>NC_090940.1:443932942-449249637 GCF_040938575.1 Ambystoma mexicanum | reverse complement strand
AAGCAGATTAACAAGCATCAGAAGTAAAAGATCAGAGCTCTGCGTGGATCCAATCTATGTAATCTCTCTTCCTCCTTGCCCGGATGAGGTGGAGGATAGAAAGTGGGTAAAATAATGCTCTGCCCTACAAGAAAATGAGAAATGATTTTGGGTAAAAATGACGGTTTAACCCTCAGAACAACCCTATCTTTATGGAAGGTAGTGCCTGCAATTCACTCATTCTACGGGCTGACGTTGATGCTACCAAGAGAATGATTTTAAATGTGAACAACCTTAATGGACATGAATGTAAAGGTTCAAAGGGTGCACACATTAGAAATGTCAGTACCAGATTAAGGTCCCAGACTGGAACCTGGAAAGGGGATGGGGGGGGGGAGCGAACACATTGGTGAGCCCCTTTAGAAATTGTGTCATCAGTAGAATTGTTAAATACGAACATTCTTCCGACGAGCACTTAAAGAGGATAGCGCTGCGAAATAGCCCTTAATAGTTCCAACCTGGAGCACCAGATTGGCCAAGGATATCAGAAAGGATAAAACCTCTGGTGTTTTGCACAGAAAAAGGGTCGACATTCTTGTCTTTGTACCAGCTGCAGAATGTGTTTCCAACGGCAACGGTACAAGGACTTTGTTGCTGGACTCCTGGCCGAAAGCAAAATCTCCATTACGTCATCCGGGAGGTGCCAATACTTGTATCTTAGCCTCTCAGAAACAATGCGTTGAGGCTGAATGTCTTGACCTCTGGATGGAAAAACCAATCTCTCTCTAGAGAGAGATTGGGAGAGAGAGATTGGGAGAGAGAGAGAGAGAGAGAGAGAGAGAGAGAGAGAGAGAGAGAGAGAGAGAGAGAGAGAGAGAGAGAGAGAGAGAGAGAGAGAGAGATTGGGAGAGAGAGAGAGAGATTGGGAGAGAGAGAGAGAGAGATTGGGAGAGAGAGAGAGAGAGATTGGGAGAGAGAGAGAGAGAGAGAGAGAGAGAGAGAGAGAGAGAGAGAGAGAGAGAGAGAGAGAGAGAGAGAGAGAGAGAGAGAGAGGGAGAGAGGGAGAGGGAGAGGGAGAGGGAGAGGGAGAGGGAGAGGGAGAGGGAGAGGGAGAGGGAGAGGGAGAGGGAGAGAGAGAGAGAGAGAGAGAGAGACCTCTCAGTGGAAGACGTATTGGAGGGCAGATGGACATGTCTAGAAGATCCGGGTACCACATCCTCCTGGCCCAATCCGGGGCAATTAGGATCATGTGTTTCCCGAACCATCTCAGCCTCCTGATCACGTGAGGAATGACAGAGACTGGAGGAAACACATACAGGAATGAAAACTCCCAGTCCACTACAAATGCATCTCCTAGAGCTCCTCTGAGGAAATTCCCTGGAGCAGTACAGTTCGCACTTCCGGATGAGACTGGTTGCGAACAGATCCACTTGAAGGGTTCCCCAAAGGGTGAAGATCTCTTGAAGGACTTCCTGAGCTTGTTCCCACTTGTGGGACACTGTGCTCTGCTTGCTCCGAGAGTCAGCTGCTGTGTTCTCTTCTCCTGCTCAGTGAACTGCTGATCGAGAGATTCCTTCTTGAATTGCCCAGCACCAGCGCTGCATTGCCTCTCTGCAAAGTGGTAGTGACCCTACACATCCTCTATTGTTGAGGTAGGCCACTGTGTTGACCGTCATTCTCAGGACATGCTTTCCCTGTACAAAAGGCAGAAAGGCTTTCAGCGGTAGTCTGATTGCCCTCAGCTCCAAAAGATTGATATGTAGTTTGGATGCCGATGGAGATCAACAACCGCTGACTGCCAGATTGTTGGTGTGGGCTCCCCACCCCGTGAGCGAGGCGCCCGTGACTACGGTTATCTCCGGCCATGGTTGCCAAAAGGGTTCTACCTTCAGAACGCTGTTCTTGCAGGTCCACCACAGGAGATCCTGTGCTACCCTGCTTGGAACCTGAAGTAGGTATGACACTTTTCCTGAGAACTGGCACCATTGTGTTCTTAGCGCCCATTCAAGGGATCTCATTCTCAGGTGGGCATCTGGCACCAAAAAAATGCAGGATGCCATGAGGCCGAGCAACCTCAACAAATTGTAGGCTGGGAGATGCTGAGAACTCTGAAACTTGGAGACCATCCGCAGAATTTCTTGAGCCCTAACCTCGGGTGGCAAGCAGTTTCCCAGGGATGTATTCAGTACAGCCCCGATGAACTGGAGCTTTTGAGAAGGTGTCATATGGGACTCCTTGTGATTGACAGAGAAGCCCAATCTGTGACGAAAGTGGCAGGTCATGCTGAGGTGATGCAAGACTTGTTCGGGAGAACGTGCCCTGATCAGCCAATCGTCCAGGTAAGGGTAGACGTGAATCGCCCCCCCACTTCTGAGACTCGCTGCCACCACCGCCATCGATTTGGTAAAAACCCTCAGGCGGAGGTTCGACCGAATGGCAGAACTCAAAACTGATAGAGAACCACCAATACCTAACCGCAGGTATTTTCTGTGATTGAGATGGATTGGCACATGAAAATAAGCATCCTGAAGGTCCAATGACACCATCCAATCCTGGAGTTTGGAAGGCCTGAAGGATTTGAGAGTGTGTGACCATCTTGAACTTGTCCTTCATGAGGTACTTGTTCAAGTATCGCAAGTCCAAGATGGGTCTCAGTCCTCCGTCCTTCTTAGGTATTAGGAAATATGGAGAATACCATCCCTTGTTCCTCTGCGCTCCTCTCCTCTTCCTCCCTGCTACAGGCACTGGTTCTCTAGCAGGGTCAAAATTTCCTGCACAAGGAGCGGATCCGGAATCCTCCAAGTTTGGTTCCCCGGTGGATGGTTCTGAGGCCTCTGAATGAAGAAGGAAGGCAGTAACCATGGGCTATGGTTTCCAGTGCCCAAGCATCTAAAGTAATTTCTCGCCATTCTCGCAGATGCTGAGACAGTCTGCCTAGTGATTTGTGACTCAAATCCTGTCTTGTCCTCCCTTGGTTCCCCCTCCCTTGCCTGTTTGCGCCTTGAAACACATTGTGTAGAGGCGCATTATAAACATATCAATCAATCAACTTCAGAGAGGTTTTGAGACAGCTGATGGCAAAGATGCCCCTGCTTGAGCAGGCTTTGCACCTCCCCCCCACCGTCCAACACGAGGGAATCTTCTTTGGCCTCTTTGACCAGCCATTCCTCTCGCTCTTCCAACTGAGGAGTAGTAGCAAAAAGTTCTACCCCTCCAAGGCTGTCCAATGGGGCAAAAGGGCTGAGGCTGCCTAACAGTGGCACCTAAAGAGTTGGCTGCTGCCTTTGAGGTCTGCAACTTCTCAGGGCTGCCGTCAGCCCTGTTGCAAAAAAGGTGAGACCTGTCAAAAGGCATATTGAGGAGTCTGGATTGCACATCCGGCGCAAATCCCAACTTCCTCAACCATGCAAATCTGCATATTACGGTGCTAGTAGCCATGGCTCTGCTGATGCTGTCAGCATAATCCAGATCCAATCGAAGAGACTCGTACATGGCTTATTTGCCGTCTCAAAGAATAGCCAAGAACAGGTCTCTTTCCTCCCCCTCGGGAATGTACTCAGCCGCCATGGAAGTGCAGTCCCTTAGAGTGAATAGAGAATTTTTCAAGGGCGCATGCAGAGTTGGCTGATTTTAGAGCCATACTTCCTGCAGAAAATACTTTTCTTGCCAATCCATCTACTCTCGTCATCCCGATCTGGAGGGATAGTAGGATAAGATGTCTGCTTGGAAGTTGCAGTAGCTGCCTGTACCACCTGGAGTGGGGTGTTTAGACAGGTAGTCTGGGCCACTATTGTAAGTGCAGTATTTTTTACTCAGGTTTTTATTCACTGCCGGATTAGTTTCTGGCGTCTCCCAATTTGCTGCCACCCTTTTTTGGAGAGCAACATGAAACCGTACTATAGGATCCAACTGTGGACCCTTATCAAGGATGTCAGATGGCACTGGAAACCATAGCCCACGGTTACTGCCTTCCTTTCATTCATTCATTCTGTTCGTAGGGGAGTGGAGGCCTACTCCACCCCATATAGTCTACCACTTTAGACATTTGCTACCTATATGAAGCATCTGCGTGCCCACCAGCCTCAGGTCTAGCAAAATCCAGTTCAGGTGAGGTGTCTACCCCACTCGCTGTCTGTAAATTATCATACAAATCTTTCAACCTACACTCTTCAGAAATAAATCTTTCAGGCACATTGGGTGTGCCAAATTGAAGACAGAATTGGGCATCATTGTCTGAAGGTTAATTTTCATCTAAAATTGAGGTAAGAGACTTGAAAAACTCTTTCCTTGGTGAAGGAATATAGGTTTTTTGTCAGGGATAGGTATCAAAGGTTTAAGAAATTGTGAACTCGGCGCTCGAGGTGTGGTCAATTTCAATGGCGCCATTGGTTTAGATGGCGCAGCTGGCGTCGACAGAATAACTGGCATCTAGGGCGCAGTCGGCATCAATGATGCGGCTGGCGTCAACGACCTCGACTTGCGTTTGTGGCTCAAAGGTTCCTTCGATGACTTGCCATGGCTTCGAGGCCTCGCCGGCTTCCAATGAGGATCTGGCCTCTGTCCCGGGCTCGAAGGCGACCGAGATTTGGCTCGAGCCCTTTACTTTCCGGCGTCTTTGGAAGGCGCAGTAGGAGGATGGTTTTCCATGGGTTTTTGTTTTAGAAATATTTTCAGAATTTCAGATCTAAATGCTTCCCATTCGGCAGGTGTGGAGCTTTTCGTGGGGCAAGATACCCTCTCTGGGAGGTGTCAGATGACCAAGTCGAAGAAGGCGACCTGTGGAGCCTCTTTATTTACTTCCTCGACGACAAGTGACGAGAGCCACTTCTTGATCTTTTAACCTTCTTCCTCCAAGGAGCGTCGCCTCCTGGCTCGGACTTTTTTGATGGGGTAGATGGAGATTTTTTTGAGTTTTTACCTACACCCAATTTCCCCTTTCGCTCCTTCAAAGCCTTTCCGGTTATTGACTGGCCCTTGGAGCAGGCCGCGGTCTTATGGTCCACCCCGAGACACCACAGACAAACTCTGTGTGGGTCAGTAAATTACATTTTTTTCGAATCACAATCTCAACATTATTTGAATCCAGTCTTCGGGGTAGTCTGTGTCGAAGAGGACATTATCAAAGAACAAAGGAAGCACAATGTCGTTTCTCGAAGCAATAGCTTGCATGGAAAAACGTAACTGAAACCAATGGGCTTTGTGCGCGATATATATGCCTTCAATGATGCCTTCAATGACACATTCGATGACATCCTCGAGACGGAGGCGAGTCGACTGCATTGATTCACAGCGCCCTCTGCCAAAAAAAACATTCTGAAGCAGGATATCGAATATCAAAGATATGGAATACGGGGGAGGACACAATCCATTCCAAGGAGTGATTACAGAAATCTGCCAAGGTTGATGCAAGAGAAGCAATGTTGTCCTTGATCGTTCTGGAGGAGCAGTGGAGCAGCAACTCTCTACTTGCGTTTCAGAGAGGCCAGGTAGGAGTGTTTACTAGGTGTTGCGCTTTGAGGCAGGCTTCATGCGGATCCTCATGACAGGGGCACGGATGTCCAGGGTGTTGGTTACTGAGAGTTGAAGATTAGCAAAGACAAAGTCAGTGTGGGAGTCCGTGGCAGGGGTTGGAACAGGAATGAAAGTGGCGGCAAAAGCAGTAACAGACACTCGCTTTATCAGTCGAATGATGGAGAAGGAGACTGGTAGTTCAGGCAGAGACTGCACCTAAGGTAAGATGAAGCAAATGCAGCTTGTTTCTTTCATGTGCAGCATCGACAGACTCGGTTTCCCGATTCCTCGGTCTTGTAACGAAAGGAAGGACTCTGAATGGGATGTCGCAGCAGTAGTCGCAAGAAAGGACTCCCGGCAAGTATTTCTTCAGTCTCCCACAATGGTCTGCGGTTTTGGCACATTTTCATTAGCTCTAACAACGGACGGTTATCGCCGGGTCATTCTTCCTCGCTTCTTCGGTCCAGCACTCTGGTGAGGGGACTTGGATGAGTGGGATCATGCCTCCGGAGCTCACCAAATTTCTGGGCTGATTCGTCCACGCAAAGACGTTGCACTGCAATGGGTCAGAGGTCCTATGTATTTGCAGTTTGCAGTCCTGGACGGTCACAGTACCTCGGGAGATTACTATCTGCAGTACGTCTTGGGGCTGGTTGGACCCATCAGGCAAAGGGAAGGAGGAGTCCTCTTCGGAGCTCCTCGGTCTATAAAAAAACAAGGTAAGGACAGCAGCTGTCACTTCACGGTTCCTGGAAAGGTCTGCCGGCGTATCTGGTGATCTTCAGCATCCTGCCAAAGGCGAAACTCACACAGTCCTGCCCCTCCTATAATGGTAGAAGGCGTAACAAAGGACAACCACACAAGAAATGGAGAAAAAAGAAAAACGCCACCATGTAAGAACATAGGTGACCCTTTTGTGCACAACCGAGGCTGTGTATACAGTCTGCGGTAGAACATTTCACAAAAGTTGGTAGAACAGGTCTACTGCCAACAGCCAGAACTATAGGGTTGTCACTGTGACCATAAAGTCACAGGAGCAGCTAGAAGGGGGATATTAAGTATCCCCTTAGCACTCCACATAAGGGGGGATGGGGGGGTGGTGTGCGTCTGTGTTCTAATCTCTCATAAGTTAAAGTTTTAGGAAGGATACAAAGTATCCCTCTATCCTTACTAACAGTAGTTTTTAAGGATAGTCAAAGAATATCAAAGGAGAACCCAAATGGTTCCCAGCAACACTGCACACAGGGTGCTGTGTGCTGCAAACCTGTAACACAGATGCCTTTTGCGACACCATAGAACAAGGTAAAACAAAAAACAGATTTCCCAAAAGTCCGAGTAAATAAGACCCAATGATGGGAGATAAAGAAAAAGGTCCAGCAGTCCAGCAAAAAAGTGCTCAGTGTCTCACTAGGGGAGGGGATTACGCATACAACTGATACATCTCCCTAACAGGAAGGCAAGTAATTAACAATTGCACCAACAGCCCACAGGAATAGCAACTCTAACTTAGAAAGTCTAACCCTAAGTTGACTTGGTCCTTGGGCCCATAAATTCAAAGTTCTCAGATAGTTTTAGGAGGAAAGAAGCTAGGGAGAGGGTGCTGTGGATGTGAAAATTGGTACAGAAGCAGTTCCAAGGAGTTTACTGTTGGGGGCGGGGTGCAGCGAGGTGGGGAGGGGTGAATAGTATGACTTCCATTAACTTACTGGTACTGTATATATGTTCTATATTAGGAGGTAGTGGGCAAGAGAGTCCACAGAGGTTACCAGCGCTATCACCGTGGTTTGATAGGCTAATGGACGACATAAAACTATTTGGTTTGTGAATGCCTAGCCCCGCATCCACATTAAAAATTTGAAGGAAGATAAAATAGTTGAGCCGCGCCACATTAAGCACTTCCAAGTTTGTACTGGTATGCAGATTTTTTATTATACTGAGCAGCCTTAAACAGCCTGACACGTGTTTCGAGAAAAGCTCTTCATCTGAGGCCGAAAGAGACTTATTTCAATCTAATTAAACTGGCTTACTGCTGGGTTAAAGTTACGGACTAGCTTAGCAACGCGTTCTCCCTTTGATTCAGTGCAGTGCCGGAAGGCTGTCCTTTAAATATTAATTGTGTATCTGCAACTGCAGTTTAATTAAGATTCTATAATTGGATACGTTGGTAATGCGTGGCAAATTGCATATATTCGCATCTTCAGATTGAAATAAGTCTCTTTCGGCCTCAGATGAAGAGCTTTGCTCGAAACACGTGTCAGGCTGTTTAAGGCTGCTCAGTATAATTAAAAATCTGCATACCTGTACGAACTTGGAAGTGCTTAATGTGGCGCGGCTCAACTATTTTATCTTCCTTCATATGTTCTATATTAGTAGTATTGTGTGATAACATTACCTGATCTATTCATTTGCCTAGTGCGTTTTTTGGGCCTATAATAAAGATAGAATTTTTATACTTACCAAGCGTAATCCTCGATTTCTTCACTGTGTGGACTCATTGTAGACCCCTAACCCCACACACCTTTCCTGAGAATTAGCCTTGACCACCGCCATGCTACCTGGATTGGTTTGATACCTTGACAGAAATTTCCCCCGTTCACTAACTTCGGGTGACCTCCTACACACTGTCCACCATGCCAGAGTTTAGAAATCCATCTCAACAGCCATAATTGTGGCTTCTCATCCTTGTGATTTTTCCTTCTCTTAGGAGAGCACATTAGAAGAACAAGTTACTTTCTTGCCTGGTAACGTTCTTTCGATGGGATGGTCCGATGACGTATTCCATATCTATGACAGATAATGTCCACATCTGTGCTGCTTTGGAAAATCTTTGGCGTCCGAGTCCTGCGTCGATGTCGATACGCCGTCCCCGAGGACCTCCTCCGACGGCCGACGTCACTCGATGTGATAAGTAGGACCCACGACGCCCATAGCCTCAGTTATAGTTTTTTTCCCAGAATGTGTGCCACCAGTTTTCTGCCACTCAGACACACAAGGCCTTGCGGAACGCAAGCTGCAATCGCAAAAGAAATTCTGCAGCGGGGAAGGCATGGAGGAAGCGATATGGAATACGTCGTCGGACCATCCCATCTAAAGAACGTTACCAGGTAAGAAAGTAACTTGTTCTTCGAGGGGATTGGGCCCTCCGACGTATTCCATATCTATGACAGACTCCCAAACCAGTACCAAGCAAGGAGGTGGGAAAGAATTTAGAATACAAATTTAGCATGCCCAATCAAATTGCAGAATAGAGAACTGCCTTGCCAAAGGCCAGATCTTGCCCTCTGATGGAATCGAGGGAGTAGTGACGTACAAAAGTATGTACTGAAGCCCAGGTGGCTGCATCACAGATGTGACGAATAGGAACTCCCCTCTGCAGAGCAGTAGACGCAGCCACTCCCCTGGTGGAATGGGCCCGCAAGCCAGCCGGAGGATCCTTACCCGCCAAGCGGTAACACTCGGAGATAGCTAAAATAATCCAACGAGACAGTCTGTTTCGTCACAGCTTGTCCCAAACGCTTTCCAGCGTAACCAATGAAAAGTTGATCGTCGACTCTGACCCGGGGGACATGCGCGAAATATAAAAGCTCAAAGCTCTCCTAGGATCAAGCCTGTGGAGCCTCTCCTCTTCCTTACCAGGATGTGGAGGAGGATAGAACTCCGGAAGAACAACCCTCTCGCTCAAATGAAATTCCGAAACCACCTTCGGAATAAAAGAAGGACAAACTCTAAGGACAACCCTGTCCTTATGAAACACAGTGAAGGGTGGCTTAACTGAAAGTGCCTGTAACTCACTCACTCTGCGAGCGGAAGTAACTGCAACCAAAAACAGTTTTCAGAGTTAACAGCCTCAAAGGGCAAGAATGTAAAGCTCAAACGGAGCACCCATAAGAAATTTAAGAACAAGGTTCAAATCCCAACCTGGCACCAGAAAAGGTGACGGAGGGAACACATTAGTGAGCACTTTCAAAAACTCTGAAATTAAAGGAATTTTAAAATAGGAACACTTCAGATGAGAGCTTAAATATGGACAGCGCCGCCAGGTAACCTTTAATGGTCCCCACTTGCAAGCCCTGTGGGCCAAAGAAAGCAAAAAGACAGAACCATGGGAATGTCATATTCAAAAGGATCCACATTCTGAACTCTGCACCAGTCGCAGAACTTTCTCCAAGGGCACCGGTACAGAGACTTAGTTGCCGGCCGCCTGGCCGAGAGCAACGCCTCCATCACGTCTTCTGGAAGGTCCCAATCCTTATACCTCAACCTTTCAGAAGCCAAGCGTGAAGATTGAGGGATCTGACCTCTGGATGGAGAACCTGACCCCCCTCCCCTGAGAGCAGATCGTCTCGGTAGGGAAGACGACGTGGAGGACAGATGGACAAGTCTAGAAGGTCCGGGTACCACGTCCTCCGGGCCCACGCCGGAGCAATGAGGATCATCCGGGAACCGAACCTCTGTAACCTCCGCAGCACTTGCGGGATGACGGGGACTGGAGGAAACGCGTACAGCAGTGGGAATAACCACTCCACCTTTCCCACTTCCGGTTGACGCTGGAGGCAAAGAGATCCACTTGAGGGGTCCCCCAAAGGGCGAAGATCTCCAAGAGAATATCCTGAGCCAGCTCCCACTCGTGAGAGATCGAGCTCTGCCTGCTCAGAGCGTCCAACGTCTCTTTGTCGTGTCTGGCCAGATGAACAGCCGAGATCGAAACTTCCTGCTGGATGGCCCAGAATTAGAGCTGCATCGCCTCCCTGCACAGCGGAAGTAACCCTGCCCCCCCCTTTTTGTTGAGGTAGTGCATGGCCACCGTGTTGTCTGTTAGAATCAGGACACTCTTTCCGCGCACAGTCAGCAGAAAAGCCTTCAGGGCTAGCCTGACGGCCCTCAGCTCCAACAGATTGATATGGAGTCTGGACTCCGACAGAGACCAGCGACCGCTGACTGTCAACTCGTCGGCATGAGCTCCCCATCCCGTGAGGGATGCGTCCGTCACGATCGTCACCTCCGGCCAGAGCAGGCAAAATGGGGCCCCCTTCATCAGATTGCCCTCGACGGCCCACCACAGAAGGTCCCGGGCCACCGAGGGCGGCACCTGAACAGGGTCCGACAGCCTGCCGGAGAACTGAGACCACTGGAGCTTGAGTGCTGTCATGATGCCTACCCCCGGAGCACCAGGCCAGGCCCAGCACCCCCGGGAGCAGGCATCATGCCCCCGGGTAAAAGCCCAGCGGCCCCTTATAGGGGCTCTTTGGACTCTGTCCTGGCGCCGTTGGCGCCAGGCTCATGTTGGACATCAGTCCTGGCGCCATAGGCGCCAGGCTCATAAAGGAAGGTGTTTTGTGCACTTACCTGATGCAGACCATGCTGCAAGATTCAGGCCTCCCTGAGACCTGAAAGGGACTATTTTTTCATTGGGACTATTTTGCCACTCGGGTGTGGCCAGGGAAGGATATTTACCTGGAACTACTTTGGGGGCTATTTAAGCCACGCCCAGACAGTAGCTCACGCTTCGCGTTGTTCTGCATCCAAGCAGCTGAACGCTCACCGTGTCTGCTCCTGCATCTGGTCTCCAGCCACGCCCACCTCGATCCTGGAACACCTGTAAGGAAAGAAGAGAAGAGAAAGGTGAAAACCAAGAATTTTATCAAACTTCTTGCTTGCATCCGGAACCTTCACACCAGCGTTCCTGAGAAAAGACTCATTTAAAAGCACCGCGTTGCTCACTGCAGCGCCGCGCTTCACTCACCTGTCCTCGGGAGTTCTTCTGGCTCCACCGCGACTGTCTGCACCGGTCGCCACATCTCTACGCCTAGGGGAGAGAAGAAGAGACAAAAGGTGAGCAGAAGGAACATATGAGGAAAGCCTAATTTTCCGCCATAACACTTACCGGTCTTCTGTTGGTGGACCATTCCTCATTTCGGGTCGGCGCCGCTTCGTTGGCAGGTACCGCACCCCGGCCCCTATGGGGAAAGGACAAAAGACATTACTGGAGGAATATAAAGACATTAAGAGGGATCGCCCCCATCGCTAACTCATCTGAGTTTACCATCGGCAATTCAATCCCTCAACGCATCGCCTTCATTCTGCACCTGAAATAAAGGACAGATCACAGGTTAGGAAGGCAACAGAAAAGGAGGCTCTACACTTGAACTTTTGTAATCTTCATACTTACGGCATTCTGCTCGGAAAAGACAAGTGGATATTGCCAGCGCCATTCTGAAAACCAGTGAAGTAACTGAACACGCGCCCCTGCATCAGAAGCAGGATGGAGAGTTCATCCTTTCAAACCATAAGGTGAGCTTCAACCGGGGATTTCGGAGGAAGTTAGAGAAGAACGAAGGGGAAAGGGGGGAGCAAGCACACTATTCTGCAGACTGTTAATCCCCTTTCTCATCTGCAGAAGGATATTCCTACAGGCCAGACAAGCAAGATTTGAGGGTCCTGTTCAGAACTCGGAACACCGACTGCGCACCACGCTTGAAGAGGCCACAGCAACCCAGACTAGACCAGCGCCTCTGTGGGAGTCAGGTGAGCGTTACAAGTGCCCACTGCAAAGATCTCATCCGCAGACGAGCCTCTGGCACCAGAAGAATGCAGGATGCCATGAGGCCGAGCAGTCTCAAGAACGCGGACGCTGGGAGATCCTGGGCAAAATGAAACTTGTGCACCATCTGCTGAATGTGAAGAGCCCTCACCAGAGGAGAAAAACACTGCCCCAGGGACGTGTCGAGCACTGCTCCGATGTACCGAAGCCGCTGCGTTGGTGTCAAAAGGGACTTCTTTAAATTGAGGGAGACGCCCAGCCTGTGAAGGGAGTGGCAGGTGACGGACAGATGCTCCAGGACTTGCTCAGGAGAACTCCCCCTGATCATCCAATCGTCCAGGTAGGGGTAGACATGAATCCCCCCTTTCCTGAGATGCGCTGCCACCACCACCATGAGCTTGGTGAAAACCCTCGGGGCGGAGGTCAATCCGAACGGCAGGACCCGAAACTGAAAGTGCGAGTCACCAACCGCGAACCTCAGGTACTTCTTGTGCTTGGGATGGATCGGCACATGGAAGTAAGCATCCTTGAGGTCGAGAGACACCAACCAGTCCTGAAGATGAAGGGCCTGGAGGTCTTGAGAAAGAGTCACCATCTTGAACTTGTCCTTCCTGAGGAGTTTGTTCAAACCGCGCAAGTCCATGATGGGTCTCAATCCCCCGTCTTTCTTTGATATCAAAAAATAAGGGGAATACCATCCCTTGTTCCCCTCTGCTACAGGCACCAGTTCTATGGCGCCTTTCTCCAGCAGGGATTGAATTTCCTGCGCAAGGAGCGGATCCGGACTCTTCAAAGAGAGGCTCCCTGGTGGATTGTTGAGAGGCCTCTACAGAAAGGGAAGACAGTAACCGTGGGTTATGATCTCCAGAACCCACACATCCGAAGTAATGGCTTGCCACTCTACAAGATGCTGCGCCAGCCTTCCCCCCAACCAGCGAACCATGAGACCTGGCCTCATGACTGAGTGGTAGCGGCTGCAGCGTTGCCCGAGGACAAAGAGGCAACTGCCCGAGCGGCCTTGGCACCTCGAGTACCTTTATTTCCACCTCTGGCACTCTTATGATGGCCTCTTTGACTGCTAGCTCCCCTCGCTTTACTGAAGGACGAGTAATAGCGAAAGGAACCTCCCCTCCATTGCTGTCCCCTAGGACGAAAAGGCGGAGGTTGGCGAAACTGCAGCGCCCAACGACTTCGCTGCAGCTTTGGAGGTCTGCAACCTCTCAAGGCTCTCGTCAGCCTTGCTGCCAAAAAGGTGTTCACCGTCAAAGGGCATGTTGAGGAGCCGGGACTGCACATCAGGAGGGAACCCAGACTTCCGCAACCACGCAAACCTGTGCATTACGGTGCTCGCCGCCATAGCAAGGAAACCATCCCTTTCGTCCCCTTCGGGAATATGTTCAGCCGCTAATGCAACACAGTTCCACAGAGTATGTGTGAAACGAGACAAGGCACATATGGAGTTGGCCGCCTGAAGCGCCATACCCCCCGACGAAAACACTTTCTTTGCCCAGCCGTCAAAACGTTTGTCGTCCCTATCCGGAGGGATGGTAGGATACGACGCCTGCTTTGCCGGGGCCGTAGCCGCCTGCACCACCAAACTCTCCGGAGTGGGGTGCCTAGACAAGTAGCAGGGGTCGCTACTGGCTGGACGGTATTTTCGCGACAAAGACTTTCCCACTGCCGGGAGACTCTCTGGAGCAGTCCAAGCCGCCGCCACCCTTCTCTGCAGAGCCATATGAAAAGGCAAAACCGGGTCAGTGGGGGGACCGAGATCAAGGATGTCCGTGAGATCATCCTGAACGAACTCCCCTGGGGGAGCTGACCAACCCAAGTACTCGGTGACCCGAGACATAAGGCGCCGATATGAAGAATCGGCATGACTGCCAGGCTCCGGCCTACAAAACTCCACCTCCGGAGAGGTGTCCAGTAAACTGGCATCATGCAGCGACTGCCGCAGGTCATCAAACTGGCTATGGCCCGAGATAAGTTCATCGGGAACCGGAACCAAGCCGCCATCAGAGCCTTCATCACCCTCTGAAATGTACTCCAGGCGGGGAGAGGAAGACCTCTGGGGACCAAAGCAGTGCCTGACCTTAGTCAGAGCCTTTCTAGGGGCAAACCCCGTGCCACGGGGCCCGTCCGACACCACCGCCTCGAAAGGCGTCGAGGGCGCCGAACGAGTCGGCGCCGGCGTCGACAGAAAAGACGTCGAGCGAATCGCCGTCAACGTCAGCTGCAGCGCCGCCAGCATCGGCGGCGTCGACACAGGCCTCGAAGCCGGAGCTCCGAGCGTGTCTCTCGACGACCTAGGTGCCGATGGCGTCAACGACCCCCTCGGAGGCGGAGCCTCGAGAGAAATCGTCGACGACCTCGGCGCCACAGGCGTCGACGTCTTCTTCGAAGACGGCACAGGATCACGCGGTCTCGAGCGCATCAAGGACCGGGACCTGGAACGGGCATGGCGAGAACGGCTACCCTTGTCCAAGCAGGACCTCTCCCGCGAGCCGTGCCGACCACCCGAGCTTGAAGGCGTACGAGCGGTGTCTCTCGACCGGTGCCGACTGACCCCACTAGGAGGCGCGGACGGACCGGTGCCCTGCGATTCAAGAATCGCTAGCATCTGCTTCCCGAAGGAAGCCCATTCCCCCAGTGTCGCTTGCATGGAGGGATAAGCGACCCACCGATGGGCGGAGTCCTCGGAAGAGCACGGGGAAGGCGACCTATGCCGGCGCTTCCGGGAATGCCTCGAAGAGGCGGAGGAGTAGCGAGACCGACTCCTGGAAGGAGACCCACGGGACTTCAGACGATGACGCGGTCGCCCCTCGAGTCATCCGTCGAAAGCCCCGCAGACCTCGACTTCCGGGGCTTAGACACCCGGCCTACCGACAGCTTCTTCTTGCGTTCCCGCAAGGCCTTTGCCGTGAGCGACTGGCAGTCGACAGTCGTCCGTATCGTGGGCCTCCCGAGGCACCAGAGGCAGGCGTCGTGCGAGTCCGTGACCGACATCTTGGACCCACAGTCCCCGCAGTTCTTGAAGCCCGGACGCGGGGTTGAGGATGAGAAAGACATTGCCACGAACAGGTCTTCACACAAACCGAACAGGTTCAACGAACCGAGAATTGAAAACAGCAAACTCCAACGAGTCAAGGCGTACCGAGATTCACGAAGCGAACACGTTCGTGGAAAAAACGGAACTGAGGCGATGGGCGTTGTGCGTCCTACTTATCACATCTGGTGACGTCGGCCGTCGGAGGAGGTCCTCGGGGACGGCGTATCGATGTCATCGACGCAGGACGCAGACGCCAAAGATTTTCCGAAGCAGCACAGCTGTGGACATTATCTGTCATAGATATGGAATACGTCGGAGGACCCAATCCCCTCGAAAGACTGGTTACACCCAATATGCTGATGCATGTGCTCTGTGCCAACTCTGATTTTACAGCTCAGCAATCTTGCACTACTTTTCACTGCTGTACCTGTTCCAATTGGTCCCAGCCTTTCCACATGACCTGAACCACCAGGAGGATTGAGAAAGTTAGAACAGTAGCTTCTCCGCCCCACTGCTGATGCTTGTAAACCCTCCTTGCGAGAGAAGCCATTGAGGAACTAAGCTCCAGCCTCGCCTTGCAACTGGTATTATCACATGACAAGGACTTTTGAGCCACCAGGAGGGGAATACTCAACTCTTGTCTACTCTGAATGCTCGCACACCAATCTTACCCAAAACATAAGGTACCGGTCTCAATACAGCCCTGGTCTTACCACAGTAGGCCCTTACCTTTCTGGGACTTCAAAGCACCTAGCCCATAAAGAGGCGATGGGCAGCTTGGCCAAGGGTAAAGTCCATTTCCCTGTTTGCCTGTCTCTCTCTCTCTCTCTCTCTCTCTCTCTCTCTCCACCAATATAGTCACAAGCATTGCCACACATTCGCCCTGCTCCTTTACCAAATGACTTACACCACCAATGAAGTAAATTGCATTCTGGTCACTAGTTACCACAGCACCTGCATTTTTAGTCGCTGGTGGCGTCTAAATGCAATCTGGTAAATAGTACCATCTATTTATTAGTCATTTATAATACAAACTATACAGCAAAAAAATGTGTTTCGAGGTGCATCAAGACAAAGGGGGATATGGAGAGGAACATGTCACAAACTAAAAACAAAAGTTTCTTAAAAGGGTTTGAAACATTTGGAACGTCAAAGTGCTAAAGCATGAGAGCAGGGGAGGGGGTGAGGTGAAGGAGAGGTAGAGCGGAGGAAGACCAACATTCTAACTAGATCCAGAGACAATTTTGAATGTGCAAATGCTGAACAAGAAAAAAGGGGGGGGGGGGGGAAGCAAGTGCAAGAGAGGAAGAGGAAAGAGGTAAAGAACATATATAAAATTAAAAGTGCAAGGACAAGTAGGCAGATTGCATTAGGAACCCAAAATGCAATTAAGACAAGCAGGTATGAGTGACTGAAGACTGGAAAGAAAATCCTGATGGGATGAGGGGCTACATCAGGCATGCAGACAAGCAATAAAGACAAGCAGGTATGATTGACTTGTTAGCACAGTTTTTCTGAAGTCAAACTAAGGGCTTAGTAAAACCATTCAACTGAGGCAGTACAAGACTTCACTCTTAGTATAAGGCTGTACCACCTGAGTTCACGGTAGCAAACAGAGCAGCCAGGCTTATCCTATGAGCGAGAGAGGGCTGTAGAATCAGTACAATTACATTGTAATACAAATGGTCCAAAGAAACACTGCAACTATGCATTGTAAAAATAAATGGTTTATTTAAATACAAGTAGGCCCAGATGAATCCTGTGGGAAATAAGTACTATCAGAGATCATATGAACACATTATAGAAAAACACAACGCTTTGCTTGAAGGTACACAGACCAGAGCATATAACCTAATTTGGAACACCTAACATGAGTTCTAGGGAAGTCAAAACAATGATTACCTTTTAGATTACTTTCAGTAATATAAGGGTGGTGGACTCTAGCAGTTCTACTGCGACACTCAGCAAGAAATCACTTAGTAACCCAACTGGACAATCTACTTTTTGTGAATAGTGGAACACTTACTTTAGGAACAGTAAAACACCTATGCCTCTGATTCAGGATAATACAGTTATTCTAGGGGAGTTGGACCTTGGGTGTAATATTCAATTACCTATTGCTTTTCAGTTCACAGACTAAGGGAAGCAATAACTAACTATGTTGAACTATTGTAACAGCCTCTTTCTAAATCTACCTGCCTCTACTCTTCGCCCTCTGCAACTAATCCAAAACAGGACTGCAAGACTTATCCTTGGCCTCAAGCTCTGGCATCGGATCTCTCCAGCTCTGAAATCTCTCAATTGGCTCCCAGTGGACGCAAAGATTAAATTCAAAACCCTCTGCATTATCCACAAGGCTTTCTGGGGCGTGGGTGCCAAATACCTTCAGCTATCCCTCTGCAAATACCTCCCCTCTCAAGCTCTTCGCTCCTCTACCTCAATCTCCCTCAGGGTCAGTCGTTTTTCAAAGAAACAAGCTGGGGGTAGATCGGTCTTCGGCTGGGGCCTCCCTCTGGAACAGCCTCCTTGCCACTCTAAAAGTTGAGGAGAACCATCTGCGGTTCCGGAAGCACCTCAAGACCTTCCTCTTTGCCTCTGTCTTCGCCCTCCCTCTCCCCTACTGATCGGTTCTCTCTTGGCACTGTGCACCTGGCCACCCTCTGTCCTCCGGGCCCAGGTTCCTGTTCACCTGCCACCCTCCTGCGGGCCAACCCTTGCACTGAGGTCTGTATCTGTAACCATACAGCTCCTCCCCGCTTTTTTTTTTCTTCCTGCACTTATCTGACCTACCCTGGCTGCTGCCTTAAACTCAGCAGTTGCTGGCTGAACTACCATTTTTTTGTTGCTTTTATTATTTAATTTATTATTATTTATTTTGTTCTCCTTTTGCTTTGCACTTTCCATTTCTCCCCCTTCCTCGCACTTTTTCCCTCCCCCATGCACTTGCACGTTCCGATTGTCACTGGGCCTAGTATGATGGTTGTTTTCTCCCCTTGCCTTGCCTTGTTGCGCTCTGAAACAACTGTGTATGAGCGCGATATCCTAAAATAAGTCATTGATATTTTATTTCTAACAGTTATGCTCAAAGTAAGTAAAACCTATACATTTTTTACAGGAGCCATCAGCCACTTAAAGGCAGGTGTAAACCTAAGACTCTTTGTGTCCATCTAAAACAGAACAGGGCAAGCAAAACCCAATCTTACTCTTTAAGAATGACTCATGGTTATTCCTGGTAGGTAAAACTGAAGGCAGACATTCTGGACAGGCTAACAGCAAATCAGGGGAAGCAAGGCCCAGATGGGAACATTCATACATTTATCCGAACAGGAATAGTGAAATGAAACCAACAACATTACCTTTGGAAAAAGACGCAACCAAATCACAAGTGAGTAATATACCCTTACATCTACTTTCTGTTAGAATGGCGAAACAGTTACTAAGGAAAGAAAGAGATTACATATACTTTTCAGAATGGCAAAACATTCCTAAGGTAATTAAAAGAACCTTATATATATTTGATATGTTAGGTTATTTATAACGTGCTTTATACCCTGAGGTTTCTAAGCGCGGACCCGGGGATCGAACCTGTGTTGATCCGTGTCGTCTTGATTCCAAGGCGAGCATGTTGCCCCTGAGCTACCCTCTCAAGATGATATAAACTTCAGAATGGCAGAACATTTCTAAGGTAAGTAATAACTTTTGTAACTGTTCACTTTCAAGAGTTACAGTTACCAACCAACTTAATATGCAAGCAAGTAACTTTTAAACACTTATTCTCTTTTCTAGGCAAAAGGCCCAAACCTTAGAAGTCTTTCCCTTATTCTTGGAGCATGAGTGTTCTCAGTGGCAGAAGGGCGTCACTAAGATCTAGTGTCCAATAGGCAGGTCAGGATAGATTCTTAAGTAGCAAACGTCAGAGTTCCTAAGGAAGACTGTTAGAACAAGTACCTTACTTTAGAGTTAGTTGAGGGTGCAGGGGCTTCACAGAATACACCCTAGGAGGATTCCAGCAGGGGCCTGGGTGCACTGGACGAGAGGACTCCCAATCACAGAAAACAACCCAAAACTACACAGGAATCACAAGAGACATAAGGTAATAAATACCCAAGCCAGCACAGTACCTCAGCACAGAAGAGGATTTTGCAACAGGACGACTTCAGAATCTGCAGCCGAAAACACGGTCTTGGAATTCCTTCATCAAGACACTGGACGTACATTTGCAGCAAGGATCACAGGGAAGGCTCTAGGCAAGGTGTTCCTTGCAGCTGGATGCAGCTCTGTGGATATGGCGCCTTTTTCAGGAGCACAGAAGAAAAAATATCGCTGGTTGGATTCTCGTCGTTTGTAAGGTCCAGCATTCTGGTGCGGGGACTTTTCGGACTGGAATCGTGCCTCTGGAGATCCAGCAGGAGGCCCACGAAGTTTCAGCGAGATTCCGAAGACTGCACCCCACAATGGCTCGTGGTCCCAGGGTATTTGCGTATTGCAGCCCTGCAAGGTCGCAGCACAGCGTGGGATAGCTCAAAATGCAGGTCTTCTTGGGTCAAGTGGGACTCACTAGGCTCTGGGTAGGGGTCATCGTTTTCGGAGTCCCCAGGTCGATTGGAAGGAAGGGCTACAGCAGGCTCTCTGGTTGCTGGAAATCATTTCAGCTGCAAATTCTTCATCTTCCTCTTTGGTTTTGGTTCCAGTGGTCGACTACCTCTTTAGCTTCCAGGTTCAGACTTTTATGCAGGAACCCAGCCAAACAGCCTTGGAACAATCGCACTTGGGGGTTGGCAATCCTTTCCGGAGACCGAGTCTCCAAGTTTGGACTGCAATCTTGCACTTAGGCTGGAAGACAAAGGGCTGCAGAGTTTCTGACCCCTCTCTCGCTTCCTGCCTTCACACACACCATGGAGCCTGGGTGGGGAATCTGCAGGACTCCCGCCTAAGATATAAAAATCACACAAAGGAATTTCCCACCCTGGATGTCAGGGGAAGGAACAAGAAGGGACAAGGAACACTAAAAATGGCAAGAAAACAAGACAGGGCCATTTTGGTAAAATTAGCACCCATGGGTGCCTTTACTGGGGCTGTGCAAACAGCTCACGGTAAAGGTGCACCAAATTAATAAAAACTTCCACTGCCACCAGCTGTTAAAGGTAGGTTTGTCCTTGCAACATAAATTTTACGTTTAAAATGAGAAAGGGAATACTCTATCTCCCCAGCACGCCACATAAGGTTGGGGGTGGGAGGAGGGTGCTGGTCTCACCTAATAAAATGTAAAAGAGATCCAAAGATCCTTTCTATCCTTGGGAACTGTACTTCTCACAAGGTTAGCCAGAAGGGGAGCCCCTAGGGTAACCCAGCAACAGTAGACACTTATTGCCAAAAAGTTGTCAAAGAGGATAACGTTTAAAAGACACTATGGAGAGTCTTAAATATGACACCCATAAAAAGAATAACAGACAGTGTGGGAAAAGGGGAAAGGGTCCCACTCACAGAGGTATAAGGAAGAACAGTCCAGCAGTAAAAACAAAAAGCTCTGGGATTGACACAGGTCAGGTAGATTTATCAATTCTATGAAAATCTTACAGTCGAACATGACTGAAGACTGGAGAAAAAACAATCACATTGTGAAGTCTGTACGGAGGGAAAAGTCTCATCCACATGAAGGGGGTTAAATCAGATATGCAGCAACAAGGCAAGACAACACAGCACTGATGGGTGAAACACGTGAGAGAGCAGCATGGGAGTGTGTCAGCAAACAAAATCAGATGTACAAAATGCAGAATGCAAAAGAAGGCAGTAGCAGGACATACTGGTGGCCCGGTCTCACTGAGCAAGATGCAGAAAGCGACTCAACAGAGAAACGCAGGCAGGAGGCCGGGAGCAGAAGATCTGTCATAATCCAAATGGGATATAGAGTCAAATGTTGAAAGTACAATGATTTAGGACGATCTGAAAAAGTGAAGCAGCATCATTAGGCATAGGTAGCACAAGTAGCAAACCAGACAGGAGTGGGTGAGACAGCGGGAAGGGGATAAGGTCCTTCCTTACCTTTGGTGTAGCAAAAGGGAAAGCAAAACAAAGTGTCAGGATGCGTGCAGTTGATAAAATGGGTGAAGCTGGAGCATCAGGGAAGAAAGGGCATAGCAAAGCACTGAGCCATCGGAAACCCTGTACAGGCCCAGACAGGAGTTCAGCCTTTTAAGGGGACCTTCAAAGGGGTAAACCGGCAAGCCTTCCGGCTCGAATCCATGCTGATCTAAATTTCGGGTCCAACCAATGGGAGGCACAAGCCTATAATAGAGACCTCCATCGCAGGCCGGCACACTGACTCCTCGATGGCATGGCTGGACGCAGGGCGGCCCTCTGAGCAGGAGCAAGAGCTCATAGCAACAATGCTGTTGAGGCATCAGCCTCCTCCGGCACAGTGTGTGCTGCAGGAGGGGCACAGATGCATCCAGCAAGGTGTGGGTCGTTGCAGGAAAAAAAAAGGCCATTGAAACATCATTTTGCTGCCAAATAGCATTTATTTGTTAAGTGCATCTTTCATCACTACTGCCCTTTTCAAATGCATTTTAGGTGCTTGTGACCGTTGCAACTGAATTGTGGTCATTGGTGGGTTTTCCAACTGTTCCGGACATGTTTCTTAAACCCTGTGGTCAGGTGTTTAGTTGCATCCCTGTTAGTGATTCCCTCAGGCTCACCAGGGTATAGGTGGTTATCGTGACAGAGCAGCCTAGGCCCAACTCTCAGCAGGTGGAGTAGGGGGTACACTTTGTAATAATACCAAATGGGAGAAAGCCCGCACACTATATTTTTAGAAAAATATAATCATTATAGAAGAAAGGATAAAGAGAAAAATCACTACACAGACATATAAATAAGCCTTTAACAACCAAGCATGCCACAACTTAGCAGGTAAGTAAACCATTTTGATTTACAGTTCAGTTTAAGTATTTTGAGAAGAAAAATGCAAAACCAGGTAAGCAACACATTTTTCCTATCTAGGTCAAAATGTTTTAAGAGTGACCAAAGGGACCAGTTATGCATATTTGAGGGAAGTCTTTGGCAGCAAAGAGTTCATATGTGCAGAACTCTCTCAAGAAACAGTTTCGCGATTTCAGGAAGAGAGGCCCACAGAAGACACTTGATGTTATGTAACTGGGATTTGTACGGGCACTGCTGCCATTTTCAAGATCTCCAAGCACTCACATGGATCTGAAATGGAAAGGGGTGGTGGTTAGGGGAGTAGCGAGAAAAGGTAAGTGTTGTATCTGCCTCTTGGTACACTTAGAATCAGGAGCAGCTATAGTTCTATGTTCCTTCACGTTCCTTGAAATCTCAAAATCTATTTCTTTTGATTGTTCTGAAGCCAACTTATGCTTAGTCTCGTTTCCGCTCCTTTTCCTCTTTTATCCCCGAAGCACTGGAATGTCCTCCCTCTCTCACTTGTCCTCCTCTGTGTTTTCCAAACTAATCTTAAAATCCACCTTCTTTTACCATTGGTTCGTGAAAAGTAATACAAAATGCTTTTCCTTTCTCTGTTGATGTACGTTTTTATTCATCCGTTTCATTTTTGATTGTAGTGTATTTCAGATTCTTTTATTGTACAGCGCGTTTGGCGAAAGAAACTTTATACATTTAATAAAATATAAAAACAAATACAAACTGGCATATGGGTATGTTTTCTACGTGGACAGTGAACAGTGATTTGTACACCAATAATGTAGGAGGTAGGTCCACGGAAGAAAAAAAATGGAGGAGGCTCACCAGCAACACTGCTGTCTGCAGAGCAATATCCTGGGGCCGAAAAGCAGTTCTGCAGAAGCGTTTTGGCGGTTTCCTGAGGCAGTTGTCATTTAAGTTTTTGGGCAACCATTTAAGGTTCAACAAATGGATCCAGGACCCTTGGTATTTTAGAGCTCCGTTTTATAGATCAATGGAGCCCCCCCCTTTTGCTATGGCATGAACCTGGGCTTTACATTTGGCAGTTGGCCGCCTTTTTCCTTTAGATTCCTTATTAAGCTCCTTTGGGTCACTGGTCAACGCTTTGTGCAGGACGACGCACACACCCTTTATGAGATTCCTTTGTTGTTTTACTGTAGCACCCATCACCTTGCAGTGAAGTGATGCAGGCGTAGCTTGGATGCTCATTTCCTTTTTTGGTAACATTGTTGCTACTTTAATAATATGTATTTATTGTGATATAGCTCAATGAGCTTTACACAAATAATGGAACAAGCTAAAGCAAGTAATAAATAAATAGTAACATCGTTACATACAGAAAACATACTAAAAACAAATAAAACAATGAGTGATAAACACAGTCCTTCATCGCAGAAAGAACATCAACTAAAGAGCTGATCAAATAAACACATTCACAATATACATAATCTATGAGCGAAGTTACATTAACTTGATAATTTAAAAAAATGCGTACTTAACGTGTTCATGCCTCCAATTTAAGGGGTGGTCCTCTACATTTCGGTCAAAGAAAACAGACACACTGGCAGGGTATCATGCAGCCTAAACCTTGTCGCCAAGCGGTCGTCTAGCGTACTTCCATACCCAGTATAATGTCAGTTGGACAGAGACAGATGGAACGTTCAAACGGTAGGCCCAGAAGGCATCAGTTTTGATGTGATCATTTATATAAGTGAACCAATCTACCCAAATTACACATATACTGGACCCAACTCTCTACACTCCATAAGGACGTGTTTGGCCGTTTCAAGCTTGTGCGAGAGCCTACACATCCTGCAGAATCGGTCCTTGGCGTCCATGCCAATTTGTGAGCTGCGAATAGACAACATCGGTAATTCATTTATTTGCGGAAGTAATAGGAAACGCCTAACTTCAGGGACTGGACACAATAGCAGGTAAGGCTTCACAATAGCCTAAATTAAGCTCTAATGTTAGTGTGGCGTGGTCACTGTGTATTTTGGGCTATTTTCATCAATGACACCATTACTAGCAGGGGATTATTCCCGCTAAAATAATCCTGCACAGACTGTTGGCACTGGTCCACGTATAAGCCCCAGGACGATCTCCCTCCGTTCTCCCATTCAGTATTGAGATTTCCCATTCTTTGAGGTATGCTAACCAATGTGCACCACGTGCATTGGAGGCGTGAACTAGCATGGTACATTTTTTCCATTCATATTTTTGTGCTTTGGACAACATTTCTTTTCAACACCTGGTATTCCAATCCCCACATACCAACACTAGATTATCAACTATCAAGTCTCTCCACTGGATTATAATTGAAACTAGATACTTAGAAACTGCATCAGAAACACTATCACCCGGGGGTCGTAGATGTTAACAATCAATAAAAACTAACACAGACCACCTGTTGCCAATATTACTTCAACCGTCAAATGTTTCCTCCAGAGTGCCTAAGCAGGTACAATGAAGATGTTGTGTCATTCGATACCAATCAATAGTCCGCCTTTAGGTCTGCCCCGTGGAACCTTTGCTGCGAGCATCTGGTAGGTAGTGTATCCATCTAACTTAAGGTCGAATGAGGCAAGGGTCTCCTGGAGGATGTCATGTGCAGCTATTTCCAGCATGGAGCCAGCCTTGGTGAGTAAATGTGAAAGCCCACGCGAGTTCCAACTTAGAATTGTCAGGCGTCATTTACTTAAGACTGGCTTTCGGTAAAAATCGCTGAAGCCACTACCAGCCTTAATTGTCACCATAAGACCCCCCAGACTTCACAGGCACCTTTGCATTCAGGTTTGTGAAATATTTGGCTTTTCGTTGAGGCTGCTGGCAAGAGCATTGATGACAAGTCGATCCCTTCACGCTTTCAAGTTTTGTGTCAAGTAGGAAGCCCAAGTATTTAATGAAGTGTAATGACCCCCTAGCAGTGCTGCCGTTTCTGGTAAACAGTGAATTTGAGACATGTTTCCAGCAGACCTGGACCTAGATTCCACGAATTCGAATCACAAGAGGATAATTACCTAAGTGACAATACCTTATAAAGGAATTCCAACAGTGCCAAGCGATTGGTTTTGGACTCAATTGCAGGCCCAATAATGAACACCTTCGAGTCCAACAGCTTACTAGCCGTTAGATCGCGGGTTGTAGCCCGCTTGGGAGCTAGTAGAAGAATTGCTTCCTCCCCTGTCACTATAGCATTAGGAGAAGGACTTATTAGGGTCAATAACAAGTCAAGTTCCTCACAATCACTGTGTGAGGCTGGCCTTTCTTCAACTGGAGGAGTTATGTCGTCTTCTTTCAACAGCCAGGTAGTGAGGGTGCCTACTAGTGGATTGGACCTCCTTTTCCTACAAGCAGCTTTCTTCCTGAGCTTCTTCGGTCTAAGTCTATTTATAGGGTTCAGCATAGAGTTTAAAGGATGCTCAGTAGCCTCTGTGCTCAGGCCCCCAGGAGTATGCAGCAGACTTTTGCATTTAGTCACTCTCTCCTGCACACGTTTAGCCTGGCATCACTGTTTAAGAGTTGGGTAGGAGGCAGGCGATTGAGCCTCCTCTTCGTTCCGAATACAGTTTTGTTGATTTAAGCAGGATTCAATTCTCCCTTCGTTCTGCAGGGAATTTGGAACAGTTTCAAAGGCGCCAGTATCGACTTGAACCTCGAATTACGTAATCAGTTCATGGAATTATAGAATCACCTCACTCTAACGTTTACGATCTTCATGTATTGCGCAACAAAGTTTCAATAAGATCTTAACAGCAACGTTTAATACGTCAGGCTGTGTGGTTGGGGAGGTACTCATGTGGCCAAACTTATTACTTGTGTTGCAGAGCAGTTTGGTGCCCAGATGGATTGAGGCTAACTCCTCACTGGTGTTGTACACCAACTCAGGACTCCGAGAGCCTTTGCGTGCCACTAGGGTGATGCTGTAATTCGCTTAGTTCATTTACACGAGCCAGCGTCTGGTAGTCCTCAAGGTTGATGCAATTACTAGATCCTGGTAATAGGCTGTTGGCGGAGCGGATAGAGTTTCAAAGGTGAGTTACTGTCGATGTCCTGATCGGACATAATACAGGACTAGTTTACAGAAACCCTTGCATCTGATGTGTCTGGCGCTACTGCCGCTTTACTCACCTTCGGGTAAAACGCTGTGATTGCCTCCTGCTTTTGGCCTATAGGCCCCTCATTCGGTGTCTGTGTGGCCATGCCATTTTCAGTACCACTCACAGGTTGATGTGACAAGGCAGTTTTACTGTTCAGTGCTTGTTTGGCTGGTCTGAGATAATACGTTTTTGTTTTCCATATGTTACTGGCTTAGTTGCGTGGGAGCGCCAGACAAAAGCGTTTAGAAGAGCAAAGTTTAGGTTCTTACCTCGGTTGACCTCAGTTGTAAGAAGGAGCTTCTTAGCACGAGTCTGCTTAGGAAGCAAAATGAAAGATGCAGGTATGTCACAGTCTGCCAAAGACGACCTGCTCCGGGGGGAGCAATGCCTGCCTCCCCTGCCTTGCCAGAATACTGCTAGAACACAGCGTGTGCTCCACGCTTTGTGTGCACTTGTGTTTTCTGGCAAAACTCCACCTCAAGCAATGGTCACCACAGAAAGACTCCAGCAAGCAGAACTGGCTGCTAACACTGCTAGAACACACTATGCACACTGTAGTTACTTAGATGTGTTCAAGACGAGTAGGTGGCAGCAAATTATTTGTGTCTTTTGTTTTTAATGCAGGCATTTTTCAATGTTACGCCATCATAATTTTGAGTACCATATGGCTGAGCCACAAATCCCTCCCTCCCACCCCCCCCCCCCAATGTCCTTTGTCCACAGTGTTCTTCAGCCTTCTTCCTGCATTTTCAGATCAAGAAATGTCATATGGGAAACATTTTCTTAGGCAAAACCTCGATTTTCCCAGGCAAAACAGCGGTGTGTGCATTGTAGCCGGATGTGGAAGTGGGGGTGTATGACAGAATGCCATCTTGTACAGTTTGAAAGTCCTAGCTTTTTGAATTTTATAATAAAATGATGCAGGTACTATTTCCAGGGAGGCCTGCAAAAAGCTCCATGCCAAAAAGCACTGTGTATCCATGCCCCTTTGCTGAACCTATTTCCTGACATCTGCAGCTTCTGCTCTCCAGTGGCCTTGGGTAGGTTCAAAGGTCACATGTGCATCCCTGATGCTGCTGTGACCCAAAGTCTGATAAAGAATTATAAGAATTGTCTGCTTCAATCATCCAGTGGCAGGGTAATATCTAAATCACGGTAATTATCAGGGTACATCACTTATCAGGTAATATCATGTATCGGGTAATATCACGATAGTATCAGGGTAATATCTAATATCACGCCGGTAAGATATCTCAGCAGGTTACGCGCTCGTTGCTGCGATCTGAGCGTGATCTGCAGGTCGCAGGTTCGAATCCCGGCAAAGCCAACTCAGCCTTTCATCCTTCCGAGGTTGATAAATGAGGACCAATTTCGGTTGGGTAATATTGTATGTAAATATGTGCTCTGTACAGCGCTTTGGATTAAGGCGCTATATAAATAACACATTATCATTAAAATACACTATGCCTAGTTTAGCATGGTGACAGATAAGAGCACACAATTATGAGAGCCACAACCTTTTGATATAATGCAAGTGTCAACTCTGAGCACAGGCGCAAGCCATGTCAGGGCAGTATGTATTTATTGTTAGCCTGGCTGTCTCCACTCAATCAAGTGAGTCAATAGCCAGGATGCTGCCTTTATTAAATCCCAGGGAGGAAGTGTAACACTTCTCCTCAAGGCCCATGACCTCTCAGTAAGAGAACGACTGAGTCTATGCTGCAAAGGGCAGCACTGACATAAAGCCAGCCTCATAACAGGGTGTTGTACACCAATGGGCCTTCAAAGTCAGCATGCATTGAAAAGGGGCAGAGTTAGAGAAGCCAAAGTGGGAAGGTAGGCCTAAGAACAGTTACAACCTTCTTGGTTTTCTGTAAGGGCTCTCTTCAGTCCCATCCGGGCACTCTATTCCATTCCCCTTAATTTCCTAAAGGACAAGACACTCTTGGTATGACATCAGAAAGCAAGGATCACTTTTTAAAAACAGGGATTGGATTCCTCCCAGCAGGCTTTGTGACTATTCATGGGATCTTGTCACTTGTCCCAAGGGGGATCCCTTCGCTATGAGGCTAGAGAGGTGAGCCCACTATCCAATAGTAAACCCTAGGGGCAGTAAAACGCAGGACTACCCATGGGCATAAGGACTCCCGTCCTGTGAAAGACCTCCCTAAATCCTTGTTCCCAGAAGCCATGGGCCTATTGACTCCTCCTCCCTCCCAACCTGAAACTACTACTGTATGTTAATGTGAAGTCTCTACTATTGAATCTGTAAGACCAGCTAGGACTGAGACGAAGAAGAACCAAAGAGACATACAGAACAGTAGAAAGATTTATCCAAGAATTGGGATGAGGTGAACAGTAGAAGGCATGAAGATAACTTAAAAGACTTGTATAACAAACATTGACGCTACACTGGGGCGGGCCCGGCAGTATAAAGTAAAGACTGGAAGACTATAGTTGTACAAGAGCAGGAGGAGCAGCAAGGGAAGCTGGCTTCTGCCCTGCAGGGCCAGGGAAATTCACACCTGCGCTGCCCGAAAAATCGAGAGACAATCCCTAAAGAAGAGGCCAAAAGGAATTACACGAGCCAGAGGGAACCCGACTCACTGCAGAAGCAGTAAGAATCCAGCGGTGGCGTGGCCTCTCGGAGGTGGAGCGTGTGGTCCATAAAACACGCAGAGACCACTGCAGCAACAGCTCCGCACAAGTAAAGTAGGAGGATGCACTGAGCACATACAAAGGCAACAGTGACCTGAGAGCCAAGGAAGAACTAGTGAGGATACAGGTAACGGGAGTTGTGGGGAAACCGGGTAGGGTCCAGGGAGCCCAAAAAGTCAAGTACTCTTCAGGAGTGAACTCCCTCGTCAGTGGGAAACCCAGCATATGCGAAAGATACCAAAATAACCAAGAACTGTCAGAAAGTAATCTCCCTAATACTCAAGATATAAAATGTCCTGACAAAGCTCCAGCAATAAGAAGAGGAGATGATAAAGTCATAACTCTGTTGTTCACAAACCCTTGGGAGGAATTGATGACTTCTAAAGACTTGTCCAAAGGACCATCAAGGAACAGTTTCCAGAGCTTTTCCAGATAGACCAGGAGAAGGGGGTAATTCTCCTGGTCTAAACATATTTGGTAAATCAGACTATATTGCAAGAGACTATTTTAAGCCAACCCAAGACTGGATTGTTTCACCAGGAGAAGGAAGCCTGTGGCTTGAATTAGAAGTTCACTGGACCCCTTTCTTCTTGGTTTATTTGTTAGTGGTAGGGACAGAGTAGTTTGTTTGGACAGGGGATGGTATTTTAGTTCCCTTTGACTTACAACTCGACGAGCACCAGAGTTATTCTGTGTTAGAGTAGGGCAAACCGCTCTAGAAGTATGGAGGGAACAAGTTACTTACCTCCAACTGTTCTCCATCATGGGTATGGCATAGATTTGCATGCTCATGAATATTCCCCGTCAGGCTAGGAATCCTCGGTAAAAGAAAAATCTGTTTCAGTTTAGTTTCTGAACTGTCTTTCTCCCATAAACCAATCACTGAGCTCTAGGTCATACTGCCCCAGCCAATGACTGCCCTCTGCCTAAGCCCCTCCCCAGGCAGCCATCTTCATATTTGGTAGCACGTAAAGTGGAAGTAACACCAAGAGAAGAGCCGCAGAGGGGTAGGCGGGAGGGTTCGCATTTGAATCCTTGCCAGACCCATGCTGGAGAACAACAGTTACAGGTAAGTAACCTGTTCCTTCTCCAGCATGCGGTCTGGCATGGATTCACATGCTCATGAATAAAGAATACATAGCTATATACACATGCACAACCACAGGAGGTGGCAAGGCTCAACAGAAGCAATTTCTCGTACCTCCTCACCAAGCTCTCCTTCGAGCGAACAGGTTGCGCAGCACTGCTTAGCCGACTGGACTCCTCCCTGGAATCCCTGTCGACGCAGTAGAATTTCGTGAAGGTGTGCATCGACCTCCACGTAGCAGCCCTGCAGATGTCCAGCAGGGGCACACCAGACATGAATGCCGTTGTGGCAGTGATCGCTCTGGTAAAACAGGCTCTCGGACGGCCAGGCAATAGTCGGTTTGCCAATCAGTGACAATGGGTGATGCATCCGGAGAGCCACCTGGAAATGGAAGCCTTGGACAGTGCCTTCCCATGGTTCTCCAGGACCAAAGTTCTCAAAGAGCGGAGGCGTTTTCTGGAAAAACTTTGTGCGGTCCACATAAAACTTCAGCGCTTTAGCCACATCTAGCGAGTGCAAAGTCCTTTCAGCCGGCGACGAAGGCGCTGGAAAAATACAGGTAACACCAAGGGCTTGTTTAGATGAAAGTCCGACGGCACCTTGGGCATGAAGGAGGGGGTGCGTCTGCAGCACCACCCTTGTCTCGTGGAAAGTTAAGTAAGGTGGCTTACAGGACAGGGTCTGGATCTCACCCACTCGTTGTGCAGAGGTAATGGCCACGAGGAAAGCCGTCTTCCACGACAGGAACTTGAGTGGAACAGAATGCATAGGCTCAAACGGAGCTCCCAAAAGCTTAGAGAGTACCACATTGAGCTCCCACGCCAGGGCCGTAGCCTTCACCGGCGGAAACGACCGGAACAGTCCTTTGATGAATTCCTTAACCAGACAGTGTGACCACGACGACAGTCCCGGAGATCTGGTGTAGAGGGAGATAGCCGCCAGATGAACCTAGATGGAGTCATGAGCCAGCCCCGCTTTGGCCAACGACAGCAAATATGTCAGTAACCGAGGATCTGCGACCCTCAAGAGGGTTGATCTTCTGTGAACAGCACCAAATTGCGAATCTCTTCCATTTGTGTCTGTAGAATGTTAAATTAGACAATGCCCTGGCCTTGGCAAGCACATCCTTGCAGTCCGCCGGGAGTTTGCAATCCCCCAAACTCCAATGCTGTAGGAGCCAGGCCTTCAGGTTCAGCGATCCTGGGTCGTGGTGCAGTATTGTGCCTCCTTCCTTGGTGAGAAGATCCATGACCACAGGAAGCTTGAGGAGGCGACACTGACATGCTGAGAAGGTCCGGGTACCAGATCTGCCTCGGCCACGCTGGTGCGATGAGGATCATCCTGCACCGCGACCGTCTGAGTTGATTGATGGCTCAAAGAAGCAACGGCAACAGAGAGAACGCATACAGAAACAGGCCGTCCCAGGGGAATGAGAAAGCGTCCCCCCATGCTCCCTGGCTGATGAAACCTGCTGGCGAACCTCCGGCACTTGGTGTTCATCACCGTCACAAACAGATTGATTTGGGGATTCCCCCATCTGCACAGCAGACGGTCCACTTGGTACTGCCGAAGTTCCCACTTGTGGCAAGAGCGGAGTTCCCTGCTCATGTGACGGTTTGGGATATGAATCTAGTCTTGAAATTCTTGATGGGTGCTCCGTTTGAACCTTTGCACTCTTGTCCTTTGAGACGGTTGACCTTCAAGAAGGTTTTCTCGATTGCAGTTAGATCTGCTTGCAGAGTGAGCGAGTTGCAGGCACTTTCATCTAAGCCACCCTTTACTATGTTCCACAAGGATAGGGTTGTACTGAAGGTACGTCCTTCCTTCCTACCTAAGGTAGCGTCTGAGTTTCATTTGAGCCAGAAGGTGGTACTTCCTGCTTTCTATCCTCCTCCTCATCGAGGTAAGGAAGAGGAGAGACTCCATAGGTTGGACCCTAGGAGAACCTTGAACTTTTATATTTCTAGGATATCCAGTGTCAAGTGGACAACCAACTTTTTGTGGGATACACTGGACACTGATTGGGCCAGGCTGTTACCAAACAGACCTTGTCTAGGTGGATTATCCTCCCCATTACTGAATGTTACAGATTGGCTGGCAAGGATCCTCCTGAGGGTTTGCATGCTCACTCCACCAGGGGCGTGGCTACATCCACAGCCCTGCAACAGGGAGTTCCTGTTAAGAACATTTGCGATGCTGCAACATGGTCTTCCATCCACACCTTTGTCAAGCATTACTCCCTAGATACTTTTCATGGTCAAGATATGGCCTTTGGGTATATCAAAATTCTTCTCCCTCCTCCAATCACTGATACTGCTTTGGGAGTCTGTCAAAGATGTGTAATACGTTGGAGGACACAATCCAATCGAAGAACAAGTTACTTACCAACTGGTAACGTTCTTTCGACTGGATGTTCCTCCAACGTATTCCTCTTCGCCCTCCCAGTCTGCCCCTCTGAAGAATTTCCTATGCTATTGCAGCTTGCGTTCCCACAAGGCTATGCGCAGTCAAGGAGGCTGGTGTGCGGTTATGGCACATGTTGTGGAGGGAAAAAACATGAACTGAGGCTACGGTCACTGCGCGTTCTACTTATAACATCCGATGATGTCACCCTCGATGGAGGCCTTTGAGGGACATCGACCCGACGCCATTGACGGCCTCTACCGAAAAACTTCTGAAGCAGCACAGATGTGGACATTACATGTCAAAGATGTCGAATACGTTGGAGGACACAATCCATTCCAAATAGAGTTTACTCTCAAAAAAGATCAAAACTCAGCAAAAGCTCGAAGAGCAAAGCACGAGGACTCCCAAAACTTGAACGTGCAGTAAAAATTAGGTAGAGGGCAGTCATTGGATGGGGGCAGTATGACCCAGAGCTCAGTGATTGGTTTATGGGAGAAAGACAGTTCAGAAACTAAATAGATTTTTCTTTTACCGAGGATTCCCAGCCTGACAGCGGGGAATATTCATGAGCATGTGAATCCATGCCAGACCCCATGCTGGCGAAGAGAGGTTCTTTTCTTTATTTGAATAAAAGTCTATAGACACAATGATCCCATCTTGTCAGCCTCATTACTCATCACACCTCAGCTTGCCTTGGACCAATCCCCAATGACATATTGCTTTAATAAAGAAGGGGTCTCCCACCCCTTACTTAATTCGTTTTTGGCCACCAGGAAGAAGAATACACCTGTGGACTGTTGCTGGGAGTGCAGGTAATTTCAGAATCCTCCAAAATAGTGGCAGGTGGGAAAGATTTTCTTTATGCTACTTCCCCCCCCCCATAAAGTTCTATGGGGCAACCTTTCATTTTGGTTATATTGAACCCGGTCCTGACTTTTAGGTGGTAAATAAAACGTCTGCTTTACTTCCCTTTCCTGTTTTTCTCATTCTTATGGGAAATCTCACTAGTCCCCAAGACTATCAGTACTGAGAGACCATGGGGTTAATTCCAAGTTTGGTGCTATCCTGCTGGTATTTCTGGTGGGATACCACTAAACGATATTACAGTTTCTGCCACCTAATATCATGCTATTCCCCAGAATATGGCAAGCAGCGTAAATACCAGCAATTCCCCATTCCATGGAGTCCCATGGCAGAATTACCAGTATTTCTGGCACCAGAAATACCGGCTGTTTAATGCCGGTGGAGTCCTCAGTTACCTCCAGCCAAGAGCTGGAGGCAAGTTATTTAACCCCCACCGACAAACTTGTAGTTTTCCAGTCCAGAAAAAGTAACGGTAAATGTTCTTACCAGCACTTTTTTTTCCAGGCCGGCAAACTTAGGATGAGGCCCAATATTTCTCTTTGTGAATTTTTGTATTGTTACAATTGCACTCACACACCTCAGGGGGGACTTGGACCAAGAAGATTTTGCCCAAGCTAGTACTTTAACACAAAAGGAAAGGGCAGTCGAACCAAACTGTTGAATGAGGGTGAATGCCACTCTCTACATGGGCTGTGTGTGCAACATGAAATCTGAGGGTGAGACTGAGATAGTGATCAACCGTTTTTTTTTTTTTTATAGAGAATTGAATCTGATTTCTTAACATCTATTGTTCCATAAGCTCAAACCAAAGGTTTGACATGATTCATATGCTATTCCAAGACAAATATTCCAAGGCAAAGGACAGAGGAAAGGTGCTACACATCCCCTGCCTAAGTAGGAAGCTAGCCCTAGTATGTGCAAGTGAGCCGCCTGTATATCAGAGGATAGAAAAAGAGGACATAAACAATTGGTCAATCATTTTAATTTCTTCTTTTTTAGATGAGCAATGTCACAAAGTTGCTTTTGCAATTTCTCAAGGCACTTCTGGCAAAGGATTCCTCGCCCGATCATCCAGGGTTTCAGTCAACCCAGGTGGGAAAACGAGTAAAGCATAAACTGAGTTTAAAAAGACTGGTGGAGCACCCACTATGGTATTAACAGCAATATCTTGACTTTATTGCCCTATACCCCAAGTACTACAACCTTAGTAAACACGATATGTACTGACTTTTTGTGATTAAGACTGAGCAGTTTGCCTAACAGTGTGCTGGCTGTGCGACCCATCTCCGGTTTATGGAGACTGTGACAGGTGTATTATAGCCATCCCTAGATCCGTCTCTACCGGTTTTGGTGGTGTATTGTGTAGGGCCACCTTTTTCAGGACCGTCTTTTGATGGTTAAATCATGATATTACATGACTTTACCAGATTATATCCATTACAAACCTTTGCTCGTAATACCCTATAAATGTGTCAGTACTAGAAATTGAATGGGCTCACCTTTCGTTACTATTTTTCAGAAAATATCTTACATCGCAGGGTCAACCATCACATGGCCTCTATAGTTGAACCTGGCACAATCAAAATTGGCATCAAGGACTGTCTTCATGTCCGTTGTTTTTGTGACTGTGAACCTCGGGCTAGAACTCTGTAGAGTTTGGCTCGGTGACTGCCCGGCTCATACTGTAACCACATCTCCTAGTAGGACACGGTCACAATACGAGCCCAGGGTAAACTGTGGCTTTCAGGGGCTAAGGGACGGTATGTGTGGACAGAGGAAGGGGCTGGGAAGGTATACTCCCAATCCACATTCCTGTTTCCTAAATGTCTGTTGCTAGGAGGATGTTAGGAACCCATGGCTATTCATGACTGAACAGAGTTAAGATGGATTTCTAAAATCTAGCCTGGTGGACAGATTTCAGGAGGTCACCCTAGTTAAAGTGAACAGGGAAAACTTGGGATTTTGGCCAAACCCAATCAAGTTAAGCACGGGGAATGGTCAAGGCTAAGTCTCAGGAGAGGTGAGTGGGGTCAGGGGTACCACAGAGTGAAATACACAATGATTATCACGCAGGTTCAAAAATATTCCATTGTAGGGCAAAAAACACTATAAAAATGAATCAAGCAGGTAATAGCACACAACACTAAATATAAAACATATATACAGTCACAATTAGTTAATGCAATGCATCGAGTTCTCCATTTACCTAAAAGGAAAGGTAAGTAGTTAGGCAATTGTAGGAACAGTCAACATGAATAGGATTCTCTAACTTTAGAAGTCCAAACCTAAGTTAAAGAGGGCCTTGCACCCAAAAGTTGACGAAGTACCTTTAGAAGTTGTGACAAAGCTAGAAAATGTTCCCTTGAGTGGGACGATTGTTCCAGAAGTTGTTCAAAGGGATTTACAGGTGGTTAAATGACTTTTCCTAGCTTCTAGAAGTGCCTTTTCAACAGAAGTTTAAAAACCAATAGAATGGAATTACAAATCAAATATAGCCAATCAAAGTTCTTCACAAACGTTATATTGGAGGAGATCGGGGCACGGGTAAGTATTGCGACTACTCATTGCCCTTCCCCCGATTTTCCAAATGGACTTGGCAGGTCAAATGAGGGTTACCAACAGTAGGTTTTCCCGCCGTTGGATCCAGTAGAAGATGCACAGGAGCAGCAGGTGCAAGCAAGTTTCCGGTCAAGTCCAGGAGCTGAGTGCAACTCTTTCCAGTGAAGAAATGCAGCAGGCACTGATGCAGGACTCTTCAGGCCACTCTACCAGACGGGGGAAGGCCAGTCCCAGCGACAGTCAGCCAACATAGGCAGCAGCAGGCGTCTCACCAGTCGCAAAAAAGGAAGCATTCCAAAACCGGCCCAGTCGAGGCTTACACGCTGATACTTTGCAGGAAGGCAATTTATGAAGAACAGCGACTCATCTAGGACGGTAGCCCAAAACTGAGCTGGACAGTCCACAGGTGGTCCAGTGACACCTCTGAAGGGTCCAGGCGGTAGGATCGTGAGAGGGCGTGGAGACTGGTTGTTCCCACCAGTCCAAAGGGTCGAAGCACCAGCAATGGTCTTCTGAGATCAGGTAGTCCAGCAGGGTTTCACCGTGACAGCAGCAGGCTTCTTCAGGATTCGTCCTCGGGTCTTCCGTCATCTGCACAACTATACAGGATACTTAGCTCCTCTTCTGATCTGCTGGAATGGCTGCAGGACTCCTCTTCTTATCCCAAATTCAGATGAGTGATCAAACTCTGCCCTCCAATAGAAAGATCTGTCCCACGGATGCACCCCAGCAGTGATCCAATCAGGGACCACTGTGGGGTTGTCTCATGCATGCACACTAGACATACTGGCACCTGTATGTGGATTGGGGCCAGACAGGACCAGGCAGTTCCAGCCCACTTCCTGAGCCTAGGCACACATGCCATGCGCACAAGCCAGCAAAAACAGCAGCTTTCCTGGAAGAATGCATGACCATAAAGGTGAATTCCTGACCTGTGAAGGCAGGAAGAAGGCCAAAGACCAAAATGACAAAAGAAGCGCTAAATCTTGTGGCACTAGTCCCTGTTAGTGGCCAAATGCAAATGAGCCCACAAAGAAATATAGCAAAAAATTGTAAAAATGTAACTGCTGCCACCAGCTTGTCTTTAGGCACATTTAAAAGTAACCAAAAATCCCTTTACTACGAGTCTAGGGTGATACAAATGTATCCCCATTGCACTGCATTGAAAGATGCTTTGTGCAATATGAAAAAGTTACCCAAACAGATAACGAGTAAAAAGACAAAAAGGAAACAGTTTCACAGTACTGACAATCTGAAGGAATAGTCAGTTTCCCCATAACAAATTAGCAAAATGCCTTCACTGCAAAAAGTCAGGACAAGGTGTAAAACAAAAGCCAAAGTATTTGGGGGTCCATAGAATATGGAGGGAAAGTTGCCTTAAAGAGAAATATTTCCTAACAAATAGGTGTTAGGACAGTTTTTCTAAGGTCCAACTAAGGGCTTCACAGAAACGACACTTGGTATAAGGCTGTGCCACCTGAGGATGTAGGTAGCATGAACAGAGCAGCCAGGCTTATCGTAGGAGGGAGAGAGGACTGTGGCTTGGTACAAAGAATATGCAGAATGCATATGGTCCAAGGAAACACTGATACACTAAATGTTGTATTTAAATAGAAGTATGCCAAGATACATCTTGGAATGTTACGTACTATTACATATCATATAAACACAATCATAAATACCAACTCAATACTTAAGGTATACAAACCAAAGTAGAACCTTAATAAGAATAGCAACAAGCAGTTCAATGAGTCAAACCTAATAGAACACATTCTGAATGGCATTAAGCGATTCTTGGGGAATAAAACTTAAGTAGTTAGACTTTTAGAATACCATAGGTAATTCAAGGGAGGCAGACCCTATTGGTGAGAACATAGAGTGTTATTCAGTTATAGAATCCCTTAAATAGACTAAAACTGTTAAAAGATATCTTACAACATATGCAACTTTCTTCTATTATGAACGGATACAGGTACAACACCAATATTACTTTTTAGAACACAGTACAAAGCTAGTACAATAACTCCAACTTTCCAGAGGGGGCTTAAGCTACTCAGGGACAAGTAATAACCTAGTGAAACGGGGGGCGTGGCTTGGACGGCCATGTAAGAGGTCGCACTCTGGAGGAGCTCCGCTGATCCTGTTTTGATCCTGATGGAGGGGTACGTCCACGGGGGCCGGCCGACGTCGGAAATCGATGTCCAGGTGTGTGAATGCCACCACTACACCCTGTGAAAGTTTGGGACGTCCAGAAGGCTTAGAAACCGAAATAAATGCGATTGCCTGGGACGAGCCCTGAGCAGGCGGACAAGACAAAATGGCGGCGACACGTTGCGAACACCGAGGATCATGAAGTCAGTGTTGCGATCACGAGTGCTGGACCTTTGTGTCCCTTTGCTTGGAGACTAAAACATATGAGTGCCGCCTAGGACGCACGGGGACCCAGTGAGCTGGAGAGCCGAACGGATGTGGCTGTAACGATAGGATCGTGGGCCTGGTGGTCGGGGTGCTCCGGGCGTGTTAGATGCCCCATGGTATGGTGGGTCAGGCTTTGGACATTGGGTGGCGTGACTCCCCCTCGGTGCCGGGCAGGACGGGCCCCCGCCCGACTCATACAACAATATGACCACGAGAGGTGTGAAACCCAAGGCCAAACAGCCCACGATGGAGGCTTACGCCAAGTCCCCCCCAGGGGCGGAAGGAGGCAAGATCAAAGAGACCCCCGTGACGACCGCGGAGTCACCTGGCACGATACAGGAGGTGCTGGCAGCGATCGCGGACTTAAAAGTGTCATGGGAGACCAAGCTGGGCCTCGCCCTGAAAGAGCTACAGGAAGGCCTAAACCTTAAGATCGGTGCCGTCCAGGAGGAGGTGAATCTGCTTAGGCTGGATGTGAGGGCGGTCTCGGAACGCGCGGGGGCCATCGAGAAGGAGACGGCCACGAACACGGCAGATTGCGCCGCTCATAAAAAGGAGCTACACGCCCTTGTGCAACGGGTGGGCAACCTGGAGGACAGAGCGGAGCAGGCGGAGGGACGTGCCAGACGCAACAATATTCGTATCGTGGGCCTACCTGAAGGAACTGAAGGGCCAGACCCCACGGAATTTGTGGAATCCATGTTTTTGCAGGAGATTACCGGCGGGGTACTGACCCAGGGGTTTGCAGTTGAGAGAGCTCATAGGGCCCTAACCAGGAGGCCGCCTCCCGGGGCCCCCCCGCGGCCGGTGATCGCGAAAATTCTGAACTACCATGATCGCGAAAAGATTCTTGAATTCTTTCGAAAAGGGGGAACGATTGACAGAGGATCGGCCAAGATCACGGCCTACCCTGACTACACGCTACAAGTACAGCGGAGTCGGATGCACTTCGGAGTGGTGAAAAGGAGACTTCGTGAAGCTGGCCATCGCTACATGCTACTCTACCCGGCCAAATTGAAAGTTTTCTACAGAAGCAGATCCCTGTTTTTCGAAACACCAACTGAAGCGATGGACTGGCTAGATGCGCTGGGCAGTCCTCAAGAATCGGGCATCCAGGCAGAGACTACGGAAGTTAAGTAGCTTATGGATGGGCCGCCTGGGGCAATGGGGCCGAGACATTGGGACTTGAATATAGTCATTTGTACGGTATGTGATGCGTATGATGTGGTACTGACTGGCTGGCCCATTGGGCGTGCCTACCCGTGGTCACTTGATTGGGAGCTCCAAGAGGCTTCCTTTGTCCCCAATAGTAATATATCTAGTTAGTTAGGTCGCTGTTAGATCGGCGACGCCCCGCGGGGTCCTATTCCTTGTTAACGGGATAAGACCAGACGCGGGTGGGCCTGAGATCCAGGGATGGAGCTGGGCTTTTGTTGGGATGGGAGGGGTTGTTTGCTGTGGTGTGTAGTTGGGAATCAGGGAGGGGGGATGGGGATCAAGGGCGGAAGAGCCGGCGGAGTGTTAGACCAAGGGGGTATTGTGGGGAGGGCAGGGCTGAATACAGACCAAACCGATGGCATCGGATAGTCTTCGTATAGTTACCTGGAACGTCCGAGGCCTCAATAGTTACCTCAAGCGAAACAAAGTCATGCTATACCTGAAGAGGATGCGGATAGACATAGCCCTGCTACAAGAGACCCACCTCACCAGGGAGAAATTGGAGGTGGTTATGAGGAAGTGGAAGGGCAAGGTAGTGGGTGCCACGTACTCGGCGTATGCTAGAGGGGTCATCACCTGGGTGGCGCCGCATGTGCCGTTCCGGGTGCTCGACTCGATAGTGGACCCGGAGGTAGAATGGTGGCGATAACAGGACTCCTGGAGAACAAGGAAGTACACATCCTCAACCTGTATGCCCCCAATCATGATACTGCAGCCTACTTTAGATCCCTCTATGGCAAACTTGGCCCCTTGGTAGGGGGCGCGATGGTGTGGGGTGGGGACTTCAATTGCGTCTTAGATCCCAAAATCGACCGGTCCGCTGACACCAAAGGGAAAATGTCGCCGGCGGCCAAGGCGCTCGGGACATTGCTAGGAGACTTGGGACTGGTGGATGTGTGGAGGAGACTCCACCCCACGGAGAGGCAGTATTCGCATTATGCAGCGCCATACGATTCATACACGAGATTGGATTATGTGTTTGGAACTGCCGAGATAGCGGGCGAAATAGTGGAAGCGGAATACAAAGCTCGAGTATTGTCGGACCATTCGCCCCTGGTGGTAGAGTGGCGACACCAACCCCCTAGGCCTCGGGTCCCCACATGGAGACTCCGGTCGGAGGCACTGCAGGATGAGGGATTCCGGGAGGACCTGAGGGTTGCCATCGGGGAATATTTTGAGATAAACACGGGTAGTGTGCGTTCTACGGGAACTCTGTGGGAGGCCTTTAAGGTAGTGGTGCGCGGAGTGGCCATCTCTAAATCCAAGGGACTTCAAGGGGGTATCGAGAGGGAGCTTCAGGACACCGAAAGGGAACTGGAGAGCCTGGCTCGTCTTGAGAATGCCACTCGGGAAGACAAGACTAGGATGAGAGACCTTCAGGTGGCGTGCAGCGCTCTTTGGGACCGACTATGTAGACTGAACCATAGGAAATACACCGAGCGGCTGCACGCGGGGGGCGACAAGCCAGGCAGACTGTTGGCCTGGCTGTACAAGAGTGAGTCTCCCCGAGTGGTTATTCATGAGATCCGTGGTGAGGACGGTGGTCTTCGCAACACTCAGGATGGGGTGAACGAGGAATTCCTCAGGTTCTATAAACGTTTGTATGAGGACACTGGGGAGGACAGGAGCCAGGACATCCTGGACACACTGGAAGACATTGGACTGCCCACCCTAGACGACCTGGAGCGGGAGGCACTGGATGCCCCTATCACCTCTGATGAGCTGGAGGTGGTGATTCGGGGCCTCCCCACGTGTAAGGCACCTGGGGCGGATGGCCTGCCTGGTGAGTTTTACAAGGTGTACGTGCGGGAGCTGCTGCAGCCACTGCTGGCCTTGTTTAACGAGGCATACGAACAGGGAGAACTCCCGTTGTCCCTCCGTGAGGCCATGATTGTCCCATTACTGAAACCGGGCAAGCCGGCTGTTGAGTGTGGATCTTATAGACCTCTGTCCCTGCTAAACCAGGACAGCAAAATACTCACGGCGGTGCTGGCCAACAGATTGAAGAAGGTGATTGGCAAGCTGATCCACCCGGATCAAACGGGATATGTCCCAGGCAGGAATATCAGTGATAACCACAGGAGGCTGCACCACGTTATCGACCATACTAAGGATGACACGGGCGAGATGGCGGTAGTGTCGCTGGATGCGGTCAAGGCCTTTGATTCAGTGAGATGGCCCTGGCTGAAAGCGGCCCTGCAGGGATACGGCGTGGGCGCTGGTTATATCAGATGGGTCCAGCTGTTATATAGCAGCCCGGTGGCTAGGGTCAAGACTGGGGCCACAGTCTCGGATGCCTGGCAGCTTAGCAGGGGGACCAGGCAGGGATGCCCTTGGTCACCCATGTTATATATACTTGCGCTGGAACCGCTGGCGATATGCCTGCGGCAACAATACGGAGAGGTGGGCATTAACACTGCCAGCGGCAGCCACTTAACATCTCTCTATGCGGACGATATGCTGTTGTACCTCCGCTACCCGGAGGAGAACCTGCAGTACGTACTGGAAGTACTGGATCATTACGCTGTCCTCTCGGGCATATCTGTGAACCCCGGGAAGTCTAGCCTGTTCCCTCTGGGCGGGTACAGGGACGTCCCGTTGGAGAGGCTGCCTGTGTTGCCAATACCATGGCGGACCGACACGTTTAGGTACCTGGGGGTAAATATTTACCACCGGACTGAGGCGGTACACAAGCATAACACAGAGAGAGCCATAGAGGGGGTCAAGAACAGCATGACATTCTGGTCCAGATTGCCCCTGTCCATGATGGGGAGGGCGGCTTTGCTAAAAATGGTGGTCCTTCCAAGACTCCTGCATTTCTTCGTGAACGTCCCGTATTTGATCCCTAAGAGCCTATTTGTACGACTTCATAGTATGTGTAGGGGCTTCGTGTGGGGTAACTCCAGGAATAGGGTGGCCCTGTGGAAGCTCCAGAACCCGCACGAGAAGGGGGGTATAGGCTTGCCCAACTTCGAACTATATTATCTGGCGGGACAACTGTTGTACGTGGCCAGGTGGTTGTCTGACGAAGATTCGGCGGAATCTAGGTTGCTGCGTGAGGATGCGGCCCCATACTTCCTGAGAGAGGTGGTGTGGCTACATAGGAATAAACTGACGGGAAGAAGGTGGCTGTTGAGGTTGGGATGGGAGGTCTGGCACAGAACATGGAAATTGATGGGGGAGTCAGAACCACTATCTTGGCAGGTCCCGCTGGTGGCCCTGTGCGAAAACGACACCCAACTGTTTCACTCTGTCCGTAGGCACTGGGAGCCGGTGGGCCTGGCCACGCTTGGGGACATATGGAGAGAGGGGGAGGCGCTGGACTTTCAAAAGTTGCAGGATGAGACGGGGGTGCACAGAGGCCAGTACATTACCCATGCCAGGCTAGTAAAACGAGTAAGAAAGAGATGGCCGGAGACGGCACTGGCAGATGATCCTGATGCCACCCTTGAAACTATGTCTGATGTCTCAGAGGGTGGGCATGAAATATCACGGATATACAAACTCCTCAGAACGAAGGCTGGGAAAGAGTTGCCCCAACTGAGGCATGAATGGGAGGAGGAGATGGGTGAACTCATGATGGAGGGTCAGTGGAAGAGGGTCCTGGGATATCATAAAAAGGTGTCCCGAAATGCACGGCTCCAACAACTCCAGTTCTACATTACTCACAGGGCCTACCTGACTCCCCAGAAGATCGCACGGTTCGGAGGCTCGATCACTCAAAAATGCCCCAGGTGTGGGGAGGTGGAAGCTGGGTTGCTACATATGTTCTGGGCCTGCCCGGAAGTGTATAGATTTTGGGAGGAGGTCAAGATGAAGCTCGCAAGTGGGGGAGTGGTGTTGGACGTGGGATCTGCCTGGTCATGTATGCTTGGGATCTTCCCCAGGCCCAGACACTTTAGGCACCTGAGCAAGCTGAGGGACCTGGCATATGTTCTGGCCAAACGCAGGATTGCCATGAACTGGAAATCGGCTAGCAGGCCGAGAGTGGAACTATGGTGGGCGGACCTTATGAGGTGGGCGGAGGCTGAATCCGTGGTTTGGCTTGAAGCAGTCACTAGAGGGGGCGAGGAGGAGATAGGGCCCTTACTGGCTTGGCGACAATTGGTGGCCTCTATGACCAACCCACAACAGGGCTTGGACGAATCTGAGAATTCTGAAGATGTGCCTACGGACAATGTTTCTCCTGACGGTGCCCCGACTGAGGATATAAGGGAGCCGGCTCTGGCTTGATGGGGGGGGGGGGGGGGGGGTTTCTTTTTTTTTTTTTTTTCTCTCTTTTTCCTTTCTCGTATTTTCTTTTGTGGTTTCTGTAAATAATTAACAGTTGTATTGTGTTGTGCGTTTGTTTTTCTAAAATATAAAATCAATAAAATATTTTTTTTAAAAAAAAACCTAGTGAAACTATTTTAGAAGCAATTCAGGGAAAGCACAACCCAATTACAGATTTTGAAGAGCAGCATCTATTCAAGGTCAGTATAACCTATTGGTACATGAACTATACACTACCCAATAGCTAGTTATACCAAGGATACTTTTCAGAAGTGAAGGATACAAATCTAGGGTAAGTAAGAACTCTAGCAGATTTTTAAGAAGGCAGTCAACAGTTCAAGTTAAGTAAGGACCTATATACTTTTCAGAGGGGCAATATGCAACTTTAGGACAAGTACTAAATATAAGACTGTTTTCGAAATACACTGAAGCAGATCAGAGGAAGCAAAAACCAATAGTACACTTTAAGAAGAACAGTTTTTTTTATTATTTGTATATGGTTTCATCACAAACCTTTACAACATTTTTTTTATTTCAAATTAATTACTTCAAGTCCATTAAACATCTTAAAAGCCACAGAGATGAAAAAATATACATTACTAACAATTACTATCTTCAAAAGAAAGATATTTTACTCAATAAGAACAAAAGCACAAAAAGGGAAGAAGAAAGAAAAGCAAGACGAGGAGAAAATTATACTTGGGTGATGACATTGCTTTTTTTGAAGAACCTATATCACTTATCATAAAAGCTATCTCATGGCCAGATATCAGCCTATCCCAAAGAAGTTCTGTCAGGACACCTTAATTTCTGTCCACAAATCTTTGTAGGAGAGTCAATCTTGTGCCCCAAGTACCCTCACACTCCATCAATAGATGTCTTAATGTCCGTTTCTCAGGGTCCTTACAAATACCTCACCATTGTTGGGCAACCTCCCCCTGGCCCCATTTAGAAAGAACCTCTCCAGTATGCACTACGTTTAGACAAACCCTAAGAAAGTTTTGTTTCACCCTCCAATCAGGGAATTTCTTGAGGTATCTTGATACAAACCCCAACTTCTTATCAAATACTGAGAGCGAGGGGGCGCTATTGAGCGCCGAACAAGATGGCCGCCTGAGGCTCGAGCCCAGTGCCAAGCAGATCGCGAGATCCTTATTTGGCACATCTGCGACCATAGCCCAGATTCCTGAGCTCACGATTCCTGAGCTGCCGACTCAGGGACCATTTGAGCCAAATCCCGACGAGAAACGGTGCGGGGGACCCTGCGAACGGGCGCCGCGGGCCCCTTCCCCATCTCCGACACGCGCATACGCGCCAAAAATCCTGGGCCGGAGGAGAGGCAGGGATACCTATATGAGACGCCCGGGACCCTGCGTCGCCCCTGCTGAGGCCGCCGAGGGGGACGCGCCTCCAAGGCATTGAATGGAGGCGGGGATCGGGCGCTGGCAGTGCGCACACTGAGGCTGGGCGCGGCGACCGTGGGGAGACGTGACCGCTGGAGCAGTGCGGCTGGGACGCGTCCTGGTCCTTGGGCGCTAGGATACGGGGAGGCGGCTCCCCCTACATTGGCCTTACCCGACCTCCCCTCCTGGAGACACCGTTTTGTCAAGGGGACGTTCCGGTGCAGGCCACCCCCCCCCAACCATCAGCGAGACTGCAGCACACGGGGTGGAGCGGCGGCACACCAGCTAACACCAGGTGCCGCGCTCCCCTGTCAACGCATATCTGTCGACTGGAGCATTGCGGCCAGAAGGTACGTGGCGGTGGTGGGCCCCATGCGCAGCTCCTTGGACATCACACCCTACAGGGCCCCGTCGACGACTCGTCTGTAGCCCTGGACCTCTTGGAGGGCTGGCGACGCTGGGCTCTGTTGTCCCGGGCCTGTTGCTCTATGGTACTCGGGCCCTGCCCTTGCTCCGTTCTTCCTCCTCTTAGGATGCCTGATTCTGCTTCCCCCGGTGTTGTTTGGACCATACTGCCAACCTTTCACATCAAGCCGGGGGGGGGGGGGGGCCTGGACCCTGGAGAAACCATTGTGGCCCCCCCTGCCTCATATTCACCCTATATTGTTTTATAAAGAATATCACAAGGTGGAGGGACTGGCGTCCTCACCCACTCTGCTAACACAACAAACAACTCGCACATGTACTTCTGATCTCCACAAGAGCAAGGTGAAGGACGCAACATCTACTCTCTCGGTGAATTACAGGGGGTGCCCCTACCTGCGCATAGAGGGACTTGGACTCCCCCACTGGCTCCTCTGCTGCAGCCCGGATACTCCGCGGGCCAGTTGCCCACAGACTGCAGGGGTGACCGCTACCACCCTATCCTTTGGAAAGGAATACGCTCCTTGGACCCCCTGACTTCCCTAGCTGATCCTTTGGGTCCCCCCCCCCTCCTGGGGAGCAGTACCCAAGTGGGGTGACCCACCACCTCAACCAATTGCACATTCTCGGAGGCCCCGTTCACCTCACAGGGACGTATACAACACCCGGTCATTGGCCTGAGCGACCGCCTGCGGAGGACGCGTGCGGCTTGGATCCCTGAGGGGGATATATCCCACTGGTCCCCCTCCTGCGCTCCCTGGGGTGCCATTGGCTTTCCTTCACCTCTCCTGCTCCTCACCATCGTCACAATGACTAAAGGGGCTGGGAAAAAGCAGAACTCCATAAATATGTTCACGAAGACTCCGGCGAGGTCGCCTGAAGGGGTCTCCGAGCAGACCCTTGCCGCCTCTTCATCCCTTGATACATTGGAACCCCAGAATATAATGGATTTCATCCATGAGGGCTTCACCGCACTTCACTTGAAGTTAGACGACATGAATGGCACCAGATCATCCATTAAGGCTCATATTGAGAGGACCGACAGTCGAGTATCGGAGGTCGAGACCAGGGTGAGCTCCGCTGAGGACGGTCTGGGGGCTCTGCGTTCAGAGGTCATGGCTCTGTCCAACCGCGTCCTTGAGGTGGAGAAAAAAATGAGGATTTGGAATCCCGCTCGAGGCGCAATAACCTCTGCATCATCGGGGTACCCGAGAATGGCATTGGTGAGCCGATGGAGGACTAGGTTGAACACACACTACTATCGCTCCTTGATTCACTGCAGCTCTCTCCACAGTTTGCTATTGAGCGGGTGCACCGGGCCCTGACTCCGAGACCTAAGCCGGGGGCACCTCCACGACCCATTATATATAGCTCGGGTCCAGAACTTTCGGGACCGGGATGCCCTGCTCAGAGCCGCAAGATTTAAGGGTGAGCTTCTGCTGGATGGAGCAAGGATACATCTATACCCTGATTTTTCGGTGGCGGTCCAACGGGAGCGCAAGAGGAGGCTTCGAGATCATGGAGTCAAATACTCTATGTTATATCCCGCCACACTCCGAGTTCAGCACAACAATCAGGTGTGTTTTTACGATCCCGGACGAGGCCTCCAGATTAATTGATGTACATTTTCCAGGTTGATCCCTCCCCCCCCCAGTTATGATTCTACAACCGCTCAGCTAACCTGTTGGGGAGTCACCGGCACAGACTATCTCCCTACGCCAGGAATGTATCACACCTGTACTCCTCAACGAGCTTTAGTTGGATTATCTCTACATGATTGTGCCTTCTTAATATGTGCAAAAACGGTTTTCAAGTTACGTATGAAGCTTCATTGTAGGCACTATGTTTTTACCGGATCTGCCATTGGCCCAAAACGGCCCCATCAGTCCGGCTCACAGGCCCCCAGGCTTTGATGCCACTAGTTTATTTGGTTAAGGGGTTTTGGGATTGTCATTCCTCGAGTTGGGGGAGGGATGTGGGTGGGGGCGGGTTATGGGGGGTGTTATGTTATAAAAAGTTTGGCGCTGGCAGCAAAGGCGGACCACAGGGCAATGTTGTGTTGTTGGGGCTGCAGGGCTGTTAAGTCGGCCCATTGGATATCAACATCCCGGCGATGTGAACGCCACGGCCTCTTTGACGGAGAATAATTTGACCTTTTTGAGCTGGAATGTGCAGGGACTGTGCAATTTTAAGAAAATGAGACAACTTCAGCTCCATGCCGAACGTCATGGGTCCAAGATTCTTTTTATTACAAGAGACGCATGCCTGTCCTGAACAATGTATGAGGTTTGCTAAATCATGGGGCCCCCAAAGATACTTTACCAACTTCTCTACCCAAAGTCGTGGGGTTATGACTATTATTCACAAGAGTCTTAACTTTGCACTTATATCCTCAGAAATAGACCCCCAGGGTAGATATGTTTTCCTCCATGCCACACTCCAGGTGATCTTGTTAACATAGGTGACCCAGAGTTTTTCACGCACCTCACATCCCTTCTCGATGGCATCCCTTTGGTTCCTATTCTCTGGGGAGGGGACTTCAACACCATTTTCGATATAGACCTTGACAGATCTGGGCCCAGGCCCCGCCAACTCACCAAGGCGGCTTATGCCACACTGTCATCCCTTCCTCGCCTGGCCATGGTGGACGCATGGAGACTCCTATACCCGGCTCCCGTGTCTACTCCTTTTACTCCTCAGTGCAGGACTCCTACTCCCGAATCGATAGGTGGGTAATTTCTGATGTACTAATTAAAAATGTGATCCAGCTGACGATCCAACCTAGGACCCTATCAGACCACTCGCCCGTAACCATCACTATGGGTTGGGGACTGGATTGCGACCGTACCAGATGCTGGAGGATGAAACCCCACTCTCTCCTTGACCCTGTGTTCAGCTCAGAGCTCGAGGTGGCCATTGAGGAGTTCTTTGAGATAAATACAGGCTTGGTGTCCTCGCAGGCCACCCTTGGCGAGTCTTCAAGGCGTAGATTAGGGGCATAGCGCTATCCAAGGAGAGTGGCATTCTTAGAACAATCCGGAGGGACATCGCCGTAAGTGAGTCCAAACTAGCGAACCGGGAGGCCCAGTGTTCGGTGAGTTCAACCCCTGGGACCCTAGCGACTATTGGTGAGGAGATTTTCTGCCTCTTTTTCCTGGCTTCCCTTCTCATCATCTTCCCTGCCTGGTGGAATTTGGCAGGGCTCTACCACACCCTCTTCCCCATCCGCTACTTGAGCCAATCATCTGAATTCTTCCAGGGTTGACTCTGAAAGAGGGGTATCATCAAATGGAAGATTCATATAACCCCCACGCACTTCATCTTACACCTTTTCTGTGAAGTTCCTTGGAATTTTCAATTGCTTCATAAGCTCTCACATCAATAGGTGGGTATCCTCTTCCTCTATCCTCCTTAGACGTAGAGAGTCTAGAATTGGCAAGATATCAAGACCATGCTTCGTAACACCGGTCTTTAAGTCGCTTAGGGTTGGAGCTGTTATTGTGTTAATGGTGTTTCTAATTCCCACCATAGATGATTCACAGTTTGCCGTTTCCTTAGTTCTAGCAGTATCCCTGCTTGGGATTGCACCTCCAATTTTAAGAGATCAAACACAGTGAACAGCGAATTCAACACAAAGTTCAACGCTGAAGTGTTGCCTTGCTTGCATGCTGGCTTTCAGCGCCCACATTTCTGGGTTCCTGATAAGTTCTCTCAGGTAATACTTTTTTTCTACTCGCTCTAGCTAGCGATTGCTGGACCGGTCTAGTATCATCCTTTGTCGTCTGGTCACTGTCCTCCACTGAGCTGCTTTCCCTTATGCCTTTGTTCATATCTGCTCCTCCCCCTGTTCCGGCATTCTCCAGCTCCATATGGAGACATCTGCTAGATGGTGTTTTTTGGCCAGTTTACCTCCCCTGCTGAATCGCTCATACTTCAGTGCCTTTTCCTTCCAAAATGATCTTTGATGTTTTTGTGCATATTGGAGGTGGCGACAGTATATTCTAGCCCCCGTTTCAGCAGGGATGCTGTTTCCAAACGGGCTTCCCCTCCTTGTCCCAGCATTAGTTGGACTTGAATGGGGGAATGGGCATGCACTTGAGCATTTACCATTAATTTTGGAATGGAAGGCAAGTATTCCATACCAGCTGTTAGAGTTTGCACTTCAGCCAGGGCCTTTATTTCCGCATATGAGCCGTCCCATCCTGAAGTTCTAATGTCATCTGTAAAGGTCCCGCTGCGCAAATTGTACTTAATGGTTTCTCTCTTTTGGGCGAGCCGCACAGTGTATAACAAAGCGGCACAGCAACAGTGCTTAGGGAGCCTAGTGCTGAAGTTTTTAGTGTATGTCAATGCTTTTAAGTCTGATCAAATCAGAGTTGTTCCGTTCCAAATGCAAAGCGCTTAATCCTTGTAGTTCGAATTAGTCGAGCGCTCGCCATGCGCTTCACCCTAAGCCTCTTCCCCAGACTTTATAGTGCATTGCGTTGCACTAGACGGATTGTGACCTACTCGGGGTGGGGGGGGGGAATAGGAGTAGATAAGGATTAGATAAAAAAATCCCCTATCTTCACATAACTTCTAATCGATCGTCAACTGGTAGAGATTAAGGGTGCTAATGTAGATGGTGAAACGAAATACTCTCCAGGCTCCCCGACAGCTGAAAGCTGAAGACGCTGAAGAACCAAAAACTCAGCGCCCTACTCCGCGGCCACTTCGCATTGAGTTGTAGGGATTACTTCCTCCTCCTACTCGCAAACAGCAGACAGCGCAAGAGGACTTCTCCAGCAGTGTAGCCAAACAGAATAGAGTCTCTCTGACCCAAAGACTCAGCCCCCGAACACAGTTATTCAAGGTAGGTAAACCCCACTTGTAAGCTTGTAAACTCATTCAGTTATGAAGAATAAAACAGTACCAACACTATTACTTTTAAGTACAGTGAAACACTATTCAATAAGTAAACCAACTAATATACTTTAAGGAGCAACCAGCAACGTAAAGGTCGCAAACCAAGGGGGTGACATTAGTAAGGGCTAAGATTTAAAGGCACTGCCAAACCAAGAGAGACTAAAACCTAGGCAAGCACAATTCAACACATATTGCCAACAGCAGAAGGGGGCTAATGAAAGGTCCACAAGCTGGGAGACTTCGTGCCCATACCTTAACCAAGATATGGTGAAAGCTGGTATAAGCTCACAATGCAAAAGCCAAGGGAGCAGCAGAAAGAGACCCTATCCTTTGCAATCATTGGTTACTGGTGTAGTAGGGAAACTAAAGTGGCAAAAAGGCTGCCCTTCTGGGGAAGGGATATCCAGAAGGAGAGGAGCATCATTTGTAAGAGCACCAATGTGAATCTTGGTTTCCCTTAAGAGTTGTTGCAAGTGCTAAAGCTGAAATTGGTTGAAAACTATGAAGTTATTGTAAGCCTCTTGTCAATTATTCTAAACCACAAAAGCATTGTTGATCTGAAACGTTCGGACAGGGGAGTATACCTGGATGACAAACCTTTGGCGAAGTAAGCCTGGCATGGGAGTAAACCAGGTACAAGTTGAAGAAGCGCTACAAAGTGATTTTGACAGAGACAATGAGCCTCATTATAAGTTTGCCGGTCCGGGAACTACGGTACCGGTAAGCTTGCCAGTACCGTAGTTCCCAGACCGGCAAACTACGAGTTGTGCTCGCGGGTGGCAGAGCAGCACCCACGAGCACAGCATGTCGGATGCACCAGCACCATTCTGCATTCCACTCCGGCGCCCGCGAATGGGCAATTACCGGGTCCGGCAGAGCCGTAATGACCCGGTAATTGCCCATTTGCGGGTTCTGGAATTTTTTGGAAGTTTGGCGACAGCCTGCCGGTTTTACCGGTAAAGCTACCGCCAAACTTATAATGAGGCCCAATGAAGCTGTATCAAAGGAACTGTATTTCTTTGGAACTTAATTGTTGTGACAAATCATCTTGACCAAGATGATTATGATTGTTGCTATTGAACTGAGAACTGGTTCAAGGAGGAGGAGGAGAAGCTTTATACTTTTTGTGCTGGAACTTTATGGTGACAAATTGAAGTGGCACAAGACGATATTGAAACTTTTATTGAAAACAGAATTTCCATGTGTCCTTTTGTTGAACTGTGGTGCAGAATCACGTTTAGACCTGCGGAAGGGGAATTCACCCAGGTTCTGAAGAGACACTGTTATATTGTGAATTCAATTATTGTGGTTTTGAACTGCCACGCATTACTTTGTTTATTTGTTATATGTATAAGTTTGAGGGACATATTTCCTTTGTTAGAGTGTTTACTTTAGTTTATTTTAGGCGGGGAAAGCCACCTCAGGGTAGGGATAGTGAGGCATTCATCCAACCTTTGAATATAATAAAATGGCATTTGTTGAGAAAACGTTACAACATAGTCTGCCTCACATTTCTGGCCCCTCATAGGGGTAAGTCTATATACCTATTGCTGTCTCCCATTGGGTTTAAAGCATGTAAAGTCCTGACCCTTACTCGCTCTTGCCTGACCTTTGGTGGTGGAACCTGAGTTAAGGATCCCTCGCTAGGCATATCCTAGTGCGCTGGTAATGAGTGCAGTATTCACCTGAACTTTTTATGACTCTTATTAAATCATAGCCTCTTTATTTTTTAATGTTATTGTTTAAAACGTGACCTCGCTCAAGAGCAGCAGAGAGCTGTTCAGATTCTGGGTAGCCAGCATTTGGGCTGGCATAGCGCAGTACTATGACATCTGTATGTCGGTATGTCTGTCTATTGGGATTAGTCCATTGTCATGTGATGTTGAAAGAGCCACGTTTTGAGAGATTTGGGAAATTTGAGAATTGTGGGGAGTTAGGATGATTTATCATTTTTATGCTTCATCTGCTCTCCTAGTGAAAGCCCAGCACGTTTTGCTGGACTTCTGGACTTTTTTCTTTCAATCCTGAATGAGTGGAGCCTTTTTCCACTCATTCATTCTTATGTGCTCTATCTTTTGGAACTCTTGTCCGTGTTTTACCTTTACCATGGAGTCTACGTTCCTCCATCTCTCTTAAGGCATCTGTGTGTCGCACATCTCCTTATGGGTAGTGTTGCTCGGAACCCTTCAGGTTCTTCTTTGCGATCGTTTTCTTTATCCTTACTACTATTCTTAAGGCTAGAGGGATAATTTGTATCCCTCCTAAAACCTTACACTATGAGAGATTGGCACATACCACCTTATGTGGAGTGCCAAGGGAATACCTAGTATCCCCTTTGAGAAACCAAAGGGTGTCTCACTAGCTAGTCCCCAGGGATTTGTCACTCAGGTGGCCAGGGCAGGCCACTGCCTTTGGAACCAGTACCTGGGGGTGGACCAGTGTGGGAGGATCACCTGAGAGGGGTCGGGACACCCAATGGAGAGACTCGGTATTCCCCCTTGCCAACACTTCTGTCCCATCCTATTTTGCAAGAAACAACGACTTCCCAACTCGCCCCCCCCACCTTTTTCTTTTTACAAACACTGAGACGAGGAAGAGAGGGATTGAGAGGATGAGGAGTACTGACAAAACACACACTAAGACACAGAAGACAGACTCTTCCATCTGGACAACAGACTCTCCTGTTAACTAGGACATGCAAGGTCAGGCAGGCCCAACCATAACCATACACCTGCAACACATTAACCTTTCGCAGGTGCTTAAAAGGAGCCTGCCAGGGAAGAAAAGGCAGTTGCTTTTGAGAAGACAGGAGGGAGGCTGCAAGACTGAGTCCAGCAGAGGATCCCTACCAAACTCCCAAGCACTCAACCAGCAGGACTGGGCACAAGAGAGGACAGCTCTTCCTGGGCTGATGCAAACTGGGCTCAGGAAATTAATTTACCCAGATATTGAGCAAAAGCTAATGATAGCCAGGGAGCCAAGCAAAGGGAATTACATTTCTAAGAGGCCACAAGATTTTCAAGAGGCGAGACCCAAAAAATGGAGGAAGTCCACACAGATGCCTGTTTTTCACTGCCGGGTGAATGGCTGAGTAGGGGAGGACAGACAACCAAAGATAAATACAGCTGGTGAGTTGGCCAGAATCCGGCTGATATGGAGAAAGTGAAAAAGTCTTAAAGGAATGAGGCTTGCGCCGGAGAGAGGGAAGCCTATGCAAGTTGTTGAAAAGGACAAAGTACCAGAAAGCATCTGGGTACGAGAGTGAAGTTGACATGGGTGTGAATGAAAACGAAGTAACTGAACTATGAAGAGAAGAGAAGAAAATGGATTAAACTCCCAGAGAAGGGGAAAAGAAAAAGTGGAAGGTTCAGAAAGCCGAAGTGGTCCTGTGAAGGTCTTTGTAAAAATCTAATCCACGTTTGAAAGTCTTCGACATCGAAAAAGGGGTACGAGCCCGGCAGAGGGAGACCCGAAAAGAGAAACTTTGGGAAGGAAACCCCCCAGGCTTGTTTTTGTTGAATTGAAACCAAAAGGGGTCCAAGCCCGACAGAAGGAGACCCAAAGCATGATAAGCTTGGGGAAGGAAGCTCCTTGCTTATTTATATTTGAACTTTATTTGTTTTTAGAGGTCTATGCCCAGCAGAGGGGGACCTACGAGAACTGTGTAGTACAAGATCTGGGTCAGAGAGAGGGGGATCTTTGCAAACTGGTTTGATGGAACATTGTTTTGAAGTCCAAGCAAAGAGATGTAACGTGGAAGGCCAGGTGGGCCTCGATCCACGTGTTGAACTGCTCATTGTGTAAATACGCCAGCATCCTACGACAAAGAGACTTATTACTGGAAGAGACTGTCCTGTAAAGCCCTGGCCTGGGTTCTAAGCTGCACCCTTATGCTGAAGAAGCCAGAGTATGATCTGCTGCCCGAGTGTGCCACCTTGTCCCATACTGAAAACGTGGGGAAGGGAGCTTCAGTACTCGCTCATTCTGACATATTTTATGAACACCATTTCTTTAGCATACACTATTTTCCCATACCCGTTTGTCATTAGAGTAATGACTGGCAATAGGTTTTTTAGTATAGGCCCTTTTATTTTGACAGACTCCACTGGGAATGCGTTATTAGTTGATGGTTGTAGCTTGCTCCCATCCTTAGATTTATGGTTAGATAGGTGTTCAACCAACCCATAGAAGTTCAATAAACACCCTTCAATTGTGATCACTTTTGTCTGTCTTACTGTTTGATGCAATGCCTTCCTTAAAGCATGCATACCTCCAGGTCCCGATTTTGGGTTTTATATGAGAAGTTCTGTGGGCCGAGTACTAAGCCCTGAAGACCACCTTGTGAAGGTGGAAACATTTGTCGGAATTCCATGTTTTGATGACCATAAATCATTTTATATTTTCTAATTGAACCTCGTTCTTTGTGTACTTATTTATGGGTAGGGACTTGGAGCATTATTGGTACCTATAACTATTTCACTTATTCCAGGCATTTTTGATTTTACTTGGGAGTTAAGGAGCGCATGGATTAGAGTCTCAGAGTTAAATTTTTTCATTGAACCATGCTAGCACCCTTCTACCTTTGGGAATCTTGTCAGTATAATATTTTGTGCACTAATAAAAAATTGGGAGGTAGCTCGACACAATAACAGCCCACCCCAGTTTAGTAAATACAATTACTGTATATCTTTGTCTGTGCGCAAGTGCACAGTGGTACCAATAATACGGCAGAATGGTCATTAGTGTCAAACTAACAAATGTACCACAAGCTACTACAAACAAAGCAGTGGCCTTAGAAAAGTAATTATAAGTAATCCTATGTGGGTCGGTTAAGTGATAAAAGTATTCGTTGTCAATCCTTGTGTAAATAATAAATATATATTTTAATATAAATGAATTGGTGCAAGTGTTTCATTGAACTACTGTACTAACTGGGTTCAGTGTACTTACCTACAGCTCACATCTTCCTCTTATGATAATCCCGACTGCTCTGCCACTCTACCAAGGTTCCATGAGTAGTACAGACTGATACTAAGAGTTGCCGACCTGTATGCCATTGGGATAGCTTTATGAAGTCTAGCCTCAAGTGGGCTTTAGGAAAATTCCAACATGGGATCATTCCGAGCTGACACCAGTATGGAGTTCCAGAGGGTGGGTGCATGACAAGATAACAACTAGTTACTTATCCCTGGTAACGTTCTTTCCACTGGATGTTCCGCCCACATATTCCTCTTCTTTAGATATCTTCCCTTCAGGCGCCAGCTGCATCGGAAAAAGAAATGTTTGGCAGAGGGTGCTGTGCGTTGTCTTAGTCAAGCCTCCGTCTGGAAGTTGACTTCATCGAAGGTATAAATAGCTTGCACTGCGCCCGTTATTCAGTTCAGTTTTTTCGCCTTACACCCACAGGATAACCAGCATTAGCATGTCCAAGACAGTATAAGACGCTGAAGAAACGCAAGGTGTAATGCACAGAAATTTTACTGTGGGGTAGGATGGGAGGGGCAATGAGGAATACATGGGAGGAACATCCAGTCGAAAGAACGTTACCAAGGGTAATTTGTTCTTCAAATGGATTGTGCCCTCCCACGTATTCCTCATCTTTAGATAAGACTCCCAAAACAGTATAAAGCCTGGAGCAAGGAGTACAAATTTTCTCATGGATGAAATGTTGCACCGCCTTTCCAAAATCACCTCCATGTCTGAAGCAGAGTCCAGGCAGTAGGGTTTTGTGAAAGTATGAATGGAAGACCAGGTGGGCTGCCGCATAAATGTCATTAACCGGCACCCCTCTCTAAGGCAGAACACATAGCCATGCCCCTTGTGGAGTGAGCTCGCAGACCTGCAAGTCTATAACATTCTGTGATAGACGGGATTATCCATCTGGATAACGTCAGTTTGGTGACTGCCAGACCAAACTTATGTCTGGCGTACCCCACAAAGAGTTGGTCATCCAGTCTTATTTTAGCCTTACGTGATATGTAAAAACTCTGTCGTTTTTAGTGTCTAGTCTGTGTAGTCTTTTTTCCCTCCTTACTAGGGTAATGAGGTTGATAGAATGTTTGCAGTACAATTTTTTCTGAGATGTGCATGTCACAAACTACTTTTGGAAGAAAGTGTGTTTAACTCTCAGGACAACTTTGTCCTTACAAAATGTTGTGAGTGGTGGTTTCCATGATACGGCTAGTAATTTGCTCACTCTGCGGGCTGATGTCAAAGCGATTAATAAGATTGTTTTAAATGTCAACAGCCACAATGGGCAGGAGTGAAGTGGTTTAAAGGGAGCACACAAGGAATTTCAGTACTAGGTTTAAATCCCAAACTGGAACCAGAAATGGGACTGGAGGGAACACATTGGCGAGTCCCTTTAGAAATGGAATAATAAGTGGCATCTTGAAGTAAGAGGCATCTTCAGACATGCGCTTAAAGATTGAAAGCAGCACCAAAAGGACCCCTTGATGGTTCCAATCTAGAGCGCCAGATAAGCTAGAGGCAAAAGGAAAGGTAACACCATAGGTGTACTGCACTGAAAAGGATCCACATTCTTATCCCTGCACCAGCTGCAGAACTTGTTTCACTGGCAGCGATACAGAGACTTTGTTGCTGGCCTTCTGACCGAAAGCAAAAATCTCCATTATATCTTCCAGGCGGTCCAATCCTATCTCAACCTCTCCGAAACAGTGAGTGAAGGTTGAGTGTTTTGCTCTCTGGATGGCGAACCCGACCCTCCTCTTGTGAGAGAAGGTCCTCTATTTATGGAAGACTAATTGAAGGGCAAATGGTCTTGTGCAGAAGATCTGGGTACCACATCCTCCTGGCCCTATCTGGAGCAATTAGGATAATGGATTTCCCAAACTTTCTCAAACTCCTTATTACTTGAGGAATGACAGGGACTGGAGGAAAGGCGTACAGGAGTGGAAACTCCCAGTCCACTATGAAAGCATCCCTGATAGCTCGTCTCGGAGGAAAATCCTTGGAGCATAACAAGCTGCCCTACTGTTTGTGACCAGTGTCAACTGGATATACTTGAAGGGTTCCCCAAAGGGCAAAGATCTCTTGAAGGACTTCCTGAGCTAGTTCCAACTCGTCTCTGCCTGCTCAGAGCGTCTGCCACTGTGTTCTCCTCTCCAGCCATGTGAACTGCCACTAAGGAGATTCCTTCTTGAATTGCCCAGAACCAGAGCTGCATTGACCCTCTGAACAGTGGTAGTGACCCTACACCTCCTCTATTGTTGAGGTAATACATGGCCACTGTGTTGTCCGTCACCATCAAGACATTCTTTCCCCATATAGAGGGCATACATACATTCAGTGCTAGTTTGATTGCCCTCAGCTCCAAAGGCTGATGTGTAGTTTGGACTCCGATGGAGACCAATGACTACTGACGTGTCAGATCATTGGCATGGGCTCCCTACCCCGCAAGTGAGGTGTCTGTAACTACTGTTATCTCAGGCCATGGATGCCAAAAATGCTCTCCCTTCAGCATGTTGTCCTCGCAGGCCCACCACAGGAGATACTGTGCGATCCTGCTTGGAACCTGAAGCAGATCTGACATCTTGCCCGAGAACTGAGACCACTGAGTTACCATTAGAGGGATCTCATCCTCTGGCACCAGGAAAAAGCAGGATGCCATGAGGCCAGGCAATATTAAAAAAAAAGAAACAAATGGAAGGCCGGCAGACGCTGAGCACTCTGGATTTTGGTGAACATCTGCAGAATAGGTTGAGCCCTCACCTCGGGCGGCAAGGCTTTCCCAGAGCACACATCCAGGACTGCTCAGATGAACTGGAACTTTTGAGATAGTATCATGTGGGACTTCTCGAAATTGAGGGAGAAGCCCAGTCTGTAGAGAGTGGCAGGTTATGCAGAGATGTTCCAGGACCTGTTCGGGAGAACAGGCCCTAATCAGCCAATCGTCCAGGTAGGGGTAGACCAGAACCCCCCCCTCTCCTGAGACTTGCTGCCACCACCGCCATCACTTGGTGAAAACCCTCAGAGACCCACAGAGGTCATCCAGAATGGCAGTGCTTGCGATGGATAGGCACATGAAAGTAAGCATCCTGAAGGTCCAAGGACACCATCATATCCAGAAGCTGGAGAGCCTGAAGAATCTGAAAAGGGGTGACCATCTTAAACGTGTCCTTCCTGAGGAACTTGTTCAAGCATCGCAAGTCCAAGATGGGTCTCAATCCTCTGTCCTTCATGGGGATTATGAGATAGGGAGTGTACCACTCCATCACAGGTACAGGTTCTATAATACCTTTCTCTAGCAGGCTCAAAATGTCCTGCGAAAGGAACGGATCTGGAGCTTTGAACGAGTGGCTTCCTGGTGGATGAACCCAAAGCCTTCTTAAAAAGGGGAGGCAGTAACCCTGAGCTACTGTTTCCAACACCCAAGCATCTGAAGTAATGCCCGGCCATTCTTGCAGATGCTGAGTGAGTCTGCCTCCCACCGTGGTCTTGTGGGTCAAGGCCACAGAGGGTAAAGAAGCTGTTGCTTGGGCGGGCTTGGCAACGCTTCCTCGTCCACCACGAGGAAAATTTCTTTGACCGGTTAGCCCTCTCGCTCTTCCAAATGAGGAATAGTGACAAAAGGACCTAGTCCTCCAAGCTGGTGCACTGGGATATGAAGGTTGTGGCTATGTGATGGTGGCGCAGAGTGATTTGGCTGACTCTTGAGGTCTGCAGCTTCTCCAGGCTCTCGTCAACCTTGCTGCCAAACAGCTGAGTGCTGTCAAAGGGCATGTTGAGAAGTATGGACTGCACGTCCGGTGCAAACCCAGACTTCCTCAACCACGCAAACCTGCGTATGACTGGTCACCACTATGTCTCTGCTAATGTTGTCTGCAGAGTCCAACCCTGACTGGAGGGACTCGCACATTGCTTCTTTTCCATCTCTGACAATGTTCAGAAAGCCCTCTTTCTCCTCAGCCACCATGGAGATACAGTCCCACAAAGTGAAGGAAAACTTTGGCAGTGTGCAAGTGGCATTGACCGATTTCAAAGCCATACACCCGTTTGAGAATACCTTTTTTGTCATTGCGTCAAAATGCTTGTCATCCCCCATCTGGTATTATTGTAGTGTATGCTGCTTGCTTCTACGTGGTTGCAGCCTGGACCAGCAAGCTTTCTGAGCATCGATCCAGAGACACGACACCAGAGTCACTACTGGAAGGTCTGCATTTAGGATTTCTGTTGACCGCTGGGCTTTTTTCCGGTACCTCCCAATTTGCCTTCACCCGCTTCTAAAGGGCTATAAGGAATGGTAACACACGGTACTTATCCAAATGTTCAGTGAGTTAATCTTGCTCAAAAGGAGGGGCAGGCCTGCCCCATCCCAAAAATTATGTTACCTTCGACATTAACCGTTGATAGGATGCATCAGCATGTTCTGCTGGATCTGGCTTGCCAAATTCCAATTCTGGAGAAGGATCAATGCCACTTGCAGTTTTTAAAAACAGGCCCCTCATTCTAGATTCCTCTGATATGAGGACCTCAGGAACATTAGGGGTGCCATATTCAAACTCAAAGGGCAGAGTATCTTGATCCGATGGCTCATGCTTTTCGAAAATCGAAGATAAGGACTTTATTTAAATGTTTTTTCTATTTCCCTCAACGGTTTTGGCGGTACCGGCGTCAAGGGTTTCAGCGCTTCCGGCATCACGCTATCAGCGTCGAAGGTCTTGAAGGACTCGACCCAGGACTCAATGGAGTCTTCGGCAGACGAGGGCTGGGCCTATTGCTGACTCAAGACCTCAAAAGTTCGAGGGGTCGGAGGCTTCTCTCCCGGGCTCGAGGGCATGCATGATTTAGCTTGGGTCTTTTCCTTGTCAGCTTTAGAAGGTGTGACAGCGACATGGCTTTGTGTCTTCTCACTCAAGGGGGCCGGGCCGCCTTCACGAAGATTTTAAGCATCTCTGGCCTAAAAACATCCCATTTAGCTGGAGTCGCCAACTTACTTAGGCAGGCTATCTTGCAATCTGGCGAGGAGTCTGAGGAAAGGAATGTATGGCGCCTTTTCTTCATTTTTTAAGCCGAAGAGTGGTGCGAACCGCTTTGTGAACCAGAGTTTTTTGTTTGACTGCTTCCTCTGTGGAGAGTGACCTCTCGACTCTTCCGAAGAACGCCTTTTCCGCAGAGCTGTGAACCGGGACTCCAAAGGGGGCCTACCCGCTGCGAGTTTCCCCTTGCATTCCTTAAACACTGTACCCATCATGGAATGGCATGAAACGCATTCTGTGATCGACGGCAAGACACCACAAACAGACTCAATGTGGATCGGTTATCAACATCTTGGCGCTGTAATAAATACACTTCTTAAACCCGGTCTTCGGGGGTCTCTTGGGTTGATTAAGCTGATGAGGCCATTCAAGGTAATGTTGCACTTTCGTGAGAAACCAAAAGCATGCCGTATCAAAAGCATAAGCTATCGTGGAAAAACAGAACTGAATAACAGCCGCAGTGTATGCTATTTATACCTTCGATGTCAACCTAGAGAGTGAGGCCCTCGAGGACCATCGAGTCGACCACGACACACAGCGCCCGATGCCGGAAAAAAACCTTCCAAAGCAGCTGATGCTGGAAGGAAAGATTTCTAAAGATGAGGAATACGTGGGAGGACAATCCTTTTGAAGGATTGTTTGCAGGTCCTTTTTTGGCAGAGAAGTGGTGTTTGAAGTCGGTCGGTCAATTTGCTGTGCAAGGAGTGCATGCCACCAGATATGTGGACCTTAGCTGCCAGGTACGCCGATGTGCTAATCAGGGCTGCTTTGTAGATGATACATGCTGTCTTAAGCAGTATCCTGGCTTGGAGCTGAAACCAATGTAGTTGCGTAGGATGCAGGTTATTCAGTCAAATTTACATGTTCCCGTAATAGGACGTGCTTCAGCGTGGTGGACCGCTATTAGGAGAGCCAAGTGAGCAGTTGGGAGCCCTGTCAGGAGAGCATTCCCCCCATTGATGTGCGAGACCACAAGGGTCTGCACTACGGTCCGAAAGTCCTACGGCAGGATGAAGGGTTTGATTTTGCAAAGGGTATAGATTCTTAACTGCAAATCTATATATAAATCTACTCGAAAGGTATCTAATTTGGAACTGGTGACTTTTGGGCACAAGGCCGCAAAACATCTTAGGGTTGAACGTTTAAGAGTTAGGGAAGCCATTTTGTGATTATTCTGAAGAGCCCTTTTATTTCTATGCATCCAAGTGCTTACCTATTTTTCACTGGGCATTGAATCAAATGCTATTTCATGTCTCCTAAGGGTGAATATATAGGTTTTAGAAGGTACTGTGTGATCCTATTTGACTAGAGGTTTCACTTGCTTGGTGTGCAATCAAAAGGCCTGTAGAGGTGGAGCCAAGTACCCCCATCAAAAGCTCTGCCCTGTGATACCTATATGTTGGAAACTGGAAATGGCTACACGAGCAGTACCATTGAGGAAGCCTGTACCAAAAAGAAACTTCAAGACAAGGTATCAACTGAGACAACCCTACATGCATGCACAGAGAAATGGTGCCTTTCTGGCTGGGGTGCCAGAAGAAGTGTGCTTTTGAACAATAAAGGAGACTGGTGAAGTCATGCGAAGTAAGGATTGACGCACCCAGAAAAGACACGCTCATAAGGAGATATAGACACTTCTATAGACACTCAAGATGAAGCATCTATGATGGCCGCCATCGCTACTTCTCGCTCCTCAATGGAGAAAAAAATGGACGGCATCTCAGCATAGGTCTCGTTCCTTCGACACGACCTCCAAAAGCTGTCCTCTCGCACAGGGGAAATAGAACAGAGTCTCGAACGTGGAGGATGATCTTAGCGGGGTGCACCTGCAATTATCACAGGCAATCACACGTCTAAAATCCCTGGAGGCACGAGTGGAGGAGGGAGAGGGCAGATCACACCGTAACAATATTTGCATCTTGGGACTGCCGGAAGGAGCACAAGGCCCCGGTATGGAGCTCTTTTTCGAGCAATTGGTAGCGGACCTGGCGGCACCAAAATCCTTCTCCAATTTCTTTTCAATAGAGAGCCCACCGAGTACCATCAGGGTGTCCACTACCTGGGGCCCCCTCGAGGACCGTCATCGCAAAGCTATTGAACTACCGAGACAGAGACGCGATACTGCAGATGGCCCGATCCGGAGGCCGGACTACATACAACGGCTCCAAAATCGCGTTCTTCCCGGATTACACCCGGGAAGTGCAAAAAGCCAGGCAATCCTTTGAACATCTGAAGAGGAAACTGCACTCTATGAACGCCAAATATGGACTGCTTTTCCCGGCACAACTCAAGATCCAGCATAACGGCACCACAGTGCACTTTACAGACCCAAAGGAGGCCTGGAAATGGGCCGAGACACACATCACCGGGAATTGGGACTCGGGGATCCCGGACCATGGGGGCAGGCACAGACTCCCGGGAGACAGAGGACGGCTCCCCCCTCGACCGGAACCGAATGGTCCGGCTCAAGGAATAGAAAATTGATGCATTAAACCAGGATGTACATCCAGCAAGACTACACCAGGGCACGCACCAGATACGCATACAAAGGTACTGTGAAATCCTGTCCACACTTGGCCGTAAAACCGTCAAAGAGACATGTTGTAAACAGCGGGCCCCTAAGAGCCACCACCTACGATCCCGAACTCCGTGTGAATTGTGAACAATTTGGGTGGTGTGGCAGAACGAGTAGAGAAAAGAACATTAGGTAATATTTATTAGTTAATGAGTTGACTGTCCTTTTGACAGTGTGTTGAATTTGTTATATAGGCCGACAGATGCTTCAAGTTGGGTGGAGTATGGGGTGGGGTTGGGGTGTTCAAAGTTGTAATGTTAAACACTGCACCAGTTCCAACACACACATGGCACCAGCTTCCATACTAACAAGCCACGCAAAACACAGGAGTACATATGTCCCGGCAGATAACCACCTTACGCACGACCATGACCAATCCCTGAACGGGCCGCTGTATCACGCGGCACCTCTAGACACTCAACACAGCGTCACCATAGTCATACAGCTCAAATGGCAGGGACCCCCAACATGAACAGAAATAGAACCATCCGGCTGATGACATGGAATGTAAACAGGCTTGGTAATAGCATCAAAAGGCGACTGGTCCTGCAGGCACTGAACCGAAATTCCCCAGACATACCTTTCCTAACGGAGACACATCTCGCTGGCACAAAGTGCACACTATTTAAACGCTCGAACTATAGATTGGCATTATACGCCAGTTTCACGATGGGATCGCGAGGGGTATTAATCCTAGTACACAAGAGACTTCCATATATACCCATCACTGTTAGACAGGACACGGGAGGCAGATTCGTACAAACAGGAACACTCTGGGAACGCACAGTATCCATGACCGCTGTATATGCACCACCCAATCTGCTAACCTCTCTGACCAATGACATTACGCTCCTACACTTGCTACCAACTCTGCAGATCGCACATTAATTGGGGGAAGACTTCAATGAAGCAATGAATATAGACATTGATAGAATGCATGTAAGGTCCAGAAACCCAGAATCGCGCACTAAACTCGCCACATTCACTAATACTCTGGGGCTGCAAGACGTATGGAGATCACTGCATCCCAACGAAAGAGAATACTCGTATCACTCTGGAGCACATGCCTCACTGTCCCGGTTAGATTATTTCTTCCTACCATTAAGCAATATACATGAAGCATGTGAGGCACACCTACTCCCCAGAGGCATATCGGATCACTCTCCACTCACAATGATGATTAAGACCAACAGATCAACTCCCCCACCCAGTTGGAGATTAAATGGTTACTACCTAGGATTCCCAGAACTGGTAGAACATATTGAAAAGGCCACCAAATCGTACTTTGAATTGAATACTGGCTCTGTAGATAGCCTGGTAACACTATGGGAGGCTCTAAAGAAGGTATTAAGAGGAGAGATCATAGCCTGGACCTCAGCCCACAAAAAGAAACATCTAGAAGCAATACGCGAAGCCGAAATAAAGGTACAGAATGCTGAAATTGAACATGTAACCCACGACCAACCCACGACGCACCGTATGCTACAGTTAGCGCTAAAACAGCTGCAACACATAACTTTAGATAACGCTAAACAAGCACACGCAGCGATGAGAGCAAAGGTATACGAGACAGGGGACAAGGCCGGGAAAATACTAACATGGCTAGAACGTAGGGAGCTGGGCCTTACCCAAGTCAGGCAACTGATGACGGAAGGACCAGATCCACTGGTAACAGACCAGGACATAGCCGAGGGGTTTGCAGTACTATACAGAACTGTACAGAGCACCATCCTCACCGCTATCGACTGACATTCTGGATGAAATTACTCTCCCTACTTTAACTGTGCAACAGCTCAACATATTAGAACAAGAAATCACCGAGGAAGAAATAACCCAGGCAATGTCAGAACTCCAATCAGGGAAAACCCCAGGTCCAAACGGCTTCCCAGTCGAAATATGGAAGAAAATTGGTGCAAATGTAATCTCCCCGCACCTGCTACGCCTTTTTCAACACTCACATTCAATGGGTTGCCTCCCCCAGACCTTAGAAAAGCCATGATATTAGTTTTACCAAAAGCGGATAAGCCACCTGACAAATGCAGCTCCTACAGACCCATCTCCCTAATAAACTGCGAGGCCAAGATACTTGCAAAGGTACTGGCCAACCGACTACAGCAAGTTATACACACACTGGTACACCCAGACCAGTGCAGGTTCATGCCGGAGAGATCCACTAGACAGAATATATACAGATTACATATGGCACTGGAAAAAATACCTGAGCTGCAGTGCCCCCTGGCCTTGCTTGCCATAGATTTTGAAAAGGCTTTTGACTCTGTTCACTGGGAAGCAATTTGGGCGAGTATGCAACAAATGGGCATAGGACCGTACTTTATGAGCTGGGTCAAGCTGCTATATCATCTTCCTGAAGCGGTAACCAAGGTAAACGGGCATGTCTCAAATCCTTTCCGGCTAGGTAAGGGCACAAGACAGGGTTGCCCCCTGTCAGCTTTGATATTCGCATTAGCGATCGAACCTTTAGCAATCCTTTAAGGTCCACACAAACATGGGGTGGATTCAGATGGGCAGAAAATTGGGAGGACAAGGTGTCCTTATACGCAGATTACCTACTATTATACCTACAGGACCCACGTGACTCTTGCCCCATCGTGACGCAGCTGCTAAAAAGATACGGCAGGTTCAGCGGCCTCCGTGTCAATTGGTCGAAATCCATACTGTTCCCAGTGAGGCAGATAGACAACGCAGTACCAGATGAATGCCCATACCGCATTGAAAGGGAGCAATTTAGATACCCAGGCATACAAATTGCACATAAATTGTCAGACTATGTGCCCAAGAACTTACTCCCTATAACGTTAAAGTTCAAAGATGATGTCCAACATTGGATGTCCTTACCACTTACATTATTAGGACGAGCTGCACTTTTCAAAATGATGGCCCTCCCCCGCTTTCTTTACATATTGCAAAATGCCCCACCGTCTGTTGCCCAGTGAGTTTCATAGAATAGATCAAATACTCAGGAAATTACTATGGAGAGGGGGAAGCCCACGCCCGTCACTCACAACCCTACAAAGATCCAAATGGGAAGGCGGAATCGGACTCCCCCGTCTGCAAACATATTACTGGGCCAGTCAAATGGCAATAATAAATGATAAACTACACGGGGACATCACACTACCGTACAGCAGAATGCCGGATTCCAACCCACAAGACACACCCTTCATGAAATACCTCTATTGCCAAAAAGACCGCGCTGCAGCCCCATCCATGCAGACACATATAACTTTAATATGGTCAGATACTCATAAATACTTAGGCTGGGACGGGAAGCTAACCCTAGCACAACCACTATGGAATAATAAACACCTCCCAGAAGTGAACAAGCTCCCTAAATGGCGCTCCTGGTCCCAACTAGGCATTACGAATATAGGGGACATAGTGAGAGAAAACGAAATAATACCATTTGAAGCTTGAGCCACCACTTTTACGCTTCCCCCCAATGAACAATACCACTATATGCAACTTAAACATGCGCTACAGGTCCATCTCCCCGATATGATAGACATGCCAGACTACTCCCCGCTGGAACGCAACCTGTTCCCAGAAATAATTAGACACAAAGTCACGTATACCTTATACAGTGCCATAACCTCCTTCGCCACGAAAGAACTATCAGGTTTAAAGGCCCAATGGGAGAGGGATGTGGGCGCCATACTTCCTGAGGACTGGGTGGCTGCATTAATGTTCCCCAGAGAGGTGGCCATCTCCTCCAGGTTCAGGTTAATACAACTGAAGGTACTGAACAGAATATATTACCCGAGGGTAGCACTATTCAACTGGGGGAAAACCACCAACCCGCACTGCCTGAGATGTAAAAGGGAGGAAGGCTCCTACTATCACAAGCTGTGGGAATGTACTGTCATCCAACGATACTGGCAGCAATGTTGCAGCGAACTGTCAAGAGTAATGGGCAAAAGAATTCACGTGAGCCCCAAACAACTACTGTTGGGAATAGAAGAGGACATCGAGCTAACACGTTATGAGATAGCGTTTCTATCTACCACCTCTGCAATACTGAAAAGAAATATAGCGCAACTCTGGGGCTCTGCAACAGCACCGACTTATGAGCAATGGTTAACAGATGTGGACATTTGTATTGCGATGGAAAAAAAAAAGAGTGTATACAGCCTGGGGGTGTCCTGAGAAAGCTCAGAAAATATGGCAAAAATGGCAAGACGCACACTGAACAGTAACCTGCATGGACAGACTGCGCTAAAACCCAAGGATTCTTAAGGGAATCAGTTTGCGTAATATTAATGTGGTTAAATGTCCGGTTGTACCAAGCTCCTCTGTAAGTGGAACAAGATGTGAAACTACGAATGGGCAGGAAAGGGAAATATTGGTTATCCCGTTGTTCGGGGCTGTATGTTTTTCTTTGTGTTTTTAAAAAACAATAAAATGTTATATTAAAAAAAATAAAAAGAAATAAAGAAGTATCTAAGTCCAGCAACATTTCGGGATCGAAATGAAGATGCTCGTGCAAAGAAGCACCGAAGAAAATGCAGTCATTTTACACCTGTACAGATGCTGAAACACAAGTAGGGAAAGTATTCATAAGGCTGGCTACGTAGTGAATTAGGATGCGGAGATGCGCCAATGTATACATATACGAATGTACAGAACTTGGATATTCCACGATCCACTTTAGCAAGGCTTGAAATCCCATGTTTGGAAAAGATTTCAGTGTGGCGAAGTTGAAATTAAACTGATAGCGAAGGGGAAATTCAGGAAAGGCTTGGCTGGCTGAGCACCAAGAAGATGAGGCCACAGTGAGTCGGGCACCTGTCAAAAAGGATAAAACGAACATGAGAAAAGAACAAACTTCTGTTTCAAGCAGAATGAATGACAAAACACTGGAGGCGTCAAGAGTTCATCATTTAATAGAATTAAAAGTAGCAAAATGCTTGAAAGAGTGGTCTCTAATGGTCGAGATTGTAATACTTTGGTCAAGCTAACCAGAAGACGGAACAATGCCATACTCCCTTTATTTCTCAGGCACAGACAGGTACTGCAAGGCCACGTTCAAAGCCTTAATTGACTGGCAGACTGTAGGAGTGATGATAGATGTTGGGCTAATTGGTGGGGAGGTGAAGACCACGCCAATCCTCCATGCACCTGGGATGCTAACCTGCCAGCTGCTAGCGTGTGGAATATTCCAGAAGGGTACACGTGTGCCAACCAATTGTAGAGAGCCACGTAGTAAAGAGCCCTATAGTTTGTGTAACCAATTAATCGTCGTGTATTTAGTGACGATGAAGATGACTGTTCTCCTGGGATGGGCTTTGTTGCCCACCTGACTTGGACACCCAATCACAACACCCTGCTATACAGAACGTATACTTGGATATTACTCTAAAAGCCAACCACTGTTACTCGTAGGTTTTTGTAGTTTGCCAGGTAGTATGATGTCAGTGATGACTAAATTCTGCTATAAAAGTTATGTTTTTTCTAAAATGTGTTCAGATCGTACTGTGCGACGTCGGATGATGTCCGTTGTACTCACTGTTTTAGATAATTGATATTAAAACAGAACCAAGTTTTGCCAACTTCCTGAGTCGTTTCGATTATTGCTGTTGGAGTAACTTCTGCATTCCCATCCACCTCCAAGTATTGCTACCTCGACTTAAAAGGACCCTAGGTCTATGGGCTCAGGCCCAATACATTGTAGTCATATACTTACCTGTTTAACTGGAATTAATGATGTTGCTCTGTGTGTACTCATTGGAGCCCCAGACTACTCTCTCAAGTCTTGGCAAGACTCATCATTGCCGCTCTGCTACCTTACCTTGATTGGGTTTGGTTAACCTCAGTGTCTTCCCTTTTCACCATAATAGGGAGGCCTCCCAAAGGACTACTACCAGGGCTGATTTTGGCAATACATCTAAACAGAGGTGAAGACAGAAGGCAACCAAGGCAGGGGAAGGCAATGCTCCCAAACATGTCCCCGGGGCACATAGCGGGTGAGCTGCTGCTGCTGCTGGACCAAGGCCTCATTGGGATGCACTGAAACCAGGATCCGGTTACTGGAGGTGAACATACCCCTGTAGGTGCCTACCAAACTCCTTGGACTAGGAATTGAGGTAAGTAATAATCAGGAGATAGCAAGATGGCGTTTTGTTTTCAACACAAAAACCTTTACTAACCCTACACTTCTCATTCATGCTCTTAAAGAAAAGAATGAGTGCTTGTCAGGATGTCTGTCCAGGAAAACCCTATCCTAATTGGATTGCTGTCCCCCACACAACTAAGCAGAACCCAATTTACCCAATAGGATCATAAGGGTCTTCTACCCAAGTGATGCAATGGTGGCTGGATTCCAACCCATTCTGCAATAGCTCAACCAAAACAAAAGGATTCTCGCCCGATGTATAGTTCCACCTCAATCAACAAAGAATGGACCACTGGGACAGGAAATAGCCAACTCAAAACATTCATCTTTTTACATATACCAATAAATGCAAAGAATGTAATTCAAAATCTTTTATTCTCATATCAAAATATAAAATCCCTTTTTAAAAAGATGTAAACAAATATCTTCATATTCAACTCATACTGATTCACTCTTACCACTCACTCACTAGTCATTTTTATAACAAACCAATAACGTATATTTTTTTCTGACACACTTTTAGTGAGCTACAAATTCTTTTTGCACTGTGAAATAAGTCCTCCTCCAAGTGATCTGATGGTTCTATCTGTGTGCTCCTAGTCACACCGATGTATGTCTACACGTGTTTCGGTTGTCTTTCAGGAAGTCCACAATCTTCGCCCACTTATTAGCGCAACCTTCGTCAGGACCAATATGGGGAGTTTCCTTGTTCCCATTAGCAACAAGTAGGGTGAGTTACACCACCTACAAAATAATACACAATATCAAAATCTAAAACTTACATACACATACTCCACTCTTAAAAAACTATTATGGCTTTTCCCTCTTATTTATAACACATTAAATGTGGACACATGATTCTCAACAGTAATCATTAAGTCAACGTGCTAGAGTGATATTTCTTAACACTCAGTCCACGTTGGTAGATGGATTAATCCTGTTCCCATCCCTACGTAATGGTCAACACAGTCTGATCCCACCCAGGATGCAAACCAACATGAAATCAAACTCTTTGATTTCCTTTCTTTTGACTCTGTGTACAACACTTCTCACTATACTAAATCATCAGATCTAGATGTTATGAGGGAAACGCTCAGTTTTTTAAAGGTTTTTTTGTTTTCTCCTTTAAGGGAAGTTCTTCACTCTCCACAATGCATATCAAGAGGATTGATAATCAGATGGTTCAGGTTATTTCCTTCAGAATAGGGAACCTGTAGTGAGACAGGGTCAATTTTATGGGGTAATTACTATACTCTATACTCGTACATACTTACATCTGCATGTATTGTTGTCAATTGCAAACTTCCAACTTCCAGCAGTTCTTATTGTCCAGAACGGTCTTCCAAGTCAGTATAGCTCTGTAATAGATAAGGAATAATTACATGCTAGATCTATATTCTTGCTTTTCTGTCGAACTACTCTATTCTACAACCGTCATACCCTTGCATCTGCGTATTTCAATGAGTACAGGCAAAAATGATTGTCTATATTACCCACCTCAAGCCCTGTCTCCTTTTTAATCAAAATCATCTTTCAATACATTCTTATTCATATCATCTGCACACCACCCTCATATATTGGTCCCCCAGGGGATAATTCCCCATTCTAGACCTACGTGTATCTTAATCACTACCTATATTTTTAAAGATGTATGCTCTAAACTCCTACTTATTTATAACCTGGTGTGCAAGAAAATAAAAACACAGAAACTGTTCCTTCCAATCGAACAGTGTTATGCATCACTCTGGGCTACTCCCCCATTGGCACCACATACTTCCCTTGAAAATTACTCTTTTGTACTCCCTCGCGTGTACAAAATTGCTCCCGTTAGGCACTTACTCGTACAAATGTTTTGCTACGTCTACCAACAACACAGCTCAAATGCATTTGCCCGTGACTTTCAAAGCATGTGTGTCACGGACCAACTACCTTTCTATGCACACTATCACCAACAAAAGGCAGGCAACTTGTAAGCTGCCCAGTCTCTTACCTTTCGCTCTGTATCCGTAATCGCCTCAACATTACCTTGCGTACGAGAATTCGGGAGCGTTTACAATCGCTGCCATCCCACGAGCCTCTTTTTAAACCCCAAATCATGGGAGTCGGATAGAAGATTGTCCCAATACTATCTTGCCCCAAAATCATGGGCATAAAGAGTGGACTGCCTCTCTTGATTACACTAGAGCTAAACAAAGGACTTATATCTGGTTTCCACAGTGGATTAAACTACGAGTGAACTGAAAAAATGTAATCCGCCAGTCTGGGAAGACTCATACATATATTTAATATTTTATTCTTTGTCTTATAAAGAAGAGGTAGTAAGTAAATTACTATGATCTTATAGATATGCACAGTGGATTAACCCTAACCCATCTATATTCATATCTTTTTTCACATTACGCCTCATGTTTCTATTAAAAGGCACCAGCTCCTAATTCCAGAGCCATTCAACTTTCTATCACTATTTTTTCATGCCACATGCTCATCAACTTACCATTTCCTCAGCTCAATCATTGTTATGTCTGACAAAAAATCTACATTACATGTACAGCAGAATCTTCAGCTTTTACATCATGGGAGGCCCTCTCTTTATTTTACAACAAAACCTACTATTAGAGGACCCTGACCAGAATTCCCAATGCTTAAGGTGTAATTAGAGCATTCCACTCTACCGAAATATTCAGTCAATTTTTCACTGTATCTAACCGGCATATCCAATGTTGTTCTATTTTGTGTAACATGGTGGCTATATCTCTGCCGCTTTTCTGTAGTTTCACAGTTTACAGAACAAACCATCTTAGAACAGTGTCATTATAATGCTCTAAGAGAAAATCATCAACTAGCGGCTTATGAGCTTCCCTATTACGGATGCAACTACGATGTTCCCCTATGCGCTGTCTAACCTCTCTTGTTTTGCCCACGTATAATAAATTGCAGGGACATCTGATGATATAAATAACATTTTTTGTCCGGCAGTTCGTATGCGAGTTCAATTTCCATTTTATAGCACCATGGTTAAAATCATAGTGTTTCCGTCAATGGACAAGACACACAACTGCCACATTTGTGGTGTCCAATTATGGATGCTAAACCCCACTGATTTAGTACCGTCCCTTCTTGATTAACATCTGTGTAAGTATGTACCAGTCATTGCTTAAGATTCTGGTTTTTCTTAAAAGCAAAAATTGGTGTTTTAGACAAACTTTCTGGCTGATTAAATCCCAGTTCCGGTTCACAATCTTTTTAATTTCATTGCTCACCGGATTAAAGATGGTGGCACAGCCTTTCTTGTTTCCGTTTTTCTTGTGGTTGCAGGCACTCTTCTCTGTTTGTATTCAATGCCCTTTTTAAATTGTCCTTAACCAATTTTCTCAGATATCCTCTGTCAAGAAGTCTTTTTTTTTAATTCGTCTGCATGTTTGCTATATTCATCCCTTGCGTCAAAATTTCTACGTATAAGCAGAAATTGACCATAGGGTAAGTTCTGATGTAACCCAACCGGTTGGAAACTTGAAAAATGTAGTAACGTGTGTCTGTCGCTTTCCGAAAAAGGGTAGTGACCAATTGTCCGTCTGATTTTTTAATCACCAGATCCAGAAAACTCACCTGTGTGTGATGCCATTCAATCGTAAATTGAATGTTTCTATCGCAAGTATTAAGCCACTAGTGGAATCTCGTTAACGTTTCACTCGTCCCTCTCCAGATCATGAATACATCAATGTATCTGTACCAGGCTCTAAGACCCTGGCACAGATCATCTTGTTGTTTAAGCAAGCTGAGTTCACCCAAGATGCATTTGTCTTCATTATTGGCCATAAACAAATTTGCGACATTCGGAGCCAATTTTGCACCCATACTCACTCCCTTCCGTTGTTTGTAGAGTGATTCTTTAAACAGAAAGAAGTTTTCAGTCATTGCAATCCGTGCAAACTCTTGGATAAATTCTGTGGGCGGAACATGTGGTTCTGGTCTTTTGTTCAGGAAATTACCTAATACCTCAAGACATTCCATCTGGGGGATGGAGGTGTAAAGCGACTACATCCATAGTCACTAAAATATCCCCAGTTTCAATCACTAGATTTTGTGTGATTCTAATCATATCACCTGAGTCTTTTACATACAATGGCATAATTGACAAAGGGTTTTAAAAAGAATTCCACGTACACTGACAGGGGTTCTAGTAGGGAATCGATAGCCGCCACTATAGGTCTTCCCGGTGGGCTAGTCAAACTCTTGTGGATCTTAGGGAGGATATAGAAAGCCGCCTTTTTAGGGTGGTTTTTTCTAAGGAAACGGCCTTCTTCACTACTTATCCACAATTCCCTCTCTGCATGGGTGGTAAGCCCCTGAATTTCCTCTTGAAGTCTAGTTGTGGGATCTAGACGTAACCTAGTATAGGAATCCTTGTCACTTAATAAACGCAGACACTCTTTTTCATAGTCAACAGTAGGAAGGATCACTATCCCACCCCCCTTGTCCGCCGGTTTGATGGTAATCTCTTTACGATGACACAGTTGTTTGAAACCTTCTCTTTCATTCTTAGTCAAGTTATCTGGGGCATAGTTCTTCTTAATGACCCTTAACACTTAATTTGTGACTCGATTCTCAAAAGTCTCGATCTCTGGTGGACATGCATGAGGAGGAGGAGGACTGAACCCAGATTTCATTTTTAACCCTCTAACATTCAGAATACCTACAACAGTATTGGATATCTGGTTATCCCTCCTTTGTTTGGGCAAAAAGATCTCAAAATAGTGTTTCAAGCGTATATTGCGGAAGAATCTATGTAACTCAACTTCCGTGTCGAAGCAGTCCGCTCTTGCAACAGGTACAAAAGACAGACCCTTTGACAATAGACTCAATTCCACTGCACTTAAGGTTTCCGTTGACAAATTAAAAACATGAATCTGTTATTTATTCATTGGTTTGTGTACCACTGTCTAATACGCATTCCTGGGCCTTGTCCTTGTCTCGGTCGCCCCCTTTGGTTGCCTCTGAAAAAACCCTTATTTGTCAACGGAAACCTTAAGTGCAGTGGAATTGAGTCTATTGTCAAAGGGTCTGTCTTTTGTACCTGTTGCAGGAGTGGACTGCTTCGACACGGAAGTTGAGTTACATAGATTCCTCCGCAATATATGCTTGAAACACTATTTTGAGATCTTTTTGCCCAAACAAAGGAAGGATAACCAGATATCCAATACTGTTGTAGGCATTCCGAATGTTACAGGGTTAAAAATTAAAATCGGGGTTAAATGCTCCTCCTCACGCATGTCCACCACAGATCGAGACTTTTGAGAATCTAGTCACAAATGAAGCGTTAAGGGTCATTAAGAAGAACTATGCCCCAGATAATTTGACTAAGAATGAAAGAGAAGGTTTAAAACAACTGTGTAATTGTAAAGAGATTACCGTCAAACCGGCGGACAAGGGGGGCGCGGGGGGGGAATAGTGATCCTTCCTACTGTTGACTATGAAAAAGAGTGTCTGCGTTTATTAAGTGACGAGGATTCCTATACTAGGTTACGTCTAGATCCCACAACTAGACTTTAAGAGGAAATTAAGGGGCTTACCACCCATGCAGAGAAGGAATTGTGGATAAGTAGTGAAGAAGGCCGTTTCCTTAGACAAAACCACCCCAAAAAAGGCGGCTTTTTATATCCTCCCTAAGATCCACAAGAGTTTGACTAGCCCACCGGGAAGACCTATAGTGGCGGCTATTGATTTCCTACTAGAACCCCTGTCAGTGTATGTGGAATTCTTTTTAAAAAACTCTTTGTGTCAATTATGCCATCGTATGTAAAAGACTCAGTTGATATGATTAGAATCACACAAAATCTAGTGATTGAAACTGGGGATATTTTAGTGACTATGGATGTTGAGTCGCTTTACACCTCCATTCCCCAGATGGAGTGTCTTGAGGAATTAGGTAATTTCTTGAACAAAAGACCAGAACCACATGTTCCGCCCACAGAATTTATCCAAGAGTGTGCACGGATTGCAATGACCGAAAACTTCTGTTTAAAGAATCACTCTACAAACAACGGAAGGGAGCGAGTATGGGTTCAACATTTGCTCCGGATGTCGCAAATTTATTTATGGCCAATTATGAAGACAAATGCATCTTGGGTGAACTCTGCTTGCTTAAACAAAAAGATGATCTGTGCCAAGGTCTTAGAGCCTGGTACAGATACATCGATGATGTGTTCATGAACTGGAGGGGGGACGAGTGAAACGTTAACGAGATTCCACCAGTGGCTTAATACTTGCAATAGAAACATCAAATTGACGATTGAATGGCATCACACACAGGTGAGTTTTCTGGACCTGTGAATAAAAAATAAAAATTAGAAAAATAAATAAATAAATCTGACTAATTGGTCACTACCCTTTTTCGGAAAGCGACAGAAAAAAACGCGTTACAAAATTTTTGAAGTATCCACCCGGTTGGTTTACATCAGAACTTACCCTATGGTCAATTTCTGCATATACGTACAAATTGTGACGCAAAGGATGAATATAGCAAACATGCAGACGAATTACAAAACAGACTTCTTGACAGAGGATATCTGAGAAAATTGGTTAAGGACAATTTAAAAAGGGCATTGAATACAAACAGAGAAGAGTGTCTGCAACCACGAAAAGAAACGGAAACAAGAAAGGCTAGTATGTGTCACAACCTTTAATCCGGTGAGCAATGAAATTAAAAAGATTGTGAACCGGAACTGGGATTGAATAAAACAGCCAGTAAGTTTGTCGAAAAAAACAATTTTTGCATTAAGAAAAAACTGAATCTTAAGCAACGACTGGTACATACTTACACAGATGTTAATCAAGAACGGACGGTACTAAATCAGTGGGGTTTAGCACCCATAATTGGACACAACAAATGTGGCAGTTGTGTGTCTTGTCCATTGACGGAAACACTATATGAGTTTAACCATGGTGCTATAAAATGGAAATTGAGCTCACATACGAACTGCCGAACAAAAAATGTTATTTATATCATCAGATGTCCATGCAATTTATTATACGTGTGCAAAACAACGAGAGAGGTTAGACAGCGCATAGGGGGAACATCATAGTTGCATCCGTAATAGGGTAGCTGATAGCCGCTAGTTGATCATTTTCTCTTAGAGCATCATAATGACACTGTTCTAAGATGGTTTGTTCCACAAACTGTGAAACTACAGAAAAGAGGCAAACATATAGCCCCCATGTTACACAAAATAGAACAACGTTGGATATACCGGTTAGATACGGTGAATAATTGACTGAATGTTTTGGTAGAGTGGAATGCTCTAATTACACATTGAGCATTGGGAATTCTGGTCAGGGTCCTCTAATATTAGGTTTTGTTGTAAAATAAAGAGGGCCTCCCATGATGTAAAAGCTGAAGATTCTGCTGTACATGTAATGTAGATTTTTTGTCAGACATAACGATGATTGAGCTAAGGAAATGGTAAATTGATAAGCATGTGGCATGAAAAAATAGTGATAGAAAGTTGAATGGCTCTGGAATTAGGAGCTGGTGCCTTTAATAGAAATATGAGGCGTAATGTGAAAAAAAGATATGAATATAGATGGGTTAGAGTTAATCCACTGTGCATATCTATAAGATCATAGTAATTTACTTACTACCTCTCCATTATAAAATAAAGAATAAAATATTAAATATATGTATGAGTCTTCCCAGACTGGCGGATTACATTTTTTCAGTTCGCTCGTAGTTTAATCCACTGTGGAAACTAGATACAAGTCCTTTGTTTAGCTCTAGTGTAATCAGGAGAGGCAGTCCACTCTTTATGCCCATGATGTTGGGGCAAGATAGTATTGGGACAGTCCTCCAATGATTTAGGGTTGAAAAAGAGGCTCACGGGACGGCAGCGATTGTAAACGCGCCGGATTTCTCCTAAGCAAGGTAATCTTGAGGCGATTACGGATACAGAACGAAAAGGTAAGAGACTGCCGGCGGCTTACAAGTGGCCTGCCTTTTGTTGGTGATAGTGTGCATAGAAAGGTAGTTGGTTCGTGATACATATGTTTTGAAAGTCACGGGCATTTGAGCTGTGTTCTTGGTAGACGTAGCAAAGAATGTAACAAGTAAGTGCGTAATGGCAGCAATTTTGTACACGCGAGGGAGTACACGTGAGTAATTTTCAAGGGAAGTATGTGGGGCCAATGGGCGAGTAGGCCAGAGTGATGCATAACACTGTTAGATTGGAAGGAAACGGTTTCTGTGTTTTTATTTTCTTGCGCACCATGTTATAAACAAGTAGGAGTTTAGAGCATACATCTTTAAAGATATAGGTAATGATTCTGATTAAGATGCACGTAGGTCTAGAATGGGGAATTATCCCCTGGGGGACCAATATACAAGGGTGGTGTGCAGATATTATGAATAAGAATATATTGAAAGATGATTTTGATTAAAAAGGAGACAGGGCTTGAGGTTGGTAATATAGGCAATCATTTTTGCCTGTACCCATTGAAATACGCGGATGCAAGTGTATGACGGTTGTAGAATAGAGTAGTTCGACTGAAAAAGAATATAGATCTAGCGTGTAATTATTCCCCATCTATTACAGAGCTATACTGACTTGGAAGACAGTTCTGGACAATAAGAACTGCTGGAATTCGGAAGTTTGCAATTGACAACAATACATGCAGATGTAAGTATGTATGAGTATAGAGTATAGTAATTACCCCAATAAAATTGACCCTGTCTCACCATTGCTTCCCTATTCTGAAGGAAATAACCTGAACCATCTGATGATCAATCCTCTTTATAATCATTGCGGAGAGTGAAGAACTTCCCTTGAAGGACAAAAGAAAAAAAACTTTCAAAAATCTTTGAGCGTTTCCACCATAACATCTAGATGTGATGATTTTGCGTAAGTATAGTGAGAAATGTTGTAAACAGAGTCAAAAGAAAGGAAAAACAAAGAGTTTGATTTCATGTTGGTTTGCATCCTGGGTGGGGTCAGACAGTGTTGATCATTACGTAGGGATGGGAACAGGATTAATCAATTTATCAAAGTGGACTGAGTGTTAAGAAATATCACTCTAGCACGTTGACCTAATGATTACTGTTGAGAATCATGTGTCCACATTTAATATGTTATAAATAAGAGGGAATAGCCATAATCATTTTTTAAGAGTTGAGTATGTGTATGATGAGTTTTAGATTTTGAAATTGTGTACTATTTTGTAGGTGGTGTTACTCACCCTACTCGTTGCAAATAGGAACAAGGAAACTCCCCATATTGGTCCTGACGAAGGTTGCGTTAAGTGGATGAAGATTGTGGACGTCCTGAAAGACAACCGAAACACGTGTAGACATACATCAGTGTGACTAGGAGCACACAGATGGAACCATCACATCACTTGGTGGAGGACTTATTTCACAGTACAAAAAGAATGTGTAGCTGACTAATAGTGGGTCAGAAAAAATATACATTAATGGTTTATCATAAAAATGACCAGTGAATGAGTTGTAGGAGTGAATCAGTATGAGTTGAATATGAAGATATTTGTTTAAATGTTTTAAAAAAGGTATTTTATATTTTGATATGAGAATAAAAGATTTTGAATTCAATATTTTGCATTTATTGGTATATGTAAACAGATAAATGTTTTGAGTTGGCTATTTCCTGTCCCAGTGGTCCATTCTTTGTTGATTGCTAATATATTAAGCCTGGAGGACCAGGGATTGAAACCAGGCACCCCTTTTGTTTGGAAGTATAGTTCCACCTCAAGGCACGAGCAAATGTCTCTCCCTGCTCCCCCTCCTAGGGTTAATCCTCAGTCCTCGGTTAGTCTCTCGTTCACCCTGCAGGGCCAAGGACTTTGATCTGTTCTAGACCCTTTCCCCTATTTGGGAACCTCTTGGCTAGTAGACCCAAAATAGCATTTCTACTTGGGTGCCGCTCCAGGGAACCTTGTGGCGTCTTCCTCCTCTTATTGTTTTCTGGATCTTTTCCCTCCCTCGAATTTACTGTTTCACACTTCCCTGTCTGATGCAGTTCCTCTCAACCCACTCTGGAATAGACTTCCTTATTCCCTGTCCTGGTACCGGTTTACTTTCACCCCAGTTTGGGGTCGGGTTGTTCTCACACTGGCTTGGGGCTATATGGCTCACAGACCGGCTTGTGCCAGTTTCTTCTCACCCCACTTCAGAATTGGCCTGCATTCTCCCCACCATGGGGGTTTTTCACCTGCCGCTTGCTCCCCAGGAACCCCTGCATAGCTTTTCTTTCTTTGCAGAGTTCCTCCGGGTCGGCGTTCAGGTTCGGCAACGCAGTTCCTCTACTCTGGGTCCTTACAGCAGTTACGTGTGCCTCAGAGTTTACGATCCTTTCCTGCTGCCTTCCTACAGGTTCTTGGCATATTTGTCGTGGTGTCGTTTTGCTGCTCTAGACCATCCTGGCCCAGGCTTTTCTGGTCCACATCTCAGCAGGAAAACTGAAGTTCCACAGGCTTCCCTCGGCTTGGAACCACGCAACACGTGTACTCCTCTCTCTCCTCGGCTCCACCAGAGAGCAAGTCTCTATGCATGCACCACTCAGCAAGACCGTTCATCACAACTGTAGCTCCTTCCGCTACCCTCTCTTCCTACTTCACTGTGGATTGGTCTCTTACCTTGCATACAAGGGAGTGGACTTCACCCATTTTTCCATCACAGGTGGAATACAGTGCCTGAAAGGGGTCAGAAACCAGAGCAGCCATCAATGTGTGAAGTGGTAAATCCTTATGCAAGTTAACTCCCATGTAACCCATAAAGCTAGCGGAATCCAGGGGTAAGCTAGGATAAGATGTATCCCTATTTAAGCATTTCCGAAAACCCATGGTATCCAACTTGCACTCCACAGGCCCAAAGTGGCTGGCTCCTCCTTGGGGACAGGGGACTTAATCCCTGGATTTGTCACAAAGTGCATCAGAAGGACAAACCTTGTTCTATAGACACTGGTATGAGACACAGCACCATAGAAGTCTCGCTGCTGCATGGTGTTCAGTTGCTTAGACCACAAATCACCTACAAGCCACCACAACACCTGCATTGTTGCTATTGGCACTCTAAGCAAACTTTGAACCCCTTGCTGTATTTCGTGCAAACACAGATGCCAGCTTGTCCCATTGCTGCAGACCCATTTAAACAACCCTAACTGCAGGATTGACCTTCGTGGGAGCAACCGGCTCAAGCACCGACTTGATCTGCTTGCTTAATGTTTTTAGTTAGTTAATTACAGCATATTTATTTTTATAGAATCTTTATTGAACATTATTTAATTTTGATTATTTTGTACTATTGATGTTTGGGTTACTGCGATTAACACTTTCATACACATCCAGAATTGTTTCCATCCCATGTGACCATGGGTTATATTATGTGTCTGTTTCTATAGCGCCAGCAGCCCGAGGGCATCAGGGCGCTTTACACAAAACAAAGACAAATCAACAAACAGATAAATGTCCTACGCTGTGGGATGTCTCCCAATGCTGATTCATGGGAGTGGTATGGTCGATCCTAATGGCCGGAAGTTCACTTGAACAAAAAAGTTTTCAGAGTTTTCCTAAATGTTAAGTGACTTTCTTCCAGTCTTAGAGCTTGAGGAAGACTGTTCCACAACTGTGGCGCGAGCACCATAAATTACCTGCCCAGCCCTCTTTTCAGCTTATATTTGGGCACTACAAGCAATCCTTTGTCCTCTGATCTTAACCGTCTCTGTGGAACATACCGTTCCAATCGGTTTTTTTAGGTAGATGTGAGCTTTGCCAAACAGACACTTGTGGACGAGCGTCAAGGTCTTAAACTTCATTCGCTCCTCAACTCTAAGCCAATGTAGCGATTGTCTGGCTGAGGTGATATGATCATACCTTCTTAGTTTTTTTACAATCCTTACGGCGTTATTTTCTAAGACTTGACATCTCCCTAGGTCTTTTGCCGTTGCACCCACAAGGAGAGCATTACCATAATCCAATCTGGATAGTACGATAGCCCTACCTATAGTGGCTATGTTGCCTTGATCCACAAATGGGCTAATGGCCTTCATTAATCGTAGATGGTAAGCTGAGTTTTTCAGTAGGTAATTTACCCGAGCTTCCGCGTTCAGTGCAGAGTTTACCATCATTCCGAGGGTTCTAACCTGGTTTGATACCTCAATTTTGGCTTCATTAATCCTGAAAGTCCCATACTCCTTGCCCAGTTTATCAAGAGAACTGCTGTGTCCAAATAACATGAGTTTTGTTTTTGTGTAATTGAGGCACATCCAGGTCTTCTGCATCCACTCATTTATTACCCTGTAAACGGATGCGCTCTTCTCGCTGTCCTCATTATATGATCCTCTTAATTTGATGACCAGCTGCGTGTCATCAGCATAGTTTGTGAAGAACAAGCCTGCTTTCACTAGGATATCGCACAGACTGCGCATATAAATATTGAACAGCATAGGTGATAGACTTGCACCTTGTGGGACTCCGAATATTATTGCCATGGGGTCCGAGAAAATATTCCCCCAATGTACTTTAGCTTGGCGGTCAGTAAGGAAGGATACTAACCACCTTAATGCCGCTTTAGAACAGCCGAAGTTATCTCTCAAATCCTTAGCTAACCGATCGTGATCGACCAGATCGAAAGCTGCACTTAGATCCAGCAACATCAGAATCCGTCTTTCCTCTATCCATCAGCCCCAGCATATGGTTCTGGAGGACTAACATTGCAGTCTCAGTGCTGTGAGAGGCCCTGAAACCTGATTGTTGTGGATGTAATATTTCCTGTTGCTCTACATATTCTTGTAGTTGCAGGGTGGCAATTCTGTCCATTATTTTAAGCAGAAAGTTAGAGTCTGTGATATGATGGAGGTTTGCTGGATCCTAGCCCACTTTTTTCACCAAAGGGGCAATTGTGACCTTTTTTATTTCTTTAGGTACTAAACCCTCCTTGAAAGAGGCGTTTATAATTCTCACTAGAACAGGTGCGAACTGTTCCTTATTTTCGAGTATAATGTGTGCGGATAGAACATTTTCAGCACACGAAGTGGGTTTCATGTTCCCCATGACTTCTACTAGTCCCCCTACAGTGATAGGAGAAAAATTGAAAAACTCCAATCCTTCCTCTGGCCTGCTATCTACTAGCCGATGTTCCTGTTTAAGCACATTCCTTGCTTTAATTAAGTTTTGTCTTGCTTTTTCAATTTTCACTGCAAAGGTATCTTGTGCCACATCACAGTCTTCCTTAGATGGAAGAAAGAATGGAGTAAGCATCTTTGGTTTTTCGATACTTTTCAATATTTCAAAGACTTTACTCGTGGAATTAGCAGCGGCTCCTATTTCCCTATTGAAATGGTTAGCTTTTGCTGATCTTATATTGTCTCTGTATTTTTTATTAACTTGCCTCCACATTTCTTTATTTTCCTCAGTTGTATCATTTTGCCACTTCCTTTTAAGTGCTCTTTTTTCTTTTTTATAGTGTCAAAATCGGGACTAAACCATTTCTGGTTATTAATATCCTTTCGAGTTATCTTGGTTTTGAGCGGTGCTAGTTGATCCACCAGCTCTTGGATTTGTGTTAAGTACTTATCAAGTAGAATCTCACAACTATCCTGAGCCTGGTAGGATTGTGTGGTTTTATCTAGATAAGACTGGATTTGTTCAATCTTAAGGTTTTTCTAATTTCTACTAGTAACCTTTATATGAGGATTCTGTGATTTAATGGAAGTCTGTAAGACGATATCGACAGAGACCAAGTAGTGGTCACTCCATATACAAGGTTCAGTTGAGATCATATGTGACTGCAGCTTGTGTGATATAAGCCAAGCCAATCCAATTGATTGCTTTGAGGTGTCGTAGGTTCTTTATTATTAACCCTCGAAGTCTAGGTTCTTTAGTGTTTTTTCTAAGGCTATAGCATCTCTGTCTTTCTTGTTCCCCCTCCAATAATTAAAATCGCCAGCAACCAATGTGGATACGTTACTCGATCTTAAGTTAATTAATTGGGAGCTAAGCTCATTGGCGAACTCTGAAGTAAGAGAGGGAGGCCTATAAAAGAGCACAATATTTAGACAATTGGGAGTAAAAATGTACTTCAGCTGGATTGATTTGCATCCACTGCAACTAAAGCTGACTTTATAAAGCTTCAGCTCTTCTCGAGCTATAATAGCCACCCCACCCCCTTGACCCGATTCTCTATTCGCATTATATATGGTGTAGCCCTCTGGCACTGCTGAAGTGCAAGTGGGTCCTATGGGGTCTTTCAACCATGTTTCCATAATGCAAAAATATCAATGTTTCTCCAAGATCAGATCATATAAGTTGTCTGCGTGTTTCACCATAGACCTTGTGTTCAGCAGGCCGACTTTCATCCTCTGACACAACCCGGGTGGAGTAAACACTTGCACCCTTTTCCAGCTCATTGAATGCCTGATTCCCTGCAGTCTCCTTTACCTGAATAATCTCCAGCAGCTTGTCGTGTGCTCCAGGCATCCTAACAGCACACCAGAAAACAAAGAACCAAGGCGTGCAATGAAGCGAAGAGGTAAAGAGGGGGGCAGAGCAGAGCACTCCCGGAGCGAAACCGGAGAAAACCGGCCCATACGCGCCGGCGCTTACACGCCTGATGTGAGATTAAGTACAGTCGCGAACTACAAGTATCATGGGTAATGTAGTTCGCGGCTCGTACAGCCCGTGATCAACCTAGTAGCTTAATGCTTCTAACAACGTTAGTCCTCTTAAAAATATAAGAACAACCGCTAAGTCTGCAAAATCAAAACGTGGCAATTCAGGCCGTCTGTTTTACCATTGAAATTAGGGATCAATGCTGGTTTAGTAGTAGTATGGGGCTGATAAGGCAGTTTAGCCGCTTCTCATCCCTGTACTCCAGCAGAACAGTAGTCATTTCCTAACAGCGGTGGGCAGTGGTAGGATTTGATACACACTGTACCTACAGCTTGGTCTTCCAAAACAAACAATTCTGCAATTAATATTAGAAACGCTGTCAGGCATTTTTTTACCATCAATATAAGGGAATGGGACATAAGCGAGGTACAAGGACTGCAGGTCATTGCCTTGTGCAAGTTATGTCAAGAAAGGGCACTCCCCTGCAGCAGTTTATGAAAACTGAAAAGCTTAAGAACCTCCAAGATTTTGAGGAATCTAGGGGGCTGCAGGATGAACAGGGGGCCCATAGTGATCTAGAACCCCCAGTCCAGTTGCCCATTTCACTAAAGGACATGAATATGAAGGGGTATAGCAATGGTGACAGCTGTTCCTACCATTTTCCCCCCACAGGGCAGGCAATCGTGTTTCTGGGTGGTACCAACATCTCCCACCATGAAAAGCCACAGCCAAGACCCATGCTTCAATTGGGACCATAGCCTCAGTAAGCTCCCAGGATAGTCTCACTGGGGATGACCTAACCTCTAGAAAGAGCCTCCAACAGGAAAAGATGGTGGCCCTAGCAGAGCAGAATCTGAGCAACCACATACAGAGGCAGACAGGAGAAGAAACAGAATGATTATGCGATGCTGTGCAAGCTGGAACGTGAGGAGCCAAGATATATCCACAAAAGAGACCTCTACAGTGTAGGAGTGTCTCTAGTTATGGCACCCAATAAAAGCCTAGGTGCTACATCCCCAAGTACTTATTCCAACCATACGAACTAGGGCACAATATCTTCAACTGGTTCGAGGCACTGGAACAAGCTTTCCACCCTCAGGTGGTGGGAGAGGAATTATGTAAAGCAGCCCTTCTGAGCCGCTGGCGACTGGAACCTATTTAATTATTGGTTCGCTCTGTAGGAGACACCATTAATGAGAACAAGTTACTTCTTACCTTGTAACGTTCTTTCGACGGGATGTTCCTCCGACGTATTCCTCATCTTAGATATATCTCCTTCCAGCTCTGCTGGCCTCGGAAAATTTTTTCTGTAGAGGGCGCTGCGCGTCGACGTCCTCCGAGTCGATGTCCTTCGACAGCCGCCGTATCTACGTCGACGTCATCCTGCCTATAAAGGCCGCGCGCAGCGCCCGTTGCTCAGTTCCGTTTTGTAGCCCACAATAATACTTTCTGGACTAACTAATCACCCTGAAGGAGCGTAAGCTGCAACAACAAGGGAAGTAGAACTGCGGGGATGGATGGGAGGGTCGATGAGGAATACGTCGGAGGAACATCCAGTCGAAAGAACGTTACAAGTTAAGAAGTAACTTGTTCTTCGAAGGGATTGTGTCCTCCGACGTATTCCTCATCTTAGATAGGCTCCCATAGCAGTATTCTATTATCGGAGAGGGAGTACTGACTTCACGCTGCCTTCTATTGATGAATAGAATGCAGTACAGCCCTTCCAAACCTAGTCTCTTGACTGGAGGAGGAATCCAGATTGTAAAAACGTGTACAGGTATGGACAGACGACCATGTAGCGGCCGCACATGTCTTTAACCGGCAGGCCTCTTTTGAGGGCCGATGAAGCTGCAATACCTCTGGGTCGAGTGAGCCCTAAGGTTTTGAGGGGGCTCCTTCCCTGCCAGTTTATAACATTCCAGAATGGCTAGAATGATCCATCTGGAAATGGTCTGCTTAGTTATTGGTAACCCCAGCTTGTGACCTGTGTAACCTACAAACAGCTGGTCTGCCTGTCTTATCCTGGCTAGTCTACTAATGTAAAAACTTAAAGCCCTCCTAGGGTCTAGCCTGTGTAACCTCTCTTCCTCTTTCCCCGGGTGAGGAGGAGGATAGAAAGATGGTAGGGTAATCTTCTGAGTGATATGGAATTCAGAAACCACCTTTGGGAGGAAATTAGGCTTCACTTGCAGGACAACTTTGTCTTTGTGAAATATAGTATGAGGGGGTTTACAAGAAAGAGCTTGCAATTCGCTCACCCTTCTAGCAGATGTAAGTGCTATTAATAAAACAGTTTTAAGGGTAAGGAATCTTAACGAACAAGAATGGAGAGGTTCGAAAGGTGTACCCATCAGGAAAGTTAGTACTAAGTTTAAATCCCATAGGGGAACTTGGAATGGTCTTGGGGGGTAAACATTGGTTAACCCCTTTAGAAACTGTATTACCAACGGTAATTTGAAATAGGATGTTTTTTTCGCAGTACGCTTAAAGATGGATAGCGCTGCGAGATAGCCCTTAATGGTGCCAACTTGAAGGCCTGAATTTGCCAAATATAGTAGGAAGGACAAAACCATTGGTGTACCACATGAAAAAGGGTCGATATTCTGTTCTCTACACCAGCTGCAAAATCTGTTCCAACGGCAGCGGTATAAAGACTTTGTTGCTGGCCTCCTTGCCGAAAGCAACACCTCCATAACATCATCAGGGAGGTCCCAATCCTTGTACCTCAGCCTTTCAGAAGCCAAGCGTGAAGGTTGAAGGTTTTGATGTCTGGATGGAGATCCTGACCTCCCTTCTGTGAGAGTAGGTTCTCTCTGAGTGGAAGTCGAATTGGAGGGCAGATGGACAAGTCTAGAAGGTCCGGGTACCACGTTCTCCTGGCCCAATCTGGGGCAATTAGGATCATGGTTCGCCGGAATCTTCTCAACCTCCTGATCATTTGAGGAATGACAGGGACCGGTGGGAACGCGTACAGAAGCGGAAACTCCCAGTCCACTATGAACGCGTCTCCCAGAGCTCCTCTCGGGGGAAATTCCCTTGAGCAGAACAGGTCGCATTTCTTGTTTAGGCTGGTGGCGAACAGATCTACCTGAGGGGTTCCCCAAAGGGCGAAGATCTCTTGAAGGACTTCCTGAGCTAGCTCCCACTCGTGGGAGACTGTTCTGCCTGCTCAGAGCGTCCGCTGTCAAGTTCTTCTCTCCGGCTAGGTGAACTGCCGATAGAGAGATTCCTTCTTGGATTGCCCAAAACCAGAGCTGCATCGCCTCTCTGCACAGGGGTAGTGATCCTACGCCTCCTCTTTTGTTGAGGTAATGCATGGCCACCGTGTTGTCCGTCATTATCAGGACGTTCTTCCCTTGTACAGCTGGCAGGAACGCCTTCAGCGCAAGTCTGATGGCTCTCAGCTCTAACAGGTTGATGTGTAGTCTGGACTCCGATGGAGACCAACGACCGCTGATGGTCAAGTCGTTGGCGTGGGCTCCCAACCCCGTGAGTGAGGCATCCGTGACTACTGTTATCTCTGGCCAGGGTTGCCAAAACTGTTCTCCTTTCAGAATGTTCTCCTGACAGGCCCACCACTGAAGGTCTCGAGCCACCCTGCAGGGAACCTGAAGAAGATCTGTCATTCTCCCTGAGAATTGTGACCACTGAGTCCTCAGTGCCCACTGGAGGGATCTCATTCTCAGGCGAGCCTCTGGCACTAGGAAAATGCAGGATGCCATGAGGCCTAGCAACCTCAAAAAGTCGAAGGCTGGGAGACGTTGGGCATGCTGCAACTTGGTAACCATCTGTAGAATATCTTGAGCCCTCATCTCTGGTGGCAAGGCTTTTCCCAGGGAAGTATCCAGGATCGCTCCTATGAACTGGAGTCTCTGCGATGGTATAATTTGTGACTTCTTTAAATTGAGGGAGAAGCCCAGTCTGTGAAGGAAGTGGCACACGTGATTTAGCTGGATCTGAGCTTGTTCCGGAGAAACAGCCCTGATCAACCAATCGTCCAGGTAGGGGTATACGTGAATCCCTTCCCTCCTTAGACTTGCAGCCACTACCGACATTAACTTGGTGAAGACCCTCGGGGCGGAGGTCAGCCCAAATGGCAGCACTCGAAATTGATAGTGAGAGTTGCCAATTGCGAACCTCAGGTATTTCCTGTGTTTGAGATGGATAGGCACATGGAAATAAGCGTCCTGAAGGTCCAGAGATACCAACCAGTCCTGGAACTGAAGGGCCTGGAGGATCTGAGAAAGAGTGACCATCTTGAATTTGTCTTTTCTGAGGAATTTGTTCAATTCTCGCAAGTCCAAGATGGGTCTCATTCCTCCGTCTTTCTTTGGAATGAGAAAGTAAGGGGAGTACCAGCCCTTGTTCCTCTCCGCTACAGGTACCGGTTCTATGGCACCTTTCTCTAGCAGGTCCCAAATTTCCTGCGAGAGGAGCGGATCTGGAGCTTTCTGAGAGCTGATCCCCGGTGGATGACTCTTAGGTATACGTAGGAAAGGCAGGCAGTAACCTTGGGCAACTGTTTCCAATGCCCAAGCATCTGACATGATAGCCTGCCATACCGTCAGATGTTGAGTCAACCCTCCTCCTACAGGTTTCCTGTGAGGGAAGTCCTCAGAGTGGTTTTGGGGCGGCTGATGCAGATGCCGATGGTAAAGAGGCACCTGCTGTTGCTGCGGCGTTTGAATATCTACCCCGTCCACCTCGGGTAGTTCTTCTTTGACCCCTTTGAGCCAGTCGTCCTCTACCTCTTCCGAATGCGGAGTAGAAGCGAAAGGACTTGCCCCTCGCAGAGGTTCCTGTGGGACGAAAAGGAGTCTGACGGATTGCAGCTCCTAGGGATTTTGCTGCTGCTTTTGAAGTTTGCAGTTTCTCTAAACTGTCATCCGCCTTTTTCCCGAACAAAGAAGAGCCATTGAATGGCATGTTCAAGAGCCTGGCTTGCACATCTGGGGCAAAACCCGACTTTCTCAACCAAGCGAATCTCCTGGTTGATGTACTTGCCGCCATTGCTCTGCTGATACTGTCAGCCGAATCAATGCCCGTCTGGAGGGATTTGCACATAGCGTCTTTACCGTCCTGTATAATATTCAGGAACGCATCCCTTTCTTCTCCCTCCGGGATGCAGTCAGCCGCTGTAGAAGCACACTCCCAAAGTGTATGGCTGAACCTAGCAAGGGTGCAAGTAGCATTAACAGATTTTAACGCCATGCTACATGCTGAAAAGACTTTCTTTGCCATAGCATCATATTTTTTATCGTCCCTGTCCTGTGGGACCGTAGGATAAGCCGTCTTGACATCGGTAGAGGATGCTGCCTGTACCACCAGACTTTCTGGGGATGGGTGTTTAGACAAAAACTCTGGGTCTGTAGAAGATACCCTGTACTTTGTAGACAGTTTTTTATTTACTGCTGGTACTACATCTGGGGTTTCCCAGTTTGTCATGATCTTTCTCTGAAGAGCTTTATGAAAAGGCACCACAGGATCCTCCTGTGGGCCTTTGTCAAGAATATCCGTGAGGTCATCTTGTAGGAAAGATTGTGAAGGTGCAGACCACCCCATGAACTCTGTAATCCTGGCCATTAAGGCTCTGTAGGGGGTTTCAGCATGCTCCCCCGGGTCTGGCTTAGCAAACTCCACCTCAGGGGAAGTGTCTAACCCACTTGCCTCATGTAAAGAATCATGAAGATCCTTTAATCTGCGCTCTTCAGAGGAAAATTCCTCTCTAACTGGGGTTGCAGGTCCCTGTAACTCAAATGGGTCTTCCTGTTCAGACAAATCACCCTCTTCTAAAATTGAGGATACAGTTCTCAATTGTTCTGAACTCATAAAGGGAGTAAATCCCATTTCCAAGGCAGAGGGTGCCGAACTTGTCATTATTGGCCTCGAAAACGTCGATGTCGTCGACGCCGACGTCGAAGGCTTCGAGCGTGGCGTCGAAAACAGAGGCGGAGGCCTCGAAGACCTCGACAGAATTGGAATTCTACTCGACAATATCGAAGCCATCGACGTTGAGGGCCTGGGGATAGTCACTGGATGTGTGTTAACCGTGACTTTTCTTGGCGTCGACGCCCGTGTCGAAGCCGGCGTCGAGTCGACAGACCCGTGTGTCGAAGGTCCCTTCGACAACGGCGTCGAAGACATCGACCTCGACGGAACCTTCGTCGACGGAACCTTCGAGGAAGGTTTGGAGGTCATAGTCCTGCTCGAGGGTTCGAGATGCGCTCGAGAGGTTTCTTTCGCCGGGTACTGCGACTCGCTGCGTTTTTGACCTTCGGGTCTTTCGACCAGAGCATCGCTCTCGGCAGTCTTCGAGGGGGTCGAGGCCGCTTTCTCGAAGACGCTCATCATATTTTTTCGGAATTCCTCCCATTCAGCCCGGGAACTATGTTTCGTGGGGCAAGGGATTCTTTTTGGCGAAACAGAGGAAGAGGAAGACGGAGAAGGGGATCTTCGACGTCTCCTCTTCGAGTGCTTCGATCTCAAGGAGTGATGAGACCCACTCCGAGACCTGGAGCGCGAATGGTGACGAGGAGACGAATGTCTCGACTTCGTCGACGAAGAAGAAGCTTTAAAAGTCTTACCTTTCTCCAGCTTCCCCCTACGCTCCTTCAGGGTCTTAGCTGTCATGGACATACAGTCCTCGCACTCCGAACAATGGTGTTCAGCTCCCAAACACCACAGACAAATTCTGTGAGGATCGGTCAACAACATCTTTTTCCCACAATCTCGACATTTCTTGAAGCCGGATCGAGGAGTTGTCGGTTCCGACGAGGAAGCCATCGAGTACGGATCGAATAACTCGAGGTAAATAGGATTAATCTGACTAAGAACTGAGCAACGGTATTCCGAGGCACTGAGTAAGCGCGGAAAAACGGAACTGAGCAACGGGCACTGCGCGCGGCCTTTATAGGCAGGATGACGTCGACACGGCGGCTGTCGAAGGACATCGACTCGGAGGACGTCGACGCGCAGCGCCCTCTAGAGAAAAAATTTTCCGAGGCCAGCAGAGCTGGAAGGAGATATATCTAAGATGAGGAATACGTCGGAGGACACAATCCCTTCGAAAATGGAGATTGCAGTAATCAGAAGTTCTGCAGAAAACCTGAACAATACCGAGGGCGCTTTAGAGAGATCACCAAAAAGAAGAATCAAATCTTTGAGGCACTTACACTTCAGTTCTTGGGAGTATCTGAGTGGGTGGATATCGGGTAACTAAATCCACACATTTGAAGGGACTTTATAATGTGGTTGCATGCAAAAATATCCTTATAAATTATGAAATGAAGTATACCATCATCTAGTGGACAAGAATATCACAGACCCTAGGTAGCGTACAGGATAAAGCATACGATAAAAATAAACCAAAGGAGGGTAAGGACAAAGGTTCTCAACATCTTGCTAAGAAAAGTCACCAAGGGGCGTGGCTAGTAGCGCCAGCTATGCAGACACGTTCCCGATAGCCTCCTCTGAATGAAGCCCAGATTTGAAGAATAAGCCAACGCTTCTATTCCTCCTTGTTCGATCTGAGAACATAGGATTGTGGCTGGCAAGCTAAAAGGAAGGGGTGGCTAACACAGCAACACTCGACTTAGCCTAGGAACCATGCTGCAGCTGGAGGACAACAGTGCCACTGGGGCTGTGGAGTAATGTCAAGATAGCGCCGCCATTCAACTGAAGAACGTTGCCAGCCGCCTGCCCGATCATAAGCTGCTCATTCTGGAGAATTAGCCCCAGAGCCTGAGGAACATCTGCCCAGACTGCCTCATTAAGGATTGGAAGCCACTGTGGAAAGAAAAAGCAGAGGTCACTGCACGTGGGGGGCGGCGGCAATCCATATTAGAATGAACGGCAAGTGCTCAATATACGGCACAGACAAAGCTTGATCCCAGAGGGACCAGGGAACACAGCATTGGGCAACTGGCAACACAACACAAAGCCTTTTAAATACAATGCCTGGCTCAGTTAAATTGAGGCTAACGTCAGATGTCAAGGGGGCAGAATATTTGACTGAATTTACCAACCTGCTCTGGATAATACTTTTAATATGGTGTAGGTCTCGCCTTGTGAATGGTGATGTGGGGGGGAGGGGGCCACTGCTCCTGTGCCCGGCCAGACATAGGCGCAAGACTGATGAGGTTTGGGAGTACTGAAAAATAGACAACTAGAATGCGTGTGATACAAGAATGAGGTTTACTAATAGTGGAACATTTCCAATACAGAATCAACCGCATGGTAAGATTCAGTCCACCCCATGTAAGAGCACCCTGGCTCTACTCAGAGTTTTTGGCCAATACAGAGGACGCTGGCCAGAGTGTATCGCCTGTAACACACAGGTAAGTAGTCCCTTATGCAATGGGACACTAGATACCATACACAATAGAGGTGTACGGACACATTCACTCACAGACATATTTGGCAAAACACTGTATTGAAGGACTGGGATACTTGGGACCCCCTCAGTGGGCTGGCTACTACCCGAGAGGTAGGTAGCCAGAATAGTACATTTGTGGCGATTCAAATAACTCTGAAAGTATTAAGTCCGCTTTTAATTACATGTCATACCCACTCATTGTTAATATGTACATACACATTTGTTTTCTTTATTTGTAGAGACAGAAAATACATGTGATAGCATTTGAAATTTGGCTATGTCCTGATGAAGGCTGCAAGTGATAGGAGTAACAATTCAGACCCCACAGACGGCCGAAACACACCATGTCGACCTTTCTAAGAAGTAATCATGACACAGCAAACCATTGAGCTGGAAAAATAGTTTATGAAGTCGCTATTGGGAAACTATATTTGTTAGGCGCTTATTGATCTGTTGATGACCTGTGAAAAATCTGAAAGCTACAGGTTCCAATCCCACCAAATCCCAATAATAGAATTAATTGAATTAATATAGCTGTTGCAGATTTCCAAGTAAGGTCCAAACCCGGAGTAAAATAGCTCAGCAGGTAGTGTGCCTGCAACAAATAACTCTATTCAGCCTGCAGGCCAAGACTATAAAGCAAGCAAGATGGCTCAGTGGGAAGTGTGCCTGCGGCAGAGATGTGCTTGTAATGTTGAAACATAGGTCACAATTCCTGCCCTCCAACTTTCTCATGTTGCCAAAATGAGTCCCTTTGAATTGAGTAAAATTGACAGATGTTTTTAACCAAAATGTCCTAGTCTATAGCAGTAGAAATACTCCTCCCAACATTAGAGTTAAAAAGAGGGATATTTGTGTAATAAAGACAAGGAGATAAAGTTTAAGATTCAGAAAAATTGGACCAAATGGATGTACAACTGAAACAAATAAGTACAATAAACATGCACAAGCCAATTAAAGATCTGAAAATGATCCCCGTCCCGTCCCTATAAGTCAGCTGAGAACCTTGGAGAATTCTGCATTCCCTATGTCTTTTACCATGCACCAAAACACCACAAACATACCCAACCAGAAAAAGAAAGATAAATACTATTAGTGAAAAGACATTTTTCAAATGCCTCATCCCCACTCAGTACCCACAGGTAGAAAGCATGGCTTTAGCATCCCAAAGGTTTGTATTCAGTAGTACTTCAGCAGTGTGCAAATTGATGTAATCACTCCTTTTATGTTTCAGTGCTGGAGCCAAAAGGCTGAAGGGCAGGCTCAAAAGCAACATTTGAAAGTACATGTAGACACATCCCAGCCTCCCATCACAGTGATTGCATACATGCATACTATACTTTTGGGCTAGTTTTAGTTACTTGGGCCCTGTCCAACAAGCGACACCTTTGAATGCACACAAATACAAAAGATTCCCTTATTGAACAGTTTATTTTCTAATAATGTATTCCTTTCATGGTTCACACAAACGTTTTCCGTAGACAAAGAAAAGAAATGCAGAATTAAGAATGGATATACATATTGTAAAGTGTGCTTTTAATGTATAAAGTGTTTTTTCTGGTATACATAACTTTATTTATTAAAAAAGCAACTATTTGGGTGTGTATTCGGTTCTGGACGAATATTTGTCCAACTATTTCGGCTGGATATTTAAATCTACTATTTGGTAGACCCCTAGTTTTGGCTAACCTCTCAAGAGTTCCCCCGGTCACTATAACTAGGGTCGACTCCTAAAATCTGTCCACCAGGCCAAATTCTAGAAAGCCATCTTAACAGATTTAAATGTGAAATGTTAGTGAATGTTTATACATTAGTAGTTAAAGTTTTAGTGTGTTCCATACCTGTGGTTTTTAAATTGTTAAGAGTTTGTCTAAGGACTAATGAAATAACTGTATTTGTATAAATCCTGCCTAACTTGCATGATTAGGAGTGCCTTATGTGAACTTAACTGAACCTCTCACCATTCTCAAGCCAAACCACCCCCCCCCCCCCAAAAGTTCAAGCCTTGCTGTTCAGTCACTCTCCCAGATAGAGTTTGGCTAGACATTAGTGTTTTCCCTTGCTCATCAGACTAAGGTGGCCTCTCAGAATCTGTACAGATGATTAATTCTTAAAATCCATTTTAACAGTGCGTGAGTATCCAAGTGCAACATTCAGTGCCACAGCCACACCTTCCTAAAAGCTAGGATTGTGGCCATGAGTGTTTATGAACCACACTCACTGAAATGGCTGTCCCTGTGTAAGAGCACAAAAAGGTACACAACACAAGCAACACTCTTTGCAACAAGCACCCATTGCTGGATCATACAGCAACAACGAACTACAAAATATTTCCGCACAAAATCTGGCACGGATTGTAGACAGACGACGTAAACAGGGGTCTGATCCAGCAGGTGCAATGGCAGGGCCGTCATACTGTGCATATGCGACTAAAAAACAGATTCACGCTGAAAAAATGAAACAGTGATAAATATTCACAGTTATGTGTTGGATCTGCTGCAGAACAATTTTCTTCTATCCTAATATATATGCATAGTGGGCCTGTGCACATTTTTCTTTTAGTGGTTATCGCCCATGTCCAACTACTGTGGTATTCTATTTCCACTGGCTAAATGTTTGCACACAGCCACGCCAGAGGAATGACAGTGTAGAACTGTTTGACCCATGTGACACCAATTCCCAGTCGACACATTTGGCAGAACATGCTTCAGGTCTGTTTCTGGTGGTACACAAGAATGTCGAACACAAAACAGAAAAGAACGAGTCATCTTATTCATGACCAAAGAGGGCAACCAAATGGCTTGATACTTACTGCGGGCAGAGGTGGTCCGAAAGAACCGAACTGTGCTGAGATTAGAAGATTGTTCTCTGAAAAGAAAATGAAAAAAAGTCAGCATAGGAAAAAGATGGAGCTGGGACAACACCCCCAACCTACCCAAAGTCCTTCAAAACACAAAACACCCTTCTCACACCAGAACAGTGGGGCTAACAATAAGGAGCAGTGCTCAATAAAGAAAAAGAAATGAGCAGGCCAGGGAGAGATTTCAGACTCCAGTCCTGCACTATTATAGTTGCCTAACTAAAGTACATGCAGCTTGTTCAGATGTAGCTCAACGGCCACATATAGTTCTCGCTTGCACGTCATCTCTGTACTGTAACACAATGACAATGAATTCATTGGTCAAACAGGACGCTGGTTTACAGCTTTGTCCGCTTGTACTTACGGAAGTCGTCTGTTGGTTGTGTAAGCAGACCCTTGGCAGATGGAAAGCCCTGCAAAGAAAAATTACACAGTAAGAAGAGACAAGCCAATTTGCTTTGTAAAACAATTACAAATAAAACAAGAAATAACCATCACCCACTAGTACAGATTGCAGATAAAAGACATCACTAAGGGTACTGCAAGCTCACCTAGCAAAATGTGTTAGACAGCCCGTGATCTATCCAGAATTTGAAGAAGGAAATTCATAGTTATTTTGTTCAGGATTGTTATGGAGATTTGTATACATGCCTCCGGTTAGAGCTGTGCAAACATCTAACCTAATAGCAGAACAACCCTTAACAAAAGGGAAGCCAAACTTATCTAAAGGAAAGTAGCATTGGTACAGCAGTCGGGCTTAACTTCAGGAGGGGAAGGGTGGCTGGTAGGTAATTTCAGTCAGCTCACACAGATAACCAAAGACAACCCCCAATACTGGTGTACTGAAAAAATATAAACTACTAAAATCACAAATATAGCTCCATTAGGTCACAATAAGAACTTTACGTACAGATAACATAATGGTACCAGCGTATGTATGAAAAAAACATTGTGTCAGTTAAGACACTTTTTTCATCCTTCTCACTTAACATGTCTGGTCACTTAACCAACAGTAGAGGGTGAAAGACACAAGGCAACCTGCATACAGCAATATATTAGATTTAGACAGTGATCATTTTTCACCAATATGCCACACCAACAATAATCACAGTATTCCTGACCGTAAAGCACAGAATACAATCATTGATCCCAATGCACATCAGCCAGTAGATATATAAACCTAGAGGGGATAGGAAATGGTTTACACATTTAAACATAACACCCAAAACACCATCCTCTTTTCAATACATTCCTCTTCTCTTCCTCTGTCTCTCTCCCCCTCTGTCTCCCTGCTAACCTCCTTTCTCTCCTCTCCTGCTTCCCTCCTTCCTTCTCCTCCCCAACCTGCTCAGTTCATTGACTGGTCGCCTGGTGCACCTCCAGAGCCTCACAGGTCCCAGGTTCCCCTGCCATTCCTGCACTTGCCTCTGGGCCTCTGCTTGGTACTACTGCACTTGGAATATGCTCCATGAGAGGGGCAACCACTCTGCACTTAACCCAAGCCCCTGCTGGACTGGGCGCACTTGTCCCCCTCCCTCCTCCCTTGCACTTCCTGTTTTGCGCACTTGCACGACATGAATGTACTAGGCCTAGCAGGTTGGTCTGTCCAGTCCTCCCTATGGCTCCCCTCCCTAGCTGGGTGTGCCTGAATACTCATGCATAGGCGCATTAGATTACCAACTACCAATTTATTTGAAATGTCACCAGGCCTAGTACAGCAGTTTATTGTTCTGTATGTCCTTTTCCCCCCTCCACAGCCCTTTGTCTCCCACTTCTTGTCACACACTAATAATAGTATATATGCCTCTGGCCTGGTATGCTCGTTATTGTTGATAGATCATTTGGAATCTTCAAGGCCTAAGAATGACGACTGTTTTCCCTTGTTCCCTTCCCGCCTTGAAGCACTTTGAAGTACTTCACCTGAGTATAAGCGCTTTACAAATAAACCATTACAATTAGATTAGAGCACTAGCCACAAGGACACATTTCACTCCCAGAAAAGATGGCGATACAAATGTAGCAACAAGTGAAACAAATTAACAGGGAATTTCAATAGGAGTTTAAGGCAGGACTTTGACAATACAGACAATATCAGGAGCACCACAAAAGACCAGAATAAATCAGGCTTAGAGTGCAGGGTTTGAAATTGCTGGAAGCTGTTTAGCTCCTGGTCATAGCAAAAGGGAGCCTGGTTTGCTTGACACCAAGAGCTACATTTGGCTCCCCAAACCAAGTGGCGCCATACAAACATAACAATGAGAAATACATCTGTATGTTTGGGAATGTTTATAAATGAGCATTAGGACACATCTAGAAGACATGTAAAGTATTGTAGGTCTTCTTTGAGGGACACAATTCAAGTTTGCATCTCATATGGGTTACCTTTGTGTCACTTTACTTTATACACTTTAGTACGCTCCTCAGAACCCGGAGGCATATGGGCGCGACAAGGACCAACAATCAAACATAGAAACATGGAGCTCAGTTTATGGGAAACTGGGTGGCATGGTTATCGTTAGAGGCAGCTTGCGGGTCAGTTGGAAAGGTAGGTTTTTAATTTGTTTTAATGTAATCATAAAGTTTTCAACTAAGTTGATCTTTCCAATTTCTTCTGGCAGAGGGTTCCAGGCCTTCGGGGCTGCTGAGTAAAAAGCACTCAGTTTAACCTGTGAGTGTGCATCTCGGCTCTTTGAGCTGTAGTGTAACATTTGATCGGAGCGTTCTTGTATTCGACTCCACATGCAGTTCCCTTGAAAGATACACAGGTCCTGTGCATGTCGCGCTATATGAAATTGCTCCTTGTTCCCAGAGATGGCTTCTACTTAGGTGATATTGGATACTCAGGAGCTGCTTTTACCTCCTGCTAATTAAATACTTATTTCGATTTCTGGAGTACTAGTTACAAGGACTCCTTTCATTCATAGAGCAGACAGGGATACATTGTGACCACAAGGTAAACAAAGTAACAAGGCATTTAATAAACAAAAATGAAAGACAAGACTTTGAAAATGCAGATACAAATTGGGAGCACTAGCTAAAATTCAAGTATTTGGAACTAAACTCAGGGACTGAGCGGGAATCCAGGGAAAACATAGTTTTAAAATGTCCAAGGAATACAGGACAGTGGCGGCAGACAGTTGTAGAGAAAAGCAAGGCAAGTCCCTTTTCTACCTCATTGGGTGCAGCGAGGGCTACAAACTCCCCTGAAAGAGATCCAGGCTAGGTTTGCAAAAGGAGGGTTGGGGGGGGGGACGGAGGAGGACGTGACCAGGGCATTTGTAGATATCCTGGACTGAAAAGTCTCCCATCTGTTTGGCATAGAGAGTGATCAGAGACCTGGCAGCAAAGGGCACCACGTCTGGATCCAGCAATGAGGCACAGTCATTAGCTTCAGAAAGAAAAGGTCTTTGTAGTATTTCTATTCTGACAGGGCAGAACCTGCCTGATCTGTGTGGGACATGCCTGATCACTGTATGGTGGGTAGCATCAGAACACTTGGAACTCAGGTGTTGAGAGTTCTAGAAGGGAGGACCGAGATTAAATTATAACTGTCCAGCTCCCTATGTGACTTGTTGTCTCCCTCCTCCTTTTCCTATAATGTATTATACTTATATTATCATATAAAAATACTTCAATAAATATACTTACCTGTTTAACTGCCTCCTATATTCATAAAATATACTGCGGCTACTTCAAGTGGCGACGAGGATGGCCCCAGTCGAATCTATGCGGCATCGAGGTGCACGGAGCTGCTCCGCTCATGCCCGAGCGTAGAAGCGGCCCCGTCTCATCGTTCCTGAAGGTAACGCCCGGCAGCTCCAGTGCGGCATATGAAGAATATAATCGGTCAGTGATACGCATCACAGAGCCGCTGCAGTATTGATTTTAACTTGCTCTGTTTACATTGGCATTGGAGTTCGTGCATGCGCTCGACGCGTTTAAGCAGGAAAACTTTCTTAAAGGCGCAGTACGCCGTGTTTTTCCAACGCAAGTCTGCAGTTCATGCACTTTGACAGTGCTGAATAAGTATCGTCATAGGAGGCGGATAGCCCTGCTGATAGTCCTGTTTTTTTACAGTGCAGTTTCAGGAGGCATTGGTATTAATTAATATATTAGTGAACACTCTTCTGCTGACTAATAATGACACTCATCTATCCAATGTCAGAAGGTGCATTGAAAACAATTCTCAATTGAAAATAATAGACATCATTGCACCCTGCACACAGTACTCAAGCACAATCTGAATTGGCGCAGTTTTGCATTCTATTAAGGAGCATCACCTGGTTCATATATATATTTACAACCTTGTTGTTTTCACAACATAGACTGTCATGGCATTCAGCAGCGTGCCTCCACCTCCCTTTTTTATGCCCAGCACTGATGAACCTGCTTTACCTTGGAAAAGGTGGATAAAATCTTTAAAACATTATGCAGGGGTGATTGGTGGTCCTAATTGCAGTGCGGAAAAAAGGAAGTCATTACTCTTGCACTGTTTAGGTCCTGTTGGCCAAGAAAAATATGAAACACTCCCAGCATTACCAGAAGATGAGAGTGTGGACCTGAATGAATACCAGCTAGCTGTAAAGAAAATTGATAAACATTTTGAAAAGAAGGTTAGCATAATTCTAGAGCGTTACAAGTTTGGCAAACGCACACAGGAGGAGGGAGAGAGTGTGGAAAAGTTTGTCACTGCATTAAGGAAATTAGCAAAGTCATGCAATTTCAATGAGCAACTGGATGAGAGACTCAGAGACCAATTTATGTTAGAGTGTCGCAGTAGCAAAGTAAGGGAAAGATTGTGGTCAGAAAGTGATCCTTCCCTTGACACTGTTCTTCGAGTAGCAAAAGAAGTAGAGCACACTGAGGAGTGTGTTAAAGAATTGGAGAACAAGATGAAACAAGTAAAAATAGGAAGCAGTAACAGTAAAATACATGACACACATGATGAGGAGTCGATTTCAATGATCAATAATGACACCGTTAAGAGGAGATCTGTCACTAAACAGCATAATTCACTGAGAGTGGACAAAAGATCAAGTAAATATGGTCAGAAGGGTTCATCACTTGAAGTACCTAAGAAAAACCATTCAGAGAATCAATTAAGGAAAGTGGAAAAAAAACGTCAAGGAAAGTGTTACAGATGTGGCAATGTGAATCATTGGGCTGATGACCCAGATTGTCCAGCATTAAAGATCATTTGCAACAAGTGCAAAGGAAAAGGTCACTTCTCTAAATGTTGCAGATTTCGCGACAGTGCCATGAATTGGATAGGGGATAATTCTGATAGTGATCGCAGTGAAATGGAAATTCAAGATGATTGTGTATGCACTATAACTGATGATGACGATGAAGAAGTGTTGGAAAGTCCCAGGGCGATGGTGTCGATTGATGGCAATGAAGTATGTATGTATGATTGATACGGGTGCAAAATATACGCTTCTGCCGAGGCAATTTTGGAACAGGAATAAACATGAATATTTACATGAGACGGATATCAATCCAAGAGCATATGGAGGTGTGAGAATCAATGTCATTGGTTGGCATTGGGGAAGGTTGAAATTTAAGAACAGAAGTGCAAATGGCAAAATATATATTACAAGCGAAGGGAAAACTGCCCTACTCAGCTGGACTCACCAGAGTAAGCTACGAGTGAAAGTGGACTCAACCAGTGAGGAATCAGTCTTGTCTATAAGTAGTGGAAGTACTGAATCGATTAATGGTGGTGATATTATACGCAAAGCTGGGTTGCTAAAGGTTTTCCGAGATAATATAGGATGTTTTAAAGGCTATACTCATCAAATATTGCTCAAGCCAAATAAAAAACCTATAGCTCAAAGATTGAGAAGTATTCCTTTGGCTGTACGAGAAGAAGTCAGCAAGGAAATAAAGAAGTTGGAAGAAGATGGAATCATAGAAAGTATTGATGCCAGTGAGTGGGTTTCCCCACTTGTGGTAATAAGAAAAAAGTCAGGAAAACTTAGGATCTGTGTTGATTTAAGTGAGTTGAACAAATGTGTCATACCTGAGCGCCATCCCTTACCTAATATACAAGAAATTGTTTCTACCATTGGACCCTCTAAAATATTTTCGACGTTAGACTTATCATCTGCTTACCATCAGATTAAATTGCATAGGGATTCAAGGAAACTGACTGCGTTCATAACTCCTGATGGTTTGTATCAATTTAAAAGAATGCCTTTCGGATTAGTGCCGGCCGCATCTGTCTTCCAGAAGGTTATGCATGGTATGTTCAAGAATAATGATGGAGTGCTTTGTTTTCAAGATGATATATTAATTCATGCTACCACTCAAGAATTACACGACAAGAGATTATTACATGTATGTAAAAAATTGTATGATGTTGGCATGACTTTGAGCAAAGACAAATGTAAGATAAATTGCAAGGAGATCAAATATTTGGGACATAAAATTACAGCGGAAGGAATTTTTCCAAAACCACAATTAGTCAACACCATTGTGGGAATGCCGAGCCCAAGCAACAAAGATGAGATTCGGACATTTATTGGCATGGCTGAATATTACTCAAAATTTGTCAAGGATTTTGCCATACACACTGTTCCATTACGAGAGGCACTCAAGAGGAAGGTGTTTGAGTGGAATGTGGAATGTGATAATGAATTCAAATTTATAAAATATGCAATAAATTCTGCTCCTGCATTAAAGAATTTTTGCACCAATGACAAGATTATAATCACCACGGATGCTAGCAACATAGGCTTGGGAGCTGTATTGTCACAAGAGAAAAATGGTCAGGAAGCAGTAATTGCTTTTGCATCGAGGTTGCTTAAGGGGGCAGAGATTTCATATGCCACTATAGAGAAGGAGGCTCTAGCTATTAAGTGGGCATCTGACAAATTTAGAAGCTTTATATGGGGAAACCAAGTTGAGTTTCGAACTGATCATAAGCCTCTCACTCAAGTGTTCATGTTGAAAGGTCGTAATAAAGTATCCAACAGAATGAGAAGATGGGTAATGATGCTGCAAGAGTTCAGTTATACTGTGACATACGTTCCAGGAATAAAGAATGTGTCTGCTGATTGTTTATCTCGATTAACCAACATTTCTGAGATTGTCGATGAAGATGAAGACATGGAAGTGGTATTTTGTGTAGAAAATTCTTCTATATCCAAAGATGTTTGGGATCAGGCTGAATGTAATGATAACAACATCAAGAAATTGAAAGAATTGATTCAAAGTCATGATTCCATGAAGAAATCTAAATTTGAAGAGGCCGATTTAAGTGCTTTCTGGAAGGTTGCAGATGAACTGCATGTTCACGGAAATTTTGTAATGAGAGGAGATAAAGTCATTCCTCCGACGGATCTGCGGTTGAAGATTATAGAATTGGGTCATGAGGGTCATCAAGGAGTGATAAAGACTAAGCAAAGAATTAGGAATGACTATTGGTGGCCTGGTTATGACTTGCAAATTGAGCGATATATCAGGGAATGTATCCTTTGTTGTGATGATGAAAAAAAGTGTGGGTTCCAGACAACCAATGGTTATTACTGATATTCCCAATAGTGTATGGAGGGATATAAGCATGGATATTTTAGGTCCCATATGTTGTAAAGGGGTACAAAAGTATTGCTTGGTAGTCATAGATCTTCTCACCAGGTGGGCAGAGATTTTAATTACTTCTAGTGTTACGGGTAAAATTGTGGTGGAATTTTAATATATGTGAGAGGGAAGGTTATCCGGGAAGTATCCTTTCCGATAATGGTACTCAATTTATGTCTAAGGAAGTTGCGGACTTTTGTAAAAAATTTGCCATTGAGCACAAGACTAGCTCAATTTATCATCCCCAAACTAATGGAACAGTGGAACGTTTTAATAAGATCCTGAAAGAAACCATCAGAATGGCGTGGGCCAATGGGTTGGATTGGGAGGATGCTCTTAAGGAGAAAGTAATTGCTCATCGTTTCACTCCACACACCAGTACAGGTGTTTCTCCTTTTGAGCATAGCAGGGGAAGAAAGGCAAACACCAAATTAGCTCCCATTTGGCTTATTAAAGGAGGTAAAGAAATAGAAAAGAAGCTGGTTAATGCAAGAAAAAAAATCAGGGAAACACAAAAGAGAAACAAGGTTAATTATGATAAGAAAATACGTAACAGCAAGTATGATATGTGTAAAGCTGTTGGTAAGTTTGTTAAAGTGTTACTGCCTCCTGCTCTAAGAAATGGACCAGGCAAATGGTCCAATCCTATCAGGGTGATAGAGGCATTTCGCAATGCTGTTAGGACAGAAGACAAAAGGATATGGAATGTAGAAAGAATTTGGATGTGTGAAAATGATGAGGGTAACAGGAAAGAAATGAAAGATGTAGGCCAGAATACAGTTAGAAATGCTAAGATATCTAGAAATTCAAGCAGCAGTGCTAAAAGTAAAGTTGGTAGTACTGTTGAGAAGAGATATAATGGCAATTCTGAGCAGTTCAATTTTTCCTTGCCAAGCACCTCCAGACATGGAGCATGTATGTCCAGATCTGGCAGATCATATCGGCTACCAAAGAAGATGGAAGACTATGTGGAGTTCATGTAAACCAGCTGGAACCAGTGCTACAACAGTTGTACATAGTTTGTGAACGGTGTAAAAGGAATATTTGTTCCATAGCAGTTGTACATAGTTTGTGAACGTTGTAAAAGGAATATGTTTGTTGGAACAATATAAAGGGAGGGAGATGTGTAGTATTTCTATTCTGACAGGGCAGAACCTGCCTGATCTGTGTGGGACATGCCTGATCACTGTATGGTGGGTAGCATCAGAACACTTGGAACTCAGGTGTTGATAGAGTTCTAGAAGGGAGGACCGAGATTAAATTATAACTGTCCAGCTCCCTATGTGACTTGTTGTCTCCCTCCTCCTTTTCCTATAATGTATTATACTTAAATTATCATATAAGAATACTTCAATAAATATACTTACCTGTTTAACTGCCTCCTATATTCATAAAATATACTGCGGCTACTTCAGTCTTCAAGCAGGTAGTGTATTCCAGTAGTTCCCACCGGATCGGGAGGGCAAGTGGTTAGGAGGAATGCTACTATCGGGTCCTGCTGGTCTTCTGGAGAGGCAGAGCTTTGCCGTTGGATTTGGTGGAGTGTCAAAGGATGCTGGTTCAGAACGTTGAACCTGCATTCCTGGAAGGGTTGCTGCTCAAGGAATGACCAGAGTTCCAGCAGTAGGAAAAGTGAGGGGGTAAAGGGGGTGGGACTGGGGGGGGAGGGATTAGCCTTTAGCCCCCCTCGGGAGAGTGAGTGAACACAGCACCAGAACACACAAATAATTGTTCAAACAGAGGGGTGAGGAGCCAACATAAGAAACTCTTCCAAAATGCATGTTTGTTTATGGATTGGTCTCTCACACAAAGGAATGAATCCCATTCAGGGATCTGCATATGCCAGTCAAAACTGGTTTCACGCTGACTACAGCCCCCAGCCCTGGGATACAGACCACTAACACACAGATGGACAAGGGAGAGGCATGTATCCCCTTAGATCTTTAAGGCAAACAAACAAAACCTCAATTTTTCGGCAATGGAGAAGGGGCTCAAAAAGGAGAAAGTCTGATCGAATATGTTCCACCAAGTGGAACCAATGTTTCACAGGCGAAAAAGCCTTCACCATCCTAGCTACATGACAACCAAGAAGGGGTACCTTCTCTGGGACACGATGGCGTACCTCTGCCTTCGGAGTCAAAAAGCAGAGCAGACAGAAACAGAGCCACACTTAGCCAGGCTGAGAGGAAAAGAGTGAGAAAACACAACAAATCCAGAAGAAAAAAAAAAGGACAGAACCCTGTTAGTTATGCAAAAGAAATCAAAAAATTGAATTCTGCCCTAACACACGCCTGCAGAAACATTCAATGACAGACCACAAGGATACTATTCAGAATAATCCAGCAACCTAGGACGCAGATGACATGCATTACTTAACGTAATGGCATTTCTGATGATTCTATCTGCTTAGATTCACATGCTGTGCATATAGTCCGACATCCAGTGCTAACCACAGAGTATTGCTTCTGGTCTTTCGGGGACCGAAAGGGGACGTCAGCATAGGCATGTCTGTAACACTATCCCTAAAGTGACGTGTAGTGTACCCGAAATTCCTCACGCGCCGAGGTCCCTCCGATTGTATTTTTTCTGCCATGAGGGAGCCCAGGGCTATAGTGAGTGAGTACATAAAGAGAGAAAGTAGTAAGACGTCTATGTTCCTTCCACCCCGAGCGGGGAGGAAGGGAGGGCGTATGTGAATCTAAGCAGATACAATCATCAGAAATGCTATTACGGTAAGTAATGCATGTCTTCTGATGCTTGTTAATCTGCTTAGAATCACATGCTCTGCATAGACTAGCGAGCAGTACCCAGAGTTGGAGGTAAGTTGTGAGAAGGAACAGTAGAGAAAAGATGTAGGCAATAGTGTTTTGTAAAGGTGTGTACAGAACTCCAGGTTGCCACTTTGCAAATGGACTCGAGGGGAAGATTTGCAATGAATGCTATGGATGCCCCAGTGCCTCGAGTAGAGTGTGCTCTAGGCTTGAAGGGTAGTTCTCTCTTAGCAAGAGTGTAACATAGTGTTATGCATTTGACAATCCACCTTGAGATAGCCGATTTAGACACAAGATCTCTTTCCCTACCAGCTGCCACTGAAACGAAAAAGTGGTTTGTTTGCCTCAGTGGTTAAGTTTTCTCCAGGTAGAACACGACTGCCCTGTTCACATCTAGTGTGTGTAGGCTTTTTTCAGCCATGCTAGTGGGATTCTGGAGAAAAGTTAAGTAGTTCAATCGACTGGTTCACATGGAACCTCGATATGAATTTAGACGCAAATCTGGGGTGCGTGCGTAGAACTACCTTATCCTTCTGGATTGTGACAAAGGGGTCTAGAACAGAAACTGCCTGTAGTTCGCTAATCCTTCTGATAGAAGTGATAGCCACTAGGAAGGCCGTTGTATAAGTCAGGTCTTTTAGGCTTGCTTTATGCATAGGCTCAAAGGGAGCTCCCATGAGCCTGGACAAAACCACATTTAGGTCCTACCCAGGAGCTGGGTGAGAAATGGGAGGATAAATCCTCTTAGCCCCTTCCATAAAGGCCTTAATCACTGGTATCTTCCACCACAACACCTTTTGTTGTGATGTGCTATAGGCTGACAGTGCAGCCAGAAACTTTAGGGAATTGAAGACCAACCCAGTGTCAAACAGATGGGTTAGGTACAGCACAATGTGTGTGGGTGAGCAATCGATGGGATTGACAGCCTTGGAATTACACCAGATGACAAACCGTTTCCATTTGCTGGCATAGCAATAATGTGTATTCGGTTTTCTAGCTTCCCCGAGTATGTCCAGGCACCTCTGAGGGAGCTGTAGGTGTCCAAACTCTATGACCTCAGGAGCCAAGCTGCTAAGTTCAGAGTTTGTGGGCATGGGTGTAGCGTCTCCCCCCGTCCTGAGACAACATGTTATACGGGCATGGTAGTTTCACTGGTGGGGAGAGGGACATTTCCATCAGATGAGCGAACCAGGGTTGGCGGGCCCACATGGGGACCACAAGTATCATGGTAACTGGTTCCTGGTGCATCTTGTGCACTATCTTGTTGAAAAGGGGAGTCAGGGGGGGTGGGGGTTGGCATAGACAAATTTCCCTGACCATTTTATCCAGAGACCGTTCCCCTTGGAATGGTTCTGGGGGTACCTGGAGGCGTAGTCTTGGCATTGGGCATTCCTCTGGGTTGCGAACAGGTCGATCTCTTGGAAGCCCCATTCTGCGAAGACATTGGACACAATGTCTTCGTGCAGACACCATTCGTATTCTTCGGGAAGAGGAAAATCTCTGCTGAGCACGTCTGCCAGAAGATTGAGTTCCCCTGGAACGTGTTGGGACAACAGAAACATCTTGTGTCTGAGAGCCCATATCCAAATGTTTTGGGACAGCTTGGATAGCCCTGGAGAGTGGGTGCCCCCGTTTGTTGAGGTAATACATTGCTGTAGTGTAAGTGGTTTCAACCCAGCACTCCTGTCAGTCTAGAAAAAGTAGGTACCCCCCCCAATGATGGAGGCAATGTATTTTGTTGGCCGAAGACCAACCGCCTCATGTGTCGGTATTAGAAATACGCATTTATCAGCATGACTAAAAAGCGGCCATTTTGGATGTGAATGAAATCGCCATTTTGTTTTTAACTTTCGCCTCTTGCTTTCTGTTGAAACTGCTTTGCTGAAAGCTTATTGTGCTCCACTAGTACATTATTGTTCATGCATAGAGAAAGGCCGCGAGATACTTGTTGAAACATAACGCAGGTGACCCAGACAGAAGTGCCCGGTCTCCTCCCTCACAAGTCCTTGGAAGTAAGCAGCAAGGCATTTAATCATTACACAGGTTCCAGCCAGTCTCGCTCATGCGGTAGGAATGGTAGAAACAAACAATTAATGGCTTGAATTATGCTCTTCTTTTCGGCCCCCCTTTCTGAGCCCTGGAGAGTGAGTTGACCCCTAGCACACGAATAGAAACTAGGAGATAGCGAGGCCTGGAACGTGTCTCTCCCCTGCACGCAGCTTGCTTGCAAAAATAGAAGCAATGTGTTCTCAAACAAAGAACTTTGTCTGCAGGCTCACAAAATTGCAAACTGTTGCTAAAATGAATGTCTGAAGGTGTCACACTCGTTACAATTGTCAATCATCGAACCCAGTTCAAAGGAAATGCATTACGGCGGTATTGAATGTGTCACGGCTGATTGTAAGATGCTCATTTTGTATATGTTTAACTGTTGTAGAATGATTCTTGCTCTTGCGTCCCTCGGGGTCTGGAGACACACTTCGCAGGGCGTGAGACCCAATTGGCTAACTGAGACTATTTGCTTTGCAATAAACCCTAGCTTTTGGTGATACAACATCATGTCTGGCGTATCAGTTTGTAAGTGGTGATTGTGACTTGTTTCCATACGCGAGGGTCCCCTAGGGTCCCCATCACTCCAACTAAGTCAATGCCTAGCGTGAGATGCCCAGCTGGAAACCTTAACTTATATATTTTTATGTCAAAAGTTATTTTATTTCTGGATGATGTACCCTTATATCACGCCGCTCTCTTTGACCCCCCCCCTCCCCCGCCCCCCGGTCTCACTGAACCAAGAAGTAGGTTTGTTTTGCAAAGTTAAAAGATTTATTTGAAGAATTGCACAATATATATATCACACTTTCATGAATATGAACAATATCTAAACATCACACTATTAGGAATATGAACAATGATCAACAATGGGTGACATCACAACAATCAACAATCTCTTTAATCAATAGGAGTATGGGTGAGAAGAATAAGATAGAGAATAACTTTATGTGGGTTCAATGAACGCAATGAGATTAAATTAATGCAGCACAGAATAAACTTGAAAGAAATTCAATCAAAGACAATGTAATCACCCTTTCCCCGTTACTCAATCCCCCTAATGTGCAGGATGAAGAGATGGAATGAGGGAACACAGGTTTCAGGAATATACAATCAACAAATGCAGTTTCAATCCCAGTTCCCAGCAAGCTAAGAGAGAACAGGAATGATTTTAAACAGGTCAAATGCTTTTGAATGTGATTTGAAATGAATGGGAAAAAAATGCTAAAAATGACTTTCATTCGTTAAATGGGATTCAGAGTTGTTTTGGATTGGTTCAGGTAGACACTAGCAATGATTGTTGAAGGATTAGCAGATGGAAAACGAAATTCAGAAGTTGAAAGCGAGAAATAGCTATTTTACATGGAGTGAAATTGAGCCAAATGCAAATCGCGGCAAACTTTTCAGTGCGCGATTTGAGAAGGAAACAGTGCTTCATGATGCATCAGAGTGACACCGTTTATGGCCCAGAGAAACCCGCCGCCCTTTGTTTCTACCCAGAAAATCAATTTTTCATTTCATTAAAAAACATATTTCCAATATCCCCAACTTGTTCAGAATACATACTTACATTACAGATTACTTAAGGTACACTTCTGTCAAAGTATCATCTTCCTACGAGTTTTGGTTCACAAATGAGTTTCACGCTTTACCCATTATCGGATCTGTATGATTTTTTTCACATACATGTACATAACAGCCAAGTATATTCCTGTAAATTACATATTCCTAACATTATCACAATTGCTACAATCTTAACATTTTTGTGGTTGAGTCTCTGAACATAGCACAGATTCCAGATTAGTTTTAAACTGTAAGCGACCTTTTCATTTTAATAACCTCCAAATTCCATATTTTTACCAGTTCAGCACAATTTCCTACAAGTCTTTTTCTCAAACATACAGTTTCTTCAGTTCAAAATCCACATTTTCAGTCTGGCCCGTCCCCAAGGCTTGGCTGAGCCAGAGAGTAACATGAGCTTGTTCCTGCCTGGGCTGGTTTCTGCTGACGCCCCAAATTAGCATTTCCTTTCAGTTCAAGAAACCCATTATCTCTTTACCAGAGCAGCAGAGCAAGTCTCCTCCTCTTCTCATTAGCATCCAGACGAGAGACCCTCTCCTTTTGGTGGGAAGGAAAAGGGTGGTGTGTTCTCAGTGGGGGATAACCTCTTTGAAGTTTAGCTGAATCTGGTTACCTTACAGTAAATTGTGACTTTGTTCTTTATGAAAATTAAAGTTACAAATTTAAAAATAAACAAATATATCTTTAATTCCAGTCTTTTTCAATATGAATATTAAGTAGTGGCAACCTATATTGCCTTTGATAGGAAGTCTCTTCTTTCCCCACACTTCGATTTTGAGACACAAGTTTAACATGACAGATTTAGAGATCGCCAGCTTCAGACACAGGCAAGTAGCGGTATTGCGCCCATTTTCAACATATTTCCCAATCAAGCATCTTTAAATGTGGATTTTCTTCTGATAAATGTACTTCTGCTGACATTGTATTTATGTGGATTCTTAATGATGTTTAACACCCAACAAGGAGGTTGGATCTTTTGTGTGGTTTGTGAACCATGATTTTTGCAAATTTGACAGCCAAGAAAAACAGATTTTCAAACAGCTCTGTGTTTCTTTTGCAATGCATCATTACTTTTTCCAGTAGTTTCCTTTTACTTTGTGGGTAGCCAAATGATAGATTTTGGCAGTGGTCTTCTGTGTTACCACGGACATAGGCAAAAGTGGATTGGCGGCCTATTCTTCAGGTTTTCCTGCGCACTTCTGGGTGACTTTTAGCGCGCATAATTCTTTCTGGTGGCCATTCTGATGTTCCTGATGCAAACAGCGCACAGGAATGTTGCAGGGCATGGACTAGTGGGTTAAAACATCACACAAGCCCCCACCCTTGCGATTTGGCATTGATCGTCCATCAATGGGAATTCGCAAGACTGGGGTGTAAGTCTCATCTCTTCTGATTCCACAAATGGCAAAGTTAATCATCTTTTCCTCCATCAGGAGTGGATCGATTGGTTCTCCTCACAAGTCCTGGTGTGAGTATTGAGCGATACTCCGGGCCCCTCCGATCTTTGCTCCCGGTCCCCGGGTAGTCCTCCTTGTTTTCTGTTTCCAATCCTAGGATGACACAGCAAAAACACATTTGTAGACATTTCCCCACCACTATTAATGTAGTGGGGCGGACACATACATTTTGATAAATCAGGACACATTTTTATATTGTAAATCATGGACTATATATGGAGTCTTTTATAGTTGGAGTTTTATGGAGCTGGAGTGGCCCCCTCTGGGGTTCCAGAAGGCTCCTCCAGTTGCTGCAGAGTGTGCCTAGGATGGCAGCACTTTAGTTGGTTAATATGGATCCACTTATCTTCCCCCTCTGCCAAACTGCCTTTGGGGATGCAGATTTTGTAGGTGACTGGTGAGATTTTGTCTACAATTTGAAAAGGACCCCTCCAGGTAGGCAGAAATGTGCGCCGTTTGGCCTGGTTCCTTTGGAAATTGTATAAGTAGACCCGGTCTCCTACATTGTATTCTTTTCTGGTAGTCTAAGTCATAGTTGGTCTTCATGCCGTCGGCTGATCTTTCTAGATTTCGCCGAGCATAGGCAAAAGCATGTTGAAGGTGTTTTCTTAGATTTTCAACATACTCATGAGTTGTGGAGGCATTGATCAATGTCTGCTCTTGGGTTCTGTAGGGCAGATGCTGGGGAAGCACCAGCCTGCATCCAGTCATCAGCTCAAACGGTGACATTTAAGTTGCAGACGAAGGGGTAGATCGGATGGCCATTAGGACAAGAGGTAATGGAAAATCCCAACTTTGCCCAGAATCTGCGACAAACTTTTTTAATATGCTCACAATTGTTTTGTTGCATCTCTCTACTGCACCACTAGAGGATGTCTGGTAAGCAATGTGTAGCTTCCTTTTGACCCCAAGTATCTCCCACATCTTTGTCATTACTTCGCTGGTGAAATGGCTACCTCTGTATGACTCGATCCTTTGGGGTAATCCAAAATGCGAAAAGATGTGGTTGATCATCAGGGCAACTGCTGTCCATGCCTTGCAGTTTGCGGCTGGGAGACATTCCACCCATTTAGTAAACAGGCATGTCACTGTCAACATGTACTTGTTACCCCAAGAGGAGCGAATCACGGGCCTGATGAAATCAACTTGTAAATCTGACCTTGGCAGTGTCATCCCCCTCTTTTGGAGAGGAGCACGGTGTGTGAGGGATGTTGGCTGAAATTGTGCACACACAAGACACCCCTTCAAGTATTGGTTGAGGTCCTGCCCCGTGTGCGGCCAGTATTTAACCTTTTTAAGATTTCAAGTGTTGCATGAAACTCCCTATGACCGGCTGTGGCCGCATCATGGGTATGACTTAACATCAGGCTTCAGAATGAGGTAGGTACCACCCACAGATCATGGCCAGCAAGGGATCTCCTTACCAACAAACCGTCTTGGATTCGAACATTTTTGGACATTTCAACACTCTGAGGTCGTCTTTCCCAATGTAATCGGTATCCGTCACGGGAAAGTTCTCAGGGTCCTCAATGTGTTGATAAAACTTACCAATTATTGGATCCCCCTTCTGAGCCGTAATCAAATCAGCATCTGGGGTCTCCTTACTCTATTGTGCAGTTGAGAGTTCATTGTGATCATTTGTCTGGGACCTAGTGATAGCAGTGACCTGGATTTTCCCCCAACAGGGGCTCGATCTCTAGTAGATCCCCTTGGATGGCTCTGGTTTTGGCCAGCTGATCAGCTAAGTAATTTCCAGTGTTGGTCTGGTCCCTCTACTTTGGTGTGACCCTTGATCTTTTTTTCCAGTAGATGGTCATCCCATTCGAGGTGACCAGATCATCAATATTTTGAATTAATTTCCCATGTTTCAAGGGTTTGTTGTAAGCACATAACATGGCTCTAGTTTTCCAGTTAACCAGGTACTCCACGAACCCGTTCCATACATAATCTGAATCAGTGATTATGACCAGTTTGTGGAGTTGATGTTGGACAGCAGTGAGGATGGCTTGATACACAGCCATCAACTCTGCCACTTGACTACTTCGGGGGGCAATCTTGTACCCCACGGAGGGTTCTGTGGTCTCATTCACCATGCATTCCCTACGCCGGCCACAAGTTCTTTTTACCCGTTGTTGTCAATATGGTAAGAGCATCCATCCACATAGACAGTGGGCATTCCCTCACACTTATCTTCTTCAAATACTTTGTGTGGGAATTGAGGTATGCCTCCATGTTGTCCTTGATTTTTAGACTTTCGTCCTCGAGACAGTTTTCTATGGCACAATCATGCAATTCAGCCAGACCTTGCGCAAGGGGACTCTTCGTGTATTGGCCATATCTGACCTCCACAGGAAAGCCTTGCATGGACAGAATCCAGGAAGTAATTCGGGAATTACTCACATTTCCGGGCCGGATTCTGTCACTTTGGAGATATTGCAGAGGCTGGTGTGGAGTCTCCACTATGATGTGTTCCACCTGAATGAACGGGCGGTAATTCTTCAATGCCCACACCGTTGCCAGGAGTGCCTTCTCACAATCGTTGAATTTTTCCTCCACAGAGGATAAAGTTTTGCTTGCATAGGAGATTACTTTATTGACGTGGTCATGCTTTTGCTATAATACTGCAGTCAAGCATGTATTAGAGAACCCTGCCTCCAAGAAGAACTCCTTGTTTTTGACAGGGTGTGCTAGGCAGGACGCTTGTGAGAGGCTTTTTTTGAGTTGCCTTACTGCCTCAGCTTGTTCTAGACCCCACTTCCACTTGACCCCCCCTTCAAAAGATGAATCAGGGGTCTTGTGATCGCTGCGTTGTCCTCAATGAACTTTCTACTGTAATTAGTCAGTCCAAGGAGGCTCCTTAGTTCCCGCAGAGTTGTGGGGTCTTTCAATTTCATGAGTGCTTCCACTTTCTTTTCCTGGGGACAGAGACCCTGCGGAGTAATCTCATGCCCCAAGAAATTGACACGGGTTCTACACCACTGTGCCTTTTGAAAGGAAAGTTTTGCTCTGGCTGCCCTCCACTGCGTAAGAACATAACGGATCTCCGCGATGTGTTCCTCCACAGTTGAGCTTTTGATGAGGACATCATCTACATAAGCCAGGTTACCCCTCTCACCCAGGTCGGGCATGGCCTTTTGTTGAAAAATGGTGACTTCATTGCCGGAGTTGAGGTATCCAAAGGGAGTCCGGGTCCATGCGTACTGCTGCCCCCAAAGGTAAAGGCCAGCTTGTATTGGTCCTCCCTACTGACAGGTACAGTCCAGTAACCATTGGTCAGGTCTATTGAAGTGAATACCTGTGACCCCTGGATCTGGGCCAGCCCTTGGTCAATGTAGGGAAGAGGCCATCGGGAAGTATAGACCCGTTTGTTGAGCTCCCTAAGGTCGGTGCAGAGTCTCCACTGGTCGTTTGGCGTCAATATCCCCAGCGCCAGATTATTGAAGGTGCTGTGGACTGGACGGTTTATCCCACGGGACTCAAGATTCTTAATTATTTCAGTAAGGGACTACATTGATGCGAGAGGCAAGCGATATTGCTTCACAAACACTGGAGTCCTGCCAGGGTCCGTGGAATTGTGTGGATGTCGGTGCAACTACGAGTCCACCGCAAAGAGATCTTGAAAATCCAAGAAAACTTGTTTCAACTTTTGCCTTTGCTCGAGAATCTCACAGGCATCAGCTAGGTTGACTCTCTTCAACCATCTGCCTGAAGCCTGGAAATACTTCTGGTTTTGCTATCTCAGCGGCCTCCTCCAGCTGGGTGGAGAAGTCCCTGGTCAAAGTGCTGATTTGGACTGGTGGCTTCGGGTGGGGAAGGCAGTCCTCACGGATGTGGAAAATCACCTCATCCCTCCTGAAGTCACAGGTCACATCTTCCTTGCCATAAGGGTAGGAAGTGTACACCAGGAAGTTCCCCCCATGCTGGGTAAAGATCCTGTCTGGTGTTGTGTTGTCATCACTGTCACGGTCAACACAGTCCTTGGGGATTGGTCCTAACAGTTCATTGCCTAAATCTATGGAAAAATGTCGGTCATCAACCGCCATTCCAATAATGGCGCCTGTGGCTAGAGTGATACTATTTAAGTCTCTGTTATCCACCTCTATTGGAATGGCGTCATGTTCTACATAGACTAGTGGTGTTGGGTTTACCCCCAACCCTTGCTGTTGGAGAGAAGAATTTAAATGAATATAGGCATCAGGGTTTTTCAATTTCTGTCCTCTTAACTTTCACTTCCAGAGAGAATTGTCGGGTCCTTCCTGGGATGGAGACTTCCTCTCCAATCTGAATTTCAACTGCATAAGGCAGCAGTTGAGCTGACCTAAATGCTTTCTATGGATCATCAAAGCCCATGGGATTATCCGCTAATCGGGACCAAGCTTTGAAGTTTATTAGGTCCCAACTAATGGCAAGGCGATTGAGAATGTCACTGCCTAAGTAAAAGGCGGCAGTGACGTCTCTCACGACCCAACAGTTATGGACTATGCTCTTTTGCCTATGGAGATTTTGAGCATACACCTGCTTGGCAGGAGATGTTTGGAATTGGGTGTTTCCAGATCCATTTCCCATTTGTCTATCAGTTTGAATGTGGGAATGGCTGGATCTTTTGGGAGTTTGCGGAACATGGCTTCGCTGATGAAGCTCTTACCGTTGTTTACACACATTCGGGCGAGAACAGAGTCCTTCCCTTCATTTAACTGAACAGGGATGAACAACTGTACTCCAATTTGCTGAATATCAGCCAGGCTCTGAGCTGATTTCTCATCTTTCTGGACTATAGGAGTGGGAACGTCCGATTGCGGATTGGTAAAGAATTTCAGTGTTTCCTTCCAGTGTGGAAAGCCACCTTAAACGAGAAGGAAGGTTGATTTTCAGAATTAGAGAGGATCCCCCCCCCCATCACCAGTCTGTTGTCCTACTACTATTACGGTCACGTCTGGAATTTGGTTGTTCTGGAAGTGAAATTCGACTTGGTCAGATTTTTGTTCAACCATGTGGCAGGTGCCGTTCAAACAAACATGGTTGACACACTGTTTTAATTTTATGGGTCGGCTAGTCTGGGTCGAGAGGACCTTGTTTACACAATCTATTAGGGGTGACAACCTTTGCAGGAGGTCATTCCCTAGTAAACAAGGGGTGCCCTCTGAAGTCACGACTATGACCGGGGGCTTGACCTTGTGTCGCCCAATTTTAATGTCCAAATTTGCAGTCCCCTCAACGGGAATTTCCTTCCCGTCAAAGTTCTGAAGTTGTCCAGGAAGAGGGGTGAGAGGAATTTGGTAATTCTCCCCCTTCCTGAATTCAGTTCATCAAAGGCCTTTTTGGACAGAAGGGTAGCTTGGGATCCAGTGTCCACCAGTGGCAGAATTGTACCCTGCCCCTGTACTTGAACCGGGGCATAGTATCTTCCCACTTCTCCGCAAGGGGGCACAGATAATGTACATTTTTGGACAACTGGTGGGTTAGTTTTCTAGTTTTGGACATTGAGAGAGAAGAGATTTGGGCAGGATTCTGTGGGGAGTTTTGGGAATCCGAAAAGAAAAAGGTGGCAACTAGAGATGGGAGTTTTGAGTTCCCCTGGTTCTGGTGCTGGGCTGCCCCCCCCCATTTTGGAGGCAGTCACCAGGATGGGTTTGAACCAGGGAATTTTCATGTTGCTGGTTCTGGGGTTGGATTATGGGCGGCGCTAGCTCAGTCCCCACACGCTGCCCAGTCTGGATTTGAATCCTTTGGGACCCATTTTTCTTTGGGAGGAGTTCCCCCATCTCTGAAGGAGAAGATTCTTTTTCCAGGACATTCCGAGGATCCCTCTCCTTTGAATTGGAAGATCTGTACCTCGTCCACAAAATGGGTCTGTTTGGGTTCTTTGTTTCTCCTACCCCATCTCTGCTCCTTGGTTGGCAGACTTTCAGGTGCATGAGATTTTGGTTCCGGTTCCTGGGTTTCCAGGGGCTTTTTACAAGTGGGGAAGGAAGCTTCCTCCAAGGCTTTACACCCCCCTTCCCCTTGTGCCTCCTCCCTGGGAACCGGTGGGTTGTCGGGGTGCTGCCCTAGTCATTGTTCTGGAGCACCAGGTCCAGAGTTTGAGGCATTCTGTGCCGGCAAGCTCATCTGAGGGTTCTGTTGAGCCCTCAGCATGCGACCCAGATCCTGTGCCATGTTTTGGACCTGGCGCTCTAGCTGTGGTACCCGCTCAGGCTGATACGGGGTTGTTCTCATTTCTCCCCTGGGCTGATCCCGGGAAGCGTAGCTATCCCTTTTCTGATAATACCCTGGGTTTGGAAGATTTGGGTAACTCTCCAACCTTGGCCTCCCCTCTTCCCGGATTAGGTGGTCTGGGCTCAGGAAATTGGGGAAAGAAGGATGGATTGTTCTGGGGTTGAACATTGTGTGGATACCTGGGAGAAATTTCTGCCCAGGATTCGGGGAAGTGAGGAGGGAAGTTCCCTGGGTTAGGTGCTTGGCTGGATCCCCCCTTGGGCAGGAGGGGTCCACCCAGAACCCAGTATGGGTCTATTCCCCTTGTAGCGGGGACTTATGTAGTCAGGGGAGTGAGGGATCCCATTTGTGGGACTACCTCCTTGGCTCCCTGTCTGTGACTGACCCGAGGGCCTTCTGGGCTTGGAATTGCTCCGATTTTGTGCAGGCGGGTTTTTAGCCCCCCCCCCCGCAACTCCAAATCTGAAATGGGGGCAACCTTCACCTCTGCCACCTTAGCAGCAGCAGGGGTGTTGGCTGGTTTGGGTTTTTTAGGATTATTTTTGTTTTCCATGTGCTTTTGTACCTCATAGATTTGGGTGGCCTGTACAATGACCCAGTCTAGTGATCTTTTCTCATGAAAAGATCTCACTGGTTGGGTCATGATGAACTTTGGTAGAGCATGGAAAAAAGTATTGACAAATTCTTTGCTGTCCGTGTGCACCCTTCTGTTAGTCAGTGCAAAGGCACGCTTTAATTCCTGCACAAATTCTTGTGGGGCCTGATCCTCCCCACATTGCAAGTTGTGGGCTGCCTTGCAAGCCTCTTGGGGATTTCTGTGTACAGAAAAATGCTTCAAGATGGCCGCCCTATATGTGGACCATCTAGAATGATTTTGGTCCTCCAGCCCCACAAAGAAGCTGGAGTATTCTGGTGAGAAGGTCCATTTCACATACTGAACGCAGCTACAGCCGTCTTTCAAATGGAAAGTTTCCATCATCTGCTCAAAGAGCTCCAAGTGCTCCCAAATAGAATATTTGGCGTTCTTATGATAAGGCGTGATGACGCTCCTCATCGCCTTGATTTGCTTTAAGGGGTCCTTAAGCAAGGCCCTTTTTTGCCTTTTTCGCCCTCTTGGTGCGGGTAACCCTGGTCCAATCCTCCTCTGACTCAGAGACACTGCTCCCAGAGGTGCCCGTCTGGTCATCTAGGTTCTCCCCGATTCTGCGAGCCTGGGAATGGCTGGCAGAATATGGGGACCGGTCTCCTGTGTCCTGGGGCGCTCAGAGGAGTCTTCCGATTCCTCCTTGCTCCCAGGATTTGATGGGTACCCTCCCCTCCCCCCCCCCCCCCCCCCAACTGTCCTCGCTGGGCAGAGGTTTTCAAGATGCCATTGGTGGGCCTACTCTCATGGGGTTCCCCACTAAATCTTACAGTACTTGGGAACCCATACCCAGATGCCAGCCCATCCATTTTTAGAAGGTTCTGGTCTATGAGCCCCATACTTCTGATTGGATTGAAATCTGCCATCCCCCGTGGACCTGGGCTCATGTGCGCCAGTGGACATGGGGGTGGCAGAGTCCAGGGACTGGGAGAGATGAAGGCCTCTGGTATTAGGGTTCCTGAGGTTATGTTCAGGTGTTTCCCTTTCCCAGCAAGCCTCATCTCTATCAGCCCCCGCTCCCTGTTGCCATGCAAGAACCTGAGCTTTCTGTTCCTCAATCAAGGCCTTGCTAGTCTCCATCAGTCTCTCTAGCATGGCTACCTGCCTTTGGAGACTGCCATTGTTCTCACAGAGAGCCTCATTTTCTCTCTGTGCTTCCTGGGTCGTCTTTGAGTACTGGGCCAGTCTTTGCTGCAGGAGGGTTACCTCCTGAGTTCTGTCCATACTGGCATGGTCCTTCCTTGCCAGAGCATCTTCCACCCTCCTGGTGTGTTCCAACAATCTCTCATGCTCTTATTGGAGGTCACCCAGTCCCTGGAGGGCCAGGTGATTTTCTTCCAGTTTCCCTTTTAAGTGACAGACTTCCTGGCCTAAGGTGTCCCTTTCCTGAGCAAGAGCCTGCCTCTGTGCCGCCAGGTCGTCCCTCTGTCTTTGAAGCGCGCCAGCTTTCTGGCGCTCTTCATCAAACTCTGCCTGGGTACCTAGGTCTTTCAAAATTAATGTATTGCTCTCCTCTTTTTCTCCATCTAATTGGCTTTGCAGCGTGACTACCTGCTCTGCGCATGCCCTGTTGAAATTGATCTGTTGCTCCAGCTTTTTCTGGCTCTGCAGTAGTGAGTCTAAACTTTCTTGGTACTCCTTCTGCAAGGCCAGAATTCTGGTATTCTGGTCTGCCTTTTCCTGTTGCAGGATGCCCATGTCCTCTTTTATATTGACTATATACTGCCTACTTTCATTTTCAGACTCCTGGCTCCTCTGCAGCCTCTGCTCAGAAGAGTCCAGATCGGTTTGGGCCTTTTCTAATGCCATCAGTTGCCTACTTGCCAGATCTTGGCCTTCAGCATATTTATCCTGTATGGCTCCAATAGATAAATATAGATATGCCGCTATCACGGCAATCTTATTTTGCTCATCCTTGGCCATAGGGGCCATATAAAGTTCACTCAGGGCCACATGTAAGGGACCCTGGTCTTTCCAGATATCTAACCCTGTTGCAGTGATCTGTTGTGCGATTGCCTGCAACCACACATTTTGGTCCTGCTCTGTCCATTCACCGCTCACAAATAACCTATGCAAAAGGTGTTCTCTAGCCATATTGATGACTACCAATGACGCCATTCTAGAAATATTAATTTTCCTTCCTGACTTACAGAAGTTTATTTTATCTGTGCAAAACTGACCATTTCCTTAGACTGTTCCCTTTTGAGGGGTGCTTTTACAGTGTAACACAGCGGGGTAGCCCAACAGGATTCATGTATCCTGTCAGTTAGCACACTGTATTAAGCTGCACAAGTGGTAGATCTAATCCAGAAATCCTGCTACGAGCCCCCAATCTGTAAGTAGTTTCAACCCAGCACTCCAACTAAGTCGATGCCTAGCGTGAGATGCCCAGCTGGAACCCTTAATTTATATATTTTTATGTCAAAAGTTATTTTATTTCTGGATGATGTACCCTTATATCAGGCCCCTCTCTATGAATCCCCCCCCGGTCTCACTGAACCAAGAAGTAGGTTTGTTTTGCAAAGTTAAAAGATTTAATTTAAGAATTGCACAATATATATATCACACTTTTATGAATATGAACAATGATCAGCAATGGCTGATATCACAACAAGCAACAATCTCTTTAATTAATAGGAGTATGGGTGAGAAGAATAAGATAGCAGAGAATAACTTTATGTGGGTTCAACGAATGCAATGAGATGAAATAAATGCAGCACAGAATAAACTTGATAGGAATTCAATCAAAGACAATGTAATCACTCTTTCCCCTGATACCCAATCCCCCCCTAATTTGCAGGATGAAGAGATGGAATGAGGGAACACAGGTTTCAGGAATATACAATCAACAAATACAGTTTCAATCCCAGTTCCCAGCAAGCTTAGAGAGAACAGGAATGATTTTAAACAGGTCAAATGCTTTTGAATGTGATTTGAAATGAATGGGAAAAATGCTAAAAATGACTTTAATTCGTTTAATGGGATTCAGAACTAGTGAGAGTTGTTTTGGATTGGTTCAGGTAGACACTAGCAATGATTGTTGAAGGATTAGCAGATGGAAAACGTAATTCAGAAGTTGAAAGCAAGAAATAGCTATTTTACATGGAGTGAAATTGAGCCAAATGCAAATCACGGCAAACTTTTCAGGGCGCGAAAAATGTGATTACGGCAAAACTATACGGTTTGAAAGCTGATGATGTTAGCTTCAAAATGACATTTGAATTTCGTTACTAGCACGTACGGTTCAGAAGTTAGAGGTGTTAGTAAAGGTAGAATTTTCTCAGAAAAGAGTCAAGATTTTACAAATGGGAGATTGCGCTTTTGAATTACAAACAGGTTGGACTTTACACTAAGAGTCTATGAAGCCACCAGCTACACGACAGCGCACCCACCAGTCCAGTGGCGTCACCAGTTGGTTGGACCTGTCGAGACGCTTGCCTTTCATCAAAAATATATTGCGCAAAGATGATTTATCACTACCATTATCACAGAATTATACGGATGAGAGAAGGATGCAGGATGGACAAAAGAGTCTACAACATAGTCTGGATTTGTTGGAATGGGTTGGATTGTATTACTTAATACTAAGAGATGACTATGGACAGTTCTATGCTAAATACTCACTACTATGGCTTTGGAATGAAATAGGCCCGTCAGGATCTGGTCAAAGGTTTGGCTGGAATTCGCTCGCCAACGGACAGGTCTCAGGCGCTTGGTTCTGCTCTCAGCAAGGCACTCTGGTCTGCACGGCCTCTTGGACTGGATCTGACGGGTTGGTTCTGGGTACAGCTCTGCTTTACTGATCTGGATCTCGGGGTTCTGGCAAGGGTTCTTAGCCAGAAGTAGCCAAAACAGCACAGCCAGGCTGTTGAATTGGTTAGGCCCCGTGGACGTTTGGGGTTAAATCAAGTTGCAAGATTTCAAAGGCCAGCTGAGAAGGGTTCGGCGTTTTGGATTGGGCCTTTGCTTCAGGGTTCTGGAGTCGGGAGATGGGTTCTGGAGTGTGGATATGGGTTCTTCCTGCAGAGCGCTTCGTCAGTCGATCAGTTGATGGGTGAATGTGTGTCTTTTCTGTCCTCAGCAGTCCCTATTTATGTATTTTCCAGGGGGTAGGTAGGTTGATTATACGATGCCCAACTCTCTAAGAATCTGATAGGTCAGAGAATTCCCTATCCCCTGATTTGAGAAGGAAACAGTGTGTCATGATGTGTCAGAGTGACACTGTGTTTATGGTCCAGAGAAAAACCCTCCCCTTTGTTTCTACCCAGAAAATCCAATATCCCCAACTTGTTCATGATACATATTTACATTACAGATTACTTAATGTACGCTTCTGTCAAAGTCTCATCTTCCTATGAGTTTTGGTTCAAAAATGACAGTTTTTCGCGCTTTTGGTTGGTTACCCATTATCGGATCTGTACGATTTATTTCACATACATGCACATAACATCCAAGTATATTCCTGTACATTTTCATATTCCTAACATTATCACAATTGCTACAATCTTAACATTTTCGTGGTTCAGTCTCTGATCATAGCACAGATTCCAGATTAGTTTTAAACTGTGAGCGACCTTTTCATTTTAATAACCTCTAAATTCCATATTTTTACCAGTTCAGCACAATTTCCTACAAGTCTTTTTCTCAAACATACAGTTTCTTCAGTTCCAAATCCACATTTTCAGTCTGGCCCGCCTCCAAGGCTTGGCTGAGCCAGAGAGTAACATGAGCTTGTTCCTGCCTGGGCTGGTTTCTGCTGACGCCCCAAATTAGCATTTCCGTTCAGTTCAAGAAACCCATTGTCTCTTTAACAGAGCAGCAGAGCAAGTCTCCTCCTCTTCTCATTAGCATCCAGATGAGAGATCCTCTCCTTTCGGTGGGAAGGAAAAGGGTGGTGTGTTCTCAGTGGGGGATAACCTCTTTGAAGTTTAGCTGAATCAGGTTACCTTACAGTAAATTGTGACATTGTTCTTTATGAAAATTAAAGTTACAAATTTAAAAATAAACAAATATATCTTCAATTCCATTCTTTTTCAATATGAAAATTAAGTAGTGGCGACCTATATTTCCTTTGATAGGAAGTCTCTTCTTTCCCCACACTTCGATTTTGAGACACAAGTTTAACATGACAGATTTAGAGATCGCCAGCTTCTGACACAGGCGAGTAGCGGTATTGCGCCCATTTTCAACATATTTCCCAATCAAGCATCTTTAAATGTGGATTTTCTTCCGATAAATGTACTTCTGCTGACATTGTATTTATGTAGAGTCTTGAAGTAAAATGATGTTTAACACCCAACAAGGGGGTTGGATCTTTTGTGTGATTTGTGAACAATGATTTTTGCAAATTTGACAGCCAAGAAAAACAGATTTTCAAACAGCTCTGTGTTTCTTTTGCAATGCATCATTACTTGTTCCAGTAGTTTCCTTTTACTTTATGGGTAGCCAAATGACAGTGGTCTTCTGTGTTACCACTGACATAGGCAAAAGTGGATTGGCGGCCTATTCTTCAGGTTTTCCTGCATACTTCTGGGTGATTTTTAGCGTGCATAATGCTTTCTGGCGGCCATTCTGATGTTCCTGATGCAAGCAGCGCACAGGAATGTTGCAGGGCATGGACTAGTGGGTTAAAACATCCCACAGTAGTGCTGTAAGTTAGAATCAGCACGGTCTTCCATCCTTGCAGTTGGATCTGAAATGCCTTGAACATCGCTAATAGCTCCAGTAAATTTATATGGTTGGATGCTACCAGAGGGGACCACACTCCATGTGCTGTCTGCTGAAGCAGGTGTGCCCCCCCCACCCTGTGAGAGATGCGTCCGTTGTGAGAGTGGCTTTCACTGCAGGGGTGGTGAAGGTCTTCCCCTTCAAGAGGTTTTCTCCTGACCACCACTGCAGAGAGAACGAGGGCTGGCGAGACAACTACCAGATCCTCCCATTGTCCGCTGGACTGACACCACTGGCTGTTAGATTTAGAGCCACTCTTGCATGGCAGCCGCGCATGTGGAACCAAGTATATGCACAACACCATCATTCCTAGCAAGCCCATGGTTTTGCGAACCGTCACCTCCCGACTGGCTACATATTGAGGGATCTGGAAAATCATGTTCTGAACCCTCTCGTTGAAGGGGAAGACGAGGCAGTCTTCCGTCGGAATTAGAGCTCCCAGAAATTGTTTTCTTTGACTGGGGACTAGACTGGATTTCTTCTCGTTGATTGAGAAACCCAGACTGAAAAGAAGATCTGTTTTTTTGGGTGTTCAAAAGACATGTGCTGTAAGAGTCCCCTGTGATGAGCCAGTCATTGAGGTAAGGGTAAACTGGGACGGATAGTCTGCGCAGGTGTGCTGCAGCCACTGCCAGGTCTTTGGTAAGCACCCTTGGCGCTGAGGCGATGCCGAAGGGGAGTACCTTGAATTGGTAATGCCTGTCCTCTACCAGAAACCGATATTTCCTGTGCACAGGCAACATTGAAATCTGAAAGTATGCATCCTTCAGGTCCAATGTTGCCATGTAGTCCCCTTGTTTCAGCAGTCGGATCACTTCCTGTAGTGTTACCATGCAAAACTTCTGGGGTTTTATGAACTTGTTTGCTGGGCGCAGGTCTAGAACAGGGCGCATGGTGAGGTCCTTTTTGGGTACAAGGAAGTACACAGAATAAATCCCCTTGTTTACCTGAAGAATAGGGACGGCTTCTATGGCGTCCTTTCCCAGCAGCGCTTCCACCTCTTGATTCAGGATCTGCAGATGGTCCGGTGAAAGGCGATGTGAGCGCGGCGGTCTGAACTGTGGAGGTCGGGCGAATTCCACAGAGTACCCGTGGGCGACTGTCTTTATAACCCACTGATCTGAAGTTATCCCCTCCCATGCCGTGAGGAAGATGTTAATCGCCCCCGAACGGGGTGACGTGGGAGGGGACCTGGATCTGGTGGTCATTTTTGACCAGAGACTGCGGCTCCTCTAGGATTGGGGCCTCTACCTCTGCTGCGTCACTGACCGCTTGAAGGGTAGTATGCAGGGCTTCCTGAAGTTTGTCCTGTGTTGAAATTCCCCGTGCCATAGTTGTTTTGACCTGCACGGGACTCCCCTCGAAAGGACCGCCAAGAGTTGTTACCTCTCTGGGGGGGGAAGGTTTTTGTGTGATCTGTTGCAGAGACTTAAGAGTCTCATGCTCCTTCTTGGCTGTTTCCAATGCCTCAACCGCTTTACCGAAGAGGTCAGCTTCCTCAATAGGCTTATTGATGAGACGCCTGCGTTTCGGGTTTAAACTCTGAAGTACGCAGCCAAGCGTGTCTTTTTAGTAGGGTCCCTTGGGCCAGAGACCTGCCTTCTGTTTCGGCAGTGTCCAGGGTGTCTTTAATCACATTCTGGTTCACTTGTCTTCCCTAGACTATAATAGCGAGAAGTTTTGCTCGGACAGGTTCTGGAACCTCTTGGAGGCCTTCCTGGAGCAGATTCCACTGAGCGTCAGCATAACTTGCCAATAGCGTAGTATTATTTGCTATCCGCGTAGTGTATTTGGCCGCCGAGGTACCTCGTTTGCCTAGAGCATACAGTCTCTTGGATTCCTTGTCAGGAGGTGCCTCCCCCATGGCAAGAGGTACCCCTGCCCTTTTTCGGGTGGTAGTTACTACCAGCGAGTCGGGGATCGCGTGCCCTTTATGTATAGAGGGTCGGATGGAGACAGCCAAAACAATTTGCGACTCTTGGGTTCACTGCCCGGGATTGAGCTGGCAATACCAAGGAGGGGGCCAACCTTCTCTTGATGGAATTAAGGAGGGAGGGGAATGGCTTGGCTAGATGGAAGTTTTTCCTTAAGGATATCCTCTACTAAATCCTGTTCAGGCACTGCCTCTTGAGACGAGATCTGAAAATGTTCAACTGCCTTTTCCAACAGAGTTGAAGGCCATCTGGTCATCAACCGGCGAGGCCCGACGAGCCGGAGTGGATGGAGGGGAGTCCAAACACAATATATCAGTATCTTGATGTGGCAGTGTCCACGGATCCGTTCCCTCCTGCTGGGTTTCGTCCCAATTGTCTGTGGTACCCTGCTGTTCCTCATAATTTTGTAGAAATGAAGCTTCTTCCTCTTCATTGTAAATGTCCCTATAGGTGTCCAAGTGGACAATGTCTTCATGTTGAACTGGGACAGAAGGCTGATCTTCTTGATAGTGAGAAGAAAATTGAGGGTTAGGCTCTCCACGAGACCTTTTAGGGGATGGATGATCAGAAAAACTGAATTCTCTCCAGCCGGTCCATACACCTTCGAATTTCTCTCGAGTCCATTTAAAGGACCCAGACGGGCCTACGGGAGGAAAAACATCTTACGTCCTACGGTGTCGAAAAGAGTCTCTTAGGGTGTCGGAAAGAGGCTCTTGGCTATCTTCATAAGTATCGTGAGAATCGGGGTCCCAACCGCATCCGAAGATTTTTTTTCCGCGGCTTGCCCCATGATTTTAGGCGGAACCAGGAGTCCCACCACTGCCGTAATCCTCTCGATGCAGTCTTCGAAAACCACAGAATCGGCATGAGATAATTGCTCCAATGGTCCATCGTTAGGTAATTTACCTTCTGCGACGCTAGAGGGCCTAGCGGTCGGTTTTTCGATTAGCGGCCTAGTCGTAACTTTACCGCGGCCTTCGGGACTGTCGCAGCGTCAGATTTCCGCGCTTCGACATGTGAAGTTGTTGGAGTAGCGCCCTTACTTGATTTAGATTGCTCAGTCTCAAGAAGCTGTTGCGGATGTGGGGAAGGCTTTGGATCTGCGCGATCTGAGGAAACCGTCGGAATTTTCAGCGGCCCTGTTGGCACCCTCACCTTTTTCGACGAGGACGTTGAAACCGGTGTAGGGGTTGTATGGTTAGTGTGATGCGTATGTACGTCCCCGTTGCCGGGTGTTGTCCCTGCAGCGAGACCAGAGTCAGGCCTTAAAGGGTAGGGAACGGGCGTGGCAGATCTTGAAGTGTCCGCCGCATGGTCTATTACATCCGCAGCTAATGTTTGGTCATCTGAGGTGCCCCCGTCACCCTCAGCGGGTGTGGCGGTGGGGAAGGGGGTTCCACCCACGACATACCGTGCATGGCCCACCGCTTTACACAGCGCTCCTTAAGGGTCTTAGGCCAAAGGAATTTGCAGGCCGCACACCGCTTTTCGTCGTGCTCTAGAGGGAGACAGGCGTTGCACGTCCTGTGTTAGTCCTTCCAAGGATATCTGACCCTACACTTAGGGCAGAAGCTAAAATGAGTCCTTTCCATAGCCAAAGGGGAAGATGACCAGACCAAAAGGGTAAAGAGGGGAAAGGAGGAAAGACATACCGAACGAAAATATGGCCACCCCAGAGGGCCCGACCATGTGGAAAGTCCGGCCGCCGGATCTTAGGCGCGGAAATCCACCACCGTAGACCAATCCCCCGCAGTCTTCGTCGAAGATGTTCTTGTGACTGAAGTGACTTAACGGGGAATAACCGACAAGTCGGTATAGAAGATAAACAATGTCTCTTTTGAAAGAGCTCTGCTATAGGGCGACGAGTTATCTGGGCGGAAAAAAACTATCTGAGAGACCTCGGCGCATGAGGGATTTTGGGTACACTACACGTCACATTAGGGATAGTGTTACAGACACGCCTGTGCCGACGTCCCCTTTTGGTACCCGAAAGACAAGATGCAATACTCTGCGGTTAGCACTGGGTGCCGGATTATATGCACAGGATGTGATTCTAAGCAGATTAACAAGCATCAGAAATAAATACTCATGGTTGTTGTTCCAAATAATACCATTCCTGTAGGGCGAAACAAGCTGTTCGAGCAGCTCTTGTTTTGCAAGACAATTTAATTTAAGCTATTAAGTCACCCAGGAACTTGAACCCTGGACCAACAATGAAACAGACAGCCAAAAAGAAGAACAATCACTCTTCCTTGAGTGGGACCCACCAGCCACAAGTGAAAGAAACAAGGTGGCTCCCAGAGGAAGGGAGAAACCAACAACGCAGGTAACGGCACCTTCAGGAACAAAGGAAGAGAGCCCACAAAGTCTGCTATGGTGGGGGCAACAGAGGACGGCTCAGGCAAGCAGATGAGGCGGGATGGTGCATTCCTGGTTACGCCAGCGTCACACAGCAAAATGGGACACCCAAGTGTCCCTGAACAAAAGAAGCCCAAGAAGCAAGAGGTAAGGACATTAAAAAAAGATTACATTGTAGGGATCGAAATTAAGACTGGTTAATGGGGAGCTAAAAAGAAGCTTCTGGGTATTCAGCATTAACCAGTGACCCAGAGATACTAGTGTGGAACAAGGAGCTAGTAGATAGCTCTCCACAAATCTAACTTCCAGATAACATACCATTAGGTCTATTATTTATGAACCCTTAAGCTTTAAATATTGTATAGATGTGCCCTAATGTTAATCGATATATTGTTCCAAACGCACCCAGTTAAATTAACCATAGGTGGGTTTGTTAGGCATCAGTTGGCCTGGGGAGCCAAAGGTAGCTCCTGGTTGGAGGTATTAAGCTAACCAGGCTCTTCTAGGCTACATGCAGTACCGAAAATAGTTCCTAGGTACCCTCAAATTTGAAACTCGGCAATAACACTCTGATAACTATCATAAACTTGGTTTGTGCTACGAATGAAGTAAATCGCCTTCCACATACGCCTGCTCAGCAAAACCAATGCAAGGTGATAAAAACGGGTTGCTTAAAAAGTACCTTTGGCATAGGAGCCTTATGGCTATCAAGGACCACATACTTTAAAAGGCTTCAGAGGCAGGGAGGAGTTCCTCTGCCCTTAAAAAGAGGTCAAAGATCCAAAATATAAGAGGGGGGAAAGCAAAGCATTTAGGGAACAGTAAAAAGGGTGAGCAGAACCCCCAAAAATGATATTTCGGCCCCAACAAGAAAGCAAATGCTACTTCAGAGAGCTAACTACATTTAATGGACAAATATACTTTTAGGGGGCATATAAAGCATATTTTTAATATTGGACTAACAAGGGAAATGATTGCCTTAAAAACAGAAGGGTGCTGCACACTAGCAATCAGGGTAGGCCAGATATAGTGCCTTCTATAGGTGGAGGATCAGCAGAGGTGCAAGAGGTTTCCACCAATAAACTTCCAACAGTTTGGCATGATACAAACGCCTTGAACTATAGGAGCTGTGAGCCCACATGCAGCCAGCCCTCAATAATCTATCAGTGCCCCCTACAGGGACACCAAAGACCTGCACAAACTGGTGAAGCAAAGGGAGCCCAATCGTTAGAATGTTACCCACACGTTGCACTACTAAAGCGTCAGCTAAACAACATAAAGCTGTAGCCACAAAGGGTTAAAATCTTGACTCACCAGTTTCATCAGTATAGGCCATTCTAATCTGTTGCTGCTTTATCTGAAGTGTGCCCTTGACACTGAACAGCATTAAATCACATTCTGCTGAACGCTGAGAGTCCAAACTCAGGTGTTGCCAACACTTAACTCTTGAGGTTGCCGAGACTGCACTCCTTAAGAATCTCCAACTTCACCCACCCCCATTCAACTTCAAAGTGCAACAACCCTTGAATTCTTAAAAGGGCCAACACAGCACTCCATACCGGGTGGTCTTGGAACTTCATCTGAAGCATACTTTCCATAGTATGCTACACCACCACTTATTGGGGAGTTTTCAACACCTCAACTGCAGGATACTAGCAAATCCATGTGCTTACAGTGCCGGTTTCAATAAAGTGGCCAATTGCAAGTTTCATTTCACACTGTGCTCCTACTTCATCTGGCTCATTGGCAAGTGCTGCGCCTCACAATATTCCTCTTATGGTTTTCCCAACACTACATGCTTCTAAGGTTCCCAATACAATATTCCCCACTGTATGCTCCCAGATAGCATTTTAAAAATGGACACCCTCTTACAGCCTCAGGTCTGAACACCTCATCAGATAAATAATATTAAAGTTACTTACACACCACTACTTTGTCAAAAATGGTTTTATGGTTGTATAAAGCCAGATAAAAATTGTGACATTGCAGGTCTGTCCAATCGTGAAAGCAACCATGGTGCTAAGATGAAGTGAGTTGGTATTTTCCCTAAAAAAAAGGAATTCAACGTAGGCAACATTTTAACAGAGTAAATATAGACTAACCTGAGATGGAATGGCACCAGAGTAGGCTGGTTCTCTGCAAAACAAAACGCAAATAGTAAGTATAACAGCAATCACATATCACGTAACACACACACACACACACACACATCACATAACACACACGTTAGGTACATTTTTCTAAAGTCCAACTGGTGTAGGACTTCATAAGACTGATCTCTTGGTATTAAGGATCCAACTCTTAATATAGGCCTGTACTACACAAGTCGGCAGAGTGTCTGAGCAGTCAGGCTCATCTTAGGAGGGAGCAATGTGAGCTATAGAACAGTATAAAGAAATTGGTACATACATAGACACAAGAAAACACATACTCAGTGCAAGTTGCATTAAAATATACGTATTTAAATATACACAAGGCAGACAAGCAAATGTAAAATGGAGCAACTAACAATAACATTCAATTAGAAATGGAATCAAATTATAGAAGGAACAATAATGCAGCTGAGTAACTTTATCTATGCTTTACAGAGTGACGTCAGTTAAAGTTTTTAACAGCACTTATGTGCATCACCTTTGCAAAATTGAGATTGGAGGAAAAGTTTAAGGTTAGACAGAACACAGCTAGCAACTGTTACTAACAAGTACACTGTCCCAGAGGGATGTAGGCAGTCTGTTGCCTAACAATAAAAAAGTGTTGACAATTAAAGTGTATGGAGGAACCAGCATTGCCAAAGCCAGTAGGATCAAGAAGATGGACCTTTGGGAAACCAGCAGAGAAAGTCAAATGGACAGTACCAGTTCTGATGACAATCTCAAGAGAAAAGTTAGTTAACCGGTCAGTGGTTCATGAAGAAAACACAGGAGCTCAAGGGAAGCCTTCCTGATAACACACATGCTGTTAGGCCTGAAGAGAGGAGTTGAGGTTAACTCTCAATTGAGGAAAGCAGCACTTCCCAAGCAAGGAAGCACCGAAGTAATTACAACCCAAGCCCCACAGTACCTTGGAAATGAAGAAGAAATTGTAGCCGGCTTCCTTCTAGGTGCAACGTTGCAGACCCGGATTCCTGCTCCTTGGTCGTGGTGACGAAAGGGGGGCCTTTGGTGGGCTTCTGCAGCAGCACTCGGCAGAAGCGGTCAGCAGCAACGGATTCATCTGACTTCAGCAGCTCTGTTTTGACGCCTTTTTCTCAGCGCCAAGAAGAAAGGAATATGGTCAGTTGGATTCCCTACGATTAATTCGGTCCTGAACTCTGGTGAGGGTACTTTTGGTGAAGCATTCCTGCCTCTGGAGGTCCACACGGATGCCTGCAAATTTAAAGCCAGATTTGATCTTCGGAAGATCATGCACTCGATAATGGTCCAGGTACCCCGGTCATGGGTGTTCTGCGGTCCGGGAAAGTCTCAGAACATCGGGGATGGCCCAAAATGAAGAAGGTCTTGAGGCTAGTGGGTCTCACCAGCCCAAGGAAGGAAGTCGTCCTTGGTGGGTCTTCTCCGTCTATACGAAAATGGGGTCAGCAAAGCGGAAGGGCTTCACCGGTGCTTCTGCGGTCCTGGAAGGTGGTGCTGGCATCTCTGCTCGTCTTCTGCTTCGGATTTCTTGATCCAGTGATCGACTGCCTGTGGTCCCAAAATCCTCGCCGTATATGCTGGAACCCATTCAATCACACTCAGAGCTGTCAATCAACTGGGGGGTTGGCTGTTTTCCATGACAGCCAGCCACTTAGAACTGGTTTCAGCCAGGCATACCTACAAACGACAGTGTTTCAGGCTCCCCCCTCACTTCCTGCCTTCCCATGGAGGCTGGGCGGGCTTCAGGGCTGAAGCATGTCCAAGGCAAAACTCACAAAAGGACTCAAATCTACTCTAAATGATCGAAGAAAAGCCCAAAAGGAACTGACAAACGAAAAATGGCAAAAGAGGATGATGTGTGCTGGACCCACAAAAGAAAAAGTAAGATCAAAGTTATCTTACTGTTCTTGGCAACTGTAGTTCTCAAAAGAAAATCAGATGCCTGTATTAAACGTAGGGATCTTACCAGACCCTCCAAAACAGTAAGAATACAAATCTCAGTCAGAGAAAAAAAAAAAGAATGAGTGAGGGGTAGAAAGCTCCACTCACTCAGGAGATAATAAAAAAATTAGAAAAAGTCCAGCAAAAGTGATGGGGGTCTCAGGTTAAAGGGAATTAGCACAGAAACTGAAAATTCTCCCCAACTCTATATATAGTTTAAATCCATCCTTGTGGCAAATAGGGAGTCTTTCGCCCTGGGCATTTGTATTAACAACTGCAGACGCCATTCACCCGTACTTGCTCCACAGTGATAACCCTGTAGATCACTGGGCCCTGACTCGAGCCCGGTTTGATTGCCTATGGTTCAGGGCACGAACAAAAAGCTGGACTCACAATGCGCAACCTATAGCCTGCCCCTGTTGTCAGTGGCCGTTGGAAGTCCTTCTACACTTTGTGCTGTTCTGCCCACATTATACAGACTTAAGACGGAAAACACTTTTGCCACTACTCTGGTCCGCTGGCATGTCGCATGCTAGGCCTGCTCTATGTTATCTGCTTTCAGCTGCTACGCTGCCAGTGGCCTGGAGAACGGTGGACTATTTGAGAAGGGCTTGGTACCGGAGAACCAAACTTATCGCCCAAAACTGATTGAACATTGAAAACCTACTGAACCGGTTTATTGTGGATACTAATTGACTTACACACATACACATTTTAAAATTGTTTTAAGATACAATGTTTTTAAGTTTATATCATCACCTTTTTTTTAAATGTAGAATTGGATTTTGTGTTATGCATTTTTACTATTTTTTTGTGGTTTATGGATAATCGTTTTCTGAATAAACTTATTATGACGAACCTTATAATATATATATATATATATATATATATGATACATTACTCATCGTAATCATATTTCTGATGCTTGTATCTGCTTAGATTCACATGCTGTGCATAGTTTGCTTTTTGAAACTCGAAAATGGGCGCCGACACAGGGCGTGCCAGTCTATCCCTAGTGTGTGTCCACTGTACCCATGATCCCTCACGCGTCTAGGACCCTTAGATTGTATTTTTCCTGGCATGAGGTAGCATGAGGAGTAGCGCGAGTACAGATGATCCAAGCAGATAGATGATAGATAAGATAAGACTGAAAGCATCCATGCGCCTTCTCTCAGAGGGGAGGAAGGGTGGGTCGCATGTGAATCTAAGCAGATACAAGCATCAGAAATAGGATTACGGTGAGTAATGTATCCCTTCTGAGGCTTGTGGAATTTGCTTAGATCACATGCTGTGTATAGATTAGCGAGCAGTGTTAGAAGGAGGTGGGATTTGAGAAGGGTCATGAGCAAATAAATGTCTTAGAACCGCTTGTCCCACTTGAGTATCTTTCTTGGAATGGGTGTCAATGCAGTAGTGCTGAGTAAAAGTGTGAATAGAGCTCCAAGTAACTGCTTTGCAAATAGTGTCAAGGGGAACATCTGCAATGAAAGCCAGAGTGGCCCCAATGCCTCTTGTCGAGTGGGCTCTGGGCGTAAAAGGCAAAGTTTTGTCAGAAAGAGAGTAACACAACTGGATGGAGATGGCACCCTTAGAGACACGATCTCCCTCTTTGCCTGTGGCTACAGAGACAAAGAGTTGATCTGTTTTCCTAAGCGGTCTGGTCTTGTTTACGTAGTAAAGGACCAGCCTACGCACATCTAGGGTGTGTAGTTTAACCTCAGCCGAGCTTTGTGGGTTTTGGAAGAAAGCCGGAAGCTCGATGGACTGGTTTACATGGAATTTAGAAATAAAGTTCGGTGAGAACCTAGGGTGTGTCCGTAAAACCAGCTTATCCTTATGAATAGTAAAGAAAGGATCCTGCACTGACAGAGCCTGAATTTCACTGACCTTCTTATGGATGTAATAGCTACTAAGAAGGCAGTCTTATAGGTCAGGTGTTTGAGACTTGTTTTATGCATGGGCTCGAATGGGGGGCCCATGAGTTTAGATAGCACCACGTTCAGGTCCCATTCTCGTGGTGGGTTAGATATAGGAGGATGAAGTCGCTTTACTCCCTCCATGAAGGCTTTAACCTTCCACCACGACACCTTGCTATTTGAGGTGGTGTACGCTGCAGGATGTACCTTTAGTGAGTTGAAAATCAACCCTGCGTCCAGCAGGTGGAGCATGTATGTCACGATTGTGGAAGGAGTGCAATCAACTGGGTTGATTTGTTTATTCTGGCACCAGATAACGAATCTCTTCCATTTGTCGAAGTAGCAATGCCTCGTGTTCGATTTCCTAGACTATTTTAGGATGTCCATACACGTCTGTGGTAAATTGAGATGTCCTAAGTCTATGACCTCAGGAGCCATGCTGCTAGGTTCATGGAGTTGGGTTGAGGATGCAGCTTCTGACCTTGGTGCTGGGACAAAAGATTGTACCAGCCCGGGAGTTTGATGGGATTGCACACCGAAAGTCTGCGTAGGTGTGGAAACCACGGTTGTCTCACCCACATGGGAGCAACTAGGACGAGCGTCATCGACTCTCTGTTCATCTTGTTCAACACCTTCCTGATGAGAGGAGTTGGTGGAAAAGCGTACGCAAACATCCCTGACCAGTTCATCCACAGGGCGTTCCCCAGGAAGTCTGGTTGGGGAAACCTGGATGCTAATCCTGGGCACTGTCTGTTTTCGCTTGTGGCGAATAGGTCTATAGTGGGGAAACCCCACTGAGAGAAGAGATCTTCTACGATTTCTCTGTGTAGACACCATTCGTGTTCCTCCCGAAGGGGATCTCTGCTCAAAGCGTCCGCTAGAGAATTGAGATCCCCTGGAACATGTTGAGATGACAGAAAGATGTTCCGTCCGAGTGGCCATATCCAAATTTTCTGGGCAAGTCTGGACAGATTTGGCGAACAAGTCCCTCCTTGCTTGTTCAGGTAGAACATGGCTGCCGTGCGGTCCGTCCGGATCTGCACCAACAGGTTCAGTAGGTGGGGCTCGAACACTTGAAGTGCTCTGAAAACTGCCAGAAGCTCTAGCAGGTTGATGTGATTCTTGGCCACTGTATGAGACCAGAAACCCTGAGCTGTGTGGTGGAGATGGTGAGCTCCCCATCCTGTCAGGCATGCGTCCGTCATGACTACCGCCTGTATCTCGGGATCGTAAAAGGGTTTCCCCTTGGATAGATTGTCTCTTGTCCACCAGTGGAGGCTTTGTACAAGTGTTGGCGAAACGACCACTAGATCGTCCCACTGACCACTTGCCTGAGACCACAGTTTCGCCAACCATTCTTGCATGGGACGCATGCGCAGGCGCGCGTGGGGGACCAGGTAAATACATGACGCCATCATGCCCAGCAAACGCATTGCTTCGCGTACGGTTATCTGACGACCGGTTTGATATTGCGGAATTTGCAGTAGTATATTCCGAATTCTTTCCTCTGAAGGAAAAGCCAATGTCACGCTCACCTGATTCGAGTGCTGATGCTTCTTCTATGGTGAAGCGCAGGACTCTGAAGATGGACTCACTGGCTCGCAGGAATATTCCCCTGTGCGTGAAAAGGGAGTATTACCTTAGGGTCTGGAAGGATGAGTTCTCCATCCTGCTTCTGATGCAGGGGCGCGTTGAAACCCAGTTACTTCACTGGATTGAGGTTTGATGGGAGTTCAAGTAAGCTTGACTATTCAGGTAAGGCGCTGTAAGAGTTCTGTAGCAAGTTCAAAAGTTCAAGCTTAATAATAATGTTCATTGTCTTATTGCAGCAAGCGCTAATGCTTATGTCTTTTTCCCCTTATGGGCCGGGGTTCGGAATGCCGGAGATATGGCGCCGACCCGAAGTGAAACATGCAGTTCCAGTAAATGACAGGTAAGTTCTGGATGAGCGTTCGGGTAATGTCTTTGCATTCGCTCATTCGATGACTGTCTTTTTTCCCCATAGGGGCCGGGGTCCGGAATGGCAGGAAGCGGCAGGACCCGAAATGAAATGGGAATGACCCAACAGGTAAGTCTTAGAAGGAAACTGAGCTTTTCCTATTCCCTTCCTTCTCTCACCTTGTGTTCTTGCCTTTTTCTCTCTAGGCTCTGGGAAGTGGCTGCGGATCCGGATGATCGCTGCTGAAGCTGGAGGTGCCCAGGAAAGGTGAGTGAAAAGCAGCGCTGCAGCGATCTAAGCGAAATGCTTTTAAAATGATGTCTTCCCTTTCAGGATCATCGGTGTGAAGTCACCGTGATGCAGATTTAGCAGATAAGGTCTTTTTTCTCTCCAATTCTCTCTTAGCAGGTGACCCAGGATGCTGACAGGCTTGGCTGAAGTCCAGATGCAGGAGCTGACACGGTGAGCGTCCAGCTGCAAGGAGCAGAACAACGCGAAGCGTGAGTTGCTGATCGGGCTTGGTTTAAATAGATTTTGAAGAAGTTCCAGGTATGTATCCTTCCACCGATCAGGTATGTATCCTTCCCCGACCACACCCAGGGGAAAGTAGTTCCACAGGTAAAGTAGTTCCATTCAGGCCTCAAGAGGGCCTGGATGTAGCAGCATGGTCTGCATCAGGTAAGTGCACCTTAAAACACTTGAACACATGTCTAGCTTTATGAGCCTGGCGCCTAAGGCGCCAGGACAGGGGTCCAACATGAGCCTGGCGCCTAGGGCGCCAGGACTGTGTCCAAAGGGCCCCAGCTTGGGCCCGCTGGCACTTCCCTGGGGGAAATGATGCCTACCTCTGGGGTTGCTGGGTCGGACCTGGCTCCTTGGAGGTAGGCATCATGACCGTACCCCCCCCTCAATGCCCCTCCCAAGGTTGTTCCCTCCGGGGGTTTTGGCTTGTTCGGAAATCTCCGGTGGAACCTTTGTATTAATCGAGGTGCGTCAACATGGTTACTAGGCTCCCACGATCTCTCCTGAGGTCCATATCCCTTCCAGTCAACAAGATAGAAGAGTTTGGACTTTAACACCTTGGAGTCTAAAATGTCTTTAACTTCGAATTCTAATTCCCCTTCAATTTGAACTGGATCTGGAGGCTTGGACAGTCGGGTCCCTGGTTGTACTGGCTTCAAAAGTGATAAATGAAAAACTGGATGAATACGCATGTTAGACAGTAAATCCAGTTTAAAGGCCACAGGATTGATTATAGCCTTGATGGGATAAGGTCCTATGAATCTGGGATTGAAGGTTCGCGGGCCCTTGAGGGGTAAGTGTTTCATTGCTAGCCATACCTGATCTCCTACTTGGTAAGGAGGAGTTTTACTTCGGTGCAAATCAGCGTTTTCTTTATACTTTTTCTTGGCTTGCTGTAAATGAGTTGCAGCTTCTTTGAAGGCTCGGGTTATTGTGGAATGCAGATGATTTACTGCAGGCATTTCCAGGGTCAGAGGTGGATCTAGATCAGAGGTCCGAGGATGGTGACCATACAAAGTATAAAAAGGAGTTTGTCCGGTTCCAGAATGCACTGAATTGTTGTATGCATATTCTACGATCCAAAGGATGTCTTTCCAATTTAACTCGGATTGGTGTAACATGCACCGAAGATATTGCTCGAGAGTCTGATTGGTTCTCTCGGTTTGTCCGTCGGTCTGGGGGTGGTGGCCGGTGGATAGCCGCACATCTATTTGTGCTAGTTGGCAACACTTCTTCCAAAAATGGGAGATAAATTGACTTCCACGATCCGAGACTAATATGGAAGGGAAACCATGTATGCGAACTATATTCTCCAGAAATTCCTTGGCCAAGGTGGAAGCTGAAGGCAAACCTTTTAAAGGGATAAAGTGGGCCATTTTGGAGAATAGATTCACAATTACAAGGATAGTGTTGTAACCAGCACAAGGAGGCAGGTCAGTTATAAAGTCCATTGACAAGGTGTGCCATGGTGCCGGTGGAATATCCAAGGGTTGAAGTAGGCCGGCTGGCCTTTTCTTTTGACCCTTGTTTTGGGCACAAATTCCGCAAGACAATACAAAAGACTTTATGACTTTTCTCCAAGAAGGCCACCAGAAGTGGCGTTTTGATTTTTTCCTCCGTTTTAGCGATACCAGGGTGTCCTTCCATTAATGATTCATGATGATGGGCAATAACAAGTTCTTGCAATTCTTTACTAGGCAGAAACAACCGCTCCTGGAAGTAGGGTAAGTCATCCTTAACGGTGTAATGAGGACCCTTTTGACTCCATTCCAGTAAGGCTGAAGAGTCTAGAAGTTGTTTTACTTGCGTTTGGATGTCCTCAATAGTTTGCAATTGTCAAATCCTGAGGGCCACGTGGATTAGTATACCTCCGTCCCCAAGCACCAGTCAGAGAGGGGCAAAGTACTCGCTGACCGGTTATTGGAGCCACAGGTGGGGAAAACTGGAAACTCCAGGTCCCGGGTGGCTGCAAAGAAAATACCAGGTTAGCTAATGGATACACGGTATTCACAACAAGCATAAACAAATAATAAGAAAGACCTACCCCTGGAGGTAAATGATGAGTGACTTGAATCTAAGTGAGTTTTCCCCAAGGGTCAGATGAGTAGTGCAGAGGGGATAACGGGACCACAGGATCTAAAGGGAGAGGAGAGGGCTTGATTGTAGGTGCACAGTTCTTGACAAAGTTCCAAGAGGTAACTGAAGGTTTATCAAGCGCCAAATCCAAAGGTCCATCCACAAACAATCCAGGAAAACAGTTCAAAGTTCAGATAATCCAGTAATACAGGTCAGAAGAAATCCAAGCGCCAAAATTTGTGGGTAATCCAGAAGAAAAACGAAGTCCAAAATCCTAGAAATTCGATAGGCATGAAGTTCAAAACACAGGAAATCGCTAAACGCCGAGAGATCAGCTGAGAAGCAATGTGTGCAAAGGCCAAGCCCCTTTTATTGCAGTCTTCCTGATTCGTTGGCCAATCGGGGACGGTTTCCTGGTCACATGATCTTTCACTTGGTCACATGATCCATTTTCCTGGTCACGTGATCTTTCACTTGGTCACATGATCCAGTGGTTCATTTGATGCCCGTTTCCTGGAAGCCATGTCACATGACCCCTTCTTCGTGACGAATCGCGTCGAGCGGGGGACCGCAGTATGGAGTGGTGATCTCCTCCGCGCTTGCAATCTCCAAGGCAATCCCCACTGCAGGCGTGGAAATCGACGCCAGGGATGCCTCAGAGTGTAGCGTCCCACTAACGATCGAGCAGAAGTGATCGCGGGAGGGGTCCATGTTTCTCTCCGCCGCCTGCATATCACCCGGTCGTGATTGGGTGAGTCTGAAAGCATGACAGAACCCCCCCTCAAAGGCACACGTCCTCGTGGGCTATGGGGGTTGTTCTTATGAAACCGGGCAACTAGAAGTGGGGCATGTACTTGATCAGCAGGTTCCCAAAATCTTTCTTCCGGGCCGTAACCCAACCAGTCCACTAGATAATAAAGACGGCCCTTCGTGAGACGGGATCCAAGAATATCATTGACCTCGTACTCTTCAGAAGTACCTTTCATTACAGGGGAAGGAGGTAGAATGATACGAGTGGAGAGAAGACATGGTTTGAGAAGGGAAGTGTGGAACACATGATGTATTTGCCAAGTGGTTGGCAGGGAAACCTTGTAGGCTACTGGATTGATGACTTTGGTAATACGATACGGCCCCACGAAGCGAGGAAGCAGCTTACGACATCCGGTTACAGGTAGGTGTCTGGTGGAAAGCCATACCCGATCCCCAACTGCATAAGTGGGGGCTGTAGTCCGTTTCTTATCAGCAGCCCGACACATAGAAGCCTGTGCTTCCTGAAGATGTAATATGACCTGGCAATGAATGTCTTTAAGATGCTGTATACATGAGGAAACGGAAGGAGAGAGTAGGGGAGGTACATCTGGAATAGGAAGTGTGCGAGGATGCTGCCCATACAAGGAATAAAAAAGGTGAACAAAAAGGTGTGGATGAGTGGGGTGCATTATTGTAAGCAAATTCAGCTTCATGCAGTAGTTTGTGCCAGGATTGTTGATGTTGTAAGGAGAGACAACAGAGATATTGCTCCATGGTTTGGTTGACACGTTCGGTCTGCCTGTCAGTTTCGGGATGGTAGGAGGACGAGAAGCGTGTGTCAATACCTAGTTGTCTCGTAAGGGACTGCCAAAATCGGGAAGTAAACTGGGAGCCCCTATCAGAAATGACAATAGAAGGTAACCCAAAAAAACAAAAGATATGGCGGAAGAAGAGGTCAGCCAGGGCAGGTGCTGTAGATATACCTGTGCAGGGAATGAATCGGGCCATCTTCGTGAAGGAATCAATCACTACCCAAATAGTATCAAACCCACTAACTTTAGGTAAGTCAGTGACGAAATCCATCGTAATTGTATGCCAGGGTTTTACTGGGAGAGGCAATGGTTTTAATAGGCCTAGAGGACGACCTTTTCTGTTTTTGCATTGGGCACAAATTGAACAGGAAGACACATAAGCCATTGCATCTCTGTTCATGGAAGGCCACCAACACCAACGTTGGAGCAAGGCCAGTGTGCGTTTCTGGCCGGGATGACCATTTATGGGAGCATCATGAGACCATTCTAATGCAATAGAGCGAGTATCTGGTGTGGTAAGTATATTCTGCCCTGTATATATGGTAGACCTTCATACAATTCTATCTCCCACTCCCGTAGTTGTTCTGGATGTAACTTGACCCATTGTCGAACTAAGGTTAGTAAGTCTTTAGTTGGCGTACAGAGACAGATGATGTGTTTGCTGTCCAGAAGTGTCTCTGGAAAGACAGGCAAAGAGACGCCCCCAGGAATGCGGGATAGAGCGTCCGCTTTGCCGTGGGCTATGCCCGGTCGGTGCTTAATGACAAAGTCATATGCTGCAAAGAATAAATGCCAGCGGACTTGGCGGCTATTGGGGCACTTGAATGTGGCCAAATCCTGAAGATTGCGATGGTCAGTATAAACCGTGACCTGATGTTTTGCCCCAAGTAAATGGTGACGCCAGACTTGGAAGGCATCTTTAATGGAGAGAAGTTCTTTCTCTGTGACTGTGTAATGGATTTCAGCCTGTGTGGATTTTCAAGAATGAAAGGCAACCGGATGTAGGAGACCTGTGGAGGGGCATGATTGAGACAAGACAGCTCCCAGAGCATAGGAAGAGGTATCGGCTTCAAGAATAAAGGGGAGATCTGGATTGGGATGCTGTAAAATAGGGGCTGTGGTAAAAGCCGTTTTGAGAGCTGAAAAAGCATCTTGTTGAGAAGAGGACCAAACAAATGGGGCACAGGGGCTAGTGAGTTGAGTTAATGGGGAAGCCAAGGCTGAAAACCCTGCAATGAATCGCCTGTAGAAGTTGGCGAAGCCAAGGAATGACTGCACTTCTTTGACATTTTGTGGAATGGGCCAATCTACGACTGCACGGATCTTGGTTGAATTCATAGACAAACCGCCAGACGTGATGTGAAAACCTAGGAAGTCTACTTCCTTGGCGTGAAATAGGCATTTTTCTGGTTTAGCGTAAAGGGAGTGTGTGCGCAGCCGATTCAGGACTTCTCGTACATGAGTGACGTGATCTTGGTGTGATTGAGAAAATACCAAAATATCATCCAGATATACCACCACGTAGTTATCTATGATGTCGTGGAATATCTCATTCATAAACCTCTGGAAGGTTGCGGGTGCGTTACATAGCCCAAAGGGCATGACGGTATATTCGCAGAGGCCGTTTTTGGTACAAAAAGCTGTTTTCCATTCATCCCCTTTTCGGATGCGTATGAGATTATACGCTCCTCGCAGATCGAGCTTGGTAAAAATAGTGGCATGTGTGAGACGATCTAGCAGTGGAGTGATAAGGGGTATGGGGTATCTATTCTTGATCGTGATGTTGTTCAAACGGCGATAATCAATGCAGGGGCGAAGATCGCCTTCCCTATAGGATACAAAGAAAATAGGACTAGCTGCAGGAGACTGTGAGGGTCTGATGTGGCCTAAACGTAAAGAATGTTGTATGTACTCTTTAAGAATCAGGTCTTCAGATGCTGAAAGGGAGTATATGCGTCCGTGGGGCACAGGGACCCCTGGTTCCAGATCTATCGGGCAATCAAAGGGACGATGCGGGGGTAAGTGTTCAGATGATTTTTTATCAAACACTTCCAAGAAGTCATGATATTGTGAGGGTATCTGGGCCGAAACCGAACCTACCACATGCCTAGGAGGGTCAACCTCCATCTGTGATTCTTGTAAAGATAAATGAGCTAATGCCCCGAGCGCTTGTGCTGGTGTCGTTGCCTGCTCTGGGGATAACAAACAATGTTCCTGACAATACAAGGATTCGAAAGAAATGGAGCTCAAGGACCAGTTAATGAGCGGATTATGTGTGCGTAACCAGGGGATACCAAGGATAATACCGTATTGAGGGGTAGTTATCAAGTCAAAACTAAGGGTTTCCTGGTGTGTGTCCTGCAATATGAGAGTTATGGGTGCCGTCTGTTGCCTGATAGGGCCCGAAATCAACGGAGAACCAACAACCGCTTGTACAGGTTCTGGATTTTTTTTATTTTGTAAAGGGAGATTTAGGGACGTGGCCAAAGCACTGTCAATGTAGTTACCTGTTACCCCTGAATCGATGACCAACTGTACCTGGTGTTTAACATTGTCAGAGGAAAACAAAAGTGCCAGAAGAAACAAAGGCCGGGTTGAATCCGACAATGAAGGGGGTATGTACGATTGCACTGGTAGGCTCGTCCGCGCCCCCTTATCTAAGGACGAGCCTTCAGAAAACCGGTTGTCTTTTGTTTGCGTCTTCGGGGACATTCCTTGACAAAATGACATGACACTCCGCAGTAAAAACAAGCATTAGCCTGTCTGCGTCGTTCTCTCTCTAAGGGTGATATGGGACTGCGTATTCCCCCTATTTGCATAGGTTCGCTTGTTTGTTCTGTAGAGTTCGAGCTTAGGGAAAATACTGGATTCGTTCTCTTTGTTTCAGTCTTTCTTTCATTGAACCGGGCATCAACTTGTAAGACCAAGTCAACCAATTCAGGTTATTGAGTAGGTAAGGTAGGTATGACGGACAGGGCGTCCTTCAAACGTTCGCTGAGACCTTTATAGAACACAACTGCCTTTTTTTCTTCTGGCCAGGCAGTTTCGACAGACAGTTGGTTGAAGCGTGTTATGTTTTCTATTAATGTGGTTTTTCCTTGGGTCAAATCTAGGAATTCGAAGTCCCGTGTTTGCGCTTTATGTCGTGTGTCAAAAACCTTAGTCATTTCTGCCACTAGTCTATCAAAATCATACAAAACGGGACTATTATTCTCCAACAGGGGATTCGCCCACGTAGCGGCAATGCCGCTTAAATGGGACAAAGTGAAGGCTGCCTTAGTAGTCGAATCAGGGAAGGCCTGTGGTCGCCATAAAAAAATGTAGCTTACACTGATTTAGGAAAGTGCAAAATTTACGTGGGTCACCCTGGAATTTCTCGGGGGCCGCCAAAGGAAATGGGGTGGGGACGTAGACTGGGGCTGGAGCCACTGCCCCTACAGGTGGTGCAGCCTGTTCGGGTGCATCTCCAAACTCCTCATCTGGTGGTAAGGCGGGTCTTTCACTTTGTATGGCATCTAACCGCTGATGAATAGCCGTGTTAGCGGCTGTCATGTCAGCCCTTAAGACAGTGATTGCTTGTACAAGCGCAGCCACCGGATCCCGGCGGAGGTATCCATAATCCAGTGGTATACGGCTTCTCAGTCTGTCAAATCCTGAGGGCCATGTGGATTAGTATACCTCCGTCCCCAAGCACCAGTCAGAGAGGGGCAAAGTACTCGCTGACCGGTTATTGGAGCCACAGGTGGGGAAAACAGGAAACTCCAGGTCCCGGGTGGCTGCAAAGAAAATACCAGGTTAGCTAATGGCTACACGGTATTCACAACAAGCATAAACAAATAATAAGAAAGACCTACCCTGGAGGTAAATGATGAGTGACTTGAATCTAAGGGAGTTTTCCCCAAGGGTCAGATGAGTAGTGCAGAGGGGATAACGGGACCACGGGATCTAAAGGGAGAGGAGAGGGCTTGATTGTAGGTGCACAGTTCTTGACAAAGTTCCAAGAGGGAACTGAAGGTTTATCAAGCGCCAAATCCAAAGGTTCATCCACAAACAATCCAGGAAAACAGTTCAAAGTTCAGATAATCCAGTAATACAGGTCAGAAGAAATCCAAGCGCCAAAATTTGAGGGTAATCCAGAAGAAAACCGAAGTCCAAAATCCTAGAAATTCGATAGGCATGAAGTTCAAAACACAGGAAATCCCTAAACGCTGAGAGATCAGCTGAGAAGAAATGTGTGCAAAGGCCAAGCCCCTTTTATTGCAGTCTTCCTGATTCGTTGGCCAATCGGGGACGGTTTCCTGGTCACATGATCTTTCACTTGGTCACATGATCCAGTGGTTCATTTGATGCCTGTTTCCTGGAAGCCATGTCACATGACCCCTTCTTCGTGACGAATCGTGTCGAGCGGGGGACCGCAGTATGGAGTGGTGATCTCCTCCGCGCTTGCAATCTCCAAGGCAATCCCCACTGCAGGCGTGGAAATCGACGCCAGGGATGCCTCAGAGTGTAGCGTCCCACTAACGATCGAGCAGAAGTGATCGCGGGAGGGGTCCACGTTTCTCTCCGCCGCCTGCTTATCACCCGGTCGTGATTGGGTGAGTCTGAAAGCATGACAGCAATGAAGTTAGGCCTAAGATTCTTTGTTCAGGTATGATTGGCACAGGTTCTAAACTCGAATTGGGTTCTTCCATGCCAATCCGGGATAAGGCATCCGCTTTACCATTCTTGCAGACAGGGCGATAGGCAATTACAAAATCAAATTCCGCAAAGAATAGAGCCCATCGGAGTTGTCGTGAAGATTGAGCCTTGGCCGTCTTTAAATACTGTAAATTTCTGTGGTCCGTAATTACGGTGATGGTGTGTCTTGCCCCGAGAAGGTAGTGACGCCAAGCCTTGAAAGCAGATTTAATAGCCAGTAACTCTTTGTCGGTAATTGCGTAGTTGATTTCAGGAGGAGAAAATTTCCTGGACCAAAAGGCCACAGGGTGTAGTTGGTTAGTTTCTTGGTCTCTTTGCGACAGGACAGCTCCCATGGCCGAACTGGATGTGTCGGTTTCCACAATATAAGGGAGATCTGGGTGCGGGTGCTTCAATATAGGTGCAGAGGTGAATTTGGTTTTCAGGTCCTGAAAGGCTTGTTCGGCCTCAAGAGTCCATTCAAAGCGTTTGTTTTTCTTTAGGAGAGCTGTGATGGGGTGGACTGTTCGGGAAAATTCCGAGATGAATCTTCGATAGAAATTGGCGAAGCCGAGCATGCTCTGAACTCACCTCACCGAGCTAGGAGATGGCCATTTGAGGATGGCGTCCACCTTTCACGAGTCCATTCGGACTCCTTGAGGTGTCAGGATGAATCCGAGAAACTCAACTTCTGTGGTATGAAAAACGCATTTTTCGAGCTTTGCAAATAGTCTGTGCTGGCGCAATTTCTCAAGAACTGCCCTAACATGTTTTCTGTGATCGGATTCTGAAGAGGAGTACACCAGGATGTCGTCAATATAAACAATGACACAGACGTCGATAAGTTCCCGAAGAACATCATTCATAAATTACTGAAAGGCGGCAGGTGCCTTGCACAAACCGAAGGGCATCACCTGATATTCGAAGAGCCCAAATTTGGTGCGGAATGCAGTCTCCCATTCGTCGCCTTCTTTTATACGCACCAGGTGATAAGCTCCTCGGAGATCTAACTTGGTGTACACAAAAGCGTCTTTCACCTGGTCAATAAGCTCAGGGATCAGGGGCAGAGGATAACGATTCTTAATCGTTATTTGATTTAGGGCGCGATAGTCTATACATGTTCTAAGGTCGCCCTCTTTTTTCGGCACGAAGAACAGAGCTGAGGAGACAGGAGACTTGGACGGGCGAATAAAACTATTGGCTAGGTACTGATCTAAATACTGACGCAAATGTAGGTTCTCAGGTTCCGTAAGAGCATAAATCCTACTACAAGGTAGATGAGCATTGGGTACCAGATCGATTTGGCAATCATAAGACCGATGGGGAGGTAACGTGTTAGCCTGTTCCTTCTGAAAAACGTCTTGGAATTCTTGGCATTCTGACGGTAGCTGTACAGGGGTGGAAGTTGCTGAGGCTAGACCCATAACTGGATTTCTTGGGTAACAAGTTGGTTCACAATCAGGAAAACTTACCTTCTTTGCTCGCCAGTCAATTCTGGGATTATGTGTTTCTAACCAAGGAATTCCAAGAATTACTTGAAATTGTGGGGCCTTGATCACATCAAACACGATTGTTTCCCGATGTCCATCCTGACCCACCAGTGTCATTTCAACAGTGGAATGCGTTATAGGCCCTCAGGCTATTTCGGTTCCATCTACTGTAGTAATGACATCTTGGGTTGCTTTCGGGCAGAGAGGGAGCTTAATCCTGGAAGCCAATTCACGGTCTATGTATTTTCCAATAGCTCCACTGTCGATGTATGCTTTTATAGCATGCAACAGCTGAGGCTGTTTTGGGTCCACGAGCACCATTGGCATGACAAAATGCAAGGTCAAAGAGTTTGTTTTCAAGCTCGGCAAGTGGACCCCTACGCTGTTCGGGCTAGGTCGTTTCCCGAATCAGGTGTCAATAAATCGTTATCAGTGGCTCCAACCACCTTCTTAGGTGGTTTAACCGGACAATTTCGAAGAAAGTGACCGGAAGTCCCGCAATACAGGCAAAGTTGCATTTGCCGCCTTCTCTCTCGTTCCTTCTGTGTTAATGGTCCTTAAACACAGCCGATTTGCATAGGTTCGGATACGTCGGTACTCTTGGAGTTAGCGTGGGTTTTGATCGGTACTCTGGTTTCGTACTTGAACCGATCTGCTTTTCTATTTTGAAGTCTGTGATCAAGTTGAACCACCAAGTCTATGTAGTCTGCGCAGACCTGGGGTGGATCTACTATCGGAGCTAGAACATCCTTAAGCTCTCCGCGCAGGCCTCGATGAAACAATGTGATCCTTTGGTTGTGGAAACTGGATGGCCAGAAAACAAGTCTATTAAAGGTGGCACCGTAGGACAGAAGATCCTGATTACCTTGTCGTAAGGATAGCAGTTCGTTATCAAGGGCCTGTCCTTGAGAGTGTCGAGCAAACAATCTTTCCATGCTGGCCTGGAAACCCTGAAAATTCTGGAGAATGCAATCATCCTGATTTACCAATGGAATAGACCAATCGGCAGCACTGCCACTGAGGTAAGATAGTATAAAGGCTACCTTGGTCTGGTCGTTAGGGAAGGCCATTGGTTCATAAAGACGGCATATTTCTTGGGATCCCCCGCAAAACATTCAGGCGGGGCCAAAGGCATGTGTCCAGGTAGATTGATTTGTACCGGGTTATTCAAACCCATTGATGTGGAAGTATCTCCGGAATTAAATAAAGGAGTGTGCCCTGCCTGGGCCTGCAATAACCTTTTGGCCAGGTCATCTGTTCTTTCCTTAGATGGGATCAGTTCTCTTTTGAGAGCGTTAGTCTCCTGGCGGGCTGAGTGCACTTCTGCCCGTAATTCCCCCAAAAGCTGGGCCAGCTGATCTGTCTCGGAAGTCTCCATAGCGCCCTGGTGGGAAATTGTGGGTAGGCTTCGCGTTCTGTCACGCTCACCTGATTCCCACGGAAGCGCAGGTCTGGCTTCGAGTGCTGATGCTTCTTCTATGGTGAAGCGCAGGACTCTGAAGATGGACTCACTGGCTCGCAGGAATATTCCCCTGTGCGTGAAAAGGGAGTATTACCTTAGGGTCTGGAAGGATGAGTTCGCCATCCTGCTTCTGATGCAGGGGCGCGTTGAATCCCAGTTACTTCACTGGATTGAGGTTTGATGGGAGTTCAAATAACCTTGACTATTCAGGTAAGGCGCTGTAAGAGTTCTGTAGCAAGTTCAAAAGTTCAAGCTTAATAATAATGTTCATTGTCTTATTGCAGCAAGCGCTAACGCTTGTGTCTTTTTCCCCTTAGGGGCCGGGGTTCGGAATGCCGGAGATATGGCGCCGACCCGAAATGAAACGTGCAGTTCCAGTAAATGACAGGTAAGTTCTGGATGAGCGTTAGGGTAACGTCTTTGCATTCGCTCATTCAATGTCTTTGTCTTTTTTCCCCATAGGGGCCGGGGTCCGGAATGCCAGGAAGCGGCAGAACCCGAAATGAAATGGGAATGACCCAACAGGTAAATCTTAGAAGGAAACTGAGCTTTTCCTATTCCTTTTCTTCTCTCACCTTGTGTTCTTGTCTTTTTCTCTCTAGGCTCTGGGAAGTGGCTGCGGATCCGGATGATCGCTGCTGAAGATGGAGGTGCCCAGGAAAGGTGAGTGAAATGCAGCGCTGCAGCGATCGAAGCGAAATGCTTTTAAAATGAGGTCTTCCCTTTCAGGATCGTCGGTGTGAAGTCTCCGTGATGCAGCTTTAGCAGGTAAGGTCTTCTTTCTCTCCAATTCTCTCTTAGCAGGTGACCCAGGATGCTGACAGGCGTGGCTGAAGTCCAGATGCAGGAGCTGACACGGTGAGCGTCCAGCTGCGAGGAGCAGAACAACGCGAAGCGTGAGTTGCTGATCGGGCGTGGTTTAAATAGCTTTGGAAGAAGTTCCAGGTATGTATCCTTCCACCGATCAGGTATGTATCCTTCCTCGACCACACCTAGGGGAAAGTAGTTCCACAGGTAAAGTAGTTCCATTCAGGCCTCAAGAGGGCCTGGATGTAGCAGCATGGTCTGCATCAGGTAAGTGCACCTTAAAACACTTGAACACATGTCTAGCTTTATGAGCCTGGCGCCTAAGGCGCCAGGACAAGGGTCCAACATGAGCCTGGCGCCTAAGGCGCCAGGACTGTGTCCAAAGGGCCCCAGCTTGGGCCCGCTGGCACTTCCCTGGGGGAAATGATGCCTGCCTCTGGGGTTGCTGGGTCGGACCTGGCTCCTTGGAGGTAGGCATCATGACAGCCAACCCCTCTTGAGTATTTAGAACAGCTCCTAGGAACTGCTTGGAGGTGCTGGGCACCAGACTTGATTTTTTCTTGTTTATGGAGAATCCCAATTCGAAGAGGAGGTCGATAGTTCTTTGAATGTTTGTCCTGCAAATTACTGGGGTCTCCCCTGTGATGAGCCAGTCGTCCAGATAAGGGTACACTGGTATTGCCTCCCTGCTTAGGTGTGCCACCCCCACCGCCAGTACCTTGGTGAATACCCTTGGAGCCGAGGCTATCCCGAAGGGCAGTACCTTGAACTGGTAGTGCTGACTGTCCACCTTGAAGCGCAGATATTTTCTGTGCGCTGGGAACATGGAAATATGAAAATAGGCATCTTTCATATCCAATGTTGCCATGCAATCCCCCTTTTTTAGGAGGGGAATTACCTCTTGGAGAGTAGTCATGCGAAATTTTTGGGGCTTGACATACTTCTTTGCAGGCCGTAAGTCCAATACTGGGCGCATTGTCAAATCTTTTTTTTTTTGGCACAAGGAAGTAAGTTGAATAAATACCCTTGTTTACCTGTTGTCCCGGGACGAGTTCTATCGAGTCCTTTACGAGAAGATTTTCGATCTCTTCGAGTAGGATCTTCTGGTGGTCTAAGGAGTGTATTCTCTGTCGTGGAGGGTGGTTTCGGGGACGCTCTAGGAGTTCTATGCAGTATCCTGCGGACACTGTGGACAGCACCCATCTGTCTGATGTGATCCCTTCCCAAGCTTGGGTGAAGATGGAAACGCGTCCCCCTACTGGGGATGCGTGAGAAGGGACCCTGAAAGGAGCGTCACTGTTTTGGTGGAGGCATGCCCCCTCCTTTATTGGGACTGCCTCTACCCCTACCACGACCACGACCTCTTTTGTTACCACTGCCATAACTCAGGGTAGACTGCTGGTTAGTGTTCCATGTAGTACCCTGGCCGTGTGAATAGTTTGAGTCCCTTTGGGAGTTTTGTCCGCGAGGCCGACGAAAATTGCCATTCCCTCTCTGGTTAGGGGGTTTGTTGGTTAGTTGCCCTAGGGACTTGAGTGTCTCGTACTCGTCCTTGGCATTCTTCAGCGCGTCCTCGACCGCCTTTCCAAACAATAGATCCGGCTCCACCGGCTTATCTATCAATGATGCTTGGGTCTCGGCCTTGAAACCAGACTGCCGTAGCCAAGCATGCCTCTTGATGACCGTGCTTTCAGCAATTAATCTTCCGGCGTTATCCGCGGCATCAAAGGTTGATTTTAAAATGCAACCTGACACGGCTCTTCCCTCTGCCGAAACTCGTGCCAATTGGCTTGAGAGCCGCGACTTCTTCCCACTGGTGGCAGTTGTAACTAGCCCGCAGGGTGGTGGAGTTGGCAATCCTTGCCTGGTAGGCGGAAGTGGAGGCTTCTTTCCTGCCCAAGCCATAAATCTTCTTGCTCTCCTTGTCAGGGGGAGCTTCGGACGATGACAAGGGTGTTCCCGCCCTCTTACGAGTGTTTGTAACAACCAGGGAGTCCGGTTTGAGATGTCCCCTTATGTACAGTGGGTCAGATCGGGCTGCCCTGAAAAGCTTTTCAATTCTGGGGTTTACTGCCCTAGTGAGATTGGGGTTAACAAGGGAAGGGTCTATCCTCCTTTGTATTGACTTAAGGATAGGGATGGCCTGAGCAACCAGTCCCTTTTCTCCCACCAATTCCTCTGCAAAGTCCCTCTCTTCCTGAGCACCTTGGGTGTCAATGTGAAAGTGCTGTGCCGCTCTGGACAGGACCACATTCAGGAGAGGCTGGTTGTCGACTGGGGAGTCGGTAACCGCGGGCTCTTTCTCTACTGGGGAATCTACCCAGTATGTATCTGGGTGGTCGTCCTCCTCTTGGTCCTCATCATCCCCATAATAGCCTGTCCCAGTTTGTTCTTCGAACATGCCCACGTCTGTATCCTCCTGATATTGAGAATAGGGCTGTAGAAAGGGTCTGAAGACTGAGTTGGTGCTTCACCCCGGGACTTCTTACTTGGGGGTATTGGATCCTTAGAGCCTGAGGGAGTTGAGCCTTCTGGGGTATAAGAGAGAAAGTGTTCCGGGTTTTTGGCGTAGACATCTGTCAATGATGACATCCTCGACATTACTCTGTCTATGTCATCACTGGACCATTCCCTTGAACTGGGAATAACTCTTTCCTGGAGTGCTTTCCCTGTTTTATCCTAACTAGACCTACTGGTTTGAGCAGGGGTCTTAGGGACAACAGACTGAGATTTGTCCTGACTAGACCTACTGGCCTGAACAGGGGCCTTAGGGACAAGAGACTGAGACTTGTCCATCTGTTTAGGTGGAGTAGAATGTAGTTTAGGAATGGAAGTCGGCTGGGACTGCTTACTTCGTTGTTTTCCCCCCTCCCCGGAGGTGGAAGTGTGTTTCCCCGATTTTTAGGCCCTTTCAGAGCTTTTCTATGCCTGGCACTAAAATTCGGGGGGAAAAGTCCTAGTCTCTGGAGAGTGTAAGGGATTTGGTAGCAGCCTTCGCGTGCCTATAGACGCCGACTCCTGGAGTGCAGCCTGGGGGTAGAGGTCGGTGTCGTCCTCAGACGACGCCCGAACCTCAGTCACTAAGGGGAGCGAGGCACTCTTAGCAACAGTGGAGGGTTGCCTAGTGTCATGAGGCGATCTCGAATACGAACGCCCAGAGGACACTGACTCGGTGGACCGTTCTCTACGTGCCTCTTTCCGAGAACTCGACGTGCGCGTCGAGTCTCGGTTGGACCTCTGTTTGCTGGAAGTGGTGTGGGTAACACTCGTGTCGCCGGGGGTCTTCCCCATAGCTGCCCTGCCGGACAACCTTCCGAGGTCCGGGACTTGCGCTTGGCTGTCCATTGACGCCACATTGCCCTCGCCGTCTGAAAGTACGGCGTCGCTGCCATCGCTGAAGCCACCCTCCGCGGCCATGGCCTCTTGTCGCCTGGCGTGGTGGGCCCAACGCTTTGTCGAACGGTCTCTAAGGGTCTTCGGTTTAAACCGACTGCACGCTCTGCAATTCGCCTCGGGGTGGTCCCTCGGCAAGCAGAGATTACACGTGGCATGTCTGTCAACCCAAGGATACTTGCGGTTGCACTTGGGGCAAAATTGAAAAGGGGTACCCTCCATACGCACCCTGTGGCAGCAGGCTGGGAGTTTAGGAATATAAGTAATGTACCTATATTAATCAGAGTGTAGGATATGTGCCACCCCCCACTCTCCCTAGTTGCAGGGCCGAGTCCAGAGGACTTCCGAGGCCTGGGCCGAGGCCAGAGGTCTTCCGAGGCCCAAATCCGTCGCTGTAGTCCGACGGTTGAATTTTCTCCGATCCGGCATCGAGTGTCGATGTTCGGAGACTCGACGTATAGGTGGAATAAACGGGGAAATATATAACAATATTTGCAAAATCTGACTAAGTCAGGCAACTCCTCTCAGTGCTTCCGACCAGCATGGCGGAAAAAAACAATCTGAGGGTCCTAGACGCGTGAGGGATCATGGGTACAGTGGACGTCACACTAGGGATAGTATTACTGGCACGCCCTGTGTCGACACCCATTTTCGAGTTTCGAAAAACAAACTGTAATACTCCGTAGCTTCCACTAGATGTCGGCCTATGCACAGCATGTGATCTAAGCAGATTCCACAAGCCTCAGAAATATATATATATATATATATACACACACACACACACACACCGAAAGTATGCCATCACCATAGATGTAACTTTACAGTCAATTATAAATGCCTGATAACAGACAATTCTTATAAGATCTGTTGTCGTGTGTGGCTGTATGAGTTCTAGGGAAGACATCTTTTTTTATTTTCCCACCCATATATTTCAATGGAACCCCAAACAGCATTGCCTGGACCCTTCTGAGGTAGGCAAAGCCTAATTACCTTTACTTATTTATGGGGCAAGGGGGGTTACTGGTGAGCCCTTAACCCTACCAGTGCAGGGTATCAGTTTCCTTCAGCTATGTTTCAATGTAGCACACAGCACCTTAGGGTTGGGTACTGCAGGGCTACTTTGTATCCATTTTTCACTTTTGTTTGGCAATATACTCTTTTTGATGTCCCCGAGACGGGCTTGTGGGAGTGAACAGAGCATGCCGGTGCACCATCTTTTTTTAACGTATAATACAATTTCAAGGACCATATACTCAAAATTGTAGTTCCATGTGGTTTAAATCCTGCTCTTTGGCCTTGGTGGTTTTCGGCCATTTTCCTGCTCTCTCAGGTTATAAAACACCATGTAAGCACATTCCCTTACCAGGAATCGACTTGGATTCCTGGGCTATTGTCTTGGAGTGGCTGAACTGCTCCAGACTGGGCTTGAGACCATCTGGTCCCATTAATCATCCCGGACAGGATGTGTTTGTTGCTGGGCAGATGAGGGGTTTGTGGCTGTCCATGACTGGATAGCTTATACAGGTTCAAATTGTGCCGATCCTTGCCAATGGTGGGCTGGGTAACCTCCCCACACCTCTGTCCCGGCCTGGATTTTGGATAAGAAGAGGAATTTTGTCATCATACTAGAGGCCCCCAACTAGATCCAAAATTGTGGAAAAAAGAAGCATGCACCGAGGTCCCAAATGAGTCCTTCTGCGGACAACCAGCATTGCAAAAGCCAATTCCCAGTTAAACCAAACTGCTCTTCTTGCGACCATAGAGAACCCTGCTCTGCCTTCTTTCCCAAGACCGGTGGGAAGAACTAGTTTTGCGTCCGGCACCAGAAGCATGCCATCAGTGGCACTCAGCAGTGTACCAGGACCATCTGGTTAGCTGCTGCTCCTCTTCACTGCAAAAGGGAGTCCTCAAGGAGCCGGTTTACTGTGCAGCCTGGAGCAGGCCTGCTGACCCCCAGACCAAGGTTTCTTTGCATGCTAAGTCCTGGTGATGCATCACAGTGGTCACTGTGGTTGCTAACTGCATGTGTCTGGTTGAAACAGCTGCAAGAAGCCCTCCCAGAATTCAAGATCATAACAGCTACGCAGCCGGATCCAATCACAGCACCTTCTTCCGCCACTGCACCTGCAACCCCTGGGTGGCCTTCGAAAGTACCAATGTCTGAAATAGGTGTCCTCCAGCAATTCAGGGTACCCTAGGGGTGGCCACCTAAAAGATTGTTGTAGGGGGCCTTAAGTGTACATACCTGTTTCAGAGTCCCCTTTGCCCCAAAGGGGCTGTATAAGTGCAAAGTCAACTCTCTATCAATATTCTTTCCTGCCTGAAAGCGGAGGAGTTCTAGCCAAGGGTTCTCATTCCTTTGGGTAATCCTTGGTGTTGTGAGATATGGTTGTATCCTTACTTTTGCTTATTAATTCTTTTTTTTTTTCTTCCAAGAGGTGCTTTCAAAAGACATTCCTTTGGCTTGAGCAATACTTCTGCATGGGAACCTTGACTTTCTACACCCCAATCAGGTACGCATCTGAACACTGGACTCTTCTAGAACAATGCACAGCAACTTACCTTCTAGGGAGGGAATGCATAAGTGATGTGCCTGCCTTCCAATTATAAGTCAGGTCTTAATATATTGTATTTTACTGCAGTTTTCTAGCCACTTTACTCTTCCAGTAGCACAGTGCACTGTTGAATTGTTAAACAAAGGTAAACAAAGTGTTGTGTAGATCCATTTTGGGATTGCCAACTACATAAGTGTACTACAAACCACGCATACGTTTTACCAGGTGTTTTTCAAGACTTCGTAAATAGCACGTTTTCGTAGGTCTGTGTACTACTTCATTACTTTCCTTTTCTGCTGTTAAATGTCCTTATAGACCAGCACCTGATATGTGAGAGTTTACCTAGAAAAAAATGTAACAGTGTTAGCCAACACGGTTGGCCCCTCAAGCTTCCCAGAGGACAGATTCTGAAAATACCTGCTAACACTGGTTTAACAGGTTGTAACTAGCATTCTTAAAACCCTTGTTAACCCTTTTGCAATCTAATGTTTTTTTAAGTGAATCCAGAAATGGAATCCATTCCTGGATTCATATAAGTTACTTACAACTACGAAGTATCTTGATCCAGAACAGGACTCCAGCTCAGGATTTTGTAGTGCCCATTACCAGAACTAGGGCTTTGAAGTCCAAATAGAATGCAGGGAGTGAAATTGGGGAAAAATGTGGCATTCGCCAAAAGGGGCCTCAGCCGCTCTCTACAAAGCTTTAAGTCAAAAACTAGTATTCATAAACTAGTTTTATGAATAACTATATATCGAGACCGAGAGCATTTTATATAATGCACTGCGTATCTTTGCCGGCAGGCTGTACCCTCCTACACCTTTCTGCACCGGCTCAGGTTCCAGGGAGGGAAGTAGCCCTTAGGCTGCAGCAAAACCATGCTTGGGCAGTAAAGCAGGTACCACCCGAGCACAAATATTAAGAATAAAACATTTAAAAAAGGGCTGCACCAAAAAGCAGCCACTAAATGGCCACAGAAGAGCGTGGTACTTTTTAAAACAGATTTCTATAAAAGACTTAGTTCTGAAAGTGCTCTGCTGCTGCAGAGGCTATGAGCGGTATTGGATCCTTGAGGGAGAAGGATGGAGCAAATCGTGCCAGGGGACATGACAGAATGACAGGTTAGAATGTCTTCAATACGTTTACAACACCTTCCAGAAGATTGCTGGCTAGATTTTATTATGGAAGCGAGTTCCAAATTCCTCAGGCAAACTAAGTGAACCACATTTCGAGTTAATCAAACATGCGAGAGCCACTAGTGGAGCAAGACCCTACTGTGCTGAAAGGATTGGCATCGAGATTGGACGTTTCACACTTTAGTTAACTATCGGGGCAGGGTATGTGGGTGGGGTGGAGCGGTGAAAGTGAAAAGTGCAATTTATTACCTCCACTCTGTCCTCCTAAGAGTGAAGCTAAACAGCCAAATTACCATTGTGAGAGTCAGGACCAACTTGGTAGAAACCCTGCACATACACAAAGTAGCTTTCACCATAGAAATTAGGAACAACATCCTAACAACCCATTTTGGAAGTTAAGAGAGGCTGCCATGCAATGTTTTCGTTAAGGTTTTATTTTAATACTGCCGTCAGGTAAGCTTTTCATATCAATGATAAATCTTCCTGAGCTGTGTCAACCCCAGAACTATTTCCCTTGACTAGGTTAACTATTTTACCTTGTCCGTAGGTGAAGAGGAATCTTTTCTCCTCTCACCTACTCTTTTTATGGATAACCTTTTTATGTCTCTCCATAGTATGTGCTTGACATTATAGGTTCCTACAAGTTTTGGGCTTATGATGGGTTGCCCCTATGCACTTTCCTGTTCATGCACTGGGGTGAACTACAGTTCCCAAGTAATTAAGAGGGATTGTCATCCCCCTTTACATTTTATATAGTGAGCCAGCACACCCCACCATATGTGGAGTGCTCGGGGGATACAATGTATCCCCTTTCTTACTTACCTGGTCACATGTTACAATTCCAAGTTCACAAGAATGACTGGTGGCAGTAGTTTTACCTTCATTACTTTTAGTCTTTATTACTCGCAGGCTGTTAGTTCAGCCTCGGTAAGGCACAGATAGGTCCCCCACTTTTCAAAAATGGTGTTCTCTTTCTTTTTTGACAATTTTTTTGGGTGCTTGCTGAGGTCTTCCCATGTCATTCTAGGCGGAAATGACCTCCGTGTGGTGGGAATCCTTTAGATTCCCCACCCCGGCTCCAGTGTCTGGAAAGGCAGGACGCAAGGAGGAGTCCAAAACACTGCAGCCCTTGTCTTTCACCTTGCCTGAAAGGAGCAAACTCCAAGTGGGGGGCTGGCTGTCCCGATTGGACGGCCAGCCCGCCTCTTGCTGTAAAATACGGGGACAGAATGCAGAGGTTGTGCTGCAGTCCTGATAAAAACTCCGGACCTGGAAGCTGCTGATAAGTCGACCACTGGAAACAAATACGAAGAGGAAAATAACAAAAATGCAGCCGAGATGATTTCCAGCGACCGGAGAGGCTGCTGTGTAAGCCGGAGCCTTCTGTTAGACTTCCTTCCAAGCGACCTGGGGACTACAAAAATGTGGACCCAGAGCCTGGAGAGATCCACTAGACTCAAGACCACCAGCATCTTGAGCCATCCCACGTCGTGCTGCGACCTTGCTGGCTGCAATTGCTCAGTACCCTCGGACCACGAGCCATTGTGTGGTGCAAAGTCTTCAGAATGGAGCTGAAACTTTGGTGGCATCCTGCTGGAGCTCCAGAGAGACAATTTGAGTCCTAAAATTCCCCTCATCAGAGTGCTAACCTTGCAAACGACGAGAATCCAACTACCAATATTCAATCTTCCTTACAAGGGCGCCAAAACCACAGCACTGCATCCAGCTACGAAGACACTCTTGCCTGGAGGCTTCTCCGATGATGCCTGCTGCAAATTCCCTTCCAAAGTCCTGTCTTCCATCTTCATGACAAAGGAATCCATAGACCGTTTTTTGGTTGCAGATCCTGAAGTCTTCCTGCTGCAACTCTTCTTCTGTGCTGGGAAACTGTGTTGGCTGGGGTAATAACTTAGTTAAGCCTGTGTTATTTCTGTAAAGCTTTTGGGGTCTTTTCTGTGATTGGGCGTCCTCTCATCCAGTTCACCAAGGACCACTGCTGGAATCTTCGTACAGTGTCTTTTCAGAAGTTCCTGGTCCCCTAACTAACTAAAATGAACTACTTACTTGTTTGAACTGTCTTCCACAAGAACTCGGACGTTTGCCGAACCCCATCTCACCCTGCCTACAGCTGGCACCTAGACCACTAGGGTCCCTCTTCTGCCTCTGAGTGAACTCATGCAATAGAATGGGGAAGGATTGGATAAGTAAAGGATTCTGTCAGTATAACAAGTGTTGAAAAGTACTTACTTGTGAAAGTGTTAGTCGGTAACTGTAACTCCGAGTCAACAGTTACAAAAGTTCTTACTTACCTTGAATGTGTGTTGCGTCATTCTGAAAAGTATATGTAAGGTTATTTTTACTCACCTGTGAATTGGTTATGCCTTTTTCCCAAAAGTAATGCTGTTGGCTTCACCAACTGTTTCTTTCAGAGAATAGATGTATAAGTTCCCCAATTGGGTCTTACTTCCCCCTAACTTGCTGTATAGCCCATTTAGAATACGTCGGCCAAAGTTGTATCTACCTAGAATAACATGGAGTCATTCTTAAAGTGTAACATTGGGTTTTGCTTTCCCTAATCTGTTTTATACAGATGCTAAAACAGTTGTCTATACATACCTTTAAGTTGCTGGTAGCTCCTTTAAAAAAGTATATAGATTTTACTTACCTCGGGTTATAGCGGTGTCCCATCGTAAAATAAGGTAGAGTTATTGCTTACCTCAGTCTGTGTTCCACTGAACTGAATAGCAACTCTAATTGTGTATTACACCAAAAGGTCTTACGCAGTACAACTGTGTGTTATCATACATGTATTTATAGGTTTATACTGTTCCCTGAATGAGTTTTGCACTATTCAGAAAAGTATCCTGCTAACCGGGTTGGTTGATTATGTGATTTCTTTGCGGAGTATCACTGCATAATTGACAGGGTCTAATAGCCTTGTATTAGACAAAGCAATCTAAAAGTAACTTATGGTTTTTACTATTCATGAATAGGTTTGGCCAATGCTAAATATGTATGGCTTCCCTGGAAATACTGTTCGTGTTCTGACTTTAAAGCATAGTATTTTGTTTTTATATGCGTTTATATGATCTATGATTGTACTTATTTACCCAAGATTTACCATAGTTTACTTGCATTTAAGTAAACCCTTTATTTCTACAATACATAATGTTTCAGTGTTTCTTTGGACTATATATGTACCAATTTATTTGTACCGATTCTGCATCCCTCTCTCCCTCCTAAAATGAGCCTGGCTGCTCTGTATACGCTACCATATACTCAGCTGGTATTGCCTTATACTGAGAGTGGAGTCTTGTACTGTCTCAGTTAAATGGTTTTACTGAGCCCTAAGTGGGACTTCAGAAAAAGGGTCCCAACAACTGCACACATCACCACAGTAGTAGTCATAGTTCATAGCCTTGTCCATATGGTGGCAAATTGTGACCCAGCCCAGGGTAAAAAGGTGTCCTGTGGGGTGAAAAGGAAACAGGGAAAAGATAGAGCAGAGAAAGGCAAGTGGGGAAGGCAAAAGCCAAAACAGATGAATGGAAGTCCAAGTAAAAAGGAAAAGAAACAGGAGGTAGCGACAGCAGGGATGCACGCAGAATTAATGCAGGTTTGGTCAAATGAAAAGCAGATCAAGAGAAGAAAAAAGCTGCCTATATAGCAATCTTTCACAGAGGTAGACACTAAAAAACACAATTGAGTGGTACGAGCTTAAAAACACATTATGGATGCATTATGATGGCCTTGGGGTGTGCTCCAGAGCGCCTTTGAAGTATGGGGGCTTCTTAACAGATAATCATATTTAACTCCCCATGAAGAAAACTGAAGGGTTACCTGGTGGGGAGGAGCCAACCAACCGAATGATCAGAGCCAGAAGTTGGCCGTGTGTGGATTGAATGCTGGAGAACCCACTAAGGACAGAAAGAGGAAGGAGACACATATATCCCCTGCACTTCCTCCTTGCGCCAGAGCCAAACCAACTCGGCCATTAGAGACAAGAAGGACTTTTCCGCTGCAAATACATTAGATGAAAAATGAGACATGATACTCTGTTTTGTAGATGTGCTTGGCAAATGCAATTATACCAAGAGAAAACCATTATGTACTATCAGCAAGGAGCCTGTGGTCCATCTAATCTGAAAGTGGCTGAATGAAAATGTAAGTAAACTTAGGATCTAGTGACGCTGTAAACAAAATGGAACAGGAGGTTTGAGATGGGAGTGCAAGGATGAAGGCCTAAAATAATGTGAATTGATAAAAGGCCATCCTAAAAGAGCGAAAGGCACAATTTGCAAATCATGTCATTTAATGGACATTTCTATCTCTTGCTCACTGTTATGACAAACGGATGACTCTGGAAACATGCAAGATCAAATTAGGTGCCTGCGCTTAGTAATAGTTCAAGGTTGTGTGCGTCTTAATAGTATTCAAAGACTGGCCTATCAGCGCTGAATAAATGCTGAGAACGATAACACAGGAATTCAATACATCACAGTACCAAAACCATTCTTTAATCACTGCCTTATCGATGCAGATGGCATTTCAGGAATGGCGTATTTAAACAGCAAATTTCAATATGTAAAAACACATAGTCAAGGCTCAATCACCTAGAAAATGTAATCGACTTAAGAACTGAGCCCGAGCCCCAAAACTCTAATTCTCGCAACTCTAAAGCTTAAAGAGAACTGGAAGTCAAGAGGTCCTTGTAACGTCCATGTCCAGTAATGTGGATACTATGTCAAGAAACCGTATGTTAAATTAAAATATATCACTCTCTTTTCAATGGTGAAATACAATTGTAAATGGACAAATGTACTCCAAATTTTGTGTGAGGTTTATTTCGATGGCTTAACGTGGAAGTGAAAAAACTCTTCAAACATGCTACTTATAAGACCTAACTCAGCCGAGGAATTCACAATAACAAAACACATACAAAAGGTCTTTGGGTCAGTTCCAGCCAGCTCCACGATTATACAAATAAATGCTCTGCCAGGTGTAACTAATTAATTTGGGCTCTCAGCTTTAAAGGGCTTGTCATAATTTATCAAAGTCAAGGTCTCCCATAAAAACGTCAGTCAGATCAAAAGAAAGGTTATTGAACTCTCTGCACAGCAAAATACATCTGCTCTGGACACATTTTGATAAGGAGTAGGTAAGGGATGCACGACATTGTCACTTGGAGCAACAAGTCAAAACTTTATACTAGCAACATGAATAAACCTTAAGATGAAGCAAATCTTATATCAAATGTGTAATGATTAATGCACTCACTGTGTCGCGATGCAAGGACAGATGCACATGAAATGTTTACACATCGTAGCTAGGAGTAATATCTACAAAATTATGTAAAAAATATATAATGTGCCATGTTGGGAAAAACAGAACTTGCTAAATTTTTAAAATTGTACCACCATTATTCAAGTGTCTAATTGTGCACACTGACATTTAGAGTACAGTGATATCGATCTTATTAAACTATCACATTTAATATTGAAAATGAGGGTTCAGTAGGCATTTCTTCAATAGTAGTTTTGATCACCATCTTTGGAATTGTGAAAACCACACCTCTGTCACAAGGCAGGGGAGGAGCCAGAAAGATATATAGTTGCATGCACACAGGACATGGGGAGATTATAATTTATGGAATATGTTGAGATTAGCATTGAGAAAGGAACTGGAGCTGGGAATGCAAAGGTGATATTTGAACTACTGACCCCAGGCAGATTGTAGATCAGTTTATAGAGATGGACGACCAGTCTATGTTTGGAATTTGGTCTACAGAGAGCCACCTTAAGAGAAAGGGTTTGCTGAAGGAATGATTCTAGGCCAACTGAATCCCTAGCTGATTTTTTGAAATCAGAAGTCACATTTTAGAAGGTAAATCTAACCCCAATCAACCTGAAGCTGTCCATAGAGATTGATCAGGGTATATCTGAGAGGTTAAAGGGCAGGGAATTCCGGGGAATACAATTCGAGAAAAGGAACGCTGGTGCCGATATTAAAATGCTGTGTCATCCCAGTTACATGGGACACAACGTGGATCAGTTCTTTAAAGCCCAAGGTACTTTGTACTGAGAAACTACATTTAAAACTGAATGCATTTTGATGCCATTTTAGACGGAATTGGCCGGGTAAAATTAAGCGCTATTTAAAATACAATTAGTGGTCTAAGTCAGTAGTCACTCTGGGCTATGGTATCATTGTAAAATGTGATTGTCTAGGGAAGGGGGTAAAAGTTGCAAGCTACTACCCAGCCATAAAAAGTCAATTGTCAACTCATTTCTAAACATATATACACATTAATACCATTCCCTACCCGCAAAGAATCAACTTTCATTAGCCGATGGCTAGTGCAAAGTTTGAGCCATAGCCTAGGGTGATAATGTGCATTAATGCAGCAAGAGGGGAAGGGCACATAGTCATGGATTAGGTGTTTTTTGCAACAGAATTGAATATAGGGAATTCATGTATTTAATAACAATTGGGTGAAGTGTTAACACCCCGTAGTCCCGGATCTTTAAAGGCACAAATATGCTAATGTGGAAGGACAGGGGTTTTTTGACATTGTACATGCTACTGGAGAAGGTTACAACTACAGCCCAAAACACATGCATGTTGTGTAGACATACATAGAAAGTCGTGCAAGCAAATAGAACCAGAACCACCACCACCACCACCACTACCCCACCCGCCCCCCAAAAGCTGCATAGATAGCTGAATTCAAAATTCAAAGTCACACACACACACAGGTATAGACTGAAAGTAACACTCATGCTTATTGAAAGTCACAAAATTACGAGAAAGCTGTACACGTGTATTTTGAGTACAGGGTATACAAGCGAGTTCAAAATACAGCAATCCGATTCCCGAGATTATTACTTTGAATTCAAAATTACAGGAGACGCATTCAAGCTGCCCACTGTCTACAGTTAAGAGGCTTACATATAGCCTATACATTCACAACCTCACACCTGTACAGATAAGTCAATTTTATTGTACATGTATTTTAAATAAAGTATTCAAGTGGCTTTCTCAGATATCATACTTGTGTTGATATTGGAATGTTTTCACACACGTGCCTTATGTTTAAACGCTACCCTTGAAGTATTTGATGTTATTTAAGATGTAGGAAAAAGAAATAGATATGTTGAGAATGTCTAATAGCTGTCAGAATACAATATATAGCTGAATAAAGTATGAATGCTTATATGGACTGATGGAGAGATTCATATAGGACAGGTAATTTCCATGATGTGAAGCTGGAGACCAACTTAGATGAAGTTACATTATTCCACTAAATACATTTTGATTTCTGAAAATCGGGCGAGAGAACAGATGTAAGCAAAAAACCTTACTGAGTGAACATAGAAAAACATGCTGATAACCTGGCACCTTACTAAGTAATATAAAAGCAAGATGTAACAGAATATAAATAACAGCCATAATTGGTACTAAAAATATCCGTAGAAGAGAATTAACAGTGCAAACAGACAGCACTTCTGAAGTTGAGAAAGGTGATCAGCAGAAAGGTTATTTAGGTGGTAGGCGACAGCATACGGAGGTAGTAATAAACATCCCTAGAAACAAAGAAAGAGGAACAATGAAAACTAGTTCTACATAGGGAAGATGTACAGTGATGGGTCACTCCACAAACGAACAGTGCACAGGCAATAAACAGAAATCTGCTTGGTGAAACAAGACTGAATACTTCTAGATAGGGAGATGCCCCTCAGGTCTGTTCTGTATGAAAGGAGGTGATCTAAGAACAGGAAACTAACAACTGAAGCCAAAACGTACCAATAATGTGTTCCAGCAAAGAACGTAAACCAGGTGGGTTTCCCTTTAGTGTGGAAAGAGACAGGTTTTGATTTTTGCTTGGATAAGCAAGGATCACTCTGATGTCCTTGGAGATGGATTTCCATAGCTGCAATGCTGCAATAGAGAAGGCTGAGCCTCAAAGTGTCTTTTTTGTCTAGATGAGATCCACCAGAGTTTGGTGAGACTGGGACTAAAGTTTAGGGATGTGTTAAGAGTTTTCTTTGCAAAGGTGACATGGCCAGCTACAGACCAGTGTAGAGCGGTGAGCTGAGAGCTCCCGTTTTGATCCCCCGAAATGCTGGAGAACTATCCCATCCTCTCCAAGGAAAAGACCTGGATGAGGTGAACGAAGAAGGACGAGACCCCTGGGATCTGAAAGTAAACAATTAACATAAAAGAGAGGCGATCCTCCCCAACGCGTTTGACAAACATGGCAGGCCGAATATAGCTACCCATAGACTCTAGCAGACAAAGCTGGAATACATTCCCCCTTGCCGTCTGTCCAGTTTCAGCAAAACCAGATGTTAGGGCTGCCCTCTCCTCTGGAGCCTATTGCAGCTGCGCTGAACACAGAGTTCTTTAAAGCCAAATCGCTGGTTGAATTGTGCCGAGCGTCATGTGCCTGGTCCAAACATGGCAGCCAACGGCAGATTCCTCTGATCACTTTCTGATAGTTATACATAAGGAGTGCATAACCCCGTTACAGCACAGATCCTGCAGTTAGCTAAACATGTGAAGGCTTCAGGTCTGGTATGAGAAAGGGTTGGTTACAGGTGAATGATGGCCCCTACAAAGAGACTGATTCCAAGTTCATTCATGTGTAAGGTGGTTCAGGGTGCTCAGTTAATGAATGGACAGGCCCCCCAGTGAGGCTTAAAGATCAGCAAAGACAGGTGGCTCCACAGACTAGCATAACCTGGAAATGGAATTTGTCTCCCAATGCTAATGTACTAACAACTGAAAACATCCTGTGGGAAAGGGAGAAATAGCACGGTGACAGACCTATTTGAGACACAATAGACATCTGGGGAAACAAACTCCCTCCGTTTTGCTCTCTCAGTGTATGATATCAACTCAAATGAGATTTCCCAGAAGAACTGAATCCTACTAAAAGTGGACAAACATTAAAATGTCAAGCTACTAGCCAGCCATAAGAAGTCTCTCACCGCCTCAATTCTATAAATACACAGAGCACACCATTTTTTACTCGCCAAGAGTCAAATTTCACTAGCCAATGGCTAGTACCAAGTGCAAATTTTGCTCCCTGCTATTAATAATGAGAACAAAAGGAAGGTGAATTGGAGCAACTAATTTACCCTCTCATTCATCACCTCCTATGACCTGTAGAAACAACTTTGAGCAAAGAGTTGGTACGATGGAACCTTTTCCTCTACGTCAAAAAGACTTCTAGGAGTACCCAATCTTACGGAACCTGGGAATCGGTAGGCACAGATTGCAGGTATTCAGGTGGCAAGAGCCAGCAAAACTTACATAGTGCTTATTTCAGTTATGAATGTATTACTTTCATCTATGACAAAAGTTAAAGGTTCGGGAGGCAGGAGGGTGTGGCCAAACAGGTTGTTCGGGAGCCAAAACCAGTGAGATGAACAAGTTACTTCTTACCTGGTAACATTCTTTCGATGGGTTGTTCCTCCGGCGTACTCCTCATCTTTGATGATTCGTCTCCAGCTTGCCGGCCTCAGAAAAAAATTTCAGCAGAGGGCGCTGCGCATCGGCGTCCGTCGAGTTGGTGTCCCTCGACTGCCACCGTATCGGCGCCGACGTCACCATGCCCATAAATAGCCACGCGCAGCGTCCGTTGTTCAGTTACGTTTTGTAGCATAAGATAAGTCATGCCTGAATTGGTTATTGACCTTGAAGGAGCATAAACTGCAACCACAAGGGAAGTATTACTGCGGGCATGGATGGGAGGGGTGATAAGGAATAAGTCGGAGGAACATCCCATCGAAAGAACGTTACCAGGTAAGAAGTAACTTGTTCTTCGAAGGGATTGTGTCCTCCGACGTATTCCTCATCTTTGATAGACTTCCCATAGCAGTGTTGTGTAATTGGAGGTGGGAGTAAAAACGCCATATTTCCCTTTAGGAATGAACAGAATCAAATACTGCTTTGCCAAACCTAGTCTCTTGACTAGAAGAGGAATCCAGGTTGTAAAATGTTGTGAAGGTATGTGCGGACGACCATGTGGCAGCCCCACATATATCTCGAACCGGAACCCCTCTTTGGAGGGCCGAAGAGGCTGCGATACCCCTGGTTGAATGAGCCCTAAGATTTTGAGGAAGCTCTTTCCCTGCTAGTTTGTAACATTCCAGAATGGCCAAAATAATCCATCTGGAAATGGTCTGTTTTGTTATCGGTAGTCCCAATTTGTGCCCTGAGTAACCTACGAACAGTTGGTCTGCTTGCCTAATCCTAGCAAGTCTGCTGATGTAAAAGCTTAAAGCCTGCCTTGGGTCCAGCCTGTGTAGCCTTTCTTCCTCTTTCCTTGGATGGGGAGGAGGATAGAATGAAGGTAATGTAATTATCTGAGTGATGTGGACTTCAGAAACCACTTTTGGGAGGAAATTAGGCTTCACCTGTAGGACAACTTTGTCTTTATGAAAAATTGTATGAGGGGGGTTTACAAGATAGAGCTTGTAATTCTTTCACTCTTCTAGCAGATGTTAGTGCCACTAATAAGACAGATTTAAGGGTGAGAAATCTTAGCAAACAAGAGTGGAGTGGTTCGAAAGGAGTACCCATCAGGAAATTTAAGACTAAATTTAAGTCCCATAAGGGAACTTGGAATGGTCTTGGAGGATAGATATTAGTTAATCCCTTTAGAAATTGTATTACTAAGGGTAATTTGGAATACAATGGCTCCTCTGCAGTGCGCTTGAAGATCGATAGCGCTGCGAGATAGCCCTTGATAGTGCCAACTTGAAGGCCTGAATTTCCCAAATAGAGTAGAAAGGATAACACCGTTGGTGTACCACATGAAAAGGGGTCGATATTCTCTTCTCTAAACCAGCTGCAAAATTTGTTCCAACGGCAGCGGTATAAAGACTTTGTTGCTGGCCTTCTGGCCGAAAGCAACACCTCCATAACATCATCTGGGAGGTCCCAATCCTTGTATCTCAACCTTTCAGAAGCCAAGCGTGAAGGTTGAGGGTTCGGATGTCTGGATGGAGACAGAGAAGATTCTCCTTGAGTGGAAGGTAAATTGGAGGGCAGATGGACATGTCCAGAAGGTCCGGGTACCACGTTCTCCTGGCCCGGTCTGGGGCAATTAGGATCATGGTCCTCCGGAATCTTCTCAACCTCCTGATCATTTGAGGAATGACAGGGACTGGTGGAAATGCGTACAGGAGTGGAAACTCCCAGTCCACTACGAACGCATCCCCTAGAGCTCCTCTCGGGGGAAATTCCCTTGAACAAAACAGATCGCACTTCCTGTTGGTACTGGTGGCGAACAGATCCACTTGAGGGGTTCCCCAAAGGGCAAAGATCTCCTGAAGGACTTCCTGAGCTAGCTCCCACTCGTGGAAGACTGTGCTCTGCCTGCTCAGAGCGTCCGCCTTCAAGTTCTTCTCTCCGGCTAGGCGAACTGCCGATAGAAAGATTCCTTCTTGAATTGCCAAAAACCAGAGCTGCATTGCCTCTCTGCACAGTGGCAGTGATCCCACGCCTCCTCTTTTGTTGAGGTAGTGCATGGCCACTGTGTTGTCTGTCATTATCAGGACATTTTTTCCCTGTACTGATGGTAGGAAAGCTTTCAGCGCTAGTCTGATCGCTCTCAGCTCCAATAGGTTGATGTGTAGTCTGGACTCCGATGGAGACCAACGACCGCTGATGGTCAAGTCGTTGGCATGGGCTCCCCACCCCGTGAGTGAGGCGTCCGTGACTACTGTTATCTCCGGCCATGGTTGCCAAAACAGTTCTCCTTTCAAAATGTTCTCTCGATAAGCCCACCATTGAAGGTGTACCTTGTCCAGAATCCGAAGGAGATCTGTCATTTGTCCTGAGAACAGGGACCACTGGGTTCTTAGTGCCCACTGGAGAGATCTCATTCTCAGGCGAGCCTCTGGCACAAGGAAGATGCAGGATGACATGAGGCCTAGCAACCTCAAAAAGTCAAAGGCTGGGAGATGTTGGGCATTTTGAAACTTGGTGACCATCTGCAGAATATCTTGAGCCCTCACCTCTGGTGGCGAGGCTTTTCCCAGAGAAGTGTCCAGGACCGCTCCGATGAACTGGAGCCTCTGTGATGGTATCATCCGTGACTTCTTTAAATTGAGGGAGAAGCCCAGTTTGTGAAGGAAGTGGCAGACATAATCTAGCTGGATCTGAGCTTGTTCCGAAGCTACAGCCCTGATCAGCCAATCGTCCAGGTAGGGGTAGACGTGAATCCCTCCTTTCCTTAGACTTGCCGCCACTACTAACATTAACTTGGTGAAGACCCTTGAGGCGGAGGTCAGCCCAAATGGCAGAACTCGAAATTGATAATGAGAGCCGCCAATTGCGAACCTCTGGTATTTCCTGTGTTTGAGATGGATTGGCACATGGAAATAAGCATCCTGGAGGTCCAGAGATACCAGCCAGTCCTGGAGCTGGAGGGCCTGAAGGATCTGAGAGAGAGTTACCATCTTGAACTTGTCCTTCCTGAGGAACTTGTTCAATTCTCGTACGTCCAAGATAGGTCTCAGTCCTCAGTCTTTCTTCGGGATGAGAAAGTAGGGGGGGGAAGTTGGGGGGGGGGGGGGGTAGTACCAGCCCTTGTTCCTCTCCGCTACAGGTACCGGTTCTATGGCACCTTTCTCTAGCAGGTCTACAATTTCCTGCAAGAGGAGCAGATCTGGAACTTTCAGAGAGCTGTTCCCCGGTGGATGACTGAGGGATGCGTACAAAAGGCAGGCAGTAACCTTGGGCAACTGTCTCCGATGCCCAAGCATCTGACGTAATAGCCTGCCATTCCATCAGATGTTGAGTTAACCTGCCCCCTACTGGTGTCTTGTGAGGAGAGTCCTCAGAGTGGTTTGGAGGCAGCTGATTCAGATGCCGAGGGTAAAGAGGTACCTGCTGCTGCGGCTTTTGTATTTTTAACCCGTCCACCTCAGGTGATTTTTTTCGGACCCCTTTGAACAGGCTGTCCTCTGCCTCTTCCGAATGCGGAATAGAAGCGAAAGGACTTACCTCTCCAAGAGGTTCCTGAGGGGGTGATATGGTGTCTGACGGATAGCTGCTCCCAGGGATTTTGCTGCTGCCTTTCATGTTTGAAGCTTTTCTAAACGGTCATCCGCCTTCTTACCAAACAAAGAAGAGCCGTCAAAGGGCATATTCAAGAGTCTGCTTTGCACACCTGGAGCAAAACCAGACTTTCGCAACCAAGCAAATCTCTGGGTTGTTGTACTTGCCGCCATGGCCCTGCTGATGCTGTCAGCAGAATCGATTCCAGTCTGAAGGGCTTCGCACATTGGGTCCTTACCATCCTTAATGATGTTGAGAAACGCTTCCCTTTTTTCTCCCTCCGGGAGGCAGTCAGCTGCTGATGAAGCACACTCCCAAAGTGTGTGGCTGAACCTTGCGGGTGTACAAGTAGCATTGATGGATTTCAACACCATGCTACATGCAGAAAATACTTTTTTGGCCATAGAATCATATCTCTTGTCATCCCTGTCCTGTTGAACAGTAGGGTAAACCGATTTACTACCTGATGAAGTTGCTGCCTGAACAACCAGACTCTCCAGAGTTGGGTGTTTGGATAAATATTCAGGGTCAGCAGTAGACACCCTATACTTGGCTGATAATTTTTTTTGTTAACTGCCGGGATAACCTCAGGGGTTTCCCAGTTTGCCAATATTTTCCTTTGTAATGCCGCATGACATGGCACCACAGGATCCTCCTGTGGACATTTAACCAAAGTGTCTGTGAGGTCGTCTTGCTGAAAAGCAGGTGAAGGTGTAGACCACCCCATAAACTCCATTATCTTTGCCATCAAGGTTCCTGGGTCTGGTTTGGCAAATTCCACTTCTGGGGAAGTGTCCAACCCACTTGCTTCATGTAAGGATTCATGGAGGTCCTTAAACCTACCTTCCTCAGAGGTAAATTCCTCTGGTACAGGAGTTGCAGATCCCTGCAACTCAAAAGGTCTCTCCCGATACGAATTCTCCCCTTCCTCATAGATAGATGCTAAGGCTCTGGAATGATCAGATCTTTGAAATGGTATAAATCCCATTTCCAGAGCAGAAGGGGCCAAATTCGTCATAATTGGCTGAGAAAACATCAACGTCGTCGACGCAGATGTTAAAGGCTTCGAAGCCATCGAAAAAGGCATCGAGAAGGTTGGTAGAGGCCTCGAGGAATTCGAGAGTATCGGAATTCTACTCGAGGTTGTCAACGACATTCTCGTGATCGGGGCTCTGGGTATGGCCACTGGCTGTGAGGTGGCCGTGGGTTTGTCCTTTCTCAGCGTCAAAGACAGCGTCGAATCAACTGACCTGTGCGTCGAAGAACCCTCCGATGGCGTTGAAGACGCCGATCTATGCGTCGAAGGGACCTTCGACGACGGCGTCGAAGACGCGACCTTGCCTTTACTCGAGGGTTTGTGACGCTCTTCAGTAGCTTCTTTTGCCGGGTGCTGCCACTCGCAGCATTTTGATTTTTCAGGTCTTTCACCCATGGTATCACCCTCAGCAGTCTTCGAGGGGGTCGAGGCCGCTTCCTCCCACTCAGGAAGCGGCCTCGACCCCCCTTCCTCTCACTCAGCCTGAGAGCTATGTTTTGTGGGGCAGGAGACCCTTTTCGGGGAAACTGAAGAAGAAGAAGAAGAGGAAGGGGATCTTCAACGTCTCTTTTTTGAATGCTTAGATCTCGAAGAGTGATGGGAACTGCTTCGAGATCTAGAACGAGAATGTCTTTTGTGATGGCGAGGAGACGAATGTCTCGACTCTGCCGAGGAAACTTTTGAGGAAGGTTTAACTGCCTTACCTCTCTCGAGCTTCCCCTTACGCTCCTTCAAGGCTTTCGCCAGTCATGGACATGTAGTCCTCGCACTCCGAACAATGGTGATCGACTCCCAGGCACCACAAACAGATCCTGTGAGGATCTGTCAACGACATTTTCTTTCCACAGTCTCGACATTTTTTGAAGCTGGACCGTGGAGTCGTCGGTTCGGATGAGGAAGCCATCAAGTACGAGTCGGTATTCACGAGGAATAATGAAGTATATTTGACTGAAGAACTGAGCAACGATATTCCGAGGCCCCACGAAGCGCGGAAAAACGGAACTGAGCAACGTACGCTGCGCGTGGCTATTTATGGGCATGGTGATGTCGGCGCCGATACGGTGGCTGTCGAGGGACACCAACTCGACGGACGTCGATGCGCAGCGCCCTCTGCTGAAAACATTTTCCAAGGCCAGCAAGCTGGAGACGAATTATCAAAGATAAGGAATACGTCGGAGGACACAATCCCTTCAAAGATAGAGGTTTCATTCTGTTGGAATGTGCGAAGAGTAGACAAGAAATAGTGGGAATATAAATTCCCGATTTTCATTAATCCATCGCAAATGGAAGATTAAGATTGCCGATATGGAATGTAAGGGGGATGGGCAACCAGTCAAAACAAAAGAAAATTGGTGCACAATTGAAAAGAAGGGGAGTGCAAATAGCACAATTGGAGCAAAAACGCACCTAATGCAGCCAGAGCTGGGCAAGCTACAATTGAAATGGGGAGGGGAAAATGCATGGGTCCAATTATTCACCATGTGCAAGGGTAGTTCTTTTATGGACAACTAAGGATACCCCATTGCATATAACTGAGAGACTCAGACTGAGAAAGAAGAACAGTGATACTGGCAGGCTAATTAGATGTCAGGGATACATCTCTAATAAACATATATGTGCCTAATGTGGAAAGCAGCACATACTTTCCTGAAGTGTTAGAATGAGTTGGAGGCTACAGTTATGACATCCACACGTGAAGATGGTTTTTAAATTGTCCATTAGAGCTTGCAATAGACAAATCAGACACAAGCGGCTCATACAGAAAATCGGAACAGAGAAAAATTACAACTTAGTGGAACTCTGGGCAGAGTGCAGGCAGAATATACAAGGTTACTTGTTCTACTCACACCAATACAGTTCTTACTTTAGAATAGATCACATTTATACTTGGAGTAACCTTTCCATTTGTTTTGCAAAATTAAATACTTAGGGACAATTGTATCAGGTCATGGTCTCCTAGAAGCTACATTAACAAGGGAGGGTTGCAAATCTGCGATTCAGAGACTACAAGCGGACTCACTACAGGATACACAGTGCAAGAGACCAGATATTATTCTTTTTTTAACAAAATTGGCTTTTCATTGAATATGCGGTGATCTGGGAAGCTTTCAAGGTCACAATTAGGGGTTCATGCATGGTTCCACCTTCGGAGTAAAAGCAACCATTCTAAAAAGACAATTGTATACTACGATAATTGTAGGCAAAATGTCAATGTGTGTCCCCCAATGGTGCAGAACTGGCCAAAGAACTTAAACACAACAAGACACAAAGGAACTGCTAAATAAATGTGAATACAAATCATTACACCTGTCAATATTAGTGAAGGAGAGCACGCTTGCATATTATTGGCATGGCTTATAAAAAGAGAAGCAACGAAGATTTGTTTAACTGATTGTTCTGTAGCGACCACCCAAAATGAGAAATTCAGTTTATTATAAATATTTTGAGACTCTATACTCCAGTAAGGGAATGCATGATGAAAAAGAGGCCACTAACAAACTTGATCAAGCAAAATTACCCAATATAACTCAAGCAGCAAAGGAAATGCAGAAAAACCCAGTTGCGGAAGAGGAACTATTAGGGACTATCAATTCCTTAGGAAAAAAGAAAAAGATACCAGGATGCGATGGCCTTCCGACTGAATTTTATAACACCTATGGTGACATGCTAGTCCCCTAACTTAAACAGGTATAGGACGTCCTGTATATCGGAATCCTTTCTCAAACCATGTGAGAGGCATCAATAATAATACTGCTAAAATCTAATAAAGTTCCTAGACACTAATTCATAACATTCAACTTTGCAAATGAATTTGGACGCTAATATTTTTGGGGAAAGTAATAGCGGCAAGATTATCCAGAAATCCCCATGGCAGGTGAGAGCTGCGCGACTCCCCAGCTCCCCATTTTGGAAAAAAACCCAAAATGTGTGCTTTGAAAAGCACGTGGCGGGAGGCCGTAGTGGGTTCTCCCCCATGGCCCTGCCGCTTCCTGGGCCTCCATTCCCCCGCCCCCAGACCTCCCAGCTAACACGATTGGTGACCTGCACCCGCATTAAGGTCACCCCAGGGCAGCCCTCTACCTGGCAGCCCCAGCGGCTAAGGATCCCAAGGCAAAGGGCGGCTCCTACATTAGCGGCTCCAAGATGTGTCTGCAGGTATCCGCAGGAGAAGCAAGTGAAGCCAGCAGTCAACAGACACCAACAAAAACTAAGTGTGGCATGGGTGGGGAGTAGAGCAATTACTTTACTCCAGAAAATCCCTGCCACTCTAGCTTACCTTCCAATAACAGACTGCCATAGACTCACACCAGGCATACTTAGAAAGATTTGTGACCACTAGACTGAACCTATTCATGACAGGATTGTAGAAGTTGCCTTGCATTACTTACCAACATACTTGTCAAGGACAACAAGCGCCGCACTTAGGTGGAACTTGAATATTAGCATGTGCCACACTTAGAATCGTGAATATTAGCCTGTGTCGCATCTAGATAGGATTTTGATTGAATGATAGCATGCCCACACTTAGGTGAAACTTGAATGTTAGTATGTGCCACACTTAGAATTGTGAACATTAGCCTGCGTCACATCTAGATAAGATTGTGAATGTTAGCATGCCCACACCTAGATAGAATTCTGAACATTAGCCTCTATGTAGGATTGTGAAGGTCAGCAAGTGCTACACTTAGACAAAACTGTGAATGTTAGCATGCTAAATGTCACGTAACACACTAACCAATATAAGCTCAAACACTCTGCATACTTATCTCACTCAAATAACTCACACAACCATCTCTTGCACAACAAGCCACATGCACTTCAAACACTGCAACAACACATAAACCACACCAACAGCACACGCAGACTGACACCGATCCAATACCCGCACCAAAGCTCAGCACCCGGTGTATACCGAGTTGAAGCTGCCAACAGAACACCACTCCTCCCACTATCCTACTCCCTCTTCACCTTACTAACCCTGCCCACCTTTTTGTTTACAGATCCACCAGAGCGCCTGCGGACCAACTCCGTTGGTGACGGTGCGCAGTACAAATACCTTTTATGATGGAATATATGACAAAAAATGTAAACACGCAGAAAACATGTGGTCATTTCTCCATGCTACCACTTAATTTCTACAAAATTTAAATAGTACCAACCGTGACATACAGAGCAGAGACCCGGGATTTGCGGGATCGTACGATGTGGCTAAAAGTTAAGAGTACATTTTGGAGATACGTACTCCATCTATCAAAGGAAGATTCAGCCCCTTGTCGATCGAGGCATCTGCCACATAGAAAATCATATCACTATATAGGCACATTCTAGACCCCCCTCCACATAGAGGCGTTGGTTCTTGAGTGTAGAGGAGGCTGCGGGTCCCTAGCGGGCGTAGCGTCTTGCTACCAGCTGGCGCCGAGGCAGGAGGGACCGCTGCGGCAACTGGGGAACGCCTGGCGGTGCAGCGGAGATGCGCATAGCGGACGGCTGCCGGTCGGCGGGGCCAGCCGGGAAGAGATCTGACGGAACCGGGAGGAGAAGAGGATGTACGGCTCGGCCGGGGCCCCGAAGAAATTGGAGCAGGAACCCTGCGGCCGCGGTGTATGGACTAGGGGTGCCCTGCGGGCACCGGCGAGTCCACGAGTGGCGAGGCAGAAGCGGGGCGGGGGAGGAGTCCTGCCCCGCGCCCCCTGCACCAGAGGCGGCACGGAGAGGAGGATTGGAACGGGCCACACGAAGGCACTGAGGGCGGCCCTGCAGCTGTCTGGGCCCACTGGGATGGAGCCTGATGCCCGCGGAGGACCCGCCCCACTTTAGGCTAGCAGCATAGTCAAGCGGAGGGGGGCAGAGGACTGCCTTGCTGGGGGCCTGTTGGGCTGTTCTCCCCAGACATTGAAGCGAGTGCCCCTGGGACGGAGGCGGGGGGACGTTGGTGGCAGAGACTCTTGGGGGAGCGTCGGATTGGGAAGCCACAGGGGGACCAGTGCTGAGAGGGGAATCTGAGGCATCTCGGTCCTCGGGGCCTGTTGGCATTCCCGGCCCCCACCAGAAGGACAGCCAAGTATGGGTGCTCCACCCATCACAGAGGGGCCCCTCTCGAACAGCTATTATGATAAGTGTATCCCCGCAAAACCCACAGTTGGGTGAACAGTAAATTGGGACGGCCAAAGGGAACTGGTTGTCGAGGACGGAGCGACAGGAAGATGAGCTCTGACATCTACATGAAAGGCAAGCAGGGTGCTCCAAGCGGAGGTGGATTCTTGGTGAGACGAGCAGTGTGCCACGCAGTCAATCCGTCCATTGGCATGGCCACGAAAGTCAAGGGGAAAAGTGGGAGAGGACAGTCGGCCCTAGCAGAAGCTCCAGGTATTCTCCCTACTATCTGGCCGATGCAGGAGGTGAGGGATTCGGCTAAGACCGCAAGGGAGGACCTCGTTAGGAGTGTCTCACCACCTGAAGAGGGAAGCTCAGCCACAATGTCACGGCAAGATTTCAGGGGGGAGATGCACGCCCTGCAAACCAGCATAACAAAGACATTTCAGGATCAATTTCAACTCCTTCGAGCTGACCTTAACACGGCAAAGGGGGAAATAAAACAGGGGCTGCGGCAGCAGGGCGAGAGGACGGGCCTCCTGGAGAGGCTTGCAAGATCTGGACAAGGAAGTGACAGCCAGTAGTGAGGCAACAGAGTCTGGGCGTAGCCACGCACAATCTGGAGGTTCAAATGGAAGATATGGAAAATAGGTCCCGTCGAATCAATATAAGAATTAAAATGTTGCCGGAAACTGTCCAGGACAAAGACTTAAAAGGAGTAGCCCAATCTATGTTCGCAGAGATCTTGGGGATCTCACCACCGGAGAAGATTGAGCTGGATCGAATACACAGAGTGGGCAGAGGGAGCGCGGGGTCACAGTCACGACCCAGAGATGTTCTAGCAGCATTCACCAGGTACGCCCAAAAGGAAGCAGTCCTCCGGGAGGCGAGGAAACAAGAACCAATCATGTACCAAGAGCACTGTATCGCACTGTTCCAGGATTTAGCGAACAGTACGCTGATGAAGAGACGGCAGATGGGACCGGTTCTTAAGACACTCAATGAGGGAGGGATCAAATACAGATGGACATTTCCATTTGGTCTGTTGTTCGAGTGGGAAGGAGCTCAGAGGCGAATAACTACACTACAGGAAGGCGCAAGCACACTCTGACTTGACCTGGACGACGTTCCCACGAGTTCTGGGAGGCAAATTGCAGCAACTGGACCAGAATCAAGGCCGTGGGCCTGGTCAACAGTGGGTGAGAAGAGAAGGCGGGTGAAGCCGAGTGGTAAACCCTCTACAAAAAGCAATAAGAAATGCTCCGGGGAGGCGGGAGGGGATGCACAAGAGGGGTCCTAAATTACAAAATGCTATAAGGGTGGTGGGCCACTAAAGGGAGTAACTGGCAGGGGGGGGGGGGAGCACCCATCTATGAATATGAAAGGGTGGGTATACCCGAGGAGCGGGTAGAGGGGGAGGCGGGAAGAGCACGCCCTTCGTGGGGTGAGGAGAGTGGGGGGAGGGCAGCGGAGGGCGCGCGCATGGGTCAAGGTTCAGAGGACAGAGAGCTCACCCAACGTCATGAGATGCAAGGGGGATCAGGGGGAACGGCTGGAAAGCTTCGCCACTTGGGGACTCATACAGGTGGAGGTCCCGGGGGGACCCAGGGTATTCAGAGTGTCGAGGTATATTAATTCACTCTTAAGTGGCTAACACATAATGTGAAGGGCCTGAATACCCCCCTTAAGAGGAAAAAGTTAGAACAATTTACGAGAAGAGAACCCGGATATTTTGGGTTTACAAGAAACGCATCTTAGACCCAAAGACCGGGGGCCCCTTAAACTACGGGGATTTGACCAGATCCTGCACGCATCAGGGGGGACTAGGTCGGGGGGGGGGTAGCATTAGCTATTAAAACATCGGTGGACCTCAGGATCTCCGAGACTATACGAGACAAGGAGGGCAGGTATAGAATAGCCATAGGGACATATCAGGCAGCCCGTATACTGTAGCAGTAGTGTATGCACCAAATGCTGGCCAAGAGCAATTTCTGAAGCGGGTCCTGGGAAAATTAGAGGACAAGGCCCGGGGCCAAATCATTTTACTAGGCAACCTCAACATAGCCTAGAAAAGAGAACGGGACGGGTCAGGACATCCAGTTGGGGGAGGTGGGGCAGTGATGTCGGCGAATCTAAAAGATAGAATACGTGGAGCGGGACAGAGATGTGTGGCAGGAGATTAAGGGGGAGGAAGAAGGATACACCTTCCTATCAGGGGTCCATGGATCTCAATCCAGAATTGACTACATCTGGGTAACCTTGAGCTTGGTGGGCCGAGTACAAGAGGTGGTGACGGGTCCCATCGGCATAGATGACCATAAAGTGGTGTCTATGGTAATGGACTTAGGCCTCAAGGATAGAGGGGTATGGATGTGGATGTACCCAGGACATCTTCTTAGGGATCCGATAGTTAGACAGGAAATAGAAGAGAAGATTAGGAACTTCAACATCAACCAAAGGGGGGGGATACGAGGGAAGAGATAAGATGGGACGCCTTCAAGGCTACGTTGAGGGGGGACTTAATAGCAGCAGCGACCCATAGGGAGAAGCAATTAAAAGCGCTGGAAGCGCAGCTGGAAGAGGAAGTTGAAACGGCGAGGCGGAATGCGGGGGCAACTCCGACTAGGTCCTCTATGAGGACATATCATAGAGCATTAGGACAGTTGGAGATTCTTAGAACCAAAAAGGCTGAGGGAGCTCTCCTTATTTTGAAGCCCAATAAGAACCCTGAGGAGCGAACATTTAATAGGCCTATTGCGTTGATTAATATCAATGCCAAGATCTTTACGAAGGTGCTGGCAAACAGATTAGAGGGTTTCCTTCCGGACCGGATTCATCCGGATCAGGCAGGGTTTATTAGGGGCCGGCAGACAGCGGAGAGCATAAGAAGGGTGGCCCGCCTGGTGGCAAAGTCCCACAGAACGGACACTCCCACGGTCCCATCGACACAGAAAAAGCTTTTGACCGCGTGGAGTGGTCCTTTCTGTTTATGGTGGTGCGGAAGACGGGTATCTGTGGAAATTTCTTATGCATGGTGCAGGCTAACTATCAAACGCCCAGTATGAGAATAGCGGTAAATGGGGCTACGTCCAGGTCCTTTAGAGTGGGTAGGGGCACTAAGCAGGGTTGCCCCCTATCCCCTATGCTTTATGCAATCTATCTTGAGCCCCTCTTACAGGCAATTCGGGAGGCGTAGGGGATAAAGGGTATTCCATTTGGGGGAGTTGAACAAAAAGTAGCAGCATTCACTGACGACATGTTAACTCTAACGGCCCCAATAGAGTCCATTCAATTAAGCAGGAAATTGCTAGAAGTTTTCGGGGAGGCTTCTGGCTTCAAGATTAACTTTGGCAAATCGGAACTCATGAAGTTGACCCTGAAAGCTGAGGACCAAGAATTCCTGAGGGGGGCTACCCCATTTATTTGGAGTCCGGGCGGAATCAGATATTTGGGGGTGAGAATCACACAGACTTTGGCAGGTTGGTATCAAGCTAATTACCCACTACTGTTAAAGGGTATCGAACGGGATTTCCGTAGGTGGAGGAGTCTTCCGATTTTGTGGTTAGGCAGGGTGGCAACGGTTAAAATGGTATCCCTTCTGCATCTGTTGTACCCCTTACAGGCAAAACCTCAAGCAGTCCCATTGGACTTCTTTAAGAAACTGGGATCACCAACTAGAGATTTTCTGTGGTAAGGGAAAAAACCACGGGTCGGTAGTCAATTGTTGATGGCTCCTAAGCGGGAGGGGGGGCCTGGCATTGCCGAACTTTCAATGGTATTATGAGGCGACACAGTTACGGGTCGTCAGGGAATGGTTGCGGGAGGGTGAGGCCACACAAAACAAGCAATGGGTGGCAATGGACAGAGCGGTGGCGCACTGCAGCTTGGCAGAGGTCTTGTGGCTCCCGAAACAGCATAGGCCTAAGCATGTGTATGGAAGCACCATCACAAAATTGATGGTGGAGAACTGGGACAAATTGGTGAGAAACAAGGGAATCACGACCTTTCCATCTCCCTTTACACCCCTGTTCCGCAATGGAGATTTTACCCCAGGGATGGAAGGAGGAGCTTTTAAGCAGTGGCAAGAGGGCAGATGTAGGTGGTTGGGCGACATGTTTCGGGGGGAAGGATTCTCTCCTTTGAGGACTGCAAGAGGGAGTATGGAGTGAAGGAGGGGGAGAAGCTCCGATATGCACAGCTACGCCACTGGGTCATGAATCCTGTGAATAAACAAGCTGCAAGAAGGGGAAAAAGACGTGGTTCAAGAGGTTTCTTCTCTCGAATGACAGGTCCAAAGGTCGGATATCTAATTTATATAGGATTCTGGACGAAGCAACTGGCAGAAGCCCATGGGCGTATATGCGGAGATGGGATCAGATCTTGGGAAGGATGATCGAGCGGTTAAGGGTTAAGGCTTCTCAGCTGCAGGAAATGTGGTACAAGATCTTGCTCGGGTGGCATTACACGCCAGTGCGCCTTAGCGAGATATACCCTAATACCTCTGGGAATTGTTGGAGAGGATGTGGGATGGAGGGCACAACCCAGCACATCTGGTGGACATGCCCAAAAATAAGACCCTTTTGGCTGGAGGTTCAGAGGGCTCAGGAGCCAGCATATGGTCCGGGAGGCAGCAGGCCTCCAGAGGAGATCCTTTTGGGGGTTGGGCGGGCCAATGGCGCGGGAGAGCCTAAATCCCGGGGGAAGGCGAGAGCAATCCTTACACTGGCTGCTATGACAGTAATAGCACAGAGATGGAAGAGTAGGGAGGTTCCTCTTCTACAAGACTTGTTGCGGAAACTCTGGGAAATTGTGGCTCTTGAATGGGCAACATATGCGAAAGACAACAATCTACAGTCCTTTGCAGGGGACTGGGAGGAAACCTTGTTCTTTCTTAAAGATGACTTTCGAATCGGATGGCGCCCTCAGCGCCTGCGACTATTGGATTTGCAGTGAGTGCTGGCAAAGGATTTATGGAGGTAATGGATCATGGACAAGGAGGAGCCGTACCAGGGGAGGGAGGTCGCGGGGGGGGCAGCGTTTCTCTGTTATATACTTGGCATTCGGGAGCAACTGGCCCATGACGTTAATGGACTATGGACATGACGCAGCTGCCTTTGGGGGGAGGGAGGATGAGGGGAGGGGTAGTTGGGAAATGTTCCTTTTTCTTTCTGTGTTGTAAAACCAATAAAAAGTAGTTTAAAAAAAATTGAATTTGCAAACCAGGGAATTAATGAATGGAACAATTCTGTATAGCCCAGTTAAGCCTATTAAATACAACTGAAAAACAAATTAAAGCTTAAAGATTGATAACCAAAGAAACATGTACCAAATATAAACTTTGATATATTTTGCGCTCAGAGAAACGTCTTGTATGATTCTGAAATATAAATTCTTTATTGTGCATATAGTTCTAAAACAAGTTAAAACCTTAAACATATTCACCATACAACAGCACATGTTGTAAAATCTATACATAATTGCAGATAACGTCACATCTTAAAAAACACAGTATAAAATAGCAGAAGTCAATACAGTACAATTATATAACATACCGCGACGTTTGAGAAATCCAAATGAAACAAAACCAGATTCTCAGACTTTTTTTTTTAATATATTTTTATTGGCATTTCTTTAAACATGAAAATCGAGACTCAACATTGTCCCATTTCACCCCCCAACCCACCCCCCTCCCCACTCACCGGTTGTATTGTTCTTAGCTGTCCCACAGCTTCCCATTCCCTTGCTTCAGTCTTATCCTGTGAACATGTCCAGTATGCAGAGTTTATGTGGCCACCATTGGAGCATATAGTCGCTTTGTAAATATTCCATCACTTCCCCCCAGTCTGTTGCAAATCTCTGTCGGTCCCCTTGTATGTTGTATGTGATTCTCTCCATTGCCACATATGTCCATATCCTGTGTAGCCATTCTTGATTGGTTGGGGTGGGGGGTCTTTTGTTTCCATTTTTGTGCTATTGCTAGCCATGCTGCTATGAGAAATCCCATGAAGTTTCTCTTTGTGTCTTTGTGAGAGACTTGTCTTGGGGGTCCCACATGCCGTACATCCATACTTCCTCTCCTAGGTTAGCTGCTCCCTTGGAAGATGTTTTGCATTTGTGATTTCACCTCTGACCAGTATGGTTGCAGTTCCACCATATGCGTCTCCAATTTCCTATCGTGTCGCATCCCCTCCAGCATTTTGCTTGCAATGTGGTGAACATTATGTGGAGTCTTTCCGGGGTGTAGTGCCATTGGATCATCATTTTTGTCCATGCTTCTCTTGTTTGGATCGCCCGTGTCCATTTAGGGATTATTTGCCAGATGTATATCCATTGTTCCCTCGTAACTTTCCCTAGGGATGTTTCCCATTTCTCCATGTATTGCCATGTTATGTTTTCTGTCTGGGCGTTTATGAATTTATAGAGGGTGGAGACAAATTTCCTTTCTCCCGTTTGGGTCATCATATATGTCTTGAATGGGGTCAGGGTCCTGGTCAATGCCCGAGTTATTCTTGGGGTAGTGAGCCAGTGATGGAGCGGTTCATATTGGAATCTGTCCTTTTCCGTGAGGCCCAGTATGTCCTGACATTCAGTGAATGTTCTGATCTGTTGTCCGTCATACATGTCTCCCATTTGTATGCAATCTGCCTCTCGCCGGAGGAAAATCTGGGTTGTCGAGGATTGTTATGAAGGGGGCAGGGTCTAGTGTGAGAATTGCTTTCTTAGTTGTTCTGTCCCATATCTCCATGATGGAGCTCATGATCTCACTTATTTTGACATTTTGATGTCGGTGCTCAGGTTTGCTCCATAGTAAGTGGTGTAAATTTGATCTTGCTACTGCTCTGTCCTGCGCCTCCCACCATTTTTCTGATGTGTTAGTAATCCATTCGTTCAGAACCCACAATTGTGCAGCCTCGTAGTATTTCTTGAAGTGGGGGAGTGACATGCCTCCGTCTGATTTTTGTGCTGTGAGCACCCGTTGCGACAATCTTGGTGTTTTGTTTTGCCAGATATATTTTGTTACGATTTTGGTGAGTCTTGAAGAATGTTGCCGGTATCCGTATAGGAAGTGCTTGGAAATAATACAGTAGTCTGGGGAGTATTGTCATTTTAATGACTGTTATTCTGCCCCACCAGGAAATTGCTAACGGGTTCCATCTGTCCAGATCTCTTTTTACATTTTCTACGAGCTTCGTTTAGTTCCCTGTGTAGAGGTTCTTTATCATGGCTGTCAGTGTAACTCCCAGATATCTTACCCCGTTCTCTGCTGATTGTAGGTGAAGATCCTTAGTTTTTTTTCGTAAATCGCTCGTTTGTCTCCAGCCAAAACCATTACCGACGATTTCTGCTAGTTTATTTTTAGGCCTGATATTGATCCATAATCGTCAATTTGTTGTATGAGGAGGGCGAGTGTCTTGTTTGGGTCTGTTATGGACCTCATATCGTCCGCATATGCCGCTGTCTTGTGTGTCTGCCCGCCCATTTCTAGGCCCTTTATGTTGGGGGCCGCTCTAATTTTTGCCAGTAGGGGCTTGAGCAAGATTGCATACAGCAGGGGTGAAGGAGGGCATCCCCGTTTGGTGCCCCTTCCTATTCTGATTGGGTCTGAGAGTTCTCCATTTACTGCTATCCTGGCCGTTGGGGAGTTGTAATTGGCTCACACCATGTTTATATATGAGTTGCCCATGCCCATTTTCTTTAACGTCGCGAATAGCATAGTCCATTCTACCCGGTCGAATGTCCTTTCCGCATCGACCGATAATATTGCTGAGGGGATTTTTGCGATTCCTGCTTTCTCTAGAAGATGTACTATTCGTCTGATGTTGTCGTGGGTTTTCCTGTTTGGGATGAATTCTGATTGTTCTTGATGGATTAGTTTGTGGAGTAGGGGTGATAGCCTGTTTGCGAGTACTTTTGTGTAGAGTTTTGCATCGATGTTGATTAGGGCTATTGGGCGGTAGGAGCTCGGGTTTTCTGGGTCTTTCCCTTTCTTGTGAAAGACTAGGATCTTTGCCCCGTTCATTGAGGTTGCAATGTTGGACATGACTTTAAAGGTGTTAAAGAGAGTCGTTAACATGGGTGTTAGTATTTCCGCGTATGTTTTGTAGAAGCCATCCAATCCTGGACATGTATTTCTCAGTAAATCTCCAATTGCTTTTGCAACCTCCTCTGGTGTTATTGGTTTGTCCAGTGCTGTTTTTTTTTCGTCTGTTATGGTTGGTAGTGTTATCTCCTTTAGGAAGGCTGCCTGCTCCTGATCATTCGGGTTCTGTGATGTGTACAGTTCCTGGTAATAGTCTCTGAATATTTCTTTGATGTCTTTTGATTGCGTTTTCTTTGTTCCTTGTCCGTCTTTTAGCGTTTGCACAGTTTGGTTTTGCGATTTGCCTTTTAATTGTCTTGCTAGTAGTTTATCTGCCTTATTTGATTTCATTGCATACCAATGTTTTGTGTAGAGTAGTTGCATTTCTGCTCTTTTGGTCCCGAGTATGTCTATCTGGCTCTGGACGTGTCTGTATGCTCTCTTTATTTTCTAGGATGTGTTCTTTGTCATTTCTTCTCTTATCTCTTCCAGTTTTTTTTTTCTAATTCACTTTCCCATTTGTATGATTGCTTGTCTTTTTGTGCTTTTAGCGCAATTATTTGTCTAAGTATCACAGCTTTAAAGGCTTCCCAGATAGTGCTTGGAGAGAGTTCCGGAGTGTCGTTCTGTTCGAAATAGTCCACTATCTTTTCGTTTCCTTCAAGACCGGGTCTTGTAAAAATTCTCTGGGGAGCGTCCAGCACCAAAGACCAGAACGTTTCCGTATTTTGGGGAGTGAGATCCATAGTGGGGCATGGTCTGAGAATGATATTTGGCCTTTCTCTATGTTCTGGATCTCTCCAACTAAGCTTCCTGTAGCCCATATATAGTCGATTCTGGAGCTTGTATTGTGTACGTGTGAGTGATATGTGCACCCCTGAGGTGTTCCTCTGAGTCTCCGCCATACGTCTTCTAGTGCCATCCTGTGCATCATCTGTTTTAGCGCTGGCGAGGGTGTCCCTTGTTGGGCGTTTAGGATTTGAGCAGTCTTCCATCTGGTTCCACACATGATTAAAGTCTCCTGTTAGTATCACTTCTCCTTCTGCAAAGTTTTCTAGTTTGTTCATTGCATCTTTGATAAAGCCATCCTGCCCCGAGTTAAGGGGGTAGAGGGTTGCTAAGGTTAATAGGCGATTTTTCTATCTGGGCCTTCGCGAACAGGTATGGACCATTTTTGTCCGCCATCAACGCTTTGATTTGTATATTGAGGTGGTTGGCGAATGCTATCATGACTCCTTTTTTTTTTCTCTTCATCGTTGGATTGGGGAATTTGGTTGAAGCCTCTTATACGGATTTGGCCTTTCCTTTTTTTCTGTATGTGTTTCTTGGAGAATTATTATATCATATTTCTCTCTGTGTAGGAAGTGTTCTGTTTTTTTAATTTTTACTGGCATGTTCATGCCTCTGATGTTATACGTTAAAAATGTTAGCCCCATTCTTTCTTTTGAGTTTGCGGTTTCGTTTGGATTTTTTCGTGTGGGTCGCTGTGGTGTGCTTTGGTTCCGGTGTTTGGCTCTTTCCCTCTTTGAACTTCCCCCTCAACTCCTCCCTTCTCTGATGGCTTTCCAGGAGCCCCCTTACAGTTCTCTTCAGGGTGTAGTTGTTCCCCCCCCCTTCCCTTGTCTGGATGTGGGCATCTGCGGTTTCTAGTTTTCTTCGATGTGGCCCCTCCTAGTTGGGGGTCTAATCCTTTTATGGCCGTTCCAGAGGATTTGTGATTTTCCCTTCTGGCGGGCCGAAGGGTAGGTGCCCCGCTGTTGCTTAATGGGATGAGGGTTTCTCTGGGAGGGGGGCTCAGAGCCTCAGGGTTGTTCTGTGATCCCTTTCCAATTTGGGACTGGGCCCGCGTCTGATGTTCGATCTGGCCCTGCAACCGTTCTGGGTGTGTATGTTTAAGAATTTGGGGCTCATTTTCCCCTCCGGGCAGCGTTCGGTTTTATTGGTTTTACTTCCCCTGAAGCCCTGTGATGTTTCTTCCGTGTTGGTGCCCAGGGACGTTCTATTATTGCCTATGGGGAAGGGGGGGGCGGCCTTCTGCCCACCGCTGCTGGAAACATCCCCCACCTCGTACCTGTGTGTTCGCTGTCTCGGCGTCTCCGCTGGGCACTGCCGTCTTCTTCTAATATGCTCACGTCAGCCGCCTTCCCTTCTTCTCTCTGTTCAGGGCTGCCGGGGAGCGGGTCTTCTTTCGCAGGGCTGGCGCCTTCTCCTCTCCGGGCCTCGTCCTCGCCTGGTTCTACTCTGCTGGGATGGCACTTAGCTCCGATCCTGGCCTCTTCCGCGTCCGGGTACGCTCTGCTTGGTTGGCGCCTTCCTTCAGACTGCACCTCAAATCCATCTGGGGACGCGCTGGTGGTGTGCCTGGGTCTCTCCGTCGGGCTCCGCTTCTCTCGCCCCACACTTCTTCCTCTGTCAGTCGGTTCTCCGCTTCTGGCTGCTAGCGGGATCTAGGGGGGCTCTTCCGGAGATTTGGTTCTCCTCTTGGTTCCACGCTGCTGTGCTGCTCTGGGGCCGGGTCGCTGGATCTGGCCCGTCCGCTGCAGCCGAAATCTTTCGGAGGGGCTCGTCGTCCTGCGCCTGGACCTCTTCTCCTGGTCTTCTCCTCCTGCCTGGTGTTGGAGGGAGGCTACGCTTCGCTGGGCTCGGTGTGTGCTTAATTTACGAATCTTTATTGTTGCGGCCCGAGCTGGGGGACGAAGCTCCGCTCACGCACGTCTACCCGGCTCGGCCGCCATCTTGGAATCCCTTCTCGGACTTTTTCAAACATATAATCCTTAATCCACTAATTTGATCATTACAAAAAATTGGTACAGGAGCTTTGGACAGCAGAGGTTCCATAGGACCCTTCCTGTAGAGCCCCCATAAAGGTGTATATACTTTTTAAAGCAGGTCACTCTCAATGGAGTCAGTTCAGTGCAATCTAAGAGGAGACTAATAGTTTCTCGCTCTAAGGAGCAGTGTCTGCAGATATCCGACTGGCCATCCTCTTTCACCCCCATTGAATCTTATTTGCCCGAGTGGGCAGTGTCTCCAATCTAAATCTTGTGGAAAACCCAGGGGCTCCCCCCCCCCCCAATCAACCCCCTTGGTATCCTCTTCGGAGGAGGTGTTGGGGTGGAAATGAGCCAATCTCACCCCCTTAGGCACTTCCAAATAAGACGAAACCCATATGAGGCGATATATCATACAGGGGGGGGGGGCGGAGTAATCCGCACCATTAGGTGACATGTAGAGGTTCTGAAGCACCTAGAAGTAGATATACGCCACTAGAAAGCCCATAGGCCTTGACTCCATTTTTGTATTTGCCCTATTCGGGGTAAGGTGCATGCCTGCACTGTCCACGATTCCTGGTTCCCAAGGCCCAATTTCTGCACAACGCACTTGCTCCGCTTGAGCCTTGTTCCCACGGAAATCAATTTTTCTCCTGTCCCCGTAGTGTTGCGAATCCTCAGTATCGCTTCAGTAATGTGCACAACACAGAACATGAGACAGTAGCAGGCCCCGGGATCTGTCTATTCATCTCCACTAAACTGCCATCGAGCCTCTGACCCCACCCAGACAGTCCAGCACTGGCCGCACATCACTAACCCCACCCCCCCCCCTCCACTACCCTGGCTCTCCGATAAGCACCCGACCCCCAGGTCTTAACCTCCATAAAAAACCCACCAAAGATCTAAACGTGTCCAGCAACATGAGATACCAAGAAGGGTAAATCATAGCTCAATCCCCAGTGGGGAGGCACTAGGTGCGGGGACCATGGTATCAATGTGAGGGTCAGCATGACTATTTTATTCTCCCCTCTCCATGGCACCCCTTTCTTTTGCCGCCCAGGTGCCTGCCATAATGAACGAATAGCACGTCTCGGTTGTTTAGTTTAGCCAAGAAACAATGTATTTTATGACTGCACTGACATTCACTGCAAGGATGAGCCCAGCTGACCCAGGTGGAGCCAGATTGACAGAGAAGAACCAGACAATTACTGCATGGCCTCCCCTATGGAGCAAAGCCATGTGTAGGGTGCCTCCAATCAGGAGCACCAAAAATGTCCCATATATTGATGATGCATGATGTGCTTGTTATCCCATGTTTGATACTGTAAGAGCAGAGCGCTCTCAGACAGGAGAGTTCTTTGCTGGCATGTGCATTTGTATCTTGTACAAGTAAGGAACAAGTTACTTACCTGTAACTGTTCTCCAGCATGGGTCTGGCATGGATTCACATGCTCATGAATATTCCCCGTCGTCAGGCTGGGAATCCTTGGTAAAGAAAAAACCAGTATCAGTTTCGTTTCTGATCTGTCTTTCGTAGTAATAACCAATCACTGGTCTCTACGTCATACTGACCACAGCCAATGACTGCCCTCTACCTAAGCACCGCCTCTGGCAGCCATCTTCAGATTTGGAAGCACGTGAAGTGGCAGTAGGACCAAGTGAAGAGCCGCAGAGGGGTAGGCGGGAGGGTTCGCATGTGAATCCATGCCAGACCCATGCTGGAGAACAACAGTTACAGGTAAGTATGGGGTCTGGCATGGATTCACATGCTCATGAATAAAGAATACATAGCAGTACACACATGCACAACCACGGGAGGTGGCAAAGGCTCAACATTAAGCATTGCATCAAACTCAACATTAAGCATCTTACCTCCTCACCAGGCTCACCTCAGGCGAACAGGTTGCGCAGCACTGCTTGGCCGACCCTGGACTCCTCCCTGGAATCCCGATCGACGCAGTAGAACTTCGTGAAGGTGAGCGTCGACCTCCACGTAGCAGCCCTGCATATGTCCAGCAGGGGCACACCAGAAAGGAACGCCGTGGTAGCGGCGATCGCTCTGGTGGAATGGGCTCTCGGACGGCCGGGCAGCGGTCGTTTTGCCAACCGATGACAGTACATGATACAGCCGGAGAGCCATCTGGAAATGGAAGCCTTCGAGAGTGCCTTCCCCTGATTGACAGGTCCGAAGTTCACAAAGAGTTGTGACGTCTTCCGAAAACACTTCGTGCGGTCCACGTAGAACTTCAGCGCTCTAGCCACATCCAGCGAGTGCAAAGTCCTCTCAGCCGGCGACGAAGGCGACGGGAAGAACACAGGCAACAGCAAGGGTTCGTTGAGATGGAAGTCCGACGGTACCTTGGGCATGAAGGAGGGGTGCGTCCTGAGCACTACCCTCGTGTCGTGAAAAGTCAAGTACGGGGCCTTGCAGGAAAGGGCCTGGATCTCTCCCACCCGTCGTGCGGAGGTGATGGCCACAAGAAACGCTGTTTTCCACGACAGAAACTTCAACGGGGCCGAGTGCAGAGGCTCGAACGGAGGTCCCATGAGCTTGGTCAGCACCACGTTGAGCTCCCACGCCGGGGCCGGAGCCTTCACCGGCGGGAACGATCTGAACAGTCCCTTCATGAACTCTTTCACCAGACGATGAGACCACAAGGACGTCCGTCCCGTGGTTCTGGTGTATCGGGAGATCGCAGCAAGATGAATCTTGATGGACGCGTGTGCCAGTCCAGCTTTGGCCAGCGTCAGCAGGTACGGCAGAACTTGGGGAGCCGTAATCCGTAGAGGGTTAATCTTCTGTGCGTGGCACCAGACAGAGAACCTCTTCCATTTGTGACCGTAGCATTTAAGAGTCGAGGACGCCCTGGCCTTTGCAAGAACCTCTCTGCAGTCGGCCGGTATGTCGTATCCTCCAAACTCTAGCGCTGCAGGAGCCAGGCCTGCAAGTTCAGCGATTTCGGGTCGTGGTGGAGGATGGCGCCTCCTTCCCTGGAGAGCAGATCCGCGTCCACCGGCAGCTTGATTGGCGGGGACGCTGACAAGTCCAGAAGGTCCGGGAACCATATCTGCCTCGGCCACGCAGGTGCGACGAGGGTCATCCTGCACCGTGACCTCTTGAGCTGGTTGACGAGCCGGATTAGCAGTGGCAAAGGAGGGAACGCGTAGAGGAACAGGCCCTCCCAGGGGAACGAGAAAGCATCGCCCATGCTCCTCGCCTGGGGAAACCTGCTGGCGAACCTCCGGCACTTGGAGTTCGTCGCCGTCGCGAACAGGTCGATCTGGGGTGTGCCCCACCGTCGGAAGAGGCGATCCACTAGATCCTGCCGTAGTTCCCACTCGTGGCACGAGCGCAGCTCCCTGCTGAGTGAGTCGGCGATGGTGTTTTTTATCCCTGCCAGATGAAACGGCACCAGAAACATCCCCTGGGCGACTGCCCAATGCCACAGGTCCTGCGCCTCCTTGGACAGTGCTGGGGACCTGGTTCCGCCCTGTTTTCTGATGTAAAACATGGTGGTGGTGTTGTCGGTGAAGATCCTCACCACCTTGCCCTTGAGGGACGGAAGGAAGGACCTGAGGGCCCAAAACACTGCACGGAGCTCCAGGACGTTGATATGTAAGGATTTCTCCCTCGGGAGCCAAAGGCCCCTTGCGTGCAGATTTTCGGTGTGCGCTCCCCACCCTTCCAGGGAGGCATCCGTGGTCACTGTCTCCTGGTGGGCTGGGGTCTGGAAGTCCATGCCCGCCGTCAGATGCGCGCGGGTGCCCCACCACCGGATCGCTCGTCGGAAACTCTCGTCGAGTGTGATCCTTTCCTCGAAGTTGCCCGTCGTTTGGATCCAGCGCGCGTCCAGGAACTCCTGCAACGGGCGCATCCGGAGCCTGCACATGGGAATGAGGTAGATGCAGGAAGACATCATTCCGAGGAGGGACTTGATGGACCTCACCTTGGCCACGTCGGCCACCAACATCCGCTGCACCTTGCCCAGGATGGTCCTGGTCCTCTCCTCCGACGGGGAGGCCCGAAGGGACACTGTGTTGAGCCTCGCTCCCAGAAACAGAGTGTCTTGCGCGGGTACCAGGTGGGATTTGGCGTAGTTCACGGAGAATCCCAGGTCCGTGAGAAGTTGGACGGTCCTTGCCGTGTGGACCACGGCGAGCTCCCTTGTCTTGGCTCGGATGAGCCAGTCGTCCAGGTAGGGGTAGACGTGGATCCCTTTGCGGCGCAGCTGAGCCGCCACCGGTGCGAGGCACTTGGTGAACACCCTGGGTGCCGACCGTAGACCGAAGGGGAGGGCTTTGAACTGGTAATGCCGCCCTTGGACCACAAACCTGAGGAATTTTCGGTGCCCCTTCAAGATGGGAATATGGAAGTAGGCATCCTCCAAATCCAACGACGACAGGAAGTCTCCTTCCTCCAGCTGACCCAGGACGTGCTGGAGGGTGACCATCCGGAACTTTTGCGCCTTGATGAACTTGTTCAGACGTCGCAGGTCCAGGATGGGGCGCCATCCCCCCGTCTTCTTCTTCACGAGGAAGTATCTTGAGTAGACTCCGGAGCCCCGAAACCTCTTTGGGACGAGTTTGATGGCGCCCTTCTTGAGCATCGCCTTCACCTCCCGGAGAAGTTGAGGGACGTGAAGTTCTTTCCTGGCCACGGGGGGGACGCGCGGACACTTTCTTTGAAAACTCGAGCGCGTGGCCCCGGGCCAAGGCGTCCAGCACCCAACGGTCGGTGGAGATGGACTCCCACACGCTGACGAAGCTCGCCAGCCGGCCTCCCACCGGGGTGCTTCGGTGGGGGCCCGACCCCCCGGCCGGTTCAATCCTGCTTCGACGAGGCTTTAGCGCCTTGTCCTTGGCGACGACGGCAGGGTCCGCCAGGCTTGCCTAGTCCTCTGTAGGCCTCCTGAGATGACGAGCGGGCCGCTTGACGGTAGGAGGAGAAACCGCCACCGGAACCTTTGGAGGCGCCCTTGCGTCCGCTGCTCCGAAAGGGCGTCCGTCGTTGTTGCAGAACTCCAAGGGCCCGGGCCGTCTCGGTGTCCGCTTTAATGGCCTGAAGGGAATCGTCCACCGTTTTCCCAAACAGGTTGTTCCCATCGAAGGGCATGTCCAGGACTCTGGTCTGAACGTCTTGACGGAAGTCCGTAGCCTTGAGCCATCCACGCCGCCTAAGGCAAACGCCGTTGCCCAACTGGCGGAACCCAGTGTCGGCGATGTCCGTCGCAACGGTAATGGCGTGGTCCGAAGCCACCTCACCTTCCTGCAGGATCTCCAGGGCCTCTGCCCTCTTGTCGTCCGGCCAAAAGTCCAGCAGGGGAGCCAGTTTGTACCAGAGCTCCCTGTCGTATCGGGCCACGATAGCCAAGGCGTTTGCAGCTTTAATCGTCGTCGCTGCAGACGAGATGACTCTGCGTCCCATAGCGTCCAATTTTTTTCCCTCGCCGTCCGGTGGGGAAGTCGATGTGGAGGCCGCACCCCCCCCCCCCCCCCGCTTTTTTCCTGGCCGCCGCAGAGACGACGGAGTCCGGTGTAGGCTGCGCCCGGAGGCACAGGGGGGCCGTGTCCGGGACCCGGTACTTTTTCTCGTACCGGTCTCTTCTAGCTGGCGTCGTGGACGGGTTCTTGAGGAGGGTGAGGCCCTCAACCCAAATGTCGTCCAATAGAGGCACCGCGAGGACCGTCTTCCTCTTGGCCTCGCGCCGCTGATAAAGGAAACCTTCCTTCTCCTCAGGGCAGAGTTGGAAAAGCTTGGATGCCCTGGCGATCATTGAGTGGAACGATCCAATCTCGTCGGGCGGAGAAGCCCTGGTGGGAGGCGACGACGGTACATCCTCGTCGTATACCTCGTCGTCCGTACCCGTCGCTGCCGTGTCAGTCCCCGTATCATCCCCTCGGGTGGACGGGGAGGAGGGCTGGAAGGGGCGCGACGGCTGAAAAGGAGGTGGAGGGTGGATCCTTCTTTTCTTGGTAGGGGGAACACCAGAAGGTCCCGGTTCTGGGTCCCCCGACGGGAGAGGTTCCGTCGGCAACGGTAGTCTCGTCCTTATCTCAGAGCATAAGGATTGTATAGCCAACAAAATGGCCGCCGAGTTGTCTCGCGGCGCTGGCAGAGGGGAATCCGACTGGCGATCAGGGGCCCAGTCGGTACCCTCGACGATGTCGTCGTCACCTGCGTCGGGATCCATCCCGACGGGCCGGTCTTCTTCCACGCCGAGGCCATGGCTTAAGACCTCGACCAGCTCCTCCTCCGAGGTTGAGGCCGAATCTACGACGACGCCCTGCCCCCCCCTTTTTCTTCCCCACGGGGGATTTCACGGGGGTCCTATCGATGGGCACAAAAGAGGACTCCTTCCGAGGTGGCAGGGAGACTCTGAGCCCCGAGGTCGCCACCACTGGTGTAGCCTCCACAGGCTGAGCCAGGGCCGCCGCGACAGTTTCGATAGAGGGCTTGGCCGGATGGATTAAGGCCTTCACCACCTTAGGTGCGCTCACCGCCTTATCCTTGAGGGGGGGGGGGGGGACACTGCCTCGCTCCCCCTCCGCCTTCGAGCTCGACCGGGGCCTCTCCAGGAGCTTCGCCGGGTGCTCGGCCTTCCTCTTACCCGACCCAGAGCGTTGGCTCGTGGTTGATGGTGCTGGGGAGGGTGCGCCCTGCCTGGCGCCCGTAGTGCCCGACCGTTCGGCGTTCCCGTGCCAGCGGACTCGCGGTGCTTGGCCTTATGTTGGACCCCTGTCGCCGGGGCGTCCTCAAAGGTCTTAGAAGACCGCTCGGATTTCTTCCTCTTCTTCTCGCCGGACAGGCTCTTCCCTTCTAGCCAGTTGGCGAGACGTTGATGGCGGTCCTTCATGGTCCGCTCAGACATGTTGCCGCAAAACGCACAGTTCTTCTCCACGTGCGCCTTGTCCTCATGTAGGCAGTAAAGACAAAAAGAGTGTTCGTCCTCCTTGAAGACGTTCTGCAGCTGGCATCCAGGGCAGACCCTGAACAGCTTTCCGGGCGTCGAGCTTCCCTTCTCCTGGGCCATGGCCGGGCCTGAGAAACTTCTGGAGTCCTCCAAAAGCGTAGCTCGACGAAATCTTCACCCTTGAGGGGTGCAGACGAATCCGAAACGGGTCCCCGTTGATCGGATGGAGAGTCGGTGGAGCTTGAGGCTCTTTTGACCGAAAAAACGAAGTTTTTGAGAAAAAACGTGAAAAAATAGCACTAACGCTCGAGAGCAATAGCACGAGGATCCCAACACATGAACGTGCGGTAAAAATCTGAAGATGGCTGCCAGAGGCGGTGGTTAGGTAGAGGGCAGTCATTGGCTGTGGTCAGTATGACGCAGAGACCAGTGATTGGTTATTACTACGAAAGACAGATCAGAAACGAAACTGATACTGGTTTTTTCTTTACCGAGGATTCCCAGCCTGACGACGGGGAATATTCATGAGCATGTGAATCCATGCCAGACCCCATGCTGGAGAAACCTTGTTATCCTTGCAAAAGCCATCTCCTGGCTTCTTTCCCTAGTGGGTTGTATGTACTCTGGTGTGTTTGCCGATCAAGGTCTATGTGCCTTCATTTGGTTACCCCGTTGCGATTCCTCAGCCCCCGTACTTGCAGCGATATCCAGGTGGCCTCTCCTGAAGGGCCGCGCCCACCTACAGTGACCAGTCCCTCAAAACGCGTACGCAGTAGAAGTGGTCCTTGTGGGTGCCAGCTTTGCAAATATCACGTCTGCTCGTTGGAGCCAGGTGCAGCCCCAGGGAGCGGCACAGACCTGTTGTGGGCTACCCGCAAACGGAAGCTGTCGGAAGAACGTGGACACGTGAGTATAGACTGCCAGGAATAACAATGTATGGGGAAGGGCATGGAGCAGCATGGTAGAGGGGAACACGCAATGAATGAAAGTGGACTAATAACGTGGATTTTTTTAATGGCGAGTTTTTATTTTTAATATGGCCTTTACTTATTCATTTACTAGTTTTTAAGTTACACAGAATATAAGAGGAAGGAAAAGGGAACCTATCTGAGGGGGGATAGAAGATGGCAGCCACAGTGCACTGTCCTGACCAGTGGAGGAAAAGAGCCCGTATAGTTAGAGGGCTCAGGAAAAGATAGCGGTTGTCGTTTTAGCTTGTTATTTTAGTTTGTTGTTTTCAGTGTAGAGAAACTATGGAATGAGTGAACAGGGATGCTCTACGGGGGAACAAAAAATTAAACCTTTAACTGTATACATTCTTTGATATAACTATAATTGTGACAATATCAGTTGACAGTACAGAGATAATTGTGACGTGCATGTAATAAGTTGTTTTTGTTATTGACACTACATGACTTAAAAATGTGGGCTGACGGGGAAGGCACTGTGCAAATAATAGAGGTGACCCACATAGACAGATGACGACCACGGGGACAGAAACACCCCTAACCCATATATGTAAAGCCTTACCCTTATACAGTGAAAAAAACAAGAAATACCGCAATGTAATGCCTGAAGGAGACTAAATGAAAGGGAATGACTCACTCCTGGTCAGAGGAGGGATTGTTCAATGTGTGTGCGTTACGCCATATGTCAACGTACTTGACTGCTAAATACAAGGGGAGACCATTACAGAACCAACAGGAGATATTGGATTTGTGGCGGATGTTTGAACAAACAGACACCAGAGGAAGGAGGGGTGACGCCAAACAAGGAGAAGGAGACGGGGAGGGTGAGAAGGGAGGAGAACCACCAAAGAAGCTTTATCCATTAATGACTAGACCAGCACAGTGATACACAAACCCAACCTATGTCTCTCGGGGAACAATGGTAGATGACCCCAGTACAGCCCCGCCGCCTCTGTATGTTGCACCCCACGCAGTGTCCACCCATACAGGAGCAAGTGCAAGAGATCTTGAGGTGACATTGTCCACCACACATACAGAATTAGTGAGACTACGAGCACCATGTGAGAAAACTTGGATGACGAGAGCACAGGTCCTGCCCTCAGACACACCACCCTTGCCACTGGTGGAGGAATGGAAATCAGGCGACTTCTTGTTCAGGATTGATAGTGCAACCATACGGGCTGTACATGTGGAAAGGGAAGGGGAAACGGATAGCCTAGGATATGAGAATGTAGGATCGAGAAGGGGGACGATGAATATTGGTGCGACTTCGATGACACAGAGAAGAGGCAGTGGTAGGGGTAGAATAGGTACCTCTGACCACATCAAGAGTGGAAAGTTTGTGGGATGGGAGGTTAAGAGTGGTTTGGGAGAATGGCTCTGGCAAAGAAAAAGGGAGGTGGCCTGAAAATTGGGACACTCGCTATTTGCAATATTGGAACACTCCAAATCCACACTGGCTACACAAATCATTTTGTCAAGCCCCAATATTGATGTGGTACGGTGCAAACAGTAAATCACGCCACATTCCTGACAGAACCATGTATAGCTGTAAAAATGCAGCAGCATGATTGTGCCACATATGAAGGGGAGGAAGACGACATCCCCAAAGCAAAACATAGCACCCTAGAAGAAGGGGAAATATATTTAATTGACGGATCAGCGTCAATTGACCAAGAGATAGGAGAGAAACATGTCGGGCGGCTGTAATGAGTTTGGAGGCAGGGCAGTACAAAACACTTATGAAAAGGTTACCCAGACACTTTTCCACACAGGCAGCAGAGCTTATGGCACTAATAGAGGCACTAAAAGCAGCAAAGGGATGTTACGTTACGATTTATTCAGACTCTGCATACTTCACCACAACGGTGCACGCAGGTCTGTCCCGGTGGAGAAGGAGAGGATTGAGAAGGGCAGATGGGTCTCCAGTACAACATGCAGAATTACTGAACACATTAATAACCGCCCTCGCAGAACCTTCAGTGGTAGCAGTGGTCAAAAGCTTGGCACGCACACAAAACACAGACAAAATATGTTTGGGTAACGCCACAGCAGCGAAAACAAGCAGCTTATCTACTCATACACATCAGTGCAGAATAGGTCCTAACCAAGGTGATGTCAATCTGGAAAAAGTGAATACCCTTCATTTGAATGACAGACGTAACTTGATGGCCGTAGGCCAACCGTCTTATACACCGAAATATAGACTGTTATGCTTGACCAACAAGCGGCCATTTTAAACGTAGCAGAATTGCCATTTTGCTTGTTAACCATTGCTCATTGCTTTCTGTCTAAAACTGCTTTGCAGCTTGCAATTCTTGCGGATTCTGCTTACTCTGCTCAACTGTTAACATTGTTGTCTGAATATGAAAGGGCAAGGTCGCGGGACTGAGGAGTTTGCTGAACACTCCTCATGAGTAGCCCAGAAAGGAATGCCCACGCTCCCTCTCTGTAGCCTTGAGGGAGAGCTGCAGGGCATTTAATCACTTCACACCTGCCAGCCAGTCTCGTACTATGGTAGAATATGTTAGAATAAAACAGCTAAAGGCTTAAATTATGCTCTTCCTACGGCCCCCCTTCGCAAAACCCTTTAGAGTGTGTCGGCTCCCAGGACACGAATAGTACCTCATAGATAGCAAAGCATGGAATGTGGCTCTTCCCTCGTGTGCAGCTTGCTTCCAAGAACAGAACCACCGTGTTCTGTTCAACAACTAGAAGATGCCTCCGCACTTTCTAAATTGCACATTGTTACTAGAATAGACATTGAAAGTGTCATAATTGTCATACCTGTTGTAAATGTCCATCGTCATCCCGAGTTCAAAGAAACTTAATAAAGGAGGGTGTTAAACATGACATAGCTGATTGTATGATATGCGTTTTGTATATGTAACTGATGTACGTAATTCGCTATCTTGCGTCCCTCGAGGTCTAGGAAACTCACGTCACGGGGCGCGAGACCAGAATTGGCCAATTGGGACTATTTTTGCTTGCAATAAACCCTAGCATTGGGAATTTGAACCTCGTGTCTGGCGCATTTTTTCGTGTATGGTTATTGCCTTGTTTCCATATCACGAGGGACCCCTGGGGGCCCCTTTCAAGATGGCGCCCGAATAGGGACCCGCCCCCACTTGCCCCATCGTATACGTTGTAACGGAATAAAGGCGGAAGAAAGGCGAGGACGGGACGATCGAGGCGGGATCAAGAGATGTACGGGGCGCCCTGTAGAAGTGAGGAGAGATTCCTTCCGCAGATCTGCACACATCTGATCCCTGATCGACGTACCGGGCCAGAGGGCAAAGGAGGTGAGGGTCCCGAGACGAGGCAGAAGCCAGAGAAGCGCAGACACGACGTTGGGAGAGGTTGCGTTAGGACAGGCGACTTGTTTTATCAGGCGAGTCATTCCCCAATTCAAATAAAAACCTGATTTTTGGTAGAGTGTTGATTTTGCAAATTCAAACGTCCAGGTGAAGGTTAGCTAACCAAAGGGGAAGGTTACAGAAACATGCCTGGAGTACTGTCCACTTTAGCGGGGCTTTTCAGCTGCGGTAGACAGTCCTTGGAATATGGCCCAAGTGCACCGCCTGGGGGAACGCCGGCTTATGACACGTATGCAAAATATGGTGTGGGTGCGATAATATTTTGTGAAATTTGGCATAGGCAAACTAGAAAGCAACCCGAGCATCAGTGGCCGATTAATGGTAGCTTTGAGATTGCGAGGATAGATAACCTAGAAAGGGTGCCGATTAGGAAAAAGCGCGACCCGCAGCTTTTGAGACTGTCAAAGATTGGAGGAGGGAAGCAATGCTCCGACTTAGGAGTAGAGAGAAGCATGCGCGTAGGCACAAAACGAAGCTTGAGTTTGCAGAAGAAAAGGAGGAGGAGTGGACGGCAAGTCTAAGACAGGAAGGGAGACGTGACCAAATGAACATAGGAGTATACCCGCAGGGGGAACTACACATAGCAGACAAATTAATGGAACATTTGTTAACTAATAGGGGTCGAGGCCCAAAACCAGAATCAAAACCAAACACGCCAGTAGGGACTGCGCAGGCCCAACCAGCAGCTCTCATACCCCCTCCTGTAGCCCAAGCACTTGCCCTCACGCAAGCATTAACTCAAGCACCACACACAGCTCGAGCCATCCCACAAGCGCAGACCGCGGACACGCAGTTTCCCAGCACCCAGGAAGGCCCTTCACAGATGCCACCTGTAACACTTGTCCCATCCGCACCTCCCGCTCCAGAGAGATTCAGCACCATCCGCCCCTATCGAAGTCGAAATTGAGACCGGGGAGGCGAGAGGCGGGGCTGAAGGAACAGGATTTGGACGAGTAACTCGAAGCGCGATCAGCAAAGAAAGAAAGATTGAATTACGGCAAGAGGCAGAAATGTACATAGAAGGAAACGATGGGACGGCAGCATTGGCCTCATTGTATGGGTACCGAAGAAGCAACGAGAGACAGGTAGTGTTGGAATGCATGGGGACATTTTTGGTGGGAGAATGGAAAAAGTTACTTGACAAATTACCGCCACAACGATTGTTAGATGTGAACCAATTAGCATGTTGTAGAATAAAAGATAAAGTAGTAAAGGAACATGTGAATGGACTTTTTGATCTTAAAAATGAGTTGGATAATGAATATGCCGAAATGTTTGCTGCACCTCGATACAGGGGTTGGGGTATTAGAAGCGAGGGGAGAGGGACGGTAGAATCATACATACAGCGGGGACATTCAATGTCATCTGTACAGAGGGGCGACAAGCTGAAAGTGTGTATACGAGAAGCGATAAAGTGGGTGTCGAATCCTAGTATCCCAACAATGGTCATACATGACATATTTGATGAATATTCCATGCCAATGAAAAGAAAGGCACTGCAATCGATGGCTGAACATTTGATGGAGAAGGATATAAAAAATATTAAGGCCAGCCCACCTGAGATACTAGCGGTATACAAGAGAGCATTCGAGCGAAGTACAGGAGAAACAGGCCTATCACTGGACTTAGGAATACTATTGAACCTAAAAGAAGGGGGAGGGATCGTGAGTGGGGCATTTCCAATGAGAGAGGTTCCGCCCACGTTTGTACCAAAAGTAGAGATCCCTGCGACGGGTACAGTAGGAGCGCAGGTAACACCACCCCATTTCACCGCCCAGTATGTGCATGTCCCCTTTTCCAGGCAAGAGGTGAATACTATAAAACAGAAGATTCCCGATATAAGAAAGAATCCAGCCGGTTTCTACAAGGAAGTAGAGTCAACCCTGAGATCAGCAGTGCTTACTATGAGCGATATAGATTTGATTTTCCCAGTCATTTTGCCAGCAGATATATGGAAGTAGATGAGGACGGTAGATGACGTGGGGGCTTTTGGCGTCACATGGGCGGAGTTCCTATTGGAGGACAAAAATAGAAAAGTAGGGGAAAATCCGGAAACCCGCATGGCAGATCTACCAGAACGAATAATGCGGAGATTGAGGGAAATAATTCCAGAAAAAAGGATTCAGTGGGACAAATTAACTACATGTGTACAGGGCAAGGATGATCCAGTAACGGATTATTTCAATAGATTTGAAGGAGTATTCACAGACTTCAGTGGGCAGGATGTGAGCACAGAGTCGGGGAAAAGGCTTTTTGTTGATAAATATGTGAGGGGGCTAATATCACCAATTCAAGATATGTTAATGACGTCGGAAAGTTCCTGGGCAGCAAAACCGGTGAGTGAGATATTACACATAGCCCAATATTACAAGAACAGGGTAAATGTGGCGAAAGAAAGGGAGGTGAAGGATAGAGTAAATTTAAAAACGAGGGTGTTACTGCAGCAGGTCATTGGATACAATAGAGGTAGAGGAAATGCACAAGGCAGAGGAAATTTGAATAATATGCATGGGGTGTCATTGGGAGTAAATCAATGTGCGTACTGTAAGGAGGAAGGACACTGGCGAGCGCAATGCCCGAACCTACAGAAGAGAGGTGGGTTTGGTCAGAGAAGGCCTCATAGAGGACATCAGGGGTCAAACGGCCCAAGCAGAAATAGCATGCAGCAGCAGCAGCAGGGATATACCAATGGAGGTACTCAAAACCAATGCTATGGTCAAAACCAAGCGCAACAGAACCAGGCATTGAACCAAAGTGTTTCGAACCAAAGTCAGGGCGGGCAGGGCCAACAGAGAAATGATCAGAGTGGAGGACAACAAGGGGGAAATGGGAATATTTTTGATACACAGCCAAACACGTATTATAGCAGCAGCGGTGACTACACATCGGACGATGTGTTATTTTCGCGATAGGACAGCCCAGGCAGGGGTCGGAACCAGTGTCTATTCCCGTGAATCAGAGAGGACCCTGCGTAGAAATGAGAGTCGGGAATAAGGAGCACAGTTTCCTTGTAGATACAGGGGCACAGAAGTGTTCGATAGGCCACCACTTGGTTCCGGAGATCCCACTGTCGGGGCAAAAGAATCTTTCTGTAGGGTTCGCAGGTACACCAGTAATTAACCCCATGTCCGAAGCTGTCCCAATTACAATAGGACCATTTACGGAACAGTGTCCATTTCTTTTGACAGAAAATTGTGGAGAGAACTTGCTAGGATTAAATTTGTTGAGAAAATTGGGGGCAGTCATACATTGTACGGCAGATGGGGTGTTCCTCACAATGTGGCCTCACGATGCACCTGTGACGGAATTTATGTCAAAAGCGTTACCAGAAGAGCTAAGTAGAGTACCAACCTGTCTGTGGGCAATGCATGATAACGATGTAGGATTCTTGAAAATAGAGCCAGCAAAAATAACTTTGAAAGAAGGTGTCACACTACCACAAATTCCCCAGTATAAAATTTCTGTTGAAGGTGAGAAGGGATTACAAAGTATTGTTACTGACCTGGTGAGATTGGGGGTGGTTGAAGAAATTGCAGGTAGCACGTGTAACAGCCCAATTCTTCCATTTTACAAGAAAGGAAGCAATGAAGTACCCTATCGTTTCATAATTGATCTGCGTGCATTAAACCAAGTGGTAGACCCACAATTCCCTTTGGTCCCAGATGTCACAACGATACTGACAATGATACCGGCCACTGCAGAATACTTTATTGTAGTTGATCTGAAGAACGCGTTCTTTAGCATTCCAGTGGATAAAAGCAGTAGATATCTGTTTGCGTTCACTGTAGGAGGTCGATCATTCACATTCACACGCATTCCACAAGGATACACAGAAGCATTTACAGCAGAGCGCTAAAAGAGCAGCTAGACATGCTAGAATTACCCAAAGGTTGCGTACTCTTGCAGTACATAGATGACTTGTTATTAGCTGCAGACACGAAAGGGATCTGCAAAGAAAGTACTATATTACTATTGACACACTTAGCGACCCATGGTCACAAAGCAAGTTTGAAGAAATTCCAGTATAATCAGAAGGAGGTGTCTTATTTGGGTTACCTACTTTCGAAGGAAGGGAGAAGATGAACACCAGAACACATAGAAAGTATTTCTAGTATGCCTATTCCAAAAACTCAAAAAGGAGTGAGAGCTGTAATAGGCATGGCCTCTTATTGTCGGCAGTGGATCAGTAATTTTGCGTTGATTGTGAAGCCGATGATAAAGTTAACTAAAAAGGATGCAGTGATACCTTTACAGTGGGATGAGGGATGTCAGAAAGCGTTTGAGCAATTGAAAGCTGCATTTTGTGCTGCGCCAGTTTTAGGCACTCCTAACTATAAAAAGATCTTTAGACTATTTGTGAGTGAGAGTGAAGGATGTGCATTGGCGGTTTTGACACAGGAACAAGGTGGAAGAAATAGGCCGTGCGGCTACTATTCTTCCCCGCTGGACCCTGTAGCGCGCGCACTACCACGATGTTTGCGATCTGTCGCAGCGGCTGCTGCGTTAGTGAAACAAACGGAAGGAATGGTATTGGGGCACACTTTAATTCTGATGGTGCCACATGCATTAGACGTTCTATTAAATAGGACACAGACGCAACACCTCACCTCAGCTAGACTGACAAGATATGAGCTCATCTTGTTTGCACCCCACATCTAAATTATGAGGTGTAGCGCATTGAATCCTGCAGAATTAATGCCACTGCCCATAGCAGAAATTGTTGACAACGAATCACTACCCCATGATTGTTTAATGGTCACTGAAGAAACAAAGGGAAGAATTGACTTGAGCGACATCCCACAGAAAGAGCCAGATGGGGAGTTATTTTGTGACTGCTCTTGTTTTAAATTACCTGATGGCACATCAACGGCCGCATATGCAATTACCAACCTAGAGAGTGTTGTAGAAAGCAGAATACCCTACAATTCGGCACAAGCCGCAGAAATAATAGCACTGACCCGAGCCTGTGAACTCTCAGAATTTGAACGTGAATATTTATACTGACAGCCAGTACGCCTTTGGCGTGGTTCATAATTTTGGCCGACTTTGGGCTGAGAGGGGTTTCTTGACATCACATGGGGCCAGGATTCAGCATGGCCCTTTGATTGTGCGATTGTTGTCTGCACTCACGTTTCCAAAGCACCTAGCTATAGTGAAATGCGAGGCGCTTAAAAAAGGAACATGTAAAGTGGGAGAGGGAAACACATTTGCTGACAGGATTGCAAAGCAAATAGTCACAGATTTGGGAAATAAAATGATGACAGTACAGACTGAGGAAGTACCTTGTATGATAGAGAATGGAGTTGCCACAGTCAAAGAAATGCATGGTGAGGCCACGACCGAAGAGATTCAGGGGTGGGCTGAGGGCTCTGCGGAGTTAGATTAGGAGGGTTGTTGGGTGGACAAAGAAACAAAGAACTGGATGTTGCCAAACTGTTACTGACTGCAATGGTTACGATGGCGCAAAGTCCTACCCACATTTGCGCAAAGAAGATGGTACAGCATTTATCCACAGTATGGAAAAATGAGCACATAAAAAAGAATGAAGAAAGGCTAGTGCAGAATTGTATTACGTGCCTGCAACACAATGTAGGGAAGGGAACCATGACTCCAGTAGATAGTTTTGGTCCACCCTCTATGCCATTTGAGGTGATCCATTTTGATTTCATAGAAATGGAAAGGTGCCAGAACTACAAATGTGTTAGTGGTGATTTGTGCATTCAGCAAGTGGGTGGAGGCATATCCTTTAAAAGACTGCACTGCCATGTCAACGGCAAAAGTAATGTTGAAGGAGTATTTCTCCCAGTTTGGGTTGCCCCGTGGTCAGACAATGGCCCACACTTTGTGGGCGCAGTAGTGCTGCAGGTCTGTGCAGGTCTGCAGATAGAGAAGAGATTTCACAGATCCAGGCATCCCAGTTCTGCCGGGCTTGTGGAGAGACATAACGGAATCTTAAAGTCAAAGATAGCTAAAATCTGTGCTTGGAGCAAGTTGAGTTGGGTGGATGCATTACCCCTAGCGCTATTGTGTATGCGCACGTCTGTGCAGGCTAAGACTGGGCTCTCCCCCTATGAAATTATAATGGGGAGACCGGCAAATGTATGGTGCGCACCGCAGCCCAAAAGATTATGTGAGGTCGAGCATCCTATGTTAAGCACGTACTGTGGCCTTTTAATGCAGAAGTTGCGTTTGATTCATCAGCAGGTGAAGGAGGCGTTACCAGTGCGATAAACCAGACCGGGGCACTTGCTGGAGCCTGGAAGTTGGGTCTTAATAAAGAACTTGGGGCGGAAGACAGCATTAGCACCCAGGTGGCGCGGCCCTTACCAAGTACTTTTGGCGACGCAAACGGCCATCCGAGTGGACAGACGGAAGGCATGGATCCATGCGACACATGCCAAAAGATTCCCAGGACTGCTGACAACTTCCGACGACCAGAGAAAGGAAACGGTCTCGGAAACGAAAGAAACTGTTGCCAGTCCATTGCCACAGCATCAGCCTGAGCGAGAAGTGAAAGTTGAAACAAAGCCCAAGTGAGAAGTGAAACTCGCAACAGAGCCTGAGGAGGCTGCCAGTAAGGGGAGAGGGCGAAAAGTGCCCCAACGTTGCTCAGCAGAAACAACATCACTGCCGAGCGACACAAACCCTGCATTGCAAACACGAGCAGAAACAACGCGTATACCCCTTTGGCGCCCACCAGTTTCTGCAAATGCACCAAAGCCAAAGAAAGAAACTACATAATTGCCACGGCGCTCATCGCTACCCATCATTGTGCCACAGGCTGACACTGAGCTGGATACTGGAAGTGCAACGGCACTATTCATGGATCATACAATACCAGGAGTGAAACGGTATAATTTACGGCCTCGAAAGGCAAAGTGATCCACAGATCTTTGGTGCTTTTCTTTTGCCTTTGGTTCCACTCATGGACGGAGTAGGAGCCAGGGGCGTAGAGGAGAGAAGTGTGAGAGTTGTGCAAGTCGGACAATTCAAGACTCACGGCTCCTCGGTGCGCTTATAAAAGTACATGTGTCCTAAGCCAGAGCGGGACAAGCTGGTGCACATAGTACTCTTTCAATAAAGAACTGTTCAGAAATCGTCTGAGCAGTGGGAGAATAAGAAAACACAACTAATCTTGCTCGGAGTGGATTGTTGATCTAGGCTGTGAAAGGGCTGGCAGAATTGAACTGTGACATTTTTCGTTGAACTTTTCTGGCATCGAGAACGAGAGACATTTGCAACGAACTTTGCCAGCAAGAAGAAGGACGATGAACAAATCAAGACCGGTTTCAACCTCCTCCTGCACCCCTGCTGAAAAGATGATAGATTTAGAGACTGTAAATTTAGTGAAAAAGCATGGTAAAAGGAATAAGGTACTGATTTGGACATTGGTCCTGTGTTTCTTAAGTATGGTAGTACCAACAATAACAGCTTTTACACTATGGTTCCTGGAGTATGCGCACCCATTAGAAACACTTTTGCCAAAAGCAGCTACTAAAAGCCCGGTTCATGTAATCACTGGTACTTTGCCCCCAATGGAAGAAAGACAGAGAAGGATACGGCAACAATACATTGTTGCTCATCATGAACATGACCCATGCGGTTTTAAAGAAAAAAGATTGCTCGGTTTGTGCCCATTTACCACAGCACGGTGGGAAAGGGATAGGCTGGTATGTACAACCGTTACCATTGGTTTATTCAAGTGAAGTATCATTGAGTGCAATGTTCTTTGGGAAATGGAACAAGAGTAATACGGGTCAGCTAGATGAGACAAATATGAATGAATTTGAGGAAGTGATCATGAGACCTGTGGGTTGTTCCATATTCCACAAAGCTTGCGTGTTTTCGCCAGATCCCATGAGGAAGAATACACGAAAGACAACAAGACTAGATAGATTACATAGGCAAAATAGACCAACCCCGCCAGCAGAAGAAACATCATTAATGACATTTGGAATGAGGGATGAATGGAATAAAGATGCTGTGCCCCCTGCCTATACAGTCGATCACAGCCCCGAAACTGCTCCCCTATGTTTACAGAAAAAGGGTTCCTATAAAGTAGGAACGTTTAGCAACTGCCTGAACACAGTGGTTTTAAAGCACGAAATAGAACCCGTGTACCTATGGGACCCTGTTTACTTTATATGTGGGAAGAAAGCATATCCATGGTTACCTAGGAATTGGGGAGGTACATGCTACCTAGGTCTACTGTTTCCAGGAATGTTCCTCTTGGAGACAGCAGAAGTAGCCAGACGAACAAAAGGTAGAACTCAAAGGAGTAGCGAGGATGGAATGATAGCAATAGCCAAATCATTTATACCATTCTTGTCCCAAATAGAAAATTCTTACAATATAAGAAAACTGTCTAGAATATTAAAAAATACAATAGATTCAACAACAGATATTTTATTGAATATGACGTTAGAAGAAAAAGGAATAAGACTAATGGCACTCCAAAACAGGATGGCTCTCGATATAATATTAGTTGATCGTGGGGGAGTTTGCAAACTCGTAAAAACTGCATGCTGTGTGTGTATATAGATGATTACTCCCCTACGATATTTAAAGCAATCCGGAAATTACATGTCCTGAGTTCCACACTCTCTACTTAAGAAGGGGGCTAGGGGATAGGATCCTGGTTTTGGGGATTATTACGGTCTTGGGGATGGAAGTTAATTTCGATACTAATGATGGTACTTGGTATATTCATAACATGTTGCTGTTGCATACAATGCTTACCAATAGTTTGCACTGAAATAACTGATGGATGTAATAAGGGAATTATGCACATGGTGTCGAGAGGAAAACAAACGCATGGCAAAATAACAGACACTGATGAAACAAAAACAGTAAAACAATTCATGGCTATAGACATTCATGAGAAGATGATGCTGATAATAGCATGAAAGGTTCAGACATAGATACCCCAGACTTATCCTCATCGGAGGAGGATACAATGAATGAATAAGACGTTTTGGCCTACGGCCAAAAGGAGGGTTTGTCAATCTGGAAAAAGTGAATACCCTTCATTTGAATGACAGACGCAACTTGGTGGCCGTAGGCCAACAGTCTTATGCACCGAATTATAGAAATATAGACTGTTATGCTTGACCAACAAGCGGCCATTTTAAACGTAGCAGAATCACCATTTTGCTTGTTAACCATTGCTCATTGCTTTGCAGCTTGCAATTCTTGCGGATTCTGCTTACTCTGCTCAACTGTTAACATTGTTGTCTGAATATGAAAGGGCAAGGTCGCGAGACTGAGGCGTTCGTTGAAAACTCCTCATGAGTAGCCCAGAAAGGAATGCCCACGCTCCCTCTCTGTAGCCTTGAGGGAGAGCTGCAGGGCATTTAATCACTTAACAGCTGCCAGCCAGTCGCGTACGATGGTAGAATATGTTAGAATAAAACAGCTAAATGCTTGAATTATGCTCTTCCTACGCCCCCCCCTTCGCAAAACCCTTTAGAGCGTGTCGGCTCCCAGGACATGAATAGTACCTCATAGATAGCAAAGCATGGAATGTGGCCCTTCCCCCGTGTGCAGCTTGCTTCCAAGAACAGAACCACCGTGTTCTGTTCAACAAGTAGAAGATGCCTCCGCACTTTCTAAATTGCACATTGTTACTAGAATAGACATCGAAAGTGTCAAAATTGTCATACGCGTCGGAAATGTCCATCGTCATCCCGAGTTCAAAGAAACTTAATAAAGGAGGGTGTTAAACATGACATAGCTGATTGTATGATATGCATGTTGTATATATATAACTGATGTACGTAATTCGCTCTCTTGCGTCCCTCGAGGTCTAGGAAACTCACGTTGCGGGGCTTGAGACCAGAATTGGCCAATTGGGACTATTTTTGCTTGCAATAAACCCTAGCATTGGGAATTTGAACCTCGTGTCTGGCGCATCTTTTCGTGCATGTTTTTTGCCTTGTTTCCATATCACGAAGGACCCCTAGGGGCCCCTTTCAGTGACAGCCACCCAGACGCATACACAGCACTTCCTAGTGCCCAAATCAAGAAATTGCAGTGCTGAGCACCCAAAGAAGAGTAGAAACTAAGGCTCAAGCACAGATGCGCTCAATCACCACCGGATCTCCTCTGGCGGCAGGAAACAACTGGACAACGTGTGATGCCTGTCGAGCTATTATACACAGCATACAAACAGTTGAACTTCCCTTCCCACAGTTTGAAACACATTGCTGCCAATCTCCAGGAAGATTGGTTTATTCCGAATTTGCAGACGCACCTGACAAACATGGTGGTCCAATGTACCACATGTCAGCTTTCAGCACAGGGATGACATTAAGAACATTACAGGGTACATTATCCCACCCTGTGGGCCTTTTCTGAGAGCTGCACATTGACTATGCAGACATGGGATAAAGGTGCAATTGAGCAAGATATTTGATCATAGTGGTTTGTCCTTTTACTCTGTGGGTGGAAGCAGGGCCATGTGCCCATCCAGACAGCAAGTGTGCAGCAAAATTCCTTGTAAGGGAAGTTTTCCCCCTATGGGGAGGGTTCGATGTCCTGCGATCAGACAATGGGACTCACTTTTTCAATGAACTACTTAAGGAAATGACGACATTATTGGGGATCAAACACAAAATGTGTTCAATTTACCACCCACAAGCAAATGGGATGGTATAGAAAATAAACAGCCTCCTCAAAAGCAGACTGTCCAAACTATGCAACACCCTCAAGAAAAACTGGGTGTACTGCTTACCTTTGGCCCTATTCCAATTGCGCACATAGCCCAGCAAGGACAACCACTTGCCCCCCCCCCCCCCAACCCATGAAACAGTGGCTGGTCGATGCATGCAAACGCCATTGTCGCCAGTACAAAGAGCATCAGATGCACACAGTGCTGCAACTATTTTAGGGGAGGAATCCAAACAGTAGCTTATGCGTGCCATAAGATGCATAGCAAAACAAATTGAGCCTCCCTTCACAGAAACAAGAGAATCAGCAACTGACAATGTGACTGAGACTGCCCCAAACCCACCATTGTTACCGGGGTAAAAGATCTATATCCAGAAGTGGACCACACCAAGGTTCCATGGACCCTACGAAATGGTGTACTCCACCCCGCTTGCTGTAAAAGTAAAAGTTAAGGGGCTGAGATACTGGATACACCTCTCGGACGTTAGCAAAGGAACCGGATAACAACACAAACGCAACAAGTGAGAAAGTAACTACCTCCACCTAAGTAGCTCTATGCCGACTTTTTGTATGCATGTGGAAAGTGTTAATAAACATGCATTACTACTATAGCATGGGCTGTGCAAAAAAACGAAATCTCTCCCCCTCCCCCCCCCTCCATTTTTCCAACCAGGGATACAGCCAATGATGTACCAGATACCCCAAATGCAACAGCTAGACTGTCCGTAGTAGCTATCTCCCAATCATCCACCTTGGTGTTTACAAGTTGTCCACCCCAGCCCCTAGAATGATTATAGATTTTTTCCCCCTTTTTTATCCCGAGTGAAAGCAAGAATGAAAGTACCCACGTAAAGAGAATTGCGCAAACTATTGGAATAACAAAAAACACACTCTGTAATATTACAAATGCTACCAACTCCCAGTCCACGTTGTGTAACAGTCCAGGTACTAAAACCATGGGTGCAACGATCTTTGTGTAACACCAATATTACTGACAAGACAGTACTAGGGGGGGAGAAGGCTCACCCTGCACAGTAACAGAAGGAAAAGGCAAACACGCCCGCGTAAGTATGATGCATGTCATGGCTTAGGATTAGATGCTGTAGAAGACCTTCGCCATCCCGAGCAGCAATGGGAAAGCGAACGACTAATGGGAGCTGTTATGTTTGCTCTCTAATACCCCATGCATCTGGGGCTCCCAAAGCATTGCTACACCGGCAGGTAACACTAAATGAGACCCAATTTTGACTTCATCTTTCCCTGTGTAGGGTAAAAGGCACGCTTCAGGCACAAAGTGTTCACCTACAACTCCCTGAGCCAGACATTCGAAAATGCAAAACTGGCACAATCAACCCCAATTGTTTCAAAGAAGCCATCCTCACCGTACAGGGGACAAAGTATATGGAAAATAAATGGCAAGAAGCAACTCATGTGCAAAGCGGAAGGACTTGCTGGATATCCAGAAAAAACTCTAGCTCCCGTCGAGCAAGCAAGTGCACAAATAGGGACACAGCATGTTGCAAAACTGACATGGGTCACAGCGATCGAGAACCAGTGAAAATGCACCAAGAAGAGAATAATGAACTTTGCTTTTACAACAAAGGTACTGTTTGGGTAGGATCAAACAAATTGTGCATTCGAACTGAGCTCATTCCAGATATCCGAAAAGGCACAGGGAGCTGATGGACTACTACTGGGTATGCGGCCAAAAGGTGTACTTGCACCTCCCATCATCATGAAGGGGCTACTGTTCACTTGCTACTCTGCATTCGGCTGGGGAGAAGAACCAGCAATGCTTGAAACAACAGTAGCACCCACTGTTTCACCTCCCGCTTTCCGCATGCTCCCAGAAAGGGAACGCCATGAAAGGTTACAAAGAAAGAAGCAATCATCGAACTACTTCTCCCGAGAATCCTCTGATCTACTGGCACAAATACCTGATGAATATAGACTGTACAATTCTGCAGAGACATTTTTTGCATCTCTTGTGCCCAGTGTCCAGACTAGAGCCAATGCTAAGTGGCTCTAGATCGTCCGGTGAGAACGGATCCAATTGGTCAACGACACTGAAGAAGGGTTCAAAGTTATCAAGGTGGAACTAAGGGCGGTGAGACTGATAATGCAGAACCGCCACGTCCCAGACTGTTACGCTCACCTGGTATCCACGGGCACGCCACCCAGTCCTGGTTGGATGATTTGCACTCTCGAACCCTCTCCCGGTCCCTTGGTAAGGCCTCTGGTTAAAGATGGGTCTTAGTATTGTAAGAGGTGGACTCTCCGTCCTGCTCCTCGTGGCAGGGACGCGTAGATGTGGGGGGCGAGCGGCGACTAAGTTACTTCACTGGTGCAAGCCCCCCTGTGGGAATCCAGGCCTACTGCGATTCCCTAGGTTTGCTGCTTTACAGTCTTTAAATGCAGTGCTTATATTCCTCTTAGTTTGAATAATAATGTCTTGCTTCTTTCCTTTTAGGTATGGAAAGGTATTTTGGTGTTGTCATGCAGTTTGAAGATGAGCATGGGCCGGTAGGCGAAAGCGCGGTGTGCGCGATGTTGTCCGATGAGTAATGCGCAATGCGCAGCGCTGTTTCGCCTTTTGTATTGCTAACCTGTGTCTTTTCTCTCCTTGCAGGTTGCGATGTTCCTCGCCGAGCGCCGTAATGTTCGAACAATGATACTGACCAGGAGAGGACTACCCAGGTAAGAATTGTGTGGCTTTCTTCATCCGGGAGGAAACGCGAGTAAACACTTACTAATGCTGTCTTCCTTTCTCCTCTTTCCAGGTTATGGTATTCCAGGATGCATGCGGTGCCGGATGATGGTGTTCGTACCGTCAGGTGAGTGGAACTGAAGTCAGCGATGGATTGAAGACAGGATACTGTTCCTGTTAAGTTTCGTAGTGTTCTTTCTCTCTCTGCAGGTCTTTGGTTTCAGGTAAGTTGAAGCTTGGAAACAGTAAGGGTAAAACCCCTCATAAGGAGGGCGAATGAGCGGAAATATGGAGTTTTGGGGGGTGAATTCATTACTGTAGAAATAACGGGGGAGGGGGGGGTTGGGATAGAAATTAGCCAATCCCACCCCCTAGGCACTTCCAAATAAGACAAAACCCATATGAGGAGATATATCGTACAAGAGGGGAGTAATCCGCACCATTCGGTGCCATGTAAGGGTTCTGAAGAGCCTAGAAGTAGATGCGTAGTACTAGAAAACCCATAGCCCTCGACTCAATTTTTGTATTAGGCCTGTTAGGGGTAACGTGCAGGCCTGCACTGTCCAGGATTCCTGGTTCCCAAGGCCCAATTTCTGCACAACGCGCTGGCTCTGCTTGAGCCGTGTTCCCACGGAAGTACATTTTCCTCCTGTCCCTGCAGTGTTGCGAATCCTCAGTATCGCCTTCAGGAGTGTGCCCAACACAGAGAGTGAGACAGTACCAGGCCCCGGGATCCGTCTATTCACCTCCACTAAACAGCCATCAAGCCTCTGACCCCACCCAGCCAGTCTGGCGCTGGCCCCACATTACTAACTCGCCCCCCACTCCCCTGGGTCTCTGATAAGCACCCGACCCCCAGGTTTTAACTTCCATAAAGAACCCACCAAAGATCTAAAAGTCTGCATGCCTTCACTTCCCCTAGTAACAACGCAGGTCTCCAGCAACATGAGATGCCAAGGAGGGTAAATCATAGATCAATTCCCAGTGAGGAAGCAGTAGGTGCGGAGACCATGGTATCAATGCAACCCTGAATGTGTGGGTCAGCAGGACTATTTTATTCTCTCCTCTCCCTGGCACCCCTTCCTGTGCCACCCAGGTGCCTGCCATAATGAATGAATAGCAGGTCTCAGTTGTTTAGTTTAGCCAAGAAACAATGTATTGTACGATTGCCCTGACCTCCACCGCGAGGATGAGCCCAGCTGACCCACGTGGAGTCAGATCGACGGAGAAGAACCAGCCAATTACTCCTCCAATCAGGAGCACCAAAAATGTCCCATAAATTGATGGTGCATGATGTGCTTATAACCTCATGTTTGAAGCTGTAAGAGCAGAGCGATCTCGGATAACAGAGTTCCTAGCTGCCATTTGTATTTTGCACAAGTAAACCTTGTTATCCTTGCAAAAGCCAACTACTGGCGTCTTTCCCTAGTGGGTAGTATTTACTCTGGTGTGTGCGCATCGAGGTCTATGCCTTCAGTGGCTAGGGAGGGGTTATTGCCGTTGGGTCCAGACCAGGGTTGTGGACCAGTGAGGGAGGAGGAGTCCCAAGGTGAGACATTGTGTCCCCCTTTCCTTAATACCTCCCTACCAGACATTCCCTCTTCTACCAAACACCACTTTGAATCCTATACTGTTGCCTCCTCCCCAATTACCACAGGTACCAACACAAAAAGGGAGGAATAGGAGAACCAGGAAAAGGAGAACACCTAGATCATCCCCTGTTTTACAATACCAGGATCGTGCCCCTTCTCGTAATAGCATTTTTTATAATGTTCCTACCAAACACAACAACTCCCACAATTCCTCCCCACTGTTTTTCCCCAAAACCACTGGGACGAAGAAGAGACAATCTGGAGCTACGTAGATAACCCATAGGAACCAATGTACCATGTACTCCTATGGGCAGTCTTTATCTTGTCCCGTTAACCAGGTCAGGCAGAGTCAGGCAGGGCTGGACAACTACTCACACCCGACTCCTGTTAATTCCCCCAGGCAGTATAAAAGGTGGAGCACACAGGCACACTGAAAGCGAGCTGGGGATGCTGGAGGAAGCACAGAGGCCAGAAGGAAGGAACTGCAGCTGGAGGAACCCTGAAAGGCCTGGAGGAAAATAAAACGGCACATTACTGAGCCTGTGAGTACGCGGAAGGCTGCAGTATGGCAAGGGAGCTCTGTCTCCAGGGAGCCAAACCAGGGGCAGCTGGGGTTACCCGGCAGTACTGAAGACTGAGCTCCTCCCCTCGATCAGATGCTAAAGCCCAGACCTTTGAAGGACAGGTGGCGAGACCCTGACCCTAGTAAACATCTTATTTAAAACCTGCAGCTCCATCGATGTGGCTGCTCCCTTGAGGCCAGCCGAGTGAAGCTCGCTGCAATGGCTAAATATCTGTGATTCCACGAAGTCCAGCAGGAGCCCAATTATCCCCCAAGGCGTCGGAAAACCCACGGCATCTATGGGCGAAGGGAGGGAACGTATCGTCCCTCCGAGGCGGAGCTAACCGCCCAAACCAACTGGCCCATATCGGCGTAGGAGGAATCAAGATGGGGGCCCCGCCTTTCCCTCATCCCCGAAGGGGTGGCTGACGGAGCCCCGGGCTGTCCCCAGCATCAGCGCGACTCGCCTACAGCACCGGACCCACTGCGAGGAGCCAGGCAGGTGGCCCCCTCCAGATCCCCCCCACCGCGGCCACCCAGAAGCAAGCGGCGTGCAGCGGGCTGCACAGCGAGGTCTCCGGCTTCCCCGCAACAATCCCAGCGGGGAGCAGCACCTTACAGCTCCGTAGGGATCATCGGCACGATCAGTGCCTCATCAGGTAGGGGGTGCTGGGGGCCAGGTCGGGGGCCCTCCTTACATCCTTTCTGGGCCTCCGCCACCCCCATCAGGGGAGCTTGCAGAGCGCGCTCCAGGGCGACATGGTGACACGGAGGGGCTGCTCCCCCCCCCCGGCGGCGCCTGGGGGCGGCTCCGGGCGCCGCCGCTCGGCACCTAGCCACCGCTCGAGGGAGAAGCTACAGCCATCCTGGGCCCGCGCGCACGATTCCTGGGGTGATCTGGCCCAAGCCTACACTCCACACCTCTGCTCTGGTCCGGAACGCGGAGGCTCCTCTTCTCCCTCTCCTCCAGCTGGTGGAACGGGCCAGGGGCTTGCAGGCACATCCGCTCAATGTGAGGGGTCCATAACCCTCAGTTTTCATCTCCACTGCCCACCCAACCTGCAGCTCCGAGCCTTGGACCTCGGACACCACTCACTGGGGGTAAGGTGACCCGCCAGGCACCGACACCATCCAACGCCATCCACCTGGGGCCCCGGTCCGGTGCTGTGGCTCTGATCTTGAATACAGATGGACTGCTCCCCATGCTGGGTCACTATGCCTGCCCCCCTCCATTTCCTGCTGAGGAGAGGTATTGATCCCACAGTATCCTAGAGGCGACATACTCTCGCTACCTACTTCCTGGGGCGCCCCTGCCTATTGCTACACGTACGCTCCTTCCCCCGATTTGATTTCAGTGCAACGGTGGTGGTCTGCCCGCCTCCCTGGGACAAGGTGTCTTTCCTCCCTCCCCCACTAGACAGAGGGGTCTTCTCCCCCACCTGAACCCCTCGGAACCGTCACGTTTCGCCCTTCACACTGAGGTGCCTTACAGCGGCTAGCCCGGACCCGGCTCCTCTGACCAATAACCGGCACCTTGCTGGATGAACTCAAATCCAGCCTTTCCGACACCTCCTCCACCCACCCCACAACCCGGCACCATTCCCAAGCAGACAAAAACGTCTAAAAACGCAGACATTGCCGCCATGCTTATTGCTCCGGACAGGGGGAAAAAAAACAGAGCTTGCTAAGCCCACTTCGCAGTCTACCCTGGAGGGGGCTGACACCCCGGCCACCAGGGGTGATCTACTGGCTTTTAGGCAGACATCAAGGCCGAATTTCAGTCCTGCATGTCGGAACTTACCACCAAACTGGAACAAACTGACCACAGGGTAACTGAGGTAGAGCAAAGGCTGGGCGAAGTTGAGGCCCGTTCCCAAGACCAGGCAACCGCATTGGGAGAAATCCAGCAGGCGGTGAGAGCACTCCAAGACAAATGTGAAATCCTCGAATTCAAGCAGGGGGACTTGGAAAACAGAGCCCGCCGCAACAATCTTCGGATCCGGGGAGTCCCATCCTCAGTCCCGGACAAAAACCTGCCAGAATATATTGGAGACTTCTTCCAGGCCCTCCTCCCGCAGCTGGACAAATCTCAGCTGCTGCTGGATCGGACCCACAGACTGCGCCCGCGCCGGGGAGTGGAATCCGACCTCCCTCCAGATGTTATCACTAGAGTCCACTACTTCTCCACGAAAGAAGCCATCTCCGCCATCAGCCGCTCCAGTGATGAACTCTCCTTCCAGGGCCAGCCTATTCAAATCTATCAGGACCTTTCGCTGCTGACTCTGCAAAGGAGGAGGGCACTTCGGCCCCTGGCCCTCTTCCTTCAGGAACGACAAGTCTGTTACAGATGGCTTTTCCCTACGGCACTGCAATTCTCATTTAACGGCTCCCTCTGGAGGATCAGCCACCTGGAGGATGCCACCAAGATCATTAATTCCTCCTCCCCCGGGGGGGGGACTGCTTCACCTACACCAGAGGCAGCAAGGGGTCCTCAGACGGCCCCTCCCCCGCAACATAGGCGGTCCTCGTGGTCAAGGGCATCTCGGAACAATAAGAGAAGGTAACCAGATCTTAAACTATGATAAAAGACCCTCTCTCTGCACTACCTGCATGGGCACCCAACCCCCCCTCTTTGCTAACCTGATGCATCAGTTCTGGCCCTGCACCATGTAACGATCAGGCATTGCGGCGGGCTTCGCCCACAGATCATGCCCATTCCAAGGTTCATTCCACCTCAAGGTCCTTGGAACCTCATGTTATTTGTACTGATTCAAGAGGCCCTGTTGGCCTGGGGTGGGGCTACACCCACAAAGTTGCCCACCCCTCCAGTTAAGAAGTTGGCCTCCCGTTGGAGGTCGATGTTAAAACCCCAAGAGCAGGACAGGATGCTTCCAAATCACCTAGATGATGGTAACTCGGCCACTCGTCCCCCCCCGCACCCCCCGAGGCTGGGTGCAACTGAGGCTCTGACCCAGGAGCATCAGACACTGAGGTGTCTCTCACAGAACGTTAAATGGGCTTAATGCCCCTCCCAAGGGCAAGTCAATCCTACAGAAACTACAGGACGAGGATGCCGGGGAGGCATTGCTCCAGGAAACTCACCTCCTTCAAGCTGACTTTGGCCGCCTTCGCTCCCGCACCAACCCACGTCAGTTACTTGCCTCGGGCGACTCCAAGAAGGGGGGCACGGCGATCCTATTTAGGAAAGACCTAACCCCCCAGATATTGGACTCTATAACCTGCCCAGAGGGCCGCTTCGTGACCGTCAAATGCCTTCTGCGGGGGGACCTTTATATATTCGTATCAGTCTACGCCCCCAATTCGGGGCAGGCAACCTTTTATGACTCGCTGGGTTTCGACCTCTCTGGCTTCGTGGAGGGCCAAACAATAATAGAAGGAGACTTCAATGGAGTCCCAGACCCCACCAGAGACAAATCCCACCCCCCCACCCGTGGTGATTTCACGCAAGCCCTCAGCCTTCTGCGCCTTTTCAGAACCCTGGAGGTGGTGGACTCCTGGCGAGTGCTTCACCCCTCCGAAAGAGACTATTCTTTTTTCTCCCATGTTCACCGAACTTTCTCTAGAATTGACTTCCTCCTAACCTCGCCCCAAACCCTTGCTTTTACCACCAAGGTATCCATCGGCCCGAGGATCCTATCGGATCATGCTCCGATAATAATGGAACTCCGTACCCAGGACCCCACTGTTAACACCCCATGTAGATGGTCGCTCTATGACCCGATCCTCAACGACATGCGAACCAGGGACAAAATTGCGACCACCATTATGAACTTCTTTGAGGAGAACCCGGTCTCAGACACCTCCCCTGCCAACAACTGGGATGCGATGAAAGCAGTGGTCAGGGGAGCCCCGATTGCCCAAGGGGTGGCATACCACCGGTACCGGAGACAAATCCGACAAGCCCTAGAGGAGGAACTGCTGTTGGCAGAAGAGGCCCAGCAGAAAAGCGGATGGTCCCCTAGATCTCAACGAGCCCTCCGCTCGGCCAGGAAGAAGCTGGAGGCTCATTACGCAGACCGCACTGCGCAATTACTGGCCAAGACCAAACAATTTTATTACGCCAAAAACAACAAGGCTAACAAACTACTGGTCGCCAAGTTGGCCAAAACGAGACGCACCAACTCCATCGCAGGGCTCCGAGACCCACAAGGGGTGGCTCACTATTCTGAGATAATGAAACAACAACTAGCAGTGAACCACCTAACGCAGGTCATGATGCTACCCCCGCGAGACAGATCCAAACAAAAAGAATACCTGCGGAAGGCCGCCCTGCCACGCCTCCCCGATCCCATGAGAGAGCAGCTGGAGGCTCCGATAATAGACATAGAGGTCAACGAGGCTATCAAGGCCCTTAAATCGCGGGCCCCGGGCCCAGACGGGTTCTCAACGAGATTCTATAAAATATTCAAACCCCAACTGATCCCTCACATGGTGGCACTTTTTAACTCATTCAAGGGGTCAAGATCAGTGACTCCCTTAATGCAAGAGTCCACAACCATCCTCCTCCCCGAGCCAGGGAAAGACCCGAGAGACCCAGCCTCGTACAGACCTATCGCTCTTCTGAACATAGACGCCAACCTCTACTCTAAGATCCTGGCTAACCGGCTATCACATATACTCCCAGACATAATCCACCCCGACCAAACGGGCTTCATCTTGCACAGGATCGCGGGAGACAACATCCGAAGAACCGTTGACCGGATAGACATTGCCCACCGGAACTCCCAAGGCCTCGCTCTACTGGCCCTAGACGCCACCAAAGCTTTCGACAGGGTAGACTGGTTGTTTATGGAGTGCTCCCTGGAGGCATTTGGTTTTGGCCCAACGTTCTGCTCTATGGTTCTGGCCAACTATAAAGCCCTTAAAACCAACTTTAGGATCAATGGCGCCCTCTCGGCCCCGATCTCCATGACCTGCAGGACAAGACAGGGCTGTCCTCTGTCTCCCCTTCTCTTCGCCCTCACAATGGAACCCTTCGTCCAGAGGATCAGGCAGAACAACCTTATTAAGGGCCCGCAGGTGGGCCCATCCCAGCACAAAATTGCACTGTACACCGATGACGTACTGCTGATGCTCTCAGAAGCCAGCACTTCATCGAGATATGCCCTGGCAGAAATAAAGCATTTTGGGGAGGTCACCGGGTTCGCTGTCAACTTTGCCAAATCAGTGGCCCTGGGTGTTGGCCTCCGGCCAGAGGAACTGGAGACACTAACCAGATTGTGCCCAATCAGGTGGCGGGAGAGGTCCATCCCCTATCTCGGAGTTCATATCTCGGCAAGCCCGAAAGACACTTACCAGGCAAACTTCCCCAAATTATTTCGAGAACTAGAGGGGGACCTGAAGCGATGGACCACGCAAGAAATCTCACTTATGGGTCGGATCACAGCCACCAAAATGAACCTGCTCCCGAGATTCCTCTACACCTGTTCCTCCCTCGCGGTTCCCATACTGACAACAGCCCTCCAGGAGCTACAGAGGAAAATGCTAAAGTTTATATGGAAAGGCAAGAAGGCCAGAATCCCCCACAAGACGCTCGTTGGCAAATGCCAGGCTCGGGGGACTGGGGGTCCCCAATCTCCAGGCATATAGGGCAGCGGCGCAGCTGGCACACATCCACGTCTGGCAGACAAGCACAGCCCGCCCCAGATGGGTGGAACTGGAGCAAGCTCAACTCTCGCTCCCCCTGGGATTCCTTCCACACATTCAGCCCCCCCCTCAGAGACCGCTGGAAGAACATCTTGCGGACGACCAAACACACTTTAAGCTCCTGGGACTGGGCTCTGAAACGGAAGGGAATCCCGAGAGGCCAAAGTCTGCTCTCACCAATCTTTCACAACCCCAACTTCTCGCCAGGGGCTCACCCCCGTAACTTCCAGAATTGGATAGATGGAGGCCTCGAAACCCTGGAGCAGCTATACTTTGGGAACAAACCCTGCACCTTCGAACAATGCAAGGAGGTGTTCCAACTCCAAGAGAGAGACAGATTTACTTATTGTCAGCCCTGCCACTGGTGCTCTCACCCCCAGACTCTCCAAGCGGCCACCCGCCCCCTGTCGCCCCTTGAGCTAACACTCAAAGACCTGCCAGCTAGAGGCAGAACCTCAACCCTATACAGACGGTTCCTGGGGGACTTTCTAGTGGCAAAAACTTGATGCATGGCCCAATGGGAGGCGGACCTGGGTCATTCGATTGATGATCAAACATGGGTGGACATCTGGACACGCACACACACCTCATCTTCCTGTGTCACTAACAAGGAATGCGCTTACAAGCTCATGCTGCGATGGTACTACCCCCCCGCTCAGATTACACCATATGAACCCATGAGTGGACCCCCACTGCTGGAGGAGCTGCGCCCAGCCCGGGTCCTTCTTTCATATGTGGCGGACCTGCCCCAAGATCCAGCATTTTTGGGTTAGGTGCCTGGCGACCATCGAACAGATTACCGGGACCGCCCTCCCTCTGGACCTTGAAACCATCCTACTGGGGTTCTCGACACCTGGAATCTACCCCCGCTCAGGAAACGGGGCAAAACTATTAATGCGATGCCTCTTAGCAGGCAAAACTGTGCTAGCCAGATTCTGGAAGTCCCCGGACGGTTCCTGCATGGCTCACTGGTGGGGAAAACTCTGGGATATCCTGATCGCCGAAAAGGTCATTGCGGTGAGAGCAGGGGTCCTGCACCGCTTCCAGAATATCTGTGCCCCAGTAACTGGTCTATGACCAGAGGTTCCCCGCCCTGACATTCAAACCGATCAACACCCGATGGGCCTTGAGAGACCAGGAGGCCTCCTAAGAACTGGAAGTGGAGTTCCGGGGACTGGGGCTTGGAAAATAAAATACATTATGGGACTTGAAGTCCACAGACACTTTTTATGGTTGAAATTCTTTTGCGTAAAGCGAGAGGGTTCTAGCCTGGCTGAGGGAGGTCCGTGTGAGAAGTAAAGGAGGGTCCGTGTGAGAAGTAAAGGAGGGTCCGAGCCCAGCTGAGGGAGACCCGTGCGAGAAGTAAAGGAGGGTCCGAGCCCAACTGAGGGAGACCTGTGTGAGAAGTAAAGGAGGGGTCCAAATCCAACCAAGGAAGACCCATGAAAAGTTAAGTGAATGAACTGTGATGTTAAAGATACCAACCACCCTCCTAGGTGAACAGCAGAGTTGGGGAGGTGCAGCGGCAGTTGTGGTATCAGCCTTGACTTCAGGCTCAAAGCTGCAAAAGACTAAAATGAATTAACACAACCGGTGAGATGAAAGCCATGAAAGTCTGGTCTGTGTTAAATGAAACTAGATGTCAAAAGTATCTGACGAATGAAGGTTCCGTGGGTGCCGATAAGACGCAAGAGAAAGCAAAGCATTGTAAAGAACTGTAAATTAAAGATACAAGAGTAACAGGGTGGTCCGGTGAAAGAAGATTGCCCAATCGAAAATCTCTGTGAAATATCTGATGCCGTAGAAGTGGCGGGAAGAGAAAGAAACTAAGATGCAAGATTTGAACTGCTGTACCTTTGATCCAGGCAGAGAGAAACCGGGATATGAGAGATGTATTTGCACTGTTAGGTTTGATCCCGGCAGAGGGAAACCTGGATGTGAGAGATGTCTTTGAACTTTTAAAATAAGTACTGTGCTCAAAACTACATTTACCAAGAGGCCTGGGTGTAGGAGAGAAAAGGCGATGTTTGAGGAAAAAGGGTTGAAGTGGTCATGTTGAGGTAAGAGCAAAAGCCTTGCAGTTTCGAATGTCTTAGACAACGGAAGGAAAGTGCAAAGAGGCTTGAGCCCAATTGAGGGAAGTCTATAAAAGTGTGATTGAAGCTTGGGGAAGGGAACTCCTATAACTGTGATTGAAAGGTTTGAGCCTGGCGAGGGAAACCTGTACTAAATTGTGCTAACCAGAAGGAAACAAACTTTTGTTGAACTGTAATGAAAGCTAAAAGGTGACCTGGACTGAAGTGAAAGAAAGCGGAGAGGTCCAGTGGATAAACTGGTGACTTTTTGTGGAAGGCCAAGTGGGCCCAGGTGCACGAAACAAACTGCATCCTTGTGTCCGAAGCCAAAGTGCGTTGCAAGGTCCAAGTGTGCCCCTTACCCAGTGCTACAAAACGTGGGGGAGGGGAGTTTGCTCAGGCATACTGATATTTCTTTTGAACACTGATTATTTCGTTTTTGCATCACATATCCCCTTTACACATTTATTGTATTAGACAAGAGGGCAGACATTAGGTTTATTAGTATAGGTAATGTCATTTGACTGACTAGGACAGTATTTTCTTTTTGTTTGATGTTCGAGAATACTCCCATCTAGGTTATAGGGCAGGATAGTAGTTTTCCAACCCTTTTTAAACCATCAATAAAGGTTTTGAAACTTGCAGCTCTTGTGTCAGTGTCTACTTGTGATACCATGCCTCTCTCACAATCTTAACAGGGTGCAACCCACCTTCCATGTCTACAAAGATACTGTGCATCATGAACTTTTGAAAGTGCTTATAGAAGCCTAGATTATCACAGGTTCTGCATCAATCCACTCGCCATACTTTGTTTGTATTTCAGAAGCGGATTTTCTAAAAGGTTTCCTAAAAGGATTCCTCCCAAATCCCACTCCACTAGTTTATTTTGCGGTGCTCTCAATCAATCTTATTTTTTGACAGATTCCCCTCCTCAAAGTCAGCAAACAGTATGGAGGCTTTTTAAATTTATGACAGAGCAACATTCTCCTCCCAAAAATCTGAGCTTCCAGAGATAACAGACCCAATTCATACAGAATAACACAAATTGGAATGGACGGTAGCCCAAGAACCTTCTTCCATCTGAAGCCCTCAAGGTGACTAAGTCTTCCCCCCCAAAAGGCTGTATTGGATTTCAGCCCCATAAATTAACATTGGGACAATCTTAGCCTTAGAATTTTAACAATGAGATGATTGAAAATGTACCATACTTGAAATTGAAATTTCGCATATGTGCAACAGTTGCTTTGTTGTAAAAACCCGCCATTATGAGCTTATTTGGGGTGTTCAAAATATCACATCCCAAGTATTTTAAGGTATTTACTTCATGTCACCTTTGCCCCCCTCCCAACCAAAGTTTTTTTTTCTTTGTTCGTAACCCCTCTGCAAGTCTGATTAGTTGAGGTTTCTGCTCCTTTATAGTCAGGTTGTTTTCACTGCAGTACCTTTCCAATTTATTCAACAGCCTTTGGATCCCACACCTTCGTGCAGTCTAATAGAATAACATCATCTGCATAGGTGACCCAGTAGATGTTAGTACCCAAGACTTTAGGGGCAACAAAGGATGCAGGTTTGAGATTGGCACCTAGGTCTGCCAAGTATGCGTTAAATAAGAAGGGCGCCAGTAAACACACTTGCCTGAGACCAATGTTTGTCATAATTTCACAGGATAGTTCACCTTCACCATTCAGTTTTACCCTGAGAATAGTATGGTCGTGTAGGTGTATAAGAGGTGCTAATAGACCCTTTGGGAGCCCCCAGTCTGCGAGTTTCCTTCATAGGCTGTCCCCATTAACCCTGTACAAGGCAAGGGGCAAATCAACCGATACTAAGAAGATGATTACATTATGAGCCCCCTCCCATGCTAGTTGTTGGACATGGTTTAGCACCCCGCTTGCAATGTTTGTTCCTACATTTTTCCTGAACCCCAATTGATTCGGCTTCACGTCTAAAGAAGAGAGTAGGACTGAGCAAAAAGATTTGCATCTGTGTCTAACAACGTGATCGGGCAGAAGTTTTCCGGAAGGTCCCTGCCTCCTTTCTTAAATAATGTGGGCGTCCTTCCAGGACGGAAGGGTTTGTTTAATCATAATTGAATCTTATTACTTATAAAAATGGCCACCCACAGATCTAGATTAGCTTTAATAAGCTTATTGTATAGACCATTTGGGCCTAGAGCCCAGGATTTACTTTATTTTTGATGTGCCTAACAGAAGAAGGGATAACCCATTTTTCTTTTTTTTCTTTTTCTAGCAAAACTTCTGGCTGGTTATACAATTGACTAAAGTGTGAGGACCAGACTTGTTCTGATATTGGATTAGAAAGTGCTTCACGTTGTGTAACGGTATTTTGATTAATTAATTTTCAATAATTTGCATAATTTGTTTCAGATGATTTTTTGCTCTCCTTTTTGAAAGCCAAAGACTTCAATTATTTCATAAAATTTGTATATGCCCATTTCAGTTTTCCCCATTCCGCTTCATACTGAGGGAAGACCTACCCACTTGTGTGAACTTTTTTATTGCGCTTCTGTACTCTCTTTTACATTGTTGGGATACTAGGGCTATAATCCATCCTTATGTTGCCGATTTTGATGTTCCTCCGCCGTAGAGAGTTTTCTACGAAGGTTGGGAAGAAGGACACTAGATCCCCACGTTCTTGTACTTCCCTCGGGTCATCCACAATTTCGCCCTCTAATCTATGTTGAATTTCCTTATGTCGCTCTCTGCCCAAATTACTCTATTTTTGCTGAGTGATATTTACCCCACAAATTTTCTTTGTGGGAGGGACAATTTGCCTAGCCCCCCAAGAACATTACCCTCAGTCTTGGATGGTCACTTGGAAAACTGTTAGATATTTTGTAAATATATCAGTTAGTAACGAGATCATCTGAAACGAAAACAAAATCAATCATGGTGGACTTGTTTCCACTTGCCCACCTGTACGTATGGCCCACTCCCTGTGAGTCTCTCTCTGTAAGCACTGTCAAGCTCCCCCCGCCAAAGAAATCCCACAATGTTTTACCTTGGTTATCCTGCGAGGAGGCGTGGCCAGCAGCCATGGAGCGAGGACGCTTCTCAGCTCCTGCAATGACCCGGCATAATATGCCATATAATTGCTGTACTGCAGAGTGGATTTAACCATCACAGCTGAAATCTGCCTGTGCCCTTATAGAATCAGCTTACCAGCTGTGGACAATTGAGACCCTGCAGATCTTTCGTGGTGTCCTGGAGTGCCTCGCCGAGGATCGGTGGAGAAAAAAATGGCGCATGACATCTGACCCTTCTGAAAGAACTCTCTGTGCACAGAGGGCCGTTGCAGGGCAGGACGACATACAGGGTGCTGCGGTGTGGCTGTTTGTCAGCCCAATAACTCACCGGACTGCACACAGATGAGCAGGAGGAGCCCTGACACGGCAAAGGAGCCCAAGGAACGGGCACAAAGTTGTGTACCCCGGCTCCTGCGTGGAGTCCTCCCGAGACCTGCCTGGTCCCCATAAGTTGTGGTCAGTGAAGCGCGGGTGCTCCTGCAGGCATACCAATCTTTTATTCTTCAAAGTGGGGCTGCATAAAAACCGCAGAGTTCACGAACCAGCAGCCTTTAACTTTAACTGAGCCTTCAGCCTCCCATTACCTCCACAGGCCTACTAACCAGTAGCTCTATATAGCTATAAGCACCTCCGGCACCTGAAGTGCACAAGTGCAACCCAGGCCGAAACACCCCATTTCCACAAATGGTGATGGGGCCCTTAAAAATAACCTATCCACGGCCATGCGCCCCATCTCAACTACACAGAATACAAGATCAGACAAGTAAGCAGACTAGCCCGCTTTGGGGAAATCTTCCTTTGCACCGCCCCAACTACTTTCCAAGCAATTTGCGCCGTAAAACACGCCACATCTAAGAGACACTCACCTGGATCCAGTGAACCACAGCTTTGACTGTAACAAAGCAGAAGACTCCACGCTCAAGGCAGGAAAAGCATCACACTCTAAGGGCCGGATGCCTCCTAAAGCAGCCAAACTACAAATCGATAGCTATGCCACGACCCAGCCACAGAGGCCGGCAGCACTAACGGCTTCTGCACAAGAGAAGACTAAAATGGCAGAAGAACCGGACAACCAAATCCTGGAGGCTATCGCAGAACTGAAAACCTCACTGTGCTCAAAAACAGACGCGATCATGGTCGACGTTGGCCTACTGCGTCAAGACGTCAGGAAAATGGTCAAGAGGACTTCGAACCTTGACAAACAACTAAACAATAACACTGCCAAGATCCAGGAAATCTGCCCTGAGGTCCACATCTTGCAGCAGAGAGTTATGTTACTGGAAAGCAGAGCAGAGGATGCATAATGGAGGGCCAGGAGAAACAACGTTCCTTCTGCCCCCAAATCATATCGAAAATATGTTCCTATAAGAGGTCAGGCCAGGGAACCTTTCACTAGGCTTTGCAATAGAAAGGTCGCACTGGGCCACCACCCACCGCGCACAAGCCTCTGGAACACTCTAGAGGCGGGTGCACCTGAGCATAACTAGTATTGCTGGGCGATTGTTCTTAGTTAAGAAAGTTGGGGAAGTTACCAAGTATCCTGTTTTGCCTACAACATTGAACTGCCTCCTAAACTGTCCAATACTTTTGACTTACTGAGTAGAAAATACTAAAAATTGAAGGTCTGCAGATTCTAAGCACAGGATCTGGTGGCCAGACTGGTAACATGGTCTATACACAGCCTTAGTAATGGATTGCCATAAGAGAAAAGAATGGACTGGAATATGGGGCCCTGCAGGAGCGGACAGATCACCCTGGCCAACGATCTGAAACTGTTGACTTGGAACATCTGAGGATTAAACAGTTGTGTGAAGAGGAACTGAGTTTACGCATACCTTCGGAGACACAAAATAGACATTGCCTTACTGCAGGTGATCCAGCTAACTGCAGACAAACGATCGATTGCCAGAAAATGGCCCGGGCTGATAATGGGCTCCCCTTTTTCAGCATATGCTCAGGGTGTGTTAATTTGGTAGCCCCTACGGTGCCGTTTAAAGTTACCCAATATAAAACAGGCAATGAAAGTAGAATGGTGCTAGTTCAGGGACTACTGGAAAACGTGGATTCCTGTTTAATACATATGCCCCCAATCATGACATAGCAGCCTTCTTTCAAACACTTAACCCAAGCTTGGGGGGTTATTTTAATAGTGTGCTAAACCCACAAATGGATAGGTCAGATACTAAGTTTCAAAGACCTGCCCTGTCAGCCCGGACCCTGACAATGCTTTGTCATCCTTCATACTATTGGACATATGGAGAACGCTCCACCTGAACTCCAGGCACTACTCACAATTTTCTGCACTGCACGCCGTCCACACTAGACTCGACTATTTCTTTGCGAGTAAAGACTTGGCTCCCAAACTCATTGCTGCCGAATATAAGAATTCTGTATTATCGGATCACTCCCCTCTCTCGCTAAAACGGCAATAGGTTTCCGCCCAGACCCCCCCCCACCCAATTCCAACATGGAGACTTGTAAGGCATTGCAGGACCCCCTTTTTCGGGACCACATTCATGACGGCATTACTGAATACTTCAAACAACTCATGCAGTGTCACCAGCACCGGTACTCAATGGGAGGCCTTTAAAAAGTAGTCATTAGACAGGTAGCTATTGCCAAATTTGGCGGCATACAAACTACACTATGCAAAGAACTCACCTCCATAGAAGAGGCATTACAAAAGCTTACAAAAGCTTACACGGTTGGGGCAGGGCCAACAGAGTGGTGGTGCTGATGATACGGCATTGTGACAGAAATGCACGGAATGCTGGGAGAGATTGCTACAAAGTATACAACTTATATACAACTTATTCGACTCGATGAGGAGTCGGTGGACAGACTTGACGCTCCCATCACAGTGGAAAAACTAACAGACATAATACGGACATTACCATCTGGGAAAACTCTGGACTCCGATGGCCTACCTGGCGAGTTCTATAAAGAATTTGCAGCAGAGCTGGCACCCCACCTCCTGAATACACTAATGAAAGCATATGAAACAGGCATCCTTCCTCTAAAAGAATCGATAATCACACCCCTGCTCAAGCCGCACAAAAAAAAAAAAAAAAGAAATCACAGATGGAGTGTAGCTCATAAGCCCTTGTCCATGCTAAACCAAGACAGCTAAATTCTGACAGCAGTGCTCGCCAACAGGTTGAAAAAAAGTGATCCATATTCTAGTGCACCCCGACAAAAATGGTTACGTACCGGGAAGATATACGTCTTCAAACCTCAAGCGTCTGCACCATGTAATAGATTACACTGCGACACTGGACACTCCCTACGCAATAGCTTCTCTGGATGCCATTAAAGCTTTACATTCCATTAAATGGGGCTGGCTATACACCACATTGGTTCGGCTAGACAGATATTCATTGAGGCTAGTATAGACCAGACCAAGGGCAAGGGTTAGAACAGGCAAACATTTCCCGGGCCGTGGGAGCTAGAGAAAGGTACTTAGACAAGGCTGCCCACTACCCCCCACTGCTCTATATTTTAGAAATGGAGCCAAGGGCAGAATATATAGACGCATGTATACTCATCAACAGCCCTCGCCACTTAATATCGCTGTATGCTGATGATACACTGCTCAATGTGCAAAACCCAGACGATAACCTGGACCTCATGATGGAGGCTCTACGACTTTGAGAAGTATTTGGGTAGCACGAATAGTAAAGACAAGTCATTCCTTTTCCCATTGGCTAGCTTAACTAAGATGCAGCACAATACACTACCTATCCTGGCTCTTAAATGGAGCACTGACACATTCCGATATCTGGGTTTCAACATATATCATGACCCAAGGGTAGAGCTACCAACAACACCCTAAAAGCCCTAGATAGTTTCAAAAGCTCAATGAAGTTCTGGACCAAACTACCCCTTTCATTGATTGGTAGGGTTGCGCTATTGGACCCTCCTCTCTGCATCAATGGTTTATTTGTGAGTTGGCCCAGGTACTTCAGGGTGTCGTACTCTTCTTTGGCGCGCTTTAGAACGTCCTCAACCGCTTGCCGAATGAAGCGTTGGGCTCAATGGGCCTGTTCAAAAGAGTGCCTTGTGTCTCCCATTTGAACCCGGATTGTCGTAATCATGCGTGGCGTTTGATAAGGGTACCCTCTGTCACAATCCGCCCCACATTGTCTGCTGCGTCTAAATTATTTTTAAGGATGCAGCTTGCTACTGGTCTCCCTTCAGCGACTGTATGGAGTAGTTACGTCTTTAAAGGTTCTGGGACTGAATCCAATTGCTGTGAGATTTGGACCCACTTGTGACAATTGTAGCTGGACAGTAGTGTGGTGTGGTTGGCTATCATCGTCTTGTAGGCGGCTGAGGAAGCCACTTTCCCCTGCTTAAGGTGTACATTTTTTTTCTCTCCTTAGAAGCTTCGGTGGAGGCTAAGGGAGTGCCAGCTTGCTTCCTTGTGGTGGTCACTACAAGAGAATTGGGCTTCATCTGTCCCCTGATATACAACGGGTATGAAGGGGCTGGCCTAAACATCTTTTCGATACATGAATTAACTGCCCTAGTCAGGTTGGGGGCAAGCAAAGAAGGCTGAATCCGTCTTTGCACAGATTGAAGCAGAGGGATGAACTGTGCTGCAGATCTCTTATCCCCAAGGATTTCCTCTACAAAGTCTTTATTGACTTGAGCTTCCTGGGTATCTATCATAAAGTGTTCTGCAGCCTTTAAGAGCAGGTCATTGTACTGCAGCTGGTATGGTCTGGGGAATTGGATGATGTATACGTCATCATCATAGTATTGGTCCAAGTCCTGTGTCCCATTGGTCTTCTGAGTCTGTAAATGAGCCAGGGTTTTGGGTGTCTTGAGTGTCGTAACATTATGTGTCCTGACCTTGATATGATGAGGAATAGTTTGTGTAGAGTCCAGGCGGGCTCTCTTGGCGTCAGGCTGTTTGAAAGCTGCTTCGTCTTGAGGGGTGCCCCGAAGGTTGGTGAATTTATCTGGGTGTTGATCAAAGAAATTTACAAAGCTAGACATTATCCTCATGACCCTATCAAACCTTTTTGGGGTCCATTGGGAGGAGCTTCACAACACTGAGGGAGCAGGTGTAGGTAGAGGCTCTGGAACAGGGGGATGCTTATAATGCATTGCACCTGAAAGTGTGTCCTCAGGAGTAGAATAATCCCTACTCTTTGAAACTTGTGAACCTTGTTATTTTGAGGCTTGGGGCATTGAGGATTTTGAGTTTTTTGACATTCTGGCCTTCAGTAGGGTGTAGGTATGTTTTTTTTTTTAAGTCGCTAATTTTAGAGCTTTTTGCAGGGGCCATCAACGCGTCTTTCGACTCAGTCACCGGAACCAGAGGACTTTCCAGATTTGGACGTGGTGATGGAAACAAACTTTGGCGTCTGTTTTGGGGACCTGTCATGTGGTGATCGCAACCGCAATGGCCCAGAGGACAGGGAATGTTCAGACTTTCCCTTCGACACCACGTGTGACCTATCGGTCGACGATGTAGTTGACTGTCGGCCATGGTGAATGTGCTTGGTGTGGCGTGGAATGGAGGTGATTGAGACGCTGGGTGTCTCTGTAGCAGAACCGCCGGCCTGCCTGTTGGAGTCAGGGGCTCACACACGGGAATCTATTGGATCCCGATCGCCCTCGGCATCACTTGGGACGCCGATGTTGCCATCGCTGGAGGCTCCCTCGACATCCATGGCGGCCTCTGCCTGCATTGCGTGGCGGGCCCAGCATTTAGTATTTCGGTCTTTTAAAGTTTTTGGCCTAAACAGTTTGCAAGAGTTGGACTGTTTTTCAGCATGGTACCTCGGGAGGCAAAGGTTACACACTTGGTGTGAATCCTTCCAGGGAAACTTCCTGATACAGGAAGGACAGAATTTAATAGGAGTATTTTCAATAGTGTATAAAGAACACAGTCTGGCGGAATATAAGGGAGTAAAGGGAAACATGAGTGAGATGGAATACCAACCTCCCCCCACTCTCCCTTCTGTAGAGGGCCGAGTCCCGTTGGGGCCTAGATAAACCGCAGACAAAGTTCATTGAGAAGGGAGTCGTCATCGACGGAGGGTCTTGTCCTCGAAAGCCATTGCCGGAGATCTTGTGGTATATGGTCGTCGAAAGGACAGAAAGAAAATCTAACTTTAAAAATGTTTCTAAATAATGGCGTCAGCCAAGAAGGAACTCCGCGATAGCATGTGATGCAAGCAGATCCACAAGCCTCAGAAATATACATAACATCTGAAAAATGCATTTTAAAAAGTTTCCTTTGCAAACACACAGGAAACTACCATGAATCCCTTTGAAGGTAATGCAAGGCATTTTAAAAGCAAGTCTCCAGCGCACCAGGATCCAATGAAGAGACTGGAGAGCTGTTGAAAAGTGTTTAATACGAACAAAGGCAATGTAAGGTCTGGGCAGCTGCATTTCGAACTCGCTCAAGTCCAGTAATCAGTTAAGCATCTAGGTAAAGGCCATTAGGATAGTCCAATATGGAACAGAATGGGATGAGGGCTGTGTATTACTGCGAGGAAGCTAAGAAAGGAATGATTATTTTAAAGGACTTTGAAGCGTCCATTCCCAAAGCTGCTTTTACGAGCAGCCTAATTCGAGGGCCAAGCGAGGCCTGTATCCATTGTATTGCAAAACTGGATTTTTTACAAGCAGTAACGCATCGCCTTAAGGGAAAGATTAAATATTAGTGCTTGTTAAAATTAGATGTTGCAGTGGTTTGAAGCAGGTTGGTGTGCGGCATCCAGATGTTGATTTTGTGGATATATTCTTTAATGTTGAAAAGCATAGTGTACACATTGGAAAGCTTTAACGGCAATTGGCTCAGACAAGCAAAATTACAGCAGTAAAGGTTGAGTGGCCTAAAAAGAAGGGGATAGATGAAAGGTACACTTTAAAGAGAAGGACAAGTAAGAGTAACCTTGTGGTAATTAAAGACATTTCTTGCAGTCCAATTGGAAACGTTCCATGATGATGCCTGGAAAAGGTCTGTTTGGAAAACACATCCACTATTGCCTAGTATGAAACAGGCGGCCTTGTAGTACATGGAGATCAACTAAGCTAAGAATGGTCAAAGTGGCAGCACTGTCCTGGTCCCCACTGATTTTGAAGTCTTCCCAAACAGGCAAAACAGTTTCACTGTTGTGACCTGGTCCAAAACCGGCTTGTGCCAGATCCAGGATATTAATCTTCATAGAATCTAAGAAGAAAGGGGTAAATGTACTAACCAGGCATCAAATGACCCTTGCCCTCTCAGTGCTCTGCAGAAACACAGCATAACATTTCTCACTCACAAGGAATTGGTTGGGATTCGCCGAGAGGGATCGATTCTTCATCAAGGTTCATCAGCAGTTTCTATACTAGGATTTGTGAAAGAAGGTTCATTTGCTGTTGGGGCACAAACTGGGTCAGCACCACATTCACAGAGAAAAAACAGGGCTGAATAAGCAACACAAGCAAGACTCCAAGGCAGCAGTGCCATTTGAAGATTGTTAAGGTGGCAGAAAAAGGCACCCAGGGTGTAGCCGACTGTGTGGGTGTATTTATCGCGTCACTGCCAAGCAGGAGTGGATCTAGGTCTCCCAATTTGGGGATTAATATCTTATTAAGTGCTTATTTGAGTAACTACAGCCATATATTGAAGTCCTCTAGAATATGTGAAGATACCCAGAAAGCGCCACCAGTAAAGTCTGGTAATTCTTTGCCAAATTTAGATTTGTAGTCGGTAGGCAACGGGCAAGGATGGGGGCAGGGGGGCTATTGGAGAAATGTGGAGAACGATGAAGAAATATTCCATCCAGCAAGAAAGGATTTGCACGTTCCAGGAAGGAGAATGAGATAATATAGTGAGTGTACTTGAAAACTAGAGAATGCCCTCCTGCTCCTTCAGTTCGGTTTTTCAGGATTATTTTGTAACTTGGATGGCTTCAGTAATAACAGGGTTAGTTTCTTCTAAACTAGGCCCCTGTAAGACAGAGAAAATTGCATTTGTTTTTGAAAATGAAGAAATGGATCTCAAATTTGCATTTGCAGAGTAAACACATGGAGGAGAATACACGGCAATGGGGTGAAAAAACAAGAGGATCTGCCGCAATGAGAAGTGGAATCTGTTAATGCACAGTATGCATATGAATAAAGGGCTGTGTGCTACCATATTTGAAATGCTAGCAGATTTCAGATTACCAGGATTGAGAGTGAGAAGAGAATTTTTTCTAGAGAATGGTGCACCCGAAATCAATGTCTACGGACTCATCAATGCCCAAATGAGTTGCTGTAGAAGGAACCTGGGAAGCAGCCATAAAGGGATTAGCTTGGCGTTTTCTTTTGTCCGAGGACAATTCGACAGCCTGGGAGAGGAAAGTGAGATGGATTTGGGCTCTTAAGAATCAATAAGGAGTACTGAAAGGCCTTTTACTGGGGAAGCCAAAAGGAATGGATGCAGATCTTTAGAAGACAAAAAGGGATGTATGTTATAATATCGTATCCCAAAAGACCGAATTACAAAATCAAGAAGCACACTAGCCCGCATTTTGTAATTCGGTCTTTTGGGATTTTGGCCGTTTGTCCCCCGCACTGCCTATAATATATGCAGGGGACACCCCTGCGACCCATAATACAGAACTGGAGGTGCGGGGGACAGCGCTGCAATCCCTGCTCGATATTATGGGCTTAGATCTCATCTACTGTGCTGAATGCACTAAAACATGCATTCAGCATTTTAGATACAATCTTTTCGTGCAATCCCGACAAAAAGGTCCTTTCTGTGGTTGCTTTCCTAGCCAAGGAGGGTGAAACACCCAGAGAGATAATGACAAGAACGTGGCATGGTAAAACTAATGTTGAGAGGGCGGCCAAGGGACTTTGCTGTCCGTGTGCCTTGGCTGAAAGGGAGTAAGCAATAGTAAAGGCAATCATGGTAACCCTGGAAGTAATGCAGCCTTTGTCTTTTTCATGTCTCCAAGTGAGGCCTTCAGCCTTTGCACAGAAGTGAAAGGGGTGTAGAGAGGATTCCATATAATAATGTAGCCACAAAAATCTCGCCATGCAAAAATATCGCCGAAAAATGGCCGGCCAAATATATGGGGATATTATTACCCGATACCGTAGAGAGAGAACCTTTTTCTAATGGTTGGCAGGGTACCCAAATGTATGCCTATATACGGAAGGGTGCAGAATATGGATGTAATATTAGCAGGGGTTAGGGAGGGTTGGCATTAAAAAGGGGAAACCGTGTGCGTAAGGAGTACCATCTCGAAAGGTGTAAAAGCCCTCACTTTTTTTTTCATTTTTAATAAAATGATGAGCAATCCAACTCAAAATGCATAGTGTGCTAATCGGCAACCCACTTCATTAAACGCCATGCCAAAAACAATCTACACCTGTGTCCTGTTGCCTCAGTATACAGAGCTGCAGCCCCTACTCTCCCATGGCACAGAGCAGGGTCAGAGGTCACAAGGCATGTTGGAGGGCTGCTCTGAGAGCCAAGTCACTGCAGTGCAAAGGGTGCATTTAAGTCTACACCTCTATTCCAAAACAATCATAATTATGATAAACAATCCAACTGGGGCAGGATAATCTTGAAATATAAGCCATACCTATTTGGGTATAGTGGTTGGTAGTTCACAATTATTAAAACCACATCTGAATTGTAGCATATCAATGTCATCCCTATGAGCTCAGAAAGCTATGGAAGGCTGTGTGGATTTCAAGCCCCTACCTATCCGATTTCCAGTGAATAAGACAAAAAGACAGGATGTATTCCACAATTGACTCTCTGGGAGGAGAGGTAACAACTCCCTTTCCAAGCCTGCAATCTCTCAGTTGGAGACATGCTGTGAGAATGGCTTCAAAGAGCCAAGTCCATAACAGAGGCCTGCCTCACACAAGGGGCTGCACATCAAAGTCTTTGAAGCTGCTGGCTGGGAAAGCAGCAGAGTTGAAGGGAAAGAAAAGGATCCTAATACAGATTCCTCCCGTCCCATGCACACTGTCAAGGGACCACCAGAAAGGTGGTAAAGAATAGTAATACAATAATTCAGGAATATTCAATACAATGTAATCAATAGAGTATTTCATAAGCCATCAAGGCAAAATATTACATGTACACAGAATTTGTAAAGCACACAGTAGTTTTAAATATAAATGCCATTCAAGGTACAGAGGTGTATATCAGGCTTTTGTGACAGCAGGATATTGCCCTCTTGTCTGGATACACAAGCATTTGACCACCATAGCGTTGTTATTTTCTTGTGATTACGTTCTGTATGTTTTTGTTTTGAAAGTCTTTTACTGTACCTTATATAAATAATTCAAAATGCCCCAATAGGGTACTAAAAATTGAGTGGTTGTATTTAATTGTGTTTTGATCATTGAGGGAAGAGGAGAGTGCGAAGGTGATGTTCTTTTGACCTATTCAATTGTATTCTTAACTATTGTTTTAAAAAGGAACAGGAATATAAAATTGCAATAAGCCATCAATGACAACTTAAAGTGTGTTTATTTTTTAAATATTTAAAAGCCCTATGTGATGATCTGAAAGTCTTGATTTTTAGCTAATGTAATTTCAAATGTTATAATGTGCTTCAATATGATCTGCCCTTTATAGATATAGGACTAAAAGTACCATAGAGCAACAGAATGTAATCCCTCCATGGCTGAACAACACCAGACAAACGACAACTCAGATCTCCAAACTCTCCCACTTCTTTAGAGGTTTAAAACCTTCACAAAACTCTTTCATAAATTCTAACACTTCTTCATACGACCCAGGCAGAAAGCTTTCTAAATCCGCAGTTAAACAAAACAATTACTTTTCTTATGCATCAAACAACCATTGAGCATCAAGATGAATTTTAATAAAGGTAAACATTGTTCAGCCAACAGGGCACTTTGGGTTTTCCTTTTGGGAAAAACGCAGCTCAAAGAAATGACAGACTTCAGGTCCAGATGGTCACCTAAAGCCCCCAGTCCCTAACACGCCATTCTGCCGAGAAGCACTTTTATCCTCAAAACACAAACAGGCCAGCCCACCCCCATCATGCTTCCCTGTATGTGGGCCAGTAAAGCGGGTCTAGCATTGAATCCACCACCACATGCTTTGTACAACTGATTGCCCTTAACATACAAGAATATATTGTATTTATTTTTACATATATTTTCACGAAGGTCTTGCTGCTTTCCCTGTGGTTTTTCATCATGTAAGCATTTCCAATGTGGTCAAATGACAAAACAGCAAACCCTGCCTTTCTTCCCTTATAGGGCGCTCTGATCAAAATCCGCATTACATGCAGTTGACAAAAAAGCTGGTTGCCAGTGCAGGCCCACTATGCAATCCCCCATGCAACTAAGGGGTTTAGATTTTTTTTAAAATGCTAGCTGGCATGCATAGCATTTATGGGATTTCAACTATTTTAATGAAGGGATGCTACACGTCCGTGCTTCTTTCCTGGGTGTTGCTATCAACACAAACAATTCGTGAAATGAAAACTCAGCTAACATGCCTTTCTTGCACTTTTCAGCAGTCGGATCAATCACAACAGTGACCAACATGGGGCTGCCAGGGCTGTGACCATCCTGTCCTTCGACACTAATTGTCCACCACCTCCTCCGCCATATGTCTTTGCAAATCACTTGGTGCGGGACAACACAGAAGCAGTGAACCGAGCTCAACTCCACTGTATCTCTCTGCTCATGAGGAATAAGACAAGGCACATGTGTGGGAGGTCCAGGAACATTTTAAATAATATTGAAGAGCCAGGCCTGAGCTCCACATTGCGTCCGCAACTGCTTCACAGCACCACTCCTGTGCTCGCATTCAGTGGCACTACAGGTCTGGAATGCATTTCGCAGTTGCTGCGACACATACCATTAAATGAAAAGCTATTAAAATGATATTGCAACATGATTCGCAATGCGATGCTGCTTATTTTATGCCTTGCTCATTGCACCTCAAAGCCCCGTTCGATCGGTACCTTTAAGCCCCCCATCATCCTGGTCAAGCTTTTGGGGGAACTAGAGACTGGTGAAGTCATGTTAGCACCTTTTTCCACCAAACACATCATTTTGATTAACATTGTTGTATTTCTTGCCCGTTTTCCTCCCAGACAATGGATTCGGAGTTGTATTTCTTGCCCGTTTTCCTCCCTGACAATGGATTCGGAGTGCTTATATTTTTCTGTTCTGCATTTTTGTTTATTTTATTTTTTAACACAGCAGTGGGTTTTTTTTATCTTGTTTAATAGTAGGATGACCGAGTTGTTTAATTAAACTATATAGCTTTATTGAAACTTGATTGGACATTCTTTTATTTTGGAATGGTTGGACTATTGCTGTTTGAGTTGCTGCCATCTCACATTCACAGCTGTATAGCCTTCCTTCTCCTTTTGTGGTAAGTGATCCAAGGGCAGTACATCTCTTAGTTGTGCCCGTTTCACCTTTATGACTGGGATCACTGTTTGTGGATAGGTAGGTGGTTTAGCCACTACTCCTTGTACTCCTACAGAGCAGAATTAGACACCCACTTCCCAAATAGCTGGTTTGGACCCACTGGCTGAAGAATCACCAATAATCTGCCATCCAGAGGTCTACCAATTCCCTTTGCAACAGTGCACAGTTGCTGAAGCAGTCTCGGGCTATCTGGAGATTGTTACTTCAGGGTGACCTCGGCACAGCACTTGCACTCGATCCTGTACTCTGGGAATTATCGTTCTTTCATATGGCATTGCTGGAGGGTTTCTGACGCACCTTAACGGATCTGAAGAGGGCCTCCAGATGAGCAGCGTGTCTGCCATCCTTCAGATCCAACTGAACAGTGAGACAGCAACTGTTTGATTTTTCGCAATGGTGTGACCTTTTGAACATAGAAAACAGCTTTTCTGTAAATCTTTGTCCCATCAACTTCGACTAAACTGGCTTTTCCTTTGCATTCTAACATATAAAAATTAGTTTCCTTTAAAAAAGAAATACTTTCCTTTCAAAAGCGCCATCAGTCCTCTGAAAAGAATTTTCAGAACTACCAAGAACTTTTGAAGACTTGAACTATTGTTGCTCGATTCAAACAATCTTTCAACGTTTTACTTACCTGTAACTGCAGTGCTTTTACCCTTTGCCACACCTATATAAAGATTATATATTTCTAATAATATTTTGTCAGGACAATCTTTCATGATGTGTTTTTAAAAAAAGCGTTTGCTGTCCCTCTTGACCACCTTGCTCAACATATGAGAGTTAGGCCGGGGCTGCTCTGTCACTGTAGACTTTGTAATAGTATTTGTAATCGTTTATTTGTACAGCGCTTATACACAAGTGAAGTGCTTCAACGCGCTTCAAGGCAGGAAGGGTGCAAGGGAAAAACAGTCCTTCTTAGGCCTTGAAGTTTCCGAATTATCTAACAAAAAGTAACTAGTGTACTCGGCCTGGTGGAAATTCACCTAGTGGAAGTGCATGAAGTGTAACAGGCGCAGCCAGATTAGGGAGGGGAGCCAAAGGGGGGACAAGACAGGCCTTAATGGGCCTAGTAAATTCAGGTCATGCAAGTGTACAGACGGAAGTGCAGGGGGAGGGGGGAAACATGTGTGCCAAGAACAGCAGGGCCCTGGGTTAAGTGCAGAGATGTTACCACTCCCATGGAACACATGAAGTGCAGTAGGGGTTACCCCTCTCATAGAACGAGAGCCGAAAGTGCAGTAGTGCTTGGCATAGTGCAGAGGCTCGGAGGCAAGTGTAAAGACTGGCAGGGGAACCTGGGACCTGTAAGGCTCTGGAGGTGAGCCAGGCAACCAGTCAGCAAAACTGAGCAGAGTTGGGGCGAGACAGAGAAATGAGGCTGGAGAGAAAGAGAAAGAGGAAGAGAAAAAGAAGGTCTTGAGGAGTTTCCAGAACTTTCCGGAGTTCCGGCTTAAGTCAGAGAGTGTCAGGGAGGCTATTCCAGAGGGAGGCACCTGCAGAGGATAAAGATCTACCCCTAAATCTCTGCTTGGAAAAACAGCTCACATGCAGAAAGTTGGAGGAGGCCGAGCGCAGGGCTCTAGAAGGAGTGTATTTAGGAAGAGAGCATTGTAGATAGGCCCCAGAAAGCCTTGTGCGCTATGCAGAGGGTCTTTAACTTGATTCTAATCAGCCACAGGGAGCCTAGTGGAGGGATTTCAGCGCCGCAGAGATGCAGTCCATGGGCTTGAGGCCAAGGATAAGTCTTGCGGTTCTGTTCTGGAAGAGTTGTAACGCGCGGAGTGTAGAAGTAGGCAGATTGAGAAAGAGGCTGTTGCAGTAGTCCAGCCTAGAGACAACCACGCTCTGGAGACGGTGAGCCTTTGGTGCAAGGTGAGAAAAGGTAGAGTACCTCTGAGGAGGTGCAGATGGTAGTGGGACTTTTTAGAGATGTCCGAGATGTGAGAAGAGACGGAGAGAGTGGAGCCAAAAATGACCAAGGTTTTTTGCCTCACTAGTAGGTGAGGGCGCAGGGCCAACAGAGGCCAGCCAGTGGGAAATTGGGAAAGCAGGGGCAGAAGTCCCAATGAGGACGATCTCTGTCTTACTGGCATTGAGGCAGAGATCGTTAGCAGCACACCAAGACTGAATTGTGGACAGTCAGGAATGAGCGAGGAGGAAGAAGAAGAGGCTGAGTGTAGACTGAAGGAGAGCTGTGTGTCATTCACATAACACTGAAAGTTAGAGGTGAAGGTAGAGCTCAAGTGGGCCAGAGGGTCCAAGTAGACATTGAAGAACCACAGGGATAGGTTAGATCCCTAGGGACGCCGAGTGGTGGGGAGTGATAGAGCAGAGAATGGTCCCAAGTTCCACCTGTGAAGGCCAGTCTGAGAAAGGAGGGAAGCCACACCAGGGCCAGATCTGTGATGCCCAGGGTATCAAAGAGACAGGAGACCAGGATGTTGTGGTGTACAGTGTCGAAAGCAGAAGAGAGATCGAGAAGAAGGAGAGTTGGAGTCAAGATTTGAGGGCAGGTTTTCACGGGTGTTCAGAAGAGCAGTTTGTGCCTCTGGATGCACTAAAGCCAGACTGATGGTCATGGAGACAACCAACAGATTCAGTATGGAGGGTAAGGTGAGAGATAGCTAATTTCTCCAGGAATGTGCCCAGGAAAGGAGTGAGAGATCAGGCGATAGTTTGCTGGGATAGAAAGGTCAGTAGAGGTTTTTCAAGCAGAGGGTGCCCAAGAGAGTACTTGAGAGAAGTGGGGAAAACTCTAGTGGCGAAAGCGAGGTTGCAGAGGTCGGCCAAGGCTGGAGCAAGAGAATCAATGTTACCCTTGATGGTTTTACGAGGGCAAGGGTCAACCTGTTTGGAGGAGGCTTTCATGGACCAGACTTATCTAGAGACTGCCTCAGGTGTGACAGGGGAGAGGGATGAGAGAAGAGGGGTCACTAAGCAGATGAAGGTGGTGTGGGGGAAAGAACAGGATGTCCTGTGTTTTGGCAGTGAAAATGGGCAGCCAGGGCCTAGCAAAGGGGCTGGGTGGGTGCATTAGAGGATGAGGCTGCAGTAGGGTTGGCCAGTTCCTTGCAGACTTTGAAGATTTCAGCCATTTTGTTAGATGCCGCTGAGATGTGGGCTTGAATATAGACCCTTTTCTTGGAGCGGATACAGAGTCTATATTGCCTTTGAAGATGGTGGGAGGCCAGTTTGTCAGGTGGTGCACCTGAAGATCCCCATTTCCGTTCTGCTGCTCTGCACTTTCGTTTAAGGGCAGCCAGCTCAGAGTCGTACCAAGAGTTGTACTTTTTGGAAGACTTCAAACGGACCCTTGTGACAGGGGCAAGAATGTCAAGAGTGTTGGATATGGAGAGGTCAACGTTTGAGAGGGCTGTGTCCGGTTGTGAGTCAGCCGCAGGAGTACGAGGGGAATAGGTGGAGGCAAAGACAGCCACTGTCACTCTTTTCATGACCCGGACAACCCTGAAGACAGGAGGTAGTGAGGGGAGTGCCGGTGCTAGCAGAGATGAGAGCTTCAAGTGGGAAGAGAGAAGAGAATGATCATTCCAGGAGAGTGAGGTAGTGAGAGGGATGTCTATGGAGATAAAAACATCTAGAGTGTGGCCAGCTGTGTGTATCAGGCCAGAAGGTAGAATCTAGAGAGTCGCGTAGGTTGCAGAAGGGACCTGAGGAGTCAGTAGAAACAAGATGGACGTTAAGATACCGCAGAGGTAGAAGTTGGGAGGAGGAGGAGGAGGAGAGGAGAGAAGAGGCTAGGCCAGCCCACTCGGAGAGAAAGAGGGTGAGCTGGCCCGGCGGCCCATAGAAGGTGGCCAAAGCGAGAGGAGACGGGAGAGAGCCTGCAGACCAGATAAAAAAAAAAAAAGAAGAAGAAAAAGGAGTAGGCCTGAGTGGGAATGATGGAAACAGGGATCGACTCAGGAAAGATCAGGGCTACGCTCCCTCCTGGTCTTTTAGGCCTGGACAAAGAGGATCTTGTAGCCTTCAGGGAGAAGTGTGCCAAAACCTGTGACAGAACTGTCCTTGAACCATGTCTCAGTAAGGGCTAGGACATCGAGATCCAGGAATTCAAGGAGGTGGCAGATATCAGATGAGAGTTTGACAGCGGAGCAAGAGTTAAGTGTGGCAATGTAGAGCAGACTGCTGATTTTGAAGGACTTACGACGGGGGGGGGGGAATACGTCCTCCGAGTGAGTGGCGAGAGTGCCTGAGAGACAGAGGTAGGAAGGGGCAAAGGAGCGGAGGCTGACAAGGATGTCAGTGAGGTGAGTGTAGCCAAGGGAGCCAGGACAGTAGTAGATGGCAAGGGAACCAGTGTAGGAGGTGCCAGAGGGGGGAAGAGAGTCCCAGATGCAGAGGTAGTGGGTGGCAAGGGCACCAGAGAGGTGGAGGCTGATAAGGTGGTCAGGGCCATGAGAGTAGGCAAGAGAGCCTCTACCGCTGCAAGTGCCAAGGGAGCAGTTGTGAGAGAGGCAATGAGGTTAGTAGGAGGCAAGGGAGCCAAGGTGGGCATAGCTGGCAAGGGAGCCTGGGTGTCCATAGAAACAGGTGGCATGGGAGCCTGTGAGGTGGAAAGTTGTCATGGAGAGGAAGAAGCCCATCTAAATGTAAGAGGTTGGGTTGAGGCCCTTGTACCAGGATGGTACCATTTCGATAGACATTATGATGACCCTGGTGGTGGAGAATAAGGCAAGAAGGACCTTTCCCAGCGAGTCCCACCATTAATGTGTGAGGAAGAGTAAGGAGAGAGCAGAGGAACCATACGAAGAGTCCATAGGTCGGGAGAAGGAACGACAAAGAGGATGTCGGTAAGCATCTCTTTGGCAGAAGCACTAACGTAGGCGGGGGCGCTGTTGGACGCCGATCGTGATGGCCGCCTAGGCGAGTAGCTGCACAGCCTTTGAAAATCCTTCTCTATAATCCTGCAGATCAGGAGTGCATGGAGAGAAAATAAACCCAGAACATGAACGTGGAAACGTTTGGCAGCGTGCAGAGCCACGGACAACCTGCTGCAGTGTGTGCGTCCTGGGTAAAACCGAGGTGCTGTTGGCACGAAAACTGGACCACCTTCCCCTCCCCCTCCGGAGCGGCAAGACTGTTGGCAGAGGCTCTGTGTAGGCAGCAACGGCCACAGGGGTGGGGGTGCGGGAGACCCCAAAGCGGAATACGGCCGAGCCGCCCTGGACAGCGGGGAACGTGTGCCAGCACACAGAAGCAACTCTTCCCAACCCGACACGGACCTCCCTCCCCGGTGGCCACCGTGTGCGCTGAGTGCGAGCGGTTGGCGCACCTGGGTCGTGGGAGGCCTGTCCCCGGTCGGCGGGCGACCAAAGCAGCAGGTATGTGGACCCGAGCCCCCCCACCATCCCCAGGGGTGCCCCCCCATGGTCTTGCTGACCCGGCACAACAGCAGGCAGGCCCCCGATTGTGCCTGCAGCATACACAGCGCTGCATATTTGGAACACTCCGTGCCCTCTGGCCCCAGCACTAACAATACTAACAGCCCATAACCTTTCAATTGTGGTGCCACGGGGACCCTGGGGGCCAGGAGATACTACTCCCCCAACTGAGGAGACCGGAGGGGGGAGCCTACAACACCCTAAATATAAGTTGTGAGCCCACGAAGCCCCGAGAGACTAATAACAGCATAAGCCACAACGATTGACAGTGCCAGTCTAAATCCCTACAGCTACACTCTCCCAACTATGCCCAGGGGCAACAAAACCAGCAAGAAATGTCCTATGGATGCATTTGCTCATCCCGGCCTGAAGGTGGAGAGGGCGGCTACCCCACATGCAAATTCCCCTGCGGATCAGGATGCTACTGGAGGCACACCAGACCCATACATGGAGGCTCTGCAGGTGGGGTTTTGCTGCTGTAAACAGCAGATTAGATGATATTGGCACCACCATAGCCTCCATCAAAACTGACATGCAACAAGTAAACACCCGGGTCACCGAAGCAGAAAACAGGATTGGAGAGGTGGAAGACACCACGAATAAACACGGCAAAGACATAGCAGACATCAAGAAGTGCCTACGACAGGTCCAGACGAAGTGCGATGATTTAGAGTCGAGATCCCGACGAAACAACATCCGAGTGGTTGGACTGGGGGAGAAATCCCTCAATGTACCAATGGAGGTGTTTCTGGAAGAAGTGCTACACACCATCCTGCCGGAGGCACAGTTCTCCCAACAATTTCTAGTTGAGAGGGCCCATAGAGCACTAGCACCTCCCCCCCCAAACCAGGAGCGCCGCCACGCACGGTAGTAGCCCGCCTCCTAAACTACCGTGACAAAGATCAAATCCTCTGCCTATCAAGGGAGAAAGGAACACTGCTGTATGACTCCGCTAGGATCCACATAAACACTGATTTCTCCAGTGGGGCGCAGGCGGCACGCCGCACTCTTGACTAGGTTAAAAAAGCACTCGGGACAAGATCAGTCCCATATGCAATTTTGTTTCCCGCAAAACTATGAATACAGCACTACGGGAAGTCAAATTCTTTTGAGTTCCCAGAAGAAGCCATGTCTTACATACAGCACAACATCCCACCTCCTCCGCAAGACAAAGACCCTACGGCTAAATGTAATGTGTGACGGGAAAAGATGCAACTGCAACCCCAAACAATACGCATCCACCCCGAGCTGTGAAAAGACAGCGCGGCGGCCCTTGGGACGGCCAGTTTCAGTGGCCGAGAGCAGCGGCCCAAAAGAGCTACCCCCACCTTTTTTCAAACATTGATGTTCACCACTGGGGTTACACTGTCCAGTTCGGGGGGGGGGGGGGATAGTGAGGAAGGGGACAGGGCACATTGCCTAGTTGGGGAAGCGAGAGAAACAGAAAAAAACAATAAGTGCAAAAACTACACAACGTCAGAACCGACGCACAAAATGGAGATAACAGAAAACGCATCACCAATGGCCAATCCAGCGAAACCACAGGGGGTGAGACTACTTACGTGGAACATTAGAGGCCTGGCTCATCTGATCAAGGTGAGAAAAATACCGAGTTACGCAAACAGGCACAAGATTGACATCCTCCTACTGCAGGAGACCCATGAAACAAGAAAAGTGACAAATGCGTTTGCCACAACTTGGGGACACACAAAAGTAGCCACAGACTACTCCACACAAGCCAGAGGAGTTCTCACAGTGGTGCATAAGCGAACCAACTTCCAATTTACCAGGTCCGAGACGGGCGAGGAGGGCCGCTATGTAATTATTTGGGGCACATTGTACAATAAGGAAACAAACACCACCTAAGGTCCAAATACTGACTCTCCGGACTTCTATCTAAAGATCCTTACGTTGATACTCCCGACAGGACATGCCAACATACAATGAGGGGGGCGGGGGGGGATCTCATCACGATCCTGGTCCTAGACCGTACATCTGGAGGCTGCAAGACCCACTCCAAATCCGCTCCGACCATACTACAAGCCATGTCCACACTCCCCCTCGCAGACGCATAGAGAGAACTACATCCACAGGAGAGAGGATATACATTTTATTCCTCTGTACATGGCTCCAGCTCACGTATCGGCTATTGGCTATGCACCCTGGACCTCATTTCAGAAGTGACAAAGTGCACGATTTACCCACACACAATGTCAGACCACTCCCCGATTCTTCTCGAACTGGCACCGTCTGTAACAGAATATACAACCCGGAACTGGAGAATGCCCACCCCACTACTGAGGGACGAAGCATTGATAGAACCACTCAGAATTAAAATAATAGAATTCCACACCCGCAACGCAGGCTCAATCAAATCCAAGGCAACGATCTGGGAAACTTTCAAGGTCTGGCTCCGTGGGCAGCTGATGTCACAGACACACGGTGCACTGAAAACAATAAGGAATTAACTGGACCAAACTGAACAAGCGCTGAGAGACATGGAAAACGTAAACACTCTCAACCACAATGAGGCCCTCCTACAAAACATCTTAATCTCGTCAGGTGTTCTGAGATCATTGGCCGAAAGCAAACTCTTCTACCTGACACAACCCACGAGAACCAGGAGATACGGCAAAGGGAACAAAGCCGGCCGCACACTCGCTAACCTCATTAAAGCCGAGCAAGGAATGAGACACATAACCAGCATCACTGACGCGGAAGGAAACGTAAAGACTAATGCAGCCGACGTCAACATGGTATTCCAACAGTTCTACCACGATCTTTACTCAAACAAAGACCAAGTATCCCCAGAAGAGCTGAGGGACTACTTGGACTCGTTCCCCCTGCCCAAACTGAGCGAAACCGAAAGAGTGACTCTTGATCTCCCACTGTCTGTCTAAGAGATAGAACAAGCCATAGCGGACCTACGGGCGGGCAAGACCCCCGGATCGGATGGTATCCCAGGCGACTTATATAAAACATTCAAAACTAAACTTGCCCCCATACTACTGAAAGTCTGGGAGGAGGCTCTAGGTAGAGAGGCACTACCAAACACCATGAAAGAAGCCAAAACAACAGTACTCCTCAAACCACACAAATCGCCACAAGACCCCACGTCATACGGACCATTATCCCTAATTAACTCGGATGCTAAGATATATGCCAAAGCAATTGCAAAACGCCTCAAAAAATATGAACAAACTGATCCATCCGGATCAATCAGGATTCGTCCCCACCAGATCCACCACGCTGAACCTCAGAAGGTTCTTTGACATTACCTCCCAACTAGACCCGAAAGTCAAGACAATAGCGATCACACTAGATGCCGAAAAAGCGTTTGACTCAGTATCATAGAACTATATGTACGCCATTCCAGAAAAAAAATGGGATTTGGCCCGGTATTCATTAGATATATCCGTGTCCTGTACTCAGACCCCAAGGCGATGGTCAGAACAAACAAATCCCTATCACCAAGCTTCACACTCAGGAGAGGGACTAGACAAGGTTGCCCACTATCCCCCCTCATATTTTCACTTACTATAGAGGGTATGGCTGCCAAACTTGAACATGCACACTCACGAAGGGGCATCCGAGTCAGGGGACCTCCCCAGTTTATTTCACTCTACGCTGAAGACACAATGCTATATATCAGGGACCCCGAAATCAACATACCGCCGGTAATGCAAGAAATCAAAACATTTGCTAAATACTCTGAGTCAATCAGGCCAAATCAGAAATTATCCCGCTTACGCCCTCTACAATGCAATCCCCGGCCACCACACTATTAAAATGGTCACCTACTTCCGCCTGATACTTGGGAATCATAATGGCTATAAACAAACAGACCCTCTATACTAATAATTACGAACCATACCTAGTACTCCTAGAACACAAACTCAAAATATGGGACAAACTTCCGATATCGCTCTTACTCAAAATGGTAATAGTTCCTAAGTTATTATACTTATTCAGTAACATCCCTATCTGGCCAGGTAGATCATTCTTCCAGAAACTACAGAGAATGGCATCAGGTTTTGTGTGGGGAGGAGGAACTGCGAGACTCCAATGGCCCAAGATGTGTGAAAGGTACGAAACCGGAGGGCCTAGCAGCCCCAGACTTCCTATTATGTTTCCAGACAGCCCAAGCGCATTTCGCAAAATACTGGTCAGACTCCACCAAAGCATATGCACACATCCAGGCCGAAAAGTTGCGCCCCATTCAACCTACAGGCAATACCCTTCTCCAAACCACAAAGAGACCGGGGGAGGTAGACCCGGTGGGCACTACAGTGCGAGCCTGGTCCAGCCTACTAGAAAGAGTGGGGTGCTACAACTCATATTGGCCACACACCCCGCTATGGCACAACCCACAGCTCGAACCAACCCTTGACACGACCCTCCAGAGAAGATGGGACCCAGGGAAGGAAATACGCACCAGGGAATTATATCCGGATGGGGAGTTTGCGTCGCTTGGGATCGTCAAGGCAAAAGTCGGGGTCGGGTTGGTCACATCACTACAGTATTATAGACTAAAGTCAGCATGTAATAAGCAATGGCCCTCCTTTCTGGAAGCTCCACCGACTCACCAATTCTTAACAGACTTCAAGACACCAGAAGGTTTTACTGGTGGAATCTCTTCCCTCTATCAAGTGGTCCAACGACATACCCCTTCAAAAAACAAAAAACAGAATGAAAGCCAAATGGGAGCAGGATTTAGGGATCTCTATAGAAGATACCCAATGGGCAAAATACTGCCAGTTCACCAAATCCGTCTCCATATGCACCAACTTCAGACTGATTCAATTCAAGATACTGAACCACCTGCACATTACCCCCAGTAAAATAGGCAAATTTGACCCCACATTAAAACCAGAAAGTCCTAAATGGCACACTCAGAGGGCAAACTCATTCCACATGTACTGGGACTGTCCCCCGATAAAAAACTTCTGGCGCAACGTGGCCGAGACAGTAAGTGACATTATCGGACTCCAAATCCCGGTGGCCCCGTTGAAATACCTACTGGGCGATATTGGGAAGGTCTCAATCAAAACTTGTCGCAATAGCAGGGGCAGTCGCCAAAAGATGTATCCTGCGAGCATGGAAGACAAAAACTCCACCCACCCGAAAAAAACATGGCTGAGAGACCTAATATACATACATGAAACTGAAGAAACATACTCTCAAAGTGTTGTGCCCACCAAAGGACATATGAGCCCCCCCTGAGGAGATACCTGGAGACATCACAGACATATCAGAAAACGGATTGGACTGTTCTGTCAATGATTCGACCGACAGGCCTACATGAACACTATTGGGAACCTACAGTGAGCAGATCAACCACCACCTACTTCAACAATGCTAAGGGGACCCTAGCCCGACGATGAGCACTACATTATAATGTGAATCTGTAAACGTTACGTATATTTCATGCAGCTGTAATGCACTTATCAAATTTTAAAATAAAGGTTTAAAAAAAAGAAGCACTAACGTAGGTGTCAGCGATGGGCAGGCCTGGGTTGGAGCCCATTGTGTCCTTCTCGAGTTTCTTCCTGCCAGATTTAGTGAGAGAAGGATAGGAAATAGAGAAGCAGCTGTAGAAGATAAGAGAGCTAGAAAGTGCCATAGAGAGGGACACAATCTGGTATACTTAAACCAGACAAAGCAGCAGAGGTGCGCGAGGCAAATAGGCAAGGGAGGAAGTAGACGAACAGGGAGACACCACAGGACTGGGAAGAAACAGTGGGAACTGCAGAGGGTGGGGGAATAGAAAACAACCAGAACAGTGGGAAAGGGAGTAACCATTCAGCGCAGTACAAGGAAAAAGTAGGACAAATGGCCAGTGTCCAAAAGGAAACCATGTGAACCAAGTGTGGTCGATGTACCTGGGCCCTGGAGGCTAAGGAAAATTCTAACACACATTATAGGATTTTGTCCACCTGCATGTCCGCAACGGCTGTACCTCATGGTTTAAGAGCTTTTTGATAAATACTCTTTTTTTTTGCCTTGTGCCAACCAGATCGCGTAGGAAAAGGCCATATGAGGACATGCACTCTCACAAAATTCCCCAAGAAGTGTGTAGGAGTGCATGTTTGATAGGATAGCAGAGACATCCCCGAACAGCAAACCATCCAGAGTGTAGTCACTGTGGTTGGGGAAGTTGGCTATCCAGGACTCAGATCTGAATTGCACCCCTGACTCAAGCAATTTTCCTAATAGGATAGGAGACCTGAAGGGACACACCGGAAAACTCTACCAGACAGAGGCATGCTGGCAATTCCCTCAACCCTCCCGTGAGGTCAAACTACTAGAAGTAACAAAGACCACTACTACACCTTAAACTGCTTTCCTGCAGAGAGCACAAGACCCAAAAGCACTAGAAGGAGCTGATCATAGAACTGTAAGGTATACTTCGTTGGAAAATGAAGAAAGCTCTACACTCACCAAGCAAATAACGCAGTTGTGCATTTGTGGACGCCTAGCTATTGCCATGGCTCAAATGACTAATCACATGTCAACACATATGCATCTCACTTGTCAATTATTTTTAGGTAATGCTGTAATATGGGAAATACACACAGTGAGGCTAATTTGTGGCTAAATGTCTTCTTTGAGTAAGTTCCCAACCTTCTGCCCCAACTTTGGTTGCAGATGTATAGTAACCAGACAATGACGCCACAGGCCTAAAAAATTTGCCAACATGCAGCATGACTGGGGATCTCGGCATCTCCCCCTCAACCCTCCGAGAACCAGAACCAGAAACAGTGCAGGGTGACTTGCTTGACAAATTGGATGCTCTTATGATATTACATTGAGAAATTAACATCAGCTATGCACATGGATCTCGCTGTTATTCAAGCAAGTAGGTTGTTTAGTGGAGCTTCATCCTGTAATAAAAGGTATCTTACCTGGTACTACTTTGATGTTTATTATTGTATTTACTTTTACTAGACATTCATTTGGTGCCTATACACAGGTGTTTCCAGATGCCACAAGACAAGAAGGGGGGGCATGGGAAACCTAGAATAAAACAACAAAGAAAACGGTCATATTGGCCTTGTGACAATCCTACCGTGCAAGTGCATGACAAGGTGATAAGTGCAAGGGAGAGGGGATAGAGAAAGAACTTCAGAAGTGGGGTACCCCCACGGGTTGGGAATGGGCAAGTGCTGGTCAGGCCAAAGCAGCAAGTGCAAGGGGAAAGGGGGTGCAGTGGACAGGGAAGACTAAATTGGGATAGCCCGGGAAAGGGAACCCAAGGACAAGTGCTGGCAAAGGATGCTGGGGGGTTGGGGGGGGGGAGGGGCTGGTTGAGGGTGGTCTGGCCCTTGTATGACTCTGAAGGAACAGTCCCCAGTCACAGCGGCAGATGGAGAGAATAGCACGGGAGGGGGAAAGTGAAAGAGGAGAAAAGCAAGGACTTCAGAAGTTTCCGGAACTTAAGAAGATCCGGTTCAAGTCTAAGAGGGGGGCGGGGGAGAGAGGCTGCTCCAGAGAGAGGCGCCAGCCGAGGAAAGGATCTACCTCACTCTCTGATTGGAGAAACGTTTGACCTGCAGAGAGTTGGCGCCAGAAGACCGAAGGACTCTGGCTGGAAGGTATTTTGGGAGATAAAGCTGGATGTAGAGAGGTTCCAAGCCCCAGACAGCTCTGTGGACGATGCAGAGGGACTTGGATTGATCCTTGCAGTCACCAGGAGCAAGTGGAGAGATTTTAGGGCTGGAGAGATGCAGTCCCTGGGCTTGAGGCCAAGGATAAGTATCACAGTCCTATTCTGGATTAGTTGAAGGGGGCAAAGGGAATTAAGAGGCAGGACGAGGAAGAGGCTGTTGAAATAGTCTAACCTAGAGAGAACCAGGACTCTGGAGACATTAAGCTTCTGGGGGAAGGTGAGGAAAGGTAGAATGGAACGGAGGAGATAGAGCTGAAAATTGGACTTCTTGGCAAGGTCCGTGTTGTGCAGAGATAAAGAGAGAGAGGAGTCAAAGATGATCCCAAGGTATTTTGCCTCACAAGTGGGTGAGTGGAGGGGACCGACCCAAGGAGTCGGGCCAGAGAGTGAGTGGGAAACAAGGAGCAGGCGTCCCACTAAGAAGGATCTCTGTCTTGCTGGCATTCAGGCAGAGATCATTGGCAGAGCAGAGCGCCATGCCTGAATAGCAGTCAGGTATGAGGGAGGAAGAGGAGGAGGTAGGGAAAGGCTGCCGGAAAGAGAGCTGTGTGTCATCTGCATAGCACTGGAAATGAGGGGAGAAGGTGGACATCAGCATCTACCTGGCCCCTCTGGCCCACCTGAAGAGCCATGGCGATAGGACAGAGCCCTGAGGGACGTCACAGGTAGAGAGTGATGTGGAGGAGAGAAAAAGACCCATTTGCACTTGGGAGGTCTGTTAAACCACGCCAGCCCCCTGTCCGTGATGCCTAGGATATCATGGAGACGGTTTATGAGGATGGAGTTGTTGACAGTGTCAAAAGCAGAAGATAGATTGAGGAGGATCAGAACAGGGAGAGTGTTTGAGTCCAGGTTAGAGAGTAGGTATTCGAGTGATCAGGAGAGCAGTTTTCTTGTCCCTGGCAGCCCAGAAACCAGACTAGTGGTCATGGAGGCAGCCAGCCATTTTGGTGTGAAGGGTCAGTTGGGGGGATGACCAGCTTCTCCAGGAGTTTGCCCAAGAAAGGGGTGATAGACATAGGTCAATAGTTACCGGGCAAGAGGCGTCAGCACACAGCTTTTTTAGGAGAGGGTGCACAAGAGTGCTTGAGCGGTTGGGGGAAAGAGCATGTGGTGAAAGAGTGGTTGCAGAGGTCAGCAAAGGCAGGGGCGAGAGAGTCAATCTTGTCCTTGATGGTTCTGGAGGAGCCGGGTAGCACCTGTTTAGAGGAGACTTTCATAGAGTGTGCGACTCTAGAGATCTCATCTGGTGCAATGAGGGAGAGGTTGAAGAGTATGGTGGGGGAGGCAAAAGAGGTGAGAGGAGGAGCAGATGACAGAAGACAGGATGTCAAGAGTTTTGGAGGAAAGGTGGGAGGCCAATGCAGAGCATAAGGCCTGGGAGGGAGGAGGAGAAGAGGAGACTGCAGTAGGATTGGCAAGTTCCTTGCAGATTTTAAAGAGTTCAGCCGTGTTATTGGTGGCTCCAAAGATGCAGACTTGGACATGAGCTCTCTTCTTGGAGCAGATGGAGAGGAGGTATTGCCTTTGGAGTAGACGGGAGGCCAGTTTGTCGGGGGATGAGCTAGATGTCTGCCCCGTCCGCTCTGCCACTTGAAACAAAAGTGCAAAGCGGCTAAGTCAGAGTCATGCCAAGAGTTGCATTTGGAGGCAGGCTTCATGCGCATCCTCATATGTCTCTCAGATCGGCTCATGTTCCAATATGTACATAATGTTGAGCATGACCCATTGTCATGAATCTGGCCACTTCTTCCTCCTAAGACTACTCAGAGGACTACTCCCATACCTCTCCTTCCCTCACAGAACCCTAGCAATCACATCCCAGATACTCACAAGAATGGACTACGCAAACAGCCTCTACCTAGTAAAGCCAGAAAGACTCACCAAGAAACTCCAACGGGTGCAAAACACAGCAGCCAAGATTCTATTAAGATTAAACAGACGATATGATATGGCATCCATAACACGCCTGTACACAAGTGACCACATCACTCCAGCTCTGAAAAGCCTACACTGGTTATCAGTAAAAAAACGCATTTAATTCAAAGCACTCTGAATGGTCAACAAAGCCTTGCACAGACAAGTAGCCAAATTCCTCCCAGACAAGATCAGCCGCTACCGCCCAAGAAGGGACCTAAGATCAAGCGATGTTCTACAAATAGAGACAAAACAATATGAAAAAAGAAATCTGGAGAACAGCGTTCTCATGTCTAATTGCAAACTGTCAGGAAGAGAAGAGGGTGGGGGGGGGGGGGGGAAATCAGGTATACTGTTAGACCATGAGCTCGATGACCAGAAACGGCGTCTGTTCCAACCACTGTTCCAACACAAAGCCTTTATTCATCCCATGGAATACAGACACATTCCCACAGCAATCGTACCCGTAATCATTCGATACGCTGCTATTCTTTACGAGAGCACTGGGGGTTGCCCTGGAAACGCGGACACTCTGCGTTTCTAAGGTCACGTGCCTTCTCACGTTGAGCTGTTTTTTGGATCACGTGACCGGCGTTCTTTGTATTTATGCCCCGTTTGTACTTGGCGCTTTGCTTCTGAATTTGTATTCTATAGCCTAGTGCTTACTGCGACTTTCTTGACGTTTGGAATTCTTGACCCCGGCCTGTTTCTTGGAACTCTTGGTTTGCCCTTCTTGTCTTCTGGATTCTACGACCTCTGAAAGCTACTCTACCTCTCCCTGCCTTGCGATTTGGCTACTGTTTGCTCGCGCAGTTTTTTTACTCTTGGATTTGTCCCCGACCTACTTCTGCTCAAGCCCTTCGTCTCTGTCTGACCTGCATTGTGCTGACCTGGACCGCTTCCTCGACTCGACTGGATCTGTGATTCATCACCGACGGAGCATAGTTCCTTCCTTCTGCGGACTCAAGTACGCCCATTCCCACCCGGCGTATGAACTAGAGACGCTTTGTGTTGCTACTTAGGCGTCCTCGTGCCAGCGGTTGGTAGGTGGTCTCCTGGACTTACCTGTGGTCTTCTGAAATCCTCTTCTTCACGGATCTGCAAGTGATACTGCATATGGTAAGAGCATTCTATGTTGAGTCTTCATTAAGGAAATTAGTTAGATCTTTTGTTAGAGTCTAATTGCTCTGGTGTTCTTCTAGGTTAGACGTCTCAAGTACCTGTATTCTTATAACAACTTCCTGCTAGTCATTCAGGTATTGCGTTCTACTCTTGCTTCCTAATATTGGTTGTTATTGACGTTTTGCTGGTATTAATTGTGACTTCCTTTGCAGGCTGGCGGTTCCTGTGGCGCTCATCCATCTTTTGGTTAATAGATCTGTCGGGGGGTATTTCTTGACTCCTGTCAGGTATATTTTATTTATTTGTTTGGATTTATAAAGCGCCCAACGGCCCAGAGGCATCATGGGGCTGAAAGAATATTGGCAGAAAGAACTAGTCCACTACACGACGGGTTCAACTGCCAAGACGGAACTACGCCTTTTTGGCAAAGAATATCGAGCTTTGTGCCAACACAAACCTCTGGAACACCATGCACAAAGAAATTAGAACCACAGAAGACTACATCACCTTTATTTATTTGTATTTGTAAAGCGCACGAGCAGCCCGCAGGCATCGAGGCGCTGTTGGAAAGATTGTCTTATATGCACATATTTATCTTAGTTACGCAGAAATAATTAGCTCTTGGTTACATTGAGCTTACAAAACAGTGTTGCCTTAGTTACAAGTGGAGAAATTGGTACAGGAGAATGCACTAGCTTGTGGTTATATAGTGCATCAGTCAGGCGAGCTGAAGGAGGGCTCAGGTGAACAGCAGGGTTTTGATTAGTTTCCTGAATGCCAGGTGAGATACAGTGTTCCTAGCGTGTGGAGGGAGGGCATTCCAGTGTGTTGCTGCCGAACTGGAAAGCTGGATCCTCCTGCTCGCGCTCTCCTTGTTTTAGGAACGGATATCCTGTTAGCATAGGCTGTTCTGGTGGGTCTCGTAGGTTCTTGCTTAACAACCCTTCGCACCAGGTATTGGAGTGCCTGGTTGTCAAAGCATTTGTGTGTTATGGCCAGGGCTTTAAAGGCTATCCTCTCCTTGATGGGGAGCCAATGGACTTGTTTTCTTGTGTCAGAGATGTGTTCCCTTTGGAGATGCCAGTGGCTGCCCTAAGGGCGTTATTCTGGACTGTCTGGAGAGGTTTTTATTGGAAGTCCCTAGGAAGAGGGCATTACAATCTTGGTCCGATTATTGCTCTTACAATGGTAACACAGTTAGGCTTCTAGAGATATGGTCTTACAGCATTGAGTTTGGAATCATATGCAGAGGTCGAGGCAAAGGCATTGACCTGCCTGTTCATTGAGCGGTCTGAGTCGGGGTAGACTCCCAGGGTTTTTACAGTTTGCAGTACTGGGATTGACGAGTGGTCAATAGTAAAGGAGCTGTATTGTTTATCCAACTTCTTAAATGTGGCTGGTTAACCATTTATCAGAAGCTCGGTTTTATCCCCATTGAGGCATAACCAGTTTTCTGCCATCCACGTTTCAATTGTGGAATAGATTGACTCGAGGGTAGCCTTATCGGCTTCGTAGTCACCTGTAAGGGGAATGAGGACATGTGTGTCATCAGCATAGTTGGTATATATGATGCCCAGGGCGTCCAGGATCTGGAACAGTGGCCTGGTGTACAGGTTATAGAAAGTGGGGGAAATGCAGGATCCCTGAGGGACTCCACATTTGATAAGGCTTGGGTGTGCACAGGCTGAGTCGGAAAAGACTTTCATAACCCTTTCCTGAAGAAACAAGGTGATCCAAGCTATGGCTGTAGATGTTAGCGGCAGTGGAGTGGTGGTGACAGAGTATTGTGATCCACCAGGTCGAAAGCCGCCGATAAAACCAGGAGCAGAAGGAGCGCGGGTTTGCCCGAATCTCTCAAGTCGTCCATTTTTTAAGTCTATGAGAGCAGTTTGAATGCTGTGCCCGGGGTGGAATCCTGACTGCCCGAGACCAAGCACCTTGTTGGTTTCCAAAAACTTCTGGATTTGCAAGTATGCTGCTTTGTACAGAATTTTTAGGAGAAAATGGACTGTCGGGATAGGTCTATAATTCCCTGGGGCAGTTGAGTCTAAGGTTGGTTTTTTAAGAAGAGGGTGTACCCATGCTTCCTTGAGACTGGTGGGGACGCGGCCTGTTTGGAAGGATGCATTGATGAATGCAGTGAGAAAGGGGGTTAAGGGGCAGGCACAATCTTCAATAAGTTGAGCTGGGCAGGCATCCCCCTTGCAGGCGGATGGTTTGATTGAATTCAAGAGAGCGATAACCTCTTGTTCGCTCATATCCTTAAACTCGAAGGATGGGGCGTTATTGCTGGTCATAGTCTGTGCCAGGGTTATCTGGTGACTAAGGGCTTGTTGATGGGCTAGAATTTTGTTCTGGATCAAGGTAAGTTTGTCCAGCATGGCTGTTTGGATTTGGTTGCACCACTTTTCATCCTTGTGGAGCGTTAGTGGTGGGGTAGTGGGAGTTTCCAATTCCCTAAAGATGGCAAAAATGTACTTCGTATCAGATTTAGCATTTGCTATTCTTGAGTTGAACGAAGAGGCTTTTGCTGTAATGATTGCCGTTTTGTATTCTTTAGATATGGTTTTGAGGGTAGACTTGGTGACGTCATTGGGGGTTGCTTTCCAGTGGGAAAGCGCTGCCCTTTTGCTTCAGAAACGACCAAAAACCTGGTTATTGAACAGACAAAGACAACCGCAAAGGAACATCGGCAGCAGTAACATCACGGACCGAAAAGAAATAGACTAAGGGACAATCACAGATTACAGTGGCAATATTTTAAAGGACCAGAACACCAGACCCCATGCCCCGACCATACACTCGACTAGAGTAATCAACTAAGTGAATCAATACATCGATGATGTTGTTTTTATCTGGCAGGGAAACCAGGAGAGCCTGGACGAGCTCCACACATGGCTTAACAATAGGTTGGCAAAAATACAGTTCACTATGAACAGTAGTCAGGGCTCCATTAACTTCTTGGACCTTACCATTGCTAGCAGTGGGGGAAAACTCTAAGGCACGCTGTATTGTACTGTTTATTTGTATAGTGCTTATACACAATTTGACAAGTGTTTCAAGCGCTCAAGGAGGAGGGGGACAGTGGGAGAAACACAAGCAGTCATTCAGAGCCCTTGACATTCCGAATGATACAGATCTGCAGAGGGCAGAAAAGGTACATATGAAAACATAACATTGTAGATAACTTTCAGGTCTGACGACAATCCTTAGTTTTTCAAAGTGCCTTAGTGAGGGTGGCTGGTGTGGTAAGGACAATAAAAGGCTACTGTACAATGCTAGGCTTGGGTAGGCCCTACAAATTCTTGTGTAGCAGCGCGACATAAAAGACATTTTGGGAGGAGGGGGTTAGTCAAGAGATGGAAGACGTGGGGGCACTACTACGCATAAAGTTACTTAGGCAGGTTGGCAAGTAGCAAATCTAAAGGAGGGCCGAGAATGGACGGCGGAGGTGAGGAGGGTGGAAACGGGGGACAGACGAACAATACATGAAGAAAGAAAGATGAGAGTAGGGTTAGGGAGGCTGAGGAGGGGAGGCGCGAGGGAGCAGAGCTGCTCCCTGTGGCAGGCTAGTGATGGTTCTATCACTTAACAAGGAGCAGTGGACAGAGAAACAGGAAAGTGGGTGGGGGGGATAAGGTGAAATAGGAGGGAGCAGAGGGTGGAGGGGGGTTAGAGAGAAGTGGAGCCTGTGCTCGTGACCAGTGACCATTGATAGCGTATGAAGATACAGGATTAGGGTAACAGCAAATGTAGGGGTGCATAACACATAGAATACCTGTTCAGCACATGGGTGCACACGGCATAGATATTAAGTGGGAACGAGCAATGTGGACAAGGCATACCAACGTGCTAAGGGTTACTGACAGTACATTCTGGAGGAACAAACCATAGTGAAGTACAGGAATTCACAGGTACAGTATGAGAGCACGGTAGTAAGGAAAAGGGTAGGAAATCAGGGAAGTGATAGACGGTATGTTATAGACAGGGCAGGGTATGCTGCCTGTTGGCCATGCAATGATCTGCACTCGCTTGTTGAATCTACGGTCTCACCGTGATTAGACAGATGTAGGAGTCACAGGGTAGGCAGCAACATGAATGTTACAGAGAAGATCCAGAGGCTCCCTCTGCCTCGTCTATGCTCAGACGAGCTCAGACAGGGGACTTTGCTGGTGGGACTTTGGAAGTGGGCCGGCTTCCGCCTGCCGGTTTACCCTTATGTACATAGACGGAAGATGGGGGCCAATCACATCACGGCAGCCTCATCAGATGGAAAGACACTGTGTCTGTGTGTGAGGCCCAAAATGCAGCAGTCATGTTGGAAGGCACTGTGCCCATTTGAGTGGCACAGTTCAGAAGCCAGACGGCACAGGAATCAGGTGGGAGTTGTGTGGACACGCTTATGCATGTTCCCATAGTGCCCCAAATGTTAGACCACAATGAAAGATAAATTGAGCTCCTGAACGGAACGTTGCCGAGTAAGAGCAAAATAGTGATCACAAAGCCCATCTATGCTTACCTTGTCGTGCGGCATCTGCGGTCCAGTTGGGGTAGTGTGGAGAGCATCCGAAGCATGGGTGGAGGAGGGAGGGGGATAGCAGGTGCAGAGTGAAGAGTGAGAATGGAAGAGTTTACTGTATAAGGAGAGTACAGATAGAAATATGATATTGCATTTCAACAACGAACCCCCCCCCCCCCAGGTACCTCAAGAAAAATGTACTTTATGGACAATACCCAAGGTTCCGAAGAAACTGTTCACATGTGATGGACTACGAACACGTGGATGATTTAGAAAAAAAGACTGAAAACAAGAAGATAACCCTAATAAACTCCAAAAAGAGAGCTAAGTACACTCCACGTGAAACCCTGTTAGTCCCCAGAAATAGAGAACAAGAGGACTCAACTTTAACATGTGTATCAACATTTGGCCCGGAATCTGGAAAATAAGATCCAGAATTAAAAAATTCTGGCCAATTGTACAAACCAGTCTACCGGAAGAACCTATACCCAAAATGGCCCTTAAGAGGTTGAAAAACCTTACGGAATATTTAACACATTCAAAAAAAAAAATAAACAAAAAAAAACAAATAAAATAACTAAAACCTTGAGTGGAGAAGCTCCTTGAGGAAACCTCAGGGACATGGTGGGATACCACCCATGTGGCAGCTACACAGCATGCCGTTTCACTAAGAAGATGAAAACCTTCACAGTGATGGACAGGGTTTGGACCCCAAGACATTCTACCATTTGCAAGACTTGCAAGGTGATCTACGTTATTCAGTGATCTACAACATGGACCGGATGACATCCTGTGGTGGGTTGAGGATGTAGTAGGCACTAACACCAATATCACCAATACTCTCCTATACAAAGAAGCATGGTGGATGCATAAACTCCAGAGCCAAGTGAGCGGCCTCAACAAACTGGTACCCTCGCCCACACAGGGTTACACTAATTAGTTTAGACAACTCTAGCACCCACAAGCCCATCGTGTCTTCATCTACATCCCCGCCCACCACACACTATGTGTGCACCAATGTAGTAAATGGGCAGCCCTCACACGACTCTACCAGGCAAGACTCATCCTCTCTCCATGTACGTGACCTCTCGACTCGATAGATGGCTCTCTGCCACTCACTTGGTCGACCCCGCATATGTACTCACTTGGGTCCCCCAACGAGTTGTGTATATGCCAACACTGTACCATCCATATCTGTATGTTGGCTTTGTAGACTAGATGAACCTCTGGGTAATAGTCTTGCATACAGATACTCAAATCCATACTTGCGTCACGTTTAAAACACTTGCGCGCCGACTCTCACTTGCTCTATATACCTGAATCCACACAGCCAGGCTTTCAGGACAACGGATAGCCTGATCCACGCATGTGCGGGCCTCCAATTACTGGTTTCCATGACAACAGCCTGTTTGAGTATTTCCTGACTACACAAGGCGAGCAGGCGCTCTAGCCCTGCGGGCACCGCCCACACATGGGTCCTCAACCTGCAAGATTTTGACTGGGATAGATGAGGTAAGGAGAACCTCACCCAACAGTTCAAACCTACAGTTACCCTATAACAGGGCTTCTTGATCCGGCAGTTTTCAATTACTCAATCTGACACTGCTCCGCCATTTGTGTTTTTTTTGTACACCCTAGCGATCCACATTAACAGCTTTATGCTGACATTCACCTCATGGACGTCTGGGCCTTCACCCTCTCCACCCTAGAAACCTTGTGATCCTCACAGGTAACTTGATTGCCACTGTACCTCCACCCATAAAAATGCCACCTTTTCATCTACTACCCCCCCTTTAAATGGGATATTGCATCTTTTACGTTTGCATTTCCATGTCTTTCATCACTAGATCGACAACATTAATTCCTGGCCAAGTGAAGAAAGTAGACCACCAAAAGAAATCTCCCAACACGAATAGAATGAAGAATCTTCACGTTCAATAAGGTTAGTCTAGGCTGGGCTCCAACCCTTAGCCCTTTTATCAATTTTTGTAGCAGTCTAGCTACTATCTGTTTTACCGGCAGTTTCACCGCCTTACAATTATACCATTTGGTGTTCCCCACTAGGGATTTCACCATCCAGGTCCAGACCCAATTTCTCCCTGCCGAAACGTATTAAGAAGTGCCAGGATTAGAAAATTGGAAGACCTACACGCAACTCTTTACTAATAAACAGTAACGTTGACCCACAGTTTATACCCCAGATCTCTGTTACCAAGGACTGTAGAAAAGCACACTTCTTCTGATTATAGTGCGAAAACACTCCAAACGAGCTTTGGAACATTAGAGGGGCAATTATAAGCCGGAAGAACTAAAAAATGTTAAATCCCACTAAGCTCAAAACCTACGTTAGACATAATTTAGCATTCAATGTTCTCACCACATGAAATGATTTGTTAAACCACCTTGATTATGTTTACAAATTAATTCTATGTTTGCATTAAGTGCTTCAGACTAGAAGAAATCTTTACAAATAAATGTATGTTACAATATATGCTATTTACACTAAATAATAAACACATGCAGGAGCATAATTTGTTAGATGCTGCATAATCTGTCATTGTGTTGCACTAAAAAAAAGCCCAAAGAAATGTTTGTTGAAATAATTTTTGAAAAAACAAGAGCATGAGGATTGATATCATCACTCGACACAAAACAATTAAATAGGTGGAATCATAACTAACTGGTGATTGCAATTTTATGGTTAATATATGCTATTTAGAGACATTAAATGCGCACAAATAGAAAAATCAATTGCACTAAATTATGCTTTGAACTATAGCTATTAGGACAATGTCATCTTATACAGTAAATCAACTAAGTGAAGGCCACCCAACCAACAGACAGACCTAGGGATAATACCTCCACGCAATCACGTACCAAGAAAACTCAGATAGCTACCTGCCCACCATCACCTAGGGCCTCCCAACCTGCCCACCATAACTGGGACTGCATCAGCCAGGCACCTTCCCTCTACCTAATAACTTTTTCAGTGCACCTTTTCGGCAGCCAACCGGGTATCAGGTCCACACCAAACAGCCACAATTATCCAGGACGAGCAACCAGAAACACACTAGGTACAACCATCCGCCTGCCACCATAAGGGAAGTCAGCCCCAGACCTAGAGAGAAGGTGAGATGGGCCGATGAACCACAACCAAAACCATTGTTGGATACCATTAAGCAGTAACCGGAGACTTCACCAAACCAACCGACTTAGTAACACTTTCCCTTTCTGCTCCTCCAACATAACCAACACCACACCACCAGACTAGGGGATAGTCGAAAACTTTAGGAGTTCAGCATATGTACGATGATGGCAACAACAACCAGCATGCAGGCAAACATTAGGCTTAACCAGGCATACACACATAAGTAAGCAGGGCAAGTACACAAGAAGTGCTTCAAGTAATCATATGGGCATTCATTAGAAACACTAAGAGGTAGTAAATATAAAACTCGATTACATATTTCCAACATCCTTTATGTGTGAAACATATAGAGTGGGCCTCAGAATAAAGAGACAGTTTCATATGCCATTTAGATTTACTAGGCCTCAGAAATTCACGGAATATTCCACAAAGTAAAATGCATCCAGTTTAAACTCACATTAGAGAAATGCATGGACAAGGTTCCACATCCAATCTCCCAGCTCCTGCCTTGGCACACACTCGGCCCTGGAGGCTCGCACTTATACCTAACACAGCTGCGGCCGGAGAGCACTCACCATATCACGCACACCATCTGTGCCTCACCCATGAGCCCAGACACCCCAGCAATTACCCCCTCTACCCTCTTCCTTGTTTCACTTGCATGTTCTGAATACTGTTAAGACGGATTTCTGAACTCTGTCCTGGTGGCGCAGAAGTTCAGAAGGCCAACCTAATTACTTGGAACAGGGTAACCTCTGGACAAGCCAGACCAATCAAGGTAGCGATCGCGGCGGTCAAGACTAGGTCTCAAGAGGGGTGAGGGTGACTGAAAGCCCGCAATGAGCACACAAAGCAAGAGCGTTTACAAACTACTCCAAACAGGTGTTATATCAAAAATATAAACACATTTATTTTAAGGCCTTTAAAACAACGACCGTAGCGAGAAAATCACAATATCACAATATTAAACCAACACATACCATATCAACACAATATATATACAAATACACAGTCGCAAGCGTTTAAAGCACAAAATCTGTAGTCCACCTGAAAGGAAAGGAAAACAAGCAGTGCGATAACGCTTTAGACTCAGTTCGCCTTCAGAGGCACCTAACTAGATGGAAGTCCGAGCCCTGCGAAGAGTGGAGCCTTGTGCTCAAAGTACCTGCCACGCCGGTGCCAACGGGCAAAAGGGGAAGCTCTTCGGAGGAAGTCAAGCAGTTCGGGTTAGTGCACAGCAGAAGGAGAACAGGTTCCGCAACTCAAGCGCAGCCTCCACAGCGGGCAGAAGCAGAGCGCGAGTACGGCCAAAAGGGTGCTGTTTTTACACAGCAGGGAAAAGCAATGGGATACTGCAGGAGGGCGACCAGATCCTAGCTAAACTACTCACCGGTCCCCGAAGCAAGCAGACCCAGGCTTCTCCACGTTAGTTTCAGCAGCTGGCAGGTTCAGAAGAGCAGGGAACGCCTCGTAGTCGTGTAGAGCAAAAAGACGTCCCAATCGACGAAACCAGCACAGTTTTGTTGCCGCAGCAGGACAACGGAGCGGCCGTGTGTATTCAAGCCAAATGTATACTCCTCCCTTCAGACTTGGGAACGCCAAGTGTACGAAGCGTGGGAGAGTGACAAGGACTCGAAGTACAACACAACCTGGCGGCAGTTACAGAGCAGGACTCCCTTGTAAGCTGGTCAGTCAACTGGATGGCCCAGAGACACTTCCGAAGGCTTACTTGGCAGGAGAGGATGAAGTCGCCGGGAATAGCGGTTCCTGCTATTCCAAAGGTCGAAGCACCAGTACAGGCCTTCTGGTTCGATCCAAGGAGGAAAGGGTTTCACAGGACGACAGCAGTGCAAAGGAGGATTCCTTCAGCGGGTCACCAGCGATTCCTCGGTCCAGCCTCTTGGTTGCAGGATACTTGGCTCCTGTATTCCTTCGTTCGTGAGAACTCAGGAGATCGACATGGTAGTGGTGTTTCCAGCTCCCTCTTATCCACTGTTCCCTTCGCGCCAAAACGGAGGGGAGCCAATGGGAGATCCGCTCATCAACACACATACCATACGTGGACCAATCACGGACCACGGTGGTCCCAGGCATTCACACCACCCTAGACTCTCTGGCACCCAGGATGTGTATTGGGACCAAACATCCCAGCCCACACCCTGGAGGCACACAAACGACATGTAGAAGCCCGCGAAAGCAACCACGTTTCGCGGGAAAGTACATGCCCAAATAAGGAAGGCCCCGGGTCGCCCGACCTGGGGAAGGTGAGGGGAGCAAGACGGTCAGTGGACAGGACAAAGGAGCCTTGTGGTCTGGCCATTTTGGGAGCCAGGCCACCATTTTGGGTTCAGTGCGAAAAACGTGCTCAGAACGCCAAAAGGAGCTCAAAATAAACAAAATAATCGCTGCCACCATTCCAGTCCCTGAATGACTTGCACCGATCAAATACCATCCTAAAAGAGTATCTAGGGCCTGTAGAAGGCTAGAGACCCAAGAGAGCTGTAACTTAGCTTACAGTGCCCTCTTGTGTCATGTTGCACTAAAGCCGCAACATGATAAAGGAAACTACGGGAAACAGCGTTCCCCGGTACTGACTGTCTTAAGGGCATGTCAGTTTCCCCGTAAGAAAAGAGCGAAAGCCCAGAGGAGTGCAGCAGAAGGCTGTACTTCTCTGGCAAAGTCAATAACAAGGTGAAAAACAACAGCAAAAAGTTTAGGGGTTGCCACATGGAAGGAAAATTCCCTACAATTACGAAATCTTTCCTAACACTCGCCCCTCCCAGACTATGGACAGTCTAATCCACCCCTGGATGAGTCTCTTGTTCAGGTCGGTTAAACATTCTGGACAACCCATCAGCATTGCTATGTTGGACACCTGGCCTATGCTCAATAGTGAAGTCGAAGCCTTGTAGACTTATGGACCACCTAAGCAACTTTGGATTCTCCCCCTTCATGTTCATTAGCCACTTTAACGGCTTATGGTCAGTTTGCACAGTGAAGTGGGTCCCATAGAGGTAGGGCCTCAGCTTCCTTAGGGCCCACACAACAGAGAAACATTCTTTCTCTACCGTGGACCATCTGAGCTCTCTGTCCTTAAGCTGGCGACTAATAAAACTGATAGGGTGTTCCTTACCCTTCTCATCTACTTGTGATAGTACAGCTCCTATCCCAGTGTCAGAGGCATCCGTCTGCACGATAAAAGGTCTTTGATAATCAGGGGCCCTTAGGACAGGGGCCTGGCACAAGGAGTCTTTTAAGCCATTGAAGGCCTTCTCACACTCGTCGGTCCAAGTTACCTTCTTGGGTTTCTTCGGAGTTGTGAGGGCAGTCAGAGGAGCAGCTATGGTGCCATAGTCTGCCACAAAATTGCGGTAATACCCCGTGAGTCCTAAAAAGGCTCTCACTTGGGTTTGCGTAGTGGGGGTAGGCCAGTCTTGTACCGCTGGTACCTTACTGGATAGAGGCTGTCTCCTCCCTCCACCTACTTCATGTCCAAGGTAAACCACTGAGCCTTGTCCATTTTGGTGAGGGGCCACTCGGACACCCTCAAAAGAGCTAACTGAAGGACTGCTTGGGAACAGGTCGGGGAGAGGTTCAGACTCCTCTTCCTCAACGTCTGAAGCCAATAGCAGTGCTGCGATTTCGACGCTTGGGACGAAAGCCTTCAGCCTATTCATGTGAAACACTTTGGGAGCCTGTCCAGGCCTTCCAAGGTCCACTGAATAGTTAACCTCACCCAGGGGCTCCACCACTGGGTAAGGGCCTGACCATTTGTCCTGTAAAGCTTGAGGCCTTATGAGATTCATGATCAGGACTTGCTGACCAAGTGTAAAGTTGATGAGGGAAGCTTTCTGGTCGTACCAATGTTTCACCAGCGCTTGCCCTGCCTTCAATTTATCACTGGCCAAGCCCATCAGAAGTACCATCCGTTTTCTGAGCCCTAGCACATAATCAACTACATTGGTAGTAACAGGGGGAGTGGGCATCTCCCATCCCTCTTTGACGATGGCTAAGGGTCCCCGTACGGGATGACCGAACAGAAGTTCGAAGGGGCTGAAGCCAACACCCTCCTGTGGTACCTCTCTGTAGGCAAACAGTAAGCATGAAACAAGAAGATCCCATTTTCTTCTCTGAGGCTCCTCCAGAGCCCCAATCATGCTCGTTAACGTCCTGTCGAAACGCCCCCCCAGACCATTGGTCTGGGGGTGGTATGCAGAAGAGAACCTGTAGGTGACCCCACATTCTTTCCACATAGCCTGCCTATACTTCGACATAAAGTTGCTGCCATGATCTGACACAACTTCTTTAGGGAAGCCAACCCTAGTAAACATGCCGAGTAAAGCTTCTGCAACTGGCTTGGCAGTTACAGTTGTAAATGGGACGGCCTCAGGATACCTGGTTGCATGGTCGACCAGCACCAGGATAAACCTATTGCCTGAGGATGTTTGCGGGTCAAGGGGACCAACCATGTCGATCCCTACCCTTTCAAATGGTACCCCCACAACTGGGAGCGGTACCAACGGAGCTTGGATTGTCGCGCCAACCTTACCAGACAACTGGCAGGAGGCACAACTCCTGCAGTGACTTTCTACTTGCACCCCCATCTTGGGCCAGTAGAAGTGCATGGATAACCTTTGCTTGGTCCTCTTCATACCAAGGTGACCAGCAAGGGGAACTTCATACGCCAACTGCAGGAGGAAGGGCCTAACCGCAAGGGGAACCACCAACCTCCTATGGTCTCCTTCTGTAGACTCTGTGGGCTCACTATACAGGAATCCACCTTCCTGGTAAATCCTATGCATCCCAGGAGGTTCACCCTCAAGCTGGGAGCAGGCCTTTCTCCTTAGGCCTTCCAGAGATGGGCACTCACGTTGGCCTTTACTGAATTCGTCCCTATCAGGACCTCCTTCAACTAACAAGTCTTTTAGTTCAGGATGATCGTTGGGGTCGAATACTTCAGGCATCGCCACCTCCTCGTCAGGCCCGGGCGATTGACCAACTTCCTCCACCGCAGTGGTAGGCGAGCTCGGGGGAATATTCTCTTTCCCTCGTCTTGACTTGTAGACTCCTTTCGCCTTGGGTTTCCCCTTCGGCTGGGGCGGCGTATTGGACTTGGCCAATGCTGCCCGTGCTTGAGACCGTGTGTAGGGTCTTTCGGCAGTGTCTCCTACGAGCCCTAAAGCTCTGAGATCATTACCCAACAAGACCTTTCCCGGGACGTTTCTCTGAATGCTCACTGGAATCCTGACTGCTGTACCATTTAAAGTAAGATTTACAGGGATCACGGGAAACATACGGAGGGGGCCGTCAGCCAACTTAGTGGGCATCAGAGTAGCTCTGGCAACTTCCTCTGAGTCTACCAAGGTAGAATCCACTACAGTGCGACTGCACCCACTATCCCTAAGAGCTGGAGTATCCACTCCATTGATCAGCACACTGTCTTTAAAGTAGTGCTTGGTATTATCCGGAATCCTAGCATAAGCCTCTGCGACTTTAGGCTCCCAGGAACCCAGGGACACTAAAACTACCTCAGCCTCTATTCCGCTGGGAAATGAGTCTGAGGAGAAGGATGCTCCTGTAATCTCTTCTTCCTCGTAGGAGGAGAAGGCCAGATTAGCGGAGTGGACCCCCAAAGGTCTAACCTTACACCGGGGAATCCCCCTTCACATGGTCAGTTGCTCCACAAGAAAAACAAGCCCCAGTGGGTCTGTTTACGTAGGGAGGCTTATTGTAACCAGAGTTCTGTTTCGGAGGCTGACCTCCACTACCCTGTGAGTTCTCTTGTGTCTTACCCTTGTTTTTCTTTTTGTGGCCCTTATGGGAAGAAGATTTAGCAGATTCCCCACCCTCCATATCTTTGGACTTTTTCCCTTCCTCCTGCTTACCAGGATGAGTTTTGTCCTTATGGGACACTCGATGTGACACCCATAAGTCTGCTGCAATGGCCAGCTTCTTAGGATCTATCTCCTTCGAATCGGCCAAATGCTGCTTAAGCTCCGGGGAAGAAGCAAAAATGTGTTCCAGCATGACCAGATTGATCATGCCTTCGAAGGTAGAAACCTTATAACCTTCGACCCAGCCAGTTAAGTTTTTCAAAGATTCAGCGACATAAGATACCCAAGTACCACCTTCCTTTTTCTTATACTCTCGAAAACGCTTTAAATATTGGGCCGGAGTCTTCCCAAACTTTAAAATGAGAGTTTGCTTTAACATTGCGAAATCAGCCCGCTCAGCCTTCGACATTTCCATAATGGCACTGCAGCCAGAATGGGGCAGTCTACTGAGCAACCACGCAATCTTATCAGCATTGTCAACTTCTTGAACCTCGCATGCATACTCAAACGCATTCAGCCAGTCCATAATGTCATTCCTTTCTTCATACACACTGAGCAGATCTTTCGGAAACCGTGGATGAGAGGAAGCCCCAGACCCATGTCTAGGACCCTTGGATCCATTTGCAACCTGAAGCTTGGCCAGTTCCAACTGGTGATCCCTGTCTTTCTGTTTTTCTGCCTGTTCGATTTTTAGTTTGGCTATGCTGAATTCAAGCTCCTGCTGCCTAAACCGCAGCTCTTGCTTCTTGAATTCAAGCATAGCCTCCCCATCAACACTGGCAGAGGAAACATTAGACATCACATCCTCCCTGTCCTCGTGGTCGCGATGGATCAGTGCAGCGGCAGAACCGTCGGTTCTACCAGTGAGAGCAGCCCCACCACCTTCTGCACTGTCCTCGGAAGTTATAGCGTCAAGCTGCGCTTCTTGCCACGCCACGATTCTCTGGATCATTTCCAATTTTGTGCCTTGAGAGGAAACACCTCTCTCCGCACACATCTTTTTCAGCGTTTCTGATTTGGAAGCATTTAAAGTTAACAAGGTATTTGCTTCCATACTGTTTGATAGGACTATGGCCTTTTTAAAGTTATATTACAACAATTCACTACGTGTACTGTTTGGAATAACCTGAAATGCCTTAGTTCGAGCGCAACACTGGATACCTTCAGTCGTATCCCACCGCTGTACACCAATTTGTTAAGACGGATTTCTGAACTCTGTCCTGGTGGCGCAGAAGTTCAGAAGGCCAACCTAATTACTTGGAACAGGGTAACCTCTGGACAAGCCAGACCAATCAAGGTAGCGATCGCGGCGGTCAAGACTAGGTCTCAAGAGGGGTGAGGGTGACTGAAAGCCCGCAATGAGCACACAAAGCAAGAGCGTTTACAAACTACTCCAAACAGGTGTTATATCAAAAATATAAACACATTTATTTTAAGGCCTTTAAAACAACGACCGTAGCGAGAAAATCACAATATCACAATATTAAACCAACACATACCATATCAACACAATATATATACAAATACACAGTCGCAAGCGTTTAAAGCACGAAATCTGTAGTCCACCTGAAAGGAAAAGAAAACAAGCAGTGCGATAACGCTTTAGACTCAGTTCGCCTTCAGAGGCACCTAACTAGATGGAAGTCCGAGCCCTGCGAAGAGTGGAGCCTTGTGCTCAAAGTACCTGCCACGCCGGTGCCAACGGGCAAAAGGGGAAGCTCTTCGGAGGAAGTCAAGCAGTTCGGGTTAGTGCACAGCAGAAGGAGAACAGGTTCCGCAACTCAAGCGCAGCCTCCACAGCGGGCAGAAGCAGAGCGCGAGTACGGCCAAAAGGGTGCTGTTTTTACACAGCAGGGAAAAGCAATGGGATACTGCAGGAGGGCGACCAGATCCTATCTAAACTACTCACCGGTCCCCGAAGCAAGCAGACCCAGGCTTCTCCACGTTAGTTTCAGCAGCTGGCAGGTTCAGAAGAGCAGTGAACGCCTCGTAGTCGTGTAGAGCAAAAAGACGTCCCAATCGACGAAACCAGCACAGTTTTGTTGCCGCAGCAGGACAACGGAGCGGCCGTGTGTATTCAAGCCAAATGTACACTCCTCCCTTCAGACTTGGGAACGCCAAGTGTACGAAGCGTGGGAGAGTGACAAGGACTCGAAGTACAACACAACCTGGCGGCAGTTACAGAGCAGGACTCCCTTGTAAGCTGGTCAGTCAACTGGATGGCCCAGAGACACTTCCGAAGGCTTACTTGGCAGGAGAGGATGAAGTCGCCGGGAATAGCTGTTCCTGCTATTCCAAAGGTCGAAGCACCAGTACAGGCCTTCTGGTTCGATCCAAGGAGGAAAGGGTTTCACAGGACGACAGCAGTGCAAAGGAGGATTCCTTCAGCGGGTCACCAGCGATTCCTCGGTCCAGCCTCTTGGTTGCAGGATACTTGGCTCCTGTATTCCTTTGTTCGTGAGAACTCAGGAGATCGACATGGTAGTGGTGTTTCCAGCTCCCTCTTATCCACTGTTCCCTTCGCGCCAAAACGGAGGGGAGCCAATGGGAGATCCGCTCATCAACACACATACCATACGTGGACCAATCACGGACCACGGTGGTCCCAGGCATTCACACCACCCTAGACTCTCTGGCACCCAGGATGTGTATTGGGACCAGACATCCCAGCCCACACCCTGGAGGCACACAAACGACATGTAGAAGCCCGCGAAAGCAACCACGTTTCGCGGGAAAGTACATGCCCAAATAAGGAAGGCCCTGGGTCGCCCGACCTGGGGAAGGTGAAGGGAGCAAGACGGTCAGTGGACAGGACAAAGGAGCCTCGTGGTCTGGCCATTTTGGGAGCCAGGCCACCATTTTGGGTTCAGTGCGAAAAACGTGCTCAGAACGCCAAAAGGAGCTCAAAATAAACAAAACGATCCCTGCCACCATTCCAGTCCCTGAATGACTTGCACCGATCAAATACCATCCTAAAAGAGTATCTAGGGCCTGTAGAAGGCTAGAGACCCAAGAGAGCTGTAACTTAGCTTACAGTGCCCTCTTGTGTCATGTTGCACTAAAGCCGCAACATGATAAAGGAAACTACGGGAAACAGCGTTCCCCGGTACTGACTGTCTTAAGGGCATGTCAGTTTCCCCGTAAGAAAAAAGAGCGAAAGCCCAGAAGAGTGCAGCAGAAGGCTGTACTTCTCTGGCAAAGTCAATAACAAGGTGAAAAACAACAGCAAAAAGTTTAGGGGTTGCCACATGGAAAGAAAATTCCCTACAATTACGAAATCTTTCCTAACAAATACTCACAAGGCATATTTAGTTTGTCCTTTTTTCCTTTTTCCCTCCTCTGCTTTTAATATTGTGTTTTAATGTGTTTCACTCTCTTGCTCCCTCCCTTTGCGCCGTGGGTGCTTTGAAACAGTATTTTACTTGCTGTATAAGCGCCTAACAAACGAACAATAAATAAATAAAAGTCAGAAGCCCCGAACAGGGTGTAAAGTCGTGCTGCGATTGGTTAGAACAGAGTGGGGAAGTTCATTCTCAAGCTTCGGACGAGGAACAGTGACTTAATTGGATGTTACAACTTTGTGAACACCACATGAGAAAGAGTGTAAGAGATTCACAGGAGATGGGCAAAGAGCAGAAGGGCAGCTGGTTCCCAGGCCTGAAGTAAATGAAACATGTAACCAGTAATATGCCCATCCTGTGCTTTAGAAACTAGCAAGACGAAGGTCACAGCTACAGAGCAGAAGAGTACACAGTCAAAGGTGATCAGGGAGAAGACACATACTGCCCTCTGTAGAAAAACATCCACCTAGGAGTGGAATCACAAATACAGAACAACATGAGCGCCCCAGCCCAGAAAGAGATCGATATTCAGGACAGAGAGAAGCAAAGAGGTCCTTGTACATAATAAGGAATAAGCTAAAGATTACAAAAAATAGTTCCCGATAACCCCTGAATTATAGATAAGCAGAAGTAATGGGGCCATTTATCGCCACACATTTTCGAAATACACTATTTAGGCATGCACAAGGTCCAAGAGCAAGAGACGAAGAAAACACCACATGAAGTCATGCAGACACATCATGAGAAAGGAAGGAGAAGGGTAATGTTTCCAACAGAAGTCCCAAGATTAACTGTCAGTTGAACAACCGCAAGGGTGAGTATGGTAAGTTTGTGCCAACCTTTTGATTCTCATGGGAAAGGATATTTTTTTGTTGCCACACTGTACACAGCTCACAATTCTACTGGCTAATTATGATGGAAGCTACCCTCCCCTGGACATCCGAAGGGACATTTCCAATCAGCAAACTAATTGTATGTGTAATATTTTAACCCATCAACTGTCCAATCAAAACTGTGTGAACCTAGATGACCCCATCATGAGATCATTGTCAAGGGGTAGTCATTATAATGGTCACGAGGGATAGAATAGGCCAAAAGGGCAAGATATTGGTTAGAATCACCTATAGAGCAACCAAGAATGTCCAATCAGTAAATGTGAATTTACATGCATCTTGAAACATTATGTAAGACTTCACTCCACTCATTATATAAGCCGCATTTAATTATGTAACGTTGAATGATGCATGAATTATTACAAGCTGCAGTTACATGTAATAAACATTTGGTTTTTCTTGCTTCTGTGCACTTTTATTAGCTCTCTGGATTACTTTTATAATATAGATTTTTTGGGCCTTACCCTACTGATCGCTAGCAACAGCTAATACATACTGTCAGACATACTGCACGTTCTCAATGTCACTGGGTCTAGTAAGATCTTGTACTGTTTCTCCCCCGTTTCCCCTCCCTTGCCTTGTCGCGCTCTGAAACATGTGTATGAGTGCGATAGAAATAAAATATCATATACTGGGCTGATATGAAAATTATGTTGTAATGAATTTATATAGTATGAGACATGATTGATTATTGTCTCAGGATGATGCGATTTGTGCTTATGAAAAACAATAAATTGATTAGTAATGATTATTATATTCCATTTCTTGGATACCTAGGTACTAAATGTGTTAGATGTATTATACTCATCAGTGGTTTAAAATTAAGTATTAATTTGTTCCACTAGGAACACTTCTTTCGTTAGAGTACGTTTCCCCAGTTCTGTGTGAAATGGGGAACTGAATTTCCCCCATAGGAAATTAGAAATGGTATCAGGATAGTTTTATCTTGGCTGATTTGCACATGGATACTAACCCCCTTTTGCATTTTTTGTATTTTGCAGTTGTGTGGGCGGTGATGTCGCATAAGTCCATCTTGGGTAAGGCATACGGATTGGGAAAAAAACGGTAAATGGTATATGCGTTTGATAATAGGAGCGTCAAGAAACAATGCGGAGTATTTGTGCATTTGTAAAGTGTCAATGAATAAAATCTATTTTAGTTTTAAGATGTTAATGTTGCGAGTACATTCCGATGGTGAATATGAAGTACAATGATCACATGCATGTGAACTCCTGGAACCGCGATAAACTGCTTAAAAGGCAGGTGTAGCCTGCTTTTATTTTTTACTCATTGTGGACACTAAATCACTCACCACTCAAATCTTTTTGCTAGTCTGTTAATCTATTTTGAAGAGGATTCTAGAAAATATGTTTTTATAGAACCCCAATGAGCTATGCGTAAAATTAAATAATAACATTTAACAACGTCAACCTGCGCAGGATAAACAAGGAAAGGTTTTACATGAACAAACTTGCGCCTGGATATACGTGTAGTCTGTTTGCAGTGCAGATATAAAACGTCAGTGCATGTAGCCCAGTGGAAGGGATGTAACCTATAGTTGTGTTTAAACCAGTTTATCCAGCACTTAACCTATTTAAAGTACTGTGGTGGTGGTAGTAATGGCAGCGTTACTGTGGAGCGTCAAACGTATTGTAGAAAGGTCAGAAGTGCATTGACTGACTGCTGGTAGCATTAAGGTCAGACGATGGTGGCGACAGTGACAGATCGATATACTCTGGCCAGAAAGGAGCGCGATTTTTGGGAGTATTCTAATTGGGGGTGTCAAGAATGATCAGGTGGCTGGGGGTGCCAAGACTACACAGCTGATTTGTTGTCAGTAGTATTCGAGTGGCTGTACGTCAAAAGTGCAAGTAAAGAGTAAACCCTATGGTGTGTACTGAGAAGTACTCTCGGGATCGATTGCATGGTAAGCAGCACTCGATATCAGGGTTCAACCCATCGAAGTTTCAATGAGTCAAGAGATGTTAAATGTTGCTCAAAGTGGAACATTCTATTGTAACACTTTAAAATGCAGAATTATAACATTAAGCCGGTATTTTCAATAAAAACGAGGGTCAAACGACCTCCTTCAGCTCGCTCTGTCATGACTGCCTGCCCTCCCCCTGCCCTTGGACTCCTTTACCTGCTGCCCTGTCCACGCGCTCATACACTGCGCCCCGGATTGCCCTTTCTCGGCCCCTAAACAAAAGATCGATCGCCCTCTCCCCAGATCTTACTTGTCGTACAGCCCCTAGACCACTTCCAAGCGCCCGGGAGAGTGGACGAGAGAGCAGCAACGGCAGCGCCATGGTTGAAGCTGAACCGGAAGCAGGGCTAGGGGCGGAAACCGAACGGGAGAGACCAACTGGATGGGTGAAGGGAAACCAATTAGGCGAGTGACAGCTGAACTAGGTAGGGACTAAAAATGGGGAGGAGACAGGACTCCTGTCACAAGGAGAAAGAAACAGGAAGGCACTCTGGAGAGACAGCAGAGAGGGCGAGGAAACTAGGAGGATTTGTCAGAATTCAGAAAGTAGGGTCAGAGAGGAGGGGGGAAGAAAAGAAGAGCTGCAGATCAGTTGGTGACTGTTGCCTGGTGTAGCAGTACAATGCAAGAGCAGAGTAGTGGGTGCAAACTGGTAGGTGCCAGAAAGTAGCGACCAATGTAGTGGGGTAAACAGATCTCCGCGATTAAATAAGAGCACATGCCGACTTTAACCAGCTAAACGGGACGTCTATGGAATGCTGTGGAAATTCAAGCATTCAGATTGTGTCCACTGTACAACTCAAACGCAGCCCAAGAAAATCCCTCACAACAGCACACCAACGGACGGACTTTCCAATAAAAATGCAATCTCGAATTTGTAGTCTCTGATCCCTTACTAGACAAGGTTCTAAGGATTGCCTTAAAAAGTCGTGTGCCACACCTAAAGAATGGAACCTAGGCAAATAGCCAAGCTTTAACCGTCTAGATTTCTAGGGCTGTCCTTCCAACGGTAGGCAGGGTCTGTGAAGGATTGGCATATCTTGCAACTCACACGCTTCTGGCGGTTGACAACTGCCTTGAAGTCAGGACACTCACCCTCCAATCCCTTTGCACGTCCCTGGACGTCAATGGGCTCTCTCCAACCAAAAATAAATCTCTCTTTCCACTGACCCTGATGATGGAAAATGTTACAATGTAGTAATTATCATATGCGCAAGGTGTGAGATGTTCCCCACGAGGGGGTCTCCAGGAGGTGCAGGGACAGAGGGAAGGAGGTTGGAGGGAAGAAGTACTCACCCATTAACAGCAATTTACATTTCAGAAGAGAGGAGGAGTGTGAGAGGAGGCTTCTCTCAAGTAAGTGGGTGGTGACTGAATTGGGCTCCTGCATTTACAAATATGCCAACACAAGTTAGTATGATGTCTAAGGAAAAATGTCAGAGACAGCAGCACTGCTACCCCAAGGACTCTTAACTGTGCAGCTGCTGTGTGTGCCGTCTGTGACCACAAAAGCAATGTGAGGAAATAAGGGCTCCAGGCAGCAGTGATGAAGAAACAGTAATTTATTTCATTACAGTGGCCTATGAGAGCCGAGTGCCAACATGGCTCTCCCCTGCAGTCTCTACTGTCTCTCATCCACATTCTTAGAATAACATTCTTAGAACTTAATTAGCTCATAGTACAGCTCAATTTTTAACTAGGATCTGGTAATACATTTTTATGAACTTGTTTTAACTTACACTTACATCATAACACAATGCAAAATTGCTCTCCATTTGTCTCATGCTAAATCAGCTGAGAAATGAAAACCAGGATGTACATTACAAAGAAGAAACGTGTAACACCTTGACAAATATGAAAACCGCAACTGTGTGGCTACATATCACTTACATCATAACACATCTCATCCCTTATGTGCATACAGCTGTTTACTCCACATAATAATCCTTAAACCAGCCGGGTTTGTTCTTGACTCTATTTGAATGTGTCTCTGCTGCAGACCTTGAATTGTTGTCATCCTTGGAGCACTTATCTATGACACTAGAGTCTCTGATACTGTTATTAGCAAATTCACCATTGTCATGTTCACCATTGTCATGTGCATTGTCCTTCATGCATTCTGGACATTTCACAATTCTGGACATTGACCAACACTCCCCCCCTTCTACAATTACTACATTGTTTCTTACCGCAGATATTTTCTTGGGACCAATGTATTTGCTTTCTACACATTTGGGAGTGAATCTAGGGTTCTTTATGAGAATACAATCTCCCACTTTCCAGGTATTACTTTTGACACTCTTGTCCTCATCAAATCTTTCTTTGTACACATCCTGTGCTTCTTTGATGAGAGTCATAATTCTCTCGCGATCAATGTTGGAACTCTTGGCTAAGTCCATCCACCCTGGACATAGTTTTGTTCCAGGTTGTCTCCCTTTCAATGACATGAACGGAGATACATTTGTAACTGAGTGTGGTGTGGTACAGTAGTTCCATATCATTTCTCTTACTACACCAACCCATCTTAGATTAGAAGCCATGGCCAATTGCAAACCACCCTTTATGAACCTATTGGCTCTCTCAACGAGGCCGTTGGCCCTTGGATGATATAAAGCAGTTCTAGTGTGTTTGATGCAAAATTTCTTCAAGAAAGTTAACATCCTTTCAGAACAGAATTGTACTCCGTTATCAGTGATTAATTCTGTCGGGAAACCCTCCCTGTAAAACACTTCCATGAGGAATAACAACATCTCTGCAGTGGTTGCCTCACGCAAAGCCTTCCATTCAATCCATTTGGAATGGTAGTCTACTAACACAACAATGTATTTATACCCATTGTCAAGGTTTTGTAATGGTCCCATCAAATCAACTGCAACTTTTTGCCATGGTTCACTCGGTACTTTGACAGGATTTATTGGTACTTCTCTAACCATCTTGGTCTTGTCACTCTTACCACACTCTCTACAACCCCTAACACACTTCTCTGCATCGCTGTCAATCCCGGGCCACCAGAAATATTGCCGCAAATATCTCTTTGTTCCTCCCATGCCCAGGTGACCTTGATGTGCTATATTCACTAAATGAGATCTGACTCCACTGGGGGGTATTATCCCATTTCCTTTTCTAAGTTTACATCCGTCCTCAGACATACTTAACTCGTCCTTCACACCAAAATATCTGTCAAACTCTTTTCCCACAATATTCTTGTGAGGCCATCCGTCTCTGGTCCAAATCATAACTTGATTCAATATTAAATCATACTCACCAGCTCTTATCCACATCTCTTTATCAATGGCATCATGCTCAATTTCTGCAATGCTCACATCTTGAAATTCAGGTGCTCCCTCCAATTCACCATCACACACAGGTAATCTGGATAAACAATCTGGTACCACATTCTCCCTCCCGGGAATGTAACACACCTTGAAATTATAACCCAAGAGTTCTACCATCCACCTCGAAACTCTTGGAGACCCTTTGGCCCACTCAGAACCGTTCATCAATTGAACCAAAGGCTTGTGATCTGATCCGACAATAAAAGGTCGACCCCATAGAAAGAACTTGAAGTGCGTGACTGCCCAAAATACTGCTAGTGCCTCTCTTTCAATGACCGAGTAATTTTTTTCTGCTCCTCTAAGTGGCCTGGATGCAAATGCAATTGTGTATTCAGTTTTACCTGAGTCAAACTGAGTCAAAACTGCTCCTAAGCCAAGGGTACTAGCATCAACTGAAAGCAACGTTTTCCTGCCAAACATGAATCCCCTTAAGGATGGGGCCTTGACTATACAATCTTTGATTTGGAAGAATGCTTCCTGACACTCTTTGGACCATGTGTTCTTCACATTCTTTTTTAGTAACTCCCTCAATGGAGATGAGATGGATGCAAAGCCATTCACAAATTTATGGTAATATTCCACTAGTCCCATGAAAGAACGTAGTTGGTCCTTGTCTTGCGGCTGAGGAGTATTAATTATGCTTTCTATGAGTGACTTTTTGGGAGAAATACCTTCTTTCGAAACTTTGTGTCCCAGATACTCCACTTCCTCAACACTTATTTTACATTTGCTTCTTTGGACCGTTAACCCAGCCTCTTTCAGTCTGCATAGTACTGCCCTAAGTACTCTGTCATGCTCATGCTCATTACTTGCAAAAATCAGAATGTCATCTTGAAACACCTTAACGTTTTCCAACCCTATTAACACTTCCTCCATCACCTTTTGGAACACAGATGCGGCCGAGGCCAACCCAAATGGCATGCGATTGTATTTATAAGTGCCTTCAGGTGTGATAAAGGCAGTGAGATGTTGCGATTTTCGGGAAAGGGGAACTTGGTGATAGGCAGCAGAGAGATCAATGAGAGAGAACAATTTGGGTTCGCCAAGAGTGGAGAGTGTCTCGGAAATGTTGGGTAGGGGATGTTTCTCCACCAGAATATTGTGATTAAGACTGCGCAAATCTACACACACTCTTAATTTACCATTATTTTTGGCCACTAAAACAATGGGGGACAACCACTCTGTGGCCTCAACAGGTTCAATGACACCCTTATCTACTAAGTTATTGAGTTCACTGCGTAGCTGCGCTCTCATGTTTAACGGCGCATGTCTCACTTTATGAACAATAGGCTGAGATTCTTTCTTTAGTCTAATATGGTGTTCGAAGTTCTTGAGTCTACCCAGACCTTCGGAGAAGACCTCTGGGAACTCTCTTGACCACATATCATCAATCTCGGCAATGGTGACAGGCTGAGTGGCGCTAGCTTGCACCCTGACTCTCAACTTCCTTTGTTCCTCCCAACCTAAAAGGGAGGCTCCCTTTCTTGCAACCAAAATGTCAGCTATGCATTCTCCACCTCTGTATTGCACACTTGCAGTAAACTGTCCCAGCATCTCAATAGGGGATTCTGCATAGCCGCAGGGCCGAATTCTTGGTGGATCCAGCATTGATTCATCTTTTTTTAGAACATCTTTAAATGTCTCTTTAGAAATGATGGTCCATGGGGAACATGTGTCAACTTTCATGAGTATTTCTTGACCATCAATTACAAAAACATCTGTTGGACCTTTGCTGTCTCCTCCTCCAATGGTCGAAATCTCAAAGACATGTCGGGGGTTGTCTTGCGAGGAGTACACCTCCTGTATGTTGTAAACTGAGTGAGCACCTTCCTCTTGGTTGTCTCTGGTTTCTAAGAGATTTATTGATGACCTCTTGCATACATTAGCGAAATTTCCTCTGGTCCTACACTTGAAACATTCAGCATTCCTTGCTGGGCACGAAGGGTAATTCGGACCATGCTTGACACTGCCACATCTGGTACACTTCGCACCCCATGTTCCTTTCCTGCTTGTATTGACATTAAGTCTCTTCCTGTGATCAACTGCGCACACAGCTTGGGGACTCTGTTTGTCAGACTTCAGTTCTTTGACATATTGTGAGGTTTGTTCTATGCTTCTGGCTAGGTCCACTGCTTCATCCAACTTCATGTCTTTTGCCAACAATTTCTCCTGTATCCTAATATTATTTGTGCACCTAACTAACTGATCTCTAATTAACGAGTCAGATAGATGTTCGAATTCACAGGAGTGGCTTAATGTTCTTAATGAGGCTATGTACGAATCCACAGATTCTGAGGACTCCTGCGTACGCTGAAAGAACTTGTGCCTTTCGAATGTAACATTTTTCTTAGGCTCAAAATGATCCTTGAGTTGTTTAATCGCAAGGGCATATTCATCTGTGTCCTCCGCTTCACCAGCTTGTGCACTGCCTAACCCATCAAACACTGCACGGCCTTCCACACCAAGATTCTGAAGTAATAATGCCTTTTTGCGAGTTGAGCTGAATCTCTCTCCTCCCATTGCCACCAGGTAGTTTTCAAACATGTCTTTCCACCTGTCCCTCCTAACTTGGGGGCGTCCAGGTTCAATCAAAAATGACATTGGCAGAGGTATTGAAGCTGCTATGTCTTAAGCGGTAAAAAGGTGGTAAAGAGTGGGCTTGCTGGATGCAACCAATAGACTCTGGATCAGTTCAAGTATGCCCAGTGGATGCACAGACTGAGCAGTGACAGTGCTGTGCTATGCAGACAAAGGGATCAGTCTTGTATGAGTACAATCCCTTGTGTATGATGTCACAATCCTCCTTACATCAGTCTGAATTGGAACATGATGGCTGCTCATCCACAGAATGGATACATGTCATAATGGCTGGCTCCTGAAACTTGCCAGAACTGCATGGGCAGGTTGCTCAGCAACGATAATGTCAATGCTAGGGATCCTTGAAAGTAAACACTGTTGCTTTGAGACAGAGTCAATACAGTAATGGGGAGGGCAAGATTACCCCCCAGGGGACGCGCCTGCTGACCTGTTGTTCCGCTCCTCCTGACCTTCCTGCAGCATCCGCTGTCGCACGGGAGTGTGGAATAATGCAGGCTGCGCTATGACGAGACTTCAAAGGAGTAGGGAGACACTGCTGAGAGCCATCCTCGTCGCCAATGAGGAAATAAGAGCTCCAGGCAGCAGTGATGAAGAAACAGTAATTTATTTCATTACAGCGACAGCGGCCTATGAGAGCCGAGTGCCAACATGGCTCTCTCCCTGCAGTCTCTATTGTCTCTCATCCTCATTCTTAGAATAACATTCTTAGAACTTAATGAGCTCATAGTGCAGCTCAATGTTTAACTAGGATCTGGTAATACATTTTTATGAACTTGTTTTAACTTACACTTACATCATAATACAATGCAAAATTGCTCTCCATTTGTCTCATGCTAAATCAGCTGAGAAATGAAAACCAGGATGTACATTACAAAGAAGAAACGTGTAACACCTTGACAAATGTGAAAACCGCAACTGTGTGGCTACATATCGCAAGTACTTTGTTTGGTTTGTTAGTTTTCATTGTTATTAGTTTACGGTGTTACCTTGTTCCAATGATGCGTACACATTCTGAGAATCCCCGAACAGAAGGATTCCTTCAGAATGTGTACGTACAGTGCTATGTTTGAAATATAGGCAGTTGACTTGAGCATCTAAAACTTGAGGTGCGTCTGCTGCCTGCGGTTACTTTTGTATTAAATAAACATTTATTTAACTTTACTTTGGCGTCGTGCGTCTTTCAACATTGGCGACGAGGACGAGCCGCACGTTTGCCAGCTGTTCTGCGTGCCTGCTCTCGTCTCAAGACACTCGCCGGCTGCCAGGACTGAACGATGCTTATCAGCTGTTTCCACCCGAAGCAAGTGACATCCCTTCAGCATTACAAGCGCCGCGCCTCCTTGCCTGTGAAGTTCAGAGCGGCGCGCTTTCAGCTGTTCCAGCCAGCCCCGTCGGCAGCAGACGCTGTGGCCCCACCTCTCAGGTCAGATCTGGGTGCTGCGATTGGGGGGCGTGGAGGCCACATCACTGCACACATGCACTGCGCATATCTGATGAGAGACTTACGTGCTTTGGGAAAGTTCAGAGCAACCTGTTATCTAACGTGATCAAGGGCAGGCTCAGATCATTTGGACTTAGGAAATTGTAGCCAAGCTTCAAAAGCTGCTACTGGTTGCCTAGCAACGTGCACTGCCTGCTCAACTAAGGCAGAGCCAGGACTTTCTTTGCAGGCCATTGTGATGCAACAGAAGGACCTCTCGTAACACGTTCTATTCAGTACCTGCAAGGAAGTTTTATTCAACGCTGATGCATCATTGTGAAGTCATAATAACTGATCATTGTGACGTCAAGAGAGTTTTAAGGTCTCGCCCACTATTTTGATTAAACATTACTGAGTTCTTCAACCCACCCACAGTTACCATAGTTCTGTAGAACACTGCATAACCAGGAGCTTTCTTCTGACATTGACATTATGGCAGCAGCAATTCCTCCACCTGCGCCATTCCTTTCTGAGCCAGACAGACCTCCTGTAAGATGGGACAGATGGGTCAAAATGTTCGAAAATTACATTATAGCCCTTGGGGGCGACAGGTATAGTTCTGCCAGGAAAAAAGCACTCCTTCTACACAATTTGGGACCTGAAGGGCGCATAGTTTTCGACGGTCTTATGCATGGCGTGGAGGAAGACTCTGGAGACGCTGATGAATATATGGTATCCTTGAAAAAGATTGAATATCATTTTGAACCCAGGAATAACGTGACGTTCGAAAGGCACAAGTTCTTTCAACGAGCACAAGACAGCACAGAGTCAGTAGAATCGTATGTGGCATCTCTGAGGACACTAAGCCACACCTGTGACTTTGGAAATCTCACTGATTCCCTTATTAGGGATCAGTTAGTGCGTTGCTCCAACAGTCCCAGGGCGCAGGAAAAGTTACTTGCCAAGGATGTATCATTGGAGCAGGCGGTAGAGTTGACATGCAGTATTGAGCAAACTTTTTAATACATGAAAGCAATGAAGATTGATAAACAGTCATCGCACAGTGCTGCGCAGGGTGTGTGTGCAGTCATGCCAAAAAGGAGGACATCGACCAGTAAGGAGTGGTGGAATCAGAAGTGCTCCAGGTGTGGGAACTCCAGGCACTCAGCAACGTTCCCACTTGCCCCGCAAGAGTCGCAGAATGTTAGAGATGCAAGCGCAAAGGTCACTTTGCAAATATGTGTAAAGACCCGTCTGTAAATGCGGTGGAACAAAGAGACACTGAATACCAAGTTACCACACAGCCCTTCCAAAGGATGCTAGATGAACCACCTGTTCAGGAGAAGAACGTAAGACATGTGTTTCAAATTGATGCTGTGTCCGGTGAGTCCAAAGGACCGATTGATCATTTCTTGATTGATGGGTGTCATATCAAAATGAAGGTAGATTCATGTTCACCTTGGACTATAATATCGGAAGACACCTTCAGGAATGTCCTGGGCAAAACTTCTGATCTTCTTGTTCCTGCTGGAGTACAACCCTGTGGCTATGGGGATTCAGACATTGCCTTGACTGGTGAATTCCATGGCACAGTATCATACAAAGGAAGAGAGTGTTCTGCAAAAATATTGGTTGCGAAGAGGGGGGCATCGCTACTAGGTTGGGAGGAACAAAGAGAATTAGGTGTCCGCATTCAAGCCAATGCGGCAGAACCTGTAACAATTGCAGATATCGAAGACAGGTGGTCTAAGGAGTTTCCTGAGGTCTTCACTTCCAATCTGGGAAAGTTGAATGATTTTGAGCACAACATAAAACTGAAGCCGAATGCACAGCCAGTCGTGCACAAAGTGAGACCTGTTCCATTTAAACTTCGCCAACAGCTTTGTGAAGAACTTGAAAGTCTAATTCAGTAAGGAGTAATTGAGCGCATTGATGGAACTGAATGGCTCTCCCCTGTTGCACTGGTCACAAAAAGCAATGGAAGCTTGAGACTTTGTGTCGACCTTAGGGACCTCAATAAGAACATCTTCATTGAAAGGCAGCCGCTACCCATCATTTCAGAGACTCTGGCTACTCTGGGGGAACCCAATTGGTTCTCAGTAATAGACCTCTCTGCAGCTTACCACCAAGTGCCACTATCGTGCAAGTATCAACATGTAACTGCATTTGTCACCCCAGAAGGCACCTTCAAGTATTTGCGTATGCCTTTTGGATTGGCATCGGCTGCCTCAGTGTTTCAGCGAGTCATGGAAGAAGTACTCAAGGATCTTAAAAATGTCACTGTGTTTCAGGACGATATTTTGATTGACGCAAGCTCAGAGTGTGAACACGATGTGGCATTGAGGAATGTATTGCAGAGATTGAAATTGTCGGGGCTTACTGTGCAAAGGGAGAAGTGTCGCATTGGTCGTAGAGAAGTTGAGTACTTAGGGCACAAAGTGTCCGGTCATGGGATATCACCTAAAACCAATCTAGTAAAAAATATTTGTGGAGTGCCATCGCCTACCGATAAAGATCAAGTCAGATCCTTTATGGGTATGGTGGCGTTCTACCACAAGTTTGTAGAAAGGTTTGCCACTATCTCCGCACCTCTAAGGAATTTGTTGAAAAAGGGAGTAAGCTTCAAATGGTCTCCTGAGTGCCAGGAAGCATTTTCTGCGATAAAAGAAGGCCTCTCAGAAGCACCGTCACTGAGTGGTTTTGTGGGCGGTAGGAAGACAGTTCTCACCGTAGATGCCAGTTTAATAGGTGTAGGAGCCTCACTGTACCAAGTGCACTCAGGGAAAGAATCTCATGTGATTGCTTTCGCTTCCAGGCCCCTAACAGGAGCTGAGCGTAATTACTCAGTAATAGAGAGGGAAGCATTGGTGGTATACTGGGCCATTGTACATTTCAGATTTTTTCTTTGGGGGCAAGAGTTTCTGATAAAGTCAGATCATAAACCGCTAGTAAAGCTTTTGAGTAGTTATGACTGGGCGAAAGGCTCTCCTAGGATTGCTAGATGGATGGTGGGATTGCAAGGTTATAATTTTAAAATTATTCACATTCCAGGCAAAGAAAATGTGGTGGCTGATTGCTTGTCTAGACTGCCAATTGAACATACTGAGGACACATCAGGATTAGTCATGGAAGAAGACATGACTATTTCAGATATGACAGCAGTTGCAGTGGGAAAAGAGGAATGGCTCAAGGCGGATGCATGTGACACTTCACTTAACAGGGTGAAAGAGTGGACAATTAATGGCTGGCCTAGTAGGGATGCATTGGATAGAAACTTTGATCGTATGTATGAGGTCAAACAAGAGTTAAGTTTGTCTGAAGATGGAATGAAACTCAGAAGGGAGTCCAAAATGATTCCTCCTTCAAGCATCAGGGCCCGTTTAGTAGAGCTAGCCCATCAAGGTCATCAAGGGATGAATGGTACCAAAAGATTGTTAAGACAACCATATTGGTGGCCAGGCATGGACAGTATGGTGGAGAAGAAGGTGCGTGGTTGCAATGAATGTGAAAGAGCGGACAAAGGGAAAGTTGTCAGAGAGGTACCTATCAGCCCTGTTCAGGTTCCATGTGAACCCTGGAAAAAGCTGGCTGTTGACATAATTGGCCCTATACAAGGTTTGGGTGATGGTTTCAGGTTTATGGTTGTATTAGTAGATTATCAAACCAAGTGGTTAGAGTGGAAAGCCCTAAGGGAGGCCACCACAAATTAATTGGTCACATTTTTTGAGGCAGTGTTCCATAGAGAAGGTTTTCCCACAGAGATTATAACAGACAATGGGGTGCAGTTCTGCTCTCAAAAGATGAAAGAATTCTTGGTCCGATATGGGATCAAACACTTGAGAACTGCTCTGTACCATCCCAGGGCGAATGGATTAGTGGAGAGAGCTAATAGATTTATCAAGGGGGGTATTCAACTGGCACTCAATTCAGGTCTTGAATGGTCAGAGATCTTAAAAGAAATGGTATGGAATTATCCAATCACTCCACATTTCAAAACCAAAGTGTCACCATCTGTGTCTTTAAAAGGTAGGCAGCCAGCTACCAGACTGTGTCCAGGATGGCTAGAGGCATCTGGTTGTGTGGAAGTAAACAGACAGACAGTTATGACTTGATTCATGATGCTCAGAATGTTGACAGACAAAGATTCAACTCTAATTTTAAAGTTAAAGATGTGATGTTGTCTGTAGGGGATTCAGTGTTAATTAAAAATCCACATTTTGGTGCAAAGTGTACAGAAAGCAAATTTATAGGCCCTAAGAGAGTGGAAACTATAAGAGGTGGTATGGTCATTCTTGAAGGGGGCGAATGTTGGTCGAAGTCTAGACTGGTCAAGTGTACATCAAATGTTAGTAAGGAAAACATGATGAGAGACAATCTTAATGATGAAAACCAAGAAGAACAGGAGGGAGAAGGAGAAGCATCACAATCACAATTTGGAAATGGTAATCAAGAGGATGGCGAATCCACACTGTAAAAGAGCAAAGAAACTGCCTGATCGTTTTAAGGATTATTATCTTGAATAATTTAGTAAAATGTTTGCCCATGTGGAAGGAGGGAGGTGTGTTAGGTTTGTTAGTTTTCATTGTTATTAGTTTACTGTACTACCATGTTCCAATGATGCGTGCACATTCTGAGAATCCCCGAACAGCAGGATTCCTTCAGAATGTGTACATACAGTGCTATGTTTGAAATATAGGCAGTTGAATCGAGCATCTAAAGCTTGAGGTGCGTCTGCTGCCTGTGGTTACTTTTGTTTTAAATAAACATTTATTTAACTTTACTTTCAAAATACTCCTAACAAAGATGTTGTCCCCAAACATATAGTCTGTAGCTTCCTGTACCAATAGCAATGTTCAAGATTACGTTTCCAGGCCCACCATGGTGGGCAGGAGTCTCACGAGACTGTAAACACAAAAGAGCAACAAGTTGTTCTTCTCCTTCAGCCCCTAATCTAATAATGTCTGAAGCAATTCATTGAACAGCAAAGAATTCCTCTTCATTATATTTTTACATACAGGGAAATTGTATTGTTTTTTTGTGCATATCCAAAGAAGCGGCATCACCTTCTTTGACATACTTTAGTTGGAAAGCCACTAACCATTGGTCCAGCTGGATGACAAGTATTCCAAGGAAAGATGGGGGACCAAATCCTAGAGATTGTAAAATTGCATGCATGCAATTCTATGTCAAAACAGGAGGCTTCATATTATGCATAACAATCTTTACTTCGTAACCACAGCAGCAAAGAAAAAACTTTTACAAACCAAAAAGTTCAAATAACAGAACTAAATAAAGTTCACAGTCAATGAAAGGGGGACTCCCCAATCCAACATGGAGGACAGGTCATGCCCTGCAGATGACCAATGAGCAGGGATCCTCCTCTATATATGTCCTGTACTCTAATCTCAACTCCTCTTTCTTTGCTGCTGACACCACAGCTAAGTCACTCCTAGTTGTGCCTTGCATGCTAGTCAGTAGTTGGCACATTGTATATTATATTTTATATGATATTGTGTAGAGAGTAGTGTTTTACTTTACAGTAATGCTTAGTGCTTTCACTTTCAAAAAGGTTTTTCCTTGGCTTCTTGTTAAGGTTTATTATTGTATTGCGCCACTTTAGTATTAGCGGTTTTTCCTTTTTTCTGTTAACCCAACGCACGCAGGCCTGTCGGAAGCTTTGGCTTCAGGATCGACACGCGTGGGTTTGGTGCGCTTAGCAGCGCTGGTTGTCACTCCAGGCCCTACATGCACGGGTCTGACAGAAGCTTTCGCTTCAGACCCGACGCGTGTGGGCCTGTTTGCGAGTAATACACATTCCCTTTGGAGTTGGCGGTGCCGGTCAGCCCACCCACTCCATGCCCTCCACGCGTGCGGACTTTTTTGTTTTTTGCGCATTACATTTCGATTTCTCGGTGCCGGTTGGCCCCGCCCACTCCATTCCCAACACGCGTCGGCCTGTCAGAAGCTTTTGCTGGAGACCCGACGTGCGTGGGGGATTTTATTATATTATATTTTATATTTTATTGTATATTATATTTAAATATACTTTAATATACTTTTGTTACGCACCCCTGCCCCACGTGCAAGTTTTTCAGAAGCTTTTGCTTCAGGTGTTGCGCACAGGGGGGTTTCTCATCAATATGGTATTTTTCTCTAGTTGGGAGGATAGATCAGCGGCTACATGCTTGCTTTGGAAGCAAGATGACACTGAGCAACACAGGTTCGATCCCCGGGTAGGGTCTTAGAAACGTCTGGGTATTAAGCGCGTTATATATAACATTTCATATCATTATCAACAAATTACGTTGACTTATATTTTAGAAATTTTGGCACTGCTAGTTCACCTTGTAATAGGCATACCATGGCCTGCTCGGCTTCAGGCTTTGCCTGAATTATAGTGCGAGGTTACCCCCTCGTTCGTGTGCTGCTGGGTGCCACACCCTGCTAGGGTGAGCAGCTTGGATGTGCGCTTGCGCAGTATGTTTCCTCTGTTACAGCGAGAATATGAGCCGTGTGTAAAGAGCATTAACCCTTACCTGCTGGGTTTGTGGTTATATTAAGTACAAATAATAGAATTACATGTTATTTCCTTCTAATAAAAGTGAGGTGTTGGGGGAGGTTGTTATAGACCTGTAGGGGAGCCCTTCCTGCCTATCCAGCCATTAGTACTGCAGACAGTCCTCATTGGACACTGCTTGGTCAAACCTTATTTCTTCGCTAGCCTCAGCACTTAACAGGCCTATTAAGGAGATCTCTGACTCTCATCCTTCCAGTTACGTGATTTCTTCTTTCCGGATCAAGCTCCCTGTAGGTGCATTAGTATATGATATGATAGTTTGATATGATAGTTTATTTATATAGCGCCTATACACAATGTTTTTCAAAGCGCTTCAAGGCAAGGGAGGGAACAAGGGAAAATACAATGACATTCTTACAGGCCCTGAACAGTAAGGATGTGAAATTAACTATCGTACTCGGCCTGCCGACATTTCAGATAGTGCAAGAGCTAAGAAATAGATAAGGAAGGGAGGGGGAGAGTGGGAAGGAAATGGAAGCAGACAGGCGACTACCGTACTAAACCTGACGGCATTTCCGGTAGAGCCGGAGAAAAACAAGAGGTGAGGGAGAGGGGTGCAGAAAGGTAGGGGAGGAACAAAACAAGCGACTATCATACTAGGCCTGATGACATTTCAGATACTGCTGGAGGGGCTGTGGGGGAGGAAAAAACCAGTAAGGGGAGGGGGGAGGAGACAGACTAGGTTGCTATCATACTAGGTCCAGGGACAATTCTGATAGAGTAAGTTCATAGAAGAAAGTAAGGGGACGAGGGGAGGAGAAGGGAAAGGAGGAGAGAACAGAGAGTTAGCAGTCAAAAGAGTGGAGAAGCAAGAGGGGAGAGTGAATACAATTGCAGAAGTCAGTAGTAATACATAATGTTGTAAGCCAGGATACAAGATGAAGATGGGAACAGCAGGATTCAGGGCCACCCTGAGTACAAGATGCAAAGGAAGTCCAGCATGAGAGTTGAGAAAGGGTGACGCACCATGAATGAATGAAGTCCATAAAAGTCAAATCCAGCATTGGCCACAAGACGGTGATGGTGAAACCAGAATTTATCAGGACAGACTCCTACAGAAATAGGCTTGAGGGGGGTTAAGGTGGAGCAGGGTAGAAGAATCAAGCAAAACAGGCAACACCTGTGTGCGATATCCAATCGTGTACAGGACAACTCAGTCCGTCCACTTCCCCTAGTAATACCTTCCCCCTACCCATTCCCCTCACCCCCTTCCAGGGTAAGGGGTCAGAAACGTGAGTTGGACAAGTTCCGATAATCCCTGTCTGTTCCTCCTTGGATCTAATAGCAGTTTTCTGCAGTCTCTATTTCTTCTACTGATAGCTCAGAAGACTGGAATTTGCCTCCGGGGAGGCGCAAGAGAAACTTAAATCTCCCATTTTTCCTACACAAAATGGTCAGTTCTCGTTGCTAGGGGGGGTTACATTGTTCATCCTTCTTTCTTAATAAAATGGCCCTCTTTCCAGGGATCGACCACTTCATGGTATCCTTTTGGTCCCAAACAAAGGGACACAGCCTTAAAGAAAAGGGGGGTGGATAAGTCCTTGAGGAGTTGTCAAGGCAGGTTATTGGAGGTGTTGGGTCTGGTCACCCAGACTTTGGAACTGGCTGGTTGCCTGTTGATGTGCAAGTCCTGCAGGGCTGGATTTTGGGAACGGTTTGCCTGCTCGGCATCACTAACGCCTACATTTCTACAGAATGGCGTAAGTCCTTTCTCATGAGACTTCATCCCAAATTGTCACTAGGCAAGGTTACAATTGTTAAGATCTTTGCCCCTCAGGGGAATAGTGCCCGCTCCTCTGGCTGTTTTTCCCAGGGCTCTATCCAAGGCGCCTCAAGAGGTGTGCACACTTAATCCTCTGCGCGAGGGGCACAAATCCAGTTTGACCCTAGAAGGAGTTTTTCGCTCCATTGGAGAGGTTGTGTCGACGGGTCCTGCCAGACCTAGGGTACCTTCAGTAATGCCTCATGTGCTAGATGTTTTCTATTTGTCTGTTTTCCTTGCCTCTTCACCTAGTGTCCAATAAGGCCAAGCAGGATTTGATAAGTGGTGGAGGTCAGTGACCTCATTTTCTGAAGGGACGGTGGTACCAGCGTCCTTCTGACCTTCTCATTTTCCGAGCATGATAGCTCTGGTCTCATTACATGAGGGGGGGTTTCGCCCAATCATTAACTTACAAGTTCTAGCATCTATTGGTGGTCTATCATCACTTCAAAATGGAAGGGTTTGTTCTACTCATTGACTCCCTTCTCCCGGTGGATTGTATGATCTAATTAGACCTCGAAGGATGAGTACCGGGTGGTTCCTGGGGTTTTCCTCCTCACAGGAGTTTTTTCTTCGGTTCCACTGCAGGGTTCACACTTGCCAATGTCCTTCCCTTCAGTCTGGCCCTTTTCATCAGCCCCTGGTGCTTCACCAGGGTAATGACGCTGGTGATGTTTCACCTCAGGTCCAAGGGATTTGGATAATTCTTCTTCAAATTTATACTTGTTGTAGTTTGCAGTTCTCAGTCCCTTTAGAATCAGGTGGAGTTAGCGGTGTCCCTTCCACAGTCATGGGTTTGTTTTGTTATAAATAAAAGGGATTTAAGCGTTTTGGTCTGTTCCATCAAGTTATCTTTCCCCTCTCCATTACAGGGCGTTATAACACCTCAAGACCAGACATCTTCGCAAGAGTGTGTCTTCCCGCAGTTAGGGTTCTGTTCCCCGAGGTCAGGTTGGAGCTCCTTTAGTGGCTCAGGCTCATGGATGCCTAGAATGGCAGGGCACTTTTTCATTTCCCTCTCTGGATGTCTTTCAGGAGTTACATGCCACCAGACTGGGCTGGGGGTGCCAAGATAGGACAAGTTTCCACAGGTAAGAGTGGTCCACTTCAGTGAAGCAACTGCATTTCAGCCGCCTGGAGCTATTAGCGTGCTGTCTTGCAGTCATGAGCCTTCTCTAGGATCAATTACATTTTTGTGTCTTTTTCCGGATGGGCAATGTTTCGGCTGTGCGATACATCAATCATCTGGGGGGGATCAGTTCCAATGCCCTAGCAGATCTAACAAGGCAAATTGGTTTTTCTGTTTGGATTGGGACATTGTGTTGAAAGCGGAGTATTTTCCAGGAGTGAGCAACTCTGTTACGGTCTGGGTTATTTCCAGACATCTCCAGGACAGGAGCAACTGGATGTTAGACAGCGCCCTCTCTTTGCCAAGATCTTGTATCTTTGGGTACTGATGAAGTGGTTCTTTTTGCCTTGTGACTTATATGCTAAGTTCCCCGGCTCTACAGTTAGAGTACGGATCCCAGTGCACTGCCTTCTGACTCTTTTCTCCAGGATTGGTCAGGTCCCCTTTTTTGTATTTGTTTCTCCTTTGCCATGATAGCAAGAGTCCTGGTTCAGGTGTGCAGGCATGCGACAACACTAGTTTGGGCCTTTCTGGGGGTGTTTTCCCAGCCCTACTGGAATTGACGGTGGATATTACAAGTCTCGTCCCTCTCCACCCGTGGCCTCTCTCCGTCCCGACTGGTTTCTCTTTCGAGCTGGCCCTTCAGGGACTCCTCTCCCTTATTTATTAGAACTGTTCATCTCTTCCTGGTGCTTCGGAGGGCTTTCCCAGGACTTTATCTGTGTCATCAAGGACTTCAGGGCAGCCTCTGATAAGTCAGGGTACCCTTCAGCTTGGAACCGCTGGGTTAGTCGGTGTGTGGCTCAAATGTTTGGTTTCGTTTCTCCCTTACAGTAGAGATGGTTAACTTCTGGTAGAGTTGTTTAGAAAGGGCAACTTTACATGTCGATGAATTCATTTAACTGCCATTATCTCTACGAGACATGTTGCTGTTAAAGGTGAAGACAGTGGATAGGCAGTCCTTGGTGCGCAGAGCCTTCAAGTCCATTGGCATTAGGGTCCCACCTAAGCCAGGTATTTTTTCTTCTAGGGGACGTTTATATCGTATTGGATTGGTCTGTTTTTTGTCCCCTCTAATGAAGGTTTGTCTGTTCTACAACTTTTTTCCAAGTTATCCATGTGGGTTTTGTTCCTGTTAAGATGTTTTCTTTCTGGTAAAATGTTCACTCCTCTGGGGGTCACTTTCTTTATTGTCAGGAGGTGTAAGTGTTTGGTTTCCTCCATTTCTTATCCAGGTTTTCTAGAAGATTTTAATCTATGCGTCATTTAGTGTTTCAAATGTTTTGATTAGCCTCCTAATACCTCTCAGCTGCTATTCCTATGGGAACCCTATTGTGGGGTCTCTTGTCCCCCTTTAACCAGATAGATTAAGTAAGTTATGCCGAAAGAGGGAGTTAATTACTCCTTTGGTTCTTCAGTTAAAGGTGCTATGGTGTTTAGGACGTTCCTATTGGGGTGGCCTGGGGGAAAACATTATCAAAGCAGCTGATTGGTCAAGAGAATCATCATTCAAAACATTTTATTTTATCACAAGTGTATTGATCACGTTGGGGTTAGTGTGATGCAAGGGCTTTAAACTTGCATAATATGAAGCCTCCTGTCTTGACATAGAATGGCTAATCCCCCTCACTAACGTGAGAAGGGGGTTTAGATTCTATTAAAGACAAGGAGGTGAGTATTATCCCACCTACCCACCCTGTTGTTTCTTGTTCTTACAGCTTCGGGGTGAGATGTTCTGTTCAGGAGCGTTCGTCGCAGTTGCAGGATGCGGATAGTGTGTGATCCTTGAACTTCGTTGGATCCTGTCTCCGAGATATATCATCTGGTGTTTGCAGTGAGCTTCTGATGCAAGACAGCTGCAGAAAGAGGAGTTGAGATTGGAGTAAAGGACATATATAAAGGAGGATCCCTACTCATTATTCATCTGCATGGCATGCCCTGTCCTCCATGTTGGATTGGGGAGTCCCCATTTTATTGACTGTGAACTTTATTTAGTTCTGTTATTTAAACCTTTTTGTTTGTAAAAGTTTTTTCTTTGCTGCAGAGGTTCAGAAGTAAAGATTGTTAGGCCTAATACTCGCCACGTTGTCTTTAATAGAATTTAAAACCCCTTCTCACGTTAGTGAGGGGGATTATCCATTCTTACTTGCACCCAAACTATTTTCAGGTTTGTGTTTTTAGGCCTACTGCAGGGACTAGATTATCACGAGGCTGTGAAAACAAGACTGGCAGAAGTGCAATAAGTTATGCCCATGCTTCTCCCCATCCCAAATGCTTTCACGAGAAAATACTGGAAATATATTGTTTTTGTATCTAACCACATGACATTGCAGCATCTTTGTCTTTCTTTGAAATAGGCCAAGAGACTGTAATTCCTTTTCAAGCTTCATGACAAGTGTGCCAAACAAAGATTTAGGACCCTAACCTAGAGATCATATCACAGTATGGGTGAAATTTTCAGACCCATCCTAGGGACTAAATTATCAAAAGGCTCAAAACACTATCACCAACAGGATGTGCCCCCAATTCCCTCCAACCCATATACTTTTGCAAGAAATCCATTGACAACCAAAGAAAATTGAAAAATTGTATTGTTGTTGTACTTATCTAACAACGCTGCATCGCTTATTTCGCACCCTCTGCATGGACAAGATTCTAAAGCTGCTGTGAACAAAAAGACCCCCAAGTTGTGCCCTGCTCACCCAAAACGCACATACTACCCCAAGTAATCAATTGACAACAAAGAATAGCTCTTTATGTAAAAAAGCAAAGCGAGAAATTGCATTGCTTTTGTACTTATCCAAACAAGCAGCATCGCTTCTCCTTCTCTGAAATATTTTAGGCCAAGGGCCTGTGGCTCTTGGTCCAGCTGTATGAAAAGTATTTCAAGCAAAGATGTAGGTCTTATACCTAGAGATCGTACTGCAGCATGGGTGCAGTGCTTAATGCTATAATAGCACTTTTCAAGATTGTGTTTTCAAGCCCACCACAGTGCCTTGACTCTCACGAGGCTGTGAACACAAAGACTAAGAAGTTGACCCCCTTCTCTCTCAACTCAAATACTAGCCCAATCAATAAATAGGAAACCAATGAATTGCTCTTCTCTTTATTTTACACAATGAGACCAATTGTAGTGTTTCTTTGTACTCATCCAAACACGCAGCATCAACTTCCTTATCTGAAATATTTTAGGCAGGGAGCCTGCAACTCTTGTTCCAGCTGTATGACAAGTATTCCAAGCAAAGATATAGGAGCCAAACCAAGAAATCGTAAAGCAGCATGTGCAGAGTTATTACTTTTACCAAAGACATTTCCAGGATTGCATTTTCAGGCCTATTGCAGGGACAAGATTCTCATGAGGCTGTGAACCCAAAACACCCAATAAGCTGTACGTACGCCGACTCCCCACCCCAAATCAAGAACTCTCCCAGGAAATCATTGGAAAACCAAAGAATTCCTCTTACATTTTTTTACATACAGAGAAATTGTATTGTTTTTGTGTGTATCTAACTACATAGCATTGCAGCGTTGCTTTCTCATTACTGAAATATTTTAGAAAGAGTGTCTGTAGTCCAGCTATGTGACAAGTATAACAAGCAAACTTGTTGGATTAGAACCTAGAGATCATATTGCAGTATCTATGCCCATTGAAAGGAAAAGATACTCACAAGTCTGTGAACAGAAAAGAGCAACTATTTGCACCTCTACTTGTCCCCCCAACTGTCCCAATAAATCAATTGACCACCAAAGAAAAGAGAGGAATCATTTTGTATTTATCTAACCACATATACAGTATTGGACTACAGACTGTGCATGCTTTTCAGTATCTTTATTAATGTAAGATACACTTTAACAGCTACACCAACTCGCTTCCAGCATCCATTATTCTCCCCTCTCACTCTCCGCATTAAGTCCCTCCATTCTACATACTCATTCCACATTCCAACATATTGTTCTGCCCTTGTCACATACTACACATCTCCCATTCACCTATACTCTTTCAAGACGCGTTGGCAGTCTCCTTTGTAGGATCATATGAGACCTGCTTGATCTCTGGTCTCTGACTTTCTATTTTTGTTTCCTTTGTTTCCCTTGATCCTTTCTCATGTGTTATTGACCCATCTGATTCAGCCTCTTCCGCTTTTCCTACACAACTGTGCCATCTTCCGTGCGAACAGCATTGTGATACACCTGTAACACTTTCAATGTTTTTGACCACTTCATTTGTCCTTTTTACTGTTCTTTATGCAGTTTCACTATCACCCCCTCTCCACACTTAAATGCCTTCTCCTTGACACTTTTCCTAACATAATCTATTTTGTTGTTACTCTGTCAGGTTCTGTTTCTTTACTTCATCTCATCCTCATCTATTTTTGTAACACTTGCCCTTTGCGTCCAGGAGGTGCATAACTTGGTATCAGGTTTCCTACCTCTACTAATTACAAACAGTGACATCCCCGTTGGTGTGTGGGATGAGAATCTACAGGTCAGCACTCTTTCCTTGACCACCCTGTGCCAACCTACACTATTGGCACTTGCCCACCTTATACAGTCTTTGATTCTTTTATTCAACTTTTCTATGGTGCCATTGGTTTGTGGTTTATATATTGAACTGAAAAAGAACTCAGTGCCATTTTCTGAAAGATATTGCCACACGTCTGTCTATTTATACTGAACTCTATTGTCAGTATTATAGTAGGATAACCTTCTGTCTGAAACATCTTTTAACTCTTTCACTGTTCCCGTCGTAATGTTCCTTGTAATTTTTACTTTAGGTCACATTATTATTATTATATATTAATATTATTATTGTTATTATTATTATTATTATAAGGTCACCTTCACAGAACTCTATGAGAACTAAACAATTATGTGGAGATCCCTGACTATATATTTGACCCACTATGTTCATTCCCACTCTCTCCCATGGCAACCCTGCCAGTGTAATTTCCGTCATTGGGGCTTCTTGTGCATTTAATGCTTTATCACTCATATCACATAGCCTGCAGTCTCTCGCCTTCCTCTCCACCTGCAGGTCACAGTCTGGTAACCAAATGTCTGCTCCAAGCCACTGCTTCGTCTTCATTATCCCCTGGTGTCCTTCATGGGCAAGGTATATAATGTGTTGCTTCACTCCACAGGGAGGTATTATGCAATCACCCTGTTAGGAAAGATTTTCTCTTTTGCACTTTCAATCCATTGCTTTCAATGGGATGTCCTTCTTTTTGCTTATTTTTTAACCTGTCCTGACTTTTTGTCAGGAAGTAAAGTCTTCAGCTTCACTTCCCTTGCCTTTTTGCTCATTGTTATTGTCAAACGGACTAGTCCCAAAGACTGTCAGTATTGAAAAACTTTGTTTTTCTTTTGGATTCCTGTATTTTGTATATTTGAAACAGCACCTTACAGTGCAGTGCAGCACAGATACTTTTTAGCTCCTTACATTTTGTTATTATGGTTTTTATATGTACCTAAGACAAGCTGTGGCAGCAGTAACATTGTTATTTTATTTGTGCACTATCACATTTACCGCAAATGGCTACTATTTTTTTTATTTTTATTTTTTTATTTAATTGTTCGTTTATAATGTGCGTAATACCAGCGCATGGATTCTAAGCGTGAGATGGGGATTTGAACCAGTGTTGGACCGCGTTGTCTTGCTTCCAAGACAAACATGTTGCCCCTGAGCTACTGGTGGCTACCACCCAAAAGTTGCAGTGCCACAAGGTGTTCTGTTTATTCTTTGGCCATATTGTAGTTTGGCCTTCTTCCTGCCCTCTTGGGACAGGAAATCCCATATAAGGTCATGCACTTGTCCAGGAAAGCTGCTGCTTTCTCGGGCTAGTGAGCCTTTGTGTGTGTGAGTCAAAGGGAGGGGTCTGGGACTCTCTGATCCCAGTCCACATCCCTTGGTGCCAGAGAGTCTGCTGCTGGGCAGATGTGAAACCAGTAGTTGTCCCTGATTGGACAGCTACTGAGTGTTTGAAAGTGGTAGATCCTTTTTATTGGTGGGCTTGGACTTGCTTCCAGCTCCAATTATGGAGAAAGGAGGACTTCTGCAGCCATTCTTGAGATCTACGTTGGAGCCAAGATTCCTGTGAAAAAGAGCAGCCTGCTGATGACCCAAGCACGACTTCTGAAGTCGACCAGCATCCTCTCCAGTCATTGGCCCAGTGAAACCCAGCTCCTCTGCCTAATCTCTGAAGACCCTTGTTGATGCTTCAGCCCTTGAACTAATGTGACCAACTAGTCTCAACACCTGCTCGAGTTTGTATGCCCCAAGAGGTTTCAGAAGTGTCCCTGGACTGCCTGATGGACTAACCAGCTCCCTTGTGGGCTATCTCATTTACGTGATCACTGTTCCTCCTTAAGTCTCAGATCTTGATGGTCGCCAGCTTGTGCCAGAAGTTGCTTACTCCTAAAATGTTAGTGTCCTAGCATCAAAGAATGCTGTACTGGAGCTGCTTCTGTGACCTCGCCTCGAAGATCGCCTGTCACCACCTGCAAGTGTTGACCATTGCTGGAACTCATCTTCCTCCATCCTGTCAAGGGTCTTGAAGGGGTCTGTACCGCAACAGTATGCATTCTTCAGTGTTCTGGTATTGCATCTTGCAGTTCGACCCAACCTGAAGAAGCACTCAAACCTGCAACCCCTGGAAAACCCCTCATCCAAACAAAGTACAGAAGATCATGTCCCCAGTGATTCCCAGATGATCCACAGTGTAACCTGGACAAATCGGAGTCAGGGAGGTAAGTAAACCTGATGGTTCCTCTGCCTCCTGTCCTCCAGGCGGTAACATTGCGTGCAAAGCCCATTGTCCCCTAACCTCCCCTGTGTTTACCTTTGGTTGTCAAACCTGAGTCAGATATCCTACCCCTGGTCTAGCCTTGGGACTTGGATTGAGAGGAAAATGTACCTGTATTTAGACAGATACTTATAAACCTTGAAATAGTTTAACATCCTTTGTGAAAATACCTTCCCTGGAGAATCCTGTATTGGAACCTGTGACTTTTGGGCACCAATTCCGATACATCTTAGGGCTTGACTTCTTAAGTAAAAGGGAATTGGGATTGTATTGGTTCTATTCATTTTATCTGCCTCTTGATTACTTACTTGGTTAATTATTGATTGATAAATCTTAAGTGAACCTATTGGTAAATATATTTTTATATATATGGTTTTGTGTGATAATACTACCTGCTAGTTTCATTTCTTAGTGTGTTAAGGCCTAATCATTTTTAAAATTTGTATACATTGGCTGTGTAAGCTGAATTATTGTGTATTACTTTGTAGGAACTCTCTGAGGCCCTCTACCACTGGTATTCAATGTTTGTCATACAGAGCCCCCCTTGAGCAACCAACCAGGACATCAGCAGCTTCCATTAGGATGTCGAAAAGACTTAAGACAATAAGAAGATATTAGAAGAGACTAACGTGGATATAGGTGCAGTGTGGATGGATGAGTGCTCGGTGACCGTCGGGGGTTTATCTCCACTGCCTTAGTTGACCTTCCAGTCCAGGGTACATGAGTCCTCGGTAACCGTGAGGGGTTTAACTCTCCTGCCTTAGTTGACATTCCCGACCAGGGTACATAACACTGCACTCATCCTCCAGTTACCTTACGCCACCCGCCAGCTACAAGTTCCATTCGCTGTACAGTGTCTTCGCTCACTTACCATAAGGTGCTTATGCTGCTGTATTAGCTTTTGCTATCTGCTGGTATATGTTGGGCTACCTGATTATTTAGTCATTATGGAGCTTCAAAACGATCTTGCATGTCTGGCTGCTCTTCAGAGGTAGCGCTGTGACGCCTCCCATTGTGCATCTTAATTCTTCCCAGGTTAGTGTCACAGATTCGGCCAACCTGGCTAAATCGCTCAGCCCGTGAACTAACTATACACAGTCAGGCCTTGAAGTTACAAATCACTCCCATATGCTTATTGAATGCAATTGTATTTCATCAGTTAATGCTATGAGTAGCATTCACTAGCACAGTCCCTACAGGCGCTCCTGTGGATGAGCCTGTAGTGGCTAACTTATATAGCTTATGGGGGATGAGCCTGCAGGTCTTAACTCACGTATCTCTAACAGTGTCAATTCATGCATGCTGCAGAATGATAATAGACTGATGCCAAATGTCTCTGGAGCAATTGATAATCCGGACACTCCTATATTTGGCCTGTCAGCTGCTTGTAGTATTGCTGTTTTTGAGGACCCAGATACAGGCTGTGGTCTCATATCTAATAGCAGTAGAGTAGCCCTGGCTGAAGTTTCTTGGTTAGCAATGTACACTATGTGCTTATAAACACGTGGTCGTTGGTTTATGTGATTAATCTGATAGTGTCATCACTTCTTTCCCGGCTATGACCTCTGCCCATGTGGCCAGGGGATGGCAGCCGCTACCTGATCCTGATCCTGGGGATGGCTATATGAGAGGGGATAACATGGGAGGAGTCAGCCTCCAGGGCAGTATCAAGGCATCATGGGACGAGGCATGGTATCCCCTTCATATTTTGTGGATACCCCATCCATGCCCAATGCCTTAATGGCATATTGTCATACCACCGCTCATCCACCTAGGAAGGGTGCTGACGACCTTTTCACAAGATCTGTATGCAAACCGTCAAAATCTGACTTGTCTTTTAAGACTCATGAAAACACCTTCTCGGGCTCTACCTACAAGTCATCCAGAACTGGCTTGCCTTTAAAAATCACTGAGAACACTTACCCTTCTTTACATGCAAGTTGTCAAGAATAGACTTCCAGTCCCATAACTACAAGAATACTGTGACGGGGAAGATGAGCTATGTAATGCAGATCATAGAAGGCAAAGAGCACAAGCTGCGCTCTAGTAGTTGCAAGCGCATAACTGCAGCTGGGAAATTTAAACCGGCAAAGCAGCTGGCTGAAGCGCACTGCTTGAGGGAAAAATCTGCTCCTCTCGGTACGGACCGAGAGACACTTGGGCCGGAGAGAGTTCCGTAGAGCTGACCGGCTCGAGGACAAGGAAAAGGGAAGCTGACCATGAGAGAGAACACGCTGCAGGGCAGGAACGCCAGTAGCCGACGGAGGGCTCCTGGGCATTTGCAGGTGTTGGGAGGCAGCCTTTGCCTTACGGAAGCCTGAAACAAAGCAGAAGAGCCCAGCAGGAACCGCAAGTGGCAGATAAGCCAAGGAACAGAGGTGGCGAAAAGGAAGGACACGCTGAACGACCAACACTGGCTTGCCGTGGGAGAAACAGAATACGCCAGCAAGAGCCAGTGAGTCCACCCAAGGGAAGCAGGGACACCGGGGCATATTGGAAGCCATGCCAAACCCGAATAATTGTTAATGCAGCACATGAAAGAGAAAGATCAAGTGAGCTTTTCTTTATAAGGGGGAATGTATCAAAAGTAAAAGACTTTCAAGTTTGTGAGTGTATGAAATACACATATACAAGAAGCCCTTGCAGGATACTGTAAGGAACTGAAACAGTGGATTAACACTATGCACACCTAGTTAGATCTGGACTTTTCATGTTTTTAGAATAGTTACTAGTTAAGTTGATTTTAAAGAGAAAGTATAGGTGCAGGGGAGAGAGGAACAACCTTGGCATCTAGGTTGAAAAATGCAGTAAACAAAAGAAGAGTTCCCTAACTCCCCTCCCCTGCACACTGTCACGGTCCGGATCAATCAGACAAATAAGTTGTGTGTGGTATGACAAGCCTAGGTAAGTACTCCTAAAAAATGGGATAACAGCTCAGGCATGTGGGCACTTTTGAATAGCAAATCGGATTTTTCAAAATATTAACACCATTCACAACATAAGGTCATTATATTAGAAATTCCAATGACAATTTCATGTTTTCACAAGATCTTAATTATTATTGTGTAATTGGCCCGCCGCATTTCAAGATTTTCTCTCTTCATCGGGGGCAAGAAGTATTTCAATTAAATCTACAAAAAACATTGAAGAATTATTTTTTTCTTAGTAATATTCGTTGAAAAAAGCTAAGTTCAGTACATTCCAAATAAGTCAATCCACATTTGCAGCAGTCAGTTTTCATAATTATATTCAGAAATGGCATAAAACCAAAAAACATAAACTGAGTCTATTGCAATAACTGGAAGGGTCATGGATCAAGATGTGTCACTTGGTCAACTAACTGGATACTTTATAAGTTGCAATGTGTCACATATCATATCCTAGGGTTATTTAGTTATCTGGTACTAGTATCATCAACAATCTGTTCAAGAACCGCAATGTAATAAAGCAAAAATTGGCGCTGGGTTAGTAAGAAACGGACCTAAATGAGGGAGTGCTCAGAAAGGGTGGTATGTAGTTACAGCTTTTCGTGCATAAGAACTTAATAAATCCCTGGGAGGGGATTGCACGATACATACATTGGTAATTGACTGGGGGAGTGCGCGATCACTAGGCCATGCAGTGATAAGTCAGCGCGATGTTAGTGGGTGGAGGAGGCAGGCTTACACGTGGGGTCCGGGCAGTCTCTGTGTGCACTTCAAGCTCACGGCGATCTGTAGATCCCGTCCACCATTTTGCAGTGATGTTAATATGGGAAGGTGGCGTTGATTGGACGGGCGACCAATTCAGAGGCTCTAATTGGCTGGGGAGAAGTCATGGAAAGGGTTAGTCAGAGGGGCGTGGGCCCGTGGCTAGCATTGTATAGTTAGTTAGTAGATGTAAATACCGGCCTGCGGGTGTTACAGGAATGTTGATTGAGAGCCCGGATTCATCAAAGTATAACGCAATGAATTAGTGTGACCATTGCTAGTGTGCTTTGTTATGCAAGCACGTTCAGTGCTCAATGTTGTCGCCTGGTGGGTAACATTCACATTGAGGGGCAACGCGTGCCCAGCACATGTCTAGTGTAGGGGTCAGAGAGTATTGAACCAGTTGGGTCTGTCACATATGAAGCTAAATGATGCTCAGCTGTCCAGTGTTTGAACGCTATGGGCAGTGGCGGGACCTTGTGTGGTTTGAGGGTGCATGATCTGCGATGTGATTGATGCAATATCAAGCTGGTACTATTCAAGGGACGTGGAAGGGTCAGTGCTTAATTTGTAAAAAAATAAGTGCCAGTCCCCAAAAAATATTGGCCCCTTAATGCCGGGCGCAACGCCACCCTCAGCTCGGGCGCGCTGGCCACGCCAGTTCAGTGCTAGACCTACCTAGATCGGCCCCCCACCAGACCATCACACTGCTGCTGCTCCATGTCACATGTTTGGCGCTGCAGCAACTGCTGGCACAGGCTAGTAGTAAATACGCAACTAAGACATGCTCCTCCTGTAACTGCGCCTTGATGCCCCCGGGCTGTGTGAGCGCTTTAAAAATGCAAATGAATAAAAAAGCATTCTGTTTCAGACACTGTTGCACTGTATTTATCTCTATCCCTTCTGCCCCATCTGACAGTCTGTTAAAGTACACCAAGTATTGTAAATCGGTTACCTCCAGGAAGAGCACCCTCCCCTCAGCCGTTTCTTCAGTCATCTCATCCAGGTGTTTTGTGTGATCAATTTGCTCTCAAGCCCTTATGAGTCATCACATCTCATAAATGCATCCCCCTTCACCCTTCCTTCAAGCATGAGCATGGTGTTGTATAACTTGGAAAAAGTCATTTCTGCAAGACATAGTTGTGAAATCAACGGCCTGTGCTACTTCTGCTTTAGGGCCTCTTTCCACCTTAACACATATTAAAAAACTAAATATGTTTTGTCACCCAATATTCAGGAGCCAGTGGAGAATGCATATCCGGATATCTCCTTCCCACTGACATGTTCTTGACATACTTCACTAAACTGCGGGGTGTAACAGGCACCCACCTCCCTATCTGAGGATTGCATGTGCTTTCATTCGGAGCACATGCTCTGAGCTTATTGTACCCCGGTTAAGGGGCCACATCTGGTGTTTAAACCATACATCAGGATAGAAAACATGCGCTGGAATTATGTAAAAAAATTACAGAAAAAGACGGTTGAGAATTATACACAAACACTCAACTAGTGCTTTTATTTATGAAGACAGATTAGTGGGCACGTGCACCATGTTTATCCCCAACTAGTTTCCATGTGTGTATCTTTAAGCCTGAAATGGCATTTCAGCAGTTCGTCTTTGCATGGGCTTTTCTCGCGAAGTGCAGCCGGTTTGGTTTCAGCCCAATACGTGCACTGTTCCGGGTCCCCTCTCTGAAGCTCGTTTGTGAACTAATGAGGCCGATAACATTAAAAAGAAGAACGGAAGCACCCAGGCAAATATTCACAGTTCATGTTTCGATATGTCCTTCCAGAGATCAGATAATTGAGTCTGTGCTCTGATTTCTTCCAGGAGATTGATCGCTTGAGCTACAAAGATTGTGGGTGGAAACATTTTAGGATAGATCTTATCCTCCAGGGGAACGTAGTCGGGACGCTGAGAAAGGGCATCGGCAATCAAGTTTTGCGATCCAGGAACATGTGAAATTTGAAATTGATATTGAGCAAAGAAGTAGGCCCATCGAGCTTGTCTACTGTTCCTGCACTCCATGGATTGTGGGACCTGAAGATTTCGGTGATCAGTACGGACTTGAACTGGATATTCAGCACCCAGGAGTAAATGTCTCCATTCAGTGAAGGCATGATGAATAGCCAATAATTCCTTCTCCAGAACTGAGTAGTGAGTTTCGCTGGTGGTCAGTGTCCGTGAAAGATAAGCAATGGGATGTTCCAACTTATCATTGGATTCTTGTTTTAAAACGGCTCCTATGGCGTAATTGGAGGCATCGGTTTCCACTAGAAAAGGACGATTTATGTCAGGTTGGGCCAGGATGGGGGCCTGAGTGAATTCTTCTTTCAAGCATTGGAATGCCTTATCTTGTGGTATAGACCAGTTAAACGGAACGTCTTTCTTCAGGAGGTTAACAATGGGTTGAACAATCTCGGAAAAGGTGGGAATAAATTTCCGGTAGAAGTTAGCTAGTCCCAGGAAAGATTGTATTTGTTTGACAGAGGTTGGGGCGGGCCAACTCAGTATGGCCTTCACCTTTGAAGGGTCCATATTAATTCCTTCTGATCAGAGGACAAATCCCAGATAGTGAACTGATGTAACATGAAACAAACATTTTTCTGGTTTGGCTAGGAGTTGATTTTCACGGAGACGTTGAAGTACTGCTTTTACATGTTCTTCATGTTTCAAGGAGTCCTTGGAAAAGATCAATATGTCATCCAAGTAAACGATAATGTTAAGAAATTACATGTCAGAGAACACCGTATCCATAAAACGCTGGAAGACTGCGGGAGCATTAGTCAGACCAAAGGGCATGACGAGGTATTCAAAGTGACCAAAGGGTGTTCTAAAGGCTGTTTTCCACTCGTCTCCTTCCCGGATACGGATCAAATGGTAAGCACCTCGGAGATCCAATTTTGTGAATATCACTGCACCTCTCACAGCTTCAAGGATATCCGAAATCAAGGGTAGTGGGTAACTGTCTTTCAGGGTGTATTGATTTAGGCCCCGATAGTCCAAGCAAGGTCTGAGCTCTTTGGTATCCTTTTTAGGAACGAAAAACAATGAAGCACCAGCTGGTGATTTTGAAGGTCTTATGGTGCCGTTCTCAAGATTAGTGTCTAAGTATTCCCGGAGGTCTCTCTTTTCGGGTTCTGAAAGGATGAAAATCCTACCAAAGGGAATCACAGCTGAGGGTTCAGTATCTATGGCACATTCCTCGGGTCTATGTGGAGGTAAGGCTTGAACAATGGCAGTAGAAAATACATCAGCATACCCTTGATAGATCTCTGGAACTTGTACAATATTGGAAACCATGAGTGGTGTCTCTGGACACCTTGGTAGACTTATAGGAGCTGTGACTGAGGTATCCAGGTTTAAACAATGGTTCAAACAGAACTCCAAGCCCAGGAATAAGGATCCGGCCGTCCAGTTAATATATGGATTGTGCCTTTGTAACCAGAGCATGCCCAGAACCAAGGGGTAATGGGCTGATTTTATAATGTCAAACACAATCCTTTCTTGATGATGATTTATGGAAAGATGGATCTCCCTTGTTTGCAGACTTATGGGACCTGATGAAAGAGGTCTTCCGTCAATTGCTTCTACTGGCTGTGAAAAGCTTCTTGCTTCATATGGAATGTCATGACTTCTGACCCAATCTTGATCAATGAAGACTCCCATTGCTCCGCAATCCACCAAGGCCAGTATGGGGTAGACCTTGTCCTTGGGTGGTGATAAAAAGGCCTGTAATATCACCAATTTGTTTTGTCCAGGAGAGTTCAAGGATGGAATGGATGTGGAGCAAACATTGCTCTCCCGAAACCTTGCTCCATTTAGGATCGGGAGCTGGCGTTTCCCGAGCGTCAGGGAGGAGCCAGAGGACACTCTTTCACGAGATGTTTATCTGAGGCACAATACATGCACAAGCCTGTGTGTATCCTTCTCAACCTTTCCTGCGGGGAAATTGGTCCACGAAAGGCTCCAAGTTGCATGGGTTCAGAATAAGTGCTTGGATTCTTGGCAGATTCAGTCCTGGTAGTATTCTCTGGGGAATTCCTTTGATTTGAGATTTTATTATTCTTTTTCTTTTCGGCCTTTCTTTCTTGGATTCTGAAGTCTATTTGCATAGATAAGTCCAGGAGGGCCTGGAATGAATTAGGACGTGCCACTCTGGCTAATTCGTCCTTAATCTCTTCATTTAGACCTCTGCGAAACAAGGTAAAACTGGCTTCCAGGGGCCAGTCCGCCTCTTTCGCTAGCTGTTTGAATCTGGTAACGTAGGTCAACATGTCTTGGGATCCCTGTTGGAAGTCAAGTAACTTCTCTTGAGCACCGTGGACCAGCTCTGGACGTTCGAACATGGTCTTGAGTTCCGCGATGAAGCCTTCATAATCATCCAGGAAAGCATCCCCTGAATTGAGTAAAGGAGTGGCCCATGTAAGGGCATTGCCGGTAAGATGCAATATTATGAAGCCCACCTTAGCCCTAGGAGGTGAGAAATAGTAGGGCTTGAAGGTAAAATGTACCAAACAAGAATCCAGGAATCCACGTAAGGTCTTTGTGGAACCGTCGTATTTATCGACCACTCCTCCCAATAATACGCTGTCCTTGTTCGCGGAGTCACGTGACAAGACAAGCTGTCTTAGCGCTGCATTCTCGGCTTTTAAATTCTGCATCTCTGTGGAAAGTTCTTGCATTCCACGCATCAAGTCCTGAATAGCATTCTCCATGGTAGAATCCGTATTGATCGTTTGGCATCTCAAACTGTCGTAAATCTCCCCCCGTCTCACCTGTGATCGGGATCTCCATTGTTCGGCCGCAGGACTCTTCCTGTGGATGGTTCGGGTCTTGAACAGGCTCGCCCGAGCCTCGTCAGGTTGCAGCACGCGTTCAGAGTCCCGGGAAGTTTGTGGTTCCAGGGTATCCAGGATTATCGATGAACGAGTAAGTAGCGGGGGAAATTCCAGGAACAGGATAAAGGGCAAGGAAGGAAGTAAGAGGATCAAAGGGAATCAAAGCAGGGAGTAAGCACACGACGGGTCACTTCCGAAGATAGCGTTGAGACGCGTGGACCCGCAGGGGCGTGACCAATTTATAGTACGTGCCACGACGTGAAGGCTAGTGCGTAGCACGGAGCTTGGTTCGGCCATGTTGGGAGGAACAAGGAGTACTAGCCCTTCGTGATAATGACCATGAGGTCCAGAAGGGGCAATTTCGCCGGTTCATGACAGCCTCCTCCACCGCCTAACATTGCGCTGACTTATCACTGCATGGCCTAGTGATCGCGCACTCCCCCATTCAATTGCCAATGTACATATCGCGCAATCCCCTCCCAGGGATTTATTAAGTTCGTATCCACACAAAGCTGTAACTACATACCACCCCATCTCAGCACTCGCTCATTTCTGTCCATTTCTTACAACCCAGCGTGCCACGAGCATCACTTGACGACCCCATTGGTAAGCCCGCCTCCCCCACCCATTTTCTCTTGTCAATGTAATTATACGAATCACACCATCTATTCCCAGGACTCTTTCAACCCCTTACCTATCCCAGGCCTGCGACCCACTACCTTGTTTGAGGATTCACTTATTTATGTTTGTCTTTTACAAACCCAGCACGCACAAGCATCAACTGACTTGTCCACCCCAGTGACTCCCTGACCGCACAGGAAAGCACCCACGCGTCCTCCCTGTGCGGACCCCCAGCACCACACAACACCATGATCACACAGTGCCTTCCATTCCAGATGTTTACTAAATGCTGGATTGTGCTATCCCACTAGCAGGGCATAACGTAACCCACTGCACGGGCTCCGGCACTCCCCACCCTCACCCACCTGCCCGTGGACCCCCTCCTGACCACCTTCCTTGCACCGTAAAGTAAAACCCAGCTGATGCAAATGGCCTTCAGCCCCGGCCACCCCATAACAATAGCAACACCGCTACTCTCAGCACCTTACGGTCTGGCACTGAAAGAACTCTTAACCGCTTGCTCCCTAGGTACACTGTCACCCCCAGCCTGGGGAGACCCTGTGATGCTCTTGCGCCAGCACTTGCACTCCCACACACACTACACTTCATACATGTGCACTGCCCACAACACACTCATGCAAAGCCCCTAGCCACCACTAGCCATCGCACGCACTAGAAATCACTCCACCCAGTATTGCCAGCAACAGACATCACACGCACTAGCAATCCATCTACTGAGGATTGCCAGCACCCCGTACATAGCCTGCAGGGCCTCTAGCAGACCATGGCTTAATAGTACCATACTTGAAACAGGCATTCAACATCCACAATATGCGTTCGACAATATCATGACCCCAAACCTCCGAGCAGCAATCCAGCTGTGCCCACAGATCCTGACCACATGCCATTCCTTCTCTTTCTAGATGCTAACCAGCACCTTATTCAAGGACCTAATACAGTATTGCACCACTCCGGTAAGAACCACCCTCACTAATTCTTATATATCATGTCCAGGCGCTATGCCCACCTCATCTAACCCCATTTCATTTTCTCTCTCGCCCTTGGTGCAACCTTCTGCCCATGTCAATCGTATCCAAATGGATCGGGTTACCTTACAATAAATAATGATGTTAATGTATGTACATCAATATGTAAATATATGTCACCTCACAACCACCACACATCACTTTTTTGTCAACTATATGTGTGCATATGAAAATTGAAATGTATAACGTCAATGCCAACCATGCCTACATCTATCACATGACAACTCACGGCAACTCACTGCATCACCAGCTCGCACTGTTGCACTTACACCTATGGCTTCTTTAAAGGATACCTTACTGTCCAGGCTTTCTTAGGTGTCGGTATATTAATGGGTGCTGTCATCCTGATAGGTACTGCGCAGAGCCCATGTGCTGCTCTCTGCTGATTTTCATGTTCTCCATACGTCACAGACTTTGGTGTGAACTCAATAGGTAATGGGAGGGGGGTTACTGGAGAGGAGATGATACTCGACACTTCTTCTTCACTCCCCCCTCTTGGCGATTCATCAACCACTCTCACTTCTTTCTTTGCATCCACTTTTTCTTCATCCTTCACTTTTATTTCATCCTCTAGATCCAGATATTTTGGTCTGAAGAGATGCTTCCTTGGGGTCCATATCTTTATGACTCCTTTCAAGCACCCTGCTGTTCTCACATGCTCATTCTTGTTCCATGTCATCAGTAGACATTCTCCACTTGGACTGCAATAGATCCATCTTCCCATATATTTTCTATGATCTCTTGGATACAGGAACTTGGTTCCCTCTGGTGCATAAATTCTGGTCTTCACAAAGTATCTTATTTCTTCATCAGTTAGGTCTTTGGGCTTCCATCCTGACTCAACATCAATCATGATCGTCATCCCTATGGCTTTCTTTGCAGTCTTCTGGCATTGTGAGATTATTAATTTGATCACACAGAATCCAAGTAATATCATCACCAACAGGGCTCCTAGGAACTTAAATGGATCTGCTGTCCATTGTGGAATCCATGAAAACAGTGCTCCAAACCAACTGTCATCATCAACTTCGTCAACTTCATCTGTCATATGATTCTGTAGTTTTTTCAGCATATCTATGGCCTCTGTTAAGGTTCCATTTTCATCATTGTGTGAAGGTATAAATGTGCAACATGATTTTCCGATTTTTGCGCAAACACCACCATCCATATCTGTGATCATGTCTAAGACATATCTGTTCTGGAGTGTCATCAGTCTGATTGCTTTCAACTCTTCTCTGATTCCATAGAATTCCTTTATAGTCGTGTTGATGGTCTGCAGTAACTCCCATCTGGTTATCTGCAACCATTTAGTATTTGCTCCAACCTGAATTCTTGGCATCAGGATCATCGTAAACACTGATGAGGTCAGGCTGAACAACCTGTGTTCGTATGGGATAGTATCAAAAGTTTCTATGGATTTTGCAGAGAAATAATTTTCCCTCTTCGTTCGCTTCATAAGTTCCACAGATCTCTTCTTCCTCAGGTGAGCATCTGCTTTAGGGAAACTGTCAATGTTCACATCACTTTTTGGAATCACCAATGCTGGAACATGGACATTCACCAATGTACATATACCTCCTCAATTTTTCGGCAATCTCATGTATGCCTGGGATCCACATACCCAATAGTGATCCATGATCCCTGCAGTACCATGCACCATTCCTGGAACGTCAAAAACTCGACCACAATTGCGATTCTCTCCCATCTTTCTTGTACCATTATTTCTGAAACAGCATTCTGGGCTCTCCAATGGTATTATCTGCAAGGGTCCTCCTCTGTCCTCGACCATGTCAGTAGTTTAGCAATCTTTGGCCATAATGGCTTGCATCCATTTTGCACTATGTCAATGGTAGCCTGGTAACAACCGATCACTACCCATGCTCTGCAGATCACTTCTCCTTTCTCCCATCCGTCTGGTGAAAGCACTGTTGCCCAGATTTGCATTTGACCTCTGTTCATCTATCTGCGAGATTCTTCTGAAGTCTTTCCTGTAGTCTCCAATTTATTGTTCACTTCTCTTCTGATCTCTGCTCCTTTTACTCCAGATTTTTCATATCTGATCACAATATTCTTCGTCTTGGCATTGTTTCTTGTCTTTATGTCTTGAACATAATCATTTTCATCTGGGTCAGTTTTTGAGAGAATCATCACTTCCCATTAACTGACCTCTGGTCTTGCACATTGCTATGTGTGACAGACAGTGTGCTGTCTGAACATCTATATTGATAGCTACAAAGATTTTTGACTTTCCCATGCTGTAGGGCAGAAGTGCACATACAAAGCATTCCTCATCCGAAGTTCGTCTTCCAACTTCCTTCATATGTTGGTACCATATGTGCTGTGCTATCCAGGTAATCATTCAATTCATTATTGTCTTCTTGTGTGCTTCTTCTGGCTCTTATTCTTTTGATATGAGCTTCCACAAGCATGTCACATAATACTTCTGTATAGCTCCTTCTTGCTGGAAGATTCTCAGGCATCTCCATTAATGATCCGGTTGTTTCCATTCGTACTGTTGGAGTAGGAGATTGTGCAATTTGCTTCATCCTTTCAATATACCAACTAGGCATGAAAATGTCTCTTATAATTTCTGTCCATGTCTTCCCTCCAGGCACTGCTCTGATATCATGTCTCACAGGATCAGGTTTGCTTGCAGGTGTTGTCTCTTTTTACTTATTCTTTAAAGCCTTTTGTCTCTTTAAAAGTTCAGCTTTCTCCATTTGTCTCTCAACGTCTCTTGGTGTAAAACTTCTCATCGTTGTTTGTCTAAACTTCCCCCATTCTCTGGAATGTGATTCTGAAGTCATTGACACTAGACCAGGTGTGTTTGTACTTATTATCTTGTGTTTGTAATTATTATCTCTGTAGGTGTAACTTTCATAAATCTCTTGTTTGGTTTACTTTGCCGACCCTGTCTCCAGCGTTTCAACTCATTTGCTAAAACAAGTGCTGTGGGTGTGTCATTGCTTACCACATCAATTTCAATCTCAGTCACACTGTCATTCTTTCTTGGAACAGGAATGACTATATAGGGTCTGGGCACTCTTGTGGGTCTCAGATGTACATCCTCAAGTGGGTGCACAGAAACAACACTTTTTGCACCTATAAAAAATGCAGTTCTAATAGTCAATGACAAAAATATGATTATGAAGATAATGCATATATAAGTCATTTTACATCATTTCTTTCTTGGGCAATATGAATGTCTCTCCTCCTGAGGGAGAACAATGCTGCTGCTTGGCTTCCCATCTTGATCATCTAAGGAAGCAAAAACTGGTTCTTTAATACATTTTCATTATTACCACTTCCTTTTGGGTTCTGCTGTCTCTACTTCACGGATTGATAGTTCTGGACCAATTGTCCTCTGACTCTGGATAATGGACTGTCTCTTGTCTCTGGAAACAGTTCTCTTTGCAATGTAATGTTCCACAATCAACAATGACCTCGGCAAGTCTATAATACGTGTTCCATATAGACTAGTTCCTAGTATATACCTGGAATCTGCTTCACTCCAGATGACATGTTGCTTCCCTGTCTGCAAAAAGTGTATTTCTTGTCAACACTTCCACAATCTGTCCATCAAATGAAAGTCTCTACACTCTTCTGTGATTTCGATGAGAAGAAAGTGCAACCTGTATTATTATGCTAAGTAGAAGCATACTCAAGTTTGTAGTGTTAGCTGGATCCCGGATAAATGTGAGCACATCAACATTAGCATGTCTCCCAACAAGGTCTGGAAAGTCTTCAATTAAACAAAAAAACACTGCATTTGCCAGTCTATGATTCTATGGTGATAGGGACATTTGTCTTGTCCTCGCTGTACTCTGGAAGTAAAAGAAACTGTTCTGCGATCACTGTGAGCAGTCTTCTTACTATTATTTTGTTATCAAGATCTTGCAAAGACTCTGTTATGCTTGTCTCCCCACCAGGAACATACTGACCTATTTCAAATTGGTATTGACATCCTACCAATTTGAAATAGGTCAGTATGTTCCTGGTGAGGTCACTATTGTGTGACACCATAAGTAAGTCCAAACAAAGACTCTGTATTGAATGACTTGGGATACTGTATTCTCTTCCAATTTATTTATCCTCGATCAAAATTCGGCATAGCTTTTCTTATCTTTAGTGTGCCTCAGTCCAAAGTCAACAAGCTACTTGTGGCTCAATAAATGCAATTATCTTCTTTTACCCTGCAACTAGGATGCACAGAGTTTTCATATTTGTGTCCTTTGTTCCTTTATTTTGCTCAGAGGAAATGTCTTATAACTGGGCCGCAACCTTATCACAAAGGTTCCTTGCTTTTTTCACTTGACTGGTCATGCGTCCTTCTTCCTCATCATAGATCTCGTCTGCATGTGCTGTGGTTCTTCCCCGTTATCTGTAGTCTCTCCGGGTTGGGGTGCGGGCAGAGAGGTCTCTCCTATGTATGGCTTTATGTTACCAAGGAAGATCAAGCTCTTCTTCCCTGTAACTTGACTGCAGATGACGCAATGTCCTCTACAATGAAAGGGCCATGGAACCTTGGCTCGTCACACCTTTTCCTTGTGTGATTTCCAACTAGGACAGTATCCCCAGGGTATAGTTGAGGTTCACGTAACTCCGGACCCTTGTCTGTTGTAGTATCTCCTTCTGTGTCCTGTACTGCCCTACACTCTCCTTGCCGTCGCTGCAGCTGTCCTGAAATTACAGAAAAACTGGAAGTCATACAGTTCAGGTAGTTTTGCATTTCCAATCCTAGCACTTCTCCTGTTGGCTGAGCATCACATCTAGCTCTAGTTCGAATCATTAACGGCATCTGCATTCTTCTGCCCATCACAGTTTCATGTGGCGTAAAATGGTGGTCAGAACCAGGCTGGTTGAGTGCATACAATGCCAGTGGAAGGCAGTGCAACCATTCTTTTTTCAGAATAAGCTTCAACTTGGCTATCCTTTCTTTTAACAAGCCGTTGAGCTTCTCACATATTGTCATAGTCATGAAGTCAGGGGCACAGGCATGCAGGGGTAGCATGTTCAGGAGACATGGATGGACAATGTCCTGGCGCCTTTGGCACCAGGCTCATGAACAAAAGTAAAGAAGAACATCCATTTAACACCAAAAAGCTTTTATTATGGACATAGCACTTCAGATGCATTAACCTTGAAAATTCCATCCATTAAGCAGAATGCATTAACCTTGAACATTCCATCCATTAAGCAGCCCCAAGTGTATTCTTGGGTGTGGCTACTAATGGATTGCCTTCGCACGTGCTCACTCTGTAGGAGTGGCAGGGTGTGGCTGGTAAACCGGCCCTAATGGGCGTGCCCATGATCTGAGCTACATAAGCTGCCCCGATCCTCAAGATAGACGCTTCGCATTATTCTGCACTTGCAAGCAGCGTAACGCTCACCGTCGCCTGAGGTCAGACTTACCTTTGAAGATTCTGCTTCCTGGACATCCTGCTTTCTGCGAGCATACTTACCAACTGGGGGAAGCTGTTCTTACCTGTACATCTCTTCGGCGAACCAAGTATTCATTTTTACACTTTCCGGAACGCCGTAATCTTCATCTTAGCACCGCACCCAGACACGCTCCATCGTTGACAGAAGCGCCTGCAAGGAAAAACAGAAGACAAGGTTAGACATCGAAAAAACAGTCAATTTAAGGTTGCGCTTCGCCATACTTTGCGCTTTTCCTTAAACCATCACTTACCTGCTGTCGAACATTGCTGTAGCATCCATCTTCCATTCGGCCATGTCTCGCGTCTCACAGCTGCATTGAGGCCGCATTTCCATCCAAGGGAAGAAAACAGAAGAGAGACATTATTGCGGGCATAAATAAGAGCAAAATATAAAGACATTAAACAGAATGAACAGCATCACAAGAGCTCATAAAAGACTTACCAATCATAAGGAGAAGCATAGTCGCAGCTGGAGTGGACTAATCCTTATCAGGGATCAGTAAAGGAACTAGATCCCATTCAACGTGCCCCTGCCAGAAGTAGCAGGACAGAGAGCTTATTCACAGGTGAGCTTTATGGGCCGGCGTATGCTCACATAAACCGTACTCTGGGTTCAAGGGTTCAAGGGTTCGAGAGGTACAACAATCACAGATTGGCACACTCACACAGTGTTATCTTCACGCAAGAGCAGTATCACCATGTACCACTGATCACAGCTTTTCTACTGAGGGAGAGGCCTGAAGGGGGTGATTCAAGTTCAGGGAGGGCTGCAACCGTGCCCCAACACCTCCGCAGAGACCAGGTGAGTGTAACAGAATGTGAAGCCTCTAATACTCTCTGCCTGGGCGTTATGGAAACTTCAAAAACAGATCAGTTAGCCCTCTTACTAGGGGAATTACGGGCTGAAGTACATGCTTCAAGACAGGAAACCAATGCATTACAGAGGGATCTTATTGTAACTCGAGAAAGAACTGACGAATTGGCAAGACAAATTCTACATGCAGAAGCAGGACAGGTTCCACTGCCTGTAGTGACCCATTATTCTCATTCTTCCACACCACAACAATCAACACCGGTTCAGGTGGTTCTTCTAGGAGCAGTGCCTCTAGCCCCTCCCGAACGCTTCATCAGTGACCCAAACAAGTTTGCTGTATTTATGAACCAATGTCGCCTTCATTTCTTGTGCAGACCAGGAGCCTTTCCTAATGACCAAGCCAAAGTGCTGTTTGTACTCTCGTATTTAGGAGGTAGTGCAGCAGACTGGTCCATACCTTTGGTAAATCAAGATGGCCCTTTACTCCGGAACTTTGTGAATTTCCAACATGAGATGGAGAAATTGTTTGCCCATCATACTCAAGGACAAGCTCTGGGCAACAAGTTGTTGTCACTCAGACAAGGGAGTCTATATTTATTAACCTATATTGCAACCTTCAATCGTCTCATAGCCCAGACCAACTGGCCAGAAGAGAAGAGGACTACACTCTTTTACCGAGGGTTACATGGAGAACTTAAGGATGTGTTGGCGCAAGTGGTGAATCCTCCTGAGAGGTGTGTGGACTACATAGACCTGACGGTGCAACTTGATCATAGGTTGCAGAATCGGAAAATGGATCGAGCTACATCAGAGGGACGGTCAGTTTACGTACAACCTTGTGAGAATCAGACTAAACAACAGCTTTGCTTATATTGTGGACAAGCGGGTCACTTCCTCTGTGACTGCCAGTAAAACCACCCAAGAAAACAGTTGGGGCAACAGACAAAACTATTGAAGTAGAAGAACAGAACTCGGGAAATGCCAATGCCCGGCAAGTGTAGGGGTCCGCTTGTCGAACATGAAAAAGGAATCCGTACAGACCTCACATCTAGTCCTTCCAGTGCTTTTGGTGAATCACAAGCAACCATCAAAAATTCATGCCTTGGATGCATATATTGATTGTGGAGCTGTGGGTAACTACATTGACCAAGATTTGGCTCTCTGAATAGGCCTTCCTCTACGACAGAAGCAGAAATCAGAAAACGTCACTACTGTGCATGGTTCTCAGCTATCATTCGGCCCGGCGACACAATACACCAAGAAAGTCAAGCTTCTGTGTCAGGACGGGCATCAAGAGGACATAACTTTCGATCTCATTGGTGCTCCTCTGTTCCAGATGATATTGGGAATGCCCTGGCTGGAGACCCACAAGGATCGACTGGTGAAACTGATTTCTGACATTTCCTCATGATTGCGCCCACACATGTTACAAAAAAGATGACACCAATATGAAACCCAAGAAAGGAATCGTGTTGGGCCTCATCAGCTCCTTACCGCTTAAATACCAAGATTACCAGGATGTCTTCAAAAAAGAGAAAGCCAATGTTCTGCCCCCACACAGACCCTACAATTGTCAAATAGATCTTGTACCCGGAGCCCAGATCCCTTGCAGCCAAATTTACACTCTGACAGAACAGGAAAATCAGCTTTTTAGAACTTACCTGGATCAGTACCTGGCGAACGGTTTCATTCAACTGTCCAAGTCACCTGCCTCCTTGCCCTTATTCTTCGTGCCTAAAAAGGATGGGGATTTAAGAACTTGTATCGACTATAGAGCCATTAATCAGATCACAGTAAAAAAAAAATCGATATCCTTTACCACTTATACCAGAGCTCCTGGACCAGGTGAAACATGCTCAAATCTACACAAAACTGCATTTAAGAGGAGCACACCATCTTGTAAGAGTAAAAGAGGGAGACAAGTTGCAAACAGCCTTCCGCACAAAGTACGGCCTCTTTGAATACCAGGTCATGCCCTTCGGGCTATGCAATGCCCCTGCTGTGTTCCAATTCTTTATGAATGATATACTCTATGAACTACTGGATGTTTGCGCTCTTGTTTACATTGATGACATTCTTATCTACTCAAATTCCATGGAAGAAAATGTAGCCCATGTCCGGGCAGTCTTAGAGAAGCTTCCACAACACCAATTGTACGCAAAGTTGGAAAAATGTTTTTTCCATGTAACCGAGGTCGAGTTTCTCGGTTTCATGCTCACACCACAAGGCGTACATATGGATACATGAAAGGTGGATGCAATCCACCAATGGCCCTCACCAAAATCCACGAAAGGAGTGCAAAGCGTGCTCGGATTCGCCAACTTTTACTGTCGGTTTATACGTGGGTTTTCACAAATTGTACATCCAATTACCTCCTTGTTAAAGAAAAATCAAAAGTTCCATTGGTCGACAGAAGCTGAAGAAGCCTTCCAGAAGTTGAAACTAGCATTCACTACAGCACCAGTCCTTCGACACCCACAACCAGACCTACCTTACATAGTTGAGACAGATGCTTAAAAAATAGCCATGGGAGCAGTATTGTCACAACGAGACCCTGAAACAGGACAACTACACCCTGTCGCATTCTGGTCCCACAAATGTTCATCCCCCGAGTTGAACTGCACAATCACAAATAAGGAATTACCGGCAATTAAAGCAGCATTCAAGGCCTGGAGACGTTACCTTCTTGGGGCGAGACATACGGTCACTGTCATCACGGACCACTGTAACTTGCAATACCTGAAAACCGCCAAAGCACAATCCTTGCGTCAACTTCGTTGGGCTCTCTATCTCACGGAATACAATATTATTATCACTTGTAGACCTGGAGTACGCAATGGGAAAGCCGACACTTTATCACGCATGAGTGAAGAAAAAGAGGCTTTTACAGCATCCGACCCGTGGCCATAATTCCTGAGTAAAGGATTCAAACTAGAATAGCTGCCACCATGTGTGTGGATGACCAAAGAACCAGTTTGCAATCCCCGATGGATCAATCAACACAACAGGAATGGCTGTTAAAAGGTGACCAGTACACCATTGAAGACAATCTACCGTATTTCCAAGGACGATTATATGTCCAAGACCAAGAACCGCAAAAGCAAATTATCACAAATTACCACTATTCATTAGTGGAAGGACACCCAGGAATAGCCAAAACTCAGGCTAAGGTAAAACAAAACTACTGGTGGCCAACCTGGTGAAAAGACGTTGCCCAATTTATTGAAACCTGCGGTGTCTGTCTCAGAGACAGAACCCCGCTGGCTTACTACATCCCCTAACAGTACCGCCAGCACCTTGGGATACCCTGTCGATGGACTTCATCACGGATCTTCCATCCTGCAATCGCTACAACACCATATTAGTTGTTGTGGAGTTATTCTCCAAAATGGCCCATTTCATCCCTCTGAAGGGACTCCCAACGGCGTCAACTCTCGCTTCTGTGTTCCTAGAGCAAATTGTTCGATTGCATGGATTTCCATCAATATTAGTATCTGATCGCAGAACTCAATTTGTTTCTGCCTTTTGGAGAACGTGTTGTACAATTGCCAAAATCGATCTCCGGTTGTCCACAAGCCATCACCCTCAAACTGATGGGCAAACTGAACGAACCAACGAAACTTTAGAGCAATATCTCAGGTGTATGTTGCAACAGTCCGAGGTGTTACGCTCACCTGGTATCCACCGGGACGCCACCAAGCCCTGGTTGGATGATTTGTACTCTCGAACCCTCTCAGGGTCCCTTGGTAAGGCCTCTGGTTAAAGATGGGTCTTAATAAAAGGTGGATTCTCTGTCCTGCTCCTTGTGGCAGGGGCATGTAGATGTGGGGGGCGAGCAGTGACCAAGTTACTTCACTGGTGCAAGCCCCTCCCGTGGGAATCCAGGCCTGATGTGACTCCGTAGGTTTGCTGCATTACAGTCTTTATATGCAGTTCTTATGTTCCTCTTAGTTCGAATAATAATATCTTGCTTCTTTCCATTTAGGTATGGAAAGGTATTTGGTGTTGTCATGCAGTTTGAAGATGAGCATGGGCCGGTAGTCGAAAGCGCGGAGTGCGCGATGCTGTCCGGTGAGTAATGCGCGATGCGTTGCGCTGTTTCGCCTTTTATATTGCTAACCTGTGTCTTTTCTCTCCTTGTAGGTTGCGATGTTCCTCGCCGAGCGCCGTAATGTTCCAGCAATGATACTGACCAGGAGATGACTACCCAAGGAAGAATTGTGTGGCTTTCTTCATTCGGGAGGAAACGTGAGTAAACACTTACTAATGCTGTCTTTCTTTCTCCTCTTTCCAGATTATGGTATTCCAGGATGCATGCGGTGCTGGATGATGGAGTTCGTACCTTCAGGTGAGTGGAACTGAAGTCGGCAATGGATTGAAGACAGGATACTGTTCCAGGTAAGTTTCATAGTGTTCTTTCTCTCTCTGCAGGTCCTTGGTTTCAGGTAAGCTGGCATCAAAGAACTGGACACGGTGAGCATTACGCTGCCCACAGCAGAATAACACAAAGGATGTTCTGCTGTTTGGGTGCGGTTTAAATAGTCTCAGCAAAAGTAGTCCAGGTAAAATAGTCCCAGGCCTGCCACACCCAAAGTAGTCCAGGTAAAGTAGTCCCAGGCCTGCCACACCCAAAAGACTAGACCGCATAGCTCAGTTCCTTGTAACTGAGCTATGTGTGTGCCTACATGTTGGCTGAACCCCCCAGCCCCAAGTTAAATAGTCCCAAGTAAATAGTCCCATTCTAATGTTGGTCTTCTTGATGGTTATGAGCCTGGCGCCAAAAGCACCAGGACTGACTCCAAGAGAGTCTTGGATGAGATTTTAAGGCATTTGACCTGGCCCTAACTGGAAGGCAGACTTGCCAGTGAGGGCCAGGGGCAAGGGTCATGACAGCACCCCCCCAAGGTCCCTCTCACGGTGGCACTTCTGCCTGGTCCTGGTTTGGCTGGGTAATTCTGATGGAACTTTTTAATTATGCAAGGTGGATGGATGTATTCACTAGGTTCCCATGATCTGTCTTGAGGGCCGTATCCCTTCGAATCAACTAAGTAGTATAGTTTGGATCTGGTGTATTTTGAGTCTAGGATATCCTTTACTTCAAACTCTGGTTCTCCGTCAACTAATACTGGTTTTGGTGGTGTTGTAACCCGAGTACCGGGTTGTACCGGTTTCAGGAGTGATACGTGAAACACAGGATGAATCTGCATAGTGGGGGGTAGGGGTAATTTAACTGCCACTGGATTTATTATGGATTCAATAGAATAAGGTCCCAGATATCGGGGAGGAAAGGTCTGAGTCCCTTTTATAGGCACATATTTTGATGCTAACCAGACCTTGTCTCCAATTTGATAGTCGGGGGCTTTACTACGATGTTGGTCAGTGAATTTCTTTTGTCTGTTCTTGGCTTGCAGTAAATGTTCTGCTGCTTCTTTGAAGGCCTAGGAAATAGTCGTATGTAGGGTTTTAACCGCTGGCATTTCCAAAGGGGTTGGGAGATCCAATTCTGAAGTACGTGGATATCTACCATATATAGTATAGAAAGTAGTTTGTCCAGTGCTGGTGTGTAATGAATTATTATAGGCATATTCAGCTATCCATAACAAGTCCTTCCAATTTCTTTCCACTTGATGTAACATGCAACGTAAGTATTGCTCGAGGGTTTGGTTTGTTCTTTCTGTTTGGCCATCTGTTTGAGGATGGTGACTTGTGGATAGTCGAATGTCAATTTGGGCCATTGAACAGCATTTCCCCCAGAAGTTGGATACGAACTGACTACCTCGATCTGAGATGAAGACCGATGCAAAGCCATACAGCCATACGATTTCCTCCAGGAATGCTTTTGCTAAATTGGATGCATTTGGAAGACCCTTAAAAGGAATAAAGTGTGCCATTTTAGAGAACAAGTCTACAACTACTAAGATGGTGTTGAATCCTTGACTGGGAGGTAGATCTGTAATGAAATCAAGGGACAGTGTGTGCCATGGTGCGGGAGGAATTTACAATGGTTGGAGAAGACCAGCTGGATTCTGCTTTTGGGACTTGTTTTGTGCACACACACCACAAGATTGGATAAATTGTATGATGTCTTTACGCCATGTGGGCCACCAATAGTTTTGTTTTACTTTAGCTAGAGTTTTGGCAATTCCAGGATGACCTTCAATCAGGGAGTCGTGATAACCCGAAATAACCTGCTCATGTAAATCTTTACTTGGCAAGTATAGACGGTTCCTAAAATATGGTAACTGGTCTTTAATGGAGTAATGTTCTCCTTGAGTACACCACTCTTGTGAGAAAGTGGGATCCATTAAGAGTTGAATCTTGTTTTGGAGTTCACCCTGTATCAATGTTGTCATAAGACCCAGGAGTTTGTCTTCTGGAATGATGGCTACTGGATCTGGAGTTATGTATACCTTTTCATCAACACCCATGTGAGACATGGCGTCAGCCTTTCCGTTTCAGACTCTGACCAGTAGGTGATCACATAGTCATATTCAGTGAAGAAAAGAGCCCACCGCAGTTCACGGGATGATTAAGCTTTGCTGTTTTTAGGTATTGCAGGTTTCGATGATCAGTTATGACCGTGACAGTATGTCTAGCGCCAAGGAGATAGTGTTGCCATGCCTTGAAAGCTGATTTTATAGCTAAGAGTTCTTTGTCTGTGATAGCATAGTTGAGTTTGGGAGGTGAGAATTTTCGTGACCAAAAGGCCACAGGGTGTAACTGGCCAGTTCCTGGGTCCCTTTGTAAGAGAACAACTCCCATAGCCATGCTAGAGGCATCTGTTTCAACTATATAAGGGAGGTCTGGGCGAGGATGCCATAGAACTGGAGCAGAAGTGAATTTTTTCTTAAGTTCTTGAAAGGCCTTCTCTGCTTCTTCGGTCCAATGGACATTTTTATTGTTTTTTCTCAATAGTGATGTAATTGGATGCACTATTTGGGAAAAATCTGGGATGAATCAGCGGTAAAAGTTTGCAAAGCCCAACATACTCTGGATTCCTTTAAATGAAGTTGGTGACGGCCAGTTAAGAATGGCATCTACCTTGCGCCTATCCATTCTGATACCTTTTGGTGTGAGGATAAAACCGAGGAACTCCACTTCAGTGACATGAAAAGAGCATTTTTCAAGTTTAGCATACAGTTTATGTTGGCGGACGGCCATGCATGACATGGTCTTCTTTTGTAGCAGAATACACTAAGATGTCATCAATGTAAACCAGGGTGCAAACGTCGATTAACTCCCGCAAAACATCATTCATAAAGTACTGGAATGCAGCAGGAGCATTGCAAAGTCCAAAAGGCATTACCTGGTATTCATACAAGCCGTATTTGGTACGAAAGGCGGTTTTCCATTTGTCTCCTTTCTTCACTCGAACAAGATGGTACGCCCCCCTAAGGTCCAGTTTGGTATAGATTTGGGCGTCTTTGACTTGATCCAATAATTCGGGAATAAGGGGCAGTGGATAACGGTTTTTTACTGTGATCTGGTTTAATGCGCGATAGTCGATGCAAGTCCTCAAATCTCCTTCCATCTTTGGTACGAACAATAAGGGACTGGCTGCCGGTGATTTAGATGGGCGGATAAATCCATTTGCCAGGTGCTGATCAAGATAAGATTTCAAATGGAGGTTTTCTGGTTCAGTAAGTGCATAGATTCGATCACAAGGAATTTGCGCACCAGGTATGAGGTTGATCTGACAATCGTAGGGCCTGTGTGGTGGTAGAGTATTGGCTTGTTCTTTGTGGAACACGTCTTGAAAATCTTAGTATTCATTTGGTAGAGTACTAGTCACACCTAGTACAATCGCCGCCGTACTGGGAGTAGCAGATGTACATAAGTCTGTTTTCCCCTTTTCTTGGTAATAACAGGTGGGAGCACAATCATCGGAAAAGGCCAACTTCTTGGCACGCCAATCTATTAGAGGGTTGTGAGCTACCAACCATGGCATCCCTAAGATTAGTCGAAACTGAGGAGCTTTGATGAGATCGAATGCAATAGATTCTTGGTGTCCATCCTGGCACAGTAAGGTTAGCACTGCTGTGCATTGGGTTACTGGTCCGGAAGCTATTTCTGTCCCATCAACAGTAGTAACTTTTTCAGGAGTAGAATTAGAGCATAAGGGAAGCCCCATCTCTGCTGCCAGCTCTTGGTCTACATAATTCCCAACTGCTCCGCTGTCTATACATGCTTCGACAGCATGCATACGAGACGGTTGTTGGTGATTTGTCAAAATTACTGGTAATGCAAAGTGTGAGGTCTGTGGCTCATCCTTCTCGCTCGACAAGCGGACCTATACGCTTGCCGGGCTTGGTAGTTTTCCAACTCCTTGTATCTTTCTTCTCTGTGGCTCCAACAGTTCTCCTTGATGGTTTCACTGGACATTCTTTGAGGAAGTGGCCTGATTTTCTGCAATACAAGCATAATTGCTGTTGCCTTCTCTTGTCTCTTTCAGTTTTAGTTAAAGGGGGCCGTACACCTCTGATTTGCATGGGTTCTACCGTGTTTTCCAATGTACGTGGAACATTATCCTTTGACCGGACATACACAGCTCGAGTGTCTAACCTTATCCGGTCCGCTTTATGGTCTTGTAACTGTGATCTAATTGCACCACAAGGTTGATGAATTCTCCACAGTCTTTAGGTAGGTTAACCACTTGGGCAAGGACATCCTTTAGTTCCCCTGGTAGACCCCGATGAAATAGTGTGGTCCTTTTTTCCTCAGGCCACCCAGCTTCAACGACTAGTCTGTTAAATGTTGTTATATATGTAAGCAAGACTTGACTTCCTTGACGGAGTGACAAAAGTTTGTTGTCTAATGCTTGGCCTTGCGTATGACAAGCAAAGAGTTTTTCCATTTCCATCTGGAAACCCCCAAAGTCACGTAACAACGGGTTATCCTGACTTACCAATGGTACCGACCAATCCGCAGCACTGTCACTCAGATATGACAAGACAAAAGCAACCCGCGCTTGGTCGTTAGGAAAAGCCCCAGGTCTGCAAACGAAGTGAAGACGACACTGGTTCATGAATGTCACGTACTTCTTGGGGTCCCCTGTAAATCGTTCAGGTGGAGCTAAAGGATCTGCCCGAGGAAGGGTTATTTGTACTGGATTGGTGGAAGAAGTCGGTGCAGGTGCTGGAGGAATGTTACCAGGCAAAGGGGTCTGTCCTGCCTGTGATTGGAGCAATTGTCTACATATTTCGTCGGTACGATCCTTAGTAACAATCAAATTCCTCCTAAGAGCGTTGGTTTCTTGCCTGGCTGAATGTACTTCAGCGCGTAATTGTCCCAACAACTGAACTAACTGGTCAGTCTCTGAAGTCCCCATGATGCCCAGGTGGATAATATTATTGAGGCTTTGCGTTCTGTTACACTCACCTGGTATCCACGGGGGCGCCACCCAGCCCTGGTTGGATGATTTGCACTCTCAAACCCTCTCCCGGACCCTTGGTAAGGCCTCCGGTTAAAGATGGGACTTAATAAAAGGTGGATTCTCCATCCTGCTCCTCGTGACAGGGGCGCGTAGATGTGGGGGGCGAGCAGCGACCAAGTTACTTCACTGGTGCAAGCCCCCCCCCCCATCGGAATCCAGGCCTTAATTACAGTCTTTACATGCAGTTCCTATGTTCCTCTTAGTTCAAATAATAATGTTTTGCTTCTTTCCTTTTAGGTATGGAAAGGTATGTTGGTGTTGTCATGCAGTTTGAAGATGAGCATGGGCCGGTAGGCGAAAGCGCAGTGTGCACGATGCTGTCCGGTGAGTAATGCGTGATGCCCGGTGCTGTTTCGTCTTTTATATTGCTAACCTGTGTCTTTTCTCTCCTTGCAGGTTGCGATGTTCCTCGCCGAGCGCCGTAATTTTCCAGCAATGATACTGACCAGGAGATGACTACTCAGGTAAGAATTGTGTGGCTTTCTTCGTTAGGGAGGAAACGTGAGTAAACGCTTACTAATGCTGTCTTTCTTTCTCCTCTTTCCAGGTTATGGTATTCCAGGATGCATGCAGTGCCGGATGATGGAGTTCGTACCTTCAGGTGAGTGGAACTGAAGTCGGCGATGGATTGAAGACAGGATACTGTTCCAGGTAAGTTTCGTAGTGTTCTTTCTCTCTCTGCAGGTCCTTGGTTTCAGGTAAGCTGGAATCAAAGAACTGGACATGGTGAGCATTACGCTGCCCCCAGCAGAATAACGCAAAGCATGCTCTTCTGTTTGGGTGCGGTTTAAATAGTTTCAGGAAAAGTAGTCCAGGTAAAATAGTCCCAGGCCTGCCACACCCAAAGTAGTCCAGGTAAAGTAGTCCCAGGCCTGCCACACCCAAAAGACTAGACCGCATAGCTCAGTTCCCTGTAACTGAGCTATGTGTGTGCCTCCATGTTGGCTGAACCCCCCCAAGTTAAATAGTCCCAAGTAAATAGCCCCATTCTAATGTTGGTCTTCATGATGGTCTATGAGCCTGGTGCCAAAGGCGCCAGGTCTGACTCCAAGAGAGTTTTGGATGAGGTTTTAAGGCCTTTCACTTGGCCCTAACTGGAAAGCTGACTTGCCAGTGAGGGCCAGGGGCAAGGGTCATGACAGAGGATTCTTGGAAAAATATACTCTGGATAGCTGAGTATGCATACAACAACTCAGTTCACAAAAGCACAGGGAAAACTCCATTCTACACTGTGCATGTAAGACATACGAGGACATCAGTATCTGATCCACCCAATACCCTGGAAATGCCAGCCATATAAAACTTGCGTAAAACCATCACTCAGGTTCTTAAGGAGGCGATAGAGCATCTGACCAAGGCTAAGGAAAGACAAAAACTGTTTGCTGATCGACATCAGAAGGAAGCTCCCGCATACCAGATTGGAAAAAAGGTGTGGTTAGCATCCAAATATATTCCCCTGAAGGGGCCAAGAGCTTTCCGCCCAAGATACCTGGCCCCCTATACTATAAAGTCCATAATCAATCCTGTCGCCATGAAATTGGAGTTACCATCTCACATGAAAATTCACCCCGTATTTCATGTCTCTCTCCTCAAGCCAATGAAATCCAATACACGGCTTAGTTCTCCACCAGAGCCCGAAGTAATAGATGGAGAACCAGAATATGAAGTCAAATCCATCCTGGACTCCAAGGTGGTTTGATCAAAATTGTATTATCTAATTGACTGGAAAAGTTACGGACCTCAGGACCGAACTTGGGAACTCAGTGAACACGTCCATGCTCTGTGTTTAATCAGACAGTTCCATCGCAATAATCCCACCAAACCAGGACCAGGATGAGAACCACCCTTGAGAGGGGCCTTGAAGGGGAGTGCTGTCATGGTCATGAAGTCAGGGGCACAGGCATGCAGGGGTCGCATGCACAGGAGTCCTGGGTGTACACTGTCCTGGCGCCTTTGGCGCCAGGCTCATGAACAAAAGTAAACAAGAACATCCATTTAACACCAAAAAGCTTTTATTATGGACATAGCACTTCAGATGCATTAACCTTGAAAATTCCATCCATTAAGCAGAATGCATTAACCTTGAACATTCCATCCATTAAGCAGCCCCAAGTGTATTCTTGGGTGTGGCTACTAATGGATTGCCTTCGCACGTGCTCACTCTCTAGGAGTGGCAGGGTGTGGCTGGTAAACCGGCCCTAATGGGCGTGCCCACGATCTGAGCTACATAAACTTCCCTGATCCTCAAGACAGACGCTTTGCGTTATTCTGCACTTGTAAGCAGCGTAACATTCACCGTCGCCTCATGTCAGACTTACCTTTGAAGATCCTGCTTCCTGGACATCCTGCTTCCTGCCAGCATACCTTCCAACTGGGGGAAGCTGTTCTGACCCGTACATCTCTTCGGCGAACCAAGTATTCATCTTTACACTTTCCGGAATGCCGAAATCTTCATCTTGCACCGCAGTACGACATTCTCCATCGGCGACAGCAGCACCTGCAAGGAAAAACAGAACACAAGGTTAGACATTTAAAAAAACAGTCTGTTTAAGGTTGCGCTTCACCATACTTTGCGCTTTTCCTTAAACCATCACTTACCTGCTGTCGAACATTGCGGTAGCATCCATCTTCCATCCGGCCATGTCTCGCGTCTCAGAGCTTCATTGAGGCCGCATTTCCATCTAAGGGAAGAAAACAGAAGTAAGACATTATTGCGGGCATAAATATGAGCAAAATATAAAGACATTAAACAGAACGAAAAGCATCACAATAGCTCAATAAAGACTTACCAATCATAAGGAGAAGCATAGTCACAGCTGGACTGGACTAATCCTTATCAGGGATCAGTGAAGGAACTAGATACCATTTGACGTGCCCCTGCCAGAAGTAGTAGGAAGGAGAGCTTATCTTCCATAATTGACAGGTGAGCTTTATGGGCCGGCGTATGCTCACATAAACCGTACTTTGCGGTGAAGGGTCCGAAAGGTACAACAATCACACAATTGGCACACTCACACACTCTATCACCCCGTACCACTGCTCACAGCTTTTCTACTGAGGGAAAGGCCTGAAGGGGTGATTCAAGTTCAGGGAGGGCTGCAATCGTGCCCCAATGCCTCTGCAGAAACCTGGTGAGCGTAACACATATAACATTCCCTTGCGGATGATATGCCGACAAAAACTTGTGCTTTATACCAAGCAAGAAGCTGATCTGTCAAATACTGCATTAACAAAATGAGGACCATTATCTGACCTCATCACTTCACAAACTCCCCATCTGGGAAACACTTCCCTCAGCAAGAATTTGGCCTCACAGGTAGAGTCTGGGTGTGTACATGGACCTGCTTCTATCCATCTAGAGAATGGACACACCACAACAATTAGATACCTGTACCCGTTACATACTTGAATCATATCGACATAGTCGATGTGCAAGTGCTGAAAAGGACCATTAGGCCTTGGGATGACTCCTCTGATCTCACGTAGTGTATGCCCAGCCGTAAACTTCTGACAAATTATGCAATTTATCATTAAAAATGCAACATGCTCCGCTAGGTTTGGTACAAACCAGTCTTCGGCAATAGTTGCTGCTAGATTCTCTTTTGTTACATGCGCTGCATAGTGTAACTGTTCCAGTGCTATTTTAAGTAGGGCTATAGGCATTACTGGTTTACCAGTGCTGTCCTGTCGCCATAAAGCCTCAGAGGGGTTAAAAGAACACCCTCTCCGCTTCCAAAGGTTCTTTTCTTCCTGTGGTGCCTCCCCTTGGAACTCCATTAACTGTGTATTTGACATGTTACTGTATCCTTCCGGCTCACTGCTTACAACAATCATTTTCTCATGCACCTCGGGCATTCCCACATCCATCATTATTTCATCTTCAGTTGCCACACGCTTGGTGTCAGCATCTGCTGTTTGATTTCCACGTGAGATAAAATCAGTCCCTTTCGTGTGGGCTGCGCATTTCACGACTGCTATGCCCACTGGGAGTTGTAGTGCCTTAATCAGCCTGTCCAATAAGGAGGCGTGCTGCACTGGTGTGCCGACCACTCAGAGGTAGCCCCTGCTTTTCCAGCACGCTAAGCCTACGTGCACTGCCGACGTCACATAGGCAGAGTCACTGTACACCGTTACTTCCTGGTCTGCGTTATTCTCAAGCGTGAGTATCAACGCCAATAATTCTGCAGCCTTTGCTGAATAATGAGAGGGTAAACGTGCACTAATAAGTACTCAAAATTCCCAATTTGCCGTGTGCTTCACCACAGCGCCACCTGTATCTTTGTCCGTCATTTTGATTGATCCTAGAAGAACCGCCAATGAAGAGGATTTATCCTTCTGCCAATGCATTTTCTTTTACTCTGGGGATCTCATCATAGAATTCTTCATAGTTTGCACAATCATGTATTGGCTCTCCTTCAGTAACTGGCTCTGCTATAAACATAGCTGGGTTCACTATTCTGCATCAAACTATTTTAATCGCTGGGTTTGATATGACCACTTCATAAGCAGAAGCTCTTTGTGATGTCAATGTACCTTTTGGTTTCTCTAAAATGACAAATAATGCGTGCTCAACTAATAACGTCATTGGGCACCCCATTACAATGGTTGTAGCTTTCTGTATGGAGAATGTGGCGGCAGCCAAACTTTGTTCGCACAGGAAATGACCTCTCATTACTGGGTCGAAAATCCCACTGTAGTATGCCAGGGGCTTGTACACCAACGTGGTTTTCTGTGTAAGGACTGCTGTCATAAGAGTACCATCTGTGTGTGAAATCAGGTAGAATTCCTCTGCATAATTGGGAATCCCTAAAACTGGTGCTGTGCAAATAGCCTTTTTTATTTCATCAAACCCTTCCTCCATGGCCTTAGTCCACACATGTTTTTCTTTTTTTGCCTGTGCTTTCTTTAAGGTTTGTAATAAGGGCCAGGTATAAGAGCTGTAGTAAAAGACCCATGCCCTGACGTAATTACATAATCCTAGAAAACTTTGCATTTGCTTTATCTTGTGTGGTTTAGCTGTTTTCAAAATAGCTTCAGCTCTTTCAGGAGTGACCTTCTTTCTCTCAGGTGAAATCAACTGGCCTATGTACAACATCTCTTGTTGACAACACCGTACATTCTCCTCGTGAACTTTATATACTTTCTCAGCCAGTATAGTCAATAACTTAATGGAATCGTGTCTGCACTCTTCCTCTGTTGTGCTGCAAACTGGAATGTCATCCACGTATTGCAAAACAACACTCTCTAATGCAATGTTGCTCAAGTCCATCTGCAGGACTCTACTGAAAATCGAAGGAGACTCACAATAACCTTGAGGCAACCTTGTGCTTTTCAGATGAACTTGTCTGAATATGAAAGATGTCAAATCTTGTGAGTCTTTGTGCAATGGGATTGAGAAAAATGCATTTTTCAAGTCAATCACCGTGAAATAACATGCCTCAACAGGTATGTTACATAGAATTGTCGACGGGTTAGGGACTAGAGGGAACTCGGCCTCTCCTATCTGGTTTATCGGGCGAAGATCTTGTATTAAACATCACAGCCCCCCTTACTTTCTTTCACGGGGTACACTGACGTATTACATGGTGACTCTGACGTCACTAAGATGCCCTGATCCATCATGGCAGAAATTGTCTTAAAAATCCCTTCATCTCCCTCCCTGGACATGGCATATTGTCGTGCTCTTGGTAAAATTGCTCCTGGTTTCAATTTAATCTTCCCTTCTCTGACTCCTTTCAGTAGGCCTACGTCATACAGGCCTGTAGTCCACACTGCGACAGGCACCTTTGCCATGTCGTCATCAAAATATTCAGGACGTTTTGTGCCAGCATCATCCTCTGGGGCACCTCTCTTTTAATCATTTTCACCCAATAAATGAGGTTTACCTCAAATGTCATCTCATCCTCACCTAGTTGTCCTTCAAACAGATCGTTATCAGTGATGTCAGACAATCTGTAACCTTCCCCAATGGTGATTATTGTGCACCATTGTCTTCATCATCACAGCCATCAATCAAAGCCATCTCTCCTCGCACTATGGCTGCTTGTATTGTTAAGGGAAACACTTGTGCCTTTTCATCATGCATAGGTATTCTTGGTCTGAACAGAAATTCATCTGGTGTTCTGATTGTTCTGTCTGCAAGGCCTCGTAGCCATGACATTAATATGCGCACTACATATGCGAATGTCTCAGGTTCCAATGGAATAGCCCTCATACCCAATTCGTCCTGCGTATGTTCTGATCATTTCACACACTTTTAAATAATGCATTCCTGGAGTTGAACACACTATGCCCCCTTCCGTGAACAAGATTGTTATATTGACATTTCCTGCTCTAGAGTTCAATACCTGTCCCGTGCCTGTAGTCTGTAGAAGTTGCATCGGGGACTGTTGAGACTGCCCTTGCGGGAAATTGGTCACAGTCTGCTGTGCTTGCAAGTTTTGCTGCACTCTCGGCGCTTGCTGCTGTGCAGTTTGATTCTGCGCAAATCCATCCCCGCCGTGAATGCGAAAATGCAGGTGGGTTCATCATCCCCCCCTCTTGTAAATTGGTAATTTTGCACCATCCCTTGACTTCTGCACATACGCGCTAGATGCCCTGTCATCCCACACGTCCATCACGTTGCCGTTGGTCTGATCATTTGCCCATTTTGCATACTCTGATTTCCGCCTTGCATATTCTGAAAGCCTCCCTGATTATTTTGCCATCCCCTACCTCAGTAGCCTCTTCCTCTTGGGCTGAACCCATTATTGCTTTGATCGAACTGCCTTTGGTTATTGACATGCTGCGAATTGGATCCATCTCTGCTAGTTAGCATTGCCCCTTCAATGGCATATTTTGAAAAAAATGTCTGCACTACTTGCGTCATTCTTCTTGCGATTTTTCCTCTTGCAGCAGCCTGCAATAATGCGCAATGCTCAGTTGTATTACCGACCATGGTTAAGCGTCAATTCCTACTAACTTCTTGAGCTGCTTCTGCACCTGTTCTAGCAGCCCTTGACATAATATATGGTAAAACACGAGTATAGATTTCACCCAAGATTCATGAGTTTTCAGTACCCATGCATCTTGAAACGTCTGAATGTAAAGCAACTGATCATCTCCCTCTTTCATTTTACGCATCATTCTAGCTCCCATGTCAGAAGTGTCTGGGTATAGCACTCAAAGAGCTTTCCATTCCGCGGTTCTGCAATTGTTAAATGGCGCTCCGTCATGCGCAATATTAACTGTAGTCACATCAGGGTAACCTGCATGTGTCCAAACATTGTCAGTTCTGTCACCAAGTATGGCGATCAAGAGACCCTTGAAATCCCCTATAGCCAACGTATTACCTCCCATCATTTTTTCTAACTGTGTTTCCATTTCCCAGCTCCAGATGTCAACATTGGGAGCTTGTTTTTTAGATTCTCTCTATCCATGTGGGGTCATGGTATATTCTGTGGCCTTGCCACTCCCTTCTCTGATAAAGGAAACTGTGACTCACTAAACTCCTTTTCTTCTCTCATCATTTGTCTGTCTACCGCAGGGGTAATATTCCCACATCACCCTCTTCCTGGCAATGTCCTTAACCTGCTTACATATGGCGGGAGAGACACCCCCCCCTCTGACCGTGTGGTAGTCCTTCATGCCGGTCTGACTGTGTCACTGACTCTGGTACTTTAGATGTGGACCCAGTTTAATCCGACCATCTTATTCCCTTTCCCCTAGAGAAACGTCTCTCGCGATCTCGTTCTTTGTCTTATTCTTCTCTTTCTTCTCGTTCACAGGCTTCACTTTCTTCGTCTGATATTGCTTGTGCCCAACTCATGCAGCTTCTCTCGTCTTTCTCATTTCTATTTAGAGTCAGCCGATCTAATGACAGCTCTCTATGTCTGCTGCTGCGTGAAGCCTCCTCAGTAACGTACAACTGAGTGCTTTCAAGGCGCTCATCCTTTCCCTTTCCTTGGGGTACCTTTTCTAGTCCCATCTCATCATATATCTTATTGATTGTCTCTCCGATACTTCTGGTGTCGAAATCATCTTCTAGATTTACTCTAGACATGCTTGGTACTGAATCATACTCAGGAAAGAATTCTTCTATATCTTCCCATTCTACCACTGGATCGTGTTTTCTAACCTTCCTTCCCAGATACTCAAGATCACGCGTTCTCTGTTTTCGCTTGCGTTCTATGTCATCATCAAATTCTCTACGCTTCCTCGCTTCCTCTCTAACCCTGTCTTCCTCCTTTTCCCTAGTATCTCTTTGTCCATTCGCCCTTCATATTGCCTCATCTTTCTGTCTTTTTATTCTCTTCTCTCGTATCTTTTTCTCTTCGTTTTCTATTCTGCTTTGTTCTATTCTTTCCTGATCATCAGCTGTTCTTTGCTTATTATCGCGTTTTTTTTGTTCTTCCACCTTTTCCTGTTTTCTGGCCTGTTCATCATGGTATAACTGCTCTCGTTTCTGCCTATCCTTTTTTCTCATCCCTTCATCTCTCAATCGTCCTTTCTCCTAATCCTTTCTCTCTTGTTCATCTCGTTATCCCCTTTGTCTCATGTCCTCAATGCCTTTACCATCGAGTTTCAAAAAAATCTGATCTCCCATCCATTTGTTCTGTGTGAATGCCATCTCATCAGTTCTAACCTCATCTCCTTTCCATCTCTTGACCTCTTTTCCTGTACCTAGTGATGTACTTGCTTGTGCTTGATAACCTTTTTCCTTTTTGCATCTCTTGGGCTTTCTTTGCGTAGGTGACTCATATGACGGGTTGCTATATCCTGTTGCTGCCTTAAGTTATCTTAGTGGGTACAATCCTTCATCTTTACTAGCTTTGTTTTTTATTTCAGACGGGGTGGGTGGCACAGAAGGCTCTTCACCCCCTCTTTGCATATATTCAGTATCCAATCTAATGGCGGCTCCTCTTCTCTTTCTTCCTGGTACTTCTTCCAAAGTTCTAAACTAGCCAGTCGCTTATCTAACGTTTTGCCAATATACGTGGCATGTAAATATGTCGTCATGTGCTGCAGGACCATTTCGGATTTCGATCCGCCCTGGTGCCACAACATAAACATTTTGTCTGCGGTCCCTTTAACCCATTCCGCACTGTACTGTTTAAGCTTGGGTGCGTGTTTTTGCACTGTTTGCACATGCGTATTAAAGGAGTGATGTCTTCCATGCTTAACTCGTTTATCCCTTATTCATGTAACACTTGCTTATATTTTCTTTTTACTTCACACTTTATTACAATTGCGTCTCAACAATCAACAATATGAGCGAGCACCAATCGTCGCAAGCTCCAATCCCATTTTTCAACAGTATTTTTTACTTTTAATCTTGCTAAAAAACAACCATCAATCCATATCATGCAATAATTTCCATCTACAATCATGCAAATTTCATGCTCTTTTTTTTCACAAAAAAAACTGTTTTCGGCTATGACGTCACGATTTTATCCAAAAACATAAAATAAACAGACAAACTCTGGCCGGCCACATAAATCTTATGCCATTTGCTCTCTCAAACACATTTATTTATTTATTGTATTTATTTATTCACATTTGTTTAGCGCACAGGCAGCCCAGAGGGCATCGTGGCGCTTGTTACAGAATTTGAACATGACTTATTAAACAAACAGTGAAGTCATTACTTAGTTACAAGAGTAGAAATTGCAGTTGGGAGAGGAGGAAGAGAGAATAGACAAGAGAGAGAAGAAGGTATTAGTTAAACAATGTGGTTTTTAGTTTTTTACGGAAGGCAGGTAGAGAGGTTTCAGCTCTGAGCATGCTGGGTTGTGCATTCCATAGCTTAGAGGCAATGTAGGTGAAGCTTATTCCTCCAGCTCTAGCTCTTTTGATCCGCGGGACCCTTAGTTGGTTGGTGTGACATTGTCTAGTGGGTCTGGTGGAATGTGATCTGGTTATTGTATCAGACAAGTAGGAGGGGGCTGACAGATTGATACATTTATGAGCGGTGGTAAGAATTTTGAAGGTAATACGCTCTTTGACGGGTAACCAGTGTGCTGCCCTTCTGGCTTGCGAGATGTGATCTCTTTTAGGTATATTGAGAGCTGCTCTTAGTGCATTGTTCTGTGTAGTTTGGAGTTTGATCAGATTAGAGTTGGAGGTGCCGGCTAGCAGCGCATTACAATAATCTAATTTGGCTCCAATGGTGGCTCTGGCGATCGAAAGGCAGTTATCTTTGGTTAGGAAAGGTTTGATGGCATTAATGAGCTTAGTGCTCAGAGCGGAGGCAGACACAATGGAATTGACTTGCTTGTCCATGGAGAGTGAGGCATCAATGTGGACTCCTAGTGTTTTGACAGAAGGTAGAACTGGGATAACACAGTTGTCTATGCTGAAGTTGGTATAGAGTGAGTCGAGGTTAGTGAGAGTGGATTTTTGACCAAGGATGAGAATTTTGATTTCGATCTTATCTCCGTTAAGACATAAACCATTTGTGGCCATCCATGCTTGGATGGTGGCGTATATATTCTGTAGGGTGGCAGCTTCCTGATGGTAGAGTCTCGTGAGCGGGAGGCGCACTTGGGTATCATCAGCGTAGTTGGTGTAGGTGATCCCAAGTGCGTCCAGTTTGTCAAAGAGAGGTTTGGTAAAAAGATTATAGAGAGTGGGAGCCGAGCATGAGCCCTGTGGGACCCCATGCCTAATGGTGGTAGGCTCTGCGTTTGCTATGTTGGAGAACACTTTCATCACTCTTCCCTCGAGGAAGGAGGTGATCCAGTTTGTGGCCTGTTTGGAGAAGTGTGCTGCCTGAATGAGATGGTTTGTGAGGATTGCATGATCGACCAAGTCAAATGCCGCAGAGAGGTCTAGGAGGAGCAGGAGGGCCGGCTTGCCTTTATCTAGAATTTGGGTGATTTGGTTATTCAAATCTAGTAGAGCCGTTTCGGTGCCGTGACCTTTGCAGAATCCCGACTGCCTTTTTCCTAGGACAGAGTTGTTTTCCAAGTAGGACTGTATTTGCATGTGTGCAGCTTTATCTAAAATTGTAAGGAGAAATGGAACCGTTGTAATGGGACGGTAGTTGTTCGGTTGGGCTGGGTCAAGAGAGGGTTTCTTCAGTAGCGGGAGAACCGATGCCTCCTTAAGGCTGTTTGGGACTTCACCCGTCTTGCGCCTATGTTTATTCCCACATGGAATTTAAGCCTATCTCTTTTGGATCGCCTTTAATCAATCCGGTCTCCTACGTCATCCTATTAATTAGGACCTTAGATAAGGGCTTCTGCTAGCATTCTTTAAAATCTAGGAACTGGGCGTATACTCTTATCGCGGCCACACTCACGATAACTCTTTATATTGCTCGGCCACACTCGAGTCAATATCTTTCCCCTTATGTATACATTACACTCTTATTCTGATGTCATATTTCATCCCGTCTCCTTCTGTTACCTTCCATTAATTGTTTTCTAAGCCATGCATGCTTTGCCAAAAACATTCAGTCTTTTTTAATCACAGTTTGCATGTCTTTCATCTATGGAAATCATGGGATCACTGCCTTCGTTACCGTCTCTCTGTGCTGCTCGTCCGATCCACTACTCGTAGAAGTGGGAGGGGTTTTTGCGGGAAAGCAAGGAACCCATCACACCTAACCTGCAGGGATTTTTTAATTAATCTATCCACTATCTATGGGGAGCTTCTCGTTCTATCAGCCGGATGGCAAAGGACGTGTGATGTTGCTGAGGACCCGAAGTTACTTATTTCGATAGTCAATGGGTATCTTTATCTAATCTAACCATCTAATCTCTGCTACCAAGTGAAATGGATGATCTCCAAACGGCCCTTTAAGATGAGTAGCAGTACCCTCGAGATAGATGGGGATGCAGATTCATACTCATGCATCAAATAATGAAGGCAACTCAATAGTTTGGCAAAGTGAGTCTGTTTAATGACAAGTTCATAAAACGAAGAGTACAACGAACATCAGCAATCGCTCGATCTTCTCACTCTCTTTACTTTTGGAAAAAATACAATATTTATAGCAAAAACTCGTAATTGCTGACGTACAACCTGTGCATGTACTAACGTCATTCTACCTGGCAATCTTAAAAACCTAACATGCAACGTGATTGGTTATAGGAAGGTAACTTTATATAGGTACTATATCTGTATATGGTAACGGGGAGAGGGGATGGGATAGTCAATGTCAGGTGGGGCAACTACGCCCTCACTTCAAAATGGCCACTATGAACATCAATAAAAGTACGACGTCCCATTCGCTCTACTGACTATAGGACCCTAGATTACACGGTCCACTATGATTGGTTTGGCATCAACCCCCCTCATACTTTTCCATCTCCGTCTAGCAGCATGCAGAAAGAACAATCAGTTGCAGAGAAGCTCGTCTGCACCCCAGCTTTCCACCAATTATGCTACAATCAATCATCACCTCAGTGGTCATGTGTCAATTACTGCTTTGTAGTTTGGCCTTGTGTCTGTTCTGTGCTCTGAGAACTTTCAAGGAGTATGGGCATGGCGGGGATCCATGCGTAGGTGTGAAAGTCTCCTTTTACCAGCTTGCCTTTGCCACGTGACTGGACACAGTGAAATCAGCTTTTCTTTGTGTCTTTTTGGTTATTTGATTTCATTCTACCAATTCTCTAACGTCTGTGGCTTATCTTGTCCTTTCAGAACAGGATCCTCTGTTCTCTTTTCTCCTTAATTGTATCCAATGTCATCCTATTCCAGGGAGATAAGACCTTGGCTTCTTGGCACGGTCATCCTTAGCTGAGTTTTGCTCTGTCTTGATTCTCGATTTTCTTGCTGCGACACACTCCACTCCATCTGAGGCCTTTTGAAACCTTTGTTCAATTCTGCTTATATGCGTAGTGGACTTACATTCATACATAAAGTGCTTCTTGAGGTATATACTTGTAAACTTTGGTGTTTGCAGCAATCTATCAACTATTAAGCATAAGCAAGCTTCACAATTTCTTTGCCTCTTGTAGTTACTTGCATCTATACACGTTTAAACGAACTGAATATCTTATCATGTATGTGGCATAGGTTTCTTCATCTTGACATCAACTTCTTCACCTTAGGCTCAAGATGTCACTTATCCATGGTAACTTCTCTATATTTCGTTTCTTGTCAGTGTTCTCAGGGCATTATATCTTCTATATGTGCATCAGTCCAATTTCTTATGACGTCACCATTCACCTTCCTTCATTATCTTCTTTGCTTCTTCGGGTATTTTATTCAAACAACCGTCATATTGTTTAGACGGTAGGTATGGCTTCTTTAAAGGATACCTTACTGTCCAGGTTTTCTTAGGTGTCGGTATATTAATGGGTGCTGTCATCCTGATAGGTACTGGCCCATGTGCTGCTCTCTGCTGATTTTCCCGTTCTCCATACGTCACATACTTTGGTGTGAACTCAATAGGTAATGGGAGGGGGACAACTGGAGTGGGGACGATACTCGACACTTCCTCTTGACGGTCGTAGAAACCATGATCATATCTATCCTGGAAGTAAGTGTGTGTGTGTGTGTGTCTGTCTGTCTGTCTCAATCCGGTGCTTTTTGCTGTGCCTCAGGAAGCCAGCTGGTTATCATGCGCGCCCGCTCTCTCATACGCACATACATACTCTGAATCAGTGGCAGCCATGTTGGGTTCAGGCGAGGACAGAGCGCATGCCGCTGCGGCAGACAAGAGAGGAGGGCCGCCAGCCAAAGCATCGCTATGCATGCACATGACAAAAAGGTCCTATTTTATTACAATGTATTAATTATATCAATAAGTTACAGGCAAAATCAAAAGTCTTTATTGTTAAAGCAAAACATCTGTTAAAATAAAAATGGAAAATGAAACATATCATTGAAGATGGACAGTTTATATTTTATAACTAACTCAAAGGTAGTACCTTTCCGGTGTACCCGCCAATTGCTATATCAGTCTGTTAGTCATTTTGCTTTATTCAGCATTATACCATCAGTATACAGTAAAAGAATACAATTCAGAATATCCAATTTATGTCATAAAAACCAACACAACACATACAAATTTGAGGAATATAAAATAAGAACAAAGCCCCAACAGATAAACCAGAATGCAAATGCATGATTAAAAAATTCCTACGTAGCCAGCTACAATGAATATATTTTGCGACAAAGTACACATTATTAGTCAATACAGTAAATTTACACAATGCAACAGCATCCATAACACGGGTTACACCGGCTTATTTATGAGTGGCAGTAGATAAGCTCTCCTCATATCTTCATAGGCCTCACAAAAAACAAAAAGTGGGTCACACACTCGCTACACTCACCACACAGCAGACATAGCTCTGAATTCCCTGGTTTCCAACCACAGGTAGATTTCGCTGTCCTACGGGAGCCTGTTCTAAACTCCATAAAAAGAGTGCGTGGATATGGTGGCACAATGAGGTCCAGGCACTCTTCTGTATCTTGTGCCCCTTTTGTATGTAAATAATCAGACCCGGTTTTTAGCTTTAAGCAGTTACTGATGAGTGACTCATACCACGCTTGTTCAGCAGCTGATTTCACCTTTTCCTTAGTACTAGGTGATAAGTTCACGGGAATCTGCCACAGGCTTCCAATACCCTGCCCTTCCAGTTATCCCTTTACATAAGTCGCCCAGTTGAATGCAGAGCCCCCAGGATAATTCAGAAAGTTAAAGTAAGCCTCACAAAACTTTACAAACTCCGCCACCACCCATACCCAGACTCAGTAGAAAAACAGTTTCCAACCCGCTCGCATGAGACTATGGGCTCAAGGTCACATTCCATCAGCAGAGGGGCATTTGGGAATCCTTGCGGAAGCCTCAGGAGCATTTTTAAAAACTTGGTCTCAACAGCCCCCAATCATGAGCAGTTGACATGCCCCCACAGCCCAGCACCATAGAGAACTGCAGAAGCCGACTATGCTCTAGAAATGCTGATTGCAAGGGACACAGCCCTTTCACCATGGTCCAAGAAATACTTCTGCAACCCACCACTGTTTTTCCCCAAGATAACCTGCGCCTTGTCCAACTGAGCAAGCCATGTCCCAATGTCAGTGAATCTGACACCAAGATAATCATGGTAGCAGACTTGTTCAAGGAATAAACCATCAACGTTCAGAGTAATTGCACAGTACCTGGATCGCCTTGGCCTGAAAACCGGGACCTTTGTCTTGCTTTTGTTTAAAGTCCACCCTAGTGCTGTTTGAGCTTGATTGAAAAAACACTCCAAAGAGAGCCTAATCCCCATAGGGCATGTAGCTAATAAGAGGGCATCATTGGCGAAAAACAGTGCCGGGTACACGTCACAGCCCAATTTCGGGGGATCAAATCTATGGACTTGACATCTCATCAACAGTTCTATAATGATCTCATTGATGTACAAGCAGAATAGGAGTGGAGCCAGGGCACAACCCTGTCTCACACCCCTGTCCACTCTACATTTGCTCGTGGTTTCACCTTCAAGACCCCATCTTACAACTGCAGAATTGCTTGCATATAGTTCTCTCATTATTCTGACCAACTCTGCAGAAACCCGCTGTTCAGATAAGACCCGCCACAGTTGGTCTTTGGGTACGGAGTCGAATGTGGTCTGGAGGTCAACAAAGACTGCATACACTTTCATCCCCCCTCAGCACTGTATATTTGTGAATGATCAAGATTAAACAAAAGCATTGATCGATTGTGCTGATCCCGGTTTGGAACTGGAGATGAGAAATTAGATGCCCTGAATTCACGCAATCCTGTAGCCGCTGTAGAACCACTTTGGCAAAATGTTTGCCAGTTGCATCAAGAAGGGAAATAGGCCTGTAATTACCAGGCATATCCCTGCCCCCGTTCTTATATATGAGAACTATTTTGGTGGTTCTCCAAGAGTTGGGAACTGTATTATGTTCGGCAATAGATTGGAAGAGTTTGGTCAGAACAGGAGACCAAACATCCGGCTAGTCTTTTAACAAGTCGGCAGGGATCCTATCTGGGCTTTCTGGGATTTTAGAACCCAAAATTGCACTTCTAACTTCCTGAAGCATAATGATCATTGTGGGGCAAACATGTTTGAGCAACTCAACGCCATTGTTCATGCAGATGATTTATGGTCGCCAGAGTCTTCGACAGTTGTCATCATAATATTTCTCAATGGAAGAACTGCATATCCAGTGATGCTCTGTGACCAGTGCCAGTGTGCCAGGATGACTATGTGCTGTGACGTCAACAAAAGACGGGGCGTAGGTGCTGCTGCCGGTGGCAGGTGAAGGCTGCGCGTGCTTAGCAGCTGTCACCAGCCCCACTACACAATGTGGGCTTTTAGATACGGGTCTCTGATTTGGAAGGTGGAATGTCCGTATGAGGAGAAGCTAGTGGGCCACATCTCCTCCTACAGCCGCAGATTCTGGCAGTGCAGCACTAACCACCGGGGGATGCCGGGCAAGGTGAGGGGCAAGGGGCATTGCACCGTGGGAAGACTGGACCGACGACAAAACAACCAAAGGGCCAGTGGGTCACAGCACCATGGTGAGTGGGGTGAGAGACAACGCTTTTCCGTGAGAAGGGAATAACACGTAGGACAAAGAGGTCCATCACGCCTGGGGAAAAGTGACATTTATCAATGGGGTAATGGGGCTATGGCCCTGGACAAGAAAGAAAAGCGAAAGAATACGTTGAGCAGGCATACTTTGTAAGTATATGGGGCAGATGACGCAGCACGCTTCGGTGAGGTGGCCACAACACCATACTTAAGTGGGGGCACAAAACAATGTTGTAGTGGGAAGATGGACAACGCAACAGATGAACTAGTTTGAAATACATAAAATCACCCCACTTACTGAAATGCCCTCTCGGTTACATTTTGTTGTGCCTTCAGAAGTGTGTTGGGTTCACTGGGAAAGAAACCCCCACCTTTGTTTGCGTGAACTGTCTCAGCATGAAATAATGTGGACTCTGCTCAATGGTCTCATTCTGTCCAGCTTGCGAGCAATTTGAGGGGCTGACCTACCTCAACAATAAACTTAGGCCCTTGTCTATAGGTCTATGATCAATGCTCCCAACCCCCAAAAAATAACCTCATCTAGCTTCCCTTTCTCTTTTGCTGAACGATTGCATTCAACCCAAAAGACACATGAGCCCATTGTCATTTATTGCAACAAAAGCTGTGCAGGTTTAGTCACACAAACATTTGCAATTGTTCACAACTGTTATCCATGATAACACCAGGTCAGTTGCTTAGTGATAGTCCTACATTGGTAACCCAAGTAACTGGCTGGCAACGCAACCGTGACTGGTCATTTGACCAGAGGAGTTGCTGGGGGGGGTGACTGAGGGGGCTATAGCCCCGGGCCTTTTGTTGTAGCCCCGGATAGAAGCTCAGGGGTTACAACCAAAAAGGATGGCTAGCCCCCAGTCTCGACAGTCCCAAAATTAGCTTAGCCCCAGATCTTTTCCAGACCTAGAAACACCCCTCCATTTGACTGAGCTAATATTTGTGTATCTGCAGCTTTTCTCTTCTATCTACTCCCCTAGCCTTCCTAGGGAGCCTTAAGTATTGTACCCCTGCGCCAGGCCCCAACGTCATGCTACTCACTCCCTGGTACACGTTTTGAGGGGAGAGGTTTAGTGTACCTGCATGTGCTGCTATTTCTTTTACTCATTTCCTATTGCATACCTGCTGTGTGGTATCCCTTAGATGCCTGGAGGCCAACGCCTCAAACATTTCTTCGCCAGCTTTGTATTACAGGCACATTTTCCCCCTGCCAACTCACTGGGTTACCGCCATAATAACCGGCAGCAACTCCTAACTTCATGGACTGGACTGGTCCAATACTCCTTTTCTTCGCAGGTAGTGGTGGGTGGGATTCGTTCTTGCAATCACACAGTAATGCTGCTCAGCTGCGTGCATGGGTTCTTATACTCACGCTTCATCAACAGACTTTAAGGGCACAGCTTATTTAAAATGTATCCACCCACCAATTGGCGCCTTGCCTAACTTCGCAGGCTTCTTCCCAATGGTGGACCTAAGAGGCTCACCCTCACATTTGGCTTGACTTGACTGGCTGGCAGAACCCCTTACCAGCTCCAGCCACCCAACGTTTTCACTGCATAAATCTACGTGAGGAAGCTTGGCCAGTTTAAGCTCTCTCCCTCTGTCGCCATAAACATAACCAAGCTGTTTAGGAGACCACAACATGACCACACCTGCTCCAGGTTGTTGGTGAAAGCAACCAGCGGGAGAATACATTGTGCAACATCCCAGTTTTATTAATTGTCTCACACTTTGTCTCACTGTTTCCATTCACTTCAGTTGAGTCTCACACCTGTGTTTAGCACGTTTTAAATACTTCGGCAATTAGACAGTGCTTTTGCATCACCTATATGTCAAAACGATTGCATTAGCCCGTACACAAAAGCCCACACTTTTGGCATTGCCAATGCTTGTTTATCATTTGCCATGGGGGAAGAGTTATATCAGTTTCCCGATCCATCACAGCATTAAAGTCTCCCCTATTATTATATGTCCCTCACAGAGCCTCCCCAGGTTTCCCACAAGAGCATTAAGGTAATGGTTTTGGTGGTCATTAGAAGCAAAAGACGAGAAAGACCATAGTAAAGAGCTACCCCTCTAGGGGTCCCTTAAGAATCAAATATTTACCCTCTGGATCTCTATATACATATTGCTTAGTAAATTCAATCCCTTTCCCAAATAGAATCACTACCCCTCTCTTTTTGATTGATTGATTGATATTTTATTTCTATCACGTTTGTACACAAGTGTTTCAGAGCGTGACGAGGCAAGGGAGGGGAACAGGGGAGAACAAAACAGCGATCTTACTAGACCCAGTGACATTGAGAACGCGCAAGTGCATGGGAGAGGGGGAGGGGAAAAGTACACGGAAGGGGGGAGAAGTGGAAAGTGCGAAGCAGAGGAGAAACAGATAAATAACAAATAAATAATAAAGGCAGCAAACAGTGGTAATGCAGCCAGCAATTTGCAAGTGCTAGGTTTAAGGCAGCAGACAGGGTTGGTCTGATCAGTGCAGGAAGAAAAAGGGGGGGCTGTACGGGTACAGATACAGACCCCAGTGCAAGGGGTGGCCCGGGTGCAGTGCAGGAGGGTGGCAGGGTGAGCAGGTACCTGGGCCCGAAGGACAGAGGGTGGCCAGGTGCACATTGCCAAGAGAGAACCGATCAGCAGCGGAGAGGGGGGGCGAAGGCAGAAGAAAAGAGGAAGGTCTTGAGGTGATTCCGGAACCAGAGATGGTTCTCCTCAAGTTTTAGAGTGGCAGGGAGGCTTTTCCAGAGGGAGGCCCCAGCCAAAGACAGAGCTCTACCCCCAGCTCGTTTCTTTGAAAAACGACTGACCCTGAGGGAGTTGGAGGTAGAGGAGCGAAGAGCTCGAGAGGGGAGGTATTTGCGGAGGGATAGCTGAAGGTATTTTGTACCCAGGCCCCAGAAAGCCTCGTGGACAATGCAGATGGTTTTGAATTTAATCCTTGCATCCACTGGGAGCCAGTGGAGAGATTTCAGAGCTGGAGAGATACGATCCCAGGGCTTGAGCCCAAGGACAAGTCTTGCAGTCCTGTTCTGGAATAGTTGCAGAGGGCGGAGAGTAGAGGCAGGTAGATTTAGAAAGAGGCTGTTAAAGTAGTCCAAGCTAGAGAGAACCAGAGCTTGGGATACCATGAGCTTCTGGAGGAAGGAGAGGAAAGGCAGAGTACCTCTGAGGAGGTGCAGTCGGAAATTTGACTTTTTAGAGACCTCAGAGATGTGGGCAGAGAAGGAAAGGGTGGAGTCAAAGATGACCCAGAGGTTCTTAGCCTCGCAGGTGGGGGTAGGAGGAGGGCCAAGGGTGGCCGGCCAGAGAGTGAGGGGAAAGGATGGTGAAGGTGTGCCGATGAGGAGGATCTCTGACTTGCTGGCATTCAGACAAAGATCATTGGCGGCACACCAATCTTGAATGGCAGTTAGGCAATCAGAGATGAGAGAGGGAGAGGAGGTGGCAGAGGGAAGCCTGAAAATGAGTTGAGTGTTGTCAGTGTAGCACTGGAAATTTGAGCAAAAAGTGGCAATGCAGTGGGTGAGAGTTGCCAGGTATTGGTTGAAAAGCCAGGGTGAGAGGTTAGACCCTTGGGGAACACCACAGGTAGAGAGGAAGATAGATGAAAGGAAGGACCCAAGTTGGACCTGGGAGGATCGATCTGAGAGGAAAGAGGTCAGCCAGGCCAGAGCCTGATCAGTGATACCCAGGTTTTCAAAGAGATGGTTGAGCAGGATGGTATGGTTGACTGTGTCGAAGGCAGAAGAGAGATCAAGGAGGATGAGGACAGAGAGAATGTTAGCATCAAGATTGGTGAGCAGATCTTCACAGATGTTCAGGAGAGCAGTTTCCGTGCTTCTGGCAGCTCTGAAGCCAGACTGGTGGTCATGGAAACAGCCAAAAGAATTGGAATGAAGGTTAAGCTGAGAGATGGCCAACTTTTCCAAGAGTTTGCCAAGAAAGTGAGTACTGGAAATTGGGCGATAGTTAGCTGGACAAGAAGGATCAGCTGTGGGTTTCTTGAGAAGAGGATGCACAAAGGAGTGCTTCAGAGGGGAGGGGAAGGATCCGGAGGCAAAGGAGTCATCGCAAAAATCAGCAAGGGCCGGAGCGAGGGTGTCAATGGGGTCCTTGATGGTTTTAGAGGGGCAGGGATGAACCTGTCTTGAAGAGGCTTTCATAGATCGGACTTGTCTAACAACCTTGTCAGGGGTGAAAAGAGGAAAGGACGAGAAGGATGGTGAGAGGGTGGCTAAAGGAGGGTCAGCAAGCACAGATGGAGAGGGAAGAGGAGGGGTGTGGGTGGAGGGGGTGGACAGGATGTCCTGGGTTTTTTAAATGAAGTGAGAGTCAAGGGCATTGCAAAGAGCCTGGGAGGCAACAGGAGGGCTAGAGACTGCAGCAGGGTTGGCCAGCTCCTTGCAGATTTTAAAGAGTTCGGCCGAGTTGTTAGATGCCACAAAGACACGAGCTTGAATGTGGACTCTCTTCTTGGTGAGAGCAGAGAGTCAGTATTGCCTTTGTAGCAGGCGACAGGCCAGTTTGTCAGAGGATGAACAGGAATTCCTCCATTTCCTCTCAGCTGCCCTAAACTTACTTACGTTTTTGAGCCCACTTTATGACAAATACTGGTTAGGGCATGATTTATGTCTATCCTCCTTTCATCTTTTGTCAGAAGATGTGTTTCCTGTACAAAGACAATAGATGTATTCATTTCCGTTAACCTCTGCAATATTGAACGTTTCTTCGGAGGGGAGTTGAGACCCTGTACATTCAGGGTCACAAAGCCCGGATTAGCCGGCATCTCCCAAGTTCTTCCTGACCCATAGGTGTTGTGAAATCACATCTACTATGAATAACGTTTCAGTGTCTCCCTCCCAATCATTTCACTTCAAACATGAAGCTAGAACAAATAATACTTTAACTATCATAAAAACTATAGTAACATAAAACCAACCTAACTTCCTCCAGATTCTCCCTCCTTGGGTCCATTCAGTCTTCAAAGGAGTATCAGGGTTAGTTTCCTGAGCCCATGCCCATTTCCACCCCCTACCTCCTAAACCTCAGCAAAAATGTCTCTCTCCATCCCTCGACCCCCTTTTCCCATCCAGTCATCGAAGAGAACTGTGCCATCAGCATACCTCAGGAATCCATCGTAGCCCATGACCTACTGCCCCAGACACATTATCACCTAGGAATATGGTACAAACAGCGCATTACCCCCTCCCATCATTGTAACAATTCGAATCGACACAACCCCCACTCTCTTCAAGTGATATTTGAAAGACGTTCCCCATTTCTTCTCCCTTCAGGGTATGGGTGACTCCCCTTCCACCCTTCCTTCTCAGACATTCTTTTTCCGCCATTTATCTCATTCTGTATCTGGGGACACCTCCGTTGGAGAGACCTCTTTGCCCTTTTCCAAGAGTTCTGCAATTTTTGACTCCTTGGTGATATTATAGGACTCCCCTCAAATTCAAATATCAGTCTACATGGAAAGGCCAATCTATATCGTACATCCTTTTCCCTAAGCCAGTTCGTAACCATCTGCAAGCTTTTCCTCTTCTGCAGTGTTGCTTGTGCTAAATCCTGAAATACCAAAATGGACGCATCCCTGAAACGAATCACATTCTGTTTCCTAGATGCTACCATGATCTTGTCCTTGAGCTAAAATAGGTGGATCCGCGGCAGGACATCTGGAATCAGATTTCTATTCTGTTGGTAATGTCGAATACACGCAGTGTGTTCTATCTAGCATAACAGAATACCCTGACATGCCCAGAATGTGACGAAAAAGTGCTGTGGCATACTCCTCCAGATCTCTATCAGTGATTTGTTTAGGGATCCCCCGCAGCCTGATGTCATTCCACTGTAATCTGTTTTATGCGTCCTCCTGCTTCGTCAAAAGGTACTCCAATTGTTGTTCCAAACCTGTCATCCTTTTAGACAGTTGAGCTTGTTCATGCACCTGGTCACAGAGGGTGGTCTCGACCTCTTCCAATCTCCTTTCTGCCACTATCAAATGTTTATCCAGTTCTGCTATAGATCTCATCAAGTTTGCTGTGCTGTCTTTGATCTCTTTCTTAATCTCAGAGAGCATCAGTTGTAAATCTGACTTCATAGGTGGAGTATCATCCATCTGGAACACCAATGCTTGTGGGGAATGGATCTGCGCAGTGGTTTGTTGTTGATTCCTCCTATAGCCCTCTTGTGCTGGCATCAAGCTTTGATATCTTCCAAGAGCGGACCCTTTTGTTTTGCTGGAGCCTTCGCCATAGCAGTGGTATAGTCATCTTGGTCTCACAGCCAACAGTTGAATCTCTGCCAACAATACCTTATATCTACTTGCCCACCACATAAGCACATGGTAGTCAGATTGGTGCTCCTTTCCTACACATTTCTCTTCCTTATTTCCTGCTCACGCGTTTCGGTGATCAAATTCAGTTGTGTATCCAATTCCTTACGAATTGTTCTCTTCCACCCTTAAAGGAGCTTCACTCACCTCCTCCCCTAACTCCCCACTCAGGCTCTTTCAACCAACAATGCTTGCCCCTCTCTGAGGCTACAGGGGCTCGGATTAGCGAGTAATGCAGGGCAAGAGGCGGAAAGGCAGACACATCCAAGACTCACCGCCAAGGCCAGCTACCAGGGCCCACGCCACACACAACAAGCTTCCTGTATCAAAGATCCACAGAGTTCTGCACCTGGTCATCCCACCATGCGCCTCAAGTATATACATCACTCCGCTTCGCTTCAAGAATACCTCTCAACAACAGGATCAGAGAACTTTTCAGTTCCGCTTTTGGACTCGCCACTCTTACCCAACCTCGATCCGAAAAATACAAACAGCTGCAATTAGGAAACCTCATTAGGTTAGAGGGAAAAATAGCCAGAGAAAGATTGGAAAGGAGGAATAAACAATAATTAACAGAGGGGCACAAGAGATAGAGGTAAACATTTATGATCAGTAACCTCTCTTAATCTGAGAGCTCAGGATACCTATGAACCAGGCCTGGGGAGGCAATTCAAATCACACACCAGGATACTGACTTCAAAGCAGGGAGGAAAGAGAAGGAGTACCAGGGAGAACCTGGCATTGGGGTGAGCAGAGGCAGAGACTTGAGAGAGATCTGTCAGCCAGCTGTGAAGTTGTATGACCCAGAGAAGGTGAGAAAGACGAGAGCCTGCTGAAGGCTACATTCTAGACCCTGGCAGAGGGACAATGCAATGAAGAAGAGAAAGGCAATAGCCTACTGAGGACTATTGCTAAGACCTGGAGAGGTGGCCTGATGCTAATGGAGACTAGAAGCATACCTCGCCACCTTTTGAGTCACAAGAGCGGGTGAAAAGAGAGGATGTTGCTGTTTGGCAGATGAGAGCTGATTCAGGTCTATGAATGGAGAAGCGGGTTGACTGACACTATGACAGGTGACATGTGTCAAAAGCATGTGAGTTGAGGGGTATGCTAGAAGCAAACTTGGCCCTGGAAGGTGACCTGTAGCTTTTGGGTTGCAATAACAAATCCTAACAAAAACCCTAAACAAGGAGGAAGAAGGACTTGCTTAAAGGTACCTGTGTGTGAACAGGGTTATCTTCAATGCAGGAGGGCCACCTAGGGATACAGGGTAATCAAATCGGAACCTGACAGATACCCAAAGGCAAGTGGGGAGAAGTACATGCTGAGGGCACAATCAAGCAATGAGCAGGGTGCTACACCTCTGTGACGACTGTGAAGCTAAGAAGCAAGCTAAATACTAGCTGCCCTCTTCTCTCTAGTGGTGAAAAGGTTTCCGAAGACAGCTGCCGCTGGTCACACAAGATCATACATTAGGAATATGTGGCAGGAAGGAATCCATTAGAATACTAGTCAGGGAATTTTAGGGAAGATCAGGATTACCATAGCGCAGTCTGTGAATCACATTGTGTCACCTACTCCTCACACCTCTAGTACAAGTGTTGTGTACATTGGAGTTACAATCACCCGTTCCATTTGACTAAATGCAAGTGACAAAATTGACCAAGAAAATGACAGATTTAAGTGAAAATAGGAAATTACTTTGAGAAACAAAAAGCACTGGTTCCTCTATGAGATAAACATGAAGCTCAGTGTCGCTTCAGGTCCTTCAGTATATTGCAGCACGAAAATGAACATTTTGAGGTATAAAAAACACATTTTGCATCACTAAACGGTATGTATTATGTCATTTTTGTGGCACCTTTTAGATTGACTGAGAGCCAGAGTGTAAGGGAGCCAGGTTGGTAGGAAGAGTCAGTGTGCCTGAGGCTGTGAGAGAGACAATTTGCCATTATTTGCACCTTGTGTGTATGGCCTCTGCTATCAATTTAATAGAAAGAGACCCAGATGTCCACCAGCTTGAAAGAACAGTTTGTTTGTTTGTTTGTTTGTTTGTTTATTTATTTGTAGAGCGCTCCGGACCCGTGGGTAGAAGGGCGCTTAAGGAATCGGTTACAGGCATAAGATAAGCATTTACAGATACAGAGTACATCAAGTTACAAAGAGCATTTGCAGTTACAAAGTACATCAAAGAGTTTTACAACGTACAGCAATTTACGTATAATACGTAAGGTTATGGTTATGGCTGTTAGAGTTTAGAGATGAGGTTAAAAAGCTACTCTTTGTTCAGTAACCAGCCTATAACAAGTTTCCTAAAGATAGGGAAGGACTCAGTTGTTTTAATGTTGAGTGGTAGGGTGTTCCAGAGTTGGGAGGCTAGTACAGTGAAGCTGGCGCCCCCTGCTCTTTTTAAGGCAAATCTGGGCACTAACAGGCATAGGGAGTTGGAAGATCTGGTGGTTCTGGATGTGGGTTTTAAAGTGAATTTGTTAGAGAGGTACAGTGGGGCTAGGTTGTTTAAGGCCTTGTAGGTGAGGCAGATAGTTTTGAGGTCGATTTTCTGCTGTATGGAGAGCCATTTACACGCTTTCCTGGTAGTGGAGATATGCGCACACCTTGGGATGTTCAGTGCTGCACGCAGAGCATTGTTCTGGAGAACCTGGAGTTTGTTAGTTACGGATAGGTTGATTCCTAGGTACAGGCTGTTGCAATAGTCCAGTTTGGATTGCATGAGTGCTCTGGCCAGAGTGAGGCAGCTGTCGGGGATAGGAAGGGTCTGCTAGCCCTGATTAGCTTGCCCGTATAGGCAGTGGCCGAGGCAGTTGAGTTGATTTGTTTGGAGAGGTTGGTGTTGGCATCGTGGTGAAAGCCTAAAGTTTTCACACTTTTAGCGATAGGGATGGTGTAACCGTCTATGATAATATTCTTGTAGCTAGGACTGAGTTTAGACAGGTTATGGGGAGAGCCGACCAGGAGAAGCTCCGTCTTCTCATCATTCAGACAGAGGCCGTGGGTGGCCATCCATGCCTGAATGATGGAGAAGATTTCGTTGATCCGGGTGACGTCCGCGTTGTAGTTGCCTGAGATGGTGAGGAGGATCTGGGTGTCATCTGCATAGTTGGTGTAGGTGACACCCAGACGGTCCAGTTTGTCGAATAGGGGCTTCGTAAATATATTGTACAGGGTGGGGGAGACACAGGAGCCTTGAGGGACTCCACAGGTAATGGGGATGGGGTCAGCAGCGGCTGTAGTTGAGAAGACTCGCATGGTTCTATTCGCCAGGAAGGATTGTATCCATGCGGAGGCGGAGGAGGAGAAGTGGGCTGCGATAGATAGGTGGTTGCATAGGATTTCGTGGTTGACTAAATCGAAGGCCGCCGAGAGGTCCAAGAGCAGTAGGATTGCTGTCAGTGTTTTCTCTACTTGTTTGGTTTAATGCGGGTGCCTATTTTATATCAACTTTATTGATTGTTAGCAGTTGTAATTGTGCACGTATTCCCCTTCTATATTCTCCAACCCCCCTCACTCACCAATTCTCTATCACAACTTACACTCCTAAACCTCTCACTCTTCTACTCATGCAAATACTCACTTGCTCTGTCACAATACCAAGTCACAACTCTCACTCTCTAGTCCCTGCCAGACTCCCATCATTGCTCCCATCTCAAACCTTATGCTCTCCAAGTCCTCCTGCAGTGTGCATTCCTTCATTCGTTATCGCTTCTACATCTCACATCCTTTCTCTTAGTCTATGACCTGCTTTGGTAATAAAGATACGTATGAATGAAAAAAGAAATCTGTGCATCCAAAACTCGTCATTTATGGCAAATACAGTCTTGTCTCATTTTCTTTGCTGTTGCCCATGCCCATTTTCTATTTAAAATACCTATAGTGAAGGGACTGCACTGTTTTTTATGTAGGGTTCAAATATGTGTACTGAAATGATAATGATTATAAGTCATTTATAATGCACCTGTACATAAGTGTTTCTAGGCACAACAAGACAAGGGAGGGAAACAAAGGGAAGACAAGACAACAATCTTACTAGGCCTTGTGTCATTCAGATCATGCATGTGCGACAGCGTGAAGTGCAGGAGGAAGGGCGTGGGGAAGTGCAGGGGAGAGGGTAGGGGGAAGTGCGATCAGGGCAGCAAGCTCTGAATAGTGCAGCCAGGGCAGCACGGTTCTGGGTAGGTGCTAGGAGGCATGGGGCTGTGCGGTTCAGTTACAGCCCCTGAGTGTGGTGGGCCCGGAGGCAGTGCAAGGGGGACTGGTAATGGAGTGGCCCGGTACCCGGTGAGACTCTGAGGGTACCGAGCAACCAGTCGGCGAAACAGACAGGAGGTTGACAGAGGAGAAAAGGAAGGTTTTGAGCTGCTTCCGAAACTTCAGATGGTCCGGCTCAAGTCTGAGAAGGGCAGGGAGGCCATTCCAGACAGAGGCACCTGCACAGGAGAGAGACCTACGCCCCACTCTCTGCCTGGAGAAGCGTCTGACTCTCAGAGAGTTGGAGGTAGCAGAGTGAAGGGCTCTAGAAGGAAGGTATTTCGTAAGAGAGAGTTGGATGTAGTGCGTGCCCTGGCCCCAGAAAGCCTTGTGGAGGAAGCAGATGCTCTTGAACTTCATCCTTGCAGCCACTGGGAGCCAGTGGTGGGATTTCAGGGCAGGAAAGATACAGTCCCTGGGCCTGAGGCCAAGAACAAGTCTTGCAGTCCTGTTCTGGATTAGTTGCATAGGGCGCAGATTGGAGGCAGGCAAATTGAAAAAGAGGCTGTTGCAGTAGTCCAGCCTAGAGAGAACCACAGCTCCGGAGACAGTGAGCTTCTGGGGGAAGGTGAGAAAAGGTAGAATACCTCTGAGGAGGTGCAGCTGGAAGTGGGACTTCTTGGCGAGATCTGTGATGTGAGGGGTGAAGGAGAGAGTGGAGTCGTAGATGACACCAAGGTTTTTTGCCTCACAGGAAGGCGAAGGAAGAGGGCCCAAGGAGGGCCACCAGAGTGCGAGAAGGAAAGCATGAACAGGGGTCCCAATGAGAAGGATCTCTGTCTTACTGGCATTAAGTCAGAGGTCATTAGAGACCCACCAATACTAAAAATACCGTAAGGCACATTGCCTCCAAAGGCAATGTTTCTGCAATCTTTTCCAACTGCTTCTCCATCGACTATCCTTTCCTTCTCACTAAGTCTGGTAGGAAAAAGTTCAAAAAGGATATACTGGCCTCTAACCCAGGTCTGCCCATCACTGATACTTATTCCAGCGCTTCCTCCAGACGGACCCTCACCGACATCCTCTATGTCATTCCTTCGCCAGAGCTATGGACTCTTCATATGATCTCTTTGCTCTGTCCTGCCTCCTCCTCTCCCATTAATGGTGGCACCCGCTGGGAAGTGCTCATGGCTTCCTTCGACTCCTCTAAAGTCATCATTACTGTCTACCTTAATGGCACCGTCATGGTCCAAGGCCCTCAGGCTAATCTCCTCCTTTTTGACAGGCGCTTCCTTCACCTCATCAATTTCCTTTCATCTCCTGCTGTCCCCTCCTCTCCCCCCTTGGCTACCTTGCCCTCTCTTTCCTTCTCCTCTGTCCCACCTCAGGCACCTTCTCCTCGGCAAGGCACACCTCTGATTTGTACCCCTCCCTGGAAGGTCTTTAGGCTGGCAACCATCTACATCTTGCCACCCTCAACTCTCGCTCTGCTGTCAAACACTCCTCTGACATCTGCCACCTCCTGGAAGAACTTGACCTCGATGTCCTCAGTTTTACCGAGACATGGTTCACAGCCAGCTCTGTCACGAGCTTTGACACTCTCCTCCCTGATGGCTACAAGATCCTTTCTGCACCTAAGGGGTCATTACAACCCTGGCAGTAGAGGGTTAATGGCGCTGGTAGAGCTGCCAGTCCTGTTAACCCTCTACCACCTCATTACGAGGTCTACACGCGGGACCCGCTAAGGACGTCTGGTAAAACCGGGCGTCCTTAGCGCCACCCGCGAGCAGACCGTGATGCTAACAACGGGCCCATCATTAACGGGCCCGTTGTTAGCATCCTCCCCATTCCCATTGAGCCCTCTCGGGGCTCAAATGGGAATGGGGATGTACTGGGTCCGGGTTCCTGGAATGGGGAAATACCAGGTCCTCCAAGGTCAGAATGGCCTGGTATTTCCCCATTCCAGGAACCCGGTACCCGGTAGGGGGGTAGCCATGCCGCTAAAAGCAGCATGGCTACCTCCATACTCAGAATGAGGTACCTAGATTCTGTAGGTCTGGAGGGGGTGTAGCCTGATCTTTCCTGAGTGGATTCCTGCCTCTATCATTCCCACTCAGACCTACTCCTCTTTTGAATGCCTGGTCTGCAGTCTCTCTCTCTCTCTCCTAGCCATTATTTTACTGTTGCTACTATCTACCTCCCTCCTGGCCTCAAACACTCAACTCCTCCTCCTTGGTGACCTTAATATCCATCTAGACTCTCCTTGTTCATCCTCTTTACTCTTCCGTGACCTCTGCGACTCCCTCTGCCTTTCTATCCTCCCCTCTGGCCTGACTCAATCTGCAGGGCACAGACTTGATGTCTTGATCTCCTCTGACCTCCCCCTCAGACCATTCCTCTCTCCTGGAGCGATCACTTCCTCCTCTCCTCTCATCTCTCCCTCTCTTCCCCCCAGGCCAAGCTTACCCCAACACTGCCACCTACCTTATCGGACATCCGGCCCATGAAGCGTGTGTCATTGGAGGCTTTCGCTGCCACCTTCTCTCCCCCCTCCACCTCTGGCTGACTCACACCCTGACACAGCCCTAACTCTGCTCTACTCTTCCATTTCTCATACTCTTGATGCTCTTGGCCCTGTCATGAGGATCCGCTTGAAGTCCAAAGCCAAATGCAATTCTTGGTATGACTCTGACCTAGCTACACTTAAACGTAAGTGTACGGTGGCTGAGAGGAAATGGAGGGCTTCTTGTTCATCCTGTGACAAACTGGCATGTCGCCTGCTCCAAAGCCAATACCGACTCTCTGTCCGCACCAAGAAGAGAGCCCACATCCAAGCCCATGTCTCTGCGGCATCTAACAACTCAGCCGAACTCTTTAAAATCTGCAAGGAGCTGGCCAACCCTGCTGCAGTCTCTACCCCTCCTGTCGCCTCACAGGCTCTCTGCATTGACCTTGCCTCTCACTTCATCTGAAAAGCCGAGGACATACTGTCCACCCTCTCCCCCTTACTTTCCCTTCTCCTTCTGTGAATGCTGACCCTCCTTCAGCCTCCCCCACCCCTCTTTCTCGTCCTTCCCTCTTTTCTCCCCTGACAAGGTCGCTTGAGAAGTACGAGCTATGAAAGCCTCGCTAAAACAGGTTCATCCCTGTTCCTCTAAAACCATCAAGGACCACATTGATACCCTCGCCCCAGCCCTTGCCGATTTCTGCAACCACTCCTTTGCCTCAGGAGCCTTCCCCTCCCCTTTGAAGCACTCTCTTGTGGTTTCCTGCCTCTGTCATTCCTACGCAGACCTATTCCTCTTTTGAATGCCTTGTCTGCAGGCTCTCTCTCTCCCCCAGGCATTCCTTTACTGTGGCTACTATCTATCGGCCACCTGGTCAGATTTCTTCCTTCCTCACTGAGTGGGCGGACCTCGTCTCCTCACTCTTGGCCTCAACCACTCAACTCCTCCTTCTTGGAGATTTCAACATCCACCTGGATGCCTCCTGTCCCCCCTCTGCACTCTTTCGCGACCTCTGCGACTCTCTCTCACTCACCATTCTCCCCTCAGGCCCGACTCATTCTGCAGGGCACACTCTCGATGCTCTGATCTCCTCAGACCTTCCCCTGTCTGTCCCCCTCTCCACTCCTCTCTCCTGGAGTGATCACTTTCTCCTATCCTCCCACATCACCCTCCCCACTCCTCAGGCCAAGCCACCTCCATCACTGCCACCCACCTTCTCGGTCATCCGACCCATTAAGCGCGTGTCAGTTGAGGCTTTCGCTTCCACCTTCTCACCACCTCCTCCCCCTTTGGCCGACTCTCACCCTGACACAGCCCTCTCCACGCTCCACTCTTCTATATCTGATACTCTTGATATCCTTGCCCCTGTCATGAGAATCCGCCTGAAGCCCAAAGCCAAGTGTAACTCCTGGTATGACTCAGACCATGTCACCCTAAAACGCAAGTGCAGGGTGGCTGAGAGGAAATGGCGTGCTTCATGTTCATCCTCTGACAAACTGGCCTGCCGCCTGCTACAAAGGCAATTCCGGCTCTCCGTCCTCACCAAGATGAGAGCTCATATCCAAGCCCGCATCTCTGCGGCATCAAACAACTCGACTGAACTCTTTAAAATATGCAATGAACTGGCCAATCCCTCCACAGTCTCTACCTCTCCTGTCCCCCAGGCCCTCTGCACGGCTCTGGCTACTCACTACATTTCTAAAACTCAGGACATCCTGTCCTCACTCTCCTCCTATCGCCTCCCTCCCCCTATCCCCTGCTCCTCCTGTGGCCCTTCTGCAGCCACCCCCCTCCCTCCTTCTCTGCCTTTCCCCTTTTCTCCACAGACAATGTTTCTAGACAAGTCTGATCTATGAAAGTCTCATTGAAACAGGTTCACCCCTGTTCGTCCAAAACCATCAAGGACCACATCGACTCCCTTGGCCCTGCCCTGGCTGATTTCTGCAATCACTCCTTCACCACAGAAGTCTTCCCATCCCCTCTGAAGCACTCCCTTGTGCACCCTCTTCTTAAGAAGACCTCTGCCGACCCCTCTTGCTCGGCTAAATATCGCCCAATCTCCATCACTCCCTTCCTGGGCAAGCTCCTGGAGAAACTGGCCATCACCCAGCTTAATCTCCACACAGAATCTGTTGGTTGTCTCCATGACCATCAGTCTGGCTTCAGAGCCACCAGAAGCATGGAACCTTCTCTCCTGAACATCCGTGAAGACCTGTTCTCCAACCTCGACTCCAACACCCCTTGCGTCCTCATCTTGCTTGATCTCTCTTCTGCCTTTGACACTGTCAACCATGCCATCCTGCTCAACCGCCTCCATGATAACCTGGGTATCACTGGTCAGGCTCTGGCATGGCTGACTTCCTTCCTCTCCGATCGACCCTCCCAGGTCCAACTTGGGTCCTTCCTCTCTGATATCTTTTTCTGTACCTGCGGTGTCTCCCAGGGATCTAACCTCTCTCCCTGGCTGTTCAACCAATACCTGCCACTCCTTGCCCACCGCATCACCGCTCTCTGCCCCAATTTTAAGTGCTATGCGGATGATACCCAGCTCATTTTCAGGCTACCCTTGGCCTCCTCCTCTCCTTCCCTCATCTGTGACTGTCTGTCTGCTATCTAGGTGTGGTGTACAGCTAATGACCTCTGCCTTAATGCCAGTAAGACTGAGATTATACTCATCGGCACACCCACTCCCTCCTTCCCTGCAGCTCTCTGGCCTGCCTCTCTTGGCCCTCTTCCTGCTCCCACCCGCAAGGCAAAAAACCTCAGGGTCATCTTCGACTCCACACTCTCCTTCTGTCCTCACATCTCTGACATCTCTAAGAAGTCGCACTACCATCTGCACCTCCTCAGAGGTGTTCTTCCTTTCCTCACCTTCTCCCAGAAGCTCACTGTCTCCAGAGCCCTGATTCTCTCTATGCTGGACTAGTGTAACAGCCTCTATCTAAATCTGCCTGCCTCTACTCTCCGCCCTCTGCAACTTATCCAGAACAGGACTGCGAGACTTGTCCTTGGCCTCAAGCCCAAGGATCGTATCTCTCCAGGACTGAAATCTCTGCACTGGCTCCCAGTGGCTGCGAGTATCAAATTCAAAACCCTCTGCATTGTCCACAAGGCCTTCTGGGGGCTGGGGCCAAAATACCTTCAACTCTCTCTTCCTAAATATCTTCCTTCCCGAGCTCTTCGCTCATCCGCCTCCAACTCCCTGAGGGTCAGTCACTTCTCCAAGCAACAAGTTGGTGGTAGATCTCTCTCTTTGGCAGGGGCCTCCCTCTGGAACAGCCTTCCTGCCTCCCTGAAACTTGAGGAGAACCATCTCCGGTTCCGGAAGTACCTCAAAACCTTCCTATTTGCTTCTGCTTTCTCTCTTTCTCTCCCCTGCTGATTCCTGGCTGAAACTGCACTGGTCACATGGCCACCCTCTCTGCTCATCTGCACTGCCTCCCTAGCAACCCTGCACTTGGAGACTGTTTCTGTATCCCTACAGTCCCCTACCTGCAATTATGCCTGCACTTACCTTGCACTTGCCACCAGCTGGCCGTTATTTATTCTTATTCTTCTATCCCATGTACTGCACTTTCCCCTCTCCCTGCACCCTCGCACTTTCCCTTCCCCCTTCCCATGCACTTGCACGATCTGAATGACACCTGGCCTAGTAGGATCGTTATCTGTCTTCCCCTGTTGCCCCTCCCTTGCCTCGTCGTGCCTTGAAACACCTGTGTACAGGCGCGTTATAAATGCCATATCATATCATATCATATCCTCTTCTCAAGAAACCCACAGCTGATCCCTCTTATCTTGTCCGGCTAACTATCGCCCAATTTGTATTATTCCTTTTCTGGGCAAACTCCTGTAAAAGCTGGCCATCTCTCAGCTTAACCTTCAATCTGATTCTGTTGGCTGTCTCCACGACCATCAGTCTGGCTTTAGAGCTGCCAGAAGCATGGAAACTGCTCTTCTGAACATCTGTGAAGATCTGCTCTCCAACCTTGACTCTAACATTCCCTCTGTCCTCATCCTACTCGATCTCTCTTCTGCCTTGGGCACAGTCAACCATACCATCCTGCTCAACCGTCTCTTTGACAACCTGGGTATCACCAATCAGGCTCTGTCCTGGCTGACCTCTTTCCTCTCAGATCCACCCTCCCAGGTCCAACTTGGGTCCTTCCTTTCATCTATCTCCCTTTCTACCTGTGGTGTTCCCCAAGGGTATAACCTCTCGCCCTGGCTTTTCAACCAATACCTGGCAACTCTCGCCCACTGCATTGCCATTTTCTGCTCTAATTATCAGTGCTCTGCTGATGACACTCAACTCATCTTCAGGCTTCCCTCGGCCACGTCCTCTCCTTCTCTCATCTCTGATTGCCTAACTGCCATTCAGGGTTGGTGTGCCGCCAAGGAAGGCTGCCTGAATGACAGCAAGACAGCGATCCTCAGCATTGGCACACATCCACCCTCCTTTCCCCTCACTCTCTGGCTGGCCTCCCTTGGCCCTCCTCCTACCCCTACCTGCGAGGCCAAGAACCTTGGTGTCATCTTTGATTCCATGCTTTCCTTCTCTACCCACATCTCTGATGTCTCTATAAAGTCAAACTTCCTACTACACCTCCACAGAGATACTCTACCTTTCCTCTCCTTCCCCCTGAAGCTCACTGTTTCCCGAGCCCTGGTGCTCTCTATGTTGGACTATTGTAACAGCCTCTTTCTATATCTTCTTGCCTCTACTCTCCACCCTTTACAACTCATCCAGAACAGGACTGCGAGACTTGTTCTTGGCCTCAAGCCCTGGGATCGTATCTCTCCAGCCCTGAAATCTCTCCACTAGCTCCCAGTGGACGCATGGATTAAATTCAAAACCCTCTGCATTGTCCACAAAGCTTTCTGGGGCCTGGGTCCAAAATACCTTCAGCTATCCCTCCGTAAAAACCTCCCCTCTCGAGCTCTCCATTCCTCTACCTCTAATTCCCTCAGGGTCTGTCGTATTTCAAAGAAACAAGCTGGGGATAGATCTCTGTCTTCGGTTGGGGCCTCCCTGCCACTCTGAAACTTGAGGAGAACCATCTGTGGTTCTGGAAGAGCCTTAAGACCTTCATCTTTGCTTCTGCCTTCGCCCCTCCTCTCCCCTGCTGATCTTTTCTCTCCTGGCATGTGCACTTGGCCTACTCTCTGTCTTCCTGGCCAACGTACCTGCTCACCCTGCCACCCACCCGCACTGCCTCCGGGCAATACCTGCACTAGGGTCTGTATCTGTTACCATACAGTCCCCCCAACCTCTTTTTTTCCTGCACTTATCAGACATACCCCGTCTGCTGCCTCAACCCAGCACTTGCCACTTGCTGACTGCACTAACACTGTTTTGTTGCCTTTATTATTTATTTATTTGATGACTCATCTGTTTTTCTTTGCTCCGCACTTTCCACTTCTCCCCCTTCCATGCACTTTTCCCCTTTGCTTCTCCCATGCACTTGCATGTTCTCAATGCCACTGGGCCTAGTAAGATCGTTGTTTTTTGTTCTCCCTTGTTCCCCTCCCTTGCCTTGTCACGCTCTGAAACAATTGTGTACGAGCACGATATAGATAGAATATCATATCATAAAGAAACCACAGTAATAATGGCACAGCAATAACCTTTTGTCCATAGGCAAACAGACCTCCAGCTACCCTGTTCCCACTGCTGAATATTTTCAGTCACCTAGGGCCTCATTACAATGAGGGCGGTAAAGGGATAACGGTGCCGGTAAAGGTGCCGGAGCCGTTAACCCCTTACCACCCCATTACAAGGTCCGCTCGCGGGACACGCTCAGGACATCTGGTTTTACCAGACGTCCTTAGCGGGTCCCGCAAGCGGCCCAGCATGCAAACAACGGGCCCGTCATTAACGGGCCTGTTGTTAGCATGCTCCCCATTCCCATTGAGCCCTGTGGGGGCTCAAATGGGAATGGGGATGGACCGGGTCCGGGTTACCTGAATGGGGAAATACTGGACCCTCCAAGGTCAGAATGGCCCGGTATTTCCCCATTCAGTGAACCCGGACCCAGGTTTGGGGGTAGCCATGCCCTTATTAAGGGCATGGCTACCTCCAAACTTCTAATGAGGCCCATAGTGCTGTTCTGATAACCATTTCTTCCATCCCCAAACCAATAGCAATTACACCCAAGCACTCGCCACAAAGCAGCACAGGCTAACCAAGTGTCAAACTTTAAAGAAACCGGCAGGCAGGGAATATCTTTTCATGAGTTCTCTTGAACAACTTGTAGAACGTGAAACAAGCAAGTGAAGAACAAGCCACCACTTCAGTAGGCGGAGCTACAAGCCATCTGATATTCTCAGTAGTGTGTGTGGTTTCACCATACTATATGCAAGTCTGTCACTACAGTGTATAAAGATTATCAATATATCATGTATATATTTCAACATGTAGAATATATATTTTAGTGAATAGCACACACATTTATTTTAAACAATTTTTATTAATTTTCCAACAACAACACAAACCAAACTTGCAGTACATATTATATCATTTCAAATTGACATCACTCAAACAATGTCTACTGCTTCCCCAATACAATCCCACCCACCGAGCCTACTCTTCTACACATTCTGTTTCTTCATCTTTCAACTGGAGTCCTTCTTATGTGTTCTCTACTGGGTCCTGGTCACTCAACCAGTCTTGCGTGGGCCCAAATAACATGGCTAGTAAATGTTTCCAGGCTGTCAAGGTTTCTGCTTTCTCCTCCCCACCAGAGTTGCTAGCCTCTTGCCATACTGCAGTTTCAGCTTCTGCCCATTTCTGGAGGTCTTTCCACCACACTTCTATTCTTGGACTGTGGCATGCTTCCATCCTATAGCGACTCTGTGCTTCGCAAGTATGTATGCCAGATCTTTTAATTTTCTAACATGCTTAAGTTTACGTGGTCTGGGAAACCCTCCTATCGGGCATGCCCATGCTGTTTCTACCGTTATCTTAACCCTCTTTACTTCCAGCCTATGTGCTACTTCTCCCCAAAATCTGTCAATTACTGGACACGCCCAAAACATGTGCACCATTCCAGTGTTCTCTTCGTCACATTTAGGGCATGATTGTCGTCCTGCATTTTTAAATTTAGCTATCCTCTGGGGTGTCATATAAGCTCTATGGGTTACATATAATTGTATTTGCTGCAACCTTGCATTCCTTGACACTTTCTTATGGTATCCTTGGGCCCGCTCCCACATCCCATCAGTCATAGGGGCACCCACCTCTTCCTCCCAGTCCTGCCTCAGTTGTACCAGTTCTTTCCCCACTTTGGACATCACCATCTCATATATTCTAGATATCTCATGCCCTCCTTCTGCTATGTCATATATTATATCTAAGGTGGCGTCTGGTTGATCTTCTAGTACTATCTTGGACCATGTCTCACTGATCCGCCGCACCACCCCATGGTACGTGATGTATTGTCCCATATGTAACCCCGTTTCCTCCACCAGCCTCTCAAATTATTTTATCTTCCCCTCTTGCCATATATCTCCCATAGTTGCTAACCCTACTGGTTCCCAATGCTTCCTGATCATCCTCATTAGTTGGCTTTCTTTTCCCACCAGCGCGACTAGTGGCACTTGCGGGGAACACAGGGATGAGTTCTCCATTACCTGACAGACCCTGTGCCATATTTCCCATCCCAATATCATCATCTTCGGCGCTCTTTCATATCTGCTTTGGGCAGCCACATCATTTCTTGTAAGAAGAATGGGGCACATTCCCGTCTAAACAGCCTAGATTCTGAGGTTGGATCTTCTGATAGACATTTTGCCATGTATTGTAGTTGGCTTGCTAGATAGTACATTTCGTAGTTTGGCAGTTTTATCCCCCCTTTATCATGTGAGTTTTGTAGCTTCCAAGGGGCTATTCTATTCCCCGTCCCACTCCATAGGAAATCCCTACATATGCTATGTAGTCGAGCAAAGAATCGCTGTGGTATCAAGTGCGGTATATTGCTAAAATAATGCAGTAGTCTTGGCAGGACCACAATTTTCAGGATTGCCCCTCTCCCCATCACCGCCAAGGGAAGCTTTGCCCAGAACTTCATGCTATTTTCAATGCTTTTTACCGCTTTCTCAGTATTATGCAGGTGCTCTGCCTCCACCATATGGTAAATATCTATCCTAAGATACCTAAACGTGTTGACCTCCCATGGTATTTGTAAGACGGGTAATTGTTCTAGCGAGGTCCCTTTGTATCTGCCCAGTGGAAATATACATGATTTTTTGGGATTGCTCCATCACCTCTAGCACATATTGGAGGTTTTCCTCGGGGTAACATAAATACAACAGTACATATCGTCTGCATACAGGGAGATTAAATGCGGCTCCCCTTTTATGGTGATTCCTATTACATTGTACTGCTGCCTTAGGTATATCGCAAGGGGCTCTAGGGCTAAGATATAAAGCATGGGGGACCACGGGCATCCCTGCCTAGTACCCCTACTAAGTTGCCATCTCTCCGATATTATTGCTCCCGTTTTAACTCTAGCTAGCGGCGCGCTATATAATAGTTGGACCCATTTAAGATACCCAGGCCCTATCCCATAATTAGTCAGGGCTGCAATTAGTCAAGGCCATTTGACTGAGTCAAAGGCATTTATTGCGTCTAACTATACAATTGCCATCTCACCCGCCTCTCCATTCGCATGTTCAATAACTCAATGGAGTCGTCTGTGATTGTTGGTTATGTTCCTGTTCGGGACATACCCGGTCTGGTCGGGGTGTATTAGTTTGGTGATAACGTTCCTCATCCTGTATGCTAGGACCGCTGTGAGTATTTTGCTATCCTGATTTAGCATTGACAGTGGTCTAAATGATCCACAATCCTTCGCAGGCTTATTGGGTTTTGGCAGCGGTATGATTATTGCCTCTCGTAGGGTCTCTGGCAGCTTTCCCATTTCATAAGCCTCGTTTAACATCGCTAAAAGCGGGGGGAGCACCTAATTCCTGTACATTTTATAAAATTCACTCGCAAGTCCATCAGCCCCCGGGGTCTTGCTGGTGGGTAGTTGCACTACTACCTCCTCTAGTTCTTCTAGGGTAATCGGGGCATCTAGCTCCTCCCGCTCTTCTGCGCTAATTTGTGGCAAGCCTATATCTTCCAGCGTTTCATTTATTTTCCTGCAATCACTTCCCTCTTTATCTCCGTATAGGGTTTGGTAACAGTCTACGAACTCTCGATTAACGCCTTCTTGGGTGTCCACTGTGCTCCCGTCGTCCTTCGTTATTGTTCTGATTGTGAGTCTGGGAGTCTCGTTTTTATATGACCATGCCAATGTTCTTCCTGGCTTATCACCTCCAGCATGCTGCCTCTCTACGTACTTTTTATAGTTCAGATTACACACTGTTTCCCACTTTCCAATGCATTTTTGCTGCAATCTGAGTATCGTTTCATTCTCTTCCTTGGTGGTGCCTCCCCTTACCAGCGCCGTTTCTAATTCTTTTTCTGCTTCCTGTAGTTCAATTAATATCCCTCCTTGCAGTCCTCTAGACTTAGCTATGGCTTTCCCCCTTACCACCATGTTAAAAGCTTCCCATAGCTTACCAGCTGTCTCAACACTGCCAGTATTGATCTCAAAGTAGCTTATTATTTCGTCTCTCAAATCCTCCCTGAACATTGTATCTTTCGCCTCAGCTCGGAGGCGCCAAGTCGGTATCCTCGCTCTTGGGGGTTGGTATTGCCAATCCAGTACCAGCGGTGAGTGGTCCGATAGGACCCTCGCTTTATATTCCGTTTGTGCAACTTCCACCATCAGCTCTTGTGTAACAAACCTATAATCCAGCCTAGTATGCAAATTTTGTGGGGCCGAGTAATGTGAATATTGTCTCTCCTGCATGTGACTCGCCCTCCATGCATCCACGAACCCAAAGTCCGTCAGTAGTGTCTGCAACGCTCTGGCCGCAGGAGTGGGCCTATCTATTTTGCTGTCTGATCTGTCAATTCTCGGGTTTAGCGCACAGTTGAAGTCTCCTCCCCAGATCACCGCCCCCCCCCCCAAGCACATGCCAAGTTTACTGTACAGGGACCTAAAGTATGCCGCTGTGTCTTGGTTCCGGGCATATGTATTAATAATGCTTATTTCCTTGTTTTCCACCAGCACTCTTATCATGGCCATCCTCCCATCTGCTTCCACCGTGGATTGCAGCAGCTGGAACGGGACATGCGGTGCAACCCAGGTAATCACACCTCTAGCATAAGCTGAATATGTAGTGTCTACAACAGTCCCTTTCCATTTCTTCTGGATCACCTCTAACCTTTCTTGCGTGAGGTGAGTCTCTTGTATCAGGGCTATGTCTATTTTCTGTCTGTGCAAATACATCATAACCTTATTCCTCTTCGGGTATCTATTGAGCCCTCTAACATTCCACCTGATGATTTTAAGGTCCCCCATTATCTGGTAGTATCCCGCTCCCCCTCCTGCAAGCGCGGTCTCTGTCCAAAATGTTTCTTTCCGCGTGTAGGCCCATGTAGGCTTGGTCCCCAACTAATAATGTCACACCCAAATCCCCAACACTCTCCCCAACTCCCTTCCCGCCCCCCTCCCCATCCCCTTTCCCAACTTGCCCCAACTGACTAAACACCCCACTACTACTCCCCGCCCCTCCCAACTGTTGCCCAGCTCCATCCCTGGATCTCAGGCACCCACGCATCTAGCCCTTTACACAGCAATTGCCCGCACTCAGGGCTCAGCGGGGTGAAAATAGCCCTAGTGGCTCCTCTCCTTACTCTATCTACTAGGGGTAGGACGTATCCCTCCTGTGTCTTCTGCATTAACCATTGCATTAGGTGCACCATTGATAACTTTCACTGTGCAGTCTATATTCCAGTCCAATATGTCCAATTTTTACACATCATGATCAACTAATACAATCATATGAGCCTGCACCCATTATTTTTACTATCGAGTGTCTCACCCACAATTCTCTCATACTCGACTACCTGTGTCGTGACTTCGTGTCACTTATCATGTTCATCTCGACTCTGTTCTTCTTCACCCTCCGGATTAGCCCTGGGCGTCCAGCCAGTTTATCGCGTCTTTCGGGGTGTCAAAAATGTATGTTTTGCCTTTATGTAATATCTTGAGTTTTGCAGGGTACAAGAGCATATATTTAACTCTGGCTGTGCGCAGTCTCCTTTTTATCGCCACATATCTGTAGCGTTGTCTCTGCACTTGCATGGTGTAATCGGGGTATGCTGTAATGGTCGCCGATGCCCTTGTTATCATTTCTCCTTTCCTAAAAAACTCCAGGATCTTCTCCCGATCCCTGTAATTCAGGATCTTCGCTATGATCGCCCGGGGGGGGCCCCGGGTTGCGGCCTTCTCGTCAGGGCTCTATGTGGACGTTCAATCGCGAACCCCTGGGAGAGCCTGCCGGCTCCTATTTCCTGTATAATCATGTTCTCCACGTAGTCCGTTGGATCTTGGCCCTCTTCTCCCTCCGGTAGGCCAATCATGCGAATGTTATTGCGTCTCGCTCTCCCTTCGGCCTATTCCGAACGATTCTCCAGGTTGGACACTTGTTGCTTTAGTATGTGGACCTCCTTAACATTGTTAGTGCTGGTGTCCGTATTATTTTTCACAGCACTTTCAAGGCTAGTTGTCCTCTCTGCGAGCGCTCTCATGTCTTGTCGCAATAGGTTGACCTCTATTCCCACTGCATCTATTTTAGTTTCCAGTGCCGCTTTCAGGTCCGCCATCGCGGATCCCCATGAGGATTTTAGTTCCGTGATAGCCGCAAGGATTGCATGGTCATCTCTCGGAGGAACAACATCTGCAGGTGTGCTCGTCAGGGCGTGCGCTGGGGTGGTCGGGGTCTGCTGTGACTTAGCGAATATGTCCATCGTTGGTTGTTTGGCCTTCGCTTTCCCCCTCTCACAGACATTGTTCTCCTCAGTTCCTTCTCTAGATTGCACGTTCTTGGTAGTGCCAAGATTTTTGTTCTACCCACCAGCCTCTTTTGCTTGGCCACAGGCATTCTGGTGCGATTCCTGCCGTATAGACGCACAATGGCACAGTTCACCCGGTTGGGAGTTTCTTTCTGTGAGGTTTCGTTGTTGTATACTTCGCCAAGCCTTCTTCAGGGTGCTTGGGTGCCTTATATTAGCTGGCCTGTGGTAGTAGTTCAGCACAGTTCTCATATGCGCATGTCGGTACAGATGCGCTCCTGCCAGCAGTATGTGGTCACGCACCAGCTGTTCGGTAGTGCGCGTGTTGACACTGGCACAAAACGGTGGTAATGTCCTTTAGCAGCGCAAGCTCCGCTTCCCCCTCAGTCACTCGCACATTCGGACCGACACGTTTGCACCTCCAGGACCCTTGTCGTGCCTCATGTGCGTCTGAGCGCACACAGAGCTTTCTGTGCTCCCGTCAGCACTTGCTGATTGTTCGGCGGCACGCACCGCCGGGTCTCCGACGGGAGCTTGCAACAGTGTATCACTGAGACAATCACAGGGTAGCAGTCTCGTCATGCATCCGCGATGCGCCTTACCTCACAAGCTCCACTCCAGTCCAACACACTGTGCGTCGCACGCCCTGTGCGGGTGCGGTGAGAGGCGTTCCTCAGTACCCGACTGTGGTGGTTTTTATGTTATGTGTGATCGTCCACTCCCATATCCTGATGCCTGTTTGAGGGTGGGTTGTGCCAAATTTCCTTGGGCAGACAGCTGGGGCACATGTGTCTTTAATGCCTTTAATCTCCCATGGTGCGTGCGGCTCTGTGCCTCTTCCAGATGTTACTAGACCTCCTGCTCGCTATTATCACTATTCTTGGGCCCCCTGATGCTTGGAGATGCTCTACAGGCTATGTTCCTGGTGTTCATTCACTCCCAGTAGGTGTCCGTTATTATGTGTCGACTTTTTTCTCTATCTTGTGGAGGGGGCCCCATCAGGACTTGCATCCAGGTCCATTTGCCACTGTCAGTGTTCGCATCTGCACCCCTGCGCCAGTCTCTCCGGCCGGTCACTGAATGCTTTCTCCTTAATTGCTTCTCTTCATGTCTTGCACTATGCGGGCGTACGACTTGTATGCAAGCCTTACTCCTTCTTGCACACCGGAGTCTGAAATGTGCTGTAGACTCCTTCGATGGCAGTGACCCTCTCTCCGTCCAGCAGTCTCTGATGCACACCCGCTTTCCCATGCGAACTGCCTTCTGTCAGCTCGCACTCAGTGCTGACGGGCTGCTTCCTGATGGTCCTGTCCTGACATGAGCACACTGGTTGCCGTGTGGCGCAGGAGCCGCCCGCTTCTGGTCTGCGGCCTCACTGAACCGATCCTTCGTGCCTGTACCATACCAGTGTCCTTGTTTCACAGCATGCATCGATATATTGCCAGGGCTCTACTGCGTTTTCATCACCGTGAATGTCATTACCCCGCGGTCTCACTTTTCGGCTTCACTGCAACCGACTTAGACTGTATTCGCCTTGCGGCCGGCTACCGTTACGCTCACCTTCCCTCAGTGATACAATGTACCCTTCAGTCACTGAGTTCTGCACTCCTGCTGGCAGACATCTGCCCGTCGGTCACTGTGTCGCCGTGGCTATTGCTGCTTTCCAACCCTTTCCTACTGCACCAGTGCAGTATTCCATGAAGATCAGAGCTCCGTTTCTTCCGTTGTCACTTCTGTGATCAGCATTTGTCTTTACTCCCGGATGGGTGCCATTTTGTTTCCTTTGTCCGCGGGAGTCTGCAAACTTCTCAGCCTCCGACTTTCCTTGTGTTTAAGCGTTTCTTTACAGACTTTTCACTGCTGCATGCCACACCTGTTCATAATGCTGCAGCTGCAGTTCCACTCTTCTCAGCATACGTTAAGCACCCATTTTTCAGCAGGATCACTATCGGATCGGCAGGAGCTCCTAGAATACATATCTCAGTCCGTGGCCATGTAGCCACGACCCTGAATAGCATACACATTTCTATGAGCAATATATATGTTTTGACTTGGATTGTTCAAGAATTTTCATTTTACATTAGCAACCGGGGCGGGGTGAACAACCAATCAGGTTGCTCGGAACACGGGCTGAATCTATAGATACAAGCCTGCGTTCTGAGCCACCTGCTTTCTGCTTCCCCCGCACGGCACGATCATCTTCCCCCAACCTCCCTTGCCCAAATATACTCCCATCCTTCCCTCCCCTAGCCTCACTTACATGCTTTCTTCTGCAGCAGACGCAGCCGCCGTGTTGTTGCTGCTCCTGCATCCTGGCCGCCATGGAAATGGAAGAGGGGCTCCGTATGGAGCCCCGCCTTCCTGATCCATAGCGGCCATTTTAGTGAATTACTTTGATTCAATGAACGGGATGCCACAAGGTGTCCTGTTCATTGAATCAAAATACAAAGCTCTCAGCACTTCAGGTTACCGGATTGGCATCCCGGGTGCTAATAGCCTTTATGCCCTCTCTGGCATGCAGGATCGGGTAGTAACGGCCTGATACCCCTGGTTAAATGCCCTCGATATGCCCAGGCCTTTAACTCGGGCTGTTAACACCCGATCCGGACCACCGGATCAGGTATTATTGCTTAAATATATGTTTTTGTTATGTAGTAGATACATTATAATGTAGCATGTATGTCTCTCAGCACATAGCGTAAGACATTTCTCATTATATCAAGTATGCATTTCAGAATGCCGGATTGATGAGTTATTAGATTGTACCATGCACATCTCACTATATAATATACTTAGCCTGTTATACAATGTATGCACTTCAATCTGCACTACGTACATTTCAATAGATAATGGATTTATATAAATATAGTGTATATATACCTCAGTATACAATGTATATGTTTCAGTATACAGTGTATACATTTCAATATATGATCTAATCATCTCAATATACATTATATACATCTCATGGTACAGTTAATAAATCTCACTGCAGTTGTATATATTTCAATATATAATGTATGCATTTCACTATACAGTATATACCTCCTCTCAGTATACAATGAGTACATCTCAGTGTGTAGTCTATTTATGTTTTATTTATTTACTTAAAGTTACAGGGAAAACAATGCAATTTTGGCATGAAAATACTTACAAAACCTTTTAACATTGATTTACAGAGAGGAGGACCACAGTCCTTATAGTTGGGAAGGCCATAAAGTAGAAGGCCATAGTTGGGAAGGCCATAGAGTAAACTGGCACAGTAGTGAGATCGAGAGAGTACTAAAGAGGAGATTAGGTGCTTAGCAGTGCTGAAGGGAAGAATATGTTTTATTATTCTAATGTTAAGGAGATTAATTCTGGCCGCAGTAGCAGATTTGGAGATGAAGAGCTTGACGTTTTGAGATGGGTCGAAAACAACACCAAGGCTACGAGCAGAATATTCAAAACTAGCGGTACCACCGGATGTTGTACGGGTCTGTAGCACACATGCACGTGGGGGTCTGCTATAGACTTGTGTGTTTTATTGTGTCATAACTTCCTATTTTTGAAAAATCGCTAAATCAGCAATCTCCCAAAAACACCTATACTGATAGCACAGAGCCGGGCACCAATCCACCCCTGTACAGTGTGAATGGGGGGGCTGGTCAAATTTCACTATCAGTAGTACAGCCTAGACTGGTATGCCGCCTTGTCTCCTAACTTCCTATTTTTGGAAAAGTCACAAAATCGTCAATCTCCCGAAATCACCTATACTGATAGCGCAGGGCTGGACCCCACCCTGTGCAGGGCAAATGGGTGGGGTTGGTCAAATTTTACTATTGCCAGTACACTCCAGACTGGTATGCCGACCTTGGACCAAAGTTTCAGCCAAGCAACTGTTATGGGGCTGGAGCCAACCCTGAACATACAAACACACTTTCACAAACATATATATAGATATAATGGGTGTATCTCAATATACAGTATATACATCTCAGAATACCATTATTGTATCTCATTGTGCAGTGTGTATATTTCAGTGTGCAATGTTAGCGCTCTTATGCCTCCAGGCCTAGTTGTCTTCAGCGCAATATAAATAATAAATAAATGAAATTAAAATAGTGTGCCACATACATTTATGAATCGTGAATTATGTCTCAAATGGCCCCTGTACTAAACCTACACATTCTTGTTCAAATTAAAATGAACTTCTTCACTGTGTTTTGGTAAATGTCTATTGGGTCATTGTTAACCATACAGACACGATAATGATCTATGGTTAAATGGAGGAGTTATCCTTGCCAAACGCATTTCAGGTAAAGGTGTCCTTGTTCAGGGGAAGTTGTTTGTTGCCCTATAATAATTACAAATGAGTATGTATCAAATCATATAAGAATGTTATGTGACTCGCTAGGACACCAACCCTACTCTTTGATGATATAAAAACACGGCCCCTCTACATATGCAACCCGAAAGAATTTTCTGAAAAAAGAAAATATTCAATGAGGAGCTGATGTCCCGTCCTACGAGTGATTCGGAATATATTGTAATAATCCCTTGGTGTCCACGTAGAATAATGCTTAGATTTCTGCAGATATCGCGATGTTTTATTCATCTTTCTGTGGATATTGAAATCAATAAATGTGCCACTGTGTGTATCCTACAAGCAATATGTTCGTTGGTGTATCTTAAAACATCTAACTATGCCTAATGTCATGTTGCAGTATAATTACTTATTTTGCGAAGCGCGTACTGAACACCTGGACCAACATACAAAGTGCCCTAATGTGAAAGAGCCCGGTCCGGGATGAGATGGGACTTAATTAGCCCAATCTTACTGTTTTACGCGGGCACAGCAATTGTCCGGAAGTGATGTCATGAACCGTAGTACTCTTTTCAAAGAGCACAGCCACCCGAGCACCATGCTACCTGTGTGCTTGATTACCTATGAGCTGCCCTCAATGGCAACATAGATATGAATCGGCTAATGTCACGCTTAGGTTTAACCTGTTTAATTAGATCCAGCGCATCTGTCTATATGGTGCTCAGCACAACACCCGTCCCTCCCATTGCCACCCTCGGCGAGTGAGTCACTAATCTGATAGCTAGAAGAGTCCGTGAACGCAGCCACTGTGGATATCTCTGCATAGCCTGTGCTTCACAGGATCGGATCCAGTTACACCGGATCAGCCTAGGCTCAGACCAGGACCCTCACTAGGGGAGCACAGAAAGGCAAACTGCCCAAGGCCTCGCGGGGTGGGGGTCGCTTCCTGCCGCTCCCTGTCGGCAGTCACATACATACTTCTTTGCAGGGCTTTAAGTGGGGTAAGAAATCGAGGGGGGGCCCTCATTTGGGGGCGTGGCTTGTGGGAGGGGCGTGGCCTAAAAAGTACGCAAATCGTAGGGTATACACACAAATATATATAAATGTTATATATTTGTGTGCGTACCTTACTATGGTGTGTGTACTGTGCAAGCCATCTTTTCTAAACATAGAAATATGTAACATATTTGCCTAGTTTTCAGGCCATCTTTTTTAAACATTTCGAGTTTATAAAAGATGGCTTTGAAAGTACACAATTCAAGCCGTCTTTTATAAAGCTTTGACTACAGACAAAATTGTCCGTCGGCAAAGCTTTATAAAAGATGGCTTGAAATGTGTACTTTCAAAGCCATCTTTTATAAACCTCGAAATATGTCGAGGAATCCCCAGGTTCGCCGAGGGTTAAAGACGCCTCGGCGACCTGGGGAAACAAAGGGACAGTAACTGCCTCTGGTGACCAGCGTTGACAACTCCTCAGTAAGAAAAGTAGCTATTGGCTGTCCAAAAAGTAGCTAGAAGTAGCTAAATGACATCATCGCCTAATTTGCATAATTTGCCAGGTGCATGATGGGTGATTGAAAATCAGAGAGGCAAACATCTGTGAATTTCACTTTAAAAAAATCACCCTTCTACGAGCGCACCAGTATGTCTGAAAACATGTAGAATGTACTAGGTGTGACTCCAGGTGACTTTATGTTGCCTGTCCTGTTGCATAGAGCCCCAGAGAATTCATTACTTTTCCGGATCGAGCCGTATACTGAGTTATGTATTGATATTTTACCATAGTACAGTTTACTTCTGGAATACAAAGCTTGACTTTTATTTATATTTTGCTATTTTCATTTTTGCAACACAGTTGTTCAAACATGTTTGACTGCAGACTTGTGGGTTTATTCTGACAAAATGCACCAATGGAGCTTTCTAAAATACACAACTGACCGCACACGATGGAAAGATGTTCAAATCTGTTAAATATTCGTAATGCAAGTGAACATTGAATTCACTTTCTAAATTCACTGGGGAAAAACCGCAGAGCCGAAAGGCAACGTTTGCCAGTGCCTTGAAGCAGCAGCCTGGTCAGTGCAACACTGCACGAAATGGAGGCTGAGCCTGACAGGCTGCGGGATGGCGTCACTCTTGCTGTTGCATACACTGGTGCCCCGACAGCTGTCAAGTCAAGAGTTACGTCCGCATCAGGTCAGTTGCTAGTGAGAAATCTAGCTACTTTTTTTTCATTGGTTTGGAAACCAATAGAAAAAAGTGTAATTCCCAAACCAATGGAAAAAAGTAGCTAGATTTCTCGCTAGCCGCTTTTTTAGCAGAAAGTCGCTAGGGGGGCGCACTTTCTCACTAAATATAGTGAGAAAGTCGCCAAGTTGGCAACACTGCTGGTGACCTCTCGTGCTGAAAAGTGACTTTGCACTGCCGCCACAAACCCTGATTCATGGAACGGCGCAAAGTGTATTTTTGCAGTGCAAAGTCATTTTGTACTGCAAAAATGACTATGCACTGACTTTACATGGACTTTGCACTGCAAAAATACACTTTGCACAGTTCCATTAATCAGGGTTTGTGTCGGCAGCGCAAAATCACTTTTCATCAGAGCAAAGTCAATTTGAACCGTGCAAAAAATTGCATGAATCGGGCCCTATGATGCTTCAGCTACTTTCCAGTGCTTTCCAGTACATGTTACGCAGAGACATCCCACCCTGGGAGGAGCGCCCACCTGGCTGCCAGAGGTACAGAAGCGGTTGCACATTTTTTTGTATGAGACTTAAAAACACATTATGATAACGTATAGTGCACTAATGAGGCTATGCCACCTTGGGGCTCGATTCATGGAATATTTGCCGGTTCAAAGTGAATTTGCACTGCTGAAAAGTGACTTTGCACTGTCGACACAAACCCTGATTCATGGAACCGTGCAAAGTCCGAGCAAAGTGATTTTGTACTGCTAAAATGACTGCGCTGACTATGCCTTGCCTGGACTTGCCATGGTTCCATGATTCAGGGTTTGTGTCTGCAGTGCAAAGTCACTTTGAACCAGGCCAATATTCCATGAATCGGGCCCTAAGTCTGGATCGGATCATTCGAACCTGTAATGCACTCTGTGGCCACTGTACTACACCCAGTGTGTGCATTCACTACAGCACACATTTCATCTTTCTGTAGAAATATATTGATCACATGAAATAAGTGAAGTTGAAATGACTATTGATACATTTGATTGCCACCATAGTGAAGTAGATAGCTCAGTGAGTACTTGCTGCAGAAATCTGTGTTCATGTGCCGCACCACAGTACCCAATACTGGAAAGAGCATCTCAGCCTTTTCTCTTGATGAGGTTGATATACATGCAAGTTGATAGTAACACTGTGCTACAAAACAACTTTCTTGCAATAAAAAGTCCTAGTGATGTAAAGTAATATAGCATCATGATGGTGCAGGCCTATTAACCTCCCCCAGTGAAGAGTAGAATGTGCTTGTCGGGAGAGGTGGGTAGCCAAATTAGAGACAGCAAAACCAACATGCAGAGGCTTGTATCCCGGCTTCACCAACAGGCAAAGCTGTGATCCTGGACAGAGCATCTCCCTTGATTGTATAGAACTGGGCTATCTTCTGTGAAAAGGTTTGGTTTCTCACATTCTGGCTATATTATTTGGCCCATTGCCTCAACACCACTTGAACGCCATGGTCCTCTTCTAATCTCTGTCTATGTTTGGATATGTGCCCTTTCCTGGTAACTTCTAACCTGTATCTACTACTGATGCTATCATGTATGGCTTCCTCGCTGCTTCCAATGGGCTTCCTATATTCAGGGTCAGACACAGGCCTAAAATCAGTCCAGGCACCAATGAAAAAGTGGCCCACAATCACGCATTACAACTCGTGACTATTAGAGCAGACTGTTGAGTACTGTCCATGGGGGGGGCTGGGCATTTGGTGTTTTGGGTAAAATATGTTACAAATAATACATATGTGCTTAGTAACATTGGCTAAACAAGTGTACTAACGTATTAAACTTGCCCCTTTTGGCCAAAAAAAGTGTTCCATTCTGTCCATAAAGACAGACCTCTCGTAGAATCACGGCCTGCCCTTCGGCCATTGCCCCATAGGCCAGTTCAAGCTCGCCTATATCCACGCTTGTGCACGTGTACCTTCTGCGAGGCTGCTAATCCCAGTTCTTGGTCCGGGCTGGGGTGCGTCCTGCTTGTATACTGCAGCTGGCTCATCTACTTCCTGGCTGTTCTTCCTGAAATGAGTCCTACACCTCTGTGAGAGCACAACTAGCCTCTGCTAACATTGCCCTTGAAATGATTCCAGCACTGATACAGGGAGTTGGGTGACTTTACAGGAGATTGCGTGCTCATCGTGATCACTGCACGTGATGGATGTGGGAGGCGGTGGCGAACCGAGATTCTTGGATGCCTTCCTCTGTTTTGGTTTCAGAGGGACCCAAATGTGCCTGGGCATTATGATGGCCCTGGGCAGACAATTTATTTTGTGGCATTTGTTTGTCTCCATACAGAATATTTGATGTCTAGGTCTCTATGTCGGAAAGCCTCCTGTGGTGCATGGCCACCAGATAGGAAGGGGTAGAACAAGGGGGCTATACAGGCACTGCCCTACATCCTTCTCGCCACAATCGATCCTCTTTTGAGTGGAAACCCAAAACTGTGGATGGATAGAAGGAAACAGTCTGGGGGGACATCCCTGCTCAGAAGCACACAAATTGCTCTAATCTTTCAAACAGTTGTCATGTACATAAAGTTTTAATCTGAAGTGGGAGGCGGTGGCGAACAGAGATTTTTGGATGCCTTCCTCTGTTTAGGTTTCAGAGGGACCCAAATGTGCCTGGGCATTATGATGGTCCTGGGCAGACAATTTATTTTGTGGCATTTGTTTGTCTCCATACAGAATATTTGATGTCTAGGTCTCTATGTCGGAAAGCCTCCTGTGGTGCATGGCCACCAGATAGGAAGGGGTAGAACAAGGGGGCTATACAGGCACTGCCCTACATCCTTCTCGCCACAATCGATCCTCTTTTGAGTGGAAACCCAAAACAGTGGATGGATAGAAGGAAACAGTCTGGAGGGACATCCCTGCTCAGAAGCACAAACATTGCTCTAATCTTTCAAACAGTTGTCATGTACATAAAGTTTTAATCTGAAGTTACTTAGAATAGTTCCTTAAATAAAATATGTGCACATATATATATATATATATATATATATATATATATATATATATATATATATATGTTTTTTTTGTTATGCTCTTGGTTACTTCAAGCCTTTTGCATTTCATAGCATAAAGTTACAGTAAGAAAAATAAAACAATCAAAATGACCATAAAAATCATTATTCCGAGAGAAAATTACCAAGCACAACAAACATAATAAAGCACTCTGTTAAGATATAACATTTGCTATGACAAATATACAGTAAAATAAATGTCAACCTGACCCTTACCGCCACTTCTAACAGCCTACATTTAGCGATTGCCCAGATGTGACAGGTCGCAGCGGCCACTATCAATGGTTCAGCAGAGTAGATCATGGCCCAAAACTGCTCCGATTCATAACCCCTCCGCCCCCGGGCATATCCCTTGTCATAGAACATTTATAAATCAGGACATTCAGTCAAGACAGGTCTGCAGGATCCAACCTCGGCCCCACAAATACGGCGCAGTCTCACTTCTCTAGGTTCCTTAACCCAAGCCCCGGTAACCGCTCGTACTGGCAGTATATTCAACCGCAGGTATAAGATAAAACGCGGCAGAGGTAAACTGCAGTATTTTATAAGATAGCTACGGGTTTCCGCCAGGCGGAACCTTGCTTTACGAACTCCAGGTTTCGCTTGCGACAGTCAATGGCCCTCATTACGACCCTGGCGGAAAGTGACTGACCGGACCGCAACAGCGTAAATAGCGTTTCCGCCATTGCACGAAGGAGCAAAGTGCGGCCAATCACGACCCATCGGGCACGAGCATTACGCCATGGCGGAATCCGAAAGGCTGCGATGGCGGAAATGACCCCAAAACGGCCCTTACCGCCGCCGTACGCTGCACCAGGTGCAATACCGCCACCCATCTTAGCGGTCACCGTAATGAGCGGTCACCGTAACGAGCGTGCACCGCAAATTACGGCCACCGTAAATATACGGAAACGGAAGTAAAAGCATGTGGCCGGAACGGGAAACAGCACGCCGCACAACTATAAAAACCGAATCCCAACACAACCATAAAAAATCCGACCCTGACACACATCCCAACCCGTTAGCAACCCCAGTTAAAAAAATAAATATGGGAAAGGTAGCCAAGAAAGCGTGTGACCGCAAGCGGCAGGTACACTTCTCCCGAGAGGAACTGACCGTGCTCACCGAGACCCTACAGGAAAATTCCGCCGTCGTCTTCTCCAGTCAAATGACCAGGACGGCCCTTGCCAACAAGAAGGCCATATGGGCCCTGGTGGCACAGCGCGTAAGTGCGGTGGGGACAACACCCCGCACGCCACAGCAATGTCGCAAGCGGTGGGACGACCTGCGGATCCGCGTACGCAGCATACTTACTGCGAACAGGAACATCGCCACAGCTACCGGGGGGGGTTCAGAGTCGCCCATCAAGTTGACCCCCTGGGAGGAAATCTGCGCCTCCACCATAGGAATGGAGAGCATAGAGGGAGTCGGAGGGATGGAGAAAGGAGTGCCGACATCCGGAGAATCAGGTAGGTTGGCCAAGAGAAACAATGCGAAATCCACAAACCACGAACATGTGCAGTACCATGTGACCCCATAGTGCAATACATACTTAGCCCTGACAGCGCCCTCTAAAAGTCAGAATGAACAAACAAATCAATCAAGAAGCCATAAACAACCCCTACATGTGCAGCATGCACCCCCTAACTGCAGGCAGCCAAATGAATGCATCCTCAATCCACACGAAAATGAGACCACCTCCAAGGCCCAGTCCCAAATCAGCCTCATGTACCACCCCAATGCATTTGATACGTTGCCATTCCAAATCCGACAGACCCATAACTAACGCTCGCCCCTCTTTACTCCACCACAGGGTCCGATACCAACGACGAGCTGCAGGACACCCCTACCAGCACGCCTGCAAAGAGGGCCAGGACCAACGTCCCAAGAGCCTCCACCTCAGGTGCAAGGATCAAGACACGGCAGCAGCAGGAATCAAGTGGCAGCACACTGGAGGGGACTGCAACAGGCACCCCAGCAGCCAGCAAGTCCACAACCCCAGCACCACAGGTCCCCCCAAAGAACGTATCTGATGGCACTGCCTCTGGTGGTAGCAGCACCATAGGTGACACAGCTGTCATGCCAGCATGCTCCGACACGGAAAACAGTGCTGGCGACGTAGGTACCATCCATGACCTTTCCCAATCCCCCTGCATGTTCCATCCCCTACACCATGACGAAACCACGCAGGGGCACCCTGAAGACGACGACTGGCCAACCCCCACAAGTCCTGTGCCAAGGCAACATGTGTTGAGCAGCCCCCCTGTCACACCACCGCAAATGTCCATGGCCCAGCAGAGGCAACAGTCCCTCGACCTGCTGATCGAGCAACAGCAGGAAGCGTCCACGCTACTCAAGGACCATGCAAATGAATGCGGGGGTTCCAGGGCAGCCATGGAAACATCCACCGAGACACTCAGGGCACAAATAGAGAAAAGTAGTGAGAGCCTCAGGGGAGAAATGGAGAGAAGCACCGAGAGCCTGAGAGCACAAATGGAGAAAAGCACCGAGAGCCTGAGAGCACAAATGGAGAAAAGCACCGAGAGCCTGAGGGGGGAACTGCATGCGACGTCCAAAGACGTTTGTGCTGAACTTGCTGCTGTGCGCCGTGTGCTCTCGGAGCTCTCACAAACCCTCAGAGACATGCATGGACGCGAGCAGGCAGAGACCTCATCCGTGGCAAGTTCCGTCCAGGGCAGCCCCCAACGCAGATCTGGCAGGAACCTGCGCTCCACGGGCAGGGGTGCCCCTGATACCCGTAGAGGGGGCTTGCAATAGCGTCTACCCACGGACAGCATGCATATTTGGACACTGGTGTTGGGGGGGGAGGTAGTAGGGTGGAGGGGGTGTGTTGGGCTTCACTGGGTGGCGGGTCCATAGGGTGTATAAATCAAATCACATTAACAATACAGCACCTCATTATCATCCAATGACATGTGTGGACATTGATATTTGCGTACGAGGCCTTCATAGGCGTACAGTCCACAATGTGCCTGTACTACACACACACAGTGCCACAGGTCCCCTTTCCGTGTAATAGGCACCATGCGTGGTTGCTAGAAGCATGCATCTATGATGCTCTGTCGGATTGCACGTGCATCCTGTGCCTCATGGACTCCTTGAGGTGCCTCCACATCCCCACCCTCATCATCATCATCATCTTCAGGTGCATGCAGTACAGCGTCAGGGGGCATGGGCACATTCCTACGTATGCACATGTTGTGCAGCATGACACATGCCATGACCATCTTAGAAACCTTCTCATGGCTGTATATGAGTGCCCCGCCAGACCTGCTGAGGCTGCGGAAACGAGCCTTCAGTAGGCCGAATGCCTGTTCAATGACCACACGGGTACGTGAGTGGGCATGGTTGTAGTCCTCCTCATGCTCGTTCTGTGGGTTCCGGATTGGTGTAAGGAGCCATCTCTTCAGTGGATACCCGGCATCACCTGTATGAGACGAATAAAGGGTGTCAGTGGAATGATAGTGCTAAGTAGCCCCCCCCCCCCCCTGCAAGGTCATTGACGCATCAAATGGGCCACGATGTCATGCATGGAATGAGACTCACCGAGTAGCCAGAATCTGTGCCCTGCGTGTCGCTCCATGTAGCGTGGTATTCTTGTGTTCCTCAGGACCATAGAATCATGGGTAGATCCTGGAAATCTGGCACAACAATGCGTAAATATCTTGTTGGAGTCACACACCATTTGCACATTGATTGAATGAAATTGTTTCCGGTTGCGGTACTGGACCTCCATGGCATGTGGGACAACCAATTCAACATGGGTGCAGTCGATGGCACCAATGCAACCCGGGATGCCGCCAAGTGCATGGAATCCCACTTTAGCGTTGGTAATCTCCTGGTACGTGCGTGGTAGTGTGATGTGGTCGTCGGCGTGCTTCAGGAGGGCATCGTGCACTTGGAAGAGTGTCCGTGAGAACAGTGGCTGTGAAATGCCATGCAACTGTCCCACTGTGTGCTGGTAGGTGCCTGTGGCCAGGAAGTGGAGTGCAGACACCACCTTCAGTAGGGGTGGGATGGCGGTTGGGCTATCTATCATGCTCACGAGGTCAGCATGTGTCATGTCCACAATGGCGATTATGGTGTCCCGGTCCAAACGGTAGAGGGTGTGGATCTGCTCAGCAGTGAGGTTGAACGGATCGGCTCGGAGGCGTGGGATTGCGGGCCGCCTGCGTGGTGGTAGTGGCAGTGCTTGTGGGCCTTGCTGACCCTGCCTTGCCCTCCTCCTCCTCCTTCTCCTCCGTCTCCCCTGTGCGCCCGGTTGTTGTACCTGTTGTTGTTCGTCGTCTTCTTGTAGTTGTAGCACTTGCAGTGCTATCTGGTACCCCAGGCCCAACATCGCTAGTCCTGCCGGTAGCATTTTGGAGTGGGAGTGGTTGTGGGAGGGGTTTGGGTCTGCAATATATGTGCTGTCGGCCTGTATGGCCTCCACCTGTGCTGATTGAATGAATCTGTGGCAGATGCAATCCCTTCTGGTCGAGCACGTCCCGCACGTAAGGCTGCATTTGGCCGCATGGCATCTTGGGATTTGAATCATGTATCTAATCCCGATGGCAGTGTGATGTACTTTGACTGATCTTCATGCTATGCTCCCATTGTTACACATGCTATGATTGCAGCCGCTTACATACCTGTGAAGAGTCAGTGGTATGTAGGGCTCGATCGATGGGCGACCCTCATGCAGCACAGTAACGTAATTCACCGACGGGCGTGGCGTACCATTTGTGATTGCAGCCAGTTAGCATCATGACACACAGCCGCACTACATTGATGTAATTGTGAATGCAAGCGTTCACAGAAGCCTTTTCGACGTAATGTTGCAAGTGAGGAATTCGAAGGCCAGCATTTTGGGTTTTGAAGTAGCGGCGAGGATACGCCCACAGGTCTGGCTGGAAATGTAACGTTCTATTGTAGAATGTCCTTGGGACATGGCCCATAACGAGCAGGCAATGAATGATATGAATTGAATGGGATGCGCAATAGCGTAGTGGACGATGAGGCAGGACGTTCCCAAATCCATCTTGCTTCACAACACTACAGATCCGGCCAGGGGCACAGTGGTTTTTGGCGGACTGCATTACGCACAGACGCGATGGAAGTTTCACATATTATGTGAGTGAATATTCATGCGTTTTCATTGCGGGATGAGGGAATGATGTGTGGATGCATGGACTGATGAATCCGTTTAGGGTCTGCCATGTACATGGGTTTTTTGGTTCACTCCCCTTCCCCTGCGTTATGTGATGCAAGGCTGCCATAGTGGGACATACGTCTATCTGCCCTTGTCGGATCCTCCCTGTCTCGACGCGCCTTCATACACTTGTGTCTAGGCACGTTACTAATCCCATGTCATGGGTTCTATCTTGACGGACGCATGCACAGTAACCGACGTTGCCAATGGTGTATTTAGCTCGATTGGTTTCGTTGTGATTCGATACTGATTTAGGGGTGTGTATATTCCTTTGGAGTGGGCTAGCATGCATATGGGTGTGGATTTGGTGTGTTGAATGAAGATTGTAATGCATCATGAGTCCCGTAATGCAATCGGTTGATTTGTGTTTCTTTTGGGTGACAGGTATCTCCTGCCCTATTGCAGATGCCATCTCTACGCCACTCCTCCAGATGGTTTTTACTCTCGACTCCTGCAGCTTCGGGTGAATCAGTGGAGCACCATTTCGATCATATGGGACGATCGCCAATGGGCCACATGCCCTTACGCTGTACTGGTGGCTAGGTGCAACATTTCGGCCTTTCAGCTCGACTAGTGCCTGCCTCATGGGACGGACCTGCGGTTCTTGCCGCTTCCATGTTGCCTTTTGGAACGTTGATGTAAGCCCTGTGTGCCATGATGGTACAGGGCGTCACACAAGTGGAAGCCGGTCAATTATTGCAGATGCAGCCCTCGGTGATGATGGTTGTTTTGGTGGTATTTTGCAAATTGCTGTGGGGCCTTTGTCATTTGGATGTGCATTTAAATTGTATTCCGATATTTGTCGTGTTGCGTTGTTCTTTGCAGGTGATGTGGCGATTTTCGCTTTGTGGCGGTATGTATTGCGTGATGATCTGCATTGTGTTCCGCCTTCTGAGTTGAGTTGTGTGGTACAGTACTGGCCGCGTTTGCCTACGTAGCACAGTATGGTCACGGATAGAGGCTGCCATTGTGACTGTTTACATGATGTGCTGTTCAGGGGCGGGGGATTGGCTTTTGGCCGACTGGTGCCTGTCAGCCAGGTCGATTGGTGGAATGATGGGTTGTTCAGAATGTGGCTGGTCACAGGTGACTGTGTTTGCGTGCGTTTGTTGGAGGGGGACTGGGGTCATGTCCATTGGAATAGCTTCTGTATTGATGCCATCTGTGCCCTGCAGCTCCCATCGGCCCCTCTTGGGATGAGCCTGGCTGCTCAGTCACTCTGCCGACTTGTGTGGTACATGCTTCTGCTGATGGTTGGTTTGTTTACTGGCATGAGTACAGGGCTGGTGCAATCCCCCTCAGGATGCTGTTGTGGATGTTGCCTTGCGCTGGTGGCAAGCGATGGGGGACTACTGTTGTTTTGTGTCATGTGTTCTTGATTTTCATTTTGATGTGTTGTACCTTCACATGCCTGTGCTGCGTCAGTACGGCTATGGTGACATGCCGTACATGGATGCCCACTCACGGGGCGCTTTGAGCCCCTGCATGCTTTTCTACGTTGGCATGCATGGGTGAATTGTGGATTTCACTGGTTGCATAGTGTGAGTACATTGCGCATGCCAGGAGTTGTGCAATGAGGCCAGGGAGTGGAGTACAGGCACTCAGTGGGCCATTTACGGTTGGTTCGCGTTGCCGTATTTCTCGCCATGGCGGAATGGTACTTTACGACGTGCTTGATGGCGTTCAGTACATGTCCGCTAGGGTCAGAATTCGCGTACCGTTGCGCCATGGCGGTGATTCCGGTTTTGCAAGGCGCGCGTGCGCGTACTTGGTGCAGTTAGCGTTGCCGTTCACTGCGGTGTCGCTAATGGCATCGTACTTTACGGTGACGGGTCATGATCGCAACGAGCGGTGTTCGATGGCGGTATTGCATTTCCGCCATCATTTTTCCATTTCCGCAAGGGTCGTAATGAGGCCCAATGTATCAGTGGTCACTACTCGGTCCCACAATAATGATCTTTCCCTTAACTCGAACAAAAACACACCAGGCTGAGCCATGTCCTCTGCTTGCAGGCCGATGGCTTTTAGGTGATCAAGCACAATATTTCTCATGCTCTGATTGGCCGAGCTACCAGGTCTAAACTTACCTTGGGAACCAAGTAACAACAACAATGTGTTTGAGGTTACACCAGGCTTTGTTAATATTCCTTAATAATTTGGTGCACCTCAACTTCCAGAGCGTAGCAAGTAAAGTCACCCCCAATTCCATTCTTAACGCTTCAACTGAGACCGATTTAGGAACCCTCAAAATCGACCTCAGTCATTTCCCCTCAATTCTGTAAAGCCACTTAGTGGTAACACCTGTCATGGAGTCTATACCATCCATCAGAGTCGGAATAGCTGATGTGATGATGTATACCTCAAGGAGGCCTTCTATCGACTCTCCTCCCCTGGTGGTTTTTATGAGCTTTTCAGAACCTGCCACATGCGCACCCCCACAGTAGTGACAGGGCCCCCAAGAATCATCGCGAATGGTGTCTCGGGGGGACGGACATCCCAGGTAAATATGGTTCCATGTCCTTCCATCGCCCGTTTTTATTTTGCGTCATGTTTTGCCGCCGATTTTTTTGCCACAAAAACTCTTCAAATTATTTTATTTTTTGGGTGGGGGGGTTTACCCCCAAACCCCTGTTCAAACTGATTTGCAATCTAGTCCCTGCACCCACCTACACCTTATGTCCCTCTACCCACCCACCCCATATTTTTCGATGGTTTTTTTGCGGTAAAAAATCAGTGGCAAAAAATGCACCGGAAAAAAAACGGTGATGAATGGACGTCGTACCGGTATACATATAGGTCTTGACTTGAATCCATGTAATGGCGTCTAACCCGAAATTATAATTCAAAGGCTTCTCTCCCTTGCGCTGCACTTGCAATATCTTGGTCTTTTGGAGATGCTGTTGTCTTGTGGATACTGCGCCAGAACGTCTAAGGAATGTTCTAGTCCCGGGGCGTGCGATCAAGTACTACGTTATCCTCTGCGTAACCCATCCAAGAGATAAGTACGCCCAGGGGTGGACCAGGAACCAAAAGAGGCCCTGGAGATAATGTTCACAGTGGCCCCAAATGACATCTTCGGCAAGACCAAATCCTTTTCCTATGAGAAAATGTGGAAATACCACACAAAAGAGGCCCATGGTGCAGAGGCCGAGTGGGAAATCCCCAGAGTGCCCTATAGGCCAGTCCACCCCTGGGCACGCCCCCCAAACGTGGAGAAGGATTACTGCAATGGACGAGGGACACTCCCCTGTCCGCACCCCTGCTGCAATCCCCTATTGGTGCCCACTGGTGCAGTGATAGCGCCCTCCTGGGATAATGGTACTGGCACCCATGGATCCGTGTACAGAAGTGGCAATGTGCCAAGCAGCCAGTTTATTCCAGAGGCGTTCACGGGCCACTGAATGAAATGCCGCCAATAGCTATTATACATATGACACAAAACGTAGCCAGAACTACTTGGGGGGAGGGGGGGGTTGTTTTCTTTTATTTGTAGTCGTAATAAACCGCGCGATTGCCGGTCTGCTTCTTTGGCCCTGGTATTAGTAATCTCATTTAGCACAGACGGTATTATTTTCATATGTTAATGTGCACAGCTCCCCATCATTTTAAGCAACACCCAGACTTCTTTAAATCTCTGGTTCAGATTCCCACATGCCAAGGTTTTCATCTTAACGATAAGTCTAAAGGAGTTAAACCCATCCATCCTCTTGGCACTGCTGTGGAATGATGGTGTAAATCATGTAACCGTTCTACCAATATCCCTGAATAACTAAAGGAATAGCGCACAGTGTGTATACCGTCTTCACAGAGGGCTAATCTCATACTTTCTACCAATATCCCTGAATAACTAAAGGAATAGCGCACAATGTGTATACCGTCTTCATAGAGTGCTAATCTCATACTTTCTACCAATATCCCTGAATAACTAAAGGAATAGCGCACAGTGTGTATACCGTGCTAATATCATGTGCTAATAACATACTTTCTACCAATATCCCTGAATAACTAAAGGAATAGCGCACAGTGTGTATACCGTCTTCACAGAGGGCTAATCTCATACTTTCTACCAATATCCCTGAATAACTAAAGGAATAGCGCACAATGTGTATACCGTCTTCATAGAGGGCTAATCTCATAATTTCTACCAATATCCCTGAATAACTAAAGGAATAGCGCACAGTGCGTATACCGTGCTAATATCATGTGCTAATCTCATACTTTCTACCAATATCCCTGAATAACTAAAGGAATAGCGCACAGTGTGTATACCGTCTTCACAGAGGGCTAATATCATACTTTCTACCAATATCCCTGAATAAATAAAGGAATAGCGCACAGTGTGTATACCGTCTTCACAGAGGGCTAATATCATACTTTCTACCAATATCCCTGAATAACTGAAGGAATAGCGCACAGTGTGTATACCGTGCTAATATCATGTGCTAATCTCATACTTTCTACCAATATCCCTGAATAACTAAAGGAATAGCGCACAGTGTGTATACCGTCTTCACAGAGGGCTAATATCATACTTTCTACCAATATCCCTGAATAAATAAAGGAATAGCGCACAGTGTGTATACCGTCTTCACAGAGGGCTAATATCATACTTTCTACCAATATCCCTGAATAACTAAAGGAATAGCGCACAGTGTGTATACCGTCTTCACAGAGGGCTAATATCATAGCGCACAGTGTGTATACCGTGCTAATATCATGTGCTAATAACATACTTTCTACCAATATCCCTGAATAACTAAAGGAATGGCGCACAATGTGTATACCGTGCTAATATCATACTTTTCCCGTGGCAAGATGGAAGGAAAGACATGCAGGGCGGACGAATCCTTTAATTTCGGTGGAGAGTGCTAATTCCCGGGGCAAGAAGGAAGGAAAGACATGCAGAGAGGCGGACGAATCCTTTAATTTCGATGCGGCCAGTTCGGCGCGGGCGCGCCGAACCGGCTCCTGCGCCCAACCGGCCGCGCCGAAACGTCCTGCTCCGCTTGGCGTTTGCTTTGAGCGCGTATCTTGATGACGTGCGCCCCCTCGTGTGCAGTCTTTTAAATACACCCTGCTTAATCTTCCAATCCCCTATTTCAGGCCTTCGTTGCACCTTTGCTTCCATCTGCTCCTGTGCATATTATTACCCGGCTGCAGCGGATTGGCTGCCGAGGCCCCTCCTGCACAGCGTTTTACGTGCTTGCTGGCAGAGAATAAAGCTTGGGTCTGCGATAGAGAGCGGGAGAGACAGAGAAGCGAGGAGAGCCCCCTCAGAACAGAACACGTGCACTGCACTGCAACACAGCACGCCAAGTAGAGCCAAGAGCGAGAAGCACCCATTCAGCCATCGGCAGCAGGTGAGATTTCAAAGTAAGGATAAGCACGCGTCCGGGTCCGCGAGTCCGGGTCCGCGGAGAGTTCGGGGTTAAGCACCAGGGGTGTTTACAAGGGTGGGAACCCACTAGCGGCAGGTCCGAATTCAGCTCAAGAGTTCGCAGCCATCTGCAGCCGATCCATTATCCGCTGGGGGAAAAGTGGCTACAACCCGTTCATCCGTCTGGGGACTGATAAGAGCTCAGCTCCTACCAACAGTGGTGTGGTGGACTAGCCTTCAGGAAACTCCGGAGGTTTCCCCCTGGGCCTCGTTTGTGTAGGTAGACTGGGTAACCCCCCCCCACACACACACACACACCCACACCCACACCCCCCTCCATGCAGGTGCATGAAGGTCCATGCCTTTCTCCCCATGCCTTTCTCCCCTCCACCTCTCAGCCTGACACATTTCTTTGAAGCAAATACTGTATTGTCAGAAATCTTTCACTATGTCATTCCTTACTATTAAATGTTAGAAGTCACTATTTTGTTATGCTGATTTACTTTTCAATCCCTATGTGGGGCACACGTGATTTAAAACCCATCAGTTGGAACCATTTCTTTCAAATGTTCGAACTCCCCAAAACCGCACTTAGTGAGTGAGGGGTGGGTTTGTTCCGCAACCTGTCATGTCGCGCCACTTTGTAAAACATGTTCAGGGCCACGCCTGGTTCCCATTCCACCTCTGCACGCCAACCAAAGTTTTCGGCCGGAACACGGGGAGTCCAGCTCGAGTACCAGCAGAGACTCAGGAGCGGGAAAGGGCACGAACCAGGTTAGCATCGGCGGCACCGACTTCTCAACAACAAAAAGGCCCCGGTTAGCATTGTTCCATCACGAGCCCAGGAGCCCTCAGCGCGAAGCATTAAATCATGCATCCAGTGGGAGAAAGTGAGAGCACAACTTAGATGGCAAACAGCAGCCAGCGTGAGGAGGTGTGAGCTCCCGCGCATGGACACAGCTTACAGTGCAGGGAATAGGCCGGAACGGCGCTCCGGCAATACATGTCTTGTCAGAGCGCCGCTCCGCCCCCAGACTCAGGGCCCAGCCCGTGACTCCCAGGCCCTACCCTGCGCTGCCTAGTCTTCAGATAGTACCCTTCCGCCCCCCAGCTCCAGGGCACGGCACATGACTCCCCAGGCTATGCGCCTCAGCTGCTGTTGCTGCGTCCCCCAGTGCCAGGGCCCAGCACATGACTATCCAGACCCTGGGCCTCAGCTGCTGCTGCTCTGTCCCCCAGATCCAGGGCCCAGCACATGACTCCCCAGACCCTGGGCCTCAGCGACCTAGTCTTCAGATAGTACCCTTCCGCCCCCAGCTCCAGGGCCCGGCACATGACTCCCCAGGCCCTGCGCCTCAGCTGCTGCTGCTCCGCCCCCCAGACCCAGGGCCCAGCACATGACTCCCCAGACCCTGGGCCTCAGCTGTCTAGTCTTCAGATAGTACCCTTCCGCCCCCGAGCTCCAGGGCCCGGCACATGACTCCCCAGGCCCTGCGCCTCAGTTGCTGCTGCTCCGTCCCCCAGACCCAGGGCCTGCACATGACTCCCCAGACCCTGGGCCTCAGCTGCTGCTGCTCCGTCCCCCAGATCCAGGGCCCAGCACATGACTCAGGGCCCAGCACATGACTCCCCAGACCCTTGGCCTCAGCTGCTGCTGCTCCGTCCCCCAGTCCCAGGGCCCAGCACATGACTCCCCAGGCCCTGCGCCTAAGTTGCTGCTGCTCCGTCCCCCAGATCCAGGGCCCAGCACATGACTCCTCAGACCCTGGGCCTCAGCTGCTGCTGCTCCGTCCCCCAGATCCAGGGCCCAGCACATGACTCCCCAGACCCTGGGCCTCAGTTGCTGCTGCTCCGTCCCCCAGACCCAGGGCCCAGCACATGACTCCCCAGACCCTGGGCCTCAGCTGCCTAGTCTTCTGAAATCAGTTTGCTCCTTGGATCACTCCCGGGAGATACACGACCTTTCCGAAGACTCGCCACTGCAGGCAGCAACTACCAAATCCTCACATACAGTGCTGCAGCTGGCCACACTAGTATACATGTCCTGCAAGTTAGACATCGGTTTATTAGGGTGAATAATGTGACCAATCAAAACAGAAGAGTCCATTATTCACTTTAAAGGGCTTCTTACTGAATCACTAGAAGACCACATTTAAAAATGTGCACGTTATGTAATTCTCTTTGCTTTTCTGCAAATCGCTAGGATTGGGTTCTATGAAGAGATACTGTGTTGTGCGAGCTGGCCGCGCCAGCCCTTGGGCACCGCCCCCTTCTTCCCACAGCCCTGCTCCTCTAAAGAGGTGACAGTTCCCCAATACACGTTTTCCATTTCCAGCACCGGACTCGTGAATACAGTAGGGCGAGGCGAGGGCCTGGTGCCACCTCTGCACTGGAAGGGTTGTGCCATATTGTGGGAGCGGGAGAGACGTGTTACTTGTGCTACCTAATTATCGCTTCATTGCTCCGGTTCGCCGAGGAGATGGGAACATGCTGGAGGCTTGTGTTGTCTCACTGATTCGTTGTGGAGTCTTGCTGTAGTTTATTGCTGCCAATATCACTTCTTGGTAGTGGACAGGATGGTCCGCCTTGACATTGGCACTCGAGATTGTGTGTGCTGTCACGCCTCTTGGTTTTGGTGCCTTCTGCTATACACACAGAGTTGTGTGAACTCACTGCTGGGGGTGCGCTATTTAATTGCATGGTGTCGGGGCCTTGAATCATGACTTTACTTGAAATTGATGTTTTATCTTACCGTGTCACTTTTAATCGGGGATTTATGGAGTCTTGCTGCTTATGAGGAGAGACACCAAGAGACGTGTGGCATCTCACTGCTTATGAGGATGAGGAGGGACAGGAAGAGACGTGTGGCATCTCACTGCTTATGAGGATGAGGAGGGACAGGAAGAGACGTGTGGCATCTCACTGCTTATGAGGATGAGGATGAGGAGAGACAGTAAGAGACTTGTGGCATGCCACTATTTATGAGGGGAAGAGACTTGTGGCATCTCACTGCTTATGAGGATGAGGAGGGACAGGAAGAGACTTGTGGCATGCCACTATTTATGAGGGGAAGAGACTTGTGGCATCTCACTGCTTATGAGGATGAGGAGGGACAGGAAGAGACGTGTGGCATCTCACTGCTTATGAGGATGAGGAGGGACAGGAAGAGACGTGTGGCATCTCACTGCTTATGAGGATGAGGAGGGACAGAAAGAGACGTGTGGCATCTCACTGCTTATGAGGATGAGGATGAGGAGAGACAGTAAGAGACTTGTGGCATGCCACTATTTATGAGGGGAAGAGACTTGTGGCATCTCACTGCTTATGAGGATGAGGAGGGACAGGAAGAGACTTGTGGCATGCCACTATTTATGAGGGGAAGAGACTTGTGGCATCTCACTGCTTATGAGGATGAGGAGGGACAGGAAGAGACGTGTGGCATCTCACTGCTTATGAGGATGAGGAGGGACAGGAAGAGACGTGTGGCATCTCACTGCTTATGAGGATGAGGAGGGACAGGAAGAGACTTGTGGCATGCCACTATTTATGAGGGGAAGAGACTTGTGGCATCTCACTGCTTATGAGGATGAGGAGGGACAGGAAGAGACGTGTGGCATCTCACTGCTTATGAGGATGAGGAGGGACAGGAAGAGACGTGTGGCATCTCACTGCTTATGAGGATGAGGAGGGACAGGAAGAGACTTGTGGCATGCCACTATTTATGAGGGGAAGAGACTTGTGGCATCTCACTGCTTATGAGGATGAGGAGGGACAGGAAGAGACGTGTGGCATCTCACTGCTTATGAGGATGAGGATGAGGAGAGACAGTAAGAGACTTGTGGCATGCCACTATTTATGAGGGGAAGAGACGTGTGGCATCTCACTGCTTATGAGGATGAGGAGAGACAGGAAGAGACTTGTGGCATGTCACTGTTTATGAGGGGAAGATACTTGTGGCATGTCACTTCTTATGAGGATGAGGAAGGACAGGAAGAGACACGTGGCATCTCACTGCTTATGAGGACGATGAGAGACAGGAAGAGACTTGTGGCATCTCACTGCTTATGAGGATGAGGAGAGACAGGAAGAGACTTGTGGCATGTCACTGCTTATGAGGATGAGGACAGACAGGAATAGACTTGTGGCATCTCACTGCTTATGAGGATGAGGAGAGACAGGAAGAGACTTGTGGCATGTCACTGCTTATGAGGATGAGGACAGACAGGAATAGACTTGTGGCGTCTCACTGCTTATGAGGAGAGGCAGGAAGAGACTTGTGGCATGTCAATGCTTATGAGGAGGGACAGGAAGAGACACGTGGCATCTCACTGCTTATGAGGATGAGGAGAGACAGGAAGAGACTTGTGGCATCTCACTGCTTATGAGGATGAGGAGGGACAGGAAGAGACGTGTGGCATCTCACTGCTTATGAGAATGAGGGGAGACAGGAAGAGACTTGTGGCATGTCACTGCTTATGAGGATGAGGAGGGACAGGAAGAAACTTGTGGCATGTCACTGCTTATGAGGATGAGGAGAGACAGGAAGAGACTTGTGGCGTCTCACTGCTTATGAGGGTGAGGAGAGACAGGAAGAGACTTGTGGCGTCTCACTGCTTATGAGGATGAGGAGGGACAGGAAGAGACGTGTGGCATCTCACTGCTTATGAGGAGAGACAGGAAGAGACTTGTGGCATCTCACTGCTTATGAGGATGAGGAGGGACAGGAAGAGACGTGTGGCATCTCACTGCTTATGAGGAGGGACAGGAAGAGACACGTGGCATCTCACTGCTTATGAGGATGAGGATGAGGAGAGACAGTAAGAGACTTGTGGCATGCCACTATTTATGAGGGGAAGAGACTTGTGGCATCTCACTGCTTATGAGGATGAGGAGGGACAGGAAGAGACGTGTGGCATCTCACTGCTTATGAGGATGAGGAGGGACAGGAAGAGACGTATGGCATCTCACTGCTTATGAGGATGAGGAGGGACAGGAAGAGACGTGTGGCATCTCACTGCTTATGAGGATGAGGAGGGACAGGAAGAGACTTGTGGCATCTCACTGCTTATGAGGATGAGGAGAGACAGGAATAGACTTGTGGCGTCTCACTGCTTATGAGGAGAGGCAGGAAGAGACTTGTGGCATCTCACTGCTTATGAGGATGAGGAGGGACAGGAAGAGACGTGTGGCATCTCACTGCTTATGAGGAGGGACAGGAAGAGACGTATGGCATCTCACTGCTTATGAGGATGAGGATGAGGAGAGACAGTAAGAGACTTGTGGCATGCCACTATTTATGAGGGGAAGAGACTTGTGGCATCTCACTGCTTATGAGGATGAGGAGGGACAGGAAGAGACGTGTGGCATCTCACTGCTTATGAGGATGAGGAGGGACAGGAAGAGACGTATGGCATCTCACTGCTTATGAGGATGAGGAGGGACAGGAAGAGACGTGTGGCATCTCACTGCTTATGAGGATGAGGAGGGACAGGAAGAGACTTGTGGCATCTCACTGCTTATGAGGATGAGGAGAGACAGGAATAGACTTGTGGCGTCTCACTGCTTATGAGGAGAGGCAGGAAGAGACTTGTGGCATGTCACTGCTTATGAAGAGGGACAGGAAGAGACACGCGGCATCTCACTGCTTATGAGGATGAGGAGAGACAGGAAGAGACTTGTGGCATCTCACTGCTTATGAGGATGAGGAGGGACAGGAAGAGACGTGTGGCATCTCACTGCTTATGAGGATGAGGAGGGACAGGAAGAGACGTGTGGCATCTCACTGCTTATGAGGATGAGGATGAGGAGAGACAGTAAGAGACTTGTGGCATGCCACTATTTATGAGGGGAAGAGACTTGTGGCATCTCACTGCTTATGAGGATGAGGAGAGACAGGAAGAGACTTGTGGCATGTCACTGTTTATGAGGGGAAGATACTTGTGTCATGTCACTTCTTATGAGGATGAGGAAGGACAGGAAGAGACACGTGGCATCTCACTGCTTATGAGGACGATGAGAGACAGGAAGAGACTTGTGGCATCTCACTGCTTATGAGGATGAGGAGAGACAGGAAGAGACTTGTGGCATGTCACTGCTTATGAGGATGAGGACAGACAGGAATAGACTTGTGGCGTCTCACTGCTTATGAGGAGAGGCAGGAAGAGACTTGTGGCATGTCACTGCTTATGAGGAGGGACAGGAAGAGACACGTGGCATCTCACTGCTTATGAGGATGAGGAGAGACAGGAAGAGACTTGTGGCATCTCACTGCTTATGAAGATGAGGAGGGACAGGAAGAGACGTGTGGCATCTCACTGCTTATGAGAATGAGGGGAGACAGGAAGAGACTTGTGGCATGTCACTGCTTATGAGGATGAGGAGGGACAGGAAGAAACTTGTGGCATGTCACTGCTTATGAGGATGAGGAGAGACAGGAAGAGACTTGTGGCGTCTCACTGCTTATGAGGGTGAGGAGAGACAGGAAGAGACTTATGGCGTCTCACTGCTTATGAGGATGAGGAGAGACAGGAAGAGACTTGTGGCGCTCACTTCTTATGAGGAGAGACAGGAAGAGACTTGTGGCATCTCACTGCTTATGAGGATGAGGAGGGACAGGAAGAGACGTGTGGCGTCTCACTTCTTATGAGGATGAGGAGACGGGAAGAGACTTGTGGCGTCTCACTTCTTATGAGGATGAGGAGAGACAGGAAGAGACTTGTGGCGTCTCACTTCTTATGAGGATGAGGAGAGACAGGAAGAGACTTGTGGCATCTCACTGCTTATGAGTATGAGGAGAGATAGGAAGAGACTTGTGGCATCTCACTGCTTATGAGGGTGAGGAGAGACAGGAAGAGACTTGTGGCATCTCACTGCTTACGAGGAGGGACAGGAAGAGACGTGTGGCATCTCACTGCTTATGAGTATGAGGAGAGATAGGAAGAGACTTGTGGCATGTCCCTGCTTATGAGGATGAGGAGGGACAGGAAGAAACTTGTGGCGCCTCACTGCTTCTGAGGATGAGGAGAGACAACCCCCCCACACCTGCCAAGCCATAAGAAACGGAATGCTTTATATACATCAAACCAACTATGCACCTGCCGCGATAATCTGCCTGTATACTCTGTGCACTAGTACCGCCTTACCAACTCTACTTGCTCTTGCCCCACTATTTGTCCAACTACTGTTGCGTAGAGAATACGCAGTGTTACGCATGCACGGCCGAGAACGAGGCTCGCGCATTCGCGTTGTTAATAAAGACTGCCCCACGAGTCTCGCGCATGCGCGTTGTTAATAAAGACTGCCCCACCCGGCAGCCGCCGGGGACCTGAGCAATCCACACGCGTCCCATGTGGTCTCTTGAGTATGCGTGTGAGTTAAGAGATCATCCATGTACAAGGAACCGCGCAAAGGAGGGAAAGGAATCCCGGCCCTCCCTACAAGACTGCGGGCCTGCTTCGCCTGCACCTGCGTCAGGATTTCCCTGGGCAACGCCAACAAGACCCACTCAGCCTACCTCCTTTTCCGCTTCTTCCTCACACCAACATGGAGGAGGCTAGGCTGGGACAAGTGGGAAAACACGGCCCCGTACAACTGGACGCTCCCTTGGTACTACAGGGAGATGGAAAAGTTCATCGCAGATTTTGGCCTTCAGGGGGTGGTGCCTGCATTGTGGAACCCAAGGACAATCCACAACCTGATCAGGTCCCAAGACACCACAGACCACATTGAGGACCTGCCAGCGGCCACAGTTACCCAGGTGTGGGAAAATGTGGCATCAAACAAACTCCTGAATATTCACAAGGACATCGCCTGGCTGACGGTGAGGGGGGCACTATCTGTGCGAGCATTCATGAACAGGCGGGGCCTCTGCCCACACAGGAGCTGCCCAAGGGGGTGCCCGGCAGAGGAAACAGCGTACCACCTCTTCTGGGCATGCCCCTTTGCAAGGAAACTGCGCAGGGCCCTGAACACTGAGTTGAGTGCTCACATCCCGCCCCAAGACATTATACACCAGTCTGTGCTGTATGGACTCTTTGCACAGACCCACACAGTAGAGGCAATCCAGAACTGCTGGAGGATCCTCTGCTGCCTGAAGGACATTCTCCTCTACGCAAGGAAACGCCTGGTCCTCAATGATGAGCTGCTGACAACCGAAGCCTGCCGCAGGATGGTCCACGGCCTGCTAAGAGACTACGAAATCAAGGACAGCCTGGAAGATGGGGACCTGAGTAAAACCCCCAGCCCAGGCAATCATCCAAAAAATAAAATAAAAAAAAAGGGAACTCTTAGCCTACTCAGGCAAAACACGAACACTTTGTAAACCACAGACTCTGAACAGAAAATATATATGTACCCACCCAAATGCCCAAAGTAAAATTGAAACTACCCCTTCTGCTTTGAGGGGGGAATGTAATTGCCACAAAAGTCTATTCATTGAATTGAATTTATTACCCTTGTATCATCTTTAAGCACTTAATAAAGATATTAAAAATAAAAAAAAAAATTGAGTATGTGTGTGTGACTGCGTGTGAGTGCTGGCGCGGGTCTCGGGCGGCTCACCCTTTACAACAACTACCACAACCCTACCTCACCGCTCTTCCTGCCAGGCCCAACGCAGGGAAGGCTCGGGAGCAGCAACAAGGACGCACGACAAACACTTGTCCCAACTGTTGCTTACTCCCGAACCTTCCCTGCCCCCTTAAATACCCCCAGAGGCGCTCTTGCAGCGCCCAAACATACCGCAGGGGGCGAAACTCTTTCCGTTCCCCCATCCCTCTTCCTGCGCAGAGTAAGCCACAATTCCTTCAGTGCATTCCACTTGCTGTTAAAACAACTCCTCCTCGACCAATGTCCATCACAGCTCTGCAATGCTGAGAAGTCTGTTTCTCTTCTCTTTTTTAGGGTGCAGTTTTACTTTTCAGTTTCAGAGCAGCAGGCTCCAGTAAAGTCCCACTGATCTGTGCAGACATGTTTTGAAGTACACATTAGGGGGCATTTGAAAATGGGCTGGACTGCAAAATGAAAGCGTAAAGGTGGGGTGTGATAGTTGTATGCCTTCATTTTGCACCGGAGCCCATTTTTGCCTCCTTCCGAGGTGTAGGAGGGGCACAGTGTGCATCGCCACCACGCTTCCCTCCTCCGTCTTGGAAGAGCCCTTAATCTTATGTCTGTGTGAGATGTCCATGCAGGCATAACATGAAAGTCTCGGGAGGATAGCTCCGGGCAACGCGCAAAATGAGCAGGCGAATTCCACTGGCATCTATTAGTCAATGATGCCTGCCAAGTGCAGCATACACCTGAAGAGTACATCCTTGATTTCACCTTTTGCACTCTGCCTGGCAAGCAGTGGAAATTGTGCTCACGATTGGGGTCCCTTACATGCAATCTACTTTTTATTTAAAATGCCCCCCCCCCCCGTTACTTTTACAGACGTTTTCACACGTAGGAAAGACAGCGAGATGGCTGTCTGGGTGTGCGGGATTTGATTTTTCCATTTGCTAGCCTAGTCTCAAAGCACTCCGATAAAATAGCTCCACGCAGAGTGAACATAACTCATCTATAGAAACTTCGGGCGGTTGACTGACAGACCTGTGCCTCTAACGCATCCTTACGGCTGGGAGAGAGCCCCCTCCATGGCAGCCGAGTGACTGGCTATTCTCGGCCCTGGGAGGATTGTCTGTGCGCCTCAGTATTCCTCGAGAGGGAAAGCCTTTATTTCTGCCCTTCCGCATACCCCAGATCGGACTTTACATTTTGGAAAGTATGATTTAGCTGTGCAGCGATATCATTGCTTTCTCCCGAGCGGCTCACGTATCTGAGAACATTTAGATGTGGGTTAACCGTAGATTTAACTTGTGAGCCTGTTAGTCCGTTATTTTGTGAGAATGAACCTGCACAGTGGAGCTCATTTTTTGCAAATAAGCAATTTGGCGGTGGGGAGCCGTTACGTGTTGACATACACGTTGACGGCTCTTTCCTTCAAATTTTTTTTGTCATTTGCACCACATTTTGCAAAAGTGCAGGGCAAAAAGGCGCGTGCACACGTGTACTCCACCTTTTTGACCTGCCCTTTTCCACTCCACCATACACAGTGTGTAAACACCGCATGGCATGCTCGCATGCCAGGCTGTGTTTGTGTTTAATTGTGAGCACCGCTTGACGCATGGCAAGCACCGCTCACAATTACAATTAAACCCTGTCCCACATGCTCACATGTCGGGTAGGGTTTAATTTCAATTGTGAACACTGCTTACCATGCCTGCATGGTAAGCAGTGTTCACAATTACAATTAAACCCAGCTTGACATGCATGCATGTTGGACAGGGTTTAATTGTAATTGTATGCGCTGCCTGCCATTCATGCATGGAAAGCAGCATTTACGATAGATCTCTATGCGGTCTGCCTGCTTTATGCTGGTGCATAAAGCAGGTGGACCCAATAGGGATCTTCAGTATTTGCGCCTGCATGAAAATGCACGCCTGCACAAATGCAGTTGTATGGTGGAGAGGAAGTGCGGTGGCAGAAACACAAGTTGCGTTCCACACATTATCTCTACCATAAAATGAGCCACGGCGTGAATGGGAGGCATTAAAGCCTTAATTAAGGCTTTTACACCTTTGTATCACGTTACGCCACTGACCGATATGAGCCCCAATATGTTCCAATATGTTCTGCTCAAGGATAGACATTACCCTACACCAGTGAATATGAAAGTTAGTATGGGCTGCGAATATACAAATTTAAATTCAGTGAAAAAAGTTTTTAACAGAATAATATCATTGCAGCACAAGAAAAGAAAAGCCCCCAAATTCACCAGTTGTGGTTTATAAAGCAACAGAACTGATGCATTGCTTATGACCTTTCTCTGTGGGCTAATTCCCTTGAGAACTCTGCTCTTTTCTGCTGAGTAGTGAGGCCAGGACTGTTAGCGATCTTTGGGTTATGCAGTATCTGCAGTTATAATTCTAATGCGCCTAATACCCAGCGGTTTCTAAGCGCGGACCCGGGATGGAACCTGTGTAGCTCTGCGTCTAATGCTTCCAAGCCGGGGGGGGGGGGGGGACGTTGCCCCTGAGCTATCCTGCCGAAGTTATGTATCTTTGCCTGCTGGCCTATTACTGAGTAGAATAAGCAGATGGCTACTCTGCTGCAAGTCATTATGCTCTGAGGCAAATAATGCAAATGACATATTATTTCAGAAGGTCTGCGTGATACTGCAGGCGGTAACAGAACTAGTGTTACAGATTGCTGACCTTTACTAAGCCTCATCTCGGGTCTATGTACTATGCTGCACCTCATGTGTATTATTTGTAGGGGGAAGGGAGTTGAGGCACCTTACTCTTGTCTCCCATTCCTAGCGCATAGATATATATATGTGCCTCCGCTAGGGCCCTCCTTGGGCCGGCGTGTCTGTCCTGGATTAATCTTGCATGGGCTTGCTGTAGCTCTGCTGGGTGAGACCTGCTTCTTTTTTCAGAAGATCTTGACCCAGACCCCGGGCCGCATGAAATGCGGGACGATAGAGGGTCTGGGAGTTTAGGCGCGGGATGGGGGAAAACGCCGCAAAAGCTTAGGGAGGGGCGTCCGAACGGTGCCACAAGAAACAAAAGCCCAGGAAGGGCAGGAAACAACACCTGGGAAGGTGCGAAATGTAACAGCAAGGGGTCAGGGGGTAACCCGGCCGCCCCCAAGAAGGAACAAAAGGCCAGGGGGGTATAAGTAATCCTGGAAAAGTAGAGGCGGCACAAATCAGGTAAGAGCTCACCTCTCTCGGGTCGGCTCTTAGTGCCTGGATAAGGGGAAGGAAAAACGTTTGCTCTTGCGGGCTCACGTATTTTCCTACCTCTCGGAATTCGCCCTAAACGCAGTGGCCACGAGACGCCCAATGGTGCCGGAGCAGGAGCGACCCAGAAGTACCAGCTGCGAACGAACAAAGGACTTTCGCCGGGGTCAAATGGGAAGCGTGGCTGACAGAATTCGGACGAGAAGGATGGCGGAAGGAAGAGCAAAAAGGGCCCAAGAATTCTCAGAATGGGCGAGAAAGGCAGAGGAGGAATACGGGGCACAATGGGTGCTGGAGATAATGCAGAAAGAAGAAAGAGCGAAGACAACGTCACCTCTGCTGTTCATAGAGCCCTGCAGCAGCGAAGGAGAAGACGAGGTACCGCAAGGAGAGAAAAGGGGAAGAGCGAAGTCGAAGAGATCAGAGGAACAGACAGAGGCACCGACCAAGAAAAATAAAAAAGATAAAAAGAAAGGTACTGTGAATAATAATGTGGGGAATAAAATCGTAAAAATGTTTAAAAAATTGCGTCACGGTTTCGTGTAAGTCGCCCAGAACCAATGACAAGAAGAGCAGATGGGGGAAGGGATCCACGGAGGATCAGCAGGGGAGTTCCTCAACTGAAGCAAGCAGTGATGACGAAGAAAGGGATCATCTAAGGGCTTGGGTAAAATGGAGGGGAGTGGTGAGCAGGGAAAAACAGAGAGGGGCAGGGGGGGCAGGGGCAGAACCCAGGGAAACCCCAGTCCCGGCACCACAAGGGGCACCAGTAGAACCCAGGGAAACCCCGGTCCCGGCACCACAAGGGGCACCAGTAGTCCCGGTGCCGCAAGGGGCACCAATAATCCCGGCACTACAAGGTACACCGGCAGGGCCAAACGTAGTGGCAGGGGACACACCAACGGGGGCAGCACCGACGATGGCAGCGGCAGAAAATGGGGGGCCACTCATGACGAAATATGGCAGGCCAACCATGGGTAAAGATGCACAGGGCAGGTCAATGAAAGCGATGGCTTGGTACATAAATGACAAAGTAAAGGAAAAAATATGGAGGAAGGAATTGATCGATATCTTTACATTGTTAGATTGTCAAAAGAGGGGGATGAATGTGGCCCTAGAGAACATGAAGGAGGACGAGAAAAGTTTACTTAAAAAGGGGCCAGTAGTAAGGGATTTTGACAACTGGATGTCGGCTTTCACCATAATGTCTACAATTATATTACAAAAATTCCCGGAAGACGGGGTAGCATTAGTTGCGTATCAACAGAGGGTGCTGAAGGTACACGCAGAGTTTGGCGGTGACGCATCGCTGGAGTATGACCATGAGTTCAGAAAGGAGATGGACTGCTTTCCGGATATAGGCTGGGATGAAGAAAACTTTAATCTCTACATATTTAATGTGCTAAAGGAGAAATGGGATTCCAAGGAGCGGAGCACAGGGGGGCAGCAGGGAAGGCAGGATTGGCAGAAGGATTACAAAGCGGATTATAGATACAATAGCAGAAAGTACGAATCCAGCTATGACGGAAATAGAGACCATAGTTTGCGGAGCAGAAATTATGGGACACAGAGAGGGTGGCAGAGCAGCCTGCCCCCGACAACACAGGGGGGGGGCAGTGGGAGCACGGGGACAACGCGAGCAGAACCAGGACAATGTAGGAGTTTTGAAAAGGGGGTACCATGTAGCTGGGGATGGAAGTGCAAGTTCAGCCACAAGTGCGAAAGATGTAAGGGTGACCACAGCAGCTCCAAGTGCACAAGGGCCGCAGCTCCAAGCGGCAGAAGCGATGAGATGCAGAAATAAGAACTGGGGTGGGAAGGGGGCCACGCCGGGAAAAATCGAGAGATGGAAAGGTGGCTCCAGAAATACACAGACCAAGAAACCGCCTAGAGCGATGCAACGGTAGCATATTCAGACTTCGAGGAGGCAGTAGAACTGGTCAGGAAAGCGGGAAAAGCGGCATGGATGGCATTCCGCCAGTTGCCAGTCAACAGCAGATCACAAAGATGGTTATGTAGGCATTGGGAGGGGGAATACTTCGGCGACAACTGCCTCCCGATGGGGTGCACCATCTCAGGTGCTTATTTTATCGTGGAAATAACAAGCGAGTGGGGTTTTCCTCTGGCGGAGGAGAAAACATTGGGCCCAACGCAGATTATCCAACTCCTAGGAAGAGAAATTGACTCAAACAAAGGAAGGTGTCCGATCCCGGTGACAAGATGACGGATCTGCTAGCGACAGTGAGAGAATTGCAAGCGCTGGCAGGAAAGCAGAACGTCGCAGGAAGAGTCATACCACAGGGGAGGGTGTTCCAGAGAAGTATTGAGCTGAAAAGGAGAGGTGCTACAAAGGGGGAACCACAGAGTCAGGTTAGGGGGAGGAATCAAGAAAGATTTGGAAGTGTGGGCAGAACTTCTGAAATACTTCAATGGGTCGGTGATATGGCGATCACCGGTGAACGAGGAAGTTAAAAGGGTATTGTTCACCTATGCAGCAGGTGGCCTTGGGTTTGGCGCAATACTGGGGAAACAATGATGTGCAGGCGAGTGGCCAAAAACATGGCAGGTGGCGGAATGGACAAAAAACATAACGCTGCTGGAGCCCTTCCCGATATGGGTCATGTTATGCGCATGGGGGGAAGAGCTAGGGAACAGGGAGTTAGTTAGCAGTATGGTCAGATAACATGGCGGTGGTGCACGTGTTAAATAAAGGAAGTGCGTCATGCACAATAGTGTTGGAATTAATGAGGGCAATCACGCTGGAAAGCATAAGAATGAATAGATGCATAAAGGCGAGGCATATCGCTGGGGAAGCAAATGTGGTGGCTGATGCAATCTCACTCTTGCAGTGGGAAAAATTCAGGGAGCTAAAACCGGACGCCGGCAAGGAAAGAACGCCCACGCCGCGGAAGGCATGGGTCCCGTTGGAGGCACTAGAAAGGAAAGCACGGTTGGCCACAAGGTCGACTCAAAAGAAGTGGGAGAAGAACGGAGAAAAGAAAGGGTCATCGACAAGCTGACCAGGAACGCCCTAACGTACAAAACGGGTAAGCAGTACGAAGAGCATGTAAAAGATGGGTTGTGGAAACAGGTGTAAAAGAGGTGGAAAAAATTGCAATTGGAAAAAAGGTGTGAATTTCTCAAAGGGGCATTTGCCAAAAGGAAAAAAGAAAAGTGGTAAAAGAGGTGTTGGTGGAAACAGGCGTTAAGAGGTGGAAAAAATTGCAATTGAAAACAATGTGTGAATTTCTCAGAGGGGCATTTGCCAAAGGGAAAAAAGAAAAGTGGTAAAAAGATGTGTTGTAAAAGAGGTGGGAAATGTTTTATTGATAAAGGGTGAATGTCTCGAAGGGGCATTTACCAAAGGAGAAAAGGAAAAGCTGGTTGGTGGAAACAAGGTAAAAGAGGTAAAATTGCAATTGAAGAAATGTGTGAAATTCTTGAAGAGGAATTTGCCAAAGTGAAAAAGAAAAGATGGGCGGCGGCGCACCACAAAATGTGTCGGGCATACGGAACCCAAAAGACAGCGCTAGAATAAAATATGCTATGAGAGGATGGGCTAAATTAGAGGGGAAGAAACCAGGTAACAGAAGGCGGGTGAGCTTTGGGAAGTTGATAATTCCGTTAAAAGTATTACGAGAGGCATGTAGCAGCACGGGCGAAGCCGCACGGTTCAGGGCAGCACCTTGCGCTGGCATATTACGGGGCTTTCAGGGTAGGTGAGCCGGAGGCCAGTAATACGGTGGCAAGAGACGGCCTGGCAAGGAGGGATGTTAGTATGGGAGACAAGGGGATGTCTGTAATGCTAGAGAAAGCTAAAACAGACCAAGCGGGGGAGAGCAACAGACCAAAATTGCAGGAGAGAGAAGGACCACTGCCCCAGATGCATCACACAAGAATTCCTAGACCCCCGACCAGAGGTCGACGGGCAGCTAAAAATGCATAGGGACGGCAGCGGTTAATCCTGGTGAGGCCTCCCGGGGATGCACTGAGAGGACATTCACGACTGGCTGTCGGACCAGATAGTTTTCAGGGACCCCTCTCCCCCGAGTACCTGGTTATACACCTTGGAGGGAATGACCTGGCGAGCACAAATAGGGGTAAATTACAGAGGAACATTTGCGAGCCGCTGCATAGCATAGCCCGCAGCTGGTGTAAAACCGAGATCTTTATGTCAGAAATAATACCAAGAAGGGTCTGGTATGGGGCACAGAAGAGGCACGCAATTTAAATAGCCAGAAAGAAACTAAATAAATCAGTAGAAAAGTACTGCAGGAACACAGGTCTGCACTTCATAAGACATGGCTTACACCGGAGCAACCCGGACATGTTTCACCAGGACGGGGTACACCTATCAAGGAAAGGGAGGTTTTTTTTTTCTGACAACATTTTTAGGGCACTCCAAGAATGAGGTTGTAGGTAGGGTGCTTTTGTGGGGACCTGAGCGGGCGTAAAGAACTCCCGCTCAGGTGTGGCGGCATGTGCCCAGGAACGAAGGCCCAGGGATAACAAGGACTCAGGAGGAGCCTTGGGCAACTTCGGGACTGGACACAGGGTGCCCAAAAGCATATGGCAGTGTAATTATTTTGTTGTGTTGTATTTTCTGTAAAAAAATAAAATGCCTACAGCCTACAACTTTTCCATACACATAAATTGTCTGTGATTTATTGCTTAGGTAGGGATATGGTAAGAGAAGCAAAGTGAACCCACACTACTCAGCCTATGACCCAGCCCCGGGCCGCATGAAATGTGGGACGATAGAGGGTCTGGGAGTTTAGGCGCGGGGTGGGGGAAAACGGCGCGAAAGCATAGGGAGGGGCGTCCGAACGGCGCCACAAGAAACAAAAGCCCAGGAAGGGCAGGCAACAGCACCTGGGAAGGTGGAAAATGTAACAGCAAGGGGTCAGGGGGTAACCCGGCCACCCCCAAGAAGGAACAAAAGGCCGGGGGGTATAAGTAAGCCTGGAAAAGGAGAGGCGGCACAAACCAGGTAAGAGCTCACCTCTCTCGGGTAGGCTCTTAGTGCCTGGATAAGGGGAAGGAAAAACGTTTGCCACCCAACCCACCCTACAATAATAACGGAAGAAGAAGGGTGCAGGCAGGAGCAGGTACGCCGAGTACTCTCTCGGTACACGGTCCAAGAAAGAAGGAGCAAGCGGAAGTAAGAACGCCGAGTACTCTTTCGGTACACGGTCCAAGAAAAGAAGGAGCAGGCAGAAGAAGGAATGCCGAGTACTCTTTCGATACACGGTCCAAGACATGTCGTAGGCGGCATGTGCCCAGGAACGAAGGCCCAGGGATAACAAGGACTCAGGAGGAGCCTTGGGCAACTTCGGGGCTGGACACAGGGTGCCCAAAAGCACATGGCAGTGTAATTATTTTGTTGTGTTGTATTTTCTGAAAGAAAATAAAATGCCTACAGCCTACAACTTTTCCATACACATAAGTTGTCTGTGATTTATTGCTTAGGTAGGGATCTGGTAAGAGAAGCAAACTGAACCCACACTACTCAGGCTATAGGTTTAAGGGTGGGTATTTGGTTCACGGGATGAGAGCTATAGCTATGGTAACTTTAATGCTTGTGGTTTAATATCATGTCCTATGGGCTGAGGGAATGTGTATTTCACCTGGCAGCATGGGTAGAACTGTTTCATTCCATCTGCATATGCGTATCTGTCCAATCTGACAATGATATGATGGGTGTAGGACAGAGAAGCAGTACTCGGCTATTATCCGGCGTGGCATGGAAAAGCCGCAGCTATGTTCCAGAGACATAGCTAAGTGCAGCTGAACTACACCTTAAAGTCAGTGGAAGGGTTGGGTTATCAGATCCTCCTTGTCCAACTATGCAAGGGGAGCACTGATTTCCACAGGGGACTCCACGCCATTTACTGTCGCTATTACAATTGAGGACGCAGGTGGCAGAGGTGTTGGAATGACAGGAAGATTAGTTGGGAAGAAGGTGTGAGTTGCTTGCCAAGCATCAGGATAGCCGGGAAATCCGGTTAGGCGATTCATACTGTGTGTCGGACAGAGGCCTAGATCCTGTGAGTCGCCGCCGCTCCCCACTGTGGGGCTGGCTTCTAAGATCCTGCTGAAAGTCCCCACCGAGCTCCGACCAATTGAGATCTGGAGAGCATAACCTGAGACTGGCCCCTGCTTTCATATTTATTATGGGGTGCATACGCCTCACTCTAGAATTGGTCTTCCGTTCACAGGAGTGGGGGTGGGGGGGAGCTTGGATAGGTTTGCCATCTCTGTTTATCTTGCTGAAAGACTTTCGGCTCACGCCCCCGTGTAGGTGGTGAAACATGGCACACCGATTGCCACCTGGAAATTCAATAGAAGGATATTGCGTTAAGTGCCGTCCCGCAATGCTCTAGGGAAAGAGGTAAGAGGGTACTTTGATATGAAATGGGGCTCGACGTCCAGTAGAGCAACTAATGGGAAGCTCAACGGTCCTTGGTGGACGCTTTTGTGTAGCAGCCAACCGCCCTCATTATCTGGACTCTTGGCAATATTGAGGGCTGGGACTTCTTCACGCTTAGTACTGGTACTCAATAACGCTGCCAACCATCCTATACTTCCTCGTGCCACACACTACAGCTGCCCAAAGCCTTCCCAGCTGGGAGTTCGCACTTGTACCTGTGAAACATCAGTGAAGCACAGCTGCTAACCCTGAGGTTGTGCCTTCTGTCAAGAAAGCATTGCAATAAGAGAGATTAGAGGTTGGTAGCCCATGAAGAGGGGGCCTGGGGAAGGACTATTGTCCATTAAGAGATGTAATGCGAGATGATCATAAATGCGTTTGCGGTTTGAAGACAGTGAACATGGAAGCCTGAGGCACGCAAGGCCGTGCTCAGACAGAAGCGTGACGTGCATAGAAGCGTAAAAAACAAGGGGAGTCCTGGAAGACTCTCTGCCAGACATGAGTCCTAGTTACAAGAGCCTTACCCAGAGTCTTTAGCTCACTATCTTTCACAGAGGAGAAATATCCTAAACCTATCAGTCTTTGTCCTGCCCTGGGGCAGTCCAGCACAGAAATGCTAGGCAATTCTCCTCTGAACAAGAGTACCAACAGCAACCCCAGACACGTGTGCGTCGGGCCCGCGGGCTCAGGTCCAGCAGACCACGAACAGCCGGAACCCGCAACAAGTAAGTGTGCATGGGGGTGCCCCCTCACCCCGAAAGAGATATGCAGAGGACAGGTAACAAAAGGCCGACCTCGCGGATGCAGCCTTTTTTTGGCCTAGAGTCCATAAGGTTGGCATTTTGTTACTAGCCTTCTTAACCGCCATCCAATGAATGAGGGGGAGCATAACGTTGCGTGCTGTGTGGAATGAACGCTCGCATATTATATGAACTTGTATTTTCTTACACTTTGAATCCATTTTTTAAAATCTAGTTTCTTTCAATGTGAAGACGGTTTTAAAAACTCAGACACTTCTAATGAGAATGGGTGAAATCAAGCTCCAGTCATGGTATTTTTCCTCGGCGGACGGGATGATATCATGGTATTTTTCCTCGGCGGACGGGATGATATCATGGTATTTTTCCTCGGCGGACGGGATGATATCATGGTATTTTTCCTCGGCGGATGGGATGATATCATGGTATTTTTCCTCGGCGGACGGGATGATATCATGGTATTTTTCCTCGGCGGACGGGATGATATCATGGTATTTTTCCTCGGCGGACGGGATGATATCATGGTATTTTTCCTCGGCGGACGGGATGATATCATGGTATTTTTCCTCGGCGGACGGGATGATATCATGGTATTTTTCCTCGGCGGACGGGATGATATCATGGTATTTTTCCTCGGCGGACGGGATGATATCATGGTATTTTTTCCTCGGCATGTTTCCAAAAGGATTTGTAGGATGTCAGATTAGCCCTTATGAAATGTCTGTGCTTTTGAATGCATTGCTATGCTATACATTTATCATTTAATCTCTTGAAACACAAACCTTATCAAATACTTATATTAACTAAGAGTGGAAGCTATGTGGCCAAGTGCTAACATCGGCCACCGGGCCCAAGTCCTGGTTTCACTGAGTGTGCGATGCCGGCCGGATCGTTTAATCTCACTGAGCTTTATCGGCCAACACTGGGAGTCCTAAGAGATTGGCCAGTAACTGGAGCTCGGCAAGATGTGCTACTGTATTGTGCCATGCACTGTCTCTTTTCTATTATAGTGCGTGCAGCTGCCCTTGGCACCATGTCTCTTTCTGGCAGTCAGCACATCCCAGACACCGAGTTCATCTTTATGGCACCAAAACAAACTAAATTGCCTCTTGGAGCTGAATTTGTAATGGTCGGAGTGCGCAAGTGCACATTCTGTGCTGGTGTCCAGCATGTCTGCTATTGGCCTATTCAATTGTTTGGATTTTATAAAATGCTCTCAAACGCCACTCCACGCTCAAAGAAGTGCCCCTTTGTAGTTGGTGTCCTCCATCTGGCGATGCTGACACTTGCTGAGCACCTGCATGTTGCTAACAGCCAAATGAGCTGTGGAAACTCCACTCCTCAACAAGTGGCCAGCCAAAGCTCTGAGAGTTCCGACCTCACAGGAATGCTCACATCAGGTAGAGTCGGACATCTTTACTGATTTGACTGACTTAAAAAAAAACCTACTAGAAGCCCAACACCTGTTTCCCCCTAATATGCATGGCAATGCACTTCACTATTAAGCACAGTAGATGTTCTGCCTGGGCCCAAGCCTGCAGGCATGTAATGCAAACAACCTGCCGCAAAGCCACATGGGACAAATCCTCTAAAGCACCCTGCCCGAAGTTCAGCCCGGCTGCAGGATTCTGCTCCGAACTGTGGGAAAACTTCTAGTGAATATTCACACAGCCCAAGAAAGAGCCCAGATCTGAAGCTGGCTACTAGCTTGGCAAAACCCAGTCAAAACCAACTTCCCACAATTCTTGTCGGCTACGAGATGTACAAAAAGCCACATAGTGTTTCTGCATTCCTCTTATATTCATGTATTTCTCCAGTCGGCGAAGTCCTGGCATCCTCTCAAAAACACTGTAATGACATTCTTTAAACAAGCATTAGCAATGCCAACAGTTTGTGCTTTTGTGTAAGCATAGGAAAGGTACTAGCCCGGCACTGCCTAGTTGTATTAACTGGTCATTGGTGGTGGCAGGTGCAAAAAGGTGCAAATGTCTGGGCATCTAATAGCATTGCCTGGCAAATGCCTAATACTTATACTGAAGCCAAAACATTTGGCGTTGCCAATACTTGTTTTTAACAGGACTTCAGTGAAGGACGTGCATAGTGCTTATAAATAAAGTGTCTGAAGGCAGACCTGGTTAAGACATTTTATCACACCAGTAGTGCGTTTACAACTTCAATTAAGTCATTAACTCTCAGAAGACTATTTTGAAAAAACACTGGCAGGCACAGTGAGTGCAGTTTGATGATAAGGCTTTAATAAAGTGAGCTCATAGAGTTCCCATGAGAAGGTGTTTTGGGCGGGGAGAGGCATGAACTGGGTGGGAATGGCCATGGGGATTAGCAGTCAATGGGTGGGCAAATACCCAAGCAACGCCTACAAGCTTTGTGTCCCTCCTCACTTGCCATTTCTCCCCATGTGTACTGCAATGCAATAGTTTCGGCTTATAGCGCCACCTAATAGCCCAAACTAAAAAGCACATCATTAGTCCTCCTGTGTTAAACTAGACTAAGATCACACTCGAGTGGTCGCCAGTCACTTTTTGGTCCCACACGACCAAGTCCAGGATGATGTACTCATGCTGATCCTGTCATATGACCTGCGTACTTACTCACACTAGCGATTTCATAAACTTGATTAGCATAGAGCGACTTAGGCTGAGAAATGTGTCTTTATCATTGAGACTCGGAAATTGTATCAGAGCCCTGAGAGACAGTTCCAAACCCTGTTCCCAAGTGTTTATTTTGGACATGTATAAACACTACACATTCTTGTTAAAAGGCGTCTGCTCCCCAAATGTTCCTTGTCCAGTGAAAGTTTCAACCTCTCTGCCTGTATGCCATGTAGTAAATTAACAGGAGTTTATTTATGTTTATTTAGGAAGCTGGTGGCAAAGAAGAGGGATGGCTCACAATCAGGGACGTCATTTCACCAAAATGCCAGGGATAGCGGAAGTGACATCACACGACCCTTGACCTCTGATGACATCACAGGAAGTGATGGTAATTGCACCCATCCCAAAGTTGCCATCATGGGAAGCGATGGAACACGACCTTTCACCCCTTGACAAAACAGGAAGTGGCATTACATAGCATTGTTTCTAAGTATACTACGAAAAATATGGTTATATCACTGTAAAGTGATATACATTTATACAAGAATGGATCACCATGTGTATCATTATTATCAGCTCGTATAGGCCCATATTATCAAATTACTGTGAATGCAAGCAGACGTTCAAGGCCAAACGATAATGATGTGTTATTATATAGAACTTACGTTTAAGCGCTTTAAATAGAACAAATATACTTACAATATCACCCAACCTGTGTTGGCACTCATTTATCAACCTCAGCAGGATGAAAGGCTGATTTGACCTTGCCGGGAGTCAAACCTGCAACCTGCAGATCACACACACAGTTACAGCGAGCGCTCAGCTATCTTAACGGAAAACCAGCCACTCCAGAAACAAAGAGCCACCTGCTGCTATTTTTTAAAAAAGAAGAAAAAAACGGGTTTTCTTTTAGGGGTAGCAAGGGAGATCACAGGGGTAGCAAGGGAGACCTCAGGGGTCGCAGGTGCGACCCCCAGCGACCCCTAAATGACATCCCTGCTCACAGTACAAATGTCCAGTCCATGCTGCCTTCCATAATGTATGCTCTGACCCGTACCTGGTCTCCGTTTCCTTGTTCCGCCTCCACTCTGAGGGTCTCGGGAGCCCGTGATTTAACTTTGTCTAACTCTGTAGCTCCGCCTTCGTCTAATGCTATGGAAGACTGTGAACAGGGTGAACGTCTGGGTGCCTTAGGAGTTCCGTGACCTCTAGATTATAGCGTTCACTCTGACGCTATTAGGCTACTGCCAGTGTTTACACCTGTGCACCATTGCTCGCGCACAGCACTTTTTCCAACAGCTGAGTCAGGCTCCCGGGTGGGATTGACATACCCAACGTTTGCCCCGTTGATCCATCTGCCAGTACGAACAGAGATTGGATACTTTGGGCATCAACAGACAGCTCACCAGGGCAGTGGTGTGGCCCATCACCAGCCCTGTTGTTCCAGGGTCGGGCCTTTTGGCTGGATCAGGACTAAGGCTGGTAATTACGGGCACCAATCATAACAGCCTCTCAGTGCATTGTGTTATTTTGAAATGAAGAAAAACCTATAGATTAAAGTAAAGCATTGTCAGATTGAGTGTATGCTTGACATTTTATATAAGTCACCCAGAAGATATATTCTTTGTTATATTTATAACAGATTTCTCTTCTAAAAACTTTATTTCGGCCACAAAGTACCATAAAACGCAACAGCAACTACAAAGACACATTTTAACACATTGCATACATCAAGATAAAACATAAAATTAGCATTATGCATACAACCTAAGAAATACATTCATTCAAAAGCCCTAAGCAACAAACTGTGCAAACAATACTTGATCACTATTATAAAACCATAGATCATATATAAAAACACAATGAACATTCTCCTTAAATAGATAGGTGTCATAAAGCAGGTGTTTTTTTCTCCCTTCCCTGTACCAGCAAGCCATACAACAAGGAAAGACAATACATAGACAGCACTCATAGTAAAAATCACGCCCGACAGACCTCTAAACAAAATCCTTCACTTAGTATTCTAAGCCTCTGGTATAGGAGCTATACAGCATTTCCTCAAATTCCCAAATCCCTTTAAAAATGTGAGCAGCGCCCATGGGGTGGCTGCCTTTAAGAGGAATAGTAATGCAGGCCTACATTGTGCAAAATTAAAATTCGTAAGACTGGCAAAATCGTACCGTGGTTAACAGACCCGTGAAGAGGGCAGAATATTACACAATGTAAAACATCCTCAGAATGGTCCCCACAAATGGGGCAACTAGGAGAGTCTGTGTAGCCCCTGTTTCCTGTGCCTGGTCCGTGCAAGAGTGTACGGATGGATACCACGACCTCCCAGCCCACTTGGTAGGGAGGGGCCTGCACCTGCTAAATAAAGTTCTGTTAACACAAGAGGGGCTACACCCTGAGTTCTTTGATGACTAATGGACACAGACACCACAGTGCTTTTTTTATAGGGATCAAACACCTACAAATCGTACAACCTTACCCTAGGAGTCCCCTGGCATGAGTTCCATCCAAGCGGGGACCGGCTACATCAGCTCACCCTTCCTTGGAGGGGTCTCAGGGACCCTTAGGATGAGCATGCCACAACCAATCCTCTTGGTAACCTCAGGTACCACCCAGATGGAGAGTGAGGCCAGAGAATGGCCTCTGTGGGTGGTCCCATCTGGTAAGGCAGCCTCAGGCAGGCCGCCAACCTATCCCACTACCTCACACCAGGGTACCCCCCTCCATCCACTTCCCAAACTAATGGCCATCTATATAACTTCCTATTCCTACTTAACAGTTACCCTACTTAACATTCCCCGTAATTATTACTCCAACTCCCTAAACTCCCCTACTTAACATTTTTTACTTAGCAATAAATAACTGTACGGTATCCCTCCAGCCTGGAAATCCCTTCATCGGCTCTCAGTGGATGCAAGGATTAAATTTAAAACCCTCTGCATTGTCCACAAGGCTTTCTGGGGCCTGGGTCCAAAATACCTTCAAATATCCCTCCGTAAATACCTCCCCTCTCGAGCCCTTCGCTCCTCTCCTTCTAACTCCCTCAGGGTTAGTCGTTTTGCAAAGAAACGAGTGGAGGTTGGATCTGTCTTCTGCTGGTGCCTCCCTTTGGAACAGCCTCCCGGGCACCTTGAAACTTCAATCTCCGGTTCCGTAAGCATCTCAATACCTTCCTCTTTGCCTCTGCCTTTGCCCCCTTCTGCCCTGTTGATCTGTTTCTTCTCTTGGCATCGTGCACTTGGCCACCCTCTGTCATTTGGGCCCAGGTACCTGCTCACCCTGCCACCGTTCTGCACTGCCTCTAGGCCCCCCTCTGCACTAGGATACTGTATCTGTACCCATACAGTCCCCCTCCCACTTTTCATCTGCACTTATCAGATATACCTTATCTGACCAACTTTCACCTGCCACTTGCTGGCTGCACTACCATGTTTTTATCGCCCTTATTTATTTTATTTAATATTTATTCTGTTTTCTCTCCTCTGCTCCGCACTTTCCACTCCCACCCCCCTCCATGCACTTGCGCTTTCTTAGATGTCACTGGGCCAAGTAAGAACACTGTTTTATTTTTTTTGTTCTCCCTTGTTCCCCTCCCTTTTTGCCTGGTCGCGCTCTGAAACACTTGTGTACGAGCGCGATATAAATAAAATATAATTTCATTTAATTCCATTACACAGAACATACATATATAGTTACACACAACATAAACACAAAACACATTATGTCAAAATGGGATGACTGCTGCAGACAGCCACCCCTTCACAGTACCTCTAGGTCTGTCCTCGGCGCTGGCTCTAAAGGAATGGGTGCAGTCGCTCCTGATGTAATCTTGCTAGTATGATGACTGGGACCTGCCCCCACAGATGACATCTGGGGCCTTGCCCCCTCCTTTTCTTCTTTTAAGGTGGCCTGTTCCCCACATGGGGCCACCATGCAGCCCACGCCTCATTGGTTGCCCTGGCTGCCCCCCTGCGCACATGGGGGACCATCAACGCTCACCACCACGTCCGCGGTGCAAATGATACTATGGGTGGTCCCCATTGGCAGGGGGGCTGCACCGGACATCACCTCCGCGACTCACAGTATATTTTATTTATACAGGGTGGTCCCTATTGGCATGGGGGCCGCACCAGACATCACAGCGGCATCCCACAGTGTTTTATATTCAATTGGTGGACCCCGTTGGCTGGGGTGCACACTCTGCAATGCGTCATGGAACACTGGGGGCAGGCCGCTCCCCTTCATTCGGGCCACTCCCTCGAGCATCCCGGGCCGTTCTTCAACCAGACCGCTCAATGGAGTGACCCAGCGTTTCACTGCCTACTCTTCACGGGCTTCCATCTTCACCGCTCCACCCTCTGGGTAAAATGGCAATATGCCATAACCTCTTCTGGCACAGTGGTAAGAGTCTCCAGGTTTGAGGAAAAATACTGTGTCGCATCCCACGGAATCTCTTCACTACCGTGGGCCCTGTCTCCTCCTAGGTGATCCTCCTATAGTACACCATCCCTTGGGTTGGGATCAGGAAGCATCTGCCTTCCCCTGGCCACCTGGGAGGAGACTTTAGCCAGGTTTTCAGTGACGGATCTGCAGGATTCTTCACACTGACCATACAGATGCATGGATCACAACATTCAGACCTGACACTTTCCATCATTTTTCCCAAAGCCGTTCACAGGCATTCAACTGAGACTGCACCAGCTCCACCAGCCTCTCTAAGGCAATGGATCATTGCCAGACTCCCCCCAACCCAGCCCCATCTGCCCCCAAAATGCTGCAGCTAAAAAGCTTCCCAGATACTTGTCAGGGCCCTGTCTCTGGTCAAACCCTACCCTTTCCTAATGATTCTGATGGAACACAATCCCAATAGGAGATTTGACACAAAGTTACCACATTCGGCTCCATGAACCACAGGTCTAACACTTAACTGTGATACCCTTTTTCAGTCTTCTAGAGGCGCACCCTGATTGTGCTACCACTGATCGTGTAAAGGGACTGGCCTGACATATCAAGTTTCAACTGGACTGCAACTACAATGACTGATGCTAACCCATCCCCTCCTGCCTTTCTCAAAGCACTCTCACAGGGTGGGCTGCTTTTTCTCTCCGTGCTCTTCAGTTCCACTGCCCCACTTAACACAGTCTACCATTTAGACCTTGAAGATTGAAATGTGTGGGTAGGTCAACATCCAATACATGCGTCTCTGAGCAAAACTACAAATCAGGTACACAGAAAGGCACATACAGGGTATTTCCAGGAGGGACTATGAAAACTGTAATGCTGTGATGCTTTTCAAAGGCCTTCCATCGCTGCCTAGAGAAGTAGAAACATTCCACGAAAGATTGTAAATAAGCAAAATAAATGACTTTGTTAGCCTAATTAAGGTATTGACTCATCATCTTGCTGGATGAACATTATATATATATATATATATACACATATACATATTTTACAGGGCCTGCGGTTTGCACTAGATAGTTTTGTGGTTGTGCTACTTGATGTAGTAGTTGTTTTTTAAATTTTATTTACTTGTTTGTAATCAAAACAAAATTGATGTAGGAGATCATAGATTTTGTCAGAAGGCTTTCACTTAGTTGTTAGTGACTAGGTTTTCAGTCTCTATTACCATTTTCTCTGCTACTTCCAAGATCTTAACTGTGGCTGTTGACCATTTCGTTTTTTCTCTTGCAACCAGGCGACACCACCATAAATCTTCATCTTCGAGTCGGGAATCGTGGAACAGGGGTACCAAAAAAGCTTCCCGCAAATGGGCTGTTTTAACAAAGTTCAGGAGCATATGTCTTGAGGTTTCCACCATTTCCACGTTTGCGCATAGTCTGCAGGTTTTTGAAGCTGTTTGAGAGCGAATAGCTCGGATTTCTTGGGTTGGCATTAAGTTTAATCTCGTTTTCGTGAAGGTTGTTTGAAGTTTCTTACTTGGAAATTTTATACAGACGTTCAAAGGTAATCTTAGCTTGTTGGTCGTTGGTGGCAGATGGTGTAATAGTTTTTGGCGGTTGCCATTTCACACGTCTGGATCCAATCTTCTTGGGCCATTTTGGTTTTTATCTTTTCAGGGTTTTGAAGTAGGTCATCTTGGGTACAGGCGAGATCATTGAGCTTCTTTATGAGCTTCCGTTCCCAGATGTTCAAAGCTTTGCAGCGACCTTGGTTATGTTCCGCCTGTATCATTTTGTATGACAGAAGGGTTTCTGGCATTATAATTTTCCTGAGGAGTCTCATTTGGCTTTGTTCCACCGAAGCCGCAAGCGATAGCAGACCTAGTTCGCATCTGATAGCAGATATTGACGTCGATTTGGGAAGTCCCAGTACAGCTTTCCAAAGATAGCCCTCCAGTTTCGGCCGCAGAGTTTTTCTGTATGTTTAAGGCCGCATCCATTCCATAGGGTAAAGATGGAACCACCTTTTGTTTATAGAATTGTATTGCTGGTAAAAGGGAAAATTTCCCATATTTACGGTGGACTAGCCTCTTTTGGGTAGTCAATGTTTTTGTTGTGCTCCACAGGGCCAGGTGTGTTGACTTTTCAGTCCTTGTTGTGTCGATCATTATTCCCAGGTATTTTATATCTGTGACTATCTCAATCTTTGTGTTATTGAGGAACCAGTTGTTGTTACTTCTAGCTTTGGAGCGATTTTTTCCCCATGACCAAAATTTTGGATTTCACAGAGTTGATCTCCAGATCGTTTTCACGTATGTACTTTGCCAAGTTAGTTAATTGGCGCTGGAGGCCTATTTGTTTTTGATCCATGAGGATCAAATCATCCGCGTAGAGAAGTCTTGATATTAGGTTGTTCCCGACTTTTGGTGGGAATGATCAGACCAATGGTTGGGTGTGTTGAAAATCTCCTAAGAAAGCAATAAAGAGTGCCGGAGCAAGTGGACAGCCTTGTTTCACTCCACGTTCAGACTTAAACTGGTCAGACAACATGCCCTGCCTGTTTAGTCGGACTCAGATTTTTGTGTCAGTGTGGAGTGCGATTATTGGCTCTAAGATTTCTATGCGGCAGTTTCAGTTGGTTAGTTTGGACCATAGTTTTTGTCGACTGATTTTGTCCAAAGCTCGCGACAAGTCTATGAACGCTAGAAATACTTTCGGTGCACTGTTCTTTATGTTTTCTTTTATGATATTCAAGTTCATGATGTTGATGATGCTGGTGCTTGCTTTCTTCAAGAAACCCATTTGTAATGGGTCTAAGCATGGCAAATTTCTTGACCATTTTTGAAATCTTGTTAGAAGTAGAGTCGCGAAAATCTTGCCCATGATGTCTAGCAAGGGTATTGGGCGGTAGTTGGCCAGGTTATCTCTATTTCCTTTTTTGAAGATTGGGACTATCACAGCTTCGGTCCATGTTTTTGGAATTTGTTTGGTAACTTGGCATTGCTCAAAGATTTTTGTTATGAGGACGGACCATTCTAACGGATGTTGCTTCAAATCTATGTTGGTTAGGCCGTCCAGGCTAGGTGCCCTCGATGATTTCAGTTTGGAGATTACTAATAAAATGTCCTCGTGTTCTGCTAGGTTCACCCAAATTGTATCTTTGGGAAATATGAGGGTGTTTGTCAAGAGAGGGAGGGGTGCAAATTGATTTGAAAAAAAGGTTATCCAACTCGATTCCGGTATGGTGTTTATCAGTTGATTGTCAGCCTGAAGATCTTTATTCTTGATTAATGCCCAAAAATCTCTTGTACTCTTTGAGGTTAAAGTTTTAAGCATTTGCTCTGCGTCGTTTTGATACATTACTGCTTTGTGTTGTTTTAGCCATGATCTGTATGATTTTATTGCCGCTTTCAAAATGCTTTTTTGATCGTCATCATCGATTTGCTCTGCACAAACGCCTTAGTTTTCACAATTCTCTTCTTTTGTGAACTAATTGCTTATCGTATTCGTGGGATCCATGTTTCTTTATACTGGTTCGGTTCCCATGTTTCGTCATGTGAGTTAAGAGAAAAGGGAGGTAGTTTGGCCAAACTGGCGCGTCGCTGGTGTTTCTGGTTTCTTCATCGTATTTGCTTGCAATCTCTTTTATATTTGCAGCTGTTAGTTGGATTTGTGTTTGTTTAGTCGACGACTCTACGTCAGCTCTGTATGTTTCTTTGTGAACACTTGCTGTTTCGAAAGCCATGGCTAGTAAATTATGACCGTTTTCCTTTGTTCTATAGACCTCATACGAACCCACATATGGTAGTAGAGCGTGTGAGATGAAGATGTAATCCAGCGTTGCTGATGCTTCAGCTCATTCCCATGTTGGTATGGCTGGTAGCTGGCCTCGCACTGCTGCTACGTTGTGGACATTTCTGGCATCCATAAGGTTTGACCATAACACTCCCCTTTCGATGGCAGCTGAGGTAGATGCAGTGATGGAAGATTGATCGCAGTTGGCGTTTAGATCGCTGCAGAAAATGATGTGGTCAGTTGCCAGTTCAGTTGTAAATTTGTCCAGTATATCGGCCACTGAGTCACAGAAGTCAATGTTATTGACTCTTTGGGGGTTCCAGTAAACGTTTATAATGGCTACATTTGACTTTATTCTGCCCCTTGAGGCCTCTTTTAGGTGAGACCACTCCGTTTGTAGAGCTAAAATACCATAGGTTTCCACCACCTTCGTTTTGATGGAGATCCCCGAGCCGACACGTACTTCAGTTAAAAGGCCTGACGATGGTCTGCCTAAGATACCTTTCACCGCTGGTGATATTTGTGTTTCGTAGCCGTCGAGCGCCGGTTTTTCTATCAACCAAGTCTCCTGGAGACATATTATGTCAAATACGGCTAAATCTAGTGTGTCGGGCTTGGTCAGGTCTTCGTGCCCCCTCGTGTTCCATGAGCACATCGTTGTTGCTTGTGTGGTGTCTTTGGCAGAGAGTTTCGGTGGGTGGTTGGCGGAAGATGTATCCGGTCTTTTTCGTTGCTAATACTTGGGGTTTGGGTTTAAAACATTTTTCAGCCATCTCCATTGGCCTATCAGCTCACGTTTTTCAGTTGGCCCCTGATCAGATCTTTGTTTTGTCGAGACGTTGTATACATAGTTTCTATCCGATCTTAATCTTCTTATTTTGGAATTTTCTCTATATTCTGTTCTTGAATAATTTGTTCTCTCGTTTCGAGGGTTGTACATAGGTTGAAGCCTCCCACGGCGTTGCCCACCTAGGTCTTTATGGGTTTCCCATCTTTTATTTTTGTAAAGATCTTCTGTTTTTGACCGATAATGGGTACATGGTTCTTCCATTATGCCTGGTGGCGGCTGATTATTGATAGGGGGTGGCAAAGGTAATATTTCTGAAAAAGCAAAACCCAGTTGGTTCAGCACCATGTAGACGTCTTCTTTTAGTTCATGACTCAGTAAGTTTTTAACGTGGAGGTATGCTTTAGCCCTTTCTTCCCTATGATAGGGCTCAATCAAGATGAAGTCTGTCGTGTTCAGAGATTTCAATTTTGGTACTGGTTAGAATATTTAGGACCGTGTTCCTGTTTACAACTAGGAAGTTTTTCCCGGCTGTCAACTGCTCCATCTTGAAAGTGTGGATGGATCTTGTTCTTGACTCATCTAGATACGGGAGGTCTGGTCGTTTTGCGTCTTTTTTCTCAAATTTATTAATTTTTGAGTTTGAAACCTCTGTGATGTTGGAGCCCCCGTTTTCGTGGGACTCCGGCCTTTCAGTATGCCTGGTTTGTGTTTTGTCGTTCTGTGCACCTCTCAAAGTGTCATGCACTCTTGTTTCTGTTTAGCGTGTTTCTGATGTAGTCGTGACCAGTGTCAGTTTCTTGTTTTCTTTGTGAGGAATAGTTTTAAAGTCTGCATTAGACGTAGGGTCTGAAGTCTGTTGAGAGGTATGAAGGACTTCAGTGACATCGTCTTGGTCCAGATGTACAGTTAAGTCCAGTAGAGAGGAGTTTACCAACAAATCTGTTGGGGATGACTGAGAGTTGTCTAACTCAATTATCATTTGAGCCATCTATGATGTGGCTTTAGAGGAGTTTACCTGAATCACTGCTGCTGGTATGGATGGGTTGGTTTGGGGTGTCGCAACAGGTTTTGCAAGTTTAAAGATTGTAGCATCCTTTGGTAGTTCTATTTTTTATGAGTAGTCTGGGTTGAAGTTTTAAGGCTGGACCGAGCGATCTGACCACTGGAACCTTCACTTTCTGTTTCACAGCTCGCTAGGCCTGTTTCAAGTGGAAGGACAGTTTTTTTTTTTTTTGTCGAATAATTTTTGTTGGTGTCAGGTCTTTCAGGCGTTATGTGAGTTTCTGTTTAGGTGTTTGATTGATGGACCAAACAGGCGTCTGTGGAACTTCTAGTTCTGATTTGGTCTTCGAGGAGGGCGATTCTTAATTCCCAACGCAGTTCTGGCTCAGTATTTTGATGGTCTAGTGCTGTAATAAAGCCCTCCAAGAAGGTTACTTTTGAGTTAGTCATTGTTTGTAATGTGAGCGAGTCTTTCATCGTGTCATTTATTGACTCGTACAACTTTACAAAGGGAGCAAGCCCCACCGTGATTGCTGACATAATTGTTAGTAGGTCGGACTTCTTTTCTGGTGTGTCTTTTTGTGGGTTCGCTAAAATGTCACTAGATCTTCTGTTTCTTGTTGGTGTAGATGTGTCTTTTGGATGGTCGTTTTGTATTGGTGAACCTGCTGTAGCTAGGTTGATTATCTTCGTTTTTTGACCCACAAGTATCGACGTGGGATGGTTCGGTAATGGGTGAGTTTTGCTCCTTTGTTCGGTTACATCTAAGTTGATGTTCACTGATGGTACCGATGATTCTTTTACCAATCCGTTCTTCCCAAGTAGTTGTGATGGGTTGCCTTCGGCCGACAGATGGTATGCAGATGGTATGCAGCAATAACCAATTTGAGTGGATACTCCGTGGTTGATGGTCTCCTATAGAATCTTCACGTGAGATGTACACCTGTGAAGAAGGGGACCCAGCAAGTCAATTTTGAGGATTGTTTTCCATGGTTTTTCTTTGTTTAAGGGCTGAGGGGATTTCTAGGACTGCCTCCAAAATTTCTGCATCAGAAAGCTCTGCCTCAGTTTCCAATTTTCTCTTCATTTGTTTAGTGAAGAAATCTTTCAAGGCGTGAGACATTAGGGGATTTGGGAAGGTTGTCTTTCCTGAGTCTGTTTTCTTTATTATTGAGCGGTATTTTTTAGCTGGAGTCCTTGATTTACCGTCTCCCCTAGGTCTCTGGATTTTTTTTTGACAGAGCTTTTTTTTTAAATATTGCCATTGCTGTTTCTCCTTTGTGTGCGTAGGGCCCACTTACTGGTTCATTTGCTGTATTGAGTGACATTTCTACTTCTGGAGGATTACCTGCATGCTCACCCTCGTTCAAGGCTAGAGAGGGGCGTGACAGGGGCTCCGTTGTTTTATTGTAAGGTGAAGGTTGCGGAAGGGGAAGAGGTATCACAACTATATCTTCCTCAAACATATCAGGCTGTTGGCAGTTAGGTTTATTATGGACTTCCACTTGAGTGGTGGTTTGTAGGGTTAGCTGAGTTTCAGTGTTTGACACAGCTGGTAACTGCATTGTTTTTATCAAAAGGCTTCCTGAAGTTGCGCCATCATCTTGATCTTCATTTGGACGCAATACATCAAGCGCGAGGGGCACTTGAGGCTCGTTCCTAGATGATTGACAGGCGACCGGCAAGCTGGGGTCAGAACGGCGGCATCCTTCGACCCCGCCGGTCATGGCCCCACTCGCCGCAGCGGCGGCTTGCCGGTCGCTGGGGATCGATGCCGGGTGAGTCCGTGGTGGAGGTGAAGCATCAGCGGACGGTACCGACCCAACCCCCCCCAGCAGATCCCAGTAACCCTGCAGGTAAGTGAGGCGCGTGCGGGCGGTGGGATGGCATTACAAGAGGGGGGGCAGTGTGAGCAAAAACCTCATCCTCCTCTGCGCTTAACTCAGAGTCTTGACAAATAAACCCACGCTGTCACCTCTTCCCGCGACGGCTGAGTCTCCTGCAGAAGGGTAAGCGTACAAAGGGCAGGAGGCGTCAGAAAAGGATGATGTTGTGGCCTCCCCCTTTCTTGACGCTGAGTGACTTCGATTATAACCTATTCCTTTTTGGTTTTCTAATCGGGAATACTGACTTGTCAGCACCTTGCCAGGGGGGCTTTTCGGCTGAGGTGGGTGAACCGCATTTTCAATAGATCTATCAGTCTTTCTGGGAAGCAGGGGGCTCCCAAGTCCTCTGGCTGGTCCATAGCTCCTTAGCCTCTGCAGACTGCTGTTGACTGCTCGCAACTCGGCGAGCCAACTCTGCGTGCCGCTCCGCATGGATGCTGGAGGTTTTACCAGCTCCTCCTCCCAACAACACGGACAGACACTGAGAACAGACTGCAGGCAGGTAGAGTGGCAGGGACTGCTGTTGACTGCTCGCAACTCGGCAAGCCAACTTTGCGTGCCGCTCCGCGTGGATGCTGGAGGTTTTACCAGCTCTTCCTCCCAGCAGCACGGACAGACACTGAGAACAGATTGGCAGGTAGAGAGGCAGGGACTGCTGTGGACTGCTAACAACTCGGTGAGCCAACTCCACGTGCCGCTGCGCGTGGATGCTGGAGGTTTTACCAACTCCTCCTCCCAGCAACTCGGACAGACACTGAGAACAGACTGCAGGCAGATAGAGAGGCAGGGACTGCTGTTGACTGCTCGCAACTCTGCGTAGTTGTTTTTAGTTTCTTTGGTGGTACTGTTGGGAGATCTCTTATAAGTTCTGTTTGCATTAGTTTTCTTTTAACAACTTTACCTTTTTGAGGAACCGGGTACATATTGAGATGGGGTGTGTAGAGTGCACGTAGTGTGTTGTACTCTATGACGCAAGGAATGTCAGTCTTGACTTTGTTTGCATCAAAATTGACTAGAAATAGTCCTTTGAGTGTACGTAGACGTAACAGTGCTACATAACTCATACCTCTTAAAGACTGTGCTGCCAATGTCAACCAATGCCTGATCTAGGGTTAGACCTTGCGATTTGTGAATAGTGACTGCATATGCAAGAGACAGAGAGAATTGTTCTCTGCGTACTATGAAAAGAAGGAATCATGCTGTTGAGCGTCCTATCCTTTTAACTTCTTAAAGTTTGTCAAAGTGGATGTTGACAAACTGAATGTTGTTGTCATGTCTGGAAGCCAACAAGGTTACGTTTCAGAATTACTCTGCAGTTTAAACACAGCATTAACATTTTCTCCAAACCAACTGTGTTGGAGATACATTCTTCTAAGCTATTTAGTCGTGCTGTTGTTTGTTGACACATAGGGAGTGTCATGTTGTGCACTTCCAGTTTGTCTGTGGAGGTAATATGCACTGTTGATTGCATTATTCTTTTTAACATTGTCTCATTGAATTGCATACAGCTTGCTAGGGTTGGGATTAAGGACATACATTTTACATTTTTGTGTGCTAATTGTTCCATGACATTAGGAGCAGATGTGTCATGCCCATACAGCTCATGGATGAGTCTACTATTTAAGATAGATTGTGCATCTTTTGAAAGAAGACCAGTCCGAATGCTTTTTAAAATGTTAGCATAGGTGAGGTCTGCAGACTGACACATGTATTGAGTTAGTTCTCTGTATTGGAAATGTTGCCAGAGATTTACATTTTCTATGCTGTCAATTGTGTTGCAGCATTGTTTGTGTTCTAAGGTTTTAAAAATAGGTCCACCTTTCACTGGTGTTAATTGTAGGAGATCTCCAAAAACAATAATGTGATTTTCCTCCAAAGAGTTCTCTCTAGTCCATTTTAAGGACTTCTTGTAATCTGAGGTGAATTAAAGCCAACATTAGGTTGGAGGCCATGCTCACCTCATCTATTAGGATAATTTTCATTTTTTCCCGAATTCTGCATAGTTTGATAGCAGCTTCTGTTGATAGCTTGTTGTACTCTAATTTGTTTTGGTGTTCTACTGGAAGGAGCAGTTGTCGGTGTAAAGTAACACCTCCTATGTTGTAGGTAGCTAAACCTGTGGGGGCTGTTAAAACAGCTGAAAGGTTGTTGTTTGTTACATTTTGTTGGAATTTGCTGATGATTTTTATTAAGAATGTTTTACCTGAACCAGCTTCACCACTTACATGGTGGAGTACAGGTTTATAATTTTGACAGCTACAAGTTTTACTTTCATGCTGTAAACCATGTTCAATTTCTTTAGTGACTTCTAGGAAAATGCTCAGTTGCTCATCATTGAGTTGTGTTTTGAGCAGTGCCAAGTTTTCTTGCTCATATTGATACATGGTGTTCTCTACTTCAGTCATGGCTAACCCTGCTTCATTTACTATGAGTGGCTCGCCAAGTGGTTCTTGGCTTCCTGTAACAGAAGGTTGACTGCCCTCAAGAGGGCCTTCATTTAGTTGTGCTTGAACTTCTTCCTCTTGTTGGCGTTCATTGGCCAACATGTTTATGTATTGCATGAAATTGAAATTTGTTATACTGCTTTCATTTGCATTGAATGCAGCTTCAAATGAGTCATGGGTGCCCAATAAATCATCTTCTTTTCTCCATGGTTTAAAAATGTGGAGTAGGCACATGTAGTAAAGTTCTCTATGTTGAGGAATTTTTAATGATAACTTTATGATTAATTAGGCTGCCTTCACACGTTTTGACTATGTATTTTCCATGTTTTTCATCTGGTTTAACATTATTCTTTTAGGAGAAATTTTGGGCTATGTGGTACAGGCACATGTTTTCCAAATCACTACTTCTGTTTGGGTATTATGTGTCCAATAAATTGTTTTCCAAAATGTCCTGGCTGCTGGGATCCTTTTTGGCTATTGTTTCTATGTCTTGGTACGATTTCAGCACTCTTTTTCTGAATGCAGCAGGATCAAGGCTTAGCCAGACTATGGGCCTCATTCCGAGATTGGAGGTAGCCATGGTGCTGTTAGCACCATGGCTGCCTCCAATACCGGTACCGACTCCGACCTGGTTCAATGGGGACTTACCGTTGTAGTCCGACCTTTGCGGGACCGGTAAGTCCCCATTGAAAAAGGCAATCCCCATTCCCATTTGAACCCCCGTAGGGCTCAATGGGAATGGGGAGGAAGCTAATAACGGTACCGCAATTTGCGGTACCGTTATTTGCTCCCTGGTCCCTTTGCGGCACCCGCTAAGGGCGCCCGGTAAAACCAGGCGCCCATAGCGGGACCCGCTAAGGGACCTCGTAGTAGGGCGCAAAGGGATTACCGGCACCGATGTCCTTAACGGTGCCCGGTATTCCTTTGCGCCCTACTCGGAATGAAGCCCTATGTGTTCAGATTTGCCATATAAGGATGTGCCTGTTAAATGGTCTGTAGCTTCGTAGCATGCAGGTCTATTAGCTCTGTTTTCTCAGCTTTGGTTTGGTAGTCTGTGACATATCTTGCAACAGCAGTGGAGTTGTCTGCAATATATTGTATATCTATTTGCATTCCCCAAGAGGGCAATGATTGTAGTGTAATCATTGATGTACTTTGAAGCTTTGTTTCTTTTAATGCAGTATGTGTTTTTAGGTGATTTGCCTTTTACACTGTGCCTAACAGAAGACATGAAGCTGTTTACCTGTCCTTTTGCTGAAACTGGTCTAGGGAAACCAAAGCAGTATTTGGTATAGTATTTACCTTTTTTTTATATCTGCGTTGGCAATATTTGCCACACTTATGTTTTTGGAAGCATAACATTTGTGTATGTAGCTCACTTTGTGTGCTTTCTGATGGGTTGTCACAGGCCACATATTTGTGAATATACTGCAAAACAGTGGCATCACTGTCATGACCAAATTTAGGAGCATCTTTTATCCACAAAAGCATGTGGATGTGTGGTGCTCCTCTGGATTGATATTCTTTTCTCCAAAAGAAGTGTTTCCAAAAGAAGTGTTTCACTTCTCTGAGGGCAGGAATGGTTTTATTACAGATGCATGGCAATAAAGCGGTGGTGAAAGTATCTTGATACATTTACAGGGTCAAGAAAGAGAGCAGAGTTTTCCTGGTGTTTTTTTATGCCTATCCCTTTTTTGTTTGGGTTTGCTATGCGTAGGAAGTTGTGCAAGTCCTCCCATGCATATTCTGCACAACTGAAAGTGACAAACCATCTGGGTGGGCCAAGGTTCCTTAGCATATACCGTACATCAGCGTGATGTCGGAACCAGTATTCTTTTGTACCACGCATGTTTGCCAAGAGATTTGTGATACTTTACTGCAAAAGCTCATCTTTGTCTTTTATCTTTTGAAGTAGTTGGGTAGCAGACATGTTAAAACAAATTGGAACCTGTTTTCAATGTGTGTGCAACTCCGTAACATAGAGTTTCTAGTTCACTTTTAAACAGGAGGTGGAATATGTATTCAACGTTTTGTCTAAATCGGGGGTCTTCAGAATACATTCATAAAGAGCAGTATTCTGATGCTGTTATTTGTGTGGATCTTTCATCAAATCTTCCCCCTTTTTCTGTAGGAAAAAGTAGAGGAAAGGCTTGTCCTTCTACACCTTTTTCCCATATGCTGATTGGAGATCCTTTGGTTTGACGCATTTGATATGTTTCTAGTGCATCGTCTATGGTGTCTTTGGAGTGCAGTGAGTGAATTGTATACTTGTCTAAAATATTGGATGCTGTGATAGGATCTACAAGTTCAAATTGGTCAGTTGGCGAAGAATCCTGAATTATTTTGGCGGTTTCCTTTAGGTTTTGTTCAATGTTTATTTCTTTGTAGTACTCATTGTTCTCTTTAAGATATTGTAGGGCTTTTCTAACTTTGTTTAAGTCTACTAGTTGTTGCCAAATGATTTTGTCATTTTTTGGTACACCATTCACTGGGATAATCAAAGATTGATCTATTGGCCATTGCACACCTAAAATGTCTACATTTTTAAAAGATCTGATGGCAAATAAACTACTTTGCCACAAATGCCTTTTAGTAATTCAGGCGTATTATAGCTTGAAATGGGTGTACTGTTTGGATTATAATGCTCTCATACAAATTAAGCTGTTGTAGAGGTTTTGGAAGTGGGAATATTTCCAAGTTACTAGTGATAGCCCGTGAAGGCATTTGGTTATTACCAAGCCTTGCATTGCAGTATGTGCAAAGTATTGAGGGGTTAGTTATTTTGTATTTGTTTTCTGCTATAAAATACAGAGCAAATTGGAACCGTTGGGATTCCTCATGGTCTTCTATTTTGTAAGTTATATCTACAGTTCTTTTTATAAAAAGTTCTGCGACAACACACACATATTTGGTTTGGTACTTCAGAAGATGTGCTTTTAAACTTTGCTATTTCTTTTTAGTACGTGTTTATTAGAAGATTGGCATTTGTAAGGTTTTCGCTACTCTTCTCTAAAGTTACTGGATTTTCTAAGTGATCTTCACTTCCAAAATATTTACTTTGGATGTGGTCTATTTGTTGAAGGAGTTCTATGGCTGTGCCATTTAGGAGAATGTTATTAAAATGTTGCAGTTCTAAAGCAGGACGTTTTGCATAGTACAGTCTCTGGAGAAGATGCTGTATAGTGGAATGGTGTGTTGCTAATATTTTGATGTGGTGGAAGGTGTTTTTGCAAGCATGTCCTGAAATGCAGGCTAATAGATGTCTTTGCAGTCCGGTGTAATTGCGCAAGTTTTTATTCTCATTTTCTCTTTTACTTTCACGTAAAGATTTGAAGGATTGTTTTCGCATGTTACACATTGAGGTGCAGGGCCATTTGTAGACTGGACAGATTGGTTTGGTTGAAAGAAGAACTGATCGTACGTTTGTTGGGGACATTCTTTCAATGAGGGTTTCTTGTGCCATAATAGCCTTGTCTACCATTGCATACCTTCGGCCAATACTATGTATGGCAATAGGGGCTTTCTGCTCTTGTTGAAAAATTGTTCTTTGCTGCTTGTGTAAATCCATTCACTTGCACAGAAGTTTGCAAAGGTATCTATGTTGACATTGTGCACGTTTAGAGGTACTTTTTGTAGTTTACTGATTAATTTTGTTAGTGGTTTCATTCTGGTTAAAATCAATATAAAACAATTTTCTTTTGAGGAGCATTGCGCTGTCAATGAGAGCTTCTGAGATTAGTCTTCTGCAGTAATTTTCAAGAGTTGAGCGCGACTTTTCTGCTGATTTTGAAGCACTCTATGGTGGAACATTTTTTGTAACATAATTTCTTTGGAATACCTAAGTGTGGCTACGTTACGATTGGTAGATGTAGTCCTAGTGCTATTAGTAGTTTCATTCTTCTTTATATATTTATTTTTACTTTTTAGAAGAGCGGGCCTAGTTTTTTTAGTGCTAGCTGGTTCAGTTTTGTTGTTTTGTTGCCTGACTGTATTAGCATTTTTGTTTGAACATTTGCTATAAATTCTGCTAGAGGTGGATGAGTATTTTTCATGCAATTCATTTTATGTGCTCTGATATTTTGTTGTTTTCTATGGAGTTGCTTTTTAGTAGACATTCTGTTCTGTCTGTTGGAGAAAAAAGGAAAGTGTGGGTTTGAAAGTTGTGCAATGTATTTGCGTGCAATGTGAATGAGTGTGTGAAGATGAGGGCAGACATAAATAGAGGACTGTGTGATTGTGAAATGGCCTTTTAGTTCTGGTTGGTATGTTTGTTAGAGTAGCTGTGTGTGTAGATGTGTGAAGGTCTTGGTTTAGTGTATAAGATAGTGTACTGTGCATTACAATGTTTTCACGATACTAGTGGGTGTTACGATACTGGTGTTCAGAGTGTACCTGCTGAGGTGCAGTCATTAAGAGTGAAGTCAATGCTGTTTGGAAAGAATTTTGTAGGTTGGTATACAGCTATACTGCACTGTATGTGAAACAGAAAGAATACTATTACACTAGTGCACTTACTTTGTAGGATGTGAATAGTAGTTTTCGTCCGGTTCTTGTCTTCTATGAGAGAGGTTGTTGTCTTTCAGGAGGTTATTCTTCACTGCAATTGGGAAAGAAGAAAATTAGTGGGTATGTGTTGTAATGGCAAAGTAATGGTAGTACAAGAAGACATTATTTTGTACTGTAGGAGGAGTTATTGGGAAGAAGAGTTAGTGACATTGCACATGATTTCGAGTATGCTTGTAACACTGCAGTTGCTGCAGACGGGTTGCCACCAGATTCCTAATAATTGTTTAGCAGCTAGCTTCCCAGTGTCGCTAGGACATTACAGGTCATGTTGGCCTGGAAAGGCAGGTGGTGGAAAATGTTAGTCTCTATTTGTGTGGAGTTGCATAGCACTGTATGGAAATGGAGACATGGGAGCACAGGCAGCATTGGTAATGGGGCCGCTGGTCCCGTGATAAGTATGTGCTACAGGGCTGGAGTTTTGAAAGTGTGGGAGTTGTTGTTGCACTATTTGTATTAGAAATGGTACACTACAAGTCCCAGTATGCTGAGAAAAATCAAGAAGCCAAGAAGCATATGTAGAAAGGAGAATGTTAGGTAGCAAGTATGCATGCATGGGAAAGTTAATGAAATTGCACAAACTGGGTGCTATTGCAATATGTTGGAGAAATCGTTTCCATTTTGTCTCATTTAGTTCTTAAACATTACACACAGCACTGTTATAAATGTACACATGCATTTATTTGTTTTCTTTGCAACGGTGCTGTTTTCTTTGCAACGGTGCTGAAATGAATAGTTTTAGATGCATTGGATGCGTTGGAGTTTGTCATTTTTCATTCCATGTACATGCCAGGGTTTAGTAACATACATGCAGTTTTCATTTTGTGTGTGCATTGTGGGAGTTTTAGTGCAGCTTTGTTAGTGGGAGAAGTGGTTTTAAAAGTTACAGAATGAAAGAAGACAATAACAGTTTTTACATTAGAATGGGTGATATGGGTAAGCATGCATGTCTTCGTAATATAATGAAGTTTCTCACAGGATCTGGCCCTTAAGCGTGCCGTGGAAATGTTTCAAATGTGGTTTTCGTTTGTTTCACAAAAAAGACACAGACAGTGCTGCTGTAATTGCAAATATCTGTTTTGAAAGCATTATGAAAATCTCCATTAAAAGAAAAGTTTGCAACTACACAGCATTGTAAGTGAGTGCCATTTGATGTCAGGAGGTGGGACAAAAGCGAGAGTATGATTATTGAATAGGTTAATGTAGGGTAAGTGGTAGGAAACCTGTTGACATGCATTTGTAAAAGAGTTGGAAATGTAATTTTAAAAATATATGCATACCTGTACTTTGTATTGATGGATGTGGATGAATCTGGAAGTAGAAATATTGGAGAGTTTTACAGTAGTTTTTGATGGAGGTGCTTAGGAATAACAGGAGACCTGTACTCTGAGTGTTCAATAGTACATCTGAAGTGTTGAACTGAGATGACAGCGTTAGATGTAGAGTTCTTGGATGTAATTGGTGGATGGGTGTGTGACTGCTTAACAGTAGCCAATGAGGAAGTACTGTGAAGTGGAAAGGGAAGAAGGGCTGTCCTGTCTTACAGGGTCTGTGGACACCGCAGTAGTCCCCAGACAGGGCTTGCCACATACAGGTCTTTTCAGGATGCCTGGCATGGAAAGGGGACTGTGGAGATTAGCCAATCAGGTCTTCTGGTTGTGCTTTATAGTAAGAGGGGGTAATCGTTTTTTTCATTGCTGTGTGTAGTGAAGATGGCTGTGGTTGGAGAGATGGAGAGACTCAGTGTGTGGATGGTGGGAGATTGTTTCATAGCTAATCTGCAGAGGTATGCAGAGATAAGCAGCATTTCTGCTAACCTTGGATTCAAGGGAGTGGAGGTTTTGTGGCGTGGTGTGCCTGGCTGAAATTTGAAAGGTGTGCTTGCACATTGTCGAAATATGGCTGTTTTTAACACTCCTGATGTCCTTATGGTACACTGTGGAGGACTGCATTTGGGGTACATAAGTGCAGTAACTTTGCCGAGTGGAGTGAAGGAATTGTTAAAGGCACTAAAGCAGCTCTTTACATGTGCAAAGGTGATATTTTCTCTCATACCACCTAGAGCAGTATGGAACTGCCCCAATGTCTTCAGTCCTCAACAAGAGGCAGGAAGGTGTCTTGTGAACCAAGGCATATCTTCATGTTTGTGCAGTGTTGGGATGTCATCTTTTGAGAATGACAGTATCCGTTGTTAGGGGGTGAATTTCTTTGCTGCTGATGCCATTTCCTTGACAAATATTGGGAATGCAATTTTTCTTTATAATGCAAGCAATGCTTTGATGAGGTTCCTGTAAGCCTGTAAGGAAAGCAACAAGATGAAAGCAAAAACAATGATAAAAAAAGGTGTTTGTTTCCAAGCCCCTTGTTTGTTTGTGTGCGGAGATGCAGGATGGTCTCAAGCATGGAATCTACAATATCTACAATATGTACAAAGTGGGGTGGGGCAGTTTAACGGTCATTTTCTTTGATCCAACTGGTGATAAGTTTGAAGTGTGGGTATGTTTGGTCAGCCCTTAGGGCAGGGGGTAAGGAGTTCCACAGCTGAGCAGCTTTAACTGGGAAGCTGCATCTCCAGTTTTGGAGCGTTTAAATCTAGGTATTGTTAGAAGGTTGGAATTGGCTGATCTTGTTGGGCGATTGGAGGATTGTCTCTTGAATCTGTCTATAAGATAGCGTGGGGCAGCATTGTTTAGGCGTTTGTGTGTGAGTGATGCTGTTTTTAACAGGATTTTATCGCTAGTGGTGAGCCAGTTGTTCTTTCTTCTCTCTGAAATATGAGTTTTTTTCTATACCCAGTGTCGCTCTGAGGGCATTATTTTGTAGGATCTGGATTTTATTGCTGATGTACGTATTGGCCCCCAGGTATAAGGCATTACAATAGTCCAGTTTCGAAAGAATTAGTGCTCTGGCCAATGTGATACAACTGTGCGTGGAGAGGAAGGGCTTGGCAGCTCTAATTAGCTTGCAGGTGTAGGCTGTGGCTGAGGCCATAGTGTTGACCTGTTTGGTGAAGGAGAGGGTAGTGTCTAAGTACAGACCTAATGTTTTGACTTCTTTGGCTACTTTGATTGATATGCCATCGATATTGAAGCTAGAGTATTTGTGGCCTAGTTTGTTTAGATTAGTAGTGGTACCGAGGATAATGAGTTCTGTCTTGTCATCATTCAAATAGCATACACTTAAAAGAGTAAATACATTACCTCGTGTTTATTTTCCCTCCCCACCCCCTCGATTTGGACGAACTGTCTGCGGACACTGCGGTAGTCCAGGGACAGCATGGCCAGATCCAGGTCTTTTGAGGATGCCAGGCATGGAAATGGGACTGTGCAGTCCAGGGGATTGGCCAATCAGGTTTCCTGGGTGGGGAAGGCAAGGCGAGAGTGTGGCAGAAGGTCTGTTTGCTGAGAAGAGTGCAGATGGCTATGGCTTTGGCTATGGCTGTGTCTTTCAGGAGGCAGAGTATGTGGATTTTGGGGGGCTCGTGGATCCATTGTTTGAAGGTGTATGCAGAGTAGTGTGGAGTAGATGGAAATCTTGGATTTCATGATGTTCATGTGGAATGGTATGGTGTGCGCAGCATGAAGTGGGTGGACTTGCTCCCATTTTGTGTTAATTTGGTCACGCGCCAACATCCGGACATTATCATTGTTCATTGTGGAGGGAATAGTTTAGGTTATGCAACCGGAATTTCATTGCAGTTTGCAATGAAGGAGACATTTGGTAAAATAAAGGAAATGTTCCCAAACTCTCGACTAATGTTTTCTCGCATTGCCCAGAGACAGATGTGGATGCGCTCCAGATCATTTGGTCAGCAAATGGAGAAAGTGAGGCGCAATGTCCACAAGGCTGCGTGTGCGTTTTTGGGAGATGTTGGAATGACGTCTTTCTATAATGAAAATATTAAATTTTACACTGCCAATATTTTCCGCAGAGATGGAGTACATCTTACTGATGCTGGTAATCAGCTTTTTCCCCAAAATATCCAAAATGCTTTGGAGCACTTTTTGTAAATATAGCAAGCATTTTGCAGTAGGTGCTGCTTAGCTCACTTTAAAATTTGAAAAAATCTTTTAAAAGCAAAAAATACAAAACAAAGGCTCTTTTCAGAACCACCACTTTCCCATGCAAAAGAGTTGAATGTTTTTGATGCCACCACCAGCTACATTTTTTAGATGTCCGCAGACTACCACGCTGTCTGTGGACTTCGCAGGCTGCATAGGGGCCTGCACCTTTTTTGGTACTTCTATTTTTGAACTGTGAAAGGTGGCTTTAAGAATAACAATTTTTTTGGTTGATTTTTTTGTGTTTTGTAATTTCTTTGGCTTTGTTACACAGGAGACACAAGGGAGGAAAGGGAAGGGAGGGTGGGGAAGGGGCACCAACCACAGGGATGAAGGGGCAGGTGGAGAGAGGAAGATGTTGGGTGGGCCTTACTTAGGTAGGGGACACTGTTGCTCATGCTCCCTGACCACAGCCTCGAAAGCACTTTGAAACTGCTCCCCCCTGCAGAGTGGTGTGTCACAGTGCATACAGAGCACTGTCACCCTCGAAAGGTAAGGGTCGACTGCATCATGTAAGGCCTACGAGGCGTCTGCCGGGATCCTCTGCCCCACAGGAGTGACTCTTGTGGTAGCAGGAGCGGGTGGTGAGGATGTGACAGTGGATGTCAGCCTGCTACTGCCTTCGAAAGGAACGACCCTCCGAACTGCTGCCTTGTGATTGGACCTTAGGTGTCGCCACATGAAGGTGGTCCTGTAGCTATACAGGCCAGGTTTTCCCCAGCTGAGTACAACCTTGCACTCAGTGCATCGAACCTTGTTTGCACGCGCCTTGGGTACCCCCCCAACGGTCGTAAACAGCCTCCACACCCAAGATTCACACTGGGGATTTCCACAACTTCATCCTCTTGATCCTCTATGCATCACCATGCCTGTTCCCCTCTCCAGGCCCTCTAGATGGTGGTGGTGGTCGTGGTGGTGGGGGGGGCAGCTGCAGTGGCCCTGGCCATGGATGCCATCTTCTGACAGAAGAAGAAAGTAGAGATCAGAGTCCCAAAATCTGCAGCAGGTGCTCAATCCTGGATAGCCAGAAACACAATGAGGAGCAGCTGTGGGTCTGTCCTTTTTAGGGTGCGCTCCGTGGACCGCCCGACTGTCTGCGGACAGTTCGAACCACAGGTGGGGCTCAAAAAGTTACAATAAGTCTCTAGATCGACTAGGACATGGTCTAGGGTCTCTGCAATAGTGAAGTTTCAGCATAAAACGCTTGGATTGGCCCAAAATGCACTTTTTAACTGTCTGGGCGTACGGACAGTGTCCACGGATACTCCCCATGCTCAGAGCGGGTGCAGTCACATGACGACACCCCTGGATGACAGTGGATAGGACTGCTGTCTGCAGAACACCTATCATGCGGGATGTGGTGTGCGCCTGCACCCAGATGTCCGCAGGACAGTGGTGGGGCCCCCAAACTAATTAAAAGTGTGTCACGACTTTACGGACATCTGCGGACAGGCGCAGGTTTCAGAGGGCACAGGAGATCAGATGCGCATGCACCCAGGTGTCCGCAGGACAGGGGTGGGCCCTGCAAACTAATTAAAAATATGTCACGACTTTACGGACATCTGCGGACAGGCACGCTGTTCGGAGACCCCATGAGATGGGATGCGCATGCACCCAGGTGTCCTCGGGACAGGTGTGGGGCCCCCAAACTAATTAAAAGTGGGTCACGGCCCTGTGGACACCTCCGGACAGGTACAATGTTCGGGGGCACCTCCATTTTGGTTAGGGACAGCCCGGACAGTCGCGCTGTCCGTGGACTCCAAACAGGGCTTTTAAAAGAAAAAACACACACACACCAACAATACATACATAGATATTTATTAAGACACACAAATACACTCAATTAGGAAAGGGAAGGGGGTAGCAGTATGGGAAACATATATGGGGGAATTGGGGCTCTGTACAGACTGTTCATGAGGGGAGGAAGGGATTGAGGTTTTATCGTAGGGTCGTTGATTGAAGGAATTTGGTGGGGATGATTGGCTGGGACGGGGGTAGGGGCACAGGTACAAGTGGGGCAGTGGTATTGAATATTGTCTTTAATATGACTTTTGACAAATTTCATTAACTGTACAAAATGTGTGTTCAGTTCATCCATTTTTGCCGACAGACTTAAAAGTTCATTTGCTGCAAATTAGATGTAATCAGTGAACTGCGCCAATTATCAGTGATACAGTAACAGTTGGGTTATATTTTTAATTCCCTTCCACAGCCTGACACGTGTTTCGAGCAAGGCTCTTTTTCAAAGGCTGTACATAATAGCAGATATACAACCAATAATACATTCATAAATAAATTTACAACATACCAATGTAGCAAACATCAAGGGGTTACAAGGGGATTAGCCAAAAAAATAAATGTGTGTTACATAATGCCATATCATTGGATTGAAAAGAACATTTCATAAAGTAAAACATTTTCCATGCAACCAATTACGGTTCAATAAGAGGATCCATCCAATTACAAACCCAGTAAAAAGGATGACAAAACAACAAAATAAAAGATTAGGTGTGTGCGGTGGAAAACAACCATAGATAGAATGATGTATTGAATCAACTAAATGGATCAAAACTGACTAATTATATTTACCGTTGAACTTGTCCGAAAAGAAACTCTACGGCAAAAAAATAATTTAGCAAAGATTAGCTATTACCATATACGTTCAAAAGCAACCAATTTTACCACATTAAATATGAAAATTGATAGAAAATAAAATCGTGATTACCTTAGTATTACTTGCGGTTGCAATGACCATTATATAAATACTGCAAAAATCCACATATAAAAGGGAAATGTTGCCCGTAGATTACACCACACAACCAGTTCAAAACGAGTCACGTATCCATTGTCAATGGGTGGTTGGGCAATTAGCAAGAGAAAAAGAAGGAAACAGGCTCTGAGTTAGATAAAAGCGACTAATTGGAATACAGGGATCATATCAAAAGAGCAGGCGGGCCTCTTACCAGCCTTCCGGCAACAACAGTGTACAAGGAAAAGCGCGAGCGCGTGATGCTACTCGTATAGTTAAAAAGAAAACCTGGATCGCATAGGCAGCAACATGACAGAGCAAACAACGGCGGCCATGTTGGGTGAGGGAGAGGGCCGGCTCTAGTAAAGTGATATTCTCTCGAGCCATATTTAACACCTTAGAATTCACCAACAATTTATGGGAATAACGCAGTTATATTAAATGCTTTTACATGCATAATTACGTAATGATACAAATTATAATAAAAAATGCCACCCCGGAATAGTGAATTCAGGTTATGCGGTAAGCACACAGCCTGTCGGTGCTACTACGTCTAAGTAACCACTTAAGGCTCAATTAAATTAAAAAACATTCCAATTCATCTGGCACATTTTCTAAGCCGATGATAAAAAGAATAATCTTGGCGGTCTGAAAGAATATGTTATCACAGGTTATATATTCAACCGCACACACCCATTGGTACATCCCGGGACATACTTGAAACAGATAAGTTCCCATTTCAATAAGAATTACAAATAAAATTAAGAAACAAAAGGAACACGGTAATCAGGTGTAGCTACCCAAGTCTCAGTGGCACAAAACCAGCTTTAAATATGAAATTGAGTCATAAGAAAACATGAAATTCATGATCGGAATTGAGTCCACGGTTTACCAATCTATGTTTACAAATAAGTCTTGCCTCTAGTTATCTAAGTCTAAGTTCCATATTGCCACCTCTTTTTAAGGGGCGTATTTGAGACAACCCAATAAATTTTAAATCCTTAAAATCATCCAGTTGATGTAGAGTCTGCCAATGCAATGCCAATGGATATTTGGCATCCTGTTTGTGCAGAGAGGCCAAATGCTCCCGAATGCGAATTTTGAGTGGCCTAATGGTGCTCCCAACATAAAATAAGCCGCAAACACATATGATACAATACACCACAAACTTGGTGTTGCAATTAATAAACGAATTAATTACATGTTTACCTGTTGTGCCAAAATCAAGCTCCACAGATTCAAATGTATGTGAACACATATTGCAATTCCCACATTTGTGAAACCCATTCAAGCGCCCTTGATCTAACCATGTTCTAGCAGTAAGTACTGGTGCCATAAAAGACGGGCATAAAAGATTTTTAAGAGTAGGAGCTCTACTAAAAACTATTGAAGGGTTAGGTTCCAATAGTTTGGTGAGATCCTTGTCTAGGTGGAGTAAGTGCCAATGACGTTTTAGTATAGCATACACCTCATTACTATCACTGGTGTATCTAGTAATCAACTTGATTTTATTAAAACGCGTGTTAGCTGAGTTTGTTCTAGTTTTGGGTTTAAGTAAATCAGCCCTCTTCATACTGGACACTTTACGTTCAACCTTAGCAAGGAGGTTTGGTTGATACCCCCGTTGTACAAATTGGTCACGTACAAACAGTTTATCCGCTTCAAAGTCAGCATTAAGGGAGCAATTTCCGTTTAGCTCTAATGTATTCACCTTTCGGAATATTGTTGATAACAGAGCGTTTGTGAGAACTAGATGAGTGTAAAACTGCATTAACCGAAGTGGGTTTACGAAAAGTTTTAGTGATAAAGCCCATGGGGGACTTAGAGATATTCAAGTCAAGAAAATCCACAGAATCATTTGAAAAATAATGTGCAAATTGCAAACCCCAATTGTTGACGTTTAGAAAATTTACAAATTCATTTAGTTCAGCAACATTGCCAGTCCAAATCATAAAAACATCATCAATATATCTTTTCCAAAGATATATCAAGGGTGAAAAAACATTATTATGAAACACATATTGTTCTTCAAATTGGTGCATAAATATATTCGCCACAGAGGGAGCAAAGCTAGCTCCCATTGCAATACCAATCAATTGTTGGTAATAAGTATCATTGAAAAGGAAAACATTATTTTGCAGAGCACAGAGAAGAAATTCTTTGATCATTTCAATGTGAAGATGGTATGATGCTGATTTGTGTCGGAAAATATAGGTAATGCTGGCAATTGCTTTATGGTGGTCAATAGAAGTATATAATGATTTAACATCAAGTGTGACCAATAATATTTCAGAAGTACAAGGCAATTGTGCAAGAATCTCAAGAATGTGCATAGTGTCACGTAAGTATGTAGGTGTAGAATGAACCAGAGGTGCAATGCATTCATTAATATACACTGATATAGGTTCCAAAATTCCACCCTGGCCACTGATAATAGGTCTACCTTCAGGTATCCTATCAAACGGCTTATGAATCTTAGGTAAAAAATAGGCAGTTGGCATTGTGGGTTGGTCAGAAACCAGGAAACATTTTTCCACATCTGTAATAATTCCTAATTTATACCATTTATCGATTAGAGAGTGAACTTTGTTTCGTATATGAGCAATAGGATTGTTTTTCAAAATGGCATAGCAACCTGGAGAGTTCAAATGGTCGAGTGCCATAGAAATGTAATCTACTTTATCCATAATCACAACGTTACCGCCTTTATCCGCCTCCTTAATCACCAACGAATCATTTGCTGCATTTGGACTTTGGGGCTGTCTGTGCCCATTTTCTTACTCATTCAGTAGCCATTCAGGCCACTTTCTTCATTTGCACTATGTACTTTTGAAAAGAAAACCATGTTTTAGTGACATGAGGAACAATTTACATCACTTTTTCTAATTTAAGTATTATATTCTGTACCATTTGAGGTATTTCCTTCACTCATGTCATCATGGGGGAAATGTTCTTCTAACCACTCCAGGGTGCTTGCCATTTCTGTTTAAAGAAAACAATAATGCTATTTTTACAAGTCATGTACATACAACAAACTCTAATGTTACAAGAAGAACTACTTTCTGTACGGGTTTCTTCTGAGTAGCTTGCAGTTGCTTCTGAGTGTGTACGCAAGGTTGCACTGAGGTAATACTGTTAGATGTACAGTTCACTTTTATGCTTGGTGCATTCCATTATGTTGCGCAACCTATAATATTGTACTTCTGGTTTAATAAGTACATAATTTGTATATATATTTAATTTTTGAATGTGCTACATATATCGGTTGTAGTTTAAAGTATATGTCCCTCATTACAACCTTGGCGGAGGACCATGGTGCTATTAGCACCATGGTCCATGCCGCTAAGGTTGCAATTCCGCCATGGTGGATGGCGGAATTACCGCCCCATTCCAAGGTGAGTGGGGCGGTAATTCCCCATTCACCAATGGCCCCTTCCCCATTCCCATTTTTGCCCCATAGGGCATAATGGGAATGGGGAAAGGCGATAATTACGGCACCGTAAATTACGGTGCCGTAATTATCGCCAAGGTCCCTTTGCGGCATGGCTTTTAACGGCTGCAAAAAGCAGCCGTTAAAAGCCTTCCCGCAAAGGGAACCTTGTAATCAGGCGTTAAGGGTCGGCGGCGTTTACGGCGCCGTAAACCCCTTAACGCCTGGGTCCTAAAGAGGGCCTATGTCTTTGTTCGTTGCAGGATATAATAATGTAAGGTAACCCCTGTGCTTTTGGGGAGTGCGAATGCTGCCCGCGGACTGTGCGACTGTCTGCGGACCCTTTGGCTATCATGTTGGGGCAGCAGGGGTTCACTATGATGTGAGGGACATGTAGAAAAATTAAGGGTATCCTTGTAAAAACCCATGAAATTCTGTGAAAATACTTTGTTAAAGGGACATTATGGTTATAAGTAAAACTGAAAACCCCCAGAAATTTGCCAGTTATGGTAAGGTAAGCAACCATAACTCAAGCCACCACAGTGCATTGCTAAGACTAACACCAAGTAGATCAAAGATTACATCACAATTTTCAAGCCATTACAAGGGGTTATGTTTACAATGTTGGGAACAAGATGTTAGGGATGATTGGGAGATCTATGTGAAATTACTTAATCTATGAACTAATGTACTTATGTTCACAAAACATTATATTACAGTGTTGTTGTTAATACAAGAACATAATCATACATACACATAAGTAATGGCTGCAGCATACACTGTAGAAGTAGAATATTTGTATTCTGGTAATTTTGCTTTGTAAAATAATGAAAGATATCCTTGGAGAGTTTTCAGTAATGTTAAGCATGGAATACACAGGTAATACATCAAGACTTACTACATATGTGTGTTAGTACAAACAATTCATATAAAGACCTGCAATGCATACAAATTAGAGGCACATACGGGCAGACTACAGTATAGAAGACAGAAATAACATCAATACAAAATGTCAATAACATTACAGTTCATCATCAAGTACTCAAATGAATTGTGTGTTTACGGCTTGCTTATTGGCCCATATCTGTGCACCATGAGCTGACACCAAACCCTAAGGAAAGTACTTCTACAATATACAAGAAGGTTAACGTCTTCTACATATATAGAAACTTTTGCATTTAAAAATTCTTGCTGTCAGTGAAGAAAACTGGCCAGCTTTCATATGTAAGTGAACAAAACCAAGTGGCCCGGATTTCTGACGTTATCTGTGATGTCATCAATGAAAATTGTGATGTCATATTTGAAGTCCTGGATGTTAGTCTTAGCAGTAGGGGTGTACCGAACTTCGGCTTCGAGTAAGTATTCGGCCGAATTCCAGCTGAAAAAAAGATATTTGGCTCCAGCCGAATAGTTTCTTGCTATTCGGCTCTTGCAGAATACTTTGACATTCTCATTTGAATACAATACAACATGAACTCAAAGGCAAATATAGACTTCAGGTTGCAAAACTGAATAGAATTAGACCAGACAAATTGCTATCACACAGCTGAAAAATATCTTATATTGTAATCTGCTCTTTGGGGCATGTTTTGTTACAGATTCTTAGACAAGAAAGATGCTTATCTTTAATACTTAGCCTGCAACAATACAGGAACGTCTTTTCTTTTGGCAAATGTTTATATGCAATTTGCACTTTTTTCAGTTGGAAAAATCAAACTGAAAGAAATGTGCGTAGATACTTTCAGTTCCTGTCATGTCACTTCCCATTGTGCACGTCATAGTCCCCCCTTTTCTTTTTTTTAAGGACTTGAGTCCTGAGTTTAACATTATCTGATATTCCATCAGGAAATTATAAGCTGCATATGTTTGTGTATTGGCGAGAAAGAGTGGCTAGGATAAGTAAAAAGTGAGCAGCATTTGTTTGGGTGGGGTGAATAGTTGTGAGATGGAGTTCACGCGTTTCAGATTTTCTCTTGACTTGTGTCCTGCATGAGCCGGCATGAACCATTTTATACATTTCTATGTGAGCTGCAAAGATGTTTCGAAACTCGACCACATCAACTTTGCAACTGGATAGAGAATGCAATGCACCTGATTCACAAAGGCAGTCCTTTTGCATTTGTGAAGCCTCCTACTTTAACTGGCACTAAATATGCAACAATCATCTGTACATTTGGTCCCTTCATTTTGGTTAAATCTGCTTTATTTCTGACTTTTATACTTTAAATAAAGATGCTACATTAATTACAATGAAGAGAAATAAAAGCACAGAATGCATTTAAAATGGTGAATTATTTGTTTTCTTTAATAAGTGTGTTTTTTGAAGTTTGGAACATGATTTATTAAATAAAGCAACTATTCGGCTTCATATTCAGCTTCGGCTGAATAGTTGGCAAACTATTTGGTATTCGGCCGAATACTAAATATGCGGAACGCTGAGTAGGGCGCAGAGTACAAGCAGTCTGCAGTCCCTGCTCTCCGTGCAGTCTCTCCTCCATTGCTGTTACTGGAGGCGGATCTACATTATCCCCACGTCTTTCCGCGGAGCGGAACGCGGAGTAGGGCACAGAGTGCAAGCAGTCTGCAGTCCCTGCTCTCCTCGCAGTCTCTCCTCCATTGCTGTTACTGGAGGCAGATCTACATTATCCTCACGTCTTTCTGCGGAGCGGAACGCCGAGTAGGGCGCAGAGTACAAGCAGTCTGCAGTCCGCAAGGTCGTAGAGGCTGCGGGGCGTGAGTATCATGGACTCCGCCGTCTTTGCCTCCTCTCCCCCCTGTCTCCCGCCTTCGTCCTCGGACTTGGAATCAAAGCGGATTCTCCGCAGTAATGCGCCACTGGCCGCACGGCCAGAAAAACAAAGTTCTTTTTCAGCTTCGTCACCAAAAAGGTCTAAAAGCAAAACCACAAAGACCATTGTACTTACTAGTGAGACGGGAGGTTCCACCTCTGCGGCACAGTCGATGTCCCCTTCGAACCTGCCCCACGCAAACGCGCCAAACATCTAGCTTCCACTGCCTCCAGCGTCTCGGCCGCCCGCTCCATGGGGCATGCCTTCAGCTGGAGATGTGGAATGCATGGAGGCAGCACACGGTGCGGACCCCGCTGAAGATCCCGCTGAAGCCGATCGCAATCTCTCTTCTTCCTGCCGCTCCAAACCAACGCGGGATGCAGACTGGAGCTCGGGCCGGAGCTCCGCCTCGGCAAGAGGGATTCCATCCGAGGCCATTGGAGGACGACCTGGGAGGGACGTTTTTCCGGCCCCTTCTCCAGATCTGCCGAAGAGCCCTGACGTCGCAGAAGAAGCTATAGTCGGGAGTGCAGTCCCGCATGAAGGCCTGACAGACCTGCATACACACAAACTAAAGGCCGTAGCCCTGATACACGCCGAATCCTCCTCGAGCGTGGTCTTACCCTTCAGGACAGATTCTTCTACAACGCACCATCAACCACAAGAAAATGGCTATCCAGTGCCCACTGTAGCCACGCAGGGCGGGTCTCCCGTCTCAGTTAGCACAGAGTTGGGTGACTCCACCAACGGAGGACCAGATGTCCAAGGTCAAAAATTACATTCTGCCACTACTTTGCCTCTAAAAAAAATCACTTACAACAAAACCCAAACCGGCAAAAAAAGAGGGGCAAAGAAAAATGAACCAACATGATTGAGAACAGAGCCTGGAACGAGAACTAAAAAAAACAAAAAAGCTCTGTCACCTGTTACCAGTCCTTCAAATCAAAATTCAGCGAGAAAAATGCCATGATCAACCAAAATTGTTTAAAGCGCCCTATCCCAAAAGCTTTCTTTCATTTATTCAAAAAACAACAATGCAAACGTAAACTCAATGCGGAAATGGAATTATCTGACGCAGAAATCTTGGATGTCTTGGAAAAATCTCCTTCCGGACAAAATCTGAACAACATGACTGTTAATGATGCACGAGCACAAGTGAAACTTCCAACTAATTCACCTGCTCCACCGCCAGAGAACAGCTCCACAAGCAACCTACCCGACACAGAACCACAACTGAACTCTTTGATCCAACCATCTGCAATTTCTGCAGCGCTCGTATCAGTAAGACATTTTTTCAATCTCGCCCAGTCCGGTACATTATGCAATCTGGGCTCGGGGGTACAGCAACAAGAAACTTTGTATCCAGACACTCCGTCTGAATCTATCTCGGCAGCAAAGGTCAAGACTCGCGAGCAGTGTAAAAAGTACCTAGACCCGACACATCTCGACCAACACTTTGGGAAAATGGTCCCAACAGTGCGTAGTGTCATCGAAAACGATCAAAACAACATGAACATGACAAGCTCTTCTGGGGTCATAGAGAAAGAGTTACCTGCTATTTCAGCCCAGATCTCATCTACTAAAAGACATGACACGGAAAGATGAAGCTCCCAAATGAGCTCACAACCGTGGGCTAATGCCCACCTAGACAACCACAGTTTGGGCAGGCTGTCCTTACCAGCGAACTCTTACTTCGGCTCCTTCAACTCCAGTCGGGACTATCTGCCGACGTCACGAGAGCCTGAAAAAGTCCTTCTTGCTACCCCTTTCCATCTGAAAATGTACCTAATACTCAGTCTCATTCGAGGGACTTAAGAGATGTAACATTAAGACAAAGACCATCATCAGAGACTTCGGGAGACTCGAGTAAAGGATCGCCCAAGTTAAGGCCTGACCTAACTACTATAATGTCAGCTCTTACCATCGCTCTATCTCCTTTTTGGAAACTTTACAAAGCCTTAAACGATTCTGCGAAAGATAACACCTCCATACTGTCAACAATCCAGTCTAAACTGGCTTTTCTAGAAGGGTACATAACTGCCGTTGAAACCAAAGAGGCGGCGAAGCAAGCAATCCTTGAGGAGAAGCTATCCCGGATAGAAATGCAACTAACTAAAGATCCACCTGTCGCTCAGAAAAAACAACAGACGTCTAATAAGGCATCCCAATCAACAGCCTCTAATAAGCATGAAAAAGTAGCACCATTATTTCACAAACACCAAAGCAGAGACACGCATGCTACTCCCATTGCTTTGTTCGGTACAACTGAAGCAAAAACAGTCACCGGTCTTTCACGAATACTAAATCCGGCTTTTCAGCTACCAAGTCCGAAAGCAACATCTCCTAAGAAACTTAAGGCATCAGGGCCAAACAAAGAGTCTGGTAAAGAGAATCAAGCTGTGCTCAAAACCCATCAAAACAAACCCCAGCAACTAGGTGAACAAATTGAGACCCAAGTGTTCATCGATCTAAGCAACTCTCCTCAGACAACAGCTGAATTCTGGGCGTCGAGTAGCCAGTTGGGACCTAACCCAACATTTAGACGAAGATGATTCCCCCCTGATTGAGACAAAACAAAGCAGCCCAAAATCAGTCTTAAGTTCAAATCAGGAAAACCAGCAAGAATTGAACCCCGCATCCAGCAGGATTAAGTCCCGAGGCTACAGTGGATCTAGCGCCGAGAGAAAATCAAGCATTGTGTCAGACAAAGCTGAAGTGCAAAAGCGCCGAAAACCAGAAGTCTCACAAAAAGAAACGCAGAATAGACTATCGATAAGTACACATCATATTCCTCAAGGAGAGGCAAAAAAACCCAAAGAACAAGGCGACTCTTCCCGAAGCAATTCACACAGTGCTCAACAAGGCACCAGAATTTTCAAGTTGGAACAAACCTCACATAAATCTGGATACATGATCTTGAACAGGAAAACGGTGCTACAAATCTTGAGCAAAACCAAATCGCTAAGAGCACTAACCACGGGTGACTTCCGGCTAATAGAACCCTACCACAGAGAACAGAGGGCAAAGGCATTTTTGCATATAAAAGCAAGGGCACTGCAAACAGGAATGGAAGAGGCATATAAATAACTCAGTAAAACTGGCCTTCTACTAACCGAATTGAAAGGCCCTCTACATGAACCTGTGAAAAGCAAGATGGAGGACGTGCAACTGCAAAAATCAACCAGCGAAAGAATCAAACCTAGATCGCACAGAGACCATCAGGCGGAGCATGCATCATTTATAAATCCAAAGGCTTCGAGGAAAACCTATGTCGTTTCTACACCCTACAGGTTGCGTCAAATTGAAAACAAACGGCGAGCTAGATTAGATATTACACCGACAAGACTGACCTCCAAGGAAGAATTTCGCCATAAAGACTCATCTCCAACTCGGGAGTCAACATGATATCCGAAAGGCCCATGGGAATGGCTAAAGTCTGCAGTGAACGGGAAGTCTAGCAGATCGCAACCAGGTTGGGCTAATACCACACTAGCCCAAGACACATCGGAGCTGCGCACGATTTCCATGGCCTCATGGAACACCAGAGGCCATGTCCACCTAACAAGCAGCAACAACCAGACCCTAGTGGGTTTTGACTTTATATGCCTCCAGGAAACTTGGCTGACTGAGAAACCTTTCCTGGATGGTCATGAGATTGAACTCTCACCCGCCAAACGAGGTCTATTTGGGGGTCCATCATCCAGCCTACTGCTCGCAGTGAAAATCGGATCAGGCATTAAGATCCGGGAAAAGCTATCAGAGAGCAATGGAACATTGGCAGTCCTTACATCATGGTCGTTTGAGGATCCAAAGTCCCAAAAAACCAATACCATTGATCTGGCGATACTAAACTTGTATTGGAATCCACAACAAACTTCAATCGCAACTTTTTGTAATGAAGTGACAGAAGCGATAGACAACATCAAAATCGACTCAAACACAGACCACGTAATCATCTGCGGAGATCTAAATGCAATTTGTGCGCAAGAAAACGCCAATTGGTCCACAAACAGACCCAAATTGTCGTCAGAAGAGAGAGGAAAAGCTTGGATGATCTCCATGAATTCAAGAAACTTTCACAATTTGGCCTGGTTAAAATCTTGGGAAAACATCCTACCTACATGGGAACAGGAAAATTCAAGGGCCACACTCGACTATATTTTTGCATCTGAAAATCTACTGCCTTTGATTAACTAATTCAAAGTCATACGGACAAAAGAAAGCGATCACAACTTGCTAGCAATAACTTGGTCATCACTACATCATAAGAGCAAGCTTTCTCTTCCTGCATTAGAAGCCAACACTCAGTGAACCAGACTTCGCTTAACAGCAAAAAACATCAAGACTATTACTGATAACTATGGCAAAACAATAGCAGCAAATCCAAAGGAGTGTGAAAGACCAGACTACCTCCCCTTTCTAATACAGTTTAGGTCTGATTCCAAGAACAGCAAAGGCCCCAGTCGAAAGCACCTGCATGTGTTCGATCAGGATCTAGTTGACAGAAGAAAACTCCTGAGCAAAGCTAAAAGACGAGCAGTTACTGAACAATCCGACTCGGCCAGGACAGAATGCTTAGCGGAAGTCAACAGCTACAAATCTTGGATACGGAGTCGTAGGAGGTTAATGTACCAAAATGATGCAGAAAAGATGCTCAAGATACTAAGCACCAAGAAATCTAGTGACTTTTGGGCCCTTATTAAGTCGGCAACAACCAGACAGGAAAGCGAACTGGTAAACTCTGTTACGGAGGAAAATTGGATACATTTCTTCAAAACCATGTTCGCTCCTCCAAAGTACCAGCTCGAAAGCAAACTAGAAAAGTCCAGTGACAGATGGACGATTCCTTCAGACGAAGAAGACATTATCAACGTCATCAAACACCTGAAATCTTCAAGAGCCCTGGGTCCTGACGGCCTGAGCAACATCGACCTTAAGCAACACTCGGAAGCCTGGGCCAGATTCATAAGCATCATATTCCAGCACTGTGAACTACTTAGAACCATTCCAACATCTTGGACTCATTCGATAATTGTCCCGCTATTCAAACGCGGCAACAGGGAAGAACCACAGAATTACAGGCCAATAGCTCTGTTAGACATCATTGGCAAAATATTCGCAACTCTCCTGTTAAAAAAGTTCCAAACCTGGGTGAAGGCATCTTCAGCAAACGACCCTTTTCAGATGGGTTTTCTCAAAAACGGCGGAACCTCGGTAAACATCTTGATGCTAAACCCAATTAAAGCTAAGGTAAAGCAGGGCTCTCCACTGGTGTTCCTGGCCTTCATAGACCTCTCGCAGGCTTTTGATAGAGTGGATAGGAGTCTGCTTTGGTCCAAACTCCACAAATGGAAATGCCCAAATGAAATACTATATCCAATCATAGCGCTACACACAGCCAACAAACTCCGAGTCAGACTCAATAAACAAGGAACGCTATCTGAAGAGATTCCAGCAGAGAGGGGGGTGAAACAAGGGTGTCCTTTACACCGGCACTCTTTATTAGCTTCCTCAGCGACTTCAAGGACACTGAAACTGCAGTTGGAGCTTTTCCACCGAAAATAGGCAATACCAACATATCTCGCCTTCTCTATGCGGATGATCTAATTTTGTTAGACCAAACTGAAATTGGAATACAGCGCCAACTGACCAATTTAGCAAATTACATAAAAACAAACAACCTGTAAAATAACAAATCTAAAACAAAAATCATGATTCTGGCGAAAAACTATTCCTTTAAGAGCCGCAACAAAGGATGGTTCCTGGAAAATACCAAGATTGAACATGTCGAATGCTACAAATACCTGGGCATAATGATAGACAGTTCAGCACAGGAAACACGTATGCAATCTACTCTTTGGGGCAAAACTAGGAATTTAGCAGCCCAGATGAGATCCATCGATAAGAGATACAGCAAATTCTCACTGGAGCCTGTAATTCAATTCTACAGAGGCAAAGTTGTCCCGGCGCTAACTTATGGAATGGGTTCGACCCTGTCAATGCCGACATCAATCTGGCGTAACCTCGAAGGCCTGCTATGGCGCTCAGTTTTGGGTTTACCAAACTCGGCAGCTATGGCAAACATCAGGCGTGACTTGGGCCTTCAGTCTTTACTGGCATCGGTCGAACAGAATTCGATGCAAATCTATAGGAAAATCATCCTTCCGGACACTCTTCCAATACATAAACTGATAGCCGCAGAACTTTCAACCAGATGTATTAACATCCTAAAAAATTGGTCGCTAAAGCAGAAAACAAAATTGGAAGAAATAGCTTGCACAGAAGAGGAACTGGTCGGAAATCCTCAAAGAATAAAAAGAAAAATGGACCTCATGGACTGGATCGGCACAGTTGACAAGGCTCAATCAAACAAATTGACCACACACCTTCCACCAACTTTCAACCAGCTAAAAGTTCCTTTGCCATATTGTTTAAAATTTCCAGACAAAAATCTAATGAAGACCTTTTTGAGAGCCCGCTTGAACTTAATGCCCACACGTGAAATCCTCTGCATCAGACTCCAGTCAGCGTCCACAGTATGCAGATTGTGTGGATCAGCAGAGGAACCTGAAAATCTGAAGCATTTGTTGCTGTACTGTAAGGCGCTCAGTCACGAAAGAAGCGCCTATCTCTCACCTCTTGGGATGTCAGTTTCAGTTCTGGACGAAGAGGTGTGGTGGAACAGATTAATGTCGGGAGAAAAGACAAATTGGACTATCGCGACAACAAAACCTCTGACAATCATTTTTGACAAAATGAAAGCACATGAAACATAGAGATGTGAAAGCTGGAAAGAACAGAAACTACTTACACCAAGTAATCTTTTACGCTGGTAGTGTTCAGAAATGTTTTGAAATCTTCAGAAATTCACAGGAATCAACCCGTCTTTGTAAAAATCACAAGTTGATTATACACAATAAAAAAATATATATATGCTATTCGGTACAGCCCTACTTAGCAGTGCACAGTGGTTGCACGAGTTATGGTTGCTTACCTTACCATAACTGGCGAATTTCTGGGGGTTTTCGGTTTAACTTGTAACCATTACATCCCTTTAACAAAGTTTTTTTCAGTGAGTTTTATGGGTTTTTATTAGTGCAACTTAACCAAAACGTCCCTTTAACAAAGAGTTTTCACTGAATATATATATTCTCTCTCTCTCTTTTTCTCTCTCTCTCTCTCTCTCTCTCTCTCTCTCTCTCTCTCTCTACATATATATATATTTATATTAATCTTTTTGCATCATTGTGCAACAGGGCTACAGGACACAGCTAAAATTACATCATAGGTTGACATCTACAGCAGGGGAACTCTGAGTTAAGATGGTCTTCACTTTGCACATGTCTGACTACTTTCATAGGTTTTCTTGCAATGAATCGGATCATCTTAACTCTTTCTTAACTAAATCAAACACAATAATTTAGTAAAACAGAGCATTGCACATGATTAATATGACTTTAATTTAGTACAACTCATTTGTAAGGGCTGACATATTTGTAAATCATTGCAATCTCTTTTAGAACACCTTCTCAACATTGTCAGCTCACTTTCTTGGCCATATTGGTACTTCTGCATGTCTTTCCTATTTGAAGATGATTGGTGAGGCACACAAAGGAGTTAAGACGGCCAAGGGAATCTGTGTTAGTCCTTCCACATCATCCCAGGTTCTTATGTAGTTAAAACAATTTGCCATCCAGGCAGAAGGTGTAAACTCCCAAAGGATAACAATAGCTAAAGCTGATCTAGTTGCTAATACCCTTGAGCTACCATCACTGAGTGACATTTCCATATTTTATTTTATTTGTTTTCAGGTACAGGTTTTGGGAAGAAGCCAGTCTGTCATCCCTGGAGAAGCAGCAGGAGAGATTTCATCCCAGACCCATACATTTCTAGTCATGATCCACAGTCTCTCTGAGAACGATGATGCTGATATCTCCAGTGTGGGCTTCTTTCGAGAGGATGAGACTTCACTTCATAGAAACCAATATAAAGACTTGTTTCACCATGGATCTGTCATCTCTCACCTGGTGAGGAAGACCATGACTAACAGAGCTTTGGACCAAAACTTCCTTCTCTTCTCATCCAAAGCTCAAGGGCCCTGCTCCTCAGCAGGCTGCATCCGGGATGATGGTGAGAGCAGCACGTCATCTAATGAAGGGGCTTCATGTCCTCTATCTCCCCAGAGCCCAACAACCAACCTATTTGAAGGTGGACAGCTCTTTGGCCAGAACTTGCAGGCCAAGCGGGCCCGCGTGGAGAGCATTATCAGAGGAATGAGTCTGTCTCCAAGCAACATGGGACATTGCCAAGAGTCAGGGGATGGAATGGATAAAACGATTAGGGAGGAAAGAGAAAATTGTAAGGAGAACAAGAAAAAACAGAAGGTTAACCAGCCAGCCATCCAGCATCCTGCAGAACAAACAGAACTGGCCTGGAGTAGCGGTAAAGAGGAATGCCAGCAGCTGAATGTGCAGATTCAGGCTTTACAGAGGCAGCTTAGGCAATTACAGCAGAGGTTTTCACAGGCCCATGAACTGAGGGATTGCAATTTAAGGATGAAAAGGACAGGGAAGACTAAGATGGCAACTCCAAAAGAAGCAAATTTGGCTTACTGGGACAAGAACCTATTCTTTCATCACTATCAGGATCTTGCTTGCAGAGCAGTAGCAGAGGTTGAAGCGTCTCAGTGTGAATCTCAACTACTTGAACACTGCAACACAGTGCTTGATGTTAAAGGACTTTCAGAGATGTTGAAACAAGAGTTATCTAATGCGGTCACCCAAACTGTGAACTCTGTGCTGAAGGCATTCTCTTCATCATCATGCCCAGTGGCCCTGCCATCCAGTGCTTACCGTGCACACATCATGGCAGAGAGCCTCAGGTCATCCCAGGATCCTACAGAGATGTTTCATAGCGATAGACCCAGCAAACAGAGCTCACTTAAAGCTCACCACCAAAATGGTGTCAGCTTACTTACAGAAACCCAAAAGGAAGCCTTGTCACTTGCCACAGGCAGACCCGCTTGCAGTTCTTCCCATCAACAGAATCCAGGAGTGATGGGTCGCTCCTACAAATTTCCTCAAGTCTCTATTTCCTATCCATTAGCCACAGCCCCACCAGTGCAAGAAAACCAGATTTTTAGCCACCTGCTGGGATGCAATCAAAATGGGAAGCCTAACAGCCCACCAGGTGCTGTGTCCTCCTCACCAGACAGGATCCGTTTGGAGTCAATGGATACGCCTACAGAGACAGTCTCAATGAGATCAGGAATATACCCCTATAATGTCAGCAATCAGCCCTTCGAGCTGCCCCTAAGAGCTGCTCCTGTGGAAAGCTATCTCCTGCCACGAGTGAAGACTGAAAGTACTGATGTGCATGACCTGATGGATGGGATGCCCTACACATTAATACATATATCCTTTGGTGACATCGTTTGTTTGGCAAGGCCTAGCAGTAGTGTTAACCCCTTTCAGCTAAGAAGGTTCCCACAATGAACTGGATTTGATCTTATGTGAGTAAACACCCTTGCCTAAGCACCTTGGCAATCCCATTTACACCTATCAAATTCTGCTTCTATCTCTAGAAGTTTCATGTTTAAGGTCATATTAAAGGTGGGCTGCGTGGGGGATAAAGGAGTAGGAAGGGAATCCACTGGGATAAGGGAGGCATGCATAACACCACTGGCAGGATGAGGCTGACAGGACATTGTCACATGGCTGCTCTAGGTGTGGCAGTCATGGTGGTGGGCAGTTAAATGGGTCGGGGGAGGGGAAGAGGAAGAGGCCAGAGTAGCGTAGGGGGAGCACTGACCACACATGGGAGGAGTAGGGAGGTCAGGGGGCAAACGTGGGTGGGGGTGGGGGCCCTCCAAGAGAGTGTCAAGGCCTGAATTATCTATAGCATGTGAAAATATGGATGAACCTTTCTTTTGAGTGGCCTTCGGATCTCGCCCTTTTTCTTCCATGCACTTTAGACAGTGCTATTTGGACCTAGAACCGGAAGCACAATTCAGGTATTTCTTTTGGGAGCAAGTATGGAAAATGCACAGGTAAATAAATCTTGTGAATTTGAATAATCCAAAGACTACGCAGTTCAGCTCAAAGAAAGATGAGTTTAATGCTGGACACCTGCAAATGTTTAACCAGTTAGGATGTTCTGCCATGGTTACTTTTAAGTCCAATACACATAGCATCTGAAGGATAAATTGTGGCACAAACTCATACAGAGTCCACAGTGTTATTTTGCATTGCATTGTGATTGTCAAGTCTAGGGAGACCCCCTGTTTGACCCGGACCAGAGATTGCGATCAGGCAGAGCTGACACCCTTTAGGTACAGAGGAATTTAGCAAGAGAAGTTGTCTAGCATAAACAAGGCTATGCAGAACGCACACATACGTTGGCGACAAAGACAAGGCTTGGTAATACCTGCAGAATGAGTTGAGGTAAGTGCTGGGCAGGAGTAAAATGTTGAAACAGACTGAACTGGTAAGAGGAGTAAAGAGCAAAGCTAGAGCGAATAGCTGAGGCAAATGCAAAATGGAAAAGTTTAAGTAATTCATAATAATAATTTGCATTTACATAGCACTACAAACCCTCAGGCATCTGAGTGCTGCTTATTATTACCCACGGTGTGCGGTGCTCCTTTATCGACCTCGGAAGGATGAAAGGCTGAGTTTGGTCCTCCTGCGATTCGAACGTCCATCGCCAGGCTCTGCATGGATGTCAAAGGGAGCGCTCCACTCGTCGTGCTAGCTGACCGGCTAAGATGAAGGGAATGTGCGTCACCCGTCTTATACAACTTTACCTGTGTGCTTATGCAGTTGCTGGCCACTTTCCATCCACTGGGGCATTTATTACACATAATCATATGCACTCGTTTTAAGAATGAACATGTGAAATTTGCCTTAGTTGTGTAATCCTGAACCTTGTGGGGGTTTTTTATTGTATTTTAGTTTCAAGTAAACCTTTACACATATACACAGAAGTAAAATGTATCAAAATATGGAACTAATTCCAGTATACATTCTCGAAAGTTAATACACAAACATTCCTAAAATCAATCTAACATAGATTTCGCCCTCATAAAAACAATCTCATTCATATTATTACTACCATGTTCACACCAGTCGATCCAATATTGCATTAAGAAAATTATACAGTGCAATTATTAATGACAAGTTTTCGCCCCACATCAGTCTTGACCAGAATAAATTAATTGCATACTCAGATCCAACTTCAATTAGAGCTTTAAAAAAATCGTACTCTCGATAGGTTAAAGTACGGGCAAGAACCATGTGGGGTATCTTGATTGTACCTGTACTGTAAATATGCGACAGGTAGGACAGCTTTTGTTTTTGCCTAGCATGGTTCCATTTTCTGTGCAATGTGGATTTAACTTCCGTCATATTATCATTCTTTTGAAATTGGCTGTCTGAAAGCAAGGAGGGGCACCTCAGGGAAAGCACCTAACAGTCATTTTTGTTGCAGAATGTGTTGTAGTTGCTGAGCAATCTTGTGCATGGATTCCAACTCCGGGCTGTATGGGTCAAGCAGTGTCACTTGGTTTTGGGACCCTTTTGTATTCAAGAGGCTACAGCAGGTGGTCCTTGTTGCCCTGTGGATCTTGCTGTACACAATTCTGCAGTTGTATACATGTTTTTAACCTGTTCCCTTGTGTCTGAGTATGCGCGGTTCTATTTTGATGCTTGGCTGATTATTGTGGCATGCTTTGTGTGCACTTGGTGGTAGCTGTCACTCTTCAAAGAACTGGCCCGGTCTGTTTGTTTGCGGTAAACTGTGGTCCTTAGCCGGACATCTTTTATTATTATTATGATGGTGCTGAGCAATTTTACTTTTTACTTTTTCAGGAAAGTACAAGAATTTGAGGTTGATGGTTGAGAGGAATTTATTGTAACTTCTGTGAAAGCTTATGGGTTCCAAATCAGGGGGATAATATAATTGTAGTACAGATCCTAGTGGTCTGCAGTTCGAGGTGGCAAAGAAATCACTCTCTAGGTGTGACATGAATAGATTGACATAATGTGGTGGATTTGAATAACTATGGCCAGCCCAATCATTTGGAGATAAGTGCCAGTACCAAATGTGAAAATCAGTGGGTTACGGATAATTCTATGCACTTAGCTATAGCATATGCAAGTGGGTTATGATTGCCAAGAGCATTCTTACAAGCCTCTGTGACATCAACATGGGGAATGTTCGTGTAGAGTGACACCACATCAATGTCCCTTATGAGTGGAAACAAATGCCCCGGGGGTTGCTACTATGTAGGGGAAACTGGAAAGTAACTACATAAGCACATACATCTCAACCGTCAGTATTAGAAAATGGGCACAAGCGCAACAGGTGAATAACTGTGCCACCACCCATCTCGCTAAGGGGTCAGCCACAGACAAATGGCTTGCTCTATTTGAGTCTTACCAACCTTTTAGAGACAATACCGGAAATCTGAGCCATTAGCCTGATACATTTTTTAAATATAATTGGCTAACGTGACTGACGGTTTTCCTAACTCTAGCTTAAACATGGATGGGCATGAAGGGCAACAGGCTCAGTCGAAATGAACACTCAAGCAGCTCTGTCTAAAAACTACTGCCTTCAATAGGTTTGCCCATGCCATAACTGGCACTGCCACATTCCTTCATGACTTTCCAAGAGCAGACGAACAGGGTCTCGTTCTCTTCACTGCTTGCATATATTTTGCACTGCCCCAGATAAATCTTTCAGACTGCAATGCATAGGGTACATTATAAATTGCATGGCTCTGTGTGTAGGTACCACATATCAGAAACATAGACACGACCATATAAACTCTTCCATAGTTGAATGCTTAAGCTGTCCTGTATTTCCAAGAGTTTTAGTCGTCTTCCTGTACCTTTTGAAGTGATCTGAAGATTACAAAAGCTTACAATCAAATTACTTTGTTAGCCCAAGTCAGGTATCAACCTATATATAAGGCACCGCAGTCTATGTATTTGAAGCCAATCCTGAGAACAGCAGGAATAATGACTGTCTGTTGCAATCTATTGTTTGGTTAATTCACCAGATCCGCTGGCTGTTGCTAGTGTTGCCAAATATATTCACCTGACCTGGCCGACGAGACCAAAGTTCTAGTGGGAACCATGTTGTCAGGGGGACTGTCCTTGTAATTGTCTTTCTGTATAGTGCAAATATTCATTTGAAGTGAAGGGGCTTAGCTGCGAGTTTTTCTCTCCCTGTATTAAGATAGATTGCCATGCAGGGCTGCAAGTTATTCTCTCCCTGTACTACTGTGATGGGTTTTTTCTATTATGAAAATGTTTCTTAAATCTTTGGAATGTTCTCGTTTTTAATATGTTTTATCTATATGTTGTACCTATTTATGATGTTTATATCATGTGTTTCTTTATGGCTTTGAGCCGAATAAAAATGACTATATATATATATATATATATATATATATATATTTGTGATATTGTGTGTATTACATGGACGCGGTAGCGTCCATGTAGTTATGGTTAAGTTGGTGTTTCCATAGGAAGAGCATTTTTTGGGTGGCTTATAACTTCGCTCCCTCTGGACGAATCCTCACCAAACTTTGCAAAAAAAGTATATGGCCCACTCTTTTCTCGCAAAGTTTGGAGAGGTTTGGTCCAGGGGGGGCAAAGTTATAGGGGGGTCCCAAAACTTTTGTTTTTTCCCATAGACATGATGGGAAAAAACTTTGCGCACGCCTACAGCCGCTGGACCGCTGGCCGCTGGATCAGTGATGTCATCAATGACATTTGTGATGTCCTGGGTGTTAGTCTTAGCAGTGCACAGTGGTGACGCGAGTTATGGTTGCTTAGTTTACCATAACTGGCGAATTTCAGGGTTTTTTCAGTTTTACTTGGAACCATAACGTCCCTTTAACAAAGTTTTTTCATTGAATTTCATAGGTTTTTAGTAGCGCAACTTAACCAAAGGGACGTTATGGTTAAGTTGCGCTACTAAAAACCTATCAAATTCAGTAAAAAAAAATTGTTAAAGGGACGTTATGGTTCAAAGTAAAACCGAAAACCCCCTGAAATTCGGCAGTTATGGTAAGATAAGCAACCATAACTCGCGCCACCGTGCACTGCTAACACTAACACCCAGGACATCAAAGATGACATCACAAATGTCATTGATGACATCACTGATGACATCACATGTGCATTTACTTTTCATGAAAACTCTGTAGGAGGGATTCTTATAATGTTGACCAAAAAGTGTTAAGGATCATTTGAATAAATATCATGAGCTAATTAGTGCATTAAGCAATGCATTGATATAAATAGCATTCTATTATGAAGTTCTATCCAGTATACTAAGCAACTCAAGCAGAAACATAGGCAGTGTGTGCAGTATACATGATGAAGGTGCAATATTCATAATCTTGCCATGTAGAAAAATAAAATGATAACTGCTTTCTTATTAGAGTTTTGCGTACTGTGAAACATGTAATAAGTAGCTAATAAAACCCACTTAATACATAATTACACTTAATACAGACAAAACACAAAGAGACAACAACACATACAAATATGAGTATATACAGGAACAGAGAAATAAGCAAAAAAGCAGAAGTAGTAGCAGAAAGAGTTCATAACCTAACTGATTATCTTTATGCAGAGAAATGATTGCTCTGTTTCAAAGCTGCTACTTACTGTATGTATGTGTATCAAATGATGTCAGTGAACCCTAAGGAAAGGAGTGTGAGTACAATGTATACAAATATGAGCATATACAGGGAAGGTATAGTAATAAAAATAAAACTATGAGAAAATGCTGATAACTCTAATGATTATATTCATGCACAGAAAGGATTGCTCTCTTTCAAGCCTGTGTCTTCTGCTATATATATGTTTCATATGATATGACTTGACCCTAAGTCTACAAATATAGTACCTTTTCAATTTTTACTTCCTGACTGTTACTGAAGAAAACTATGTGGCTTAGATATGTCAGTAAAGGAAAAAAAGGGAGAGCCAGCCATGTGATGTCATCAGTGATGTCATCAATGACATTTGTGATGTCATCTTTGATGTCCTGGGTGTTAGTGTTAGCAGTGCACGGTGGCGTGAGTTATGGTTGCTTATCTTACCATAACTGCCGAATTTCAGGGGTTTTTCGGTTTTACTTTGAACCATAATGTCCCTTTAACAAAGTTTTTTTACTGAATTTGATAGGTTTTTAGTAGCGCAACTTAACCATAACGTCGCTTTTAACAAAGTTTTTTAACTGAATTTCATAGGTTTTTAGTAGCGCAACTTAACCATAACGTCCCTTTAACAAAGTTTTTTTTACTGAATTTCATATGTTTTTAGTAGCACAACTTAACCATAATATCCCTGACTTTATATACATGTAACATAGAACATACTGAACCCCTAGCTAGTGATTTCAATGTCCGCGGACTACCGCCATGTCCGCGGACATATCGAAAATCTGAGCGTGGTGAATGTAAATTTAAATAGTGTGTCCCATTTCCCCTTTGAGGTTGGCTCTGAAAAGAGCCGTTTTTTTTGTTTTTTTGCAGATGCTTGACAGACACCTGTTATTTTGTATTTTTTTTATTTTTCTTTTTCTTACTTTACTCCTAAAATCTTCACATAACCTTCTCCAAAGCAACTCTTACATTCCAAAACAGAATGGCATTTCCCATAAAAGATAAGGAAATGCCATCTTCTTTAAAATAAACAGCATTACTGGAATCAATATTCTCATTATTACAGAAGAACATGCCAGCTCTAAGCATGACGGCACACATGCCTCGGTTGATTACACACCTAGCATTGTTTTGCTGAGGAAACAAAACTATTGTCCCATATTGCCCTAGGTACTAATCCAGAATAAATTACTTTGGCATTTGGAAGGATTTTCATTACTGCTTGAACCAAGTGTTCCAAATCTGCCAACAAAGTAGGGGCACTGACATAGCCCAAATGGAAAGCACCATAGTGCAAAACTACCACATGGGGACTGTTGATCCTGCCCATATCTTCACAAACTTGTACAATTCCCTGTACATTGCAATCAGGCACAGTGCTCCACACCACCTCCACTCCTTTAACATCAAAATTCTTTGCAATATGCCTGCATTGAGCATACTGTTGTAAACCATGCACAAACATATCTCCAAGCACCAACACCCTGACTTTCTCCACTTCTGCCATCTTCACTACACACAGTCTCTTTGAACACAAATCCACAACTCAACATCTGATTGGCTGATCCCTACAGTTTTCTTTCCATGCTGGATTTGCTGGAAAACTCTGGATGTAGCACGCCCTGTCCGCGGACCGCATAACTCTTAGACAGCCCTTTTACCATTTCCACTTAATTCTCTGTGCCATTCCCTCATTGGATACAGCTAAGCAGGCACACAATACGGAGAACGTCCTCAGAACACCCCCATTTTGTTTATTTTCGAACATTTCAGGACACCGCGAGTCTTCTTAGAACACATTCAACTTGCCAGCGAACAACACGGACAACGTCCTCAGAACACCCCCATTTTCTTTATGTACGAACATTTCAGGACACCGCGAGTGTTCTTAGAACACTTTCAGCTTGACAATGAACAATACAGGCAACGTCTTCAGGACACCCCCTGCGAACATTCTAGGACCCTACGAGTCTTCTTAGAACACTTTCAACTTGACACGAATCCATTCTGTTTATTTACGAACATTTCAGAACAGCCGTGTTGTCCACAAAAAATCAAACACAACAAAAGTGTCTAGCACATAAAAAAAAAGAACATTGAACCTATCTCATACTCCCCCACCCTCCCCAAACACTCTTACACACCAACACACTCCACTAAATACAATTTTTAATCCAAGTTTCACCGCCGCTGTCGGCGGTTGTCCGCGAATGCAAGATGGCGGGCGCCACAGAAAATCTGACGGGCTTCACGCACCACGCCGTCCAATCAGCGAACACGTTGCATGTCTGCGGACATCACGCAAGCCGCTCGGCCAATCAGGGCACTGTCCGCAGAGCGCACAGAGATATCACTAATTTTAATTTTTCTGCCTTACATTTTGGTCATTTAAAAAAAAACTACTGGACGGATTTACACCAAATTTGCAAAAGCACGCTTTCGGGACCAAGCCCCCACTCCTGCCACAAATTTGGTGTAAATCCGTCCAGCGGTTTGATCTGTTGGCGTGCGCAAAGTTTTTTCCCATTATGTCTATGGGAAAAAACAAAAGTTTTGGGACCCCCCCCTATAACTTGCCCCTCCTGGACCAAACCTCTCCAAACTTTGCAAAAATATTCAGAGTGGGCCATATACTTTTCTTTGCAAAGTTTGGTGAGGATTCGTCCAGAGGGAGCGAAGTTATAAGCCACCCAAAAAATGCTCTTCCTATGGAAACACCAACTTAACCATAACCATAACTGTAATATATATATATATATATATATATATATATATATATATATATATATATATATATATATATATATATATATATATATTGATCCAGAAGAAAACAATGCGTCAATACCTTAATTAGACTAACAAAGTCATTTATTTTGCATATTTGCGAGCTTTCGTGGAATGTCTCCACTTCCTCAGGCAGAGATGAAATGAAGCATTTGGAAAATATCACAGCATTACAGCTTTCATAGCCCCTCCTGCAGATACCCTGTTACCTGTGCCTGTCTGTGCCTGATTTGTAGTTTTCCTCAGAAAAGCATGTGGATGTTCAACTCCACCACTCATTGCAGTCTTCAAGGCCTAAATGGTACACTGTGTTAAATAGGGCAAAGTGGAGAGCCGGGAAAAGAAATGAAAAAACAGCCCACCCTGTTAGTGTACTCTCAGGAAGGCAGGAGGGGTTGGTTAGGTGTCAGCCATTGCATGTACAGTCCAGTTGAAGCTCTATATGTCACCCTATGTTTGCTAGGGTCATCCAGACGTGAACTCCTTGCTCAATGTGCTCAGAGAGGTACAGTGCCACCTCACTGATGAGGCCCAATAAGGCTGAAACACGTGCGTGGGGTTGCTGTTGGTACTCTTGTTCAGAAGAGAATTGCCATAGCATTTTGGTGCTGGACTGCCCATGTGGGTGGGACAAAGATGGATATGCAAATGGATATTTCCCTTCTGTGAAAAGTACAGTGAGCTAAAGTGTGGCTGCGGATTCTCGAGTGAGTACCTTCCCAAAGAACAGGTCATTTAGCTGTGTTTGTCCTCGCAGAGGGGCATCTATGGACTATTTTTTTTAAAATTATTCACAGACATTCAACTGGCACTGCACCAGCCTCACCAGCCTCTCTAAGGCAATGAATTGTTGTCAAACTCCCCCTAACCCAACACCATCTGCCAAAAGCTTTCCATGGCCCTTGTCCCTAGTCAAATCCCACCCTTCCCTCTTGATTGGGATGTAACACAATCCTGATTTGGTATTTGACACTAAGTTACCACAAGGCCGTTCCTTCTGTGGCATGTGTTAGAAGACCAAAATAAATAGAAAGGAACTGGGAAAGGAACAAAGGGAAATAAAGAAAGCTCCTTTCAGAGTTGAAAAATGAAATTGCCAATGAACGGATACAGGGCGTGAAGCACCATATACACTCCACACAATGTGCGCAAAATAAAGGGAGGCGTGGCACTGTGCAAAACACTGTAGTGGAATCGGGTAGAAAGGGGTTTGCTGTAGAAAAAGGTTACTTTACGTGTTGCACAGCGTTTTGAAGAGTGTGCAACACTTATTCTTCCAATACTTTCAAGAAGGGCAGCACGGCAATTTGGATAGGGCATGCAGAAATTGGGATGGCAGGAACAGTAAGATGAACGTTATTGGTGAGGAAAATTGTTTGTGCTGTGAAACGTCATATTCCCATGCGTGAAGTACGCCATTGGCACGTGTCGTAGAAAGCCACAAATAGACTTCTTCACAATATACCGCGCTTTCTCCATTTACGGACCATATGGAAAGTAACGCAGCCACATCGGTGTCTGTATAATGCGATAGAAAGTTATGCAGGAGATTTGAGACAGACACATGCCCTCATTGTAGGTACTCCATAGCAGTACACATCCACATGATAGACTCCATAATGAGCAGCCACTGCACAGTGTTTTACATTCACTTTCAATCAATGTATTTAGAACTCCCCCAAAACCCGTACGCTGTGGCTCGTGAAACACACAGCCATAACCGCACCCTCTGTATTTCTGTCAACAAGTACACCGTGTACCACAGTCTGTGCATACAAACCACACCCAGAAACCTGAATGACCAATCCTGTAGCCTCTACAGGCCTATTTCTATGGCCGTCATCTGCAAAAGGGGCGTATCCAACACGTGCAACCCTGCAAGTATTGCGATGTCTGCAACCTTTTTGTGCTGTGCGCACACGGCAGTGGGGGATTAAAATTCAACCAGGGTAGGGGATGTCGTTAGTTGTGGCGGCTCTGAAAAGAGCTTTTTTTTTCTTTTAAAGGTGCTTCCATAGAAACACCTTTTTTTGTGGTTTTTTATACGTATTTTTGGGTTTTGTATGTCAGCTCACATTCTTACAATAGGGTCTTCAGTGCAGCCTGTAGATTGTGAAACAAAATCTCATTGCCACTGGTCGACAAAGACATGCCTGCCATTTGCTTTGAAACGGTTTATATAATGAGAATCAATGTTCTGATTCTCACAGGAGAACATCCCTGCAGCACTCAAGAAGTCACACATGCTTGTGTTGATGAGACCCCTTCCGACCTCTGGCTGGCGACAGTAATCATTGGACTAGTCCTATACTATCCTCAGTGGTATACATGAGAAAAGCACCTTGGCAGTGGGAAGAATGCGCTGCACTACTTTCATCATCTTCTTCAGTTGACGGTACACACGTGAACAAGGCATGGGACCCAAAAAGAAGGCTCCAAAGTGCACGGCCACAACATGTATAGTTGCAGAAGTGGCCATGCGTCGACATTCTGCAAGCACACGGCCAAAACAGCACGCTTCCACACTGCACCACAAAGCCTCCACTCCCTCCAAATCGAAATTGGCACAAAAGCCTTTTGGGAGGGCATACAAGAACAGATCTTCCACAAAGGCATCACCCACGACGAAAACTGTGCGTCTTGCCATGTTTGCCAGCTGCACTACACAAAGTAATGAAAGAAAGTATTACCGCCCTTTTCTGTGACGCACAACCTGAGCACCTGATTGGACAATCCCCACAGTCCCATTTCCATTGGCCAGCATGGTTAGAAGCGCAGAATGTGGCACGTGCCCTTCCACAAGGACTGTGAGGGCCGCGCCCTAGTGAAGCAGGAGGCGTCCTTCCCCCTATTGGTGCCCTTGCCTGTGACACACACCCTGAGCACCTAATTGGACAATGCCCACAGTCCCATTTCCATTGGCCAGCATGGTGAGAAGCACAGAATGTGTCACGTACTCTTCCCCAAGTACTGCGAGGGCCGCACCCATGTAAAGCAGGAGGAGTCCTTCTTCCCTGAGCACTATTTCTTGTCCATCACTACCACTGTTAAATAGTCAGACACACATCCACCAATGGCATTCAAGACATTAGCATCTCACACTGTCACTTCTGTACAACACTTCATATGCACATTAAGCCTCCAAGTGCTGTGTCATTGTAAAGCACATCCAGTAGGAAGTTCAGTAAAATAATGCAAATTGTGTGCATCAACATTCATCCACATGCGCACCCATCACCACAAAGTGGAGGTATGAATATTATTTTATGCAAAATGTGTACAACTCCATTATAAGTACTTGTGCGCATGTATGTGCCACTGAGCATCCATTACGTTCGTAAAAATCGTAGTTTTTTTCACGCATCCACGCCATGAAGTGACACGTCAATTGCATATGCTTGTAACTTTTCCATTTACCCATATCACTCATTGTAATATCGCAACAGGAACTCTCTTCTTTCCTTCCGACAATAGTACAATTTCTTTTCCCCACTAACCCATGTCTTACAGAAATTGTAAAAATGTGGCTTCAAAACCAGCACTGAATGTGTATTAGCAACGAAAAGCAAGGTCCGAAAACCTCACTGTCTCCACAACTGTGGTTCGCTGTAGGCTGCACTATTGCAACAGCCTTGGTCGAAATTTGCCTGCTTCTACTCTACGCCCTTCTGCAACTCATCCAGGAGAGGACTGTGCACCTCGTCCTTGGCCTCAAGCCCAGGGATGGTATCTCTCAGGGACTGAAAAGTCTGCACTGGCTCCTAGTAGCTGCGAGGAATAAGATGAAAACCCTCTTCACACAACGCCTTCTAGGCCCTGGGGCTTCAATACCTGCAACTGTCACTTCGTAAATATGTGCGTGCTCCAGCTCTTCCCTCATCCGCCTCCAACTCCCTCATAGTCACTCGCTTCTGCAAGCAACCACTTGGGGTAGATCTCTTTCTTTGGCTGGGGCCTTCCTCTGTAATAGCCTCCCTGCCTCCCTGAAACTTGAGGAGAACCATCTCCGGTTGCGGAAGCAACTGAAAATCTTTCTCTTTGCCTCTGCTATTGCTCCTCATCTCCCCTGCTGACTTACTGCCCGAAACTGATGCTGCACTGGTTACCTGGCCACCCTCTGATCTGGACCCAGGTCCTCCTCCCCTCCGACAGTTGCATCCCTGCACTGCCTTTCTGGCAAACCTCTCACTTAGGGACTGTTTGATGTATCCTTTACAGTTCCACCACCTCCTGATTATCTGCACTTATCCTCGCACTTGCCACCATTGGGCCGCATTTTCACTTCTTGTCATTTTTTCTTCTTCCCATGTACTGCACTTTCGCTTCCCGCTCCCCATTCACTTGGTCGATCTGAGTGCCAAGTGGCCTAGTAGGTTCGTTGTCTCTGTCTCCCCTCTGTTTCCCCTCCCTTGCCTTGTTGCACCTTGCACAACTAGTGTATAGGCGCATTGTAAATGCCATATCATACAATTTGACATCATATCATACCCACATTACATTCATAACAAGAGGATGCCTGCCACTTACCTTGTGCACTTCATAGGAGTTTTCTTTCCACAGTACCCCACTTAAATCCTTAAAAAAATGATTGCACAAAAGCACCACTGAATGCATGTTACCAACTTCAAACAAGTACATGCAGTGCATGCATACAAACAGGATGAATGCCCCTTACCTTGCACACTTCCACTGTAGGCTTCTGTGCACTTCTTTGTACAAAGAGACCTTCTGCCACAGTTTTTGCTTACACACCACAACCACAAACCTTATTGAGCAATGCCTTAGCCTCCACAGTCCCATTTCCATGGCTCCCATCGTGCAAATGGCCAGATGTGGCACGTATAATTCTGAAACTACTGCAGAATCTGCTGAGTTTTTGTGCTGGGGGGATGAAACAGGGTAGGGGTTTGGGTCTTTAGTGCTGTGGGCCTCATTACGGACATGGCGCTCCCGTAATGAAGGGTGCCAGTACGGGACCGGTATCCTTCATTATGGGATGCCCTATTACGAGGTTCCTTTGCGGGACCCGGTAAGGACGCCTGGTACATGCATCCAACAGTCTACGCCTTGACCACACCCATCACAACATAACAGAGCCATGCAAGCGAACATGTAGGCATGTGCCACAATTTAGAAAGGCGACATAGGCACCAGCACTTCTACCCAACCTCTGCACCCTAAGGCAGGGATGCAAGCACACATGTTCCACTTACCGTAATGCACAAACATACCACAGTGTTTGCTACCCACTTCCATTCAGAAAGCATTGTAATAATGCCAACCAAACAACACAATCTTCACAACATTGGTCCTGCTCCCAACACCCTACTATGTGCATAGAAGCAATACTGCATAGTGCACTGCAACACGCACTCATTTGTGCATAGGCAGACTACGCAAGTACATATGAGAACCAGTTCAACCGTAACTTCGTTTATATGTACACTATTCCAATAGTGCACCCAGTGGACACACTGCATGACTGCTCACTGCAGCAACACCACCCATACACCGACAACGGTACGATGTGCTAACAATCACCACACCCATGCATCCAACAATGTCTGCAATGCAGCCAAATCACACACACAAAGGAACAATGTGGCACCTACTTGCAACCAGTGGATATATCTTTTCAATCAGTGGACATATTTTTGTGTGCAAGGACTCCAGCCGTCTGCATCGAAGGGGCTACAGACTTACCACACACAACACACCATAGTACACGCTATGTTTAAAGGTTCATGTCATGTGGAATGCACTCCCCTTCTGCAATTCAGTCTGCCACCACTCATCACAGAAAGAGATCGCAGCTGGAGCTGTCATGCCATAACGAAGGCTGCCTGTAATCACCACACAAAGTCGTTGCCTGCTGAGGTAACCACAAATTGGCGTAGTATGCACAGAGACTGCTGGCACACCACCGTCTTCTTCTTATGAGATATATCACATAAAGCACTTCTCACTCCCCCACCTTTTCCATTCCTTCTTCCAACCACCAGATGGCGTAAACTATGTTTTCCAGGCCCTTTCGCTGCTGCATTGTCCTCAGATACAATATGCCAGCATTATCGACAACTATTGACGCACAACAAACGTCACTGCACACTGCAGTGCAATCAACATTTTAGCTGCACGGCGAACAGGGAAATGGGACTCCGGAGCGGAGGCAGATATGACTGCTTTTAGTTGCCACACTGTTACATACAAGAGGCCAGCCATGAACACAATGCCTTAGGGGCTTGGCACACACACCACAACACTATACTCCCATACACCATGGCGGCGTTTCCCAAAAACTTTGACACACAGCACGACTCTCTCCATCCAACCACCGGCCGCATCCAAAGTTCGTCGACAGCATGGCGTACTGCAAGCGAAGGAGCCTTCTGTCCGTGGAGTGATCAGGGAAATGGGTCCACATGCTTTCTGACCCAAGCCCTGGCTCCAGCCGCAAATTTGGTGAAAATCCGTCCAGCCGTTCGGCCTGTAGCCGCGCGCAAAGTTTTTCCCCATTCAGTCTTTGGAGAAAAAAAATATTGGACCCCCCCTATAACTTTGCCCCCCTGCACGAAACCTCACCAAACTTGGCGAAAAAAATCAGCGCGGGCCACATTTTATTTTGGTGAGGATTCCTCCAGGGGGAGCGAAGTTATAAGCCGCCGAAAAAGTGGTCTTCCAATACATTTAGCAACTTAACCCTAACTACACGCCCACTACCGCGGTCCGTGTATTTCAACGAAAAAACTTTAGTTGCCTGGACGTTAAGGTGAGAACTTGATGCAACATAATCCCTGAAATTCAGCTAAAGCTACCTTAACTTCACGCCCCCATTGCGCAGCCTATGACCACAATGATAACATCACAGATCACACCACTGATGACATCATTAATTACATTACAACAGTAACCGGCATTAAGGATGGCCTTCAGACATGGTCAGTGTGCATGGCCAAATATATTTTAACACACTAACAGGCCACTGTATATTTTAAAACACTAAGAGGCCACCGACCATCGATTTTGGCCTTCACCAGTGGCTACAGTTTTCAGTTGTGTCCACTGTAAATTATATACACAAATCAGCCACTAGCCATGGGCTTTAGCACAATACTGAGCAGTGGCCACAATCTTTGGCTGTGCCCACTATATATCTAATATATAATATATAATTGGGCCTCACGAGCCATGGCCTTTGACCATGAGCAGTTTGTACATCTTTTGGCCATGTCCACTGTATATTTTAAAAGGCTAACATGCCATAAGGGATGGACTTCGGACATGCCCACTATGTATTGTACAACACTAACCAGCCCCTATCTATGGCCTTCGGCTGTGCCCACTGTATATTATCACTAACCAGCAACTCGCCATGGTCTTCAACAGAATACTAGCCAGTGGGGTTCATGGTCAACGGGTGCTACGTTGACCATGAACTACAACTGTGGATAGCTAACAGCAATTAGCGTTATCTTGCATTCCCACTCCGGTTCTACTGTTTTACGTGGAATTACACCTTCTAATGCATACCACTGCCAAAGAATCTCTCTTTTGGGATTTAACGACATAGCCAACAAACGACAGTTGTTATCTTATACCCAACATCAATTGTAATGTGCAAAAGCAATAGCAAGTTTTCCCTTGAACTCTTGGCATTTTGGGGTGCTTTGGTCTTGGTCTTGGTTGACCAGAACACACCAACATCAATGCCAACGCACATATAGATTAACGGAAGCAGCGTATAATAGAACTTAGACACAGCAAGATAACATCAAGGACATGTGCTTCACACAGAACTATTAAGGAATATTAGCAATATTGCGAGCTTCTATAACAAAAATTAGCCTTGATAAAGCTGAGTGGGTGAAACTCATGGCCATGCAGTGAGCCGTTTCGAGCCTGTATCACAACATCTCTCAATTTTTTGAGTTCTAAACACACATAACAATGTCATATAACAATGTGATTCTGGTACTTTTGCAACAGTTAAATGTATATGAACAGAGAACGGTAACGTAACACCAATGATGTGGGGTAGGGTTTTTGTGATGTAACAATAACTTCTATACGAAGGAACATGCCACACTACACAAATAATGAGAAATACTTTGTGAGGCAACAAGGTACACTCATTAAAATATTTCTATCCAATTTGGGACTGTATAACTTTATTGAAGAGCACTTGTACTGGAACCCAAATAATTAATCATTAGCCCAAGGGAAGGTTCAGGTCAGTGCGAGGGACCACCCTACTGTGGGAGTCCCAGTTGATTCTTGTGATGCACATTTCTGTTAAAATAAAACTTCAAAACCTATTCATTGGCGTTAGATGCTTTAAATAAAGTGTTACACCCATTAGATGAATGGCCTGAAACCTTCTGTAGAATTGAAGATAGTTGTAAAGTAATGTAATCCTAAATTTAAGAATGAGTGCTTCATCAGCGAGCCAGACGTGTTATGAAGCAATATGACAGTATAAGTAAAGCAGTTGTTGTTGCCTGTTATCCTATGGTGGTTGCATATGCGATTAATATTCTCGGGTGTTGATTTACCTTTGTGGTGTATTCTCTTGTTTCATGTTTAGTTTAATTGTTATTTTGCTCTATTTGTTTATGGAGCCAATGCAAAGATATCCCACTAGAACAGGTATGTGTGAGGTGAGGCACTCAACCTAAAATCACATGCGTGGTTATTTATGTTATTCACATTGTTTTTATTGTATTATTATTTATTGCTTCTGATTATTAACAAACCTTTTGCAATAGTATACAAACACATTAAAAGAAAAACCCATTAAAACATAACACTGAATAAATAAATATATAAAACCAAGGTAAACAGTAAAAAAAAGGTTCAGCCCTAATGAATCCACACATGCATACTTAACTAAGTTCAATTGTAAAACACAAGACAATTCAGCAGTTTCAGCACCATAGTCAAGATAAAATGTATGAACATCCCAGCAAGTTCCTATGATGGTTGTAATTCTCGAAGTAGAGCAATCTGTGCAAGGGCTTTCCCCCACACATGAAAGGTAGCAGCAGTGAATACTATAGATTCAGTGCCATCTATGGCACTCCAAAACTGATAAGATTCAAATCGATCTGTATTAGTTTTTAAGATTCTAAATAGCTCTTTAAATAATAAAGTCTCTGTTTATGGCATTGAGTGGGAAGATACTGTGCAGTCTCAATAGCCTGCTGGCAAAAACTGCAGACCCTATCGTCCCTATCACACTCGATCTTCAGACCGCCAGAGCAGTCACATCGTGAGGGCAGGAGCTCCTCACCCTCCATCTTACACTGCAGGAGCAGCGTGGTCTCATCCTAGCCCATAAGGTAAGCCCTGTGGGCATTTTAGGATCGACCGACAAAGAAACCTATGCAGCGAGAGTGCGCACTGCACTTTGCATCAGAGATGATTGTTGATGTCCGTGCTGCTGTAATATGGGGCTGATGTCTTTTGAAAGTGTGCATAACGCCAGAAGCTCCCTGGGCTTAAATTCAATGTGCTTGATCAAAGCAACTTCTAAAATGGCCGACGCCTTTTCATCTCTGCGAGCAGCCGACCAACTCAAGGCTGCTCCCTCTGTGATTGGCTCCCCTTTGCATCTAAGAGTCAATCGCGTTCGTCGGTAGGCGGAAGATGGCCCCTGATTTTCCAAGGCCCTGTTTCTAAGGCGCCTGTCTGTGCCTGTCTGGGCCGAGGAGGGCTCGGAGGGCCTCTGAATCCCTGTTCAAACTGTGATCCATCCTCCTGACTACTTGTCTGCTTCCTTTGTCACTGGATCCTAGACAATCCACAATCCCTGCAGACATGAAAGTGAGTTTGGCGGACCTCCAACACTAACTAACTTTGGTGTATTTAAAAAAAATGTGTTTAGGTGTGTTTAGTCTTACATCTGTGCACCATCTGCATTGCCTGTTAGTTTTACATCTGAGTAACATTGCATTGTTTTGTTGCCTCCATTTTCAAATCGATTTTAGGTGTGTATAGTTCATACATTTCTGTACCACTTATCTGATGTAATTCTATTCCTCTGGTTTGCATTTATTCTTTCCGACTTCATCTACTAGGCCTCCTGGTGAGTTTAGCTAGAACTGTGCTGTGCAGCCACTCCTCCTTCATTACTTGTCTAAATCTCTGCCGACCTATGGCTCTCTCCATTTCTCCTATATTCTCTAACTGCTACACTATCACCTATCCCCCCTCTCAAGCAAAGTCCGGCAGGAAAAAGTATTAAAAAATACATCTTGAGAGCAAACCCTGGACTTCCCACTGCATACACCTATGTCAGTCGATTCCTCTAGAGAGGTTTTCACTGATATCCTCTTCTCTGTCCCCTCTCCAGATCTATGGACCCCCCATCTCATCTCTCTCTCCTTACACTTGCTCTTCCATTAACGGTGGCCTTAAGTGGGAAGTCCTCTTGGCCAGTTTATCATCCTCATGTTGCTTCATCAATGTCTATCACAATGGCACTATCCAGGTTCAGGGTCCACAACCCAACCTCCAACTCTTTGACCGGATGCTGCCTTCTCTCATTAACTTCCTTCACCTGCATTTCCCTCTCCTCTCTCTCTTTCTCTCTTTCTCTCTTTCTCTCGTTCTCTCTTTCTTTCTCTCTCTCTCTCTCCCCCTCCCTCCTCTGAATGGTGTACCACGCCCCTGTACTCCTCCTCATAAAACCTTCAAAGGCACAGACGACCTCCACCTGGTGTCATGCCTACGCCACGGGCGCACTCATTGGCAACCATCATGGACTAATTGTTATTCATTTATCTTCATAATACTCTTTGAACAACCCCTATTCACACTTTGGTCCTTAATTCCCATTTGCGCAACTTTGGTGCTTTCTTATTTAATTCAGCTAACTACATATACCATAATGCACCTTGCTACAGTTATCTATTCCTGGCTATTCCCATTCATCGGTATTGGAACCACAATCCCCAGAAGCCCTAGCGATCTGTGCTGCTTCCACCATGTCAGGACCAGAGAGGGACGAGGCAGATACCTTCAGGTGTGCTGCTCCAGGTGCTGCCAATTAGCCTGCTTCATACAGGGCAGGGCTGTATTTAAGCAGCTGCCTGCAGGAGCACAGTCGCTTGCATCAAGAGTCTCCCAGCCCCTTTTTGACTTGAGCCACGATTTCTATGCTGTTCCTGCTTTATCCTGCTTTTGATCCAGTGCCCTTTCCGGGCTCCCTGCCTTGCAGCCGATCATGCTCCACTGCCTTCTACCTACAGCCCTTGTCCTCTGGGCTTCCTGCCTTGCAGCCTACTACAGTCCTCTGCAGCCCTCTACAGTCAGCGACCCTGCTCCTCTGGGCTCACTCCTTGCTGCCCTGCTCTTCTGGGCTCCCTTCCTTGCAGCCTGCTTCACTCCGCTGCCTACAGCCCTTTGTTCTCTGGGCTCCCTGCCTTGCAGCCTGCTTCCCTCCGCTGCCTACAGCCCTTGTCCTCTGGGCTCCCTGCCTTGCAGTCTGCTTCCCTCTGCTGCCTACAGCCTTGTCCTCTGGGCTCCCTGCCTTGCAGCCTGCTTCACTCCGTAGCCTACAGCCCTTGTCCTCTGGGCTCCATGCCTTGCAGCCCTGATCCTTTGGGCTCGCTCCTTGCTGCCCTGCTCCTCTGGGCTCTCTGTCTGCCGTCTACTACAGCTCTCTGCCCTGCTCCTCTGGGCTCCCTGCCTTGCAGCCTACTACAGTCCTCTGCAGTCCTCAACAGTTTACCTGCACCTTGTGCCATCTGTTACTGCAGCCCTGCTTCCTTGTTTGCAGCCCCCTGTTTCCTTTCTGCTGCTCCCTTGCTCTCTTCCTTGTTTGCAATCCCCTGTTCTTGATCCCTGTCCTTCTCTTCCTTGAGTCCTCTGTCCTTCCCTTAGGTTACCCATTTCAGTTATACTGCCTTTCCTTCTTTTCCTTCTGCTAGATTGCTCATTGACTTCCTTTTCCCTGGATATTTCTGTTCTTGTCTTCTCTTGTATCGTATGTAGATCCCTTTGTACAGAGCTTGACTGTTGGTTTCCGGCAGGCAACCTCTGCCCCTTCCCTTGTCGCGTTTCAGTGTTACAGACACCCACTGCTGTTGTTCCCAGCCATGAGCATACAGCTTGGGCCCCTGTAATAGCAATCTGTGCAGAAGTCTGGAGTTTCCTAAGGTCTGTGGAACACTCTTTCCCATTTCTGCATACACCCCAAGAGGGAATCCAGTTTGTTTGTACCTTTGTATTTCCTGCTACAGTTGCCTACTCTTCGTTCTTGTTGAGCTTCCTGCTGTGTGTGTGCTTATCTGTCACCTTACATCAGCACAGCCTCCCAAACCTGACCTGGGTGCCCTGTGCCACTCTTGACAGAGTGCCATTCCTGACACCTGTTGACTCTTAACACCTGCTCAGCTAACAAACACTCCTCCGACATCTATCTCCTTCTTGAAGACATTGACCTCGATGTTCTCGCTCTTACCGAGACCTGGTTCAATGCCAGCTGAGTCACTGCCCTTGACTCCCTCCTCCCTGACGGCTTCAAGGTCATCTCCAAGCCTCGACCTCACCGCACTGGCTGGGAGGGGATGCCTTAATCTTCCCAGAGTGGGTTCCTGCTTCCATCTTACCTACCCAACCCTATTCCTCCTTTGAAAGCCTGGTTTGCAAATTGGTCATCTCTCCCATCTCCACGCTGACCATTGCTACCATTTACTGGACTCCAGGCACCACCACCCTTTGCCTCTCTGAATGGGCTGACTTCTGCTCTTTCTTACCTTCATCCACCTCTAACCGCCTCCTCCTGGGTGATTTCAACATTTAACTGGACTCCCCTGGCTCTGCATCCATTCTATTAACTAACCTGTGCACCTTTCTTTCCCTCTCCATTCTCCCTTCAGGGCCAACCCACTCAGCTGGACACCGTCTGGATGCTGTCATACACTCTGACCCCCCTCTCTCCTGGTCAGACCATTCTCTCCTCTCTGCCCACCTGGGTCCCTGACCTCCCACCCCAAAAGTCCCACCAACCTCGTTCACTAACATCCGCCTGATGAAACGAGTGACTGCGACTGCCTTCGCGTCCACCTTCACGCCCACACCTCCCCACCTCTGACCCTACCTCTGACTCTGCCCTCGGCAACCTCCATCTTTCCATCACCAATACTCTTGACATTTCTGCCCCAGTAATGAGGATCTGTCTGAAACCTGCCTTTAAGCGTAACACCTGGTACAACACTGAATTTAAGGCCCTGAAGCGAAAGTGCAGGGCATTAGAACGGAAGTGGCTAACCTCAGACTCATCCTCTGACAAACTGGCCTGCCACCAGCTCCAGAGGCAATACAGTCTCGCCATCCATACAATGAAAAGAGCCCACATACAGGCACGGGTCTCTGGCGCATCCAATAACACGGCTGAACTTTTCAAGATCTGCAGGTAACTAGCCAACCCTTCCGCAGTATCTTCCTTTCCTTCTCCTTCCCAGGCCCTCTGCAATGCACTGGCCTCACACTTTGCCACCAAAACTCAGGACATCCTGACCACCCTTTCAACACTCCCTCACAACCCATCCCACACCCACTCATCTCCATTCCCCTTCTCCCTCCCCCTTCTTCCTTCTCCTACTTCTCCCTGTCACACCTGAAGAAGTTACCAGAGTTGTCGCTCCATGAAGGTCTCTTCTAAATAAGTCTCACCTTGCTCATCTAGGACCATCAAAGATAACATTGGCTCTCTTGCCCCTGCTCTCGCTGATTTCTGCCATCACTATTTTGTCACTGGATCTTTCCCCTCCCCCTTAACCACTCCCTTGGGCGCTCACTCCTGAAAAAACCATCCTCTGACCCTACTTGCCCTGCCAGCTACCACCCTATTTCCATCACCCCCTTCCTGGGGAAGCTGCAGCAGAAGCTGGCCTTGCCCCAACTCAACTCACACACTGAACTTGTTGGTGGTCTCCACGACCACCAATCTGGATTCCGAGCATCCAGAGGCACGGAAACTGCTCTTCTGAACTGCTTGCATTTCTGGACTCCAACTCCCCAGCTGTCCTTATCCTACTCTATCTCTCCTCTGCCTTAGACACAGTCAACCATTCCATCCGCATACAAAGGCTCCACAATACCCTTGGTGTCTCGGAACGGGCACTGGACTGGCTGACCTCTTTCCTCACTAGCCGCTCATCCCAAGTCATCCTAGGCACCTTCTCCTCTCCTACGTACCTCTCCACCTGTGGTGTCCACCAGGGCTCTATATTCTCCCCATGGCTCTTTAACATCTACCTTGCTCTCCTTGCATGCCTCATCTCCTCTTTCGCCTTCAATTTCCAGTGTTATGCAGACGACACACAGATCTTTGTCAAACTCCCTGCTGACCCTCTTGCACCCTCCATCATCTCCGACTGCCTAATTGCCATCCAGTCCTGGTGTGCCTCCAACGATCTCTGCCTTAATGCCTGTAAAACTGAGAACCTTCCCATCGGTACCCCTGCTCCCTCCTTCGTCCCCTCACTCTGGCCTTCCTCCTTGGGCTCTCCTCCTGTACCTTCAACTGAAGCCAAAAACCTTGGTGTCCTCTTTGACTCCCCTCTCTCCTTCCTCCCTCACACCCAGGACATTGCCAAGAAGTCCCACTTTCAGCTCTTCTTTCTCAAAGGAATTTTACCTTTTCTCACTTTCCCTCAGAGGCTCAATGTGACCCAAGCGCTGGTTCTCTCTAGGTTTGACTACTGCAATAGCCTCCTCCTGAATCTACCATCTTCCACTCTGCGACCCCTCCAGCTTATCCAGAATAGGGCAGCAAGACGTATCCTTGGCCTTAAGCCCAGGGACGGTATCTCACCTGCACCAAAACATCTTCACTGGCTCCCGGTTGCTGCACTGATTAAATTCAGATCTCTCTGCATCATCCACAAGGCTGTCTGGTCCCGGGGACCACACTATCTTCAACTTTATCTCACTAAATACTCTCCCACTAGACCACTGCGCTCCTCTGGCACCAACTCTGTGTGTAAAGGGTTTTGCGAAACAGAGGGCTGGGGGTTGTTCACTTTCCTTAGCGGGCTCCCTCCTATGGAATGGCCTCCCCCTGCCCCTGTGCCTTGAGCAGGATCTTCTCATATTCCGGAAGCTCCTTAAGACTTTCCTCTTTCCCTTCTTCTCTCCTCTGCTAATCCCACAGTTGCTGAATCAGTGTCCTGGGCCCTTGTACATCCTAGGGGTCCTGACCTCCCACACCAATTCTGCCCAGCTCCTGTCTATCCACAGCACTTGCATCTGCACACCCTCCACCCTGGAGGTTCGCACTTACACCTCCCACGGCCCCAGTCTGTGTAGCACTCAACATTCCTAGCACTTCATCTGTGGCTCAACCATGAGCTTGGATTCCCCAGCGCTTAACCCCTTCTTCCCTCTGCCTTGCTGCACTTGCACGTTCTGAATACTCACAAGGCATAGTAGGTTTGTCCTTTCTGCCTTTCTCCCCCTACTGCGCTTAAGTATTTTCCCACCCTTGCTCCCTACCTACCCTGTGGGCGCTTTGAAACAGTATTTTCTTATTGTATAAGTGCCTAGCAAGCAAACAATAAATAAATAAGGCAGGTTAATCCAATGGCCCATGTGCTCAAGCATTGGCAAAGTGTTTAGACGAAGGTAGATAATGAATCTTCTCAATTGAAGTGACCATAGTTTGTGGAATACTCTGCATATAATTTCATTATAGCTAGTCTATCCATGTTAGTACGAACATCTATAACTCTAGTTTTATTTTTTATAATTGCAGACCCACTATGAACCACCATCATGTTTTTAATAGTCATGTTAATATCCTGTAAATGAGTTGCTACGGTCTGTCTGAATTGTACTAAGATCACATTTTTCGTGCCAAGAGTATATTGCTCTGCCAGGAGATGGATCAAAGTGTTGGAAGATGGATTAGATAATACAATAGTAAAGTAAAGATTACAACGTTGCACAAGCCATTGTGAGAGTTTAGAGGGAACTCCCAGCTGTTAAGAAGAGCCTCGACCGGCAGTGAATTAGGGATTCCTAGTATGGATTGCAGCAACTTGCCCTTGAGTTTATCTATCCAAGTTGTCATATTGGCCAGGAGAGCTGCTAATTCATAACAGTATCCCCGGAAGAATACTTTTCCGGTATATTGATATAAGGCCCTCGATATTTTTGCCACCTTTTTTATGAAACGTTTTAGCAGCCACCATTTCTTTAACATTTTAAGTCGGATCAAGTTGCCATAAAAATCATGATTAGGAAGGTCACACATCGGGAATTCCAGGTATCAATATCAACAGGTATCCTATCAACAGTCTCCAGAAGGGATTTACCAATAAACCAGGAGAATTTAGATTTCTTACGTGAGTCACCAATGACTAAAACTTTGGTTTTTAAAGCATTAACTTTAAGGAAATGTTCCCTAGCATATACGAATTAGGCTTCAATTGAGTGCTGGAGACCAATTGTGTGTGATTCATCAGCACGGTATCATTGGCAAGGCCTATCCATGGTATTGGTGTCTTTCCGATTGCGGGGAGGAAAATTCCAAGCTCCTTTAATGGCTAAGCTCATATCATTCACATACAGATCATATAGCATGGCGGCTAAAACACAGCCTTGCTTGACTCCTGTGCTGGTAGTTATTTCTTATATAATCTCCCCTTCTTGATTCGTTCGTACCACCATTCTAGTATCAGCATATAGTTCAATGATAAAATGTAATAAAGAGTAGTCAATACCCCAGCTTCTCACCTTAGACCAAAGTAGGGGTCTGGAAACTGTGTACCACGCTTTACTAAAATCGATAAAACATAAAAACAGCTTATCGACGTTAGACTTGCCCTTACATACCGATATCATGAATTGAAGGGCACTAATATTGTGCATCGTACTATGCCCTTTATGAAAGCCAGTTTGAAACTGTGATAAAAGTCCTGCTGTTGTTGCCCGTTGTTAATTTCTTCAACAAAATAATAGAAAATATCTTTTGACTGGCATCAAGCATTGCAAGCAGCCTGTCGTTTTGGGGACTAATGTGGCTGCCCTTTTTAAACACTGGAATTAATATTGATTTATTCCAACTGGTTGGAATGGTATCATCTATTAAACATTTTTGAAAAAGTTGCTCCAATACAATGGCCCAGAATAAAGGATTGTCCTTTAACACGACATTTGCCATTGTGTCGGGGCCTAGGCACACAGGACTTTTTCAAGGATTGGATGATCACTAGTATGTCATCACGTTCAAAGTCCAGGAGGAACTTCGGAGTTGGCAAATAAGACAAAGGCACAGAAGAAAAGCCACCCGGGGTGTAATACAAGTCCCTGATGGCCTTAATCTAGTCCGATTCGGCAATAGGATTCTGTTCAAATTTAGATTTAGTATGGACAAAATTAATGCCCCGTGGCCCAGAACATCACTTCATCATTATTTTTCAATAGGCCAAAGAGGAATTTACAGTTGGCATTAGTTATGTTAAATGTATGACTTCTAGTCCAGTTTTTATATTGAGTGGTAACTTGAGCTTTCATTCGTTTCTTATACATCCGTGTGTGGTTAGGATCATGCCTTACCTGGGAGCATTATTTTCGGAAGTGCAGATCAGAGAAACGATAGCCAGGGAGGCAAATTCTATTAATGCCCAGTTAGAAGGGCTGTTCTGTTTCGGTAGTTCCACATGCAAACGGTCCCTACTGTTGATTGTTGAGAGACAAGGGATGTTTTCAGCTTAAGTAAATATGATCGATTAAGGAACAGGCTGTCCGCCTTAGGTAGTAGTTCTTTCAGTTTAACTAAATAGCCCAGAGAAGAAAATATTTTGGGTTTGAATGGGGTGTTAGGGTCACAAACTGTGTACTCAGCCGAGTCCTGTTTGCCACAAATGCAGGACACGGAGGGTTGGAAACAGCCTTGTGTCTGGTACCTATACCAAGACCAGAAGAGGGTCTATTAAACAAATCAATAGCGCAGATGGATCTAATGGAATTAATCACCACATTAGGTAGTTCAAAGGCTTCCCCCTGTGTGTCCATAGCATTAGGGCGGATCCGGCCCAGGTACAACTTGGGTCCTTCCTTTCATCGATCTCCCTCTCTACCTCTGGTGTTCCCCAGGGGTTTAACCTCTCGCCCCCTGGCATTTCAACCAATACCCGGCAGCTCTCGCCTACTGCATTTCCATTTTCTGCTCAAACTTCCAGTACTATGCTGATTGCACTCAACTCATTTTCAGGGTGCCCTCGGCCTCCTCCTCTCCCTCCCTCATTTCTGATTGCCTAATTGCCATTCAAAATTGGTGTACTGCCAACGATCTTTGTCTAAATGCCAACAAGACTGAGATCCTCCTCATCGGTACACCTTCTCCATCCTTTCCCCTTACTCTTTGGCTGGCCTCCCTTGTCCCTCCTCCTACCCCCACCTGCGAGGCCAAAAACCTCGGGGTCCTCTTTGACTCCACACTTTCCTTCTCCGCACACATCTCTGATGTCTCTAAAAAGTCAAACTTCTTACTCCACCTCCTCAGAGGTACTCTGCCTTTCCTCTCCTTCCCCCAGAAGCCCACTGTCTCTCAAGCTCTGGTTCTCTCCAGGTTGGACTATTGTAACAGCCTCTTTCTAAATCTACCTGCCTCCACTCTCCGCCCTCTGCAACTAATCCAGAACAGGACTGGGAGACTTGGCCTCAAGCCCTGGGATCGTATCTCTCCAGCTCTGAAAGCACTTTATTGGCTCCCAGTGGATGCAAGGATTACATTTAAAACCCTCTGCATTGTCCACAAGGCTTTCTGGGGTCTGGGTCCAAAATACCTTCAACTATCCCTACGCAAATATCTCCCCTCTCAAGCCCTTTGCTCCTCTACCTCTAACTCCCTCAGGGTCAGTCGTTTTTCAAAGAAACGAGCTGGGGGCAGATCTCTGTCTTTGGCTGGGGCTTCCCTTTGGAACAGCCTACCAGCCACCCTGAAATTTGAGGAGAACCATCTCCGGTTCCGGAAGTGCCTCAATACCTTCATCTTCGCTTCCGCCTTTGCCCCTCTTCTCCCAAGCTGACCTGTTTTTCTCTCTTGGCACTGTGCACCTGGACACCCTCTGTCCTTCGGGCTTGTTAGGGAGAATTCTCATAAATGGCTGATTTTCCTTACCTAATGAGTCCCTCAGCAGCTTTGCTGGATTTCTAGGGTTTATTTTTTTCACCTGGTAAGAGTGTGAGCCTTTGTCCCTCACTTGCATGTGTTTTGCCGTGTGTATTTCTACTTTTTGTGTGATCATGGGCAATGGAGCCTCACATACTCCATGGCATCATATTTGTCATGTTTGTTACACAGCACCTTCAGTGCAGTGACACAGGGTTGTCTTTGAGACTTCCCACTGACTCTATTTTCTGGGGCTGACTACTGTCCCCCAGAAAAGATAAAGTTGCCATTAACTTTATGATAGTCACATTAAACCACAGACCCAGTACAACCCATCTTACATGGAGTATTGGAAAGGGTTAATTCTTATCCCTTTTTGCCTGTGCCTCTTGGAGCATTGTTTCGCTCCCTTTAGACTAAGACTTGGCTGGTGGCAGTGGTATCTACCCTATTTTTTATACCGTGGTTATCTTAAAAAATCATGGTATTGTTATAGGCTATTATATTAGCCTCAAACATAAACCCGCTTGACCATATATATTTTATTACGGTTCCGGCTGGGTTTATTCGCCATTTCTTTTTGTAAAATGTCTTTCTCGTGTTTTACTCTGCGCGCCAAACCAGGTTTGGTCCCTTTGTTCACCGTCTTTTGCGGGTTTCTGCACAGAAGCCCTCCTTAAGGCGCCTGTAAGTCTGGGTAGGCAGGATGTGAGGGAGGGGTCTTAGGACCCCTGCCATGGGTTCCCTTGGTAACCCAAGTCGCGCTCCTGTTTGATTGGCTGGGTGACTGTCCTTGCCAGGACAGCCACCCTGCTGTGTGATTGACAGCCAGGCTGTATGAATGGGGGAAAACTGCATAAAAGGCAGGTCTCTGGGACTGGAAGAGCAGAGTCGCCACTGGAATGAAAGAAGCAACGAGGAGCTGATGGAAGAGGACCCCTACAACGACTGAACCGCCCGGTGAAGCCCTGCTGCAGGTCTGAATCTTCAGAATCCGACGACAGAGAAGATCCTCCAGGAAACTTCTTTCCTTGAGCTGGTGGGACCAACCAGTTTGCCCAAACTTCAAGCCAGGACCCCTCCTCTGTTCGAATTTGCTGTACAGAGCTACAGTGGGCTGGATAGCCAGGAAGGTCGGACCTTGCTTGGGTTTTAAGGAGCGCACCTTTTACTCGTTGCTTTGCTCTGCTGCTGGTTTCTTCCCTGGATAGAGCAGGACCCTCCAGTCTTCCTACTTCTGATCAGTCCGACAGTCGCTTCAGGAACTGTGAGCCTGCAGGAACTACCAGGAACGTCCGCCTCAGCTACAGCTTCCTCTCTGTTTTAAGGTACTGTGCAAATCTGGTTGCTAGTTTCGTTAAACCACGGTGAACGTGTTTGAAATCTTTCTCTAAACCGAGGGCTTGTCCTTCTCTTCTCTTTGAACTAACTTTTCTAACAACCAACCTTGTCCGGAATCCGTGGCAGGAACTTTACCGCAAACTACCCTGAACTGTGTGATCTTGAGCAAAAGACTTTTGACCCATCGACTTTGGCCCTAATCCTTTTCTACCTGATTCCATCATTGTAGTCTCTCTTGTTCAATTGCCCTGAGTACCTACCTGTTGGTGTGATTCAATTTCTGTTAACTTTGTCTTTCCCTCCCTTTTAAATTGATGGAGTGCCATTTTGCTCCCACTTCATTTTGTTAGCTTAACTTGTCTGGAACTTATTGGGAGTTGTGTGGTGCATTAAGCGTGTGATTTTTAAACTGCTTATAATAGTGAAATGTTATACAACTGAAGAGTGAAATAAATGTATATCCATTTACTTGAAAACCTTGAGTCAGTGTTTGCCTGAATCATAGTAATTGCTGTCCTTTGTGTAACTATTTTGATACTGCTCACTTACTCTTGAGATAAGTCTGACAGCCATCGCTGCCACTTTAACTGTGTAGTACAGGCGTGTACCAAAGGTGAAATTGTACTGTCACTTGTAGTCTTAATTTTGTGTGGTGTTCCCAAAGGGTACTGCTAATAATTCTGCCTAACAGGGCTCAGTTACCTGCTCACCCTGCCTCCCTCCTGCACTGCCTCCAGGCCTCCCATTGCACTGGGTTCTGTATCTGTACCCATACAGCCCCCACTCTTCCTCTGCACTTATCAGATATACCCTATCTGACTAATCTTGCACTTGCCACTTGCTGGCTGCCCTACCACTTTTTCATTGCCTGTATTTATTCATTTATTTAACTTATTCTTTTCTCTCCTCTGTTCTGCACTTTCCACTTCTTCAACTTCCACGCACTTTTCCACTTTTCCCTTCTCCATGCACTTGCGCGTTCTTAATGTCACTGGGCCTAGTAAGATAGTTGTTTTTATTTTTTGTTCTCCCTTGTTTCCCTCCCTTTGCTTGGTCGCGCTCTGAAACACTTGTGTACGAGCGCGATATAAATAAAATATCATATCATATCCATTTATCAAGAGGACCCTTTAGTTCAACCTGCCTGGATAACCCATTTCCCATATCTTTAACAAAGGTGGTAGCACAAGGTGAAGAAGTGGACATAATATTTTCAAAGCGGCATAATCTCAATACTTTAGATGTTACATTAGTAAATTCGACTCTTTTAATGTGCTGAGTAGATTTCCTAGCCACATGCCTTATCACACGCCTTCTCTGTTCCTTCTCTGTGATTCCCCTTGCAGCCAGAGCAACTTTTTGTCTAATGGGGCGAAGGAGGTGCTTACCTGAAATGTGTATAGAACTCTATTGGGTATTTTGCATGCTATACGTTGAAGGGCTTGTTCGGCCATGACTTTTATTTAGCTGAGAGACTCAGGGTTTGGGATCCGACTGCTGCGTCATGCTCGCTCTGGGAACATGGCCAGTGGTGTATAATGTGTCGTTGTGGATGGGCTGGCTATTGGGCTGAACATTGTAACGTTCAGCTGGTTACCTCTGCATGTGCCCTGCCCCCCTCAGCATCTGTGTAATACTTACAATGCAGCTGTCATGTTGGAAGGGGAAGTTTATAGCAAAATATCGCATCGTTGACAGTGTTAAAAGAACATCCAGACAGATGCTGCCTCGTCGGAAGGGCATGCTTATATTAAATGCAGAGTGATACATATTGTTCATGCGTGTATCTACAGCAGCAGTTCATGGCCTATGTACCGCGGCAGCCATAAAGTCCCACACATGAGTGGTCCAGTGTCTCAGAAGTGATCAAATCATGATAGTGGAATAGCTTGATTTCCCGTATTCTCCCCCCTTAGTGCCTTACCATTATCCCAGGGCCATCTTGCCTGTCACGAGAACTCATGATCAGTGGATGCCTCCTTGGAAACCCTTTGTGCAGATATGTTCGTTTGTACAATACTACAAAAGTCCCCATGATTATGTACATTTTAAAAGGTATATATTTGTGTTTTATTAGACACCATCTGTGAACGCAGTTGCTTTGTAGTGATCCCGAATAAAGAAGGGGCGGGGAAGTCGGCAGGAACGGCTAGCTGAACCGTTTGAAACCTTCAGACATTGTGGATCAGATTAAGGAGTGACAGACAAGGGGAAGGATGACATGTATGTGGGTTTAAAGGTAAAACTCACTAATACAAACACAGGGATGCAGTGTGAGGTAAGAGCAGCACAATAGGCTAGTCCCATGTGTTAAGTGATAAACGTCAGAGAGTTGGACACCACTAGGCTTCTCTGGAGTAAATGGGTCTTCGATACAAATTCCAATACCCTAAAAATGCCCGTGTATCATGCATTGGAGGCATGACTTCCATGCATGTACTCCACCAGGAGTTTTTCTGGCTGCCCTTCCCCAAAGGAATAAATGCCGGAGATGAAGGTAAGCCATTTAATTGGGCGACTGTCTCCAAAGGAGCAAGACTCAGCACAAAGGGTATTCTGCTCTTCCTTATTTCTCTCAGTAATACCTAATTTCTATGTTTTTTTAATTTCAAATATTTTTATTGAGTTAAAACATTTAACATGCTGTGCAAATCTGTAAACAAAAATGCATTGGTCATCATTACAAGTTTGGCGGTGCAGTAAAATCACTGGTGGTAATTCCACCACTTGTTTGGGTGATAACGGATTTAGCTTCCGACCGAACTACAGATTTGACCTCAAATTGGAGGAGTTTGCTCTAGCATCATGCTGGAGGTAAATCTGCCACTTGGAATTACCATGGCAGAATTACAGCGAGGGGTAATTCTGCCGCAATCCCCAAATCCCATAGACTCCAAAAATGGGGATTAACACCACTTTTAATCCAATGGTAAACCCATGGGACCAAGTGTCGGTAACGATAAGCAAGTTTGGTGGTAATTCGGCAGATTTACTTCTGAATTACCAGCAAACTCGTAATGAGGGCCATTGTGGGCTATTTAAAAAAACAGGATAATCTGGCTCTTTTTGAGGGCCTATACCTCTGTCCTTGAATTGCTAAATTGCAGCAATTGGCTGCCTATAACTGGACCACCTGAGGGTTATGGCTAATGGGTTTAGGGGCTGGACCAAGACTATGCTTGGCCTGTTTACCATTTCCGAACTCACCTCCCTTTTCCATTCACTGGAAAATGTGTCTGGGAGGTGTCCAGCTCCTTTCACTCTTTAGTATGTGAGACACAAGCTAGTAAACCCAATGAACTTGGGTCTGAGTCCCCTGCCTTTGAAAGAAATGCTTGTGCTTCTTTTAATTGGAAGTTGCAACGTTGTCTTACTCGTTTGTGGGGAGGCTGCCAGTAGACAAAGGATTGGTAACTTTGTGTCGGGTATGAGTAGGTTCATCTTGAAAGCTTCTCTTGCCCTTTGAATCTGTGTTATCCCTACTACAAAACCTTTATTTTTATCAGTAGTCACAGTGCATATTTTGTATTTTTTTTAAAATTATTGTTATGGTTGATAATGAAACAAATAATCAACCTTTCAATAATTAACACAAATCTTGTTTATATCATATTACAAAACCTAAACAACTGAATAAAATATAGCAAAAGAGAGAATTAAAAGAATACAATGGGACTTATACTAAAATTAATGTGTGATACAATTAAACATCATAGGATCAATATTAAGATAATCATTTCCAGAAGCCATTCAATTTCATTATCTGTCAACAAAAGAATCTTACAGGTTATCCCAAATTTAGAGATGTGAGAAATTTCACAATTGCAATTCTCACTTTCAATATCCTTGTCTCGAATAATTGCCCCACAATGTGTCTCGTGTAAGTAGTCTAAAATCTTTAAAATAAGGTTTAAGATACTAATTTCGTTTCTCTAGTAAATTAGGACAAACAGCCAGCAATTGTTCGAACAGCCTAGATAGTTCGTAAGTGTCTGAAGCAAGGAGCCTGGTTTGTTGCTAAGGCAACATTTCCTATACAAGGATAACAGTTTACAGTGGTACATGCTAGACAGCAAGCCCAGTTTGTATCTAAGGATAAATATCGGCTGTGACTTTGGCAAAGCTAGTACATGTTTCCAAAATGCACCCTCAAATTTTAACCAGTGTGATTTTGATTTAAAGGTTTTTGTCTCCGATCCATACAAGATGATTGGTACAACCTTCTGAGTATAAAAGGTTATTAAGGGTGAGCATGAGAATTTCCCATATTTCGCGTGGCTTATTTTCACCTGGGATGTTGCAGTTACTATTTTAATACTGAGATCTTTTAAATAGGGTTGATCTGATATACGGTCGTTGGTATTTATTCCCAGATATTTGTAGTCTTTGACTACCTAAATTATGTTCCCATTTAAATGCCAATTTAGAGATTTTTTTAATGCTCGACGAGGACCACCTTTAATCATTTTTGTTTTATCTACATTTATTGTCAGTTGATTAGTGCTTGCAAAGTATTCAAGGGCTATCAAAAGCTTCTGGCGACCTTTGGGTGTTTTTGTCAGAAGGACAAGACCGTCAACGTAAAATAACCACGCAATGGGTTCTATGCCCATCCTTGGAGGATCGGAGACTACACTACCAAACCTGTTTCTCATATCTGATATAAACAAATTGAAAAGTGCTGAGGCTAGCACACATCTTTGTTTTAGGCAGCGGTAGGTATTAATGGGTGCTCATAATTTGCCTTATGATGTTAATCTGATTTGAATTGAAGTGTTGGTGTGTAGTTGTTGAATTAAGTCTACAATAGAATCAGCGCAACCTGCTTTGATAGGTTTGGAAATTAGGAGATATTGTGATACTGAATCAAATGTAGTTTTGGAATCTACATAAGCTATGTAGAGTGGTTGTTTGGTTTGGATGGCTTGCATCTTTATAGCGGACATCACTGCCAAGTTAATAGATGCGCCGAGCTCAGCAACAAATCCTGTCTGGCAAGGATCCTGCAAGTGATTGGTTAAGATCCATTCATTGAGCTCTCTGAGAACTAGTCTCGCAAACAGTCTGCCTGGCACGTACAGTAGGGCAATGGGACGGTAGTTGGAGGCCAGTTGTCGGTTGCCCTTTTTAAATATCGGTATGATGGTAGATTTTTGCCACAATGATGGAATCGTTTGCAACCTCTATATATGCTTAAATATTGTACAGAAAATCTTGGCCCAGTATTCTGGGTGAGCTTTGAGCACCAGGTCTGTAAGACCATCAGGGCCTCGTGCTCTAGAGGAGCTCATTCACCTGAATGGACAGATTGAGTTGGAATTTGCCAGGTCCATGTCCAGGATAGTTGTTCATGGTCGCTGGGAGTTTGTGGTATGATTTCAAAACGTTGGGAGACAGAAAATAGGGATCTGTCTACATAAATATAGTCTATGATTGCTTCTGACTTTTGATTCCTGTGTGTGCTATTTGGAGGTATGTCCCCATCAATGGCTCAATTTAGCATGATTTGGTCTCTGCTGGCCATTAACGCAATCCATCGACTTGTATGAATGATATCATTTGATGCAGCTTTGGTCATGCAATGAATGTTTAGTTCACCAGTCACAATAGTGGATGTAATTCAGGGGTCTAACATAATTAGATTTAATATAAAATTTAATATAAATTCCATGTCTGTGAAGAAGGAATCAACTGGAAGGGCTAAGTGATTTCAGTATAAGTTGACTAGGGCTAGGATTGTATTGGGTGGTGTTATTTTAACTAATTGAATATAGCTATTTGGTTCTGCCCAAGCCTCTATTTTTAGACCTGTCGAGTTCTTGACAGCTACCAATTAACCAGCCATTGGCCTGCCTTTAGCCTGGGTTATTGCTGGAAGCACTAGAATTGCATGGTCTTCCCAGGCCGGGAGTCAATAAGACAGGTCTTTTGGAGAGCAATTATGTCATATGATTCTAAATTATTTGTTTTTTTTAATTCATGAGGTGCTCGTGTCCTCTTGTATTCCAGCTAAGAAGCCGGAAGGATTGTGATTCAAGTTTCTCCAATTGCTAATGTTCGTCAACTGGTCATGCACAAGAAAGCTGGAGTCCCTGCTCGTTGACATGGATTTGACGATGAGTCAAAGTCTGTTGAGAGCACGTCATAGTGATAGTTGGAGATCGCAGTATCTTATTTGAGAATTGGGAACAAACACTAACCAGGTATGTAGGGAATTCTGTGTTGTTATTTGATTCATGGCAAGACAGAACCCCAACTCAAAGAGGGAGTGTCTGGCCTGCCATATGGTGTTGAAAACAATACCAGACTTTATCCAGAGTCTGGTTGACGATAGATCAGGGTCATCAGGAAATTCTACTCGGATAATGTTGGAAGTAGAAAGATCCTCTAAAGATGGTACATCATTAAACATATTCAGGACACAAGTCCTGCTGAGGTCATAAGTGGGATAGGGCTTCAATCTACAATATATTATCAATTAATGGCAGCACACTGGTTGCAGCATTTCCACCATTTTGGTCTCTGAGGATGCACAATTTGATGGCAGTTGATTCTGTTTGCTCGTCTGTTTATAACTGGGTACATTCGTGAGCAATGAGCTTGTAGATTGATGTTTAAATACAGATGGCCCCTTGAGCGCCTTCTGTGTGTGTTCAATGATGTGTAATATTGCGCCACGGACTTGGCTATAGACTCTTTTCTCTGCTCCAAGGTAAGGTATTGATTTCCGGAGATCAAACTATTATTTTGATGGAGCTTGGAGCTTCCTTGTAGACAGTAATTCGGGTGCTCTTTCTGAGATTGTAAGGCAATGGCCTGCAGGAGGTCATCAATTGGTTCTTTAGTAGAGTTTGTTCCAACATGCTGTGCTGCATGAACTTGTTTAGATTTACTGTTTAGGGCTAAATTTGTGTATTTTTTTGTGATTGCTGCATTGTGCAGTTGTTTTTTGAGTAGACGCAAAGCTTGCAAGAAATGTTTCAATCTCGACTGATTTTGTACAGGACTGTTTTTGCATATTTAGTCTTTTTGGTTTGTTGTATAGGTTTAGGGGTACTTTTCTTTTTTGTCTTGCAAAGATAGTGAAGTTAGATTTTTGTGGTGCACTGGAAGGTGCGACATGAGAGCAAGCAGCAACTTCTGTACTGTCCGAGTCAGTATTATGAATTGGTTGATTAGAGATCAACGTTATAGAGGCCTGAGTGGTTGGCAATTCAGCTGTATATGGTTGACTGAGAGAAGTAGAATTTGTGAGGGGTTTCCCAGGTTTGTAAACTCTGTCCCCCAGAGCCGCATTATTGGGCTCTAAATCAATCAACGATTTTGCAAGGATCTCATGGACTGTTAGATCAACTACATTGGATCGAAGGGTAGCACTAGGGCGCACCACGGATGAGACACAATCGTGAATATTATTGTGCAATAGGCTTTCAAGATTCATGGTGTGAGCATTTAGCTTGGTGTGTATTGATTCGCACAAGGTGATTAGTTGAGTATGTGTGGGATGGTGATTAGTGGAATTATCCACTGGTAAGAGTTTCTGAAGCATGCCGGCTTGAGTGTCAAGTTTGAAACTTAATGACTCAGAGTTTCGCCAGCAACAGCAGAGCTGTATTCATCGCTGACAGCGTTCGTTCCAAAAGAGTACGCGCTGGAGAGCCTATGGTCAAGGACTGGTGTGAGGGCCGATTCTGTGGTTGCTTTTTAAGGTCAGTTGCGCAAAAGAGATTGAGAGAGCCGACGAGTTGTTGCTAGAGGGATTGAACATGATGCAGGACTGCGATAGAATTGTGTGAGCAGATGGGTCGCGAATGGGACTTTGACGGTTCGCAGTGAGGAAGCGAAAGGAAACAAGGACTGTCCTTTTGAACTCCTGCTTGATTCGGTTGAGTACTAGACTCCTAATTTTCATGTAAAGAATAGGCATCATCTTGCATATTGTGTATCTGGGCTGATGTTTGGGCTCCATTGTAGTGTGGAGCACTGTCAGTTCCAATATGGGCGACAAGCAAATCACTAGTCTGGTGATTTGGGGAGTCCGAGCGTGTTTTATTTATCTTTGAGTTCTTAGATTGGGAAGGGTCAAGCGAACAGAATGTTCGGATGTCTGCTGTCATTGGATGAGTGTGAGAACGCAGAGTCGAAAGCCTAGTTCTTGTAGCGATTGAAATTTGAGGTGATTTGATAGGAATTTGCATAGAAAACGCAGCTGATTCGGCAGTTCCTAAACTCGCATGCATTCCTGTCTTTAAAGAATACACGTTCCTATGCATGCGAAAATAGGGATCACGTGATACAATTGTTACACAGAATCTTTTTAAGCAGTTATAAACAGTGAAACTCACTGTAAGATTCACCGGCCCTCGCCCAAACAGCCACAACAGCACTGGATCAAAGCACTTGCTTCAAATGCACATGGTCTGCAGGTGAAGTAGGCTGTTGGGTAAAGTGGGCGGAGCCAATCAATAAAGTCACTAAAATGGAAATAAACAGAGTAATATTAGTGTGGTGGCATACTTATAGTATGATTCCTGTATTGATAGTAGTGAGAGTCTTTAGAAGTCCAGTTAATAGTCCAAACCAGGTGAGGATTGACGAGCCAGCACCATCAGAAGGAGGGTTCCACAGCCACAACAGCACTTGGTCAAAGCACTTGATCAAAGCACTTGCTACAAACACGTGCGGTCTGCAGGTGAAGTAGGTTGCTGGTTAAAGTGGACGGAGCCAATCAATAAAGTCACTAAAATGAGAATAAACAGAGTGATATTTGTGCGGTGGCATATTTATAGTATGATTCCTGTCTAGATAGGAGTGAGAGTCTTTAGAAGTCCAGTTAATAGTCCATACCAGGTGAGGATTCACAAGCCAGCACAATCAGAAGGAGGGTTCCACAACCACAACAGCACTTGGTCAAAGCACTTGCTGCAAATGTGCACCTTCTGCAGGTGAAATGGGTTGCTGGGTAATGTGGGCGGAGCCAATCAATAAAGTCACTAAAATGGAAATAAACAGATTAATATTAGTGCAGTGGCATACTTATAGTATGATTCCTGTCTAGATAGGAGTGAGAGTCTTTAGAAGTCCAGTTAATAGTCCATACCAGGTGAGGATTCACAAGCCAGCACAATCAGAAGGAGGGTTCCACAACCACAACAGCACTTGATCAAAGCACTTCTTCAAACATGCACTCGCAAATGCATGTGGTCTGCAGGAGAAATAGGCTGCTTCAAACATACTTTTTTCAATGTATCTTGTTTTCTCACTTAAATGGTAGTGAGGCTATTTGAATGTAGTTTTTCTCAGGGAATTTGGGTATAGCAAGTATACTCTTCAGGCTGTACATGGAGTTTTCTTGCACTTTTGAATGCCTCCTTCCATAAGTGAGGTTGACCAGGGAATCTCCAATGTATCTTCTCCGGGTTTATCATTACAAGCCCCTGTTGTGACCCCTCTAGAAGTCCCCAGATCAAGAAAGGGGAATTCATTACACCATACAGAACTAATAGGCACCTCAATTAAAATCAGAACATAGCTACTTGGTGTCCATCTGCTCAACAAAAGGTTTTGTTTGTATTCAGGTCTCCTGTATGTTTAATCTCAGATGTATCAAGGCCAAGGTCTTGCAGTTCGATGTGTACTTCTCGTGGTAGGCTACAGCCTCCACATGATGCCAAGAGTGCGCATTCCATACCCTTCTCAGAGATAGGTGTATTCTTGCAGACATACCAGGGTTGGGCTGAGATGGGTTGGAGTGCTGCATTGTTGAGTGATAGAAAAAATGACATGAGTATTCTGCTTTAGCACATGCATTGCCAATCCCATGTCCCTAATCTACCCGTACACTAACCACTCAAGATCTTTATCAGTATTACCTTTATCTACATAGAGTGCTACAAAGGGGGGGGCAGGGCGGATAACTCCTGAAGAGACACCAAGATTCGAAATTATTAATGGGTAAGCCCTCACAGGGTGGTGAATGTTTTAAGTGGAGGTTCTGAAATATTTCCTCAAATTAGCGCAAGCTACCAAGCGTAGCCCAAAAGACTTAAATGGGGATTGGGCGGTTTTCTCCCGGAGAACATTTTGTAAAATGCCTGTGCTCAAATTATGCATTTTGCAGCACAATTCATGAGAAAAACGGGTTAAAGCTCCATACAATTTACAATTCTCTATAGAAACATGACAAATATTCATTAAATGTCCAGATTCACAGACACTCATGACTGGGGAATATTTTAAGTGGAGGAACCTAAATAGTTCCTAAAATAAACACAAACCACTGAGCATAGTGAGTGAACCCAAAATAATTAATGGGGACTTGGGGGTTTCGCCTGCAAATAGTTTTGACAAAAAATGTACTGAAATTCTGCATTTTGCAGTACACTTTCGTGAGAAAAATTTGATTTTAAAAAACATACAATTTACAATTGTTTCTCTAGCAAAGCATGAAAATATCCTTTAAATTTCATAATTCATGGGAAATCATGCCTGCTGAATATTTTGAGTGGAGGAGCCTACATTGTTCCACAAATTAGCGGGATGGGTGGGGGTGGGTGAGCGATATTCTTTCTAAAATAATGTTCTGAAATTATGTATTCTGCAGCACAATGTTTGACAAAAATGAGGTAAATAATTTACAGTTGGTTCTCTTGGGTAACACATGGAAAAATCCAGTAAATTCCATGTACCGAACAGTACACAACATAGGAGCACTTTATACCATTCATGAGGTTACAGCCACAACCTTTGTTATGCCAGTACTGGGCACTGTAAATCCAATGCATAAGGCTGCATCCACAACCGATCTATGCTGGTACTGGCCAGTGGTGTAAATTATTTGCATGAGGCTAGTGCTACAACCCATCTATGTTACGGAGGAGGGATTGAGGGAGTAGTGGAATAAATTGTAGATGGTGTGTTTGGCAATGTTTAGGACAAGCGAAGACATAGCCAGGAAGGACCAGGACAATACTTGAGCAGTAATCCAGGTGGCTAAGGATCAGTGTTGTAACATGATTTTTGGCAGAGTGATATGAGGAGGCGGCAAACCTTACAGATGTTGAAGTTTTAAAGTGCTGGAGCTTAAGGTCACTGTCTAAGGGGGTGCCAAGTGTGCAAGCCCTTGGAGACGGGTGTTGAAGGAATCAAATAAATCAAATAGCTGTGTGTATAAGTGGGGGTAGTTTGTGGCTTTAACATGCATGACTTCAATTTTAGAAGAGTTGAATGTTAGGCAGCAAATGGCCACCCATTGGCAAATGAAGGAGTGGAAGATTGAGATCCTCTGATGTCAAGGATCAAGAAAGGGAAACAAAGGGACATTTTGGAATTATCTGCAAAGACCTGGAGGAGGTGTATAGTGTGGATAGCAGAAGATCCAGATCCGAATCTTGAAGCACACCTTCTTGGAGAGGAGTAGTATAAGAGGTTCCTATGTTCCAAGAATTGGAGAAGGAACAGTCGGAGAAGTAGGAGGTCATTTGGGTAAAAGCATTGCCGGGGAATTACTGGTTCCAGAGAGTTAGCAGGGGAGGGTGTTTGATTGTGTTGAAGGAAGAAGGCAGGTCTAGGAAATGAGTGTTGATGAGAGCATGAAGTGGTGAGCAGACAAGAGGAAGCTGTGCATCAATGCTGTTTAAGTGGAATGGAGGGTGCAGAATCCAGATTGAAGTAGGTCACAGAGACAATAAAGTACTTGCCTTATATAGGGCTGCACCACTGCAGCGCCTGCTACAGTACTTGCAGATAAAGGAAACAAGAAGGCTGGACTACATCTTCTATGACCATAAAACCTCAGAATCTGAATTATGTTAGCTCTTTTGATTTTATTATATGTATAACAAAAAAATAATAAATGCATAATCTTTGCATACATTTGCAAATTGCAAATATGCTAATTGCATTTTTAAATGCATAAAGTTTGTATACTTTTTCAAAATTGTACACATTCTGAAAAAGTAACAGAAATATTCCCATCTGAACATTTGGACCATTTTGACAAAATTGTATTTAGCTCTAAACAATGAAAGCAAGCATATCTGATCAACCTACTGTCATTGGCAAACAGTGCCACATTTAAATACAATTGTGGATTGATGGGGTTTGATATTTTTTCCAGTGCCCTTTGTCGCCTTCGTGAGAATGTTCTCAAGAGCTTTTGAGCCACTCGGCTTAGCAAATGTTATCCTTGGACAGGTGGCTTTATGCATCTTAATTCCTCCAGGCTCTGAATTTGTGACACCTTACTTAGATCCTACGTCACACGATCAATCCACAGTATTGCTTTTGCATTGGTTTGCCTCAGAATAGAAGCTATAATCTAGTGAATAATGGAAGCCCTTGCATGGACAATGTGCACTTTAATATGATCCTGAAAGTGTTGCAAGCCCAGTTCCTTGGTGCACATGATGGGAGCCCAAGGCCATACTACAAAATGTATTGTAGAGAGCTGCCATTTCCAAAACCCCAAGTACCTTCCCCCTAAGGTGCAGGCTGAAACCAAATTGGCATTATGAATCCTGCACATGTAATCAACTGACTGTGATTTATTCATATTACAGAATTGAAAAACATTGCCTAAGGCTCAGGCAGCTTTGCTTTCAGTTCTTTTGAAATGTTGTCCTCAAGCAAGGATTACATAAAACAGCACACCCAAAAAGTATATTAGGAATGTATCCTCACAAGCATCTTATCTTCTATCATTAATTGAAAGTGGAGTGTCAGATTCTCAAAAGTTTCCGCAAATAAAAAAATTGCAGAGGTCACCTTGTTCTCAAAAGTGACCTGCGCATTCCATGGTGGGCTGGGCAGTAGTAGAAAGATGCGCTCGCCATCCCACTTGCAATCTTTAGTGTCGGGAGCACGCTTTCAACTTTAATGATGTATGACTGGCTACCTACCCTGGCAGCAAACTGCCGCTCTGAAATTCGATAACATAGACAAACTTAATTTCCATCCCTGTTTGCAGAATTGAAATGCATGCAGGAGAGTGGTGGTTCACACCGCTGCTCGCTCGCTTCAAAGAAAATGCATGAAAGATTCAGAAATGAACCTCTACTGCATTGCTCCTTCCCCTGCACCACCTTCAGATAGCCACTGGGCAAAGTCTTGGATTTTTTGCGCATTTCAAGTTGTACCCCATTTGTGGATTTGCGATGCACATTGACATGCAGAGAAACACCCCCTTGTTTACTCCAAGTGCCAAGGCAGCAAAAAAGGCATCTGAATCTGTGTGTCTAAGATGTACACGTGCAGATGCCCTCTGTGGATTGTGGTGCATCATTTTATGGCGCAAGCCAGGATCTGCCCCCGCGCATCTCCTCAGTTGTGCCCGCAAAGTTTTGAGAAACAGCTCCACAGTATCTAATTCCTCTTCGAGTAAATGCTACAGAAGCACGTTTATGCAGATTTAATCAGATAATGTAGGTGTTTTTGTAGGCCGACCAGCGTCCTCTCTAATAGAGCCAAATCACCACCATACACAAGTTCTCATATTTCAAACATCTGAAAAGCAGGTGGATTTGCATCAACATCCATGAGTTTGTAATACAAGGAATTGGTAAACAGATTGAACAAGTCTGGCCATAACTCAGCCGTCTCTGACCTCTTGTTAATCTTAACATTTCTATTGGTGCTACCACCTCTTTTGTATCGAACTACGCTCTATCATTTCTATGTAAGGCCATGAGAATTTCAATCAAATCTAGCCCATATCGAAAAGCAATTGCCACAGATGTGTTCAAGCTACTCTATAAAATGCTCTGGTGCGATCTGTAAAGGTAGCAAAGCTTATTTTATTACTAATATGTACAGAGCCAGCTAAAATGAGGTACAGATTACAACTGTCACAGATTTAAGGGTTTTTATTGATGTATAAATGGGCCCTGTGAGAGAGAGAGAGAGTGAGTCGCTCTCTCTCTCTCTCTCTCATTCTCTCTCTCTCTCTCTCCTTGTAAAGCACCTTCTCCTTAACCCAGGCATCCCTCGCCCAATGTTAGTATATAGCGAATGTTAACCCCTACTGTCTAATCTCTGACTTGCACTGGACGTAAGGACCTAAAGGTAGGGTGCCTTTTCTAACTAGACTCCCTCAGGGACTTCCTAAGACTGTCCTTGAACTATTCAATGGTAAGTATCCTCCAGATGTAGAGATTGTGCCTTGCAAATACCCTCCTTGATTCGATCTTTCAGCTGACATGGTCAAGCTCTCCTTTCCCTTTCTATACTTCTCACTACTCTCTAACTCCTCCCACCTTTACTTTCATTCCTCTATCCTCTGTTCTTCTGATGTCTCTCGCTCTTTCTAGGTCACGCCTTCACCAATGTCTATTCCACCCTCTAATGCACTTCTACTCCCTCCTTTGCACTTCTGCTCTGGCCTCCACTCTACTACTCCAAACTCCACACTACAGCTCCCTTCGAAATACTAGAACTCCCCCCTCCACACTCCAGTTCCTTCTTCCACACTCCACACTCCAACTCACTTCTTCACACTACATCAACTGTAACTCCACCCATCTCTCACAGAGTCAGACTCCTTTCACTCAGTTGCATACACTTGAGTCACTTTTTACACTATTTCACCTGTCCCCACTCGTTACAATATAATGCACGCTCAGACCACAGTTCCACTCTGTCATAATGTGCTCGTGCTCTGTGGAATGTTGATGCTTGCTCAGCAATCAACATTCCACAGTGGCGGTTGGGCTGGACGGCTGAAGAAAGGAGCCTGCGCTTGTGGGGTCCAGTAAATAAACCTTTACCTTATCCTTGGTGTCCGTGGATCTTGTCAGTCGCGACGAGGATTTTACTGGGCCCCGTCCCACGCGTGCGCCTGCCAGTTGCCCGGGCCCATCGCTGGCGTCACTACACCGGGCTGCAGCTGCCGAACCCGCTGGCACATCATCTTCCAGGGGTCCGGTTTGGACGTCGAGTCGGGAACACGAGTTCTTCCTGCCCGCCGCGGATGTGAGCGCAGGAGCAGCCGCGCACCCTGGCAAGCTGTGGATGGTGTGTTTGGGCGTCCCCAGGACCATTCGGGCTGCGCAGGATTGGTGACTGTCAGTGGAGGGCTCTGCCGTGCGTGCCTGCAGAAACCGCCTGACAACGAGTTCTTCCTGCCCGCCGCGGATGTGAGCGCAGGTGCAGCCGCGGACCCTGGCAAGCTGTGGATGGTGTGTTTGGGCGTCCCCAGGACCATTCAGGCTGCGCAGCATTGGTGACTGTCAGCGGAGGGCTCTGCCGTGCATGCCTGCAGAAACCGCCGGACAGCTCCGCCCCGGCAGTGTCAACCCAATCAGCTCCCGGCCTACTTCACTACCACGAGTAGGAGGGGCTGCGCTGATGCTGCGTGTCCCAGGAAGACACATCAGCTGATCGCTGTCCGGGAATCAGCTGATTGCTGGAAAACGGATGAGCAGCGATCGGCTCCGGCTCTCGCCGGTCTTGTGACAATAAACGCCTCCATTGGCTCACTGGATACGGACCACTAGAGGTGAGTTGGGGGCATACATTTGCAAGGAAAACCGACAGGAGGAGATTCCTGTATTTTGTTTGCTCTGGAGGTGTTTGGCCCGAAGGCAAGAGGCGGGTCGGGGGGAGCACAACTCCAATCGGCAATCATAAGTGAAATTGCTGCAGTTTACAAGGGATGTCGCTGTACTGACTTTATTCTTGGATCTGATAATCGTTTTGACTCACCCAGCAGCACCAGTACTGCATTCAACGTGTGGGTGCACGTTTACAAGGAGACATTGGGGTTATCTACACACTCCAGACAAGCAGACATTTTGTGGCCCAAGATCCCAGTGTGGGTCCAGCTATCTACACACTATCTCTAGCCATGTTGCATACAGCAGCCAGGCCTCCACCTGCTTTTCTTCCAAACCCGGGGGAGCCGACTGTTGCTTGGGAACAATGGGTAGACGCTTTTAAAATGTACTTGAGGGCTGCGGGGGGAGCAAAGTTCAGTGATGATGAAAAAGAAGCTGCACTATTAAATTGTATTGGTACTGAGGGTTTGAGGATTTTCTGTCACCTTCCTGGAGAGAATGTTATGGTTCAAGGGGGGGTGAGGGAGAAATGGTAGTAAGTGCTTATGAGACTGCTTTGAGGAAGTTGCAAATACGCCTTGGTAAAAGAGTGAATGTGGTGTTAGAGTGATATAAGTTTTTCTCTAGGGCGCAGGGTTCCACAGAAAGCATTGATGCTTATGTTACTGCATTGCGTGCACTCATGGCTACTTGTGCATTTCCTGGCAATGGTGATGAACATATAACAGATCAGATTATGATGAAGACATCTAATCAGAAAATAAGACAAAGGTTGTGGATTGAGAGCGACCCATCCCTTGATAAAGTGTTGGAAATTGCCAGCGCATTGGAGGCTTCTAAGGCGAGTGTGCACATTGTTATTGAAAGAGACATGTCTAAGGACATGGTGCATGCAGTGGTGGCAAAGAATAAGAAAGGCTGGGATAAAGCTGTAGTGCAGGTGAGCAGGGGATTTAAGAGCAAGGAGGGGTGCAAAAACTGTGGATGGTCCAGCCATACTGTTGGTTCCAAGTCATGTCCTGCTGGCAACGTGGAGTGCAGGAAATGCAAACGGTTGGGCCATTTTGCACGCATGTGTAGGGGGCAAATTGTTGCTAGTGTGGCTCCAGATGATTCTTCAGTGTTGTTGGAAGGTGCATGTGCAGCTGCATCTGATCAAAATGTCATATTGCATGTGGAAGGGAGTGGGCGGAAAGGTCCATGGGTGTCAGTGTTGGTGGATCAGCATCCCGTGGACATGCTGGTGGATTCGGGGGTCACCTTATTCATGGCAAGACAGAACCCCAACTCAAAGAGGGAGTGTCTGGCCTGCCATATGGTGTTGAAAACAATACCAGACTTTATCCAGAGTCTGGTTGACGATAGATCAGGGTCATCAGGAAATTCTACTCGGATAATGTTGGAAGTAGAAAGATCCTCTAAAGATGGTACATCATTAAACATATTCAGGACACAAGTCCTGCTGAGGTCATAAGTGGGATAGGGCTTAAATCTACAATATATTATCAATTAATGGCAGCACACTGGTTGCAGCATTTCCACCATTTTGGTCTCTGAGGGTGCACAATTTGATGGCAGTTGATTCTGTTTGCTCGTCTGTTTATAACTGGGTACATTCGTGAGCAATGAGCTTGTAGATTGATGTTTAAATACAGATGGCCCCTTGAGCGCCTTCTGTGTGTGTTCAATGATGTGTAATATTGCGCCACGGACTTGGCTATAGACTCTTTTCTCTGCTCCAAGGTAAGGTATTGATTTCCGGAGATCAAACTATTATTTTGATGGAGCTTGGAGCTTCCTTGTAGACAGTCATTCGGGTGCTCTTTCTGAGATTGTAAGGCAATGGCCTGCAGGAGGTCATCAATTGGTTCTTTAGTAGAGTTTGTTCCAACATGCTGTGCTGCATGAACTTGTTTAGATTTACTGTTTAGGGCTAAATTTGTGTATTTTTTTGTGATTGCTGCATTGTGCAGTTGTTTTTTGAGTAGACACAAAGCTTGCAAGAAATGTTTCAATCTCGACTGATTTTGTACAGGACTGTTTTTGCATATTTAGTCTTTTTGGTTTGTTGTATAGGTTTAGGGGTACTTTTCTTTTTTGTCTTGCAAAGATAGTGAAGTTAGATTTTTGTGGTGCACTGGAAGGTGCGACATGAGAGCAAGCAGCAACTTCTGTACTGTCCGAGTCAGTATTATGAATTGGTTGATTAGAGATCAACGTTATAGAGGCCTGAGTGGTTGGCAATTCAGCTGTATATGGTTGACTGAGAGAAGTAGAATTTGTGAGGGGTTTCCCAGGTTTGTAAACTCCGTCCCCCAGTGCCGCATTATTGGGCTCTAAATCAATCAACGATTTTGCAAGGATCTCATGGACTGTTAGATCAACTACATTGGATCGAAGGGTAGCACTAGGGCGCACCACGGATGAGACACAATCGTGAATATTATTGTGCAATAGGCTTTCAAGATTCATGGTGTGAGCATTTAGCTTGGTGTGTATTGATTCGCACAAGGTGATTAGTTGAGTATGTGTGGGATGGTGATTAGTGGAATTATCCACTGGTAAGAGTTTCTGAAGCATGCCGGCTTGAGTGTCAAGTTTGAAACTTAATGACTCAGAGTTTCGCCAGCAACAGCAGAGCTGTATTCATCGCTGACAGCGTTCGTTCCAAAAGAGTACGCGCTGGAGAGCCTATGGTCAAGGACTGGTGTGAGGGCCGATTCTGTGGTTGCTTTTTAAGGTCAGTTGCGCAAAAGAGATTGAGAGAGCCGACGAGTTGTTGCTAGAGGGATTGAACATGATGCAGGACTGCGATAGAATTGTGTGAGCAGATGGGTCGCAAATGGGACTTTGACGGTTCGCAGTGAGGAAGCGAAAGGAAACAAGGACTGTCCCTTTGAACTCCTGCTTGATTCGGTTGAGTACTAGACTCCTAATTTTCATGTAAAGAATAGGCATCATCTTGCATATTGTGTATCTGGGCTGATGTTTGGGCTCCATTGTAGTGTGGAGCACTGTCAGTTCCAATATGGGCGACAAGCAAATCACTAGTCTGGTGATTTGGGGAGTCCGAGCGTGTTTTATTTATCTTTGAGTTCTTAGATTGGGAAGGGTCAAGCGAACAGAATGTTCGGATGTCTGCTGTCATTGGATGAGTGTGAGAACGCAGAGTCGAAAACCTAGTTCTTGTAGCGATTGAAATTTGAGGTGATTTGATAGGAATTTGCATAGAAAACGCAGCTGATTCGGCAGTTCCTAAACTCGCATGCATTCCTGTCTTTAAAGAATACACGTTCCTATGCATGCGAAAATAGGGATCACGTGATACAATTGTTACACAGAATCTTTTTAAGCAGTTATAAACAGTGAAACTCACTGTAAGATTCACCGGCCCTCGCCCAAACAGCCACAACAGCACTGGATCAATGCACTTGCTTCAAATGCACATGGTCTGCAGGTGAAGTAGGCTGTTGGGTAAAGTGGGCGGAGCCAATCAATAAAGTCACTAAAATGGAAATAAACAGAGTAATATTAGTGTGGTGGCATACTTATAGTATGATTCCTGTATTGATAGTAGTGAGAGTCTTTAGAAGTCCAGTTAATAGTCCAAACCAGGTGAGGATTGACAAGCCAGCACCATCAGAAGGAGGGTTCCACAGCCACAACAGCACTTGGTCAAAGCACTTGATCAAAGCACTTGCTACAAACACGTGCGGTCTGCAGGTGAAGTAGGTTGCTGGTTAAAGTGGACGGAGCCAATCAATAAAGTCACTAAAATGAGAATAAACAGAGTGATATTTGTGCGGTGGCATATTTATAGTATGATTCCTGTCTAGATAGGAGTGAGAGTCTTTAGAAGTCCAGTTAATAGTCCATACCAGGTGAGGATTCACAAGCCAGCACAATCAGAAGGAGGGTTCCACAACCACAACAGCACTTGGTCAAAGCACTTGCTGCAAATGTGCACCTTCTGCAGGTGAAATGGGCTGCTGGGTAATGTGGGCGGAGCCAATCAATAAAGTCACTAAAATGGAAATAAACAGATTAATATTAGTGCAGTGGCATACTTATAGTATGATTCCTGTCTAGATAGGAGTGAGAGTCTTTAGAAGTCCAGTTAATAGTCCATACCAGGTGAGGATTCACAAGCCAGCACAATCAGAAGGAGGGTTCCACAACCACAACAGCACTTGATCAAAGCACTTCTTCAAACATGCACTCGCAAATGCATGTGGTCTGCAGGAGAAATAGGCTGCTTCAAACATACTTTTTTCAATGTATCTTGTTTTCTCACTTAAATGGTAGTGAGGCTATTTGAATGTAGTTTTTCTCAGGGAATTTGGGTATAGCAAGTGTACTCTTCAGGCTGTACATGGAGTTTTCTTGCACTTTTGAATGCCTCCTTCCATAAGTGAGGTTGACCAGGGAATCTCCAATGTATCTTCTCCGGGTTTATCATTACAAGCCCCTGTTGTGACCCCTCTAGAAGTCCCCAGATCAAGAAAGGGGAATTCATTACACCATACAGAACTAATAGGCACCTCAATTAAAATCAGAACATAGCTACTTGGTGTCCATCTGCTCAACAAAAGGTTTTGTTTGTATTCAGGTCTCCTGTATGTTTAATCTCAGATGTATCAAGGCCAAGGTCTTGCAGTTCGATGTGTACTTCTCGTGGTAGGCTACAGCCTCCACATGATGCCAAGAGTGCGTATTCCATACCCTTCTCAGAGATAGGTGTATTCTTGCAGACATACCAGGGTTGGGCTGAGATGGGTTGGAGTGCTGCATTGTTGAGTGATAGAAAAAATGACATGAGTATTCTGCTTTAGCACATGCATTGCCAATCCCATGTCCCTAATCTACCCGTACACTAACCACTCAAGATCTTTATCAGTATTACCTTTATCTACATAGAGTGCTACAAAGGGGGGGGCAGGGCGGATAACTCCTGAAGAGACACCAAGATTCGAAATTATTAATGGGTAAGCCCTCACAGGGTGGTGAATGTTTTAAGTGGAGGTTCTGAAATATTTCCTCAAATTAGCGCAAGCTACCAAGCGTAGCCCAAAAGACTTAAATGGGGATTGGGCGGTTTTCTCCCGGAGAACATTTTGTAAAATGCCTGTGCTCAAATTATGCATTTTGCAGCACAATTCATGAGAAAAACGGGTTAAAGCTCCATACAATTTACAATTCTCTATAGAAACATGACAAATATTCATTAAATGTCCAGATTCACAGACACTCATGACTGGGGAATATTTTAAGTGGAGGAACCTAAATAGTTCCTAAAATAAACACAAACCACTGAGCATAGTGAGTGAACCCAAAATAATTAATGGGGACTTGGGGGTTTCGCCTGCAAATAGTTTTGACAAAAAATGTACTGAAATTCTGCATTTTGCAGTACACTTTCGTGAGAAAAATTTGATTTTAAAAAACATACAATTTACAATTGTTTCTCTAGCAAAGCATGAAAATATCCTTTAAATTTCATAATTCATGGGAAATCATGCCTGCTGAATATTTTGAGTGGAGGAGCCTACATTGTTCCACAAATTAGCGGGATGGGTGGGGGTGGGTGGGCGATATTCTTTCTAAAATAATGTTCTGAAATTATGTATTCTGCAGCACAATGTTTGACAAAAATGAGGTAAATAATTTACAGTTGGTTCTCTTGGGTAACACATGGAAAAATCCAGTAAATTCCATGTACCGAACAGTACACAACATAGGAGCACTTTATACCATTCATGAGGTTACAGCCACAACCTTTGTTATGCCAGTACTGGGCACTGTAAATCCAATGCATAAGGCTGCATCCACAACCGATCTATGCTGGTACTGGCCAGTGGTGTAAATTATTTGCATGAGGCTAGTGCTACAACCCATCTATGTTACGGAGGAGGGATTGAGGGAGTAGTGGAATAAATTGTAGATGGTGTGTTTGGCAATGTTTAGGACAAGCGAAGACATAGCCAGGAAGGACCAGGACAATACTTGAGCAGTAATCCAGATGGCTAAGGACCAGTGTTGTAACATGATTTTTGGCAGAGTGATATGAGGAGGCGGCAAACCTTACAGATGTTGAAGTGTTAAAGTGCTGGAGCTTAAGGTCACTGTCTAAGGGGGCGCCAAGTGTGCAAGCCCTTGGAGACGGGTGTTGAAGGAATCAAATAAATCAAATACCTGTGTGTATAAGTGGGGGTAGTTTGTGGCTTTAACATGCATGACTTCAGTTTTAGAAGAGTTGAATGTTAGGCAGCAAATGGCCACCCATTGGCAAATGAGGGAGTGGAAGATTGAGATCCTCTGATGTCAAGGATCAAGAAAGGGAAACAAAGGAACATTTTGGAATTATCTGCAAAGACCTGGAGGAGGTGTATAGTGTGGATAGCAGAAGATCCAGATCCGAATCTTGAAGCACACCTTCTTGGAGAGGAGTAGTATAAGAGGTTCCTATGTTCCAAGAATTGGAGAAGGAACAGTCGGAGAAGTAGGAGGTCATTTGGGTAAAAGCATTGCCGGGGAATTAGTGGTTCCAGAGAGTTAGCAGGAGAGGGTGTTTGATTGTGTTGAAGGAAGAAGGCAGGTCTAGGAAATGAGTGTTGAGGAGAGAATGAAGTGGTGAGCAGACAAGAGGAAGCTGTGCATCAATGCTGTTTAAGTGGAATGGAGGGTGCAGAATCCAGATTGAAGTAGGTCACAGAGACTATAAAGTACTTGCCTTATATAGGGCTGCACCACCGCAGCGCCTGCTACAGTACTTGCAGATAAAGGAAACAAGAAGGCCGGACTACATCTTCTATGACCATAAAACTTCAGAATCTGAATTATGTTAGCTCTTTTGATTTTATTATATGTATAACAAAAAAATAATAAATGCATAATCTTTGCATACATTTGCAAATTGCAAATATGCTAATTGCATTTTTAAATGCATAAAGTTTGTATACTTTTTCAAAATTGTACACATTCTGAAAAAGTAACAGAAATATTCCCATCTGAACATTTGGACCATTTTGACAAAATTGTATTTAGCTCTAAACAATGAAAGCAAGCATATCTGATCAACCTACTGTGATTGGCAAACAGTGCCACATTTAAATACAATTGTGGATTGATGGGGTTTGATATTTTTTCCAGTGCCCTTTGTCGCCTTCGTGAGAATGTTCTCAAGAGCTTTTGAGCCACTCGGCTTAGCAAATGTTATCCTTGGACAGGTGGCTTTATGCATCTTAATTCCTCCAGGCTCTGAATTTGTGACACCTTACTTAGATCCTACGTCACACGATCAATCCACAGTATTGCTTTTGCATTGGTTTGCCTCAGAATAGAAGCTATAATCTGGTGAATAATGGAAGCCCTTGCAGGGACCCACGTGCGCTGTAACAGAGAAAAAATGTGCACTTTAATATGATCCTGAAAGTGTTGCAAGCCCAGTTCCTTGGTGCACATGATGGGAGCCCAAGGTCATACTACAAAATGTATTGTAGAGAGCTGCCATTTCCAAAACCCCAAGTACCTTCCCCCTAAGGTGCAGGCTGAAACCAAATTGGCATTATGAATCCTGCACATGTAATCAACTGACTGTGATTTATTCATATTACAGAATTGAAAAACATTGCCTAAGGCTCAGGCAGCTTTGCTTTCAGTTCTTTTGAAATGTTGTCCTCAAGCAAGGATTACATAAAACAGCACACCCAAAAAGTATATTAGGAATGTATCCTCACAAGCATCTTATCTTCTATCATTAATTGAAAGTGGAGTGTCAGATTCTCAAAAGTTTCCGCAAATAAAAAAATTGCAGAGGTCACCTTGTTCTCAAAAGTGACCTGCTCATTCCATGGTGGGCTGGGCAGTAGTAGAAAGATGCGCTCGCCATCCCACTTGCAATCTTTAGTGTCGGGAGCATGCTTTCAACTTTAATGATGTATGACTGGCTACCTACCCTGGCAGCACATTTCTCAGACCGTAAACTGCCGCTCTGAAATTCGATAACATAGACAAACTTAATTTCCATCCCTGTTTGCAGAATTGAAATGCATGCAGGAGAGTGGTGGTTCACACCGCTGCTCGCTCGCTTCAAAGAAAATGCATGAAAGATTCAGAAATGAACCTCTACTGCAGGGGTGCACAACTGATTTTGACAGAGGGCCGAAAGTACCTTACATGAGGGCTATAGTGGGCCGAAAAGTAAAAGTGGGCGGGGCGGTAGGCGGGACATGTCAGGAGGCTTTTTCAACCCCCAATTTGTATTAAACACATGGAAAAAGATATGTTTTTGAGGGGTAACGATTTTTATTGCATTTCAAACTTACATTTTGTACTACACATTTTCCATTGCTATCATTTATTTCGATTTAGTTATTGTATATCGTCTGTTTAATTAAATTATATATATTTTATTGACGCTTGATTGGACATTCCGTTATTTTGGACTGCTATAGTTTGCTGTTTGGGTTACCCAAGAGGAGTATGGCCTTCGTTGAGTCAGGTTTCCTCAAAGAAGCAAAGGATGTACATCTCCTAACTGTGCCTGTTTTAGCTTTATTATTGAGTTCACTCTTGGAGTGCAACACTATGCCCCATGGCTCCCATCCCCAACCAAACACTATGCCCCATGGTCCCCTCACCCCCAACCAAACACTATGCCCCATGGCTCCCATCCCCAACCAAACACTATGCCCCATGGCCCCCTCACCCCCAACCAAACACTATGCCCCATGGCCCCTTCACCCCCAACCAAACACTATGCCCCATGGGCCCCTCACCCCCAACCAAACACTATGCCCCATGGCTCCCACCCCAACCAAACACTATGCCCCCTGTCCCTCACCCCCCAAGCAAACACTATGCCCCCTGTCCCTCACCCCCCAAGCAAACACTATGCCCCCTGTCCCTCACCCCCAACCAAACACTATGCCCCATGGCCCCCTCACCCCCAACCAAACACTATGCCCCATGGCCCCCTCACCCCCAACCAAACACTATGCCCCATGGCCCCCTCACCCCCAACCAAACACTATGCCCCCTGTCCCTCACTGCCAACCAAACACTATGTCCCATGGCCCCTCACCCCCAACCAAACACTATGCCCCATGGCCCCCTCACCCCCTAACCCCCAACCAAACACTATGCCCCATGGCTCCCACCTCCAACCAAACACTATGCCCCCTGTCCCTCATCCCCCAAGCAAACACTATGCCCCCTGTCCCTCACCCCCAACCAAACACTATGCCCCATGGCCCCCTCACCCCCAACCAAACACTATGCCCCACGGCCCCCTCACCCCCAACCAAACACTATGCCCCATGGCCCCCTCACCCCCAACCAAACACTATGCCCCATGGCCCCCTCAACCCCAACCAAACACTATGCCCCATGGCCCCCTCACCCCCAACCAAACACTATGCCCCATGGCCCCTTCACCCCCAACCAAACACTATGCCCCATGGCTCCCACCCCAACCAAACACTATGCCCCATGGCCCCCACCCCCACCCAAACACTATGCCCCCTGTCCCTCACCCCCCAAGCAAACACTATGCCCCCTGTCCCTCACCCCCCAAGCAAACACTATGCCCCCTGTCCCTCACCCCCAACCAAACACTATGCCCCATGGCCCCCTCACCCCCTAACCCCCAACCAAACACTATGCCCCATGGCTCCCACCTCCAACCAAACACTATGCCCCCTGTCCCTCATCCCCCAAGCAAACACTATGCCCCCTGTCCCTCACCCCCAACCAAACACTATGCCCCATGGCCCCCTCACCCCCAACCAAACACTATGCCCCACGGCCCCCTCACCCCCAACCAAACACTATGCCCCATGGCCCCCTCACCCCCAACCAAACACTATGCCCCATGGCCCCCTCAACCCCAACCAAGCACTATGCCCCATGGCCCCCTCACCCCCAACCAAACACTATGCCCCATGGGCCCCTCACCCCCAACCAAACACTATGCCCCATGGCTCCCACCCCAACCAAACACTATGCCCCATGGCCCCCACCCCCACCCAAACACTATGCCCCCTGTCCCTCACCCCCCAAGCAAACACTATGCCCCCTGTCCCTCACCCCCCAAGCAAACACTATGCCCCCTGTCCCTCACCCCCAACCAAACACTATGCCCCATTGCTCCTTCCCCTGCACCACCGTCAAATAGCCACTGGGCAAAGTCTTGGATTTTTTGCGCATTTCAAGTTGTACCCCATTTGTGGATTTGCGATGCACATTGACATGCAGAGAAACACCCCCTTGTTTACTCCAAGTGCCAAGGCAGCAAAAAAGGCATCTGAATCTGTGTGTCTAAGATGTGCACGTGCAGATGCCCTCTGTGGATTGTGGTGCATCATTTTATGGCGCAAGCCAGGATCTGCCCCCGCGCATCTCCTCAGTTGTGCCCGCAAAGTTTTGAGAAACAGCTCCACAGTATCTAATTCCTCTTCGAGTAAATGCTACAGAAGCACGTTTATGCAGATTTAATCAGATAATGTAGGTGTTTTTGTAGGCCGACCAGCGTCCTCTCTAATAGAGCCAAATCACCACCATACACAAGTTCTCATATTTCAAACATCTCAAAAGCAGGTGGATTTGCATCAACATCCATGAGTTTGTAATACAAGGAATTGGTAAACAGATTGAACAAGTTTGGCCATAACTCAGCCGTCTCTGACCTCTCGTTAATCTTAACATTTCTATTGGCGCTACCATCTCTTTTGTATCGAACTACGCTCTATCATTTCTATGTAAGGCCATGAGAATTTCAATCAAATCTAGCCCATATCGAAAAGCAATTGCCACAGATGTGTTCAAGCTACTCTATAAAATGCTCTGGTGCGATCTGTAAAGGTAGCAAAGCTTATTTTATTACTAATATGTACAGAGCCAGCTAAAATGAGGTACAGATTACAACTGTCACAGATTTAAGGGTTTTTATTGATGTATAAATGGGCCCTGTGAGAGAGAGAGAGTGAGTCTCTCTCTCTCTCTCTCTCTCTCTCTCTCATTCTCTCTCTCTCTCTCTCTCTCTCTCTCCTTGTAAAGCACCTTCTCCTTAACCCAGGCATCCCTCGCCCAATGTTAGTATATAGCGAATGTTAACCCCTACTGTCTAATCTCTGATTTGCACTGGACGTAAGGACCTAAAGGTAGGGTGCCTTTTCTAACTAGACTCCCTCAGGGACTTCTTAAGACTGTCCTTAAACTATTCAATGGTAAGTATCCTCCAGATGTAGGGATTGTGCCTTGCAAACACCCTCCTTGACTCGATCTTTCAGCTGTCATGGTCAAGCTCTCCTTTCCCTTTCTATACTTCTCACTACTCTCTAACTCCTCCCACCTTTACTTTCATTCCTCTATCCTCTGTTCTTCTGATGTCTCTCGCTCTTTCTAGGTCACGCCTTCACCAATGTCTATTCCACCCTCTAATGCACTTCTACTCCCTCCTTTGCACTTCTGCTCTGGCCTCCACTCTACTACTCCAAACTCCACACTACAGCTCCCTTCGAAATACTAGAACTCCCCCCTCCACACTCCAGTTCCTTCTTCCACACTCCACACTCCAACTCACTTCTTCACACTACATCAACTGTAACTCCACCCACCTCTCACAGAGTCAGACTCCTTTCACTCAGTTGCATACACTTGAGTCACTTTTTACACTATTTCACCTGTCTCCACTCGTTACAATATAATGCACGCTCACACCACAGTTCCACTCTGTCATAATGTGCTCGTGCTCTGTGGAATGTTGATGCTTGCTCAGCAATCAACATTCCACAGTGGCGGTTGGGCTGGACGGCTGAAGAAAGGAGCCTGCGCGTGTGGGGTCCAGTAAATAAACCTTTACCTTATCCTTGGTTTCCGTGGATCTTGTCAGTGGCGACGAGGAATTTACTGGGCCCCGTCCCACGCGTGGGCCTGCCAGTTGCCCCGGTCCATCGCCGGCGTCACTACACCGGGGCTGCAGCTGCCGAACCCGCTGGCACATCATCTTCCAGGGGTCCGGTTTGGACGTCGAGTCGGGAACACGAGTTCTTCCTGCCCGCCGCGGATGTGAGCGCAGGAGCAGCCGCGGACCCTGGCAAGCTGTGGATGGTGTGTTTGGGCGTCCCCAGGACCATTCAGGCTGCGCAGGATTGGTGACTGTCAGCGGAGGGCTCTGCCGTGCGTGCCTGCAGAAACCGCCTGACAACGAGTTCTTCCTGCCCGCCGCGGATGTGAGCGCAGGTGCAGCCGCGGACCCTGGCAAGCTGTGGATGGTGCGTTTGGGCGTCCCCAGGACCATTCGGGCTGCGCAGCATTGGTGACTGTCAGCGGAGGGCTCTGCCGTGCATGCCTGCAGAAACCGCCGGACAGCTCCGCCCCGGCAGTGTCAACCCAATCAGCTCCCGGCCTACTTCACTACCACGAGTAGGAGGGGCTGCGCTGATGCTGCGTGTCCCAGGAAGACACATCAGCTGATCGCTGTCGGGGAATCAGCTGATTGCTGGAAAACGGATGAGCAGCGATCGGCTCCGGCTCTCGCCGGTCTTGTGACAATAAACGCCTCCATTGGCTCACTGGATACGGACCACTGGAGGTGAGTTGGGGGCATACATTTGCAAGGAAAACCGACAGGAGGAGATTCCTGTATTTTGTTTGCTCTGGAGGTGTTTGGCCCGAAGGCAAGAGGCGGGTCGGGGGGAGCACAACTCCAATCGGCAATCATAAGTGAAATTGCTGCAGTTTACAAGGGATGTCGCTGTACTGACTTTATTCTTGGATCTGATAATCGTTTTGACTCACCCAGCAGCACCAGTACTGCATTCAACGTGTGGGTGCACATTTACAAGGAGACATTGGGGTTATCTACACACTCCAGACAAGCAGACATTTTGTGGCCCAAGGTCCCAGTGTGGGCCCAGCGATCTACACACTATCTCTAGCCATGTTGCATACAGCAGCCAGGCCTCCACCTGCTTTTCTTCCAAACCCGGGGGAGCCGACTGTTGCTTGGGAACAATGGGTAGACGCTTTTAAAGTGTACTTGAGGGCTGCGGGGGGAGCAAAGTTCAGTGATGATGAAAAAGAAGCTGCACTATTAAATTGTATTGGTACTGAGGGTTTGAGGATTTTCTGTCACCTTCCTGGAGAGAATGTTATGGTTCAAGGGGGGGGTGAGGGAGAAATGGTAGTACGTGCTTATGAGACTGCTTTGAGGAAGTTGCAAATACGCTTTGGTAAAAGAGTGAATGTGGTGTTAGAGTGATATAAGTTTTTCTCTAGGGCGCAGGGTTCCACAGAAAGCATTGATGCTTATGTTACTGCATTGCGTGCACTCATGGCTACTTGTGCATTTCCTGGCAATGGTGATGAACATATAACAGATCAGATTATGATGAAGACATCTAATCAGAAAATAAGAGAAAGGTTGTGGATTGAGAGCGACCCATCCCTTGATAAAGTGTTGGAAATTGCCAGAGCATTGGAGGCTTCTAAGGCGAGTGTGCAAATTGTTATTGAAAGAGACATGTCTAAGGACATGGTGCATGCAGTGGTGGCAAAGAATAAGAAAGGCTGGGATAAAGCTGTAGTGCAGGTGAGCAGGGGATTTAAGAGCAAGGAGGGGTGCAAAAACTGTGGATGGTCCAGCCATACTGTTGGTTCCAAGTCATGTCCTGCTGGCAACGTGGAGTGCAGGAAATGCAAACGGTTGGGCCATTTTGCACGCATGTGTAGGGGGCAAATTGTTGCTAGTGTGGCTCCAGCTGATTCTTCAGTGTTGTTGGAAGGTGCATGTGATGCTGCATCTGATCAAAATGTCATATTGCATGTGGAAGGGAGTGGGCGGAAAGGTCCATGGGTGTCAGTGTTGGTGGATCAGCATCCCGTGGACATGCTGGTGGATTCGGGGGTCACCTTATTCCCTGGTGGCTCCGGAAGTGTACCGAGATGTTTTGGGTAGACAGGTGGCTACTCTGTTGCCCCCGGATATCAATCCATCTGCATATGGGCAGAATCCTATTGATATACTAGGATACAATTGGTCAAACTTTTCTTTCAACGGGAGGCAAACTCTGGGTAAATTGTATGTAGCTTCAAAAGGCACGAGTGTTTTGGGTTGGGATGAGCAGGCTGCATTGCAGTTACGGATTCACCCGGGTGAGGAGGTGCCGGTTCTCAGTGTGATGCAGGGGGCGGGGCAAGAGATCGCAATGGTTACCCCTGCAGTGCTCATGGGTGAGTTTCCTGAAGTGTTTTCGGACACCCTTGGTAAGCTCAAAGGTTTTACACATCGCATTGTCCTGAAGAAGAATGCTATTCCTAAGGTGCATAGAGTGAGGGGAGTACCCGTAGCGGCGAGGGAGGCATTGAAAGTGGAATTGGATAAGTTGCAGTCTGCGGGCATTTGGATAAGTTGCAGTCTGCGGGCATAATTGAACCTATTGAGTCCTCAGAGTGGTTGTTTCCTGTGGTCTTAGTTAAGAAGGATGACGGGACCATTAGAATGTGCGTAGACCTTAGGGAACTGAACTCTAGCATATGGGTGGATCGGCACCCCTTACCGAACATTAATGAGTTGTTGTTAACATTAGGTGATGCCAGATATTTTTCCACTTTTGATTTGTCAACGGCATATCACCAGATTGACCTGCATAAGGAGTCCAGGCCTCTCACTTCGTTTGTGACTCCATTTGGGGCATTCAGGTTTTGTCGCATGCCTTTTGGACTGGCTTCGGCTGTGTTCCAGCGGTTAATGCAGCAGATGTTTGGGGGTGTTTTGGGGGTCAGTTATTTTCAGGATGATATTTTGGTTTGGGGCAAGAGCAGAGAGGAACATGATTTAAGGGTGAGGAGGGTCATGCAGATTCTCAGGATTAGAGGTCTAACTGTAAAGTTAACCAAGTGTCAGGTGGGTGTGGAGGAAGTTACATATCTTGGACATACTTTGAGTTCACAAGGAGTGAGTCCCAAAAAGGAGCTTGTACAGGTGTTAAGGGAGACACCAGCTCCTGTCAGTAAGGATCAGCTAAGGGCTTTTCTGGGCCTTGCAGAATATTATGTGAAATTTGTTCCCAGTTATGCTGAAAAAACGGTGGCCATGAGAGCCCTCCTGAAAAAGTGTGTCAGGTTCACCTGGTCTGAGGAGTGTGCGAAAGAATTTGAGTTGGTATAGAAGGAGGTGGTGAAGGCCCCTTCCCTGAAGTCATTTGACCCGAAAAACAAAACTGCCCTTACTGTGGATGCGAGTGATGTGGGCCTGGGTGCAATACTGGAACAATGGGTGAATGGGGAATGGGTACCAGTGGCTTTTGCTTCAAGGACTTTGAGGGATGTAGAAACCAGATATTCGGTGATTGAGAAAGAGACTTTAGCTGTACTATGGGCTTCTAAACATTTCAGGACATTTTTGTGGGGTATACCGTATATTGTCAGGACGGACCATAAACCGTTAGTGCAGGTGTTTTCTACAAAAGGTGTCATGGCAGTTTCCCCGAGGATTGCGAAGTGGTCAGTGCAGTTACAGGATTACAATTTCTCTTTGCAATACTTTCCTGGTAAACTTAATGTGGTGGCGGATTGTTTGTCCCGTTTGCCTGTGGTGGAGGTGGATAGGCAGGCAGGGTCCATGAAAGAGGAGGACATGCAACAATGTCAAGTGGCTTTTATCGCTTCTGCTGTAGAGAAGTCAGTGTGGGATGTAGAGTCAGAAGCTGATGTAGAGTTAAAATGGATTAGGGAAGGTCTTGTTAAAGGTTGGGATGCTGTTCAGCATAGGCCTGAAGGGAAAGGTTATGCCCAGGTTCTTCATGAATTGGCCGAAGGTCCTTGGGGCGTGTATAGGGGATCTAGGCTGATTCCCCCTGCAAGTTTGAAAGGTAAAGTGGTGGAATTGGCACATGTTGGTCATTTGGGTCGATCGTTGACCAAGAGGAGACTCAGGGAGGAATATTGGTGGCCGTCTATGGACAAGGATGTTGAACTGGTGGTCAAAGATTGTCAGGCATGCGCAGGCAGTGATAAGAGCAAGGTGCTGCATCCCCAATCCATGCATCCTATAGAGGTTCCTGAGCAGGTGTGGTCAAAGTTGGCTTTGGATATTATGGGACCGTTTGAATGCTTGCAGCCTGAGTGTAGGCTTCAGTTAGTATTGGTGGACTATACATCCAGGTGGATCGAAGTTGCGTCATGTGCCACTGTCACCACTAATTCTGTTATTGACTTCTTGAGGAAAGTATTTGATCGAGAGGGTTTACCTGCCAGCTTAGTGACGGATAATGGGGTGCAGTTCACGTCTTATGCCATGACAGAATTCTTGAAAAAACATGCCATTTCACATTATAGGACTGCCTTGTATAATCCCTCTGCCAATGGATTAGTTGAGAGGGCTAATGGTACCATTAAGTCAGCTATACAGTTGGCTTTGGCCAATGGTTTGGATTGGCAGGAAGTGGTGACGCAATACCTAGCTGCATATCGCAGAACTCCTGCTGTGGCTACGGGAAGATCTCCGTTTGAGCTCATGAGGGGCAGGAAGGCAGGTACAATGTTAAGGACTTTGGCAATGGGTGGTGGTGGGCCGTGCAACATGGATTTACAGGCTATTCATCGTAGTATTTCAGCACGCCAGAAGGCTATGGTAGCATCACAAAAGTTTAGGAAGGAATTTGTGTCAAACCTGGGGATCAGGTATACATAAAAAACCCAAGGTTTGTTCATAAAGGATATAGTGCGTTTTTGCCCTCAAGGAGAGTGGTTAAGGTGGGGAAAGGTCATGTAAGGTTGGAGGATGGCTCTGTTTGGAGTAAGAAACGGGTGGTTGTGGATGGATGCGAAAGTGCGGGTGGAGCCAATATAGACCATAATCCAGAGTGTCAGGAAGCAGTGTTGCATTATGAGCCTGTGGTTTCAGAGTCTCGCTTGGAACAGGAAGAGATTGTTCCGCTTCCAGACTCGACAGGTCCTCTCAGTGCAGGCCAGTCGTGCGTAGATGTGAATGTGGAGGGTCGGAATGCTTCCGAGATGCAACCAGTGGTGGCACAAGAAAGGGGTCATGCGCCCAGGAGGTGTGGCCCTCCCATAAGGTTTAAGGACTATGTGTGTTAAAATCATACTTGCTATAACAATGCTTTGGTCCCTCGCACCTGTGTGGGCAAGCTTGTCATGAGTTGTATTGTGTTACAAACGAATTTTCGTTTTTTTTCCTTTCCTAGGATACGTTATGATCTGTTTATTAACAAAGTTCATGTGTTCCAAATATTGTTTTTGTATGAGATGCTGAGTTTGCTATGCAGGGGAAAGAGGATATGGGTGCTCGCATCTTGGGTCAAGTGGGTCTCTACTTGCAATTTTTTCTTTCCTGATTATACCAGCAATTAAGAATGTGTAAGTTACCTTGTTAAATTAGTTCATGTTTCTCATGGTTGCTAATTGTTATGTAAGGGAAGACGATATGTCATAATGTGCTCGTGCTCTGTGGAATGTTGATGCTTGCTCAGCAATCAACATTCCACAGTGGCGGTTGGGCTGGACGGCTGAAGAAAGGAGCCTGCGCTTGTGGGGTCCAGTAAATAAACATTTACCTTATCCTTGGTGTCCGTGGATCTTGTCACACTCACCTCACCTTCTCCAGAAATAGGCACCACACCCTTCTGCTTCTTCCTTTCTCCTGCTGGTTCCTTAGTCTGCCACCTCCACCTCCCCTGACCTCACCCAAACAACCCATAACTTCCTGCTTTCAGGCCTCCCTTTTATGTTACCCCTTCTGCTGCCATTAGTTTATTTTCCCTTTCTTTCTCCCTACACGGGCCCTCCGTGGCACCATGATGCCATCCTGTAGCATTTAGTGTCAATGCTTGTGTTTGGGCGCTTGGTGCTGGCACCCCTCTGGTAAGTGTAGTCTCTTTGGGGCTTAGGACCCTATTTTAAAGTCTCTGGGGAAGGCTGCCCCCACTAGAGAGGGTTGTGCAGCTTCTCCCAAAGCCACGGTATTGTTGTTCTACTGGCTCTCTCTCTCGCTGCTGGTTCTGCTCTTGCAGCTCAGGATGTCCCCATCACTTCATATTGGAGGGATTCTTTCATGTATTCGCGCCCAGGCCTCTGATGATCGGTCATAGACAGTGTGGGAGCTTGGAAGGCTGTTTTCTCTTTGATGCTGTTGGTTTTGTCTCATCTCTTGTTCTTTCGCTCTACACAAAAAAGGAAGAGACTGGCAAGCACGATGTAGCGGAAACATGGTGTGAGGCAAAAAGGTACTGCATAATAACATGCTGGCACTGGGGGGATAAGAACTGGGACCCTCTCAGCTACCACCATCCTCCTCAGAAGAAGGACTGGCTATGGGTTGCTCCTCGTTAGGCCTAACCAACCCCAGCTGAGAGTGCTTCTCATATCCTCTTGACAAGGCCTTGTCACAGCACCTGGTGTCTTTATGAAGCCTAATTGGATTGGCATCATTATCTTCTTCTCTTCAATCCAGTCTTCCAGGTTGAAAAGTATCGCTTTCCAAAAATGTTTAAAGTGCTAACTAGAAGTGAGATTCATCTAAAACAAGCGGGAGAGAACCTGCCCCCTTATTAAAGCTTTTGATTATAACGCCAACATCCCATGAAGGTGGTTATGTATTGAAAGAGACCATTGCATTAGAACATTAGTTTAAAGTGGGCCCCATACCTCTGGAGTGGCCTTGAAAACAGTCTGACAATAGGAGCCTGGCCGGCACATAACTCTCTTAACGGCAGAACAGATTCACCCACAGTGCACTTAGCACTGCTCACATAAATACTAGAAGGCAAGGTCAGCTGATTAGAAGGTCACCAAAGATCTGCACTATATACATTTGTATAGTGATTTTCCCAAATGGATGGGGAAACGTTTGTCTCTAAGGTTTCTTTGTCCAGGAATACTGACCCCCTGACTGTCAGTCCCCAAGATCTTTGGGAATTGGCTTCTCCAGCTGCCATAACAAAGTTTTCCTATGCAGTGTGTGCTGATTCAGCTTTCCATTATTTGAATTAGTCTGAAAACATTTCCAACAAGTTGAATGGCTTTCACATTCCTTAATAGCTGCAAGAAGCTAAGCTTTGGGTTCTTTGCATGAGGTGTCCAGTCACCTGCTTTTAGGCTTATTCTTCCTATCGGAATTCGCTTTTCGAGTAGTTTCAATTGTATACCTTATAACAAAGTTATAATAAAGTCAATCAATATGGATTCAGACGAGCCGGATGGATTAATGGGTCCGCGCTTAGAAACCTCTGGGTATTAAGCACGTTATAAATAACCTATCATATCACAACCATGTGTACCCTTAGATGCAATATGTTCAACTGATAAACACCCATCCAAATGGGCAGAGTCTATACTCCTAGTCCCTTGTAAAAGATAATGTTATAATTGAACAAGAATGAGATCCTATCATTGTCCAAGAGCTTATTACCAACCCTGGCAATGTTTAATGGCTGCAGCTGGAGTTGATGTGAATCAATGGACAGTTAGTGAGAACAGGCTGTCATCAGTAGGGCAGATTTCAGTTCAGTTGCGATTATCTCATCCCTTTGCTGGGAACCCTTTCCTTGAGTCATTCTTAATTGTCAAGAGATTAAAAGGTTTCAAAATAATTCAGAAGAGAGTGAATGTGTGATGAAGATTTGCCTAGATGACCAGATCTAAGATGACAGGGTGTGACGAATCACAGATATTCGTCCCTTCTCCCTAAGGGAGAGCCCCGTTGTGAGGCTACGAAGGTGAGCCCACTCCGCAAGACCCTCAGCAAGTGGGACCTTACCGGGAGAGGTGACCCCCTTTGAGCACAAGGACCGCGATTTCTCTGAGCAACTTTCTAGACCATCTACCATAGCCACATACATGGGACTGCCAGTGGGAACAAATAACGTAACACCTGTACTGTTGGCTGAAGGCAATGCAAAAAGAAATCTGTTTGTGAAAGAAAAGGAAGATGTCTCTTTAACAAGAGACGTACATTTGACTGGCATAAGTAGGAGAGAAGAGAGAGCGAGCTTGGTGTGCAGGGCAAGGCCCCTGATTTCATTACGCCTTGTGGAGGTCGAGTGAAGGCAAGTCCAGAGCACACGACTTTCAACAAGGCAGAGAACACCAGCACGCAATGCCGTAGGCCGTCCTGTGTCGATGCAAGAAAGACATTGTGCAGAAAGGAAGAGGAATTAGCTATCTGGTGATAGCGTGAACACAGGTGCAACGTGGTGTGCAGGATGCCTGAAGAACAATGCTGAGATCACCGGACGGGAAGCGCAGAAAGCTTCTGACCATCAGCGTGAGTGCAGAGCAGTAACCCGATGAAGAACCTGGAAGGGGAATTCCAGAGAGAGAGGAACGAGAAAGCACGCCTGAGCAAGAGCTGAGCCCTGCCACAATCCCCGGCAAAGAGAGAGGTACCGGGGGGAACCAGGAGAAGCAGGAGGCCGCTGGGGCATCGTTATAAACTCGTCCCAGTCTTAAGGATGAGTAAATAAGACTAAGATTGCATAATTGGAGTTGGGGAGAAGCAACGACTAACCCGGTCGAGAAACCCATCCCAGTCAGAAGGATGAGAAACTAACATTAAGAATGTGTAATTGGATTTTATAAACTAGTAACGAATAGCCTGAATAAGGAAGAGGGTTATTATATGCAGAGAAAGACTCGTTCCAGTCATAAGGACAAGATACCAAAAGAGAAATCGGCTAAGAAAAGAAGTGAGAAGCAACCCAGATGGGGAACAAGCAGAGACTGGAAACAAGTTCCCTGGGATGAAGGAAGGAAATGGCATGTGAATTGAAGACTGTAGCAAGTCTAGCATAAGCATATGTAATGAGTAAGAGGATAAAAATATCTTGAATGAACAAGTTAAAAGAAGAGACATTGTAAGACAGAGAAGTCATAATGAAGAAAGCCTAAAAAGGGGTCAAGATAAACCCACCTCAGGAAAGCCGGAATGTAAACAGAGGAAATAATGTGACAAGAGTGTGAGAAAGTACCCGAAGGGAACTTGTTGTAAATATTGAACCATAGAAAATACAAAAGCCAAGACTATTCTTGAAGAACTACAAGAATTGATATCAAAGACTACCCAAGGAGATTATGTCGAGAAATATGTCTGCCATAGAGAAAGATTGTGAATAAAATCGTTTTGAAGACAAAGGAACAGTCTTGTCAAAGATAAGACATTGTCTAGGTCGATTTTAAGTTAAATATATATATATATATATATTTTTTTATTGTGATATTAGTGAAAATCTGACTCTTTACACATGCAAATAGATACATACTTAAAACATTATCACAAAACAGGTAACAGTAAGAAGCAAAATCAAATTTAAAATCCGACTTTTCTATATATAAAAAAGAAAAAAGGAAGAAAAAAAGGAAAAGGGAGAATCAGGGAAAGGTCAAGTCAAACACCAACAGAAAAGGAGTTTAGCTATCAGCTTTAACAATTCATAGCCAGCATTCCCTTAACTATTCTCAGACAATAAGTTCATATCTGTTAGAAAGCAGATGACTTCATAGGTAAGAAAGGTCTCTTGACCTTGCACAAGTCTTTCCCAGAAGAGAGTGGAGTTGAGTGATTGCAGGTTGTGTACAACTCTTTGAAATCTTTTCTGTCTCAATGTCCACGTCCCCCCACATTCCGACAACAGATGGATCGTGCTTTGCTTAACACCTTCTTCAAATTTATCACAGATATTACATGGATAAACAATTGGATCTCTAATATGCTTTAGTTCTAGCGTTAAAACCAGATTTAGTCCAAATCTCAAGAAATCTGATATTATTCTCTGGTTTGAGGATTTTTTAAGATGGGCCGGCAGAGATCGAATAGGCTTATCGATTTTTCTCCAGGAAGCTGAAAATTTGGCCTCTCTCATTTTTGTGATAGTTCTAATCCAATCCATTCGAGTTAGATGTTTCTTTACCATTAAAGGATTCTGGATTAGAATATCTATGGTAGTATCTGCTGCTACCAATATCTTTTTACAGACAGAGCTTAGTGTATTTAGAAAAGTGCTGTTCCCCTTTTCCAGCTGATCTGCTGCATCCTGATACATTGTCCCTTTTTGAGGGCACAAAATTAGTCTGTATAGGCGTACCCATTTCCATTCCATCCATTAAAGACAACAGGGAAGCCAGGCATAGCTCATATCTAAGGCCTGACATTGGTATACAGTTTGGTAATAGTAATACCCTTTTCCATAGCTGAGACTCTATTTTTTCCCAATTAAATTCAAAGGACTGTGGATAGCACTCTAGACCATAACTAATAGAAGGAAGAACCTTTGCCCCATGGAATTTTATCAGTGGAATTAATGAGAATTTACAATATTTACTGTAGACTTTTTTAATTTGCGCTCCTAATTTTCTTTGCTTGGGTTCTATTGTAATTAGGAGATGAGACATAGATGGGTAAGATGGAATCTGACAACCCAAATAAGTAACCTCCTTGTCTGCTGGTACCATAATATCATTCAGTTTCCATGGGTAGTGTTTAGTTATTTTGAGGGGATGTTTAAAGATTACGATCTTAGATTTGGCTGGATTTATAATCAGATCATTCAGACTAGCGTATTCAGATAGTGCCATCATAAGCCTCTGCAGCCCGACTTGGGTGTGATCCATAACCACTATGTCGTCTGTATAGGCAAGCCACTCTATTTTACCTCCCCCAAACCTAGGCGCCACCAATCCTTTCTCTAGCAACCAATTTGACAGGTCCGCCATGAACAATATAAACAAAAAAGGATCCAATAGACACCCCTGACGGACCCCTCTCTCCGTTTTAATATTCTTTGTTAGAAGACCAGAATTTGTTAGTCTAACTCTGTTGACAGAGTCTTCGTGAAGATGTATAAGAATATTGATGAGTCCATCCGGCAAACCCCAATTTTTTTAATTTTACCCACAACTCTTTTCTGTTGATAGTATCAAAAGCCTGGGAGAGATCCTCCCAGGAAGCAAAAAGGGGAATACCATTTTTGACAAAAGAGAATGAAGACATGCAATTGAGGATGAGTATATTCAAAGTAGTTGATAAGCCTCTCCGAAATCCTGTTTGTTGCTTAGAGATTATATCATTGAAGGACGCCCAATTCTCTAGTTTTAGTTAAATATAGTGGTAGTGTCAGATAGAGTTAGTTTGGACAGGGTACATTTTTACTTTGGACTTCCAAACAAACGAGGAGAACCTTTAGTTTTCTTTGATAGGTAGAGTATTGCCTTTAGTGATAGGGAAAGTTAGACCTTTTTCTTATAAGTTTAGTAAAGGTACTGAATCATGTCCTCAGCGTGTCCGACTTCTTCTTCCGACCTGCCACAAGGGGTCAAAATTCCGTAACAAACAGAGAGTGATCTTAAGAGATACATCTACAAATACTAAATGGGATGTAAGTAAATAGTCAAACAGATTGCTAGAATGACATGTTACGACAACACAACCCCTATTCAGGCTTTGAGTTATCAGCCCAACTTTTGAAATCCTTCTTGCCATCATCACTCCTTTAAGATTGATTGAGGGACCTAAAATATTAGTACTAATCCACTGTGTAACTTTATTGATAAGGTAAAGAGTGTCCTCACTGGACTTACTACTTAGTACTCTTAATTGCATCAATGCAGCACTGGTAGGGCCACTGCTGGAGGGAGATTCAAAGTTGCAGATGGATTAGGAATTATGGCCAACCTGGTCATAATGGTAACATGAGTTGATTTACCACTAACTCCAAAGGTCTTTAGGGGGCTGTACCCAGCCTCTGACAGTTTAGGGACAACAGTTTCCTTATGCGTGGCTCCAAATGGGTTATGAAACACACTGCCTCCCTCATTCAGTCCTTCCTTGGCATCCAGTCCGAATGTCTGCAGCCAAGGGTCAAAGCAGCAAAGGGCAACTCCTTGTGTGGGCCTGGTAGGGCTGGAAAGGGCTTAGGGACAAAACTCCTGCTCAAGTCAGGACTGTGCCGGGCTCAACCTTTACCTGACTCATACATCCACATAGGAATCCTTCCAGCTATTGATTATACCTTTACTGCTGAGCTTCCCTTACCTCACAGGACTGAATGACATTACTGTTTTGGGCCTGTTAACTGACTTTGGCTACATAAAGCACCATTCTAGCCCAACTCAGAATGTACACTTGCTTTTCTCAGTCAATCATCCACCCCTTCCTTTTCAGCTCACTCACTTACCCTTTCTCTTGGGCTGCATCCTTTCTTCATTGTCTTCACTTTCCTATTGCTCTAATCTTCATCATGCACCTTAACTTTGCTCCATTCCTCTTTCTACTCACTCTTTTCCTTCCCTCCTCTCATAGCCTTCAGCCTCAACTCAGTCTAACTATGCCTCACTCTCAAGCCTAGCCATCTTCCCGCACTTGCACCCCTCAAACAAGATACTCCCGTTATGCCAGGATCTCCGACCTCACCTATCCCTCTCACCTACTGCACAAAACTTGCTCCTCTCCACACCTCCTAGCACTCTTTCACTTTCCTATTGAATGCACAATCGCCTCTGCAACACGTCTTCCTACATCACTTACCACTTCAAATCTTGTCACCCTAAACGGTCACTTCTTGCTATCACAGAAACCTTGATCTCTACTCATGACTGCTACACTGCCAGCACTCCAAATAGACCCTCCTTCCTTCTTCCACTCTCTCTGACCTGTTAGAAAGAGTGGTGGTATGGGACTCCTTATCAATATGCTCCTCAACACTGCCCCTATACCCTCCATCTGACATCGCCTCTTCCTATTTTGAGTATGCCACTATTCAACTCTTCATTCCTACCTCTCCGTGTTCTTGCTCTCTATCGACCCGCTGGTCCTCTCAACTCCTTCATATTTGATCCTTCTCTGTAAATCACTTCCTATTGACATCCCCATTGCGTTGCTGGGGAACAGCACTTTCCGAAGCCCTCTGCAACCACCTTCCTTGAACATAATTCCCTTGAATCTGACCCTTCCCTTCATGATCAGCAAACCCACTCTAGTTCAAACTCTCTTGACCTTATCTTTCTCTCTAATTCACTCTCAATCACTTGCCCTTATCTCTCTGTGCTCTTTAACATCTCTCTCTCCTATGGTCTCTTTGCTGCCTCCTTCAAATCTGCAACTGGCTTGCCCATATTGAAGAAACCCTAGGCTGACCCAAATGTCCCAGCAAACCATCGCTCTATTTCCATCCTTCCCTATTTTTAGTCCTTGAATGGGTGGTCTTCAACTGGATCACCAAGTAACTTGAGGATAATAGCCTTGGAGATCCACTTCAATCTGGCTTATGTCGTAAACACTCCACTGAGACTGCAATCTTGCATGTCTCCAACTTTCACTCTGATGTACACTACTCCAAACTCTCTTCTATACTCATCCTTTTGGGTCTCTCAGCTGCTTTTGACACTGTTGACCACTCCTCTTTTCTCCTCACTCTCCAGGACCTTGGGTTTCTTAAATCTGCTCGCACATGCACCCGCTTCTACCGGGAAAGTCGATCCTTTAAAACCTCCTGGAATTCACAAACCTAAGGACCCACCACCCTCCCTGTTAGCGTCCCCCAATGATCAGTCCTTGGTCCTCTACTCCTCACACTCTAAAACTCTGCCTTAGGAAGACTTATCTTGTCCTTCACTATCAACCTTTTTCTGATGAAGCTCAAATCTTGTTCTCCTTTCCCTCCTTCACACCAGGCATCTCGGAACGGATTATAAACTGTCTCACTGCAATTTGTCATTGGATGGCTCTCCGCTGTCTCATGCTGAACTCTTCAAAAACAGAAGTCATCATTCTGCCGGCTTGCAATGCCATCCCTACTCGCTCCTCTCTATCTCATACCCTCCATACCCCCGAATGTTCTTGTTCCCTCACCCTAGTCTCGCAATCTTGGGGTCCTCTTTTAAAGGGACCTCCAACTGCAACAATTAATCAATACCACTGCCTCTGCTCCTCATATTTGGAAAATGTGTCTTGTTCTTACAAACTACTCTACAAAATCTCTAATCTTCTACTCCTTGACCTTCCTCGTTACTCATTCCTCCCTCTAGACAAAGTCCTCACTTTGCTACACGCACTTACTACAACCTACCCAGATCCTCCCCCACCTCTAATGAACGACAGAATGCTGGTTGGCTCTCCATGTACAACTAAGTTCCTTCTCCTATTCAACAAAGCTATCAGTGGGTTTGCTTCTGTCAGATTGTATTCCTGCTTACTCACCACCACATTCCCTCCTACACCCTTTGGCACTCCGCCTCACTGTCCGATGCCCCACCCATGCCTTCTCTCGCTTCCGCTCTTTCTCCCTACACTCCCCACTCCACTGGAACCCTCTGCCTTTCCCAATCAACGCCAGCTCATCTGTGGATCTCTTCAAGGCCCGGCTTAAACTTCACTGACTTACTAAAGAGAGCTCCCCTGCCCTCTCCCCAATTCTCCATACCTGATCACACCACTCCCTCCAGTAATGCTTGATAAAGTTTAGATGGTACACCTATTTATTTTTAATTTGTATATGGTTTTCAAATAACCTTTACAAAATGTCGACCTCTTAAAACATACTAAAATGCACATAAAACAAGAAAAAAAAAATAACAAAAAAAAGTCAAATCAACATTTCCCAATAAATCACGTAACGCCAACTTCTCACACTTTGGACATTGTTTCCTCATATTCCAAAAGCATCTGTTTCTTATTAAAATAAAACAATTAAAAAAGACTAAATGCCATCCTTAGCTAATAAACGCACTCTTCCAATAAATGAGCTACAGCAATTGTTAGAGATGTTTCATGACCTGATTTAATTCTATTCCAGAAAAAGAAAGATTAACCCCTCCTCACCTCATTCCTTACATATTTGCCAAATACAGCCAATCTCTTATTCCATGTTCCTTCGCAATCCATCAGCAGGTGTCTTAATGTTTGTTCTTTGGGTGTCTCACAAACATTACACAGTTTAAGTGTTCTTTCCTCTTGCTTACGTATCGACAACATCTCCCTGGTAGGCAACAGATTCAACCTTATCCTCAAGAAATTACTTCTAACCCTCCTATTAGGGAATTTTACTAAATATTTTGAGAGGGACCCCAAGCTTTTTTCTATTAATTGTAAGGAGTTAGGGGTTGTTGCATTTCTTGCTTTAGCAATTGTGTTTATCGAGTCAAATCGTTCCCCTGCTGTCGTTATTATCTGGAGGGTGTTAACCAGTGTCTCAATATTTGAGTGTATGTTAACTAGAAGTTCTTTTACTTTCAAATCTAGTTGTAACAATAGTTTGAATCTTGAGCGTACCAACTCCCTATTCATATCACCATACAGTGTAGTGTTGCCTGCAGTAATAATCTGCCTGTAAAGTGAGATCAGTTCCCAGTTTGCATGGAAATCCAGTGAGGTCAGTCCCAATTCAAATCTCAGGTTCCACGGCAGGGTGCTTGTTAGAAGTCCAAGAACTTGTTTCCAGACAAGAGCCTCTATTTTGTCCCAGTTACTATTCCAAAGCAAAGGTATTGCTTCAAGACCATACAAAATAACTGGTATCACCTTTGCCTTGAAAAATCTAATCAATGGAATAATTGAAAACATGCAATACTTATTATAAAGTTTTTTTCATTTGGGGTACAAATAGTATGGCTTTCCTTTCTACTTCTGTCTCCACTTTATGTAATGCCATTGAGCCATATATCCTGTACCCCAAATATGTTAACTCCTCCAGTGCCCAATTTGGATACTTGACATTCTTGTGGTGATGCTTAAACACCAAAATCTTACATTTTGCCAGGTTAATCGACAATCAATTCTCCCTAGCATCGTCGCCAAGTTTTATTAATAGGCGCTGCAGGCCTATCGCCGTTCTATCAAGCAGCACAATGTCATCTGCGTAAGCCAGCCAGTGGAGACTCCTCCCGTTGATATTCAGACTGGCCAACGCAGATGGCTCCAGGTAGTTTCCCGAATCAGCTAAATATAGTATAAAAAGAAGGGGCGCTCCAAGGCAACCCGGCCTCACTCCTCTCTCCACTCTGATTTGCTCCGAAAGATGTCCAGGCTCATCCAACCGGACTCTCAGAGTGGTATCTCTGTGTAGCTCGATCAACATTTCCAACAGTGATACTGGGATCCCCCAACTCTTCAACTTGGTCCAGAGATGCACTCTGTCAACCATGTCAAAAGCCTTTGACAGGTCTACCCATGCTCCATAAAGTGGAGCTTCGTTCTTCCCTGTTGAATGTTCACTAACCAGGTTTAGAACAAGGCCATTCAGTGTAGTCGAAAAGGCCCTCTCTAAATCCTGTTTAGTTACAGGCCAAAATCCGGCACGTGTCTACCAATTTTGTGATTTCTCTTAGCAATATTTTCATAAAGATTTGACTATCTATGTCTAGGAGGGCGATAGGGCGATAATTTGCAGCGTTCAACCGATCCCCCCTTAAAATAGTACACCTATTTAGTTTGAAGCACTTGCCCCCTTAGGTTAATGTTACCTTTGTAAGTGACCTGTTTCCTCATATACACTTTTTTTACTTTTTGTTTTGTTCCTGGTATATGTGCCACTTTTCAACACCCTCATTAACTTGCTAACCACTTGTTCTCATATTTGTGCTATTGCACAGGCACCATTTTGTGGGAATTCCACCGCCATCTGAAAATGGGATATTGTATGTCATTTCTATTAGAAAATGGCATCCCTGTTCTTCAAATAAATACAAATTACGAGACTTGGATGAGTTCTGTGAATCAATCAGATTTTGGAGAGGTAGAGATGTCTTCGAATCATTAAGTATGGTTGGTGAAATATGAATTCAAGGAGACAGTTCAGTGTTTCTAATACAGGATTCTTTTGTTTTCTTTGTTTAAGTTTGACCTAAACTTTAAAAGGTTGCATTTTCGTTGTGGTCCAAACTACTTGCACAGACATTAATACAGATGTTGCCAAATCTAATGTTTTTAAAATGGCTTGATCTGATGGAAGACGATCTCTCGTAATTTGTTCTAGATTGTTATTACCAGAAACAGAGGTACACAACTCTTTACATATTGGAGTACTGGGTGTAACGCCTTCAACACCATTGTGTGTGTTCTTTCCTTTTTTGGCTGTAGACTTGATCTTTGGCCAATATTTTTTAAAATGAGTTGGGAGCCCTCTAGCGTTGCATGGTGTTTTAGCTTCTCCCACTGCTGGAGTGGTATCAGGTGAGGAGAAAGTGTCTGTGGCAGCCTGGCACCTAGTTTAAATGTGTTATTTGCTATCATCGATGTTACTTGCATGCAGCTGGATTGCATGCATCATTAGTCACTCTGTGGGTCTAGCCATTTACTTGAACATTATTGGCTGCCGGTGCCGTGTTCTCTGAGGATCTGCTTGGCTTAATAGTGCTTGATAATATACCTGTTTCAATGGTAATGTTAATGTTGAACGTATTTATATAGCACACCGTCACCAACGGAGTGGGTCTCCATGCGCTCAGGCGGATCTGTAAACAAAGAGGTGGGGGGATTGGGTTAGTGGGTGGAGAGGGTGTAGAAAAGTGAGAGGTGGTGTCGTGTTGGCAGCTTCAGTGCGGTTTTTACCGTGCGCTGAGCTTGGGCGTGAATACCAGATCAAAGCGAGTCCTCATGTGCTGTTGTTGCGATTTATGTGTTGTTTGTTGTTGCGGTGTGGTGAAGTGCGTGCAGTTTGCTGTGAGAGAAGTGGTTGTGTGGATTTTTGTGTGAATTAAGTATTCAGAAATGAGAGGTTATGGTTAGTGGGTTATAGGTCTCTTAATCCTTGTAGTTTGTTTTATGTATCTTGTTATCATATTGGGTCGGTATATTATTTCTCTTTCTTTCCTGACTGTCTAGTTTCTAGGGCGATGGCGTGGCTGTTTGCTAGTTAAGCCATTGAGCTTAGTCCACCCGGTTGGGCGAGCATCATCCCTAGTTAGATAGTGTTTTTATATTATCATTCCCCTGCTCCTTCTTATCTATTTACTGTTGGTAGTCGATTGCGTCAATATATTCTTTCTCTTCTCTTTCCTGACTATCTAGTTTCTACGGCAATGGTGAGGCTGGTCCCCAGCTACGTTATTGGGCTTAGTACACCCGGGAGGGCGAGCATTATCGCTACCCAGGTAGTGGTGTTATATTATCATTGTCTGCTCATTCCTATCTATTTACTGTCAGTGGTTCATTGCTGCCTGTGATTACAAGGTGGGCCAGGGGGTGTTGATAGGTTATACCTTGCCTTCTTTCCGATTGATCTGTGGATGTTTTGGTATGATTCAATGTGGTTTATCGTTCAATTGATGAGTGGATAAATTGTAGATCCTTACATCCTTTAAGGATCGGTGGCTTAGGCAATCAGAATAGGTTCCTCTCTGTGTCTAGTTCCGCTGTGTATGTCCTTAGGGACATTCTTTCTAGTTATGGGGTGAAGAGTCAGGATTTGAGGAGTTTCCTGAATTGTAGGTGATATCTTGTGTTCCGTATGTTCTTTGGTAGTTTGTTCCAGGTTTTTGGGGCGAGGTGAGAGAAGGAGGATCCTCTGAGTTTTTCTCTTTTTGTATGATTTGGGTTCCAAACGGATGTTGCTACTGGATCTGAGTGGCCTTGTAGTGTGATGTATGTTTATTTTTCTTCTAAGGAACGCAGCAACTTGTTTGTGGATTGCACAATAACACTGATCTTAGCGTCTGATTCACCTACTACTTTTGGAAGATAACAATCCAGTGTCACCTCCCCCATGCGCTTCTTATTGGCTATTTTACATGCAGGGTTTATAACAGCTATTCATTTCATTTTAAACAGACACCTCACAGAACACTTAAGACACACCTAGAATTAAATTGCTACAGTACAAATTGCAAAAGAAAGTATGCACAGTTTAAAATTCATACTTTGAACAGCGTCATAAATGAGCTCACATGTAAAGTCATAAAACAGATAATATTGACAGTCTGAACAACTCCCGAACAGTTCTTAGAGGATACTTGTGGGGGTAAACTCATGCATACACCCAGAGTGTTCCGAAGTGTTCAAACATGTCTGAGGAACTCCCTGTACATACAGGGCAGAGCTCAGGGATAATAGTTGATAAATAATAACAGCATAGCAATTAAGAAGTGAACGGGCGGTGGTGGTCGAGTTGATTCACTGAGCCTACAGGGAGACCGGAGGGGGTCAGACTGCTTACAGCGTCGTAGAAGCCTCCAAACAACCCTGTTTGGCCCTTCATGGCCTCTTCATAGAAGGCTGTGTTTTGAAATGCGTCATACGGTTACCCCCCACTCAGTGCATGCCTCCTGGATCTTATCAGAATTAGCGCACCTCCACACCTTTCCGGCCGTTCGTTCCAAATAATAAACTTCGCCAACATGATAGCTAAGACTTTAACAGAAAAAGAAAAAAAAAACACATTTGAATTTCAACAGTCATTTCTGCCATTGTATATTGATAGAAAAAATGAAATTATGCCTGTCACAGTGATGCTATTTAAAAACTTTTTTATGATCTCTACCTGGGATGAAAGAAGCGTGGCGTTCCCATCTACATTTATTATGAATATTTAATGTATTTGTATTTACAAGCTTGGTTGTTCAGACACGTCTTCAACCAAAAGTGATGCGCAAAATCAAAAATGCAGACATTAGAGGTAGTCGCTATCAGGGTGCTAATTGTGCAGGTGGACTCAGTAGTGTTAGGGAAATATGAAAGGAGACATTAGGTGCTAGTGAGACATAGATAAATATGGTTTTATTTACGTGAATACATTTACATATATACAGTTGATAAACATCAGAACAGGGCGGAAAGGGAGGTTGGAGAATAACTGAGTACAGGATGCCCAAGGAACTGTTTTGCTAAATCATGTTGTGTAGTTGTGTTTCAGGAACCTAGGTCATATGACACGATTATGTAGTTGTGCTTGTGCTGCCATTAAATATCTTGTGGTTCCAGGTATCATGTATCCTGTTCCTGGTAGGTATAAAATAAGAACTTGTGTACCCGAGGAGCCTATTGAATGCATTTTGATACATGTTCTGTTAGTTAACATATGTCAATAATAATTATCTAAATGGTTCAAAGGGATATTGGGTCTCATTATGTGTTCAGCGGTAAGTGGGAAAAATTGACATAATGGAATTACTGCCACTTTTACCACCTTGCCGAATTAGTTGGTTCCAGAAAATGGGCTCTAATTCCGCCAGCAGAATTAGCCCCGGCGGTAACTGTGCTAGTGCAATAATTGCTATAAATAAAAGTGGCAATTCCACTACATTACAAGTGGAACTACTTCCAAAAATTGGTATTAATACAGCCAAAAACACAGTGCAGTTACCTCCACCTAAAAGGTGTAGGTAAAAACATTCAGGCAATGAAAAGGAATGCACTGTTGCCGAAAATTGCCAGCCAAAGGTTATTTAAGGCCCACACCTTCGTCAAACACACTTCCAAGCAACCTACTACTATTCATTTTGCTCCAGGAGCATGCAAGACCGTAGAAGTGAAGGATACAGGCACCACAAAGTTGAAGTAGAGGTGTATTGCAGAGGCCGCCCATACCACAGGTCTGACTGACAAATAATTAGTCACACTGTATTGCCGGGACTGACACACCATTGCAGATCTGCTGACTCTGATTGAGGCAGACCTTCAGAGTGCAATTACCATTAGAACTGCCATTCCAACCCTGCTAAAGCTGGTGTCTGTCCTCCACTTCTGTGCTACTGATGCATTCCAGTACACTTTTGGGATGCTGCTTGGCATGTCCAGGCAACATTCTCCAAAAGTACTTGAGCAAGTATTGGATGCGCTCATGAAGCATGACCATCTGCACATCTCCCTGTCTACCACCCAGGCCCAGGTTAACACTGCAAAAGCATAGTTCTACTCCATCGCCCAGTTCCCCAATGTCATAGCAGCACTGAACTGTACACATGTGTGATTATTGGCCCCCAGCAATGACGCCGGAATAGCCATATTGGAACCGGAAGCAGTATCATTCCATGAACATTCAGATGACATGTGATGCAGATCTCAACCTCAGCAACTGCTATGCCCGATTTCAAGATTCCTCCCACAATGTCATGGTCCTGAGGAGATGCACCCTCCCAGCTTACATGAACACCCACAAAGAACAGTATACCTGGTGTCTGGGTAAGTAGGTGTAAAATACGGGCAGGGAACCCTTTTTTTTTGAAAAGGGGGCTTGACTCCAGAGGGTTAGGTCAAAATTGTAGGAAGGAAAGTTGAGTCAAAAGCTACGCTTGTCATTAACGCTCTGATAGTCTCCTATGGTGGGCAGTGGAGCTAAAGAAAGATATGTTAATTAGCTCTTTCAAAGAATAAAGGGGAATTGAATTGTTTTCAAAACATAAAAATACAATTTATTAATTTCTCAAAAAAACAAATGTTTAAAACAACAACTTATGTCATCTCAGGCACAGGAAAAGACATTTTTTACACATCTCGAGTGATTATGCATATAGGTGTGTTAGTACATCTGAAGTGATTGTGATTTCATATGTTGTCAAGAAATGAAACACACCTATATGCATATGAGGCAGGATATGCTGCATTCCCCTACACGTGCCCATTCAAACCACATGCCCCTACCAAGTGATGTACGAGGTGTCACCCACAAACATGTAGAAGCACACAAACACCACCGGCACAATAGTAATAGTAACAAGCACTTTGACAACCAACAGTCAAGTTCAATAATGTCCTTTCTACCTGTTGTAGGTGACCCAATCTGCAGTTACTGTGGTTGATGACACCTGTCGGGAACCCTGTTACACAGCAGGAGGTCACCTATAATGAGGCACACCACCAGGCCAGAACACGCATTGAGTGCACATTTTGTACTGCTGAAGGGAAGGTCCAGGTGACTCCACTAGGCAGCTCAGTAAAAGTAGAAAGAATCGTCATATGTGCAATGCCGCACAGCATGTGCATACGTCATACTATTCCAATGCCTTCTGATGAGGGCAATGCACCCCCTGGCTCAGATGATGAAAAAGGTGCAGCTGACAACAGGGAACCTCAGGATAGAAGTGAACCAGAAGAGAAGGGCGCATAGTCCTCCTTGACCTAACAGACAATTGATTTTGATTGCACACATATGCATTTGTCACTGTACTATACCTACATGTACATGTCCCACAGAAAGCAAATGACGACTGGATTAATTGGCTGTATTCTAAAGTGATGTATTGTGCATGAACAAACTCTCACCCCAACACCTTTCCCTACCCACACTCTCATCCCCGACACTTTAGCCTCACCACACTCTCATCCCCAACACCAATGCCCTTCCATCACCCCCGACCCCAGAAACAATTAATGTGTTATGTCCATCCCTACTTTTGCTTGCTCTTGCCATGTCTGGTGTAGCCTGTTGCAAGTGAGACAGTATCCACTATGATCTACATATCAGAGTGTTGGGGATGGAACTCTCTGTGGCAGTGGAAGAGATGAAGCTGGCTGTGTACCCCGTGATATGCTGTAGTGTGAGAGTGATGGCCATCAGGATTGTCTCATTACTGGCTGGCAAATGGCCTCTGTCAGCTCTCGCACCTTCTGGCCAACCAGCATGATAGCAGCTCTGCCATCAGGAATGCACATGCTCGGCCTCTTCATAGCACTGGCCACCCACCTTGATGCCCCCTGGACGGCATCCCTCATAGCCTGCAAATTCCTCAGTTGTTTCTCTGCTATCGTCTAGATTCCCTCCTGCCAATGCGCCATCACATGGAGTCCCTCCCAAATTATTTGCAGGCACATGCATGCCACCATCATCAGTGCTGGAGTCAGAGTCCTCTTCATTATGCCACTACATAGCACAGCCTCTGAAGAAGGGTGAGGCAGTGTTGGGGAAATGGCGCCGGATGGGACGGGGAGAGGAGTTTGGCAGGCGAATGTCCCAGCTGACCCTGACTGGGGCACTTGTCATAGCTGAACTTGTCCTTTGGGGGTGGCACCAAGCCTGATTTGCATATGGTCTTTCCCCTTTTGTAATTGCTTGGCAGGCGAAGAACGATGGTCTGGAGGGTTGCCCAGAGCAATGCCAGAGGTTAAGATTTATTCTAAACCTTCCAGCCATCACCTCATTTGTTTTTCTATTGTCACCCTGAGTGAGACGGGTATGCCCAGACGTGGGTCCCTTGCCCACTGTGCCTAGAGACCCCAGTTACTCCTCACTGTTGAACCCCAACAAGGCTGAAACATGTTTGGGGATTGTTAGGGGGTTTGAAGGGCCCCAATTAAGCACTAGGTCACTTCCTTGCGTGACGTTGTCCCATGGGGTGGCTGCCTTAAAGGGGCAGTCACCCATAACAGGGATGCTAGTGGTACCCGTTTGGGATGTACTGTTCCTTTGGGGGTGGGGCCAAGCATGATTTGCATATGGTATTTCCCCTTTTTGTAATGGCTTGGAAGGCTAAGACTGATGGTCTGGAGGGTTGCTCAGAGCAACACCAGAGGTTATGATTTATTCTAAACCATCCAGTCATCACCTCTTTTGTTTTGCACTTGTCAGAGTGGCAGAAACAGGTTAAGGCTGTGCTGAGACAAAGGTGGCTGTGCGCGCAATGGTGGTAATTGCAACTGCTGGGCTGTAGTGTTGTTGCATATTGTAGGGGTTTTGGCAACAGCGTCCCTGATGTCTGTGGATAGGATGTTGCTGGTGGTCTGTGGCACAGGCTATGTTGATACTACTGTGGTGGGCACAGGCAAGGAGATGGGCGTGGAAGACTTGCCTACAGCTCCATGCCCTGTGTCCTGAGATGTGTGGCCAGAGGATCGCACTGGGACGGAAGAGTCCGATGCTGCGGTGCATACGCTTGGAACCTCATCTCCTGCTTGGCTGCCTGTTAAGAAAGATGTGAGAAGCTGTCACTTCACATGTACCTTACATGACACACTACTATTCAATACATTCAGGCTCATTGTTAGTGGCTTGATGTCACTCATTTTGATAACATGAGTTAGTATTACACATGGGCTGTCTGTGAGTGGCATCCTGCCCTACCTGCACATTTACACTGCTGCTATGGTATGACATTGGGTTTCATGTTGTCGTTTAATGAACAGGTGAGCCAGTGTACTTTTTTCCAGGGTCATGGTCTTTGTCAACACAAGGCATGTGGGCAATCTACAAGCCACATGTGGGTCTTGGGAATGTTTCGCTATTGAGGTTCCATAGGACTTGTCATGTTGTGCCCCATGATTGATGTGTGTTTCATCTTGCATCTGGCAGCAGCTTATTGACAATGCTCTTCTGTTTATCTAACAGGCATGATGCCAATATGGTATGTAAGTTGTGCAGCATATGGCTGTCTGCCCAGATGTGCTAGTCAGGGGTCATCTAGTTTTGGTTCACGTATGAATGAGGAAGTGGAATCATGGGTACTGCAGATCTCATGGACAAGCCGGGCCAAATGACACACCATGTGCAATATCGCTTTTGGGCATTTAAAGACATCATTTGCGACCTGCATGGCTAAGTGTATGGGTCTGACCTTCCTTGAGCACTCATTGATGGGGTTGTTGGGTTGGTTGCGAACATTGTGCATGGTGGTCACAGTGTATGGCTTCCCATTGTATATGTAATCGACCACTGGATGATGGCTAACCAGCTCCTTCTCAACCCCGAAAAACCAATATCATGATCTGCGGGAAGACTGCCCTCTTCCCCTAACCCACCCACCGCCTGGCCATCCTCCCCAGGACCTCCATCCACTACCTCCAACCCAGTAAATCTTGACTGCGCCATGGAAGCAGATCTGACACATTCACATCACATCAACCCAATGTCTAAAACATGCTATGTACACGTATGCATTCTGTGACACATCCTCCCCTACCTCTCTTACCCTCAGAGTTGCCACAATCACAATTATCGTCCTCTCTCGTCTAGACTACGCCAACTCCCTATACCTGGGCGCCCCTGCATCTTAACTCAGAAAACTGCAACAGTTACAAAACACTGCAGGTGTCCTTCACTGGCTCCCTGTCATGCAACGGGCCACCTCTAAGTGTATGTGCATCACCCACCATGCTCTGCACAAGACAGGCCCCGACATATACAACACAAGCTCACCCCCTACAGACCCAACAGAAACTTGCGACCAGGCACCACTCTCCTCCTTGTCATCCCGTTTCCACCAAATAGACCAGAATAGGGGGATCTTCCTTTTCCATCCAAGTACCTACAATATGGAACTCCATCCCTTTTTTTTCATGTAACTTTTTATTTGCATTTCTTATACACTATATACTGTAAAACATTGAACCTTTCCCACTAACTCCCCCCAAGGTCAATGATCTTCCTTTCTGTTTTCTGTTATAGATCACGTTCGCCGCCGCTTTCCCTTCTTGTCTCAGAGCTTTTTCTGTCTGTCCTTGCTCTCTACTCGTGTTGTTTTCCTCTCGTCCTCACTCCTTGCTGGTGGCTTTTACCCTCTTTCTTCCCTTCTCTTTTTGTAGTTCTTCCCACTCTCTAGCAGGAGCTGCTTCTCATACAAGACCCAGAAGGTTCATCTTATTGGGCACCAGGCTCTCATGTAGTCCTTCATTAGAAATTACATCACCAAGTCTCAGTCCAAGAGGAATTTCTGGTGTTCTCCCCTTAGTGAAAATGTCACTTTTTCCATGGCTGCCAAACTCCAAATTCTTCCCACCCATTCGCGTTTCGTGGGTGCCTCTTTTGCTTTCCATTTGCGGGCCACTTGCAAGGCCCCTGCCATCACCAGGGTTACATATATTTTCTGCTGCGCTTTCGTGGGCAACTTTTCTAGATCCCCGTCCAGGCCCATTATAAACAGCTGTTTATTTGTTGACCTTTCTACTCCCAGTATATCCTTCAATGCTTCTTGAATCATCCCACCAAAATGGTTTGATTATTGGGCATTGCCACCATATGTGACCCCAGGATCCTTCCTCCCCGCATCCCCTCCTGCATGCTTTGGGTGTCGTCCAATAGATTCTGGCCAGTTTACTTGGAGTGAGGTGCCATTGGTAGATCATTTTTGTCCATATTTCCTGAATTTGTAGTGAGTTTGTCAGTTTCGGTATATAATTGCCCACAGGTTTTGCCATTGGTCGGTGTTGATCTCCTGATCGACTTCCCTTTACCAGTTGCGTATGAACTGTCTTTTCCTCGATTCCTCCCGTTCTTTGAGCACTCTGTACATCGCCCCCACTAGGTTTCTGTCCCCTGTATTAGTGGAAACGTATTTCTCAAACAGGGTTAATTTGTGTGTCGCTGCTTCCTTTACTTTAGGATGCTGGGCCCAGTGTCTCAACTGGGCATAATGGAATTGTTCCCCTTCCCCTACTCCAAAGTCACTTTTACAGTGGAGAAAGGATTGTATCTCTTCTCCTTTTGTACAGATCCCTTAGCATCCAACTTCCTCCTTCTTGCCATTTGTCAAATTCTGTTCTGGCCCACCCTGGCCTGAATTGTGGGTTCCTAAAAATCAGGGTAAGCGGCGATGGGTACTTAGTAGTTTTTGACACTTTACCGCCTCGTCCCACGTTTGCCCTAATAGGGCCTCAATGTCACTACAATACATGTTACAGGTTCGATCCTCCCGGGGTAGCCATAATACCTTTTCCAGTTTCGTACCCCCCACCGCTCTATCCATTTCCCTCCACTTTTCCCTCTGTTCTCCTATGCCCAATCCCTCAACACTCTAATCTGAGCTGCGCGCTAATATGTTATTGGGTCGTGTTCTCCCATCCCCTCTTTGTTCCTAGGTTGGAGCATCAGTTTATGTGAAATTCTTAGTTTCTTCTGCTCCCAAATATAGGCCTGTGTGTGTTTGCGTAGCTTTCTGAAGGACGACGTCGGGACGGACCTTAGCAGGGATTGCCATTAACGCATACTGTAGTTTCGGCAGGACAACCATTTTCAAGGCATTAATCCTACCCATCCATGATATGGTTAAGGGGTCCCAGCTGTGGAGCATGTTCTTAATGACCTCCATCAGAAAGGGATAGTTAGGCTCGAACAGTTGGTCAATGGTTTTTGTTATGTATATTCCCAGATATCTTATTGTATTCGGATCCCACACGTACCCTGAGCCGGCTTTTATCTCGCCTTCCTTTTCTGGTTTTATGTATTCCTGAGCATTTGTTAGCATTAGCAGCATGTTGTCTGCGAATGCTGCCACTTTATGTATCCTCCCACCAAATGGGGCCGCCTCTATTTCGTGGGTGGTTCTAATCATGCTCAAGAGTGGTTCTAGGTGCATGGCGTATAATAACGGGGATGAGGGGCATCCCTGTTTCGTTCCTCTAGATACCACTACTGGGTCAGAGATCTCCCCATTTATAAGTAAGTGTAGAGAAGGGTTTTGGTAATTGGCTGTTATTATGGACATGAAAACCTTTCTGAATCCCATTTTGCGCACGGTAAGGAAGAGAAACCGCCACTCAACCCTGTTGAAGGCTTCTTCTGCGTCCAACGCGACCACTAGGGCCACGGTGCATGATTTGTTAACCTTCTCTATGATATGGGGAATTTTCCTGGTGTTGACATGCGTTTGCCTCCCCGGTATAAATCTCGATTGGTCCGCGTCCACCAGTCCTGGGAGTAGAGATTCTAATCTGTTTGCCAGGATCTTGGTATATATTTTGACATCCAGGTTAATGAGTGCAATCGGCCTGTATGCGCTGAAAGCTGCATGGTCCTTCCCTGGCTTAGGCAATAGTACCACTTTTGCTTCTTCCATTGACTGTGTTATCCCTCCTTCTCCCCCAAATTTGTTGAACAGGGAGGCCAGGCGTCGAGGCAAGATCTCCTTCTATGTCTTATAAAACTCTGATGTGAAGCCATCGGACCCGGAGCTTTATTGGATGGGAGTAGATATCTCTAGATATCTCCTTCTCTAGTTCCTCCCTTTCTTAGGTCGTTATCTCCGGCAACTTACATTTCTCAAGGAATTCCACTTGGCTCTTCTCATCTGAGCTTTCAATTTGATATACTTCCCCATAACATTTCTCAAATTCCCTCTTAATCGATTTGAGATCTGATCGCTGCCCCCCCCTGCAATCTTTAGGATGAGTCCTTTCTTTTTCCTCTTTCCTTAGCATTCTTGCCAGAAGTCTGTCTGCTTTATTTCCTTTAATATAGTACCTTTGTTTGAGGTGTATACGGGCCCTCTCTGCTTTGCTAGTTTGTAGAGTTTCCAGTTGGCCTCTGACTGCCCTATATTCCCTTCTAGTCTCCCCTGAGGGTTTTTTCCACCATTTCCCGCATGATTGCCTTCAGCTTATCCTCTAGGTCCTCTTCTAGCTTCCTGATTTCTCTGTCCCTCCTTGCCTTTATCGCTATTATCTTCCCTCTAATAGTAGCAACCTTAAAGGCTTCCTCGATTGTGCGTGGGTCTACCTCTTGGGTTTCATTTGTCTGGAAATACTGGCCTATCCTCTCCCTCAATTCTCCCCTCAGGATTTTATCCTTGAAAATGTGTGCTGGGTACCTCAATCTCCACAGCCCTGCTAATTGTTTTGGTTGTGTGATTGTCATTGTGATGGGGGCATGATACGATGAGGTGATAGCTCCCACGTTCACCTCCATCACTCTTCCTAGCAAGGGATGTGACACCCACATATAATCTATCCTTGAAGCAGTTCTACGGATGTAAGAGCAAAAAGTATATCCCATGGATTCCCCCTTATTTGACCTCCAAGTGACTACCAGTGACAGGTTTTTCCATTTTCTTCCGTAATTCCTTCAATGGTTTGATTTGGGTATGGGAAATTCTAGCACTCCTGTCTCTTGCTGGATCCCACGCTAAATTGAAATCTCCTGTGAATATTATGTTCCCCTTGGCAAACCCTTCTAGTTTTTGCACCATTGCTTGTATGAAGCGGTCTTGTCCTGTATTGGGAGCGTTGCTAGTGTTATTATCTCCCCCCCCTCCCTGCAGGGTTATTGCTATGAACCTGCCGGTAGAATCTATACTTGTTCCCATAATTCTCAGGTCTAGATTATTTTTCATTGCTATGAGAGTGGCCCCTTTGTGTATTGTTGTGAATGTTGTATTCGGTCATAGCCCCATATTCTAGTTCTGTGCTTATCTTTCTCTTGTATGTGGGTTTCCTGCAGGGCGATGATGCCTGGGTTCTCCCTTGCCAGTAAATGTTCCAGTTTTTTCCTCTTAATTGGCGAGTTGAGCCATTTAATATTTAGGGATATAAATTTAGAGACCTATCCTTCGCCATCGTTTACAGGTATTCTGCATGTTCCCTCCCCTGGGCGGCCTTTTGATCCCCTCCTGACCTGGTGTCCCCTTTCTCCCCCGCACCCTCACTGGGATGTCTCCACCGGCCTTTAGCCCCTCCCAAATCTCTTCCTTGGGTGTTGAGAACCTTTCCTTCCCCAGTGTCCCCTTTAGCAGGTCTTCCCTGACCCATGTGGTGATCCAAGAATCTCCCCCTCCGCCCACCGCTTTTGTTACTTTTACCCCTCCCAAGGCGCTCTTACTTTGCTCTCGTAACTGTGGGAGTTTTACGAGTTGAAACTCCTGTCCCGGGGCTCTGAATCAACTGCTGGGTCTTTTGCCGGGGGTTTCGGGCCCAGGGGGCCCCTCCTTTCTCTTGCCTTTCTCTTTGATTCCTGTGTTGACCATTCCCATGCCTTCCTTTTTGGGTGGTCCTTTCCTGGGCTCTGCGATTTCCTCTGTGCCAGTTCTGGCTCTATGCCGAGTATTTCCACCTCTTCTTCTGTGGTGGTGATTCTTCTTTGCCGTTTATCCCCTTCGAACAGGAGGCCGAATGGGAAAGTCCATTTGTATCTGATGCCTCGCTTCAGTAACTCTTGTACTATAGGGTGCATATGTCTTCTCTTAGTGAGCGTAATTTGGGAGAGGTCCTGATATAGCTGGATTGTGGCCCGGTTGAAATTGAGGTCGTCATATCGCCTGGCTGCCATCAGAATGTTCTCTTTTTGTGTATATTCGTGCATCGCTACTAGGACATCCCTTGGCCTTGCTCCGGGCTCATTCAACTTTGGCCCCACTCTGTGTACCCTGTCCAAAAGGATTACCTAGAGGTCCGAGACGTCACTCAAGGTTGCAAATATTTGTTTCACTGTTTGTTGCAGCTCTGCATCCCCCCACTGTTTCGGGAATTGCCTTGACCCTGATGTTTGCGCTCTCCTTGACCTATTTTCAAGGTCTTCAGTCTGGATTTCGAGGTTCTGCGTTGCCCTGACAAAGTGCTCCATCATGTCTTTGACTTTATGAGTGTCGTCCGCCAGCTCTTGCAGGGCTGTTTCATTAGTGTCTACTCCTGTTTACAGTGTATTTAGTTTGTTCTTTTCTTCCTTTAGTGCCCCGTCAGTTCCTCAATTGTGCTTGCAGCACATTTGCCATCCTGTCTCTGAAGTTCTGAAAGCATTGTTCCATACATTTTTTTGTGACCCCTCTCATCTTGTTCCTCTTCCTGGAGAATTACCTCTTCGCTCCTGTCTGCCCCCATGTCACTGTGGCTGGGATCCTCCCTCTTTCCTCCACATTTTCTGCAGCGCACCTTCAGGGTTCCTTTTATTACCTCTCACAGGAGTTTTGGGGTCATTCCCTCTGTTTTTTTACATTTTAACTAGTCTCTGGCGTATCCTGTCATAGAATTACGCTCCCCATGTGGTGTCCCTTTCTTGCTGCTTCCCGCTCCACTGGTGTAGCAGCGCTGAGTACTTCTTTTCCTGTTTTATTGCTGGGGGCACATCAGTGGCTGGTTCACCCTTGCCCCATCTGGTGGGGGAGGTGGATCTCAAAGACCCCCTTCGCCCGTATCTCAGCTCGGGGCTCCCAGCCTGCCTCCTCTTGCCCCCTTGTCCGGATGACTCCTGCCAGATGGGGTGCTCCCTTTTGGCCCCTGCCTCTATGAAGCCAGGCTGAGGTTCTTGCAGCTCCTGTTGTATGTGTGTTCAGTTCCTGTTATGCTGTCCTGCAGGTCCAGTTGTTTGTATGCGCAGCCCCTATTATTCTGGTTAGGGCCCAGGGCCCCACGAGCTGATCTTATGTGGTCAGTGACTTTTCCCCCTCCTTTATGGCTCCAGTCTGCTCTAGCTGCACTGAGGGATTCCCTTTTGCCTTGCCGTTGACTTGAGCTCCCTTTGTATTCCACTTTTCTGGATGTGAAATGTATACTTTGCGGGAGAGCTGGGTGTTGGTGTGCCTGCTTACCATTTACTTTGCAGGCACCACCCGCTTGATGCACTCTCCGCCTCCAGATCTTGAACCCCGGCCTCGCCACTGCTCTGAGTTGTCTGGGGCTTCTTTGCTCTGCCTTTTGGGATCTTGCCACATCGCTTTCGCTCGCCGCTCTTCCATTGGGACCCGCTCTCGTCACGCTGCTCGGTAGCGGTGTCCTGCAGTGCCTTGCCCTACCCGCCAGCTGGGTCCTCTCCTTCTCCGGACCTCCGATCTGGCGCTGGCTCCTCCGCTATGTCTCGAGTTGGGTCCTCTCCTCTTCTGGGCCTCGCGCAGCACTCAATCCGGCACTGTCTCCTCCTCTATGTCACGGCTCCCGGGCCGCTCCGGGCAAGAGAGTCTCCCTCCTCCTCTTACTAGGGCCTGCAGGCTCGGCCGTCCACTCCACTGCCCCAGCTACTCAGCAGCCCTTCCACCAGGCTTTTGGGTTCTCTTTCTTTGCGGGACCCGGCGGGATTATCCTCTGGACTGTCAGCGCTCTGATACGTCCCTCCAGCAGGCTCTCCCTACGTCGGCCGCCATGCTGCAGCCGGCCCGGTCTCTCTGCTGGGATTCGCCACATTCTCTCCCTCGCCAAAGCTCTGTGTTAGGCAAGATTTAGAGCAGTACCCTTTGGGTGCACTACAACCACCTTGACCTCCTGGCAATAGGAACCCAACCTTTGGTATTTTATTTATTTATTTATTTGTTTTTGGTTTTAAAAGAAAAACCTTTACAAAAGAATAATGTTTGCAAAAGAATAATGCCTTTCCAAAGATAAAATTGCAATAGGATCTCGGAAACCAGGGAATAACTGGAGGGACCAGAAAGTGTCAACCAGGGGGCTCGCTGAACCATGTCGTCTTTTGATACTTTGTTAGTTTGGTAAGTTTCTCTGAGACTTTTACTATCGCTGCAGTGAGCATGATTTCCTGGCCGGAGATCAGTCTGTTCCAGAATGCATTTTGGTTTAGGCTCACTTCTCTGTTTACAAATCTCCTCAGTAAAGTCACTCTTATGGCCCATGTGCCTTCGCACTCCAGCAGTAGATGTTTCAATGTTTGGAGATTCGAAGTTTTGCAAATTTCACAAAGTCTGTACTACACAGGTTGGTAATGTGGCTGAGCAGCCAGGCTTATCTCAAGAGGGGTCAATGTGAGCAGTAGGGGAGTTACACAGAGATTCACAGTGATAAGTATTCAAACAAACACTTACACTCAAGGTTTCTTGATTAAACAATTATTAATTTAACAGTCAGTTCGAATAAGCCTTCTTCAGAAGAGACAATGTAATAGTAACACAAATACACTCCAAAATACACACTTTTAGATTCTCTAAATCAGCAAATACCCAGTTGGGATGGCATACATGCACTTCTTACACCCTCAGGCGACTTAAATAGCTAGGACACTGTGGTCATTAATAAATCACTGGTACATTTAAAGCAATAATGAGATGTGTGTTAAAGTAAAGAGGTTTCAGAATAGGACAAGAGCTCACACAAATATTCTGAAGCAGGTAAGTACTTTTGAACCCCACCCCCCTCAATGCAAAGTAAATTAATCCTTTGCTGGAGAGAAGGCAAAACACAAGCATAGGAGAGAAGAGTCATTCAGGGAGCCAGGCCAGCCAATGTCAATTGGGCAAAAGTCTAGGTGAGCTGAAGCACTTCTTGCAGGTAAGTAAAAGTCTTGCACAATGTTTTAGAAGTCTTTGTAGAAATAGTAGAAGCAATGTAGTATAACAAGCTGGGAGGCTTGTGAGAGGTAGAAGATGCAAGCAACTCTACAGAAGCAACGAAGACAAGTCTCAACTGAGATCAAGTAAGGCTACAACAACAAGAGGTAAGTTCTCTTAGACTGTACAGAAACTTTGGTTAGAAGAAATGGTTCCAACTGGCTTCTGTTCCTGTGTGGCTCTGCAGATCCTTTTGTTCCTGGGCCTCAGTCGTGGGGACAAGAGGGAGGACTTCTGAGGACTCCTGCAACACAACGGGACGGTGGGCGACAGAAAAGGACAAGCTTCTAGTCAGCGGCACTTTGCAGTTTCAGCTCCTCCCGTCTCAGCAAATAGCACAACCGCGGACTCTCAGATACCTCTCTGGACTTTCCTTGCATCTGGGGTCCAGAACTCTGTTGAGGTGGCTCAGGCTTGGTCAGTCCTGCTTACTGGGAGTTCGGAGGATCTTCCAGCAGTTCAGGTCTGACTTAAAAGTGATGTACTCAGTTTGGTGCTCCTCTCCCTGGCACAGTGGAAGTACAGCCAGCTCTGAGAGGATGTCAAAACAAGTTCACTTTGCAGTTGGTTGATCCCATCAACTCAAGGGGAGAAGTCCTTGCGGGGCTTCTCTAGTCGAAACAAATTCGGAGCTTCAGCAAAGCAGCAGGGCTTCACCGGGCAAACCAACGGTCCAGGATTTGCAGCAGGCGTCCTCTTCAAGTCCTTCTTCGGATTCCTTCGTCCAGTGGTTGACTCTCTCCTCCAAGCCAAAAAGCCTCACCTTTTATGCAGGTTTCTCCAATTCATTCCAGCCTAGCTGTCAATCACACAGCAGGATGGCTGTCCTTGCTATCAACCAGAGAGACTGGCAAAACCAGAGGAGATTTCAAAGATGAGAGAACCAAGAGGTCGGGACCAAGGGAAAAGTGTTGAAAGAGCAAGGGAAAACAGAGAAGCCAATCGAGTACAACCTGGTTCTGAGTACATGCTTCAAGGGTATCAGGTATTAATATCGCCACATATATGGTCGCCGTAAATAATATCGCCGGGAAAATGTTGTGGCGATATTATTTGTGTGACCATATATGTGGCGATAGGGGCAAAAATTTTTAAATAAATAAAAATTGGGGGTTGCAGGGGTGTCCCCCGCATCTTCCATGCAATAATGTCGCCACAAAAAACGACCATTTTTCGGCGATATTTTTGTATGGCGATATTTTTGTGGCGACATTATTACATGGAACCGCTTCAAGGGGCTACCCTGAAGTATATATGAATTACCGTAGGATTTCTGACTTTGAAAGATTTGATCAATTGACATTGAAAGATGAGTAAACTATGTGTTTAACTTTGTACTAAAAATGAGTTTCTGTACATAAGCACACTGTAACGGTTGACTGCATTAACTGGAAATAAAATCTGCTTTAGCCAGTATGATACTAACTGATCTTGCCTTTTGCCTCAAAATGGGTTCAGGATTGGATATTAAATTTAAATATATATTGGGACCCCAATTCTTACAGGCGGTTGAGTCAATAATGGTTGAGGGACAGAACGAGAATCACTATTTTAAGTGTGGATTATATCCCATGCTTACAGTAAAATAGAGGCTTTGTTATCATTGAGAGATAACAGCAAGTCTTTGCCGAAAGAAACGATTGTATTAGGGCACCAATATTTGTATGTTTGCATTTGTTCACTTATATTGCGGCAGAACCCACAGGCATCAGGGTGCAGAGAAAAGACGCAAAAGAGAAAAAAAGGAACAAAGAGAGAAGAGGGAGAACAGACAGCGGTCATCTAGCGTTAGTTAATGGAAAATGACGGTTTTAAACCCTTTTCTAAATCTTAACAAATTGTTTTCTGTGCGCAAAGCTTTCGGGAGTCTATTCCACAATGTGGAGGCCTGAACGGCAAAGTACCTGCCCATACCTCTAGCTCGCTTACTCCTAAGAACAGATTGGCAAACCACCATCACTTGATCTGGTAGTTCTCACCGAGTGATGAGCCTTAACACAGTCTGTCAAATAGCCTGGGGCTTGGCCATATAGGCATTTGTGGACAAATGTTATAGCCTTGAAGCGGATCCGTGCTTCCACCGGGAGCCAATGCAGGCTCCTTCTATGGGAGGAAATGGGTTGTGCCTGGGTATGTTTTTAACAATGCGTACTGCGTCGTTTTGTAAAACCTACAGGTGCCTTAAGCTGTTTTTACTGACCCCCGTCATTAAGGCATTGCAATAATCAATCTTTGGGATCAGTAAGGCACGGACAATGTAAGCGATATTCAATCAACACTACAGCTATGTCAATGCCTAGTCTGGGATGCTGAGGAAAACCCTTATTGATGTATTTGTATGTCCAGTTCAGTACTCTGGATGACAACCCTTGTATAACACCCCCCTCTTAGAATCCCCCTGACCCCACTGAGCCTAGAAGTAGGTTTGTTTTGCAAATTTAAAAGGTTTATTTGGACAATTCAACAATATATATCTATCACACTTTATAAATAAATTGATAACTGATATCACACTTCAGAATATGACCGTGATCAACAATGGATAATGTTACAGGGGTACACTGATTTGGTTACTTAGGAGTAGTGTAGAAGATGAGGTAGCTGAAAATGCTTGATGGTTTCAAGGAAATGCAAGGTGGAATAAAATGCAGTACAGAAATAACTTGTTATGATTTTAGCAAAAGGTAATATGATCACTTTTTCTTTTGACAATTCACTACCCCTCTATGCAATACAAGAAATGGAAGGAGAGCACACAGTCTTCAAGAATCCCAACAAATCACACTTTATAATGCAATACACAGTTCCAGTACCCCCAGCAAGCTTAGAGAAAACAGGGATGAGTTTTAAACACAGGCGAATTACTTTAATGTGGTTTGCAAGGAAGTGAAAATGCTCAAATTGATTTTAATTCCCTCTAGAGGTTCAGGGTGAGTGAGAGATGCTTGTTGGTATTAGTTCAGGCTCACTTTAGCAATTCTCTATGCGTAACTACCAGGTTGCAAACGGATTTTAACAAAGGAAAGAATGGAGCTGCTATTTTGACAAGTGGAGAAATTGAGCTAAATCGCAAATCGATGTAAATTTTGCGAGTGCGTGAATCACGATTGCGGTAAAAGTATAAGGAGTAGGAAGGAGTAGGGTTGTTGGAAAGCTTAGAATCACAGCTTTAAAATGAAATTTACATTTCGTTCCTAGCCCAAACGGTTCCAGAGATACGGACGATTTAATAAAGGTAGATTTTCGGATTTAAAGTAAAACTCAAAATGACAGGTGACAGTTTGCAGCTTTAGAATGACAGATGACAGCTCGCAGCTTTAGAATGACAGATGACAGGATTACTAGGAGGCAGTTCTACTTAGCTTAAAATAGTTTGGATTAGATTATTTTAACTAAGAGATTGGTTCTGCACAGTTCTGCTAGGTACTCACAATATAAATTTGAAATAGGCCTCGTCACGGATCTGGTCAACACGTCCGGCGGCGGTTCTCTCTGCTCGGTGGGTCAATCAGTCACCGGTTCTGCTCACAGCGATCCGGATCTCTGGTTCTGCTCACAGCGGTCTGGGTCAGCTCTCTGGATACAGCAGCCTGTGGTTCTCTGGATCTCTGGTCTGGTCTCTGGCAATTGTTCTTGGCAAAGAATTCAAACAGCTCGCCCGGCTGTGGAATAGTTTGCAGATGATTTTAAGGATGCTGAGGCCTGCTGATAAGAGTTCTCAGTTTGTGGGTTTAGGCCCTTGCTTTAAGTTCTGAAGTAAAGTTCTGGTCTTTGGAGATTGATGGATGTGAAGTCTGGAGTTTCCCGGCAGAGCGTCCTGCAGAAAATGGAATTGAATCCCTCTACCTGTCCCAGCAGTCTCTTTTTATGTGTTTTAAAAAGTGGGTGGAGAGGCTAGCATCACTAAGCCTGCCCCTCTCTTGATTTGATAGGTCAATAGATTCTTTGGTCCCTGATTTGGGAAGGGATAGTGTGTCAGAGTGATGTCATTTTTATGACCTGCAGAAATGACACTCCCCTGGTCAATGTGCACACAAATCTATTCCTGATCCAAATACATATTTCCCAGGTACACAGTTGTTTGACATCACATACACACATCATATATTACTAAAGATAGTCCCTGACCCGACTCTGGCGTTTCTAGGAGCTTGCATTCAAAATGGCAACTTATTTCCCTTCCACATATATCCCAGTAACTTTCCATGTCTCTAGCTTAAGTACATTGTCTACATTATTCAAAATTAGTGGGGTTTTGCCCCAGAACATGGTACAAATTGGAGTTTGGACTCAAATCGTGAGGGCATTTTTCAAACTAAGACTCTCAAAGTTGTACATTCCTGTCATTTGGTTACAATACGTTATCACTGTTTCTATAAAATATATATTTGTTGCAATTCAACTCCCCAAAGTGTTTGGGTCCGCCTCCAGAAGTCTGGGTGGGTTAGTGATCACGTGTCTCTCCTTGCTGGCAGAGGGCTGTTGACAGGAAACACTCAAAATTAACATACCCCATTCAACAGAAAGAGCCTTTTGTGTGGGCTCCAGCAGGCTGCCTGGAAGTCTCTCCTCAATCAATCAACAGGGTCATGTGATATCCTGCCTCCTGGTGTGGGAATCTCTGAGGTGTTAAGGTTTCCCAGCCTCTTGGCCTCTGGGAACAGCAGGTGGCTAAGATTTTCAATTAACCAACATGCTTTGAAGTCCCTGCCCCTCTTGCAACTCCTAAATACAGTTTCCCTGTCAGAGTTTAGACCGCTAGCGCCGCCTTGGGGAATTTGTCGGTACTGCATCCATTTTTGAGTTGTGTCTTCAATTACTGCATTTCAATAGAGTGGTCTTTTGCTTGATAGAATAGGACCCTTGCTTAACATTGTTTTGATGGCATCCTTACAGTAGAGTGGTGATGTGGAACCCCCCACAAGAAGGTTGTATCTTTGGAGTGGTCTTGTGCCAACTGCGCAGTTCTCCTGGATTCTGGCGCACATGTGGGCTTTTTGGCCATCTTGGATTTTCTAAGCCCACAACACCAAATGTTGCAGCTTAATGACTCAAACGTGGGTCAATACACCTGACAAAGCCCCCCCCACCTGACTGCACTTTGAATTTGAGTCGAGGGGGAGTCGGGTGCGAAGAATGTTTTGACCCACGCACTGGTATGTCCGCATCCTCTTCTTCCAATTCCGCAAATGGCACAGTTCAGCATCTTTTCCTCCATCCGGTTGGATCGATCGGTTCTCCTCGCCGGTCCTGATGGGAATATTGGGCGGTACCCCGGGCCCCTCGGGTCTCTGCTCCCGGTCCCCGGTCGTCCTCCTTGGTCAGTCTCCATGGTTTCCTCTCTCCTAGGATGATTAAGCAAAAGCGGCAATACACATTCCTAGACATTTTTCCACCACTATTAATGGTGTGGCGAACATGTACATTTTATACATCCGAATGCACTTTGCAGTCTGATTTTAAAAACAATATATAACAGGGAACATTTGCATTACGTTACTATATTTTTGATATGTGGAATATTTTAGAGTTTGAACTGACTTACTCTGGAGCGGCCCCCTCTGGTATTGCAGAGGACTCCTCCAGTTGCTGCAGGGTGTGCCTGGGATGGCAACACTTTAACTGATTTATATGTACCCACTTGTCTTCCCCCTCTGCCGAACTGCCTTTGGGGATGCGGATCTTGTACGCTACAGGGGAGATCTTGTCTATAATTTCAAACGGTCCCTTCCATGTAGGCAAACATTTTCGCTGTTTGGCCTGGTTCCTTTGGAAATTGTATAGATAGACCCGGTCCCCCACAGTATATTCCTTCCTGGTGGTCTTCAGGTTGTAGTGGGTTTTCATGCTATCAGCTGATCTTTCTAGATTCCGCTGAGCATAGGCAAAAGCATGCTGAAGGTGTTTCCTTAAATTCTCCACATACTCGTGAGTTGTGGAGGCATTTATCAGTGTCTGCTCTTGGGTCCTGTAGAGTAGATGCTGGGGAAGCACCATCTTGCGTCCGGTCATCAACTCAAATGGTGACATTTTAGTTGCAGATGAAGGGGTAGATCTGATGGCCATTAGGACCAGAGGTAATCGGATATCCCAACTTGGCCCAGAATCAGCCACAAACTTTTTTAATATGCTCACAATGGTTCGGTTGTATCTCTCTACTGCTCCAGAAGAAGCTGGCCTGTAAGCAATATGTAGCTTCCTTTTGACCCCAATATCTCCCACATCTTTGTCATTACTTCACTGGTGAAGTGGCTACCCCTGTCTGACTCAATCCTTTGAGGTAGACCAAAACAGGAAAAGATGTGGTTAATCATCAGGGCAGCTACTGTTTCTGCCTTGCAATTTGGGGCTGGGAGACATTCCACCCACTTGGTAAACAAGCATGTAACGGTCAACATGTACTTGTTTCCTCTAGACGTGCGGATTACAGGGCCTACAAAGTCGATTTGCAAATCTGACCATGGCAGTGTCATCCCCCTCTTTTGGAAAGGCGCACGGTGTGTGAGGGATGATGGCTGAAATTGTGCACACACAAGACACCCCTTCAAGTATTGGTCGAAGTCCTGCCTCATGTGTGGCCAGTATGCAACCTCTCTTAAGATGTCCAGTGTTGTGTGAAACCCCTTATCACCGGCGGTGGCCGCATCATGGGCGTGACTTAACATCAGGCTTCGGAATGAGGTAGGGACCACCCACTGATCATGGCCAGCTTGGGATTTCCCTACCAACAAACCGTCTTGGATTCGGAACCTTTTTGGACATTTCATCAACACTCTTAGGTCCTCTTTCCCAATGTAATCGGTATCCGTCAGGGGAAAGTTCTCAGGGTCCTCAATGTGTTGGTAAAACTTACCAATTATTGGATCCCCCTTCTGAGCTGTAATCAAATCAGCATCAGGGATCTCCTTACTCCATTGTGCAGTTGAAAGATCATTGGGAGCATTGGTCTGGGACCTAGTGATGGCAGTGACCTGGATTTCCCCCAACAGGGACTCTACTTCTATTAGATCCCCTTGGATGGCCCTGGTTTTGGCCAGCTGATCAGCTAAGTCACTTCCAGTTTTGTCTGGTCCCTCTACTTTGGAATGACCCTTGATCTTTTTCCAGTAGATGGTCATCCCATTCGATGTGACCAGATCATCTATGTTTTGGATTAACTTCCCATGTTTCAGGGGTTTGTTATTAGCACATAACATGCCTCTGGTTTTCCAATTAACCAGGTGCTCCACGAACCCGTTCCGTTCATAATCCGAATCAGTGATTATGACCAGTTTGTGGAGTTGATGCTGGACAGCAGTGAGGATGGCCTGATGCACAGCCATCAATTCTGCCACCTGACTACTTCGGGGACCAATTTTGTATCCAGCGGAGGGTTCTGGAAACTCCTTCACCCATGCATTTCCTACGCCGGCCACCAGTTCTTTCTTCCCGTTGTTGTCAACACGGTAAGAGCATCCATCCACATAGACAGTGGGCATTCCCTCACACTTGTCTTCTTCAAAGACTTTGTGTGGGGAATTGAGGTATGCCTCCATGTTGTCCTTGATTTTTAGACTTTCGTCCTCGAGACAGTTTTCTCTGGCACAATCATGCAAGTCAGCCAGAACTTGCGCGAGGGGACTCTTCTTGTTTTGGCCATATCTGACCTCTACAGGAAAGCCTTGCATTGACAGAATCCAGGAAGTAATTCGGCAATTACTCACATTTCCGGACCGGATTCTGTCACTTTGGAGATATTGCAGAGGGTGGTGTGGAGTCTCCACTATGATGTGTTCCCCCTGGATGAACGGGCGGTAATTCTTCAATGCCCACACCGTTGCCAGGAGTGCCTTCTCACAATCGTTGAATTTTTCCTCCACAGAGGATAAAGTTTTGCTAGCATAGGAGAGTACTTTATTGACCTTGTCATGCTTTTGGTATAATAATGCCGTCAAGCACGCATTAGAGAACCCTGTCTCCAGGAAGAACTCTTTGTTTCTGACAGGGTAAGCTAGGCAAGGCGCTTGTGAGAGGCTTCTTTTGAGTTGTCTTACTGCCTTGGATTGTTCTGGACCCCATACCCACTTGACGCCCCCCCTTCAAGAGATGAATCAGGGGTCTAGTGATCTCTGCGTAGCCTTCAATGAACTTTCTGCTGTAATTAGTCAGTCCAAGGAGGCTCCTTAGTTCCCGCAGAGTTGTGGGGTCTTTCAGTTTCTGAAGTGCTTCCACTTTCTTTTCCTGGGGACAGAGACCCTGAGGAGTAATCTCATGCCCTAAGAAATTAACACGGGTTCTACACCACTGTGCTTTCTGAAAGGAAAGTTTTGCTCCGGCGGCCCTCAACTGTGTCAGAACATAACGGATCCCCGCTATGTGTTCCTCCACAGATGAACTTTTGATGAGGACATCATCTACATAAGCCAGGTTACCCCTCGCACCCAGGTCGGGCATGGCCTTATGTAGGAAAATGTTGAATTAATTGCCGGAGTTGAGGTATCCGAAGGGAGTCCGAGTCCATGTGTACTGCTGGCCCCCAAAGGTAAAAGCCAGTTTGTATTGGTCCTCCCTACTGACAGGCACGGTCCAGTATCCATTGGTCAGGTCTATTGCAGTGAATACTTGTGACCCTTGAATCTGGGCCAGCCCTTGGTCAATGTATGGCACAGGCCATCGGGAAGTATGGACCCGTTTGTTGAGCTCCCTAAGGTCGGCACAGAGTCTCCACTGGCCGTTTGGCTTCAATATTCCCAGCACCGGATTATTGAAGGTGTTGTGTACTGGACGGATTATTCCCCGGGACTCAAGGTTCTTAATTATTTCAGTAAGGGACTCCATGGATGCGAGAGGCAAACGATATTGCTTCACAAACACTGGAGTCATTCCAGGGTCCGTGGGAATGGTTGTGGTGTGGATGTCGGTGCGACCACAGTCATATGAGTCTACCGCAAAGAGATCTTGGAAATCCAAGAAAACTTGTTTCAACTTTTGCTTCTGTTCCAGAGTCACACAGGCATCAGCTAGGTTGACTCTCTCTTCCACCATCTGCCTGAAGCCTGGAAAGACATCTGGTTTGGCTATCTCAGCGGCCTCCTCCAGCTGGGTGGAGAAGTCCCTGGTCAGAGTGCTGATTTGGACTGGAGGCTTCAGGTGGGAAAGGCAGCCCTTATGGACCTGGAAAATCACCTCATCCCTCCTGAAGTCACAAGTCACATCTTCCTTAGCATAAGGGCAAGAAGTGTACACCAGGAAGTTCCCCCCATGCCGGGTGAAAATCCTGTCTGGTGTTGTGTTGTCATCACTGTCACTGTCAAAACAGTCCTTGGGGATTGGTCCTAACAGTTCATTTCCTAGATCAATGGAAAAATGTCGGTCATCAACCGCCATTCCTATAATGGTGCCTGCGGCTAGAGTAATACTCTTTAAGTCGCTGTTATCGACCTCTATTGGAATGGTGTCATGTTCTATGTTGACTAATGGTGTTGGGTTTACCCCCAACTCTTGCTGTTGGAGAGAAGCATTTAGATGTATATAAGCATCAGGGTTTTTCAATTTTTGTCCTCTTTTAACTTTCACTTCCAGGGAGAATTGTCGGGTCCTTTCTGGGATGGTGACTTCCTCTTTGATCTGAATTTCATCTGCATAAGGTAGCAATTGAGCTGACCTAAATGCTTTTTCTGGATCATCAAAGCCCATGGGATTATCTGCTTATCGGGACCAAGCTTTGAAGTTTATTAGGTCCAAACTAATGGCAAAGCGATTGAGAATGTCACTGCCTAAGTGAAAGGCGGCAGTGACGTCTCGCACAACCCAACAATTATGGACTATGCTCTTGTTGCCAATGGAGATTTTGAGCATGGAATTAGGTGCTTCCAGGTCCATTTCCCATTTGTCTAGCAGTTTGAATGTGGGAATGGCTGGATCTTTTGGGAGTTGGCGGAACATGGCTTCGCTGATGAAGCTCTTACCGTTGTTCACACACACTCGAGCGAGAACAGAGTCCTTCCCATCATTTAACTGAACAGGGATGAACAACTGCCCTCCAATTTTCTGAATATCAGCCAGGCTCTGAGCTGATTTCAAATCTTCCTGGACTATAGGAGTGGGAGTTTCTGATTGTGGATTAGTAAAGAATTCCAGAGTGTTTCCTTCCAGTGTGGAATACCACCTTAAACTGGAAGGAAGGTTTATTTTCAGAAATAGAGAGGACCCCCCATCACCAGTCTGTTGTCCTACCGCTATTACTGTCACGTCTGGAATCTGGTTGTTCTGGAAGTGAAATTCTACTTGGTCAGATTTTTGTTCAACCATGTGGCAGGTGCCGTTTAAACTAACATGGTTGACGCTCTGTTTTAATGTTATTGGTCGGCTAGTCTGGGTCCAGAGGACCTTGTTTACGCAATCTATTAGGGGTGACAACCTTCTCAGGAGGTCATTCCCTAGTAAACAAGGGGTGCCCTCTGGAGTTACTACTATGACCGGGTGTTTCACCTTGTGTCGCCCAATTTTAATGTCCAAGTCTGCAGTCCCCTCAACAGGAATTTCCTTCCCGTCAAAGTTCTGCAGTTGTCCAGGAAGAGAGGTGAGAGGAATTCGGTAATTCTCCCCCCTTCCTGAATTTAGTTAATCAAAGGCCCTTTTGGACAGAAGGGTAGCTTGGGATCCAGTGTCCACCAGTGCCAAAATTGTACCCTGCCCCTGTACTTGTACCGGGGTATAATATCTTCCCTCCTTCTCCTCAAGGGGGCACAGATAATGCACATTTTGGACAACTGGTGGGCTAACTTTCTGGTTTTGGACATTGCTAGCGAAGAGCTTTGGGCAGAATTTGGTGAAGAGCCTGGGGAATCTGAAAGAAAGAGTTGACAACTGGAGATCAGAGCCATTGTGGGTTCCCCTGGTTCCGGTTCTGGGCCGCCCCCCCCCCTTTTTGGAGGCAGTCACCAGGATGGGTTTGAACCAGGGGATTTCGATATTGTGGGTTCTGGGATGAGATGATGGGCGGCGGTAGCTCAGTCTCCATATCTCCCCAGTCTGGATTGGAATCCCTTGGGACCCATTTTTCTTTGGGAGGAGTTCCCCCATCTCTAAAGGAGAAGATCCTTTTCCCAGGATCCTCTGAGGATTCCTCTCCCTCAAATTGGAAGATCTGTACCTCCTCCACAAACTGGGCCTGTTTGGGTACTTTGTTTCTCCTACCCCCCCTCTGCTCCTTGGGAGGCAGGCTTTCAGGGGCAGGAGATTTTGTTTCCGGTTCCTGGTTTTCCAGGGGCTGTTTACAAGTTGGGAAGGAAGCTTCCTCCAAGGCTTACACCCCCCTTCCCCTTGTGCCACCTCCCTGGGAACCGGTGGGTTATCGGGGTGCTGCCCCGTCATTGTTCTGGAGCACCAGGTCCAGAGTTTGGGGCATTCTGCGGTGGCCTGCTCATCTGAGGGTTCTGTTGAGCCCTCAGTATGTGACCCAGATCCCGTGCCATATTTTGGACCTGGCGCTCTAACTGGGAAACCCGCTCAGGCTGATACGGGGCTCTATTTTCTCCCCTGGGCTGATCCCGGGAAGGGTAGCTATCCCTTCTCTGGTAATACGCTGGGTTGGGAAGATTCGGGTACCCCTCCACCCTTGGCCTCCCCTCTCCCGGATTAGGTTGTCTGGGCTCAGGGAATTGGGGAAAGAAGGATGGATGATTTTGGGGCTGGAAATTGGGTGGATACCTGGGGAAAAAGTTCTGCCCAGGATTTGGTGAATTTCTGCCCTCCTGGGGGAAGTTAGGAGGGAAGTTCCCCGGGTCAGGTGCTTGGCTGGATCCCCCCCTTGGGCTGGAGGAGTCCACACATAACCCAGGATTGGTCGGTTTCCCTTGTAGCGAGGACTTACATAGTCAGAGGAGCGGGGGACCCCATTTGTGGGACTACCTCCTCGACTCCCTGTCTGTGACTGGCACGAGGGCCTTCTGGGATGTGAATTATTTGGTGTGGGCAGGTTTTTAGGCCCCCATCTCCAAATCTAAAACGGGGGCAACCTTTACCTCCGCCACCTTGGTAGCAGCAGGGGTGCTTTTGGTTTTGGGGTTTTTCTGCGCATTATTTTTATTTTCTATGGGCTTCTGCACCTCATAGATCCGGGTAGCCTGTTCAATGACCCAGTCTAGTGACCTCTTCTCGTGAAAATCTCTCACTAGCTGGGTCATGATGTATTTGGGCAAGGCATGGAAAAAAGTATTAACAAACTCTTTGCTGTCTGTGCGCACCCTTTTTGTAGTCTGTGCAAAAGCACGCTTTAACTCCTGCACAAATTCTTGTGGGACCTGATCCTCCCCACATTGCAAATTGTAGGCTGCCTTGTGAGCCTCTTGAGGATTTCTGTGCACAGAAAAATGTTTCAAGATGGCCGCCCTGTATGTGGACCACCTTGAATGGTTTTGATCCTCCAACCCCGCAAAGAAACTGGAGTATTCTGGTGAGAAGGTCCACTTTACATATTGAATGCAGCTTTGGCTGTCCTTCAAATGGAAAGTCTCCATCATTTGCTCATAGAGCTCCAAGTGTTCCCAAACAGAATACTTGGCGTTCTTATGATAAGACGTGATAACACTCCTTATTGCCTTTATTTGTTTCAATGGGTCCTTAAGCAAGGCCCTTTTTGCCTTATTGGCCTTTTTGGTTCGGGTAACCCTGGTCCATTCATCCTCTGACTCAGAAGCACTGCTCCCAGAGGTGCCCGTCTGATCTTCCAGGTTTTCCCGGATTCTGTGAGCCTGGGAATGGCTGGCAGAATGTGGGGACCTGGTCTCCTGTGTCCTGTAATGCTCAGAGGAGTCTTCAGACCCCTCCTTGCTGCCAGGATTTGATGGGTACCCCCCCACTGACCTAACTGGGCAGAGGTTTTCAGGATGCCCTTAATGGGCCTACTCTCCTGGGGTTCCCCACTAAATTGCACTGTGCACTAAGGTGCCCATACCCGGATGCCGCCCATCTATTCCTGGGAGGTACTGGCCTATGAGCCCCATACTTCTAGCTGGATAGTAATCTGCCATCCCCGTGGCCCTGGGCTCATGTGCGCGAGGGGACATGGGGGTGGCAGAGTCCAGCGACTGGGAGAGATGAAGGCGTCTGGTACCAGGGCTCATGAGGTTATGCTCGGGCGTTTCCCTTTCCCAGCGAACCTCGTCTCTATCAGCCCCTGCTCCCTGTTGCAATGCAAGAGCCTGCGCTTTCAGTTCCTCAGTTAAGGCCTTACTAGACTCTATCAGTCTCTCCTGCATGGCTACCTGTTGCTGGAGCCTATCATTGTGCTGACAGAGAGCCTCATTTTCTCTCTGTTCCTCCTGATTGGTCCTGGAGTACTGGGCCAGTCTCTGCTGCAGGAGGGTTACCTCCTCAGTCCCATCCCTACTGGCCTGCTCCTTTCTTGCCAGAGCCTCCTCCACCCTCCTGGTGTGATCTAGCAAGCCCTGATGCTCTTTTTGGAGGTCACCCAGGCCCTGGAGGGCCAAGTGATTTTCTTCAATTTTTCTTTTTAAATGGCAGACTTCCTGGCCTAAGGTATCCCTTTCCTGACCAAGAGCCTGCATTTGTGACGCCAGGTCGTCCCTCTGCCTTTGAAAGGCACCAGCTTTCTGGCGTTCTTCATCAAACTCTGCCTGGGTATCCAGGTCTTTCAAAATCAATTTATTGCTTTCCTCTTTCTCTTTGTCTAGTTGGATTTGCAGGGTGGCTACCTGCTCTGTGCATGCCCTTTTGAAATTGATCTGTTGCTCCAGCTTTTTCTGGCTCTGCAGTAAGGAGTCCAAACTGTCTTGGTGCTCCTTCTGCAAAGCCAGAATTCTGGTATCCTGGTCTGTCTTTTCCTGTTGCAGTATATCCATGTCCTCTTTTATTTTAATGATATACTGCCTACTATCATTTTCTGACTCCTGGCTCCTCTGCAGCCTCTGCTCAGAAGAGACCAGGTCAGATTGGGCCTTTTCTAACGCCATCTGTTGCCTATTTGCCAGATCTTGGCCTTCAGCACATTTGTCCTGCATGGCTCCCATATATAGATACAAATATGCCGCTATCCTGGCAATCTTATTGTGTTCATCTTTGGCCTTAGAAGCCATATATAATTCACTCAGGGCCACATGTAATGGACCCTGATCTCTCCATGTATCTGACCCTGTTTCAGTGACCTGTTGCGCGATTGCCTGCAACCAGACAGTTTGGCCCTGATGAGTCCACTCACCTCTCACAAATAGCTTATGTAAGAAGTGCTCTCTGGCTATTTTCATATCTACCAAAGTCGTCATTCTGGAATTTGAGTTCCTTTCTGACCTACAGAAGTTTGAATTTTATTTTGCAAAACAGACCGTTTCCTTAGAGCGTTACTTTGAGGGATGCTTTCACAGTGTAAAACAGCGTGGTGATCTAACCGGATATGTGTATCTGGTCAGTTGGCACACTGTATTAATCTGCACAAGTGGTAACTCTAACCCAGAATATCCCGGCTCCGAGCCCCCACTTTTGTAAGCGATATTCAATCAACACTACAGCTAAGTCAATGCCTAGTCTGGGATGCTGAGGAAAACCCTTATTGATGTATTTTTATGTCCAGTTCAGTACTCTGGATGACACCCTTGTGTAACACCCCACTCTTAGAATCCCCACTGAGCCAAGAAGTAGGTTTGTTTTGCAAATTTAAAAGGTTTATTTGGACAATTCAACAATATATATCTATCACACTTTATAAATAAATTGATAACTGATATCACACTTCAGAATATGACCGTGATCAACAATGGATAATGTTACAGGGGTACACTGATTTGGTTAATTAGGAGTAGTGTAGAGGATGAGGTAGCTGAAAATGCTTGATGGTTTCAAGGAAATGCAAGGTGGAATAAAATGCAGTACAAAAATAACTTGTTGTGATTTTAGCAAAAGGTAATATGATCACTTTTTCTTTTGACAATTCACTCCCCCCCTATGCAATACAAGAAATGGAAGGAGAGCACACAGTCTTCAAGAATCCCAACAAATCACACTTTATAATGCAATACACAGTTCCAGTTCCCCCAGCAAGCTTAGAGAAAACAGGGATGAGTTTTAAACACAGGCAAATTACTTTAATGTGGTTTGCAGGGAAGTGAAAATGCTAAAATTGATTTTAATTCCCTCTAGAGGTTCAGGGTGAGTGAGAGATGCTTGTTGGTATTAGTTCAGGCTCACTTTAGCAATGCTCTATGCGTAACTACCAGGTTGCAAACGGATTTTAACAAAGGAAAGAATGGAGCTGCTATTTTGACAAGGGAAGAAATTGAGCCAAATCGCAAATCGCTGTAAATTTTGCGAGTGCGTGAATTGCGATTGCAGTAAAAGTATAAGGAGTAGGCTTTTTGGAAAGCTTAGAATCACAGCTTTAAAATGAAATTTACATGTCGTTCCTAGCCCAAACGGTTCCAGAGATACGAAGGATTTAATAAAGGTAGATTTTTGGATTTAAAGTAAAACTCAAAATGACAGGTGACAATTTGCAGCTTTAGAATGACAGATGACAGCTCGCAGCTTTAGAATGACAGATGACAGGATTACTAGGAGGCAGTTCTACTTAGCTTAAAATAGTTTGGATTAGATTATTTTAACTAAGAGATTGGTTCTGCACAGTTCTGCTAGGTACTCACAATATAAATTTGAAATAGGCCTCGTCACGGATCTGGTCAACACGTTCGGCGGCGGTTCTCTCTGCTCGGCGGGTCAATCAGGCACCGGTTCTGCTCACAGCAATCCGGATCTCTGGTTCTGCTCACAGCGGTCTGGGTCAGCTCTCTGGATACAGCGGCCTGTGGTTCTCTGGATCTCTGGTCTGGTCTCTGGCAATTGTTCTTGGCAAAGAATTCAAACAGGTCGCCCGGCTGTGGAATAGTTTGCAGATGATTTTAAGGATGCTGAGGCCTGCTGAGAAGAGTTCTCAGTTTGTGGGTTTAGGCCCTTGCTTTAAGTTCTGAAGTAAAGTTCTGGTCTTTGGAGATTGATGGATGTGAAGTCCGGAGTCTCCCGGCAGAGCGTCCCGCAGAAAATGGAATTGAATCCCTCTACCTGTCCCAGCAGTCTCTTTTTATGTGTTTTAAAAAGTGGGTGGAGAGGCTAGCATCAGTAAGCCTGCCCCTCTCTTGATTTGATAGGTCAATAGATTCTTTGGTACCTGATTTGGGAAGGGATAGTGTGTCAGAGTGATGTCATTTTTATGACCTGCAGAAATGACTCTCCCCTGGTCAATGTGCACACAAATCTATTCCTGATCCAAATACATATTTCCCAGGTACACAGTTGTTTGACATCACATACACACATCATATATTACTAAAGATAGTCCCTGTCCCGACTCTGGCATTTCTAGGAGCTTGCATTCAAAAATGGCAACTTATTTTCGATTTTAGTGGGTTTTGTAACATTGGTTTTTCATCAAAAATTACACAAAGGTACATTTCCCTTCCACATATATCCCAGTAACTTTCCATGTCTCTAGCTTAAGTACATTGTCTACAATATTCATAATTAGCGGGGTTTTGCCCCAGAACATGGTACAAATTGGAGTTTGGACTCAAATCGTGAGGGCATTTTTCAAACTAAGACTCTCAAAGTTGTACATTCCTGTCATTTGGTTACAATAAGTTATCACTGTTTCTATAAAATATATATTTGTTGCAATTCAACTCCCCAAAGTGTTTGGGTCCGCCTCTAGAAGTCTGGGTGGGTTAGTGATCACATGTCTCTCCTTGCCGGCAGAGGGCTGTTGACAGGAAACACTCAAAATTAACATACCCCATTCAACAGAAAGAGCCTTTTGTGTGGGCTCCAGCAGGCTGCCTGGAAGTCTCTCCTCAATCAATCAACAGGGTCATGTGATATCCTGCCTCCTGGTGTGGGAATCTCTGAGGTGTTAAGGTTTCCCAGCCTCTTGGCCTCTGGGAACAGCAGGTGGCTAAGATTTTCAATTAACCAACATGCTTTGAAGTCCCTGCCCCTCTTGCAACTCCTAAATACAGTTTCCCTGTCAGAGTTTAGACTGCTAGCGCCGCCTTGGGGAATTTGTCGGTACTGCATCCATTTTTGAGTTGTGTCTTGAATTACTGCATTTCAATAGAGTGGTCTTTTGCTTGATAGAATATGACCCTTGCTTAACATTGTTTTGATGGCATCCTTACAGTAGACTGGTGATGTGGAACCCCCCACAAGAAGGTTGTATCTTTGGAGTGGTCTTGTGTCAACTGCGCAGTTCTCCTGGATTCTGGCGCACATGTGGGCTTTTTGGCCATCTTGGATTTTCTAAGCCCACAGGACCAAATGTTGCAGCTTAATGACTCAAACGTGGGTCAATACACCTGACAACAACTGTAGCACAGTTAGCTTCTGAGACATAGGGTTTAACTAGTCTCAGAAGCCTAAGAAGGTATTGGTCTTTGTTTGTAACATTTCCAATGTGAGCATCTGAGCTCAAGGACGAGTCGAAAGTAACACTGGATGTCTTAACCTTGCCAATTACCTTGATACACTGCTTTTCAATGGGAAGCCCAACAGGTATCCCTACACATTATCTCCACCAAAAATATCGCCACATATATGGTCGTTTGTCTCGCCATAGGCAATATTTTTGGGGGGGGATAATTTGTGGGAGTGAGAGTTGCAGGGGTGTCCCCCGCACATTCAAAAATAATGCGGGGTTGCAGGGGTGTCCCCTGCAGGGTCCATGGCTCAATATCGCCCTAAAAATATGGCGATATTTTTGTATCACAATATTTTTGCGGAGATATTAACACATGGAACCAGCCCAACATACTGAATGTCAAGTTTCGTTCTAGTCTGGTATGAGCCAAACAGCATACGCTCGGTCTTAGTGGCATTCAGACACATCCCATTATTGGCCATCCAATTCTGTACTGTACCGTAGACTTTATGAATCCACTCAACATTCTCTGTGTACTTGCCGCCCAGCTCAAAGATGTGCTGAGTGTCATCTGGATAATTAGTAAAATGCACACCGAGCTTATCCAAGAGATCCCAGAGTGGGCGGCAGTAGACATTGAAGAGAGAGAAACTAAGAAACTCCGATTTTTACGTGATGAAGAAGATGACCGACATTAAAACACCAGCATCGACCAAGGAAATCCGAAAACAGGCAGCATAAAGGTACATTTCGTAGCTCCTGTATAATTCTTACTTCTCTCTTTTAATATAATTTTGTTACTCAACATTTGCCACTAATCTTGGATGTCGTTACCCATACTTTTACTTTTTTGGGACTGACTGCAAATATTTTTAGCAAAAATAGACTATGTGGAAGTTTGGGTGTGCCAAATTTGTTAATTGTATACATAAACAAAAAATGTTTGGTCTTTGTTAGATGAAGTTTGGGTGCATCAGGCTTGGTAAGTGTTTAGGGGATGATTTGTGTTCGCGTTGGCGGCCTAGGTTGAATTCATGTTTTCTTTCTCTTTTCCTTGACCAAAACAAACATCCAGGAGGGGTTGAACCCCGGTCACTTGAAGAAAGCAAAGCTGATGTTTTTTTTCACCCGCTATCCAAGCTCCAACGTTCTCAAGACCTTCTTCCCGGATGTCAAGGTAAAATTACAAAAACAAGGGGGTTCTGTGAGTTTCTCTACTACCAGCCTATATCCTGGGTTAGAGTCTCAACCAGAGTCTTTAGCTCAACATCCTTTCACAGAAGAGACATTTCCACTACATATCAGTCTTTGTCCGGCCCAAGGGTAGTCCAGCACCAAAATGCCTGGCAATTCTCTTCTGAACAAGAGTACCAACAGCAACCCCAAACACGTGTTTCAGCCTGGTTGAGCCTCGTCAGTGAGGTGGAACTGTGCCTCTCTAAGAACAGTGAGCAAGGGTTCCACGCAGGGGTGGACTGGGAACTAAAGGAGGCCCTGGAAATAATGGCTGAGGGCCAAAAGAGGCCCTGGAAATAATGTCCAAAGTGGCCTCATATGACACATTTTCAGCAAGCCCAATGCTTTTCCAATGAGAAAATTTGGAAATACCACACAAAAGAGGCACAGGGTGCAGAGGCCCACCGGGAAATCTCCAGAGTTCCCTATAGGCCAGTCCACCCCTGGTTCCACGTCTGGATTACCCTAGTAAGGATGAAACCCAAAGCTACTTAATATGCAAAAACAAGGGGGTTCTGGGAGTAGACTCTGGTTGAGACTCTAACCCTGGATATAGGCCGGTGGTAGAGAAACTCACAGAACCCCCTTGTTCACTGTTCCACCTCCCTGATGAGGCCCAACCAGGCCGAAACACGTGTCTGGGGTTGCTGTTGGTACTCTTGTTCAGAAGAGAATTGCCAGGCATTTTGGTGACAAAGACTGATATGTAGTGGACATTTCTCTTCTGTGAAAGGATGGTGAGTTAAAGACTCTGGATTCAGAATCAAAGAGCAGTGCTTGACCATTATAGTTAAATACAATCATTGCAGTAAATATTGGCTTGACCATTTAAATAGTTTCCACACCACAAAATGAGCTTACATTAGATGGCTTTGTGTCCCAATATCATAGAACTAATTGTATACACGTTAGAAGGTTTAAAGGATGAATCAGCCATGCTCACATTCAAACTTATGAACTGTTATTCACGAATCTTTGCAGCCTGTGCTCCACTCAGTGAGCCATTTTTTCAACTAGAGTACATGATGCAGTGGAAAGAAGACAAATATGTCCTTACCTCAACCATCCCACAAACAGGCATCAACACTGGAAGAACGTCAGACTCTAAGCAAGAAAGGTAGTGCATATAGAAGCACAAATCCCATTACCATCAGGGCAAGGAGCCATGGAAGCTTGATGTATTAAATGGAAAATCCCACCAGCTCAGATCCGTCGATGGTGTGTCCATGGAATCGTAATGGTCGATACCACGCAACAATTAAGCATAGCCCGTTACTGGGCAACTGTTTGGTTCCCCACTCGCTGCGGTAACTGCCGCCCCCGATGTGAGTGCTATCATTGTGTAGGGTAGTTCTGTTGAAGGGATGGGGGAAGGGATGAACATAGTCAGAGTTTGGGGGATCATGAGGGGGAGGGGGAAGGGATGGGTGAGGGCGTTGGGAGAAAACCATACAAAATACACATGGTGAAAGGTATGAAGACCGACAGCACATGGAAAGATAAACTAGCAATTATGGGCATGGTAATAGATGCGGAATGATGCATAATGGGAAGAGTGACTCTGCTATTAAAATGCTGAGCTGGCATGTTAGAGGCTTAGGCTCCCCGATGAAACATGCAAGATCATCGCGTACTCAAACAGACTGGGCGCAAAGATTCTATATCTCCAGGAAACTCATATGCTTAGCCACCTGGCCAGTCAAGTAGCTACGGGATGGGGAGATTCGAGCTACTGCACTTCATACTCCTCCAGGGCACCTGTAGTGATGATATTGATACATTGCTCCCTTCCATTCAGGCACTGTGAAACCGTAAGGGACGAACAGGGCCGTTTTCTGTTTGTAAACGGGAACTTATGTGGGTACAAGGTTCTGCTGCTTAATGTGTATGATCCTAATGCGGATGACCCTGAATTTTATAATGATGTGTTCAACAGGTGTGCGAGATATCCAACAGCTTTGGTATTATGTGGGGGCGGACTTCAACACAATACTAGACTTACAGTTAGACTGAACCACTACAAGGGTTAGATCCCCTATCAACGCAGCTCGCTCCATTCTGACACATATTGAAGTCCTAGGGCTTGAGGATGTGTGGCAAGCTTTGAATACAAGCCAAGGGTACACATTCTATTCCTCAGTGCATGATATGCACTTGCACCTAGAAACACTTGTTGGCAGGTGCATTATAAATGACTTATATCATATGTGGTTTGTTTCTCTTACGCTGCTGAACTGGGTTTTAAGTTGCCAGATGCTTCCCCGAACGCTATCAGACCATTCACCGGTCCTACTAACTATACAACTGTCAGGACATACTGGGAGGAAAACACAGAGATGTTTTAAACCAGCGGCCCTAGAGGACTAGGTATTCTGGCTAAACATGAGGGAACACATTACGCAATACTTTGATAGTAATAATGGCTTAGTAACATTACAGTCAACATTGTGGAAGGCATTCAATACCTACATCAGGGGCATGGCTATCTCGACTGAATATGGGGTGTTGTGGAACATCAGAAGGGAAGTGGGACGATGTGAGTTAGAGCTATCACGACTACAGCAGGGATATGCCACTGACCCTTCCCCTGAGAAGTGGCTGGACATAAAGGTCGTCCTTGACAAATAGTGTGAAATAGCAGAAAGGGAATTGAAGTACTTTGACAGACCTGCTGCAAACTGTTGGCACACGCGGTCAGGACTGATAGGGGCAGCCCTCATGTATCAAGTATAACATGCACAGATGGTTCAGTGGCAAATTTAGATAGAGAAGTGAATATGGTGTTTTATTACTTCTATGCCGCTTTGTACTCCCCGAAAGGTGAAACTGCGGCTTCAGCAATTGATGACTATCTGGGGAAGATACCCACAACACTCCTATCGGATGGCACTAGAATGTCATTAGAGGAACCTATAAATATGGCTCCGTTTAAGAAGTCTATTAAAGATCTACCCAACGCGAAAGCACTGGGATCAGACAGGCATGGCACCAAATTTTACAAAGAATTTACAGAGGACCTTTCGCCCGCTTAATGTAAGTATGGTCGGAAGCCCTGGTGTCGGGGTCTTTACCCGAATCAATGCGTGAGGCAATTATCATCCGGTTACTTAAACCCGATAAGGCTGCAAATGAATGTCGGTCGTATAGGCCCATTTTGTTAATAAATACTCATGCCAAAATATTCACGAAACTTCTGGCAATGCGGCTGACTCCTCTGATGCCACACATGGTACATGAAGATCGTGCAGGTTTTATACTGACAGATCGACAATACTAAATGCATGCAGAATGTATAATATTATCGCACAGGTACCGCAAGACAAACAGGCAGTTGTGGTGGCCTTGGATATGCAAAAGGCATTCAATACTGTCTCCTGGATATTCCTTTTTAGGGTATCGGAAAATTATGGGTTTGGGCCTAATTTTATAAGATGGATACAGATACTGTACTCACAGCCATATGCAAGGGTATATACGAATGGAATACTGTCTCCAATACTTCAGTTGAACGGCAGCAACAGACAGGGTTGCCCATTGTCACCCTTACTCTTTGCTTTAATTATAGAACCCTTGGGCGATTTAATAAGTGCTAGGTTCGTGGGGTTCCAGCATTCATATTGGTGGTCGACCGGAGCTAATGCCACTTTATGCCGACGACAATATGCTATACATAAGAGAACCGGAGCGTAACTTGTGAGGAATATTAAACACTGTGGTGGAATTTGGTAGACACTCAGGCTTGCATTTAAACAGTGACAAATCTGAAATATTTCCCCTGACGGATAGTACCCGTAAACCGACAGACACGTGGGGTCTCCGGTGGTCACCGCAGAATGTCAGATACTTGGGAATAGAGATTGCGCGTACTACCTCACTGACCAAAGCCCTGAACTACGATAGACATATGGCTAAACTGGCCATCAAGGTCGGAAGGTGGAAGCACCCCCCATATGACTAGCGGGTCGAGTGGCATTAGTGAAGATGATAACCCTCCCCAAATTTCTGTATCTTTTTCATAATATACCGATGTGGCAGGAAAGGACGTTCTTCACTGATCTAGCTAGGATGTGTGCTTCATTTGTGTGGAATGGACAGGTTAAGACGAAATGGCACCGCCTCACACTACCTTAAGAGACCGGGGGTCTTGCTGCCCCGGACCTAGAATTATATTACTTGACCGAGAAAAACAGACTTTGCAGCACACTAGCGGGATCAAGATCCAAGTCCTCCACATGTGAGATTAGAGAAATTGCAGGTGACCCCTGGACCACTGGTGCAATTAATGGTAGGTAGCAGGTACCGCTGCACGCATCAATTCGATCCAGTGAGTGCCACACAAGTGGCGTGGAACAAAGGATCACTTTGCTCCGGCGGCGCTGCATCGTATAGTCAGGAAATACCTCTTTGGGGACTGACTGCGTTAAACCCCACCCTGGATAAATTAAAAGCAGCTCACTGGAATGCTGCGGGCATAAGGGTACTGAGAGACCTGTTTGCTGCGGTTAATTTTATCACGTGGGACGTAATTGAGGAACATATAGGAGACACACCTTTACAGCAATTCCAATACCAATGGGTCTGCTCGGTGGTTGCATTTAGATGGCCGGTGTTCCCATTGGAACCAGACTCGCATCCATGCCTGACATACATCATGTCACAACAGGCTGGGAAAAAATCCAGATAGCACAAACAACCACAACCCCGCAGACAGTGGACATTAGGGGCAAATGGGAAAGAGATTTCGGTGCACCCTTTCAGGACACACATTGGACACCGATGTGTAAGCTCTCGAAGCAGCTATCACTGGTATAGACTGATACAGTTCAAGGTCCTTAACAGAACGTATTATACACCGGCAGAGCTTTTAAGGCTGTTTCCCATTATAGAGCGTGAGTGCCCCAAGTGTCGAGACACGAACGCCCATTTATTTCATATGCTGTGGAACTTCCCCGCTTTGACTATATACTGGAAAGCAGTGTGCCACACATTAGACGACATATTGGGGCAACCCTTGATGCTGAATGCGATTGATTGTGTACTAGGTTATGTTGGGAAATTGAATGTATTGAAACGTAAATGTTTCAATCTGGGGGTCCTGCTTGCCAAGAGGGACATTCTTATGTGGTGGACACCAAAGGAAGCACCATTGTTAACGAACTGGCTGCAAGATGTTATATGGGCTAATGACCTGGAAGAAATATATGTTAACCTACAGGCGTCTGTGAGTCGGGCACAAGACTTTTGGGCTGATTTTCGAGCATTCTTGGCATGGGAAAGGGAGAGAGACGGGTAGGGCCTACACGTGGGAATGTTTTCCTGCATCATGTGTCTGTTCATTGGTGAATATGCTGCTGGAAAATGTGCCACCATCATGTGTAATAAATAAAGTAAAAAAAAAAGAAAAGGGAGCAGCTTTCCTGGACTTTGCATAGTCGCCATGTGGGCAACTTCAGGGACCATCATGCATCATGACCACCCTCCACCTGATCTTCTACGTTTTGGGGATGAAGAGTTTGCATCTGCAGTTTCACGGCCTGCTGTTCCATAGATCATCTCTGCTGTAGAAACAGTGGGTGTAGCAGCAGGTTTGTGGGCGCCTACTTTTTTTTTTTTAAGTATATGGCAATCTTACCAGTATTTGGTGCACTTCATGTGTCAGGACTGGGGACAAGGAGGGGAGGATGTAGGGGGAATACACTGATTATGTACCTGTAATATTCATTACACCTGGTCTCTCTCTTCCTCTTCACAATCCTGCTCCCCACCTCTTCCTGTTCAGGTGATTGCCCCGCTTCTGTGTATAAATACAGGAGGGACATGGGCAAGCCCTCCCCCTTTATGCCCCTTATGAGAAGGGGGAGGGAGAACTCTATGAAAGACTGCCTCCATGTGTCAAGAATGTGACTTGAAAGAGAGTGAGTAGGTATGATGAAGATTACCAGTAAGTAATCCGAGCAATAGCAGGCATCGCACGGAGAGCAACTGAGCAAGCTAGTCACAGGGAGACGTGAAAATGGGTGTGAAGCCTGGATTGAAAGGGTATTCAGGACATTCAGGACGAATTGGGCTAGGAATGAAGAAAATAAGAAAGTATATTGAGCAGAAAGTGCAGAAAACAGGTCCAAGTACCTCTTGTGGAACATGGCGAGATGGCAACTACAGTGCTACGACTGGGGTGTAGAGAACGTGGATGGAAAATGCGCTGTGGTCTATTAATGTAAGTAGCTCTGGTGTGGGGGTGTAAGAGCAGTGTTGAGATATGTGCGAGATGGCGGAGAAGTGCAAAGAAGGAAGATGAGGTTCCCCTAGAAAATAGCATTATGCACAGTTTAAAAAAAGAGCATAGAAAATGGCCAACAGCACAAGGAAACATACCGTTTTTGAAATGCACGTCGGGAGCCGTGTTGCTAAAACGCATTTGCAAATGGATTGTCGCTATGTACCACTGCAACAAAATGTAACATAGGACCAACACGGTATGACTTTGAATAAAGGAAAATTCATGCACATAAGTATTAGAAAATATGCTTTATATTATGGTTAAGGTAAGTAATATGCAGCTGTGGGTAAGTAATTCGGGTATTAGATATTCTCTAGTCTTAATGTATTCTTATAATGACCGTATTTGTTAGGGTCAACTCCAAAGTCAACAGTTTCCCAGGACCTTTTGCGCCAAGTTTAACATGGGGCACATCAAGGGTGCCTTAGACCTGCATGCTCTCTCATCCGGGAGACTCTCCTAGAAAAGAGTGAAGGAAAGGGACAGGCTTCTTATTGGCTGATCTGGATACTGGCACTGATGCTCTGTGGTCCCCGATGGTAAGTTTACGACCTAATGTCAAAAATAAAAAGACAATATTACAGATAGGGCTTTGCTTGGTGACTACTCGGGCACATTTTCTGAAGGTGTGTCAAGTAGTGTCAAGTGTTGCGATCTTTGCAGTCTGGCATCTTCAGCCATTTCCGACTGCTACCAGTGCTGGCTTGGGCTCCAAAGATGCAGAAAGGTGTCTGGCATTGGCTTCAATGTTCCAGCAGTCGTTAAAGTATAGCTGAAGATCTTCAAGGGAGTGTGACATGCCATGTCTGTGACTGATGACTGTGGCATCATTGGAGATGTTGATAAAAAAAACAATGCCTAGGTGTTAAATAAGTACAGGGTTTACACATATGTTCTGCTATGGACACCCCTGTGGTACAGAAGGCCCTACACCACTATAATTATGCAAACTCTGCCACCAATCTTTGTGAGGAGACATGCACAGGAAAAACAGGATACTTGGTGTACTATGACCCTGGGGGACTTCCGGGCTCTCAGGAACACAATCAGCATTAAGATTTCGGATGAGGCTTTTGAATAGAATTCATGAGGGAAAAGGTGAGTTATACAGTTTGGTGAAAGAAAAAAATACACAGGGCTGCATAGTAAGAAAATGATTGGCATCTTCATTTCTTCAAGATAAAAAAACCTCTGTTAAGTAAGAGCACCATGTGCTTTCACCAGAAACGTGTCTATGAAAAAGAGCAACGCTCGCTGATTTAGAAACAGGATTGTGAAATGGCAGTTTGAATGTACCCAAAAATATATCAGGAGGGGCAGAGGAAAAGTAGAATTAGATGGGGTGGGAAGTTGTAGTGTGGGGGACTTCGGGTGAACTCGGGAAGGGGGGGATAGGAAATCATGCACATTCAAAGAACACACAGCCATGGAAAGCAGGATTCAATGAAACATAGATTCTTTGCACGCACAATATACAGTGAACATAGGATGGAATGCAGCCAATCACAATAGAGATGCCATTGATCTAAGTCGGTGGTCTGCACCCTGCGGCTCTCCAGATGTTTTGGACTATGACTCCCAGTTGCCCTCACCATTGGTTATGTTGGCTAGGCCTGATAGTCGGGGTCCAAAATATCTTGACATATGTTGCAGATCCCTGATCTAAGTGTTCACAAGACTGATATTTAAGTGTTCTATAAAACAAAAGTTAATTGGTTGCCAGAAAGAAGTGACTTGGTAGATGTTTTTCTGGGACCGGAAAGAAGTGATCAGGCACTATATTCCTGGATCGTTTACAAATATTGAGCTGTGGGCTATATCCCGGAGACTATGCTCTGCAAGTCAAGCATCATCCTGAGCACTGTATCCTCAGAGACTGTATTCTAAGAGACAAGAAGTATGCTGTGCACTGTATGCCTAATAACTGTTAGTTCAAATATATATAGTACAAATATGAAGAAAACTAGAAGCATCTAACCCTAACAAATCGAGATTCTGCCCTCTAACAGAGTTGATAACGAAGGTGGAGCTATTGTGGCTATGGGAAAGCACTAGGTCCATCTAGTATGATAAGATATGATATAGCATTTATAGCGTGCCTATACACAAGTGTTTCAAGGCGTGAGGTCAGTGTGATAATGCTTTCCGATGGTGGGCTTATCTTGCTGGAATCAATGCAAGGGATTGGGCTCATGCAGATATATCCTTCTTGGCCTCACGCAAGATTTATGAAGCAGAAACTTTGCAGTTGTTGGGTAATGCAAGAGGATACTAGAGCAGTCATAAAATATGCTTTTGTGGTCCAGCTGCCTTTGAATCTTTAAGGATCTAAGTTCTTTGAGTTGCAATGGTCTTTGTTCCTCGAGGCAAGAGGCACACAATTTACAGTTGCAAGTTACTGTTTCCTCATGGATGGTGGTGGTGATGGTATATAGTGCAGTTGGTGGGAAATAGCACACAGGAACTATGCAGAAAGGGGCAACTGCTTCAGTACCAGAAGATGATCGATTGGTCATGGTATGAGAAAAATAGAACACACAATACACAAATATATAGTTCAATGGGAGGGAATGGGTAAATGCCTAAAAGGACCTCAGGTTGGAACTAAACTCAGGGGAGTTAACTATGGCTAACAGTGTCAGGATGGGGGTATAACAAAACAAGTGTGAGTGCCTAATCTGAGAGGACATAGAGTTCCTAGTGTTCCAGTAGAATTCCCAATCCATAGAGTGCAAGGAAACAGTTCTGGGTTTATAGCCCTCTGCTGGCTATCTTCAGATTGCTCACAGTCAAAGAGTGTGTATAGTGCCTCCGGAAGCTTTCTCGACTTCAGCTCAGGTTGCTTCTTCGCCCAGATAATAAAACCCTGTGGACACAGTTTCACTTCCTAAGCCCTTGGGACGTAGATGCAGCATGCACCTACCAGCAAGTATGTATGATTTCCCTTTCCATAGGGAATACCTATAATGATTAATAGCAGGGATTAGGGATTTCTCGCTATGCATCGGTGCTTTTCAGGCTAAAGTTATTCTCACCCACCAGCCAAGGGTCACCATCCTGGGCCCGATCCCACAAAATGCTCTGAATGTGCTTCTCTGGCACTCAGAATCGAAAGCCTGTATGGCCTCTGATATTCAGACCCTGCAGAATGGGGGCCAGAACTAGAGATAAAAATCATTTAAAACAGATAACAGGGATATTGCAAGGCACCTGTCGCTTAGGACATTTGGGGGCCGATTCATGGAACAAATGTGCACCGAAAATCCCAGCGCAAGCTGGCACAAGCGTGAGAAAGCAAGCGCACGCGCACGATTCAAGGAAGGCGCTGCGCGTGTTTTCCACTGGTTGTGCGCCAAATCCGTGCATGGCGCACGCGGGCGCACACGTCATCAAACGGCGTGCGCTACGTGCACAGGGAAAGCACACATAGCGCGGCGCACACAACAAAAGTGGGCTGAACAGTGGGCGTAACACACAGAATGGGGAATAACGCGTGAAAAAGAAGGCGTAACTGGGGAAGTACTGCAGGGAACTACACGGAACACCCACACACACGCGAACAACCCGTATTCATGGATTCGAATACGGGAAACCCGCGCACGTCAAAAGACGCGCACAGGCGTCAACACGTCCGCCACACGAAGGCAGGTGGAAGCGTCCAGCGCACAGTATAAAAGTGCGCGCAAACAACAAACACGTATATACAGCTACGATGAATACCCCATTTGTCGCAGCACTGATCGTGGGCCACCACAGGAGGAGGAGAATAGCCAGGGCCTGCATTTTCTCACCCCGGACAAGTCTTTTTGGGATGCCTGACGACCAGGTCTACGGCAGGTATAGGTTTCCACCTCATATCATCCTAGACCTGGTCAGGGAGTGGGAAGATGACCTTACATCCCCCACCCTCTGCTCCCAAGCATTGATCCCCTTGAAGAAGGTGCTCAATGTCCTGCATTTTTTGGCCACTGGGTCATTTCAGCAGACTACAGCCATAGTGGGGGAGGGTCTCACAGGCCACGCAGTCACGCTGCCTACACCAGGTGTTGGCAATCATCACTGCACGCCCCTCAGTCCGCAGGCACATATACATGCCCAGAACACCCGCAGAAAGGCAGGCCGTTGTCCAGGACTTTTACAGGGTGGCACACTTCACCAAAGTGCTCGGTGCCATAGATTGCACCCATGTTGTCCTACGTCCACCTCGGGCCACTGAGCACATCTACCGAAACCGCAAGCACTGGCATTCCATCAACGTGCAGGTGGTATGCGATGCAAAGGGAATCATCACCTCTGTCTATGCAAACTACCCTGGCTCCACCCATGACAGTTTCATATACAGAATGTCCGCCCTGAGCCGGGCCCTGGAAGCTGGGCAGCATGGTGACACATGGCTCCTAGGTGAGTACAAATGCCCATGCACATGCATGCATGTCTCACACACACAAATCACAAACCCCAATAATCACAACCATCATCACCTCTCCAGGGGACAGTGCCTACCCTTTGTGCAACCACATGATGACGCCAATCCGGAACCCCACCACACTACCCCAGGTAAGATATAACGCGTCCCATATTGCAACCAGGGCCATAGTGGAGCGCACATTCGGAGTGCTCAAGTCACGCTTCCGCTCCCTTCACCGCTCTGGCAGGCAGCTACTCTATGCACACCCAGTAGTGTGCAGGATCATTGTGGCAGCATGTGTCCTGCACAATGTTGCAACACGGCAGGGCGTACCGGTGGACATGGTGGTGCCCCCACATCCCCAACCACAGGCACATGCGCTGCCCATGGGAGGGGATAGGGCACGTGGCGAGGAAGCCCGGACCCAGCTTGTGGCCACATTTTTCACCTAAACTCCCACCCCTGCCGAGTGCACACAGGCCTGGCACATACCAGGTGACAATCGATGATGACAAAGAGACAGTCAACTGTCACAACCTTACCACCCTGAGAATGTTGCCATGGAAGTGCCACATTGTGTGCATCCCTAGCTACTTAAACATAAGCAATCCTGTGTGACCACAAGGCACACATGCAAGTTGTGAATCACACAGACCTGCAAAACAGGCCATGACTATCACTGTTATGTCACCCAAACCCTCCCAAACCACAAAAGGACATGGCAAGCAATAGCTATACACCAACACAGTACCAATAAGGTACACATTGACATGTGAAAAATGTAAAGTGGCATCAGACAATGATGCCTGACAAGGAATCAGATGAAATGACAGACCAACAACCTCCCACACAAAAGAAGTCATACCCAAATGCATTCCAACAGTTGTAGTTGTAACATAACAATGAATGCCTGCCTACATGCACATTGTGCATAGCAAAATCAACACTGCACCTTCTGTGTGCCGTGTCCACCTCATGCAACACACTGCTCAGCGCACAGCATAGTGAACAGGCATTGTGTGTGACGCACACCCTAAGCATCACATCTAAGCGACAAACTACATCAAAAAGCAAAATACGCATGTACAGGATCCACAATTGGTCATTGATCATGTGCTGCAGGGACACAGTGGTCACCAGAAGGCAGTGTGTACATGTGGACATGGAAGGGTGGTTGCACATGTAGTGGATCATAGTGCGAGTGTGTGGGTCAGTAGGGACATGCACTCAATATATGCACGTGAAATCAAGTGACCATCAGTGTCCTCTACACATCACATGTGAACATTCACCATGTGTACACCCCAGCGTGTCAAGCCACAACTATTCCCTCACACCTGAAAGCTAAACACAACACATGAACAGGCATTGATCAGCATAATACATCATGTACATAGGATACCGCAATTACAATGTCAGGGTGCGCATCACACTGTAGGGCAAGGCAACTGTCAACAACAAAACACCCCCCCTCCCTCACAAATCACTATGACCCACTGAACAACAGCACCTGGGTTATGTAGCCTTCATCCTTAAAGTTCACCTGGCAGTGACTGGTGTGGAGGGTGACCCTGCTCCCGTTCCACCACAGGCAGAGGTTCCAAGACTTTCTGACCCCTCAGTGCAGGTGTCGCGGACAGAGGAGTGTCCACATCAGAATCACTCACCCCTGACATATGGACCTGATGCTTGTCCAACTCGATGAGGACTGTAGCAAATGTGGGTTTTCGTGGCCTACCACCCCACGACCGCCGTTTGTGCCGGGTTGCTGTAGTGATAACAACCCTGTGCCTGGCATGACAACACCATCCTCTGGCTCCATTGCGTCATCATCTGAAAAGTAGAGAGAAATAAGGTTACTACACATGTTAGAAGCACATAACACACACACACAGACACCAAACACATCAAGCAGACATGTCACACACAAAATAGAACCTGCCATGCATGCTGGGTCAACTTGAAATTGCTTCTGTGATTAGGCATGTCAAAAGGTCTCAGTTTGCACTGAAGTGGGTCAATGCAGTGCAGCAAATATGTACGTTACTCACTATCTACATGTACAAGAACTTCATGATGTGTGTCATAAAATGTGAAGGCAGTGCAAGGTCAACTTCAGGCATCACGTGCAATGTGCATTCAATGGGTAGCATGTCTACAAGCAAACCACCCCTCCCCCCAAGTGCAAATGCAGGGATGCCTAGCATGGTATCAAAAGGCCGAACATAGAACTGTGTATTGACAGACAGTGTTCACTAGCATCAACAGCATCATGTGAATCAAGTGACAACACAGCAAATGATGGGACAGTAAGCAAGACACATGATGAAACCTCTGGAGTACACCCACGTGTGAATAAGACACTACACCAGTTGGACAGAGTCATTGGCCATTAAACAGGTTGAGGCCTGTGACACACACAGACTGTCAGACCCTAAAGATGTGTGCAACGCAGTACTGAGCCACAGTGGACATGGGAAGGCTGATGAAATGCCATGCAATGTATGTCACCCAGGACTTGTATTACAGTGAACATCCAGTCAAGGACACATAGGGGCATGCGTGGAATGCACATGGAGCATGAATGGGCACTCATGTCCCTGCGGGGCATCTGACCTCTGCAGCGTACAAGTGAGATACCCTGCATCAAGTACTAGGGATGTACCACACAGCATATGTCTGGCAGATTGGCCGCTGGAAGTTAGCATAAACACAGGACGCATGAACAGGGAAGTACCCAACGGCAATATTGAAGCAGACCAGTGCAAAGGTGGAATTGGGGTGCAGAGCGGGAGGTGGAGGGGCAAAGGAGCATGCCTACATGGAGTACCCGCATGCAGGCAGAGGACACATGCATGTCACTCATGCTATGACATTGTCCCTGGGCTGAGAGGAAGGTCACCCAACGCTACATGCAGAAGGGCCAGTGAGCTGGAACATGGACCAGAGGGGCATACTGGTAACCAGCATGTGAGTAGGGTGCAAAAGTGGTGATGCGGACAGTCCCCGTCTGCTCCACATGTCCACCATCCAGCAGAGCAGACATGCACCAGGGAAGCATTGCATTACTTGCACATCAGAACCATGTACACGTGACGTGTAGTGGCAGTCATGCACAACACATCACAAAAGTAAAACACACAATTCCTCAACAAACACGCATCAACACTCACTGGACTGGGCATCAAAGTTTGGCATCTCTCCCACTCCTTTGACAGAGTCAGATGGTATGAACTCCACAACGAGTGACTCATGCGGAGTGAGGTCTTCCTCCTCTGGTGCAGGCCTACTGCCAGTCACCAGAGTCAAGTTGTAATTTGAGGCACGCTTAGCCTTAGTGCTGCGTTTCAGGTAATTCCAACGCTTTTTGCACTCTTGCGCCGTGCGCACCTCATGGCCGAATGCAGTCACATGTTCCGCAACTTGCTTCCAGTGGGTATCACGGTGGGCAGCCGTAGTCTGACAATTAGCACCCACTAGCATGTCACGGCTGTGGTCCCGCGCATAGTCCACGAGAAAGTCCAGTTCCTGGTTGCAGAAAGGCTTCTTCCTCGACGTGCAGGAGGTCGTGGCTGTGTGTGGGGTCCCAGCCTGTGCTGCAGGTGCAACCTTCCTCCTCTTGGATTGTGGCGCAGACCCTGGCTGGCTAATGCCGCCCTGATCAGTATGGCCAGTGGGTTCGGTGGATTGAGCCAAGGGAGTGGCAGGTGGAGGGGCGACCAAAGGCCTGACTTGTGTCAGTGGCAGCTGGGTGCCCTCTAATGAACCCTGTGTAGCAACATCCGCTGTGGCAGGGTCATTGACCGCAACTGTCCTGGTTGGCAGACTCACAACCGGGGTGTTGTTGGGTGCATCTGCCCCTGCACTTGCCAACACCCGGCTGTTCGGGGCAGCAGATGACATAACTGCCCCAGGGACACGTGTCTTGGTCAGGGCAGCCCTGCGTGCCCCTACGGTTTCCCTCCTGGCCTGTTGGAAATCTTCCAAGGGCTCTTCAAGTGCCAACGCAGCCTACGCTGGCAGACCCTGAGCCTGGGTGGTGGTGTCCACAGCTGCACCTGCAGCTACCACTACCCTTGGGCCCGTGGCAGTCAATGAAACGGACTGCCGGGTCACAGGGGCGCCAGTGCCAGATGCAGAAGCTGCATCTCCCGGAACCACAGGCGGTGGTGGCATGACTGCACCGACACATGGCACAACATCGTGCTCAAGTGGCGCACCCCTGCCTCTTCTCCCTCTGCAGCCACCCTGGACACCCTGGAGTCCCCCTACTCCCTGGTCACCCCGGCCATGTCCCTGACCACGCCCGCAACTAGGAGGATGGCCAGCTGAGGCGCCCCTCAGCTTTGGTGGCCTCCCAACCATGGCACAGATGTAGTAGTGCCGGCACAGATGGAGTAGTGCCAATGAGAGGTGTACACCACAATTGACCTGGGCAACTGGGGTGAAGGGGGTGGGATGCAAGATGTTAACAACCCCCCTGCACCTGCAAGGCTGTATGTGACCCCGGTGATGTAGTGACGGGTCACGCAATGCTCAGGCACTGCAAAACTGCAGTAAAACCGTGCACGTAACCCTGCAGCCTACGTGCGTGGAATCAACCTCCCGCAGTACGCGGTGGCACCCAGTAACACGAAAAATGCATACGCATGGGACACGCAGGCTACTATGACCTCGTAAATGGGTGCGATACACAGGGGCACCCGCAGTGGGAAAAATAGCGTGCGCGACTCACCGTCTGACTAGCGCGATGCAGAAAAACACGCGTAGCCAATACCCCCGCCAAAAGAAGAGATACGTCCTTGATAGCTGCGAAGTTGTGATGGCGCGCGAAACAATACGAAGCAGCAACACACGTCGGTCTCCACGAAAGGCACGTACAGCGAACTTCTGGCCCCCCTCACCTTTAACCCGTGCTGAGGGAAACGCCCGCGCGCATCATGTCACAGACGCGCTTATGCGCTAAGGGCCTTTCCTCGAATTACACGCTGACGTGCAATTTTTTCACGTGCCAAATCACTCCGTATCAAGCTGGCCACGGAAGACCACGCTCCTGCCCAGAAGGCCGAATTACTGCCCCCCCAGAGCCCCGAGCACGCTCCCACCTGCCATCTGCTGCTGCCTGACTGCCTGCTGCCCACGTGCTCTGCTATTTGCTGCCTGCACGTCAGCCAGGGGTGCAGTTGCTGTGACCACCCCTGCTGGAACCGAAGACTCCCGACTGGGATACCATCGCTCCACAGCCCATCCCCAGGACCAAGTTGCCCACCCACTCCTGCCTCTGGGGTTGCCATGTCGGGCACAACACCATCTGGCACCACTGGCAACCTTCAGCCAGAGAGGCAGAGGGCCACCAGCTTCAGTGCCAGTGAAGTTGGTGTCCTGGTGGAGCAAGTCCTGGGGCAGTATGATGCCCTCTTTGGAAGTTTGCGCGTCGACTATGAAGGACGGACCAGGATCTGGATGGACATCGTGACTGCCATCAACGCAGAGGGGGTGGCAGTCCGCGACTTACAACATGTCAAAAAGCGCTGGGAGGACTTCAGGTCCAGGACCCTCAACATGGCCCGGCGCCTCTCGAAGGCAGTGGATGCCAAGGGGCGCCGGGGCCACCGGCAACGACCACCAAATGAGGGTCCTGGAACGCATATGCCCAGCGCTCCACGTCCAGGTCCTTGAGAGGCAGACCCGTCTGGAGTCGAGCGGTAAGTGTACATGCATACTGATTGGACGCTGTGCGTGTCGTGGTGTGCCAGTAGTGTGCAGGTTGCACATGTGTTTTTGTAGGGCCATGTAGATATGTGTATGAACATGGGGGTGAGGCTGCCACATGTGAGTCCTCTCAGGTGTGAGACACATCGATGGTGTATGTGTTGGTAAGCGTGCTGGGCAAATGCAGGTGTGGGAGCACACATGTTTGAATTTCTGTGTATGTACGTTGGCATGGTTGTGGTGTCACACATGGATGGTGGTTCCTGCTGCATGTATCTGCACTGTGTACATGTGCATGTGTGTGTATTTGACAAGTGTGCAACTGTGGTGCAACTTGGATGCATGTGACACTGACATGTAGAAGGCTGAATGCCAGATGTGACATGGATGGCGATCTCATCACTGTGACAGTTGGTGGACATGTACACATGCATGTAAGTGTGGTGGCGGGTGTGCATGTGTTGTGCACTCCCCGTGCTTCATGTGACATCAGGCTCACCTTCGGATGCTCATGCTGTTGTATGTGTATGGATGGTGCTGGCTGGTGAAATATTGCTGTGGAATTGCTCATGTGTGTGAGTACAAATGACGTGTGTTGGGGAGTGTGATGCCATGTCTGAAGTATGACACTGCCACTCATGTACAACTGTCATGTGTGTATCAGTCCATTGTACAGTGCTCTGATGCCTGTGTTTTATCTCTCCCTGTCTGCAGCGTCAACTGATGAAGAAGGCGGAGAGGGTGCTGTGGAGCACAGCGGCAGGGATCGCAAGACCAGCCGGAGACGCAAGGCCTGGCTCCCCTCCCAGATTGCCATCACGTCGGGGAGTGAGGAGTCTGGTGCCACGTCCCAGGCCTCAGCTGCCGAGGGTAGGTCCAAGAGGTGGAGGTCGGAGATGGACTCCTCGCCAGCAGAAGGGGCAGCTGAGACCCCACAGGGTCCGACGGAGGAAGATGGCACGGAGTCATCCAGGTTGGTGGAGGGTTTGGTGGAGGAGGAGGCCGCGGAAGGGACACACACGGGGTCTGGAGGTGGGGATTCCACTGGTGCTAGTGGTGCAGTGCAGGGGCAGGGACAAGAGGCAGCACAGGCAGCCACGGAGGTGCCTGTGTGTAATCCTGTCCCTGATCCTGTCACTGCATCATCTGGCACCAGCAGGGATGCCTACGTCCAGACCCATTTTCAGGGAGGGGATGAGCGCACAACAACTGGCCTTCCTCTCCCTGCGGACGTGGCTATCCGGGACCGTGTTGAGCCTGTCCTGGCTGGGATAGCGTTGCGTCAACGGGGCATGCGAGGTGACCTGCATTCTTTTCGTGGAGAGACTGCGCGTTGTCTCGCATGCCTCTTTGACCACATTGACCTACTGGGACGGGTCACTGGTGCTGGATTCCTCCGTGTGCTGGACCTTCTTGCGACCCCCTCCTCACCTGAACCCCCTATGTGCCAGTCATCCTCCATGCCATCTTCCCACCCATGTATCACCTGGGTACCCTGTGGAGCTGCCTCTGACCCAGCGGCCAGGCTGGTGGAGGACACATCCCTGTCACAGTCGGGAGTCGGACGTCCAGCGGGGGTGGCCACCACGACAACTGCACCCCAGCCGGAGGAGGACGTGCAGGCAGCAAGAGCCAGGGCGCAGGCACAGGCACAGCAGCAGCAACATGGTGGGAGCAATGATGGCTCGGGCCGCCAACATCAGAGGGGCAGGCATCGGCCATAGGGCAGGAGGACCCAGGATTTCAAGTGTCTTCCGCGTGGCAGCGGTTGGGCCACGCCATAGATGCGGAGCGGCAGTAGGCGGAAGAGGCACGGCTCACAATGGTCAGGGCGGAGAACTCCATGCGGAGGGCCCTGAGGCGGGCCGAGTGCCTCGAGGAAATTCGCAGGGAGTTGGAGGTGAACATGTCGTCGTCCCTGCGAACCCTCGGGGCCATGGAAGAGGACCGCCTCAAGCACATTGAGCGGGAGTTCGATGATGCCCTGGCCCGGGACATCCAAATGTGAGCCGTTGGACTAGCCCGCTGCCATTGTAAATAGTTTTTAGAGTTAGGTTTCCTTTTCCTTTGATTTGTGGTGAATGGACTATGCCACGCACATTTGTATATAGTTATTTTATTAGGTAGTTTCTTAGGTAGGTTTAATTTCTTTCGTTGGGCTCATAGACCCTTGACAATGGATTGTACATAGTTGGACAATGTATTAATTTGAACTTTTTATTTGATTTTCAACATGGATTAAAGGATTTTTCTTTTGGACAATGGATTGTACATAGTTGGACAATGGATTATTTTGAACTTTTTCTTTTGATTTCACCATGGATCAATGGATTTTTCTTTTTTATGTTTCCTTTGGATTTGCGTTGGTGGAGGGAGAGTTTTGACTAATTTTCTTTAGGATTACTTTGGATTGGTTATACTTTTCATTTACTCATCTTTTGCACATGGTTTTCATTTCATGTTTGCTATTTTGTTATGCTTTCATTTCATTGCTTTATTTTTGTACATAATACATTTTCATATTTTAGTTCCATGTGTGGGATTCGCTCATTGGGTTAATGCATGTGAAAATGTGGGTTTACACAATCAATGACAACCAGTGTGTGTGTGTGACGGACATGTGTTGATGTACATAGTTGACTTTTGGTTTGTGTCTTGAGATAGACATGTCAGTGTGGGGTGGATTGGGAAATCACTGCATCTCAAGAATGGGGTGGCGTGCTGTGGTATTTTGGTGTAGAAGTGGGCCATGATTGTGCATCTTTACTTCATGTAGGGGGGGGACATGAGTGGGGGCCTGCTGGCAGGTGCCCCTCACTGCTGGGGGGTGGGGGTGCTGGGGGACATGAGTGGGGGCCTGCTGGTAGGTGACCCTCACTGCTGGGGGGTGGGTGTGCTGGGGGACATGAGTGGGGGCCTGCTGGCAGGTGCCCCTCACTGCTGGGGGGTGGGGGTGCTGGGGGACATGAGTGGGGGCCTGCTGGCAGGTGCCCCTCACTGCTGGGGGACATGAGTGGGGGCCTGCTGGCAGGTGTCCCTCACTGCTGGGGGGTGGGGGTGCTGGAGGACATGAGTGGGACATGAGTGGGGGCCTGCTGGCAGGTGTCCCTCACTGCTGGGGGGTGGGGGTGCTGGGGGACATGAGTGGGACATGAGTGGGGGCCTGCTGGCAGGTGCCCCTCACTGCTGGGGGGTGGGGGTGCTGGGGGACATGAGTGGGACATGAGTGGGGGCCTGCTGGCAGGTGCCCCTCACTGCTGGGGAGTGGGGCTGCTGGGGGACATGAGTGGGGGCCTGCTGGCAGGTGCCCCTCACTGCTGGGGGGTGGGGGTGCTGGGGGACATGAGTGGAACATGAGTGGGGGCCTGCTGGCAGGTGACCCTCACTGCTGGGGAGTGGGGGTGCTGGGGGACATGAGTGGGGGCCTGCTGGCAGGTGCCCCTCACTGCTGGGGGGTGGGGGTGCTGGGGGACATGAGTGAGACATGACTGGGGGCCTGCTGGCAGGTGCCCCTCCCTGCTGGGGGGTGGGGGTGCTGGGGGACATGTGTGGGGGCCTGCTGGCAGGTGCCCCTCACTGCCGGGGAGTGGGGGTGCTGGGGGACATGAGTGGGGGCCTGCTGGCAGGTGTCCCTCACTGCTGGGGGTGCTGGGGGACATGAGTGGGGGCCTGCTGGCAGGTGCCCCTCACTGCTGGGGGGTGGGGGTGCTAGGGGACATGAGTGGGGGCCTGCTGGCAGGTGGGGGTGCTGGGGGACATGAGTGGGGGCCTGCTGGCAGGTGCCCCTCACTGCTGGGGGGTGGGGGTGCTGGGGGACATGAGTGGGGGCCGGCTGGCAGGTGCCCCTCACTGCTGGGGGGTGGGAGTGCTGGGGGACATTAGTGGGGGCCTGCGGGCAGGTGCCTGTCAATGGTGGGTGGGTGAGGGTGCTGGGGGACATGAGTTGGTGATCACAAGTGCAAGGTGACATGTGGCTTGGCTGGGGGGCATGCCCATGGTGGATGGGATGCCTGCGGGACATGACCAGGGGTGCAGGGTAGTCCCCTGTGGTGTGGGCTGCCTGCAGGGGCCGTGGAGGGGGTAGAGGGCACACCTGGGAGAACCCAAACTGCCAATTCACGTGTAGGACTCCCTGTGCACCCCCGAAATACAAGTACCCCGCTCTGAAAGCAAAATCACGTGTGAAACTTCCCGCGAACCCCAGTTATACACGTACCCCACTCGCACAGGGCCAATCGCGTGTGAAACTTCCAGCAAACCCCAGTTATACACGTACCCCACTCGCACAGGGCCAATCGCGTGTGAAACTTCCCGCAAACCCCAGTAATACACGTACCCCACACGCACAGGGCCTATCGCGTGAGAAAATTCCCGCGAACCCCAGTTATGGCCGTACTCCACTCGCACAGGGCCTATTGCGTGTGAAAATTCCCGCGAACCCCAGTAATACGCGTACCCCACTCGCACAGGGCCTATCGCGTGTGAAACTTCCCGCAAACCCCAGTTATACACGTACCCCACTTGCACAGGGCCTATCGCGTGTGAAACTTCCCGTGAACTCCAGTAATACACGTATCCCACTCGCACAGGGCCTATCACGTGTGAAACTTCCCGCGAACCCCAGTAATACACGTACCCCACTCGCACAGGGCCTACCGCGTGTGAAACTCCCTGCGAACCCCAGAATTACACGTGCCCCGCTCGCACAGGGCCTACCGCGTGTGAAAGTCCCCGCGAACCCCAGAAATTCATGTACCCCGCTCGCACAGGGCCTACCGCGTGTGAAACTTCCCGCGAATGAGCGGGGTACGTGCATTTCGAGGGGTGCGCGGGGAGTTTTACACGTGATTGGCCTAGCGCGAGCAGGATACGTATATTCGAGGGGTGCGCATTTTTGTGGTTGGGGGGCTGTATGCTGGTCCACTGGCCTGTGCGTCATGTACTGGATTTGTGCGCTGTTCATGGCGCACGGGGCAGGGTTGGGGGCGTAACTGGCGCTGCTGCAGGGTCGCTGCGCCACTCTGCGCCACAGCTGCTTAGGGATGTTAAAATCCATGAATACACTGTGCGCCGAAATAGGTTTTGGCGCACACGGCTGGCGCAGACTGCCGCACGCGCACACTGTGCGCCAGCCGCGTGCGCCACTTGTGCGCTGAATTCTATGAATTACCCCCTTGGTCTCACAGGGAGTAAACTTTGATGTTCAGAATTTTCTGGCATTCTGAGGTGTGATAACAAGTTATGGGTAAATAACAGGTCAAGAGGATATCATAAAAAGTATAATTGTTTTCTCAAAAGTGACTTTAAATGCCACCCTAATTATGTTAGAAAGGTTTGAACATAAGCTCTTTAGGCAAACCCAGTTGTCACTCCAGAAAAATGGTGCTGTTGTGCTGCTTGTCATTAGACAGGCCTGAACATGACTCAAGCAATGCTCGGCTGTAGCGTGTACATTGGGAGGTAACACTTGGGAATCTTGTGTAGAATATCAGACACTCTTAAAAGAATGTGGAGACCAGATGATCTCCCTCCTTTTTTCACTTTCTGTGATGCACTGAGCTCGGAACTGAGATATAAGCCAGGGTTCGAGCATCTTGCACTAGGCTTCTAGACTTTGAACAGCAAACTGATGTTCTCTCACCAAACTCTCCCCTACCAGACTCTTAACTCATGAGATGGTCTCCCCATCTGATATATGTCTTTGTTACTCTTTTCTTTCTTCGCTTTTTTCTTGGGGGTAAGGGTGAAACCTGGCCTCTGACTCTGAACAACCTCTATCTATCCACAGTTCAACCGCTGCACCTCTTCACAGCTCATCAAGTGGTTCAGCAACTTCCGGGAGTTCTACTACATACAGATGGAAAAGTTTGCCCGGCAAGCAGTGGCAGAAGGCACAACACAGGCCAAGGATCTGATAGTGGTTCGAACCTCTGAGCTATATCGAATCCTCAACATGCACTACAATAAGGCCAATGACTTCCAGGTAAGGCTAGGCCTCCTGCTGCCTCAAGTATAGGACTGTAGCTCCATGCCCACCTCAGTACATTCTGCCATGCACAATCCATCAGACCAGTCCCTCCCAACCATGTCGATATACAGTGTGGACACAAGACCCACAGATACATGCACACCCTGATTGGTCCGGCTTGCTGGCCTGTCTCCTTGGATTGACTGCAAGCCATTCCACCCAAATTAAGAATGTGTGTGCGAAGACAACCAAATTCTGGACCATTGAGAAATTGCTGTTAGGAGCACATTGTGCCGCCGTTCCAGCACTCTGCTCTGTTGTACAGAAGTAGTGTTTTTGAATGCAGTTTACAAAAAGGGATATTTTGGATCCCCATGCAGCGTGCAGGTATGGTGGTAAACTAAGGTGCATGTGGTTTATTTCTTGCTCTTATGCTGGGGGATGTTAGATGTATTCTGTAGGCAGAGTGGGATACAGGAAGACAAATAAATGTCCATTCATTCCCGCTGCGCATAGAAAAACCTCCAAGTTGTACACCTACCTGAGGTTTTCATGCAGGTGTAAAACTAATGGATTACTACGGAATCCCCTAAATTGAGCAACTGCTTAAATCAGACCGGCTCCTTATAAATCCATTGTAAATGTTTTCTGCAAAGCATAGCTTGCAGGTGGCATTTATATATATTTTTTTTATAAAACAGAGTAAAGGGAATGAGTAAAAGTTGTGTTCACCTGTTTTTACTCTTACTTTTGCACTCCGTTTTTTGGAAGTTGGAAAATGAATGCAGGGGATCCAACAGTACGTAAGTGTTAACGTTGGTGGTCCTCTGCATTCAACTATCACTTGTTATGAAATGAGCCACAGAGACTATTATGCTTAATGTCCTGGACCTTGTCCTTCGCCTTTGAAAAGTCAGTGGTCACATGTGGATAACTAGAATATGTGCACTCCTTCTCAAATTTCAAAAGGTATTTGAATACATGCATCATCTGTTGTGTCAGTTCTCAAGATACAACTTTATTCCCACATGTTCTTCTTGATATTGTCTATTAAGTGGCTTGCCAGTAGTCTGTCCACTATGAACATTTTCCTACAGCACCTTTTTTCAGGGATTACCAAAGGCATTTCAGATTCCCTTTGATAGCCTTCGCATCTTGAAAATTCTCTGCACTCGAAAAATGCCACATTCTTCTTTTAATAATTGTTCAAATGAAAATACAACAGGGCTAGAAAACAATGTAATGTTTCGAACTTAAGTTCCTGCTAGACCCATGTCATAGGTGAACTCTTACTTTGTTGAGCTATCCGCTCTGACAATTTGCATTGTACAGTTCCCAGGCATACGATGCAGCCTCTCATATCCATCCACTACCCTCCTATGCCAAGCACAGCCTCAAATGGCCTAAGCTAACATATTGCTGAAATAGCAAACCCTGTGTAATTCCTTTGCTAATGTGCAAATATGCATAGATCATCAGAGAATGCATACGTCAGCTTAATGCTCATCCTATGTATAATGTTTGTTGCAAGGTGTGTGGAAACGTGTTTGCCAGAAATGAAATCGGGTGACTCACCAGTGATCTTTAGCTTCTCTATATCACAATTAAAGCAAGAGAAAAACATAATCGGAAAACGTTCCTCACATATTTAAAAGCAGAGGTAGTGGAACACAATTTGAATTATAAGAACTCAGCAGCCTGGGTCAGATATGATAAGGAGGAGTCCTGGTCAGCACAACGAGGATGCCTGGTGAAACAAATTAGCATGCCGTGTGTGATGTCTTACTTACACTTCCGAAGTGTGAAAGCCCTGCAGTGATGTTTATCTTCTGAATGTTTGGAGACAGGTGTGAAAAGAAAGCCTCATGCTTCAGAGGCAATTACAGAATACATGAGTACCTGGTCTTCTATTCCTCGCCCAGACAGGGGGTAGCAAGAGCAATGTGAACGGTACCAAAGAGGAATCTACTCCTAAATGACGTCCCTTATGTATTGTGACTAATATGAGGATGTCGTCCCTTCTTCCCTAGGGGAAGATCTTTCCTATGGGGCCAGGGTGGTGCGTCCACAGTACAACAGTCCCCCTTGGCAAGGTACACAAGTGGAGGATCACATGGGAGCAGAAGCCCTTTATGGGATTAGGGACAACCCTTCCCAGAAAACACAGTATAATCCTGCTCTATCCCAAAACCCCTCTTTACCTAAGACCAACCCCTCTTTCCTATCTTCAGATAGGGCCAACATTCTTCGTTGTACAGTCAGACAACTTCATACTTCAGATCTGACTAGAATACCAGGTAACACTATTACTTTTCTATGTAAAGATTAGATATGTACTGTGACGAAGAAGAGGCCCAGGAGGATACAGATCACGCCAGGGAACCGAAGTGATTGCTCTAGTCTTCCACGATATTCGATTGGTCCAAAATAACCCAACAGGAAAATGCAGGAGTTCAAATCCCTGTCAGCTATGATACTGAAGAAGAGCTACTCTCTGAGGAAGAGAGTCAAGAGCAGCTGGCAACAGGCGAGAAGCCGCGAGAACTGCACTGGCAAGCCCAGTAGAGAAGGGGGAGATGTCGCACACCGAGGACCGAGGTATGCCGCTGGTTGTCCAGGAAGAAAGGACAGTGCATGCAGGTTCCTGAGTCAACCTCCGGGCCTATCCCGAACCGGAGAGCTGCAACACTGAGCAGAACTGCTCCGAGAAGGATGCCAAAGGCTGCAAAGTGATGAACAGCAAAACCAAGTTTTCAAGTGCTGCTGGAGCCGGACAAAAGAGCACTGTTCCTCGGGAGCCGCGAACCAAGAGAAAAGGTACGCTGGCATACCGAGAAGGGCTGGAGGTGCGGGGAAGCCAAGGGAGAAATGTGGAAAGCATCTGAGAAGGGTTGGGCACCCTGAAAGCAGTGAGCTAGTCTGGAACATGCACGGCCAGGAGAAATATGGAATGAGAGGGTCTACGACCTTTAAAGTAACTGAAAGAAGTGAAAGAGAAGCACAGTATTGGCAGGAGAGTGAACCAAGTTGTGGTGAATACATATTGTGGGTCTGGGACCCGCACCCATCTGAAATGAGGGTCTGCGACCCTGAAGGGTGTTAAGATATTTTGAAAAGGGACACACATACTTGGCAGGGGAATAAACCAAGTCATGCTGTTGCCACATTGGAAGTCTGGGATCCGCACCCACATGAGGATCAAATAAGAGGGTCTGGGACCCTATGAGAAACAGACACTATCCAGAAAGAATTATATGTTTGTCAAAAGAATAAATCAACGTTTTGTGATACAGCTTTGCAAGTCTGGGACCCGCACTCATATGAAGACCTGAAAATAAGAAGGTCTGAAAACCTAAGAGTAGAAAGGAGAAGCTAAGCTCCTAATCAGAACTCGTTAGAAGCCAGGGGAAAGGAGCCAAACCCTGGTCATTGGAATCTTGTTTGTTAGGAAACTGAACATTTGTTTTCCTTTGAACACTTTGAGAACTTTAAAGTGGCAAGAACTGTCACTACTAGTTTATTTTGGAGTTTTGGAGTCCTTGCACTTTAGTCATTAATTATAGTGTTAGGGTCAGAAGTAGGGTTTCGCGACACGACAGTGATGGAGCATTTTTATTCGGACATTCTGACTGTTTTCCATAGTTTCTTAGAGGCAAGAAAACACCTCTTAGTTTTATGTATAGAAAAGGCCTTTCTCCAACCTCTTTATTTTTAATGAATAAAGTCCATGGGGGACACCATGGGGATTTTGGCAGAATTACCATTGGCAGTAATTCCGCAAGCAGTAATTCCGCCAATTTCTGGTGGTAAGGTGGAGGACTTACCCCCAGCATTTTGTTGGAGGTATATCCTCCACATTACCACCAAACTCACCCCGTCCACTATGCCAGAGTTTACAACCCAAGTGTGTAATATCTTTCTACCTCTTCTAAAAACCCAATACCATAGTGATGGTCCTAGGAGACTTTAACTACTGGTTGGGTAATAAGAATGATTCTCAAGCCAGGTCCCTTGAAGAGTCATTAGGGAATTTGGGTTTTGAGCAACTCATCAAACTCCCCATGCATATCAACGAGAATACCTTAGACTGGGTGGCCATGCACAAGATTGAAAACAACTAATGTGATGGTGTCTCCATGTACATGGTCGGACCATCTTTTTGTTAATTTTACTATAGTTTGTGAAAAGTTATTTAATCTAAGGGAGGTGAAAAAAGTTACTATATTATCCAAGAATCTTACATTTTTTTACACAAGATGCTCTGGATCAGTGGTTATTGCCTCTGAGGGAGCAGGTTAAGGATTTTACACAGGCCGAAGATATCTTGGATGCCTATCAACATACTATGGAAGAGGCTACCAATACTCTGGCCCCATTGAAAATTAAGTAGGTTTTGGAGAGAATGGGGAATATATGGCTCTCCCCAGATCTTCAAAATCTTTAAACAATTAAAACCAAGTGCTTTTACACTTTGAGAGCCTCCCAAGACATTCAAGACAGGGAGGCTTATAAGAGGGCAGTTGGGATATTTAAAACAGCAGTCATAGCAGCAAAGAAATCCTCCTTTGACACTGAAGTCTAAAGAACTTTGTAAGACTTTGAGAGAACTGGAATACCCATGTCCAAATAAAGTAGACACAATTGTTAAAGATGCTGCCTGGTGTTCGACTATCCAGTAAGCTATGCTAGATAAGCTGAATTGAATAAAACACAAAATTGAGATTAGTAAGAAGACCAGCAAACGAGTAGTAGATGTCATGGGTATCAGGCAGGTAGTTGGGGTAAGCTAGGTGGAGGCTTGGCAGGCCTGGCATAGGCACACAAAGAACCCATAACAAATCCCTCCTTCCATTCCTTCCTAGTGTTTGTAGTAACTTCCTGGTTACCACTTCCTGTTGCCAAACAGGAAGTGCATGATAACTCATGAGCTCCCTAGTGTTTGGGTGTGGCTGGCTATATAAGCCACCCCCATGATTCTTCCACTGCTTCGTGTTGCTTACTGTGAGCTGTATCAGCAACACACTTGCCGTGCTCTGGATCAGCCAACATCTGCTTACCTGCTCCGGATCATCCTCTTTCTGCTTACCTGCTCCGGATCATCCTGCTTCTGCTTACCTGCTCTGGATCATCCTGTTTCTGCTTACCTGCTCCGGATCATCCTGCTCTGCTTACCTGCTGCGGATCATCCTGCTTCTGCTTACCTGCTCCGGATCATCCTGCTTTTGCTTACCTGCTCCGGATCATCCTACTTCTGCTTACCCGCTCCAGATCATTCAGCTTCAGCTTACCTGGTTCTTACTCCATGCCGCAGCTATCTCCAGTCAAGAGGGCACTTCTACACCGGCACCTTTAAGAACAAAGAAGAACAGCGTTAACACGCGCACATCAGTAAGCTGCGCATACTCACCGAATCTTCCCGCGATGCTGGAATTCAGGTTAGTTGCACGAGCGCACAAACCCCTGTAAGAAAGAAGAGACATTATTCATTGCGCTCGCTCCAATAACGCGGACACTTATTTCACTGCGCTCTCTCTCTCTACGCGGTGCATACTTACCAAAAGCCTCCGAGCAAACTTACCTAACCACCAAGTCTCCAGTAGTGCTGAACCCGGACTCGAGGCGATAATACCACATAATTTCTCCTGAAAGGGAAAAGGAGAGACATTTCCAGGGGCGCCTCAATTGAAGGTGCTGCGCAAACCTACCAGCAGCTAGCTTCTACACGCAGCGCTACTCACCCACAAAAATACCGGCAAACAAAGACAATACGGACAATTTTGGACACTCAACATTCTCTGCGCAACATTCACTTGTGGGAAGGTCTTTCTAGCCAGTGAGGAAACTGGCGCCTTGAACTCTCGGCCTCGCTGTGAAGGCATGAAGTGCACACCCTACTAAAGATCAAGGTAAACCCATGGGGGACATCACAGCACACAGTAAAGAGAAGGGAAGGGAAGGGCCCAGGGGAATCGGGTGAATTCAGGTCTGAGTGTACACCTTGTATTTGACAGGTATTCCTCCAGATGAAACAGGGGAAGTGAAGACTCGGGGTCAAGGGAGGCTCATCCATCGCTCCTGCAGAGACACAGGCGAGTGTGACAGTAGATACTTCTGATGTGTTAGTATGTACACCAAAGACACCACTTAATCAGTTAATTTTTAAAAAAAAATATTTCAGCTTTATTACATTTTCAAGAGAATCACAGTTCACGTTTGGAACATTAAGATCCGTAAACCCGGATCAACAACATTGCACTAAAAACACGCAAAATGTGTCATTTAGCCAACACCCTCCTCCCCCACCCCCTCCCACCCCTAAACCACACCCCCAATCAACCTAACAAAAGAACGGCTCTTGCATGTTCACCTATACATTGTTACAATTCTTGAGGGATCATTGGTCTCCTAGACAGGTGTCAATTCCAGTCTGTGTATGGTAATCTCAAGGTTGGGAAAGTCGAGACATTTTGGCTCCCCCCCACTAACATATGTGGCAGGTACTCCTCATTCCTATTGGGTATATTTTTCACAAAAATCCAACCATTCTATTTCAACAGACCCAGCATCACTGTGAATTGCCGCCATTAAACGTTCCATCAGGTATATGTTCTGGGCCGTGTTGACCTATTCTTTCTTTCCAGGAGGGAGCTCTCTTTTTTCCAGTGTGCAGCCAGACACTCCTTCCCAGCCAGGAGCAAGATATGGACCATTTTCAGCAACCTTATATATTCTCCCTCATGCTCTTGTAGACCAAACAGTATCAAAATCAGTGTTTTCCCTCTCATGATCCCATCTAGGTCCCTAATCCATCTGAGGACCTCATCCCAGCAGGATTGGACCACATTGCATCCCCACCACATATGCCAGTAATCGGCCCTCAATCCACACTGCCGCCCGCACATGGGACCCACACTTAGGAACATTCTGGAAAGCCTGACCGGGTCATACTGTCACCTGTGCAACAATTTAATGGCATGTAGTTTGTAGTGGCAAGAAAGTGATGTCTGGGAGGTTCCCCGGCACATCCTCTGCCATGTCCGGGGGCGGGAGTTCCATCTCCAGGTCTCCCTCCCATCGCTGTTTCAGCCTGTTTGAGGTTCCCCTTCTCGTCTCAGCTAGGGCCCTGTATAATGCACCAATCAACCCCTTGGAACCAGATGCAGTGTCTATGATCTTCTCGAAGGGTGTAAGCTCTCTCTGTTTTTTCTCTTTCCAGGCCTCCCTCGTCATCACCCCCTTCAACTGTAGGTATGAGAAGACAGAGGGTGAGTCCAAGTACCTCTTCCAACTCCAGTATTGCAGTGAACCTGCCGTCTCTCCACAATTGTCCAACCCTTTCCGAACACGCTTCATACCAAGCTTGGAACCCCTCTGAGTTTGGAATGGCGTCCCTGATCCCCAGCACACCAGAGATGACCCAGCGGAGATGGCCACATTGTAACATCACCCAATCACACTCCTTGTTGCCAAATGCTCCAAACAGTACCCTGGAGTGTTCCCTTATCCTTCGTAGTAGCTTCTACCTAGGAGGCCATGACCATTCCTCAACTGTCGCCGAACGTAAGTGGTAGTTGTCAAGGCCCACCCATTGCAAATCTGCCCGCCGCCTGAGATGCAGAATTAGAATCCTAAACTGAGTGGCCTTATAGTACAATTGTATGTCTGGGAGTCCAACCCCCCAAACCCCCACTGTCCTTTAAGAAACTCAGTGCAACTCTAGAGACTATGGTTTTCTTCCCCTGCCAGAGGAATGGCGAGAGAGTGCCCTTGGTTACTTTAAAGTAGGAGTCAGGGAGCTGTATTGGGAGCATCTGGAACAGGTAAAGAATCTTGGGGTGTATCTCCATTTAATTGCGTTCAGTTGTCCCATCCAGTAGATGATCAGTTTATTCCATTTCACTAGATAGTTCTCCAGTACAGTTATCAGGGAGGTGTGGGGGGGGGGGGTGGATTTGCCTCATAGAGACCCTTTAGCTCTCCTGTGACGTTAATGCCCAGGTACCGCAATGTGCCAAGGCTAACTTTCATGCCCAGGGATGAGAATCACCCCATATCTCCGTCCTTACTTTTATCCAATGGGAAAAGGACCCATTTGCCGTGTTTATTTTGAACCCTGCCATGCAACCATATTCTTCAATCACACCGACCGCAACCGGCACTGAGGTCAGCGGGTTCACCACATGCAGGAGTATGTCATCTGTGTAGAGGCCCAATATGCAAGTCTTCCTGCCCACAACAAACCCCTCTACTTGCGGGTTCTGTCTCAGTCTATGGGCAAGGGATTCTAGTGAGAGCACAAACAGAGCAGGGGAAAGCAGGCAACCCTGCCTTGTCCCCCTACCCAGGTTAAAACCACCTTGAGTAGCCCTCATTCACCGCCACACAAGCCCTCAGGGAGGAATAGATCACCATGATACCACTATCTCTTGCCCAGCCCACCATGATACCACTATCTCTTGCCCAGCCCTATTTTAGTAAGGAACGCCTCTAGGAAATCCCACTCCACCCTTTCAAAGGCCTTCTCAGCATCCACAGAGAGAAGAGTGGGGTCACTTTGCATCCCCTGAGCTTCGTTTATCAAATGCAGTGTCTTTCTCATGGTGTCTGCTCGCTGACGCCCAACTACAAACTCCACTTGGAATGAACCAATTTCGGTAAATGAGCCTCCAACCTCGCCACCAGGACCCTAGCATAAAACCTGGCGTCTATATGAAATTTGTCGATAGGAGCCAAAGGACCTAGGGTCCCTGCCCTCCTTAGGTTTCACCGTAACGAGGGCCTGGACAAATGAATCCGGTGCTCCCTCTGTCTCCATAATGTCATTAAAGAGTAGCATCAAGAAGGGAAACAGGACTGCAGAGAATGTTTTATAGACTCCCGGGGTGAAACCATCTTCTCCCGGTGCCTTTCCAAGTAGGAGGCGCCCTATGGCGTTCTGAATTTCCTCACCAGTAATTGGGGCATCCATGGCCCCCGATTCAACTTCCATTAAGGACGGGGTGTGGGCCCCTTACAGATATTCATTAACCTCCCCCATGGCATTCTTTGCCTCACTCCTGTATAAAACCTTGTAAAACAAGGCATATGCCTCCTGGATCCTTTCCACTGTGCTCTCCCTTGTCTCCCCCCTTCCCTCCACCTCTGTGACCCATCTCTCAGCCCCGTAACCTCGCAGCCAGAGGAGCATCTACCCTTATCTCCATTCTCATAAAATGTCTGTTTCAGAAACTCTAGATTGTGGACTATCTTCCCCTCTTTCAGCAATTTCAACTCCTCTCTCAGGTCCCTCGCCTTCAAAATACGGTCCTCCCTATATATGGGTGATGACTGAGTGAGCCTTTCCAGGCCTCCCATTTTTTACCTTAGCCCTTTCTCTACAAGCGTACATTCCCTCTTCTTGCGGGCCCCCTCTCCAATCAACAAATCCCTCATTTTGGCCTTCGCCACGTCCCATACCATCCCATTTCTTACCTCGTCCGTGTCATTGATCGCAAAGAAGTCTTTGATTTTATTCTCAAATTCTTCTTTGAACACCGGGTCCTTCCACAATGATTTATTACACCTCCATTTAGAGTTTCTGGGGCACAGAGACCTCCCCTTTAAATGTCTACAGACACCATGTCATGGTCTGTCCAGGAAACTGGGTGAATCCCTCAGTCCCTCGCTACTTCCCATAGGTACCTTGAAATATACGAGTAATCTATTCTCGTGAGAGTACCATGTGAAGCAGAGTAGAAAGCAAATTCCCTCCCCTGTTGGTGGAAGTACCGCCATATGTCCCTCAGCCTGTACCGCCCCATGGCCGTTCTGAGCTCCACATCTCCCTCTTTCTGAGGTTCCCGTTCCCCATCATATTTGGCCTGCCTGTCCATCCATCCAGACATTAAAATCACCACCAAGTATAAGATGCCCCTTACCCTCTGCCATTACTTTCTCTGAGGTTCTTTGTAAGAATCTCTTCTGACCCTGATTTGGAGCATATATTGTTGCTAAGTTAAATCTTACTTTCTTTATCAAGCCAGTGATCAACATGGCCCTTCCTTCCGCATCCAACCACACCTTCGACACTTCCACCCGGAGTCCTCTCCAGACCAGAATCCCTGCCCTTGCCTTTCTAGATATTCCTAACCCCCAGTATTCACCGCCAATAAGACCACAGGGGATCCTTCGTTCATCGCCTCTCTGATACCAACTTTCCTGGAGGAATAAGACATCAATCCCAGACCTCTTAAATTCTCTTGCAACCAAAGACCTCTTGGTGGGGGAGATGAGCCCCTTAACATTCAATGTATATACACGCAGACTGTCACCCCTCATGACTCCACCTCTCTCGGCCATGACCAAATCCTGTACCCAAAGTAAATCTCTGAAAAAAAGCGAACCCCCACAGCTAAAACCTCAATTCCACAGGTGAACAGAAGAAGAGCAATCAAGTCTAACCTGAACCCCCTTAAACTCCACCTCTCCCCTCCCTCACCTTCCAACCACTCCTCTCCCCCCACAGCTGCGCTCAGCCCCTCCCAGGTACCATCACTAGGTGAGTCCAAACCACCAAATAAGCCCAAAACCCAGGCCTCAGCCCTAAGCACCTCAATCTTGGGTACCCCCACCCCAGCCCTCCAAACCTCAACAAACACATTACAAACCAAATGCCTTTAGACATTTCAGAAACCCCTGACCAAACCTTAGAGCACATTTATACCCCTTAAAGTACAAACTGTACATGCCCCTTTCCTCTGATGTTCGCCAGGGGTCCACACCATACTTAGAATTCCCATAGGCCTCCTCTGTGCCACCTCTGGGAGTGTGTTCAAGATGTATTGGGTGGGGACATGTTCAGCTTCCTAAATTTCCTTGAGCCTGGGATTTTTCTTCTATTTGGGCCCTTAATATGCCATCTTCTGTCTCCGTTCTCCCCCTGTGGACCCGGAGCAAGTTAAGTTCTTCCTCCCTGAGTAATTCCCTTCTGACTCTTTTTATTTCTTCCTCCGTCACGAGCCTGTACTTCTGCCCCTCGAGCTCGAAGGAAATCGAGAACAGGAATCTCCACCTGTATCATACACCTTTCCCATTCAGCCACTTTGTCAAGGGTAGACACAGTCGCCTCTTCGTGAGGGTGGGGGAGGACAGGTGCTGAAAGACAGCAATTCTCGCCGTACCCAGCAATACCGGCCCTTGGTCTTCGCTTTGTCCAAGATCTTGAGCCTATCTGGATAGTTGCGGAAACGCCCAGAACCGATGTCGGGCTTCGGGACGGACCACAGGCTCTATAGACCCTCTCAATTTTCCTTTCATCAATCGAGTTATCCTCGAAGAGGGGTTTTGTAAACTCATGTATCACTCTTTTGAGATCTCTTTCAGTCTCCCCCTCCTTTTCCGGCACTCCAAAGAACCAGAAGTTGTTTCTCCTCTAACGGTTCTCAAAATCATCCATTTTTAATACCATCCTTCCCTTCTCTCCAGGTCACCCATCCTTAAGTCCATTTGGGTCGCCAAAGTATCCAGGGAGGATTGGTTATGTTCCACCTCCTGTAGCCTCTCCTCCATTTTGTCAAGTCTTGTCAACTTTACCGCCAATGTCAGCCCTTATGCCCCAGATTTCCTCCATTAGCGAGGCAACGTCCTTCTTTGTTGCCATTGAGTCCTCACCTCTGTCCGCCATCGCCTTCCCTTTGTTGTTGTCTGCGCCTTCCGTCCTGCCCAGGTAAGCAAATTCAGCAAACCGAGATCTAGGCTCCATAGGACGCCATACCAAGGTGGAGCACCACCCTGGAGCAGGCACCGCTGAGCACCCCATCCCATGCAGCAGAGGGATCAAAGAGAAGACCCCAGCAGTGAGACACCTAACAGCATAGCGAGCAGTCCTCGGAGCACGTAGTGGATGGAGGCAAGTCTCTATTGCAGCCAGTCAGGTTCCCCAGGGCCCGTTCAGGTAAGCTGGGCCCAAACAAGTCTCCAGAAGAATGTCCCTTCCCTGTGGATTTCACCAGTCCCCCTCCTCAGGGGTGTCACTTCCTATTTAGTGGGACTCGGGCAGGCAGGCACACGCCCCGAATTCGGCGGCCAGACACCTCACCTACAACCCCCTACCTGTTCTGGACTCACTTGGCGGCTACCACACATGCCCGGGAGTTCTCTAAATTCCTTCTCCGATAGTCTACAGAACCTCTGGGGGCTTAACTAAATCCAAAAGCACAGTTACAAAGTGCAGCCTCACAGTGCCTCGCCTAATTCCTCAAACCAGCGAGGCAGGCACATGTCCCAATCCTGGGGGTCCTCACCTCTGAATCCGCACTTCCTCAGAGTTTGTTGGCCACTTCCACCAGGAGAAGTTTGGGCCCAAGGGGATTCACAGCTCTCTGGCACTCCGCCCCCCTCCGCCGCCTCCACACTAAATCCTATGGTCCTTGGGGTCAGGGCCGGTGAGGTGGGCACACACCCCAGTTCTGGGGGCCCTCACCTCCCAGGCAGCCCTCTCTGATCCCCAACAGGCAGCCTCTTCACTCCCCGCAGCCCAGGCTCATCCCATGCAGTCTGGGCCTCCTTCGTTGGGAGCTGCTGGAATCCTGGGGGGCTCCGGTGCGCACAGACTGGGCTTCCCAGGTCGGTGCCCCAGACGGGCCACTGATGCTCCTTGCTGACCCTCTCAGAGTCCATCAAGCAGGCCGGGTCTCTCCGGTGCGGCCGCACCACAGGGAGGCAGGGAGCCGCCAACAATCCTGTATATTAGAGGGGCACACTGGCCACCCTCTCAGCTCCTGGTCTCTCCGTTCCTGTGGGGGGGTGGGAGCTGGGATTCCCACCTCAGCGCTTGGTCAACAGAGCGCTCCCACCCTTGCCTCCGAGCCGGTCCCAGTGCGGGCAGCAACCACTCAAGGTCTTCCCAGTTCACTTTCCCGATGGAGGGCTGGTTCTCTACTTCTGCTGAACTGATTTCCTCAGGACTTCGCTCTAAATGAAGCCCATCTGTTCCTTAGGCACCATATCAACTCTGTGGGGGCCATAAGTGGGGGCACACTTACTTTATAGGGGCCTTGGTGACGGTGGAGCGCAGTCAGGAAACGTCCATCCGCGCGCCCCCTGGTGGCCTCCAATCAGTTCAATTTTAAACTTATTTTAGAATCAGAACTTGGTTTAGTCATTGATAATCTTAAACCGACTAGTTGCAAAGGGGTTGTCTGCCCAGCAATAGTCATAAAGCCTTGTACTCCCACGCTGATAAGCATCCTTTGTAAATTTGTTAATGCATCTTTTAGAGAAAATACCATTCCCACAAGCCTTAAAAAAGCTTGGATACTAAAAAAAGCCAGGTTTGTGCCCAGAAACACCAACGAACTAGCGGCCTATTACTAGCACCTTGTTTCTAATGAACATTTTGACTTTGTAGCCTATACTCAAATCTCGACACACTTGAATGCACATGGGACCCTTAACAAATGGCAGTCAGGTTTCAGGCAGGGGGGATGTGACGGAAACAGTCCTGCTTGACCTGAAATCTAGACTATTACAGGTTATGGACAGGGGGCAATACCGCAATGCTCATGCTGCTTGATTTATCTGCAGCTTTTGACCTGGCGGACCACGTGTTGTTGGCTGCCAGCTCGAGGATGTTCCAGGCTTTTCCAAAAGTGCTGCCCTCTGGGTTAGTTCATTTCTGAACAACTGGTGGTGCAGAGTGTGCAGTAAGGATAAGGAGGCAGAAGCTGAACCACAGCTCCTGGCCTTTGGAGTGCCACAGAGGGCTTGTCTATAACCCCCTCCCTTTGCAATAGCTTTACTGTGCCTTTTTTCAGTCTCCTGGAAGAAAACAGTGTTGGCTTTATGAATTACGCAGATGGCACGCAGTGTGTCATCCCATTGACTGGCAATCATCTAGAGGGTGAAAAAAGACTGTCAATAAAATATACCATCTTATAGAAACTGGGATGTGAAGTAACGGTCTAGCACTGAATAAAGAAAAGACTGAACTCATGGTGATAGGCACAGAGGCCACACTATGGAAGATGGGTACAGAATATGCTCAGTTTCTTGTGGCAGGATGCAATTTTAAAACCAAAGAAAAAGTGAGTTTGTCTGGATAAGAATCTCAACAAGCGGCCCATCTGAATAGCCTGGTCTCACCTACTGCCTACTATATTAAGCTGCTAGCGCAGCTTCGTACATACATCTTCCAAGTCAGTTGTGAGACCATATCGAGAGCAATCATAGGGTCAAAAATTGACTACTGTAGTAGCTTGTTAGCGGGCATCGCTAAGTCTGACTGCACTAGATTGCAAACTCTGCAAAATAGTGCAGTGAAGAGTGATCTCTGGTCTCAATAAGAGGGATCATATGTTGGAGGCCAGATGCAGTGTGCACTGGCTTTCTATTGAGGCAAGAATAGAATTTTGCCTCCTATTGATCACTTATAAATGCCTGGCGGGGGTAAACCGCTATATATTTGAATGAAGCTATGGTCAATAAATCCAGCACAAGGACTATTAGGTCCAACAGTACTAATCAACTTAAAATACTAGACTGCAAATTGATGCAGGTGAAGAAATGTGCCTTTTCTCTGGCTGCACCCAGAGCCTGGAATGCCATCCCTCCAGATCATAGGGAAATGGGATCCACTGCAATGTTCAGGTAAAATTGAAGACCTGGCTGTTTAGATGATGTTGATTAGAACTCACTTTTTCATCTAGAGGTCTTGTTATCTCCCTGCATTGTTAGACGCACCTATTGTAAGTATTGTCTGTGTGAGAAACCTGAAGGTGTCTCCCAGACTAGTCCCCAGGGAGCTGTCATTCAGGTGGGCAGGACACGGCCATCGCTATTGGATCCAGTTCCTGGGGGTGGACCAGTGAGGGAGGATCACCTGGATGGTGGGTCCTCGGGGAGTGGGTGTGGGACACTGACGGCTGAGACGCGGTATCCCCCTTCCTCCAACACCTTTTCCCCATCCTACCACATAGGATACTCAGAAACTCTACCCCTCACGCATTTTCTGACACAAAGGCTTTCGCACAGTATGACACAAGACAATGGAGTAACACCAGAGCTGTTTACCTGACATGTCCAAACACAAGGGTCAGGCAAAGTCAGGCAATTGACCATAATCACACATACCTGAAGGCCCTTTCCCTTCCCCATAGGGATAAAAGGTGGAGCACGAGAGCACACTACGAGCAAGGTAAACCGCACAACAAGACAGCTATTCCAGTACGGCAATTGAAGAGGAGGAGAAAAGAGGCGAGAACCAAAGGGGCAACAAGGAGAGAAGAGGCCTTGCCTTTTCCAACGCAGACTCGCAAAGCCTCAATGAAAGGAATTGTAAGACCATGAACAATAGCCAGCGTGTGTTGCAGCAGATGTCAACGGTACACAGAGCTCTCCTACACTGATAATAAGAAGAGGGAGAGATGCTTGCTGCCGTGGTACCGGCCTTGACTCCAGAGACAAGAAAAGCCAAGCGGTTCATCACAGCCGGTGAGGCGAGGGGAGAACTGATAAGAAACCGAACTGTGTTGAACAAAAGTTGCCAATGACAAATTAAGGGAAGTTCCAAAAAGAGCTGTTAACACGTTAGGGGAAAACCAGCTGCAGAGGGGTCCAGCACCACGTGGGTGTTCATTTGGGAGACTCTAGTTGATTCCCTGTTTGTTGAAACTACTGATACCAGAAGGTCCTAGGAGAGCCGTAAGGAAAAGGTCAAAGTGGTCATACAGGGGTCTAGCAAAATCCTCTGTACAGTTGAAAGTCTTTGACGGGCATGCAATGGAAAAGCCAAGGGAAGTGGATGGCGCATAGTAAGAAAGCAGAAGGAACACTGTGTTGGCAAGACTGAACCCGACAGAGGGATGCCGACAGAAAGGGGCAAAGAATAAGGCCCCAATCAACATTGTGAATACAAAGGTGAAGTTGTTTGGGAAAAGCCGTAGTGAACCTGATGGAGGGAGGCTAACATTTGAGAAGGCTATGAGACCAGAAGAGGGGGATCCAGGGGTGAAAAGTCATTCCCCAACGTACATGCAGAAAATAACTTTGTTATTTTTAACGTATCAGGTCCTTAGAGGCAAGAGACACAACCACTGAAGGTCCTGATAGCTGAGAACAGAACTGTTGTCTTGTGCTGGGAAAGCTCGAGAGTCTGCTGTGCTCAGCAGTCCCGCCTTGTCCCATGCTCAAAACGTGGGGAAGGGAGACCCCTGGCTACCACATCCTGACTTTTGTGAACACTTCGTTCTTTCTTGTGAATCCTATCCCACACTCTTTTTGTAGTTAGTTGTAAGGATTGGCAATAGTTTTATTTTAGTATAGGCCCTTTTATTTGACAAGAGGCCACTAGGAATGCCTTATTATTTGATGGTCGTAGCTAGCTCCCATCTTAGATTTAGGTTTAGATTAGGCGTTTTTTCAACCTGCATATACAGTTTAATAAATACCTTTGAACTTTGATCACTATTGTCCTTCTTTAATGTTGCCACCCTGAGTTCCTTACATATGGTATGAGGAGTGGGCTGTGACTCAATTGAAACTAATTGGGTAACCATACAATTTCAAAAACGTAGTCAGGGAGCTTCGAACCCTTCCATCGCCACAACATAATCAATAGGGTTTGATATCTGTAGCTGTAGGGAAGCTATTATCCGCTCTGGGAAAAGAGGAATGATTCCTACAGACTTGGTTTTGATACCCCTGCAGGGTGCTACATAAGATTGGCCCACAATCTGGCCTAGCGTGGAAGTTCGGGATAGATGTCTTATTAGGCATTATTGATCCCGACTTCCAGGGAGATGTGAAGGTTCTCTGGCCAAATCATGTTGAGATCTCTTTTGAGTTATGTCACGGAGATCCAATTTCCCAGGGAATTTAGAAAAGAGCTCCATTTCTAAGTTTAAAGAAAGTGAACCCGGAGAAAACAAAAAGAGGAAACTTAGGCTTTGGGGAATCTGATAAATCTCTTAACATTGAAGAAAGGAAGGGAGAAGAGCCTACCATCTATCCCACCCTAGGCTTCGCCCAGCAAAATGATCCAGCTCTCACTGAAGCTTTTCTACAAGCAATTCCAGAAGGAGAAGACTTCAAGAAAGGACGTCCCTTTTTCTTCTTAAAACAAGGATTGCTTCATAGATGAGAGACGTCTACGAAGATTTAGTAAAAACACAGTTGGTAATACCCAAGAGCTACCGAAAGGTTGTGCTAGAGATATCGCATTTCCATCTTACAAGGGGGCATTTAGGACAATCTAAAACCAAGGCGCATATTAGTGGGAAGTTTTATTCCCAAGTATCCATGCCGATATCCTTCATACAAACGTGTGAAATATGTCAAAAGCCCAGCATGCACATCCCATTATCTGCCCCTCTAAACTTGTTGCCGATTGTAGAAGTCCCCTTTTCAAGAATCGGTATGGACATAATTGGACCTCTAGAGACATCCAGACTAGGCAATAAATATGTCTTGTGATTTTAGATTATGCTACCCGATATTCCAAAGCATTCCCAATGTGAAATAACACCACCCAACAGATCCTGAAACACCTTCTACTGTATTTCTCCAGGGTCGGCTTTCCAAAGGAAATACTAACAGACATGGGTTCGAATTTTATGAGTAAGCTTATGGCCGAAGTCGAAGAGCTACTCCACATTATCACCTTGTGAACTTCTATGTACCAACCCAAAAATGATGGCTTGGTAGAAAGATTAAATAAAACCCTGAAGCTAATTTTACAAAAATTGGTAGATAAGGACTGCAAAGATTGGGACCAAATGATCCCGTGGGCACTATTTGCAGTAAGGAAAACCCCTCAGGCTTCCACAGGTTTCTTTCCTTTTGAAATGCTCTATGGTAGAGAGCCCCAAGATTCCCTGGACGTGCTCCGGGAAACCTGGGAAGAATGAGAGGAGGCCCCCATTCCCATCTCGCAAATGGGGGCCAGCAGGATGCAAGAACGTATGAAATTGGTTTGAGACTTAGTATGTACTCATATGGAAAAGGCCCAGAGCCAACCAAAAACAAATTATGACAAAAAAGTGAACTTAAGGTCATTCTCCATAGGACAAAAAGTACTGGTCCTCTTACCCACCTCAGAAAACAAACTTGTCTCCAAGTGGCATGGACCTTAGGAGATAGTAGAACGAATGGAAACCTGTACTTATAAACTAGTGAACTGGAGTTCCCAGCCCTTTACGATGAAGCAGGAATACCCTTGAGATGGATGGGGATGCAGAAATTATTCAAACAACAATAATCGAAACAACTCAGGTAGTTGGCAAAAGGATAACTGTTTTAATATCAAGGATCTGAAATAGGGAGTACAACGGACAACAATAGACGTCTCAGCGCAAAATCTCTCAATGCATATTAGAAAAAAAGTTTGTTTATACAACAGAAAATCATCATAGGTGACGTTAACCTGCGTATTACTAACGTCATCCTATGTGGCTGAATACAAAAACCTAGTGGCAAGTGTGATAGGGCCTAAGAAAACATCTAAGTATATGATCCATACTCTTTTAGGCAGTGGAATAAAGTGATAGGCTTCTTAACATCAGGTGGGGCAACTAAGCCCTCCCCTCAAACAGGTCACTATGAACATCACTAAATATATGACTTTCTATTAGCTAAATAACTATTGGACCCTTGCTCGTGCGATCCCCTATCATTGGTTGGCTTCTAACCTCCGTCAGTACCTTCCCACCTACGTATAGCAGCACGCAGGCTGAGCGGCCATGTTCTGGTCAGCTCGTCTTAACCATAGCTTCCCACCAATTAGCATATTCATCCATCATCACCGAAGAGGTCTGCTGTCAATTAGAACTTTGAACTTGTCCTCGGGAGGGTTCGATGCTCTGGGAAATTCAGGGGAGTGAAGGCACGCTCTGCCCTTGTGCGTAGGTGTGACCATCATGCTCGTCGAACTTCATATCCCCACGTGACTGACGACCATGAAATCGAGCTTCTACTGTATTAAAATATTATTTTCTAATAGACCTCTGACGTCTTCTTGTTTTTGTCCATGCCTTCTGAACAGGAGCTTCATTCTTTCACACAATTTGTATCCAATGTCAGCTCACCTCAGCCTGATACGGCCATGGCTTCTTGGCTCATCCAGCCTTGCCTTTAATTCACTTGTTTTTCTAACTGTGACATACTGGAAAAGTGGCCTTACTTCTTTTGCTCAGTTCTGCTATTTGTACGTAGTGGAAACATCCATTCTTTATTCACTTATAAATATATATGCATATGTTGCGCATGCCGCAATCTATTCACTATAAAGCTAGCCTCAGGAATACTTCGTCTGCTTGCGTTTCTTTGCATATGTACACGTGTAAAACAGCTAAACATTTTCATCTAGCTCGTTGGAAAAGCTTCTTCATCTTCATCCCAAAATGTCACTTGTCTTCGATACCTTCTTTATGCCTTATAGAATTGCCTGCATTCTTTCGTCTCTACATCTCCTCTATACACGTCAGCTCTGTTCTGTATGACATCATCACTCTTTTCGTTCAGTTATTTGGCCTGTTTCTTTCAGAATTTCATTCGAACGACCATCACATTGTCACACATGCAGGTATGGTTTTCTCACTGGGAACCTTGCTTCCCAGATTCTCCTAGGTATCAGTATTTTCAATGGCTCTATATGTGTCTCATGCTCTGGCTCCCAACATATAGGCAATATGAGCGAGGTGGTTGAGGTTGGGGTACTTGACTCCTCTACACTCCCCCCTCTGGGTGATTCATCGACCACTCTCCCCTCATTCTTCACATCTAGACATCCTTGTCTGAAGTAACGCTTCTTAGGGATTCATATCTTTATGACTCCCTTCAGGCATCCAGCTGATTTCACATGCTCATCCTTGTTCCAAGTCATGAGCATGCACTGTCCACTTGGACTGCAATAGACCCATCTTCCCACATACTTCTTTTGGTTCTTTGGATACAGGAATTCTGTTCCCTCAGGTGCATGGATGCTAGTCTTTACAAAGTCTCTGATTTCTTTATCTGTCAGATCTCTGGCCTTCCATCCGGATTCAACATCAATCATGATTTTCAGCCCTATAGCTTTATTTGCTGTCTCCTTGCACTGTGTGATTATTATCTTGATCACACAGAATCCCAGCAACACTAACACACTCTGGGCTCCAAGGAACTTGAACATGTCTGCCATCCATTGTGGAACTCAAGAAAAGAACGATCCAAACCAGCTGTCATCAGCAATGTCTTCTACTTTGTCTATCATCTCGACGTGTAGTTTTGTTACCATCTCTATATCCTCTGTCAAAGTTCCATTTTCGTCATCGTGAGAAGGTATGAATGTGCAACATGATCCTCTGATTTTGGCACAAACACCTCCATCCATAGCTGTGATCATGTCCAAGATGTCTCTATTCTGAGGAGTCATCAGGGGTATGGCTCTCATCTCTTCTCTGATAGCACTGAATCCCTTTATGGTTGTGTTGATCGTCTGCAGCAATTCCCATCTGGTAATCTACAGCCATTTGGTATTTGTGTCAACCTGGATTCTCAGCATGAAGAGCAATGTGAAAACTAACGAAGTCTGGCTGAACAGTCTACGTTCATATGGGATGGAGACAAAAGCTACTATTGACTTGGCAGATAAATTGTTCTCCCTTTTCATTCGGGTTATCAGCTCCACAGATCTCTTCTTCCTCAGGTGAGCATCTGCTTTTGGTAAACTGTCAATATTCAAGTCACTTTTCGGAATCACCAACGCAGAAAAAATGAACATTCACCATAGTGCATATTCCTCCCCAGTCTGGGGGTAGTCTCATATAAGCTCTTGCTCCACAGACCCAATAGTGATCCATGATCACTGCTGTTCCAAGATTCATCTTTGGTCCATCAATGATCCGACTGCAGTTTTGATTCTCTCTGACTTTACTTGTGCCATTGTTTCTGAAGCACAGCTTTGAACTTTCCAAAGGCACTATCTGCAAGGGTCCTCCTCTGTCTTCGACCCAGGTCAACAGTTTAGCAAGTCTTGGCCACAATGGTTTGCACAGCACCTGTGCATTCCAAACAGTTGATTCAGGATGATCATATATCATCAAGACTCTGCAGATAACCACTCCTTCTTCCCATCCATTGGGTGATAGCACTGATCCCCAAATCTGGATCTGACCTCTGTTCTTCCAATGTCAGATGTCTTCTTCAGTTTTTCCTGGACTCTCAAGTCATTTGTTTACTCCCCATCTGATTCCAGCTCCTTTTACTCCAGGCTTTTCATATCTGATCATGTGATTCTTGATATGAGCTCTATCTCTTGTCTTTGGGTCTTGCACATAGTTATATCTTCATCTGGATCTTTCCATTCAGTTGCCCATTTGAGATAGGCATCTTGACCCATAAACTGACCTCTTGCTCTGCAGAGTGCTATGTGCGACAGACAATATGCTGCCTGAACGTCTATTTCAATAGCTATCAAGATCTTAGACTTCCCCATGCCATAAGGCAGGAGTGCACACACAAAGCATTCCTCCTTCAAGGTTCTCCTTCCCACTTCCTTCATATGCTGATATCAAATGTTATTCCCCAAATGTGCTGTACTGTCCAGGTAATCATTTAGCTCATGCTCATCTTCTATAGCACTTCTCTTGGATCTCGTTTCTTTCTTACGAGTTTCTTTATCCATCTTATGTAACATGATAGCATAGTTCTTCTTTACTAGCCCACTTACAGACTCATTCATCAGTAGACTGGGTGAGTTAATATGTGCCACCTGTGTAGGAGAAAATTCCAAAGGTTTCATACTATCAACATAAACTTTAGGCATCAAAATATCTCACATAATCTCCACAAGTGATCTCTTTTTAAAAGGTGACCCAGGTTTATTCATCACAGGACCCGATGCTCTTGTGTGTACCTCTAGAGTAGGAACAATTACATAAGGTCTTGGCTGCCTTTTAGTTGCCACATCTGTACCCTTCTCTTGCATAGGAGGATACACAGGAATCTTCACTCTATTTACATCTAAATAATAAGCTGTTCGTACTGTAAGTGAGAGCAGTATTACTATGAACAAAATACAGGTGTAGATCGTACACAAACATGACCATTTATAGTAATAACCTTTGGCACATCGTGGACGTCTCTCGTGATCTGCCATAACGAAGTTGCCACTGGTGCTGCCCATGTTTTACTTTTAAGGAAGGAAAATATGATCTTTAATGGGGCAACATCATGCACTATTTCTGGTATCTGCAGAGTCAGCTCAAAAAGTTCCTTAATCAGCTTCAGCAGGCTGATTCATACAATAATGAACTCAAATTCCCAATGGATGCCACGAATTGGCCTCTGACCAGACGACATGAAGATCTTCTTTCAGCATGAAACAAAAGTTCCTTAATTAGTAGACCTTTGGATCTGTCCCTCTCGCAAACCTTATTCAGTTCTCAGCGTTCTCTCGGAGTATCCATTCACTTGGATAATGATGTCTCTCAATATTTCATTGAGCGCTGCATTGTTTCTCGGGTCTCTCAAGAAAGTTGAGACGTCGGTCCGTCTCCCAACAAGATGTTGACATTCCTCTATCAGATAACAGAATACCAAACCAGCCAATCTATATGCATTATCGGGTAACAGGGGCATTTGTGTTTTCCACACTGAACTCAGGAAGCTTAAGGATCTGTTCAGTGACAGCTGCACGCAATATTCTCACATTTGGACCATTCTTAGGATTTTGCAGGAAAAAATGAACGTTAGTAGTTCTCCCTACCAGAACAGGGTAGGCGCACAAGATGAACAAGAAAACAGTAAGAACAATCCGGGAAACCTTATCATTGGGCACCACCATACGTGCCTCTAAACAGGAACTCAGTAAGAAATTAATCTGGGTACTGCTCCCTTTTCCAATTGTTGAAAAGGAAGTCCAGATTTGGCATACCTTGCTCTTTTCAGTCAAGGCTTAAGCATGCCTCAGTCCAATGTCAACAAATTCCTATGGCTCAAGAACACAATAACTTCCCTTAACTCCTTTTTAAATGACTGAAAAGAGTGTCCTGAAATAAGCGACAGTCCAATGAACTCTTTGTCTTTATGTTACACTCACCTGGCTCCCACAGAGGCGTCGATCTGGACTGGACTGCTGCGATCTCCACCAATGTGACGCGTAGGGCCGAGATGACGGACTGGACTGGCCCACCTAGCTTCGTTTGCTTGGCCCATAGGAATATTCATTCTTCTGCAAGTGGAGAAAGGGAATTAACCACCCGTGGAGTTGAGCGTTCTACCCCCCACCTCGTTGTTCTCCCCACTGATCACCTTGGATGTTCCCTCTTATAGTCTCACCTGATGATTTGAAAAGATGAGCTCTCCATCCTGCATTGAGCGCAGGGGCGCGTAGATAACTAGTTGCTTCACTGGCTCGAAGGAATTGGTGAGTTCCAGGACAATATTGACTCCGATATTACCGGCAAGACGCCATAAGTATGTAGTTTGTAAGAGTTCAAATGCCTGACTTTCACTCTTGTCCAATTCCTTGCAGGTTGCAGCTTGACCTTACTGAAGAGTTCCTCGTGGCAACCGGTAATATTCTGGTAAGGATTTGTATTATCCAACACAGTTCGATAAAGTAATGTCCATATGTAACCTGTTGCTTTCTCCCTTATTCAGGCACTGAGAGAAAGTATGAAGTCTCAGGGACTAATGCCTCCGGCGGTAAAATCAGGTAAGTCTTTTGTGGTGAGGAGGGTTCCCCTTGTTAGTCCCTTGTTTCACCTTGCTGTCCTTTTGTTTCCCCTTAGGGGCCGGGGTTCGGCTAGGATGCAGTGGAAGCTGCGCCAACCTGTGAAGAAGAATAGTACCCCCGGTGGTAAAATCAGGTAAGTCTATGGGGGGTATTCCTCTGTGTATTCCCTTGGCTCACCTTGCTGTTCTTGTCTTCTCCTTAGGTGCCGGAGTGCGGCGGGAACATGCAGGAGGATGCGGTGAAATGTGAAGATGCTGCGAAGGCCGGTGAGTTCAGCGTGGCGCTGCAGCAGGCGAGGCGACGCACATAAAATAACTTCTTTCTTCCAGCTCGAAGGCGCGATGAATCGGGAATTCAGGTAAGGATCAAAGGTATTGCTCTTGTTCTAACCTTTTCTCCTTCTTTCTCCCTTTTTCTAGGAGCTCCAAACTCGAGGCGGGCGTGGCAGAAGACTGGATGCAGACTTGCAGGCACGGTGAGCGTTACGCTGCTGGATGCAGAATAACGCGAAGCGTGTGCTGCTCTTAGGGCGTGCTTTAAATAGCCTCCAAAGTAGTCCCAGGTAAGTATTCCTCCCCAGCCCCACCCGAGTAAAAAAATAGTCCCTAGGTAAAATAGTCCCTTCCAAGCCTCTTTTGGCTTGGTGCTCTTGCAGCATGGTCTGCATCAGGTAAGTTTGCAGCATGGTCTGCATCAGGTAAGTTTTAATATATGAGCCTGGCGCCTATGGCGCCAGGACTGACTCTCCATATGAGCCTGGCGCCATAGGCGCCAGGACTGCACCCAAATAGCCCCTAGCAGGGGTTGTTGGGCTTGCTTGGGGTAACTTGATCCCTGCTTCCGGGGTTGCTGGACTTGGTCTGGGTCCCCGGGGGTAGACATCATGACACTTTATTCAGCAGCTTCTGCGTCCTTCCTCCTTGTAATAGACCTAGTCTGCACATGCTGTGGTTCTTCCCCAATACTCTCTTCGGGTGGGGGTGAGGTTGATGTGGATTCTCCAGGATAGATCTTTACGTCACCGAGGAATATCCAGCGTGTCTGCCTTGCACCTTGACTGCAGACAGCGTAATGTCTTCTACTATGAAGGGGCCGTTAAAACGAGGTTCATGCCACATCCAAGTGATATTGCAGATTAGGACTGCATCTCTGGGGAAAAGTTTAGGAAGATAAAGCTGGTCAACTCTGGCTGTTGTGGCATCTCCTTCTGTGTTCTGCGTTGCCCTACACCCCTTTTGCTTGAGCTGATCTGAAATTACAGATACTTGCAGTCATACACGTAAGGTAATCACGTAGCTCCTTTCCTATCAATTCTGCTATTGGCTGGACATCACTAACCCGAGACGGAGGTGTGAGAGGTGTCCTCATTCACCTCCCTGTCACTATCTCGTGCGGGGTAAGATGGTGGTCTGAACCTGGCTGGTTTCTCAACGCATACAATGTCAGTGGTAGACAATGCAACCATCCTTTCTTCAGAGTCAATTTCAATTTAGCTATTCTATCTTTAGACAAGCCATTGAGTCTCTCACAGACACCATTTGTTTGCAGGTGATACGCCAATGAAAACTTGTGCTTTATACTAAGCAACAAGCTTATTTGTTCAAAGACTTCATTGACAAAATGAGGGCCATTATCTGATCTTAATACTTCACATATTCCCCATCTAAGAAACACTTCTCGTACTAAAAGTTTAGCTGCAAAAGTGGTGTCTGGGTTTGTACATGGTCCAGCTTCAATTCACCTTGAAAAGGTACATACTACAACAATCATATATCTGTATCCATTACAGACTTCAAGCATGTTGACATAGTTGATATGTAAATGCTGAAAGGGACCATTAGGTCTCAGAATAACTCCTCTAATTGTACACAATGTGTGCCCAGCAGTAATCTTTTGAAATACGATACAAATTACTAGATAAAATGCAACATGTTCTACTATATTTGGAACTAACCAATTCTCCACTATTGTTGTTGCAAGGCTCTCTCTAGTGATGTGCGCAGGGTAGTGCAGCTGTTCCAATGCCACCCTTAATAAGGCTACAGGCATCACCGGTTTACTAGTGCTGTCTTGTTGTCACAATGCCTCAGAGAAGTTTAAAGAACACCCTCTCCGCGTCCACAAGTCTTTTTCGTCTTGGGGCGCTTCCCCTTGGATTTCTCCCAACTGAGTTCTAGACAAATTATTATAACAATTTGGCACACTCATCATCACCACCATGCTTTCATTCACATCAGACGTATCAAATGACATAATTACTTCTATATATGCAAACGTACGTCATAGAATTCCTCATAGTTCGAACAATCATGTGCGTGCTCACCCTATGCCAGTGGATCCGCTACAAACATGGCAGGATTCACTATTCTGCATCTGACTATTTTAATCACTGGATTTGATATGACCACATCATAGGCAGAAACCCTTTGAGATGTCAACGTGCCTTTGGTTTCTCCAAAATGGCAAATAATACATGTTCAACAAATAACGACATAGAACATCCCATTACTTTACTGACAGCTTTCTCAATGACGAAGGCTGCGGCTGCCAAAGATTGTTTGCAAGAGAAGGGACCCCTCATTACTGGGTCTAAAGTCCCACTGTAATATGCAAGGGGCTTGTACCCCAACGTAGTTGTCTGAGTGAGTTCTGCTGTCATAACAGTGTCATTCGTGTGCGAAAACAAAAAGAATTCCTCAGCATAATTAGGAACCCTCAAACTGGAGCTGTGCAAATTGCTTTTTTTTTATTAATCAAACCCTTCTTCCATCCGTCTGTCCAAACATTTTTCTCTTGGTTTGCCTGTGCTTTCTTTGGAGCTTGCAATACGGGCCTTATGAATGAACTGTAATCAAAGACCCATGCTCTCACATAGTTACAAAGTCCCAGGAATCTCTGCATATGCTTTATTGTAACTGGCTCTACAGTTTTTACTATAGTTTCAAGAGTAACCTTTCCTTCATGTGAAATTAACTGGGCAATGTATAGCACTTCTTGTTGACAATACTGTAACTTCTTTTGCCAACTTTATATCCTTTGTCATCAAGAATAATCATTAACTGAACAGAATCACGTGTGCACTTTTCCTCTGTGGTGCTGCAGACCAATATGTCATCCACGTACTGCAACACAACACTTTCTAAATCAATATTGCTTCAGTCCATCTGTAGGACCCTATTGAAAATCGATAGTGACTCACAATACGCCTGGGGTAAACGAGTGCTTTTCAGTCAAATCTTGCGAATCTTTATGCAATAGGATTGAGAAAAATGCATTTTTCAAGTCAATCACAGTGAGATTGTCATGATGCCCGCTCCCGGGGAGCCGGTTCAAGCCCTGCGTCCGAAAGCGGACATCCAGTCCCCAAGGAAGGACCCAGCAACCCCATATAGGGACCCTTTGGACAGTGTCCTGGCGCCTATGGCGCCAGGCTCATAAAAGACATCAGTCCTGGCGCCATAGGCGCCAGGCTCATTATGGAAGTGCTTGGGTGCACTTACCTGATGCAGACCATGCTGCAGGATCCCGGCCTCCTTGAGGCCTGAAAGGAACTACTTTACCTGTGGGACTAATTTACCATCCGAGCGTGGTCGGGGAAGGATACATACCTGATTGGAGGAAGGATATATACCTGGAACTTCTTCCAAGGCTATTTAAACCCCACCCGAACAGCCACACGTGCTTCGCGTTGTTCTGCATCTAGCAGCTTGACGCTCACCGTGTCTGCTCCTGCATCCTGACTTCTGCCACGCCTGCCAGCATCCTGGATCACCTGCAAAGGAAGAGAAGAAGAGAACAGAAGAAGGAAAAGTCCTTACCTGCTAAATCCGCATCCCGGAGACATCTCGCCGACAATCCTGAAAAGGAAGACTTTTATTTAAAAGCTCATCGCGTCGATCGCTGCAGCGCCGCTTTCCACTCACCTTTACAGGGCGCCTCCATGTTCAGCAACGATCATCCGGATTCGCAGTCACGCCCCAGCGCCTAGGGAGAAAAAGACCAGAACAAAAGGTGAGAGAGAGAAGGGAATAAGGAAAGCTAAATCTCCATGTTAAGACTTACCTGTTGATTCATTCCATCTTCATTTCGGGTCCGTGCCGCATCCTGCCATTTCCGGACCCCAGCCCCTAAGGGGAAAAAAAGACATCAGCGTTAATGAGCGAATGAAAAGACATTACCAAAAAACGCTCATTAAAGACTTACCTGATTTCTACAAGGATTTCACCTCTCATCTTGGGTCGGTGCCTGTTCCCCGGCATTCCGTACCCCGGCCCCTATGGGGAAAAAGACACTAGCATTAGTACATTAATGCATGGACACAAGGGGAACCTCTTATCAAAAAAACTTACCTGGAAGCCAAGCAAGTTTGGTTCTCACCAATCCGAAAATCCAGTGAAGTAACTGGATACCAACGCGCCCCTGCATCAGAAGCAGGATGGAGAGCTCGTCCTTCCAGACCCTAAGGTGAGACGCTACGAGGAATCACAGAAGGGTTTTGAGGAGGGTGAGAGGGGAAAGTGGGAGGCTGATTGCATTACCCCGCAGACAGTTAATCCCCTATTTTCGCCTACAGAAGGATACTTCTGCGAGCCAGACAAGCCAGATTTGGGGGCCTGTCCAGTCCATCTTCCGAACCCTGCGCATCACCTTAGAAGAGGTCACAGCAGCGCGAACCAGGCCAGCGCCTCCGTGGGAGTCAGGTGAGCATTACAGAGATATCGTGCTTCAACAGGTGTATTACATAAGATTGTCACCGGACTAGGAACTAGAGGGAACTCGGCTTCTAAAATCTTGTTAATTGGTCTCAAATGTTGAATTAAATGCCACGACCCTCCTTTCCCTTTTTTAATCAGATAGATTGCAGTATTACACGATGACTCTGACGTCACTAATATACCCTGTTCCATCATAGCAGATATCGTCTTAAAAATACCTTCATCTGCCACTCGAGACAAGGGGTACTGTCGTGCTTGAGGTAAAATTGCTCCTGGTTTCAGTTTAATCTTTACCTCCCAAGCACCCTTAAATAGGCGTACGTCATGGGGGCCTTTTGTCCATAAAGAAACTGGTATCTTTGCCATGTCCTCATCGTAATACTCAGGACGTTTCTGGGCTAACATCATCCTCTGAGGAACTTCTAGCTTAATTGCTCTCACCCAATAAGTAATACTTGTTTCAAAGATTACTTCATCTTCTGATGGATGATCTCTAAACAAATCTTCATCCGTGACGTCAGTCAATCTATAACCCTCCCCAATGGCAATCACGGTGACCCATCATCTGCCATCATACTCAACTCCATCAAGCAGAGCTAATTCTCCTTGTACTATAGCAGCTTGTAACTCTAAAGGAAAGACTCGTCCTTCCTCTTCAAACAAAGGTTTCTTTGGCCTGAATTAAAATTCATCAGGTATCCTCACAGTCTTACCCATTGAGCCTGGCAGCCATGTCAGCAAAATGATCTTGTATGGCTATTTGTCCTGCAAATGCCATAACAAACTCACTCATGTTTAAATGATACATTCCTGGTGTTGAGCACTCTATGCCCTCATCAGTAAATTAAATTGTCGTATTTAATTTGGTCATTAAATCTCGACCCAATATATTGACAGGTGTCTGTCTTGAATATAGTAACGGTACAGGCTTGTGACACTCTCCTGTAGAGACTGGTAGTGCATCAGTAAAAAGAACTCTACTTGTAGCTCCGGTGAACCCATGAGTATTCATGGCATTTCCAGATATCGAAAATGTCCCCTCTTGTATACATGAGCGCATTGCACCTGTGTCTACTAAAAAAGAAAAAGATTGGCCTCCTATATTAACGTCAACCCTCGGTTCCTCTTGAGGATTAGGCGTTACTGATAGTATTGAACACATGAAGTCTCCCAGTGAGCTGTCCTATTGTGGGTACAGCCTCATCCCCGTACCTGTGAAAGGATTCCCTCCATCAACAGTGACACCCCCTATTCTAGTAGTCATTAACTGTCCTGTGCTCGTGGTTTGCTGTATATGCATAGGTGACTGCTATGCCTGCCCCTGTGGTGGATTCATTATTGCCTGCTGTGTTTGAAAGTCTTGCTGCACTTTCAGAGCTTGTGTCTGCTGTACTGTCTGATTCTGAACAAACCCATCTCCATTCTGCTGCGAATATGCAGGTGGTTTGAAGTCCCCACTCTCGAAAATGGACTATTCTGCATGAATCCTTGACTTTTACACATGCAAGCCAAATGTCCTGTCATAGCACATGTCCAACATATAGGTCTCCCCATCTATCCTCCCTGCATGCCTTGATTATCATTCTGTTTGTTCTGGAACCCACCTTGATTGTTCTGAAAATACCCCTGATTATTCTGAAACCCTCTTCCTCGAAAACCTCCCCTTCCCTCGTGATATAAACTCATTATTACCTTGGTCAAACTGCCTCTGGTTATTCATCTGTGGCATGTTTGTTGTGGACCTGATCCATCGCCACTAGTCAACATTGCCCCTTCAATGGCGTATTTGTAGAGTTGTTTCTGCACTAACTTGGCCTATTTGCTTTTTCTTATATCGTCTTTCTTACGATTCTTTTCTTGCAACAGCCTGCAATAATGCGCGATGGTCAGCTGAATCTCCGACCATGACCTTGCTTCCATGCCCACTAACTTCTTGAGCTGCTTTTGTACTGGATCTGGCAGCCCTTGACAGTATATGATTTTTCTTTTTTAAAAACTTTATTTTTGGTATTTCCAACAGGTCATACAACAACACCACAACAGGAAACTACATTACCAGCACCTTTTGCGTCCGCACAGCCACCGCCTCTCCCCCCCGCCGCTGAAGCGGATCTGCTGTGTTTTTAATCAGTGTTCAGTAACATCGCAGTCTCGATCCATGGGCTGGGCCGTTTCGCTGGTTATAGGTCCTGGGGAAGAGTCTCGGGATGAGTTGTCATTCAGAGTGGACATTAGATAGGATATTGTCATGATTCCTGCCCCTCATGTCCCCAGCCCTCCAAGATGTCAGGCTGGAGCCAGGCCACGATCACCTACATGGCCCTCAAGGGCCTCTCCATCTCATCAAAGACCCACTTGGAGTCAGACTTGGCGCTTGTGGCACTAGACTCACTCACTTCCATAGGATAACATTGGGGATTGGACTTGTAGTGCATTGATGGGGACAAGATGGATGCCCCCACATATTTCGGTTCCCAGAACTGCATGTGCGGTCCAGTCTTTTGGGTGTGGTTCAGCCCAGAGACACCTGGGATACCCAGAGACTATTTAAGCCACACCCAGGCTGAGAAGCATGCTTTGCGTTTTCTGCACCTGCAGCGTGACACTCACCGTGTTCGGATCGGTCTCCAGTAGGCCTGCATCTTTCTTCTGCGCTCAGCTCCTGCAAGAAAAAGAACACCGTTAGGAACAGCCTTACCTTGCAGCGCTTCTGCCCATCATTCATCGCTCCTTCTGTTCTGCGCGCATCTTCGGTGGTGTCATTCCCATCCTGGCACGCCGCTTCCTAAGGAAAAGGGAAAAGAACAGAAAAAAGGCATTAGTAAGCATTCTGCAAATCTTCACTTATTTTTAAATACTGTACAAGCTTCAAACGCTTACCTGAATCCCAGCCGCTCTGGGGGAGCTCTGTCTCCGGAACTTCTCATCCATCTGCAAGAGGGAAAAGACACTCCAGGTTAGCGTGGAAACATCTAGAGGCGCCGCATACTGCGCTTACCCACCGCATTTGTTCTTCCTAAGTGGCATCCACGTTCAAAACGTTGTGGCACCTAAAAGACACAGAAAAAGAACTCAGTTCAATGCAAATACGAAAAGGGGTGCATCGCACATCGCGCTCTCACTCACCTTCAGCGCTACTCATCTCAGCAGCATGCCGCCATCCCCGGATGCCAGCCATCATCTAAGGAAGGAAAGGAACGAAGTTAGAGAACTGTTCAAAAGACTCATTATACTTACCTGTCGTACTCTTGTCAGTGAAGTAACTAGGCAGCAACAAGCCTGCATCAATCAACGAGCCCCTGCGCTGAAAGCAGGATGGAGAGCACACTATCCAAGAAAACAAGGCCCAGTCTCCAGTCAAATAGCCTCCAGGGAAGGGTCGAGGTCGTAAGAGGTCAGAACAGGCTGAGTGACGTCCCCCTGGATACCAGGTGAGCGTTACAGATATATATGGCCCCATATATCGGGGGGTCGGACATGTAACGGGAGGAGCCTGATAAAGTTTGATTCCCTGTCCTGACAGTATGTTATGTCGTTCAGCCACTGTCTCATTGTTGGGGGGGTTCCTATTCCCCATGATATAGCGACCCTCCTTCGAGCTACTATCAGCAGCAGTCCACACAACTTGCCGCACTGAGGATGGCAGGTATTTGGTCAATCCAAGGAGCGTTATTTTGGGGTACGGTTCAAAGGGTGTACCAATGATTGCTGCCATCTTTTCCAGTACCATCTCCAAGATGGCCGGGCACAACCATGCGAGATGTATGAAATCAGCCTGTGGGGCGTTGCAGCGACTGCAGGATGGCGGGATAGTGGGGTGGTGGGAGTGTAGTCTGACAGGGGTGTGGTATGCCTGGTGTACGTATTTAAGGTGTATTTGTTTATATCGGGTGTTTAATGATACTTTCTGTGTTTGGCTTGAGATGTAGTCCCAGTCCTCATCAGGTATTGACGTACAAAGAGATTTCTCCCATCTTGCCCTAGGTGCTGTAAACTGTGGGGCCGTGTCGGCTAGAAGGGTTTTGTAAGTCATTGACTGGCCTCCCCTTATGATTGGATTACCCCGTGCAGGAGCTGCCATGTTGGTGGTTGCTGTGGGAAGGTGGGGGAAGAGGGCCTGGAGCGACAGCCTGAGGCGAAAGTAAATGAATGTGTCTAGGGCTGTGGTAGCCCTGCAGGTTTTGGCTTGTGTTAATGTAATGAAATTCTCATCACAGAACCAATCGCCTTCTCCGAGGTCAGTGGGATACCGGGTATGAATTTTGTGGGAAGAAGGGGGGAGAATCTCACCCTGATGTCGCATCTCTGCACCATTTTCTTCCAGATTGAAATGGTGGATAGTACCGGATTTAGGGTATTATACGGGGCGTGTGTTGAGCCGATGATGACCGCTCTCAGCAAATTGGGTGATGCGAGAGCTCTTTCTAGTTGGACGTGAGGCCGAATAAAACAAGTGGCGTACCAATGGCTTAGAAACTGAGCTTGTGCTGCCCAGTAGTATCTTTCTAGGTCAGGGAGTGCCATCCCTCCTTTTGTCACTGGTTGGATTAGAGCTTTGTACGCTATTCTGGCTGGTTTGCCCGCCCAGAGTAATTCCAGGACCATACTACGAATTTGTTGGAGATACTTTTGAGGCACTAGTATTGGGATGTTCCCGAATAAGTACAGAAGCTTGGGGAGGATTACCATTTTAGCCAACGATTCCCTGCCCCAGAGGGAGAGTGGTAGCGTTTTCCACCTGTTGATTTTTACTTGGAGCGCTTCTGTTACACAACCATAGTTGTCTTGAAAGAGGTTTTGGTGGTATCTGGACAGTTTGATGCCCAGGTACCTAACGTTACTGTGTTCACATTTAAAGCTGTAGTTGTCTAGGAATTCTCGGGTCGTTGAGGTTAGTGGAAATATTATCGACTTGCTATGGTTTATTCATAAGCCCGAGAAAGTGCCGAATTTAATGATGTCACGCAGTACTGGGTTCAGATTCTCTATGGGATCACCTATATAGAGGGCGATGTCATCTGCGTATAGGGAGATTAGTAATTTATGTGGACCAAAGTAAAGGCCTCTGTGTATGTGTCAGGCCGTTGGTCTGAGGCATGGGGTTCCATTACAAGCGCAAATAAGATGGCCGACAGGGGACATCCTTGTCTGGTCCCGCATTGTAAGTCTATAGGCGCTGACCTGGACTTGCCCAGGATTATGTGTGAGCGGGGTTGGTTATATAGGAGGGCGACCAGCTTGATATAGTAGTTACCGAGGCCCACACGCCTCAGGACCTCAAAGAGGAAGGGACACTCTATGGAGTGGAAGGCCTTTTCCGCATCGAGGAGGGCTGCCACTGCTTGTAGGGTTGGGTCTAGTGCTTCAATGACTCCAAACATTCACCTTATACCATATGTTGTGTTCCGGCCAGGAATGAATCCCGCCTGGTCGGCTAGTACCAGTGCGGGCATCAGGGGTAATAGTCTGGTGGCCAGGATTTTTGCTAGGATCTTATTGTCAAGATTGATCAGTGAGATCGGTCTATATGAGCTACATTCATCTGGGGGTTTCCCAGTTTTATGCAGCAATATCATATTAGCCTCGCAGAGAGTCGGGGGTAGGGATGCTGTCTCAAGCGCTTCCTCGAAGACCTGCAGTAGTATGGGGGCCAGGAGAGGTGCGAATGCTTTATAAAACTCACCGATCAGACTATCTGGCCCGGGGGCCTTGGTGTTCGGGAGCTCTTTTATTGCTTGAAGGATTTCCTCTAACGAGATGGGTTGGTTCAGTGGTTCTCTCAGTATGTCGTTTACCCAATAGAGTTCAATGTCATTCAAGTATCTGGTGAGTTCTTCCGGACTGGCAGAGTATTTCGATTGATACAGTTTTTGGTAGAAGATACGGAAAGTTTCTGCGATTTCTTTGTCCGTGTGGACCAGATTGCCTAGGGGGTCGCGTAAATGTTCTTCTACCGGGGGCTTTCTGTCGGCTGCTACCAATCTTGCAAGCAGGGCGCCCGGTTTCTGTCCCTCCCCATATTGCCAGATGTGGTGGCCGTGTGATAGGAATTTTATTTCACGGTCTGCAGCCGCCCTGAATTTGTCCAATTCTTTTTTCAGCTCTGCCGTTGTGTGGGGGTCATTGGATGAGGAGTGCTGCTGCTCAAATGCTTTTAGGAGGGTTTCACTTTGGGCCAGTTCTTGTCTGATGAGTTTCAGCATTGCGTGCTCTTTGGTTATGCAAACCCCTCTGAGGTAACATTTCAGAGCTTCCCAGAGCATTACAGCCAACGACAAAGATCCCTGATTGAGTTTGAGAAAAGAGGTGATCTCTGTGCGGAGCTCGTCTGCAAAAACTTGGTCCTGTAGCGCTCCCGGTTTGAAGCACCAGTGACGTCTTCCTTCCGATGGGTCTGGTGGGGTGCATTCGAGCGTGACTGCCGAGTTATCCGATATAGTTCTTGGGAGGATACTACACTGGTTCCATTGTAGATAGCTGCTGGAGGACACCAGGAAGTAATCGAGGCGTGAGCTTGTTTTATGTACCCGGGAGTGGAACGTAAAGTCGCGGGTGTCACCATGTTGTCGTCTGCAGGCGTCTTCCGGGCCGTACGCCCTGCAGATTTCCTGAATTTGTAGTGCTGCCTTGGGGATCGGTGTTTCTGTTGCTAGGGATTTATCTTTGGTGGGGTCCAGTACGGTGTTAAGGTCACCCCCCCAGATGATTGTTGCTGAGTCCGATCCCGCTAGATGCGACAACACCCAGTCGTAATTGTTTGCCCCGTCTGAGTTTGGGCCGTAGGAGTTTACAATGATGACTTCTGTTCCCTCCAGGATCCCACGTACGGGAACTGCTCTGCCTTCTGTGTCCTTACTGGACGCAAGTACTTTGAATTTCAGTGCTTTGTTTATCAGAATGGCTACCCCTCTGACGTATGAGGAGTATGATGAAAAGTATCTATGGCATCCTCACTCCCGTGCCCAGCGACTCTCCGTCTCAGGGAGGAGGTGGGTTTCTTGAATCAGTGTGATATCCACCTTGTCTCTTCGTAGATATTGGGTTACCTTTCTTGTTTTAGCCGCGTTGTTGCCTGCCCTAATGTTCCAAGTGGCTAGCTTGAATGTGTTGGACTGGTGACTTGTTTGTCTTGCGTTTGTGAGATGTTGGTATTAATCTCGTTGTGTCGTTGTGTGGTGAATTGGGGTGCGGTGGTCGGCTCCCTCTGGCCATGAGCTGCTGTGGTGTGCTTGTCGGGAAACAGCGGGGGCAAGCGGCGTGGCGCGGACCTGTTGCTGGTGCATTTCCTGAACTTCAAATAACTTCCCTCCCCGGCACAGGCAACCCCCAACATGCCTGTCTGTTTTCCCCACCCTGTTCCTTGAAACATTAACTGAAGATGCGCTTGGGGCGCTAGTGTTCTTCCAAGATCCAGAGCACCCTATGCCCTATTCCTGCTTTTGTGAACTTCCAGGAGGACAATTTCGTGGTCTGAGGTGGTCGTTGAGGCACTGAGAGAGGAGTCATGGTGGGTCCCTGCCTGCCCTGTCTCGTCTGGGAGGTTGCGAGTTATTGGAGGCTTGTCGGCAGCCCAGGCTGTCCAGGAAGGAGTTTGCAGCTTTGGGTGTGCTAAAAAATTGGGGCTTTCCGTCGTGTTGGATCCGGAGTTTGGCTGGGTATAACATGGAGTATAGCATTTGAATTTTTTGTAGCCATGGTTTCACTCCAGAGAAGGTTTTGCGTTGCGCCTGGACCGTTGGGGAAAAGTCAGGGAAGAATTGTATGTTATCTCCTTCATAGTTCAGGACCCCTTTCTCCCTTGCCAGACGGAGGATCATGTCGCGGTCTTTAAAATTAAGGAGTTTGGCTATGATCGGGCGGGGGGCCGCACCGGGGACGGGGTGGCTGGTGGGTACCCTGTGGGCCCTTTCCACCACAAACATGTTTGACAGCGTGGAATCCCCAAACAATTTTTTGCAGACGTTCTCAACAAAGTCTTCCATTTTGAGCATGGAGTTGTGTTCTCTTACCCCAATGATCCTAATGTTATTGCGGCGGGAGCGCCCCTCAAGATCCTCGTTTTTGGCTATTACGGCCTTCATTTGGGATTCTAGTGTTGATACTTTTGTTGCCAGAGAGTGAGTGCTATCGTCTAGGTCGGATATCCTCTGTTCGGCAGTGTCCAGCCTGTCTCCATGCTTATCTAAGCAATGCTGTATCTGATCCACTTTAGTGGCTAGAGTTTGCTGTCTATGCTGCCGATGCTGGTTTTCGGTTCCAAGAGGATGCCCCTAATATCCATGGCTTTATCAGCTCCGGTGTCTTGGCCTAGTGCCGCCTCGGGGCGTCTGGTGGGGTGTTTGGTTTGGGGGTCTTGACCACGGCTCCCGCCTCAAACGTCAGTTTCCTCTGGGATTTGTCAGATTTTCACATCCTGGGGGGGTTTGCTGTCTGATGTCTGCTTATTCGCCTTTATTTACCCTTCCCTGGGTGTTGGTGGTGATCAGGGGGGGCCAACCTAGGTCGTGCCGCTTGCTGCGAGTGTCTTAGGTGGGCCTTGGACCCTGGTGCTTTCTGTTTCGCTTTGGGGACGTTGCCGACGGATGGGCACGCAGGCAAGGTTGTGTTGGCCGCTGTCCGGGAGGCGGCCCACGTGGTACTTGCATTGGTATGGAGAGTTTCTGGCAGGTGGCCGCAGGCAGTTGGGCACCGTAATAGGTGTGCAATGGTACGCCGCGGTTTGAGGCTGGTACGGATTGCGGTCCAGTAGTGGTGTGTCTTCTGTCCCCTTGTGGGGTTTGGCTAAGGGGTGGCTGTACACTCACAGGGTCTACGTATCCAGGCTGGTTTTGTTGCTGGAACCCGCTGGACTGTGTGGGCTTGTGCTTTGTCGGGATCTTTGGGATGGGGGGGATCCGGCATAAGTTTTTGGCTCCTGTTCACCCCCGGGCCCTCACTGGGTGTCTCCAGAGCCTTTGTGTGTCGGGAGGGGGGGCACCCGAGCCTCAGGCTCTATGGGCAGCTGGTCCCCTCTTGGTGATATATGGCTTGTGGTATGGGTTGATTTTTCGGGAGGCGCCTGTCCCCCTGCTCACTGCTGTTTTGGGCCTGAGGCCCCGGGGTTGGAGCGTGGCTCCGGCTGTAGAAGCTGATAGTTCTGGGATTTCCTCCCTGGCCCCATGGCCGCTTTCTCCTCTGTTTCAATACGGAGAGTCAGCCTCTAGGGGCGAGCGCATGCTGGGTCTTCGCTGGGCCAGCACCGAGGCGGGACTCCCTCGTAGTTCGAAGGGCCAGTGGGGCGCGAGGCACCACAGCAGAGCTCGCTATGTACCTGGAGTTGCTGTGGTCACCCCCGCTCACTCACCAGACTGCCGGTCCGCCTCGATGCGACTTCCCCACTTGCAGCCGGTGCCGGGTGTTGTTGGGAGCCGGGTCCCGGTCCTCGCCGGGGTAATCGGCGGAGTCCGCCGTCTCCTCCGTCTTGTGCTGCCGGGATCGCGCACGGCCCTCCAGCCCCTCCTGCCTGCCTGCTTCCGGGCTGTCAGACCGCACTCCGAGCGGCCAGTGCAAGCGGCTCTGGTTGCCTGCGTATATTCGTGGTCTGCCTCACCGCACCCCGGGCCTCGGCTCGATTCATAGGGGCCTGGTCCCCTCTGCTTCCGGGGGATGTCGCCTTTGTGGTGGGCCTCTTTCAGTCTTGGCTGTCCGGGTCGTTCTCTGCCATCAGAGTTGGATGAAATACTGGGACTTTCGGACATGTATTTATTGCAGACAGTCTGCAATCAGCTCCTGGAAATGGCTTTTTACAGGATTAATCACGGGTGCTCTGACGGAGCTTGCTAGGTTGCAGCCATCTTGGTCAGCACTCTAGCGCCCTCTTGACATAGTATATGATAAAACAGAGGTATAGATTTCCCCCAAACTTCACGTGCCTCCAAGCTCCACTGCTCTAGAAAATTCAGAATGTAAACAAGCGGATCATCCCATTCCTGCATCTTTTTTGTCATTATAGCTCCCATATCTGACGTGTCCGGATACAGCACTCTAAGTGCTTTCCAAACTGCCGCTCTACAATTATTGAATGGTGCTCCATCATGAGCAGTGTTTACCGTGGTAACACCAGAATATCCTGCTCTTGACCAAACGTCATCAGCTCTTTCTCCAAGGATAGCAATTAGGAGACCCTTAATGTCCCCTATAGCCAACGTGTTTCCTCCTGTCATTTTCTCTAATTCATATATCCATTACCCAGCGCCAGCAGTTAAACTCAGGAGTTTACACCTTAACTTATCCTTGTCCATCTGTGGCCAAGGTATATACTGTGGTCTGGCCCCTCCTTCTCTAACAAAGGAAACTGTGAGAACCCAAATTCGCTCTCATCTCCCATTGTTTGCCTATCCATAGCAGGGACAACGGTTCCGCACCGCCTTCTTCCTGGCATTGACCCTAACCTGCTCACATAAAGTGGCAATTTCCCCCCTCTGACCATGGGTTCGCCCTTTGGGTGGCGGATCTAGCCGAGTCAATGATTCTGACGCCCAAGATATAGGTAGGTCTAAATCCGACCATCAGACTTCCTTATCTATTGTAAAACATTCCTCAGGTCCATATGTATTACCTCCCTCCTCCCCACGGAAGGCTTCTCTGTCTTCGTCTGACATCTCCTGTGCCCAACTCGTGTGACCTCTCTCCTCCTCATCTCTATCCAGAGTCAGTCTATCTAGAGACAACTCCTTTGGCTCAAAACGACATGAGGCTCCCTCTTTGTCATACAACTGTGTACTCTCAAGTCGATCATTTTTACCCTTTCTCTGCAATACTTTCTTGGTCTTCATATCATGATAGACTTTATCGATTGCGTCCCCAATGCTTCTAGAGTGAAACTCATCCTCTAGATTTGCTCTAGACAGACCTGCTATTGACTCATGTTCTGGGAAGAACTCTTCTAAAACTTCCCATTATACTACTCGATCAGGATCCATTATTTCCTTCTCCATGCAATCAAGATCCTAATAGGTGGTCTCTAAGATGGATGATGGCCCACTTGATGGCCAGGGCCTCTAGTTCCAACACAGAGTAATTATTTTCACGTGGTAACAGCTTGCGACTAGTGAATAATATGGGGTGTTCCAATCCATCGTAAACCTGGGACAGGAAGTCTCCTAACCCTGTAAGGGAGGCATCCGTCTGTAATACAAACTCTGTAGAGAAGTTGACTTCCTTCAGGATTGGGTTCTAGCACAGAGTCTGTTTCAAGGTGTTATAACATATCTCATCCTCTTCATTCCAATGAAGTTTCTGGTGTTCAGCATTCTTAAGTTTATCTGTCAGCCGGGCTGTTTTGTCCGAAAAGTTGGGGATAAACATACAGTAATATCCTATTAACCAGTGAAAAGCTCTGAGGTTTCTTTTGGTCTTGGGGGTTGGTATATCTAAGACGTCTTTTACCTTTTCATGTTGGGGCTGTACATTCCCATTCCCTATGAAGAAGCCAAGGTATTTTACAGCTGAGTGGGCCAATCTGCACTTAACTGGATTAGCAGCTAGGCCTGCGTTTCTGAGGACTTTCATGATGGTATAACGATGGAAGAGATGATCCTCCCAAGTCTTACTATAAATGACAATATCGTCAATATAAGCTCCACAGAAATTGGAACAGGGTTGTAGGATTTGATCCATGAGGCGTTGCAAAGTGGCTGGCGTGCCGTGTAAGCCAAAAGGAAGGACTTTGAATTGGACCAGTCCTAGAGGCATTGAAAACAGTTTTTTCCTTATCTGGCCCATATACGGGGACTTGCCAGTACCCTTTGGTTAAATCTTGGGTAGATAGAAAGGTGTCTGCTCTGAGTTTATCAATTAGGCCATTGATGCGTGGCATGGGATAGGCATGGAAGTCTGAAATGGCATTAACTTGACAGAAATCTATGCAGAATCTCCATGAACAGTCAGGTTTAGTGACTAACACGATAGGAGAGGACCATGGACTTAAAGAAGGCTCGATAATATTGGCTTTTTAGATTTTGTTGATTTCCTCAATCACTACCTGTTTACGGGCTTCTGGGAGTCTATACGGTTTTAAATAAACCACTTTACCTTTAGGTGTTCTAATATAGTGATATATGCCTTTTACTCTTCCTGTTTTTTCTGAGAATACATCGGGAAATGAGTCAACTAAATATTTTAGATTTTCTTGTTGTTGGATAGATAGCTCGGGGGGAATTAAGTCAAGTTATTTATTTCTTCAGGAACCAGACAGGCCAGTACTTTGGCATGGTTAGCTGACGGGTTCTCTTTCCATTCTTTGAAGAGATTTACGTGATACAAATGGACTTTCTGTTTTCTGTCCGGTAGGGCTACTGTAGAGAAGGAGTCAAGTACCCCCACCTCAACCACCTTGCACATATTGCCTATATGTTGGGAGCCAGAGTATGAGACACGTACAGAACCATTGAAGATACCCATACCTAGGAGAATTTGGGAAGCAACGTTAAAACATACCTGCATGTGAGACAATGTGATGGTCGTTCGAAGGAAATTCTGAAAGAAACAGGACAAATAACTGAACAAAAAGAGTGATGCCGTCATACAGAACAGAGATGACGTGTGTAGAAGAGATGAGAGAATGCAGACAATTCTATAAGGCATCAAGAAAGTATCGAAGATAAGTCACATTTTGGGATCAAGATGAAGAAGCTCATGCCAACGAGCTAGATGAAAATGTTGAGCTGTTTTACACGTGTACATATGCAAAGTATTCCTGAGGCTAGCTTTATAGTGAATAGATTGCGGCATGCGCCAACATATACATATATATTTATAAGTGAATAAAGAATGGGTGTTTCCACTACGTACAAATAGCAGAGCTGAGCAAAAGAAGTAAGGCCACTTTTCCAGTATGTCACAGTTAGAAAAACAAGTGAATTAAAAGCGAGTCTGGATGAGCCAAGAAGCCAAGGCCGTATCAGGCTGAGGTGAGCTGACATTGGACACAAATCGTGTGAAAGAATGAAGCTCCTGTTCAGAAGGCATGGACAAAAACAAGAAGACGTCAGAGGTCTATTAGAAAATAGTATTTTAATACACTAGAAGCTCGATTTAATGGTCGTCAGTCACGTGGGGATATGAAGTTCGACGAGCATGATGGTCACACCTACGCACAAGGGCAGAGCGTGCCTTCACTCCCCTGAATTTCCCAGAGCATCGAACCCTCCCGAGGACAAGTTCAAAGTTCTAATTGACAGCAGACCTCTTCGGTGATGATGGATGAATATGCTAATTGGTGGGAAGCTATGGTTAAGACGAGCTCACCAGAATATGGCCACTCAGCCTGCGTGCTGCTATACGTAGGTGGGAAGGTACTAACGGAGGTTAGAAGCCAACCAAAGATAGGGGATCGCAAGAGCAAGGGTCCAATAGTTATTTAGCCAATAGAAAGTCATATATTTAGTGATGTTCATAGTGACCTGTTTGAGGGGAGGGCTTAGTTGCCCCACCTGATGTTAAGAAGCCTATCACTTTATTCCACTGCCTAAACGAGTATGGATCATATACTTAGATGTTTTCTTAGACCCTATCACACTTGCCACTAGGTTTTTGTATTCAGCCACATAGGATGATGTCAGTAATATGCAGGTTACGTCACCTATGATGATTTTCTGTTGTATAAACAAACTTTTTTCTAAGCTGCATTGAGAGATTTTGCGCTGGACATCCGTTGATGTCCGTTGTACACCCTGTTTTAGATAATTGATATTAATTAATTGAAACTATTAGGATGAAAAATCACACTTGTTATACATCACTCACCCCTAGTTTGGATTAGCCAACCCTCGGACCATGCAATGGTTTCTAGATCTACAACCCTATTGTTTCATTGTGGAACACCGAAAAGGAAAAGACCAGGGAAATGTAGATTTTCTTTCCCGGTTCCCCTGTGAAACAAATGTGGCTACATTGCATGGAGGAAGGGTATGTGAGAAACCTGAAGGTGTCTCCCCGACTAGTCCCCGGGGATCTGTCATCCAGGTGGCCAGGACACGGCCATCGCTATTGGATCCACTTCCTGGCGGTGGACCAGTGAGGGAGGATCACCTGGTTGGGGGGTCCTCGGGGAGTGGAAGTGGGACACCAACGGGTGAGACGCGGTATCCCCCTTCTTCCAACACTTTTTCCCCATCCTACCACATAGGCTACTCAGAAACTATGCCCCCCTCTTCCGACATGAACGCTTTCGCACAACACGAAAGACAATAGACTAACACCAGGGCCGTTTACCTGACAAGGGGCGACAAGGAGAGCAGCGACCTTGCCCTTCCCAAACCAGACTGGCGTAGCCTCCGTGAAAGGAATCTTAAGACCACGAACAATAGCCAGCGTGTGTTGCAGCAGATGTCAACGGTGCACAGAGTTCTCCCACACTGATAATCAGGACAGGGAGAGACGCTTGCTGCTGTGGTACCGGCCTTGACTCCAGAGAGAAGAAAAGCCAAGCGGTTCATCACAGCCGGTGAGTCGAGGGAAGAACCGATAAGAAACCGAACTGTGTTGAACAAAATTTTCTATTGGCAAATTAAGGGAAGTTCAAAGAACTGTTAACACGTTAGGGGAAAACCAGCTGCAGAGGGTTCCCACATCACGTGGGTGTTCATTTGAGAAACTCTAGTTGATTCCCCGTTTGTTGAAACTACCAATACCTGAAGGCCCTAGGAAAGCCGCAAGGAAAAGATCAATGTGCTCATACACGGGTCTAGCAAAATCCTCTGTACAGTCGAAAGTCTTTGACCGGCACGTAATGGAAAAGCCAAGGGAAGTAGATCCTGCATAGTAAGAAAGCAGAAGGAACATTGTGTTGGCAAGAGTGAACCCGACGGAGGGATGCCGACAGAAAGGGTCGAAGCGTGAGGCCCCAATGAACACTGTGGCAACAAGAGTGAACCCGACGGAGGGGTGTCCACAGTGGATTGTTTAAAAAGACATTACGACTCAGAGGCATTGCTGGGGGGGGCTAAGGGGGCTATAGCCCCTGGTCTTTTGGTTGTAGCCCCGGATAGAATCTCAGGAGCTACAGCCAAAAGGTTAGCTAGCCCCCAGTCCCAACAGTTACAACATTAGCGTAGCCCCGGGTCTTTTCCAGACCTTGTGAATACAACAGGTGAAGTTGTTTGAGAAAAGCCATAGTGAACTCAACGGAAGGAGGATAACATTCGAGAAGGGTCTGAGCCTGCAAGAGGGGGATGCATGGGCAAAAAGTCATACACCAACGTACATAAGGAAAATTACTTTTTGTTTCTTATTTTGAACATATCAGGTCCTCGGAGGCAAGAGACTTTTTATAGAAAAGAGACTTAACCACAGAAGGTCCTGATAGCTGAGAACGGAACTTTCGTCTTGTGCTGGGAAATAGCGAGCGTGTGCTGTTCCCAGGAGTCACACCTTGGTCCGGTCCTCAAAACATGGGGAATGGAGACCCCCGGGTCCTACATCCTGACATCATTTGTGAACACTTCTTTCTTTCTTGTGAATCCTATCCCACACTCCTTGTAGTTAGTTGTAAGGATTGGCAATATTTTTTAAGTATAGGCCCTTTTATTTGACAAGAATACACTAGGACTGCCTTATTATTATTTGATGGTCGTAGCTTGCTCCCATCTTAGATTTAGGTTTAGATTAGGCTTTTTTCCAAATTGCATTTACAGTTTAATAAACACCCTTGAACTGTAATCACGTGTGTCTGTCTTTACTGTTGCCACCATAAGTTCCTTACATCTGTTATATGTTGTTTGCGCCTGTAAGCCTCCAGGTCATTTTGGGCGATTTATTAATAAATTAAAGTAAAGTAAATAGTATTGCAATGTGGTGATAATGCAGCAGTAATGTAATTACTGCTACCTTAGCGCTGTTTTTACCTCACCGACATACTGGTAATGAAGCTCAAAGTATACTTTTTTTTAACATGTGTGGGCTTCCCCTTATTTATTATTATGTATTACACTGTATCCTTAAACCGTCCTGCCGGCATCTTAAGAGTTAACTGTGACTGTTCAGCCAGAATGAACAGCAAGTGAACAGGGAAAACGTGGGCAAAATCCAGCAACCTTGCTGTGGGAAAGTGTCTTTTGTCCCCTAAACACAGAGCAGAGACAAACCATTCCAAGAATAACAACATTCTCTCCCATGAGACATGGATTTGTGATGTATGTAGTGAGTAGTGAGGCCTGGCAAATGTGCCAAGTTAGTTCCCCTTTTCTAAATTTGTTTGAGACCAAAGGCTAAGAGCACAGCTATACACATTGCCCTGCAGCCTCTCCAGGAGATCTCAGCGTGTGATCCAATTGACGTTCCGTGTACATCCTTCATTTTAAGATTCAGTCTAAGATGCTTCCCTTTCATCATGCCGGAACTCTAAATAATAGAAAAATGTACATGAATGATTGCATCCTACCATTTGTGCCTTGCTTTAAAAGCTAATGTCGCAAATGTGTTAATTCGCTGTTTTACATAGTATTTTAAGGTGCTTATTAATGAATGTTTGAGTTACCGGGCCATCTAAAGAATTCAGTATACCACTAGATAACATACCCAAATGCAGAGCCCAAACTACAATATACTGCATGTGAACATTGTCCCTAGCACATTGCTTATAATACTATGAAAGATGTGACTACTATGAAGTGCACAACTCTATGCCAAGTATGTCCCTGAATATCTCTGTCTCTTTGCAGGTCCCTGATCAGTTTCTGGAGATAGCCACAGTCACTCTTCGTGAGTTCTTTGGTGCCATCATAAACAGGAATGACTTGGACCCATCATGGAAGAAATCTATTTACAAAACCATTGCCAAACTGGACAGCAAGATTCCAGACAACTTTCAAAGCCCTGGCTTTCCACAGGAGGTTCTCCAGAGCTGTGTCAAGGACTAAACTTGCTGCCTTTCTATTAGGCACTCACTGCCAAGCACACCGGGTTTACTCTCTGAGACTTTCTTGATGAATTCCATTTACAAGCTTACCACTGGTAGTTCCCACCTCCGCAAATCTAACTCTGGTTTCTAGTCAATTACTGAATCAGAGTGAAATTCACCTCTTATGCCCAGTACAATAGGCTACAATTACATAAGGCTGCATTAGTGATCTACCCAGGTACAACAGGAAAAGGCAAGGAAGGACTGACTTTGCCCTGATGGCCACGAACCTCTGGAACACAATACTCAGACAAGTTTGCATAAGAGAAGACCCTTTGGCATTTCAGAAACTGCTGAAAACCTGTCACTTTTCTAAAGCTTATTAAGGAATATACAATATCAGAACGACAACCTCACATGAAGCGGAAATGAAATACTGGATGCAGCCTTCCACTGATAAACGTTTAGTGACATCTTGATTTTAGTATTTCGTACGTTGCTAAGTCACATTTGCATTATCCCATGACCAATTACTGCTTTGTGATTTGCTTTTTATTTGGCTACACTTGCTTTGGTATCCTACGTCATTCCATCATGCATGGCAACTATACCTGTATCCCATACGAATGAGCAATTGCTTATGTAAACACCATATGCAACCTGCCTTTAATCCTATTAACCATTTCTACACTGTGTGTCTATCGTGAGACATTATCATATGAACTTAGCTTTCCTCTATTTAGCAATATTATTTTCTTAGCCGTGCTTGTCAGCTACAGTTGTATGTTAGCCAATTCCTTGTGACTTCAATTTCATTTCACACCAAATGTACAACGCTGTATAAAATGCCTAGTGACGCTCACCAATAGGAGTTCTGACTGAGGCCATTTCTCCTTAGGCCTATCCTGAGGCGTGCATTCATCTTAACATGTACTGGGTCTATCACCTTTGTGGGGTACTTCTCTTGTCCTTGGTAACGACAGTATCCTCTACTCCCAGCATTAGCTCTCCTCTTATACCTCCAAAATCTGCCCACACAAAAAGTCCTACTCAAACTAGCCATATCAGGCACAACAATTGTGAGTGCATCTATATCACTTTCCACGTGATCAAAACAATATCTCACATCACACAATAACGTCTTTTAGTTTGAAGCCAAGTTACACTATGCCTAGCATTAATCCATATCTGAATGCACTAGCGTTATGGCTTGAACCCTATGCACGCAAACCCACACCCAATCAACCATGTTCCCTCACTCTTAGGAACCACAGACTCAGTTCCAGATTCTGTAAAAAAATTCCTCTCTCGCCTCCCGCCACTAATAGTAAAACCACAATACCTACCTTTACTTCCAACAGTACTGACTACACTAACACTCCAGTCAATAGCTATCCAGCTACCCGTCCAAAACAGACACCTATAGAAAAAATGACCTTACTCAGAGGGGCCTTGATTAATGCCAGATCCCTCCCAGCGCACGCGCTAGACATTGCCAACTTCATTGTCCCAGAGGACCTTGATTTCCTAGCAGTCACAGAAACTTGGCTGCACGCAGAACTCGGGACCTTCCTTAGCCCTTGCCATACCTGAAAACTATGTGGTTATTAGAAATGATAGAGAGACCAACCAATCAAAATGAGGAGGATTAGCCTTCTTATTAAAAAACGCATTAGAACTCAGACTTATCCCGAATAATCAAATTCCCTCTGCCGAACTACTATCGGTGAAGTTAGCCTTATCACCTACCCAAACCGCTACAGTGCACCTCATATATCGACCACCTGGACCTATCTCCTTCTTCGCTGAGGATATCTCCACCCTTCTCACTGTTAATACTAAGACCAATTCAAAAATGATACTACTCAGCGACCTCAATCTTGGTTTCCAAGACCCTAATGACACAATAGCCCAGGACCTTGCCGCTGATTTCACCGACCCAGGTTTCAATCATCATATTCCTGAGCCTACACATATCAAGGGGAGAACCCTCGATTGGCTTGCTGAATCCAACTGTTGCACCAATTTGTTATCAGTCACTCCATGCATCTGGACCGATCATCATAAGATAACGTTCACAGTCAAAGCATCCCCCCTTAAATCTGAAACCTAGTATTGCGCCCCCTACTCATACCCGTAACAAGAAGGACATTACTAAAGAGAGACTGCAACCGCTCATCCTCCCCCTTCTCAACAAAGCTTCAGTATCTTGTTCAGACCCGACGGTCCTGGTAGATACATATAACCAAACTATACTAAAAGCTCTAAACTCCATAGCACCGTTACAACTGCACAAACCTAAACAGGGAGCACACCTTAACTCCTGGTTCACACCGCAGTTGAAAGACCTACGCAAAACTAAAAGAAACGCTGAGTCACATTGGAAAAGCCATCCAACTGATGCAGACAAAATTACTCTGATCTCTGCTTCAGTGAATTACAAGGAAGCAATTCTCACAGCAAAATAGGATACCTACAATAAGCGGATCCTTCAGGTAGAATCAAACACAAAAGAGCTCTTCAAGATCCTTAAAGAACTTGAGTCTCCCATAACCCCCACAGACAAGTGCATCACCAACGCTGCCTAGTGTACTAGTATACAAAAAGCTCTGATGGACAAAATAACTACATTGAAGATCAAAATCAATAACAAGAAATGTAGTTTACTAACAGATCCCCTTGCTACAGTATCTAATCTCAACCACCTGGCTCGCCAAAACCCGTGCAAACCCTTTACATTCTCCCCCCTAACTATCTGGGAGGTGGAAAACAACATTAAAAAACGTAAATCTTCAAACTGCCAAGGTGACTCTTGCCCTGCTCCTATCATCAAGGAAGCGGCCCATGATTTAGCCCCTTTCATCACCACCTTCATCAATGCATCATTTAAAGCAGGTATGGTCCCAGATAACCTCAAGGATTCCTGGGTCATCCCACTCATTAAAAAACCTAGCTTAGACTCCAGCAAACCATCAAACTACAGACCGATTACTACAGTGCCTTTCCTCCTGAAAATTTTAGACCGAGCAGCCTACTTACAAATTCAAGCATACCTTGAATCTAACAAACTCTTTGGCCTCCGGCAATCAGGCTTCCGTTCAAAACATGGCACTGAGATGGCCCTCATTGACCGAACTACACAAATTCAGGATATTAACGACAAAGGCAAGTTAGCTCTACTACTATTGCTAGACCTCTCGGCAGCGTTCGACCTGGTCGATCATCAAATACTCTGCCATCATCTAAAAACCTCTGCTCACTTTTCAGACGAGGCCACCACTTGGATCAAATCTTTCCTTGCAAACAGAACCATGCGTGTCTTCTCTCCATCTGCCTCCTCTGAGCCCTCTCCCGTCACCTATGGGGTCCCACAGGATTCGTGTGTATCCCCCATGTTATACAACGTGTTCACCAAACCTCTATTTGATATTCTGGACTATCTGGGTGTCACCTACACTAACTACGCGGACGACACCCGGATACTCATTCCAATCACTGGTGTTTACACAACTGACTTAAAGGTGCTTAACGAGATCTATTCAGTCATCCAAGCCTGGATGGCACTTCATGGCTTATGTTTAAATGACAATAAGACCGAGCTACTTATCCTAGGCTCTCCTTCCAGACTTAACAAACTGAACTCCTCCTTTAAAGTCTTTGTCATCGACGGGAATCCCATTAAGGTCACAAACAACATCAAAACGCTGGGATTCCACCTTGACTCCACCTTCTCTCTGACAAAACAAATTAACTCAGTAGTCTCTGCATCAGCCTATACGTGCAAACTTATTACAGCCTGCAGACCGTTCATCACTACCTCTAACTGCATTACCCTGGCAAGAACTCTTGTGATGTCTAAAATTGACTATTGCAATGCTCTGTGCCTGGGGACCAGCAAAAAGAACATCAATAAGCTTCAAGTAACACAGATCAACGGTATTAGAGCAGCCCTCAATTTCCCTAGAAAAATGCACATTTCCGACACCAGACGGAACCTCCACTGGCTCCCAGTGTTACTCAGAATCTCACTCAAAACCCTCGCTCTCACACATAAGTGTCTAACCAAACAAGCACCAGAGTACATGGCAAATCGCCTCACTACACACACCGCCAACAGACCACTAAGATCGGCACAAGTTCACTCACTGACTATCCCGAGATTCATATTTCAACGTGCAGGAGGGACGAGCTTCCCAGTTCTTGCATCAAAACTTTGGAATACACTCCCAAATCTTCTCAGAACTGAATCCCGTTTCTCATCATTTAAGAATGGAGCCAATTCTTGGCTAACGGAGCAAGACCTTGCCACATACCATTTCACATTATTGCCTCATAGATCAGACTTGTATAGCGGTATAGCGTTGTAATATATGTTTGTAGCTATTCCACTATTATGCTAATACTCTGTACTGTACATTAAGACTTGCAATTTATGATTGTTGATATGTAAATTTAACCTGTAAACATGTAAAGAAATGCGCCCAGATGCCCATGGGCAGGGTGCGCTATACAATTAAACAAATACAAATAAAAAAATAACTGCATATACAGATGAAACTGACAGAACCCCCAAGAAAGAAGAACCTGAGTTACTCAATAACTAACCATCAACACCTTTTTGTACTGTTTATTCTGTGGTCAATACACCACCACAAAACTCAACTTTGGCAAGTGTTAGGCAGAAACCTGTGCAGTTCCCTTAGGGACCACTGCAAAAAGTTTAGGACTACAGGTGTTAGCAGTAAACCCAATTGGTAGCAGTCTGCACCACCCAGATTTACCTGGTAGCTGTGGCTGAGCAGTCAGACTCCTCTCAAGAAGAGTTAGGCAGCATACAGAGAATACACAATAGGGCAGGTAAACACAGTAGAACAAGCAAACACTGACCAGAGCTTTGGTGTAAAAGATATATAATTATTTATTTAAAAACACATCTATGAAAACACACTGGCACTAATATCAAGCAAGTTCAAAAACACAGTCACTAAAGTATATACACTCCCTAAAAAGAATATTAAACAAGTCTTAAGTAAAGCACCACTTATTTTCAGACAGCGGTGAGCGCTTAACGCAGATGGTACTCTAATAATTCGGTTTAAAAGGGAGAGAAAGGCAGAGCATAAATTGAAACAGATCCCAACACTTTCAAAAGAACACAGCAAGAGAGGAAGGCAGAATCAAACCGTGAAGTAAGAGGTCAGAAAGCCAGATCCACTTTAAGAGGATCAGAACGAAATGTGTCCAACGTCACACGGTTGAAAAGTGCACGAAAGTCTCGAAAAGGTTCAGAAAAAAGTTGGACCAAAAGAAAGGGACCAGTTAGATGGTCAAGAGGCCAGCCCAGTCTAGAAGGTTAAGGATTTACTGTCACCTTGTAGCAATCTATAGAAAGGGAGGCCAGGCGGACACAGTACCTTGAAATGGTGAGACACTCCAGCGGGGGAAGTTGTTCCTGGCAGCGGTTGCGAGTCGGTGCTTCGTCCGGCAGAAGAGAAGATCTCGTCGGGGAGGAAAGCAGGAGGTCATTGTGCTGCCAGGGAAGAAACCAGCCGCGGAGTTTCTCGATTCAAAGGAGCGGTCCGTTCTTTCGCGGTTCAGTGGTAAGTGGCTATCCGGTTGCCGGAGTGCTTGGCACGGGCAATTCGACCACTAGACATCCTGGTAGGCGAAAAGGAAAGCGAACTGGTTGTCCCCACCAGCTCAAGGGGAAGAGACTCTCCGTCAAGAAGATCTCCTCTGTCATCGGGAAGTGGTGAGACGGTTCAGCAGGGCTCCACCGGTGGTGTCGTCGTTGCAGGTCGGCTCAGCTTCTCCCTCTTCAGATTCTCAGGTCCTGTGGCGACTTCTGAAGTTCCAGTCCCAAAAGCCCTGCTTTTATGCAAGAAACCCCCATTCATTCAGCCTAGCTGTCAATCAAACATGCTAAGTGGTGAGCCGGCCGGCTCACCAATTGGGCCAATCACACAAGAGTGCGACTTGAGTTGCCACGTCAACTCAGTCCAGGGTGCCTAAACACCCTCCCACACCCCCTGTGGTACCCAGACAGAGTGGCACCACTTTTGGAGGTTTCTGTGGAGAAGCTCACCAAAAAGTGGAACAAAGGGCCCGACTTGGGTTGGAGTCACAGAAGAGAACACAAACGCCATTTTAGAATCGAGTTCTGGCAAAAAAATACCAACCGGTGAATTAATATTAAATAAATAACACGGCGGTATGTTCGAGGTTATAGGAATTAAATAATGAAAGTTGGTAGCCTCGAACAATGGGAAAATCCCATAGAGATATATTCGCGGTCGAATATAAAAAGTAGTATCCACTGCCACCAGCCAAAACTCGATCAGGGGGGACGGAGATGTGCCCCCTCGAATAACAGACCCCGGGGCAATCGAATTACCCCCACCAGTATGTCCACAATATGATGGTTTGTACTGGTTTCTGTTCATAATTTGGGACTAGTAAAGCCAATGGTGACTTTACATGCCCTGGGAGACAGTAGTCAGTCCCGGGGTATGGAGTCTATGGTGGGGTGTCACTATGACACCCCTGTGCCACTGCACTGAGGGTGCTGTGTAACACACATAGTAAAAACACATGAGACCATATGGAGTAAAAGACCCCATAGCCCATAAAACACATTAACAGTCAAAGGAACCCCTCAAATCATGGCCAAGAGTGTGAGGAAAAGAGTCTCACTCTTGGCAGGAGAAAAAAACAAACTCCACAAATCCAGCAAAGCTGCTGGGGGTCTCACTAGGTTAGGAAATTCAGCCTAAACAGAGAATTCTCCCTAACACTCGCCCCTCCCCCCCCAGACTAAGGGACAGGAGGATTTAATCCACTCCTGGATGAATCTCGTACCTCTAGTCGATGACATACATCCTAGAGAGACCATCAGCATTTTGGTGGTGACACCCCGACCTGTGCTCAATGGTGAAATCAAACCCTTGCAGGCAGATTGACCATCTCAATAGTTTTGGGTTTTCCCCTTTCATTTGCATTAACCATCTCAAGGGTTGGTGGTCAGTCTGAATGACAAAAGTAGAACCATACAAGTATGGCCTAAACTTGTTCAGAGCCCACACAATAGCAAAACACTCTCGTTCAATGGTTGCCCACCTTGTTTCAGGATCCTTCAGCTTTCTACTGATGAAGCAAACAGGGTGCTCCCTACCTTTCCCATCCAGTTGACTGAGGACTGCACCTATTCCTACATTTGAAGCATCTGTCTGTACAATGAAAGTTTGGTGGTAGTCAGGAGCTCTGAGTACTGGGGCTTGGCAAAGAGCCTTTTTCAGGTTTTCAAAGGCCTGATTGCACTCCTCATTCCATCTAACCTTTTTAGGGAATTTCGGAGAGGAGATGACATTCAGTGGAGAAGCCATGGTCCCATAGTTCTCTATGAAATTCCTGTAGTACCCAGTGAGACCTAAGAAGGCTCTCACCTGGGTCTGAGTAGTAGGTGTTGTCCAATTTTGCACAGTTTCAATCTTACTGAGCAAAGGCCTTATTTCTCCACCTCCTACCTCATGTCCAAGGTAGACCACTTTACTCTGTCCAATCTGGCATTTACTTGCCTTTATGGTCAGATTGGCCTTCCCGAGAGCCTACAAAACATAGCTCAGGTGGTCCACATGTTCGTCCCAGGTTTGGATGAAGACTGCAATGTCATCCAAGTACGCCATGCAGAAGTCCTCCATCCCTGTCAGAACCTGATTTACCATCCTTTGAAATGTAGCAGGTGCATTTTTCAATCTAAAAGGCATAACCTTAAACTGGTATAAGCCAACGGGGGTAGAAAATGCAGTTTTCTCCTTGGCATGGTCTGTCAGGGCTATTTGCCAATAGCCTGATGTCAAGTCAAATGTGCTGAGGAACTTGGCTGCACCAAGTCTATCCACCAACTCATCTGTCCTTGGCAAAGGGTGGGCATCAGTCTTTGTGACTGCATTAAGAGCTCTATAATCCACACAGAATCTATGTTCCTTAGACCCTGCCTTTGGTACTAACACAAATGGGCTAGACCATAGACTAATAGAGGGTTCTATTACCCCGAGATCAAGCATCTTGCTGACCTCACCTTTGATGTGGGTTCTTACAGTCTCTGACATCCTGTATCCTCTGCTTTTGACTGGCAGACAGTCACCAGTGAGTATGTCATGCTGTCCCCAAGGGGTCAAGCCTGGTGAAAGTGAGAACAGAGAGGCAAACTGATTCAACATAGATCTGCACTCTTCTTGTTGCTCAGGTGTCAGATTTGAAGAGAGATTTACTCCTTCAATCTTTTCGTCCAAAGGTAAGCCTCTGAGGAGATCAGGAATAGCTTTACTCTCTTCTTCTTCCTCCGATGATGCTAGAAGCAAAGCTCCTACATCAGGTCTGGAGACATACGCTTTTAGTCGGTTGGTGTGGAAGACTGTGGGAGCCTCCTTGGGATTGGCCAAGTCCACCAGATAGTTGACCTCTCCAAGTTTACCCACAACTTTGAAGGGTCCCATCCATTTGTCTTGCAAGGCCCTCTGCCTTGTTGGAATCATAACTAGAACTAGCTGGTCTTGAGTAAACTCAACCATGTTAGCCTTTTGATCATGCCAGTGCTTTACCAAAGCTTGACCAGCTTTCAGGTTATCACTAGCTTCTGCCATCATGTGTGACATTCTCCTCCGGAGAGCTATCACATAGTCAGTCACTCTGACTGGCTTGGGGGAAGGAGCACTCTCCAACCCCTCCTTAATCAGGGCTAAGGGGCCTCTGACGGGATGGCCATAAAGAAGTTCAAAGGGAGAATAACCTACTCCCTCCTGAGGGACTTCTCTATAAGCAAAGAGAAGGCATGGCAGAAGAAGATCCCACTTTCTTTTAAGGAGGTCCTCTAAACCACCTATCATGCTCTTCATGGTTCTGTTGAACCTTTCAACCAACCCATTTGTCTGAGGGTGGTATGCGGTTGAGAACTTGTAAGTAACTCCGCAGGTTTTCCACATGGCTTTCATGTAGTGGGACATAAAATTTGACCCCCTGTCAGAGATTACTTTCTTAGGAAACCCAACCCTGGTAAAAATGCCAAGGAGGGCCTTAGCCACAGCCGGAGCTGTAACAGTCCTCATAGGAATTGCTTCAGGATACCTAGTAGCATGGTCTACTACAACAAGAATAAACCTGTTGCCTGAGGAGGTTGGAGGATCAAGGGGGCCAGCAATGTCAATCCCTACTCTCTCAAATGGGACTCCCACAACTGGGAGAGGCACTAAGGGTGCTACATTCTTGGAGCCAATCTTACCAGAAGTCTGGCAGGTGTGGCAGCTCCTGCAGTATTTATCTACTTCGGCCCCCATCTTTGGCCAATAAAAGTAGAGTGAGAGCCTTTCCTTAGTCTTCTTGAAACTCAAGTGACCAACCAAAGGAATCTCATGGGCTAACTGCAAGAACTGTTGTCTGTTCTCTTGGGGTACTACAAGTCGTTTGTAGTCCCCAGGGGCAGACTCTGTTGGTTCACTGTAGAAGAGGCCATCTTCCCAGTGCAACCTATATTTCCCAGGCTCTTGCTCTTCCGCCTGAGCATCTGCCTGGTGGCGAAGACCTTCCAGAGTTGGACATTCTCTCTGTCCCTTACTGAAGTCTGCCCTGTTGGGTCCACCTTCTGCCAGTAAAGACTGCAGCTCAGGATGGTCAACAGGATCCAGATCTCCAATGAGTTCCTGGCCTTCCACGAGCTCTTCCCCAGAGTCTAGTTCTACCACACAGGGTTGTACCACCCTCTCAGCCTCAGCTGAAGGGGGACTTACAGGTGTAACTTTGGACAACCTCGGGGAAGTCCTTGTGGGCTGCACTGGAGTGTTGACTGCTGGTTTCTTTTTAGAAGTTTTAGGTTTCCCCTTTTCTTCTGGTTGTTTGGATACAGCAGCTGACAGCTCCAGTGGAGTAGGAGTGATCTCAGTCTTCATCATCTCCTTGGGAGTACCACTCATGGTTCTCTCCCTTACAGGTCTGGTGAGCTCCTGTAACCTTTTACTAGGAGGTCTGGGGGTATGTGACACTACTCCAAGAGTTTTCAAGTCATTACCCAACAGAACCCTTCTGGCACCTCACTTTGTATGTTGACAGGTATCTTCACAGTCATGTCATTACACTGGATGAGAACTGGTAATTGGGGAAGCATCTGGACAGGGCCTCCAGCTAACTTGGTGAGGCGTTTGGGTGCCTTAGCAACATCCTCAGCCTGAAAAAACGATTTATCCACCACAGTTATGCTAAACCCAGTGTCCCTAATGGCAGGAGTCTCCTGACCATTCACCTGGACACTGTCCTTATAATACTCTTTAGTACTATCTGGGATAGAATTATAGACATCTAAATTCTGTTGTTCCCACAAACCCAGCGACACTAAAGAAACACTGGCTGAGACTCCAATGGGTTCGTCAGCCAGTAATAGAAAGTTTCCACTTGCCATTTGTACTTCCTCCTCTGGAGCGAAGGCTAAGGAGACAAGCTGGACCCCTAAAGGTTTACCCTTACATCTGGGATCTCCTTTCACATGGTCAGTAGAGTCACAAACAAAGCATTTACCAAATTATTTTTGGAATGGTGGCTTGTTCTGACCTCCTTCTGGTTTTGCTCCAGAAGGTACACTAGCCTGATTTGGTTTCCCTTGGGGTTTAGCCTTATGATTTTGTTTGGGGCCCTCTTTGGGATTGGAATTATTAGAATTCTCTTTAGAGTCCTTTTAAGGCTGTTTTCCCTCATCCTTCTTCTGAGTAGCCCCAGAATCCTTGTGAGTAGCCCTGTTGGCAACCCACAAGTCAGCAGCCTTAGCTAGCTTCCTGGAATCCAATTCCTTTGAATCAGCCAAGTGCTGTCTGAGCTCAGGAGAGCATGCATCATAAATTGACTCCAACATTACAAGATTCTTCATTCCCTCGTAAGTGTTAACCCTGTAAACCTTAATCCATCCCTCTAAGTTTTTCAAACTTTCACTCACCCAGGTAGGCCAAGGGGTACCATCATGCTTTTTGAGGGTCCTAAACCTCTTAAGGTACTGGGAAGGGGTCTTCCCAAATCTAGCTATTAAAGCTAGCTTCACACACTCATAATCCTTATTATCCACCTCCCCAACTCCATTACCACATCAGTTGCAACAGGGGGGAGCCTAGAGAACAACCAAGGAAGTAGATCATCCCTGTGATGTCCTGGAGCCCATGATTATATTCAAACATTTTCAACCAATCCAACACATCCAACTTAGGTTCATACATACCCACTAATTATTTAGGCATCCAGGGTCTTTTGGGACTGGAACTCCTAGAGGAACCAGAAGAGAGAGAAGCAGTTTCCACAGACGACTTTTTCATTTCAAGTTCATGATTGAGCCCTATTTCTCTGAGCTTCAACTCATCTTGCTTCTGCTCAGCTTGGGCATTGATTCTCCTGAACTCTAACTCTTTATTCCGTTCAGATTGAGCAATAAAACGTTTGTATCCTAATTCAAGCTTCATTTTTTCAAGTTCAAAATATTCAGGATTACATGTAGGACCTGGTATAGGTCCAGTAGGTACAGTTGGTAAAGCAGACAGAGGTTCCGGGTGGCTAACTGCATTAGGCTCACTTTCCTCTTCTGACTCATTATCAAGATTATCAATTCTTTGATTCAGATCAATACCATCACTGTTATCTACATTTGCTGGGGGGTAGATTCCTCTGTACCACCCAGACTTTGATTTTCTAACAATCTTTCTATGAGTTCGATTTTCTTGCCCTTCCCAGAGAGGTTCTTATGTCTACACAATACGTTCAAGCAATCAGCAGTTTTAGCAGACAATGATTCTAGGGTATAACTTTCCATAGTAGACAGGTTTAGAAAATCAGCTTCTTAGTGCTAAACTTTGTGGTTAGTTGTCCTAAAGTATCTACAAGCACACTAAAGTGTATACTCAATACAAATCCCACCGCTGTACACCAGTGTTAGGCAGAAACCTGTGCAGTTCCCTTAGGGACCACTGCAAACGTTTAGGACTACAGGAGTTAGCAGCAAACCCAATTGGTAGCAGTCTGCACCACCCAGATTTACCTGGTAGCCGTGGCTGAGCAGTTAGACTCCTCTCAAGAAGAGTTAGGAAGTATACAGAGCATACACCATAGGGCAGGTAAACACAGTGGAACACGCAAACACTGACCAGAGCTTTGGTGTAAAAGATATATCATTATTTATTTAAAAACACATCTATGAAAACACACTGGCACTAATATCAAGCAAGTTCAAAAACACAGTCACTAAAGTATATACACTCCCTAAAAAGAATATTAGACAAGTCTTAAGTAAAGCACCACTTATTTTCAGACAGCGGTGAGCGCTTAACGCAGATGGTACTCTAATAATTCGGTTTAAAAGGGAGAGAAAGGCAGAGCATAAATTGAAACAGATCCCAACACTTTCATAAGAACACAGCAAGAGAGGAAGGCAGAATCAAACCGTGAAGTTAGAGTTCAGAAAGCCGGATCCACTTTAAGAGGATCAGAACGAAATGTGTCCAAGGTCACACGGTTTAAAAGTGAACAAGAGAGTCCAAGATGGCCGCCGGCAGGGGAGGCTGCGAATAGATCGCTCTCCCGCCGGGCCGTATACAATGAAGCACCACAAAGAGAACTCCGGCGAAAGAGAACAAGAAGCTCGGCGGAATCCTCCCCCCCATGTAGAGCGTGACTAAGAGCAAAATTCGGCCGCACAGACCCCCCCGGGGAGCCCGTCGGGGGGAGTGAGACCCACCCCTCCCCCCCACTGAAGATAGGCCTGGTAGGACGGATCGGTAGAGGGAGCCGGGAGCTTGCGGGAGGCTCCGCCCCCGCCCGCCGAAGCAGGACGAGTGGGCAGCCCGGTGCGCCTCGCAGGGGAGAGCGGATCGGCGGAGAGAGGAGCGGCGGAGAAGGCCCGGGAAAGCGGACTGCCGCCCCAATCGCCTGCGGACGAGTATCGGAGGCTCCGAGGCACCGGAAGAAGTGAAGGGAACCCAGGAGCGACCGGGGCGACAAAGAAGAGGAGCTGGGGCCCTCCCAGCCCCACCGCAGAGAAAGCAACGAGAGACCCCCCCGGGGAGCCCGTCGGGGGGAGTGGGGCCCTCCCCTCCCCCCACTGAAGAAAGGCCTGGTAGGACGGATCTGTAGAGAGAGCCGGGAGCTTGCAGGAGGCTCCGCCCCCGCCCGCCGAAGCAGGACGAGTGGGCAACCCGGTGCGCCTCGCAGGGGAGAGCGGATCGGCGGAGAGAGGAGCGGCGGAGAAGGCCCGGGAAAGCGGACTGCCGCCCCAATCGCCTGCGGACGAGCATCGGAGGCTCCGAGGCACTGGAAGAGGTGAAGGGAACCCAGGAGCGACCGGGGTGACAAAGAAGAGGAGCTGGGGCCCTCCCAGCCCCACCGCAGAGCAAGCAACGAGAGCCGGACCGAGGCGGACCCCGAAGGTGAGAGTGTCGTGTGGGGCCCTGTACCCCATCACGCAGAGGATTCCGGGTTTGTGGGGCGGGATCCCAGGATCTGAGGTGTGTCCCCCTCCCCCCACCCAATATATGCATAAGCCTCAGCCAGAGGAGCCACAGCAGAAGGGGGACAGCGGAAAGGCAGGGGAAACCCAGCATCATCTTTACTGCCCCTGTGGCAGACATACACTCCGGGAAGAGTCGAGACCATCCACAGGTCTTGGGCAAAGACTCGCAACCCCAGCCAGAAGCAGCACACTCAACAGGCACCCTAAAGGCAAGGGGAGAAGAGGGAGCCAGTATTTCCAGCGGCGGCCGACACAGGAGAGGCACCCAGAGGAAGTGCATACCTTTGGAAACCGGCAAAGATGTCGCGGGCTAAGGGGAAGGGGGGACTCTCGCAATCTACACCCCAGACCCACAAACAGGATACAAGTCTCCTCCAAATGTGGTCCTCGGATACACCAGTGCCCCCAAAAGACAGGTCGGGGGACACCCCCACAATGGGCATAAGCACTACAGATCAGAGCTCCCTCCTTCCGCCGTCAAAGGACGATATGCGGGCCTGGTTCGCGGAACTCCAAGATAAGTTCATGTCCACAGTCCAGGACCAATTTACCTCATTGAGGAATGAGATGAAGCAGGCGGTACAGGAGATGAAAGTGGACGTGGCAAAGTTGGAGGAAAGGACGGATACGGTGGAGAAGATCGTACAAAATCTAGATGAGGAGGCGAAACAGAATAGCGAAACTCAAGAACATCTGGTGAGACTTACACATAACTTAGAAATTCAATGTGAAGATCTGGAGAATCGCTCACGCAGATCCAATATTCGCATAAAGTTTGTGCCAGAAACGGTCACGGATAAAGACCTCAAGAGTGCAATACAAGAAGTGTTCAGCGATATAGCAGAAGTTCAAGACCCAAAAGACATAGGGATAGACAGAATCCATAGAGTGGGCCCAAAACGAACCGGCGCCCCTGGGGAGAGACCAAGAGACGTTTTGGCGGCACTCACATCATACCAGCAAAAGGAACAGATCTTGAGGAAGGCAAGGCAGCTGGACCACATAAGAATGAATGGGGTGGACATACAATTGTACCAAGACCTGGCCTCTGTGACTCTCTTGAAAAGAAGGGAAATGGGCCCTCTGGTGAGGGAACTAGTGAAGAAAGAGTTCAGATATAAATGGACATTCCCTTTCGGCCTACTTTTTGAGTGGGAAGGTAAACAAAGAAGAGTGACCTCGTATAAGGAAGGCCTCCACATAATGGACATACAAACAGATGAAACGGAAGTGAGAGCGGCCAGATCAAAATGGGACCCGCAAATAAGACCAAGAGGATGGGGGGAGGCTAGCCAAAGGAGGAGGAAGGGTGGGGGGGGGAGAGGGGGATCATCAATGTCATAAGGTGATATCTAAAGAGAAAAGTGAAGACAGGCAGGCACTTCGCCTGTGGGGGAGGACTGCAAGGAAGTAGCAGTAAACCTCGGAACAATAAATCACCAGGCCCGGCGGGGACCAGGGATAGGAAGGGAATCGGCGGAGGTTGAAGGATGGACTGGGGTTTAGGAATCCCCGCACAGATGATCCTGAGCTATGTGAGGGCAGGGAGCGATAGGCGGAACGCCCAAGCAACCTTAGGGGCCCGGGCCCTCCTCGGGATCAAAGTTGTATTTGGGTTTAAAGTTAAATGGGAGTTGGGGAGTTGGAGCGGGGGGGAACCGGGGGGGGGGGGACTACGGGAGAAGGAAGAGGCATTGGTATGGGGGAACGAGGCAAGAAAAGGTAGATCAGATAAGATGGGGAAGCTAAGAATCTTCTCTCAAAACATCAGGGGCCTGAATTCTCCAGTAAAAAGGAAAAAAGTGGAGACCATGGTGAGAAGGGAGAAAGCGGACATCCTACTCCTCCAGGAGACACACATAAAGGCCCTAGATAAAAAAAAAGTACGCCTCAGGGGCTACAAGATCTGGGCGCAAGCAAATGCAGGAGGGAAGAGAGCGGGAGTGATGATAGCGGCAAGAGAAGGTCTGATAGCAAATGTAGTGGAGACCCGAGTTGACAGAGAAGGGAGATTTGCATTTGCCAATATATCATATGAGGATCATAGGTACACCCTAGCCACAATCTATTCGCCAAACACAGGGCAGGATGGATTCCTTAGAGACACTCTGGGGAAACTGGAAGACTTTGCGAAAGGCGAGATAATAATGGGGGGAGATTTGAACCTGGCCTGGTGCCCCACCCTAGACAGGAGCGCAGGGGGAGCACATGTACATGGCGCCCCTTCAAAACAACTTCGACAAAGAATGGAACAGGTAGCATTGAGGGATGTCTGGAGAGAGATGAAGGGACAAGAATGTGGATTTACATACTACTCGCACGTGCATAACACAATGTCGAGGATAGACTATTTCTGGGTATCAGTCGGATTAGTTGGAAGGATCCAGGGGGTTGAAAAGGGTTCAATAGCAATATCAGACAACGCCCCACTGTGGATCGATCTTCAAACCCCCGGCAAAGGGAGAGGCCTTTGGAGATGGAAACTGCCCCCTGACATATTAACAGATCCGGTTCAGGGGGAGGAACTAAGAGATAAAATAAAAGAATACTTTGAACACAATGACAATGGAGAGGTCCCACTGGGAACAGTATGGGAAGCCTTTAAGGCGGTCACTAGGGGCCATATAATAGCGCTAAAGGTGGCCAAAGACAAACAGCACCAGGAATGGGAAAGATCACTCGAGAAGAAGCTGGCTGAAATCCAAGGGGAACTTATAATCCATCCCACAAAAAGCCTCAAGAAAGCAATGAAGCATGTGCAGGGTCAAATAGAAATGCTCCGCAATAAAAAAGCAGAGAAATCACTCCTCTACCTGAAACAGCGATACTACATCAAGGCCAATAAGGCAGATAGATATCTGGCGAGATCACTCAGAGATAAACAGAAAGCAACGACAATACTGAACATTAAGGATGCACAAGGGGACCCACACACAAACACTAAGGATATTGGGGACACCTTTAAAACCTTCTATCAAAACCTATATGAAACAGAGCACCCAGATGAAACGAAACAAGACAGCTTCCTGCGATCCATTCCAATACCGACCATAACAGACAAGGACAAGCAAGCTTTGGAAAAAGAGATCTCTGAAGAGGAGGTTAGGAGGGCAATCAAAAGTCTTCCTAGCTCAAAGGCCCCAGGACCGGACGGCTATACGGCATCGTTCTATAAGAAATATGCAGATATATTGACACCGATCCTAACCAGACTTCTAAACACTTTCAAGGTTAGTGGAAATGTGACACCATCCATGAATGAGGCGAAGGTCCTCGTGTTCCACAAGGCAGGCAAAGACCCGTCCCTTCCGGGCTCATATCGCCCGATAGCTTTAATAAATCTGTCATGGCTTATGCGGACGACATGCTGCTGGCCTTGGAGGTCCCAGAGCATTCCATGAAAAGCGCCATAGAAATACTGGAGGAATTTGGGCGGATCTCGGGCCTAAAGATCAACAGGGGCAAATCAGAAGTCATGCTTCTAGCAGGGAGCAAAGAAGCACTAAAAACTGAGGCGGGTAAGCTAAACTTGAAATTAGTAGAGGGAGGCATAAAGTACCTAGGGGTGACACTCACGCAAAGGGTAGACATGATCTATCAGAGTAATTACTCTCACCTTTTGAGCAGAATCAGGAGGGACCTGGAGAGGTGGAGTCCCCTAAGAATCTCATGGTGGGGGAGAATACAATCCATAAAAATGAATATACTACCAAGGGTGCTCTACTATTTCCAGGCCCTGCCGGTGTCGGTCCCTGATTCGTTCTTCAGAGCACTGTCAAGGGCCGTCTCACAGTTTGTGTGGAACAGGAGGCCTCCGAGGTTAGCAAGAGCCATCCTCACGGCACCAATAAAGGCTGGTGGAATGTCCCTACCCCACTTCAAGAAATACTTTCAGGCAGCCCAATTATGGGTTTTGAAGGAATGGCTGGGGGAGAACCAACAGACAATCTGGGCGACACAGGATAGGGCGGTCGCCAGAGCCCCCCTGGAGGATCTGCTGTGGAAGCAAACACAACACAGACAAGGGAATCTTCGAATCAGTGAAATCTTAAAAACCACCTTGAGAGCCTGGGACGACCAAACCAGGAGAGGAACCATGACCACCGCACTGGGTCCCTTCACTCCAATCTGCAGGAATCCACAATTCCCCCCAGGACAAGAACCAAGCGGTTTCGGGAGGTGGGAGGCAGCAGGGTGCAGAAAGATCGGAGAAATGTTTATAGACAAAGAAATTAGATCCTTCACAGAATGCAAAGCTATGTGGAAACTAAATGAAGCAGATAGATTCAAATATGAACAATTAAAACACTGGCTGAGCACACCGGAGGTCTTCCAGGCGGCCACGAGGGACCTCACACCATTTGAGACGTATATAGTAACCAATCCAGGGGACAAAAAACTAGTATCCACATTATATAAATACATTAACACACCAGAGGAAGAAGTAAAATGGACATACATGAGGAGGTGGGAGGCCACACTGGGGGAAGAAGTGACCAGACAGCAATGGGAGGAATTGTGGGCAGGCATCCCCAAACTCACCAGGGCCGTCCAAACCAGGGAAATGTGGTGGAAAATAGTCACCCAATGGCACTATACCCCAGTGAGACTAAAGTCAATGTACGCGGACACCTCGGATGGCTGTTGGAGGGGGTGCTCGGAGGTGGGCACCTGGAAGCATATATGGTGGGAATGCCAGGGAGTAAAAGGCTTCTGGAGTGAAGTACAAAAAGAAATTGTTAATGTAATCCCAGTGGCTGCCCAGATGGGAGAGATGGTGTGGCTATGCGGATTTAAAGACTCACAGGCCAAGAAACTAACTATACCCCAATGGAGAAGCTTTATGGGACTGGTGATCGCGGCCTGGGCAACGATAGCGCAAAATTGGAAGAAAAGAGACCCACCACTGGCTTTCACCTGGCTGCAAAAAGTCTGGTCCCATATGACTTTGGAAAAGATCACGAATCACCTACAGGACCAGAACAACACCTTCACGAGGGAGTGGGGACCGGTCCTGGAATACCTGAACTCTGACTACATGGCACAATGGTGCCCACATAACATCAGAATCTCGGACATATACAGCATGTAAAGTTCCCGGAAGAAAGACACAAGAGATCGGAACTTCTTCCGTAGGGGGGGGGGAGGAGGGAGGGTGGGAGAAAGTTGGGGAAGTCACTGATGTTTGTTATTCGTCATAATTGTGAAAATGAATAAAAACATGTTTAAAAAAAAAAGAAAAAAAAAAGTGAACAAAAGTCTCGAAAAGGTTCAGAAAAAAGTTGGACCAAAAGAAAGGGACCAGTTAGATGGTCAAGAGGCCAGCCCAGTCTAGAAGGTTAAGGATTTACTGTCACCTTGTAGCAACCTATAGAAAGGGAGGCCAGGCGGACACAGTACCTTGAAATGGTGAGACACTCCAGCGGGGGCAGTTGTTCCTGGCAGCGATTGCGAGTCGGTGCTTCATCCGGCAGAAGAGAAGATCTCGTCGGGGAGGAAAGCAGGAGGTTGTTGTGCTGCCAGGGAAGAAACCAGCCACAGAGTTTCTCGATTCAAAGGAGCGGTCCGTTCTTTCGCGGTTCAGTGGTAAGTTGCTATCTGGTTGCCAGAGTGCTTGGCACGGGCAATTCGACCACTAGACGTCCTGGTAGGTGAAAAGGAAAGCGAACTGGTTGTCCCCACCAGCTCAAGGGGAAGAGACTCTCCGGCAAGAAGATCTCCTCTGTCGTCGGGAAGTGGTGAGACGGTTCAGCAGGGCTCCACCGGTGGTGTCGTCGTTGCAGGTCGGCTCAGCTTCTCCCTCTTCGGATTCTCAGGTCCTGTGGCGACTTCTGAAGTTCCAGTCCCAAAAGCCCTGCTTTTATGCAAGAAACCCCCATTCATTCAGCCTAGCTGTCAATCAAACATGCTAAGTGGTGAGCCGGCCGGCTCACCACTTGGGCCAATCACACAAGAGTGCGACTTGAGTTGCCACGTCAACTCAGTCCAGGGTGCCTAAACACCCTCCCACATTCCCTGTGGTACCCAGACAGAGTGGCACCACTTTTGGAGGCTTCTGTGGAGAAGCCCGCCAAAAAGTGGAACAAAGGGCTCGACTTGGGTTGGAGTCACAGAAGAGAACACAAACGCCATTTTAGAATCGAGTTCTGGCAAAAAAATACCAACCGGTGAATTAATATTAAATAAATAACCCGGCGGTATGTTTGAGGGTATAGGAATTAAATAATTAAAATTGGTAGCCTCGAACAATGGGAAAATCCCATAGAGATATATTCGCGGTCGAATATAAAAAGTAGTATCCACTGCCACCAGCCAAAACTCGATCAGGGGGGACGGAGACGTGCCCCCTCGAATAACAGACCCCGGGGCAATCGAATTGCCCCGACCAGTACGTCCACAATATCATGGTTTGCACTGGTTTCTGTTCATAATTTGGGACTGGTAAAGCCAATGGTGACTTTACATGCCCTGGGAGACAGTAGTCAGTCCCAGGGTATGGAGTCTATGGTGGGGTGTCATTATGACACCCTGTGTCACTGCACTGAGGGTGCTGTGTAACACATAGTAAAAACACATGAGACCCCATGGAGTAAAAGACCCCATAGCCCATAAAACACATTAACAGTCAAAGGAACCCCTCAAATCATGTCCAAGAGTGTGAGGAAAAGAGACTAACTCTTGGCAGGAGAAAAAAACAAACTCCAGAGATCCAACAAAGCTGCTGGGGGACACACTAGGTTAGGAAATTCAGCCTAAACAGAGAATTCTCCCTAACAGCATGAAGTCCTCGACACAGGCATGAGCCAGTTACCCCACCCATCTCTCAGTGAAATCATGAAGCTAAGATACATGTCAATAAGCACAAATGGCATTAACAATCCAATACTGCTTACTTAATAAGTGGAGCAACAGGACACGGCCTTACACCCGTCTTGACACATCAGCCTGGATGCATGACTCTTAGGACATTTTACCACAGCCTTTTGGGGAAGGTGAAACCTTCTATCCTAATAGAAACACATGCTTCCAGCCACAATTTAGTCCACACTCTCTTTATGAGTGGCTATGGCAGATCCGTCAGATTTCCGTCATGGAAGAGTAGAAGGCTGGTGGTAAGGTACAGTTTGTCCCAAAAGATTACACAAAAGACACTATAAAGATATACTACAAAATATGTACTCTTTATTATATGGTTACGCATAATATACACAAATTGTAAGTAAGTACTTGCGCTGCAGTACACTAGATCAGTATCAAGGAACACTAGAAATCAATAATACATTACTTCAATCATGTTCGGGACCCAGAATTCCAATGTGTGAACAGTCCCTGTAATTGCTACAGCCTCTATTACACAGTAGAATAGGTCACATACATGAAGACTATGTACCCAGTGTAGTGTCCAGGGGGAGGGACTGGCTAACCATTATAAACAATACCACAATGGGCTACAAAAATGTATAGTACACTTAAACTAATAATACCATATCTGCATGGTCTCAATATAGCCCCTAGAAATGGGTGGCAACAATTTAACAAACGTTAGATATTGTAGTCCAGCACAGTTCAATAGGTAGGAGTGCAGTGTTGTGCAGTGATTTGTTATATTACATTATGTAATAAAACAGAAGTAAATGCTATGAATCAATTGTTTGTTGAAGACTCCACTGACCTAAGGAGGACTCACGAAATGTAACATTTAATTGTATTCATCTTTATTTAGATAGATCAAACATTAAAGTAGAAGTCCATATGTAAACAGCATCACAATTCATAAAAAATGTAAATAAATATTGAACAGCAAAGTACTTAAAAATAACATGTGACCATAAATACATTAGGAATAGAATAAATACACATCAAAAACATTATACAAAAATGCTCCAAAATTAAGCACAGATAAAATCAATAACATGCTTTTCCATTCATCATAGCTTGCAATTAGTTTACTTCCAAACCGTCAGTGCACTTCTCAAAAAGATAAAGTCAAAGCCACCAAAGGAGAGTCTGCTTTCAGTAGCAAATATAATGCCAGTTTGATTGGTGTAAACCCAAAGTTATGAGGTCGCAGGATTATTGTGGGTTTCCTAATTTTAGATTACGCTGGGCAAAAAAAATAAGTACATTAAGTCATCCAACATGGCATTAAAAAATAGACAGATCACTTGGTTCGTTTTAGCTACTGACCATTTTACCATAGTGGCACTCAACGCAAGCGAGCCGAGTCTAGTTCCTGTGATCAAATTCTGCTCATGGTTACAATTGGGCCAAACAGATAGTCTTGTATAGAATGCGTGGCTAACATAGCACGTGATCTATCAGTTAGCTTTGCTAGTTCAATGTGTTCTCTTTCCTTTGAGAAATGCACATTCATGTTATCAGTGAGCATACTACAAATTAGACTGGGAACTGGGGCTGGGTTTAAAAAACACTTGCCAACATTTGTGGTGTTCAAATTCTTTTTTATGAAATGCAGCCATGGAATCGATAGGCAATTAACTTCTAAAGGCAGAATTCGATCAGAGAGGATGGCCTTTTCATTATTCCAAATTCTGAAACCTAATCTAATTGTTTCCAGGCACAACTCATCCTCAAAATAAGGCTTTCCAACTTCCCTATGAATAGCAAACGTTGGACCCGACAGCAGAAGACCCAACAGGTTCTTAAAAAAAAAGATTCTCTTGGACCTGGAGTGTGGATCTATTGGGAAAAGCACATATGTCTGCCCCATATTTGGCTGCTGTCTTCGCTTTTGTGGTATAGAATCTAAGAAGTATATCTATGGGAGGGCATCTATAAATTCTACGAAATTGGTATATGCCCCTAATGCTTGTGACATTCTGGCCATTAGCTTTTCAATATGATTGACTCTGTTTAGCCTATTCACCAATGAAAAGCCCAGCTAGCCACATGTTGTACAAAGCTTGATGGGCTCATTACTTGCTTCAAATACAGGAGGTTTTAACCACATGCTATTAGTTGTACACACCATGATAGCAGACGTTGATGCATTGTTTGATAAATCTAAACCACTCATGAATTCCACATAGGCCGAGATTAAATGTTGAAGTGATAATGGTGTTCTGACTAAGTAAACTGTGTTATTGGTATATGCTAAAAACGGGTAGATGCATGCCACCTAAATGGAGAACATCAATATTACAGCTAGATACAAATTAGTATAAACCATTACATTAAATCAAAAATAAAAATGGAGCGAGCGAGTACCCAGCCCAGTTTCAACTGTACAACATGGAGTACTGTGGCAATCCTTGCCTGAGCGCACAGAGGCTTTATTGTGGCAATGTATTGTAGGCAAAACTTACATTAAAACTTCCGGGCAGTTCAATGTTCGCACTATTTACCATCGTTTGTCTGAATTAACTATATCAAAAGGCAGAACGAAGATCCAAAATTCCAAATAGTTTTTTTTCTTTCCTTAATTAGATAACATTAGATATGATTAAATATAAATGTAATGTTTGTTCGTGTGTACCAAAGCCCTCACAGAATCCTAATGAGATATCTGCAATGATATTCCCATTGTCTATTGTGACGAATCCTTGAATGTCATCCCTTCTCCCATGGGGGAGGTCCCTTCTCATGTGGCCAGGGCGGTGCAGCCACAGCCCAATAATCCCCCTGGGGGTGGTGCACCGCAGGAGGATCACATGCAGAGGGAACACCCTTGTGAAATAGGGTATGACACCCTAGTGGACACACAGTATATCCATACCAGTATCCCAACTCCTTCACCCTTTTACCCTCTGCAAAGTATTATGGTCCTCAGTACTTCTGTTTATGCAAACAAGATAGAAATAGGTTTCCCTTTTTATACTAAGCCAAAGAAGAACAGTCATGGCAACCTGAAGAATAGTACTGCAACGAAGAAGACATGCAGAGTCGAGAAGAGCACCCCACGGAACCGCAGCGAGCAGTCCATCCTATTCAATCTGGCTGAGACCGATGAACGAATAAAAAGTGAAGAACTTACATCAGAGGCCAGTTCTCCCTGGAGGAGCCGCAAGGAAGAGGGTTGTGTTCACTGCACCTGTGGAGGCTGGGATGCCCGAGAAAGGTTTGAGCGCTCCGGAGCCGGTCCTAAAGTACTGGCAGGTATGACAAGCTGGCCGACAACAACAGCAGGCAATCCAGAGGCATGGAAAGCGGCACAACTTGCAGAAGAAAAGCCAGTGCTGTGGTGCCACTGCAGACCAAGCTGAGCTACTGTAAGCCGCACAAGTCCTGCGGCTGAAGGAGGAAGCTGGGAGAAGTCGGACGCCATCGCAGACTGAAGCCACAGGTGCACATGAGGGCTAGAGGATACTGGGAACCCGAGGAAGTGGAGGCAAGCAGAGGCGGGGGCAGAATACCCCAAGCTTAGAATCTGGAACTTTGAAACTGCAAAAAAGAGGTGGCAGATAGAGAAGGGGGAAGAATGCCCCAAACCAAGGGTCTGGGACCCTAAGAAGAAGAAGAGGTGGTGGTCTGTAGAAAAGGGAGGGGGGAATACACCAAACCTAGAGTCTGTGACCCTGCGAATAAGAAGAGGTGGTGGCGAGAAGAGAAGGGTAAAGCAAACCCTGAACCAAGGGTCAAGGACCCTAAAAGTAGTAGCCATTGCATCCCTGATTATATATGGTAGTGCTTAGCATGAGAGTGAACTGAGCCTACCCATAAGGAATGGCTGCACGGGAGAACATACATCAGTTACTCATCTTAACAGTCACAGTACTTTGGAGAAAGGTGAACTAGGTTGGCTGTGTAATAGGTAGTGCTTGGCAGGCACACCTCTACCTAGAAAGAGAACTGTTAAAGCCAGTCTGGCACTCGCACCCACACAAAAAGGACAGTTGTTAAAGAAGATAGTACTTGGCTGGAGAGTACACCAAATCTACCTAGAAGGAGAATTGAATTTATTATGTAAGTCTGGGAGTCGCACCCATATAAGAAGAACAGTTGTAAGCTCCTCTTCTTAATCACAGTACTGGGGAGACGAGTGAACTCAGGTGGCTGTGGAAAAGAAAGAGAAACCTGGGGAAGGGAGACAACCCCTGGCATTGTGGAAATTGTGTGAAAGGAAGAGAAACCTGGGGAAGGGAGACAACCCCTGGCGTGGAAATTGTGTGAAAGGAAGAGAAACCTGGTGAAGGGAGACAACCCCTGGGTTTGTGAACATTGTGAAAAAGCTGAAAGGAGGGAGATATTCTCTTATCTTAAGGAAGTGGAATCAAGGGAAAGTAGGAACTTCCTCTTGGAACTTGTGAAATACTGTGAAAGTCAAGAGAAGGAGAACATTCTCTTGACCCCTGTAGAACTTTGTTTATTTTTGCACAAATTTGGACTTTGTGTTTTGAACTCTGAAAAGAAGAACCTGCTGAGCAGAAAACCCCTTTGCACCTTATATTTAGTTATTAGTGTGAGGGTGAGAGGGTTTTGACATGACGTTGGACTTACCTTTATGTTGACATCCTGACAGACCCCATTACGATGTATGTTGATGCAGGGAAACCACTCTTAGTGTTAGGGCTAGAAAGGCCTTTCCCCAACACCATTTTTCCTTTAATAAAAGTCTCTAGCAACGGAAATACCACCTATGTGTCGATCTCTCACTGCTGCACCCTCACACTACCCAGGATTTCAATCTCGTGGGGATAGCTCTTCCAAAAATCTTAAATTGCAAGTCCAGCAATAAGATCAGTCTGCAGGCTATGGGCAATTCCCCATGGGCCATTTTTGAAGATGAGGTAAATTGCAGTGCATCTCCACCACTCAGGACATTCCCCAATTGTTAACAGGGAGTTAAAAGCAATTGTCAGAAGTGGTGCCCAAAAGCCTTATAGGCTCCTATAAAGATTCGATAGAATGCCACCCAGACTTGGGCTCTATTAAGTGGCTGCTTTTGAGTGGATACCACTATTACAGAAATAGCACAATAAACATATGAATATATGAATTCATAAAAGATCCCAAGTTTAACCTCATGCCAGAACTATGAAAATTGGGAGTTGCAAAGGGTCCAAGATGATCACAGCTGTATAGTTTGGAAAAAGTTAGATCCAAGACTTTGATTTCGGTGAGATGAAGGGGATTACACATTGATTGGAACCAAAGTCTACCAATTTACAAAAATGTCTCGTCTTTTTCGTTGGCCGCCTCACATAGCTTTTCCCAAGCTTGCGTGTCTGATTTAACTTTACATACATGACTGGCTTTCTTATACCTCGACCACGCTCTGACAATCCTGCACATGTCGAAGATCATTCTTTTAAAGTCATTATCAATGCTTTCTTAGCATGTCTACCGTTATCCTCAAACCAACTTTAATTGGATATATTTTTAGGTTTTCTACCAATTTTAAAAAAGTTTGTTGAAATACACTTGGTTAATGTGTCAAAGATGTTCACTACTTTTGCCAGTTTATTGGTTAATGTGACAAAGATGTTCACTACTTTTGCCAGTTTACTATCAGTTAAAGCAGCTTATTTATAAGTAACACGTTGCTACTAAGCAAATGGCATTATATCTCAACCTCATTTTTGGGGTACCATTTAATTTGCCTGGAGCATAACAAGGGTGATGCAGTCATAGTGGAGGTGGCAATATCCAATTGAGAAATGATAGCTGGCCAGATTACCTTTAGAGCGAGAGCATGATGATCGCTATAGAGCTTAGAGTTATAGAGCTCAGAGAGATCTATGAAGTCTATCATTGACTGCCATATCTCCACCAAGACACAGTCAATTATTGAACAACCCTGATGTCCCTTGAATGTATAAATCCAAAGAATGGCTGCTGCAAATCTACCATTCACAGTTCGGAGAACCCGCTCTGTTAGCCAAGTGTACAACTTCAATCCTTCAGCATTCGTTCTAGGATCAAGCATGATAGCAGGAGAAATATTAGGGATATTATTTTCAGTGCAGCCCAAAAGAAATGGTACAGCACCATTTCAAATGTTAACCTTAAAATCACCTACAATTATTAACCAGAAAGTACCTTCACAATTAATACAAAGACAGTTATCTACAGTAATCCTAAAATCCGTTGGTGAGAGGTTAATGTTATTCTTTCCCCCACGACTATTATAAAAATTAATTTAAAAAAGAAATAATCGCCTGAGCTATTCCCAAGCAATAAAATGTATATATGTGGTGAATTTGTTGGAATAAGAGTTATGTGTAGGTTCAGCACGGTCTTAACAAAAATTGTTAACCCACCCGCAAGTCTACCTTAGTCCTTTTTAATTGCTGTGGTTGGGAAGATGCACAAGCTGTCAAAATGCAGCTCGTAGCCAGCCCAGGTTTCCTGCAATAAAATGATGTCATAAGTCTCCATTGTATTCATAAAATCGAGATTGCATAACCTGCCTCTACATCCACTATATTGCACAATACAGTTAAGAGTGGAAATGCTTAAAGTCTGCCTATATTAGTGTTAGGTTCAGAGTCAGAATTAAGAAAATTGACAGGGGCATAACGACAACCAATAGCCAGATTTATATCACCAAATGTTAATATTCTAATGCTAGCAATGCTATCCATTAGTGGTCATTCAATCTCTTCAAAAGGAGAAAGGGCATCAAATCATTTTCTCAGAATTATCGGACTGTGTTGACTCATGACAATGTCAAAGTTCATGGAAGAAGACTTTTTATTTTCTGTAGGAGGAGTTTAGATGTTTGTAGAAATGCTCATACAAATGAACAGGACAAAGTCCACATCAAGTGGTGGTGGTCTTTGGTTAAAGGCAGGTAAGTGTTTGTTCTAGCCCACAAACTTGACAAAGAAACAAACAACTCCAGGGGATGCCAGAAGTGACCCCATTGAAGAGCTACAGTCCTAGTTTCAAGACCTAGCCCACCAGAGAAAGAATGAGTAAGAGGAGAATCCTGGCCAATGCAAGTCAAGGGCAAACTGCAGTGAATTGGAGGGCCTGCAACACCCCACTAATTCAGGATGCAAGATACCGCATAAGAGGATTCTGACGGATATACCAGGACCCAGGGACAGAAAATTACGGTGCCAGTGACTCAGAATTCTGCTCGTAAAAGGTGGGAGAATCCAATAAGCAGAGGGCGTATTTAAAGGGCCAGAGACATGATCCAGAACTTATGGCCTTGAACCCTCACCTGGCAGATACCCAAACAGATGAAAATAAGAGCAAGTGCTGTATCGAGGATGAAGAACCACCATCCAGAAGTAGAAGCAGTGATAAGGAAGTATAAAGCAGGCATGGTATCAAACAGTGAAGACAGACACAAGTTATCATAGTTCAAGGGTGTTTATTGAACGCCAATCTAATCCTAAATCCAAGGATGGGAGCAAGCTACTATCATCAAATAATATATAACACAGTCCTAGTGGAGTCTCTGTCAAAATTAAAGGGCCTATACTAATAAACCTATTGCCAATCCTTACTTCTAAATACAAATGGTTTGGGATGACAATATATGCAAAAGAAATGTGTTCAAGAAAGTATATGTCAGGATAGTTGAGTAGTTGTCTTCCCTTCCCCACATTTTCAGCACGGGACAAGATGGCACATTCGAGCTTCGCACACACTCTGGCTTCTCTGCCACAAGGATACAGTTCAAAGCATAGATATCAAGGCCTTCTGTGCCAAAGTCTCTTTACCATTCAAAGTCTCTCTATTGCAGAGGGCCTGACGTAATACACAATCACTAAAGTTCCTTTCTTCCCAGGTTTTTCACATTCACAAGTTCTCGGGTTCACTATTCACCATGGGGCTCTCTCCTTCAGGTTCAGACCCCCTTTAGCACAATATTCACAATTGGTCTCCCTCAATCGGGCTCGGACGTGTAAATAAATCAAAGATTTTCGATTGTGCAATGGATTTTGCTTAAACCGTTGCAGGCACACTTCGATTCACTTCATTTCCAATTCTCATCTTTTACTTTTCCTTTTTATCACTTTTAGCTGGACACCTTACAGAGACCTTCGATTGAGCACTCTCGCAGTGCTGGACCACACTGTCACAGGTGTTGTATCTTTCTTGTCTTAGTTCAAATATCCATCAGCAATTCAGCTTTCCTCACGTCTTTCATCATATACATTACAAATCTTCCTTCTTGCACTCGTTATACAATCTTGCCGCTTGCAAGCTTGACTTCAACACAGACCGTTCTTGCATTGATCTTCCCAACTCAATGGCTGTGTTAATCTTACTGGCACTGCTTTAATCTTGGAGCCAAGGACGGAACCATGCCGGCAGTTGCTCCTCCCCGACTTGATCAGCCATGCAGGAGGGCCCTGGGTATCTCCGACACACAATGCAGGATTCTTCAGTCTTGTTTCCTGGCCTTACGCCTTTTGATCTGAAGGACTTTGTGAAGTAACGGTTTCCCGCCAGAAAGGTCAAGGGTATCTCCCTCCTGGTGCACCCTTCTTTGTTTGCTGTCTTTCTCCCCTCGTTCAGCTGCTGTCCCGAAAACACTGTTCCGTTGTGTCCTTTGCCTTGCTGAGAGTGTGCTCTTGTACTCTGCCTTTTTTTTTATCCATGTGAGGAAACTTAATAGAAGTCAGGTGTGAGGAGTTACCATTAATTGCCTGACCTTGCCTGACCATAGTAGTGGCACATGTCAGGCACAATGCTCGGGTGTGTGTCTTTTCTGCCAGAGCAGGCTGTCCATTCTGAAAGTGTTTGCGTAGGGAAAGGGGGCCGGGTAGGATGGGATAAAGGTGTTACAGGGAAGGGGTTACCGCGTCTTGCCATCAGGTGTCCCACTTCCCGAAAATCCCTCACCCAGTTGATCCTCCCGCACTGGTCCACCCCCAGGGTCCAAAGGCGATGGCTCTGTCCTGGCCACCTGAGAGAGAGACCACCGGGGACTAGCGGGCGAGACACCTTCTGGTTTCTCACAGAAGGCACACAGAATACATAAGAACTTGACCACAGAGATCTGGGCAGCTCGACAGTCAAGACTGGAAAGCTAGCCAACAAAGAATGGTCCCACGATGGGAGAAAATTGTTGGGGGCAAGCCAGACGACCCAAAATGGAGATGATGTGGCATAATGGTGATCCACCACCTTTTAGGTGAGGAAGGCTCCATACCTTAAGACGCTTGATTACCAGGAAGAAGACACAGGAACATCCTAGAAATGTTCCCATTACGAAACAGCCAGGCCACTCAGCATGGAGGATTGGGAGAAGGACTAGGGAAAGCCCAGAAATGGGATTCTAGAAGAAAAAGAAGAAGCCAGGTGCAAGGTCAGATGAGCCAGGGCTCTGCCAATATAGCCAAACCTGGTCCATGGAAGTAGCAGCCCATCTTAGGGCCAATCCTCCAAAAAGTTAAGAGATATCCAATGAAGGCACAGGGTCTCCCTTAGATATTTCCATTTACTTTATTGTGATATAGTTTTATGCAAACTTTTCAGAAATCCAAGTAAGGAAGATTTCTTAAAAAAGAAGTCTAAAATACAGATCATACATTCGCAGAATTGGATTTTGAGTAATGGTAGGATCTAGGTGATATTTCTCAGAAGTAATCATTTCAGCTGCATGTGTCCAGTATGTTAGAAATCTTCCTCCACAAGAGTGTAAAGTAAAAGATGCACGCTTTCCTCTTTCCAATCAAGAACAGTTCCCATCCTTCGTTGGTTCGTTTGTTTGTTCGTTCGTTCATCATCCAACATGTTCATGGCCAGCTGTGTCATCTATCTCAATTACCCCAGAGCCTCACACTCAAACAGGAGATGTTTCAATTTTTCTAGTGTTGCCACCCCACACAGTCAGTATTCCCTGCTTTCCCTCGAAAGGCCATGCCATGCGCCCACGATCTCCCTGGTCTTAACGATGTTGAATTTCAATTTGATATAGTCCCACACCAGAGAGTTACCTATAAATTGCTGTATGTATGCAGATGGTATGTTCTGATGCTGCATATACTGATGGAATTTCAGGGCATGGTTTTTGTTGATAAGATTAGCCATGGAATTCTCGTAGCAGCTCTCACTCGACATTGCCCTAAGGTGCATCTTAAAGGTTCCCAGCTTCATCTCCGATGTTAAGGCACCTTGCTGAGACCAATGATTCATGAGGGAATTTATTTTAGCTGGGTTGCTCCGAGGCATTATTGCTGTTCGCGTAGTCATGACAATGTGAAGAAGGCTCATTAGTGACTGAGCTGGGGCATTTGCTGGTTTCCAAGCAGAGGTCAGACTACTGAGTTGATGTTTGCAGCTATGGGCAGGACGTTGAACTCTAGAAAGATCATGTCAAATGAAGAGCGCTGTGGAAGTCTAAGTAGCCTTTTGAGCAGAATGCGATAGAGTTTGCAGACCATTTCAAGATTTTGCAAGGCCCATAACTGTGCTCCATAGAGAATGATGGAGGTCATCTTTTGGTTGGCATAGTTTGAGCAGTGCATCAATTTAGAAGCCTCCAACTTTGTTTGCGAACAAGTTGATGGTACCAAATAGGATGGAAGTTCTATTGCGGACGTGGTCTAAATGAGCTGTGCCTTGCCGTTTGTTGTCAAGGTGCAGTCCCAGGTACTTATACATGTTAATTACTTAAATTTCTCATCCGTTGATCTCCCACTTAGCCTTCTTCACTTTTCTTCTAGGCAGACAGAAGACCATAATCTTGGTCTTCGTCGTATTCACCACCAAGGAGTTGTGGTCAGTGTATTCCTTTAGATTATTCAGGGTGGCCTGCAAACCCAGTGGTGTTAGGTCAAGGACCACGATGTCGTCTGCGTAACCCAACCATTTCATCGCTACATTGCCCAGTTCTGGTAGAATGGAGGCTGGGCTGGTCAGGTTGTTGTCCATATCGGCAAGGTAGAGGTTGAAGAGTATGGGTGCCAAGTTGCAACCCTGCTTTAGGCCTCTATAAGTGGGTATCCACAGAGTGGTTTTTCCGTGTTGGTCCATCCAGATCTTGACTCGTGTGTTCTCATGGAGAGAAATAATCATGCTCAGAAGGTCTGGGGGATTGCCCCATCCTGCGGGCTTATGCCAGAGACGGTTGCGGTCAACAGTGTCGAAGGCGACACTGAGATCTATCAGCCAGGTTTCCTATGCTCAATCAATCTATTTGCTCCAGTAGACCTTCTTCACTAAACAGATGCGATGAGCCACGTGTGTTCCAGCTTAACAGCAGAAACTGGGATTTCAGCCCAGGGTTAGGATCACGGGTCCCCCCGGCTAGCCACCATATTGGCCAACCACGACCAGTGCAACTCTTCTAGAGCTGTTTCGCCTTTGTAGCCACTTTCCTTTGTGGATGTACTGCGTGTCGCAGGAAGTACAATCATATCTGATTAAAGGGCGGTGTTGGTTATATCGGAATGTCAGTTTGGGTCAAGGTTAGTTTACACAGAAGGACAGTTGTGGGTATTAATAGCCCAATTTACCGGTGCAGTAGGTCCACGCAGGTAAGGGTCTCTTGTTGCAACCATCGAGCATTCATATCCGAGTTTGTGGATGGAGTAGCAATGTCCCAAGATGTATAAAAGGGTAGTGTCAGTGAAGAAATAGACTATGCATATTTATTTATTTATTTATTGTGCATATATATATATATATAGCACCTATATACACTGGTGAAGTCTTTCAAAGTGCTTCAAGGCAGGAAGGGGACAAGGGAATACAGTAATCATTCGTATGTCTTGAATATTCCGAATGATATAAACAGAAAACTAGCAACTAGACCTGACGACATTTCTCCTTGTGCAAGTGCATGAAATGGTACAGTTGAGACCAAGCTTGGGAGAGGGGGGTGGAAAAAACAGTGGGGGGGGACAGACAAAGTAACTGGTCCTAGTACATTTAGGTCATACATATATACAGATGGAGGTGCAGAGACGGGGGGAACGGGGGAGGGGAACAAAGAGTCCGGCCCAGCAGGGCCTTGTGTTAAGAGCAGAGAGGTTGCCCCGCTCAAGGAGCTTAAGCTGAAAGTGGAGCAATATTGAACAAAGTGCAGCGGCCTGGAGGAGAGTGCTAGAGACTGGCAGGGGAGCCTGGGACATTTAGGCTCTGGAAGTGAAACAGGCAACCAGTCAGTAAAAACTTAACAAAGTTAGGGAGGAGAAGGAGTGTAGAGAGAAAAGAAAGGAGGTTAGCAGGGGAGAGGGAGAGAGAAGGACGAAGAGAAAGGGAAGGTCTTGCGGAGTTTAAGGAACTTAAGGTGCTCCGGCTCAAGATAGAGAGAGGCAGGGAGGCTGTTCCAGAGGGAAGCACCTGCAGAGGATAAAGACCTACCCCCAAATCTCTGTTTCTGAAAGTGATCTCACCTGCAGAGAGTTGGCAGAGGACGAGTGGAGGGCTTTAGAGGGAGAGTATTTAGGAAGAGAGCATTATAGATAGTGCGGGCCCTCGTACCTAGAAAGCCTTATGGATTATGTAAAGAGTCTTGAACTTGAGCGATGCGGTCCCAGGGCTTGAGGCCAAGGATAAGTCTTGCGGTTCTGTTCTGGATGAGTTGTAGAGGACAGAGAGTATAAGTAGGAAGATTGAGAAAGAGGCTGTTGCAATAGTCCAACCTAGAGAGAACAGGGCTCTCGAGGTGATGAGCCTCCGGGGGAAAGTGAGAAAAGGTAGAATACCTCGGAGGAGGTGCAGTTGGTAGTTGGAATTTTTGGAGATGTCTGAGATGTGAGAAGAGAAGGAAAGGGTGGAGTCGAAGATGACCCCAAGATTTTCCGTCACCTTAGTAGGTGAGGGCGCAGGGCCAAGGGAGGCAGGCCAGTGAGAAAGTGGGAAGGCGAGAGCAGGGGTCTCAATGAGAACAATCCCTGTTTTACTGGCAATCAGGCATAGATCGTTAGCAGCACACCAAGCCTGAATCACGGATAGACAGTCCGGGATGAGCGAGGAGGAGGAGGCCGAGGGTAGCCTGAAAGAGAGCTGCGTGTCATTCGCATAACCCTGAAAGTTAGAGGTAAAGGTAGGCCAACGGGCCATTTAGATATTGAAGAACCAGGGGGAAAGGTTACATCCGGGGGGACACCACAAGTAAAGAGAGTGGTAGAGGAGAGAAAGGGCCCAAGTTCCACCTGGGAAAGCCAATCAGAGAGAAAGGAGGAGAGCCACGCCAAGCCCTGGTCTCTGATGCCCAAGGTATCACAGAGATGGGTGATCAGGATGTTGTGATTTACCGTATCAAAAGCACAAGGGAGGTCGAGAAGAATGAGGACAGAGGGAGAGTTGGAGTCAAGATTTGAGAGCAGGTCTTCACAGGTGTTCAGAAGAACAGTTTCTGTGCCTCTGGAGGCTCTAAAGCTAGACTGATGGTCACAGAGACAGCCAACAGATTCAGTATAGAGGGTAAGTTGAGTGAGCCAGCTTCTCCAGGAGTTCCCCCAGGAAAGGGGTGATGGAGATCGGGCAATAGTTTGCCTGAATGGACGGGTAGGCAGAGGATTTTTTGAGCAGAGGGTGCACAAGAGAGTGCTTGAGAGGAGAGGGGAAAACTCCATTGGCGAAAGAGAGGTTGCAGAGGTCGGCCAAGGCTGGGGCGAGAGTGTCAATGTTGACTTTGATGGTTTTGGAGGGGCAGGGGTCCACCTGTTTGAAGGAGGCTTTCAGAGACAGAGCTTGTCTAGAGACCTCATCAGGTGTGACAGGGGAGTGGGAGGAGAGACGAGGGGGAGGGGTGGGTCTGGAGGTGGATGAGGGGGGCCCAAGAGATGTTGGTGCGGGGGGGCAGAAGAGAGAGAGGACAGGATGTCCTGTGTTTTGGTGGTGAAGTGTGCGGCTAGGGCCGAGCAAAGGGCATGTGTAGGTATAGTAAAGGATGCAGCTGCAAAAGGGTTGGCCAGTTCCTTGCAGACTTTGGCCATGTTGTTAGATGCCACGGAGATGTGGGCTTGAATATAGACTCTTTTCTATATTAATTTATGGACTGACCCAAGCCAGCAATCCAGTGGCGCACCAGGCAGACACACACAGGTTCTGGTGCTCAGATAATCAGGCAGGCCTTAAAAAGCACCAAACACTCAGGTTCACGCACACAAGATGGGTACTAGCCATGTCTGGGAGAGATCCTGGGATACGTCAATTTAAGCCACAATGGAGGGTGCCGGGTTGGAGCCCAGTGTGAGCCCATGTCAGCACAACATCCATTTTACTCCCGCCTCTTAGTCTCCACAGCACAAAGGTTGGCCCAAAACCAAATGGGTAGGAGTAGGAATTGAAACAATACATTAGTACCCCAATGGCTACCAAACTGATTCATTAAACTAATACAGTAAAACTGCTTGCACCATTGAAGAAGCCAAAACAAAATTACAACTGCTTCCAATCTACTCCACAACACAATTGTAGGTCAATATAATCACCCTGGGAACAGAATGGACTGCTTAAAATGTGCCACTGTCCTAGAAGCCACACAGGCTATCTTCAGATATCACATCAACGAGTTCTGGGGCATAGGGGCTTCAGTAGGAGTTCCTCTAGCCACACATGTAAAGTCAAAGAGATAGATAAACCAATAGGAAAAAGCAAAATGTTTAGCTTTCCTATATATTGGGACAAGAGAATTCCAAAAATTGAATTTGTTCCAAACACCAACCAATAGGTTACCCCTCAAGAACCAGATGCCCTAATGAACTGTCAGCTATACCAAAATGCGAGCTGCTCATTCCCATAAACGGCAGGAACCATTGAATACTCGTCCTGACTATTCAACTGAACCTGGAACAATGCACAGCTGCTCTGAACAAAAATAGGATGCAACAATTGATGTTAACCAAGTGGGCACTGGGATGAACCAGTGAGTAAAGCATAGGAATACAATTTTCCTAAAGAGGGATATCCAATAAAGGGACATTATAACCTGCATTGCCAAAGAAAGCTGAGAGTGACACCAAGGCAATTTGAATATAACAGTCCCAGAACAAGATACCCCGTGGGAGAAAGTTGTAAACCACATTGCCAGCAGCCAAAATGTTGTGTAAATAGAAATCAGAGACTGCAGGAGAAAGGCCCTACTTGTAAAAAGAATCAAGGGGGAGAGAACTAACCTGCATTGCTGATGGCAAACAGATCAATATGAAAATCATTGTCCTTTTGTGCAGCATACTTGTGGAAAAAGCTTTAAGCCAATTGTGTTGAAAGTCAAAAGACTAACCTGAGAAGAAGTTGTTGGTCCAACTTTCCCCATTGAGGATTTAAGTGTGGAAAGTTTAGAACAAACCTTACCACAGACTACAGGTTGTAGTAGTAGGAGTTTCATCCTGGCAGGCGAGTAAACCAGCAAAGGGAGAAGATCATTTGAAGTCCATTGTGGCTTAAGTATATATTTTTGAGTGGACCACCCTGACTAAGGTGTTGCTTATGATGGAAAAATACGATGTGATATTGGTCTTCAGAGAAAAGAACATTTACATTGACTTCTTTTGAGCGAACCATCCTAAAATGTTGCTTATGAAGGAGAAAAATTATGTGAAAAAAAGTTATTGGTCTTCAGAGAAAACAACATTTACATTGAATTCTGACTTGATGTGTGAAGAGAAAGTCTTTTTGGTTTGCCAATCTGTGGACAAACTTTTTTGAACTAAGATAATCACTTTGCCAAGTGAAGGACATATTGAATGAAAAGAACTTTGTATTATACCTGAAGTGCAACTTGGCTAATGAAAAGAACTTTCCTGAAATGTAACTTTGGTTTGAAACATATGAGTTGATCCAGGGAAAGGGGATCCAACCCTGCTCACAAGTATTCCTGCTTATAATCTTTATGTTTGAATGTATATGTTATTTTGTAAAGTTTAATCAGCCAAATAATTCCTGTATGAATGTGTTGTATCTATTAGTGTGAGGGACAGATAGGTTTGGAGATTAGGTCATTTCCCCCTTAGCCTTAGTTTGTCAGGGAGGGAAATCCTTGCTAGGCTAGGGAAAGATACGCGTTTGTCTCACCCCTTAATTAATAAAATGGCTACTTGTGAGAAAACTATACCTTTACTGTTGCCCCTCTTTGGCTTTGACAATGTGGGTTCAATATTCCCTTATTGGATATCTCCCTTTTGGCAGGTTGTATTCACTTTGCTTTATTATTGCCCCTCTTTGGCTTTGGCCATACGGGTTACAATATTCCCTTTTTGGATACCCCCCTTTTGGCAAGTTGTATTCACTTTACTTTATTATTTCCCCTTTTTGGCTTTGGCAATGCGGTTACAATATACCCCTATTCGATATCTCTTAACAGGATAGTATGCGGCCAGTTTGCTTTCATTCAAAAGTACGGTATTCAAAATGTTCATAGTTACACAGCGATCTCCTTTGTAGCGCCCCCATGTCACCTGCAACAGGTGAACTCTCCGGTATGTCCTGGCATCTCCTTCTGACTCGCCGGTTCTGCTTCTTCTTGCGTCGGGACTCCCTCTGCGTTTGACAGCTCTGGTCAGTCTGCTGCTGCTCACACTTACTTTCAATGGAGCTTTCACAGCTCTGTACGCTCTCCGGTGAGAATCTTACACTTGAGCGGGATACAGGACGCTGAGAGCTTCTTTCTCCCTTGGGGCAGCTGGCCACAATGCTGCTTCCCGCTGCACGTCGAACCCAACCTCTGCCATGTTTTCTGCACGGCGTCCCGCTGTAAGCACATCAGCGACTCCAACTTCTTCTTCTTCCTGCTGCTCCTCTTTGGCCCCTACCTGAAAGGCCTTTAAATGTTTAAAGGTCCTGCTCAGGTGTGCGTCATTACAACAACTAGACTCCGCATTACAGTTTGGTAAATCAGTACTAAGAGCATTATGGGACTTGACGTCCATAATGTTCTTATTTGTTTTCACGTTATTTAGTCCATTCTGTTTGACAGATTTATAGGATGTGTATTTAAGGGGCAATTTTAAAGAAAATTATGGTTTTCCCCTTAGGTCTATTACCCAATTACAATGTAGAATCACAGCTAGTAGAAGTAGTAGTATTAAATGCCTGACCCTTATATACATCATTTTCATGTTTACAAAAAGGGTTCTTATACCTGGCACCTTGGGTATGTCTGGGAGGGGAAGCCCTACTGTGACAACATGCCATTACATATTCAGGCACTAGGGAAACCTCATCCTCAGAAAAGGATGAACACTGCTTCTCTCCTGACGGGATCACCACATTCCCTTGACAGCCTTCCCTCCCCATGTGATCCTCTCTCCTAATACCACCCTGAGGGTTAGAATCAGGTAGCAGCTGCCTTCCGCTGGCCACATGGGAGGAGACTTTAGGCTGGCATTCTGTGATGACTCTGCAGGAGTCATCACACGGTCTTCCTCCACGGGCGTAGGGCTTTCACTATCTGAGTCCGAAGACTTGGTGGCCAATCGAACCAGAGACTTAGAAGGGGGCTGTCTGAGTGCTAACTTTGCAGATCGTTTCCTGAGTGCCTTGAAGGCCCCATGCTGGCAGAAGCTGCACTGCTAGATGTCGTGTTGCACCCAGAGACACACCAAAAATATGTATAGTGGCCACTCCTAATAGTTAGTACAAAATTTCATAAAATTCCAAATGTATTAGGGTGCAGGGGAAATAAATGCACATAGTACTTGGTGTGAAATAGTATATACTAAAAGAACTTGCCTTTGAAAACATTCCAGGGTCACTGTCCCTGCACACCTTTTATTGAGTTGTGTCTACAAGTGACTACTCAAAATTTCCAAATTATTTAATTAGACATATTCAGGGAAAAATCGAATTATATATTCTTATTATTTATTTTGGATAGTAACTCAAACAGTACTCTTTAATGTCAAAAATAATAGTTTTCAAATTTCAAACATATATATTTAAACAGTGTCCATAATACATTCTCGTATTTTAATAAACTTCAAACAAATTTCAAGTCCCATGGACTATTCATTTAACATCCAATTCGAACTCCAAAAGGTCTTTTGTCTCTACGGTTGGATCCTACTTCAGGAGCGAGGGTTGAATCTTTACACAACTGATAATATTTCAGTCCTAAATTTGTTTTTAGATATCTTCCACCTTAATTAGACCAATCAATCCCTCCAAACACAGAAAAAAATATGTCTGAGTTCAATTATGAATACATTTATTTGTATATAACAGTGTAAGAAAGGCATGGTATCAAAGTAAGACAGACACAAGTGACTACAGTTCAAAGGTGTTTATTAAACTTGATCAAGGGTGTGATGAACGCCTATCTAAACCTAAATCTGAGATGGGAGCAAGCTATGACCATCAAAATAATAATAAGGCAGACCTAGTGGAGTCTCGTCAAAATAAAAGGGGCCTATACTAAAAAACCTATTGCCAATCCTTACCGCTAAATTGCAAATAGTGTGGGGATAATGTTCATGAAAAAGAAAGAAGTGTTCACAAAATGATAATTCAGGATGTTCAGGCAATTGGCCTCCCTTCCCCACATTTTCAGCATGGGACAAGGCAGTCCACTCCAGCATAGCACACTCTTGGGCTTCTTTGGCACAAGGACACAGTTTCATAACCAACATCACGGCCTTCTGTGCCCAAGTCTCTTGTATTATCACAGTCTCTTGATTCAGAGGGCCTGATGTACCAAAAACAAACAAAAGGTTCTTTAAAAAACATGCAAGTCAGGTGAGTCACTCTTCAGCCGGGATCCCCCTCTTCCAGGCTCAGATCCCCTTTTATACAACTAGTCTCCCTCAGCCGGGCTCAGATCAGTCGCAGTTGAATTCGTTGGATTCCCTCAGTCGGGTTTATATTTGCCACAGTAATACCTTTTTGCAGGTAACTCATGTGCCCCTTTTCTGCTATCGAAGACTCTTCGAATGTGCACAGGATTTGGCTTGACCCGTTGCAGGACCACTTCAATTTCCCAGTTCACTATTTTACACTCATCAGAAAGCGGGGGTTCCCTTCCCCAATCTTTCTCTTTGGATCCCTCTGTCGGGTTCACACTTGCCTTTGTAATCACAGTTCACAATTTTACACTCACAGTTGGATACCTAACAAAGACCTTTCTAATGAGCACCCACGCGGTGCCGGACTACTCTGTATGGTGTCCACATTAGTTTCAAAATTTCAGTCACTCCTTGGCTATTCAATTATATTCGCGTCACTCATCACATATGCCTTAAACTTTGTTCTTTGCAGATTTCTTCATACACTGTTGCCACTTGCAGCCTCGGTTCTAACAGATCGGTCTGCTATCAGTCTCCCCGACTCACCGGCTATGATGACTTTATTGGAGTGGCTTTGTTGTTGGAGCCAAAGACAATACCACAGTGGCAATCAATCCTCCCCACCTTGGCCGGCGATGCAGGAAAGCCCTGGGTACCTTTGCACCTTTCTTCAGCTTTAATTCCTGATCTTATGTTTCCTATCCATGAGGGCTCGTGAAAGTAAGGGGTTGCTTCCTCTGAAAAGGCCAAGGGCAATTCCCTCCTTGCAACCCTTTCTGGTCTCGCCTTCTTTCTCCTCGTATTAAACCGCCATCTCAGAAATGCTGCTTCCTCGTGTCTTTTGCCCTGCTCACTGTGTGCTTTCGTGCTGAACCTTTTATCCCTGTGGGGAAGAGAAAGGGAAGTCAGGTGTGTGTAATCAAAGTTGATTGCCTGATCTTTCCTGGCCTCAAAATTGGGACAGCATGGAGACTGCCCATAGGAATCCATTGCCCATAGACTCCCATGGGCAATCCTCAAGATTCTCATCTGCCTCTTCTTCGTCCTAGCGTTTCTCAGGATTGGGGAGGGATTGGATGTGAACGCTAATACTCCCCGATGGTAGCAAGGGGGAGGTGGGGGGGATGATAGGAATTACAAAAGGCCCAATATCGTGTCTCATCTCTGAACATTCTTCCCCAAATTCTCCACTTAGTTGGTTGTCCCTCTTTATTCTGCCTCCAGAATCGGGACTTTAGAGACACAGTATTTCTTTTAGCCTTAATGTAGCAGAACTGTCGCGTCTCAACCGCTCCTGAGGGTTTTCTACTCCTTGAGTGCCAGGCACCAGGGTCGCTGGCGTTTTCCATGGCGTTTGGGGCAACAAAAGCTCTGGTGTTCGCCGCAGACTTCAATCCCCAGCAGACCTAGTGCTCAACGCTCACGTGATGCGTCATGTGTTCTTTCCTCCCGCGCTACACGGAAGGGACTGGACTTAAGCAAACGAAGTCTGCCGGGCGGCACTCCTTAACCGTTGCGTTTGCCCGGGAAGGTTGCTTCCTGTTGCATTGTTTCCCTTTGCCTTGCTTCCTGCTTTCTTGACCATCTGGCTTCTGTTACCTGGACCCTGCCTGTTTCTCGTCCCTCACTGCTGACGCTCGGCCCCCTTGGATTGATCCTCTGGCTCCCACGACATCAGCATCTCTGTTTCTTTGATGCTGCATATTGTTCTTGTCCCTCAATGCTTCTGATGCTCGCTCCCTCCATTTGATCTCCTGGCTCCCCTTGAACTTGGTTCTTGTTCTACTGGACTGCCTTATTCCTTGTCCCTGTGGCTGGTAATCATTCTGATCTTTTCTGTGGACTCTCCTGTTGACATCTCCGAGGATTTTGGTTTCTTCGCCTCCGGATTTTCTCCTGGATTGTTACTTTTGGGGACCCTTTGTTCTTTGGACTTCCTGCATCCTGGAAACTCCTTAACTGTTCCGCCCCTACATTGCGCCATTGTGCCGCCTGGGTCAGGTTTCTCGTACAAGAAAGACCTTGCAGGACCTTTTCTGGATTCCCATTCTCTTCCTGGATATCCTGAACTCTTCAAACTACTCTTCAAACTACTCTGGAGTTTTGCAAGTAGGCTAATTGCTTGTAACTACATCATTCAGGTAGGAGTGGGGTATTGTCTGAGGGAGGTGTGGTCTGTATCACTTTAGGATAAGAGGGGACACTGACCTGTTATATCTGTTTGTTCCCTTTCTAGCTCTGCTGTTTGTTCCCGCCTTTTCACCTGAGCCCCTAGCCTGACAGGTTTTTTTTTTTATCCGCTGCAGGCTGCACTCGTGGGGGAAAAGTCTGTCTGTGAAAAAAGACCCCAGTCATTATTTGAGACTGGTGTCACCCAAGTGGACCTCGATCCTGACAAGAACCCTGGGGAATAAGGTGGGAAAAATCCCTGCGTTTCACACAGATACAAGAAATTGTATATAATTACTTAAATTGTGCATAAGATGTATTATTATAATTCTCCTTGATAGAGAGGTGAATAATAACAGATTATATTTTTTGTCCAAATTTAAAAATTGAGACTGTATTGAGAGATAAATATAAAAAGAGAGAAAAGTAAAGTGTAATTCTTTTAATTCTATGTCAAGACGGAGGCGAGCATTATGCTTAATCTTCTTATTTATTACTCTCCAGCAGTTTCAACAACGTAATAACATTTTTTCAATCTTTTCATTGAAACAAACGTTTTTTTTTTCTTTTCAAATACATAATTTCCCATCAGTCTTAGGCCCCTGTCCCCAGTGTTCTGGTCATGTGACCTAGTCCTTCCTCTTCCTGTAACCTCCTCTTCTTTTCCTGCTCTCCAAAAGAAGTATATGGATTTACGAAAGACTAGGCTTGATATTCGCCACCAGGCATAATGGAGCTCAGGAAAAAAAAAAAAAACAATTTTGAATTATTTAATTTTATTTATTTATGTTGATTCCAGAAAACCTTTACAAAAGTTGACATATATAAAAACAATATACAAAATGTTCACAATTTTCATAAATTCAGGTGCTCATAAACACCTGAAAATTCATAGAATTTGTAAAATGTATTTCACAATTATGCAAGAGGTTTCTCACCAAGAGTATTAACAGGTACATATTTGGATTATTATTAAGTTCTCTCTTTAGGTCATAGGGTCTAAGGTTATGAGTATATACCAAGGGGGGGGCAACAGATTTAGTGACGCCTGTAGCCCCCTCTCTTTTGGGCCTCTATTGGCATTGTATTGTCTTGTTCAGCCCCCCTGAGATTGCTTGCCACACTGAGAACAAAGCTATGTGCACAGGTTCAAGGTCAGGATTTAAACAGTAGGTCCAGAATTCATCGCTTTTAATTGCGTCATAGTTTCCCACGAACTCCCCCAACCTTGTCATGCATGTGGGTCCCCATCTAGGACACAATGTCAGCACATGTCTGGGTGTTTCCCTATGATCTTTTAGCCCACACATATGGTGGAATCTCTGGTCAGCTGATATTTTGGCTTGGGATCCCTGCAGTGCAAGCAGTGGCAACTGGTTTGTCCAGAGTTTCAGCCTAAACATTCGAACCACTGGACTTGGGCCCTTCAGGAGGGATTTTTGGGGCTGGAAGTAGCAATGGATTATCTCTCCAAGATATTTAAAGTTGTGCAGCTTGTCCAGGCGAGAAAGTTTCCCACCCAGTCCCACTGTTTCACTTTGTTTTTGAACAGTGTTTTTAACACCTCAGCCCTGGTTCCTCTTGTAAAGTCAGGGGACCAGCCTATGTTTGAGAAGCATGTCTTGTTCAGGGTGACATAGTCGTGATTGCTTTCCCTTTCATACTTTAAGCCCATTAAATTCAACAACGTACACATTGTTCTATTTCTCGCTTTCATGTATAATATGTTCCTTTGCATAAGGGCCTGGCTCATGAGGGACTTTAGTCCCAGCTCTAATCTCAGGTCAACCTCATCACTTTTCTTTTGGGAACTCTTTTTTGTTTTCTTCTTGTTTTTCCTTTTGTTAACAGGCTCATTTTTGTGGGACTCGGAGTCTTTGTCCAGTTCTGGAATCAAGATGGGATGACTAGCATTACCCACTCGCGGCAGAGCTGTATTTGAATGTGGATGAGAGGTCAAATTAGTGCTATTGTGCAATTGATCAGAATTTCCCTTGATTATCACATCGTTTATTGTTTGTTCATCCACTATCTGAGCTAGGCATATACATTCTTCCATCAGTGATGCAGATAATGGGGTATCATCTCTGTTTCGGATTTCACAGGAGACTATTGCCACTTGATCTGCTACACCAGAGTTCAAAGTATTTTGGGCCAAGAGGGAGGCTTTAATGTCAGACCACATTAGGTCATTGTTAGTCTTTAATAAGTTGAAGTCGTTTGCTATGTTTTTCACACCATCCATATTTTACTGTTTGTTCATTTTAAATTGTATTGCAATTTGCTCGAATTGGTGGTGCAAAGCTCCATTCAAACCAACCAAAGTAGAATCACAGTTGCTCACTTCCTTAGTGAGTTCCATTATAATTCCTGAATAAGTGTGAACTACGACTTTTAAAGATTTGAAGACAATCGCCAGCGAATTAAGCACAAAACATAATGCCGACAGCGTGGGATTTTGACATCTCTGTGGGTCAGTATGGAATTTTTTTGGGGTGATTTCACAACATGTCCTCGTCTCTCATTGAATCTCGATCCCAAAGCTGTTTTTACAGTAAGCGTAAATGGAGAGGAGGGATCATCATCATGTTGGATAATTTCAGTCGGAGCATTCACATCGGTGTTGAGATGCAAGATCTCGTGTGTTTCACTAAAAGTGTTAATGTACCTGTTTGAATCATTTAAATCTATGTTATTATGTCCATTTTGTTGGATTGGGCTTACTGCCCAAGACAGAGATTCAAGTTTGTTCAGGCTGTAGGATCTTTGTTTTTCTTGTTCCAGTTATTGATGTGGCGTTTTATTGTTGAAGTCGAGATGGTATATTCCAGATTCTGGTTTAACGTATTTTTAACTAAATGAGTGGAAGTTGATGGCAATGTTAAAGGCTCCTCCATCTCCATTAGAGGCACAGCTAATGGCATATATCGAGATCCATCTTTGTCCAGTGTATTTGTGTTGGATCGGTGTCTGTAATTTCATTTGGTGGGCAAGGGAGATTAAGTAATGTCGTTTGACGGTTTTCAATGGCTGCCAAATGTCCCTCCATTTCAGGGTCTTTTAAATCATCTTTGAAAATAGTACTGCACGGGGGGCGCTGTTGAGCAGCCCGAAAATGGCTGCCTAGCCTCTGAGCTCCGTGAGGCATAGACACCAATCTGGCCACATCAGCGGACCACGTTGTCACCTGCACCCGAAACCGCTGCAGATTGCTGTTAATACCTTGCTGCCCGCCCAGCTTTAATTCTGGCAAGATCTATGCTCTGGGAGACCCGCCGTGACTGTCTGCTGTCTGGGGCCTGGCCGCGTGGATGGTCCCCGTAGCTGCCTGGGATCTAGCCGGGAGCCACCTATCGACTGCGGCGCACTTGGATCTGCCTGGCTGCGCCCTGCACGAGATCCTCGTGGGCAGCTTCTGCTTTGACCCCCCCCGAGTGATCTTGTCAGCTGGCCACGCTGCACCCGGGGTTGGGGCTGCGGTTAATCCGGAACTGTTGGCCGCCCTCCCTCCCACCCTGCGGTGCTGAGGCCCGGTCCCGTCGGCTGCGTGACCGCGGGTGGCTGCTGGTGGGGGGGGGGGTCGCCTCTGAGGCCCGTGCGCCAGGTGTCTTGATCGGTGTCGGGCCCTCACTCCTCTGCGGCAATCTGCATTTGCGCTCCTCGGCGACCGCTGATGCTGGCATTTCTCCCCCGCGGGCCGGAGCCCGTGGGACAGGTGAGGAGCTGGGGAGGGAACTGGCCCCTTCTGAAATCCGCCCCTGCGGCCCTCTGGGCCCCGTTACCTCCTCACTGGTGCTTGCTGGGGTGTTTGGGCTGCCTGGGGGTTAGCCTACCCCACAGGCGTTTCCCCCTGCTGCCTGAACTGTGTGGTGGGCCTCGCTAAACCTGGCACCCCGGGCCCCAACAGCTACTGAAGCCTGATTGATCTATGGGCCCGCGGGCCCCCATTACCTAATCCTCTCATCTGTTTGACTGGGGACCCACGGCGACGTCCCCCCACTGTCACTGTGCTACTGGTCTGGCAGACGCTGCGTCTCTCCCTCCAGCCGGTCGGACCTGCTGTGGGATCTTGCCCCAAGGGCTCCAATGATAATTGAAGATCAACTGGGATTGCAGAGCCGCGGACCCCATCTAACTTCTGCTAGACATCTTGGGGGCTCACAACAACACTGCCTCATTGATATTACTCTGCTAGCCGGCGGCCACCACACTTCTGTCTCTACAACTATTATTTCTCCTGCGGCGTGACGACACAGCTCATCATTGCCCTGGCATCTCCAGTGCTGAGGGACAAGGCGAGCCACTGACCTCACTGGGCCCTCACTGCACCCATTATCATTGAATAAACTTCAAATACAGACGCTGCTCTCACTGGCTATTCCTCTTGCTGCGCTGCTGTCAACCCCTGTGGCCATTGGGCACTGTCACACTGAGTCACACCCCTATTCTCCCTGCTGCACTGGGCCTGGCCTGTTGGGTCACCTCAGCACATCCTGCTATGCTTGCTATGTCTAATAGAGCCAGAGGGGCCGGTAAGGTGGGTGCCATGGAGAAGTTTGCAAAGGCAGCCCCGCGGGCAGACCTAGGGGCTGCGGCATCCCCCCAAGAGGAACCCGAACCCGAGCCACACCCCAGTGCATTGACCCCAATCTCACTGCAATGATGGAATCAATGGCCAAGAATTTTGCCTCTTTTCACGAGAAGCTAGACGATATAAACGCCAACGTTGCATCACTCAAATCACGAGTAGACCAAGCAGGGACTAGGATCACTGAGGCAGAAAATAGAATCGGTGCGAATGAGGATGGGCTGCACACTCTGCAGGACACAGTGGCCACTCTGACCCGAGATATGGAACAACCTGCGCATCATCGGGGTCACAGAAAATGCCCTTAAAGGGCGCATGGAGATGGCAGTCGAGAAACTGCTCAAAGATCTGTTGGGTAACCCTACCATGACCCCATACTTCACGGTCGAGCGGGCTCACCGGGCCCTATCACCACGCCCTAAACCAGGAGACTTCCCCAGGCCAATCATCGCCAGAATTCTCAATTACAGGGACAGTGACTTTATCCTCCGTCTGTCACGTGAGAAGGAAGACTTGCGCCTCGACTCACACACTATCCGCATATTCCCCGACTTCTCTGTCGGCGTGCAACAGGAGAGGCGCCAGTTCCTAGGTGTCAAGAAACTGCTACGAGAGCGCAACGTTCCCTACGCGATTCTCTTCCCGGCCCGGCTCAAGATCACCTTCAAGGAAAAACTATACTTTTTCACCGTCCCGGAGGAAGCAATGAAGTTTATAGAGTCCCAGATACCACTTTGCAATCCAATAGAGGACTCCATGGACAATAATTGAGCTCCAGCTGGAGGATATGTAATCTGGACAGTACTGCTTGCTTACCTATGTGCTTATGGTAACAACGATTTATTTGTTCTAGCCATGCATACGCATTTGACACTTGAGACAGTCGCTCATGAGTGGCACCCTACCAGAGGCCATTATTTGCTCTTCACGATGCGATGATCACTAATGTCTCTGACCTATACTTGTTTCTGAGATTTATTCAATTGCCTCCATGTCCCAGAATGCTGACCACCCATGGTTGGGGTGTTCTTATCCCTGACCAAGCCTGTCCTACCACGCTCTATGGTGTCGTGGGAAAATGCGATTACTATGCGTTCCGCTGCTTCACGTACCGCTTGGTACTTTATGTCTCATATATTTGTTTAAGTGTCAACCACATGGCAACAGCGCACCCCTCTGCGATTGCAATTTTCATTTCTGTAGGTTAATGTTGGGTGTTGGCCCCAGTTGGGCCAGTAGCGTGGCGGATTCATGTTAGGACTCGCCCGCTAACCCCTGTTTCCAGGGAAGTTCTGGTTCTACAGGGAGGAGGGAGGTAGGGAACACTACCTTTCAGGGAAGGGTGGTGGGGGAGGAAGTGGGGAAGGGGTTCAGTAGTTTTATTGGAAAAGACAGAGGCAGGCTGGCAAATCACACTGCATCGGGGTGCCCCCGGAGTGGCGGATCCCGTGGCAAACATATCCTACAACAACGCTGTTGGGATGTCCTCTAGACACATGGAATGCCTACCACGGTGATGTCCTGGAATGTCCGGGGCTTGAGTAATTCCACTAAGGCCCGTAAAATCATGGCCTACGTGCACAGACACAAATGCAAAATACTATTCTTACAGGAAACACACTCTACAGGCCCTCTAACAAAATGTATGGCTCCATCATGGGGTCCCAACAGGTACTCTACCTCTTATTCCACTCAGCCAGAGGAGTACTAACAATGATTCACAAATCACTCAAATTTGTACTTCACAAGAGCTATATTGACCCGGAGGGTAGATACATTATATTACACTGCGCAATTGACAATAGAGAATATCTTTTAGTGAATACCTATGGTCCTAACGTAGACTCCCCCGACTTTGTGGACTTGGTGGCAACAATACTACTGGGCTATGTGGGGGTTCCGATCATTTGGGGTGGGGATATGAACTTCATATTGGACACTGCACTGGACAGACTGCTGTCGGGTGCGGCACGCAGAATGCTGGCACATTGTGCAGCGCTGTACATCCGAGATGCATGGAGGACATTACACCCGCATACGCGGGAATTACACCCATTACTCCTGATAGCATGATAGCTCCTCCAGAATTGACCTGTTTTTGTTGTGAAGTGGAATCCTAGGCAGGGTGGTGGGAGTGCAGATACTCGCTCGTACTCTGTCGGATCATGCCCCAATCCCTGGAACTGGGGGTGCCTGCCCCGACCATCAACACCTGGCGATTCAAGTCCTCCGCCCTGCAGATGTCGTGTTTAAGGCAGACATCCTTGCGAACATCCAGTCCTATTTTGAGCATAACACACCCCAGTCCACTACCATAGGAGTCCGGTGGGACGCTTTTAAAGCGTACATTAGGGGTATGTCCATATCCAGGGAGGCAGGAGTATTCAAGACAAGAAGAGCAGCCCTCAATCGTTCTGAGTCCAGACTATGTGAACTAGAGCGGGAACACCCAACATCAGTTGACCCCGCGACCCTCACTCAAATCAACGAAGAACTTCATTCATTCAATGAACACGCCACTAGGGAAGTCCAATACTTCAGCTGCCCACAAGCCGCGTGGAACTATGGGGAGGGTGACAGACCCAGCACAACACTGGCTGCCCTGACTAGGGGTGAGTGGGGTCCGACTCAAATTACTTCTGTCAAGGACGGACGGGGTACAGTACAGTGGTCCCACCAGCAGATTCTGGAGGTCTTCACTGACTTCTACACAGAGCTCTATTCCCAACCCCCCGAACATAGCGAGCGCCAAATGAGGGATCTCCTTGAAAAGATACCCACGACATGTATTTCTCCCGCAACCAGAGACCAGTTGGATTCCCCAATCCTATTAGACGAAATAGTCGAGGCCATATCCAGTCTCCCAAGGGTAAGGCGCCGGGCCCCAATGGGCTCACGGGAGAATTTTATCAGGAGCACGTGGCCATATTGGCCCCAAACTACTTGAGGTATAGGATGAGTCACTCTGGTTGGCTGTCCTTCTCCCAAAACTATGCGAGGCCGTCATAACAGTGCTACTTAAGCCGACACGCCCAGCGATGAGTGCGGCTCTTACAGGCCCCTCTCGTTAATGAATCTGGACACTAAGATCTTTGCCAAAGCAATAGCGGACCGCTTCCTTCCAGTTATGACATACATGGTCAATGATGATCAATCAGGGTTTGTGCCCGGGAGGTCCACCTCAAATCAGAAGGCTGCTCAACGTCATGGTGCGAATCGACCAGGGTGCGAGAGCGGTGGCGGTCACACTTGACGCCCAGAAAGCATTTGATATGGTATCCTGGAAGTACATGTGGCTGGTATTGGAGGCTATGGGCATCGGGCCGAATATGATTAGATATATCAAGCTACAATATACATCCCCGTTGGCCAGGGTCCGAGTCAACTCCTTGACGTGAACTCTGATCCCACTCTTTAAAGGCACCAGGCAGGGCTGCCCATTTTCCCCGATCCTTTTCACTCTGGCGATAGAGCCAATGGCTGATCACGTCAGAGCACGCCACTCGCGCAAAGGGATACGACTGAAAGACACCCCTGAGATTATCTCCCTCTATAAGGATGATGTGTTATTGTTTATCAGAGACCTCGCTATTCATCTTGACTCAATTTTGCGTGACATTACCCGCATAGGTACCCATTCCAGATTCACTATCAACTACACCAAGTCTGAGCTGTTTCCCCTCACTAGCTCCACTCAACAACCTGCCACTCAGTACCCACTCCGCTGGCCGCCCGGTGGTATTAAGTGTCTGGGGGTCCAAGTGTCCCTGGCCAAAGACACACTACTAGCAGACAACTACCTGGCCGCGGCGCAGCAGGCTGAGGCCAAGATGATGCAATGGCGCTCCCTTCCATTGTCACTTGCCGGGAGGCTCTCACTCGTCAAGATGATACTGCTTCCCAAGCTGTTGTACATATTCATTAACGTGTCCATCTGGCCAGGAGGGAAATATTTTACTAGACTGCACAGGCTGTGCGCACAGTTCCTACGGCACTCTGGCGCTGTGCGCAAAAAATGGTCGGACATGACACTTCCATACGATAGGGGAGGGTTCTGCCCCAGACCTGATGCTGTACTGGCTGGCGGCAAAAGCTCAATATGCCTCCTATTAGTACCCCGGGCCCCCTTCCCGCCCCCATGTCAAGCTGGAGATCCTGGCGGCAGCCGGCACCAACATAATGTCACTAATACTACACCAGCAGTATGTACCGGATTCGCCCATCGACCCGGTCGGAACGACATTGCATGCCTGGGCTTGAATATTTGAGGTTTGCGCTGAACAGCAGCCTTACTACAAGTAGCTCCCGGCCTGGAGATTTCCCGGGCTGGAACCCACGCACGACATGGCACTGGCGCGACACTGGGAGACCCTGGGGTACCTCGCTCTGGCGGACTTCTATCCTGGTGGGAAGTTTATAACTCCACAGACATGGAGGCCGGTTCATTCAGGCTCGGCACTGGATTATTTACAGTTCTACAGGCTCCGTGCGGCCTTCTGGGCTGCCTGGCCGGGCTTCCCTGACAAACACCTGGGCTCCCCGGGGATTGCATTCATTGCTAACTCGGGCGGCGCCCAAGGGGTGGTCTCTTCATTATACAAGTTGTTGCTGATGGGTTCCCCGGCCTGGCCCTCCGGAGCTTGCGCCGTGTGGGCGACTGAGCTAAATGTTGAGCTCACCCATCATCTATGGGGGAAAATGTGCTCACATACCAACAGAGTCTCCCTTAACTTCCGCTATTGCACCATACAGTACAAACCGTTAAACAGGCTGTACTACACTCCACTCAGGATCTCTAAGTTTGCCCGAACCACCCGCAATCTTGCCCCCGCTGCAGTGCAGAGGGTGCTGATCACCTACACATGTTCTGGGAGTGCCCGAGGCTGGCGGAATTCTGGGGTAAGATCCTTGAGACACTGTCTGAAATCAGTGACACTGTTATTGACCCAGACCCGATGGGTGTTCTGTTTGGGGTTTGGCAGGTTGAGGGGGCTAAACATATGACCAAATTCCTGAATGTGGGCTGTGTGGTGGCCAAGAAGTGTATCCTCCAGAGCTGGAAGAACCCCCTCCCCTCCCCCATGGGCCAGAAGTGGCTGAACCTGCTCACTTGGTCTCGTAATTGTGAGGAGGAATACCTTAACATGATCCCAATTCGCTCTCGCCCCAAAAACATTTGGTCTGCTTTCAACAGTTACCTTCATAGCCTGGAGGAGGAGGACTCCGAGGGTGGTACCTTCTGGGCCTCTCATTGATATCTGTATTTGTATTTGTATTTTATTGAATTTATATAGCCCTTTAATCCAAAGTGCTTTACATGAAAACACGCAAAATACATCAAGCATAATATAGAAATTGAATCATAACTTCAAAACAGTGTAAAGAACAATTTAGAATAATGCAGAGGTGAGGAGGGAGTATGGAGGGGCAGAGGAGAGAGAGGGAAAGGGAGATGTTAGTGGGGGTAAGATCAGGAGCAAGAGGGAATGTATGAGTGTGAGAGGAAGAGGAGAGAGAAGAGCAGGACTAGAAGGGAGGAGGGAGTGGGGGGGAAGGAGGTAGGGCGGGATAGGGAGAGTATGGCAGGAGATATGCTAATCCATTACAGTGCATCGTGTTGTACCATTTCCCACCTGTGTTTAATCATTGTTTCTTCCTGTAACTGTACTCATCTGTGCATGTATTGAACCCACTGATTGCTCTGATGTATGTGTTTGCTATATGCCTCTGCCAATAAAAATAAAATTAAAAATGAAAATAGTACTGCACAGTTTGTACATCTTCGTTGGGTTCCGTGTGCAACTTAAAATGACTATGAATTGCACTTGGTAGCGTGCTAATGAAACACACAATGAAAATGTGTGTAAATGATTAAGCGAAAAAAAATATAATTTTTTTGGGTGGGGGCTGGAGGAATCGAAGTAGACAGCAGCTTCAGACGGATTGTCTCACACTCTGGATTTATACTGAGGTATCACACAAAGGGACCACATGCCACACACTCTCCGAGATAAGGACTTCAGAAAACTGCGAGAACACCAAGTCCTGTTCTACAGTCAGGGTTCAAAGGCTTAAGCCCACAATCACAGACTGTTTTCAAAGGACGCTAGATTTCTATAGCGTGGTGCCAGAACACAGAAAACAGTCAGAATGTGAATAGGAACGTTGACGTGCCGATTGAGGGATGAAGAAGGTTAGTTAGTGTTTAATAAGTATGATGAATCGTACTTGTACTGACAGGCTCCACAGGCTCCGCAGCTGAACACTGCAAAACACTTCTACACACTTCATGTAGCACGTAGCTATTTCAAGGCACAATGTCCGGCCCTCTTAAAGGTGCAGCTTCTGAGTTTTAAACAGCACCAAATTTGTCATTTCTCAGCTCCAAACAACGGTCCTTCACAGCGAACAGCCAAACACTTCTGCACACTTCGCAGATAGTTTGTTTAGTAATCGCAAGACCTTTGCTGGAAAAAGAATGGGAGACAAATAACTGGTCTGTCTTCCTGAACTCTGCTGTGCGGGCAACATAAAAATTCAAGGGTCTTTTCGGATGAAGGCGGTGAAAGCGCTCTTCCTCCTTTGAGGGGTGAGGAGGAGGGTAGAACACCAGCAAGTCAATAGACTGTGAAATGGAATTCTGAAACAACCTTCAGAAGGAACCCTGGTCTGACCTTAAGAGATACCTTCTCTGTGAAGAAACGCAATTTGTTGAGCAAGCCCTTCAGGAATGGGGCCATGACCTGTATGGTGAAAAAAGAACCCTGATCCGGGGATCCGGGGAAACACAGAAAGGGCCGACAAATACCCCTTGACCGTTCCAGTATGAAGGCCTGAGAAGTCTAGTGACAGAAGGATCTCCATCACCGTCGTGGTGGGGCAAGAGATGGGATAAACCTCGTGCTCCCCACAGCACGCCTCAAATCTTCTCCATCTGCACGCTTACAGAGATCTTGTAGATAGTCTGTGTGCAGCCAGCAACACCTCAAGAACTTCCTCAGAGAGGTCCCAGTCATCAGACCTCATCCGCTCAAGAGCCACGCAAGTAGGTTGAGGGAATCCAAGATCGGTTACAGTATTCAACCCTCCGACTGTGTAATGAGATCCGGCCGCTGAGACAACCAGTGAGGTGGACAGATGGACAGATCCAAGAGGTTGGAGAACCATGTCCTCCTCGCCCAATCCGGGGCGATCAACATCATGGTTGCTAGAAATCTCTTCAACCTCCTGAAAATCCACGCAATGACGGAGATCGGAGGGAACGTGTAATGGAGAGAGACTGTCCAATCCACCAGAAACGCGTGCCACAGTGCACCGTTCACTGAGAATTCCCTCAAGCAAAACTGTTCGCACTTCCTGTTGGCTTCCATGGCAAACAGATCCACTGCTGGGGTACCCCATAGATCAAAGACCTCTTTCAGGACTTCCTGGCACACTTACCACTCATGTGAGACCATGCTCTGCCTGCTCAGAGCATCCGCAAACTGTTCTCTGCTCCCGCCAGATGAACTGCTGAGACCGAGATTTGATTCTCTTGCAACCAGAAATACAGTTGCATCGCTTCTGTGCGAAGAGGACGGGAATGCATTCCACCTTGCTTGTTCAGGTAGTGCATGGCCACCGTGTTGTTCATCAGAATCAGGACATGCTTTCTCTTGAGCGATGGGGCAAAGGCCTTCAAGGCTAGCCTGATGGCTCGCAACTCCAGCATGTTGATATGCAATATCCAGGTTTGCAAGGACTGCTTGTCAGTTTCCATCCCATCCTCCACCAGCTGTATAAATCCATCCCGCATATGACCTTCCGGGATGTATTCTACTGCATGCTCGACAGCCTTTGACAAACCGTAGGAGAATTTAGCGAAACTGTAAGCTACGTTTGTGGTCTTGAGAGCCATGCTGCCTGAGGTAAAAATCTTCTTGGCCAAACGTCCATCCGTTTCCCTTCCCTGTCTGTAGGGAGATTTGACATGGATGCCACAGGCCTGGTGGATATAGTGGCAGCCTGAACTACCAGCCATTCCGGGGAAGGGTGTGTTGAGAGGAAGGAAGGTGAACTGGATAGTCCAGCACCTTTGATAAGCAGCTATTACCCTTGAGATGGATGGGAATGCAGATCATACTCATACACCAAATAATAGAGCTGACTCAGGAAGTTGACAAAAGGAAGACTGTTTTAATGTCAATTATCTAAAACAGGGAGCATAACGAACATCAACGCAAGCATCTTCAAACTCAAAGCATTTTTTAAAAAACTGTACTGTTATAAGCGCAAAATGTGTCATTGATGACGTTGACCTATGTTATTACCAATGTCATCCTACGTGGCAAACTACAAAACCTATCCGAGGGAGTGATTTGCTCTAAGTGAATATCTAAGTATATGATCCATACTAGTCTAGAAAAGTGTAACTATGGGATTGGTTACTTAACATCAGGCGTATCATCCATCATCACCTCAGTGGTCCACTGTCAATTAGGCCTGTGAACTTTGTCCTCGAGAGTTTTCTTAGCTCTGAGAAAGTTAGGGAGTGAGCAGCACAGTCTGCCTCCATGTGTAGGTGCGATCATCTCGTTCGTCCAACTTCATGCTTCCATGTGACTAGAGACCATAAAATCATGCCTTTTTGTGTATTTAATATTTTATTCCAATAGACCTCTGATGTCTTCCTTATTATGTTCATTCCTTCTGGACAGGATGTTTGTTCTTTCACACGATTTTGTATCCAAAGTCAGTCTACTCCAGTTTGATAAGACCTTGGCTTCTTGGGGCTTATCCAACCTGCCCTTTCTGAGCTCCGCTTCTGTAATTCAATGTCTGCCTTTTAACTGCGACACACTGAACTGAAGCCTTTTTGCTAATGTCCAACCTGCTTTAATACGTTTAGTGGAAACATCCATAATTCGTTCATTCATATGTATGTATACGTTGGCGCTTGCTGCAATCTGTTTTACTATAAGCTTAGAACTAGCTTCATGATTATTTTGCTGCTTGCGTTTCTTCTGCATCTGTACACGTGTAAAATTATTTAATATCTTCATCTGTTTCTGTGGCATAAGTTTCTTCACCTTGAGCCCAAGATGTCACTTATCCTTATTGCTTTCTTGATGCCTTATAGAATATCTGCATTCTCTGATCGCTGCATATTTTGATGTACTTCATCTTCAGCTCCATATAACATATACTTGGCAATGGCTAGTAATACTACCTTGCCGTTTATTGGTTCTGCTTCTTCAGGGATCTTATTCAGATGGCAATCATATTTCTTTGTATGCAGATAAGGTTTTCTCAATGGGTACCTTGGCTCCCAGATTCTCTTAGGTACTGGCCCTTTCACTGACACTGGACTGAGTACATATTCTGTTCTTTGTTGATTCAGCTGTTCTGTATACGTCACATACTCGGGTTTCCAGCATAGGGGTAAATGGGCGGGTAGATTGAGGTAGGGGTACTTGGGTCCTTCTCTACACTCCCCCCTCTGGGCGATTCATCGACCACTCCCACATCATCCTTCACATCCAGGCAACTTGGCCTGAAGAACAACTTCTTTGGGACCCATATCTTTATTACTCCCTTCAGGCATCCTGCGGTTCTCACATGCTCATCCTTATTCCATGTCATAAACTGGCACTGTCCACTTGGACTGCAGTAGATCTACCTTCCTACATATTGCTTATGATTCTTTGGATACAGGAACTTTGTCCCCTCAGGTGCATGGATACTGGTTTTCACAAAGTCTCGGATTTCTTCATCCGTCAGGTCTTTGAGCTTCCATCCTGATTCAACATCGATCATGATCTTCATCCCTATGGCTTTCTTTGTCGTCTTCTTGCATTGTGAAATTATTATCGTGATCACACAAAATCCAAGCAATATCATCACTATCAGGGCTCCAAGGAACTTGAAAATGTCTGCCATCCATTGTGGGACCCAAGATAAGAGTGATCCAAACCAGCTGTCATCAGCAATTTCTTCTACTTCCTCGATCATCTGGCCATAGAGTTTTGTCAGCATGTCTATGGCCTCTGTCAATGTTCCATTCTCGTCATCGTGAGAAGGTATAAATGTGCAACATGATTCTTTGATTTTTGCACAAACACCTGCATCCATTACTGTGATCATGTCCAGGACACATCTGTTCTGAAGAGTCATCAATCGTATGGCTCTCATCTCTTCTCTGATTGCATTGAATCCTTTTATTGTAGTGTTAATTGTCTGCAGCAATTCCCACCTGGTGATTTGTAGCCACTTGGTGTTTGCTCCAACCTGAAAAGCTGGCATGAAGATCAACGTGAACACAGTTGGGTGTGGCTAAACAGCCTGTGCTCGTATGGTATGGCATCGAAGGCTTCTATTGATTTAGCTGAGAAATAGTTCTCTCTTTTCATCCTCTTTATCAGCTCCACGGATCTCTTCTTCCTCAGGTGAGCATATGCTTTCGGGAAATTGTCAATGTGTAAATCACCCTTTGGAATCACTAAAACTGGAACATGGACATTCACCAGTGTGCATATTCCTCCCAAATCTGCAGGCAATCTGATATAGGCTCTGGATGCACAGGCCCAGTAATGATCCATGATCCATGCTGTACCGTGTACCATTCCTGGAACATCAAAGATTCAACCACATTTCTTATTTTGTCCAAATTTTCTTGTGCCATTATTTCTGAAGCACATCTTTGAATTTTCCAATGGCACAATCTGCAGAGGTCCTCCTCTGTCTTCAACCCAAGTCAGTAATTTAGCAAGTCTTGGCCATAATGACTTACAGCCATTCTGCACAGTGCCAATGACTGGTTTATAGTATCCAATGATCACCCAGGCTCTGCAGACCACTCCTCCTTCCCATCCATCGGGTGATAACACAGATCCCCAGATCTGCATTTGACCTCTATTCTTCCATCTTCGAGCGTCCTATGCAGATTTTCCTGCAACCTCCAATTTCCTATTCACTTCCCATCTGATTCCAGCTCCTTTTACTCCAGGATTCTCATATCTGATCACATGATTCTTAGGGTGGGCTTTGTTTCTTGTTTTAGTATCTTGCACATAGTCATCTTGATCAGGATCTGTCCATTCAGTTGCCGATTTGAGGTAGGCACCTTGACCCATGAACTGGCCTCTGGTTTTGCAAAGTACTATGTGTGAAAGACAATGAGCTGTCTGAACGTCTTTTTCGATAGCTATGAAGATTTTAGACTTTCCCATACTGTATGGCACTCCCACACACAAAGCACTCCCCATTCGAGGTCCTTGTTCCTACTTCTTTCATATGCTGGTACCAAATATTATTTCCCAAATGTGCTGTAATGGTCAAATAATCATTTAGCTCGAATTCATGTTCTTGAGTGTTACTTTTTTTTAATTTTATTTTTTATTTGTATTTGTTTAGATGAAACCTTTTACAAAACTTTCTAATACAAAATGCCATTTAAAACAATTAAATGATGAAGCAAAGAAAAAAAACTTTTTTTTTCTTTTCCCAAGAAACAAACTTCCTTTTCCAAGTACTAGGCATAGCTATCCGACGCCATGCCTAACCAACAAGATTTTCTCCTGTCCAGTCACCTCATCATATGAGTGTCGATGCACTTGGTTGCTTCCACTACTCCTTCCCATACTTGGTCGACAGATTTGCCAGATATATGTCATAAATTCCTCAGGTTTGCAAAAACCCTGTTGAATGTCATCTGGGATCTCTAGCAATCTGTCATTGAGAACATCCCCTTCTTGTTTATATTTACACAGGCGCAACCAACCGTTTCTCAGCGAGTATGATTGCGTCTGCTTAAACCGTTGATCCGGAGTGATGTCTGAAAAAAACAATTCCAATCTGGAGTGATCGCTTCCACCCCCTTGCTCTATCTTCAGTGTGATGTCTAGTGTAAAAAGATCCACTGACATAAATATGTAGTCTATTGACGAGGCTGAGCTCCCTCGAAACCAGGTTGGGGCTGCTGGAATATCCCCTGGCACACTTCCATTCACCATCTTGAGACCCCATCCTGCAAAAAATTCCACCCATATTTTACCAATGCCTGTGGTCATTCGCGATCCCTTTTTACCCGTTTTTTTTTCCAGTGCCAGGCATTGTGCATTAAAGTCTCCTGCTAAAATTACTCCAGCACTCCCATCACCGATTTTAATTTATCCAGCAGTGAAGACAGCATATCGTGGAAGATCTGGAGGCTACAGCAGGTAGGGTTCCAGTAGATATTTACCAAGAACAACTCCAAAATATGTTTCGAATTGTTCATAGTTACTTTGTTTGCTTGAATGCCAATTTTTTTTTCAAAAGTCACTTTTGAGTCTTTTATTCAAGCATTTCTAAATGCCATCAAGAGGCCTCCTGAAGGTCTACCTTTTGCTTTTTGGAGAGCCGGTAGGCAGTAGACTGTATATCCTTCAGTTGCAATTGGATTAACCAGCCATGTCTCTTGAAGAAGAAGGATGTCTATATTCTGAAAGAGATGCTTTTTAATTTCTCTAGCAGTGAATGTATTGGGCCCCCTCATGTTCCAACTCACCAAAGACAGCCCTTTCTGCCTAAAGAGACTGGTTCCCCACCCCCAGTTTCAACAGCACCTGGGTCAGGATCTCTGGGAGCATTGCAAGTGCTTTGTCCTGAATGTTATCAGCATGTTTCTCTCTTTCACTCGGTTGCCCTCAGATTTGCTGCTTTCCCCCGGTTGGCTATTAACTTTCAAGGGCCATTTTGGTCCTTAAGGCATTTTAGACACTGATGGTTCAGGCTTCGTGCATGATACTACGAGACCCTGTCCCTCCAGTTCCAATGAAGTCCCCACTATTGCATCTAAAGCTTCTCTCGATGTCAGACACACTTCAGCTGTGAATGGGTTACGTGGGAAGCATACAGATTCGATATGCTGGGAGCTCAGAAGATAGAGGTTTGGTATTTCCTTAAAATAGGAGAGTATTATACTTCTGCATAATGATTTGTGCTTCCTGTTTTTTTCGGAGATACTGAGCCATGGTTTTGGTATCGCAAATGTAGACGTGGCTTCTTCTTTGCACTTACTTTCCCATACTGGATGTTTTGGTTCTTGGTGGACAGCTGGCAAATTTGTTTCATTCTCATCCAATTCCATTGATTTTCCTCCTCCATTGGATTTTAGATTGAACGAGGTACATTTGCCTTTTTCCAGTTTAACTTCCTCGATCGAAGATTTTTTCCCCTGTAGCGAGGTCAATGGTTTTAAGAAGATTGGTGCTATTTTGCAAAAATTGTTCTGTATCTTGAGCTCCTTAGCTCTTTCAGGTGATTTGATGGTCGCCGCAGTGTGTTTATTCAACAGAAAAATTGGCGCGACTGGATGATTGCATTTCAGTGAGGTCGATTGAGGACAATAAGTATTCTCCTTATTTTCCTCTAATGCAATAGACTCAACCTCTTTTCCTGCTTTTACACCAAATTGCATATTCTTGGTTGCCCTTTCCCCCTCTTTATAATCTGTTTGAAGACCAACACTTATGCTTTTAATTTCAATATCATCCAGAGAGATTTCTTAGTGACGCTTATTTTTGATTTTCAGGGTGTCTTTATTTTTTGCTTTCCCACCCTCCTTGGTCCTCTTTTCTTTACAGTCCCCCTCCTCTGTGGGAGGGTCTTTCCTGAGCTCTTCTTCTTCTCTTGTACTAATTTTTGGTGTTTTTAGAAGGGATTTCAGGAAGATGTTTGTTTCAGATTTTTTATATTTTCCCTTTTTTTGTTTCTTGTTTTTTTCTTCCCTCACTTGATAAAGTGCATCCCTGATTCTTCTCTTCCTCCTTGTTTCTATCTTCCTTTCTTTTCTTCTTCCCTTTGAATGTTGCTGGTCCATCTCCAGCATAGTCTGTTGTGCTTGATCCATATATTTTGGCTGCTGATGATGTTCCTCCAGCTCCGATTCCTCTTCTAATGCTCCATCCACTGCATTGGCTAGTCGTCTGAATTCCTCTAGGGTCGATTCTGATAAGGGGGTATCATCAAAGGGGTGGTTTATCTCCTCTGATAGATCTTCCCCCTCTTTTCCCCTTTGCACTTGCCCTCCGATCTTCATTTGGGTGAGCAGCTCTTGTAGGAGTATTTTATTTTCTTCCTCCTCTTTTGTCCTTGAGGTCAGTGCTTGATGGATGGCTGAAATGTCTAAACCTTGTTTTGCTAATTCCAGAGGAATATCCTTTATCCATGGCACCAAACTAGCATTGATGATATTATTACAACCCACCAAAGCTGAGTCCAGACTTGCTGTTTCCTTAGTGAGGACTAAGAGGATCCCTGCTTGTGACTGGACTTCAGTTTTAAGAAGTTCAAATTCAGAGACCAAAGAGTTGAGGACAAAATTTAATGCTGGAATAGTGGCTTCATTTGCGCATGGCATTCCTTGTTGATCACAACCGCTCTGTGCTTGAAGTGGGTCTGATAGAAAGCCAAATTCTCTGTCTTCTCCCTGTATTTCGCCTTCATCATCAATCTCATCATTCTCTCTTTCCCCCGTCTGACATACTGAGATGCCTTTTGTCATTGATCGTTGTTGATCTCCAGGGTGGGAGGATGTCTCCTTGTTAATCAACTGGTTCTCCATATTAACTTCATCCTGTTCTGATAGAATATGTGCCATATTCAGGAACTCCTTATCCACCACACCTTTGGGTATTATTTTATTTAAATGGACATCAATTTTGTTTGTATTATTTTAGTGGCGAGTGTATACTCCAGTCCTTGCTTCCAGGATTGGATAATTGGGTGGTTTAAAGGGTGGTTCACCCCGTCTCCAGCCCTAGCCGGGGTCTGTGGGGGGCTTGTGTTAGCATGGATTTGTGCCTGAATTTGGATTGGCTGGCCCTCTTTGGCCCCTTCGGTGGGTTCCACAGCACAGTCTTCCTGTCTGGTCTGCAGATCTTGCGGCTCTTTGTCATTTGGGGTCTCTTGTTGTTCAGAGTACGACCCGTTCCATTCTGGGCACTTCAGATCATCCTTCGTTAATGTGCTGCAAAGTTTCATTTTTTGTTTGTTTTTGTTTTATGATTTTCCTTTTTGTTTGGGGCTAAAAGAATGGGTAAATTGCACAGGAGGTTGGCAGGCTATTGGGTTTAGTTAGTAGCTCAAAGGCTCCAAAGATCCCGCTGTCGCAACTAGCACCCCCGTAGGAAAAAGAAGCAACTCTGCCCCCACCCATTAGGCAGTTCTACTTAGCTACAGTGGACATAGAAGTATGAGTGAGCAAATGTATATGAATAATAAATCACCCTGATCCCTCTCAGTATTGGTAATGCTAACACTTATCGTAGCCGAGGTCCATAGGCTGGGCCAGGGCCAGGGCCAGTGCCAGGGCAGCAGCAGAGTTAGTACTGCTCTGTTCCACTACAATGTAGTATACAATATTACCAATATATTATTACCAATGCGAGTCTTCAAGTGCTTACAATGCTTGCAGTATTTACATGTGTTTACCAGTAAGTCAAATACATTGCGAACTTACATACTGCGCATAGACCGCATTGTGTTAATTACCGACAGGGAGAATATCTTCCAGTATATATAACCGTGGCTCTGCAGGGCTGTGTCATCCTGCTGCCACTCAGCTGCCACTCAGCTATCACTCAGCTGATATCTTCGAGCAGGGTAAAGCAGGGTAAAGCCCCTGAGCACTAGTCCCCCCAAGCCTCCCCAGGGAGCAGCAGCGACGGCAGCAGCAGTGGCGTTCCACGCACCAACAAAGCAGAGCCCGTCACACCAGCAGAGCTCATCAAAGGTCCTCTCGAATGATTAGAGGAAATGACCTGTAATCCGAGTCAACCCACACTGTGTCTCGGGAAACAGGAACAGGAACAGATCTGATAGACAGCCGTTTCCGACTCTGTATCTCCGTAATGGGACCTTGAGTGTTTCTTTTAGTTCTCATTCTCCTCATGTGGCCTTCCAGAATCAAGTCATGAAGTGTACCAGCATAACTCCTTCTTTCTGGATAAATCATAGGCACGTGTGTCAGTGGACGAGGTACACCTGTTAATGTTCCCCAGGTAGGAGAGAGTTTCCTTTGCTCAGCTGCCCATTGAGGCATAAACATGTCTGGTATAAACTCCATATATATCTGTCTTCTATGAGTTACCTTTGGGTTCTTCAACACAGGAGCAGGTGTATTTGCATGCATTGCTTGTATAGGCACATTGTCTGGCAACCTCTCATCTTGCCCATTTTGCCAGACCTGTTTCTTGTGTCCAACCAAAGTTTCTACAACCTTTCTTTCATGTGAATGATTGCTAATGGTGCTTATCTCAGACTCAGGTAATTGGTCATCTTTCTTTGGAACAGGAATAACTACATAGGGCATTGGGTGTCTCATAGTTGTCACAATTGCTACTTCCTTTTGCTCAGGAAGATTCACTGGAGTGTTAGCTCCATGTATATCAAGGTAGTAGGATGCACGGACTGTGAGTGAGAGCAGTATGATTATAAACAAAATGCATCCATAAATAAGGCAAAGGTATTTTGATGTACATAACCTATTCTGTGGACAACATGAATTTCTTTCTACGTCCGGGATCAGGAAGTTGCTACTAGTACTACCCATCATTTATTGCAGAAGGAAGAAAAACATAATTTTTTAATACATCAGCATAACACACTCCTCCTGGAAGTTGCTTCCTGCCTTGGCACCTTCGTCCTTGATCCACTGGTCTGTTTGCTAAATAACAGGAATAAACTCTCAATCCTTATTTTTCTGGAACCAGATTTTAACCATGTGAAATATAAATGTCTCCAGCAAGAAGAAAGCTGCTCTCAATATGTCTAGATCAATTCCACGATATATACCAACTCCCAGTCCACTCCTCGAACTTGCTTTAAGCCAGACGACATGATGAACTTGTTTCAGCATAAAACAAAATGTCTGTCTTTGCCAGCAACCTTCTTGATCTGTCCCTCGAGGGAAAGTTTCACACCACCGTCCTGTGGGTTCTCTCGGAATACAGGCTTACTTGGATAATTATTCTCTCAAAGATCTCACTCAGATTTTCAGTGTTACTGGGATCCCTTAGGAATGTGAGCATATACGTGTGTCTGCCAACAAGATGTGGGTATTCTTCAAACAGACAAAAGAAAACCCTTCCAACAAGTCTGTGTGCAGCCTCAGGTGACAGCAGCATTTGCGCTATCCCCACTATACTCAGGCAACTGCAACACTTGCTCGATAATTGCTGCAAGAAGTCTCCTTACAATCGGGCCATTTTTAGGATCTTGCAAAAATGTACGTATATTAAAAGTTTTCCCCACAATCGCTGGATATGAGCGCAGCACATAGTGAACAACGTCAAATATAATCCTTGAAACGTTGTCATTGGATAACACCATGGGCAAATCCTAATAAGAACTCAGTATGGAATGAATCAAGATACCGCACTCTCTTCCAGTTATCAAAGCCACGATCAAAGTCTGACATCTCTCTTCTTATCAAGGTTTAAGCATGTCTCAGTCCAAAGTCAATAAGCTACTGTGGCTTTAAGAATATAGATCTTCCCTTAACCCTGCAACAGATTTGCACAGAGTGTTCGAATTTGCTTCCCTTAACCTTTTCAGAGACAGTAAAGTCAAACAGTTCAAATAATCATGCATTTCCATTCCAAACAAATCTGCAGTTGACTGAGCATCACTTCTAACTCTGGAGGGAGGTATTATGGGTGTTCTCATTCGCCTCCCAGTCACAATTTCGTGAGGCGTGAGATGGTGGTCAGAACCCGGTTGGTTCCTCAAAGCATATAGTGCCAGTGGTAGGCAATGCAATCACCCTTTCTTCAGAGTAAGCTTCAACTTGGCTATCCTTTCCTTAAGCAAGCCGTTGAGCCTCTCATCAATACCATTTTCTTGCAGATGATAAACCGAGGAAAATGAGTGATTTATACCAAGCAACAAGCTGATCTGCTCAAATGTTTGGTTCACAAAATGTGGACCGTTGTCTGATGTTATTACTTGACATGCTCCCCATCTAGGAAACACTTCCCGCACCAAGAATAAAGCTGCACAGGTGGAGTCTGGATGAGTAGAGGGACCTGCCTGAATCCACCTTGAAAAGGGACATACCACAACAATCATGTATCTGTATCCATTACATACTTGAATCCTATCGATGGAGTCGATATGCAAATGTTGAAAGGGACCAAAGGGTCTCAGAATAACCCCCCTAACTGTGCGCAGTGTATGCCCAGCTGTGAATTTTTGGCAAACTATACAGTTTGTCATAAAAAAGGCAACATGCTCTAACAGATTTGGTTCAAACCAATCCTCAGCAATCCTTGCAGCAAGGTTCTCCCTAGTTGTGAGTGCAGGTTAGTGTAGCTGTTCCAGCGCCACCCTCAATAAGGCTACATGCATCACCGGTTTACCAGTGCTGTCCTGTCGCCACAATGCTTCAGAGGGGTTTAAAGAACACCCTCTTCGTGTCCACAAATCGTTCTCATCTTGAGGTCCTTTCCCCTGAACCTACACAAGCTGCGTCTTTGACAAATCACTATATTTTTCAACCACATTCATCAACACAACCATTTTTTCTCTTAGATCAAGTGTTTCAAAGGACATTATCTTCTCTGAACATGCAGCGATTTTTACTTCATCGTCTGCTGCTTGGTTTCTGAGTGAAATAAAGTCTGTCTTTTTAGCATGAGCTATGCATTTAACAACCACGATGGCCACTGGGAGTTGTAGTGCCTTATAAGCCTGTCCAATAAGGCTGTGTTCTGCACTGGCGTGCCATTCGCTCGGAGGTAGCCCGTCCTTTTCCAACGTGCACTGTTGACGTCACATAGGCAGAGTCGCCGTACACTGTTACTTCCTGGTATGCATGATTCTCGAGCACGACAATCAGCACCACTAACTCTGCAGCTTGTGCTGAATAGTGAGACGGTAGTCGTGCACTTACCAATGTCTGAAACTCCCCATTGGCTGTGTATTTTACTACAGCAGCACCTGTATATCTCTGCCCATCATTTTGATCGATTCTCGAAGAACCGTCAATAAAACAATTTCTCCACCTGGCAAGGCATTTTCTTTTACTCTTCGGATTTCATCATAGAACTCTTCATAGTTTGAACAGTCGTGCGCATGCTCATCCTCTGTCAATGGTTTGGCTACAAACATGGCAGGATTCACTACTCTGCATCAAACTATTTTGATCGCTGGATTTGATATAACTACCTCATAGGCAGAAGCCCTTTGAGAAGTCAATGTGCCCTTAGGTTTCTATAGAATAGCAAATAGTGCATGCTCTACAAATAATGTCATGGAACATCCCATCACTATGCTCACAGCTTTCTCTATGGCAAACGCGGCTGCAGCCAAAGACTGTTCGCACGGAAAGTGACATCTCATTACTGGGTCTAAATTCCCACTGTAATATGCAAGGGGATTGTACCCCAACGTGGTTCTCTGCGTGAGGACTGCTGTCATAACAGTGCCATCTGTGTGGAAGAATAAAAATAATTCCTCAGCATAGTTAGGAATCCCTAAAACTGGAGCTGTACAAATTGCTTTTTTCAGCTCTTCAAATGCTTCCTCCATTTTCTCAGTCCACGCAATTTTTTCCTGTGTCACCTGTGTTTTCTTTAAAGCCTGTAGTAAAGGCCTTATATATAAACTGTAATCAAAGACCCATGTTCTAATGTAATTGCATAATCCCAAAAACCTCAGCATGTGTTTTATCGTGTGTGGTTTTGCTGTTTTCAAAATAGCCTCAGCCCTCTCAGGAGTAACCTTCTTTCCTTCATGTGAAATCAATTGGCCAATATACAACACTTCTTGTTGAAAATACTGTACCTTTTCTTTGTCAACCTTATGTCCTTTGTCAGCAAGTATTATCATCAGCTGGACAGAATCGCATCTGCACTCTTTCTGTTAAACCCTAGACTTTTTGCTAGGATATGCACCAATCACTTCCACAGCTTATACACAAGTACCAAGATAAGAAATCCTACCTGCTCTTCAACCGTAACTGCTTGTAGCTTAGAGAGGTTTACCTGGCGCCTTTCCACGGCGCAGATGAGTCTCGCACGGTGTGAAAACACTGGGGAAACCCTCAAGGAGAAGAAAACCCTGAAGATGGAGTTCGTTGAGAGTCGGAGGTGGAGAGACTCAGATGGGCGTCTTCCGGGGAAAGCAGTTCAACGTCGAGTTATCCTTGGGATGGGACGAGTCTTTCAGGTCCCCGAATTTAACTATAACGAGAAAGGACCGTTACTCTGGTGAAATGAAGAGTAAACAGGTAATAGCTGATTATGGGAAATACTACCCTTGAAGTCTAGATAAAGTAGAATGTATGGTTGACTGAAGTCCGATGGTGGGAGTGAGCTGGGTACTAATATGGAAAAGATAGATTCTTATCAAGTTGCTGTCCGAAAAAGAGAAGGATTAAAATAATATAAGGCAGGTCCCCGTACCGGAAGATTTACTGGCTGGAGGAAAGCAAGATTCGGGGAAAAGTCCCGCGATCGGGTAGGAATGGTTGGGTTGTTGAATTCCATGCCCACCGGGAATTATGGAGTTGCTATATAAGTGAAAGGAATAGCAGGGTAAATGTAATTTGGGAATGACTGATGTCAGTTGGAAGAAAAACAAAGGGAAAGATAATATGTTTACCTAAGCGGGGTGGAGCATGAGAGTGTGACGGTTCGCTGACTTCCTGAAAGAACGAACCGGGAAGTATTCTCGAGGTGAGTGTATTCCTACGAGTAAGAAAAAGAAGTTAAAGGTCTGGGTTGAAGGATAGCGAGTTCGTAAGATTCTAGGAGACCCTAGTGGCGGTACTCACGGAGCGTAGGCTCTGTAAACAGAAGCAACGCAAAACTGTCCTGCTTCAGATGCCGGAAATACTGTCCCATCGCAATTGGGCAGAGTCAGTTCACTCGCATTTCGAACCTCTAGACTGACACCAGGTAGTATAGCGGCCATGTTGGGAGTAGTACTCTGAATGTTTGCTATGTGACGCCAACGGCGCCATAAGGAAATGCGGCGAGAAATCCCATGAAAGTAAGAGTTCGTAACAGAATGCCCCCTTTTATGGGAGACAAACCCCGGTTTGCTGGGATGAAAGCGAAAAAAAGTCCGTACCAGACGAGGGGCATGTACTGCTGATGCAGGTTCCCAGGATCTTTCTGCTGGCGAGTAGCCCTTCCAGTCCACCAAATATTGTAAGGTCCCATGCCTATAACATGAATCACAGATCCCTGCCACTTCGTATTCGGGGCCATCGTCCGTTAGGATTGGTAGGGTTTTCCTGGTAGCATGTGGATGGAAATTGTTTCGGAGGTCGAGTTTGAGTTGAGAGACATGAAACGTCGAATGGATACGTTTCCATGAGTACGGTAGTTTTAATTGGAAGGCCGCCGGACCTTGTTGTTTGATCACTCGAAAAGGACCCAAGAACTTAAGTGAAAGTTTAGAGGAGACTAATCGTCTAGCAAGGAATTTGTTTGATAACCATACTTGGTCATCTACATGAATCAAAGGGGCAGGTGTTCGGTGTTTGTCTGCTTTATTTTTTCTTCTGAGTTGTGCCTCGTGTAGGGCCTCAATGGCTTCTTTTTGCCCTTCCCGTATGGTCTTTACCATACTGTTTATGTTGGGAATGGAGGATGAAATGGGCCCCAGGGTTGGAAACAAGGCAGGGTGGAATCCGTAGGTACATAAAAAAGGACTGTACCGGGTAGATGAATGGGTGGTGTTATTGTAGGCAAACTCTGCTAAGGGTAGAAGCCCTTTCCAATTTTCCTGTGTGGCTGAAATGTAACATCGGAGGTAACCCTCCAGTGTTTGGTTGAGACGTTCTGTCTGCCTGTTTGTTTGAGGATGGAAACCGGAGCTTAAGGCTCTGGAGATCCCTAGGATATGACACAGTTGTTTCCAATACTTGGAGGTGTACTGTGGGCCCCGGTCGGATATGATCACTTCCGGAAGACCATGTAGAGAGAAGATACGGTCCAAAAATACACGTGCCATGACAGATGCAGAAGGGATTGCCGGCAGAGGAATGAAGTGAGCCATCTTGGTGAGAGAGTCCACGGTAACCATGATGGCATTACATCCTTCTGAAATGGTTAAGTCTACTATGAAATCCGTGGAGATGATTTGCCAGGGTCTTGTTGGTATTCGTGGACTGACTAGTTTCCCACTGGGTGCTTGTCTGGGATTTTTAGTTTGCAGACAGATGGTACATGAAGAGATATAGTTCTGAACATCTGATATGATTGTAGGCCACCTGTAATGTCTCTGAATTAGATCTAAGGTTCCTTCATAGCCCCTATGACCTGCACCCTTTGAATCATTATAAAGTCGCAGTACTTCCTCCTGCAGGTTCTTGTCTGGTATAAATACCTTGTTTTCCTTACATAAGAGTCCTTGGTGGGTTGTCAGACGATATTGTGTTACTTGTTCCAGATGTGAGGCTTCCCATTGTTTAGTTGTTACTTCAATTTTATGCAAGAAGTTCCGTATCACCGGAACACAGACTGTCTTGGAGAAAATAAGTTCGGGATGGAATGGTGTATCTCCCACTGGGTCTCTTCGAGACAAGGCGTCTGCCTTTAGATTGGTTCTGCCAGGGATAAAAGAAAAAGTGATACGAAACGGAGAAAAAAATGAGCCCACCTGGCCTGGCGGCTGTTGCATGTTTGAGCATATTGTAATATGCGTAGGTTGTGGTGGTCGGTCCTAACCTCTATAGGGAATCGAGCTCCCAACAACAGATGTCTCCACTCTTCAAAGGCGTGTTTTATGGCCAATAGTTCTTTTTCCAATACGTTATAGTTGATCTCCGCCGGTGACAGTGTCTTAGAGAGATAAACCACGGGTTGTTCGGTGTTATCAGTTCCTGGTTGTAGAAGAACGGCTCCCAGTGGCTGGTGGGATACATCTGTTTCGACTATGAATCTCTTTTGTTGGTCTGGCATGATCAATATGGGTGCCTTTGTAAATAAATTCTTTAGTTGGTCAAAGGAGTGTTGTATCTCTGGTATCCAAAGGAACGGAATGAATTTTTAAAGGAGATGTGTTAAGGCTTGACTAAGGGAAGAAAAGTGGGGGATAAATCGTCTGTAAAATTTCACGAATCCCAAGAATCTTTGGATGTCTTTGACGGACTTTGGAGTTGGCCACTCGGTGATGGCAGAGATTTTGGAGGGATCCATCGAAATACCTGCTCCTGACAATATGTATCCCAGGTAGGTTACAGACGACTTATGGAACTCACACTTCTCGATTTTGCAGAAGAGATGATTCTGTTGGAGACAGGAAAGTACTTCTTACACATGGGAAACATGTTCTGCCAATGATGAAGAAAAAACCAGTATATCGTCCAGGTAGACGATTACATAGTGTAGGGATATATTGGCAAAGATGTGGTCCATAAACCGTTGGAAGATGGCAGGAGCGTTGGACAATCCGAATGGCATGACTCTGTATTGGTAGTGACCAAATGGAGTACGGAAGGCCGTTTTCCACTCATCTCCCATCTTTATACGGATTAGATGATACGCTCCGCGCCGATCAAGTTTAGTATAGAGGTTCGACCCTCGTACTGCTTCCAAGATATCTGGAATGAGGGGCATCGGATATTTGTCCGGTACGGTGATCTTGTTTAATCCTCGATAATCAATGCACGACCGGAGCTCCGTAGTGTTCTTCTTGGAAATGAAGAAGAGGGAAGCTGCTGCCGGGGATGTTGATTCTGTAATAAGACCATTTTGGAGATGGGTTCGTAAATATTCTTTTAGCACTTCCTTTTCCTTGGCAGTAAGAATGTACATACATCCGAATGGAAGAGGATTGTTTGGTATCAGATCAATCGCACAATCATCCCTTCAATGTGGGGGTAACTCAGAATACTTGCCGTGAGAAAACACTGACTGAAATTGCTGGTATTCTGGGGGTAGAGTTGTGACTTGATGTAGCAGAATACTCCTAAGGCCTGAACCATCGGCCTCCCGGTTCCCCTTGGATTGGAAGGAGATCTTACTTAGGCAATGTCGGACACAGTTTTCTGAGCCCAGGAATAGGGTACCTGCGGTCCAATTGATATACAAATTGTGTCTTTTTAACCAGGGTAAACCTAGAATGATGGGGTAGTGAGCAGTCCGTATAATATCAAACTCCATGGATTCTTGATGAGAAGCTACTGTCATGATCAGGGTGGCAGTTTGGTCCTTGATGGGACCGGAAATTAAAGGACTTCCGTCCACACTTTCTACTGGGATGGATACGGTCTTTGGATTCCTGGGAACGCTATGTCTTTGGGCCCAAGAATCATCAATAAAGTTTCCTGCGGCTCCACAGTCTACTAATGCGGGCACGTTCTCTAATCAGAAGTTTTCCCAGGAGAACGATACTCCTAAAACAACCATCCCGTTGTCTGTTGGTTGAGTTTTGGATTCTGAAAGAGTACTAAGGAGGGAACTGTTTGTAGATAATGTACCCTGCACCGTTGTTCCCCTTACGGCCGGGTACTGGCGTTTCCCGCCTTCTTAGTGGGAACTAAAAGGCACTCTTTGACTGTATGCGTGCTGGCTCCGCAATACATACAGAGTCCGAGAGACTTTTGCCTAAATCGTTCTTCTGGGGATAGGGAACCGTGAGTGGCTCCTACTTGCATAGGTTCTTCTGATGTCACCGTCTTACTGGAAGTTGTATGACCTTCAAGTGGTGGTCGGTAGTGTTTCCCTTTTCTTTTCTCACGATTCCTCTCCTGAAGTCTATAATCCAATTGCATTACCAATGAGATGAATTCGCTCATGTTATGGGGACGAGGTACTCGAGAGACCTCGTCTTTTAATTCTTCAGATAGACCTCTCCGAAATATAGTCATCTGAGCGTCATCCGCCCAGGTGGTAGCAGCTGCCATCTGCTTAAAATGGGTTGTGTAGGATAAGATATCTAGGGACCCTTGTTTGAGATCCAATAAGTGCTCCTGGGCGGCTATAGTGACTTCTTGTCTTCCAAACATGTTTTTTATGCTGTTGAAAAAGGCTGGTAGGAATCCAATATTAGGTTACTATTTGTCACTAGTGGAGTCGCCCATGCTAAGGCGGCTCCGGTCATTTGGGAAATCATATGACCTACTTTGTCCCTGTCAGTCAGGAAGAAAGCTGCCTTGAAAGCAAACTGGACGGTACAGGATTCAAGGAATTCTTTTACCTGATGGGGGTTGCCATCAAACCTGCCAGAGGGAAGAGGACCTATAGGGACCTCCGAGCTTCGCACAGACCGACCAACCTGATTCTTTAAGGACAGGTTTTCCTGTTTAAGAAACTGTACTTCAGCTGGCTGCCACTAGTTGTTGGACTTGCTGTTCCATTTCGTATCCTTGCTACCTGTGTAAGGAGGTGAGGTGTGCGTATCTGGAAAATCGGGCGTTGCTTGCTGTTAAACCCTAGACTTTCTGCAAGGATATGCACCAATCACTTCCACAGCTTATACACAAGTACCAAGATAAGAAATCCTACCTGTTCTTCAACAGCTTGTAGCTTAGAGAGGTTTACCCGGCGCCTTTCCACCACACAGATGAGTCTCGCACGGTGTGAAAACACAGGGGAAACCCTCAAGGGGAAGAAAACCCTGAAGATGGAGTTTGTTGAGAGTCTGAGGTGGAGAGACTCAGATGGGCGTCTTCCGAGGAAAGCAGTTCAATGTCGAGTCGTCCTTGGGATGGGACGAGTCTTTCAGGTCCCGGAATTGAACTATAACGAGAAAGGACCATTAGTCTGGTGAAATGAAGAGTAAACAGGTAATAGCTGATTATGGGAAATACTACCCTTGAAGTCTAGATAAAGTAGAATGTATGGTTGATTGAAGTCCGATAGTGGGAGTGAGCTGGGTACTAATATGGAAAAGATAGATTCTTATCAAGTTGCTGTCCGAAAAAGAGAAGGATTAGAATAATATAAGGCAGGTCCCTGTACCGGAAGCTTTACTGGCTGGAGGAAAGGAATAGCAGGGTAAATGTAATTTGAGAATGACTGATGTCAGTTGGAAGAAAAACAAAGGGAAAGATAATAAGTTTACCTAAGCGGGGTGGAGCCTGAGAGCGTGACGGTTCGCTGACTTCCTGAAAGAACGAACCGGGAAGTATTCTCGAGGTGAGTGTATTCCTACGAGTGAGAAAAAGAAGTTAAAGGTCTGGGTTGAAGGATAGCGAGTTCGTAAGATGCTAGGAGACCCTAGTGGCAATACTCACGGAGCGTAGGCTCTGTAAACAGAAGCAACGTGAAGCTGTCCTGCTTCGGATGCCGGAAATACTGTCCCATCGCAATTGGGTGGAGTCAGTTCACGCGCATTTCGAACCGCTAGGCTGACACCAGGTAGTATAGCGGCCATGTTGGGAGTAGTACTCTGAATGTTTGCTATGTGACGCCAACGGCGCCATAAGGAAATGTGGCAAGAAATCCCATGAAAGTGAGAGTTCGTAACACTGTCTCTGTAGTGCTGCAAACTAATATGTCATCTACGTATTGCAGAACAACACTTTCCAAATCAATAATGTTCAAGTCCATCTGCAGGACTCGATTGAAAATCGATGAAGACTCGCAATACCCCTGGGGCAGCCGAGTACTTTTCAGTCGCGTTTGTCTGAACGTAAATGACGTCAGATCCAGTGAGTCTTTGTGCAATGGGTTTGAGAAAAACGCATTTTTCAAATCATTCACATTGAAATATCATGCACCAACAGATATATTACATAAAATTGTGGCCAGGTTATGGACTAGAGGGAACTTGGCTTCTACAATCTGGTTTATTGGTCTAAGATCTTGAATTAAACGCAATGACCCCCCCCTTAGATTTTTTGATAGGATACACAGCAGTATTACACAGTGACTCGGACGTCACTAAGATGCCCTGCTCCATCATGGCAGAAATTGTTTTGAAAATACTTTCATCTGCCTCTCGAGACATGGGATACTGTCATGCGCAAGGTAGAATTGCTCCTGGTTTCAGTTTAATCTTCACTTCTCCAACCCCCATCAACAGGCGTACGTGATAGGGGCCTGTGGTCCATAATGAAGCTGGCATTTTTACCATATCTTCCTCAAAATACTCGGGACGTTGCTGTGCCAACATCATTTTCTGAGGTGCCTCTCGTTTGATTGCTCTTATCCAATAAGTAATACTCATCTCAAATACTACTTCATCATCAAATAGATGAGCGCCAAACATGCCCTCATTGGTGATGTCAGTTAATCTGCAACTGTCTCCGATGGCAATCACTGCACACCATTGTCTGCCTTCGTCATCGTTCCCATCAAGCAAAGCCTTTTCACCTCACACTATGGCTGCTTGCAATTCCAAGGGAAATACTTGCCCTTCTTCTTCGCGCATTGGTATCTTTGGTCTAAACAGAAATTCATCAGGTATTCTCATTGCCTTGCCTGCTCGGCCTGGCAGATATGCCAATAGAACATGCACTCCATAACAAAAAACTTCTGGCTTTAAAGGTATTGCTCTCATGTCTACTTGTCCTACAAATGCTCTAATAATTTCACACACATTTAAATAATGCATCCCTGGAGTTGAGCACACTATGCCTTCATCAGTAAATGAGATGGTCATATTGAGCTTTGTCATCGAATCTTGACCCAATAAATTGACAGGTGTCTAGCTAGAGTATAGCAACGGCACCTTCATGTCACATTCTCCTATAGAGACTGTTAACTCTTCAGTAAAAGGAACTCGACTTGTAGCTCCTGAAAAAACTTGAGTATTCATGGCAGTGCCAGACATTCAAAACTTTCCCTCACGTATACATGAGTGCGTTGCACCTGTGTCTACTAAAAACGCCTATAGTCACGTCTACCCTTGGTTCCTCATGAGGATTCGGCGTCTCGGATAGGACTGAACACATCAAGTCCCCCGGTGAGCTGCTATTGCGGGTACAGACTCATTCTGATACCTGAAAATGGATTGCCTCCACTAACTGTGACACTCCCTATCCTAGGTGTCGTTAACTGCCCTGTACTTGTACTCTGCTGAATCTGCATGGGCGCATGCTGCAACTGCCCTTGTGGCGGAGCCACTGCTACCTGCTGTGTCTGCAAGCCTTGCTGCACTCTCAGCACTTGCTGCTGTTGCATCGTTTGATTCTGAGCAAACCCATCATTATACTGCTGTGAATATGCATGCCGGTTTAATATCCCCCCTCTTGAAAATTGGTCTATTTGCACGAACCCTTGACTTCTACACATGTGAGCAAAATGCCCTGTCATCCCGCATGTCCAACATAGGAGTGGCCTCCTAATCTGCCCATCCTGTATGTTCTGACCATCATTCATCATGTTTTGTAACCCACCTTGATTGTTCTGAAAACCTCCCCGATCATTCTGCCAATTTCCTTGATTATTCTGAAAACCTCTTCCTCAAAACCCATTATGATTTTGATCAAATTGCCTCTGGTTATTTACCTGTGCCATACTTGCATTCTACTGTGGATTCGGTCCATCTCCACTCGTCAACATCGCTCCTTCAATGGCATATTTAGACAGCTTTTTCTGCACTAATTTTGCCTCTTCGCCTTTCCGGGCATCATCTTTTTTGCGATTCTTCTCCTGCAAGAGCCTGCAATTGTGTGCAGTAGTCAGCTGAATCTCTGACCATGGTTTGGCTTCAATACCCACTAATTTCTTAAGCTGCTTCCCTGCAGGTTCTGGTAGCCCGTGGCATAATATATGATAAAATACTGGTATAGATTTTGCCCAAGACTCACGTGTTTCCAAAGCCCAAGATTCCTGAAAATGTTGAATGTAAAGCAACGGATCATCTCTGTCCTTCATCTTTTTCATCATTATAGCTCCCATATCAGACATGTCTGGATATAGTACTGTGAGTGCCTTCCAGACCGCCGCCCTACAGTTATTGAATGGTGCTCCATCATGAGCAGTGTTAACTATAGTCACACCAGGGTACCCTGCCCTCGTCCATACGTCATCAGCTCTCTCACCAAGTATGGCGATGAGGAGACCTTTAACGTCCCCTATGGCTAACGTGTTTCCTCCTGTCATTTTCCCTAATTCATGTGTCCATTTCCAGTGCCCGAAGTTAAGCTCGGGAGCTTACACCTTAAGTTATCCTTATCCATCTGGGGCCATGGTGTATATTGTGGTCTGGCCCCTCCTTTTTCCAATAAGGGAAACTGTGAAGCCCCAAACTCATTCTCATCTCTCATCATTTGTCTGTCCACCGCAGGGACAATATTCCCACATCGCCTCCTACCAGGTAGCGATCTTAGTCTACTCACATAAGGTGGCAATTCTCCCCTTTCACTGTGGAATTGCCCCTTGGGTCGATCTGACTGTGTCAGTGGTTCTGGCGCCCTGGTTACAGGTGTGTTAAAATCTGACCATCTGACTTCTTTGTCCATTGCAAAACATCCCTCAGAGCCACATACGTCCCTTCTTCCTTCCCCATGGAAGATATCTTTATCTTCGTCTGACATTTCCTGTGCCCAACTTGTGCAACTTCTCTCATCATCATCTCTGCTCAGAGTCAGTCTATCTAGAGACAGCTCCTTTGGCCTTGTACTAGCTGAAGCTCCCTCTGTGTCATACAACTGAGTAGTCTTGAGTCGATCATTTTTTCCCTGTCCCCTTTAACTCTTTCTGAGCTTTCATTTCATGATATATTTTATTGATCGCTTCCCCAATGCTCCTCGAGTTAAACCCGTCTTCTAGATTTACTCTAGACGGGCCTGATAATGACTCTTGAAGAAATTCCTCTACATCATCCCATACTACTTCTGGCTCAGGATCTCTTTTCTCCTTCTCCAGGCGATCAAGATCGCGTGCTCGCTGCCTTCTTTTACGTTCTATATCATCAAATTCTCTTTGTTTCCTCGCTTCTTCTCTTACTCTGTCTTCCTCTTTTTTCCTCATATCCCTTCTCTCATTTGCTCTGCATATCTCCTCATCCTTTCACCTTTGTATTCTTGTATCCCTTATTAGAGCTGGCCCATGCCCAGCTCCAAGGTACATTCCACCTATGAGTCCTTGGTGCATCTCACTCAGACTATTGATACTTTTAGCCACATTGGCTACTCTCTGTTATACGGCCCCGTTGGCCAGGGGAGGGCCTGACCCCACAATGGGCCCCCCTCCCCCAGTTAAATCTCGGACTTCCCGTTGGCGGTCCGAGCAAAAACCCCAAAAGCAGGATGACAGATGGTCACATCTCCCACGACATAATGGCTGATTCTTCAGTAGCTCCTCCCCCTCCACAAGTCTCATCAGCGACCCCAGGTCCCCCCCCGGACCAGCAGACCTGGAAGTTTGTCTCTCTGAATGTCAAGGGATTGAACTCATCGCCTGAACGCAAATCAATTCTACAAAAACTTCAGAATGACTCTGCCGCTGTGGCCATGCTACAGGAAACTCACCTGCTCCCGGCAGACTTCAGCCGCCTACACTCTCGCAACTTTCCAAAGCAACTCTTCGCATCTGGAAGCTCCAAGCGGGGCGGTACAGCAATCCTGTTCCGGAAGGGGCTGAATCCCCAGATTCTGGACTACATAAGCTGCCCGGAGGGACGCTACATAGCAGTGAAATGCCTGCTAGCAGGACAGCTGTTCTACTTGGTCTCCGTGTACGCGCCGAACTCTGGCCAGGCACTCTTCTATGATTTGCTAACCGCAATCCTCTCTCCCTTTCTGGAGGGCCAGATAGTGATCGGTGGGGACTTTAATTGGGTCCCAGACCCCGTGAAAGACAAATCGCATCCACCCTCCGCCGGGGACTTCACTACGGCTTTAGCCCTCCTGCGATTATTTAGAACCCTAGGGGTGGTGGACTCGTGGAGGGTACTCCACCCATCTGAAAAAGACTTCTCCTTCTATTCTTATGTTCACCGGACATTCTCCAGGATAGATCTTCTGTTGATATCTCCGCAGATCTTCGCTTTCACTAAAGAGGTGACTATAGGCTCCAGAATCTTATCCGACCACGCCCCGGTAGCCTTGGAAATCCGAGTCCAGGGACCTCCTGATCCCCAGCGGCGTAGATGGACTCTATATGATCCCATCCTTAATGAGATGCCACTCAGAGACGCAATCGAAACCACGATCAACAACTTCTTTAAAGAAAACTCTAGTGGAGATACCTCCTTAGCCAACAACTGGGATGCAATGAAGGCAGTGGTGCGGGGAGAACTGATCGCCAAAGGGGTAGCCTATCATAGGCATAAACGACAAATTCGTCAGGGCCTTGAAGAGGAACTTGAGAGGGCGGAGAGGATCCATAAGGAGAAGGGCTGGACCCCTAAAACACAGCGAGCTCTCCGAATAGCAAGAAAGAAAATTGAAGCACACTACGCTGAACATACCGCCCATCAAATGACGAAGGCTAAACAGTTCTACTATGCCAAAAACAATAAAGCAAACAAGCTACTGGTGGCTAAACTTGCCAAGACAAGGAGGAATAACACAATTGTGAGCCTTCGGGATCAGCAGGGCAAGACTCAATACTCGGATCACGACAAGCTTCAAATCGCATCGACCCACCTGACCCAGGTAATGACCGCCCCGGCCCGAGACGTCAAAGAACAGAGGGAATACCTGCAAAGGGCGGCGCTCCCCCGACTGGACGACGCAGCTCGGGACTCGTTGGAAGCCCCTATCACCGATGAGGAAGTCGATGAGGCGATAAAATCCCTTAAATCCCGAGCCCCAGGCCCAGACGGCTATACGACGAAGTTTTATAAAGTTTTCAAACCCCAACTCCTGCCACCGCTGGTACAGCTGTTTAATTCATTCAGGACCACAGGCTCTATAACCCCGTCGATGCAAGAATCAATCACTGTTCTGCTGCCCAAACCTGGCGGTGACCCAAAGAATCCTGCATCCTATAGGCCGATTGCTCTACTCAATATAGATGCCAACATATACTCCAAAATTTTAGCAACCCGCCTGTCCCGGATTTTGCCAGAAATAATCGACGCCGACCAGAGTGGCTTCATCACACACCGCTCCACCGCTGATAACATTCGTAGAGCCTTGAACCTGGTGGAACTTGCCTCTCGAGACTCCCGGGAGCTGGTGCTTCTGGCCCTGGATGCAGTTAAGGCCTTTGACAAGGTGGACTGGAACTTCATGAGACTTACTCTCGAGGCCTTTGGCTTTGGTCCAGGGTTTTGCGCCATGACTCTGGCTAACTATACAGCGCCCAAGACCCTTCTCAGAGTCAATGGCATCCTCTCCCCCCCTATCGACCTGACCTGTGGAACCAGACAGGGCTGTCAGTTATCGCCACTTCTCTTCGCACTAATCATGGAACCATTCGCCCAACGGATCAGGCGAAACCCGGCGATTAAGGGCTTCCAGTCGAACACAATACACCATAAATTGGCCCTCTACGCAGATGACGTCCTACTAACCATCACGGAACCGCGTACTTCTCTCCCTCAGGCCCTAGCTGAGATAGAGAGCTATGGAGAGGTCACAGGCTTTTCCATCAACTTCCGAAAGTCAGCTGCCATGGGGGTAGGCCTATCCCGGGAGGTCCGGGAGGCCCTGGCCCCATTATGTCCGGTGCAATGGACGACGAAGAGCATCGGTTATTTGGGTGTCCAGATCCCAGCTGACCCTGGGGAAGTCTATCGAGCAAACTTTCTCCCATTGTTCACGGACCTCGAGGCAGACTTAAAGCGGTGGGCGGCACAAGAGATCTCACTGATGGGCCGAATCACGGCCTGTAAAATGAACTTGCTACCAAGGCTCCTATATGCCTGCTCTTCGCTTCCAGTACCAATCCCGGCACCTGCCCTTCAGAATCTACAAAAGAAAATGTCACGGTTTATTTGGAATGGGAGGAAGCCCAGAATCCCTAGGACCACGATGCTGGGCAATGCTAGACTGGGTGGCCTCGGAGTTCCAGATCTACAAAAATATCAGATGGCGGCCCAACTCGCCTGCATCCGATCATGGCAGATACTTACCAACCGCCCGAGATGGGTGGACCTCGAACAGGCACAACTACCGCTCCCACTACGTTTTCTCCCGCACATCAACCCCTCCGAGCGCCGACAGTGGCAGAACCTCCTGATGACCACTAAACACACTATTGCCGTCTGGGATAAAGCGCTGAAACAAAAGAAGATCCCAGTGGGACTCAGCCCTTCCTCCCCGGTGTTCCTGAATCCAGCTTTCTCCCCTGGCTGGTCCACCCGGAACTTCAGATCCTGGATTGCGGGAGGCCTGGAGACCCTGGGGCAACTATTCGATGGGGGGCAACCCTGCACCTTTGAGCGATGTAAGGAACTCTTCCAACTTCGGGAACAGGACAGATTCACGTACATTCAGCTGCGCCACTTGTGCTCCCATCCACGGACCCGCCAAGCCGCCACCCGCCCTCCCACGGCTATTGAACTGACCCTAAATGACCTCCCAATCAGGGGGAGAATCTCCACTCTATATAAACGCCTCCAAAATGACTTCCTAACCTCTAAAACCCGGTACATGGCCCAATGGGAGGCGGATTTAGGCCACCCAATCGAGGACCAGCTATGGGTTGACATTTGGTCGCGGGCCCATACTTCTTCATTTTGCGTTACGAACAGAGAAGGCGCCTACAAAATCCTCCTTCGTTGGTATTATCCTCCCCTAAGACTACACCATATGAATCCCACGCTCAACCCGAACTGTTGGAGGCAATGCGGCCAGGTAGGGTCTTTCTTTCATATGTGGTGGTCCTGCCCGAGGGCCCAGACCTTCTGGAAACAATGCCTAGCAACAATCGCGGACATCACTCAGGTACGGCTTCCCCTGGAGCCCGAACCCATCCTCCTGGGAGCCCCGGTCCCCGGTATCTACCCTAGAACTGGCCCTATGGCCAAACTACTGTCCCAATGCCTACTGACAGGCAGAAATGTAGTAACTCGCACTTGAAAAACCACAGAAGGACCACTAATGCCTTTTTGGTGGACTAAAATCTGGGACATCTTAATTGCGGAGAAGGTGACGGCTGCCGGGGCAGGCCGCCTACATCGCTTTCAGAACGTCTGGGGCCCGATCCTAGACTTTGATCACAATTATCCAGCCCTGACGTACAAGCCCCAATTAGCCAGGAGAACTTTGCGGGACGATAGCTCTCAGCTGGGACAGGAAGAGGAACATTAAGACCCGGGGGAGGGGAGGGACGAGAAACCAACTGTATTACGTTTATACCATATGTCGTGATTGATCGAGTTTTGTATCATTTTATCCTGCCTGTTTAAAATAAATATTTTCGAAAAAAAAAAACATGTGCAAGGACAACCCGATATGCTCCTCAACAAAAAGGCAGAGAAATCCCTTCTCTTCCTTAAACAGAGATACTATCTCAAGGCTAACAAGGTGGACAGATATTTAGCAAGACAACATTGAGAACGACAAAAACCAATGACGATTAAGAATGTCAAAAATGTACAAGGGGAGACCCAAACATGCACCAAAGACATTGGGGAGGTCTTTAAGGCTTTCTATCAAAAACTGTACGCAACAGAGCATCCAGATGAGGAGAATCAAGACAGGTTCTTCCAATCTCTTCCCATACCCACAATAACAGAGGAAGACGGACTGACGCTGGAATCACGGATCACGGAGGAAGAGGTGCAGAAGGCAATTGCAGGCCTCCCAAATGCTAAAGCACCAGGCCTGGATGGCTTTGTGGCTCCCTTCTACAAGAAAAATGTGGACATATTGGTTCCAATACTGACTAAACTATTGAACTCCTTTAAGGACAGTGGAAACGTAACTCCCCCCATGAATGAAGCTAAGGTCCTACTGTTCCATAAATCAGGTAAAGATCCCACTCTCCCCGGCTCATACCGCCCAATCGCCTTGATAAATATAGACGCAAACATTTATACCAGGGTTTTGGCGGCTAGATTGCCACCTCTTCTCCCTACCCTGATAAACACGGATCAATCGGGTTTCATACCTGGCAGGCAAACGCATGACAACTTAAGAAGAATAATTCATGTGATAGAAAAAATAGGTATTACCCGCACCCCAGCACTGCTCCTGTCAATAGATGCAGAAAAAGCTTTCGACCGGGTTGAGTGGTCCATGCTATTCAAAACAGTGAAGCGTATGGGATTTGGGGAACAATTCATAAACATGGTCAAGGCTAACTATAACTCCCCGTCCATTCGAGTAGCCAGAAATGGGGAGGTCACGGATAGGGTGGAGATCTCAAGGGGTACGAAGCAGGGATGCCCTCTGTCCATCATTGCATACGCAGACGATATGCTCCTGGCCCTGGAAGACCCGTTGAAATCCCTTCAACAGACAATAAAAGAACTGGAGTGGTTTGGGGAGATTTCAGGACTGAGAATAAACAAGAACAAATCAGAGATTTTGCTTCTGGCGGGGGATAAAGGAATGATAGATGGAGCGGCTATCTTGTTAGGCTTGAAAATGGCAGAGGATGGTATCAAATATCTAGGGGTAACTCTCACACGCAAGGTGGACAAGTTATTCAGTGGTAATTACCCACAACTTTTGACGCGGGTAAAGAAGGACCTAGAACGATGGTGCCCTTTACGTTTCTCATGGTGGGGCAGAATAGTCAGGAAAAATGTGTTAGGCGATCCTCTGCACACCGACCCACTGCACACCAGAATACTGCTCACATTTCACCAACACCTCCCTTCAGGGTTCGAGGCTCATGTGATTCGGTTTACCCAAAGGACCGAAAGCTCCTTACCAGGTATGGTGTACGGGCTCGATTGCAACCCTTTCTGCACTGGCAGTTGCCATGGAGAACATACAGCAGAAGGGGCGGCGTTACATCTCCACGCCGATCACGTGATCCAGAGTGGCGTTCCTCACGTGACCTTGGTGGACGTCACATGACCCCGAAACGCACAGTATATAAGGCTTGAGACACGGAACACTCATTACTTCTCAGCTGTCTTCAGACCCTGTTTGGCGTTACGTTTTGGTTTGCTTTTCTGGTTTACTTTGATCTTGGAACTCTCTCTTGGACTCCTTCGGATTACCCCTTTGTACCTTTGCTTGGAACTGTTTACCTATTGCTGGATTTTGGACACAAACCTGACTTGCCTTCGGATCATCCTTGGTACCTTGTTGAACTTCTACGCCATTTCCTTTTTGGGATTCAAGTCACGTCTTCAGTCTTACAGGTGGTTCATCCTGCATCCACACTTGTTTGCGGTCCTCATGTTATAGGGACCGCCTCATCTGAGTCTCGAACCTCCCTCCTAGGTTTCCTGGGTTTTCCAAACACCGGATAGGTAAGGCTATTCAGATTCTTTAGTTATCGTGATTATATACTGTAATTGCCTTGTACTTAACCTCGTTCTTTTTGACAGCAGCCTTGGTGTTCCAGAGGTTCTGTGGATCCGGGAAGTAACATCTCCCACCTGTGGCCCCAAAGGTCGCACAGCGGGTTTCTTTAAGTTCCCCTGTGCGTCACTTGAGGACGGAGGTTTCAACGGTCTACACGACACTCAAGTCAGAACAAAATGACTATACTCCCTCGGGTGTTGTACTATTTTCATGCCCTTCCAATAACAGTCCCACACTCCTTTTTTAAAGCACTGTCAAATGCTTTTTAGTTCTATGTGTGGAGTGGGAAGCCACCAAGGGTTGCTAGAGCAGTTCTTACGGCACCTGTAGAGTCAGGGGGCCTGTCACTCCCGCATTTTAGGAAATACTTCCAAGCGGCGCAACTGTGGGTCCTCAGGGATTGGCTAGGTGACGAGCAGCGAACAGTTTGGGTGACCCAAGACAGGGCGGTCGCCAGAACCCCTCTGGAAGATCTACTGTGGAAGTACAAACAACACAGACATCCAAACCTACGCATTAGCCACACTAGAAACATGGGACGAACAAACGAAGAGGGGTATCATGACCACACCGCTGGCTCCATTAAACCCTATCTGCAGGAACCCGCAGTTCCCACCGGGAATGGAACCTGGGGCCTTTCAAAGGTGGGAAACAGCAGGATGTAGGAAGATTGGGGAAATGTTTCAAGACAATGAAATTAAAACATTTAGCGAATGTAAAAAGATGTGGAACATAACGGAGGGGGACAGGTATAGATATGAACAATTGAGACACTGGCTGGCGTCACCAGACGTTACACAGGGTGTCATGAGGGACCTGACGCCATTCAAAAAATTCCTAATAACCAACCCGGGAGATAAGAAACTAGTGTCAACACTTTACCAATTTATCAACACACAAGAGGAAGAGATCAAATGGGCATACATGAAGAGGTGGGAGGGCACGTTGGGAGAGGAGATACCAAAACAGCATTGGTTGGAACTGTGGATGGGCATCTCAAAACTCACCCGGGCAGTGCAAACAAGAGAAATGTGGCTCAAAATACTTACCCAATGGCACTATACACCAGAGAAACTTCACAGAATGTATCTGGAAACATCCAATCGCTGCTGGAGAGGGTGTCTGGAAGCAGGCACGTGGAGGCACATATGGTGGGAATGTCAGGGAGTCAGAGGATTCTGGAAGTAAGTGCGAGCAGAAATGAAAAAGATGTTTCCTGATGCGGACCTAATGGGGGAGAGGGTCTGGCTATGCGGACTGAAGGACCAACAGGCCAAGAGACTTCACAAAGCACATTGGAGGAGCTTCATGGGTCTGTTCATCGCAGCATGGGCAACGATTGCCGAACAATGGAAGAAACAGGACCCTCCAATGGTCTTCACGTGGCTGCAGAAGGTGTGGTCGCAAATGACCATGGAGAAGATCACCCTCCACCTCCAAGACAAAAAGGACTCCTTTACAAAGGAATGGGGGTGGTTCTGGAATACCTTAAATCAGACTATATGGAGCAGTGGTGCCCACATAATATCAAAATAACAGACATATATGGGGTTTGAAGGTCATCAAGAAAACACTGAATGGGTCCCAATTTCCTCTTCCGGGGGGATGAGGGGAGGGACGGTTGAGTCATGCTATGTTGGTTGTTTAAACATGCAAAAATCAACAAAAATATGTTTAAAAAAAAAAAAGAAACTAGACTGAGATAGGACGCTCGCCTATAGACGAGTGCCCCCCTCACATATGGCTGCATCCCCTAGTGACACCAGAGATTTGAAGCTTCCCAGTTCCAGGCGTGGGAGAGTCATCCGGTTCGGTTGTTCTTGGAATTATGGGATGTGCAGTCCTAAATGGAAAAACATGGCAACGAGTCCCAGAATTCCAGGAAATAAAAGCGGAGCTGGGTGACTGTCTCGCGCACGGAGCTGCGGGACTTGAGAGCTCTCTGAGACTCCTCTCCTTTCAGGTAGTAGTGAGTAAAACCTCTGAGAACAGATACAGTTAGGCTATTCTGAGTTTGAGGCTAAGGTTTAAGAGTACCTAATGGGAAAGGGGCAGAGTGTGTCGAGTACAAGACGTAGAAGCGGAGTATGGGACACATGGCCTGGAGGGGCGGATTGTGTACGAAATGTAATACTGCAGAATGTAGAGGGCTGTTTGGGAGCACAGAATGTGGAGGCTACTCTGGGCCAGAGTGTAGATGCAGAGAGTTTGCAAGGCAGTGCAGGAGCACAGAATGCTGTAAAAGCACAGACTGTGGGTGCACAGTAGCATGACATAGCACTGAAGTGTCGGGGTACAGGCTGGGGAAATGGTGCCTGGCTGGAGGACAATGTAAGAGGACAAACTATAGGGCAATAGCAGAATGGGGTCAGAAGGCAGACTTCAAGCGATAGTGTACGAATGGTGCAGCCAGGAAGTCTGTATTGCAGCAATGACTTTTGAGGAATGTTAAATGTAATGCAAGTGGTCTTGTATAGCGCCCTTCTGCCACTACTGGCCGCCTCACTGAAAAGGTGCCTTATAGCAGGGGGGGAAAAGAGCGGCTATTGTGAATGGAATGGGATCCGTGATATGAGGAAAGCAGGGCACAGGTTGAGGGTGAACAGCATCTGCCAAATTTGCTTAGAGGGTGAATGCTGTCAATTCCTGTGTTTTATCAAGTAATTAAACAAAATAGGAGGCCAGGCAGTTGGCCACAATACCACTCCAGCTGCTCATCATCATTTGTAAAACGTCTTCTATTGATATTCTAATACACAGGACATGTTTTGTTACAGATTCTTAGACATAGAAGTTGCACACCTTTTATACTTAGCCAGCAATGTCATGGGGCAGATGTTTTCTTGGCAAATGCTAATTTGTCCTGTGCACTTTCTTCAGTTGGGAAAGATAAACGGAAAGAAATGTTCATATTTCACGTCAGTTACCATAATGTCATTTCCCATTGCGCACGTCACAGTTCCCACTTAATTAAAAAAAAAATGTAAGTCTGCAGGAAAGTGTAGGGATGGCCTGCAATTCTGTTATACTCCCCTGCACCCGGCACAGCTTCCCCCACCCCCCCTCCCGACGTTAAACCTTTCAATCAGAAAGCGCGCTCTCCGCAAGCGAGTCAACTCTTGCATCCGCCAAACGTTAGTTAGCAGCGTTCTCTTAAACACAGATATAAATAACACAAGATGGCATAAAGGTCCTGTGTTCAGGAAGATTTGACAACTTCCTTCTAACCACCCACTCGGAGGTGGGCCTTTGGTGCTGGCTGGGTACCTACTGACATATCATCAGTATGCGGTACTAGGTTCTGCTGGGGAAGGGGAGTGTGTTGTTCCTTGACGATTGTAAATAAATGATTCAACACCTAAACATTTTTTTTTAAAAAAAGCTTTTTTTTAGTGCTAAGCTTTGTGGTTAGTTGCACTAAAGTATCAGAAGCACTCTACAATGTATCCTCAATACAAATCCCACTGCTGTACACCAGTGTTAGGCAGAATCCTGTGCAGTTCCCTTGGGGACTACTGCAAGAAGATTAAGACTACAGGAGTAAGCAGTAAACCCAATTGGTAGCAGTCTGTACCACCCAGATTTACCTGGTAGCTGTGGCGGAGCAGTCAGACGTCTCTCAAGAAGAGTAGGGCAGTACAGAGGATACACAATAGGGCTAAAAACACAGTAGAGCAAAGAAACACTGACCAGAGCTTGGTATCAAAAGTATATAAATATTTATTTAACACACACTTAAGGAAATACACTAGCACTATAAATCAAAGCAAGTTCAAACACAATCAGAAAAGTATACACACCTCCCTTAAGAATTATTAGACAAGTCTAAGTCAAAACACCACTATTTGTGAAAACAGATGTGAGCGCGTAACTTAGATGGCACTCCAATAATTAAGGAAAAGGGAGAGAAAAGGGCAGGTCATGAAAATAAAACAGTTCCCAACACTTTTCTAAGACCAAAACAAGTTAGTGAAGGCAGAGTCTACTGTAGAGCCAAAGTTCATAGGCCAGGCCCACTTTAAATGGAGCAAGGTGAAATGTGCCCAAGATCACACAGTTTGGAAATGCATTCAAGTCTTTGTAAACATGTTCAAAAGAGGCTGGGTTAATTCAGAAGGTAAAGTTAGAAGGTCTGGGGGCCAACCCAGTAGGAAAGCCAAGGATTTAAGGGTCATCTTTAGCAAACCGTAGAAAGGGAGGCCAGGTGGAACACAGTACCTTTAAAGTTGAGGAAGCTCCAGCGGTGGCAGTTGTTCCTGGCAGCGGGTGCAGTTCGTGGTTTCGACCAGGGGAAGAGAAGATCTCATCGAGGAGGAAACTTGGAGTCGTTGCACTGCCCAGGGAAGAGACCAGCCGCAGAGTTCGTTCGGTAAAAAGGTGCGTTCCTTTCATTCGCGGTCACAGTGGTGAAGCTTGGATATCCGGCCGCCGGGTTGCTTGGCACTGGCGATTCGACCAAGAGACGTCCTGAAGGCGAATGGCGAACTGGTTGTTCCCACCAGCTCAGAGGAAGAAGACTCTTTCAGCAGAAGATCTTCTCTTATTGTCGGGAAAGTGGTGAGGTCGTTGCAGCAGGGCTCCACCGGTGGTGTTGTCTTTGCAGATGGCTCAGCTTCTCCCCTCTTCAGATTTCATAGGTCCTGTGGCGACTTCTGAAGTTCCAGTCCCAAAAGCCCTGCTTTTATGCAGAAAAACCCCCATTCAACAGCCTAGCTGTCACTCATACATGCTAAGTGGTGAGCCGGGCTAAGGCAACGCAGTCCAGGGTGCCAATTCCCCCACCCACACATCCTGTGGAACCCAGACAGAGTGGCACCAGTTGGAGGGCTTCTGTGGAGAAGCCCGCCAAAAAGTGGAACAAAGGGCCCGACCTTGGTTGGAGTTACAGAGACGGACACAAACGCCATTTTAGAAAAGAGTTCTGGTGAAAAGACCCAACCGGTGATTTTATATTAAATAAATAAACCAGCGGTATCTTTAACATTGCACCAAAAAGTGGTGCGTTTAAAATCCATGGGAAAATCGCATAGGAAATATTCCAGTGAAATATTTTGCGTGGTAACCACTGTCACCAGCCAGAAACTCGACATGTGGGGACTGGACAGTGCCCCCTTGGAAACAGACCGAGGGGCAATCTAATTAACCCCTTCCAGTACTTCCACAATATGATGGTTTGTACTCGTTCTGTTCACAATTTTGGACTAGTAAAGCCAATGGTGACTTTACATGCCCTGGGAGACAGTAGTCAGTCCCAGGGTATGGAGTCTATGTTTGGGGGTCACTAGGACACCCCTGTGTTACTGCACTGAGGGTGCTGTGTAACACATACACTAAAACAGATGATAACCTCTGGAGTAAAAGACCCCATAGGCCATAAGCACACAATAAGTCAAAGACATACCTCAAATCATGCCTAAGAGTGGGAGAAAAAGAGTCCCACTCTTAGCAGGAGAAAAAAATTAACCCCAAAAATCCAGCAAAGCTGCTGGGGGACTCACTAGGTTTGGGAAATTAGCCTTATAAGAGAATTCTCCCTAACATCTGCCTATCCTTTCTTTTCGCTCCTTCATCCTTCAATCGTTCCTATCTTTCCTTATCTTTTTTGACTTGATCTTCTTGTTGACTTACATCCTCAATGCTCTTACCATTGAGTTTTAATAAAATCTGACCACCCATCCATTCATTTTGTAAAAGCGCTCTCTCATCAGGCTTGTCTTTTTCTCCTTTCCATCATTTTATCTCTCTTCCTATGTCTAGAGATGTACTTGCTCGATCACTCCTTTCCCTATCGCATCTCTCTTTTTCCCTTGGGACCTTAGGGATGAAATCTTTCTCAGTATTCTTCGCTCTGCTCTCGTCACTGCTTTGTACAGGGGACTCATATGCCGGGTTACTATATCCTGTTGCTGCTTTAAGCTCCCTCAATGGATATAACCCATCGTCTTTCTTACTCCCGTCTCCTGTTTCAGCTGGGGCGGGAGAAGCAGAAGGCTCCTCACCCCCCTCTCTGCATATATTAAGTATCCAATCTATAGGAGGTTCTTCCTCCTTCTCTTGTTGATACATATTCCAAAGTTCTAAACTAGCTAATCGCGTTTCTAGCTTCTTTCCTCTGTATACTGCATGCAGATATGTCGTCATATGCTGCAAGACTGCCTTCGATAGCGAACCTCCCTGTGGCCACGGCAAAAACATTTTATCCGTGGTTCCCTTAACCCATTCTGCACTATACTGTTTAAGCTTAGGTGCATGTTTCGGTAATTGCTTACAGAGATGCACAAGTGGAGTGATATCCTCCATTCTTAACTCGTCTACTCTTAGCTTTGTGTGGCACTTCGTTTTATTTTTAATAACAGATTTTAAAAACACGTTTCAGAAAAATAACATAATATGAGCAAGCACCAATCGTCGCAAGCTCCAATCCCACTAATCACAATTGTTACTTTAATCTTTCTAAAAATAATCATCAGGTTCAGTTCTAATCAAACAAATAATATTTTCTACTTATGAGGTCATCGTTCATAAAGTCACATAAAACAAACAGAAAGACGGGTTTACATAGATTTCCAATAATTCTCTTCTTACTACTTGGTAGCCCTCTAAAAATACACCGACTGGAGTTTGTTACCCCTTCGGTCCCGTCTTTAACCGGGATTGTGTCCTAGTATTCTGCTATTGAATTTTGGGTTCAAACCTCTTCTATTACATCATAAAAAACGCAGGCCATATTCTCTTATCGTGGCCTCTCTCACGATTTATATCATTGTTCAGCCACACTCAAGTCAATATCTCATTCCCCACATATATTATACACTTACTATCACATTATATTTTATCCCGCCTCGCTCCGTTACTCTCTTTTGTCTTTACTCATCACCCATGCTTTCGTCAGCTCCCTCAGTTTTTTACTCACCAATATCATCTTTTCCTCTTCTGACTCTCAGGATCGTCTGCCTTTTTTATCGCCTCTTCAACCTTCCGATCGATCCGCTTCGCGTAGACGTGGGAGTGGATTCTATCTGAAATTAAGAAACCCATCAGACCTAGTCGTGCAAGACACTTGTTTGATTTTACACTAGCCACTATCTACGGGGAGCTTCACGTTCTTTCAGCCGAATGGCAAAGGTCATACGATGTTGCCGAAACTCTAAAGTTTACTCAGATCGATGGCTCTTAAACCATCCGCTCTCTGCTACCAAGGGAACTGGATAGTCCAGCCCCTTTGATGAGCAGCAATTACCCTTGAGATGGATGGGGATGCAGATCTTACTCATACACCAAATAATAGAGCCGACTCAGGAAGTTGACAAAAGGAAGACTCTTTTAATGTCAATTATCTAAAACAGGGAGCATAACGAACATCAACGCAAACACTCGATCTTCAAACTCAAAGCATTTAAGAAATAACTGTATTTTTATAAGCAAAATGTGCCATCGATACCGTTGACCTACATTATTACCAACGTCACCCTACGTGGCAAACTACAAAACCTATCGGAGGGGGTGATTGGGTATAAGTGAATATCTAAGTTTATGATCCATACTAGTCTAGAAAAGTGTAACTATGTGATTGGTTACTTAACATCAGGTGGGCAACTAAACCCTCCTCTAAAAATGACCACTATGAACGTAACTAAATAAACAACGTCCCATTGGTTTACACACTATAGGACCCCTGAATACGCAGGTCCTGTATAATTGGTTGGCACTCTATCCATCTTCAGTACTTTTCCACCTACGTTAGCAGCCTGCAGGGTTGCCGTCCAGATGCTGGTGAGGTTGTCCTAACTTTAGTTTCCCACCAATTAGCATATTAATCCATCATCACCTCAGTGGTCCTCTGTTAAATAGGCCTTTGAACTTCGTCCTTGAGAGTGCTCTTACCTCTGAGAAAATTAGGGAGTGAGCAGCACAGTCTGCCTCCATGCATAGGTGTGATAATCTTGTTCGTCCAACTTCATGCTTCCATGTGACTAGAGACCATTCAATCAAGCCTTTACGTGTATTCAATATTTTGTAGACCTCTGACATCTTCCTTGTTATGTTCATTCCTTCTGGACAAGAGGTTTGTTCTTTTACACGATTTTGTATCCAAAGTCAGTCTACTCCAGTTTGATAAAACCTTGGCTTCTTGGGGCTCATCCAACCTCGCCTTTCTGAGCTCTGCTTCTGTAATTCAATGTCTGCCTTTTAACTGCGACACACTGAAGTGAGGCCTTTTTGCTAATGTCCAACCTACTTTAACACGTTTAGTGGAAAAATCCATAATTCTCTCATTCCTCTATGTATACGTTGGCGCTTGCCGCAATTTGTTGTACTATGAGATTAGAGCTAGCTTCACGATTACTTTGCTGCTTGCTTTTATTCTGCATCTGTACACGTGTAAAATGATTAAATATCTTCATCTGTTTCTGTGGCATAAGGTTCTTCACCTTGAGCCCAAGATGTCACTTATCCTTATTGCTTTCTTGATGTCTTATAGAATATCCGCATTCTCTGATCACTGCATCTTTTTATGTACTTCATCTTGAGCTCCATATAACATATACTTGGCAATGGCTAGTTATACCACCATTCATCTTTGCCGTTTATTGGTTCTGCTTCTTCAGGAATCTCATTCAGATGGCCATCATATTTCTTTGTATGCAGATAAGGTTTTTTCAATGGGTACCTTGGCTCCCAGATTCTTTTAGGTACTGGCCCTTTCACTGGCACTGGCACTGGCACTGGACTGAGTCCATATCCTGCTCTTTGTCGATTCAGCTGTTCTGCATACGTCACATACTCTGGTTTCCAGCATACAGGTAAAAGGGGCGGGTCAATTGAGGTGGGGTACTTGGCTCCTTCTCTACAAAGGGTCCCCTCTCGCTCGCCTGTACTTCCCCATGACAATGGTACTCGCGGGGGGTAAAGTGCATGGATTACGCCAGATGGAAGCCAATGGGCCAGCTATGGCCTGATTGAAGATCATGTTTTTCTCAATAGTCGGGCCTTCATCCAGGATATCTGTAAGGTCATATCCTTCATGGGGAGTGGCGGACGACTTGAGGCCGAGTGTGTCAACCACTTTCTCTACTAATGTCCTAAACTTGACATGAGAGTAAGGGTAAGGTTGTTTTTGTTGCATCTCATGATCTGGAGATGTGGGCAACCCACTGACACCTTGAAGGCCATGAGCAAGTGCCACCAAATTGTCTCAGTCCTCGAAATAGTCAGCATCGCCTGATCCCACAAAGAAGGGGTCAGCCTCTTCGTACTCCTCGGCCTGATTGGTGCCGAAAATCGATTGCATCGAGTTGAAAAAGCCTGTCCGCGATAGTGGTTGAAAGGTGCCGACGTGGCTGGTCGATGTCAAGGGCTTTTCCTTCGGCTCCATGGCCCTGGATGCCGAGGCAGAGGGCTTAGTTGCTTGTAGCGGAGGCTTAGAGGCCGATGCAATGGGTACCTGCGCCGATGGCTCCGTCGGGCGATGGGTGCTGTGGGAGAGGCTTCTAGAGGGGGATTTTCATGCCTCTTGGTGCAGAGAGCCCGAAAGCTCAGTCGGTGCCGAAGGCATCGACTTCCTAGCAAGCGTGAGGTCGGGGATACCCAGCGCTGCTTTTGCTGATGAGGCCTGCTGGTCAGGGGTGGGTGCCGCACCGACAGCCGCCTGTTGCCGTAACTTTTCAAGCATTTCTTTCTTAAACGAATCACACTCTTTGCAAGTGGTCGGACCCTTAGAGGGCTGGTCGGTCCCTTAGAGGGCTTACCTTGCTCCAAGGAAAAATCTGATTCCTGCCGATGGTGGCATCGCTTCTTCTGTGAGGAAGAGGATGAGGAATGGCTTCTGGAGTGGGAACCCTTTTTCGTTTTCTCGCAGTGCCGGCCCTCGTCGTGACGAGTGGGCTCCTCAGCCTCGGCCTCAGATGACCGGATGAGAGACCACACCGGAGAGTTTGGCGACTGTCGGCTCAGGGCCAGTTTACCAGCTCTGTCTCGCAGGGACTTGGGTTGCATCTTGGCGCACAACGCACAGGCCTCCATGTCATGAGTGGAACCCAAACACCATAAAGAGACCTGTGGATCCGTCACCGACATTTTGGCCTCTATTACTTGTTTGTATTTGCTCATTATGTTTCTTTAAGGTAACTGCTATTCTCGGTCTGTCAGAAACAGAGCTCTTAAAAGCCCCATTTGGTGAGGAGATAGCTGGCTGTCATTTGTGTAAAGGACTTGCACCTGTATACTATGGTCAAAAGGGGCTATCTTAACTGTAGGAAATCAGTATTTTTGAATGAATGTTTCTTGAAGGAATGTTAGAAAAGAGAGAAAAAGAGGTCTGTGTCCAATTCAAAATAATTTGGAGAGCCAGCGTAGCTCTCTGGCAAGACCTGCCAGATTTCATAACTGGGAATAAATTGTCGCATAGGGCTAGTGACAGATAATACTGTACAGGTGCTAGAAAGGGACTGTGTGAAAGAGATTGTTGCCTGTCCATCTACCCTCTCCAAACCCGGTTCATTTGTGCAGCCATATATCTAATGCTTTGGCATATGTGGCTTTGTTGAAGGCTTTATTACTTTCCTTTGAGTCACCTTAGTTCCAGTGTTCTCTTGTTGAAGCAGCAATGACAGGGACTCATTTGAGTTGCCCCATTTCCAGCAGCTTTCATAAAGCATACACTAGTGACAGATACCTGACTAGTCCTTTTTCTAAAGTTCCAAGCTTGGGGTAAACACGCCAGGCTCAAGATTGGGCAGAGCAGTAAATGTGGCAGTAACCCAGTTACTGCCGCATTTAAGGGCTTCCGCCCAACTCCTGATGAGGTCCCACCCAATGTCTTGACACTATAGCTTGGGGCATGGTGATGAGCAGAGTGGCAATCATGAGCTGTTGTCAGGTCTAGCAGTGTCATGGCGTTACAGGGCGGGAAATAGCAAAAGCACAGCATATACTTCCTCATACACCAATCCTGTGAGAATGGAGACAGGTCAGTCACATGTCGGCGGTCCAGCGCTGCATTTCTGTGACTCGTCTGGTGCAGGAAGGTCTTGTGCCCTGGCGGACGAAGTCTCAGTCCTCGGCAGACCCGGGATCCTAAAGTTTGAGCCTGATGGGTACTGCAGGCCCTCCGCCGCGCCTCTCCGAAATTGCAGACGGAGCCGGGGAGTGGCTCTGTGACGTGAGGTGCACCCCCAGAGCTCCCGTTCCCTCTCTCTGAGGGCCCGATCAGCGGTGACTCGCCTGCCTGGTGCCCCCCTCCCCTGTGGGGCCTGGCCGCACCACCATCCAGAGCCTGCCCAGCTCATGAACCATCGGTGGGGACTGGTCCGCCTCTACCCACGGTCACGGTGAGTGGGTGCCGCGGGGCGTGGAGCGGGCGGTCCGCCGCCACGGCCCGCGTCCCTGGAGGGTGCCTGGCGCTGAGGTCGCGGTGGAGGCTCTGGGCTCTCTCGAGCTCTCCCACCCGCCGCTGGGGACTCAGAGGCAGGCCTGGGGAGATCTCTGAGCCCGGCATCTGTGAGCAGCCCGGTGGGGGGCGGGAGACCTGCCGGGCCTCCCCGGGCTACACTGCTGCTCTTTGTCCCCTCTCGTGGGGGAGGATGACCAACCCCGGGCTACAACCCGGCTGCAACCGCAAAGCGGCGACGTGTGGGCCGGATTGGTGGGGGGCCCCTCCAATCCTTTTAGCTACACTTCATGGCCTGAAGGGCCACACCACTGCAACTAATTGGAACTACCAAGGGCTTGGTGAAAGAGTGGCTCCTCTGCTTCATTGCTGGGCCAGGAGACCATGCCAAGGCTCACCTAGGACCCAGGGCCCCCCCTGCCCACACATCATCCTTCCTCCCCCCCATTGGCAACCCCCCCCGGCTCTGGCCCGAGTTGGCCTTCAACATCACCACCACCCTCACATATGACGGGGAGTTAGCCTGATCTTCAGCTGCTGCAGACCCTTCTACAAGTGGCCTCTCTATTCCCCCTTTCGGAGAGCAGAACCTCATTATTCCTGGGGCGCCCCGGCCCACTACAACTCTCCGTGGCATCATATACCTGGGAGCACCAAGCAACTGTTCAGGACCCGGACAGGCGCTGAATGGTCATCAGTACCGGCGGCCCCGACTCACACAACCTGTTGGAGCCTCATCTCTCCCCCCCTCCCCCTTCTGGGTGGGCTTCCTGTTCTCTCACAGCCTCGGGTCTCCTAGGGCCTTACTGCCTGCCCCCACACATAACTACGAGTGTCACTCAAAGGTCCCTCAACGGTTCATAAGGGCTGGAGGCCTCTCTCCCCCCTCATCGGGGGTTCACACAAGTAGGGTCTTGCTGGCTCTCGTGGCTGCACCTCCCCTACCTGGAGAAATCCATCTCCCTCGCCACCCCAAGCCACAATGTCTAGACAATCTAAAATCACCAAGAACCCGGACATAGCTGCTATGCTACTTTCATCGGATAAAGGAAAGAGAATGGAGCCTTTGAAACTCACGCCTCCAAAATCTGTGGACGACAGAGGAGCCCTGGCTACTAAAGAAGACATACAAGCATTCATGTCGGACATTAAGGCTGAATTTAGATCCTGCATGACCGAACCCACCGCAAAGCTAGAGCAAACCGATCAAAGGCTCACGGAAGTGGAGCAGAGGCTCGGGGGGATAGAGGATCACTCCCAGGATCACTCTACTACCCTAGGGCAGGTCCAGCTCTCAATCCGGGCCCTTCAGGACAGGTGTGAGATCCTCAAATACAAGCAAGAGGACCTAGAAAACAGGGCTCAGTGCAACAATCTTAGGATCCGGGGCATCCCGTCTACAGTGCTGAACAAAGAGTTGGCGAATATGTGGGGGAATTTTTCCAGTCCCTGTTGATGCAACTAGATGAACAACAACTCCTGCTAGACCGCACTCACAGACTATGCCCCCATCGGGGAGTGGACTCGGCCGCTCCCCCCGATGTTATAACACATGTCCACTTCTTCACCTCAAAGGAAGCTATCTCTGTGATTGGCCGGTCTCGGGATGAGCTCACTTTCCAGGGCTCCCCCTCCAAATATACCAGGACCTTTCCCTTCTCACCTTGCAGAGGAGAAGAGCCCTCCGACCACTAAGCCCTCTACTTGCAGGAGCACCAGATCCGCTACAGATGGCTCTTCCCTATTGTTAGGGAGAATTCTCTGTAAAGGCTAATTTCCCAAACCTAGTGAGTCCCCCAGCAGCTTTGCTGGATTTTTTGGGGTTTATTTTTTTCTCCTGCTAAGAGTGAGACTCTTTTACTCCCACTCTTAGACATGATTTGAGGTGTTCCTTTGTCTTTCCATGTGTTTTATGGGCTATGGGGTCTTTTACTCCATAGGGTCTCATGTGTTTTTGATATGGGTTACACAGCACCCTCCGTGCCGTAACCCAGGGGTGTCATAGCGACCCCCAAACATAGACTCCATACCCTGGGACTGACTACTGTCTCCCAGGGCATGTAAAGTCACCATTGGCTTTACTAGTCCCAAATTATGAACAGAAACCAGTACAAACCATCACATTGTGGAGGTACTGGTCGGGGCAATTCGATTGCCCCGGGGTCTGTTGTTCGAGGGCACACGTCTCCATCCCCCCTGATCGAGTTTTGGCTGGTGGCAGTGGATACTACTTTTTATATTCGACCGCGAATACATCTCTATGGGATTTTCCCATTGTTCGAGGCTACCAACTTTAATTATTTAATTCCTATAGCCTCGAACATACCGCCGGTTTATTTATTTAATATTAATTCACCGGTTGGTATTTTTTGCCAGAACTCGATTCTAAAATGGCGTTTGTGTTCTCTTCTGTGACTCCAACCCAAGTCGAGCCCTTTGTTCCACTTTTTGGCGGGCTTCTCCACAGAAGCCTCCAAAAGTGGTGCCACTCTGTCTGGGTACCACAGGGGGTGTGGGAGGGGGTTTAGGCTCCCTGGACTGAGTTGCCTTGGTAACTCAAGTCGCACTCTTGTGTGATTGGCCCAAGTGGTGAGCCGGCCGGCTCACCACTTAGCATGTTTGATTGACAGCTAGGCTGAATGAAAGGGGGTTTTCTGCATAAAAGCAGGGCTTTGGGCACTGGAACTTCAGTAGTCTCCACAGGACCTAAGAATCTGAGGAGGGAGAAGCTGAGCCGACCTGCAACGACGACACCACCGGTGGAGCCCTGCTGAACCGTCTCACCACTTTTCCCGACGACAAAGGAGATCTCCAGTCCGGAGAGTCTTCTTCCTTTGACTGGTGGGGATAACCAGTTTTGCCTTCTTTTCACCTTCCTGGAGCATCTCGTGGCCGCCTTGCCCGTGCCAAGCACCCCGGCAACCGGAATACCCGGCTTACCACTACCGCGAAGAGAAGGGTAGTACCTTTTAACCGAAGAACTCCGCGGCTGGTTTCTTCCCTGGCAGTGCAACAACCTTCATCTTTCCTCCACGGCGAGACCTCCTCTTCCTCTGGACGAAACACTGACTTGCACCCGCTGCCAGGAACAACTGCCCCTGCTGGAGCTTCCTTCACACATAAGGTACTGGGTCCCGCCTGGCTTCCCTTGCGACAGATCGTTCGGGGTGACAGTAAAGCCTCGACTTTCTAACCTGGGCTGGCCTGGGACAACCGAGCTAACTTTTCCTGACTTTAATTTCATTCTTTGTGTGCGAACTATCTACAAGACTCTTTGGGCATAACCCCACTGTGTGAACCTGGACCCCTTCTGCTTGCTCTCTTCAAAAGTGGGTCTTGCAATTGACTTCCTTGCTCTCCAGTAGAACTCTGCCTATCCTGCCTTACTGTGGTTCTTTTAAAAGTATTGAAATGTGTGTGCTTCCATAACTCTGCCTTTTTCCCTCCCTTTTTAATAACTTATTAGAGTGCCATTTTATGTTAAGCGCTCACCTTTGTCTGAAAATAAGTGGTGTTTCTCATTAGGACTTGTCTAATAAGTAATTAGGGTTGTATATATATAATAGTGACTGTGTGCTGAATTTACTTTTCTCTTTGTGCTAGTGTAATCTACAAGTGTGTCTTTAAATAAATAACTATATACTTTTACACCAAAGCTCTGGTCAGTGTTTGCTTGTGCTACTGGATCTCCGTACCTATTGTGTATACTATATATACTGCCTAACTCTTCTTGAGGGAAGTCTGACTGCTCAGCCACAGCTACCAAGTGAATCTGTGTGGTACAGACTGCTACCAAGTGGGTTTACTGCCAAACACCTGTAGTCTTAAATCTTTTGCAGTGGTCCCTAAGGGAACTGCACAGGTTTCTGCCTAACACCTATGGGGTAGCAATTTTCTTATAAAGGCACTATCCGGAGAATTAGCCACCTTGAAGACGCAGAAAAGATCTTACGTCCGGGCTCCCCTGGGGACTCCCCGAGTCCGACTCCCAGTGGCGCGCAGGGAGAAACGGTTCCCGCACTACCAAAGCCAAGACAGGCCTGCTGGTCTAAGGTACATAAGAACAAGAGGGGGAGATGATCCATAGAGTCACACCCAGAAAACCTACACCATGGCAATCAGGACTTTGGTGAAGCCAACACATGAAGCATGAAAGGCTGCATCGGGCCTCCCACGGCCCATGCCCACGTCCAGGGTACACTCCATCATGAAGTCATTGCAAAGGTATACAGCCACCCTGACCCCGGTGGCGTGGGGTGGACGTTTGGCCCTGATGGCCAGGGGGTGTTCCAACACCAAAAAGTCAGCTCCCAGAACAGTCACAGTTTTCGCCGCCTGTTGGTAGCCGAAGTTAAAAAACTTCCATATGCAAGGTGCCTCCCAGCTATCTTTCCCCTGAAATGATGCTTGACCTACCTGCAACTCAGCCCCCCCAACAACGTTCCAGGGGGGCCTCAGATTCCACTTCAACCCTCCGCACCCTGAAGTTCTCCTCCCACAACATCAATGGGCTGAGCTCCCCTTCCAAGTGCAAATCTATACCACAAATGCTATTGGACAATGAGACCGATGTGGCATTCTTACAGGAGACCCACCTCCTACCAGCAGACTTTGGGCGACTGCACAACAAACACTTCCCGCATCAATACCTAACATCCAACGGCACCAAAAAAGGGGGAACCACAATCCTCTTCGCAAAAGCTCTGCACCCCCAAATCCTGGACAAGAGACTATGCCCTGAGGGCCGTTACGTGGCACTTATGTGCCTTCTACTGGGTCAGCTATATTCATTCATCTCGGTGTACGCACCAAATGGAGGACAGGCCAATTTTTATGAGACCCTGGCCGAAGAGTTGGCCTCTTTCGTGCAGGGTCAGGTTATAATTGAAGGGGACTTTAATGATGGAGTTCCGGATCCCTCCAAGGACAGGTCACATGTACCCTTTCCCAGGAATTTCAAACAGGCCCTCAGCCTCCTTCACCTCTTCAGGACTCTAGATGTGGTGGATGCATGGCGCGTGCTTCACCTCACAGAGAAGGACTATTCCTTCTTCTCCTATGTCCACCAAACTTTTCCATGGATTGATCTTCTCCTGCCATCACCGCAAGTCCTGTCCTATGTCGATGATGTTTCCATGGTTTCTAGGACTCTGTCCGATCACACCCCAGTCTCCATGACACTCCGAGTGCATGATGCTTTTCCGAACCCCCGACACAGTTGGTCCTTATACGATCCCATGCTCAATGGCATGGCACTGAGAGACTCCATCGCCAGGTCCATCCAGAACTTCTTCAGGGAAAACCTATACGAAGTCACTACCCCGGCGAATACTTGTGATGCCATGAAGGCAGTCATACGGGGGGAGCTGATAGCCCAGGGAGCGGCTTATCATGAACGCCTATGCCAGGCACGCTCGGCGCTTGAGCAGGAACTCCGATCAGTGGAAGGGATCCACAAGCAGAAGGGTTGCACCCCAAAAACCCAATGCGCCATCCGCACTGCCCGAAATAAGCTGGAAGCACATTACATAGAACACACCACACACCAGCTGGTGAAGGCTAAATAATTCTATTATTCCAGAAACAACAAAGCTAACAAATTAATGCCAAAGTACGAAGGAGGAACACCATCAACGGAATCCGGGACCATCAGGGGGTGGTGCGATACTCAGATCAGGAGAATCTACAGCTCACAATAGACCACACGAAACAGGTGATGAACGCGCCCCCACGAGACCCTACCAAACAGCGAGAATTCTTACAGAAGGCCGCCCTCCCACAACTGAATGATTTGGCCTGGAAAGCCCTGGACACTCCAATCACAGGCGAGGAAATCGAGGCAGTCATCAAGGCTCTTAAACCCCCCGAGCTCCAGGTCACAATGGCTACTCCATCAAGTTCTACAAGATTTTTCGCCTCCAGCTGATCCCCTCCTTCCGCTTTGGCCCAGCCTTCCGAGACATGGTCATGGCCAACTACAGATCCCCGAAAACCCTCCTCAGGGTTAATGGCACACTCTCCGACCCAATTGCGCTGACTTGTGGGGCCAGACAAGGATGCCCGCTGTCCCCCCTATTATTTGCCCTGGTTATGGAAACTTTTGCCCAAAGAATCAGACTGAACACCAATATTAAGGTCCTACAGGTGGGCACATCCCAACACAAAATAGCCCTTTACGCAGATGATATGCTCCTGACCATTATAGATGCGCTCTCGTCAATGGGTCAGGCCCTTTCAGAAATCGATGCTTTTGGGCGGGTCACAGGCTTCATCATCAATTTGAGCAAATCTGTCACCCTGGGGATTGGCCTGTCCCCTGAGGAAATTGAAACTCTCCGCTCCCTCAGCCCCATCCAATGGGAAAAGAAATCAATCCCGTACCTGGGAGTGCAGATCCCCGCAAACCTGAAGGATACATATAGAGTACGTTTCCTCCAGTCTTCAAAGAGCTTGAAAGGGACCTGGAACTCTGGTCAGCACAGGAAATCTCCCTGATGGGACGGATTACAGCCTGCAAAACGAACCTCCTTCCCAGACTCCTTTCTGCGAGTGCTTCACTACCCGTCGCAATCTCCCTCCCGGCAATACGCAAATTACAAAGGAAAATGCTTCAGTTCATTTGGAGGGGCAGAAAAGCAAGGATCTCGCAGGACACAATGATGGGTGATCCCAAATTAGGCGGGCTTGGAGTCCCCAATTTACAAAACTACCAAGTGGCAGCTCAACTCACCCAATCTCACGCCTGGATGTTGACCGGCAACCCTCCAAGATAGGTAGAAGCAGAACAATCGCGGCTCCCCCTGCTGCTGCGATTCTTGCCACACATGGAGCCTCTGCATCGCCGGCGATGGGACAAGCTGCTATCCACTACCACCCAAACCCTTTGTCTGTGGGACTGGGGCCTTGAGGCGTAAGGGGGTCCCAAGAGGACTGGGCCCGTCTGCCCCGGTTTTTCACAACCCAGCATTCTTCCCCATGTATTCACCCCTGAAATTTTTAAAACTGGACTGCGCGAGCCCCGCACTTTCGAACAATGCAAGAAAGCCTTTCACCTCTTGGAGACAGACAGATTCCCCTACATCCAGCTCCGCCACTCGTGCTCCCATCCCCACACTCGTCAGGCTGCAATACGCACTGCAACACCTCTCGAACTTACCTTGCTAGAGCACCCGGCACGGATTAGAACGTCCACCCTATATAGACGCCTGCAGGTGGATTTCCTCTCCGTGAATGCATCCTATATGGCACAATAGGAAGCCGATTTGGGCAGGCATATAGAAAACCAAGAATGGGTGGATGTATGGACGAGAATTCACGCCTCTTCCCTCTGCATCACGAATAGGGAATGTGCATATAGAATCCTCCTGCGCTGGTACTACCCTCCCCTGCGGCTCCACTATGTGAGCCGTGCACTAGACCCTGCTTGCTGGAGACTCTGCGGCCAACTGGGCGCCTTCTATCATATGTGGTAGCTCTGTCCCAAGGTGAAACTTTCTGGACACAGTGTCTAGCCACCATTGAGAACATTACCCATCTGGCGCTCCCATTGGAGCCCAAGCTAGTTCTCCTGGGTGCCCCAAGCCCGGGAGTGTACCCCCAATCCAGCAGAAAAGCCAAATTGATAACCGAGTTCCTCCTTGCAGGTAGAATTGAGGTGGCACGCACCTGGAAAACAACAGCGGGTCCCCTAATGACCCAGTGGTGGGGAAATATGTGGGACATTTTAATTGCAGAGAAAGTGACAGCAGCAGGAGCGGGACTTCTCCACTGTTTCTCAGACCTCTGGGCCCCTTTCCTGGAACATGATCAAGTCTATCCGGCATTAACATTTAAACCCCGACATGCCCAGAGAGTCCTAGGCGTAGAAAAGGAGCCCCAGGGTGAGACGGAGCCTGGGACGGAACTGGAGACCTGAACTCGAGGGGAGGCTCTATGCTGGAAGGGTCAAGGAGGGAGGTAACTGGGGAAGGCATTTGCATAATTCCTGCTACCTGCTGATATGTTTCTCTGTTGTCACCTTGCATTGGTTTCAAATAAACACATTTTGAAATGAAATATGGAAAAGGGGAAACTCCAAAAGCAAATGAAGAAGTTAAAACATCTCCTCTGCCAGGTCCAACAGACGGGTATGTTAAATTTCAGACCCCAGATTCATCATTTGGTAAAACATTATCACAAAGTCAATCCACTCCTATACAATTACTGGGATGCTCTATATCCCAATCACTTTCAGCCATTGATGTGTTATATGATAGACGGCTAATCTCTAATATTTTTGGATCTTCGCCTACTTCAAATGCACTCCCTTGAGCGGATGCTGCATCATACACATTAAGAAAGTTTCACTGGGACATGTCAAAGAAGAACTCTCGAAACTTGCTCTGGGTCCCTGCCATTTCATTAAACCTGGTGAATTGGTCTACCTGTGAGTACATCAGAGAAAACTGTTGCTGCAACCACATTGGTAGGAGCCGTACCAGATCCTTCTCGTCACTCAGACAGCCATCAAAGGACATGAACCCATGCCTTTAATTGCAGAAAAGTGCAGCCTCCATCTGAAGCATGAGTTGGTTGTCCATCTCCAAAGACCCCTGTTTTGCTGGCTGCTGAATAGATTGCATCATCAGGATCATCCACAGCTAAATCTCCTCCTGTATGCACTTCTGCTGTAAGGAGTACTGCAAATTTGACACCTGTTCAGAGTGGTCATGCAACTATAGCACAGGCTTCATTGACATCATCAGTCGATAGTGCAGTCTAATCACCAGTGAGGGCTGACACAAGAGCATAGGGAGTGCACCAGTAGCCTGCTTGGGATCTCCAAGTTCATTCGTTCCTTCAGTGCCAGTATAACATCCATCCATACAGAGGACAGAGTTGCATTTAAGTGATTCATTGCTGATCACACTAAGCAATTGAATAGCCCACAGTTAAGGTACAATGTCAGAGGTTGAACTTGAGAGAAACAACCAATGAAGTTGCAGAGAATGCCTTTGTTCAAGGCATTTCTTGCTTCCTCTATAAAGTTGTGCCACTGGGTTTTAAGTGAAAGAAGCATATTGATTTAAGAATATCTCAGACTCTATAATTAGCACTAGGCCTAATGTGACTTGGGAAAATCAATTTTGAATGTTTTACTAGCAGTCAGGATGGTGAAACACAGCTTGGTGACAAATGTGTTTTCTAGCACATTTGTATTCTGCTACCTTAGCAAAATTACTTAGGTCTTTGCTTCTCCTGTCACAAATATACTCTTGTATCACAAATAGTTACTTCAAACAAATGATGATAGGAGAGTGTGAGTCTTAATTGTATTGAGAGTACACATGTGAGGTTGATCTCTTGCAGATTGCAAAAGTGACTCTGGGTGTCTGTGTTCACCTAGCCCCAAGTACAAGACCATTATACTAACTGGGAAGACTTAAATCCTTAGTGAGGCCATGGAATCTTCCAATGTGTTGCATTGAAGTTAATGTACTGAGAATTTGAAACAAATATGTTTAGGGGGCAGGGTAACACAACTTTGGATTGCTTTGGGATTCTATGCTGTTTGTTTCTGTGTTCGCACTGTAGCGCGTGTATCAAAGATTTACAGAACAAACATAACCTCAACGTCCTGCATCTGTTTTCTGAGACACCTCTCCTTCCCCTCCACAGTGCATGGTGGCCTATAAAGGAACCAATGTTTCCATGGACTGTGCAGCGAAAAAGAATGGACAAGCAGTGGGAGGCCAGGAACCTGCTGCTTGTTAGAACACCTATAAAAACCCAATAGACTCCTAACACTACAGGTTCTCTTTGGCAGTATAGGTGGTTCGTCGTAGGATCTACTAACTGGGAGCACCTTCAATATACTTCAATATACTCCTTATTTTTATTGAATGGGAACGTGATTTGCCTATGAACTCATTAATTTAGACCTGTGTGCACCTCCACATACCCAATCCCTTCTCTTTGGCAGTATCACAGAAATGTATCTGCTAGGTTTTTAGGCGTACCCAGTTTGCAGCATTGCTGCGGGGATTCCAACAAGTCCTGGAGGGTACTAGGCCTCAATCATTTTCTGGGGAACTGCAATAAAAAAACATCTTCAGACAAACGAGAAAATGACAGAGGAATATTTCGGACAATGGATCGGTCCCGATTCCTTAACCCTAGTAGATCTGACAGTGACTCCAAAAGTTTAGTATCAGAGTGGGTGTGTATTCTTGGGCAGGAAGGGGCCCCAGTGTGTGTGGTAGGTATTGGTGCACCAAAGCTTTACCACCAGAGGATTCCTGCATAGCAAGAGAGGGAGCCAGGGAAAGAAATTGCACCCCCACAGTGCTCAATGGGCAGCGGGTACTAAATACCAGAAACGATAGGTCCACAAGGATGAGCTTAGGGCAACGGAGAGAGAAAGAGGTCAGAGCAGATAAATAGGAAGAGAACAAACCCAAGTATGTATACCAAAGGGGCGAGATTTCAGGCAGAGCCCTACAGATTTGATCCATAAAGAAACAGTGTTAAGGTAAGTCCTTCTACTACCACCGGCATAAAAGTGTAACATAGACTCTATGCCTATGAAGCACTCCCAACTGCCTGTGCTGATTGAATACTGTAGCCACCATCTTGGAATGGGCTAGTAGTCTCTTGTTTTCCTTAAGGTCATCTGTGTTTCTTAGTTGCTATTCCCCACTTCTCATAGATTCTCTAGCTTCTCCAGGGTTTCCTGTTTGTTTGGCTGAAAGTACAGCTTGTTTTAGTCCTAGCATCCTAGTTTATTCTTTTTTTGTGTGTAAAACCTAAAACAATTAACATAGGGGTGGTCACCCACTAGTCCCCGGGGATCTCTCTCTCAGGTGGCCAGAGTACACCCATTGCCTTTGGATCCAGACCCCGGGGGTGGACCAGTGCGTGAGGATCACCTGTGTGAGGGGTCTTTGGGGAGTGGGGGTGAGACAGCTGATAGTGAGACGCAGTATTCCCCCCTTTTCTGTTCATCTACCCCATCCTATTTTGTAGGATTTTCCAAAGTCCTAACCCCTGCCCTTTTTTCTACAAACACTGGGCCAAGGAAGAGGGTGACAGAGTAACCACACTAACTCTCTCACATCGTACTCGACATGTCCCATTCATCTAGACAGGCAAAGTCAGCCACTTTACACTAAGTGCATACACCTGATACCAGTTAGCTCCCCTCACATGAATAAAAGGCAACACCTAAAGACACACTCTGAGCAAGGCGGAACACGAGTACAAGCAGAAGTTCCGGGACGAGGCACAACTACTGGAGCAGAGCAACGGACAAAGGGATGAGAGCAGCGGCTGAAAACCCCAAGGGTTCCCTACTGGAGGTTGTTGCCTCCGACAGACCGCGAAAGACACATGGAGAAGGCCAGATCCCACAAATGAAGATTGTATTGTGTTTCAAGGGCGCCAGCGACCTTCCCAGGTGAACGGCAGAGTTGGGGAGGCGAAGCCAAGGCTGTGGTACTAACCTTGACTCGTAAATTGGAAATAGCAAAACAAGAAAGAAGCGCACACAGCCGGTGAGTTGGCAAGTGACCCGATAGATCACTGTGTGTTAAAGCGAATGAAGTAGCAACATTATATCAAAAGTGAAGGCTGCACATGTGTAGATGAGACGCGAAGAAAGACATACCTGTGAATGAACTTTGAAGTAAAAGGCAGCTCTGAGATCAGCAAAACTAAGTAACAGAGTGGTCCGGCAAAAGGAAGTAGCCCAGTCGAACGTCTCAGTGAAAGGTACATTGTTTAAAGTTAAAAAGCGAGCAAACAGCAAAAGTGAATTAAGCGAGAGTAAACGTGAACTTTGAGTCAAAGTGGTTCTGCAGTGGGCTGTAAAGAGAGCCACCTGCATTTGAAAGTCTTCGACATCCGAAAGGGATCTCAGCCTGTTAGAGGGAGACCCAAAGTACAATAAGCTTGGGGAAGGGAGCCCCCTTGCAAATTTGTGTTGAACTGTGATGTGAGAGGTCTGAGCCCGACAGAGGGGTACCTACATAAACGGTGTGCTGTAAGAGCTGAGCCCGGCAGAGGGGGGCCTTTTTGAACTTTGCGTTGGAATACAATTGTGAAAGTCAAGAAAGAGACTTTAACATAGAAGGCCAGGTGGGCTTAAATCACGGTTTGGAACTGTTTGGAGTGTTAGAAACAGAGCCACAGTGTGTAATCCTGCCTACAAGGACAGCCTTACACCGTGAGGTTTCACATGAGAAGGAGAGCTGACCTTTATTCTTTTGAACACTGATTTTTCCTTTGTATACATTTCTCCTTTTTATATAAGAGATAGGGCAGGCATTAGGTTTTTGTTAGCATAGGCCATTTTGCTTTGACGGAATCCACTAGGACTGTTTTGTTTATTGTTGGATGGTCGAGACTACTCCCCTCCCATCTTAGTTATACGGCAAATTAGGAGTTTCTCCAACCCCAACATTTTCAATAAAGGTTTTCCAAATTGTTTCCATTGTGTCAGTGTCATTCTTGTGATACCAGGAAGTCTCGGGAGGATAGCTCAGGGGCAATGTGCTCGCCTTGGAAACAAGAGGACACGGAGCAACACAGGTTTGATCCCGGGTCCACGCTTAGAAACCTCTGGGTATTAAGCACGTTATAAATAACATATCATATCATACCATGCCTTCCCTACATGGTACATGCCCCTTTGTCGTGTTGACTGGTTTCAGAAATAAAACTTGAAAACTGTATGAATATGCCAATTATATGGTAACGTCTTCTGGGTTTCCCGTTTATGCACCCAACAGTAGCTCCCGCCACACGCACACCTTTAGTTCTAGAGTTCTACCTGTTTAGTTTGTTTGGAAATCTTTTGTGAAACCTCCAAATTAAACAAAGGAGTGGTAGGAACCTATTTGGTTCACAGGAACGAATCTCTGGCCCATATCACTTCCATTCCATTAGGTATTCCAACTGACCCTTGCTAATTCTTTGCATCCAAAATGTGCTCAACCCCAAATTTGGCCTCACTATATATCGTTGTGTCCGACAGTTTCAGAAGTGAAACATGGGAAGACTATGGGGTCATTACGAGGTTGCTGGTCCGGAAACAATGATACCGCTAAAGCTTGCCGGTACCATTGTTTCCGGACCGGCAAACTACGAGTTCTGCGACCGGGTGCCTTTTCGCCCACCAGATCTGACCTGGCGGGCGGAAAGGCACCCCCTCGCAGACCTTGACGGATGCACCGGCACCATTCATGAATTGTGCCGGTGCATCCAACCTCCCCATTCCCATTGAGTCCAATGGAACTCGAATGGGAATGGTGAGCAATATTTTCCGGCGCCCGGCAATGAGGAATTGCTGGGACCACTGGGGCTGTAAAGCCCGGTACATCCCCATTGCTGGGTGCCAGAAAGAAAATGGACTCTGGAGGCAGCCGTGCCGTTTTTACAGGCACGGCTACCGCTGGACTCATAATGAGGCCCTCTGTCTATTTTACGGTAACTTCCATTTTATTAATCCTGTGTTTAAGCGGTCCCATGAAGCTAGAAGCGAAATTGTTGGAGAACCCCAGAACTCTTATTCATCTCATGGGCAGTCATATTTTCTGTCCCATGTTATACTGCGGTTCCTTCATCGTTCTTCAGACTAAGAGTCTCTTACAATTTACCTTTACCTTTCTTAGATATGTAATCCCTTTATGCAGTATCTTTTCTAACACTTATGTTATGGCTGTTGAAACTTCTGGTTCCTCACAATGCTGGGGAACAATTTGGGGTGGAACCATTGGTAGCCAAAAAGGGTAAGAACTTGATTGAACTGTCTACACGGTTAATATAGGTAAATGCTGCTAGTAGCATCCATTTGGCTGTATCATTCTGAAACTGGGTAACAAAACACCTCAGGAGCTCTTGCATGATCTGATTGACATTCCCTGTTTGTCCATCCAACTGTGGACCTTAACTCACAGACTTGCTGCAACAGATTTTCATGACTCCCAAAAAGTGGACCAACATTTTTTAATAAATTGTGAACCCTTATCCATTTGAATGGATTCCGGCAACCAATGGAATCTTATGATTCCTTGACTAAAAACCTTGCCAATATTGGGCGGCTTGTAAAGAAAATGTTACTCACAATAGTGACTAGTATACTCCTAGCACACAAAACAAACACCGGACGTTGCCGGGCGGTAACCCTGTGCTGCACTCTCAATTGGATAGCATCCCAAAAGTGATTTCACAACCTGGTGGGACTCACAAACTCCTGGAAGGAGCCAGTATAACCAAACAGTTGGTGCTGTTTAGTTATTTTCAGACAAAAGTTCGTCAGACATTTAAAAGTTTATCACCAAATTAATGTTAATAAAGAATATCAATGCTCACACTTTCCTGTCTACCTGCTTAAAAACAGCCGGGTAACACCAGACTGAACCGAGGTAGGTTAGAACAGGTACAAATAAGGTTTATATGTCACACAATCAATTTACACCACACTGTTTAGTGCACAGTGTGGAATACAAATTCAGAAAAGAACATACAATGGGGCATTTCAAAAACAATAGCACAACTGAGCTGATAATTTGCTCAAATTAACCTCAAAGAATATACAATAATCAAGAAAAGATTCAATTATTTCACATACATTTTGTTTTGTTCTGAGCAATACAGTACATTCTGCTCAAAAAGACATCAACATAAGAAAACACTCCTATGTGGTTGTAAGTGCCAACGCGTTTCGGATTGTGGTTATCCATCTTCAGGGCAGGACGTGTTTAACTTTCATAATGAGTTCAAAAATAATTCCTCAAGATTTGTCCTAAAAACAATAAGGCTCATACACCATGAACAACAATGTGCTTGGGAACTACTTTATTGTATTTTCAGCCAACATGGAGGCATCCACATAGCTTGGTTCCTAAGAACCAAGCTCTGCGGTCTAGTGTTTTGGGTGTGGCAGGCCTGGAACTACTTTCCCTGGTACTACTTTCCCTGGGCTATATAAACCACACCCTGACTGCAGAACATGCTTCGTGTTACTTTGCAGCTTGCAACGTGACGCTCACCGTGTCCAGCTATTCCCTCGAACCTCGGAGAAGCAGAACCTGCAAGGAGACAAAAGGAAAATCATTAGCAGCAGCATCTTACCTGCAGTTTTCATCTTTAAACACTCGCAGCTACTGAGAACAGCTTCCTCAAATCTGCGCGCCTCCCGGACAGAACGACCTGAAAGAGGAAGATAGAGGCAACATTAAAGAAAGCTGTAGAGACATTTACAAATTACGAACTGCTCAAAAGGCTTACCTGGCTGGTCGCCTCTCGGCTGACACCACTCCGGACATTCCACTCACGCTGAAGAACACCGCAACCTACAAGGAAGGAACACACAGGTTAGCAAAGGCAAGACTTTGCAGCACTGAGCATAGCGCTTACTTACCGCATCATAGCGCTCTTAATGTGCCATCATTTACCAGCAGGGCTCAACCAAGCCAGTTCACCGTGCTGAAGCTCCGCATACCTAAGGGAGAAAAAAAGAGACATTTTAAACAAAGAAAGGCATGCAGGATAGCAACAAAACTAAAGAACAGCAATAAGACCTACCTGAACAATATCAAACGGGCCGGCGTCAGTGAAGTAACTGGACCGCACTCGCCCATGAAAGACAATGCACCCCCGCAAAGAGGCAGGACGGAGAGCACGCCTAATTCTACCACAAGGTGAGGAGAGGGCGCCAGAGGGACTGAAAGCATACAGGGGTGGAGGGAGGATACTTACCCCAGTCAGTCAGTCTTGAACACAGTCCTCCTGTATTTTCAGGCAGAACCTTCCCCGCAGACCACATCAGGGCAAAGCTGAGAAGCATAACAGCGAGTAACCCAGCTGGGTGGCGTTCCTGTGGATACCAGGTGAGCGTAACAGGTCTCCAGATTATCTCCCTTAATATAGACTTCAACATCCAAGAAGTTAATCTTCAATTTGCTTGTTTGTGTGGTAAATTTGATTTGGGGATGCATCTCATTCATCATGGAGAAGAAATCTTTCAATTCATCATCCGGGCCAGACCAGATGCCAAAAACGTCATCTATATACCTCACAAAGATAATCAGATGACGTAACCACCTTGCGGCTGTCAACACATGTTCTGTTTCTAGGTGGTACATGTACGTATTGGCATATGCTGGTGCCATAGCGGCCCCCATACTGGTTCCTGAAAGCTGTAGATAAAACTTGTCTTGGAATTTGAAGAAGTTATTCATCAATACTACTTTGAGTAGTGTCAGCACAAACAATTTGTCACCCTGGCAGTTGTCCGACTTCAGTAGTAACCACTCGATGGCCTCTAGGCCTGCTTCACGTGCAATAGTGGTGTACAAGGATGTGACATCCATTGTGAATAAGGTGTCCCTTTCTTTGACAAAATCGATTTCCTTCAGTTTTTTAAAGAAATGCGTAGTTTCTTTGATATACGTTGGGGTGTCCTGTATGAGGGGTTGTAGGATTTTGTCCAAGTATTTTGCGAGGGGTTCCAGGAGGCTCTCTGTTGCCGCTATGATGGGTCGCCCTGGTGGGTCAAGTAGTCTCTTATGGATCTTCGGGAGGATATAAATCACAGGGGTGATCGTGTGTGTCTTCTCCAGGAATCTCTGTGTCTTCTCAGTGATCACCTCTCTATTTTCCGCCTCATCAAGTACTTCCTTGATCAGGGCCCTCACCCGTTCCGTTGGGTTATAATCAATTTCCTGATATGTTTCACGGTCGGCTAGTTGGCGTTCCACTTCCGCAATGTATTTGCTCTTGTTCATGAGGACAAGGGCACCACCCTTGTTGGCTGGTTAAAAGATGATCTCACTGTTATCTAACAGTCTTTTAAGGGTTTGCCGTTCACTCGTCGTAAAGTTCCCTCTACTCTTGGACTTGAATGGAATTTTTTTTAATTGATCCAGTACTGGTTTTTCAAAAACTGCCAAACGTGGTTGTTAATTGGGGGATTGAATGCACTCTTCGGTGGTAATTCTAAGAATTCAGAGGGTTCCTTAACATGTTCCTCCTCGTTAGAGTATCGAAGAAAACATTGAGTTTGAGTTTCCTCATCAATTTGAAAACATCAATTTTCTCTCTCAATTCGCTGGTGTTATACTGGGGTACAAAAGAAATGCCCTTGCGTAGGACTTGTAATTCCAATCTGGAAAGTTGGTATGACGAAATATTCACCACTATGTCTTTTTCCCCGTTTGCTGCTTCCGCTCTGATTTTTTCTTCCCTTGTCGCCGTCTGGTGGGTCTTTTTCTAAAAAAGGAGCTGTACCTGGTGTGGTCTCATCCACCGTCGAGGTGGAAGATGTTGCCGTTGCTGTGTCTGCGGTCAACTCAAGTTCCATACTAGATGCTTCTGAGGATGTAGTATCTGTATTCCGAGAGAATCCTAACTTCGTGAAGAGATGGCGACAGATTCTGAACAAGTGCTCCCTTGACCTCATCCTCTTGATGATTGAAGAACTATCACATAACCTAACAGCACTCGATGAGGAAATTGACATCATCAAAGGTACCCTAAGTAAGAGCCTGACAGCGGATCAGTTAAAACAAGTATTGGAAGAGACAAATGAGAAACTAGCCAAGTATAAACAGGAGTTGGAAACTAAGAAGGTCAGAAAATTTAGACGGGACGCCCAGGACAACAAACTCAATATTGTATATAGCTTGCAAGAATATTACGGCCAACGAACAGCTAGACCATTCCAGCCACGCACTCCAAGAACTGACATTCTCTTTACAGAGTGTAGGTTCTAGGTTCACTCTTAATCCTCGTGGAATCCTTTGTGCCTTATAGTAGTGTGTCAGGGTGGTCGCATGTAGTTTTAGGTTGATCTCTCTCCGTATTTACCACTCCAATTGTTTAATTACTGTTTCAGGTTTATCTGAGGAAATCAGCTAGTCTCCTGTTGTTTTAATGAGGCCTAAAATCCTCTTTGCTTCCTCTTTGCTAAAACCTAGGGATTCTGCTCTATTATTGGTTGTTGCATCATGTTTTGCGAAAGACATCATCCAGTGTAGAGTAGTCCAATTAAATACTAGGCAGGATAACATTCCGTGGCGTGTGTGCACTCCCTGGTTGTGGCCACCATGGGAATCAATAGACAAATTGTAAGGTGGGAGGCACAAGAAAAAGTCAAGACCTCTTATAGGCATAATATTGGGGGGCTTATAGGTAACGTGTGTCAATTAGTAGGAGATACTTCAGGTGCAGCTGGGAAGATCTCGAGGCCACTCAGGATCCAGGAAATAACACACAAAACAAACACCGGACTTGCCGGCCGGTAAGCCTGTGCTGCACTCCCAATTGGATATAATCCCAAAAGTGATTTCACAACCTGGTGGGACTCACGAACTCCTGGAAGGAGCCAGTAGACCCAAACAGTTGGTGCTGTTTAGTTATTTTCAGACAAAAGTTCTTCAGACATTTTAAATTTTATCACCAAATTAATGTTAATAAAGCATATCAATGCTTACACTTTCCTGTCTACCCGCTTAAAAACAGCCGAGTAACACCAGACTGAACCGAGGCAGGTTAGAACAGGTACAAATAATGTTTATATGTCACACAATCAATTTACACCACACTGTTTAGTGCAATACAAATTCAGAAAAGAACAAACAATGGGGCATTTCAAAAACAATAGCACAACTGAGCTGATAATGTGCCCAAATTAACCTCAAAGAATATATAATAATCAAGAAAAGATTCAATTATTTCACATACATTTTGTTTTGTTCTGAGCAATACAGTACATTCTGCTCAAAAAGTCATCAACATAAGCAAACACTCCTATGTGGTTGTAAGTGCCAACGCGTTTCGGATTGTGCTAATCCATCTTCAAGGCAGGACGTGTTCAACCTTCATAATGAGTTCAAAAATAATTCCTCAAGATTTGTCCTAAAAACAATAAGAATATACTAATTAGATCTCTGTACGTAACTGGGGAGTGGTTGGAGCTATAATATGAGTAAAAGATGCACTGACTTCAAAGTGGGAGCAAAAGAAATCATTGGTTGCTAACCGCTCTGGATACCACCTGCTATCCCCAAACAATGGAGCAGTGTCGGGTAGTGGCTCCCAACGTGTATATCTGGAATTAGACAAAAAGTAAAGGGAACTCAGGTCAGAATCAAGTAGCATGTATCTTAGCTGTAGCAAATGGGATAATGCTGCCAGGCGTTTAGCACAGGAGCCTTTAACTAGGTGTGGGAAAGGTTGCCTGCTGATTGCAGAGTTTACGTATGATCGAAGGCCATAGTTACACTGGGAGTGTTGTCCCCCTATTACCCTGAGGTTCCACTCTGGAATTACCCTGACATGCCACCAACACACGACAGCAGCTTGCCCGAGGCTTGGGATCCCAATGAAGAGATGAAACTGGGCGATATGTTTGTTGACGGGAAATTTGCAACCCTGCAGGATATCATGGGGGAATTCGGTGGAGGTCCACTTAAGATACTTCAATATTATCGCATGAGATCTGCCTTCCAGAAACACTGGACGTCTTTTCCTGATGAACCCCCTACACACCCTTGTATACAGCTAATAACGTCTGGAGACCGTCTGAAGATTTCCAGTCTGTACGCTGCAGTCCAAACACATTCCCCCACGACTAACCTGGTTAAAAATAAGTGGGAAAAAGATTTTCAAATCCCCATAGATGACAAAACTTGGGACAGATACTGTTCGCTCACCAAGAGAGTTTCCTTGAACGCTGGAGTGCGCCTGATTCAGTTTAAAATGATAAACAGGCTACACTACACCCCGGCCAAAATAGCCAAGTTTGTGCCAGATAGTTCCGGTGAATGTCCCAAATGCAAAGCAGATCAGGCTGGTTCATTCCACATGTACTGGGGATGTCCGATGGTGGCTCGGTTCTGAGGGGAGGTGGCGGATATGCTGGAAGAAATTACACGAATCCCCCCTACACTAACCCCGCAGAAGTATTTGTTTGGGGACATAGACAAGTGCTCCAAAAAGTTCAGGAGACTAACGTTTCATGTGCAGTGGACAAAAAAGGCATTTTACAACAATGGAAGAGTACTGCGCCACCCAACATGAAACATTTGCTTCGGGAACTGACGTATGTCAATGAGGCCGAAGAGCAGTTTGTCCTCACCCGCCCAGCCGCGAGCAGACCTAAAGATATTTGGGGACCCTTCAGAATGTACTTGTGTGACATGATTTCTGATGATGATGAAACTATGTAAACGTACCACCTCGATGCAATATATATCATGTGAATTTTTTTTCCTCCTTTTTCTTATTCTAACTGCAATATGAAGATGTAACTGTTATGTATCTTTGTGGCCACTAATAAAAAGAGTGTTAAAAAAAAAGATGGCCACACGACGTCAGTATAACAACACACTACGCTATCCTCGTAGTGCGTTGTATCCATCATTTTTCCTGGTATCCGCTGCTGCATTTTGCAGTTTCCAGCCTTCCTGCTTGTTATCTTTTGGCCATCCCTTCGCCCCCTCTCCGTTCCCTGTGCCCGTATACCTGCATCTCCGACTTGTCTATTTCCTTTCAGCTCCCTTTTACTTATCTTGCTTACGGCGTGCCGCAGCTGCTTTGGCAGATCTTTCTCCTTCGTTTCTGGCTGCCATTTCATCTTCGTTCTCTTCAACTTCTACGCTACTCGTAAATAGTACTTCATCTGTACGTCTGTACAACCTATTACCATTCTGGTATTCTTTCTCTTTCTTACCTTACTCCGTCTGTGCTCTTTCTGTTCTATTCTGCCTACCTTCTGTTTCCGTCTTCCTGTTTGCTCTACGTCTTGAATAGTGCTATTCCAATTCCTCTTGAAAACATACTGTTCATCAGTTTTGGACTATATAGCAGCGGGGTTCTTTGGTGCTAGAGCTAGTCGTAGAGCTATCAAGCTTTTTCCCTGCATTTTGGGTTTCGCTTCAGATCCTGCCAAGGTGGACTCTGGGGGAGCCAGACCTTATCTTCACGCCAAGAAGGAAAAGAAGACCAAGAATGTTAAGGAGCCACGAAGGATACGACACAAATCTTCATCCGAGACTCTGAACGACTCATCTGAAGAAAGAGGTGGGAAGGGGTCAGGGGAGGGTACACCTGAATCATCCAAGCAAGAAAATGCGCGACCAAGAGAAACATTCAGGCACCTGCCGTAAGACCACAACAGATGCCCAACTGCACTGGTGCAGCCAGGGTCTTGCAACTCAGGGTCTCCTAGGTTTATGCACAAGCCCAGTACACCTCCCTCTTATATCCCAACACTGACGAGGAGAGGCACACCATATGGGGCAGATGCGACACTCCTCCAGGCAAAACTCAGACAGATGTTGGGAACCCCCGGACTCAGAAAGTGAGGATCCTTGGTTACTTACTGTTCATGTTCCCTATACTCCAAGCGATTCGTGCAACTCGGCTAAGGAGTTTCCTATTGTTAGGGAAGAACCTCAGCATTTTATCAAGGAAATACTATCATACAGTACTATAACCATGCTTGGGCTGATATGAATCTGCTTATGAGGATTATAATATCTGTGGAGGTTAGGCAAAGACTTATCGAGTATGCCAATTGGCCAATGGCAGATCATGTCACTGGAGAAGCCCACTAACAGGCAATGAACAGGCTAATTATCACCATTCCTGTGATCTACTCATGAAAAACTGACTGTGCTGAAATTGTAAACTGTAAACAGAATAAGGGCAAATCACTGGGTAACTATCTAGACTGGTTGAAGACCGTTTTCATCCAACATTCGGGTATCACCAAACCAGACCAGACAGAGCAAGAAGCAATATCACATTTTTTGTTAACGAACTATCACCCAAAATACAAGTGTAATTGAAGACAATCTCTACAGGGTGGCAAAACACGCCTTTATCAGAATCGGTCTCAGTGGAGAATCAGTTTGTGGCATTCCAGGAATAAACAAAGAAGAACACTGAGAACAAATCAATTACATTACAGTTACTGAACTTTGAAGGACAGGTACAAATGTCCCCTGTGGGAAGGTGTGGGTTTCGGGGAGGTTTTAGGAGAAGGGGTAGAGAAGTCCCACATCCACCTCAGCAGGAGCAGCCTGGATATCAGGGACAGCAGGAGTTTCAAGGACTGTCAGCCTATAAGTGACAAAGGGTGCATTATGTTAACCCACCAGTATAAAATGACTGTACCTAAGTCGGCTACTGGAAAAATGAATGTCCCTACCGGCTTTAGTGGAATATGTTCCCAAGTGCACAAGAGCAGGGTTCAGTCCCAAACCCCACTGTGGGTGTATCAAGTCCTTTCCCTAATCCCGGTGTAAAATCACCTGGCCCCTTCCTGAACCCAAATGCACCACATTTTGCCTTAATCAACCTTTAATACCTCAAACCAATCAAGATCCATTCTGACTCAGCCTGAGAGAGAGCTTCACTGTCAGCCACTTGATACCAGTGGACCAAGAGGGCCTGTGTGTGCAATGTGAGGTGCAAGACAAATCTAATCCTTTTTTAGTAGATACTGGTGCTAGAAAGTCTGCCATACAATCTGAATGCCTTCCTTTTGTACCTTTACCCTCACCTTCTGTGACGGCGGTAGGAATATCTAACATACCTGTGGTGCACCCGACTACAGAACATCTTGCTGTCACTCTGGGTCCTATGACTGACATGGATGCATTTATCCTTAGTCCTTCAGCCATTGTTAATATGGTTGGCTGAGACCTGTTATGTAAAATCAGGTGTACTATTTATTGCATAATGGAAGGAGTGTTTGAATGTTCCCAACAAAAACACTGAAGCTGTCTTAGCAACTCTTGAGGTTCTGCCCGATGAACAGACTCTACCAGAGGCTGGGACTGGTTGACTGATTTGCAAGTATTAATATAGTTTCTTGTAGCCTCATGGCATTCGTCGACTAGACAGTGTCAATTTCCTCCATAACTGCAATAGTAAACAGACTTTCCTTACGGCCAGAAGCTAAACCCGCTCATGTTAGCTCTTGTGAATGATCTGGGGATAAAAGATATAACCAAAGAAGAAACTCCTACTTTTATAAGGAAATCAGCTCAGTGGTTATTTAAAAATATGTAGCATTGTACTGTGTCCTCATCAGATATATGTAAGGCATTAAGGGTCAGCTGGAAAGGACTTGCTCAGAAGAGTAGTTGCTGTGTTGTTTTTGTAAACCTTTATTCGCCATGAGTCTTTTAGGTATATCAAACAAAGTATGTGTAAATACACTTATAATAATTAATACAACCAAAAAATCCCATGACAACTGATTGAATAGAAACAGTCAAAATTCACTTCAGTCGTTTACAAACACTTATTAGTTGATGAAATCACAAAATCACAGTACGATTAACCAAATATATCTCTAGGAGAAAAAACTCAAGAATCACTTTCTATCTTGTTACTAAATAGTGCTCGCAGATACAAATGTTAGGGATTAATCATGTTCTTTCATTTGCTCCTTCAAACATTTTACATTTTTATTAAAAGTGCTGAGAAAACATGGGCACTCATTAACTCTTGCAAGATTCAAATATATTACCTACATTTTACTTCCCTGCCTTTTGCCATGGGAATAAACACCCCATTAGTAGTGATTGCTCTAATAGGGTTTTAAACCAACACAAGATCTGGGTGAGTATGGTAAGGAGAGAATTTAATTCCGTTTCCACTTGACATTAGCAGAATTCCCACTATATTATGATATACCGGTTTGGAATACGTATGTGGTACTCACTTCAAGGGAAGGTATTGACTGACTTAATGATGTGTCTTTGAATGTACCATATTTTATTAATACATCTAATAATAACTTCTATTCCCCTTCAACAGTAACAACTCAATACTGTAAATGTATTTCTTGGAATATTATGGGAATATAAATAAAGTACAAGGTCAGAAGCCCTCTTTTTTGTTCTCGAAGGGCCTGTCTTGTGAGGGACAAAACTATTAGAGTACATATATAAGTTATATACAGGCTACCACCCTGTAGAGGAGGAGCCAAGTACCCCCACTTCAACTGCCCCGCCTACATTACCTGAAACGTATGAATCAAAGTATGTGACGTATACTGAACCGTTAAACCAGCAAAGAGAAGAGCGTGGACTCTGTGCAGTACCCACAAGAATACCTATACCTAAGAGAATATGGTAGGTAAAGTACCCATTGAGGAAACCATACTTGCATCCAAGAGAATATGATGGCCATTTGAACGAGATTCCTGAAGACACAAAAACTAAATGACAAGGATGAATGGTGACATCATACAAAGTTGAATTGACACCCATATAGAAAGATAACCGGACCAGAGAGGCAGACGATTTATAAAGAACAAAGAAGTATATGATATGATATGAAAGGTTATTTATAACGCGCTTAATACCCAGAGGTTTCCAAGCACAGACCCAAGGATCGAACCTGCGTTGCTCTGTGTCGTTTTACTTCCAAGGTGAGCACAGTTGCCCCTGAGCTATCCTCCCGAGACAAGGATAAGTGACATCTTGGGATCCAGATGAAGAGACTTATGCCACAGACCTGATGAAGATACTTACTTAGTTTAAACGAGTACAGATGCAATGAAACACAAGCAGCAAATCAATCATGAAGCTAGCCACATGCTTTTAAATAGATTAGACCGCGGAAAGTGCCAACATATACATACATACCTCTATAGATACATATGGACAAATAAAGGATGAATGTTTCCACTACGTATATAAGCATATAAGCAGTACTGAATGAAGCAAGAAGGCCTCATTTTAGTGTTGCAGTTCAGAAAAGCAATTTAATTAAACAGAATAAAAGTTCAGCTAAGGAGTTCACTGATCCAAGAAAGCCATGGTCTTATCAAACTGGAATTGGCTGACATTAGATACAATGAACCTGAAAGAACAGAAGCTCCTGTTCAGAGAGGTCAAGCAAAAATAAAAGACGCCAGAGGATGATTGAGAATAAAATCAAATACACGAAAAGGCTCAATTTCATGGTGTCCAGTCACGTGACAGAGGGAAGTTGGACGAGCGAGATGATCAAACCTACGCACGAAAGCCGGCTAGTACCCATACCCCTTAAAAATTCTCAGAGAATGGTACAAACTCAAGGTCAACTTCAAGGCACTAATTGACACTGAACTATTGAGGTGATGATGGATGATATTTTAATTGGTGGGAAGATGATGCTAAAACGAGCTCACCCGCACCTGGTTGTTCAGTCTACGTGCTGCTAATGTAGGTAGGAAAAGTACTGACAGGGGTTAGAAGCCAACCAACTGTAGGGGACCACGTAGTTGGGGGTCCTATAGTGTGTAGTCAATGGGACATCGTACATTTAGTGGCGTTCATAGTGGGCATTTTGAAGGGAGGGCTTTGTTGCCCCACCTGATGTTAACTATCCAATTACCTCTCTCCATTACTCCATGCAGATATAGAACCTATGTTTAGTTATTCACTTAAAACCAATCCCACCTCCCGATAGGTTTTTGTAGTTTGCCACGTAGGATGACATTGGTAATGACGCAGGTCAAAACGTCAATGATGACCAGTTATGGCTAGAAGAACCCAATTTTTTATGAATTAGAGCCAGAGTATCGAGCGATTGCTGATGTTTGTTGTACTCCCTGTTTTAGATACTTGACATTAAAACAGATGAACGTTTGCCAAACTATTTGTGTCGTCTTGATTATTGATGTCTGAATAAAATCTGCATTCCCGTCCATATCCAGGGTACCGCTGCTCATCCTAAAGGGCTGGACGGACCCTCCAGTTCACTTGGTAGCAGAGATAAGATGGTTAGATAAGATAAACCATTGGCCGTCAACATAAATAACTTTAGAGTCTCGGCAATATCGCACGACCTTTGCCATTCGGCTGACAGGACTTGAATCTCCCTGTAGAAGTGGTTAGAATAGGCAACTCCTTGCAAGGGACCGTTTGACGAGATCCCTATTTTAAGATAGAAACCTCTATACCACATCTACGCAAAGCGGATCGAAAAGCCGCTCAAAGAGGCGGTAACGAAGTCGGTGATCCCGAGGGTCCGAAGACGAAAACATGCGAACAGTGAGTGAATAGACCAAAGAGTGTGGCAAAGGGATGCATGCATAGTGAATAGCGCAGAGTAACGGAAGGGAAGTGAGATAAAATATAACGCTAGAGTGAGAGTGTAATATATATATGTATATGGGAAACAAGATATTGACTTGAGTGTGGCCAAGCAATATAAAAAGAGGAATAGTTTTGATTGAGGCCGCGAAAAGAGAATACGCCCTGTTCCTAGACTTTAAAGGGTGCTAGCAGAAGCTTTAATTCGGAGCCCCTTAGTGGGATATATAGAAGATGAGACTGGTTAAAGACAGTCTTAAAGGAATTAGCTTAAGTTACAATCGGAGCAGATTTAGAGGGTAAAACGAGTCAAGAGAAGATCGTGAGTAGTACGTGTGGCGGGTCAAGTTTGTCTGTTTGCTTTATGTGATTGAAAGGGGTGATGACGTCAAAGTGAAAGAAAAAAATGTTATGTAATAGAGAAGCATGAAGTTGAGATACAAAAATTGATTGTTTTATAAGTGAATTTTGATGGTTGTTTTTAGCACGATTAAAGTAAAGAATTGTGTTGTGATGGGATTGGAGCTTGCGACGATTGGTGCTCGCTAATAAGTGTATTTTGATTGAGACATAAATTGGAAACTGTAACTAAACATAAGCGTGAGTTAGCAAAGAGAAAAGTGAAGGTTAGAAATGGAAGAAGTTATGCCATTAGTGCATCTCTTCAAACAGCTACCAAAGCATGCGATTAAACTTAAACAATACAGTGCAGAGTGGGTTAAGGGGACCACAGACAAAATGTTTATGCCATGGCCACAAGGCGGCTCATTATCGAAAACAGTTCTGCAGCATATGACGACATATTTGCATGCTGCGTACACAGGAAAAAAGTTAGAAAAGCGCCTAGCGAGTTTAGAACTTTGGAAAATGTATGAACACGAAAAGGAGTCGTCGTCTCCTTTAGATTGGATACTCAATATATGCAAAGAGGGGGGCAAAGCAGGGGGCAAAGAGGGGGGTGAAGAGCCTTCTGCTCCGCACGCCCCGTCTGAAATAAAAGACGAAACTAAGAATAATGAAGGGTTATACCCATTAAGGGAACTTAAAGCAGTGACGGGATATAGCAATCCGGCATATGAGTTACCTACGCAAAGTAGTGACGAGGACCCTGAGAAAGATATAGAGAAAGATATAACCTCCAAAGTCCCGAGGGACGAGGAGAGATGCGAAAAGGAGAGAAGTGATCGAGCAAGTACATCTCTAGATATAAGGAGAGAGATAAAGAGATGGAAAGGAGACAAGGATAAAACTGATGATATGGCGCTCTTACAGAACGAATGGATGGGAGGTCAGATTTTACTTGAAGGCAAAAGTATCAAAGATGTAAGACAAAGGGGAGATCAAGACGAACAAGACATAAAAGACAAAGAGAGGGAGGAACGATTGAAGGATGAAGGAGCAAAAAGAAAAGATAGACAAAGACAAGAACAGTTATATCAAGATGAGCAAGCAAAAAAACAGGAGATAAGAGAAGAGTGAAGAAAACCTGACAGTAGACAAAGAACAACCGATGAACAGGAAAGGTTAGGAAGAAAAGAATAGAAGATGATGAACAGGAAAGGATAAGAGAGAAAAGAATACAGAGACGAAGGGATGAGGAGATACAAAGGGCATTGGAACGAAGGGATATGAAAAAGAAAGAGGAAGACAGAGTAAGAGCAGAAGCGAGAAAGCGCAGAGAAGTTGATGATGATATGAAACGCAAAAGAAGACAGAGAGCACGCAATCTCAGTTATTTGGAAACGGAAGTAAGAAATCCCAATCCACAGGTAGCATGGGAAGACAGAGGAATTCTTTCCCGAATCTGAGTCGTTAACAGGCACGTCTAGAGTAAATCTAGAAGACAAGTTTGACTCGCGGAGTACTGGGGAAACAATTGATAAAGTATACCATGAAATGCAAGCCCAGAAAGAATCACAAGGGAAGGGAAAAAATGATCGTCTCGAGAGCACTCAGTTGTATGACATGGAGGAAACCTCCTGTAGTGCGAGACATAAGGAGTTGTCTTTAGACAGACTAACATTAAATGGAGATGATGATGAGAGAAGCCGCACAAGTTGGGCACAAGAAGTATCAGACGAAGACAGGGAAACCTTCCCGAGGGAAGAGAGAACTGATATATGTGATCCAGATGAATATTCGCCTATGGATAAGGGAGTAAGATGGTCAGATTTCAGAATACCTATGTCCAAGGCACCAGAGCCACTGACACAGTCAGATCGACATAAGGGGCAACCCCACGGTCAGAGGGGGGAGTCCCTGCCTTAGGTAAGCAGCCTAAGATCATTACCAGGTAGATGGCGATGTGGGAATATTACCCCGGCGGTAGATAGACAAATGGTGAGAGATGAGAATGAGTTTGGAGCATCACAGTTACCCTTGTTAGAAAAGGGAGGGGCCAGACCGCAGTATATACCATGGCCCCAAATGGACAGAAATAATTGTAAATGTAAACTCCTGAGTTTAACTTCCGGCACTGGAAAATGGACACATGAGTTAGAAAATATGACGGGAGGGAATACATTAGCTATAGGGGATATTAAAGGTCTTCTAATAGCTATACTTGATGAGAGAGCTGATGACGTATGGACACGGGCAGATTACCCTGGTGTGACTACAGTCAACACCGTGCACGATGGAGCACCATTTAATAATTGTAGAGCAGCGATTTGGAAAGCGCTTCAAGTGCTATATCCGGACACGTCCGATATGGGAGCTATAATGACAAGAAAGATGAAAGAAGGAGAGGATCTGTTGCTTTACATTCAGAGTTTTCAAGACACCAGGATGCTTGAAACTAGCGAGGATTGGGGGAAGTCTATACCTGTATTTTACCATAAATTATGCCAAGGGCTGCCAGAGCAAGTACAGAAGCAGCTCAAGAAATTAGTGGGGATTGAAACTAAAGCGTGGTCGAAAATCCAGTTAACTATTGTACATTACTGCAGACTCCTGCAGGAAATAAATCGCAAAAAAGACGATACGCGAAAAGGTGAGGAAGAAAAATTGGTTCAGAAAAACTGTCCAAGTATGCCATTGAAGGGACAATGTTAACTAGCGTAGGCGGATCAAATTCGCAGCAGGCAGTGAACATGCCACAGATAAATAAACAAAGACAGTTTGATCAGACAAATAATGTATATGCTCCGCGAGGAAGGGGATATCGAGGAAGAGGTTGGCAAGGTAATCAAGGGATGTCATGACCCTTGCCCCTGGCCCTCACTGGCAAGTCAGCCTTCCAGTTAGGGCCAGGTCAAAGGCCTTAAACCTCATCCAAGACTGTCTTGTAGTCAGTCCTGGCGCCTTTGGTGCCAGGCTCATAACCATCATGAAGACCAACATTAGAATGGGACTATTTACTTGGGAAAATTTAGCTTGGGGGGGTTCAGCCAACATGGAGGCAAGCACATAGCTCAGTTACAAGGAACTGAGCTATGCGGTCTAGTCTTTTGGGTGTGGCAGGCCTGGGACTACTTCACCTGGACTAATTTGGGTATGGAAGGCCTGGGACCATTTTACCTGGACTATCTTACCTGAGACTAGTTAAACCGCACCCAAAAAGCAGAACATGCTTTGCGTTATTCTGCTGTGAGCAGCGTAATGCTCACTGTGTCCAGTTGATTGATGCCAGCTTACCTGAAACCAAGGACCTGCAGAGAGAGAAAGAACACTACGGAACTTACCTGGAACAGTATCCTGTCTTCAATCCATCGCCGACTTCAGTTCCACTCACTTGAAGGTACGAACTCCATCATCCTGCACCGCATGCATCCTGGAATACCATAACCTGGAAAGAGGAGAAAGAAAGACAGCATTAGTAAGCGTTTACTCACGTTTCCTCCCGAATGAAGAAAGCCACACAATTCTTACCTGGGTAGTCATCTCCTGGTCAGTATCATTGCTGGAACATTACGGCGCTTGGCGAGGAACATCGCAACCTGCAAGGAGAGAAAAGGCACAGGTTAGCAATATAAAAGGCGAAACAGCGCAGCGTATCACGCATTACTCACCGGACAGCATCGTGCACAACGCGCTTTCGCCTAAAAAATTAACTTCTGCTCCAGTTCTACGGCATCCTCGCCGAGACCTCCCTTATATAGTTGAAACAGATGCCTCTAGCATGGCTATGGGAGCTGTTCTCTCACAAAGGGACCCAGGAACTGGCCAGTTACACCCTGTGGCCTTCTGGTCACGAAAATTCTCACCTCCCGAACTCAACTATGCTATCACAGACAAAGAACTCTTGGCTATAAAATCAGCTTTCAAGGCATGGAGACACTTTCTCCTTGGTGCTAGACATACTGTCACGGTCATAACTGATCATCGAAACCTGCAATACCTAAAAACAGCAAAGGCTCAATCATCCCATCAACTGCAGTGGGCTCTTTTCTTCGCTGAATATGACTATGTGATCACCTACCGGCCAGGAGTCCGAAACGGAAAGGCTGACGTCTTGTCCCACATGGGTGTTGATGAAAAGGTAAACATAACTCCAGATTCAGTAGCTATCATTCCAGAAGACAAACTCCTGGGTCTTACGACAACATTGACACAGGGTCAACTCCAAAACAAGATCCAACTCTTAATGGATCCCACTTTCTCACAAGAGTGGTGTACTCAAGGAGAACATTACACCATTAAAGACCAGTTACCATATTTTAGGAACCGTCTATACTTGCCAAGTAAAGATTTACAAGAGCAGGTTATTTCGGGTTATCATGGCTCCCTGATTGAAGGTCATCCTGGAATTGCCAAAACTCTAGCTAAAGTAAAACGAAACTATTGGTGGGCCACATGGCGTAAAGACATCATACAATGTATCCAATCTTGCGGTGTGTGTGCACAAAACAAGTCCCAAAAGCAGAAACCAGCTGGTCTTCTCCAACCATTGGAAATTCCTCCTGCACCATGGCACACAGTGTCCCTTGATTTCATTACAGATCTACCTCCCAGTCAATGATTCAACGCCATCTTAGTAGTTGTAGACTTGTTCTCTAAAATGGCACACTTTATTCCTTTTAATGATCTAATGCATCCAATTTAGCAAAAGGATTCCTGGAGGGGTTCGTACGGCTACATGGCTTTCCATCGGCCTTGATCTCAAATCGAGGTAGTCAGTTCATATCCAACTTCTGGAGGAAATGCTGTTCAATGGCCCAAATTGACATTTGACTATCCACAAGTCACCATCCTCAAACAGATGGCCAAACAGAAAGAAAAAACCAAACCCTCAAGCAATACGTACGTTACATGTTACATCAAGTGGAAAGAAATTGGAAGGACTTGTTATGGATAGCTGAATATGTCTATAATAATTCATTACACTCCAGCACTGGACAAACCCCTTTCTACACTATATATGGTAGACATCCACGTACTTCAGAATTGGATCTCCCAACCCCTTTGGAAATGCCAGCGGTTAAAACCCTACATACGACTATTTCCTAGGCCTTCAAAGAAGCAGCAGAACATTTACTCCAAGCCAAGAACAGACAAAAGAAATTCGCTGACCAACATCGTAGTAAAGCCACAAACTATCAAATTGGCGACAAGGTCTGATTAGCATCAAAATATGTGCCCATTAAAGGGACTCAGACCTTTCGTCCCCGATATCTGGGACCTTATTCTATTGAATCCATAATAAATCCAGTGGCAGTTACCATACCACCCACTATGCAGGTTCATCCACTAGTCACGTATCACTCCTGAAATCGGTACAAACCGGTACTCGGGTTACACCACCACCAAAACCAGTATTAGTTGACAGAGAACCAGAGTTTGAAGTAAAGGATATCCTAGACTCAAAATACACCAGATCCAAACTATACTACTTACTTGATTGGAAGGGATACGGCCCTCAAGACAGATCATGGGAACCTAGTGAATACATTCATGCATCTTGCCTAATTAAAAAGTTCCATCAGAATTACCCAGCCAAACCGGGACCAGGCAGAAGTGCCACCGTGAGAGGGGCCTTGGGGGGCAGTGATGTCATGACCCTTGCCCCTGGCCCTCACTGACAAGTCAGCCTTCCAGTTAGGGCCAGGTCAAAGGCCTTAAAACCTCATCCAAGACTCTCTTGGAGTCAGTCCTGGTGCCTTTGGCGACAGGCTCATAACCATCATGAAGACCAACATTAGAATGGGACTATTTACTTGGGACTATTTAACTTAGGGGGGTTCAGCCAACATGGGGGCACACACATAGCTCAGTTACAAGGAACTGTGCTATGCGGTCTAGTCTTTTGGGTGTGGCAGGCCTGGGACTACTTTGGGTGTGGCAGGCCTGGGACTATTTTACCTGGACTACTTTACCTGAGACTATTTAAACCACACCCAAACAGCAGAACATGCTTTGCGTTATTCTGCTGTGGGCAGCGTAACGCTCATCGTGTCCAGTTCTTTGATGCCAGCTTACCTGAAACCAAGGACCTGCAGAGAGAGAAAGAACACTACAAAACGTACCTTGAACAGTATCCTGTCTTCAATCCATCGCCGACTTCAGTTCCACTCACCTGAAGGTACGAACTCCATCATCCGCCACCACATGCATCCTGGAATACCATAGCCTGGAAAGAGGAGCAGGAAAGACAGCATTAGTAAGCTTTTACTCACGTTTCCTCCCGAATGAAGAAAGCCACACAATTCCCACCTGGGTAGTCATCTCCTGGCCAGTATCATTGCTGGAAAATTACGGCGCTCGGCGAGGAACATCGCAACCTGCAAGGAGAGAAAAGACACAGGTTAGCAATATAAAAGCGTCGCGCATTACTCACTGGACAGCATCGCGCACACTGTGCTTTCGCCTACCGGCCGATGCTCATCTTCAAACTGCATGACAACACCAAAATACCTTTCCATACCTAAAAGGAAAGAAGCAAGACATTATTATTCGAACTAAGAGGAACATAAGAACTGCATATAAAGACTGTAAAGCAGCAAACCTACGGAGTCGCAGCAGGCCTGGATTCCCATAGGGGGGGCTTGCACCAGTGAGGTAACTTGGTCGCTGCTCGCCCCCCACATCTACGTGCTCCTGCCACGAGGAGCAGGACGGAGAATCCAACTTTCACAATATTAGGACCCATCTTTAACCAGAGGCCTTACCAAGGGACCGGGAAAGGGTTCAAGAGTGCAAATCATCCAACCAGGGCTGGGTGGCGTCCCCGTGGATACCAGGTGAGCGTAACAAGGGAATTGGCAGAATAATCAGGGAGATTTTCAGAATATGCAAAACGGTAATCAAAACATGCAATATGGGCAGATGGGGAGACTACCGCCTATATGTTGGACATGTGGAATGACAGGGCACATGGCTCGGAAATGGATTTGCGCTAAATCAAACAGTGCAGCAGCAAGAGCCGAGAGTACAGCAAGGCCTGCAATCACAGCAAATGACAGGTAATCAACTGCAAGGACAATCGAAGCAATCTCCTATGCAACTTCAGCAGAACACGAACACAGAACCGCCTATGACGCGTAGAATAGGAGGTGTCACTGTTGATGGAGGAAATCTATTCACGAGTGATGGAGTGGGACTGTACCCGCTATAGGACAGCTCACTGGGAGACCTGATGTGTTCAGTCTATGTCTATAACGCTGAATCCTCATGAGGAACCGAGGATAGACATAAATATAGGCGGCAAAGCTATTTCGTTCTTAGCGGACACGGGTGCAACGCGCTCATGTATATGTGAGGGAACATTTTTAATGTCTGGAAATGCAATGAATACTCAGGGCCTTACAGGAGCAATGAATCGGGTTCCTTTTACAGAAGAATTACCAGTCTCCATGGGAGAATACGATATGAAAGTGCCACTGCTTTATTCGAGGCAAACACCTGTCAACATATTAGGACGAGATTTAATGACAAAAATGAATATGACCATTTTGTTTGCAGACGAGGGCATAATATGCTCAACACCGGGAATGCATTATTTAAACATGTGGAAAATAATTATGGCATTCGCAGGGCAAATAGCACCTAGAGCGATACTGCTCGAACCCCAGGTGTTCCATTATGGGATACGTATTCTGTTAACATGGCTACCAACTCTACTAGGTAGAACCATGAGAATACCAGATGAGTTTCTATTTAGGCCTCACATACCCATGGACGAAGAGGAGGGGCACATTTTTCCCTTAGACATAGAAGCAGCTATAGTCCGAGGAAATATGGCTTTGCTTTAATGCAACTGATGATAAAGGTAGATGATGGAGAACAATAATTGCCATTGAGGAAGGCTGCAGAGTGACTGATGTCACTGATGAGGATTGTTTGGAGATGACCTATCTGATGATTTTGTGATATTTGAAATGTGCATTACTTATTGGGTAAAGGCGATCAAGAGAGAAGTTCCACAGAGAATGATGCTAGCAAAGAAGCGTCCTGAATATTTTGATGAAGATATGGCGAAAGTGCCAGTTTCATTATGGACCACTGCCCCCTATGACGTAGGCTTACTGAAAGGGGTTGTGGAAGTGAAGATTAAATTGAAACCAGGAGCAATTTTACCTCCAGCATGGCAATATCCCATGTCTCGAGAGGCAGAAGAAGGGATTTTCAAGACGATTTCCGCCATGATGGACCAAGGTATCCTAGTGATGTCAGAGTCACCATGTAACACGTCATTTTATCCTGTGGAAAAAAGTAAAGGGGGGTCTTGGAGACTTATACACATATTTGAGACCAATAAACCAAATTGTAGAGGCCGAGTTCCCTTTAGTCTGAAACCCTTCTACAATTCTGTGTAATATACCTGTTGATGCACGTTATTTCACAGTGATTGACTTGAAAAATGCATTTTTCTCAACCCCATTGCACAAACTCTCACAAGATTTGACATTGTTTACCTTTAGACAAGTGTGAATAAAAAGCACAAGGCTTCCCCAGGGGTACTGTGAGTCCATCAATTTTCAACAGAGTCCTCCAGATGGACTTGGGTAATACAGCTTTAGAAAGTGTTGTGCTGAAATACATAGATGACATTTTAGTTTGCAGCACCACAGAGGAAGAGTGCAGACGCGATTCTGTTCAGCTGATGATTATACTTGCTCACAAAGGATATAAGGTTGACAAGGAAAATGTGCAATATTGTCAACAAGAAGTGTTGTACATAGGCCAATTGATTTCACATGAGGGAAAGAAGGTTACCCCTGAAAGAGCTGAGGCCATTTTAAAAACAGCTAAGCCACACACCATTAAACAGATGCATAGTTTTCTAGGATTAAGGAGGCAATGGATGTTGCATTTTTTTATGGTAAATTGTATTGTTTGCCAATAGTTCACGGCTGGGCATACACTGCGCATAGTGAGGGGAGTCATCCCAAGAGCCAATGGTACTTTCAGCACTTGTATATCGACTATGTCGACATGATACAAGTATGCAATGGATATAGATACCTGCTTGTTGTAGTGTTTCGTTTTTCTAGATGGATAGAGGCAGGTCCATGCACACAGCTAGACTCTACTTGTGCAGCTAAGTTCTTACCAGGATCTGACCACCATCTTATGCCTCACGAAATCGTGACAAGAAGGCGATTGATAACACCCTTTATGCCTCCATCCCGAGTTAGAAGTGATGCTCAGCCAACATCAGAAGTTTTAAGACAGGAATTGCAAAACTATTTGAACTGTATTACTTCCAGTTTTTCTGTAATTTCAGGACAGTTGCAGAGACAAGGGTGTAGGGCAGTACAGAACACAGAAGGAGAGTCTTCAACAACCCAACCTTCTGAATTTCAACTTCCCAAATTATACCCCGGAGATGCAGTCCTAGTTCGTAACCACACGAGGAAAAATTGGGACGAGCCCAGGTTCAACGGTCCTTTTGTCGTTGAGAACATAATGCCATCTGCTGTCAAATTGCAGGGTAGGCGCGCTTGGATATTCCTGGGGGACGTCAAAATCTACTCTGGAGAAACTCCTCTGCCTGCACCCCTCCGCGAAGAAGCTACAATCATCGGGGAAGAACCACAGCACGTGCGGTCGAGATCTATGATGAGGAAGAAGGACGCATGACCTGACAAGTGAAAAGCGTGAAGAACCCTTTAGCGGACTGTGGCTTGATTTTGGACGCTCCCTTTTGAACTATAAATAAAAGGGTAAAAGGACACATTCAAATACTTTGTGCATCTTAGTTGCAGAGTAAAGGAAGATCTGCATGCTTAAAAGCCAAAGTAGCTTATTGACTTTGGACTGGGGCATACTTAAGCCTTGATAAGAATAAGGATATGCCAAATTCTGATTGTGGACACAGCAAGAGGGTACAATACCCCAATTCCTTCTACACAGAGTTTGTGTTTGGCTCTACTCATGGTGTTACACAGTGATGACCTTTCTAGACACTTACTTACGTATTTTGAGTTGGTGTTACACTCTTATCCATCACTGGTGGGGAGAACCTGCTGCATTCCAGCTCTTATTCAAGATCATGACAATGAAAAGCTCATAAGAAAATTGCTCATAATCATCACTGAAGAATTTTTGAAGTTGCCTGAGTACAGTGAAGAAAACACAAATGCCTTTATCAGCCGACATAGCACATAGACTGGTCAGTGTGGTGTTCTTTCGTCTAATTGAAGAATACCTGCATCTCGTTGGAAGACACACAGATGTGGTAACTTTTCTGAGAGATCCAAGGAACACTGCAAATTTGAATGTAATCCTGGAAGGAATAATAATCCAGGTGAGCATCCATTCAGAAAGAAATCACAGAGCAGTGTAGAAACTTTCCTCCGAGGGACAGATCGAAGCAGAAAATAAAAGACAAAACATTTGTTCATGCTGACAGGGAAGCAACATGTCATCTGGACTGAAGCAGATTTGAGGCATCGAATGGGAACTGATAAATGAAGCAGATCTTGTAGAGGCTTCCAGAGGACATTTTTCTTCACGATAAAGGAACATTTGCATTCCGACTAGTGAAAAAATTGGTTCCAGAAAGGAAGACAGAGTCATTTCTAGCATCCAGAAAGCAGATAGTTGGTTGAGGACGAATGCTGAATGAAGACAACAGCTTCCAGAAAGCAATCAAAAAATTCTGAGCCATTAAAGTTTTTTTTTTTTCCTTAGCATCAAATGATCGAGATGGGGAACTTTAACAGCAACGTTGTGTTGCCCCATGACAACAGACGCACACATTGTCGAGGAAGTAGATGCCCAAGCTCACGTACCACTGCATCATCTACACATGCATTATATTCATACTCATATTGCTTTCACTTATAGTAAGGACTGCATTTTATATAGGAGAACATGGTGCCAAGATTCCTGTATATGTTTCTGAGCAGAAGGAAAAGGTGAGCGTGGCAACTACAAGGCAGCCTAGACCCTACATAGTTATTCCTGTCCCAAGAAAAGATGGCAAGATACCTGAGCTTGAAATGGGTGTTGTTAGTAATCAATCACACACAGCACTTGTTTCAGAAACTGCTTTTAAATGCCGGAAACAGTGTCGGCGGATCAGGCAAAGTAAGGGGTTGATAAAGGTTACACAGATAATGCATGCAGACACACCTGGTCCAGTAACAAGAGGCTCAAGTACAAGTCCCAGAGAAAGATTACGCGTAGAGATTATAGCAGAATCTTTATGGCCATTTTTATCTGTTGCTAGAAAAAGACAGATGGATAAGGAAAGACTTGCTGAACTTTCTTCTACGCAGGGAACCTGGATGGATGTTCCTGCAAACAAACCAGCCAGAAGAGGCTATGTTGCTGCATTTAAAGACGTAGTCATAGAAAACTACATGAAGAGTTTGAGAACCAAAAGAAGCACCCAAGAAGATAATTATGAATTGAATGATTATCTGGACAGCACAGCACACTTGGGAAATAACATATGGGACCAACACATGAAAGAAGTTGGAAGAAGAACGTCAGATGAAGAATGCTTCATGTCTGCATTCCTGCCATACAGCATGGGGAAGTCTAAGATCTTCATAGCTATTGAAATAGATGTCCTAACTGCACACTGCATAGTGCACCTAGCTTTCTGTAGTACAAGAGGCCAGTTCGTGGGTCGAACAGCCTCTCTCAAATGAGCAACTGAATGGACAGATCCAAATGAAGATGACTATGTTCAAGATATAAAGACAAGAAACAATGCCAAGACAAAGAATATTGTGATTAGATACGAGAAGCCTGGAGTAAAAGGAACTGGAATAAGAAGAGAATTAAATTAAAAACTGAAAGTTCCAGGACAATCTACAGAAGACATCCGTAGATGGAAAAACAGAGGCCAGATGCAGATTTGGGGAACTGTCTTATCACCAGATTGCTGGAAAAAGGAGTAGTAATCTGCAGAGACAGGGTAATAATGGGTCACTACCAACCAACAATCGAGAATGCACAAATGTTGTGTAAACCACTATGGCCAAAACTTGCTAAACTGCTGACATGGGTCGAAGACAGAGGAGGACCCCTGCAGATAGTACCAATGGAAAGTTCAAAATTATGCTTCAGGAACAATGGTACAAGAAAAATAAGGGAGAATCAGAACTGTGAGCGAATCTTCGATTCACCAGGAATGAATATCGGAACAGCAGTAATCATGGACCATTATTGGGCTTGTGGATCCAAGGCCTACATCAGACTGCCTAAAGATTGGGGAGGAATCTGCACGTTGGTGAATGTCCATGTTCCTGCGTTGGTGATTCCTAAAAGTGACCTGAACATCGATAGTTTCCTGAAAGCAGATGCTCATCTGAGGAAGAAGAGATCTGTACAGCTGATAAAACGAATAAAGAGAGAGAACTATTTCTCTGCCAAATCAATCCTTTGGCTCTATTCCGTATGAACATTGACTGTTCAGCCAGACTCCTTCTGTGTTTACGTTGATCTTCATGCCAAGGATCCAGGTTGGAGCAAATACCAAGTGGCTTCAGATCACCGGATGGGAATTGCTGCAGACGATTAATACTACCATAAAGGGATTCAATGCAATCAGAGAAGAATTGAGAGCTGTAAGATTGATGACCCTCCAGAACCGATACTTCCTGGACATGATTACAGCTACTGATGGAGCTGTTTGTGCCAAAATCGGAGAATCATGTTGCACATTTATACCGTCTCATGATGCTGAGAATGGAACCTTGGCAGAGGCCATAGACATGCTAACGAAGCTCCATGGTCAGATGATAGAAGAGGTTTAAGACATTGCTGATGACAGCTTGTTTGGATCACTCTTCGTGTGGCTTCCACAATGGATGGCAGATATGTTCAAATTTCTTGGAGCTTTGTTATTATTAGTGATGTTTGGATTCTGAGTGATCAAGATAATAATCTCACAATGCAAGAAGACAGCAAAGAAAGCCATAGAAATAAAGTTCATGATTGATGTTGAACCATGATGGAAGCCTAAAAATCTGACTGATGAAGGAAATCCGAGACTTTGTGAAGGCCAGTATCCATGCACCTGAGGGAACAAAGTTCCTGTATCAAAAGGACCATAAGAAATATGTGGGAAGATGGATCTATTGCAGTCCAAGTGGACAGTGCATGCTCATGATATGGAACAAGGACAAGCATGTGAAATCAGCCGGATGCTTGAAGGGAGTCATAAAAATATGGATCCCTAAGAAGCATTTCTTCAGAAAAGGATGTCTAGATACAGAAGATGATGTGAGAGTGGTCGATAAATCGCCCAGAGGGGGGAGTGTAGAGGAGGATCCAAGTACCCCCACTCCAACTGCCCTTCCGTCATTACCTGAAACGTATGAACCAAAGTATGTGACATATACTGAACAGTTAAACCAGAAAATAGAAGAGCGTGGACTCTGCGCAGTACCCATAAGAATACCTATACCTAAGAGAATATGGGAGGTAAAGTACCCATTGAGGAAACCATACTTGCATCCAAGACAATATGATGGCCATTTTAATGAGATTCCTGAAGAAACAAAGAAACTAAATGACAAGGATGTATGGTGACGTCATGCAAAGTTGAATCGACACCCATATAGAAAGATAACCAGACCGATGGGGGGCGCTGTTGTGCACGACCAAGATGGCCGCCTGAAGTGAGAGCTCCGGCCCGACAGAAATCCAAATTATATTTGAATCATGTTTCGGAGCCACCAGCGGATAGCAGAGTCGAGCAGAGGGTGCACCTTGACGCAGTCCACACCCGACTGAAATCCTGGGAGCGGTAGACTAAAACTCACGGAGATATCGGCTTTGGCGGGGTGAGCGGGAGAAGGCCTGGGAGTGAGCCGCGAGGGACATCCGGCTGATCTGCGCCCCGCCCCACTGACGCTCTGGCCAGAGAGGCATAGAGAGGTGGGGCTGCTGGGCCGCGGTCGCGGAGCTGGACCCGTGGGCACTGCGGATAGACGGAGGTGGCCCCCCTGGGTCCCGTACACGTGGCTGTTTGGGCGAGTGTTGCTGGCTCGTGGGCCCTGCTCCGGACCGGTGGCGAGGGTTGACCGGGGGAGCCCGGTGGGGCCCTGCCTTCGCAGTTATTGAGGCGATCCTGTTGGGCGAGAGCTGGAGCTCCCTGACGTGACGCGGCGGGTGCTGAAAAGTGGGCCGTCGTCAAACGGCGTGAAATCCTCCCCCCCCCCACCTGAGCCGTGACCGAGGGAGCGACTCCATTTTCTGGCCTGTGTCCGAGACGCGCCGCACGTGCTATAGTTCCTGCAAGTTGGCGGCGGAGACGGCGCGGGGCTCGGTGCCGCTGAGACGGTGAGTTGTGCGGCATTCAGCGGTTGGGGTGCAGCTCCTTTCTACATGGGAGGACACAGTCCATTGTAAGTGGGCGAATTAACAAGTGACCACTGTTGCCTGGACATTGATGGCATGAGACACTATTTTTGTGGTACCCCGGCCTGAACAAGCCCACTCGACGAATAATATCCTACGCGGCACGGGCGGCCTGCCCCTGCGGTATAATCCCACAGGAGACCCGGCTGGTGTGGTGGACATGGGTAACACGAGGAAACAGGAAAAGGCGGCAGAGGGGGCGACAGGGAAAAAGAAAGGCCCAATGGACTCGTTCACCAGTAGCCAGGCAGTCGCCATGAACCAGATCTGTCGACAACATCAACGGCTGAACCTGGCGCGGACAGCGGCGACAGGGTTGATCGCCTTACCACGATAGTGCAGAATGGCTTCCTATCCCTAAATGTGAAGCTAGATGACATTGTCAACACTATAGGAGCACTGAAAACCAGAGTCGACAAGGAGAGCCTCAGAATCACTGAGGCTGAAGACAGAATTGGTACAAACGAAGACACCATTGCGTGACACGATCGCGACATAGTGCAGCTTAAAGCAGGCATGAACGCATTGCAAAGTAAATGCGAGGACCTAGAATCCAGATCCCGAAGGAACAACATTCGGATCTTGGGGGTTTCTGAAAAGTTCGGGAAAGGCGCAATGGAACAGCAAGTGGAAAACCTTCTTAAGACTCTTTTTGGGACAGAATCCTTTTCAAGCCAATTCATGGTTGAGCGAGCACATCACACTCTGGCCCCCGTGCCGAAACCCGGAGCCCCGCTGCGCACCATCATTGCCAGACTGTTGAATTACAGAGACAGAGATACAATACTTAGAAAGGCAAGAGAAATTGGGACACTACGATATGAGGAGAACCGCATACATGTTTATCCGGACTTTGCTGCGGGAGTACAGGCTAGCAGGCGATCATATGAGCCGGTCAAGCGACCACTGAGGGTACGTCAGGTCCCATATGCACTAATATTCCCGGCCAAAATGCGAATCCAGTATGGAGGAAGAGCACACTTTTTGGAGACCCCGGTCGCCGCTCTGGCATATGTGGAAGCAACTATACCCCTACCACCTAGAGGCCGTGGGCCGGACCAGAACGAAAGATCACCTCCGGGAGGGGGAGACCGGGGCCCTGTTGACTGAACCTGGTTGCGCACATATCCTCTGTTGCTGTTTTGTTGATGTGTAACGGAATTCTGCTCCTGCTGGGGGGCTCTGAGTAACCTTTGAAGCGGGTCATGAGCCCGCTCTGGTGGCCCTGTGACGACAACGTGGCACCCACAGGAAAGTTCCTAAAATGTTTAAGGGTACATCGTCAAGTTGGGGCGGATTATGTGGGTGGTGGGTGGGGTTGGGGAAATCGGGAAGTTACAGAATGTTATTGCTGCCAGGGCATGTAACCCTGGTTAACACCTATGGCCCTAACATAGAGGACCCAGATTTCTATCTGAAAATATTCGACACTCTTAACAAGCACGACACAACAACTATTATATGGGGCGGCGATTTTAATGTTGCACTCAACCCCATGTTGGATAGGTCTACTAATGTGGTGAGGGCGCCCACGAAAACGGCGGTAACCCTGAACCAACTCCTTCCGCAGTTGTCACTGATAGACGCTTGGCGGGTGTTGCACCCGGATAATAGGCAATATACATACTACTCATCCGTGCATGACAGTGAATCGCGTATAGACTACTGGTTCATATCCTCGGACATCTCGAATACGCTGCGACTCTGCACGATCCTCCCCTGCACGCTGTCCGATCACTCTCCGGTCTTACTGAGCCTTGTGTTCCAGGATGTTCCCAGACAGGCTAGAAGGTGGAGAATGCCGGGGGGATTGCTGGGAGATGCAAACATGGCCGAGACACTACATGAGGAGATAACCAACTTCTTTGTAGACAACCTGGGGACGGTAGATCGGATATCCACGGTTTGGAAAACCTTCAAGGTTTGGGTTAGAGGGATCCTTATGTCCAAATCAACGGGACTCTTGAAGGGGGTGCGACGGGACCTTGAGGTGGTGGAACGGGAACTGAAAGAGCTGGAGGAGGTATACAGCCGCACTCATGATAGGCACACCCTTGCTGGAATTCATAAACTCCTTAGGAACTTTGACAATTTAGCCACGAGGGAGGTACGATACATCGCGGCCCCCATGCGGGCGCGTCGCTACGGAGAGGGGAATAACGCGGGAAAAATGCTGGCCAACTTGATTAGGAATGAAACAAATAACGCCCCGATAGCCGCTATTCAAACAGCTCCAACTGTACTGGTCACAAGCGATAAAGTTATTAATGATGAATTTGTTGAATTCTACAAAGCACTGTATGCGAATAGAGACTGGAAAACCCCCACAGAGATAAAAGAATACCTGGCCTCACTGGGTCTTCCAACGCTACCAGACAAAAATAGATTGGCTTTGGAGCTACCTGTCACAATAGAAGAAATCACTGAAGCTATCAAGGATCTCACGTCGGGTAAAGCCCCAGGCTGAATTCTATAAGGAGTTCCATGAGGAGCTGGCCCCTATTCTACTCAGAACTTGGGAGGAGGCCCTCGAACAGCACATATTGCCCCCTACAATGAGGGAAGCTATTGCTACAGTGCTTCTCAAACCCAGATGCCCACCCCAGGATAAGTCCTCTTGCAGACCCCTCTCGCTCATAAATACTGACGCAAAAATGTTCGCGAAGGTCATGGCCAATCGTATGTTACCCATAGTTCCAGCACTAGTCCACCCGGACCAAAACGGGTTTATTCCCAAGAGATCTACTGCGTTGAACCTCCGCAGGCTGTTTGGGATCATGGCACAAATTGACCCGGGCAGGCAGGCGGTCGCGGTGTCCCTCGATGCCGAGAAAGCATTTGACTCGGTCTCAAGGGAGTACCTCTTCTCGGTGTTGGAGGCGTTCGGGGTGGGACCCAATTTTATCAGATATGTCCGTCTGCTCTATACAAAGCCCGGGGCTAGAGTCTGTACTAACAGAACCATGTCCGACATGTTCGAACTGGGGAGGGGCACAAGACAGGGGTTCCCGTTCTCGCCAATCCTATTTGCTCTAACAATAGAGCCCATGGCTGCTGCAGTTAGATTGCGACATAAAGATAAAGGCATAGTCATGAAAGGCTCCAATCAGCTGATCTCACTTTACGCGGATGACACGCTGTTATATATCCGCAAACCCGACAAAAACCTTGCGCCCATAATGGCAGACATACACGAATTTGCTGATTACTCTGGTTACACCGTGAACAACCCTAAATCAGAAATGTTCCCACTCACCCCTTGTACTAAATGCCCGGAAATGACTGATGGACTTAAATGGTCAGAGGGATATATTAGATATTTAGGCGTTCTGGTCTCCAGGAGCAGACAATCTTTATTTACCGACAACTACGAAGGGGCGCTACAGTCAATTAATGTGAAACTAGTGATATGGAGACACCTCCCTATCTCACTGCATGGCAGGATAGTAGTACTAAAAATGACCGTCCTTCTTAAGCTACTATATCTGTTTGTGAATATCCCGATATGGCCAGGCAGGGAATTCTTCTCCAGGCTGTGATCAATGGTGACTACATTTCTCTGGAACGGGAAGACTGCCAGAATGGGATGGGAGAAAATGGTGGAACCATATAGTTCCGGAGGCATAGCTGCCCCGGACTTTGAACTTTATTATCTAGTTGCACAGGTGCAATTCGCGAGATATTGGTATGAGACGGCAGAAGAAGCACCTTACGCATGGGTAGAGACACACAAAGTTGCACCCTCTGATGTGAGATCGATTATTTTCGACCCACAACATAGAGACATGTGTGAATATGATCCGGCGAGCTGCACTGTCCGGGCTTGGGGGGCAATATGTCAGAGACTTAAAATTGAAAAACCTTATAACCCGCAAATTCCCTTGTGGAACTTTCCCGGCATTCCTCCCACGTTTGATATGGACATGCAGGAAGCATGGGACCCTAACGGGGAAATGGTGGTAGGGGACATGTTCATAGAGGGGAAATTTGTTAGTTTAATAGATATTTTAAGGGCACTGGGGAGAGGAACGCTTCGGACACTCCAGTATTACCGAATGAGATCTGCATTCCAGGCTAGATGGTCCCTATTTCCTGATGAGCCACATTCACACCCATGTTTACAATTGATCACAACTCAGGGGGGTCTGGGAGTCTCCAAATTATATGCATCGGTGCAGGCCCACACCCCCACAACCAACAATGTGAAAGTAAAATGGGAAACAGATTTGCAGATGCCCATTCCTGCCGAGAAATGGGTGAATTATTGTTCACTCACTAAAAAAGTTTCGCTCAATGCAGGACTGCGCCAGATACAATTTAAAATTCTTAATAGGCTGCACTATACGCCGGCCACAGTGGCAAGGTTTATGCCGGACTCCTCGAGCGAATGCCTTAAGTGCGGCACCCCACAAGCAGGGTCCTTCCACATGTATTGGAACTGAACTGAGCTGCAGCGGTTCTGGGGGAGGGTGGCTGAGTTGCTGGCGGAAGTCAAACAAATATCCCCATTCCTGTCTCCACAAAAATACCTGTTTGGTGATATTGGGAAGTGCTCTGAGAGAACTAGAAGACTTTTTAACGTTTCTTGCGCAGTTGCTAAAAAATGTATCCTCCAGGCTTGGAAAAGCCCTACACCTCTGAGCATGAACACCTTTCTACGAGAATTGACATATGTGAATGAGAATGAGGAACAATATGTACTGACTCAGTCGAGAATGAGCCGACCGAAGGACATCTGGGGTCCGTTCAGGACATACTTATGTGAACTGCCGTCGGACAATGAAGACCCTATGTAATATGTATCACCTGTGAAAATGCAAAATGTGCCATTGTATGATATTCTTGTTATGTTGTTGGAACGAGTTGTGTACCTGCCACTACCTCAATAAAAAGATGTTTAAAAAAAAAAGAAAGATAACCAGACCAGAGAGGCAGATGATTTATAAAGAACAAAGAAGTACCAAGGATAAGTGACATCTTGGGATCAAGATGAAGAGACTTATGCCACAGACCTGATGAAGATACTTAGTTTAAACATGTACAGATGCAATGAAACGCAAGCAGCAAATCAATCATGAAGCTAGCCACATGCTTTTAAATAGATTACACCGCGGCAAGTGCCAACATATACATATATACCTCTATAGATACATATGGACAAGTAAAGGATGAATGTTTCCACTACGTATATAAGCAGTACTGAACGAAGCAAGAAGGCCTCATTTTAGAGTCGCAGTTGAAAAAAGCAATTGAATTAAACAGAATAAAAGTTCAGCTAAGGAATTCACTGAGCCAAGAAATCCATGGTCTTAACAAACTGGAATTGGCTGACATTAGATACAATTAACGTGAACGAACAGAAGCTCCTGTTCAGAGAGGTCAAGCAAAAACAAAAGACGTTAGAGGAAAATTGAGAATAAAATCAAATATACGAAAAGGCACAATTTCATGGTGTCCAGTCACGTGATAGAAGGAAGTTGGATGAGTGAGATATTCACACCTACGCACGGAAGTCGGCTAGTGCCCATACTCCTTAAAAATTCTCAGAGAACAGTAAAAACTCAAGGCCAACTTCAAAGCACTAATTGACACTGAACCATTGAGGTGATGATGGATGATATTTTAATTGGTAGGAAGCTGGTGCTAAGACGAGCTCACCTGCACCTGGTTGTTCAGTCTGTGTGCTGCTAACGTAGGTAGGAAAAGTACTTATGGGGGTTAGAAGCCAACCAATTGTAGGGGACCACGTAGTTGGGGGTCCTATATTGTGTGTAGCCAATGGGATGTTGTACATTTAGTGACGTTCATAGAGGCCATTTTGAAGGGAGGGCTTAGTTGCCTCACCTGATGTTAACTATCCAATGACCTCTCTCCGTTACTCCATACAGATATAGAACCTATGCTTAGTTATTCACTTAGAACCAATCCCACCTCCTGATAGGTTTTTGTAGTTTGCCACGTAGGATGACGTTGGTAATGACGCAGGTCAAAACGTCGATGATGACCAGTTATGCGTATAAGAACCCAGTTTTTTAATGAATTAGTTAGAGTCAGAGTATCGAGCGATTGCTGATGTTCGTTGTACTGATGTATGAATAAAATCTGCATCCCCATCTATCTCCAGGGTACCGCTACTCATCTTAAAGGGCTGGACGGAGCCTCCAGTTCACCCCTTTTCACACTGTTAGGTGTATGTGGTGCACCTCAAACAAGACAGACATATTTGTTAGTCTGTCTTCATATAGCAGGTAATCCTCTCATACTGGTAAAAACACACATTTATTCATCATCTAGTACAGTTTAAAAATAGGACACACATTTGCCTACAAATTCAATATATTCAACTCATGTACAACACTTGTAGGTTGATCCAAATATCAGTTCCGTGAGGTTAGTATACAGTGACTTAGTGTGTTGTTTTATTTCAATACACTTTTGTAAGTCAACACTATTAGTGTTTCCAGCATGAGGGATGTCTGCACAGTAATTACAGAACTTTCATATGAATTGCAACTCTCATGCTTTCCTCAGGACTGTTAAACAGAAGTTAACACATTCTGGTTCCGGCGTTGAAATAAAATCTGGACCACAGTGGGTTTGTTTCTGAAGGTAGCTATTGTTGTGTTGGGCTGTTTTCTTGCATAGGGCTGTCTTGAGTACAGAGGTGACAGTTGTTTTACAGGTCTCTCATCACTGGATTCCTTTGCCTAGGGATAAAGGGAAGGGGGGGCTGGTCTGTGATTTTTGATGAGGATGACTTGCTCATGCTCATCAAGAAGTCTAGTAGGTTGAGGGCCTTACCATTATGATGCTCAAGGATACCCCAGAAGAATGGCCAGCCCTCATGTACCCTCTAGTTAATCAAATCCTGAGGTCGGAGACTATCCCAGATTCTTGGAAGTCTGCTGTGATTGTCCCGATCCACAAGGGAGGTGACACGGCAGACCCTGAAATGTATCATCCCATCGCGCTTTTGGATGTGATGGGAATGATTTTTTGGGGGGGGTCTTGTTATCTCACCTACAGAAATGGATAGCATCCACTGGCAGAGCCGATCCTATGCAAACTGGTTTTGTTAAGGGTGTGGGGGTCGACTTAAATTTGTTCCTCCTGAATATCTTAAAAGACTCAAACTATGGAAAGGGGGACTCTAACATATATGGCCTTCATTGATGTAAAAAAGGCGTTTGACAGCATAGACAGGGAGAAAAATGTAGGAATGGAGCTGCCCTGTTAGCTTGCTGTCAGCAATCAAAGAATTGTATCAGGATACCAACGTTAAAATTAGGCTTAATGCCCAGGGCCTTTTATTGAGCCCCATTTCCATGAATCGAAGGTTAAAGCAAGGATGCCCACTAGTGCTGACCCTTTTTATCCTATTTCTTTCAGATCTATCTGTTGCATTGGACAGGAGAAAAAACGCCTCCCTCCCGCCCCACCAAATTGGGCTCCTGCAGGTGTGGTAGGCTATTATTTGCAGACAATCTGGTCCTTTTAGACCAGATCCCCTTTGGATTGCAGCAATCTCTAAGTGCGCTTCTGGCATATATGAGGGAGAATGGCTTAGAAATCAACCCTGCTAAGAACAAGATACTCACTTTTGGGAGCAACAACAAGGGTGGTATATCGGGCTACAAATGGTTCCTCGAAGGCACCCCATTAGTAGAAGTCCAGTCAGTGACTTACTTGGGTGGATTGGTTATCTACAAGAAGGTGGATGGCCCTAGGTGCTTGTCCTTAAAGAAGAATGCCATGCTGATTTCTCAAGCAATAATGCTTCATAGGAAATTTGGTAAATTCTTTCTAGACCCATTGGTTACTTTCTATGAGGCAAAGGTCACTCCGTCGCTGATTTTTGGAGCAGAACGTTTCCTTCACACACCGTACAAGATCTGGGCATCTTTGGAAGGGACCTTCTGAAGAAAGCTTCTAAAGCTGGCTTACTTGGTACCAACTACGGTAATAAAGTACGTACTGGGTCTGATCTCTCCATATGCGAAAACTGTCTGGAAGGCTCTATCACTTTTTCAGAAGTGCCTACTGGCATCGTCAGCCTTACCCTTTGAAATACTTGCCCATTCAAGGGGCGAAACAAAACCTGGCATATTGGTTAAATGGAAGGAAAGGTGTTGGGCCATTTTGGATTAGCTGGGAACAGGAATAGAACTTCTATTAGCCAATCTAAGCAAACTCAAAAAGAATATATGGGCCCAAGACTGGATAAGCACTCTTGAGGACAGAGATTCTCATAGGTGGCAACGTGGAATGTGGAACGAATCAAAGGCTTTTGGTAAAAGGCCCCGCTACCTAAGGCTTTTCCCGTCCCCGTGGTACAGAGCACAGTTTATGAGATTGAGATTCAACGTGCTCCCCACCAATGAAGTCCTGAAAAAATATGGCAAATCCAATACTGACAAGTGTAGATTTTGTAACAACACTGACCAGGTAGAAACACTGTGGCATATCCTAGTGGGATGCAAGAGGCTGACTGAATGTCGGCAAGGTTTTTGGGTAAATGTCTGACTTTAAGACACTGAAGAGGTGGAACTCTTTACGACATGCCTTTTGGTGGCAAAGACTTTGGTTTAATTTTTGCCTCAATACAGTTTTTGAAAGCAGTCCTCTGTGTGTGAAAAGTGACGACCCAATCGTAGAATGGTTGTGATCTGATTTTGTTGTGTTATTGTCTTGTCAAGGAGTGTTGTTTGATGGATTTTAAAGGAATTGATAAAAGTTTGTAAGAAACTATGTATTCAATAAACTTTTTTTTTTTTTTTTTTAAACAATAGTTACAGGTAAGTAACTTAAAACTTCTCAAGCATGGAGTCTGGCATGGATTCACATGCGCATGAATAACAGATACATAGCAGTACAACATTACACCACCACGGGAGGTGGCAAGGCTCAACAGAAACAATTAACTCTTACCTCTGGACAGACTCGCCTCAAGCGAACAGGTTGCACAGAACTGCATGGCTGACTCTGGACTCCTCCCCAGAATCCCTGTTGATGCAGTAGAACTTTGTGAAGGTGTAAGTGGACATCCACGTAGCAGCTCTGCAGAGGTTCAGCAGGGGCACACCAGACAGGAATGCCATCGTCACAGCAATCGCTCTAGTGGAGTGGGCTCTCGGAGGTTGGGCAGCGGTCGGTTCGCCAACCGATGACATTGCATGATGCAGCCGGAGAGCCACCTTGAAATGGAAGCCTTGGACAAGGCCTTCCCCTGGATCACTGGACCAAAGTTCACAAACAGTTGTGAAGTCTTCTGAAACTCTTCGTGCAAGTCACATAGAACTTCAGGGCACGGGAAACGTCCAGCGAGTTTAAGCCAGCGAGTTTAAAGGCCTTTCAGCCGGTGACAAAAGTTTCGTGAAAAAAAGGTAACCCCAAAGGCCCGTTGAGGTGGAATTTTGACTGAACCTTCGGCATGAAAGAGGGGTGCTTGCAGGATAGTGCCTGGATCTCACCTACCCTTCTGGCAGAGGTGATGGCCATGAGGAAAGCCGTTTTAGATGAGAGGAACTTGAGAGGGGCCTGATGCATAGTCTTGAAGGGAGCCCCCATGAGCCTTGTCAGAACCACGTTGAGTTCCCCTGCCAGGGCAGGAGCCTTCACCAGTGGGGAAGATCAAAAAAGTCCTTTGAGAAATTCCTTGACAAGTCGGTGGAACCAAAGCAATGATCTTCCTGGAGACCTGGTGTAGCAGGAGATAGCCATCATATATACCTTGATAAAGGCGTGCACCAGTCTGGCCTTGGCCAAGTATAGCAAGTATGGGATGATCTGTGTGGCCTGAGAGGGGCTATCTTCTGAGACGGGCACCACATAATGAAGCGCTTCCACTTTAGTACTTCAAAGTCAACGACGCTCTGGCGAGGACCTCCCTGTAGTCCAGAGGCAACTCATATCCTGCAAACTCTAGGGCTGCAGGAACCAAGCCCTCAGGGTCAGCGATCCTGGGTTGTGATGAAGGATTGGGCCCCCTTCGCTGGTGAGACGTTCTGGAACCACTGGCAGCTTTACCGGAGGCAAGGCTGACAGGCTGAGAAGGTCCGGATACCAAATCTGCCTCGGCCACGACGGGGCGATAGGTATCATCTTGCATGGACACTCTCTGAGTGTGTTGATGATTTGTAGCAGGAGAGGGAACGGAGGAAACATGTACTGAAACAGCCCTTCCCACGAGAAAGAGAACGTGTCCCCGAGGCTCCTCGGTTGTTGTAATCTGCTGGCAACCTTCTGGCACTTGGAGTTCACCGATGTCGCAAACAGGTCTATCTGGGGCCTGCCTCATTTGACGAATAGGCGGTCCACCTAATCCTGATGAAGCTCCCACTCGTGGCAGGAGCGCAGTTTCCTGTTGAGGGAGTCTGCGATGGTGTTCTTGATTCCGGCCAGGTGGAGACAAATGAGGAACATCTCCTTTCCGACAGCCCAGTGCCACAAGTCCTGTGCCTCCTTGGAGAGCACCGGGGATCGAGTCCCCCCTGCTTCCTGATGTAGAACATGGTGGTGGCGTTGTCCGTGAAGATCCTTACCACCTTGCTTTTCAGAGATGGAAGGAACGACTTGAGGGCTGTGGGAAACCTGAAGGTGTCTCACCTGCTAGTCCCTGGGGATCTGTCATCCAGGTGGCCAGCAAAAACAAAGAGGTGATGGCTGGAAGGTTTAGACTGAATCTTAACCACTGGCATTGCTCGGGGCAACCCTCCAGACCATCGTTCTTCGCCTGCCAAGCCATTACAGAAGGGGAAAGACCATATGCAAATCAGGCTTGGCCCCACCCCAAAAGGGGAAGTCCAGCCCGAACTGCTAGGTCACATCCCTTCTGCACGAGACCACAAGCATCCCCAAACATGTTTCACCCTTGTTGGGGCTCATCAGTGAGGAGTAGCTTGGGTCTCTAGGCCCAGCAGGCACGGGACCCACGTCTGGGCATACCCGTCCCACTCGGGGTGACAAAGCAAAAACAAAGAGGTGATGGCTGGAAGGTTTAGACTGAATCTTAACCACTGGCATTGCTCGGGGCAACCCTCCAGACCATCGTTCTTCGCCTGCCAAGCCATTACAGAAGGGGAAAGACCATATGCAAATCAGGCTTGGCCCCACCCCAAAAGGGGAAGTCCAGCCCGAACTGCTAGGTCACATCCCTTCTGCACGAGACCACAAGCATCCCCAAACATGTTTCACTCTTGTTGGGGCTCATCAGTGAGGAGTAGCTTGGGTCTCTAGGCCCAGCAGGCACGGGACCCACGTCTGGGCATACCCGTCCCACTCGGGGTGACAAAGCAAAAACAAAGAGGTGATGGCTGGAAGGCTTAGACTGAATCTTAACCACTGGCATTGCTCGGGGCAACCCTCCAGACCATCGTTCTTTGCCTGCCAAGCCATTACAGAAGGGGAAAGACCATATGCAAATCAGGCTTGGCCCCACCCCAAAAGGGGAAGTCCAGCCCGAACTGCTAGGTCACATCCCTTCTGCACGAGACCACAAGCATCCCCAAACATGTTTCACCCTTGTTGGGGCTCATCAGTGAGGAGTAGCTTGGGTCTCTAGGCCCAGCAGGCACGGGACCCACGTCTGGGCATACCCGTCCCACTCGGGGTGACAAAGCAACAACAAAGAGGTGATGGCTGGAAGGTTTAGACTGAATCTTAACCACTGGCATTGCTCGGGGCCACCCTCCAGACCATCGTTCTTCACCTGCCAAGCCATTACAGAAGGGGAAAGACCATATGCAAATCAGGCTTGGCCCCACCCCAAAAGGGGAAGTCCAGCCCGAACTGCTAGGTCACATCCCTTCTGCACGAGACCACAAGCATCCCCAAACATGTTTCACCCTTGTTGGGGCTCATCAGTGAGGAGTAGCTTGGGTCTCTAGGCCCAGCAGGCACGGGACCCACGTCTGGGCATACCCGTCCCACTCGGGGTGACAAAGCAAAAACAAAGAGGTGATGGCTGGAAGGTTTAGACTGAATCTTAACCACTGGCATTGCTCGGGGCAACCCTCCAGACCATCGTTCTTCGCCTGCCAAGCCATTACAGAAGGGGAAAGACCATATGCAAATCAGGCTTGGCCCCACCCCAAAAGGGGAAGTCCAGCCCGAACTGCTAGGTCACATCCCTTCTGCACGAGACCACAAGCATCCCCAAACATGTTTCACCCTTGTTGGGGCTCATCAGTGAGGAGTAGCTTGGGTCTCTAGGCCCAGCAGGCACGGGACCCACATCTGGGCATACCCGTCCCACTCGGGGTGACAAAGCAAAAACAAAGAGGTGATGGCTGGAAGGCTTAGACTGAATCTTAACCACTGGCATTGCTTGGGGCAACCCTCCAGACCATCGTTCTTCGCCTGCCAAGCCATTACAGAAGGGGAAAGACCATATGCAAATCAGGCTTGGCCCTACCCCAAAAGGGGAAGTCCAGCCCGAACTGCTAGGTCACATCCCTTCTGCACGAGACCACAAGCATCCCCAAACATGTTTCACCCTTGTTGGGGCTCATCAGTGAGGAGTAGCTTGGGTCTCTAGGCCCAGCAGGCACGGGACCCACGTCTGGGCATACCCGTCCCACTCGGGGTGACAAAGCAAAAACAAAGAGATGATGGCTGGAAGGTTTAGACTGAATCTTAACCACTGGCATTGCTCGGGGCCACCCTCCAGACCATCGTTCTTCACCTGCCAAGCCATTACAGAAGGGGAAAGACCATATGCAAATCAGGCTTGGCCCCACCCCAAAAGGGGAAGTCCAGCCCGAACTGCTAGGTCACATCCCTTCTGCACGAGACCACAAGCATCCCCAAACATGTTTCACCCTTGTTGGGGCTCATCAGTGAGGAGTAGCTTGGGTCTCTAGGCCCAGCAGGCACGGGACCCACGTCTGGGCATACCCGTCCCACTCGGGGTGACAAAGCAAAAACAAAGAGGTGATGGCTGGAAGGTTTAGACTGAATCTTAACCACTGGCATTGCTCGGGGCAACCCTCCAGACCATCGTTCTTCGCCTGCCAAGCCATTACAGAAGGGGAAAGACCATATGCAAATCAGGCTTGGCCCCACCCCAAAAGGGGAAGTCCAGCCCGAACTGCTAGGTCACATCCCTTCTGCACGAGACCACAAGCATCCCCAAACATGTTTCACCCTTGTTGGGGCTCATCAGTGAGGAGTAGCTTGGGTCTCTAGGCCCAGCAGGCACGGGACCCACATCTGGGTATACCCGTCCCACTCGGGGTGACAAAGCAAAAACAAAGAGGTGATGGCTGGAAGGCTTAGACTGAATCTTAACCACTGGCATTGCTCGGGGCAACCCTCCAGACCATCGTTCTTTGCCTGCCAAGCCATTACAGAAGGGGAAAGACCATATGCAAATCAGGCTTGGCCCTACCCCAAAAGGGGAAGTCCAGCCCGAACTGCTAGGTCACATCCCTTCTGCACGAGACCACAAGCATCCCCAAACATGTTTCACCCTTGTTGGGGCTCATCAGTGAGGAGTAGCTTGGGTCTCTAGGCCCAGCAGGCACGGGACCCACGTCTAGGCATACCCGTCCAACTCGGGGTGACAAAGCAACAACAAAGAGGTGATGGCTGGAAGGTTTAGACTGAATCTTAACCACTGGCATTGCTCGGGGCAACCCTCCAGACCATCGTTCTTCGCCTGCCAAGCCATTACAGAAGGGGAAAGACCATATGCAAATCAGGCTTGGCCCCACCCCAAAAGGGGAAGTCCAGCCCGAACTGCTAGGTCACATCCCTTCTGCACGAGACCACAAGCATCCCCAAACATGTTTCACCCTTGTTGGGGCTCATCAGTGAGGAGTAGCTTGGGTCTCTAGGCCCAGCAGGCACGGGACCCACATCTGGGTATACCCGTCCCACTCGGGGTGACAAAGCAAAAACAAAGAGGTGATGGCTGGAAGGCTTAGACTGAATCTTAACCACTGGCATTGCTCGGGGCAACCCTCCAGACCATCGTTCTTTGCCTGCCAAGCCATTACAGAAGGGGAAAGACCATATGCAAATCAGGCTTGGCCCTACCCCAAAAGGGGAAGTCCAGCCCGAACTGCTAGGTCACATCCCTTCTGCACGAGACCACAAGCATCCCCAAACATGTTTCACCCTTGTTGGGGCTCATCAGTGAGGAGTAGCTTGGGTCTCTAGGCCCAGCAGGCACGGGACCCACGTCTAGGCATACCCGTCCAACTCGGGGTGACAAAGCAACAACAAAGAGGTGATGGCTGGAAGGTTTAGACTGAATCTTAACCACTGGCATTGCTCGGGGCAACCCTCCAGACCATCGTTCTTCGCCTGCCAAGCCATTACAGAAGGGGAAAGACCATATGCAAATCAGGCTTGGCCCCACCCCAAAAGGGGAAGTCCAGCCCGAACTGCTAGGTCACATCCCTTCTGCACGAGACCACAAGCATCCCCAAACATGTTTCACCCTTGTTGGGGCTCATCAGTGAGGAGTAGCTTGGGTCTCTAGGCCCAGCAGGCACGGGACCCACGTCTGGGCATACCCGTCCCACTCGGGGTGACAAAGCAAAAACAAAGAGATGATGGCTGGAAGGTTTAGACTGAATCTTAACCACTGGCATTGCTCGGGGCAACCCTCCAGACCATCGTTCTTCGCCTGCCAAGCCATTACAGAAGGGGAAAGACCATATGCAAATCAGGCTTGGCCCCACCCCAAAAGGGGAAGTCCAGCCCGAACTGCTAGGTCACATCCCTTCTGCACGAGACCACAAGCATCCCCAAACATGTTTCACCCTTGTTGGGGCTCATCAGTGAGGAGTAGCTTGGGTCTCTACGCCCAGCAGGCACGGGACCCACGTCTGGGCATACCCGTCCCACTCGGGGTGACAAAGCAAAAACAAAGAGATGATAGCTGGAAGGTTTAGACTGAATCTTAACCACTGGCATTGCTCGGGGCAACCCTCCAGACCATCGTTCTTCGCCTGCCAAGCCATTACAGAAGGGGAAAGACCATATGCAAATCAGGCTTGGCCCCACCCCAAAAGGGGAAGTCCAGCCCGAACTGCTAGGTCACATCCCTTCTGCACGAGACCACAAGCATCCCCAAACATGTTTCACCCTTGTTGGGGCTCATCAGTGAGGAGTAGCTTGGGTCTCTAGGCCCAGCAGGCACGGGACCCACGTCTGGGCATACCCGTCCCACTCGGGGTGACAAAGCAAAAACAAAGAGGTGATGGCTGGAAGGTTTAGACTGAATCTTAACCACTGGCATTGCTCGGGGCAACCCTCCAGACCATCGTTCTTCGCCTGCCAAGCCATTACAGAAGGGGAAAGACCATATGCAAATCAGGCTTGGCCCCACCCCAAAAGGGGAAGTCCAGCCCGAACTGCAGGACACGGCCACATCTTTTGGATCCAGTTCCTGGGGGTTGACCAGTGCGGGAGGATCACCTGGATGAGGGGTCTTCGGGGAGCGGAAGTGTGACACCGTATGGTGAGACACGGTATCGCCTTCCCTGTAGAACCTTTTCCCCATCCTACCAGTTAGGATACCAAGGAACTGAACCTTCCCCCCCTTTTCCGGCATGGACACTTTCGCACGGACAACTCATCGTGGGCGACAACGGACTAACACCAGAGCCGTATACCTGGCATGTCCCAATACAAAGGTCAGGCAATTACTGATCATTACACACACCTGACTTCCATCACACTTCCCAACACAGATAAAAGGGCGGAGCACGAAAGCACACTCTGAGCGAGGCAAAACACACAAGGAAACAACAGTTCCAAGATGGCAGTTTAATACGCGTACATAGACAGCGAGACCAGGGAGGGTTGCAAGGAGGGAAGTGCCCTCAACCTTTAAAGACCGCTATTTTCGTGGAGCTTGGAAAGTAAGAAACCTAAGACCAGGAGCTAAAGCTGATCAAACCTGTACAGTGTGTTGGAGGTACCCGGTGCTCTCCCACGTCGATAACCAAGGCGGGGAGGAGCAATTGCTGCTGTGGTACTGTCCTTGGATCCTACAACAAAGCAGCATCAGTAAAGATAGCACAGCCAGTGAGTCAGAGAGACTGATACCAAACCAGCCTGTGTTTTGGACCAAGGTTGCAAGCAGCAACATTGTATGAAGATATCTAAGAGAACAGTGTGTGAGATGTATGTGACAAGCAACACAAATATAATTGGAAACCAAAGGAGTGACTGAACTTTGGGAGGCCAAGAAAAGATACCGTAAACAGAGTGTTCCAGCGCCACATGGGTGCACATTCTAAAGTCTCTATGAGGTATCCAACTGATGCGAAGTGTGAGAAAAAGGGAATCTTGAGATCAAAGTGGTCCTGCAACGGGTCAAGCTAAACCCTGTGCACATTCGAAAGTCTTTGATGGTTTAATGTATACTGCAGTTGGTCCAAGCCCAGCTGAGGGAGACTAATTGGGAAATGGAAAGAAATCTAAGCCTGGCTGAGGGGGATCCGGGGTGAACCGTGAGTCACCCTAGAAAGAACCTTCTGTGAACATTGAAATAAGTGGTTCCAATGTTGAACTTTTGCTTTGGAAAAGGATCTGCGCCCGGCTAAGGGGGATCCAGGGTGAACACCCAAATTGAATACTTGTAAAAGGAAAATAACTTTTGCATCTTGTTTCTTTTGTACGTCAGGCCCTCTGAATTAAGAGACTTTTTAAGTAAAGAGACTTGGACACAGAAGGTCCTGATACGGATAATGGAACAGTAGCTTCATGCCGCAGAAGCCAGAGTGTGTGGTGAACTGCCTTGCCCTGTGCTCAAAACGTGAGGAAGGGAGGCCAACGGCCAGAACATCCTGACATATCATTTTGTGAATACTTTTTTCTTTTTCATGAACACTACCCCAGACTATTTGTAAATTAGCAGTAAGGATTGGCAATAGATGTTTTTGAGTATAGTCCCTTTTATTTTGACAAGACTCCAATAGGCCTGCATTATTATTATTTGATGGCTGTAGCTTGCTCCCATTGAAGATTTAGGTTTAGATAGGCATTTGTCACACCCTTGCATAAGTTCAATAAACCCCCTTGAACTGTGGTCACTTGTGTCTATCTTACTGTTGATATCATGCCTTCCTTACAGGACCCAGAACACTGCCCATAGCTCCAGGATGTTTATATGAAGATCCTTCTCCTCCGGCAGCCACAGGCCTCTGGCGTGCAGACGTCCGGGGTGTGCTCCTGATCCGTCCAGGGAGGCTTCCATGGTGACTGTATCCTGGTATGGGGGATTCTGAAATCTCATGCCTGGGGCGATGTTGGTTTGGATGCCCCGCTATCTTATCGCCCGACAGAACTTGCGGTTGAGAGAGATTTTGTCCGTGAAGCTTCCGGACACTTGTAACCAGCGAGCATCCAGGAATTCCTGAAGGGGTCTCATTTGCAGCCTGCAGAGCCGGATGAGGTAGATGTAGGACATCATGCTCAGTAACGACTTGATGGCCTGCACCGTGGCTGTCTTCGATGACGACAGTCGTTGCACCTTTCCTTGAAGGGCGATGCCAGCCAAGACACTGTATTGAGAGTGGCGCCTAAGAATAGTGCGTTTTCTGATGGCGTTAAGCTGGACTGTGGATAGTAGATGGTGAATCCCAGATCCATCAGTATCCAGATGGTTGTCTCTGTGTGTCTGTCGGCCAGCTCCGACGAGAGGGCGCAAATCAGCCAGTCGTCCAGCTACAGATATAAGTGTATGCCCTGTAGACGCTGATGGGCTGCCACTGGTGCCCGGCATTTTGTGAACACTCTGGGGACCGACTTCAAACCGAAAGGTAAAGCCTTGAACTGGTAGTGCTGCCCCTACACCATGAAGCGTAGAAAGCTTTGATGCTTCTTGTGAATGGGGACATGGAAGTAGGCGTCCTCCAGGTCCAACAACGCCAAGAAGTCTCCTTTATCCAATTGACTGAGCATGTGTTGAAAAGTGACCACCCTGAACTTTTAGACTTTGGGACTTTAGGTATTTGTTCAGACGCCGTAGGTCTAAGATGGGCCTCCAGCCCCCTGTCTTCTTTCTAACCAGATAGTATCCCGTTGGGGAACTAGCTCTATTGCCCCTTTTCGCAGCATGACCCCTACCTCTTTCAGGAGCTGAGGGATGTGCTGCTCCTAATGGGTAACGGGAGGGATCAGCGGACAACCTGCATTGAAACTCCATGGTGTGTCCTTGTCCGAGAGTGTCCAGCACCCATCTGTCGATGGTGATCTTTTTCCACTCGCTGATTAACTTAGTCAGCCGGCCTCCCACCGGGGTCATGAGTGGGGGTCCGACGTCCTGGTCGGTTCAGGCTTCCTTCCTCCGCTACCGTAGGCATAGGAACGGCCTCTATAGGCTTCCTGAGTTGTGAATCTGGAAGGCTGACGGTAGGATGTGGAGAAACCTTTTGAAGACCTGCTTGACATTTCACTGAAGGAGTGAAAAGAAGAGCAGTGCTGCTGGAGAATGCCCAGGGAACAGGCCATATCCGCTTTGATAGCCTGGAGGCACTTGTCGACGACTTTCCCAAATAGATTCTCTCCATTGAAGGGCATGTCCAGCAACTTCGCTTGGATCTCCAGACGGAAATTCGCGGCCCTCATCCAGCCTTGGTGAGGAAGGCAGACACCTTTCACAATTTTCCAGAACCCCACGTCGGCGACGTCCAATGCCACTGTGATGGCGTGATCAGACGATACCTCCCCTTCCTGGAAGGGAGCGATTGCCTCCATCTTCTTATCGTCGGGGTGGAACACCAGAATAGGCCCCACTTGAACCACAACTCCCTGTCGTACTTGTCTAGGATTGGCAATGCGTTGGCCGCCTTGATAGTGGACACTGCGGTGTAAATCATCTTCTTTCCCATGGCGTCCATCCTCTTCCCCTCGCTGTCTGGAGGGACCGAAGACGACGAGGACGGGTTGGCCGACCGTTTTCTTGCTGCCGCCGATACCACCAAATCCAGCGATGGCTGCAACCTCAGGCACCCAGGTGCGGAGTCCGGCACACAATATTTCTTCTCCAGCCTATCCCGTTTGGATGGAGTAGTGCAAGCACTCTTCATGAGGGCCAGGCCTTCTTCCCAAACGTCGTCCAGAAGGGGCATTGCCATGATCATCTTCCTCTTGGCTTCGCGCCTCTGGTACAAGAAGCCCTCCTTCTTGGTATTCTCGGACATAAACTGGAATAGCTTGGATGCTCTGGAGATCATGGAATGGAACGATTCCACCTCACCCTGTGGGGACACCCTATGTGGAGTATCCAAATGTGGAGATTCGCTATCCGCTGTGACGATATCCTCGTCATCACCCGTCATTGTGGCTATATCCGTCCCCGTACCTGGGTCTGTTGGGGGAGAAGGGACCCGACGTGGTGGCCGGAGGTTGAAATGGGGGCATCGGATGATGCTTCCTCTTCTTCGCTGGTGGCTGATCGGGGACCTGGGGGACCACAGGTGCCGGAGCTGGAGACATCTTCATCTGGATTTCTGACACCAAGGTGTGCAGGGACGACAGAATACCCAAGGAAATGTCCCTCGGCTGAGATGACAGAACAGGAAAACTAGGCCTGGCGCCATCGTTCTCCTCTTCAACGTCCTTGTGGACTGTGTGTAAGGTCTCCTGGTCGTCGTCCGTGGACGAGACCTCTATGCCTTGGGCAACGGCCTAGGAGGGCTGTTTTGGGCCTCCTCGCCCCACCTTGTCCCCCCTGAGGTTCTTGAACCGGGGCCTGAGCTGGTTCCCCCCCCCCCTTCCATTGTGCCAGTAGACTTTGCCAAAGTCATTGCGGCATTGTCACACCTTGTGGGTAGGGACATCTTCGGAGCTGAGGGGGCTACCTTTGCAGGATCAGTGTCCTTAGCTGTTGTCGACTCCGTCCCCTACAAGGTCTTAGCCTGTGCTGGTTGAGCCTGCTTGGGCTGTTTGGCCTTCTTCTCCTCCTTCTGCAGCTTCTCAGATTTCTCATGTAGTTTAGCCGGGGTAGATGACTTCCTCTTCAAAGAAATGATATGATATGATATGATATATGATATGGTATTTGTAACGCGCCTATACACAGGTGTTTCAAGGCGCGAAGAAGAGGTTGATTGCCGGCTGGCAATGATATGATATGATATCTATAACATGCCTATACACAAGTGTTTCAAGGTGCGACGAGGCAAAAGAAGGCGAACAGAGGGAAGACATAGGCAACGATCATACTAGGCCAGGTGACATGGAGATCGCACAAGTGCAGGGAAGGTGGGAATGGAAAAGTGTGAGGGGGCAGTGCAATACAAGGGATCAACAGAAAATTAAATAAATAGAAACCAATAAATAAATGTACAGCCAGCTGGTGACAAGTGCAAGGGTAAGTGCATACATGTTATGTTATGTTACTTGGCATTTGTATAGCGCCTTATGTATCATTGGTATGACCTCAAATCGCTGGTAGGTTGAACTCCCTCGGGAACCGTAGTTCAAGTCAGTAGAGCTACAGTGTCGTACAGTGCGTGGGTGCACCAGATATGTGTGCAGCTGGTGTAGTTGTTGGATGATAGCTGTTTCCTAGCGATAGGTGTGGTGCTGCGGAAATCAGTTGGATGTGTTCAGTCTGGTGGGTGGACAGCCAGAGTGGGTTCTGGCTGCGTTAGGCCCAAGGGACGCCTATGCGAGTAACTATCCGGAATGTGCTCAGCTAGCTGCATTTTCTTAGGGTGGTGAGGTGATCATGGAGTTGTGTTCGTATGTGAACAGCTAGGCCGAATTAACAGGGGTATCGCTGTGTTCTGGTTGAATGATGGTGTATAGTACAGAGTAGGCGTAGGGGTGTGATATGGTGGTTATCAGTATAAGCGCCTGAGACCAGGCATGTGAGCAGGACAGTGGGGACGTACATAGCGACATACAGATATATAGGGACAGGATGGATACAGGTATATATGGGATACAGATATATATGGGGATACAGGTAGATAGCATATATAGGGATACAGAAATATGGCAACAACATGGTGAACAGGTGTTGCCTCAATCCACGACATCTGCACCGTCCGCCACAATCCGCACCGTCCGAGGCATCTGCACCGTCTTTGGCATCCGCTCCATCCGTTCCATCCACTCCATCTGTTCCATCCACTCCATCCATTCTGTCTACTCCGTCCACTCCATCAAATCCATCCGTTCCATTCACACCATCCATTCCATCCACACCATCCGCTCAATCCGTTCCATCCACACCATCCACACCATCCGCTCCATCTGCTCCATCCATTCCATCCACACCATCCGTTCCATCCACAGCATCCGCTCCATCCACACCATCCGCTCCATCCTCACCATCCCTTCCATCCACTCCATCCATTCCATACAGTCCAACTGTTTCATCCACTCCATCCACTCAATCTGTTCCATCACTCCATCCGTTTCATCCAGTCCATCCGTTCCATCCACTCCATCCGTTCCATCCAATCCATCCGTTCCATCCGTTCTATCTGTTCTATTCAGTCTATCCGTTTCAGTCACTCCATCCGTTCCATCCACTCTGCTTACTCCTTTATTTTCTTTATTCGATCAACTCTGACATTCTGTTTACGGTGTCCATTCACTCTGTTTACTCCATCCATTGACTCCATTCACTTCAATCATTCTCTTTAATGCATCCATTCTATCCTATCATGTGGGTGAGCACCAGGTAGGACAGCTTTGTTGTGCGTTTCGTCGTTCGCTTGCTCGGGGGTTTGGACACATCTTGGGTGGACATCGGTGTTAAGGGAAGAGCCACGTTATCAGTAGTTTGCGGAATGACAAGAAGTCTTCATCTTCAGTGAGTCGGATGTGGAGTGGAAGCGAGTTCCATAGAGTGGGGGCCAAGGCTGAGAACGAGGATCCTCCTATCCTGACTGAGTTGGTGGTTGGTATCACTAAAAGGAGGGCAGAGCTTGATCTTAGTGTGGGTGGTAGGGTTTTAGCTTGTCTTGCAGGTATAGAGGGCCGGTCTTGTGCACTGCTTGGTGGGTGATGCATAGGGTTTTGAAAGTGGCCCTTCGTCCAACTTGGAGCCAGTGGAGAGTTGTGAGAGCTGGAGAGGTGTGGTCTCTTGGGCCTAGTGCTAGTAGCATTTTGGCAGCATTGTTTTGTGCTATTTGCAGTTTAATGAGGTGGTTTGCTCGGACTCCAAGATAAAGGGAGTTAGCGTAGTCCAGTCTTGATACTACAATAGACTGAACAGCTGCAAGACTGTTAGGAAAGGAGAGTTAAAGAAAAATGCATCTAAGAATTTTGAGGTGGAAGTGACAAGACTTAGATACGTTGTTGATTTGGCAGAGAGGGTTAGGTCAGAGTCCAGTGTGCATCCAAGTTTTTTTTATACTGTGGCCGAGGTGGTGGGTGGATTGCCCATGGATGCGGGCCAAGGTAAAAGGTGGGGGAGAAGCTCAGTGTTGCTGCACACCATGATTTCGGTTTTAGTGGGGTTTAGGAGGAGGTGGTTTGTAGTCATCCAACGATCAATATCAAGGAGGCAGGCTGCAAGGTCGGGCTGAGAGTTGGAGTCTGAGTTGAGGAGCTTTAGGATTAATTGAGTGTCGTCGGCGTAGTTATAGCACAGGATGTTGTGCGGACGGATTATTCCAGGGAGGGTGGACATATAGAGGGTGAACAGGAGAGCTGATAGGCATGCTCCTTGTGGTACTCCAGTATTGACTGGTCGAGCGGAGGAAGCAAAGGTGGATAGGAGGGTTATTTGTTTCCTGTTGTTGAGGAAGGAGGCTATCCATTAAAGAGCGTTTCCACGGATTCCTAGGGAGTGGAGGTGGTCAAGTAGGATTGAGTGGTTAATTGTGTCGAAGGCGGCAGAGCGGTCTAGGAGGATTAGTGCAGCGCATCCTGCAGAGTCCACAGTGATCTTAAGATCGTCCCAGATTGAGGCCAGAGTGGTTTTGGTTCCGTGTTGTGGTCTGAAGCCTGATTGTGCTGGGTCAAGGAGGTTGTTGGATTCGACAAAGGCATTTAGTTGGGCAAGGAACCTGGTGTTTGAGATGGGGCAGTAGTTTTTAAGGTCAAGGGGGTTGATGGATGTTTTTTTTTAGAAGAGGCTTGAGATGTGCAATTTTGAAGGCGTCAGGAAAGATTCCTGAGCTGAAGGAGTCATTTCGGATGGTTCTTGCATACTCTCCTGCGCAGGTGGATGAGAATATTTCTTTGAGGACTGAGGCGGGGCAGGAGTCAAGGGGGGAGCCAGATTGTTTTCGAGCAGAGAGAAGGTCAATGGGCGGATGGATTATGTGGCGTTGAGAGGAGGGCCAGTTTGTTGTTAAGAGAAGTTGTTCTGTCGAGAGCAGTGGTGTAGAAGTGGAGAGAGAGCGAGTCACAGAGTGATTGGGTTGGGGTGGATTGGGTTGAGGTACAGGTTGGTTTGACAAATTCAGAAATGATTTTTTGGAGTTCCTTGCTGCTGTTTCCACAGTTGAGAATTCGGGAGTTGTAGTGGGCTTTTTTTGCTTTTCGTATTTCAGCTCTGTAGTGGCGATGGTGCAGGGCGAGGGTGGATCTACTCAGGTTAGTTTTACTTTTCCGCCATTTGCATTCGAGGGATTTGTTCAGTTGTTTTGCAATCTTCAGTTCTGGTGTAAACCATCTGGGATAAGGACCACTGTGAGGGGAGGGTTGGCAGAGGAGAGGAGGTCAAAGATGCTGCGTCTGTTTTTTGCTACAGAGCGGGCATTAAAAAGGATGAATCTTACTTCGGAATGGGGGGTTGCCCTGGAGGTTGTAGGGGTGGTGGTGGAGGGAATTGGGGTAATGGTGGGAGACGGTGGCTAGGGGGGATCAGGGGTATGAGGGAGAGGGAGGGGGTAGGGTGGCAGCGGGATCTGGGAGGTGATTGATGTGGACCGGTCGATGGAGATGGGAAGAGTAGGCGGGCAGAGGCAGGGGTGTGCGGGGGGAGGACGGAGTTGGACGGGTGTGTGGGGGTGGGCAGTTGGGCAGAGAGATTTTGGACTGGGGATTCAAGGGTGAATCGCATGGGGATAGGGATGCTAGGTGTGCTGTGCGAGAAGTCGAGGGAGAGGGGTTGAAAGCGGGGTGAGAGAGGTGGGGAGGGAGCTGATGGTGGGGGGTGAGAGATTGATGGGATGGGTCGAGGTAGGAGGGGTGAGGAGTAGTGGGAGATTGAAGGGGACCAGGAAATGTTCTCTTTTTCTATGGTTTCAGTGCAGTCGGAGTGTGTGTGAGAGGGTGGGGGGTGGGAGGGCGATTGAGATGCGGCCACTGTTCTTGCCAGTGCGAGACGTGCAGTTTTTAGGGAGGGGAAGGGTTATGGTGTGTGGGGGATGTTAGTGGGAGTCGATGGGAGGAAAGAGCAGGGCGTGGGGGGTGGAGGTGGGTCTGCGGGGGGGATGGTTCAGTGGTGGGATGGGGGCAGACTCTGGGGTAAAGGGGTTTGAGGGGGTATGCTTGGAGGTGGGTGGGTGGGTGGAAGGGACGGGAGAAATTGAGGTCTTCGGATATGATATGGCATTTGTAACGCGCCTATACACAAGTGGTTGGCACGCCATCAGCGTCCTCTGGTTTGGAAGTTGGATAGGGGGGTGGGGTGAGATCATGGTGGGTGGGATAGTTTGAGATGTGAGGAGGGAGGAGTTAAGGGGAGGGAGGTGAGAGGTGCACCAGAGTGAAGCTCTCATTTTGGATTTAGCTGGGAGGGAAGGAGTCAGGGTGAGGCGCAGGGGGAGTTGAGGCTTGGTTGTAATATTAAGAAGTGGAATTCAACACAGTGGATTCACAGCACAGTGAATTTAATGGGGTATACTTAATATTGCTTGACCTTAGTATATAGCTGCACAATTCAATACAGTAAAACTTTAGTGGACGCTCAATGTTATTTGGGCACACTTTCTAGATGCAAGATTCAACACAGTGGGCCTCATTACGACCCAGGCGGTAAGGGGTTAACAGCGCCGTAAAAGGTGTTGGCGCCGTTAAACCCTAACCGCCTAATTACGAGGTCCCTTTGCGGGACCCGACCTTAACGGCTGGTTTTACCAGCCATTAAGGAAGGAACCCGCAAAGGGACTTTCGAGGTAATTACGGTACCGCAATGTGTGGTACCGTAATTACTGCCTTCTCCATTCCCATTGAGTCCTATGGGGGCAAAAATGGGAATGGGGAAGGGCCAATGGGGAATTACCGCCCCGCCAACCTTGGAATGGGGCGGTAATTCTGCCATTCACCATGGCAGAGTTGGTAAAATACTGGCGTCAACCATGGCGCTAATAGCGCCATGGTTAACGCCAGGGTCGTAATGAGGCCCAGTGACAATTTTGGGATGACACAGTGAGATTGTTAGGGCACACTCACTGTTGTTGGGCAACTATCTGGATGCGAGATTCAGCATAGTGAAGCTATTAGTATTGCTTGACCTTAATATGTGGTTGTACAATTCAGTAGGGTAAACTCTAGTGGACGCTCAGTGATGTTTGGGCACACTATCTGGATTTAAGTTTGTTTGGGAGACTTCTCATATTTGGCTAATTTCCCTTACCTACTGAGTCCCTCAGCAGCTTTGCTGGATTTCTAGGATTTACTTTTTTCACCTGGTAAGAGTGTGAGCCTTTTTTCCCACTCTTACATGTGTTTTGCTATGTGTATTTCTACTTTCTGTGTGATCTTGGGCACTGGAGACTCACCTACTCCATGTGCACCACTTTTTGCGTGTGTTACACAGCATCTTAAGTGCAGTGACACAGGGTTGTCTTTGAGACTTCCCACTGACTCAATTTTTCTGGGGCGGACTACTGTCCCCCAGAAACATGTAAAGTTGCCATTAACGTTATGTAGTCACTTTAAACCACAGACCCAGTACACCCCATCTTACATGGAGTATTGGAAAGGGTTATCTCTTAACCCTTTTTGTCTGTGCCTCTTGGAGCCTTGTTTGGCTCCCTTAACATTAAGACTTGGCTGGCGGTATCTACCCTAACTTTTCTACCGCAATTATCTTATATAAACGTGGTAATGTTTTAGGCTATTATATTAGCCTCGAACATAAACCTGCTTGACCAAATACATTTTATTTTGGTTCCGGCTGGGTTTATTCGACATTTCTTTTTGTTAAAAGTCTTTCTCGTGTTTTACTCTGCAAGCCAAACTGGGGATGACTCCTTTGTTTGCTGTCTTTTCGCGGGCTTCTGCACAGAAGCCCACCTTAAGGCGCCTGATAGTCTAGGTAGGCAGGATGTGAGGGAGGGATCTTAGGACCCCTGCCATGGGTTCCCTTGGTAACCCAAGTCGCACTCTTGTCTGATTGGCTAAGGGGACTGGCCTTGCCAGGCCTGCTGTGTGATTGACAGCCAGGCTGTATGAATAGGGGAGAACTGCATAAAAAGCAGGTCTCTGCGACTGGAAAGACAGAGTCGCCACTGGAATGAAAGAACCAACGAGGAACTGGAAGAAGAGGACCCCTACAATGAATGAACCGCCCGGTGAAGCCCTGCTGCAGGTCCGAATCTCCAAATCCGACGACAGAGAAGATCCTCCAGGAAACTTCTTCCCTTGACCAACCAGTTTGCCCAAACTACAAGCCAGGACCCCTCCTCTGATCCAATTCGCTTTACAGAGCTCCAGTGGGCCGGATAGCCAGGAAGGTCGGACCCTGCTTGGGTTTTAAGGAGCACACCTTTTATTCATTGTTTTTCTCTGCTGCTGTTTTCTTCCCTGGGTGGCACAGGACTCTCCAGTCTTCGTACTTCGTGTCAGTCTGATAGTCGCTTCAGGAACCGTGAGCCCTGCAGGAACCATCAGGAACGTCCACCTCAGCTACAGCTCCCTCTCCGTTTTAAGGTACTGTGCAAATCTGGTTGTCCGTTTCGGTCAGCCGCGGTGAAAGTGTTTGAAATCTTTCTCCAATCCGAGGGCTTGTCCTTCTCTTCTCTTTGAACTAACTTTTCTACCAACCAACCGCGTCCAGAATCTGGGCCACGAACTTTACTGCGAACTACCCTGAACTGTGTGATCTTGAGCAAAAGACTTTTGACCCATTGACTTTGGCCCTAAGCCTTTTTTATCTGATCTCCTCACTGTAGTCTCTCTTGTTCAATTACCCTGAGTACTTACCTGTTGGTTTTCCCTAATTTCTCATAACTTTGTCTTTCCCTCTCTTTTAAATTGCTGGAGTGCCATTTTGCTCCCACTTCATTTTTTGAGCTTAACTTCTCTGGAATTTAAGGGAAGTGGTGTGGTGTATTTATGTTTGTGATTTTGATATTGCTTAGAATAGTGAAATGTTATACAACTGTTGAGTAAATAAATATATATTATTTTACTTAGAAACCTTGAGTCAGTGTTTGCCTGAATCATAGTAATTGCTGTCCTTTGTGTAACTATGTGTACTGCTCACTTACTCTTGAGATAAGTCTGGCTGCTCCACTACTGCTACCACTATAACTGTGTAGTACAGGCTTGTACCAAAGGTGAAATTGTATTGTCACTTGTAGTCTTAATTGTGTGTAGTGTTCCCAAAGGTTACTGCATATAATTCTGCCTAACAAAGTTCAACACAGTGCAACTTTTGGGTACAAGGCGGTTGAACTATTGGGGCACACTCAAAGTTGTTGGGCATGCTCTCTAGATGCAAGATTCAACACAGTGACGCTATTAGGGCACACTCAATGTTGTTGGGTACACTTTCTAGGTGCAAGATTCAACACAGTGAAGCTATTAGGGCACATTCAATGTTGTTGGTCACACTTTCTAAATTCAAACTTCAACACAGTGTTGGGTACACTATCTAGATGCAAGGTTCAACACAGTGAAGCAATCTAGATGCAAGATTCGACACAGTGACGCTACTAGGGCAAACTCAATGTTGTTGGGCACACTTTCTAAATTCAAACTTCAACACAGTGTTGGCCACACAATCTAGGTGCAGGATTCGACACAGTGACGCTATTAGGGCACACTCAGTGTTGTTGGGCACCCTTTCTAAATTCAAACTTCAACACAGTGTTGGGTACACTATCTAGATGCAGGTTCAACACAGTGGGCTTCATTACAGGTCGGGCCGTCCGGAATGAACAGTGGCGGTAAACCCGCCGCCATTGTTAATTCCGGACCACCCGATCCCGAGTCCTGCAGGCGAGATGGTGCCAGTGTTTCCACTTCCCCATTCCCATTGAGTCCTACGGGACTCAATGGGAATGGGGATTTACACCATTCCGCCGCCGGGATTCCCAGGACACCAGGGTCGTAATGCCCTGGTATTTCTGGGAGTCACGGAGGCGGAATGGTAATACGAGTCCGGCGGTAACCAGCCGGTTTTACCGCCGCAGTTACCGCCAGACTCGTAATGAGGCCCAGTGAAGCAATCTAGATGCAAGATTCGACACAGTGACTCTATTAGGGCACACTCAATGTTGTTGGGCACACAATCTAGATGCAAGTTTCGACACAGTGACACTATTAGGGCACACTCAATGTTGTTGACACACAATCTGGATGCAAGATTCGACACAGTGACGCTATTAGGGCACACTCAATGTTGTTGGGCACACTATCTAGATGCAAGATTTGACGCAGTGACGCTATTAGGGCACACTGAACGGTGTTAGGCACACTTTCTAAATTCAAACTTCTTCACAGCAAAAGGTCTTTAGGAGATGACACAGGGACGCAATCTAGATGCAAGATTGCAACACTTAATAAATTCAAACTTCTACACAGTAAAAGGTTCTTAGGGGATGACAGAGTGACGCTATTAGGGCACACTCAATGTTGTTGGGCACATTTTCTAAATTCAAACTTCAACAGAGTGTTGGGTACACTATCCAGATGCAAGGTTCAACACAGTGACACTATTAGGGCACACTCAATGTTGTTGACACACAATCTGGATGCAAGATTCGACACAGTGACGCTATTAGGGCACACTCAATGTTGTTGGGCACACTATCTAGATGCAAGATTTGACGCAGTGACGCTATTAGGGCACACTGAACGGTGTTAGGCACACTTTCTAAATTCAAACTTCTTCACAGCAAAAGGTCTTTAGGAGATGACACAGGGACGCAATCTAGATGCAAGATTGCAACACTTAATAAATTCAAACTTCTACACAGTAAAAGGTTCTTAGGAGATGACAGAGTGACGCTATTAGGGCACACTCAATGTTGTTGGGCACATTTTCTAAATTCAAACTTCAACAGAGTGTTGGGTACACTATCCAGATGCAAGGTTCAACACAGTGAAGCAACCTAGATGCAAGATTCGACACAGTGACACTATTAGGGCACACTCAATGTTGTTGGGCACACTTTCTAAATTCAGGCTTCAACATAGTGAAACTAATAGAGTACACTTAATACCGCTTGACCTTAATATGTAGCTGCACAATTTGACACATTAAAACTTTTAAGTAAGAGTGGTAGGGGTTTCTGGAGTGAAGTGATTGCTTCAGTCCCCAGCCATGCCACACATACTTTTCTTGGTTGGTGCTGGTTGACGGCAGGAGAACCAGGAAGGGGAGCGGCGACTGAAGTGATGGACAAAGCGTTCCACAGGCGCTAGGCCAGCACAATATTGGTAAAATGGGCTCGGATGGCAGAAAATAGCAGCAGCACTTACCTAGTATCCACAAGTGGAAAGAGAGAAGCGGGGCCTGTGCGAGTCTCTAGACTCCAAATGCAACAGGGGGTTCAACCAATCAGGGTACAGTGGGCGGGAGGGAGAAGGGAACTAGGAAGGGGAGAACGGGGATTGAAGTGGGCCACGACGCATTGCACAGGCGCTAGGCCAGCACAATATTGGTCAAATGGGCTCGGATGGCAGAAAATAGCAGCAGTACTCACCTAGTATCCACAAGTGGAATCAAGTGCCAAGTGCTGCTAGGGGGCTGTAGGGATACAGAAAACAACCCCCAAGTGCAAGGGTTGCCAGGGGGGCAGTGCAGGAGTGCAACTGGTTGGGGGACCTGGGCCCGAGGTCAGAGGGTAGCCAGGTGACCAGTACAGTTTCGGATTCAGCGGGGGAGAGCAAGAGAGAAAGCAGAAGCAAAGAGGAAGGTTTTGAGGTGCTTCCGGAACTGAAGATGGTTCTACTCAAGTTTCAGAGAGGCAGAGAGGCTGTTCCAGAAGGAAGCCCTAGCTGAAGAAAGGGTTCTACCACCAACTCATTGCTTGGAGATGCGACTGACCCTGAGGGACTCGGAGGCAAATGAGCGAATAGCTTGAGTAGGAAGATATTTACGAAGAGAGAGTTGAAGGTAAAGAGGCCCCAGACCCCAGTAGGCCTTGTGGACAATGCAGACCGTTTTGAACTTAATCCGCGCAGTCACTGGGAGCCAGTGCAGGGATTTCTGTCCTGGAGAGATACGATCCCTGGGCTTGAGGCCAAGGACACGTCTTGCAGTCCTGTGTTGGATGAGTTGCAGAAGGCGGACAGTAGAAAGAGGCAGATTTAGAAAGAGGCTGTTGCAGTAGTCCAGCCTAGAGCAAACCAGAGCTCTGGAGACAGTGAGCTTCTGGGGGAAAGAGAGGAAAGGAAGAATACCACTGAGGAGGTGCAGCTGGTAATGTGACTTCTTAGAGACGTCAGAGATGTGAGGAGAGAAGGAGAGTGTGGATTTGAAGATGTCCCAAGGTTTAGCCTCACAGATGGGAGCAGGAAGAGAGCCAAGAGAGTGTGGCCAGAGAGTGATAGGAAAGGAGGAAGTAGGTGTGCTGATGAGGAGAATCTCAGTCTTACTGGCATTAAGGCAGAGATCTTTGGCGGCGCACAACTCCTGGATAGCAGACAGACCGTCAGAAATGAGAGAAGGAGAAGAGGTGGCAGAAGGGAGCCTGAAAATTAGCTGATTGTCAGCCGCATAGCACTGGAAGTTGGGGCAGAGTGGCAATGCGGTGGGCAAGAAGTGCCAGGTATTGGTTGAACAGCCAGGGAGGCTAGACCCATGGGGAACACCACAGGTAGAGAGAGAGATGGAGGAGAGGAAGGACCCAAGTTGGACCTGGGAGAGTCGATCAGAGAAGAAAGAGGTGAGCCAAGCAAGGGCTTGATCAGTAATACCCAAGTTATCACAGAGATGGTTGAGCAGGATGGCATGGTTGACCATGTCAAAGGCAGAGGAGAGATCAAGTAAGGTGAGAACATAGGGGGTATTGAAATCGAGGTTAGAGAGCAGGTCTTCACAGATGTTCAGGAGAGCAGTTGCCATGCTTCTGGCAGCTCTGAAGCCAGACTGATGGTCATGGCAACAACTGACAGATTCAGTGTGAAGATTTAGCTGGGAGATGGCCAGCTTTTCCAGGAGTTTGCCCAGGAAAGGAGTGATGGAGATAGGGCGGTAGCTAGCTGGGCAAAAGGGGTTGGCTGAAGGTGTCTTAAGAAGAGGGTGCACAGGGGAGTGCCTCAGGGGGAGGGGGAGACACCAGTGGCAAAGGAATGCTTACAGAAGTCAACCAGAGCAGGTGCCAAGGTGTCAATGTGTTCCTTGATGGTTTTGGAGGAACAGGGGTGAACCTGTTTTGATGAGACCTTCATAGATCGGAATTGCCTAGAAACCTCATCTGGGGAGAACAGGGGGAAGGCAGAAAAGGAGGGAGGAGAGGTGGTCAGAGAGGGGCCAAAGGAAGAGCGAGAGAGGAGAGGGAGAGGAAGAGAGAGAGGACAGAATGTCCTGAGTTATCGAGATGAAATGAGAAGCCAGGGCCGAGCAGAAGGCCTGGGAGGGGACAGGAGAGGTAGAGACTGTAGCAGGATTGGCCAGCTCCTTGACGATTTTAAGAATTTGGCCGAGTTATTGGATGCCGCAGAGGCGCAGGCTTGAATGTGGGCGGAGTGTTTGGGAGTGTTCTATGTGGCTGACCCTCTGCTGGATTGTGGTGCAGTAACTCTACTACCTCTACCTTTTGAGAGGAGGAGCTTCGTGATAAAACCATCACCTCCACGCGGAGCGTAGCGGAGTGTTTGGGAGTGTTCTATGTGGCTGACCCTCTGCTGGATTGTGGTGCAGTAACTCTACTACCTCTACCTTTTGAGAGGAGGAGCTTCGTGATAAAACCATCACCTCCACGCGGAGCGTAGCGGAGCGTAGCGGAGCGTAGCGGAGTGTTTGGGAGTGTTCTATGTGGCTGACCCTCTGCTGGATTGTGGTGCAGTAACTCTACTACCTCTACCTTTTGAGAGGAGGAGCTTCGTGATAAAACCATCACCTCCACGCGGAGCGTAGCGGAGTGTTTGGGAGTGTTCTATGTGGCTGACCCTCTGCTGGATTGTGGTGCAGTAACTCTACTACCTCTACCTTTTGAGAGGAGGAGCTTCGTGATAAAACCATCACCTCCACGCGGAGCGTAGCGGAGTGTTTGGGAGTGTTCGGGAGAGTTCGGTGAGAGTCCGGTGTATTCCGTACTCTTGAACTTTTGCAGTAATGGACCCGAAACACACACCCGGCATTAACCTCCGGACCCCCGTTTCCAGAGCACGGTTACGGAGGCTTCATTCCGCCCCCGCTCAATCAGACTGCCATACACTCAGTCACGAAATATTATCTGCAGCAACGGATCAGCGCGACGATGCGATAGATTCCGGAGACTCCATCGATCAAACGGTACGTGAATATGCTGAAGGAGGGGATGGGGCAGCTCCTATTATAGAGGTCTTGATTAACACTAACATTCAAAATGTGCACGAATGTGTTAGCGATCTGACTTCACCACGGAAAGTTGGCTCCTCGAAGGGGTATGATGACATTCAGCTTGGATCTTGCAGAGGATGTCATTTGTCCGTCTTGCACTCCCCTAAAGCGATTAATAAGGCACCCCTAATTTCCCCCCCCTTTCTCACTGTACCCTCGTCCGTGTCCCCTGTAAGGGCTGTTGCTTGCGAGCCGGCTGGTCCTACGCTTGCTCCGCCCACTGCTACGGCTCTAGTGCTATCGCTATTGTCGGCTAGCTGTCGTGCGCAGTCCTGGGGAGGACTCGGTGATCCCGGCAAGTGCCGATGTGCGTGTGCATCAGAAGAGCCACGAACCAGCATGACAATGTCGTCTGTCTGGAAAGTTGAGGGCGCGGGTGCGGATAGCCTAACGCAACACCCTGGTGAGGCTATGAACTCCCTGAACGACAAGCTAGATGACACCCACTATGAGCATTTATGAAACGTAAATACTGCAATCACTGCGCAAACGACTTTGTGCACACATCTCGCCCCATCTGTCATCCTCGATCGGGCGATTGCCAGTAATGACATTAATGACCTATACAAGCTGCTGTCTAAGCCACTCACAGCTCCCCCTCCTTCACTCAGAGTGCTAGCCTGGAGAGTCATCCAGAAAAGCAACGAAGAAAAGAAAATAATTAATCTAGAGATAAGCAAAAAGGCTAACCAATCTCTGCGAGATAATAGCCCAAGTCAAGTGAACCCGAATCAAGCTAGTGGTGTCTCTGATCCTTGCTCTGAAAATGATGGCTTAACGAGCTTATCGAGGATCTTTCGAACTGAAAACCCCACATACAATAGCTGGAATCCTGAGCGCGATCTTCTTATAGTGGAACCAGATCATCTGTCCAAGGAGTCTGTGCTTATAGAGCATAACCCCCAAGGCGAAAAACGGCAAGAAAGGCGAAATTCGCTATTCCTGGCTGACAAGCTACTCAAAGACCTTAAAACTCTAAATGCAAAAATGACTCCTTCACCATCCATGAGGATTGAAAAACAAATAAATGGTCGCACCGAAAAAACAAAAAACTCCGTATGTCAGAAAGACTGTGGCATTGTAAGTTGTGATAACCTAGAAGAGATAAGAGCAGTCCCTCGAAGCTTGCAACAAAATATTTATCGCCCCAATAAAAGGCGAAGAGTAACGTCAAGCGTAGCACCTATTCCGTGCTCACAGAAGCGATCAAAAGCAGGTGATTACACACAAAGGAAACAATGCTCCACACAAAGTAGAGTCATTCAGCACAAAACACAAGGAAACCTGAAACCGATCTTAACACCATCTGACTCAAGTGACTCAAGTGATGATTCCTTTTCCGACTCAGAGTATAAAAGCCCAATAAAAGGCCCTTATAAACGGAGATTCCCAACTCATAACAAAAATAGACTAAAGAGCCCAAATGTAAGAAGTGACCTACAAACTGAATGTTTTGATTTAGGCGAACAAGTGATAAATCAGCTGAGACCCAACATCATCTCTGCACTAACAATTACAGTTGCTCCACTAATAAAACTCTACGAGCATCTGAGTGAAAGTCTGAAAGATCAAATCTCGCTCCTGGGATCAGTAAACGCAAAATTAATAAATATGGATTTGGAGCAGAAACTAATGAAAAATCAAATAGTAAATAACACCAGTAACAACGAGGCCTTTGTTGAGCAAATAAAAGAGCAACTAAAAAATAGTGCTGATGATAAACGCCTCTTAGCGGAACTAGCAAGAGAGGCAATACTGATTCTAAAAAATCAACAAATGACAAATGAAGAAAATTGTGAGCTACGAGTCGTGGATGGAGTCACTCCGTGTAACGTAAAAACAAGAAAGACCATTCAGCGCTCTCAAAACCATAAAACACAAATGAATCCAAGAGCGGAAATAACTCACGAAACTGATTCAATTCTAGCAGCAACAGTAAATACTGAGCCATCACGTGTCGAAGCTGCAAACAGCTTGGATAATATTCTTGTAAACTCTATAGTGACGATATCAGAACTGAACGTTATTGATCTTGAAGCGATCGAGGAGCCGATGGACACGATTGTGTCTGGTGCAGTCGCAAGTCTCGAGCTTCAAATGGGAACGACAGCACCCGACGATAACAGCCATCAGCAACAAATACAAAAACACACTGAGAAAAATGAAACATTTGCCATTTTCGATAAAACTAGAAGAGAAAGTTCACTCAAAGAAGGCGCAATCAAAACAACTACTGTAAAACAGATCAAGAAATCAAAAAACATGCCAAATAAAAGGAAAGCAAACAACAAAAACGTGAACAATTTTCTAAGAAATATTAAATCCTTGAATGTGACAATCCAAACTGATTCAAATAAATTACCATCAATGGATAAGATCCCTGAGCAGAGAATTCCGCTAACTCAATTAAGAGGAGCGGAGAAGAATGAAGAAAGTCAAGTCTTGGCAATCGAATGTGACGATGAGGAGGACAAACGAATGATAGAAGAACTTGCCAATTTATCAACTTATGAATCATCTGATGATGACCTGATACTTAATCAAGAAAGCGCAAGTGATGAGAATCTGTTGACAGGGTCGCCTATTAGTAATGAAGATCAAAGCAATCTTCCTGAAAAAATAAAATCATCAAGAATATGTACAATCGAAGAGTCACCAGAAAAGAGGGAAAAATGTGCAATTCAATCTCAGACTTCCGATGACATAACATATATAACAAAAAGGCGTATGACCTTAGACGAAAGATGGGCCATAGGAAACTTACATTTCAATGATAAATCGGCCGATGTCAAGAACAAACAACAAAATATAAAAACATTTACGCGAGAATCATGCCCTGAAAAAGAAGTGAATATCAAATCGATACTATTAACGAAGGAACGGGATCAAACCCGTCATGAAGAGGCACAAGACTCCTGGAGACATGACAAAAGAGTATCGTTCAAGAAACAAGAACTGCTGACGAAAAAAAAGCAGAATATAATGTCTAATTTTTGCATACTCTTGGAGAGAAAGCTCTCATCGAATGATGGCCTGATTCTGAACAGATATAACGTGCTTCAACTCTTGAACCACCTTCCTCGACTTCGTGCTGTAACAACTAATGACATTAAAACTGTCGAATTTATTCACGAAGACACTACTGACCGTGTGCTATTGCACATTCATTCTCGTGCAATTAGAGATATAATTGTTGAACACTCATTGGACCTTGATGACCTGGGCTTTGCGATATCAGAGCCGTGGAGGGAGCAATCTTATTCCGACGATAAAATCATTAAACCAGAAACCAATAAAAAATCTGTAGAACTGAAGGACCAAAGATTTACCAAATCTTCTCAAACCTTGGAAAAATACTTAAATGCAAGGAAATTTGAAGAAAAATCAGATGTGTCCAGAGAGGACGGGGTCCCTAGTCAATTCAAAAAACAAATTAAAATCACATTTGATTGTCATGAGAATGAAAATTACTCTCAAAGTTCGAGTGTCAACAATCCTGAGCATAAGGTAGATGAAACCTGCTGGAATTGGGTAGCCAAATCCTTAAATTCCAAAGAGTACCAATAACGCCAGCAAGAAATTATATCTTCGTCTTTACAGGTTGGCGTATGGAATACAAGAGGTTTCACGCACCTGTTTAACAATAGTTTAGGGTGCCTCAAACCTCTACATATCATCTGCCTGCAAGAAACATGGCTTCTGAATGAACCAGTTGTGGGAGGTTACGAAATCGCCTGGAATCCAGCAATTAGACAGCCAAAAGGAAGACCAATGGCAGGGCTCTTAACACTTGTAAAACAGAACCTAGGTCTCCGAATATTGACGAGCCTAAATGTGACCCCTTATATTCAACATGTGAACGTTACCACAAATTGGAATCTTACGACTAAGGAATCATTGCATATAATAAACCTATATTGGCAACATGAAGCCTCTGATGAATGGGAGTATCTTGATGCAATAGGGGACCTGTTAGACTCTATTTTGTCAAAGGAAGACAATGCTAGAATCATACTGTGCGGTGATCTCAACATGGAACTTCTCAAAATACCGAAATCACTAAGTCAAACAGCTATGCCATGGATGCGACCTAAACAAAAAAAAGCCAGTTTAATCCAAGCATGGGAAGAAGAGATGGAAGTAAGAAGCATGATAATGCTAAATGGCTGCACGAAAGATGATATACCTCCTAAGGCGACATGGAGAAATGCCAATTCGGAATCAATCCTCGATTACTTCTATGTCTCAGAAAATTTAATCGCTGATACAGAATCACTAAAGGTGATTAATATGCAAAACAGTGATCATGACCTGGTAAGAATTACACTCCGATGCACTAAAAAGAATGCACAAGAAATATGACGTCAAGACGTCACCAGTACTCCAGGCAGAAATCGACTAAAAATAAAAGAACATCAGATTACCTCTATGACAAGAACATTAACAAGGGATCCCACAACAGACCTGGATCAAATTGAATATCTAACCTTACTTCAGGCCTTTAGTGAAACCCCTGGTAACGGTAGATTAAATAATTTTAAGAGGCTACATGTTTATGATCAAGAAGTAGTGGCAAAGAAACGTGAATTGAGGCAAAAAATTAGAAGGCTGCAAAAATACCGTGATGTGAAATATCTCCACGATAAAAAAGAGTTGCATAAAATTTATAAAAATTGGCTACGAACACATAAGAATACGATGCTACAGAATGATGCCGAAGAAATGCTCCGAATACTGGGTAGCAAAAATGGACGGATGTTCTGGGATGTGATAAACAACTTGGCCACACCCCAACAAGTTATTCAGATTAATATGGTGAATGAAGCGACATGGTTTGAACACTTTACTAACCTATTCACCAAGAATACGGATAGCCGCTACGTAGATCCAAAGCAATCGGAAGCATGGGAGATTACAATTGAGAAAGAAGATATTCTCGATAACATTAAACGGCTAAGTTCATCTAGGGCCCCTGGCCCTGATGGCCTCACAAACTATTCTCTGAAACTACATCCTGATGCATGGGCTGAGTTCTGTTTTGTTTTATTTAAAAACATCATCGAAGAAAAAAGAATTCCTACATCGTGGAAAAGAGCTATTATTGTTCCCATTTTCAAGAAGGGATCGCGAACAGATCCGAAAAATTACAGACCGATAGCCCTCATGGACGTTGTTGGAAAGATCTTTGCAACCCAACTACTAGTAAAATTGACTCAGTGGATAAAGGCTGTAGGTCTAGCCGACCCTCGCCAAACTGGCTTCTCTAAAGGAGTTGGCTGTGGGTTGAATATTATGATCATCAATTTGATGAAAATGGAGGCGATCAGAACAAAATCAAAAGTTTATATGGCCTTTGTGGACCTAGCACATGCCTTTGACGGAATTGATCGAGAGTTATTATGGTCCAAACTTAGCAAATGGGGTTGCCCCTGGAGTCTGCTCGCGGCAATTAAACAACTATATACTGACACTACCATTACAGTTAGGCTCGATGCACAAGGATCACTAACTGATCAAATTAAAACATCGCGAGGTGTAAAGCAGGGCTGCCCTCTTGGTGCAACCTTGTTTAATGCCTTTATCTCGGATATTGGAAATGCGTTCGAAACAACCAGATCCTTTGCACCAAAATTGAATATAATAAAAATTGATTACATTTTATATGCTGATGACATTGTGCTCATGGACCTTACTCCGATTGGGCTACAGAGGAAACTACGAGCTCTTAAAGAGTATACTGACGCAAATGGTCTTGAGATAAATCCATCTAAATCCGAGGTACTTATATTGCAAAATCTAGTTGGAGCAACTAACAAAAGAAAATTCAACTGGAAATTGGAGAATCAACCGATAACACTTGTAAAGGAAATCCAATATCTCGGTGTAACCATAAATTCCAGTATACAAGATGCAAACATGATTAAGAAAATTCGGCGGAAATGTAATTCATTAACAGCACAAGGAGTCGTACTTAACAAAAAGTACGGGAAATTCACCTTGAAACCGGTCATCGCATTTTATAACTTGAAGGTCATTCCGGCCTTGATCTTTGGTGTAGAAGCCATGTTTGGTTGTCCAGCTGAGACTTGGTCTTGGTGTGAGAACTTCTTCTGGGGAAAGGTACTATCATTGCCGAGGGGGACCCCAACAGCTTGTATTCGCTACGAACTTGGATTAACCTCAATCAATGCAAAGATAATGTGGAACATGTTGTCAATCTACAGGAAGGTCTTGGGAGCAGATGATCTACCACAATATAGAATCCTCCGAAGTGATGATGGTTCATCTAAAGCATCTGTTCTCCAAATGTGGAAACAATCTGGCAAGAACATCCTTACCAAGCTACAAACTGACCAAGATGCACTTCTACAGAACCCAGTTGCCGTTAAAAAAAAACTGTGGGAGCAAGATTGGTGTGAAAATCAAGACAAAAGAGCAACACACAGATGCATGAAGGAAAATGCAACGGAAGAAAGGGCTTATAACACCTTGCCAAAATACCTCCAATTATTTCCTTGCCATAAAAGAAGATCCTATTATCTTAAATTTCGGATGAACTTGTACAAAACTAAATCAATTCTAAAGATACAAAGCGAAAATAAAGACGCTGTTGAGGATTGCAGATTTTGTAAAAAAAAGAAAGAAACGCTCAAACATTTAGTCCTCTTTTGTGAAGATCTAAGAGGTCTAAGAACGGCCTTCTTAGGTTCTGAAATCCACAAGAGGCCGACCTTAGATGGTGAAGATTGGTGGAATGTGTTCTCAGTAGGCGTAGACTTCAAACTTGTTATTCCTTTAACAATATTTCTAGAGAAATTGGAACTGCAAATGCTACAGTCCCCTGTTACGTAGCACATATAGATATTAGAACAACTAGAAAGAAAACAGCCTATTTACCGCTCATTCTGTGTTATGGTTTTAACGTTGTTATGCTTCTCTTCTGTTTAGTTTTGTACTTTCTTTTGTCTTTTCTTCCTTTCCTCTGCTTTTACGCATTTTCTTTTTCTTTTTTCTTCTACAATTTTTAAATCTAAGCGGAAGGTCTGAGTTTGAAATATATTTTAAAAAGTTCGTAATGAACTAAATAAAAAAAAAAAAATAAAAAAAAAAAATGTGGGCTCTCTTCTTGGTGCAGACAGAGAGCCGGTATTGCCTTTGGAGCAGGCGGCAGGCCAGTTTGTCAGAGGATGTACCGGATGCACACCATTTCCTCTCAGCCACCCTGCACTTGCATTTAAGGGTGACGAGGTCGGAGTCATACCAGGAGTTGCACTTGGCTTTGGGCTTCAAGCGGATCCTCATAACAGGGGCAAGAACATCAAGAGTATCAGATATAGCAGAGTGGAGCATGGAAAGAGCTGTGCCAGGGTGTGAGTCAGCCGAAGCAGGAGGGTGGAGAGAAAGTGGCGGCGAAAGCCCCAACTGACACACGCTTCATAGGTCAGATGACTGAGAAGGTAGGTGGCAGTGCTGGAGTTGGCTTGGCCTGAGGGGTAGAGAGAGTGAGATAGGAAGAAAGGAGAATGTGATCACTCCAGGAGAGGGGAGTGGTGAGAGGGATAGAAAGGGGAAGGTCTGACGAGATCAGAACATCCAAAGTATGCCCTGCAGAGTGAGTCAGGCCACAGGGGTGGATAGAGACTGAGAGAGAGTTGCAGAGGTCAAGAGAGTCACAGAGGTTGCGAAAGAGTCCAGAGGAAGGACAGGAAGCATCCAGGTGGATGTTAAAGTCGCCAAGAAGGAGGAGGTGAGTGGTCGAGGCAAGGAGGGAGGATGGAATGTCAGCCCACTCAGAGAGGAAGAAGGAGATCTGACCAGGAGGTCGATAGATGGTTGCCACAGTAAGGGAATGGCTAGGAGAGAGAGCCTACAGAGGAGGCATTCGAAAGAGGAGTTGGCCTGCGTGGGAATGACAGAGGCAGGAATCCACTCCGGGTAGATCAAGGCTACACCCCCTCCAGAACGGTTGGATCTGCTCGCGGAGAGGATCTTGTAGCCATCGGGGAGGAGAGTGTCAAAGCTTGTGACAGAGCTGGCCGTGAATCATGACTCTGTGAGACCAAGGACATCAAGGTCAAGTTCTTCCAGGAGGCAGCAGATGTCAGAGGAGTGTTTGACAGCAGAGTGAGAGTTGAGAGTTTGTGATATGAAGAAGGTTGCCATCCTTGAAAGACTTCCGGGGAGGGGTACAAATCAGAGGTATGCCCTGAGGAGGTGTAGAAGAAGCCTGATGGGGGCAGAAGAGGAAGGAAGAGAGGGCAAGGTAGCCGAGGAGGAGACAGCGTGGGGAGGCCAGGAAGCCATGGAGGCAAGAGAGGGGACAGCAGGAGCAGAAAGGACATTTGATGAGACGCAGGAAGCGTCTATCAAAGAGGACAAGGAGGGCCTTGGACCAAGACGGTGCCATCCAGGTAAACATTAATGATGACCTTAGAGGAGTGGAAGGGGGCCAGGAGGGCCTCCCACCGGGTGCCACCATTAATGGGAGAGGAAGAGAAAGTGTGAAGATTTAGCTGGGAGATGGCCAGCTTTTCCAGGAGTTTGCCCAGGAAAGGAGTGATGGAGATAGGGCGGTAGCTAGCTGGGCAAAAGGGGTTGGCTGAAGGTTTCTTAAGAAGAGGGTGCACAGGGGAGTGCCTCAGGGGGAGGGGAAGACACCAGTGGCAAAGGAATGCTTACAGAAGTCAACCAGAGCAGGAGCCAAGGTGCCAATGTGTTCCTTGATGGTTTTGGAGGAACAGGGGTGAACCTGTTTTGATGAGACCTTCATAGATCGGAATTGCCTAGAGACCTCATCTGGGGAGAACAGGGGGAAGGCAGAAAAGGAGGGAGGAGAGGTGGTCAGAGAGGGGCCAAAGGAAGAGCGAGAGGGGAGAGGGAGAGGAAGAGAGAGAGGACAGAATGTCCTGAGTTATCGAGATGAAATGAGAAGCCAGGGCCGAGCAGAAGGCCTGGGAGGGGACAGGAGAGGTAGAGACTGTAGCAGGATTGGCCAACTCCTTGACGATTTTAAGAATTTGGCTGAGTTATTGGATGCCGCAGAGGCGCAGGCTTGAATGTGGGCTCTCTTCTTGGTGCAGACGGAGAGCCGGTATTGCCTTTGGAGCAGGCGGCAGGCCAGTTTGTCAGAGGATGTACCGGATGCACACCATTTCCTCTCAGCCACCCTGCACTTGCATTTGAGGGTGACGAGGTCGGAGTCACACCAGGAGTTGCACTTGGCTTTGGGCTTCAAGCGGATCCTCATAACAGGGGCAAGAACATCAAGAGTATCAGATATAGCAGAGTGGAGCATGGAAAGAGCTGTGTCAGGGTGTGAGTCAGCCGAAGCAGGAGGGTGGAGAGAAAGTGGCGGCGAAAGCCCCAACTGACACACGCTTCATAGGTCAGATGACTGAGAAGGTAGGTGGCAGTGCTGGAGTTGGCTTGGCCTGAGGGGTAGAGAGAGTGAGATAGGAAGAAAGGAGAATGTGATCACTCCAGGAGAGGGGAGTGGTGAGAGGGATAGAAAGGGGAAGGTCTGACGAGATCAGAACATCCAAAGTATGCCCTGCAGCGTGAGTCAGGCCACAGGGGTGGACAGAGACTGAGAGAGAGTTGCAGAGGTCAAGAGAGTCACAGAGGTCGCGAAAGAGTCCAGAGGAAGGACAGGAAGCATCCAGGTGGATGTTAAAGTCGCCAAGAAGGAGGAGGTGAGTGGTCGAGGCAAGGAGGGAGGATGGAATGTCAGCCCACTCAGAGAGGAAGAAGGAGATCTGACCAGGTGGTCGATAGATGGTTGCCACAGTAAGGGAATGGCTAGGAGAGAGAGCCTACAGAGGAGGCATTCGAAAGAGGAGTTGGCCTGCGTGGGAATGACAGAGGCAGGAATCCACTCCGGGTAGATCAAGGCTACACCCCCTCCAGAACGGTTGGATCTGCTCGCGGAGAGGATCTTGTAGCCATCGGGGAGGAGAGTGTCAAAGCTCGTGACAGAGCTGGCCGTGAATCATGACTCTGTGAGACCAAGGACATCAAGGTCAAGTTCTTCCAGGAGGCAGCAGATGTCAGAGGGGTGTTTGACAGCAGAGCGAGAGTTGAGAGTTTGTGATATGAAGAAGGTTGCCATCCTTGAAAGACTTCCGGGGAGGGGTACAAATCAGAGGTATGCCCTGAGGAGGTGTAGAAGAAGCCTGATGGGGGCAGAAGAGGAAGGAGGAGAGGGCAAGGTAGCCGAGGAGGAGACAGCGTGGGGAGGCAAGGAAGCCATGGAGGCAAGAGAGGGGACAGCAGGAGCAGAAAGGACATTTGATGAGACGCAGGAAGCGTCTATCAAAGAGGACAAGGAGGGCTTTGGACCAAGACGGTGCCATTCAGGTAAACATTAATGATGACCTTAGAGGAGTGGAAGGGGGCCAGGAGGGCCTCCCACCGGGTGCCACCATTAATGGGAGAGGAAGAGAAAGGAGAAAGCACAGAGACCATATGAAGAGTCCATAGGTCTGGTGAGGGAACGACAAAGAGGATGTCGGTGAGGGTTTACCTGGAGGAGGCACTGATATAGGTGTCAGCGATAGGGAGGCCTGGGTTGGAGACCAGGATGTCCTTTTTAAACTTCCTCCTACCAGATTTAGTGAGGAGAGCAGGATAGTCGATAGAGAAGCAGTTAGAAAAGATAGAAGAAACAGAGAGCACCATAGAGTAGGCAGGGAGAAAAGAAGAAGATATGGGGTGGGAGGAGAGGGGTTCGGGGAGAAACTAGGGGAGGACACAGGGAGGGATGCAAGCCAACGAGACAAAGAGGGACGAGATACTGGTGGACAATTGACAAGAGCTTAGATAATATTAGAACAGTTTACTAAGTGAACGATTTGCTGAGAGGACAACATAGTTGGCAGATGAGAACCTGGAGGAAGGAAGAGTGCAAGGGAACACACAGTAGTACAAAATAGAACAGGGCAGTCAGTGAGGCAAATAAAACTACAAAACTACAGAACCAACACAGGAGATACCGGTGAAAGCAGACCTGGATGAGGGTGGAATACAAGGAGAAATACAGGCAGTGTAAGCAATGACAGTGTAACAAGGACAACGTAGTTGGCAGATGAGGGACCTGGAGGAAGGAAGAGTACAACGGAACACAAGCGGAACAGGGAAGAAAAAACACCAGCAATTAATAGTGGAGGCTTAGGAAGGAAGGAAACGGCAGAACAGTGGGCAACAGTGAACAGGGCAGTCCAGGCAGAACAGAAGGTGCTAGGGGGAACAGAGGGTAAGGTGGGGGGCATGTGGAGGTGCGTAGAACACGTGGATGGGGAACGGGGCGGGAGCGGGACACACGGTAGGGGAGTAGCGAGGAACACGCAAGAAGGGAGTTGTGAGGACCACGCAGTCGAGGAATGTGAGGGACCAAATGGGTAGTCGCGAGGCAGGGAACTCGAGGAGTTGCAAGGGCACGCAAAGGGAGTTGCGAGGAACCACATGGGCTGGGAGCGAGGCAAGCACCGAGCGTGGGGTGTGCAGTCAGGGGATCGCAGCGGGGAAGTGAGGAAACGTGATTGGGGAGTTGCGAGTAGCCAAGCGATCAAGGATTGCAAGGAACCATGCAGGCTGGGAGCGAGGCAGGCAAGGAGCATGCGGTACGCGGTTAGGGATCGTGGGGGGTGCAAGGGACCATACAGTCAAGGATTGCGAGAACAAGGTGGGCTGGAAGCGAGGCAAGCACGGTCAGGGGTTCACAGGGGCATACAAGGACACACGCTCAGGGAGTTGCGAGGAACCACACAATCAGGCTTGCGAGGAACCACATCGGCTGGGAGCAGGGAGGTGGCAAGGAGCGGGGACAGGGGAGGAAGCGAGGACACGTGGACAGGGGAGAAGGTGGAGAACGTTGACAGGGGATAGGAAGAGGGAACGCAGTCAGGGGGAGCGAGGAGCCACTCAAACAGGGTTTGCGAGGGAAGGTGGGCTAGCATGCGTGCACGGAGGCAAAAGGAAATGCAAGGGAGGAGTGTGGGAGGAGTGCAAGAGGGGTGGGAAACTAGCACAGCAAGGATGGAAGGTGTGAGAGGAGGGCAGGAAATGGAGGTGGAAGGTGATGTCGATAGTGCCCTATCCACCTTGGGACCTGCTTCCGTAGTGAACCCTGTGGACTCGGATTTGTGGATCTTGGCCTTATCTTGGACCCCCACGGATGAAGTGGCCTCAAAGGACTTGGAAGACCGCTGCTCGGACCGGCCGGTCCTGGGTGAGGAAAGACCCTGCTTGGAGCACGGGTCAGAGGCCTTGGCATTAAGCCAAGCGGCCAGTCTACTGCACCTGCCCCTCGTCGTCTTCTTGGAGAACCCAAGGCATCTCTCGTACTCCACCTCCTTGTTGTCCGGGTGCAGGCAGTAGAGGCATTGCAGGTGCTCGTCTTCCACAAGCACATTCCGTAGCCCGAATTTGGTGCAGGGCCTGAAGAAGGACCTTCCCTCCTTCTCCTCCGTCATGGTCAGAGGGCATGAAGTAGGCCCGCTGGCCTTCTAGAATCTTCGGCGATCTTCCCCCTTGAGGGGTGCAGAACTTCACTGACAACGAGTCCCCACTGTCGGCAGGAGAAGCAAAGAGCACACAGGCTTCTTTGCAACAACATTAGAACTTTTTCCGTCAAAAATACAAAAGAACATACAAAGATCTCAGAGAGCAAACTCGAGGACTCCCAACACTGAAGCGTGCAGTAAAATTCTGAAGATGGCTGCCAGTGGAGGGGATTAGGGAGAGGACTGTCATTGGATGGGGCAGTATGACCCAGAAGACAGTGATTGGTTTAGAGGAGAAATACAGTTTTAAGTGAAAGTTAACTGTTTTTTCTTTTACCGAGGATTCCCAGCCTGACAATGGAGAATATTTGTGAGCATGTGAATCCATGCCAGACCCCATGCTGGAGAATGATTTTTACACTTTTATACATTTCTATTTTGTATATGTATATTGTGGACATTTTATAACTTTGACTTTAATTTAACATTATATATACTGATAGTTTTATGAATTGGCTTGTTCACAGATTGTCCCGTTGATTTTGTATTTTAATATATGTGTATTTATCATTTACTTTTATGGCTAGCATTTTGTTGAATAAACTCTACAGCATAGAAATGTGTGGTAGGTTCATGATAATGAAGTTGGCTACATTCACAATTTCAAACTTGGCAAGATTACGATTGACCCCTCTAAAAGATTACCTTGTATTCCACAGTAAACTTTGAAACTAGGAGCTCAGGAATGTATAACACCAGTTATCGTATCACTCCTGAAATAAGGTATTATTATTCTTACCTCCTGTCCTTGCAAGGCCCCAATTTTGCCTGTCAAGAAACCTGGGGGGAACACTTAGAGATTCATGAAAAACTTGAGAGCAGTGAATTTAGTTGTTATCCCATAATTTACTGTTGTACCCAATCCAGCTAACATGTTAGCGTGTATATCACTGACAGCTACTCATTTCACAATGGTGGATATGGGCTTTGTTCCTATATATGAAGACAGTCAATATTTATTTGTGGTTTCTTATAGGATAATCTGGTGCATGTGGACCAGGCTCCCCCAGAGGTATACTGAATCCCCAACCCTGTTATGCAAACAAGGATCGCATTTAGGTCTTTCTAGCTACCAAAGAAGGGAAGCATTGCAGGTATAATGGAATTATTCCCCGTCACTTGCAAACTAATAACAGATTGACAGTTCGCTTATATTTAGAGAGGTGAGTGTAAAATCGCGGAAGTGGACAGCCTCACACTACATGCATACCCGGCCTGATCACTCACACAAAGAGGAGGCCGAGACGGAGCTGGGGTGCAACACTTCTTTATTCTTACAGTGCCCGCCAGGAACTGGCGCCTCTCACTTCCCTGGCTCCTCCTCTTCCCTCTTCCTCTGGTACTCCTCACGTGATATGAGTGTAGTGGCGACACCACACCCCCCATTACTAAACACAACGTTCTTCTTTAATTCATCTCTTCAATGAGGCGGTGAGGTTTCTTGCAGACTCTCTGGGGTCGGGTGTCCCTTCTTGCATACAGACTTGATGTGGCCACCGGTGACATGTCATTCTCTGAGTCTTCTCTGTCTCCTTCATAGGATGTGTCCCAGGTGGGGTGGGTATGTTCTTCACTCCTGTTGGCTGTGGGTATGATTCCCGGCATCCGTCTGAAATGGGACGAGTTTCTAGTGGTGGATCTGCGTTCCCCCTTCTGCCATGATTAGTGATCCTCTTGTCTCGACGATGGTGAGAGGTTCCTCATTGAATGGGGCCATGTTTTTGAGGTTTTGTGGTTGTCTGACTACCACAATGTCTCCTGGTGAAAGATAATTTTCTTTGGCTCTTCGGGATGCATCTGCGGACCTTTTCATACCTTCTTTCATGATGGTGTCTTTCTCTCTCATTTCTTGGTCTTCATACTGGTCTTCCTCGGCGGTGACCTATGGTAGGCGTGACCTGATATTGCGCCCAAACATTATCTCTGACAGTGTTTTCCCAGTGGTGCTATGTGGCGTGTTGCGGTAGTCTTGCATGAGTTGGTTTAGGAGTTTCTCTACCGGCTCTCCTGTGAGTCGCGCAATTTGTGTAGTGCGCTTAACGTTACTCATAAACCTTTCCACAGTGCCATTGGCCTGTGGCCACAACGGTGTTATTTTCCTGTGGCGGAAACCCATATACTCAGAAAACATTTTGAAGTCTTGCCCGGTGAAAGGAGGCCCGTTATCAGATTTCATCACTTTTGCAACGCCGTATGTGGCAAACATCCTGTCTAGCGCCGGAATGGTGTGATGCGCTGATGTGGACGGTACTATCTGTAAGTCCGGGTATCTTGAGTATTCGTCGACTACCACTAGGATGTGTTCCCCTCCTTTGATTGGTCCAAAATGGTCGACGGCTATTTCCTCCCATGTACCTTCGGGCAGGGCTGTCATGCACAACGGTTTTGGTGCTGCGTGTGGTCTTATGACAGCACATGTCGGGCAATTTTAGAGTAGTTCTTCCACTAGTGTGTCGAGATGTGGGAACCACAGTTTTTGTCTTAACATTCTTTTCGTGGACACTATGCCCCTGTGTCCTTCATGGGCCAGTTCCAGGACTTTCTGTCGCAAGGTGCGTGGTATTACGAGTTTGGTACCCTTTAGCAATAGACCCCCCTTCTGACTTTGCGAGCTCCTCTTTTACCGCCAAAAAGCATGCAATGTCTTGTTTCATATCCTCATTTGCGGTTTCTTTGATTTGCTTTGCTTGTTTCCATCGCCCTGTTGCTAGGCACCTCAGAATTATTTGTATTCCTGGATCAGTGTTGGATTCCCAAGCTATCTGCTCTGAGTCAAGACCTTGAGGTGTGTTGTTCTGGATAACATATCTGATGTATTGATCCGCGATGGACCCTTCTTGTTTGCATTTTTCTCGTGGGTGGCGTGATAGATAGTCGGCCCGGTTCTGTTCTTTGCCCGGTCTGTGGGTAATCGTGAATTGGTAATCCTGGAGGCGAAGAGCCCATCTTGCTATTCTGGGGGGCATCTTGGCTTGTGGGTTGCCATAAATGAAGATTAGTGCTTTGTGATCTGTTACTACGACAAAAAGTTTTCCGTATAAGAATAAATGAAAATGTTCGCAGGCCCAGACCACTGCTAGCCCTTCCTTCTCGGCCTTAGAATATGCTTGTTCTGTCTTACAGAGGCTTCGGCTGGCATATGACACAATGTGCTTCTCTTGTCTTTCTTTTGCATCCAGTTGCATGAGGATGGCTCCAAGTCCTACCTGGCTTGCGTCTACAATGAGCTCCGTGTTTTCCGTGGATCAAAATAAGCCATGCTTTTGGCACCCGAGATGTGGTCTTTGATGGATTGGAAAGCCTCCTGACACCGTTGTGACCAGACAAATTCAGTGTTGAGTTTGGTGAGGGCCCTGAGGGGCTCACTGACGGATGCAAAGTCTTTGATATATCTCCTGCAGTAGCTTGCAAGTCCTAGAAAGGATCTGAGGTTGGTTGTCGTGATGGGTGGCTCAGCATCTCGGAGTGCGCTAACCTTCTCTGGGTCTGGTGTCATGCCCTTCACTGAGAATATGTGTCCAAAGAATCGAAGTGTTTTCTTTCGAAACTCACACTTCTCCTTGTTTAGGGTCAGGGGGGCTTCTTCTAATGCCATGCATACTCTCATCAATGTGTCGTTGTGTTGTTCCTGTGTTTGCCCGAACACCAAGATGTCGTTGCTGTAGTTTAGGCAGTTGGGCACATGCTTGATGACGTTATGGATTTCTGCCTGAAAAAGTTCTGCTGCCGAAGATACACCGAAGCTTAGTCGCTTATATTGAAATAGCCCGAGGTGCGTGGCAAAAGTTGTTATGTAGCGAGAGTTCTTGTGAAGCTCGAGCTGGTGATATCCTTTGTTCAGGTCCAGTTTGGAGAACACAGTCGCTCCATTTAGAAGATTTATCATGTCGGTTATTCGAGGGGGTTGATGGCGTTCCCTCATGATGGCTTTGTTTGGTCTCCTCATATCTACGCATATCAGTATGTCAGACGGGTCTCTTTTGGGAACTGGTACAATGGGGGAGACCCATGGCGTGGGACCTTCCGCAGGCTCTATGATGTCTGCCTCCAGTAGTTTAGTCAGTTCGTTTTCGACTTGTTTTTGAATGTTGATGGGGATTCCCCTGTAGTGTTGGGCTACTGGTGCGACATTGGTGTTGATGTGAAGTTTGATTTGTTTGTTTTTGAGTTATCCCAGCCCTTTCAATAGTGAGGGGAAAACCTGCTTGATGCTGGCGGTGGGGTCAAGATACTTATGCACCATGAGTCTGTATAGTATGTGTATTAGTCCCATTTCTATGGCTGCTTGGTAACTGAAGATACATCCGCTGTCCGTGGCGGCTTTTAGGACATGCATGGGGATGTTTTTTGCATGGTCCTTGTACCGGCATGATGTCACGAAAAATCCTTTGCAAGCTAGGGGTACCTTTGAGCCGTAGCGGAAGATGAGGGCTCTTGCAGGTTGTAGATGGGGGGCGTTAGGTATGCGTTTCTATACTTCTTCGCTGATTACATTTACTGTCGCCCCCGTCTCTATAAGGAATTCCGCTGCTGTTTGGTTGACTTGTATCATGAGCGTGGGACTGTGTTCTTTCGCTGTGTTGTTTCCCAGTGCGTATAGATAGCCCTTTTTCCTTGGTTCTTCTTGTTGTCTCTCCTGCCTGCGGGCATTCTCTTCTGCGGACGCACTTGAAGCACTGTCAGACAGCGATTGTTCTACGAGGCACCTGAAATACCTCCTGGGTCTCCTTCTAGGTTTGGATGGTGTGGGTTTGCTGTCTCTCCATTCCCTTCTGTCTTGTCTGCTTTCAGATTGTTCGTCATGGTGTCTGTGGCGTGCTGCGTCATGGTGTTGGTGTGTCGCTCATTGTAGGGCTGGCTGACTTTGCTCCTGTCCCAATGCGAGTTTTCTGTTTCTTCCCAAACCTTTTATCTTGCTGCGAAATATAAAACACACAGCTTTGTAATGGTTTTCTCCTCCGCAAGCACAGCATGTTTGGCCCATGGCGGGGCATTGTCCTTCATGTGGGTATTCGTGCCCACACCTGTAGCAGAAAGGGTCGCTGTTGTTTCTTGTGGCGCTTTCTAGTTTGTTGAGGTTCTCATTCTTGCCATGTGTGATTTTTATGTCGTCTAGGCCCTCCACTTGCGTTGCAAGCGCAGCTTCCGAGCGGGCTAGGCGCAGTATTTCCTCTAGGGTACGCGGTTGTTGCAGCAGCCTCTTTCGGAAGTCGGTGCTTTCGCATCCTACTATTATTTGAGATCTGAGGGCTTCCTCATTCGAGTAGTAAAATCGCAGTGCTTCATTCTTAATCTCAGTCTCATGACGAAAGCGTCGATGGTTTCGCCTCTGATTTGTTTTGTAGTGTGGAAAATGTGTCTTTCGTAGTCTACATTTGTGTGGGGGGGTGAAATAATCCGTGAGGACTGACTTCATGTTGGCATAGGTGTCTATGGTGCTTTCTGGTATCTCATCAAGAATGTCCTGCACGTTTGACCCCACTGCGTGGTGTAACAGGCTATGTTTCGGTTCATCTTCCAATGGCCCTGCCGCTTTAAGACACACCTCAAAGTCCCTTAGCTACCTTTTCCATCTTGACCCAAGAGTGCTAGTGTCAGTGAGGTCGAAGCCGGATGGCAGCTGTGATAGTAAGCTGTCTGTCATTTTTCTCTGTGTTGGTCTGTTGGGGGTCACGGGAACTGTCAGTGACTCCTCTTCAGATATGCTCATGAAGCGTTATTTCAATTCCCTTTGAGTAGTTGTATTGCTGTTCACAGTCTGCCGGATGAGGCCTTGCTGTGAGTGTGGTGTGGCCCAGGCGCCTGGAGGGGGCGCTGTGCTGAATGTTGGGGCCTTCTGCAGCCTTCACCCTGTGGCGCTGTCTAGTCTGAGCACGTGTGCTGTTATGGATACTGGCCCACGCAGGGCGCTGCATGGTGTTATGGTGGGCTTGTGTTCTGGACTAATGGCGGTTAACAGATTGATGCGGGCGAGTATCAGGCACGCGGCATTCTTATCCGTGGATTGTGTTCGGAGCGAGAGGCCCACGCCTCCACCGCTCACAGAGATTCCCCTGCTCTCACAGTTGCCATCGGCGGGAAGCTGGAGTGCCTCGACCGCCCGGAGTGTTGTGGGCGGGGAGTCGTTGCTCCACCCGCTGATGTTCCTGTGCTCAAGGTCCTGCCTGGACCCGGGCCGTTACCGTCGGCGGGAGACTCTTCCCTCTCTACCGCCCGGAGATGAGTGTGCGGGGAGCAGCAGCTCCACCCGCAGATGCTGGAGTGGACGAGGTCCTCTCAGGACCTTCCTGGATGCTGTTGGCGGGAGACTGCCTTGTCTCCACCGCCCGGGGTTGCTCACGCGGGGAGTCACGGCTCCACCTGCGGATGGCTGCGAGTGCGCGGACAGTCAGGGACACGCGTGGTGCCGGCAGGAAGCCTTTTCGCTACTGTTCTTGCCCCGCGCACGGCGTCAGCTCAGCCTCTCCAGCGGCGTGGATCGAGATGGCGGGCCAGATGGGGCTCGAAAATCGGCCTCGTCGCCAATGTAATATCGCGGAAGTGGACCGCCTCACACTGCATGCATACCCGGCCTGATCCCTCACACAAGGAGGAGGCCGAGAAGGAGCTGGGGTGCAACACTTCTTTATTCTTACTGTGCCTGCCAGGAACTGGCGCCTCTCGCTTCCCTGGCTCACCCCCTTCCCTCTGTTCCCTGGTACTCCTCACGTGATGTGAGTGTAGTGGCAACACCACACCGAGTATGGGTATCACACCAATCAAGATTCAATAAAAAAAAGTTCAAGAGTTCGGATATCTGCAAATTCTTCAGTCAAATTTAGTCCCCACGAGGACAGTGGCGTAGCAGAAACATCTTATAAGACCATGCGCCTGTTCACCATAAACTGCAAACAACGCTAATGAAGGGGGAACCATAAACCTAGAGCACAGAAATAGCCTTTTCCACAATAACCTTGTATTCATTGAATTAAGTCCCAGTTCATATCGAAGTACGATTATAGGAAGGCTTTTGGGCAGGGCCAAGACCTGTTTCCAAATCAAACCTACCATAGTCGTTAGATCAAAATGGAACAAAGACTCCAAACATGTGTGAACGCAACAGGGTTTATTGAAGGAGCGCAAGCAGGCTTCTGCGCTGGTAGAGGCACCGTGGACCAATGCTTCCTTTTATTTTTATTGATCCAAATATACGTAATTATGTCCAAAACTAGGCTTTACGCTATTTTTCTCCATCTAAAATCAGCCTTAGATACTGTCTCAAGAACTACCCTTTGGCAGGTATTAAGGGAACGTAATTTGCCCAAGACACTGGCAGATTCTATTAAACTATTATATTATACTCAAAATCTGAGGCATCAGTCCGCTGTGGAGTTGGGGGGGGGGGGAATCAAGACTGTTTGTAGTGAATAGAGGGGTGCACCACCAGGGATGTGTCCTGGCACCCCCCCTCTCTTCTTACCTTATATACAAGGCCTAATAGATGCACTAGAAAAGAATGCTCTAGATGCCCCAAGAATTGCGAACAAGAAATGGCCTACCTGCTTCTATGCCACTGATGCAGTTATTTTGTCCACATCTCTCAGGGGCCTTGAAACATCATTGGCAATTTTTTAGAGTAATTGTAGCGAGCTTGGCCTGGAATTGAATGCTGCTAAAATTAAAGTTGTGGTCTTTAAGCCTCCCCATATGAAGAATATTCCTCTGAAAATAATGGCAGATGGCATAAAGTTGGAACAAGTCAAATATTTTGACTACTTGTGAATTTAGGTTCCATGAGTCAGGGGACTGGTCCGACCAGCTTACTAAGGCTAAGGCAAGCCTGGGGAAGTATAGTGTGGTAAATACTCTTTTATTTCCAGTCATGGTAGTGGGGCAATCTCCCAGACATTGGAAATATATGACAAGCAGGCCTTACCAGTGGCACTTTATGGGGCAGAGCTGTGGGGCCATTCTAAATCGGTCCTACTGTCAAGTATTGAGAATAAGCTTTTGAAAAAGTTACAGTTGTTACCTACAAGTGCTCCGGCATCGCTGGTGCTAGCACTCCTTCGTGTTTTTTCTATAGCAGATCACATAGCTCTCAAGCCGGTACTCTATTGGGTCAGACTATGGTCTGCTCTGGACCTGTCAACAAACCGGGAGGCTCTGACATTTATTTGACTTTTGGAAAGGGCAAAGAGCTGTGGTTGGCTGGCCCACGTAAAGCATCTATGATATACGTGGGATGAGAGAACCCTCTGAGATAACCCATCGAACTGTAATAATTCTGCCAAAACAGAGCTTAAAGTAAAGGCAAGGAGGAAAGCTATGGAAAGGCTGGAAGTGCAATGGGCCTCCTTGAAGAATGCTACAGAGTTTCTGCGCAGTAAACTGATGGGAAACTCGCTGAGCCTTCTGGATGTAATCCATCCTCCTTATGAGCATTCTTTGTACGTAAAAAATGGCTGGGGTTCTTGCATACAGCATGGTACACCCGCATATGGCCAAACTCGAGATCTGGGCTATGCCCATTGTGTGCTTCTACTAATAAAATATTATATGCTAATTTGCCCTGTTACTATGGATTTAAGGAGAGTGTATTTGAAACCATAATTTGCTGTGCTGGGAGTGCGTGGCACAAAGGTAGCTATGCAACTTTTAATCTGGTAAATTGGTAGGAAAATTGTTCTTTCATCTGCACGTTATGTTCATCGAGCATGGCTATTAAGGCAGAGACACATGGGAAGTGTTCTTAATGAAGAGGCTGCGAGCGTGCTCTCCTCATAAAAGTGATATTGGATGAAGATGTAATATTTCTGATTAGTGTTCTAGGATTTGCTCTATTTATTTTACTGTTCGATATATGCTTTTATTTTTATTACCTTTTAACATTTGTATACCTAATTTATTGTATTTCTCTTGTATAAATTGCTACATTGAATTTATGCTAAAGGTTCTATGACGAATAAAGCTGTTAAAATTAAATGATCTGTCTCCAGGCCTTCGAGAAGTGTGGGAACTTCTTTAACCTCATAGTATTGCCGAACTGTTAAAACAGTAACATTTCCAAATGTATTAAAAAAATGCCTCATTTGGAAACTCAAGGCTCTCTTATCATATCAATTAATGTTTTTTTATTAGGATGGAACAACAGTTTAAAACCCAAATAGGGTAGTTCCTCAACACTTTCCAATTTCGGGCTTGCTAGGATCCAGCTTCTAGCTTGCCTCTTCCTAGTACATGAAAACTGTAACATTTTTGTCTTTCTTTCATTCATAACCAGGTTATTAAGCTGTGCATGGGAAGAAAAGGCATTTATGAGCCATTGAAGACCAATTTTTGAGAAATCAAGGAAATCTATATTGTTGCGGGAATATAAGATTAAAGACCTGCAGAGAGACAAAAACTGCCTGAGCCAAATAGTCTCCCATGTCCGCCAAGTACAGATTAAACAAGAGAGCTGCAAGGGTACAACCCTGCCTTAAACATCTCCCAGTGCTAATTGGTTTAGAAAGGTCACCCTGCATGCTTAATCGAACTCTTAAAGTTGAATTTTGATGAAGACTAATAAAAATCATAAGGTCTTAAGAGCCTAGAACACATTTTTTGTTGTTGTCTGTCTTGTAAGAGCTCTGAGGTCTTTGTGTCTGTGGTGTTGTACAAAAAATATATCGATAGATAAGGCGGGGCAGAGGGAAGTTCAACTGTTGCAACTTCCACCAGAAGCGCTCACGGTGAACTGTTGTAGGCCAAAGATAAATCGATACTAGCGATATAAATCTCTGATTGTCCTTTAGTAACTGACAATTGTTGAAACAGGTCCTTGAGAGCCCCAGGGAGAACTATCCCGACACCCCCATATATCATTTTCTGCCCATAACGTTCGGTCCCTCAAAACCAATGATGCAAATATTTTTTGATCGGCATCTAACAGGGCGATTGGGTGATCGTTGTGGGGGTCGAATTTGTTCCCCTTTTTAAAGATGGTAGTTACATGCGCACAATGGCAGGTTGCGGGAATTTTTGTGCGAGAAGAATATTCCTAAATAAGATATACAGGTAGGACACCCACCTTTCCGGATTGGATTTAAAAATCTTATTACATAAACCGTCCAGACCAGGGGCCTGGGAATCCTTACTTTTCTTTATTCCCTTCAGGACATCCTCTTGATCGAAAGGGAGAGCCCAAGGGACCACTAGTAGGTCCATGCACGTTTCATGGAAAATATGGCTAGATAATGCCATGAAGTGAGACAGCCACTCTAATTCAATTATTGGATTCGTCTGGGCATACAATTGAGAAGTCTGATGCGCATTAAAGAACTTCCAGTAATTAGTACTGGATTAATTAATAACGCATTTGAGCATTTTTTCACCATTATTTTGAAATAGAATACCGTTAGTTTGTATAATTATATTTTTATACCACTGCTTGATAAGTCTAATCCGTTCTTTTGTTGCCATCTTGCTTCCTCCCATCCGCTAACAAGCCTAATTTGAGCTAACTCATTAAGCGAGCAGGAAGGCAGCGAGAGGAGTCAAATAAAGCAACAATACAATTTTGCACAAAAGTTGAAAAATCTTGGGGGATATAGAAGACCCTTCTCGAACCCTGAGGCTATGTCTCCCAAATGGGCCCTTATGCTACTATTATTAAAAAGTGTAATAGTCCCCGGAAACCAAACCAGCCTATTCAATTGGTTTACCACTGTCAAATTGGTCAATCCAGAATGTTCCACTGCTCGCCCAAACCCAGCAAAAGTAGCATGCAGCATCATTTGATCATTAAGGTCCGTAGGGGGGCGTGGCCAGCAGCCATGCTGTGAAGAAGTTTGCTCTGCAAGCTCCCAATGGATCCGTCAAAGATGATGTGTCCTATAGTTATAAAAATGCAGAACATGGTCGGAAATTGAAGAGAAACCTGCCCTGAAACATAGCAAGTACCAGCAAGGAATGTGAGAAACATGAGGGTGTTCTCACTAGAAATTCCCCAGGATCCTTTGTTCAGGTGGTCAGGGAAGGGCCATCGCACTTGGATCCCAACCCTGGAGGCGGACAAGTGAGGGAGGATCACCTGGGAGGGGGGGTCCTTGGGGATTGTGGGAAGAGCACCCTTGGGCAAGACGCGCTATCCCCTTCTTGTCAACACACCTCTACCCGACATCCCCTCTGTGTTTGCGGGATCTTGTCACCAGAGTCCCGTCGTACCCCAAACTTTTCCCTTACAGAAAAGAAGGCGAGGCCATCAAGTGAAACTAAGACCATCTCTAAACGTCAGTGCACACTTTATCTCCCCTTCCATAAAACCACATTTTTCAGCGATCTTAGATTCATACCACCTTTTCTGACAAAAGTCTACACCCTCTTTATTCCTCTTCTATAGGCCAATAACACGCCCATAATCCCATTCTTCTATTGAAATACCCAAGGACTGAGACGAAGAAGAGAGGGACTAAGAGTATGAGGATTACCAAGGAAAAACCCTTTGAGAGACAGAGAACAGATTCTCACACCCTGACAGTAGGCTGTCCTGATAATGGAGTCAGGCAAGGTCAGACAGACCCAACCCTGACCCAACACCTGCAGCCTATTAACATCTCCCAGGTGTATAAAGGAAGGCTGCTGAGCAAGAAGGGGTACAATTGCTCTTGGGAGGTCAGGAGGGAGGCTGCAAGGCTGAGTCCGGCAGAGGATCCCTACCTAAATCCCAAGCACTTGGGGATAACTGTGGGTCAGACTCAGCATGGGTACAGGGAGGCTGCATGGCCGAGTGTTGACAGTCTGCGAACCAGGAGAACAAAGGGAGCCACGGAGGGGAGAGCAGAGGCAGAAGAGGAGGAGGAGGCAAAGTATGGAGCCCTCCAACCTCTTCCCCCCTACATTGACCTGGGTTGGTTCTCCCGCCAAGGGTACCTGGAGGCTGCCTGTTACCCTCCAGAGTGAACGATGGAGTTGGGGAGGAGCAAGGCCGGCGAGGGAGGCACCCAGTCCCATTAAAGCAAAAGTGAAGAAGGATACAAGGCGAGCACAACCAGTGATTTCTTGAATGCTATGGGAGAGAGCCCGGTTGGTGACATTTCAAAGTGTTGCAAGTAACCGAGTGGTCCGGAAAAAATATTATTGCCTTATCAAAAGTCTTTATTGAACTGTGAATTGAGTCTCCCAGAGACAGGAGGTGTCGTGTTTGCAAGAAGCCAAAGTGTTGTGACGGGCATGTGTGAATTACTGTAAAGAAGTCGAAGTAGTTATGCATAAGGCTGAGGAGAAAATTGTGTGAGCTCCTAGGAACTCGAGCCCAACTGAGGGAAGTTAACCAAAGGCACATGGGGACTCGAACCCAGCCGAGGGAAGCCAAAGATAAAGTTTGTTTCAATTGTTAAAACAGGTTTGAATCCAATGGAAGGAAGTCTGCAGTGAACTGTGTTCTTTAAGGTGGCAGGCTTGAGAGCCCGACGGAGGGGAACTGGTGGTAAAATTGTGCTTAACAGTAAAGATTGGCCCAGAGACAGGGGAGAGAAGCCTGTCGGGCCTGGGGGACATTTGAATCCATTATGTTGAAAGATGAAAAGAAGGACTTGGGTGAAGGAAGCCTGAGGGACTAGTATTGAATAACAATAACAAAAACTGTGTTCAGTTGAAACTGAGGAAGCAAAAGATTTTTTGACACTTGAATCCAGACCCAGGAGGGTCAGCCCTGAGTTATAAACTGTTCCAACTCTACCTTTGTTGCTTGAAGATGTGCTTTAATAAGATACTGTCTCTGTGTGTTGCTTTCCAAAAAGTGCACGGACAAACATATATTTTTTATCACCAGTACAATGAATGAAAAACCTTGACCGCAGGTAAGCAATGATTCACACATACACACTGAGTTAGATGATAAGTTAGCTCTTACACAGCTATTTATTCACAAAAGGCATACATAAATGAATACACTGTACCAGAAATAAATCACATAAAAGACAGTCATCTAAAGAAAATACATCACTGTTGGCTCAACTTTAGCGAACATCCTTATCTTGCCAGAAGCAGCTGGCAAACCCCCAAAACAGCCAGGCACAGAGATCACAGCAGCCAACAAGCCCGAAGCGAAGTGTCCCCTCTCTGACTGACGGTAACCTCAAGGAGCAGAGCTCTTCCCTTTCTCAAAACAGCAAAGAAAACAACTCTGCAACTCATCCTCAACTTTGATAGTAACCATAGCAAACTTATCAGGTACCAGCCTGCACCTGCTGATCTCAGTCTTTTTGCGCACTGTTTCCTTGAATGATCCATGCAAACCGACATAAGCAACGAATAGCGCTTAAAACATGTTTTCCAGTAAAATAATGCTAATGACGTTGAAAATCTGTGTATAATTCACGGCAAGTGTGGTTTTCACTGAGGCATGGAGCGAATGTACATTATGGCTCAGAGCGCACCAGAATGCAAGGCGCACCAGCACCATATTTTCGCTCAAAGCATTACAATCCATCCTTCGACATTTGACTTCCATAGCCCAGTGGCATTGGAGTCAGGTTTTGAAACAGACGAAACATAATAACTAAGTTGGGAATGCACTGAATACAACAACAAGCAATTATAATAACTAGTATCACATGGATGCAAGCAAAGGTGTAACGCAGTGTACCCCCAATATCTGAACCCACGAAAATAGCCAGTCCCACCAATTCCCGGTATGATATTGAGACACTTGGGATATCAAGTCTTTCAAACCTTGAACATTGCTTTCAATGGATTGTGACTGATCACTTAAATTAAAACAACACATACCTTCAACGGCGTTCCAACCCAGGTTATGTTTTAGTAACAAATTATCAATGGCAGCTCGATTTTGCAAAGCTGCTTTTCTTTTTTTTTTTTTAAATATGTTTATTTTTTAACCAAAGCAGGATGGCAGCAATACATTATTCAAGTAACTTGTTATTTCTCATAAACAGAGCATTATAATTCCCCCCTCTTCCCTGCCACCCCCAGGTTACCAGCCAGGGCTAGTGTTTTTAATAGTCTGGGTCCACCGCCTCTCCCTCCATTTATCCTTCCCGCCGAGGGGACCCTCTGCCATCCAGGACTCTCCTGGCCCCCTGGGGCTTACAGGTTAAGGCCGGGAACCTCTGGTCATATTCCAGCAACGGGGCCCAGGTATTCTGGAAGCGGTGGAGCAGCCCTGCTCTAGCCGCCGTTACTTTCTCTGCGATCAGAATGTCTCATACCTTCCCCCACCATCAGGACATGCAGGGGCCATCAGAGGATTTCCAAGTGTGGGCGACCACTATTCTCTTGCCAGAAGGCATTGGGTTAACAGTTTGGCTCTCTTTCCCGATCTTGGATAGACCCACGGGACCGGGGCACCCAGGAGTAGGTCTAGTGGAAGTGCTGCTTGGGTGATCTCCTCAATGGCCACCAGGCACTGTCTCCAGAACTGTTACACTTTTGGGCCTGTCCACCACATGTGGAAAAAGGTGCCCAGTTGGCCACAGAGTCTCCAGCAGGCAGGGTCGAGGAACCAGTTCATGTGATTTAGTCTGAGGGGCGGGTAATACCATTGCAACAGAATTTTGTAGGCACACTCTCTGTTGGTGATGCAGGAGAAATACGTACGCATCTCTGTCCAGATGTCCACCCAAGCTTGGTCCTCTATGGGATGTCCCATATCCGCTTCCCATTGTGCCACACACTGGGTTTTTGAGGCCAGAAAGTCTCCCAGAAAGCGCTTGTATAGCATAGAAAACCTGCCCCAGAGTTCTTTGAGGGTCAATTCGAGAGCGATAGGGCTGCGTGTCGCCACCTGGAGAGTTTGCGGGTGAGAACACCAGTGGCGGAGCTGAATGTAAGTGAATCTGTCCCTTTCCTGAAGCTGGAAGGTCTCTTTAGATTGTTCAAAGGTGCAGGGCCGACCTCCCTCGAAAAGCTGATCCAAGATTTCAAGGCCCCCCGCAATCCAGTTCTTGAAGTTTTGGGGATTTTCCACGGATGAGAATGATGGGTTGTAAAAAACCGGGGAGGAGGGTCCAAGGCCTCTCGGGATTCCTTTGCACCTTAGGGCCCAATCCCAGATGCTTATGGTTTGTTTAGTGGCTGATAAAAGTCCCTCCCATCGTCGTTGTAGTGTGGGCAGGATGTGTGGAAGAAAGCGCAGTGGAAGAGCTAAGCGAGATTGTTCTTGTTCCGCCAATCTGGGACGATTGGTGGTTACCTGCCATGCTTGGCCTGTGCTAATTGTGCCGCCACTTGGTAGCTCCGCAGGTCAGGGACACCTATGCCGCCTAGCTTTGCACTGCCTAGCATTGATTTCTGGGGGACCTTAGCTTTTTTACCCCTCCAGATGAATTGATGCATTTTTCTCTGTAGACCGTGGATAATGGGTAGTGGGATTGCGACAGGTAGGGACGAGCAAGCATACAAAAGTCTAGGGCGGAGATTAATTTTACTGGCCGTGATGCGCTCCATTAATGAGATTTCTTGGGTTGCCCATCGCTTTAGGTCGCCCTCCAACTCCTTAATGAGCAGGGGGAAGTTTGCACGATACGTTTCTCCCGGGATTGATGGGATCTGGACCCCTAGATAAGGATCGCCTTCGCCGCCCATGGGAACAGGACAAGCCTATTCCCATGGATTTATTGAAGTTAATGGAGAAGCCTGTGACCCTCCCATAGCTTTCTATCTCGGAAAGGGCATGCCTTAGTGAGGAGTGGGCATCAGAAATCATTAGCAAAACATTGTCTGCATATAGGGCGATTTTAGATTGGGAGGGGCCGACCTTGAGACCCTTAATGCTATTGTTCTGTCTAATAGTTTGAGCAAAGAGTTCCATGATTAATGCAAATGAAAGCGGTGACAGCGGGCATCCCTGTCTGGTCCCAGAGGTTAGGGGGATTGGGCTGGAGAGGGAGCCATTAATTCTCAGTAGGGTTGTCGGGGACTTATAATTAGCCAGGACCATGGCCTGGAACGCCAGCCCAAATCCGAATGCCCCCAGAGTGTGGCGCATGAAGGACCAATCAACTCTGTCAACCGTTTTGTAGTGTCTAGGGCCGGATCTCGCGGGGGCGCAGTCATCACCTGAGTCAGGTGGCTCTCCGCTCATCGTTGTTTATCTCGCTCGCTGTAGCCCGACAATTGTATTGCTCCTCTTTGTGTTGGCTAGTTTAGCCACAAGCAGTTTATTCGCCTTGTTACTCTTCACGTAATAAAATTGTTTGGCCCTGGCCTTCGCCAATAGATGTGCTGTGTGCTCGGCGTAGTGGGCTTCTAGCTTCTTCCGCGTAGTGCAGATGGCTCGTTGCGTTTTTGGGGTCCAGCATTTTTGTTTGTGGATCTTCTCAGCTTTCCGGAGGTCCTCCTCAAGGGCTAGGTGGGTTTGTCACCTTTTCTTATGAAAAGCTACTCCTTGCACAATTAGTTCTCCCCGGACCACCGCTTTCAGAGGTTTTTCCCTAAAAAAATCTTGATTGTTGATGCAATTGTGTCCCTTAGCGACATTTCGTTAAGTATCGGTTCATATAGGGTCCATCTGCGTTGTGGGCTAGAAGATAGTTCCTTGGCTCGAAACTCCAGAGTGATCGGCGCGTGGTCAGATAGGATTCTTGACCCAATAGATACATTGTTGACATAAGTTAGTACCTGAGGAGACGTCAAGAGGAGGTCGATCCTTCAGAAGGTTCTATGTACATAGGAATAGAAGGAGAAGTCTCTCTTGGAGCGGTGCAGCACCCGCAACAAGTCTACCACCTGCAGGGTCCTGAAGAGATGTGGGAGACCAACCGCCAGAGTGAAGTACCCATGAGAGGGGGGTGTGTGATTTGTCTTTTGTGGGGTCCGGCACCCCATTAAAGTCACCTCCAAGTATAATTTGGCCTTCCGGGAAGGAGGTGAGGGCTGAGCCCAGAGATTCGTAGAAGGCGGTTTGCCCTACATTGGGGGCATACACAGAAATAAAAGTATATATTTGTCCCTGCAGTAGGCATTTGACTGCAATATATCTGCCTTCGGGACATTGTTTTATATCCAAGATCTGAGGGTTCAACCCCTTCATGAAGAGGATGCCCGTTCCCCCTTTTTTGGTGTCGCCTGAGGCCAATAACTGTAGTGGGAAGTGTCTAGAACGTAGTCGTCCGAAATCTGCTGGAAGTTGATGGGTTTCTTGCAGTAGGGCATCTGCCACCACCTCATCTTGGAGCTTCTGTAGGATGGATTTGCGTTTTGCTGGCAAGTTCAGCCCCCTGACATTGAGCAAAATAACTCTCAGGGTCTGATGTTCCAGGGCAGGGTCTGGGGCCACCGCGGAGACCGGATGGGGGCGTTGGGGTGAATGCAGGTTAGCCATCATATCGAGGAATCATTAGCCATGTGCCATCCCACCATTAGGGTTTTAACTTCGGCCTCCAACGGGAGGTCGGAACCGTAACTGGTGGGGGGGCCGTCATTTGTGGATCCGGCACCACCCCTGCCCAATCGGGCCATGTGAATGCCCACAGCCAACATGGCTAGGGCAAGAAACAAGAATCGTGTTTCATTCCAAGGACTCATAGATGGACTGTACCTTGGAAATGGGCATAGGCCGCGCAGGGGCCTGCTGCAAGTTGTGTAAGGTCTTATTGCGAGTTTCGGAGTCGACAAGCCCTCGGTCAAAAGGCATCTGATGTCAGAGGAGGGGAGGGGGCCGTACACCGTCGTCCCAGATGACACCGGGCAAAGGGCCCTGGGCCACGTGACCCGGCCTTCAGCATCTCAGGGTCTCGCATTCTACTCCCGCTTATTGCCCCAGTCGCGGTTCATCTTTTCTTTCAGCTCTTTGGCACCTTGGACCATGATGCCCGTCTAGGCTTCGGTGGGGAAGTAGATCTCTCGCTCCCCGCCCCCACCAAAGCTGGAGAAGTAGGCCCCTCGGGTGCTACCAGACGCATGATCTTTTCAAGATGACTGATTTTCCGGATGGTACCATTATAAGTGAACTGCAGCGCTGTCGGGAACAGCCATCTATATCGGATCTGGTGGTCCTGGAGGAAGAGGGTCAAAGGTCGGAGGGCTTTCCTCTTTTGTAATGTGACGAGGGAGAGGTCCTGATAGATCTAGAGGGGAGAGCCCTGGAAAGACAATTTGTCACGAGAGCAGCTTATCGCCGAGATGGCTTCTTTCGTAGTGAAGAAATGGACGCTAGTTATTACATCCAGGGGGGTGACAGTTTCCAGCCTCAGCATGGGCGCAACCTGTGGGTGCGGTCCAAAAGGAGTTGAGGTTTGTCGAGCGGTGGAAGCAGTGATTGGAAGAAGTCTCCCACGAATTCCGCCAGGTCTTTGTCCGGAATCGAAGCTGAAATCCCCCGAATCCAGAGGTTATTGCACCAAGCTCTGTTTACAAGGTCCTCTTGTTTAAATTCCAGGATTTCACACTTATCTTGGAGGGTCCTGATCAAGCGTTGGATCTCCCCCAGGGTGGCTGCATGGTCTTGGGATCGGTCTTCAACCTCACACAGTCTTTGTTCAGCCTCCGATACACTTTGGTCGGTGTGTTCCAACTTTGTGGAGAGCTTGGTCATGCATGACCTAAATTCGGCCTTCATATCTGCCATGAAGGCTTGGATATCCTCTTTGGTAGCAAGGGAGCCTTTGTCGTCTGGGGACCTCTATGCGGTGAGCTTAGGGGGGGTCCTGTTTCTTTCCTGTCTCAGCAGACAGCAACATAGTAGCTATGTCAGGGTTCTTACCAGATCTAGATTGCTTAGACATGATGTCTTCTGTAGACGGGGCAAAGAGAGATCAGTGGTTCCCAGGGTGAAGAAGGGCAGATAAGGTTGTGGCCCTGAGTCAATCTGTTGTGCGCCGACATGCGGGGCGTGAGCAGGTTATCTTATCAGTTCTTTATTGGGGCGGGAGGCTCCAGCGCTTCGTCTCATGATTGAAGCACTGGGCGAGGGGGGGTGAGCTCCCCTACTCTGAATTCGAGAGCTGTGGGCAGGATTATTGCATTTACGTAGTCAGGGGCGGAAGGCTGTTCTGTGGGCCGGGGCGCCCCAGGAATGGGAGTGAGGCACCGAAGGTGGTGTAGTTCCAGGGGTGGATAGAGGAGACAGCCACTGTTTAGCTACTCCTCCTGAAAACAATAGTCACCACAGTTCCTTCAATTACAACTGATGAGTGCGGCCGGAGTTAATAAGGTTTCCTTTGTTACTTGTGTCACAACATTGAGGTCCATGTTGGGTTATCACCAGGAGCTGGTCCCTGGGTCCATTTAGTTGGCTCTTGTCCTCCCACACCAAGCTCTCATCAGTAGGACCAAATGAAGCTGTAACTACCAGCGCCCAACACCATGCAGGCTTCATGAGACCACACCCCAGCAGCAGGAGAAAGGGGAAAAAGGTGCCCCGCTGCATCCAAGACCGCAACCACTAGAGCAGCGGTCGCCTTGTCAGAGCTGAGACAGGGGGGGGGGTCGTTGAGTGGGCCGGGGCGCCCCAGGAGCTGAGGGAGAGAATAGGGTGTTTAGAAGTTAGATAGGTTAGGAGGGCCCACCTTGATTCACCGTCAGTACCTGGGAAATCCATTTTCCTCCTGTCATGGCCAGCGGGGCCTCGCTCGCTTCTGCAACCAGGAATTGGGGCCCCCTCTCCAGTGAGGGGGGGTTGAAAACGTAGACACTTCAGCCGGGCCCTGAGGTCCGCCGGGCGGCCCACACCGTGTGTGTCTGTCAGAGCCTGGGGGGAGCCCAGGGAGCTCGGAGGCCGTGGGGCCACCGGATGGTGCAGCCCGCCAGCCTCAGGGGTTCACAGGATAGGGAGCACTCCTCTGCCTCACCGCGACTCAAGGACTCCTTCCCCCACCGTGTTGCCAGGCACTTTATTGAATGCCCTGTCCCATGGCTGTGATGCTTCATCTCGGAGCGCGGGCAGGGGTGGATGGACGCCACAGGCTGGACGTTGCGCCTGGTTTCCAAGCTCCGGGCTGGCCGGAATTGTCAGGGTGGTGGGCGAATCCGGGACCCGGAGGGCGCCTAGCAGGCAGGATGCCTCAATCAGGCTCATCGGGCTAAGAATACACACCCCCACCATTCCTTCTGCAAGCTTCTACCGCTCTGTCCACCCTTTTTGGTCACACGCAGGTGGAGCCGCAGAGCACACTCGGCTCGGAAATTGACTTCCCAGGGCCTCAGACCTTTATTTATGTTTTGGTGCCAGCCTCAGGATCACTCCAGACACCGCAGGCATTTCATCAGCGAGATGGCTCATCCAAACCTTGTGAATATTTGAGAAGCAGCGGACCCTCCAAGGAGGCCATCAAGGGAGCGACTGCATCGGCTGCGCTCCAGGCCACGCCCCTCACAAAGCTGCTTTTCTAATAATTTTGCTATTGAGAAGCAACTCCTCTAACGCTTGAAAGGTGTGGTTGAGTCCTTTCACTACTAAACATGCTAACTTAATTAAAGATGTTTAGCCCCCAGCAGCTAAACCCCAAGCTCCCACTAATGAATAGGTCTTTGATAACAAATGCACATGTGCATCACAATTTGGGGTTAACCCTACAGATTCGAAAGTTGACCGTTTGCTTCGATATTCTGCTGGGTGTAAAGGAAACATCATTCATCCTAATCGTGTTAAGGCACACGGACCTCCAGAAATGTTAGAAGGAATGTACGTGTATGTGATGTTGCCACATGTAAATAGTCATCCTGTTGCAAGTTCCACATGATTCAGAAGACTGGCAGCTACCATGTGTAATTACAGGTCATGGTATTGTTTACATTGGTACATGTGCTTGGAACGCGTGCACACAACCTCCTCTCAAACACCGTTTGATTTTTCTCTCTAGTTAGGTTCAGCTGTTGGCATTTGCCAATTTCTTCGGTTCACAGGTCATACGATAGCAAACATCAACTTGAGTAACATTGTAAATTATAATTTGTGTCAGGTTTCTCCATTTTCGATTTGTTTCTTGACAAAACTTGCAATACTCGTAGATGGAAAAGGACTCTCGAACATCAGAATCCTGTACTGAAGAATCATTATGTATGACCCCATGCTACTAGACAGGTAGTAAACGAGGCTTTGGCATGATGCACGTCAGTCAGGCAGAAAATATGTTCAAAATTTGCTGTGCTAGATAGGTCCACATGTTTTCCGTTTGGGAAATCATTGGTGAATACCTTTACCGCCCTAAGGACATCCCTTGCACCGCCGACATCAATGTTGTTTGTGCTTGCAACTGACTTGTTTTTCGAATCACACAAATCCTGTTCTTTGGTCTGACTGGGTTTTTGGCGTCGGCATTGGGCAGCTTTTGGACATAATTTTTCATCATCATCAGACTCCCATGGATCACTCGCCCAGATGTGACATTTCGCATTGGTTGCAGCGTGCTGTTTGACTACCCTGAACTGAGTCCATTTAGTCCCACAATTACACCAGCCAGACACAGGATCTACAAAGCAAACCCAGAAAAGAGATATCAATGTTGATAATCACTCTCTTAAGTAAAATTTGTCTGCGGGCACATAACTCCATCTTTCCTTGCCAGGTTCCATCACTAAGACTACTTGGTCCTTGCCTGATGCAATGACATCTGAGGGTCTTTATGACTCGCACTTTTGCACCTAGTACCATGCTGTCTGAAGAGCCAAAACCACGATCCCTATGAGTAGTTAACACTGTGGGAAGCTCCCCCTTTTTGATCATGGACAACTTAAGTGGTGTAATAATCAATTGGCTACTCGATCTCCCTTATGAATCGGTAATACTTGGTCTCCACTGTTCATTAAAATGACTTTGATTTCTTCTTGGTAGTCCGCATCGATGACCCCTCCTAGCACTTCAATGCCTTTCAATGCTAATCCAGATCTACGGGCAATCCATCCGATAAGTTCTGGTGGAATCTGTACTCCAATGACTGTTTCAATCACAATTATCCCTCTTGGTTCCAAACTGATCTTTTCATGAGAATGTAAGTCTACCCTTGCTGATTCTGGGGTGGCTCGGTGGGGAACTAAAGCACCCAGTGAAATTTCCCAGTACATTAAAGTCTCTTTAGTTGAATTGTGTTGAATCTGTAAAGCAGGAGTCATTAATCGCAGCAATGGGGTCTCATGGTTATTTACTGGTCTATTATTCAACACCTGTACTGCATCAAACACTCAATCCCGCTAACCTGCTAAACTGCCATTTCCTGATTTGCACAGCTGTTCTTTCAACAACCCATTCATTCTCTCAATCAAACCTGATGCCTCTGGGTGATAAAAGGCACATGGTATACCCACTGAATGCTCTTTTCCTGAATCAATTTTCCCTTAAAGTGTGAACCGTTGTCACTCTGAATTTGCAAAGGTACACCGTCATACAGAATCATTTTAACAACTTAATGGTATTCAGTTGTGTAGCATGTTTACATGGTAATACCATCAAATATCCGGAGTGTGCATCTACAATGGTGCATGCACATTGACAACCTTTGCTGATTGGCATAGGACCGATATAATCAATCTGCCAGATTTGACTTGGTAACTTTCCTCTTCGCAACGTGCCCTGGACAATCTGATGGATGGGTCTATGCTGTTGGTGTTGACACACCGGACATTGCAAAATGATTGTTTTCACTACCTCTAAAGGGATATTGATCCCTCGAACTTGTGCCCACCTGAAAGTATCTTTTTCTCCAAGGTGCCCACATTTCTGGTGAGCCCAATCGGCCAGACCCTCCAAATCATCCTCCTGAGCATCTGCATCCACAGATGAAATCTTCGTGTGATCATTTGCAACAAAATGAAATCAACGTTCTAATGAATCTGTAGCACAATGTGCATCTACATGATGCACAGTGACTTCACTTTGTGATAACATTTCCACAATATCTTGCCACAGTTCCCTCCCCGCAACTCTTTGGAATTAATTTTCCATCCATTCTTTTGCCATGTTGGCAGCCAGACGGCTAACCCATTTGCCACCGACCATGAATCTGTACAAATAACATTATGATATGATCGTTCATTTATATAGCGCCTATACACAATGTGTTTCAAAGCGCTTCAAGGCAAGGGAGGGAACAGGGGAAAATACAACCACATTCTTACAGGCCATGGACAGTAAGGATGTGAAATTAACTATCATACTCGGCCTGACGACATTTCAGATAGTGCAAGAGCTAAGACATAGATAAGGAAGGGAGGCAGAGAGTGGGAAGGAAATAGAAACAGACAGGCGACTACCGTACTAGACCTGACGACATTTCTGGTAGAGCCGGAGAAAAACAAAGGTGAGGGAGATGGGTGCAGAAAGGGAGGGGAGGAACAAAACAAGCGACTATCATACTAGGCCCGACGACATTTCAGATAGTGCTGGAGGGGTGGTGGGGAGGAAAAAACAGTAATGGGAGGGTGGAGGAAACAGACGAGGTTGCTATCATATTAGGTCCAGGGATAATTCTGATAGAGTAAGTGCAAAGAAAGTAAGGGGAGGAGATAGAAAAAGGGAGAAGGGAAAGGAGGAGAGAAAAGAGAGTAAGCAGTCAAAAAGAGTGGAAAAGCAAGAGTGGAGAGCGAATAAAATTGCGGAAGTCAGTAGTAACACATAATGTTGCAAGCCAGGATACAAGATGAAGATGGGAACAGCATGATTCAGGGCCACCATGAGTACAAGATGCAAAGGAAGTCCAGCATGAGAGTTGAGAAAGAGTGACGCACCATGAATGAAGTCCATAAAAGTCAAATCCAGCATTGGCCACAAGACAGTGATGGTGAAGGAAGGCACCAGGAGGGCGAGGCTTGCTAAGTGGAGAAAAAGAGCAGCAGGCAGGAAGGTACCAGGTGGGCGGGGCTTAGGCCAGGTGACCTAGATCCACTTGCACCTGCTCCCCATCTGCAAAGGAAAAGAAGCTGGAGGGCTCCTTAAGTAGGGAAACAGAGCAGCAAGCAGGAAGGCACCAGGGGGGCGTGGCTTGCTAAGTGGTGAAAAAGAGCGGCAAGCAGGAACTAACCAGTTGGGCGGGGCTTGCTAAGTGGTGAAAAAGAGTAGCAGGCAGGAAGGCACAGGTGGGCGGGGCTTAGGCCAGGTGACCTAGATCCACTTGCACCTGCTCCCCATCTGCCAGGTGTCTCTTGTTTCAAAGCTTGGTAAACTGCATAGAGTTATACAAACTGACGGCTCTTTCCTTTCCCCGACGTTGTCAAAATTTTATTTGTCTTGGGATTGTATGACACCACTTTCCAATATCACTTGGTTCCCACATAGCGAGCCGAGCCATCTGTAAACCATGCGTGCTCTTTCTGCTCTACTGTCCGATCCGATCTCCATAAGATACTCCCCATTTCACGGGAGACTCACACATTTCAGTCACTTCCTGTGGTATATAATGTGTGGGTGGTAGTTTGGCCACTTGCTCATGTAATTTCGCAACTTTACACTTTCCTTATTTGGCTCTGTCTTGAATTAACCATTTCCACTTGATTATACTGGCTTCTTGAGCGTGTCCTATTCTGTGTGTTTTAGGAGAGCTCAACACCCATTGCATAATCGGGATTCCGGGCCTGATCAATACATCATGTCGCACTGTCATTTTCTCAGTATCAACAAGAGCCTAATAGCATGCCAGCAATTGCTTCTCAAATGGAGTGGATCTGTTACCAGCCTCGGGCAACTTCCGACTCCAGAATCCCAATGGAACACGTTTTCTGTCTTGTTCCTGCCACAAACTCCAGTTCACATAACTGTCTTGTACGGAAACATTTATCTCCACTTTGCCTTCCTTCAATGGTCACAAATCAAGCACCTGCTGCACTGTGTCTTTGGCCTCCCCCCACTGAAAATCATATTTCTTTCGAGTCACTTTATAGAGGGAGGCCTGTATTTACCCTAGATGGGGTATGTGCTGTCTCCAGAACCCAAACACCCTATGAACTGCTGAGCTTGCTTTTTGTTCATCGGAGTGGTGAACTCAAGTATTTTCTGTCAGGCTTTCGGCACCATCTCTCAATGCCCATTGTGCCACTGAATGCCTAAGAATACCATTGTCTTAGCTGGCCCTTGAATTTTGTTTGGGTTAATCTCCCACCCTTCCTTCTGCATCCTTCAATGATTACTTCTAACTGAGCTCGCACACTTTGCTCATCTTTCCCCTGAATCAGAATATCGTCAATGTTGTGAGAGATGTGTATGTCAGGTTTACTTGGTATCTTGTCTAAGTGTTCTGGCAGGTTTATAGTGATAGCATCGAATGCAAAAGCATCAAATGCAAAAGCCTAAAAAATAAATTAATCGAAAAAAATAAATATTTTTTCTTTTTATTTAATGGGGGCGCCCGCCCAGCCCTTGTTTTTTAACCCCTTAAAACACATTTTAATTAAAATAAACATTTACCTACAAAAAAATGAATTTTTTCGAGGCTTTTGCATTCAATGCTTTTGCATGGAATCATCGGATACCGTTCTGCCACCATGTACCCCATATATAATCTCGTGAAGGTGTACTGATGCCCGTTCCAAGAAAATACAAACTGATCTTGGCACTCCTCAGCAATTGGCACAGAGAAAAATGCATTGGCTAAATCTACCACTGCATACCAGGTTCCTTCAATCCTTTGTACATTCTCAATCAAAGTAATGGCGCCTGGGACTGTTGGCACTAAAGGAGGAGTGTGTTTATTCAACTCTCTATAATCCACAGTCATCCTCCAGCTTCTATCCCCTTTTTTAAGGGACCAGAGCGGGTTGTACCAAGCCGTAGTAACATGACGTAACACTCCTGCTTCTACATACTCTTTAATGGTGTCTGAAATTTCCTTATGGCCCCTGGAATGCGGTATTGCTTCATCGATACATGCTTGGTTGCCAAAGGCACCTGCACTGGGGGCATTTTCAATTTGCCTAACGTAACTGGGGTACAAGGCAATGCATTCACTCCAAACTAATAGGTTTTACCTCCAAGTCCCATAGTCAACCCTTCCAAAATGTCAAAACCAATTATATAATCGGGTAGCGGGACAATCAACACCTGGTATTTCTGCCTTGTCAAATTGCCTATTTTCATCTCCACTCCTGTTTGTACTGCTGGGGTTTCCTCCACCCCCCTATCCTCCCCCCAGCCCCATAATCGTAAAGTGTCTACCTTTAAATCATGTCGGATTTCCATGAATCAAAGAGGCCTCTGCCCCAGTATCTATCAATGCTCGCAACTCTTGTATGTTTCCAGGCCCCCAAAAAATCTTAACATGAGGTTGCCTATCAACTTTTATATGAGCCAAAGCTACTGGAGCTTGGCCGTAATCCTAGTCAAATATCGTATGAGCGTATCCCGACTCTGACATGCCATGTTCCCTCTAAGCTGTGCGCATGTGCGCTTGCCCAGCTTCCTTCTGGGTGCCGCTCAGAAGATATTTAGCAGCGCACACAGACATTACTCACCTATGCAATAAGATGTAATAAGGCACAAGCCACAGCAATTACCTGACATTTGCTTTCACTTAAAATAATTTACTAGTCATGATATTCTGGTCTAGCTCATTTACATTAACCTACTATGCAGGTGTGACCTTAAAAACCGAATAGGGCCACAAGAGGTAAAAACTAATATGAAAAAGTGGTTCCATGAACAGAAAAATCATGTTAAGATATGCCTGCACACATTAACTAAATACTGTCCCCTCCCCACTCATGACTCCTATTGCTTTAGTCTACCACACATTTACTCAGACCTCTAAACTCTACCCCAGAACCTATTTAGATATTACCAGACAACCAGGACTCTTCCTCTCTTGGCTCTGCAAAAGGTTACCAGACTTGTAACTACATCCACTTATTTTATGTTTGTTGCAATTTAAACAATGTTCAAGCAACAGACCTTCTATTATTTATGGTGCCTTATCAAAAGTGCCCTTTTGACTACACTGGCATCCCTGAGATGTGTTCTGCATGCTGCCGCACGACACATCAAAGGACTCTGGAAATTCGACCCTGGTCCTCCTCTAACTGCACTGGCTCCTGCTGCAAGCCTTTACAAGGCTGGCACCCTGAAGTCCCCAAGATACCTCACTGAGAAACTCTGCATCTCCAGAGGCCTGCGATCCACCAGAAGTCAGGAAATGTGCAGACTTGAAGTCCGATGGCACAGCAAGAAAAGAATGAGCCGGTCATCATACTCACCCCATTGCTGCTACCATTCAGGAAAGAGCTCAATCCCTTCATTTTCAAGGAATGGCTCCTCTGTAACACATAAATCCACACACCCTGCATTCCTACCGTACTGAGACTGATCTGCAGCTCACTGTCTCCTACCCTGGTTGCTTGTAGATACCTTGCTGCAAATTGCCCTCCCGTTAGCTCCCATTCCCTTTTTCTCTACTTCCCTTACTGCCATTGTAAAGTGCTCCGTTGCTACCCGAAGCTAAGTCCGCGCTCAATAAATACCCTAATAATAATAAAAGTGTCACCCACACCATGTAACCAAATATCATCTTAAATATCTGATACTGACTGTAAGTAAGCAGGCTACATGGATGTCTAACCTCATCCTATGCTTTCTATTCTTGGAACATATTTCACGCAAGGGCTTTGAAGGGGTCACCTTGTAAGCTGATGCATTATAAAACTCAAATATACATTTTCTCTCTATGGATTTTGAGTAGACAAATGTTATGCTCAGCATCTCCTACTTTAGCACTGCTAACATTACCCTATAGGAGGAGAGTAAAATTGCAATATTTACTTGGCCTTCAAGGGATAATGGGTATGGACTAATCCCGGTTTTACTAACAGATATTCAGACAGTAGAATGCTTCACAATCTGCATCATTTCCAAGTGTTCAGAGTTGCGTTTGGCATAGACCTAAAAAAATTACAAATTATACTGTAACTCGCTTTTATACAAAAACGGTTTCACTTATCAGTGGTATAATCCTACCCAACTATATAAGGGTGGGATAAGTTGCAAACAATCTTGTATGCACTGCAAAATAATAGTGTACATGCAGATTCATGACACTTTCTTAAAATGCATATCATATCATGGTAAGGCACGAAATATGTTTTAATTACAACGTATTATGGGTCTGCAAATATCCCAGTGGGTGTTTTACTGCTGCAATCCCTCACTTTTTATAGTGCCCTGTCAACTAGTATTGGAGGCTACCAAAGGAGCCGGAGAGTGGTACGACTGGAAAGGGACAGGAGAACACTCCTTGCGGATGATTAGCAAATCAGTAACTTTCGAAAACCAAGTCAGTTGTTTCGGCAGTACAGCAAAGTAAAGGAAATGTGTTTGTTTGCTAAAGGATAGAAAACTATAGTAACAGTATATAGAACTGCACCTTCCGTGTATTTCTATGCTCAGCTGCTGAGGACATTTCAATATAAATACGTTGACTCTAGTATCCCCCTGGATCTTATTTAACTGGTACAAATGAATTACAGCGGGGTCCCTAGTTACAGAAGAAGGCACTCAAGCTGTTGTACCGCTGAGCATTCAGCCGAGCTGCATAAGAAACCTCAGTAAGGCTCCTTTTCAATTTTTCTCTAGGCTATGGTGAGGAAAGGTGGCCGAAACGATAGGAAGTAATATGTGCCCTGTCATTTTACTATGTCAGGGTAACAAGCAAGGCTCCAATAAGAATTTGCTTCCTACTTGGAGTGAAATGATTTTACAGGGATTCAAAAAGTAATCAGCTGTGCCAACTAGGATACTTTATGCTTTTTAAAAATGTTCTTTCCTGTTAAAATTCATCTTGAGATTGGGCAATAATATTATTAGAGATCCTTCCTATGCCACTGCTATGCTGGTCACTGATTTGAAAAGATATCAGTGGAGCTTTGTGGGCAGAAGCCAGGGGTTGACTAATATGTGTTCGTCGTTCCAGTTTTTGTTGGGCACATTTTTCTTTTTTTTAGGGAGTAAACATTGATAGTGTATATGTCTCTTGACTGTAAGGCTGGTTTTGAGTAAGTGTTGTCACAACTCACATGACAACGTAACGTGGATAGTAATCAGAAGCCAGGGAATTTTGATCATCATGTTAAGTGATGCAGTTATTCTGATGCAATTATCATTCTTACACAACTGATGAGAGGCATGTTCTCCTGGCCCTTGAATTACTTCATTAAAGTGGCACATGAACTCCTATTGGCATGTTTTATTGTCCCATTCCTTTTGTTTGCTATTATTCCATCTGCAAATATTGTATCCGGTCTGATTTTTTGACAGCCACAGCAGTTATTAAAAGCGATATTTTTTTTTTGTAATACACATGAGTGTTTTTCGACTGGCATAAAGCACAAATGTTTCTCTACACAGGAGTATATTTGCTAGCTACTGTGGCAGATCTTTAACTGGTTGTTAAGGGCGTCTAGTCAAATGGTCGACAGTCAAATGGTCGACAGGACAAATGATCAAATTATATATTTTTTTGTAATATATATTTTTTTAGGTTTTCGTTTAGAGAAAAAAAGTGGTTTTTAGCAAAAAAAAGGGGGTTGGGGAGACCCCCCCAAAAAAAAAAAATTTGAACAAACAAAAAAAGAAAAATTCGATCATTTGGCCTGTCGACCTTTTGGTGTCGACCATATGTCCTGTCGACCATTTAGATTCGACCATTTGATCTAAAACCGTTAAGTTCTCTTTATAATCACATATAACATTTGTTTTTAGCTTATGTGTTTGGAAAAGGAGCTACAAGATGCTCCTTTGTACACAGATTTGTAAAGAATTGCAGTGGTTGGGAAGGGGAAATTCCTTTCCAAACTCTTCGGAGATGGTAACTCATTAACAAGGCATGCTCGCAAAGTGGTTTACCTCGTTAGTCAGTTGCACACATGGAAAATAAAGTGTGCACGAAAGGCAACCAGTTCTGCACTTGTACAAACATAATTAGAGGGAACATTGCTCACCACCTTCCTCAAATCTGCATATGTTGGCTGGTACGGGCAAGGGATCCTCATAGACCCGTCTTCCTGTTCTTCCTAAGGAGGAGCTGAAGGTGAGGTCGCCCCTTTTGGCTTTGTCACTACCTGTCTCTTAACCTGTGTATAGCGTTCTTTCGCTGTAAGGCAGTCTCTTTTTGTATAGCTCGTACATCACCCTCATTTCAATCCCATCAATTACTTCTCGTGGCACACCATCTTTCAGCAAGGCCAAAAACATATCCTTTCTTGACACTCGGGAGTCTCTACTATCTTGCCTATTGCCTTCAGTTCTCCTCTCGCTACGCCCCTCTCTCTCTCATGGCTTATCTTCACTTTTGTCCCATTCCCCCAAGTCTGCCAGTTGCCGGATGGCATCCACTACTTCATCAGGGTTCCATGTGTTAAAACCGTGGCAGAAACTACTGTTTACACACATAATCGTGGCAAAAAGACTGTGGCTTTGCTGCCACAATCCATGTAATGGATGCGGGGGACACCCCCGCAACTCCAGGACCCTTTACAACCACGCTCCGCTTAAATGATATAATGGGGTACACCTTTACCAGGTCAAATCACAGCATTCTTTCCGCAATTTTTTGTGCAGACAACTTGTTTGCCGTGATTATATTACTGCATACCTTCATCAGTGGGTTTGCCCGTCATACCTACAAAGTCATAATTACACTTTTGTATGCGGGTGTGGCAATTCTGATCACCGTATTTCTGGTTGGAACCGAAAGCAGCACTACCCCCATGTGTCCTGGCTCATCTACGTGGATTGCCTCCTTCATGGCATGCTCTCTGATATTTTGAATCGCTTCTTTCAAAGTATAGCACCTCTTTTCCTCACTGGGGCAGTCCGTGGTAATGGGATACTTGCGGTTATACCCTTGGGCTGCTAAGTGCAACAAAGACACCTGCGGAACTGGACCATTAGCTTCAGGGGGCGGCCCTGCCCATTAGTACCTCCTGTACATTAGTGTCACTAGATAAAGGCAGGAAGCGTGGGGAATCCGTTGCATCTACCAATAACCCCACCGGCCCTCCATCAAATAGCCTTACCAACCATGCCAGCAAAGGTTCCCCTGACTTTTGCCCCAGACAAGTAATGATTTCGCCAACCTCCTGTTGAGTATAATCTTTCAGCGTAGTTAAATCTACAACTCTGCTGCCCGGATTATGCGGTTGCGGCCCAGCTCTGCATCTCGTAACAGGCTTGGCCACCACTGTCTTTTGATTAGATTCTGACTTAGATTCTGCATCCCCTTCTGAGTTGCTCTCGGAGCTGGTGGAGTCAAAAATAGATCCATTCCAGGTGTTGGGTCCCAGTCTATGCCTGTTGTGGCTATTACAGCTGCTACTTTACTTTGGTCCAGGCCCCCTCATCTCTTTCTATATTTATATCAGGCGACCCTGACGCGGCTCGCTTGGCTACGGTCTGATATTGATCAGCCATGTCCTTAAAAGCTTAATCTGCAATTGCTGCATTAGCACAATCTGTCTCTCCGCAGCTAACTCTTTTTCCAGCCATAAAATATCCTCTTTCAACTCCACATTCCTCTGATGTATCTTTCTATAGGCATGTAGGAGGACCCACCCCCGTCTGCCTAAATCTGGACATTTCATTCCCTTCTCGACTGAAACCTGCTGTAAACAAAACTCAACATCTTCAGGTCTGGCTTCCCATAAACTCTCACCCCATGGCTCACTCAAGCCTGCATCGCATGCTCAGGCCTGTGCCAATTTATCATATGGACTCTTGGCCCACCCTGGGATAACGCCATTGGGACATTCTCTGCCAGCGGAAGCCCCTTTTCTCTTAAACAAACTATTCATATTTACAATAATTTACAAGCCTCTTTTTTACCGTAACTGTACTTCACTCGTGCAACTCGCACACAGAGAACACTGATTAATGCAGCCTGACCCTCACTGCCGAAAGCAAACAAAACTTTACTTGCACTATAAATCTTGCCTACCCGCGTTCAAGCACAGATTCTTGGATGCCTGGAATTCTTCATCACAAAGCACCCTGCTCACAGCGACATTATATTTTGCTTTCCAAAAAGTGCACAGACAAACATATCTTTTTTATCACCAGTACACGGAATGAAAAACCTTGACCGCAGGTAAGCAATGATTCACACAAACACACTAAGTTAGCTCTTATACGGCTATTTATTCACAAAAGACATACATAAATTAATAAACTGAAACAGAAATAAATCACATAAAAGACAGTAATCTAAAGAAAATACATCACCGTTGGTGCAACTTTTGCGAACATACTCATCTTGCCAAAAGTGGCTGGAAAACCCAGAAAACCTCCAGGCACAGAGATCACAGCAGCCAACAGGCCCGGAGTCAAGCGTCCCCCCCCCACCCTCCGACTTAGGCTTTGTGTGTGACTGAGTCCTGCATTTCAAGCCCTCTGCAAAAGCGGGGTGGCATTTTCTCAAAACCTCTCGCCTGAGTCTCTGCGCATTACTGGTTTTCCGCATGCCCATGGGCCCGAGTCACCTACGGTAACCTCAAGGAGCAGAGCTCTTCCCTTTCTCAAAACAGCAAAGGAAACAACTCTTTAACTCATCCCCAACTTTGACAGTGTCCATAGCAACCTTATCAGGTACCACCCTGCACCTGCGTATCTCAGTCTTTTCGCGCACTGTGTCCTTGGATGAGCCATGCAAACCAACATAAGCAACGAATAACGTTGAAAACAATTTTCCCAGTTAAATAATGCAAACAATGCTCAAAGTCTGTGTACAGTTCATGGCAAGGGCAGCTTTCATGGAGGCATGGAGCGAATGTCTGTTATGGCTCCGAACGCACGGGAATGCACAGCACACCAGTGCCATATTTTTGCTCAAAGCATTACAATCCGCCAACCACCTTATATCACATCTCTAGACCCTGCAGTTTATTCATGGGGAAGGGAGTTGCTACAGAACCCCATTTGCCATCCTGACTTATTTTGATGCACTGTTCTTTTATTCATTCTTGACAAGACGGACCAGGACTGTTTCTGTTTTATTTAATGGTTGCGCTTACTCCCATTTCAGTGATAAGGCATGTAAGGAAGTTTCCAAACTCTTTTCAAAATAATAACGTTTTTCAAAACTTGCTCTTTTGTGTTGTGTTTGTGCTTTTGACGCCATGGGTTCCTCACAGGAAGCAGGAGCAGCGGGGTGCCTGAAGCGCTGAGATAGCGAGACCGAAAAACAGCGGAGTCTGCAGTGAAAAATGGCACCAGCTGCCTAGAAGAGGGGCCTGAGCTGAGACGACCACTGTTGCGTAGCAATTTCAATTGTATACGCATGCGCGAGCCACATCGAGGCTCGCGCATGCGCAGACATTATTAAATGCGGTGCGCCGGCAGTTCGCGCCGGCGACCGGAGCAGACACACGTCTCCGGCGTCCACTCTCTGCATGCCTGCATGTATGCGTGTGTGTGTGTGCGAGCGAGGCCCCGGCACGCCCTAAGGCCCATAACATTGGCGACGAGGGCAGACACGGAGCCATCCTCCGCTCTGACGGCCTCGGAGTGAAGGAACGCTGCTGCGTGTGTATCGATCGGATGCACACGGACCCACGCGCTCGGCCGGCGGCCATTTTCTTTTTCTCCTCTCTACACGCGGAGTGCAGTGGTTGCGGCTCGAGAGGGTGCTCGTGCGCCATCTGCCTCCTGTACTGCTCCAGAGAAATTTTTGGAACCACCTCAGCCCAGACACCACAGGGTTGTGGTAAAGACAAGAAAGAGAGTGTGATTACACTCTGAAGACCACCAGTTACCTCGGCTCTTACCAGACAAGGACCACTGTGAGTACACTATGGGGGAAGAAGGAGAGGAAGAAGAAAAAGCTGTCACCCCAATACCTCGCAGAGTGCACAGTACTCTGGCTCCTATGCCTGAATTTGACACCACGGGCCCCCCATCCAAGTTAGGGCCGAAGTGGATCACATAGGTTAAGAAGCTGGAAATGTTTTTTAGAGCCTCGGGGGAAACGGAAGATGAAGCGAAGATTGCCATCATGGTCTATTCTGCAGGGACCGAGGTTCAACGCATTTATGACACTCTCAACATTCCAGCAGCGAATTATGATGCGGTCAAGCAAGCCTTCCATGACCACTTCCTTCCTATGGCGAATGTTGACTTTGACAGGTTTGTCATGGGTGCGGAGAAACAATTGGAAGAGGAATCACTAGACCAGTTTTGCGCTCGTCTGAGACAACTAGCGAGCTCCTGCAGATGGGTCAACGAGGAAGAAATGGTTCGTAACCAAGGTTGCTGCTAAGGTAAAATGAGGAGACAAGTGCTAAGAGAGCCCGGACTGACTCTGCAGCAAATTCTGGACATGGGGAGAGCGTACGAACTGGCGGAGGCAAGAGGGGCGAAAATGGACGCTGCTACGCGCTCGAGGAAGAGGCCTACGCTATAGGACGCTCAGCCATGGGAAAGGCACGATGGACACCAAAGAGAAGTGAAGGGCCCACGACGCAAGGGAATGTCTCATCATGTTCATACTGTGGATACGATCTGCCGCATGCGGGAGAGTGCCCGGCAAAGTCAAGGACCTGTGGTCGATGCGGCATACCGGGACACTATGCGAGAGTGTGCAGGGCGACGACGCCAGTTACGGTCTTGAGAGGACCAGAGAGAGTCGGCAGGGGTGTCGCTGGAAGAGTAAGGGGCGTGTCCTCTGTCGAACAAGGCATGCAAGATCTCAATATCGCGGAAGAGGAGGAGGAGGATGAAGAAATATTTTTCATTTCAAGCATCGCGCAAGGCCTTGGGGACCGTCGACAACCCAAATGCACCGTCAACATTAGCGAGATGCCAACTCCGGTCCTCATAGATACTGGGGCGTCCGTCTGCGTACTTGCAACAAAACATTACAATGCTCTTCCTGGCCCACCAAGGCTGACGAATTTCACAGTGCGAATCTACGCATTCGGAGGGGACACACCTCTTCCCATCCAAGGAGTGTTTTTGGCCCCGGTCTCTCATGGTCAAAACAGAATAAAGGCGAGGTTTTTCGTCACCAGCGTAAGCCCCCACTCCCTCCTAAGCTGTGCCGCGTCAGAAGCGCTCAACATCGTACACTTCACTCTTGCTGTGTACTTCACAGATCTGGACCGCCTACTACAGCGTTTTGAGAAGATATTCACTGGCATCGGAAAGCTCAAGGCAGAGCCCATACAGTTGAACATAGATGAGTCCATGAGGCCGACTGCGCTGAAACATCGGCGTATCCCTTTTCATCTCAGGGAACAAGTGGTGAAAGAACTACAGTCACTGGTGGACAAGGACATTATCGAGAGGGTAGATGGACCCACTCCCTGGGTCTCCCCAATTGTGGTGGCCCCGAAGCCGAAACAACCAGGGGCAGTACGCATCTGCGTAGATATGAGGCTGCCCAATGTAGCAATCCAACGAGAACGCCATCTTACACCAACCCTAGATGACATCGTAGGAGAGCTCCAGGGAGCCAGGGTCTTCTACCACCAGTTGCAACTCCACCCCGAGTCCAGGTATATTACGACCTTTACGACCCATGAGGGGTTGTATCAATACAAAAGACTTAGCTTCGGGATCTCGTCCGCAGCAGAGGTCTTTCAGAATGCCATCAGGGGGGCACTATCAGGACTAAAAGGGGTCATCAACATGTCAGATGACATCCTAGTGTTTGCAAAATCAGAAGCGGAACACCTGAAGCGCCTTGAGCATACCCTGAAGAGACTGTGCAGTGTCGGTTTAACCCTACATAAGGAGAAATGCGAATTTCTGAAGGACAGGCTTGAGTTTTTTGGATTTATATTTCACGCTGGAGGGATTTCCCTGGATCCGGAGAAAGTGAAAGATATCAGAGATGCATCCCCACCAGCGTCCCCACCCGAAGTAAGAAGTTTCTTAGGGATGGTCAATTATTGCGGCCGCTTTATCCGAGATCTAGCCTCCCTATCGGAACCACTGAGGGCGCTCACCAGAAATGATGTGGCATGGACAGGGAAGGAACAAAGAGCGTTCACCGCCATTAAAAATGCCCTGTCGGAGCAAGAAACAATGGCATACTTCCACCCCGGTCGCGAGTCGGAGATCGTAGTTGATGCTAGCCCGGTAGGGCTGGGAGCAGTCCTCATGCAAGCAGACCAGCAAGGGACCATGAGGCCCATCGCCTATGCCAGCAAGGCCCTGACCGACACGGAGAGGCGTTACTCCCAAATAGAGAGAGAAGCCTTGGCCATACTGTGGGGGTGTAAACATTTCAAAATCTACATTCTAGGGAAGCCATTTGTTGTGGTAACTGACCACAAACCCCTCATCCCCATACTGTCTGGAACATCGTCCAAACCACCTCCGCACATAGAAAGGTGGATGTTGGCCCTCATGGAATATGGGGTCAAATTGCTATATCGACCAGGGACACACAACCCGGCGGATTACCTGTCGCGCCATCCGGGCACCGGGAGGCCCAGGGACTCACTGGAGGTTGCGGACTGCGTGGAAGCTGTACATCTAGTTGTGGAGGCAGCACTGCCTGTAGCCCTGACGCGTCAGGAAATTGCAGAGGAGTCCAATAACGACAAAGCGTTCAGAAAATAAAAGACGCGGTGGACACAGGGGAATGGCGGGAGGTCCTCCTTGACAATTCCCGAAGGACCGCGGAAGCTCAAAGAGATCTACAAGCACTCTGGAAGGCACGCCACGAATTGTCGGTGGCGGATGATGGAATACTGCTAAGAGGGCACCAGATCGTAATACCAGGAGTGCTGGTTGAGAAAGTCCTACAGCTAGCCCACAAGGGACATCAATGAATGGCCAAGTTGAAAGCTCGGCACAGATTGAAAGTTTGGTTTCCAGATCTGGAAGGAAGGGTGGAGAAATTTGTGAAGGCCTGTATCCCATGTCAAGCCGCCAGCCCTGTGGAGAAGGCGCCACCCATTCAGGCCATGGAGAGGAGTGACCGCCCATGGGGGACAGTGCACGCGGACTTCGGGTCCACAGGCCGAGGCTTATACTTTCTGGTGGTGACAGATCAGTGGTCACGATACCCAGAGGTGGAATTGGTTGAATCCACATCCAGCAATCACACCATTCTGGCCATGGACAAAATATTCGCCACCCATGGGTTCCCTCTCGAAATTTGCTGGGACAACTGGTCACCGTTTCAGGGCCAGCGTTTTGCTCAATACTGCGAGGACAGGGGGATAAAGCATCGCAAAATAACACCGTTATGGCCGAGAGCAAATGGCGAGGTGGAGCGCTTTATGCGAACGCTCAACAAAGTGTTCCGCATATCGGTGAATGGGGGAGAAGATCTCAGGCGAAATCTGGTCGAGTTCCTCAGAGAATATCGCACGACCCCACATAAGTCCACCGGAGTGGCCCCCGCAGAGGCCCTTTTCAAAAGAATATCAAGAGGCCTACTACCCGAAGTGGAAGGGAGGACAACAGGAGAAATCGACAACAGCAAAGTGCGCACAGCGAGGGCCACTCTGAATGAGAAAGAGACCGCACGGAGGAGACTACCCGAGAGGTCAATCGCAATAGGAGACACCGTGCTGGTGCGCAACAGGAAGCCGGAAGGGAAGCTATCCCTGCCATATGAACCACAACCATTGGGCGTGACCCACGTCAAAGGGTCGATGGTCATGGCCGCCAATGCAAGAGGGACTGTGACCAGAAATGAGCAGCCGTCAGAGATGATCCCGACCCGAGTACGGGAGTGCCGGTGGAGGACGATGGGCCGCCAGAGGCTACGGCGGCACCCGAGGACCCCGACGCCGGGGCACGCAGGTACCCGAGCCGGGCGGGGCGCAAGCCACCGCTGAGGTTCAAAGACTTTATCATGGACCCCACCTCTTAATTAAGGCAGAGGTATTGTGAACGTTATGATGGGCCCGTTAGCCCCCATATTTGAAAATGTTTTGTTTTGGGGGGAAAAGGAGGGATGTTGCGTAGCAATTTCAATTGTATACGCATGCGCGAGCCACATCGAGGCTCGCGCATGCGCAGACATTATTAAATGCGGTGCGCCGGCAGTTCGCGCCGGCGACCGGAGCAGACACACGTCTCCGGCGTCCACTCTCTGCATGCCTGCATGTATGCGTGTGTGTGTGTGTGCGAGCGAGGCCCCGGCACGCCCTAAGGCCCATAACAACCACCACAGACAGAGTGCGCCCACAGGCACAGGAGGAGGGGTGGTGCTGCGTCGGCCGCAGCAATCCGAAAAACAAAGGATAGAAGCAGCACGGAAAGCCCGATGAGGGCACTGGGAGTTGCAGCCACCAGTACGTAGCTGTAACAGGAGCTGTGCGGCGTAGAGAAGGGGAGCCCTAGGGAGCGAACTGCAAACCTGTTGAAGTAGCTGGAGCAGCACCCTGCTGCATGGCAAGTGCCGGCTCTGCAGCTCGGAGACTGAAGCAGGGGGCAGGTGAAAAGGCAGCCGGCATGTCGCACTGCAGGCAAAGAGGAAGGCGGCGGTGGAGACGAGTAGAGCAACAGCTTGCTAGTGGAACCCTTCTGGGAGGGGGCTCCAGAAGTCCCAAGGAGAGCACACCGGCAGTGAGAGGAGCAGAGGCACAAGGCTCAACCTGCTCCTCTCTGGCAGCTGGCAGGAGCGGGGAGCCCAAGGCACAGGCCTGGGTGCAAAACGCACTGCCACTGAGCAGGGAGGACCTGCCATAAAGCAAGTAAGAGCGGGCCAGGGGAAAGGAGGCCCTGGGAGGAAGCGGCACCGGCTGCACCACACAGTAATAATACCAGCACAGGCTACTGGGCCTGGGCCCAGGCAGGGAAGGAGACGGAGGTGGACAGCTCAGAAGTCCCAAGGAGAGCACACCGGCAGTGAGAGGAGCAGAGACACAGGGCTCAGCCAGAAGTCCCAAGGGCTAGCACACCGGCAGTGAGAGGAGCAGAGGCACAGGGCTCAACCTGCTACTCTCTGGCAGCTGGCAGGAGCGGGGAGCCCAAGGCACAGGCTTGGGTGCAAAACGCACTGCCACTGAGCAGGGAGGACCTGCCATAAAGCAAGTAAGAGCGGGCCAGGGGAAAGGAGGCCCTGGGAGGAAGCTGCACCGGCTGCACCACACAGTAATAATAACAGCACAGGCTACTGGGCCTGGGCCCAGGCAGGGAAGGAGACGGAGGTGGACAGCTCCACTAAGGCCTGAAAGACTGCAGAGGGAGAGGTGTGCTGCATAGGTGCAGAGGCAAGGCACATATAGCAGGCAATAGAGGGACACCAGGCCAGGACTGGACAACCACACAAAGCCACAGGTGGCAAGAGAAGAAGTGCTGGACAGCACGGCAGAGAGCAGCTGTATGGATGCAGAGTGGGCCTGCCCCACTGGACGCTTTGGGCAGGCTAAAGGCATGGGAGCCAGGGCTGCACCGTAAAGGGAAACAAAAAGGTGGGCGAGAGGAGGGCCTAGCCCCCTAGTACACCAAGGGGTGCAAGGAAGCCAGGGCATGGCCAGTGACATAATACAGGGCACCATCACAAGGGCAATCAGCGGGACCCAAGAAAGGCACTAGACTGGGGTGCGTCTGAACCCCAGGAGGGGCTCCACACAGAAAAGAAGCCACCAGTGCAGCAACGCATGGAGCAAGAGGCCCAGCAGAGGGGAAACTGAGCACTGCTAGGAGGCCATTCCCATCAATCAGAGGGCAGACCCTGCAGGGCAGACTGGCAGCGAGGTGCCGGGCACACCGCCCCACGGAAACACATGCAGATGTGGGGCTGCTGAGGCAGGACATTAGAACGCTGGCAGAGAAAGTGTGAACAGTGGAAAACCAAGCAGAGGACAACAGGCAGCACATAAAGGAAACCAAGACCGAGATGAAAGACCTTAAGCTGAAAGTGGCAGCACAGGAAAGCAGGGCGGAAGACGCAGAGGGCAGGTGGTCCTGAAACAATCTAAGGATTTTGGGCCTGCCAGAGGGCGAAGTGGGCAGAGACCCCACGACATTCGTGGAAAATATGCTGCTGCAGGAGTTAGGACCAGGCAACCTATCGCAGGGATTCACTGTAGAAAGGGCCCACCAGTCCCTTGCCAAGAAACCACCGCCAGGGGCACCACTGACACCAGTGATGGCAAAAATCCTGAATGACAGAGAGAACAATCCTTGCGTTTTCCAGACAAGGAGTAATCATCAAAAGGGGATCAGCCAAGATAGCAGTATACCCGGTGTAAAGACTGGAGGGGGGTTATCTGTACTTTTGCCCCCTATATGGTAGGGTACAGGCACAGAACAAGCCCAGAGAGGCTCTCAATTTGGTAGCTGTGGATGAGCAGCCGGGCTTAAGCATTCAGGAGGTAATGCAGGCAGGTTCTTAAGTACAGTGTTTCCCCCAATGACCCCAGAAAGGCATGTCCACACACTATATTAGGTGATAACACAGCTTCTTTATATAAAATAAGGTTTGCTACTTCTACCAACAGTATATACATATAAATCATAACACTCTGTACATGGAATACTTATTTAGAGGATGGTAAATATATACAATGTAGGTGGTACCACACACTACTTAAATTCAGTAAGAACTGCAGACAGTTTTAAATGGCAGGGGAATTCTTAAATAAGGTGTAACCAGCTTAGAATAGGAAAGAAGGGCGGGTTAGTTATGAACAGTGGCAGAATGCTTTCTTTAGACTAGACAGGTAATTCTGAGTGAGGAACCCCCCCAACCCCCACCTGGGCAACCTGTAATAGAAAAGTTTGGGCGTAACTTATGTTGTCTTTAACAGGCCAGTACAATATTGTTCAAAAACGTTGTTCTTTAAAAAAAAAAAAAAAAGGTTCCACCACCCCAAAATACCTGAGAGGCCACAGGAGAACATGGTCCAAGATGAATCTGGGACCCCTGGACGACTCCTGAGGCTAGAAGATGCTCTTCCTCGTCACAGTACCTTTGGTGCCTTCACAGGTGAAGTGGCAGAGTTTCTCTGCTTTCCTCTACGATTCCCTAAGAGAATAGACCCCCTTTGGAACAAGGAGCCACTGGGATGCTGAGTCCAAGAATAAAAAGGAACCAAAATCTTTCGGAATGGCAGCAGTTTGGCTCTTCGTGGTGCTCTCCTTTGGTCGACGATTTCTCCGACCCGACTAGAACTCCTGTGAAGAAGAAACTTGCTGTGGTCTCCTTAAATTCTTGGTGGAGGAAGATAAGCCCACTGGGACACTTCGATGACGTCTGGTGGCGACAGGTGCATAGGTCACTTTTGGTGTTGGGTTTCAGACTACCACGGTTTTCCAACTTTCAGTTCTTTGATGCTGCAGCATGGACCTGTGGACAGCTTCTGGTGACCTGGACTCGATCACTGGAGTGGACCTCGGACCCTCACCAAGACTGGACCCTCGGGACGTCTTTGATAGCTTCTGGTGGCGGGAAACCCACCGGCGGACTTCAATGGCACCCAACGACTCTGGGCTCTCTGCGGCGGGAGAAGGTGGCCAGTGGTGACTGCAAGGATGTCCTTTCAAATGTTCTTTGGCAGTTTGGAACTTTCGCAGCTCTGGGTGTACAGCAGCACTATGCTAGGGTAACCCCTCTTCTGGGCGATAGACAGCAACGGCTTCCAGTGGTCATGAAATGCACCTCCGGACCCTGGGAAACACCAATGGACTTCTCTGGCTCGAGATGTCCGGCACTCCTCCTCTGGACTTCGAAGACCCCTTCTCGGGACGGCAGGCACACAGGACTGACTTCCAGGATACTACGATGAAGAGTAGCAGTTTTGCCCGATGGTCCCTCATAGCTCGGGAGAGGTCTCCTTTGCAGGTCCTCTCATCAGTCCTTGGGAGACACAACAGCTTTCTGACTGTTAAAGAAATGCAGCAGCAGATTTCTCTTCCAGCGTTGGCTTCAAGGAGCATCTTCCTCTTGCTAAGCTTCGCCTTCAGCTACTAAACAAATTGGTAAGTGAGAGGTCCCCAGATATACACATCTATCCCTTATTCACTCTGCTTGTGCCATGCTCAGTCAGCCAATCACACAGCAGGGCATTCATACAGGCAGGCAGGCACCCAATCAGGCTCAAAGGGATTTAGGCCATTCACTCCACCCAGACACCCATAACAAAGGATGTGGATTGGGGCAAGTACCCAGCCTTTCAGCACACTACACTGCATTCATGTCAGTTTCAGGCAGGACTGTCACATTCATTGCATCACACACACAGAGACCAGACACCCACAACAGAGAATGTGAGTTCACTTGACAGGAGGCAGCCCCAGAGCCATATATGGTATTTCCACCCAAAAGACAGTCAGTGGGAGAGGGAACAACAGAGACATATATGGTGTTTCCCTCCAACATTAATTCAGGAGGAGGGGACAGAGTCAGGGCTTCCCAGGACTTTGGGAAACAAGATAAAAGGCAATAGAAACCAGGAGGCCACCGGGGTGATCTTGCCTCCTAACAGGAATCCATTGATTCGTATGGCAGGGCCTGGGTGTCCCAAAAATAGAGGACACTCAGGGCCACTGCCAAGTCAGCACGTAGCCACCACCAGCCCATACCCTGCTCTGTGGGCAACACACAGGTGCCCAAAAACACACATACGGGTTACACGGGTGTACCCCCACCCATGGGTACCATAAGGGTATCCTTTTGTGATGTTCACCAAAAGATAAGAAGAGCTGCACTGAGAGAGGTCCAGGTGGGCCTTCATTGGCAGAAAACATGTTATGTTAAAGGTATTTATATAGCGCACCGTCACCAACGGGATTGGTCCCTAGGCTCTCATAGAGAAAACACACAGAAATAAGTGATAGGAAAAGGACAGGAGGCCCTGTCCCCCCATAAGGCATTTCCTGCATTACACCCAGACTACACAATGAAAGTGCATAGGCAAAAATCAGAGTTTGGCCCCACCAAAGAAAGGCTGCCGAAAGCTGGCTTCAAATATAGGTTGATTTACCCGGCAAAGCTCATGATCATACATAACGGTGCCACTAATTTTTTCGACAACACAGCAGGAGCACACGCTTGGATGTACACTCTGGGGGTGGTGCCTCTCCCGGGGAGACGCGGCGCAGAGCCTTGGGAGACGATGGAAAAGACAAAGATTCTGGCCTCAAGGAGACTTGTGGCAGGGAAGTATGAGTTCCATGAATGGCGGGAAAAGAGTAGACGTTAAGTGGGAAGGTTAAGACGGTGATAGACTGACACTGAGGAGGGGGGTGAGTGGCGAAGCAGTCATCATCGTATTTCCACATTTTATCTTTGAGTTCTTTGGGGTGCCAGTTGGAGATGCCCAGCTGCTTCATGCGAGACCGGTAAGGGGACGGTGAAGACCGGTGGAAAGTGAGAAGCGGCAGAGCCTGAACAAATCTAGTGCCGTTGGGCTATTATTATAATGTTTGAGGATTGGAGGGTGTTCAAAGTTCAGTTACATGTTGAATTACGATGAATGCTAACCCAGTGCAGGCCCCGCAAGGCCACACTGCCACACCGGATGCACAAGGGAAGGGGAAGAACACAAGGAGGAAAGGGTGTTGAAGCTCGTAGAGAGGCAGGAAATGTGGGAGGAGGGTTAAGGCGAGTTGGACACCCAAGTAAAGGGGGAGCTGCAGCCAGGAATGAATACTGTCACGGTCGTCAACTAGAATGTTAGGCGACTGAACAGTTTTGTGAAAAGAAACAGAGTGCACACATACCTGAAGGGGAAATGGGTGCTTAGAACCCTTTTGCAGGAGACACACCGCGGCGGCCAGACGAGCAACGATAGACAATAAGTGGGGAGGATAGATGTACAGTCCGACTTATTTAGCGCATGCCCAGGGCACGCTTATATGCGTGGCCCCATCAGTACCCTTCAGACTGATGGAATGCAAGTGCGCAATGAGGGCAGGATTGTTGTATTGCACGGGTTCCTGGAGCAGCAAGAGACCTGCATTATTAATACATATGCTCCCAATCACAATTCCACCGCTTTTTTCATGGCGCTGGGCCCCAGACTGGCTCAGTATAGGGCAGCATGTGGATATGGGAGCGAGGGCTATCCAATTGTACACTGGATCCTACCTTGGATAGGTCAGATGACAGGCACAAGAAACGGGCACCACCGGCTAAAGCATTGTTGAAGGAGCTGGGTGTCAGATATATTTGGACAGAGCTGCACGGGGAATGGAGGAGCTACTCCTATTATTCGAGCCTGCATGAGGTGCATACATGCATAGACTATAAGCTTATGGGAGACTAAACGATGGGAGAATTTGCCATAGCAGAGTACAAAGCACAGGTCCTCTCAGACCATGCACCGCTGGTAGTGACGTGGCAAAGAGCTTCGATTAAGCCTCAAATCCTGACGTGGAGGCTGAGAGCGGAAGTGTTACTGGATGAGCAGTTCAGAACCCACATGGGGGAGAAGATAGGGGACTTCTTTTCCCAGAATTAGGAGAGTGTAGACAGCACAGGGACCCTGTGGGAGGCCTTTAAAGTGGTGATGAGAGTGGAGGCAATTGGTAAAATGGGGGGCCTTCGCAGGGAATTGCTGCGCAATATAGCCAGCAGCAAGGCACAGATGGAGGCCTTGGTGGAAGGGAGGGAACACCCAGGAGGGTGCGAAGAGGAAACTCACTAGGCTCTGTCAGACTTGTATAGCACACTGGGAGCGGTTGGGTAATCATGATTACACCAGATACCTCGAGAGGCTACATGAAAGCGGGGATAAACCTGGGAGGGTATTGGCCTGGTTGTGCCATGCAGAAGAAAAGAGGGAAATGATCAGCTCCATCAGGGATGATTGAGGCAAGGAGTGGTGGGCACAGAGTGAGATTAACACTACCTTTGGCAGATACTATGAGCAGCTGTACAGTGCAGGCGGGGGAGGGGACTTCTCAGAGATAGAGGAGACCCTGATAGACATTGCACTGCCACACATGGAGAAGGAGCAAGCAGGGATGCTAATTGCACTGCTGACGGAGAAGGAACTAAGGGCAACTATACTCCCGCTGCCTACTGGCAAAACGCCGGGGGCCGATGGCCTCCCAGTGGAATTTTACAAGGACTCTGTGAGCAAGCTGATGCTGCATCTCTTATGGATGCTGGTAGAGGCATTTGGGACGGAGTTGCTGCCTGCGAGCCTATGAGAGTCGACCATTGGGCCAATACTTAAACCTGGCAAATCGACGCTTGACTGCGGCTCCTACAGACCGCTCTCTATGCTCGCTCCTATAGACCGCTCTCTATGATCAATAAGGACTGCAAAGTTCTGGCCACACTTTTAGCAAACAGGCTCTGCAAGGGCATTAATGCTCTGGTACATCCTGACCAGACTGGGTATGTCCCAGGAAGAAGTATGTCCTGGAATGTGCATAGACTACAGTATATAATTGACAAAACCAGGAGTGCAGAGGAAGAGTATGCAGTGTCTTCGCTAGACGTGCCTTGGGAATGGCTGTATGCGGTTCTGAGGCGGTTTGAAGTAGGGTTTATGCGTTGGGTGCAACTGCCATACAGGAGACTGATGGCCTGGGTGAAAACGGGAAGGCACATCTCAGAGGCATGGGAATTTAGCAGGGAGACCAAACAGGGATGTCTGCTTTCTCCCATGCTTTTCATCTTAGCGCTGGAGCCTTTGGTGCCTCTCCTCACGGCGGATTTTAAGAAAGTGGGTATAACAGTGGGCAACAAGACGTATGTGATTTTGCTGTATGCGGACGACATGCTGTTATATGTGCAGAACCCTGAAGGTACATATTAGAAGTCCTGGATGGGTTTGCAAGATTGTCTAGCATAACCATCAGCATGGAGAAATCAAGCCTATTCCCATTAGCGGGCCTGGAACAAGAGCGTTTACCAAACTTGGGAGGAAGTGGGCAGTGGAATCCTTTACCTATCTGGCAGTGGATGTTTATCATGATCCTGGGAACGAACACGAGTTTAACACACAAAAGGAGCTTCAGGGGTCCAAAGATCTATGGAATTCTGGTGGAAGCTACTGTTGTCTATGATGGGTCGAGCTGCAATACTGAAGATGGTGGTACTGCCACATTTACTGTACCACTTTGTCAATATACCGTATGACATCCCGGCGCAGTTCTTCCACAAACTGAACTCAATGGCGAGGGGATTCATCTGGGGTGGAGGGAGGTGCAAGATCTTGCTGGGCACACTGAGCAGGGATTACAGGGATTGGAGGATCAAACTGCCTAATTTCTAGGCGTACTACCTCGCTGGCCAACTGCAGTTTGTCGTGACTTGGCTAGCTGACGAGGGTTCACTGGACACAGGGTTGATGCGTGGTGAGGCCAGACCATACTACTTGAAGGAGGTACTATGGGTGGAAGTCGCCAATCTACAGAAGACATCAATGCTTATAACGCTGGGACTGAGAATTTGGCACAGACTGTGGAGGATGGTTGGGAAGCGAGACCCATACTCTGCTAACATACCCTTGGCAGCCAGTGGTGGGAGGAGCCCAGGGGAGGTTCGCAGCCTCCGGCTTGACTAGGAATCAAATAGGATAATCACATGGGGAGACTTATACAAGGAGGGGGTGTGGGTGGGCTTCCCTGAACTGATTGAGAAATATGATATTCCTAAAGGACAATTTCTGTCGTACAATATGCTGATAAAGATAGCTGAAGACAGATGGCAGGGGTTGAACAAGGGAGAGGGGGACGCCATGCTGGATATGCTCTACCATGTGGTAGAGGGGGGACACATGATTTCGAGGCTTTATAAGGTCATACTGGATTGGGGTGTGGCCTGAGTACATGCAGTGAGGACAAAGCTGCCTGGTGCACCCACTGCAATTCTGGAACGATCCCATCAGCGGTTGCCAATACAACTTGAAACTGGAAATATACATAGCTTCAGGTTGGGGAAGCTGTCACCGGCCTGATCGCTTTTTGGCCGACAAGAATCGTAGCAGGAAAGGAGGAGGAAACAATGCCGGAGTACGGAGCCCCCCCACATCCAAGATGGCAGCCGCTGCGGGGCTGTGAAGTCAAGCGAAGCAAGGTAACTGTAACAAACATGGAGCACTGATCTGCCCCTGTGACCATTGCACTGCGCATCCGTCCCAACAAGCAGTGGACCTGGTGGCCAGAGTATATGCAAAAGTGAGGAGCCTGTCCTCCCCACCACCAAGGTACCACATCTCAAAGTGGACACAGAGCGGTCCCATTCAGTGCAGACACGGCATGCCACAGGCTGATTGCCGGGTGCCGTTGCACACCTGATCCGCCTGAGCCGCCTGCAGCAGGGCACTGCCCGGATCCACAGCATAGGCACGACTGCTGCACTTGGGTCCCACCTAGGGCCCCCTGTGCCTCCTGCTCGAGGCACACATTCCGGTCAGTGTGCAATAGTGGGGGGACACTGGCAGTTTTGCTGGCAATGTTGCAGAGACTGTGGGAAACGTCACCCAGGGCCCACTGCTGCCATTTAACCTAACCCAACCATACCAACGCTAGTATCTAGAGCATTGCCTCTTCTTCACCACTATTAATTGGCCCTACACAGCAACACAATCTCGGCACACTCACCCCTCCTCCTCCGTTATATAGCCTTACTGCTGCAACTGGGGACCCCACTACTAATAAACTTGAGCATCATCCCCTGTATAATTGGGCTTCATTGGAGGTGTCGGGGGAGCGAAACTGCAACTGAGCTCTGTGCTCCCTCAGCTATTACGTCCAGCTCATCTGATTACACGACGAGGAGCCACGGTGACCATCCACTGCTAATGTCTCCTTCCAAACATAAAGGGAAAACTAACACCATGGAATCGTTTGTTAAATGGTACAAGCCTGCTGGGACACTTCAAGAGACAAATAGTGGTAAAGCAATACCATTGATCCCAACAAAAGACTCCCAAGACAACCAGATGGTAGCAGCAATTGCTTCCCTCCGAATATCCCTCGAAAATAGAATAGACAAAATTAAAGTGGACGTGAAGCTACTCCGACAAGATGTCAGGCAACTATCTGAGAGGGTTACAGTTGCCGAATCTATACTAGAAACCACTGCCTCCACTACTACGGTCTGGAGGGGAGAGTTAAAAACCCGGAGAGACGAAATGCAGCGCTGGAGTTGCGTGCTGAGGAGGCAGGGGGCCAGTCACGCAGAATCAATATACGTGTTTTGGGAGTAGCAGAGGGCACTGAAGGTCCGGTCCCAACCTCCTACATCGAGAACCTCGTACTACAAGAAATTGGTCCGGGTAAACTGTCACAGGGCTTCGCAATTGAAAGAGCCCATCGCTCCCTCCAGAGGAAGCCACCCCCAGGATGCCACCCTGGGCCACTGATAGCCAAGGTCCTTAACCTCTGAGATAGGTAGCTGATCCTGCAATTTTCAAGGGCGGGAGGTGAGATACTCCTAGATAACTCTAAAATAACCATCTCTCCTGACTACACACCTACTGTGCAGAGGGCCAGAAACACGTTTTTGCCCATCAAAGCAAGGCTCAGGCAACTGGGGTTCAAATATATGCTCATCTACCCTGCAAGGCTGAAAACCCTGCACAATGGCAGATCACACTTCCCGGACAGACCAGAGGCAGCCAACATGTGGATGGAGCACAATAACCTTGCGGACAAGGGCGATCCTGAACCCCAACTAAGTGCCTGACCCGTGGGGCACTCCCACACTTTTAGCACTGTGCTACAGCTGCGACTCTTATGACAACAATACACCCCTACACGCAGAGTAAAGAACAAGCTGTCAACACAATGCAGCCCGGTTGACCGGATGATACATATCTGTTCTTTGGTTCATCCTAAGGGCCCTACCCAGTATTGCTGAACAGACATTTAACTAGAATAACAGCAGGTGTTCACTCACTTGTGGAACACTCCCGTCCCCTGCACACCTATTTGTATTGTAAACCAAACAATATATACTTTGTATTGCTTATAATCAAAAAATGACAATGATTCTGTTTTTTATGCAAAACATATGTATATTGATTATATTAACAACAAATGTTTCTTTGCATTTGTATATGCAGTCATACAAATTTCACCAATTTCTACACAGTTATTTTGATTTCTTCAGTATCCAGAATAGCATTAATCAATTTCGTTTCAGAACAGATAAATTCTCAATCCATATGAAAATATTTGTCTCCATTTGCCGGAGTTTCCTCAACGCATTTCGGGACATAAACTTCCCTTCATCAGGAGCTGTTTATTCAATCTCCTTTCATCTATAAAAAAGAATAGAGTATTTCTATCAATTTTTCGTTTTTTATATATGTTACTCAACAATTCTGTCATGACTCATATTGATAGTCAGCTGGATGTGTTCTGTTCAGACTTCTAGAGTTTTTTCAAAAGTGTTAACTTGTGCATCAGATATCTCTGTAAAATTAAAAATATCCTCACTTAGTTAAAACTGCCCTCATCAACTGTATCATAGGTGGTAAAGATAATTTTTACATTGATCATATTTGTAATAGAAGTCTGTACTCATACCTGTATCTTGCTCTAAGTGGATAGACACTAGTACAGTAACTCAATGTTTCCTTATCTTCTGTGCTCGTCACATATATCGAAAGCTACTGTGTGTCCCTTTGAGGATCCAAAGCACTGTGTCAAATTCCTATAGATAGAATGAGGGTACAGTTTGCAATCCCCTTAATGAATTCCCACTCAGTCCCTTAGTCTCCCCAATGTACATCTATTCATTATATCCTTTCTCAAGAGCTTACTCACCAGTGCTTGTAATTCCCGGTCCATGTTTCTTCCAGCCTTCCCTAGTCGCAGTGTTATCAAAATGGTTGCTTTTTATCTGTACACATAATCACTCAGTAACGTGATGACGTCATTGTGATGTGTCATCATTTGTTTACCTGTTTTAGCGCTATCCTCACTCGTAGACTTGTTTCACTGTTTTAATCATGATTTATCCCCAGTGTTATAATCTACCCAATTTGTTATATCGATTTCCCCTAAAAAAAAGGGGGGTTAACTGAATCTTTGTAACTGCTATGATAGTTACCCAATCCTATGTACGTGATGGTTCTGAACATTTTAGAGTCCCTATTATTCCATCCATATGCTTATCAAATAGTACATGCTCACATTCTATATGTCGTTATAGCATATTACCTTACATGTTTGTTCATATAGATAATTGTTCCAAAAACATGCATTATTAACACATTCATTAGTCATGGTACGGTCTTTCCTGTGTTGAGTCCATACTTTACGATGGCTTGGGCATCATGGAAGATGATTTGTCATTTGAGTCATGATAGCAACCTCTCTATTATTAACATCAGGTGCCTTATACATTTTTTGGTACATCTTAGATCACATATAACTTTTCTTTTTCAAAATTAATTTTATTGGGTTCTTTCATGACATATGATCTCAAGCTACAACAGGAACGTATAAACCAAATTGATTCACGAAAATACAAATGCATGTAGACTTTTCAAATTTACTTTTACTCCTTTCTTGTTCCTCAAGCCCGAATAGTACCAGTCTAGGGTCACAGTCCCGGGTGATCCCTTCAAGCTTCCTGATCCATGTCAGCACTTCCTTCCACTACGTTTGGGATTCGGGACATGACCACCACATGTGCCAGTAGTCAGCGGGGACTATTTTATGGGGTCATACTGCCATCTGTGCAACAGTTTTATTCCATGCAGTTTGTACTGCGCCGAGATGGAGGTTTTCTGTGCAAGCCTACACATTTTGGACCATAGCTGGTCAGACATCAATGGGCCCAAGTCCTTCGCCCATCTTTTTTTAAAGTTATCGAGTCTGTTTCCCAGTTCCCCTATCAGGGATTTATATAGGTGGGAGGTAAGGCCCCTAGTTGAGCAGGTATCGCCGGGTATTTTCTCAAAGGTGGTAAGGCCTCTTTGGAGCTTGTCTTTCCATTTTGGCATCAAGAGCACTCCTTTTAACTGTAGGGACATAAACACCCCCAATGACCGCATTTGCAGCCCTGCTTCCAAGTCTTGAATGGATATGCACCCGTCAGTTTTTATAAATTGCCCGACTCGTTCCAAGCCAGCTATGTACCACATATGATAGTGGTTTGGTTTTTGAATTCCACCCCTTATGGGAGGGGCCCACACACAACTCATGGGGGAAGGCCATGTCATGAGGCCTTTCATTTCTCCTGTACTCCACCATAACTTCAGGAGCGAATCCAGTGCGCAGTGCTTCATTACACTGGTGGGGAAAGATTTTTTGGGGACCCATAGCCATTCTCCAAGTGTCACAGGCCTTAGTAGGTAGTTCTCAATGGCCACCCATTGTTTCTGTGAGTCTCCTCTCAAATGTGGCACCAGGGCGTGGAATTGGGCCGCGCAGTAGTACGTATACGGGGCTGGGAGTCCTGTTCCTCTCCCTCCTCCTTTGGCTGAATTAGGGTACTAAAGGAAATGTGCAGTCTTTTTCCCTGCCATGGGAATTTCAGGAGCATGGCTTTCAGTTCAACAAAGTGCAATCTGGGGATGGCAATCAGGAGCATATGCTATAGGTATGGGATTTTGGGCACTACTATCATTTTTATGGCTTGTAGGCAGCCCAGACACGACACAGTGAGCTTGCACCATCTGTCCAGGTCTTTTGCTAGTTCAAGCACTAGTGGGGGTAGATTTGCCTCATATAAGTTCTCTGATTTCTTCGTGATTCTGACCTCTAAGTATTTTAGGTTATGATGTGTCATGGGTATTCCCCCTGTGACCGCGTCTCTTCCGTCTGGGTCTGTTGGGGTCTTGTATGGGAAGAGTGAGGATTTTTCCACGTTTATTTTCAATCCTGCCCACCGGCCGAATTCATTCAGTGATCGCAACAATACCGGTATAGTTGTGCTAGGGTCTGTCAGGTAAAGCATTATGTCATCGGCAAACATGGACAGTGTGTATTCCTTATCGCCAACCACAATCCCTTTTATTGCCGAATCTTACCTAATTGCATTGCCAAGGGGCTCAATTGACAGAGCGTAGAGAAGTGGGAACAGGGGACACCCCTGCCTGGTCCCCCTGGTCAAGCCAAATTCTTCTGAGAGTCTGTTATTCACAGCCACTTTACCCTTCGGGCTCTTATAGATTGCCTGTATCCCCTTTATAAACCGCTCACCAAAACCCATGTTTCTCAGAATGGCCCAGAGGAAACTCCACTCCACCCAGTCAAAAGCCTTCTCTGAGTCCAGACTGAGAAGAGCATGGTCCCCATCCACCCCATTGGAGTGTTCCGTAACATCCAATGTTTTTCTCATAGCATCCACACCCTGCCTCCCTTTTATGAAGCCCAACGGGTCCGGGTGGATCAGGCAGGACGTTAGGTCTTTCAAGCGTGTGGCGAGGACCCTTGCATAAACCTTGGCATCTGTGTTCAGTAATGATATTGGGTGGTAGGATTTACAAGACGTGGGATCTTTTTCTGCTTTAGGAATTACCACTATGTGCGCTACTGAAAAGGACGGGTGGGGCTGGCTGGAGTCATGTATGTGGTTGAATAGTTTAGCTAGGTGCGGGGATAGAGTCTCTGCAAAGTGCTTGTAAAAACCCATAGTATAACCATACTCTCCTGGGGCCCCTGCTGGGGAGGCCTTTTATCGCCACCTTCATTTCGTCGGGGGATATTGGGGAGTCTAGCAAAGATTGCTCAGAAGATGTTAGGTGGGTGAGACCGGCTCTCTCTATGTATTCTCCCATCACCTTTTCAGCCCTGTCCCCCTCCGAAGTGTAACAGCTTTGTGTAATACTTGGCAAATTGGTTGGCTATGTCTTTCGGGGAGTGAGCCCAGTCACCTTCATCTGTTTGAATCTTTTCCACACATCTCTCCGGTCTTTGGGCCCTCAATCTGTTAGCTAACATTTTCTCGGCCATATCGCCCTTTTCATAGAATTTCTGCTTTAGCAGCATTAGTTTTCTCAGAACATCACCCTTTCCCAGTGCTTTTAGTTCTTCCCTTTTCTGCTTGAGCGTCTGTAAGTGTTCCACTCTATAAGAACCCAGGGTGGGTAGCTTTTCCTCCAAATTTGAAATCTCCTTTCCCAGTTTCTCTTCCTGCAACCTCCTTTTTCTTTTCCCCCAAGGCCCCTTGCCTCATCAAGTGCCCCCTCCAGACTGCTTTTCCTGCTTCCCATTCCGTTATGGCCCCCACCCCTCCGTTGTCATTAATCTGGAAGTATTTGTGTATTGCCTTGTCTAGCTCTTGTGAGTAAAGCTTATCCTTCAATAAGAATTTGTTGCATCGCCATTTGGTGTCTCGCCTATTAAGCCCTTTCATCTCTAATGGTGTTGTGACCATATCATGGTCCGACCAGCCTATGGGATGAATATCACTGTGTCTAATGCCTGGGGCGGTTTCTCTATTGACCAGCAAGTAATCAATTCTGGTGAATGTCTCGTGGACAGCGGATCTAAACATAAATTCCTTTTTGGCAGGGCTGGTTGTCCTCCAGACATCCACCAGGTCCTTTTCAATAAGGCAGTTCTGGAATGTAATACATTCCTCCCTTGGGAGATCCCTAGCTAGAACCTGTGTCGCTTGCCTGTTCAAATGAGGGTCTGCCCACGTGTTAAAGTCACTCCCTACTAGTATAGGGCCTCTGACAGTTCCTGCTATCGTGGAAAGGGCCCTCTCATCGAACTCCCCCTGACTTAATTAGGTGCATACACCCCTGCCAGGGTGATAGGCGGGTTCTCCCATTATCCCTGTACTAACAGGAGTCTACCTCCCATTAACGACTGTACCACTGGGTTTTCCAACCTGAATCTCTTATGGAGTATTAGACCCACACCCCCTTTCTTCTGGCCTGCTGAGGCCCAATATGTTTGACCCACTCCTCTACCTTTCAGTGGTTTTTCTTCTCCCGGTTTGAGTCTGGTCTCCTGGATAAATAACAATTCCAGGCCAGCTCTATCAAATTCCTGTGCAACTAATGATCTCTTAGTGGGGGAGTTAAGCCCCTTTCCATTGAGCGTACTCACCTGCAGGGTCCCTTTTAGTTGCCCCGTTTTATTTTGCGATGCCATCTTTATGTTGGTTTGCACCGTTTAAACGTATTCCCTCCCGGATCGTCCATATGTTTAAAGTGCCACTCTGTACACCGAGTCTCCTGTGTGCCTTTATCCGTATGTGTGTCCCTTCCCCCTTTGAACTGTTAACAAAAATGAAACCCACTAACTGAACTGCTGTCATCGTGTTTGTCCTATGTCCTTGGGGTTGAGATGCCCTTTTGGGGTTGAGGGCCACTAGGTTTAGGACTCGCCGCTCGCGGGGGACTCCATTTGTGAATCAAGTTTCATGTATTATGCAAGCCTTGTGTGAGTGTGTGGCGCCCTGGGTCCGATTTACCTTTTCTTGGTGGCTTATTAGGGGATTCCGGATTTAGTTTAGCATATTTTCTCCCTCCCTCAGTTTTCTTTCGCCATTGAGGAGGCCCTTCTGTGGTTTGCACTTCAGACGTCTGGGACTTTGTGGGGCCCACCAGGGTCCTGTCTTCATTTAGTTTTATTAGCTGGTCTAGCACCTGCTTAGCCTCCTCTGGGGTAACCACTCTATGGTCCTCACCTTTATATTCAAAAGGGAAATCGAAGTGGTAGCCCCACCTGTAATGTATGGCTTTCTCTGTTAACCACGACGTAAGGGGTCTACAGGCTCTTCTTCCCAGCGTGAAGTTTGACAAATCTTGAAATATCTTTATTTTGGGACCCTGGAACTGAATGTCTTGGGTCTGCTTGGCTTTGAGAAGGATCTCCGACTTCTCTCTGTAGCCAAGGAACTTAACTACTATTGAGTGAGGGCCTCCCCTGAAAGCTTGCCCCCTCTATTGGCCCTTTCAATGTTCACTCTTTTGCCACCATCTGCCATAAAATAGATGGTCCACCATTTCCTGAACAATTCTTTCAGCGTGGGCTGGTATTTCTCCTCCTTTCTCCTCTAGTCCCAGGATTTTCTATCTCTATTCTCCATAACATCAAGTTTGAGAATGAGATCTTCTTCTGTAAGTTCTATGTCCGTCATCCTCACGTTTAGCTTAATTTCTACTAGGTCTATGTTAATTTGGTATTGTTTTAAATTCTCAACTTTCCCTTCAATGCGGTCGACTTTTCCTCTTATTTCCGTGATTGATGTTTGTATATCAGATCGTAGGGCGCAGAGTTCTGCCATAATTCCCGCAATGTCTTCCTTTATGGCCACCGTAGCCATTTTGATGTCTTTTCATTCTGTAATCTCTTTCCTTCTGTACTGCTGCAGCCTTTCCAGACTTCTTCCAACGGATGACAGTGTCCTGGTCTTCCCTCCTCTTGGAGGCTTCGTGTTGGTATTGTGGGATTGGTCCCCTAGCTAGTCACTTTTATTTTCATGTGCTCTTGCCTTCTTTCTATGCTTGGCGGTCCGAGCACACTGAAGCTCTCATTGCTTACCACCTTTGGGGGTCACGCGGAAGGCAATCCTTGCTTATTCCATCAAGCGTTTCTGTAGCTAATACGGAAATTCTGCGCAGCCCATCTGCTTGTTCTTATGGCTAGAGATTTTCTTGAGGGCTCTTTCGGGGGTCCGCACACTTGTAAGGCCCTTCCTCACGGTCTCCACCCTTGGTCATTCATCACTACTGATGGCGGTGGCCTCTTCTTAAAATACGCCTTCCGCGCTGTTTCCAAGTTATGTTCTTCCCCTCTGTCTCTCCCCTTACCTTCTCTGGGCCTCACTGCCTCTTTCAACCAGGAGGGGAAGGGGGAGCCGTGCGCACCGGGATTGCACAGATTGCAGGTATCCACAAAGGGGACAGTCTCTCACGCCCTTCAAGCTGGGGAGGAGGAGAAGCGTCTCTCCCCTTCATGCCAGTCGCTGCTGTGCTTTCCTCCGACCCTTCTTCTACGGAGATCTAGACCTCCTTTGATCTTTTGGAGAGCACGTATCGCGGCCAGTGCCTGAGCGCCACTCCAGCATGTGCTGCGGCTGCAAGCGGACACCAGCGGGTCCCTTGGAAGCTGTTGGGTACCCCGCTGCGCCCCACTTCGTTACTTCAGGGAAGCCCCAGTACGGCCCACCTCCTCTTCCAGCGGTCATCTTGTCGCGGCCTCAGGTCACTGCACGAGGGTTGCATGCGTGCCTCATGGCTCGTAGGGCCACTCCAATATGTAAATGTCCTTTCTGCCTGCAATATAAAGGTGGGCTCTGTCAGAGCTTTTGCCTGCTTCCCGCTCTTGAGCATCAGTTTTCTTGAGGTTGAGCAGCGGGGAGTCACAGTGTAGATGGCGCTTCCAATTTCAACACGCTGTCTCTCCACGTCCACCATGCAGCGACGGCCCAACGTTCCAATGGCCTTGCTTGCTTTGGGGGTCACTCTTTTTATGGGGCTCCCTCGTATCAGGTTACCGCTGCTGGCGCCTTCACTCAGTGGCAGGGAGTTTTGGGCAGCTGGGCCGGCGTATTCACGCTGTGGTAGGTTTTCTTGCGAGCTCTGAACGCTCTCCAGCCTCTGCGCCTCGCCAACTCCCTCTTCGTGGAGGATCCGGTTTTGCTGGGGTCACGGAAGCTATACAATTGCGGGACGGCGGGCCTCCTTGGGAGGTTGCTTTGCTTCTGTCAGGGACCTCTGAGGCGTTTACCTCTCTCTGTCTTTTGGCGCTCAATGCCGTCCAGCTGACCTGCTCGGCGCCTGGTGGGAGAGGGGCTCACTCTTCTGTTCAAGTCACGTTTTGGTAATCTCTTGCCCTCGCCAGGCAATCGAAAGGTCCCTGGGCTCTCCCACAGTTCGACTTCAATTTTTTACGTTTTCCCTCTCGAATCATGGATAGGGATATTCTCTAAGTCTTCTCATCCGTCCCCGTCGAGACGGGAGCCGATGTTCAGGCGACCATCGTCGTCCACGCCCCCTTGCGGTCTCACATAAAACTTTTTTAACAGGTTTAATCAGAGTGGTCCTTTCTTCGCGTTGGAACTTTAGTTTACTGTTGCTCCGGCATCATGACTTCTAATTATTCACTGATACAATGGGCCTCATTACGACCCAGGCGTTAAGGGGCTAACAGCGCCGTAAAAGGTTGCAGCGCTGTTAACCCCTTAATGCCTTACTACGAGGTCCCTTTGCGGCTCCCAACCTTAACGGCTGGTCTGTACCAGCCGTTAAAGTAGGGACCCGCAAAGGGACCTTGAAGGTAATTACGGTACTGCAATTTGCGATACCGTAATTACCGCCTTCCCCATTCCCATTGAGCCCTCTGGGGCAACAATGGGAATGGGGAAGGGCCAATGGTAAATGGGGAATTACCCCCCCGTCAACCTTGGAATGGGGTGGTAATTCCCCATTTTACCATGTCGGATTCGGTAAATTACCGGCGTTAACCATGGCGCTAATAGCGCCATTGGTTAACGCCAGGGTCGTAATGAGGCCCAATGTGTTATTACCATTGGTGCATCTCAATACACATAGAACCTTTACCACAAATTTAACAAGCATGGTCCCTTCTTCGCGTTAGAGTTATGGCTTGGTGGTGCCGGGCCATCATAATATCTAATGACTCATATGTACACGTGTGAGTACATTCAGTCACTTATCTCCCGTGTCTCCATACATTTATCAGACACCCTTTGGATTTTATGGCACCTAGAGGAAGGCTCCTAGGTTAAATTCCTCATTCATTCCTTCCGGGGCTAGACTCCCCAGTTTTTCAATCCAGAATAATTCTCTCTGGTCCATGTGTTTCCCATGGTTTCCACCTCTCTGTTTTTTTTTATAACTTCTAATATTGTTATTTTCAATTGGACGATTGTGTGTCTAATCTCTGCAAAATGTTGCACCACTGGTGACCTGATGGTGGTGGTTCGGATATTGCTCTTATGCTCATTCCATCATTACTTAGCTTTTCTTATTGTCTGTCCAACGTAAACTATTCCACAGGGACAATTGAGTCCATATATCACTGATCTTGAGTCACAGGTTGCAAAGTCCTTCAATCTTATTTTGTTTCCATTCCGTGGATGTCTTCTGTAGCTACCTCTCATTATGGTGTATGTTGTAGTACTTTAGGGCATATAGAAATGGTATTTCTTTGTGCTTAGTTTTTGGAATTAGAAGGTCTTTCCTATTAAGGGTATTTGCCTTCTCCTGAGCCTTTTGTATGGCATCCCTCGGGTAACCCTTTTTATCATATTTTTCTGCCATCTTCAAGTTTTCTTGTCTCAATGTTTCTTCTGTTGACACAATCCTTTTCAATCGTAAGAACTGGCTGTAAGGTAGTATGTTCTTCAGATGTTTAGGGTGATGACTTTGGTAATGTAGTGAGTTATTCACATCCGTTGTTTTATGGAATATATTTGTTACTATCCCATTTCCACTCAGTTCCAGTTCGACATCCAAGAAGTGTAATTTTGGGGTACCTACATCCATAGTAAATTTTATTAGTTCGTGAATTGAGTTTAAGAATTCCAGAAAGACAATTAACTCTGGTCATTCTCCTCTCCAGATGACAAATATGTAATCTATGTACCTTCACCAGGTCATGATTTTAGTTTGCCATTGTGTGTTAGTGAGTACATGAGTTGACTCTAGGTAGTACATAAGCAAATTCGCATATGCCGAGGCCATTGAAGACCCCATTGAAGTACCGGAGGCCAGTCGGTAGAATTGTGTTTTATAGCAGAAGTAGTTGTTCACTAGTATGATTTTACTTAACTGTAGTAGCAATACTTTATTAGCTTTACAGTTGTCATCCCTAAGTGGTGACCTTTCAAGTGCTTCCAGTCCATCTTGATGCAGAATTGAAGTGTACAAACTTTGTACATCGAACGAGACCAAGAGGCCATTTTCCTGTACATCTATTAGTTCCTCCAAGGAATTCAGAAAGTGGGTTGTGTCCCTTAAGTACGCTGATGTTGCTTGTACTATTGGTTGTAATGCTTTGGCTATGTATACTGCTATTGGATTAAAGATGCTGTCGGTTCCAGCCACAATTGGTCTCAATGGTGGATTGTTTAGATGCTTATTTATCTTTGGTAAACCATAAAACACTGGTGTTATTGGATGGTCATTTGTCAAGAACAGCTTTGTTTTCTCTGTTATCCAGTCATTTTCCTGTGCATTTTCTATTGTGTCTTTTATTATTTGCGCAATCTGGCCAGTGGGATCTTGATAAATTTGCATGTATGTGTTTTCATCTTCCAGTAACCCTTTAATTTGATTGTCATAAAAAGCATCCGTGATCAGTATAGCGCCTCCTTTGTCTGCTGGTTTTAGAGTTAATGTATGGTCATCCGCTAGATCCTTTATGGATCTGGCTCTGATGTTGTATGATGTTATATCTTGATGTCTTGTTGAAGTTTATTCTCTTCAGGTCTTTCAGCATTTGACCCTCAAACATTTTAATTGCCATATTGTTGACCTCTGGGTCAAACTGGCCTTTTGGTTTTATCTCTAGGTATTCACGGGTAGTAGTTTGGCCTTCTGTAATGGGTTGTAGATGAAAAAATACATTTAGTCTCATTTTCCTTCTTAGTCTGTGAAGATTCACCTTTTCTTCCAATAAATTGGAGTTTTGTGTTGGGATAAATGATAAGCCCAAATTTAGTATCTCCATTTGATTTTTGGATAACATTTGAGGAAATATTGACGACTAGCTGTTCTGTTTGTTCCTTGGTCTTAAGCTTCTTGTTGCCTCTTCTTGTCTCCTTTTTTCAAAAAAAGAAAGTGGATGGGCATTGGATGTATGTAGGTTTGTTGTTTTTGGTGGTGGTATGCTTGTGGCTACGTTCTCCTCTCCACTTACTGGTGCTTCACTACTTGGCTCACTCTCTTCTTGTCCTGGTGTTTTTGGATGTTGTGGTGGTCTTCTGTTTGGGACTGGTCTTGTTGTTGGTAGTGTTCTTGCCACGTGTACACGATGTCCTGCGAATAGTCCAACGTATCCCTCCCGCACTTCTGTACCTTTCTTTGTTCTATGTCCCTCTTGTAACTCTCTAAAGTGGAATTGACTTCCTCTAGGATGGTTTGTAGTTCCTCCTTGCTCTTGAAGGTCATTAATTGTTCAGTTAGTTCTTTGATTTTGTTGTCTAGGTTAGTTACTGATCTCGCTAGTTCCTCCATAGTTAACAAAATTAGATCCAGTGTACATGTGTTCAGTATATGTTCCCACCTCTTCACAAAATCTGGGTTGTCCTTGCATAGAGTGGGTCTTAAATATACTCTTAGTGCCCTCTGTATTCTTTATGCCCAATATTATTCGGCAAGAGTGGTGGCATGTAGTTTCTTGGATATCTCCTGTCTAATAAGTCTCTCTAATTGCGATATTAGCCGTACTGGATTGGTTGCCGTCGGTATGCTTCCATTTATGTCCTTTATTAAGCCTAAGATACGGTTTGCTTCATTCTCGTCAAATGCTAGGGTAGTTGCATGTTTCTCTGTGATTGTATTCATTTTTGAGAACGATATATCCCTTGTCTTTCTTGTTGGGTGCTATCTAGGCCCGTGTGTCGCACCCTACAAAGAGAGGAGCTTTGCAATGCCTGATGTCTGGTTGTCTAGAAGCACACCTATTACTCTATTTGTATTGTTTCAATTTTAAGGAATGTAGTACAGTGCTGGGAGAAAAAAAAACTGATACTAGGTTGTACGATAAACTAGAAGAACAGCAGGTGTCCATTCACTTGACACAGGGCTTTGGATCCTCAAAGGGAACACGATAGCTTTTGATATATGTGATGACCACAGAAGATCAGGAAACATCGAATGACTGTACTAGTGGCTATGCACTGAAAGCAAGACACAGGTATGAGTACAGACTTCTATTTCAAGTATGATCAATGTAAAAATGATCTTTACAACCTATGATACAGTCCATGAGGGCAGTTTTAACTAAGTGAGGTTATTTTTAATTTTAGGGAGCTATCTGATGCACAAGTTAACACTTAAGTCTGAACAGAACACATCCAGCTGACTATCAATATCAGTCTTGACAGAATTGTTGAGTAACATATATAAAAAAACAAAAAATAGATAGAAATTTAATAAACAGCTCCTGATGAAGGGAAGTTTATGTCCCGAAACGCGTTGAGTAAACTCTGGCAAATGGAGACTAATATTTCCATATGCATTGACAATTTATTGGTGGGGCGTGGCCAGGCACCGATGGAGACGGACGCCTAATTCGGGGCTCCTATCTCAGCGATTTTACAATACATTAATTAGTGCCTTTTATGCTCTAATATTGATTTTTACTACCCACCTGGTGTCGTTGGGGGGGTGTAGATACTCCGCTGTACAGGCTCAGCTCGAGCATGTGGTGTTGTGGCCCAAGTTTCTACGAGCTGTGTACCTCCGGGAGCACGTCCTTTGACAGCGAGTTCGAGTTACAAAGTAATCCGACGCGTTCAGTCAACTGGTCAGCTGACGCATCTCACGAACTCCGGTAAACTTGAGGGAAAGCATTATTTTCACAACACTGGCAAAGCTGGATTTAAAGGCACACAAGGCCTTTCTAAGGTAGAGTAGTTTATTTTAGCACATAGCTGGTGTTTTATTCAGCACAACAACTTATATTTAAATATAAATAACTCTTCTAGCTGTATGAGAACCTTAAGCTCTCCTTAAAAGCACCTGAAGGAAATGAAAAGCTGTTTTTTGGGCATTTTACATCCTCATTTAATTGAACAATTGTGCCATATGAATTAACATTATACTGCAGTGTATTTTACTAATATTTTGTATAAAAAATATTAGTCAATGCTAGTGCTGTGGACTTCAACAATGGGAACAACAAAGGAGAACACAGAACCGTAATAGGTTTAAGAGCATGTTTATAAGGAAATTGCCTGCATATTAGTTATCAAGCTACGTACAAACCTTTTAGTTAAACTATGAAAAGATATACCTCCTACAACAAGAAGGCTTTGTGTGCTACATACTGCAGGAAGTGTGTTATACTACATTTAAGCCAACAGAAGTAACAAGCTCAGCTTACACTTTGCACCATTTTTTGGAGACATCATCATGACCTCAAAAAAAGCTCTTTCAAAAGACTTCCAATCAGCATCTACTACCAGTGCCCCTAAGAGGCAAAAAGTGATTCCCCTACGCCCAAAGAGGACCTGCAGGACCCAGTCATGCAAGCCATTCTAGATTAAATTAAATCACTAAAACCATTCATGGAGGCAACTACGGCCAAACTACAATTGCTGGATGACAAGTGGTCCTCCTTTGAAACAAGGTTAAATGAGGTAGAGAGAAGAGTCAGCAATACAGAAGATATAGCAGGAAAAGTGATGCAGCTTGAGAATGTGGTTATGTCTCTGCAAAAACAAGCGGAGAATTTAGAAAACAGAAACAGGAAGAATAATATTCTGATTGTGGGCCTTCCAGAAAATATTGAAAAGGATAATTCTACCAAGTTCCTATATCATATGCTTCCTCTGCTTTTGGATCTTCCAGCATCTATGCAGCTAAACATTCAGAGGGCTCATCATGTTAGACCGAAAACTCCATCTAGGAATTCTCTGATAACTCTAATTTTTACAGTGCTTGATTATACGCAAGTTCTCCTCATCATGGACAAAGCTAAAGTAAAGAAATCACTCATTTGGGAAGGTAAAAAAATATTTTTCTCACAAGATGTTTCCAACGCCACAGCAGCGAGAAGGAAGGAACTACTTACGTTTAGACGAGTTCTGAGGCAACTAACGCCAGATATGGGATTATCCACCCAGCATCCCTAAAGGTTACCCTAAATGGGCATTCATACACCTTTCAAAATTCAGGAGACTTAAGAAGCTTTATCAAAAGCCACAGGAGAGAAGAAATGGATACCTCCAAACCTACATTTACTTAAAGTTAACATATTCACTATTCTTTGTCTATCAACTTCACCATATTGCCGAGGTGGGACTGAAGATGGACCTGTCTGTATCCGGTTCTCCACCCCCACCACATATTGACATTTTAAGAACATGGATTGGAATGGCTGTTTCCGATTACCCACTACTTGGTTATTCACTTGTTGGTTCGAATGGAAGTTGGGAAATTCCATGTTCTTTTTGTTCGTCATCCCCTTCCCTTGTTTGTTTCATACTACCAATGCCTCATGGTTAGCTATAAACTTGTATATATTGTCACTATCAATATCCATGACACTTAATATTGCCTCATGGAATGTTAAAGGTATACATAACCCTATCAAGCGGCAGAAGATCCTATCGAACCCTTAATAGGTCCAAGCCTTCCATAGCATGTTATAGGAATCCCACCTTTCGCAAACAGAAGCTAATAAATTAAAAAGCCTGTTGGTAGGCCATGTTATTTCGAGTGCTGCTGATGGGAAAAAGAATGGGGTCATTATTCTCATCAATAAACACCTCCAGATTTAAGTGTTATCCATGGAAACTGACAACATAGGAAGACGGATTTTAGCTAGACTCCTTATTATCGCCACAGAATACTCCATCTTAAATGTTTATGGTCCCACAAATCCGGATCCTTCATTTTGGGCTCAGTTAAGGAACAAAACTCTCAAATTCTGCTCGAATAACCTCATTGTATGCGGTGACTGCAACAAAGTTCTTGACCCTGTCCTTGATAAAAAGTCTAATGTGCGATTTAAATCTACTAAATCCCATATACAATTCCGCAACTTCGTTTCAGAATTAGACCTCATTGATTCTTGGAGGATTACCCATCCATCTGATCTAGATTATACTTTTTATTCACCTCCCCACAATTAATTTTCAAGAATTGATTATGTCTTTATATCTAAATCACTAGCTAACCATTTATTAGAAGCCACAATAGATAGTATCTCACTGTCTGATCATGCCCCTGTCCACGTTAAATTATCCAGCTCACAGAATGTTCATCATAATAACAGATGGAGATTCAACTCCTATTGAAAGATGAACAGTTTGTGAAATGTATTCATCATCAACATACTCACTTTGATGAAAATCCTTCAGCAGAAACTTCAGTATATAACAATGGGGACTGCTACAAAGCAGTATTAAGGGACCACATCATAACGTATTCCGTTGCCAAGAAGAAAAAACTTAAAAAAGAAGCTGATGTTCTTCAACTTATAAAAACTTTACAATCAGAAAATATTCGGACCAATGCCACTACTCTTCTTCAGAAGATCACTCAGCTGAGAATGTATCTGTTCTAAAACTAAATTGATTAATGCTGTTCTGGATACTGGAGAAATCACAACTAAATGTGTAGAAATTGGTAAAATCTGTATGACTGCATATACAAATACAATGAAACATGTGTTCATATAATCAATATACATGTTTTACATAAAAAACAGGATCATTGTCATTTTTTCAATATAAGTAAGTCAAAGTATATATGGTTTACAAATAGGTGTGCAGGGGATGGGAGTGTTCCACAAGTGAGTGGACACCTGCTGTTATTCTAGTTAAATGTCTGTTCAGCAATACTGTGTAGGGCCCTTAGGATGAACCAAAGACCAGATATGTATGAGCCGGTCAACCGGGCTACATTGTGTGGACAGCTGAGTGGACACCTGCTGTTCTAGTTTATCATACAACCTAGTATCAGGGTTGCTTTTCTCCCCTGCACCCTCCTACATTCCTTAAAATTGAAAGAATAAAAATAGAGTGATAGGTGTGCTTCTAGACAAACAGTCATCAGGCAGAACAGACATTTAACCACTGACCGCTATTAATGTTCTTATTTGAACAGTGGGGGTGAGGTCCAGTTGCCCTCTGCAGAACTTAGTTGCCCACCCACAAGTTGACACTGGGCGCTAGCCTTTTGCTAGTCCCATCAGCTGGTATAATAAGGCCGTCCTAAGACTTGCAGATACCAGGATGTATGAACGACACAGATTTGTTGGGCAGTGTTATAAAGTTAGACTGTTTGAGTTACCTTTTTGTTTATTCCAGTGAAAAAGAAGTACGTAAAACAGATGGCAAAGAGGCGATTGTCTACTATTTTGGACATCACTCCCTTCATTACAGGCCGTCCATTCCAATCCTACGGTTGGCAGGAACTGGGGATGGGCATGGTGGTAAACAACCTGATTAATGAAAGCACACTCATGGCCCAACAGGCCATACCAGAACAATACCATGGCCACAGTTAAAATACGGACTTGGAATGTGCGTGGTCTGAATTCTTACCTTCGTAGGAACTGAGTGAAATCGTACCTTCAACACAAGAAGATTTCTATTGCATTACTCCAAGAGACGCATTTAATAACTGAAGATCAGGAGGCACTTTTAAATCGATGGTGCGGAACTGGCTATGGAGCCACATACTCTAGATCCGCTAGAGGCGGGCTGATCTGGATTAGTGGTTCAATGCCCTTCCAACTGCGGGAAGTGGAGAAGGACGTGGTGGGTAGATACCCGAGCATAAGGGGCTATATTAATCACAGGAAAATCTGTATTGTGAACTCATATTCTCCAAACCATGCACTACCGCCTCATGTATGCAAATTTTGTACTCTCATTGCCCCTATGAGGGAGGGCTTCATCCTATGGGGAGAAGATTTTAACTGTGAGTGATGGAACACTGGATCGTTCCTCTGCCCCCTGCGACCTTACCCCCCCGGCAACCACTGCCTTAAACTCTGCTTTAGACGACATTGACCTGGTTGATATCTGGAGGGAGCTGCACCTGGGAATCAGAGGGTACTCCTACTATTCTCTCCCTCCCACCCCCCACAAAATAAACACTAGAATTGACTATCTCCTCACTGGGTCGGGACACTTCAATTCCATCATTCGGAATACCTGGGCTGCAGGTTGTCAGACCACTCCCCCCTTACGGTAGAGTGGAATCTTGCTACCCCTACACCCCCCATTCCGAAATGGCATTTATACCCACAAATGCGCTGTCCGATGAGCCCTTTTAGAATGAATTGCTAAAATCGCTGACCAACTTTTTCGACTATAACACAGAGAGTGTTGATAGCTGGAGTACCATTTGGGAAACAATGAAAGTGGTAATAAGAGGGGAGGCTATAGTGAAAGCTGGCGGCATTCGCCGGAACATACGGGAGGGTCTGGAAACTGCTGAGGAAGAAATAAAAACACTAGAAACCCACCGTCCACACTGTCGAGCGACTGAAGAGAAGTTATTTTAAATTCGCTCTAGATGCCATGAGGCATGGCGGGGCATTAGCCAAGTTCGACTATGCTACACAGACGGCCTGGTCCCATGCAGAGGGTGACAAGCATGGGAGACTACTGGCATGGCTCTGTAAATGTGAACATCCTAAATCCCAGACTCCACTGCTCCTAGACGAATGCAGGGCACCATGGAGGTCCCAATTAGCAATCAATGACATTTTCACCACATATTATGAACGTCTGTAGGCTCACGATCACCCAGTCCCCCAGGAAGACATATTGGAAGCTCTTTCATTGATTTGGCTCCCAAAACTTGCCTCTGACAATAAGACACACTAGACCGACCCAATACTGTGGATGCAATAAAGGAGGCTATTACCTTCCTAGCTACTTGTAAAACGCCTGGACTGGACGGACTTCCCCCAGAGCTTTACAAAACATATAGCTCTACCATAGCCTGATACTTCTAGAAGTCTTTGAAGAAGCCAACAGCAAGGGCATACTACCATCCAGTATGAGGGAAACTTTGGTATTACCCATTCCCAAACCAGGGAAACCTATGGACAAATGTGACTCATACCGCACCCGAGCCATGTTACACTATGACATCAAAATACTCACTACTATAGAGGCAGCGCACCTCCGCTTACACATTTCCTTCCTAATACATATGGACTAAACCGGCTTTGTACCAGCCCGCAACACCACTCTAATCCTCTGCAGACTCCAACACATAATAGACCAAACAAATGCCCGTTCAGAGCCCTGCATAGTGGTGTCACTGAAGACCCACGCGTATGGAAACAAGGCACAATCACCATACACCAGTGATACGACAGACATGAGGTTCGATTTCCAAGTACTAGGGTTTATTGCAAAGCAAATATACTCTCAGTCAGCCGACTGGGTCTAACGTCTCGCAACGTGAGTCAACCAGACCTTGTGAGACGCAAGAACGCAAATGTTCTACAACATTATCATATATACAAAAAGACAATTGCACAATCTCTTTATGACACATCAAAACCACCCATAATGTATCTTCTTAAGCTAGGGTTCGGTAATTGACACTTATGACAAATATGACACATTATGACACGTTTCTTACTCAATCTATATTACTCGTTTTAGCAACAAGTGCAATTTGCAGTAAGCAGACATAGTTCTTTGTTATGAAGAACAAAAGGCACTTGTTCAGCGAGGATACTGTGGTCGTAGGAGAGACACATTCCAAGCATGTTATCTACTGGTTTCTATTCGTGAACTAGGGGTCAGCTTGATCGATCTAAGGAGAGCCCCGAAGGGGGCTCGCTAACAAAGTATAATTCATGCTTTAACGGTCTGTTTCTACAGCTTCAGCGAGACCGGCAGGCACCTGGGCCGCTGATTAAATGCCTCTCTGCTCGCCTTCAATGACTTGTAAGGCAGGAAAACCATGTATTTCTGTACTGTTTGGCATTTCTGTCAGGGCCGGTCTCTCAACATGTAAACCGTGGCCTCACTCAGTGCATGAGCTTTTCGAAATAAAATACATTTTGCAAAGCGTTGAACAGAAAGGTAGAGAAAGCAAATGGCGGATCTTACACAAAATGGACGCTCTATGGTTATGCTGACGATTCTCTGTTGGCGATGTAGGGTATATGATGCGATTGGTTTTCGGCCAACATAATATACCTTCTATGCCTTGGTAGGGTAGTTTCTAGACTCACAAACCCTCCTTTTGGCCGTAAGCCAAGAGCATCATCCATACATCGCATCTTCATCTGACCATGTATCTATTTCTTAGCTATGCATACTACTGTAATCGTCATCATCAATACCAATTGACATGAATTATTTCATTGTTTCTGTTTCATTGTTTGCATTCGTATCCACTTTGGAAGTTCTTTTTTCTATTACCATGTGTACACATTCATTTGTTATTTCAGAGCAAAAGATTGGCAGGCATTGTATGTAACAACAACATATCATGAGGATTCCAAGTAATGTTACCAGAATTGCAATTAGCTTCAATCCCCATGAGCGCAGTAACTCCCAAAACCAGGAACTTATATTCAGCTCCCAACCGCCTGTCGGAGTATGAATGTCAGAACTCAGAATGTGCAATTTCTTGATTGCCTCAAAAATCGTAGGGGAGGAGTCAATTACAAATACACAGCACGCTGACCCCACGATTTTGCAAACACTTCCATGGTCGACCAAAATTATATCAAGAGCCATTCTATTTTGAAGTGTCATTAATCTGACTGCCTTTTCTTCTCGGGTCATATTATACAATATGTCGGTCGTTCCATTTATCGTTTTTTCCAATATCCTGGACAGTCACTGTATATTCCAGGAGTTTATAGCTTGCCCCCAAAATGGGATAAATGATTTTGCTATGTCCTCCGCAATTGATCCAGTGTCATCCCGCCAGGGCCTAGATCTAGATAGTCTGGATATGTCTGACGTTTTGGAAAGGAATACACCAGGGAAAAGGATCCCTAAGTAACATGGCCCTCCCCAATTTCTAGGCAACCAGAGATAAGCTTTTTCTCCACATATAAAATAAACGGGATCACCTACATATATTGGTTCTTCTTCTTTCTCAATTACTGCAATATTCATGCATCTAGTGAATCTCCCTACTGAATAGGAACCTTTCGTAAGCAAAATGGGACAGTGCGTTGGTTGTAATTAATAGTATAGGAGGGGGGCACAACGTCCTTGTTCCCTAATGGATTCATGTGAAAAGTGATTACAGATGATTTATAAGGCACATAAAGTCTATCTACTGGTCTTACCACTGGTTTTATTACTCTTGCTCTGTTAAATATGGAACAACCTACAGGTTCCATTACCACCCTTTCGAACTCATCTATGTTGTTCCATCTAATTGACCCGTATCACTCTTATTCCATTTCCCATAAAATAGTTCACTTAGTGATGCATAACATGCCGTATTAAGGGGGAATGGCTGTACACACCAACCCATTATTTTCCCACCATGCTGGGGTAAATAGGAGCAGACCCAGCAATTTGTTCTATTCATGATAGAGTGAGTCATAGTCATGATCAGAAGCAACGTGTTATTATCATACCCTTTTCTGTGTCTTTCTTCTAGTGGAGGGAGAGTATAAGAGAGTACATGGACTGGACTGTCTGTGGCAGGTGCATTGGTAGCAAGCAAAAGAGAACTTAATGGATGCATGCTCTCCAGATACCATTATACTAGGATCAGTGTACTCAGAATGCAAAGTAGTGTTATAATCATTAGTATGAATTTCCTACAGCAAATCCTTCTAGACATTTTTATAGTCTCTATATCTATTACGTCATCAGTGTTGGTGCATGAGGGAACAGAAGTGAGTATAGGCATTGTCTGAAATACTTCTCTCAGCAATGTTCGTCGTGAATAATTTCTTCACAGCAGCGCCCGATAAAACAGCAAAGCTTTCAAAGAAGTCAGCAAAGCGTCTAGGCCAGTTCTCATTAGCCTGAATTGATAAACGTGTGGAAAGATTATTGTGACCCTGCACAGTACTCCAAGGACTTTACAGCAGGCATCAATTGTGTTTGTACCATATACGCCCCGCTTGTTCGCACGTGGTGATCAACACAGGTCATTCACTTTTTCAAAGATAGCACCGGGAAGCCACGTTCCAGAGCTTTCAATTTGTTGCAGATTGATACAACTCCCACGCTTCACTTCCCTAGGCCTCCGATTCCCAATTCATCCATGTTGGGAATAGAGGCAATAGTCACACTTAGGGAACACACAGTTTCTTTATTGAGGTAGCTTGAGACAGGCACATGTCTCCGGCTTGGCTTTCAAGCTCGTGTTAATGCACTGTGGTGGGAATAGAGGCAAAACAAAACATGTAGATCAGATCACTTCCAATTTTGAGAACGTAGGTTCTACCTTATCGCTATAGGTACTGTGTGATCCATGAATAATGCAGATTCACTTCCAGATGCAGGCTCAGTGTCAGACTGTGAGGCAATAAGTGATGTAGCAGGCTTAATGTCAGTCCGCGATGATGCAGATTCAGCTGGGCAAGGTTGGGGCACCTTTAGCCCTTTCTCCTTCGTGGCAATCTTTTCAGGCTCTTTCTCAGGCTTAGGCAGTACTTGTGGCAGAGAACTGGCGATCGTGTCTTTCGAGTCAAGGGCAGCTGTTTCTTTCTTGTCGTCTGAATCAGGCAGCTCTTTCAACGGGAATGGAATTCATTTCATATGGGTGGCATGAATCCATGCCTTTCAACCATCCACTAGGACTGCAGTCTGTGTTGCCAGGAGGATCCGGTAGGGGCCCTTCCAACGAGGTGCAAGCGAAGATTTTCTTTCAAAGTTTTTTTACCAGAATCCATTCTCCTGGCTGCAGACAATTCCCCGGGCCTGTGTATATGAAAGGAAGAGCCTCCTGCACCTGCTGATGTATCAAGCACAGTTTCTGAGTTAACACGTTACAATAAGTGCTGAGCAAAGGGTATTCAATTTCATTCAAGCACCTAGGCTGCGGGGCGCTCCAAACATTTGCGGGTCTCCCCATCACGATTTCGAATGGGGAGAGTCCAGTCCTTGCCTGCACAGACGTGCGCATGCACAACAAAGCTAAGGGCAGCGCATCAGGCCACTTCAACTGACTCCCTGAACATATTTTGCTAATCTTATTTTTCAAGATACCATTCTAGCACTCAACAGGACCGGCACTCATCGGGTGTCTGGCCGAATGGAATCGTTTATCAATCTGGAGGCCTGCACAAATTTGTAATATCACGGCGGCAACAAAATACGGGCCGTTGCCTGACCATATGACCCATGGCAGGCCAAATCTAGAGAAGTACTCTTTCAGCATCACTTTTGCTGTGTTCATTGCTGTGCAGTCCTTAAGGAGGTATGCTTACACCCATTTACTAAATGCACAGACTACCACCAGGACATATTTAAGGTTCTGACATCTTTCCATTTCTATGAAATCAAAATGGATGACTTCAAAGGGCATAGAGGGGGGGCCAAAACTACCTACTGGAGTAGTGGTTCATTTTCCAATGTTATGTTGCAAACAAGTCATACAGTTCTGGACCAGTCTTTCAGCAGTTTTTCTAATGTGTGGATTCTGCCATACTGTGGCTAAATGCTGAATCATTTTTTAGCACATATGTGTGTGGTACTGTGGGCCATAATGACCAGCACAGTTACATAGGAGTTGGGCAGCATCCACTTTCTACTCTCTTTGTCTACCCAGCAACCCTCTATGTATAATTCTGCTGAACCCTCAGCCCAAGCTTTTATTTCATCTGCAGTTGCTTCTGTTTGCATCTCCTTGACTGTGGCAATCCCATTTTCTATCATACATGGTACTTCTTCTGACCTCTCAAAAATTTTCGTGTGTAGATCAGTGGCAGTTTGTTTTGCAATTTTGTCTGCAAATGCGTTTCCTCTTCCAACGTTACATGTTACCTTCTTATGCACTTCGCATTTCATTATTGCTAATCGCTTAGGACGCGCCAGTGCAGACAACAATCTTGCTATCAAAGGACCATGTTGAATCTTGGTTCCATGTGATGTTTGAAAACCCCTCTCAGCCCAGAGTCGACCAAAATTGTGTACCACCCCAAATGTGTACTGACTGTCAGTATATATGTTTACATTCAGGTTTTCAGAAATTTCACATGCTCTGGTCAATGCTATTTCTCTGCAGCCCGTGCTGAATTACATGGGATCCTTTCGCTCTCAACAATACTCTTTAGTGTCGTGATGGCATATGCATGCAGCAGTTGATGTGCCATTGGGCAATTTAAAACAGGAACCGTCGCAAAACAGTTCTCCGTCTGGCTCTTTCTGTGGGGTGTCTATTAGGTCCATTTTTCCTTTCGTTTCTTGTTCAGTAACCATTATACAATCATGGGGTGGTGGTTCCCCTTCACCCGTTCTTTCATTGGGAGGGGGCATTAACTCTGCAGGATTGAAAGCGCAACATCTCAAAATTTGAATATGCAGTGCAAATAGGACAATTTCATATCTCGTCAGTCTAGCAGATGTAAGATGTTGCATCTGCATTCTATTTAAAAGAACGTCTACTGTATGAGGCACCATCAAAGTTAAGGCGTGACCAAAAACCATTCCCTCGGTTTGTTTTACTGACACGGCAGCCACAGCAACAGCTCACAAACAGCGCAGCAAAGCGCATGCAACAGGATCCACCGCAGAAGAAAAATAACCGCATGGTCTATTTCTCCCTCCTTGTTCTTGCGTCAAAACTGCCAAAGCACAACCATTACTCTCATGCACAAATAACTTGAAATCCTTTTCATAATTTGGTGTGCCCAAAACTGGAGCTGTGCACAATGCAACTTTGAGCAGATCAAATGCATCTTGACATTCCACGCTCCATGGCAAAGGCAAAGCAACATCCTTCTTTGTCAATGCCACCATCGGTTTCACAATCATGTCAAAGTTAGCAATCCACTGCCTACAATATGCAGCCATGCCTATTATGGCTCTGACTTCCTTCTGTCTCTTTGGAATAGGCATACCAGAGATGCTTTCTATTCTTTCTGCCGTCAGTCACCTTCCCTCTTTCGAAAGTAGGTAGTCCAAATAGGCCACCTCCTTTCGACAATACCGGAATTTTTTTAACGAAGCTTTATGTCCATGTGCTGCCAAATGTGTCAACAATTTAGCGGTACTCTCTTTGCAAATGTCTTCTGTGTCAGCAGCAATCAATAGGTCATCAATGTACTGAAATAGTACACAACCCGTTGGTAGCTCTAGCATGTCTAGTTGTTTTTTTAATGCTCTGCTATAAATACTTGGGCTCTCGGTGTAACCTTGTGGAATTCGCGTGAATGTGAAAGAACGTCGTCCTAATGTAAAGGCAAATAAATATCTGCTATCTGGATGTACCGGAATGCTAAAAAATGCGTTCTTTAGATCTACAACACTAAAATGCGATGCGGATGCTGGAATCATAGTTAAAATGGTAGTAACATCTGGGACCAATGGGAATTGGGGATCAACTACTTTATTCAATCCACGCAAATCAATTATAAAACGGTATGGTATTTCATTACCTCCTTTTTTGTAAACTGGAAGAATTGGACTATTGCAAGTGCTACCAGTAATTTCTTCAATTATGTTCCATTTAATCAAATCAGAAACAATGCATTTCAATGCTTTCTCACCTTCCACCGGAATTTTATACTGCGGGATACGTGGCAATGTAACTCCCTCCTTTAAAACTATTTTCACCGGCTCTATTTTCAATCAACCAACATCACTGTCATTCATCGCCCATAAACAAGTTGGTACGTTACTTAATTCAGTTGGTAATGGTTTAGACAAAAATTGTGACACTGGCACTTTTTGTGGCTATATTTTGTCAAATACACTGCATTAGGGCAACAATGAATAACCGCATTCAATTTTTACAACAAATTTAAACCCAATAAATTCTCTGCGCAATTTTGTGTCAAAAGGAATGGGCAAGACTCAGTGAATGGACCTAGTGTTATAGGTACCGACTGTGACACTGGACTGATTACTTGCGTACCTGCAAACCCTACTGAAACATTCTTTCGCCCTGACAGCGGTATTTCTGGAATCAAGTGATGGTCTATTGAACACTTTTGCGCAACTGTGTCCACTAGAAAAGTGTGCTTTCTATTCCCAACCTTCATGTCTACGTAGGGCCCTTTCTGGTCAACGGGAATAGATACTGGTTCCGACTCCTGTCTTGGGCTGTCCTAGTTGAACAATACATCATCCGATGTGAAGTCGCCAGAATAGTATGAATTGGACTGAGTATCAAAAACGTTTCCTTCTCCTGCACTATTCTGCTGATGCTGGTTTTGGTTCTGATTCTGGTTGTTATTTCCCTGGTTATTCTGATTTTGTGGCATCCTTGAGTTTCTATTTTGTCCTTGTGTTCCTGGGCGACCTCTATTCTGCCTTCTCGGGCATTTCCATTTCTATTCTGCAAATGTGGGCACTGTGCTCGCCAATGACCTTCTTCTCTACAATATGCGCATTGATTCAGTCTAATTGGACCTCCGTGCATGTTGGAAAAATTCCCTCTTGTTTGTGCATTACCTCCGCCCCTGTTATTATTCGCTACCTGCTGCATTAATACTCTTGTTTTTAGTTCACTCGTTTCTTTCTCTTTCTCTGCATTTACTCTATTCTCATAGTATTGTGCCATGTGTAATACTTCACTCTGTGATTTTGCTTGCCATGCACTTTCAGATGTCATTATTAAATTTTGAATTTTCAGCAGCAACCCTCTCACATATTTGTCAACAAATGTTCTCTTCCTGGGTTCAGTGCTCAAATCTTGGCCACTAAAATCTGCAAATACTTCTTCAAATCTATTAAAATAGTCAGTAACCAATTCATCTTTACCTTGCACACATGACGTTAATTTATCCCAGACAATTCTTCTTTCAGCTACTAGTATTTTTAATGTCTGTACTATGCGCGCTGGTAATGATAATAAAACTGGCGATGGCTTTTCACCAGCTTTCCTGTCTGTATCCTCTTTAATCAAATGTTCCCAGGTCCCACCCAAAATATCAGCATCATCTACATTGCTAATTTGCTTCTATATATCTATCGGGAGAATCACAGGAAATAATAGATCAATGTCACTCATTGTAAAAAATAGACGATTTCAAATAGGACTCAATATTATAAAATCTTGCCGGATTCTTCCTCAAATCTGGGATTGTCTGTTTTATATTATTTACCTCTTGTCTAGAAAAAGGGACATGCATGAACTGTGCTGTATAATGGGCTTCTATCGTGTGCGCGTCAGTCGTTGCAGTGGCAGCAATCTCTACTTTTGGCACAAAGGTGGGAGGTACTTCTCTCATGGGCAATATCGAACTGGGCGTTTCCTCATTGGTTTGCTTATCAAGCACTATAGCTAAATCGAGGGAGAGGGCAGACTTTCCAGTTTCAGGTAAAACGCTCTTTTGTATATTGTCATTAAATCGGGGGGGCAACAATACTTCTTTTCAAAACATTCATCTTGTAAATACTCAACCATCACCTGCAATGCCTTCCTCTGCATCACTACCGTATACTGATCAAACGTATCATGCACCTCCATTGGGGAAATGTTAGCATCCATAATCCATCTAAGCGCCTCTCGTGTACATATTTTCATCTCTTCACTAACAGGTTTTGACGGCGGAAAAAATCGCCGCTTGACATATGGTACCACCTGTTTCCCTCTTTTCACCTCTGCATGCAATTCATCTAGCTCACTTTTGAACTCAAATAGCCGGTCTACGTGCTCTTTTATTTCTGCCGCACTTTCCCTCATACGCGAAAAAGCATTTAGATCCCGCAACCTCTGCGGTGCTAACATACCAGTCAATTTCTTCCATCTATCTATAAGATACTCCCCCATACAGTCTAACAATACCTGTTCTTCATCGAGCTTCTTATAGTCCTACATTGCACTCAGCGCGGATCTCTCGTCATTGCCTTCAATGTACGTTTCTGCCCATTCTTTCAGTTCTTCTCTCCTCTCCCTACTAACCGTACTACGAGTTACCCCCTCTTTGTGCAGGCCCCGCCTCTGTAGAACTGGAAGAACTGCCCCCTGCGGCAGCTGCTAATTCATGCTCTGTCGGTGGTGGGGGAAATGGTGTCAAGTGCACAGGGGGAGATGGTGCAGTTGGAAAAACAGGAATGGGGAGTGGCAACTGAGGTGGAGCAATGTGTACTGGTGAAATTGTGTAAATATTGCTTTGAGGACGTTCTTGTCTTTGTTCGTTCAGAATTGTTATTTATCAGTTCATCTGATGCATGCAACTCTTGTTGTGGATATATTTTTTGTATGGCTAATTGGATACTCCTACCCTTCTTCTGATATCTTCAGTTATTCTGAGCTCTTCTAGTTCTAGCGCTTTTTCTGTGTTTGATTTGTGTCTCTGTGCATGTTTCTCCCTACTTTTTAAATGGAGGTTAGCTTCTTTCCTCCAGTCTCTTATGACGTCAAATGTTGCGGGGCGTGCTTTCTTGCGCAGCACTGATTCTAAGTGTTCTATACAGGCCATCTTAAAAGTACCATCTTTCAGCCACTGCAAATCTACTAAATGTCTGGTCTGCATATGCCAAATTTCATTAAACATTATCGCCACTATCCCATATTTTACATACATTTCAAACGCTGGCAACCCAATGGATGGCGCATCCTGGCCAGTTTCCAAAGATTGTTTACCCCAGTGGAAAAATCCCACTAGACAGGAAGACAATTTTCCAGGCATATTGATCTTTGTACCTTACCCTGGGCGTTTGATCTAGCAAGAGCAACACTCAACCAATATCAGGGCTGTTAAGAATCGGGGCATGACTCACCTGATTAATCAGTTCGTCTCTCAAGGCGCAATTCGTCCGCATACAGATGCAACCAAGAATCGTTGTGACTGCGTATCTGGCTCAATCTGCCTCGTTTCGTGACTCTCGCCTCGATGCTCTCTGTCCGTTGCTCGTCGATCAGGGATCGGCTGTGTACAGATCTGCAAAGGAGTCTCCCATCACTTTCACAGGGGCGCCCTGAACATCTTTCTATCCCGGCTCGATGGCCTCGTCCTCGATTCGTTTTCGCCTTCTTCAAATTCAACGTACACGATGGAACAAAAGGGGGAGGGTCCCTATCAGGGCGCAATTTTTTTGTTAATGATCAGTAATTAAAAGTACTCATCTGGGTGTGAGCCTAGTCCAGGCAATTCATAATGGCCTTAAACATCATTTGACATTAAATTGGTATAGAAATACAATCTTTAGTAAATTAAGTGGCAAACAGTGCATTTTTAGGCACTAGGCCAGCAAACTTATTCAAAAACATTGCAAGATATTACAACATATTTGAGTAATGGTGTTCTCTTCCAGGACATTTTCAAGCAATTTAATGGCAAATGTTTTTTAGGCACGTTTCAAGGCTGATTTTGGTGCCCTCTCCCACCAAATGGATTGTCAGGATCTTTAGGGGCAAATTGTGCATTTTTAGGAGAACAGGATGAGTAACACTGGGCAGAATATGGTAGAGTGTAAAGATCTTTTCAACAGGCTTTGTGTGGCAGGATGGTTATGCACCTAAGAAATGTAGTGAAAAATAGTGTTTTTTAAAGCCCTCAAGGTCTCTTACATTGAAGCGGTTAGGAATAAAACCCATTTTTCTGATGGATTTGGGTACTCTTTCCCCAAGCAACCCTCTGGGAAATATAGTGGTGCACTTGTTAAGCATGTTAGTGGGACAGAAATTTTGTTCACAACCTGGAACTTTTGAAGACCACTTTACAGAAGGGGTGGGTTTTTCCTTCATATTGTACACATTATATTCTTACAGGATTTAGAAGCAGGAAGAATCGAGCAAGAAGTGATTGTGATTGGTTATTTAAAACGCGCTTACTATCCAGAGGTTTCTAAGCGCGGACCCGGGAATCGAACCTATGTTGCTCCGTGTCGTCTTGCTTCCAAGGTGAGCACGTTGCCCCTGAGCCATCCTCCCAAAGCGCTATACGAAAGTTAAAATAATTACTCTATCACTACGAAATTATTTTCAGTCACTTAAGTGAATTGCAATTGGTAGCTACACTAATTCATTTTGCACAATTTGGAACTCATTCCCCTTAAGAACCCATTAGTCACATGCCAGATAAGCAAAGCATCATACAATGGGAATTTCCCCACCAGGCACTGCAATGCAAGTAGTATGTAACATTTGTGTCAATTATGATGCCTGGGGCCCGCTGTTAAGATGGATTTCTGAACTCTGACCTGGTGGGCAGAGGTTCAGAAGGCCAGCCTAGTTTCTTGGAATAGGGTAATATTCTGGACAAGCCAGACCAATCAAAGTAGCATTGGCGGCGGTGAAGACTAGGTCTCAGGAGGGCTGAGGGTGATCGAAAGCTCACAATGAGCACACACAGTAAAAGACACCACAAATTACTCTGTCAGGTGTATATATTAAAAATACATATACATTTATTAAGAGCCTTTTAAAACAAACAAAGTAAATCTTCAGCAGTATTAACAAAACCAAAACAACACTATGAAACATACATACAGCAACCAGTGGCCTAAATGGATATTACACTGTATAGATCCACAACCTGCAAAGAAAGGGGTCACACAATGCGCAAATATCTTTTAGGCAGTTCCTCACAATTCAAACCCTAGCTAAGAGGCAGTCCAGTCCTTGAGCACAAAAGTCCAGCCTGGTACATTTGGTGCTGGCGCATGCGATTGTGCAGTTAAGTTAAAAAACTGGGTCTCTTCAAGGGGCTGTAGCGACTCAGAAAGGTGGGTGAGGTAGTGAAGAATAAGTTCCCACTATTCAAGGGGGGTCTCTCCAAGAGGGCAGATCAGGATCCAAGAATTGGAAATAGCTCGGTAGCACAGGCTACCTCGATAAAGAAGAGTGGCCCTCAGGGGACACTTGTGCATATAAGTCTATGGATGCGCCAGGGGACACCGGTGAGGGATGCAAGTACTTACTGACCCTCTGCGCACTCCAGACCAAACTTCGGCAGTTCAGTCCAGATCATTTTTAGGTTCAAATCGTGCAGTTGCGTGGCTCTGCGGCTTTGGGGGCTGCGTTTCGGGTATTATTCTGTGGCGGGACAGTGATAATTTCTCTGCGCCTGGTGAGGGGATCAGGCCAGTTCCACTGCAGCAAGTCTGAGGGAACAGAGGGCACAGCAGCAAGGCACCCACGAAGATCGTCACCACAGCTGGATGACACAGTGACCGTGTATGCTTGGGTTCAGGCGTACTCTCTTAATTGCAGACCTAGGAATTCTAGGTGTACAAAACTCGGTGGGAGAGAGCTTATAGTCTTCAATGGCTCAAGTCGAAACTTGAGATGGCGGCGTTCCAGAGCAAAGGTCCCGTACGAGCTGTTCAGTTCACTGGGTGGTCCAGGAACACTTCTGAAGCAAGGGGTCTGACGGGACAACAGCGGGGTAAGGGTGCCAAACCTTCCAGCAGGTCTCCAGCGGTTCCACGGATCTGCTCCTTCCTTTCAAGATACTTGGCTCCTTTACTAATTTTGGTATGAACTCAGAAGATCGACCTGGAATGGGTGTAAGGGTCCCTCTCTTATCCAGAATCTCCTTTGCGCCAAAACAAAGAGAAACCAATAAGAGATTTGCTCACATTCAGCCATCCCAGGCGTGGACCAATCACGGACCACGTGGTCCCAGTCATCCCAGCATACCAGGCATCCTGGCACCCAGGATGTGAAATGGAACTAGACCGTTCCATCCCACATCCTGGAGGCACACACATAAGACATGCAGAATCCTGTGAAAGCTTCGGTTTGTGCGGGGGTCTGCATGACCAAATAAGGAATTTCCCTGGTCTGCTCGACCTGGAGAAGGCAAAGGGACAAGATGGCCAAAGGACCTTGTGGCATGGCCATTTTAGGCACTAGCCACTGTCCTGGGCCAAATGCGGTTTGGACGATAGAAAAGAGTCAAACATGCTTTAAAAGTAACTGCTGCCACCAGCTCTGTCCTGGGCACACTTGTACATTCACAAAAAATCCTTCGAGGGTGTCTAGGGCCTTAAAAATGAAAAAGGGACCCTAGCGCACTGCACTGTCAGGTACTTTGTGCACTGATAAAATGTTACTAAAGAATAGTAAAGTGAAAGACAAAGGGAAACAGAGTCTCCCAGTACTGACTGTCTTAAGGGCATGCCAGTTTCCCCATAACAAAATGAGCAAAAGCCCAGTGGAGTACAGCATAAGCCTCAGCTCCACTGGTGAAAGTCAGGGTAGGATGGTCAGACATCAGCAAAAAGTTGGGGGGTTCACAACTGGAGGGAAAATTACCCATAAATGGAAATCTTTACTAACACTCGCAAACAAAAACGTTGCATGTAAAGAAATTGCCATAAGCAAATGGTTTAAGAAGGAAAGTTTGGGCATGGATGCCGCTTATTTGTCCAATATGCAGGTACCAGCTGTATAAAGGCACAGGAGATGGCAATGTCACCAGAACACAAACATGGGAATTTGGTTAATTTATCTTTCCTATTAATGCACTTCCGCACTGGAAAGAAGAATCAGAAGATGAAAATGTCTTCACAAAGATTTTACAATTAGTGTGGAACATTTTGGACAAATAAATTGCATTCTGGAAACAAACGCAAATCTTACATGTACCAAAGAAGCTTATTGGAACTTCTTTGACAGTTGGGCATTTAAGTCACTTATTTTCTGACTTATGTTCGTACTATTCAGCAACTAACCCCTTTACTGTCTACCTGAGTGCAGCAGGGGAAAGCTCAGTGCAGCAACATTTTCTTTGCAGATTGTGTACTTGATCCAGCCAGCGATGCACCTCCTAGTGTACCGGAGCTCCAAGTGGCATGGAAATATTAGAGTGCTAAAACAGGGACTGTCTCAAAGGGTGGGTTTAGTGAGGAGTAATTTTTACTTCTGATTACAGAGCAGTACATGGATGGCCAGGCAAGCCTAGTTTCTGTGCTTCAGGCTCTCTTCAATCACTGGGGACCATCTCATCTGAAGCCCCAAGAGATTAATTTCCACAGCCACCCCCTTGCTCCCTGCACGTATCTGGCCGGCCCCACCACGCAGGCCACTCTACTGATGCCTCCACAGCGAATGCTTCAACAACTAACAGTATGTCATGCCTGTCAAATAGAGCAGGCTGATTGGCTTGCCTCCCTGTGCAGTTCGGGCTCAGGGTACATTGCTATTGATGTCTCACCCCTGAATGTCCTCCTTCATGGCCTCCACACAATGGCCCAGAGCAAGTGGTGAGCAACATTTTAGGGTCAGAAGAGCCACACGTTGCTCGCGAGCTACACATTGGGAATAACTGGATTAGAGGCTTTCTGTAGGGATGGGGCCGTCATAGACTGACTCTTGCAGTGTTATGTCAGCCTTATAAAGATGGGGGTGTACAGCTACCAAGGCTCGAATTGTATTACTTGGCCGCCCAGTTGAATTTTGTAATTAAATGTCTATCTGATTGTTCTTCCCCAGAGTAAAGGTTGCTGCAAAGTTTAATCGCACAAGTCAAACTCAAAGAAGTACTGCGTCTCCCAGAAGCTCACATGCGCCCCCTACTTGTCAAGTTAGGACGTCGTATTTGGTCTAGGACCCTTAAGGTACTGGGATCACCTTGCCCTTACTCCCCCAACGTACCAATTGTGGCTGACACATGCACGTCCAGTGAAGACCTGAGCACCTCCCGGCGCTGTGAAGACTATGGCATATACACTTGGGGTGACCTATATGAGGATGGCAAGTTTAAAGAATTGACAGACCTGACACAACAGACAGGCCTACCTAAAGGTCAATGTCTCAGATACATGAAAGTAAAAAGGGTGGCAAGTCATAGTGTGGCCTGAGGAACTCCAAGAATCAACATTTCTGGCCCTGTTGTACAGGCTAGAAGATGGCTGGAGACCAGTGTTAAGTATTTAGTCACTTACTTGAGAGCACTAGTATCAGAAGCCCCAGCCTGAAATGGAACAGACATGGGAACCACTATGAGCGATGAGCAATGGGAACAGGCGCTTTGTTTCCCGCAACGCGTGATAGGCTGCTATAGACCAATGTTCTTAACCGCAATTACATGATCTCTAGCAGAGTCACCAGATTTAATAAAAACACACCGTCCACATGCCCATGGTGCCAACAGGAAGATGCCAACCTGATACACATGTTTAGGACATGCGTTAAAGTGCAGTCCTTCTGGTACCACATTGAACAGATCTGTAAAGCCGCAGGGGTCACCAGATGCCATTGGTCCCCGGTGGAGTGCGTATTGAGTACATATGCTGGACAAAGCAAATCTAAACTTGTAATTAGATTTATTGATCTAGCATGCATACTTGCGAAGAGAAGAATTGCAATGTCCTGGAAAGCCCCCAAATTTAAACTATGGCTACACAAGCTAGAAACCAGGAGCGAGGCTGAAACAAGAGCATGGGCTACGGCGCTCCACTCACACAAGGGCAACTCTAATGACACCTTTGTAGCATGGAAATCTCTGGTCCATAGTGTATTTCACCCATTGGACGATAAACCACCTTGGGCTCTCTGACTAACCGCAAAGCTGTGCACTTATCTGTGAACTCAGAAGCCCTGCAACCCCACCCTGCCTTTACTTAGGTTTGGAAATATGCCCCCACTTTGGGTTCCCTAAACATGGCACTATTAGCACCTGCGTGTCCTGAACTCGCCTTGTACTCTATAAACTGCTTTATGTATGGAAGTTCGTTGCCCTCCTTTTTTTGAATTATCCCATCTCCCAGTTTAAAGTTTAGTTAATATTGTAAAATGCATAGACTGAACAATGCTGTATTTGTGTCCATGGCAACTGTATTGATCTTATTACATTGTCACTCACTGCTTAATAAAGCCATTTAAAAAATAAAATAAATATAAGGTCGTACTGGAGACACTCGATCGGACACAGCTCAGGTTGCGAGCAAAGGGGGAGGGTGAACTGGGAACAACGCCTGGAAAGCTGGGGCAATGAGTGTTATCTGAGCATTGGCCGAACACAGAGGGATTAGACATCACCAAGCATGGTTCCATGTGTTAATATCCCCGCAAAAATATTGCGATACAAAAATATCGCCATATTTTTGCGGCGATATTCACCCATGGACCCTGCGCGGGACACCCCGGCAACACCTGCATTATTTAAAAATGTGCGAGGGACAGCCCCGCAACTCCCGCTCCCACAAATTATCACCCCCATAAATATAGCCGATGGCGATATTTTTGGTGGTGATATTTTGTAGGGATACCCCAAGCATACAGAGATGATATATGTCTATGATCTGCTTCCTACTGTACTAGTTGTTTGTTCTAATGTTGGTGAAGTTCTATTATTTGGTTACCTAAATGCAATAAAAAGAAGTTTAATACAAATGAAAACTATCACCAAGGTCCATCAAGACAATTTCAAAATGTGTGCAGTGTTTAAAAAGATTCTCAGTGGCAAAGTCTATCCTGGAGCAATTTATACCACAAATCCAGGTTGCCCCCCACCCTAAATCTCAATTAATATTCCCATTTAAACGTAAAAGGTCCCAATCATTTAGGATATTAACCCATCACTTACCCCTATTAATTTGCTGCGTTTGATATTTAGATACGGGGGAACTCCAGCCTGGTAATTTATCACTGTCCCACTTACAATTAGTGTTTAAATCCCCCAAGGTCAACATATCTGCGGAATCAAACATATCTCTCCATTTACTCAAAACATGCTCGATATGCTCGAAAAAAGAAAACTGAAGGATTTTTTATTTAGATGTTTTATTTGTTTTAATCTTGTACAAACAATACAGGGGAACAAAAATAGGAATTTCCAACATTGTGCAACCACAGACATGGTAAAGTCTCTTGTTCATGGTAGGTAACATCCTCGAGAGTCCACACCAACTAGTGGGGGGGTTCTATGTGGTAAAAGTCATGGAACCAAAGCCCTCGTCGGATGGTGCCCAAGGTACGTCTACAGGGGTATAATAAAGTAGCACTTGGCGAGCAAAGGGGCCCTGCAGACAGTATGTTCAGACTTTCAACACAGGTCGCACTAAGGGAACAGAAAACCAGCAGATGGCAATAATAAGCCAACAAGAACACACATTATTCGACAACAACCACACTATGTGAAAGAATTTTAAACATGGAATTTGACTCTTGTCCCAAGACCATCATCCTGTGTCGTCGCCAGGTGGCTTCCCAGCAGGGATGGATTTCGACAGGTTGTCAGCTCCTTCTGCGTCCCAAAAACGATATTCCTTTCCATTCCAGGAAACCCTGAGCTTGGCAGGTCGGAGCAGACCCACTTTAACGGATTCTATGACCTTGATACTATAAGCTTTCTTCGTTGCTGCTGCCTTTAGGATCCTATCTCTGTCGTGTGAGTCCCTCAGCCGAACTAGAAGCGCGGGGCACCCAGCCGACATCAGCTTCGCTGTAGATGTTTTAAGCCTGTAGCATTTGTCTACATATACAGGGTCTTTGTCCACCTCAAAGTCCTGCAATTCTGGTAGCCAAGTAGTAACAAAGCCTATTCGTTCATACCTGTGAGAAACCACTCTCTCTCAGGTGGCCACGGCAAGGCCATCGCCTTTGGATCCAGACCCTGGGGGTGGACAAGTGCAGGAGGATCACCTGGGTGAGGAGTCTTTGGGGAGTGAGGGTGAGGTGAGGGAACTGATTGGGAAATGCTCTATTCCCCCCCCCTGTCCCGTACCGACGCCTGATCCTATTTTATAGGATCCTCCAGCATCCCAACCCCCCGACCCGCTTTCTACAAAAACACTGGCCAGAGGAAGAGGGCGACAGAGTAAAGAGTCTTACACTCATCTCATTGGACATGTCCCACTAATCGGGCCAGGCGAAGTCAGGCACTTGACTTAAATCCCATACATCTGATTCCCATTAGCTCTACCCACACGGATAAAATGCGGACATAGAGAGACACTATGAAACAAACACTATGAAGAGCAAGATGAAACACGAGAAGGAGCAGAACTTGTGGGGCGAAGGTGAATCTACTGGAGTAGGACGACCGATCGAGGGACTAGAGCAAAGGGTAGGAAAACTGAAGAACCCCACGGAGGGCTTTGCTCCTGGGAAACTGTGAGGGAGACGCTGAGAAAGCCAAACCGCAGCCAGGGAAGAAACCTGCATTGTGTTTCAAGGATACCAGAGACCCTACTGGGTGAACAGCAGAGGTGGGTAGGCAAGGACAAGCCTATAGTAGTAACTTTGACTCAAAAATCAAAGCCGTAGAGACAAGAGGCAAGAAAGGAACGCGCACACCCAGTGAGTTAGTGAAAGACATGAAAGGCCGGTTTGTGTCAAGGAAAGATTGAAGGCGCAACAGTGTACCTCACAGGTGAAGGTTGCGCACATGCTGAGCTGCGAAAGAAAGCTAACCTGAACTTTTAAGTGGCTAAAAACTGTGAAGCCAGTGATACAGAGTAGCGGGGTGGTTCGGCGAAAGGAAGTAGGCCGCTCGAAAGTCTCCGCAAAATGTGAAATGTTTTTGTTATAAAGCAGCAAAGTGAACAAATTCTAATGCGTAATGGATTAACCCCGGCAAAAGGGGAAGTGAAAAGGTGAATGCTTGAAGAGAAAGATTTCTTTGAACTTCTGTGCTTATGATATTGAACTACCAAGACCAAGGGACAATGGGGCAATTAACATAAGAGTATGAGCTGAAGAGAAAGTCGAAGTGGTCCTGCGGAGGTCTATGGTAAAAGCCTTGCACATTCAAAAATCTTCAACATCAGTAAAAGGTCTGAACCTGACTCAAGGAGACCGGAAGAGGGATAAGTTAGGGGAAGGGAACCCTCTAACGAATGTGAATTAAGCATGGGAAAGGGAACCCCTGCAAGTGTTGTGAATGAGAGGTCCGAGCCCGGCTGAGGGAGACCTACGTGATCTTTTTGTTGAACTGTGAAAGAACCTTTAATGTGGAAGGCTAGACGGGCCTCGATTCATCTTTTGAACTGCTTTTGTTTCAAGAACTTGAGCCAGAGTGTGTCATCCTGTGTATGAGGGCTTCCTTTCTCTGTGCTGTCCAACATAAGGAGGAGAGCTGACTCAGCCACTTTGATCCTTTATAACACTGATTTTCCTTTGCATAAATATTCCCCTTTACACATTTTTCTATGAGAGATAGTACAGGCATTGGGTTTTGATAGTATAGGTCATTTTGACTTGACAAAGGACTGACTAGGGCTGTGTTTTCTTTATTATTTGATGATAGAGACTACTCCCGCCATCGCTATAGGGCAAAGTAGGAGTTTCTTCAAACTGCAAGAATCTAATAAAGGTTTTGAAACTTTTAACTCGTGTCAGTGTTATACTTGTGATACCATACATCCCTTACATTCCCCTCAACAATTTATTTATTGTTATTTATCTGTTTCTCCTCTGCCTCGCACTTTCCACTTCTCCCTCCTTCCATGCACTTTTCCCCTCCCCCTCTCCCATGCACTTGCACGTTCTCAATGTCACTGGGCCTAGTAAGATCGCTGTTTTGTTCTCCGCTGTTCTCCTCCATTGCCTTGTCGCGCTCTGAAACACTTGTGTATGAGCGCAGTAGAAATAAAATATCAATCAATCAACTCCCATAGGGAGACCAATAACCTGCAGCTGTGGAACCCGCACTGCATTTTCAAGATTTTCTTTTCCATTTTCCATTCCTTGTTACACTTTGGCACCGACTCCACTTACCGACTGATTTTCCGCACCAAGGGTACAGTTTGTAAGCAGTGTTCGTCCAACTCGCTGGTCTTTCGTTCCAGCGCGGAGGACCTCGCTTCTAGCTGGGCCACCCTCTCCGTCGGTTTGTAAAAACGTGTCCATTCTGGATATTAACTGCTCTATCCGGCCTATTTCAGCCATGACAGGGTCCTGGGGAAGCAGATTATTCTTGGCTGCGTTGCCCACTACGGGGTGTAAAAAAGTCATTGTCCTCAGACAGTTGTTCTTCTGGACTTCCGCGCTGCCATTTGCATTTTCTGTCGCCTAAGTAAATGCAGGACCGAGAAATATACTTCCAAGGTAGATCACACTCCAACGTCTGTGAGACAGGACTCTGCAAATCAAGTAAGACAAAGTGCCAGCCTACTCAAACCGGCACATCTCGCCGATCTACTGAGTACCTCCTTACTGCTTGAATCAGCCCTGTTTGGTCTACACTACCAGCCTTTAAACATAGAGACCTATGTGCCGACTCATTTCCCGTTGGACTCCCCTGCAGCACGGCTGCTCCCTCTGCTCACCTCCTCCGGCTGTGGCCACACGTCTGTGGAGCCCCGTTCCATTCACTCTGGCTGGGCTCTGCAGTCTGTACGGGTGCGGTGGAGAGTGTGCCAAGTGGCGAGAACCCTTCCCTTGCAGCGAGTCGCTCCTCACACGACTCTCCTGGCACACACCCATGGTGCACTCCCGCCGCTACTGCCGCTTCGGCCTCAATTTCAGCACCAGAGGGATTGATCACTCTGATATCTCAGCCACAGCCACACAGCGGGTACCTCCAGAGCAAGCCTCGGCGCATCACGATGCAATGAAACAGTCCCACGCAGCATCAGCCTCATCGCTCGGTCTGGAGCTTCATAGTGGAGCTGCCATCTTGTTCGGGCTCTCGAGCGTTACCCCCCAACCCCCAGAAGGATTTTTGACTCGTTCCAATATATGTTCACTACAAGGATATTGGACCACAATTCCTCATTAATGATGTGCACCGCTAAAATACCCTCAATAGGCTCCATAGAAAGTGAGGCCTTTAGCCCCCGTGATGATTTAATAGCTGTAAGGAGGGCCTCCTGATGGCCTTCCTGTCAAAGGTTTAACAGCATCCTATGTTAAAGTATTAACATCATCCAATACTAAAGTAGATGTAGAGAAGGTCTCTTGGATACAAATAAGATCTGTTAAGTAATTTGCCCAGTTGCATGCTATGCAGTAGATGGTTATTTCGATGTGAATTCCAAGAAATGACCTTCCCAGTTGATACACTTTAAAAACCCTGGTCTGATGGGGCCCACACTTGAAACCCCCTTGCTCAGCCACCCTGGTAAACAAACACAGTCTGAATGGTTATCGATAGTATCATATACGGGTACCTGTCTAGATTTTGTGGGGCCTGATTCGTGTGTGATCCTCATCTGTAGACTAGGTTCAGGTCCACCCTGCAACTCAAAATTATTGTTATTGTAATTAAGTAGACCTCTAGGGTGGGGCGACGATAAGCCAATACAGCGAGATCTCAAGTCATCTATGGCAGACAAGATTGTGTTCCGGACAATGTCAGATGAGATGGCTAATTCAACAATATTCAAATGCATGGGATCAACAAAGAACGGGTCAATATTCCTGGATGATATTCTCTGCAGGGAGGGAATTCCCCTAAGAAGTGTAAGGATAGCCTGCCGGTTCAACGTAATGTCATCCTCTGAATGAAACATGGCTTCAACTATGAGGGTAGAAGTACCTCCTATAGGATGGTTACTGGACCAAGGAGCTGTTGAAACCCGAGTCCTTGTCAATGAATAATTCAGAGAGCCGGCTGGCAATGCTGCACCACAGGAGGAACTATCACTCATAGGACAGTAGACGTGTGTACCCCAGTACCCAACTCTGTGATCATTAAGGATGGTACTCTAAGGGACTGGGGTTCCATGAAATTAGTTTGTGAAAGCTCTTCAGCAGTGTTTGAGTAACACTAGGAAGGAGACATTTCTTATCGTAAGGATCTTTCTATGGACTCTTCTCCCGCAGATTCCTCAACAGATAGATATCCATTCCAGTGTCAGCAGCTCGGAAAATGTTTCAACAGGGGGCGTAGTGGACCTTGACTCGTCCGTTGATCCGTCTTCGGAAAGGACATCGGTCGTCATACATATAATGTGTCACTACGCCCCTGTAGCTCAGTTCCCCACCTCCCCCCCACCAGCCCCCTAGAGCTCAGCCGCTTTAGAGGAAGACTAAACGAGTAGGCTAAAACAGCTGAAATTAACAAGAAAAAAAGAATACATATATGTATATATATTTTTTGTGAGGAAAACGGGACCAAAGAAAGAATGCACCCAACAAGAAGTGGAAGGCAGCCCTAGAAACCAGAGCTTACAGATTCCTCACAAGAGAAAAGAAGACATTGACTGCAGGCACTTTCATAGCAGGGATGGACGGGAGGGTGATGAGGAATCTCCTGGAGACGAAGCCATAGAAAGAACATTAGGGTAAGTAATTTCTCCTTCAATGGATTGCCTTTCTGCTGCAGATTCCTCATGAGATAGACTCCCCAAGCAGTATCCATGAAGGAGGCGGAATTAAAGTCTTTTTAGAGGAAGACATTTTGCAAAACTGCTCTCCCAACTAGAGCGTCAGCTCCACGAACCACATCCAGGCAGTAGTGTTTGGTAAAGGTATGCAGCGAGGACCAGTTTGCTGGCTGGCAAATGTCCCTCACCGGTACACCCTTTTGCAGGGCCGTAGAGGTAGCCACCGCTCTAGTACAGTGGGCCCCGATTCCTGGGAGGTAGATCCTTCCTTGCATTGTGGTAGCATTTGGAGATGCAAAGCATGATCCACCGCGAGATGGTCTGCTTCGAAACAGCCAAACCTTTCTTAGCCATAGAGAAGGCTACAAACAACTGGTCCACCTTCCTAAACTCCGCTATTCTGGAAATGTAAAAACTCACTGGTGTTTTCGGGTATAATCTGTGGAACCGCATCTCCTCCGTGGAGGGGAGGTGTGGAAAGTAAAAGACATGAAGGTCAATGGACTGGGACAGGTGAAATTCTGATACCATCTTGGGCAGAAACCCAGATCGTACTTTCTGGGTAACCTCCTGAAAAAAACAAAGTAAGGGCGGCTTAAATGATAAGGGCTGCAGCTTGCTGTCTTCAAGGTGAGCAAACGTATAGAACATGAATATAAAGGCTCAAAGGGAGCCGCCATAATGAAGGTGAGAACAAAATTAAGGCCCTAGTCTGTAACAACAAAAGGAACAGGCAGATACTTATTCACAAGGCCCTTCAGGAATTGGGCCATAACCAGGATCGTAAAGAAAGATCCTTGATCTGGAGACCTTTTAAACACAGACAAAGACACAGAGTATCCTTTGACTGTGGTGACCTGAAGAGGCCAGTGACAGAAGGGTCAATCTCACATAATCTGCACCCCGCCTCAAATCTTCTCCACCTGCACGCATACAGCGATCTTGTTTATGGTCTGCATGCAGCCAGCAGCACCTCAACCACCTTCTCTGAGAGGTCCCAGTCATCGTAGCTCTTTCTCTCCAAAGCCATGCAAGTAGGTTGAGGGATTCTGGGTTTGGATAGAGCACCCAAAATGTCCAACTGGGATAGGAGGTCCAGCCGCCGAGGCAACCAGAGAGGTCGTCAGATGGCCAAGACCAGAAGGTCTGAGAACCATGTTCTCCTCGCCCAATCTGGGGCGATCAAGATCAGGTTGCTCAAAATCTCCTCAACCTCCTGAGAAGCCACAGAATGACAGGTATCAGAGGGAATGCATAGTGGAGAGCGAAAGTCCACTCCACCAGAAACCCTTCCCCTACTGCACCCTTCGCTGGCAAGTCCCTCGAGTAAAACTGTCTGCACTTCCTGTTGGACTCTGTGGCAAAAAGAACCACTGCTGGGGTACCCCAGAGAGGGGAGACCGCCTCTAGGACTTCCTGGCACACCTCGGACTCGAGCGAGACCGGGCTCTGCCTGCTCAGAGCATTCACCAACCGTTCTGTCCCTGTCAGATTTACTGCCAAGACCAAAATCTGGTTCTACAAAAGCCAGAACCACAGCTGCATAGCCTCTGTGCAAATGGGGAGAGAGCGCAAACAACCCTACTTGTTCAGGTAGTGCATGGCCATCGTATTGCCCATCATAATCAGGACATGCTTCCATTTCAGAGAGGGCGTGAATGCCTTCAGGACGAACATGATGGCTCGCAGCTCCAGTCTCTTGATGTGCCACTGGGCCTCCATCGCTGTCCAAAGACAGCTCACCTGCAAGTCTTCGCAGTGAGCGCCCCACCTTTCAAGGATGCATCTGTAACCACCCTGACCTGGGACCATGGAGGCCAGAAAGGTTCCCCCGCCAACATGTCACTGCCGGCCCACCAAGAGAGATTGTTGGCCACTGACCTGGACACTTTGAGGACGTAACGAAAAGTGCCAAAATACTGGGACCACTGACCCCGCAGGAGCATTGCAAGGACAGCATCCGCAGTCTGGATTCTGGAACCAGAAAAAAGGCAGGAGGCCATGAGACCTAAGAGGCGGATGAAGGAAGCCGCTGGTAAGGTGTTGTGACTTTGGAACAGTTGTAGCATCTGCCGGACACTGGCGATTCTATCCTCGGGGAGGAAAGGCCTTGCTCACCCGAGGGTCCAAGACTGCTCCGACGAACTGGAGCCTCTGTGCTGGTGTCATGTGGGACTTCTGCAAGTTCAGGGAGAAGCCCAGCCTTTGAACATTGTGAGAAACTTGAAGGTGTCTCACCCGCTCGTCCCCTGTGATCTGTCATCCAGGTGGCCAGAACACGTCCATCGCTTTTGGATCCAGTTCCTGGGGGTGGACCAGTGCGGGAGGTTCACCTGGGTGAGTGTTCTTCAGGGAGTGGGACACCGGATGGCGAGACGTGGTATCACTTTCCGTATAACACCTTTACCCCATCCTACCATACTTAGGAACTCAAGCCCCCCCCTCACAACACATACACTTTCTCACTAACAGCTCGCTATGAATGAAAACGGACTAACTCCTGAGCCGTATACTTGATATGTCCCAATACAATAGTCAGGCAGGGTCAGGCAATTACTGACCATCACACACACCTGAATTCCATTACACTTCCCCACATGGATAAAAGGCAGAGCACGAGAGCACACTCTGAGCGAGGCAAAGCACACAAGGAAACAGCAGTTCCAAGATAGCAGTTTAACACGAGGGGAAAGATGGCAAAACAGAAGGGGATAGCAAGGAGGGAAGTGCCCTCGACCTTGTCGATGAGGAACCGTTACTTTCAGGAAACCTCGAGAGTAGAAAGCAGAAGACCAAGAAACCAGGCTGAAGAATCCTGCATTGTGTGTCAGAGGTACCCGGGGCTCTCCCACGGCGATAATCAAGGCAGGGAGAATCACCTGCGGCTGTGGAACTGTCCTTGGCTCCTACAACAAAGTTAACGCCAGTGAAATCAACACAGCCGGTGAGTTGGGGAGGCCAATAAAAGACTGGTCTGTGTTGAAGCCAAGGCTGCAAGTAGCAACATTGTATGGTGAACGCTGACGTGAACAGTGTATGAAGCCCATGTGATAAACGCAAGTAAAATTGGACAACAGATGAGTGATTGAACTTTGAAACCAAGATACAATACCTTAGACAGAGAGGTCCGGCACCGCGCACGTGCTCATTCGAAGGTCTGTGTAAGGTATCCGACTGAGAGGTGGCAAAAGCGAACAAGTGTGTGGTGCTGGAAATGCATCGGAGGGACAGGGCCTCCGAATCCTTGTCCTTTACTGCTTTTTATCATGTGTTCTGTCGTATTTTCCGCGCAGGAGTTCATGTGGGACTCCTGGCGGTGCAGCTCTCTCTTTTGGTTTGGTGAACAGACCCATGGGATACCCTTATGGCACCCATGGGTAGTGGTGTAACCCTGTGCCCCATGTGTATGTTCTTGGGCACCTGTGTGTGACCCACAGAGCAGGGTACGGGCTGGTGACAGCTCCGTGCTGAAATGACTGGTGACCTGAGCATCCTCCATGCCTTCCATCGCCTGTTACCTTGATCTTCCCGAAGTCCTGGGAAGCCCTGCCTATGTCCCTTTCCCCTGACTGGCTGTTGGGTGGAAGTTCCATTTATGGTAGTGTGGGGAAGTGCCGACCAGATTGGCTGGAGCTTTCTCAACAACCGTATGTTGTTGGTACGCCTGTGGGTGAATGGAGTGTGTGACGAATACGCATTCTATGTTCTGGGTGTCTAGTATCTGGTGTTTGACACAATGACTGAGACAGCCCTGCCCGAAACTGGTATGAATGCAGTATGGAGTGTTGAATGGCTCGGTACTTGTCTCAAAACACATAACTTGTTGTGAGCGTCTGGAGAGAAGTGAATGGCCTGAATGCACTGTGTGCCTGTTTGGCTGCCTGCCTGCATGAATGCCCTTAGTCATGATTGGATGCTTGAGTGTGACCCAGCGGAATGAATGGGAGATAAACAGTAAATCTGGGGACCGCTCACTGCTAGGAATCGTGTTCAGAAGCTGAAGTCCACTACGACGAGTAACTGAAGCTTGATCTTGAAGCCCTGCAGGACAAGAAGAATTGCTGTTGCTCTCCTTCACAATCTGAAAGCTGCTGTGCCACCAAGGACTGACCCAGAGAGGACCTGGTAAGGCGCCCTCTTTCCGAGCTACGAGGGACCATCGTGCACCAGCTGATCTTTGCCAAAGCTCCCTGGTAGACAGACCTTCGACAGGCTGCCGACCCGATACGGGGACTGCTGCGGAACGCCAAGGAGAAGCGCCTGGACTGTTGTCCGCCACTGTCGACGACCGCCGTCGCCGACCAGAGCCGCCGTGCTCCAGTTTGCCTAAGAACTTTTGAATCCAAGCACGCTCTCGTCCGCATCATCGCTGCTGTATCCTGCTGGAGAAGGCCTGACCGTCGACGCGCCGAGGAGAATCCGCCGGTGGGTTTCCCGCCACCCAAAGACCACAGAGACGCCGACGACTCGACGCCCTTGCTGGGCCACAGTTCTTCAAACTCTTTGCGGTCCAGAACTATTGACATTGAGGTGCCCCGCACGCTTCTTCCTGGCAGGACGTTTACGCTTCCTCGTCAACAAGCACCGCTAGGAATGACGTGGCCACTTCACCGTCGTAGCTCGACCTGTTCTCCGTCGGACGTTCGACGACCCGTGACACCTGCCTGAAAGGGAGGGCACTCAAGAAGGGCCATCGATTCCCCGACGAGGAACGCTACAACGCCAGTTACATTGGGGTTGCAGAACTAGTGTGAACAATATAAGAACTGGACTTGTATCTTTCTCCTACAGGTTGCCCAGGTGGGGGGGTTCTCCACACAGAACTGTGTTTAACGGTAGTGACCAGTATTCTGCCAATTGTTCAACCATCTTGCTTTCCTTCCTCTCTCTACTGCTGGTTTCCTCTTTATGTTGATCTGTGTGTCATTCTGACCGTATGCACTTTAATGAGATCTGATAACGTTTGTGGTACCACTTTAGAACTGTATATAATTACCATTGTTGATTTCTAAGCACAAAGTGAGTTATCGTGATAGTGTACATCACGTCGAATATTAATTATATAAAGACTGTGTTTTAACCAAGACAGTGTGTGGACATTCCTTTGTGGGTGCTTGGGGACTACACTGTACTTAAGAACCAGCCTCATCACCTCCTGAGAAGCTAGGCCTCGATTGCTCGACCACGTACCAATAATAGAGAATCTTGGCAGGGGTCCTCTGTGCCTCTCCTCTACCATATAGAGAGCAGAAGTACAGACACACCCCTCCGGCGTTTTTACAGAGTGACAAAGGATTGTTAATCGAAGTGGCCCTGCAATGGGTCAAGCTAATTCCTGTGCACAATGGAAAGTCTTCGATGTTAATAGAGTAAAGAAAGTTGATGACAAAGTACCTTAAAGCTGGTCCGAGCCCGAACGAGGGAGATCAGCTGAGAGCGTTGGGTTGAAGCAAGATTGTTAAAGTAAATTAAAACTGGTCCGAGCCCGGCGGAGGCAGACTGATTGACATTGTGTTGAAACGGAACTGAGCTCTACGGAGGGGATCCAGGGTGAACCGTGTATCACCCAAGAAATTGGATACATGAATTGGATACATGAAAATCCTACTGACATGTGAGAGCGTGGAGAATTTTTCTCAATGTCACTATCTTGAACTTGTCCTTCCTCAAATGCTTGTTCAAAGCCCTCAGGTCCAAGATGGGATGGAGTCCTCCCCCTTCTTGGGTACCAGGAAATACCATGAATACAGCCCGATCCTCTCTGCTCGGGCGGTACCCGTTCCACGCCACCCTTCAAAAACAAAGGCTCTTCCTGGAGCTCCTGTTCTGGTTGTTTGGGGGGCGGTGGGGCAGCGGCCTGTCTGGTGGGGGATCTGAGGTGAACCGTGAATCACCCGAGAAATTGGATACATGAAAATCCTACGAGAATTGTATTAAAGGAGATCTGAGCCTGGCTGAGGGGGATCCGAGGTGAATAGTGAATCACCTGAGAAATTGAGTGCGTGTGAAATCCTGAGAGGAAAATAACTTGTTTGTCGCATCAGGCCCCCTGAAAGAAGAGACTTTGAAAGGCATAGACTTGGGAACGGAAGGCCCTTATGCTAATACCTGAACTGCACACTCGTGCTAGAGAAGCCAGAGACTGTGCTAAGCTCGAGTGTGACACCTTGTCCTGGGTGAAAAACTGGGGGAGGTCAACTTCCTGAATATCTTGACATAATTTCTTGAACACTTCTTTCTTTTGCATAACATTGTTTCCCCTATCATTAGGCCCTTTTATTTGACAAGACACCACTAGGACTGCATTATTATTTGATGGTGGCAACTTGCTCCCATCTTTAGATTTCAGATTACATAGGCGTTTTGCAACCCCTGTTTGCAGTTGAATAAACACCCTTGAACTGTCGTCACTTGGTCGGTCTTACTGTTGATACAATGCCTTCCTTACAACTTGCTCTGTCGACTTCCTTTGGATCAGTCAGTCATCCAGGTAAGGGAATACATGGATGCCGGATCTCCTGAGGTGAGCAGCGACTAGTGCCATGAGCTTAGTGAAGACCCTCGGGCAGAGGTCAACCTAAAGGGGAGCACCTTAAATTGGTAGTGCTTCTCCCCTATGAGGAATATCAGGAATTTCCTATGCTTCTGATTGATCGGCACTTGGAAATATGCATCCTGGAGATGTATGGAAACCAGCCAGTCCTGAAATGTAAGAGCATGGAGAATTTCTCTCAACGTCACTATCTTGAACTTGTCCTTCCTCAGGAGCTTGTTCAAGGCCTGAGGTCCAAGATGGGATTAAGTCCTCCCCCCTTTCTTGGGGTCCAGGAAATACCAGGAATACAGCCCGATCCTCTCTGCTTGGGAGGTACCTCTTTCATGCCACCCTTCAAAAGCAAAGGCTCTTCCTGGAGCTCCGGTTCTGGTTGTTTGGGAGGGGTTAGGGGGGGCAGTGTTCTGTCTGGTGGCCTTTTTTAAAAGAAATGTCAAGTTTATTGGCATTTAAAAGTATTAAACACCATTCAGCCAAGTAAAAACATAAGCAAATGCAAAACCACTACATAACATTGGCCCCACAAAACTTCTCCCATGCGTAAGCTCCCCCCTCGCAACCACCCAAAATATGCTAACGCAACCACTCGCCCCAGGTGAATTCCAAAATGTTAAGGTTCGTCTAGTCCCTCCCCCATGGACCATTGATCGTCTCTCACACCTTTCAACAGTAGACCGTCCTCCCCCTTTGCACAACATGTTTAACAATTGTCAACATCTCTGTCCTCACGCCTCCCCGAGTCCCATGAAACATCCCAAATCCCCTATTTTCAACTACATGGGCATATACCTAGATTGAAATTCTGCTAATTCCATTTCAAGGTTTAGGCCTTTCCCATGTATCGCTGCTGCGATCTGTTCCATCACGTATATGTTTTTACTCACATTTATCCATTCCTTCTTACGTGGAAGCCATGCACTTTTCCAGGGCATGGCTAATCATGCCCTACCTGCTAGCAACAAGAAGTGGGCAGGTGCGGTAGACCAGTATAATCCCCCTCAGTACCTTCCAGACCAAACAGAAACAACAGCTGCATCTTTGTTCTGGGTACCCCTTCCAATTCCTTGATCCACCCCAGCACCTCGTCCCAGTAAATTTGGACCCTCTCGCATCCCCACCACATGTGCCAGTAGTCAGTGCGCTCACCACATTCATGCCAGCACAGGGGGCTCACCTCCGGGAACATCTTAGAGAGGTGGACTGGGTCATACTGCCATCTGTGAAGTAACTTGATTGCATATGGAGCTTATACTGACAAGCTATCGAGACCCTGTATGTCCTACAACACATTCTATGCCACAATGCGTCATCCAATTTAGGGCCCAGGTCTGCCTGCCATCTCCACCAGAGCTTTTCCGTGCTACCCCTACCCACCTCCACCAAAGCACCATATAGGGAAGAGATCAGGCCCTTTATTTCCATACTCAAGTCCAAGTCCTTCTCCAGAGGGATGAGCCCTCTCTGAACCATTTCCCTTGAAGGCTCAGCCATGAGTGCCCCTTTCAATTGCACATAAGAGAACACCAACAGTTTCCCTATTCCCAGTGCCCCCTCCAAATCCATCAATCCGCGATAGTCCTGCCTCAAACCAGGTCTGAAATCTATCCAAGTTCGGGAAGCAGTCTGTGACACCCGGGGACCATAGATGACTAAGCTGGGATGGGCATGTCGAAATACTCCTCATTTCTGGACCCTTATTCCATTTGACGCCCAATATTGGATGCTCCCTGATCCTCGATGGGAGCCGGTCTCTTGGTACACAAATCCATTCTCCGACTGTTTGCCGGCGCAGATGGAAGTTGTCCAAACCCACCCATTGCAAGTTCCCTCGCTCCCTCAAATGCAGTATGCAAACTCCAAGTTCAGATGCCTTATAATACAGATAGATAACAGGGAAGCCCACTCCGCCTCTCTCCTTTGGGAGCAGCAAAACCTTGTACGCCACTCTCACTTTCCTACCTTGCCACAGGAACTGTAAGAGGCGACCCTTAACCTGGAGTAAATACCGAGTCCATGGAGAAAGTTCATCTTAATTGCGTTCAATTGCCCCAACCAGGACATTGTCAGTTTTCCTCATTTCTCTAGGTCGTCAAAAAGCCTCACTAGAAAGGGTGGAAAGTTTGCCTCATACAAATCGCCTATATCCCTCATTACCTCTATGGCCAAATAAGGCAAACGGTCCTCTTTGATTCTCAGCCACCCCCTTCATTGACGTCTCAAGTGTACCTCCCGTACCTCCAGCTCCGCTATCCATCGGTCAGCCTGCTTTCTGCGGATCCGCGCTGCCAACAGGGCTTCTGCCTTATCACCTTTTTCTTAATATTGATGTTTCAGAAACTGGAGCTTCTGAATTATCGTACCTTCCTGCAACAACCTGCGTTTCTCCCTCTTACCTCTGGCTTCCTCAATCCAATCCCCATTTCCTCCTCCATAGCCTTTATCCTCCTTTCCAAAACCCCTCTCTCCTTCCATAGGTTTCTTTCTCTCTTCCTGAGCGCCACTTCTCTAATTAGCAGCCCCCTCCATGTCACCTTCCCTGCATCCCACACCATGCCCTGATCCACCTCCCTTGTGTCATTGTGTACAAAGTATTCCCTTATTGTCCCCTCCAGTTCCTCACGAAAGGCCAGATTCTTCCTTAGGGATTCATTACATCTCCACTTTAAATTGGGGGCCAGACCTACCCAAGATAAGTCTAGGGACACCATGTTGTGATCGGACCATGACCTTGGGTGAATCTCTGCTCTTAGGGCCCCCCCCATATGCCCACTGGTGGCGCAAAGGTTATCTATGCAGGTATACGTTCCACGGGGCACTGAGAAGAAAGTGTATCCCTTTCCTGTGGGTGAAAGAAGTACCCTACATCACACAGGTAGTATAGTTCCAAACAACCCTGAAGCCCTCCCCGTTCCCCAAGGGGGACTCCGTTCCAGCCGGCCCTATGGCCCTCCTGTCCAACTGCCGGTTTGCCCACATATTCAAGTCTCCACCTACAATAAGATGACCTGCCCTATGTTTAATACTTTCACCAGTGTGGATTCGAGGAAGTGCAGCTGACCCTGGTTGGTGGCTTAAAGCTTCAAAAGAGTGACTCAAACCCCTTTGAATTTACCTGAGAGTAGAATTTCCCTTCCCTCTTCACATCTCCAGAACTTCTTCACTTCCATTTTCAGCCTCTTGTTTATCAAGATACCCACGCCCCTTTTACTTGCCATTGCCGATCCTCAGTACACCCGACCCAAAAGCCCACATGGAATTTTTCTTTCATCTCCCCTTGCAAACCTAGTTTCCTGAAGGAAAAGAACATCCATATCCATGCAACGGATGTCCCTGGCCACTAATGACCGTTTGGCCGGTGAATTTAATCCTTTCACGTTGAGTGTGCAAACCCGAAGACGGTCCCCCCTATTCCCCTTATTCAGATCCACCGTTGTCTCACATCAAACATCTCCACCAGGACAGACCACCTCCAATACTGGACTCTTTCCCGCTGGGTCATAAAAACCTGAACGTAACAGTCCCCATCCCCAACTGCTCCAGAACCATAGCCCCCTCCCGCTCCCCATCGCCCCCCCCCCCCCTCCAGAGGCACCCGGCTCCCTCCAGTTAACATCACTGGGAACACCGGACCACCATTAGGACCCAGTCCAACAGGCCATCTCCTCAAAAACCTTTCAGTAACATCAGCCCCCAACTTCACAACTGCCCCTTATCCCTCCAAGATTCCCCCCGACCCTGCTCACCCCCACTCAGAAAACATCACTCAACTCTGATACTGTCCCAATCACCGTGTACCAGGGTGGTAATGCCACCCCCTGCCCGCCCCTCTCGCAAAACATTGGTGACTCCTTTTAGGGAATCAGTAAACCTATCCCCAAACCCAAACCGAGCACCTGAGAGCCTAAGGTACTTGCCCCACAGATCTATGCTGTGGCACAGAGTCTCTGAAGTCAAGTTGGCAGTGGTTGAAGTGTACGAAAGGAAGTAGTGGAACTATGTTCCCTGCTGGCCTGCCCCTGCTCCCCACAAACCCCACTGCCACAAGCCCTCCCAAACACAATACACCCCCCCCCCAAACACTTGACCTGCTGTTTAAGGGAACGTTAAGTGCAGTGCACTGAAAGTGAAGGTTTCAACTTCATTCTATACTTTTATTTTAAAACAAAACCATTCCGGAACAGTTTCTTTTTAAAATAAAAGTATAGGAGCTGTACAAGGTCATTTTAAAAAGTATAGGAGCACCGCTCCCGACCGCTCCTGCTCACTTTGACCACTGGTTGGCACTGCTTGGGGAGTGTTCAACTTCCTAAATTTTCTCGAGCCAGGCATCCTGCATCGTTTTGGCCCCTTGATGCGTGACTGTCTGTCCTCAGGGACCCTTGCTTCCCCCTCTGGCGTGGACCCTGCAACTCCATGAGCTCTTCCGAGACCCTCTGTATATCATCTTCTGTGATCAATTTATAATCATATCCATCCACTTCAAAGGAGACTGATCAAGGGAACCCCCACCTGTACCTGACCCCTTTTCATTCAGCCATTTTGTGAGAGGCATGCATAGGCGCCTCTCAGCCAAGGTGAGGGAAGATAGATCCTGAAAAATCATAATTCTGCCATTGCCCAACATCACTGCACCCATACTCCTTGCATTTTCCAGGATCTTCTGTTTGTCTGGGTAATTGTGAAAGCGAGTCAAGACTGACCTTGGACCTCTACTAACTCCACCTGCCCTGTGCACCCTGTAAATCTTTGGTTCGTCAATAGCATTGTCGCCAAATAACACTTTCGCAATACCGTGTATGACCCTCCTCAGGTCTCTGTCCGTCTCGCCCCCTCCCGCCACCCCAAATAATCTCAGGTTGTTTCTTCTTTCACGGTTCTCAAAATCGTCCATTTTGAGGGTGATTTCCCCTTCTCTGCTCCAACTCTGCCCTCCTCATATCCATCTGCGTCTCCAGGGTGTCCAGCGATGTCTGGTTATGCTCCACCGCCTGCAGTCTCTCATCCATTTTGTCGAATCTGAGGTTGATTTTGTCCACCTTCCCGCCAATGTCGCCCCTCATTCCCCAAATCTCTTCCATCAGTGAGGCAATGTCTTTCTTCGTGAAGACAGGGTTGTTAGGGAGAATTCTCTGTAAAGGCTAATTTCCCAAACCTAGGGGTTTATTTTTTTTCTCCTGCCAAGAGTGAGATTCTTTTCCTCCCACTCTTAGACATGATTTGAGGTGTTCCTTTGACTTTATATGTGTTTTATGGGCTATGGGGTCCTTTACCCCATAGGGCTTCATGTGTTTTTGGTATATGGGTTACACAGCACCCTCCGTGCCGTAGCACAGGGGTGTCGTAGCGACCCCCAAACATAGACTCCATACCCTGGGACTGACTACTGTCTCCCAGGGCATGTAAAGTCACCATTGGCTTTACTAGTCTCAAATTGTGAACAAAACCAGTATAAACCATCATATTGTGGACGTACTGGTCGGGACAATTCGATTGCCCCGGGGTCTGTTGTTCGAGGTGGCACTGTCCAGTCCCCCCCCGACCGAGTTTTGGCTGGTGGCAGTGGAAACTACTTTTTATATTCGACCGCGAATATATTCCTATGGGATTTTCCCATTGTTCGAGGCTACCACTTTTTAAAATAGCCTCGAACATACTGCAGGTTTATTAAATTAATATAGATTCACCGGTTGGTATTTTTTGCCGAATCTTGGTTCCAAAATGGCGTTTGTGTTCGCTTCTGTGACTCCAACCCAAGTCGAGCCCTTTGTTCCACTTTTTGGCGGGCTTCTCCACAGAAGCCTCCAAAAGTGGTGCCACTCTGTCTGGGTACCACAGGGGGTGTGGGTGGGGGTTTAGGCACCCTGGACTGAGTTGCCTCGGCAACTCAAGTCGCACTCTTGTGTGATTGGCCCAAGTGGTGAGCCGCCCGGCTCACCACTTAGCATGTTTGAGTGACAGCTAGGCTGAATGAATGGGGGTTTTCTGCATAAAAGCAGGGCTTTTGGGACTGGAACTTCAGAAGTCGCCACAGGACCTAAAGAATCCGAGGAGTGAGAAGCCGAGCTGTCCTGCAACAACGACACCACCGGTGGAGCCCTGCTGAACCGTCTCACCACTTTTCCCGACGACAGAGGAGATCTCCAGTCCGGAGAGTCTTCTTCCTTTGACTGGTGGGGATAACCAGTTTGCCCGCCTTTTCGCCTTCCTGGACCATCTCGTGGCCGCCTTGCCCGTGCCAAGCACCCCGGCAAATGGAATACCACGGTTTACCACTACCGCGAAGAAAAGGGTGGTACCTTTTAACCGGGAAACTCTGCGGCTGGTTTCTTCCCTGGCAGCGCAACGACCTTCAGCTTTCCTCCACGTCGAGACCTCCTCTTCCTCTGGACGAAACACCGACTTGTACCCGCTGCCAGGAACAACTGCCCCCGCTGGAGCGTTCTTCCCACTTTCAGGTACTGTGTCCCGCCTGGCTGCCCTTGTGACAGATCGTTCGGGGTGACAGTAAATCCTCGACTTTCTAACCTGGGACCTGTTAACTAACTTTTCCTGACTTGATCTCAATCTTTTGTGAACTTTCTACAAAGACTCTTTGGGCATAACCCCACTGTGTGATCCTGGACACATTTCGCTTGCTCTCTCTAAGAGTGGGCCTGGCATTTGAACTTCCTTGCTCTCCAGCAGACTTTGCCTAACCTGCCTCACTGTGGTTCTTTGAAAAGTATTGAAATTTGTGTGCTTTCCTAACACTGCCTTTTTCCCTCCCTTTTTAATAACTTATTAGAGTGCCATCTTATGTTAAGCGCTCACCTCTGTCTGAAAAAAAGTGGTGTTTCTCATTAAGACTTGTCTAATAAGTAATTAGGGTTGTATATATATAATAGTGACTGTGTGCTGAATTTACTTACCTCTTTGTGCTAGTGCAATTTACAAGTGTGTCTTTAAATAAATAATTATATACTTTTACACCAAAGCTCTGGTCAGTGTTTGCTTGTGCTACTGTATCTCTGTAACTATGGTGCATATGCTATATACTGCCTAACTCATCTTGAGAGAAGTCTGACTGCTCAGCTACCAGGTAAATCTGGGTGGTACAGACTGCTACCAATTGGGTTTACTGCCAACCACCTGTAGTCCTAAATCTTTTGCAATGGTCCCTAAGGGAACTGCACAGGTTTCTGCCTAACAAGGGTCTACTCCCACCTCTAGCATGTTTGGGTCAGGGGTAGCCATCCTCCACCGTGGGACCCGTGTGTACTCAAATCGCTCCAATTTCAACTTCCAGTTCATAAAGAGCACTCGACCCACCAGCCCGATAGGGGAGAGCCCCTGCACCGATATCCGAGTGCCTCTCCTCAGGTGGGGACACACCCCGGATTCTCATGATTCTCCCCAATGACCTCTGGAATCGTGGCCCTACATGGTGCAATTTTTTTTTTCATTACTTGTGTATAATCGTGTTACGATTTTTACAAGGTGTGAACAGGTTAATGAGACCTGTGACAGACAGACAGGCAAGCAGGTGGCGAGAGTTCTTGTGTAGAAAGAAAGTTCTTGTGTAGAAGCCAGAGACGTGAGCCGGTAGAGCAAAGAAGAGAGGAAGAAAAGGAGAGAGAGAGAGAGGAGAGAAAAGGAGAGGAGAAAACCGACAAGGAGGAAGAGGAAGAAGACAATAGAGGAAAAAGGAAGACAGGAGAAACGAAGACATGAAGTGCTCAGTCCGACAAGTACGGACATAGGTTGATCTTTTTGAGAGCTGTTTCAAGCAGTTTCGCAGAGGCGATAGTACATTTTGTGTTTTCTCCGGCCATCGGCCGTTTCCACCATACTGCCTCTTCTGCCATAGGGAGGTCCACGCATAGCGGGGCCAGGTACGCTGCTCTTGTCTCATCTCGGGAAAGCGCATAAGGAGGTATCAGAGTTTCTATTTGATTTGGCGACTCGCACAGTCTGCATTCCTTGACGTTTGTCTGTAGTCTGATGGCTAACATTTCACGAGTGGGGAGAGATTCAGGCGTGCTCTCATGAAGATTTTCATTAGTCGTTTGTCTGGGAATTTGGAACAGTAGGCCAGTGGAGTTTTAAATTGTTGAAGTTTGGAGGCAAATGCTTTAGGAGTTTGTTGGCCTGTGCTTTTTCAGATGTTACAATCCAGTCTTGACATTCCATTTTAAATTTGACTCTTTGCAGGTTCGCTTTGAGGTCGTCTTCAGTACAGGCTATTTCGTTCAGCTTGGCCTTTTGATTCTCTGCCCAAGTGCTAAGAGTTTTGCAGTGAAGGCTTTCAATGTCTTTGCCGATGATCTTATATATCGACAAGGTGTCCGAGAGCAGAGTTTTTCTGAATAGCTGCATAGTGCTTTGCTCTACTGTTGATGCCAGGGACAGAAGACCTGGGTCGCGCCTGACAGTAGCTATTGAAACCGAATTGGGCAAGCCAAGCACTGATTTCCATAAATGTCTTTCAAGTTTGGGCCATTTTGAGGCCGGCATGTTTAGGGTCACGTCCATCCCGTATGTTAGGCTCGGTACCACTTTTCCCTTGTAAAAGTGGATGACTGGGAGTAATGAGAATCTGCCATATTTCTTGTCGACCGCTCTCATTTGTGCTGTGAGGTTCCTCATTTGTTCCCATAGGACTCGCTGCATTTTTTGCTCTTTTGCAGAGCCGTCATTTAGCACTCCTAAGTATTGGAAGTGGGGCACCACTTCAATTCTGGTGTTGTCCAGAAACCACTTTCAGTTGTTTTTGTTCTTCGAGAGATGTTTTTCCAGAATCATAATATTTGTCTTAGATTTGTTAATTTTTAAGTTATTTGCTTCTATGCAAGGTTGGTTAGTTGGTGCTGAAGACCGATTTGGGTCTGATCTAGCAAGATCAGGCCATCTGCGTACAGGATGCGTGACACAGTGGCGTTGCCTAATTTGGGTGGAAAGGCCCTGATGGTTATTACTGAGTCCTTGTACTCCCCCAAGAAGGTGACAAAAAGCGCTGGTGCTAGGGGACAGCCCTGTTTTACCCCACGCTCAGATGATATTTCCTTCGATAGTAGACCTTGGCAGTTCAGGCAAACACCCTTTCAGTTTGGTCCAAAGGATGTTTCTGTCCACTTGTCGAAAGCCTGAGAGAGATCTACAAAGGCCAGGAAAACAGTTGGTGTTCCTTGTTTGATTTTTGCATTTAGTATGTTCAGTAGTAAGATGTTTACTGCTGTGCTTCAATTTTTTTGGAAGTCCATTTTGAAGGGGTCTGCGGACTGCGATGTTCTGGCCCAGGTCTGGAAGTGTTTGAGTAGCAAGGTGGCGAACATTTTCCCAATAATGTCTAGGAGAGTGATCGGGCGATAGTTGGCCGGATCCTCTCTGTTGCCCGCTTGGAAATGCGGACCACCACTGCTTGTGTCCACGAAATCGGGATTGATCTTGTTCTTCTACAGTGAGTGAAAAAGTTGCTGATGAAGTTTGTCCATTCCTCCAAGTGTTGTCTGAGATCAGTATTCGTTAGGCCATCTGGGCCTGGTGCTCTTGATGTTTTCAGTTTTCTAATGACTCCTCTTATGTCGTCTTTAGTTGATAAATTGATCCAAGGACCTTCTGTCTCTGATGGAGATGCTGCTTTTTCAATAGCCGGGGGCAGCAAACAGATCTTCGAAGAATTTAACCCATTTGTCTTCTGGGACCGAGTTCGCCAGTTGATTCTCTATGCTCATATCTGATTTTTTGATTAGTGACCAGAAGTCACAAGATCTCTTAGTGCAGAGTGTCCTGAGCATGGCTTCCGCGTCATTTTGATACATGGTGTGTCTGTGGTTTTGTAGCCACGATTTGTAGATATTTACTTCCTTTAGCCACTTCAGCCAAGCCTTTTCTGTGTTCTGCATCGTTGCAGATCTTTCACTTTTCTCACGGGTCTTCTTGTTTCGACCAAAGTCTTGTTGTACACATGGTTGGAGTTGGAGCTGGGCGTTGTCCCTCCTTTCATCGCCACCTTGTATTTTAACAGAAAAGTTAAGTAGTTGGGTCGTGCCCATTTTGCAGAGGCAGGATTGTTTGAAGTGTCTCTTCTGTATTTGTCCGTGATGTCTTTGATGTTCGCGGCTGTCAAACGTAGTTTGTTGGTTGTTGACCTCCATGGATTGATTGTACATTTTGCTATGAGGGCAGACCGATGCCCACGACATTGACAGAAGGTTGTGGTCACTTTCTTTGGTTCTTGTAACTTCAAAAGATTCTATGTATGATAGCAGGCTGTGAGAGATGAGAAAAATAGTCAAGGGTTTCTCTGGAGTTGTCACGTTCCCATGTTGGAATCGTTGGTTCCCAGGATTTCACCATGCCACGTTGTGAAAGTTGTGAGAGTTCATTATAGTCAGCCAAGCTATTCCTCTTTCTTCTGCCGCGCTGTGGATATGCTCGGTGTTAGTGTCGCTGGAGACGATTGTGCACTTAGCGTTTAAGTCTCCGCATACGATTGTATGCGTAATGTTCAGGTCTACACAGATGTTATCGATGACGTCCGCTACTGAGTTGCAGAAGTTTACTGTTGATGTTTTCTGTGGGTTCCAGTATAGATTTATGATAGCCAACAGTGACGTGTTCCAGACTCAGGAGCTGGGGTCTTGATGACTCCATGAGGTTAGGACTGCTAGAATTCCGTATGCTTCTACTAATTTTTTAATGACCTTAATTCGTGATCCTAGACGAGTCGCTAGGAGGAGAACAGAAGAAGGACGTCCAAACATGCCTTTTGAGGCTGGTGATATCTCGATCGCGAAGCCGTCCAGTGATGGCTTCTCCACTAACCAGGTTTCTTGGAGGCACAGAATGTCAAAAGCCCCCAAGTCCTGGTTTTCTGGGTTGGTTAAGTGGGCATGTCCTCTGGTGTTGCATGAGGCCATTGTCAAAGCTTTTCTGGAGGGGTCTTCTAGCTCATGCAGGGTTGTATCCCACTCCAGCATGTAGTTGGGCTGTGGTTGCTATCTGCCGGAGTTTGTGATTACTGCTGCTTGTAGCCATTTCCATGGGCCCCTCAGAATTCTTTTTTCTGTTTGGTCTGGCGATTTGCCTCTGAGCCAGGTGCTTTTTTTGTCTTCCTGTGCCGATCATTTCGGTGCCTCTAGGGCGTTTCGATCTGATGGAGTTTCTTGCGAACTTGTGAATCGGTTGCGTTTGTAGATCTTGTCTGATCTTTGTCTTTCGTTTATTTTTATTTCGCTGTCATTCCTGTCGCAGACGTTGGCGGATGCCCATCTTTCTTGATGGTGTCTGTGCGGTCTTTGGTGAGTGTTCTCGCGGGTAGTCCACTTTGTCTCGAGTCGCTTGTTGTTATACAGTTCTTGAGTTTTTGATATATAATGTTGTTTTTGTTCCAGATTGTCCTTGTGTATGGTTTTGCGGGTCACTTCATGTGGCGTCGGGATTTCTGTCAGAAGAAAACCAGCGCATTTGAGGTCGTTAAACACCTCTAGTGAGACGTCTTGAAGTGCCTGGGCTTCGATGTGGAGGTAAGCTTTTGCTTTTTGGTCTCTGTGGTACGCCTCAATAAAAGTAAAGTCATCCGTTCTCAGAGACTGCAGTGTGTCTATTTTGCTTAGGATTTTCAGCACCGATTTTCCATTTAGTATCATGTAGTTGCCTCTGCATGATTCTTGTTCCAATTCGAAAACACAGGACCCCCTTGTCTGATTTTCTGCCCGCTTTGTCTGCACAGGGCATTGGTGGTTAGCCGATGGGACTTCCGATTGTTGATGACATCGCCTTTTCGGGGAATCCACTGGATTGCTTACGTTAGCACTTGAGGGTGAAAAATCTGTTGTCTGGGCACCAGCTGTTGGACCACTTTTGGTCTCATGGGGACAAGGAGTCGGTTTGTGCTGGACGGTACTGTCCGGGGGTAGCTGAATGACTTGCCAATGGGAGAATTTTCAGGCCGCTTTGCACTGGAAGTTCTTCTGCTACCGAGTCTGATTCTAAGTGTTGTGATAGGTCCATTAGGCAACTCGATGCTCGGAACTCCGTGGTTGTCTTCGGCAATTTGGTAAGGTCTAGAGTCACTGGGTCATCCCTTGACAATGCTGGTTTGTCGACGGTTGAGATCAAGGTATGTTGAATCGGGTCAGTTGCCCGTATTTGACATACAGTCGTCTTTGTTTTTGTGTTGGCTGATTGATTGGATCCTGTCAGTCGCAGGACTATGTTCTGTTTTTTTTTTTAAACACTCTTTATTGGCACTTTAATATAACAATTCCCCAACTCTCCCTCTACCCTCCCCAACCTCAAAAACCATTCCCCCCATAAATTGTCAAAACTTAACTCCCCTTTCCCCCTCAATCCCTCCCCCCTTTCCAAATCCCGTATAAGTCCTTCTTCTTACATTAGGCAACCCCTCCCCCTCGTCGCAGCCTTTTCCCAGCATATGTTACTTCACGGTGGGCGCAGGTCATTATCCTTTGCAAGGTCATTCAATTGGGACCATTGAACCGGTACCTCCCCCGCATCTTCCCCCACCTCCAAGTTCTGCAGAACCGTCAACTCCGCTAAACCCCACCTCCTTACGTCCTTCCTCCGTAACTGGATTGTCGGACCCAGGGGGGACTTCCACGCAATCGCCAATCGGCGTTTTGCCAATATAAGTAGAAACCGACCCATTCTGTTTCGTAACTTGTTACGTTTCCCCCCCGCTAGGTTCCCCCACAAACAGATCTCCGGACACCGCTCTAGGTTGGCTCCCAGTAACTCATTTACTCCCTTAAGCACTTCATCCCAGAACTCTATTTTTGCCCCACATTCCCATACCATGTGCCAAAACCCTGCCTCCTCCGACCCACATCTAGGGCAGTCACCCGGATGCTCCCCGTTCATCGCCTTGAGCGCCAATGGGGTAATATATACCCTATGTAAAATGTTAAATTGAACCAGCTGGAAGCGGGCGTTCCTCAAGGATTTCCGGACCAAGTCCCAAACCCTCTCCCATTCTTCACTCGAAATCGAGCACCCCATATCCGCTTCCCATTTCTCCTTCACTTTCAGCACCCTCTCCGCCGCTCTCTCTCCAAGAGCCTTATATATCCGCGAGATACGTCCCCTCCCCCTGCCCGATCAAGTAACTCAGAGCCCCATGCACGACTCCGGCTCCTCAGGGATCCCCTCCAATAGCTCCGCCATCTTCCAAACCACCGCTCCATATGCAAGAAAAACTCCCTGTGATAAGTCAAACTTATCACACTACTCCGTGCAGGTAAGGAGCTGTCCTCCCTCAAAAAGGTCCCCCACCTTTTCGCATCCTTTCTCTCGTAACCTTCGTATCCCTACCCTCCCAATTGCCTGACGGAGTTTCTGGTCAGCCCCCCAAGGGAGATTAGTTTCATAGCGGCTTTTAACCCCCTTACCGCCCACATATTTCCTCCATGTCTCCCTTACCACTTCAAAAACCACTGATGTCCCCCCATTGCCCAATGGGTACAACAAGAGCTCCGCCGGCCGGTATCCCCGCTGCACAGACCCCCCCTAGTGTACCCAGGAGTTCCGCCTCCGGATGATCCCACACCAGCACTGACTGTGATTGCGCCGCTACAAAGTATTTTTCGTAGTCCGGAAGGCCCAATCCCCACCCTCCCTTGGTCTCCGCAGAGTTAGCAGGGACATCCGTCTCCTCCCCGAGTCCCACAGCAATTCCCTGATCTTGACATCCAGTATCTTTAAAAACAACTTCTTTGCCACGTACGGTATATTTGTGAAGAAATAAAGCAACCGCCGGAGGATTACCATTTTACATAATGCCACCCTACCCATCAATGAAAGTGTTAAAACCTTCCAGAACTGGATGGAGTTCCCTATTTTGGAAAGTGCCCCCCCCAGTATTGTGTACAAACGTGTCCACTACTTCATGGAACACCCGGAGCCCCAGATACCGAAAGGATTCTGCCTCCCATCTTATCCCCAACTCTGGTAGTTCCTCCACTGGACAGTCCCGTAGTCCTCCCAGCAGAAATAGAACAGATTTCTCTGGATTTATACAGAACCCCGACATAGCTCTAAAATTACGCAGGATTGCTAAGAGGTCTGGGAGGAATAACCTGGGGTCCCCCATGTATAACAATAAGTCATCCGCGTATAGGGACACAATATGCCTCTGCCCATCCCCCTCGATTCCAGCCTCACCCATCTCTTGCCGTAGATGCGCCGCCAGTGGTTCTAAAGCCAGAGCAAAGAAAATTGGGGAAGCTACGCACCACTGCCTAGTCCCCCTTTCCAATTCCCATGTCTCCGAAACCCAGTTATTAGTTTTCACCATCGCCAGCGGTTTAGTATACAGCAGGGACAGCCATCTACAAATGTTCTCCCCAAACCCAAACTCCTGTAACACTCGAAATAGCCACTTCCACTCCAGAGAATCAAACGCCTTCATGGCATCAAACAACACTATAGCCATGTCCCGTTTTTGTGATTTCACTCGATCCATCACGTGATGCAGCCGGGAGATATTACCCGACATACTCCTGCCCCCTATAAACCCACATTGATCAGGATGTACCATACTCGGCGCAACCGCCGCGAGCCTGGCCACCAGAATCTTCCCCAGGATTTTCCAGTCTACATTTAAAAGCGAGATGGGCCGATACGCCGTGCAGTCCCTCGGGTCTTTCCCCTCCTTTAAGATCACCGTGATCACCGCTTCCCTCATCGATTCCGGGAGGCATCCCCCCTGGAACGCCTCCTCATATACCCTCTGAAGCTGCGGGACAAGTAAATCGTAGAACTCCGTATAGAACTCCACCGGGAGCCCGTCGCTACCCGGCGCTGTACCCCTCCTCATCGCGCATATCGCCCAGCGTACATCCTCCTCCCCTATGGGAGCCTCCAGCTCCTCCCGACTATACTCACCAAACTTCGGCAGCTGGAGCATCTCCATGAGGTCCTCCACCTCTACATATTCCCTCTCACTAGTATAGAGCCCCTTATAGTATGCCACAAAGGCCGCATTGATCTCCCTTTGCGTCCCAACAATCCCTCCGTCATTTGATCGGACCTGCGTTATGACGTGGCTCGGGGTCTCCCTACTAATGAGCCATGCTAAAAAGCTTGCCCGCCTTATCTCCCTCCCCGTGGAGTCTCACATCCTGTCTGTTATCATCAAAATGTGACAGCTCCGCCAAGGTCTTCTGGTGGAGCTCCAATGCTCGTGCCAGGGTTTCCCCCACCTCTGCCCCGCCCGCTGCCTCCCTAGCCAGTCTCGCTATCTGGGCCTCTGTCCGCTGTAGTGTCTCTGAGAGGCGTTTCCTCATCCCGACTATCATGGCTAAGCATTTCCCCCTAATGGTAGCCTTAAAGGCGTCCCATAACATCGCCCTAGTGCCCACCATGCCCTCGTTTAGTTCAAAATACCACCTGATCTCCTCTCTAAGCTCTGCCACAAACGCCCCGTCTCATAGCGCCTCCATCTGCAACAGCCACAGCCGCCTCGGTGGGGTCTCACTGGGCTCGCCCAACGTCGTCACCAGAGGGGAATGATCTGATAGAATGCGCCCCAAATAGGTCGTTTCCCCAAAATAATGACAATATTCCCTTCCCACTACCATATAATCTAGGCACAAGCAGGAACCATGTACACTCGAGTAATAAGAGAAACGCCTTTCCTCCCCATGTTTCTCCCTCCAAAGCTCCACCAAATCCATTTCCCACATTACCGCCCGCTATGACCTCGCCATACACTTCTTTGCCCCCACCCTAGTACCTTGCCTCCTCCAGCCGCTCATCTAAATAACAGTTAAAATCTCCCCCGCATATTATCATTTCCCCTCTATAGGCCCCCATCATGCGTAGCACCGAGGGGAAATACTCTTTGTCATCCACATTGGGCGCATATGAGTTAACCAAACATAGTGACCTATTCTCCCATGTACCACGTGCCAAGGCCGTCCTACCTCCCCCATCCACCATCCCCCGCTCCAATTTCAATGGCACCCCCCGTGCCACCCAGATAAGAACCCCCCTCGCCTGAGTGGAGTACGTTGTGCCCCGTATCTGACCCCCCCCACTGTTTCTCTAGCTTCCCCAACACCTCCACATTTGCGTGTGTCTCCTGCAACATGGCCACCTGAATCCCCTGCCTCTTCAAATATAACTCCACCTTTTCTGATAGCTCCCCAGCCCTGACATTCCATGTCCCAATCTTCAAAGTTCCCATCTTACTCTTTCAGGGTGTCAGAATTTTGCCCCCAAGTCAGCCCCTCTCCCATACTTATGACTCAACCTCCTGTACCCTCCTCCGCTCCTAACTGCTGTGCCAAGATTCCCCTCCAATATTCTTATAGCCCTCCCGCACCGAACCCCAACTTGGTGCCTGCCCCCCAAACTCTCCCTCCTTCCCCTGATCCTCCCTTCCCCTCCTCCCCCATTTCCCCATCCCCTTCCTCCGTTCCCCTCCCTCTCCTCCTACCATAACAGTAGACCCACTACACTATTCCACCCTTCTTCCTCCCCTCCCTCGGGGCTGGTAGTTAGTGGTGTCGGGTGAACTAGGGGTCTCACCACCTGCCCCATGCAGTCCCGCCTACATCTTCCCCTCCTTCCCCCGTACCACCCCACTTCCAGGAGTTGCGTCTGCCGGGGGTCTCCCTCAGCAGCCCCATATCGAATTTGGTGCACACCTTCCCCATCTCAAACCAACCCCGCCCCCAGGACCATCCGGAGAAGGATCCGCTTTATGATGTTCCATGTCCAACCAGTCCCATACCTCTTTCGGGCCAGCGAAAAACCAGGATCGACAACACCTTCAACTTGGCCGGATAAAACATCATATATTTTAAGTTGAGCTCCCACAGACGGCTCCTCACCGCATCGTAGGATCTCCTCTGGCGTTGTACCTCAAGCGTAAAATCCGGAAAAATCCTCAACTTTGCATTTCCAATCGAATATTGACCCACCCTGTGTGCATCCTGCAGAATGGCGTCACGGCCCCAGAAGTTCATGATCTTGGCCACGAGCACTCTCGGCGGGGCACCCGGCGGTGGGGATCTTCCTGGAACCCTGTGTGCCCTTTCCACTGTAAAGAGATTCGACAGGCCCTTAATCCCCAGGACTTTCAGGATCAGGTTTTCCAAAAAAAGCTCTGCACTAGGGCCCTCCTCCCTCTCCGGGACCCCGACCAGACGGATGTTACAGCGCCTGGACCGAGCCTCCGCATCCTCAGCTCTAACTTCTAGGGTTCGAGTTGCGCCTACTAGACCCGCCGCCTGGTTCTTCAGTTTTTGGACGTCATCCTCCACCGTACTGACTGACCCTCTGTTCCACCTCCGTAACCCTCTCACATACTTTGCGGAGGTCCGCCCTCACCAACGAGACATCCACTTGAACCTCCTTAATGCTTTCCTGAAGAGTGTCCCTGGAGACCTGTATTACCTCCATTAGCGAGTCTAAGGTCACTGGGCTTTTTTCGTCCCCTGCGGGTATCCCCTGCCGATCCAGGCCCTCTTGTCTCTGGGGTCTGTCTTTCATCTCTGTGTACTTCTCCATCCGTTGCTGGCTTTTACCCATGGTGCCCCAGTTCTAATAGGGGCTCCTCCTCAGGCGCAGATCTCAAGGACAGTCCTCAACTGGCGGCCTCAAGTCTATATCCACTTACTTCTCTTTAACCTCCCTTCAGGATTCCACCTTCCTCTCAGCTGTCTACATCCTTCACTGATTCCACACTGGCCCTGTAGCTTCAGCAAAGTCCTCTAACATGTGCCCACTGTACTGTTCATTCAGGGCCAGTCTCCAAGGGCCTCTCCACACTCCCCACTCAGCCAGTCCAGGGGGGGGGGGGGGTAACTCCCAGGGCCCCCCCCCTCCCCAGTCCACTTAATATATTCCCCCTGGGGCGGGACATACTGGCAATCCAGAGTCAACCAGGGAGACCCCCAAAACCTCCCATCAAGAGAGGAATCAGGTACTCCTCCTTCGCCTCCACCTACTCCTCTGCCGCCTCCAGGGTCCGCTCCAGGCCCACAGCCAGAGGGAGTAACCGCTTCGTCCTGCTTACTCTCACCGTCGGAGAGGTGACGCCTCTTCCAGCCCCTGTGTCCTACTCACAGGGCCAGCACTTGGGCCCCCTTTCCTCCAGTGGTCTGCAGTCCACAATGTCCACAACCTTCTCCTCCCGGGGTCCCATCTCTCCTCCTGCACCGCAGCAGCCCCTCTCGCAGCGCCGCAGCCGGGGTTTTCCATTCCGCCGAGGGGCCTCTCTTCGCGGCAGTACTCGGCCCTGCCGTACCAGGCGCTGCATTGGCCAGCACCTCCTCTCCACATCCTCCGGGCCACTTCTCCTCAGGTGCAGACCTCCAGCTCCCAGCCGGGACTCAGCGACCTCCCCGGCGGAGACACGATCCACCGCCCGCCGCCAGGGCCACGTCTCCTCAAACCTCGCCAGCAAGGTCCAGTCCCCCACCTCCGCCAGGGACACCACAACGCTCACCCGGATCCTTGCCGCCACCGGAGAGCACCGCTTCTCGGCAGCCCCCGCGGGTCCCACACAACTCGTCCTCCTCACTGCTGCAGCTCCACAGGGGCCATCTTAAGTCCCTTTTCCCGCCGAAGCGCCAGACTTTTCGGCATTGCAAACAAGCCTCACACAGCTCCACAACTCTTCACAGGCTGGCTATCCTTCGCCCCAGCAATTCTACTCCGTCCCCCAACGTTTCCTACGGCATCCATGGGGAATATATACAGGATTTCACGCGAATTTCGGCGGCCGCACAGGAGCTCCTAAGAATCACCTGCACATGGATCGGCAGTTGGCCCTATGTTCTGTTTTTTGATAGGGTCATGGTTTGGCTGAGGTGAGCATCATTTGGGCCCCGGGTATGTACTGAGTATGTTGCTCGTGCCTCTTTCAGGGCTGGTTTGTTGAAGATCGAAGCAAGTCCAGAGGAGACATTCTCGATGACAGTCTATGTGGCTTTTTCCATGCCCATGTTCCCCTCCGGGTGGATAGGTCTAGTTTCCATCAGTTTGACCTCTAGACCTGCCTGCTTTGCTTCTCATATAGCTTGATGCTCAGCATTATTTGCCTCTATGGCCGTTATATAGCCCTCAACAAAGATACGTTTTGAGTGGATCATTGCCAGCATCGTCGTATTGTCTTTTGTCGAGTCGTTGATAGCTACATATAGTTTGCCAAACGGAGCCAGCGCGATTGTTATTGCTGACATTATTGTCGTCAGGTCCGATTTCTTATTTGGCGAGTCTTTGTATGGTTCACCAGAGAGTTCGCTTTGTCTTCTATTTTTAAACGGTGTTTGGGTGGCTTCTAGACAATGGATCGATGGGTGCAGGGGCGTTGACTTCTCTGTCAGAGTACACACCTCTGGCGCTGGAGTTAATCCTGGGGGGCGATGATGGTACTCCACTGATGCTGGAGTTCAGGGCTAGAGCTTCGCGAGGCGTATTTGTCGGTTTGGTGACCGTTGCGGGACGTTGAAGATGCACTTTTGCCAACGGATGGGGGCTCATCCCGCCACCTGTAGGAGCTTCTCGCTTCGATGGCCAGTGAGCTGGCTGAGTGGCCTCGCTAGTTGGTCCATTTGTGTTCCTCGAAGAGTCTGCAGCGAGTACCTGTTTTGTGTTTTGCTCAATCATCTGAAATTGAGTTTTTGCCCCCACTTCTGGTTGCCCGATTGGGGGCCGCACGTTGTCACTCGTTTGTTGAGTCGCCAGTTTAGCATCGCTAGGCAAGACCCTTAAAGTTATGTCTTTGGCGGGCCGTAGACCCGGTGGTTTGTTTTGCTTACTAATCTGGTCATCTGTTTTTCTGGACTTGTTTGCCGGGTGTATATCGTCTAGTGCCTCCAGGATTTCTGCATCAGAGAGTTCCATTTCTGAGTTCAGTTTGCGTTTGCATTGTTTTTTGAAGAAATTTAAAAGTGTGCTTGAGATCAGTGGGTTGGGTCGGGGGTGTTTTCCTGAATCAGCTTTCTTGTTTGTGTTTAAATTGTTTTTCTTCGGACATTGAGACGGGACATTTTTTTTTCCTTTTTTCCGTTTTTTTCCCCCCTCTAGTTTCTGGCTTTTTGTAGGTGCAAGCCCCTTGTGTTTTTCCTTTTCCTCTTTTATTATATAATATGCTTTTCGTAGCGAGAGGCAATGTTTTTTTGGGCGTAGATGCCTCTGTAATGGTTCTTGTCGGGTCGATGTGTGTGGCACCTGTGCTAGATATTGATTCATTTTGTTCGTCCTGATTTGCAATGGTGTCTGGTTGGGGGCGCCCCTCCCCACCCCAGATGAGTTTGTAGGTACCTTTTGACCCGCAGGATCCGTAAGATCTCGGTTTTCAGGGGCCATATCGCTGAAGGCATCTGTCTCTGCCTCGACATGTATTAGGGCCGTTGCCCGAACAGGTGCGATTCACTTAACTCTAGACGTGTTTCACTGTTAGGCAGAATCCTGTGCAGTGCCCTTAGGGACCACTACAGACAATTAAGACTACAGGTGGCAATACTAGTTTTACCTTTGGTACAAGCCTGTACTACTATGTTAAAGTGGTAGCAGCCAGGCTTATCTCAAGAGTATATGAGTAGTAGCAGAGATTACACAAAGGGACCACAATTACTGTGACTCAAGCAAACACTGACTCAAGGTTTCAAGTAAAAAATATAAGTACATTTATTTTTAAACCATTTGTTATGAACACAACACTTCTATTAATTCAAAAACCACACGCAAAATACACTACAACTAACCAATTCACTTTGTACGGTATACTGCAAGGTAAGTACCCTGTGTTTTAGCAGACCGGTTCCCTCTCTGTCCGTAGGCAGATCGGAAGTGGATGCCATTGGTCTGGTGGAAATAGTGGCAGCCTGTATAATTAAACCTTCCAGGGAGGGTGTGTGGCGAGGAAAGAAGGATATCCTCTTGCCGACCTATATTTCCCTGTAAAATTGGCTTTTACAGGGGGAATAGTGCAAGGGTCCTGCCATAAGGAGGATAAAGGGTCTGCACTGTCTGGGTTAAAGTGCATGTTATGCTCAACTGTGGGAACCTCATCCAAGATATCAGTGAGCTCATACTCTGGAAGATATGTGATGGGACGCCTTCAATCCAAGGGTGTCAACAACCCTTTCAACCAGAGCCCTGAACTTGACATTGGCATGAGTATAGGGCTGGTTCTGCTGCAACTCAAGATATGGAGAAGTATCCAGGCCACTAGCGTCCTGCAAACCTTGAGCCAGGGCCAATAAATCAGCCTGGTAGTCTAAATAATCAACGCTGCAGGCTCCCGTGTAAACGGGGTCGACTTGATCATTGTGGTCATCAATGCCGAAAATGGACTGCCTTGAGTCAAACAACCCTGATCATGATAAAGGCACAAAAGAACCATTGCCGACTGTCGGCTCCGAGGGTTTGACCACCGATGGATTAGGCTTTGAAGCCAAAGCGGCTTTTGATGCCGATGGTTCCTTCGGCACCGAGGGATGCTTGGATGACCGATGAACGCCTTGGGCCTAGACCTTGCGGCCTTTTGGCAATTTATGCCTAGTAGGCGTGATGCTCAAAAGGCGTTTGACATCAAGGGTGTCGACGGAGTGGCCGGCTAGGGGTCGGGAGCACCAAGCGCTGCTTTGGCCGCCAAAACTTGCTGGTCGGGGGCCAGAGCCACACCTACAGCAGCTTCCTGTTTAAACATTTTGAGCATAGAAGTTTTAAAACGGGTGGTCGGCCCTGTCGAGAGCTTACCTCATTCCGACGATGAGCTGCACTCATGTCAATTGTGCCGCTTCTTCTGTGAGGAAGACTAGGAATGGTTCCTGGAATGTGACAGTTTCTTGGTCTTCTTGCAATGTCGCCGCATTCCCTTGTAGGGGGTGGGCTCCTCAGTCTCTGCCTCCAAAGAACGCGCGAGAGACCTTGCTGGAGATTTAGCTGACTGTCGGCCCATAGCCTGCTTCCCGGCCCTCTCACGTAGGAACTTCGGCTGCATCTTTGCGCACGACAAGCAGGCCTCTCTGTCGTGACCAACACCTAGACACCACAGACAGATGTTGTGGGAGTTGGTCACAGACATTTTGGCCTCGCAATCGCAACATCGCTTGAAGCCTGAAACCCGGTGAGACGACATTGCGTCAAGGTTTTCTAAGAAAACATACAATTTGGTAGAAAAAAAAAGGTTGAGTAAACGCGAGTCATGTTCCTGATTCAGCATGCAAGCAGGTGGAAAAAAGGAAATGAAGCACGGGGCGTAGTGACTTGCTATATATACGACGCCTGAGGTCACTTCTGGAGCTGACGATCGAGAGCCGGACAAGATAGATCGACAGGCGAGTCGAGGTCCACTACGCGCCCTGGCGAAACGTTTCCGAGCAGCAGAGATGGATGATGGATATCTATCAGGATGAGGAATCTGCAGGAGAAAAGCAATCCATTGATAGGTCCACGCCCTGAAATGGCAGATCTAGGATCCCTCCGCTGGCTGTGTCGATTTGGGAGACCGAAGACTCCATCAGGTCCTGCGCAATGGCCCAGGCATCCGCCAGACAGGCCTTGAAGGAGGCTTGCCTCTCCAAAGGGAGGTCAGGCAGAAACTCCCCAAGCTCCTGCCACAGCTTCTGGTTAGCTACAGATAAAAGGGCTGTGGCTTTCCGCAGATACGGTCCAGAAATGGCATAACAGCATTTGCCCAAAGACTCGAGGACGTTGTCCTCCTTGGAAAGACAACTGGAGGTGGTTCCCGCGGAGGCAGACGACGAAGATGATTGTTTAGAATATAGGGAGTCTGCTCCTGGTCAAAGCGCTGAGGCGGCTGAGGCGTGCAGCCGTAAGGCTGCGATGGGTAGATGTACCCCTGAGGAGACTAGATATCTGTACCATACAGTCCGCTGCTGCTTCCAGAGGGAAGGGGACTGGCACCTTCTTGCAAGGCCCATTCAATGGGTGAGAGCACCGGTGGGCCCAGAGTCGAATCAAAAATGACCACCGGCCTAGCAGGCTCCCCCACGTGCCTAGCTGCCATTTTGGGGCCTTGCGCCACACCCTGGGCAGGAGTGCGCAAAGGCCCCGAGTCATTAGAGGGCTCAGATATGGGAAGACACACCTTGGGCCCTGTACCTGAAGCAGAAGCGTCAACCTCAGATCACTCTGGTAGGCACTGAGCCCTCAGCCGTCTGGCCAGTAGTCGTAACGCCCTGACTCACGACCCTGGCGCGAGCTCTTGTAGGCTGCACGCCCTTGGCACATACGCCGGGAGTCGTGCTGGATCGTGCCGAGGACTGACTCTTGGAGGTTGCACCCGATGATCCTTTACCCCTTGGGGTCGAAGAAGAGGACGAACTTGATCGCCCTTCTGAGGACAACCCGCTAGGGCCCCTGAGCTCCTCGGCTTGGGAGCTGGTAGCCTTGATGGCCTCAGGTCTGTCCCTGGAGCACCTGGAACAGTCCCTGGGCCCTTCAGCTTGGGAGCAGGTAACCTTAGAGGCCTCAGGCCTGCCAGAAACTGAATCTGGGGAACCCTTGCCTGTGGGAACCCCCGGGAAGGAGTTGCCGTGCTGCAAGTGGTCCTGGAGTGAAGTCCTTAAGGTGCAGAAGAAGTGTGGACTATCATTCTCCAACGCGACAACCAAGTCGTCAATGCCTTGCGACCGAGAGCGCTGCAGGCACCGCACACGTCCCAGCGGTGGTCGGGCCCCAGGCCCTCAAGATAAGAGTGCATGAGGGTCTGAGGCCGGGAACGAGCGGTCGCACGAAGCGCATCTTGTGAATCCTCCTGCCGCAGACATGCGCCAGAGGAGATGAGGCACTGAAGGGAGGTGTAACGTTCACCTGATTCCCGTAGAGGCGCCGGTCTTGACTGGGCGTATACCGTATCTTCAAAGGTGATGTGTAACACACGGCTGGCTCTTTGGGCTGGACCTCTGTGCACTGTATGTCTGACTCGAAGGGTAAGATGTCTTAGGTAAGTGAACGCTGTGCTCTCCATCTGCCTCGGGGCAGGGTGCTGTAACCAGTTTCTTCACTGGATAAGGGGAGCAGGCCTCTTGACTTCAGAGGACTGCTGTCCGTCGTTTACTGCACGAACGGTAAGTTTCGAGTAATTCTAATGTCTTTAAAGTCTTTAGTAATGATGTCTCTTGTTTTGCAGGGTTCCGGCGATGGCGGATGACGGGCTGAAGTGAGTTGAAGATGGAGCCCGTGTGATGAATAGAAGCGCCTGGAAGCACGTAAGTAAGCGCTTGTTGCCTGCTTCACGATGCGCTCTAACTGTCTTTTTATTTTGCAGGTACAAGTTCGGAGTGGCTGCAGGGTGCCGGAATACCCACTGGGTTAGATGTGGAAAGGAGTAATGGCACGTGAGTATTAAAGTTCCCCAATGTCTTTAAACGCACCTTGTTTTGTCTTTCAGATGCGGGATGCAGCGCCGAAGGCCTCCGGAGCGTGCGAAGAGTTGGTAAGCTTTTGTCTTTCAGATGCCGGAATGCAGTGTGAAGACCTCCGGAGCGCACGAAGAGTAGGTAAGCCTTTGTCTTTCAGATGCCGGAATGCAGCGCGAGGCGTTGGTGACAGCCGATGGACCAGGTAAGTGAAGAGCTGTCACTGAAGACCGTAATGCTAACCTGTTCTTTCTTGTCTTTATAGGTGTTGCTGAAGACTGGATTCAGGATGGTAAGCCTTTTTCCTTAGGTCCAGGATCAGATGCAGAAGACACGATGAGCGTTCTGCTGCAGAGGTTGCAGAATAACGCAAAGCAAGATTCATCCATCGGGTGTGGTTTAAATAGCCTCCTGTAGTGCTTAGGTGTCTCCTTCCACAGCCACGCCTAGGTAAGAAAAGAGTTCCTGCTTTCCAGAAGAGTTCCAGTGTTCTGAATCTAGGGAGTGGCTCCTGCCCCACCCAACAGGAAAAGTAGTTCCAAACAGAAGAGGATCAGAGGCTCAACTGGCAGGCAAGTAAGCAGCATGGTCTGCTGCAGGTAAGTCCACCCAAGCATTATGAGCCCGGCGCTTCCAGCGCTGGGCATATTTATGAGCCTGGTGCCACTGGCGCCAGGACTGGGTCCAAAAGGTCCCAATTGGGACTGGTTGGCACTCGGAACCTGGGTTATGGATCTGCTTCCAAGGGAGTTGGGAAAACCCTGACCTTTTGGAAGCAGAGATCATGACAGGAGGTTAAATAAGATTGAAAAACAAGAAGGGGAGCAAGCGGGAAGTTAAAGTTTCTGCGCTGGCTGCCATGTCCGACACTGTCCGTGTGGAAAAAGGGACTGAGGTGAGGCATCAGAGGGCGTGGCCTCAGCAAAACGTTTGCCACGACCAAGGCCGCGCTGTACTTAATTTAAATGGGAAGCTCAATTTTTCATTGAAATAGGTTCCAGTACCGCCCCCATGTGTGGGGACACCCACAAGGATGATGGAAAGGGGACGGGATGTATGAGTAAAGAAAGCAGTGCAGGCGTATCGCAACAGAAAGTATCTATTACTTTATACCTACACCAGGTGCAAAATGTGTTCCAACGGCAGCGCTATGGTGCTTTTATTGCTGGTCTTCTACCTGAAAGCAACAACTCCATAACGTCTTGCAGGAGGTCCCAATCTTTGTATTTTAGCCTCTCAGAAACCAGAGTTGAAGGTTCAGTGTTCTGATTCCTGGATGAAGAAGACTGCCTCGCTTTTGCAAGAGCAGATCCCCTCTCTGGGAAAGATGGAATGGCGGGCAGATGGACATGTCTAGAAGGACCGTGTACCATGTCCTTCTGGCCCAATTGAAAGCAATCAGGATCATGGAATTCCTGAACTTCCTCAACCGTCTGATGACATGAGGAATGACCGGCACTGGTGGGAACACGTTCAGGAGTGGGAATGCCCAGTCCACTGCGAACGTGTCCCCCAGAGCTCCTGTCTGAGAAAATTCCCTGGAACAGAAAAGGTTGCACTTCCTATTGATACCGGACAAACAGATCCACTTGAGGGTTTCCTCAAAGGGCGATGATGCTTAGAAGAAATTCCTGAGCCAACTCCCACATGTTGGAGATTGTGCTTTACCTGCTCAGAGTGTCCGCTGTCGCATTCTCTTCTAGGTGAACAGCCAACAGAGAGATCTTGTTCTATAGAGTCCAAAAGCAGAGCTGCATTGCCTCCTTGTACAGTGGAAGTGACCATACACTACTCTTTAGTTGAGGTAATGCATGGTCACTTTGTTGTCCATCATTATGAGGATGTTCTTCCCCCGTATGAACGGCAAAAAGGCCATCAGCACCAGTGTGATTTCCCTCAGCTCTAACAGGTTTATGATTCTGATGGGAACCAAAGTCCACTCATCGTCAGATTATTCATGTGCGCTCCTCATCCCGTAAGAGAAACATCTGTGACTACAGTTATCTCTGGCCAGGGTTGCCAAAAAGGTTCTCCTATCATGACATTCTCCTCGTAGGCTCACCACAGGAGATCCTATGCGAACTTGCTCAGGACCTGAAAGTGGGCAGTCATCCTGCCTGAGAACTGTGACCATTGGGATCTGATGGCCCACTGGAGGCAGCTCATTCTTAGGTGGGCTTCTGGCACCAGGAAATGCAGGATGCCTTGAGTCCAGGCAGCCTCAGAAAGTCAAATGCCGATAGATATTGAATGTTCTGAAATCTTGTTACCATCCGCAGGATAGGTTGAGCCTTCAGCTCGGGAGGCAAAGCCTTCTGCGACCAAAAGAGTCCAGGACTGCCCCAATGAATTGAAGCTTTTGAGAAGGTGTCACCTGGAACTTCTTGAAGTTGAGGGATGTTAGGAAGAATTCTGTGCAGTGCCCTTAGGGACCACTACACAATTAAGACTACAGGTGAGGTACAAGCCTGTACTACTAGGTTATAGTGGTAGCAGTAGCGGAGCAGCCAGGCTTATCTCAAGAGTATATGAGCAGTAGCAGAGATTACACAAAGGGACCACAATTACTGTGACTCAAGCAAACACTGACTCAAGGTTTCAGGTAAAAAATATAAGTACATTTATTTTTAAACCATTTGTTATCAACATGACACTTCTATTAATTCAAAAACCACACGTAAAATATACTACAACTAACCAATTCACTTTGTACAGTATTACTCAAGGCAAGTACCCTGTGTTTGAATGGACCGGTGTTACGAAACAGAGCACGTTACCCTGAATAAAATTGCGATCACTTTTTGACAGTTCTGTCTACTAGATAAACGCGTATCTGCGGCAAGAAATGCTACCGGGGAAAAAACACACTCAGCACCCGAGATACCCAGATCGAGTTGGGGGCAAAAATCACAGGCAATATGTTGGTTAGGCAGACAGAATCGAAGAACACACATAGACAGGAATTCAAGAGTCAAAGGGCCGGAGCCAAAGTCAAGTGACACCGGGTGCCAGTTGTCGAGGATCACACAGTCGGACAGTTCAAGATTCAACATTGCCAAGAGTACTTTAATATTGTCAATGTTCGGGAGCAAAAGTTATAAGGCGGAGGGAAAAGTAAGGACAAGCCTTAAAGTAGAGAAATAGGGATTTCACCCAAAATTCCTCAAACAGGACACAGTACCTTTCTCAAAGAACGAAGCTGGTGCCACGGCAGTTGTCCCTGTTGGTTTCCCACAGACCCATGCTTTCCTGCAGCTTCAGCACGAAGGATGATGAGGGGGTCCGCACCACACAGGGATGAGGCCGGCAACAGCGACAATGAATAAAAGGTGTGTTCCTTAAAAACAGGAGAGGTTCTTCAGGTGGCTATCCGGACCACTACAGCAGTGTGCAGCGATTTCGACCACGAAGGTGACCTCTGGCCAAAGAAGATGAGCTGGTTATCCCCACCAGGCTCAAGGGAAGAAGACTCCGGACTGCATCTCCTCTTAGTCGTTGAAGGGTAGATAGCTCAGGACTGCAGCAGGGCTAGTCGACCTATTCTCCACTTTGCGTCGGTTCCTTGTAGTTCCAGTGGCGACTCTCTGACTTCCAGCCCAAGAGACCTGCCTTTGATGCGCGAAAACCCCCATTCACACAGCCTTGCTGTCAATCACCCAGCAGGGGGGTTGCCCAGCCCGGACAACCACCTCGGCCAATCATGACAAAGTGCGACTTGGGTTTCCTAGGATACCCTGTGCAGGGGGTGGCTACACCCCTCCCTCACATTCAGGCCACCTAGACACCCAGGCGCCTTGAGGAGGGCTTCTAGGTAGAAGCCCGCCAAAAGACAGTAAACAAAGAAGGCAAACCTAGTTTGCCGCGCAAAGTAAAACACAAGGAGGAGTTTAACAAAAAGAAATGGCGAATAAACTGCACCGGAGCCAAACGAAAAAAAGGATTTGGTCAAGCGGGTTTAAGTTTGAGGCTAACACAATAGCCTACAATATTACCACGGTTATATAAGATAACCGCGGTAGAAATTTAGGGTAGATACCACTGCCACCAGCCATGTCTAAATGTTAAAAGAGCGAAATAATGCTCTAGGAGGTACAGATAAAAAGAGTTAAGAATTAACCCTTCCAGCACTCCATGTAAGATGATGTGTACTGGATCTGTGGTTAAATTTGACCAAGTAAAATTAATGGTAACTTTACCCTTTTCTGGGGGACAGTAGTCACCTCAGAAATGGAGTCATTGGGAAGTCTGAACAACAACCCTGTGTCACTGCACTGAAGGTGCTGTGTGACACACACAAAGAAGGGGGCTACTGAAGTGGTGTACTCCAGAGCTCACAATCTTAAAAACAGGTAAAAGACACATAGCAAAATAGGTGTAAGAGTGGGGGAAAAGCTCACACTCTTACCTAGTGGAAAGAAATAACTCCAGAGTTAAATAACCAATCGCTAATGAAGCCTTCCCCCCTGACTACTCCCTCATCCCACTGAACCACCCCTCTAGAGGAGGGGGAGTAGCATTCGTCTTGAAATCTCTCTTCCACGCCTCAATCATCGACAACCAACCTTCCAATCCTTCCTGCGAATCTCTCATTGTTAAATTATCCCTCTCTCCGTCGCTCTCACACAGCTTCCTAATTATCTACAGGCCCCCTGGCTACGATAGACAATTTGCAAACAACCTCTGTGACTCTATTGCCACCCTTCAACTAAACCATCCCAACCTCACCCTTCTTGGAGACTTCAACATATGGCTCGACATCCCCACCAACCCTATGACACACTCTCTGGTTGACGGTTTAGACGCAATTAACCTCCAACCCCACATAAATGGCCCGACTCACTATAAAGGACACACTCTTGATGCCATCTTTAGCTCCAACACCATGATTCATCTAAACCCCCCACCCCTATCATCTGGTCTGATCACTTCATTCACTCTTTCGCCATTCACCCACCCGACCCCCTTCCCGTCCTTGAATCTGAACCTCTGAATCTACGCAAATGCTGGAAAAAACTAATAATCGTCCCAGACCTAGCCGACGCACTCCTCCAGTCTCCACCTCCAACCTGGCAACTCACTAAACAACTAACCCCAGACGCCTTTGACTCATGGCTCAACGTATCTCTGATGGGGCTCACACCCCCTTGCAAAACATCAACCTGCCGTGGCCTCTTCCCCAGATGGTTCACTCCTGAGCTGAAGACCATAAAACAACTATATAAATACCTAGAACGCAAATGGCAGAAAGACAAAACCCAGGAGAGCAGAGCCACCTTGGCCCGTCACCTTTATCAGTACAAGGCCGAAATCTGGAAAGCAAAAAAAGCCCACTACAACTCCCGAATTCTAAACTGCAAAAACCCAAGCAAAGAACTCCACAAAAACATCGCCGATTTCACCAAACTGGCTTGCAACATGACCGTCCCGACTCCCTCACAATCACTGTGCGACTCGCTCTCCCTCCACTTTTATTCCTCGGCTCCCGAAAGAACAAATACTCTAGCCACCAAACTGGCTCTCTCACATCCTCCAGGCAATACTCCCCTCTTACCAGCCAGCCCACCAGCTGTGACCACTACGAAACCAACGTTCAAATCCTTTAGTCCAATATCACCAGAGCAATTTCTCAAACTTCTATCTGCCCGCAAACCATCTGGCTCTCCGCTGGACCCCTGCCCAGCCACAACTCTCAAGGAAATTTTCCCTTCAACCTGCGCAGGAGAACACGCAAGATCCATCATAAATGCCTCCCTTTCCTCTGGAATTTTTCCAGACGCATTCAAACCTCTAATTAAGAAACCTTCCCTCGACCGTCTCGAGCCAAAAAACTACCGGCCCATATCAAACAACAGGTTCATTGCCAAACTCATTGACCGAGCCGCCTACTCCCAACTAAATGCCTTTGTCGAAGCCAACAATCTCCTAGACCCCGCACAATCAGGTTTCAGAGCCCGTCACGGAACTGAAACCACCCTAACCTCAATTTGGGATGACCTTAAAATTACGGCAGACTCCGTGGGATGCGCCACACTAATCCTTCTTGACCTATCCGCTGCCTTTGACACTATCAATCACTCAATCCTCCTAGACCGCCTCCACTCCCAAGGAATTCGTGGAACCGCTCTTAAATGGATAGCTTTATTCCTCAAAGATAGATACCAAATAACGATACTCTCCACCTATACCTCCCACGCCGACCAGTCAACACAGGAGTCCAACAAGGAGCATGCCTATCTGCCCTCCTATTCAATCTTTACTTGATCACCCTCCCACCAATAATTCGATCACACAACATCTTGTGTTACAACTACGCCGACAACACTCAACTAATTCTAAAACTTATGAACTCAAAACCCAACTCCAGACCTGACCTGGCCTCCTGCCTCCTGGACATAGAACTCTGGATGACCCAAAGCCACCTCTTGTTAAACCCCTCTAAAACGGAAATCATGGTATGTGGCAACTCTGAACTTCTTCCAGACCCACTACCGCGGCCATCCACCATGGGCAACTCACCGACCCCCTCCAACTCAGTGAAAAATCTTGGATGCACCCTTGACTCTGACCTAACACTCTCGCACCAAGTCAACAACGTCTCAAAGTCCTGCCACTACCACCTTAAAACCCTTAGGCGCATCTTTCCATCCCTCTCATTTCCCAATAGACTCTCCGCAGTTCAATCAATCGTTATATCAAGACTCGACTACGCAAACCCCCTATACCTCGGAGTCCACGCGTACCAACTGAATACACTCCAAAGGGCTCAAAACGCGGCAGCCAAAATGCTACTTGCACTCAGCCCAAGAGACCACATCTCCCCAGCCCTTAAGACGCTGCACTGGCTTCCAGTAGCACGAAGAGTGGCTTTCAAAACCTTATGCATCTTCCATCGAGCACTGCATAAAACCGGACCCCAATATCTTCAAGACAAGCTAAAACCCTATCACCCCCCACACACCCTAAGATCAAGCTCAGCTGGTCTACTAGTCATACCTAAGACAAACTCAGTCAGACTAGGCTGTGGAACTCATTCCCACCCGACATCCGCCTAACTGAGGACCTAATGTCATTCCGCAAACTGCTGAAAACCTGGCTCTTCCCCTAAAACCAACCCGTACCAAGCTAACCCAACAGACCAACAGCATCTCAATGACATCAATCCAACAAACTTTGTGATGCAAGAAATGGACAGCTAATAACCCATAACATAAGCTAGAAGGACAAACAGAATTAAACGAGAAAAGTAGATCAAAGCAGTGAAATGGCTAATAAGAATAAATCATACAGAAACAGTAAAGAGATTGAAACCCCCGAAATGGACTTAATGCACAAGGAGTGACCGAAGTGAATGGCGTGGGTGCAATAGATAAAACTGACGAAGCCTGTAGAACAGATGAATGCGCTGAGTGGAAGAATGCATGAGTGGAAGAACAGATAACTATATAGTTCAAACGAGTGTGTAAATTGAATGAGTGAATAGATCGGGTGAGTGCATAGAATAGATGATCAAACTGAGCTGATAAGTGTGTAGAATGGTTAGGTGTATAGAGCGGACGAGCGTGTAGAGCAGATGAATGCGTAAATAACAGAGAAGCAAGTAAAACGCAGGAGTGCGTAGAACTGATGAATGTGCAGAACGGAAGAGCGTAAACCGGATTAATGTGTGGAACAGATGAGTATGTAGAGAGGATGAGTATGCAGAGCGCAGGAGTGTGGATAGCGGATGAATACGGAAGTGTGGAGAGTGTGTAGATCGCTGGTACAGATAAATGTACAGACCTGGCAAATATATATAGCAGTTGAGTCTATAGAACGGATGAGCGTATAGACCGGATGAACGCATAGAGCGGATGAGTGCATAGGGGGGATGAGCATATGGGGCGGATGAGCGTATGGGGCGGATGAGCGTATGGGGCGGATGAGCGTATGGGGCGGATGAGCGTATAAGGCGGATGAGTGCGTAGAGAGCAGATGAATACATAGAACAGGATTACTGCATATCAGCAAATGACCTTATTGCTGTTGAATGAGTGGAAAACAAGAGTGCATAAAGCGGATGAGTGCGTAGAGAGGATGAGTGCATAGGAGGGGTTGAGTGCGTAGGAGGGGTTGAGTGCGTAGGAGGGGTTGAGTGCGTAGGAGGGGTTGAGTGCGTAGGAGGGGTTGAGTGCGTAGGAGGGGTTGAGTGCGTAGGAGGGGTTGAGTGCGTAGGAGGGGTTGAGTGCGTAGGAGGGGTTGAGTGCGTAGGAGGGGTTGAGTGCGTAGGAGGGGTTGAGTGCGTAGGAGGGGTTGAGTGCGTAGGAGGGGTTGAGTGCGTAGGAGGGGATGAGTGCGCAGAGGGGATGAGTGCGCAGAGGGGATGAGTGCGCAGAGGGGATGAGTGCGCAGAGGGGATGAGTGCGCAGAGGGGATGAGTGCGCAGAGGGGATGAGTGCGCAGAGGGGATGAGTGCGCAGAGGGGATGAGTGCGCAGAGGGGATGAGTGCGCAGAGGGGATGAGTGCGCAGAGGGGATGAGCGCGTAGAGATGCTGAATGCATAAAGCAGACGGAATGAGTGAAGAATGTAGATGGAGTCTACATGGATAGAACAAATGATATACGTGAATGGAATTGATCACATATACGGATTGAACGGGTGCCGGATGTGAATGGAACATGTGATGCACGTTTACGGAACAGCCGACATGTGTGAATTGAACGAGCGCCGTATCACGACGGATTGGATGCCATAGGCGGATGATCGGGTGCCGTATACAGACGAAACGGGTGACGTATATGGGTCAAACGTATAACATAGGTGGCTTGAAAGAATGAAATATGAAGATGCTACGGATGAAAATATATGGATGGCGTGCACAAAACAACTTGGAATACACGAAACGATTCAGGGTAAATAGAGAGCATTTGACTGCGTGTGCAGAAAGGAGTGCTTGCATGAGACTGACATGAGTGCATGCATGGGACAGGCTGGAGTACATGGGGTTGACTTGAGTGCATGAGCACGTCAAGCGGGCCGGAGGGTGTGGAGCCAACTGGGATGCACGAAGGTGATAGAAATGCGTGATGTATATATTATGGCCTGGAATGCAGAGAACGTTCAAAAGACCTTATATCACATCATAACACACCACCACACTTACTCTCTCCTTACACCACCACTCAACTAGAACACAGAGATACTATGACACCATTCAGTATAACTGTTCTCATACCAACATTCTGCCTCATACTCCCCATCACTTTAAATAAACACTGCTGGTTACCCACCCCCCAGCCAGGCGTTCTCTTCAGGCCTAACGCAGCCACAATCGATCTGGATAAATCCTGCCAGAACGAACACATACTCCAGACCTCTCAACCACCACACCTACCGCTAAGAAGCAGCTATTACACGAATACCGCACCAGCTGCACACATATCCGGTGCTCACACGCACCTTGAACCTCTCTACTCTCTCTATTGACCTGAACTTCGGTTCGCAAGGGCGTTCAACCTACCAGCGCCTTCAGACCATACCAATGGTATATAAGGCGCTATATAAATGCAAAGTAACATAACATAACAGATCCAGCAAAGCTGCCGAGGGACTCACTAGGTAAGGGAAATTAGCCATAGAATGAGAATTCTCCCTAACAAGGGAGAAGCCCAATTTGTAGAGGGACTGGCAGTTGCTGTTGAGATGTTCCAGAGCCTTCTCGAGAGAGTGAGCTCTGAGATCAGCCAATCGTCTAGATAGGGAGGGATACGAAACCCTCCACTCTTTAGAATTGCTACCACTACTGCCATCAACTAGGTGAAGACCATCGGGGAAGAGGTGAGCCCGAAAAGGCATGCCAATGGCAAGTCTCAGGTACTTCCTGTGTCTGGGGTATATAGGCACATGAAAGTAAGCATCCTGAACATCACGTGACACCAACCAGTCCTGGAGCTGAAGGGCCAGGAGGATCTGCAAAAGAGTGACCATCTTGAATTCGTCTTTCCTGAGGAACTTGTTCAAGCGCGTCAGGTCCAAGATGGGTCACAGTCCTCAGGCTTTCTTGGGAACCAGGAAATAGGTGGGGTACCAACCCCGGTATTGTTCCGCTACAGATACCTTCTCCATGGTGTTAGGCAGAAACCTGTGCAGTTCCCTCTGGGACCACTGCAAAAGATTTAAGACTACAGGTGGTTGGCAGTAAACCCAATTGGTAGCAGTCTGTACCACCCAGATTTACCTGGTAGCTGTGGCTGAGCAGTCAAACCTCTCTCAAGAAGAGTTAGGCAGTATACAGAGTATTCACAATAGGTCAAAAGAACACAGTAGAACAAGCAAACACTGACCAGAGCTTGGTGTAAAAGAGATAATTATTTATTTAAAAACACATCTAGTTAAACACACTGGCACCAGTATTAAGCAGTTCAAAAACACGGTCACTAAAAGATATACACTCCCTTCAACGATTATTAGACAAGTTTTAAGTAAAGCAACACTTATTTTCAGACAGCGGTGAGCGCTTAACGAAGATGGCACTCTAATCAATCGGTTAAAAAAGGAGAGAAAAGCAGAGCAAAGATAGAAACAGATCCCAACACTTTCGGAAGAACACAGTAGGAGAAGAAGGCAAAAGAAGGCAAATTAAAACCGTAAAGTCAAAGTTGACAAGGCCGGACCCACTTTAAGAGGCTCCGGACGAAATGTGTCCAAGGTCACACGGTTGAAAGTGCCCAAAAGTCTCGCAAGAGTTTCAGAAAGAGTTGGACCAACAGAAAGGGACCAGTTAGATGGTCAAGGTGGCCAGCCCAGTCCAGAAGGTTAAGGGATTATTGTTACCTTGTAGCAATCTTTAGAAAGGGAGGCCTGGCGGACACGGTACCTTAAAAATGGTGAGAACGCTTCATCGGGGGAAGTTGTTCCTGGCAGCGGGAGCAAGTCGGTGCTTCGTCCGGGGGAAGAGAGGATCTCGTCGTGGAGGAAAACAGGAGTCTGTTGCACTGCCAGGGAAGAAACCAGCCGCAGAGTTCTCAATTTAAAAGGAGCGGTCCTTTTATTCACAGTCCAGTGTTAAGTGGCTATCCGGTTGCCGGGGTGCTTGGCACGGGCAATTCGACCACAAGACGTCCTGGGATGCGAGAAAAGAAGGTAAACTGGTTGTGCCCACCAGTCAAGGGAAGAAGACTCTCCAGCAGGGAGATCTCCTCTGTCGTTGGGAAGTGGTGAGTCGGTTCAGCAGGGCTCCACCGGTGGTGTCGTCGTAGCAGGTCGGCTCAGCTTCTACCTCGTCGGATTTTCAGGTCCTGTGGCGACTTCTGAAGTTCCAGTCCCAAAAGCCCTGCTTTTATGCAAGAAACCCCCATTCATTCAGCCTAGCTGTCAATCAAACATGCTAAGTGGTGAGCCGGCCGGCTCACCACTTGGGCCAATCACACAAGAGTGCGACTTGAGTTGCCATGGCAACTCAGTTCAGGGTGCCTAAACCCCCTCCCACAACCCCTGTGGTACCCAGACAGAGTGCCACCACTTTGGAGGGCTTCTGTGTAGAAGCCCGCCAAAAGTGGAACAAAGGGCTCGACCTTTGGTTTGGAGTTACAGAGGCGAACACAAACGCCATTTTAAAACCGAGTTCTGGCAGAAAATACCAACCGGTGAATTAATATTAATTAAATAAACCGGCAGGATGTTAGAGGCTATGTTAAAAAAGTATTAGCCTCGAACAATGGGAAAATCCCATAGAGATATATTCGCGGTTGAATATAAAAAGTAGTATCCACTGCCACCAGCCAAAACTCGACGAGGGGGGACGGGACAGTGCCCCCTTGAATAACAGACCCAGGGGCAATCGAATTGCCCCTACCAGTACGTCCACAATATGATGGTTTGCACTGGTTCTGTTAGTAATTTGGGACTAGTAAAGCCAATGGTGATTTTACATGCCCTGGGAGACAGTAGTCAGTCCCAGGGTATGGAGTCTATGGTGGGGGGTCACTATGACACCCTGGTGTTACGGCACGGAGGGTGCGGTGTAACACACATAGAAAAAAACATATGAGACCCTATGGAGTAAAAGACCCCATAGCCCATGTAACACATTAACATTCAAAGGAACACCACAAATCATGTCCAAGAGTGGGAGAAAAAGAGTCTCACTCTTGGCAGGAGAAAGAAACAAACTCCAGAAATCCAGCAAAGCTGCTGGGGGACTCACTAGGTTAGGAAATTCAGCCTAAACAGATCATTCTCCCTAACACATGGCACCTTTCTACAACAGTTAAAACAATTGCTGGAAAAGGAGCAGATCTTGTTAGTGAAGAGATTGTTTGCTCAGGGCACAATCTGGGGCTCTTGGCAGAAATGGGAGACAGTACCCTTGGGCCACTGTCTGTAGTGCCCATGCATCTGAAGAAATTAGATGCCCTTCTTGCAGATGCTGTGTCAGCCTGCCTCCCACTGGGGTTCTGTGAGCAAAGTGCTCAGAGAGGTTTTGGGCTGTGTCTGTGGCAGAGGGCAATGAGGAGGTTGTTGCCCGAGCAGTTTTACCTCCACAGCCCCTAGGGGCACATCTGAACCCTCTTTGTCCTGGTTTGTGGGTAGCTTGTCCTCTTCCCCTTTAGCCAAAAGAGGAGTAAAATCAAAAGCAACATCCTCTCCAAGCCTGCAAAGGTAGTCGTTTTTGCAGGTGAGGAATGGCTGCCCCCAAAGATTTCACTGCAGCCTTTGAAGCTTGTAGCTTTTCTAGGCTGTCGACTGCCTTTGGCCCAAATAAATTAGACCCATCAAAGAGAATATCTAGGAGCCTTGACTGGATGTCGGGTGAAACCCAGACTTCACACAGCCAGGCAAATCTCCCGATTACTGTGCTAGAACCCATATATTGGCCAACGTAGTCCGACGTATCTGGGCTTGATTTAAGGGATTGAGAAAAGGCCTCTTTACCATCATTAACAAAGTTATTAAACCCATCTTGCATCTCACTTTCAAGAAATTATAAATTAATCACTGTAGTGACTAACATACTCCTAGTCCATAGTCCCCTTTCCTCCATACTGTATGGGCATCCCTCGTTAGGGATGGGAGACTGAACCTTTTTCAACAGAAAAAATCATCTTCCTATTTCAATATAGATGCGCAGGGGAGCGGCCCTGGGAGCATGCACTCCCGTGACTCCACCCACCGGCGCCACTCCTCAGTCCACTTTGACGCGTCGACAATATTACAATTGCCTAATGACACTAATTTTATTAGGGGGAGGATGGAGGGACGTATGGAGGAAAGGGGACTATGGACTAGGAGTATGTTAGGAGTACGTTAGTCACTACGGTGAGTAATTTATAATTACTCCTACGTCCTGTCCCCTTTCCTCCATACTGTATGGGTGATTACAACTGAATGTAGCCCCAAGGTGGAGAGGTGACCCTCTTTATACTTCCTGACCAAATGCTGCGTCCGACCTGGAGCTGGCATCCAAGCAGTAGTGCCTGCAGAAGGCAGAGGGCATAGCCCAAGTAGCCACCTTGCTGATGACCTGCCACGGGACGTGCCTCTGGAAAGCAACTGCTGTGTCCTTGGCTATGATAGCGTGGGCCTGCATATTTGCTGGAAGAGGTTTTTGCTGCCCCTCGTACGCCTCCTTGATGGCCATAACCATCCACCTTGTTATGGAGGCCTTGGAAGCCTGATAGCCGGGCTTTGATCCACCGAAGGTGACAAAGAGAGCATCCGATTTGCAGAAGCTCATGGTTCTGTCCAGGTAGAATTTTAGAGCGCGCCCGACATCTAGACAGTGCAGTACCCTCTGAGTGTCGTCTTTAGGGTCAGCAAAGAAAGTAGGTAGCACTATCTCCTCATTCAGGTGAAAAGAGGAGACCACCTTAGGTAAGAGTGCAGGGTGAATTCTAAGCACCACCTTGTCCTTATGAAAAGTAGTATAAGGCTCTGAAGCCACCATTGCCTGCATCTCACTGACCCTGCATGCAGAGGTGAGGCCCACCAGGAGAGCTGTCTTAATGGTAACTAGCCTGATGTCTGCGGCCACCATTGGCTCAAATGGTTTATGTGCCAAGGCCAAGTTGGGGTCCTACGCCGGGTGTGGCTTCTTGATAGGCGGGTAGAGCCTGGTCAGTCCCAACAGGTGTCTTTTTAACCACTGGATTGGAGGATGAGAATACCTCCTCTTCCGATTTCCGGTAGGCCCTGATGGCCGCCAGATAGGTGCGGCATGTGCCTACCTGCACCACAGAGTGTGCAAGTTTTGCAGAGAAGGATAGCACATCGTCCAACGTGCAGGTCAGGGGATCAGCACCCTTTGATTCTGCTCAGTGACAAAACCTAGTCCACTTGCTTTTCTACTGGCTACTGGCAGCATCGCTCCTAGCGCCCTGGATGATGTCTAGGTTAGCCTGTGACAGATGCAGATGCCTTAGCGTGACCTGGTCAGGAACCAAGCTGCGAGGGCTTACTTCTGAGGGGCGGGGTGGATGACTGTGCCTCCCTGCTGTGACAGTAGGTGAGCTGGGCCCAGTGGAAGGTGCATCGGGGGCTGATCCGAAAGGCTGAGCAGTTCCGAGAAGCATGGCCTTGCTGGCCACCACGGAGCTATCAGAATGATACGGAGGTGCCAGGACTCCCTTATCTTGCAAATAACCCTGTGTACCAGGGGAGTGGGAGGGAAGGCATATGCGTTCATGTTGTTCCACTGGATCTCCAGTGCATTGCCCAGAAAACTCTGGCCCTGTCCCTGCCAGGATGCAAACTGGGGGCACCTTCTATAGAACCAGGTGGCGAAGAGATCCACCTGAGGATGACCCCATCTGTAGAAGATCCCCTGAAGGACCTGTTTGTCCAACTGCCATTTATATTTGTCTGTACCCAGCCAGCTGAGCATGTCCGCCTCCAGGTTGGATTCCCCCCGGGAGGTGAATTGCTGCCAGGTGTATGCTGTTTACAAGAGCCCCTTCCAAATGTTGACTGCTAGAGTGCAGAGGGGAGGAGACCTGGTGCCCCTGTGCTGGTTGATGTAATGCATGCAGGTGGAGCTATCAGTTTGAATGAGGATCGCTTTGCCACTAATCATCGGGAGGAGGCCTCGAGAGTGAGCCAGATGGCCATCAACTCAAGCCAGTTGATATGGGCCGCCTGCTCCTGACGGGACCACACCCCATGTACACTGTGGCAGTCCAGGGTGGCTCCCCAGGCCCTTAGGGATGAGTCTGTGGTGATGGTAACCTGTGAACCTGGTTGACGAAACGGCCTGCCTATACGCAGGTTGTCCTCCGGGTTCCACCAGACTAGGTCCTGGTGGAGATTAGGTGGGATGCTGACCTGCTCCCCTCGGGAGCCCTTCACCTGATTCCAGGAGGCTGCAAAGTGCAACTGCAAGCGCCTCATTCTGAGCCTGGTATAAGGCACCGCCAGGAGATATGCCGCCATGATGCCCATGAGGTGTTGGTACCACCAAGCCGAGGTCATTGCTCTGCTAAGAAAATGCCACGTGGCCTTCTTGATGGCTGCGATCTTGTCATCTGAGGGGAAAATTCTCTCGGAGCTCGTATCCCAGATAAGTCACAGGAACGTTAAACTCTGCATGGGCTCCAGCTGTGACTTCTTGAGATTAATGGAAAATCCCAACTTGTGTAATGTAAGCATGATAGCAGAGGCGGTGTGGTGGAATGCCTCCCGCAACCTTGCCCTGAAGAGCCAATTGTCCAGGTATTGATAGATGTGGTGACCCTGGGCCCTGAGCAGGGCTGCCACTGCGTTCATCAGTCTTGTAAAGACCCTGGGGGCCGAATTTAGGCCAAAGGGTAGGACTTTGTATTGGAAGTGAAAACCCATGATCCTGAACCTCAGAAAGGACCGATGGGGCTGCCAGATCGGGACGTGTAGGTACACATCCTTCAGATGCAGGGAGCACATTTAGTCTCCCATGCACAATGTCTCTGCTATAAGCGCTGGGGTAACCATCTTGAACTTTTGAAGAGGAAGGCAAAGGTTCAAGGTGGAAAGGTCCAACACAAGTCTCAGGCCCGCCTGGTTCTTCTTGTGTATGGCAAAAATCCACGAATAGAAGCCAAGACACCGCTGGGAGCCTGGGACTTCTTCCACTGCCTCTCTACGAGCGAGCGAATTTCCGCCAACAGAGTTGCTGTGCCAATCTGTGGGAACGGAGGTGAGGAGAGAGGGGAAGGAGGAATAGGTAGGCGGTAGCCCGTGGACACTACTGAGAGGATCCAGGGGTCTGCGAACCTTGTGCGCCAGCATTAGGCGTGAAGAGCAAGCCTGTCCCCCACCAGAGACACGTGGATCCGGATGGGTGTGTCATGTCTTTTTTCCATATGAGGCTCAGGAGGGGGACTGACAAAAGCCCTTGTGCGCGGCCTTGTGTTGTTTGTGCCGGTGTTGGCTCGGGGGCCTGTCCGGTTGCCTGAACCGTCGTTCCTGGAAGCCCTGGAAACCACTGAAGGACCGACCCTTGTCTGAACACTGGTGCATCTGGCTTAGGAGTGGCTTTAGTGAGGAAGGATAAGGATTTGGCAGTCTGGGAACTGTTCTTCTCATCAATTTCCTCATCCATGGTGGAATGGAACAGGTCGCCACCCTCAAAGGGAAGGTCCAGTATGCGCTCCTGGACGTCCGGGTTGAACTTGGTTACCCGTAGCCAGGCAGTCCTTCTCATGTCCGTAGTGATGCAAATAGCATGGCCTGAGGTGTCAATGTACGTGACCGTGGACTCCATTATGTCTTGCGCTACAATTTTGGTCTCCGCCAGCTCCGCCTTGTAGCGCACCTGGCTCTGCACAGGAAGTCCTGGAAGGAAGTCGGCGATTTCCCGCCAGACCGGCTGGTTGACTGCAGCGAGCATAGCGTCCGCATTCGACTGACGAAGATGAAGGGAAGCGCTTTAATACATGTTCTTCCTGTATGCTTCCTGGATATTCTCCTCCTTACCCAGGAGTGCAGAGGCTGAGGTAGCTGAAGATGATTGTGGCTTGGAGTAGATCGAAGCTGCAGCGATCATCGAGGAGTGTGTCTGAGGGTGTGCCGACAGCAAGATGGAGGGGCCCCCTCCATCTGACTAAACTTGGCGTTGAGGCGCTTGTTGGTAGGCTGCACCAAATGGGGTTTAAGCCGTCACTTTTGGCAAGTGGCACCACGTCTTTTTGCGTTGGAATCCCTGTTCTAGCTGTAGGGCGTAGAGCGAGGACCTCTGCCAAGACCCCCGCCTGCGGTTGTTTGACCTCAGGTTGAGGGAGCCCAAAGTATTCGGCCAATCAGGGAGCCGCTCATGGAAGGCCTTGGCCGATGAAGGTGTGTCAGTATCCTCCTGCTCGTCTGTGTCCACCAAGGTGTCCTGTTGGTCCGGTGCAGCTAGAGGAATGCTGGGCACCGGGGGCTGCGACGTACTGACAGGAGCCGGCGGCTGCCAAGACCGTTGGAGGCATGGGAGCCGGTGTGGTGGGAACTGGCATGGGCAGCTGGGGCTGCATAGGAGCCGGAGATGCTGTAACCACAGGCAGAGTGGCCATGGGTGTCATCAGCAGAACTGGAGAGAGCATGTCCCTGATCACATCCTTGAGGATGATGCCAATCTGCGGAGACCTCATCAGGGCCAGAAACTTTTCATAGGCCGGTGGAGTGCTTGGAGGCACGGGCATGGGCTGAGGCCTGGACACACTCTGCCTTACTGTCTGTTGGTTGTATCTGCCGTAGGCCACGTACCCGGTGAAGACCAGTCCCACATGGAAACTTGTTCCCCTACTTGATCCCCAAAGGGCTGCATGCCACGTGCCTGCGTCTTGGTGCTTGCCGCACTTAAAACGGCCTCTTCCAAGACTCTTGGCAGTGGAGGCCTACCCTGCACCTCAGGATGGGCGTGGTAGGCAGAGTGCCCTCAGCTATGTCGCCGGTAGAGCTGCATACAGGCGCCCCCTCAGACATTTGTCCGGTACTAGGGCGTAGACCCGGTAATAGAACCTTGCTGTCCCTCAGTGCCATCACCGGTAGGATCTTGCAACCCCTCTGCCTGGCGGCCGGTACCTGTAGCAGCCTCTGTACCTGCCCTGGTCCAAGAACCTGAAAGGTCCTTCCGGCTTGCGCGATTCCTGGGGAAGGAGTCGCCTTTGCGGGGTGCGGATGAAAACAGTGCCCCTACCTTGGGCCCGGACTTGTGCTTGACTAATTCCTTTAAATCCTCTGGAGGCGACCTAAGAGCTCCCTCCACCGAACTAGCCTGTTCTTCAGAGCACATAGTGTCAGCACGTCGCATGCGGTACAGCCCTCCCAGCCATTGTTGGGGCCAAGGCAGCGGAGGCAGAGAGCATGGTGATCGGACATAGGGAAGAGCCACGCACAGGCTGGACACCTGCTGAAGTCCGCCGACGTCGGCATGCGCCGGGGAGGAGCATGGAACCAGAGGACAGAGGTATCTGATCTAAGACAAGAAAGAAGACAAAAAAACACTTCTCTGGGTAAGAGCGCGTGGAATTACTAGGCCCAAGGCCTAACCCAGGAGCGCTGGTTAAAGCGGTCCTTTCCTGTCAATGCGGAAAAGAGGACTGGGGAGTGGTGCCGGTGGAAAGAATCAGGGGAGCGCATGCTGGGGAAACAAGGCAGGACAAAATAACAATCTTACTAGGCCTTGTGTCATTCAGATCACGCAAGTGCAGGGAAGAGGGAAGGGGAGAAGTGCCATGGGAAGTGCAGTTAACTCACTAGTGCAGCCAGCGGGTGGCTCTTAAGTGCAGAGAGAAGGGACTGTATGGTTGCAGATACAGACACGTAAGGGCTGGGGAGCCCGGAGGCAGTGCGAGCCATCTCTCTGCTTAGAGAAAAGGAAGGAAGACTATAGTTTGACGCCATAGCTGTGTTTGCCAATTTGAATGTTGTGACAAGGCTAATTATCCGGCCTTGTCAAGAGGGGCGGGGGAGATGAGGTGGGTCCTAATGTTAAGCCCCGGATATTCAAAAAGGACCCAAACACTTGAACCCCCCGTGCCAGTATGCAAGTCCGCAAACCTGTGTTTCCTCAAACTTACCTTGCAACCAGCACACTAGTCTAGTTTTCTCTTATTTAGTGGGGACAGAGTGAGAGAGAAGGAAGATCAATTAGAAGGGGTGAATGCTGTGCAGGGAGGAGGGGGCCAGGCAGCAAAATCAGAACGAGCAGCAGTAGAGGGAGACCATGACCTCAGGGATGCCGGGCTACAACGGCGTATGGCGCAGCATGGTGCCGGCCAAGGGCAACCAAGGAACTCAGCAAAAGAACAGAGGGGAGCAGTGGTTCCAGAAGATCATCTGGGAGAGAGTACAGATCCTGCAGAGAGCAGCCAGTCCTTGCATCCAATCTGCAAAAAAAAATAACCTAGAGCACGAGGCACTGGGGAAAAAGCATTTCCCAGAACTTACCTGGAGCCCTGAACAGAATGAGACCTGGCTCTCATGCCAGAACTGGGAACTGACTACGCCAGCATTTGCAAAATGCAGCAAACCTGCACTGAACAAGGTGATGGCTATTTACTCAGTCTTAAAGCCTTCCTGTCACACACACAGGGCCCAGGAGGGTAACCTGAAACCAGATTAGCTAGGGGTTCCTGTCAATCAGCACAGGAGGAGGAAAACGTAAGGAAGGAACAAGAAGGGGAAAGTGTTGATTATACAGGTGAGGTAAGAGGGGGAGTAGGAGTCAGACCAAGAGACCAGCAGCAGGAGGAAGGAAGGAAGGAAGGAAGGGGTGGATCATGCCGACCTTTATCTTTAAAAGTGAGTTATTGGTTTGGTGGGAACAATGGTACTGCAATTTTATTGTTTAAATTTGTGTGGTAAATGACGGACGGAAAATAGTGTAGGGTGTGGCTCTGAAACGTGTAAGTGGGACATACGAGAAGAAGATGTCGTGGAGTAATAGAGTGGAGGTGGGAGGAGTGTGGTAGTGGGGTGAGGGCAGAGAGAGGTGAGAGGAGTAACAGTAGTAGGAAGAGTGGTAGTAGTGGGAAGAGGAGTAGTAGTGAGAAGAGTTGCAGTGGAGGTACAAGTGGAAGGAAGGCAGGAGCAGAAGGAGGGCGAGACAGTAAGGAAAGAAGAGGAAGAGGCAAGCAGGGACATGAGTAAGCAAGCCTGAGTCTAATTGTGCAAGTGCAAGGTACTACCCAAATACTGTAGAACACCAACAAATGGCTAGGATAGGGACAGTTTGAAAGTCCTGCAGGGAGTCTGATAGCCGGCCTATAGGGAAAACACAGTTAGCCGAAGTCCGTGAACAGACAGTAGGGGTTATCAGTCTATAGCACTAACCAGGGTTACGGACGACTGGGCTAGGGCAGGAATCCCAAGGAAGATGTGAGGGGGACGGCTGTAGGACCCACAACAATAATACACACCCTTGGACTGTTCTTGGGTCTAATGAGAATCCATGCCATTGGTGACAATGTACAGTGTCATTCCCGATGCTTGTGTTGTTATTCTTCCTGTATATTACAGTGCATGTTCATTACTATTAATAGAGAATGAGAACATGATGGAAAGTACGGATTCGGGACAAAAAGACGCCACTCAAGGAGCGCAGGTGTAACAGTTTAACAGGCTTGCTATATCTGTTGATCTTTTTTAAATGTTTTGTTCATAGGAATCTTAAATGTGTATGAATAGAACATTTGCAGTTGATTGTGAAAACATTTAAGAAAAAGATGAAAAATGTAACCGAATGAAATTTTAAATTGTCATATATATGTCGACAAAGTATACAGCTTGTCTAACTTTGATTTATTGTCATTGTCCTATTGAAGCATAACACGGACACAGGCACAGGATCAGTTACTGTTACCCAGCGCCTCCAAAATAAAAAGTGTGGGTATATGCGATTGATGAAAATATACTAGTGTAATTCATGTTCCTTTTATATAATGGCTTCTAAGATGTGCTTGGACTCAAGACTTTGCGTTGCTATCATTTGGACATTTACAGCTAGCAGGGATCCACCATATTTACATTTACATTTTATCCCTTGAGGCGGAAGAAGAACAGGAAATCCCAGACCACACCACAAAAAGGGATGCTGTCATTCAAATGATGGTGACTCGATAACAAATATTGTTGAAGATTTCTGAAAATCATGGACCGACCAATGTTGTAATAATGGATGCCCATGTCCAGTGGCCAGAATTTGAGTTGACCACCACAGTAGAGCTATAGAAAGTAAATTAGATTTACTCACTGTAGTGACGAGAGTACTCAGTCCATAGGCCCCTTTCCCCCATCCTTGTGGGGCATTCCCCAACATGGGGATGGTACTAGAACCTTTGCCAGTGAAAAATTGAGTTGCCCCTTTAAATACAGTATAGCATGCGGCCCCGGGCGTTGGAACACCCCCCCCCCCCTCAAGGCCCGGGGGCCTCTGACGCCCCACCTCAGTTGTCAGGAATAGGGTCTGGGGCAAGCCCAGGAGACAGTATATTAGAAAATAAGGAAAAAAACTACAGTTCCCAGCAGGTTTAGGGGCGAGTTGTAGTCTATGGAATTCGCGCTGTGAGACAGCTGAAGCCATTAGGAGAGTATTTAGCCGTTGACCGCCCGTGCACAGGTGCTGATAATTGAGGTTATACAGCACGGGCGGTCATGACGGCGTGCGAGGAGCTTTGGACGATCTGATGGCAAGCTGGCGAGAAACATTCACGGAGGCGAACAGGGGCTGCAGGCAACACGACAGTGAGAGAGAGAGAGAGTTGCCGACCCGCACATGTGGATCCTTGCGGGCTGACTCTGGGGTATGGTGTAGGGTAATTAAGAACCCTAGTTCCTACTTAAGGGTACTCAGGAGCTGGACAGGCTATGCAGCAGTTTCAGTAGTCCAGTAATAAGTGTCTGTGTTATATATATATATATATATATATATATATATATGCGCATGTTCTCTCTTCCCTACTTTCCCTTTGTCATTCCACTCGCTTTCCTTAACTCCGTCTTCCCCCCATTGGCTGCCACGTGGTTATCTGTGTATTTACTTTCAGACGCCTGTGCCAACCACGGTGGAAGGGTCGATCTATTCGGCTTCTGTGGTTCGGGAGAGGGGGTTGAAACCCTTTCATCCCTCATTAGACTTGACATCAGTCCCCTTTTAACACATCGGATGCTTAAATACCTGGCTACATTGAATATATTAGCCCCTGGAATACAAGCGGTGGAAGGTGGGTGGGACGTATGGAGGAAAGGGAACTATGGACTATGAGTACTCTAGTCACTAAAGTGATTAACTTGAATTACTCATACTTCCCGTCCCGTTTCCTCCATCCTTGTGGGTGATTCCACCAGACAAGACCATAGGGTGGAGTTGCGACAACCTGCCTCATATGTAGGACGCAACAAAAAGGTTCTTCAGAACCGCCTGACCGAACTCTGCATCGCGCCTGGAGCTGGTATCCAGGGAATAGTGCTTACAGAAGGCCGACTGAGTGGCCCAGGTAGCGACCTTGCTGATGACATCCCAAGAAGCATGTCTCTGAAACACAACGGCTGTGGCTTTAGCTATGAGCATGTATGCCCGCGGGAACTGGTTTGCCCATGGCCGTATACGCCACTGAAATGGCCTGGACCATCCATTGGGCGATAGAAACTTTGGAAGCTTAGGTGCCGTGAGACGTGCCCCCGAAAGTGATTAACAATGCCTCAGACTTCATGAAGGATTTTGTTAGAGAGAGATAAAACTTGAGGACTCTCTTGAGGTCCAAGGAACGTAAAGCCCTTTCTGCCTCCGGCTGCTGGTTTCGAGAACACCAGCAGGCAGATTTCCTGATTCAAATGCAATGGAGAGACCACCTCGGGCCAAACATTTGGATGAGTGCGTAAAATGGCAGTTGTTATGAAATGTGGTGAAGGGCTTGCATGATGGCAACGCCTGCAGCTCGTCAACCCTGTGGGCAGAAATGAGCGCCACCATTATTACTGTCTTTAGTGTCACCAGCCGGATGTCCACCGAGCCCATCAAATCAAAGGGCCTGTTCTGCAAGGCTGCAAGAACCACACTGAGGTCCCAGACCAGATGCGGCCTATGCAACCGGAGGAAAAAGAGTGGACAACCCCTTGAGGTTGGCCTTAACTGCTGGATTGGCTGCTGAAAAAACGTGCTCTGGGAAATTCTTGTAGGGCCAATGTTTCAGTGGGAGCCCCCTTCACCTGACCGGATCCTACCCTCGTGGTGATGACAGACCCCTCTCTTTCGGGGGCTACTCTGGAGGGGTTCACGATTCCTGGAGCATGACCAGGACGGAAGCCCTCCTACATATCAATCTGTTCAGGGCAGTGGGCCTTGTGAGAAAACTGAGGGTGTTCTCCCAAGTGGACCTCAAGAATTCCTTTTCAGGTGGCCAGGGAAGGGCTGGCACTCTCAGATCCCAACCCTGGGGGTGGACGAGCAAGCGAGGGAGGATTACATGGATAGGGGAGCCCAGCGTTGTGCTCGGGGAAATACCCCAAGTGAGACACAGTATGGTCGCCAGTCATAGGGCCTCATTACGACACTGGCGCTAATGGGTTAACGGCGCCGTAAAAGGCTGCGGCGCAGTTAACCCATTAGCGCCTGATTACTAGGTCCCTTTGCGCGACCCGACCTTAACGGCTGGTCTACACCAGCCGTTTAAGTAGGGACCCGCAAAGGGACCTTGGTGCTAAGTACGGTATCGCAATTTGCGGTACCGTACTTAGCGCCTTCCCCATTCCCATTGAGCCCTATGGGGCAAAAATGGGAATGGGGAAGGGCCATGGAGGAAGGGGGAATTACCGCCCTGCCAACCTTGTAATGGGGTGGTAATTTCCCCTTTCTCCATGGCGGAGTCGGTAAGTTACCGGCATGGACCATGGTGCTATTAGCACCATGGTTTTCCGCCTGGGTCGTAATGAGGCCCATAATGTCGAATGCAAAAAGTTGAATCCAAAAATGCTGGAAAAAAAAAATGTCGGAAAAAAACCTTGAATGTGTTTTTTTATTTGTATATTTTTTTGGCTTTAGCTAGTAAAAATAAACGGGGGGATAGAGGGGAACCCCCCCATTAAAATCTTTTTTTTTTTTTTAAAACATTTGAAATATTTTTTTTTTACTTTTTGCATTCGACTTTTTTGAAATTGACTTATTCACTATAAACCACACAGTATTATACCAGGGAAGAAGGAGAGGAAGACGAGATCCCTGAGACCTTTGTAAGTTGTACCACATCAGACTCCCTTCCTCTCAATGAAGCTCCCTTAATAAAATCCAACCACCCCTACATCTCTGGTAAACCAAATAGGAGCCCAAACCCCTTTACACTCGAAAAACCTTGTTTTCCTGTTTTCTACCCAAATACTCCCAATTCTTCTTCTCCACATACCTCTGATTATTCTTTTCCGAGCACCTAGTCAACTGACAAAACACTACCGTTCCCACATCCTTCCTGTTTATTTCCCAATAAGAATCCCGCTCATTCTCTTTTATATCACAAACCCTTTCAGTCTCATCCTTCTGAGTTTACCAAAACCCCATCCTACCCCATAGGAGACTCAGAACCTCTACCATCCCCCTTTTCCGACACAAACACTTTCCAAACCATGGAAAACAACGGACTAACCCTAGAGCCGTTTACCTGACATGTCCCGACACAAGGGTCAGGCCAAGTCAGGCAATTAACCAGAATCACACACACACCTGACAGCCCTTTCCTTTCCCCACAGGGATAAAAGGTGGAGCCCGAGAGCACACGGAGAGCAAGATAGACCGCACAATGAAAGAGCTATCCAAGCAGGGCAGTTCAAGAGGAGGAGAAAGGCGGTGAGAATCGAAAGGGTAACAAGGAGAGAAGTGACTTTGCCCTTTCTGACCCAGACCTGTGAAGCCTCTGTGGAAGGAATCGTAAAACTGCGAGCAGTAGCCAGGGTGTTGCAGCAGATGTCAACGGTACATGGAGCATGCCTATGCTGATGAGCAGGACAGAGAGAGACGCCTGCTACCGTGGTACCGTCCTGCGGTGAGTCGATGGGATAACCGATCAAAACTGAACTGTGTTGAATGAAAGTCGCAAAGTGGCAAGTTAAGAAAAGTTCAAAGAACTGTGAACATTGAGGGAAAACAAGCTGCGGAGAGGTCCAGCACCACGTGGGTGCCTACTCGAGAGACTGGTTGATCCCGCATTTGTTGAACTACCGATACCAGAAGGCCCCATGAGAGCCGCCAGCAAAAGGTCAAAGTGGTCATGCACGGGGTCTAGCAAAACCCTCCTGTCCAGTCGAAAGTCTTTGACCTGCACGTAATTGGGAAGCTAAGGGCGATGATTCCTGCATAATGAGAATAGAGAAAGAACTGTGTGAAAGGCGAGAATTGATAAGAGTGAACCCGACAGAGGGATGTCCACAGTGAACTGTTTAAAAAGACATTAAGACTTGTGAATGTGAAAGGAGAAATTGCTTTGAACACCAAGCCATAGCGAACCTGACAGAGGGAGACTAACATTCAATAACGGTCTGAGCCCGGAAGAGGGGGATCCAAGGGTGACAAGTCATCACCCTAAGATTGGTGAAAGCAAAAGGAGAAAGCGTGTGATAAGAGCCATAGTGAACCCGAATGAGGGAGGCAAACATTCGAGAAGGGTCTGAGCCCGGAAAAGGGGGATCCAGGTGTGGAAAACCATCGCCCCACCGACACATGAATGCAGCTTAGAAATCTTTTGAATACAAGCCGGAGTGAACCCGACAAAGGGAGGCTGATATTCGAGAGGGGTCTGAGGCCGAAAGAGGGGACCCAGGCATGAAGAATCATCACCCTAAGTGCAATTCGAAAGGAACTTTTGTTTATTATTTTGAACCTATCAGACCCTCGGAAGCAAGAATCTTAACCCCTGAATGTCCTGATATCGCTGGGAATTTTCGGTGGATCGGAGCCTGGAAGAGGGAGATCCAATCACCCAACATACATTTGGAAAGGAACTTTTTGAACACATCAGGTCCTCTGAGGCAAGAGACTTTTTGTAGAAAAGTGACTTAACCACCAAAGGTCCTGATACCTGAGAGCGGAACTGTCGTCTCGTGCTGGGAAAGCTCGAGCATGTGCTGTGCTCTGGAGTCCCGCCTTGTCCCGTGCTCAAAACTTGGGCAAGGAAGACCCCCGGCTAACACATCATGACTTATCATTTATGAACACTTCTTTCTTTCTAGTGAACCCTATCCCACACACACTTTGTATTTAGTTGTAAGGATTGGCAATCTTTTTTTTAAATATAGGCCCTTTTTTATTAGACAAGGCGCCACTAGGACTGCCTTATTATTTGATGGTCGTAACTTGTTCCCATCTTAGATGTAGGTTTAGAATAGGCATTTTTCCAACCTACCTATACAGTTTAATAAACACACTTTACTTGTATCTCTCTATTTCTGATACCAGGTCTTCCTTACATCTTGGCCCTCAAGGCGTTTCTTCCCCTGATCAGGGACAAGTTGGTTCTGGTCAGGACGGACAATTCTAATACAATGTTTTACCTGAACAAGCAGGGTGGCACCTGTTCCCCCCCCACCCCTCCTCTGCATGGAGGCGGTTTCAACATGGGAATGGGCCCTTATGAAGAGCATTTGGAATTTGGCAGTCCACCTGCCGGCAAACAGCAATGCAGCCGCAGATCAACAAGTCGCTTGGGGTTCAACACCGATGAGTAGGAGTTCCACGACTGCTCCTTGTTGCCCCTGTTTCAGCGTTGGGAGTTCTCAGACCAGGACTTGTTTGTATCTCCCCTGAATGCCAAGTGCCCCCAGTTTGTCTCATGGACAGTTCAGGTCAGGGGTCACTGGGAGATGCCTTGCAGATATGCTGGCACGGCTGCAGCTGTTACACTGTCACACCCACCGCTCTGCTTTAGCCGACCCTCTGCGAAATCTGGGCTTCTGTGGGCTGCAGCCTCATCCTGGTTGCCCCCACTGGCCTTCGAGATCCTAGTTTTCGGATCTGCTGCAGTTGTGCTCCCAGGGTCCTGTCCATCTTCTGCTCCCCACACAGGGGGTTCCTGACTCAGCAGGGCGTAGCAGTGGAACATCCGGACCGGCCAAGCTGGCTCTGGTGGCCTGGTTCCTGATCAGCTGAGGCTTCAGCATGCTCAATTTTCAGTTGACAACTGCGATATCATTCAGCAGGCCAGGAGGCCCTCGACTCGGTCCCAATATAAAAGGAAATGGACTAGGTTCTGCAATTGGGCTTGCGACAAGGGTCTGGAACCTGTCTCCTGTTCTCTGGATGATGTAGTGGCTTTTTCAGCATACCTGGCTTGCTCTGCAGTTCAGGTGGATACTTACCACATGTAATTGGCAGCCATTGGGGCTTCAAGTAATTTCCCCGAGCATGCGTTTTTGGCTGCCAACCCAGTGGTTATGGCCCACCTTAAAGGGTTGTCTAGGATTTTTCCTCCAATGCATAGGCTGCATCCGGTCTGGGGCCGCAATGTGGTTCTTGCGGCTTTGCAACGCAAGCTTTTCGAGCCAATGGCCTCTGTGGACATCCGCTTGGTGATCTTCGTGCAAGCCTTTCACCACGTTTCACAACGACAAGGTCATCTTGCGCACTCACCCAAACTTCTTGCCCAAGGTGGTCTCTCCATTCCATCTGAATCAATAGATCTGCCTGCCGGTGTTCTTCACGAACCCACAGTCGGAGGCAGAGAGGGCCCTACATTTCTTGGACCTCAAGAGGGTTCTCAAGTTCTATCTCTCTCGGACAAGATCCATTAGGAAATCTGAGGCATTGTTCGTGACTTTTGGGGGCTCCTCCCCCGGCTCTCAGGTTTCGTTGGATGGTTCAGGCCATTTCGGAGGCCTACACACCCATGGGAAAACCTGTTCCTGGACGGATTCATGCCCATGCCGTTAGAGCTAAGGCCACGGCTGTCACGTTTCAAAGACATGCTTCTTGGGATATCATCAGCAAGATGACTACTTGGGGCACTACATCGTCCGCCTGTAAGCACTATTTGCTGGACATCAGCTCCAGGCGCGATGCAGAGTTTAGTCAGGCGGTTCTGAGGAACCTTTTTGCTTCGTCCTAGATATGAGTACGGTTGTCACAGCTCCACCCTATGTTCTTGTTCGGTGAAATCACCCACAAGGATGGAGGAAAGGGGACGGGACATATGAGTAATTAAAGTTACTGTAGTCACTAGAGTACTCATAGTCCCCGTCCCTCGATACGTCCCACTCGCCTTCCCCCGCTAGTATGCCAATGGCTTATAAGTAACATGAGTAGCCAGGTATCAAAGCGGTGCAATGTGTTAAAAGGGGACGGAGATGAGGCGCCGGAGGGTGGGGCCTCGGCGGGGCGTTCCAACGCCTGAGGCCACGCCCCCACGTGCTATACTAAATTTAAAAGGGAAGCTCATTTCTTTGATGCCAAAGGTTTTGGTACCATCTTTATGTTGGGGGACGCCCACAAGGATGGAGGAAAGGGGACTATGGACTACGAGTACTACAGCGAGTAACTTTAATGTTTACCTGAACAAGCAAGGTGGCACCCGTTTCCCCCCTCCTGTGCATGGAGGGTAGTATCAATCTGGGAATGGGCCCTGACAAGGGATATGGATTTCCTCGATCCATCTCCCAGGGTACAGCAATGCGGAAGCGGACAAGCTGAGCCCTTTGGGGTTCAGCACCTATGAGTGGGAGTTACACATCAACTCCTTGTTGCCCCTGTTCCAGCGTTGGGGGTTGCCGGATCTGGACTTATTTGCATCTTCCCACAATTCCAAGTGCGCCTCGTTTGCTTTGTGGGCAGGACTGGGTCAGGAGTCTCTAGAAGACGCCTTCCAGATCTGCTGGCATGGCCGCAGGTGTTATGCCATCCCTCCTCCCCCATTGCTCCAGTGGACCCTCTGCAAATTGCAGGTGTTGGTGGGCTGCAGCCTCATCCTGATTGCCCCCACTGGCCTTTGCGGGCATCTGCTGCAGTTTTGCTTCCATGGGCCTGTCCATCTTCCTATCCCCAGTAGGGTGTTCCAGACACAGCAGGGCGGGCAGTGGAGCCCCAGGACCCAGTCAAGATGGCCCTAGCGGCCTGGTTCCTGACCACTTACTCCATTTGCGGATGTCAACTGGGACATCATAGAGGAGGCCAGGAGGCTGTCTACTCCATCCTAGTATAAGAGCAAGTGGACTAGGTTTTGGCACTAGCCTCGCAACAAGGGGCTGTACCCCATCACCTGCTCGCTGGACGACGTGCTGGCTTTCTCTGCATATCTGGCGCACCAGAAAAGACTGGGTAAAAGGAGCACTGGTAAAGGGATCTGTCCGATTGAGACCTTGTCTCCTGATCCCAATTGGCCGCTGTGTGGAGCTGGGGGTGCCTCATCTTGAGAGGTGCGTGCTGTACAGTCAGCACGCAGGAGGCCATCAGGCCCAGAATGGAGATGAGCTTCTCGGGTGTGGGGAACACACGCTTAACGGTAGTGTTCCAACGTGCCCCTAGAAAGACCAGATCCTGAGACAGGCGTAACTGCGATTTCCTCTGGTTGAAGAACAATCCCAGCTGGTGAAGGGTATCCGCCAATTTCTGGCAGGAGTGCACCACCCGTTCAAGTGACCCCGCCCTCACCAACCAGTTGTCCAGATAAGGGTATAGATAATGGCCCTTCAAGCGGAGAAGGCCCGCCACTGTGTTTATCAACTTCATAAAGACGCGAGGGGCCGAGTTCAGGCCGAAAGGCAGCACCTTGTACTATAAGTGGTACGACATAATTGTAAACCGTAGAAACTTCTGCTGCGGCTGGTAGATGGGGACATACAGGTACACATCCTTGAGGTCTAGGGAACACATCCAGTCCGCTGTGCATAGAGACCTGGCTATATGCGCGGGAGTAATCATCTTGAAGCGTTATAGCGGTAAAGATAGGTTGAGAAATGACAAGTCCAGCATTACCCTCAGGTCAGTCTGGTTGTTTTTGGGCACTGCAAATATCCTGGAATAGTAGCCGGAGCCCCGTCTGACTGAGGAACGAAGGCTCTTCATCCTAGGTGTCATCACCTCCCTCCCCTTTTTTCCAGACGGAGGGGAGTCCAGGTCTTGAGCCCCCGGAGCTGGAGGGGTCCCCCTTGATCCGGACCCGAGGATAGCTGTGGATCCATTGGCTGCTGCAGGGAAGGCATTGGTGGTACAGGAGGAGCACAAGGAGGGCTCTGAAGCACCGGGAGGGCCTGGACCAGAGGAGGAACAGGCCAGGGCCGGTCTTTGCATCAGGCAGTGCAGACGGCTGCCTGATGTGCCAGGCTCTAGGGGGCGCCAGTCTGGCTCCATTATTATTTTAATTACATTTTAACACAGACATGAATAGCCCTTTCTTTGCCGCGCTCTGGGTGTAGCACAAGCACATCAATTTATAAACATCAAGCGTTTTAATTAAGAGTGTAAAATAACCTGAAATTGCTTCTATTTAATATTAATCAATATTGGGCAACCAATATAAACAATACAGAGGAATGGGCATTCGGAATGTAGTATTACTCTGTAATACCGCAAGGTAAGGTTGGAGTTGCAGACTGCAGAAGCAACAATCTATGTTTACAAGTCCACCATTTACATTTGTGCCTCACATCTGTGTTATCACTGAAATAATGCAATTAACTTGAAAATTAGTGAAGGTTGCAGCCTAAAAACACTGTGCAGAGAAGTGATACAGCCCCCATATGCGGTTATATATTTTGTGGGTCGTCCTCATTTCCCTAGCACTCTGCAATCTGTCTTAAATGTGCCCCAAGCCAGGCTTCCCCATGCTGCTTGGTTTTGCTAAGAGACTGCACAGGACAAACACAGACACAAAGCTGCACCCATCATTGTGTTGCACCCAGTCACATGCCGAGGCAAACACAGGCACTGAAGAAGCACCAGATCAGACACAAATGAGAGGGTGTGGATAAATGGTGTGCACAGCCACCGGTTAAAATGATGTGCACCCAACCCCTCACCCTGAGTAAATCAAGCAGAGCCCGGCAAATATCCATGATCAGCTTCAGTGATACTCCTCGGTTCATCATGTTTGGTAAGACAAACAGAGCCGTAGAAGGACAAGACACAGAAAATAAATGGTGGTGGCAGCAACACATTTAACAAATGACCGTCAATTGGCAATGTAGAGCATTTTATTGTTAGCACCTGCAATCGTATGCATACATTAGGCAATTGAAATCAGATGGGTGTTCATTCTTGCATGTCAGGGGAGTGATTGTAAGTGTAGTGGCAGGAGGCCGTTCATTTTCACATCAGAGCTTAAGTGTGTGGTTTCTGAGTGGCTTTATAAGTTAAAGAGAGATATAACTGATTGTAACATTGAAGCTGCACTAGAATAGTCTCAGTAGAATGTGTAAAGAAGTTAGATGCCCCCACACAAGTAAGTTTGCACCTCCCCATCGTCTGTGAAGTTAGCACCTCTGCCAACATTTTGGGGGGGTGCCAATGATGCTTCCTGCCTGGGGTGCAATCTGGTCTAAGTCCGGCCCTGGAACAGGCAACGGTACTGGAAGCACCGGAGGGACCGGGGGAGGGCCCAGAGGCAGAGGCCTGGTCGGCACAACCTGTGGAATCACTTCCTTGAGGATACCCTTGAAGAGCCATGTCAACGGCAGGGAGCGCATGGCGAAGCACTCCTCGCAAGCCGACCGATCACGAGGGGCATGGCCCTCAGCGGCACAGAGTTTCCTTTCCTGATCAAAGCGCCTTGGGCGTGTAGCCGTAAGGCTGCGAGCGGTAGATGTGACCCTGCAGAGACCACCAGCCTGTACCATGAAGTCCGCTGCTGCTTCCTGTGGGAAGGGGACTGGAACCTTCTTGCATGGCCCACTCCATGGGCAAAGGACCGGGCAGGCTCAAATCCAAATCTAGGACTGCCAGGCTCTGCCACGTGATTGTCTGCCATCTTGGGGCCTTGCACCACGCCCTGAGCAGGAGGGCGCAAAGGCCCAGTGCCACATGCTGGCTCAGGCATGCAAGGGCACCCCTTGGTCGTGGAACCTGAATCAGAAGCGTCAACCTCAGAGATGGCTCTGGTAGGCTCAGAACCCTCGGCCCGCAGTCCGGTAGTCAAATCGCCCTGCGCAACGGCCTTGGAGGTGGCTCTGGTAGGCTGGGTGCCCTCTGCTACAGAGCTGGTAGTCACAGTGGCTCGTGCTAAGGCCCGACTCTGGTAGGTAGAACACAACGATCCTTTGCCCACTGGGGCCGAAGAGGAGGACGAACTTTATCGCGTCCCCATGGGCCGCCCGGAAGAGCCCCTCGGGTTGGGAGCCGGTAGCCTTGCTGGCCTCGGGTCGGTCGAAGGAACATCCAGAAGAAACCCTGGGCCCCTTGGATTGGGAGCCGGTGACCTTAACAGCCTCAGGTCTTCCAGAACCAGAATCCAAGGTACCCTTTCCTGAGGACACCTCCGGAGAGGAGCCGTACTAAACAAAGGGCCTACCCTGTCTTGACGTTGGGTCCTGGAGACAAAGGGCCTCATTACACGGTAGGCGGTAGGGACATACCGTTACCGGTAAGGGATTACCGGTATCGGTAAATCCCCTCCCCAATCACGACCCGGACATACCGCTATTAGCGGCACCGCAAAGTACGGTGGCACTAATAGCGGCAAGTCCGTGAGCGCGCGGCCCCTCAGACCGGAAATAGCGGCATAGCGCTAATATCACGGCATCACGAGCCATGCGTACATGGCAATACCGGCATGTAGTAGACCCAAAGAACCCTTACCGGCAAGGCGCTAATAGCGGCATCGCGAACCACACGTTAAAAGAGCACAGCAGAGTTCCCACCTGCCACAGGTGGACAAAATCAGCACAGGTGGAGGCAATGGAGACTGGCAGCACAAAAGAGCACACCACACCCCTCCCCACACCCATTCCCACACCAAGATGGATGCAATACTAGCAGCATTACATGGGCTAGAGGACATGATTGCTGTGCAGCAGCTACAACAACAGGCAGCACAGAGGAGACGCAGGAGGAGGAGGAGGAGGGCAAGACAGGCGCAGCAAGCACCACCAGTGCACCTAGTGATACCACAGAGGCAGCCACCAATTCCCAGGATCAGAGCCAGTCCAGTCAACCTAACCCCTGAGCAGATACACACCCTGTACCGTCTGGACTGGGATACCATCACCACCATAGTAGACATGATATACAACGACATTGTGAGTCTCATTGACATCCGTACTGCCATCCCCCCTCTACTGATGGTAGTAACAGTGCTCCACTTCTTGGCCACAGGCACCTACCAGCATACGGTAGGTCAGATGCATGGCATATCACAACCAGTATTCTCACGCACACTGAACCAGGTGCTCGATGCCCTCCTGCAGCACACAAGTCAACACATATACATGCCATGGACTGCCCAGGAGATCTCCAACACCAAAGTTGGCTTCCATTCACTGGCAGGCATCCCAAGTTGCATCAGGGCCATCGACTGTACCCATGTAGAACTGGTGGTCCCACATGCCAATGAGGTAGTGTACCGTAACAGAAAGCAATACCACTCCATCAACGTCCAAATGGTATGTGACTCCAATAAGATCATCACACATTGCTGTGCCCGATATCCCGGTTCAACCCATGATGCAATGGTCCTGCGGAACTCGACAATACCACGATACATGGAGCGACATGCTGGACAACGTTCGTGGCTACTTGGTGAGTAGCAGGCCGACCACATGTCAGTGTGATGTGGATTGTGAGTGGGGGGTGAGATGCATACTCCAACTGGCCGTGAATGGGGGGGGGGGAGATGCATACTCCAACTGGGCGTGAACTTGTGTCATGAGAAGAATGGACATACATATTTGCATCACTGTACAGTGAGGCAGCCCACAATGGACCAGAGACAAAACCACATGCCGGAAGTGAGTGCCACGGCAAACATATCAATCCATTATGCCAAACAGGCCATTCCAAACAACATGCACACCGCACAACACACCATTCCCCCATTACACAAATCAGCAACATGCATATCAAAATCACAACTGAAATGTACGCTGAACAACATCAGAAATGGTCCGCGCACATGAGTGCATACAAATGGATCCCCTGTAGCCATTGTGGTGAGGCACACCCGTACCCCACCACAGAATTGCCATCAAACAGCATGGGGACATCAACTAAGGAATGGCAGTGTACTAGCAGTGTGGCACTAACGTTGCCAGGGCCAGGAAACACAAATCACTTAAACTCTGGCGGGACATGGCAATCCCTGCTGTATGCATGCATGGTGCATGTCCACTTGCAAGGACCACCTCACCTTCCCACATTGCAGTTACCCTGATTGCCATGCGTGCTTGGATCAGGGGATGTCGTTGGATATGCAATGTTTGTTTGTGTGATATATGCACGCTCCACATTATGTAGACACTTACACATACCCATTGTTGCACCCATGCAGGTGATGCAGGTTATCCCCTGAAGAGGTGGCTCCTTACCCCTGTGCGGAACCCACAGAACAGGCACGAAGAGGACTACAATCATGCACACACCCGTACCCGCGTGGTGATCGAGCAGACATTCGGCCTATTGAAGGAACGCTTCCGGTGCCTCAGCAGGTCGGGCGGGGCACTCCTGTACGGGCATGAGAAGGTGGCCAAGATCACCATGGCATGTGTCATGCTTCACAATATGTGTATCAGACGGAATGTGCCAATGCCCCCTGACATAGAACTGCGACCACCGTCTGAGGATGATGACGGGGATGAGGATGGAGGAGAGGGGGCTGCAGGTCATGCAGGTGGCGATGCCCATGAGGGACGTGCTGTGCGGCAGCACCTGATAGACCATTGTTTCTGATGCACATGGATTAGGAGGGTGCAATTGGTGTTCAGCTCAGGGCACGGGGTGTATGGAGGACATAATCACAGTGCACCCTTCAACAATAAAGCACACATACACAATTATCAATGTCCATTCATGTGATTATCCATGCCATTACGTCTGTATTGAGCATTATGACATTCAAACGTGCATGTACCCTCCACCCCAACAACCCTCCCCCCCCTCCCCCCACAACTCCCCCAAACACCCTCCCCCCTCCCCCCACAACTCCACCGAACACCCTCACCCCCCTCCCCCCACAACTCCACCGAACATGGTGTGCACATCAGTGCTGCATTAGTTCCCAAGTGTCAACAGGGACAGGCTGGCCCTACTTCCCTCCTCCACTACCACCATTGGGGGGTTGTGAGTCTGACCGCCGCAAGGACCGGCTGGACCTGCGCAGGATGGTTGTCTGGTCGGAGCTAGTAGACGAGGGCGTGGCTGGTTGATCTGCTCCCTGTGAGTGACGCATGCTCTCCATCGCCTCAGCAATGCGCGTTAGGACCTGCCTCACAGCGGCCATCTCGTCACATAGGCGCGTCGTGTTGCTGTCCATGGCAGCTTTCATGTCCCTTGACAACACCCGGATCTCCTCCCTGGTCGAGGCAGCCTCGCTCACTTGCCGGGCAACCAGGGCATTGAGCTCCTCCTGGCGCTGGCGTATCAGGCTCATGGTGTCGTCTGCGGCCCTGCCCGTTACTCCTCGGCGCAGCTTGCTGCATGTGGCCGACATCAGGTGAGCTCGCCACGGGACTGAATGACCCATCCATTGCATCTCCGGCATGCACCTCATGGATGCTGCCATTGGATGTGTTGCATGGGCTGTGGAGTGGGGACAGCTGGGGGCTGGGTGTACGCTGCCCTTCCGGTGTCGGACATGGGTCGTCCACATCACTCATAGGTGCCGTGGCTGCTGCTTCCCCAACGGAGCTATTGGCTGCGGACGGCGTGCCTTCTGGCACTGGCTCCTGAGTGGTGGGGGTGGGTGGTGGGGGTGCTGCCACAGTGTCGGATGGCATTTCGACCCTTGGTGTGGTCGTTGCGTGGGTGGCTTTTGAACGCTGGGCCACTCCAGATATCCCAGTGCCCCTCGATGTACTGGGCCTGGTGCCTGCATCCTTTCCCTTGGCCTGCTTTTTGGGTGGTGGGGCCTGCGTTGCAGAGTCCAGCTCCTCACTGTCAGATTGCGACCCTGTGGGGGAGCAAGACAGGGATAACATCAGTGATGGGTCAACGTGCATCATGCATATGTTGTTGTTGCTGCAGTTCTTTGGATTTGGACATCTACTTTGGGCCTGCAGGTTGTTGGCCAGATGGGTGGGTCATCCGGACATGTGTCAGGGTGACACGTGTGTGAGGTGCTGCATGCATGTGGTTGTGTGGGGATGTGCAGGGCATATATGCAGGGTTGTGTACATGTGTGTGTGATGACCCCATCCATTAGCTGATTCCCAATTCACATTTGGGGGAGGGACTCATGCTTGGCATTGCTGTGTCTTGCGTGGTCACTCACCTCCGTCTGACGTTGTTGCCACACCACACTCCATTCGGCCCACTCCCTCGATGGATTCTATGCCAATGGTGCTGGCACATGTCTCCTCCCACTCCTGCATCTTCATCGGGGATCCACCTCCGCCTCCTGTGCCCATGGCCAGATTCCTGTTGGCCGATAAAATGCTGCGTACACGGAGGCGCAGATCATCCCACCGCTTGCGCACGTCCTTTACGGTGCGGGGGGTGGAGCCCACCGCACTGACTTTCTGCGCCACCTCAGCCCAGATTTCCTTTTTTCTCAGGAGTGCCGGGCGCCGCATGTCGCTAGCGAACACTACGTCTGCATTTGCAGCCAGGGTGTCTGCCAGCATTTTCAATTCCTCGCTTGAGAAGCGTTCTTTGCGCTGGCGCGCATCGGCTTTCTTTAGGGCCTTGGGCATTGTTTGTTCTTCTGGGATGTGGTTTTGCCAGTCGTGGTGTTGCTGCAGGTCCTGAGTGCAGGGGATGGCAATGGATTGTGTTTTTAAAGATGGCCGCCGGGCTCTTTCCCGTTCCGGTGCGATGACGCTATTTCCGGTTCCGGTGTTTTACGGTGACCGCTAATAGCAGTGACCGCTAATAGCAGTGACCGCTAACAGCGGTGACCGCTAATAGCGTGCAGCATGAGGGCGGAGGTGCTATCAGCACTTTGGTCGGAGCCGGTAAGGTGCTTTTCCGCCATGGCGGTGGGGTCATTTACCGTCATGGCCCTATGCGCGTGTCCGCTGACTCGTGATGTAACGCTATTAGCGGTCTCCTACGATGGCGGACACGCTAATGGCGCCATGACGGTAAATCACATTTTTTAGCGCCTACCGTGTAATGAGGCCCAAAGTCTTTAAGATAACCTGGAGTAGAAGCATGGAAGATCTCCCTCCAGCGAGAAAGACTATTCTTCAAGGCCCGGTGATCGGGCCCCAGGCACTCAAGACAGAATGCATGGGGGTCCGCGCCGGGAACGAGAGATCGCAGGATGTGCTTTTCATGAAGCCTCCAGCAGCCGGCATGCGCCGGGGAGGCGAGACACCGAAGGGAGGTAAAGAAATTTTAAAAAACAGAACTGGGAGCAAGCAGAACGTTTAAAAAAGTCTCTGCCTAGCTGCCAGGTCTGACACCTTCTGTTCAGAAAAAGAGTGGGATGAGGCGCAGGAGGGTGGGGCCCTCAGAGGGCGTTTCAACAGCCAGAGCTGTGCCCCCGTGTGCTACACTAAATTTAAAGAGGAAGCTCAATTATTCACTGCCAAAGGTTCCAGTACCGCCACCATGTTGGGGGACGCCCCTCAAGGATGGAGGAAAGGGGAAGGGACATATGAGTATGAAGGATCATTGTTACTGCATAACATTTCCTCCTTATTTTCCATCATCAACTAAAGAGGCAAGGACATTCAGTACGGATTAAGTTATGCAATCAACACCATTGAAAGGGTTAGAGCAAGATTCTTCTGAATTTTTACCTGTTTTGCCAATTGAATCTCAGCCAATGATTTATCCCTGTTGGAAAACACCAAAGCAATGTCAGAATTAACTGATAAAGACACAGACCCGTACTACAGTATGAGAAATGTGGAGGAAATAACCACTCCCCTTGAAGCAGAAAAAACGGAATTGCCTGACGAGTGGCTTTTGTGGGATCCAAAATATACAGTATTTTTCTGTTCCAGACTTGACATTTTTAAGATGCTGAAATACAACATACAAATATAACCCAAGGTAACAGTTGTAGCAAACCTATGAAATATTTTAAACGACAAGTAGTTGGAATAAACCTGACCATTTAAGAAATCTGTGAGGACAAATAATGCAGCCTTTCTTGGTCCACTGGGCCAATTCTTGGAAATGTTCCAGCTGTTCATTTACTAGGTTCTTGCACACTGTTCTTTAGTGTCTCCAGATTGACAAATATCTCAAGCTTTGTGGTGGCCCAGGTGACTGAATATACATCGTCGGTTACTTTTTTACCTGATGAGTCAGATGAATTTCCTCGCTCTCATGTTGATGGTAATCAGTGTTTTCTCTTCTTCTGCACCGAAGAGGAGGATGAATGGCAAAAACCACTTCTAAAATGGGACGTCTTGCTGTGCTTCTTGTGCTCTTCTCTTACTGGCCTCTCCCTCTGAAGCGGATTCTTTCTCAGGCACCCTGCACCTCTGCTCTGATGAAAAACCTCTGGACAGAATATTTTGTGATTTCACTGGTGGGGCAGCCTAGAGACACTTCTGGCACACATTAACAAATCGCCTTTGGGTTCATGGCCTAGCAGGAATCTCAGTCTGAGACATCTTAGGTAGAAGCGCCTGTACCATTTGAATTCAAGGCTTTAGCAGAACCAGAGTTGATTTTAACTAAGACAGAGTTCGCAAAAAATATCTGATGGGAAAAGAACGGTCCCGGAACAGCATGCTGAAAACAGGATCTGGAGGTCCTAGGCTATGGTGGGCCCTTTATATGAACTGGGAGCCATCAATTGCAGAGTCAAGGTGTCAACCATCAAAGATGGTAGGCGCTGAGGCACACCTCGACCCCTGCTAGTGTAAAAAAAGATTTCCAGTGCCAACTGTTGCTGCCTTTGAAGTATCTAAAACGAGGAATCTGTGGGCGGACCCAATCCATTACAAATAGGATTAGAGTAGCAGGATTATATTAGAAAGAGCTGGGCATTTGGATGTATTTTAGATTACTTGCATATAATTACTGCACATACAAAAATTTAGAATCTGAAAATGCCGAAAATGTAACTGTTAATTTCACAGCAATTATATGTGGGGGTGGGTTAGGATAATATATTATGTGAGAGGGACTGGGGGCGGTCACCCCCTGCATAGAATTGTGCGTTAAAAAAAGCAAAAAAAACAACATTTTTGTATTTGGTATTTCCAATGCGCAGCAATCACAAAGATCCCTTACATATTAATGGTCTACTGGTGCCTCCAATCCAAAAGAACTCGACATAAAAAGTGAACATGAGAATATGCCATGCGTTACAACTTAAGTGTACTACAAAGTCAGCAAAAAAAGGAGACAGTGAATATTGAGCTTCCATTTATTTATTTCCCTATTACAAAAACTGATTAAATTATATAAACAAACAGGAGTGTTTATTTGAGGCTGAAATCAGAGGCAGTTTCTTAAAAATGAAGTAAAACAATTTACATGGGTAACATGATTAATTTATTTATTTCAATTTTTATAAAGTGCCACACGCCCAAGGGCCTCAGAGCGCACAATGAAACAAGGATAGACAACGAACAAGAAGAGATCTCAGGGGTAAGCAGGGGGAGTGGGTGGGGGGGAACTAGGAGGAAACCGGTAGTAACATTCAGTCAGGGTTCTGGTTGAAGAGTTTTTATTTCCTTTTTAAAAAGAGCCAGGCTTTCAGTCAGGCGTTTATGTCCTAGAAGAAGATTCCATAGAAAAGGAGCTTGGACATTGAAGGTGGTACCCCCAAAATGTACCAATTTATACCTGGGTTGGATGAATGTAGGACAGGCAGAGGAGTGAATCTCTACCTCCTACCTTGGGTTTTATTCTGTCAATAGGATAGATGAGACACATTTTTTTGGCATTTAAAGGACAAGGTCAAGATCTTATGGGTAATCCTACGTCTAACAGGTAACCAATGAAGTGACCTTCTTGCCTCTGAGATGTGGGCACATTTGGGTAAACCCTGTATAGCTCAGACCGCGTTGTTTGGTGCGACCTGCAGGGCTTGAATATTGGCTTGCAACGTACCTGCTAGGAGACTGTTTTAATAGTCGAGCCTACAGTTCACTAATGCAGTGGCAAACAAGGCACAATTGTTGATGGAGAGAAAGGGGCGAATATAATTAATTCACTTCGTGATCAGGCTGCTGGATGATCGGATAAAGGCGACGTGGGGACGCATAGATAGTTAGTCATCAAGGATGACTCCCAATGTCTTCTCCTACTTCAATACAGGGATAATGTTCAAAGCAATAGTGAAATTAGCATAGGCAGGATCTAATCTGCTCAAGCGGACCTTTGATGCCATAATTAAAACTCTGTTTTTTTTACAATTAATGGCAAGCGAGTTGGCAGCCATCTAGGCCTGGATGGCTTTATAGATGATGCTGATGTTAGCAGATTCCTGCTCAACTAGAGGACGACCTGGTTATCATCTGCGTAGTTGGTATACTAAGCCCCCAGTGCGTCCAGCATGTCAAGAAGTGGGCGAATATAGATGTTAAACAATGTTGGGGAAAGCAGGACCCCTGTGGAACGCCACACGTTTGAGAGATGGGGTCTGAACTTTCTTCCCCAACAGCCACTCTGACAGTATGGGGACCAAGAAATGAAAAGATCCACTGAGAAGCGAGTGGGGAGCAGCTGGCGACCTCCCTCAAGCGTGTTACCAGGAGTGAGTGGTCGACCAAATCAAAGGCTGCAGAGAGTTCCAAAAGCATCAGCAAGGCGGGGTGACCATTATCCACCATGCCTGCCAAGGTGGATTTAAGGTCCAGCATGGCAGTTTCCGTCCCGTGCTGAGCCCTGAACCCCAATTAGCATGTGCCGAGAATCCCACGCTCTTCAATATGTTTTTTGCAGCTGGAGATATGCCAGTTTATCCATGATCTTAAGGATAAACAGTACATTTGTGATGTGCAGATAGTTGCCTGGGACCTGTGGATCAAGACTAGGTTTTTTCAGCAGCGGTGTGATCCAGGCCTCCGTCAAAAGGGAGGTTAATGAGCCTGGTCATCCAGGGAACAAGAACTTCAATGGAGTCCTTAAAGACATCCATGGGGCAGGTGTCTGCTGGACAGGTGGTGGGTTTTAGGTCCCGAATAATTTCTTGCTCTTCAGTGTATTGTGAAAAGTGGAAGCATGGTATATTGCTAATGTCAGGGGGAAGGGCCTGTAAGGTAGTAGAGTCTTGTGCAGTGATAAGATTATTGATGGTCTCTCTAGGAGTCAAGATTTTTGCCAAGAAGCCGTCATGGATTGTCTGACACCAGGCAGAATCCTTGGTGAAAACATTAGAATGGGGTGGGTCCTGAAAGTCCTTCAGTACTTCGAAAAGCTCACTAACATTAGATCGGGCGTTGTTAAACTGATTATTGTAATAGGATGACTTGGAGGAAATAATTTCAGTCTTGTATTTCTTGACAGCCAATTTATACTGCAGTAGAGAATGGGGGTTGGTTTTTTTTCGCCAGGCCCTTTCGGACGCCCTTTTTGCTTATCGAGCAGAGATGGTGACGTCAGAAAACCAGGTATTGTAGTGCACCTCAGGCTTGATCATTTTTTGTTTCAACGAGGACAGATCAGAGATGGCTTGTTTTAAGGAAGTGGTAAGGTGGTCTACAACCGAGGAGGGCTTTGAGAAACTAGACAAAGGTTTAAGGTTCGAGACCAGATGAGTCGAAAGACTGTCATGTGTAACATTTTTAAAGTTACGGACAAGCTTGGTGATCCCAGGTAAAACTTTCTTTTTGGCTATAGGTTTCACGAGGTTAAGTGAGGTTCGAATCAGAAAATTGTCGGACCATACACAGGGTAATACCTGCACATGAGAGATCGGGAGATTTTGGGAAACCAACCAATCCAAGGTGTGCCCTCCTAGGTGGGTTGCAGCATCCACCCACAGTTTGAGTCCTAATGAGGAGAACGAATCAGAGAGGGCAAGGCCCTGTTTATCCAAGAGATCATTGGCCCAGTAATTAAAATCACCCAGAATGATGAACGGGTTTCTAGATTCGGTACTATGGATAGTTAAACTCCATAATTTGTTCTAGTGGCATGATTTTGGTAGGTCAAGCGCATTTAGCAAGGAGTTCTCGGAGGTTTTGATTTTCACACAGAGAAATTCAATGTCTAACATTATTGTCTTTACCAGCCTTCATTCATCTGAGCACATTTTCTTAAGCAAAATAAAAACACAAATGATTACAATTGTACTGTGTCTTCAGGAATGAAAAGATCTAATTATCCAAACTGAATTTTTATTAAAAAACTAAACCCTGAAGTCGATTACAGAGTTGTCACGTTTCTTTTTAAAATCAGTAGTTTAACAAGGATTAGAAAAGACAATGTTCAGTGTTTCTGACAAAGTAGAAAGTGTGGACACATAAATAAGGCTTTCATTTGGCAAAATATAATACAATGCCTTCCGAGTTCCTCAAATTAATTTCCGATTGTGTCTTCATTCTGCAACATAAATTGGAACATTCAATCAGCTTTATGTCTTTCAAAATAGTACACTGGTCTGAAAATTACAAAAATGAAACTTTGCAGCAAATTATTGGTCTTTAAAAATCAGATGTAGATTCACAATCTAACCTTTACTACTAATGTAAACTTAAAGCAAAATCCACACGTTTACTAAAAATATAACAAAACAAACAGCAAAAAAGCACAAAAGAAAACGTATTAGGTGTTATGTTTAACTCTCTGTGGGGGCTTCAAGTGTAATAAAGGATAAATGCTTTTCCTTTGATAACTTTCTTTCTTCTGATGAATACCATAGTCCTAAAAGATTCCTTGCATTTGAAACAACTCTAGGTGTAGTCAGGGATTAGAAATCTTTAAACGCACTACTGGGGGATTTTGAATGCAGCAAGCGTGACTCAATTATACCCAGGCATCACCTAGCTTCCTTTCAAACCAATTTCTTTTTGTAGAGGGGACAGTAAAAATAACATGAGTTAATCACATTCATACTCCCAGAGGGGTAGGCTCAATAAGAAATATGTGGGAGCTTTAACATATCCATTGGAGAAAAAAAATAATTATGTAGGCAAGTCATTTCTTGTTCTAATGCATCTATTCCTCACACAGAGTCGTCAATTTATGAAAACTCTAAAAGCAGTAACTCAACAGAAAGGCGTGAAGAGGTTATGAGGAATGATACCATTTGAAAACAAATTGATGAAACCAACGATAAACCAGATACAAGAGAAATTGAATGGTGGATTATGGTGATTACTTTGTATCTCAGGTAATTTCCCCAGCAGGCAGAGCACATTGTACCCCATGACCAAATGTAGCCACCGGGCAAATGTCCAGTGGAAGAGGAAGAAGCAGTCTCTCTCTGGTCAAATAAGTCCTTAAATAGTTTACAGAGGGCACACAATTCAGCTGCAGCATTAACCACCACCCTTTTGGCCGCTCTTTTGGTTGAAACCACCTCTTGGGGTGGCAGACAGTTTGTTCATCAGGCAGAGCTGATCTGGAACTCTTTTGCTCTAATTTCTGGTTAGTGAGATGTGTACAAACATTTACAAAGTAATTAAAGATACTCCCATCATATTAAATGTGTGCAATCATGTCGCAGAATTGCAGTACCAAGCAACCCTTTGGAAAAGTGTGTGCAATATAAGGTAAATGTTACTCACATGTCACAGTATTTTTACAGCTGTCATTTATTTTGGTCACATGGTTTGCATACTTCACCTTTTAATAGTTTTCCTAGAGTATTACACTGTTTAGAAAACGTCTCGACTTAAGGTGTCAATGGGGGCAGGGGGGCATCAGTGATAGGATCCATTTATGAAATGTACATGTTACCCACAAGGCTCCTTCTAAGTCAATCTCTTACTCCGATTGATTTTTCCCTGTGTGTGGTGATATAAACTTCATATCAGCAAATATACATTAATAAAATGTATCTACTGAGATAAAGCTATACTTCTAAAACTATGCAACTTGGCAATTGCACTTTTAGCTGCAAAGAAATGTCATCGATATGTATGTGTACCAGAGTGTAAATGCCTATTTAAATGTTTAACCTAATTGCGGCACAAATGGGTTGGCCACATGCAACCCTATAAGAGATAGAGGATCTCATCACAAGTTGGCCGGTAGCCCTGTGGTAAATGCGCCGGGATACCACCCAATGCTATTAGCATTACCACAACTCGGTCCAGCGCAATTTGCGCCAGATCCAGAGTTGCAGTGGCGCAGTTAGTTGCCATTTATTCACAGTCTATGGGACTCTATGGGGCTTTACAGTGCTATATAGTGCTGAAAATGGGCAGAAAGGGGAAGTAAAGCTCCCACTTTCCACCCATACTCGGGATTGGGCAGAGCAGTAATATATCGGCAAAGTCGCATTTGTACCGTTCCACACAACTCCTAATGAGGCCCAGAATCTGCAAAAATACTATTACCAGTAGTAACTTTTCACTTTCAGTTTTAGAGTCAAGTTTTGCAAAGGTCAGCCAGTCAGTATTTCCTCCTTGAGGATTTTTGATTTTGATCATATTGAACAAATTTCAAAGTACTGCCTGTGCCACTTCCAAATCTGCTGTATATGGATCAATAAAATATTGCCTTGTAAAGGTATGTACTGAATACCATGCTGCTGTTTTGTTTACTAGGGCAATTTCGAGGAAGGAGATTGTAGCGCCTGCTGCCATAGTGGAATGAGCCTCAACTTTGTCCATTAGTTGTTTGATTGCTTGTTTATAGTATTCTCAATACACTGCACTATCCATTTTGAAATCCCAGCTTTGCTGGTGGATTTGCCTTTTTGCACTACAATAAGACACAACAAAATGACTTGACCTCCTGGAGGATAGTGTTCTTTGCAGATAAACATGACCACTATGTGAGCTTTCTGCACTAGAGTGTGGTTCTATGGGAAACAAAGTTAACAAGTGTTTTGTTGACATGAAATTTAGAAGAACAAATTACTTATCTCCAATAATGGTCTTTCTGGTGGATGTTCTTTCCACGGATTCCACATCTTAGATATTCGTTCCTGCAACAGCAGATCTCAAACTTTTCTCAGCAGGGTGTGCTGTGTGATTCGGGCATTGAGGATCCTCAGCGCAGTCATCCTCGAGTACGGACGTGATGTCACGTGACCTCAGGTATAGTTTTCACTGTGCTCAGCCATGTTGGGGATCCCGAAAAATAAAAGCTGAGTTAAAGGTGGTGAAAACAGGAGAGAGCTCCCTAATTGCGGGGCAGGTTGGGAGAGCGATGAGGAAATTGTGGCAGGAACATCCATCAAAAAAGAACATTACCGGAGGAAATTCATTTGTTCTTCTAATGGATTGGGTCCTCCCACAGATTCCTTATATTAGAAAGAGTCCAATAGCAGTAACAGACTATAGGAAGTGGGAGGAGTGAAATCTGCAGCCATCAAGTAACAATGTATTTAGGACAGATCTGTCAAAGAGGGCGTACTGATCTGACAAAGTATCCAGGCAATAGTGTTTTGTAAATGTGTGAATGGAAGCCCATGTTGCAGCCTGACAAAATATCCTTCACAGGAACTCTTCCTCTATGGAATGCCGAAGCAGCGGTCACGTCCCTGGTTGAATGAGCTCTGAAGCCTTCACATATCCCCCTCTCCTGCTCGAAAGTAGCATTCGGAGAGGCATAACAATCCCATCTGGAGATGGCTTGTTGTGTCACTCTTGTGCCAGTCTTGTGGCTGGTGAAACCTACAAAGAGCTGGTCCTCCAGTCTGAAAGGATTAGTTAATGCGAGGTAAAAGCTCAATACCCTTTGTGGGTCAGGTCTATGTATCCTTTCCTCCTCAGAGGGGTGAGGCGGAGGGCAAAAAGCCTGTAAACAAATTGTCTCAGACAAGTAAAACTCAGATACTACCTCAGGCAGAAAAGGAGGGTGTACCCTGATCGTCACCTTGTCTTTTAAAAAGGTCCTGAAAGATGGTCTGTAGGATAAGGCCTGCTGCTCACTGACCCTATGTAATGATGAAATTTCCACGACAAAGGCACTCTTCCATTGAGAAGCCTCAACATGCCCAAATCCATCGGTTCACAGGGTGGTGCCATTAGGAATGTCGATACCAAATTTAAGTCCCATGCCGGCACCACAAACGGGGTCAGGTGAAAGGTGTTTGTCAGTCCTTTTAGGAATTGTATCACGATGGGGATCATGAAGAACGACCCCTGTTCAGGCATGCGTTTAAAAATGGACAGCGCTGCTAGATGCCCTTGACAGTGATAACCTAAAGTCTGTGCCTCGTAAATTTCAAAACTAACACCACCACCTTTAGGGTGCCTCACAGTAAAGGATCAATACGACTGGTTCAGCACCAGCTGCAAATGTTCTTCCAATGGCAGTGGTACAAAGCCTTTGTTCCCGGTTTCCTGGACGAAAGCATCACCTCCAATACGTCCCAGTCCGTATACCTAGCATTTCAGAAGCCAGGCGTGCAGGTTGAGCTCACCAAAGCTAGGGTGAAGAACCAGTCCTCCCTCTTGGAATAGTATTTTATTTTATTTATTTATTGGGCATTTGTAAGGCGCTTATACATCAAGAAAATTGTGTTTCAAAGCGCCCACAGGGCAAAGGCAAGGGAACAAGGGAAAAAGCAAGACAATGGATTATGCAAAATACAGAAAAAGCGGTCCTACTAGGCCTTGTGAACATTTGCAAGTGCAGCGAGAAGGGACGGGAAGGCTGTAGGTGCTAGAGGATCCACAGAGGAGTGAAGTGCCAGGGAGATAGTTGCAAGGCAACATGTAAGTGCAAGAGTCGGTTGCGAGGCAACATTTAAGTGCCAAGTGGTGCCCTGAAGACAAGTGCAGGGCGAGGGCGGTTGTTGCGGGCGATCGGACAGAAGGCCAGGAACCAGAAGGACACATAAGGGCCCAGGCCACCAATCACAGCTACTGTGAGGTTTAGCAGGAGAGGGTGGAAGGAGGAGGAAAAGAGGAAAGTCTTGAGGAGTTTGCAGAATTAAGGAGATCCGGCTCAAGATGGAGAGAAAGGGGAGGCTGTTCCAGAGGAGGGAGCCGGCTGAGGAGAGGGAACGGCCGCCCGCTCTCTGCTTGGCAATCAGAGAGTTGGAGCCAGAGGATCAGAGGGATCTGGAAGGAGAGTATTTGGTGAGCGAAAGTTGCAGATTGCGTGGTCCCAGGCCCCAGACAGCCTTATGGATGATGCAGAGGGATTTAAATGGGATCCTTGCAGCAACTGGGAGTCAGGGGAGAGAGTTTAGGGCTGGAGAGATATGATCCCTGGGTTTAAGGCCAAGGATAAGTCTTGCAGCCCTATTCTGGATTAGCTAGAGGGGGCAGATAGAAGAAGGTAGATTGAGGAAGAGGCTGTTGCAGTAGTCCAGCCTGGAGAGTACCAGAGCTCTGGTGACATTGAGCTTCTGGAGGAAAGTGAGGAAAGGGAGGATACTCATGGAAATGTTGGAAATGGGCCTTCTTGGCAAGGTCCAAGATGTGAGGAATGAAAGAGGGAGAGGAGTCGAAGATAACTCCCAGGCTTTTCGTCTCAGGGGAAGGAGAGGGGGAGTGGCCATTGAGGGTGGACAGAGTGAAGAGAGAAAAGAGGGAACAGGAGTCCCGATAGGCAAAATCTCAGTCTTACTAGCATTGAGACAGAGGTCATTGGAGGTACACTAAGACTGGACAGCGGTCTGGCAGTCAGGAATGACAGAGGAGGTCAGAAGAAATGCAGAGGTTAGTCTGAAGAAGAGTTGGGTGTCGTCTGCATAACACTGGAAGTGTGGTGAAAAAGTGGAGATGAGGTGAGCAAGAGGAGTGAGATAGATGTTAAAGAGCCTGCTCTGGTGGGAAGATGCAGCAGAGCACAGATGGACATGTCCAGAAGTCTGGAACCACATTCTCCTGGACCAATTCAAGGAAATCAGGATCATGGTTGCTCCATACCTCTCCAACCTCCTGATCATTTGGGGGATGATAATGGGAATCGGTGAGAACGCATACAAAGGTTGGAAGTTCCAATCCACAATGACTGAGCCTCCCAGTGCCCCTGTCGGGGAACTTCCCTCGAGCAGAGAGTTTGCACTTCCTGTTTACACTGGATGTGAACAAGTTCACTTGAGGGGGTTCCCCAGAGGGTGAAGATCTCCAGAAGGACTTGCTGGCATAACTCCCATTCGTGGGAGACAGAGTCCAGCCTGCTCAGGGTGTCCACCATCGTATCCTTCATCCCGACCGGGTGAATTGCCGACAAGGAGATCTTGTTCTGTAACACGCATAACCAGAGCTGCATCGCCTCTCTGCACATGGACTACACCATGTCTCCTGTTGATGTAATGCATGGCCACTGTGTTGTCCATCATGATAAGGACAGTGTTCTCCTGTATGGAGGGCAAGAAGACCATCAGCGCAAGTCTGATTGCCCTCAACTCGAACAGGTTTCTGTGTAATTTTGTTACACCAGGGACCACAGTCCCCTGAGCGTCAGCTTGTTCAGGTGAGCACCCCCGTCTTTAACCGATGCATCCGTAACTAGTTGCACTGGCCAGGGTTGCTAAAACGGTTCTTTTGTCATCACATTCTCTCTGCAAGTCTATCCCAGGAGATCCTGCGGAACTCTGTTCGTGACTTGAAGCAAGTCCGTCATATTGCCTGGGAACTGGGACCATTGAGATCTGAGGGCCCATTGGAGTGATCTGGCCCTCTGGCACCAGGAAAATACAGGATGCCATGAGACCTAACAACTGTGGGAAGTCAAGAGAAAAACATATTCCTCCTTTCCTGAGTTTGGCTGCTATCACTGCCAACACTGTGGTGAAAACCTTTGGGGCAGAGGGGAGCCCGAAAAAAAGTAACCCGGAACTGGTAAAGTGAGTTACTGATGACGAACGTCAGGTACCTTTCTAGGCTCTGGATGGATAGGTACATGGAAGACGTTAGCCTGGAGGTCGAGTAACACAAACCAATCATAGATTTCCGGGCCTGGAGGATCTGCGGGAGTGGATTATCTTCAACTTGTCCTTCCTGAGGAACTTGTTCAAGGGTCTCATGTCGAAGATGGGTCGCAAACTTACGCCCTTCTTTAGGACCAGAAAATAAAGAGTACCACCCTATGTTCCATTACGCTTGCAGTACTTGCTATATGGCACACTTCAGCAGCAGAGAGGCAATCTCGTTCTGGAGCAGCGGGTACGGAACAGAGGGTGACCGGATGGGAGGGGGCAGTCTGGCAGACACTTAAGAAAAGGGAGCCACTACCCTTGATAAACTACCTGCCGTGCCCATGCGACTGTAGCAATACTGCACCATTCTGAAACAGACAGACAGCCCCCTACCAGAGTGGAATGAAAAAAAATTCAAAGTGGTTTTGTGGCTCGTGCTGCACTGGAGAGGACTGAAGCAGGAGTGGACTTAGTTGTTTTCCCTCCTCTTCCCCTTGATGGCTTTGAACATCTTCTCTTGCCCGGTCTGTCAGTTGTTTGCTTGCCACCTTGGCTGGTGTAGCTATAGGAGCGAAAATGTTTTCCCTTCTACCACAGTGTGGACTGGGTGGGTTGTGGCGCAAGGATTTCGCTGCAGCGTAAGATACCTGTGATCTTTACTCAGCCTTAGGGCCATAAAAGTGGGACCCATCAAAGGACACGTCAAGCAGTTTAGACTGCGCATCCTGTGCAAATCCTGACTTCCACAGCCAAGCAAATCTCTGTGCGATGGAGCTTGTTGCCATTGCTCTTCCAATGAAGGCTGCTGCATCGAGACATCACTGAAAGGCTTAGCACATGGCTTCTCTGTCATCTCTGACAATATTCAGGAAACCATCCCTTATTTCCCGTTCTGGGATACGCTCTGCTGTCATGCATGCTGGACGTGGTTCTACCTCTTACGCTCATAGAACAGCTAGACAGTTCTATTCCAAATGGCGGTTGTTCAATTCATTGCCGGGAAAGCGACGTCTGCACTTTTCACGTCGCTAAATTCACAAGAATTCTGCTTTGTCACGTGAGCTACGGCATTACGTATATAAGTAGCGTGGAAACTTCACTCGCTGCTCCTGATCGAATCCTTTGGCGTTGTGCAGCTGAACCTCTGGATCTGCATCCTTGCATTTTTCCTCAGCTGCTTCTTGGGCCTTCTATAGTGTGTTTTCCGCCACACGCTGATTCCTGGAGCTAGTTGTTCGCGTGTAATTCCACACGCGCACGTTGTCTTCAAACGCGGCTGTCCTGGGCTGCGTGTATCCTGTTCGCGTGCAAATCCACACGCGCACGCTGTCTTCAAGCGCGGCTGGCCTGGACTGCGTGAATCCTGTTCGCGTGCAATTCCTCAAGCGCACGCTGTCTTCAAGCGCGGCTGGCCTGGACTGCGTGAATCCTGTTCGCGTGTAAATCCACACGCACAAGTTGTCTTCAAGCGCGGCTGGCCTGGACTGCGTGAATCCTGTTCGCGTGTAATTCCACACGCACACGTTGTCTTCAAGCGTGGCTGGCCTGGGCTGCGTGAATCCTGTTTGCGTGTAATTCCACATGCACACGTTGTCTTCAAGCGCGGCTGGCCTGGGCTGCGTGAATCCTGTTTGCGTGTAATTCCACACGCGCACTCTATTTTTTTCGCGGTTGTTCAGAACCGCGTGTACTTTGTTTATTCCACAAAAGGGCGCTATTTCCGACTCCTGCATCTGTGATATTAACAGGTGGATTTATTCATTTCTATACTTTTCTCTACGTGGGAAGGAGCCTTTCAAGGACTGTTGGAAGGTGACAGTGAACAGTACTTTGGACGCTATCCTGTGGTGCAGCAACCCGGTATCTAGCGTGAGCCTCGTGCCGTTCGGGATAAGTCTCCCTTACTAATCTTCCCTTCCTTGTCGTTTGTTCCAATTCCGGATTTTCCTCAAGAGACTTCTGCTGAATTCTTCTACACTAGTCATAAGGTCAGTGTGTGAGTTAATGCCAAATACTGTTCTATCATAGAGAGTCGATTTGGGGCAGTTTCTTATGATACTTTATTTTGTTCTAGGCTGACTTCCTATACTTTACCCACGCCCTTTCCAGTGATCCATCTCTCTGCCTGTTTCATCAGTCAGAGAGTCGTATCATTTGGAAGGTCTAAACTTGACTTCACAACTATCAAATCGTGTGAACAGGGATCCGGAAGACCCTACCATCTGTATCCTTTTGAGTACCGTATCCTTTTCAGTCAATACTTTGGTGCTTTACGACATCTGCCGCCTCAGATTTCACTAACCATAAGCTGTGGGAGTACTCTGCAAAAGTGAATGTTGCATTTACAGCCTGCAAGGCCATGCTCGCAGAAGCAAAGACTTTTTAGGCAAGAGCGTCATACCTTTTATCATCCCTGTCATGGGTTAAGAAAGCATAGGAGCTTGCCTTTGCATTTATGGTTGCCGGTTGCACCTGTAGGCTGTCATCTGTGGGGTGCATTGCAAGGAATTCCAGATTAGTGGTCCATGGCTTGTATTTTCCGACATGATCCTTGTGCACTGCTGGCATCAAGCAAGGTTTTTCCCACAGCACAAGCAACACATCTTTTATGGCTGTGTGAAAAGGAGGACAGGTTCCACCGGTGTATCCCTGTCCAGATTGTCAGTCAGGTCATATTCTCTTATCTCCTTAGCAAGAGGACCCAAGCCCAAAGCATTTGTGACTTTAGCCATCATTTTCCTGTAGGCTACATTAGGATGGCCATGAAAGTAAGGTTGCTCAAAGTCCACCCCGGAAAGGTGTCCAGCCCAGTGGCATCCTTAAGAATTGAAGCAAAATCAGCCACCCTGTATTCAGGTACGAGGTTGCTCCAATGGCCCAAATTCTAACGTAATCGGATCACCTTCGTTGGCGAAGATGTTTTGAAAAGAGCCCATGAAATCGTTCCTGGACTTTGGGACAAATCTCTGAGTCGAGGGTTCCTCTAGTCTCTGCGTCAAAGGGCTTTTCGTAGTCAGTACACATGCAATTTCAAAGAGCGCAATGGCCATCTAGGTTGGCGACAGCATTGGCGGCTCTTGAGTTTTTGTTGCAGTTTTAACAGTTCATGGGCTCTTGGGCACACAGGAAAGAAAGGAATCCGAGACCCTGTCGGCTTTGTCTGGTGTGGTCGTATCGACTGTCTTCTTTACATTAGAAGAGGAAACCGGTGGACCCGCTTTCTCGAAATCCTATAACATTTTGAGTCGAAAATCTGCCAATTTTTCCACTGAGGTGGTTTTTGGGGGCAAACGTACCTGTCTGTCAGGTGTATGACTAGTATCTTCATCTTCTCTTGTTCATTGAAGAAGATGACTCATTTCGGGATTTGATCCTCGAATAGGATCTCTTACAAGGCATTTTTAAGTTCTTTTTCTCCCTCTCCAGTGAATTTTCAACCTCTTCCCTTGTCAGACCTTCGTTGTGAAGGAGCTGTACTGGGCGACTTCGATGTCGAACCTCCGAGAGCTAATTTTGAAGCCCTCACCATCAAGGCTTTGGGTGTAATGTTTTGACATGATCCACAGTTGCCGACGATGTGATCAGCAATGAGGCACCACAAGCAAACCTTAGGAGGGTTGGTCAAGGACATTGTAGTGTCACAATCCCAACATTTCTCGAAAACCAGAGGGTTTCGGAGTCAACGTGATCAATGAAATTTACGGTTATTTTGAAGTGCATCACAAGAGAAATTCTCTGAGGTGTCAAGATTCGTCCCTGAGAAGCGTGCTGAGCATGCAGAAAAAAGGAACAGAGGTCAAAGGGCACCATCCGCACTTTCGAATTGCCAGCATCACATCCGGACTCTACTCCAATAGCCCTGAAGATAGTTAGCCTGAACTGCACAGTGCCCACTGCTGAGAAAAGTTTCTGAGATCTGCTGCTGCACAATATCATATCTAAGACGATGTTATGAATCTAATGCTGCCATTACTCCTTTCCCTAAGGTAGCCTCTCCATATGAGGCCAGTGGACGGCAGCCACTACTTGATCCTGACCCTGGGGGCAGTTATATGAGGGAGGACACCTGGGGGGAGCCAATCCTCAAGGGTGGGGGGATGACACAACATTATTGAGGAAAGTCACATACCCCCCATTCTCTTGTGCAGATGTCCCCTCTATTCCTCATGTTTTAATGGCATACTGTAACACTCTCCCTCAAACACTTGCCAGACCCACTGTTAGTATTCCCTAACCTGACACAAAGGCCAGTATATCAATTACTGAGACGAGGATGAGGCAGGGAGCAGTCACGATCACTCCCAATAAGATCTCATACCAGCTTCCTCAACAGCATATAAAGATGGATATGGTAACCACTGAGACGAGGAAGAGGCACAGAATAATGAAGACCACTAAGACCGGTAACCCCACACAGCAGTCTTGTCTTTGGAGATTATTCAATCATGCAGGGAAGTTTAAAACCAGTGCAGCTGACAGCAAGCAGAGAGCTGCAGACCCTGGAACGCATGGCGACTTGCACGGATACAGATCAGTACGCTGGGGAAGAGGACGCTGTGGGAAACAGTGTTGAGGCTGATCCAAACAACGGAGTAGGAAACCGGAATGCAGTCGGCTCGCCGCCAGAGAGCTCAAGGCAGCAGGAACCGCATATGGCGGAGAAGGACACAGTGAAGGCCCAATGGCTAACAGGGCGCACACCTAGCCAGCAACACGGAGAAAACCAAAGCGGAGAAGCGCGAACAACACTACAAGCACCCCAAGTAAGCCCAGATAAGGCGGAAGGGTTACTGCATTGCCTAAAAGTGTGCGCCGCTTCATAGAAGCAACACAGGAAGAACGTGAAGAGGTTTACATGCCTGTGAGCCAGGCCACAAACGGGTCACTGAGCCCATATCCCATAAGAGACAGAATTGAGAAAGAAAGTCAAATAAATGTGAATGGATTTGGAAATGGGCAAAAGCGCATTTTATGAAAAAGAGAGCTATTATTGAAACAGTCAATATTTCTATACAATGGTAATATTCAGTTTCTTTCAGAAAAAAGAAGAAATTAATGAGAGAAGCTAATTCATGACACTATTATAATAAAACAGAATGATGGGGACCATCGGTTTTAATTGAATTTTAAATTAATTGTTATAGATATGAATTTCAATTCATTCATCATCCAGTCTTTGTAAACATAATAACATAAATGTGTTCATTTTGAGGTTACATTCAATATTATAATACAAGGGCATACAAGGTACTCATCACACTTTCTATACAATAGGCTTTTCACATGGTATATCCACAGAAAGTAATGATGAATATTTTCTCGACGCGTTTCGGGGTGTCCCCTTCTTCAGGAATTGATAGCCCTCTTCATTGCCGTTAATCTTTGTTTCGTCTATAATGTATGATACAATGATCAAATTTTAGATTCTCACTGATAACTGTCATTTAACTCTTGGGAGAAATTTTTAATAATAATCACCTGGATGTTCAATGTGGAATATCCTAACTGGATTTATTATCAATAGCAATATCAGCCCAATAATGGTTATTCAACCTGTAGATGTGATAAAAAGACAATAGGGAAAGCTCAATTAAAAACGGGATCTTAATTCATGAAGGAAAATCTAGTCATGTAATATCTAAGAAAAAATATTACCTTTCGGTATTTCTGTAAAAAGCTACTACATCCATGGAATGGGTCGCTGTGGTATGTAGAGAGTCCTCAGGTACGGAGGTAGTGCAGTAATGGGCGATTCCTCCACTCGTGTCTGTAAAAACACGTATATATACTATATTAGATACACGAAAACAATGGGGTGGGATCATTCTGTGGAGAGTATTCTGTGAAGGCCTCTAGGCTCATGATATGCAATTGGGGAGCTGTTTACAAAGGATTCTCTTACCTCCTTCCTGAGAAGATGGCCGGTGCTGTAGCTCGAACCGTTCTACACGGTTTTCGCTAAAGATGGCCACTATTTACATTATGACGTCATCACGTCGAAGCGTGACGACGTCACTATGTTTAGAACGTCAGCGTGTGACGGGAAAACAGACGTCATACGGACATATTTTAGAAAACAATGTGTAATTAACCAATAGTATATAGGTGTATATCTATACTGGTGCAGGGAGTTTGAGTCAAATGAAATAAAGGTGAAAAGAGTCGAAAGATAAATGTGAGGAGTGTCTCATGTAACTTCTGGGAAATCTATTGTTTGCCACGGACAAAAGTTAATCGAATATTGGACATCCGTGTGTTTACTATTTCAAGAGAAGCATGCTCACATTCTATGGTCTGTAACTTAATACATCCTATGTCAGTAAAAAATCATCCTAAGTGAACTGAACAAATTCAAAAATGTATTTAACAGCAATTGATATTGTATCCACACTGGGTTTCTGATTGGGTCAGGGGAAACAGTATTTAGTTACAAAAATGAGGCTAAACTGTAATCTTCGTTCATCCCATTGGGAGCTAGGCTGTTTAGTCTCTCTATCCAGAAGATTTCCCTCTGGTTCATACGTCTGGCATGATTGCCACCTCTTGGGGCTCTGTTCACAATTTCCAAAATCACAACCTTTAGTTGAGAAATATTATGTTTCTTTATAGAAAAATGTCTTGCTACAGGTGAGTTAACACTGTTGGTACGTATGTTACTTTTGTGTTCATTCCAGCGCTCCTTGGCTTTCCTTTGTGTCTGTCCAACATAGTAAATGCCGCATGGGCAGCTTAAACCATAAATGATTGATTTCGTGTCACAAGTGGCAAAATCCTTTAGTGGGATTTTTTGGCCATTTGATGGGTGTCTTACATAGCTTCCCTTCATTATGTTGTTACAATTGCCACAACTGAGACAGGCAAACGTACCTATTTTCCTCTTGGTGAGGGTTCTTTGATTGTCCACTCTCGGTCTTTCTGCTTTAACTAGGCTATCCCTGAAGTTCCGACCCCTCTTGTAGGCGATTATGGGTGGTTCAGGAAATAGTCTCTTTAGTTGTGGATCCAATTTGATTATACCCCAGTTCTTCTTGATCATCCTTGTTATGTGATGACTCTGTGCTGAATATCTTAAAGCGTAGAGAAATGGGATCTCCTTAGATCTATTTCTTGATATACGGAGGTCTTTCCTCTCCAATGTGAGTGTTTTTTCTTCTGCTTTCTTGATGATAGACTCTGGATAGCCTCTTTCCTTGTATCTTTGTGTCATCAATAGGTTTTCATTCCTCAGGGTGTCAGTTGTTGAGATAATTCTCTTTAGTCTAAGGAATTGACTGTAGGGCAAATTATTCTTTAAATGCGTCGGATGATGGCTCCTGAAGTGTAACGTGTTGTTAACATCGGTGGGTTTGTGATAAATATTGGTGATTATCCCATCTTCCCCAATCTCTAGTTCAACGTCCAAAAAATGTAGTTTAGGGGTTCCAATTTCCATCGTGAATTTGATTCTGTCGTGGCCTGAATTGATGTATTTTAGGAATTCCTCTAGTTCGTGATGTTGTCCTCTCCAAATGACGAAAACATCGTCAATGTATCTTTTCCAGGTGATGATTTTTTTGCTAAATTTTGTTGGTATCAAAATCCATTTCATCTCCAAATGGTACATGAATAGATTAGCATAGGCTGGGGCCATTGCTGACCCCATTGAAGTTCCTGATGCTTGTAAATAGTACTGCGTCCTGTATCTGAAATAGTTGTTAATGAGTATAATTTTGCTTAATTTCATTAGGAAGGTTTTGTTTGCTTCACATTCATTTCTTAGTAGACACCATTCGAGTGCTTCCAAACCGTCTTGATGTGGGATGCATGTATATAGACTCTGTACATCAAACGAAACCAGTAGATCATTTCTGTTAATATCTGTTAAGGTGTCTAGGTGATTGAGAAAATCTGTGGTATCTTTAAGATATGTTGTGGTTGTTTGGACTATGGGTTGTAATGCCTTGTCCACATAAACTGCTAGTGGGTTGAAGATACTATCAGTTCCCGCAGAGGGAAATCTTCTGGATAGAGAGACTAAACAGCCTAGCTCCCAATGGGATGAACGAAGATTACAGTTTAGCCTCATTTTTGTAACTAAATACTGTTTCCCCTGACCCAATCAGAAACCCAGTGTGGATACAATATCAATTGCTGTTAAATACATTTTTGAATTTGTTCAGTTCACTTAGGATGATTTTTTACTGACATAGGATGTATTAAGTTACAGACCATAGAATGTGAGCATGCTTCTCTTGAAATAGTAAACACACGGATGTCCAATATTCGATTAACTTTTGTCCGTGGCAAACAATAGATTTCCCAGAAGTTACATGAGACACTCCTCACATTTATCTTTCGACTCTTTTCACCTTTATTTCATTTGACTCAAACTCCCTGCACCAGTATAGATATACACCTATATACTATTGGTTAATTACACATTGTTTTCTAAAATATGTCCGTATGACGTCTGTTTTCCCGTCACACGCTGACGTTCTAAACATAGTGACGTCGTCACGCTTCGACGTGATGACGTCATAATGTAAATAGTGGCCATCTTTAGCGAAAACCGTGTAGAACGGTTCGAGCTACAGCACCGGCCATCTTCTCAGGAAGGAGGTAAGAGAATCCTTTGTAAACAGCTCCCCAATTGCATATCATGAGCCTAGAGGCCTTCACAGAATACTCTCCACAGAATGATCCCACCCCATTGTTTTCGTGTATCTAATATAGTATATATACGTGTTTTTACAGACACGAGTGGAGGAATCGCCCATTACTGCACTACCTCCGTACCTGAGGACTCTCTACATACCACAGCGACCCATTCCATGGATGTAGTAGCTTTTTACAGAAATACCGAAAGGTAATATTTTTTCTTAGATATTACATGACTAGATTTTCCTTCATGAATTAAGATCCCGTTTTTAATTGAGCTTTCCCTATTGTCTTTTTATCACATCTACAGGTTGAATAACCATTATTGGGCTGATATTGCTATTGATAATAAATCCAGTTAGGATATTCCACATTGAGCATCCAGGTGATTATTATTAAAAATTTCTCCCAAGAGTTAAATGACAGTTATCAGTGAGAATCTAAAATTTGATCATTGTATCATACATTATAGACGAAACAAAGATTAACGGCAATGAAGAGGGCTATCAATTCCTGAAGAAGGGGACACCCCGAAACGCGTCGAGAAAATATTCATCATTACTTTCTGTGGATATACCATGTGAAAAGCCTATTGTATAGAAAGTGTGATGAGTACCTTGTATGCCCTTGTATTATAATATTGAATGTAACCTCAAAATGAACACATTTATGTTATTATGTTTACAAAGACTGGATGATGAATGAATTGAAATTCATATCTATAACAATTAATTTAAAATTCAATTAAAACCGATGGTCCCCATCATTCTGTTTTATTATAATAGTGTCATGAATTAGCTTCTCTCATTAATTTCTTCTTTTTTCTGAAAGAAACTGAATATTACCATTGTATAGAAATATTGACTGTTTCTACAGTATAAAGGGTGTGCAGGGGACGGGAGAGTTCCACAATCTTGTGGACAATCTGTTGGATTTACATAGGTTAAAACAACCCAGTGTCAAGGTTGTTATTCTCCCCGGCACCCCGTAAATTTTCAACAAATCCTGTAAAAAAACCTTAAACCTAGGTGTGCGCTAGGCAACACAAATATTCTATTATTGAAACAAACATTGTTAAGCAAGGACCAATACAGCAACATTGGCTAATATTTCACGGATAAAAGAGAAAAGTAAATATGTGAAAGTCCTGGCAGGAGAGTACACCAGGTGAAAGGAAGTGTTTAAAAGTATTTGTGTGAAAGCCTGTAAGCTTACTTGGTGTCTTGCAGTGACGCCCGAAGACTTAACGTGTCTGTGGATACCTGGCAACTTGAGTCTAAGATGATATATCCAAACCTCTTTTTCAGGCAAAAGCATGCGGCACAACCCTAATGCGCGCTACTCGTGCCCCCCAAAGAGATGGGATGGTTCTTGCGTGAAAATGGGAACTGCTCTGGAATAAGGACCTCTTATGTGTGTTTAAAAATGGTGACGGAGTGATTCCAGTGTGGACAAAATAATGAGACGTTATGGGAATACTGGCTAGTAACCCACTCACTCTGGCTATTACAAATCCGGTGAGAATATATATAACTGTTCTTACCAAAATAACGTTCTTGAACTGGTGCAGCTGAGTATGGAGTATGCAGTTCCCAGGAGAAGTGTGCCCAAAAATGTCTTCCTTGCCCTTGCAGTTATAGGAGAGTGAATACATCCATCTCTTGTAACGGAATAAATGTAGAAATAAAAAATGATTATGCTCTCCTTCGCATGACAGGTGAACAACAAATGTCTTTTCTTTTCCAAATGTTCACATAAATGTCTTTGCACTCTGTTGCAGGTTTAAACCAAAAATCTGGACTTCAGCTAAAGATGAATCCACGGTGAAAACGTAAGAAAAAATTCAATGTCTATAATTAAACTCGTGACTGCCGAGGTAATATGCTAAGTCCATTAACATAATTAGTGGCACGCAAGTTAAATAATTTGAGAAACTCCATGTATTAACTGTATTCATTCAGTATCCCTTTGAAGAATTGTGAGCTTTGGAAATTGACTAGCCCATCAGCCGCTTTGAGCAAGGCTTCCTACAATGTATAACAAAACGCTGTGACCTGCCGAGGAACTTGGAAATTGACACGGCAGAGATTACAGGTATGCCGAGGCTGTGAGCAGTCTTGCAAAGAGCAGACAACTTGTAACTGACAAGCTGATTCAGCAAGGTGAAACTGACTTGCTGACTTTGAAGAGGCTGAGAGCAATCTCGTTGGGAGCCCACAATGATTAACTAATATGCTGACTCCATCTGAAACCACACAGCTGACCGCAGCTTCCATATAGAAAAAAATAATGAACAGCAAAACATTTCTTTTTAATAGATTATCATTGCGAAAAATCTGGACATCCAAAAATAGTATTTCAGAAGCTGACATTCTACCGCAGACAGCTTACTGGAGTTGTCCGGTTTCTTCCCACAGCTATAAGTCTCCGGGCAGCAGATTCTTCAGGCATGGGCACTCAAACACATGGTAAGCGTAACAGCAAGCAAACTGGCTTGCAAAAAAAAAAAAAAAAAAAAACGCTGAGCACTGGACTTCCTCCTGATTGGTGTTTTTAAAGGCTGGAGAATTACAGAACTGCACAGTTACTGGTCTCTAACCTGCCTTTCCCCCACCTTTCCCCCACCTGTGACCATCTTGGGAGTCTTCTTACTGGCAGAGTGGCCGCCATCTTAACACATCTCTTATGCACCATCACTTTTCACATGTTAAAAGACTTAAGCAATGTGTGAGCCAGTGGGTTCCTGACAAAGCCCTGGCAGGAGAGTATACCAGGTGAAGACACGTTTTCACAAGTAAATTTATGAAAGTCCTGGCAGGAGAGTATACAAGGCACAGTGAAGTGTGTGTAAAGGCTAAAGTTTGAAGTGTGTAGAGAAGGAAAGTGAATCTCAAAGAAGACACATTCCTTTGAGACTGAAGTACTACAGTAAAAAAGAGAATCCCTAGGAAGTCACATGCCCTTAGGATTTTACACTAGCTGAAATGTAAAGAGAAAACCTGGGGAAGGGAGTCATTCCCCGGAACTGAGAAGGAGCTTGATTATTCTTTGTTGGAACTTTTGTTGTTGTGGAATCTGGGGAAGGGTGCCGATGCCTGGAACTGTGAACATATGTCCACTTGGAACTTTTTGGTTGGATTTACATCTTTGTGTTGAATTCGAAAATGTGTGCACCTTGAAATCCAGAAACAATATCCTTTACACCATAGAGTTAATTTTAGAGTGTGAGGGCCAGAACAGGGTTTCGGACACAGGATGTATTTTTGCTTTGGATATCTTGACGAAGGACCATTCGTTTTGGTTGAGGGAGGGAAATACCTCCTAGAGTAGGGATAGTGAGGCATTTTCCAACCCTTTTTCATTTAAATAAAAGTTTACAACCATGGATATGACTCCTCTGTGTGTGCGTCTCATTCCTGGATCCTCACAATGAAGAATCCTTTGACTGTAGCAACGTGAATGCCTAACACGGCCAGTGACAGAAGGAACTCCATCACCAGGCCTTGAATCTTCTCCACTTGCCCGCATTAAGGGATCTTGTTGATGGTCTACCAGCAGCCGGTAGCACCTCAATTACCTCCACCGAGAGGTTCCAGTCGTCGTCGTACATCATCATCCTCTCAAAAGCCACGCATGTAGGTTGAGGGATGCCGGGTTTGGGTGGAGTACCCGACCTTCCGACTGAGATAGAAGATCCAACCGTCAAGCCAACTAGAGAGGCGGGCAGATGGCCAGGAGGTCAGTATACAACATAAACCTCGCCCAATCCGGGGCGATCAAGATCAGGGTTGCTCGGAATCTCCTCAATCTCCTGAGAACTCACAGAATCGGAAGGAAGGCATAGTGGAGATCGTAGGTCAGCTCCACCAGAAATGCATTCCCCAGTGTACCTCTCGCCGGGAATTTCCTCAAACAAAACTGCCTGCACTTTGTCAGGGTACAGACATTGGGGTTGTGTAGTAAGGAGCCAGGAGTGGGTTACAGACATGGCTCACAAATAAATACCCACAAGAAACACCTACGAAAATGAATCCAGCCTTACAGAAGGCTTTTGTGCCCCCTCTGCAGGAAAAAGAGCCTGCAAACTACATTACCCAGAAGGCCCTGGCCCAGGAACTACAAATCCCCACCCACGTTGGGTGGAGCACGCTCACGCATGCGCGCAACAGCACGGGGCTTGTGCTTACACACCTGAGCGAAGAGGACGTGCATTCTGGAGCTCCGAGGAAGGGGACGCACGCGAGGGGCCACACCCCAGCCAACCTTCATCCGAGCCCCTCACACACCTGAGAAGTACTGCAGGCGCAGCGGAGCTTAGGTACATGCTTGGAAAGACGCGCCTTCTACAGCAAAGCCGCGTTGAGAAGGCAATCATCACGGATCCTCCCACGCGAACCGGGGCATATGCAAGGGGGCGCGGCCCGTACTTTTGAGTCCCCCTGCTCTACCAAGATAAGTGCAGCATGCAGTAGCGTTCCAATTCATACCTTAGAGACCGCGCAAAGGGGCATCCAGAGGCGCAGTGACCTTGCGAGCAGTGCATAGGAGAACCGCAACTTGGAAAGCGGAGTGACTTGTACTGAAGACGCACCGCGCCACGTGCGGCTAGCAGCACGTTTCAAATTCAGTCTACGTGTGTTTGTAAAACACGTGGAGTAGTACTTACTGCAGAGCCACGTGCGGCTTTAATCCGCATAACAGGGCTAAACCCATTTCAGGGGGCATGCAAATTAATACATTACAAGCTAGAGTCGAGTGGGTTTGCATGGGGAAATGTCATTAACCCACTGATTGCACCATGTTGTGTGTGTGAAGAAACACCCACAAGGTGCCGTGCCGTAGAGACATCGGTGGGTTAGGGTTAGTGATTTAAACAGGATCCGTTCCTTCACTGCCAACCAATGGAGATCATTTCTGTCCTTGGTGATGTGTTCTCGCTTAGGTTTGTTAGTGATGGACCTGACAGCATTATTCTGAATAATCTGGCATTGTTTCAGGCAATTATTGCTAGCGCCAAGCATTAACGCGTTACCATAGTCCAAGCAAGACAGGATGGTAGCTCTCCCTATCGTGGCACTGTTCTTGATGTTAAGAAATGGTCTGATCTGGCAGAGAAGCCTTTGATAATATTGACAATTTCGCTTTAAATAAGCGGTTTGGGCTTCTGCACCTAGGGAAGATTGTAAATAAATACCTAGGGTTTTGACCTTATTTAATACCTTAATGGTGGAGTCTTTTATAGTGAAGGTGTGCATGTTTATTTGTTAGTATTGCATTTAACCATATTCCCCCTTCCTGTCCACCTTCCCTCTCCTCACCCTCTTCCCGGTTACCCTGAAAACCAGTTCCTGTCCAACCAACGATTCCCTAACCCTCTTTCCCCGCCGGGGTCTTGGAGGTCTGTGTAAACTGTGACTTGCAGGCACCCAGACCGCGGAGGGGGTGGTTGGTTCGTACCACTCCTGCGCTTGAAGGCTGGAGCCGTGACAGAAGCACAAGCCCAAGTGTAACAGTGTAACAGGCGCCAGAGTGGTGCGAGCCAGCCAGTCATGGAGGAACTTACTAAGGTCCTGCAGGACGTCCAGGCTGAGCTTGCTGCCACCAGACAAGATCACGCAGTTTTAGCCACACAAGTGCGTAGTTTAACTGCACAAACAGCCCCTCTCCCTGCGCAAGTCCAGGTCACCTCTGAGCCCGTACTACCCTTAGCTCCACCAGAAAGGTATGCGGGCGAACCCCAGAAATACCAAACTTTCATGACCTAATGCCAACTTCACTTTCTTACTAAACCAGCAGCATTCAGAAGCATTCAAGCCAGAACTGCTTTCGTAGTTTCCTATTTTACTGGGGACGCTGCGACTTGGGAAAATCCCTTAGTGCATAGGGATGACGGAGTATTGTACGACTGGGACGAATTCCAGTTAGAGTTTGGTAAAATATTCAACCGAAAGGCAGCCGCCACGTGTAAGGACAGAGAGTTACTTACCTTACGTCAAGGTAGCAAAGAGTTAGTGACGTATGTCACTCAGTTTAATAGGCTCGTAGCAGAAGCCGAGTGGCCACGTGAAAAGCGAATGTCCCTCTTTTACTTAGGGTTACGTGATGAACTAAAAGATCTCATAGCCCAGGTAGACCCGCAGCCCCAGGATTGCCCCTCAATGATAGATCTGGCGCTAAGATTGGATCATAGACAAGCTGAGCGTTGTGGGGACAAAAGGTGTGGGGATTTGCGACCTATAGCTAGGTTGGACCGCTTTGGGACTTCCCGTCCTCCCACTTCTGCGGAAAAAGGAGACAAGCCTATGCAGATAGGATCGGTGCGCGGTCCTCTTACCAAACAGGAGAGAGAACGCAGACGTAAAGAGGGGCTATGTTTATACTGTGGTACCACGGGTCACTTTGTAAAAGAGTGTCCTACTAAGCCTAAGCCGCAGGGAAACGCCTTGGCTCGGCAGTAGTAGGGGTGGTACAGTCGAGCTAGGCGGTGGAGATTACCCCAGTTGTTGGTTTCAGCAATTATGCTCCGCGTGTCACATTGTCAGGTTTGCTGAGTTTTCTGGGTCAGGAGGTTAGGGGTCACGTTACTCTTGGATTCGGGAGCCACCGGCAATTTTATTGATATCGCGTATGCCATCAAGCTGGGGCTACCTTTGTGTAGAAAACCTACTCCGGAACCCGTCAGGGCAGTTGATGGCACCACATTATGTTCTGGACCCATCATTCAAAGTACACAGGTTGTGACACTACGCTGTCAGCAAAGTCATCTGCAAGATATCCAGTTCGATTTGATTGCTGCACCACAGTTTGGGATTATTTTGGGCCTCCCTTGGTTTTACAAACACAATCCTGAAATAGTATGGTCAGAAAGCAAGGTGTGTTTTCTGTCAAAATTCTGTCTAGAACATTGCATAAGGCCTGAAGTGGGACCATGTATAGCCATAGTAGAACCTCTAGACATGAGTACTTTGCCCGCTGAGTATGTGGAATACACGGATGTATTCAGCAAACAAGCTGCAGAAACCCTGCCGCCTCATCGGCCATTTGATTGCCGAATTGACCTAGAACCTGGAGCAGTCTTACCCTGTAGTAGGGTGTATGCGCTCACTGAAGATGAAACAAAACATCTAAAGGAATATATCGACAATCTGCGAAGCGGGTTTATCAGACACTCTAATTCCCCAGTCTCCTCGCCTCTTTTCTTCATACCAAAGAAGACCGGAGATCTAAGAATGTGTATCGATTATCGCGGAGTTAATCGTATTACGATCAAAAATCGGTACCCTTTACCGTTAATCCCAGTTTTACTAGATCAGGTGCGTAAAACAACCATTTACACCAAACTGGATCTCCGGGGGGACAGATCATCTGGTACGAGCGCGGGCTGGGGACGAATGGAAAACAACGTTCCGGACTAAGTTCGGCTTGTACGAGTATCAGGTAATGCCATTTGGCCTGTGCAACGCCCCAGCTGCCTTTCAGCACTTCTTGGATGAAGTGCTACGTGAATATCCTGATATCTTCGTGGTCGTGTACATCGACGATATCCTGATTTACTCGCAAGACATACACGAACATGTAAAACACGTTAAGGCAGTACTCCAGCGTTTACGAGAACCTGGTTTGTTTGCTAAACTGGAGAAGTGTGAATTTCACTGCACTACCGTGGAATTTCTGGGGTACTTTTTAACTCCGTTCGGGGTACAAATGGACCAACGAACGATACAAGCAATCCTAGATTGGCCAGCGCCCAAGTCAGTGAAGGAAGTGCAATCCTTCCTAGGCTTTGCTAATTTCTATCAGCGGTTTATCCGAAACTTCTCAGAGTTGGTGACCCCCATCACTTCCTTACTCAAAAAGGGACAATCTTATCTATGGAACGAATCCGCCGAAAAAGGTTTTCAGCAGTTAAAACAGGCCTTTACGTCTGCCCCGGTGTTAAAGCATCCTGATCTTGCTCAGCCCTTCGTGGTAGTGACAGATGCCTCCAGCTACGCCATAAGTGCAGTCCTTTCACAACGAGACATGCAAACAGGAATGCTCCATCCCGTGGCTTACTATTCCCGTAAATTACTTCCTGCAGAAGCTAATTACACCATAGCGGATCGGGAGCTATTAGCAGTGAAGGTGGCCTTTGAGGAATGGAGACATTATCTCATGGGGGCTCGACATACCGTGATCACAGATCATCGGAACCTACAGTTCATCAAAACAGCTAAGACACTCAGTCCACGTCAATTACGTTGGGCGTTATTCTTTGCCAACTATGATTTTCTTATTACCTATCGGCCAGAAGCAGATAATAAGAAAGCAGATATCTTGTCGCGATATCCTGATTCTGACGATAAGGGAACTATAGAAAGTCGGCCTATTGTGCCCACCTCCACAAATTATAGGGATAGTTGGACGACCTAATATATTTGAAGACGTACAAGCAGCTATGACTGCCCAAGAGTTACAGGATTGGTGTGTGAAGGGATCACAACATTCTTTAGTTAATGCCTCCCTTTTCATGCTAAGGCATTATATTTGCCCATAGAAGTGCTTCGAAAGGAGGTTATGCAATGGTGCCATGATGCTACTACCGCAGGCCATCCAGGTGTAGCCAAAACCCAACGGAAGGTAGCTCAGGAATTTTGGTGGCCTACATTGCTTCGGGATGTACGCAAATACGTGACAGAGTGCAATGTCTGTGGGAGGCAAAAGTCCAACCATCAAAAACCGGCAGGGTTATTACAACCCTTACCAACTCCTCCTACCCCGTGGCACACCGTTACCATAGATTTAATTGTGGACCTACCACCTGTCCAAAAATTCACTTCCATTCTGGTAGTGGTTGACTCACTCCCAAAAATGGGTCACTTTGTTCCATGTAAAGGTGTACGCACAGCTGGGGAATTAGAAGAATTGTTCTTACAAAACGTAGTGCAGCTACATGGCCTTCCAACACGAGTAATTACTGATCGCGGGCCACAATTCACCTCTCGCTTCTTGTGCGCCTTTTGCCAGCTGATCGGTATGGAAGTAAATTTATCCTCAGGATACCATCCGGAAACCGATGGACAAACCGAGAGGTTAAACCAGGGCCTGGAGCAGTACCTGCGCTGCTATACCGCAGACACCGAAACTTCATGGGTGCAGTATGTATGGTTAGCAGAAATCGCATACAATAATGCTCTCCATAGTTCCACAAAACATACTCCATTTTTTGGGGTCTATGGTTTCCACCCTAGGGTTTTGCCCACAGCCCCCAGTCCGTCTCTGGAAGATTTACCCACACTCAGGGAGCATCATGTTTATGCGCAACAAGTCTGGTCTAGTATACAAAAGAATTTGGATGCTGAAAAACAATCATATAAACATTACACCGACTTGAAAAGAAGACAAAGTCGTCCATATAAACAGGGGGATCACGTTTGGTTATCCACACGCAATATTCGAATGTCTGGTCCACGTAAGTTGCAACCACGATTTTTAGGTCCCTTTACCATCTCTGCAGTAATTAATCCGGTGGCAGTAAAGCTAGCCTTGCCAAAACAAATGAAGATCCACCCCACCTTTCATGTGTCCTTATTGAAACCTGCACCTTCCACTGTCCCTACTGAAAAGCCACCTCCGATATTAGTCCAGGGACACCCAGAATACGAGGTTAGGGCCATTTTAAATTCTCAGCAACGTAAAAATGGTTTGTATTACTTTATTGATTGGGTAGGACATGGCCCTGAGAACCGGTCTTGGGAGCCAGCCCACAATGTGCATGCACCCAGGTTGATTAAAGCATTCCATCAAAACTACCCAAACAAACCTAAACCCAGAGCCTTCTGTGCGGGGGGTGGGAGGGGGGGGGGGAGTACTGTCAGGGTACAGACATTGGGGTTGTGTAGTAAGGAGCCAGGAGTGGGTTACAGACATGGCTCACAAATAAATACCCACAAGAAACACCTACGAAAACAAATCCAGCCTTACGCTTTTGTGCCCTCTCTGCAGGAAAAAGAGCCTGCAAACTTCATTAACCAGAAGGCCCTGGACCAGGAAATACAAATCCCCACCCACGTTGGGTGGAGCACGCTCACGCGCCCGCAACAGCACGGGGCTTTTGCTTACACACCCGAGCAAAGAGGACGTGTATTCCGGAGCTCCGAGGAAGGGGACGCATGCGAGGAGCCACACCCCAGCCAACCTTCATCCGGGCCCCTCACACACCTGAGATAAGTACCGCAGGCACAGGGGAGCTTAGGCACATGCTGGGAAAGACGCGCCTTCTACAGCAAAGCCGCGTTCAGAAGGCAATCATCACGGATCCTCCCACGCGAACCGGGGCATATGCAAGGGGGCGCGGCCCGTACTTTTGAGTCCCCCTGCTCTACCAAGATAAGTGCAGCATGCAGTAGCGTTCCAATTCATACCTTAGAGACCGCGCAAAGGGGCCTCCAGAGGCGCAGTGACCTTGCGAGCAGTGCATAGGAGAACCGCAACTTGGAAAGCGGAGTGACTTGTACTGAAGTCGCACCGCGCCACGTGCGGCTAGCAGCACGTTTCAAATTCAGTCTACGTGTGTTTGTAAAACACGTGGAGTAGTACTTACTGCAGAGCCACGTGCGGGTTTAATCCGCATAACAGGGCTAAACCCATTTCAGGGGGCATGCAAATGAATACGTTACAAGCTAGAGTCGAGTGGGTTTGCATGGGGAAATGTCATTAACCCACTGATTGCATCATGTTGTGTGTGTGAAGAAACACCCACAAGGTGCCGTGCCGTAGAGACATCGGTGGGTTAGGGTTAGTGATTTAAACAGGATCCGTTCCTTCACTGCCAACCAATGGAGATCATTTCTGTCCTTGGTGATGTGTTCTCGCTTAGGTTTGTTAGTGATGGACCTGACAGCATTATTCTGAATAATCTGGCATTGTTTCAGGCAATTATTGCTAGCGCCAAGCATTAACGCGTTACCATAGTCCAAGCGAGACAGGATGGTAGCTCTCCCTATCGTGGCACTGTTCTTGATGTTAAGAAATGGTCTGATCTGGCAGAGAAGCCTTTGATAATAGTGACAATTTCGCTTTAAATAAGCGGTTTGGGCTTCTGCACCTAGGGAAGATTGTAAATAAATACCTAGGGCTTTGACCTTATTTAATACCTTAATGGTGGAGTCTTTTATAGTGAAGGTGTGCATGTTTATTTGTTAGTATTGCATTTATCCATATTCCCCCTTCCTGTCCCTTCCTGTCCACCTTCCCTCTCCTCACCCTCTTCCCGGTTACCCTGAAAACCAGTTCCTGTCCAACCAACGATTCCCTAACCCTCTTTCCCCGCCGGGGTCTTGGAGGTTTGTGTAAACTGTGACTTGCAGGCACCCAGACCGCGGAGGGGGTGGTTGGTTCGTACCACTCCTGCGCTTGAAGGCTGGAGCCGTGACAGAAGCACAAGCCCAAGTGTAACAGTGTAACAGGCGCCAGAGTGGTGCGAGCCAGCCAGTCATGGAGGAACTTACTAAGGTCCTGCAGGACGTCCAGGCTGAGCTTGCTGCCACCAGACAAGATCACACAGTTTTAGCCACACAAGTGCGCAGTTTAACTGCACAAACAGCCCCTCTCCCTGCGCAAGTCCAGGTCACCTCTGAGCCCGTACTACCCTTAGCTCCACCAGAAAGGTATGCGGGCGAACCCCAGAAATACCAAACTTTCATGACCTAATGCCAACTTCACTTTCTTACTAAACCAGCAGCATTCAGAAGCATTCAAGCCAGAACTGCTTTCGTAGTTTCCTATTTTACTGGGGACGCTGCGACTTGGGCAAATCCCTTAGTGCATAGGGATGACAGAGTATTGTACGACTGGGACAAATTCCAGTTAGAGTTTGGTAAAATATTCAACCGAAGGGCAGCCGCCACGTGTAAGGACAGAGAGTTACTTACCTTACGTCAAGGTAGCAAAGAGTTAGTGACGTATGTCACTCAGTTTAATAGGCTCGTAGCAGAAGCCGAGTGGCCACGTGAAAAGCGAATGTCCCTCTTTTACCTAGGGTTACGTGATGAACTAAAAGATCTCATAGCCCAGGTAGACCCGCAGCCCCAGGATTGCCCCTCAATGATAGATCTGGCGCTAAGATTGGATCATAGACAAGCTGAGCGTTGTGGGGACAAAAGGTGTGGGGATTTGCGACCTATAGCTAGGTTGGACCGCTTTGGGACTTCCCGTCCTCCCACTTCTGCGGAAAAAGGAGACGAGCCTATGCAGATAGGATCGGTGCGCGGTCCTCTTACCAAACAGGAGAGAGAACGCAGACGTAAAGAGGGGCTATGTTTATACTGTGTTACCACGGGTCACTTTGTAAAAGAGTGTCCTACTAAGCCTAAGCCGCAGGGAAACGCCTTGGCTCGGCAGTAGTAGGGGTGGTACAGTCGAGCCAGGCGGTGGAGATTACCCCAGTTGTTGGTTTCAGCAATTATGCTCCGCATGTCACATTTTCAGGTTTGCGGAGTTTTCTGGGTCAGGAGGTTAGGGGTCACGTTACTCTTGGATTCGGGAGCCACCGGCAATTTTATTGATATCGCGTATGCCATCAAGCTGGGGCTACCTTTGTGTAGAAAACCTACTCCGGAACCCGTCAGGGCAGTTGATGGCACCACATTATGTTCTGGACCCATCATTCAAAGTGCACAGGTTGTGACACTACGCTGTCAGCAAAGTCATCTGCAAGATATCCAGTTCGATTTGATTGCTGCACCACAGTTTGGGATTATTTTGGGCCTCCCTTGGTTTTACAAACACAATCCTGAAATAGTATGGTCAGAAAGCAAGGTGTGTTTTCTGTCGAAATTCTGTCTAGAACATTGCATAAGGCCTGAAGTGGGACCATGTATAGCCATAGTAGAACCTCTAGACATGAGTACTTTGCCCGCTGAGTATGTGGAATACACGGATGTATTCAGCAAACAAGCTGCAGAAACCCTGCCGCCTCATCGGCCATTTGATTGCCGAATTGACCTAGAACCTGGAGCAGTCTTACCCTGTAGAGTAGGGTGTATGCGCTCACTGAAGATGAAACAAAACATCTAAAGGAATATATCGACAATCTGCGAAGCGGGTTTATCAGACACTCTAATTCCCCAGTCTCCTCGCCTCTTTTCTTCATACCAAAGAAGACCGGAGATCTAAGAACGTGTATCGATTATCGCGGAGTTAATCGTATTACGATCAAAAATCGGTACCCTTTACCATTAATCCCAGTTTTACTAGATCAGGTGCGTAAAACAACCATTTACACCAAACTGGATCTCCGGGGGGCAGATCATCTGGTACGAGCGCGGGCTGGGGACGAATGGAAAACAGCGTTCCGGACTAAGTTCGCCCTGTACGAGTATCAGGTAATGCCATTTGGCCTTTGCAACGCCCCAGCTGCCTTTCAGCACTTCTTGGATGAAGTGCTACGTGAATATCCTGATATCTTCGTGGTCGTGTACATCGACGATATCCTGATTTACTCGCAAGACATACACGAACATGTAAAACACGTTAAGGCAGTACTCCAGCGTTTACGAGAACATGGTTTGTTTGCTAAACTGGAGAAGTGTGAATTTCACTGCACTACCGTGGAATTTCTGGGGTACTTTTTAACTCCGTCTGGGGTACAAATGGACCAACCAAAGGTACAAGCAATCCTAGATTGGCCAGCGCCCAAGTCAGTGAAGGAAGTGCAATCCTTCCTAGGCTTTGCTAATTTCTATCAGCGGTTTATCCGAAACTTCTCAGAGTTGGTGACCCCCATCACTTCCTTACTCAAAAAGGGACAATCTTATCTATGGAACGAATCCGCCGAACAAGGTTTTCAGCAGTTAAAACAGGCCTTTACTTCTGCCCCGGTGTTAATGCATCCTGATCTTGCTCAGCCCTTCGTGGTAGAGACAGATGCCTCCAGCTACGCCATAAGTGCAGTCCTTTCACAACGAGACGTGCAAACAGGAATGCTCCATCCCGTGGCTTGCTATTCCCGTAAATTACTTCCTGCAGAAGCTAATTACACCATAGCGGATCGGGAGCTATTAGCAGTGAAGGTGGCCTTTGAGGAATGGAGACATTATCTCATGGGGGCTCGACATACCGTGACCGTGATCACAGATCATCGGAACCTACAGTTCATCAAAACAGCTAAGACACTCAGTCCACGTCAATTACGTTGGGCGTTATTCTTTGCCAACTATGATTTTCTTATTACCTATCGGCCAGAAGCAGATAATAAGAAAGCAGATATCTTGTCGCGATATCCTGATTCTGACGATAAGGGAACTATAGAAAGTCGGCCTATTGTGCCCCCCTCCACAAATTATAGGGGTAGTCGGACGACCTAATATATTTGAAGACGTACAAGCAGCTATGACTGCCCAAGAGTTACAGGATTGGTGTGTGAAGGGATCACAACATTCTTTAGTTAATGGCCTCCCTTTTTATGCTAAGGCATTATATTTGCCCACAGAAGTGCTTTGAAAGGAGGTTATGCAATGGTGCCATGATGCTTCTACCGCAGGCCATCCAGGTGTAGCCAAAACCCAACAGAAGGTAGCTCAGGATTTTTGGTGGCCTACATTGCTTCGGGATGTACGCAAATACGTGACAGAGTGCAATGTCTGTGGGAGGCAAAAGTCCAACCATCAAAAACCGGCAGGGTTATTACAACCCTTACCAACTCCTCCTACCCCGTGACACACCGTTACCATAGATTTAATTGTGGACCTACCACCTGTCCAAAAATTCACTTCCATTCTGGTAGTGGTTGACTCGCTCCCAAAAATGGGTCACTTTGTTCCATGTAAAGGTGTACGCACAGCTGGGGAATTAGCAGAATTGTTCTTACAAAACGTAGTGCGGCTACATGGCCTTCCAACACGAGTAATTACTGATCGCGGGCCACAATTCACCTCTCGCTTCTTGTGCGCCTTTTGCCAGCTGATCGGTATGGAAGTAAATTTATCCTCAGGATACCATCCGGAAACCGATGGACAAACCGAGAGGTTAAACCAGGGCCTGGAGCTGCTATACCGCAGACACCGAAACTTCATGGGTGCAGTATGTATGGTTAGCAGAAATCGCATACAATAATGCTCTCCATAGTTCCACAAAACATACTCCATTTTTTGGGGTCTATGGTTTCCACCCTAGGGTTTTGCCCACAGCCCCCAGTCCGTCTCTGGAAGATTTACCCACACTCAGGGAGCATCATGTTTATGCGCAACAAGTCTGGTCTAGTATACAAAAGAATTTGGATGCTGAAAAACAATCATATAAACATTACACCGACTTGAAAAGAAGACAAAGTCGTCCATATAAACAGGGGGATCACGTTTGGTTATCCACACGCAATATTCGAATGTCTGGTCCACGTAAGTTGCAACCACGATTTTTAGGTCCCTTTACCATCTCTGCAGTAATTAATCCGGTGGCAGTAAAGCTAGCCTTGCCAAAACAAATGAAGATCCACCACACCTTTCATGTGTCCTTATTGAAACCTGCGCCTTCCACTGTCCCTACTGAAAAGCCACCTCCGATATTAGTCCAGGGACACCCAGAATACGAGGTTAGGGCCATTTTAAATTCTCAGCAACGTAAAAATGGTTTGTATTACTTTATTGATTGGGTAGGACATGGCCCTGAGGACCGGTCTTGGGAGCCGGGCCACAATGTGCATGCACCCAGGTTGATTAAAGCATTCCATCAAAACTACCCAAACAAACCTAAACCCAGAGCCTTCTGTGCGGGGGGGGGGGGGGGGGGGGGGAGTACTGTCAGGGTACAGACATTGGGGTTGTGTAGTAAGGAGCCAGGAGTGGGTTACAGACATGGCTCACAAATAAATACCCACAAGAAACACCTACGAAAACGAATCCAGCCTTATGCTTTTGTGCCCTCTCTGCAGGAAAAAGAGCCTGCAAACTACATTACCCAGAAGGCCCTGGGCCAGGAAATACAAATCCCCCACCTACGTTGGGTGGAGCACGCTCACGCGCCCGCAACAGCACAGGGCTTTTGCTTACACATCCGAGCGAAGAGGACGTGTATTCCAGAGCTCCGAGGAAGGGGACGCACGCGAGGGGCCACACCCCAGCCAACCTTCATCCGGGCCCCTTACACACCTGAGATAAGTACCGCAGGAACAGGGGAGCTTAGGCACATGCTGGGAAAGACGCGCCTTCTACAGCAAAGCCGAGTTCAGAAGGCAATCATCACGGAACCTCCCACGCGAACCGGGGCATATGCAAGGGGGCGCCGCCTGTACTTTTGAGTCCCCCTGTACTACCAAGATAAGTGCAGCACGCAGTAGCGTTCCAATTCATACCTTAGAGACCTCGCAAAGGGGCATCCAGAGGCGCAGTGACCTCGCGAGCAGTGCATATCATTACCATGTATAATTAGCCATGTGCGCCATCTAGGAGAACCGCAACTTGGAAAGCGGAGTGACTTGTACTGAAGTCGCACCGCGCCACGTGCGGCTAGCAGCACGTTTCAATTTCAGTCTACGTGTGTTTGTAAAACACGTGGAGTAGTACTTACTGTAGAGCCACGTGCGGCTTTAATCCGCATAACAGGGCTAAACCCATTTCAGGGGGCATGCAAATTAATATGTTACAAGCCAGAGACGAGTGGGTTTGCATGGGGAAATGTCATTAACCCACTGATTGCACCATGTTGTGTGTGTGAAGAAACACCCACAAGGTAATAACGCAAAAACTCTCTTTGCAGCATTTAACTGCTCCGGATACCGGACCTGAGAGTGCACAGGCAGGAGGCCAGCACTCAAACCCAGAGATAAGTCTCTTTTGCTCTCTTTGCCTCATTGATGAATGACTGTAATATGGGCATGTAATTCGTATGCTGGTTTGGTGTGCATGTTTATTTGTTAGCATTGTATTTATCCATATTCCCCCTTCCTGTCCACCTACCCTCTCCTCATCCTCTTCCCGGTTACCCTGAAAACCAATTCCTGTCCAACCAACGATTGCCTAACCCTCTTTCCCCGCCTGGGTCTTGGAGGTCTGTTTAAGCTGTGACTTGCAGGCACCCAGACCGCGGAGGGGGTGGTTGGTTCGTACCACTCCTCCGCTTGAAGGCTGGAGCCGTGACACACTTCCTGTGTGATTCTTTGGCAAACAGATCCACCACTGGATTGTTGGCACACTTCCCACTTTTGTGAGACCATGCTCTGCCTGCTCAGAGCGCCTGTCAATGCGTTCTCTGTCCCTGCCAGATATCTTGCTGAGATCTGATTCTCTAAAAGCCAGAACCACAGTTACATTGCCTCTCTCCAAAGGGGAGGGGAGCTCACGCCACTTTGCTTGTTCAGTTAGTGCAAGGCCATTCTACTGTCCGTCACAATCAGGACGTGCTTCTCTATTTGAGAGGGCACAAACACTTTCAGGGCTAACCTGATCGCTCGCAGCTCCAGCCTGTTGATGTGCCATTGCGTTTCCATCGTGGACCACAGACCGCTCATCTGCAAATCCTTGCAGTGAGCACTCCAAACCTTCAGTGATGCATCTGTGACCACCTGGGCCGGGGGCCATGGAGGCCAGAAAGGATCCTCTACCAACATGTTCTCGCTGCTGGCCCATCATGAGATCATTGGCCACCGACCTGGATGTCTTTTAAAGTGTTGAAACACTTGGACCATTGACCCAGCAGCAGCCATTGCAGAGACTGCATTCGGAGTCTGGCCTTTGGCACTAGAAAAATGCAGGAGGCCATGAGACCTAAGAGGCGGAGGAAGGAAGCCGCTGGCAAGGTGTTGTGGGCACTGGAACAGCTGAACTATCTGCCAGACACCGGCAACTCTCCTCGGGTGGGAAAGGCCTTCCCAACCCGAGTGTCCAGGACCTCTTCGATGAACTGGAGCCTCTGTGCTGGTGTCGTGTGGGACTTCTTTAAGTTCAGGGAGAAGCCCGGTTTATGGAGTAGGGCGCAGGTGTCCTCGAGATGGGACAAAACCTGCTCTGCCGAATTCCATCGGAACAGCCAGTCGTCTAGGTATGGGAACACATGGACGCCGGATCTATTGATGTGAGCTGCAACTACCATCATGAGCTTAATGAAGACCCTTGGGGTGGAGTTCAACCCAAAGGGGAGCACTTTGAACTGGTAGTGCTTGTCCCTTATGAGCAATCTCAGGAATTTCCTGTGCTTTTGGTGGATCAGCACATGGAAATATGCATCCTGGAGATCCATTTACACCAGCCAGTCCTGAAATCTGAGAGCGTGGAGGATTTCTCTCAACGTCACCATCTTGAACTTGTCTTTCCTCAGGAACTTGTTCAAGGCCCTGAGGTCCAAGATGGGACATAGTCCTCCCCCTTTCTTGGGTACCAGGAAATACCGCGAGTACCAGCCCAACTCTCTTTGCTCGGGAGGTACCTCTTCCACGGCACCCTTCTAAAGTAGGGCTTGCAGCTTTTCCTGGAGCTCTTGTTCTGGTTGTTGAGGTGGGGGTGGCCTGTCTAGCGGCCTTTTAAATAAAGGCAAACCGAAACCCCACTGAACCCGCTGGAGCGCCCAGGCATCGGAGGTAATCTCCTGCCGTCGTGACCAGTGCTCGCCTATCTATACTCCAAATAGGGAAAAGTGGGGGGAGAAATCAAAGCGGCTTCTCGGGCGGAGCCAACCCAGCCACTGCTGCTGCCGCCCGCTGGCCCCTGAAAGCCGCCCAGCCGCTTCCAGAGCAGGGGAAATGCCTCAGCCCCTGCCTGGGTTGCAGGAGCTAAGCCTTCCTGCCAAAGGTTGTGCAACACCTGTAACCTCTTCCCCTTGAGGCAAAGCCAAAGGCAGGTTTTGCCGCCTGCTGGACAGCTAGGCCTAGAGACTTGGCCGCCAGCTTGGAGTCCTTACATTTCTCCAGGGACTCGTCGGCTTTTGGGCCAAGCAAAATGTTGCCATCAAAAGCGATGTCCAGCAATTGGTTCTGGATATGGGGCAAGAACCCAGATGTATGAAGGTAAATCTGCCTTTTCAAGACAGTCACTGAACCCATGGATCTCCAAATGCAGTACGCAACATCCAGGTCCATCTGCAATGCCTGCTGGGCTACCTCCTTGTCATCATCCAGCAGTCCCTGGAAGCCCTCTCGCATCTCCCCATCGGGAATGTACTGAATGGCTTCCCTGACAGCAGACCACAAGCCAGACATATATTTAGGGAACGCACAAGATGTGTTAACTGCTTTAAGGGCCATACTACCCGAAGAGAACAACTTCTTGGCTAAGGCATCACCTTTCTTTCGCTCTCTATTTGTAGTGAGCATAGACGTGGATGTGGCTGATCTCGTATTAACTGTGGCCGCCTGCACCACCAACCCCTCTGGTATTGGGTGTGTGGAGAGGTAAGCTGGGTCTCCTCTTTCTGGCCTGTACTTCTTAGCGAAGTCTGAATTCACCACAGGAATGGTGCATGGTCTCTGCCACAAGGTGGTGATGGGGTTTAGCAATAGCCACATTAAATTGCATGGCCCTCTCAGTAGAGGGTCCTTTGTCCAATCTGTCAGTGAACTCGTAGCCCGACAAGGGCTTGGCTGGGGCACCTGAGCCTAAGGTATTCACCACACCATCCACCAAGGAACAATGCATACTTAGCATTAGTATGCCCATAAGGGTGAGCCTGTTGAGTCTCCAAATTAAAAGGTGTGTCCAGGCCACTGGCCTCGTGAAGACCCTCAGTCAAGGTGACTAAATCTGGCTGATCCGCAAAGTAGCCTTTACCCCACAGCACCTGCATAAGCAGGGTCTAGGCCACACGACATCAGTTCGTCATCCAAGATTGTGGTCATTGTATTGAAGAACTCGGTCCTCGACTTCAGGACATATGACTGCTTGCCGATGGGTGCCGACACTGATGGTCCTGTGCCGATCGGCACCAAAGGGTGCATCGACGCCTGGGGCACACTGGTCGTCATTGGCGCCAAAGGTACACTAGTGGACACCGGCGCTGAGGCCGTACCGAGTTTACTCAGCGCCGAGTCTGAAAGCGACAATGTTGATGTCGTAGTTGTCAGCTTGGGGCCGGGTTCACCGGCCATCACTGGAGCCACCAAGGTCTGCTGCTTTGAGGGATCAGCCGTACTCACAACCGCATTTCGGAACATCTGCTCTTTAAAGGCCTCCCACTTGGCCCTGGATGTATCGACGAATCAGACTCATGCCTGACCAATGGCGTTGCTTCTTCTTATGGGAGGAAGAGCAGTGACTCAGAGAGTGCTACCTCTTTTTTGTTTTCCTTCAATGCCGGTCTCCTTTTTCAGGAGTAGGGCCTTTCGTCTCGGGTTTACGATGAACAGGTGGTCGACCGCCCCAGAGACTTCGATGGAGGCCGGCCTATTGCAAGTTTCGGCGCCCTCTCCCACAGTGATTTATGATTCATTTTCCTACAGGAACCACAGTCCTCAGTGACTTGACTGACACTGAGGCACCAGACACAGGCGCCTTGTGGGTCCGTAATGGACATCCTGGAACTGCAGTCCCTGCAGCGTTTGAAGTCAGACACCTTGGGAGTGGACATGAATTTGAAATCGCATCTGCAAATTTGTCAATTGTAGAGTTATCTTGTGAGAGAGTTGCTCCTCAAGCAACGTGCTGAGTTCGCAGAAAAAAAGGAACTGAGGTACAGGGGTGTAATGATGCCGTATATGTACAACAACCGAAGTGACACCTGGAGCTGACAACCGCCACATCGAGGCAAGACAGGTCGAGGGGCACTACGCCCCCAGTCAAAAAATAATCTGAGCATCTGACACTGGAATGGATATCTATCTGATGAGGAATCGGTGGGAAAAAGGCAATCCGATCGCCAGTTTGTACTTCTTGGTGAACTCGGAGTACATTGTAGGAGTGGAGCAAGGTGTCAGCAATAAGGTGGAAATGGGGTGGGCTATGGCTGCAGTAAAGGGCAAGGTCCTTAGAGTTGGAGGACCTTTGTCCAAAATGTCTGTCAGATCAAATGTTAACAGGGGCTTTGCCAGGGCGTCCAGGCCCAATGCTTCCACCACTCTTAACTGTCATACGGTACTGGGCATTAGCATGCCCATAAGTGGTTTCTTGTTTCATGTCCATTTTGTTGAGATGTATCAAGACCACTAGCCTTGTGAAGCCCTTCTGCAAGGGTGAACAAAGCCTTGTCAGTGAAAAAATTGTCCCCACTGGGCCCTTCCCCAGAAGCCAAATGGTATGTGATCCCCACCCACGTCGAAAATCGACTGCATTGTCTTGAAATATGTCAAGCAAGACTCAGGGCTAAAGGAGCGGTCAGCCATCTGTGCCGATGCCGACATCGATGGCACTGTTCTCACCATGCCCAGTGGCCTTCTCAACGGTCCTGGTCGAGCCCAGACCGGACCTGGCCTTCTTGGTGCTGGAATCACTGGGCAAAACTGGAGCCGACGGAGCCTGCTACGTCAAGGTGGAAACCATGCCAGCAGCGGCTGTTTTGAACATCGGGAGCATCTGCTCTTTGAAGACCTCCCGCTCAACTGTTGATGCACCCCGATTCGATATGTCTTGCCCTATTCCTCTGATTAGTCAGAGCCATGTCTGCGCCGATGGCATTGCTTTTTCTTGTGGGAGGAAAAGGACGATAATGGCTCAGTGAATGCAACCTTTCTTGGCCTTCTTCGGGGCCTGTCCTCTTTCTCAGGAGTGGGTCATTCCATGTCCCGCCCTGACGATCTGTTGGTCGATCGAGCCAGAGATTTTGACGAAGGCCGTCCGAGTGCAAGCTTCGCTGTCCATTCCCTTGGCGAGTTGGGGTTCATCTTGGTGCTGAATACTTTCATGCATTGAAGGTTGGATGTCAGTAGCACAAACCCCGACATCCTTAGCCAAGAGAATCTGTGCAAGACTGCTTTTGATCATCGTTCTTGCTATGAAGTCCGCATTATCTGGATTGGACTGCAGTATTTGTTGGGGTACTTCCTTGCCGTCCCTGATAAGGGCCAAAAAGCCCTAACGCATCTCCCCTTCAGGGATGTGCTCTGATGCCTCTGCCATGACAGACATCTACAACTGGATGACAACGAACAACATCAAAATGTACACGGGCAAAAACGGAAATAATGGTCAAGTGGATTGTGTCCTCCCACGTATTTCTCATCTTTGATATTTCCTTTCCAGCTTCAGCTGCTTTGGATTTTTTATGTCCCTAGAGGCGCCTCCGTCCGACGTCATCACCAGTATATGTAGCATGCGCAGCGCCCATTGGCTTCAGTTCTGTTTCTCCGACACAGCTTTTGCTTCGAGAGAAAAAAGGCACACTTGGGTTCTTCACTAACTTCAGTTCATCGAATTTAAATTCATTATGTCTTCACCATCGGCTCCACCGACGCCTAAGACAGGTTTAAAAAAATGCCAAGATTGTGGGGCAAAAATGCCAATCAACGACCCCGAATGTCTGTGGTGCCTCAGGCAATGACCGACAAGGCTCAAAGAGAACGTAAAAGGTAAATTAGCGGTGGGTAGGATCCCATTGAAGTCCCCTACTAATATTTCGAAAAAACAAAAATCCGACGAGTTGAGAGATCCTCCTCGAAGGAAGAGATCCAAAAAAAGATCTCGATCGAGGAGTCAATCACGTTGTCATTCGTCAAAGAAGCAAAAGAAAAGATGTGTCAGATCTCCTCGACCTCAAGTGACTCCTCCCGCTCGAAAGGATAACATACCCAACCAAATCAGACTCTCTGGCCAAGTGGGATGCGTTTCGGAGGGATATGATTAAAATATTGGAGAAGGCAGCCCGACCCTCCCGAAAGAGAAGAAGAAAGACCATGCCCCTGTCGCTGTGCATAAAGACGACAAAGGGAAGTCAAAGGCTAAATCCTGTGAACCCACAAGTCTGTGATGCAAGTCAGATTCTCATCGAGAGCCAGCGAGGCCTCGAATTGATGAGAAATTGTCGAGAACTTCGAAGGGTTGGATTCTCGACTTGTCGAGGTCTTTGTCGAAGGAAAAGAAGTCGACAACTTCAACAATAATAAGGTCTATTCCATTGACGCCTTCGGCATAGGAGCCGTCAACGCCTGTGTCAAAGGCATCGACGCTACCGTCAAAAACTACATCATTGGCTTCAAAACAGTGACCCAGACTACTTGACTAAACATCCTACTACAGAAAGTTTAGTGGTCCAAGATGCGACATCCACCAAAACAGTTGTCATACCCTACTATTACACCGGATAGGGACGACAAGCAGGTGGACGCTTGGGCATGGCAAATCTTTACTGCAGGAAGCATGACCTTGAAGTCCACAAATGCCACTTGTGCCTTGTCAAAGTGCCTTTTGTTTACCCTGTAGGATTGCGCAGCAATGGCGGCTGAACACATTCCCGAAGGGGAGGAAAGAGACGGATCCTGGCCATCATCAAAGATGCAAAGGAGGCAATGTGTGTGTACCTTCAGTCAGGTCGGGATACTGCAGATAGCATTAGCAGATCCATGTTGACTAGTACCATGCTACTCAGGTTTGCGTGGTTGAGAAAGTCAGAGTTTGCACCGGACGTGCAATCCAGGCTTCTCAATATGCCTTGGGATGGCTACTGACTTTTTGGCAGCAAGGCTGATGAAAGTCTGGAGAAGCTGCAGACCTTTAAAGCGGCAGCAAAATCTCTCAGTACCGCAATCAGACAGCCTCAACATTCTTATCCCAGGACATCATCTTGGATGGGTAAGTCCTTACGTTTCTACTCTTCAGTTGGAAGAGCTAGAGGACAGGCTAGTCATAGAGGACAGAAAAGATTGCCCGTGGTGGACGAGGGAGAGGTACTAAGTCTGCCCAAGCAACGGCTGCTTTTCCTTCAGTCGCTGCTTCAGCCACCGCAAAACCTCTCTGAGGCCTTAGCCCACAAGACCCCAGTGGGAGGCAGACTCTCACAGCATCTAAAAGAATGGCGGGGCATTACTTCAGATGCATGAGCATTGCAAACTGTAGCCATGGGTTACAGTCTTCCCCTTAAAAAAAAAACTCAAGATCATCCACCAAGGAACAACTCATTCAAAATTCCAGATCCGCTCCTTGTGCAGGAAATTTTGACCCTGCTACAGAAAGGTGCAAAACGCCATATCATATCATATAGAACTGGTACCTGTAGTGGAGAGGAACAAGGGTTGGTATTCCCCTTACTTTCTAATCCCCAAGAAGGACAGAGGGATTGAGACCAATCTTGGATTTAAGAAACCTGAACAAATTCCTCAGGAAGGACAAGTTCAAGATGGTTGCCCTTTCTCAGATCCTTCAGGACCTCCAACTCCAAGACTGGATGGTGTCATTGGACCTTCAGGATGCTTACTTTCATGTGCCAATCCATCTCAAACACAGAAAGTACCTGAGGTTCGCGGTTGTCTAGTCTCATTTTCAATTTTGAGTTCTGCCATTCGGGCTAACCTTCGCCCAATGGTTTTCACCAAGTTGATGGCAGTTGCGGCAGCGAGCCTCAGGAGAGGGGGGTGGGGGGTCCAGGTCTACCCCTACCTGGACAATTGGTTGATCAGGGCTCGTTCTCCCGAACAGACCCTGTAACATCTCAGCATAACCTGCCACACTCTCTAAAGACTGGGCTTCTCCCTCAATTACAAGAAGTCCCACATGATACCATCTCAAAGTCTCCAATTCATCAGAGCGGTCCTGGATACATCCTCTGGAAAAACCTCGCCACCCGAGGTGAGGGCTCAACACATTCTGCAGATGGTCACACAATTGCAAAGTGTCCAGCAACTTCAGGCCTTTGATTTTTTGAGGTTGTTTGGCCTCATGGCATCCTGCATTTTCTTGGTGCCAGAGGCTCGTCTAAGAATGAGATCCCTCTAGTGGGCCCTCAGGGCTCTGGTCTCAAATCTCAGGCAAGATGTCAGACCTTCTTCAGGTTCTGAGCAGCGTCGCACAGGATCTTCTATGGTGGGCTTGCAAGGACAACATTCTGAAGGGAGAACCATGGCCGGAAATAACAGTAGTGACAGATGCCTCACTCACGGGGTGGGGAGACCACGCCAACAATCTGGCAATCAGCAGTCGTTGGTCTCCATCAGAGTCAAAACTACAGGGCTATCAGACTAGCGCTGAAAGCCTTTCTGCCCTCTATATGGGTAAAGAATGTCCTGATAATGACGGACAACACAGTGGCCATGTACTACCTCAACAAGCGAGGAGGCATAGGGTCACCACCTCTGTGCAGAGAAGCAATGCAGCTCTGGTTCTGGGAAGTTCAAGAAGGAATCTCCCTATCAGCAGTTCACGTAGCCGGAGAACAGAACACGGCTGCGGACGCTCTGAGCAGGCAAAGCACAGTCTCCCACGAGTGCCAACTAGCTCAGGAAGTCCTTCAAGAGATCTTCACCCTTTGGGGAACCCCTCAAGTGGATCTGTTCTCGACCATTGTCAACCGGAAGTGCAAACTGTTCTGCTCCAGGGAACTTCCCCCAAGAGGAGCTCTAGGAGACGCGTTTGTAGTCGAATGGAGTTTCCACTCCTGTACGCGATCCCTTCAAACCCTGTCATTCCTCACGTGATCAGGAGGCTGAGAAAGTTCAGGAAATCCATGCTCCTAATTGCTCCGGATTGGGCCAGGAGGACGTGGTACCCAGACCTTCTGGACCCGTCCATCTGCTCTCCAATGTCTTCCACAAAGAGAGGACCCCCACCTCTCTCTCTTGCTGTCCCTCTTGTGTGCCTGAAGCCTGCTCTGGAAGCCTTGCCACAAGGATCTAAAGTGTGCAATGCACCTTCAAAAATAGTAGTGCCAACGTTCGTGCTGTAGGCCTTTCTGTTAGATGCTTGTCGGCAACGCACTGAAGATGGCCTACTCCACACAGAACACAATTCATCCATTAAAGCCCCACTACATTGCAGTAAGGGTACTTTGGGGGGTCAGAAATGAGAGATGGACACCAAGTGGTAATATTGTCAACATTAGCCATTTCATTAACAGAAAGGGGTGTAGATAAAGGCCTAACTTTCCCTAGCCTAACATGAATGTCCCTTCCTATAAAACTAAAGGAGGCTGACGTTTTGTCCAACCTAAATATGACCCTCACATTAACAGACAGGCAAAAGGTGCGAGGTAAATGTTTCAAAGTTCAACTCAACAGAAATGTGCAAAAACTCAAACATATAACTTCAATCAAACCAATCCTTGTGTTCAGGGGTTGATATTCCCTTCCCTTGGATTGTTTCAGAAAAACTGTTCACAATGTTCTGTGTCAAGACCAGTCTCTTAAAGGCAATACACATGTCTATTTTACCAAATACGAGTGCTCCATATACAATTTTGCAGTGGGAGTATTTTACTCCCTAATTTTTAAAGTTAGAAGTAAAATGATTTTTTGGGGAATAAAAAAAGTAAGTGCCATTCCCAATGGGAGTATTTCATAAATGAGTAAAAGTAAGTTTTAACTTTAAAGCAGTAATTTCATAAAAAACGCTTCTTTGCACCTAGTTATTGATGCACATTAAAAGGTAATTTTTTACCATTTGGAATAGACAGTAATAGTAGTAGTTTCTTCCTCTAACACTATGTGTACTACTGGTCTAAATATATCAATGGAGTTGTGTGGCTGAAAACTGGGGATAAGCTCCTATGTGCCTATTTCCTATTTTTGTTGGGAGTATTTTTACTCCCTACTTTTATTTTTTAGGAGTATTTGCCTATTTTTAGGCAGTAAAAGTTGCCGATACACCCCTTATCTGTAGGGCTGCCTGTTACTCTCCTAAGGCTGGCAAAACAAAAGTTCCTTCCACAACACTGGTTGGAATATAGCAAAGAGGAAGTATTTACTACTTTTCAGGATGGCTAAACAAATGTCTTTTCTCCAATAGTGATCAAGTATGGCAATTCTTTTCAAAGTCTCTGGTTAACAAAATGTTCAATTAAAACAAGAAAATAATATGTCAGAGTATCTCTTCAACACAGCAGTTCAAAGTGAGATTCCCAGTCCACTCTCCTGCCAAGAAACTTTTCAACTGAAAACTCTTGATATGCTGGTTTACTCGCCTGCCAGGAATATCCCCCTTTGGGCTTACATAGATCCCGGGGGATACTCTCCTGCAAGGGATCTCTTTCTAAAAAGGCTCACTACCTGATGCTCTTATCAGGTCGCTTTGCAGCATTCACATTCTCCTTAGGTATCACACAATTATACTTCTGCAATAGCACAAGTTTGTTGACTTCAGTTGTTACTTGTGCCAATTACCCTCATACTGACATCCAACATATGTGGGTTTGTTCAGGCTCTCTCTGTCAACCTTTCTTTCAATCTCTCTTGACTCTTGGCAATGCTTGTTCCAGGTTTCCACCAACTAACATCTCATGTCAGGAGAATTGTACAAGTCTTTCCTCTGTTTCTCTCACAATGTCTTTTGGCTTATGGGAATGCTGGCTCCACGTTTCCCCGACTGACCTCATATCAGGATAATTGCACCGGTTGTTCTTTTGGTAATATCTTTTGGCTTAGGCAATGCTGGTTCCAGGTTTCCCCCAACTGATATCTCATGTCAGTAGAATTGTACCATGCTCGCCTTCTCTTTTCAGTTCTATTTGGTTGGTATTCAAAAATGCTTTCAAAACACTTTTTAGCATGTTCGCACCTACCGGGGCCCCCTACGCTGCTAGGCTGACTCACCAGTTCACGTGCAACTACTGTGAGGAGCTTGCACTGGGCAAGCTTCCCTTTCTCGGCAGAGTCTCATTTGGTTTCTGCGTCGGCTTAAAAGTCCTTCGCTGCAAGGTCCAGTGCAGCTCTGCAGGACCTCGTCTCCCTGGGTCCCGTTGCACACCGTTCACCTCGGCGTCACCAGAGATCCTCCTCTCTGGTCCTGAATGCCGCGAATCTGCTGCTGGCAGATGTCTCCTCCTCTCCCCACAGCTCTTCTCCATGGAATTGCCTCTGCCACTGGTCTTGCTTCCCGCTCTGCATACTCGGCTGCCTTTCTCCTCTCTCTTTCCTCTTGTGGCAGGTGATCTGTGGGTTTAAATGTCCCACACAGCTGATTAGGTTTGTGACGATTGGACTGCACATTACTTTTAGCATCACATTTTCTCCACATTGACTTCTTGCTCTCTTAGGCAGAAACCTGTGCAGTTCCCTTGGGACCACTGCAAAAGATTTAGGACTACAGGTGTTGGCAGTAAACCCACTTGGTAGCAGTCTGTGCCACCCAGATGTGCCTGGTAGCTGTGGCTGAGCAGTCAGACTTCCCTCAAGAAGAGTTAGGCAGTATGTAAAGTATACACAATAGGCACTCAGACACAATAGCACAAGCAAACACTGACCAGAGCTTTGGTATCAAGGTATATAATTATTTATTTAAAAACACACTTATTGAAACACTCCAGCACTGTTATTGTAAATCAATCTAAACACAGTTACTATTATTATATATACATCCCTTATTCCTTATCAGACAAGTCTTAGTTAACACCACTTATTTCCAGACAGAGGTGAGCGCTTAACTATAGATGGCCCTCCAATAAGTTAACGAAAAAAGGAGGGAAAAAGGCAGAATGTAGGAAAATACACCACACTAATACTTAGGAACTCTTAAGCAAGGCAGGAAAGTCAAAGGTTACTTGTGAGCCAAAGTCCATAGGCCGGGCCCACTCTTGGAGAGAGCAGGGCACAAATGCACCCAAGATCACACAATGACAACAGGCTTAAAAAGTCTTGCAGGGAGTTCAGAAAGGTTTTAGTTAGGCTCAGAAAAGTTTAGCTAGGGTGTCCCAGGCTAACCCAGGTTCGAAAGCCGGGGGCTAAATCTACCCCGTACAGTCGGTTGCAAGTGAAGCCAGGCGGAACACGGTACCTTAAGTGGAAAGGATCCTCCAGTGGGGGCAGTTGTTCCTGGCAGCGGGTGCAAGTCGCGGCGTCGTCCAGAGGAAGAGAAGATCTCGACGTGGAGGAAAGCTGAAGGTCGTTGCATTGCCAGGGAAGAAACCAGCCGCAGAGTTTTCCGGTTAAAGGTACTACCCTTTGATTCGCGGTAGTGGTAAAACGTGGTATCCCGGTTGCCGGGATGCTTGGCACAGGCAAGGCAGCCACGAGATGCTCCAGGAAGCAAAAAAGGAAGCAGACTGGTTATCCCCACCAGTCGAAGGAAGAAGACTCTCCGGGCTGGAGATCTCCTCTGTCGTTGGGAAAAGTGGTGAGACGGTTCAGCAGGGCTCCACCGGTGGTGGTGTTGTAGCAGGTCGGCTCAGCTTCTCCCTCGTCGGATTCTTAGGTCCTGTGGCGACTTCTCAAGTTCCAGTCCCCAAAGCCCTGCTTTTATGCAGAAAACCCCCATTCACTCAGCCTAGCTGTCACTCGAACATGCTAAGTGGTGAGCTGGCCGGCTCACCACTTGGGCCAATCAGGACGGAGTGCGTCTTGAGTTGCCTAGGCAACTCAGTCCAGGGTGCCTAAATCCCCCTCCACCCCTCCTAAGTACCCCAGACAGAGTGGCACCACTTTGGAGGGCTTCTGTGGAGAAGCCCGCCAAAAAGTGGAACAAAGGGCTCAACTTGGGTTGGAGTCACAGGAGCGAACACAAACGCCATTTTAGAACCGAGTTCTGGCAAAAAATACCAACCAGAGAATTAATATTAAATAAATAAACCAGCGGTATGTTCGAGGCTATAGGAATTAAATAATTAAAGTTGGTAGCCTCGAACAATGGGAAAATCCCATAGGGAAATATTTGCGGTCGAATATAAAAAGTAGTTTCCACTGCCACCAGCCAAAACTCGATCAGGGGGGACGGAGACATGCCCCCTCGACTAACAACCCCGGGGCAATCGAATTGCCCCAGCCAGTACGTCCACAATATGATGGTTTGTACTGGTTCTGTTTAGAATTTGAGACTAGTAAAGTCAATGGTGACTTTACATGCCCTGGGAGACAGTAGTCAGTCCCAGGGTATGGAGTCTATATTGGGGGGGGTCACTATGACACCCGTGTTACTGCACTGAGGGTGCTGTGTAACACACATCACAATAACACATGAAGCCCTACGGAGTAAAAGACCCCATAGCCCATTAAACACATCTAGAGTCAAAAAACACACTCAGATCATGCCCAAGAGTGAGGGTAAAAGAGTCTCACTCTTGGCAGGAGAAAAAAATAAAACCCCAAAATCCAGCAAAGCTGCTGGGGGACTCACTAGGTTAGGAAATTCAGCCTAAACAGAGAATTCTCCATAACATGCTCCTCTTCCTCATTGGAGTACCTGAGGCCTCCTGGGACTTGGCGTCCCAGGAAGTTTCAACTGATTTTAAGTCACATTGTTTAACAGTTGCATTTAAAATACAAGAACTATAAACATCAGATGTTACGCAACAATATGCCATCAAAGACTCTGGCATTAGGGTTTCCTCCTCACAGAAAGGGTAAGAAAACTCTCTCCCGATGGAGCCACCACTTCCAACCCGGTACTCATCTCCTCCCCAATAATCCTCCCTCCTGACACCACCCGCAGGGTCAGGATCAGGTAGCGGCTGCCTTTCCCTCGCCATACAGGAAGAGACCACCAGTGGTGAATCAGTGATGACTCTGCAGAATTCATCACAGAACCTTCAGTATATTTGGCTCAGGTTTATCTGTGATGGTATGTAGCCCAAGTTCCCCAACAGAAGCTGCAAGATCCAGGTTATCCATTGCCCTAGGGACTACAATTCTAAAAGAGCCAAGGCCAGGTCCAAGACTTGTATGATGCCAATTTCTCAATCTGGTGAAGTATTCAGTCCGCTTGCATCATGAAGTCTCTATTCAGCTGCAGTACAGACTCCCAACACTGGTCATCCACAGGCAATTCCCCAGGAGGTTCTGATTCCCTGTGATTAGGTCCTGGCTGAGGTCAAAGGACATGTCTTCTTTCTTCTCATTTTCAACTATGTCCCGAAACCTCATACTGTGCAGGTCCGTCATGGCTGATATACAGGGACGAACACATTTATTGAGCAGAAACTGTTCAGATGAAGCTGTACGCACCAATGCCAAAGAAAGCGGCTATTGCAGCACATAAGAAAGAAGCACCAATGATACCGGTGCCAACGAGGAGCGGGCACTACGAAATAGCTTGGCCCAAGATACCAGAGGCTCCGGCTCGTCGTAAGTCTTACCCAAGCCTAAGACATTAAGCATTTAAGAGTGCAATTTTTGCTAACATTAACTGTACTTGAGGGAAGTAATGGGGACTGGCAGCAGATGTGTGACAGGGGCCTGCTTAAAGACCATGAGAATAACAGTGCAAAGGCTCCCTATTTCTCTGTCATGAAGGAGGTGGTGGTAATAGAAGGTTGTTCCCTTACCTTGAAAAGTTCAGGGTCAGAATAATCAGATTTCGAATGATGTCTAAACGTCCAGCGTCGTTTACTTAAGAGGAATGAGTGAGAAAATTGTTAACTTGTTAGGGAGAATTCTCTTATAAGGCTAATTTCCCAAACCTAGTGAGTCCCCCAGCAGCTTTGCTGGATTTTTGGGGTTTGTTTTTTTCTCCTGCTAAGAGTGAGACTCTTTTCCTCCCACTCTTAGGCATGATTTGAGGTATGTCTTTGACTCTTTGTGTGCTTATGGGCTATGGGGTTTTCTTTTTACTCCATAGGGTATCATCTCATTTTTATGTGCGTGTTACACAGCACCCTCAGTGCAGGAACCCAGGGGTGTCATAGTGACCCCCAAACAGACTCCATACCCTGGGACTGACTACTGTCTCCCAGGGCATGTAAAGTCACCATTGACTTTACTAGTCCTAAATTGTGAACAGAACCAGTACAAACCATAATATTGTGGAAGTACTGGAAAGGGTTAATTATATTGCCCCTGGGTCTGTTTTCAAGGGGCACTGTCCAGTCCCCCCTTGTCGTGTTTCTGGTTGGTGGCAGTGGTTACCACGCGAAATATTCCACCAGAATATTCTCTATGGGATTTTCCCATTGATTTTAAACGCACCACTTTTTGGTCCAATGTTAAAGATACCACCGGTTTATTTATTTAATATTAAATCAACGGTTGGGTCTTTTTGCCAGAACTCTTTTCTAAAATGGCGTTCGTGTCCGTCTCTGTAACTCTGACCAAGGTCGAGCCCTTTGTTCCACTTTTTGGCAGGCTTCTCCACAGAAGCCCTCCAAATGGTGCCACTCTGTCTGGGTTCCACAGGAAGGGTGGAGGGGGACGAATTGGCACCCTGGACTGCGTTGCCTCGGCAACCCCCGTTGCACTCTACTCTGATTGGCCCAGTGGTGAGCCGCCCGGCTCACCACTTAGCATGTGTGATTGACAGCTAGGCTGATGAATGGGGGTTTTTCTGCATAAAAGCAGAGCCTTTGGGACTGGAACTTCAGAAGTCGCCACAGGACCTAAGAATCCGAAGAGGGAAGAAGCTGAGCCATCTGCAACGACAACACCACCAATGAAGCCCTGTTGCAACTACCACACCACTTTCCTGATGACTAGAGAAGATCTTCTGCTGGATGAGTCTTCTTCCTCTGAGCTGGTGGGACCAACCAGTTCGCCCTTTTCACCTTCCAAAGACGCCTCTTGGTCGAATCGCCCGTGCCAATCACCCCGGCGGCCGGATAGCCAAGCTTCACCACTTTTACCGCGAATAAAAGGAACGCACCTTTTATTGACGAACTCTGCGGCTGGTTTCATCCCTGTGCAGTGCAACGACTCCACGTTTCCTCCTCGACGAGATCCTCTCTTCCCCTGGTCGAAACAACAAACTGCAACCACTGCCAGGAACAACTGCCATCGCTGGATCTTCCTCTCTCTTTAAGGTACTGTGTCCTGCCTGACCTCCCTTTCTTCGGTTTGCCCAAGGTGACCCTTAAATCCTTGGCTTTCCAACTGGGTTGGCCCCAGACCTTCTAACTTTACCTTCTTGAATCACCCCAACCGCTTTTGAACATTCTGCGAAGACTTTTAGTGCATTTTAAACCGTGTGATCCTGGGCACATTTTGCTTTGCTCCATTTAAAGTGGGCCTGGCCTATGAACTTTGGCTCTACAGTGTATACTGCCTTTTTTCCCTTGCTGAGAACTCCTAAAAGTGTTGGGACCTGTTTTATTTCTATGCTCTGCCTTTTTCTCTCCCTTTAACTGAACTATTGGAGTGCAATCAGGTTACAGGCTCACATATGTTTAACAAATCGTGGTGTTTTAACTCTGACTTGTCTAATAGTTATCAAGGGAGGTGTGTATTCTTTACCTGACTGTGTTTTAACTTGCTTTTGATTTAGAGTGGTAGTATATTGCCAAAAGTGTGTTTTAAATAAATAATGATATATTTTTTATACAAAGCTGTGGTCAGTGTTTGTTTGCTCTACTGTGTTTTTAGTTCTATTGTGTATATACTGCCCTACTCTTCTTGAGAGAAGTCGGACTGCTCAGCCACAGCTACCAGGTAAATGTGGGTGGTGCAGACTGCTACCAATTGGGTTTACTGCTTACTCCTTTAGTATTAATCTTTTTGCAGTGGTCCCTAAGGGAACTGCACAGGATTCTGCCTAACACAACTCACTGCATAAGTGCTGTCTCTCTCTTCTACTTATTTGTTCTCTTTGACATGTTAGGGTCATTTCAACATTGGGGTGCAGATTTGGAAGTCTTTGGGTTTTTCTTGAGATGACATCACCACCTTTGGGTTTATTGACCGACAAGAACCACACTGCTTGGCGTCATGTTCCTTGCCCAGGCACAAGACACACGATAGGTATTGCTCTGTGGTCAACATGGAGTGGTGGCACTTGTTACAAGCCTTAAAGTCGGATTTAGATGGCACAAGGAAAAAACTGGCATGTGAGTCTTCAAGTAAGAATAGAAACTGAGCTGAGGAATGCACAGTGTCTCCCACTGATAAAACATTTACTCAGGGGCTGGCCTAAACCAGTCCACCAATTACACTAAGGGCAGTACATAGAGTTTGGAAGCATGCCCCTAAAAACCGGCAAAACCATAGGATCTGGATTGGGATGTCTTGGGGACTTTACCCAGTGTGTAATAGTATAAACCGAAACCGCAGGTGCCTTTATGGGTTCAGTATGAACCTACGTCAGCACAACAGTCCTTTTGGCTGTGCTTTGTGGGCCACAAAAACAAAGAAAGGCCACAAAATCAAGTCGGGCAGGGCTTAAAAATGTACATTAGTACCCATATGCCCGATATATAGTTGCACTGGCATAATGATGCAGTAAAGTGGCGACAACCCTGGTGTAGCCAAAGGAGAAATTACTAACCCGTTCTTTCTCTGGATTCTTCTTCACCAGATTCCTCATCACATAGATATGCATTCCAGCGTCAGCTGCTTGGACACTTTTTCGACAGGGGATGTAGTACGACACAATCGTTGACTCCTCTTGATTCTACCGTGCCACTCATCAGTTCCGGGAGTGATGCCGGCCGCCATATATACTACATCACTATGCCCCCATATATCTGTTATTCACCCCATTATCACCCCAAACTCAGCAGCCGCAGAGGAAGAAATCCATAGGATTCGGGAAGAATCAGGACTGTACTGAAAGTCACTGAATGACAGCATTTCAACAAGGCATCAAACTGTGCCGAACCCATCATTCATAACCTTGTTCCATTAGAAGAGGACAATCTTTCATAGCGCGGTCAGATGGGAGGGTGATGAGGAATCTGAGGGAGAAGCATCCATAAAAAATAATATTACTGGTAAGTAATTTCTCTTTCAATGTATTGCATCCTCCTGCAGATTCCTCATTACATAGACTCCCAAAGCAGTACACAGTATGGAAGCGGGATGAAAGTCCTCAGACAAGGAAGCTCTGCAAAACTGCGCTGCCGAATCGAGCGTCTGAACCACCTGCCACATCTAGGCAGAAATGCTTGGCAGACGTGTAGAGCGACGCCCACATCACTGCACAATATATTTCTTTCACAGGTACACCCCTCTGGAGCGTAGGATAGGCTGCCATACCCCTGGTGGAATGTGCCCTGATGTCTGGTGGCAGATATTTACCTGTTCTCTGATAACACTATGGCATAACAGAAGTTATCGAAGATGAGAATCTGTGGGAAGGGATCCATTCAAAATATTGGACTATACCAAAATAAATATCATGCATTCAATTCAACGTGTCTATAATTGTCAATGTATGTCACTCAAACAATAGGTATGACAGAATTGTGTTTTTAGAACAATATCATCAAATCTGAGGTCAGTTTAAAAAGGTTTGTTTCAAAAACAAGACTTTACAGGATGAGCGTGCAGGGTAAAATTAGCAGAAAATCTATGCCCAACGCTAGGAAATGGGTGGTATTAAAATATTGCTTTGTCTCTTGCACTTCCTTTGCTGACTTTAAGAGTTACCAGAAAGTTTGGGAATAATCAATAGTTTGGAGGCTTGGTCAGTTCTCAAAGAGAGCAAAACCCCACTAGCAGCTCCTTACCCATTATCTGGTAGTGTTCATTTCCTTTTGTAAGCTGCTGGTTTAATGCTTGAAACAGCTGCTGTAACTGAGTCACAGTCTGGTTTAAACTACATGGCATCACCTCTTTAGCATCGGTCTCCTAGAAAAAAGGAGAAAACTTCAGATTCAAGCAAGAAACGTAACCACTATAACATGTTCACTGTAAAGAACCGCAAACAAACAGAAAATGGTGAAAATGTTTGGTATACAAGCAAGTTCAGTACAAGTGCAAGTTAATGCAACACTGGGAAAAACAGATTACTTACCTCTCAGTAATGATCTGTCTGAAGGATGTTCCTTCTATTGATTCCTTATCTTTGCTATTCTATTTCTTGCACCAGCTGTTCTCAGAAACCTTTCACCACCAAGGAGTGTAGCACGTTTCTGTGTTGGCTCCGCCTGGCACCAATGCGTGCTGCAGGCCAGACATAACATCGGGCCAGTATATGTAGAGCTGCTGCACCCTATGACCTCAGATGCCCTCTTTTTTGCATAGCAGACAGCAGCTGAAGCACTGCAGAACAGATCAGGTGTATGAGCTAGTGCCAAGAGGGGTAGGTTGGAAGGGTGATGAGGAATTTGAGCAGGAAGATTAATCAGGAAGAAAATTATACAGAGAGATAAGTTTATCTAATGTTCATCTGATGGATTACTTCCTCCCACCGATTCATCCTTTTTATGGACTCCCATAGCAGTAGGTAAATCTGGAGAGAGGATTACAAGAACAAATTACTAGCCACTGGTGGTATTATTTCTGACGGATGTTCCTCCCACAGATTTCCAATTTTATATATATTCTCCAGCTTCGGCTGATCACGGAAATATTTTCGGCAGCAGCATGTGCTATTTGATGTCTGGATGTGCCATTGGTGTCGGTAGCTTGCACTGCACCCATGCCCTTGGTAGTAAGGTAAGTAACTTGCTCATCTAATGCACTGTGCCCTCCCATAAATTCTTCATCCAAGACAGACTCCCTTCGCAACATGAATATTAAGGAGGAGGGGAGCGTGAACTCAGAGGACAAGATCAAAATATAAGCATTTGGAGGACTGCCCTGCCAAATCAGGCATCCTGGCTTGGCAGAGAATGAAGGCAATAGAGCTGTGCAGAGATTTGCACCAAAGACCACACACGTGTGGCAGATGTCTAGCATCAGACCTCCCCCTCTTGAGAGCCGAATTAGCAGATATTATTCTGGTCGAGTGCTCCTCTCCCTGCTTTGGAGTATCATTCTGAAATGCATTCAACTATTCATCTGGACAACTTTTGTTTTGATACAGGTTTGTGCAGTCTGGGGCCAGTGTAGCCTATGAAAAGCTGGTGCTCTACTGTAAAATCTGTTGTGGAAATGTAAAAACTTAGATCCCTTCTAGGGTCCAGTCTATGAAATGTCATGTCTTCTCTTCTTTAGATGGTTGAGGAGGCAGGCAGAATATTGGAATGGGAATCTTCAGGGAAACTTGAAATTCAGAGACCACCTTTGGCATACCCTAAGCGTCACTTTATCTTTAGAGAACACTGTAAATGGTGGCTTAAGGATAGGGCTATAAATCAGACACCCTTTGTGCAGAAGTGATTGCCACCAAAAGAACAAATTACTTAGCCCTCGAAATATTCTTTCTGATGGATGCTCCTCCCGTGGATTCCTCATCTTAGATGTTCTTTCCTGCCATTTCAGACGTAAAAAACTTTTTTCTCAGACGTGACGTCGATACAAATAGCACGCATGGTCCTCGAGACCTCAGTTGTCATTTTTTCATGGGCTCAGCCATGTTGGGGTTAGAAACAAAGACAGACGTTTTAAGCGTTAAAGGAGAGGGACATAGGAGAGAGCTCTTTCACCTTGGGGCAGGGTGGAAGGGCGATGAGGATTCTGTGGTAGGTACATCCATGAGAAAGAACATTACCAGGGCTAAGTAATGTGTTCTTCTAATGGATTGTGTCCTCCCACAGATTGCTCATCTTAGATAGACTCCTATAGCCATAGGATGTCAATGGGGGAGGAAAGGAAGAAACTCTGCAGCAGTTATATCACAACAAGTTTGAGGACACATCTTCCGAAATGGGATTCATTAGCAAATAGAGTATCCAGGCAATAGTGTTTCGCAAACGTGTGAATGGAAGCCGACTTTGCAGCCTGGCAATTATCTTTCGAAGGTACTCCTCTTGCAAGAGCCGAGGTAGCTGCCACACCTGTAGTTGAGTGTGTCCTGAAGACCTCAGGGATTTCTTTACCCACTGTAGCTTTGCACTAGACACACAAAGAACAATCCACATGGAAAGGGTTTGGTTTGTCACTACCTTGCATGTTTTCGGACCAGTATAGCCAATGAATAGTTGGTCCTTCAGTCTGAAATGGTTCGTTCTAGCGATATAGAAACTCAAAGCCCATCTTGAGTCTATGTAATCTTTACTCCTCTTTAGATGGTTGGTACAAAACTGATAAGCTAATGGTTTGCAATAAATGAAACTCGGACACAACATTCAGTAGGAAAAAAGGGTGTACCCGAAGAGTTACCTTGTCTTTGGAGAAAATTGAGAAGGGTGGTTTGCAGGACAAGGCCTGTAATTCACTCACCCTACTGGCTGAAGATATAGTGACCAAGAAGGCAGCGTTCCATGTAAGGAGGCTCAAAGGGCATGAATGCATTGGTTCAAATGGGGAAGCCAGGAGGCCACAAGGAATGTTAATACCAGATTAAAGTCCCACACCGGTACAACAAAGGGTACCGGGGGAAAGGTGTTTGTTAGACTTCTTAAAAATTGAATCACCAAATGGATTGTGAAGTTCCACCAGCTGCAAAAACGTTTCCAATGGCAGTGGTACAAAGCTTTTGTTGACGATCTCCTGGCTGAAATCACCTCCTCCATTACGTCTTCCGGAAGGTCCCAACCCCAGTACCTTAGCTTTTCAGAAACTATGCGTGCAGGTTACGTTTATGTATGCTAGGGTGAATAACTAGGCCTCTCTCCTGGGAAAGAAAGTCTGGCCTTTGGTGAAGACGACGTGGGGGACATAGGGACATGTCAAGAAGGTCTGGGTATCATGTCCTCCTGGCCCAAATCCGGATCAGGTTTGCGCCGTACCACTTCAAACTCATGATCATTTGAGTGATGACGGGAATCGGTGGAACGCACACAGAAGCTGGAACTTCCAGTCCACCACTAATGCGTCCCCCAGTGCCGACCTCAGGGAAAATTCCCAGGAGCAAAAAGGTTTGCACCTAATGTTCACACTGGATGCAAAACAGATCCACCCAGGGGGTTCCCAGAAGGCGAAGATCTCACAAAGACTTCTTGGCACAGCACCCACTCATGGGAGACCGAGCCCTGCCAGCTCACGGCATCCATCATTGTGTTGTCCTTTCCAGCGAGGTGAATTGCACCCTACACCGCCTCTCTTGTTGATGTAGTGCACGGCCACTGTGTTGTCTGTCATGATCAGACAGTGTTCCCCTGTAAAGAGGGCAAAAAGGCCATCAACGCCAGTCTGACTGCCCTCAGCTCTAATAGTTTAATGTGCAATCTTGTCTCTTCCAGGGACCGCCGCCGACTCAGTCAACGTCAATGAACCCCCCAACCTTTCAGCAACGCGTCCATCACCATCGTCGCTTCCGGCCAAGGTTGCCAAAACCGTTCTCCTGCCATCACATTCTCCCTGCAAGTGCACCACAGGAGATCCCTGCCCGACTGCGACCATTGAGATCTGAGGGCCCATTTGAGCGATCTCATTCTCGAATGGGCCTCTGGCAGCAGAAAAATGCTGTTATGCCATGAGATTAAGCAACTGTAGGAAGTCTAAGGTTGGCAGGTATTGAGCGTTTTCGAATCTAGTGACCATCTGTTGGATGTGTAGAGTCCTGCTCTCGGCGAGGGAAAGCCTTGCCCGAGGGAGAATCCAGAACCGCTCCAATGAATTGGAACATTTGAAAAGGTGTCACTTGAGACTTCTGGAAATTGCGGGAGAAACCCAGTCTGTAGAGGAGGGAGCAGTTGTGATCTAGATGATGGGGGTCGCATTGTACGGCACTGAGGCAGGAGTAGCCTGGACTGATTAACCACCTCTACCTCTTGAGGGTCTGGAACATTTTCTTTGAGCCTGGTGGGTAGTAGTTTGTTTTCCCTTGTGACCATAGCTATAGTCCGAAAAGGTTTGCCTTTCCAATATGATGCAATCATAGTAGGCTGCCTTTCCGCTGCTCCTAAAGATTTTGCAGCAGCCTTGGAGGCCTGCAATTTCTTCAGGTTATCGTTAGCCTTTGGCACAAATATATGGGACCCATCAAAGGGCATATAAAGAAGCTTTGATTGCACATCTTGCGCAAAACCTGATTTCCTCAACCAGGCAAATCTTGTGAGAGAACTTGCTGCCATAGCCCTTCTGACACAATCAGCCGTGTCAAGTTCCCTTCGGAGTGCTTGGCACATTGCCTCTTTTACAGCACCTATGACATTTAAAGAAACGTTCCCTTGTTTCCCCTATACTGATATGCTCTGCAGCCTCAGAAATGACAGACCATAAGGTATGTGTTTACTTAGGAAGTGCACAAGAGGAATTCACCGCCTTTAGGGATGTGCTGCCAGAGGGTAAGACTTCTTTGGCCAAAGCATTGTACCTTTTGTTATCCCTGGGGTGAAGAGGGGTAGGAGACTGCCTTAGTGTTACCAGTAGCTGCCAGAACCACAAGGCTATCATGCATAGGGATTCTGGGTCAGATGGTGCTGGCTTGAACATTCTCGCCAAATCCTTATGGCCCAGAGCACAGAGTTTTCCACAGCTCCAATAATGGATTTCACATGTGTGCCCTTGTCCAGAATTTAAGTCAGATCGCATTCTATGATCTCCCTTGAAGGGTCCCAAGGCATCAGCCACCTTGGCCATTTTGTCCCATATGCCACATTGGGGTGGACCTGAGGATCAGCCTAGAGTAAATCTACCTCAGGGGAAGTATCGATTCCACTGGCATCTTTTAAAATGGATGCCAGATCTGAAAGTCTTCTTCGGCTTGAAATTCCAAAGGCTGTCAAGTTAGGCAATCCCCTTCTAGACTTTGGAATAGATCTCAAAGTCGAGGATTCCTTAACTGTCGATGCCGAAGAAGCCAATGGTGGCGTCGAGAGCTCTCAAACCTTTGCTGAGATTTTCACCATTCCTGGGCTCTTAGGCGCATAAGGAGGACAGCCTTCCGAGACCCTGACAGATTTTTCGGGCATGGTGGGCTCGATGGTCTTCAACGAGGAAGAGGGCATACCTGCTTTCTTAAAGACCTGCATTATTTTGAAGTGTAACTCTTCCCACTTTTCCACCAAAGTGGTTTACAGAGCAAACTGTGCCAGTTTATCAGGTGAGGAATCGTGGACGAGTGTCTCTGCCACTTCCTCTTTGATGAAGAATATTAGTGTTTAGGAGTCGCTCCTTGAGTGAGACCTTTTACAGTGTTTTTTTAGACGGTTTCTTTTCCCTCTGAGGAAATGTTTACACCGTGAAGCCTTTTCCCTCATCAGAATTTTGCTTCGACAACCTCGAACTGGGCAACTTAGATGTCAAACATCCGGGTGGGCGCTGTGGGACGCCAACAAACATGGCCGCCTGAGTGTGTAGCTGCGCAGCGGTACTAAATCCTTTCTGACCCATCCTGCGGAACGGTATATCCTGGAAAGGCGGACTCCCCGGAATCTGGTGGCTACTGGTCTTCTGCATCGACCGCTCTATTGAGCCTCAAACAGTGCCGGAATCCTGGAGATACACAACATTTGCGGAGTGCGGGTGCGCTAGCCGTGCTGCCCATCCTCCACTTGCGACTCTGCTTTGCAGAGCTCCAGCCTGGAGGCGACGGCAGCCCCTGCCCCTGCCCGCTCGCACCGTAGCACATACAGCAGCCGACCAGCAAAGACAAAGTGCAGCGGCAGGACCAGTGGCGCTGGCAACGGCAAGACACAGGTACGCAGTGCACAACTGCGACTCCCCAATCATTGAGCATGCACGTGCCCCCCTCGCCGGTGCCGACCGTGTGTGCTGTGAGCGAACATTCGGGTAGAGGGAGGCCCCTGCTGACACTACGGATCCGCAGAGAGGTACGTGCTGCAAAAGCTGAATACTACACCGGAGTAAGAACACTGATAAACTACGTGCGCACCCCGAATATAGGGTCGCAGCAAACATTGGGCTGCCATACTGAGACCGACGACCGGGGCGGGCGGCCACCGTGTTGGGGTGCCCGCGATCTGGGAAAGTGAACATGAGCCCATTAGTGGGAACCAGACTCTCAACAGTCTGATTACAGTACCCATTGTCCCCTGCCTGGAGATATTCGAATAAGGATAGGCACATAATACCAACCCGATCCTCACGCAGTGCTATAGCCCCCCTGGAACACAAGTCCCTTTGCATTGTACGAACACTACTCCTCTTTATGTGCTCCTTCATCGACTTGCCGGAACTTCTCCCTGACAGCACCGGAGAACTGCCTGCCACGACAGCAACGCTTATACAGAAGCACACACCCCAACAACCATCTTGATCAGCCTCACCGCAATTGACACCTAGTTTGTAATCCTTACAACAAAAGAATCAGGAAAAAGGCCAGAAGTTCCACACAGCCCCTCCTAGGGACAGCCTGACCGCCCGGCCCTGTGGGCACTCAGAAGCGGCGGTACGACCGTAGGAGACTAGTACATGCCTCCGGGTGCAGAGAGGTGGCCATTCACTCGCACCGAGTAACAACCACCGCCCAGAACGGCGCACCAACACCTAGTATCCACCTAAAAGGGGATCACAGCTCAATATACTTATATATTCCCATGCTCGGGGTGTCCACCTGAACCTCCCAATAATCCCGTGACGGGCCGCGCAATACAACACCCCTTACATCTGGAGTCCATATCCAAATCAAGCTAGGACACAGCCTGCTGCACTGACTCCCCTACGTAGATATGCTCAGGACGAACAAGAGTGGCAGAAAGGGCCCTATGGACGCCTATATTAGCTTAAGCATGGAGGAGAGGGAATAAAAGTACACACAAGCAACATCCTCATGTGGTCAGACCCCCACCACCAACACCTCAGACCCATACATGACGTTGCTTCAGGCTGGTTTTGCTGCGGTCAACAGCAGACTAGACGACATTGGAAGCACAACATCCTCTATCAAATCAGACCTGCAACACGTAAACACCACGGTTACTGAGGCAGAAACCAGGATAGGGGAACCGGAAGACAACTCGACCAAGCACAGCAAGGACATTGAAGAAATCAAGAGAAACCTGAAACTAGTCCAGACCAAGTGCAACGATCTGGAATCGAGATTGCGCCGGAAGAACATTTATTTTGTTTGTTTGTTAATTTATTTATTTGCGCGCCGGGCCCTGAGGTAGCAGGGCGCATGCGAAAAGAAGGCTTACAGCTTAGTTACAGAAGTTACAATGTTACAGAGCATGGTAAAAACAATTTTCTTAGGCTCAACAGGATGAGTGTAAGGCAGTACATGTGCAAACGGTATATAGACAACAGGTCATCAAATAGCTGACGTTACATAATGGCAAATCAATATCAGGTACATTACATGCAGGTAAACTAAGTAAGTACGTGGGGAGAATGCGGGTTACATATCATTCTCAGTAAGCCATTTTATTGTGTGTTTTATGAATTTGTGGAACGTTTGGTCAGATCTAAGTGCGAGAGGTAGGGAGTTCCACAATTGAGCTGTCCTAACTGGGAAGCTGGACCCTCCAATGGTGGACAGTTTAAATCTGGGCACTAGAAGGCAGATGGGGCTGACTGTTCTTGTTGGTCTAATGGAGTTTTTTCTGGTAAATCGTTCTGTTAGGTAACGAGGGGCTGTATTGTTTAAACATTTGTAGATGAGAGGCAGATTTAAGATTAATTTTTTCCTGGGTGGAGAGCCATTTGTGTTTCCGTCTAAATTCAGAAATATGTGCTCTTCTGGGAATGCTTACGGCAACACTAAGTGCATTATTTTGGAGCACTTGTATTCTATTGATGATTTGTTTGTTTGCCCCTATGTAGAGGGCATTACAATAACCTAGTTTTGATAGGATGAGGGCTCTGGATAGGATTAGGCAACTGTCGCCTGATAGGAATTGTTTCCTGGCTTGTATTAATTTACATGTATAGGCCGTGGATGAGGCCAGGGAATTCACCTGTTTGGTGAAGGATAGGGTTGAGTCGAGGTAGAAACCTAGGGTTTTTACTTCTCTGGCGACCTTGATAGTGTTCCCATCGATAATAAATGCCGAGTAATTTGGGTTGAGTTTTGCGATGCGAGCTGCAGTGCCCAGGATGATGAGCTCCGTTTCATCATCGTTCAAACATAGGCCATGGTTGGCCATCCATGCTTGAACGATGCTGTAGACTCTGTTCACCAGAGCCAGATCTTCCACATAATCCCCAGTAAGTGGTAGGAGAATCTGGGTATCGTCTAGGGTTGTCGGACTGGCAGAAAAACCCCAGAATGTCACGATGGAAATTTTCCTTGAGGAAGTGCTTTGTGCCGTCTTCCCAGAGGCAAAATTCTCCCAACAGTTCCTGATTGAGAGAGCCCACAGGTCCCTCACTCCTACCCCGAAACCCAGGGCCCCACCACAGACGGTAATAGCCCACCTGCTCAACTACCGGGATAAAGACCTCATCCTGAGACTGTCCAGAGAGAAGGGGACACTAACCTGTGACTCCACTAGGCTCCATATATACCCCGACTAATCCAGTGGAGTGCAGGTGGCCCGACGGTCATTTGATCAGGCGAAGAGAGTGTTCTCGGCACGTTCAATACCATACGCTATGCTCTTCCCCGCCAAGCTCTGCCTGCAGTTCTCCGGCAAATCACACTTCTTTGATATTCCTGAAGAAGCTATGGGCTACATCAGGCGCAATATCCTGATTGTACCAATAAGACCGACCATACCTCATCATCCAATATAATTTCTGCTGAACTACTAAGATGCGCAACGGCCCTCGGGGCGGTCTGTTTGATTTAGATCGGTGGCACCCATAACGAGCCACCCAATGTTTCAAATGTTGACATAGTTTCAAGGGGTCACACTGTCCATTTGGGGGGGATGGTGAGGGAGGGGGGAAGGGGGGGGAGAAAAGGCCAGTTGCCTTATTGTAAATGAGAGAAAACCACACAACAATACTCAAACAAAAGGCCCACGTTTCCAGACCTATAACGGAGGCCTCAGGAGTATTGACAGGTTGTGAGAAATAAGAAAAATTGACAAGTGCAAAGACTACACAATACCAGATCTGATGTATGATGCCGAGCCAACAGGGACAATACATCACCAATGGCCACACCAGGGAAACCACAGGGTTTCCCTGGAGACTCCTAACGTGGAACATTAGAGGCCTTGCTCACCCGATCAAGGTTAGAAAACTATTAAGTTACGCAAATAGGCACAACATTCACATCCTCCTACTACTACAGGAGACCCACGCAACAAGGGAAGTGACTGATGCAGTCGCCCTAACTTGGGGCCCCACGAACGTTGCCACAAACTATTCTACACAAGCCAGTGGAGTGCTCAGAGCAGTGCACAAGCAAACCAACTTTCAACTCACCAGGTCCGAAATAGATGAGGGCGGCCGCTGTGTAATCATCAAGGGTACACTACACAACAAAGAAACTATTATAATCAACACCTACGGCCCTAATACTGATTCTCCGGGTTTCTATCTAAAGATCCTTGCATTGATATCACCGGCAGGTCATGCCAATGTACTATGGGGTGGGTATATTAATACGATTCTGGACAAGAACCTAGACCAAACCTCTGACGGCAGCAGGAACCACTCCAAATCTGCCCTGACCATACTCCAGGCTATGTCCACACTCCTCCTCGCAGATGCGTGGAGAGAACTTCACCCACAGGAGAGGGAATATACCTTCTACTCCACTGTACATGGCTCCTGCTCACGTATAGACCACTGGCTATGCACCCCGGACCTCATTTCAGAAGTGAGCGCTTGCATGATATATCCTCACACAATGTCAGATCACTCCCTGGTCCTCCTCGAATTGACACCGTCTACTGCAGAATATACTGCCCACAATTGGAGGATGCCCCCTGCACTACTGAGGGATGACCCACTGATAGAACCCCTCAGAACGGAAATAATAGACTTCCACGTACGCAACTCGGACCCAGTCAAGTCTAAGGCAACGATCTGGGAAACCTTCAAGGTCTGGCTGCGAGGGCAACTGATGGCACAGACATTCAGAGCGCTGAAAGCAATAAGGAAGGAACTAGACCACTCCGAACGTGCACTGAGACACCTGGAAAACGCACACACTCTGTGCAATAGCGAAGTCCTTCTGCAAAAAATCTCAGAACAACTGACGAAATTCAGGTCATTGGCCGAACGAGAACTTTTCTATGCGACACAACCCACAAGAGCCAGGAGATACGGCGAAGGGAAAAAAGCTAGCCAAACGCTTGCTAACCTCATTAAAGTTGAGCAGTGGATGAGACACAACCAGCATTATGGATGTGGATGCGAATGTACAGACTAAAACTGCTGATATTAATGAGGTATTCCAGAAGTTTTACAACAAACTTTACTCTAACAAAGACCAGGCATCCCCTGGAGAACTACGAGAATACTTAGACTCATTTCCCCTGCCCAAAGTGAGCGAAACCGAAAAAGTGACCCTGGACCTCCCCTCTAACCATCGAAGAGATAGAACAAGCCATAGGGGATCTACGGGCGGGCAAAGCCCTCAGATCCGATGGTATCCCAGTCGATCTATAAAAAACATTTAAAGTAGAATTAGCCCCTATACTACTGGAGGTTTGGGAGGAGGCTCTAGGAAGAGGAGCACTGCCAAATACCATGAAATAAGCAATAATAACCGTACTCCTCAAACCTCACAAACCGCCTCAAGATCCTGCGTCCTATCGACCTCTGTCCCTAATCAACTCGGATGCTAAGATATATGCCAAAGCAATCGCAAACTGCCTAATAAAAAACTTGAATAAACTAATCCACCCCAACCAATCGGGATTCATTCCCACCAGATCCACTGCGTTGAACCTCAGAAGGTTCTTCGCCATCACCTCTCAATTGGACCCGAAAGCCAAGACAATAGCAGTCACTCTAGATGCTGAAAAAGCATTTGATTCTGTATCCTGGAACTATTTGTATGCTATACTAGACAAGAAGGGGTTCGGCCTGGTATTCACTATATACATATGGGTCCTATACACTGATCCCAGGGCAATGGTTAGAACGAACAAATCCCTATCTCCAAGCTTTGCACTTGGGAGAGGCACCAGACAAGGCTGCCCGCTATCCCCCCTTGTAACGCTCACCTGAACTCTGCGGGAACCTTCTGGAACTCCAACTGACTTCTACCTTCCTGGGAACTAGACATGTAATTTCTGTGAAGAAAATAACAATTTTCCCTTCCTTAGTTTTCTTTTGTTAAATAGGAGGAACACACTGATAACTATGGGACCAGCAATAGCTCACCTTGGTATTTAATTTGTTGAGCTCTCCATCCTGTTCTATTCAGGGGCGCAAGTCCTGAAGATGGGACACAGGAGAATGTTTTCTTCTATAAGGGGCTAAATGGGCTCTGATGGAGAGCAATTATCACTGGGAAGAGGAAATGACTGAAACCCTATCCTAATTTGACCCTAAAAGGGGCAATATGCTGTGGTGAGATGCGTGTGTAAAAATACAGACAAAGAGAAGTGAAGAACTATTACGACTTGCCAACTTCCTCACAACAATGCGTGACAGAATAGTAAACCCCTGAAACTAAGTAGAAGGGTCAAAGAGCTACTCAGTCGGAAACATGGAAGCACCTTATGACTTTGCGTAATATGAACACGAGTGTGACCAAAAATATCTGACTAGAAACAAACTTCCAAGGCAAACTCCACAGAAAGGCACGAACCCGCTAATAACAATGTAATACCCTGAAAAGCGTGAGGAATTCTAATAACATTTATACACAATTCAAAGTATCTAATAAGGCAGCAAAAACAAAGCAAATGCATTCGCACATCACTGGGAGTACTTGCGTGAGAAAACTGCCACGGACTGTGAGGTGAGGAGACTGCTATGACAGGACTCCGGACTATGGACTGTGACTGAGCCGGGACGACTGCAAACTGGAAAAAACAGGAAGGGAACTGATATCTAGTAATAGTTACTCATGGAATGAACGGTAATTATATGTGGACAAGGAATATTTGAGCTGTGACAGGAAACGGAGGTACGCGGCGAGCGTTCCATCTGAACTCAGACGAACGACGCAAAGCGCGAGCCTCCTGATGGGGCTTAAATAGCCGGCACATGAAAACAACTAGACCCGCTAGCTAACTGACTAAGAGGCACCACCTAGCAGCCATTAAAGAAACTCCAACCAACCATTAACATGGGGGAATTAGAATCAATAACCAGCTAGGGCAAATGAATTCCTTATGAACCTGTATCTCTTAGGACTAGTATGGGAAACCTAACCTGTGGTCATGACACCCCTCATATTTGCAGTCACCATAGAGGGCATGGCTTCAAAACTTAGACATGAACATGCACAGAAGGGCATTCGCATTAGGGGACCTCTCCAGTTTATCTCACTCTACGCTGACGATACAATGCTATATATCAGAGACCCCGAAACCAATCTACCACCGGTAATGCAGGAAATCACGACCTTTGCAAAATACTCTCGGTACTGAGTTAATCAGGCTAAATCAGAAATCATTCCGCTTACACCCTCCACAGTGCAATCCCCGGCCACCGTGCAATTCAAATGGTCACCCACCACCGCCCGATATCTGGTAATCATAATGGCTATAGACAAACAGACACTGTATATTAATAACTACAAATCATATCTAGTACTCCTAGAACACAAACTTAAGGTTTGGGACAAACTTTCAATATCGCTATATGGGCGATTATCGCTGCTCAAAACGGTAGTAGTACCAAAGCTATTATACCTGTTCTGTAACGTCCCAATCTGGCCAGGAAGACTGTTCTTTCAAAAACTACAGAGACTGGCATCAAGTTTTGTATGGGGAGGGGGAACCGTGAGACTCCAATGGCCCAAGATGTGCGAGAGGTACGAAACGGGGGCCTAGCAGCCCCAGACTTTCTACTGTATTTTCAGGCAGCCCAAGCTCACTTTGCAAAATATTGGTCAGTGCTTCAGTGCTTTACTAGTTAAGCAAAGGTCGCTTTTCTACATTTCGTGCTTCCCAGGTGCGCTATGTTTTTGACTTCCACGTGACAGATGACAGATCTGAGATCATCAAGACTTTGCCTCTGTCCCTATAGTCTGGACTCCGTTGATTTTCTGCGTGGGTGAGGTTCTGTCACCGATCTGTCTGAAAGTTGCCTCAATTAAATTCACCATTGCCACCGACCACCTAGTGGATTCCCCTGATATTAATCTGTTCCACAGCTCATTCTCTTGGAACATCCATGGATTCTCCATCAACGGTAGTAGGTGAATTGTTCTGTTATGTTTGTTGTTTTGACAGTCAAGTATTAAATGCTTCAGAGTTTCTTTCACTTCCGGTTTTTTGCATAGTCGACATTTGAAGTTGTCAGATGCGGCTCCGATGGTTTTTATTTCCTGAGTCGGAAGTAGGTTTAGTCTTGCTTTCATGAGCAGCTTTCTTTTTCTTTTGTCGGGACTTTTTTACAGTACTTAATTGGGGATTTTACTTTGTTGAAAGTCGGAGGGAGATGAGTAAGGAGTTTGTTATTTGTTGCGAGATCGAGAGTTCGTATCCAATCCTTTGTTACGATTTTTTGCTTGATTCTGTTGGGGTTTTCTTTGAGCTCTTTGACTGAGCACTCTATTTCCTGCAGTTTCTCTCTCCTTTTATTCGTCCATTTTTCCAGGGCTGCGCATTTTGCGTTGTCCATCTCGTCTTTGATAATGTTGAAGGCTGGCAGGGACTCTTCTAAGATAGATTTCTTTCCTAAAGAAGTTCATGGCGGCTTGGTCAACCACGGATTCAAGAGATACTAGGCCTAGCTCCCTTCTGATTGCCGCCATTGAAGTTGATTTGGCAACTCCCAACACTGCTTTCCAAATCAGGCCTTCTAATCTGGTCCAAATTTTGGCTGGGATGGAGAGCGAGTCTTCCATTCCGTAGATCAGGACAGGGGCCACTTTACCCTTGTAAAAGTTTATGGCAGGAGTCAGGGAGAACTTGCCAAACTTTTTATCGATAAGACACATTTGCGCTGTTAGTCTTTTTGCTTTGTCCCATAGGGTCTTTTGCATCGTCAAGGATGTATTTGAACTGTCCAGGTCAACTCCCAAATATCTGATGGATTTTACTGATTCGATTTTGATGTTTTCCAAGAACCATGCTGGTTTCTTCGATTTTTTATTCGGCGCTTTCTCGATCGTCAAAACTTTAGTTTTGTTTTTGTTGATGACGAGGCAGTTCTGTGCGATGTAATTGGCCAAGTCGTTCAGTTTTCGCTGTAGACCAATTATGGTCTGGTCGATTAAGATGATACCATCTGCGTATAGAAGTCTTGGTATGGTTGAATTGCCTATTTTAGGAGGGAAGCAACTGACTTCAGTTTCGGAGTATTGGAAGTCGCCTAGGAAAGAGATGAAAAGGGCTGGTGCCAGGGGGCAGCCTTGTTTGACCCCGCGGGTTACCTTAATCTCTTCGGATAGAGTTCCTTGTTGGCTGAGTTTCACTCTTATGGTGTTTTTCGAGTGAAGTGCTTTAATCGGATTCAAAACTGGTTGAGGGCAGTTCCAAGCCTGTAATTTGCCCCACAGAGTGTTGCGGTCAATTTTGTCGAAAGCCTTGGATAGGTCAATAAAGGCTAGGTGGATCTTTGGAGCCCCTTCCTTTACCTTGGTCTTTAGGATATTAATGATCATGATGTTACGTGAGGTGGATCAGTTTCTTTGAAAACCCATTTGAAGTTTGTCTTTCGAAGGGCTGTTTTTTTCCACACTTTGAAATGATCCAAGAGAAGGGAAGCATAAATCTTGCCGATGACGTCCAGTAAGGCGATAGGCCTGTAATTGGCCGGATCTTCGCGGCAACCCTTTTTGTAAATTGGCACGATTACTGCTTTCAGCCATGACTCTGGAATTTGCTTTTTGTTCTCGCATTCAGCAAAGATTTTGCTAATCACCGCGGACCATTGGTCGGGAAATTGCTTCAGTGTTACGTTTGTCAGGCCATCGGGGCCGGGTGCTCTGGAAGACTTTAATTTCTTGATTTTTGCTTCTATGTCTTCTTGATTAGTTAATTTTACCCAGCTTAAGTTTGTGTTTGCTTGTTTTGGCGGTGATGGTTTTTTGGCCTCTTTGAATTCCGACGTTATGTAGGATATCCATTTCTTCTCATCAACTGCGTTACACAGTTGAGAGGTCTGTGAATGGGCCGACTTTTTTTTATCAGTGACCAGAATTCACTTGATTTTTTTGATGCAAGTCTTTTCATCATATCCTCTGCGTCATGTTGGTATTGGATTGCCTTATGTTGCCTTAGCCAGTTGCGGTACCTTTTCATCTCCCGCTGCCAGATCTCCCAGTCCTCTATGCTGTTCGATTTTTTTGCTCTTCTTTTCAGACAGCGACTCATTTTTCTTTGTTTGACCACTTCTTCGTTAAAGGCGTGGAATGGCTGGGCTATTTTATGTTTTTTTCCCCCAAGGTTTTTTGTATGGCAATAGGAGCGGTGTGTAGTCCGGTCTTTCTTTTATGTTTTTCTGCTTGTCGGACCCAACTTTCTTCTCCCATGCGAGCCTGATTTCCAGAATTTCGTTTTCCGTTAGCCTTAGTCGAGAACTCTGGCTGCTAACTTCTGTTTCTAAAGGGTACATCGGTTTTGCTGTTCTCAATCCCTGCCAAGAGCATGTGATCAGATTGTGGTCGCTATTGTTGGTTCTTTCAACTCGGAACCTTGTTATGAATTCAATTAGACCCGACGAAATACAGATGTGGTCTAGTGTAGCGTTCGACGATCCGCGCTCCCAGGTTGGGATATTTATTTGGTTTGGGAACAGGATGTCAATGTTTTGAATATCTCTTCCTGCAATTAGCTCCTGCCAAGCTTTCCCTCTGTTCCTGGTGGAGTCTGATATTGTAGAGTCTTTATCAGTAGGGGGATTTGACTTTTGGAGGTTGCTGCAGTTTGCGTTAAGGTCCCCACAGATTATGATTTCAATGTCTTCGAAGTCCTCGTAGAGCTGGTCAATCGTGTTGCCCATGTTTGAGCAAAACGTTTCGGTTGACATACGCTGTGGGTTCCAGTAACAGTTGATGATGGCTAACTTTTTTGCGAGACCTCCTCCGGGTTGGATGTCCTGTCGGGACCAAGTGGTCAAAGACACCAGCATTTCATATGCTTCCTTCCACTTCCTCGGTTCTTCCAGGCCCAAACCTATTTTGAATGCCGTCAATAGGCCCGCTGATGGTCTTCCCAACAGACCTTTCACTGCTGGCGAGATTTGTACTGTGAAGCCGTCAAGTGTTGGTTTAGCCATCAGCCATGTCTCTTGTAAGCATATTATGTCAAAACTGCCAAGGTTCACGTCGCTCAACTGAGTAAGGTGTGCGTGGCCTCGGGTGTTCCACGATCCCAGGCAGAAAACTTCTTTTGTGGGCCATTCCTCTTTAACATTTGAGACGTGGCAGTCTGAGAGGGCTGGCCCGGGTCGTTGCTATTTTTTGCTGTTCATGTTCCACGTTGATCTTGTAGACAAGACCATGTGTTTCCTGGATGGCTGTCTTCGCCTGTTCCGCCGGTTTTCTTGTTTTCCTTCGTGTTTGAGTGTCCAGGTGATTCTTTGTGTTTGTGCTCCTGCTGCTCTGGTCATTTAATTGGGATTGAGTGACTTGTGTGATAGTCTTGATAACTAGTCGTGTTGGTGGAGTTATGCCTTTCATTTGGCAAGGTTATATGCCTTGTTTTTTCTTGTGATCCCCAGTTTGGTTTTTCTCTCTCTTCTTTTTTATCTGAGGATTTTAGTTCCGTTAAGAGGAAGCCCATCTGTTTGATTTCTTTGAAAGCTAGGTAGTCGATGTTTTCAATGGCTTCAGCTTTAACGTGTAAGTATGCTTTGGCTAAATTTCCACTGTGGTAAGGTTCAACACGCTTTAAGTCTTCTGTTCCGATCTTCCTTAGGGATTTAGTTTTTCTCATTAGTTGAATTACGGTCGAACGGTTTAGGATGAGAATCTTTTTCTCTTTCTTGTTGTTTAAGTTTAAAGAGACGGGACGCTCCCTTTATATTTTGATGATGGACATCGGTCCTACTTCTCCATCTAGTCTTTGATTTATCTTGTTCCTTATGTGCGTCTTGTTTTTTTCCCATAGGCGTCTTAGCAAGATGCTGTTCTTGACGTCCTCCTCTGTTTGTTTCGAGGTGGGGGTTCTCTTTTAGTTTTTTGGTGAGGTCGTCCCTCTTTGGCGTCACTTTGGTTGTTCTCTGTGGGGTAAAATCGTCTTCTGTATTGATTGAAACATTCATATGTTGAGATAAGTTCATTAGGACTTTGTCTAACATAAAATCTTCTGTGGTTCGTGGGGAGCTTATAATGATTATTTCTTCTGTTTGGGTCTCGGTCGGAAGTACTATCAGTTCTTTAGGTGTTGATACCGAGTGTAACGTTTTAGCCCTTGTTTTTTCCAAGTCAATGTTTTTGTTCTGAACCGCTTTGGTTTGGTTTTGTTCTGACACTAAATTCGGGCAGGATATGTTAGTTTTATCTAACAGCTGTTCGTGAACCAACTGGGTCATTGATGGCCTGTCCCGTGGAATGTGTTGGACATTGCAAAGCCGTTCCAAGTTGGCGATCTTTTTTTCCAATTCTTCGATTCTTGCATTTCGCGTTTGTGTTTGTCCGTTTTTCTGATCTTCAATCGCCGTTAGTTAACTCTCAACGTGGGCAATTTTCGTAATCATGTTTGTCAAGTTTGCCGTATTGTCTCGAATATCTTCTTTTATTGCCTCGTACAATTTGCAGAAGGGTGCTAGTACTACTGACATTGCTGACATGATCGGCTTGTCGTTCGTGGTGGCTTTCTGGATTCCTGCTGCTATGTCACTGAGGCGGCGGTTTTTTGGCGTAGAATAAGTATTGTCGAACCTTTTTTGTGAAATCAAAGGATCTTGGTTTGGGTGTTCAGTTGAAGCACGTTGATCGTGGTCTGCTGTTTTTTGGCTTTTGGAGAGTCTTTGATTAGGTAATTCAAGGCCATGTTGGCGCGCCTCGCCTTCCATAGTCGTTGCTGGCGGCGTCTTTAGTAAACCTGTCACCAAATGTGGTTTGGTCCATGCATATCTTCGCTCTTTCACTCCTGTTGAAGGGTTTAGGTCATGATCGTTTTTAGAGCTTTGCGGTGGGGTGATCATGTTCGTTGCTTGTTCTTTCTCTGGGAGGTTTTCGAGTAGTGGTTGTGCTTTTGAGGGAAGCCACCTCTATGCCTTGCTCAAATCCGCTAAAGTTCCTTCTTGAGTATTGGTCCTGGTCCAGATGCTATGGAGGAAGAGGAAGCCCCCCGCGGGGCTTTGTTCGGGCTGGGAAACTCCAAGGCGCCATGGTGGAGGAAGCCACACGTCTCAAGCGTGTCACGTCCCAGCCGGGGAAGCATCTCTCACCTCATTGCGTGCCGGCCCCGCAAACAGGCTAACAATATTCCAGGGCTATGGTGAGTTTGTGCCAGCATTGCAATCAAAGAAGGGCCAACTGCCGGATATTTTATGGCTGCCTCGAGATGCACGGCCTCACAGTGCGGCGGTCATCTTGGAATCCCCACATCTAACATTTTAAGACAAAACTCTGTTGAAAAATATCTAGGTTTCCTCTTCTTCTAGGAAGAGGTGTAGGAGGGGTGGTAGTCGCTCCTCGAGTGCTACCTTTATCTATGTTTCTTGGCTCTTTTTGTTTATCTTTCTGGAGACCTCTTGGTCGTCTCAGAGCATCTCCCATCGGAGTTCTTAAGCTTTGATGGAGAAGTCCTGAGCAACTTGGAGATTGAGCGTCGGAGAGCCAGCTTTGATGATCTTTCTTTCAATTGGCTACTGTGTAGTCAGCACAAAGGCACCAAAGACAGACCTTGTGAGGGACCATTATCGACATTTTGGCATCATATTGCCCACATATTTTAAAACCCAGAGGTTTTGTTCTCAACATTTTGGTTCTAAATTCTACTTTGAATGAATACGTCAGAAAAACATTTTGAGGTGTGAAGTTCCCAAGAAGAACGCTTAGCATGGCAAAAAAAGGAACTAAGGTCACAGAGTGTGGTGCAAACTATTCGTATCGGCGTAAATGCCATGTCTGTTCTCGACAATTAATACCTCTGAAGGACCTCAATGCCGGCGATGCACGAAAACCCCAATATCAAAAAAGTGAGCAAGAGCTGCTGCAGGAGAATACACATCTAAGATGAGGAATTTGCGGGAAGACACAACAAAAAAGGTCATAGCTATTTCCAAGCAAGGTAGGTCTAGATGAATCTTGTCTAAATGGAACAGAAAACAACTCTGTTCATCTTTCCGGGAACAGAGAACAACAGACCTTTGGGCTCCATGGCTCAATGTCACTCTTTGAGGGTAATGGTGTCCGCTACAAAACATTTTCTGAGCAGCTATGAGGGTGGTGTCGCAAACCATCACCAAGTGTTACTGCCTGGACAGGCAGACAAGGACAGAGAAAGAGGCCAGACAATCAGTTCCACAAAATCCCATTAAATAGGACAGGCCTCAGTTTTCCCCACCTTCCTCTTCCTACTTGAGAATACATTCTATTAAATACTATTTAGCAACCTATTGAGAGCAAGGGAATCTACAAATTATTCATTGCTGGAGAAGGAACAAATCGCATACCTGTAAGTACAGTACTGTGCTACTAGAATCTGAAGACAGCATATGTGGGCATAGCCTACAGCTGCAATAGTGCCAGTGTTTCTTTTAACTGCTACTTTAAAAACTATACAGAGGATTAATAGCTTGGCAATGGGCAATACTTTGCATGGCATGTGAATCGATGAAAGATACCAAGGCAGGAAAACCGTAGTTTGTTAATTAACTTTCTATAACAAGCACCAAATACCCCAGAACTGAAAAGATTTCTACATTACAAGGTAGATTCAGAACAATTGCTTGTAACATAATGAATTGCTTTGCTTTTTTAATTTAGAATCATTCTAAACACAAGGGTCAAAAACATGCTTACCGTCCCAGAGGAAAGACCACTATTCTCTATGACACTGGTGTCCCCAGCTGCCTTCAAAATTTCTGAGTGGATAATATCCAGTGACTTCTGGGCCTGTTTAAAAAAACAGCATCAAAATTACAATAACTCTAATCATGGTTCTTTAATTGTGTATGGAGAGAAAAAGGCGGAATGTAAATCTAGCATAATTAAAATTCATGCAACTCTTGGATGAACAAATTACCCACCTTCAGTAATTTTCGTTCCAATTAATACACCTATTCCTCCCACAGATTACTCATTTTTGAAGTTTATCTCTGCCCCAGACTATTCCTGAATGTATTTATTCATCTGCACGGCAGTGGGGTATTGTATGCATCTGAGGCTGTCCAGGTCATGAGTCCTCTGCACCGATGTGCACCAGAAGGGACTTCATGCCCACATATTCATTGAGCCGCTGGCATAATTTTCCTCAGTTCGCCCATTTGAAGCGGACCACAGCGAGGAACTGTTGAATAGTGACTTCACCATCACCAAAGACGGACAGATGCCACACTTCCAATGAATGTCATAAAACTTAGAAAGAAGGAGGGAGGGTGATAAGGAATGTTTGGAAGTATTCGCAATATACATCTGACAAAAATGTCCAGAAGGTAAGAAATTTATCTTTTCTAATGGATACATTCCTTCCACAGATTACCCATCTTTGAAATGATCACAAAACAATAGGCGGGCAAGTGACAAAAGAGGCAATTCAAAGGAAGTTTTACAACACCAACTTGCCAGCCAAAGAGTCCAGGTGGTAATGCTGAGTGAATGTGTGCCGTGAGGCCTAAGTAGCTGCATGGCAAATCTCCACCAGCGTAAGCACACTCTGTAAGGCAGAAGTAGCCGCCTACCCCATAGTAGAAAATGCTCAAGACCCTCCATCAAGTCCTTGTGTGTGAGCTCATAGCAAGTCTCGATGTACAGCACAATGCATCTGGACATTTTCAGATTGCCTGGTCTTTTCTGAGAACAAATGTAAAGAACGGTCCCACAGACTATTCTCTGGGAACAGTGTTGCACATATAGACAATAAAAAGATACCTTCAATACATAGTACCAAATTTATTAAGAAACTTAATGGAAACAACATTAAACCTTTTTGCTTTCATGAAATATTATACACAAAAATTCATACAAGATTAACTTAAGAAAAGTTATTTTAATATTAACGGATGCAATTTAGAACATGTGTTTGCCCTCAAAATTGAAATAGAAATAGTTTTTTCCAGGGCAAAATCATAATTAACACAAATCAAACATTCCCTCAAAAAAGCCCCAAGTGATTCATTTTAAGCCCCCCTCCCAATCCTGCTCCCCAAATCCCCACACCCCTTACCACCATAGTATACAGGTCTGGTACTAGCACACAGTACGACATAAAAGGATAGCCTAAGAAAAACAAACATCCCTAACTGTCCAAGCTACTGTATTTGTCTAAGAAGGGGAGCCACCACTCTTCAATATTGCGTCTAGCTTTGTTCAACAGATGTGTGAGCGATTCCTTAAAATATATTTCAATGGATAGCTATTCTCCCGCAGATTCCTCATCTTGATAAAGTGGTCCAGCTCTGCTGCTCAGAAGTTTTTCCCAGGGGGCGTTAGTGGACCTCGACTTGGCCGTCGATCCGTCTTGCCCGGTGATCGATCGTCGGCTCCAGAAGTAATGTCAGGTGACAGGTGCCATACAAATACCACGCCACTACGCCCCCCATGCCTCAAATCTTTTATCCACCTGCTCCCACGCTGCAGCGGGAAGCTACTTGTTGCTGGAGTCTCTGGCACAGTCTCTCGTCCAGTCGTCTGAGGCCGAGACTGAGGAGCCCAGAAAACAAAAAAAAGAGGTCCCACTCCAGAAACCATTCCTCATCCTTTTCCTCACGGAAGAAGAAACGCCACCATAGGCAGGAATCGGATTCTTCCTCAGACAGAGGTACGCCCTCTAAGGGACCCACCACCTGGGAAGAGTGGGATTTGTTTAAAAATGAAATGCTTGACATGTTTGGTCAACAGGTGGCTGACGGCACGGCTCCCACCCCCGACCAGCAGGCCTCGGCAGCAAAAGTGGCGCTCGGTACCTCCGACCCCAACCTTGCCAAGAAGTCAACGCTTTTGTTGCCGACTGAGCTTTCAAGCTCTGTGCCCCACAAGGCCAGAAACGTGCCCTCTAGAAGCCTCTCCCACGGCGCCCATTGACCTTCGGAGCAATGAGCGCTGATATCTAATCCATTGGCCTCTAGGGATCCGCTCCAAGCGAAGCCCTCGGCATCCAAACCCACGTATCCGAAGGATAAGCCTTCGATGTCGACCAGAGACGTCCGCGCTTTTCAACCGCTGTCGCAGACAGGCTTTTCCGACTCAATGAGGTCAATTTTCAGTGCCGATCTAGCCGAGAAATATGAAGCGGTCGACCATCTTTGTGGGTTCTGCGGCGTCGCATATTTCGAGGACCGAGACAACTTGATGGCACTGGAACATGTCCTTCAAGATGCCAGTAGGTTGGACACATCTCCAGACCTTGAGATGCAACAAAAACAACCCTACACTCACTCTCATGTCAAATTTCAGACATTAGTAGAGAAAGTGGTTGACACACACCGGCTTCAAGTCATCCGCCATTCCCCGTCAAGAGTATGACCTTACAGACATCCTGGAAGTGGGCCCGGCTATTGAACACAACATGCCGTTCAATCAGGCCCTAGCTGACCCTTTGGCTTCCATCTGGCGGAACCCATGCACTTTGCCCCTGCGAGTACTAATGTCACAGGGAAGTACAGGCCGGCAAGAGGGGATCCTTCCTTCCTCTCAACACACCCTTCCCCGGAAGGGCTGGTAGTTCAGGCTGCCACTATCTCCTCCAACCCTGCGGCATCCACATCAAATCTCACCACAGACAGGGAAGGGAAAAGGATAGACACTTTGGCCAAGAAGGTTTTCACCTTCAGCAGCATAGCTCTTAAGGTCACACATGTAGCTTACGGTTTCGCTAAGTTTTCCTACGGTTTGTGGAAGGCTGTAGAGCATGGAGCAGAATACGTCCTGGAAGGCCACATGTGGGACAGATTTGTACAGCTGGTGGAGGAAGGGATGGAAACTGCCAAGCATTCCTTGCAAACAGGCCTGGACATTGCAGACTGTGTTGGCCGCTCCATGGGGTTGGCAGTAGTTCTGAGAATGCAGGCCTATTTGAAAACTTCCAGCTTCTCCCCCAATATACAAAACCGCCTTCTAGACATGCCTTTTGAGGGAGAGATGCTCTTCGGACAGAAGGCGGATGACACTTTAGAGAAATGTAAGGAGTCTAAAATTGCTGCTAAGTCGCTGGGTCTGGCTGCACAGCCTGCTAAGCCTGCTTTCAGCTTTGCCTCTTGAGGCAGAGGCTATAGGCGCTATGTGCCCTATGGCAGGAAAGCGCAGCCCCCACAAGCCAGGCAGAGGCATTTCTTACATCTCGCAAGGGGCAGAGGTGCTTCTATAGGCCAGCAGACAGCAGCTGCGGCAACGGCACCTTTGAAGCCGCTGCGATTTCCCCTCCCACGACATAACGGTTGGTGGACATTTGGCAGGGCATTGGTTCCAGTGACAGGAGAAGACCTCTAATGCCTGGGCCTTGCAGTTAATTCTGTGGGGTCATCTCCCCTTTTTAAGAAAACATGCAGACAGACCCCCGTCTTCACTGATCCAAACAGGACAGGAGCTCCAGGAAGAACTGAGAGCCCTGGTGTCGAAGGGTGCAGTGGAAGAGGTGCCTCCTGATCAGAGAGGGTCGGGGGTGGTATTCCCGATATTTCCTGATACCTAAAAAGGAGGATGTCTAAACAAGTTCCTGTGAAAATACAAAGTCAGGATATTGACGTTGAGAGAAATTCTCCACGCTCTCGAGCTTCAGGACTGGCTGGTGTCCATAGACCTGCAGGGTGCTTACTTCCATGTGCCCATACATCAGAAGCACAGGAAATTCCTACAGTTCCTCATTGGGGATACGCACCATCAGTTCAAAGTGCTGCCCTTTGTGTTGACCTCCACTCCTTAAGACAGCCTTTTTGACTGCTATCAAATCGGACAGGAGAGTTAGCGAGCGGCAGGCTTATGCTGCAAGCCTCCCTTTTTTGTGTTTCTTCAGAGAGAAGGTTATCTCTTAAGGTCAGACCAGGGTTCCTCCCGAGGGTTGTTTCAGAATTTCATCTTTTGCAGTCTATTGACTTGCCAGTGTTCTACCCTCCTCCCCACTCTTCTAAAGAGGAAGAGCGCTTTCACCGTCTCGACCCTAAAAGAGTCCTCAGCTTTTATGTTGCCCGCACAGCGGAGTTCAGAAAGATGGACTAGTTGTTCGTCAGCCATTCTCTTTCACACAAAGGTCTTGCGATTACTAAACAGACCATCTGGCGCTGGATCATTTTATGCATATCTGAGTGCTATAAGTCGGCAGGAGAAGAAGTCCCACCGGGTATCAGGGCCCATTCCACCAGGGGAGTCTCTGCTTCCACGGGCCTTAAGAGGGGGGTCCCTGTTCAGGACATTTGCAGTGCTGCCACGTGATCCTCTTACATAGTTTCACAAAACATTATGCGTTGGACGTTGCACGTGATGCTGATGCGCATTTTGGTAGAGGGGTTCTACAGAACCTGCTTGTGTAATCCTTTCTGACCTCGTCCTTTGGCTTACTGCTTGGGGAGTCTATCAAGATGAGCAATCTGCAGGAGAATAGCAATCCATTGAAGGAGAAATTACCTTACCGTAATGTTCTTTCAATGGATTCTTCTACCGCCGATTCCTCATCACCCCTCCCAGCCGTGCCTGCTCAGAAAGTGTTGTGGCTTTTCGCTTTTGATTACATGTAGTACGTTGGCGATGGCTTTGGGCTTCTCATCTCAGTTATTTAAATACATTTAAAAACAAAAAAATATGTTTTTTCTAATCAGAATGTTTTTAACCGCCTTAAGTTTTCCAATGCAACGTTTGAGCCCTGGAAAAGTCGGGAGGAACTGAGGCATGGGGCGTAGTGACGTGGTATATGTGTGGCTCCTGACGTCATTTCTGGAGCCAACTATCGACCACCACGCAAGACGGATCGACAATCGACAGCCGAGTCCCACTACGCCCCATGTGAACAATGTTTAGAGCAGGAGTGCTGGACAAGGTTATCTGTCAAGATGAGGAATCTGCGGGAGAACAATTCATAGAAAGAACATTACCATAAGGTAATTTCTCCATCTCGCACCCTCCGGAGCTACTTTGAGGGCACCATGGTTTGTTTCCACCGCTGTGCCACACAACTTCTAGCAGCTATAAGCAGAGTATGTGACATATGATTCAGTGTTTCCTCATCCTTTTTACTCACCTCCAGGAAGATCAGCAGTGTGGAAAGGGGCCTCTGGATCCCATCTAGCTCCCTAATATAGCCCATGATGTCCACTGTGGCGGCATGGAATGAGGAGTCTGGCCAAAAGGTGGCATAGTGGTTGTTATAAACTTATTTATATAAGCAAACCTACCTATCCGTAACTAGAGGTGGTTCCCTTCCTCAAAAATCTAAAAACCCGGGCAGTCAGGAATTTTGTGTAATACAAAGCAAAAAAATCACCAACCTAGTCTAAACTTCCATTCTATGCCTACCACTTCAACACAAATTCTTATCTAAGAAAAATAGTTATTTCAACAAAAAAAAGGAGAATGTCTACCTTCTGGATGTGAGTCTCACAGGGTACAATGTTCTCAAATTCTTGTAATGTTACAAAGTTCACAACAAAAAGAAACAAAGTTCCACGATTTCCTGGTGGGGCTAGGAGAATGACTCCCTTATCCTAGTGTGCTCCCCAGTTCTTTGTAAGGCTCTTCCAGCCTATCTCATCTTCAACTCCTCTGGCAAATCCTGTAATTCTCTCGAAGGGCTTCTTCCGCTCTCTGCTTTCTAGATTTCCTGTAAATTGGCCCCAGGGGGACAATGAAGAGGCTCCCTGAGTCCTCCTTGACTCTACAGTACCACACACTTGTGGAACTAGCCAGGGAATCGCCTCACAACGTGTTTCACTACTTCCACGTCTACTGCTACTACTACTACTACTACTACTTTTGCTTCTCGACTAATAGTTTCAAATTCTCCCGGACCCCCTCCTGAACACTTATTCCCGTTGCGTACTCTCGGGGAATGCTTTACTGGTTTTGCCAGAAGCAGGTTGTTTGTTCTTCTACTTCTCTTCACAGGCCTGCTCGGCTTCAGAGCCAAGTACTGCTGGCGGTCTCGGTGCAAGCTTCGGACAGGACAGTCCACCCACTACAGGTCAAGACACCACCACAGTTTCTCACGCTCCCCATACAATCCCCTAGGCGGTTCCACGGTAGGCCAGAGTAGGCGTCCCAGGCCCAACAGTCCACCCACGATAGGTTATGCCAGCACCTCCCAGTTTCTCCGCTTCAAGTGCGACAGCTCCAAGTCAACTTCCACAACAGAGTCCGGGCGTCCAGCTGCTCGTCTCTGCTACACTGGAGTGCTGCTTCGCTGCATTCTCCCGAAGCCCAGTTCCAACCTCGCTGGCTTCTCAATAGCGTCCTCGCTGGTTGGGTTCTCCTTCCGGATTCAGAACAGAACAAAGTCCTTCTTTGATGTTTGGCTAAAATAGCAGGCAATACCCCAGCGTAAAATCAGTTTAATTGACAGCGGCTGGTCAAGCACTCTTCCTACTTGATTGGAACGTGCCAGGGATCTTCTTCATCCCTATAATCGTTACAGCGAAATTGTCTTACAGTTTACAACAACACATGGTTTCAGACTGTATCTTGGGTAGAGAAGGTGTGTGTGTTATTAACCTGTGGGGTTGGGAAATAAAGGGACTGTGTCCCGGACTCTCGTCTCCCCATGAGGTCCTCCCGCAGGTTTCCACCACTAGTAGGCCTATTGGTTAGCGGCCGCAACTCCCTAGCCTCATGGAAAGGGGACCCTCTCTGAGGAGAAATGAAGTCATCTGGAAGATCGTCACGTACCCTTTCCCCTTAAGTCTTTGGCTTTGCCATCCACTCCCATTGGAAACCGAGACAGAAATCCACATTTCCCTGTTCTTTCCCCTTCCTATGCATGACATGAAAGCAAAATGATTGTAGTTCTAAACACCAGCGCATAATGCAAGGGTTAGTGTCTTTACGTAGACTGAGCCAGGATAAAGGGGAGTGATCTGTCCCTAGTTTGATTTGCGATCAGTGAAGTAATATCACAGATGTCCTACAGCCCACTTAATGGCAAGGGCCTCTAATTCTATTGTGGCATAATTGTTTTCACAGGGAAATAGTTTTCTACCCTTATAAAGGACTGAATGTTCCACCCCATCATATTCCTGCGACAGGACTGCCCCAATACCCTTAGAGGCATCCGTCCGCAAAACAAATTATTTGTTGAAGTTGGGTACTTTAAGTACCGGTTTGCTGCAGAGGATGCAATTGAGGCTGTTGAAACTGACCTGGTCTTGTTTTTCCCAGCCTATCCTCTGGGGTTTATCATTCCTAAGCTTATTGGTCAGAGGCAAGATGTTATACTGGAGTCATTCGGAATAAACAGCCGGTAATAGCCAATAAGGACCAAACATTCTCTTAAGTCCCTCTTGGTCTTAGGGGGTGGAGTTTCACTAACAGCCTTAATGTTCTCCACTTGAGGTCTTGCCATAAAGTTCCCTACAACAACAAAAAAACAAGTATCTCACTGCTGCTGGAAAGTTGCTGCAGCGCCAGGAAGTCCAAAAGGTAGGACTTTGAATTCAAATAATCCTCTAGGAGTGGAGAAGGCTGTTTGTTTGTTTGTTGTAGGGGTTTAACGGCACTTGCCAATAGCCCTTAGTCGGATCAATCGTAGAAATGAAAACCACGGATACCACTATGTCAATAAGATCGACGATCCGAGGCATCGGATACTCGCCAAACTGGTGTTTAATTTTCTAAAATCTATGCAAAATCTCCACGATTGATCTGCTTGTGCAACTAGTTCTATTGGCGATGATCATGGACTTTCAGATGGCTCTATGACTTCCGCATCCAACATTTTCTCCACTCCTTGAGAATTATTTGCTTTCTGGACTCTGGAATTCTGTAAGGTCGTAAATTAACTACCTTTCCGTGAGGAATGCAGATATGATGTTGGACATTTTTCAGTCACCCCGGTTCCTCATTAAATACATCAGGAAACCTGTCAAGAAGATACTGTTTATCTTGTTTTTGTTTTTGGGGTAATTCAGGTAGTATTAGATTATACTCCAAGGTTCCCTCAGACAAGAGAGCAGCCACAACCACTGAAGTTCTCTCAACAGGATGCTCCTTCCACTCTTAACAGATGAATAGGATAAATCTGAGTCTTAGACTTTGTCAGGCTGTGACACTCAATAGTTAAATGGGAAAATTTGTTCTAATACCTCATAAGGTCCATGCCACTTTGAAGTCATTTTATGTCCGGAAGTGGGTAGCAATACGAGAACCTTTTGGCCTATAGAAAATGACCATTTCACAATTCTTTTATCATAATATTGAGCTCCCTGTGCCTTTTCTAGATGTTTCTGCACAAGGTCTTGGACCACGGCCATGTGTTGCTTTAGACGTTGGGCCGTCTGCGATGATGGGAGAACAGCTTCCTCACGTTCCTCCCTGGTTTCCCTGAGCATATCCAGGATGTCTCTTGGGTCTCGACCATACAAGAGTTTCGAAATGGGAGAAACCCAAAGAAGCTTGGTGGACTTACGGAGAGCAAAAAGGGACAAGTGCACCATTATATACTGGTTTCAGCCACCAGCCTCAACCAACTTCATAAGAATCTTCTTTGGGGTTTGATTAACTTGCTCCACCAACCCATCCATCCATCTGTGGATAGTGCACAGAGGTTCATAATGTGGCGATGTGTACGATTTGTTTCACTTCGGCTGTGAGTTTTGACATGAACGTACCCCTCTGGTCAGTTAAGAATGTCTTTGGGAATCCCCACCTGGCACAAAAAAGGGATTAAATACTTTAGTATTTGTTGAGAGGTATTATTCTTCATGGGAAACACTTCAGGGTAACAGGTTGCATAATCGATTACCAAGATGTACTTGTTTCCTCATCGGGATGGTTCCAAAGGGCCGACAATATTAATTCCTATACTCGAGAAAGGTACCTCAGTAATCCGAAAGGGCTGTAATGAGGCAGGGGGAACATTGACTGTCTTCTGAAATAGTGTGCATGTGGCAACAAAGTTCTTAACATCCGCATGAACACCCGGCCAGTAAAACCTTAGCATTATCTGGTTCTGGATTTTCGTCATACCCAGGTGTCCGGAGGTCAGATGGGAATGTGCCATCTCCAGGACAATGCGGCAGTGACTCAGAGGAACCACCAATTGTATTTTCAATACTCCCTCAACTGTGGTATTGCCTCGGTAGAGGAGACATTTTTTTTAAAGCAGGGACCTCCTTTTTCTCTACCTTCAACAGTAATGGCCTTTTGGAAAGCCTCAGTTAATATGGGGTCAGCCTGTGTGCGAATGCAATGTCTGGGATTACTTTGGTGCAGTCATTCACCGGCCCAAGCATTTCTGCAGCAACAGATGCATCTTTTTTTCCATTGGGGTATCTTCAATGGGGAGAGGATTGTCAGCTACCCCAAAACCCTTGTCACCTCTCACTGTGATCTCATGTTCCTGTACCTCCAGGGGTTTGGGAGAAAGGGTAGCCTCCGTTATACCCTGTGCTATTTTAACCCCAACCTTTATGTGGTAGGCTTTATTCTATTAGTATGGAGCAGAATTTGTATATCTCTCCGATAATCTGGGTCAATTACTCCCACACCCAGACCATGTCTCCAGGCTAAACTGGACTTCGGTACTAGCCGGACATCGGTGCCTTTTGGTGGACACAAGATCAACTCTGTGGGTATTAGTTGCCATTCTCCCACCTCCACTATGATGTTCTGACTACTACACAAATCAGATCCGATGGATTTCAGGATTGCTACTGTGAGGTTGGAAGCTCTTGAAGTCAGTTTGGTAAATTTAAGGGTCCCCCAATTTATGTTATTTGGACATAGCCCCAACTCGTGGTATCATTTGTTGCGGCATGGAATAAGGAGTCTGACCAAACGGTGGCATAGTGGTTTGTTACAGACTTTTACTTACAGAATAAACAAACTTACCTATCCAGAACTAGAGGTGGTTTCTGTACCTCAAACAAACTCAGGGTGTCAGCAAGTCTGTGTAGTCCAAACCCCTATTCTATCCATAGCACTTTAACACAAATCATAATATAAGAAAAATAGTTATTTCTAAAACCCAGAAGAATTACTTACTTCTCCTGGGCACGAGTCTTTCAGGGTGCAGTGTTCTCAAGCTCAGAAAATGTTCCAAGTTTCACAAACAAAGGAGAGGTTCCTAAGTTCACAATAAAAAGAAACACAGTTCCACGATTTCCAGGTGGGGGTAGGAAAATGATTACCTTCTCCTAGCATGCTCTCCAGTTCTTTGTATGCCTCTTGCAGGACTATCTTATCTTCAACTTCTTTAACAAATCTTATAATTCTCTCCAATGGCTTCTTCTGCTCTCTACTTTCTGTAACTTGCCCCCACTGGGACGATGAAAAGGCTAACAGTGTCCTCCTTGGCTCTCCAGTACCACACTTGTGGAACTGGCCTTATTGTCGTTACCTTCTCTCTGGGACTTCTTCACCGGTTTCAACAGGGGCTGCCCGTTTGTTCTTCCGCCTTCTACTTCTTTTTGTAGGCCCGCTTGTGCTCACGGCCATGTACTTGTTGCAGTCTTGGAGCATGTACCGGACCCGCGGGCCACCTGTTACAGGTCACGCCACCACCATAGATTCTCGTGCTCCCCATACATGCGCCTACGCTGCTCCACAGTAGGCCAGAGTAGGGGGTCTTGGTGCAGTTCTCAGACCACACGGCCCACCCACAACAGGTCACGCCACCACCTCTCAGTTTCTCCACTTCTAGTGCGCCATCTACCAGCTGACTTGCAAGACGCAGTCCGGGTGTCCCGCTGCTCATCTCTGCTTCAATGGAGCGCTGCCCTGATGCAGTCTCAATAAGCATAGTTCCAATCTTGCAGGCTTTTCAACGGCATCCTCACACGTCGGGTTCTCCTTCCGGATTCACAACAGAACAAAGACCTTCTAGCGGAGACTGCCCCAGCGTAACGTCAGTTTGCTTGACAACAGCTGGTCGAGCACTCTTCCTATTTGATTGTAACGTGCCCGGGATCATCTTCATCCCTGTACTCATTACAGTGAGATTGTCCGATAGTTACAAAGACACATGGATTCAGACTGTATCTTAGGTAGAAAAGGTTTGGGAGTTATTAACCTGTGGGGTCGGGAGTTAATGGGCTGTGTCCCAGATTTACGTCTTTATCCCCAGGAGGGGAGTTCCTCCACATGAGGTCCTCCCGCATGTTACCACACCTAGGGGGATTACTGTTTAACGGCCGCACCTCCCTAGCCCCATGGCAAGGGTCTCCCATCTGGGGAGCAGTGACTCCTTCTGGAGGATCGTCACACTACACACAATTGCTGTATCTTATCGCATTTCCACCACATGGCCAGAAATCCGCTTCCTTATGACCATATTTCCAACACTCCTGAGTTCACTCCCCGATACCCCCCTTTTTAAGCTTGCCAAGATGTAAGCCATTGGTGCTGGATCTTAGTTGCCCGCCACCTGTATTGCAGGTAGCCTGTGACGCCTTCCTCCATATCGTGAGCCATAAATCATCCGAGATCTCCATCTCACGGTCCTTCTCCCAAGTAATTCTGACCCTCAACATTACCGGGGGTACAGCCTTGAGCAGCTCCTTATACATACACACAAGACACTAGGCCCTTGGATTCCCCTCTTCGAATAAGGAATTTCTCATAAGGAGTCGACTCCTCCAAAGATTGTCCCCCCATCTAGGATCAGTAAGTGCCTCTTCAGTTGTATACATCTACAAACCGGAAGGACTTCTATTCTGAGGTACTCTGTTAATCAATCCACGGGTAAGAACTTATTGCCCTCCCATGTTTGTCTCACCTTCTCTAATCCTGCCTCGTAGCACTTTTGAAATGCCTGAAAGGCAGCTGGTCCTGGAGAAAGAATATCTTGGATGAGGAATCCACTGGAGAAACAAATCCATTAGAAACCTTTTATAGCAAACTCACCCATAAGCAAGTTTCACCAGTGTTTATTGAAGTGAAACTTTAATCGTGACAGCGTCATGAGTTATCTCTAGTTACTATGGCAAAAATGATCTTGGTGATGATTATTTTCCCTTGATTTCTCTTGCCGGAGGGAGTACTGAGATTGGTGGACCCTGGGCTGTCATTACCTCATGCATTCAGTCGCTTTGGGAGCTCTCTGGTGAAGAGGCCCAATAAGATAGAAACACACAAAGCTGCAACAAATATTTGCCTACTTCACCTGAAGCAGGCCATTTATGGACCATCCAATGATGGTGGGCAAGCGTGAACCAAGAAGTTACAGCCCAATTCAAATTGGCACAGAGTAGGGCTTTCAGATAGCTCAAAGAAAACTCCAGAGATGGTGCAAGGGGTTTTATTAAATGTTTAGCTAGGGCACTAGGGATGTCCCTTACTCTTGACTTTATGACTCTTTTTCCATCCTGGCCTCGGCATCCTTATCCACCATATTAGTATCTCAAGCGTATTGCCCCCTAATGCCTAATTTCAAACAGACCAATAGAACATAAAGGCAGTCAGCCTTATCTATCTAAACTCGCTCTGGGTATTTCTACACTTGTCCTACTCTAGCCACGTAGTTCGTTCTAAGGAGGCTGCTAGGGAGTGCCTTTCAGACACTCCTGGTGATTTAGCATGCACCCTACGGCTGTCCGGCTCTTTGTCTCTGCACACAGTCTCTCCCTCTCTCTCTTTCACACTGGCCAAATGGGGTACGTTTGAGTTCTTAACAGGTTGCATAACTGCAGGTAATTGGCCCGGGTCTATCGTCCTTGAAATTGCCTGCTGTCACTGGCAGCAAGCATGTAGGACCTATCCACGCCTTAATCCGACCCTGGAGGATGCCCTATCGCCTCCTGCAGCACCGCAGCAGGGAAATCAAAAGACCCGACAGTCACTGAAGCAGACGGCGGGACCCACAGCATCATATGCAGGCATGCATGCATCAGCCTACCCGGAAATAAAGCAAAGCTGATTTGGGGCTGCATCGCTTCCCAACAAGCTCTGTGTCATGAGAAGAGTCCCAACCTGGTCTGTATGGCAAAGATGGAAACAGACTGCTGTGCTTCTTATCACAACATTTCCAAGATGGCTCAGGGTTTTCCCGAAGTTTAACACTAACACCGCATTTCAGCTGTTTCCATGATGGCGCCTCTGACACACTGCACATTAGGCAAAGAAAGCAGTGCAGAGGGATCCGATATGGGCAGCAGAAGCGGTAAGCATATTGCGCTGCTTCTTTCTTGAGCACTGATGTCGCCCCTGTTCCTGTTTGCACTACCATTCTTGTTCTTTTGCCATAGCTTATCCATTTTGGATTCTCCGTTCCTATGCCTTCTGAGTCCTGTTTCCTTGCCTTGTACCTATATATGCTCTCCTTACTTTGTTACTTGCAGCATTTGCCGTTGCTCACCTTGCCTCTCTTCATTCCTCTTCATACTTTGTTGTCGTCGGATGGGAATATTCCATTTGTGGAGCCGACTAATGCCTTAGCTCTGTGTCAGCAAATCGTCTACTGGGGTTTCCTTCAGGAAAGGTTCTCGTACACAAACGTTTCCTTCCTCACGTTCTTGTAATCCTTTAGCAACATACAGCTCTATTACGCCCTGTACACGAAAGCGGCTTTACAAGCGTATGTCATCCATTCCTTTTCGCTCCTTTAAACAACAGTGGGGGTTGCCATGGAAACGGTGGACGTACTATGTTACAGCGTCCCGCTGTGTGAACACGCTGCCTCTATAAAGCTCCGCCCATGACGGCAAACGCAGCTTCTGAATTTTGTTTAGATCTGCCTGGATTCTGACTTTGCTATTTTCTTGTGCCTTGACCCTGTTTATGCTGACTGCGGATTGTTACTGCTTGTGACCTTTGGTTTTGTTATTTCGGATTGCTGCTACTGGATTACGACTACAGAACGCTTACCTCGCCCCTACCGCTCAACGCCCTGCTGTTTACCTGACCAGAACGTTGCCGACTTTTGGACCGCTGCAGACCCTCCTTCAATCTTGATCCCGGAATTCTTGTTGTCTGGCTAAGTACTTTCACAGAACTTTGTTTACCACGTCTACGTCACTTTTGGTATTACGGTTCGGAGCTTTCAAGGATTGTGTTATGTGGACTAGAGACTTTCTTACACACATTAGGCTTTCGCGTGCCGTCGGGGGTTAGTTGTATCTTGGATACCTTCTATTGGGACTGCCTTTCCGCCTGGAACTGGACATCTACATGTGTTAAAACACTTACAACAACACCCTTCTTCATGAAAGACTGGGTAAGAATCTTGTGAATACTGGTGAATGTTGATATACGCTTCATGCTTTCCCCTGGGCTAAGTATATCTTATGGTTTATTTGCTACAGGAGACGCCCCGAATTACACTTGAAGTACAGTGGCAGTCTCAGTATGTGAGTTATCAGAGGATTGCTTCTTGTCACGTTGTTCCCTCTAAATTGAACTCGCACCTGACACTGTGTTCCTTTCTGTGCAGACAGCTGTGTCCCGGGGAGTTTTCCTTCTTCCAAACAATTCCCCTTCCAAAGAGTCCATTTGTACTTTTGAGAGTTGCATTTAGGGAAGAATTCTAAGGCTACACTATGCGCTCAACTATCCATGGGGTTGCTCTATCTATATCTCCCGGTGAGAATCTTGTCATATTCAAAAGCCCTTTACAACTAATACCATGGAATCTGCTGAAGACCCTTTGGCAGCATTGGTCCAGTTGGTGTCCGGCTTACGCGCAGACATGACTGCAGCATATGACGCAACTCAACGTCGGATAGATGCGCTACAGGCTGGTTTACATTCCGGGGGTGGTGCTACTGTCCCTCCTTCTGCCTTTGCTTCAGGTGCTATGCCTCCTCGACAGGAGAACGTTCCTGTTTCTATGACGGCTCAATTTCCCTTGGCCCCTCCGGAACACTTTATGGGTATCCTAAGACTTACAGAACGTTCATAAAACAATGTAGGCTACATTTCTTGTGTCGCCCTACTTCATTTCCAGATGCCACCACTAAGGCAGCTTTTGTGTTGTCATACTTAGGTGGGACAGCGGCAGTCTGGACTAACCCTTTGTTGGAACAGGGTAGCCATCTCTTGTATAACTGATGCTCTTATTTCTGGAATGTCACATGTTTTTGACACCCGGCACAAGTCTCAGGCCTTGGATTTGGAGCTACTTACCTTGCAGCAGAAGGATATGTCTCTCTTAGCATACTTGGCTAAGTTTAACCAATTAGTAGCTGAGACCGGTTGACCTGAGGAGAAGAAGGGGGCCCTTTTTTTATAAAGGTCTCTCAGACACTCTGAAGGACGCCACTGTCCCAGTTGTAGCAACTGCCTTTACAGAATTGGTGGACTTGGTTCTCCAGATTGATGCAGGACGAGCAAAACGTAAAGGGCAGAAAAGAGCGGTTCCTTCCATGCCTGCCGACTCTACAGAACAGTCTCCCAGTACAACGGAACCTATGCAAATTGGTACCCTCCGGGGTCCAATTTCCCCTGAGGAAAGGGAGAATCGCCGAAAGAATAAGCTGTGTTACTAATGCGGTTCTGCAGAACAGTTACTGAGACAGTGTCTCAAAAAACCACGAAAACAGGGAAACTCCAAAGCTTGGCAATAGACGGAGCCCCTTTGCCGAGTCAACCTAACACGGGCTCCGATTCTAAGTTCGTATTTTCAATCCCAGTTGAGATATTTGCTCCTTCCACCGTCGCCTGTTTTACTGACGCAGTCTTGGATTCAGGGGCAACTGGTAATTACGTCGATATTCAGTTTGTTCGGGACCATTGTATTCCTTTGACCCCAAAGTCTTGTCCGGAATTGGTTAACGCCGTTGACGGCACAACCTTATTGTCCGGACTTGTAACCGAGCAAACTGTTGATCTCACCATGACTACGTCTCATGGCCATACCGAAACAATGTCTTTCGATGTCATTTCAGCACCTCAGTACAAGCTTGTCCTAGGCTTACCATGGCTTAAGAAACACAATCCTTGGATTGGGCTACTGAAACAGTGTTTTTTTTCTTCCGATTTCTGCACTATGTCTTGTTCTGTAAGAAAGACCACCACACCGGGGCCCTGCACACATCTGTTGGACTCTGCTATGGTCATCATGGCTGTTACTGCCACTGTATTACCTACGGAATAGAGACATTTTAAGGATGTTTTTGATAAGAAGGGGGCTGAGGTCCTTCCTCCTCATCAACAGTATGAAAGTCCCATTGACCTAATCCCGGATGCTACCATACCCTCCGGTCGCATCTACTCCTTGACACAGAAGGAAGATGCAGTACTCAAGGACTATCTGGAGAAATCTTTAGCCTCAGGTTTTTATCAGACCTTCCCATTCTCCAGCGGCATCGCCCCTTTTCTTTGTCCTAAAGAAGGAAGGCGAGTTACGCCCTTGTATTGATTATCGCGCATTAAACGCGTTACCATTCGCAACCAGTACCCGATCCCACTCATCTCGGTTCTTCTAGACCAGTTGAGTTCATCAGTACTCTTTACCAAGCTGGACTTAAGCAGTGCATATAATTTGGTTAGAATGCGGAAGGTGGATGAGTGGAAGACGGCATTCAAGACAAAGTATGGTCTTTATGAATATTTGGTTATGCCATTTGGCTTATGTAATGCCCCGGCCACCTTCCAGTATTTTATAAATGATGTTTTCAGTGATTTACTTGATCAATATGTCATTGTATATCTCGACGATATACTGGTCTATTCTCCTTCCTATGAGACCCACGTCCAGCATGTTTCTACCGTTTTACAAAGGTTCCGAAATCACCACCTCTATGCTAAATTGGAAAAATGTACCTTCCATGCTACACACGTGGAGTTTTTGGGTTATATCACATCACGAATCAGGGGGTCAGTATGAGCAACTCTAAGGTTAAGGCAATTTTGGAAAGGCCTGCTCCTACGTCTATTAAATCTTTGCAGTCTTTTTTAGGATATGCACATTTCTATAGGCGTTTTATACGTTCATTTTCCACCACAGTGGCGCCATTGACTTCCCTTACCAGTTCAAAGGTTCATTTCAGATGGACTGAAGAAGCTCATTTGATAACCTAAAGACCGCGTTTACTACTGCTCCAGTTCTCCAACATCCAGATCCTACCTGGCCCTTCTATGTGGAGGCTGATGCTTCTGATCAAGCAGTCGGTGCGGTACTATCCCAGATTTGCACTGATACTGGGTTCTTACATCCGGTTGATTTTCACTCCAGAAAACTCACCAAGTATGAAGTAAATTATACCATCACAGAACAAGAACTATTATTAGTACATGATGCCTTCAAGGTATGGCGACATTACCTCTTGGGTACTGAAACTCCCGTTCAGGTCTATATTGATCATCAGAATTTACTCACACTGCAGTCTGTAAAGTGTACTACGGCTAGGCATGCTAGATGGCACAAGTTTTTCTCGCAATTAACTTTGTGATCATCTATCGGCCTGGTTCTTTGCATTCAAAAGCTGATGCACTTTCGAGGATGTACGGTGAAGGAACAACACGGGCTGGCACCAGCAACCTATTGTTACCTAATCAAGTTGTGTGTACATGTACTCCGAGACCTTCACTTAAGGACACTATCAAGGACTGGGTACAGGGGAGTCCACCAGAGATAGCTACATACAAGATGGATATAGTCCAATCTATGCCTTATTTTAACGGTCGTCTGTTTCTTCCTGGTGTGGAATCCAGACGAACCACATTACATTGGTGTCATGGTTCTTTGGTAGCAGCTCATCGTGGCCGGTGCAAAACTTTAGAACAGTTGAAGCGATGGTGCTGGTGGCCTTCAATGCATAAGGACGTTTCAGAATACATCTCAGCCTGTGCTATTTGTGCCCAGTACAAGTCCAACACAATGAAACCCATGGGTTTGTTACGACCCCTCCCGGTTCCAAGCATACCATGGACTATGATCTCTTTAGATTTCATAGTTGAACTGCCATTCATCCAAGGCTATGATACCATATGGGTGGTTGTTAACTCTTTTACGAAGACGGCGTTTTTTTTCCCATGCCAAGGTTTACCCACTGCTCCTGACTTGGCGGATCTGTTTCTTCGCCATGTTTTTCGTTTCTTTGGTTTGCCTGAGATCATGGTTTCAGACAGAGGCTCGCAATTCACCTCCTGTTTTTGGCGGCATCTTACCACGTCCTTGGGAATCGATGGCCGTTATTCGAGTGCTTACCATCCTGAAACCGATGGACAAACAGAGCGTCTCAACGCTACACCCGAACAGTACCTCTGTTGCTTAACCATGCAACATCAGGAGTCATGGTTGTCAGTATTGATGGCAGCTGAGTTTGCATATAATAACTCGGTTCTTACTTCCACTGGGTCAACTCCTTTCTTTGCACTATATGGCCATCACCCTCGATCATTGCCTCTTGACCTTCCACTATTGTCTGACAACCCGGCAGTTCAGGACAGGCTCAGGGATATCACCGCCTTACATCATCAAGTTCATTGCCGTTTGAAGGAGGCCCAGGAATGCTCTAAGAAATATGCGGATCAGCATAGATCTCCGGCTCCTGACTACCATCCCGGCATGGTTATCCACGAAAAATCTACACATCCCCATATGGGGTTGTTTGAAGCCGCGATTTGTGGGTCCTTATCTGGTCAAAGAAATTATTAATCCTTTGGCGGTCAGACTAGATTTACCAAAGACCTGGAAGATCTATCCCGTTTTTCATGTGTACATTTTGAAACCATGTACTGACGGTACTCGGTTCCCAGTTCGTCCCCCTCCTGTCAAGGTGCAAGGTAATGAGGAATACGAGGTCCAGGCCATCCTTGATTCTAGGGTGTCCCGGTGTCAGCCCTCTGAGAATGTTCAATCTCCACCCTTAACCTTTCTCCCCTTTCCTCCTCCTCACCTGAAGATTGGTCTTGAATGGATGATATCTGTGGTCTTCTAGCACAATAATCCTTCTCCTTCTTTCTCCTTTCTTTTTTTTCTGAGAAAGTGTCTTTCTCACGAAAGGAAGCCACAGTGTACTGCTGTGAATAGCACTACCTGCGGCCCCTCTTCCGAGAGGGACAAACTGGGGAAAAAGCCAGCTGGCACAAAAAACCCCAGAGGTAGAACAGCAGCAGCGGAGGTCCGTCGTAAGGATTCCGGGTGGAAGGTAGGCTCCAAAGGAACCGAGAGGTAGCCGAATAATGACGGCCTGCGAGAGAACAGTACAGAGAAAGAACCGGAAGGGAGCCGGAGAAAGGAGGCAACCGAAGAGAGAAGGGAGCAGGAGGAAGAAGGAAAGGATAACAAGAGGGCCGGGAGACGGGAAGGCAAGAAGCGGCCCAAGGGGCGGCAGAGGAGAGAGAGGAACAAGGAAAGAAAACTAGCGTAACCGCAACCGAAAGAAAGCAGTCAGGGAGCTGACCGAGCGGGTTGCAAACGCACTGTGTGCCGGGGGGGCGGGGGGCGTGGCTGATAAGCTTCCCGGCTCGCAGTGAAGGAAACATTAGACTGCTACAGCGACGTTCGAAAAACATGGTGGAACGCTGCAATGGCGGCCCCCAAGCCGCACCCTGGACCATAACGTCCATGGGAGGCGGCGCATGACAGTATGCCCCCTTCCAATGTTGCAACCCCCCGGCTTTCCAGGGTGAGCCCTGTGAAACTTCCGCAACAACCTAGGAACATGAACAAAGGTAGAGGGTTCCCATGAATCTTCCGCCCTCGAGTATCCCTTCCAGTGTATCAAGTATTCCAAGCGACCTCGCCTGTATCGAGAATCACATATTTGAGATACCTCAAACTCCGCTTCCTCTAGGGGCGGTGGATTCAGTGGAACCGAACGGGTAGAGGTTCCCACGGGAGCCTCCCTGAGAAGAGAGGAATGAAAGACAGGATGGACCCTGTCCAAACAGGGAGGCAATTTCAGGCGAAAAGCCACTGGGTTGATTTTAGCCATGATAGGATAGGGTCAATGGAACGGGGGGAAAGTTTGGAGGGACGAGTCCACCGGGGAAGATATTTCGTAGAAAGCCACACCCGGGTGCCCACCTTCCACTCCGGCACCGTTTGACGGTGACGATCCGCTTGAGCCTTATTTGCCACTTGACTGGGCAGTCTTGTGAGCCTCCTGAATCTTGGACAACACGCCTTCTACAGCAGGTAGGTTGGATTCAATGGATGGAACAGGGAAAATAGTGCGAGGATGAAACCCATAAGTACAGTATAACGGAGTGAGCCCAGAAGCGGAATGATGAGTGTTGTTGTAGGAAAACTCCGCCGTGGGAAGAATAGACACCCAATTGTCCTGTTCCTGGTTTATGTAACAGCGTAAGTATTGTTCGAGAGTGCCATTTAATCGCTCAGTCTGCCCGTTGGTCTGGGGGTGAAAACCGGATGATAATGCCCGTTCAATGCCCAACCGATGACATAAGGCTGTCCAAAATTTGGAGACATATTGGCTGCCTCTATCTGTCTATCTTGTCGGGAAGACCATGCAGACGGAAAATATCCTTGAGAAATACCTCTGCCATTTCTGATGCCGTGGGCAATCCGGGAAGAGGGGAGAAATGAGCCATCTTGGACATATAATCCACTGTCACCATGATGCAGGTACAAGCACTTGAAACTGGTAGATCCACCACAAAATCAGTGGAGATGTGGCTCCACGGACGTAAGGGTATCGCACTCTGTTCAAGTAAACCCAAAGGTTTGGTAGTGCGATTCTTGCTGCTGTTACAGATCCTGCAGGATTGGACATACTGTCTGATTCCGGATCGCATTCCGGGCCAGTAGAAATACCTTTTGACAAGATCTAATGTGCCAGCCTGACCTCTATGTCCGGCCGTCTGGTGATCATGACACCATTGAATAACTTGTCGTTGAAGAGGACCTGGGGGAATAAACAATCGATGGTCCTGAAACAAAAGCCCTTCTCTGTCAATTAAAGCTATCTTCTCCTTGGGGGTAGCTAGAATCGTAGCTTCTTTAACCTGCTGGAGAAAACTGGTCACATGGAGGAAAACCCGATTTCTGGGAAACAGTCTTTCTGCCGGTGGTAAATGGGATGCTTCCAATCCACCCTTCCGAGATAGCGCATCAGCAAGGAGATTCTGACTTCCAGGGATGTACGTAATGCGGAAATCATACTGGGAAAAGAAATGGGCCCATCGGGCTTGGCGAGAATTGACACAGTCCATAGACTGAAGGACTTGTAAGTTCTTGTGGTCTGTTCGAATGGTGAACGGACAGTTAATTCCCTGCAGCAGGTGTCGCCATTCCTCACACGCGAGTTTCATGGCCAAGAGTTCCCTGTCAATGACCGAATAATTCTGTTGACTAGAAGTGAGGGTGCATGAGAGATAGGCTATGGGATGTTCATTTCCGTTATGTTCCTGGAGTAGGACTGCTCCTACGGCGGCAGCAGATGCGTCAGTCTGTAGAATAAAGGGTTTTGTCTGGTCCGGGTGCCGCAGAATGGGAGCTTGACAAAACAGTTCTTTCAGGTGTTTGAAATTTCTTTCAGCTTGGTCATTCCATGAGAATGGTAACGAGGACTTTTTTAGCAACTGAGTAATGGGTAACACCACTTCAGAAAAAGAGGGAATGAAACTACCAATAGAAGTTGGCTACTCCCAGGAACTTCTGTACTTCCTTGACTGATCTGGGAGAGTGCCAGCTTAGAATGGCGTCCACCGTTCTTTGATCCATAAGAACCCCCTGTGATGAGAGTACATACCCCAGATAGGGCACGGTGCTGACCCCAAACAGACATTTCTCTTCTTTTATCAGAAGCTTATGTGTTTTCAGACGTGTTAAGACTTCGGTGAGATGTTTCTGATGCTGTTCGGAATCTCTAGAAAATACAAGTATATCGTCCAGATAGACTATAACCGAAACAAACATGAGATCTGAGAAGACCCAGTCAATAAATCTCTGAAACACTTCCGGCGCATTGACCAGTCCAAATGGCATAACATGGTACTCGAATAGCCGAATGGAGTACGGAATGCCGTCTTCCATTCGTCCCCTGATTGTATGCGCAAAAGGTGATAAGCACTGCGTAGGTCTAATTTGGAAAAAATAGTTGCTCCTTGTACAGCCTCTATTATGTCAGAGATAAGGGGCATGGGGATAGCGATCCCGTATCGTGACTTTGTTCAAACCACGATAATCAATACATGGTCTGAGTTCAGGAGAATCCCTCTTTGGTATGAAAAACAGGGGAGCACCTGCTGGGGACTTGGAGAGACGGATTAGACCATTTTGCAAGTTGTCGTCCAAATAAGTCATGAGGGCTCTCTTTTCAGTTTGTGATAGGGAAAACATTCGACCAAAAGGAACTAGGGCATTGGGAAGGAGATCAATGGCGCAGTCCTCTGGCCTGTGATGAGGTAGTTCCAAAGGGTTATTTTCTGCAAAGTTATCCTCGAAAGCCGAGAAATCCATGGGACGAGAGTGGACACCCACGGTACTGGCTTGAGGAACGGTATGGGCCTTGGCTTCCATAAACCGTAGGTCCTTTAAGCAGGTCTGTCAACAAAACTTCGATTCAAAGGTAATATTGTTGGTGGACCAATTAATCTGCGGATTGTGTTTGCGCAGCCAGGTAATGCCCAAAATGAGTGGAAAATGGGGCACACGGATGATATCGAACTGTATGGTTTCTGAATGTTGTTGTAAGAACATTTGAAGAAACTCAGTAGTCTGCGTAATAAGGCCTGAACTGAGGGGACTACCATTCACCCCCTCGACCTTCTGATCCTCCTTGCGGTCCATGCGTCGCAAGCCGACAGAATCGGCCCAGATGGTGTCCACAAAGTTGCCGGCGGCCCCACAATCCAGTAGGGCCAATGCTTCAATCTTGCGATGGTCTATAAACAATTGTACCTTGAGTACCATTACTCTCAAATCTTCCTGTGGATTCACTGGACCCACTGATAACGACACATAGGGACTGGTTAGTTCCCCTCGGATTCCCGTCCCTCCTAGGACCGAGGGTTCTCGTTTCCCGCTCGTCGTGAAAGAATCTCGGAGCAATTCTTTATTTGATGTTGGTCTAATCCACAATAGGCGCATAACCCCAAGTCTCTTCTTTGCTTTCTTTCCTCTGGAGTTAAGGACGAACGTGTGGTTCCAATCTGCATAGGTTCTTCTGATCGTGCCGATGCTGCAACTGGAGGAGGAGGAATATGGGCGGGAAAGGTAGTATTCCTATTCTGTCGCCTTTCTATTCGGCGTTCGTAGAGTCGATGTTCAATTTGTAAAGCTGAGGTTGTCAATTCTGGAAAGGATGCAGGCCGGGGAGATCGGGCTAACTCATCTTAAATATCTTCCAGCAATCCTCTTCTGAAGATGACATATTGGGTCTGCTCCTGCCAACCAGCTTCTGTGGCTAAGCGTTTGAACGTGGTAAGATAGGTGTGCACATCAGTCTGGCCTTGACGTATGTCTAACAGGTCTTCGCCTGCAGAAAACGAAATTTCAGGCCTCTCGAACTCTTGTTTTAGTCGGCCTACAAAAGCCTCGTAGTCTTGCAGTATAGGATCTGTTCCGAACACAAGTGGAGTGGCCCAGGCCAGGGCATTACCCGACATGTTGGAAATCATGAATCCCACCCGGGTATGACCGGTGGGGAATGTATGAGGTCTAAAGGCAAAATGGATACTACAAGCTTCCAAGAATTCCTTGAGCTTCTTTGAAGCCCTGTCAAATTTCCCTGATGGGAGTGCCATGGGAGGCAAGTCCACTGGTTTTGGTTCACGATTAGAAACCAGTTGTTTTAACATGTTATTTTCAGTCCTTAAGGTTTGCACTTCCATGGATAAATTTCGAACCTCTGCTGAGAGGTTTTAAACAGCGGCCACCATCTCTTGCAATTGTTCAGGGGTCGCCATTCTGACCACTGGGCGTTGCAAACTGTCAGCCTTCTGGGAATGTTCAATCTCCACCATTAACCTTTCTCACGAAAGGAAGCCACAGTGTACTGCTGTGAATAGCACTACCTGCGGCCCCTCTTCCGAGAGGGACAAACCGGGGAAAAAGCCAGCCGGCACAAATAAACCCAGAGGTAGAACAGCAGCAGCAGAGGTCCGTCGTAAGGATTCCGGGTGGAAGGTAGGCTCCAATGGAAATGAGAGGTAGCCGAATAATGACGGCCTGCGAGAGTCAACAGTACGGAGAAAGAACCAGAAGGGAGCCGGAGAAAGGAGGCAACCGAAGAGAGAAGGGAGCAGGAGGAAGAAGGAAATGATAACAAGAGGGCCGGGAGATGGGAAGGCAAGAAGCGGCCCAAGGGGCAGCAGAGGGGAGAGAGAGGAACAAGGAAAGAAAACTAGCATAACCGCAACCGAAAGAAAGCAGTCAGGGAGCTGACCAAGCGGGTTGCAACGCACTGTGTGCCGGGGGGGCGTGGCTGATAAGCTTCCCGGCTCGCAGTGAAGGAAACACTAGACTGCTACAGCGACGTTTGAAAAACGTGGTGGAACGCTGCAATGGCGGCCCCCAAGCCGCACCCTGGACCATAACGTCCACGGGAGGCGGCGCATGACACCCGGGGGGTGCAGTATTTTTTGGTGGACTGGAAGGGTTACGGTCCAGAAGATCGGACTTGGGAGCCGTAATGTAATTTGCACGCACCAAAATTGTTGGCCTGTTTTCTCGCGTCTCAGGGGGTAAATGCTTCTTTGGGGGAGGATGCTGTCAGGAAATCGTCTACTGGGGTTTCCTTCAGGAAAGGTTCTCGTACACTAACGTTTCCTTCCTCTCGTTCTTGTAATCCTTTAGCAACATACAGTTCTATTACGCCCTGTACACGAAAGCGACTTTACACGCGTATGTCATCCATTCCTTTTCGCTCCTTTAAACAACAGTGGGGGATGCGATGGAAACGGTAGACGCCGCTATACCTACGTACTAGGTTACAGCATGCACAGCGTCCCGCCGTGTGAACGTACTGCCTCTATAAAGCTCCGCCCATGAAGGCAAACATTGCTTCTAAATTTTGTTTTGAGCTGCCTGGATTCTGACTTTGCTATTTTCTAGTGCCTTGACCCTGTTTATGCTGACTACGGATTGTTAGTGCTTTTGACCTTTGGCTTTATTTCGGATTGCTTCTACTGGATTAAGACTACGGAACGCTTACCTCGCATCTCTCGCTCAACGCCCTGCTGTTTACCGGACTGGAATGTTGCTGACTTTTGGACCGCTGCAGACCCTCCTTCAATATTCATCCTGGAATTCTTGTTGCCTGGCTAAGTACTTTCACAGAACTTTGTTTACCATGTTTACGTCACTTTTGGTATTACGGCGCTTTCAAGGATTGTGTTGTGTGGACTAGAGACTTCCTTACACACATTAGGCGTCCGCGTGCCCCGTTGGGGGTAAGTTGTATCTTGGATACCTTCTATTGGGACTGCCTTTCCGCCTGGAACTGGACATCTACATGTGTTACAACACTTACAACAACATCCTTCTTCATGAAACACTTGGTAAGCATCTTGTGAATTCTGGTGAATGTTGATAAACGCTTCATGCTTTCCCCTGGGCTAAGTATCCCTTATGGTTGATTTGCTACAGGAGACGCCCCGAATTACACTTGAAGTACAGTGGCATAACAACTTTTCAGTATGTGAGTTATCAGAGGATTGCTTCTTGTCACGTTGTTCCCTCTAAATTGAACACGCACCTGACACTGTGTTCCTTTCTGTGCAGACAGCAGTGTCCCGGGAGTTTTCCTTCTTCCAAACAATTCCCCTTCCAAACAGTCCATTTGTACTTTTGGGAGTTGCATTGTAAGGAAGAATTCTTTGGCTACACTACGCGATCACCTGTCCACGGGGTTGCTCTATCTATATCTCCCGGTGAGAATCTTGTCACTCTGTTTCTTTATGTCATCAAAGGCTTTCTTCCCCAGGAGTGTCTACATAGGTTTACAAAACCTTCTGTTGCCAATCAGGGATCGGATATTCCTGAAGATCCATCTTCCAGCATATACTATGGTACAGACCACCAATTCAGGTTTGTGCTCGCTATAAACCTGACATTCCGGCTGTTGTGCAGCGTGCCTTGTGCTTCTTCTTACCTCGTTCTTGTTCCTGGATCTGACCTCGGCTTTTTCCTCGTGGGCACTTCTGGTTTTCCCGTCGGCTCAATTCTTTTGGATTGCTTACCTGGTTTATGGAACTTGGACTGCCTCTGTAATAGTTTGGATGATGCTTACCTGTATACATGGAACTTTGGATTGCTTACCTGCTTTTGTTTTGCCTCTGGATTGCTTTGGATTACTTCCGAAACCTGGATTGCCTTCTCTGGCCGTTCCGTGTACCCAGAACTATCCAACTCCTGCCGCTGGTGCGGATCATCCCTCCGGTCACTTATGTCCCCAGCTACAGGTGAGGTCACTTGGGAAATACTTATTGCAGGGGATCCACAGTATTGGTTACTGTGGTTAATTTTTCTACAAACGCACAACCTCCAGATCTTTCACTCAATTCTGTGTTTTTCCAGTCACATTTTACTTGAGAAACTGCAGCATTTCGGGGAAGAATATAATTCTTCACCTGCTTGAACCCTACTCTTATGTCCAGACTGAAACTTTGGTAGCAGTCTGACAGATTGATAAGCACTATCATACTAATCCAGGTGTTGAAATGGGAGCTGCAGGAGACACTTTGTCCACAGTTCTCCAGACTATTATGGCCTTACATTCCAATATGGAGACCTCCCAGGCCGCGCACTACACCAAAGAACAGATACCATTCAGGGAGACATCCCTTACCCCTTGACGTGGAATTTGATAATTACTTGGGTACTGTGGCCTCGACCATCAGGTTTAGCCAATCAAACCCCTGGTGACCCGGCACCACAAGTCCTTCCGACCCAGTTTCCGCTGGCTCCTCCCGAACAATTTCATGGAGACCTTGAGAAATATTGCACATTCATAAACCAGTGCAAGTTACACTTCCTATGTCATCCGGCAGCCTTCCCAGATGCAACCATGAAGGCGGCCTTTGTTCTATCATATCTGGGGGGAATGGCAGCTACCAGGGCAAACCCATTGTGAGTGCCCAATGACCCTATACTATTCGACTTAGCCTTGTTACAGGCTACGAACCATGTTTTTGACACACAATATAAGGCCCAAGAAAACAACCCGGAATTGCTGGACCTTAAGCAGGGCAAGAAGGGGCTCCTTAAGTTCATAGCCAGGCTTCACCAATTAATGACAGAAACAGCCTGACCTAAGAGCAAGAAGGGAGCCCTTTTCTACCATGTGTTCTCGGACACCTTAAAAGATGCACTAGCTATCATTCTGCCCTACTTGAGCTCGTTTTGCAGTCTGACGCAGAATTGGCAGAATGCAAGGCGGAACTCCAATACCTGAGCTCACATTTTGCCCCTTGCTCTGAGCCTAACAGGGACCCAAACCCTTTATCCATGGCATTCTCTCCCCCTTTATCTTGAAAAGTAAGGGAAAGGCGGGCTGAGAATCTTTATATCTACTGTGGGAATAATGGGCATTTCATTCAGAATTGCCCTTTGCGCCCTCCTCGACAGTCGGGAAACTATCCTGCTCGTCCTCAGTTCAAAACGAGCGCTTCTAAAATCAGGCCGCTCTGCGCTCTCTCGACAACGATACTGTATGTTACTCTCCAGGTGGTTAAAACGATCCCAAGTCAAAGGACCCTGACGACATGAGTCATTGTTGAGTCTAGCACCCCCCAGAAAACTACATGGACCATAGCTTATGCCAATCAGCACACAATCGCTGTGGTAAAAAAAAAAAAGATCCCTGATGCCTGTAAGAGAACAGACAGTTTTCCTAAAAAGTACTGCTCTTTAGGCATACACTGGTGAGGTTACCTTTGACCTGATAGCTGCACAACATTCTGGAGATATTGGGATTCCCTAGTTACACATCCACAACCCCCACATTGATTGGGAAACCAAAGATGTGGAGTTCAACTCTGCATAATATTGTGCGTATTGTTTTTCTCAGAAGCCTTTGCAGGAGACACCCAGTTCCATCCTCTCGGTAGCTATATATGACATAGGGGCCATCAATAAAGCATTGGCCATTTAATAAATTGCCTTTTCAGATGTTTTTAATAAAAAACAGGCCGAGCACCTTCCACCTCAATGTTATTTACGATTGCCCCATCAATTTGGTGGAATGGACCCTCACACCCTGTATATTCTGTATATAGTGAAAGGTATATTCTTTCACTCAAAAAGAGGATGAAGAACTACGAGATTAAGTCACTTCCGCTCTTTGTTCAGGGTTTATCCAACATACCAGTTCCCCGGCTGCTTTGTCTTTGTTTTCCATCCCTAAGAAAGAAAGAGGGAGATCTCAGACCCTGCATAGACTACCGTGCCATAAACGAGATAACTGTTAAAAATGCTCTCAGATTCCCTTCATTTCAGTCCTACTAAAGCAACTCAAATCAGCCACCGTCTTCACCAAGCTTGGCCTGCGGCGAGCGTACAACCAGGTACATGTTAGATCGGGAGATAAGCGGAAGATGGCCTTCTGCAACAAGTATGTTTTATTTGAGTATATGGCAATGCTTTTTGGAGTCTTTAATGCCCCAGCCATATTTCAATATTTCATGAATGCCATCTTTCACGACATCATGGAGTCCTATGTCATAGTCTATCTAGATTATATATTAGTGCACTGCCCTTGTGGCAACATATCCAGCATGTATGAAAAGTACTACAGAGGCTTAGAGAAAATTCTTTATATGTGAAATGTAAGGAAGGCATGGTATCAAGAATAGACAGACATAAGTGATCACAGTTCAAGGGTGTTTATTAAACTGCAAAAGGTAGGTTGGAAAAACGCCTAATCTAAACCTAAATCTAAGATGGGAGCAAGCTACGACCATCAACTAATAATAAGGCAGTCCTAGTGGCCTTGTGTCAAATACAAGGGCCTATACTGAGAAAAACCTATTGCCAATCCTTACGCTAAATACAAAAAGAGTGTGGGATTGGGTTCACAAGAAAGAAAAGTGTTCACAAACGATAAGTCATGATTTGACGTCGAGAGCATAGGATAAGGAGAGACTCCTGAGCACAGCACAATCTCGAGTTTTCCTACCATGAGACAATAGTTCCGCTTCATGTATCAGGACCTTCGGTGGTTAAGACTCTTTTCTACAAACAAGTATCTTGCCCCAAGGACCTGATGGGTTTAAAAAATAAACTAAGTAAGTTCTGTTCCAAATGTACGTTGGGTGATGGCTTCACCCCTGGGTCCCCCTCTTCCGGGCCGGGCACCAAACCCTCAAACAGTTCTTATCAATATCAGGATCTTCAGAGGTGCCCTCTCCTGCTTCCGAGGATCTGACAGGTTCAAGTAACAAACCAAAAAGTTGTTTTGGATTGCACTTGGGGAGGACGATTCTTCACTCCTGGGTCTCCCCCCCCCCCTTCTGGACCCCTCCAGAATATCAGCCTCCCTCTGTCGGGTTCAGTCTGGCTTGTATTCTAAAGATTTCTTATTTTTGCCTTCCTATGTCAATGGGGTGATGGTTTTCCACCCCCCGCATCCCCCTCTGCCGGGCTCAGACCCTTCTCGAATTTGGCCTCCCTCCGTCGGGTTCACTCTGGTTCTCATTCCCAGGCATTCCTCTTTTGCATTCACAGTTCTTGGGGTGACAACCTTTCACCCTTACATCTCCCTCTTCTGGGCTCAGTTCCTTCTCAAATCTCAGCCCCCCTCTTCTGGGCTCAGATCCTTCTCAAACCTCAGCTTCCCTCCGCTGGGTTCACTTCTGCCTTTCATATCAATTTCACCTCTAACACTCACAAATCTTAATGTCTTTTTGAACAGTTCACTGTGGACATTCCTCTACCTGGTTCACTTTTGTCAACACACTGTGTTTAGAGTTTACCCCCTCTTTATTGGCATCCCTCCATCGGGTTCACTCTTGTCGTTTCACAATTTCTTCTACTTTCTTCTGATGCAAGATTTACTCCCCTTGTGTTCTCAATGATTGGTCGGTCAAAGACTTTCAACTGTACAGGGATTTTGCCAGACCCCTGTATGACCACTTTGACCTTTTCCTTGCCGGTCCCCCGGGCCTTCTGGTATCAGTAGTTTCATTCAACACAGGATCAACCAGTCTCTCTCAAGTGAGCACCCACGCTGTGCCATACCCCTCTGTAGCAGGCCTTCCCTTAACAATTTACAGTTCTGTGAACTTTCCTCAATGTGCCACTTTGCGACTTTCATTCAACACAGTTCGGTTTCTTTATCGGTTCCCCACCGGCTGTAAAGAAATGCTTGGCTTTTCACTACATCTGGAGTCAAGGCCGGTCCTACGGTAGCAGGCGTCTCACTCTGGCCTGCTCATCAGCGTAGGCACACTCTGCGCACCGTTGACATCTGCCGCAACACACTTGGGCTATTATTCGCGGTCTTACGGTTCCTTCCACTGAGTTCTCGGGTCAGAAAGGGCAAGGTCGCTTCTCTCCTCGTCAGCCTCTCGCCACCTTTCTCGTCCTCTTGAACCGCCCGGCTTGGAAAGCTGTCTCGTTGTGCGGTCTGCCTTGCTCGTACTGTGCTCTTGTGCTCCACCTTTTATCCCTGAAGGGGAAGGGAAAGGGCTGTCAGGTGTGTGTGATTCTGGTCAATTGACTGACTCTGCCCCTGCCCTTGTATTGGGACATGTCAGGTAAACGGCTCTGGTGTTAGTCCGTTGTCTTTCGTGATATGTGAAAGTGTTTGTGTGGAAAAAGGGGGGGCAGTGTTTATGAATGTCGTACGTGGTTGGATGGGGAAAAGGTGTTGGGAGAAGGGGGACACCGGGTCTCACCCGTCGGTGTCCCACTTCCACTCCCTGAGGATCTCCCATCCAGGTGATCCTCACTCACTGGTCCACCCCCAGGAACTGTATCCAACAGCGATGGTTGTGTCCTGGCCACCTGGATGACAGATACTTGGGGACTAGTGAGACACCTTCAGACTCAATAAGCATTTGACACCTTGAAGCAGGCGTTTATATCAGCGCCAGTGTTGCAACATCCTGGACCAGACCGTCCGTTTATAGTAGAAGCAGATGCTTTTGCCTACACTATAGGAGTTGCGTTATCATAAAGGTGACCCAGGACCAAATGCCTGCACCCTGTCTTGTATTACTCTAGAAAGCGGTCTCCTACAGATTACCTGTGCACTATAACTGAAAAGGAACTCTTGGCTATAAAAGCTGCATTCCTCGAATGGCTTTACCATTTATTGGGAGTGAAACAAAGATGTATGAACCATAGGAACTTACAGGTATTGGGCACCGTGGAATGTGCCAATGCCAGGCAAGAGTGTTGGCATCTGTTTTTTTGCACCATTTAATTTCATTGTAACCTACCGACCTGGGAAGCTACAATGAAAGGCGGATACCCTTTTCTGAATGTCCGAGCATGATGGTCCCGCCCCAATGACCTCAGAACCTATCTTGTCCAATGATTGGTTCATCTGTGTATGCGCAGTGACCTTGGAACTGGTAGACCAGATACAAGCCAGGGTTTAGACCGGATCTCGAGGAGAACATCATACTATAAAATGGCCTTCCGTTCATACAAGATCGGTTACTCGTCCCCAATACTGACACCCGAAAGGCAGCAATGCTGTTATGTCATGACATCAAGCTGCCGGGTCACCCCGGGCAACAGAACAGGCTGGCCCTTCTCAGGCACTGGTGGCCTCAAAAGAAGGAGGACTTCACAGACTATGTCCTCACTTGTTATATATGTGAGCAATGCAAACGCCAACCAGGCAAAAACGCATTGGAGCCATATATCTCGTGCCAGTACTACAAACCATGGTACGCTGTCACCACTGACTTAATCATAAAACTTCCCAGAGTAAAAGGTAATAACACGCTGCGGATGGTTATTGACATGTTCTTGAAGATGGCCCACTTCATCCTTTATGTCGGGCCGCCAACCTACCTGGTTCTTGCCGACAACTCTGTACAGCACATCATTCGGTTGCATGGCATTGCCTCTATCATTATTAAACAAAGAGGTATGTAATTTACCTCCCCGTTTTGGAAAGCAATAATATCTAGGCTAAATATCGATAGCCGTCTCTAGTCTACGTACCATCCGCAGACTGATGGTCAGACAGATTAAACCAGACATTAGAACAGTTCCTCCGGTGACTATGTATGCAATACCAAAGTGATTGGCTTTTGGTCATCTATACGGTGGAGATTGCTAACAATGCCATCCACTCAAGCATGGGAATCTCCCCATTTTATGCAGTATACATCAGCCATCCTAGAACAATTCAATTTGATACCTATGATACCACTTGGGTTATGACATGATATGATATATGTCATTCATAATGCGCCTGTACACAAATGTTTCTAGGCGCGACAAGGGGGGGGGGGGAGACAGAGGGCAGACAAGATAAACGATCTTACTAGGCCTTGTGTCATTCAGATCGTGCAAGTGCGCCAAGGCAAAGTGCAGGGGGAAGAGAGAGGGGGAAGTGCCAGGGAGAGGGAAAGGGGAAGTGCAGCCAGGGCAGCACAGCCCTGGGTAAGTGCAAGGAGGCAGGGGACTGTAGGGGTTACAGTTGCATCCCCTTAGTGCACTGTATACCCAGAAGCAGTGCAGGGGAGGACTGATCATGGAGGAGTCTGGTACCTAGTGAGACTCTGAGGGTAGCCGTGCAACCAGTCTGCGCAGCAGACAGGTAGGTCACTAGCGGAGGGAGAGAGAGAAAGCAGAGGAGAAAAGGAAGGTATTGTGCTTCTTCTGGAACTTCAGGTGGTTCGGCTCAAGTTTGAGAGGAGCAGCGAGGCCATTGCAGAGGAAGGCACCTGCAGAGGAGAGAGATCTACCACCCACTCTCTGCCTGGAGAAGCGTCTGACCCTCAGAGAGTTGGAGGTGGCTGAGTGAAGGGCTTGAGAAGGAAGGTATTTTGGAAGAGAGTTGGATGTAGTGTGGGCCCAGCCCCAGAAGACGTTGGAGACAATACAGTGGGTCTTGAACTTGATCCTTGCAGCCACCGGGAACCAGAGGAGAGATTTCAGGGCTGAAGAGATAGGTCCCTGGGCTTGAAGCCAAGGATAAGTCAGGATTAGGTGCAGAGGGCGGAAAGTAGAGGAAAGCAGATTGATAAAGAGGCTGTTGCAGTAGTCCAGCCTAGAGAGAACCAGGGCTCCGGAGACAATTAGCTTCTGGGGGAAAGTGAGAAAAGGAGGAATACCTCTGAGGAGGTGCAGCTGGTAGTGGGCCTTCTTGGAAAGGTTCATGATGTGAGTAGAGAAGGAGAAAGTGGAGTCGAAGATGACAACAAGGTTTTTTGCCTCACAGGAAGGCGAAGGAAGAGGGCCCAAGGAGGGCAGCCAGAGTGGGAAAGTGGGAGAAGGGGTTCCAATGAGAACGATCTCCGTTTCACTGGCATTAAGGCAGAGATCATTGGAGGCGCAACAATCCTGAATCGCGAATACACAGTCCGGAATGAGCAAGAGAGAGCAGGCTGAGGGGAGCCTGAAAGAGAGCTGAGCGCCATCCGCATAACACTGAAAGTTAGAGGTGCAGATAGAGATCAGGTAGGCTTAAGGGGCCAAGTAGATATTGAAGAACCAGGGTGAGAGGATAGAGCCATGGGGAACACCACATGTGGAGAGAGAGGTGGTGTAGAGAAAGGATCCAAGTTGGTCCTGGGAGGGTCGGTCCAGGAAGAAGGTCAGCCACACCAGGGCCTGATCTGTTGTGAAAATGCATTTATTCAGGTTAGAACAGAAATGCTGAGCCACATAGAAATATTGTTGCACAGAACGATGAGCTCATTCTTTAGACAGCCTTGGCTCTTGTACAGCCAGGACCCAGCAGGATAAGATATAATAATAATAATAGTAATAATATATACGGGGTGCCTTCCCGTCTGCAGCTATTTAATTGCGTGGGTCTCACAAATGCACATACTAATAATTTATGACACAGGAGATGTTTGTATATACCAGGAAACGGTTACTCAAAATAAACTGTAAGACACACCGATGCACAGTAACCTTCTGTCATGAAAACGAAGATAATAGCGGTAGGAATGTCTTCTTTCAGTGGTAACAGTCTGTTGTCTTGTAAGGTCAGAAAGTTAAACTGTACAAGCATGAAATCATTGACGAATGTATGTTTTCACAGAAAACCCTATACGTCGCAGAAAGCTGTAAACCATCTATGACATGGCACTCGCAGCAGAACTCATGTAAACTGGGGTGCATAAAAGACTTAATTTCCTTTCTCTAAATTTCTCATTTCTCCATGACTATTGTTGTGTGGAACCCGGGTCCGCTTGAAGCGAATACACTCTGTTTATACTTGCCTCCATATCTGATGGTCTAATCTCATTTGCAGTCACCAGATTTTGGTTTTACACTGTGTTGCCCAGGTTCTTCCGGCAGTGGAGCAATGCCTGATTAAGATCAAAGCCTGCCACCTCAGCGACACCCAACAGTGAAGCACTGCACAGACACATACTGAGAAGTATGCGGTTCATCACAGACAATCCGCTCCTATTTAGAAGATTGCCGATAGAGTGTGGTTCGACTCACCTTTGTCTGCCAGACCACTAAAAACTGTTGCCTCGATACATAGGGCCTTATCGCATAATTTAGATTATCAATCCTGCAGCAGTACATTTGGCCTTACCCGGGTCGTGACAAATTCATCCTGTTTTTCATTTGTTCCTCCTCTGGTTCTGCCCACACCCTGCACCATTTCTAGTCAAGGGGGATGCAGAATACAAGGTTAAGGCGCACCTGGATTCCCATCTGCTGCAGTCTCTCGTAGACTGGAAGGGATACAGTAGTGGAGAACGTTGATGGGAACCAGCCTTTCATGTGCATGCACCTTGTTTGTTGGCCAAGCTCCATCGAACATATCCTTCGTCTCCTCACCGTTCTTGGGCTTTGCATGGATGGGGTCTGCCATGGGTTGCCGGGATGTAGAACCTGTCTGTCATTAACCTGTGCTGGAAGTGGCCCTGGTGCCTTTTGGAGACCTGTGGCAGAGAAAGCACAACACCCGACAGACTCTGCAGCAGGCGGTGGAACGCTGGCATGCACCCATCTTCAGCCTACTCGGTAATAAAAGAAAGCTGTTCCTGGATCAGACTTCTGCGTTCCTGTTCCTGAATCTGACCTCGACTCAGTTTTCATGGACTCTTCTGGGTTTCCCTTGTCGGCTCAATGCTTTTGGATTGGTTATCTGGTGAATGGAACTTGACTGCCACTGGATTGGTTTGGTTGACTTCCCCGTTTCTGGAACACAGGTCTGAAACCTCGATTTCCTTCTCTGGCCATCCTGTGTACCCTGGATTAGCCAACTTCTGCAGCTGGTGCTGATCATCCCTCTGGTCACTTATGTCCCCAGATAAGGTCACTAGGGAAATACTTATTGCAGGGGGGGGCCATAGTATTGGTTATTTCACAACCTTTTGCATTTTCCTCCCCTACATCTCCTGATCTTGCACTCAATTCTGTGCTTATTCAGTCATCTTTTACATGGCGAACTGCAACATTGGGTAGAAGAATGCTATTGTTCACCTGCTTGGGCCCGACTCTAATGTCCAGACGGAAACATTGGTAGCACTCTGACAGCTGCGATACAATGAACAAGACTGGCAAGCACATGTTGGCTGAGGTATGGGGTGATGCAAGACGGTATAATTCAAGTAAAAGCAGGCACTTGGGGAGGGGACACAAATTGGAGCATTCACAACTGCCACGGTGATCCTTTAGAGAAGGACTGTATCTGGCTTTCACCATGGTGGCGCTCCCACCCTAGGCTAACACGGGTTCCTATTCCCTTTTGACAAGGTCTGATTACTGACCTTGTCACAAAGGCAACCCAGGCTCATAAAAGCAGGCCTTTTACAGGGTCCAGTTCTACTTTTGATACATGCTCTGCTCTGGGGGGTTGTGCTCTCTAATCTCCCTTCCCTGGACCTGCCTTCTCCTTTTTACCAGCCTTTTTCCTTTCTCTGGTCCTGAGATTGTTTTAAGTTTTCCTCCTGTCTGAATGCTTGCATTGCAGGAGAGTCCCTCAATTGGGTCTCTGCTGTTTTGGCTATTAGAGGTCCAGAGTTTTTGCTATACCTACTAGTACGATGTGGATTCTCCAGAGAATTACTCATCTCTCAGTAACGTTCTTACTGATGGATGTTCCTCTCACGTATTCCTCATCAAAGATATCTATCGTCCAGCGCAGTTGCTCTTCGGAGGATGAGGAATCTGTGGGTGGAACATCCATCAGAAGAACAAATTACTTACCCTGGTAATGTTCTTTCTGATGGATGTTCCTCCTCAGCTTAGATATATATGCGTATCCTGCTTTGCATTCTCTGAAAAAAAATTTAACAGCACGGCCCGCTCTGCGGCATTATTGTCCCTCGACGGTTACCATTCCTGCGTCTGGACATGACTGATGACCGTATAAAACGCATGCATCGTGCCCTTTTAACTCAGTTCCTAGATTTTCCGCCTTCCGTGAGGAGGGTAATGTAACCCTGAATGGGCATTGAAAGAGAAGAAATGGGAATTTGCTCATAGTCAGAGCGGTAGGCTGGAAGGGCAATGAGGAATCCCATAGGAGGAACATCCATCAGAAAGAACATTACCAGGGTTAAGTAATTTGTTCTTCGAATGGATTGTGTCCTGCCACGGATTCCTCATCTTAGACTCCCATAGCAGTTTTTAAGATGGAGATGGGAGAAGCAGATACTTATGATTTTTTTTTTAGCACATAATATGTTGTGCAGAACCGCTCTTCCAAATCGAGCGACCTGACCCAACAATAGTGCCCTGAAAACGTATGGAGGGAAGACTACGCTGCGGCATTGCAAGTGTCGTGCACTGGTACATCTCTCTGTAGAGCCAAAGTAGTTGCCATTCCCCTGTTGGAATTGGCTCTTAAATGATCAGCGACTTCCTTTCAGCAATGGTGTAGCATTCTGAAATGCAAAGGATAATCCATATGGAAAGGGTCTGCTTGGTCACAGCTTTGCAGGGTTTGTGACCAGCGTAGCCAATAACAAGCTGGTCATCCAGCGTAATATTTGACATTTTTTAAATATAAAAGCTAAGAGCTCTTTTCAGGTCAATTTTGTGTAGCCTCTCTTCATCCTTAGAAGGGTGAGGAGGGGGTAGAAAGCTGATAGTGTGATTTTTTCAGGTAGGTAAATTTCAGACACCCCCTTAAGGAAGTAGGAACGTACTTTCAAAACAAACTTCTCCTTGGAGAATACTGTAAACAGTGGTTGTTAGGATAGGGCTTGTAGCTCACTAACCCTGCAGGCAGAAGTTATAGCCACTGCAACAAAGGTTTTCCACATTAGTAACCTGAGAGGGCAGGAAAGGAGTGCTTCAAACCATGCTCCCATTAAAAATATAAAACAGATTCAAATCCCAGGACGGAACCAGAAAAAGGGACCGGCGTGAAGGTATTCATTAGTCCTATCAGGAATTGTATTACAATAGGCATCATTAAGTAACAGCCATGTTCCTGCTTGCGTTTAAATATTGAGAACGCCACCACAAATGACTTAATGGTAGCCACCTGCAACCCTTGATGGGCTAGCTGCAGTAGAAAGCACAGCAGGTGTATTACAAGAGAAAGTATCTATATCTTTAGCTCTACAGCAGCTGCAAAATGTTTTCCAATGGCAGCAGTATAGGGCTTTAGTTGCTGGTCTTCTTGCCAAAAGCAACACCTCCATAATGTCTTCCAGGAGGTCCCAATCTTTATAAGCTCAGCCTTTCAGAAATCGGGCATGTAGGTTCAGCGTTCTGATTTCTGTGTGAAGAAGACTGCCTTGCTCCTGTTAGAGTAGATCCACTCTATGGGAAAGACAGAATGGAGGGCAGATGGACATGTCCAGAAGGTCCGGGCAGTACCATGTCCTCTTGGCGGAGCAATCAGGATTATGGATTTCCCGAACTTCCTCAACCTCCTGATGACTGTAGGGATGACAGGGACTGGTAGGAACACATACAGGAGTGGAAATTCCCAGTACACAACAAACGCGTCCCCCACAGAAACTCATGGGAGATTGGGCTAAGCCTGCTCAGAGCGTCCACCATTGTACTCTCTTTCCCGTCTAAATGAACAGCCAACAGAGAGATCCCATTTTGTAGAGCCCAAAACCAAAGCTGCATTGCCGCCTTGATCAGTGGTAGTGACCCTACACCCTGTTTTGTTGAGGTAATGCATGATCAACATGTTGTCCATCATTATCAGGACGTTCCTTCCCTAGATTTATTTATTTTGACATTTATAAAGCGCCCACAGACCGGCAGGCACAAAGGCACAGGTTACAAGAAATGGGCAGGGGTTATTGGGAGAGGGGCTGTGGAAGTAGGGCAGAGATGGTTTGAGATCATACCAATGATACATAAGGCCCTATGCAAATGCAAAATAACAGGTTCTTAGGGTAGTCTGCAGTCAGTTGAAAAGACTGGTTTTAGGTTGTTTCTTAAACGGCCAATAGGAGTGTTCAGCACGTAGGTGTAGAGGCAGTGGGTAGGTCCCTTCTTGTACTTGGAGTCCTGGATGGAGTGGATGTGACTTTTGTGAACTCTTACGGCCGAATTTAGACGCACCTAACAGTTTCGACTGGGTCGTGACCAGCCTGGCAGACACAGGTCAAACAACAATCATTTGGGGCGACGATTTGAATACCACACGTAACCCGAACATTGATAAATCACAGCCAAATAGCACTGCGCAATCTAAGGCTAGCTTACAGATACAAGAGATCTGCGGGGCATATAACCTTGAAGACGCCTGGAGAGTTAAAAAACCTGCAACGCGCGACTACACCTTCCATTCATGGGTACACAAAACCAGTACCAGACTTGATTACCTTCTGGTGTCCAAACACACCAATATAAGGTGGAAAGACTGCCAAATACTCCCATGAACACTTTCAGACCACTCCCTGGTTATTCTTGAGGGCACCCCGGCTGGGAACAGGGACAGCAGGCTCCCATGGAGGTTTAAACATGGGGCCCTGCAAGATCAGGTGTTTGCCCAGGAGCTTTGCAACGAAATAATGTCCTTTCTAGAGACAAATCGAGATTCTGTTGATTCAGCGGGGACCCTGTGGGAAACCCTTAAATGTTATCTAAGGGGAGTGTGCCTAGCTAAAGAGCACGGAGTACTGAAGTTGATCAGATCGGAACTGGCAGCCAGCGAAACACACATGAAGGAGCTTGAACAAATATATGACACGCAAAAGGACAACCACACCCTAGCCTCCCTCAAAAAAGAACTCAATAATTTCAAAGCTGGCGCAGAACGGGAAGCCAAGTTCCTATCACAGGGTCATAGAATACACCAATATGGAGATGGCCAAAAACCGGGCGCCATGCTGGCTAGGCTACTGGCATCAGATAGGAAACCCCCCCCAGATATAATGTATCAGGGAACCCGACGGTACTCTGGTCCACACCGAAGACGGCATAGTGGAGTCTTTCCAAGCCTTCTATGAAGACCTATACAACACAAAGTGCGACAACAGACCAGATCCCCTCCTTCAGTATTTAGATCAGACTGAACTCTTCTGGACAAATCAAACACTGAGGGAATCACTAAACGCCCCCATCTCGTTTGACGAGATCACAGAGGCCATAAAAACGCTCCCAAGCTCCAAAGCACCCGGGCTGGATGGCCTGACTGGAGAGTTCTACAAAGCGTTTGACACAACCGTGGCACCTCTCCTGCTACAAGTCTTCCAAGGGGCGATTGAAAGGGGTTGCCTCCCCTCGACACTTCGAGAAGCAAACATAATCCTTATACACAAGAACGGTAAGCCTCCAGAAGAATGTGGTTCATACAGACCGATCTCCTTAATCAATTTAGACAATAAAATCCTGAAAACAATTCTAGCCGCAAGGCTACTCCCTCTAATGCCTGCACTGGTGATAGCGGACCAGGCAGGTTTCATCCCAGGGCGCAACACGACCTTTGGCATAAGACGCCCGTTTGGAGCCATTGAGGCTACCGACCCGTCCGTTCAGGCGGTTGCGGTTCTTCTAGATGCCGAAAAGGCTTTCGACTCTGTTGAATGGCCCTCCCTTTTTACAGTTCTGGGGAGAATGGGACTGGGGAATCGATTCTTAAAACTAGTCGCACTCCTGTACAAGAAACCGGTATCAAATATACTCATGGGGAGTGCGAACTTTGCCAGCTTAATGCTCCAAAGAGGAACCAGACAGGGCTGCACAGGGGCCTAAAGCTCGGTCCACACAAAATAATTCTGTCGCTCTACGCAGATGATGTGGCCCTTTTAATACAAGATCCGTCTGAGAATCTGAACCCAGTGATGCGTGAGGTGATCAGATTTGGGGAGCTCTCAGGCGTAAAGATTAACAATTCAAAGTCAATAATATTCCCCCTAACTGATGCCACAAGCAATGTTGCCTCTAATTATTTTTCTCTAAGTGCGGACATGATTTTTCTTTGCGCGCACATTATTTTCCATGTGCGTAACTGAATAACGATGTAACCTACTTTTTCAGCATGCATAGTTAGTGAGATACCATCTCTGAAGTGTTTGGAAGGCAATTTCCCCTTCTGAACCACCGTAATTCTTTACAAATTAGGTTAAAAGGAGCATCTTACAACTCTTGTTCTGAAAATATAGGCTAAATAAAATGTATTTTATATGTGATTATAAGAGGAGTTCATCAACCAGTCCAAGACTTCAAGATATGTCATAGTACTTAACAAAAGAACTCCTGCACACAGAGAAAAACATGTATGCACAAAAAAAGCTTTGCATGCTCAGGATAAACAATAGGTTTAGTCGTGGCTATTCTTTTGTCAGCACTGCGCAGAGACAATACAGAAAGTGCTTAATGCCATTGGGAAACAACTCATGTTCATGACAAAAAACTAAGTATAGCTAATCACTGATGTGACTAAAAAATTCAGACATTATGCAATTTTTGCTAATTGAATAATTGTAACTGAAAGGAATTTGTCAGAAAACAGGCCAATAAGAGTTCATGTGCCACTCTAATGGAGTAATTCAAGGGCCAGGTGAAAATGCCTCTCATCATTTGTGTAAGGACGATAATTGCATCAGAATAACTGCACAACTGAATATGATGATCAGAATTCCTGGTCCTCACCTCACTATCCACATTATGTTGGTCTGTGAGTTGTGACAACATATACTCAAAACCAGTCTTACAGCTAGTAGGCATATACACCATCCATTTTAGTCCCTAAAAACAGGCAATGTGCCCAACAAAAACAGGAAGCTATGAACATATAAGAATCTACCCCTGCGTCTAGCCACAAAGTTCCACTAATATCTTTTTGAATCAATGACCAACAGAGCAGTGGCATTGGTAGAAACTCAAATAATATTACTGCCCAATCTCAAGAGGAGTTTTAAGGGGAAAGAACATATTTTAATAAGCATGGAATATCCCTACTGGAAAAGCCAACTACCTTCTTACGCCCTGAAAAATCTTTTGATTCCAAGTATGGATTAAAATCATATACAAACCCTGCTTGTAGCCCTGACATAAGAAGTGAAATTACAGGGCACATAATACAGCTTATAGTTTTGCCCACCACAGCATAGACAAATAATCAAGAGCCTTACTGAGGTTTCTTCTGGTGCCCTGTTAAAGAACATTACATATATTTGCCCTGTCAACCGTAGAAATGCTCACAGGTACAACATACCGAGTACTTTCTTCTTTAAGTAGGGGCTCCTCCTCTGAAATTCACTGTTATCAGCTGAACAAGATGCATGGGGATGCTAAAGGCAATACATGCAAACCCATGATTATATTGAAAAGCCCTCAGCAGTTAAGCAAAGACAGAAAGAGAAGGTGCAGTTTCCTATTCTTTAGCAAACAAACATTTCCTTCACTATACTATACTGCCAAAACATCTGATTTGGTTTTTAAAGTTGCTCATTTGTTCTTCACCCCAAAGAAGTGTTCTCCTGTTCCCTTTCACCCGTTCCCCTCCCAGGCTCCTGTACTAGCCTCAAATATTAGTTGACAGGACTCTGTAAAAAGTGAGGGATTGTAGCAGTGAAACACTAACTGGGAGATTTGCATACCTACAATACTTTGCAAGCAAATCCAATGTAAAGTCTCACAATGATATTATGTGGAGTTTAAGAAAATGTCTGCATGTGCACAATTACTATTTGGTACATACAAGATTGTTTGCAACATACCCCACCTTTCAGTTGTTGGGTAGGATTATACAAGTGATCAGTGAAACCATTTTTGTATAGCACCAAGATATCATTTGTTACGGTCTATGCTCCATGGAACTCTAAACATTTTGAAAGGTTGCAGATTGTGTGAAAAACATTCTAGTTATCTGAAGTGTTGCCCTAATTTTAAATACGAATAATGCCAGGCAGAGTCCATACCAATGATCCCTTGCAGGCCAAGTAAATTATATTGCAATGTTGCTCTCCTCCTATATGGTAATGTTAGCAATGCTAAATAGGAGACGCTGACCATGACATTTGCCTACTCAAAATCCTTACAGGACAAATTCATTTTTGAGTTTTATAATGCGTTAACTTGCAAGTGGGGCTTTTCAAAGTGCTTGTGTGACATATGTACAAAGTATTGGAAGCATGGGGTGAGGTTACACATCCTAGTAGACTGCTTACTTAAATTCAGTATCCAATACTTGAGCTGACACTTGGGTTACATAGAGTGGGTAATGCTTTTGCTAAGGCACCATGAGTAACAGAAATTCTTGTGCTTGAAAGTCATTCATATTATAACAAACATAAAACAAGACTATTATCTAAGTCTGGTAACCTTTTGCAGAGCTAAGGTAGGCAGACTCAATGTTGTCCGGTAATATCTAAATATGGCCTTGGTTGGAGTTTGAGTAATGTGGTAGAATCAAGTATAGGAGCCATCGGTGGGGAGGGAAGATATTTTGGTTAATGTGTGCAGGCATATCTTAGTTATATGTTCTGTTCATACAGCCACTTTTTCATAATAGTGTTTAACCTCTTGTCAGTGTATTCTGTTTTTAGAGTTTTTAGGTTTTCAAGGTCAAGATTGTATATTAGGGCAATGTAAATCGGTTAGACCAGATTATGAAGAATAGTTAGTATCATTTATCTTCATTTTGAAAGAAAGCAAATATAAGGTAGTTACTGTGGCTTGTCTCTTATTACATCTTTATGAATAGGTGGGAACTGTCTGTGGGCGCTGCTAAATTTCTTCTGAGCGGCACCCAGAGGGAAGCTGGACAAGCACACAGCTTAGAGGGACCATTGGCCACAAGGGAGTTTGGAGGCGATTAGGGGCTCAAATGGGAATGGTCGGGGGTAAGATACCTGGGCATCCAAATGTCAAGAGACCACAACACCCTCCTACAAGATAATTACGGGAAAGTAGTAGAAACACTGCGGGACAAAATCTCCAGATGGAAGCGGCTCCCACTCACATTCTGGGGTTTTGTATCCATAGTCAAGATGGTAGTCCTCCTCAAAATCCTTTATTTGTTTGCGAATATTCCCATTGTACTTCCACAGAAATCTTTGATTTTACTGCAGAGTATGATACTTGAATTGATCTGGGCCGGCAAGCCCGCGAGGGTGGCCTTCACAACACTAATTCAACCAGTGGCAAAGGGGGCATGGCACTTCCGGACCCAGAACTCTACTACTGGGCAGCCCAGGCGCAGTTCTTAAGCCACTGGTACACCACACAGTTCATCAGACCCCAAGTCCAGGTTGAACTGGCCCTAATGTCCCCCTACATGCTACGGGCTGCCATAATCGGCACGATACAGACTTTACCCAAAACCCTGAACATAGTCCACTCCACAAACACATTATGGAAAAAAATGGCGTAGAATTCAAGGTCGATATCCGCTACTCCCCGCTCATACCTGTAAAATTAATCCCGGGAGTCCCTCTCATCAGTGAACGAGTCTACATTAGATGGGCCAGTAAACTGCAAATTAGCAATCTGGGAGATCTGTTGATTGAGTGGTCATTCATAACCCTTCAGCAAGTTCGTGAGCGCGGTGCTACCATTGCACTGGACACATTCATCTATTTCAGGCTCCGTCAGACTATCCAAACGCTTTTCCTCACCTTCCCTACCCAACCACAAACATGGCAGTTGCTACACAGTGCAATCCAGGCCCAAGGAGAAGGCAAACTGGTGTCCTGGTTATACAAAAACCTTCTCAATGACACCCTTGTAAACTCTGCATCTTCGAAACTCAGATGGGAAAGTGCTAGGGAGAATTCTCATTCAATGGCTTATTTCCCTTACCTAGTGAGTCCCTCGGCAGCTTTGCTGGATGTCTGGAGTTTATTTTTTCACTTGGTAAGAGTGTGAGCTTTTCCCCCACTCTTACCCATGTTTTGCCATGTGTATTTCCTCTGTTTTTGTGATTGTGGACTCTGGAGTACACCACTTCGGTAGCCCCCTTCTTTTGTGTTTTACACAGCACCTTCAGCACCCCCCCCCGCCCCCCCCCCCACTAAAGACATCTTTCCATTTATCCCACCTGACGGCCGGCCGGCCTGGTTCATTCAAAAATGAAAGGGGGGGGGAATGGATGCAACTTAGTTAATATGGAGAAAAAAAATGGATGAAACTGCAGTTGACCCTTTTCCAGTAGTTATTCTTTTGGCATATCCATTGTAATTGACAAAGAAAACATCCAAAACACTGTTTCTTGTGGTTATTCCTTTGGCATCTCCATCAAAATTACCAGAGAAATTATTTCCAGTGTGCAGGAATGAATCCGTCTGCCAAACAAAACAAATGTTCTGCAACAAAGGCAGATAGCTGCTGGTGTGCGAAAAGAAAGGACGCAATGTTGCTATTATTGCGAGGCAACGTACGTCACAATGGCATGGCCCAGTGCACGCCTTCTGAGCCGAAGACGATGTCAATCAATCAAAACAAAGGGGCGGGCAAGTGTGCGTGGGGGGAGCTCGCGCACAGCTCGAGAGCTGCAACGCCTGCTCCGGCGCTCGCGCTCCCAGCACGGCCCGAAGACTCCAAGGCCTGCTCTGGAGCTCGCGCAGCCCCTCCTGGAAATCAGCACCCCTTGCCGACCCGCACCACCAGCTTGCCTGAATGCTAGCAGCGCCGTCTCCATCTTCCTCCGGCTGCGGTTTCCTCCGCTCGCCACCTGCTGTCACGTCCGAGGGAGGACGGGGCTCAGACACAGGAGATGCGTAGAACGTGCGCACACTGGCACAGCAACACAGTGGGTCCTTTAACTTCCTCGTCGCCAATGTTAAGAATGAAGGCCAGGCAAAGTTGTACCTTTAGTAGGTTTATTGAGTCTAAGGATGATGTGACAGCAGGCACTGCCTCAAGGAGCAGGCACCAACTCTCTCAAAAAGGAATGCTCTCAAAGAGCAACACTCTAAAAAGAACACATTACATCACAGTACAATAGAACCTCAATGAAGCAGATGTAAAACAGAATACATGTACATACTATGTTGGATAATGAAACAACATCCTAACACATACACATAAAAACCATAACAAACTATAGTTTGGTTCAACAGGGTACCACATAAAAATAATCATTAAGTCATCACTTGCCTTACACTGATATATGATAGATATTTCTCAAATGTTGCTGTATCATACAAAAATGAGCCAACACGACTTCTGTGTGCGCGCCCCCCTAAATCGTACAAGTCCTGAAAGTACTACCGAGCATTATAGTAAACACATATGATACCAATTCATGATGATAAACATACATAGGTTGTGTGGAGGCTTATTACATTCCGTCATTTTACACACTTCAAGGAATTGCATCCTTCCCAAAAAATGCTTAATCAACAAAAGAAAAGGTTTTTGTGTTTTCACGTAAAACTAAACTAAACAAAATAAATATTGGCATTGTTCAGCAGCTCTTCAATTTTGAACAGAAGTCTTGCCAGCGCCACGATGAGACAGATGCTGTCACCCCATAGACATCTTTGCCGAAATGAAGTGCGTGCACAATAGGTTGCAATGGGATAATAGGTGTCCAGGAGAATGTGTCTATGTAATTCAAAGAATGGACAGAAAACCACTAGATGCTTGAGTGTTTCACACTGATCGCCATTTAAACAAAAACGACAATTTCTTTCACTGACATCACAAGAAACCTTATGCCACAATGATATGCGTTCCAGCGTGTGCAGTTGATTGAGCTTCAATCTCAAATAAATTGAGCAAGTCTTGTCAGATGGACATTTGATTAGATGAGCGGCTCGCAAATCTCTCCTCCTCGAATACAATGCATACTCGCTGTATGATTTATAAGCATGATTGGCGTCAATGGTTGTGATCCAGTCCATCTCATAAAGTTTACGTTTGACCTTCGGAAGGCCCAACACTAGATCATCTATAGACACGTTTATATATGAGAGATTGTGATTCATTCAAGCAACAAATTTCACCATAGAAGGGAGATTCCCATCTAACATGAGTGCATGTAGATCTTGGAAGAGAGAATTACGAGGAGGTGTCAAAATGTTCGCATGCATGGTCAGTTTGCGCCACTCCCATCTAGCAGCTAAAGAAGATAATCCTATTTTGTGTCGAATTATGGAATTCGGCACAGATGGCGCCAATCCTAGGGTGCCTTTCCACAATTGTCCCTGAACAGTATTTAGGAGATTGTCTATATCTAATAAACAGCTGTCTAACCCAAAAAGTAAAATTGGTTCTGCTTTCAGGAGATGGCAATTAATAAGCAGGACCACTGAAAACTTGCAATATTTCCGAAAGATTATTTTCATCAGAGATGCCAAAGGACGCACTTTAGTTTTTAGTAGGTTGGCCCATGATTTGATGGAATTGGCATCTGATAATCAATATCCCAAATATCGTAGGGCAGAGGTGCGCTTGAGTCCGCAATGTGCCAATGATAAGATTTAATCTGCTTTTTATTGCGAAATATAACAACATTTTTTGATTTGTCAGAGTTAGCTTTTAAGTTGTGTTGCGTTGCATATACCTGAAAGCGATTCAAATTATTTTGGAGTCGATAAGTAGTCCTGTCCAACAGGATTAGATCATCCGCAAAGCAAATCCATTGGAGTCTCATTCCACCGAGTCTGACTGGGTACATGGAGGTGTCCAACCATAAGATATCCATGTCACAGAGGTAAAGATTGAATAAGGTGGCAGCCAAATTACAACCCTGTTTTACACCAGTCGTAGTGACAATCGGGGGAGTGAGGGCGCCGCAGCGAGTGACTCTAACCTGAAAGGTGGTGTTTGCATGGAGGAGTGCAATTAATTGGACTAACACAGGCGGAAACCCCATAGCAAGTAGCTTCAACAATAGCAGCTCTCTAATGACCGTACCAAAGGCACTTGAAAGATCTAATGCCGCAATATAAATGGGCCCAGTGTACTTTGGATTTCGCCAGGACATGGGCTATGATGGTAGCGCTGAGACATGCCCATGTCCTTTCGAAAGCCAGTTTGGTACTTGGAATAGATGTGGTTTTCGGCAATAAAAGATTTTTTTTTTTAGTAACAAAATGGCGAATACTTTTGCAGCTACGTCCATAAGCGCTATCGGGCAATAATTAGCTGGAGCCTGCGGGTCACCTTTTTTATATATAGGAATGATCACCGTATTGCGCCACGAAGGAGGAATGGAGTTACAACGTAAGATGTTATCGAATTTAGTAAACAAAATAGCAGCATAAAAGGAAGGATCGTATTTCATAATACATTAGGGAATCCCATCAGGACCTGCAACTTTTGAAGATTTAAAATTTTGAATGGCACTAGAGACATCCTCATTGGTGAAAAAAAGACTCTCTACATTACACCTGAAAAATCCCAGAATCAATAATAGAAAAGGCCAGGGTTAATTTATACTTATCAGCAATATAGACCTGCCAAGTATGGGATAAAATGGATGCAGCCAGTCCATATTGCTCATGCTGTTTGCCATTCAGTAACGACCAGATGTTACGAGTGTCGTTTTTAACAATCAACGACAGCATATGTTGATTTGTGGCCAAATCAAAGTGGTGTTTTATCGTCTTAATTTGATTGCGATATTTTCGAAGAATCTTGTGTTCTGCTACGGTAAAGCTTGCAGCATCCATATTAATGCATTTAAGAGACCTGATGGCACGATATTTATCGTTTTTTAAAAGTAGCTTTAGCAGGGTTTGGGAGAGCTGAATGGATTGTTTGCTCAGATCGCGCACGTATCGAGAGTGCCTTAAGATGCTTTTGTATTTTTTTTTTTTTTAAACTTTATTTTTGACTTTTCAATCAACATACAAAGATAAGAAGGAAAAAAAAAAGGAACAAACTGTGCACCAGTTGGGCTCCCCCCACCTCCCATTGCCACCGTTACAGAACAAGAAATGCAATTGAATAAACAAAGAGAGTCAGATTGTCCCCAACGTTTCGTGGGCCTGTTGGATCGACTTAGAGAAAAAAGATTTGAGTTGAAGCAGGAGAGGAGGCACTTGTTGCAGAAGAAATTAAGTAGTTCACATAAGGGCTCCATATGTCAGGTGGTCTTGCATGGAGTGGCAGAGTTTTAATGTACATTGTCTCAGTATCCTGACAGCAGGCTATGTTTCGCAGCCACATTTGGGAGCTTGGAGGTTGGCCTCTTTCCCAGGTCATTGCCACTCTCCTTTTTGCTAGAACCAAGAGGAAACCCACTAGTTTCCATATATGAATCGAGACCCCGTTGGTGAGGCCAAGTAGTGCAGTCGTGGGGTCTTGCTCAATGGTCTCTCCCGCAATTGCTGTGAACTTCTCCCAGACCTCTCCCCAGTATCTATTTACTGCTGGGCAGTTCCACGCCAGGTGCAAAAAGTCGGCGTCCTGAGCTCCACACCGATCACAAGACCCTGAGATCTCAGCCTGTTGTCTGTGGAGCTTAGTCGGGGTGTGAAAGGCTTGATGCACGTAATTAAAATGTATTTGTTTGAATCGTGAGTTTAGCGCCACTTTCTGGGTTTGTCTGAGGATGTATGCCCAGTCCCCGTCTGGGATACTTTTTCCGAGGGACCTTTCTGTTAGGCAGAATCCTGTGCAGTGCCCTTAGGGACCACTACACACAATTAATCAAGACTACAGGTGGCAATACAAGTTTTACCTTTGGTACAAGCCTGTACTAGTATGTTAAAGTGGTAGCAGTAGCAGAGCAGCCAGGCTTATCTCAAGAGTATACGAGCAGTAGCAGAGATTACACAAAGGGACCACAATTACTGTGACTCAAGCAAACACTTACTCAAGGTTTCAGGTAAAAAATATAAGTACATTTATTTTTAAACCGTTTGTTATAAACACGACACTTCTATTAATTCAAAATCACACGTAAAATACACTACAACTAACCAATTCACTGTGGTACACTCTAACTCAAGGTAAGTACCCTATGTTTTAACGGACAGGTGTTGTAAAACAAAAGACGTTACCAGGAATACACTTGCGATCACTTTTTGACAGTAATGACAGTTCGGTCTTACTAAAGAAACGCATATCTGCGGCAAGAATTGTTACCGGGGCAAAAACACACTTAGCACCCGAGTTAACCAGAGAGAGTTGGGGGCAAAAATCCTAGGCAATACTTTTGTCAAGGCAGACAGAATCAGAGAACACTCATTGACAGAAATTCAAGAGTCAATAGGCCGGAGCCAGTGTCAAGTGGAACCGGGTTCCTGTTGTCGAGGATCGCACAGTTGGACAGTACACGATTCAATGTAGCCAGGAGTACTTAGATATTGCCAACAGAGGAAGCAAAAGTTATAAGAAGACAAGGGCAAGTCTTGGAGATGAAGAAAAGGGATTCACCCTAATTCCTCAAGCAGAACACAGTACCTTATTCAATGAAGTGGCTGGTGCCACGGCAGTTGTTCCTGGTTGTTTCCTGCAGACCCACGGTTCCTGGAGCTTCGGGATGAAGGACGACATCTGGAGGGGTCTGCACCACACGGGGATGAAGCCGGCAGCAGCGACGGTGAATAAAAGGTGTGCCCCTTAAAAACAGGAGAGGCTCTTCAGGTGGCTATCCGGACCACTACAGCCGTGTGCAGCGATTTTGACCAAGAAGAGGATCCTCTGGCTGTAGAAGGTGAGCTGGTTATCCCCACCAGGCTCAAGGGAAGAAGACTCCGGACTGGATCTTCTCTGGTCGTTGAAGAGTAGATAGCTCAGGACTGCAGCAGGGCTTCACCAGGACGGGATAGTTGCAGCAGCCGACTTCTCCGCTTCTCTTTGGTTCCTTGTAGTTCCAGTGGCGACTCTCACTTCTAGCCCAAGACACCTGCCTTTTTATGCGAAAATCCCCCATTCACACAGCCTGGCTGTCAATCACGCAGCAGGGGGGTTGTCCAGCCCAGACAACCACCTCAGCCAATCATGGCAAAGTGCGACTTGGGTTTCCTAGGATACCCTGTGCAGGGGGTGACTACACCCCTCCCTCACATTCAGCCCACCTAGACACCCAGGCGCCTAGAGGAGGGCTTCTTGGTAGAAGCCCGCCAAAAGACAGTGAACAAAGAAGGCAAACCTGGTTTGCCGCGTAAAGTAACACACAAGAAGGACGACCAGAGCCAAAAGTAAAAGTATTTGGTCAAGCGGGTTTAAGTATGAGGCTAATATAATAGCCTGAAACAATACCATGTTTATATAGTATAATCTTGGTAGAAAAGTTAGGGTAGATACCACTGCCACCAGCCAAGTCTAAATGTTAAGAGCGAAACAATGCTCTAGGAGGTACAGATAAAAAGGGCTAAGGATTAACCCTTTGCAGTACTCTATGTAAGATGGGGTGTACTGGATCTGTGATTAAATGACTAAGTAAAGTTAATGGTAACTTCACCCTTTTCTGGGGGACAGTAGTCAGCCCCAGAAATGGAGTCGGTGGGAAGTCTAAAAGACAACCCTGTGTCACTGCACTGAAGGTGCTGTGTAAAACACAAAAGAAGGGGGCTACCGAAGTGGTGTACTCCAGAGTCCACAATCACAAAAACAGAGGAAATACACATGGCAAAACATGGGTAAGAGTGGGGGAAAAGCTCACACTCTTACCAAGTGAAAAAATAAACTCCAGACATCCAGCAAAGCTGCCGAGGGACTCACTAGGTAAGGGAAATAAGCCATTGAATGAGAATTTCACCGGCGCGCAAGAAGGCTCTTCTTATACACAATTTAGGCGTGGAAGGGCGCAGAATTTTTGATGGCCTTGCTGGTAATCAAGTGTCAGGATCAGGCGACTTAGATGAATATGAGTTGGCTCTTGCTCGCCTGCGAGATCATTTTGAGCCAAAGAAAAATGTCAGTTTTGAGAGACTCCCATAAGGCCTGTTAGTGTTCCAAACGAACCATGGAGAAAGGTTGCAGTAGACTTGATGGGTCCCCTACAAGACTTGGGAGATGACTTTAAGTACTTGATTGTGCTTGTAGATTATCATTCTAAGTGGATAGAATGGAAGGCGATAAGAGAGGCTACCACTGCCCAAATTATCAGATTTTTTGAAGAAATATTTTATAGGGAGGGATTCCCTGCAGAGCTAGTTTCAGACAATGGGGTACAGTTCTGTTCTGACAGAATGATGGATTTTTTTTAGGAGGTTTGGTATCACACATTACAGGACTGCTCTCTACCAACCTAGGGCAAATGGTTTGGTGGCGAGGGCGAACAGATTTATAAAAGGAGGGTTACAGTTAGCCATGGCGTCAGGTTTAAAATGGCAGTCTGTTTTAAGAGAAATGGTGTGGTATTACTGCACAACCCCACATTCGGTTTCCAGAGTTCCTCCGTTTATGCCCCTCAAAGGTAGGCAACCAGGGACCAAATTGTGTCCGGGATGTTTGGATTTGGCGAAGAGTACTTATGTGGACAGAACTAAGATTATGTCACTGATACTAGAGGCTCAAGATGAGTACATGGAGAGGGTGAATGCTGAAAGAAAGTCCAGAGCCATAGTTTGGAAGAGGGGAGATATGGTTTACATCAAAAACCCCAGACTGTCTCCTAAGTGTATTGAGAGCAAATTCATTGGGCCAAAAAGAATTGCTGTAGTGAGAGGTAATGTGGCAATCATGGAGGGAGGTGAGTGCTGGTCCATGTCAAGGTTGGTGAAATGCAACAACAATGGTCCAGTTGAGGACGGTGTAAATACTGAAGGTGATGATGATGGGGATTTGTCATTTACCTTAAATGCAAACAAAAGTACAAACAAAAATGTATGGGAGGATGACAATGTGAAGGTGAATTCGGAGAGAGTAAACCTTCCTGTTAAGAGATTATTATCTTGAATAATTTCAACATTGTGGGGGAGGAGATGTGTTAGGTTGTTGTTTCATTATCCAACATACTATGTACATGTATTCTGTTTTACATCTGCTTCATTGAGGTTCTATTGTACTGTGATGTAATGTGTTCTTTTTAGAGTGTTGCTCTTTGAGAGCATTCCTTTTTGAGAGAGTTGGTGCCTGCTCCTTGAGGCAGTGCCTGCTGTCACATCATCCTTAGACTCAATAAACCTACTAAAGGTACAACTTTGACTGGCCTTCATTCTTAACATTATGTAAAAAAAAAAATTATACTGATAGTATAAGAGAAAATATTGTAGAAGTTTGCTGTTTATGTCCAAACTAAATACAATTAAAAAAAAAAACTTTTAAAAAAAAACAGACTTCGAGGTTGACGGTCCCTTTGAGATCAACGATTCCTTTGTAGAGGATATTGATGCAGTCTTTTGTTTCGATGATATCCCGGCGGTCAACGATGTCGACGCTACTTGGAGTAGCCACCTCAGAAGTCTTCTGACTCAGGCTTTTGGGCGTGCAGATCGAAGCCTTAACTGATTCCCTGTCCGTCTTGGAGGATGCAGTGGGATCTGTGGCTGTTTTTTGGCTCTTTGGAGGGGTCAGTAGGAACCGCCTTAAAAAATAACTCCAATATCTTTACTCTGAAGCATTCCCATTCAGCCGCTGAGGCAGACTTTTTGGGGAGACATACCCAAAGCATGCTGGGCAAGGAATCAGACGAGGAAGATCGATGGCATCATTTCTTACTCTTCTTTTTAAGTAATTTTTATTGGCAGTTATACATTACAAAATCGCATATTTTCACATTTGAGGTCTGCACGCTACCGTCATCCAGCCCATGGACCCCAGTTACCTATACCCTCGCCCACTCATGGGCGCCAAGATAATACTTTTCACATTTCCCCTACATTCCTAACATTCACCTAGGATGTCCTCAATCAGGACCATACTTATCAAGAAAGGGCATCCACTCCAGCGCACACGTCGGCCTGTGATCATGTAGCTGTCCAGCCAACAGCTCCATCTCTTAAATGTCCCAGGCTTTCAGGGCCCATTGTCGCTCAGTAGGGAGCAATGCCCTCTTCCAACCCCTGCCAAGGATGCCTGTGCGGATATCATAAAAAAATGAACAATATGCATGAACCTCCTCCACTACCCCTCCAGAACCCCGAACACCAACCTGGGGACCAGAGGTCTCTCTATGCCATCCATGGATTATATCCACCCCTGGACCTCCTTCCAGTAGTTTTGTACCTCCTTACACCCCCACCACACATGCCAATAATCTGCCCTCTGGCCACAACCCCTCCAGCACTTGAGGTCTATTCCTGCATACATCTTTGATAACCACACTGAGTCCCACTGCCATCTATACAATAACTTAATGCCATGCAATTTATATTGACAGGCAATCGATGTCCTGTGCACATTCTTACATAATATTCCCCACTGCTCAGCCTCCAACTCAATACCCATGTCCTTCTCCCATCTTCTCTGTGCATTTATATGTCCCCCTCCTGGGCTGCCAGCAATGCATGATATAGTTTGGAGATCAAACCCTTCATAGAGACCTCCGTTCCCAATATTACCTCAGTGGCCGTCAGGCCCCTCTGTAGAGCCCCCTTCCATCCTGGCTTCATTAATGCCCCTTTTAGTTGAAGGTATTTAAACACTGGCAGCGACCCTATGCCCAAACCCTCCTCCAGTGAAGGCAAGCCTATAAACTCCTCTTCCTTCACAACCTGCCCCACCCTTTCCAGCCCTGCCTTGTACCAGTCCTGAAACCGAGCATGGTCCGGAATGCCATCCCATATGTGGCCCAATGGCGAGGGCCATGTCGTAACTCTTGTCATTTCCCTCTTTGTTCTCCACAGCGCCCATAGTGGGCCCAAAATGCGATGCTCATGTACTTTCCACGGGATCACCGTTGAGTGCGCCCATAGCCACTCTCCTACCGTCACTGGCCTCAGCAAGTGATTCTCAATGTGCACCCACTGTCTCTGCGTGTCTGTTTGCAGGTGCGGAATCAACGCCCTAAACTGTGCTGCTCTAGAATATAAAAGCATGGTCAGTAACCAGATTCCTCCATTCTCCTTTGGTTGTATCAACACCCTGTAGGGCACCCTCTGTTTCTGCCCCTGCCATATACATTTCTCCAGTCGATGGTTCATTTCCATAAAGTAGGCTTCTGATATTGCAATGGGCAGCGCCTGGTAAAAATATAACACCTTGGGAAGGAACGTCATTTAGACGGCATTCAAACTACCCAACCAAGACAGGGTGAGCCTTGACCATCTTTCCATATCCTCAAAGAGCATGCACAACAGTGGCTGGTAGTTAAATTTAGAGAAATCATTAGTGGGGGCTCCGCCCTCCTGGTGCTTTTGGCGCCCAGCCCCCATGAGGGGCACGCATCACTCGCCCCCCTCACCTGGCGACTGCTGCACGTTGGACTCATCGGGCTCGGTCGCTTGTAGGGATACTCCACCAAGGGCTTGCTTCATTTGCACCACCCCCCCCCCCTTTGGGGAATTTGAAAGTTGAACAGTATACCAACAAAGATGGAAAAATGTGGGACGGAATGACAGCAGACCCATATCTTTAAGGTATACAATGACGCCAATTCAAAGCATTACTGTACAGTCACTTATCACTTATACAAGTTCATCACACAACTTCATCAGTTAATCTCAGTTAATGAACTTGAAACGCCTCAGGAATTGTAGATTTGGACATTATACCATCAATGTTGGATGCATGTGGAACGGAATGCCACCAGAGTCATATGAAAAGTTACACAAAATAGTCACTTATACACAACCTCATCAGTGAATGAACTCCAGTGAATGGACTTCAAACACCTTAAGAATTGCAGTTTGGACAGTATTTATTTATTTTGTACATTTATCGTAAGTGCACAAGCCCACAGGCATCTAGGTTGCAGAAAAGGGAAAAAAAAGGGAAAGGAGGTGGAGAGGTACAGGGGAGAAGAGGGCAACTTAGTTGAAGAGGAAAGATTTTTTAGGTATTTCCTGAAGGCGTTGTGCGAGAGTTCATTTTGCAGATGTGGTGGGTGCTTGTTCCAGAGGGATGAAGCACAGGCTAAAAAGCTTGCCCCTACAGCTCTTTTCCTGTTGAATCGTGGTTTGATCAGACAGTGTGTGTAGGCTGATCTGATCGGTCGGCAAGTGTTTTTTTGATAGTGTCAGTGAGGTATTGGAGAGCCTCATTGGTGATGCATCTGTAGGTGATTGAGAGCGTCTTGAACTTGATTCTGTCCTTAACTGGGAGCCATTGGGCAGACTTTATATCATTAAAGTGGGCGAAATGTGGATCGGAATGACACCAGACCCATGTCTGTAGGATATACAATGACCCCAATTTAAAGCATTACAAAAAAACAAAAAGAAGTAACACAAAATCGTCAATTATACACAACTTCATCAGTGAATAAACTTCAACCGCCTTCGGAATTGCAGATTTGGACAGCATAACATTGAAGTGGGTTAAATGTAGAACGGAATGACACCAAAACCATGTATGTGGGACATACGATGACCCATATTTCAAGCGTTACAAAAATCATGACATAAAAATGTTAACACAAAATAATCACTTATGATTTTCTATTATAGGGTAGATTGAGATCCTTGGGACTCCATATACCCAGATACTTTATACTATCCTTTGCAATCGGAATGCCAAAGTCCGTCAGGTCATCACTGTCTGCCCACACCCCTCGACCGAGGGGAAAAAGGACAGATTTATCCATGTTAACTTTGAACCTCGATACATAACCATACTCTTCCAGCAGCTGCAGTATGCCCCACACCGACGTAGCCACATCAGAAAGATAGAGAAGAATATCATCTGCGTAGAGACTAATCTTATACTCTGTGTCTCACACTCCGATGCCAGCCACTTGCTCATGTTGCTTCATCTTGATGAGCGGTTCTATAGATAATGCAAAAAGCAGGGGGGGATAAAGGACATCCTTGCTTAATGCCTCTGCTAACGAGAAAGGCCTGGGACGCCCAGCCATTAACCACCAATCCTCGCATTTGGCGCAATGTATATAGCCCCGATTGCACGCAGCATTCTTTCTCTAAACCCCATCTTGCGAAGTACTGCAAACAAGAACCCCCACCCCACCCAGTCAAATGCCTTCTCGGCATCCAGGCTCAGTAGCGCAAATCCCTCTGGCTCCGCAGAAACATGCTCCATGAGGTCCAGGGTTTCCTAATGGCATCTGTTCCCTGCCTTCCTGCTATAAAACCCACCTGATCCGAGTGTATCAGCCGGGCATCATTCCCTCTAAGTGAATGGCCAGTATTCGTGTACATATTTTTTCATCTACATTAAGCAGTGATAATGGACGGTAAGAAGGGCACCGTTTCGGATCCCTCACCTCCTTATGTATCACTATGATCAGCGCATTACTAAAGGATGCTGGAGCAGTCCCGGTGTCAAGTATATTGTTATACACCTTTGTCATTTGCGCCACAAGAACCCCCGAGAACCGTTTATAATATCCCGTTGTGCATCCATCTTCGCCCGGGGTCTTACCAAAAGGGAGCCGCTGGACTTCCTCCAGCACTTCCTCTGCAGCTATTGGGCACTCCAGGAGTTCGACCTCTAGGCTAGTAAGCGCCACCATTTCCACGTCTTGGAGATATTTCTCGATCCCTGTCCCTGCCTCCTCGCACTCCAGGCCCTAGTAATATTACGGCTGGGCATCCAGCACCCCCTCCACCACTATGATTATTTGCTTTGGGACAGTCTGATAAAACTCCTTCTCATCACGTTAAAGCTGGAGGGAACAGGAGCCGAATGTTATGCAACCATGTTTCCCCGCGTCCCCGGGTGGTCTGCTTACTCTTCTTTGAAGAAGAAAAAGAGGAGGAATGACAAGGATTTTGATATTTTGGAGTGTTTTGACCTTTTCTTGGGCCTTTTATGGGACTTGTCCCCAACGGAACTCCTACCTTCAGAGGATTTTCTTTTTGAAGCAGTGGAGGACTCAGTTTTTGATACTGATCGCCCCAGGTCAAGCTTCGATCTGCTCTCCCACAATTACTTATTAGTCATTGACTGTCAGGAGCCACATTCGATAACGTCATGGGCCTTGCCAAGGCACCAGAGACAAATTCTGTGCAGATCAGTGATCGACACCTTTGAGTCACAGTCCACAGATCTCTTGAAGCCTGCTTTAGGCATAGACATTGTGACAAATCGCAAAACAATTCTGGACAGTATGACTCAGGAAAGTACGACATGCGTCGATAAGGTTCGCTGAGGTGGGCCGAACCGTTCTGAGAGCGCGCTGTGCATGCAGAAAACCTAGGAACTGAGTTAACGGGCGTGCTATTTATACGATCACCGTCATGTCCTGACTAGGAAATGCTAACCATGGAGGGACATCGACGCTGATGCCGCACAACACCCCCATGCTGTTGAAAATGTTTTCCGAGACTATATGCAGAATACTAATATATCTAAAGATGAGGAATCCGTGGGAGGACACAATCCATTCGAAATAATATTACTGAGAGGTAAGCAATTTATTCTTCTAATGGATTCCTTCCTCCCACAGGCTCCTCATCGGCGATAGTCTCCCAAAACAGTACTTAGACATGGAGGAAAAAGGAGATCAAGGACACTGTTATGTTTTAAAACTCACTCAGCTGCACAGGATTGAGGCAGTAGGCAGAGGATTACTTTAGGAAGGCTTCATTCTACTTTTGATTAGTTACGTTCAATGCTTAGGCCTTAGAAGTACTTTAAGGACAAGGGACACCTGAGGCCGCCTTAGACATCCAGCTCAGCCCCCAACTGTCACTTAACATGGAACACTCATTCAAAGTACTCACACAGCATTCCAAAATTATCAGGCACACATCATTCATGAACATTCCATCACCCATTTAGGTAGCCAGCAGGCCACAAACGGGACAAAGACTGATAAGCAAATGGATATTTCCCATCTGTGAAAGGTACAGTGAGCAAAAAGCGTGTGTTGCAAACTCTCATCTCAGAACAGGTTATCATGCCATGTTCTTTCTGGAGAGGAGCGCCTGCTACCTTTTTTGAAATATTTGCAAGGAACTTGGGGTTGGTCACCCTGAGTTACCTGGGGGCAACCAGATGTGGACTCCCTGCTCACTGTGCTCAGAGAGGCACAGCTTCACCTCACAGATGAGGCCCAACAAGGCTGAAACACGTGTATGGGGTTGCTGTTGGTACTCTTGTTCAGAGAGGAATTGCCATAGCATTTCGGTGCTGGACTGCCCATGTGGGCGGGACAAAGACTGATATGCAAATGAATATTTCCCATCTGTGAAAGATACAGTGAACAAAAAGCGTGTGCTGCAAACTCTCATCTCAGAACAGGTTATCATGCCATGTTCTTTCTGAAGAGGAGCGCATGCTACCTTTTTTCAAAAACAGGACATAACAGGTACTACCTAAACCAGAAAGCTATGGAGGACTGCTCTACCAAAACAAGAGTATCGCCCTAAATGGGAATCCAAGCAGCAATGCATGGCAAACGTGTGCATCAAGGTTTATGTAGCCCCTTGGCAAGTGTCCAGAAAATGGACTCCTTTCTGCAGGGTAGAGGGGACAATGAGTTCTCTAGTTGAATGAGCCCCGAGACCTACAGGCACATAATTCTTAGCCAGATCATGGCATTCCAAAATGCAGAGGATGGTCCACCTTTACAGGGTCCGTTTGATCACAGCCCTGCCAGCACGGCACCAGGATAACAAAAACAGCTGCTCATCTTTCCTTCCATCTATTGTTAGAGATTCTAAGGGACGTAACAGCCGAGGGCCCACACCAATTAATGGAATTAATTGCTCCTCTAGCTCGAAAGGATGAGACGGAGGAAAAAAGACAGAAAGACAGATCTTTTGAGAGAGAAGGAGATCTGAGATGATCGTCGGGTGGAAGGCCTGCCTCTCAATGTTACTTTCTCTGCAAAAAAAAAAACAAATAGGGAGGTTTGACAGATAATTCCTGGCGCTTACCCACTGGCTGGAGTCAGAAAAACTTTCTTAGGGGTGAGCAACCTTAAAGAACAAGTAGGGGCTCAAACAGAACAACCATATTTTATTCATTTATTTATTTATTATTATTTTATTTATTATATGAAATGTCAACACTAAATTTAAAAAGCATGCCGAAATAACACACGGACATGGGGGAAAACTGGTTGTACAATCCCTGCAAAAACTGCAAAACCGTGGGGATCATGAAGTATGAACGTTGCTCTGGGGACCTCTTGAAAAAATGAAATAGCAGCAAGGTGCCCCTTTGCAGTGACAATCTGCCGGTCTGTCCCGGCCACGGAAAGCAGAAAATCTAGGACATGTGGGACAAGTAACCTGATCCAAAACCCTTTCCCAGCACCAAGCCAAAAAAGTACACCATCTGCAGGCATAAATGCAATTGGCGGCAGGTCACAGAGCTGAGAGAAGCATGTCCAGGACGTCATTCAATAAATCCCAGTCCTTATATCGCAGCCTCTCAGCAGCCAAGCATGAAAGTTCAAGATGTTGATGTTCAGGTAGAGCACTCGCCTAACCGTCTGGGAGAGCAGATAGACTCTGTGGAAGGAACCAAGGAGGGTAGATGGACATTTCCAGCAACTCCAGGTGCCACATTCCCAGGGCCCAGTCTCGATATATCAAAATCAAAGTGGATCCAAAAAGGCACAAGCCACGGACAACAGGCGGAATGACAGGCATAGATGGGAACGCATAGAGGAAGTCAAACATCCACTCGATCATCAGTGTGTCCCCTACATCTCCCTGTCCAGGAATTTCCCTTTGGCAGAACTACTCACTCTTCCTGTTCTCACTGGAAGCAGAGACGTCAAACTCAGGACTCCCCCGACCTGGAGAAAATCTCCTCCAGATATCCTTGACAGAGCTCCCATTCGTAGGAGGCCGTTTCTGCTTGCTCAAGGCATCTGCATTGACGTTCTCCATCCCAGCAAATTGAGCCGCCGGCAAAGACACATTGTTCTCTAGTACACAGAACTACAGTCTCAATGCTTCTCTGCACAGAGGCAAGGAACCCGCCCCCATCATCTAGCTTGCTGTGGTAGTGCGTAGCTACTGTGTTGTCTGGCAGGACCAGCACATACTTGCCCTGCACTGAAGGAAGGAAAGCGATTAGGGCCAGCTTGATTGATCTCAATTTCAGCTGGTTAATATGGTCTCAGTGGTCCAGTTGAGACCACACACTGCTCACAGCCAAGGTCGTATTTGTGACTACTGCTGGGTGTTGGGGCCAGGTTTGCCAAAGCAACACCTCTGTCAACATGTCGTCTCATATTGACCACCCTGCTAGGTCTCAGGATACTTCTGCCAGGACGTGGAGAAGATCGAATGTGTACTGCTGAAACTGAGACCTCTGGCAACAGAGAAGCCAACTTGAAGGACATAAACCATCATGGAGATATCCACGGGAAGGCCCTACTCAGGTGAGTGACCAAGACCGCCCAATAAGCCGGAGGGACTTGAATGGCGAAACCTGAGACTTCTCTGAGTTTGGGAGAAGCCTGAGTTGTGCAACAGGCTGCATGTGTGGAACACATGTACTGACGCCTGGTCTGGGGACCAAGCTCAGATGCGCCAGTCATCCAAGTAGGGAAAGACATGAATGCCTTCCACCCTAGGGAGAACTGCTACAAATCCACCCAGCTTGATTAAGACTCTGAGTGCCAAAGACAGACCGAATGGTAAGACCTTAAACTGGTAGTGGGCCACCAAGAGGCTCAGGTACCGCCTGTGTTTCAGATGACCTAGCACATGAAAATAAGCATCCTGGAGTGCCAGTTATAACTGCCAGTCCTGCAGGTTCAGGGTTTGGAGGATCTTTGCCTGATTGACCACCTTCAAATTGTCCCTTCAGAGAAACAGGTTCAAGAGCCGCAGATTCACTATAAGACAAAAGCACCCACCTTTCATTGGCACAAGAAAATAGACTAAGTACCAGCCTTTGCTTCATTCTGAGCAGGGCACCTGTTTTATGGTGCCTTTCGCCAGAACCTGACAAACCTCCTCCAAGAGGAGAGGGTCCAGAAGAAAGCATTTGCCGGAGGGAGAACGGTCAGGAGGGCGCAGAAAAAAAGGTAAGGCAATATCCCTGCTTTACTAAAGGTAAGGCCCGGGCATCGGACATGCTGAAAAGCCATTCCATGACTAACAGGGAGATTTTCCTCTCCAGAGTGGTTAAGTGGTGTAAGAGGAGCTTCATACCCAGGACTGCTGAGGGCACAGCAACATTTCTACCCAAGGCATCCAGCCTATTACTCCTCTTACTCTCTTTGTCAGGAGGCAAAGAGAGGAACGAGTACATCTTCAGGTTTGCCATAGCAGCCAGAACCACAAGGCCCTCTGGGGAGGTGTGTGAAGAAGGAAATGCCAGATCAGGGGTTGCCTGTCTGTTTCTTTGCTAGGTCCTGGTCCAGAGTTGGGGTTGAAGCTGGCTTAGCCCATAACTCCAATATCAGGGCTTCCACTGCCAGGTTTAAGGGCAGCAACGTCCCCCTCGGTGGACCTTCGTCTAGAATGACCATTAACTGAAATGGGACCTTTGGTCTGGAGGGACCTACAACCCTAAAGTCTCCAACAACCTTTGTCATCAGGCGATGGAAGGAAGCCTGATGTTTCCCCCGAGTTGGTGTAGGTAACATATCCGATTCCGGCGATGTATCTAATCCACTTGCTTCTTGCAGATTCGTGGCTAGGTCCATCAATTCATCCTCTTCCCCATAAAGCTCCTCAGAGAAATCCCTCACCTCCATAGGGCATATGGGTTCCAGAAAAAAAGGGATGTGATCACCCATCTCAAAGATGTCTTCATCTTTGTCATGAATACTCCCATTGGAAATTGAGCGTATTCAAGGGGCTTTGGCACCGGATATGCTGTGTAAGAGTGAACTGACGTTGAGTGACCAACATTGGCAGACTGAGCAGTTTGGCGCAGCAATGGGTTAATTGCAGGTTCTCTGCTGGCTTGCACAAGCACAGTGGAACCTGATTGTGCTACTGGGGGCCTTGGTAAAGATGTCAATCATCTTAAGCCGAAATATCTCCTGTTACTTCGTGGTGGAGGGAGGGCTAGAAACAGTACAATGGTGCCGTATCCTCAGAGGACTCACTGGAACATTGAGTCATTGTTAGGCAGAATCCTGTGCAGTGCCCTTAGGGACCACTACACACAATTAAGACTACAGGTGGCAATACAAGTTTTACCTTTGGTACAAGCCTGTAGTACTATGTCAGAGTGGTAGCAGTGGCGGAGCAGCCAGGCTTATCTCAAGAGTATATGAGCAGTAGCAGAGATTACACAAAGGGACCAAAATTACTGTAACTCACGCAAACACTGACTCAAGGTTTCAGGTAAAAAATATAAGTACATTTATTTTTAAACCATTCGTTATTAACACAACACTTTTATTAAACTCAAATAAAAATCACATGTTAAATATGCTACAACTAACCAATTCACTTTGTACAGTATGTCTCAAGGTAAGTACCCTGTGTTTGAATGAGCCGGTGTTAGGCACAAAACACGTTACCGGAAATACGATTGTGATCACTTTTTGACAGTTCGGGCTACTAAATAAGCGCGTATCCGTGACATGAAATGCTACCGGGGCAAAAACACACTTAGCACCTGAGATACCCAGAGGGAGTTGGAGGCAAAAATCACAGGCAATATTTTGGTTAGGCAGGCAGAATTAAGAAACACTCAGACAGGAGTTCAAAAGCAAAAGGGCCGGAGCCAGGGTTGAAAGACACCGGGGCCTGTTGCCGAAAATCACACTGTCAGACAGTTCACGATTCCACGTAGCCAAAAGCACTTCGATATTGTCAATGTTCGGAAGCAAAAGTTATAATAAGGAGGGAAGACAAGGGCAAGCCTTGGAAATGAAGAAAAGGGATTCACCCAGTTTCCTCAAGCAGAACACAGTACCTTGTTCCAATGGTGCAGCTGGTGCCCTGGCAGTTGTTCCTGTTGGTTTCCCGCAGACCCAGGATTCCTGGAGCTTCGTCGTGAAGGAGGACGTCTGAAGGGGGTCTGCACCACACAGGGATGAAGCCGGCAGCAGCGACGAGGAATAAAAGGTGCGCGCCTTAAAAACAGGAGAGGATCTTCAGGTGGCTATCGGGACCACTACAGCAACGTGCAGCGATTTCGACCAAGGAAGAGGATCCTCTGGCGGTAGAAGATGAGCTGGTTATCCCCACCAAGCTTAAGGGAAGAAGACTCCGGACTGGATCTTCTCTAAGTCGTTGAAGGGGAGATAGCTCAGGACTGCAGCAGGGCTTCACCGGGACGTGGTAGTTGCAGCAAGTGTTATTCTCTCCGCTTCTCTTCGGTTCCTTATAGTTCCAGTGGCGACTCTCTGACTTCTAGCCTAAGAGATCTGCCTTTTATGCCAAAAAACCCCATTCACACAGCATGGCTGTCAATCACCCAGCAGGGGGGTTGTCCAGCCCGGACAACTACCCTGGCCAATTATAGCAAAGTGCGACTTGGGTTTCCTAGGATACCCTGTGCAGTGGCCGACTACACCCCTCCCTCACATTCAGCCCACCTAGACACCCAGGCGCCTTGAGGAGGGCTTCTGAGCAGAAGCCCGCCAAAAGACAGTGAACAAAGAAGGCAAACCTAGTTTGCCGCGCAAAGTAAGACACAAGAAGGACTTTAACAAAAAGAAATAAACCCAACCGGAGCCAAAAGAAAGACGATTTCGTCAAGCAGATGGGGTGTAGTGGATCTGTGGTTAACTGACTATGTAAAGTTAATGGCCCCAATAATTCTGATATTGTTTCTGCGAGAGCGCCCTTCTAAATCTTCATTTTTGGCGCAGACTGCTTTAATTTGAGATTCTAACAGGGATACTCTGGAGGTCAGAGATGTTGCACCGTCGTCTAGATCGGATACGCATTGTTCTACTGCATCCAGCCTATCTGCATGTTTGTCCAGTCGGTGTTGGAGTTGATCGACTTTCGCCAACAGTGTATCTAGTTTGCTCCCCACGCCTCCAATACCGGCTTTCAGGTCTAACAGGATTTCTCTGATGTCCAAGTTCTGGGATTGCTCCTCTGCCGGGAGGACTTCTTGTGTGGGCGACTCTGGTCTACTGTTGGCATTAGATGGTTTAGTGGAGGAGCTGGCGTCAAAATGTAGCTTCCTTTGAGATTTGTCCGTCTTCCCCATGGTCGACCTCGAAGTGGTTGCTGTTAATATGCAGATGTTGGTTAGTTAGGATGGCACTGGTGATGACCTAATGTGGTCAGCCGTGTATGGCGATTTGAACCACTGCTATAGGCGACTTGAGGGGGGGGCTGGCCGCTGGTTATTGAGGTCGCACCGGGTTTCTGCCGCTGATCAGCGCGGACCTGGTACTCTTGGGATAGTTGGTTATAGGGGAATTGGGGCGGGTCGCTGCGTCGTTGACTGGCTGTGATGGTCAGACTTTCTTATACGGCTCTTGTAGTGATTTTGGTGAAGTGTGGCTTTCAGTTGTCAAGCAGAGATGGGGTCGACCTCCAGCATCATGAGGGTTCAGTTTGTTTGGAAATGTTACGCTCTGTTTTCTTTTGGTTTATTGCACAGTGGTACCTTCTGGTAAACGGAATGTTCAGCTATAGCCACGTTGCTCTTGAAATTTGAGGTTGTTGTCTGGGGTTGTTGTCTGGGGTTGAGATCAGCCGCTGCTGTCTGCGCGGGGATTTAGTGTCACGTCTCCCGTTGCTCGCCCTATCAGGAATCACACGATCACACGCCCCGCACCACACCTACCCGCAAGATCATTCCCTGCACACAGAGAGAACCAGCAGTTCGCCCGGCGTGCGAGGACACCAGCCTGTAGCCCCGGCGTCTACCGCCCTTCGTTTCGCTGGCAGTTGCCATGGAAGCGCACTCACGGCTGGCCACGCCCACGGAGACTCCCACAGCAACCCCGAACATCCGGCGTCTCGTGACCAGGTGATCACGTCACGTCTCGCACGTCCGTGGGACACATCACGTGACTGCCTAACGAGTTTAAAAACATCCTGACAACACGGGTGCAGCGCTTCAAAGCTGATCTTTTGAGGATTGTTTTAGCGCTTCTGGTTTACCTTTTGATCACGGACTTTGCGACCTCGGACTGTTCAACGGATTTGTCTTGCCTGCTCCTTGGATTTCTGCCTCTTGGATCCCCGCCTTGTTTCCCCGGCTCCTCGACCTTGGAACTCTCTCTTGGACTGCCTTTTGATTAACCCCTTTGAACCTTGAAACTTGTTTTCGACTTCCTTTGCCTTGCTGGTCCATCCACATCAGACCCAGGTGTGTCTCACTCATGAGCCGTGCATAACGTCTCTTCTACCACCATCAGCAGACTGTTGCCCACGCCACGCTTAGGGCCCTACTTACAACACACTTGGGTAAGCCTTGTTACTACTGATTGTTACCTGTACCATTCGCACTGCTCCTATTTAACCCTCACCCATTGCCTTACAGTGGTCAGGGGGTCCTTCCGGCGTTCCTGCTACCTGATTGACGGCTCAACACACCTGTGGCCTCAAAGCTTGCACAGGCAGTGTATCATTTCTGCCTGTGCGGTACTTGGGGACGGAAGTACAATAATCTGCACGACCATCAAGATCAGAACATTTAGCTTGCTACTGGGGGCTGTACGATGTAATTCTGTTGCCCACCCACACCCCCCCTTTCTGGCAGGCTGGAGAGGGGCTGTGTGGCTTGTAATGTGCAGTTAACTGTGCGTGTTGCTTTGGGGGATTTAAAAAGCGCGTCTCTTAACTGCCAGCAAGTCTGCGAGTCGCATCCAGCGTCTCCCCGCTGTTTTGAGGAGGTCTCATGTGTGGCTTGGTTTACCCCAGGGAGCAGGACAAAGTCGGTCGAGGTGGCGTGTGCCCTCGCGCTTGTTAATGGTGTGTATGTCACATGGGAGGACCGGGGTGACTGGGGAGCCCGCTGATTGAGCGAGCGAGTGCCCGTGGAGCCGCGCACGCAGCAGAACGCTCCTACCTTGTTTTCTTCCGGGGCTCACCTGGGTGAAGCGGCGCCGCCTCCTCGCCTCGCGATGGGCCACGGCAGCACCAGGAGCTCTCGCGTCTCCCCAGACGTCGGGGCCGCACACGTTCCACCGCCTCACTGATGCGGACCAGAGCTCCTGGCAGGTCGTGCCTGGCGTTCGTCAGCTGCTCTCCCCCAGCGCCGGTCTGATCTCTGGCAGGCCACTCCCTCTCCAGGCGTTTGCTGCACCGTTAGTGAAGGCCTTAAGGCTGCGTGGGCAGGTGGGCTCTTGTTAGCTGGATCGTTAATGTGCAGAATCGGGGCCACCCGTTGAAATAATGGGCTCGGTTTATGCAGCAGTGTCTCATGCGGACTCCCGGCGGCAGTAGCGGGTGAAATGGGCACCACAAAAGCGACAATGTTTCAGGATTTATTAGGAGCTACACGGAGCTCTCTAGGAAGCCGCCATCTTGGATGGCCCTCTAGCGCCCTCTCGAGCACATACCTTGTCTTGACACGAGGTCCTGGAGACAAAGTCCTTAAGGTGCACCGTAGGAGAAGTGTGTAATATCTCCCTTCAACGCGACAACCGATTCTTCAATGCCCTATGACCAAAATCGCTGCAGGCCGTGCACGCGTCCCAGAAGTGGTCGGGCACCAGGGACTCAAGACCGAGTGCATGAGGGTATGAGACCGGGAACAAGAGGTCACACGAAGCACATCTCGTGAATCCTCCTGCAGCCAACATGCACTGGGGGAGATGAGGCACAGAAAGGAGGTTAAATAAGTTTGAAAAACAAAGCAGGTAAGCAAGCGGAAAGTTAAAAAAAAGTCTGTGCACTGGCTGCTAGGTGGCATCGTCCATGTGGAAATAGGGACTGAGGTGAGGCACCGGATGGTGGGGCTTCACCCACGCCCGAGGCCGCTCACTGTGCAATGTACTATATTTAAAGGGGAAGCACCTTTTTTCGCTGCCAAAGGTTCCGGTACCGTCCCCATGTTGGGGGACTACCACAAGGATGGAGGAAAGGTGAAGGGAAGTAGGAGTACATTATATATACACTTTTATTGCATGTTTACAATACAATAAATAACAAGTAAATAAAGTAGCAATGTATTCAATTAGTCAGTTCAGACATAAAATGTTTCTCGAATTAGAGTTTATTCCATTAATTCATTTCCACCCAATAATATGTGATCTGATACTTTTTCTACATTACACTTTAAACACATTTGATAGATTTTAACAAAGAAAACCATGAAAACCAAACAGTGAACATCAATAATAGTTCCAAGCATCATATAGTTTCATGATATGTCCATTGTCTGCCCATTGCCCTCCCCCCTAACTCGAGCCTACTCCGCCTCACCATCTTCCATCGCTCTATCTGGGGGTACCCCTGCCCACACTCCCAGAGGAATCATCTTCTAGGCAGGTTTGGACAGACCTAGACAGTGTGGCCACTAAGTGCCTCCAGGCCATCAATGTGTCCGCTACTTCATCCCCCCCTTTGCTAACTGCTTCGCTCCACATCACCGTTGACACTTCTGCCCATTTCTGAAGGCCGTGCCAACAAACTTCGACCTTTGGTCTGTTGTTTGCTTTCCATCCCATGGCAATTCTGCGCTTGGCCAGTATATAGGGCAAGTCTTTGAGGTTACTCACGTGTTTCAACATGCGCAGCCTAGAGAACCCCCCCACCATGCACGCCCACAAAGATTCCACCTCCAGTGTAATCCCTTTCTCAGTCAAACAGTGGGCGACCGCCTCCCAGAACCTCCTAATTTCCGGGCACGCCCAGAACATATGCATCATCCCAGCGTTCACCTCCTCACATTTGGGACAGGTTTGTACTCTGCATTCTTGAACCGAGCAATCCTCTGAGGAGTCATGTACGCCCTGTGGGTAATGTACAACTTGATTTGTTGCAACCTTGAGTTCCTGGACACTTTTTTGTGGTACCTCTGAACCCTCACCCACAACCCATCACTCATAGGTTCCTCGGCTCGGCTTCCTCTTCCAAGTCCTGTCTCAGCTGGAGCACCTCCTTTCCCACCCTGGACATCAACAGTTAATAAGTTTGGGAGACCTCATGTCCTCCATCTGAAATATCAAATTGTTTCTATGGACGTGTCAGGCTGATGCTCCAGCACTATTCCCGACCACGTATCTTTCACCTTCCGCACCAATCTAGTGTAAGTGATATACTGTCACGGGTGTAGAACGGTTTCCTCTAGCAGTGTATCAAATTCCACTGCCTTCTCATCTCGCCATACATCCCCCAGCGTTGCTATGCCAATCGGTTCCCAATGCCTACGGATTATCTCCCTCAATTGCTTGTCCACTCCAGTCAGTGCCAATAGCGGTATTTGTGGGGAACACAGGGTTGTGCTCTCCATCACCTGGCAAGCCTTATTCCAAATCTGCCATCCCAATTCTAACATTCTTGTGCACCCCTCTTGCTGTGATTCCGGCAGCCATATCCACTAAAAACGGGGCACATTCAGCCCTCAACAGTCTGGACTCCGACGTTGAGTCTTCCGATAAATACTTAGCCACATACTGTAATTGGCTGTCCAAATAGTAAACCTCGAAGTTGGGCAATTTAATGCCCCCTTGATCATACATGTTTTGCAGTTTCCATAGTGCTATTCTGTTCCTAGTGTTATGCCATATGAACCCTCTACATATACTTTGTTAAACTCCAAAGAATTGCTTGGTTATCATGTACGGTATATTCCCAAAAAAGTGCAATAACCTCGGCAGCACCACCATCTTCAACAATGCCACTCTCCCCATCATGGCCAGCGTGAGTTCATCCCAGAACCTCATACTGTTTTCAATGTTAGCCACTGCCTTCTCTGTGTTTTGTTGGTTTTCGGCATCGACCGTGTGATAAATATCAATCCCCAGTTATCTAAATGTCCTAGTTTCCCATGGTATTTATAATACTGGTAGTTCCTCTCGTGGTATCCCTACATATCTCCCCTGGGGAAAACTACATGATTTTCTATGGGATTCACCGTTATGCCAGAGAGCACTGCATATCGCTCCATCACTTCCAAGATATACTGTACATTCTCCTCAGGATATTTTAAGTACAGCAGCATATCATCAGCATACACTGACATGAAGTGTAGTCCCCCCTTCATGCTAATCCCCACCTCTCTGTATTGTTGCCTCATGTTTATTGCTAAGGGTTCCAGTGCTCAAATAAACAGCATTGGGGACCATGGACATCCCCGTCTAATGCCCCTGAGCTGCCATCTTTCTTAGATAGTTGCTCCCGTCTTGACCCTAGCCAGTGGTGCACTATACAGCAGTTGCACCCATCTCAAATAAGTGGGCACAATCCCGTATTCCTTTAAAGCTGCCATCAGCCAAGGCCATTTGACAGAGACTGCAAACATATAGTCTAACCGCAAATATAGGTTTTGTGGTGCCGAATAGTGAGAATATTGCCTGTCTTCTGGGTGGTGCGTTCTCCACACATCAACTAGGTTGAAGTCTTTCAATAAGGTCCTCAGGGTTTTAGCTGCTGGGGTAGGTTTTTCCATCTTCCTATCTGATCTATCCACCCTGGGATCTAATGTGCAATTAAAATCCCCTCCCCATATAACTGCCCCAACCCATATGTATGGTCTGACTTTATTGTATAAGGTCCTGAAATAGCCTGTAGCGTCGTGGTTCGGGGCATAAGTATTGATAATACACAACTCACTATTCTCTACCAATCCCCTTATTAGTACCATCCTCCCATCTGGCTCTGTGGTAGACTGTAACAGCTTAAAGGGGACATGTGGTGCTATCCACGTAATGACCCCTCTGGCGTACGCCGAATATGTTGCTCCTATGGTGGTCCCTCTCCATTTCCTCTGTATAACTATCTGTTTTTTCTTTTGTTAAGTGAGTTTCTTGTAATAAGGCGATATCAATTCTCTGCCTTTTCAAAATACATCATGATCTTATTCGTCTTCAACTAACTATTGCGTCCCCTGACATTCCAGGTCGCTATCTTGAGCTCTCCCATCTCATCCATACCCTATTCCGCCTCTATCCTCCCTCCTCTTCCGCTCCATGCGTAGTGGTGTACAGGTGCAAGCTTGCTCCCCAACTGTTAACACCCCTTCAAACTCCCCAGCTCCCTCCCCTCCCCTCACACTACACCCTCCCCATCTGTTGCCCAGCTCCAACCCTGCTCCCAACCCCCTCAACTCCCTTCCCCTCATCTCCAAATGCATCTCCCCAACTACCCCTCCTCCCAACAACCCGCCCCCCCCCAAACTGTTGCCCAGCTACAACTGTGGATCTCAGGCTACCACACATCTAGACCTTTTCTTGGACCTTGCCGATACTCCGGACTCTGCAGGGGGACACCGTCCTACTGGTGTCCCGACTACACCAACTACTAAGGGTAATGACGTGTTCCAGCTGTGCCTTCTGCGTTAATCTTTCAGTTCCCCACATACTTTTGCATCCACAGGCCTATTTATGTACATCTAACTTTAAGCCCCCCGTAATACGTTCCTTTAAGCCCCCCGTAATACGTTCCTTATATTCCAGTCCAAGATCAATGTCAATATCAACTCTGATAGCTCGCACTCTTATTCAATTTACATACTATACGGGGAAACCCAATAGTGGACTTAGCCAGTCTGCTCTCGGTCTGCTCCCCCACTCCTGCTGGGCAGTTCTGTGCGTCCAACCATGCTGTCGCCTCCTCCGGGGTTTTCAAAGAAATGCGCCTTGTTATTATGCATCACTTTCAGCTTTGCCGGCTACAGCAACATATATTTGTATCCCGCTTCTCGTAGCCTCCTTTTGACAGATATATAATTCAACCGCTGTCTCTGCACCAGGAAGGTGTAGTCCGGGTACGCAATGATGGTCGTGGATCCTATGCTGATTGTCCCTCCCTTGCGGAAGTGCTCCAATATCCTCTCTCTGGCTTTATAGTTCAGTATCTTGGAGATAAGTGGTCGGGGGGGTGCCCCGATTGCGGTCGTCTGGTCAGGGCCCTGTGCGCCCTCTCGAGAGCAAATCCATGGGCGAGTGCTGCCCCATCTATCCCCTGTAGTAGCATATTCTCGACATAGTTTGTCGGGTCCGAGCCCTCTACCCCTTCGGCAGACCTATGATGCGAATATTATTTCTGCGTGCCCGCCCTTCCGCCTCCTTGGCTCTGTTTTCTAGGTTGCACACACGTTGCAGTAATACATCAACTTCCTTGGCATTCGCCGTGCAGGTGATTGCGTTGGCTTCCGCCTTCTTTTACAGTTCGCCTGTGCGCTCCACCAGCTTCCTAACGTCTTGCCATAGAAGATTTTACGTCCACACTGACAGCGTCTATTTTTTGTTCCAGAGAGATTTTTAATTCCGCAATAGCGGTGTCCATTTTGCATGCCCACGATGTCTTGAGCTCCGCTATGTCGTCCAGGATCTGTTGATCATTCCGTGTCAAGGTCATCTCTCCTAGCGTGTCTTGCTTCTTTGATTTCACTCCTTCCATCATCGAGGATGACTTGGCAATGTCCTCTAACGTTGACTGCTTCCTTTTGATTTTCCCCGCCTTGGACGCCATTCCCCTTCTCCGGCTCCTCACCACTATGCGTGGTCTCCTCTGCTCACTCAGCCTTTTGGGAAGACTTCTTGGATGTGCGTCCTACTAGTGGAGCAAGTCCACTTCTGCCTCTTCCCTAGTCACGGCTTCACTTTGAATGCGTGCTTATTTCCCTCGGTGTGCTCCTTACGTTCCCAGTGTGCTGTTCGCCGGGGTCTTTGGTCAGAGATCCGTACCTACGCCATTTGCCGCACACAGCTGCCTTTTATCTTGATGCAGCACCTATTGTGCACCGTCTCTCTCTCCTCTCCCATGCATCTTATTTTCCTTTTCCCTTGCTCATAGGGTCTCGGGCTAATCCAGGCTGTGCCCGTACTGTGGCTGGTATCTCACTAACAGTGTCATTCAGCCTTCATGCCAACTCTTACGGCTTCTAATCTTGAGGGGAGTCACCAGCTCTCTGCATTCAGTTTTATGGCCTGCTACATACAAGTTCTGAAGCTTGCAGCGACTTCTCACTCTGCCTCTGGGTGACTGCAACCCTGTGCCCCCACCCCTCATGGTCCCAGTTCTTACCTAGTTTTTGAATTTAGCTTGCATGTTCCCAATTTTATGTGTGCTTGGTACATCAGCCCAAAACACTTTGGCACTACTCCTGTGTGTGTATATCCCACGATCCGCCTTCGACCCATTAAATGCAGTTCGCCTGTGCTTGTAAATGTGGGTCTCCTAGCTTCTTACCGTGCCTTCTGCTGTTTTCACACGAGCTACGGTCTCGATCGTGGGGTTAAGTCTGCCACTCTCCGTTACTTGCATGGGCCTGCTCTGCTGTCATGCCGCGTCGTCAGCCACCTGTGTTCCGCCGATGATATTTTGTAGCCTTTACTTATTTTCCTCTCTGTTTTTGTTCCGTTGAGCCTAGGGCCTCGATAAACTCAGAACTTAAAGCAACTTTGATACAGAGTTGCAGCCTCCTCACACCCGCTCCATGGACCGTCCCAGCTGTCGCATCAGCAGAGCTTCTTCTTTCGGGTCCTCCCACGGGCAAATGTTGTGCGTTCCATGTCCGTTATCGCAGTCCAGCGGTGTTCGGATGACCGTGTCCTGCACCTCTGGGCTCCTTGTGATCGCCCCGCCTTCACCCTACAGGGTCTTTGCTCTCTTGATTTGTCCGACGTTCGTTTTTAACTTCCTCCACAGTAGTGCTTACAGGGTCACTTACACCAGTGAATACTCGCTCTCCGCATAGTTCGGGTCCCGCAGCTTGCCTCCTCGGTCAAACCCTTTGTTCTTCAGCAACCGCCATCTTGGCTGCCGCACATTGTCCTCCGCGATTCCTTTTCGGATCCATTCTATGTGAACCACGTTACCGCTCCTGAGCAATGGAGTGTCCAGCTGTGCCCTTGCACTTCACAAGCCCTCTCGAGCATTAATTCCGGATCTGTCATGTGGTTTTTTATTCAGATTTCTGTCGGATCAGCAGGAGCCCCAGTAGAAACACGTCCTCTTACATGGCTATCTTAACCACGCCCCCCCTTTTCTACAATACACTTCTCTTATATTGACTCACTTGCCATATCAGTGTCTTCATTTGGGAGCCATTTAACTTTTTACAGTGTCAGCACCTTTATAGCTGGAACCGAACAACCATGCAACCCATGCCTTGCATAACTTGAGGAGCCCAATTTAAGGCACATAGGGGCTCATTATAAGTATACCGGTCCGGAAGTGGCGGTAATAATGTTTATTGGCACTTTTCCGGACCGGCAGACTACAAGTTTGACAGTGGGGGGTTACCTGATTTACTTCAAGCCAAGAGCTGGAGGTAAATCAGGCCCCACAAGGCAAAAAACCGGTATTACCAGCAAATATACATGGTTATGGCTAACACAATATAATAGGTCAATCCATGAGACTTTTCTTTGCTGAAGCTTCCTTACCATGATACCACCCCGGGAACCCAATTTGACTTGTTCCAATATTGCACATTTTATTTGTGCGACTGTATGTCGGGCTTCTGAGAAATGCACTGCTACGGGCGATTTCTGGCCGTTAGTACGGATATTCGATTGTGAGCCCTTAGTAATTATGTTTTTTATAATTCTTTAGGCATCCATATTGTTGAACATTTCGATTGTTTAGAACCAATAGCAATCATAAGCCCTGAATATGGATTTTCTGTAAATCCAAAACGCATTGGCAACAGAATAGACCCAATGGTGCGATTTGGGATTGTTTACTTGAACTAAAAAGACTTTCTTCATAAGACTTGGTGTGCAAGTTGTAAACACTAGTCATTCAGTGGATTTATGTTTTGGTACCCATACTGAATGGTGTTCTAATGTATCCACTTTGAAAGCTCTGTTGAGTGAATTCTTCTGTTTGATAAGAAGATATACATTTGAACATGTTTTGATGTTGCTTTGAAATACCTGACAAGTATTGTATATATCAGAATTTAACACAGTCTGTGGAAAGAGTGGACCTATTTTATGTCTCTCCTTTTCTTGTATTAAAAACACTTCACATACATAGTAGTATTTTCTTTTGAAGTGTGTACAGCGAAGTCAGTAGATACTGGCTGTTTCGTTATGCATTGTTGAAAACTACCCACTTTCCTTTGGAGAGTTACTAATACTTTATTTTTAATTTTTGTTTTACTAAATACAATTGAATTGGTGATACAATCTATACTCCTGTACATATCCCATTCTCTGGGATATTAGGACGATAGATTTCCTAAGTGTTGCTTGGGACTCTGTCCCTATAAGAGTGCATATGGGGCTACCGTGTGGCAACGCACAGTCTCATTCTTCAGTTCTCTAAATAGCCCCGAGTGGCCTCGTGGCATTTGCCCCTTTGCACCAGCTATAGCCATATTTAATCTTTGACACTTTTACTTACAGAATAGATAGTTTCTGACGTGCTAGTGCCTCCCAGCTCCCTCTCTTTGCTTTTAAGAGAGACTTTCCCACGAAAGAACTTCAGAAAGGGAGGTTTGCAGCACAAGGCTTGCAGTTCGCTAACCCTCCTCAGATGCGATTGCGACCAAAAAGGCTGTCTTAAGGGATAACAACTGCAAAGAACATGAATCCATAGGCTCAAATGGAGCTGCCATCAAATAGATCAAAACAAGATTAAGGTCCCAATCTGGGACAACAAATGGGGTTGGCGCAAACTTGTTGAGAAGGCCCTCAGGAACTGGACCATGACCGGAACAGTAAAAAAGGTACCTTGGTCTGGGGACCTCACAGACAGGGCTGCAAAATACCCCTAAATGTGCCAGTCTGAAGATGCCAGTGACAGAGGGAACTCCATCACAGTGGTGGTGGGGCCAGCGATAGGGTCAGTCTCTAATTTCCTGCACCACGCCTCAAATCTTCTACACCTGCATGCATACAGCGATCTAGTAGAAGCCAGCAATACCTCAAGTACCTCCTCTGAGAAATACCAGCCTTCATACCTCATCCTCTCAAGGGCCACGCATGTAGGTTGAGGGTATCCGGGGTCAGGTGGAGCACTCAACCCTTCAACTGGGTTAGGAGATGCGGACGCTGAGGCAACCGGTGAGGCGGACAGATGGCCAGATCCAGGAAATCTGAGTACCACATTCTCTTCGCCCAATCGGGGCAATCAAAATCATGGTCGCTCGAAATCTCTTCAACCTCCTGAGAACCAAAGGGATAACGGGAATCAGGGGAAAGGCATAATGAGAGGGAAGATCCAATCCACCAGAAACGAGTCCCTCAGTGCACTGTTCACTGGGAATTGCGTTGAGCAAAACTGTTTGTACTTCCTGTTGGACTCTGTGGCGAACAGATCAACTGCCGGGGTACCGCAGAGAGCGAACACCACCTTGAGGACTTCCTGGCACACTTCCCACTCGTGCGAGACCGAGCTCTGCCTGCTCAAAGCATCCGCCAAGGTGTTCTCTGGCCCCGCCAGATGAACTGCAGAGTGCGAGATTCGGTTCTCTTGCAATCAGAACCACAGCTGAATTGCCTCTGAGCAGAGTGGGCAGGAGTGCACACCACCCGGCTTGTTGAGGAAGTGCATGGCCACTGTGTTGTCCGTCAGGACGAGGACATGCTTCTATCTGAGAGACAGGACAAAGGCCCTCAGGGCTAACCTGATGGCCTGCAACTCCAGCCTGTTAATATGCCAAACAAAGGGGGGTCTGGGAATCTCTCTACCAGCACAAACACAACCCAATGACCTGTTCTTGGGTGAATAACCCCTGGGAAAGACTCTACCAAGTCTTTAGCTCACTGTCCCTTTCACAGAGAAGAAATATCCCCGCATATCAGTCTTTGTCCTGCCCAGGGGCAGTCCAGCACCGAAATACTAGGCAATTCTCCTCTGAACAAGAGGCAGCCTGTATAACCAATGATTTCGGGGAAGGGTGTGTGTCGAGGAAAGAAGGATCTTCTCTTGGCGGCCTATACTTCCCTGTAAAATTGGCATTCACATGGGGGATGGTACAAGGGTGCTGCCATAAAGATGCTAAAGGGTCCGCAATGGCTGGGTTGCATGTTATGTTCGACTGTGTGACCCTCGTCCAAAATGTCAGTGAGCTCATACCCCCTGAAGCGGTGTGGTGGACACCTTCAACCCAAGGGTGTCAACAACCCTGTGAACCAGATCCCTGAACTTGATATTAGCATGGGTATAGGGCTGATTCTGTGATAACTCAAGGTCTGGGGAAGTATCCAGATCACTGGAGTCTTGTAGACCCTGAGCTATGGCCAATAAATCGGCATGGTTGTCGAATAAATATCAACGCCACCGGCTCCCGTGTAGACGGGGTCAACCGAGTCCTCGGGGTCATCGACGCCGAATATGGAATGCATCGAATCAAAGAAACCCGATCTTGACAAATGAACAGTCGCCGACTGGCGGCGCTGAGGGCTTAAGAATACGTTTCAAAGACGAAGCTTTCAATGCGAAAAGTTCTTTTAGCGCTGAGGGACGCTGGGATAACCGATGGGGGTTGCTCCGGCAACTCATGCCTTGTAGACACAATGCTTGAAGAGGATTTCATTGCCGACAATGTCAACGCAGTGGCTTGCTTGAGGTCGATAGCACAGAGTGCCGACAAAGCTTGCGGGTCGGAGCAGCACCTACAGTAGTTTACCTCTTAAACATTTCTAACATTTAGTATGAAGACGTTACCACTCTTCCCGAGTGGTCGGCCCAACCGAGGGATTACCTTGTTCTGACCATGAGCTGGACTTGCGGTGGCGCTGCTGCTTCTTCTTCCGCGAGGAAGACAACGAGGAATGGCTCCTGGAATCAGACAGTTTCTTGGTTTTCTTGCAATGTCACTCCTTCCACTTGTCGGAAGTGGGATCCTCAGTCTTGGCCTCCGAAGACCAGACGAGCAACCGCGCCGGAGACTTGGCGCATGGTTGGCCCAAGGCCAGTTTCCCTGGCCCTCTCACGCAGGCCTCCGTGTCGTGACTAACATCTAGACACTATAGACAGACGTCATGGGTGTCGGTCATAGACATTTTGGCCTCGCAATCGGGGCATCGCTTGAAGCCGGAAACCCTGTGAGACGACATTGTGTCAAGGTTTTGAAGAAAAAACGTACCAACAGTATGAAAAGAACATTGAGTAAACTCAGTTGTGTTCCTGATACAGTGTGCAGAACAATGAACTGAAGATTGGGGCGTAGTGACGTGCTATAGATACGACACCTGACATCACTTCTGGAGTCGGCGATCGAGAGCTAGACAAGACGGATCGATGATCGGCGGCCGACTCGTGGTCGACTATGCCTCCTGTCGAAAAGTTTCCGAACAGCAGAGCTAGATGATGGATATCTATCATGATGAGGAATCTGCGGGAGAAAAGCAATCCACTGAAGTAAGGACATGTGCAGACTTGAACTCCACTGGTGCAGGAAGGAAAGAACCAAAAGACAGGCCTTCTCTACCTACACCCCAGGACTCTAAAAGCTCTTCCACGTCAACATCAGACTTTCCCCCCATCGATTCTACAGTTAAGGAAGGAGCTCAAGAAACTCTGATCGAAGGAATGGCTCCTCCCCAGAACTTAAGTCCACACACTCGCCACTGCAAACCCTAACTGAGACTGGGTGATCTGCTCCCCACTGTTTCCTCCCCTGGTTGCTTATAGATCTCTTGCTATCCAACTGCCCACCCTTCTCCTCCCTGTCCCGTTAGCTCCCCGATACCTTCTTTCTCTGCTCCCCTCACCATGTTCTTCCGCTTATGATTGAAAGGTGCTGAGTAGATTCCCAAAAATAGGTCCTCACTCAAATACATTAATAATAATAATGATATCTCAAGACAAAAGTGAATAAACACCCCAACATGCATGAAATGGGAATCTGACAATAAAAAAGCGATTTACTGAAAAGAAAATGTTAAATGCAAAATCGTCTACCTGAAATAAGTTGTCAGCCACCGTCAGCCTCTTGCTCTGTTCACCTTTCAGGTTCGACAGGGTTTCATTTAACTGCGTTTTCAGCTGTTAAGAATATGTCAAAGAGCATTTCATTTTATTTTTCAGACTGATGGTCAGGGGTAAGGCATCACAAGTAAACAAGCATTGGCAAGTAAAAAGGCATTGGCAAGGAGAACACATTTGATATTTGTCTTGTAGGAGGAATTACTCACCGTTAATGGTCTTTGTATGGGTCCTCTTCCACAGATTTCTTATTTTACTTGCTGTGGGCTCCTTAAAGGCTTGGCAGAAGAGAGTAAGACCCCTGGTGCCCTTCGATGACTTCTGGTGGTGACAGGTGCATAGGTCACTTTTGGTGTTGGCTTTCGGATTTATGCGGTTGTCTGGGTTTCGGTACTTCAGTGCTGCAGCACAGACATGTGGACGACTTCTGGCGACCTGGACTCGACCTTGGTACCTCCCCAAGTCTGGACCCTTGGGACGTCTCCGTTAGCTTCTGGTGGCAGGAAACCCACCAGCGGACCTTCCTCTGCACTCAGCAACTCTGGACTTTCTCCGGCAGGAAAAAATGGTCAGTGACGATGGCAAGGAAGTCCTTTGAAATGTTCTTAGGCAGTTTGAAACTTTCGTAGTGCCGGGTGTCCAGCAGCATTATGCCAGGGTACTCCCTCTTCTGGGCGGTAGACAGCAACGGCTTCCAGGGGGTCACAAAACGCAATTCCGGACCCTTGGAGACACCAATGGACTTTCTCGACTCAAGATGTCCGGGCACTCCTCTTCAGAACTCATGAAGACCCCTTCTCTGGATGGCAGGCACACAGGACTGGCTTCCAGGGCACTTCCGATGAAGAGTAGCAGTTTGCACGATGGTCCCTCGTAGCTCGGGGAGAGATCTCCTTTGCAGATCTTCTCTAGATCAGTCCTTGAAAGAACATCACAGCTTTTGGATTACACGAAGAAAATGCTGCAGCAGACTTCTCCTCCAGCTGGGTTTCAAGAACAGCTTCTTCAGGCTTCAGCTTCGACTTTAGCTTCTGAACAGCTTTAGTTTCAAGATCAGCTTCTAAACAAATTGGTGAGTGAGAGGTCCCCTGTTGTACACATTTGGTCCCCATTCACTCGGGCTGAGCAAGTCTCAGTCAACCAAACATGCTGAAGGGCATTCATGCAGGCAGGCAGGCAGCCAATAAGGCTCACGGGCATTCAGGCCATTCATTCCACCGAGACACCCATAACAAAGAATGTGGATTGGGGTAAGTACCCAGCCTTTCATCACACTACACTGCATTCCTGTCAGTTTCAGTCTGGGCTGTCTCAGTCATTGTGTCACACACAGAAACCAGGCACCCATAACACAGAATGTGAATTCACTTCAGACTCCACTCACACAGGTCCCACCCCTAGGGTGTACCCACAACACACAGCCCCTGGGAAGGCTCCAGTCAGTCTGACAGGAGGCAGCTCCAGAGTCATATATGGTATTTCAGGAGGAAGGGACAGAGTCAGGGCTTTCCAAGACTTTGGGAAACAAGGTAAAAGCGAATAGAAACCAAGAGGCCACAGTGGTCATCTTGCCTTTCTGCAGGAATCCATTGATTTCTATGGCAGGGCCTGGGTGTCCCAAAAAGGAAGGAAACACTCAGAGCCACTGCCAAGTCAGCATGTAGCTGCCACCAGCCCATACACTGCTCTGTGGACAACACACAAGTACGAACAACACACATAAGTTGTACAAGGGTATACCCCCACCCATGGGTGCCATAAGGGTATCACCATGGGTGTTGTTCACCAAAAGGAAAACACAAGAAGAGCTGCACTGCCAGAGGTCCAGGCTGGACCTCGGTGGCAGAACACCTAGAGAAAACACACACACAGATGTGGTAGGACAAGGACTAGAAGGTCCTGTCCCTCTGTAAGGCATTATCAGCATCACAGTTTGTGTTTGGGCAGTACTGGTGAGCAGAAGACAACTTTCAGATGCAGTTTGTGAAGTTGTTGCATTTTTCAGCTTAAATTGAGACTGCAAACGCACAGCATTCAGGAGACTCAGGTCTATGTGGAACAGTGCTACTGCAAGACAATTTTTGCCGGAGCACATCTCCATCTTGTTCCGGCCCAAATCCTTCCCTGGGTGACAGTACCTTATCTAATAGCAGTGCCTGGCAAATGCTTAATACTTATACACAAGCCAAAACCATTGGATTTGCCAATCCTTATTTTAAATAGGACTTCAGTGAAGGGCATGCAGTGCTTTTAAAGTGAGTGGCTGAAGGGAGGCCTGGTTATTACAGTATCAAATGATTACAGAAAAACAATTACAGAGAGGAAATTTATAATGAAACAAAAATAGCAAAAAAACCACTGACTTTTTGTGGAAACATAGATGGGGTGGGATGCGGGGATACTACTGGTGGGGAAGGGGTTGGGGCAGGCATAAACACATAGGGAAATGGGGGTATTGCCCCCCCCCCCAATAGGGAGGAAAAAAAAATACATCAATATTTTTTTCGCTCTTTTTGTTTTAGTTGAAACATCCCTCTCTGTAATGTATTTGTTATAATCACATAGAACCATTGATTAAACCAGTAGCACACGTACAGCTCCAATCCAGTCATCAACTCTCAGAAGATGGCACTCAAAGTGCCTGCAAGTGTTTTTTCAAAGCAAAGTTTGATGCTAAGAAGGCTGGTTTAAAGCAAGCTCAAAGAGTACCCATGGGGCGGTGTTCTGCAAGGATCTGGCTGGGAATGGCCATAGGATTTAGTATTACCATGGTCAGTCAATGGGTGGGTAAAGAACCAAAAACACCTACAAGCTTAATGTCCCGCCTCAGATGCCATTTCTCGCCATATGTACTCTGTGCAATTGTTCAAAGGAGATGCAAGGCCTGTTACGGCCTGCCTATTCCATGTTCGCACCCTCTCTGCAGTATAATCCATGTCTATTTGGCTATCATAGCCAGAGTATAAACTTCTGGGCTCAGGTCTTATCTGGCTCACTCCTCCCATGATTAGCATCTTTTGTGAAACTTACATCTTTGTAAAAACCTAAAAGTAAGGAAGTACTGTCATTATTTGGGAAGGACCCAACCTTGTGGCTTATAGTAGGGCGGGAAGCCTAGCCCGCAATCATGGATGCCCTGCACTCCCTCTTTTCACAATAATACAAGCGATTTTCACAATTACATGACCCCGACCAAACCGAGAATGTTTTTTGTACTGAGCTACGATAAGCCCTGTTTCCTGCCAATGTCATGCCTTCTTTTAGTTGATGTAATACCAACCTACCGTAAAACCAACTGTCAAAATGTAACATAACTTATTTTGGGGCGGAACAGACCTACAATGCAAAAGCACCCCTTCTAATGTGCAGCTACCATCCCACAAAATGCCAAACATGACAATTCCTTTCCCATACAACAGTAGTTCCATCGCTGTCTTCATCTGCATTCCTTTAGCGCTCTAAACGTTTACAGCGTACAATACCTTTGCACGCATCCATAATATTTCAAATGATATGATTTCAGTTCTACGTTTCAACCCTTTCTCCTAAACACAAAATTCATGATTTATTACTACTTCATTTCTCCCCTACCGCGTATTAGAAACTGGGCCCTGCTGGTAAACCCACCATAGCATACATTGCCTTATGTACCGGCCCAGCTGAAGATATGATATGATAGGGCATTTATAACGCGCTTAATACCCAGATGTTTCTAAGCACGGACCCAGGGATCGAACCTGTGTTGCTCCGTGTTGTCTTGCTTCCAAGGCGAGCACGTTGCCGCTGAGCTATCCTTCCAGGACATGTGGAGGCCTATTTCAACAAGATGGTTGGGGACCAACTGATGAGAGCGGAATTAACCGTGGATGCATACATTAGAATAGCAACCAGGATACGGGTAATAGCTGCCGATTACCCGAGAGGCACTAAAATAATGTTACCACCTGGCCATAAGATCGCAACAGCTGGAAAATGTAGTAATTACATGGGAATATGATCTCCTCTAGTTCGGTCCCCTAGCTCCAACTATGTGCAGATCAGACCTTTCTTCAAGCATAGAGTGGGGGTAGATCTCTTTCTGCGGCAGGAGCCTCCCTCTGGAATGGCCTCCCTGCCCCTCTCTGACTTGAGCCGGCTCTCCTTAAGTTCCCAGAAGCTTCTCAAGGCGTTCCTTTTCTCCACCTCCTTCCCTCTCCCCCTCCCCTGCTAGTCCCCACCTGACGCTGTGACTGGTTGCCTGTGTCTCTTATGAATCTTGGTGGGACCAGGCCCTCTTCGACCAGTCTTCCCCCGCACATCATCCTACCACCACTTGCCCTCTGGAACCCTTTACTGACTAGCCTACTGAGTTTGGTCCCCCCGTCCTCGAACTTGACCCCACTCCTCCTTCCCCGGGCACTTGCCCAGACCCTGGTGCTCCCTCCCTCCTGCACTTCTCCCTCTCCCTATCCTATCCCCTTGCCCTGATCTACCCCCCACCTCATGCACTTCTTGTTACTGCACTTGCACGATCCTAATGTCAAAAGTCCTAGTAGGACCGTTATTGTTGTTTTATCCTGTCCTCATCCCTTTTTTTTGTCTTGTGATGCCCGGAAACACTTTCTGCTGTATAGGTGCCATACAACTGTTAAATAAATAAAAAATGTCAGTACCTGAAAAATGCTTTTTTTATTAGGATTTCAGTGCATGGAAGAGGTATACATCTAGTGGTGGAAGGCACACTTGGTTAAGACATTTTTATTACATCAGTATATATTTACAGCTGCAATGAAGCCATTCATTCTCAGCAGACTGCTTAGAAAATAAAACACTGGCAGGCTAAGGCATGATATCACTGCTTGATAGAGCAAGCTCAAAGAGGATGTGTTTAGTGCTGGGAGAGCCAGGTAGTGGATGGGAACGGCCACAGGGATTAACATGGCCATGGGCTGCCAATGCGTGGGTAACCAAACATGCACAAGCTGTGTATCCCACCTCACAGGCCATCTCTCTCCTACCTGTACTCCAATGGAATAAATTTGGATTGTAGATGGCTCATAAAACAAAAATGTACCAAGACTAAATACAAATGCATAAACATAGGTAGGAAAATAATATCCATTCTTTAACAGGGAAGTTGAAAGGTGCTCTTCGATCCAACAATCTACAATACCCCTGTGCCTCCCCAACAAACTTGGACAGTAAACTTGGCTTCTGCTAAAGGGCCAATCCTATAAACATGAAACTATTGTTGATGCACTCCGACATGTATCACAGAGCAGCCAGCTGGCAACACGGTCCCTCTACATAAGACTACAAGAGCTAAAGATCTCTAGACTGAAAATGGGGCACCCATTCGTTTGCTGCACTTGTTTAAGTTTTCACTTTACTATTTGGGCACAAGTGATAACTGAATAAAGAGGACACATTATTTTGATTAAGGTGATTCGAATTGTGGTCTTGTTTTTGTTGAAGTCTTCCAATGTCTTAATGCAGTCAATCCCCGATGTTCATGGTGCATTTGCACTCAGTTTGTCAAGTTATTGGTTTTAAGAACTCTTAAGATCGTGGTCAATTTCGGTTACTTGCACAGCTGTTTATGAAACTAGCAATCAGCAAAGAAATGATTTGTGTTCTGCCTCTCTTTTTCGTGGAAACGGACCACAGCATCAGACTACCATGGGCCGACATATGAGCACCTTTTAAAATAGGTACTGTACATTTAAAAAACACCAACGTGTGAGGACTCTGGTTAAAAAAAAAAAAGAATATGACGACGTATTGCATATCTATGACAGGTAATGTCCACAGCTGTGCTGCTTCGGAAAATCTTTGGCGCCTGCGTCCTGCGTCGGACGTCGATGCGCCGTCCCCGAGGATCTCCTCCGACGGCCGACGTCACCCGATGTGATAAGTAGGACGCACGACGCCCATATCCTCAGTTATAGTTTTTTCCCAGAACGTGTGCCACCAGTTTTCTGCAAGTCAGACACACAAGGCCTTGCGGAACGCAAGCTGCAAATGTAAAAGAAATTCTGCAGCGGGGAAGGCAAGGAGGGAGTGATATGGAATACGTCGTCGGACCATCCCATCGAAAGAACGTTACCAGGTAAGAAAGTAACTTGTTCTTCGAGGGGATTGGGTCCTCCGACGTATTCCATATCTATGACAGACTCCCAAAGCAGTACCAAGCAAGGAGGTGGGAAAGAATTTAGAATACAAATTTATCATGCCCAATCAAATTGCGGAATAGAGAACTGCCTTGCCAAAGGCCAGATCTTGCCCTCTGATGGAATCAAGGGAATAGTGACGTACAAAAGTATGTACTGAAGCCCAGGTGGCTGCATCACAGATGTGACGAATAGGAACTCCCCTCTGCAGGGCAGTAGACGCAGCCACTTCTCTGGTAGAATGGGCCCGCAAGCCAGCCAGAGGGTCCTTACCCGCCAAGCGGTAACACTCGGAGATAGCTAAAATAATCCGAGACAAAGTCTGTTTCGTCACAGCTTGTCCCAAACGCTTCCCAGCGTAACCAATGAAAAGTTGATTGTCCACTCTGACCCGGGACATGCGCGAAATATAAAAGCTCAACGCTCTCCGAGGATCAAGCCTATGGAGCCTCTCCTCTTCCTTACCAGGATGTGGAGGAGGATAGAACGCCGGAACAACCACCTTCTGGCTCAAATGAAAATCCGAAACCACCTTCGGAAGAAAAGAAGGACGAACTCTAAGGACAACCCTGTCCTTGTGAAACACAGTGAAGGGTTGCTTAACTGAAAGTGCCTGTAACTCACTCACTCTGCGAGCGGAAGTAACCACAACCAAAAACACAGTTTTCAGAGTCAACAGCCTCAAAGGGCAAGAATGTAAAGGCTCAAACGGAGCACCCATAAGAAACTTAAGAACAAAGTTCAAATCCCAACCTGGCACCAAAAAAGATGACGGAGGGAACACATTAGTGAGCCCTTTCAAAAACTGCGAAATTAAAGGAATCTTAAAATAGGAACACTCTTCAGACGAGCACTTAAATATGGACAGCGCCGCCAGGTAACCTTTAATGGTCCCCACTTGCAAGCCCCTGTGGGCCGAAGAAAGCAAAAAAGACAAAACCATGGGAATGTCGCATTCAAAAGGATCCACATTCTGAACTCTGCACCAGTCGCAGAACTTTCTCCAACGGCAACGGTACAGAGACTTTGTTGCCGGCAGCCTGGCCGAGAGCAACACCTCCATCACGTCTTCTGGGAGGTCCCAATCCTTATACCTCAACCTTTCAGAAGCCAAGCATGAAGATTGAGGGATCTGACCTCTGGATGGAGAACCTGACCCCTCCCCCCCCCGTGAGAGCAGATCGTCTCGGTAGAGAAGACGACGTGGAGGGCAGATGGACAAGTCTAGAAGGTCGGGGTACCACGTCCTCCGGGCCCACGCCGGAGCAATGAGGATCATCCGGGAACCGAACCTCCGTAACCTCCGCAACACTTGCGGGATGACGGGGACTGGAGGAAACGCGTACAGCAGTGGGAATGACCACTCCACCACGAACGGTCTCCTAAGGCTCCTTTTGGAGGAAATTCCCGCAAGCAGAACCTCTCGCACTTCCGGTTGACACTGGAGGCGAAGAGATCCACTTGAGGGGTCCCCCAAAGGGCAAAGATCTCCAGGAGAATCTCCTGAGCCAGCTCCCACTCGTGAGAGATCGTGCTCTGCCTGCTCAGAGCGTCTGCCGTCTCGTTGTCGTCTCCGGCCAGATGAACTGCCGAGATCAAAACTTCCTGCTGGATGGCCCAGAACTCGAGCTGCATCGCCTCCCTGCACAGCGGAAGTGACCCTGCCCCCCCCTTTTTGTTGAGGTAGTGCATGGCCACCGTGTTGTCCGTCAGAATCAGGACACTTTTCCCGTGCACAGTCGGCAGAAAAGCCTTCAGGGCTAGCCTGACGGCCCTCAGCTCCAACAGATTGATATGGAGTCTGGAGACCAACGACCGCTGACTGTCAACTCGTAGGATCCACTGCTGCTTCCAGAGGGAAGGGATCTGGGATCATCCTGCAAAACCCATTTGTAGGCGAAAGCACTGGCCGGCCCTGAGCCATATCCAAGATGGCTGCCTGTCTGGCAGGCTCTGCCACGTGCCACTCTGCCATTTTGAAGCCTTGCGCCACACCCTGGGTGGGAAGGCGCGGAGACCCTGAGCCAAGAGAGGCCTCAGACACTAGAGGATACAGCTTAGGTCTTGCACTCGAAACAGCAAAGTCGACCTCAGAGATCCCAGTGGTAGGCGCTGAGCCCTCAGCCGGACGGTCGGTAGTCGCAATGTCCTGATTTGCGACCTCGGAGAGAGCTCCAGTAGGCTGCGAGCCCTCGGCACCTATGCCAGTAGGCACGCTAGATCTAGCCAAGGACAGACTCTTGGAGGTGGCACTCGATGATCCCTTACACCCTGGGATAGAAGAAGAGGATGAGCCTGATCGTCCTTCCAAGGACAGCCTGGTAGGGCCCCTGACCTCTTCAGCTTGGGAGCTGGTAGGCTGGAAGGCCTCAGGTCAGTACCCGGACTGCCCAGAAGAGCCCACAGGCCCCTCGGCTCGGGAGTCGTAGCCTTAGAGGCTTTGGGCCTGCCAGAAATTGAATCTGAAGAACCCTGATCCGTGGGAACACCGGGGAAGGAGTCGCCACGCTGTGGAGCTGTGCTGAATAGAAGGCCTACCTTGTCTTGACGCGAGGTCCTGGAGACAAAGTCCTTGAGGTGTGGCGGAGGAGAAGTGTGGAAGATCTCCCTCCACTGTGACAAACGATTCTTCAATGCCCTGTGACCGAGCGCTGCAGGCCGAACATGAGCCCCAGCGGTGGTCGGGCCCCAAGCACTCAAGACAGAGTGCAAGGGTGTCAGAGGGCGTGAACGAACCGTTGCATGAGGCACATCTCGTGAAGCCTCCTGCGGTTGACATGCGCCGTGCTGACGAGGCACCGAAGGGACGTGAAATAAGAATTGAAAAAACAAACACACAGCAAGCAGAAAGCTAAAAAAAGTATTTGTGCGGGCTGCCAGGTCCAACACCGTCCGTGTGGAAAATGGGACTGAGGTGAGGCGGCGGAGTCTTGGTGGGGCGTTCTCACGCCAGAAGCCACGCCCCTGCGCGCTCTACTAAATTTAAAGGGGAAGCTAATTTTTTCGCTGCCAAAGGTTCCGGTACAGTCTCCATTTTGGGGTACGCCCACAAGGATGGAGTAAAGAGGACAGGACATACAAGTATGGCATATACAAAATATGCCATTACCAAAGCAGCCTGCAGAAGCAGCACTACCGAAAAATTCCTTCAGCTGCAGGAAAAGGGTCTATGAAAATCGGGCCCCCCATTCAAATAAAACATTGGTTGAAAGAACTTTTCCTATTCCCTTTGAATATGTGACGTTTCCTGTGTATTAGCCATGTGTCAGATTCCTTTACTAGGGACAGCAAGATGCGTGCAGTTCTTTGCAGCTCCCCTTACAGATGACAAAGCATGCCGATAAACTCAAAGCTGAAGCAGCCCTCTGCTCGAGAGATCCGGCTTCCCATCCGACATAATGGCAGCACAGTCAATATTTGGTTATCAGTGCACTTGTGTGTGATATTGCCATTGGGCAATCCTCAGTAGATTGCCAAATTACATTATGCATGTTTACTGTGTCCCTTTAATCTATATTACTTTTAAAGTGCCAAAATTAATCAGTTGGTTAAAAAAAACACCCAGTTAATGTGCTCCCACATGAGGTGCAGAGGCATGGGGCTTAGCAGAGCAGCGCTGCCTCTGCACGCCCAGCATAGGAGTAGCGAAGGCATGAGCTCATTGACCATGGTACGTCTTTCTGCTGTCATTCTACTGCTGATTGGGGCTGGAGAGGAGGGGTCGGGCCGAGAATGTTTGCAGAAGAAAAACAACTCCTTTAGAATACCCGCATCCTTTAAGTATGCACTTGCATTGCCAGCAGGAGGCTTACAGATCAAATCAACACCGAACACCGAGTAAATGTGAAAGGGCATCTCACAAAGGCAAACTACACGGTAGCAGATGATTTTGCTCGCTCTGTTAGACTGAGTAGCGGCATAAGGCAACTGGTAAATATATGTAATCATAACACGGAGACAGAATTATATAAAAAATTATAGGCCGTAGGCATTTATTTACAACAATGATTATACAAAAACTTCAGATGTGTGCTTTTGGGCACTAACGAGGTCAGGAGGAGTTATATCCTTAGCGGGGGCATCCTAACGCCATTCACCTCCCCCCCACTGCACGCCCACCACCCAACCAACCTGTAGCCCCGGTATCGTGTAGGCCGGCACCTCCCCCCAGCCGCTCCCCCCCCCCCCACCCTCTCTCCCGTGCCGGCCTTCCCTCCTCCACATTCCCTGTGCACGCAATAATAGGCGGAGACAAGTTGTACGATTGGAAGTGTTAATGCCACAGCAGCTTTATTTTGCATAAAGTCTTGGAGTTATCTTACATACGATCCGTAATTCACCACACCACAGGTTCTTCTACTCCGTGTGAGGTTACCTAGGGTCGCCCCCCCCCTCCCCGGCGGCGTCGTGCGGACGCCTCTGGGGTACCCCGGCCCTGTCTATCTTCTCTCTACCCCGTGTTCATCTGTCGTTGATTACCACTTGCCCCCATCCATATCGTTTAGTTCTCCTCTTAACTTTGGTCCATTGACCCAAAATGCAGCTCTGCCCGCCCCCTCCCCTCTCTGGGTCCCCCAGGTCCCCTTCTATCTAACGCAGGCCGCCCCTTGGCGCCTTGCGACTGGCAAGTTCCTATACAGACACCACCGACAGTGTCCCAACATCACATACATACACCGGGCCGGCCCCGACCTCCGGTGCCGACCCACCACCACTTTCTCCCTGCCTAAAAAGTCATCGTCCAGCGATGTCCATATGTACTAGTGTCCCATACTACTTAGACTCACAGTCCCAACTTCTTCTCTAACACAGCCTCTACTCGAGACCCTCATCCCCCAATTCCTTCCCCCCCCGGGGGGATTCCCCTTGTATACCTTTGTTGTATTTTGACCTTCGTTCTTTTGATCCCCCCCCCGGCCCTCTCTTTTGGGTTTGGAATGGTTTCCAAGACCCCTATCTCCCTCCCCTTTTCCCAGGGCCTCCCCTGAGTCTAGTACTCCTGGGGCACCGTAAGGTCTAATCTGCTGGCTGTGCATTCCCCTATGGGCCTGACAGCGCTTTGCTACAGGGATCGCAATGTAACTCCTCCAAGACTCTCTGCGGGCTGCCGGCGGCAGAGAGTTCCCCCATTTTTTCCTTCCTGCATCTCCTACCCTCACCCGTGCCATCGTGGCCAGTACTCGCCGAATGCAGACATGTTTGAGTATGGATAGAGGAGACCGATTTGTAGGAAGGATAAAGTTACACATACCCTAGTGAGTCAATGTTTGTGGGAGGGGGGGCGCACAGTGAGGGATCTGCCCCCCTTAACCCACCACCCCCCCTTGTGGACAATCCCCTTGTTGAAATCCCTCCTCCGCATTGCGCTTTTACCCTTAAACTCCAACGTAATATCCACCTGAAGCATTGACTGGCCCCACACTGGTGTTTGGCCCCTTTATCGAGAGCGGATGCTGCCCTTTTTATATCCCCTCCGGTGGTTAACGTGTACGAAAAGAAGTAGTAACAGTGCTTTACAGTGCACATATTACGTGCCATATCCCCCAACCGCAATTGCCGCATAGTAAAGTATCACGTCACGTCCGTAGTGCCATGGAAGTGGTTTAAGGTTGAATTCCTATATACAAACATTGCGCTGTTTTAAAATATTATTTGTACCTTTCCTTTGGTTGGAGGTCCGCATAGTTCCGTCTAAACACTTGCCCACAAGGCATTGCACACTCTTTGCCCCCCCCTCTTATTCTCGTCTCCCCCCCCGACTGACTTAACATTTTCCTACCCTACGCACCCCGCACCCCCTGAATGAGCTTCATGCCAGGTAATTCACCACAAGCCCTGCGCCGCGCTGAGTTTGAATATTTGGTTATAGAATTTTTTTTTTTTTTTTTTTTTTTTTGCCCACGGTACTGCAGGCCTTTCCTGTTTTACTTTACCTGTTTTTGGGCTGTTGCGTCTCTTCGTCTTCCTACCTATAGGCGCCCTATTGCCTAAACCCAATATTAACTCACTTAAACGCCAGTGCATTTGCCCTTCTGTAACCAGGACCGTTGTCTGGTAACTGTGGGCACGCCTTTACCTTATGTTGTTCCCCCACGTGGCCACCTTGAAAACAAAAGACAAATTGTGTCAGTATAAGTCATGAGACATTTATATTACTTCACCCTCATAATGGCCACCCTCTGCCACCAGTGCTACCTCCTTTCCTCTAGGTACACTGAACTCCGACTGAAACCCGGACTGAAAAAGCCCCCGTCCAACCGCACAGTTAACAAAACATTACCATATGACCTTTTCATCTTTTGCACCATCGTCTTCTAGCAATACCCTGCGTTTGTGATGACTTGTTCGATCCTTGGTGCATAATCTCATGCTGTAATCCTATCCGGGACTCTTCCGTATGTAATACACACTTTCCCACTTTTGAAAACCCCCCGGCCAACCAAGGCCATGTTCTCCCGGTTCCTCCCCTTTGCGGCCTCTCCTCATACGTTGCACTTTGCTCGCAATGGACTACTGTCTGCACTGCCCACCCCCCACCCCCATCCAACTTCTCCCCCAACTAGCCGCCATTGGCCCCGCGGTTACACAACCGGGCCTCCGACCCCCGAACGCCTCTCTGCTACCCGTTCATGTATATATACCAATTGTGCATTTCCATCCTTGCGCTCCATATCGTGCTATGCTGCCCTTCCCCCCCCCCACCTTTGCTGCCCGCCCCATGCACCTCGGCCCTTGGAAGCCAGCCCCCTTTTGCCACCAGTTCTCATCGACTAATCCCTGTACGTAATCCTATTGCCGCTGCACTCATACATCTCTTTAAAACGACGTTCCTGCCAGGCTATCTCATTTTTCCCGTGCCCCGCCACCAACCCGCATCAAAGTAAACCGTCCCTAGAGAAACCCCTGCAGCCAGCTCGGTGGTTCCCCCCTCCCCCCTTTCCTTAGGAGCATCCGGCACCTGGGCTGGTCGGAGTTCTCACCTGAGTTGCCCATCCCCCATCTAACTCACCACCCTTTCTAAACTCGGCATAGTTTTAGGTGCTACGGCAGTGCGAAATCTGCCCCCGTTGTAGCTGTGTTCCTCCTCTTTTCCCCCTTTTCCCCTGTGATGCGGTTGGGTGTGCACAACACATGGGCACCTCCGCTCCAGCTCCCGGAAAGCAGCGCTCCCCCGCCCGAATCTCTCGCGGGATGCAAGCCCGCCTGCAGTCCCCAAAGTTACCTCCCTGAAATCGGCCCTGTCGTGCCCAACCTACTCACCAAAACCAAACCACTGTGAAGGGCCGCTCCCGGCGGCCTACCCGGCCAATGTTCAAATAACGGGGAGCAGCATGACAGCACTGACAGTCAAGAAATGCAAAGGAAAACACATGGAAAACGATACAGCGGGAAACAAAAGGGAAAAAGATACAAAGCAACGTGGCAAACCACTCGAGCATATGTCAGTCACCCATCAAAATTCCTCCTTGGAATCCCCGATACCCACGAAACACGTGATGGTCGTCACCCTCGCGGTGACCGCCGCATCCGCGAAGGCTGCCAAGCACCCGTGTGTATTTGCATGACAGCTGTGCCAGTCGCAATTGTCGGGAACGCACCAAGGAAAACGAACAGCGCCCCGCATCCAGCCCTCTCCAATACCGTCCCAATGCCGCGCCAGCACTCCCCAATGGCCCCGCGTTCCTCACACCCAACCCCATGGACCTCATTACACGTGCAACGAGGCCCCCCGTACCCCATCCAAAGGGTTCCTATTTACATAGGACTGTCCTACTACGGAAGGGACTAGGTATAAAGTATGGTAGAGAAAACAACAAAGGAAAGTCGGCGATAATAACGCATACCAAGGAGGTAGGTCACTAACGATTTGAGCGAGCAGTCGGCCGCCATTTTTCGTTCTGCGCGACCGGGAGGTGGTCATTCATGACTACTGGGACCCTTAACCCCCCCACAAACAAGTGACGCGAGAAGCGCACTACGCCAAGGCGACAGGCTCACTGTTCATTGCCATCACAAAATAAAGAAGTTGCCCACAGTGTACGTTTATAGGCTATCAAGTTCGCCATAACTGCAATGTCATGTACCGATGAACATGGCCGCTGCCGCCATCCTGTGGTACACGCACTGCACCCACCACCTCACGAGGTTCGCGATGAGGCAAGAATCCGGCCCTCCTTGAAAACGCGTACAACGACCAGGAACAAGGCACTCGAGGACCGGTAAGGCCACAATAAAGATACGGGGAACCCATGTTAAAGATTGTTACCACGCACCTTCGCCCACGCCAGCTAATGAACGGCCTGTAAACTATCACCCACCCGTGACCAATTACCGGAATGGTACAAAATGTTGTTAAGTACTTACAATAGCGTAACAGCGTATAAAAGATCTACGAACACACTCGCAAGTTCCCGTTTGTAAAACGCACCAGATATATCGCCTATGCGAGACGCTCTGAAAAATGCTTTTACATTTAATTTAAATCACTCTGTAAACACACAAACACCCGCACGCACGGCTAAGGTCTAAACCGTTAGCGAACCGGCAGTTGCTCGCGCTGCTTACCTCGCTCACTATCCTTTCTTTAAAGTTGACATACACTACATGAACAACCTCAGCTAGTATACAGGATGCAGACACAAATGTATACACATGACATTCATACATTAACTTTTATGTTCTTAAAAACTAACAAAAAAAAAAAAAAAAATCATTTTAAAAGGTTCTCAGCTCGTCACCCTAAATGCTAAGTTGCTGTGCTTTTCTACTGGCCCAATCACCATGTGTAGTCGGGAGGAGTAATTGGGCTGGTTCAAAACGGAGCTGTGCTCCGGGGGAATTTTACTGTGATGGCACGGGCTGCTCATTTCACCTGTCCGAATAGTCACCACGTGTACATTGCATGCTCGGGAGCAATGCACGTCTGAATCACTACCACAGCTATATGTTTGACAAACACGCCGCCATGTCTATGTTGCCAAAATGCGCTCTCTCTTTATGCGAAGCAGCCAGCATCCTATATTCGAGGCACCCACACCATTCAACGCCTAGCCCTGCCCCCACATACACCCGACAATCCATCCCATACCTGCCCCACGCGCGAAGGGTGGGAGAGGCGAGTTCCCCCAGTTAATTGCGTCCATCTCCAGCACCGCATGTACCAGTTTCAAAGCGCCGCAGCCACCGAAAAGCAGACGACCTCGCTGTGCGCTAGTCGTGTTCCCGAACAGTGCAACAATGAAACCCAAAGCAAAAGATGGGGCAATTCCGTAGGTCCAATAAGCTACCCATTGCCACAACCCTCTTCTCCCAAATCACTCCTGGCCACCGCATACAACCTCGGAAGCATAAAGGGCTGGGAAAAGTACCAAAAGCGACAGGGCCGAACAATCCGTCCCAGCTGCATGGCAGCAGAAGGGAACTGTGCTCCGCCAGCTACGGTGCAGGCCAGCAGGGCCGCTCATGCCGGCGCAATCCGGTGAGGCTCCCCACAGAATGACTGCAAGAACAAATGGGGCACTGGGGGGTGCGGGGGACAAACGCTCGAGCGCTGCGTTACTCTTTATACTGTGGAGAATCGAGGCGCTGCGAGAAGGAAGAGTCTGCTGTCGCCCCTACTGGCCCGAACCTGGGCCCTGGTCTCCCAGTCCAACAGCCAGCGCGACCATACCCGCACCCCCCTGCTGCAGTTGCCCTTTCAAACATTTGAAAGTAGTCTCAACCGCCAGCACGACTATACCCGCATCCCCCTGCTGCGGTTGCCCTTTCAAACATTTGCAAGTATTATCGTCGCTGCTCTCGTTTGTTGTGGAGTTACCAGCCCTGCTCTAGGAAATGAGGCCGTACCTAAGGTAGCACCGCGCATTTCCTTCCCTATGAGTGTCGCACCCGCCTACATCGGGGACCATGGCACCTAAACACGCGAACCGATTATGGCGCTCCCATTCACCGTGTTACCCAAACAAACTAGGCCCTCCGCCCCCACATCAACCCGGCGCCTCATAGCGCATTGCCTGCTGGTGTTTGTTGCCAGCAATGAATCCAACAATGGCCCCCGCCTGTAAGCGTGCCTTCCAAATTATAAATGACTACCAACTATCCACGGGGCCCGCAAGTATGTTATCTCCTAAGCCTTACTACTCTTATGGCGCAATCCCGCCACTGCCTAGAAACACCAACGGCACAGGACAAGACCCCCCAACATTACTCAACAGTGCCGCATATTTTCTATGTATCTATTTTAGAGTGTTACAAGGCCCTTCCTATTGCCTCAACCATACACATCTCCCGGAGGGAAAACCAGAATATGATCCCAATCACAAGCAGGACTCAAAGCGGGCGGCACCGCGACCGTCCTTCCTTACTGCATAGTGACTGCTCTTTTGCTTCCCCCAACACAACCACCTCGGATACCTTGCTTGCCAGCGACTCGCCGTAGGAATACTCATTGCTGCTAACATTACTATACCGCCAACAAAACGGCACTACCGCACCTTTCCTCCCTGAATGAAGACTTAACCTTCAATAATCCCAAAACGGTGCAGTCATTACCTTTGCTCTCTCTGAAACCTTCAAACTCCTTATCCGCCAGGAACCAAAAGCACCCTCGCTGGAACACTGGAACCGTCATGCTGCATCCCACGAACCGGAGCAGCCTTCCTTCCATCAGGGCAGCAAAACGAAAACCTTCTTCTCTGTGAAACGGGCAGGCGTCCTACGGCAGCGGCTGCTTCTTCTTGTGCCACACGTGGGAGGGGGGCAGGAAGCCGGAGGAAGAGATCGTTCCTGCGACGATCCTACCCTTTTGTAGGGTCTTTCCCCCCCCTCGGCTTCCTGTCCCCCCCCCCAAACAATCCCAGGTACCCCCCAGCCACTTCCGGGGCGGCCCCCACCCCCTCGGCCCCCCCCTCCCCGCGGTCGTGAGTTGACCCCTCCCCCCGCGCCCCCGTGTGCCGCCAGGCAGCTGAGGCTCAGGGGGGGGGGCGAGTCTCTGGCCCGGCAGCCCCCACTAAGGGGCGGCGCCTGCCATGCCGCGTCCCGCGGCGCATTCGCCCGCCGTTCTCGCCAGCGTTACCTGATGATAGTCCAAACGCACAGGTCCGTGTAAACGGGACCTGTGGCCATTATGGCTGGCACCTTCTCTTTTAGTGATGAGGGCAGCCTCCTCCCTGACCTGTGCCGCCAAACCTTTGGCCCACGGCATCCCAAACAACATTGTTGTCTTCTTACACAATCACCGCCGTGCGGTGGCTGGTATTTTGTCATACTTGTTTTGTAGGGTGGGTTGGGTGGTAAAGAATCTTTTACTTTTACGGGTAGTGCTCCGATCAGAGCTCGACCATTGTGGCTTTTCTTTGCGCCACTGACCACAGTACTTATAGGGCACGATTGCCCCGGGGCTTCATTTTCCCAGTGAGGCGGCATGATCAAAAAAGGAGCCGTTTATGGCCGAAGACCTCTTCCAGTTGTAGTGTTATTTTCATTTCACACTTCTTCTCTACTTTGTCCCCCCCATCCTCTCTGCATCCCGTCTTTCTTTGTCAACTTATGTTCTGCCTTCAACGTTCCCCCTACTCTTTGAAGTGCAAGGTGTTGTGACACCTCACACTTCAACTACCTGGCGCCAGGATGAGCTTGTATCCTGGGTGGAGTGGGGGAAAGCTCTGCAGACAGCAGATGGGGCACCAGATAGTGCAGGCTTGTTCTCCCCACCCCCCACCATCTGCTTCGCCCATGCCACATTTGCCCAACACCAGTGACCTTTAGCTCCAAGCCTGGGGGCATTCCACGCCACTGGGCATAAGTCAGGGAAGAGTGAGTGCTTGCGCACGTGTGCTTTCTGTGAGATGGAGAGCGCTACGTGCAGTGCATGAGTTTATAACAGACATATCCATGGCAGTTCACACCCTGTGCCTTACATCAGCATGCTGCAGGCTCCCTGCATTGGTAGAGCACTTAACTGAACCGTCTATCCAACTTGGCCGCCAGCATGGAAGAGCTCAAAGAGTTCCTGAGATGGGCAGGAAGGGGTGGGATTAGTTATAGGGATTAGCATGGCTAGGTGCAGGCAATGCGAGAGCTTAATCACCAAACACACACCTAATACACTGTGTGTCCCTCCTCAAATGTCATTTGTGTGTGCCCCTTTGTCAGATGCTCATTTCCCTATATACACATAAATCAGTATTTGAATGAAACCGTGAAGTACCTGAAGTACTGTTTACTGGCGCAGAGCTTCGTTTCCACGTTTTCTCACTATTGGCTGGATCCTGGCATCTGAGCGCTCCTGTTGCCGTGCTGATAACTTAACTACAGGTGGACCGTTTATGCAGTGACACTGCACTGCCTTGGGCCCTTTAAGAAATAAGGTTACTTTTGGGTTAGTCTGCCGCACGAGCTGCTTGAAATAATTCGAAGGCCACCTTCTAAATACATCTTTTGTTTCTAGACTCTCTTGACTGGTGGCCCCGCCCCCTGGACTTTGCTGCGCCTTCTCTCCCTTCAAATACCCACCAGCCAGCGCACCCGTGTGTGCACCGTGAAGTAGCTGAAAGTAGTGTTTACTGTTCATGGTGCGCGGCGCTGGCATAATTGCTAACAAAGGGATCCTAACGTTGATCCGTCTCACCTCACATTCCCTATAAAAGGTGAGCCCAAACCAGAAGTGAATAGAAATCACATGTCACACATGAATTCATGTACCTATGAGAACTAGCAAATATAGTCAGAAGCAACCACTGTATGCTGTTTGATTTACAAAGATTAATATCACTGCATCATTTTATACCAAGTTTTCTGTTTTTTCTTCATTTTATTTTTGCTTGCTGTTTGTCGTTTTTTATTTTTTATCTTTTTATAATATCGTACAATTTTATGCTGATTCTTCTGTCATTTATACTTATTTGTTCTTATAATTTGGCATGGCAGCTGGTCCATACACCTTGAAAACAGGAATGCCGTGCAATATTAATTCTGAGCTAGTTGAACAACCACTGAATGTCGAGGCTAAGAAAAAAACACAACTGCCTCCCAATCCAAAATAGGAGGCTTGCAAAAAAGAATACAACGCTCCGTCTCTCTGGCATCTGACATACGCCAATTCTGCACTGGTGACCTGACAATGCGTGAGTTAAAAGTACAAAACTCTAGTGCCTCACGCACAACTTCTCACGCAACATCTAAATCTCTGAACTTATTGTTGACGGATGTAGCCAAACATTCTAACGATAACACATGAACTCATATGTGTTATACGAATTCTAGTGCTAACCAACTGCCCTCGGGATTAACAAATCCTACTCCAGAATCTATAACTGAAGCAATGTCAAGTACATCCTCAAACATACCATGCTCCACATTCGCCACCTCCAGTACCCAACTAGAGACACATTTAGAAGCCCCAAATGGGCCCGACTCAAGGCAGGCTATAGAAACTTCTGATTTAACAATGCTCTCTGCATACAATAGCGGTGAACTGATTGCAACACAGCCTCTCATAACATTACATAGCCACTTATTAGCACAAGATACTGAGCTGCTGGACTTGCCTGTGCAGCCATGCACAGTCCTTGCATAACACAACTTGCAAGCAGCTCATGAGGCCATGGTCATCGCAGGCGAGATAGACGAGGATATGATTAGTTTCATGAACATATCTAATACCACCTGCATAGATGCCACCAATGTCATGTATATTTGTTCAAATACTGGTGGCATGACTCAGCAAAGTCAAGGGAGCAACATAGTCACAACTCAAAAAGGAACGCCTTCCAAACAACTGACACCTCCTAACTTCCAACCAATGGCGATAGAGACAAAAATTCCAGCTAATGAATTGTCCAAATCACCCGCCATGTTTGACAAATCCCCAGGATGCTCATCTAACTATTCGGTATCATTTATTGCGCCCACCCCTTGGGGGACACATTTTGATGTGCAACCCTCTGACCATAACTTTTTTATTAATGGCTTTTGAGCTGGTTGCCCCTCCTTTCCGGGGGCCCCAGCTCTTAATAATACACTATGTGCCATGAACACAGCATTAATGGCAATAGCAAGATTGTACAAGGTCCTGGAAACTAAAATAAACATTCAGACGCAAATCTTACAACTACTAAGAGAAGGGTTAAAGATTTCCGATACACCCAAATCTGTTGTGGCACCACCCTTGTTGGCTTCTAAAGCTGCAGGGGCTCTCACTATGGCCCCCCAAACCGATTATTGTGGAAATCAGATAAATGCACACATAGTGAACATACGATGCAACAAAATTCCCGGGTGACGGAAAAACCGAACGTTAAAGAAAGTGTCATCGGCACCACCCATGACACTCAAAGTGAGAGGCAGGCAACCATTGGTAAAACAACAAAAAATATAGTTTGCCCAGACAAAATCTGTGAGGGGGTTGAGATTTGTGCCCACATGGACTTCCAAACCAAAACATCGACACTGACCGCCCCCAGTCCGGATGATGTCACAGAAATGGCCAATTCCAACTTGTTAATCGATTTGGATCAACCTAGTTCTAAAAAAGTTCCGGCCCCGGTGCAACATCATAGCCTGAAACTGACTAACCCTTTTCCCTTATGGGAAAGACAGTGATGTGTCACCAATTGAAAAGAAAGAAACCAGTGATGTTACCCAAACGCAAAGTAATAAAAAATTCACCAATGAAAAAGATATGCACAAAAACGAGTGACCCAGACACTGTCAAACTGCAGGGCTTAATCCCAGCACAACTGAGTCAGCCTAATATAAATCAAATTTCAAATGTGCCTTTTCCCCAGGAACATGAGCCCCTAAACACGTTAGTGGCTTTGATATCTAACCCAAATTCAAGCGATAATAACCAACCCCTCCACCAAGAGCAACAAGGAGTTAATTCACAAATCTGCCCCTCACTAGAAGAAATACAAGAAATCAGGGGGGCAATAGCTCTTCACTTCGTGCAAGCCTCTGCACCCTCTGTGCTGCAAACAAAAGAATCTTTGGCTTTAAAAGCCAATCTAAAGCTAAGAGCAAACCCCCAATCCTCTCAGCCTGAACAGGATTCGAGTCAACTCACAAATCGGTCCCTCTCTAGAAGAAGTACGGAATGAAATCAAGGGGGCCTTATCTCAGCATTTTGCAAAAGCAATTGTACCCCCTGCTATTAAAGTAAAAGATCCTTCCATACAACTCATGGATGACAAATTGCAAGAGGATCCCACACAAATAATTTCCACTAGGCAGGATTTGCATGATGAGATCAGAGATTTCATAGCGCAATACATCGCGCAATCCAAAGACGCCTTGGGCTCCTTGATAGTGACCCAGCAACCGTCTGCTGTGATGCCAGACACATCTCAATTATTGAAAGGGCCAACTGCCAAATATGGTGACGTGATCCCTTCGATTACAAAGCCTCAAACAACAAAAGCATCTAGTACATCAGACTCCTTGGGATCTGATCGGCAGGCCAGGCCCATGCTCATGGAGCTTACTTACATTGTCATTGTTTGGTGATGTCTTGCCGCCCACATCCTTTCATCAAATATGATCTAAATCGAATGAGCATTTTGAACATCTGTGCAGAGATATCAACCCTTCAAGACCTAACAAGTACAGACATTGACTTAGTGGAATTCATCAATCATAATGACTTGTCTAAAGTAAGACTATTCATGTGATCAGGGATCACATTGAATGCAATGTGGCAAGCAAGAGCAGAATTCTACAATTTAGGTTTTGTGGTAGCACAAGACATAATCCAAGGGACGCCTCTACTGACACCTACACCATCTTCCAGAATCTATCCCAACATCACGAACATGCCCCAGTCTTATCACTCAAGCAAGGCTCCATTTGCAGACTCCAATCCCCACCAATATAACTCATAACAATGCAAGGCAGACAAAGACATCAAATTGATCTCCTGGAACATGCGTGGCCATAGACACTTCTTAAATACGTGGAACAAGGAACTTAATAACTTTGACATCGTTGTTCTCCAGGAGACATGGCTTGTCAATGAACTCACATGGGACCCATACTACATCATCATGACCCCTGCGATCAAGAACTTGTTTGGCCGCCCAATGGCAGGCCTCTTGGTTGCAGTCAAAAAGTCCTTGAATCTGCAAATAATCTCATGTTCTTCTCCGTCGCCTTATATTCAAATAGTAAAGTTACATAAGGTGTCCATTACAATTGTAATCGTCAACTTGTATTGGGGAAAACAACAATTATCAGCGGTGCAGTTCTTCTCGCATATCTCTGATGTGCTTAACTCATTAATTATGGATAAAACTATAAATCACACAATTCTCAAGGGTGATTTAAATTTACATCTACTGTCAAGCAAGTCTAAGAGTCACTCGCCTCACGAGCTACAGTGGACGGAAATGATGAGGGATAGAAATCTTATAATGCTAAATGGCTCCACATTCGGGGACATCCCAGCCAAGGCTACCTGGCACAGGGATTTATCAACAGCACATTTGGATTACATATATGCGGAGGTTGCCCACATGGACATGGTAATTTCCCTGACAGTGTGCGAGACAGATTTAAGCAATCATAACCAACTATGCTTGACATGGAAATGGCCAGGTCGGCTTCATCCTGCTAATTTAAATACACAACAGAATTTACAATCCATTGAAATTAACCAGGCAGGGAACCGTATCAAATGGACCGATCACAAGCTTATAATCTACACTCATGCATTAGAAATTGACTTGGGAGCTTCACATGACAAAGAAGGAGGCTGCTATATCCACACTATGCAAATGTTCACTGAAAGGGGACCCAATGGACGTCGGCATGATGTTAGGCATGCTCATGCATTCGATCCAGAGCTTAAAATAAGGAAAAATCAGCTGCGCAAAGATATACGACATCTCTCCACAAACCTAACGAAAAAGAATATTGATCTGATAAAGAGTCTAAAACAACTCTACAAGAATTGGTGTGATCCGCGGCGATCCGCGCAATATCAAATTGATGGTGAGAGAATGTTGACCCAGATTCTGGCTAAATCAACTGGTGGCATATGGTCCTTGCTTAACAAGGCATCTCTCTCATCCCAAGCTGCTTTGCAAACTAATCCAATTCCGGAATCAATATGGTCTGAATATTATGCTGGCCTATATCGGACCCCCTTTCTGCTAGTCAAGCTGAATTGGACAGTCTTAAAAATGAATTCACACTTTGACTTTGATATGGACGATATACTGCATTGCATTGAAAACTGAGTAGATCTCGAGCAGCTGGTTCAGATGGACTTGACAATTTAACGATAACGCAGAATCCAATTAGATGGGCAGCCATCTTATATAAAATCTTCAAACATACATTGCAGACTGGCCAGATACCCTGTTCATGGAATAGTTCCAATATACAAAAAAGGTCCCAGGATTGATCCAAAATCGTAACGACCTATCACCCTCTTGGACTGTCCTGGAAAGATCTTTGCACGCCTTTTAGCTGCATTTAATGTGTGGCTGACTACACAACAGCTTAGGGATTAATTAATTTCAAACTGGGTTCGTAGCAGGCCTTGGAACATCAATTCATTTGATTACCCTCAATTCTCTCATAGATGTCCATAAACAACGTAAACAGCCTATTTTTGTAGCCATTATTGATTTTCGAACTGCGTTCGATGCCGTACCTTGAGAGTTGCTTTTTAAGAAACTTTTGAATAAGGGCTGTCCCTGGTCGATCCTTCAAGGGATAATCCTGCTTCATTCCAACACTAGCATCCAAGTCCGCCTCCGTAGAGACGGTATACTGTCCGCCGACATCAAAACAGATCGCAATTTGAAGAAAGGATGCCCTTTAGCGTCCGCAGTATCTAATTTTTTCATCTCGGACATAGGCCATAGCTTCAAGGGCCTGAATATTGATGCCCCAAGACATAGAGGAACTCCCATAAATTGGCTTTTATACGCCGATGACATGGTTCTCCTATCAAAGACACCACAGGGCCTTAAAACTATGTTGAAAGCACTCAACGAATATGCGCAATCTAACTGCATATCTATTAATGCGACCAAAACACAGATTATCCAATTTGGAAATCCGATGCAGAGATGTCGCACATATTCGTGGATACTACAAAACAGCGCCTTGAGTGTGGTTACAAGATATTCATACTTGGGAACTTTGATAAACAACCATCCCGCTGATTTACCCTATGAGGAAGTCAAACAGGCCAAATTACATACTGCTATATCGAAAGCCAGAATTATTAGAGCGAAATTCTGCAAATTTTCAATACATCCCCTGCTAGTCTACTATAAACAGAAGATGACACCAGTGCTATTATATTGAGCAGAAGCAAAACAATGACGCCCTTACACCTACTGGGCTAAAATTGAAGGAGCCTATTGGAAAGAAATATTACAACTACCCAACTCTGAGCCATTACCATTGATTCGTTATGAGCTAGGGTTAATATCACTACACGGTAGATATAAATGGCAATGGTGCTCTTTATATCATAAGCTCATAATGGGTGACTTGCAAAATGGTTTAGCACGATTGATGGCAGTGTATGTTGCAGAAGAAATGCATGATGAGTTCATAAGAACATGGAGACTCAGAGCACTCAAACTGCTTAGCGATACTGATGTATAGATACAATTGCTTATCAGCAATCCTTGTAAAGCTAAGCAAAAACTGTGGGAACACGATTGGAACCAAACACATGACCAATGCACACGCTACAAAAAATGTCAAGAGAATCCCTTCGAATTGAAAAAATATGGTCAGACAGCCCGATATTTGCTAGTGTCACCTAACTCTCAGCATCACTTGGCGTTTTTGTGCTTCAGACTTCACTTATGTCCAACGGCAGATCTCCTATATAAACGCAACATGTTGCCTCAAGAGAAAGCAAAACGCTGGTTCTGCCAAGTTAAACCAGAGACTTTACGGCACCTATTAGTTGATTGTGCGCACCTACTAGCACTGAGATGTAAACTATTTAAGCCTTTTTTTGAAGGATACATCAATGTCATGCATGAACAACTATGGCATACATGATTTCATACGAATAAAAAATCGTTGCAATACCCAACAATTAACTATTTAAATGCTCTAAAATTGCAGGAAATTTCACCAGGACTGCATGTACAAAGTGCCTTCATCTTTACCTAGATTAAGAATTTCTAGATGGTTATGTTATTGTAATTATACTCATTCATACAAAATATTTTTTTTTGATTTATTAGCATTTTAATGTATATAAGAAAATACTTATTTGTGTTCATTTTCTTGGTTTTAGAATTTGTAAAATGTTCAAAGGTTGGAAACATTTATTTTTCTACAGCCAAAACAAATATAAATACATGCAGCTTCTCCCCCGCGCTTTTTCAAATTTCACCATGTAACATTTAGTCGAGGTGGGATGTATTTACATTCATATCTAGGCATGCGGAACTCATTCCAAGATGGCCGTAGTTGTATATGCGAGTCACTACGGCATTTTAGCGATCACACGATCGGTATTTTGAAAGCAAAAGGGAGCAGCCTAATATCAACGCCGGTCCGGTGGCTGTTTTTATAAAAAGAAAGTGTTTGCACGGATTTGGGAATAAAAAAGCCTGAGGAAGCTTGGTATACAAGCGGAACGAGTGGCGGTTTCCACCCTGGTGGGGTTAGTGTCTTTACAACCTGTTTTGTCAGTTAGGGAGGCATGGGAATGATGCCTACCCTTTTTAAGCCATTAGGCAGTGTTGGTTGCACGAGAATTTCCGTAATGAAATAAACATACCTTTTTGAGAAAGCGGCTTGGTTTTGTGCGCAGGGTTTTTTTCCATGTTTTTTTTTTTTGAAGCATTACAACCTGTCTTTACACATGTGTTTTTTGCATATATATATATATATATATATATATATATATATATATATATATATATATATATATATATATATATATATGATACATTACTCACCGTAATCGTATTTCTGATGCTTGTATCTGCTTAGATTCACATGCTGTGCATAGGCCGACATCTAGTGGAAGCTGCGGAGTATTACAGTTTGTTTTTCGAAACTCGAAAATGGGTGTCGACACAGGGCGTGCCAGTAATACTATCCCTAGTGTGACGTCCACTGTACCCAAGATCCCTCACGCGTCTAGGATCCTCAGATTGTATTTTTTCTGACATGAGGTAGCATGAGGAGTAGCGTGAGTACAGATAATCCAAGCAGATAGACAGAAAGGTAAGATTACAAGCCATAATGCGCCTTCTCTCAGAGGGGAGGAACGGTGGATCGCATGTGAATCTAAGCAGATACAAGCATCAGAAATACGATTATGGTGAGTAATGTATCCCTTCTGAGGCTTGTGGAATAGGCTTAGATCACATGCAGTGCATAGATTAGAAGAGCAGTACCTGAAGAAGGAGGTGGGATGTGAGAAGGGTCATGAGCAAATAAGTGTCTTAGAACCGCTTGTCCCACTTGTGTATCTGCCTTGGAATGGGTGTCAATGCAGTAATGCTGAGTAAAAGTATGAATAGAGCTCCAAGTAGCTGCTTTGCAAATGGTGTCAAGGGGTACATTTGCAATGAAAGCCAGAGTGGCCCCAATGCCTCTAGTAGAGTGGGCTCTTGGCGTGAAAGGCAGAGTTCTTTCAGAAAGTGAGTAACACAGCTGGATACAGTTAATAATCCACTTCGAGATGGCACCTTTAGAGACGCGATCCCCCTCTCTGCCTGTAGCTACGGAGACAAACAGTTGATCTGTTTTTCTTAGCGGTCTGGTTTTATTTACATAGTAGAGGACCGCCCTATGCACATCTAGGGTGTGTAGTTTCACCTCAGGCGAGCTTTGCGGGTCCTGGAAGAAAGCCGGAAGCTCGATGGACTGGTTTACATGGAATTTAGATATAAATTTAGGTGAGAACCTAGGGTGTGTGCGTAAAACCAGTTTGTCTTTATGGACAGTAAAGAAGGGATCCTGCACTGACAGAGCCTGAATTTCACTGACCCTTCTTATAGAAGTAATAGCTACTAAGAAGGCCGTTTTATAAGTCAGGTGTTTGAGACTGCTTTTATGCATGGGTTCGAAAGGGGGGCCCATGAGCTTGGCTAGCACCACATTAAGGTCCCACCCTGGTGGTGGGTTTGAAATAGGAGGGTGAAGTCTCTTTACTCCTTCCATGAAGGCTTTCACTACTGGTACTTTCCACCACAAAACCTTGCTATGGGAAGTGGTGTAAGCCGACAGGGCTGCCAGGTGTACTTTCAGTGAGTTAAAAACCAATCCTGCATCCAGCAGGTGGAGCATGTATGTAACAATAGTGGAAGGAGTGCAATCAACGGGGTTGATTGATCTACTCTGGCACCAGATAATGAACCTCTTCCACTTGTCAAAGTAACAGTGCCTTGTATTTGGTTTCCTAGATTCCTTTAGGATGTCCATACACCTCTGTGGCAAATTGAGATGTCCAAACTCTATGACTTCAGGAGCCATGCTGCCAGGTTCATTGAGTTGGGTTGCTGGTGCACTGTTTGACCTTGGTGCTGGGACAATAGGTTGTACCAGGCTGGAAGTTTGATGGGTTCGCACACCGCCATCCTGCGTAGGTGTGGGAACCACGGTTGTCTTGCCCACATGGGAGCAACTAGGACGAGTGTCATCGACTCTCTGTTCATCTTGTTCACCACTTTCCTGATGAGAAGATTTGGTGGAAAAGCGTACGCAAACATCCCTGACCAGTCCATCCACAGGGCGTTCCCCTGGGAGTCTGGTTGGGGGAACCTGGATGCAAATCCTGGGCATTGTCTGTTTTCGCTTGTGGCGAATAAGTCTATAGTGGGGAAACCCCACTGAGAGAAGATATCTTCTACGACCTCTCTGTGTAGAACCCATTTGTGTTCTTCTGGGAGGGAGTCTCTGCTGAGAGCATCCGCTAGGGAATTGAGCTCCCCTGGAACATGTTGTGATGACAGGAAGATGTTCCGTCTGAGTGCCCATATCCAGATTTTCTGGGCAAGCTTGGACAGATTTGGCGAGCGAGTCCCTCCTTGCTTGTTCAGGTAGAACATGGCTGTTGTGCTGTCCATCCGGATTTGCACTGACAGGTTTAGTAGGTGGGGCTCGAACGCCTGAAGCGCTCTGAATACTGCCAGAAGCTCTATCAGGTTGATGTGGTTCTTGGCCACTGAGTGAGACCAGAGACCCTGAGCTGTGTGGTGGAGATGGTGAGCTCCCCACCCCGTCAGACATGCATCTGTAGTGACTACTGCCTGTACTTCGGGTTAGTAAAAGGGTTTCCCCTGTGCGAGATTCTCTCTTGTCCACCAGTGAAGGCTTTGTACCAGTGTTGGCGAAACAACCACTAGATCGTCCCACTGACCACTTGCCTGAGACCACTGTTTCGCCAACCATTCCTGCATGGGACGCATGCGCAGGCGCGCGTGGGGGACCAGGTAAATACATGACGCCATCATGCCCAGTAAACGCATTGCTTTGCGTACCGTTATTTGTTGACCGGACTGATAATGCGGAATTTGCAGCAGTATATTCCGAATTCTTTCTTCTGAAGGAAAGGTCAACCCCTCTTGAGTATCTAGGATTGCTCCTAGGAATTATTTGGAGGTGCTTGGCACCAGGCTTGACTTTTTCTCGTTGATTGAGAAGCCTAACTCGTGGAGGAGGTCGATAGTCCTTTGAATGTTTATCCTGCAAATTCCTGGGGTTTCCCCCGTTATGAGCCAGTCGTCCAGATAAGGGTACACTGGGATTGCCTCCCTGCGTAGGTGTGCAGCCGCCACCGCCAGTACCTTGGTGAATACCCTTGGTGCCGAAGCTATCCCGAAGGGCAGTACCTTGAATTGGTAGTGTCGACTGTCCACCTTGAAGCGCAAATACTTTCTGTACGCTGGGAACATGGAAATATGAAAATAAGCATCTTTCATATCTAAGGTTGCCATGTAATCCCCCTTTTTTAGGAGGGGGATTACCTCTTGTAGCGTGGTCATACGAAATTTTTGGGGCTTGACATACTTGTTGGCAGGCCATAAATCCAATACTGGGGGCATTGTCAAATCTTTCTTTGGCACAAGGAAGTAAGTTGAATAAATACCCTTGTTTACCTGGTGTCCCGGGACGAGTTCTATCGCGTCCTTTTCTAGCAGAATGGCGATCTCCTCGAGGAGAATCTTCTGATGTTCTAAAGAGTGTACTCTTTGTCGTGGAGGATGGTTCCGGGGACGCTGCAGTAGTTCTATACAATATCCTGTGGATACTGTTGACAGCACCCATCTGTCTGATGTGATCCCTTCCCAAGCCTGGGTGAAGTTGGAAATGCGTCCCCCTACTGGGGTTGCGTGAGAAGGGACCCTGAACTGAGCGTCACTTCTTTGGTGGAGGCGTGCCGCCTCCCTTGTTGGGGCTGCCTCTGCCTTTACCACGACCTCTCCTATTACCCCTGCCGTAACCCTGGGTAGACTGTTGGTTGTTCCACTGTGTAACCTGCCCCTTGGAATCGGTAGATCCTTTCTGGGAATTTTGGCCGCGTGGGCGACGAAAATTACTATTCCCTCTCTGGTTAGAGGGTTTTGTTGGTTAATTGGCCAAGGGACGAGTGTTTCGTATTCGTCCTTGGCATTCTTCAGTGCGTCTTCGACCGCCTTACCAAACAACAGATCGGTCTCCACCGGTTTGTCCAACAATGATGCCTGGGTTTCTGCCTTAAAACCAGACTGCCGTAACCACGCATGTCTTTTGATAACAGTGCCTTCCGCTATCAATCTGCCTGCGTTGTCCGCGGCGTCGAAGGTTGCTTTCAAAATGCAACCAGACACGGCTCTACCCTCTGCGGAAATCCGAGCTAACTGGCCCTTTAAAGGTTCAGGAGCAGAGGCTATGAGTGCCGCGACTTCTTCCCACTGATGGCAGTTGTAGCTGGCCAACAGGGTGGTGGAGTTTGCAATCCTTGCTTGATAGGCGGACGTTGAGGCTACTTTCCTGCCGAAACCGTATAGTTTTTTGCTCTCCTTGTCGGGAGGAGCTTCGGACGATGACAAGGGTGTTCCAGCCCTTTTACGAGTGTTGGTGACAACTAGGGAGTCTGGCTTCAGATGTCCTCTTATATAGAGAGGGTCAGACTGGGCCGCCCTGAAAAGTTTTTCAACCCTGGGATTGACTGCTCTGGTGAGGTTCGGGTTCACCAGGGACGGATCTATTCTCCGCTGAATGGACTTAAGGATAGGGATGGTCTGGGCAACAGGCCTCCTTTCTCCCACTAACTCTTCTGCGAAGTCCATTTCCTCCTGGACACCGTGGGTGTCAATGTGGAAATGTTCTGCTGCGCGTGCGAGAACCTCGTTTAGGAGGGGTTGGTTATCGACCGGGGAGTCGGTAACCGGGGCTTCGGTCTCTACCGGGGAATCTACTCTGTATGTTTCTGGGTCCTCCTCTTCCTGGTCCTCATCATCCCCATAGTAGCCCGTCCCGGTTTGCTCTTCTATCATACCAAATTCTTGGTCCTCACAAAAGGAAGCCTCTCCTTGATACAGTGAGTATGGTCTTGCGTAAGGTTGCACCTCGAGGGTTCTGACCTCATCGGAGTTTCAAACCGGGGCTTCTTACTCGGGGAGGATAGGATCGGTAGAGCCTGAGGGTGTCGCCCCCTGTGGATCATACGAGAGGAAATGTTCTGGATTTTTATCATAAAAATCTGCCAAAGAAGACATTCTTGACATGACCCTATCTATGTCTTCAATGGACCATTTTTTGGAACTGGGGATGACCCTCTCAGCAAGTCTATGGGATTTTTCTTGAGTAGCTTTGCTGGTTTTAGATATATCAGCAGACCTGGTTTTGTCTGTCTGTTTAGGGGGAGAGGTGTGTTTCACAGGTGTGGAAGAGTGCAAAGGTTGTTTCTTCTGCTGTTTTCCCCTCTCCCCGTGAGTGGAAAAATGTTTTCCCTGTCCTTTAGTGGCTCCGGAGGTCTTCGACGCCTGGCGTCGAGGATCGGGGGTGGTGTCCCTATCCTTCGAGTGTGGGGCCTCGCTGGTTTTAACTGCGGGCTACGACTCCTGGAGCGCGGCCTGGGGGTGGAAGTCGTCTTCGTCTCCCGACGATCGAACTTCTGTTAGCCTAGGGAGCGAGGCACTCTTGGCAAGAGTGGATGATTGCCTGGAGTCATGCGGCGATCTTGATCGAGAGCGCCCAGAGGACACCGAATCGGACTGTTCTGTTTGTGCCTCTTTCCGAGAACTCGACGTCGTCGAGTCTCGGTTGGACTTAGTGTGTTTAGTGTGTGTAGTATGTGAAGCGCTTGTGTCGCCGGGGGTCTTCCCCATAGCCGCCCTGCCGGACGACTTTCCGAGGTCGGGGACCTGCGCTCGGCTGTCTTTCGACGCCGTAATGCCCTCGCCGTCCGAAAGTATGGCGTCGCTGCCATCGCTGAAGGCGCCCTCCGCTGCCATGGCCGCCTGCCTGGCGTGGTGGGCCCAACGCTTCGTCGAACGGTCCTTAAGTGTCTTAGGTTTAAACCTACTACACGCTCTGCAGTTCGCTTCGGGTTGGTCCCTCGGCAAGCAGAGATTGCACGTGGCGTGCCTGTCGAGCCAAGGGTATTTGCGATTGCACTTGGGGCAGAATTGAAAAGGGGTACCCTCCATACGCACCTTGAGGCAGCGGGCCGTTAAATGTAGGAAATGTATAAGGTGTACCTATATACCAAGAGTGTAGAGTATGTACCACCCCCCACTCTCCCTACTTGCAGGGCCGATGCAAGAGGCCTTCCAAGGCCCAGGTCGAAGCCAGCGGCCTTCCGAGGCCCAAATCCGTCGTGCAGCAGCCGACGGTCGATTTCTTCTCCAGCCGCGTCGAGTGCCGAAGTTCGACGTTGGGGTGGGGAAGGATGTCAATAGATTATAATTTTAAATTTTTAGCAAAAGTATGGCTAAGGCCAGGGGACTCCGCAAAATGCTTCCGACCAGTATGGCGGAAAAAAACTATCTGAGGATCCTAGACGCGTGAGGGATCTTGGGTACAGTGGACGTCACACTAGGGATAGTATTACTCGCACGCCCTGTGTCGACGCCCATTTTCGAGTTTCGAAAAACAAACTGTAATACTCCGCAGCTTCCACTAGATGTCGGCCTATGCACAGCATGTGATCTAAGCAGATTCCACAAGCCTCAGAAATATATATATATATGTTGCAGTGTATCTCATGTCAGTGAACTGAGCAGAGCTGCGCGAAATGGAGTCTATCTTCTGTGTTTATCGAGGAAGGTGGTGGCTTTACTGATATTAGCCACCTGGCTGGCGGAGCGCAGCTGTGTGCTGCAGTGTGTCTCGTGTCTCTGTGGAGCAAGGGCGCAGTGGGAGACTGAAACATCTGCAACCTCAAACGAAGGCGAAGCTTTGGCAGTGTGCAATTCTTAAAATTGATGAGGTAATTTCAATCCAGCTAAGGGCTGGTGGTGGTCTGTATTGCAGAAATACGTTTTTGCGTGGGAGTATTTACACGCTCGATTTTCAACATTCTGCCTGTGCTGGGGTTAGTTAAAGGCACAGACTCGCTATTAGAAGACCTGAGTCCTTTGACAAAGTATGCAAGTATATTGCATTACTTAGACACTGTGATACATTGCGAGAAAGAGCCTCTGAGCCAGTACCCGAGCAATCTAAACATTAAAGACTGTAAACACGATAGAGTGATTACAGGTACTGCCTTTGAACTCTTCGTGATATGATATGGCATTTATAACGCGCCTATACACAAGTGTTTCAAGGCGCGACGAGGCAAGGGAGGGGGAACCGAGACAACGATCTTACTAGGCCAGGTGACATTGAGATTGTGCAAGTGCTGGGGAGGGTGGAAGGGAAAAGTGCGTGAGTACACAGGAGAACAGTAAAATTAATGAAGACAATAAATAAAAGTGCGGCCAGCTGGCGGCAAGTGCAGACTTCAGGTGTCAAGTGCTGGTATGGGACTCTAGGGATACAGAAACAGTCCCCGGATGCAAGGGTTGCCAGCGGGGCAGTGCAGGTGTGCAAGGGAGGGGAGCTGGGCCTGAGATCATAGGGTGGCCAGGTAACCTGTGCAGTTTCAGTTAGGAGTTAAGCAGGGGAGAGCAGGAGGAGAGAAATCAGAAGCAAAGAGGAAGGTCTTGAGGTGCTTCCGGAACCAGAGATGGTTCTCCTCAAGTTCCAGAGGGAGGCCCCAGCAGAAGAAAGAGATCAACCACTAACTCGTTGCTTGGAGAAGCGAGTGACCCTGAGGGAGTTGGCGGTGGATGAGCAAAGAGCTCGAGAAGGAAGATATTTAGGAAGAGAGAGTTGAAGGTATTGAGGCCCCAGACCGCAGAAGGCCTTGTGGACAATGCAGAGGGTTTTGAACTTAATCCTGGCTGCCACTGGGAGCCAGTGCAGAGATTTCAGTCCTGGAGAGATACAATCCCTGGGCTTGAGGCTTGCAGTCCTGTTTTGGATGAGTTGCAGGGGGCGGAGAGTAGAGGCAGGCAGATTTAGAAAGAGGCTGTTGCAGTAGTCCCGCCTAGAAAGAACCAGAGCTCTGGAGACAGTGAGCTTCTGGGGGAAGCAGAGGAAAGGAAGAATACCTCTGAGGAGGTGCAGCTGGTCGTGTGATTTCCTAGAGACGTCAGAGATGTGAGGAGAGAAGGAAAGTGTGGAGTCGAAGATGACCCCGAGGTTTTGAGCCTCACAGGTGGGAACAGGAAGAGGGCCAAGAGAGGCTGACCAGGGAGTGACAGGAAAGGAGGGAGTAGGTGTGCCGATGAGGAAAATCTGTTTTACTGGCATTAAGGCAGAGATCATTGGCGGCACACCACTCTTGGATAGCAGACAGACAGTCGGAGATGAGAGAGGGAGAAGAGGTGGCGGAAAGAGCCTGAAAATGAGTTGCACGTCATCCGCACAGCACTGAAAGTGGGGGCAGAGAGCGGCAATGGGCAATGCGGTGGGCAAGAAGTGCCAGGTATTTGTTGAACAGCCAGGGAGAAAGGTTAGACCCCTGTGGAACACCATAGGTAGAAATAGAGGAGAGGAAGGACTCAAGTTGGACCTGGGAGGGTCTATCAGAGAGGAAAGAAGCCAGCCAAGCCAAGGCCTGATTGGTGATACCCAGGTTATCACGGGGATGGCTGAGGAGGATGGTATATCATGATCAGACCGAAGGTGCTATAGTGACAACTAATATTGGCAACATAGTTATGAAAGGTCTCACTAAACGGGGCTTAAGGGAGAACAAAACATGACAATCTGAGGTTGGATCACAAGTGGTAGACGGGAAATGCAAGAACTGCTCAACCTTTATCTTGGAATTCAAAAGAATGAGCCAGCTAGTAGATAACTTAATTAGAGAAGTAAATCCATTAAGAAAGGAACTTAATGAGGCTATGAGTGATATGCAAAAGGCATTGGATGATAAAGTACACCAAATATATAACAGAAGGAGTGAGGGGAACTGTACATGGCCTATATCAGCAATCCATGGTGTAATTGGGAACTTTGTGAGGAACCACCCCCCATCGGGGAAGGGATTTGGTAGTGAAAGGATCGCACTGAGTGACATAACTAAACCTCTGAATCCCTGTGTATAATGTTACATTGCCCAAAGGGAACACTAGAAAGAGTCCCATTCAAATAAGATTGAGCGGACACAATGGAAGTCTTAATAAATAAGTATCACAAAATGAGGATGCAATATATATATATGGCAATATATATGGTAAATGTACTGAGATTGATGAATAGGCAAAATGCAAGAAAAGAGTCACTCAAGAATAAATGCATTCATTCTATCTGAAGTAAAAACATATGTTGTTCGGTAATTAGAAAAGATATTAGTAACGTTATTTATCACAAAGATCCAGACTGTGCAGACCGTGACTACATCTAATTTCTTTTGACAAACACATAGCTAGTAGCCTGTTGTCAATCGACTATCGCACTGTCCCGCCAGTGGGGCCAACGATCGAACTTAGATGGAGACCACCAACTTGGAGAAGCGTACAACCATCCTAGTTTAGTCGGAAAACAGACAAATGCTGCATTGATATTACCAAGCCTAATGTCAGCAGAAAAGGATATAAATATGCCCCTAAAAACATAGTGGTTTGACAATCTGCCCCCACTTGTTATGTGATGAATGTTACAACCCTTGCAGATCGGAGGAGGAAGGCAAAATTGAGCAATTAAGGGTTGTTGCCTGGAATTTAGCAGGTATAGCCAAAAATGTGAATAACACGGATTGGATTAAATTCATCCGTGGGTTTGACGTGATGTGTTACCAAGAAACCTGGGCCTGCTTACACAGCTAAGATCCACGGGGAAGGAGACAAAGAAGGGAGACTCCTGGCAGGCATGGATTCTTAAAAAGGAGCTGCTTTCATGACTATTTTGTCGAATCAAAGCAAATAAAGTAAAAATAAGCAGCCGCAAGACCTGGTTTCACAAATGGAGGATGAGACAGGGAATCTGGTCATGACGCAGGACAGCATTAATGCGCTTTCCAGGTATATTACAAGAAGCTGTATGAGAACAAAGAGCGGTGGAAAGAGAACACTTTGAGGATGAGGATTCTTTGCCTCGACTCGAAGCGGAGGTGGCAGCAAAGTTAGATGAACCCTTATCGGAAGAGGAAATCAAGATGTCGAGAGTCCTTGGGGTCAGAGAAAACAGTGGGGGGAGATGGCCTGCCGGCCGAATTTGATTAAATCTATGCCGATTTACTGGCTCCCCGACTCTTCTGGCTCTATGAGGAGGCCTTCCAGAAATGGCGCCTACCGACGTCACTGAAGGTAGCAATCATTGTACTATTGCTAAAACCTGGGAACCACGGCATAGCAGGTGATATCGCCCCATCTCATTATTGAACATCGACACCAAAATTCTCGCACAGGAGGTCTCCCACCTGATTCATCAGGATCAATGTGGTTTTGTATGGGGGAGGAACACCACTATGAACCTCAGGAGACTTCAGTACGTCATAGAGAAGGTACATGGGAGGGAAACGGAACTGGCTGCGGTTTCTTTAGACGCAACAAAAGTCTTCAACTCAGTAAGATGGGAGTGGCTCTTTCGGGTCCTCGAGGAGAATGGCCTAGGCCAAAATATAATGCGGTGGATTCGACTGCTGTATGAAGAGCCGCTGCCAGGGTTAGGACAGGCAAGTTGATCTTGCCTAGCTGGCAATTGGGAAGGGAAACTCAACAGGGGTGCCCTTTGTCTGCGATACTATTTGCATTGGCACTGGAGCTGGTAGCACAGATTTTCTAAAGCGCAATTCAAGGAAGCCAGCATTGCAGGAGGGGACGGTTGCCATGTTATCTCCCTTTATGCAGACAATGTCTTGCTATATGTGCAAAATCCTGTGGTACATGTCCCATATATAATTTGGGAGTATTCCATCATTTAGAGGGCCTCTCGGGCTTCCAGGTTAATGAGAGCAAATCCCTGGTACTTCCACTAGGTTCGCTGAGGAGGAAGGGAGTAGGCGATCTCCCGGAAGTGGGATTACGCTGGGAGTTGGCGTCATTTCATTACCTTGGGATCCAGATCCATCATTCAGTGGAGGAGACGTTCCAGTACAATGTAGGGAGGGCACGCACAGAAATTGAGGAAGGGATAGAATTTTGGAACGGACTACCCCTGTCTCTAATGGGCAATATGCAAAATGATCATCCTCCCTAGGCTGCTTTAGTTTTGGGCAAACATCCTGCATATGGCTAGAACACTGTTCTTCCGCTCACTATACATCAGTATAGCGGACCTGTTGTGAGGCGGGAAACGACACAGGGTGTCATTGGCCACGCTACGTAGGAGGCAAGAAGAGGGGGGGTTGGCACTCGCAGACTATGAGTTCTATTTCCTGGCAGCCCAATTGCAGCATACTATTAAGTGGGACAGGGTGGGGGACAGCATAGACGGGCTGTTCATGTGGAAACCCAAAAAAACACCACACTTGACTCGAGACGAGATGTCGGTCTGAGCTCAGTAGTCAGACAAGCCTGGAAGAGAGCGCAGACGAAACTCAAGATAGGGACCGGATACAGCCTAGAGATACCCCTGAGAGCTGATGCTATAATGGCTGGGATCATAAGAGACATAGGGGATGCAAAGTGTGCAAGAGGGGGGGTGTCAGACATTGAGGGACCGATTTGAGGGGGGAACCTTGTTACCCTTCCGCACATTGTTCAGAACAACACCAAACACCTGTGGGGCAATTTCTGAACTATGCCAGATTGACCAGCGCCCTGGCGACTAAATGGGAGGGGATACCGGAGGAGCCCCCAACGGCCCCCATCCTACAGACAATCCTAACCACATGAAGTGAGGGGAAGGCAATTTCCAGGCTGTACTCTGCATTACAAGGTAGAAGAACCCTCCCCCAGCTTAACGTTAAAGAGAAGTGGGAACGGGACCTGGGAGTCACCTTTGAGGAACCGGAATGGCGCAAGATATGCAAGAGCATAGGGAAAGTATCCAGGAACGCAAGGTTCAAGCTAGGTCAATTTAATATCTTGTACCGAATGTACCTCACTCCCCAAAAACTGCAAATGATACATCCAGAACACTTGACCGAGATGTGGGAAGCATGCGGCCGACTTCTGGCACATGGACATATTCAGTGATCACAGGGTACTGGCGAGGGGTAATGTTAAAGGTTAATGTATTGCTGGAATGTCAGATGGACTGTACACCTAAGATGTGTCTGTTGGGAGTGGTGCTGGGAGGGAGTGGAAAGAATCAAAGGAAGCACAAGGCTGCCCTTTTGTTGCTCATCGCGAGAAGGAGGTTAGCAATCTCGTGGAAATGTCCCAAAGGCTCAGTTCTAGTGCAGTGGGTGGCGGACGCACAAAAATGGGTAGCGGCAGAACAGGGGATAGTGCAGGTACTAGGAGGAAGGAGGGGAACGAAAAAAGAGGACTGGCAAGCAACATCCTACTATGTGGTCTGCAAACCTCCACAGACAACCTTTTTCATTGAAGAAGGTCAAGTGATGGGGCAGTGCCGGGGGTAGGAGTTGGAGGGACCGGAGTGGGAAGGGGGGAGGGGGCGATGAGGGAGAAGGGGCAGGTCAATAGGCTGGACATGATGGGGCCCTATGTCCATCAAGCATTCTTCACAGAATACAGGAATTGGACTTCATGGACCCACGCACAAGATGGACTCTATGAAGGAGGGGAGAGCTCATTGGGCAGGAGTGGGGATACGAGGGGAGGACCTTGGAATCAGTAAATGGGGATTGAGGTGGGACGACCAGGGGGTGGGGGTGTGGGGGATTTTTGTTGTATTGTGTCATCACAAAACTTTAATAAAATGTGTTTAAAAAAAAAAAGAAACCTAGTCCTGCAACCTGAATTCCATAGAGGGTTATACCAACTTTGATTTCTTGGTTACCAAAGGTAGGGGAACTAGAGGACGAGTGAGTAGGGGGTTAAGTGTTTGGAAAAATACAGAGCTCAATGCAAGAGTTATATTACAAACGTATTATCAGGATACGCTCGTCTTCTTTTTAGATTCCCCCAAAAAAGTATATAATACTGATCAACTTGCATAATCGCCCATTTGGCAAAAATACACTAGAGTTAATGTATAACCTTGAGCATTTAATAGAAAAGTGAATAAATGTAAATAAGACTCCAATGGTCCTAATTGTGTGTGACATCAATTTACATATTGATCTACCACAAACTGAAAAAGTTTGACTAGTAGCCATATTGACTATATCTTAATTAATCTTCCCCTTTGGAAAAGGGCCCAAAGGTTGCAAGAACATAACAGATGTGAAAGCGACAAAACATTAAGTGTGAATAGGAAAAAATTGAGTGGGTAATTTCGACTTGAACCAAATCATTCCACAAATCTTTAGTCACATTCTGCCCTTTTTTGAGATAGTCTTTGGCTACACAAGAGTAAACCAACAAATAATCTGGGACAAGAAAAATAAAATTGTGGGGATTCTTAGGGAAAGCCTAACTACACTGGTAAAAGCGATTTGGACTCTTCAGTAAAAGGGGAAAAAAATCGACTTTGTGCGTTGAAATCATCATGTCACTTCAATTAAGATGCTGTCCAGCTGCACAGGCAGGAATATAAAACCTTAGATTAAACCAAAAAAGGAGGACACGATACCGAGAGATGGGGAACACCAATACATGTATCGAAAAACAAAAAGATCAGAAGGCTTTTTGGCAGACTGTGTACATGGGAGACATTGATGAAGGGAGTCACTTTGAGATTGCAATAAAAAAAAAAAAAAGATGCATGGTATAACCATTTCTCACCCCTCTACAAGGAGGATAGACCTAGTTTTATCTGCATTAATGATAATTATAACAGTCGAGAATCTGCTGAGAGACTACAGATAGGCTAGTGCCTTGAATTCACGATTAAGTGAATATAAAAGCACCAGGTCCCAATAAGATCCCTGTGGATCTATTCAAACTAGAAGTATAGGTTCCAAACCTTCCTCTGACATTCAATGGAATAGTTGAATCAAGCACTGAAATGGAGAAATTACTCACTGTAATGTTCTTTCTATGGATTCTTCTCCCGCATATTCCTCATCATGATAGATATCCATCTTCCAGCTTGGAAACTTTTCGACAGGGGGCGAAGTAGACCTCGACTCGCTGCTGATCGTCTTGTCTGGCTCTCGACCGTTGGCTCCAGAAGTGATGTCAGGCATCATATATATATATATATAGCATGTCAATACAGCCTATGTTTCAGTTCCTCCATTTCCCCCCCCATGTTTGAACTCTGCGGAAGGAAAAACCACAGGAGGCGGCTAACCAGGCATTAAAACTTTAACAAGGATACAACCCAACAGGGTGATCCCCACAACAATGATTGAAAAAAGGAATAAGTTAATTACCTGTAACTGTTGTTCTTCAGCATGGGTCTGGCATGGATTCACATGCTCATGAATATTCCCTGTCGTCAGGCTGGGAATCCTCGGTAAAGAAAAAACCAGTATCAGTTTCGTTTCTGATCTGTCTTTTGTAGTAGTAACCAATCACTGATCTCTGCGTCATACTGACCACAGCCAATGACTGCCCTCTACCTAAGCCCTGCCTCTGGCAGCCATCTTCAGATTTGGTAGCACGTGAAGTGGCAGTATGACCAAGTGAAGAGCCGCAGAGGGGTAGGCGGCAGGGTTCGCATGTGAATCCATGCCAGACCCATGCTGGAGAACAACAGTTACAGGTAAGTAACTTGTTCCTTCTCCAGCATGGGGTCTGGCATGGATTCACATGCTCATGAATAAAGAATACATAGCAGTACACACATGCACAACCACGGGAGGTGGCAAAGGCTCAACATTAAGCATTACATCAAACTCAACATTAAGCAAATCTTACCTCCTCACCAGGCTCACCTTAGGCGAACAGGTTGCGCAGCACTGCTTGGCCGACCCTGGACTCCTCCCTGGAATCCCGATCGACGCAGTAGAATCGTGAAGGTGTGCGTCGACCTCCACGTAGCAGCCCTGCAGATGTCCAGCAAGGGCACACCAGATAGGAACGCCGTGGTAGCTGCGATCGCTCTGGTGGAATGGGCTCTCGGACGGCCAGGCAACGGTCGGTTAGCCAACCGATGACAGTACATGATACAGCCGGAGAGCCATCTGGAAATGGAAGCCTTCGAGAGAGCCTTCCCCTGATTGACAGGTCCAAAATTCACAAAGAGTTGTGACGTCTTCCGAAAACACTTCGTGCGGTCCACGTAGAACTTCAGCGCTCTAGCCACATCCAGCGAGTGCAAAGTCCTTTCAGCCGGCGACGAAGGCGACGGGAAGAAAACAGGCAACAACAAGGGTTCGTTGAGGTGGAAGTCCAACGGCACCTTGGGCATGAAGGAGGGGCGCGTCGTGAGCACTACCCTCGTGTCGTGAAAAGTCAAGTACGGGGCCTTGCAGGAAAAGGCCTGGATCCCTCCCACCCGTCGTGCGGAGGTGATGGCCACAAGAAACGCTGTTTTCCACAACAAGAACTTCAACGGCGCCGAGTGCAGAGGCTCGAACGGAGGTCCCATGAGCTTGGTCAGCACCACGTTGAGCTCCCACGCCGGGGCCAGAGCCTTCACCGGCGGGAACGATCTGAACAGTCCCTTCATGAACTCTTTCACCAGACGATGAGACCACAAAGACTTCCGCCCCGTGGTTCTGGTGTATCGGGAGATCGCAGCAAGATGAATCTTGATGGACGCGTGCGCCAGTCCAGCTTTGGCCAGCGTCAGTAGGTACGGCAGTACTTGGGGGGCCGTAATCTGTAGAGGGTTAATCTTCTGTGCGTGGCACCAGACAGAGAACCTCTTCCATTTGTGTCCGTAGCATTTAAGAGTTGAGGACGCCCTGGCCTTTGCAAGAACCTCTCTGCAGTCGGCCGGTATGTCGTATCCTCCAAACTCTAACGCTGCAGGAGCCAGGCCTGCAAGTTCAGCGACTTCGGGTCGTGATGGAGGATGGCGCCTCCTTCCCTGGAGAGAAGATCTGCGTCCATTGGCAGCTTGATTGGCGGGGACGCTGACAAGTCCAGAAGGTCCGGGAACCATATCTGCCTCGGCCACGCAGGTGCGACGAGGATCATCCTGCACCGTGACCTCTTGAGCTGGTTGATGAGCCGGATCAGCAATGGCAATGGAGGGAACGCGTATAGAAACAGGCCCTCCCAGGGGAACGAGAAAGCATCGCCCATGCTCCTCGGCTGGGGAAACCTGCTGGCGAACCGCCGGCACTTGGAGTTCGTCGCCGTCGCGAACAGATCGATCTGGGGTGTGCCCCACCGTCGGAAGAGGCGGTCCACTAGATCCTGTCGTAGTTCCCACTCGTGGCACGAGCGCAGCTCCCTGCTGAGTGAGTCGGCGATGGTGTTTTTTATCCCTGCCAGATGAAACGGCACCAGAAACATCCCTTGGGCGACGGCCCAATGCCACAGATCCTGCGCCTCCCTGGACAGGGCTGGGGACCTGGTTCTGCCCTGTTTCCTGATGTAGAACATGGTGGTGGTGTTGTCGGTGAAGATCCTCACCACCTTGTCCTTGAGGGACGGAAGGAAGGACCTGAGGGCCCAAAACACTGCACGGAGCTCCAGGATGTTGATATGGAGGGACTTCTCCGTCGGGAGTCAAAGGCCTCTTGCGTGCAGATTTTCGGTGTGCGCTCCCCACCCTTCCAGGGAGGCATTCGTGGTCACTGTCTCCTGGTGGCCGGGGGTCTGGAAGTCCATGCCCGCTGTCAGATGCGCGCGGGTGCCCCACCACCGGATCGCTCATCGGAAACTCTCGTCGAGTGTGATCCTCTCCTCGAAGCTGCCCGTCGTCTGGATCCAGCGCGCGTCCAGGAACTCCTGCAACGGGCGCATCCGGAGCCTGCACAGGGGGATGAGGTAAATGCAAGAAGACATCATTCCGAGGAGGGACTTGATGGACCTCACTCTGGCCGCGTCCGCAACCAGCATCCGCTGCACCTTGCCCAAATGGCCCTCGTCCTTTCCTCCGACGGAGATGCCAGAAGCGACACTGTGTCGAGCTTCGCTCCCAGAAACAGTGCGTCTTGCGCGGGCACCAGGTGGGACCTTGGCATAGTTTATGGAGAATCCCAGGTCCGTGAGAAGTTGGACGGTCCTTGCCGTGTGCTCCACGGCGAGCTCCTTCGTCTTCGCTCGGATGAGCCAGTCGTCCAGGTAGGGGTAGACGTGGATCCCCTCTCGGCGCAGCTGCGCCGCCACCGGTGCGAGGCACTTGGTGAACACCCTGCGTGCCGACCTCAGTCCGAAGGGAAGGGCTCTGAACTGATAGTGACGCCCTTGGACCACGAACCTGAGAAACTTTGGGTGTCCCTTTAGGATGGGAATATGGAAGTAGGCATCCTCCAAATCCAACGACGACAGGAAATCGCCCTCCTCCAGCTGACCCAGGACGTGTTGGAGGGTGACCATCCGGAACTTCTGTGCCTTGATGAATTTTTTCAGTCGTCGTAGGTCCAGGATGGGACGCCATCCTCCTGTCTTCTTCTTCACGAGGAAGTATCTTGAGTAAACTCCGGAGCCCCGAAGCCTCTTTGGGACGAGCTCGATGGCGCCCTTCTTGAGCATCGCCTTTACCTCCAAGAGAAGTTGAGGGACGTGATGTTCTTTCCTGGCCACAGGGGGGACGCGCGGGCACCTCTTTAGAAACTCGAGCGCGTGACCCTGGGCTAGGGCGTCCAGCACCCAACGGTCGGTGGAGATGGACTCCCACACGCTGACGAAGCTCGCCAGCCGGCCTCCCACCGGGGTGCTTCGGTGGGGGCCCGACCCCACGGCCGGTTCAGTCCTGCTTCGACGAGGCTTTGCCGCCTTGACCACCTAGGCGACGACGGCGGGGTCCGCCTGACTTGCCTCGTCCCCTGTAAGCTTCCTGCGACGACGAACGGGCCGCTTGACGGTAGGTGGAAAATCCGCCGCCGGAACCTTTGGAAGCACCCTGTTTGCCTGCGCCGCTCCTAAAGGGCGGCCGCCGTTGCTGGAGAACCCCAAGAGCCCGGGCCGTCTCCTTGTCTGCCTTGATGGCTTGAAGGGAATCGTCCACTGTTTTCCCAAACAGGTTGTTTCCGTCGAACGGCATGTCCAAGACTCTGGTCTGCACGTCCTGACGGAAGTCAGTAGCCTTGAGCCATCCACGCCGCCTAAGGCACACGCCGTTGCCCAACTGGCGAAATCCAGTGTCAGCGAGGTCCGTCGCAATCGTAATGGCATGGTCCGACGCCACCTCTCCTTCCTGCAAGATCTCTAGGGCATCCGCCCTCTTGTCGTCCGGTAGGAAGTCCAGCAGGGGGGCCAGTTTGTACCACAACTCCCTGTCGTAGCGGGCTACGATAGCCAAGGCGTTGGCCGCCTTAATCGTCGTCGCTGCAGACGAGATGACCCTGCGTCCCATCGTATCCAATTTCTTTCCCTCGCCGTAGAGGCCGCGGCCCCCCCCCCGCTTTCTTCCTGGCCGCCGCGGAGACGACCGAGTCCGGGGTCGGCTGTGCCCGAAGGCACAAGGGGGCCGCGTCCGGGACCCGGTACTTCTTCTCATACCGATCCCTTCTAGCCGGCGTCGTGGATGGGTTCTTGAGGAGGGCGAGGCACTCATCCCAAATATCGTCCAGTAGAGGTACGGAGAGGACCGTCTTCCTCTTGGCCTCGCGCCTTTGATAAAGGAAACCTTCCTTCTTCTTCTCTTCCGGGCAGAGCTGGAAAAGCTAGGATGCCCTGGCGATCATGGAGTGAAACGATCCAATCTCGTCGGGCGGGGAAGCCCGGGTGGGAGGTGACTACGGCAGATCCTCGTCGTAAACCTCGTCGTCCGTACCCGTCGCGGCCGTGTCAGTCCCCGTATCATCCCCGCGAGTCGTGGACGGGGAGGAGGGCTGAACAGGGCGCGATGGCTGAAAAGGAGGTGGAGGATGAATCCTTCTCTTAGGGGGAGGGCTCCCAGAAGGGCCTGGCTCCGGGTCCCCCGTCGGGAGCGGTTCCTCCGCTGGTGGTAACGGCAGTCTCGTCCTTATCTCCGAGCATAAGGACTGTATAGCCAACAAAATGGCCGCCGAGTTGTCTTGCGGCACTGGTTGAGGGGAGTCCGACGGGCGGTCAGGGGCCCCGTCGGCATCCTCGACATTATCGTCGTCTCCTACGTCGGGGTCCCTCCCGATGGGCTGGTCTTCTTCCACGCCAACGCCGTGGCTTAAGACTTCGATCAGCTCTTCCTCAGAGGTTGAGGCCGAATCCACAACGACCTCCTGCCCCCCCCTTTTTCTTCTCCGTCGGAGGTTTCACGGGGGTCCTGTCGATGGGCATAAAAGAGGACTCCCTCCGCGGTGGCAGGGAGACTCTGAGCCCCGAGGTCGCCACCACTGGTGTAGCCTCCACAGGCTGAGCCAGGGCCGCCCCAACTGTCTCGATAGGGGCCTTGGCCGGATGGATTAAGGCTTTCACCACCCTCACCGCCTTCTCCTTGGGGGGAGGGTCACTGCCTCGCTCTCCCTCCGATGGGGCCTTCGAGCTCGACCGGGGCCTCTCCAGGAGCTTCGCCGGGTGCTCGGCCTTCCTCTTACCCGAACCAGAGCGTTGGCTCGTGGTTGATGGTGCCGGGGAGGATGCGCCCTGCCTGGTGCCCGTAGAGGCCGACCCTTCAGCGTTCCCGGTGCCAGCGGACTCGCGGTGCTTGGCCTTGTGTTGGACCCCCGTCGCCGGGGTGTCCTCAAAGGTCTTAGAAGACCGCTCGGATTTCTTCTTCTTCTTCTCGCCTGACGGGCTCTTCCCTTCCAGCCAGTTGGCGAGACGTTGATGGCGGTCCTTCATGGTCCGCTCCGACATATTGCCGCAAAACGCACAGTCCTTCTCCACGTGTGTCTTGTCCTCATGTAGGCAGTAAAGACAGAAGGAGTGTTCGTCCTCCTTAAAGACATTCTGAAGCTGACATCCAGGGCAGACCCTGAACAGCTTTCCGGGCGTCAAGCTTCCCTTCTCCTGGGCCATGTCCGAGATGGGCCTGAGAAACTTCTGGAGTCCTCCAAAAGCGTGGCTCGACGAAATCTTCACCCTTGAGGGGCGTAGATGAATCCGACACGGGTCCCCGTTGATCGGATGAAGAAACGGTGGAGCTTGAGGCTCTTTTGACCGAACAATCGAAGTTTTTGAGAAAAAAACGTGAAAAAATAGCACTAACGCTCGAGAGCAATAGCACGAGGATCCCAACACTTGAACGTGCGGTAAAAATCTGAAGATGGCTGCCAGAGGCGGGGCTTAGGTAGAGGGCAGTCATTGGCTGTGGTCAGTATGACGCAGAGATCAGTGATTGGTTACTACTACGAAAGACAGATCAGAAACGAAACTGATACTGGTTTTTTCTTTACCGAGGATTCCCAGCCTGACGACGGGGAATATTCATGAGCATGTGAATCCATGCCAGACCCCATGCTGGAGAAATTGTTATTTTTTTTCTTTTTGAAAGAATGAGACAGAAATGGTCATCCCAGAGCCATCACCAGATGCCATCTCGTTTGGACAGTAGCGACAACCCACAGAACTTTCTGAGCAGGGATGGATGGGAGGGTTGATGAGAAATCTGCAGGTGAAGAATCCATAGAAAGATCATTATGGTGAGTGATTTCTCCTTCAATGGACTGCTTTTCTCCAGCAGATTCCTCATCAGGATAGACTCCCCAAGCAGTTAGGATAACAGAGGAGGGCAGAAAGATTTAAACCAGTAAATTCTGTAGAACCGCCCTCCCAAACCTTGCATCAGCTCTGCATGCAACATCCAAGTCACAGTGCTTGGTGAAGGTGTGCAAGGATGACCAAGTGGCCGCACAGCATATTCCCCTTGCAGGAACCCCCCCTCTGGAGGGCTGTAGAGGCTGAGACCCCTCTGGTCGAGAGGGCTCTGATAACTGTTGGAAGCTCCTTGCCTGCCGATTGGTAACATTCTGATATGCACAAAATAATCCAGTGTGACAGGGTTTGTTTAGTGATGGCAAGACCTTTTCTAGACAAGGAATGGGCCACAAACAACTGGTCCGATTTCCTAAACTCAGATGTGCGAGCAACATAGAAGCTTAACGCTCTCTTGGGGTCAAGGTGATGGAACCGCTCTCCCTCTTTTGAGGGATGTGGAGGAGGGCAAAAAACAGGTAATCGTAGACTGGGACAGATGAAACTCTGAAACCACCTTAGGAAGGAATCCTGGTCTGACTTTAAGAGAGACTTTCTCACAAAATAACTTCAGAAAGGGAGGTTTGCAGCACAAGACGCAGTTCGCTAACCCTCCTGGCAGATGTGAGCACGGCCAAAAAGTCTTAAGGGATAACAGCCACAAAGATAATGAATGCATAGGCTCAAACGGAGCCGCCATCAGATAGGTCAAAACCAGATTAAGATCCCAATCTGGGACAACAAATGGGTTGGCAGAAAGTTATTGTGAAGGCCCTTCAGGAACTGGGCCATGACCAGAATAGTAAATACCCCAGGACTGTGGCAACGTGAAGGCCTGAGGAAGCCAGTGACAGAAGGAACTCCATCACTGTGGTGGTGGGGCAAGCAATGGGGTCAGTCTTGTGTTCCCTGCACCACGCCTCAAATCTTCTGCACCTGCACGCATACAGATATCTTGTAGAAGGTCTGCATGCAGCCAGCAACACCTCAAGCACCTCCTCTGAGAGGTCCCAAACATCAAACCTCATCCTCTCAAGAGCCACGCATGCAGGTTGAGGGAATCTGGGGTCGGGTGGAGCACCTGACCCTCTGACTGCGTTAGAAGATCCATACGCCGAGGCAGCCAGTGAGGCGGACAGATGGTCAGATCCAGGAGATCTGAGTACAATGTTCTCCTCGCCCAATTCGGGGGGATCAAGATCATGGTCGCTCCACTTCAACCTCCAGAGAACCAAAGAGATGTTGGGAATCGGGGGGGAAGGCATAGTGGAGAGGGAACATCCAATCCAATAGAAACGCATCCCCCAGTGCACTGTTTGCTGGGAATTCCCTCAAGAAAAACAGTTTGCACTACCTGTTCAACTCCGTGGAGAACCGATACACTGCTGGGGTACCCCAGAGAGTGAAGACCCCCTCGAGGACTTCCTGGCACACTTCACAATCGTGTGAGAACGAGCTCTGCCTGCTCAGAGCATCCACCAAGGTGTTCCCTGCCCCAGCCAGATGAACTGCTGAGACCGAGATTTGGTTCTCAAGCAAACAGAACCACAGCTGAATTGCCTCTGCGCAGAGTGGGAGGGAGGGTTGGGGGGAGGGAGGAGTACACACCACCCTGCTTGTTGAGGTAGTTCATGGCCACCATGTTGTCCATTAGGACGAGGACATGCTTCCCTCCGATTGACGGGGCAATGGCCCTTAGGGCTAACCTGATAGGCCGCAACTCCAGCCTGTTGATATGCCACTTGGATTCAGATGGAGACCAGATGCCGCTCACCTGCAAATCCTCGCAGTGGGCACCCCAACTCTCCAGGGATGCATCTGTGACCACTTGGGCCTGGGGCCAAGGAGGCCAGAAGGGCTCCCCCGCCAATAGATTGCTGCATGTGTCCCACTAGCTGAGTTCATGGACTACTTGGCTGGACACAAAGGCGATCCGTGAGAGCTCCCAGATACTGAGACCACTGGTCCCTCAGGAGCCACTGGAGGGATCTCATACGCAGCCTTCGGCACTAGAAAAATATAGGAGGCCACGAGACCCAAGAGGTGGAGGAAGGAAGCCGATAGAAGAGTGGCGTGGTTCTGAAACAAATGCACCATCTGGGCTATGTTGCTGACTCTCTCGGCAGTAGGAAAAGCCTTCTCTACCTGGGTGTCTAGGACTGCTCCGCTGAACTGGAGCTGCTGAAATGGTGTCAAATTGGATTTCAAGTTGAGGGAGATGCCCAGCCTGTGCAGTAGTAGGCAGGTGTCCTCCAGATCAGACAAGACCTGCCCCGCTGAGTTCCCTCGGATCAGCCAGTTGTCCAAATACAGAAATACATGGACTCCGGATCTCCTGAGGTGAGCCGCAACTACTGCCATGAGCTTGGTGAAGATGCTTGGAGTGGAGGTCAACCCAAAGAGAAGCACTTTGAACTGATAGTGCTTGTTGCCTATGAGGAACCTTAAGAACTTCCTGTGCTTTTGATGTTTAGGCATTACAAAGCAGGTGACCTAGCCGCTGCTGATGCTTGTTGGCCTCTACAGGGCCATTTGCCCCTTCAGGGACGCGAGGAGCGCACCTGTCCTTGCCTGGCTTGCGGGAGCTGCACCTTCCTGCCAAAGGGCACATAACGTCAATAGCCTCTGCCCCTGGAGGCAAAGCTGAAGGCCCAATGATTTAGCAGCCAACTTTGATTCCTTGAATTTCTCTAAGACTTCATCTGCTTTCTGCCTGAAAAGCATGTCACCTTCAAAGGGCCTGCCCATCAACCTGTTTTGAACATTTGGAGAGGAGCCAAAAGTTTTTAGAAAGGCTTGGCATCATATTACAACTGCTGAACCCATTGCTCTGCCAACGCAGTCTGCTACGTCGATGCCAGTTTGTAATGACTGCTTGGCTATCTTCTTCCCATCTTCCACCAACTGTTAAAAAAAAATGTCCCGCATGGTACCCTCAGGGACGTATTCAGCAGCATGTTCCACAGCCTTGCATTAGCCAAAAGAGTACTTGGCAAATCCACATGCTACATTAGTGGCTTTGAGCGCCATGCTACCAGAGCTGAACACCTTTCTGGAAAATGGGTCCGATTTCTTCCTCTCTCTGTCAAAATGCAGATTAAAGGTGGATGCTGCATGCAGGTCTGGTGGAAATAGTGGCAGCCTGTATAACCAACCCTTCCGACCTATACTTCCCTGTAAAATTGGCATTCACAGGGGGAATGGCACAAGGGTGCTGCCATAAGGAGGCTAAAGGGTCCGCAATGGCTGGGTTGAAAGGCATGTTATGCTCGATTATAGGATTCTCGTTCGAAATGTCGGTAAACTCATACTCCTGAAGAAGGGTAGTGGACGCTTTCAACACCAGGGTGCCAACCACCCTGTGAACCAGATCCCTGAACCTAATATTAGCGTGGGTATTATTAGGGAGAATTCTCATTCAATGGCTAATTTCCCTTACCTAGTGAGTCCCTCGGCAGCTTTGCTGGATTTCTGGAGTTCTTTTTTTCAACATGGTAAGAGTGTGAGCTTTTCCCCACTCTTACCCATGTTTTGCCATATGTATTTCATCTGCTTTTTTTGATTGTGGACTCGAGTACACCACTTCAGTAGCCCCCTTCTTTTGTGCGTTACACAGCACCTTCCGTGTAGTGAAACAGGGTTGTCTTTTAGACTTGACACCGACTCCATTCTGGGGCTGACTACAGTCCCCCAGAAAAGGGCAAAGTTGCCATTAACTTTAGTCATTTAACCACAGATCCAGTACACCCCATCTTACATGGAGTACTGGAAAGGGTTAATCCTTAGCCCTTTTTATCTGTACCTCCTAGAGCATTGTTTTGCTATTAACATTTAGACTTGGCTGGTGGCAGTGGTATCTACCCTAACCTTTCTACCGCGATTATATTATATAAATGTGGTATTGTTTCAGGCTATTATATTAGCCTCGAACTTAAACCCGCTTGACCATATACTTTTTCTTTTGGTTCCGGTCGGGTTTATTCGCCATTTCTTTTTGTTAAAGTACTTCTTGTGTTTTACTTTGCGCGGCAAACCAGGTTTGCCTTCTTTGTTCAGTCTCTGGAGGATAGCTCAGTGTCAACGTGATCGCCTTGGAAGCAATGCATCACAGAGTAACACAAGTTCGATCCCCGGGTCCGCGCTTAGAAACCTCTGGGTATTAAGCGCGTTATAAATAACCTATCATATCACATCACAGTCTTTTGGCGGGCATCTGCTAAGAAGCCCTCCTCTAGGCACCTGGGTGTCTAGGTGGGCTGAATGTGAGGGAGGGGTGTAGTCACCCCCTGCACAGGGTATCCTAGGAAACCCAAGTCGCACTTTGCCATGATTGGCTGAGGTGGTTGTCCGGGCTGGACAACCCCCCTGCTGCTTGATTGACAGCCAGGCTGTGTGAATGGGGGATTTTCACATAAAAGGCAGGTCTTCTGGGCTAGAGGTCAGAGTCGCCAATGGAACTATAAGGAACCGAAGAGAAGCGGAGAAGAAGACGGCTGCTGCAACTAACCCGTCCCGGTGAAGCCCTGCTGCAGTCCTGAGCCATCTACCCTTCGACGACCAGAGAATATCCAGTCCGGAGTCTTCTTCCCTTGAGCCTGGTGGGGATAACCAGCTCACCTTTTACAGCCAGAGGATCCTCTTCTTGGTCGAAATCGCTGCACACGGCTGTAGTGGTCCAGATAGCCATCTGAAGAGCCTCTCCTGTTTTCTTTTTTTTTTTTAAGACGCGCACCTTTTATTCACCGTTGCTGCTGCCGGCTTCATCCCTGTGTGGTGCAGACCCCTCCGGACGTCGTCCTTCGTCCTGAAGCTCCAGGAACCGTGGGTCTGCAGGAAACTACCGGGAACAACTGCCGTGGCACGAGCCTCTTCTTTGAATAAGGTACTGTGTTCTGCTTGAGGAATTAGGGTGAATCCCTTTTCTTCATCTCCAAAGCTTGCCCTGGTCTTCCCTCCTTCTTATAACTTTTGTTTCCTCCGTTGACAATATCTAAGTACTCCTGGCTATATTGAATCGTGAACTGTCCGACTGTGTGATCCTCAACAACAGGAACCCGGTTCCACTTGACACTGGCTCTGGCCTATTGACTCTTGAATTTCTGTCAACGAGTGTTCTCTGATTCTGTCTGCCTTGACAAAAGTATTGCCTATGATTTTTGCCCCCAACTCTCTCTGGTTAACTCAGGTGCTAAGTGTGTTTTTGCCCCGGTAACATTTCTTGCCGCGGATACGCGTTTCTTTAGTAAAACCGAACTGTCATTGCTGTCAAAAAGTGATCGCAAGTGTATTCCCGGTAACGTCTTTTGTTTCAGAACACCGGTCCGTTAAAACATAAGGCACTTACCTTGAGTTAGAGTGTACCACAGTGAATTGGTTGTAGTGTATTCTATATGTGATTTTGAATTAATAGAAGTGTCGTGTTTATAACAAACGGTTTAAAAATAAATGTACTTATATATTTTACCTGAAACCTTGAGTCAGTGTTTGCTTGAGTCACAGTAATTGTGGTCCCTTTGTGCAATCTCTGCTACTGCTCATATACTCTTGAGATAAGCCTGGCTGCTCTGCTACTGCTACCACTTTAACATAGCAGTACAGGCTTGTACCAAAGGTAAAACTTGTATTGCTACCTGTAGTCTTAATTGTGTATAGTGGTCCCTAAGGGCACTGCACAGGATTCTGCCTGAAAGGGATAGGGCTGGTTTTGCTGTAACTCAAGGTCTGGATCCAGACCACTGGCGTCATGTAGACCCTGAGCTTGGGCCAATTAATCAACCTGGTCGTCGAAAAAAAAAGACGCCGCCGGCTCACGTGTAGACAGGGTCAACCGAGTCTTCAGGGACATCGACGGCAAATATGGAATGCATCGAATCGAAGAAACCCCATCGACAGCGGCACAAATGAACCGTCGTTGAGTGTCGCGCCGAGGGCTTGAGAATAGGCTTCAAAGGTGAAGCTTTCGATATCCAAGGTTCTTTCCGCGCTGAGGGACGCTGGGATAACCGATGGGCGTCATGGGCCTCGGCCTTACGGCCCTCTGGGGACTTACACCTGGTAGGCGTAATACCCAAAGACATTTTTGATGCTGACGGAGTGGCTGGCTTGGGGTCGGGAGCACTGAGCGCCGCCTTTGTCGCCAAAGCTCGTTAGTCGGGGGCTGGAGCCACACCTACAGTAGCTTGCCTCTTAGAAATTGCTAAAACATTGAAGTTTTAAAATGTTCTCACTCTGCTCGAGTGGTCAGCCCCGCCAAAGGGCTTACCTCGTTCCGACAACGGGCTGGACTTGCATCCAATGGCGGTGGTGCTGCTTCTTCGCGAGGAAGACGACAAGGAATGGCCCCTGGAATGGGACAATTTCTTGGTTTTCTTGCAATGTAGTTCTTTCTCATTGTTAGGAGTGGGTTCCTCGGTCTCAGCCTCTGAAGACCGGAGGAGCGACTGCGCCAGAAACTTGGCGCATGGTCGGCACAAGGCCAGTTTCCCAGCCCTCTCACGTAGGGATTTCGGCTGCATCTTTGCACAGGCCTACGTGTCATGACTAACACCCAGACACCATAGACGAACATTGAGGGGATCGGGCACAGACATTTTGGCCTCGTAATCGCAGCATCGATTGAAGCCCAAAACCCTATGAGACGACATTGCGTTGAAGTTTTAGAAGAAAAACGTGCAAACAGAACAAAAAGAACGCCAAGTAAACTAGAATCGTGTTCCCGATGCAGCGTGCAAGCGCGTGGAAAAAATGAATTTAAGTATGGGGCGTAATGACATGATATATATATATATATATATATATATATATATAGGAATAGTTTCTTACCTGTAACTCCATTTCTCCAGCATTGGTATCTTTCATGGATTCACATGCTTAGAATATTCCCCGTCGTCAGACTGGGACCCCTCGGTACACATATATAGCCTTTTCAAAAGGAAAACTTTCGACGCTTTTGTGTCCTATCTACGTCCTTCTAGGACCCGCCTACGCATGCTCTGCAGGCCGTGCTAGTATAAGAGGCCCGCCCCCGCGGCTCCCCTTCACATTTCGGCCCCTCCAAAGTAGGAAGGGTTAAATTTATCACATACATTACATACGGGGAGGTTGGCGGGCGCATGTGAATCCATGAAAGATACCAATGCTGGAGAAATGGAGTTACAGGTAAGAAACTATTCCCTTCTCCAGCATTGGATCTTTCATGGATTCACATGCTTAGAATAGATTGTATAGCAGCAACACTTGAGACGGCGGTGAGAATGTAATGTAACAATATATATATATATATATATATATCCTCACCCTACTACACAATGGGATAAGTTAAGTCATATAACGTTGCCCACAGAAAGTATATCGCCCTTAAGAGGGTAGACAACAGAATCTCCACAGGGAGGAGCTTACCTTACTGAAACAGATGGCGCAGGACAGCTCTTCCCATCTGCACCTCGTCTGCATGCTGCCTGGCAAGGCAGTAGTGGCGGGTAAACGTGTGGGGCACTGACCATGCCGCAGCTTGGCATATGTCCGCACGCGGAATTCCCGCCCATAACGCTGTTGAGGAGGACATCGACCTTGTAGAATGAGCTCTAGGATGTCCTTGCAGTGGCCTTCCGGCCTTAGAGTGACAAAAAGCAATCGTCGACGAGACCCATCTAGCCAATCCCTGTTTAGAGATTGCTTTTCCTCTCGTCGACGGACCATATGCGACGAACAGTTGCCGAGTAGCCCTGATGTCTTGTGTACGATGTAGGTAGAATTTCAGAGCCCTCTTAACGTCCAGGGTATGAAGAGTTTTTTCTGCTGCCGATGATGGAGTGGCGAAGAAAGTAGGCAGAACCACGGATGAGTGTTTGTGATATACCGTCGGAACCTTCGGGACAAACATAGGGTTAGTTGCCAGGACTACCTTGTCCTTAAAGAATCTTAGGTAGGGCGGGTCCACGACCAGCGCTTGTAGTTCCGAGATACGTCTGTCTGATGTGATAGCTATCAAGAATGCCAACTTCCACGAAATGAATTTTATGTCGGATGTGGCCATAGGCTCGAAAGGCGGTTTCATCAAGCCTGCCAACACTGTGTTGAGGCTCCACTTCGGGGGAAAACGTTTCACCGGGGGAAAAGCTCGAAATAAACCCCGCATGAAGTGTTTTACCAGTCTGTCACTGAATAGAGGGGACGACTGCCTCTTCCTTGTGAACCTCGAGATGGCTGCCAGGTGTACCTTTATCGATGAGGGGGACAATCCCTTTTCTGCCAAGAGGAGCAGGTAAGGTAGAACTTGTTCCGGCGTCACCAACAATGGTTGTAGGCCCTGTTGTCCTCTACACCATTCACAGAATCTCCGCCACTTATAGGAGTAAGATTTGTTAGTAGAAGGGGCTCGAGCCGCCTGTAGAATTTTTTGGCAATCCTCTGAAATGTCTAAAGCGCCGAACTCCGAGAAGTCAGGAGCCAGGATGTAAGGTTGAGACTGTCCGGGTCGTGATGCCACACCGTGCCTCTGTCCCGGGATAGAAGGTACGGGACCTTCGGAAACGCTATGGGATGTTCCAGCGATAGGTGGAGGAGGTCTGAGAACCACGGTTGCCTTGGCCAGTATGGTGTCACTAGAATCACCCAGCAATTGTATCTGCGTATCCACTGTATTGTTTTCCGTATGAGGGGAAACGGGGGAAAAGCATAGAGGAACATGTCCGTCCATGGGAAGGAGAACGCCTCCCCCACCGAACCCTCTTGGGGCCATCTGCTTGCAAATTGCTCGCATTTCTTGTTGTCTTTGGTCGCGAAGGCGTCCAGAGGGGGGTGACCCCATTTCTCGAACACTTTCCTCAAGGGACCTGTGTCCATTTCCCACTCGTGTATCTGGGCCATGCTTCTGCTGAGAGAGTCGGCTTGGCCGTTCCTCACTCCTGGCAGGTGATGAGCCACGAGGGAAATTTCGTGCTTCGATGCCCAATGCCATGTTTTCTGGGCTTACATGGAAAGAGTCCTTGATCGTGTCCCTCCTTGTTTCCTCAGATAAAACATGGCTGTTGTATTGTCGGTCAGTATTCGCACTCGCGAACTCTTGATGTGTGGTAGGAACGCCTTTAAAGCCCATCGTACCGCTCTGAGTTCCAGTACGTTTATGTGTAGGAGTGACTCCTTTGGAGACCAGCGACCTTGCGTTTGGAGAGCACCCATGTGCGCTCCCCATCCGGTTAGGGACGCATCCGTAACTATGGTGCTCTGAAACTCCGGCTCCTGTAGGGGCACACCGTTGTTCAGATTGTGGGAACTCTGCCACCACTGAAGGGTCCGACGTAGCTTGTCGTCGTCGATGGATATCCTGTCCGACCACGATCCCTGAGCCTGTGTCCATCGGTCCGCGAGGAATTCTTGGACTGGCCTCATGAACAGTCGACAGTTTCTCACCAGATGGATGCAGGATGCCATGGCCCCTAGGACCGAAACATACTTTCTCACTGAGATCCTGGTGTTTCGCCGTAGCCGGGCCGCTTGTTGAATGAGTCTTGAGGTCCTGTCGAGAGAAGGTTTCACCAGCCCTAACTGAGTCTCGAACTGTGCCCCCAAGAATACCAGCGTTCTCGATGGCCGCAGAGAGGATTTCTCGAAGTTTATGGCGAATCCTAGCCGTTGTAGAAGCTGCATGGTGGCTAGCAGACTTGTGTTGGTCGACGCTGGGGTGGATCCCCTTACCAGCCAGTCGTCGAGGAATGGGTATACATGGTGGCTTTGCTTCCTTAGCCAGGCAGCCACTGGAGCCAGGCATTTTGTGAACGTTCTGGGGGAGGTCTTGAGCCCGAAAGGAAGAACCTTGAATTGGTAGTGAGTTCGCCCTATTACAAAACGTAGGAATTTCCTGTGTTTCCGACACATTGGAATATGGAAATAAGCGTCCTGTAAATCCAGGGACGCCAGGAAATCTCCCTTTTGAACTGCGCGGATCACTTCCTGCAGAGTGAGCATCTTGAATTTCAGGCTCCTTAAGGACTTGTTGAGATCGCGTAAGTCTAGAATGGGACGCCATTTGCCGTTCGGCTTTTTTACGACGAAGTATCTTGGGTAGACTCCTTGACCTCTCTGTGATGTTGGAACTAATTCTATCACGCCCTTCGCTAACATGAGTGTAACCTCTTGTTGCAGTACCTTCATATGGGACTGAGCGGTGAACGCAGGTGGATTTGCGGAGGGTTGTGTTTGAATTGCAGAGAGTGTCCGTTTCTTATAGTGTCTAACACCCATTGGTCCGTCGTTATCCTTTCCCATTCGTCGACATATGCTGAAACTCTTCCCCCCAGAACGGTTCGTGGTATGTCACTGCTGATCTTTATTTTGCTTGTCTCTCGACGACGATGGGTATGATGGTCGTTTTCTGGAAGACTGGAAGTTTCGTCGACGGTTAGCCGATTGTGAGGCACGTCGGTATCCCTGGGAGGGGTAAGCCGATCTGGCAAAGGATCTGTCTCCAGAAGAGAATCTTGAATTACCTGAAGCCCCTCTAAAGGGACGAAAAGACTTGTAACTTCTGCCACTCTGGAGGGCACCCAATGAATGTGCCGTGTCCGAATCTTCTTTCATTCCTTTTAGGGCCTCGTCCACCTTCTCACCAAAAAGAAGGTCTCCCTCAAAGGGCATATCTAAGACCTTGTATTGCACTTCTGGCCTGAAGTAGGTACACTTAAGCCATGACTGTCGACGCAATACCACCCCATTGTTGACTTTCTTGAAGCCTGACTCAGCGAGATCCACCGCGATGTTTATTGCGTGATTTGAGGCTTCCTCACCCTCTCGGACCAGTAGCATCGCCGCTTTCCTCTGTTCTTCTGGAAGATGATCAAGTAGCGGAGCTAGTCTGTGCCACATCTCCCTATCGTATCTGGCCACAATTGCCAGAGAGTTTGCGGCCTTTACTGTGGTCGCTCCCACAGAGAGCACTTTCTTGCCAAAGGCATCTTGGCGTCTGGCTTCGTTCTCGGGAGGAGTCGTGCACTTGTGCTGTGCCTTTGCCTTCCTCGCTGCTGCCGCCGACACCACCGAGTCCGGTGTTGGTTGGGAGGATAAACACTTGGGGGTAGACTCTGGAGCCTTAAACTTTTTTTCTAGGCGTCCTTTCACTGCTGGTTCTGAGAATGGGCGTCTCATTGTTTGCAACCCCTCTTTCCATACATGGTCTAGTATTGGTATCGAGAACACCGACCTCCTTCTTTTGCCCATGTGGTCGAACAAAAAACAGTCCTTTTTCTGTTCTTCCTGGGACAGACCAAATTCTTTGCATGCCTTCTCCATCATAGAATGGAATGACGCAATGTCGTCCGGAGGGGACGGGTGAGCTGGGCTTCTGGGGTTTTCCAACTCCGCCTCTGACTCCCAGGTAGGATCCCTGGAGGGGGATAATGAGATATCCGACATGGCTCCCCTGTCAGACTCCAAATCTGGCAGTTCACCTTCCTCCTGTGCCAGTGTTGAGATTGGCGTGCGTGGGTGCGTCGGTTGACGGGACGGGCCCGGCTCGTCGACGGGTGACTGTGGCAGGCTTGCCTGGGGTAGTCGCTGGTCCAACGACCGCAACAAGGACTGAAGCGTGGACAGAATATCCAACGACAAAACCGATTGAGGATTGAGGAGAGGGGCAGAAACCGGTGTAACGGATGCCCTCGTCGACGACTTGTCAGCCGCTCGTAGCCCTAGGTCTGTTGGGCCAGCAACTCTCTCGTTCTCGTCCTCCGAGGACAGCAACATAGCTTGTTCTTGTAGCAAAGCCTCCGGGGGGGTCGGGTCAAAGACTTCAGGCCTCCTGTAGGACCCCCGTCGACGAGGCCCTCGTCGACGCCATTGTCGACGGGACGGTGGATGCCCCCTGTGCAAGTGGCAGGGAGGCGGCCGATGACTGGACCGCCGTCGACGACGTAGACTTCGCAGGTGGTTTTGGCGGTCCCGCCTTCTCCACACTGTGTCCGCTTCTACTCGACTCTCGACTCGTGGTCGATCTGTGATGATCGCCAGAGGAGGATTTCCTTTCCTTCTCATGCTTTTTTGATGAGGATGATTTCTTTGCCGAGGAGTCTCTGGTGGAGTGACTTCCAGACGACTCTTTTTCTGACGGTTTAGATTTCTTCGCCGGTGGTTCCGACGAGGCCGCACGGCGTGATGTTTTCGCCGACTGTGTGGAGCCCACCTCCGAGGGGGGGTATGCCCCCGCTCCATCATTCAGCCATGCCACCAGGCGTCGGTTCCGGTCTTTGAGGGTTTTTTGAGAAAACCCCTTGGATATGTCGCAGGTATCCGCCGAATGGTGAGGGTGGAGGCAATATATGCAGTCCATATGTCCGTCCCCCTCGTAAACCTTTTTTAAGCCGCACGTCGCGCATGGACGGAACAGCGCTTTTCCTGACACAGAGGACATTATACTACTCGAAATCCAATAACGCAACCTAGTACAAAACAGTAGGACAACACGAGGAGATCCCACTACTTTGGAGATGGTTGAAATCTGAAGGGGAGCCGCGGGGGCGGGCCTCTTATACTAGCACGGCCTGCAGAGCATGCGTAGGCGGGTCCTAGAAGGACGTAGATAGGACACAAAAGCGTCGAAAGTTTTCCTTTGGAAAAGGCTATATATGTGTACCGAGGGGTCCCAGTCTGACGACGGGGAATATTCTAAGCATGTGAATCCATGAAAGATCCAATGCTGGAGAAATATATATATATATATATGATGCCTGACGTCACTTCCGGAGCAGACTATCGAGAGCCAGACAGGACGGACCGAAGATCGGCGGCCGAGTTGAGGTCCACTACGCCCCCTGTCAAAAGGTTTCCAAACAACAGAGCTGGATGATGGATATCTATCATGATGAGAAATCTACGGGAGAAAAGCAATTCATTGAACATGAAATACTGCAGAGAGTGTACCCATATATAATAAGGATGGGTGTAAATTATCGTCTGATTTCGATAGTTGATTCAATGGGTAAAATGTTTGATAAAATGCAAGAATTGTGAGGATGACAAACTCTGGATCAGTTGGGCGCTGGTAGGGTATGGTGGCCCAATGGTCGCTTGTTGAGCGATTAGATCAATTATATGGTCCAGTCAGGTCATAGTCATTAATTTGTTTATTTTTGGTTAGTTGGCACCAAAGAAAACATCATTGTAGAAATGAATGACAAGTTTTTGACACAGATTCCCGAGAACGCTCACACGCAACGAACTCGCCGGACCCGGCCAACGATCGGCTATCCAGCCCCCCTGGCGCCCTTATCTGGGAGGACCAGTTTACAGCAATTGAAGTCCACCCCTTAACTCAAATGGCCTTGAAAAAGACTTAGGTTGAAAAGCGCGTCGGCTGTGTAGCGAGTTACCATGTCAAAAACTTGTCATTCATTTTTACAATGTTGTTTTCTTTGGTGGCAACTAACCAAAAATAAACAAATTAATGACTATGACCTGACTGGACCATATAATTGATCTAATCGCTCAACAAGTGACCATTGGGCCACCATACCCTACCAGCGCCCAACTGATCCAGAGTTTGTCATCCCCACAGTTCTTACATTTTAATGGGAACCCCGGAGTTGGTTCCTCAACAAACCGGGATCCAGGCTGCTGGTCAGATTCGGCAACAAGAAAAGAGGAGGTGCGCAGGAGAAAGGGAGTCCTGCCACAATCAACTCCACGTTTGATAAAATACTCCTAAAATAATTGGAGAATTAGATAATTGAAACTAACGAAAAAGACAATTGTAGGCAGGCTTCTTAAAAGGGAATTAGTACGGTTGACCAGGTATTTAGAGTAACGCTACTGGTAGATAAATATGCTTTACATGTGGTTTTTTCATCTCAAGACATCATTTGATGAAATCCCTAGAGTTGAATTATGCAGAACGATGGAAAGGAAGAATGGTCCAAGTTGGCTGTTGATCGCTATAATGCAATTATATGCAAATAACATGGCCTCATTTCCCAGTTCAAAAGGAACAACGGCAGAAGTGTTTCCTGGCGCCCACACCCTTTTCCCTTTACTTTGACAGTGTTTTGGATAAATTGGATGTGGATTAATAAAACGTTACTCACTGTAGTGACTACAATACTCCTAGTCCATGGGTCAATTTTCCTTCATCCTGTATGGGCACCCCCCAGTACGGGTCCGGAACCTTTTAGCAGCGAAATATTGAGCTTCCCCTTTAAATTTAGTAAAGTGTGCAGGGGCACGGGCATGACAATGCCTGCAAAACCCCGTCCTCCAGCACTTCACCCAGACCCTTTTGCATGTCCAACACTATTAGCTGTGGTTCTTGGACAGCAAGAGTAGGTTTCAACTTGATGGGGGATGGAAGGTGGGTCGTATGGAGGAAAGGGGAATATCGACTAGAAGTATTGTTGTCAATATGTTGAGTAACATTTTATTACTCCTACGTCCCGTCCCCTTACCTCCATCCTGTATGGGTGATCCCAACATAACCCTTTCTATCGGTGGGAGGTTCTGCATGGCTTATGAGGATGCTTACAGGTTTTTTAATATCACCTGACCGTAGGCTGTGTCTGACCTGGAGTTGGCATCCAAAGAGTAGTGCTTGCAGAAGGCTGATGGGGTGGCCCAAGCAGCCGTTCTGTTGATGAAATCCCAGGAAGCATGTCTTTGGAATGCGACCGCTGTTGCTTTTGACCTTACAGCGCGTGCATTAATTCCTTTAGGAACACTCTTGTTCTGTGCTTTGTAGGCTAAGGCCATCCACCTGGCTAAAGACTCCTTGGAAGCTTGGGCTCCCGGAGTGGTGCCACTGAATGTGACAAATAAGGCTTCTGTTTTCCCCAGTGCTTTTGTACGCAAGAGGTAGAACTTGAGCACCATGCGTAGATCTAGAGTGCAGTGCTTTCTCTGCAATAGACCGAGTGTTTGGAAAAAACACAGGTAAACAGATCTCCTGGTTTATGTGAAAAGGTGAAACGATCTTTGGGAGGAACTTGGGATGCGTTCTGAGGACCACCTCATCCTTGTGAAATACTGTGAGCGGCTCAGACGCCGACAGCTCCTGGTGTTAGGCAGAATCCTGTGCAGTGTCCTTAGGGACTACTACACACAATTAAGACTACAGGTGGCAATTCAAGTTTTACCTTTGGTACAAGCCTGTACTACTATGTTAGAGTGGTAGCAGTAGCGGAGCAGCCAGGCTTATCTCAAGAGTATATGAGCAGTAGCAGAGATTGCACAAAGGGACCACAATTACTGTGACTCAAGCAAACACTGACTCAAGGGTTTAGGTAAAAAAGATAAGTACATTTATTTTTAAACCATTTGTTATCAACACGACACTTCTATTAATTCGAAAACCACACGTAAAATATACTACAACTAACAAATTCACTTTGTAGAGTACTATTCGAGGTAAGTACCCTGTGTTTGAATGGACCGGTGTTACGAAACTGAACACGTTACCGTGAATACAATTGCAATCACTTTTGACAGTTCGGTCTACTAGATAAATGCGTATCCGTGGTAAGAAATGCTACCGGGGCAAAAACATACTTAGCACCCGAGATACCCAGAGCGAGTTGGGGGCAAAAATTCACAGGCAATATGATAGTTAGGCAGACAGAATCGAAGAACACACAGACAGGAATTCAAGAGTCAAAGGGCCGGAGCAAAAGTCAAATGACACCAGGTGCCTGTTGTCGAGGATCACACAGTCGGACAGTTCAAGATTCAACGTTGCCAAGAGTACTTTGATATTGTCAATGTTCGGAAGCAAACGTTATAAGAAGGAGGGAAAAGTAAGGACAAGCCTTAAAGTAGAGAAATAGGGATTTCACCCAAAATTCTTCAAACAGGACACAGTACCTTTCTCAAAGAACGAAGCTGGTGCCACGGCAGTTGTTCCTGTTGGTTTCCCGCAGATCCACGCTTTCCTGCAGCTTCAGCACGAAGAATGACGATGAGGGGGTCCGCACCACACGGGGATGAGGCCGGCAGCAGCGACAATTAATAAAAGGTGCGCTCCTTAAAAACAGGAGAGGGTCTTCAGGTGGCTATCCGGACCACTACAGCAGTGTGCAGCGATTTCGACCACGAAGGCAACCTCTGACTGAAGATGATGAGCTGGTTATCCCCACCAGGCTCAAGGGAAGAAGACTCCGGGCTGGATCTCCTATTAGTCGTTGAAGGTAGATAGCTCAGGACTGTAGCAGGGTTTCACCGGTACGGGGTAGTTGCAGCAGTCAACTTCTCCTCCACTTCTAGTCGGTTCCTTGTAGTTCCAGTGGCGACTCTCTGACTTCCAGCCTAGGAGACCTGCCTTTTATGCGAAAAAAACCCATTCACACAGCCTGGCTGTCAATCACCCAGCAGGTGGGTTGTCCAGCCCTGACAACCACCCTGGCCAATCATGACAAAGTGCGACTTGGGTTTCCTAGGATACCCTGTGCAGGGGGTGACTACACCCCTCCCTCACATTCAGCCCACCTAGACACCCAGGCGCCTTGAGGAGGGCTTCTAGGTAGAAGCCCGCCAAAATACAGTGAACAAAGAAGGCAAACCTAGTTTGCCGCGCAAAGTAAACCACAAGAAGGAGTTTAACAAAAAGAAATGGCGAATAAATCGCACCTGAGCCAAACGAAAAAGGATTTGGTCTAGCGGGTTTAAGTTTGAGGCTAACACAATAGCCTACAATATTACCACCGTTATATAAGATAACCATGGTACAAATTTAGGGTAGATACCACTGCCACCAGCCATGTCTAAATGTTAAAAGAACGAAATAATGCTCTAGGAGGTACAGATAGAAAGAGTTAAGAGTTAACCCTTCCAGCACTCCATGTAAGATGGTGTGTACTGGACCTGTGGTTACTTTTGACTAAGTAAAGTTAATGGTAACTTTACCCTTTTCTGGGGGAGAATAGTCACCTCAGAAACAGAGTCGGTGGGAAGTCTGTGTTAGGGAGAATTCTCTGTAAGGCTAATTTCCCAAACCTAGTGAGTCCCCCAGCAGCTTTGCTGGATTTTTGGGGTTTATTTTTTTCTCTCCTGCTAAGAGTGAGATTCTTTTGCTCCCACTCTTAGACATGATTTGAGGTGTTCCTTTGACTTTCCATGTGTTTTATGGGCTATGGGGTCTTTTACTCCATAGGGTCTCATGTGTTTTTTTGATGTGGGTTACACAGCACCCTCCGTGCCGTAACCCAGGGGTGTCGTAGCAACCCCCCAACATAGACTCCATACCCTGGGATTGACTACTGTCTCCCAGGGCATGTAAAGTCACCATTGGCTTTACTAGTCCCAAATTATGAACAGAAATCAGTACAAACCATCATATTGTGGACGTACTGGTCGGGGCAATTCGATTGCCCCGGGGTCTGTTGTTCGAGGGGGCACATCTCCGTCCCCCCTGATCGAGTTTTGGCTGGTGGCAGTGGATAGTACTTTTTATATTCGACTGCGAATATATCTCTATGGGATTTTCCCATTGTTCGAGGCTACCAACTTTAATTATTTAATTCTCATAGCCTCGAGCATACCGCCGGTTTATTTATTTAATATTAATTCACTGATTGGTATTTTTTTGCCAGAACTCGATTCTAACATGGCGTTTGTGTTCTCTTCTGTGACTCCAACCCAAGTCGAGCCCTTTGTTCCACTTTTTGGCGGGCTTCTCCACAGAAGCCCCCAAAAGTTGTGCCACTCTGTCTGGGTACCACAGAGGGGGTGTGGGAGGGGGTTTAGGAACCCTGGACTGAGTTACCTTGGTAACTCAAGTCGCACTCTTGTGTGATTGGCCCAAGTGGTGAGCCGGCTGGCTCACCACTTAGCATGTTTGATTGACAGCTAGGCTGAGTGAATGGGGGTGTGCTGCATAAAAGCAGGGCTTTGGGGACTGGAACTTCAGAAGTCGCCACAGGACCTAAGAATCCGAGGAGGGAGAAGCTGAGCTGACCTGCAACGACGACACCACCGGTGGAGCCCTGCTGAACCGTCTCACCACTTTTCCCCGACGACAGAGGAGATCTCCAGTCCGGAGAGTCTTCTTCCTTTGACTGGTGGGGATAACCAGTTTCGCCTTCTTTTCACCTTCCTGGAAGCATCTCGTGGCCGCCTTGCCCATGCCAAGCAACCGGAATACCATGGTTTACCACTACCGCGAAGAGAAGGGTAGTGCCTTTTAACCGGAGAACTCCGCGGCTGGTTTCTTCCCTGGCAGTGCAACAACCTCCATCTTTCCTCCACGGCGAGACCTCTTCTTCCTCTGGACGAAACACCGACTTGCACCTGCTGCCAGGAACAACTGCCCCCACTGGAGCTTCATTCACACTTAAGGTACTGTGTCCCGCCTGGCTTCCCTTGCGACAGATCGTTCGGGGTGACAGTAAAGCCTCGACTTTCGTAACCTGGGCTGGCCTGGGGCAACCTAGCTAACGTTTCCTGACTTAAATGTCATCCTTTTTGTGCGAACTATCTACAAAGACTCTTTGGGCATAACCCCCTGGTGAACCTGGACCCCTTCTGCTTGCTCTCACCAAGAGTGGGCCTTGCAATTGACTTCCTTGCTCTCCTGTAGAACTCTGCCTATCCTGCCTTACTGTGGTTCTTTGAAAAAGTATTGAAACTTGTGTGCTTCTTTAACGCTGCCTTTTTTCCTTCCCTTTCTTTACAACTTATTAGAGTGTCATTTTATGTTAAGCGCTCACCTCTGTCTGAAAATAAGTGGTGTTTCTCACTAAGACTTGTCTAATAAGTGAATAGGGTTGTATATAGATGATAGAGACTGTGTGGTGAATTTACTTACCTCGTTTTTGCTAGTGCAAATCACAAGTGTGTTTTTAAATAAATAATTATATACTTTTACACCAAAGCTCTGGTCAGTGTTTGTTTGTGCTACTGTGTCTCTGTACCTATTGTGTATACTCTGCATACTGCCTAACTCTTCTTGAGGGAAGTCTGACTGCTCAGCCAAAGCTACCAAGTGAATCTGTGTGGTACAGACTGCTACCAAGTGGGTTTACTGCCAAACACCTGTAGTCTTAAATCGCTTGCAGTGGTCCCTAAGGGAACTGCACAGGTTTCTGCCTAACAGTCTGAACGACAACCCTGTGTCACTGCACTGAAGGTGCTGTGTGACACATACAAAGAAGAGGTACTCCAGAGCCCACAATCACAAAAACAGGTAAACCACATAGCAAAATACAAGTAAGAGTGGGGGGAAAAGCTCACACTCTTACCGAGTGGAAAGAAATAACTCGAGAGATCCAGCAAAGCTGCTGAGGGACTCACTAGGTAAGGGAAATTAGCCATGAAATGAGAATTCCCCCTAACACCTGGATCTCGCTAACTCTTTGAGCTTAAGTAAGCACTACTAGCAGGACTGTCTTGAGCGTGAGCCACTTAATATCCATGGAGGCTATAGGCTCAAACGGCTTGTGTGCTAGAGCCAACATAACTACATTTGGATCCCAGACAGGGTGAGGCCAGTGTACCAGAGGAGATAACAATGAAACGTCCTTAAGGTGGCTTTTGACCACATGATTGGCCACAGTGAAGACTGCCATTTGAATTAATTTTTGTAGACCCTGATGGCTGCCAAGTAAGTGCGTCACATGTCCACTTGAACCCTTGTGTGAGCAAGAGGTGCCACGAAGGAAATCACATTGTCAAAGGGGCAGGTGAGCGGGTCGATTTGTTTATCTTTTGGCCAGCAGCAAAACCTCGCCCATTTACTTTTGTACTGGTTTTTGGTTAACCCCGTTCAAGCACACTGAATTATGCAAAGGCTACTGTCAGATAGCTTCCAGTGTTGTAGCTTTACCTGATCAGGAGCCAGGGTGCTAGGGCTAACCCATCCGAGTCCTGGTGGATCACAACTCCCCTCTGCGCTGTCGTGTAAGGAATCAAGAGTAAGACTCGGGCACAGTGGCATTATGGTGATTGTTAAATACTTTTATTGATCAAATTAAAGAGAGGGTTCGGGAAATCCTACCTATCCCTATCTCTAGGAGGGGTTCCTTGCTTCAACAAAACTAAGGAACATCCGAGACAGAATGTCGAAAACAAAAAGTTCTCTAGCTGATCGCCTGCATCTCCTTTCCAAAGTTCAAACATACACTTCGGAAGTCTAAAAGAAACCAACAAAGTTCTACCAGTTAAAGGGGTTCTTCCCGTTCCCTGGATTTCTTTATGTTTTCAGTGATCTTCACATTCACATTACCATACTCCACAATCCCAAGGGGGATAACTCTTCCCCTGAGTTTCCTCTGGTTTATACAGTTCATCAACTCAAGATTCATGATTTCTCTTTTGATCTCCTTTCGGGTTATACCATTCCACAATCTAAAGGGGTAAGAGCCTTCCCCCTTGAGCTATTCACAGGTCCACAATTCACAGGTTCAAGAGTATGCCTCTGCCTCAGAGCTTTCTTAGCTTTTCCACAGTACACCAATTTCCCAGTTCCACAATTCACAGCTTCCAGGGTTATGTTCCTTCCCTTGAACTTTCTTAGCTTTTCCACAGTTTACAGGTTTCACAATTCACAGGCTCCAGAGGTATGCTTCTTCCCCTGAGCTTTCTTGATCATACCACAGTTCACAGACTTCACCTGCAAAACGGGAGGGGAAACTGCCTTCCCCTAGATTCCACACATTTGGGGAACTGCTTTCCCCAATTTCCAAGTTTAGCAATTTTGATTGGGTGCGGGTCCCAGACCCGCTGTATGCCTGGTTCACTTGTCCGCCAGAATTTTCTTATTTCGTCAATTTGGTGCAGGTCCCAGACTCGCACTTAATCAGTAATCAACTCCTCGTTTCTATAGTTTCAAGATTCTTTAATTATACTTCTCATATATTGGGTCAGCAACCCTTTTTCATTTGTTTTAGTCTCTTTGCTCAATCGCCCTGGTGTCCCAGCTCCCTTGTTAGGGCTTACCAGGTTCATCAACGGTAGGTAGCATCCGCCATGAAGCGCCCTGGCATCCAAACCTCGCTCTCTGTGCTCACTGGTTTCTGTCGGCTGTTTCAGCGTCCTTCGCTTCTTGCTGCGGCTTGGTTGCCTTCTGGGATGGTGTTGAGTCGCCAATTACAGCAGGTCGGAGCACCACACTCGTGAGGGCCACCGTGGGGCTGTTAGGTCCATCCTGCAGTTGACTGAGGTCCTGATCTTGCGTATGACCGTCTGTAACAGCGGTGTTGGAGGGAACACATACGCATGAAGATGGAAAGCATCTCCTAGGGAATCGATTCCCTCACCCTCCCATAATGAAAACTGAAGACCTCTGGCGTTGCATTGCGATGGAAAGAGGTCCACCTGTGGAAACTCTCATTGATATATTGGCTGAGCGACTGCGTTTGTAGTTCCCACTCAGTTATCCTTGCCTAGCCTGCTCAGCCTATCTGCCTCTGAATTGCCGTCCCCCGGCAGATGAACTGCTCTGAGCAGTATGTTGTGCAACAATGCCAATTCCCAGATATCCATCACTATCATACATAGGGCCTCATTACGAGGTCAGCAGTAAAACCCGCCAGTAGGCGGCAGGCTACCGCCAACACCATAACACTGTTTCTGCCACCTGATTTCCCAGTGCCACTGGGATATAACGAGCGGTCGAACGGTAAATTCCCATTCCTGCCGAGTCCCATAGGACTCCATGGGAATGGGGACACTCCAGCACCGGCACTGTTGCAAATGGTGCTGGTGCTTCAGTGAAAACTCTGCCAGTAGGGGCCTGAACACCCGGCAAGTCAGGCCTGCCGGGAGTTCCATGGCCCCTACCGGCAGACTCATAGTTTGGCAGTCCATAAAGGGTGCTGGTATGCGGCTACCAGCACCCATATTTCCAGACGGCCAAACTTGTAATGAGGCCCATAGTCTTATGGATCTGGTGCCCTCCTGTTTGTTCACATAGAACATGGAAATTGATTTGTCCGTTCTCACCAGGACCAGCTTTCCCCTGTATTTGAGGAAGAAATGCCCTCAAAGCTAAACCAATCGGTTTGAGTTCTTGCACATTTATGTGAAGCTGCGAGTCCTGTCTGCTCCATACTCCATGTATGACATTTTTCTCCAATGTGGCTCCTGCCACGAATGATGGACTCACTTGCCAGAACGGAGCCCCTTGCGCCACATTGCTGGGCTCGATCCACCACCAGAGATCCTGATGGAGCGTCACAGGGATGAGCAGTTGGTCTGACTGCGATCCTTTCTCTTGATCCCAAACTAATCTGAATCCTCCTCATTTTCAACCAGGCATGAGGAACTGTCAAAATGCACAAGGCTCGCAGCCCCAAGAGATGTTGGAACTATCAAGCAGATGTAATCGGTCTGCTCCAGAAGTGGCGTACCACCTTCTGGATATCCGATATTGTCTACCACGTGGGGAAGTCATAGTGAGCCACTGTGTCCCACCTGGCGCCTAGAAAGAGAATATTCTGTGTAGGAGATGGCTGCGATTTCTTCAGATTGACCAAAAAACCCACTTGGTGCAGAGAATCCGAAAGTCTCCGACAGGAATGCGGTGTCCCCTCTGGGGAACTGGCCCGGACTAGCTAGTCTTCGAGGTAAGGATACAGATGTCCCTCGACCCTGAGCACGGCTGCAATTGTGTTTATGATTTTCGTAAAAATCACAAAGCGTTGAGTTGAGGCAAAAAGGCAGCACCTCGTATTGGAAATATTGGCCCATTACAGTAAGGCGTAGGAATCTCCTGTGCGGCTGATAAATATGGACGTTCAGGTATGAGTCCTTTAGGTCCAGGGAACACAACTTCCAATCTCCCTCGCAGCGAGCTTCTGTAATATGGGCTGGCGTCACCATCTTGAATCGCTCTAGGGGGAGGAAAGGATTGAGAACAGCAAGATACAGCACTAACCCCTCAGGCCAGCCTAGTTCTTCTTGGGGACTGTAAAAATCCGGGAATAAAACCCCCTTCCCCTGTGATCTCTGCAGAGTTGTGCAATTTCCCCGAGTAGTGCTGGGAGCCGATCTGGATTAGAGGTAGAGAGTGCGGGGCAGGGGTGAAATGGGGATTTGAATCCTGTGGAAACTATCGAGAGGATCCACAGATCGTTGCAAATGAGACAACAGTTGTCCCAGAAGAGAGACAGTCTGCCTCCCATGCGGGAGCTGTGGACCCGGACATGTATATCATTTTTAAGTGGAGTCTGAGGCTGAATATGAGGATGGGGACTGGAAGATTCCCTTAGTAGAGGGATGTTGCCGTTTCCTCCTATGCATGCTAGGAGATGTGTCTGGGTGACGGGTTCTCCTTTCTTGGAAGCCCCGGAAGACTCCAACCCTCCGGCCTTTTGCTGAGGTCGGCTCTGACCCTGAGTGTAAGGCATTGTGGAGGGCTTTGTGAGGAATGCAAAGAGTTTGGACATATAAGTATATGTTTTCTTTTTTGCAAGCTAGTCATCCGTAGAAGCATAGAATAATTCGGATCCCTCAAAGCGGAGGTCAATTTCCAAGCAGTTCTGCGCATGTCAACCCCCAGACATATACCTTTACTCGCCAAATCAATAAACCCCACTGATGCCTCCAGCATATCTTGCGCAATACCCTTTGCCTCTGCCAGGCTCACCTTTAAGGCTACCTGCCTGTCTATTGGGAGATTCTGCATAGCCGCTGCTAAGATCGTATCCACATTGGCCTGTCCAAGGTGAAGCCCAGCGTTAAGGTATACCTTTCTGCCAAAGCTAACCAGTAGCGTGTCCTCCTCGGCGAGACAGTTGATGAACGATGAAGTCGCTGCAGAAGCAGAGGGCTTGCAGTAGATAGAGGCTGCTGCTTCCATGGACGAGTGAGGCTGCGGGTGTGCTTAAAGCATCACTGTGTCCTTTTCCAACTGTCCGCGCATCCAAATGCTTGTTGGTTTGCAAATCGGAATGTGGCTTTTGCCATACATTTTTGACTAACATTACCACAGCTTTTTGCAGGGAAATGCCTGATTTGTTGGTGCCCCTGAGCGACAGTTTCTAGCAAACCTCCAGGCCCCTGTTGTGCCTGTTTGGGAGGCGGTACACCTAGAAAATAGGTTTGACCCTCCATGTGATCATGTAATGATTGAGCGGAAGCAGAGTTCTCCTCACCGTCATCCCCATCTGTAGTCTTCTCTGGTCTAGTTCCTGATCATGCACCTGTAAGGTGTCAGTTTGAGGAGCATCCTGTACCGTGTCATGCGCCACTGCGGCTACGGGAGCCAGCAGTGCCTGAGGAGGCGTGGTGGGGGGAGGCGTGGTGGAAGTAGAGGGAGCGGAGGCAGTGCCCCAAGCGGAGCCTGTTCAAGCAGCAACAATGGGGCCTGAGGAAGTGGTTGCTGAAGCAACATTTGCAGAATCACTTCTCTGATAAGCCCCTTAAGGATCCTGCAATTTGTTGGTATTTATTAGTGCCAACAATCTGTCAAAGAATCTGTCCTTGCAGGCTGCCTGTGAGGATTGCTGTGCTGATGAATCTTGATAGGCGCTGGGCTTTTGACCCGCACACTGCTCCACTTGGTGCTAGGGTGTGAAGTGGTATCCTTGTTGCCCCTGATATGGGCAGCCTTGATGATGTGGTGACCAGTTGCCTCAGTACCTTGGCGCTCGACTGTACATGGAGGGTGAGCATGGTTCACTGCCAGCCTCTGTAGCCCATTCTGAAGGCGTTGATGAGTATGGCATGCAAGAGCCAATATCTGACCTAGCACTGGCAGCTGCATGGCTGTGTGCCATTTTGTGAATTTCAGGCCCGGCACTGCCTACTACGTGGCTGGCCGCCATTTTGTGTGTCTGCCCCGGTACGTCAGGTATGCGTGGGAAAACAGGGTACGGCGTAGTATCCCTTATACTAGTCTTCTGCAAGGATTCAGTCAAAAATGTGTGACTTGTGCAGGCCTCAGAACCTACGCTGGTAGGCCCAAGGCCCTCAGTCGACCGACTGGTAGCCTGGCTCATGCTGTGTGAAGGCACCCCCTCAGCCGTATGCCTGGTGACAGAACCCGAAGGCTCCTCACACGTATGCGTGGTGCAAGAGCTTTTGTGCCCCTCTGTGCCAGGCCCGGAAGGACCTTGTGATCCCTCGGTGCAGAGGCAGGTAGCTTTCGGAGTCTCAGGCCTAATACCAGAAATAGAGTCTGAATGACCCCTCCCAGTGGAAGAACTCCCTGGAAAGGAGTCCCCCCCTGCTTGGGTGCCTTGATAAACAATGAACTTATCTTTTCCTGAGACTTGGAGGATTTACTGATGAAGGCCTTGATGTGATCCGGCAGAGATCTGGAGAAAATATCCTTCTACCTTGCTAGTCTATTCTTGAGTGTCCTTGGCATTAAGGCGCTGCAGGCAGCATACGCATCCCACCAGTGACCAACCCCCTAGGCACTCCAGGCAGAGCATGTGGGGTTCAGATGCCAGAAAGGAACGGTATCACGAGGCACAATGTGTGAACCCACCTGCGACAGACCGGAGGCCGGTGAGGATTGAAAAAGTACAAAAAAGTCAAGGGAACCTGCCACGTAGCAAAAAAGTGCTCAGAGATCGCTGGTAGGTCTGTTCCTGTCCGAGCAGAAAAAGGGACTGAGGTAAGGCGCAGAAGGGTGGGGCTTATAGGCGTGGTCATGCCCGTGGCTGCGCCCCTGGGCACGATACTAAATGTAAAGGGCAAGCTCAATATTTCACTGCCAAAAGGTTCTAGTCCTTTCCCCATACTGGGAGACGCCCATACAGGAGGAAAGGGGACAGGATGTAGGAGTATGTAGACTTGTCGATGTGCAGGAAGGGGGTACATTGAGGGGCCAGCAATGCAAGGCGGACAACCTTTTGATGATTGTTCAAAACATGCCATTTTATTAAAGTATACCCGATATTAAATATTAAATGCCTCACTCTCCCTACTCTGATGAGGATTTCCCTGCCTAACAAAACTAGAGGGAAACATTAACAGGATGACTGGCCCTCACACTTAAACATCAAATACACAAAGAAAATATATGGCAATTCAGATAACATCAACAATTTTATTGACAGTTTCTTGATAACCTTTTAGTAACCTGGGTGAACTCCCTTCCCCAGGATTCAAGGTATATTCAATGTTCATCAAACGAAATAAGGAAATCCACATAGGTGGAAAAGTCTCCGTTCAGTTCATGAAGTTTCAATGTTGAGGTAAAGTCTTTGTTAGGCAGAAACCTGTGCAGTTCCCTTAGGGAGCACTACAGAAGATTAAGAATACAGGTATATGCAGTAAATCTCCTTTGGTATCAGTCTGTACCAAAAAGATTTAGTTGGTAACTTTGGCTAAGCAGTCAGACTCATCTCAAGAGGGAGATGAGCAGTATTCAGGGTTTACCAATATGACTACAATACTATGGAACAAGGAAACACTGACCAAAGCTTTGTATCAAAAAGAATATATATTTATTTTACACACTCTGATGTTCACACACAAATCACTATTATTTAAAGTAAGTTAAAACAGTCAGGAAAAGTATACACAACTCCCTATTTAAATTGTAGGCAAGAGTGAAAACTGAGCAAAAGGGCAGTGTTAACTAAGCAGAAATGGCACTCTAACAATTTCTTCAGAGGGAGGGAAAGAACAAGTTACACAGGTTTAGACTCCTAAAACACACCAGCAACACTTCCCGATTGGATTGTGAACAAGTTAAGCAAGGCAGCACTTTAGTATCAACAGTACTTTGGGGAAAACCGAGCAAAATGGCACTTCAGCAATATATAAAGGGGAAGGAAAGGTGGTTATAAGGGTTTTAGGTGCACCAACACATTTCTTGAAGAGAAACAACCTAGAGAAGGCCGTTGTAACAGATTTAGCCAGAGTCAAGAGGCTTGTGCCAGAGTCAGTGGTACAAGGCAAAGTGCCTAGGTTCAAAATGTTTTAGTAGCTGCAGTCAAGTCTTTGTTAAACGATTGAAAAGGCGGTTGGAGGACGTAGAAAGATAATGTTAGGCGAAAAGGTGGCCAGCCCAGAAGGTAAGAAAAGGATTTAAAACACCTTTAGCAATACCCAACGAAACGGGAGGCCTGGCGGAACAATGTACCTTGAAAGTGGAAAAGGCTCCTGCTATGGCAGTAGTTCTTGCAGTTCGGGAGATCCAGCAGAGGAAGAGAGGCTCTCGTTGTGGAGGAATGTTCGAGTTACTGCACTGCCTAGGGATGAAACCAGCCACAGTGCTGCCAAAACAGAATAAAAGGTATGCTCCTTTAAATCGCGGTCGTGTTGGACGGGTACCTGGCTATCCGGTCTCCTTGTGCTTGGCACTGGCGATTTGACCAAGGCAGGTCCTGGAAGGCGATTGGCCAACTGGTTGATCCCACCAGCTCAAGGGAAGACGACTCTTGCAGGCGAAGATCTTCTCGAGTCGTTGGAGAAAAGTGGTGAGGATCTGTAGCAGGGCTTCACTGGTGGTTCAGTCGTTGCAGATGTCTTTGGCTTCTCTCCTCTTTGGCTTCTTAGTTCCAGTGGCGATGTCTTGTCCTCCAGTCCTCAGGACCCTGCTTTTATGCAACAAGACCCCCATTCATACAGCCTAGCTGTCACTCAACCTACCAGGGCAGAGTGTGACTTGGGTTGCCTAGGTAACCCTCTCCAGGGTGCCTATTCCCCCTCCCACACATCCTGTCTACCCCAGACTCAGTGGCGCCGAAAGGAGGGCTTCTATGCAGAAGCCCGCCAAAAGGACGAACAAAGGATCCCCGACCTGGGTTAGGATTTCAGAGAAAGACACGAGAAAGAAATATTATTTAAGTTCTGGCAATAAAAAACGACCAGAGTAAAGTTAATATTGAAATAAACCGGTGGTATGTTAGAGGCTGTCAGTAAAAGTGGTAGCCTCGAACAATGGGAAAATCCCATGGGGAAATATTTGCGGTCGAATATTTACGGTGGTAACCACTGCCACCAGCCAGAAACTTTGGAGAGAGGGGCTGTACGGTACCCCCTTGAAAAAGAACACTAGGGAAAAAACGATTAACCATTTCCAGTACTTCCATAGTAAGATGGGTTGTACTGGTTTAGTTCATAATTATTGACTAGTAAAGTCAATGGGGACTTTACATGCCCTGGGAGACAGTAGTCAGTCCCAGGGTAGGGAGTCTATGTTTGGGGGTCACTATGACACCCCTGTGGTACTGCACTGAGGGTGCTGTGTAACACACATGTTAAAAAGATGATTCCTATGGGGGTGAGAAAAACCTCATAGACCATAAGCACACAAGATAGCCTAAAACACACACTTGCAATCTGTCTAAGAGTGGGAGAAAAAGGGTCTCACTCTGAGCAGGAGAAAAAAATAAACCCTTCAAATCCAGCAAAGCTGCTGGGGGACTCTATAGGTAAGGGAAATTAGCCTTAGAAGAGAATTCTCCCTAACAGTCTTGTTAACCAGAGTTCCAAAAACAACAAAGCTCTTCTTCTTGGTGAAATAAAGACTTCCCACTTCCTCAAAATAGCATAAATGTTATTCCCAGACAGTGTTTTGCCATCACTTTCGTCTATCCAAGAAGACTTGGCACACTTCAAAGAAATACAACTTCTATAAATATTAGTGAAACAAGTTTTGGTTAACAGTTATGTCCCTATTCACAAGATTAGGATTCACAATAGGTATATTTGTCAAGATGACTTCACAGTGCTGCTGCTTCTACTTCAACAACTTCACTTCTACTAGAGTTTAACATGAGAACATTCTCCTTTGCCTCATAGTATTCCCACTTCACTTATGCTACTGAAGTCCTGCATCTACTCACAACCAGATATACCACCACAGCTTCAGCACTATGTGATACCACCACCGCGTTAGTACTTTATGATTCAAGAGGTTTTTTGACAAGATACACTTTCAGGTACTTCAACACCTTCAAATAAGCAAGCAACTCTTCCTCTGAATATGTCTCTTCAAAAGGGCAGAATCTTTGCCTCTCAAGTCTCTATGCCTCAACAACCTATGTTTGGCTTTATGTCCCACTTCTCTCTTTCTCTTAGTCTTTGGCAATATAGGTTGTGTCAACTTCAAATAATCTTTACAAGCCGCAAGGTTTCCCTTCCCCCAACTTTGCCTTCACCTCTCTGCCAACTGTTAGATGAAACAATTACCCAGAAGCCTTGGTACCACTCTTTTGGCAGCAGGTAATGCTTGCCCACTGGTATCTTAGGCAAGGTTGAACTTCTATTGGGCTCACAGTATCGGTTAGATTGTTTTTAGGCTTTGAGGAAGGCTGCTTTTAGTCTCAACAGGGGAACACTCTTGGCTTGGGGATTGCTTGCTCTCTCTCCAACTGCATATTCAGTGTTTAAACACTTGACTTTTTATGAGCAATGGTTGTTAGCGTGAATAAAGATGCAAAGTTCACTAATCCCTTTCAAAGTGAAATTAGGAACACAACCACTTTTTCATAAAGTTTACAAAGTTGAAATGTTCAACAGTGTCTTTTGAATTAGGTTTCACCACAATTGAAGAACTTATAGCAGTAAAGGCGCTAGTTTAATGGGCTACAACATTGACATGTGGTAACATGGGCAAACATAGGGAAGCACTAATGGTTCTCATGAACTGTGAGGGTGCTAATAAATTACAGTGGCTTGGCTACATTAGACACTCATTAACATCTCTTAACCATAACCAATTCTGGCTCAATCCGAGTACCATGATAGTCAACAGTAAGTATATAATAAAGGATGCTTACCGAGATTGTTTCTTTAATAAGAAATTAAATAAATGCCTGCCTGTCTGTCCAAATGTGGCCTTGAAAATGATCTTGGTGTCGAAAGCTACCAGACAGATATTAAGCAGCCATATATGCATACATTAGCTACATATGAAAATGAGATTCAAAATATTGCCACGAGCACCATTTGCAAAACAATGGAATAAAACAGGTACCGAAAATTGTCCATTCTGCAATGGTGTAACTGAATGCTTGCAACAAACAAATTATGTATCTCTCGGTAATGTCCTTTCTCATGGATGTTCCTCCCACAGATTCATCTATGTTATCCCTTATCCCAGCGCAGCTGTTCTCCGGAAACTTAAAAGCCGCCAGGGGCCTGACATGATGTTGCATTAAGTACATATGGCGGCACCGCACCCCCAGTTCCACCCTTTTCCCCTAGCACTCTGAAGTTGAGGGAGCATAGAACCAATGGTGTACTGGCTTCACGCAAAGAGGGGAAGGTAGGGAGGGTGATGAAGAATCGGTGGGAGGAACATGCATCAGAAGAACAAGTTACTTACCAACTGGTAACGTTCTTTCAACTGGATGTTCCTCCAACGTATTCCACATCTTTGACATGTAATGTCCTGGGAGGATAGCTCAGCGGCAACATGTTCGCCTTGGAAGCAAGACAACATGAAGCAACACAGGTTTGATCCCCGGGTCCGCGCTTAGAAACCTCTGGGTATTTAAGTGTGTTATAAATACGCAACTAAGACAACAAAAAAACCAATTATGCAACTAAAAAACCAAAACAATTCCTGTAACAGCGCCTCGATGCCTGTGGGCTGTGTGAGAGCTTTAAAAATGCAAAGTTTTTCGCCGGAGGGCGTCCTGCGTCGATGACGTCGGGTCGATGTCCCTCGAAGGCCTCAGTTGAGGGCGATGTCACCGGATGTTATAAATAGAACGCACAGCGCCCGTAGCCTTAGTTGATGTTTTTTCCCCCATAACGTGTGACATGCTCGTACACAATGCCTGCTTGACTGCAAATAGCCTTGAGGGAACACAAGCTGCGAAAGGAAAGGAAATTCTAGAGAAGGGCAGGCTGGGAGGGTGAAGTGGAATACGTTGGAGGAACATCCAGTCGAAAGAACGTTACCAGTTGGTAAGTAACTTGTTCTTCAAATGGATTGTGTCCTCCAACGTATTCCACATCTTTGACATACTCCCAAAGCAGTACCAGAGAATGGAGTAGGGAGAAGAATTTAGAATACCGAATCAGATGGCAGAATAAAGTACTGCTTTACCAAAGGCCATATCCTGACCATGGAGCGTATCCAGAGTAATGTTTTACAAAGGTGTGGATAGAAGCCCACGTCGCTGCATCCCAAATATTCCTAATAGGAACCCCCTGCTGCAGGGCAGGAGGGTCCTTGCCTGCCAATCTGTAACATTCAGTAATGGTGAGGATAATCCACCTGGACAAGGTCTGTTTGGTAACAGCCAGGCCCAATCGGTGTCCAGCATACCCCACAAAGAGTTGGTCGTACACTCTGACCCTGGACATCCTAGAGATATAAAAGCTCAACGCTCTCCTACTGTCCAACCTATGAAGTTTCTCCTCTTCCTTACTAGGATGAGGGGCAGGATAGAAAGCAGGAAGAACCACTTTCTGACTCAGATACTACTTTAGGTGGAAAGGATGGACGTACCCCGAGTACAACCCTATCCTTGTGGAACACAGTAAAGGGTGGCTTAGATGAAAGTGCCTCTCAATTCACTCACTCTCAACCAAGAAAACCGTCTTGAAGGACAACAGTCTCAAAGGACAAGAGTGCAAAGGTTCAAACGGAGCACCCATCAGGAATTTCAAGACCAAATTCAGATCCCAAACCGGCACCTGAAACTGAGACGGCGGGAACACATTAGTGAGCCCTTTTAGAAATTGGGAAACCAAAGGAATCTTAAAATGAGAACATTCTTCAGATGAGCGCCTGAAAATGGACAGCGCCGCCAGGTAACCTTTAATGGTACCCACTTGAAGACCCTTGTGGGCCTAAGAAAGCAAGAAAGAAAGAAGAAAGAACCAATGGAATGGAACACTGAAAAGGATTGACATTGTGTGTTCTGCACCAGTCAACGGCAACGGTACAGGGATTTGGTTGCTGGCTGCCTAGCGGAAAGCAACACCTCCATCACGTCATCCGGGAGGTCCCAATCCTTAAATCTCTTTCAGAAACCAAGCGTGAAGGTTGAGTCTTGACCTCTGGACAGAGATCCCGACCCCCCCCCCCCCAGAGAGAGAGAGAGAGAGAGAGAGAGAGAGAGAGAGAGAGAGAGAGAGAGAGAGAGAGAGAGAGAGAGAGAGAGAGAGAGAACGAGAACATCCTCTCTGTGGGGTGGAGGGCAGATGGACAATTCTAGAAGGTCCGGGTACAACGCTCTCCTGGCCCAATCCGGAGCAATGAGGATCATGTGGGATCCGAACCTCTGCAACCTTAACACTTGAGGAATGACGGGGACCGGAGGAAATGCATACAGAAATGGGAATGACCAATCCACGACAAATGTGTTCCCTAAGGGCCGTCTCAGAGGAAATTCCCTTGAGCAGAATCTTTCGCACGTCTGGTTGGCACTGGTCGCGAAGAGATCCACTAGTGGCATTCCCCAAAGGGCGAAGACCTCAAGAAGGACTTCCTGAGCCAACTCCGACTCGTGGGAGACCGTGCTCTGCCAGCTCACAGCATCCGCCACCGCATTCTCCTCTCCAGCCAGATGTACTGCCGATAGTGATATTTCTTGCTGTATTGCCCAGAACCAGAGCTGCATCGCCTCTCTGCACAACGGGAGTGACCCCTACCCCCCCTTTATTGTTGAGGTAATGCGTGGTCACTGTGTTGTCCATCATGATCAGGACACTCTTCCCCCGCACAGACGGCAGAAAAGCCTTCAGGGCCAGCCTGATGGCCCTCAGCTCTAACAGGGTGATGTGGAGTTTGGACTCATCCGGAGACCAACGGCCACTGGGGGTCAAATCGTCGGCATGAGCTCCCCATCCTGTGAGGGAAGCACCTGTCACTACTGTCACCTCCGGCCACGGTTGCCAAAACGGCTCCCTCTTCATCAGATTCCCATCGTTGGCCCACCACAGAAGATCCTGCGAGACCGAGAGTACAATCTGAACGGGATCTGACATCTTGCCTGAGAATTGTGACCACTGCATCTTGAGGACCCATTGCAGGGATCTCATCCTCAGTCTGGCTTCTGGCACCAGAAAAATGCAGGATGCCATGAGGCCGAGCAACCTTAAGAATTCGAAAGACGGAAGACGCTGCGCATGTTGCAATTTTTCCACCATCTGTACAATGTGATGAGCCCTCACCTTGGGAGGCAAGCAATTTCCCAAGGACGTGTCCAACACAGCCCGATGTACTGGAGCTGTTGGGAAGGTGTCCGATGCGACTTCTTGAAATTGATGGGAGAAGCCCTGCTTGTGGAGGGAGCGGCTGGTGAGGCTCAGATGAACCATTGCTTGCTTGGGAGAACACGCACGGAGCAGCCAGTCGTCCAAGTAGGGGTAGATGTGAATCCCCCCTCGCCTGAGATACGCTACCACCATTAGCTTGGTGAAGACCCTCAGGCCGAGGTCAATCCGGATGGCAGGAACTGAAACTGAAAGTGCGAGCTGCCAGCCGCAAACCTCAGGTACTTTCTGTGCTTTCGATGAATCGGCACATGAAAGTAAGCATCCTGAAGAGACACCAGCCAATCCTGAAGTCAAAGGGCCTGGAGGACCTGAGAAAGAGTGACCATCTTGAACGTATCCTTCCTGAGGAGTTTTCCTCTCCTCTATAGCGCCTTTCTCTAGCAGGGTCAAGATTTCCTGCGCAAGGAGCGGATCCGGAAGCTTCAAAGAGAGAGACCCCGGAGGATTGTCGTGAGGCCGCTTTAGGAAGGGAAGGCAGTAGCCATGGGCTAGTGTATCCAGAACCCGTGCATCCGAAGTAATAGCGTGCCATTCTTTGAGATGCTGAGACAGTCTGCCCCCAGCCGGCGAACAATGGAACATGGCTTCATAGCTGTTTTGGAGCGGCTGCGGCAGTGCCTGAAGGCAAAGAGGCAGCTGCCCGAGTGGCTTTGGCACCTCTATTTCCCCGACCACCACAGGTACTTTTAAGTTGACCCCTTTAACTGGCGGCTCCTCTCGTCCTACCAAAAGAGGAGTAGTAACGAAAGAAACCTCCCCTCCACTGCTGTCCCCTAGGACGAAAAGGCGGAGGTTGACGCACAGGTGCACTCAAAGATTTAGCAGCAGCTTTTGAGGTCTGCAACCTCTCAAGGCTCTCGTCAGCCTTGCTGCCAAACAAATGAGAGGCATCAAAGGGCATGTTCAGAAGATAGGCTTGTATATCCGGAGCAAAACCCGACTTCCGCAACCACGCAAACCTGCGTATAACGGTGCTTGCAGCCATGGACCGGCTAACACTGTCGGCCGTGTCCAACCTCGACTGAAGGGATTCACACATGGCATCCTTGCCATCTTGCAAGAGATCAAGGAACCCATCCCTTTCTTCCCCCTCGGGAATATGCTCAGCTGCCAGAGAGACAATTCCACAGAGTGTGTGAAAATCTTGCCAAAGCACAAGTGGAATTGGCTGACTTCAGCGCCATACTCCCCGCAGAAAATACCTTGCGTGCCCAACCGTTGAAGCGTTTGTCGTCCCTATCAGGAGGGATGGTAGGGTACGCCGCCTGCCTCGAGGTGGCCTTAGCTGCCCGCACCACCAAACTCTCGGCAGTAGGGTGAGAGGAAAGGTAGCTGGGGTTGCTACTAGAAGGGTGGTATTTTTTAGTTAATGATTTATTAACCGCCAGAAGAGACTCTGGGGTCTGCCAAGTAGCCGCCACCCTTTTTTGCAAAGTCAAATGAAACGGCAACACTGGGTCAGTGGACAGACCTTGATCCAAAATATCATGGAGGTCATCCTGAACAAATGCCACTGGAGGACTGGACCAACCAAGATACTCAGTAACTCTAGCCATCAATCTCTTATAGGAGGATTCCGCATGAGCCCCAGGCTCAGGCCTGCCAAACTCCACCTCTGGAGATATGTCCAGGCCACTGGCATCATGCAATGACTGACGCAACTCCTCCAATTGACTGCCTCCGGAAAAGACAGGAGCCTCATCAGGCTCAACAGAGTCAAACTCCAAATCTGACCTTTCCTCATCCTCACAGATATCATCCAGAGACTGAAAGAACTCCTGCCTAGGAACAGGAGTGGGCCTGGAGTCCACAAGAGGCTGCCCGGTCTTGGATGTAGCCTTTCTTGGAGGATCCACAGTACCAGGGACCTCCCCTGGCAAATTCCGGCCAAATGGCCGAAGGCTTCGAGGGCGCTGACGGCTTTGGCGTCGACAATGGCATCGACGGCTGGAATGAAGGCAAAGCACCGACAGCCATACTCGATGGACACAGTGCCGACGGAGTCGACGCTGATCTCGAGCCCTTACCAGACTTCTGCAGTTTCACGGGACGAAGACCGAGACCTGGACCTAGCACGTCTTTGGCAATCAACCGGAGCCTTGTCCGAACGGGCCCTCGACGGTTCCCGATGTTTATCACGCCGAGGACCTGGGCCCGAAGGTGCGTGAGGCTCGGACCAAGACCATTCCCCGCCGGCTTCTTCCAAAGGCGCGGACAGAACTGTGCCCTGGGATTGGAAAAATTACCAGCATCTGCTCCCGGAAGGCTCCCCATTCCTCAGGAGTCGAGGATTTAGTGGGACAAGCCACTTTCCTTGTGGTGCCATCATCCGACGAGGACGGGGAAGGCGACCAGTGACGCCACTTCTGGGAGTGCTGAGACGAGGAGGATGAGTGGCGGGTCCCACTCCGGGACCGAGATCCCCAGGACTCCTTCCGACGAGGAGAGTCACGCCTCGAATCGTCAGTGGAAACATCTGCAGCTTTTCAGGAATTACTAGGTTTTTTAGAAAGCCGACCTACCTGTAACTTCCCCTTATGCTCACGCAAGGCCTTAGCAGTCAACGACTGGCACTTCGAGCAGTCGTCGGTATCATGACTCTTGCCCAGACACCAAACAAATGCGGTGTGGGTCCGTAATCAACTGCAAGTCCTAAAGCCTGACCGTGGAGTCGGAGGGGTGGATGAAGAAGACATTCTCACGAAGAAGAACACACGAGGTGCGCCGAGTACTCGAAGCAAACACGTTTGCGCAAAAAAACTAACTGAGGCTACAGGCGCCGTGCGTCCCATTTGTAATATCCGGTGACGTCACCCTCAACGGAGGCCTTCGAGGGACATCGACCCGACGTCATAGACGCAGGACGCCCTCTGACGAAAAATGTCCGAAGCAGCACAGCTGTGGACATTACATGTCAAAGATGTGGAATACATTGGAGGACACAATCCATTTGAAAGAATATTACAGAGAGGGAAGTTGTTCTTCTAATGGATTCTTTCCTCCCACAGACTCCTCATCTATGATAGACTACCAAAGCAGTACGCAAATCTGGAGGAGGGAGGGAGGAAGCAAGAACACCACCTAAACCAGAAAACTCTCAAGGACTACAAAATCGGGTAACCTGACCAGCAACGGAATCCAAGCAGTCATGCTTAGCAAAAGTGTGCAAAGAAGCCCACGTTGCCGTATAGCAAGTATCCATGGAAGGGTCTCCCCTGTAGGGAGATATGGCAGTCACTCCTCTGGCAGAATGAGCTCTGAGACCCTCAGGCACATCCATACCAGCCAGATCGCAGCATTCTGAGATGCATAAAACCATCTACCTGGACAGTTGTTTTTTTTTTTTTATCACAGCCATGCCAGCACGAGCACCGGCGTAACCAAAAAAAGCTGGTCATCCTTCCTAGCCTCTCTAGTACAAGAGAAGTAGGACTTCAAGGGTCATTACTGGGTCCAGCTCATGGACTCGTTCCTCTGTCTTGGAAGGGTGAGGCAGAGGAAAAAACACAGGAAGATGGATCTTCTGAGAGAGAGATGGAAATCCGAGACCACCTTCGGCAGAAAGGAGGGTTTCACTCTCAACATCCCCTTCTCTCTGGAAAAAAACAAATAGGGAGGTAAATCAATCAGAAAGCCTGGAGCTCACTCACCCATCTCGCAGAAGGGAGGACAACCAGGAAAATCACCTATGGGTGAGTTAAGCTAATAGAACAGGAATGGAGGAGCTCAAACGGAATGCGGATCAACGCTAAAACTAAACTCAATTTCCATACTGGAACCACAAACTGACGGGGAGGAAACTGGTTACCAAACCCTGCAAGTACTGCATAACAGTGGGGATTGTGAAAAACTAGCCCTGTTCATGGGGACCCTTGAACACTGAAAAAGCAGTGAGGTAACCCTTCACAATGCCAATCTGCAGGCCTGCTTGGGTGAAAGAAAGCAGAACATCCAACACTGGGGATAGTGGACAAGATAAAGGAAACTGGCCCCTCTCCCGGCACCAAATTGAAAAGTTACGCAACTGCAGGAATACATGGATTTCATAGCACAACCTCTGAGCTGACAGGAGCACATTGAGGACGTAGTCCGACAAGTCCCACTCCTTGCACCTCAGCCTCTCTGTTATCAAGCATGAAGATCCAAGCTGCTGAGGTTCTAGTGGAAGACCTGCCTCTCCGACTGGGAGAGCAAGTCTACTCTCCTCGGAAGACGCCACTGAGGTTAGATGGTCATGTTCAACAACTCTGGTTACCATGTGCTTCGGGCTCAGTCCGGAGCAATCAGGATCATCATGGTTCCGAACAGTTGCAACTTCCTGAGAACCAGCAGAATGACAGGGATTGGCAGGAGCGCATAAAGTAGGTTGAAAGTCCACTGTACCGTCAGTGCGTCCCGAGAGCTCCCCGACAAGGAAATTCGCTGGAGAGGAACAACTCGTACTTCCTGTTGACACTGGAAGCAAAGAGGTCCACTTGAGGTGTTCTCCAAAAGGGGAAGATCTCCTTCAGAACTTCCTAACATAGCTCACACTCGGAGTCCCAAGTCATTCGTCCGGCCAGATGAGTCGCAGTGTTAGAGAGACTGATCTCCAGAGCCCAGAACCACAGTCCCATTGCTTCTCTGCACACAGGCAAGGACCCCACTCCACCTCGTTTGTTGTGGTAATGCCACCGTGTTGTCCATCAGGATCAGCACAGTCTTGATTTTCACAGACAAGAGGAAAGCGACGGTGGCCAGCCTGATCGCCCTCAGCTCCCACAAGGTGATGTGTTCCCGAGACTATGTGAGAGACCACAGTCCGATCACTGTTAGGTCTGATAGTTAAGCATCCCAACCAGTCAGAGATGCGTCCATGAACACCCTCACCTGGGGGCAAAACAATGCGCCTCAGAAAGTGGTCACGCACAGCCCACCATGCAAGATCCTGAGCCACCTGATTCAAGACCATTGGCAACAGAGAAGGCACTGAAGTGATCTCATGCGCATAATCGCCTCCAGTACCACTAGGATGCAGAAGGCCATGAGACTCAGAAGGCACAGGAAAGCCGAGGCCGGGACTTGCTCCTGGGATTGAAGGACATTGACCAACCGAAAGATGTTCGGTACTCTGTCCTCGCGGCGGATCGCCCAATCCAGGTGAATGTCCAAGACTGCCCCGGTGAACTGGAGAGACTGACAGCAAAATCTGAGACTTTGAAGTTCAGGGAAAAGCCCAGGGTCCCCAATTGTGCTCATGGTTGACGGCATGGGGATTACGCTCTGTTAATGACCATTTGGCCCCAGATATCCCAGGCCAGATGACCTTTAACAACCATTTGGGCTCCTCGATAATTGATTATTTCTGCATCTCTGTGAGGTTTTGGAATCGGGCATTGAGCTTTGAAGTTATGCCGGATGTGAACAGTGACCACCACCCAATTCGTCTTTGTTTAAGGGGATGCTGGGGGTGGCGGCTCACACTGACTCTGTATTATGTCCAATTAGGGAGGTGGCTCCCGGTGCAAGAAGAATTAAATGGGAGGACAATAAAGGAGGAGAATTTGCATATAGATATCTTCTCGAGGAATGTAGCTTTATTACTTGGTATATTGGAGGATACTGCTTCGTCAGGCATATAGTGGACCAATTTGTTGAACTAACTGGAGCCCTTTCGAAAAGATTTACGTTAATACATAAAGGGAAGGGCCCAGTGTTATGCAAGGGTTGGTTTGATGAGGCGTGTAGAAGCGCAAAGAGAGCATTATTATTGACTTTAAAGGCCCAACCTCTAGTAGAAGAGAGATTGCCCAGGCCAGAGCACATTACCAAGTAGAGCTAAAGAGAAGGAAATTAGAAATTGAAAGGGCATCCTGGGAATGCTTTCTGGACACTGCTAAACACAATGACCAGAAGGCCTTCTGGGAGTATGTAAAGGGAGGTCCTGGAGGCAGCTTGATCAATGAGGCAAGTGGTACCCATGTGGAGGAAGCAGCTTGGCTGGAACACTTTGGGAATCTATTCAAGGGCGAGAATATGAGGGGATGTGTAGGGCTAAGTCCCTCCTGTTTAGTTTGGGCTGGATGATGTAACTAAGGCTATAAGTTTGCAAGCCCATAATCAGGCACCGGGCCCTGATGTGATACCATCAGACCTCTTTCAGGACCACCTGGATTTGTGGGCACCTCTTTTGATGGTGGTGTTTAATGCCTACATGCAATTGGGGAGATATTCCCCATCCTGGAAAAGGGCTATTATCTTCCCTATATTTAAGAAGGGGGACCATGCAAGCCCAAGTGCCTATAGGCCAATATCATTACTGGACACCTCTTAAGATCTTTGGGAGAGTGTTACTAGGCCATATTGAATCCTCGCTGAAGGAACAGGCGGTTCTTTCTGACATCCAGTTTGGCTTCCTCCCGTGAGTAGGTACTATGAAGCAGAGCCTTAATTTGTATCTTCTGGTGGCCAACTCAGTTTTTTGTAAAGGAGATGTGGTATATTTAGCGTTTCTGGACCTGAGCACTGCGTTTGACAAGGTTGACGGGTCAAAGCTTTGGGCAGTGCTCAGGTCCATGGCTGTCCTGGGGACATATTGAAGGTTTTGATGGAAATCCACAGCTATATTGAGGCATGTGTGCGTAGTGGTCCGGGTGATCATTGCAGAGCATGTTTTAGGGTTGGCTGTGGAATGATGTAGGGATGTGTTTTAGCCTCTATATTAATGGCCTCTCGAAGTATCTGTTCACTATATTGGCAGATTTTTTGGTACTGGGGGGGGAGGTCCAGGCATTTCCTGTGCTAGCATATGGGGATGACACCTTATTGCTAGCCAGGACCCTGAGAGCTTTAAAGACTCTGATCAATGCGTATGCAGCATTTATGAGCAAATAAGGGTTAAAAATTAACTCTAAAAAAAATCAGCTGTAATGGCCTGTGTGGGCAGAAAACGGCCAACTGCAATGCGACCCATGATTTGTGCTGGAGAAGTTATCCCCAGGGTGAAGGTTTTTGATTACCTGGGGATTAGATTCTCGTAAGCTCTTACGGGGAAGGCACATCTAACTAAACAGTCGGCTAAAATGAGTCAACAAATAGGGGTCATTTTTCGTGTTATGTCCTGTTGTGAGGGTCAACCGCTTGATGTGGTATCTAAGATATATGTTGCACAATCAAAGGCAGTTACACTATATGGGTCCACATTGTGGGGTTTCCAGAAGGCTGAGGAGTTACAAGTTAAGGAGAATATACTTTTGAGGAGATTATTGGGACTCCCTAACTTTTCAGCGTGTACTGCTATTCATAGAGGATTGGGCCTGGAATTTTGGGAGGATCAGTGGGCATAGGCCCCTATACTTTTTTGGGTCCGGTTATGGGTGAATGTACACGTCTCCCTTTGTCACTTCATCATTAGTTCTGTTTTGGGGAGGATGGGGTGTCAAAAAATTCCTTGGCTGGATTATGTAGCTAAAGCCTTAGGAGAGGGCAACTTAAGTATTTTTTTCCTCCAGCTGCTCTTCTATCTAAAGAAGAGGTGAAAGGGTACAAACTTGTTCTGGGTGAAGCGTTTGCAAAGCAGAGAACATTTTTGGAGTATGAACATAATACTGCCAAACTGCAAGTAACGATTAGCCGGCCCTTTGTGATTCAACCCTATTTAATCTGGGGTGCCCATAAAAAAGATTGTTGGTTAATCACTCAGGCAAGGTTCGACTGTCTCCTCTTGCGAGGGAACACCGTGAACTGGAAAGGCTATCCAGAGTCTGCTGCTTGCCCGGTGTGTGGGTACAGCATTGAAATTTTGCCACATTTGCTAATATTTTGCCTGGAGTATACCGGGATCCTAAGAGCGACATTAATTCCAGTTCTTGGGCAGTTTAAGATTATCCATTACAGAGAGGCTATTTTATTTCTTTTAAGTGCAGATTCTGTTTTGGTTGCAGGGGCATTACTCAACTTTCTGAAAAGAGTGATGTATTTTAGAAATGGGATACTAAGGATTCAGGTTGAGGACTGCCGTTGATTCCTCTGTCGAGCGGTATTGAATAGGGCATATTGTTTTAAGATATGTTTTAAAAGTGCTTCGGTATTGGCAGTATATATTGTATTTTTATGTTTTATCTTACTTTGTGACCGTTTTAAAAAATGTACAATGTGGTTTTTGTTGATGCTCTTAAATGATGGGTTTTATCATTGTATGTACTGTGATGGTTTTATGTGTTTTAAGGATTTTTGGAATCCAAAATAAACTTTTTGACTGATTGACTGGCAATAGAGTACATGTGCAGAGTAGGTTCTCCGACACTAGATCTGGGGAGGGAGCTCAGACGGGCCAGTCTTCCAGCAGCTTGGAGAAAAACCCTGGGGCAGAGGAAAGACTGAAGGGCAGGACCTTGAACTGGTAATGTTTTTGACCAACCACAAACCTTAGGTACCTTCTTGTACTTTTGATGAATCAGCATATGGAAACAGACATCATTCAGGCCCAGGGAAATGCACCAGTCCTGGAGAACGAGGGCTTGCAGAATCCTGGCCAGATTAACCATCTTGAATTTGTCCTTGCATAGAAACAAGTTCAGCAGCTGCAGATCTAGAATGGGGCGCATGCCTCAATCCTTCTTCCGCACCAGAAGATAGGTGGAGTACCACTCGTTCACTCATTCTGCAGTGCAGAACTAGCTCAATCGTGTTTTTTGACAGAAGCTGACAGACTTCCTACAGGATGATTGAGGTCCAGAGACAAAGGGGTGGGCAGAGAGCTGTTGTCTAAAAGTGATGAGTTGCGAAGCCTGTCACTCAGGTTTGGCGCCCTGGGGTGTAGCAGGGACAGAAGCTGCTGCAGCGCACCCCCGCTGGTTACCCCTTCGTCTGCCTCTCGGGAAGCACCTGCCTTGCCCTATTCCTGTGGCAGACTGACCACGGCCCCTCTGGGCAACAGTGCAAATAATGCTGCCTGGAGATGACTACTGTGCGGAAGGCTGGTGCACCGCTAGCCCTTAGGACTTAACTAGGCATCTTAGATGACTGGACCTTCTGGAGGGCGTAGTTTGCTTTAGCTCGAAAAAGGTTCTGGCTGTCAAAAGGCAAGTCCAACAGCCTGGTCTGGACATAGGTCGCAAAACCAGACGTCCGTAACCACAAGTGGTGCCTGACCACTGTACTAGTGGCCATGAACTGCCCAAACAGTCTGCAATGCCCAGTCCTGACTGCAGCATCTGGCGTGCCGCCTCCTTGCCATCAAAGACCAAGGACAGATATATTGTCCCTCAGGGGACGTACTCGGCCACATTGGCCACTGCCGTCCAAAGGCGCAAGGAGAACTTGCCATGGCGCAAGTGGCACTTACGGCCCAAAGAGCAAGGCTGCCCGAAGCAAACAATTTCTTGCCCCATGAAACAAACCTCTTACTCTCGGTGTCCGTTGGAAGGGATGGGAAAGTAGAAGTCTTCAGGCTAGCCGTCACGGCCTGAACCACGTAGCTTTCAGGCAAAGCATGGGATTAAAAAAAAGCCAGGTTGGCTTAAGTGGGACGGTGCTTCCTCAGCAGATCTCTGTCTACTGCCGGAAGAGAGGCAAGTTCCTCCCACACAGGAGCGTCTCTTTTTTGGGGGTATCGTCCAGAATATTGCAAACTTCGTACTGAACTTTAGACCTGGATGGAGCAGATAGCCCCAGAGTACTGTTCACTTTAGCCAGTAAGTGATGGAAGGTGGCTTGAGGCTTTCATGGGTTGAGGGGTGGAAAAATGTTAATCTCCGGGGAGGTGTCAAGGCCACTGGCCACCTGCAGGCTCTCTGCCAGGCCCAGCATGTCCTTATCTTCCCCATAGAATTCTTCGGAAAAGTCCCTCACCTCCCTAGAACCAATAGGTTCCAGCCCAAGGAGACCTGGTCGCCTTCCTAGTCATAGATGTTGTACATCTTTGACTTGAAGACCTCCCTAGACAGTGGGATGCATTCCCACAGAGCTGCGTTGTCCACGCCGCCAGTCACTGACGCTGGTGCCGGCGCTGTGGCTGCAGATTCCTGAAAGGCGGGACCTGGCGGTGCCAAGAGACCTCTGTCTCCGTCTGGTCCAGGCCCGAACCAGGGACTATGGACTAGGAGTACTCTAGTCACTACGGTGAGTAACTTTAATTACTCATATGTCCCGTCCCCTTTTCTCCATCCTTGTGGGTGATTCCACCGAACAGGAACATAGGGTGGAGCTGTGATAACCTGCCTCATATCTAGGACGAAGCAAAAAGGTTCTTCAGAACAACCTGACCAAACTCTGCATCACGCCTGCAGCTAGTGTCCAGTGAGTAGTGCTTATAGAAGAATGACGGAGTGGCCGAAGTAGCCACCTTGCTGATGACATCGAAGGCAGCATGTCTGAAATGTGACAGACCTGGCCTTTGCGCTTACCGCATGGGCATGAATCTCCCCTCAAGAACAGGTTTGCCCATGGCCGTGTATGCCTCTGAAATGGCCTGAACCATGCATGGGGCGAAGGAAGCCTTGGAAGAATTTGATTTGATTTTATTTTATTTATAAAGCGCAAAAAACCAGGCCCAGGGGCAACCGGGCGCATACTCTTAAACATGTTACAAAGAGCAGTAGTTACAGTGAGTTACAAAAATATACAGCATATATACATGTACCGAAGGGTACCATTAACAGCGTATAATACAGGGACAGAGCAGAGAGAAAATGTATATTCAGTTCTGTACCCCACATGGAGTCTGGACTGTGTCAAGGTCTCATGAGTCTTGGGAGAGCAGCCATGTTTTAGCATTGTTCTTGAAGGAGTGGAATGATGGTTCAATTCTGATAGGTGTGGGCAAGGTGTTCCAGAGTTTGGAGGCCAGGACGGGGAAGCTCACCCCACCAGCTTTTTGGAGTTTGCATCTAGGCACGATGAGGCTGTGAGTTTGGGCTGCTCTGGTAGGTCGAGTGGAGGTGTGGCGTGAGAAGCGAGTGGACAGGTAAGGTGGGGCGTTGTTGTTCAGACATTTGTGAGTCAGAGCTAGGGTTTTCAGGGCAATTCTCTGTTTTACCAGGAGCCAGCGTAAGTCCAATCTGACGGGAGGAGATATGAGAGCGTCTCGGGATGTTTAAGGCTGCCCTTAAGGCATTTTTTTGTACAGTTTGCAATTTATTAAGGTTAGACTGACTGGTCCCTAGGTAGAGAGAACTACAGTAGTCGATTTTGGCCATAACAAGAGTTCTGGCGAGTGTGATACAGTTGGTGGAGTTTAGGAAGGGTCTACAGGCAGTGATAAGTTTGCAGGTATAGGCCGAAGCTGACCTAACTGCATTTATTTGCCTGTTCAGAGAAAGCGAGGAGTCAAGATAGACCCCTAGCGTCTTAGTATCTTTGGAGACTTTAATGTCATTGCCGTCAATAATGAAGGACTTGTAGGTTTGGTCTAGTTTGTTGAGCTGATGATTTGATCCTAAAAGTAAGAGCTCAGTCTTATCATCGTTAAGGCAAAGTTCGTTCTGTGCCATCCAGGCCTGGATGACCAAGTAAACATCGTTAAGGGCTTTGGTGTCAGCTGTGTAGTCTCCTGTGATAGGGATGAGTATATGGGTGTCGTCCGCGTAGTTAGTGTAGGAGACACCCAGATAGTCAAGCACATCGAAGAGGGGCTTGGTGAATAGTTATACAACGTAGGGGATACACACGAGCCTTGAGGAACGCCACAGTGAATGGGGGAGGGATCCGCTGATGCCAGCGTTGAGAAGACCCTCATGGATCTATTGCTCAGGAATGAGTGGATCCAGGCATTGGCAGAGTCGGAGAAGTGGGCTGCGGATTTGAGATGCTGGCAGAGTATTTGGTGGTTGACCAGATCAAAAGCCGCGCAGAGATCGAGGAGAAGGAGAAGAGCTAGCTTCCCATTGTCCTTCAGTGACTCCATCTGAGTTTTCAAGTCGATCAGAGCTGACTCCGTGCCATGTTTAGGGCGGAACCCTGATTGTCTTAAGCCCAGGAGATTGTTTAGTTCGAGGTAATGCTGAATCTGCAGGTAGGCTGCGCGGTCCAGGATCTTGAGCAGGAATGGGACTGTAGTGATAGGTCTGAAGTTAGTTGGGATATTAGGGTCAAGGGAGGGTTTTTTGAGGAGTGGGATAACCCATGCATCCTTTAGGTTGTCGGGGACAATACCCGTCTTGAAAGAAGCATTTATGAATGCTGTAATGAACGGGGCTAGCTCATGAGATGCTTCCTTGATAATAGGAGCTGGGCAGGGGTCGCCTTGGCAATTGGAGGGTTTTTAATTGTTTATGATGTTTTCTACTTCGAGAGTAGTGAGTGGGGAGAAGGAGAAAGGGTTATGTGGATAAGTTAAATGTGTATTAAGTGTAGGTGTGGTCGGTGGTTGGTCAAGCTGTAGGGATTTCTGTTTGTCCCTGATTTTAGATTGGAGGGTAGCAATTTTACCCAGGAGTGCTGACTGAATATTGGTGCACCAAGTGTTGTCTTTGGAGCAAGAGTCAGGGGGGCTGCAGGTGTCTCGAGTTCCTTAAGGATATTAAAGAGTTCCTTAGTATTGGACTGGGCTGACATAATACGGTTATTATAAGAATCTTTTTTTGCCTGGCGTACAGCTTCTTTATAGTTAAGGGTGGCTATCAGAAGACTGTCCTTGTGGGCGTCGGAGTGGTGACTTCTCCAGCGTGACTCTGCTGAGCGTTTCTCTTTGCGTAACACTCTAAGCTGGGGAGTAAACCATGAGTTAAGGTGTGCTCGTTGTTTGGGTTTCCTCAGTTTGAGCGGGGCGATAGAGTTGATGGCTGCAAGCAGGGACTGGTTATACATGTCGGCTAGGTTGGTGGGGTCTGAGCAAGTGTCAGGAGCGTTATTTAGTGTGGGAAGGATAAGGGGGAGTATTTTTTCTGTCGTAATGTTCTTTTTATTTCTAGTGAGGATGGCTGGGGCGACCAAAGGCCTGGGTGGTGGGGCTGCTTCAATGCTGAAAGTGATGACATGGTGGTCAGACCACAAGCAAGGGGCGTTGGAGATTACGCTAATATTGCAATTGGTGTCACTAAGCCAGTCAAGGGATCGCCCTTTAATGTGGGTGGGTTCCTGTATGTGGTGAGTGAAACCTAAATCTGTTAAGGTATTAGCTAGGTCGAGGGCTGCAGGATCATTAGGGTCTTGGTGTCCTAGATTGAGGTCGCCAAGAATGATGGTTTGGGAGTTGGATTTAGCATTGTTGAGTACTAAGGTAGAGATATCATCCACAAAGGATGTGGGTGGACCAGGGGGTCTGTATATTAGGTGGCTGGTAGCCGTTTGGTTAGCTGAGAGTCCAAGCTTGACAGAGAGTAACTCTGCAGTTTCCACCTTAGTGCTTGGGATGGTTCTAAGTCCTAATGAGTTTCTAGCGATGAAAGCAATTCCTCCACCTCTCGAGGTGCGATCACATCTGATGATGGAGTAATCAGTGGGGATGGCCAATGAGAGTGCCGGGCCGGAAGCTGCGTGCAGCCAGGTCTCGGTGATGGCGATGAAGTCGAGTTCCTGAGTTTTGATAAGATCAGCAATGTCCAGAGCGTGCGCACCTAGGGATCTTGCGTTAATCAGGGCAGCTTTAATTAAACCAACGTTGCTTGATGAAGCTGTGATGGTTTGAGTGTGATGGGGCGTGGGTGAGGTGGCCGTTTGTGGAGGCGGGCTGTGCGTCTGAGTTTTGAGGTGTGGGCTCAGGTACATGGGGTGTCCCTTTTACCCATAAGTCTAGATCCTAATCTTAGGTTTCTAAGAGTGATAGGACATGGTTGGTTAGGTGAGGGTTTTTTGGCGAAATGGTCGAGCCATAGGGCCGGATCGTTGAGGTAGATGTTGTGGTATTGAGGTGCAGTACTTTGGTAGGTATCAGGAGATCTGTGAGAGGTGGCCATGGAAGGGGTGTGCAAGGAGCTAGGTGCAGCTAAATCGGGAGGTGGTCGGTGTGATGACCTGGTAATTGACCACACAGAGTAGTACTTGTAATGAGGAGAGCAGTGACCTTAGGGAGGACCAGCGTGGTAGCATGTTACCGAGATTAGAGAGGAAGGGCCGCTGAGTCTGTGAGGCAGTTATAGGTAAACGTCACAGGCCCTATTTGGCTAGGCAGTGCATGCTCTGTACGAGCAATGCAGGCTAATGAGTTTAAGACAGGTTAAGTCTACTTATTCAGAGTCAAGCAATGGGGGTGCATCAGATCAGGGTACACAGGCAAAGCAAATACCAAGCTTGCATATACATTAGCATGTTAGGCAGGGAACAATGCAGAATGCAAGAGGCGTGATCTAATTGTAACAGTGCAACAATTCAGGCAGAGAAGACATTCTAGTGTTGGCAGCAAGTATTGGCAGATCAGGTAAATGTCAAGGTGAAAGGCACGGCCGAGTAAGGCAGGTACCCTGGAATTAGCTTAGATCATGTGGACATGTCTTATGCGGACCGGTGCAACATATGCAGGCATAGATCAAGGTGTGGCGCAGCAAAATTGGGAATACACAATGAGCGTATCAGGCAGGCAGAGTAGCATATATCATGGAGCTAACAAGTGGGTCCAAGTTGCGGTTCTGAGCAAGAGCTCAATCATTTCAAAAGCGAGCATGGGGTTGACAGCATAGTAGTTTCAAGGCAAGCACAGGCGAACAGAGGCGCAAATGAAAGCGGTGCCGTGGTCATGCAATGGGAAGGTATGGGCTGGGCGGCAATGAGAACAGACATAGGCAATGCAAGCAAATAAGGCGCTGAAATGGTGCGATCACTTGGTGGTAAGCAACCGCGAATAGGTAGCGACTAGGGGCTCAAATATGTAGTCGGCTCAGTTGATTAAAGTCAGGACGCTCGTAATAGGTTTGCAGACTTAGTACAGAGGTGTGCATGGAGCAGGTTGCTACGTTGCTACAGCTTGTCAAGTGGCGTATGTGATTATATTAGCATAGTAAAGGCATTACCAACATCAGGATAGATAGTATGTCAGCAAGTTCAACAGGCAAGATAAATGCTTGTAGGGCAGTAGGCACAGAGTGAACAGCTTATATACCTATACTAGGTATCAAGCTTGTGGGAATAAGCATAGCATTCGGAAGCGCTGGAATAGTTGATAGATAACGTTACCAGTCTTACTTTCAGGATGAGGAGAGCGCTAGTCCATAGGTTCACGAGGAGGAGAGTCAGCTGTGTAACCACAAGCAGGGATTAGTGCGAGGTGAAAAAGGGCATAGTGTCCAGGCGAACGGCGAGTAAGGCTGAGGACAGGAGTCAGCCTTGTTTCACTGGGCCTTGGTGAGAGTGGGCCGGCTTCGCCTGCCGGCTCCCGATAGGTAGCTGAAGAGGGGTCCACAGCCAATCGGGACTCAGCAGCGTCAGCTGGGTGGATTAGGCAGTGGATGCCTCAAATGGGTGGCGGGCGGCCATCTTTGAGTGTGCTGGGCTCCACATGGTGAGCAATGGTGGAAGCATGCACACGGTCGCAATTTCGGCCGGAAACACAGCGCCAAAGCAGATTTCAGTTGCAGGGACAGCAAGGGCATCTGGGCATCGTAGCTGGGATATAGTGATGCGGAGAATCCGTTTTGCACAATTTGGAGGTGCGCTTACCGGAAAAGGTTGTAAAATTTGGGGTGCCTTCCCTTTGGTAGACCACTGCTCCTGCAGGGTCACGGGAGCTCCTGCTCCACAGAAGAGGAAGGGGGGAATGGGAGCCAGGGGAGGAGCCTGCAAACGTCACAAACAATGCCTCAGACTTCCTGAAGGATTTCGTATGAGAGATAAAATCTGAGGACCCTCTTGAGGTCCAAGTTTTGCAGGGCACTCTCTGCCTCTGGCTGCAGGTTCGGGAAGAACACTGGCAGGCAGATCTCTTGATTCATATGAAATTGAGAGACCACATTGGGGAAGAAGTTTGAGTGAGTGCGCAAGATGACCGTGTCACTGTGAAACGTGTTGAAGGGCTTGCACAAGAATAATGCCTGCAGCTCACTAATTCTGCGCGCAGAGGTGAGAGCCACCAGTAAAACTGTCTTAAGTGTCACCAAGTGGATGTCCACAGAGGCCATTGTCTCGATAGGCCTGCGCTGCAAAGCTGCAAGAACCACATTGAGGACCCAGACCCGGTGGGCCAATGCACCCGTCAGAAAAAGCCTATACAACCCCTTAAGACTGGCCAAATAAGTGGGGCAAGTATCCACCTGAACTCCAAAACAAGCCAGGTGTGTTGAAAAAGTCAGTACATCATCCTGAGGACAGGTGACAGGGTTCCAGGCCCTTGTCACAAGCCCAATGGCAGAACCTAGTCCATTTACTCTTATACTGGGACCGAGTCGAGGGCATCCTGGCCTGCTGAATGTTGTCCTAGTTTTCATCTGAAAATTGAGCATGTTGAAGCCTCAGCTGGTCAGGAACCATGCCGCCAGTGCCAGCTTGGCACGGCTCTGGATGTTCCACTACCCCGCCCTGCTGCATTAGGAATCCCTGCTGGAGATCGGAAGGTGGATGGGACCCTGGGAGCACAACTGCAGCAGATCCGAAAACCAGGGTCGCGAAGGTCAGTGGCGGGCAATCAGGATGAGGCGGCAACCCACCTAAGCCCAAAACTCATGCCAACAGATCTGGAAGGCATCTCCGAGATACCCCCAACCTGCCCATGAAGAAAACTGGGGGCACTTGGAAATCAGAGGGGATACAAATAAATCCAGGTCCGTGAATCCCCAATGCTGGAACAGGGGCAACAAGGAGTCGGTGTGCAACTCCCACTCGTAGGTGTTGAACCCCAAGCAGCTCAGCTGGTCCGCTTCTGCATTGCTGTCCCCCGGGAGGTGAACTGCTGAAAATCAAACTCCCTCGGTCAGGGCCCAGATTCATACGGCCTGTTCAGGTAAAACATCGTAGTAGAATTGTCCGTCCTGACCAGAACAGACCTGTCCCTTATGAGGGGCAAAAACGCCTTGAGGGGCAGGCCCACTGCCCTGAGCTCAAGGAGATCGATAGGCATGAGGGCTTCCGTCCTGTACCATGCTCCATGAATCGTGTAGCCCTCCAGAGTAGCCCCTCAGCCCGAAAGAGAGGAGTCGGTCGTCACCACCATGGTAGGCTTCGGTCGGGTGAAGGGGGCTCCCACTGAAACATTACCATTCATCAGCCACCAACTAAGATCGGGCATTAGGAGCAGTGAAATGGGATCCTGTCCCACTGAGACCCAGTCTCCTGATCCCAATTCGCCACCAGGGGGAGCTGAAGGCACCTCATCTTGAGTGGAGCATGCAGTACAGTGTGCACGCAAGAGGCCATCAGGCTCAGAATATGCTGGAACTATCATGTCGAGTTGGCCTGAAAGTGCCCCACCGCCTTGCGGAAGGACAGGAACCTCTTTGGGCTAGGTAACACCTGCTGAACCGTAGTGTCCCAATGCAGCTCTAGGAAGACCAGATCCCAAGATGGGCAGAACTGTGACTTCCTCTGGTTGAGGGAGAACCCCAGCTGATGAAAGATATCCGCCAATCTCTGGCAGGAGTGCAACACCCCATCGGGAGACCCCGCCCTCATCAGCCAGTCATCCAAATAAGGGTACAGATGATGACCCTCCAAGCAGACAAGGCCTGCCACTGCCTCATCAACTTTGTGAAGACCTGAGGGGCCACGTTCAGGTCGAAGGGCAGCACCTTGCACTGAAAGTGGTACTACACAATCGTGAACCGCAGAAACTTCCAATGCGGTTGGAAGATGGCTGCATGCAGGTAGGCATACTTGAGGTCCAGGGAACACATCCAGTCCCCTGCACACAGAGACTCGGCTGTGTGCGCAGGAGTAATCATCTTGAAGCGTTCCAGGGGTGTTGGGCAGAATCCTGTGCAGTGCCCTTAGGGACCACTACAAACAATTAAGACTACAAGTGGCAATACAAGTTCACCTTGGGTAAAAGCCAGTACTACACTGTTAAAGTGGTAGCAGTAGCAGAGCAGTCAGACTTATCTCAAGAGTAAATGAACAGTAGTAGAGATTACACAAAGGACCACAATTACTGTGACTCAAGCAAACACTGACTAAAGGTTTCAGGTAAAAAATATAAGTACATTTATTTTAAACCATCTGTTCACAAAACACTTAACTTCTATAAAATACACTACACACTCCCAATTCCACTTGTTCCAGCAAATTCAAGGTAAGTACATTAGGATTTGACAGACCGGTGTTGTGATACTAACGCGTACCCGCGAATAAAAATGCTCACTAAGTTAAAACACACTTTGTACTTTAGAATTTCAAACAAAGGGAAAGTGGATAAAATCACAGGAAATACTTTTGTCAAGGCAAGGGAATCGGAGGACTCGTTCAAAGATACAGATTTAAGTCAATAGGCCTGCGCCAGTGTCAATGGAGCAGATGCTCAGTTGCCGAGGATCACACGTTGAACAGTTCAAGATTCGAGATGCCATGAGTTCTTAGATATTGTCAGATGGAAGGAAAAGTTATAAGGGGGAAGGAAGAAGGAATAAATGTTAAAGGAGGAAAAAGGGTTCACCCCGATTCCGGATGGTCAGACGGAGAGAATGAGCATATGTGCACAGTACCTTATTCCGTTGGAGAAAAGCTGGTGCCACGGCAGTTGTTCCGGGTAGTTCCTGCAGACTCACGGTTCCTGCGGCTTCAGTCGTGGAGACAAGAGGACGACGTCTGGAGCGATCTGCACTACCCGGGGTTGAGGCCAGCAGCAGCAAAAAAGACAACGATGAACAAAAGGTGCGCTCCTTTAAATCAGGAGAGGGCTCGTCTGATGGCTACCCGGACCACTACAGCACAGCAGTGTTTTCGTCCCAGGAGAGGATTCTCTGACTGAAGAAAGGGTGAGCTGCTTGATTCCACCAGGCTCAAGGGAAGAAGACTCCAGACTGGATCTTCTCTTGTCGTTGAAGGGTAGACAGCTCAGGACTGCAGCAGGGCTTTACCGGGACTCGGGGTTGCAGCAGCCGTCTTCTTCTCCGCTTCTCTTCGGTTCTTTGCAGTTCCAGTGGTGACTCTGCCTTCTAGCCCAATAGTCCTGCCTTTTATGCAAAAATCCCCCATTCACACAGCCTGCTGTCAATCAGTCAGCAGGGGGGATGTCCAGCCCGGACAACCACCTCAGCCAATCAACACAAAGTGCGACTTGGGTCTCCAAGGAGACCCTGTGCAGGGGGTGACTACACCTCTCCCTCACATTCAGCCCACCTAGACACCCAGGTGCCAAAGGAGGGCTTCTGGTCAGAAGCCCACCAAAGGTCAGCGAACAAAGGAGACAAACATGGTTTGCCGCGCAAAGAAAGACCCAAGAAGGATATTAACAAAAATAAATGGCGATTAAACCCAACCGGAGCCGAAATAAAAAGTATTTGGGCAAGCAGGTTTAAAGTTCGAGGCTACTAAAATAGCCTAAAACGTTACCACGTTATGTAATATAATCGCGGTAGGAATATTAGGGTAGATACCACTGCCACCAGCCGAGTCTTAATGTTAAGGGAGCGATACAATGCTCCAAGAGGCACAGATAAAAAGGGCTAAGAATTAACCCTCTCGAATACTCCATATAAGATAGTGTGTACTGGATCCGTGGTAAAAGTGACTATGTAAAGTTAATGCAACTTTACCCTTTTCTGGGGGACAGTAGTCAGCTCCAGAAAATGGAGTCGGTGAGAAGTCTAAGAGACAACCCTGTGTCACTGCACTGAAGGTGCTGTGTAACACACAAAGAGTGGGGCTATTGAAGTGGTGTACTCCAGAGTCCACAATCACAAAAACAGTTGAAATACACATGGCAAAACACAGGTAAGAGTGGGGGAAAAGCTCGACTCTTACCAGGTGGAAAAAATAAACTCCAGAAATCCAGCAAAGCTGCTGAGGGACTCACTAGGTAGGGGAAATTAGCCATAGAATGAGAATTCTCCCTAACAAGCGGTAAAGACAGATTTAGAAATGACAGGTTCAGAACCACCCTCAGGCCAGCCTGGTTGTTCTTGGGTACAGCAAAAATCCTGGTATAGTACCAAAGCTCTAGCTGAAAGAGAAACTGGTTCTATCGCCTGCATCTCCAAGAGCGAAAGGACATCCCGTAAAAGAACCGGGGACCCGATCAAGAGGAGGAGAGGATGGTAGAGGCAAGAGAAGAGGAAGACTGAAGCCTGTGGAGACTACGTATAGGATTCACGGGTTGCTGAAAAAACACTTCGAGGTGTCCTGGAAAAGAGCTAACCTGCCCCCTATAGCAGAGATGTGTTCCCCAACCTTGACATCACTGCTTCTTGGATTCAGAGGTGGGGGCAGTGGAGGGGGAGCAGAAAAACCTGCGCAAAGTCCTCTGCTGCTTCCTCCTGTTGTCGCTGGGTGACTTTTAAGGCCTCCGTGTACCGCAGTCCCGAAAACAATTGATGCCGGAGAAAGCGCAGTGTTTGGACCAGGCTCTGCAGGAAGGATTTCTGTCCAAGACTTGCGGTTTGAGACGATGTTTTATTTTTTGTCAACTCATCATCGGTTGAAAAATGAAAAAGGTCCATGCCCTCGAAGGGCAGATCCAGGAGCCACTCCTGCACGTCAGATGAACACTTAGTGGCGTGCATCTACGCCACCCTTCTCATCTTGACACCAAGGCACATCCCTCTGCTGGCTGTGTTTATGTGGGAGACTGAAGACTCCATGAGGTCCTGCGCAATGGGAGGCACTTGTGAAGGAGGACCAGCCTTGAAGGAGGCTTGCTTATCCGAAGGGAGGTCGGGCAGAAATTCCTCAAGCTCCAGCCACAGCTTCTAGTTAGCCGCAGCCAGGAGGGCGTCTGCCTTGGCTTGCCGCAGATGCAGTCCTGAGATGGAATAACAGCTCTCTCCCAAAGACTCGAGGACCTTGTCCTCCATGGAAAGACAACTGGAGGTGGCTCCCATCGAGGAAGACGAAGACTATGGTTTAGAATATAATTAGGCCACAGCCCCCTCTTAAGAATGCAGCTGCAAGACCAGGAGGATTGGCTCCCTGTGTCAGCCTGAACTTGCTGTCCAACCTCTTGTTCATCTGGGCATTGGCCCTGGGCTTCTCCCAGACCTTTCGTGCCACCTGCAGGACATCCTTCTGGAGAGGGATGTCAGACCGGATTGTGTTGCGCTTACCCAATACCTCTGCCAGCAGTCTCGACTCCTGGGGGGGGGGGTTCCTCGGGCAGAGGGACCCCCAAGAACTCTGACATGCCCTGAAGGTGGTCATGAAAGGCCTAAACGGATGCCAAGGGTTCATCGTCCAGGGTGTCATCGTCCTCATCATCGTCATCGCCCCCCCTTCTTTACAGACCAAGGGGAGTCCAGGCCCTGGGACACAGGTGCTGATTGGGTCCCCCTTAAGTCCAGCGGCGAAGACAGGTCCAACAGCTTTTGAGAGGGAGGCATTGGTGGTGGTACAAGAGGAGGTGGAGGGGTCTGAACAACCAGTAGGGCCTGGAACGTGGGAGGGACCTGCACTGGCACCGGCAGCGCTGGAGGACCGTGGGAGGGACCTGCACTGGAACCGGCAGCGCTGGAGGAAAGGGAGGAGTACCCATAGGAGAGGGCTGGGGCTGCGCCACCTGCAGGATGGCCTTCACAATATCCTTCAGGAGCCCCTTCATCTGAGGGAAACGCATGAGAAAGAGGAAGGAATCGAAGAAGCGATCCTCGCAAGCTGCTAGGTTCCTAGGGGCCGGCCCTACGAAGCGCAGGACCTTCACTACTAGACAAAGTGTTGAGGCACCTGGGGCGTCTGCTAGGGAGAATTCTCATTTCATGGCTAATTTCCCTTATCTAGTGTGTCCCTCAGCAGCTTTGCTGGATCTCTGGAGTTGTTTCTTTCCACTTGGTAAGAGTGATAGCAAAATACAAGTAAGAGTGGGGGAAAAGCTATGTGTTTTGACCTGTTTTTGTGATTATGGGCTCTGGAGTACACCACTTCAGTAGCCCCCTTCTTTGTGTGTGTCACACAGCACCTTCTATGCAGTGGCACAGGGTTGTCGTTCAGACTCCCCCCCGACTCCATTTCTGAGGCCACTACCATCCCCCAGAAAAGGGTAAAGTTACCATTAACTTTACTTAGTCAAATTTAAACACAGATCCAGTACACACCATTTCACATGGAGTGCTGGCAGGGTTAACTCTTACCTCTTTATCTGTACCTCCTAGAGCATTGTTTCGCTCTTTTAACATTTAGACATGGCTGGTGGCAGTGGCATCTACCCTAAATTTCTACCGCGGTTATGTTATATAACCATGGTAATATTGTAGGCTATTGGGTTAGCCTCAAACTTAAACCCGCTTGACCAAATCCTTTTTCGTTTGGCTCTGGTGCGGTTTCTTTTTGTGAAACCCCTTCTTGTGTTTTACTTTGCGCAGCAAACCAGGTTTGCCTTCTTTGTTCACTGTCTTTTGGCGGGTTTCTACCTAGAAGCCCTCCTCAGGGCGCCTGGGTGTCTAGGTGGGCTGAATGTGAGGGAGGGGTGTAGTCACCCCCTGCACAGGGTATCCTAGGAAACCCAAATCGCACTTTGACATGATTTGACAAGGTGGTTGTCCGGCTGGACAACCCCTCTGCTGGGTGATTGACAGCCAGCCTGTGTGAATGGTGGTTTTGCGCATAAAAGGCAGGTCTCTTGGGCTGGAAGTCAGAGAGTCACCACTGAAACTACAAGGAACTGACGAGAAGTGGAGGAGGGGTCGACATCTGCAACTACCCCGTACCGATGAAGCCCTGCTGCAGTCCTGCGCTATCTACCCTTCAACGACTAAGAGGAGATCCAGTCCAGAGTCTTCTTCCCTTGAGCCTGGTGGGGATAACCAGCTCATCTTCTTCAGCCAGAGGTCGCCTTCGTGGTCGAAATCGCTGCACACTGCTGTAGTGGTCCGTATAGCCACCTGAAGAACCTCTCCTATGAGCGCACCTTTTATTCATTGTCGCTGCTGCCGGCCTCATCCCTGTGTGGTGCAGACCCCCTCATCGTCGTCCTTCATGCTGAAGCTGCATGAAAGTGTGGGTCTGCGGGAAACCAACAGGAACAACTGCCGTGGCACCAGCTTCGTACTTTCAGAAAGGTACTGTGTCCTGTTTGAGGAATTTTGGGTGAAATCCCTATTTCTCTACTTTAAGGCTTGTCCTTACTTTTGCTTACGAACATTGACAATATCAAAGTATTCTTGGCAACGTTGAATCTCGAACTGTCCGACGGTGTGATCCTCGACGACAGGCACCCGGTGTCACTTGACTTTGGCTCCGGGCCCTTGACTCTTGAATTCCTGTCTATGTGTGTTCTTCGATTCTGTCTGCCTAACCAACATATTGCCTGTGATTTTTGCCCCCAACTCTCTCTGGGTATTTCGGGTGCTAAGTGTGTTTCTACCCCGGTAGCATTTCTTGCCGCGGATACGTGTTTATCGAGTAGACCGAACTGTCAAAAAGTGATCGCAATTGTATTCACGGAAACGTGTTCTGTTTCATAACACCGGTCCATTCAAACACAGGGTACTTACCTCGAATAATACTGTACCAAGTGAATTGGTTAGTTGTAGTATATTTTACGTGTGGTTTTTGAATTAATAGAAGTGTCGTGTTAATAACAAATGGTTTGAAAATAAATGTTCTTCTATTTTTTTACCTGAAACCTTGAGTCAGTGTTTACTTGAGTCACAGTAATTGTGGTCCCTTTGTGTAATCTCTGGTACTGCTCATATACTCTTGAGATAAGCCTGGCTGCTCCGCTACTGCTACCACTATAACCTAGTAGTACAGGCTTGTACCAAAGGTAAAACTTGTATTGCCACCTGATTGATTGATATTTTATTTCTATCGCGCTCGTACACATGTGTTTCAGACCTGTAGTCTTAATTGTGTGTAGTGGTCTCGAAGGACACTGCACGGAATTCTGCCTAACAGCGTGTAGTCGTAAGGCTGTGATGGGTAGATGTATCCCTGCGGAAACCAGATGCCTCTACCATACAATCAGCTGCCGCTTCAACAGGGAAGGGGACTGGGATCATCTTGCAAAGCCCATTCGATCGGGGAAAGCATGGACGGGCCGTGAGCTGGATCTAAGATGGCAGCCGGCATAGCAGGCTCCGCCACGTGCCTCTCCACCATTTTGAGGCCTTGCGCCATGCCCTGGGTGGGATGGTGTGAAGGCCCTGAGCCACGAGTGGCCTCAGACATGGGAAGATACAGCTTAGGTCTTGCACCTGAAGCAGAAGCGTGGACCTCCGATCAAGAGATCACTCTGGTAAAGGCTAAGCCACTGGCCGGTAGTCGTAACGCCCCGACTCACGACCTCGGAGCGAGCTCCGGTAGACTGGACGCCCTCTGCACCCGTGCCAGTAGCCATGCTGGTTCATGCCGGAGACAGACTCTGGAGGGGCACTCGACGATCCCTAACCCCCTGGAGTTGAAGAAGAGGACGAACTTGATCGCCCTTCCGAGGACAGCCTGGTAGGGGCCACTCAGGTTGGGAGTCAGAATGGCTGTCAGGTCTGTCCCCGGAGCACTCGGAAGACCACAGACTCCTCGCCTTCTGAGCCGGTAGTATTAGAGGCCTTGGGCTGGCCAGAACCTGAATCTGCGGGAACCGCTCTACATGGGAACCCCAGGGAAGGAGTTGCAACGCTGTGGGGCCATGCTGAATAGAGGGCTACCTTGGCTTGACGAGAGGTCCTGGAAACAAAGTCCTTAAGGTGGGGTGGAGGAGAAGTGTGGAAAATCTCCCTACACCGCGACATCCGATTCTTCAATGCCCTGTGACCGAGAGTGCTGCAAACCGAACATGCGTCCCAGCGGTGGTCGGGCCCCAAACACTCAAGACAGAGTGCATGGAGGTCCGAGGCTCGGAACGAGCCGTCGCATTGAGGCACATCTTGTGAATCCTCCTGCGGCCGACATGCGCCAGGGGAGGCGAAGCACCAAAGGGAAGTTAAATAAAATTGAAAAAATAAACGGGGAACAAGCGGAAAGCTAAAAAAAAGTATCTGTGCTGGCTGCCAGGTCCGACACCATCCGTGCGGAAAAAGTAACTGAGGTGAGGCGCTGCAAGGCGTTGCGTTCCCACGCCTGAGGCCATGCCCCTGCACAATATACTAAAAAAGGGGAAACTCAATTTTTTGCTGACAAAGATTCCGGTACCGTCCCCATGTTGGGAGGACGCCCACAAGGATGGAGGAACGGGTATGAGTATAGGTAAGCTCGACAAGCGTGTTCAGATCAGCGAACATGATGCATGGAAAAATTGAACTGAGGCCACGGGGCCCAGCACTGCTATATATACGGACCCCGATATCCTGTCCGTTGCGGGGCAAATAGAGGCATCGGACAGAGAAGACGCGGAACTGCGTTGCGCACCATGGCTGCAAAAATGATTCCCGAGAACAGCTGCACTTGGATAGGGCTATCATAGATGAGGAATCCGTGGGAGGAAATTATTCATTACAGACATTTTGTTCATGTGTCTGACTTATGACTTTATCGTCAATGAAATTTGGTGTGCAGGCTTCAATCACTGCAGATGAACTATGTAGAAATTCATCTTACCCAAATGTGGTGTTTTCTATTTCATACTAATTTGTAAAGGCATGGAAGAAGAGGAATAGTAAGCTCAAAGTGAATACGAGTATATAAGGCCAGTTTTTTGTATTCAACCGGAGTACAATGCCTTTCACAACATTCCTCGTTGCACCAGCGCTTTCTTTCCCTTTCTCTTGGTTTCTTTGTTCCCTGCTGTTTTCCCGATTCCAGCTAACCCTTGCTGCTAACTTCTGTACTACTATTCTTGACGCTCTGCTTGCTCGCCTACCTTTGCTACTGAATCCAGCTGGAAACATGGAGGATTTGTTTCCTGCTTTTAACCGGTTTCAAAACACAAGGGTTTTTCCCCTCTGTGGGAGGGTTTTTCCTAGGACCCTGCCTTTCTGGCAGCCCTGGTGTTCTCTACAGTTAGAGACCCCTGGCTGCTAGGGAGGGCAGGCCCCTTCTCTTCGACTCCAGGACATTACACAAGTATCAGGTGAGGGCGTGTTTTGAAAACACTAAATCTGAGTTAGAACAAATGAAATGATGTGTATTCATGGATTGTGTAATAACGTACTGAATCAATGATGTGGGTGAAACTGGTAAAATTGATTTTAATTTTGTTTTAAAAAATTGTGTAGTATTATTTGTTGCTTTTAAGGCATCTTTGACAAAATAAAGTATTTTAGAATTTGAAAACCCTGGGTGACAATGAAAGGCCAAGTGGCATGGCCTGGACCTGGAAGGGATGAGACCACTGCGAATCTCAGGTACTTCCTGGGCTTGAGATGATCAGCACATGGAAGTAAGCGAATTGCAAATGCAGGGATACTAGCCAGTACTGCATGAAGGATCTGAGCAAAAGTGACCATCTTGAACTTGTCCTTGTACAGGTATCCGCTCATTTGCCTCAGATTCAGAATGTGACACAGACCCACGTACTTGGAACCAGAAAATACAGAGAATAACAGCCTCTGCGTACTTGGGAGCTGGGCACCAGTGCTATGGGTCACTTCCCCAGAAGACGATTAACCTACTTCAACAAGAGATGGACAGGAGGCAGACAGAAGCTGGTGGGCGGTCTGGAGGGCACAGAATAAAAGAGAGAATATCCCTGATTCATGAACTGCAGGGTCCAAGCGTCTGACATGGTGCAATTCCACTCCTTGCTAAACCGGGGTATTCATCCCCCACTGGGTTACAGTGTATGATGTCCTCTTCACAAGGACTTTCTACCTGGGGGGACAGTGGGCACTGCAATGGTGGCAATGCCCCCTCGGTGGGCCACATGAGAACTTCCAAGGTGGGGAGGACAGCACAGCTGTTGCTTACCCAATAGTGCCCGTCCTCTGCCATAATGGGCACAGAAGAGGGGCGAAAGCCAGTTCCCCGAGCAGCAGGAGGAGAAGACTGATGAACTAATAAGGCCAAGGACTATGCTGTGGCCTTGGATGGCAGGACCCTCTGCATACTGATCGGCCATACCGATCAAAAGGCATGTCCAGGAGTTTCAAACGCATGACTGGAGCGAAAGCCAAGGTCCTACTTCACAACTACCTCCCAAAGACTGTGCTAGTGCCCATAGGACGCGCCACACAGTCGGCTGTGCCCAGACCCGATTCAAGATGTCATCACGCCTTCCTGCAACCCTTGACAAGGGCGTTAAAAACATGTCTCATATCTATTTCTGTGACATTCGGAACTGCATCTGACACCACAGTGAAAAGGCCAAAGTTAAATTTGTCCAGAATGCAGAATGGGCACACCGCCAGCAGGGAAAGGCTGCACAGGGTAAATAACTTTCTCTGTGAAGCATATAATCTCTTTCTCTCCCTGCCAAGGGGTAAATAGGGGAAGGTTGTCTATTTTGACACAGCTAGACCCTTCCTGGATATAGAGAAAGCCACAAAGAGTTGGTCATCACGCCTGAATTCCCAAGTCTAGCCACATAATAACTGAGAGCCCTCTTCAGGTCCACTCTGTGCACTCTCCTCATCTCTAGAAGGATGAGGGGTGAGGATAATAAAAACTGGTAAATCAATGTTCGGGTACAGGTGGAATTCGGAGACCACTTTCGGTAGGATTTTAAGATGCTCCTTGAGTGAAGCTTTCTCATTGAATAAACGGAGAAAAAGCAGCTTGCAAGATAACGCCTGCAGTTCACTCACAGGTCTCGCCGATGTGATTGACACCAGGAAAGCTGTTTTCAGTGTAAGTAGCCTGATATGGCATGAATGCTTAGGCTCAAACAGAGCTGCCATTAAGAATTTCAAAGCTACGTTTTGGTCCCTATTTGGACCACAAACAAGGTAGGCGGAAAACGATTTACAAGCCCTTCAGGAATTGGGTCATAACCGTGATGAAAAATCCTTGATCTCTTAAAAACACACAAAGCCGCCAAGTAGCCTTTGACTGTACCAATCTGAAGAGCTGATGAGACTAGAGACAGAAGGAACTCCATCACTATAGTGGCGGGACAGGCAATAGGGTCTATCCTGCGTTCCCTGCACCAAGCCTCAAATCTCTATCTCTATTTGCATGCGTACAGAGATCTGATAGATGGTTTAAGTCACTAGTACCTAAAGTACCTCTTCTGAAAAGTCCCGTTCATCATACCGCATCCTCTCAAGAGCCACACATGTAGGTTGAGGGATTCTGGGTTCTGTGATGAACCCGACCTTCCGCCTGGGATAGGAGATCCAGCAATGGAGGCAACGAGAGAGGTGGGCAGATGGTCAAGTCCAGGAGTTCCGAGTACCATATTCTATTCGCCCACTCCGGGGGGGGATTCAAAACCTCCTCAACTTCCGGAAAGCCCACTGTAGGACAGTAAAGGTATAGTGGAGATCGAAGACCCACTCCACCAGCAATGCGTCCCCTAATGCACCTTTTGCTTGAAATTCCCCCAAGCAAAACTCGATTAACTTTGCGTTGGACCTCGTGGCAAACAGATCTACCGTAGGGGGGAAAACACTGAGCAAAGATCTCCTCGATAACGTCTTGGCACACTGCCTACTCATGTGAGACCTGTGCTCTACCTGCTGAGAGCGTCCGCCAGCCACTTCTCTGTTCCTGCCAGATGGGACAACTGAAGAAGAGATCTGGTCTTCCAGCAACCAGAACCATAGTTGCAGTGCCTCCTTGCATAGGGGGCAGAGACCGAACAGCCCCCTGTTTGTTGAGGTAGTGCATGGCCACTGTGTTGTCCGTCAGAATAAAGACGTGTTTCCCCTTGAGGGGAGGCGCAAAAACCTTGGTACCGTATCCAATCGCCCGCAACTCCAGCCTGTTTATATGCCACTGGCACTCAAAAGCTGCTCACCTGCAGATCCCGCAGTGAGCACCCCAACTCTTAAAAAAGCATCCAGGATCAGCTGGGCTTGGAGCCACAAAAGCCAAAAGGGTTCCCCCCTCCCCATGTTCTCTGTGCTGGACCAACAAGATAGGTCGCCAGTCACTGACTTCGAAACCTTGATAATGTCCTTCATGGCATCGAAGCACTGGGGCCACTTGATCCCTCAAAAACCATTGCGGAGGCCGCGTGTACAGTCTGGCCTCTGGCACCAGAAAAATGCAGGAAGCCATGAGCCCTAAGAGGAGGATGAAGGAAGCCGTTGGTAGGCTATCGCATCTCTGTAAGAGCTCGACCATTTCCCTGACACTGGTGACTTTCTTTGGGGGAAAAGCCATCCCCACCCACGTGTCTAGGACTGCTTCGATGAACTGGAGCTTCTCCATTGGTGTGATATGGGACTTATGGAAATTTAGGGAGAAGCTCAACCTTTAAAGCAGCAAGCAGGTTTCCCCAAGCTGCGTCGATACCTGCTCCGGGGACTTTCCTCTGATCAGCCAGTCGTCCAGGTATGGGAATACGTGAATACGATCTCCTGAGGTGTGCCGTCACCACTGCCATCAGAGCTTGGTGAATTACCCTGGGCACATAGGTGAAGCCAAAGGGGAGCAACATATATTGATAATCACTGTCCCGGATGATGAATATCAGGCAACACCTGTGCTTTCGATGGATCCGCGCATGAAAAGAAGTGTCCTGAAGACCCAGCGAAAGCAACCAGTCCTCAAGTTCCTCAAGTTGCAGAGCTTGGAGAATTTCTTTCAAGGTCATCATCTTGAACGTGTCTTTGCTCAGGAACTTGTTCAAGTTCCTGATATCCAGGATGGGACGGAGTCCTGCCCCTTTCGTGGGTACCAAAAAGTAGCGCGTATCAGCCCCCTCCTGCCTGCTTGTGGGGTACCTCTTCCACGGCACCCTTCCATAACAGGGCTCTCAGATATTCCTGGAGCTCCTGTTTCCAGTTGTTGCTAATGGGGGAATGGTCTACCTGGCAGTTTGCTTAAATATGGTAGACAGTACCCGTATTCAATGAGCTTAAATGCCCAGGTGTCAGGGGTTATCTCCTTCCATCAAAGTGCGTGCTTGGAAATTCTCCCTCCAATGAGGAAACGTGAGGGGAGAATTCAAAGCGGCTTAGTGGACGCTGTTGCCCCTGCCGCAGCTTCTGCTGTCTGCTAGCCCCCAGAGGCCTCTTCTACCCTGTCCGGGACGCAAGAAACTTCTCTGCCCTTGCTTAGCTTGTGGGTGCTGTGCCTTCATTCCAAACTGAATGTACCGCCTTCAGCCTCTTCCCCTAGAGAAGGCGGCAAAAGATTATTTTGCAGGTTGCTGCACAGGTAAGCCCAGCGACTTGGCAGCTAGCTTAGAATCCTTGAATTTCACCATGGATTCATCGGCCTTTGGGCCAAAATGGTGTTTGCCGTCTAGAGCTATGGCCAACAGCTTAGCTTGGACATTCGGCGAGAAACCTGAACTGTGCTGGTAGGCTGACATTCTCAACACAGCTGATCACCCCATTGCCCGGCCCTCGTAATCTGCAGTTTCCAGGCCCGGCTGCAGTGCTTGGCAAGTCACCTCTTTGCAGTCCTCAACAATTCGTAGGAACCTATCCCTCATCTCACGAGCTGGAATGTGCTCTGCTGCTTCCGCTATAAGCCACCACAGCCCACAGGAGTACTTTGCGAACACACACACAAGATGCATTCACTACCTTCAGGGCAAAGAACAAGTTAATTTCTTACCTGGTAACTTTCTTTCGATGGGATGTTCCTCCGACGTATTCCACATCTATGACAGGTAATCACCACAGCTGTGCTGCTTCAGAAAATTTTCGGCGTCTGCGTCAATGACATCGATACGCTCCCTCGAGGGCCTCCGTCGAGCCGACGTCACAGGATGTTATAAGTAGGACACACAATGCCTGTAGCCTCAGTTGTAGTTTTTTCCCCCAGAACGTGTGACACCAATCTTCTGCTAGTATGACTGCAGCTTTCTGTAATCGCATAAGAAATTCTGTAGAGGGGCAGGTCGGGAGGGTGCGATGTGGAATACGTCAGAGGAACATCCCATCGAAAGAATGTTACCAGGTAAGAAAGTAACTTGTTCTTCAAAGGGATTGTGTCCTCCGACGTATTCCACATCTATAACATACTTCCAAAGCAGTACCAACGTATGGAGGTGGGAAAAGAATTTAGAATATTAGAATGCCCAATTAAATTGCAGAATAGAGGACCGCCTTGCCATTGGCCAAATCTTGCCAATGGATAGAATCCAGGGAGTAGTGTTTTACAAAAGTATGGACAGAGGCCTATGTGGCTGCTTCACAAATGTTATGAATGGGAACACCCCTCTGCAAGGCAGTAGAGGCAGCCGCACCCCTAGTAGAATGGGCCCGTAAACCTACCGGAGGGTCCTTACCCACCAATCGGTAACATTCAGAGATTGTCAAGATAATCCATCTAGACAAAGTCTGCTTAGTAACAGCTTCTCCCAAACGCCTTCCAGCATATCCTACAAAGAGCTGATTGTCTACTCTGACCCGGGACATGCGTGAGATGTAGAAACTTAAAGCTCTCCTAGGATACAACCTATGGAACCTCACCTCTTCCTTAGCAGGATGCGGAGGAGGATAGAATGCCAGAAGAATGACCTTCTGGCTCAAAAGAAATTCTGACACAACCTTCGGAAGAAAAGAAGGACAAACCCCAAGGACAACCCTGTCCTTATGGAACACCGTGAAAGGTGGCTTAGCGGATAGTGCCTGCAACTCATTCACTCTTCGAGCCGAAGTAACCGCAACTAAAAATACAGTTTTAAAGGTCAACAGTCTCAAAGGAAAAGAATGTAAGGGCACAAACGGAGCTCCCATCAGGAACTTTAACACTAAGTTGAAATCCCAACCAGGGACCTGGAAAGGTGAAGGTGGAAACACATTAGTGAGCCCTTTCAGAAACTGAAAAATCAAAGGAATCTTAAAATAAGAACACTCCTCAGACGAGCGCTTAAATATGGACAGCGCCGCCAGGTAACCTTTAATGGTACCCTTGTGGGCTAACGAAAGCAAAAAAGACAGAACCACAGGAATGGCACATGAAAAAGGATCCACGTACTTAACCCTGCACCAGTCGCAGAACTTTCTCCAACGGCAACGGTACAGGGACTTTGTTGCGGGTCTTCTGGCCGAAAGCAGCACCTCCATCACGTCTTCAGGGAGGTCCCAATCCTTGTACCTCAACCTTTCAGAAGCCAAGCATGAAAGTTGAGAGACTTGACCTCTGGATGGAGAACCTGACCCCCCTCCCGTGAGAGCAGATCGTCTCTGTAGGGAAGACGGCGTGGAGGGCAGATGGACAAGTCGAGAAGGTCCAGGTACCACGTTCTCCTGGCCCATGCCAGAGCAATGAGGATCATTCGGGAACTGAACCTCCGTAACCTCCGCAGCACTTAAGGAATGACGGGGACTGGAGGAAACGCGTACAGCAGTGGGAAGGACCACTCCACTACGAACGCGTCCCATAAGGCTCCTCTTGGAGGAAATTCCTGCAAGCAGAATCTTTCACACTTCTGGTTGACATTGCTGGCGAAGAGATCCAATTGTGGGGTCCCCCAAAGGGCGAAGATCTCCAGGAGAATCTCCTGAGCCAGCTCCCACTCGTGTGAGACCGTGCTCTGCCTGCTCAGAGTGTGCGCCGCCTCGTTTTCGGCTCCAGCCAGATGAACTGCCGAGATCGAAGTGTTCTGCTGGATGGCCCAGAACCAGAGCTGCATCGCCTCTCTGAACAGAGGGAGAGACCCTGCCCCCCCCCCCTTTTGTTGAGGTAGTGCATGGCCACTGTATTGTCCGTCAGAATCAGGACATTCTTCCCGCCCACCGACGGCAGAAAAGCCTTCCAGGCTAGCCTGACGCCCCGCAGCTCCAAAAGATTGATATGGAGTCTGTACTCTGACAGAGACCAACGACCGCTGACTGTCAACTCATTGGCATGAGCTCCCCATCCCATGAGGGATGCTTCCGTCACGATCGTCACTTCTGGCCAGGTTAGCCAAAATGGAGCCCCCTTCATCAGATTGCCTTCGACGGCCCACCACAGAAGGTCCTGGGCGACCGAGGGCGGCACCTGAACGGGATCAGACATCCTGCTGGAGGACTGTGACCACTGCATCTTGAGAGCCCACTGCAGAGATCTCAAACGCAGCCTGGCCTCTGGCACCATGAGAATGCAGGATGCCATGAGGCCGAGCAACCTCAAGAACTCAAACGCCGTAGACTCTGGGCATGTTGAAACTTGTTCACTATCTGCAGAATGTGAGAAGCCCTCACCTGTGGAGGCAAATGCAGCCCCAGGGATGTGTCCAGCACTGCTCCGATGTACTGGAGCCGCTGGGTAGGTGTCAAGTGGGACTTCTTTAAGTTGAGGGAGAAGCTCAGCCTATGAAGGGAGTGGCAGGTGACTGACAGATGATCCAGGACTTGCTCGGGAGAGCGTGCCCTGATCAACCAATCGTCCAGGTAGGGGTAGACATGAATCCCCCCTTTCCTGAGATATGCTGCCACCACCACCATGAGCTTGGTGAAGACCCTCGGGCGGAGGTCAATCTGAACCGCAGGACCCGAAACTGAAAGTGCGAGTCGCCAACCGCAAACCTCAGGTACTTCTTGTGCTTGTGATGAATCGGCACATGAAAGTAAGCGTCCTTGAGGTCGAGAGACACCAACCAGTCCTGAAGTTGAAGGGCCTGGAGGACTTGAGACAGAGTAACCATCTTGAACTTGTCCTTCTTGAGGAGCTTGTTCAAACCACGCAAGTCCATGATGGGTCTCAATCCCCCGTCTTTTTTCAGGATCAAAAAATATGGGGAATACCATACCTTGTTCCTCTCTGCTAGAGCCACCAGTTCTATGGCACCTTTCTCCAGCAGGGATTTGATTTCCCGTGCAAGGAGGAGATCCGGACTCTTCAAAGAGAGATTCCCTGGTGGATTGTCATGAGGCCTCTGAAGGAAAGGAAGACAATAGCCATGGGCTATGATCTCCAGAACCCACACATCTGAAGTAATGGCACGCCATTCTACAAGATGCTGCGCCAGCCTTCCCCCAACCGGTGAACTATGGGACATGGCCTCATAACTGAGCTGACGTGGCTGTGGCAGTGCTGAGGGCAAAGAGGCAACTGCCCGAGCGGCTTTGGCACCTCGAGTACCTTGCTTTCCTCCTCTGGTACTCCTACGTTGGACCCTTTGACTGGCAGCTCCCCTCGATCTACCAAAGGTCGAGTAGTATCGAAAGGAACCTCCCCTCCATTGCTGTCCCTAGGACGAAAAGGCGGAGGTTGGCGAACTGCAGCGCTCAACGACTTCGCTGCAGCTTTGGAGGTCTGCAACCTCTCAAGGCTCTCGTCAGCCTTGCTGCCAAAATGATGTTCCCCATCAAAGGGCATGTTGAGAAGCCATGCTTGTACATCAGGAGCAAACCCTGACTTCCGCAACCACGCAAATCTGCGCATCACGGTGCTCGCCGCCAAGGACCGGCTGACAGTCTGCCACGTCCAGGCCCGATTTCCTTACCATCTTGTACGAGAGCAAGAAAGCCATACCGTTCCTCCCCTTCGGGAATATGTTCAGCCGCCAAAGATACACAATTCCACAGAGTGTGAGTGAAACGTGCTAAGGCACACACGGAGTTGGCTGCCTTCAAAGCCATACCCCCGGAAGGTGTGCAGTTATAATGTTGACTGCAAAAAGTCGAATGACAAAAATGTCGAAAAAAAATGGGTGAAATTTTTTTTCCCCCCGACTATGTCATTTTTTATTTGACGTGCTTTTTTGTGCTTTCGGGTGTTAAAAAAAAGGGTTTAAAAAAAAAAAAGGGGGGGGGGTTTGGGAGGGGGAACTCCCCCATTTCGAACAGAACATTTTTAAAAAAGGATATTCGAAAAAAAAAATGCAAACTTTTTTTCAACATTTTGACTTTCGACATTTTGTAATTCGACATTATCACTATAAACCCCCCTCAAGAAAATACTTTCTTCGCCCAACCGGCAAAGCGTTTGTCGTCCCTATGGGGAGGGATGGTAGGGTACGACGCCTGCTTTGCTGGGGCCATAGCCGCCTGCACCACCAAACTCTCTGGAGTAGGGTGCGCTGACAAGTAGCAGGGGTCGCCACTGGCTGGACGGTACTTTTTCGGCAACGACTTACCCTCTGCTGGGAGAATCTCCAGAGCAGTCCAAGCCACCGCCACCCTTCTTTGCAAGGCCATATGAAATGGTAGAACCGGGTCAGTTGGTGGACCTTGGTCCAAGATCTGTCAGGTCATACTGCAGAAAATCCACTGGTGGCGCAGACCATCCAAAGTACTCCGTCACCCTCGACATGAGACGCCGGTATGAAGACTCGGCGTGCGTGCCAGGATCAGGCCTACCAAACTCAACCTCCGGAGAGGTGTCCAGACCACTGGCGTCGTGCAAAGACTGATACAGGTCTTCCATCTGGCTATGACCAGACAATAGTTTGTCAGGAACCTCATCAGGAACCAAACCTTCATCAGACCCTTCATCCACTTCAGAGAATAAATCCCTGGATGAGGGCACAGAAAAAGGTTCAGATACAGGCGTCACTGACTTCTTCAGGGCCTTCCTCAGAGTTTCCACCGATGCACGGGGTACCTCCGGTAAAGCCTCCTCAAAAGGCGTCGAGGGCGTAGACGTCGAGCGTGGCGCCGACGGCTTCGACACTGGACTTGAGGCCGGAGCCCCAAGTGTGTCCTTCGACGGCTTCGGCGCCGATGGCGTCAATGACTTCCTCGGAGGCGGAGCCTCGAGAGAGTCCCTCGACGGACATGGCGCCAATGGCGTCAACGTCTTCTTAGAAGACCTCACAGGCTCCGACGGTCTCAAGAGCGTCGAGGACCGGGACCTGGAGCGGGCATGGATGGAGCGATCTACCTTGTCCGATCGGGACGTCGAAGGCTCCCGATGATCGCACCGACCGCCCGAGCCCAAAGGCATGCGGGCGGTGGCCCTAGCGCGTTCCCTTCCGGCTTCCCTCGAAGGCGCAGACGGAACGGAGCCCTGCGATTCAAAAATCGCCATCATTTCCTTACGAAATGCGTCCCATTCCGCAGGAGAGGAATGCTTGTTGGGACAAGCCACCTGCCGTCTGGCGCAGTCCTCGGGCGAGGAAGGCGACCGGTGACGGCGCTTGCGCAAGTGCCTAGAAGAGGCAGAGGAATGGCAGGAACCACTCTGGGAACGAGACCGCCTGGACTTACGCCGAGGCGCAGTTTCGCCCCTCGAATCATCGGTCGAAAGCCCAGCGGATTTCGACTTTCGGGGTTTGGAAACCCTACCTACAGATGGCTTCTTCCGCTCCCGCAAGCCCTTCGACGTCAAAGACTGGCAATCGTCGCAGTCATCGGTGGCGTGGTCCTCGCTGAGGCACCAGAGGCAGATGTCGTGCGGGTCCGTAAGTGACATCTTGGAACCGCAGTCCCGACACTTCTTGAAACCCAACCGCGGGGTAGAAGACGATGAAGACATGATATCTTCACAACAACCAAGTTCGAAGAACCGATAGAAATCAGAAGAACCAAGGCGCGCGAGATCTCCGAAGCGAACATGTTCGTGGAAAAATGGAAGTGAGGCTACCGGCGTCGTGCGTCCTACTTATAACATCCGGTGTCGTCGGCTCGACAGAGTCCCTCGAGGGAGCGTATCGACGCAGAACATTTTCTGAAGCAGCACAGCTGTGGTGATTACCTGTCATGGATGTGGAATACATCATAGGACACAATCCCTTCGAAAATCATTTCAGCTTTAGATTCCCCATCTGTCGGCAAATTAAGAGGTCGATGTGGCAGGTTTGGAGCACACTGTAGCATCTTCCACCACTAGGCCTTCTGGCGTTGGGTGAGAAGATGGGAGGGCAAATCCCCCCCCTTGCCAGCTTGTATTTTTTGGTAAGCTCTGAATCCTTTGTCAAGGGTTTCCCTGAGGTCCTAGGCCGACAGGGGCTTTGCCGGGGTGCCCAGATCCAAGGCCTCAACCACCCTCTCAACACTCCTCCGGTACTGCGCATTAGAGTGTGCACAAGGAGGAGCTTGCTGCATGTCAAGGTCAGGAGACTGTGAAGGCATCATGAAGCAAGCAAGAAACAGACAACAGATTCAAAGTTCAAAATAAAATGGTTTATTAAATCAAATGTCAGGCTGGTAGTAGGCCTAACTTGCTCTATGCTAAGGTGGGATTTCCCTACCTGAACGAAACTAAGGAAAGTCTGAGTCAAAGAGTTCAACTTAAAGTCTGCCTGTGTCCAAAACCTATCCTTGCCCTCACAACTAAAGCTAAACAATAATGTCAATAATAAAAGAAATGGTGATCAACACAAAGTTCTGAGCTTCTTCCACCTCTTAGCTTCCTTTTCAGCTCCCCTTCCTCAAGTTCAAGAAAGTTCAACAAAAGTCTCAACATTACCTTTCCCAAACTTAAGGCAATTCAGTTCCACACAATCCTCGGGGCTCCCTTCCCCAAGTTTCAGGCAACACCGTTCAAAAGAAAAGGGTCTTGAGGCTCCATCCTCAAGACAGCATTTGAAGTTCGTCCCGATAGTGAGTGGAAAAAACTGAAGTAATAGGACATGGCGGCTCGATATACATATGCTGACTTTGGCACAGGGAAACTAAAGGCATCGAGCGGAGCCTCGCTAAGCCCCTTGGTGGCAAAACAAATTCAATAGAACAGCTGCACTGGAGTTATAGTGTCATAAATGTGGGATGAAGTTCTTGTTAGAAGCATGGCTCAAAAAAATGTGAATTGCTGTAATCCTACAAAGCTGTCACAACAAACCATTAAATAAGAGCGGGAATAGTGTCACCACAAATACACAGCAAATTAGTGCCTATTTTATATCGAGGGAATAACAAGTCTCTTACCAAATTTAGCTCTTCACTCTGTTTCATTGCTTCAGAATTTGAATCATCAAGTTTTTTCTGTAATTCAGTCAACAGATCTTTAAGCTGAAAAGAGGTTTTTCATAATTTGAGATTCATCAGATTTTGCTCACTTGGAAATCCCAACATAATAGTAGAAATTCGTAATACACCACCAAAAGATATTAGATGGCAAGGTGATTACGAATGAAGAAGACACAGTTTCGTCTTTTCTTTACCTCTCTGACTTCACAAACGTAAGTGATTCGCTCCAATTCGGCCTTCTCCAGCTCAGATTCCAAATGCTCACGTTCCTTTTTCATCTGGAGATTAAACAAGAGCAAGAATTTGGATATTATCAATACAAGTGGTCAGGGGCTTTTTATTATATGGCAACAACAATGAGTTCAACTTATTCACATATGGGAAATGGCAGATGGATGTTTTATTATCGGACACCTGCATTTTACAGGAGGTTGCGGAAGAGATGAAGGGGACTGAATGAGAACATTCACCGTTAATTTACTAAATTGTTCATCAGGATTTGTTTATGTCGTCTAGTTGGAAACAAAGCGAAGAAGATGATATAATTTGTGATTCGTGGGCTATAGGGGGTCATTTTCACTAAAACCCTGACTGCCAGATAAAACAGAATGAAATATGGCACAATATTTACTTGTTGGAAGTGTTTATACACAATTGATGCTCCTAATGGGAAAATTACTTACTGTGTGATGCTCTTTCAATGAACTGCATTGTCCCACAGATTATTCATCATCTCAGCGTCAGCTGCTCCGAATATTTCGGCAGGGGACGAAGTGCGGCTCAATGCCTCCTGAACCCCCCCCCCCATGCCTCGATCGGGCCACTCTGGACAGGTTGTTGGTGAACGTACATATAGTATGCACTATGCCCCCATACCTCAGTACCTTTTTTCCATACAATCAGCATGCTGTGAGTACATTTCTCGCCATCATTATGTCCGGGCGCCGAGCCTTCGCGATTCAAGTACGCCAGGACTGTAGCTCTAATATGTCTGTTACAGACACACAACATCTGTGTGTGATGTCTGGGGGTGGAACACGATAAAGAGCAATGCGGGTCCTGTCTGTACATGAACCTGGCACTAGAGAGGGCTCCTTCTAAGCTATCGGCCATGTTGGTCACTAAAGCCTCAGGAGTTGACAGAGAGGGGCCCACTCCTGAATAAAAAAATGATATGGAAGGTAGGCGGCATAAGATATCGAAGAAAAGACAGCACACTTGTTGTGAGTTTTATCATTCCTCCTCATCGTCCTCCACTAAACAGAGAAGCAGAGCAAGTACAGGTGCAATTCAGAACGCTTTGGAACAGAGGGTAAATCTTACCCCTCCAAGGGGGCAGCTAGGGGACTGGGAGGAGTTTAAGCAGCAGATGCTGTAGCTCTTTGAGAAGGCCATGGCAGGAACGGTTTCGGCCTTGATGCGGTCAATGGGACAGACACCGACCACACCTAGATCCTCTAACACAAAAACATAAAAAAAATAAGAAAGTCACACACGCTTGAGCTCAACCTCTGGCAAAACGAAGAAGCCTTCGGTGTGAACATGATCCCCAACTGAGCGGACAAGCTGGGCTTCCCTCGTCAACCTAAGCCCCAACACAACACTCGGGCCATGCAACTGAATCCAGGTCGGAGTTCAAGACCATGAAGACTATATATGATGGAGACCTATTCTCTTTGGGATGGAGCCATTTGTCGGGTGTGGAGCTGGATCACGTTCCAGACTTCATGCTCAAACAATCAGAGCTAATGGAGCTGGCTTCAGGCCTGCATGACACGAGTGGACTAAATACACCACACCCCTCACAAAATCGAGATGCAGCAAACTTCCCCAAAAGTGCAGATGAATTCCCAATATCAAAGGGTGGTCATCGTCCTTGGCCTCAACCTCAGAGCCCAGGCCAGGTCATGCGAGGAATACGAGCTCACAGATAAAGCAGCAATAGCGGATATGATCATGACGCTAGGGCAACATTAGTGCTAGACGTCAACAATGCTCTCTGTTAGGCAGACACCTGTGCAGTTCCCTCTGGGACCACTGCAAAAGATTTAAGACTAGAGGTGTTTGGCAGTAAACCCACTTGGTAGCAGTCTGTACCACACAGATTCACTTGGTAGCTGTGGCTGAGCAGTCAGACTTCCCTCAAGAAGAGTTAGGCAGTATACAGAGTACTCCCAATAGGTAGAACAAGTAAACACTAACCAGAGCTTGGTGTAAAAGAGATATAATTATTTATTTAAAACCACATCTAGTAAAACACACAGGCACTAATGTTAAGCAGTTCAAAAACACGGTCACTAAAAGATATACACTCCCTTAAAAGAATATTAGACAGTTCTTTAGTAAAGCCCCACTTATTTTCAGACAGCGGTGAGCGTTTAACGCAGATGGCTGTCTAATAATTCGTTTTAAAAGGGAGAGAAAAGCAGAGTATAAATTGAAACAGATCCCAACACTTTTACAAGAACACAACAAGAGAGGAAGGCAAAGTAAAACTGTGAAGTTAGAGTTCAGTAGGCCGGATCCACTTTAAGAGGATCAGAACAAAATGTGTCCAAGGTCACACGGTTGCAGTGCACAAAAGTCTTGAAAAGGTACAAAAAGAGTTGGACCAAAGAAAGGGACCAGTTAGATGGTCAAGGCGGCCAGCCCAGTCCAGAAGGTTAAGGGATTATTATTACCTTGTAGCAATCTTTAGAAAGGGAGGCCTGGCGGACACAGTACCTTAAAGTGGTGAGAATACTCCAGCGGGGGCAGTTGTTCCTGGCAGCGGATGCAAGTCGGTGCTTCGTCCGGGGGAAGAGAGGATCCCGTCGGGGAGGAAGACAGGAGTCCGTTGCACTGCCAGGGACGAAACCAGCCACGGAGTTCTCAGGTAAAAGGAGCAGTCCTTTGATTCGCGGTCCAGTGGTAAGTGGCTATCCGGTTGCCGGGGTGCTTGGCACAGGCAATTCAACCACAAGACGTCCTGGGATGCGAGGAACAGAAGGTAAACTGGTTGTGCCCACCAGTCAGGGGAAGAAGCCTCTCCAGCCGGGAGATCTTCTCTGTCGTCGGGAAGTGGTGAGTCGGTTCTGCAGGGCTCCACCGGTGGTGTCGTCGTGGTAGGGCGGCTCAGCTTCTCCCTCGTCGGATTCTCAGGTCCTGTGGCGACTTCTGAAGTTCGTGTGCCCAAAGCCCTGCTTTTATGCAGCCCACCATAATTCACTCAGCCTCAGCCATTGACCACCCTTCGATATTGGGCATTCATCTGCACTTTTGGGGAAGTTTGCTGCATCACTCAGCCAGCCGGCTCACCACTTGGGCCAATCACACAAGAGTGCGACTTGAGTTGCCAAGACAACTCAGTCCAGGGTGCCTAAACCTCCTCCCACACCCCCTGTGGTACCCAGACAGAGTGGCACCACTTTTGGAGGCTTCTGTGGAGAAGCCCGCCAAAAAGTGGAACAAAGGGCTCGACTTGGGTTGGAGTCACAGAAGAGAACACAAATGCCATTTTAGAATCGAGTCCTGGCAAAAAATACCAACCGGCGAATTAATATTAAATAAATAAACCGGCGGTATGTTCGAGGCTATGAGAATTAAATAATTAAAGCTGGTAGCCTCGAACAATGGGAAAATCCCAAAGGGATATATTCGCGGTCGAATATAAAAAGTAGTATCCACTGCCACCAGACAAAACTCGATCAGGGGGGACGGAGACGTGCCCCCTCGACTAATAGACCCCGGGGCAATTGAATCGCCCCGACCAGTACGTCCACAATATGATGGTTTGTCCTGGTTTCTGTTCATAATTTGGGACTAGTAAAGCCAATGGTGACTTTACATGCCGTGGGAGACAGTAGTCAGTCCCAGGGTATGGAGTCTATGGTGGGGTGTCACTATGACACCCCTGTGTTACTGCACGGAGGGTGCTGTGTAACACACATAGGAAAAACACATGAGACCCTATGGAGTAAAGGACCCCATAGCCCATAAAACACATTAACAGTCAAAGGAACACCATAAATCATGTCCAAGAGTGGTAGAAAAAGAGTCTCACTCTTGGCAGGAGAAAAAACAAGCTCCAGAAATCCAGCAAAGCTGCTGGGGGACTCACTAGGTTAGGAAATTCAGCCTAAAGAGAGAATTCTCCCTAACACTCTCACACAACAAATATTAACCAGCTAGAGGAGAACCACTGTTCCTCTCTGTGCACCCGAACGGCTGGTGGTCCAGGTCGCAACCATCATTTGAGGCCTTCAACGTCTAATGTCCCTACGAATAAGAAGTCTAGGAAAGCTGATGCCGTCACAGAGAAGGTTTACGTGTTCTGGAGCATGTTGCTGAAGGCTCTCAAAGCCACTTATACTTTTGCCAAGTATTCCCATGTTCTCTGGAAGGCGATTTCAGAGGTAGCTGCCCACGTACCAGAATTGGAAGTAAAAAATTCCTACATAGACATCGTAACTGTAAGGAGACGGCATGACAAGCCCTGCAGGCCGGAATGGACGCAGTGGATTGTGTCGGGAGGTTGTTGTGAACATCGATGATACTTCGGAGGTCTTTATACCTTTGATGATCAATGTTCAGTCTAAGCCTCTCGACATGGCCTTCGATTGAGAGCATCTATTCGGACCAAAGGTTATGAGTCACTACGATTGCAGCGAAATCACAGGCATTGGTGGTCCAGCAACCTGCCAAACAAACCTTTTTTAGATGTTACACCCCCTTTGTGCAAAGGGCGCAGTTGCCCCAAGTCAAGCAAAGGCAAAGATGGTTTACACTCCCCAGCAAAGTGTTCTCTCCACATGATCCTATGGTCAGTATACTGCAGCAGAGGGGAGGAGATTCCCTACAATGCCTGGGCCCTCCAGTTGGTAGAACAAGGGTACTCCGTGCCTTTTTTCTCAGAAAGCCCCTGGACGGACCACCTCCTCTTCCCCGGCAGTCAGAACCCTAACTCTAGGAGGAATTAAAATACCTGCTGATTAAGGGCACAGTCGAAGAAGGGAGGGAGAGAGGTACAGGATGGTACTCCTGCTTCTTCCTGGTGCCCAATAAGGGGAGGGTGAGGACGGGGTGGGGGACTCTGTTCCATCCTGGACCTCAGGGCCTTGAACAAGTTCCTGAGGAAGGACAAGTTCAGGATGGTGACGCAACAAGAGATTCTCCAGGCTCTACAATTCCAGAATTGGCTAGTGTCGCTAGACCTTCAGGCTGCCTATTTTGATGTGTTGATCCATAGGATGCACACAGTTTTCCAAGATTTTTCATAGGGGACGTGCATTACTAGTTCGCAGTGCTCCACTTCTGGCCTGACCTCCGCACCCAGGATGTTCACCAAGCTGGACGTGGCGGCGGCACACTTCAGGAGACCTGCAATCTTCATGCTCCGTACTTAGATGATTGGCTGATAAGAAGTCAGGGCTGGTCCCAGGTGGAATGCAGTCAGCTAGGCGTGCTGAACTCCAAGCACTCCTATGCAAGCTACCTTTCCTTAAGTTATTTAAGGAGAAAGTGTCTCTGAAGGTCCTAAGCAATTTTCTGCAAATTCCATATTTCTCTGAAGGGGAGGCGAGGGGAGGAATTGACTAACGGTTTTCTGTCTGCCACCTCACCCATCAAAGGAGACGAGACTTAATAGATAGGACCCCAAGAGGTCATTAAGTTTGTATCTGGGAAGGACAGCTTCTTTCTGGTGGGATGACCAGCTGTTTGTTGCTTTCTCTCAGTTCAGGTTAGGGCAAGCAGTGAGGAAGCAAACAATCTCTCCTTGGATCGTCCTGTACCTTGCTGAATTGTATGAGAAGGCAGGGAAGGAAGTTGCACCTGGTCTACAGGCTCACTGTACCAGGGGTGTGGCTGCCTCATCTTCCTTGCAGATGGGTGTACCAGTTAGAGAAATGTGCCAGGCCGCTGCATGGGCCTCTTTGCACATCTTCTTTAAGCACTACAAGCTGGATTTAATGTGGGGTAGAGATGCAGCTTCAGTGGGGAGGTGTTCTAGTTTTTTAGCGCAGGCTTCAAACTTACCTCCTTGTGGGCTTGCTTTGGGAATCTATCTAGATGAGAAACTATGGGAGAATGCAAGCCATTGAAGGAGAAATTACTTACCAGTAATGTTCTTTTTACAGAACCTTCTCCCACAGATTTCTCTGCCCTCCCTTAGCTGTCTCTCTAAAGAAGTTTATTTGCCGTCTCTATTCGTGGTAGAGAAATGGTGTTAGGCAGAATCCTGTGCAGTGCCCTTAGGGACTACTACACACAATTAAGACTACAGGTGGCAATACAAGTTTCACCTTTGGTACAAGCCTTTACTACTATGTTAAAGTGGTAGCAGTAGCGGAGCAGCCAGGCTTATCTCAAAAGTATATGAGCACTAGCAGAGATTACACAAAGGGACCATAATTACTGTGACTCAAGCAAACACTGACTCAAGGTTTCAGGTAAAAAATATAAGTACATTTATTTTTAAACCGTTTGTTATAAGCATGACACTTCTATTAATTCAAAATCACACATAAAATACACTACAACCAACCAATTCAATGTGGTAAACTCTAACTCAAGGTAAGTACCTTATGTTTTAACGGACCGGTGTTGTGAAACAAAAGACGTTACCGGGAATACACTTGTGATCACTTTTTGACAGTAATGACAGTTCGGTCTTACTAAAGAAACGCGTATCCGCGGCAAGAATTGTTACCGGGGCAAAAACACACTTAGCACCTGAGTTAACCAGAGAGAGTTGGGGGCAAAAATCATAGGCAATACTTTCGTCAAGGCAGACAGAATCAGAGAACACTCTTAGACAGAAATTCGAAAGTCAATAGGCCGTAGCCAGTGTCAAGTGGAACCGGGTTCCTGTTGTCGAGGATCACACAGTCGTATAGTTCACGATTCAACGTAGCCAGGAGTACTTAGATATTGTCAACAGAGGTAGCAAAAGTTATAAGGAGGAGGGAAGACAAGGGAAAGCCTTGGAGGCGAAGAAAAGGGATTCACCCAAATTCCTCGAGCAGAACACAGTACCTTATTCAACGAAGAAGCTGGTGCCACGGCAGTTGTTCCTGGTAGTTTCCTGCAGACCCACGGTACCTGGAGCTTCGATCCGAAGGAGGACGTCTGGAGGGGTCTGCACCAAACAGGGATGAGGCCAGGAGCAGCGACGGTGAATAAAAGGTGCGCTCCTTAAAAACAGGAGAGGCTCTTCAGATGGCTACCCGGACCACTACAGCAGTGTGCAGCGATTTCGACCACGAAGAGGATCCTCTGGCTGTAAAACATGAGCTGGTTATCCCCACCAAGTTCAAGGGAAGAAGACTCCGGACTGGATCTTCTCTGGTCGTCGAAGGGTAGATAGTTCAGGACTGCAGCAGGGTATCACCGGGACGGGATAGTTGCAACAGTCGACTTCTTCTCCGCTTCTCTTCGGTTCCTTGCACTTCCAGTGGCGACTGACTTTTAGCCCAAGAGACCTGCATTTTATGCGAAAATCCCCCATTCACAAGGCCTGGCTGTCAATCACACAGCACGGGGGTTGTCCAGACTGGACAACCACCTCAGCCAATCATGGATGGCAAAGTGCGACTTGGGTTTCCTACGATACCCTGTGCAAGGGGTGACTACACCGCTCCCTCACATTCAGCCCACCTAGACACCCAGGCACCTCGAGGAGGGCTTCTTGGCAGAAGCCCGACAAAAGACAGTGAACAAAGAAGGCAAACCTGGTTTGCCGCGCAAAGTAAAACACAAGAAGGACTTTAACAAAAAGAAATGGTTAATAAACCCGACCGGAGCCAAAAGAAAAAGTATTTGGTCAAGCGGGTTTAAGTTCGAGGCTAATATAATAGCCTGAAACAATACCAAGTTTATATAGTATAATCGCGGTAGAAAAGATAGGGTAGATACCACTGCCACCGGCCAAGTCTAAAGAGCGAAACAATGCTCTAGGAGGTACAGATAAAAAGGGCTAAGGATTAACCCTTTCCAGTACTCCATGTAAAATGGGGTGTACTGGATCTGTGGTTAAATGACTAAGTAAAGTTAATGGCAACTTTACCCTTTTCTGGGGGACAGTAGTCAGCCCCAGAAATGGAGTCGGTGGGAACTCTAAAAGACAACCCTGTCACTGCACTGAAGGTGCTGTGCAACACACAAAAGAAGGGGGCTACTGAATTGGTGTACTCCAGAGACCACAATCACAAAAGCAGATGAAATACACATGGCAAAACATGGCTAAGAGTAGGGAGAAGCTCACACTCTTACCAAGTGGAGAAAATAACTCCACAAGTCCAGCAAAGCTGCTGAGGGACTCACTAGGTAAGGGAAATTAGCCATTGAATGAGAATTCTCCCTAACAAATGGTTGGTGCTTTTTGCATGCTTTATCAAGCTACTTTAAATAAATGAATACATAATGCAAAATATAACATTTTATGCCATTATCTTGACTGTCTGTTCCTCATCATCACTGCTGAGTATAGGAGAAAAAACGTGGGGAACTGAGGTATGGGCGGCTAACTGTATGCTCTTTGTACGATCAACTACATCATATCAGGAGCTAAGCAGAGGCGTGGTCGAGGCATGAGGGAGTCGAGAAGACAACGTTGAGCTGCCCTATGTCCCCGTTAGGCAGAAACCTGTGCAGTTCCCTTAGGGACCACTGCAAAAGATTTAGGACTACAGGTGGTTGGCAGTAAACCCAATTGGTAGCAGTATGTACCACCCAGAGTTACCTGGTAGCTGTGGCTGAGCAGTCAGACTTCTCTGAAGATGAGTTAGGCAGTATATAGAGTATACACAATAGGTACAGAGACACAGTAGCACAAGCAAACACTGACCAGAGCTTGGGTGTAAAAGCATATTATTATTTATTTAAAGACACATTTGTAAATTACACTAGCACAAAAAGGTAAGTAAATTCAACACACAGTCACTATTATAGATATACAACCCTGATTACTTATTAGACAAGTCTTAGTGAGAAACACCACTTATTTTCAGACAGAGGTGAGTGCTTAACCTAAGATGGCACTCTAATAAGTTTTATAAAAAGGGAGGGAAAGGCAGAGTTATGAAAGCACACAATTTCAATACTTTTAAAAGAACCACAGTGAGGCAGGTTAGGCAAAGTCTACTGGAGAGCAAGGAAGTTCAAATGCCAGGCCCACTCTTAGAGAGAGCAAGCAAAATGTGTCCAGGATCACACAGTGGGGTTATGCCCAAAGAGTCTTTGTAGATAGTTCACAAAAGATGAGACCAAGTCAGGAAAAGTTAGTTAACAGGCCCCAGGCTAACCCAGGTTAGAAATTCGAGGATTTACTGTCACCCCGAACGATCTGTCGCAAGGGAAGCCAAGCGGGACACAGTACCTGAAATGGGAAGAATGCTCCAGCGGGGCAGTTGTTCCTGGCAGCGGGTGCAAGTCGCTGTTTCGTCCAGAGGAAGAGGAGGTCTCAACGTGGAGGAAAGATGAAGGTTGTTGCACTGCCAGGTAAGAAACCAGCCGCGGAGTTCTCCGGTTGCAAGGTACTACCCTTTCCTTCGCGGTAGTGGTATCCCGGTTGCCGGGGTGCTTGGCACAGGCAAGGCAGCCACGAGATGCTCCAGGAAGGCGAAAAGACGGGCAAACTGGTTATCCCCACCAGTCAAAGGAAGAAGAGTCTCCGGGCTGGAGATCTCCTCTGTCGTCGGGAAAAGTGGTGAGACGGTTCAGCAGGGCTCCACCGGTGGTGTCGTCGTTGCAGGTCGGCTCGGCTTCTCCCTCCTCGGATTCTTTAGGTCCTGTGGCGACTTCTGAAGTTCCAGTCCCCAAAGCCCTGCTTTTATGCAGAAAACCCCCATTCATTCAGCCTAGCTGTCAATCAAACATGCTAAGTGGTGAGCCGGGCGGCTCACCACTGGGCCAATCACACAAGAGTGCGACTTGAGTTGCCGAGGCAACCCAGTCCAGGGTGCCTAAACCCCCTCCCACACCCCCTGTGGTACCCCTACAGAGTGGCACCACTTTTGGAGGCTTCTGTGGAGAAGCCTGCCAAAAAGTGGAACAAAGGGCTCGACTTGGGTTGGAGTCACAGAAACGAACACAAACGCCATTTTGGAACCGAGTTTCGGCAAAAAATACCAACCGGTGAATTTATATTAATTTAATAAACCGGCGGTATGTTCGAGGCTATATTAAAAAGTGGTTGCCTCGAACAATGGGAAAATCCCATAGGGATATATTCACGGTCGAATATAAAAAGTAGTATCCACTGCCACCAGCCAAAACTCGGTCGGGGGGGACTGGACAGTGCCCGCTCGAACAACAGACCCCGGGGCAATCGAATTGCCCCGACCAGTACGTCCACAATATGATGGTTTGTACTGGTTCTGTTCACAATTTAAGACTAATAAAGCCAATGGTGACTTTACATGCCCTGGGAGACAGTAGTCAGTCCCAGGGTATGGAGTCTATGTTGGGGGGTCGCTACGACACCCCTGGGTTACTGCACGGAGGGTGCTGTGTAACCCAAATACCAAAAACACATGAAGCCCTATGGGGTAAAGGACCCCATAGCCCATAAAACACATACAAATTCAAAGGAACACCTCATATCATGTCTAAGAGTGGGAGAAAAAGAGTCTCACTCTTAGCAGGAGAAAAAGATAAACCCCAAAAATCCAGCAAAGCAGCTGGGGGATTCGCTAGGTTTGGGAAATTAGCCTTTACAGAGAATTCTCCCTAACAGTCCCGTGTTGAAATGTTCCGAGCAGCTGATGATGAGGGGATGATCTATCAAGATAGGGAATCTGTCGGAGGAGAATGCATAGAAAGAACATTACACCCGAACACCATATCTCAGATCGAAAATCGCAATGAGGGTCCTTCTGGGTTGCTTACTTCAATTTGCACTGCTGCCGCGTTTGTTTTCTTGATTTCGGTCACGGGCGCCATCTTGAAAATGGTGCCTATTAATGTTCACGTGACCTTCCGTTACCTGCGTGTCAACAATTAGTATTTATAATATGTACCCTTTTGTCAGGGGCTGTACCTAAAGCATATTGTTGTTTGATGCAGTATTTTTATAATAGTTCTCTTAATCTCAGCGGTCTCCGGCAGTTCGAGTCATAGTTATCTCCCGAGTGCTCATGGGAATTGTAGTGCCCTATTCAAATGCTGATTGTGTTTCAGGTGTTTATTGGATCAACACATGATTCTTATAAACACACACTCTGTGCATATTATTATGCATTTATTTATAATCAGACCTGCCTGTCTAATTCAATTAATAACATGTCGTACTACGGCAGTCAGTGTTAACTCGGACTACAGACTCCCAGATGTTCATGGGAGTCATAGTTCGGATATATCTCCAGTGTGCTCGATTTGTCACTCGGTTGTTGTTACCGGCGCGTGACGCACCCAAAAGTAACAGTAGAGTCAACTATGCAGGGATCTCCACTATTATTGCAGGAGGTAACTGTAGTGCTTATTGTTCTATATTATTGCATGATGTTGCGCCAGTGGCCCATAGTGGCAGACTGAGTTCTTCCTCTTATAAGACTGCTGTGGGGACATCTTCTGTTACTGCATACATGTGTACATAAATACAGATATGCCCCAGAGCTATACCAGCTGCTAAAGCTCTTCGTTATTCACTTTGTGCAGTCTATGATGGTACATTTTCAAATTGTTCTTTATATGATTTTTGAATGTATGAATGGGAGGACATATATCTAATCTCCTGTATAGGACCACAAAGGATTCGAGAACCAGAGGTAAATGTGACAGTGGTCAGACCCATAATTTCCAGGACTGGACATGTGGACTGTTTGTTGCCACATAAATGGTTGCATGCTGAGGGCGTGTGTTATGGCCGAATATTGTACCGTTAGAGCCTGCCAGCAGATTTCTTAATTCAAGCCGATCCTATGACTCTGTAATCTTAATTATCCACATCTGCTCTCTCCTCAATAGGAGTGTGGCTATGTTGCCCCCTCTTCTAGGTATTGACACTTTTTCAAGTATTGTCCATGCCAGGTCATTCTCTGTATGGCCCATTGTTATGTAATGTTCTACTAATGGGGCTGTGCGTCTTTTCGTCCTGATGTTGGATCTGTGTTCGCATATCCGCGTTCTGATAGCCCTGGGGGTCATCCCAATGTATCTTTTGTTGCATGGGCATAGGATCTGATAAACCACATTAGTGGTATTGCAGTTTGTGAGCGTCCTTTGCTCCCATGGATGTTCCCAACCAATGTCTATAGTTGTGGTCTGTTTCGTAAATTGACAAACGGAACAGTTGTTACATGGTGTATGCCCAAGTGGCCTAGGTGTGTTCCACAGTGTTGCTGTTTCCATTGTCTTGATTTCTTTATATGTGTGGACAGTGGTGTAACTTTGCTGAAAATGTTGGGGAGGACATGACATCTGAAGAAAAGGTGCCCCAGCCAAATGAATGGGGAGAAAATGGTGTGCCATGAAAGTTGGGGGGACAAACACCCCTCTCCCCCCCTAAAATTACACCCATGTGTGTGGACCAAGCTGTCCCTTAGATTTCTTCTTCGTTTGATGGCAAACAAGGGTGTTGGTAGATTGCCTTCTAAATTAAGTAAAGGCCAAGCCTTCTTGATTTCTTTTTTAAGACGATTAATGATTGGTGAATTACTGAAGACTGCCGTGATGACATCCTCTCCTCTGTCTTTCTTTCCATGCTGAGTGAGTGTTACATCTCTAGGTATATTTCTTGCCCTCTTTCTCGCTTGTTTGATTATTTTGTTTGGGCAATTCCTTTCATTCAGGTTGGTTGTTAATCTCTCTGCCCGTCTGTCATATTCGATTCTTGTTGTGCAATTGCGTCTGAACCAAATGAATTGCCCAAAAGGAAGGTTGTCTTTCAACGATCTTTGGTGGAAGCTGGAGTATTCTAAGAGGGAATTCCTATCCGTCATCTTCTGATACACTGTTGTTTCGAAAGTTTTTCCAGTCCTGATGATTTTCAAGTCCAGGAAAGTGGCCTCGGTCTTGCTTGCCTCATGTGTGAACTCTAGGAACGGGTTCAGATTGTTGATCCATGTGATGAAGTTGTCCAAACTGGCTATATCGCCCTCAAAGATCATGAGGATATCGTCACACTCAGATATGCACAAAACAATTAAATGTGACAGAGTTTGCTTTGTTATGGTAAGGCCTTTCTGAGACAAAGAATGGGCCACGAACCACTGATCTGACCTCCGAAACTCGGATGCGCGAGCAACGTAGAAGCTCAATGCTCTCTTCAGGTCAAGGCGGTGGAACCGGTCTTCCTCTTTTGAGCGATGTGGAGGAGGTTAAAAGATAGGCAAATCGATAAGACTGGGACAGGTGAAACTCTGAAGTCACCTTAGGAAGGAACCCGGGCCTGACTTTGACAGAGACTTTCTCAAGCAAGAACCTTAAAAAAGGGGGTTTGCAGCACAAAGCTTGCAGCTTGCTAACCCTCCTGGCATATGTGATTGCAACCAAAAAGGCTGTCCGAAGGGATAACAGCTGTAAAGGAGAGGACTATACAGGCTCAAACGGAGCCACCATCAAGTAGGTCAAAACCAGATTAAGATCCCAAAGGGGGTTGGCTGAAACTTATTGAGAAAGCCCTTCGGGAATTGGGCCATAACCAGAATAGTAAAGAAAGAACCTTCGTCTGGGGACCTCTTGAACACAGACAGGGCCGCCAAATACCCATTAACTGTGTTAACCTGAAGGACTGACAAGGCCAGTGACAGAAGGAACTCCATCAATGTGGTGGTGGGGCAAGAGAATGGGTCAATCTTGCATTCACTGCACCAACCCTCAAATCTTCTCCACATGAACGCGTAGAGAGATCTTGTAGAAGGTCTGCTTGCAGCCAGCAACACCTCAAGTACCTTCTCTGAGAGGTCCCAGTCATCATACCTCATCCTCTCAAGAGCAACGCATGTAGGTTGAGGGAATCCGGGGTTGGGTGGAGCACCCAACCCTCTGACTGGGTCAGGATATCAGGACACCGAGCCAACCGGTGAGGCGGAAAGATGGTCAGATCCAAGCGATTAGAGTACCACGTTCTACTCGCCCAGTCGGGGGCAATGAAGACCATGGTCGCTCGAAAGCTCTTCAACCTCCTGAGAACCCATGGAATGATGCGAATCAGAGGGAAGGCATGTGGAGACTGAAGGTCCAATCCACCAGAAACGCATCCCCCAGTGTGCCCTTTGCTGGGAAGTCCCTCTAGCAAAACTGTTTGCACTTCCTTTTGGACTCTGTGGCAAACAGATCCACAGCTGGAGTACCCCAGAGAGCGAAGACCTCCTCCAGGACTTCCTGGCACACTTCCCACTCGTGTGAGACTGTGCTCTGCCTGTTCAGAGCATCCGCCAAGGTGTTATCTGTCCCACCAGATGAACTGCAGAGACTGAGATTTGGTTCTCCATAACCAGAAGCATAGCTGTATTGTGTCTGTGCAGAGGGGGCACGAGTGCACACCCCCTGCTTGTTGAGGTAGTGCATGGCCACCGGGTTGTCCGTCAGGACGAGGACATGCTTCCCTCTGAGAGACGAGGCAAAAGCCCTCAGGGCTAACCTGATAGCCGGCAACTCCAGCCGGTTGATGTGCCACCTGGCTTCTGATGGACACCAGAGGCCGCTCACCTGTAAATCCTGGCACTGAGCGCCCCAACCCTTCAGAGATGCATCCATGACCACTCAGGCCTGAGGCCAAGGAGGCCAGAAGGGTTCCCCCACCATGAAATTGCTCCACCAGCTGAGTTCACTGACTAACCGGCTGGACACAGAGGTGATCCGTGAGTGCTCCCAGATACTGAAACCACTGGTCCCTCAGTAGCCACTGAAGAGGGTCTCATGCGCAGCCTGGCCTCTGGCACTAGAAAAATACAGGAGGCCATGAGACCCAAAAGGAGGAGGATAGAAGCCGGTGGTAGGGTGGCATGGTTCTGAAACAAATGCACCATCTCGGCTATATTGCTGATTCCCTCTTCGGGAGGAAAAGCCTTCCCTACCCAAGTATCTAGGACTCCTCTGATGGAACTGCAGCCGTTGAAATGTTGTCAAATAAAGTTAAGGGAGAAGCCCAGGCTGTGCAGTAGTAGGCAGGTGTCCTTCAAGTGAGACAAAACTTGCCCGCTGACTTCTGCCCCAGATCAGCCAGTCGTCCAGCTACGGGAATACGTGGATCTCCTGAGGTGAGCCGCGACTACGGTCATGAGCTTGGTGAAGACCCTTGGAGGGAGGTCAACCCAAAGGGCAGCACATTTAATTGATAGTGCTTGTCCCCTATGAGGAACCTTAGGAACTTCCTGTGCTTTTGATGTATTGGCACATGGAAATAAGCGTCCTGCCGGTCTATCGACACCAGCCAGTCCTGAAATTAGAGAGCTTGTAGTATTTCTCTCAATGTCACCATCGTGAATTTGTCATTCCTCAAACTTGTTTAGGGCGCCCCAGAATGGGACGGAGACCTCCTCCCTTCTTGGGTAATAGGAAATACCAGGAATACCAGCCCAACCCTCTCTAATCGGGAGGTACCTCTTCCACTGCACCCTTCGACAACAGGGCTCTCAGTTCTTCCTGGAGCTCCTGTCCCAGTTGGATTGGGGGAGGTGGGTGTCTGTTGAATGGTCCCTTTAGAAAGGGGAAACAATAACCCAATAACCCAACCAAATAAACTTCAGGGCCCAGGTGTCAGAGGTTATCTTCTGCCACTGGGGCCAATGACCTGCCAATTGTCCGCCAACCGGTGCTTCGTGGGTGGGGAAATCAAAGCGTCTTAGAGGGTGCGGGCGTCTCTGCTGCTGATGCTGCTTGTTGGTCTTTAGAGGTCCCTTCCTGGACGCGAGAAGCACCTCTGCCCCTGCCTGGCTTGCAGGTGTTGCACCTTCCTGCCATAGGGTACCTAGCACCTACAACCCCTGCCTCGGGAAGCAAAGCTGAAGGCAGGTTTGGCCGGCTGCGCCGCTAGGCCCAGTGATTTAGCACCCAACTTGTATTCCTTAAACTTTTCCAAGCATTCGTCAGCTTTCTGACCAAAAAGCATGTCTGCCTCAAAGGGCATGCTCAGCAACCTATTCTGAACATTCGCGGAGAAGCCAGAAGTTTTCAGGTAGGCCTGATAAGAAAGATTTCCATTTATGGGTAGTTTTCCCTCCAGTTGTGAGCCCCCCAACTTTTTGCTGTTGTCTGACCATCCTAGCCTGACTTTTACCAGTGCCAGAAACCTTTTTGTTGCATCTGCAGGGCTACACCTTCAAAATACCCCTTTACGCCTTGGTCCCCTTTATGCCTTGGTCCCACTCCCCCATCGGGAAAACCACAGACTTCCCCAAGTTAATTTTAAACCCTGACACTGCTCTGTATTCCTTTAATGTTTGGAGGAGGCGGGGAGAGACTCCTGTGGATTTGTGATCGGGCAGGGCATCGTCGGCCAATAAGCTCAGTTTGTAACTACCAGTTCCAATCTGAGCCCCTGTGATATTGTCATCCCCCTGCACCGCCAATGCCCATGGTTCCATAATCAGGGCGTACAGTAGGGATGATAGGGGGCATCCCTGTCTGGTACCCCTTTGTAGTTCCAAGCCCCTTGGTAGACCCCCATTAACTACTATTCTTGCGTGAGTGCAGAGTATAGACCCATGAAACAGCCAAGCATACATTGCTTCCCATACCCATTTTCTCCAGGACCCTCGTCATAAAGTGTCAGCTTACTCGATTGAAGGCTTTCTCCGCGTCAAGTGCCAAGATTAGGGCTCACTTACGCCGCACCTCAGGCCCCGCCATAATGGGTAAAGTTTTCCTCATGTTAGCCGACCCGTGCCTATTTCGGACAAAGCCCGCTTGATCCGTGTTAGGGAGAATTCTCATTCAATGGCTAATTTCCCTTACCTAGTGAGTCCCTCAGCAGCTTTGCTGGATCTCTGGAGTTTATTTTTCCACTTGGTAAGAATGTACCCTTTTTTTTTCCACTCTTACCTGTATTTTTGCCATGTGTATTTCAGCTGTTTTGGGATTGTGGACTCTGGAGTGCACCACTTCAGTAGCCCCTTTCTTTTGTGTGTTACACAGCACCTTCAGTGCAGTGACACAGGGTTGTCTTTTAGACTTCCCACCGACTCCATTTCTGAGGCTGACTACTGTCCCCCAGAAAAGTGTAAAGTTGCCATTAACTTTACTTAGTCATTTAACCACAGATCCAGTACACCCCATTTTACATGGAGTACTGGAAAGGGTTAATCCTTTAACCCTTCTTATATGTACCTCCTAGAGCATTGTTTCGCTCTTTTTAACATTTAGACTTGGCTGGTGGCAGTGGTATCTACCCTAAACTTTTCTACCGCGGTTATCTTATATAAATGTGGTAGTATTGTAGGCTACTATATTAGCCTTGAACTTTAAACCCGCTTAACCAAATGCTTTTTCTTTTGGCTCCGGTTGGGTTTATTCGCCATTTCTTTTTGTTAAATTCCTTCCTGTGTTTTACTTTGCCCAGCAAACCAGGTTTGTCTTCTTTGTTCACTGTCTTTTGGCGGGCTTCTGCCAAGAAGCCCTCCTCTAGGCACCTGGGCGTCTAGGTGGGCTGAATGTGAGGGAGGGGTGTAGTCACGCCCTGCACAGGGTATCCTAGGAAACCCACATCGCACTTTGCCATGATTGGCTGAGGTGGTTGTCCGGGCCGGACAACCCCCCCTGCTGCGTGATTGACAGCCAGGGTGTGTGAATTGGGGATTTTCACATAAAAGGCAGGACTCTACTGGCCACCAGGCGGCGCAGAGACAGCAATGCTCTTTGCGTGAGCTCCGTTCACAGGGCCCCGAAAAGTGGATTGAGCCCCCACTTATGTGACACCCCCCCCAAAGGCTGGAAACGAAGCCACAACCGTCTGAACATTCCCCCACCAAGTGGGCGAAAATTTAAAGAAAGTCGGCCCAGGCATTGCCAACAAAAAGATGCAACGCGGAACGGCCTCTGCAAGCTGGTGACTGCGAAAGTGAAACTAACGAGTCACCCGAGCACTGAAGTGCGCCACACGCCGATGCAGTAACCCCAGGGACGTCGCGGACACAGCGGTATGCTGCCTCGGAGCACAGCGTGAGAGGGACCTGCAGCAAAGACTTGGCCCCGGGCTCTCGCTCGCCAAGGGGGCCCGCTCTGAGGCCCGGTCCGGAACGCAACATGCAGAGGCCACTTGAGACCCAACACTCCGAAGGGGTCCTCCATCTTGGACAGAGCGGCATCGGTTGTGCCCCTGAGTGCCCCTGGCCCCCCGCCACTCCAACATTGCAAGTCTGGAGCTAACTCGGCCGGAATACGGTGAGGACACCGCAGCACTCGTGGAACGAGTGCGCACACCCCCTCCATCATCCAACCCTGACGCCGCCGCAAGGCACGAGCAGAGCACCTGGCGGTGCACTGGGCACACACACGCGACCCCAGACCTGTTGGGCCCACACAGGCCAGAACCACTCTCCTTGACCCACGCACTCCAGGGGGACCAGGACATGAGCTAAAGAGCGCAGGACTGCCGTTCGGGAGGTGTGGTCTGGCCCTGTAGGTCACACCAATGCTGCCTGGTCAAGTGAGACAACACTGAGTGAACACTACAAATAGAACCCAGAGGTACCATCTTGGGAAACAGACTTCAAGAGAGCCTGGATGCCCTTCAAGTTCTCCCTCAGTCTGACAAGGTAACAAATGCAGCGCTGGCATAACGGTTCCAGATCAAAGTCAACTTCCGGGGGTCACTGAACATATATAGATCTGGGGATAACGTGTGGACATTGGTATTGAATGCTGCTCGGTACCGAGATGTCATCGAGCTCAGCAAAATAGACTGATTGAGGATTGCGGCTGGTGCACATGGCTCACCAACAGAGGTTCTGAACCACAGGGGACACTCGTGCCACAAACAGAAGGACCCTCGCTTCAGTAACATAAGGAGGTAAGGAACCCACAGAGCGTGACAGAGTGAGACCATCATTATCATCCCACTGCATACCTGCCTGCATCCCAGAGCACCCTTCACCCTCCGCAATAACGCTGTACCTGACTCTACGGCCCCCGCTCCCTGCGGAGGAGTGAAACCCTCCTCACCAATCTAGTGGCTGTTATGCCAGCAGGCATCAGGAGACACACAGCTACTCCCCCACGATTACCAGGAGGCGACAACCCTACACATAAGCGGATACTGTAGCACGCAGTGACTCCCCACTACCGTGAACCGACGCTCAAGATCTTGCACTTAAATGTCACCACGCCAATTCGATAGGTGCGACCCACTGTGGGTACCAAGTGTGAAAGAGGAAACCTCACTGCATGACCCTAACAGAACCCCATTGTCGGACCCAGGCCCTGGAATCACCATCAACGACCCTGTGAACGAGGACGTCACCTGACCCCCACAAGCCACACTCTCTCCGATTGATATTGTCGCCAGGGAGCTACATGAGCGTCAGACATAAATTGGCGCTCTTTGCTTACACCCCCAATCCTCTCGCTCACTCCGGAACTACGATGGCGAACAGCACCACTGCAGGAAATGAGCTCTCCGCAGCCATGAAAGGAGACATCGTAGCCCTCCTAGGTGAAATTAAAAATCTGGACACCAACATAGGAGGGTAGATAGACAAAATCACCCAAAGACTAGACAGCATGGAGGACAGACTTGAAGGGGTCAAGAACAACCAGGCCTCCATTGACACCCTAGAGGCACAACTGGATCGAAGAATGACTGACCTGGAACACCGAGAAGAAGAACTCAAACTCAAACTCGACGATTTAGAAAACAGAGAAAGACGGAACAACTTGCGCATTTTCGGAATCCCGGAAAGAGAAGGAGAAACAGAAGCCAATCTGAAGGAAACACTCCACAATATTATTAAACTCCTGGTATCGGATGATGCTGTGGATGAACCGATGACAGAGAGAATCCACAGAGCCGGTGGCCCCGCAGGAGGACCACGATCGGTCCTTGCCCGATTCCATCGATTCCGAGACAAAGCATGCATTCTCAAAAAAGCTTGGAGGAGTGAAACGATTCCTCTAGGAGGAGCCCAAATCTCAATATATCAAGACCGATCCTCATTGACATTAGCCCTCAGGTGGATGTGTGGTCCCCTTACAAAGAACCTAAAGGAGAAGAACATCCGATACAGATGGGGTTACCCCTTTTCACTCACATTCGAATACGAAGGCACCAGATTCAGGCTGAGATCCGAGAAAGAAATAAAGACATGCATAGCTGATCTCCTCAGCCCCCAGGAAGAACATGACAATCAAGGAGAGATGCAACGAGAAGAATGAGAATGGCATACCCAGGGCCCCAGGAGAAAGAAGGTGAAGGGGTCGCGAAAGTTCCAGAGAGGTAACCTTTCCCCTGAGGGCGACGCCTGAACTTAGATGACTCTGGTAAGACAAATCCAAACAATCTTGCAAGAGGTGCATGGAGAGAGCAACAGAATGTACACAACTCCATGACAGTAATGGGAAAATTCAGGGGGGAACCATGAGAGGGCTCAATCGAAACAGAGATGTCACAATTCAACGGGGGGCGTGATGTAACGACCCCACAGGTTGTTCGATGTTAACTCGGTGCAGTCAACCGGGTCTGATCGGACGCCACCAACAGGAAATGGGAGGGGGGAGGACAAGAGAGGGGTAGGGGAAGTGAAAGGGGTCAGAGCAACATTTGCAGTAATCCATAGCGGTCAACGCAGCGCAGAACTTAATGCAGACAAGCAGCACCAATCACGCAATAAAAGGCATTTTCATGTGAACATGATTAATGGCTTCAGACACTGACACAGGGAGAACTGCTCCTTTGCGAGTGAGGACACTCAACGTGAAAGGGCTCAATTCGCCGATGAAACGATCTCTTGTGGCCAGAGAATTCCGAAGGGCCAAAATTGACATTCTCCTCCTACAGGAAACGAAATACATGAAGGGTGGAGAGAGACGGATCCTAGGGAAACGTGTTGGGATAGAACTATGGGGCTCTGGGTTCACTGAGAAAGGGAGGGGTAGGGATTCTCATCAGAAGGGGCATAGAATTTGTGCCGACCAAGACATGGTCCAATGTAGAAAGCCGTGCTCTACTGGTGACCGGACCCATTGGTAAGGTCAACGTCACAATTGCGACCCTCTACTCCCCAAATACAGGTCAATCCAGATTCCTCACTAGAGTAATCCCTAAAATACTATTAGAAGCATCGGGACATATCCTGGGTGGCGACTTTAATCAGTGGGCCGACCCTGTCAGAGATCGAAAACCTGGCAACCCTAATGCGAAACACCAGAATAGAGCCGACCAATCCGAACTGGCAAAGATGATGGAAATGTATAACATGAGATGTGTGGAGAGATCACCACCCCGACAAACATGGCTATACTTTCTTCTCAAACCCCCACAACACGTACACTAGAATTGACTATATATGTATCCAAGGAGCTCGCCGACGTAGCATTTCACTCAGAGATATCCCCGATCACATGGTCAGATCATGATATGGTCCTCACGGAAATGCAATGGGTAAACCTACCAATCAAGAGCGGGAAATGGCGCTGTAGCAAAAGCCTCTGGAAAGAGACAGCCTTCAAAGCTGAACTGGAAACTGAAATCAGTCAATTCTTTGAAATGAAGAACAATGGTGAAGTATCCAAACAAACAGTGTGGGAGGCGGCAAAGGCAACCTGGAGGGGAATCCTAATAAGAGAAGGATCGTCAAAGAAAAGGGAGCGAAATATTATTGAACATAGATTACGAACTGAAATCCGTCAGAGGATATTGGGAAGGGTATAGGAATTGATTACATGAAAATGGATGAGGCAAAAGAGAAAAGGAACAAACTCAAATTACTAGAACATGAACAGATTGTACGCAAACTAAGATTTTTGGAAAAAAATTCTACGAAAAAGGAGACAAGGCAGATGCACTCCTTGACGCCAGGCTCCAAGAGCAAAGGGCGGAGAGAAGGGTTTTAGAAGTCACTGAATATATCCCCCCACATCACACACTCGACCTACTATACCGGAAAGCTTTGCCAATTTTTACGAAACACTATACTCCTCGGAAACGAACCCCGAACAACCAGAAATGGAGACCTACCTGTCCTCAATGACTCTACCTTAAATACCAAGCTTAGATGCCGAATTGCTGGAATCCCCTATAACTGAACAGGAAGTCCAGGACGCTATAAAAAGATTAACCATAGGCAAGTCCCCAGGTGAGGACGGCTACACAGCCGGATTCTATAAAACTTTTAGCACATCATTAACGCCTTTCCTAACGGAACTTTTCAATGAAATAATTGAATCTGGGAACCCCTCCCGCCCCCCCCCCCCCCGACTCCTTTACCCGGGCATTGATCACAGTTATCCCCAAAGACGGAAGAGATCCTGCAAAATGTGGTTCATACCGCCCTATTTCCCTACTCAACCTTGACGCAAAAATGTACACCAGAGTCCTCACCGCAAGGTTGGAAACATTAATGCCACAACTCAGACACCCTGATCAGGTTGGGTTTATACTGGGGAGACAGAGGGCTGATACAATGCCTAAGACACACCACCTTATCCACGCGTCCCAAACCAAGTCCAATGCCCCAGTCCTTCTCTCCATCGATGCAGAAAAGGCTTTTGACAGGGTAGAGTGGGGATTTCTGAAGGCAGTATTATGCAAAGTGGGGATGGGCCCGAGGTTTAGAAAGGCAATACACGCAGTATACACGGATCCCAAAGCATCAATATTCGTAAACTGTGAATACTCTACATTGTTTAACCTAGAACGTGGAACTCGCCAGGGATGCCCCCTCTCAGCAATCCTATTCGCACTTTCCCTAGAGCCTTTAGCAATTACAATGAGAGCAGACCCCATATTGGAAGGTATCCAATTAGGAACAACAGAGTATAAGGTAGCCCTCTACGCAGATGACATTCTCCTTCGTGTTACTAATCCTATAACTTCTGTTCCTCGAGCTCTCCCCCTGTTAGAGGAATATGGCAACATTTCTGGCTTCAAGGTAAACAAAACCAAGTCCACACTTTTCCCCCTACAGGGACAGGAGGAGGTGAATGCCGCTAAATTAACCGCCTTAGGTCTCAAAATTGAGCACTCAAAACTACAATACTTAGGGATACAAATTACTAGAAACTTGAAGGACCTTTATGAGACAAACTTTCCCCCCATGCTGCAACAGTTCCAAGCTGATTTGTCAAGATGGGATAAACTCACAATATCATGGCTAGGGCGACTCAATGCGATCAAGATGGTATCCCTCCCCCGGTTCCTGTATCCCTTCTAAATGTTGCCCATCAGAATTTCTAACAGTTTCTTTGCTGAGACCAAAAGAGCCATCGTCAAATTCCTTTGGCGGGGAAAGAAACCGAGGATCCCATACAAGACTCTAATACTTCCCAAGGAGAAGGGTGGGGTGGGGCTCCCTAATCTACTAAAATACTATGAAGATTCCCAACTCAGAGTATTAATTCTGCATCTGCGCAACCATACAAACATCCAATGGGTCAATATGGACAACCACTATTTCTCACCAGCCACGATATCCGAGTGGCTCTGGTTTCCCAAGAGGAGAATTTGCAGGAAACTTAAGGATCACCCCATTCTGATACTATATGGGACATTTGGACACAGGGCAAAAACATGCAACATCACTACATGGCCTGACCCCTTAGCCATCCATAGTCCCCTGGAATCAATTACCATATTCCAAATGTGGGAAGGTTTCAAGCCTGGTATGAAGCTGGCTTAGAGAGGGTTGGACAATTGCAGAAAAAGGACTCATTTATCCCACTCCCAGAACTATTGGAGGCCCTCGGAGTAGGCAACTATCTACCTTCCAATATATACAAATAAAGGGTGTTCTCACGAGACCGATGTGGAAGCCTAAACTGATGGGAGATCTCGCCCCGTTTGAGAAGATACTAGACTCAAGAACAGAAATTAAAGGCTTGATATCAACTATGTATAATGAACTAATAGGAGGAGGAGGAGGGACCACAGAGTCATTGAAGGGTAGGTGGGAAAGAGAAGTCGGTGAACAGTTCACCCCGGATCTATGGGGAACGATCTGTCAAGCTGCAACACAAATATCCATTTCGAACCAATATAAACTTCATGCCATCAAACTATTACACAGATGAATATATGATCCTGTTAGACTATCCAAAATGTTCCAAACAATCAACCTGAAGTGTTGGCGAGGATGTGGGGAAAATGCCAACTACTGGCATATGTGGTGGGGATGTGCCCGAATAAAAGTTTTCTGGAACGAAGTCCTGGGCTGGATTAAAGAGATTGACGGCATTATCAGAGTAGCTAACCCTCACCTCATACTGTTCGGCCTCGAGAAAGATGAGGATATGAGGATGAATGGACCAGAATAAGAGACCTCGCTCCTCAACTATTATATATATATATATATATATATATAGCAGCTCGAGCAACACTCATTATGAAATGGAAGTCTGTCGGTCCCCACCAAACGTGAATGGATCAATGTTGCCACAAACATATGTATAATGGAATACATAACTTGGTCATTACATGGCAGATCATCACAGGCTGAGGCCATATGGATGGAGTTTAAGAACAAATACCTCTCCAGTGGACTTTTTCGTGGCATAACCAACACTCACGTAGAGGACGAGCAGGAATCGACGTGAACAATATGCCCTGGTATCATCCTCACGTACGCCTACTCTAGAAGTGACCCCTAAAAACACATATAGATTGTGATCCTCAGTCGATAAACGCTGCAAAGACTAAGCTAAGAACTGCATGACCCACAGGGGGGAGGGAGTTTGGGGTGGGAGAGTCATGTTCCCATACATGACCCAACTCAGAACATTCTATTTTGAAGTATATGTTTCGAACACACTGAACTGTTGGGTTTTGTTTTTGTAACTTTAAGTGTTGAAATAGTTTCTGTAACATGACTCACATTTGTAAACTCAATAAAAACAAATTTACAAAAAAAAAAGGCAGGACTCTTGGGCTGGAAGTCAGAGTCGCCACTGGAACTAAGACGAACCGAAGAGAATCAGAGAAGAAGTTGACTGCTGCAACTATCCTGTCCCGGTGAAGCCCTGCTGCAGTCCTGAGCTATCTACCCTTCGACGACCAGAGAAGATCCAGTCTGGAGTCTTCTTCCCTTGAGCTTGGTGGGGATAACCAGTTCATCTTCTACAGCCAGAGGATTCTCTTCGTGGTCGAAATCGCTGCACGCTGCTGTAGTGGTCCGGATAGCCACCTAAAGAGCCTCTCCTGTTTTTAAGGAGCGCACCTTTTATTCACCGTTGCTGCTGCCGGCTTCATCCCTGTGTGGTGCAGACCCCGCCAGACGTCCTCCTTCAGATCGAAGCTCCAGGAACCGAGGGTCTGCAGGAAACTACCAGGAACAACTGCCGTGGCACCAGCTTCTTCCTTGAATAAGGTACTGTGTTCTGCTCGAGGAATTTGGGTGAATCCCTATTCTTCGCCTCCAAGGGTTGCCTTTGTCTTCCCTTCTTCTTATAACTTTTGCTTCCTCTGTTGACAATATCTAAGTACTCCTGGCTACGCTGAATTGTGAACTATCTGACTGTGTGATCCTCGACAACAGGAACCCGGTTCCACTTGACACTGGCTCCGGCCTATTGACTTTTGAATTTCTGTCTAAGAGTGTTCTCTGATTCCGTCTGCCTTGACAAAAGTATTGCCTATGATTTTTGCCCCCAACTATCTCTGGGTATCTCAGGTGCTAAGTGTGTTTTTGCCCCCAGTAACATTTCTTGCCGCGGATACGCATTTCATTAGTAATACCGAACTGTCATTACTGTCAAAAAGTGATCGCAAGTGTATTCCCGGTAACGTCTTTTGTTTCATAACACTGGTCCGCTAAAATACAGGGTACTTACCTTGAAGTATATCGTACAAAGTGAATTGGTCAGTTGTAGTATATTTTACGTGTGGTTTTTGAATTAATAGAAGTGTCGTGTTGATAACAAATGGTTTAAAAATAAATGTACTTCTATTTTTTACCTGAAACCTTGAGTCAGTGTTTGCTTGAGTCACAGTAATAGTGGTCCCTTTGTGTAATCTCTGCTACTGCTCATATACTCTTGAGATAAGCCTGGCTGCTCTGCTACTGCTACCACTTTAACATAGTAGTACAGGCTTGTACCAAACGTAAAATTTGTATTGCCACCTGTAGTCTTAATTATGTGTAGTGGTCTCTAAGGGCACTCCACAGGATTCTGCCTAACAACCCGGGTGAACCAACTTGGGGAGATATGCTTCCAGTCTAGACGCCAAGATTCTCACCAAGATCTTGGCGTCCGTGTTTAGCAGCGAGATGGGGCGATACCAGGAACATTGCTCCCTGTCCTTTCCTGATTTATGGATGACTGCAATCAATGCCTCCAGGAATGTGGGTGGCAGGCTTCCGGGTCCCTCAATAGCGTTAAATACCTGAGCCACAAGCTTGGCCAGGAGTTCTCGAAACTGCATGTAAAAGCCAGAGGTGTACTTGTCTTCACCTGGGGCCTTGGCCAGCTTGAGGCAGGCTATTGCCTGCCTCACTTATTTAGGCAAATTATCCCACTGTCGGATCTGCCTCTCCTCCTCTGAGAGCCGCGGTATGGGGAGACTCCCCAGATATTTCTGCACCTCCGTTTCATCCTCGGCACGAGTCATGTGTAAAGTTTGGTGTAATATTCCACAAAGCACTCCTGTATGTTGCCCCTTGCCGTGTGGACCCAGCCTCTGATTATTTCTAGCTTCCTCTCCACATTCGCTTCCCGTATCCTGTTTGCTAGCAGTATCCCAACCCGGTCATCTCTCTCATAGTACCTCTGCTTTGCATAGCGTAGCCTCTTGAGTACCTCCCCTATCAAGAGCAAATGTAGCTCCAGTCTTTTATCCTCATATCCCTTAGGAGCCCCTCCCTATCCGCTCCCGGGCTTGTTATTGAGGTTTACATACTCCGCAGTCCTGCCCTTAGCCGCTGCTCTATCAGTGCCCTCTCCCTTTTATTCCAAACCCCATCCGAATCAAGAGGTCCCTAAAAGTGGTTTTCACCGCCTCCCACACGTACTTTAAATGTGTTTCCCTGTTATTATTTGTGTCGAAAAAGCTGCAAATCTCTCCTTACATAAATTCCTTAAAGGTGGGGTCCCGCAAGAAATTGTGATTACAGCGCCAGCTGGGTGTCCTCTTATCCTTCCCTATATTCCACTCCACCACAACCATTTAATGATCAGACCATGTTACTGTCTTAACCCTAGGTGGCACAGTTGGGTCTCTCTGTTCCTGTGGTGTCAGCAAGAGATCAATTCTGGTGTACGTTTGTTGTGGCAGGGAGAATAAATAGTACCCTCCGGGCTGTGGATGGTGCGCTCTCCATATAACTGATATGATATGATATGATATGGTATTTGTAACGCGCCTATACACAAGTGTTTCAAGGCGCGACGAGGCAGGGAGGGGGGTACAAGGGGAGACAGAAAACGATCCTACTAGGCCAGGTGTCATTCAGATCGCGCAAGTGCAGGGGTAGGGGAGGGGAAAAGTGCAAGGGGAAGGGGAGGGGGGAAGTGCAGTACAAGGTAAGAGGCGTACGTAATAAATAAATAAATAGGGCCAGCTGGTGGCAAGTGTGAGGTAAGTGCAGAACAAGTGCTGGGGGAGGGGGGGCTGTAGGGATACAGAGACAGACCCGCAGTGCAAAGGGGTTCCAGGGCATCAGTGCAAGTGGAGAGTGGCAGGGCCCAGGACCGAGGCCGTTTAGAGTAGTCCAATTGCAAGATCAGTGCAGCTTCAGTGAAAATTAATTAGCCGCTCAGCAGGGGAGAGGGAGAGGGAAAGCAGAAGCAAAGAGGAAGGTTTTGAGGTGCTTCCGGAACCGGAGATGGTTCTCCTCAAGTTTCAGGGAGGCAGGAAGGCTGTTCCAGAGGGAGGCCCCTGCCGACGAGAGAGATCTACCCCCAGCTCGTTGCTTCGAGAAGCGGCTAACCCTGAGGGAGTTGGAGGCGGATGAGCGAAGGGCTCGGGAAGGAAGATATTTGGGAAGAGAGAGTTGAAGGTATTTAGGACCCAGGCCCCAGAAGGCCTTGTGGACAATGCAGAGGGTTTTGAACTTTATCCTCGCAGCCACTGGGAGCCAGTGTAGAGATTTCAGTCCTGGAGAGATACGGTCCCTGGGCTTGAGGCCAAGGACAAGTCTCGCAGTTCTGTTCTGGATGAGTTGCAGAGGGCGGAGAGTGGAGGCAGGCAGATTAAGATAGAGGCTGTTACAGTAGTCCAGCTTCGAGAGAACCAGGGCTCGGGAGACAGTGAGCTTCTGGAGGAAGGAGAGGAAGGGAAGAATACCTCTGAGGAGGTGCAGCTGGTAGTGGCCAAAAATAGTCTTGTAACAACTGTGCGAAGTCGTTGTGGGTCCTATGCCTTGTCTTTCCCCTATCCCCCTGGGTGGACCACCAGTCAAGACTTGGGTCGAGGAGCATATTGAAGTCTCCCCCAACCATTGTGGCCCCCCCCCCGCAGTCCTCCAATACTGCACAGACCTTTCTAAAGAATTTCACCACATTTGCATTTGGCACATAAACCAAGGCTAAGGTGACCATTTCCCCCTCCAATTTACCCTTAATTGCTATGAATCTGGCCCCAAAGCCCCTCCCAACGTGCACCTCCTTTAGGTGTTTGCCGTTCGTGTTAGGCAGAAACCTGTGCAGTTCCCTTAGGGACCACTGCAAAAGGTTTAAGACTACAGGTGTTGGCAGTAAACCCAATTGGTAGCAGTCTGCACCACCCAGATTTACCTGGTAGCTGTGGCTGAGCAGTCAGACTTCTCTCAAGAAGAGTTAGGCAGTATATAGCGTATACACATTAGGTACAAAAATACAGTAGCACAAGCAAACACTGACCAGAGCTTGGGTATAAAAGTATATTATTATTTAAAAACACACTTGTAAAAATACACTGGCACTAATATGTCAAGCAAGTTCAAACACAGTCACTAGAAATATATACACCTCCCTGATTAATTATTCGACAAGTCTTAGGAAAAGAACACCACTTATTATCAATACAGAGGTGAGCGCTTAACCAAGATGGCACTCCAATAATTATTTAAAAAGGGAGGGAAAAGCCAGAATTAGGAAAGCACACAATACCAACACTTTTAAAAGAACCACAGCAAGTCAAGAAAGGCATAGTCTACTGTAGAGAAAGAAAGTTCATAGGCCAGGCCCACTCTTGGAGAGAGCAAAGCGGAATGTGCCCAAGATCACCCAGTTGAAGTACACTTTAAAAGTCTTTGCAGATAGTTAAAAAAAGGAGTTGGATCAGTTCAGAGAAAGTTAACAGGTCCCAGGTCACCCCAGGATAGAGAGTTAAGGATTTACGGGACACCTTGAACAGTCTGTTGCAAGGGAGACCAGGCGGGACACAGTACCTGAAATGGTGAGAAAGCTCCAGCGGGGGCAGTTGTTCCTGGCAGCGGGTGCAAGTCGGTGCTGCGTCCAGGAGAAGAGAAGATCTCGACGTGGAGGAAAGCTGGAGGTCGTTGCACTGCCAGGGAAGAAACCAGCCGCGGAGTTTCCCGGTTAAAAGGTACTACCCTTTTATTCCCGGTAGTGGTGAAGCGTGGCTATCCGGCTGCCGGGGTGCTTGGCACGGGCGATTCTACCACGAGACGATCCAGGAAGGCGAAAAGAGGGCGAACTGGTTTACCCCACCAGTTCAAAGGAAGAAGACTCTCCAGGAAGAAGATCTTCTCTGTCATTGGGAAGTGGTGAGTCGGTTCAGCAGGGCTGCACCGGTGGTGTCATCGTTGCAGGTCAGCTCAGCTTCTCCCTCTTTGGATTCTTTAGGTCCTGTGGCGACTTCTGAAGTTCCAGTCCCCGAAGCCCTGCTTTTATGCAGAAAACCCCCATTCACCAGTCCTAGCTGTCACTCAAACATGCCGGGCAGCTCACCACTGGGCCAATCACACAAGAGTGCGACTTGAGTTGCCGAGGCAACTAAGTCCAGGGTGCCTATTTCCCCCCCCCCCTCCCACACATCCTGTAGACCCAGACAGAGTGGCACCACTTTTGGAGGCTTCTGTGCAGAAGCCAGCCAAAAGTGGAACAAAGGGCTCGACTTGGGTTGGAGTTACAGAGGCGTACACAAACGCCATTTTAAAACCGAGTCCTGGCAAAAAGACCCAACCCTGGGAATAAATATTAAATAAGTAACACAGCGGTATCTTTAACATTGCACCAAAAAAGTGGTGCGTTTAAAATGAATGGGAAAATCCAATAGGAAATATTCCAGTGGAATATTTCGCGTGATAACCACTGCCACCAGCCAGAAACTCGACGAGGGGGGACTGCACAGTGCCCCCTCGAAAACCAGACCCAGGGGCAATCCAATTACCCCTACCAGTACTTCCACAATATGATGGTTTGCACTGGTTCTGTTCACAATTTAAGACTAGTAAAGTCAATGGTGACTTTACATGCCCTGGGCGACAGTAGTCAGTCCCAGGGTATGGAGTCTATGTTTGGAGGTCATTATGACACCGCTGTGTTACTGCACTGAGGGTGCTGTGTAACTCACATCCCAAAAACACATGAAGCCCTATGGAGTAAAAGACCCCATAGCCCATAAAGCACATTACAAAGTCAAAGGACATTCTCAAATCATGCCTAAGAGTGGGAGAAAAAGAGTCTCACTCTTAGCAGGAGAAAAAAATAAACCCCAAAAATCCAGCAAAGCTGCTGGGGGACTCACTAGGTTTGGGAAATTAGTCTATACAGAGAATTCTCCCTAACAGTTCACCAACACTAAACCTACTCCCTCCTTCTTTGACACTGCGTGCGAGGCCCAGTACATTTGCCCTACTGCTGACCCCTTCAGGACCCTCTCTGTCCCTTTACGATAGTGGGTCTGCTGGAGAAATAACACTGCTAGTTTAGCTTTACGGATTACATATGCTGTAAGAGACCACTTGTTTGGGGGGTTAGGTCCTTTGGCTGCAACGGCAGAGGTTTTCTGGACTTTCTTGCACTGCCATCTCTTTTACAGCCTTTCGGTTGGGCAAAGGCACTGTTGAAACACTCCCGCAGCCTATGTTGGCCTTCGTGGTCTTGCTGTGGTCCCACCTTCTTTAATTCTCTTAACAGCAGGGCTGCGTTGTCTCCCTGTAGCAGTTCATAATGCTCTCCGTCGTAATCAAAGGACAGCGGGAAGGGGAATCGCCACTGATACCCAATTCCCCCGTCGCAAAGCTATTGTGTGAGGGATCTACATTTCCTCCTCTGCTCCAAAGTGTAAGATGACAGGTCTTGAAAAATGGTGAGAGAGGCTCCTTCCCAGTCTATTTCACCCACTTCCCTGGCTTTCCGCAGGCTCTCCAATTTCTCATTGTAGAAGTGGCATTTTGCCACCACTGAGCGCGGTCATCCCGCTGATACGGCACCTCTATGGACCCTATCAAAGCAGATCTACCTCTCCGTCTCTCCTCCCAGCAGTTGTACAATCAGCGTTAGTTCCTAGTCCTTTGGGGAATCAGTGTCTGTGCTTGGGAGCCTCCATATCTGTAGATTATCTTGTCTCTCCTTATTCTCCACCTCATCAATCTTGGCTCTGGCCTCCCTTTCTCTGGGTTCCAACTCCTTAACTCTAGTTTCCATGACCACTTTGGATAGGTCTGCCGATCTTTGATTGTTCTCTAGGGTCTCGACCCGGTCCTCCACCTTTGAGACCCTGTCCCCGATGGCCCCCAGGGAGGTCTGTACCTCCGCTCGGAATGCCTTGAGCTCCAGCAGAATAGCCTGAACATCTTGCTTTAAGGTGTCCATACCGGTTTTAGGTCAACTGGTCGAATTTAAATGGTCGACAGGACAAATGGTCGACACCAAAAGGTCGACAGGTCAAATGGTCGAATTTTTTGTTGTTGATTTTTCACATTTTTTTTTTTGGGGGGTCCCCCCAACCCCCTTTTTTTTGCTAAAAACCCCTTTTTTCCCTAAACGAAAACCTAAAAAAATATATATAACTAAAAAAAAAATTCGACCATTTGTCCTGTCGACCAAATTGTGTCGACCATTTGTCTGTCGACCATTTGACTAGACACCGTCCATACCTCCTGTCGCCATATCGCCTCCACGGTTGTATAGTCGTAGGTTCCTTGTTCTATAGGCTGTATTCCTGTCTCGGGGGCCTCCTCATGCGTAGGCTTGCTCACTCCTCCCTGGGCCTCAACTGCCACTGCTACCTTTGTGCCGCTTCTCACAGGGGCTCACGCAATCCTCCCTTCGCTCAGAGCCCTCCGTCTGTGGACGATCCGGATTATTGCGTGGTTTCTCTCCTTTGTGTACACCAATGCCATTGGAGGCTCCCCCCCAGGGCTTCCCCCTTCACTATGTCGCGTCTGTTGGCTCAACTCGGGCCAGGCTCCTCCTTATATCGTTCGGGCATAGCCTATTTCTGTCTCCCGAGCAGTCCTTTTGGCAACCTCCGTGTGGGTTGCGGTTCCACAGCCTAAAACTCCCTCTCGAGTACACTGATGGTGCTGTCCGCTGCTCCCCACCACGCAATGGCCTTGCGTAACGGGGAAAGGGTGGGCTTCGCACCCCCCTCTAGGCTTACTGCAACTTGTCTGCTCAGTTCATGGTTCCTTCACCCCCTCACAGAGCTCTGTCCCCCTGGTTTCCAATCGCCCCACCATACGGTGCTTCTCTCTTTTGGGTAGGCCTGTGGGTGTTCAGATCACTCTTTGCGTGTGTGTCATGCTATAGTGGAGGCTTGTTATTTCCCTGTGCGTTCTTTATGCTCCCCTCCCCCCCCAGGGGCGCTCCCTCCAGCTGTCCTGATGCACCTTTAGGGCTCTTCCTTCATGGTCCCTCCACCAGGTGCCGAGGTCTATCTCTTCCTCACCCCACAAGTCCCCGTCAGGGTTCAGTTTGATTCCTCTTTTTCTTGTCATAGACCTGGTACACACAGGAGGAAACATTCCCGATTCCCAGTAGGTTCAACAGTATACGTATGAATTTGGGATTCACATTAAACCCTCGCAACCCTTGCTCGTCCAGCAGTACAAGTTCCTTCAGAGAACGCTATGGGTTGCCCTGGAAACGCTGGCGCCCATTGCATACACGTAGGCATTCAAGTCTACGGCAGCGCGTTATGCGTGCAGTCAGCTGATCTGTATATTAACCCCGCCCCCACTGCACGGCGCTGCTTCTGAATTTGTAATTCTAAGCTTTGTATATTGTTACCTTGTTATCCTGTTCTTCGATCCCCTGGTCTGTTCTTTGACTTCCTTTGCCTCGTCCCTTGTCATTGCTTACTTGGTATCTGTTGTCGACTCAGAACTTCTACGGACTCCATTCACCTCATCCTTTCACGTCTTACCTGCCTGTTGCCAAACCGGAACATTTATTGGATTGCATTCGCCTCATCCTTTCACGTCTTACCTGCCTGGTGCCAAACCGGAACGTTTATTGGACTGCATTCGCCTCATCATTTTACGTCTTACCTGCCTGCTGCCAAACCGGAATGTTACTGGACCGTCTCTCTTCAATTGGCTGCACCTTGTTAGTCTTCAGTGATCCCAGAACTCGGTGTGGACTGCTTCATCTCCAAACCATCGTCACGTCTTCCTTCTTTTTCGGTCCAAAGACTCTAAAGAACTTAAAGGACATTAGCGCTACGGCGCAAGGATCAAAAATTTGTTTAGGCGTCCTCGTGCCGGCGGGAATAGGAAACAAAACTTTCTGTTCCCAGGACTACCACTTAAGTACAGCAATCTCCTCTTCAGAATTCCTCCAGAACAATCATTAGTAAGCACACTACTGCCTGGTTCTTTCCTTTCTTACTATCTTGTACTAATAGTAATAGCTACCGCTCCTGTTACAGGATACTCACCAATCTAGCTTGGAACATATCAGTCCCAGCCACCATTCTTGCTTGTGGGTTTCTGCTCCTAATCTTGCCTAGTTATTTCGTTGTCTTGAGTCATATTTTAATACTTGGTTACTTTCTCTTACAGCCAGCTGTCTAGGTACCAGGGTGTACCAAATATTTCAGGCAATACTCACCTCAATATGTCCTTTTGTACTCTTGAGGGGTATATTGTCAGAAAGACTCAATTGCATCACGACGTGTCAAGCCACCACTGCTGGATTTAGTCCTTGTGCCCTAACAGTCCCTTATGGCTTAATTCAGAGGGGGTGTGCGGGGTTTGGGGGTACCCCCGTGCCTCCTCACCTTTTGTTTTCCAGCCATCTCTAGCCCAGGTCCAAGGCCTCTCTGGTGGTCCTTGACTCCTTCGTCAGGCCTAGACGCGCGAAAGTCCTCTTTTTCCCCCAGAGTGGTCGGCGAGGCCTCAGCGAGCCTTCTGCTGTACTGGCGCCTCTGCCTCCGTTTGGCTGCCGACATTGATTTCCTCCAGCACGGCGGGCCCCTCAGTCACAGCCTCGTAGTGCACCTGATCACAACTCCAGAATTCACTTACTATGTCCCGGCGTTGTCCTCCAGCAAATCCTTTGGTGGGGTTTACACCTCATATGCGTTTTTCATGTTCCGTGGGGTGGTAAGCTCCCAGCTCACGCGGCCAACTTGGTCCGCGCCCCCCAGCAGTCTCCAGCAGTTGCTATTAAAGCATTTTTTACTCTTTTCTATGGTCCAAACCGAGTTCACCGCGTTTGGCCCAGGACAGTGGCCAGTGTCTAAAATGGCCATGCCATGAGGTCCTTTGTTCTGTCCTTTGGCCATTTTGTCCCTTTGCGTCCCCAGGTAGAGCACACCCGGGCATTTCCTTATTTGGTCATTCAGACCCCCGCACAAACCGAATCTTTCGCAGGCTTCAGCATGCCTTGGGTGTGTGCGCCCAGGATGTGGGCTGGAGCTATCAAATTCCAATACACATCCTGGGTGCCAGGATGTCTGGTGTGCTGGGATAACTGGGACCACTGTGGTCCATGATTGGTCCACGTCTGGGATGGCTGAATGTGAGCAGATCTCTTATTGGTTTCTCTTTGTTTTGAGGCAAAGGAGATATTGGATAGAGAAGGCACCTTAAACCTATTCCAGGTCGATCTTCTGAGTTCACACCAAACTTAGTAATGGAGCCAAGTATCCTGAACCGAAGAAGCAGATCCGTGGATCCGCTGGGACCCGCTGGAAGGTTTGGCACCCTGACCCCGCTGTTGTCCCGTCGGAGCCCTTGTTTCTGATGAATCATAGAAGGCCTGGAAGGGCGCTTTGACCCGTTGGAGTAGTGGGACTAACTACTCTCTGCACCTCCTGCTTAACCTGCAAACGAGCCTTTTCGGAAGTGTTCCGGGACCACCCAGTGAACTGACTAGCTTTTAATGGATCTTTGGCCTGGAACGGCTGCCGTCTCGAGTTTCGACTTGAGCCTTTGAGAACCATAAGCTCTTGGTAGAAGGCACTCTCCCGCCGAGTTTTGCATACCTAGTCTAGAATTAGGAGAGTCCGCCTGAACACAAGCATACGTGGTTCTTGTGTTGCCCAGCTGTGGTGACTATCTTCGTGGGTGCCTTGCTGATGTGCCCCCCTGTGCTCTAAGACGAGCTGCATGGAACTGGCCCAATCCCTTCACCAGAAGTGAAGAAATCGCCACTGTCCCGCCACAGACTGAGGACGCGGAACACAGCCGCTGAAAGCCGAAGAGACATGCAACTGCGGGATTTGAACCTGCAAACAAACTGGACTTGACTGGCAAAGTTTGGGCCGGTCTGGCCGGAGGGTCGCTAAGTACTTGCAACTCTTACCGGTGGCCCCTGGCACATCCATTGACTTTTACACACGGGTGTCCCCTCAGGGACACTCTCCTTTGTTAAGGTAGCATGTGCTACCAAGATATTATGAATTCTTGGAAATCGCTCTGCCCTCTTGTGGAGACCCTCCTTGAATAGTGGGACCTTATTCTTCATGCCTTCATAAGGTTTACTGACCTCTCCTAGTGTTGGTTCCTTGCCTTATGACTGCCTCTAGAGAGATCCAAACTGTAATGCTTCTTTAAGTATGAAGGGATGCCCATGTGGTGGCCTGACAGAAACCTCTTCAAAGGCACCACTGCAGAGAAGAGGAAGCAGCCACCACCTTGTGGATTGAGAACAGAAACCTATAGGGACCTCCCTACCTGCCTTTTATTAGTACCCCGCTATGCATAAAACACTGCGAGATATCGTTTACGTGGTCAGCGCATAACCCAAACGGGTCTTTGAAAATGCGATTAACTGGTTGTGCCTGTGAAATGGTGCCATTTCTGCCAGGTAATAACTAAACGCCCACTTTGGATCCAATCTATGGAGACTTTCCTCCACCTTGGATGGATAAGGTGGTGGAAAAAACACTAGCGATTGAATGCACTGGCTAATGTGGACCTCTGACATGTCTTTGGCTAAAGAAAACATCCTAACTCTTAGTGCGACTTCGCTTTAAAGAACTGGAGAAACAGTGACTTACAAGATAGCCCCTGCATCTCACTCATGCCGGCTGACATGATTGCCACCAGGATCACTGTCTTCAAAGTAAGAAGCCTGATTGACAGAGCGTAAAAGCTCAAAGGGAGCGGCTAAAAAGAAAGAAAGGACCAGAATAAGGTCAAAGGCTGGGAACACAAACAACTGTAGGAAACACGTTAACAAGACCCTAGAGAAACTGGGCAACTACAGGAACCAAAAAGAAAGAACCCTGGTCCGGCAGCCTCTTCAACAGAGAAAGAGAAACCATTTACCCTTTAATAATATCCATCTGTAAACCAAGAACTCCAAGACCACCAAAGTGAGAGCGGGTCTACACCTCTCTCCCTACACCATACTATGCATTCTGTCCATCTAGATGCATAGATGGAACTCGTAGAGGGCCTGTGTGCAGCCAGCAACTGCTCCAAGACCTCATCGGTTAAGTCCCACCATCATACCCTTAGCCTCCCAAGAGCCACACCTAGAGACAGAGAGTTCAGATGAAGCACATGACCTTCCGACTGGGACAAGAGATCCGGCCTCCAAGGAAGATGGTGTGCTGGGCAAATTGCCAGCCCCAGAAGTACTGGGTACCACAAACTCTTTTCCCAGTCCGGTGCGATTAAAATCAGGCGAGCCCAAAACCTCTTCAACCTCCTGAGAACCAAGAGAACCAACATTGGGGAAATGCCTAGTGAAAAGTGAAGGTCCATTCCACTAGCAAGGAGTCTCCCAGCACCCTTATCAGGTAAGGAAGAGGAGCAATTACCTCAAACAGAACAGTCTGCAATTCCAGATGGTTCTAGCTTCAAACAGGTCTACCACAGAGGTTCCCCAAAGGCAGAAGATCTCTGCAATGAGCTCCAGGCCAATCTCCCACTCATGGGAGGCTGAGCCCTACTTGCTCAGCGCATCCACCAACTTCTTCATCCTATAACGAAGGCTGTGCAGATCAAGATGTTGTTCCATAGGACCCAGAACCAAAGCCACATGGCCTCCCTGCAGAAGGACAATGATGGCACTCGCCACGTTCTGTCGAGGTAGTGCATGGGCACTGTGTTGTTCGTTAGGACTGAACATTGTCATCCCCAAAGAGGGCGCAGAAGGCGTCAGTGCTAGACTGATCGCTTGCCACTTCAATAGACTGATGTGCCATTGGCAACCTCCTGGGGACCAAGGCCTGCTCACCAGCAGATCTCTGCAGTGTGTACCGCAACCCATCACACACATGCCTGTGGTGACCTAGGCTTCTGGCCAAAGTGTCCAGAACTATTACCCTGCTATCCCATTCTCCCTGTTGGACCACCACGAAAGATCATTGGCCACTGCCCTCGCAATCCTGAGGACATCCAACATGTCGCTGGAAAACTGCGACCACTGACAGCAAAGCAGTAACTGTAGTGAGCGCATTCACAACCTAGCCTCTGGCACCAGGAAATGCAGAAGGACATGAGCTCCACGAGGTGTAGGAAGGCTGGTAATCTGTGCAAGTTCTGGAAAAACATGACCATTTGATGAATGCTGGGTACTCTTTTCTCTGAAGGAAAGCCTTACCCATCTGCATGTCCAGGACTGCCCATCTGTGGTGTCATGTAGGACTTCTGGAAATTCAGGGAGAAGCCCACCCTGTGTAGCAGAGAACCAGTGTCCTCGAGGTTCCTCAAAACCTGGTCCTTTTAAATGTCCCATAAGTCAGTCGTAGAAGTACAGGAAGACACAGATTGTCACTCTTGAGGTGTGCAGACACCACTGTCAACAGCTTGGTGAGCACCTTGGGTGCAGAGGTCCACCCAAAGGCAAGCACCTTGAATTGAAAGTGCGAATCCTCAATGGCGAACCTCAGGAACCTCCAATTTGTCTGGTGGATTGGCACATGGAAGTAGACATCCTGTAGGGTAAATGACACCAATCAGTTGGAAAATCTATTGCAATGTCACCATCCTGAATGTGTCTTTCCTCAGGACTTGTTCAAGCCCTTGAGGTCCAGAGGGGAATGAAGTCCTCCCCGCTTCATGCATACCAAGTAAAAATGACAAAACAACCCTGTTCCATTCTACGGAAATGGAACCTCCTCTACTGCTCCTTTTACTAACAGTGTGGCCAACTCCTCCGTGAGCTCCAGTTCCAGATCTGAGGTAGGAAGCATATTAGGTCTGTTTGATGGGTATACAAAGGAATGGAAGACAGTAGCCCCATCGATCACCTGGAGCACCGAAGTGTTGGAAGTGATCTCTTGCCGATTGCTGCACTACTCAGAGACCTTTCCTCAGACAGTGGTGTGATGATGTCCTGAGACATTTCAAGGCCAGAGCCGCCGCTGGCGCCAAAGTCGACGCAGCTGACTTCTTGATGCTCCCCTGCCGGGACGTGAGAAACTCTCCTGCATTTACTTAGCTAGAGGCAAATGTGCCTTTCTCACAAAAGGAGTGTAGCAGCAGAAACCCCTTCCCCTTAACTGGAAGGTGAAGGACAAAGATGGGGTAGGCTGTTGGACTGCCAACCCTAAAGACATAGCTGTAAACCTTTACTTCTTGAACTATTCTAGAGACTCATTGGCTTGCAAAGAAATGCCACAGATCAAAGGCCATGCCCAAAAGCTTTGATTGTATCTCTGGGTAGGACCCAGAGGATGAAAGTTAAGAGGCTCTACATAAAACCATCCACGTCAATATGGACTGCCCAAGGCAGTCTGCTGCGTCTAATCTGGCATAGAGGGCCTGATAGGCCACCTCTATCACATCATTTAAATTGTCCAGTAAGTCCTCTCTGAGCTCCCTCTCCAATAATTGAGTGGACACCTCCAATGCCACTTTTCAAAGCATATGTAAGAATTTAGCAAAGGCGCAAGAGGCATTCAACATTCAACACCATGCTTCTAGATACAAAGATCATCTTGGCTCCCTGGAGTGGTGGCTCCTCTTCTAAGACGAGGAAGAAGAATGGTGCCTTAGAGGACCGCCTGCAGACAGAGACCTCTTGCACTGTTTCTATTTCTTTTGTCCTTGCGACCAGAGACTATTCTTCCATGCAGCGATGTGCACCAGGCAACCTTGAATGAGTCGGTCACCCATCTCTTTGCAGAGGAAAGGGAACAGCTATCCCTCTCATTCACAAAGCGCGTTGGGGTGCATTGACAGACTCGGTGCGCAATACTGCCTGTTGTGTCCCTCATCAAGGAAATGATGACAAATCAAGTGAGGATCTGAGAGGGACATTTAACATCTGCAGTTGATGCAGGGTTAGAACCCCAAAGACTTTGTTGGATTCGGTATATCATCCAAGGTAACAAATCGTGACAAAAACATCAAAGAAGCAGTGTTCCTAGGGCGAACAAGTGTGTAGAAAAAAGGCAACGAAGGTTACAGGGCAGGTTGCCTCTATATATATTGTCCACAACGTCATGCCCAGCACAGGGCAGTAGATAAGTCAGGCAGAACCAACGTGGAGCAGCACTGTGCTCACTGGCGGCAGAAACATTTCTGAAGAGCAACTGCGCTGGGAGATAGATATCAACCATGAGGAATCCATCAGAGGAATGAGTCCATTAAAAATACAGTTGACAAAATGCTGTTCAGGAGCCTGAACTCGAGATCCCTTACAGAATATTGGGATTGTTAAATAATTTTGGGCTGTGACCCCTATCTGAATCATATTAAACCTGCATTAGCTTATACTTCATTCTACAAATTAAGGATAGGCACTTTACAGCTAGCCACCTGCACTCCACCATATTGGTGTCTTTCTTATCTAGGTAATAGAGAGACAGAGCTCCAGTTTATCTTGATTTGCCCTCTGTATGATTATTTGAGGCGGTCATTGGTAAAATCCAGATTCATTGAAGCTGGAATATGCAATTCATTGGCTGCTATGGTGTACTGTGAAAGTACCAATATCCCTGAAATGATCCTTGCTATGTCATCAAATATCCATTAAGCTTGGACTAATAGAACCAAATGTATGGTCAATGATATTTAATGAAGCTTGATGTCTGGTAATCATTCCATTGCACTTTAGAACGACCATGGGACGAGTATATAAACAAATACAAGCACACACAAATTGGAATACTCATCTATCTCCTACTATTAGCTCTACATTTGAATAATTCTGCTAACATGCATCTCTTTAGTTCCAATAGGTACAATATATATGCACGTAAATGCTCTTTTGATTGTTTCTCCTTCTAAATGCATTGCTGTAATTTGATTATCACATTAGATTTAATTCTGCATGCATTTTAAAAAACTTTTATTTTATATGCGACTGTTATTTTATCACAATTGTATTTGTAAGTCTTCTGTGATGGCCAACGCCAAAATTAAGCATATGATGATAGTTGGGGAGAATTCTCAGATATGTGCTAATGCCCTCCACCTTAGCAACTTTGTTGGATTATGAGGACTTGATTTTTTTTTAACCTGGAGACAGTGAGACTCTTTTTCCCACTCTCTCATGAATTTTAATGTGATTTTTTAACTCTGTTTCTTTTCGTTATGGAGCCTGACAAACTCCATAGGCATCATCGCCTACATTGTTGTTAGCAAGAATTCTCTGTTAAGGCTAATTTCCCAAACCTAGTGAGTCCCCCAGCAGCTTTGCTGGATTTTTGGGGTTTATTTTTTCTCCTGCTAAGAGTGAGACTCTTTTTCTCCCACTCTTAGACATGATTTGGGGTGTTCCTTTGACTTTGTATGTGTTTTATGGGCTATGGGGTCCTTTACCCCATAGGGCTTCATGTGTTTTTGGTATGTGGGTTACACAGCACCCTCAGTGCAGTAACACAGGGGTGTCAAAGTGACCCCCAAACATAGACTCCATACCCTGGGACTGACTACTGTCTCCCAGGGCATGTAAAGTCACCATTGGCTTTACTAGTCTTAAATTGTGAACAGAACCAGTACAAACCATCATACTGTGGACGTACTGGTCGGGGCAATTCGATTGCCCCGGGGTCTGTTGTTCGAGGGGGCACTGTCCAGTCCCCCCCGACCGAGTTTTGGCTGGTGGCAGTGGATACTACTTTTTATATGCGACCGCGAATATATCCCTATGGGATTTTCCCATTGTTCGAGGCTACCACTTTTAAAAATAGCCTTGAACATACCGCCGGTTTATTAAATTAATATAAATTCACCGGTTGGTATTTTTTGCCGAAACACGGTTCCAAAATGGTGTTTGTGTTCGCTTCTGTGACTCCAACCCAAGTCGAGCCCTTTGTTCCACTTTTTGGCTGGCTTCTCCACAGAAGCCTCCAAAAGCGGTGCCACTCTGTCTGGGTACCACAGGGGGTGTGCGAGGGGGTTTAGGCACCCTGGACTGAGTTGCCTTGGCAACTCAAGTCGCACTCTGGTGTGATTGGCCCAGTGGTGAGCCGCCCTGCTCACCACTTAGCATGTTTGAGTGACAAATAGGACTGACGAATGGGGGTTTCTGCATAAAAGCAGGGCTTTGGGGACTGGAACTTCAGAAGTCGCCACAGGACCTAAAGAATCAGAGGAGGGAGAAGCCGAGCCGACCTGCAATGACGACACCACCGGTGGAGCCCTGCTGAACCGTCTCACCACTTTTCCCGACGACAGAGGAGATCTCCAGTCAGGAGAGTCTTCTTCCTTTGACTGGTGGGGATAACCAGTTTGCCCGTTTGCCTTCCTGGATCATCTTGTGGCCGCCTTGCATGTGCCAAGCACCCCGGCAACCAGAATACCACGGTTTACCACTACCGCAAAGAAAAGGGTAGTACCTTTTAACCGGAAAACTCTGCGGCTGGTTTCTTCCTTGGCAGTGCAACGACCTTCAGCTTTCCTCCACGTCGAGACCTCCTCTTCCTCTGGACGAAACACCAACTTGCACCCGCTGCCAGGAACAACTGCCCCCACTGGAGCGTTCTTCCCATTTCAGGTACTGTGTCCTGCCTGGCTTCCCTTGCGACAGATCGTTCGGGGTGACAGTAAATCCTTGACTTTCTAACCTGGGTTAGCCTGGGGCCTGTTAACTAACTTTTCCTGACTTGATCTCAATCATTTGTGATCTATCTACAAAGACTCTTTGGGCATAACCCCACTGTGTGAGCATGGACACATTTCGCTTGCTCTCTCTAAGAGTGGGCCTGGCATTTGAACTTCCTTGCTCTCCAGTAGACTTTGCCTAACCTGCCTCACTGTGGTTCTTTTAAAAGTATTGAAATTGTGTGATTTCATAACCCTGCCTTTTCCCTCCCTTTTTTTATAACTTATTAGAGTGTCATCTTAGGTTAAGCGCTCACCTCTGTCTGAAAATAAGTGGTGATTCTCACTAAGACTTGTTTAATAAGTAATCAGGGTTGTATATATAATAGTGACTGTGTGTTGAATTTACTTACCTCTTTTTGTGCTAGTGTAATTTACAAGTGTGTCTTTGAATAAATAATTATATACTTTTACACCAAAGCTCTGGTCAGTGTTGGCTTGTGCTACTGTATCTCTGTACCTATTGTGTATACTCTATATACTGCCTAACTCATCTTCAGAGAAGTCTGACTGCTCATCCACAGCTACCAGGTAAATCTGGGTGGTACAGACTGCTACCAATTGGGTTTACTGCCAACCACCTGTAGTCCTAAATCTTTTGCAGTGGTCCCTAAGGGAACTGCACAGGTTTCTGCCTAACAATTGTGTCGCACAGCACCTCCAGTGCAGTGGCACAGGGAAGTCTTCCAGATTTCCCAATGGTTTAAATACCTTCTCTGAGATAAACTACTGTTTCCCAGAGCAGTAAAGTGAAATTGACTTTACTTACATTTATAACTTTCTAGACCCAGCACACACTATCTTACAATAGGGTGCTGGAGAGGTTACTTCGTATCACCTTTGTCTGGCTTCTCATGTAACATTTTTGTGTTACCCTTTCCTCACTGAATGGCTGGTGGCAGTGGTTTACTTTTAACTACCGTGGTGTGCATTTACTGAGGGCTGTGTTCGCAGCTGCAGTAAAGCACCCAAGGGTGCCGTTTTTGTCAAAATGGCCCCGGTCTTCTTTTTTCGCCATTTCTTTGTGGAAATGTCCTTCTTGAGATTTACTCTGTGCGCCAAACCAGGTTTGGTCCTTTGGCGGGATTCACGAGTGAAGCCTGCCTCTGGCTCCAGGGTGTCTAGCAGAGGCAGGATGTGAGGGAGGTGCCCGAAACTCCCTGTGCTTAGTCTCCTAGGAGACCCAAATGCACTCTGTGGTGATTGGCTGGCTGGCTGACTGTCCGGCAAGGACAGCCACCCTGCTGGGTGACTGACAGCTAAGCTGGAATGAATGGGAGAAACCTGAATAAAAGGCAAGGCTTCTTGGCTTGTAAGGCAGAGTCGACCACTGGACAAAGGAACCGAAGAAGAACTTGAAGACGACGCCTGCTGCAACTCCTGGACCGTTGGTTTGCCCGGTGAAGCCCTGCTGCTGTGCTGAAACTCCAAATTCGGATCGACAGAGAAGCCCCTGCAAGGACGACTTCTCCCCTTGAGTTGGTGGGACCAATCAACTCCAAAGTAAGCAACCTGGACATCTTCTCGGAGCTGGTTGAATTTCCACAGAGTTGCTGCTGGAACCCGAGTAGCCAGGGAGAGGAACACCACATTTTGTGCGTTGCTTTAAGTTGGCCAAGAGCTCCAGGAAGAAACACTGAAGTGCCATTTGTTTGAAGATTGCCGGTTGCGAACGGTGACCGTCCCATTGCAGTGCAGGAGTCCCCAGAAGTCCCCACAACTAAGGCCCAGGAACAGTGAGATCTGCAGAGCTGCACAGGAACAGGAATCATCTGCTGCACTTTTTCTTCAATCCAAAGGTACTGTAAAGTATGAGAGAACTTACCTCTTATTGTAGAGTTGCTTGCATCGCCTGCTACTCACACGCCTAAACAGCTTGTGGCCCTACATTGATTCTTCTTTTCTTCAAAGACTCCTAAAACATTGTGCAAAGACTTTTCTACTTACCTACCAGAAGTGCTTCAGCTCATATAGACTTTTGCCCATTGACTTTGGCTTAACCTGTAATACTGAATGACTCTACTTAGGGGATCCAAAAGTATTTGCCTGCTTAAGAATATATATATTTTTTTAACTATTTAGATTTTCAAAAAACAGTAACAAATAACTAAGCAATACATAAGTAACATTCAGCGTAACAATACAATACCATCATTTAAAACTAGTAATCAAACCAAGAACAATAGCACAAGTAAAACAAATAAAACATCTAAATAGTCAATAACTAATCAATGGTATAATAGTAAACAATACAACAAACTAATAAAAACACAACCCACACAACAAACACCCACGCCAACAAACAATATCAAATAATATCTTATACACTCTGTCTAATCATTACTCACAAAATTCATTAAAAGGTTGCCACTGTTCCTTGTAAGCATCCTCTCTATTTTCTTTGTCGAACTTTATCTTTTCAAAACTTGAAAGAATTTGTACATTAGCAAGTCATTCTGCCACATGTTTTTTTCCTGGTTTTCCAGACTCTTAATATTTGTCTGGTTGCAACCAAGAGTCTGGTTAATCCAACACAATATTGTGAAATCAATGCACCTACAATACTTTGGGGTCTTACGAATATTTGTGATCTCTTGTTTGTTCTAATAACCTGTTCCTTTGACCAATTCCTAAGAATGTTCTAAATGCTACAGTAAGATATTAATGTCCCCAGAACTCTAGCTATTGAAGTCACCTGAGGGTGTGAGTAGGTTGTGACTGTGGGCGATCCCAAAAGGGTCTTTACTTATTTAGAAACAAAGAGTGTGTAGTTTTGGAGTGTATTTGTGTGTTGCTTTTATATTGCTCCCTTCTGAAGAAGGCTTATTCTAACTGACTGGTAAATAAATAAATTGATTATTCAAGAAACCTTGTGTGTAAGTGTTTATTTGAATACTTGTCACTGGGAATCTCTGTGCAACTCCCCTACAGCTCACATTGACCCCTCTTGAGATAAGCCTGGCTGCTCAACACTCTCCCAACATGTATAGTACAGACTTATACCAAAGGTTGGCTTCCTATTGCCAGGAGGTCAGGGTTGTTGTAGTGCACCCAAAGGGTACTGCATACAATCGTGCCTAACAATGATGACATGTCATTCCACCCAACACCCAACATTCTCCAGGCTAGATGCAATTCTCCTTTCCAAAGAACAGGCACATAAACTTCTGGATGCTCAATTGGTAGCAGCTGCACTATGTGATCAGGATCCAGTACTGGTTGGATTGACAGACCCACTTTGAAACATAACCCCATTTTATATTAGTCTGATGCAGAAAAGGAGTCCCTGAAACAGGCCATAGAAGAATGTACGGATATGAGCAACACTGGAGATATTCAACTGTATGTATTATGGGACACATCGAAAGCAACCCAGAGAGGGCTGATTATTAAATAGGGTTTGAGAATTAAAAGATAAGATACTGCTTGTTTGGCTGCATTGGAATCTGCTATATAAGATCTGGGAAACTCAATTCAAAGAAGAAAATACTCACCCATGATTTTGTCATCCCTTAATAGAGCTAGATATGACCTTAATATGATTAACAAGAGAGGAACACATTACTTCAGTGTTTCCTGATGGATGATCCTCCCACGGATTCCTCCTCTGATAATCATATCCCCTCTGCAGCTGCTCTTCGGAAACATTTCCACCACCAAAAGGGGTGAAGTGCGTCTCCGCGTCTCCTCCATCCGAAGCCTCTTAGCACCACGCGTAGGATGTCGGGCAACTATATATCAAGGCGCTGCGCAGCCTGATGTCAGTTCCACCCTTTTTCCATAGCACTCTGATGCTGAAGGACTGCGGAGTCAATGGTGTACTAGCCATCTACAAAGGGGGTAGGTAGGGAGTACTAGAGGAACATCCATCAGAAAAAATATTACCGATAGGTAAATAATTGTATTCTTCTAATGGATTCCTTCCTGCCATTGATTCATCATCTATAAAAGATTCCCAACGCAGTATCAAAATCTGGAGGAGGCTGGAGATGAAGGACGCCACCTAGACCAGAAAGCTCTCGAGGACTGCCTTACCAAAAAAGGCATCCTGTCCCGAAAGGGAATCCAAGAAGTAATGTTTAGCAAACGTATGCAGAGATGCCCAGTTGCACCCTGACTGATCCAGGACAGGGACTCCCCTCTGCAGGGCAAAAGTGGGAGCCACGCCTCTGATAGAATGGGCTCTGAGACCTCCAGCACATCCTTTCCAGCCAGATTATAGCATTCAAAGATGCAGAGAATTATCCGCCTTGGTCACAGCCCTGGCAGCACGAGCACCAGCATGACCAACATGGCTCAAGCAGAGGGTACACATGGGTGGACAGCCTACACCTACTGTCCACCCCACTTTTTTCAGAGGTTGGACGCCGTGCCCCAGGGTTTCTTTGGAGGCTGTGTGTACAATGAGAAGCATCAACTGTCTTTTTTTAACTTGTGAATTTAAGCAGTCCTCAAGATTTGAACCGCAGTTGCCAGGTTCGCAGGCTGGGCACTCACCACTGTACCAAATAAGCGGGTGAACAACAGCATACAACTAACTATGAAATGTCACATTTCCGGACTGAAGGTTCCAGGGAAAACAATGGTATTGATTCTTGGAGGTTAAAACAGGCACACCTTTTAATGTTTTCAAAACACTATTACAAGAAAATATCCTCTTGGTTTTTTTGTACGTGTTGATTTTATGCAAGGCAAATGCCATTCGTCCTGTGCAATTTATATGGCTAAGCAAAGCAAATTGAATTAAATGTGCATATTTCACCTTCACATGCTAATTTCTGCTGGCGTCACATCCCATTGCGTATGTTAATGAGTCCCTCCACTTTATTTTTAGGACTTGACCCCTGGTGATCAATGCTAAGTTGGTAATCTTTTCTAGCCTCTCTCGGCCGTGTGACATAGTTGCTGAGGGCCTGCACCGGGTCTGTTAGGGAGAATTCTCTGTTAAGGCTAATTTCCCAAACCTAGCGAGTCCCCCAGCAGCTTTGCTGGATTTTTGGGGTTTATTTTTTTCTCCTGCTAAGAGTGAGACTCTTTTTCTCCCACTCTTAGACATGATTTGAGATATCCTTTGACTTTGTGATGTATTTTATGGGCTATGGGGTCTTTTACTCCATAGGGTTTCATGTGTTTTTTGGTAAGTGTGTTACACAGCACCCTCAGTGCAGTAACACAGGGGTGTCATAGTGACCCCCAAACATAGACTCCATACCCTGGGACTGACTACTGTCTCCCAGGGCATGTAAAGTCACCATTGACTTTACTAGTCTTAAATTGGGAACAGAACCAGTATAAACCATCATATTGTGGAAGTACTGGTAGGGGTAATTAGATTGCCCCTGGGTCTGTTTTTCGAGGGGGCACTGTGCAGTCCCCCCTCGTCGAGTTTCTGGCTGGTGGCAGTGGTTACCACGCGAAATATTCCTTAAGAATATTTACTATGGGATTTTCCCATTCATTTTAAACGCACCACTTTTTGGTGCAATGTTAAAGATACCGCTGGGTTATTTATTTAATATTCATTCCCCGGTTGGGTCTTTTCGCCAGGACTCGGTTTTAAAATGGCGTTTGTGTTCGCCTCTGTAACTCCAACCCAAGTCGAGCCCTTTGTTCCACATTTTGGCGGGCTTCTCCACAGAAGCCTCCAAAAGTGGTGCCACTCTGTCTGGGTCTACAGGATGTGTGGGAGGGGGGTTTAGGCACCCTGGACTGAGTTGCCTCGGCAACTCAAGTCGCACTCTTGTGTGATTGGCCCAGTGGTGAGCCGCCCGGCTCACCACTTAGCATGTTTGAGCGACAGCTTCGACTGATGAATGGGGATTTCTGCATAAAAGCAGGGCTTTGGGGACTGGGACTTGAGACGTCGCCACAGGACCAAAGAATCCGAAGAGGGAGAAGCTGAGCCGAACTGCAACGACGACACCACCGGTGGAGCCCTGCTGAACCGACTCACCACTTCTTCCAACGACAGAGGAGATCTTCATCCCAAAGAGTCTTCTTCCTTTGACTGGTGGGGATAACCAGTTTGCCTGCCTTTTCGCCTTCCTGGATCATCTCGTGGCTGCCTTGCCTGTGCCAAGCACCCCGGCAACCGGGATACCACGTTTTTCTACTGCCGCGAATAAAAGGGTAGTACCTTTTAACCGGAGGACTCCGCGGCTGGTTTCTTCCCTGGCAGTGCAACGACCTTCAGCTTTCCTCCACATCGAGATCTTCTCTTCCTCTGGTCAAAGCCACGACTTGCATCCACTGCCAGGAACAACTGCCCCCGCTGCAGGATTCTCTCCACTTTCAAGGTACTGTGTGTCTGCCTGGCCTCCCTCGCAACTGTCTGTGTGGGGTGTCTCGTAAATCCTCATTTTACCACTTGGGTTGGCCCTAGGCTGGCTAACTGAACTTTTCTGATCTTAACTGAACTGATTCCTTTTTAAACTCTCTGCAAGACTTTCCAAACCTTTTAAACTGTGTGATCTTGGTCGCATTGGTGTTCTACTCTCTCCAAGAGGGAGCCTGGCCTCTGAACTTTTTGCTCACAAGTAGACTTTGACTTTCCTGCCTTGCTGAGTGCTTCTAAAGTATTGTGTTGTGTGCTGTTCCTAATTTCTACCTTTTCCCTCCCTTTTTCTTAACTTATTGGAGTGCCATCTTTAGTTAAGCGCTCACCTCTGTCTGGAAATAAGTGGTGTTAACTAAGACTTGTCTAATAAGGAGTAAGGGATGTATATATATTAATAGTGACTGTGTTTTTGAACTTGCTTACAATAATAGTGCTAGAGCATTTCTAAGTGTGTCTTTAAATAAATAATTATATACTTTTATACCCAAGCTCTGGTCAGTGTTTGCTTGTGGTACTGTATTTTGGTACCTATCTTGTATATTCTATATACTGTCTAACTCTTCTTGACAGAAGTCTGACTGCTCAGCCACAGCTACCAGGTAAATCTGGGTGGTACAGACTGCTACCAATTGGGTTTACTGCCAACACCTGTAGTCTTAAGCCTTTTGCAGTGGTCCCTAAGGGAACTGCACAGGTTTCTGCCTAACAGGGTCTGCAAGCCTGCTAGGGCCAAAGACAAAAAAAAAATCCCTAATGGGGGATAATGTACAAGGTAAAGGAGTGAGATCCCTCTCCCGACACCAATCCACAAAGTAAACCATCTGCAGACATAAATAGACTTTATAGAGGGTCCGAGAGCTGAAAGGAGCACATCAAGGATGTCCACCGACAAGTCCAACTGCTTCTATCTGACCCTCTCAGTAGCCAAGCATGAAAGTTCAGGCTCCTGAGGTTTGGATGGTGGACTCGCTCCTCCGATTGGGAGAGCTAGTCGACTATCCTCTGAAGGCACCAGGTCCAGATACTCCGGTAACCACCTTTTCTTGGCCCAGTCTGGAGCGATCAGGATCAATGTGGTTCATAACTGGCCCTATCGCCTTAGAACCAGCAGAATGACGGGAAACAGTGGGAACGCATAATGGAGGTCTGAAGTCCGCTCAACCGTCAGTGCGTCCCCCAGAGCTCCATGGCCAGGAAACTCCCTGGAGCAGAACAACTTGCACTTCCTGTTCACACTAAGCAAAGAAGTCCAACTGAGGAGTTCCCCAAAAGGAGAAGATCTCCTCCAGACCTTCCTGGCAGAGTTCCCATTTGTGGGAGGCCGAAGTCTGCCTGCCCAAGGCATTCGCTGTGACTTTCTCTCTTCTGGCCAGATGGGCCAACGTAGCGATAAGCCATTCTTCAGAGTCTGGAACCATAGTCGCAATGATTTTCTGCACAGAACCAAGGACCCCACACCACCTTGTTTGTTGAGGTAGTGCATGGCCACTGTGTTGTCTGTCAAGATCAGTAGTCTTGACTTTCACAGAGGGGTGGAAGGCGACCAGGGCCAGTCTGATCACCCTCAGCTCCAGCAAGTTGATATGTTCCAGAGACACAGTGGGAGAACACAGACCGCTCACAGTCAGATCCGACAGCTGAGTACACCAACCAGTCAGATGTGACTGTGGCCACCATCACCTGGGGCCGATGTTAACAAAAAACGCATCGCAGCAAGTTTTCTTACATGGCCCATCATGCAAGATCCTGAGCCACCTGGGCCAATACCTGTAAAAGGTCTGACATGTGGCCCTAAAACTGCAACCATTGGTAACGGAGAAGCCACTGAAGAAATATCATGAGCAGCCTCACCTCCAGCACCACTAGGATGCAGCAGGCCACGAGTCCCAGAAAGCCCAGGAAGGCTGAGGCCGGGACTTGTTCCTGGGATTGGAGGACATTGACCATCTGAAAGATATTTGCCACTCAGTCCTCGGGCATGAATGCCCTACCAAGGCGAGCGTCCAAGGCAGCTCGGATAAATCAGAGAGACTGGGATGGTGAAACTAGAGACTTTTTGAAGTTCGGGGAAAAGCCCAAGTTGTGCAATCGAGGGTATGGTTTAAGTTACTTACCTGTAACTCTTGTTCTCCAGCATGGGTCTAGCATGGATTCAACATGCTCACAAATAGTCCCCGTCGTCAGGCTGGGAATCCTCAGTAAAAACAAACAGTTTCACTTTACCTTTAAAACTGAATTTCTCCTCTAAACCAACCACTGTCCTTTGGGTCATACTGCCTCCACCCAATGGCAGTCCTCTTCCTAAGATCCACCCCTGGTAGGCATCTTCAGATTTGGTAAGCATGTAAAGTGGCAGTATGAACCAAGAAGAGCCACAAAGGGGAAGGATGGAGGGTTCACATGTGAATCCATGCCAGACCCATGCTGGAGGACAAGAGTTACAGGTAAGTAACTTTAACCTTCTCCAGCGTGGGGTCTGGCATGGATTAACATGCTCATGAATAAAGATCACACAGCAGTACAAATAAACAAGGGAGGTAGCAAGGCTCAACAGAAGTACCAACGCTTACCCCTGGAACAGACTCACCTCAAGTGAACAAGTTGTGTAGCACCGCTTGGACCGACCCGGCACTCCTCCCTGGAATCCCTGTCAATGCACTAAAACCTTGCAAAGGTGTGTGTGTGTGGACCTCCACGTGGCAGCCCTGCAGATGTCGAGCAGGGGCACACAAGAGAGAAACGCTGTTGTTGCTGCGATGGCTCTGGTGGAATGGGCTCTTGGCTGGTCAAGGAAGAGGTTTGTTAGCCAAGCGATGACAGTGCACGATGAAGCCGGAGAGCAACCTGGTGATGGAAGCCTTCGATAAGGCCTTTCTGGGATTCACAGGTCCAAAATTGACTAACGGAGAAGTCTTCTGAAAACTCTTTGTGCGTGCCACGTAAAACTTCAAAGCACGAGCAACATCCAGTGAATGCAACTCCCCCTTCGCTGTTGGACAGATTAGGCAAGAAGAAGGGCAATACCAAAGGTTTGTTGAGTTGCAACTCTGATGGCACCTTAGGCATAAAGGTGGGCTGTATAGACAGTACCAACCTTGTATCATGTTACGATAAGTATGGTTGTCTGCAGGACAGCACCTGGATCTCCCAGACCCGCCTTGTTGCGGTGATCGCCACAAGCAACGCTGTCTTCCACGAGAGAAACTTAAGCGGGGCTTGATGCATCGGCTTAAAGGGCACCCCCATGTCTCGGGAGGATAGCTCAGCGTCAACATGCTCGCCTTGGAAGCAAGACGACACAGAGCAACACAAGTTCGATCCCTGGGTCCGCACTTAGAAACCCCTGGTTTTTAAGCGTGTTATAAATAACCTATCATATCATATATCATATCATGAGCTTAGTCAAGACCACATTAAGTTACCAAGCTGGGGCAGGAGCCTTCACCAGCGAAAAAGTCCTGAATAGTCTGCTGAGTAACTCCCTGACGAGCCTGTGCGACCACAGGGATGGCCTACCCTGTGTCCTGGTGTAACGGGATATGGCAGCCAGGTGTACCTTGATAGAGGTTTGAGCCAGTCCAGCCTTGGCCAAGGAAAGCAGGTACGGCAGGAGCTGCAGGGCTGTGACACGCAGAGGAGCCTGCACCATGCAGAGAAACGCTTCCACTTTGGCTGTAGCATGTCAATTTTGAAGAGGCCCTAGGGCTGTTAGGGAGAATTCTCATTCTATGGCTAATTTCCCTTACCTAGTGAGTCCCTCAGCAGCGTTGCTGGATCTCTGGAGTTATTTCTTTCCACTTGGTAAGAGTGTGAGCTTTTCCCCCACTCTTACTTGTATTTTGCTATGTGTTTTACCTGTTTTTGTGATTGTGGGCTCTGGAGTACCCCACTTCAGTAGCCCCCTTCTTTGTATGTGTCATACAGCACCTTCAGTGCAGTGACACAGGGTTGTCGTTCAGACTTCCCACCGACTCCATTTCTGAGGTGACTACTGTCCCCCAGAAAAGGGTAAAGTTACCATTAACTTTACTTAGTCAAAAATAACCACAGATCCAGTACACACCATCTTACATGGAGTGCTGGAAGGGTTAACTCTTAACTCTTTTTATCTGTACCTCCTAGAGCATTGTTTCGCTCTTTTAACATTTAGACATGGCTGGTGGCAGTGGTATCTACCCTAAATTTCTACCGCGGTTATCTTATGTAATTCGTTTGGCTCCGGTGTGGTTTATTCACCATTTCTTTTTGTTAAACTCCTTCTTGTGTTTTACTTTGCGCAGCAAACTAGGTTTGCCTTTTGTTCACTGTCTTTTGGCGGGCTTCTACCTAGAAGCCCTCCTCAAGGCGCCTGGGAGTCTCGGTGGGTTGAATGTGAGGGAAGGTTGTAGTCACCCCCTGCACAGGGTATCCTAGGAAACCCAAGTCGCACTTTGTCATGATTGGCCAGGGTGGTTGTCTGGGCTGGACAACCCCCCTGCTGGGTGATTGACAGCCAGGCTGTGTGAATGGGGGTTTTTTGCATAAAAGGAAGGTCTCTTGGGCTGAAGTCAGAGAGTCGCCACTGGAACTACAAGGAACCGACGAGAAGTGGAGGAGAGGTCGACTGCTGCAACTACCCCGTACTGGTGAAGCCCTGCTGCCGTCCTGAGCTATCTACCCTTCAACGACTAAGAGGAGATCCAGTCCGGAGTCTTCTTCCCTTGAGCCTGGTGGGGATAACCAGCTCATCTTCTTCAGTCAGAGGTCGCCTTTGTGGTTGAAATCGCTGCACACTGCTGTAGTGGTACGGATAGCCACCTGAAGACCCTCTCCTGTTTTTAAGGAGCGCACCTTTTATTCATTGTCGCTGCTGCCGGCCTCATCCCTGTGTGGTGTGGACCCCCTCATCAGCCTTCTTCGTGCTGAAGCTGCAGGAAAGCGTGGGTCTGCGGTAAACCAACAGGAACAACTGCTGTGGCACCAGCTTCGTTCTTTGAGAAAGGTACTGTGTCCTGTTTCAGGAATTTGGGATGAAATCCCTATTTCTCTACTTTAAGGCTTGTCCTTACTTTTCCCTCCTTCTTATAACTTTTGCTTCCGAACATTGACAATATCAAAGTACTCTTGGCAACGTTGAATCTTGAACTGTCCGACTGTGTGATCCTCGACAACAGGCACCCGGTATCATTTGACTTTGGCTCCGGCCCTTTGACTCTTGAATTCCTGTCTATGTGTGTCCTTTGATTCTGTCTGCCTAACTATCATATTGCCTGTGATTTTTGCCCCCACATCGCTCTGGGTATCTCGGGTGCTAAGTGTGTTTTTGCCCCGGTAGCATTTCTTACCGCAAATACGCGTTTATCTAGTAGACCGAACTGTCAAAAGTGATCGCAATTGTATTCACGGTAACGTGTTCTGTTTTGTAACACCGGACCATTCAAACACAGGATACTTACCTCGAATAGTACTGTACAAAGTGAATTGGTTAGTTGTATATTTTATGATATTTTATGTGTCGTGTTGATAACAAATGGTTTAAAAATAAATGTACTCATCTTTTTTACCTAAACCCTTGAGTCAGTGTCTGCTTGAATCACAGTAATTGTGGTCCCTTTGTGTAATCTCTGCTACTGCTACCACTCTAACATAGTAGTACAGGCTTGTACCAAAGGTAAAACTTGTATTCCCACCTGCAGTCTTAATTGTGTGTAGTGGTCCCTAAGGGCACTGCACAGGATTCTGCCTAACACCAGGCACCACAAACAAATCCTGTGAGGATCCGTTAGTGACATCTTCTTTCCACAATCTCGACATTTTCTGAAGCCGGATAGTGGCGTCGATGGTTCGGACGAAGATGCCATTGTAGATATTTTAGATTTTCGAGTAATTTCGAAGATTTTTCAAAGAATAGTGTAGAACCGAGTGTTGCATCTCCGAGGCTCAAGAAGCGTGGAAAAATGGAACTGAGCAACAGACGCTGCGCTAGACTATTTCTACCTATGGTGACGTCGGCGCCGATACGGAGGCCTTCGAGGGACACCGACTCGAGGGACGTCGACGCGCAGCGCCCTCTACTGTGAACACATTTTCCGTGTGCAGAGTGCACCAGGTAGCGGCTCTGCAGATGTCCTTCAAGGGTACCCCTGCGTGAAAAGCTACTGATGCTGTTCTCCCTCTGGTGGAGTGTGCTGAAGGCGGTCTGGAGAGGGGGTCGCCCTTCAATTGATGACAATGGGTGATGCATAATGAGACCCATCTTGCCAGACTTTGTTTGGAGATATGTTGCCCTTTTGCGCGACCAGTGAAGGCAATTAACAGTCTGTTAGATAAGCGGATCTCCTTAGTTCTCTGCAAGTAGAATTTCAAAACCCTAGTCACATCCAGGGAATGTAAAGCTCTTTCCGCCACCGAGGTATGGTTCCCGAAGAAAGATGGTAGCACAATGCGCTCTGTGAGTGTAATTTCCGATAAGACCTTGGGCCGAAACTTTGGGTGTGTCCTCAAAATCACGCGGTCTTGCTGAAACAAAGTAAAAGGAGGTTCTGAAGAAAAAGCTTGTAATTCACTGATCCTCCTAGCCGAAGTCATGGCTATCAAAAAAGCTGTTTTCCAAGATAAGAATGTTATTTCAAATCTGTGAATGGGTCCAAAAGGGGGTTCCATGAGGGCCGTTAGCACAGTGTTTAGGTTCCAGGAAGGAACTGATGAGGGTGTAGGAGGGTAAGTATGCATCAAACCCTTCAGGAAGATCTTGATGGCCGGAAGAGAGAGTAATGACTGCACTTCTGTAGTCGTTGTGTATGCCGATAGGGCCGACAGATCAACTTTGATGGAGGATAGGGAGAGACCTGACTTAGCCAATTGTAATAAGTAAGGTAGTATCTGTTGTACCAAAGCTGTAAGTGGGTTAATCATAGATGTTTCACACCACTTAGAGAAGCGGGTCAATTTCCGCACGTAGGTGATCCTTGTGGAGGGGGCTCTAGAGGCCCTGATTATGTCCAAGCAGTCTGCCGGAAGGTTAAAATTCATGAGTTTGCGCTGCTCAGGAACCAGGCCTTGAGGTAGAGGCTCGCTGGGTCGTGGTGGAGGACTTTGTGGTTCTGCAGAGTCAAGAGGTATTGAAGTGCCTGGAGGCGAATTGGAGGCCAACGGGATAGATGCTGCAGAGTTGGATACCATATCTGTCGCCCCAGTCCGCCGCTATTAGTATCATGGAGCAATCCTGTTCCTTCATTCTGCACAGAACTCTGGCTACGAGTGGGATGGGGGAAAATGCATAAAGAAGCTTCCCTGTACAGTCCACCAAGAATGCATCTCCTGCTGACTGATGTTCCGGGTACCTTGAAGCGAATGCTTGACATTTTCCGTTGACTCTGGTGGCAAAGAGGTCAATCTGTGGATGGCCCCATACAGAGAAAATCTGTGAACTTCCTTTTCGTCTAACTCCCATTCGTGGGATGACGCATACTCCCTGCTCAGTTTGTCCGCTAAGACATTGTCCACTCCTGTGAGAACTTCCGCCCTGATCTGGATTTTGTGGTGCAAGGCCCATGACCATAGTAGTTGAGCTTCCTGTGATAAGATCTCTGACTTCGTGCCCCCTTGCTTGTTTGTGTAGTGCATGGAGGTTGTATTGTCTGTCTGGATGGTGAAGACCTGACCCGCCACTACTGGAAGGAAAGCTTTTAGAGCCCAACGTATCGCCCTGAGCTCTAGGACATTTATGTGGAGCTGTGATTCCTGGGCTGACCAAGCCCCTTTTGTCTGGAGGTCCGCTAAGTGCGCTCCCCATCCCAAAAGGGACACATCTGTCCTTAAGAGAAGAATAGACGTTGGTGCCTGGAATGGCATCCCTTGGAGCAGGTTCTGTGGAGTTTTCCACCATTGAAGCACCTTGTGCACTGCCGTCGGTATCCTCCCATGAACCCATGGCTTGTTTCCATTGGTGGTCCAGGGCCTCCTGGATTGGTCTAATGCGAAGTCTGCAGTTTGGTATGAGAAATATACATGAGGACATCATGCCCAGGAGGGATTTGAAAGAGCGTACTGTGGTCGTCTCTTCTTCTAGGAACAATGATGTCGAGCGGAGGATGGCTCTTACTCTGTCCGCCGATGGTCTTACCCTGGGAATGGTGGTGTCGAACTCGGCCCCCAGAAAGAGAACCGTCTTGCTGGGTACTGGGCAGGATTTTATGTTGTTTATCGAAAAACCGAGGCCTTTTAGTAGTTTTTATCGTTTTCGATACTTCCAATTGAGCTTGACTGTAGGAGCTTGCCTTTATCAAGCAGTCATCCAAATATGGAAAGACCTCCGTTCCCAACCTTCTGAGGTTCGCTGCTACGGGCGCCACACATTTGGTAAATACCCTTGGTGCCGATTTCAGCCCAAACGGGAGTACACTGAATTGGAAATGTAGGTATCCTATAGCGAACCTGAGGAACTGTCTGTGGGCAGGATGAATTGGAATGTGGAAATATACACCTAAGTCCAGAGTTGTTAGGAAGTCGTTTCTATTCAGCCACGGTAAGACGCCTTGCTGGGATATCATTTTGAATTTGATGCGTTTGATATATTTGTTGAGTGCCCTTAAGTCTAATATGGGCCTCGATTGGCCGTTTTTCTTTTTGATTAGAAAGAAACGGGAATAGAAAACGTTTCCTTTCTGGGAATAAGGAACTGGCTCTATAGCTGCTTTGTGCAGTCATTTTTTAACTTCTGCCATGACGTTCCGCAGCATGTAACCTTTGCGAGGGATGGGGGCAAGGGATGGAGGGTGGTCTAGGAATTCTATGGTGTGACCCCTGCGGACCAACTGTAATACCCACTTGTCGATGTTATCCAATTCCAGAGTTGAAAAAATTGGCTTACCCTTCCCCCTACAGGTGTTCGACAGAGGGGGAAGAATCGAATGGTCAATTTTGTTTGTTCTGGGCTTTACCTTGGGAAGAGCTGCGCCTTCCTCTCTGGGAATACTTGTTGGCGGATTGATATCTGTTGCTTTGGAATGTGTTACCTTGTGACTTTTGGCCATAGGAGGAACGCGTATATCCTCTGTCTTTTGACGCTGAACCTCGAAAGGGTCGAAAAGACCTACAGTCTTTATTTTTATCCTTCAAGCAACTGATGGCTCGAGCTGTGCCCGTTTTAATTCCTTTTAGATGGTCATCTACTTTTTTGCCAAATAAGTCTTGCCTGTCGAAGGGCATGTCCAAAATGTGTGCCTGCACCTCAGACCTGAAATTCGTGGCCTTCATCCATGCTTGTCTCATTAGCACCGTGGGCCATTTGTCTGAAACCTGACTCAGACACATCGACAGCAGAGTCGATCATGTGGTCTGAAGTAGCTTCTCCGTCTGCAATGATGGACCTGGCTTCTTCCTTTAAATCTGCTGGCAGATGTTTGGTCAACTTGGACATGCAAAGCCAAAGTTCGCACCTTTCTACCCATGGCTTCCAGTTTATGACCTTCCTTGTCTGGTGGTGCTGACAGTGGTGATGACGGGTTGGCTAATTTCTTTCTGGCTGCTACTGTGATGACTGAGTCTGGCTTAGTATGACCCCTTAAACAAAGCGGTGCCGATTCAGATGCCTTGTACTTCTTTTCAGGTCTTGACACTAACGCAGGTGTGGATAAAGGCGCGGCCAGTATCTTCGACCCAGACTCCCAAATGGTGTCGAGAAGAGGAATGGCGGTAACCGTTCTTCTGAGTTTGTCTCTGTGCTCATAAAGCACCGACTTCTTCTCTTCCGATGAAACTTATATTTTGAACAAGTCTGCAGTTTTACCAATTATAGTATGAAACGATACCAAATCGTCCGGAGGTGACGAATCACCTGGGGAGTCTTTCTTCCTGGGTTTCTCGATGATAGAATCATCCCATTCACTGGGAGCATCAGACTCCTGCGTAATCTCCCTTTCCTCAGGATCCAAAAAATCCCTGAACGGGTCATCTTGCCAATCAGATACTGACACAGATGACGGTACCGTAGTTGGATCTCGAACTGGCGATTGAGGTCTTTGCGGTGATGCTCCTGGATCTACGTGGAGGCTCAGGTGATCGCGCTCTTTTCTGTGGTCTACTCCTGGAAGGAGAGTGTCTGGGCGTGCTATGCCGAGGTGAAGCATCCCTCAGGGGGGTTCTTGGCTCCTTCGGTACAGAAGACCTATTCTTCTGCTCTTGGCACCTGTTAAATTTCTCGATGATCCTTTGCATCGATGCCATGAGCCCCAGGTCATAAGGATCAGCCATGTCCTCTGAATCCGGTTGCCAAGGAGGGCTGTTTTCCTTAGGAATGAGGAAAGGTTGCGCACCAAGAATTTCAGTGTCTGAGAACTCCTCCTGAAGCATGACGTCCGGGAGTTCTGTCATCTCTTTTAAAGGGGACAGTTGTGCTCCAACTGGCTCAAGCGTATCTGAAATTGGAGACGTTGCTCCCAAAGAATTGTGGAGACTGCTCACATTGGATGGTTTATCCGTGACATCAGCGAATTGTGTTGTGGGTTCTACTTCTTCAGAAGACACTGAATTTTTCGGAGTCGTCGACGGTACTATCGTCAACGGTGGTTTCGCGGACGATGGCTTTGTCAACGGCGGTTTCGCCGACGGTGTTTTCGTGGACGAAGACTTTGAAGATGGTTGATCCGTCGGCAAGAGTTTCGTCGACGAGTGATGAGCTTCTTTCGTCGACGAATGCTTCGTGGACGATGACTTTGACAACTAGGATTTGGTCGTGGACAATGAGGCTTGGAGTGTTGTCATAGTTGATGGTGGCTTCGTCGACGGCTTGGTCATCGGTGAGTCCCTGACATGGCTGCCGCTCGTGGACAGCTTCTCTGTTGACTGCCACCCCCACACCTCCCGTTTTTTTTTAAATCCCTCTTTCCCTTTGGAGGTGTTTTTTTCTCCAGGATAACGCGCCTTGTGGTGTCCTGAGTCCAAGGAAGGCATAGAAGAAGTGGCTTCCAACTTTCTTTTAGCCTTATGAGAGGGAGAGGAACTCCTTTCCACTGAAGAGGCCCTTCTCTTAGAAGTTTGCCTCTCAGATGGTTTAGTAGACGATACAGGAGCTGTCTTGGCCGACTCCTCGTCAGAGGACAGACCTTTGGCTTCTAGGTGTAACAGAAGTCTCCTGTGTCTGTCTGGCAGGGTTTTGGTGGAGAAAGTCCTGAAAATGTCACATTTGTTGATGTTATGTGGATATAAGCAGTAAATACAGTGGTCATGTGGATCCTTCATGTAGACCAGTTTCTTCCTGCACCTCGTGCAGTCCCTAAACAAGGAAGGCTTCTTGGCAGACTGAAGCTCAGCCATGCAGAGGGGAACTTTCACTCGATGAAATAGTGCCAAGAAAAACATTTTCCAGAGCCCAAAGGCTCAGAATAGAAAGCAACTAAGGAGGGGAAACGAGTAGAATATATTAGGAAAATATAAACTAAACACTAAAGGTGAAACAAATTCGAAAGCTCAAAGAGCTGGAGGATTCCTTCCATCTGATAGACTGCAGTGAAAAATCTGAAGATGGAGTATTTACATGCATTCTCTAGGGGAGAAGGGATGTATATTAAAACATTTTTAACAATTATTTTATCACAGAGGATTCCCAGTCTGACGACGGGGAATATTCAAGCATTTGAATCTATGAAAGATCCAATGCTGGAGAAGTAGGCGTCCTCCAGATCCAGCGGTGCCAGGAAGTCGCCTTCCTCCAGTTGGACGAGCACATGCTGCAACGTGACCATCTAGGACTTCAAGTACTTGTTGAGGCATCTCAGGTCCAGGATCGGCCTCCACCTTCCGGACTTCTTTCAGACCAGAAAATATCGGGAGTGCACTAAGGGAGCCCCTGAGGTGCTGGGGGAGGGCTCTACTGCCCCCTTTTTTAACATAGGGTGGACCTCGTGCAGCAGCTGCGCCACCTGTTGTTCTTGTCGAGCCACTGTGGGTGATACAAGAACACTGTGTGCCCCTTTTTTGAGAGCATCCAGCACCCTTCAGTCGGTGGTGATGGTCTTCCACGTGCTGAACAATCTCGTTAGCCAGCTTCTCACTCGGGTGCATAAGTGGGGGCCCAGATCCATGGCCGGTTCAGACCTGTTTTGGGGTCAGGGCCTGCCCTGTGGGCAAAGCTGATGCTGTCCTCCGCTGCTATATGCCTGTGAGTGACCTCTGTACCACTCTTGAGTTGTGGAGCTGGAAGGCTGCCGATATGGGGTGGTATATCCCTTGGAGGACCTGCCAGACTTTCCTCTCGAGTAACGAAAGGACAACCGACGTTGCTGTTGGGTACCCAGCGAGCGTGCCGTCTCCGTCTTGATAATTTGCAGAGACTCGTCGACAGTCTTGCCAAAGGGGTTCTCTCCATCAAATGGCATGTCCAACACTTTGGACTGAACATCCGGTCTGAAGTTGGCGGCTTTGAGCCATCCCTGCCGACGAAGGGACCCTGTTTCCCATTCCACGGAACCCTGTGTCCACGATGTCCACCGCCACTGTAATGGCATGGTCTGAGGCCACTTCCCCTTCCTGGAACAGCGCCAGAGCTTCCACTTTTTTGTCCTCCGATAAGAAGTCCAAAATAGGGCCCAACTTCTACCATAGTTCCCGATCATAACGGGACAAAATGGCAAGGGCATTAGTGGCTTAAATGGTGCTGGCAGCAGTATAGATAATTTTCCCCTTGGCGTCCAACTTCTTTACCTCCTGGTTCGGGGGCACCATGGACGAGGACAACAGGTTCACCAAGCGTTTCCTGGCTGCGGCTGCGACCACAGAACCGGGTGAAGGCTGGGGGCCTCAGGCCCTTGGGGGCCGAGTGCAGGACTCTGCATTTCTTCTCGAGCCTATCCCTATTGGGCGAGCAGTGCTTAGAGTCTTCATCAGGGCCATGCCCTCATCCCAGATATCGTCTAGCAAGGGAACAGACATGAAAGTCTTTCATCTGGACTCACGTCATTGGTAAAGGAATCCTTCCTTTTTAGTCTCCTCAGGCACCAGTTGAAAATGTTCAGAGGCCCTGGACATCATAACGTGAAAAGATCCGAACTTATCCGGTGGAGCGGCCCTGTGTGGTTCAACAATGCCCACTGGCTCCTAGTCAGCTGGTTCGAAGTCATCGGCTTTGTCGGTGTCCATCACCGTAGCAGCCATATCCGTGTCCGTGTATTTGTATTTGTATTTATTTGTATAGCGCAAACCAGGCCCGGAGGCTACCGGGCGCATATCTTCAAACAGTGGTTACATAAGAATATGATATTACAGAGACAGTTAAATTAAGCATATGAATACAATCACATTACAGGTTAGACAAGCAATACAAAGTAATCAGGATTTTCAGTGCGTCAGTTGGTTGTCTAAGGTTACTAGCCAAAGTTTGGCTTTGTGTTTGAATAAGTTCAGGGATGACATGTTTCTGATAGTAAGAGGCACAGAATTCCAAAGTTTAGCTGCCAGAACTGGGAGGCTAGCTCCTCCGGCTGTTTGGAGGTTTTATCTAGGCATCAGTAGGCTCTGGCTAATGGCAGACCTTAGTGACCAAGGTGGGATATAATGAGTGAACTCTGAGGAGAGATAGGTAGGTGCCAAGTTATTCATACATTTGTAGGTCAGGGCAAGAGATTTTAATGAAATCCTTTGGGTGACTGACAGCCAGTGAAGATTCTTCCTAGTTTCAGAGATGTGAGCTGATCTAGGGATGTTGAGGGCTGCTCTAATGGCGTTATTCTGTATGATCTGGAGTTTGTCAAGGTTACATTGTGCATTGGTACAGTGCGTTACAGTAGTCAAGTTTGGACATAACCAACGTCCTAGCAAGGGTGATGCAGTTCTGAGTAGAGAGGAAGGGGCGACATGCTGTGATCAACTTACAAGTGTAGGCAGAGGCGGCTGCGACTGCATTCGTTTGGCTGTGGAGGGAGAGAGTGGAATCAAGGTAGATTCCGAGGGTTTTTTGTCTTTGGAGACTTTTATGGAGTTTCCGTCGATATTGAAGGAGCTGAACATAGGGTTCAACTTGTTAAGTCTTTGTTGTGTACCTAGGAGGAGGAGCTCTGTCTTGTCATCATTAAGACAGAGCTCATGTTGTGCCATCCATGCTTGAATGACATGGTAAATGTCATTTAAAGATTTCGAGTCTACCGTGTAATCACCCGTGATGGTGATGAGTATCTGGGTGTCATCAGCGTAATTAGTGTAGGTGACACCCAGATAGTCAAGCACATCAAACAGCGGTTTAGTGAAAACATTGTAGAGGGTAGGGGATACGCACGAACCTTGGGAGACTCCGCAAGGGACTGGCACAGGGTCGGCAGAGGACGTTGGGGAGAATACTCTCACATGTCTGTTGTCCAGGAATGATTTGATCCAATTGGTGGCATTGTCGGAGAAATGGGCTGCAGTTTTCAGGTGTTGACAAAGGATTTGGTGGTTGACCAAATCGAAGGCAGCGGATAAGTCTAGTAGTAGTAACAGGGCTAGTATACCTTTGTCTTTTAGATCCTCAATTTGGGTTTTGAGGTCTAAAAGGGCTGTCTCAGCACCACGCTTGGATCTATAGACAGATTGTCTAGAGCCTTGAAGATTGTTAGTTTCCAGATAGTTCTGTATCTGTAGGTAAACTGCTCTGTCTAAATTTTTTAGGAGAAACGGGACAGTAGTGATGGGCCTATAGTTAGTTGGGACCTCAGGATCTAGGGTTGTTTTTTTTAGAAGAGGGATGACACAGGCCTCCTTCAAATTGTTAGGGACCACTCCCGATTGAAATGAGGAGTTGATAACGGTTGTTATGAAAGGAGCGAAGTCATGGGCCGATTCCTTAATGATTGGTGCTGGACAGGAGTCCCCTTGGCAATTGGAGGGTTTTAAGTTACAGATGATTTTTTCAACCTCAAGGGTGGTGAGCGGCGTAAAGCTGAAAGGCAAGGGAGTGACTAGGGTGGTTGTTTTAGGTGGCAGGGTTTTGCTTAAGAGGGGAGTGTGGAGAGTGTTTTGTTTAGCGTTAATTTTAGATTGCAGAGTGGTTATTTTGTTGAGAAGTGCATTTTGTATGTTGTTGCACCAGTTGATATCTTTTTTTTTAATTTGTTTATTTATAACTCAGTGCACAGGAAACGAAGACATTAACAGTTATTAAGTATCACAGGTATACCAAGCAGAAGAGTCCCAAACCCCACCCCCAAGTTCCCAGGTCAGCGATAATACACGCCTCAATCAGCCTGAGCAGGTGGGGAGCCCTCTTCCATCGAACAGAGGGCCCGGGCAATCAAGCGTGGTTTGAAGGTCAGGGCAGTTCCGGTCGTAGTCTAAAACTGGGGCCCAAATGTCGGTAAATCGATGGAGCAGTTCCGCCTTGGCTGCCGTGACCTTTTCGGCTATCAGAATATCCCATAGTTTAAGCCACCATAGGGTCAGCAATGGGCCCTCCGCGGACTTCCAAGTGCGAGCCACAGTGATTTTGGCAGCCAGTAAGAATTGAGAGATCAGCGCCGCTCTCCTCCCTGTTCTCGGATATGAGTCAGGAAGTGGGACCTGTTCGGGCGTTAGGGGGATTTCAACTTGGGTGATCTCTCGAATGGTGGCCAGGCATTGGGTCCAAAACTCCCTCACTCTAGGGCAAGTCCACCACATGTGGAAGTAGGAACCCGGAGACCCACATAGGTGCCAGCAGTGGGGGTCCAAGGCCCGCTGGAAGTGATGGAGGCGTAAGGCGGGGGGTAATACCAACGCAGCAGGAGTTTATCGGCACATTCCCGGTTGGTAATGCACCGAGACGCGGTACGTGTTCTAGCCCAGACGTCTACCCATGTGTGGTCTTCCATCGCATGACCCAGGTGCGACTCCCATTGGGCCATGTGAGAAGGCCTGGAGAGGAGGGGATCATCCTGCAGCAGCTTGTAGAGGGCCGAGATCTTTCCCCGGGCAGGCAGGTCCTTTATCATGAGCTCCAGGGGGGCCAGGGGTCTTGTTGCAGCAGCACGAGTTTGGGGGTGAGTACACCAGTGCCTCAGTTGGGCATAGGTAAATCTGTCTGCCTCTGTTAGCTGGAAGGTCGCCTTGCATCATTTGAAGGTAAGGGGGGCATCCCCTTCAAAGAGCTGCCCCAGTGTTTCGAGGCCTCCCGCCATCCAGTTCCAAAGTTCTGCGGGCGGACTCCCGGGGTGAAAGTGGGGTTGAGAAAAATCGGGGAAGATGCGCTGAGGGTTCCAGGGATGCCCCCACGTCTGCGGGCCCACTCCCATGCCTTTAACGACTGCCTCGTGGCGGTCAGCACCCCTGGCCAGGTGCAGCGTAGTGCGGTGGGAATGAACGGGAGAAAGCGGAGGGGGAGAGGGAGGCGCGATTGTTCGATCTCCACCCATTTTGGGCGGTCAGAGGCGAGATCCCAAGCTTGAAATTGAGCTAGCTGCGCTGCAATGTGGTATTTCTGAAGGTCTGGCACCCCGAACCCTCCCAGTTGCGTGCTGGCCATCATTGTTCTCCGAGGGATGCATACTTTCTTGCCCTTCCAAATAAAGCCAATGATTTTCCTCTGGAGCCGTTGCAGAGAGGGAAGGGGGATTGTGGTTGGGAGGGCGGCGCACAAGTATAGGAAGCGGGGAAGGAGGTTAATTTTGCTTGTTTAATGCGCCCCAGCAGCGAGATCTCCTGTGTCTGCCAGCGGGTCAAGTCCTTTTCCAGCTCCGCGAAGAGTGGGGGAAGTTGGCCTGGTAGATCTTTGCAGGGTCAGCAGGGATCAGGACACCCAGATATGGGATCGCCTGGGTGCTCCATAGGAGCGGGCCGAAGTTCTGTAGGGCTTCTCTTTTGCCTGGGGGCAGGCCTATTCCGAGGGCAGTCGATTTATGGAAATTAATAGCGAAACCCGAGACCCTCCCAAAGGCCCGGATCTCCACCAGGGACGCTCTCATGGAGTCTTTGATATTTGAGATGGTCAGCAGCACAGCGTCCGCGTAGAGGGCGATTTTGTGTTGGGTGGTGCCGATCCTCGGGCCAGAGATCAGGGGGTCCCGGCGAACTCGTTGGGCCAACGGTTCCATGGCCAGCGCTAAGAGCAAGGAGGATAGCGGGCATCCCTGTCGCGTGCCGCATGTGAGAGGGATCGGGTCCGATAGGCGGCCATTGACTCTCAGTCGGGTCCTCGGGGCTTGGTAGTTTGCCAGGGTCATCCGCTTGAAGGTTGGTCCGAAGCCAAAGGCCGCTAGGGCGAGGGACAGTTATGGCCAGTCCACTTTGTCGAAGGCTTTAATTGCGTCTAGGGCGATCAGGGCTAGTTGCTGAGAGTTCTGAGTGGCGACCTCTATTAGGTCCAGACCCCTGCGGATGTTGTCCTTCGTTGATCTGTGGAGGATAAACCCTGTCTGGTCCGGATCTATAATGCTCGGGAGGATAGGGGCAAGGCGGTTGGCCAGGACCTTGGAGTAGATGTTGGCATCCAGGTTCAGCAAGGAGATGGGTCTACATGAGCTATTCTCCAGGGGGTCCTTTCCGGGCTTAAGAATCAAGACAGTAATGGACTCCTGCATCGATGGGGTGACTGTGCCAGAGGTCGCAAACAAGTTGAAGAGGCGGGTCAGAGGGGCCACCAACTGAGGGCGGAAGAGTTTATAGAAGCGTGTGGAGAACCCGTCTGGGCCTGGAGCCCTCGGCTTTAGGCTTTTAATGGCCTCCTCCACTTCCTCAGTAGTGATCGGGGACTCTAGTCCCTCTCTCGCCTCTGGTTTCAGAAGCGGAAGCAAGGCCTCCTGAATGTAGGCGCGCTGCTCATCTGGGTCCCGTGGGACTGCAGTCATTATTTCCGACTGGTGGGCAATTGCCAGCCGTAATTCCTCGTCCTCTGAGTGGTAGATCCTCCCACGCGCGTCGCGTAGGCCCTGGATGAAATTTCTGCTCTTCTCCTTAGCCAGTTTACTGACCAGTAGTTTGTTAGCCTTGTTGCTGTGGGCGTAATACCATTGCTTGGTCATGGTTAGCAGATTTGCTGTAGCGTCAGCGTAGTGCACCTCGAGCCTCATCCTTGCCATTTGTAGGACCCTGTAGGACTTCGGGGACTAGCCCTTGCGTTTATGGGTGGCTTCCGCCTTGCAGCCCTCAGCTTCGAGGATAGCTCGCACCGCTCTCCTCTGTTTATGGTACGCGGCACCTTGGGCGATCAACTCCCCCCTAAGCACTGCCTTCATGGCGCCCCAGGTGTTAGCCGGGGAGGTGTCCTCGTCGGGGTTTTCCGCAAAGAAGTTTTTAATCGTTTTGACGAGTGAGTCCCTTACTGCCATGTTCCCCAAGATAGGATCGTACAGGCTCCACTGGCGGCAAGGGTGGGGGGGGGTGGGATCCGGATCGTGAGCCCACAGGGCAAGTGAGACCGGAGAGTGGTCCGAGAGGATCCGGGAGCCAATCGTGACATTGTTTGTGAAGGACAGGATCTGGGGGGAAACCAGTAGTAGATTGATTCTGGAGAAGGTACAGTGAACGTACGAATAGAAGGTGAAGTCTCTCTCTTCTGGGGATGGCACTCTCCAGGAGTCAACATCGTTAGTGCATGGAATAAGTGAAGCAGAGCTGTTGCCAACTTCAGATCCTTGGTTGATGGGGGGTGAGATCTATCCCTAAGGGGGTCCGGGACCCCATTGAAGTCGCCGCCAATGACTACCTTTTCTTCAATAAATGGAAGGAGGGAGTCCTCCAGATCTTGATAGAATCCCTCCTGGTGCTCATTCGGAGCATAGGTGGAGACGAGGGTGTAAAGTTGACCAAGGACAGAGCATTTGACCGCCACAAAACGGCCCTCGGGGCAGCTCAACGAGTCCAGTATCTGGGGTTTTAAATCCTTAGCGAAGAGGATTGCGGTGCCTCCCAACTTGGTTCCTCCGGAGGCCAGTAATTGTAGGGGATAAAGTCTGCTTCGTAAGCGAGAGAAGTCTGCCGGGAGTAGGTGCGTTTCTTGTAAGAACGCGATCAAGGTTCCCTCATTGTGCAGTCTTTGTAGGATGGATTTCCTCTTCGGGGGGGGGGGGAATTCAAGCCTCTGATGTTTAGGATGGTGAGCTTTAGTAATAGATGCGGGGACTGGTGCTTCGGGTCCATTCGCTGCGAGGGGGGGAATTGGGAGCGGGTCAAGTCAGCCATAGCTGAGAGGGGTTCGCTGCATTGGGGTTCCCTGTGGCTGAAGGTTAAGAGAAGGTCTCCAACGGGAGACATAAACTACCAACAGTGGCCTCCAATGGGAGGACCAAGCTGTGACCGGGGGTACCGATTTGATCTGTCGGTGGCACCCCCCGGCCACACAGGCTGTCATCTAGTGGCATTGCCAACAAAGTTGAAACATTTTCCAGGGATAATATGGTGGCATCCACCCTGGAGTAGGGTATGGACCACAGGGGGACCGCAGCGAGCTTGAGAATATGCTGGTGGTTCCAATATCTGTGCGTGCCTCAGGCGGACCAGCTCCTGTTATCTGGGTCTGCAACTTCTCTGCACCTTAGACCATGGGGCCCGCTTCGGCTTGGGGGAGGCGGCGTCCTGCATCAGGCTCATCTGGCTAGAGGGGAGCGGTTCCGTGCCCCCGGGGGAGTCCGGGCGGAGGATTGATGCTGCGTCATCGAGGTGGCTGATGGTGCGGGGGTGCCCTTGTACGAGAACTGTAATGCCGTGGGGAACAACCAACGGTAGCGGATCTGTTGGTCTTGCAGGAAAAGCGAGAGTGGGCGTAGCATTCTGCGTTTTTGAAGGGTTAGAGGGGAGAGGTCCTGGAAGATCTGCAGAGGGGAGCTCTGGAAAGAGTTCATCTTTTGAGCAGCATATCGCTGCGATGGCCTCCTTGGTGGTGTAGAAGTGAACTCTTGTGATCATGTCTGGTGGGGGGTCTGTATCGGATCCTCGGCGAGGGCGCAACCGGTGAGTACAGTCAAGCAGGAGCTGCGTCTCCTCTAGATCTGGCAGCAGGGATTGAAAGAAGAGGCTTATGTATCCGGGGAGCTCCTTATCGGAGATTGCGGAGGGCACCCCACGAATGCGGAGGTTATTGCGCCGGGAGCGGTTCTCAAAGTCCTCCTGTTTGAACTCAAGGATTTCGGTTCTGTCCATTAGTGCCTGAATGGAGCACTGGACCTCCATTAATGAGTTAGAGTGGTCCGTGGTGAGTTCCTCGGTCTCCCCCAGCCTGCATTCAACATCATTGACCCGCTGTTCTGTTTGCTCCAGTTTGGACGCGAGTTCCGTCATACAGGACCTGAATTCCGCTTTAATGTCGGTCATGAAGTGTTAGGGAGAATTCTCTGTTTAGGCTGAATTTCCTAACCTAGTGAGTCCCCCAGCAGCTTTGCTGGATTTTTGGGGTTTATTTTTTTCTCCTGGCAAGAGTGAGACTCTTTTACCCTCACTCTTGGGCACGATTTGAGTGTGTTTCTTTGACTTTAGATGTGTTTAATGGGCTATGGGGTATTTTACTCCATAGGGCTTCATGTGTTTTTGTGATGTGTGTTACACAGCACCCTCAGTGCAGTAACACAGGGGTGTCATAGTGACTCCCCAGTATAGACTCCATACCCTGGGACTGACTGCTGTCTCCCAGGGCCTGTAAAGTCACCATTGACTTTACTAGTCTTAAATTCTGAACAGAACCAGTACAAACCATCATATTGTGGACGTACTGGCTGGGGCAATTCAATTGCCCCGGGGTCTGTTAGTCGAGGGGGCACGTCTCCGTCCCCCCTGATCGAGTTTTGGCTGGTGGCAGTGGATACTACTTTTTATATTCAACCGCGAATATATCTCTATGGGATTTTCCCATTGTTCGAGGCTACTATCTTTATTTATTTAATTACAATAGCCTCGAACATACCGCCGGTTTATTTAATTATTATTAATTCTCCGGTTGGTATTTTTTGCCAAAACTCGGTTCTAAAATGGCGTTTGTGTTCTCTTCTGTGACTCCAACCCAAGTCGAGCCCTTTGTTCCACTTTTTTTGGCGGGCTTCTCCACAGAAGCCCTCCAAAGTGGTGCCACTCTGTCTGGGGTACTAAGGAGGGGTGGAGGGGGTTTTAGGCACCCTGGACTGAGTTGCCTAGGCAACTCAAGTCGCACTCCGTCCTGATTGGCCCAAGTGGTGAGCCGGCCGGCTCACCACTTAGCATGTTTGAGTGACAGCTAGGCTGAGTGAATGGGGGTTTTCTGCATAAAAGCAGGGCTTTGGGGACTGGAACTTCAGAAGTCGCCACAGGACCTAAGAATCCGAGGAGGGAGAAGCTGAGCTGACCTGCCACGACGACACCACCGGTGGAGCCCTGCTGGACCGTCTCACCACTTTTCCCAACGACAGAGGAGATCTCCCGCCGGAGAGTCTTCTTCCTTTGACTGGTGGGGATAACCAGTTTCACCGTATTTTCGCCTTCCCGACGTATCTCGTGGCCGCCTTGCCTGTGCCAAGCACCCCGGAAACCGGGATACCACGTTTTACCACGGCCGCAAATTAAAGGGAAATACCTTTAACCGGAAAACTCAGCGGCTGGTTTCTTCCCTGGCAGTGCAACGACCTTCATCTTTCCTCCAAGTCGAGATCTTCTCTTCCCTTGGACGACGACGAGACTTGCACCCGCTGCCAGGAACAACTGCCCCCGCTGGAGGAGCCTTCCCACTTAAGGTACCGTGTCCCGCCCGGCTTCCCTTGCCACCGACTGTACGGGGTAGATTTAGCCCCCGGCTTTCGACCCTGGGTCAGCCTGGGACACCCTGGCTAAACTTTTCTGAGCCTCTCTAAACTCTTTTCGAATTCTCTGCAAGACTTTCTAAGCCTAGTGTAACTGTGATCTTGGGCGCATTTGTGCTCTGCTCTCTCCAAGAGTGGGCCCAGCCTATGGACTTTGGCTCACAAGTGACTTTTGCTCTACTGCCTTGATAATAGTGTTCTTAAACCTTAGAGTGGTGTACCTTCCCATATTCTGTCTTTTTCCCTCCCTTCTTCATAAACTTATTGGAGTGCCATCTATAGTTAAGCGCTCACCTCTGTATGGAAATAAGTGGTGTTAACTAAGACTTCTCTGATAAGGAACAAGGGTTGTATATATTAGAATAGTAATTGTGTTTAGAGTGTTTTACCATAAGAGTGCTGGAGTGTTTCAAACAGTGTGTTTTTAAATAAATAATTATATACTTTGATACCAAAGCTCTGGTCAGTGTTTGCTTGTATTGTTGTATCTGAGTGCCTATTGTGTATACTTTGCATACTGCCTAACTCTTCTTGAGGGAAGTCTGACTGCTCAGCCACATCTACCAGGTAAATCTGGGTGGTACAGACTGCTACCAAGTGGGTTTACTGCAAACACCTGTAGTCCTAAATCTTTTGCAGTGTTCCCAAAGGGAACTGCACAGGTTTCTGCCTAACATGAAGGCCGAAAGGTCCTCTTTAGTTGTGAGCGAACTTCTATCTTCGGTGGGCTTTTGGGGGTTGAGTTTGGGGGGGGGTCGGCTTTCTTCCCCCTCTCCGAGGCCAGCAGCATGGTTGAGATGTCCTCAGATTTGTTTTTTAAAACTTTGGACATGGCTCTCAGGCGGAAGGCTGCTCTGGGGGGCTCGGCCTGGCGACTATGCACGAAGATCTCGGGCCCTTAACTGCAGGCACCAGGGGTGAAGGGGGTTAGCGAGGTGGAGTGGGCCGGGGCACCCCGGGGGGGCCGTGCGGGCAGTAAGCGCCTCACCCCCTTCGAAGGCGAAAAGGTACCTTTGTGGCGCAGATCCGCCCAGTAGAGTAGTTGCAGGTCCACAGGTCACCTTCCAAGATTGAGTCAGGGTGCAGGAACCGCAGGTAGGCTCCCTCTGGGTGGAAGAGAGGGGGGGGGGGTGAGCAGGGGCGCCCCAGGAAATCACCGGCGTAGCTCAGCTGGCGGGGGTGCACGTAGATAGGTAGTCCGGGGGTTCCCAGGGGCCAGGGCTGAGGGCCCCTGCGTATGGAGGGCTATTGGAGGGGAGGCGGCTTAAAGGAGAAACCTGCACGGAGAGAGCAGGGGCTCAGCCTCAGCCCGGCAGGAGCAGGTGCGAGCTCTAAGCAGAGGACGCAAAGAGTGTTCAAGCCCGCCAGGGCGAGCGGTTAGCTTCCGCAGGAGCTGCCGTCCATCGGCGTCCCGTCCCAGGACTCAGGGCAGCAGTGCACGGAGGAGCGCGAGTCGCATAGGGAGGGCGCCAGGCGACCACAGAGCCCGCACCCCCGGGCGAGAGCCGAAGCCACGGCGGCCAAGCCTGCAGCAAGCGGGCGGGGAAGGAGGAGCCTCAGGGCCTCACGCCGGAGGGCAGAGGATGCCGCCGGCACACCCCATGTCTTCGATTTCAGGCCAGGAGGGATCAGACGCTCCAGCAGGAGCCGCAAGTAGGATGGGCAGGCAGACTCTGGACGTCGGCGTGGGGGAGGCCTCCTCGGGTGGCCCAGTCTTCACGAGCCAGGTCCGAGCCCGGTTCCCCAGCAGCTCTGGCTGTGTCGAAAGCGTGGCAGAGCGCCGCCTGAAGTCTTAGAGGAGTTGGGATTCGTGGTCGGGCCCCGCAGGGAGCCCGGCTGCAAGGGTGGCTCCGGAGACGAAAGGTGGTGGGAGGAGGCTGCAGGGTCGGGGGCAAGGCGGCGCGTCCGCCATTTTGAATCGAGCGGGGTCGCAGTCAGCGCCTCCTCTGGTTGTGTTAATGTTGAGGGCGACCGCGTTTCAGGGCTAAATCATCGCCGTAGGTGCCCCCCAGGTTCCGCAACCTGGGCTGGTCGTTCAGGTATTCCGAGCATAGCGGGAACCGAAAGGATTTAGTTATTGCTGCAGTCCCATACGGAGGCCATCACAGGAGCCGTCACATCGTTGGCACTCCAAGCCACGCCTCCCACAGTTGCTATCTTTAATGCATGAGTCAGGGGCGTGTGCAGGAGATTCTAATTCTTTGAGAATTTTGAATAATTCTTTTGTGTTGGATTCTGCTTGAGTTATGCGTACGTTGTACGTCTCTTTTTTGGCTTGGAGGATGGCTTTCTTATAATTAAGTGAGGTGATCAAGAGTGAAGCTTTGTTAGTCGTACTAGGGTGACTTTTCCAAAGAGCTTCGGCCTCACGCTTTTCTTTATGCAGATCGCTAAGCTGCGGGGTGAACCAAGAGTTCAGGTGGGAGTGTTGTTTAGCTTTGCGAGTTTTTAGCGGGGCTATGGTCTCAATGGCTTTGAGCAGAGTGCTATTGAAGGTGTCTACGAAGACGGTGGGATCCTTGTGCTGCGCGGCACAGGTGTTCAAGATAGGGAGAATGAGAGGAAGCAATTTCTCCCTGGTAATGTCCATTTTATTTCTAGGGGGTATAGCAGGGGCTATGGTGGGTATGGGCTGAGGGTTGGTGGCTGGCACGAGGAAGGTAATGACGTGATGGTCAGACCAGGCAAAAACAATGTTGGAACTGACCGTGGTATTGCAATTAAAGTCTGCTAACCAGTCAAGCGTGTTGCCGGATCCCCAGTCAGAGTCAAATTCCGAGCTGGAGGCGGTGGTGGAGGTGTCGGTTGACACCTTGGCCAGCTGGGTCCATTGACCTGTCCTTGTGCTGGGGCAGAAACCCGGGAGGTAGCCTTGGGGGACTGCTAGATGGAGCAGGGCCCATTGTGGGAGGCAGTCTTTGTTGAATTTCCGAAACAAGCGTGTGCAGTGTAGTCAGAATGCCCAAAGACATGTCCCTCAGCTGAGCCGTGAAAGGAATGGGCGGGAGAGGTCCTGGACTGATTTGACTCCTCTGGCAAGGTGGGAGACCAGGCTCAACTTGTGGGCACCCACTTACAGACACGGGTCTCTGACCCCCTTCGTGGTCCGAATAATAGTCTTCTGGCAGATTATCGTCACCCTCCAGGGCTAGCTAATGGTTCCGTACCCTTCAAAGAGTGAGCAGAAGCTTTACCTTGAATTCTGGGGCAGAGCAGTGAGTCGCGGGGTCCCAATTCCATGGATCTTCGTCCACCCGAGGACACCCGAGGGGCAGCCGCCGCTGCGACCGTGGGCACCACCTTCGTGGACAGGCCTCCCCTTTGACGACAAAGTAGTGGTAGTCGACAGGGTTGTAACAGGAGCCTTCGTCGATTACTAAGTTGTTTTGGCCGGCTGAGCTGCCGATGGGGTCGCCGAGGGGGGAAGCGAAGGGCCACTTTTAGATCTCTCCTTCGTCGTTTTGTCCGCCAAGAGGTAAGCAGACTTTTGAACGAGTCAATTACTTTCTCTTAGAGGGAGCGCCCCTCACAGGTAGGCTCACCATAGAGGTAGTCAGTGACAGCGACCTTGTCCTTCCCAAACTGGGAATCGCGGCAAACCCAATGGGATCAATGTTGTGTAGCCGGACCTTCTTTTGGGCCGTGGGCGGGGCATCCTCAAAGGAACTCTACCTCTTTTCTGAGGGAGTTCACTCGTGGGACGTGCCAGTTCTGGGGGGGGAAGCATGACCATGCCCGGAAGCAGAGTGAGAGGCTGTTACGCTCCTCTGGTCTCTGCAGAGGTGTTAGGGCATGGTTGCAACCCTTCCGGGGGTGAGGTCGCTCGGGTCAGACTTCGCCTTCTGCGCTGATGTGGTGACTGGTGGTAATAGGTGATGCTGCTCGGGACTGCTCCTGCGTGGAGAATAGCAGGCATGAGTATGCCAGCCTGTGCGCCTGATCCCATTCCAGACCCCTTCTCCCAAACCGTGGTACCTGTGGGATGCGCTGTCCCTGGAAAGCTCACCTGTTGATTAGTTTCGGCGAGCACTCCGTCCTGCTGCTTCTGGAAGGGGCGCTTGTATGATCTGGACCGAGTTCCTTCACTGGTACCTTGCACGTGGTAGTCCAGTCCTGCTGCGACTAAGCCACTATACTTCAGGTAAGTGTTCCTGTTTGCCTTTGTCTTTCCTCGTCTGTTTTTGTTGTATAGTAAAGTTTGTTGTCTTGTATTGCTGTCCGTTCCACTTTTGGTGTTTGCTCTTTTGCTTTCTTCCCTTGCAGGTAATGTTGCTGGCCCGGCAGAAGCTGCGGAGCTCGAGGCGGCAGCCGGAGGGAAAAAGAAACGAAGCTGCAGCGGTACATTAGCTGGTAAGTTGTTAACTAGGGGGCACGCAGGGTTGAAATGCGGCACGGCCCTAGGACGGATGTTCTAACCTTGTCTTTCTTTTTCTTCACAGGGTCTGAGTTTGTGGATGCGGAGCGCAGTGCTGCAGCGTCGGGATGAAGAACACTGGATGTCAGGAGATGAGTCTGCAGAGGGAACGCCTGGTTTCAAAGGCAAGTAAACTGGTCCAAGCGGTGGTGAGCGTCACGTTGCACGCGAGTGCACCGTAACGCGAAGCACCAGCCTTAAGGATGGAGCAGTTTATATAGCTGAGCTTCTGAAGCCACGCCCACCAGGTTCCGCCTGCCTCCCACACCCGATGAGTCAGTACATGAGGATGTTCTCTGGAATAAAGGCTTTCAGCTCCTGGAAAGTTCTTGTAAAATAAAAGTACTCGTGCACTGAAATAAAGTAAAAGCACTCCTGCACTGAAATAAAGTGCTCCTGCTCACATCTCTATATGAGCCTGGCGCCAAAGGCGCCAGGACTGAGTCCAGACAGGGCCCCTGTGTTTATGGGTCCCAAAGGGACATAAGTAAGTCAAGTGACCCACTGCCCCAATCACTAGATGGTGTGGTTTTTGTGTTCTGGGGCCTGTGGCCATGACTGAGGCCTTGCCCGATTTGAGACACGCTGCCAGCCTGCTGTGGCGATCCTTCTTTGTCTTTTTCAAAAATTCACAGCAGACTTCGCATCCCTCCTCATCATGGTCCAAATGCAGGCAATACAGACATTTATGGTGTCGATCTTCGACATACACATTCCTTAATCCTCACTTTGCGCAGCGTTTGAAGAGGCATCGCTTCTCCTCAGTCATGTTAAGGCGCAAAGTTTCCATCGAAACTCGATGGAAGATCTGCGATGTAGTATGATCTTCGCCGACAGCGGGTCCACGTTGCCGGTAATCGACCTCCGGTCGAACGATGAGATGAAAATCGGTCCAAAACATTTCCAAAAAAAAATCAAAATACGACAAAATAGCTTGAGGAGCAAGAAGAGGACTCCCAACACTGAGGCGTGTGGTAAAACTATGAAGATGGCCACTAGGGGTGGAGCTTAGGGAGAGAGCCTTCATTGGATGGGGGCAGTATGACCCAAAGGACAGGGATTGATTTAGAGGAGGAATGCAGTTTTCAAGCTAAAGTCAAACTGTTTTTTTCTTTTTACTGGGGATTCCCAGCCTGACGACGGGGAATATTCACGAGCATGTGAATCCATAACAGACCCCATGCTGGAGAAGTAGATGCTCCAATGCTAGGTCTGGGGAGCGTCGGGGTAGGGAAAGACATGAATGCTTTCCGTCCTGAGGCAAGCTGCCAGCGCTGCTAGCAGCTTGGTGAAAGACCTGTGAGCCGAAAGAGAGACCGAACGGCAGGACTCTAAACTGGTAGTGATGTTGTCCCTCCACAAACCTTATGTACTTTCACATGCTGATTCATCGTAAACTCAGGAAGTAGGCATCCTGAACGTCCAGTCATACAAACCAGTCCTGCAGATCAGGGGTTTGCAGGATCTGGGCTTGTGTAACCATCTTTAACTTGTCCTTGCCCTGGAACAAATTCAACAGTCTCCAATTCAGAATGGATGCAAGCCCCCGTCCCTCTTAGGCACCGGAAAAAGGTGGGGTACCAGCTCTTGCCCCGTTCTGAGTGCTGTACCAGTTTTATCACGCTCCTTGAAAGAAGCTGACAGACCTCCTCCAAGAGGATGGGATTCAGAAGCAATGTACTGTGTGAGGAGCCAGGAATGAGACGCTGACACAGAGGACTCATGGTATTAGTTAAAGACTTTTATTTAACAAAGGGGTTGGAAAATGCCTCACTGCCCCTAATATAGGAGGTATTTCCCTACCTCAACCAAAACTAAGGGTCTGTCCTGTGTCAAGATGTCCAAAGCAAAAATGCCCTGTGTCCGAAATCCTATCCCAGCCGGCGCATTCTAAAACTAACTCTAACGTTCTAAGGGTATTGTCTCTGGTGTGAAAAAGTGCACAAATGTTACAGCTCAACAAAAAGATATATTCCAACACAAGTTCCAAATGGATAATGTTCAAGGTTCCTTGGAATAGCTCCCTTGCCGAGGTTTCTCGCCACCAAAAATGGAAGTTCCAAAGATAAAATTAAGTTCTTTAAGGCCCAAGAGGATGTCTCTCTCCTCTTGGTATTACAATCCACTCCAGGGGAAATAACTCCATTCCCCAAGTCTGTTTCACAAACACTGGGTTAGGGAGAATTCTCCAGAATGGCTACTTTCCCTTACCTACTGAGTACCTCAGCAGCTTGGCTGAATTTCTTGGATTTATTTTTGTCACCTGGTAAGAGTGTGAGCCTTTTTTCCCCACTTGTGTTTTGCTGTGTGTGTTCAACATGTTTGTGTTCATAGACTGTGGAGCCTCACCTACATCTTTTTACTGTGAGTTACACAGAAACTTCAGTGCAGTGACAACGGGTTGTCTTTTAGACTTCCCAACTCAGACTCAATTTTCTGGGACCGACTACTGTCTCCCAGAACATGTAAAGTTGCCATTGACTTTATTAGTCTTTTTAAATCCACAGACCCAGCACAAACCATCTTACATGGAGTACTGGAAAGGGTTATTACTTATCCCTTTTTGCCTGTTTCTCTTGGAGCATTGTTTCGCCCCTTTTCATCAAGACTTGGCTGGTGGCAGTGGTAACTTCCCCTATTTTTCCTACCGTGGTTATCTTAAATAACCTTGGTATTGTTTTAGGCTATCTTGGTAGCCTCGAACTTAAACCCGCTAGACCATATATGTTTTATTTCGGTTCCGGCTGGGTTTATTCACCACTTCTTTTTGAAAATGTCTTTCTCGTGTTTGGCTCTGCGCACCAAACCAGGTTTGGTTCCTTTGTTCACCGTCTTTTCGCGGACTTCTACGCAGAAGCCATCCTTAGGTGCCTGTAAGTCTAGGGGGGGGGGACAGGATGTGAGGGAGGGGTTTAGGACTCCCTGCACAGGGTCTCCTTGGAGACCCATGTCGCACTCTGAACTGATTGGCTGTGGTGACTGTCCTGGCGGGACAGCCATCCTGCTGTGTGATTGACAGCCAGGCTGTTTGAATGGGGGAAAACTGCATAAAAAGCAGGTCTCTGGGTCGGGAAAGGCAGTCTCGCCACTGGAACGAAAGAACCGACGAGGAGCTGACGGAAGAGGACCCCTACCACGACTGAACCGCCTGGTGAAGCCCTGCTGCAGGTCCGAATCCTCGAACTCCAACGACAGAAAAGATCCTCCAGGAATCTTCTTCCCCTGAGCTGGTGGGACCAACGAGTTCAAACTGCAAGCCAGGACTCCGTCCTCTGGTCGAATTTGCTGTACAGAGCTACAGTGGGCCCGATAGCCAGGAAGGTCGAACCTTGCTTGGGTTTTAATCAGCGCACATTTTATTCATTGCTTTGCTCTGCTGCTGGTTTCTTCCCTGGGCAGTGCAGGACCCTCCAGTCTTCCTTCTTCACGTCAGTCCGACAGTCGCTTCAGGAACCGTGAGCCTGCAGGAACTGCCAGGAACGTCCACCTCAGCTACAGCTTCTTCTCCATTTAAAAGGTACTGTGCAAATCCGGTTGTTCGTTGCGTTCAGCCGCGGTGAAAGTGTGTGAAACCTTTCTCCAATCCAAGGGCTTGTCCTTTTCTACTCTTTAAACTAACTTTTATGTCAACCAACTTCGTCCGGAACTCTTGTCAAAGACTTAACCGCGAACTACCCTGAGCTGTGTGATCTTGAGCAAAAGACTTTTGTCCTATTGACTTTGGCCCTAAGCCTTTTGGATTTGATGCCATCACTGTAGTTCCTCTTTCTAGATTGCCCTGCTTACTTAACTGTTGGTGCTGTTCAATTTCTGCCTAACTTTGTCTTTCCCTCCCTTTTAAATTTCTGGAGTGCCATTTTGCTCCCACTTCATTTGTGAGCTTAACTTGTCTGGAACCCATTGTCACTTGTAGTCTTAATTGTGTGTGGTGTTCCCAAAGGGTAATGCATATAATTCTGCCTAGCACACTGTAATTCAAACTCCCAAAGGAATAACTCTTCCTTGGGATTCTTCTTTCAAAGTAACACAATTTTGGGTGCGTGTCCCAGACTCGCCAGAGACCTGGTATACTCTCCAGCCAGGCTCTCTCTTTATTCCTATATTTCTTGCATTCACACAGATCCAATATTTTGTATTGTTTTTGCCAAAATACCGGGTCTCAAACCAAATTTCAGTTTTTCTTCCTTTGTTAAATGTCCAAACACCTGGTATTCTTCCCTCTCCTAGGTTTTCTCTTTATTCTGGTATTTCTTGTACTCGCACAGTTCCAATATTCAGTATTACTTTTGTCAAAGTGTCGGGTCTCAAAACCTCTTTCATTTACTTTCTCTGTTTTATGTCCCAGTGACCCCAACATCCTTGCTCAGGGCCTCCTGTCTCATGTACCTGGCAACTATCGGTACTTGGTGGAGCTGCCGAAGCGCCCCAGTGACCCATCTTCCCTTCCCAAGATTCACCAGCTTTCTCTGGTGTTCTTTGGGCCTCTCGCAGCAAATACACAGAAGCACCCCAGCGACCTGCCTCCACTTCACAGGCTTACTGGCTTTGTCTGGCGGCTTCAACATCCTTTCCGGCTCCTGCCTCACTCCTGAGTCCTTCACCATGCTCGGGCGGCATAAGCACTGCTTCTTGGTTCATGTGGTCGCCAGGAAGGATCCTCTTTATCTCCTGCTGCGAGGCCAGCATGGCGAACCAGCTCCTGCAGTCCTTATCTCGCCATCTCCCCACTTGTCTGTGGGCTTCTCAGGTCGGCTTCCCCGGCAGTTACTAGCCGGTTGGAACTTTGTTACCTTCAGCTGTTCCATCTTTAAACCTCTGATTCCAAGAAGGGAGTTGCTTGGAGCCAATCAGCTTCCTCCAAACACTACACTGCCCCTACTGATTCTGCCGATTATTTGGCATTACTCTGCCCCTCTTCCTCGTCTCAGTTTTTATTATTCTGTTGGTTCAGAATAGTGAGGGATACCATCAGCAGGCTTTAAGGATTGGAGGGAGTAATCACATTGTGCCATTAAGACATGAGGAATGGAAGGGGCATCCCTAAACAGGAAAGGGGGATATCATATCTCGTCTGATGATGCTGTGCTCTCCCTTGAGGGTCGCCTCCTCTCATGTGATCATCCCTCAAATAGCCGCCCTCAGGGTCAGGATCAGGTAGCTGCTGCTGTCCTCTGGCCACATGAGAGACTGCCTCCGGGAAAGGAGAGATGACGTCATGAGATTCATCACATACCCTTACCCTAACCATCTGGCTTCCGGCCCAAGGATTCCCCTCCTTGCTTTGACTCTGGTTTCCTGCAGGAAGGAAGTTTCTTTCTCAAGTTTGATTTCCCACTTCCAGATGGGGCTTTCTTGTACAAATTCCTCTTCTTCCCAAGAGTCAAAAGGGGAATATGAAAGGGGAGACTTAGCATTTTTCAAGAGAGTTTCACATTTTTGAAAATCTGTACCAATTATAGTCTCGTCTGGGAGACCTGGAATAACAGCAGAGTTAACTTGATTCGTTTCACCATGATCCTGGATGGTTACTAGAGTATGATTGTATACTTCCTCATCACAATGAGCACATGTGATTTTCTCTTTGCTAACTGCCCCGTCAGGATCAAGTCAGCTCTCACTGCTGTTTGACTTCTACCAGAATTGATTAAAGCTTTAACTGGTATGCCATTTACAACTGCAAAATCATGGGCCTTGAAAGGAGCAACTCCAAAGTAGTAGCAACTTCTGGTCTCTAAGAATTCCTCCTCCAGGAAGCTCAATCCCTCCCAGTATATGCCCGCCATATTTCTTCCTCTTTGTTCAATGTTCTAGCTAAGTGTCCAGATTGAACTTAGGAAAAGCAGGTAATCATGGGTGGTTTAAAGATTCTCCCCTCCACTACCTTTGTTTCTCCTCTTTCTTTACTGATTATATTCCTGCCGTCTCCCTTTTTGGGGTCTTTCATCTCAAATTTATTTAGGTTGTCTTGACTTTGGGATCTATTCATTTTTTATTCTCCTGGATGATACGGAAGACGGGAGAAACCCTTAGGATCTTTCTTGGCCTCTTCACTTCAGTGAATTGTTCTCAACAGTCTATTAGCCTATGCATAGTTTTGCGTGGTTTCCGGTTCCATGTGTTTATAACGAATGAAAAAAGAACAACAGTGTTTTTGATATTTTCATCATTTTATTTAACCTTAAGTGCCAAGGACGAGGTATCTCGTCCTTGGGATTACCTCCCTGTTGCCAAGGACGAGATAGCTCGTCCTTGGCACTTAAGGGGTTAATGAAGGAGAAAATGTTAGAAGGCACTGAATGGCTAAATACCGAAATCACCAAAAAAGGCCTTGGCACTCGGGGGGGGCGGGGGGGGAGGAACCCATGGCAGTTAAAAGGTTAAATGCACCAAACACCGTACCCAACATATTTCAGGACTGGTGTAATTTTATGGTAAGGTCATGTTTATTTGTATATACACAAGGCGCTCAAGGAGGGAGGGAGCAAGGAGAAAAACAACAGTCATTGAGATCCCTTGGATTTCTTAACGATACAAGTCTGCACAGGCAGAGTAAGTGCATATAGTACAGTTAACCGTGTAGATAACAGCAAATAGGTCTGATGATGATTCTGCAATTTTTCCAAGTACATTTAGGTGCCACCATGCAAGGAGGGGAGACTGGGAAGATGGTTAGACAATCTTCAAAAGCATGGTAGGTTCAGATTGTGCAAGTGCACAGACGGTACAGGAGAGGGAGGAGGCAGGGGGAAGGAACAACTGCGGGGGGTGGGGGGGTCGAAGTGCGCCCAGTCAGCCAGAAACTGGGATAAGTGTTGAGAGATGCCACTCTCATGGGTCACTTCACCAAGTGCAGCAGTGATGAGATAAGTGCAGGCCCGGAGGCAAGTGCAAGAGGTCAGGCGAGGGTGCCGGGGACCTGTGAGACTCTGAGGTACACCCGGTGGCCAGCCAGCAGGCTGTGTTGGAAAAGGAGGAGAAGCGGGATAGAGCAGAGAGAGAGGTTAGCAGGGTAGAGGGAAAGAGAAGGAAGAGGAGGAAAAGGAATGTTTTAAGGAGTTTCTGGAACTTAAGGAGATCAGGCTCAACACGGAGGGTGGAAGAGAGGCTATTCCAGTGGGAGGCCCCTGCTGAGGATAAAGATCTCCCTCCAAATCTCTGCTTGGAGAACCGGCTCACTCGCAGAAGGTTGAAGGTAGATGAGTGAAGGGCTCGTGAAGGACAGTATTTAGGTAGGCATTGTTGCAAATAGGTAGGTTCCAGGCCCCAGAAAGCTTTGTGGACAATGCAGAGGAAACTGAACTTAATCCTTGCCGTCATGGGGAGCCAGTGGAGGAATTACACTGCCGGGGAGATGCGGTCCCTAGGCTTGAGGCCAAGGATAAGTCTCGCGGTTCTGTTCTGGATGAGTTGCAAAGGGCACAAAGCAGTGGCAGGTAGGTTGAGAAAAAGGCTTTTGCAGTAGTCCAGTTTTGAGAGAACTAGTGCTCTGGCGACACTGAGCCACTGGGGGACGGTGAGAAAAGGAAGGGTACCTCTGAGGAGGTGCAGCTGGTAGTTGGACATTTTAGAAATGTCCGAAATGTGATTGGAGAAGGAGAGAGTTGAGTCGAAGATGACCCCAAAGTTTTTTGCTTTGCAGGTGGGTGCAGGCGCAGGGCCAAGGGAGGCCGGCCAGAGTGAGAAAAGCTGGACAGAAGTCCCAATGCGAACGATCTCAGTCTTACAGGCGTTGAGGCAGAGGTAGTTTGCAGCACATCATGACTGAATTGCAGACAGACAGTCAGATATGAGCAAGGTAGAGGAGATGTCTGAGGGTAGCCTGAAGGAGAGTTGCGTGTCATCCGCATAACATTGGAGGTTAGAGGAGAAAGAGGCAATGACACGTGCCATGGCAGCCATGTAGACATTAAAGAACCAGGGGGATAGATTACAACCTTGGGGAACGCCACAGGTTGAAAGAGTGATAGTAGAGAGAAAGGACCCATGTTCCAACTGGGATGGGCGGTCGGAAAGGAAGGAGGTGAGCCATGCAAGAGCCTGACCTGTTATTCCCAGGGCGTTACAGAGACGTGCGATCAGGATGTTGTGGTTTACCGTGTCAAAGGCAGAGGAGAGAGGTCAAGAAGAATGAGGGAGTGTTAGTGTCAAGATTTGAGAGCAGGTCTTCACGGGTGTTCAGAAGAGCAGTTTCTGTGCCTCTGGATGCTAACTCCAGTCCTAGAATATTTGGGGAAAGTGTTGGAAAGTGCATTTAAATAAAATAATGAAAATATCGAAAACACTGTAGTTATTTTTTCATTCATAATAAAGACTGCATACTGCAGTTTCCACAGCCATTGCCATGGTGGGTCTATTTAATTCAAGGACGGCCTTACGCAGGAAGTGTGGTAGGGAACGAATGCATTGTTCTAGGGTTAATGTTTTCATCACTTCTGGCAGAGTTTTCTTTCCTAGCAATAAGGACATGGTGTAATGCACGCGGGCACCCAATTCTATAGGTGTCTCTCCGAGATTTAATTTAATCTTCTGCAGTTTTTGGTTGTATAAATTGTCTGTTTGACCGACCCTTTGGCCCGTTTAATTTAATGTTGCTGTTTCTAGGGGATTTAAAAGTTGAGTTCTGTAGCTCTCCCCTTAATAATGGACCTTAATAACTGGTGTTTAAATTGTCACCCTCACCGAAACTGCTGGGCCAACAATTTCGAAATTGAGGAAAACATTTCCTAGGTCGTCTTCTTTATAAGGCTGCAATGCTACATGGGGAAGAATGTGTCTTTGTTGGGTGGAAAAAATGTTGGTCCATTCCAGTCTGAAATCGTATTTCTGCCTGGATTTGATGGGCCATTAGTAGTCTCTAGCATGGCCATTGTGAAACCCAGGAGAGGGTTGGCCAAATTGGTTTCAGCTATAGTTGGGAGTTTTAATAAGTTCCCTGTTGGAAAAGTCAATCTCTCTCTCAAAGGCACAAATAACAGCTTTCTCAACAGGATTTTCTGCAATCCATGAACTGCTATAGGAGTATATCAAAGATGAGCAAACCGTGGGAGAAAGGAATCCATTAGAAGAACAAATTACTTACCTCCCAGAAATGTTCTCTCTGATGGATGCTCCTACCACATATTCTTGACCGCCCTTCCAACCTGCCCCTCTTGAAAGGTAGACGTAGCAGCTTTTTTAATTCCGATGATCCCTCGCGTCAGAGTGCTACGGAAAAAGGCTGGAACACAGATGCGAACCCTCTATATATACTGGCAAGACGTAATGTCTGGCGCAGAGAGTTGTCAGACGCAGCTGACAGGGCCGTACTGCGCCCCCTTGTGGCCAAAAGGTTTCTGAAGTTCAGCTTTACTACCGATGGGGATCTTATAGATAATAAATCTGCAGGAGGAACATCCATCAGAAATAACATTACCTGGAGGTAAGTAATGTGTTCTTCTGCGCTAGGTCCGTGTTGATTGCAGATGAAGAGGCAGATCTTTCCTACATCTCCAGCACTGGAGCCTCAACAACTGCATTGAATGCCACGGTCATCTTCTTGGGCCCCTCGTCCAGGATGACCTACCTTAAGTTCAAATTGAACGTTAGGCCTGGATGGGGCTGACAACCCTAAGGTGTCAGCAACCTTGGCCATTAGCCTCTCGAATGATGACAGGGTTTTCCTGAAGTAGGAGATGGTTAAATATTCAGTTCGACAGAGGAGTCAAATCCGCTGGCCTCTTTAAAATCTAAGTCCAATCCTTGCAGGTCTTGCCCTTCCCAATAAAACTCCTCTGGGAAGACACTTTCTCTGGAACACATGGGTTTCATTCCAAAAGAAACTATTTCAGTAAAAATCTGGCCCATTTTGGACATAAATGGCTTCAATAAAAGCAGGGCTTATTCCAGGGGTGCCCCTGCACCGTCAGCTCCACATCGAAGTTGAAGGTGGTGCTGCAGCCGAGGCCTCAATGCTCAAAGGCAGTGCCTGTCCGCACCAGAATTTTCTTTGATTCCGGGACCAAGCCTTTAGATGTGCTGGAGTGTTCCCCTGCAGGTTCCATGCCTGTTTGAGGCAACACAGTGGCCCTCACTGAAGCGACAACGCTGAGCCCTTAGCAAAGATGTCAAGCGTTTTCAGGTAGAAACGTTCCCATTATTCCTGGGTTTGGAGGATTGGGTCAGAAATGGTACTTGCAGCGTCACCTTTGGGGAGTCCTTGGAATGATCACTCTTCTTTTTCTATGACTAAGAAGAAGTATGATGGGAAGAACTGCCCAGGGAACAAGACCTCTTGCAGTGCTTCCTATTTCATCATTAGGCGCAGCGGACCCGTCCTGGGACTTGCGCTCCGCATGACTTTGAACGAGACCAGACTCCTTCCCTCCTTTCCTTGTGGAAGAAAGTGAAGAGGTTTGCCTGCCTTTCCCTGGGAGTCTTGGAATGCATGGATTGACATAACTGCAATTTGTGGGTATTATGCTTCTCCCCCAGGCAGTACAGACAAATCCTGTGGAGATCCAATACTAACATCTGTCGGCCACAATCCAATGCAAGGTTTAAACCTGAGGCCTTAGCGGGAAAGGGCAAGCGGCCAAAAGGAAAGTAAGGAAAAGGTGCGAGTGAGCACAGAGAAGGAAAGTGGCAGTATTAAAGGTGTAAGGACGCACAGCAAAGGAAAAGAAGTGCAAGTGGACACAGTCAATGACAGAAGTGAGTGAAACAGAAGGGTAAAAGAAGCACGCTAAAGCAGGAAGGTGAAAGAGGCACAGAAGGAGTATAGAGTGGAAAGGAACAGTGCAAGTGTGCACCCCAATGTGAAAGGAATGAAAGACAATGCAAGTGTGCACAATAAACACCTGAAGATAAAAAGGTACTAAGGAAAGTGATCGCACTGAGGTAAAGCAAAGAGCCTGGCATTTTCGAAAGCCTCAGATTCTACCCCACGAGAAGAGTGCATGTAAGAAAAGCTGTAAATAAGAAAAAGGCATATCCTGACCAGCTCTCTTTGTGTTTGGAATTAGAAGGTCCTAAAATTGGTGAAGGGCTGTTAGGCAGAATTATATGCAGTACCCTTTGGGAACACCACACCCAATTAAGACTACAAGTGACAGTACAAATTCACCTTTGGTACAAGCCTGTACTACATAGCTAAAGTGGTAGCAGCGGCTAGTAAGTGAGCAGTATCAAATAGTTACACAAAGGACAGCAATTACTATGATTCAGACAAACACTGACTCAAGGTTTTCAAGTAAAAGACTATACATTTATTTCACTCTTCAGTTGTATAACATTTCACTCTTCTAAGCAGTTTAAAAATCACACTCTTAATACACCACACCACTTCACTTAAATTCCAGACAAGTTAAGCTCACAAAATGAAGTGGGAGCAAAATGGCACTCCAGCAATTTAAAAGGGAGGGAAAGACAGAAGTTAACAGAAATTGAATCACACCAACAGGTAAGTACTCAATCGAACAAGAGAGACTACAATGATAAAATCAGATAGAAAAGGCTTAGGGCCAAAGTCAATGGTTCAAAAGTCTTTTGCTCGAGATAATACAGTTCAGTGTAGTGTAGTTTGCGGTAAAGTTCGTGGCACAGTTTACAGACGAGGTTGGTTGGCAGAAAAGTTACTTCAAAGAGAAGAGAAGGACAAGCTCTCGGATTGGAGAAAGATTTCAAACACTTTCACCACGGCTTAACGAAACAAACAACCGGATTTGCACAGTACCTTAAAACGGAGAGGGAGCTTTAGATGAGGCAGAAGTTCCTGGTAGTTCCTGCAGGCTCACGGTTCCTGAAGCGACTGTCGCGCTGAGACGAAGTAGGAAGACTGGAGGGTCCTGCCCTACCCAGGGAAGAAACCAGCAGCAGAGCAAAGCAACTAATAAAAGGTGCGCTCCTTAAAAACCCAAGCAGGGTCCAACCTTCCTGGCTATACGGCCCACTGTCGCTCTGAACAGCGAATTCGACCAGAGGAGGGGTCCTGGCTTGCAGTTTGGGTGAACTGGTTGGTCCCACCAGCTCAAGGGAAGGAGTTTCCTGGAGGATCTTCTCTGTCGTCGGATTCTGAAGATTCGGACCTGCAGCAGGGCTTCACCGGGCAGTTCAGTCGTGGTAGGGGTCTTCTTTCATCAGTTCCTCGTAGGTTCTTTCGGTCCAGTGGCGACTCTTCTCTTCAAGTCCCAGAGACCTGCTTTTTATGCAGTTTTCCCCATTCATACAGCCTGGCTGTCCATCACACAGCAGGGTGGCTGTCCTGGCAAGGACAGTCGCCCAGCCAACCAAACAGGAGTGTGACTTGGGTTACCAAGGGAACCCATGGCAGGGTTCCTAAAACCCCTCCCTCACATCCTGCCTACCCAGACTCTCAAGGCGCCTAAAGGAGGGATTCTGTGTGGAAGCCTGCGAAAAGGCGATGAACAAAGGGACCAAACCTAGTTTGGCGCGCAGAGTAAAGCACAAGACAGATATTTACACAAAGAAATGGCGAATAAACCCAGCCGGAGCTGTAATAAAATATATATGGTCAAGCGGGTTTATGTTTGAGACTAATATAATAGCCTAAAACAATACCATGGTTATTTAAGATAACCGCAGTATAAAAAATAGGGTAGATACCACTGCCACCAGCCAAGTCTTAGTGTAAAGGGAGCAAAACAGTGCTCCAAGAGAGACAGACAAAAAGGGATAAGAATTAACCCTTTCCAATACTACATGGAAGATGGGGTGTACTGGGTCTGTGGTAAAAGTGACTAAATAAAGCTAATGGCAACTTTATCTTTTCTGGGGGACAGTAGTCAGCCCCAGAAAAATGGAGTCGGCGGGAAGTCTAAAAGACAACCCTGTGTCACTGCACTGAAGGTGCTGTGTAACACACATTGAAGAATATGGTGCCATTGAGTAGGTGATGCTCCAGTGCCCAAGATCACTCAAAAAGTAGAAATACACATAGCAAAAGACATGTAAGAGTGGGAAAAAGGCTCACACTCTTACAAGGTGAAAAAAATAAATCCTAAAAACCCAGCAAAGCTGCTGAGGGACTCAGTAGGTAAGGGAAATCAATCATTTATGAGAATTCTCCCTATCAAGGGCACCCTGAGAAACCTAAAAGGAACTGTGAAATATTTTTTGTGCTGAAATAGGCCTGTGCTTGGAAGGGAGCCCTGAGAGGCCTACTTAAGAAATCAAAGCACATCCTGATAAAATGTACTATGTGTTTAAAAGCTGGAAGGGGCCAGAGCTTGGAGAAGGGAACCCCAAGGAACTCAAAGACACGGAAGGTATTAGAGTTCACTGCAAGGATCCTGTGGTGAAGGTCTTGCAAGCAGTCCTGTTTGATTTAACTCATTTTGATAAGCTTAAAACCACGCCTGGCAAGAAAGCCACCGAAAACCAACATTGGTTTCCCTATCTTTCTGTTGAACCACTATTTTTCCATTTTTGACAAAAGATCCGCAACACATTTCTGAATAGAGTGAGGGCAAGCATAAGTTTAGAGACACACAAGACTATTTATTTGGACTTTCAGACACCGAAGGCCCTTAGAAGCATAATTTCAGGGAAACATCCCTTTAGACCTAGGGTTAGTTAGGTATTACAACAACCCTGAAACTTTAAATAAATGTTTTGAAATCTTACTTCCTGAGTCTGCCCCTCTCTTGTCACCATGCCTGTCTCACACTGTGCAAGTGCTGTCCAGCAAAGATGGCTGCACACACAGAACTCAATGCCTTGATCGAGCGATCCCTCAGTAGACTCCAGCAGGGATGCAACCGCCAAGTGGGGGCCTGGAAAACACATCCCAGGGAGGTAAGCAGTGTGACATCCTGGAACTCCCTTTCCAGTTGTCCGGAGGTCGCTTCACAAATGGTAGACAGTAGCCCCACTCGTCCAACTGAAGGACCCACGTGTCAGACGTGATCTCCTTCCATTTTCCCAAGAACCCAGAGACTCTTCCTCTAGCTGGAGAAATATGGTTGGGGGGAGACCTTTGAGGCACTGTCAACGTCAACTCAGCTGCAGGAGTAGTCTGCCTTGAGCATCCCCAGCCTCTCCGTGGCTGTGGGAGTCTACGCTGTCCTTGCTTGGCCTGAGGGCACTGCACCCTTCTTTAAAAGGTGAAGTACCACCTGTAGCCCCACCATCCCGATCCGAAGGCAAAATTCTGCGATGGAGGATGCTGCTGCACAGCCAATACTAGTGATTTAGCTGTAAGGTTAGAGTTCTTGAATTTCTCGAGTGACTCATTGGCTTTGGCACCAAATCAATGCGCTCTGTCGGAGGACAGATCTAGCAACTCCGACTGGACATTGGGGGAAAACCCAGAGCCCCTGAGGTACGCTGTCCTGCGCAGAACTGTCGACATACCCATGGGTACGTCATAGGGTACGTCTTACCCTTGTCATCCAATGAACTGGAATCTCGTCTGAATCAGTGCTTATTTTTGTGCGACAATGACTGAGAAGAGTGGTGAGAGATGTTACGTGAGTGTGAGCACTTCTTAGATTTTTGTGCGACGCCTTCCCTCTCGACGTTTCTCAGGGGTATGTCCTTCTGTATCGCGCTCCAAGGATTTGAGACCAACTTCACCAGGGATTTCAACCGCCGTCTACCAAGCGCCAGTTCTGCAGAGCGTTCCTTGACCGCCTTCGGGTTCATAGCTAAACAAGAACGTCATTGCTCCATATCACCACACACAGATAGTGTGTGGATATAATGGAGGGACATTTTGGAGTTGCAGTCGTTGCAGCGTTTGAAACCGGACGATTTATGCCCAGACATAGTGGCGTAGTAAGACATTTGATTCGAAATGTCAAGTGTTTTTTCCGAGTAGAATGCAGAGTGTGTGGAAAAAAGGAACTGATGTAAGGGGGTGTAGTGCATCCCTTTAGTACGGCGATCAACGTCACGTCCGGTATCGAGGAGTGCTGTGGCTGAATACAAGGGAGTCGAGAGATGATGTCAAGCAGCACTATGCTCCCTGTTGAAAAATGTTCAGAGCAGCTGGACGAATATTTATCAAGAAGCGAACTCTATGGGAGAATGCAATCCATTGAAATATTCATTCTTTGAACACATTATTTACCCCTCTGGAATATTCTTTCTAATGGACGTTTCTCCAACAGATACCTCAATTATGATGGAAATGAGGCCTGGTCGTTTCTCTGGCGAGTCTACAATATGAAAGCAGGTGAGCACTTGGTGAACACAAGAGGGGCTTATTTGCCAATATGGGCCGCATTCCTCTCATAGATGGACGCTGCCATTCACAGGTACAGAAGTGCCCAGTGTGCCCCTCTGAAAGCCTGTACGGCAGCTTTTTTTTTTACATCTTTATTTAAGACTGACAAGTGCATTACAAATAAACATCATTTACACAACATATGTGGATTCTATGGTACGCGTCATACTTATACTGCACGTATTATATGAGCAGCAGGTGGTGGGCTAGTTTTCAGAGTTATGACGAAACTCAGTAACTATTCATTGTAGGGACACTGTGTCCGGATTAGACTCCAAGGTGTACGATTCGCTATCAGATGTGCCCGGGGTGGTCTTCAGGTGGTTCCGCAGAGGGGCCCATATGTCTTTTGGCCTGCAGGTGGCCACGACACTCCTAGCGTAGCTCTCTTCAACCTCTTGATTGTATACTAGGTCTCTCAGCCATGCTCGTCGGGTAGGAGGCTCTCTAGCCTTCCATGCTCGTAGAATGTTCCTCTTGGCGAGGGGCCACCGCAAAGAGGCGCCTTTTTTTGATCGGGACTTTTCCTATGTCCTCAAGTAAGTATTTCAATGGAGTGGCTGGGATTTGAAGGTTAATAATATCGCTCACTGACCCAGCCACCTGTCTCCAGAATTGCTTGATCGAAGGGCAGTCCCAGTAAATATAGAATGAGTTTGCCGCTGGTGCCAGGCATTTGAGGCACTCCGGCTGCATCGCATGGTCAAATTTAGCTATTTTGCTCGGGGTGATGTGTAGGTGATTCAGTATCTTGAATTGGATCAGTATGAAGTTTGCGTTTACTGATATGGCTTTCGTGTACTGGCAATACCTAGTCCATTGGGTGTCCTGTATTGGGATCCCCAGGTCTATTTCCCAGATGGCTTTCATTGTATTTTTGGAGGGAGTGTGTCGTTGTACAGCATTGTAGAGAGTAGAAATACAGCCCGTAAAACCCTCTGGTGACATAATCTCAGTTACAAATGGATGGGCGGGGCTTCCGGGAAGGATGGCCACTTCTTCCTACATGCCGCCTTTAGTCTAGGATACTGCAAGGATGTGACTAGCCCAGCTCCCAACTTCGCCTGGACGTCTCTCGGGGATACAACTTTACTGTCTGGGTATAGGTCTCCCACCCGCATTTCCTTCCCTGGATCCCATCTTTTTTGCAATGCTTTGTCTAGGGTTGGTTCAAGGTCTGGGTAATGCCATGCTGAAGCATGGGGCCAAAATGGATTAACAATTCCCACCCTCTCAAAGAGACGAGACCAGGCTCTTACGGTGGATTCAACCGGGTCGACCTCCCCAACGTTTCTTTTGGCCTTGGCAAACGGCATCGCCCTAAGGCTTAAAGGAGCAGCTGCAAACTTTTCGGCCGGTCTATGGGCGTATGCTTTAACATCTGCCGCCCAGTACCTTGCAACGTGTGCCCGGGCTGCCTGAAAATATAATAAAAAATCTGGGGCGGCTAAGCACGGCAGCTTTTTGATTGGCCAGTTTCCAACTCTTGAGGCCATTCCCAGAGCTGGCAGGCTGAGCCGGTCCCTTGAACAAAGGCCCACAATCAGGCACCTTTGAATCCGCATTGGGATCCATTCCTCACCAGTCTTCCCACCCTGACTTTCACCCTAGGCTTGCTCTCCTGCTATCGAGTGACTCCAAACTTCGAGCCTGTAATTTCGGGCGTTTTTGTTCCTCTTGGCAGTCTGTCTTGCTCACCATTATTACGCTCGTTTATTTCAATGTTGGGCAACAGTGCAACTTAAATCAGGTAACTTTTACTGTATTTTTGGAGTTAAATCCTTCAAGAATGGCATTATTTAGGTACTCTAAAGGCTAGCATTTTATGCCTGTTTGATCCTCAAATCTAGGCATTTATATAAAGTGTTGCCCTTGATGAATTGCTGATATTCCTCATATTGAGTGTACTTCAAATCTAGGTATTTTTAAATACTGTTGCCCTTGTTGTTTGTACTTCAAATCTAGGCATTTTTACATAATGTTGCCCTTGTTGAATTGATGCTATTCCTCATATTGCTTGAACTTCAAATATAGGCATTTTTAAATACTGTTGCCGCTGTTGAATTGCTGCTATTCCTCACTTTGCTTGAACTTCAAATATAGGCATTTTTAAATATTGTTGCTCTTGTTGAATTTCTGCTATTCCTCATATTGTTTGAACTTCAAATCTAGTCATTTCCAAATACTGTTGCCCTTTGTTGAATTGCGGCTATTCCTCAATGTTTGGACTTCAATTCTCGGCATCATTAAATATTGTTGGCCCTGTTGTATTTTGCTGCATTTTCATGTTTTTAGAAACTCCAAATCTGAGAGCTTTTAAAATCTACTACCCCTGTTGCTTTTGTTAAAGTACCTGCCTCATCTGTACCTGCTTGGCTGATAGGCCACCTGGTGAGTTTCTTCCGTGCACTGGGCAGCGTTCCGTCCCTCTCTCCCCCCTGGGCATCCGCCTCTCCCCCACGGGGCTTTCTATCTCCCGCTACTCTATTTCCTATCCTCCCTCACTTTCGAAAGCCTGGAAGCAAAAAGTTTAAGAAACGTCTCATTGCCTCTAACCAAAGGCCTGCCCATTGCAGATACCTATGTTAATGCACCCTCCAGGCAGACTATCACGGGCATCCTCTTTTCTGTCCCTGCTCCTGACCCAACGCTGCTGTCCCTCGTCTCTGCCCTTTTGCCTTTCACCTCCTCCCCCAATAATGGTGGAACCCGATAGGAAATGCTCTTGGCCCAGTTTACATCGTCTAGGTGCATCATTAATGTCTACCCGAATGGCTCTGTCATGGCCCAGGGCTCTCAGCCCAATCTCCTCCTTCTGGATAGGCGTCTTCCGTCATTCATTAACTTCTCCCTCTCTCCTTCCTCTCGCCCACTCTGGCATCTTGCCCCCTCAGAGGGTTGCACCCCGCCCCTGCACCCCTCCTTGGAAGACCTTTAAAGGTGGAAACCAGGTTTACCTAGCTATCATTAACTCTAGCTCTGCTGTCAAATGTTCCTCCGACATCTGTCACCTCCTTGAAGACCTTGGCGTGCAAGCTCTCACTGAGAGGTGGCTCAAGGCCAGCTCCGCCACTGCTTTTGACACTCTTCTACCTGATGGCTAAAAGATCCTCTCCAATCCTAGACCAAACCCGAGTGGCTCTCATCTTCCCCAAATGGGTCCCTGCTACTATCATACCCACTCAATCCAACTCTTCCTCGGAATGTCTTGTCTGTAGGCTTGGTGTCTCTCCTACCCTCTCTCTCACGCTCGCCACCATCTATAGGCCCCCTGGACCCATCTCCCCTTTCCTCTCAGAGTGGGCCGACCTCTCCTCTTCTCTACTATCAGCCTCCGCCATGCTTCTCCTCCTCAGAGATTTCAACATTCATCTAGACCCTCCTGATGCAGCCTCTGTTGTCTTCTGCAACCTCTGTGACTCTTTCCCTCACTATTCTTCCCTCTGGTCTGAAACACTCCACCGGATACACCTTGGATGTGCTCATATCCGCAGACAACCCTTTCTCTAACCCTCTCAGTACACCTCTAACCAGATCCGATCATGCTCTTCACTCCTCCCATCTGGAATTCTCGGCCCCGCAGCCATGTCTCAGCCCCCACTGCCAGCCTCCTCCGTCATTCGACCGATTAAGCTAGTGTCAGTTACTGCATTTGCTGCCACCTTCATTCCTCCTCCTACCCCTTCTACTGACTCTCATACTGACTCAGCTCTTGCTAACCTCAATCTCTCCATCTCCAATACCCTAGACATCCTCGCCCCCTTCACGAGGATCCGCTGAAGCCTGCCTCCAAGTGCAATTCCTGGTCTCTGACAGGTCTGCTCTGAAACGCAAATGAAGAGCTGCTGAGCGGAAGTGGCAGGCCTCATGCACATCCTCTGACAAACTGGCCTGCCGCCTGAGCCAAAGGCAATACTGACTTTCCATTTGCTCTAAGAAGTAGGGCCATGTCAAAGCCCGCATTTCTGTGGCCACCAATAACACGGCTGAAGGGATCAATCCTACTGCAGTTTCTACCTCTCTTCCACCCTCCCAGGCCTTCTGCATCACACTGGCCTCCCCACTTCACCACCAAAACTCAGGACATCCTGTCCTCTCTCTCCTTTTCTCCCCTCCCAGCCCTCCCTCATTCCTCCCTTGGCCTCCCTCTCTCCGTCCCCATAATCTCCTCTTTCTTTGCCATTGCACTGGATGAGGTCTCTAAAGTGGTCTGCTCTTTCCAGAACCATCAAGGACAACATCTCCTCTCTCGCCCCTGTCTTGGCTGATTTCTGTAATCACTCTTTTGCCACAGGATCTTTTCCACTACCGCACAAGCACTCCCTTTTGTACCCTCTCCTAAAAAAGCCGTCTGTTGACCCTTCCGGCCCAGCTAACTATCGCCATATCTCTATCACTGCTTTCCTGGAAAACTCTTGGAGAAGCTGGTCATCCTCCAACTGATCCACCACACGATCTCTGAATCTGTTGGCTGTCTCCACGATCACCAGTCTGGCTTCAGAGCATCCAGAGGCATGGAAACTGCTCTCCTAAACACCTGTGATGACCTGCTCTCAAATCTTGATTCCAATTTCCCCTCTGCTCTCATCCTCCTCGATCTTTCCTCTGCCTTTGACATGGTTAATCATGACATCCTCATAAATCATCTCTGTGATACAGTCAGCATCATGGACCGGGCACTGGCTTGGTTGACCTCCTTCCAATCTAATCGACCTTCCCAGGAGCAACTGAGCCCTTTCCTCGCCTCAACCTCCCACTCTACCTGTGGCATCCCCCAGGGCTCTATCTTATCGCCGTGGCTTTTCAATATCTACCTTGCCCCTTTGGCCCACCTGATCTCCACCTTCTCCACTCACTTCCAGTGTTCTGCTGATGACACACCGCTCTCCTTCAAGCTTCCCTCCCCTCCCATTCATCCTCTCTCATACCTGACTGCTATTCAGTCATGGTGCACGGCCAATGATCTCTGTCTTAATGCCAGTAAGACTGTTAGGGAGAATTCTCTTATAAGGCTTATTTCCTAAACCTAGTGAGTCCCCCGGCAGCTTTTCTGGATTTTTGGGGTTTGTTTTTTCTCCTGCTAAGAGTGAGACTCTTTTCCTCCCACTCCTAGGCATGATTTGAGGTATGTCTGACTTTGTGTGCTTATGGGCTATGGGGTTTTCTTTCTGCTCCATAGGGTATCATCTATTTTTTATGTGTATGTTACACAGCACCCTCAGTGCAGTAACACAGGGGTGTCATAGTGACCCCAAACATAGACTCCATACCCTGGGACTGACTACTGTCTCCCAGGGCATGTAAAGTCACCAATGACTTTACTAGACCTAAATTGTGAACAGAACCAGTACAAACCATCATATTGTGGGAGTACTGGAAGGGGTTAATTATATTGCCCCTGAGTCTGTTTTCAAGGGGGCACTGTCCAGTCCCCCCTTGTCGAGTTTCTGGCTGGTGGCAGTGGTTACCACGCAAAATATTCCACCAGAATATTCTCAATGGGATTTTCCCATTGATTTTAAACGCACCACTTTTTGGTGCAATGTTAAAGATACCGCCGGTTTATTTATTTAATATTAAACTAACGGTTGGGTCTTTTTGCCAGAACTCTTTTCTAAAATGGCGTTCGTGTCCATCTCTGTAACTCGGACCAAGGTCGAGCCCTTTGTTCCACTTTTTGGCGGGCTTCTCCACAGAAGCCCTCCAAATGGTGGCACTCTGTCTGGGTTCCACAGGAAGGGTGGAGGGGGACGAATTGGCACCCTGGACTGCGTTGCCTCAGCAACCCCCCTTGCACTCTACTCTGATTGGCCCAGTGGTGAGCCGCCCTGCTCACCACTTAGCATGTGTGATTGACAGCTAGGCTGATGAATGGGGGTTTTTCTGCATAAAAGCAGAGCCTTTGGGACTGGAACTTCAGAAGTCGCCACAGGACCTAAGAATCCGAAGAGGGAAGAAGCTGAGCCATCTGCAACGACAACACCACCAGTGAAGCCCTGCTGCAACTACCACACCACTTTCCCGATGACTAGAGAAGATCTTCTGCTGGATGAGTCTTCTTCCTCTGAGCTGGTGGGACCAACCAGTTCGCCCTTTTCACCTTCCAAAGACGTCTCTTGGTCGAATCGCCCGTGCCAAGCACCCTGGCGGCCGGATAGCCAAGCTTCACCACTTTGACCGCGAATAAAAGGAACGCACCTTTTATTGACGAACTCTGCAGCTGGTTTCATCCCTGTGCAGTGCAACGACTCCACGTTTCCTCCTCGACGAGATCCTCTCTTCCCCTGGTCGAAACAACGAACTGCAACCACTGTCAGGAACAACTGCCACTGCTGGAGCCTCCTCTCTGTTTAAGGTACTGTGTCCTGCCTGGCCTCCCTTTCTTCAGTTTGCCCAAGGTGACCCTTAAATCCTTGGCTTGCCAACTGGGTTGGCCCCAGAACTTCTAACCATACCTTCTTGAATCACCCCAACCTCTTTTTAACATTCTGCAAAGACTTTTAGTGCATTTTAAACCGTGTGATCCTGGGCACATTTCGCTTTGCTCCATTTAAAGTGGGCCTGGCCTATGAACTTTGGCTCTACAGTATCTACTGCCTTTATTCCCTTGTTGAGAAATCCTAAAAGTGTTGGGACCTGTTTTATTTCTATGCTCTGCCTTTTTCTCTCCCTTTAACTGAACTATTGGAGTGCCATCGGGTTATGCGCTCACATCTGTTTTACAAATCGTGGTGTTTTAACTCTGACTTGTCTGATAGTTATCAAGGGAGGTGTGTATACTTTACCTGACTGTGTTTTAACTTGCTTTTGACTTAGAGTGCTAGTATATTGCCTAAAGTGTGTTTTAAATAAATAATTATATACTTTTTATACAAAGCTCTGGTCAGTGTTTGTTTGCTCTACTGTGTTTTTAGCCCTATTGTGTATACTCTATATACTGCCCTACTCTTCTTGAGAGAAGTCTGACTGCTCAGACACAGCTACCAGGTAAATCTGGGTGGTGCAGACTGCTACCAATTGGGTTTACTGCTCACTCCTGTAGTCTTAATCTTTTTGTAGTGTTCCCCAAGGGAACTGCACAGGATTCTGCCTAACAAAGACTAAGATCCTTCTCATTGGATGCCCGCTCATTCTTTCCCTCCCACTCTCTGGCCCCTCTCCTTGGTCCCCCCTAACCCTCTTAGAGTCAAAGATGAAACCAATGTTTTATGCCTCTCATCTACTTCTCCCCTCACATCACGGCCCTTAATAAGAAGGCAAACTTTCAGCTAACCTCCTCAGAGGCATTCTTCATTTCCTCACCTTCCCCCAGAAGCTCAGTGTCTCCAGAGCTTTGGTCCTCTCTGGGATGGACTACTGCAACATCTTCGTCCCCAATGCTATTTAGCTCCTAAAATAGGAGAGCCTGGTTAGCTTGAAACCAACAGCTACCAGGAGCTACGTCTGGCACTGCAAGCAATTGGTGCCTTACAAACATGCATATGTTACATTAACTTGGAGTATTTGAAAATTCTAATGAAGAAGAATTGGGGACACATCTAGTACACATTTAAACATAATGAAACATACATAACAGACAAAATGTTACAGTATGTATCTCTAGTGCAAGTTCGATTTGTGGTACGCTGGGTATTTGCTCCTGATTCCCCAGAGGTAGCTCCTGCCTACTGGGTGATGCCTGACATCCAGGAGCTGGTTTTAGCTCCTGCTCATTGAATCTTAATTTCAAACCCTGTAGCAGTAAGCCATTATGGAGGAGGGAAGGAGCAAACTCTATGGTGATTATGTCACCACTTGTTGGCGGACCGCCAAAATGAGACTTATTTGAGGATACTTTGTCCAGGCATAGTGTTTTACTAACGTGTGCATAGAAGACCACGTTGTGGCCTGACAGATATCCTTTACCTCTTTGAAGAGCCAAGGTAGCTGCCACACCCCTAGTGGAGTATGCCCTGAAGCTATCAGAAATTGGATTACACGCTCTAGTGCAGCATTCAGAAACACAAAGCACTATCCCATCTTGAAAGTGTTTGCTTTGCTATTCCTTTGCCCGTTTTCGGGAAAGTACAACCAATAACAATTGGTCTTCCAGACTGACGATGTAAAAATCTTGGTGGGTCAAGTAAATACAGCCTTTCATCCTCCTAAAATGGAGGAGGGGGTGTATAGAAAGCCGGCAAACAAATTGTTTGCCACAAGTGAAACTCTGATACGACCTTGGGAAGGAAAGAAGGGCACACTCAAACAGTCAACTTGTCCTTGGAAAAAACTGTAAAAGGTGGTTTACAGGATAAGGCCTGCAATTCGCTCACTCTTCGAGCTGAGGAAATAGCAATCAAAAAGGCTATTTTCCATGAAAGAAGTCTCACAGGATACAAATACAATGGCTCAAATGGAGAGGCCATAAGGATTGTTAACACTACCATGAAATGGGTTTTGGGGGGTGGGGGGGTTTGGGTGTTAGTCAGTTCTTTCGAAAATTGAACCACCAAGGGGATCGTGAAATATGACCCTTGTTCTGGTGTGTGCTTAAAAACAGATAGTGCTGCTAAATCGCCCTTGATGGTGGCGACTTGAAGGCCCTCTATTGCCAGATGAAGCACAATAGACAACACACTTGAGATGTCGCATGAAAAGGATACACTTCCTTTGCTCACTACCAGCTGCAAACCTTTCTCCATATCATATCATATATCCCAATGGCAGCAGTATAGAGTCTTTGTTTGTCTTCTGGCCGAAAGCAACACCTCCATCAGTTCTCCGGAAGGTCCCAGTCCCTGTATCTTAGACTTAGAGAAGGTCTGGCCTCCAGGGAAGACTATGTGGAGGACAGGTGGCCATAACCATGAGGTCCAGGTACCAAGTCTGTCTGGCCCAGTCTGGGGAAATCGGGATCATGGATGCTCTGTACCTATTCAGCCTCCTGATCACTTGAGGAATGACGGGAATTGGTGGAAACGCATACAGAAGCTGGAACTTCGAGTCCACTACCAATGCGTCCTCCAGTGCTCCGCTCGCGGAAAATTCCCTGCAGCAGAAAAGTTTTGACTTCCTGCACACTGGACGCAAACAGATCCACTTGAAGGGTTCCCCAGAAGGCGAAGATGCATATAAGAACTTCCTGGTACAGCTCCTACTGGTGGGAGAAAGCCCTGCCTGCTCCGGGTGTCTGCTGTCATATTCTCCTTCCCAGCGGGGTGAATTACTGACAGAGATTTTGTTCTGTAACGCCCAGAACTAGAGCTGCATCGCCTCTTTGCACAGGAGGGGTGAACCTACACTGCCTCTCCTGTTGATTTAGTGAATGGCCGCTATTATCCATCATGATTCGGAAAGTTTTTTCCTGTATGGAGGGTGAAAAGGCCATTAGCGCGAGTCTGATCGCCCTCCGGTCCAACAGCTTTAGGTGAAGTTTTGCCTCAGCCAGAGACCACAACCCGCTCACCATCAGCTTGTTTGGGTGAGGCCCGTGACTTTCAGAGAGGTGTCCATTGCTAAAGTCGCCTCTGCCCATGGATGCCAAAACGTTTCTCCGGCATACACAATCTTCCTACAAGTCCACCACAGGAGAGCCTGAGTGACTCTGCTCAGGACCGGAGGACCCAATGGAGTGATTTCATTCTCAATCAGGCCTCTGGCACCAGGAAGATGCAGGATGCCATGAGGCTGTGCAACCGTAGGAAGTCTAGGGCTGACAGGTATTGGGCGTTCTGAAATCTGCTGAACATCTGCAGGATGTGTAGAGACCTGTCAGCGAGAAGAAAAACCCTACCCGAGGGAGAATCGGAGCATTTAATAAGATGTCAGCTGAGATTTCTTTAAATTGAGGGAGAAGTCCAGCTTGTGGAGGAGGTGTTGGGTGCGATTGAGATGATCCAGGACTTGATCAGGAGACCGCGCCCTGATTAATCAATCTTCCAGGTATGGAAAGATGTTAATCCCCCATTTCCTGAGATTGAATTCCACTAACACCAATAGCTTGGTGAAGACCCTCGGACGGAGGTCAGCCCAAACAGCAAAACATGATACTTGTAGTGAGTGTTGCCTATGACAAACCTCAGGTATTTCCTGTGCTTTGAATAGATCAGCACATGGAAATAAGCATTGAGTGACACCAACCAATCCTGAATTTCTAGGGCTTAGAGGAGCTGTGAGTCTAACCATCTTAAACATGTCCTTACTGAGGATCTTGATCAAGCGCCTCAGGTACAAGATGGGTCGCAGACCTCCATCCTTTTTCAAGATGAAAAAAGAATCGGAGTACCACCCACTATTCCTCCGCTGTACATGTACCAACTCTATGGCATCCTTCTCCAGAAGAGAGGAAACCTCTTGCAGGAGCAGGGAAAATAGAACAGGAGGTGGTCTGGCCTGAAACGGGCAATCTGATGGGCGTTTAAAAAATGGGTGGCAGTAACCCTGAGAGATCACCTGAAGCACCCACACGTCTGAAGTAGTAGCGCACCATTCTTGCAAATGATGTGACAGACGCCTTCTTAATGGTTTAGTATGGCTTAAGTCCTCAAAGAAATTTTGCAGCGGGGCTGCACTGGAGGGGACAGATGTGGAAGTGGCCTGTGCTTTACCTCCTCGACCTCTGGAAAGTCAAGAGAAGCGTCTTTGACCATGGCTGGTGGCAGGCTCTTTTCCTTTCTGACTGTAGCTGGATAAACAAAAGGGCTTGCCCTTCCATTGCGATGAGGGCTGAGCAGGCTGGCTATTTGCCACCCCTAGGTACTTTGATGCAGCCTATAAAGCTTCTCATTTTTCAAGGCTGTTATCTGCCTTTTGTCTAAACAAGTGAGACCAGTCAAACGGCATGTCAAGCAGTCTTGATTGAACGTCTTGTGTAAAAGCTGGATTTTCTCAGCCAGGCGAACCTTCTCATGATAGAACTTGCCACTATGGACCTTCTGACACAGTCAGCCGTGTCGAGCCCTGACTGAAGGGCTTGGCGCATGGCTTCTCTCTAATCTTCCGCAATGTTAAAAAAGCCATCGCCCATTTCTCCTTCAGGGATTTTTTCTGCTGCCTCAGCCACCATAGACCATAGGGTGTGGGTATATTTGGCCAGTGCACAATAAGCACATACAGCTTTTAGCTCACTGTCTCCAGAGCTCTGGTTCTCTCTAGGCTGGATTACTGCAACAACCTCTTTCTAAATCTTCCTGCCTCTACTCCCCGCCCCTTGCAACTCGTCCAGAACAGGACTGCGAGACTTGTCCTTGGCCTCAAGCTCAGGGATCGTATCTCCCCAGGACTGAAATCTCTGCACTGGCTCCCAGTGGCTTCGAGGATTAAGTTAAAAACCCTATGCATTGTCCTCAAGGTCTTCTGGTGCACGGGCCCCAATACCTTCAACTCTCGCTTCCTAAATCTGTTCCTTCTCAAGCGCTCCGCTTATCCGCCTCCAACTCCCTCAGGGTCAGTCGCTTCTCCAAGCAAAGAGTTGGTGGTAGATCTCTTTTTTCGGCTGGGCCTCCCTCTGGCACAGCCTCCCTGTCTCCCTTAAACTCGAGGAGAACCATCTCCGTTCTGGAAGCACCTCAAAACCTTTCTCTTTGCTTCTGCTTTTTCTCCTCCTCTCCCCTGCTGACCTCCTGGCTGTAGCCTGAACTGCACTGGTTACTTGGACACCCTCTGATCTGGGGCCCAGGTCTTTCCCCCGCCAGTCTCACACATTTGCACTGCCTGCCGGCAACCCCTCGCACTTGGGGGCTGTTTCTGTATCCCTACAGTCCCCCTTACCAGCACTTGACACCTGATGTCTGCACTTACCCCTGCACTTGCCACTTCTGGCCGTTACTTTTACTTATTGTTATGATCTATTACCTTGCACTGCACTGTCCCTTCCCCCCCTTCGCACGCACTTGCGCAATCTGAATGATACCTGGCCTAGTAGGATCGTTGTCTGTCCTCCCTTTGTTCCCCATCCCTTGCCTCTTCGTGCCTTGAAACACTTGTGTATAGGCTCGTTATAAATACCATATCATATTATATATCATGCTGCAAGAGGTGAACATTTTTTTGGCCAGAGAATCCTAGCATTAGTCGTCCCCGTTAGGAGAGGTAGGCGCTTGCCTTCTTGCCAACGGTAGCTGCCTGTACCACCAGACTGTCATGGGATGGAAGCCTGTTAAGGAACTCAGGGTCGGAAGAGGCTGTCTGTACTTTCTAGCAAAATTCTTGTGGACTGCTGGCTCCTAGCAGGAAGTTTTCTATAGCTTCCTGAGGGAATTCCTGATAGCATTATGCACGGGAAGGACAAGTTCAATGGTTGTGCCCTTGTGCAGAATGTCTGTTAAGTCACATACTGTTATTTTACTTACTGGACAAGCACAACCTAAATCGTCAGTCACCTTTCCCATCATTTTCCTGTATGCTACACTGGGGTAGGTTTGAGGATCTCCTTGAGGAAAATCTACCTCGGGAGAGGTGTTTTGCGACTTGCGTCATGCAAAGCAGAGGCCAGATCAGACAGCATTTTTTCATCTGCCTGAAACTTCTCAGGTGGTCGAGGAAAAGTCAGAGGTTAAAACACGAAGGATGGACTGGGAACCCCATCCAAGAATCTCTGATAGAAGATAAATAATTTAGCGCTGGAGGACGTCTGGAGGCGCTTGTATCCTACTCAAAATGGCTTCACATACTTCTCAAATGTCCACAACACCATGTCAAGGATAGATTATCTTTGGATGTCAACGGCCCTTCTGGGAAGGATACAACAAGCAGAGATCGGCTCCATTACATTATCAGATCATGCCCCTCTGTGGGCAGACCTAACACCACCACAAAAACGCTCAGGGCTTTGGAAGTGGAGACTCCCAGAGGAAATAGTTTGGGGCCCAGTTCTAGGGAACACCCTCAGGGAACATATGGTAGAATACCTCACTCATAATAACATCCCAGAAATATCCAAAGAAATCCAGTGGGAATCATTCAAGGCAGTAACAAGGGGTCATCTGATAGCATTAAAGGCACAAAAGGCAAAACTGTATAGCAAATGGGAAAAAGAACTAGAATCTAACAAACGCAATCCAGGCAGAACTGGCCCAGAAACCAACAAACTGCAGAGGGCCCCGAGACATGTCCAGGGACAGCTGGAATCCCTCCGCACCAAAAGGGCGGAGACAAACCTACTATACATGAAACACTGGTATTACATAAAGGCAAACAAAGCAGATAAACTCCTAGCGAGACAACTTAGAGGGAAGAAGCAGAGCCAGACCGTAAAGGCACTAATAGATGAGAATGGGCAAATGAAGACACAAACATCAGAAATAGGGCACATCTTTAGGCAATTTTACCAGAACCTATACTCCTCAGATCATCCAGACGAGGCAAATCGGAGATCATATCTGGAAGAAACTCCCCTCCCCAAAATATCGGAAGAGGAGAGGCTGCAACTAGATAAAGAAATCACAGAGGAGGAGGTGAAATCAGCTATTAGGGACATCCCGAGAAACAAAGCCCCGGGACTGGACGGCTATACAGCACAATTCTATAAGAGGTATACCGACATAGTAGCCCCAATCCTAACCAATCTTTTTAACTCATTCAAAGACAGAGGCAATGTTACTCAAACGATGAATGAAGCTAACATGGTGGTCTTCCACAAACAAGTTAAGAATCCACAGCTCCCTAGCTCATACCGTCCGATAGTGCTAATCAACTTGGACGCAAAGTTATACACCAAGATTTTGGCAAAAAGTCTGGCGCCCCTTGTCCCAAAACTGATCCACCAAGATCAGTCAGGATTTGTCCCGAACAGGCAGACACATGATAACATCAGAAGAGTGTTTCACTTGGTGGAGAAAATGGGAATAACACAGACCCCAGCCATAGCATTGGCACTCGACGCAGAAAAAGCGTTTGATCGTGTCGAGTGGTCATTCCTCTTCCACCTATTGAGGCAGATGGGAATGGGGGACTCCTTTATAAACATGATACAGGCAAACTATAACTCCCCAATAATACGAATAGCAGTGAATGGGGAACTATCTGAGAAAACACAGATCGAGAGGGGAACCAAACAGGGGTGCCCACTATCCCCACTTCTATACGCAATATTCTTGGAGCCCTTGCTGTCACGAATAAGAAGCAATCCGACCATAAAAAAGGTACAGATATGGCACAGCAGTGTAATAAAATCATCGCATATGTGGATGACATGCTCGTGATTCTGGAAGACCCCGAGAATTCCCTCCCAAACCTCATACAGGAGATAGAGACATTCAGCACCATGTCGGGTCTGAAAATAAACAGGCATAAGTCGGAAGTCCTGATACTGGCGGGAGATAGTCACACAAATCCAAGTGGTAGCATCGACGCTACAGCTGAGGGTGGCAAAGGGAGGGGTTAAATATCTGTGAATCACACTGACGGGAAGATTAGACACAGCATATGCTCAAAATTACCCCCAGCTTCTGGATGAAATCAAACGGGACCTATTGAAATGGAACCCGCTGTCAATAACATGGTGGGGTAGGATTTCCGTGGTCAAGATGACCATTTTACCTAGACTCATGTATCTCTTTCAGGCTTTACCTAGAGTCCCATCAACCTTCTTCAATCCTTGACAAAAGTGATATTAGCGTACATATGGCAGAATAAGACCCCAAGAGTATCAAGAGCGGTTCTTACCGCACCGAGAAGAGAAGCGGGCTGCGCCCTCCCACACTTCCAAAAATATTACGAAGTGGTGCAATTATGGGTACTAAAGGAATGGATACCGGATAACTCAAAAAAATTGGGTGGCACAAGACAGGGCAGTAGGGACAACCCCCACCAGGCACCTTCTTTGGCTAGGGAAACAATATAGGCACCACAATGTCCAAATTAGTGAAATTATGAGAGCGACGTTAAGCGTTTGGGACAAGGCAACACAGAAAGGAACATTAACTAAAGATCCAGCCCCATTCATGCCACTGTTTAGAAATCCAGAATTCCCACCACCAGGGTTAGAAAAAGGGGCATACCAGAAGTGGGAGGAGGCAGGATGCAAAATGGTTGGAGATATGTACCAGGCGCAACAGATCAACATCTTCGAGGAATGCACACAGCTATTAAACTTAAATCTGTCTGATAAATACAGATCTGATCAGCTGTATCATTGGTTGAATACCCCCATAATTATGGATACGGCGACAAGGGAGCTGACCCCATTCAAATCATACATAATGTCACACGGGAGCAAAAAGGTTTGTCTCAAGCACATACAAGTTCTTAAACACCTCCTCAGAGGAGGTAAAATGGCAATACATAAAAAGGTGGGAAGAGACATTAAAAACCACGCCAGCAAAAGAGAGATGGGAATACATCTGGGGGGCGATGCATACATTTACGAGAGCGATACAGACTAAAGAAATGTGGATGAAAATACTCAAACAGTGGCATTATACGCCAGAAGGACTCCATACAATGTTTCATAACTCACCAAATCTATGCTGGAGAGAATGTGCAGGGGTGGGTGACTGGAGGCACATATGGTGGGACTGTCCGGCTTTGCTAGGTTACTGGACAGAAATAAAAACTCAAATGAAATCGATGCTTCTGGACATGGGGGACGGGGGAGAAGAAGTGTGGCTATGTGGATTGTGGGATCCAAAAGAGAAAATCTTAAACACGACAAAAACGCAACCTCTTGGCACTGCTGATAGCAGCGTGGCTGGAAATAGCCCAAAAATGGAAGCAGAAACATCCACCCCAGGCAATTGACTGTACACGCAGGATCTGGTCGCATCTAGCCATGGAACACATAACGTATATTATCCAGGGGGAAGCTCACAAATTCAGAGAAGATTGGGGCGGCATCTTGGAAATCCTACAAGGAGACTACATGGAGCAATGGTGCCCACATAAAATACGGATTCTAGACTTGTTCAACTAAAGGCAGATAGAAACATAAGGGTAACGGAATTGATGGTCCTTTCCGGGGGAGGGAGGGAAAAGGGGAAGGGGTGCGGGGGTTAGGAATGATAAATGTTTGTAATATGTACAAAATCAATAAAAATATATTTTAAAAAAAACACAAAGGGAGTCGGGTTGTCATCCTCGTCGAAGATGCCCTGGAAAGAGGACATAAAATCCATCCTAGAATTTGGAGCAAATCTAGTTGAGGGATTATCTACTGTTGTCGTTGAATGGATTTTTGACGTTGATGGAGTGTCAAAGAACTCGTCAGCCGCCGATGGTGTGGGTGGCGTTGACAATTTTTGAATAGAGCATTTCACCGGTCTCAGGCTCTTTGGCACACAAGCAGGCTGGTGAACTGAGTCCCTGCCTGCTTTGTCAGGGGCGGTTGGGCTCAATGGTCTTTTTCCCCAGAGGAAGAGAGAACGGTTGGGCCTGCTTTCTCAAAGACCTGCATCATTTTGATATGAAATTCGTCCCAATACTCAGCCGAAGTGGATTTCCTGTCTTTCTGGAGAGGAGTCTGTGGACGAATGCTTCCTCCTTTTCTTTTTCTTCGATGAGGAAGTAGATGAATGACAGGAGTAATTCCTTAAGCGAGACCTTTTACAGTGCTTCTTCAACCATTTTTTCTCTTTCTCAGTCAATTTTACAGGCATGGAGCTTTTACCCTCATCGGGTCTTCGTTTCAAAGGTGTTGTACTTGGTGGCCTTAAAGTCCGACGACCCAGGGACAATTTTGAGGCTCTTTTCTGTAAGGGTTTAGGCATCATACTTTGATATGAGCCGCAATCCGCCACAACACGGTCAGTACCGAGGTACCACAGACAAATTCTGTGGGGTCGGTTAGCAACCTTTTAGCATAGCAATCACGTCCCTTTTTGAAATCTGAAGGTCTCGGATTAAACATGTTGAAGTAATCGACCAAAATTTGCAAGAAATGTTTTAAAAGCAATGTTTCAGAGTAGTGTGCTGGGAATGCGGAAAACAGGAATTGAGGTCACAGGGCACCAGCATCGACGTCAAATCTGGTTGTGGAAAATTGATTTTATTTGCCCATGAGTTCATACAATGCAACCTGCCAAAGCCATTACAACATAACCTGCCATTATAATGTAAAATGCTAAAAGCCATTTATGAAACAAACTGAAATGGGCAGACCATTTCGTATTGTCATTTGTCAGAGACTGCAATGGCTTTCTGCTATCATGGTTGTCTGTCTCACTTAAGTGGGAAATAAATGTGGTTTTGCCGCGAAAGCAAACTCTACAAAATCTCTGTGTTGGAGTCTCAGATATCTCTTGTGTTTAATTATTTCCAGACAAGGTGAAACCAAACTGCAGCATTGTAATATTGTGTACATGGTGACGAAGACGATGACTTGATCATCGATGCCAGAACGCACAGCGCCCACTACTGGGGAAAAGGTTTCAGAGAGTGCAAAAAAGCAGAATATATATGAGAAGAGGAATCCATGGTAGGACACAATCCATTAGAAATAATGCTTTGCAAGCGTGTGCAGAGAACTCCACGTGGCAGCTTGTCAAATGTCTAGAACAGGAAATCCACATTGCTAAACCGAGGTGGCAGCCAGCCCTCTGATGGAATGAGCCCTGAGAACATTTGGCACATTTTTACTAGCTAGATCATAACATTCCAAAATGCAGAGGATGATATCCCTTGACAGGGTCAGTTTGGTCACAGCCCTGCCAGCATAGGCACCAGCATAACAGACAAAGCTGGTAATCTTTACTGGTCTGCGGCGTCAGAGACATAGTAAATGAAGACCTGCACTGGGTCCAGCTGATGGAATCGTTCCTTTGCCTTGCAAGGATGAGGCAGAGGCAAAAAGACATGAATTGATGTTTTGAGATATATTGAAATCAGAGACCACATTTCAGAGAAAGGGAGGTTTCATTCTCAATGTCACAATCTTTTTGGAGAAAAACAAATAGGGATGCTTAACCGATAACAGCTGGAGCTCACTCAACCATCAGCAGCAGTGAGAGCGACCAGGAAAATCGCCTTGAGGTGTCAGAGTTCTCAAGTATCAACAGATTGGTTCACATGTGATTTCTGGTTCACCTGTGATTTCTTTAGAGATGGCTTATGAAGGACCTTTCCTTGCCGAGACTTCTGTTTGCAACTGAAATCATGAAAGTAAGGCAAGACTCTCCTGATGGCACCCTGCCTGAAAGGTATTACCCAGGCTAGGTAACCTTCGAAGATGTCTGCCAGAAAAACACAGGATAAAAAACCTTCCCAAAAGAAAGTAAACAACCTGTGTGCTGTAGTGAACAACAGTCTCAAGGAGATTGCGCTCAGCTTCCAGGAAAGGCACTTTCCAGACAAGTGCAAACTGTTGCCAGATGAAGTACGGATGAATACCCCAAGGAAGCAGAAGGTAAGAGAAATGTTATCAAGAAAGTCAGAATTAACACAGGGATGGGAACGGAGCAGGCCAGGAGAGGACATGGACAAAACACCAGATAACAGCGTGCTGAGCAAGGCAATAATTACCAAGCGTTGAGAAGCAGTTTCTCTGTGTCCGCGTTCTGCTTTAGTAAACGCGACCTGCAGGCTGCAGCCGGTGTGCTGTACTTCCTAGAACCACTAGAGCGCACGTTCCGCTTCTGTATGGAACTGCAGAGCGTCATATTGGGAGAAAAAATAACGCATGTTACTCGCAGCAACATTCTCCAGGAAGACCATAATGACCAAGGTCTGCATTTTATGACAGCATGCCTCCTCCGAAAACCGGCCCTGCCGGCTTGCCTGGGTGTAAGCGATCAAATCGACTAACAAGTAGAGGAGCATGGTTGTGGGAAGCCGTCTCCCATGGCAGCTCACTAGGAGGATAGCCCTTCCACTCCACTAAGTATTGAAGACGTCCTCTGCGATACCGTGAGTCACACAAGCTAGCAACTTCAAATTAAACTTGTTGATCGGCAGAGACCACAGGGAGGGAGAAACGAGCATTCTTTGAAGTTGACAGATAGGGTTTCAAAAGAGATAAACGAAAAACCGGATGAATCTTCTTCAAGATCTGAGGTAAGCAAAGACAATAGGCAACAGGATTAATCGCCTTGTCAATAGAAAAAGGTCCACAGTACTTGGGGAGAACTTAGTGGGACGCAGATGTCTGGGAAGGTACTTCGAAGAGAGTCAAACCAAATCACCAAAAGAATAGAGGGGGCTGTCTTTTCGCTTTTTGTCAGCATACAGTTTGGTAGAGTCCCTGGACTTATTCAGATGTTCTTTGGCTTGTTTATGTGTGGAAGCCAAGTTGGAGACCCTAGTATCAACAGAAGGAACATCACTGGTTTCAACTGGAACAGATGGAAAAACTGTGGGGTGGGAACCATGTTTGCAGACAAAGGTCTTCAGAGAGGAGTGAGTGGTATTGTTGCACGCAAATTCCGCAATGGGCATGAGAGAGACCTAACTGTCATTCACTTGGGTGGAGAAATAACAAAGAGTGTATTATTCACTCTTTCAATGATACAGTTACTCTGAAGAGGGAATCCTGAAGACAAAGCCCTCTTGATCCCAAGCAAACGACACAACTGAGTCCAGAATCTGGAAATGTATTGACTGCCTCTGTCAGGGATGATGGTGGATGGCAAGCCAGGTAGACAAAATATCTCTGTTAGGAATACATTGGTCATTTCAGCTGCTGTTGGGAGTTTGACCAGTGGAGTGAAATGAGCCATTGTAGAATAACACAATCGTGACCATAATGGTTGTGCAGGCCCTTGCAGGAGGAAGGTCGACAATGACATTTTTGGCTATGGTTTGCCAGGGTCTCAGATGTACCATGGGCTGATGCAATAACCCAACCGGTCTGTCATTATTGTATTTGTTCTGGGCACAGACCACACAAGAACATATATGATTTCTAAATGATTGAGACATGGCCACCAAAACTGTCTGTGCAGTGTTTGTAAGGTGGCTGAAGGACCCCGATGTCCAGTGGGTACTGTACCATGACACAACTGGAGGGCAGTTTCCTGGGTGGGAATGTTAGGCAGGAATAAGCAATTCTCCCTGAAGAGATATTCGTCTTTCTTATGTAAGCCCCATGGGTTGGACTGAGGAAACATCTGCCACTCTTGAGACATCACTGTTGTTAGGAAAGATTCCCTTTACTGCACCTTTCCTTCCATCTTTATGGAACCCCAAACGTTTTGCTTTTATTTTTTATCCTGACCTGTACTTTTTGCAGTACTTAAGCTTCACTGTACTGGCCTTTGCTCACATATTATGGGGAAACTGATATGTCCTTAAGGCTAGGAGTATTGGGAAACAGTGTTTCCCTTAGTCGTGTTACTAGGTTGCTAGATGTGGTTACTTTTGTATCACTTGTGGTAACTTTTTATCATTGCACAAAGCAGCTTACACTGCAGTGCAATGGGGTGCATTTTTGTTTTGCCCTCGACTAACAAAGGATTTTTTTGGTTACTCTAGATGTACTTAAAAGATGGGCTGGTGGCAGCTGTGACTTTTCCCCACTTTTTGGGGAATTTTGTTTTAGCTTTACCGCGTTTACCACGTTTGGCTACTGAGTGTGGCCGTTTGGCTACTGACTGTGGCTACTGGTCAAACATGGCCGTGCCACGAGGTTTTTTGCCCATTCTTTTTGCATCTTGTTGTTTAGCCTTATTCCTGGCCTCAGAGTCCAGGAATATCCTTATAAGGACTTCCAGTGCCTGGGAAAGCAGCTGCTTTTGGCAGGCTACTGGAGGGCATTGTGTGTTTGACAGGCAGGATGTGGGCTGGGTTGTCTGACCCTAATCCACATACTGGTTTCTGTATGTCTGAGTGGTAAGCATGAGTGTTTATGCCAGTGGTCCTGATTGGACCACTGTGGGGGGGGGGGTGTGTGTGGGCTAGTTCCGCTATTGGCAAGTGGGAGTTTCGACTCCTACCTGGCTTTTGGGATAAGAAGAGGACACCTGCATGCATTTTTCTGAGATCCTGTAAGAACCTGAAGGAGCCAAGTATCCTGCCCAGCTGAGAAGACCCGCAAAGAAACACGAAACCTGACTGAAGGAGGCCTGGCAACCAACTTCTGTTGCAGTCCCGGTGGAGCCCTGTCTGCCTTGTGATCTTCAGTAGGCCTGCGAAGGTGCTACGACCCCGTAGTGGAGGGACCATTCATTCCAGACGTCTACTCAGTGCCCAGCACAAAAACCGCCTTTGGAAGTGGGAATCGTCCTGTGGCTGACCAGCTTCGTTTTTTGGGCTACCGGGTTAACTTCGTTACCGTTCTGAGTTTCCACCTGAAACATGGCACGCCCTCAGCTGCCAGTGCAACAGCACCCTCTGCTTTTCCGACACGAGTCCAGTCCCGAGAGGGGTGCTGCATCGTTGGTTTTTGCATTTCTTCACCGAGAGTCCTTGCACCAGCAAAAAATCCCAACCAGAGAATCACTTGAACCTGCGACCCCTGAAAATCGAGGACCGCGCATTACGGCGGGAAAAGCAAGCCAGGACACCCTTCCTTTGTTCCACAAAGAATTTGGAAGATTTGGAGTAACGGGGGCAAGTTACAGAGCTTTTAACCTACACCTATACTCCCATTATAGGTCAATGGGCTTATAATAATCCTATTTCTTATACTAGTGGCTTTGCCATCACTTGCCTTGGCAAGTCTTCTGACTGTTGGGGGTAATTTTGGGCACTTGTCTACATTGAACCCGGACTCTAAGAATCCATCACTGGACCCCAGAGACCCTCCCTACATGTTTTCCTGCATCCAAAGTTCTGTGCAACTGTATCCTGAACAATAGGGCACAAGGCCCCAGACAATTTAGGGTTGGACAATTTTAGCTAGGGATCCTCTCTGTGGACCTTTTTGTGTATGATACTTACCTATTCATTCCTTTGCAGGAGTATTTTGATTTGTATTGTGCATTTGAACCTCTGACTATATATATGTATTTTAATTTGATGGTATTGGTTGATAGGTCTACCAGTCTGTATTCATTTTCTTATAGTGTGTTTTGACCATAATTAAATAACTGTATTTTTATACATCCTGTCTAAGTGCAATTTGTGACACCCATTGTGTGACCTCATTGTGGACCCTTTACACTCTCACCCCTCTGGAGAACTTAGCCTAGACCGCCCGTCAGTGCTACCTTAAACCGGTTTGGCAACAGCTTCCCAGAGTTGTCCCTGTCACAATATAGGTTGGCCTTCTATACACCTGTCCACCAGGCCAGCGTATAGAAAATCAGTCCTAACAGCTGCGTTGTGACAAAAACGCTCCAGAAACTTGTTGACGTGGCAAAGAAATATTTTCTCCTGAAAATTCGTGGGAGAAGAGATGGGTAAGGTCTCCAAAAGACCCGGTCGTCGAGAAATAGCATCAGCAATGACGTGTTTTCCTGGAATATATGCAAGATTGAAATGAAATTGAGCAAAGAAATAGGCCCATAAGGATGGTCTGCTGTTTCGGCATTCTATAGACTGAAGCACGTGAAGGTTACAATGATATGATATGATATGATATGGTATTGTATTTGTAACGCGTCTATACATAAGTGTTTCAAAGCGTGACAAGGCAGGGAGGGGGAACAAAGGGAAGACAGACAACAATCCTACTAGGCCAGGTGTCATTCAGATTGTGCAAATGCATGGGTAGAGGGGAAGGGAAAAGTGCAAGGGGGCAAAGGGAGAGGGCAAAGCGCGGTACAGGGGTAGTAGAATAACAAGATAAATAATAAGGGCCAGCTGGTGGCAAGTTAAGTGCAGACAAGTGCTGGGAAGGGGGGCTGTAGGGATACAGAGACAGTCCCGCAGTGCAGGGGTTGCCAGGGAGGCAGTGCAAGGAGAGTGTGGCTGGGCCAAGGACCGAGATCGGCGAGAGTGGCCCAGTTGCAGATTCAGTGCAATTTCAGTCAGGAATTTAGCAGGGGAGAGGGGGAGAGAAAGCAGAAGCAAAGAGGAAGGTTTTGAGGTGCTTCCGGAACCGGAGATGGTTCTCCTCAAGTTTCAGGGAGGCAGGAAGGCTGTTCCAGAGGAAGGCCCTGCCGCAGAGAGAGATCTACCCCCAACTCGTTGCTTGGAGAAGCGGCTGACCCTGAGGGAGTTGGAGGCGGATGAGCAAAGAGCTCGAGAAGGAAGATATTTAGGAAGAGAGAGTTGAAGGTATTTTGGCCGCAGGCCCCAGAAGGCCTTCTGTACAATGCAGAGGGTTTTAAACTTAATCCTCACAGCCACTGGGAGCCAGTGTAGAGATTTCAGTCCTGGAGAGATACGGTCCCTGGGCTTGAGGCCAAGGACAAGTCTCACAGTCCTGTTCTGGATGAGTTGCAAAGGGCGGAGAGATGAGGCAGGCAGATTTAGATAGAGGCTGTTACAGTAGTCCAGTTTAGAGAGAACCAGGGCTCTGGAGACAGTGAGCTTCTGGGGGAAGGAGAGGAAAGGAAGAATACCTCTGAGGAGGTGCAGCTGGTAGTGTGACTTCTTAGAGACGTCAGATATGTGAGGAGAGAAGGAGAGTGTGGAGTCGAAGATGACCCCGAGGTTTTTTGCCTTGCAGGTAGGAGCAGGAAGAGGACCAAGAGAGGCCGGCCAGAGAGCTGCAGGGAAGGAGGGAGTGGGTGTGCCGATGAGTAGAATCTCAGTCTTACTGGCATTAAAGCAGAGGTCATTGGTGGCACACCATTCCTGGATAGCAGACAGACAGTCAGAGATGAGGGAAGGAGAGGAGGAGGCCGAGGGTAGCCTGAAAATGAGCTGGGTATTATCCGCATAGCACTGAAAGTTGGGGCAGAGAGCGGCGATGCGGTGGGCAAGGAGTGCCAGATACTGGTTGAATAGCCAGGGAGAGAGGTTAAATCCCTGGGGGACACCACAGGTAGAGAAAAAGATGTCAGAGAGGAAGGACCCCAGTTGGACCTGGGAGGGTCGACTGGAGAGGAAAGAGGTCAGCCACGCCAGGGCCTGACCAGTGATACCCAGGTTATCACGGAGACGGTTGAGCAGGATGGCATGGTTGACAGTATCAAAGGCAGAAGAGAGATCGAGCAAAATGAGAACACACGGAGTGGTATGGTATGTTCTAATCTGTACAGGGTGAAAGGCTCCCAACAAAAGTAGTTGCCACTCAAGAAAAGCTTGTATGATGGCCAACTCCTCCAATACTGAATAGTGTCTCTCACTGTCCCCAAGTGTTCTAGATAGATATGCTACTGGATGTTCCTCCTCATCGTCTTGAATTTGTTTCAGAACGGCACCTATAGCTGCTTCAGAAGTGTCCGTTTCTAATATGAAAGGCTTAGAGATATCAGGTTGGCAAAGAAGGTTTAAGTTACTTACTTGTACCCCTTGTTTTTTGTTTTTTTTTTTATTGAAAAACTACAGTTTTGACATAAAGAAAAAACTTTTGTTTCAAAACAGAAAATGAAGAAAGAGTAGAGAATCAAGATCATAAACTCTGTTCCTTCACATCAAAAGGCCTCGCTGTCATTTGTCGTGAACCGAGCAGACTCCTGTTCAGTTCAGCGCTGGTGAGCCTATATTAGGCTAGACAGGAAATTTCAGGAGTACATTCAGGTAATTCACAATTGCACACACGTGTTTCGTGTTGTTGCCAGATGAGATCGTATGCCACCACGCTGCCATGTCTCCATCTAAAGGGGCAAATTGACCCAGATGTTTCGAACAAATGCCACAGATTGCCTGGCAATCTAGGATTAAATGTTTTAAGGGTTCCACCGCATCCAGACAAAAACGACAACAGTTATTTGTTAATGGATTTTTCCTTTGCCATAGGATTTCCTTCGACTGCAAAGTATTTAGATGAAAACGGAGGAATTGGTCACGATAGTGGCGAGAGTAGCATCGTATCAGGTAGTATGGTTGTGTATTTAATTTTTTCTGTTCAATTCCTAACCAGCTTGCTGCAGCCAGTTTTTCCCGTTTCTCTAAGTTGGTAATCCATGCCCAGGCTTCAAATTTTCTCTTGGCATGTTGTGGGCGAGAAAAAAGGTCAAAGTTGCTAATTTCAGCCGCATCGATCCAATCTTGCACTCTTGAATACCTTTGACTCAGCAGACAACCAGTTTTCGGCTCGTCATTGATCGCAAATATCCTATAAACTGGAGCTCCACCGATCTCTTTCATCTTACGCATTAGTTAAATAGATTTCCATATCACCTGGCTGAACAACGAGTTTAGTGATGGCTCATGTCGTATCAGTGTCATTGATACGCAGGACGGAAGGTTGAGGACACGTCTCCAAAAGTGGCCCTCGAGTTGATTCCATTTTGGCTCGCTGATGTTCCAGCCGGCTTCTGCGCCAAACGTTAGAATTGGTACTACCTTTTGTTGGTAGAACATTAGCACAGGCATAAGGGAGAATTTGCCAAAGTCTGTCTTTATCTTAACCGCTTGCAGGGCTAGTCTTGAGGTTTTCAATTTTAGGTCTTTTACCCACTGATCTTCGGAGATTGAAGTGTTGAACTGGACTCCTAAATAGCGGATTGAGTTGACGGAAGTTAAAGGCTGGCCATCAACCTTCCACTTAAATGCACAATCTTTTCTGCAGGTCCCAGGGCCGATAGACAGTATTTTCGTTTTGTCTATGTTGATGGTAAGTTCGTTAATAGACAAGTACTCATAAAGACTGCATAGTAGGCGGAGTCCAATCTGTGTTCTGTCTATCAGGACCAGATCGTCTGCATATGCAATATATCTTACCAAGATCTTATTTATTTTCGGTGGGAAGCTGTGGGCTTTCTCAAGATGAATCGGAAGATCCGCTAAGAATAGTTTGAATAAGTCTGCTGCGAGTGGGCAGCCTGGTTTGACTCCCCTTGTCGTAACTATATTCTTTGATAACATGCCGATTTTGTTGAGACGAACTCGAAACGACGTCTTCGAATGGAGTCCAATAATTGGGTTGAGAATCCCAGCCGGGCAGTTCCACTTACGCAATTTAGACCAGAGCAAGTCACGATTGACACAGTCAAATGCTTGCTTCATGTCTATGAATGCTAGATGAATCTTAGTTCTTGTTTTTATAGCATCTAGTTTCAAGATTGTTAATATTGCAAGATTGACGTCTACTCCGGTTCCTTTCGAGAAGCCTGTTTGTCGAACGTCAAGGATTCCAGCTTGTTTCGCCCAGTTGACCAATTTCATCCTGAGGTTCGAACCAAAAAGTTTGCCGAGTCTAGAAGGGCGATGGGACGGTAATTTTCTGAAGCCTCCCAGCTGCCTTTCTTGTGGATCGGCACCACAATTGCGGTTAACCAAAAATCGGGTAATTTCTTAGAGGAGGAAATTTTCTTAAACAGGCACTCAATAAAGGGTGCCCATTGACGTGTGTTTTTTTTTTTTTAACATCACGCTGCTTACCATATCTGGGCCAGCTGCACGAGAGTTTTTTAGCAGCTCAATAGCTCTGACAATATCCGCCCGTGACATCTGCACATCCCAGGGCACTGTTTCAGCAACCTGAGCTGGTATGATCTCATTGCTTGTAGAATTAAATACTGCTGAAAAGTGTTTACACCACGTGTCACCCGCGATTGTGCTCTGGGTTGAATTTAGGCTGTGTAAGTGGCCCATATTTAAGATTTGCCAGATGTCACGTGCGTTTTTAGTGATTAGGAACTTCATCATTAGTTCCGCACGATCTTGCTCCACAATGTTTTTATGGGATCTTGCCCAGTTTCTAAAGCTCGCTCTTCTTGATTTTACCTCTTCAGTCTGTTGAGCAATGGTGATGTTTTTTTTCTTTTTTAATAGACGCACATCTCTTCTCAGCTCTTTCTTTTTGTCATCCATCACTTTACTAAATGGATGAATGTGACTTGACTTTTTGAGGTGGGTCTTTTTTATTTACTATGTGAATTGACAGAAGGGGAGTTTAATCCACGCCGTTTTGCAAATTCATTAATCTTTCAGTTAAGTTGCCAATTACATTCACACTCAGCCGAAGACGATTGCCACTAGAATTTGCTTCCACTGGTGTAACATATCTCAAGGCAGCTTCAGGAGCTGCTAATAGGCATCCAAGTTTTAATAGCCTATGATCGCTATTGGGCATTTTCAAAGATTGAAGATTGGTTACCTTGGACTTGAAAAAATAATCGATGATACTGTGTGATGACAATCGGTGCCATGTCGGTTGCGCCGGAATGTCGCCTTGGACGGCACCGTTCAGCAACACACAGTCTTGCATCTTCATTGCGTCTGACCAATGTTGCTCTTTCGCGCCCAGATCTCCATAGGCGAGTTGTCTATAGCTTTGGATGTTTGAGTCATAGTGGAACCATGTGCAGTTTAAATTTCCACAACAGATAATCGTCAAATTGTTGTATTTCTGAATTGTCTCATCCATTAGCTCGCAGATCGCATTAATGAAGACTTTTCCATTTATTTTGGCTGGATTCCAATAACAGTTGATAATCAGCAATGATGTATTTACTCTTGCGGCATCGGACGTTGAGTGCAGAATTATGCCTTGAATGAAGGGGTTTGGATTTGAGCACGTGGGTGTAGACCAATTTTCAGAAAGACGCACCATCGTCAATAGGCCTGCACTTGGACGTCCTTGTATATTTCTGACGGCTGGATTAACAAAAATTGAGAATCCATCTCTCATAGGCGCTTCGGAAAGCCAAGTCTCTTGTAAGCAGATTGCAAAAACGTCGTCTAAGGGAACCTCGAATCCTTGAAAGAGGTGATGGAATCCTCTGGTGTTCCACGAGAGGATTGAAAAAGGGGCATCCGCGAGTTTCAATCATTGCTATTCAAGTGCTTTCCGTCTTGGTCGAGCACCTAGCTTTTCGTATTGCTGACTCGATTGACTCTTTCTCACTTCCACAGATAAGCTGCTACGTAGCTGGTTCACGTCAACAGCTTTGTTTTCTGCTAGGCTGCAAGCCGGAGACTCTGAGCTTCTGTTCCCATATTGTGTTTCCAGTTCGACTGAGATGTCGAATCCAAACATCAGGAGGTCGTCAACCGCTTTAAGCAGAGTATTACGAACCCCTGCCGATTCGATGTGGAGCAGAACAGCATCGGAGCATTGCTCAGTAACATATTCTACTATTTTGATATCGTCAGAGTTGATCAGACGCAGGGGTGGAATATGTTTAAATAGTCTCAACACATTTGCTCGGTTTAAGTTTAACTCATTATCATCTTTGTGGAGGTTTTCCAACCTGAGTTTACAATTGTATTCGGCAGCTCAGTGAGCATGAAGTTTATGCACCTTTGATGTAAATCGAACTTGCTGTTTACGTTGATTCGTAGTTAGTTTTGGGTTCAGGCTCAAAGCTGCCACATATGATTTATTTTCCTCTATGTTAGAAGGGGCTGTACTCATTGCTCGATCGACTTGCGATTTTGAGAAAGAGGAAGACGTCGTGGCATTTGTAGCTCTAGACGCAGGATGTGAACATGGCAGATTTTCGTCGCTCAAAGTATGGGACTTCACATCATCATCTGAGTTTGAGTACGTGGAAAGGTCACAAAGCGGTTGAAGCTGAGTTTATTGATGTGACCGATTGACAGTCGTCCGAATTTATGCGACGCAGTTTTGCGCCAGTTTTCAAGCACACTGACTCACAATTCTTTTTGGGAGCTGTAGATTCCTTTGCACCATCACTCTGGCGCTTGAAGAGCCCCAGCCTCGGTGGTGTGGTGAGGTTTCTTATAAAGCTTTTCGTAGATGAATGAGTGGGTTTCTTGACTTTCTTCGCTGGTGCGGTGGATTTGTTTTTTTTGTGAACTTGTGGTTGTTTCTTGACTTCTGTTAAGACTGCAGGTGTTTTAGCAGGACAACCCACAACTCCTGTTTTGGCCGAACCAGTGAAGATGCCGAATGAAGAGAATTCAGCTCCTTGCGAAGCCACTTGAGGTGGAACCTGTACCGGTAGCCTCACCTAATCGAGGGATGCACATGCAGCTGTGATAGACAAGTCAATTACCGGCTGAACTTGTAGAGGAGCACTATCAGGGGTGATCTGAGTGTTTCCTGCCACAGTATTTTGAGCGCTTTCGTTTTCGTTGGCAAGGGCTAGTATCGACTTGTTTTGGGTCGGCATTAACAGACGAGTACCTGCATCTTCCTCAGATGCTTGTGGCCCAGCAAGAGTACTGGAAGATGGGATAGGGGTCCGTGTGGCACCTCCAGAGTTGTTTGAACAGCGATCTGTACATAACATGGGAGCTAGTTCTCTAAGCACTTCCAAGAGACAATTTGTCTGGAGCTCATGTCGCTCCTGTTGTGTGACAACTAATTCGCCAAGGCGCGATTGCCACTGCAAACTGTTGTCTTTTTCTTCTTGCATCTGTTTTTGTACAGACTTGAAGTGATCTAGATGGTCGAGTTTTATTGAGAGATTTGATAAAACTGCCGCTTGATCTCGAATCGTTTCATTCAGTGATTCGTAGAGTTTTACAAACGGGATCATCGCTTGGGATGAGGCCGCCAGCACATTGTTGTGCAGCTGAATTGCGACGCCCACCGAAAGATTGATTTTAGAGTGAGATGTATTTTGACCATCTTTTACTGGACTTGGGGCAATTGACGGCTCCGTAAGAGAAGTGAGAAACTTTGATGGAGTTGCAGGAAGAGTTGCAGCATTTGGCTTTTTTTCGCACTTGGACGCCCTTCAGATTGTTTGGCAATAGACGGCAAATTTGGAGCGTAATCTTTTTCTTGATGGCTATTTCGTGGCGTTAGCAAGGAGTTCGTAGGTGCAGAAGCTGCAGTTGTAATATGTGGAGGCACCATGATCTTGTGATTCAGGTTAGAAGGAGTAGTGGTCACCTGCTGACTCATTTTTACGGGGCTGCTGGTTGGACGCTGATTTGCGAACTTCCTTTTGTGGATGTGATTGAGGTGATGTTTCACAAAGATTGATTACACACCCATTTACTGGTTTTGCTGAAGGATGATTAGAAATCTTGGAACCTTGCACAGAGACAGCCTCGTGTTGTATATGTCAGAACGCCAATTCCTACTACACGTTCCCGCTTACCCGACAGACGTACGGGAGTCAAAATAGCTAGGAACAGCAACAAGCGCTTCCATCCCTCTAAAGGCTTGTTTCGAAGGCATTGGGGGTTGCCATGGCGACGATGGCCACTACTACGTCTGCAGTCACGTGTTGCTCCGGTTTCCCGGTCACGTGACTCCCGCGTTGTGGTCACGCAATTTTAAGTCCGCCCAGTTCGCTGTTTCGGTGCTTCTGATTGTTTTCCTTGGATTACTACAGTGGCGCTTGATATTTTTGGATCTTGTCCCTTCTTGACCTCTGGCCTGTCTATTGGATTCTGCTCTTGTCTTGCCCTCGGTACTTCTGCTTCGAATTTCAGCTACGAACTCCTGCTACGACCCGGACTTCCTTTTGACTTGGATTCTTGTCTCATGCTTTGTTTTGTCTGATTACATGATTCTGACCCGGAACACTTGGATCCTTCATCCTAGGCGTACGCGTGCCGGCGGGAATAGGAGACAAGTGCTGGACTAGAGACTGCCTGTAGCACTTCTGGGATTCTTCACTCTAGGCGTACGCGTGCCGGCGGGAATAGGATACGAGTGCTGGACTAGAGACTGCCTATAGCACTTCTGGGATTTCCTAAACTGTCCAGGCATACGCGTGCCGGCGGGAATAGGACTTGTACCGGACTGAGGATTTCTTCAACACCGTGAGTCTGGGCTTCATCCTACTTTCCTCGTTGCTTCCCGTCTCACGGATATACAAGTAAGAGTCATTATTTCCTGTTCATTTTCCAGTTATTGGTTCTTTTGCCTTTCCTTGTCTTATATAGTTCTTGTATCTTTACAGAGGCATTCTACTTCCAATCTGTTGTCGTTTTCTTGTCGGAATGTACCGTACCTTACCCTACTGACAATCAGTGAGTTGTCAGTCTATCTTGTGAAATTACCAGTCATCGGGAAGGAACTTGCAGTCATCAGGAGTTCCAGAGGGTCCTGTTCATTCTTCAAACATCTTTCAACCAATTGACCGCTCAGACTGTTTTTATACACAACTGAGTGTTACATTGGTGGGAAGAATATACTACTGCACTACGGGTTCAACAGCTTCTCTTCGGTCACCAGGCGCTTTACCCTGTTTAGGTTCAGTGTTCTGACAGAATCAGAAGCCTATAAAATGGACACAGCCAATGATCCTTTGGCTACCTTGGTTCAATTAGTGGCTGATTAACGTGCTGACATGCAAACTGCTCATGATGCCACTCATCGCCGTATTGATGATATTCAAGCGGGATTAAGGGTTAGCGCCATTGAACCTCCATCAGTTGCAGTGGCTTCCGGGTCTGGTACGGCCGGTGCTCAGGCCAGGGCAGACCCGGTTCCGGTAGTTATGACACAATTCCCGTTGGCTTCTCCTGAACGTTTCTTGGGCGATCCAAAAACCTTCAGAACGTTCATCAATCAATGCAGACTGCATTTTCTTTGTAGACCAACATCATTTTCCGATTCAACCACTAAGGTCGCTTTTATATTATCTAACCTAGGGGGTACTGCTGCAGTCTGGGCGAATCCTCTCTTGGAGCAAGGTAGTCATTTGTTATTTGACTGTGACGCTCTCATAGAGGCGCTTACCAGAGTTTTTGACTCCCGATACAAATCTCAGGCAACTGATTTGGAGTTATTGAATTTACAGCAAGGCGATTCTACTCTCTTGACGTATCTGGCTAAGTTTAACCAATTGGTTGCTGAAACCAACTGGCCAGACGAGAAGAAGGCAGCCTTGTTTTATAAGGGTTTGTCGGATTCCCTCAAAGATGTCATTGCTACGGTACCTGTGGTCCCCGTCTCCTTTCCTGACTTTTTGGATCTAGTTCTTCAGATCGATGCCCGTAAAGCGGAAAGGAAGGGGGAAAAGAGGATTTTGCCCCCGGTCCCTGTTAGTCTGACAAGTTCAGCTTCAGGTAATGGGGAACCCATGCAAATAGGGGCGATAAGAGGACCATTATCTAGCGAAGAAAGAGAGAAGCGTAAAAGGAACAAATTATGCTTTTATTGTGGTTCTTCTGGTCACTTTTTGAATCTATGTCCCAAGAAACCCGCGAAGACGGGAAACTCCAAAGCCCGACAATAGAGGTAGCCCCTATGTCGAGCATTGATCTTCCGGGCTCCAAATTCTCAGTTCCTTTCACTATTAAGGTCGTTGTTGCTTCTCCGGATGGCGAAACCTGGTCCTCTGAAGCGGTTTTGGATTCTGGGGCTACTGGAAATTATGTTGATCTCCAGTATGTGAAAGACTGGAACATTCCCCTGGTACCAAAGGAACAACCCGAGGTGGTCAACGCAGTTGATGGTACCACACTACTCTCAGGGTTGGTAACGGAGTCGACAGTGCCCCTGAATTTACTCATAGACGGCTGTCATAGCGAAGTCATTTCATTCGATGTCATTACTGCACCTCAATTTCGACTGATTCTGGATCTACCATGGCTTCGGCTCCATAACCCCTTGGTAGATTGGGTTGCAGGGTCTGTCTCGTTTACCTCAACTTATTGTTCAGGACATTGTGGCCCAACGACTCAAGAGAAAAACAACCCCTGTCAAGCCTTATTGGAATCTGTTTCAATGGTAGGGGGTATTGTCAATACTATTTTACCCCCAGAATACAAGTCTTTCGCAGATGTCTTTGACAAAGGTGAGGCAGAAAGGTTACGCCTCATCGTATTTATGACTGTCCCATAGACCTTAAGGAGGGAGCTAGGATCCCCTCTGGGAGGATTTACTCTCTTACTTTAAAGGAAGATGCAGTTTTGAAGGAGTATTTGGACAAGGCTTTGGCTTCTGGTTTCATTCGCCCCTCCCGTTCTCCTGCTGCATCTCCCCTGTTCTTTGTTCCGAAAAAAGAGGGGGACCTGAGACCATGTATAGATTATCGGGACCTGAATGCAGTCACAATACGGAATCAGTATCCCATACCACTGATTTCAGTACTTTTGGATCAGCTAGACTCTTCAGTGATATACACCAAATTGGACCTCCGGGGTGCGTATAATCTAGTGAGGATAAGAGAGGGGGACGAATGGAAGACGGCATTCAAAACCAGATACGGCCTCTTTGAATATTTGGTCATGCCGTTTGGGCTATGTAATGCCCCTGCCACATTTCAACATTTCATCAATGACGTTTTTCAGGACATGATTGATCGGTTTGTGATCGTCTATTTAGACGATATCTTGATATATTCCCCTTCTCTTGTACTACACCGTCAACATGTTACTGAAGTACTACAACGTCTGCGTAAGAATAAACTATACGCAAAACTAGAGAAGTGTATTTTTCATACTACTTCAGTTGAATTCCTGGGCTATGACATTACTAACCAGGGTGTTCTGATGAGCCAAACCAAGGTCAAGGCTGTATTGGAATGGCCCGTCCCAGGTACACTAAAAGCTTTGCAGTCTTTTTTGGGGTTCGCAAACCTTTATCGGCGGTTCATCAGGCACTTCTCTAGCATTGTGGCTCCACTTACTGCTTTAACAAGCAATAAGCATCCGTTTCAATGGAATCCCGAAGCACAGAAATCATTTGAGACTCTCAAGGAAGCCTTTACTTCAGCTCCGGTACTTCAACATCCTAATGTCAAACAACCGTTTGTTGTAGAGGCCGATGCGTCTGACGTGGCAGTAGGGGCAGTTCTCTCCCAGTATTGTCCTGACACAGGGATCCTCCATCCTGTCGCGTATCATTCACGCAAGCTTACTCCGTATGAGGTAAACTACACCATTACCGAACGTGAACTGCTATCTGTCCGGGAGGCTTTTACAGTTTGGAGACATCATCTCTTGGGAGCAGAGACTCCGATTCAAGTGTTGACTGATCACAGAAACCTACTGGCCCTTCAATCATTGAAATGCACCACAGCGCGCCATGCACGTTGGCATGAGTTCTTCTCTATGTACAACTTTGTATTGACCTACCGTCCGGAGACGTTGCACTCCAAGGCAGACGCCCTGTCAAGACTTTTTGAAAACCCAGTGCATCGGCCACAGGAGGGTCGACTACTCTTGCCCAACCAGGTCGTGTGTGGCTGCACATTGCAACCATCCCTGAAGACAGCCATTCAGCAACGGGTCTCAGAAAAACATCCTGAATTGGAGGATCTTAATCTGGATGTTATTCAGTCCTTGCCATACGTTCAAGGTAAAATCTATATACCTGACTCTCATACCTGCAGGATTGCCATGTCTTGGTGTCATGACTCCATGTTGGCCGCACACCCCGGTCATCGTAAGACTTTGGAGTTACTCAAGCGCTGGTGCTGGTGGCCTTTCATGTCAAAAGACATTGTGCTGTACATCGCAAACTGCGCAGTTTGCGCTCAATGTAAAACCGTCCCGGCCAAACCAATGGGTCTTCTACAACCCCTGCCAGTACCTGCTAAACCCTGGGCCATGCTTTCCATGGACTTCGTAGTGGAACTACCTTTGATTGGTGGATTTGATACTATTTGGGTGGTAGTCAACACTTTTACTAAGTTGGCCCTTTTGTGCCTTGTCGGGGTCTTCCATCCGCTACTACTCTGGCGGACCTGTTTTTACGCAATGTCTTCCGCTTCTTTGGCCTTCCTGAGATCATAATAACTGACAGGGGTGCGCAATTTACCTCTCGTTTTTGGAAACATCTTACACAGTCCATGGGTATTGACGAGAGGTATTCTACGGCTTACCATCCACAAACTGATGGCCAAACCGAGCGACTCAATGCCACCATGGAACAATACTTGAGATGTCTTATTCTACAACACCAAGAAACCTGGCTCTCCGTATTGCCTATGGCAGAGTTCGCTTATAATAATTCTGCGCATTCTTCTACGGGGGTCTCTCCTTTCTATGCCATGTATGGACAACACCCACGCTCTCTACCCTTGGATTTTTGTTTATCCTCGGATTGTCCAGCGGTCCAATCTTGTCTTAGAGACCTGACATCGTTGCGTAAGAGCGTTATGGAACACTTAATACATGCGCAGGAACAGGCTAAGAAGTATGCCGATCGCCATCGCCAGCCAGCACCGCAGTATACTACAGGTATGCGTGTTTGGCTTTCTACCAAGAATCTCAGTATTCCAGGTCGTAAAACCCTGTTACCTCGCTTTGTGGGTCCTTATGTTGTTAAGGAGGTGATCAATCCCCTTGTGGTCAAGTTGGAATTGCCTCCTACTTGGAAAATACATCCCGTTTTCCACGTGTCTTTGGTCAAACCATGTTCTGAGCAGGTGAGGTTACCGATCCGTCCCCCCCCCCCTGTTGGTTCAAGGGGTGGAAGAATATGAGGTTAATGCTATTTTGGATACTAAACTATCACGTGGTGTACGTTTGTTTTTGGTAGATTGGAAGGGTTACGGTCCGGATGATCGCACTTGGGAACCTGAGTCCAACATCCATGCACCCGTGCTATTATCCTAGTTTTTAGCATCTCAAGGTCTCGGGGGACCTTTGGGGGAGGATACTGTCAGAACGCCAATTCCTACTACACGTTCCCGCTTACCCGACAGACGTACGGGAGTCAAAATAGCTAGGAACAGCAACAAGCGCTTCCATCCCTCTAAAGGCTTGTTTCGAAGGCATTGGGGGTTGCCATGGCGACGATGGCCACTACTACGTCTGCAGTCACGTGTTGCTCCGGTTTCCCGGTCACGTGACTCCCGCGTTGTGGTCACGCAATTTTAAGTCCACCCAGTTCGCTGTTTCGGTGCTTCTGATTGTTTTCCTTGGATTACTACAGTGGCGCTTGATATTTTTGGATCTTGTCCCTTCTTGACCTCTGGCCTGTCTATTGGATTCTGCTCTTGTCTTGCCCTCGGTACTTCTGCTTCGAATTTCAGCTACGAACTCCTGCTACGACCCGGACTTCCTTTTGACTTGGATTCTTGTCTCATGCTTTGTTTTGTCTGATTACATGATTCTGACCCGGAACTCTTGGATCCTTCATCCTAGGCGTACGCGTGCCGGCGGGAATAGGATACGAGTGCTGGACTAGAGACTGCCTATAGCACTTCTGGGATTTCCTAAACTGTCCAGGCGTACGCGTGCCGGCGGGAATAGGACTTGTACCGGACTGAGGATTTCTTCAACACCGTGAGTCTGGGCTTCATCCTACTTTCCTCGTTGCTTCCCGTCTCACGGATATACAAGTAAGAGTCCTTATTTCCTGTTCATTTTCCAGTTATTGGTTCTTTTGCCTTTCCTTGTCTTATATAGTTCTTGTATCTTTACAGAGGCATTCTACTTCCAATCTGTTGTCGTTTTCTTGTCGGAATGTACCGTACCTTACCCTACTGACAATCAGTGAGTTGTCAGTCTATCTTGTGAAATTACCAGTCATCGGGAAGGAACTTGCAGTCATCAGGAGTTCCAGAGGGTCCTGTTCATTCTTCAAACATCTTTCAACCAATTGACCGCTCAGACTGTTTTTATACACAACTGAGTGTTACATTGGTGGGAAGAATATACTACTGCACTACGGGTTCAACAGCTTCTCTTCGGTCACCAGGCGCTTTACCCTGTTTAGGTTCAGTGTTCTGACAGTATATGGCATTGGTGTTTTTGAGTACCGAGGCCGTCCGCCATTGCCACAGGTGACTGAGGGAGCAGTTCCTTAGACGGCATGTCAGACGCCGCTGGCAGGACTGTAGTTGGGTCAACCGGGCTTCTGTGGATATCCGTTTGAAGTGTCAAATCTACAGTGGCCTGATTACCACTGGTTCGCGCGTCAGATTTTTCAGGTATGCTCTCGTTATTACCTTCTGAGGTATTTGTAGCAGGTCGCTCACCTGTAGCGGCATTTACATGACCATGCAGTTTGCTAAGTAACGGGATTCTACTTTCAGCAGGTTTTTCGTGTGTGTCAAACATAGCACTTATGATTTCTGCATCCGTTAGGTCGAATGGAGAAAAATACTTCTCGGGGAGAACAGTTTGCCTTGGATCGATTTCAGCTATTTCTTCATGTGCAATTAGCGAGAACGGAATCGGCTCCAAATCGGCCAGAGAAAGCAGCACCAGCAGTCTTATTGGATTTTCACATGAAGGAGTACATGGCTGACTGCTCTAAGAGTCAGTCTCTTCTGGTACGATAGAACTTGCAATCTGGCATGTAGAGTCAACAGACACATTGGAGACTTCATTAGCGATGTCTTGATGGACTTGGGCACTAGTCAGGGTAGGCAAAGTCAAATTCAAGCTCGATATTTTTGACGTGGCCGGAACATCATGCAATGCTAATTTGCTTACCTTGGGGCCAACCGCGGACTTCTCAAGCAGCGCAGTCCAAGGATTTAACATGCGGCGCTGCGGCAGCGTCTTGCGACGAGTCTGTGGGCCGCTTAAAAGGGACACTTTCTGTGGAACAACCATACCAGCGTTCCATCCCTGGTCGTCCTGGCTACCTGCGCGTACCGGGCAAACTGGGCAAACTGGGCAAACTGGACTCTGCCAGACTCCGCGCCACGCTCCGCGCGGCAAAGGTGTTTTTAAACACAACAGTGAAGGTAGTGAAGGTAGAAACAGGACTCCAGTCGCTTCAGCTCCTCTCAGGCACAGGCACCGGCACACACGAGCGGGTCTGGGCAAACTGGACTCTGCCGGACTCCCTTGGTCTCCAGCATGAATCTTGCATGGATTCACATGCTCATGAATAATCCCAAGCATCTGGCAGGGAATCCTCTGTAAAAAGAAAAAAAACAGTTTCACTTTAGCTTGTAAACTGTATTTATTCTCTAAACCAATCACTGTCCTTTGGGTCACACTGCCCCCATCCAATGATAGTCCTCTCCATAAGCTCCACCCCTGGTCGCCATCTTCAGATTTGGTAAGCACGTAAAGTGGCAGTATGAACCAAGAAGAGCCACAAAGAGGAAGGAGGGTGGGTTTGCATGTGAATCCATGCAAGACCCATGCTGGAGAACAAGAGTTCTAGGTTCACATGCTCATGAATAAAGATTACACAGCAGTACAAATACACAACCATGGGAGGTGGTAAGGCTCAACAGAAGTAACACTTACCCCTGGAACAGACTTGCCTCAAGTGAACAGGTTGCGCAGCACTGCTTGGTCGACCCAGGACTCGTCCCTGGAATCCCTGTCAACACAGTAAAACCTTGTAACGGTGTGCATGGACCTCCACGTAGCACCCCTGCAGATGTTGGGCAGGAGCAAACCAGAGAGAAACGCTATAGTTGCTGCAATGGCTCTGGCGGAATGGGCTCTCGGCCAGTCAGGAAGGGGTCTGTTAGCCAGACGATGACAGTGCAGGATGCAGCTGCAGAGCCACCTGGAGATGGAAGCCTTTGACAAGGCCTTTCCGTGATCCACAGGTCCAAAATTGACAAACAACTGAGAGGTGTTAGGAAAATTCTTTGTCAGTCCCACATAAAACTTTGAGGCACGAGCAACGTCCATCAAATGCAACGTCCTCTCCACTGGCGACGACGGATTCGGAAAGAAGACAGGCAATACCAAAGGTACATTGAGGTGTAACTCTGATGGCACCTTAGGCATAAAGGTGGGGTTTGTACGCAGTACCACCGTTGTAGCGTGGAAGGAGAAGTATGGTTGTCTGCAGGACAGCGCCTGGATCTGGAGGACAGCGCCTGGATCTGCAGGACTCGCCTGGCCGAGGAGAGAAACTTGAGCAGGGCTTGATGCATCGGCTCAAAGGGCGCCAAGACCACATTAAGTTCCCAAGCTGGGGCAGGAGCCTTCACCAGCGTAAAAGTCCTGACTAGGCTCCTGAGGGACTCCTTGACAAGTCTGTGTGACCAGAGGGAAGGAACAGGATATGGCAGCCAGGTGTACCTTGATAGAAGCATGAGCCAGTCCAGCCTTGGCCAAGGAAAGCGGGTTTGGTAGGAGCTGCAGGGCTGTGACACACAGAGGTGTAATCATCTTAGCCAGGCACTATACAAAGAAACGCTTCCACTTATGGGCGTAGTACGTCAACGTTGAAGAGGCTCTGGCCTTGTCCAGGATGTCCTTACATTCTGCTGGTAAAGAACAAGGTTCGAATTCTAGGGCTGCAGGAGCCGGGCCTCGCGTTGTGGAATCCCTCCTCCCTCTCTGGCGAGAATATCGGGAAGCAGTGATAGCCTAATGGACGGGGCAGCCGACAGACATAGCAGGTCTGTATACAAGATTTGTCGCGGCCTCACAGGAGCGACGAGCATCATCCTGCAGTGGCACTGTCTGAGCGTGTTGATCACTTGTAGCAGGATTGGGAACGTAGGGAAAGCGTACATGAAACGTACCTCCCAAGGGAATGAGAAAGCATCCCCCCATGCTCCTCGGCTGTGGGAACCTGCTGGTGAACCTCTGACACAGAGTATGTCGCAGTTGCATAGAGGTGGATATGTGGTGACCCCATTCGAGGAATAGAAGATCCACTTGGTCCTGGCAAAGCTCCCACTCGTGGCTAGAACATAGCTCCTTGAAGAGTGAGCCTGCAATTGTGTTATTGGTGCCCGCCAGGTGAAAAGGAACAAGAAACATGTCGTGACGAATGGCCCAGTGCCACAGGTCCAGGGGCTTCCTGGAGAGAGCTGGAGAATACATACCACCCTGCTTCCAAATGTAGAACATGGTAGTGGTGTTGTCTGTCAAGAGCCTAACCACCTTGCCCCTCAGCAATGGCAGGAAGGACTTGAGGGCACAGAAGACAGCCCGAAGCACCAGTAAATTGATGTGAAGGGCCTTTTCTTCTGGCAGTCAGAGGCCTCCAGCGTGCAACTGTCCATAGTGGGCTCCACAAACTTCCAGAGAAGCATCCGTCATGACTGTCTGGTGGTAAGGAGGGACTTGGAATGGAGCCCCTTGCGCGAGATGAGGGTGCACGCCCCACCACTGTATCGCCCGTCAGAACTACTCATTGAGAGTGATCTTCTCCGTCCAGGATCCTGGCACTTGCAGCCACCTCGCATCTAGAAACTCCTGTAGAGGCCTCATCTGTATTCTTCTAAGGCGGACGAGGCTGATGCAGGAGGACATCATGCCCAGAATGGATAGACGGCTCGCCCCGCAGCCGACCACGCTGATGACAGGCGCTGCACCTTCCCTAGGATGGCGATCACCCTCTCTTCCGAGGGAGACCCCAGACAAGTGTTCTGTGATGGCTCCAAGCAGGACTTTGGATAATTTATGGAAAATCCCATATCTGTCAGCAAGCACACAGTCCTCGCCGTGTACTGGATCGCCAGTGTGCGTGAGCGGGATCAGACGAACCAATCAACCAGATAAGGGTAGACATGGATGCCCTCGAGATGAATATACGCCGCCAACCAAGCCAAGCCCTTCGTAAAGACCCGTGGGGCAGATTTCAGGCCAAAGGGGAGCGCCTTGAACTGATAGTGTCGTCCCTGGACCACTAACCGCAGGAACTTGAGGTGCTTCCGGTGGATGGGGATGTAGAAGTAGGCATCCTCCAGATACAGCGACGCCAGGAAGTCGCCTTCCTCCAGTTGGCCGAGCACATGCTGCAATGTGACCATCTGGAATTTCTGGGACTTCAAGTACTTGTTGAGGCGTCTCGGGTCTAGGAACGGCCTCCACACGACTTCTTTCAGGCCAGAAAGTATCTGGAGTACACTCCCGAGCCTAGGAGGCGCCTGGGGACACGCTCTATCGCTTCATTTTTTAACATGGCATGGACCTCGTGCAGCAGCTGCGCCACGTGTTCTTGTCGAACCACCGGGGGGATACAAGTACACCTGCGTTACAACTGCAAGGTGTGCCTCTGTTCGAGAGCATTCAGCACCCATCCGTCTGTGGTGATTGTCTTCCACGCGCCGACGGACCTCGCCAGCCGGCCTCCCACTGGGGTGCACAACGGTTCAGGCCTGTTTCAGGGTTGTGTCCCTGACCTCCAGGCAGCGCCAAAGCTGTCCTCCGCTGTGAGCGACCTCTGTAGGTCTTGAGTCCTGGAGCGGCAATGCTGCCGATAAGGGGTGGTATACCGCTTGGAGGACCTGCCGGACTTTCCTCTCGAGGAACAAAAAGATGGCAACCAGCGTTGCTGTACGGTACCCAGCGAGCGTGCCGTCTCTGTGTCCATTGGGGGCTTTGAGCCATCCCTGCCGAAGAAGGGACACTCCGTTGCCCATTTGACAGAACCCTGTGTCTGCGATGTCCACTGCCACTGTAATGGTGTGGTGCAAGGCCACTTCCCCCTTCCTGGCACAGCGCCAGAGTTTCCCCCTTTTTGTCCTGCGGTAAGAAGTTCAAAATAGTGCCCAATTTATACCATAGTTCTCGAACATAGCGGGACAAAATGGCCAGGTCGTTGGCGACCTTAGTGGTGCTGGCAGCAATATAGATTTTCCTTTTCCCCATCGCGCCCAGCATCTTCCTCTCCTGGTCCCGGGCCACCATTGATGAGGATGATGGGTTTACTAAGCGTTTCCTGGCATGCGGCTGAGACCACACAGTCGGGTGAAGGCTGGGACCTCAGGCACTTGGGGGCCGATCCTGGGACTCTTACTTTTTTCGAGCCTATCCCGCTTAGGCGGAGCGTTGCTCAGAGTCTTCATCAGAGCCAAACCCTCATCCTAAATATCATCGAGCAAGGGGACAGACATGATAGTCTTCTGTCTGGACTCACATCGTTGGTAAAGGAATGCTTCCTTTTAAGTCTCCTCAGGCACCGGTTGAAAAAGTTCGGAGTCCCTAGACATCATAGCGTGAAAAGCGCCAACCTCATCCGGTGGAGAGGCCCTGTGTGGTTGATCCGCGTCCACCAGCTCCCCGTCAACTGCTACGAAGTCAGCGGCTTTGTAGGTGTCTGTCACAGTAGCAGCCATATCCGTGCCTGTGCGTGTTGCTGGCTCCCCAGGCGGAGTCAAATGCCGAGGTGGATGCAGTGGTGGTAGTGTCAGTTGACACCTTGGGCCAGTTGGGTCATTTGACCTGCGCTTGAGCTGTGGCGAACTAGCGAGAGGCGGCCTTGGGGTACTGCTAGATGGAGCAGGGCCCGGTGTGGGAGGCAGTCTTTGTTGAATTTCCTAAACAAGCGTGTGCAGTGTAGTCAGAATGTCCAAAGACATGTCCCTCGGTTGAGTCGTGAAAGCGGTCGAGGTTCCGGACTGATGCGCCTCCACTGGCGAGGTGGGGGACCGGGTTCACCTCGTGGGGACCCACCTACAGACACGGGTCCCTGACCCCCTTCATGGTCTGAATAATAGTCTTCGGGCAGATTATCGTCACCCTCCTCAGAGCTTGTATAAATCTGCACCGGGGCAGCTTGTGGTTCTGTATCCTTCTTAGGGTCAGTAGGAGCTTTACCCCTTCCCCTCTCTGGGGACTTCTTGGGCAGAGTGATTAGTGGAGCCGTGGAGTTATGGACACCCGAGGGGGAGCTGCCGCCATGACCGTGGACACCACTTTCGTGGCCAGCCTTTGACTAAGAAGTAGTGGTTGTCGATGGGGTGGTAACAGGAGCCTTCGTTGACGTGGTCGTGATGACAAAGTTGTTTTGGCTGGCTGAGCTGCCGATGGTGTCTGAGGGGGGCAGCGAAGGGCTACTTTTAGATCGCTCCTTTGTCGTCTTGTCCGCCGATGGTAAGCAGAGTTTTGAAGGCGTCAAGGACTTTCTCTTAGAGTGAGCGCCTCTCACAGGTAGGCTCGCTGTAGAGGTAGTCAGTGACCTTGTGTTCCCGAGCTGGGACCCGCAGCTGTGGCAAACCCAGTGGGATCTACGTCATGTAGCCTGCCCATCTTAAGGACCCCCCAGAGTGGGGCGTCCTCAAAGGATCTCAACCTCTTTTCTGAGGGAGTTCGCTCGTGGGTCCTGTGGGAAGCATGACCATGCCCGGAAGCAGAGACAGAGGCCTTGCCCGATTTGAGCCACACTGCCAGCTTGCTGTAGTGATCCTTCTTTGTCTTTTTTTCGAAAATCCACGGCAGACCTCGCATCCCTCCTGATCACGGTCTGGATGCAGGCAATACAGACATTTATGGTGTCTATCTTCGACGTACACATTCCTTAATCCACACTTCGCGCAGAATTTGAAGAAGAATCTCTTCTCCTCGTTCATGGTGGAAAGGTGCGAAGTAGGCCCAAGTTCAAGCCTTCTCGAAACTCAATGTAATATGATCTTTGCCGAAAGCGGGTCCCCGCTGCCAGTAATCGACCTCCGGTCCTACGATGAGAAAAAAATCGGTCAAAAACTTTGCAAAAATTTGCAGAAAAACTTGAAATATGAAAAGAGAGCAGGAAGAGGACTCCAAACACTGAAGCGTGCATTAGAAATCTGAAGATGGCCACCAGAGGTTGAGTTTAGGGAGAGGACTGTCATTGGATGGGGGCAGTATGACCCAAAAGACAGTGATTGGTTTAGAGGAGGAGAAATATATTTTTCAAGATAAAGTGAAACTGTTTTCTTTTTACGTAGTATTCCCAGCCTGACGACAGGGAATATTCATGAGCATGCCAGAAACCCATGCTGGAGAACTGGAGCTTCAGTGAACATTTTCTTCAATAGAATGAAGCCGCTCGCCTGCTCGGATGACCAAACATTCCATGTATTCTTCTTTAGAAGTTGAATGATAGGTTGTAGAATGGCAGAGAAATTAGGAATAAACTTCCTATAGAAGTTGGCTAGTCCAAGGAACGATTGTATTTGTTTCACGGAAACCGGTTGTGGCCAGGATGTAGTAGCTAAAACCTTGCGAGGGTGCATGGAAATGCCTGATTGACTAATGACAAATCCAAGATAATGAAAGGAGGAAGTATGGAACTGACATTCTTCAGGTCTAGCAAGTAGATGGTTTTCTCGAAAATGGTTTAAGACCCAAGTAACATGAGACAACAACATAATGGAAGAGCATGTCAGAAAAAAGACCTGGTCCATGAATCGCTGAAAGATAGCTGGGGCATCAATTAATCCAAATGGCATAACAAGATATTCGTAAGGCCCGAAGGGCATCCAGAAAGCCATTTTCCACTCGTCCCCTGATTTTATTCAGTTGTGGTGGTACACCCCTCAAAGTTCCAGTTTAGAAAATAGAACAGCCCCTTGCAATGCTTCATGTATATCTGCTGTTAAAGGCAATGTATATTTATTTTTTGAGTAACCTGATTGAGACCACGGTAATCAAGACAGGGGCGTAGCTCAGTAGTTTCATTTTTTGGTACAAAAAAAAAAAAGAGGTATTTGGAGGGTCGGATAAGACTGTTTCTTAAATTGATGTCCACATCTCCTTTAGAGCTGCCTTTTCTGGTGAAGAGAGTATGAACATTCTCACGAAGGGGATTATGGCATTTGGTTGAGTGTCAATAGCACAATCCTCTGGGCGATGAGGGGGAAGAGTCCTTTCTAGTGATTCAGAGAAGATGTCAGCAAACTCTTGATATTCATTAAGCACATGATTGATATTAGATAGAGCCTGTTTATTACTCAAGTCTATGGTGATACATAGTCGATTCAATTTTCTCTTGCAGATAATGAGTGAAACAGTATTCTGATTCCAGAAACAGGGTTCCTGCAGCCCAGTTAATGTAAGGATTATGTCTCAGTAACAATTATTGTAATTGGTTATTTATAACGCGTTTAATACCCAGAGGTTTCTAAGCGCGGACCCGGGGATCGCACCTGTATTGCACCGCGTCATCCTGCTTCCACGGCGAGTGCATTGCCCCCGAGCTATCCCATTCCTAGAACCACAGGATTGTGTGCAGCCTTTATTATATCAAACCGCAGGACTTCACAGTGGTTGTTGATCGGCAACTTCACTGCTTTTGATCTTTGTCTTATGGGACCAGAGGAAAGTTGCATTCCATCCATTCCTTCCACAACTTAACTTCTCACGAGGAATGTTGGGACGTCCTGCCCATTCATCATCTAAGAACATACCCATCGCACTGCAGTCCACCAAGACTTAGACCGCAATGGTTTCTTTGTCATCTGGCTGCAATGTAACGCGGAGTACCACTAGAGAGGTACGTACAGGTGAATCAAGGGTCCAAGAAAAAAAGGAGACGCTTTCATCCTCCTGTTTCCTAGCTCCATTCAGGAACGGGAGGTGGCGTTTCCCGCACGCCGAGGGGGAACTATTGAGCAATTCTGTACCATGTGTTTAGGTGAAGCACAATATAAACAGAGACCCTGATCGATTCTACGGTTTCTCCCCTCATTAGTTAAGGGACCACGCATATAACCCACTGGCATAGGTTCTGTGGAAGAAGGTGCTGCTTTCCTTTCTTGCTGACGAAAGTCAATCTGCATGGACAAATCAAGGAGCGCTTGGAAACTATCGTGTCGTGCCACCCTGGCTAATTCATCTTAACTCAACTCAATTGTTATGTGAGGTTATGACTTTGAAATATACAAATGGGTGTAGTGTTCTACATAACCAATGAGGTTATTTCGGGAATAGGACCCATACAGGACTTAACTCCCTATGAGGTTTTAGGGGCCGTCCCCTGCGTTACCAGTACCCCTTTTGTTGTATATATAAGTCTTACTAGCCCTTTACTGGTACGCTACCTCGAGGGCAGACCACTGCCACCCCTGAGTGCCCCCCCCCTTCGAAACATATAATTCATCTTTTATGTCTTTGTTCAACCCTTGTCTAAAGAGAGTGGAACAGTTATTTGGAGACCAATCTGCTTCCTTAGCCAAATGACCTTGAATTTTGTTACATATCTGTCACATTGTTAGATGTATGTCCCGAGATCCTTCCTGAAACTCCAGCAGTTTCTCTTGAGCGGCATAAACCATGTCTGGGCAGTCAAACATTGCTTTAAACGCAGCTAGGAAAGCAGCATAGTCATACAAATGTGGAGCCCCAGCACAGACCAACGCTCTTGCCCAAGTAAGTGTGTTGTCAGTTAAATAAGAGATGATAAAGCCCACTTTTGCTCTAGCGGAGGCACAGAAGGAGAAATTACTTGCAGTAATGTTCTTTCTATGGATTCTTCTACTGCAGATTCCTCATCTGATAGATATCCTCATCCAGCTCTTCGGCTTGGAAACTTTTTCGACAGGGGGCGTAGTGGACCCCGACTCGGCGGTCGATCCGTCTTGCTCCGTGCTCAATCGCCGGTATATATATATCGTCACTATGCCCATTACCTCAGTTCCTCCCCTTTTCCGGGTGCCTGAAAGCTGCAGAGGAAAACAATGGGAGGTAAGGATAACCAACTTGTAAAAAATGTAACGATCAGTAACATCCCAAAGTGGAGACCCTGCAGAATTAGAAAATGAAGAGATTCTTTTTTGGTGAAAAACAGTCTACTAGCCAGATTACAGCGGTCACCTCAGAGCCATCACCAGGCGTCCCTTCGCTAAGACAGATGCGCCAAGCCTTGAGAACTTTCTGAACAGGGATGGATGGGAGGGGCAATGAGGAATCTGCAGGAGAAGAATCCATAGAAAGAATATTACGGTAAGTAATTTCTCATTGAATGGATTGCTTTTCTCCTGCAGATTCCTCATCGGATAGACTCCCCAAGCAGTTAGGACAACGAAGGCGTGTAGAAAGTGGTACATTAGTAGATTTTGCAAAACTGCCCAACCAAACCATGCATCAGCCCTGCGGGCAACATCCAGACAATAGTGCCTAGTAAACATGTGCAAGGACGACCATGTGGCCGCATGACAGATATCGCTAATGGGAACTCCTCTCTGCAAGGCTGTAGGAGCCCGAGAGCCGTCACACCGAGTGTGCCCTGATGCCGGGAGGAATCTCCCTCCCTGCAGACTGGAAACATTCTGTGATGCAAAGAATAATCCAACGAGACCGAATCTTAGTTACAGCCAGACCCCTGCAGGATAATGAATGGGCCACGAACAGCTGGTCAGGTTTTCGGAACTCAGACGTCCTAGCAACGTAAAAGTTCAAGGCTCTTTTGGGATCTAAATGGTGGAACCACTCTTCCCACATATATACAATCGAAAGATTGAGGGGAAATTATTTGATGGCCCCGGGATTCGTCCCCCCTGAAAGGGCTTACGCAAGCTTCCAAACTAAGGAATCCCGTTGCCTTTATGCTGTGCCCCACAGGCAGAATAATGAACACTATTGGATCACAATACCTATGCTTATTAACCAAATTACATTCGACCACTAAAGAAATTGCATATTACAAAACATGATTTTATTAAGATAATAGATTAAAAATGTATTAAACAATCTGTGTAAACAATCCATAGTAATAAAAACACACTTTACATAGACAACTGGTTACCTAAAATTCATACCACACAGCAAGAAGCTCACAAAGTGCAATTGTGCTCCATTTCTACTAACACCCCTCACATACAGATGTTAGTCCACACTCTCTTCACCATACATTATTGTACATTCACCAGTCAAATACACAAAACAGAGCTCTCAAATTCTGAATTGCTCCCTCCAGACCGTTTGTGTCCTTATTTAGCGAATCCTATTAAAGGTTCTCATTCATTTAATTAATCATTAACAACGTTGCTTACACATAAAGCAACCTTAATGCCCAACATGTTTCATTCTTTTAACAATGTTAGACAAATGACAGAACTTCTTCAGGGGAAATTCGACAAACAGGGTTTCATGGTATTCTCATACTTTGTGTGATAGTGTTCCTCTGTAGCCCATGACAGCTTTAATAAATAAGGCTGCGCACGGCATCGTAGGGCGTTCCCAAAGTAAAACGACCCACCGTTGCAGTCAGCACCACGTGCACTGATGCCACGGTCTTTGCGCAGCTATCAGAGGAGAAAGATCCAGTCGTGGTAGCAGTCGTCTGGTTTCACTTAATCCTGTAAGTGGGACCGCCTATTGTATTGGTCCATCCAATTGGCACTAGGACGAGAAGCCGCTCAATTAGCTCTTCTTAAACCGTTTCCATATGCTATGCGTCCTGCGTCACGTCCACCGTACTAGCATCCGTACTGCCTCGATCACCTGGTGTTAGGGAACCACTCTTCCTCCATAGAGGGGTCTGGAGGAGGGTAGAAGAGCGGTAAATCTATGGAGTGAGACAGATGGAACTCAGAAACCATGTTTGGGAGAAAGACTTAAAGGAAAACCTTTTCCACAATAATGCCTGCAACTCACTAACCCTCCTGGTTGACGTGATCGCAACCAAAAAGGCTGTTTTCAAAGACAACAGTCTCAAGGAACAGGAATGTATGGATTCAAGCGGAGCCGCCATCAAGAATGCCAGAACCAGGGGGCGTGGCCTGCAGCGACACCGATGTGGCTGTTCTGCTGATGGCCGTCACGCTGAGCCCGATTTATTTCCTTTGAAATTCTGTCCCTGCCGGTTCCTGCCGGTTCCTGGTAAGCAAAACTTCAACCTCTTCTTTTGGAAGGTGCTGGGAGACTGCAGCAGCGAGGGAAACGTTGGAATCCTGGGGATGCAGCTGATTTGATTCTTTGCGAGGAAGCCAGCTCCTGAGGGTGAGAAAGAGCTCCAAGATGGTGGGCGGGCACCCTCGGAGCATCGGCAGAGTGCACCTGCTATGGAATGGTGAACGGAGGTGAGGGCGGCCCCAGCGCTCTGACCTAGACTACCAGGAAATGCACGTGTTCAGAGTGGGGGGGCTGCCTTTAAGACCCTGAGGAGGACACAGCATTAACGACAATAGAAAGGGAAGCCCGCCCCATCCCCACTGTGCCGGCATCTACCGCACTATCCCTGTCGGAGAGCTCCGTCAGCCCGTCGGTGCCTCCAGCTGTGCCCCTCCTCCCTAGGGGGACCCATAGACAGTTGCGCACTTGCTGCCACACTGGAGGAAGCTCCTCGATTTGGGAGCCAACGGCCCGACATGACATCGGCTGGATGTGATCTACACAGCGTTCTACCCACCATGGATTGACTATGCTGAAGACCTCCTGGTGGTCTACGATGTAGAAACACAGAGCGCTCAGACAACTGACATTGTTCCTGTGTGATCAGAAGATTAAATATCGCTGGCTGTTTCCTACGGTCGTCCAGTTCTCTTAAAAGGGACCTCCGACACTATTTCAAGCCTTGAGGACGCAGAAATATTCTAAACCCCTCCTCGCCGGATAAAGTGGGTGATCCATCTCCCAAGTCGCCTATCGAAACAGAAGATCTAACCCCGAAAGCTAGACGATCAATATGGTCAAAAGTCCAGAGAGGCCGCAAATTCACGTAATATGACCCCTCAATTCACATCTGGGGGTGTAAACCGAAAATAAGTTCCCTGAAACTGCTGTGACCCAGCACCCCGCTCATTGAGACATAACAGAATCCAGGGAACAAGAATCGAAATAACAGCTACAAGGGTCTCGGCACGTTCTGAGCCTGACTCCAGGGAGAATGACACCGAAAGTTCCCTGGAAGGTGCTGTCAACGGTTTTCGACAGCTCAAGAGTTTGGAACCCATGGTTGGGGCTCAATTCGAGGTTGGTTGTTATGTTGGGAAAAAAGTTTGTTGGGGCACGTACACAAGCGCTTCTAAGCGATGAATGGAAACTCCTCCCTCCCCTTAACCCCTGCATTAACGCCAGCAGTTGGCCTAGACCCTCCTTTCCAGCTCTTGAACTTTGTCAGGTTGAATGCCAAGGGCCTCAATTCGCTGAAGAGAAAATACATATTAAAGAGATTGAAAGACCTAGACGGAGCAGTGGTATTCCTGCAAGAGACTCACCTGCTTCCGGAAGACTACTCTCGACTTCGAAACAGGGATTTCCCAAAGCAATTTCTGGCCTCGGATGGCTCCAAAAAGGGAGGCACAGCAATCTTAATGTCCAGGGGCATACCGTTTGAGGTACTGGACTCCATCATAGACCCGGGGTGGGGGGGTGCTTCATAGCAGTAAAGGTAAGGCTCTGGGGACACCTGCATTCTCTGGTCTCGATCTATGCCCCGTGTGAAGGGCAGGAGTGCTTTCTGTCTGAACTAGAATCTGTCTTCCTCCCATTTCTGGAAGGCAAGCTCATCATTGGTGGGGAATTTAATGGGGTCCTTGATGCAGGCAAGGATACAAATCATGTGCCTTCCCCTAAGGACTACAAAATCGCTCTTGGGGTCCTCCACATGTTTAGAAACCTGGCAGTGGTAGATGCTTGGAGAGTGCTTCATCCAGGGGAAAATTACTATACTTTCTTCTCACAAGTTCACTGCACATCCTCACGGATTGATTTGCTCCAGGTCTCGCCCCAACTCCTGTCCTTCACGAATAAGGTAGACATTGCCTCGAAAGTCCTCACAGACCATGCTCCGGTGGTATTACAGATGAGATCCTGGATTCCCCCCTCCGACCTCCTCAGCACAATGGCGCCTCTATGATCCAATCCTGGACAATGTGGCATTAAGGGATGAGGTGGCGAGAGCAATTAAAAACTATTTCCAAGATAACCCCACAGAATTAACCTCTCCTGCCACGACATGGGACACCATGAAGGCGGTTATCAAGGGGTCCTGATGGCACATACGGCAGCATACCACCGGAGGGAAAAACAGGCGAGGACCCAATTGGAACAGGAGATAAAGACCAGAGAGAGGATACACAAAAAGAGATGGTCCCCTAGAGCCAGAGCGGCCTTGCGATGGGCCCGTAACAAATTGGAGGCACTACATGTGGAGGAGACGGTGCACACCCGACTATCGATAAAACAGGCTTATTATGCCAAAAGTAACAAGGCGAATCGCCACCTGAAGGCGAAGCTGGCGAAAGACAGAAAGCAGAATTATATCATTGGCCTCCGAAACCGCGAGGGGATCAGCTATTATGGAGAGCAAAAGAAACACCAGCTGGCACAAGAGTTCTTACAGGAGAATATGTCCAGTGGAGACAGTTCAATTGAGGCACAGAGACAATACATCACAGAGGTTTCCCTGGCCAAACTACCACAGGAAAACGTAGAAGCCGCGATTCAACAGGAGGAAGTGGAAGCCATCATCAAATCATTGAAAACTCGTGCCCCAGGACCAGATGGCCTAACATCCCAGTTTTAAGTTTTATAAGCTCTTTAGTCCCCAGCTCCTGGCTCCCCTAATGTCCCTGTGTAATATGTGTTGGGAGACGGGAAGTGCTACCCCTTCAATGCAAAACTCTTCCACAATCCTAGCGCTGAAACCCGGGAAGGAACAGAAAGATTGCGCCTTATATAGGCCAATCGCCCTTCTGAATATAGATGCTAATATCTACTCTAAGTTGATCGCAAATTCCGTAGCCCCTTCTCCTTCCGCATCTGGTTAATCCGGACCAAACAGGCTTTATTCTAGGTAGGAATACGGGGGATAACATTAGGAGAGCAATAAATCTGATAGAACTGGCATCTCGGAACGACAAAAGCGTTTGACAGGGTGAATTGGTCCTTTACAAACCGGACGCTGGAGGCATTTGCTTTTGGTGCCCTATTCAGGAGAGCGAAAGCTGACAATTATTGTGCCCCAAGTACCTCCATCCAGATAATTCAGGAGCGTGCGCCCCCGGTCCCTCTCACATATGTGAGAGAACAGGGTTGTCCTCTTTCACCTATCTTATCCACCCTGGTTATGGAGCCAATGGAACAACATGTAAGGGGAAACGACTCAATAGAGGGCCCAAGGGTGCAAGACTCGATCTCATTATACGCCGATGGTGTGCTTCTATCCATTACTAACATCATCCCCCTCCTTACGGGTGGCATTACAGGAACTCTGGGCGTTCGGACAGGTAGCAGGGTTTGACATCAATTTTGGGAAGTCGGTGGCCCTGGGGGTCGGCCTCACCACACAGGAGTTGAGGGACATTCAGGCCATCTGTCTGATCCGCTGGGACACGACTTCCATAGCCTATCTAGGGGTTCATGTGACAGCTGCTCCCAAGGACCTCTATGGTGCCAACTCCCCCCACGCCCCCTGGTTAAAACATTGGAACAGGATCTGGACAGTTGGGCGGGTCAAGAAATTTCCCTAATGGGTCAGATCTCGGCCGTCAAGATGAACCTGCTCCCCCGCTTGTTATATTGCTGTTCCTCATTCCCAGTGGAAGTCCCAAATCCTATTAGATAAACTACAACGTAAACTGCTGACCTTTATTTGACGAGGCAAATAACCCAGGATCCCAAAGAGAACGATGATGGGGGGCTCTGGATTGGGTGGTTTAGGGGTCCCTTATATATCAAAATAGGAGGGAGCAGCCCAATTAACTCACTTGCCCAAGTGGTCGGCTTCACCTACGGTGCCAAGATGGATGGAGGTGAAGCAGGAGCAAAGCCCTCTGCCCCTGCATTTTTTACCCTATATTCCGCACATGGTACGTAGGCAATGGTCTAGCCTCCTCTCTGCGACGAAACTCACTTTGAACGTGTGGGATGGGGTCCTGCGGAGGAAGACTGCTAGGGGGATGGGTCCTCTATGCCCGGTCTTTGGTAACCCTAACTTTGCTCCTGGTTCCCGCCAGGAGCGTTTAGGAGTTGGAAAGAAGGAGGGCTCCTCACGTTGGGTCAGTTATTTGCAGAAGGCCAGCCGTGCACTTTTGAGGAGTGTAAAAAAGAATTCAAACTCTTAGAGAGGGACAGGTTCTCATATGCCCAGATCGCCACTGGATTACGCACCCTGAAACAGGAGAGAGGGTCACACGACCCCTGAGCCCCCTTGAATTTACCATGGGAGAGGATTTACAAAAGGGAAGGATCTCGAAACTATACAAACTGCTGCGCAAAGACCTTCTGTCACCACGGTGCTAAGAATACATGTCCCGCTGGGAGACAGACTCACAGCTAGATGACATAGCCTGGCTAGAGATATGGGCTAGAGCCAGCGCCTCTTCCAAATGTGTGAAAAATGATGAGTGTGCGTTGAAATTACTATTCCGGTGGTATTTCCCGCCTGTATAGATCCATCATTTCCAGGCCTCATTCCCACCTACCTGCTGGCGAAACTGTGGGGCCATGGGCTTGTACTTTCCCATGTGGTGGTAATGCCCCCTGATGCAGTCCTACTGGGAGAAGATAGTGCTACTGATCCACAACATTACAGGTAGCCGCCTACCGATATGCCCGAAGACTATATTGCTGGGTGCACCATGTGAGGGTATATATCCAAAGTCGGGGGTCCGTGCAAAATGAATGACTCACCTGTTGCTGGCAGCACGTATCACTATCGCCCAGTGCTGGAAAACGGCAGAGGGCCTGGACATAGGGAGCGGGTGGGTTAAGGTTTGGGACATTTCAGTGGCGAGAGTGTTTCGGCAGCAAAGGGGGGAAAGTTGCTGTAATTTCAGGCAGTGTGGTCACCCCTACTCGAATTCGACCAAGAATTCCCAGCCCTGACTTTTAAGCCACGTCTGGTGAGACAATATTTGGACAGGATTGGGGAGCAATAATAGTTAACAGAATTACTGATACTGTGGACAGTTGGACTCCTGGGGGTGTTTTAAACGAGGGCTTGTTCAAGGTTGAAGGTTATGTATCGCTATAGCCAATGTTTTGCATATACATGTGATCTTGATGCTCCAACGATGAAAAATAATAAAAAATAAATAAATAAAAGAATGCCACAACCACATTAAGAACCCAATCTGTGACAACAAAGGGAGTTGGCTGAAACTTATTCACAAGGCCCTTCAGGAATTGGGCCATAACCAGGATCGTAAAGAAAGAACCTTGATCCGGGGACCTTTTGAACACAGACAAGGCCGCCAAGTACCCTTCGACTGTGGTAACCTGAAGACCTGCTGAGGCCAGTGACAGAAGGAACTCCATCACTGTAGTGGTGGGGCAAGAGATGGGGTGGATCTGGTGTTCCCTGCACCACACCTCAAATGTTCTCCACCTGCATGCATACAGAGATCTTGTAAAAGGTCTGCGTGCAGCCAGCAACACCTGAAGTACCTCCCCTGAGAGGTCCCAATCATCATACCTCATCCTCTCAAGAGCCACACATGTGGGTTGAGGGACTGGGAGGTCGGGTGGAGTACCCACCCTTCCGACTGGGTCAGAAAATCCAGGCGCTGAGGCAAACAGTGACGTAGACAGATCCAAGAGATCGGAGTACCATGTTCTCCTCACTCAGTCCGGGGCGATTAAGATCATGGTCGCTCAAAACCTTGTCAACGTCCTGAGAACCAAAGGAATAAAGGGAATTGGGGGGGGGAGACGTAGTGGAGAGGGAAGGTCCAATCCACCAGGAAAACGTCCCCAAATGCACTGTGCGCTGGGAATTCCATGAGCAAAACTGCCTGTATTTCCTGATGGACTCCGTGGCAAACAGATCCACTGCTGGGGTACCCCAGAGAGCGAAGATCTCCTTCAGGACTTCCTGGCACACTTGTCACTTGTGCGAGACCGTGCTCTGCCGGCTCAGAGCCTACGCCAGGCCATTCTCTGTACCCGCCATATGAACTGCTGAGACCGAGATCCAATTCTCCAGCAACCTGAACCATAGCTGCATCGCCTCTCTGCAGAGGGGGAGGTAGCGCACACCACCTGGCTTGTTCAGGTAGGGCATGACCACTGTGTTGTCCATCAGAATCAGACCATGCTTCCCCTTGAGATATGGGATGGAAGCCTGATGGCTCGCAACTCCAGCCTGTTGATGTGTCACCTGGCTTCCATTGCTGACCAAAGTCCACTCACCTGCAAGCCCTCGCAGTGAGTGCCCCAACCTTTCAGAGATGCATCTGTGACCATTGGGGCCTGAGGCCCAAGGGGCCAGAAGGGTTCTCCTGCCATAGGATTGCTGTGGTTGGTCCACCAGCTGAGGTCGTGGACCACTTGGCTGGACACCTTGAGAGGATGCGTGAATGCTCCGAGGTCCTGTGACCACTGACCTTTCAGGAGCCATTGTTTGGATCAATTTGCAGCCTGGCCTCTGGCACTAGAAAAATACAGGAGGCCATGAGACCTAAGAGGCAGAGGAAAGAAGCCGCTGGTAAGGTGGCGTGATTCAGGAACCATTGTACCATCTGTGCTATGCTGTCGACTCTCTCTTCGCGAGGGAAGGCCGACCCCACCAGTGTGTCTAGAACTGCTCTGATGAACAGGAGCCTTTGGACTGGCATCACATGGGACTTCTTAAAGTTCAGGGTGAAGCCGAGCCTGTGCAGTAGTAGGCAGGTGTCCTCCAGATGAGATGAGACCTGCCCGGCCGACTTCCCTCGATCAGCCATTTGTCCAGGTAGGGAAATAAATGGACCACGGATCTCCTAAGGTGAGCTGCGACTACCGCCATGAGCGTGGTGAAGAACCTTGAAGCGGAGGTCAAACCAAAGGGAAGCACTTTAAACTGATAGTGCTTGTCCCCTATGAGGAACCTCAAAAACGTCCTGTGCTTTCGATGTATCGGCACATGAAAATATGCATCCTGCATATCTATGGACACCAGCCAGTCCTGAAGTTCGAGAGCGTGGAGAATTTCTCTTAACGTCGCCATCCTGCATTTGTCCTTCCGCAGAAACTTGTTCAAGGCCCTGAGGTCCAGAATGGGACAGAGACCTCTTCCTTTCTTGGACACCAGGAAATATCGGGAATACCAACCCAACCCTCTATGATTGGGAGGTACCTCTTCCGAAACACCATTCAACAACAGGGCTTGCAGTTCTTCTTGTATCTCCTGTCCCAGTTGGATTGGAGGCAGTGGGGGTCTGTTCGGTGGTTTTCTTAAGAAGGGTAGACAATAACCCCACCGAACGAACTGCAGGGTCCAGGCATCGGAGGGTATGTCCTGCCACTTTTCTGCTAACCGTCCACCAACCGGCAAGTTGTGGGAGGGGAAATCAAGGCGGCTTAGAGGGCGGTGCCACCCAAGCTGCTGTTTGCTGGCCGCTAGAAGCTCCTCTGGCCTTTCCGGGATGTGAGAAAACGCCTCTGCCCCTGTCTGGCCTGTGGGAGCTGTGTTTTCCTGCTGTAAGGCACAAAGTGCCTGTATCCTCTGCACCTAAAGGCAGAGCTGAAGGCAGGTTGGCAAGCTGCACAGCTAGTCACAGCGATTTTGCGGCTATTTTAGACTAAACGCTTCCAGAGAGTCATCAGCATTCTGGCCAAAAAGAAACTCTCCCTCGAAAGGCATGTCCACTAGCTTATTCTGGACGTTCAGGGAGAAACCAGAAGTTTTGACATATGCTTGTCTTCTCCATACTACCGCCGACCCCATCGAACGGCCAAGGCAGTCGGCCACGTCCAGGCCCATGTGCAACAACTGCTTGACTACCTCCTTCCCATCCGACACTAGCCATGTAAACCTAGCCCGCATTTCCCCCTAGGGGGATATACTGTGTTGCCTGCTCCACGGCTTTCCATTGACCAATTGAGTATTTAAAACAATCCACAGGTAACATTGGTGGCATTTAACTCCATGCTGCCAGAAGTAAAGGCCTTCTTGGCCATTGTGTCCAACCTTTTACCTTCTCTGTCTGGAAGCAGATTTGAAGTGAATGCCGCAGGTCTGGTGGTGATTGTGGCTACCTGCATAACAAGCCCTTCCGCAGAAGGGTGAGAAGCCAGGAAAATTGTATCTCCTCTTGCGGGTCTGTACTTCTCGGTAAAGTTGGAGTTGACCAGGGGAATGGAGCAGGGATGTTGCCACAAGGAGGCTAGGGGGTCTGCAATTGCCAGATTTATTAGCATCTTATGCTCAGTTACAGGTCCTTCATCCAAGAAGTCCGTCAGTTCGTAGCCCTGAGCAGGTGCTGAAGAGGACTTTAAACCTAGTGTTTCTACCACCCTTTCCACAGAGGTCCTAAATTTAGCATGGGTGTGCGTATAATGCTGACCCCGTTGATATCGGACCTCTGGAGACGTATCCAGGTCACTGGAATCATGTAACCCTTGGGCTAATGCCAACAGGTCAGCATGGTCGTCAAAGAAATCACCACCTCCCAACCATGTAAACATGGGATCAATGTACCCCGCTCATCGCCCTGATCGGTGCCGAAAATGTATTGCATGTACTCGAAGAATACCGACCTGGAGAACGGAGCGAAAGATCTGTCGCCGATATTCGGCACCAAGGGTTTTTCTTTTGACGCTGATCGAGGCAATATATGGACGTCAGCCTCTCGACGTTCTAGAGAAGGAACAGCCGTCAATGCTTTACGCACCTTTTTCGGCATCAAGCCAAATGCTTATCTGACGCCGATGGTGTTGACGGATTGGCAGGCGTGGGTTCAGGAGTGCCCATCGCCACTTTCCCCCGCTGAGGCCTGTTGGGGGGACACCTGTAGCAGCCAGAGTTTTAAACATTTGCAGCATTTCTTTCTTGAAACTTTCCCACCCTTCTCGAGTGGTTGGCCCAGCCGAGGGCTTACCTTGCTCAGACGACGAGTTGGACTTGTGTCGATGGCAGTGGCGTTGCTTCTTCTTACGCGACGAAGAAGAACAAGTTACTTTCTTACCTGGTAACGTTCTTTCGATGGGATGTTCCTCGGAAGTATTCCACATCTATGACAGGTAATCACCACAGCTGTGCTGCTTCGGAAGATTTTCGGCGTCTGCGTCCTGCGTCGATGACGTTGATACGCTCCCTCGAGCCCACGTCACCAGATGTTATAAGTAGGATGCACGATGCCAGTAGCCTCAGTTGTAGTTTTTTCCCAGAAAATGTGGCACCAATCTTATGCCAGTATGACTACAGAAAGCCTTGCGGAAACGTAAGCTGCAATCGCATAAGAAATTCTGTAGAGGGGCAGGTTGGGAGGGTGCGATGTGGAATACGTCGGAGGAACATCCCATCGAAAAAAATGTTAACAGGTAAGAAAGTAACTTGTTCTTCGAAGAGATTGTGTCTTCCGACGTATTCCACATCTATGACAAACTCCCAAAGCAGTACCAACGTATGGAGGTGGGAAAAGAATTTAGAATTTTAGAATGCCCAATTAAATTGCAGAATAGAGGACCGCCTTGCCAAAGGCCAAATCTTGCCTATGGATAGAATCCAGGGAGTAGTGTTTTACAAAAGTATGGACAGAGACCCAGGTGGCTGCTTAACAAATGTTACGAATGGGAACAGCCCTCTGCAGAGCAGTAGAGGCAGCCACACCCCTAGTAGAATGGGCCTATAAGCCTACCGGAGGGTCCTTACCCGCCAAACGGTAACATTCAGAAATTGTCAAGATAATCGATCTAGACAAAGTCTGCTTAGTAACAGCTTGTCCCAAACGCCTTCCAGCGTATCCTACAAAGAGCTGATCATCCACTCTGACCCGGGACATGCGTGAGATGTAGAAAATTAAAGCTCTCCTAGGATCCAACCTATGGAGCCTCTCCTCTTCCTTACCAGGATGCGGAGGAGGATAGAATGCCGGAAGAATGACCTTCTGGTTTAAATGAAATTCCGACAAAACCTTCAGAAGAAAAGGACGAACCCTAAGGACAACCCTGTCCCTTTGGAACACCGTGAAAGGTGGCTTAGCGGAGAGTGCCTGCAACTCACTCACTCTACGAGCGGAAGTAACCGCAACTAAAAAAACAGTTTTAAAGGTCAACAGTCTCAAAGGACAAGAATGTAAGGGCTCAAACGGCGCTCCCATCAAGAATTTTAACACTAAATTCAAATCCCAACCAGGTACCTGGAAAGGTGAAGGTGGAAACACATTAGTGAGCCCTTTAAGAAACTGAGAAGTCAAAGGAATCTTAAAATAAGAACAGTCCTCAGACGAGCGCTTAAATATGGACAGCGCCGCCAGGTAACCCTTAATGGTACCCACTTGTAGGCCCTTGTGGGCTAACGAAAGCAAACAAGCCAGAAGCATAGGAGTGTCACAAGAAAAAGGATCCACATTCTTAACCCTGCACCAGTCGCAGAACTTTCTCCAATGGCAACAGTACAGGGACTTTGTTGCGGGCCTTCTGGCCGAGAGCAACACCTCCATCACGTCTTCAGGGAGGTCCCAATCCTTGTATCTTAACCTTTCAGAAACCAAGCATGAAGGTTGAGAGACTTGTCCTCTGGATGGAGAACCCGACCCCCCTCCTGTAAGAGCAGATCGTCTCGATAGCGAAGACGGCGTGGAGGGCAGATGGACATGTCGAGAAGGTCTGGGTACCACGCTCTCCTGGCCCATGCCGGTGCAATGGGGATCACTCGGGAACCGAACCTCTGTAACCTCCGCAACACTTGCAGGATGACAGGGACAGGAGGAAACGCGTACAGGAGTGGGAAGGACCACTCCACTACAAACGCGTCCCCTAAGGCTACTCTTACAGGAAATTCCCGCAAGCAGAATCTTTTGCACTTCCGGTTGACACTGGTGGCGACGAGATCCACTTGCGGGGTCCCCCAAAGGGCAAAGATCTCCAAGAGAACTTCCTGAGCCAGCTCCCACTCGTGAGAGACTGTGCTCTGCCTGCTCAGAGCGTCCGACGCCTCGTTTTCGTCTCCGGCCAAATGAACTGCCGAGATAGAAATTTCCTGCTGGATGGCCCAAAACCAGAGCTGCATCGCCTCTCTGCACAGAGAGAGAGACCCTGCCCCCCCCCAACCTTTTTGTTGAGGTAGTGCATGGCCACTGTATAATCCGTCAGAATCAGGACATTCTTCCCCCGCACAGACGGCAGAAAAGCCTTCAGGGCTAGCCTGACGGCCCTCAGATCCAACAGATTGATATGGAGTCTGGACTCCGACGGAGACCAGCGACCGCTGACTGTCAACTCGTTGGCATGAGCTCCCCATCCCGCGAGGGATGCATCCGTCACGATCGTTACCTCCGACCAGGGTAGCCAAAATGGAGCACCCTTCAACAGATTGCTTTCGACGGCCCACCACAGAAGATACTGGGCGACCGAGGGCGGCACCTGAATGGGGTCAGACATCCTGCCAGAGGACTGCGACCACTGCATCTTGACAGCCCACTGCAGAGATCTCATCCGCAGCCTGGCCTCTGGCACCAGGAGAATGCAGGATGCCATGAGGCCGAGCAACCTCAAGAACTCGAACGCCGAGAGACTCTGGGCATGTTGAAACTTGTGCACCATCTGCAGAATGTGATGAGCCCTCACCTGGGGAGGCGAACACTGCCCCAGGGATGTGTCGAGCCCTGCTCCGATGTACTGGAGCCACTGGGTAGGTGTCAAGTGGGACTTCTTTAAATTGAGGGAGAAGCCCAGCTTGTGGAGGGAGTGGCAGGTGACTGACAGATGATCCAGGACTAGCTCAGGAGAGCGTGCCATGATCAACAAATCGTCCAGTTACGGGTAGACGTGAATTCCACCCTTTCCTGAGCTACACTGCCACCACCACCATGAGCTTGGTGAAGACCCTTGGGGCGGAGGTCAATCCTAACGGCAGGACCCGAAACTGAAAGTGCGAGTCGCCAACTGCGAACGTCAGGTACTTCTTGTGCTTGGGATGAATCGGCACATGAAAGTTAGCGTCCTTGAGGTCGAGAGACACCAACCAGTCCTGAAGTTGAAGGGCCTGGAGGACTTGAGACAGAGTAACATCTTTAACTTGTCCTTCCTGAGGAGCTTGTTCAAACTACGCAAGTCCATGATGGGTCTCAATCCCCCGTTCTTTTTCGGGATCAAAAAATATGGGGAATACCATCCCTTGTTCCTCTCCGCTACAGGCACCAGTTCTATGGCGCCTTTCTCCAGCAGTGATTTGATTTCCTGCGCAAGGAGCGGATCCCGACTCATCTTGAGGCCTTTGCCGAAAAGGAAGACAGTAGCCGTGGGCTATGATCTCCAGAACGCACACATCTGAAGTAATGGCACGCCATTCTACAAGATGCTGCGCCAGCTTTCCCCCAACCAGCGAATCATGGGACATGGCCTCATGACTGAGCTGAAGCGGCTGCGGCAGTGCCTGAGGGAAAAGAGGAAACTGCCCGAGTGGCTTTGGCACCTCGAGAACCTTGTTTTCCACCTCTGGTACTCCTACACTGGTCCCTTTGACTTGCAGCTCCCCTCGATCAACCAAAGGTAGAGTAGTATCGAAAGGAACCTCCCCCCCATTGCTGTCCCCTAAGACGAAAAGGCAGAGGTTGGCGAACTGCAGCGCTCAACGACTTTGCTGCAGCTTTGGAGGTCTGAAACCTCACAAGGCTCCCATCAGCCTTGCTGCCAAAAAGATGGTCACCATCAAAGGCCATGTTGAGAAGCCGGACTTGTACATCAGGAGCAAACCCCGACTTCCGCAACCACGCAACTCTGCGCATCACGGTGCTCGCCGCCATGGACCGCCTGACACAGTCTGCCACGTCCAGACCCGATTGAACGGATTCACACATGGCATCCTTGCCATCTTGTACAAAGGCAAGAAAGACAGCCTGTTCCTCCCCTTCGGGAATATGTTCAGCCGCCAAAGATATACAGTTCCACAGAGTGTGAGTGAAACGTGCTAAGGCACACACAGAGTTGGCTGCCTTCAAAGCCATACCCCCTGAAGAAAACACTTTCTTCGCCCAATCGTCAAAACGTTTGTCATCCCTATCAGGAGGGATGGTAGGGTACGACGCCTGCTTTGCTGGGGCTGTAGCCACCTGCACCACCAAACTCTCTGGAGTAGGGTGGGCTGACAAGTAGCAGGGGTCACCACTGGCTCAACGGTACTTTTTCGGCAACAACTTACCCACTGCCGGGAGACTCTCCGGAGCAGTCCAAGCCGCCGCCACCCTTCTTTGCAAGGCCATATGAAATGGCAGTACCGGGTCAGTTGGTGGACCTTGGTCCAAGATATCTGTCAGGTCATCCTGCAGAAAATCCACTGGTGGCGCAGACCACGCCAAGTACTCCGTCACCCTCGACATGAGACATTGGTATGAAGACTCGGCGTGGGTGCCAGGCTCAGGCCTACCAAACTCAACCTCCAGAGAGGTGTCCAGACCACTGACGCTGTGCAAAGACTGACGCAGGTCTTCCATCTGGCTATGACCAGACAATAGTTTGTCAGGAACCTCTCATCAGGAACCAAACCTTCATCAGACCCTTCATCCACCTCAGAGATGTAATCCAGAGGCTGTAATAAATCCCTGAATGAGGGCACAGAAAAAGGTTCAAAGACAGGCCGCACTGACTTCCTCAGGGCCTTCCTCAGAGTTTCCACCGATGCACGGGGTACCTCTGATAAAGCCTCCTCAAAAGGCGTTGAGGGCATCGACGGAATCGGCGTCGAAGTAGAGCGCGGCACCGACGGCTTCGACACAGGCCTCGAGGCCGGAGCCCCGAGCGTGCCCTTCGACTACCTCGGCGCTGATGTTGTTGATGACTTCCTCGGAGGCGGAGCCTCGAGAGAGTCCCTCGACGGACATGGCGCCGATGGCGTTGACGTCTTCTTAGAAGACCTCACAGGCTCAGACAGTCTCGAGGGCGTCGAGGACCTGGACCTGGAGCGGGCATGGCTAGAGCGATCTACCTTTTCCGATCAAGACCTCGACGGCTGCCGATGATTGCGCCGACCACCCAAACCCAAAGATGTGTGAGCGGTGGCCCTAGCGCATTCCTTGCCGGCTTCTCTCGAAGGCGCGGATGGAACGGAGCCCTGCGATTCGAAAATCGCCATCATCTCCTTACGAAATGTGTCCCATTCCGCAGTAGAGGAATGCTTGTTGGGACAAGCTACCCGCCATCTGACGGAGTCCTCGGACGAGGAAGGCGACTGGTGACGAGGCAGAGGAATGGCGGGAACCACTCCGGGACCGAGACCCCCTAGACTTACGCCGATGCGGAGAGTCGCCCTTCGAATCGCCAGTCGAAAGCCCAGTGGATCTCGACTTACGGGGCTTGGAAACCCTACCGACCGTCAACTTCTTCTTCCGCTCCCGCAAGGCCTTTGATGTCAAAGACTGGCAATCGTCACAGTAATCGGTGGCGTGGTCCTCGCCGAGGCACCACAGGCAGATGTTGTGCGGGTCCGTAAGCGACATCTTGGAACCGCAGCCGGGGCACTTCTTGAAGCCCGACCGCGGGGTAGAATAAGACGAAGACATGATATCTTCACAAACAATCAAGTTTGAAGAAATGATAGAAATCAGAAGAACCGAGGCGCGCCGAGTATCTCCGAAGCGAACACGTTCGCGCAAAAAACAGAACTGAGGCTACGGGCGTTGTGCATCCTACTTATAACATCCGGTGACGTCGACTCGACGGAGGCCCTCGAGGGAGCATATCGACGCAGGACACAGAAAATTTTCCGAAAGCAGCACAGCTGTGGCGATTACCTGTGATAGATGTGGAATACGTCCGAGGACACAATCCCTTCTAAGAGTGGCTTCTTCAGTGTGACCACTTTTTGGCTTTTCGCCAATGTTTTTCCTTCTCCTTTTCGGGGGTGAGCCCTGTCTTGGCCTCGGAGGACCGGGCAAGCGACCGTGCCGGAGATTTCAGGGAAGGGTCCGTCCTGAGCAATTTCAGCAGCCTGCTCACAAATGTATTTCGACTGCCTTTTGGAGCATGACGCACATCCATCCGTGTCGTGATCCGCACCCACACCACAGACAAATGTTGTGCAGGTCCGTCACCGACATTTTGGAATGGCAGTCAGTGCACGTTTTAAAGACGGCAAACCGGTGAGTGGACTACGCTGTCGAGGATTTATGAGAGAAAATATGAATATTTAGCCAAAAACACTGAGTCGAAAACACAATTCTGTGTTCCTGCGCAGCATGCAAGCACGCAGAAAAAAGGAACTGAGGTATGGGGGATATTGACATGGTATATATACGACACATGATGTCACGTCCAGAGCTGAATCGAGCACCAAAGTCTACTACGCCCCCGGTTGAAAAGGTTTCTGAGCAGCAGAACTAGATGAGGAGATCTATCAGATCAGGAATCTGCGGGAAAATAGCAATCCACTGAAAAGAGGTTTGACGGTAAAGTGAACCAAACAAGAATCCAAGAAGAAACGTAATTTCCTTGGGGAACCATTATATTTTTCCAGAACTGTTCCTAAAGAGGGGTTTTCCTGGATGAGTACATCTCTAGCCATGACCAACTGACGCAGAGTGGCATTTTCTGCCTTAAGGGTTTGCATTTCTGTACGGAGCTCCTGCATCCCATGTAATGATATGATATATGATATGATATGGCATTTATAACGCGCCTGTACACAAGTGTTTCAAGGCGCGATGAGGCAAGGGGGGGGGGCAAAGGGAGGACAAAACAACGACCGTACTAGGCCAGGTGTCATTCAGATCGCGCAAGTGCATGGGAAGGGGGGAAAGGAAAAGTGTGCAGGGGGAAGGGAGATTCTGAACTGGGTTCATTGTCACAGGTTAATGGTCGGAGGGCGTCTCAAACTGTCTGAGTTCTCAAGATCAACAGATTGCCTCACCTGTGATTTCTTTAAAGATGGCTTATAAAGGACCTTTCCTTGGTGAGACTTCTGCTTGGACCAGGTATCATGAAGGTAAGGGCAAGACTCTCCAGACACCACCGTGGCTGAAAGGTATTACCCAGGCGAGGTAACCTCTGGAAACGACTGCCAGAAAGACATAGGAGAAAAAACCTCCCCAAAGGAAGTAAAAAACCTGTGTGCTGTAGTGAACAGCAGACTCAAGGGGATTGTGGTCAGCTTCCGGGAAAGGCACTTTGCAGACAAATGCAAACTGCTGCCTGATGGAGTACGGATGAATATACCAAGGAAGCAGAAGGTAAGAGACAATGACACTAAGGAAGTCAAACCGAACACAAGGAAGGAAGGGGGAGAAGCCAAGTAGAGAGTCCAGGAGGAGGTAGGCATGGAGAAGACCAGGAAAGGGGAGGACAGGTACTAAACATAATAGCATGCTGAGCAAGGCATAATTATCCAGCGTCGAGACGTAGTTTCTCTGTGTCCGCGTTCTGCTTTATTAAACGCGACCCGCAGGCTGCAGCCAGTGTGCTGTACTTCCTAGAACCACTAGAGTACATGTTCAGCTTCTGTATGGAACTGCAAAGCACCATATTGGGAGAAAATGGCGCCCGGTACTCACAGTGACATTCTCCAGGAAGACCATGACGACCAAGGTCTGCATTTTATGACATCAGGGTGAGCAATTGTAATAAAAAAGAATTGGGGTTCAAACAGAGCGCCCATAAGAAATATTTACACTTATTTGAAAACCCAAGCAGGGACAACAAACTGGTGTGTGGTAAACTGATCATACAATCTCTGCAGAAATTGCACACCTGGGGAAAGCTTGAAAACTAGCCATGTTCCTGGGTTCTCTTGACAACCTAAATAGTAGCAATATACCCCTTCACAGTGCCAATCTGCAGATCCTTCAGGGCCAAAGAAAGCAGAAAACCCAAAACGGAGGATGTGGACCAACTAGAAGGTTCCAGATCCCTCTCTCGGCACCAATCCAAAAACGTATGCCACCTGCAGTCTTAGATGCATTTGGTGGCGGGCCTTCAAGCAGAGAGAAGTACACCCACAACGTTGTTTGATAAATCCACCTCTGTATACCTCAACCTTTCAGCAGCCAGGCATGAAGGGTTCAGACTGCTGAGGTTCAGGTGGAAGACTTGTCTTCTCGAATGGGAGAGCAGGTCTACTCTCCATGGAAGGCACCAAGAAGGGCAGATGGAGATGTCCTGCAACTCCAGGTACCATATACTCTGGGCACAGTCTGGAGAGATCAAAATCATTGTGGACCAAACAGGGGTTGCCTCCTGAAAACAAGTGGAATGGCCGAGATCTGGGAGGAATGAAAAGAGCAGGTCAAAAGTCCACTTGAAAGTTTGTGCATCCCCCAGAGCTCCATGTCGAGGAAACTCCCTGGAGAAAACCACATGCACTTCCTGTTTACACAGGAAATGGAGCTATCCAGCTGAGGAGTGACCCAAAGGTAGGTGGGGGGGGGGGATCTTCTGCAGAACTTCCCAAAAGAGCTCCTACTCATGGCAGGCCAGATTCTGTCTGTTCAAGGCATCCACAATTGCATTACAGACAAGTCATTATGCAGCAGCAATAACCACATTCACATTGCTTCTCTACACAGAGATAAGGATCCTAAACCACCCCTCTTGTTGAGGTAGTACATGGCTACTTTGTTGTCTGTCAGTACTAGCATAGTTTTGCCCTACACAGAAGGAAGGAAAGCAACCAGCGCTATCCTGATAGCTCTCAGTTTCAGCAAATTAAGGTATTCTCTGCATTCTGATGGAGACTCTAGGTCACTCACAGACAGGTTTTGTCAGTGATTGCCACAGTCTTTCAAGAACACGTCTGTGACTAGTACCAGTTGGGGCAATGGATGTTGAAAGCTGAGCTCAATTCAAAAGGTTGTCTCACAGGAAACATTTCAGGTCTCCGGACCGGAAGAAAGCCTGATATATGATATGATGATATGGCATTTATAACGCGCCTATACACAAGTGTTTTAAGGTGCTGAAGTATATACCTGAAATTGAGACCACTGCCAACAGAGATGCCACTGGAGGAACCGACGCTCTGGCACCACTAGGATGCAGGAGGTTATAAGACCAAGCAGATGCAGGAAGGCTGAGGCCGAGACCCTCTCCTGAGATTTGAGGATATGTACTATCTTGGAGATGTTTGCCACTCAATCCTCAGTGGGAAGGTCCGGCTCAGGTGAGATAAACCGAGGGCCTGGGATGGTGTAATCTGAAGTTTCTTGAAGTTCAGGGGGAAGCTCAAGCTGTGCTTCATTAAGAAATCCCAGTCTATAGTCGGATTTCGACTGCTTTTGACTACAAATCTATGACCAGAGCTTTAACTGCCGGGTTAAAGGGCAGGAGGGTCGCTCTCTGAGCACGGTGCATATTGAACTCTGGAGAAATGTCCAGACTACTTGCTTCTTAGAGGTCAACTGCAAGCTTCAGCAAGTCACATACCTCTCATTAAAATTCCACAGGGAAGTCCCTAACTTCCCAGGGGCAAAACTGCTCTAACCCGAAGGGGGTGGGTCACCTTCTTCTCCATAAATGCTGGTCATTCGAGACATAAACGCGCCCATAGTGAGCGGATCATACTCCAGAGGAATTTCAACACAGAGGGCGCCATGGAGTGAAGTGTCAGAGCTGGAAGACTGACATTGGAAGATGGAGCGGTGCAGCCCAGAAAGGGATCCTCACCCTTTTTAACCATGGCCGAGCCCCAAGGAGTATGGTGGAAGATTTTTGTGGAGTCTCTGCCGGGTTATCCGAGCACCGTGGACTCAGAAGGGCCAGCGGGACTGAGGCTAAAGCTGTTGGTGCCACGAACAGAGCCACCAACGGCTTGGCAAAGATGTTTAACATCTTTAGCCAAAAGGACTCCCATCCTGCTTGTGTGGAGGGCTGGATGGGAAAAGGTGGTGCATGGTCTCATAGGAGACTGGGTGACTCCTCTTACACGAAGAGGAATAAAAATGATGCTTTGAAGACCCGCTGAGTGAATGTGGCATTTGGTTTTTATTCACTGTGCACACCGTTCTGTGGTTCGAGGCTTAGTGTCTGGCAACCTCCAATGGGTTGGTCTGTTGTCCTTTAACAAATGAACAATAGTTTTGTAGTCCGCTCACAAATTGCCTTTGGGTGCATCAACTGGCACGACCCGCAATCCTGAGTGTGGTGTTTATCTCTAAAGCAGTACAGGAAGAACCTGTGAGGGTCAGAGACAGGCAATTGACACCCACACACTAGTTGAGTTCAACATGGCACGAAACGATAAGAAATAACCGTCAAACAAAGCCGTGTTCCTAAAGCGACCAGTGCGCATGGAAAAAAGGAATTAAGGTCACAGAGTGCCACGCCTCAGTATATACTGGCCTCAACATCATGTCCGGAGTGGGGAGCATAGAGGTGATCAGAGCTGCGCTGTGTCCCCCTGGCAGCAGAAAAGTTTCAGAAGAACAGCTCTGCTGGGAGATAGCTATCGTTGATGAGGAATCTGTGGAACGGAGGAATCCATTTGAAATAAGATTATTTATTTTTGGAAGAAAGCATTAAAAAGTACACAACAATGAGAGGTTTGCATAAAACATACCTCTAGTAACTCCTTCTGCGTTTCTTCAAGTTTTATCTTCCATTTGCCCTCTTCATCTTCCACACTACACTGCAGCCTCTGTAAAATGCCCTCCTGGAAAGAGAAAAACACAATTACATCTTGCTAATGTTCTTGCTGATGGATTAGTCCTTCATCCCACAGAAACCTCATCTTAGATATTGTTTATTTTTGTGTTTAGTTTATTTATAAACCTTTCACAATTTACTTGGCATGATTATGCAAGATCAAAAAAATAGCTTACAGTATAGATGTAAAAAATCTTTCTCTTGAAAAGAATAACATAAAAGAGAGAAATCATCCTCAGTTTAAAATAAAAACATTCTTTAAAACTCAATGTCCAGGATCTTATAGAGATATTTAATAGAAGCAATTATTAGAGAGATTGCATTATTGTTCAGGATTCTTGCCCAAAATTCATTAGACTCAAGACTGGCTCGATTATAGATAGGCGCTTTCGTCAAGTAGCTTGTGAAGTAGCGCTGTTTGCTAGAACGTCCATATATAACTGGATCATTGGATAAGAGACCAACGGTGATGTTTACTGGAGCCCCACCCCCTATTATCCAGAAGTCCATTTAATCTGAGGGGCGTGCACGCTTTTGGCAAGTAGCTTGTGAAGTAGCACGTTTTGCTGTAACGTTTAGATGTTACTGGATCATCGGATAAGAAGCCAATGGTGATATTTACTGGAGCCCCGCCCCCTATCACCCAGAAGTCCATTTAATCTCAGGGGGGCGCGTTTTTGGCGCGCACGTGTTTTCGGCAAGTAGCTTGTGAAGTAGCGCTGTTCGCTCTCTCACGTGCTCGTCCCACACCGAGCCGCCACCCGCGAACACCGTGAGTGTCCTCTTCATGGAATTGAGTTTTGCTGGTAATATGAACACGCTACGTGCTGGTAAGGCTCCCCTTTGTTGCTTGCAGAAACCCCTTGGGGCTCCCCCAGCGGAACGATTGTTACGCTCGAGTTGAGCATGTGCACGTAAAGTTATATGTCACCCGGGATTGCTGCCAGATGGGAAACTAGCTAAAATGACTAGTTTCTTTAGCACAATAGAACATAATAAAGATGCAACAGGTCTCTTGAATGTGAAGGAGGAAGACATTACTCGTAATGAAATTGTAGAGGACCTTTGTGTAAGCTTAACTTGCATAGGCTTCAAACTCTTCTCTCAGGTACTACAACGATAAAGCGTAACAGTTTCTGTAAATGATGAGGATGTATTAACAAATAATGATGTAGCAGTTGAAGAAACTGTGTGTATGAGAAACGATAGATCGCTGAGGGTTATATTGATATGACATGATAGGTTATTGAGAACGCGCTTAATACCCAGAGGTTTCTAAGCACGGACCCGGGGATCGAACCTGTGGTGCTCCGTGTCGTCTTGCTTCCCAGGCGAGCGCGTTGCCCTGAGCTATCCTCCCGAGACAATGCCCTTCCACTTTGAAAGAAACAGATATGAATGCCGGTATAGGAAAGGAAGCCCTGGTCTGGCACCGAGAGTTCTGTCCTTGAGAGCCATTGCGAAGATAGATATAAAGAAGGTATTACTGTCATCCAAACCAGTAAAAATAAGTGACTCAGTGATTAGTACCAAGGAATGTGAATCTACCGCACATGGAGTGAACGGCGGCATTTTTATCAACAGTGCTCCCCCTGGATGTGCAGAGCTGCCGCCAGTCGTCCCAGCACTGTTACCCTACCGTTGAGTGTCTCGAGTCTATCGATTGATAATATAGAATTGATACATAATCATGAAGATAGAGTGTTGGTTGATGCCGTCACTGGACAGAATGTCCAAACGGGCTAATGTAGAACATGGCACTCTATCCACTGAGAGGCTGTAAAATAACATCCCTTGAAATTGTCCCATGAGTGTTATAGACTCACCTAATAATGTAAGCTTTACGAGTATGAGCACTCCTGAATTGTTTGAAGCCTTAGAGAATGTGCTGACTATCCTGATGGATAAGTGCGAGAACATAGAGCGCAAGTTAGATGTTCACTCCGTATTGGTGCACAAAAGCATTAACAGATGTAGAAAGGTCCATAAGGATAGTGGCACCAACACTGAACAAGTGCAGTTTGAGAATAAACTGCCATTGACAGACAGAACCATAAACAATTCACGGGGGTTGGAATCGGGTAATGGGGGAAACAATGGTTACACTGAAATCTATCACAATTCATCCAATAACAATAAAATATTTGATGTAAATAGATTTCATAGTAAAGCTACCAAGAAACAAGCTGTTAGCAAGAAGAAAAAACACTACACACAAGCAGCAATGTATAGCAACAGGCTTTCTCGCTGCAATAATAATGTATGTATAGTAACTGAAAAATCAATGCTCAAAATTGATAGCGCTAAAATAGACCAGATACAACCAGACAAAATCTAAGCTGGTTGTACCAAAACCCTTGCCTCTTCGTAAGGAACCTAACTATATTGGACCCCATATAGCTACCATATATGCACATTTAGAAGGCTTGACAAAAACAAAATGATCAACAAAACAGTTGCTACTGACATTAGATCGTTTCTAGTAAATTCTGAACCGAATAAGGGTCAGCAATGCTTAGAAGGTTGGACAGGAACACGTAAGATGATAAAAAGAAAAAAGAAAGCTACAAAACATAATGGGATAGCAGATCCAGTATTGAGGGACCTACAAACTATATTTGATGAACATACTCAAGCAGAACGTCTGAATCATGCAGATAGCCAGACCTCTATATTGACACAGTTGTTTTATAATACTGTTAAATGTGTGAGCAAAACAGTTAGATCTGAAGGACTCTCCGGGAAATGTATGAAGAGCATGTTAGATGATAAAATAGAATCTACTGATCATATACGTGCCTTCCAATTTCAAACAATCGAATCAATGAACAAATTGGTGACACTGAATAGGAGTTCAATTCTGGAACTGTGTAGATCCATAGTCCCCCTTCGTATGGTGACCTCGAAAGATCTTAAAATAGTAGATCAGCTGGTAACCCCTATGAAAATAACCACCAATGTATGGTGTGCAGACAAATTGACACATGACTACATTTTAATCCACTGTAGACTTTCTGAAAAGTTAGGGTATACAGTTAAGGAAACAATGATGCCTAAGATAAAAAAAAAAAATGAAAACTTCTCCCAACATTGTGAAGAATAGAAATAAACAGGTGCGTGTGGATGATCCACCTGAAAAATCCAAGAATCAATTGTAAAAACACCTAGTGAAGAGTAATAATGATATCAATAGCACCCCAAAATGTAATCAATGTGATGCAACAACCTCTGATGGGTATTGGCAATGGTTGCCGGTAGAATTTAAGAACTATTTTGAGACTCAATCTCGATGACATCGATGCAGTTTTATCGTGGAATACAAGGGGTAGTTCTCAATATTCCTCGGACAATGGTTTATGCAAGTTCATCCCCCATTTTTGTATAGTTTCCCTGCAGGAAACATAGCTCTACACTAAATTTGATATTGATGGTTGAACTACAATACAAAACAGAGCCACAAAGGCCCCTAGAGGTCGTCCTAAAGAAGGTTTGTTGATCTCGATTAGGCACCCGTGGACAGGCCATAATACCGTTTGCTATTGTATTTTTCAAAACTGGGCATGCAAGTACTACAGTGCCCCATTACTGCTAAGCATCTATTCAATGAACCTGCTACTGGGCTATCTGAAAAAATCCATGAGAGTACTATCAGTATGCAGAGTGAAGGCGGTGGGAGCGGGGAAGGAATACAAGATTGAACACAGAATATATCACAAATCAAAAGTGAGAAAGAACCAGAAGCGAACAAACATGTTGCATTAGGCGATCGTGACCAAATAATGAGGGCGCCACCTTTCAATGATATGGTAAAAATCAATATGAAAATGACAGCAATAAAACAAGAAATGCTGAAGGCCTAGAGACCCAAGCTACTCCTCACTGATGAGCCCCAACAAGGGTGAAACATGTTTGGGGATGCTTGTGGTCTTGTGCAGAAGGGATGTGATCTAGCAGTTCGGGCTGGACTTCCCCTTTTGGGGTGGGGCCAAGCCTGATTTGCATATGGTCTTTCCCCTTCTGTAATGGCTTGGCAGGCGAAGAACGATGGTCTGGAGGGTTGCCCCGAGCAATGCCAGTGGTTAAGATTCAGTCTAAACCTTCCAGCCATCACCTCTTTGTTTTTGCTTTATCACCCCGAGTGGGACGGGTATGCCCAGACATGGGTCCCCTGCCTGCTGGGCCTAGAGACCCAAGCTACTCCTCACTGATGAGCCCCAACAAGGGTGAAACATGTTTGGGGATGCTTGTGGTCTCGTGCAGAAGGGATGTGATCTAGCAGTTCGGGCTGGACTTCCCCTTTTGGGGTGGGGCCAAGCCTGATTTGCATATGGTCTTTCCCCTTCTGTAATGGCTTGGCAGGCGAAGAACGATGGTCTGGAGGGTTGCCCCGAGCAATGCCAGTGGTTAAGATTCAGTCTAAACCTTCCAGCCATCACCTCTTTGCTTTTGCTTTGTCACCCCGAGTGGGACGGGTATGCCCAGACATGGGTCCCGTGCCTGCTGGGCCTAGAGACCCAAGCTACTCCTCACTGATGAGCCCCAACAAGGGTGAAACATGTTTGGGGATGCTTGTGGTCTCGTGCAGAAGGGATGTGATCTAGCAGTTCGGGCTGGACTTCCCCTTTTGGGGTGGGGCCAAGCCTGATTTGCATATGGTCTTTCCCCTTCTGTAATGGCTTGGCAGGCAAAGAACGATGGTCTGGAGGGTTGCCCCGAGCAATGCCAGTGGTTAAGATTCAGTCTAAACCTTCCAGCCATCACCTCTTTGTTTTTGCGAAGTCTGATATTCCACCTGTGAAGGACCTAGAAAGTGGAATAAGTGTCACTAAAACCTCACAGTCTACAAACAAAACTACATCTTGGTTGCTATCTAATGAAGAATACATGAGTAATAATAATGACAGAGTAACGGTAGATGCAATTACAGGACAGTTTGTGATGCAACAAACAGATAAATCTGCAGGGCCGATTGATGATCAAATCCCCATTAGTATTTCTGATAGCTCTACGCATGTAAGTGACAAAGAACTATCCTCTAATGTAAGCTTCAAGAGCATGAGTATACCTGAATATTTTGAGGCACTAGAAATCGTGCTAACCACATTGGTGGAAAAAAGCGAAAATATAGAAAGGAAACTAGACATACATGCAGTCCTATTACACAAGAGCATAAACAAAGGTAGAAAGGTTGTGAAAGACAGTAGTACCAACACTGAGAAAACAAATTCAGTAATGATGGAAGATAGAATAAATGCTGCAGAATGAAATTACTTTATAATGCTGAGGACAACAATCAGTATGACATAAATGGAGTAAAGGCTGCCAAGAATAGCAACAACAATAAAAAAAAACGAATGATAAAAGGAGGAAGAATAAATTATGTCAAGCAATTATGTATAATAAGAGACAAACCCATAATAAAAATAGTAATGGGTGCATAGTATAAAGAAAATTTAAGGAAATGATAGATAATGTGATACCTGACAATGAGGCACAAATTACAATGAAAGAAGCACTTACATCTAGGCTTTTGCCAATGTGTAAAGAACCACATTTTAAAGGACCACACACTGTGCTTATACACAAAACCCCATAGAAAAAGGGGAAAAAAAGACCATGTAAAAGCCAAAGGTAAAATAAATATCTAAAATATTGGATATGAGACAATTCCTAGTACACCCTGCTCCGAAAAAGATACAATGCCCTAATGAAAAGTGGGAAGGAACTAAGAAATTGAAACAGATAAGAAAACTTAAAGCAAAAAAGGAAAAAAGGGATAGCTGATGGAGTTTTAAAAGATATTAAGAGAATATTCGACGAACAAACACATATAATAGATACCCCAATCCAACTACCTAAACAACCATCTATAGATAGCATTAAAAGCACAAGCAAATCAGTTAGCTTTGCTAAACTGGATCAGGGTGTGTTAGGGAGAATTCTCATTCAATGGCTAATTTCCCTTACCTAGTGAGTCCCCCAGCAGCTTTGCTGGATTTCTGGAGGTATTTATTTCCACTAGGTAAGAGTGAGAGCTTTTCCTCCACTCTTACCCATGTTTTGCCATGTGTATTTCATCTGTTTTTGTGATTGTGGGCTCTGGAGTACACCACTTCAGTAGCCCTCTTCTTTTGTGTGTTACACAGCACCTTCAGTGCAGTGACACCGGGTTGTCTTCTAGACTTCCCACCAACTCCATTTCTGGTGCTGACTACTGTCCCCCAGAAAAGGATAAAGTTGCCATTAACTTTACATAGTCATTTGACCACAGATCCAGTACACCCCTTCTTACATGGAGTATTGGAAAGGGTTAATTCGTATCCCTTTTTATCTGTACCTCCTAGAGCTTTGTTTTGCTCTTAACTTTTAGACTTGGCTGGTGGCAGTGGTATCTACCCTAACTTTTCTACTTCGTTTATACTATATAAACGTGGTACTGTTTTAGGCTATTATATTAGCCTCAAACATAAACCCGCTTGACCAAATACTCTTTCTTTTGGCTCCGGTTTGGTTTATTCGCCATTTTTTTTTGTTAAAGTCCTTCTTGTGTTTTACTTTGTGCGGCAAACCAGGTTTGCCTTCTTTGTTCACTGTCTTTTGGCGGGCTTCTGCCAAGAAGCCCTCCTCTAGGCGCCTGGGTGTCTATGTGGGCTGAATGTGAGGGAGGGGTGTTGTCACCCCCTGCACAGGGTATCCTAGGAAACCCTAGGCGCACTTTGCCATGATTTGCTGAGGTGGTTGTCCGGGCTGGACAACGCCCCTGCTGCGTGATTGACAGCCAGGCTATGTGAATGGGGGATTTCCGCATAAAAGGCAGGACTCTTGGGCTAGAAGTCAGAGTCGCCACTGGAACTACAAGGAGCCAAAGAGAAGCGGAGAAGAAGACGGCTGCTGCAACTACCCTGTCCCGGTGAAGCCCTGCTGCAGTCCTGAGCTATCTACCCTTCGACAACCAGAGAAGATACAGTCTGGAGTCTTCTTCCCTTGAGCTTGGTGGGGTCAACCGGCTCATCTTCCATGGCCAGAGGATCCTCTTTGTTGTCAAAATCGCTGCACACTGCTTTAGTGGTCCGGATAGCCATCTGAAGAGCATCTCCTGTTTTAAAGGAGCGCACCTTTTATTCATCGTCGCTGCTGCTGGCTTCATCCCTGCGTAGTGCAGACCCCTCCAGACGTCGTCCTTCTCGTCACCACGACCGAAGCACCAGGAACCGTGGGTCTGCAGGAAACTACCAGGAACAACTGCCGTGGCACCAGCTTCTTCCTTGAATAAGGTACTGTGTTCTGCTTCGAGGAGCTTGAACGAATCCCTTTTCTCCTCCTCCAAGGCTTGCCCTTGTCTTCCCTCCTTCTTATAACTTTTGCTTCCTCTATTGACAATATCCAAGTACTCCTGGCAACGTTGAATCTTGAACTGTCCGACTGTGTGATCCTCGACAACAGGAACCCGGTTCCACTTGACACTGGCTCCGGCCTATTGACTCTTGTATTTCTGTCAACAAGTGTTCTCTGATTCTGTCTGCCCTGACAAAAGTATTGCCTATGATTGTTGCCCCCAACTCTCTCTGGTTAACTCAGGTGCTAAGTGTGTTTTTGCCCCGGTAACATTTCTTACCACGGATACGTATCTTTAGTAAGACCAAACTGTTACTACTGTCAAAAAGTGATCGCATATGTATTCCCGGTAACATCTTTTGTTTCACAACACCGGTCCGTTAAAACATAGGGTACTTACCTTGAGTTATACTGTAGCAAGTGAATTGGTTGTGTGTAGTGTATTTTATGTGTGATTTTGAATTTATAGAAGTGTTGTGTTTTATAACAGATGGTTTAAAAATAAATGTATTTATATTTTTTACCTGAAACTTCAGTCTGTGTTTGCTTGATTCACAGTAATTGTGGTCCCTTTGTGTAATCTCTGCTACTGCTCATATACTCTTGAGATAAGCCTGGCTGCTCTGCTACTGCTACCACTTTAACATAGTAGTACAGGTTTGTACCAAAGGTGAATTTGCCTTACCACTTGTAGTGGTAAGATAATTGTGTGTAGTGGTCCCTATGGGCACTGCACAGGGTTCTGGCTAACAGGGTGGTATAGTAAACACCCCAAAAATAGAGAACAGCGAACATACCGACCTGATTAATGCGCTTCAATTTCAAACAAATGAGACAGTAAAAGAAATAGTCATACTGAACAGAAAAGCCATATTACAACTGTGCAAAGCTATAGTCTCACTTCGTATGGTAGCATCAAAAGATTTAAAAATTGTAGACCAATAAGTTATCCCCAATAAAACTATTACTAATGCATGGTGTGCTGATCCTGTGAAAGATATATATTCCCTAGCGCACAGAAAGTTATTTGGTCAATTAGGATACATGCACAGAGACTCGGAGGATGAAAATCTAATACTCAAATCTCCTTGCGACTTCCATGAACAAAAATAAAGCACAGGAAAGTGTGTGTAATTTGCCTGGAAAAAATGTAGAAGCCATTACCAAAGACAAATCTATAATGAACCTTAAAGACTCCAAAAGTGTTATAAAGCCGCCGGAAAAGGGAGCAACCCCAACTACGGGGTACTGGTAGTGGCTACCATTAGAATTCAAGAGTTCTCTTGAGACGCGGTCTTAATGACACCAACATAATTATAGAAACTCCCACTAAGTGGTAGAAAATAGTTTATTCAGCATGCCAGTATAATAACTCTTCAGGAAACATGGCTTTATATTGAATGTGAAATCGATGGACGCACGACCATACAAAGTCTAGCCACCAAGGGTGAAAGAGGTCGACCAAAAGGGGGATTGTTGACATCTATACGACATCCATGGACAGTACAGAAAATTGTAAGGTCCACCCCAATGGTTCTAGCAATAGTGGTAAACACTACAAAACTTATGATCTCATATATTTTGATAGTGAATGTTTACAATCCTCCCAATGGTTCGCACAACAAAGAAAATATAGCCATAATAACAAGTATATTGAAGGAGTATAACGCTATATTACCGATCATCATTCTTGGTGACTTTAATGCTCAAATTAGACTTGACGCTGAGAAGATCAGCAAAATGCAAATATCTGGACCAACAGTACTCACCTCAAGTGCGATTGGCAAACCTTGGGCTAAGCTCTTCCTTAAACACCAGCTTAAAATGCTCAATGGCAACACAAAAAGCGATTCTAACCGAAGTGCCACTAGAGTTAGCGGTAGTAGTATGTCCACTATAGAATTTATTTTTGTCAATGTAAGTGCACAAAATGTAATCATAGATATGGCAGTAGGCTGTCGGGAAGAAAGTGATCATCTTCCCTTGTTTTTATTGATTCCAGCAAAACATCCAATGTGTGATCATTAATTGAATGGCAATATATCCATTAATAATGGCAAGAATCATATAATCTGGAACCAGAGGAAACTGGAAAAGGCCAAATGTATTGCTGATTTAGAGCTTGCAAAATGTAATTAATATATGGCTATGGCATCCAACGAAGAAAGTAAAGAGGTGCTCCTAGCATTTGAGAAAATAGTGTTAGCCATTAAAAATTCAACACCGGAGCGTCGTAAATATTTAAGTAATTATGAAAGGTGGAACTCCATGCATGACACTAAGAGCCCTTACGATGCAACGATTCAGAAGACAAAAAAGCAACTTAGACTTGCAATAAGAGAAATTAAGAATGGCAATAGTAAAGAAGCCACGAAGAAAATTAAAGACATAAAAAAGGCTCACCGTACTTGGCTACGAAGACATCGTAAGCAAAAAGCAAATGAGTTATGGCAAATTAAGATCGCACAGAATAATAATAGTGAAGGTTTCTGGGCAGTAATCAACAGCAAAAAGCAAAAAAAATCTACAAGTGAATGGTGTATCTGAGAAAGACTAGGTGCTATATGTAGAAAGCATCCATGGCTTAAATACGGTGGGAAATATTGATATACCCATTAGTAGTGCCCTATACACTGGAGGATTTAACCAACCAGATTAAAATCTTGGGTAGCTCTAGAGCTGCTGGCCCGGTTGATAGCTGCAATGCACTACTAAAAATGTCACCTGAAAAATGGGTTCCAGCAGTGCCGAAAACGTAGACAAGAATAGCAGTTACATACCCACAGGTGCAGGCAGACGGGCGTCCCAATGCAAGTGGGGAAACAATCCAAAACCCATCCGAAAAACTGACGGGAGCCCCGAGACAGAAAGCCCAGTGGGGGTGTTCTGTAATATTTGGTATCCCATTCCGATCTGGTATCCCCTGGTCTTCGGCTGTCTTCGGCTGATCGCTGATTGGCAGTTCATGAAATGTCGAGCTGCGCTTTGTGATAATAACAAGACAGTTACATCTCACCGATATGATTTTGTCATGAAGATGTATATTACTGCAAGTACATGGTTTTTTGTATGATCTTTGTAAAAGTTGATGTATGTACCCTCTACGGACCCCTCTATGCAGTGTCAAGCAAAATAAAATAAAGGTTAAAAAAAAAAAGACAGTTACATCTTATGAAAAGCCTCCCTATATTATCCTGTAAGTGGAGTATTCAGCATTGCAAGATGTGGTGAGGGGGACAGCCACGGTGAAACGTCTGCTACTTTCCCCTCAAATGCAGTGCACGCAATTCCAGGTTGTCTCATTCGCACCCACAAACCGCCCACCCCTGCCCCAATCTATTTTTTTTGGTAACATTACTAGTGGCATCTCGCATTTTAACACAACAAAAATGAAAAAGGGCAGAATCATTACAGATGCAGGGAACTCATCTATTAGAGCTCTGTCCAGGCGCTCTGGGGCAAAATACATTCACATCAACTCATTTGCATATGGATTGCACCAACAGAAATTACTTCACAGAAAGCAAATCGCAAGGAGCATCAACAGTCTTTGATACTTGGAGGCGCCATGCAACTGACTTTAGAATAAGTTGTCTTGTCATAAGTAAGCCAAGTGGCAAATAATTTTCAGGTGCAAAAATCCTAAATTGCATTGTTATATATGGAGCAAGTCAGGCTTTTAAAAAAAAAAATAGCATCATATATTAACACATAAGCTTTGAAGTGAATCACTTACAGAGCTGCAGATAAGACAGTCTAATTAAATGATCTGCCCAGGATCACACACTGGTTAAAATAGTGAAACCGGGATGTGGACAATTTAATAACAGCATGATATATTAAAGCTTTGAAGTGAATCACTTACAGAGCTGCAGATAAGACACAGTCTGATTACATGATCTGCCCAGGATCACACACTTTGGATAAATGGTGAAACTGGGATGTGGACAATTTAAGCAACTGAGCACTTCTTCACAGTTTTAGTTTATATAGATTTTTATTAATGTTTCCCTTTGCATTTCATCTGCTTAAATAATACTTTATCTATGTAACTGGAGGGTCAGCTCATGAACAAGTGGAAGGACTTAAGAGCTAATGATACTTGAAACGAAAGGGATGGCGTCCTGCCACTTACTTTTAGTCTCTTGACCTAAACATTTTGGTCAAGGCTAAGTTATTCAGCATGCTTAGCATGGCAAAAGCTATTTCATTAAGCTAACTGTCATACATATACAAAAAATACAAGCTTTGGAGCCCTTCAAAGGTGCACTGTAGATTTTTATTTAGCCATTTTCAGTGAATGCAGGGGGAATTTTTTTCCCGCATTTAAGTCTAACATGGAACTAATTCGTTTTCTGTCATCTTATTAAACAAATGCAACAAAGAAAAGATAGCAAATGCTTAAGGGAAATTAACAAACAAGGCAAATGAATGCACAATCGATGATTTGCCTAGATGTGCAATGGATGCAGCGAAACATGGTGTATTATTTAAACACAAGGCAAACACCTATGTGGGATGTGTGGAGTCCAGACCATGTGTCAGAGAAAAGACTTTCTTTCTTTCTGAGACTGGGTAGATTTGTTACTGGCTCCTAAAGGAAAGGGACCTAGTCGTTGGTCAACGACTAAAAACGGATCGAGTTGTGAAGCGGGAATGGGGGAATAAAGCCCTCAAAATGATGTAGTCCTGTGATGTTTCGGCGGAAAGCCTTCTTCATTTGCCTTGACTTGGTCTCCCCTTTATGGAAAACAAAGGAAAGAAAAGAAAAAGAGGGAAATGGGCTCAGAAAATATTGTAGAGCTCGTCTAGGAGGTTCAAATCTGATGCTAGTTATACTGGCATGCAATAAAATGCAATAAAAACTGGCTACTGCTGCTGTCTCTTGTGACTTTTCTACCTGTGAATCCTGCCGAAAAACCGAATTGCCTAATTCCAGCACTACGGCAACCAGAAGGCACTGCTTCGCTCACCTTTTCTTTGGGCGGAGCTATTTAACGAGACTCGCGCGCGCGCACCGGCGAAGTCCCGGTCTAAGTCCCGCTTTGCCGCTGGTGGACGCTGCTACTGCTGCTGTCTCTTGTGACTTTTCTACCTGTGAATCCTGCCGAAAAACCGAATTGCCTAATTCCAGCACTACGGCAACCAGAAGGTGATCACATACAGAGACATACTCAGCTATATTCAGCAAACTGGACATTGCTGGACTCTTTCTTAATATGTTCATGTTTTTTTCATAGGCACTGCTTCGCTCACCTTTTCTTTGGGCGGAGCTATTTAACGAGACTCGCGCGCGCACCGGCGAAGTCCCGGTCTAAGTCCCGCTTTGCCGCTTCGCTGCGCTCACCGCGGTAAGCAGCGAAAGCGGCGACAGTTCCTTACATACACTGTCAATTATTATTGACTGTCTGTGGTTGGCCACTTACTATTCAATTTATAGCTCGTTTGAACTATGAAACGAAATTTAAATTCCCTAACGACTGGTATGCCGGTGGTAACTGCCTTACATAGATCTAATGGCGCCAGCTGCTCTAAATCTCCTTCTTCTGTTAACATAAAAAGATCTCGCCTCAGCTCCACGCCGCGTACAAGTGCCAGATGTACGAGACAGAGTGGAGCGGAGCCTCTCCATGGTATGGACATTCGCCCCTTTTGCAAGGATCCTAGTCGTGTTGATCGCGCAATTCTACCAATTGGAAAGCCCGTAAGGATTTCTTTGCAACAACCAGCATTAGAGCCTCTGGATTCGAAAATCTTTTCGCACGGCCATCCTGTGAGTAGCAACACATGTGAAAAAAATTGAATTGACAAAGAAATGTCTTCGGCTCTTGTGGGGGAAGGTCGAATTGGTGAGTTCTATAAATCAATGACAGTGTCCGGTCCATCTGTCAATTTTGCTAAAGAAAATGTTTCACTCACCGATAGTGTTATACTCACGAATGTACTTACTGGTGCTGTCGCACCTCCGCCCGAAGCCTGTAATGTGTCTGTTATAACTGTAAATGATACATCAATTTCTATTTCACCGGTGGATTCTGTGTCCCAGGATATTCCTGTCATTGACTTGGAGATCAACTCCTCTGCTGCATTTCCTCACACGATTTCAGAAAATGTATCCAAGTCTCCTGCGCTTTTTACGAACGCTAGTCCCGGTGATTCAGTTGCAAATCCCTCCTTTACTGCTCCTACCCCTAGAAAGGCAACTGGTAAAGCCACTATTGATATGCGTCCCAATGATTCCCGGACTGTAAATACGAGCATTGCACTCACATCTATGAATAACACTATTTTAGCTCTGGCCAAACTCTTCGAAGTCTTGGTTGTAAAGGCAGAGGCTCATTCGAATCAGTTTGACCAGATATTCATGAATCAACTTGCAATCTCTAATAGATTAGAAAATCTGACAAATTTGAATGTACCAATAATTGTTAAACAGTCTGTCTCTACACAGACTGTATTGGTAATTGAACCTACTGTCCAAGAGTTTCAGCCCATACCGTATATATTGGAGCCTATAGTGGACCATGTGGAAATGGAACATGAGCCAAAAATTGAGCCACATAAGATTCCCTCGTATGCTTTATTTGGGACTAAAAATGCTAAGAATTCCAGCACTAAAAATTCATCTTTGCAAACACAGACAAAGAAAACAAAAAATATCAAAGCGGGCTCTCGCCAATCTTCGCAAGCCAAAGCTTTTATTAGGAGGCTATCAGCTTCAGCCACCCCTACTATAGCAGCATCAAAAGCTATTACAAAAAAATATGCTTTACAAAATCAAATAAAAAAAGCAAAAATACAGCCGGCTCCCTCTGACCCAGCTCTGGCCTACAGTCCTTTAAATAAACTGATTACTGCTGCAAATCAGCTCTCTCAAAATATCCCTACCGAACTAAGTGGGTCCACGTTGTCTAGTGATGATCTTGGTAGGCCCAGCCCAATAACAACTGGCTCTACTTGTAAACCCCCTGCAATTCAGAACCTAGGGGCCGACGAACAGCGTCGTAAGGAAATACGCAGGGCCGTTGACGAATATTTAGCTTCGAAATCGGTCACAAAAAAATTAACTTTTCTGCAGGATGCACCAGCTACTGTGCAGGCGCCTGCGCCTGCAGTAGTATTGATTTTAAAAAAACCAAGCTCACCTGATGTGTCGGAGGCCCTCGCCACTAATTCTCCACAATCTGCACGGAAGGCGAATCCTACAAAAGCTCTCAGGTCAGAGGTACCCGGGTCCAACCCAGCTTTCTCTGGTGATATGGAACGCCTTCTGCAGGCAACTTTCTCTAAGCTTTTGGAGGCTTCTATTGCCCCTCAAACAGTTTCTACTCCAAACAGACAATGGAGCATGCAAAAAACCCAATGATCATTACCAGCCAAACAAAAATCTACTGCCACCCGTTTCAAACGCCCGGCGATTCACTCTTTGACTCTCAGCTGTCAGCCTCTACCTGCTAAACAGTATAACCTAAATCGGGCGTCCGTGTTGTCGATTTTTCGTGAAATCCCGGACCTCGATGACATAGGAACTGTAGACATTGAACTTGTCGAATTTCCAGATTCCTCTAACCAATCTTTGGTAAATCTGTGGATCAATTCAAGGGTGGTACTAAACACTATTTGGGCTGCGAAATCCCAAATTACTGACCTTGGTTTTACACTGCTTCCAACCTTAGACGTATTAAATAGTTCTTCTACGCGTGCTGTCCCACCTCTAAACCAACAAAGAAGTGGATCCCAAGATCGGCCAGCACAGTCATGCAGTTGTCTTTGTCAGCCCAAGCAAGGATAGCATTCGATCCTCGCACCATCTAATCTCCATTTTGTTAGTTGGAATACCAGAGGGAATCGACATTTAATCAATAACCATACTCAGCCTGAGTTGAACTATGATATAATTCTGCTCCAAGAATCTTGGCTGACCAGCGTTCCGTCCTGGGACAATTATGATGTCTGCTTAGTTCCGGCAGTGAAACATCGTGTGGGACGCCAAACTTCTGGCCTGCTAACCGCTGTTAAACAATCCTCTGGTTTAAAAATATCCCCATGGTTCTGTCCGAATGAGTTTATACAAATGTCTAGATTGAAGGGAGGGAGCTTTGCATGTGCTGTCATTAACATCTTTTGGAATCCTGTGGGCATTTCTGATGACAGTTTCTTTGAATCTCTGGCGCATGCTTTTGATTTAATCATGTTGGATGGGCATGTTGACTTGATCTATTTAGCAGGGGACTTAAATTTACACTGTTTGGGGCCTTACCTCAAATCTGAACAAAAACGCCTTGACATGTGGTTAACGTTTATTAAAGCACGTAATCTTTTCATGCTAAATGGTGCCCTTTCTCACGATATTCCACCAAGACCAACATGGCATCGGGCCAGTAGTTTTGGGATCATCGATTTTACCTATGTTAATGAGCAGATGCTAAATGCGGTCCTAGATTTTTGCGTAATAGAATCAAATGCAAGCGATCATAACATTCTGCACACATCTTGCTGTTATAACAAAATGATCACTAAACCTCAACCAGTTTATCTTAAAGGGACCTATGAAGTGAATCCGGCTAGAAACCGCTTAACGTGGTCGGAACACTCCCTAAAAGCTTTTAGATCGTGTTACCATGCCCAACTAACAAACAATATTCTGAGTGATACTTTGTTTGATGGCGTTTATTATGACTTAATGCAGCTCTTTTCACCATGTTCTACTATGCATAAACAAAAACAAATACCGCACTTGCACATTCCCAATCATGAAGTTAAACTCAAAAAATCTATAGTTCGGGCTGAGAAAAGAAAGGTTCGTAAACTTTCCCCAGAATTACGCCAGGCTGCTCTTCTGCGGATACAAACGAACTATAGAAATTGGGTAAGAAGCATGAAAGCTAAACTGTACCAAAATGATGGGGAAAATATGCTAATAACCTTGGCATCTAAAAATTTGTCCCGATCGTGGCACATTATAAATCAAACAACATCAGGTCATCAAGTCGCAATTCAGACAAACGATGTTTCAGAGGACACGTGGGTACGTTATTATTCTGACCTATTTACCAGTCCGCAAACATTCTCATCTGCCTCACTTACAAAGTTTGACACCGCATTCAATCTATGCTTTGTTAAAGAAGATATAGTGCATTTAATTAGACAGGCCAGTAATTCCAGGGCCCCTGGCCCGGATGGCCTATCTAACATGCACCTAAAGCATTTCCCGGATATCTGGGCTGATATACTATTTCTCATGTTTGAAACAGTTATTAAATCCCAAAAAATTCCCATATCATGGAGGCAGTCTATTCTCATTCCGATCTACAAGAAGGGCGATCGTGCATGTCCGACAAGTTACAGACCCATCTCATTATTGGATGTCCCGGGAAAGATTTTTTGTCGACTCATTTTACGAGAATTAAATGAGTGGACTAAGAACCACCTGAGACGGGACCCTCTTCAATCGGGCTTTGTCAGTGGTTTGGGGACAATTCCTAACATCATTACCATCAATATGCTGAAAGCCCAATATGTAACCAGGAAACAAACTCTATTTTTTGCATTCATAGATTTCCGGTCAGCATTTGACTCTATAGATCGGATCCTGCTCTTTAATAAATTAAAAGCGTTTGGCTGCCCTAGTTCTCTGGTGGCCCTAATTATTCAACTTCACACGAATACTTCTATGCGTGTTCGACTCACACGTGAAGGCCTTTTATCTGAACCTTTTCCGACGTCTGTCGGACTTAAGCAGGGATGTATATTGGCATCTACATTGTTCAATCTTTTTATATTAGATTTGGGCCTATCCTTCCTTGGCATTACTGCCGACGCTCCGAAGTTGGGTGGCCAACGCATTCCGTGGATGCTCTATGCAGACGACCTAGTTTTGGTCTCCCAGACTCCGAAGGGTTTGCAAAATTTGCTGACTGCCCTTTCGCATTATGCAGAGTCAAACCATCTCACAATTAATCTGACCAAATCTCAGATCATGATCTGCAAGCCTCATGGGAAATGCAGAACTTATAATGGGCCGTGGTTCTTGCAACAACAAACCATGGAAATTGTTTCGGACTATAAGTATTTGGGCGTTGTCATTCAAAATACTGCCACTGATGTCGCATCTACACACATCCTAGACACAAAACTGTTGAGTCTGATATCGCAAGCCAAAATTCTTGTATACAAATATGGGAAATTTACGCTGAAACACATTTTCATGTTCTATGAACAAAAGGTAGTGCCCATTCTGCTTTATGGCGCGGAGTCAAAATTATACTCCAATGACAACTCATGGAACAGGCTTGAGGCCACTTTCTGGAAAAGGGTTTTGCGACTTCCAAACTGCGTACCGCTGCCCATATTAAGATTTGAATTGGGTCTGAATACCCTGCATAGTAGAGTGAAATGGAGAATGTGTGCTTTTTTTCGGAAAAGTCTCCTTGGAATTACTAATAATAACATCCTAAGTACAGTGGCTCGCCAGATATCTGGGTCTTCTGCGCCCTTCCCCACGAAATGGAGAAATCTGGTACTGGACACATTAGCTGGAGCTAACATCTCTTTGCAATTCCTTATAGATAATCCAATTGGTGCAAAGAAAAGATTCTTTTGCTGGGATTGGATTACAAATCATGAGTCATGTGAAAATTACAAAGATTTCGTGCCCAACCTTTTTGGTCCCAAACGCCTAGGACAAGCAGCTGGCTATCTCCTGAAATGCCCATCGGCAAACATTCGTAATAAATTACTACGAATGAGGTTGAATCTATGGTTGACGAGAGAGATTATGGTCAGGCGCAAAATTATCCATGCGGATTTTAACTTTTGCCGCTTTTGTAAAAATCGATGTGCGAAAGAAACGCTCCAACACCTAATTGTGTCATGCCCATATTTGTATGATATCCGTCAGAAACATTGTAAAAATCTTTTGAGTTTGTACATGGAGAAGGATGAAAACGAGATTTGGAGTATTTTATTTAAGAGCACCAGATTTTCAGTCATGAAGGCTATTGTACACTTTTTGGAAAATGTCTTATCCGATGAGATACTGTTATAAGTATGTTGAATGGACCCACTATCAAGATAAACGTTTCTAAACTTAGAACTTTATAGTAACAATTGATCTTCTGTCTTTAGGGATGGCTATTTTAGTTTCTTGGTCTGTTTGTAATAATGATTATTTTATTCTCTCATATGAGTGTTTTAGATATTGAATTGCTCCAAACATCATTTTTATTATCAACATCCGTATGTCTAAAGTTGTAACTTTTTTCCTTTTATATCCTTCTCTGTTTCTCATGTATCTACTTTGTTACTTTGTTATGATATTTAAACTGTATTGATTTTGAAAAGTTGATGTAATCAGCTATGACAAAATAAAAAAAAAAAATAAATAAAAAAAAAAAAAATCTAATTGAGACCATGTGAGTGAACAATATGTCATTGTCCACTGGCTTGCTGGCACTTGGTTACTGACCTGGACAGTAATCAGAAAGTGGTGTTTTCTTCCAGTTGGTGGTACCAGGGGACTGGGAAAAATGAGTGGCGGACCTCTTCAAGCAGTAGGAGGGGATTTCTGCCGCTAGGTAACTGGTGTGCTGGCTGCACTTGGGTATTGGGAAAAATATAAAAAAAACACAGAAAGCATATATGTATGAGTAAATAAATGGTAGTCACTAATGTGTAGTGGAATGCTTGACTAAAACAGTTGACATGCAAGTACCTGTTGGCACAGTCTTGCAGCCGTTTGGAGATTCTTGGCTGTGTTCAGTTGTGCGAGGACCTTATAAATGATGCTTGTAAAAGGCAATCAGGCGGTGGTCCACATATTGGTGGGGCTCCCAGGATTATGGGGTCTGAATTTTGCCGCGCCTTAATGTGGCTGCAGGACCCTGGAAATGAGAAACCAGGGTACAGTTTATCAAGAAGACGCTCTAAAGAGATTCAGAAAAATCTGATGCTATGAGACTTCTGAAAGCAAGGGGCGGAAGGCGCCCGCCTGTGTTGGGTTGGATCGTGCCGTCGTGAGAAGACAGGAGCTTAGGACACGGGTAGCTTCCGTGGCGGGGGTGGTAAACCCCCGGCTCCTTCGTGGCAAACCCTGCAGGGCGCTCTTACCTATGTGTCCGAAAAGTGAGTCGATCGCTTTCTTGGGCTGTGGAGGTCGGCTGCGAGAGCCGGCGTCGGAACAGAGACAGTCAGAGCTGTGTCGCAAGTACGCTCAGCGCAGGCAAGAAGTGTCTGTTCCCCTGCGCATGCGCGAACCATGTCGGTCCAAGGGTTGGCATGGTAACCGAACGGTTTATGCGAAGCGTAATATGGCGTTAAAGGAATGGGGTGGAATCAGAGCTTCTATCGTGTGGGCTGTGAATGGGAATATTGAATAGGGAAGATGTTGGTTGCGATTACGGAGGGCACAGATGTACATCCCCCATATACTGGTAGATTCTTATGGATTGAATAGTAAGGCAGTTTGTTGCCGCGATGACTGTAGGCTGCGTGTTGTTTACAAAATAGACAGTGACACAAGCATTTCAAAACTCAAAGTAAATATGCTCAGCATCCATTGGTGTGCGTATGATGATACAGTATATATATATATATATATATATATATATATATATATATATATGTACAAGTGATACCAAATAGGAGTGAACCATGGCATATGCAGGAAAGACAAGGTTGGCACAGGATGAAACCCATTAGCAAATAAACTCTTATTGTGCATAACATTAATTGCTTTGCATGAAATGATTGCGTGTACATTTTCACAAATGGTACATAAGGAAGCACATTGCTAGTTAGTGCTCCACTTTATAGAAAATGTAAAGCACCTAACAATACGAGGACATTATGTGTACTTGTGCAGTCAGGCGTTGATAGCACACCTGGCATATTGCTCGAGTACAGCCACATAGTGGACTGTCCTATTTGTGTGAAGGAAAAGAAGTGGTGGGTCCCCCCACGAGTTTAGTGAAAGGGGAAGGGACTAACCGGTCATCTGAAGGTATTAGGCATGGCCTCGTTGAGACCCTTAGCAGTAGCCTTAAGTTTAAAAATCCACCATGATTCATTATTGTTCAACGCATTGGATGCATTGGTGGTGTTGACTACTGTATCTGCAATCCACCAGTATATATCATCCGCACTATGTTGATACTCCATGAAGTGCGAGACTAGTGGTGCTGTGTGGACTCGACATCGAATCCTAGAGCGATGTTCACCAATTCTTTTGTTGACTTGCCTCTGGGTCTGGCCAACATATCTGAGTCCGCAAGGACATTCAATGATGTAGACCACCCACATTTGTAGTTTTACAATTTGAGAAATGTTTGATCTTCCATTCCTTTCCTTCAATTTGGAATGATGTTGTTTTCCTAGTAAACCTGCACACATTACATAATACTTGATAGCAATGCCTTGGAAGCAAAGCACATTACATAAGAAACTACCCTTTCATTATTAACTTTAACTATACATCATTATAGAAATATGTTGAGGAATAAGAGGATGGATTTAGTTTTATTGTCCCCATCCTGCATGCAAAGCCACAATAGCATCATGCAGATTAATGTGAACCTAACAAACCCCCCTTGGGTAAAGCCATACTCATTATTTCATAAAGCCTGCAGCAATATGCAACCGTCTCACACCTGATCACTCCCTCCCATGCACATTTCTAAATGGACAAATGTTCCTGCTAATAGTCCCCCCTCCCTTCCATCAGTGCCTAATGGTTCACATTGAAATGCTCTTGACACAGAGCAACTTGAGAGCCCCTCTGCTGCTGCCTGGAGCTCCTTGGGACATTGTCCTGGTAGAGGCTTCGGAAAGAGTAAGGTGTCCTGCTGCCAGGACAATTACTGTGCTGAGCAGGAATTACTGAGCACACATTGTCCTGCCAGGGGGACACCTTTCCCATTGGGCACCTTCATTGAGGTGCCGAACAGGAGAGGTGGCCCACTGATGAAAGTTCCAGTCAGGCTCTCAAAAGGGCCTGTGGGGTGGCAGTGTGCCCTCCCCAGCCCCGGCTCGGTACGCCACTGTGTCCAGGTGTTCTCCAGCCGATCAAGATATGAAGCTTTACAGTCCCTGGTGCCACATCTATGAGATTATGAACCACCCTTGTGCATTTCACCCATCATACGGATTGAAGGGCTTTAACACACCACATAAGACTTCCTTCATTAGGTTCTACACTTTTTTTGTCAAAATGTTATATTCAAGAAAGAGCGTGAACAGTAATTTCAACAAAGTGATACATCCTCATCATATACCGCCACAGATTCCTTACATAAATCAAGAAATGCAACCTTTCAAATACAATTTTCCATCAAAGAGGCACTAATAAAAACAACCACAAACAGCAATACATAAGGAAAGTCGGTGGGTACAAGGTGTGTTTTTGACAGACAGCAACATCGACAAGACGGAGCACACTGATACAACAAGCATTAGCAATGCGAACAGTTTGGGGATTTTTTGTAGGCATGGCAAAGGCACTTGTCAGGCACAGTCGTATTGGTATTAACTGCCCATTGGTAGTTGCAGGTGCAAAATGTGGCAGTACCTGGGCATCTAAGCAGTGCCCGGCAAGTTCCTAATATTATACACAAGCTAAAACTGTTGGCTTTGCCAATGCTTGTGCTTAACAGCACTTCAATGAAATCAACACAGAGTGCTTATAAATTAAGTGGCTGACTGCAGACCTGGCTTCAGCATTTTTATTACACCAGTAGCGTGTTTACAGCAGCAATTAAGTCTGCAAGCTGTGTGACCCTCCTCATATGTCGACACCTGAAGGGTTTCTGTCAAAGAGGCTGATACCTTAAAAGTAGGTACTGGGACAAGGAAGAGGAACATGGAGGTAATATGCCTGAGAGATATGTGTAGAAATGAGTATTTCTACACATAAAGTTGACTTACGACTGTGCCGGCCAGGTAACAGCGGTGCCGGTAAGCCTACCGGCACTGTTGTTACCGGACCGGCACAGTATGACTCTGCGGGCAGGTGCCGTCCCGCCCGCAGAGTTTCACGGAAGCACCAAAACCGTTATTAACGGTGACGTTGCTTCCTTGGTCCCCATTCCCATTGAGTCCTATTGGACTCAATGGGAATGGGGACGAACAGAATTACCGGCGTCTGACTTCCCGGCCACCGGGGTTGGTGTTATTGGGAAAACAGGTGCTGGTAATTTTTGTCGGGTCTGGCGGCAACCCACTGGTTTTACCGGCAGGGTTACCGCCAGACCCGTAATGAGGCCCATAGTCTTGTTATTGTTAACAAGATACGGTATTATTCTTCATAAAGTACCTATGCTGCTATCACACCCAGCTGGTGTGCATAGTGTAGTTCATTCCACAAGCAGGAGAGCCCCATGGGAGCAACCGCTCTGCCTGCCGCTCTGTGCTTTTCTGTGCAGTGCCCTGCGAGACCCTCACACGCCTCCTCGACCACGAACGGCGTGCCCTTGTGGCATCGGGCAGAGCGTTGCGGGCAACACAGTATGCTGTGCCGAAACATCAACACAGTAGGCATACATGGTTGGGCTTCTCACCCCTTACAGCATCTGCAGGTAAGAAGCCCTCAATTCCAAACACAAGTGGAATACTGCTTTGGTGCATGGGTGCAGCAGGCACGCAATATGTTGCCTCCCTTTTACAATGGCCTGGGCTCAAACCCTAAATCAGGAGATAAGAGAGATGTTGTGCTGCTGAAAAGTGCCACATATTCTCTCCTGCATGTCCTTTGGTCTCACGTCCTTAGTTCAGAAGATGTGCATGAGTGGAGTACTGTACTGATGCATTCCTCTTTTGTGCAGATCAATACAGAAGCCCTGCCGGATTATTTGTCAGTGAGTAGGATTGATACAGCCTTCCCTTTCAAACCCCACTGCCACAAGCTTGTTAAAGCATGTTCGCTGCTTCTAGTGCAGTTCTTGGTGTAATCCCCTGGTTTAGCAAAGTCTTCCATACCAGATGATACTCTTAGAAAGTGGTACTGTTCCTATTTCATCAACCTTGCGGCAGTGGAAGCTGCCAATGTTGTCAACGCTGTGAGGCCTCATTAGAATATGTTTCACCATGAAAATTTATTAAATAAATAAAATAAAAATTGTACCTACTCCTGCTCACATGGAGATCACGGTAGCAAGTGTATTAATCCTCTCCACAGCAATATTACCAGTCTAGCTATTTTATAGGCTGTGTATATCATACATTTGTTAAGAAGGAGATGCATACAGCAGGCGGTATGTAAAAACAGATTAATTGGCATGCTTATTAATGCCATTCAAGGGTGCCCCAGTGATTGGTGGTGTTCCACAGGTGGGGATTATATTTATAACATGTGTTTATCCCTTCCATGATGATTTTCTGGATGCCATATTGGGTGCTGGAATGGTAAGTGGGGAGCAGGTGTAAGTGGATCTCGGTCACCTGGCCTAAGCTCCGCCCACCTGGTGCCTTCCTGCCTGCTGCTCTTTTTCACCACTTAGCAAGCCCCGCCCACCTGGTGCCTTCCTGCTTGCCGCTCTATTTCCCTACTTAAGGAGCCCTCCAGCCTCTTTTCCTTTGCAGATGGGGAGCAGGTGCAAGTGGATCTAGGTCACCTGGCCTAAGCACCACCCACCTTCTTAGCCCTGCCTCTTCTTTCCTGCTCTTAACTATTAGATCAAGGGCGTCTCTCGCCTGGGCGTCCTAAGCGAAGGGCAGACGAAGAAAAGGGCAATTCCTGTTTGGGCCTGCTCAGACCAGGAGGGCCCAGGGCCCGGCCCCCTGCTCAGACAGCAGGTATGCATGCACCAACATGTGTTACCCCCTTTGTCCCCACAGGCCATCCCCACCCTCTCTGGTCCCCCTGTGATGTTCCCTTGTGCCCCAACCCTTCTCGCACACAGGTGTTGCCTGGTTTGCTTGATTCTTCTACCCTGCTCCCCTTACCCCCTTCCAGGCTACTTCTACAGGAGTCTGTCCTGAAAAATTCTGTTTCACCATCACCGTCTTGTGGCCAATGCTGGATTTGACTTTTATGGACTTCATTCATTCATTCACGGTGCGTCACTCTTTCTCAACTCTCATGCTGGATTTCCTTTGCATCTTGTACTCATGGTGGCCCTGAATCATGCTGTTCCCATCTTCATCTTGTATTCTGGCTTGGAACATTATGCGTTACTACTGACTTCTGCAATTCTATTCACTCTCCACTCTTTTTGGCTGCTTACTCTCTGTTCTCTCCTCTTTTCCCTTCTCCCTTTTCCTATCTCCTCCCCTTACTTTCTTCTATGCACTTACTCTATCAGAATTGTCCCTGGACCTAATATGATAGCAACCTCGTCTGTTTCCTCCACACTTCCATTACTGTTTTTTCCTCCCCACTCCACCTCCAGCACTATCTGAAATGTCGTCAGGCCTAGTTTGATAGTCGCTTGTTTTGTTCCTCCCCTCCCTTTCTGCACCCCTCTCCCTCACCTTTTGTTTTTCTCCGGCTCTACCAGAAATGTCGTCAGGCCTAGTACGGTAGTCGCCTGTCTGTTTACATTTCCTTCCCATTCTCCCCCTCCCTTCCTTATATATGTCTTAGCTCTTGCACTATCTGAAATGTCGTCAGGCCGAGTACGATAGTTAATTTCACATCCTTGCTGTTCATGGCCTGTAAGAATGTCATTGTATTTTCTCTTGTTCCCTCCCTTGCCTTGAAGCGCTTTGAAACACATTGTGTATAGGCGCTATATAAATAAACTATCATCATCATCATCATAAGTGTTTGTCTTTATCTCTCTCTAGCTGTCTCTCTCACACAATCTTTGACAATACACCCTCCATAAACTAAATGCACTCTACCACTGCAATAATACACCTTGACCATTAACCTCATATAATTTCAATGTCTTTGATAGACCCTGAAAGTATAAAAGGTGCAGTCTAGAGGTGTTCCTCAGTTCTCTGTGGTGGGGACTCAACCCACAGAACAACCTTACTGGCTCAACAGATGGCTATAGTCGGCCATGGTCCATAATCGCTGTCCATGATCGGCAAGACTTGACCATGATTGGCGATGCTTGGCAATGGTTAGCTATGATTGGGGATGGTGGGCCCATCTGATACCCGGAAATAAATAGAGGTTTTCAGAAGGCTTCTCACATTGCAATCGTTTTGTATTGTGGAACGCTAGTTTGCCTTGCAACCTCGTGTTTTCTACTTGTTCCTGGTTCCTGTAAAGACAAATTCCCAGAATAACAATTGTACCTGGAACGTCTTCTCAGCAGCTTGTTTTTTTTCCCCCTCAAGGTTTTTTCCCCCCTGGGACCTGGCTCCCGGGGTAGCCGTAGTGCTTACCTGTTATCCTGTAATCGGGTTGCATGGTGGCTACCTGAAAGGACAGGCCTTACCTCTTCCCAGCAAAGGAGTCCAGAAGCAAAGAGGTAAGGACTGAACCTGACGCCTGATCTCCTAGTCATCATTTAGGGCATTAATTTTGGCTCACACGCAGAGGGGAACTACACCACCACCTGATGGAGCCAAAACTTATAAATTCAAATGTAATCAGTACTCAAATAATTCTACTAAAATAAAAAGTCAAATAAAAAATGAATCAAATAAGAGATAAAAGTAAGTTTGAGTCCCTGTAATATAGCCAGGGGTGTTAATGTCTCTGTTACAGAGATATACGTGTATCCTACGGGTCCGAATTTCCCATTCCCAGTTAGATTGCACAAAGGGTTAATATGCCTGCTCTGATTTGTCTGTTACATGCACTGCACATACCTACCATTCCAAACAATGGAAGAGCTGTAGCCCCTGCAGCCCACCCCTGAAAAACAGAAAAATATATTACATTTGCTCCTCATAAAAACAAATGTCCCTTCTTCTGGGTGCTCCAGCACGGGAGCAGGACTTTTTTCATTTCAATAGGGCACTGCTGCTACACCAGAATGGGACAGCCTTTGAAAAACTGCCCATGCTGGTGTGGCAGCGGCGCACTATTTAAGTGATAAGCTCTCCGCTCGTACACATCAGCTTGGAGCTTTTCATTTAAATAGGACGTTGCTGCTACACCAGTACAGGGTAGCTTCTGAAAGGCTTCCCTGAGCTAGTGTGGCAGCGGTGCCCTATCACCCACCAGATACAGAGGGACACCCTGCGGCAGACCGGGCTTACAGCCGCCCGTCTGCCTCATGGGGTAGAGCTTGCTGAGGTGGGTCGTAGAAAGGTTCTGGACCGAACAGGGACTTGCCTGTACTTCAGATTCCTATTCTAGAATCAGAAGACGCTGCTCTAGTATTTGTGTGAGTGTGTGGGGCTGTGCATGGGGGATGTAGCCGCTTCCCTCGTGTGCTGAGGAGGGACACATTGAAACAATCAGTGAGGGATCCTAGCATTCTCAGTGTCCCAAAAACGAGTCTGTTTGGGTTGTAGCTGAAGACTGTGATGGGAGGCAGGCCTAGTTCTCAGTTGTCAAACCCTCAGAGGAAGCCACTCCCCAGGGTTATGATCAAGCTCAGTGGGACAATTGTCAACTAACTGCCAACTCACCCTAGTTTTGGCAGAGCCCCCATTGTTTGTGATTGCCCAGATACAATTCCCTTTCACACTTTCCCTTCAACATAAAAAACATACAGTAGTCACTCAGTGGCCGATTAAAGCTTGCACCCTATGCCTGTTTAACCGCTGTGAGAAACCTGAAGGTGTCACCCTGTGTCATGATGCCTACCCCCGGAGCACCAGGCCAGGCCCAGCACCCCCGGGAGCAGGCATCATGCCCCCGGGTAAAAGCCCAGCGGCCCCTTATAGGGGCTCTTTGGACTCTGTCCTGGCGCCTTTGGCGCCAGGCTCATGTTGGGCATCAGTCCTGGCGCCATAGGCGCCAGGCTCATAAAGAGAGGTGTTTTGTGCACTTACCTGATGCAGACCATGCTGCAAGATCCAGGCCTCCCTGAGACCTGAAAGGGACTATTTTTTTTATGGGACTATTTTTTACTCGGGCGGGGCCAGGGAAGGATACTTACCAGAAACTACTTTGGGGGCTATATAAGCCACACCCAAACAGTAGCTCACGCTTCGCGTTGTTCTGCATGCCAGCAGCTGAACGCTCACCGAGTCTTCTCCTGCACCTGGACTCCAGCCACGCCCGCCTTGAACCTGGAACACCTGTTAGGAAAGAAGAGAAGAGAAAGGTGAAAACCACAAACTTATTCAAACTTCTTACCTGCATCCGGAACCTTCACTCCAGTATTCCTGAAGAAGGTCTTCCATTTAAAAGCATCGCGTTGCTCGCTGCAGCGCCGCTCTTCACTCACCTGTCCTCGAGACATCTCCCGGCTCCATCGCGGCTGTCAGCACAGGTCGCCACATCTCTGCGCCTAGGGGAGAGAAGAAGAGACACAAGGTGAGCAGAAGGAACACGTAAGAAAGCCTAATTTACTGCCATAATACTTACCGGCTTTTCTTGGTGAACCATTCCACATTTCGGGTCGGCGCCGCTCAGTTGGCAGGTACCGCACCCCGGCCCCTATGGGGAAAGAACAAAAGACATTACTGGGGAATGATAAGAGGGATCGCCTTCATTACTAACTCACCTGAGTTTACCATCGGCAATTTAACCCCTCAACTCATCGCCTTCATTCTGCACCTGAAATAAAGGACAGATCACAGTTTAGGAAGACAACATAAAAGGGGGCTCACACTTGAACTTTTGAATCTTCATACTTACGGCGTATCGCTCAGAAAAGTCAAGTGGATCTTGCCAGCGCCATTCTGAAAACCAGTGAAGTAACTGGACGAACGCGCGCCCCTGCACCAGAAGCAGGATGGAGAGTTCATCCTTCCAAACCTTAAGGTGAGCTTAAACCGAGGGGAGGAAGTTAGAGAAGAACAAAGAGGGTAAGGGGGGAGCAAGCACACTATTCTGCAGACTGTTAATCCCCTTTCTCATCTGCAGAAGGATATTCCTGCGGGCCAGGCAAGCAAGATTTGGGGGACCTGTTCAATCGGTGTTCCGGGTTCTGCGCATCACGCTTGAAGAGGCCACAGCAATCCAGACTAGACCAGCGCCTCCGTGGGAACCAGGTGAGCGTTACACCCTGGCTAAATCCCAGAGATCTGTCGTCCAGGTGGCCAGGACATGGCCATCGCTATTGGATCCTGTGGGTGGACTAGTGAGGGAGGATCACCTGGATGGGGTGTCCTCGGGGAGTGGGAGTGGGACACTGACGGGTGAGACGTGGTATCCTCTCCTTCCTTCAACACCTTTTCCCCATCCTCTTCCGTAGGACATTCAAAAACACTGCGCCCCCCTTTTCCGACACAAACACTTTCGCACAACATGAAAGACAATGGACTAACACCAGAGCCGTTTACCTGACTTGTCCCAAAACCAGGGTCAGGCAAAAGTCAGGCAATTTATCAGAATCACACACACCTGACGGCCCTTTCCCCTTCCCCAGAGGGATACAAAGGGGAGCAAGAAAGCATAGAGAGCACAGCACGAGCGAGGCAGACCGCACAATGAGACAGCTATTAAGACCAGGCAGTTCAAGAGGAGGAGAAAGGCGACAAACATCGAGCGGCAGACAAGGAGCGACACAACCTTGCCCTTCTTGACAAAACCCAGCGAAACCTCTGCAAAAGGAATCGTAAGACCGAGGACAATAGACCAAGTGTCCTGCAGCAGATGTCAAAGGTACACCGAGCGTATTGACGCTGATAAACTGGATCGAGGGAGACTCCTGCTACCATGGTACCGGCCTTGACTACCGTTGTGAAGAAAACCAAGCGGTTCATCACAGCCAGTGAGTCGAAGGAAAAACTGATAAGAACCGGGCTGTGAGGAATGAAAGTAAAAGAAGTTCAAAGAAAAATTGTAAAGGGGAGACCAGCTGGAGAAGGGGACCAGCACCACGTGGGTGCTGCTTCGAGAAACTCTGGTCGACTCTGATTGATCCCTGAGTGAAACTACAGATACCAGAAGGCCGTAGGAGAGCCGTCGAGATAGCTCAAAGTGGTCATACAGGAGGTCAAGCAAAATCCCTGTACAGTCGAAAGCCTTTGACCTAAGAACTATAAAAAAGCAAGGTAAGTAAGGAACAAGTTACTTACCTGTAACTGTTGTTCTCCAGCATGGGTCTGGGATGGATTCGCTGGGAATCCTTGGTAAAGAAAAAATCAGTTTCAGTTTTGTTTCTGAGCTGTCTTTCTACTAGTAAATAATGACTGGTCTCTGGGTCATACTACCCCCAACCAATGACTGCCCTCTACCTAAGCCCCTCCTCTGGTAGCCATCTTCAGATTTGGTAGCACGTAAAGTGGCAGTATGACCAAGAGAAGAGTCGCATGGGGTTGGAGGGAGGGTTCACACGTGAATCCATGCCAGAACCATGCTGGAGAACACCAGTTACAGGTAAGTAACTTGTTCCTTCGCCAGCATGTGGTCTGGCATAGATTCACATGCTCATGAATACAAGAATACATAGCAGTACACACATGCAGAACCACGGGAGGTGGCAAGGCTCAACATTAAGCATTTCAACAACTCAACATTAAGCATCTCTTACCTCCTCACCAGGCTCACCTTCAGGCGAACAGGTTGCACAGCACTGCCTGGCCGACTCTGGACTCCTCCCTGGAATCCCGGTCGACGCAGTAGAATCTTGTGAAGGTGTGCGTCAACCTCTACGTAGCAGCCCTGCAGATGTCCAGCAGGGACACACCAGACCGGAACGCCATGGTAGCAACAATCGCTCTGGTTGAATGGGCTCTCGGACAGCCAGGTAACGGTCGGTTTGCCAACCGGTGACAGAGCATGATGCAGTGCATGATGCAGCCGGAGAGCCATCTGGAAATGGAAGCCTTCGAGAGAGCCTTCCCTTGGTTCATGGGTCCAAAGTTCACAAACAGCTGTGATGTCTTCCAAAGACTCTTTGTGCGGTCCATGTAGAACTTCAGCACTCTAGCCACATCCAGCGAGTGCAAAGTCCTCTCAGCCGGCGACGAAGGCAACGGGAAGAAAACAGGTAACACCAAAGGCTCGTTGAGATGGAAGTCCGACGGCACCTTGGGCATGAAGGAGGGGTGCATCCTCAGCACTACCCTCATCTCGTGGAATGTCAGGTATGGAGGTTTACAGGAGAGGGCCTGGATCTCTCCCACTCGTCGTGCAGAGGTGATGGTCACAAGAAACACTGTCTTCCACGACAGGAACTTCAACGGTGCCAAATGCAGAGGCTCGAATAGTGGCCCCATGAGCCTGGTCAGCACCACGTTGAGCTCCCACGCCGGGGCCTTCACCGGCAGGAACGACCGGAACAGTCCTTTCATGAACTCCTTCACCAGGCGATGAGACCACAGAGATGACCGCCCGAAGTTCTGGTGTAGCGGGAGATAGCCGCCAGATGGATCTTGATGGAGGCATGTGCCAGCCCCGCCTTGGCCAGCGATAGTAGGTACGGCAGCCCTTGAGGGGCCGTAATCCGCAGAGGGTTAATCTTCTGTGCACGGCACCAGACAGAGAACCTCTTCCATTTGTGTCCATAGCACTTGAGAGTCGAGGACGCCCTGGCCTTTGCAAGCAAGCACCTCCTTGCAGTCCGCCGGGTTATTGTACCCTCCGAACTCTAGTGCTGCAGGAGCCAGGCCTGCAGGTTCAGCGATCCTGGGTCGTGATGGAGGATGGCGCCTCCTTCCCTGGCGAGAAGATCCGCGTCCGCCGGAAGTTTGACCAGGGGGACGCTGACATGTCCAGAAAATCCGGGAACCAGATCTGCCTCGGCCACGCCGGTGCGACGAGGATCATCCTGCACCGGGACCGTCTGAGTTGACTGAGTCGCAGCAGCAACGGCAACGGAGGGAACGCATACAGGAACAGGCCGTCCCAGGGGAATGAGAAGGCATCGCCCATGCTCCCTGGCTGGGGAAACCTGCTGGCGAACCTCTGGCACTTTGCATTCGTCACCGTCGCGAATAGGTCGATCTGGGGATTGCCCCATCGTCGGAATAGGAGATCCACTTGATCCTGCCGAAGCTCCCACTAGTGGCACAAGCGCAGCTCCCTGCTGAGTGAGTCGGCAATGGTTTTCTTTATTCCTGCCAGATGGAAAGGTACCAGGAACATCCCTTGGGCAATGGACCAGTGCTACAGATCCTGCTTCCTGATGTAGAACATTGTGGTGGTGTTGTCGGTGAAGACCCTTACCACCTTGCCCTTGAGGGACGGAAGGAACGACCCGAGGGCCCAGAACATGGCTTGGAGCTCCAGGACGTTGATTTGTAGTGACCTCTCCTCCGGGAGCCAAAGGCCTCTTGCATGGAGATCTCCAGTGTGCGCTCCCCATCCTTCCAGGGAGGCGTCCGTCGTCACCGTTTCCTGATGTGCTGGGTCTGGAAGTCCATGCCCGCCGCTAGATGCGCGCAGGTGCCCCACCACCGGATCGCTTGGCGGAAAGTCTCGCTGAGTGAGATCCTGTCTTTGAAGCTGCTTGCCACTTGCATCCAAAAGGCGTCGAGGAACTCCTGCAGTGATCGCATCAGCAACCTGCAGAGGTGCATGCAGTAAATGCACAATGACATCATGCCGAGTAGGGACTTGATGGACCTCACCCTAGCCACGTCCATGGTCAACAGCCGTTGTACCTTGCCGAAGATGGCCTTCGTCCTTTCCTCGGACCGCAAAGCCAATCGTGCCACTGTGTCGAGTCTGGCTCCCAGGAACAGAGCGTCTTGCGACAGTAACAAGTGGGGTTTTGTGAAGTTGATCGAGAATTCCAGATCCGTGAGCAGTTGGACGGTCTTTGCTGTGTGATCGACGGTGAGTTTCCTTGACTTTGCTTCGGGTGAGCCAATCGTCCAGGTAGGGGTAAATGTGGATCCCCTGCAGGCGCAGCCGCGCCTCCACCACCGGTGCCAGGCACTTGGTGAAGACCCTGGGTGCTGACTTCAATCCGAAGGGAAGGGCCTTGCACTGATAGTGTCGTCCTTAGACCACGAATCGTAGGAACTTTTGATGTCCTTTGAGAATGGGGATGTGGAAGTAGGCATCCTCTAAGTCCAGCGACGATAGGAAGTCGCCTTCCTCCAGCTGTCCCAACACGTGCTGGAGGGTGACCATCCGGAATTTCTGGGACTTGATGCATTTGTTTAGACGACGAAGGTCCAGGAGGGGTCGCCAACCGCTGGTCTTCTTTCGGGCGAGGAAGTACCGCGAGTACACTCCGGAGCCCCTGGAGCCTCTTCGGGACAAATTCTATCGCGCCCTTTTTCAGCATTGCTTGTACCTCAAAAGTAGCTGTGGGACGTGGTTTTCCTTCCTGGCCACAGATGGTAGACGGGGACACTTTCTTTGGAATTCCAGAGTGTGCCCGCGGCCCAGCGCGTCCAGCACCCAAGGGTCGGTGGAGATGGACTCCCACACGCTGATGAATTTCACCAGCCGGCCTCCCACCGGGGTGCTTCGGTGGGGGCCCGATGCTGTGGCCGGTTCAATCCTGCTTCGCCAAGGCCTTGGCGTCTTGGCCTCCCTGGCGACGACGACGTCCTCCGGCCTTGCCATGGCCTCTGTAGGCCTCCTGTGATGATGAATGGGCCGCTTGGCGGTACGACGGGGAACCGCCACCAAATCCTTTGGAGGCACCTTGAGACTTGCCTCCGGAGGTCCGAAAGGGTGGCCGTCGTTGTTGGAGAGAACCCAAGGCCCGGGCCGTCTCGGTGTCCGCCTTGATGGCCTGCAGTGACTCGTCCACTGCCTTGCCGAACAGGTTGTTCCCGTCGAAGGCCATGTCCAGTACCCTGGTCTGCATGTTCTGACGGAAATCGGTGGCCTTAAGCCAACCGCGCAGACAAAGGCAAACGCTGTTGCCCATCTGGCGAAAGCCGGTGTCGGTGATGTCCGTGGCCACCGGGATGCCGTTGTCCGAAGCCACCTCACCTTTCTGCAGGATTTCAAGGGCTTCTGCCCTCTTGTCGTCTGGGAGGAAGTTCAGGAGGGAAGCGATCTTGGAACCACAGCTCCATGTTGTAGCGCACCGCGATCGCGAGGGCGTTGGCTGACTCGTCGCCCCATGGCGTCCAGCTTCTTCCCCTCGCCGTCCGGTGGGGAAGTGGAAGCTGATCCCGTCGCCCCTGCCGATTTCTTCTTGGCCGCTGCGCAGACCACCAAATACGGGGACGGCTGAGCTCTGAGGCACATCGGGCGGAATCTGGGACCCGGTACTTCTTCTCATAACGGTCCCTCTTCGCAGGAGCCGTGGACGGGTTCTTGAGTAGCGACAGTCCTTCGTCCCAGATGTCGTCTAGTAACGGTATTGAGAGGACGGTCTTCCTCTTGGCCTCCCGTCGCTGGAAGAGGAAGCCCTCCTTCTTCTGTTCTTCGGCACAAAGTTGGAAGAGCTCCGAAGGCCTGGCGATCATGGCGTGGAAAGAGCCAATTTCGTCGGGAGGGGAGGCCCGGGCAGGAGGTGATGGGAGATCCGTCCCGACGTCACCACCGTCGTCGTCCGTCCCCGTCGTCACTGTCTCCGTTCCAGTCTCATCCCTCGGTGGAGGGGAAGGAGGTGAAGGCTGGAAAGGAGGGGGAGGATGGATTCACCTCTGCTTGTTCAGTGGGCTTCCCGACGGTGCAGGTGCTGCTGGATCATCCGCTGGGGTTAAGGGCAATCTTGTCCTTATCTCCGTACACAGGGCCTGGATAGCCATCAAGATTGCTCCTGAGTTGTCCTGTGGCATAGGCACCAGTTGCGACGGGAGCGACGGCTGGGGAGTAGGGTTCTCCGTCTCCTCCACAGTCCGCGGCTCCTCGTCGGCTCCACCGTCGCTTTCTACGTCTGCCTCGTCGGGATCCCTCCCGTAGGACTAGACTTCCTCGAACCTCTTGTCCAGGATCTTTGCGATGCCAGCCAGCTCATCTTCAGAGGTGGTATCTGTGTCCGTTATGGCTACCGTGCCCCCCCCTCTTTCTCCACCCGGGGTTTCACGTGGGTCTTATTGATAGGCTGAAAAGAGGATTCCCTGCGGGGTGGCAGGGAAACTCTAGGCCTGGATGTCGTCTCTACTGGGTTAGCCTCCACAGGCTTCGCCAGGGTCGCCACGACTCCTTCGATCGAGGCCTTAGCCGGGTGAATCAGGGCCTTCGTGAATTTGGAAGCGCCTGAGGCCTTCACCTTGTGGGGAGGATCGCTGCCTCGCTCCCCCTCGGCTGTCGCCGTCTGGTTCGACCGGGGCTTTCCCCTTACAAAACGCACAGTCCTTCTCCACGTGCGATTTGTGGTTGTGAAGGCAGTAGACGCACCGGGAGTGCTCATCTTCCTTGAAGACATTCTGTAGTCTGCATCCAGGGCAGCTTCTGAACAGCTTGGGTCCTGGAGTCGTGTTTCCCTTGTCCTGGGCCATGACCACGCGGTGTAGGCCTCAAAGGTCTTCCAGAATCCTCTGAGAAGTGAAAACTCAACGACAATTCGCCCTTGAGGGGCGTAGAAAATTCCGAAACGGGTCCCCGTTGATCGGAAGTAAACTCTTTGAAAAATCGCAAAATGCAGTAAAAGCTCGAGAGCTATAGCACGAGGACTCCTGAACGTGCGGTAAAAATCTGAAGATGGCTGCCAGAGGAGGGTCTTAGGTAGAGGGCAGTCATTGGTTGGGGACAGTATGACCCAGAGACCAGTGATTGGTTACTAGTAGAAAGACAGTTCAGAAACGAAACTGAAACTGATTTTTTCTTTACCGAGGATTTCCAGCCTGACAACGGGGAATATTCATGAGCATGTGAATCCATGCCAGACCCCATGCTGGGGAAATCCTGCAAACATTGAAAGTAAATGTGAATGTGAAGTTGGACAGAGTGAACCCGGAAGAGTGATGCTGACTAAGAGGGGACAAAGTCTAAAGTCCCAAAAAACAGTGCTTTGACAAACATGAACCTGGTAGAGAGATGTCCACTATGAACGGTTAGAAAAGACATTAAGATTTGGGAACCAAGAGAAAGCCATAGTGAACCCGGTGGAGGGAGGCTGAAAGCAAAGAGGTCTGCGCTCTGAAGAGCGGGACCCAGGGGTGAAGCCACCACCCGAAAAATAAGCCATAGTGAACCCAGTGGAGGGAGACGGAAAGCAACGAGGGGTCTGCGCCCGGAAGAGGGGGACCCAGGGGTGAAGCCATCCCCTGAGGAATACGTAGAACAGAACTTTGCGTTTGTTGGTCATTTTTGTAAACCTATCAGGCCCTCGGTAACAGGAGACTCAACCACTGAAGGCCTTGATATCGATAGGAACTGTTTTAGGATCCAAGCCCAGAAGAGGGGGTTTCCGGGGTGGAAGTCATCACCCAAGACCCACTGAAAGGGGACTGTATATATGATTTGTGGAATGCGATTGGTTTCTGAAAAGGAACTTTGTGTTTGTTATTTTACTCACCCTAGAATGCAAGAGACTTTTTGAAGATAAAAGAGACTTGGCCATCGAGGTTCCTGATAAGCTAAAACAGAACTGTCGTCTCATGCTGGGAGAGCTCGAGACTGTGCTGTGCTCCAAGACCCCACCTTAACCCGTGCTCAAAACGTGGGCAAGGAAGACCCAGGCTACCATATCCTGACATATTATTTGTGAACACTTCTTTCTTTTTTTGAAAACTATCCCACACCCTTTTTCGATTAGTTGGAAGGCTTGGCAATAGGTTTCTTAGTATAGGCCCTTTTTCATTTAACACAATGCCACTAGGACTGCCTTATTTTCGTTTGATGGTCGACGCTTGCTCCTATCTTAGATTTAGGTTTAGATTAGGCGTTTTTCCAACCTGCATACAGTCTAATAAACACCCTTGAACTGTGATCACTTGTGTCTGTCTTTACTGTTGCCACCAGGAGTTCCCTACACCGCCCTCCCCCTTTTTCTATCTGCCCCCTCATCCACAGAACCTCCTGACAAGAGTTCATATCTGCCAACTAGATATATGCCACCACACGTAGTGCTATGGGTCTATAGGAGGTACAATTAGTGGGGTCTTTCCTGGGCTTCAGGATTAGCGTAATCATGGCTTCACCATAGAAGGAGGGAGGGAGCCTTGCTGGAAAGCTTCTTGCCAGACTTTCAACAAGTGCATGGACACTTTAGGACTAAATTCGATAAAAAAAATACAGCCGTTAAACCATCCGACACCAGGACTTTTGAGGTGGGTAGCGCTGCAATGGCATTCATTATATCCTTTTCCGTGATTGGGGCATTTAAGAGTATAGGGTGCTCTGATTTAACTTACGCATTGGCATATCGCATAGGTTTGCTTTGAGTTCCATAGGGAATTATGTATGCTTCCTAGCATACAGTGTCTTGCTAGAAGTATGAAACATATACACTATCACTCAGTTCTGACATAAGTGTCCCTTCATTGTTCAATATGGTCGCTATGTTGGTAGGCCCCCGTTCAGAATGCAAAACAAAAGGGGTGATGGCTGGAAGGTTTAGAATTAATCTTAACTACTGGTATTGCTCTAGGCAACCCTCCAGGCCATTGTTCTTTGCCTGCCAAGCCATTACAAAAGGGGAAAGACCATATGCAAATCAGGCTTGGTCCTACCCCAAAAGGGGCAGTCTAGCCTGAACTACTAGGTCACATCCCTTCTGCACGAGACCACAAGCATCCACAAACATGTTTTGGTCTTGTTAGGCCTCATCAGTGAGGAGTAGCTTGGGTCTCTCAGCCCAGCAGTCATGGGACCCATGTCTGGGCATACCCGTCCCACTCGGGGCGACTACAGCAAAACAAAAGAGGTGATGGCTCTTTCAGACCACAACAGTAAGGCTAGTAAGCGGCAGGTCTTCCATCCTCTCCATATTTCGGGTCTGTGTCTGGGCAGAAACTAATTTCACCTCCTGATCTGCCAGTGAGCGGAATTGGTCCAGTTGAACTTTTATGGATGGAAGCAGGATTGTATTGCTGGACCTGATCCATTTCAATCTCAAGTTGTCTGATCTCTACCTCGAGTTCTGTCAAACTCTTCCTTATGGCCTTATGGACTCCATTCTCTATGCCTATGCAGCATGAAGATAAACCTTGACTGTGTCCCAGATAGTAAATATTCAGGGGGACCAATCCGATATTAGTTTAAAAAAAGGTGTTAATGACCACGTTGATGTCACTTTTAAATGCTACATCCGACAGTGCATGCAATTTAAAATGCCAGAGACGTTGCTCAATCGCATTCTCCTCAAGAAGAAATGCCCACAATAAGCGGGGGTGTTCTGATAGAGTCCTGAGGAGCAGAATGCACTCTCAAGACCTATGAAACAGCCCCGTCCCGATTAAGATACATTCAATCCGTGACTGCATTTCATGGACTGAAGAGTAATATGAATATTCCCTATCACTTGGATGGAGTGTCCTCCACAGGTCTAAAAGCTCAAAATCATACATGCCCTTGTGAATTTCCTGTGCAGAGAAGGAAAGAGCTCTAGCAACTCTGCTGGATCTACCTAGGGAGGTGCTTAAAGTAGTGTTGAAATCTCCAGCCTTTATAAACTGGGTATGAAGATGATTAGCACATTTACTGCTGTTTTTGCTGCCTATGCTCACGTGAGGTGGAGGAGGAGGAACATTTAACCCTAACACAAGTGCGCAGCGTGGCGCGGAGATGAAGTGGAGGCACAAGTGGTTGTTCGTGGTTTGTGGTGGAGCGGCATGGAGGGGGTTACTCCAGTCACTAAGGTCTCCAAGTAAGTCATTAGCCGACCTCCGTTGGTAACCCAGGTTTCCTCACCCCTCTGCACTTTGGTACTTCCGCATGATAGTGGAGTGCGGAAAACCTGTAACCCGAAAGTGGGAAAGTGAAAGCTAGACTGTTGAAAAACTGTACGTGAATATATTTGTACTGCCCTCCACTTTTGCCTGCTACTCTACGTCCAGACAACTGAGTGGCTATTTACTTATTCCGGCAATTGGATAAGGAGGAGTGTGCCAAGCTAGAATCCCTCCCGTGCTACTGGTTGACTATTGATTTGCCTCTGAAATCTATCGCTCTCCAATGCCTCTGACTGTTTCAAGTTTTGTGTTTATGAGAGTGGGGTTAGGGGGGGAGAGACAGACTAAGGCTGCTCCTTGAGCCATCGGGCGTTCCCTGTCCCCCCTCTTTGGTTCTCTGGAGGTTTTTCCTGAGGACTGGACGCCGGTGGCCATCTGTGACCGTGGGTGTTGTGGCTGCCTTTGGAGCCGAACAGTCCTTACTAAGCTATTAATCCAGGGTGGCGGGTGGCTGTATTTGTCCCGCAGATGGTTGTGGTCCTCTGTGGCCAACAACCCATTACCATTTGTTTCTTATGCTCTGGCGCATGCCAGAAGGTCCCACTGCATAGTCACCATTTAGACATTGACGTTTTAGCGGTTTGTTTACTCTTTTTAACCAATTTTATAATGGCTCAATTTTACTGTTCTTAGGTGCATTTCCACCATAAGCAAGGGATGATCAGAGACCGGGGGCATTGACAGAAAGAGCAAAAAAACAAAACAAATTAAAACGGCCCAGGAGCTTGCCAAGGTTAAGCCCCATCTTTTGCAACACTCCCTTGATTCGTATTTGGAAGACATGGCCAGCAAAATAGTGAATTGCGTTACTGTTACTGGAAAAGCAACATGGGATGCCATTTCAGGTTCAGGAGGGAATCCCAAAGGTTGCACCACTGAAAAAATAGTTGTATTGAGGGGATGGGGGCCTTAGGGGGCACAGTGGTTCAGGCAATGGCTCTACAGGAGCAGTTGCTTGGGGTGTGTATGCCTCAGGATCCTCTGCACCCTGGTATGGAGGCAGATAAGAAAGTAGAAGTGGAAGAGGAGGGGGTGAGACTAGGAATGGGGCACCGGATGGTGAGTGTTAGAGGTTACAGTTTGTCATATTAGAAGTTATTATATTTAAATGTCTATGTATTGATGGGCTTGTGTGTGCAATACATCTCATCCATAACTTGGTTACTGTTGTCATAATATGTTCACTGACATCACCTCCTGGAAAGTGGAGTCTCAGGATCTGGGGGACTCCACATTCCACTAGGTCAGTTGCGAAGATTTCCCCTGGCTGGGGGTCGTTGCTGTTACTAACTCAATAAAGAGTTAATTATAACTTTTGCACAGTGTGGACCCATCATTACGTGTCTTAACAGTGAGGGTGTGTAGTAACGGATCAATTGGTGAATAGCCATATGGGTGGGAGCCCGGAGAGGGAACTGAGACAGGATCTAAATTCCTCCTACAGGGGGGAGGAGGATAAGCTTTGGCTGGAATCACTTCTAGATGTAAAGCTCAAGCCCCTTTAGACCATCCTAGAGTCATTGCAGATGTTTAAGTCTGGGGTAATGAACACACTGGCTATCCTGGATGACTCAAGAGTTCTAACAAAAAGAGTGGCAGAAATAAGTACGGTTGGGGTTGGGGCAAAGTCGGTAAGATACTATCGGGGGTGGGGGGGTTGAGGGGTGACCGTCCTGGCCCGGTCACTGAAGTTGGCGGGCTGGTGATGCCGGCAAAGGATAAGGCGGTAACCACACAGTTAAGCTCGGTAACTGTTAATTCAAATTTTACGGGTACTGGGAGGTCCGACTTAAGCTTTAGGACTTTCATAGGGGACACTGGGGCTAACATGCATATAGAAGGGCTGTAGGCGAGCATTTTGAATTTACTGCCTGCAGCAGCCCCTCTTATGGGGATTATCAGGGGTGTACCGGGGCTCCCTAAGTGTGGATTTGAATTAACTATTTCACTAATGAATAAAACGACCTATTGGATCAACAACAACCTGAATGGACCGAGCATTAACCCAAGCCTTGTATTAATGGCAAGAAGGGTAGGAAGGGTAGGCCAAAAACCCAAATGTATGAAGGGGCACTGCATAGTGGTTTCCTTCTCGGATGCAACGATGGTTTGTTATTTGGTCAACTCTAATTTATCCAGAGGCCTAAAACCAAACAGCTACAGTCTCCATAGTAGGCCTGTCTCTCAGGATTTGTTTTACGGTTGTACAGGGAGGGTGGCTGATTCAGGGAACCGCTTGAGCAAATTTGTTAGGAGGAGGGAAGCACAGAGTTACCCCACGCACAGGGGCATTTGTATCCACCTCTTGGCCACAGATTACCCTTGGGTTGGAGGTCCAACCCTAATTTAGAAAGATTGACCCCACAGAAGGGAGAGGCGCATACTATTGGGGTTGAGCTAGCTAATCGGTATGAGGCCCTAACCTCCTGTGAAGATCTGGACTGACGTACGGCTGACCGGCCCAGACCAGTCGACTGGGAGCTTTGTGAGGGGGGGCGGGTCCTGAGATTGGGGGGTACACATGTTATCTAAAGCAGCCCCTTTGGTAGCTAGCTTGTTATCCTGGAATATAGCCAGGCCAGGGGAAAATTCAAAGGGGAAGTCACTGTGGAGATTTAAAAAACCCACAACTAGAAGACCCAAGAGTGGAACAGGGTCCCCCGCGGGCTCCATCGTAGCCCAGAGGCCTTCCGCTGACCCTCGAAGGCGCACGTAGCCCGGTGCCTGGAGGAGAAGTAAACCACGAGAGCGAGACCCGACTACAGGAGAAAGAGAGTTCCCCCTGAACAGAGGCAAAGGAGGTGCCCCCCATGCTTCGTTGGTGAGAGAGGCCTTCCCGGGGGACCCCTCGGTGCCGTGGGGCAGAGAGAGGGCTTGAAACCATCTTGTTGCGGAGTGGGGAGGCAGGCGACGGGCGGTGGCTGGGGGGCCTCAAAGCACACAGGGGCCTCGCAGCACACGGCCCAATGCCACCTCGCCTTGGAAGGATCCAGAAGAAGAGGTGAGGAGGTCGCAGAGGAATGAGGAGGCCCAGAGGAAGCCAAATCACGAGCCAGGCTCCCCCCCCCCCCACCTGGCATATATAAACGCTCCGGGACACGCTGGAGGGAGCGGGGGCCCGAGAACTCTCCCAGACCCTCTTTTTCGGTGTGCATGGGCCCCAACGTTGGAGGGGAGGGCAGCTCGTGGACTCCGGGGGCATGGAGGGGAATAAAATAGCGGCCCTCTGCGGCTTCCACATCGAACCCCGGGGTGCCAATAAACGGGACCCAGACCCATTCCAGCGCAGAGCCCGGGAACCCCTCTGGAGACTAAAGCAGGCGCAGAAAATAAGCAGGCAGCAGGTGCCCGCCATCCAAGTCCTCGGTGGAGCTCCGAGCCACGCAATCCAGCCAACCCACGCCATGGAGAGACAGAGAACACGGAGGTAGCCTAAGGCCAGAAGCAGAAGGCTCAACACGGGAGGCCCCACCAGAAACTGGGCCCCAGACCTCATCTGAGGAATCTCTAAAGAACTCTGGGCTTGCAGTGTGGCCCCTCCAGGGCAAAACAAAACAAAGGAGTCTGGAACGCGGTCCCAGGGGTACAGACAGGGAAGCCTGGAAGTCTGCACCAAACTATTGGAACCCAGGGGACCGGAAACCAGGAGCAATCATTGATAGGCACCCCTGAGCAACAAGCACTTACCCACGCAATCCTATCCCTCCAGCGTTTCTGTAGGCCTCAACCAACACTAGGAGCTGTGCCTGGCGACACGCACTATAATAAGGCCACCGGAAGTGCCCCCCCCCCCGCACCACTTACCAGGGATGATCTTAAAGACATTCTGCAGGAAATCAAGGCCATAAGGACAGATACACAGGCCTCGATTGTGGCTCTTAAAGGGAGAGTTGACACTCTTGAAGAGAAAATGGAAGGTATGGAGAATAACCACCTCCAGACTTATCTGCTGGACATGAAATATGAAGCGAGGCTGACAAACCTGGAAATGAGAGAAGAGGACATGCTTTTGAAGATGGACGACCTTGAAAACAGGGAACTCCGATATAACCTGCGTGTTCTAGGGGTGACCCAACAAAAGGGGGAAGACAGCGGCGGACGTTGGGAGGATAGTCCTAGGCTTAATATAGCAACACTGCACCCTGGAGTTGGGCAAGGAAGTCCAGCTGGAAAGAGCTCATATGGGTGGTGGAGGCAGAGGGAAAGGCCCAAGATCCATCGTGGTGCGTTTCCTCCGCTACAGAGAAAAGATGGAGGTCCTAAAAAAGGCGAAGAGACTGAGGTGCTTCTCCTTTGAGGGGGACACAATCAGGATTTATCAAGATCTCTCCGCCCTCACACTTACCTGCAGAAGGGAATGCCGTCCCCTCACACAATGGCTCACTAACAGGATATACGATATAGATGGTCCTACCCATTTGCCCTCGAATTTGAATGGGATGGAGTGGATTATCAAGTCACGGGGGAAGGAGGCTTTACGAAGGGACCCTGACGCCCCAGGAGCATAGATGAGAACTACAGGGCCCCTGGGCCAAAAAGAAGATGATGAAGGGCAAGAGAAAATATTTTAAAAAACAACACCCCGACGCATGATCTAGAGGAGGATTAAAAGATTGGGGCTGCATCAGAGGTGCAGGAGTCGGGAAAAGTTAAAGGACCCCAGCCGGGGGTGGCGAGGAGATAAGGACAGCGAGGGACGGACGGACCTCTTCCCCAAGTGGCTTGCCAACTGGCAAGCATTGCAGACAAGGATGGGAGGGGGGGTCGAGGGGAGGAAAAGGGTTGGGAATGTATGGGGTCAGGCACAACATAGATCGGACTCAAGAAGTGAGCTGAGCGGCTTCCATATGGCCGGAAGAGGTGTGAATCCAAAAATGTCATTCGATGACAGACAATGAGAAAAGGGGCCGGGTCGAAACTTTAAGGCTGGGATTGCTTAATGTAAAGGGCCTTAACTCACCAACAAAGCGATCACTCCTGGGGAGGGAAACGAAGAATGCAGGTCTGGGTGTACTCCTAGTACAAGAAACTAGAACAGTGAAAGGGGAAGAAAGGTGCATTCCAGGTTCACATGTGGGCCAGATATTCTGGGCATCAGGCCCCACCAAAAAGGGAGGTGTTGGGATCCTACTCTGCAGAAACCTTAGGCTAGAGTCGTCAGTTTGGGGCAGAGCAGATGGAAGAGCGGTGGTGGTCTCGGGAAACCTGGAAAACTCCAGAATTACCATAGCAGCCATTTATGGCCCAAATATGGGTCTGTTGCAATTCATCAAGGAGGTACTGAGGGAGGTATTGGATAGGGCTGAGGGGCTCATCCTCTTGGGAGGCGATTTTAACATGTGGGTGGACCGGGGATTGGATCATAGTGGGAAGCCGATTCCCACAGGTAGTAGGGGGGGGCAGCCATACAGAGGGTTCTTGGACTTAATGGTGAACCACAGGTTGGTAGATCTTTGGAGGGAGACTCACCCAATTATGAAAGGCTATACATTTTACTCCGCAGTCCATGGCTCCAGAACCAGGATTGATTATATATTTCTGGAACACCATCATATGAGCAGAACTGATGCTTGTAACCATCACCGGGTTAGCTGGTCAGATCATGACCTGGTTTGGGCAGACATTGTTATATCGGGTTTAAAGCCGAGGGAATCATTGTGGAGGTGCAACAACCTCCTATTGAGGGATTGAGGGATGCGATTTTTAGAGAGCAGATGATGTTTTCAGCCATTAGAGAGTACTTTGAGTTAAACAACACTGGTGAGGTTCACTTGGAGACGGTATGGGAGGTGGCTAAAGCTACATGGATTAGTGAAGGGGTGGCCAAGAAGAGAACTAGAACGCTCTTGGCCCACAAACTAAGATCTGAGATACGCCTATTGGAGAGAGTCGAGGGGAAGGAAGAGAAGGAGCGAGACCTGGGGATCACCAAAACCAACAGACAGGAACTTAGAGAAATGGAGATGGGTAAAATTGTAGCAGGCCTCCAACACCTGAGACAGAAATATTACAAAAAAGGGGATAAGGCGGGTGCCAGGCTGGTGGCGAAGCTCCGTGCCCAACGGCCAGATAGATGGGTGGCAAAGATCAAGAATGGGAAAGAGGGGGAAAGATTGGACCCAGAGGCGATAGCGGGAGAATTTGCCAGTTTCTATGAGATATTGTACGAGAAGGAAGGAGTTATAGGAGGGGAAACATTAGAATCCTATTTGCATGGAGTGACCCTCCCGACCTTTAGACCTGGAGAAGTCTTCACCCTAGTGGCCCCAATGAAAGATGAGGAAGTCCTCCAGGCAATATCAGGTTTGAAGCTGGGGAAGGCCTCGGGAGAGGACGGGTTCACGGCAGACTTCTATAAGGCATTTGCAGGCCAACTGGCGGATCTGTTCACGAATATTATGTCCACAGGGAGGGCCCCTCCGTCGTTTGGGAAAGCATTCATCACGGTCATCCCCAAAGAAGGAAAAGACCCTGCAGACTGCCAATCTTATAGACCAATCTCCCTCCTGAACGTGGATGCAAAGTTGTTCACCAGAATAATTGCAAGACTAGAGGACCTCCTTCAGGGGCTCATCCATTCTGATAAGGTGGGCTTCATACAGGGGAGGCAGGGAGCAGACACCCTCAAGAAGACTCTCCATTTTATGAGGGAGGCAGCACCCGGGGGGGGAACCCAGTCTTGGTGGCCATAGATGCCGAAAAAGCCTTTGACTGAGTCAACTGGGAGTTTCTACATGGGGTACTAGAGAAATTTGATTTCGGTGAAGGTGCCCGACGAGCGATCAAGGCTCTGTACGCAGAACCGTTAGCCAGAGTTACGGTAAATGGGTGGCTATCATGTAGATTCAATCTTCAGCGAGGGACCCGACAGGGCTGCCCCCTCTCGCCCCTATTTTTTGCAATGACCGTGGAGATTTTGGTGGAATATCTGAGGGGGTCCCCTGATGAGATGGGTATAGATGTGGGAGACAGAACCTTTAAACTCTGTTTCTATGCAGATGATATAATGCTCCACGTGAGGCAGCCAGCCCAATCTGTCCCAGCCGCCTTGCGGGTGATAGATGAGTTCGGGCATTTTTCAGGATTGAAGGTGAATGTGGGCACATTTGGTCCCCACCAGTGAAGACGCGATTCCTGGCCACAAACATTATCAGTCCTGGTTTGAAGCAGGGCTTTGCAGGGTGGGTCAGTTGGTGAAAGAAAATACATTCATAAGCATCCAGGAACTGGAGGAAGCATTGGGCATTGTCACGCTGTCCCTACTCCTCTATCTAAGATTGAAGGGGTATTCATGGCAGGGAAATGGAAGCAGCATATACAGAGGCCACTCACCCCAGTAGAGAAGGTCTTGCACACGCATGTAGATATGAAAGGTCTCATCTCCCTCCTGTATACAGCGCTTTTGTCCCGCCGTGAAGGAGAAATCAGGGGTCTAAGAACGAGATGTGAGAGGGACTTGGGCTGTGAAATTGGGGACGGTTTATGGGTGCGACTCTGTAGTAGGCCATTTAAGACCTCAATTTCGTGTCAATATAAGATGCACACCATAAAACTGCTTCACAGGTGGAAATATGACCGGGTAGTACTCTCCAAGATGTTTCCAGCGGTGATTCCCCGTTGCTGGCATGGATGCAGGGAAAAAGCCAATTATTGGCATATGTGGTGGACATGTCACAAAGTGCGCACATATTGGACAGAAGTGTTGAGCTGGATCAAAGAGGCGGACGGAGGATCCCACCCACTAGACCCAATCTTAGTATTATTTGGACTTGAAAGAAGGGATGAGCGGTTGAACAATCTTCCACACCTGTCACATTGTTTACTTTTAGCGGCCAGAGCCTGTCGAGCTAGAACTTGGAAAAGGACCTGCCTCCCCATGAAGAAAGAATGGGTGGCAGTGGCCAGGGATATTTATCTTATGGAAAAGATCACAGAAGCTATACAGGGATCCAGCGTTCTGATAGAGACTGAATGGCTCGGGTTCTTTAGTGCTTTTAGTAACATGGAAAGTACTGGTTGAAATTCCCAGAGAACAGTGACTCGGCCCCACCAAATAGTTAACTTGGAAAACACAGACTTTAATTCAGAGGAATCGGCCCATTTCCGACGATCTAGTGCCCGGTCGGGACCGCCGACAATGGATTGAACAGTATAAGTGAAAGCAGCGATCAGAGACTGTGCCTTGAAAGGGGGTTGGGGGGAGGAGAGAGGGGAGGGTGTATACACCAGGGAATTATCTAATTTTTTTTTGTATAAGGTTTATAGGGACACAAGTCCCTTTCATGTTTTAAATAAAATTAAAAAAAACACAATGTCATTCTCCTGCAAGAGACCTGAGCCTTGGAGACCACACTGTTAGATGGCTACACATCGTAGGGGATCTCAGCAAAAAAAATGCTAGAGTAAGATGTTATGGGGGTCTGGCGATTTTGATTGAAGCCTCCCTAACCTGTAGGTTTAGGGTAGTGGAGACTAACATGGACTACCTACAGGTGCTCCGTATTTTACCCTCTCGGGGGGACACGTTAATCATTTTGAACCTCTATAACAACCCCCATAAGGCTGAGGCAGACAGGTTAGCCAAAGTCAAGGCGTTTATTGATGAGTTATTTCTAAACAGGAGGAATCGTAATGAGCAATGCATATGGGGAGGAGATTTTAACCTCAAAATGGGTGTAGATCTGCCAAAGGATCTGTCAGATCTCCGCTGGAGGACTGGTCACTGAACATCCCCTTGCCCACAATGAAATATGGACGAATATGTGCAAATGGTCTCCAAATGTGTTTATGGCTCATCGAATAGGGGCTGTGCATGGTAAACGGATGCAAAGCACCCGATATACCGGGTAACCTTACCTTCAATAATCACCAAGGTTGGAGGGGGGTGTGGTCAGCAAGCGGGCAATGAGGACGTGATTCCTCACTGCTCCCAGTCCGCCACCTAGATCCTGCCTTTATCCTGACAGTTCATGTTGTTAAACTCACAAAAATAGCTTCCAAAAGCGGAACCCTTCTGCAACGGGTCGCTGCACTATGGACCTGAACCGACGTGTGGTTCCGGAGATACGCGCTGGGGAATCCAGAAGCGGCTGACTGCGTATGCCAGACAAGATGGCTGCCGGGACTGCGAGCTAAGAGGAAGGTGCGCATTACGTTAAAGGCTCCACTGAACCAAGCGCCCCGCGACAGCAACTACCATCACATCGCTGAGGCCGAAATCAGGAAGACTAAACAGTGAACCCAACCCCAAACAACACTGCGCGTAGGCGGCGAGCGCGCCCATGAAAGCAGGCGGGCACTGGCATCCCCTGCTCCGATACGAGGTGGAGCAACCCTGCTTGAGGACGACAGAGAGGACCAGCCGACGTTACAATCCTGATCACTGCAGCAACAAGGTGAGCCGCGCTATGGGCCCCCCCCCTGATGGGATCTCCAAGTGCCAGCGAGGCTCGGCTCCTACCTGCTGCCCCGGTGGTCGATGGGGCGGTCCCATCTGAGGCTGCGAGAAGCTGCTGTGGGCCCTTGGGAACGACACGACCCGAGCTAGCAGGCAAACCGAGGAAGGCTGCCTGAAGGCCCTCCGGTTGCAGGAGAGCCAGGCCGACAGCAAAGCGAGCAGCGCCTGCGACAAGGAGTGAGCGGGGGCAACCAAATCAAACACGTCTCCTACCCAGAAACGGTGCGAAAAAGCTAAACTGCCTACCAACAACGATACGCAGCAGAATTATCCCTGGACCCCAACCGCTCACAGTGGGACCCTGAAAGTGGAACGCGACTCGTGGATTCCAACACACATTCCACAAAGCAACCGAGAATGGAAGGTAAGCTGCCTACGCTGAGGGCATGGCTGTTATAAGGTGAATGAGAACTGCGCACTGAATCTACAACGCTCCGAGCTCCCAATAAAGTAGTGATGTGGCTGAGCGCTGAGTGTCCAAGGTGAACCCAATAAGACTAATATCCTGTGAATACATCACCTAGCCGCCATAACACGCAGTAATAAACGTGGTTTACATACTTAAAATAGCTTGTGAGCCCAGACCGTTATCAAAAGCGACCACCTGCTGGGAGGCGAGCTTGTACACAACCAGTGCGCCGACCTGAGTGGCAACATGCACTTCAGAAGCTGAAGGGATTTGAGAGAGCAAAACAACATTCTGATATCACGGGCCCGATCAAAGACTACTACTGAGGACAACTGAAACAAGCACGTCTCCCAGGAAAGGAGGCAAGTGGAGTACTGGCCTGCTTGTCCGTGGCGTGAAGCGGCAACAGGGCCCCTAATCCTGCACTGTATGAGTCTAAGACACACGTTTGAACTGAGACTAATGGAAACACCTCCTTCCCGAAAGATAGGGTGCCGACCAAGCCAATCCTCAGGCGAACAAAACAAAGGAGGGAGAGGGCATAGGTGATTACGCAGCGGACTTCTGGGAAGAAAACCATGAAGTGGAAAGTGCATATAAACCGTAAGAGAAACCAAAAGGAGGGAAGAGGTGTAAGAGATTACAACAGCACCTCCCTAGCGAGATAGAAGCCAAGGCTTGTGGCTCTGCCGTCTTCGGAGTACTGCAGCCGGGTGGTCACGGACAGCACCATTTGGTAATAAACGCTGGACAGTGCACCTGCAAAGGCGGAACAAGTGTCTCTGGTGAACCACTTGACCAGTATCCAAAAGATCCTGAACCAACAGCAACAACTGGATGGTGCCTTGCCAAATCGTTGCGCCCGAAGCGAGCACCCCACTGATCTACACAGCTACACAAACATAGGCTTAGAGGGAAGGGAGCAACTGCAACTCAACACTGGCTTGACCACCATGGGGAAAGACAGGGCAAAAACGCGACAACGCAGAGCAAAATGGAGCAGTACACAATCACTACCCAAGTGCCCCCACAGGAGCAGGGCACCATGGCGATGCATTGGGACCGAAGGATGACAATGTGTCCCTTAAAGACATCATGAATGCTATCACCAACTCAAGGACCTCCATGGAAAAAAAGATGGATGGCATAAGTACTGAGGTGTCGCTATTGCGCCATGAGCTGCAAAAATTCACGGCTCGTACCGGGGAAGCAGAGGGCCGCATGTCGGAAACAGAGGACAGCCTGAGGACTGTAAATCACCAAATGACCGGAGCACTGGCACGCCTCAAGGCACTGGAAGAATGAGTGGAAGAGAGTGAGGGCAGAGCAAGACGGAACAACATCTGGATCCTTGGATTGCCTGAAAACTCTGAAGGCCCGAGCATGGAGCTATTCCTAGAGCAATGGCTTGCGGATCTATTCACTCCCAAGACCCTATCAAAATTCTTCTCAGTTGAACGTGCTCACCAACGGGCAGACAAATACCCAGAGCTCCCCAGCGTACGGTAATAGCAAATCTCCTGAACTATAGGGATCGGGACGCCATACTGCAGATGGCCAGAACTAAGGGCTCCATAACATTCAATGGCCCCAGAATCGCCTTTTTCCCAGACTTCACCAGGGAGGTTCAGAAAGCGAGGCAGTCCTTCGACCCACTCGAGAAACGCCTTCAAGCTCTTCACATAAAATACGGACTTCTGTTCCCAGCACAACTGAAAATGTACCACAACCGTCCGACATTGCATTTCACGGATCCCAGAGAAGCGTGGAGCTGGGTGGAAAGAAACCTAGAGGGTGACTGGAGGCCGAATCGGAGGCAAGACATCGACAGGAGTCGCCCACAACCAATTAGAGCACCACCTGAGCTCCCACAACAAGAGATGGAAGCACTGCCAAATGAAGGCAATGACTTCTGGAAGCAATCTCATCCTTTTTTTGAAGGGGATACCAAATATTACAGCTAATATAGTGTTGTAATATTTGGTATCCCCTTGATTTTGAGGGGTAACATTTAACAATGCACTGCTTGAACTATCCCTTGCATTGGGGAGGGGAGTACACCATAAGCCTACACTATGACAGCTTCTGGAAGCCATCTCATCCCTTTTTTGAAGGGGATACCAAATATTACAGCTAATATAGGGTTGTAATATTTGGTATCCCCTTGATTTTGAGGGGTAACATTTAACAAAGCGCTGCTTGAACTATCCCTTGCATTGTAGGGGGGAGTACATTGTTTGTCTACACTATGCCTCCTTCTGGAAGCTATCCCACCTGTTTTTTGAAGGGGATAACAAATATTACAGCTAATATAGGGTTGTAATATTTGGTATCCCCTTGATTCTGAGGGGTAATATTTAACAACGCACTGCTTGAACTATCCCTTGCATTGGGGAGGGAAGTACACCATAAACCTACACTATGACAGCTTCTGGAAGTTACCCCATCCTTTTTCTGAAGGGGATACCAAATATTACAGCTAATATAGGGTTGTAATATTTGGTAGCCCCTTGATTTTGAGGGGTAACATTTAACAACGCACTGCTTGAAATATCCCTTGCATTGGGGAGAGAAGTACACCATAAACCTACACTATGATAGCTTCTGGAAGCTATCCCACCCTTTTTCTGAAGGGGATACCAAATATTACAGCTAATATAGGGTTGTATTATTTGGTATCCCCTTGATTTTGAGGGGTAACATTTAACAACTCACTGCTTGAACTATCCCTTTCATTGGGGAGGGGAGTACATCATAAGCCTTCACTGTGTCAGCTTCTGGAAGCCATCCCATCCTTTTTTTGAAGGGGATACCAAATATTACAGCTGATATAGGGTTGTAATATTTGGATCCCCTTATTTTGAGGGGTAATATTTAACAACGCACTGCTTGAAATATCCCTTGCATTGGGGAGAGAAGTACACCATAAGCCTACACTATGACAGCTTCTGGAAGCTATCCCACCCTTTTTCTGAAGGGGATACCAAATATTACAGCTAATATAGGGTTGTAATATTTGGTATCCCCTTGATTTTGAGGGGTAACATTTAACAACGCACTGCTTGAACTATCGCTTGCATTGGGGAGGGAAGTACACCATAAGCCTACACTATGACAGCTTCTGGAAGCTATCACATCCTTTTTCTGAAGGGGATACCAAATATTAAAGCTAATATAGGGTTGCAATATTTGGTATCCCCTTGATTTTGAGGGGTAACATTTAACAATGCACTGCTTGAACTATCCCTTGCATTGGGGAGGGAAGTACATCATAAGCCTACACTATGACAGCTTCTGGAAGCTATCCCATCCTTTTTCTGAAGGGGATACCAAATATTACAGCTAATATAGGGTTGTAATATTTGGTATCCCCTTGATTTTGAGAGGTAACATTTAACAACGCACTGCTTGAAATATCCCTTGCATTGGGGAGAGAAGTACACCATAAGCCTTCACTGTGTCAGCTTCTGGAAGCCATCCCATCCTTTTTCTGAAGGGGATACCAAATATTACAGCTAATATAGGGTTGTAATATTTGGTATCCCCTTGATGTTGAGGGGTAACATTTTATAAAACTTTATTTAATGATTGTGGTACATGACATTGCAACAACAACTGATATTACACATAGATGAAAACATCAACAGACTATTGGGTTACCGTACAACATGAGCAGCATATTACTGATTGTGTGGAGCGCTCGGCCCTGCCAGGCTGTCACTGTCCGAGTTGACCTCACTCAGATATATTCTGAACAGGGCCCATATGTCCTTTGGTTTGCTTGGATTCGGGGTGGTTAATATGTAATATTCTTCGCATTCATTCACATACATCAGTTCCCTGAGGAAGTGGCCAACAACCGGTGCCTGTTTACTCTTCCATTTTTGCAATATACACTTCTTGGCCACTGCACATGTTATATTGAAGAGTCTCCTTGTCACCTCCGTTTGTTTGCCAATGTCCCCAAACAAATATTTCCGCGGAGTGAGGTCTGCCGGTATCTGAGTCACCTCCTCAAGGATATGCGCAACCTCTCCCCAAAAAGCAAGTACATAGGGACAGTTCCAGTACATATGTATTGAATCGGCTTGGTCTGTCCCACATTTTGGACACGTACCCGCCCCATTATTCGTGAATCTCGCCACCTTCTGAGGGGTGTAGTGTAATTTGTTCAACATCTTAAATTGAATCTGTCGGAGGCCGGCATTCATTGACACTTTCTTGGTCATTTCACAGTATCTTTCCCACTGTCTGTCCGTTATATCCTCACCCAGATCTGTCTCCCAGGAGGCTTTTGTCGCATTCGATATCGGGGCGTTGGACTGTACAGCCCCATACAACCCCGACACGCTAGTTTCAGCCCGGGTTGAAAGGACCAACAGACATGGGTGTGGGGGGGGCTCATCTGGAAACGTTGGCCAACGGGTCTTAAAGGCCAATCTCATTCTGTGAAACTGTAGGATCATCAGCTGATCTCTCCCCATCCCTGTCCTGAATTCCTCCAGTGTTATAAACTTCCCGTTGGGGAATATGTCCCTGATTTTAAATTCTTTATCCGGGTCCCATTTGTTCTGTATACCCGGGTCGTATGTGGGTGTTATGCCCGGGAAATTCCAGAAGGGGGCCTCAGCATAATAAGGCGTCTCCACCCCAAGTCTACGGAAAATTTTGAACCACGCCTGAGCTGTCGTGCTGACAGGATCAAACGGGCAGTTGTCCCTGTGTTTAGTTTTAAAGATGACTGACCTTATGTCGGTCGGGCGCGCAGCATGTTTCTCAAGGCATATGTGGGGTGAGGTGTCGTGCTCGTCAAACCAATGCTTAACAAATTGGGCCTGTGCAACCAAATAATATAGTTCAAAATCGGGTGCCGCAATGCCCCCCCCCTACTGTACGGCTCTACCATTTTTTCCCACTTCATTCTAGGCGTCCCTCCACTCCACACAAACTCCACCACAAGTGACCTAAGGGTATCGAAAAATTTCCTCCCAGGCCAGATCGGGATGTTAGCGAAGACATACAATAGCTTGGGGAGAACGATCATTTTCAATATGGCTACGCGGCCTATTAGGGATATGGGGAGTTTGGCCCAGAAGCGGAGCTTAGTGGCTATAGCAGTCAGCAGAGGTTCATGGTTGTTCAGGTATAATGATGTCCTATCTCCAGAAACCATAACCCCTAAGTATCTGATCTTATCCGGGGACCACTTTAGTCCTAGTGTGTTATTCGGGCATTTGGTGGCAGGGGTAAGGGGGAAGATCTCAGATTTAGCTCGGTTAGTCTTGTATCCTGAATGTAATGCAAATTTATGTATTTCCTCCATCACTGGGCCAAGGTGTGTGTCAGGCTCTCTAACATACAATAGGGTGTCCTCGGCATATAGGGATATAGATTGAACAAGGCCCGCCATCCGTATGCCCCTCTGTTCCTGATGTTCCCTGATTGCCGCCGCAGCTGGTTCCATGGTGAGAGCAAACAATATAGGGGAGAACGGGCAGCCCTGCCTAGTGCCCCTCTTCAACTCAAACCATTCCGACAACGTGTGGTTAGTCAACACCCTGGCCCCCGGGTTAGTGTATAGTACCCTGACATAGTTCACATAGCCAGGGCCCAATCCGAATTTACCAAGCACCTTGAATAGGTATGTCCATGACACGGAATCAAACGCCTTTTCGGCATCTAGTGACACGGCTACCGCCTGGGCCTCTGGTTTGATTTGGGCCATCACCCCAAACAGTCTGCGCAAGTTTAGTGCTGTGGATCTGGTGGGGATGAACCCGCATTGGTCAGGATGGACCAATACTGGCATGTGCGGCAGAAGTCTGTTGGCCAGGATCTTGGCGAATATTTTTGCATCACAATTGATAAGGGATAGGGGTCTGTATGAGGACATTTCGTTGGGGGGACGTCTAGGCTTGGGGAGTACCGTTATTATAGCCTCTCTCATGGATGGTGGTAGTGTTCCTTTTTCAGTAGCCTCTTCCCACATGGACAGCAGTATCGGGGCGAGTTCCTCGCACAGCTCCTTATACAGTTCAATTCCCAGTCCGTCCGATCCAGGGGCTTTTCCATTGGCCAGTGATTTAATTGCTACCTTAATTTCCTCTATCGTAAGGGGTTGGTCTAGTTGTAGCCTATTCTCGTCTATCAATCTAGGGAGAGTTATGCTGTCTAAATATAGTTGGACATCACGGGGGTCTTTCAGATCATGATTGGCATAGAGTTCTTTATAGAAGAGGGTGAACTCCCCATTGATATTCTCCTCCTTAGTTTGTACTGTCCCGTCGTTCCCTATTATGCTGGAGATCAGGGTGCGACCTCTGTCAGCTTTTAATAGGTTAGCTAGTGTGCGTCCCGCCTTGTTGCCTTCGCCATACCGGCGAGCCCTGACCGGGGTGGCCATGTACAGCAACTCCCTATTTGCCAATGTATTAAAGACTTGTATTTTTTTATTTATTTCGGCGAGGGTACCATCCTCATGTGAGAGTGTGTAGTTTCCCTCTAGCTCCCTCAACTGCTTCTCAACCTCCTCCAGTTCTTTTCTAACCGCTCTTAATAGACCCGTGGACTTAGAGATCAGGATGCCCCTTGCCCACACCTTCAACGTTTCCCAGAGGACTGATGGGCTATCTACCGAACCTTTATTATTCTCCAGAAAGAACTCAACCTCAGTGCGTAGTTCCTCTATTACTTCAGGGTTTTTAAAAATATCAGAAGGCATTCTCCATCTCCTGGTCGGGGGTTTAAGCCCACTCAGTGTCAAATCTAATTCTATGGGAGAATGATCCGACAGGGTGCGGGGGAGTATCTCACTTCCGTTAATCTGGTGCACGAGTGACGCCGACGCTAGCCAATAGTCAATGCGGGACTCGGTGTCATGTACTGAGGAGTAAAAAGAATACTGCCGTCTGAGGGGGTGGAGCACTCGCCAGGCGTCCACCATTTGTAGCTGTGAGATGATTTGTTTTAAAGTGTTTGTTGTTCTCGAGGGGTTCCTATGTGTGGAGGTTGAGCGATCTAGGTCTGTATCTAGGATAGAATTAAAATCTCCTCCCCACACTATCTGCTCGTCCCCATGCGCGCCGATCTCATGTAGCACTTTTATGTAGAATTCGGGGTCATCAATATTCGGGCCATATGTGTTAACGAGAATAATTTCCTCCCCCTTAATGTTACCCCAGAGTATGACATAGCGACCCATTTGGTCCGTTTTACTTCTCTCTAACTTGAACCCAACAGAAGGGTGTATCAGAGTTAGTACCCCTCTTGCCTGCGAGGAGTATTCCGTGCCATACCTATGAGAACCCCATCCCCTCAAGAGCTCAGCATTGACCTTCTGAAGCGCGTAGGTTTCCTGTAACATGACAATGTGGGGCTGATGCCGGGTAATATAGGCCCCCACTTTTCTCAATTTGGTTCTGTTGTTCAGACCTCGGACATTCCAAGTGAGCAGTTTCAATCGGGGCTGCCCTGCCAGAATTAGTCATATCTATATATCCAGATTACAGTTTCATATCTGCCGCTATTGTAACAATGTCTACGTGTTGCAATGTCACCACTTTTTTCTTCTTGGGAGACTTCTCCAACTAAGTCTCTGTCCCCAACTTTACCCCCCTCCCCCCCACTCCCTTCAGTCATACAATACTTTTGGCCCCCACCCTCATTATCAACCCCAACATGACAATGCTGCCCCGCAATAAACATTCCCTGAACCATGTGGAACTTTCCTGAGGGACTCCGATGCCGCACACTGGCGCGCCCCAGGCTGGGGCTCACAGCCCGAAACAATAACAATTTAAAGTTCAGTCCGTCAACATCACACTTCGTCCTATTTTTTCTCACCGTGTGCCAGACCGTCGTGTCTCTGTGTGCGCTCTGCCAGTTCTAGTCGCTCCCCCTCCAGTTATGAGTTCGCGTTCTGGTCTGCTATACGGTCTCCCGAGGGTAGTGGAATGGAAGACTCCACGTAGGATATAGCATCCGTGGGATTTTCAAAAAAGTGAGCTCTTCCTCCATGCTGGATTCTAATTTTCGCCGGGAAGATAAGAGCGTAGGGCACATTTCGTATACGCAACTGCCTCTTCACTCCTTCGTATGATCTCCTTTGTGCTTGTACGCTGGCCGAGAAATCCGGATATATGTGGATTTTGCTTTCTTCAAATTGTAGATTTCCTTTTTCTCTCGATAGCCTAAGTATAGTGTCTCTGTCCCGGTAGTTCAAGAGGCGAGCAATAATGGTTCTAGGGGGAGCTCCTGGTTTGGGGAGTGGCGCCAGTATTCGGTGAGCTCTCTCCACCAGAAAATGATCCGAGAAGGCGTCAGCGCCGAGGATTTCTTTCAGTAGCGCTTCAACCTGTCTTTCCATGAGGTCTTTACCAAACTTTTCTGACACCCCGACAATCCGGATATTATTTCTTCGGGATCTTGATTCAAGGTCTTCGCACTTGCTTTGCGTTTTGTGCAATTCGGTCTGGAGATGTGCTATGTCACGACTGTGCTGCAGTATCGTATCTTCACTTGCACTTATCCTATTTTCCGCCTCAGTCACCCGTGCACTCTCCTTTTCGACACGTGCTTTTATAGATCCAATTGTTGCCACTATGTCATCCAGCTTAACGTTCATAGCCATGAATCCGTTTTCCACTAATGTTGCTAGCCGTTCCATCGGGTCGGCCTCTCGTCCGTCTGGCAGCTGCGGCTCTCCGTTGGTTGCTCCTTGTGTTTGCGCACTGGTGAAAGTATCCATTGGGCCAACTTTCTTCCCGCCGGCCCCTCTCTTCTCGGTGCGGCCCATGTGGCGTGGCACCCGGATGGCGGAGGCCTGTAGTTCCTCCCCGTATGTTGTTTCTTTGCGCACCAGTACGCAGCGGGGGGTGTCCCACGGTGTATATCCAGAGCGTATTTTAGCACCGTTGCGTGTGTTGAGGCCTCACGGTTAACGCGCCAGAGGATTTCAGCCCTGAATCTCAGCGTATCCTGGTGTTATACTTAGCGCCGCCGCCTCCCCACAGTAGGCCCGAAATCACCGCCGTCACGTCTCCGCAGTACTCCGGGGAGCACTCCGGGGAGTTATTTGTCGCTTCCGGGCACCGCTCCAGAGTAGCCCGGGGTGCCGTTCTCTGTGCTGGTGAGGGTAGCGGAGGGGTGATACGAGGCGGCCCAGGACCGGGTCCCGGAGCGTCGCGCAGGGCCTTCTTTGTGGTCACCTTCTCCTGCCTCCCCCTCTCGCTCGGGGTCCAACCACTTCCAGTGGGGGGCCAGGGAGCAGCCGGGAGCAGTGACCCGGCTCCGCTTACTCCAGGCGGCAGAATGCGCCGGTTTCCTCGCGGGCGGGCCCGCGTGTCGAGCGGCGCCCCTCCCCCACTCAGGATCTCCGCCCGATCTCCGCGGTTCTCAAGGACGGCTCCGCAGGTCCCCACCAGCCGCCAGTCTTTGCCGTCGGATATGTCCGCACCCCGGCTCCGGTTTTTCACAATTTTCAAGCTCCGTGTGCAGTAGGGCTTCAGCTACAAGGGCGTCGCCGAGTTTCCACAATTTAGACGGTTCTGACAGGATTTATTTCGAAGCAGGATTTTCTTCGAGCCGGAGCTCCCACACTAGGCGGCCATCTTGAATGTGCGCAACAGCGCCCCCCTGAGGGGTAACATTTAACAAAGCGCTGCTTGACTATCCCTTGCATTGCAGGGGGGAGTACATTGTTTGTCTACACTATGCCTCCTTCTGGAAGCTATCCCACCTGTTTTTTTAAGGGGATACCAAATATTACAGCTAATATAGGGTTGTAATATTTGGTATCCCCTTGATGTTGAAGGGTAACATATAACAACGCACTGCTTGAACTATCCCTTGCATTGGGGACGGGAGTACATCATAAGCCTACACTGTGACAGCTTCTGGAAGCCATCTCATCCTTTTTTTGAAGGGGATACCAAATATTACAGCTCATATAGGGTTGTAATATTTGGTATCCCCTTAATTTTGAGGGTTAACATTTAATAAAATACTGATTGAACTATCCCTTGAATTGGGTAGTGGAGTACACAAATTCTTTCTGTGCACTGTGACTCTGGGCCAGCCCAAGGGGTGCTCGGGGCACCGACACACAATTAATGTGGCAGGGATTACCCTGATCGCCGTGGTCACACGACAAGACCGCAGCTGCCGTGGGCTCCCGGACAAGCAGCTGCTCTGCGATCACACAGCGGGCCAGTGGCCTGGAGACACCCAGGTTACACATGCTTGTCTGGGGGCACCCAGACTAGCAGGGCCGCAGGCCTGTGATCACACAGAGTAGGCTTGCAGGCCCAACACAATGAGACACAGAGACAGAGTGCCATTACATTTAGTCTACTGCCGTGGTATTGCACGTGCGTGCGCAGGCTCCTTCTTTTCCCAGTCAGGTATGAGGCTGTCATGACACATCCTTAGAGGGACAATACATGTTCTTAAAAGGGAAACAGCACAAATACTCCCACTATGCTATGAGATGTGTAATATATATATATATATATATTGTCAGTCTGGTTTATTGTGTGATTTATCTGCATTTCATGTCAACCCTGTAAAATTAAATATTATTTGTATGTGTTTTACGTGCCTGCCATGATGACTGCACCGCTACGCCACACCCTCTACAGTGAACCCATCTATTGGGTCAATTTCCCTAAGGAGGTAGTATTCCGGAGTATTTTTTCAATTTCCAGCCATAGTTTGTGTAGTCATTTCCATCACTGTTGGCAGCTGTGATTTATTAAGCTACTAATTATATAACCCACTAAGTGTTGGCAGCTATGATTTTTTAAGCTACAAATAACCATATAACCAACTAAGTTTCATTCAACTCAAAGCAGTTCGGCTGACTCATAAAGTAACAGTGGCGTACTGAGCCGCGGGAGTGGGGGGGCCAAGCTGCCACCCCAGAGGCTCTTTTTAGAGTCTGACCGGGACTTTCGTCAGTGGGCCACCCGTCCCGTTCGGCACCTCAATGAGGGTACCCAATGAGAAAGATGTCCCGCTGGCAGGACAATGTGTGCTGAGTAATTCCTGCTCAGCACAGTAATTGTCCTGGCAGCAGGACACCTTACCCTTTCCGAAACCTCTGGCAGGACAATGTCCCAAGGAGCTCAGGGCAGCAGTAGAGGGGCTCTGAAGTTGCTCTGTGTCAATAGAGCATTTCAATGTGAGCCATTAGGCACTGATGGGAGGGAGGGGGGACTATTAGCAGGGACTTTTGTCCCTTTAGAAATGTACACGGCAGGAAGTGATCAGGTGTGAGAAGTTTGCATAATGCTGCATGCTTTATGAAATAATGACTGTAAAGATGTGCTCAGTTGCTTAAATTGTCCACATCCGGTTTCACTATTTTAACCAGTGTCTGATCCTGGGCAGATCATTTAATTAGACTGTCTTATTTGCAGCTCTGTAAGTGATTCACTTCAAAGCTTATGTGTTAATATATGATGCTATTTTTTTTTTAAAGCCTTACTTGCTCCATATATGACAGTGCATTTTAGGTATTTTGCCTCACAAAATTATTTGCCTCTTGGCTTACTTATGACAACTTATTCTAAAGTCACTTCCATGGTGCCTCCAAGTATCAAAGACTGATGATGCTCCTTGCAATGTGCTTTCTGTGAAGTAATTTCTGTTGGTGCAATCCATAATCAAATCAGGAGATGTGTATGTATTTTGCCCCAGAGCGCCTGGATAGAGCTCTAAAAGATGAGTTCCCTGCATCTGTAATGATTCTGCCGTTTTTATTGTGTTAAAATGCGACATGATGAGACAACCTGGAATTGCGTGCACTCCATTTGAGGGGAAAGTAGCGAGTTTTGAGAGGGGAAAGTAGCAGGTTTCACCGTGGCTGTATGGAACTCGGGCGTTTGGTCTGTGATCTACGAAGACAGCCGAAGACAGGGGATACCGGATCGGTATGGGATACCAAATATTACAGAACAGTGGCAGGGCAAGTGGAGATCCCGCCTGGAGGAACACCACCAGCGGAGGAAAAGCAGAACTCACGCGGCGGATCGGATCGGCCGCTACCCCCCAGCCCCCCCAATCGAACCCTGCTGATGAGCGAAAAGCTTCCGAAGTGCTCCCCATCTGAATCCGGAGGCAGTTCCCACAAGGAGACCGAAAGGACTGCCCACACAGCAGCCGGCAGCAACTGAGGCAGATCCAGACCAGGGGAGCCCCGGTGGAACCCCTCCGGCTGACCGACCCCGCAGGCATCGGCGGAGGGCCTAGGAGGAGATCGGAGAGCCCCGCGGGCCTGAGGCCAGAGCGGGAAGAGGGTCAACCACGGGGAGGTCGTTGAAAGTGAAAGCGGAAGCTCTGGAATCATCCCGGAGCATTGAGAATCATCCTGGAGCATCGAAGAGAGTGAGCAGCAGGAGCAGCGTCAGCCCCCAGGACAACAACTCACAGCTCCAACAAAGACCCCCCCCACTGAGGAGAGAGGCGCAGGCGGGATCCTCGGGACATGACCCGGCCCAGCGGAGAACAGATTATCTGAACGGGCGACGGCCCTGTCCAGCGGGGCAGGCGGCCACCACACAAGACAAGGAGCCTGAGGAGCACAGTACCCTACCGAACCTCAGCTCAAGTGGAGAGTCAACTACAGACTTAAGACCTACCCACCAACATGGTCAGATAGGTCGTACTGATCACGAGCTTACATGCCCAGACAACATTGAACACACTCCCATTCCAGGCAACACGAACCGCCAAATGAGGCAATCCTAGACAGGTAAACAAAGCCTTACAGACCCGCAGCCAGTGGGCTTGTGCTGCAGAAAATTGCCTTCAAAACTACATTACCAACTTTGGTGGGCAGCGAACCACCAGGAATCAAGACCACAGCCCACCCCACAGTGAGGAAAACACCCCGGGCTGACCAGCGAAACCCCACACCAGATGCCCACACCCTAATACGCTGAGAGGTAGTGGGAAAAACACGAAAGGGCCAACAGAGTACGCAGAAAACGCTAAACCAGCCGGAGAACATAGAACCAGAGGTGCCCACGGTCACTGAGGCAGTAAGGGGGGAAGCTCGCCCATACCTCCCCTCATGATACGCATAAGTGGTGAAAACACCAACTCCAAATATTCGGCGGTATCTGGCCAAGGGAGGGTGACTAGGGGAGCATCAGAGGCTCGACACTCCCCTGCAACTACTTGGACCCTAAGGGAATAAAAGACAATCCCCAAACATTAACACAACAAGCTGGAAAACTCAAAATAATAGAGGGAAAGAGCCACAACGGAACGCGGACAAGCAAAGCGTTCACATCTGGCCCCATTGCCCCCACCGAACCCACCAGCGGGAGAGAACAACCGGATCCCTGAGAGCAAGCTAACGACCCCGGATCCTATAACCAGCCAATATCCACTCCAGTAGTCACAGCGCCAACACAGACCAGGCGGAGAAATAAAGATAGATAAGATATCAGCGATCACTCTACATGCCGGGCGCCAGGACCAAAAGCGCACCTCCAAAACTTAAAGGGTCCCCCAAAAATCAAGAAAACCAAATGGCCAAGTGCTGGAATCGACAACAACAACAAGACACAAATACACCACTTCCACCACAATACCCAACGGTGACAATGCCTAATACAACCCTGAACACAACGGCCCCAGAGAGGGAGGACCTGCTGGCATGTCTGAGAGGCATGGAGGCCAGAATGACACAGGCATTCCAGACCCAAATTGGTCAGCTACGGGACGACCTAAAAACCTCACAAGAAGTGCGAATAGAGATCAATGAGCTGGGGGAGAGAGTGGACACTTTGGACAGCGGCCTCTCCAACCTATCGGAAGAATCCAAACAAGCCAGCCAGCTGCTGGACCAGTTAGCACAAGCCACGAATAACCTCGAACTCCAAGAAGAGGATCTAGAAAATAGGTCACGTCGATCCAACATTCGAATTAAGGGCCTAACCGAATCTACACGACACTCTACAACTAACCTTTAGCAATATGTTACTGGACACCGGACCAGAGACAATAGGATTCGACAGGGTCCACCGGATCGGACACAGAAGAACAGAACCAGGAGCTCGCCCCAGAGATGTGCTGGTGGCACTGAAATCTTATGCCATGAAGGAAAAGATCCTGAAAGCAGCCAGATCATCCACTGATCTGACAATAAATGGGAACCCGATCCAGCGGAGGGAGGGAAGGGAAGTGGACAAAGAGTAGAGTCACGAAAGACAGAACAAACAACTACCGAAAGAGTCAGAGCAGAAGAAAATGGCACAAAGTAGAGGAGGGGGACAGCAAGGTACTCCAAGCGCAGACCACTGAGGGGGGACAATCCTTCAAAGATGACAGAGTCTAACGTAATCTCCCTGAATACACAGGGGCTGAATTCCCCTACAAAGCGCAGAGCAATACTGGAGAGGTTGAGAGCGATGAAGGCATCAATCGCGATCCTACAGGAGACCCATCTCCTCACGAAAGATGAGAAGAGGATGGCCCATAGAGCCTTCCCTCAGCAATATTATGCCTCTAGCGGGGGGGGGGGGGGGGAGAGGAGTAGCCATCCTGATAGGGCGAGACCTAGAATTCAATAAGCTACAACTCCGCAGGGACAACGGAGGAAGATACCTTGGGGTCAAAGGGACAATAAAGGGTAGCGTGTACACAATCCTGGCCATCTATGCCCCCAACGAGAGACAGGATGTATTCCTCTCAGAACTATTAAACCAACTGGGCATCTGGTGCGAGGGCCAAGTGATAACAGGCGGGGATTTTAATTGCGTCATGGACCCAACGCTGGATAAAACCCTTCCACCCACAGCAGCGGACCAGTAAAATCGGCAGGCACTAGGGCGCCTTTTCAGAGAGCTGGGGGTCATAAAGACATGGCGATTCTTCCACAAAGGAATCAGAGAATATACCCATTACTCGGCAGTTCACCTGGGCTATTCCAGAATAGACATGATCCTGGTTTCAGCAACACTAATCCCCCAGATCACAAGGTAGAAATAGGGGTGGAATACTGTTCGGACCATGCCCCAGTTATGGTGGAGGTGGACTGGGGCGCAGGAGCGCGGAAGGAGAGGCCCCCCTGGAAACTAAACAAACTCCTCCTGAAAGATATAGCGCTAAAAGCCCACATGGAAAGCTCCATTAATAACTATTTCAAAGAAAATGACAATGGGGTAGTGAGATGGGGGGGGAATATGGGACGCAGGGAAAGCAGTAATTAGAGGGGAATTCATATCGCAAGGAGCAACTTATTACTATTACAGGAACAGAAACCTCGTAACACAACAGCTCAAAAAAGAAGTGAAACAAGCAGAAGACCAACTTAAGGCCAAGCAAACTAGGAAGTCCCTACGCGAACTCAGGAAGATCCGAGCCCAACTAGAGAACCACATGGCAGAGCAAGTGGCCCAGACGCTATTAAACGCAAAACAGTCCTATTACATACACGGGGGCAAGGCAAATAGGTTCCTTGCGGCGAAACTAAGAAAACGGAAGGCCCGAAACTATATCACACAATTACACAACAAGCACGGCAACCCACACTCAGCGGAACAAAAGAAATTGGAAATAATGTTGGAATTTCATGAGGCCCTCCTATGCAGAGAGAACCTGGATTGGGAGCAACAACTCACATATATCCGCTCAACTCCCCTGCCACGGAACAAGAAAGATTGAACCTAGGAAGTCCGATCACGGGAAAGGAGATAAGCGATGCAATCTCAGCACTACCGACGAGGAAAGCTCCCGGCCCAGACGGATTCAGCAACGGCTATTATAAAACTTTCCGTACGCAACTCCTAGGCCCGCTGACGAGGCTCTTCAATACAATCCGAGAAGGGGGGCGAGTGACACCGGATATGGGACGATCCACGACCATACTTCCTCTAAAACCAGGGAAAGACCCTCACGAGTGCTCCAACTATTGACCTATCGCATTACTAAACACTGACGCAAAGTTATATACAAAAATCCTGGCAACTAGACTGATGAGGGTCCTGCCGAACATAATCCACAACGACCAAGCAGGGTTTATCACAGGCAGACACACCCAAGACAATATAAGAAGAGCAATAGATGTAATAAATGCAGGGAGACGGACACAACAAGCTTTTGCCGTGGCCGCCCTGGACGCTAGATGTGCATTCGACAGCAAAGACTGGCACTATCTGGAAATAGTGTTGGAGGGCTTCGGATGTGGACCAGAGTTCACAAAAATAGTACTAGCAAATTACCAAATCCCATCGACAAGCTTCACGATCAACGGCCAAAGCACGTAGTATGTTAAAGTCCGCAGAGGCATGCGACAAGGATTCCCACTCTCCCCATTGATATTCGCAATGGAGCCATGCGCCATGCCCATAAGACAAGATGCGGAAATCAGGGGACCAAAATTAGGACAGACGACCCATAAAATCGCACTATATGCTGATGACATCATGCTATACATGAGAAACCCGGAAATAACGATGCCCCGAGCAGTGTCACAGCTACAAGAATTCCGAGAGGTCTCCGGATTCGCAATCAACTAAACAAAATCCAAGGCAATGAATATCACAGAGAAAAGGGAAGTGATCAAGAAACTGGAGAAGAACTGCCCGGTGCCATGGGTAAAGGACTCACTGGAATATCTGGGGATCCGCCTAACGAGCGATCCAAACAAACTACACAAAATGAATATAGACCCCCTATTGAAACAATTTCAGGAAGATATGCACAGATGGGAAAATCAGGCGTTATCGTGGTTCGCCCGTATCACAGCAGTAAAAATGACTATCCTCCCCCGACTCCTCTACGTGGTGGGAGCCATTCCACTGCCTATTACCCCAGCCAAGATCAAAGAACTACAAACTGCGATACTCAAGTTCATTTGGCAAGGGAAGAAAGCAAGGATCCAGAAAGGCATTATGCTGCGCACACCTTTCCTTGGAGGCCTAGGGGTACCGGATGTGAACGGATACATACTTGCAGCGCAACTGGCCCCCCTGTTAAGGTGGGCAAACGCCGAAAATGACAAAGGTTGGTGTCAAATCGAGCAAGCGGCCACATCAATCCCCCTAAAAGCTCTATTAAACCTGAAAACGGGGGACCGAGAGAAAGGAGGAATACTACTGGAAGCGACCAAAAGGTTCCTCATCAACTGGGACAAAGCCCAGAAAAAGAAGGGAATCTCACGAGGGATAGGCCCCAACACTTCACTAATGCATAATCCGGAATTCTCACCGGGTCTACAAAAGAAGTTTTGGTTAGAATGGGCGGGAGCAGATAAACTAACCCTGCAAGACTTCTACATCTATGGCACCCCACTGCTCTTCACAGAATGCCAGCAGAAATTCGGCCTAGAAGAAAAAGAACGATATAGATACATACAAATTAGACATTGGATAACTCATTCAGCAGTGAAGCAGCCGGGCACAAGGACACCATCTGGCCTAGAACTGACCCTGCAGGAGGGCTAAACTTCAAAGGGAGTGACCAGACTTTACAGATTAATCTCCAATGCACAACCAGAAGATGAGCTCACATATAAAGAAAACTGGAACAAAGACCTGGGCGAACCCATAACAGAGCAAGAATGGAACCAAATCTGGACAAGAGCGCATGCTACATCTAGATGCACCACAATTAAAGAATCAGCATATAAATTATGCTTTAGGTGGTACTTGACCCCTGCCCAGAGCCTCCTTAATCAATCACCTGCTATCAGCGGCAAGAATGTCCCTAGCACAGAACTGGAAGAACGAGGCTGGAAGAACGAGGCAGGACCAGAAACGGCCTGGTGGTGGGTCAAGATCTGGAATGTAATGGCCATGGAGAAGATATGCGCCCTCAACTCCAGAAAATACCTAAGGTTCCTAACGACATGGTCGCCCTTCCATGACCTAGTAAAGGACAGAGAAGCCCACTACTTCAAGCCACGACTCCTCAGGAATATACATGTTATATGAACTACTATATTGTCACAACCAAAACTCAAATGCTGAAAACTCTACTCAGTTAGTGCTCTACATCCCAAGTTTGAATCGGAACGTTGAAGAAATAAAGGGTTAGCGGGGGGAGGAGGGAGGAAACGGGAGGGTAAACCAGAAAACACTTGAAGGTTTATGGACAAAATTCACCCTGTAGAGCAAGAGGGCAGGTGATGCGAAAACCCCTTGCCAGTCCATAAGGCTCTATCAGAGAATAATGTAACATTGCAATGTATGTATGACCTCGATCAATAAATAAAAATGTTTAAAAAAAAATGGGCTCCAGCTCTATGTAGGTTATTGCAATGGATTGGAGAAAATGGGCGTATTCCTTTGACGTGACGAGAAAGTAGAATACTTCCGATCCATAAAAAAGGAACATGGAAAAACCCCCAGAATTATAGGATGCAAGCTATGCTAGATATTCCGGGGAAGATATTTGCCAACATCTTGCTAAATGAGCTTAATGAATGGATAGAAGAATTCAATATATTGCCTGCCAACCAATCAGGATTTAGAAAACAGTCATCAACCTTGCATAATATAGCTACCTTGTGACAGCTATTGAATATTCTTGGAATATTCGAAAGTTACCAGTATTTGCAGCAGTCAAATGGCTGAAACTTAAAACTGGGGGCATACCAGCTGGGCTGTTGTAAATTATACAGCTGTTATATTGCGAGACTACAGTACTAGTGCGACTTGATGCTGAAGGCAACTTATCCGCTGTAATAACAACTAAGCAGGTAGTTAAACAAGGGTGCATATTAGCAGCTACTCTATTTAATTATAACTAATTCAAGTGCTTATGCAGTGATGCTAGATATGGCAAGTAGGGTGTTGGGAGGAAAGCAACCATCTTCCCTTGCATCTCCTGTAACCCACCAATCAGACATGTAATGACTACCAACTGAATGGAAATATAGGTGTAAACAATGTGGGGAATCGGATTACTTCGAATCCCCACAGACTAGAAAAAGGTAAACTGCTTGCATAACATGAGCTAGTGAAATGTATAAACTGTATGCTCACTACACACGATGATGGGAAAAATGAAATGATTCAAGCTTTTGAACAAATAGTGGCTATAAAAACTGTAACGACCCAGAAACTCAAATATCTAAGTAATTACGAGAGATGGAATTTAAACCATGTTAAGAACTCATTTGATGCTGCCATTCATAAAGCAAAAAAAACTACTTTGATCAGCAATTGGAGAGATTAAGAATGACACCAGTAAAGATGCCACTATGAAAATAAAATTAGCCAAAAAATTCCATCGTACTTGGCTACGCCAGCATCGCTCTCATAAAGCAAATGAGATATGGCGTACTGTAGCACTGTTTGCAAATAATAATGAAGGAATTTGGGCTGTTATTAATGGCTCCAAGAAAATAAATCTACTGATAAATAGTGGTCCAGAAAAAGATTGGATTCTTCATGTGGAAAAAACACTTTGTGCCTCTATGCCAGTAGAGATCAGTACACCATGCAATATTGCTACATGGAAAGGTAAATATACCTTAGATACGCTGACTAAAATGATTAAGAATGTGTGTAGCTCTAGGGCTGCAGGCCCAGATGGCACATGCAATGCTCTTGTATGGATGACTCGAGAAATGGGCACCAGCATTGAATACCCTGTTCCAATGATAGGGAAACATGGTGCAATAACGCCATCCTTGCCGAAAAGTATAATCCTTCCGGTCTATAAAAAAGGGGCATGGAAAGATCCTAGAAATTACAGAATGCTAGACATACCTGCGAAGATATTCACAAAAATCTTACTGATTGAACTGAATCAATGGATAGAAAAATCTAATATTTAGCCATCTAATCAATCTGGCTTTAGAGCTCAATCCTCCACCCCACACAGCATAGTGAACTTAGTGACAGCTATTGAACGCTCCTGGAATAACCGTAACCTTCCTGCATTTGCTGCTTTTATGGACTTTTTTTCCGCAGCATTTGATACTATTATACGTGAAAGACTTTGGTCACAACTTAAAGCATGGGGAATACCAGCTGGTCTATTAAGTATGATCCAACTACTCTATACGGAAATAACTGTGAGAATACGCCTCGATAATGAAGGGAAACTATCTGATCCTATAATAACTCTGCAAGGAGTTAAGCAAGGTTGCATCCGTGCGGCAACCTTATTCAACCTGTATCTGGCTGATCTCATGGTGGACCTGCATGCTATAATTTCGGATGACATTAAAATAGGCTCCCTGAGACTGGGATGGCTGGGCTATGCAGACAACCTCCTGCTCCTAGATTATACCCATAAAGGCCTACAAACTAAATTAAAAGCCTTGGAAAAATTTGCAGGAGTGAATGGTCTAAGAATTAACCTTAGTAAAACTAAAATAATACCATTTGTAGGCAATTCAAAATGCCCTTGTTCCCTTAATTATAAATGGATGAGTATGGATCAACAAATCGAAGTAGTAAGATATTATAATAAGGTTACTCACCATAGTGACCACCTTACTCCTAGTCCATAGTCCCCGTTCCTCCATACTTATGGGACATGCCTCCGTCCTGTGGGACGGGACCGGAGCACTTTGTAAAAAGCATCACATTTTTCAAAAATGTGTCCTTCCTCTCTTTTTATGCGGGGTACCGCACACGGCTGTAACCCCACCCTCCTTAGTTCCGCCCAGCGCATCGCCCATCAGTCCTTTTCTATCACCTTTAAGCAATAACAGAGGAACCTTATTAGAGTGGACGGCGGGCGGGCGTATGGAGGAAGGGGGACTATGGACTAGGAGTAAGGTGGTCACTACGGTGAGTAACCTTTTTATACTCCTGTTAGGGAGAATTTTCTGTTTAGGCTGAATTTCCTAACCTAGTGAGTCCCCCAGCAGCTTTGCTGGATTTTTGGGGTTTATTTTTTTTCTCCTGCCAAGAGTGAGACTCTTTTACCCTCACTCTTGGACATGATTTGAGTGTGTTTCTTTGGATCTAGATGTGTTTAATGGGCTATGGGGTCTTTTACCCCATAGGGTCGCATGTGTTTTTGTGATGTGTGTTACACAGCACCCTCAGTGCAGTGACACAGGGGTGTCATAGTGACCCCCCAGTATAGACTCCATACCCTGGGACTGACTACAGTCTCCCAGGGCATGTAAAGTCACCATTGACTTTACTAGTCTTAAATTCTGGACAGAACCAGTACAAACCATCATATTGTGGACATACTGGCTGGGGCAATTCGATTGGCCCAGGGTCTGTTAGTCGAGGGGGCACATCTCCGTCCCCCCTGATCGAGTTTTGGCTGGTGGCAGTGGATACTACTTTTTATATTCAACTGCAAATATTTTCCTATGGGATTTCCCATTGTTTTAGGCTACTATCTTTATTTAATTATTTACGGTAGCCTCGAACATACCGCCGGTTTATTTAATTAATATTCATTCTCCGGTTGGTATTTTTTTGTCAAAACTTGATTCTAAAATGGCGTTTGTGTTCTCTTCTGTGACTCCAACCCAAGTCGAGCCCTTTGTTCCACTTTTTGGCGGGCTTCTCCACAGAAGCCCTCCAAAGTGGTGCCACTCTGTCTGGGGTACTTAGGAGGGTTTTAGGGCAATTTAGGCACCCTGGACTGAGTTGCCTAGGCAACTCAAGTCGCACTCCATCCTGATTGGCCAAGTGGTGAGCCGGCCGGCTCACCACTTAGCATGTTTGAGTGACAGCTAGGCTGAGTGAATGGGGGTTTGGGGACTGGAACTTCAGAAGTCGCCACAGGACCTAAGAATCCGACGAGGGAGAAGCTGAGCCGACCTGCCACGACACCATCACCGGTGGAGCCCTGCTGGACCGCCTCACCACTTTTCCCAACGACAGACGAGATCTCCCGCCGGAGAGTCTTCTTCCTTTGACTGGTGGGGATAACCAGTTTCACCGTCTTTTCGCCTTCCCGACGTACCTCATGGCCGCCTTGCCTGTGCCAAGCACCCCGGCAACCGGGATACCACGTTTTACCACGACCGCGAAACAAAGGTACCACCTTTAACCAAAAAACTCCATGGCTGGTTTCTTCCCTGGTACTGCAACGACCTTCATCTTTCCTCCAAGTCGAGATCTTCTCTTCCCCTGGACGACGACGCAACTTGCACTCACTACCAGGAACAACTGCCACCGCTGGAGGATCCTTCCCACTTAAGGTACCGTGTCCTGCCTGGCTTCCCTTGCTACCGACTGTAAGGGGTAGATTTAGCCCCCGGCTTTCGAACCTGGGTTAGCCTGGGACACTCTGGCTAAACTTTCCTAAGCCTCTCTAAACTCTTTTTTGAACCCTCTGCAAGACTTTCTTAGCCTAGTGTAACTGTGTGATCTTGGGCGCATTTGTGCTCTGCTCTCTCGAAGAGTGGGCCCAGCCTTTGGACTTTGGCTCACCAGTGACTTTTGCTCTTCTGCCTTGCTAACAGTGTTCTTGAACCTTAGAGTGGTGTACCTTTCCATATTCTGTCTTTTTTCCCTCCCTTTCTCACAAACGTATTGGAGTGCCATCTAGTTAAGCGCTCACCTCTGTATGAAAATAAGTGGTGTTTTACAGTGACTTATCTGATAAGGAAAAAGGGATGTATATATTACAATAGTAACTGTGTTTAGAATATTTTACATTAAGAGTGCTGGAGTGTTTCAAACCGTGCGTTTTTAAATAAATAATTATATACTTTGATACCAAAGCTCTGGTCAGTGTTTGCTTGTATTATTGTACACGAGTGCCTATTGTGTATACTTTGCATACTGCCTAACTCTTCTTGAGGGAAGTCTGACTGCTCAGCCACAGCTACCAGGTAAATCTGGGTGGTGCGGACTGCTACCAAGTGGGTTTACTGCCAACACCTGTAGTCTTAAATCTTTTGCAGTGGTCCCTAAGGGAACTGCACAAGTTTCTGCCTAACAACTCCTACATCCTGTCCCCTTTCCTCCATACTTATGGGACATTCCCAAGCACTTCTCACAGGAATTTCGGGTGTATGGAAAACTCCTTACTGAAAAAGGTTTTTAAGCATGGCCTGGCCAAACTGAGCATCAGCTCTGGAGCTCAGATCCAAACAGTAGTGTTTACAAAAGGCTGATGTTGAGGCCCATATAGCCGCTTTCGCGATGTTCTCCCAGGGGACATACTTTTTAAAGGCAACAACATCTGCCTTGCCCCGTACCAGGTGTGCATGAATCCCTTTAGGAGGTTGGAGGCTCTGAACAGTGTAAGACTCCATAATACAGGGCAAGCAACCCATCTGGAGATAGTCGCTTTGGAGACCTGTTTACCCTGCGAATTACCAAAGGTCACCAATAGTTGAGAAGAACTCCTAAATTCAGATTTTCTGTCCAGATAGAACTTAAGAGCTCTTCTAACATCCAGGCAATCCAAAACCCTTTCGGCTTCCGAAGCTGGGTTTGGGAAGAAGACGGGCAAGGAGATTGACTGATTTAGATGAAAATCAGAGACCACTTTTGGCAGGAAAGAAGGATTCGTCCTCAGGACAACCTTATCCTTGTGGAAGACCAAGAAGGGATGCTCCACGACAAAGCCTGGAGCTCACTCACACGTCTTGCGGAAGTCACGGCGACCAAGAAGGACACTTTCCACGAAAGGTGCTTATGCTCTACCGTAGCCATTGGTTCGAAGGGCTTATGGCACAATGCCGTAAGGACCATGTTCAGACCCCACGTCGGATGCTGTTTGCGAATAAGAGGTTAAAGATGCATTAGACCAGCAAAGTGCCTTTTAACCACTGGATTTGATAGTGAAAAAGAGCACTAGTCCGTGCATAAATAGGCAGCAACAGCCGAAAGATAAGTCCTGCATGAGAGGACATGAATGCCCGACTCTGCTAGGTGAGAGACGGGGTCCAATTGTTTGGCTAAACACCAATGGCAGAACCGAAGCCATTTGCTCCTGTATTGAGATCTTGTTGAGGGCTTCCTGGCTGCCTGTATAATGCGCATGTTATCAGCAGACAGGTTGAGATGTTCTAAAGATCTGAACTCAGGCACCATGCCACCAAGCTAAACGATTGTGCGGAGGGGTGCCACAGCTGCTGATCTCTCTGGTGAAGCAGGTCGGGAACCAACGGAAGCCTGATCGGTGCACACACCGACAGATGCTGAAGCTCTGAAAACCAGAACCTGGCCAGCCACCACGGAGCTATGAGCAGAAGAGAACAGTTCACTTTGTTCCTCAGTTTGCAAATTGTCTGATGAAGCAGAGGCAGAAAAGAATAGGCCCTCATATTGGGCCAGGGAATCTCGAGAGCATCCCCCAGAGATGAGGCTCCCAGTCAGTTTATGGATGCATACAGAGGAAGTTTCCTGTTGGCGGACGTTGCGAAGAGGTCCACTTCTGGAGTGCCCCAACACTGGAAGATTTGTAAGAGGACCTCCACTTTCAACTCTCACTCGTAGCTGACCATCATTCGTCGGCTGAGGGCATCCGCAGTAACATTTAGCTGGCCCGGGATGTGTACAGCCACCAGCCAGATGCCATGCGGCACCGCCCATTCCCAAATCTGAATGGCAAGATCCACAAGAGGAGGGGACTTGTTACCCCCCTGCTTGTTGATGTAAAACATGGACAACACATTGTCCATGCGGACACGGACCACTTGGTTGACAATGACCGGCCTGAACGCCTTGAGCGCCAGGAAGATTGCCAGAAGCTCCAGGTGATTTATATGAAGGAGCTTGTCTTGGGGCGACCAGAGATCGGAAACTTGAAGAAGGTCCAACGTTGCACCCCACCCCAGAAGGTAAGAGTCCGTCGTGACTGTCACCAGCGGAGCTGGGTCCTGAAAAGCCACACCCACCGACAGATTGCCAAGAGACGGCCACCACAAAAGGTCCACTCTCATGATAGCTGGAATCAATATCATTTTGGAGTCCGGATCCACAGCTTGACGCCAAGAACTCCGAAGAGCCATCTGCGTCCATCTCATCTTGAGCTGAGCAAGAGGAAGAGCCAAAACACATGAGGCCAAGAGGCCCAGAAGCCTCTGGAACCACCAGGCCGACATACTCCCCAACTACGCAAAGACCTGACACATGGCCACCAGATCCGCCATTCTGTTCCCAGTCAGGCATACTCTGCAGTCGATCGTGTTCCAACGAAAACCCAGGAAAATCAGGTCCCGAGAGACCATCATGGAAGATTTCCGCCAGTTCACCAACAGCCCAAGGTGGAAAAGGAGCCGGAGGAGAGACTGAAGGTTGCTCGAGGCTTTCAAAGGACCAGGACTGTGCAGCAGCCAATCGTCCAAATACGGATACACGTGGATACCCTGAAGCCGAACATAAGCTGCGATAATCAACATCATCTTCATAAGGACACGCACTGCCGAGCTGAGGCCAAAAGAGATCTCCAATGTGGATTCCAGATCAGGATATGCATATACGCATCATGGAGGTCCACCACGCTGAGCAAAGAGGACTTTATCTGACAGGGCGTGATCATCTTGAATTTCACTTGGGGTAGAGAGAGATTGAACTGGGAAAGGTCTAGGATGGTGCGCAGGTCAGCCTGGTTGGGTTTGGGCACCGTAAACAGCTGGAAATAGAAGCCCTCCCCTCGCTCCCCTAGGGGAACGGGTTCCACCGCCCTGAGATCCAGCAACTTCTGAATCTCGGCTCTGAGCGAGGGCGACCCCGACTGCTGGAAGGGAGGATTGATGGGTGGGGTAGGGGGAAGGGGTAAGCGGAAGCCCGCCCGAGCAACTGGCAAGACCCACTGTCCTCTGTGATGGTCTGCCACGCCTCCCAATGAGATGCAATTCGTTCTCCCACCGGGGTTTCGTGCGAGCACAGAGAAACTTCATTTAGCTGGTTTTTCGGTGGCGGCGCCACCTGAACCTGAAGAGGCTGAGGAACGGGAGAAACACCGGCTCTGTAGCTGCCTTTGGTGGGAATTTCACGATGGGGTATCAACTCGGTCCAGAAAACCCCTGAAACCAGAGGAAGGCAGAGGCTGCAAGGACGTTCTCTGTGCCCTATAAGGCGGTTTCACCAGGACCGACAAAGACTTGGCGGTCTGAGTGCTATCCTTAGTTTTGGTCAGTTCAACGTCCGTTGTGGAATGAAAAAGCTGCTTGCCATCAAGGGGCAGGTCCAAAACCTTATCCTGCACCTCCTTCGAGAACTTGGTGGCGTGCAGCCAAGCCTGACAAGAGGTGTCCATGCCAAGCATGAGGCCGCGGGCCGAGGTGTCGACATGATGGGCCGCGGCCTCCAGCATGTCCTGCACCAGGACCCTAGAATCTGACAAACCCGCTCTGAAATCCTGTAGCTTTTCGCTGGAATAAATTCCTCAAATTCCGGAGACCTTTACACATTTTCATATTCGCCCCCGCTTACACCAATTCTGCGTTCGCTTGACGTAACTGCAGAGCTGAATTAGCAAAAATCCCTCTTCCCAAAGAGTCAAGAAGCTTGTCCTCTTAAGCCAGAACCTGTGTAGCCGGTGCGGAAGACGATGCAGCAGGTCTGGAGTGTAAAGTGGCAGCAGCCACTACCGTGGAGGAGGGGGGCAGACACGACGCTAAAGCCACCTCTTCTGAAAAATGGAGCCTATAACGCGCGTCAATCTTCTTGTTGACAAGCAGTCCAGAGTGTGGTTTTTCACCAAACTTTACGGACTTCGGCCAAACGTCCTTCTGCAAGAAGAAGCTGGTACGCTCCGAAGAAGACTAGGTGAACGCCCCCGAAAGCACGCCCTCCTGTGGAGCGGGTGCCTCGGGTACTGGAACATCCAATAAGCACATCAGGTCCAGCACCCGGTCGTGAAAGGCTCCGACAGAGCAGGGCTGGTCATTGCTATCCTGATCCTCTTGTGCGTCGTCCAACAGATCCGGCTCAGGCTGAGTTGCATCAGGCACCACTATAGACAAACAAGTTACTCTCTTACCTGGTAACGTTCTTTCGATGGGATGGTCCGACGACGTATTCCATATCTATGACAGTAATCACCACAGCTGTGCTGCTTAAGCAAATGTTTCGGCGTCTGCGTCCTACGTCGAGCCGACGTCACAGGATGTTATAAGTAGGACGCACGAGGACCGTAGCCTGAGTTGTAGTTTTTTTCCCCAGAACGTGTGGCACCAATCTACTGCCAGTAGGACCACAGAAAGTCTTGCGGAAACGTAAGCTGCAATCGCATAAGAAATTCTGTAGCAGGGAAGGCAAGGAGGGAGCGATATGGAAAACGTCGTCGGACCATCCCATCAAAAGAACATTACCAGTTAAGAGAGTAACTTGTTCTTCGAGGGGATTGGGTCCTCCGACGTATTCTATATCTATGACAGACTCCCAAAGCAGTACCAATGCAAGGAGGTGGGAAAAGAATTTAGCATATACAAATTTAGAATGCCCAATCAAATTGCAGAATAAAGGACCGCCTTGCCAAAGGCCAGATCCTGCCCATGGATAGAATCTAGGGAGGAGTGACGTACAAAAGTATGGACCGAAGCCCAAGTGGCTCCTTCACAGATGTTACGAATAGGAACACCCCTCTGCAGGGCAGTAGAGGCAGCCATACCCCTAGCCGAATGGGCCCGTAAGCCTACAGGAGGGTCCTTACCCGCCAGGCGGTAACATTCAGAAATTGCCAAGATAATCCAACTAGACAAAGTCTGCTTAGTCACAGCTTAACCCAAACGCCTTCCAGCGTATCCTATGAAGAGATTATCTTCCACTCTGACCCAGGACATGCGTGAAATGTAGAAACTTAAAGCTCTCCTAGGATCTAACCTATGGAGCCTCTCCTCGTCCTTACCAGGATGCGGAGGGGGATAAAATGCCGGAAGAACAACCTTCTGGCTCAAATGAAATTCTAAATCCACCTTCGGAAGAAAGGAAGGACGAACTCTAAGGACAACCCTGTCCTTATGAAACACAGTGAAGGGTGGCTCAACTGAAAGTGCCTGTAACTCACTCACTCTGCGAGCGGAAGTGACCGCAACTAAAAGTACAGTTTTAAGGGTTAACAGTCTCAAAGGACAAGAATGTAAAGGCTCAAATGGAGCACCCATTAGAAACTTGAGAACAAGGTTCAAATCCCACTCGGGCACCTGGAAAGTTGACGGAGGGAACACATTAGTGAGCCCTTTCAGAAACTGAGAAATTAAAGGAATTTTAAAATAAGAACACTCCTCAGACAAGCGCTTCAATATGGACAGCGCCGCCAGGTAACCTTTAATGGTACCCACTTGCAAGCCCCTGTGGGCTAAAGAAAGCAAAAAAGACAGAACTACAGGAATGTCGCATGAAAAAGGGTCCACATTCTGAACCCTGCACCAGTCGCAGAACTTTCTCCAACGGCAACGGTTCAGGAACTTTGTTGCCGGCCGTCTGGCTGAAAGCAACACCTCCATCACGTCTTCAGGGAGGTCCCAATCCTTATACCTCAACCTTTCAGAAGCCAAGCGGCAGAAAAGCCTTCACGGCAAGCCTGACGGCCCTCTGCTCCAACAGATTGATATGGAGTCTGGACTCCGACGGAGACCAACGACCGCTGACTGTCAGCTCGTTGGCATGAGCTCCCCATCCCGTGAGGGACGCTTCCGTCTCGATCGTCACCTCCGGCCAGGGTAGCCAAAATGGAGCCCCCTTCATCAGATTGCCTTCGACATCCCACCACAGAAGGTCCTGGGCGACACCTGAACGGGGTCCGATATCCTACCAGAGGACTGCGACCACTGGAGCTTGAGTGCCCATTGCAAAGATCTCATCCGCAACCTGGCCTCGGGCACCAGAAGAATGCAGGATGCCATGAGGCCGAGCAATCATAAGAACTCTAACGCAGGGAGACTCTGGGCATGTTCAAACTTGTGCACCATCTGCTGAATGTGATGAGCCCTCACCTGGGGAGGAAAACACTGCCCCAGGGACGTGTCGAGCACTGCTCCGATGTACTGGAGCCTCTGAGTTGGCGTCAAGTGGGACTTCTTTAAGTTGAGGGAGAAGCCCAGCTTGTGAAGGGAGTGGCAGGTGACGGACAGATGATCCAGGACTTGCTCAGGAGAGCGCGCCCTGAACAACCAATCGTCCAGGTAGGGATAGACGTGAATCCGCTGCCACCACCACTGTGAGCTTGGTGAAGACCCTCGGGGCGGAGGTCAATTTTAACGCCAGGACCCGAAACTGAAAGTGCGAGACGCTAACCGCAAACCTCAGGTACTTCTTGTGCTTGGGATGGATCGGCACATGAAAATAAGCGTCCTTGAGGTCGAGAGACACCAACCAGTCTTGAAGTTGAAGGGCCTGGAGGACTTGAGAAAGAGTAACCATCTCGAACTTGTCCTTTCTGAGGAGTTTGTTCAAACCACGCAAGTCCATGATGGGTCTCAATCCCCCGTCTTTCTTCGAAATCATAAAATAAGGGGAATACCATCCCTTGTTCCTCTCCGCCACAGGCACAAGTTCTATAGCGCCTTTCTCCAGCAGGGATTGAATTTCCTGCGCAAGGAGCGGATCCGGACTCTTCAAACAGAGATTCCCTGGTGGATTGTCGTGAGGCCTCTGCCGGAAAGGAAGACAGTTGCTGTGGGCTATGATCTCCAGAACCCACACATCTGAAGTAATGGCACGCCACTCTACAAGATGCTGCGCCAGCCTTCCCCCAACCGGCGAAGCATGAGCCTCATGACTGAGCTGAAGCAGCTGCGGCAGTGCCTGAGGGTAAAAAGGCAACTGCTTTTGCGGCCTTGGCACCTCAAGTACCTTGTTTTCCACCTCTGGCACTCCTACGGTTACCCCTTTGACTAGCAGCTCCTCTCGATTTACTAAAGGACGAGTAATATCGAAAGGAACCTCCCCTCCATTGCTGTCCCCTAGGACAAAAAGGCGGAGGTTGGCGGACTGCAGCGCCCAACCACTTCGCTGCAGCTTTTGAGGTCTGCAACCTCTCAAGACTCTCGTCAGCCTTGCTGCCAAAAAGATGTTCACTGTCAAAGGGCATGTTGAGCTCCTGCACATCAGGAGCAAAACCCGACTTCCGCAACCACTCAAACCTGCACATTACGGTGCTCGCCGCCATGGACCGGCTGACGCAATGAACCATGTCCACCCCCGACTGAACGGATTCACACATGGCGTCCTTGCCATACTGCACGATAGCAAGGAAACCCTCCCGTTCCTCCCATTCGGGGATATGATCAGCCCCTAAGGAAATGCAGTTCCACAGAGTGTGCGTGAAACGAGACAAGGCACTAACGGAGTTGGCAGCCTGAAGCGCCATACCCCCAGAAGAAAACACCTTCTTCGCCCAGCCGTCAAAACGTTTGTCGTCCCTATCAGGAGGGATGGTAGGATACGACGCCTGCTTTGCGGGGGCCGTAGCCGCCTGCACCACCAAACTCTCCAGAGTGGGGTGCGTGGTCAAGTAGCAGGGGTCACCACTGGCTGGGCGATATTTCTTCGGCAAGGACTTGCTCACTGACGGGAGACTCTCCGGAGAAGTCCAATCGTAGCCACCCTTCTCTGCAAGGCCATATGAAATGGCAGCAACGGGTCAGTTGGAGGACCTTGGTCCAAGATATCAGTCAGGTCATCTGCTGAAAATCCCCAGGCGGAGCAGACCAACCCAGGTATTCTGTGATCCTCGACATGAGGCGCCGGTATGAGGATTGGGCATGCGTGCCAGGCTACGGTCTACCAAACTCCACCTCCGGAGAGGTGTCAAGAGCACTGGCGTCGTGGAGCGACTGACGCAGGTCCTCAAGTTGACTGTGACCAGAAACAATGTCATCAGGAACCAATGCAGGAACCTCACCTTCCTCAGACCCCTCATCCACCTCAGAAATATAATCCATAGGCTGGAAAGAGGGTACAGAAAAAGGCATAAAGACATTTTTTACCTTGGCCAGCGCCTTTCTGGGGGGTGCCACCGTGCCACGGGGTACCTCCGACAAGGCCGCCTCCAAAGGCGTCGAGGGCGTAGACGGAATCGGCGTTGAGCGCGGCGTCGACACAGGCCTCGAGGGCAGAGCCCTGAGCATGTCTCTCAACAGCCTGGGCGCCGACGACTTCCTCGGAGGCGGGGCCTCGAGAGAGTCCATCGACGACCTAGGCACCGCCGGCGTTTAGGTCTTCCTCGAAGACTTCACAGAATCTCGCTGTCTCGATGGCGTCGAGGACCGGTACCTGGAACGGGCATGCCTAGAGCGACCATCCTTGTCCGAACGGGACCTCGAAGGCGCCCGGTGGTCGCGACGACTGCTGAGCCCGAAGGCGGACGAGCGGTGTCTCTAGAACGGCCATGACCGGCGTCCTCAGACGGCACAACCGGACCGGAGCCCTGAGATTGAAAAATCGCCAACATCTCCTTTCGGAAGGAATCCCATTCCTCAGGAGTAGAATGCTTGGTGGGACAAGCAACCTGCCGACGGGCAGAGTCCTCGGAAGAGGACGGAGAAGGTGACCAGTGACGGCGCTTCCTGGAAAGCCTCGACGAGGCAGAGGTATGGCGGGACCGACTCCCAGACCGAGAACCCCTGGACTCACGAAGACAATGCAGACAGTAGCCCCTCGAATCGTCCGTCAAAAGACCAGTGGAACGCGACTTCCGGGGCTTAGCCACCTTACCGACCGACAGCTTCTTCTTACGCTCCCGCAAGGCCTTCGATGTGAGCGATTGGCAATCAATGCAGTCGTCCGTATCATGGTCCTCCCCGAGGCACCAGAGGCAAGCGTCGTGCGCATCAGTCAGCGACATCTTGGACCCGCACACCCGACACTTCTTAAACCTGGACCGCGGGGTGGAAGAAGCCGAAGACATCATACCGATGTTAGCAATGAAGAAACAGGTTCGAAGAACCGAAAGAACAGGATTCAGTAGAATCAAGGCGCGCTGAGATCTCCGAAGCGAACACGTTTGCGGAAAAAACGGAACTGAGGCTACAGGCGTTGTGCGTCCTACTTATAACATCCAGTGACGTCGGCTTGACGGAGGCCCTCGAGGACAGCGTATCGACGTCATTGACGCAGGACGCAGACGCCAAAAGATTTTCCGAAGCAGCACAGGTGTGGTGATTACAGTCATAGATATGGAATACGTCAGAGGACCCATTCCCCTCGAATTGTCCATTGGAGGCAAGGGAGGAAGAGTCGGGGGTGGGCGGAAGCACAGGTGCCGCAGCTGGGACCGTCAGCGCAGGCGGGCATATCTCCCTAAACAAGCCTCGAAAATACTCCTTCATGGGGTCAGAATGCATAAGTCTTTGAAACTTGCCGAAAAAGATGTCCTCCGCCAATGATTTAGGCGCAACTGGAGGAGGCCTCTCATGAGCAGAGTAATTCCACGGACGCAAGGGAGAGGGTTGCCAAGAGGGCCCTTCTCCACTGGAGTCCACATAAATCAAGGGTGCCGATGCCGCAGGAAGCGAGACATTGTGCAGGAGGGGCATTCGAGCGTTCCAGTCATAAACTGGACGAAAAGGATGTGCACAAGGAAATCGATGTTCACATGGAAACCCACACCCCACACCTAGGGCCAATGGCGTAGTTGTAAGGGAGGTATCCAAAATGGCTGTCGTAGTAGTTTTGTCAGCACCTCAGGAGAACTGCGACACGTGTTGAAGTGAGACAGGGGTCTCCACAGGTGGGTCATGGGTCTTCATTTTAGCCTTGATACAAGGAACCTCAGCCGAACCGGTACTGTGAGGTCTAGAATGTTTTTGAGACATGCTATCTGCCAGAGAAGCCTTCAACGGAAAGACCTCGGCACCGCCAGTAATGGAGGAATTACGGTCCAAGACCTCACTCCGTGCCCCCTCAACAAGTCTGTTGTCACCGCTTGAACGGGAGACGAGAAACACACCTCACCAACAAGACCTTAACAGGCCTCTCAGAACTGTTGGTCACCCTAGCCACCAAATGAGGGGCCTCAGACCCAAGCCCGGTATCTAAAGCCCCTTCACCATGGGCCTCAAACCTTTTTCGGTACTAACAGCCTCAACTGAGGCCTCAAGGCATACCCCAGTGTTTTTACAGGAAGCTCCAGCCAAGGAGACCTCGAAGCAAGCTCCGGTACCCGCGGCCACAGTAGAGCTGGCCTCACAAATAGCTCCTACAGGAGGGGCCTCGGATACTTTTTAGGCCTAGAAGGCACCTAAGGGCAAACCGCGGTATTAGAGCTTTTGACGCTCTTCCCGGAATGGGAAGACCCCGGGAAGGAGTCCCCTGGCCGGGGTGCTCTAAAAAGTAAAGAACTCACCGGGCGTTTCTTCTTTTCTTTGAGGAAAGTAAGAAAATGCAATGGGGGAGCGTGCTGGAACACCACCTCCCACCGCTCCAAACGACGTTGAAGTGCCCGGACCGAAAGGGAGTCGCAGTAAAAGCATGAGTTCCACCGGTGGTCCGGACCCAAGCACTCTAAACAAAGAAGATGGGGATCCGCCCTAGCGAGGCGTCGCTGACAATAAGAACAAGTAGGAACATCTAACTGAAACAGCATAGATAGATTCACGACCGCTAAGCCGGAGCAGGAGAGGATGACACTGGAAGGAAAAAATCTTCTGAAGATGCAAGTGCGCTGGGCAGAGCTAAGGAAGGCGGGGTTACGGCCGTGTGCGGTACCCCGCGTAAAAAGAGAGAAAGGACACATTTTTGAAAATGTACGAAGATAGTTATGTCTTTAAGCAATTTTATTGGGCAACAAGGTGGTTTTTCAGTTAATACCATCCTGTTATATTCTTCTGAAGTGCTACCGTGTCTACTTCATGCTGCAGAAATATGGGGCACTAGATTTACTAATGAAATGAAACAGTTTGAAGCGAAATTGTTAAATATTTTATTTAGAATGCCAAAATTATTACCTAGAGAATATTTTTTATTATAATGCAATCTCTTGGGTGCCACAGACATTTTAGATTACAAAATGGCAATGTTATACGTGAAATTGTGTACCTTAAATAACAACACTTTTATTGTGGAGTTAATGAAAGGCATTGAGACACAAAATAATCTGTTGGACTCTAGCGCTATAGCAGCGATGAGCAGAGTATGTTTTAGATGGGCTAAAGAGAATGCACATCTGTGGTTAAAAAACACTCATGCCAAGATTAAACGACTACTGAAAACAGTAATACTAAACCATGCCAAAGAACGTGACATGACTAATCTTGCGACAAAATCAAATAGTGAACTGTTTCTGGAGTTTTGGTCTACAGATTTAATAAAGCCTACATATCAAGCAGTTCATCCAGACTGTAATACCATCAGGCGCTATTTATTATTTAAATTTAACATGCGAAATACACTAGAGTTTGTCGGAGCAAAGTTGGGAATTGCTAGGCATCTGAGATACTGTAGCCTGTTAGGGAGAATTCTCTTAAAAGGCTGATTCCCCAAACCTATAGAGTCCCCCAGCAGCTTTGCTGGATTTTTGGGGTTTGTTTTTTTCTCCTGCTAAGAGTGAGACTCTTTCCTTCCCACTCTTAGGCATGATTTGAGGTATGTCTTTGACTTGGTATGTGCTTATGGGCTATGGGGTCTTTTACTCCATAGGGTATCATCTGTTTTGGTATATGTGTTACACAGCACCCTCAGTGCAGTAACACAGGGGTGTCATAGTGACCCCCCTAACATAGACTCCATACCCTGGGACTGACTACTGTCTCCCAGGGCATGTAAAGTCACCATTTATTAGTCCAAAATTGTGAACAGAACCAGTACAAACCATCATAGTGTGGAAGTACTGGAAGGGGTTAATTAGATTGCCCCTGGGTCTGTTTCCAAGGGGGCACTGTCCAGTCCCCCCCTTGTCGAGTTTCTGGCTGGTGGCAGTGGTTACCACGCAAAACATTCCACCAGAATATTTCCTATGGGATTTTCCCATTCATTTTAAACGCACCACTTTTTTTGGCGCATTGTAAAGATACCACTGGTTTATTTAATTAATATAAAATCTCCGAAGAGGGGAGAAGCTGAGCCATCTGCAACAACGACACCACCGGTGGAGCCCTGCTGAAACGACCTCACCACTTCCCCCACGACAAGAGAAGATCTTCTGCTTCAAGAGTCTTCTCCCTCTGAGCTGGTGGGAACAACCAGTTCGACATTCGCCTTCCAGGACATCCCTTGGTCGAATCGCCAGTGCCAAGTATCCGGCTGGCCGGATAGCCAAGCTTCAGTCCACTGGGACCGCAAATAAAAGGAACGCACCTTTTAACCAATCGAGCAACTCCGCAGCTGGTCTCATCCCTGGGCAGTGAAACGACTCCAAGTTTCCTCCTCGACGAGATCTTCTCCTTCCCTGGTCGAAACCACGAACTACACCCGCTGCCAGGAACAACTGCCACCGCTGGACCTTCCTCACTTTTAAAGGTACTCTGTTCCACCTGGCCACCCTTTCCACGGATTGCTAAAGGTGACCCTTAAATCCTTGGCTTTCCAACTAGGTTGGCCCCCAGACCTTCTAACTTTACCTTTCACATCAAACCAACCTCTTTTGAACATGTTTAGCAAAGACTTGAATTCATTTTTAAACTGTGTGATCTTGGGCCCATTTCGCCTTGCTCCATTTAAAGTGGGCCTGGCCTATGAACTTTGGCTCTACAGTAGACCCTGCCTTCACTAGCTTGCTGTGGTCTTAGAAAAGAGTTGGGACCTGTTTTATTTTCATGACCTGTATTTTTCTCTCCCTCTAACTTAATTATTGGAGTGCCATCTGAGTTAAGCGCTCGCATCTGTTTTACAAATAGTGGTGTTTTGACCTAGACTTGTCTAATAATTATTAAGGGAGGTGTGTATACTTTTTCTGATTGTGTTTGAACTTGCTTTGATCTATAGTGCTTAGTGTATTTCCTAAAGTGTGTTTTAAATAAATAATTATATACTTTTGATACCAGGCTCTGGTCAGCGTTTGTTTGCTCCACTGTATTTCTGGCCCTATTGTGTATCCTCTGTATACTACCCTACTCATCTTGAGAGAAGTCTGACTGCTCAGCCACAGCTACCAGGTAAATCTGGGTGGTGCAGACTGCTACCAATTGGGTTTACTGCTTACTCCTGTAGTCTTAATCTTTTTGCAGTGTTCCCCAAGGGAACTGCACAGGATTCTGCCTAACACCTATGTGGGATATTAAGCCTAGAGACTGCCAAACATATCATATGTCAATGCGAGAGCCTCATCCTATTAAGAGGTAAATACCTAAAGGCATAATATAATAGATGTGATAATATGAATATGTATGATACATGGAAATTATCAGAATCATATGTTTCATATGATGAACTTCTATTAATTGGTTTTATCTATTTTAACAGAACTGTCTCTTGGCACCCTGTTTTAATTAGTTTTATATGTATTTAATTTGATTTGATGTAATTTTGCTGTTTTATCATGAACTGGAAATTGTGTATGATGTTTTATATGTAAAGCTTTGATAGTCTGTGTGCATATTAATTAAATAAATACATTATAGACAGTGATTTTAAAAACATATTTTGAGTTGTGCGCTTTGACAGATGGCCTGTATAATCCACAAAATCTTGAGAAAGTTTCAAACAGAAGCACCGGCTGGAAAAGGTGTGTGGGGAATTGGCTCTAGGGCTGTCCCTTTCTCGCTCACCTGCCGTGGATTCCCACCCTAGCCCAGGTGTCTGTAACCCCAGGTTAGTGCTATTGCTCGGTAAACCCCTACTGCTTCAGGCTGATCGAAAATACAGATGTCTTCCCTAAGGTCACGCTAACTAACTCCTTCAGGGATCTTCTACCTAGCCCCCTATTGAACAGCCAAGCTCTCAATATAGCAGACCACTTCAATGAAGATGCAGCCTTCGCTGATCCCCATCCTCCCCCAATCGACCCCAATATAGATGCACCGCAGCCAAACAACTGCAAACCAAAACAAGGAACTAGTAACAAGCAAAACCACACCACAAAGACCCACTGCAACCTAATCAATTCTAGGTCAATGTCCGAACATGCCACAGAAATATACGTTATGCTCTTCGACAGAGGGATCGACATCCTATTTGTAACAGAAACATGGCTGGACGACAACTACAAGATCACCCTCAACAACTGCCTGCCTGAATACTTCAAATGCGTCCAAGCAAACAGAAAAAACAAAAGAGGGGGAGGGACTGGCAATCATCCACAAGGAACACCTGAATATCAAATTGGAAGACCCACTAAACATCGATAAATGCGAATCCTTAATCATACATCTATCAGTAAGCCCCAAACAAACCTGAAATTCATACTGATATACAGACCACCAACTTACGATGTAACCTTCGTTGACACCTTCACTGAAGCAAACATCATCCTAGCCATCAAACACAATCACCTGATCATCCTCGGAGATTTCAACATCTGGTTCAAAGAAGAAACCACGACCATACAAAAAGCTCTAACCAGCCAATTAGCAGCAATGAATCTACAACAACTAGTCAAAGGAGCAACCCACTCGGCAGGGCATACACTTGACGCAATCGTCGCAAACATACAACTTACCACGGTACCCCCAATTCAAATACTCTGGAGTGACCACCTCATCATCCCCTTCATAATCAAAAAGACCACTCCAGTAAACAATCAACCTGACAAACCACTTATCACCATGAAAAGAAACTGGAGAACCATCAAAAACTCCACCCTTATTGAACTCCTGGAGCTCAGCAAACCACACCCAACATTTATGGAAGAAGCTGACCTGGACAAAAAGTAGCCCTGCTGCACTCCTGGATTATACCAACTATAGACAACATCGCCAAAGAAAAACCTTTCACTCCTTCTCATAAACGGGCAATGGCAAAATGGTTCACCCCACTACTCAGCACCATGAAAAGGAAAAACCAAAGACTAGAACTTGATTGGAGAAAACAAAACACTGCGAATAAGCTGAAATTCCTACAACACAAAAAGGAACACAAAAAGGAAATACAAAAAGCGAAGAGGAAGCACTACGACAACCAAATCTTTGAAGCACCAAACACCCAAAAATAACTCTTCAAAATCATAAATGAAATAAAAAATCCTCTGGGATGCAACAACACACCAACGGTCTACGAAACTATGCAATGACCTTGCAGACCACTTCAAAAAGAAAATCACCACCAAAATCACCACCATCCACGGAGCCTCTCCCTAGGAGCAGGAGCTCCCTAGCGTTGCCGCATGTCTCCAGACCCCATCTTCACCCGCGCATCACGGCCACGACGAGGAGGTAAGCTGCAGGCTCACGATCAGCTGCCCACAGCTCCCCCCTCGCTCTGCCGTCACGAGAGCCATTAAGAGCTCCATTAAGCAATATATGCTTTTAAGCCAACAGAATATCCTGCACCCTGCTTAGCTCGCAAATTTCAGGTGCCCACGGCTTATCTATCTTTGATTTAACGTGGATACACTACCATAAGATGGCCGCCGCTTCGAGTGTTCCACGCGCCTGACTCTGTCCGCCCAGGCTGCCTGACTTCCCTGCTCTGCCTCACTTCGATTGGCTGCCCATTCATAGCCAACCACAAGCCACCGTCAGGCGAGAGCCGGCCTGCGAAGTAAGGCCAAGAAAGAAGGCTCCCCCGCTGACAGAGCTGACCGAGCGCTACCAGCGCTAGGCGATGACCCCATGCTCAAATTGGTGCAACTTCATCACGCTTCCATTGCCCTTCTGCCCATCAACCAGCGGTACGTGCCCATTCGCAATGCAAGGTATACCTGCCACCTGCACTACCACTAACATGCACTATTGACTTTGGAATACTCTGTGACTCTGCCCACTTGCGATGCTCCCCTGTTGCGCTGGCCCACAGACAGCGTGACACGTAAATTAGCCACTTTACTCTCGGCAGTGTCCTAACACTACGCGCCCATATTCCAATCTGCTGTACTGCTGTACTCTGCTTTACCCATTTTATGCTTATTGTGCAATGCCCAGTATGATACGATACACTCCTTGAACTATACATGCATACGCTATGCTGCCCCTTACCTGTTATGCCTATATCTGATACTAACCTCGGGTTATTTGTTCAGCCTAATTTTTGTTGTGCCTCACTTTGAAAGTGTTGTTTGTCCACATTTGCCACTTGCCTTGCACATCTGTTTAGCCTGCTGTGCCTCACTTTGAAATTGTTATTGAACTATATATGCATACGCTGTGCTGCCCCTCACCTGTTATGCCTATACCTGATACTAACCTCAGGTTATTTGTTCAGCCTAACTTTTGTTGTGCCTCACATTGAAATTGTTATTGTTTGCCCACATTTGCCACTGGCCTAGCACATGTGTTTAGCCCAATTTGCTCCTGCCAGTTCATGCCTTATAGATTAGCGCATAGACCACATCTGATCTGTGTTGTCCCCTATGGTCGCTAATAGACCACATTTGTTCCGTGTTGGCCCCCATGGTCGCTAATAGACCACATTTGTTCCGTGTTGGCCCCCATGGTCGCTAATAAACCACATTTGTTCCGTGTTGGCCCCCATGGTCGCTAATAGACCACATTTGTTCCGTGTTGGCCCCCATGGTCGCTAATAGACCACTTTTGTTCTGTGTTGGCCCCTATGGTCGCTAATAGACCACACTTGATCTGTGTTATCCCCTATGGTTGCTGTATCTTGGAATGCCTTTCCCAGCCTCCTAGTCATACGATAGAATCTGCACTTATTGCCATTGACATTGTCACACCTGTCCCACTCAGGAGATCCAATCCTGTCCGTTCCAACTAGCTCACAGGTACCTTTCAAATACCTAGCACCTCCATCATGCACGTCAGTGTGCGCCCTCTACTGCACTACATCCTAGCCACACACGTTGCTTTAATCATTCAATTACCCAAGGCAACCACCCCCACCCTTGAAGTCGATAATTTGGCCTGCCCAAACCCACACCACCCAGCTTCACCTACCATGACTATGACCCCCCCATAACGAGCCCCTCAGCAACTATCGCAGGCGCTCACCACCCGAGCAACCAGATTAACCAATACCTTAATGACCCAGCTCTCTGGCTAGAACACTTTGCCAGGAAACCCACGCCACTAAGCAAGCCCCACACATTCCACCCTCGCCCACCGCTACCTGCAAAATCAAGACCACAGGGGTTGAATTGCCTGTATTCAAGGGCGCCCTTATCAATGCTAGATCTCTCACAGCACATGCTCTTGACATAGCCGACCTTATCACCACTGCTGACCTTGACTTCATTGCCATATCCGAAACCTGGCTACATGCCGCATCTGGCCCCTCTCTAGCTCTGGCATTACCGCCTGACTATGGCATCACGCGCTGCGACCGCTCCTCTGCACAAACTAGAGGTGGTGGCGTGGCCTTCATCCATAAAAATTCCCTTGACCTAAGAGTGGTAGCCGATTCCAAACTTGAATCGGCTGAACTGTTGTCAATCAAAATTTCACTAGCACCCAACCAAACGGCCACCCTCACCTTATCTACAGGCCACCAGGTCCAGCACCCACCTTTGTCAGTGAAATATCCACTCTCTTCCTAGACAAAACGAAAAACAACTCGCAAACAATCATCTTAGGCGACCTTAATCTAGGTCGTGGCGACCCTAAAGATCTTGTAGCGACTGATCTGGAGAATGCTCTCACAGACCTATGCCTCAACTTGTACATCCAAGAACCAACCCATATCAAAGGCAGGACCATCGATTGGTTAGCCGGCTCCAACTGTAACATCCAGATCCTCAACAACTCCCCATGCTTATGGTCTGACCATCACATCATAATGTTTAACATCGAAGCTACCCCCCAGCACTCCCCACCCGCAACAAAAAAAATATAACAAAGGAACAACTCCTCCCTCTGTTACTCCCATCCCTTAATGCGGCAACTAACTCTTGTTCTGATCCCACCTCCCTAGCAGACACCTATAACCAAACTATGCTCATGGCTATTGACACTATAGCACCAATCAAACCTAGGTAGGCCAAACCGCCAGCACATCTTAACTCATGGTTCACTCCTCAGCTAAGAATCCTCCGCAAAGCTAAACGCTGTGTGGAAAATCGATGGAAAAGCCACCCATCTGATGAACACAAAGATGGCTTCCTCCTCGCCTCCCTTACTTATAAAGATGCCATCATCACTGCTAAAAAAGAATCGCTTAACAACCGTATCCTACAAGCTGACTCTAACTCTAAGGATTTTTTTAGAATCCTAAAAGAGCTCGAAACCCCAGTCTCCCCTCCTGACACATGCACGAAAGACAGCAATTGTTGTGCTAACATTCAAGCAGCACTACCAAACAAAATCTCTATGCTTCAATCCAAAATCAAAGAAAAGCAAGACAGCCTGAAGCGCGACAACCGCTCACTCTCCCCTACCAGGCCCACCCCCTCCAACACTGCTATCACCAAACCCTTCACCTTCTCACCGCGCACTGTCACTGAGGTAGAAAACATTATCCTGACGATTAAACCGTCTAACTGCCAAGGTGACCCGTGCCCAGCTCCTATCATTAAGGATTCTGCCCATGATTTAGCTCCATTCATCACAGCCTTCATCAACTCCTCCTTTAAAACAGGTATTGTCCCGGACAACCTTAAGGACGCCTGGGTGATCCCGCTACTAAAAAAACCTTCTCTAGACCCAAATATACCCACAAACCTCCGACCTATTACTACAGTACCATTTCTGCCTAAGATACTGGACCGCGCAGCTTACCTGCAGATCCAAAACTACCTCGAATCAAACAATCTGTTGGGTCTACGACAATCCGGATTTCGGCCCAGACATGGGACCGAAACGGCTCTGCTAGACCTAAAAACTCAGATCAAAGTACTAAAGGACAATGGCAAACTATCAATGCTATTACTCCTCGACCTCTCCGCCGCATTTGATCTGATTAACCACCAAATCCTTTGCAGACACCTCCATTCTGCTGCCAACTTCTCACTGTCCGCTGCGGCCTGGATCAAATCCTTCTTAAGCAACAGATCCATGAGGGTCTTTGCACCCTCCGCAGCGGCGGATCCTTCCCCTATTCATTGCGGCTTACCTCAGGGTTCTTGCGTGTCACCGACACTTTACAATATCTTTACGAAACCACTCTTTGATGTGCTTGATTATCTGGGTGTCTCCTACACCAATTATGCGGACGACACCCAGATAGTCATTCCCATCTCAGGTGATTATCTGGCTGACACCAGGGCCCTCAATGACGTCTACCTGGTTATCCAAGCTTGGATGGCCCAGCACCAGCTATCTCTGAACGACGATAAGACGAAGCTCCTTATCTTGGGTACCTCACAACGCCTGAGCAAACTCGAGCCGTCCTATCAGTCGTTCACCATAGACAGCAATACCATACGTGTCTCGAAAGACACCAAAACATTAGGCTTTTACCTAGAGTCGACCCTATCCCTATCGAGACAAACAAATGCAGTTAGGTCTGCCTCTGCCTACACGTGCAAACTTATTTCAGCCTGCAGACCATTTCTTACTACCCCCAACAGTGTCACACTAGCCAGAACACTTATCATGGCAAAAATTGATTACTGCAGCGCTCTTTACTTAGGCACCAGCAAAGAGAACCTTTACAAACTCCAAACTACCCAGAACAATGCCATTCGAGCGGCCCTGAACATCCCTCGCAACCACATCTCAGACGCCAGAACCAGCCTAAAGTGGCTACCGATGAAGCAGAGAATCTCCCTAAAAACTCTTGCCCTCACGCACAAATGCTTAGCCAAAAAGGCCCCGATCTATCTATGTAGTCGGCTTTCGCGCCACTCTACTACCCGACCACTAAGAACTGCTCAGACTCACTGCCTAACTATCCCCAGGTTTAAGCTTCAGAAAGTGGGAGGCACCAGCTTCCCTGTCCTAGCCTCTAAACTCTGGAACACCCTCCCTGCTACTATCAGAGCCGAAGACTCCTTCAACACCTTCAAGACTAAAACCAAATCCTGGCTATTTGACCAGCATTAAGACATGCCCGACACCTCTGTCTTATTTACCCTGGCCTGCCTCCCCTGACTCCATTTCCGGCCTGCTAATTCTGCTAACGATTTTGTTCACACTAGGATACTTCCTCAGTTAATCCTAGTGCATTGTAACCTATGTAATATATGTAATTAGTATGATATTTACTGGTATTGTTTAAATTTTGTAATGTAACCTCCTTGCCTGTATGTTTGTCCTTGCAACTGTTGTACAAATTGCGCCCTGATGCCCCCGGGCCTGATGGTCTGCGCGTTATAAATAAACAAATACAAATATAAAACCAACAAACCATATAAAGCAGACGACCCGATCTGACTACGACCCCCACCTACACTCAGGAGGAATACCCGAACAAACTACGAAGCTTTCCAGAAATATCAGTGGAGACATTCGTCAAACTGGTGAATGAGAGCAATAACTCAGGGTCTTTCCATAAGACCCCTACCCGCCAGACATATACAAATCGATTCTTAAACAAGGAGCGCCCAGGGAATATCACAGGAACGTCCTCAACCTTTCAATCGCAACAGGGAAAGTGCCACAAGCCTTCAAATCTGCATACATCAGGCCACTACACAAAGACACAGCAGGAACCGTAGAGGACCTTCCCAACCACAGACCCATCTCCAACATCCCGTACACAGCCAAGCTGCTCAAAACGTACATATACAAAACGACCCAAGAATTCACTCAAGAGCACTGCTTACTAGACCAGGCACAAGGTGGCTTAAGATCAATGAGAGGAACGGAATCAGCACACCTCTCAATACGGGACGACCTAAAAATGAACGCAGACTCTGACAACAGCACTGCCTTGATACTCCTAGACCTATCAGCAGCATTCAACACAGTTAATCACAACACCAACGAGATTAGAAGGACTGGGAATAACAGACACCACCCTACTATGGATCAAATCTTTCCTAACAAACAGAATGGAAACTGTATGGATGAAACCCTTCAAATCCAGCCCGAGAGATTGCACCTGCGGAGTACCACAATGATCATCCTTCTCCCCGCTACTATTCAACATATATCTACTTATCAGAATCATCAAAAGTCACGGCCTCATCTGCTACAACTACGCCGACGAGACACAAATAATCTTCAAAATACAAGACAACCTGGAAATAGGCTCAACGGTAGAAAACTCCAACTGCCTCAAAATCAACCCAGGCAAAACAGAAATAATGATTGTGTCGAAAAATGGAGGAGAAAACCACTTCATCCCTTGGCCAAGGGGAACTCAGGACAACCCCAGCACCCTCGCCGATTGTAAAAAAAAACCTGGGTGTCCTGATGGACAACAATCTGATGCTAGAGCCACAAGTAAACGCTCTTCTCAAGAAATGCTTCTTCCTCCTGCGAGCGGCAAAGAGCATCCTATCATTCCCATCATTCGCCAATAAAGCAACCACCATCATCGCCCTCGTCATGTCCAGAGTAAACTACGCCAACAGCCTATAGCTAGGTATGCCTGAATGACTTTAAAAAAAACTACAACGCATACAAAATGCGGCAGCCAGACTGCTTCTGAAACTACACCGAAGAGAACACACCACACCAGCACTGAAAACACTACATTGGCTACCAATAAAACAACAAATAAAATTCAAAACAATGTGCATCACGCATAGAGCAGTACACAACCAAGGCGCTGAGTTCCTGAGAGACAAATTGCATCTACATCAACCAACAAGAACGCTCAGATCAAGCATTGACATCCGCCTAGAACCGAAACCCTACAACAAAAGAAAACTATAAGGATCTTCCTTCTCTCACCAAGCGCAGAAAACCTAGAACGACCTTCCAAACCACATACGTAACACAAGAAACCACTTACTATTCAGGAAATTACTCAAAACATGACTCTTCACGTCATAACTAGAAAGACTGGCCACAGGGACACACTCACAACTAAAACATCGATGAACGAAGAGACAGACCCTGATCCACACCAAGCAATCTACAGAAAACACTAATGAAAAATCCCAGGACATACCAAACGACTAACCGAGAGACAGCAGTATTAGGACCAAAGACGGAATACATAGCAAGACGAAGACAGAAACACCAGGACAACTCATCAATAGGACCCTGACCCTAAACTATAGCCATTCCCAACACTCCTAATCACAGCAGACCGCTAGGGAATAGGAAACCCTGTACCATTAGCTCCAATCCAGAGGGTGAGAAACAGAATAAGCACCCACTTTACACAATGCTCATCAAGATACAGCGGGAAGCACAATGCGCCATCACACACAAACTACAACTAAACAATAGCCCTAAGGAAGTCACCACACGGAAACCAAAGAACTAACTGAAAGACAGTCATGATAGGAGGAAACTAACGACGGAATACACAGGCTGACCAAGACGGAGGCACTAGGATGCCTCATCAACAGCATTCTGACCCTGAACCATTCAAAGATTCAACTGACCAGTGTCACATTAGATAACAAGATAATAGATAGTACCAACAGAGTTCCACACCCAAAGAAATGGTTCAGACACTTACCACCCCATACAAGAGTCACTATGATACAGCTGGATACGCGCAGCACCACCACAGCGAGACGGCCCATAAGGAACCAGCAACAACCCCACTCACAGGGATACAGCTCAAACAGAATCAGAAGTACCTGAACCAGGATACAGTCCCCACTAACCCAACTCTCAATTTTCTGCATACTCAACCCACACAAAACTCACACAACCATTTCTCTCCCAGCAATCCGCATACACTTTACCACACGGCATCAACATAGACAGCACCTACAGCACACAAGGTCTCGCCCGATCCGATACTTGACCAAAGCCAGCACTCGGTGTATACCGAGCTGAAGCAGCCTACAGCACACCACCTCGCCCACTCTCCTACTCCCCTCCTCCCGATTAACCCTACCCACCCTCCTTCCTGTTTACAGATCCGCCAGAGCGCCTGGGGACCAATTCCGTTGGTAACGGTGCGCTATATAAGTACTTTTAACATAACATAACCCTACACTAGCGATAGTGCTAGTGGGTGGAGTATATGTGCCATCTGATTTTAAGGCCCTGTCTTCTTGCTACTCTCATCTCCCCCAAACTTCCTCCTCTTTCCAACTCCACCCACATACTCTCCTCCTAAGCCCTTCGCGTCTATGTCTTTGATGTTTCGCTCCCCTCCTCCTGCCTCCAACCATGTACGTTAACTCTCCTTCTCCACCCACTCTACTAGTACCACTCATCCTACTACCTTCACCACCGTAATACTCGTCCTTCCACACTCTACCATTACAATCTCCTCTGCAAGAAAGTACTGCTGTACCTGGTCTTCACACTACTACTGCTTGCACTATGGTTATCCCTCAACTCTTCTCTCTCTACTAACCCTCTCCCACTATTACTACTCTAATGCTACTCTCACCGCAAAACTCAGGGATATGATGCCCTGCTCACCATCCACTGCAGCCACTCTCACTATGCTCACCCTCTCCTTTACTAAACCCTATTTTTTGAACTCTGCCTATACACCCCTCTCCACACTCGCCTCCCCTTCACTAACTTCTACTACTACCACACTACTCTACTGCTATCTCCAACACTGGCACAGTCTCTCAGACCTTCGATATACCTTGTTGCTCGGCGGGCAATCCGCACCTTAGCCATCCCATGCTGCTTGGATTCCTGCAGCAGCCTGCAGCGATCTGGCACAGCATCCTTCCACTTCCAGTGCGTCCGCTCGTCCGGTGAGAGAGGTCGGGTCTGGCCACCATCTTAACTCTTACCACGCAATATTTCAGCGCAGAATTTTGGGCTCCAGGAACATCGTTTCTCACTGTCTTCAGCCCATAGCTCACACCTATGTGTGCACTCCTTATCAAGTGTTCCAGCTGTGCTTGAAACGCTGATTGATTCCGCATGCAGGATCAATTATTAGGATTTCGGCAGAAGCTTGAGCAGTTCACGTCTGCTCTACATGAGCTCAGGCCATGCCCCCCCTTGCATATTATAAAACCTTAGTGTAGGTATTAATGAGAAACGTCTATATTTCCCATTAAATTTTTCAATCTGTGCCGCAAGCAAGCACATTTTCCCCATAGTTTCCTAGAGTTAATGTTCCCATTTATCGTGAATCCCAGATCTTTCCGTTGGTCAATTTATTCAAGCTTAACTTTGTCTATCAGAAAACAAGAAAAGAATTGCTGAAAATCCAGCAGCGCATCCAACTTCGCCCTGCTCAAGGAATTCAGTGCTACACACAGACGATTGATCAACACTGCCAAGGCCAACTACTACACCAAAGCACCATAGCCAAGGCCAGCAACAAAAGAATAGTCCTCTTCAAAGACATCAAGCAATGCACCAACCTTCTGGCTGACCCACCCGTAGCACACTCCATCGAAAAATCCACTGCCATCAACTCTTTCTTCGTCAACAAGATCAACATGATCTGCCAACACAGCCACAAACACTTCAACTGACCGCACATTATACATCTCATCCTGCAAAACCACTATTACCTGAACAGTTTTTAAGACACTAACTGTGGAAGACCTCACTGCCACCTTAGCATCGCTCAAGGCCACATCATATGCAGACACAATCCTCCCGGCCTCTGTTCTCAAGACACTTTTGACTAAAGCACTCCTCCCTTTCCTGACAATCATCCACAGTTCCCTAATTCAAGGCACCTTTCCCTGGACCCTCAAGAATGGACAAATCCTCCTGCTTCTTAAGACCCCAACACTGGACCGGGACATTCTCAGCAACTACTGCCGCACCCATCTTCCCTTCTTAGGTAAGATCCTTGAGAAAGCAGTAGCCAGGCAACTCCTCCAACACGTTGTAGTCAATAACCTCCTTCAATCTTAGCAATCTGGCTTCAGACCCAGATGCATCACAGAAATGGCTACCATCAAGGTGATCGACAATGCCCTTAAAAGCCTTGATGTTGGCTATCTTAGCCTCCTAGTTCTCCCTGACCTCTCAGCAGCATTTGACACAGTAGACCACCAGACACTCACCGACAATCTATATTGCTGCATTGGGTCAGTGTTACGCTCACCTGGCTCCCACAAAGGCGTCGATCTGGACTGGGCTGCAGCGTCTCCACCAATGTGACGCGTAGTGCCGAGATGACGGACTGGACTGGCCCACCTAGCTTTGTTTGCTTGGCCCGTAGGAATATTCTTCTGCAAGTGGAGAAAGGGAATTAACCACCCGTGGAGTTGAGCATAAATCCCCCCACCCCGCTGTTCTCCCCGCTGATCACCTTGGATGTTCCCTCTTATAGTCTCATCTGATGATTTGAAAAGATGAGCTCCCCATCCTGCATGGAGCGCAGGGGCGCGTAGATAACCAGTTGCTTCACTGGCTCGAAGGAATTGGTGAGTTCCAGGACAATATTGACTCCGATATTCCCGGCAAGACGCCGTAAGTATGTAGTTCGTAAGAGTTCAAATGCCTGACTTTCACTCTTGTCCGATTCTTTGCAGGTTGCAGCTTGACCCTACAGAAGAGTTCCTCGTGGCAACCAGTAATGTTCTGGTAAGTATTTGTATTATCCAACACAGTTCGATAAAATAGTGTCCATATGTAACCTGTTGCTTTCTCCCTTATTCAGGCGCTGAAAGGAAGTATGAAGTCTCGGGGAATAATGCCTCCGGCGTTAAAATCAGGTAAGTCTTTTGTGGTGAGGAGGGTTCCCCTTGTCAGTCCCTTGTTTCACCTTGCTGTCCTTTTGTTTCCCCTTAGGGGCCGGGGTTCGGCTAGGATGCAGTGGAAGCTGCGCCGACCCATGAAGAAGAATAGTTCCCCCGGTGGAAAAAACAGGTAAGTCTATGGGGGGTATTCCTCTGTGTATTCCCTTGGCTCACCTTGCTGTTCTTGTCTTCCCCTTAGGTGCCGGAGTGCGGCGGTAACATGCAGGAGGATGCAGTGGAATGTGAAGATGCTGCGAAGGCCGGTGAGTTCAGCGTGGCACTGCAGCAGGCGAGGCGGCGCGCATAAAATAACTTCTTTCTTCCAGCTCGAAGGCGCGATGGATCGGGAATTCAGGTAAGGATCAAAGGTATTGCTCTTGTTCTAACCTTTTCTCCTTCTTTCTCCCTTTTTCTAGGAGCTCCAAACTCGAGGCAGGCGTGGCAGAAGACTGGATGCAGACTTGCAGGCACGGTGAGCGTTACGCTGCTGGATGCAGAATAACGCGAAGCGTGTGCTGCTCTTCGGGCGTGGTTTAAATAGCCTCCAAAGTAGTCCCAGGTAAGTATTCCTCCCCAGCCCCACCCGAGTAAAAAATAGTCCCTAGGTAAAATAGTCCCTTCCAAGCCTCGTTTGGCTTGGAGCTCTTGCAGCATGGTCTGCATCAGGTACGTTTTAATCTATGAGCCTGGCGCCTATGGCGCCAGGACTGACTCTCCAAATGAGCCTGGCGCCATAGGCGCCAGGACTGCACCCAAATAGCCCCTAGCGGGGTTGGTGGGCTTGCTTGGGGTAACTTGATGCCTGCTTCCGGGGTTGCTGGACTTGGTCTGGGTCCCTGGGGGTAGGCATCATGACAGTCAGCCAGATCGTCTTCAGCTGGTTCATATCCTACATTGCTAATCGCCAGCAGTTTGTACAAATGGATTCTTCCAGATGACCAATTCTACCCATCACCTGTGGAGTCCTGCAAAGATCCATCCTGTCAATGTCAGTGATTCGCATGCTCCTGTGCGGTTCATAGGTTTCCAACTTATTACACAAACACTTACCTGTGTCAATGCTGATTAGGTGAAACCCAACACCATCCCTAGACTTCCATCTTCATTCACGGGGGGCAAATTGTGACATGGAGCGTCATCACATGTAGGTCCTTTCCTCTCCACAGCCTTACGTCAGTCACGTTCACTTCCTGCATTTAAGGACGGAGAACACACAGAAGCAGCGTTCTCGCAACTGTGTGTTAACGTGTTGCCCCAGGACCTGTGCATCCAGTTTCTCATTTCTTTCTTCTATTTCAAGCAGGTAATTAGTTAGGTACTGTTGAATCATTCTCTGGAGTCCTTTAGTGCCAGGAATACAACTATTGTGGTAATAGGATTTTTTTTCCCTTCAATTGTAATGTGCATAGTGAGCCTGTATTGCGCAGGTATCTTTCATTATTCTTTATGTCTCCTCTCCAGCTCCTGTTTTGTATTAATCCTGTTCCTGAGGTGGTGTGTCAAGAAGCACTCCTGCCTGGAGGGATTTATCACATAGGCTGTTAAACATTAGTCTGTTGGATTTATCCCTTTGTGAAGGTGTAGTACAGCGGCCCGCATTTCCAGAAATTTACAGTACCGCTAGGCTGTGTCTGACAGTCCCCAGTGATCTTCAATCTTTACATAGACCTGCTCGGAAACCCTCCTCGCGCCACACAACATCCACATTCACCAATATGCAGATGACACGCAGATCTAACTCAAGATATCCTCGATCGGAGATGTCCACAGGCTCAAGGGCTGCCTCACAATGATCCTGTCCTGGATGTCCAGTGCTTTCCTGAAGCTAAACCCTTCCAAGACTGAATTCCTACTGCAGACCAACAACACTGAAAACCCTTACATCCAGACCTGGCTCTCCGTTATGAAGCTTGAGGGCTTCACGCCCCAGCTGGCCACCTGTGCCAAGTCCCTTGGGTTCAACAGCGACAGACAACTCACGTTCAAACAGCACATAGCAAGGAAGACACAAACGGCTTGGTACCAACTTTCTCTCCTGTGGCTTGCTCCTCTCCCACCTGGATGGTGGAAATGCTTTTTTGAGACGCCTTCCGGCGACTAACCTGGCACCCCTGAGATGTGTCCTGCATGCTACAGCAATTCGCAACAGACTCTGCAAATTCAACCACATCACCCCAACCCTCACTGCAATGCATCAGCTACCGCTGCAAGCCTGAATCATATTCAAATCCTGTTGCATCATCTTCAAAGGTGTCACCCTGAAGCCCTCAAGCGACCTCACTGAGAAACTCTGCATTTCCGGAGGCCTGCGATCCACCAGAAGTAAAGAAATGTGCAGACCAGAGACGGTGCAAGAAGGAAAGAACCAGAAGACAGGCCTTCTCCGTTTACGCTCCAAGACTCTGGAACCTCCATCCCGTCAACATCAGTCTTGGCCAATTGCTTCTTCAGTTCAGGGAAGAGCTCAAGTCCTTCCTCTTCAATGAATGTCTCCTCCCTAACACCTAGGGTCCACACACCCTGCACTCCCCACCCTACCAGAGACTTGATGATCTGCTCCGTACTGTCTCCTGTGATTGCTTGTAGATCCGTTGCTGCCAACTGCCCACCCTCACATTCTGCTGTTAGCACCCCGCACCCGTTTTCTCTGCTTCCTTCACTGTGTTCTTCCTCCTACGACTGTAAAGTGCTCCGTTTCTATGTCTGCATACAATAAATATCGTAAAAATAATAATAATATTCAGGATCCACTGGAATCACATCCTTTTCTATATGGTTGAATGATCATCACCTTGGTGTTAATGTCTAGTTGGAAATATTACTTACCGGTAATGTTCTTTCTATCGATTCTTCTTCGCAGAATCCTCATCTGATAGATATCCCTTTCAGCGTGAGCTGCTCTGAAACTTTTCAACAGTGGGCATAGTGTGATCTTTTGTGAGCCCTACAATTGGCAAGTGTAAAATCAATTTCTTAGCCTATGCCGATGATCTTGCTTTAATTGACTGCATCCCAGTAGAGTTACAACATTTGATTAAAGGAATGGAAAAGTATGCTAACCTAAACAATCTGGTTGTAAATGCATCCAAATAAAACATCCTTATATTAGGTAAACAATAAAAAAAAAAATCGAATTGGACAATGAATCAATTCACTTTGCCAATTGTTAAAAAGGTCAAATTCATTTGAATACCAGCACATCTAAATACCAACATCTAAGCACATCTAAATACCAACATCTAAATACCAACTACATTTAAATGCCAGCACATCATTGAAAACTCTAACTGTTGAATTGGAAAGTAAGATATCACAAGATACATGCCAAATGAAAAAATTGCTGAATACTCTTTGCTGATTTTTGCTCCTACCACTTTTATAAAAGCAAAGTGATACCGGCTATGCTGGATGGCTTAGAATTAAATCTGTGTGCAGGTATTACTAACTAGTCTTGCTTAGAAGGTCTGTTGTGGAATAAGACACTGGGCCTCATTACGGTTCTGGCAGTAACCCTGCCGGTGCTACTGACGGGTTTCCGCCAGACCGTAAATATTTACCAGTGCCTGACTTCCCGGTGCCACCGGGAGATTACAACCCCAGCGGCCAGGAAAGTCAGGCGCCGGTAAAATATAAGTCCCCATTCCCATAGAGTTCCAAAGGACTCTGTGGGAGTGGCGATACAACAGCACTGGCACCGTTGTGAACGGTGCCGGTGCTTCCGTGACCGGTCTGCCTACCATGGCCGATGTGTCCGGCAGGGTCACACCTGTCGGGCACAGCGGATCCGGCAGGCAGATTCGGAAGGTAGCAGTCCAGAAACAAGGGTGCCAGTAAGCTTACCTGCACCCTCGTTTCTGGACCGCCACTATTTTAATGAGGCCCATTGTGTTTACCCATGTCCCTGCCAATTTCTCGGCTGTGTTATGAACTTGGGCTATACACTTTAGATTCGTACTTCAATTGGAAAGTTCTCGGATTATATCTATCAATTTTGGATCCACACGTGAACTCCCTCTTTGAAGACATTGAGGTCCTCAGAGTGTCAAAAAATAGTAAATATTTGTCTTCACTGCAAACAGATGTTGACATTATTCTACAAACTTGTGAAATACTTATAACAAATCCTGACAAAAGTGAAACGATCACTAATGAGAGCTGATTGGATTTTTACTAGAGCATCGTTTTCTTGCATGAAAAGTATTGGAAATGTCAGTGTATGTGAAAAATCTAGTAATTATGTGCTTCCCTATCTAACAAAATTTCTAAACCCACTCTGGCTTTCTCATTTGTTACAATGTTGCCTTAATTTAGATAAAACCAACGAAATGGAAAGAATTTGTTAACACCTAGACCAAGCAGCTGGTGAATGTAATTAATGTGGTGAGGGATATCCTCAAGATTTAAGACACATTCTCATAACCTGTACAGCAATACAAACTCAAAGAGAAAGACTTTACAAAGTTTGTGCATCATACCAAATGGCTCTGTACTCAGGAATTCTGGAAAAGACTTTCAGCAGGAAAGGACATTTCAATGTCAATTGCATTGCTAAAACGTTTAAATGAATTGAAATGTATTCAAATCACAGTTTAATTTGGTACGCTTGAGGTAACATCTAATTAAGAAACAGTCAAGATTTTTTTAATTTATGTTCTACAATCTGTATTTGTTGAATAATGTATTCTCTTTATATTAGTAACATATTTCAAAATTTTCTTTTGTATTGCGTGTGTAAAAAAGTCCAATTGTGACTGAATATACAATACAAAAAAATTATGTGGGAAAACAATGTTATGCAAACAGAAAGCGTTCAAGAAATGATTTGTCAGGATAGTTGAGCAGTTGGCTTCCCTTCTCCACGTTTTCAGCACGGAGCAAAGCGGCACGTTCGAGCTTCGCATACACTCTGGCTTCTCGGCATGAGGATGCAGTTCAAAACAAGTATCAGGGCCTTCTGTGTCAAAGTCTCTTTACCATTCAAAGTCTCTTATTAAAGAGGGCCTGATGCAACAAACATACATCAAAGTTCCTTTCTTCTTAGAATTTTCACATTCATAAGTTCTTGGGTGATGCACTGTTCACCATGGGTCCCCCTCCATCGGGCTCAGACCTCCTTTAATACAATCTTCCCAACTGGTCTCCCTCATTCGGGCTCAGACCCCTTGAATTGCAATGTTCACAATTATACACAGCTTTTCTCTTTATGTCAAGAATTGAAGACTTTCGATTGTGCAATGTATTTTTCTTAAACCGTCGCACAGGACCACTTTGATTCAGTTATTTTCTCATTCTCTTCTGTAACTTCCATTTCTGCCACTTCTTGGCTGGATACCTCAAAGAGACCTTTGATTGAGCACACTTGCGGTTCTGGACCACTCTATGGTATATCTTTTCTTTTTAATGTTCAGTCATTCATCAGATATTTAGCTATTGTCACGACTCGCTCCCTTCGCTCCCGTTCCCACCACTTGGGGGCATGATTTGGGGTTTATTCCCTACTGGACCTTTCCTCCGAACCTTATGCTACAGTGCTGTGATGAATTGGGAGCGCTAAATCCCTATTTTCCAAGCTACTTCCCTTCCGGATCCATTCCAGGTTTTTGGCAGCCAGCATGCTTCTTTAACCAAATGACTATGCTTCCCAGAATGCCTGGCCCACTGCTCCACCTCCACCCTTGCAGGACAAGGTTGGGTGGAGGATAGGTAACAGCTGTGGCTGCAGGTGCAGCAATCAGCACACCTGAGGCGTGTGCTCGTTAAGCAGCTTTAAAAGCCTCAGTCTTACTTCAGTCCAGCGCTGGTCATCGTTTGCAGTGTTCCTGTTGTGACTAGTCCCTTGTTCCTTGCCTTTGTACCTAGTTCCTAGTTCCTGTTTTCTTGTTCCTCCGCCCTGAATCTCGGATTCATGCGCTAATTGATTTCTGCTCCCTTGATTCCCTTTTTGTCTTCCTCTGTTTGCAGGCAGCATTTCTCAGTGCTTTCCCCTTTTAGATGCAGCCCAGTTTGTCTGTGTTCTATATTTCTTTGACTCTGTCCTTTGCTGCTGTAAACCCGTATGCCTTAGCCTTCCTCTTAGATTAGCTTCCTGTCTTTTCCTTGGAGGGGTAGGGAGAAGTTTGCATTGGTTATTTCGTTTTTCCCTGCTCCTGATCCTTACTTTCTATTGGGATCCATTCCATGTTTTCCATTGCACTTCTGCATTTATTTCCCATTTGATTATTAGGTGTGGTGTGCGGTTGTAGCTAGCTCCTGTGTGAATGCTTATGTTTTCCTCACTAATTTGTAATCACTATTCCAATTTAGGTATTTAGTTTTCCTCCCATTGCTGTTCTAGCCTTTCTGGGTCCCAGTTTCATCAACAGGATTCGTGGGCTAGCTGACATTCAAGAGGTTTATCTCGTCCTCGTGAGTACAGTTCTTTAGTTCCCTTATTTAATACCATCAAGAGTGTTAGTTCACAGATCCTGTCATTGCTTGCCCTCCACGTGGGTTTAGCGCTGTCAGTACCTGTAACAGCAATTGGGGGTAAGGCGCTTGCCGACTTTCCTCGCGGTCAGGTGCTTACCCCACATCCCTTTTCATATATCGGTTTTGTTGTCACACTCTATTTGCACTCCTGAGTTTTAGCATACATGAGTCTTGGTTCCTGTGTGCACGTAGTTTAATTCAAGGCTATTCACTGTGTGATTTAGTGTACATTTCCCTTGCCATATTCGCTGCCTTTGTACTCGCCTGACTAAGCTTGACAGCTATTCTCGAGTCTTTCATCACACGTGTTTAACAATGTTCATTCCTGCGCTCGATATAGATTGTTGCCCTTGCAACCTTGACTTCAACACAGACTGGTCTTGCATTGGGTCCACCCAAATCACTGGCTGTGTTGATTTCTCGCATACTACTTTGTTCTTGGAGCCAAAGATGATAACAAGGCGGCTGCTGTTCCTGCCCGACTTGGTCAGTTATGCGGGAGGGCCTGCGGTATCTCTGACACAAGGCAGGATTCTTCAGTCTGGTTTCCTGGACTTACACTTCGAATCTGAGGGGATTTTGAGAGCAACGGTTTCTTGCCGGAAAGGTCAAGGGCATTTCCCTCTTTGCAAACCCTTCTTGGTTTGCCGTCTTTCTCTCCTTGGTCAGCTGCCGTCTCGAAACTGCTGTTCCTTCATGTGCTTTGCCTCGCTCCAGGTGTGCTCTCGTGCTCCGCCATTTGTCCGTGTGGGGAAGCTTAATGGAAGTCAGGTGTGAGTGATTGCCAGTAATTGTCTGACTACAGTAGTGGGCCATGTCGGGTACACTGCTCGGGTGAGAGTCTGTTTTCTCTCAGAGTGGGCTGTCCGTGTGAAAGTGTTTGTGAAGGGAAAGGGGTGGGGTGGGGTGGGGGGAGGTAAAGTTGTCACGTAGCCTACCTGGTAGGATGGGGTAAAGGTGTTACAGGGGGAGGGATATCGTGTCTCACCATCCGGTGTCCCACTCCCACAAGCTCCTTCACCCAGGTGATCCTCCCGCACTGGTCCAACCCCAGGGTCTGGATCCAAAGGCGATGGCCATGCCCTGGCTACTTGAGAGAGAGAGATCTGCGGGGACTGGCTGGCGAGACACCTTCTGGTTTCTCACAGGACACAGGTGCAGGCAATATCCAGCACTGGATAATCAAATCCTCCATTGGGTCAGTCGGTGCAGACCCAAGCTCGCAACTGAGAGAAGGAAGGAAACTGAACTGTGCATGGAGACGCCACGCTGCAGATCCCGACAGAGAGAAACCCAAAGAAATTAAGATCCCGAGTCCTGCTGGCCCCACACGTCCGTCTACGTAACACCTATGGTTGACACAGTAAAGATCGTTACTTGGAACGTTAGAGGCCTGAACAGCTTCGTCAAACAACGACGCGTCCAATCCTACTTGAAGAGATGCAGGGTCGGAATCGCCATGCTCCAAGAGACTCACCTAACTGCCAAAAAGCTAGATGCCCTGGCCAAAACCTGGCGTGGCACCCTAGTGGGTTCCGCTTACTCCTCCTATGCCAGAGGGGTCTTGATCTGGATTGCCCCCACGGCCCCCTTCAGGCTTACTAGTACTAAATCGGACAACGAGGGGAGGATGGTTGTGGTTTGTGGCTCTATCGAGGGCAAAGAGCTATGCCTAGTTAGTACTTACACACCCAACCACGACGCAACTATCTTCTTCCACTCCCTCTATACACGTCTCACCCCATATATGGACAGAATTATGATATGGGGAGGCGACCATAACTGCACCCTTGACCAGCTACTGGATAGATCCGACAATAAACACGATCGTCCCTCCCCCCCGGCCAAAATACTTTCTAAACTAGTCCAACAGTTGCAACTCAGTGATATTTGGAGGGACCAGCACCTGGAGCAACGCGAGTACTCCTTCTACTCCCCACCACATGCCGCGCATACCAGGCTAGATTATATTTTTCTCAGCCAGACACAACAGTCTGCGTTTATTGATGCACACTATTTGCCGAGGGTACTGTCCAATCACTCTCCCCTGTTGGTCACCTGGGAGGTGTTCCCACCAAGACCCCCCCATTCCCACGTGGAGATTGAGAGCCGAAGCCCTACTTGATACAGCATTCAGAGAGCGCATAAGAGACGGTACTGAAGAATATTGGCAGAACAACCTACATAGCGTTAAATACATGAGCACCGCCTGGGAGGCATATAAGGTGGTCATGAGGGGTGAGATGATCGCAGCAGTTGGGGGTGCCCAGAGATCCATCACAACCCTGTTGGAACGAGCCGAGAGAGACCTGTGTGCCCTCGAGAGCAGGGCTGACCCATCCCCTGATCATTTACTTAAAATTACCAAACTTAGACAAAACTGCCTAAAGCATTGGGAAGCCCTAGGTAAACTAAGCTACGCCAAACACACGGAAAGAGTTCATGCCCTGGGGGACAAACCCGGGAAACTCTTAGCCTGGCTCTACAAAAGGGAAACCTCCAGGCCACCCATTTGCCACATACTCACACCAGACGGCACGACCGTGCATACCAAACAGGAAATTAATTCGGTTTTCTCTAGCTACTATCACAACTTATATTCCGAGACCCCCCCTCTGACACGGGGATCAAAGACGCCCTCAACGTCATCGACTTGCCTAAACTAGACTTGCATATGGCTGAGACCCTTGACGAGCCCATCACTCCCGACGAGGTCCAGGTGGTAATTAGATCGCTACCAGCTGGGAAAACCCCGGGCTCGGATGGCCTCCCCGGGGTGTTCTATAAAACCTATGAGGAAACACTCGCTCCTATATTAGCTCAGGTCTATAATGAGGCCTTCGAGCGTGGCGCCCTCCACGATTCCCTGAGCGAGGCCGTGATAATACCCCTACTCAAACCTGGGAAGGACGGGGCAGATTGTGCTTCATACATGCCCCTCTCTATGCTAAACGTAGACTGCAAGATCCTCACAGCACTGCTCGCTAACAGACTACGCAGAGTGATCCCACTGTTGATTCACCAAGACCAAACCGGATATGTCCCCGGACGATCCATCACTGAGAACCTGCGTAGGTTACATCACGTCATTTATAGTACCGAGGGAAGACCACAGAAACTTGCGGTGGCGTCACTGGATGCCACCAAAGCTTTTGATTCCGTGAGGTGGGAATGGCTATATGCTACCATGGCAAAGATGGGAATAGGCCCCGTATTTCTGAAATGGACCCAGCTGGTTTATGCCAAGCCCACTGCAAGGGTACGAACCAATAGAACCTTTTCTGCGAAATGGTCCCTACACAGAGGCACCCGTCAGGGTTGCCCCCATTCCCCCATGTTGTACATCATTGCCGCTGAGCCTGTAGCAGCCTACCTGCGACAGGAATATGGAGATGGGGGCATTAATATAGATGGGACGACTCACCTCGTCTCTATGTACGCGGATGACACCCTCTTGTATTTACAGGACCCTGAACACCACCTACCCTACATTCTTGAAACCCTGGACAGCTTTCACAAGCACACCGGGATCCAGATTAATAAGAGTAAATCTTGCCTCTACCCCCTAGCTGCACTACACAGTGATTATTATGGATCTCTCCCTCCCCTAGGTCTCGAATGGCAGGCAACATCGTTCAAATATTTGGGGATAACTATACATCGAACCCCCGGCACGGAACATATTCTTAACATCGTAAGGGCCAAAGACTCCCTCTTAAAATCCATGAAGTTTTGGGGGCGGCTCCCGCTTTCGGTGGCCATGAGGGCGGGCCTCCTTAAGATGGTCGCCCTACCCTGCGTATTGCATAACTTCACCAACATTCCCTTCTACATCCCCCCCGCGTTCTTTAAAGACCTCAACAAACTCTGTAGGGGCTTCCTCTGGCAGGGAGGCAGGCACAGGGTGGCATTGGAGACTCTCCAGAGACCATATGAGAGGGGTGGGCTGAAGATCCCCAATTTCGAACTCTATTTCCTTGCTAGCCAGTTAAGACACATTGTGCCCTGGATGGCCGACAAAAGCACAACAGACACTCACCTCCTCCAGCCGGCCCTCCCCCAGCTATTACTTAGGGATTTGCTGTGGACCAGGAAGAGTGCCCTCGAACATTTCCCTTACCTCGTTAAGCTGGGGATCCGACTCTGGAAAAGGGCCTGCAATCTGGTCGGGTCTGATATGCTTGACCTATTACCACTGATGCCAGTTTTTGTTATCTTATGTATGAAACTAACAAAATATATTAAAAAAAAAAAAAAGAGAAACCCAAAGAGGCGACAATGCCGATCCCGGTCTGAGGAAGCCCCAGTGACATACATAGAGCCTTCAGGAGGTAAGGGGAGGTATGGGAGACACGGAGGGTACGCGGGAGAGACGCTCAAATGCTTTTCTCTCAGCCCAGTGAGAGTGAAGCAGTTAGTGGGCCAAGCCAGCATCAGTCATACCTCCAGCACCACCTTCCTCGTGCCAGTGGCAGACAGAAACCCACTGACCGCCAGGGAAGGGTCGGGACCCTATCACGAACCAGAGACGGGTATGGGACCCAAGAGTAAATACTGAAGACATCAGAGGAAATCTTACTCGACACAGTGGGAAGAAGAAAACCACTGACCACCAGAGAAGGGTCTGGAACACCAATAAGACTTAGGACTTTGCTAACAATAGATCAGAATGGCAAAGTGTGCATCAAAACTGAAAGCAGTAAGAAAGAAGTGCATCCAGCAATACCAGGAGAAGGGATTCATTCTCCTTGTACCAAATCAGGATTTTTGATAAAGACGCCAGGGGAAGGGAGTCATTCCCCATGGCTTTACTGGAAATTGTATAGATCTATAGCAGGAGAAGGGAGCTATTCACCTGGACGTGACATTGTGTGAAGACTGTCGGAAACCCACAAGCCAGGGGAAGGAAGTCATTCCCCTGGTATTTTCGTTGAGAGAGAACATTCTTTTTAAACACTATCAAAGAAGCAGGAGAATGGAGCCATTCTCCATTAAGGAGGACATTTATGTTAGTTTACCTTCTAGTTGTAGCGTGAGGGATAGAAGTAGGTTGTGACACAGGACGATGGAAATTACTTTGACAGACATTCTGACAGGACCCTTTAGTATTCGTTTTTAGGCAATGAAACCCCTGTTAGAAGTTGGGGTTATTGAGGATCCTTTTTTCCTAAATAAAATAAAAGTCTATAGACAGAACCATGCCACCTTTGTGTCAGCTTCCTTCTTCGACACCCTTACAGACGTCAGCGCCCCAAACAGTCAAAGATGCATTCGTGACCACCGTAATCTGGGGCCAAGGTAAACAAAACAACACGTCTCTTAGCACATTGTCTCGCACGGCCCACCATGCAAGATCCCGAGCCACCTTTCCGAGATCTGTACAAAGTCTGACATGTGGCCCTGAAACTGCAACCATTGGCAATGGAGAAGCCACTGAAGTGATCTCATGGGCAGCCTCGCATTCAGTTGCAGGAGGCCATGAGGCCCAGAAGGCGCAGAAAGGCAGAGGCTGGGACTTGTTCCTGGGATCGGAGGACATTGGCCATCCAGTTGATGTTTGACACTTGGTCCTCGGGTGGGAATGCCATGCTCAGGTGAGTGTCCAAGACAGCTCCGATAAATCTTTGAAACTGGAACAGCGATATCTTACCTTTTGAAGTTCAGGGAAAAGCCCAAGCCGTGCAACTGAGTGCATGTGTGCGGAGAAGATGCTAAGACATTAAATTTTTGGGAGTGGGCTCACGCAAGGTAATCATTCAGGTCGGCCTGCTCTCCAATCTGGACTCTAACCTTCCTTCTGTCCTCATTCTCCTTGATCTATCCTCTGCTTTCCACATGGTCAACCACGCCATCCTGCTCAATCATCTCTGAGACAACCTGGGTATCTCTGGTCAGGCCCTTGCCTTGTTGACAGTCTTTCTCACTAATCAACCCTCCCAGGTCCAACTTGGGTCTTTCCTCTCTTCTATCTCTCTCTCTCTTTCTCTCTACTTGTGGTGTTCCCCACGGGTCTAACCTCTCTCCCTGGTTACTGAACCACTACTTGGCACCTCTGGCCCACCGAATCTCTATCTTCTGCTCTAACTTTCAGTGTTATGCGGATGTCACCCAGCTCTACTTCAGGCTCCCCTCAGCCTCTACTGTTCCTTCTCTCATGCCAGACTGCCTGTCCGCAATCTTGCCTCCAATGATCTCTGCCTTAATGCCAGTAAGACTGAGATCCTCCTCATTAGGACTCCTGCTCCCGCCTACCCTCTCTCACTCTGGCCGCCCACCCTGGGCTCTCTACCTGCTTCTTTCAGTGAGTCTGAGAAACTGGGGGTCATCAGCTGCACCTCCTTAGAGGTATTCTTCCTTTTCTCAGTTTCCCCCAGAAGCTCACTGTCTCCAGAGCCCTGGTCCTCTCTAGGCTGGATTACTGCAATAGCCTCTTTCTAAATCTGCCTGACTCTACTCTTCGCCCTCTACAACTTATCCAGAGCAGGACTGATATTTGTCCTTGACCTCAAGCCCAGGGATCATATCTCCCCAGCCCTGAAATCTCTCCACTGGCTCCCTGTAGCTGCAAGGATCAAGTTCAAGACCCCCTCCATAATCCAGGCAGAGATTAAGCAGCAGATATCTGTCCTCGGCTGGGGCCTAACTCTGGAACAGCCTCCATGCCTCTGTCAAACTTGAGCAGAGCCACCTAAGGTTCCGGAAGCAACTCAAGATCTTCCTTTTCACTTCCACTTTCTCCCTCCCTTGCTGTTGTCCCTTGTCCGATGCGCATACTGGTTACCCGGCCACAAACTGAACTTACAAGACCAAGCTCCCGCACAACCGGTAGACTCTCCACTGCCTCTGGGCCTCCCAACCACTTAAGGGACTGTATCTGCAACCCTACAGTCCCCTGACTCTCTGCACTTATGAGCCACCTCCTGGCTGCACTTACTTGTTACTTTGCACTATCCCCTTCCCCTTGGCACTTCTCCTCCTCCCGCCTCCCCACTTGCGTGATCTGAATGACAAGGCATAGTAAGATCATTGTTTTGTCGTCCTCCTGTCCTCGCTTCCTTGTCTTGTTGCACGTAGAAACACATGAATGCCCTACCTTCTCACGCGTGCCACCACCACTGCTCACAGCTTGGTGAAAAGACTAGGAGCCAAAGAAAGAGTAAATGGCAGGACTGTGAACTGGCAGTGATGTTGGTCCACCACAACCCTTAGGTACATCTGATGTTTCAGATGAATCAGCACATGGAAGTAGTCATCCTCAATGTCCGGTGACACCAACCTGTCCTATAGATCGAGGGATTGCAGGATCTGGGCTAGTGTAACCATCTTGAATTTGTCATAGCTGCTTTGCCTCTTTCCTGTCACCGTTATAGTGCACAGAACCTTCTCAGTGTCTTTTTTAACAAAGTCTCCTGCCTATCATTGGGAACCAACAATGGAATAGTCAACATGGCCGGGGGCGGCCCCCCAAGCTAGAGAATGCTGAATCCAAATGAAGTATACTGGGGATACCTACACCATTCTCACTGGGTCCCGGCACTAAAGGAGGCTGGCACTAAAGCTAAAGGAGGGGGCAATTACAGGCAGTTATACTAAACCCCCATTCACCCCATCTAAGACACCCAATGTCTTTATTGTAAAGAGGGCAGTGAAGACCATCAATAGGGCATACGACCATCAAAAACACCTTTAAAACCAAGCCAGTGCCCTAGAAATGAACAAGTTTGCTTCCATTTAATAGAAGCATCATTCACTCGTTCAGCATTCATGATCAATGTTTATGTTTACACTCAGGCACTGGATGTGTGGGGAAAAAATTGTTGCCCTTTAACTTCTCCTGGCTGTCTTCATTACAGGACATTTGTCCAGCCCCAAAACACAAACCAGGCTCAGAGCAACAAGTGAGCCAATCACCTACCAATCCTCATAAGCAGTCAATGTGCAGTCTATTTACCAAACCACCACCCATGCAGAGGGGGGTTCAGACTATAAAAGCCACCCTGTTAAATCCAGCAGTGTGGGTTGTTCAAGAATGAGCTGGAGGAAGGTGTTTGGAGATAATAGGCATTGAGACGTTTACTGAGAGGAGAGTTGCTTGGAGGAGCTAGATGAGGGCTAGAGAGAAAGAGGTGTATTAGAGAAGGAAGACTGTCATTAGAAAAGAGTAGTGCTGGAGGAGAGGTATAATATGGAGAATGGCATAGGATTAACATCTGGAGGGAGGAAATACTGGAGGTTGGGGGTGGAGAGTTATTATGAAGGAGGAAGGTGATTATCTGAAAGAGAATATAGAGGACATAGATTGAGAGTTGCCCCTGTCTGGAGAAAATGAGTTTGCAGGGGGGCTAACCAGATAGAGTAGTAGACACAGTGGCACTGTCTGAGAAGATGGGAGGAGACCAGGCAACCTAACCAGCCATTAAGTTCCAGAAGACCTGTGTGCTGCAAGGCAGGATGAAGGGGTGGGATGAGGAACGAGACAGTGCAGACTTACCAAGTGGTAGAGAGGCTACAATGGATGTAGCAATGATGGGAGTGTCCTGGTGGCCAAGACACTATAGCATGTAGGTGGTCAGTGGATAGAGCCCTTGGCAAGTACATTTCTTGGGGGAGAGCACCTGTGGTGGAGAAGATACTCCTCTACCATAAAATGCTGGCAGAGCACCTGAGACTTTGCCAACTCTGATGAGTGGGTTTCAGAGGGCAGAAAACCTGGAACCTGAATACAAAGACATTGATAGATATTAGACAATGGCCAGGAAGGGCTAAACCCAAGAACTTTGGAAGAGAATTTTCTTTTACATGAAAAGATATGGGGTTTCAACGCCAGGTGGTAAGCCACTGGTTCTATATGAAGTTGGTGGAGTGTGTGTTTAGCATGTGTGAGAACCCTTGGAAACTTCCAAGACCCAAGTGCTCTACTCCTAGTCTCAATCAGCTCATTTTTATTGCAAGCAGTGTAACTATAGTCGGTTATTGGGCTCATAAAAAAATATTAAATTATCTTTGTAGACATGGGTATCAAATTGGATGCTTATTCATTTATTCTCCAAAAAATGATATAATCAAATCTGAATCAACTGTATATGCATCATAAATGTTGACATATCCATTTGCATTAGTTTTCTGAATAGTACCCGTAAAATCGATATCAACTCCACATTGGGTATCAATTCAATTTTGAACCATGTTTATGTTCTAAACATATACAGCAATTGTCATACTTGTAACTCATACATTTGTTGTCCAATTCACTAATAGGCGTGGTGTGATGATATTTTTGCCAATGACCTGCAAGTGGTAATTTTTGATCCTGGCTCCCAATGGATTTAGGATGTTCTCTGATACAAAATCGTAGTCCTCATATCGTGGGCCTATCTAGAATTTGTCACATAAACATATTGTATACACCACAAATGTGCTTCTGCAATTAAGAAATGTGTTAACTTGAATCTCTGGACCCCCCCGTAATTTGACTCTCGTTGAGCGTGGCCTAGCAGCCCATGACAGTGTGAAATACAAGCAAACCAGCATCTTGTGATAAAAAAATTTGAAATGGCATTGCCCTTGCCGCAAGAACCAAAAGCCACAAACAATTGGGATGACGTGCGGAAGTCCTTAGTGCGAGCCATATAGAACTTTAGGGCCCAGACCACATCCAGGGAATGCAAGGGGCATTCTGAAGGAGATCCAAAGAACACAGGCAAAACCAGTGGCTCATTGAGGTGAAACGAAGATGGGACATTGGGCATGACAGAAGGGTTTGTGCGAAGGACATCCTTGGTCAAGTCAAGTAAGGAGGCTTACAGGAAAGAGCCTGGATTTCTCCCACCCGCCTGGCAGAATGGATGGCAACCAGAAAGATGGTCTTCCAGGACAAAAACATGAGAGGCCTTGTGTAGAGGCTCGAAGGGAGGTCCCATTAGCTTGGAGGGTACCACGTTCAACTCCCAGGATGCGGCAGGAGCTCGGACAGGAGGAAAGGAGAGAAATAGTTCCTTAAGGAATTCCTTGACTAGTCTGAGACGACAGGAAAGGCGTACCTGGGGAACATGTATAATGGGAAATGGCCGCCAGATGCACCTTGATGGAAGAATGCACCAACCCGGATCTGGCCAAAGACAGGAGGGTACAATAAGACTTCCGGGGCTTGTACATGTAGGGGGACAAGATGTTGATCAGCATACCAGATGGTGAAACTCTTCCACTTGCTGTAGGAACAGGACAGTGTTGCGTGTGCTCGGGCCATGGCTAGGACATCCTGGCAATCTGGAGCCAGAGGCACATTCCCAAGCTCTAGGAATGCAGGGGCCAGGTGTCAATTAGGGGGGAGGCCGGATCGTTATTAGGACCGGCCGCCATCTCTGGAGAGAAGGTTTAAGAGTGGAGGCAGCCTGATGGAAGGAGTCGCAGAGAGATCAAGGAGATAAAAGTACCAGATGTGCTGTGGCCAGGGTGGGGCCTCCAGGATCATCCTGCACTGATGCTGCTTGAACAAACAGAGCACTCAAGGGATCAGAGGAAAGGAGAATACATCTACCAGCCACGCCTTCTGATGCAAATTGCCCACAAAGGTCTTGCAAGTCTGTAAACCCCGACCAGGAGAAGATGCAGAGAACCTGGTCTTGCAGAAGTTCCCACTCATGGCAGAATCAGAGTTCCCTGCTAAGGGAATCTGCCACTGTGTTCTCGATACCCGGTAGTTGAAAGGGGATAAAGAACATTTTGTGTGTTAGAGCCCAACATCACAGCGTTTGGGCCTCCGTTGACAGAACGGGTGAGCGGGTGCTACCCTGTTTACAGATCTAATACATGGTGGTTGTGTTGTCGGTGAAGACTCAAACCACCCTGCCCTGCAGTTGAAGCCTGCAAGATTTCAGGCCCCAGAACACAGCCCGCAGGTCCAGGACATTGATGTGAACCTTCTTCGTGACAGGCGACCAGAGGACTCTGGCACGAAAACAACCCTGGTGACCTCCACGGCTGAACCTTCAGTGGACCGACGTACCTCTCACAAATCGGTCATCGAGGTAAGTATAGACATGAATCCCTGAACGGCAGAGGTGAGCCGCGACTGGCACTTGGTAAACACTCTTGGTGCTGATTTTAAGTGTTTTGCTGCTACAGTGAAACTAAGGAAACACCTGTGTCGCCAATGGATTGGGATATGAAGATGTGCATCTTGCAGGTCCAGTGAGGAGAGGAAGTCTCCTTCCTGCAGCGGGCTCAAGATGCGCTGGAGCGTCACCATGAAGAAAGTCTAAGACCAGATGAACTCTTTCAGTCTGCTTCCGTCGAGTACGAGCCTCCAAACTCCCGATTTCCTCTTGACCAGAAAGTATCTGGAGTAGAACTCTTGTGCCCTGCAGATAAACCAGAACGGGCTATCGCTCCTTTGGCAAGAAGAAAATGCACTTCACACAGGAGCAAAGGTATATGTTTTTCAGCCTTTGGAAGAGGAGGAATGGAGTGAGGATGGTCAATGAACTCCAGAGTGTGGCCGTGCCATATGAGGTACCACAACCATTTGTCTGTGGTGATGGAATTACACTGTGTGACAAAGTTGGAAAGTTGCCCTCCCACTGGGGTGTGGCAAGGGGGGGGGTGAGGACTGGTCAGGCCTCTTTTAGAACCTGGCTTCTAAGGGAAGAAATGCAGTGACATGGATTTCCCTGATAGGCCTGGGATTTCCCTTTGTAACCCTCCTGGGTGGTGCCAGAACGAGATGTCTGGGACTGATAGGAGGATCTGTAGTCCTATAAGGTCCTGAGAAAGTGGGATTTGTTGCAGTGAAAGGAGTGGCATAATTACTTTAGAGTCCCTAGAGAACGAGCAATGTGTGTGTGTTGGCCTTGATGGTTTGGAGAGTCTTAACTACCTTTCTGCCAAACAGTCCAACACTGTTAAATGGCATGTCCACCACCTTGGACTGTACCTCTGAGCGAAAGTTGGTGGCTGTTAGCCAACCCTAATGACGCAACACAGCTCCATTGCCCAACTGCCTGAATCCTATGCTGCGATATCCATAGTGACGGAAATGACATGGTCCGACGCTGCCTCGCCTTCACACAAGAGTGTCAGCACCTCATCTCGCTTGTCGTCAGGAAGTAAGCCCAGGATAGGGCCCAACTTATACCAGAGTTTCCGGTCATAATGGTCGAGGACAGCCATAGAAGCGGCTGATTTGACTGTGGTAGCAGCAGTGGAAAAAACGCGCTTTCCAAATGCATCCAGCTGGTCGCTTTCCTTGTCTGGAGCTACCATGCAAGTGGAAGGAGGATTAGCAGAGCATTTTTGGGCAGCTGCCGAGACTGCATCCGGGCCAGGTAGGAGACATTTTGGAGCGCTTCAGGAGCATTAAGCTTTTTCTCAGAACAGTCTTTTTTGGATCGTGCAGTGAAAGGATTTCTCATAACTAGAAGACGGTCCTCCCAAATGTCTTCTAAGACTGGTATGGCCACTGCAGACTTTCTCATGGTCTCTCGCAGTTGATAAAGGAAAGCAGATAAGGGAGCGCCGATGTTTTTAAGCAGAAGTTTCATGACGAGGATGACTTGAATGAAGTAGCCGTCACTGATGGGGCCGTAGCCAATGGAGTCGTAGATGAGGACGTCACCGGAATAGCCGACAACGGAGCAGCCTGAACATGCAAACTATGTAAATTCTTGACTCTCTTTCCCTGGGAAGAATAATCATGGGACCTTAACCTCTTCACAAGGGAATACGAACAAGGGGTCTGCAGTGCCGTACTGAAACATAACTTTGGATAGAGGCACCAGCCCCCAACCATGCGACTAACCTCCAGTGGCAATCCTTACAAGTCTTGGTGGCAAACGTCTGAAAAATAAAACATCCATTAAGGTCATTGTACGGATACAGGAATTCGTCATGAACATCCGCTAAGTACACATTTTTGAGGTGACTGGTCGAGCAGGCTTTTCTTCTGTGTATCTGCCATGGTGCCTCAGTCAACCCTCTTACAAAGGGGATCTATGTGATCACACATAATTGCGACGACTGAAAATGTATACTTTTTTTTTTAAACCCCCTTTACACCACAAAGATATGCAGGGGAAGACCCCCGGCAGCCCCACCATATTACTATAATATCCCATACCCCCCCACATATATATATGGGGTGTAAAGGCAGAGTTTAAAAAAAATTAAAAGTCATGCATTTCGGCTGTCGCAATTGTGAGGGCGACATTTTGGGCCATTTCCTACAAAGTCCTCGACAGTAGGAAGCAGGACAGCAATCCCGGATGCGATGCAGTGTCCCAGAAATTCCACACCAGCAGGCAAACGAACAATCCGGTACCAAACGGTGAAGTTGTTGATCACAAATAATTAAGAATGTAGACAAAAGTGTTGAAAGATTGAAGAGTTTTTTTGAGGACTCCAAACACTGAACACGCTGGATCATATCTGAAGATGGCCGCCACGGGTGGCGCCAAGAGAATAGGAATGTTACCTGACTTGGTACAAATCAAGATCTCACTGGTTTCTACAAGGGTGGAAATTGCGCAATGTGTACATTTGCCATGAATGATGAATTTCTGTACCCCGTAATTTAACAGAATGTACATGTTAACACATTTGTGTTGTATGCAATATATTTATGTGACATAAACTACATAGGCAGCACAATATGAGAAGTACGATTTTATATCAAAGAACATCTTAACTCTATTTTGAGCCAAGATCACAAAATACCTATCGCAGATCATTGGCAAAGATATATTCACACCAGGCGTATTAGTGAATTGGACATCAAACGTATCTATCCATCACTTGCTCAAAGGCCTCAGGGCGCTCACATGAGCCTCATCCAAAACCAGTGGTCAATTTGTTTTCTTAGTTCAATTTATTGTAAAAAAGGAATGTTTTTAAACGTTTTCTAAAAAGTAAGTAGGGTGGAAACACAGCCTTTAATATCCAGTGGGAGCAAATTCCATAAAGAGGGAGCCCAGGCATTAAAACTTGCTACGCCGATCTTTTTCAAGGTTACACGTGGCTGATCCAGGGTTATCCTGTTAGACCGCAAGGCCTGTGGAACAGGGATTCTTTTCACTCTAGAAGAGAGATATCGCGGTGCTTCGCCCACCAAGCATTTGAACACAATAACAGCGCCTTTAAACTGAATGCGCTGTTCAATTGAGAGCCAGTGCAGTTCCCTGTGGGATTCCGAGACCTTACATTGCCTATCGAGTCCACAAATGGTACAAGTCCACAAATGGCACAAACTGCTCCATTTTGTGACACCTGGAGTTTCTTCATATTTCCTTGAGATGTCCCTAACAGAAAACTGTTACAATAAACCAATTTCTAGTTCACTATGGCCGCTGCAATCAGAGCCATATTAGTTTCTGACAAGTAGTGAAGAATCTGCCACAGCATGAGGACAAAGTATGAACGTGAAGATTTTAAGTAGTAAACATGTTTTTGAAAGGAGAAATGAGAATTAAAAAAAACTCCCAGTGTCTTGACTGAATCTCACACTTGGATAATGTTCCCATTTATTTCCAAACGTTTATACTGTATATGCAGGTTTTTCAGTCTCTGTGGTGTTCCAACGATCAGTAACTCAGACTTTGAGTCGCTCAGAGCCAAATAATTCAAAGCCATCAATTTCTGGATTGCTCTGAAGACTTTATTTACATATTCTATGTCATCCTTGTATACCCCAGAGAGCTTGAATATTATCTGGGTATCGTCCGCGTAGTTTGCAAACTTTACTCCTAGGGACATGAGAAGATCGCATAGGCATTTGATGTAAATGTTAAAAAGCAGTGGGGATAGGCATGATCCCTGAGGAAAGCCAATGTTAAGGGCATCCTCTGGGATTGGGCTTCTCCACCAACTACACAGGCCGTTCTTGGACCTAGAAAGGACTTAAACCAAGATACCGCCAAAGGGGTACATTTTCCAACGTGTACCAGCCTATCTGCTAGCAGGCCGTGATCAACCAAATCAAAATCGGATGAGATCTAGTAACAATAACAGAGCTACATTTCCATCTTCAATGATTTCTGAGATATTGGCTTTTAAATCTAATAAAGCTGTATCTGTTCCGTTGTAAACCCGAAAACCTGATTGCTCGTTAGCTAAGATAGCTTGCAATTCCACAAAAGATTGGTATTGAGAGCATGCCACCTCATCAATTATTTTCAGAATTAAGGGCACGTTCGTAATAGGCCGATAATTACCTGGAACCAAAGGGTCAAGATTTTCCTTCTTCAATAGAGGAGCAATCCATGCCGCCTTCATATTCTGAGGTACATGAGCCTTTAAAAAGGAGCGATTGACATACCTTGTAACCTACGGGATCAATATATATGCAAAGTCCTTAAAAAGTGTTGCTGGAAAGATATCACCTGTACAGGATGGAGGTTTAATTTTTTTAATAGTTTCCAAGACCTCTTGCTCTGAAACTTTGTGGAAAGAGAAAAAGCTAGTGCCCCGAGAAGGTTCTTCAAGAAGTGGTGTGGTAGAGTAATTTACATATTGAAGTCTCTCGACCTGGTTCTGAATATGTATTTGGTGTTGAAGAGTCTTCTGACAAAACCCATCAAGAATACACTGAGACCAGTAATCATCCATAGCAGGAGGGGGCTCGGCAGTCAATCCTTTTACTTCCTGAAGGACCGAGAAAGGTTCTTTAGACTTACATGAAGCCACTTCTATCCTGGCATTAAAGTTATGTCTTCTTGGTTCAAATACTGAGGCTTTATAAAGTCTAGCAGCCTGTTTATAAGCTGAGACTGAAGCATCTGATGGATGGTTTCTCCAATGACGTTCTGCTTTCCTTTTCGCCCCTCTAGCTAGTAAGACCTCAGTGGAGAACCATAGATTACGTCTGGTCAATTTATTTTGTTTAACTGGTCAGAGCGGAGCTAGAAGATCAAAATCTTGATTTGTAGCTGATCTAAAAGAATGTAAATTCCTCTAACGACAATATCTCTAGCAATCATGCAAGTAATGGCACCACTACTGATTCAAACGCTTTACAAGTAACTTTCTTACAATTTTGGATTGAACCGAGCAATCTTATTTGCTTAAGAATATTTTGAAAAGAAAGGAGAACCTCAAAATGAAGTAGAAAGTGATCAGACCAGATACATCTCTCGACCCGGTTAAATGTTAGTGGCTGGTTTTTTGATAGCATCCAATCTAAAGTATTACCTCCACTATGTGCGGAGGTATTAACAGACTGATCAAAGCCCGTGGATTTAAGAGTTTGTAATAGGGATGTTGCTTCAAAGTCTTGTGGGTTATTGGTCCACAGGTTATAATCACCAAGAATAACAAAAGCTGTGGTGTTTTTGGATATGCCTCCAATGAAAGCCACAAACTGCTCCTCAAAGATGCATGGTCCTAGGCGGCCTATACAGAATCAAGACACTGAGTAAGTGAACAGGGCCAGTATTTATTTTTAACAACATTGCCTCACATAATTCAGGGAGGGTGGGGTGGAGAGGTAAAAGTTCAAATCTTGTCTGAAAATCATAGCAACTCCTCCCAGTCTACCGCTCTTAAGGTCAACATGGAGGCACCTATAACCATCAAGCGTAGCCAGTGTTACAGTATGACAAGCTGGGGGGCACCTCATGCAGCCCTTCCAAGGAGCCCCAGGGAGGGCTGCATGAGATGCCCCCCTCCATTTGGGGTGGGGGGGAGAGGGCCACCACAAAACGTGGGACAGGCCCCCCAATGGATGGGACAGTAGGTTTTGGGCACCCTGGGGAAGATTGGCACACTAATGTGCCCATCTGCGCCAAGGGAAATTGGGTAAACAAAGAAAAATATTGAAAATGGTAGGCTGCATTTTAGGGGGGCTGAGGGGCACCTTAAAACACCAGGGAATTTTGTAATGGAAAGGGGGGTGGCCCCCCACCCAAAATGAGTGGGGGCCATCTCATGCAGCCCTCCCTGGGGGCAGGGTTCCATGTGTTAAAATCGCGGCAAAAATGGCTGTGGACACAAAATATTGCGGCAAAAAGGCTGTGGTTTTGCCGCCGCAATCCATGTAAATGATGCCGTGGACACCCCGGCATACCCTGGATCCATTATACCATTTAAGGGGAGGGGGTACGACACCCCCGCAACCGCCGCTCATCTTAAATGGTGTAATGGGGTACACCTTTAACAGGTCAAACCACAGCTTGCCGCGATTTTTTGTACGGGCGACATTTTTGCTGCGATTTTATCACTGCATACAGGGGGAAGATATCTGCTCCAAGGAAGGGACATCTGACCCCAGGAAGGGCTGCATGAGATTCCCCCCCCCTTATCTGCCCCAGGGAGGGCTGCATGAGATGCCACCCCTCCATTTGGGGTGGGGGGGGGAAGAGGACCACCACAAAACGTGGGGCACGCCCCCCAATGGATGGGGCAGTAGGTTTTGGGCACCCTGGGTACAGATAGGCACACTAATGTGCCCATCTGCGCCAAGGGAAGTTGGGTAAACAAAAACTAAATTTGAAAATGGTTGCATGCATTATAGGGGGGCGGGGGGCTGAGGGGCCCCTAAACGACCAGGGAATTTTGTAATGGAACGGTGGGGTGGCCCTCTCCCCCCCACCCTAAGAGGATGGGGGGCACTTCATGAAGCCCTCCCTTGGGGCAGGTTTCTGCCCCTGGAAGGGGCAAAAGTGTTTTTACTGGGGGGTGAGGGTCAGTAGACCACCAGGGATGGCTTGAAAGTGGGGCCGTGATCAGAGAGTAGTAGTGATGATTTGTTTACAGCTTTTTCTACGCGAGCAGCTGCAACGTTATCCGAGTACGGTTCTTTATTATTCTACGGTTAGGGCCGATTGTCAGTGGGGTGGGTGAGACTGGGGCTGGATTATTGGTGGTGTGGGCAGGAGTAGGCCGTCTGGGGAAGATATGCTGGTGGGCTGGGACACAATTGCAGGGGGAGGCCACAAATTGCCCCCAATGCCAGCAGAACATTGGTGTTTCCCTGGGAGCGGATGTCTCCCATGTGGGTTGACCATTCGCAAGCCCAGGCTGCACCTCTGGCTGTACTACATTACAGATGTCACCTCCGTGGAGGAATGGGGATCCTGCCGGGGCTCCGTGGGACTGCCGCTGCACTTGGGGATGGTCAACCCACATGGGAGACAGATGTCCAAGGCTGGGGATATCACCTCCAGCCGTCCTGGAGTTCTGGCTGGGCTGCGTTACAGCTTTTCCCTTTGGGGAGGTATTGGCACACTGCCGGGACTCCCTGGTGGTAAAAAACTGCCCCAGCCAGAACACCAGGACGGTTGGAGGTGATGTCCCCGGCTGGGGACATCAGTTTACCATGTGGGTGTACGGTCCCCAAGCACAGCGGCAGCTCCAGGGAGCCCCGGCAGAGTTCCCTTCCCTCCCACAAGGGAAATTCTGTATCGCAGCCCAGCCCGCGCTCCAGGATGGTGGGGGCTGATGTCCCGGGCACCAGTCTCCCATGTGGGTCTTTGCCGGGGCTTGTGGGTAATACATTCTGGGGCGATTCGCACAAGTCACACATCTGTGGATTCCCACGGGTGTTTTCTTTTCTGAAATGGATGGGGTTCCCTGTTTTCCTAGGTGGCTTCGACACCCTAGGCCCAAATATGTAGGTTGTCTCCCCAAACCCATTGGGGGTTACCAGTAGTTTAGCCTTTTCCCTTAGAACCAAGGTAGGTGCGCCCACACATGTGAGGTACCGTTTTCCTCGGGACACCTGTGGGAACGCGGGATGGTAGGACATGTGTTGTTGGCAGCTTGTTTCGGTGGGTGGGCGGAGGGAAATGTCTGAAAATTGTGTTTTTTTCGTCAAATTTCAGACTTTGCCAGGGGTTCTGGGTAATACATTCTGGGCCGATTTGCGCAAGTCAGACCTCTGTGGATTTCCATGGGTGTCCTCTTTGGGGAAATGCATGGGGTTCCCTGTTTACCTTGGTGGCTTCGACACCCTAGGCCCAAATCTGTAGGTTGTCCGTAAGAACAAAATTCCTGAAAATCTGCTGTGCCGAAACGCTTGGGGTTGCCCGCATTTTAGGCTTTTCCCTTTACGCCCAGGTAGGTGCACCCACACATGTGAGGTACCGTTTTCGTCGGGACACCTGTGGGAACACGGGAAGGTTAATAACGTTTCGACCCATTTGCTGCTGCCCTTTGTCACACAACCCTTTCATTTCCCAAATGTCACCTACATTTAGTCACTGCTTTAGGCACTACACACTTGTATAACCTGCACAAGTCACCTACCCTCGAAAAGGTCTGCCTGTGCTCTTTCAAACAATGTATGCTTGCCCTTCCTCACCACATTCGTTTTCCTTATTTACACATGCTAAGTACGTCTGTTTAGGCCGTAAGCATAAAAGTCCTGTGTACCATGGCTCTGTTTTTGGCTTGTGGTATTGCTTGTTTTGTGAAACATTACAAAAAATGGGTTATTTCTTAACTGGAAGAGTCGGGGGGGAATGTAGCGGAGCAGTGTTTTTCTCAAAATTCACAGAAGCCATTGCCTTACCGTGCCAACCATGTCCACCACATCTTTCTTTTCGGTCATTTTCCCGATTTGTCCCCAAAATATGGAATTTTCCCCCACATAGTTGTTTCCTGACCTGCGCAAATCACCCCTTCCTAAACTTGGAATTTTGTCTACATTTCAGAAATGTATGCCTTTCTGTCCTCCTATTCAGCTTTCCTACCCTTTTCTTCAATTCCGTCCACGCATGTCCTATTGGAAAAAAAAGGGCAAAATCGCCTACCTCTCACAAAGCGGTTGATAACCATATCAAAATAAAAAGAAATCGTTTCCACTCAACCTGTTCTTGAAAGCCAGGAATATGGGGAATTCAGCACAGCAAACCAATTGTTCCTAGCTCTTACAAGGAAAAAAACACAGGCTTCTTAGTACATCATTTTATTGGCATTTTTTGAAAAAACCCAAAATGTTCTCCCTTTTTGGTTATTTTCTCTCACCCCCCTACAGCAAACTAGGATGGTGTTACGACCATGTACATGTGGGAAAAAAGGGGCCAAATTTGGTCGAGAAGTCTCTTGTAACAAAAAAGTTACAAGGGATTGAATGGCGACATACCGAAATCAACAAAAAAGGCCTTGGCACTTGGCAGTTAAGGGGTTAACACACTCTAGCCCACAAAATCACAATTCGCACTGAGTTACAAGTACAATTATTGCTGGCTATATTTAGAACATAAACATGGTTCAAAATTGAATTGATACCCTAATGTGAAGTTGATACAGATTTGATAATATCACTGATTAGATAACATGAAAAATCATATAAGGCTAATTAGTGCCTTGGAGAATTAGCACCAGGCTTATTAGTGAAATGGACAGCAAACGTATTAGTAACAAGTACGACAACTGCTGTATATATTTAGAACATGGTTCAAAACTAAATTCATACCCAATGTGGATGAGATAGAGATTTGATCATATTACTGTTCAAGACACTAATACGAATGGGTAGAAGTCAACACTTATGTTTAATATTTAGTTGATGCAGATTTGATTGTATAATTGTTTAGAGCATAAATGAAAAAGTATACAAGTCGATAACCATGTCTAACAAAGATAATTTAATATTTTTTCATGAGACCATTAATACTTTTCATGAGACTAATAACTGACTATAGTTACACTGCTTGAAATAAAAATGAGATGATTAAGACTAGGAGTAGAGTGCGTGAGTCTTGGAAGATTTTGTTTTTCTTGTGAGAGAATTTTCTTTGTTTCACAAATCATCATTGAGGAATTCACCTCTCGTTTTGGTAATGCACATAAAAACAGTATTGAGAATTACAACCGTCTCCCAGCATTTTTCTGCTTTACACTCCAGTCCCTATGACCGATTCCCTCCCTTGAACAGTGTTGGTTTCCTTGTCCTCCAAAGACCAGGACTTCTTGGAAGGAGGACCCGAAGAGGGCTTGTGCTTTCTGCAACTGTAGAGGAAATTTTACAACTTGGCTGCAGGCTCCTGGTGGGCCTTTCCATGTATGGTGTAGCACAAAGAGCATTGTTCCATCCCCAGGCAGTAAGGACAAACCATGGACTGACATCTGCCTCGGGCAGTTCCTACAGGGCTTTAAGTCTACCTTGGGATGCAGTACGATAGAGTTAAAACAGAGAACATGCTAGTGGTGCTCCTGAACAGCATAGTACTTGTGCAGAGAAAAGGTACAGAAGACATGGGGTTTAAATGGCTCGATATATAATGCCCCTGGTAGCTGAACATGTCTAACTACAGCCGTTACTAGAAAATAAACACCTAAAATTAGTAAACTGTGGACATGTGAGATGAAGCAACCCATCAGAAGACACCAGTTTCATTTTTGACAACAAATGAAACTGAATCAATTAGTTCTGAATCAAATAAGTGTGATTATTTTCTCATAAGATGTACCGTTTCTGCAAGCACAGACTTGTATTTTTCACACTCCAGATGTAGCAAAACATGCACTTCCTCTGCTTCTTTCAACCTCTGTTCCATTTCCTAAAATAAATAAATATAACATTTGATATTTAGTGCATTTCCATAAATCATTTACTTCTTAAACCACAGATGACAATGTTTAAAAAGAAAAAAAAAGGTAAATTCGGGCAAGGCATACAACAGAGACAAATGATTTCCTTTAAAGAATATACAATTACAATGTTCCCATAAGACTTAATGCAAATGGCTCATTGTTGGACCAGATTACTCAGGGCACCTAAAAAGATCATAAACTGCCTGGCCAATGGGTTTGGAGAGGGGAGGGCCCGGGGGTTATTTAATAAGAGAGCAGGGATGAGTGAAAGCTTAATTTAAGTGCTTTTTTCATAGAAATTACACTGCCAAGTAGGGTGCGAACAAATGGCCTAAATTGGATCCCTAAAAAAAAGTTGCCAAATTCAGGACAAATTTCGGCCACTTTGCCAATTTTATGCTGTTTCAGCCTTTTCCCGCCTGAAATTCAATTCTGTGCCGCAAAAACCCACTTCCCCTTTAAATGTGTTGCCTGCTGTGACAAGGTCAGTAATCTGACCCTCTCAAGGAGAGATAGCGACCTCTCCCTCTGGGAGGTCTGGCTTCTTTCAGTGGGAATTCCAGCACCAGCCCTACAACAGGGTGAAAGGAGACGGTTTGAGTAGGAGTAGTGTGTAGAGGAGCAGCTACAAGCCTATGCAGGAAATCCCGCCCCTTACCTCCTATATGTTGGAAGCCTGAGATTGTACCATGCTTAAACCCAGCAGTTTTGCCAATTCCGTAGCGTATATTAGAAAGAAGGTACCTACTTAGAAAACCCTCTCAAATGTAGCCCCGAAGAGATGATAATCTGAGGGAGGAACTCCCTGAAGGAATATGAAAAGGAGCAGAAGAGGAGCTGGTGACGTCACGAAAGATGAGTGTGATGACCTGAGAATGCATGGACCGTATAGAAACTGATGACGAAGTTAGGAATCGAGTAAACTTTCATATGCAAAAAGACGATTGTATGTGTGTGAAGAGATGCAGAAAATGCAATCCGTTCAATAACTGTACAGATGCTGAAATGCAAGTAGATTAAGTCATTTTAGAAGCTGGCTATATGTAGTGAATGCATTGCAGACAAAGCCGCTATTGTATAGAAGCTGGGCATCCGTGTCATGAATTTCAGTAAGCCTGGACCCATGGAGAGAAAGGCTGAGAATTGTGTTGCAGCACGAATAAGCTGAGGTCGTCGAAGAGTCTGGAAGCGCTGTCTGGCCTGGTGTCAATGCCGAAGCAGCCAAGACCAGTTATCTATTCTTGAAGGCGGTGATCGTGATATGCTGAATCATCCCTTGTTAAGGTGCAAAGAAACGAGACCAAGCATTTCAAGTTTTATTCATTTAAGACATTTAAATGCTGCAAAATGGACCAAATCGTGGTCTCCTGTCACGTGAGCTAAGGATGGAAATAGAGCCGAGCGTGGAGTTCTAGAACAACAATAATGAGTGCTCGCACTGCCATATATTGCCAGAGATAAGGATACTTTGCAAGGCCAAGTTCAAAGACAATTTTCATGGCAGAAGGCATAGGTGATGAGATGTTGGGCTAACTGGGTGGGGAGGTAAAGTCAAGTCCACCTCCTGGGACCTGGGTGTGAGCTTACGTGCTGCGAAGTGAACCGAATGTTTCAGAATGGCACGAGCGTGCCAACCAATTATAGAGGGCCATATAACGAAGGGCCTTATAGTTTGAAGACCAATGATATATTGTGTACGTAATAGTGTTGAAGATGACATGTTTTAGAGGTAGGCATAATTTGTCCACCTGACAGTAGATAACCAATCACAACCCCATCCCTTCTAGAAAGTATGCATAGATGTTCCCCTTGAACCTATCACAACCCCTCGTAGGTTTTTATTATTTGCCACATAGTATGACGTCACGTATGATGTATTTTGTATGCATAAAATGATATTTTTATGAGCAATGCACTGAGAGCTCGAGCAAACGTCTGTTGATGTCCGTTGTTAACGGTCTGTTTTAGATAATTGTTAATAAAACAGCACCTTTGCCATCTTCCTGAGTTGGTTCGATTAGAGTTATTCTGCATCCCCATCCATTGCATGCACAATACCCAAAGGGCCCTGCGCTCAAGTGGTTGGAGGAGGGAGTAGTAGAGTGGAGGAGTGAGCAGCAGAGTGGAGGAGGGAAACATTACTTACTGCCTTTGATAAAGGCTTCAAAACCTTCACACATGTCCCCTGCAGGAATGTGCTTGGACATTTCCGCCATGACCGATCACAGGCCAAAAGATAATTTGGTCGGGAGAACAAGAGGCGTTGACACACCGGAGGCCAAGGTTTAAAGAGCAAAACTCTTGCTACACCATGCGTCCCGTCTCTTGCTCAGCCTGTAGGGCGGGAGTATTGCGGGGCAAAGACAGGAACGAGGTGGTTTTAAGCATCGCTGTAGTGGCCTGGACCAGCAAGCTCTCAGGGGAAGCATGGGCAGAACCAAACATGGGGTCTGAGGATGCTGGCCTGCGTTTCTTTGCCAGGTTGTGTTCCAAGGTGAGAACTAAAGCCGGTTTGGCTCAGAGTTCCAGCACTGGCCCCTCTACTGCCTGATTGAAAGGCAAGAGTGTCTTCTTTTTAGGACCCTCGTCCAGGATGTTAGTTAAGTCAAATTACACCTTCGGATGTGAAAGGGCCGCCAAACTGAAGGTGTCGACCACCTTTGCCACCATATGCTGGAAATCAGCCCGTGGCTTGCCCGGGTGGCAGCAGGGAGCATGTCCACATCTCGGGAGGTGTCCAGGCCACTTGCGTCCTCCAAGTCGGCCACAAAGGTTTACCACGTCCCCTTATCCCCCATAAAATTCCTCTGGGAAGCCTCTCACATCCCTAGGATGGAGAGGCTCCAGTCGAAACAGGACAGAATCACCTTTCTTGTCATAAATGTCCTCCAAATGGGACATGTATGGTTTTCTGGGGAGCAGGAGGAATTCTCTCACGACTCAGACATTAGTCGATGTCGAAGGCACCGCGAAAGAGGGACCTGTGGTCAGGGGACCAACGTCCAGGGACTGAGCGGTGCGTCTCCAAGACGCATTCTTGTTGTGTCTGCTTGCTGATTCCCAGCCTTCACATCCAAGCACAGTGGGGTCTGTCGGCTTGGCCGAAGTTTAAACAGTTACGAAGAGTCATGCTGTGAAGAACCGCCAGGTGATCTCGACCTCTCGCAGTGTTTTCTCTTCTATTTGTCCTTTAGGACTGGGGACAGTTCCTCGCTGCCCGGGTCCGAGCCCAGCAACCTGAAACTGTTCCACTTATCACCTTTCTCCTTGTGGAGAAGGTGAAATGTTTTGCTTCATGGTCTCAAAGCCCCCTTGAGTGCATCGATGGACACAACATGCAATCCTGCGCATCATGGCCTTCAACCATGGCAGTAAAGGCAAATGCAGAGCAGGTCCGAAACGGCCTTTGATGCTCTCAATCCACCCAAGGAGTAATCCCTGAAGACCTTGTTCGGATTTGGCAATGCGACAAATTCAAATAACATAGGAGAAATATTCGAAAGAATGCACAAAGTTTTTTGAGCAGTGTTCCTAAAGCAAGCAGAGTGCATGGAAAAAAGGAACAGAAGTCACGGGGTGCAACACCTCTATATCCTGGCCCTGGCATCATGTCCAGTGCAGGGCACGTAGAGGCGTCGGGCGGAATGGATGCAGAGCTGTGCTCCCTGGTGGCAGAAATGTTTCCGAAGAGCAGCTGCACTGGGAGACCGATATTAAAAATAAGGAATCCGTAGGGGAAAGGAGTTCATTAGAAATCTAAGTTTCCATTTTCTAATATCCCATTTGCTTAATTTGAGAAAATGGTTACCCTACTGAAATAATAATAATTTTGCATTTATATAGCGCTACGAACCCTCAGGCATCTGAACGCTGCTTATTATTACCCACGGTGTGTGGTGCTCATTTATCGACATCGGAAGGATAAAAGGCTGAGTTTGGCCCTGCCGGGATTCAAACCAGCGTCGGCAGGCTCTGTACTGATGTCAAAGCGAGCACTCTACTTGCTGTGTTATCTGACCAGCAGAAATCAAGAGACTACGGTCCAGATGGACTGGCACATCTTTCCTTGGCACAACACCCGGAAAAATTGGTATCTTGAGCACTTTGTTTTGTCTAATAAGATCCTGGAAACAGGAAGAATTCCTGCTTCTTTGAAAGAAGAGATTATTCCTGTTCCATAAAAAAGGGTCAAGATCGAACCCAGAGAATTATGGATGAATAGCCTGGCTGGGTGCATTAGGTAAAGCATTTTGTAAACTGCTTTCATAAAAAACGTGGAGATGGGTAACACATAACTGCATCCTAAACTATTTACAATTTACATGTACAGAGAGCGTTCGCTTTTGTACATTCCAGTGTTAGAGATTTGAGCATGGCCACAGGTCAAATCCCCAGACAGAAAAGTGAAAGAAAAGCAAGTTACTAACCATTGGTAATGTTCTTTATGATGGGCATAATTCCCCCTTCCGCCCCTTCCCGCCCCCGATTTATTAACTTTGAAAGAAATCTAGAAGTAGACTGTATCCGGTTATCACTAAAAAGGCATCACAGGGAATGGGTGCAAATTAACAAAGGGCTCTATATCTGGGTCATAGGCTGATCTTCACTTATGAAACCCCACAGGCAGCCATACCTTAGTTTTGAACCATTTTCAGTTCTGTACAGGGGCTAAAAGGAAGAAGTAATACTGCAACAAAATCTGCAAGGTTCTGAGTAATCATGGTATTCAAATTACTAAAGGGGTAGTTGGCCGGGCAATGAGGAATCTGTGGTCTTTGGGTGGAGGATCGTATCCATAAGAAACAACGTTACTAACTGTTAAGTCATTTATTCATCGAAGGCATAACTTCTTCCCACTGTGATGGTGTGCCCGCCACAAACAACATCTCAGCAGACCGGAATACGTTCCATGCGTGTTTATTGTAGCTATTCCAACAATCAAAATGGCTGATAGGGCCTACTGGGCCCTTGGGATGTTTGGCGCTAGGGCGGTCTCCCTCTACCTAGACTATCCCTTTCCTCCTCCCTAGCCCAAGCGTCCATAACATGGTGTTAGTAATATTGGAGGACGAGCCCTACTTTCTGTGTTTCTTCCTTCTGCTAAAAGGGGTATTCCTAAAACGGTGTCTGGCTACCTCCCTAGGGATCTTCTTTTTGTCTCTGACCTAGCCCTGCTTATTACTCTATGGGAGATATGGGATGGTGCCTCCTTCCACCTGGTTCCACTTGTTCTCCTCTTCACTGCACTGGGTCCCAGGATGTTCCCCTCTCGCCGTACTATTGTCACTCTACTCTGACACTCTGCATTCCCACCTCCACCCTCAGATGTTACTACTCTCCTTATTGCTCTACTTACAGCCACTACTCCACTATCAATACCTCAGCTACTCTCTCATTCCTTCCTCCTTACTATTACCACACCTTCTAAATCCACTATATTGTTACCATTACTTTCACATTACCACAACTACCTCTTTGCTGTTTCTACTACACCCATTACCACTGCTGTTCTCACTAACTCTCTCCCCCACTACTATCAATTTCAATACTGTCGCTACTACTAGCTACCGTCCACTACTACTTCCTGCTACTCACACCACTCCCAACTACCACTACCACTACCTTCTCTACTCTATTGCCATTTCACATACTCTTTACTCTCACACACTAACACTCCATATACCCCCCTCACTTCTTTCACTTTTGCCTCCTCTGGCCTCTTGGACATCCTTGTCAACCTCCTGTCCTCACCCAACTAACCAACACTGCACAACTCACATGCACCTTCTTAAATACCCACTTCTCCCAGGGTTGGATACTCACCCTGTCCAATCACTTATCTGGCTCCAAGGGGTATGGCAGGGGAAGGGCTTTTTTAGGCTTCAAAAAGGGTCTGTAAACCCCGCCCCCTTTTCCAGGTAGTCTTGCAGAATCTTTTGCATAGATAGTAAAAGGCTGAAGTCTGGAGTCCCCACTTGATGAGGCGTTTTAAAGTTAATTTCCTTGGTGGGCTAGTGGGGGTTTTGCAGGTTTCAGTAGACACTGTTTGTTGGAGCTGCGCCGGTGTTGTGAAGAATGTCACATTATGCAGAGTTGCATGGCAACCTCCAGCAGCCAACACGACCAATGTTGTCACGTTTGCTGCCTTCCACAGCATTTCTCGTGGCTTGCTATGGCGTCCCTCAGCATTCCTCTGTGGCTGGGATGCTGCCACCTCACAAGGTAAGGGGCTGGGCGGGGGTCCCAAACTCACAGCGGCACACAGGCCCAGAGTCTTAGAAAGATGATCAAAGTAGTAGATAATTTGGAGGAAGTAGGAGGGGACAAACTAATTCCAAAAAAAAAAAAAAAGAACAAAACTCTGCAGTAGTGAACTAGCAAATCAGGGTCCTTGACCAGACGAGGAATCTAGGCAGCGCACAGCAAACAGGAAATTACTTACCGGTAATGTTCTTTCTATGGATTCTTCTCCCGGAGATTGCTCTTCAGATTTCTCCTCTGATAAATACACCCCATCCCCCAGCATCAACAGCTCGGACCATGCCATTCCTCAACCAAAGAAATTACATCAGTGGTATATCAGGTGACTGGGCCCCAACACCTCAGTTCCCCACCTTTTTTCCCCCATGCTCAGCAGCTACAGTGACAAATCCAACAGGATTTGTCGACCAGGCCAAAAATTGCTTTTTTTTTGTTAGGAACAGACAAAAATACTGCATGGCAACAGGCCGAAAGTACTTAAAGGAATAGTGCGCTCAAAAATTCTATTGTCCCGAGCGTTCGGGCATGTGGTTTAAAGCAATCGGTGATCGATCGTAAGAACATTTCCTATGCACCTTACCTTTGTTTTCCTCACTTTTACACGTGCAAAATCAAGCATCGGGGCACAGCTATCTTGTGGTAATCTTATCTGTTGCTGCATCGCCCAAAATTGAACTGCCCTTGCGGCACTAAATCATAACCCCCGCCCCTGAAGCTGACATCAGTATTCCTAGCGATATTCTCCACCTATTTTCATGACATTAGTGGGCAGCGTAGCCAAACGCGCCCAGTCATCACTTATGTATAAATGTCAGTTGACGAAGAACCCGGAAAATCAACACACACATCCTCTCACAGCACAGCGTGTCCTAATCGGAATAGAAAACACTATTTTTAAAGGAAACACCAATACTCTGCAATTTATAATGCGCTTTTATTTCACAATAAACGTTCCGAGAACATCCACCAATTTCGTTTATCAACCAAATTTTAAATTACGTTCTGTTCCAGCATCAAATCTTTATCATGAGGCACACAGTGTTCCTTTCGGTAGAAGAAGCGCTTTCGACGCACCTTGAATCGCAAGGGTTCGGCATCAGCTTCTTGCTAGACCACCGTAAAAGATGACAGGTTGCTCATTGTTGCTGGTACTGCCAAAGGGCATATCGGTCCCGGATGGTCATCCCACATCAGCGTAATCGTGATCCATTTGTTAAGGTGTATCTGCAACTGCCTGTTAAAAACCATCACTCTGTATCTGGAAACAATGACATTCGCAGAGCGGAAGAATGTAGCTGTGTAGAAAACATAACAAAAATAGATTTCAGTTGCCATTATTTATTCAAATGTATCCATTCACCCTTTAATTCTGCACCGGGTGAAATCTAATAATGAACAGAAACCAGAAACAATGGAAACACAGAGAAAACATTGTGGAAAGTTGGAGTCTATGATGTGCTTGAGAGGTTAGTGCTGTGGAGTATATGTTTAGCTGGCAACGGCATGCAGAAGCTGATGGAAGAATTCGAACAACAAATAGACTGCATTATAACGGAATATTAGCAACGAACCTGGGGTAACCCAGACGTGGACTCCATGCTCACTGTGCCTAGAGAGGCACAGCTCCACTTCACTGATGAGGCCCAACTGTCATGCCCGGTGTTTGTTTTCCTTGCATAGCCGTGGGGACAAACACAAATGGAGACTGCCGTGGTGCTTGTTACAACGGAAAGCGCAAAAGAAGTACAGCATCCAGCATTCCCTACCTGTACGCGGTCACGTGATACGGAAGCGACGTACCTCCCGGCTTCCAGCCACGAACGCTACTTGTAACAGCGAGAAACGCTCCTTCGGTGCTCCTTAACTGAGTTACTCTCGTCTTGTTAAGTCGCACTTACTCTTGAACTCCTGGTATTTCAATTTTTTGGAATTGCTTAACGATTGATTTACGTCTGTTCCCTGTTTGATTTCTGACGCCTGGTTCCCCTTCCCTCTCGCTGACACCCCTGGTTACCGAACCTCTGGACTGCAACCCGACGCCGCTTTACTGCTTGCCCCCCTCTGGGGATTTTGCTCATTGCATCAAGATACTCTAGTACCTGCTTCCTTGCTGTTTATGCTTTAACTGTTACTCACCTATTTCTACTTGATTCCTACCTGAATACCTCTCGCCTTGTGCGCAGTACTTCCCTCCTTTCCTTCCTTCCCCTTCAAGACTTGTCTTCGGCACCTGTTTGGGAATCACCGCTGCATTCAGACAAAGAGTCTCTGTTCTCACTTGCCTTGGTGTACTCTTCTTTCCTTCCGCTGGACGATTTGCTACCCTCCACGCCGACTGATTCAACTGTGGCATATAACATCAAATGGTAACCTTAGGATGCTCTGCTGTACTCTCCACTGGTTACCCGCCTGCTGCCACAAGGAACTGAGGTGACCCCTGGACGCTCTGCTGCTTTTACTTCTGGGTCACTACTCGGCAGCCCATTTGGACTTCCTGGCTTCTACTTCACGTGGATTTATATTTGGACTTCTTAGACGCGCCCTCGTGCTGTTCAGGTTAGGCTTTCTGGGACATCTGCACTGGAAACACTCCTTCTTGGAACTTGGTTCTTCTTTACTGCAACTTCTACTCACAAGACACTTAGGTTCACTGCAATATCTTCCAACACAGCAGGTAAGAGTGGGGTCACTTGGGGGTGTTGCAGAGTGTTGGACCGGTGTATTTTGGTATTTATGCTATGCTATTGTTTTTCTTCCCTCTAGCACTGTTGCTGCTCCTTGACTTTTCGCTCAAGCCCCTGGCCTGGCAGGTACTTTTACTACCCTGCAGGCCGCGCTCTTGGGAGAAAGGTTTTTCTGTCTTCGGTCCACGGTTGTTGGCGGTTCTGAGCCGGCTCACCCTCATTGGCCATTGAGATCATGACACCAACAAGGCTGAAACATGTGTATGGGGTTGCTGTAGGTACTCTAGTTCAGAAGGGAATTGCCATAGCATTTTGGTGCTGGACTGCCCATGTGCCCGGGACAAAGACAAATACTTACAGGTATTGTTCGCGTGTCGTCACAATATGCCCCAACCAACAACCCATTACAACGTAAGCAAGCAATACCAGTCAGAAAATGAAACCTTGACTTGTGTTTCTATAAACTAGTCTTCAATAAAACGTACATTATATTTGGTATTTCCATTCTCTTGGCGTAACGCAGAGTGTCCGCTCAGATGAACGGTTTTCATAAAATAAAATTACATGTTCCTTTGTCCAGTTTTAAAATGGTGAACCTTATCATTTTTGCAGGTATTACACACCTCCCGTCCTTCAATACATAGCGAATCCTCCCTTTCTTCCGAGGACGAACAACAATTGAACCTTCTTTGGAGCGCCTATGCTAAGTTTCGTTTTGGTGAAGAAAAACCACACGTCAAAAACATACTGTACAAGACGTGTCGGTGTGAACTCCCCTCAAGCAACATCAGACACAGTGACCTTCACTCCATTGGAGCGATTAGCCCAGCCGACCAACGTGGCATTTGAAATATGTTCGAAAAACAAAAAATTGTTTGCTGGCATCCACCAATGCCACGCTATCGTGAATACTTTTTTACTCTTCTATATTGATAGTGATTTAGTTATTTTATGACAACCTTTCCAGTTAGGGTCCTCTCCAATGTCACGACTGCGTGCGCCCTGTTTTCACGGAGGAATGAGCTCTGCGGATAAAGTGAGACACTGACAAGTCATAAATCCAAGTGCCCTTCCATCTGCATTGAACTTCCTGTGCACTAACAAATGTAGGAGGAGAGGCGGTCATCATCTCCAACCCTCCTGTACCTATTTGCATCACCATGTTTCATATAAGTATATTAACACTGTGCTAATTTGTATACTTTGAACTCCATTTTGTGTCCTTCCAAATGCCATCTTTTTCCATGCCCTCTGCCCCTCTGGCGAAATGTTCACTCTCCCTCTCTCAGCACACAGCAAGCCCCCACCACCTATGTCCTCTGACAGCTTAGCGCGTCTCCTGTTCTCACAGAATTGCAGCTATTCATTTTTGCAAGTAGCGAGTATTGAGCCCTGACAAAATGTGCTCATACAAGAATGTAAGACCAAGGCCTGCTCCAACCTTAGTGCCCCATTCATCTCTGCTGACCGACTCATGCCCTCTCCACCCCACTCCCTGCCAAGCCGCGGTCCCCTGAACCCATGCCCCCTATTCCCTTAGAACGTATCTGGTCACCAGACCCTACACCCGCAACACCTCCAATTCACCTACCATATACCTAATATTGAGTGGTCATATATTTTGGTAACAGTAAGACCTATCCCCACTGTGTTCAAAATTGTAAGACTCCAAAGGCTGCAAATCAAAGATCTTCCCTTCTGATAAGGCATCCGAAGGAAGAACTGCCCCTAACACATGCCCCCATAAAAATATAGGTCGGAATGCACCTATTTCACATCAACAGCCCCCTTTCATGCAGTGTTTTGCTTAAGTCATTAGTTCTTGCATGCCAAATTTGTTATTTAGCTTAGTCAGATAGCTGTACTTCATCTCCGTGGAACTTTGTCCGACCTTCACCCCGCCGAGAGGAGCCCAGCTGACCCACGTGCGGCCGCCGGATCTCAGACACGAGCCAATCCTGTGAAGCCAGTCCCTATATCTATATACTGTATCCAGGTCTTCCTCCAATCCTGATGTAACACTATGCACCTATAGGGAAACGTCAGTAGTGACGTTTCGACAACTTATAATGTACTGTTCTTGTAATGTTTGGCAGATCACTCTCAGGCAGCAGAGTTCTGTGCTCCATTTATTTGCTTATATAAAATGTGGTTCCCTTGCAATTACTCTACTGTCTCATTCCCTAGTGGGACGCGTATTTATTCTGTCTATTTGGAAATGTGCATGCTAAAGCAACTGCAGACCCCGCAGTTGCTTTCATGCTGCTATCCATCTGACCCTCCCGCGCCCCGATTAGTGAAAGACCCACAAGAGCTGGCCGAAAGTGGGAAGGGGGAAAACACAGATTTACACTGTTTGGCATCCTACAACGGGCACTTCTTGAAAAAAAAAAGTTGTCAAAGAGGATACATTTGAAAAGACAATTTGGACGCTATGGCCACCTATGTTGAGCTTAACAGACACCAAGCACCCACAAACATGCATGTTATCATTTGAGATATAAATGAATGATTCAAAAACCGGATTAAATGTACATAATTAAATACTTCTTAATACTTATAAAAGATTTGAAAATCGAGTTTAATAGCATTCCATGGTTCATGTACAATGTACAAACATTGTGGAACATACACCCCGCTGCTAATCATTTATACCGGGAAGTCAACTGTTCAACAAGGTCTGCTTTTGGTGGAGAGGGCTCGTTTGCAATGTTTTGTGGCAATGTATGTGTCCTAGGAACAAAATCAGGATCGACTCCATGAGTATGCATGGCCAACACAGTCAAAGTGAGATCTTTCACAAAATCGAATTCCATTTCCTGGTATATTGGCTTGGCAACAGATTTTTTGCTAATTTTTGCAAAGGCCATTGTGTAACAAAGCATTTTAAAGTTTCCTGCAGTTCTCGAATGTTCTTTGCCTACATTCTTGTTATGCGCTAATAGGGCTAGTAATGTTCTAGATTGCATACCGTCTATGCCGAAATGCAACCTTTTGTGTCTGTACTTTAGGCACATATTGTGGAATACCTCCAAATCTACGGGTGTGGCAGAATTCTGCGAGTCCCTTCAGGTCTCTTGAAAGAGTTTTAACAAACACGACCTTCTCAAGAGCTTTGTGTTGAGGTGAAGATGGAATCAACCACTTCTTCTTGCGTTCCTGCTCCTCCGATAAAGGTCCATGTGCACATTTGTGAAAATGTTGGTTTTCGGTCCATGAGTGAACGTTGGAACAGTGGTGCATCAATGAGCGCCATTTTTCAAATAGAATTTCCACAGACCCATTAAGTTTTGGCGCTCCACCAAAGATGGTTGCTGAGAGACAGACCATTTTAAAATATTTTCCGGACCCCTTTTTTCCAGCAGCTGTGATTTTTTTATTGACTGATTTGGAAACGTGCTATCCATCAAATTGATGGCGAATGTTTGGAAGTGGCTCTCGCGTGGCCTTGGCTAAGGAAACATGTCTGTCAGTGGCTATGAGGTCTATTTGCATTTCCCTCGATTGAAGATGTTCGAGGGATTTTATGAAACCATGCTTCTCCATGGCCACTGAGGATGTACATTGGGACACCTGCACCACCTCCAAACTCACAATTTGTTTAGTTTCCATGTGCTCAAAGTGGTATGCGCAGTACTTTGCTGAAAATCCGGGGCTGTCACACTGTCCGTCACCAGCTAGCCTGAATCGTTTGCCAGAGAATATTCTTTCAATTGACATTTGTTCAATTTTCCAGGCTTGACTAATAGCGAGCAATAGAATTCTCTTTGAGATTTGTAGCACTGCATTTTAGCAAGGAAACCGAAGTCCCACAAATTGACAGAAACTGTACAACTTACTAAAAGTTGAGCCACTGAAAAGTAAAGCTGAACACAGTAAGATTTCCAGCTGGCATTTTGCCCAACATCGGTTGAGCGGACCATGAACATGTATCATGGAGGTGGGCACAGGTGGCTTGGATTTTCAGGTTATTGTGCCTTTTAATACACGAGTCACATTCACCAATTGCTCCCCGCATATTTTCCCCCTCACTGGATGGACACATTTCAACATCAGTATAATCTCTACCAGGCAGCTGTCGAATACAATGTATTTCTGCTCCTTTATAAGCCAATCGTCCTGCATGATTGTGGTTTGTGACACAACTGTGGTGGACAAATCGGCCAAACAAGACAAACTGTAGTCGAGATTTTTGGCAAGTTCCTCGGTCAATTGCGTTGAAGCTTCACAGTCTCTGTTAGTTCAGCTTGTGTTATTTGCACACAAATTGGAGAAAGCATCAACGTTGATTGTTTATTTGGTGGACTTTTTCTGCGAGGAATTCAAAAGCATCTTCATTATGTTCAGTTTCATCTTGTCGAGTTCTCACATTGTAGCAATGGTCCAACAACACTTTGCTGGCTTCGCCAGTCACATTCAATTCAGTTTCTGGCCATTGGACATAAGCATCTCGAGTCTGCTTATTGACTGGACCATGCTGCGCCTCAAATAGTAGTTGCTCCATGGTGACATCTGTTTGGCAAGCAGCATCTTGGGTTTCATTTGTTGTCTGTGCCTTTATACTTCTTTTCCTTCTGGGCCTCTAGGAGATGGGTTGTAAAAACATGTTCAATGTAAATCACACATACAGTAGATAGCACTTTAAATAAAAAAACATGTTATGAAGAAAAACACCAGCCCAAAACACTTCTAGAAAACGAAATTGTTTATAAATTACCCTTGTTTTCTTGATTTTCTGTGAAACTGTGGTCTTCTCTGTAACGACCGCACCAGCAAGCTGGTCCATCACCTCTGGTCCATGTGCCTACTCTTCTAATTCCACACCTTGTATACATTCCTTGAATAGAATATTCATTAAAAAAAAAAAAAAAGTCAAACGTATTGGAAATTAAAATCTTTCAATGCACATATCACTTACATACCCTCGCAAACAGTGTACATCATTTAGTCAAAATATACATTTTGAATTTCACCTGATTGATGCCAAGTGTACTCGATCAGAGATCACGTGCAAAACATACTGATTGTAATGTTGCCCTCAGACATTTTGCAATGTATTCTGCATTAGGGAGGAAGTGTAACGTTAGGACTGAAATCATAAAAGTTTGAAACACTGCACGTTTATATGAATGTCACTGTCTAATAGTATCCTATGTAGGATTTACTTTCTTTCATTCAAGGGAACTATCAGTATAAATACCTCATACTCTGGACCAGCTCCAAAGGATGATGTAATTGTAGTCGAAGTAGCAGCATCCCCCTGTAACACAGTACTTGTTTTAGTATGGATGAAAACAGCGAAATGGAACAGAGACAATGGGATGCAGACAATGGTACATTTAAAGAGTAACCCATAAATGACACATAGTGTAAACAACCGACAGGATACATAAACGATTTCATATTATTTTAAATTCCACGCATAATACATTCTCGTAATTGAAAAGTTAAATAAAATTACCTGATAGGCGCTTGAAGTTGTTGTTGACTCCTGAAAAGAAATGGATGCAGAATCTTGCTCTTTCATTTTCAATGCATTGTCACAAAGTGGTAAAAGGGAAAATAAGATTTGCATTAAATTATGTGGGAAGGTCCAACTGTCGATAATATGAACTTCTACAAGTCTGTAGGGCTCGCCATTGGTATACTGGACGTGTCGGTGGTTTCGTCATTTGCGAGGGTCTGTGCTTCCGTCAGTATCTTCTCCTAAAATAAATGGACATGTCAAGCAACCGATTACGAAAACATTATGAAGGGCACTATGGCATTGGTTTCCATGGTCATAATTACTTCAATTGGGGCTCCATAAACCAGGGACAGGTGTGTAATAAAATGTGGTATAGTTAAAATGTAATACAATCTGGTAAATATGCAAACTTTAGTAAGACACATTTACACCGGATGCACCAATCCGTTCATGGAGCTACCTTTTCAGTACCTCACTGCCTACAGCTAATTCATCACCTGAGGCAACATGTGTATCAATAGAGTTGGAATTGCATTTGGAAGCAATTTACGAAAACATTCTAGGTAAAACCTTTTTTGTGCTTGTCGATTGGTCGCACATATCCTGGTTAAAGTGCAAGCTGCAGAATCGATTGGCCCGCGAGTCTTCAAAGACAGCCTGGGCTCTACTTTCAATCTTGTCCACCGCAAAACCGCAATGTCGCACCCATCTTCTTATTAAATTAATATCCTTCGGGAATGTATGCAGGATTGTGCCCCGACTTTAGACATGGCTCCTAGAACTGCAACACAAAACCATACAAGCAGGCATTCTTGAAAAGTCGATAAGATCTGTATAAAAAAAGTATAAACAATTACAAAAAAATTGTACTGAATGCATGAGATTGATGAATTATACACAGTTTTCTATTCCACGTTTGCTTTGTTCAAAGAAGCAAAACCTGTGTAGCGTAGTCGAATACTAAATACATACAGAATTGACATACATAATGGATTGATATGGCACTAATTGTAACGTGTTACTCGTCCGTTGAATGTACTTTCATGCATCAAAAGGAAACATGCTTATAGACAAGAAAGATGCGCTTCTATTACAATTGATAATGATAAAATGTACTATATATCGAGCTCAGAACACTTGAAACATTAGACAATGGTAAAGTCATTGAGATGAATGAACATTACACTACTGGTTTCATTTGGATGAAATAGATAGACATTTTGAGATCAGAAAGAGATGAATATAGTGAAATTAAAAGGTGACCTGCCCTTACCTTGACTAACAAACTATTAGACTCAGCAAGCAGGGGAGTTAGTAGAAGGAGAACAGGTAGCACAATCAAGAGTTGACTTCCAGTGCTCAGAGATGTTCACAGGTAGCACGATCAAGAGTTGACTTCCAGTGCTCAGAGATGTTCTGCGGACAAATATCAAGGGGTTTATATAGGATTAGAAAAGTGAGTGTGTATGTGAATGTGTGACATGTTTCTGACGCAGTCTGCTTCAGGGGAGCCTGGAGAGACGGGGTCTGGGGAGGCTGTGTGTACAATGGCCCCTGTGCCGAAGATACCTTTGAAGTGTACATGGTGTTTGGCACCTTGGCTGTTCCCACCCGGTCAGCCCCCTTGGGAGAGCAGGGCCACATGTGCGAACTGCCATTGATAGTGTGTGTGTGTGTGTGTGTGGGGGGGGGGGGGTGGTTGGGCAAGAGGCATGCAGACAAGTCCCGGCACACTGCTGAAGGGAGACACGCTTATGCGGATTGCAGGGGCGCGGTCTGCTTCAGGGGAGCCTGGAGACACTGGGTTTGGCACCTTGGCCGTTTATAATGGAGAGGGAATGGAGTTTTGCAGAGGAGGGGAGTGTAAAAGGGTACCAACCATTGTTGCATGTCACTCATAGTGATATTGGTATTTTATTTCTATTGCACTCGTGCACAAGTGGTTAAGTACGCGAGAAGGCAAGGGAGGGGAAAAGGGGAGAACAAAACAATGATCTTACTAGGCCCAGTGACATTGAGAACGTGCAAGTGCATGGGAGAGGGGGAGGGGGAAAGTGCATGGAAGGGGGGAGAAGTGGAAAGTGCAGAGCAAAGGAGAAAAAGATAATAAATATATAAATAATAAAGGCAACAAACAGTGGTAGTGTATAGTCAAGAGAGCGTGTCCCTGATTCACTGAAAAATTGAAACAACTATTTGTAAAAGATCATTTGTATTTTATTTTGTTGCTGATGTTGATGCCACAAATGTACTACACATTGTAAACTTCAGGTTGCAGCACAGTGTGGGAAAATCCCCTGCACGGTCCACCGTCACTGGGGAATTTGGCGCAAATGGCTCCAACGACACAGGCGGGTATTACTCGTCTAACGCGGTATCCAAGCCTCCTATGAAGCCACCATGCAAACGAACGATAGGCCACCACCCTGTACCACCTGTGGAAGAGAAACATACATACTGTATTTAAATGAACCTGATAAGTGTTCACACCTTAATTGAAAATGCATCCTGTATCCTATGGCATAGTTGCCCATGCAAATGTTACTTCATGGATCAATCAACCTGGGCTTTAAAGTGTAGACACATTACAAAAGTGAACAGCCATGCAATCCATAACGTTTGGGGGACAGAGAAGAACAAGTTACTTACCAACTGTAACGTTCTTTCGATTGGATGTTCTTCCCACATATTCCTCATCTTAGATATATTCTTTCCTTCAGCTTTGCTGCTTCAGAAATGTTTTCTCTCTCCACCAGAGGGTGCTCCACTCGAGGCTGCAGCATCGATGTCCCTCAGCGGCCTCCGTCGAGCGTCGACGTCATCCGCTGTATAAATGCCTTGAGCGCGCCCGTTGGCCTAATTTCTGTTTTTTCGTATATTTTAGCCACTGGATTGCAGTTAACGGCGTGCCTCTTTTGACCAAAGCCTTAAAAGAATTTAGAGCGTAAACCACGGAATCTGTACAGTATGGTAGGCTGGGAGGGTCGATGAGGAATACGTGGGAGGAACATCCAATCGAAATAACGTTACAGTTGGTAAGTAACTTGTTCTTCAAAAGGATTGTGTCCTCCCACGTATTCCTCATCTTAGATAGACTTCCAAAGCAGTTTTGTATTGGAGGTGGGAGTATAGAAATTTTAGTCATGTACAGAATGAAGTACTGATTTAGCGAACAGACCTCCTTGTGAAGAAGTCGAATTTAGAGTATAATGTTTTATAAAAGTATGCATGGATGACCATGTGGCTGCTGCACAAATATCTTGTACAGGCACACCCCTTTGAAGTGCTGTTGAAGTTGCCATGCCCCTGGTTGAATGAGCCAATAGCCCATCTGGAGGATCTTTCCCAGCCAATCTTTAACATTCAGTTATAGCCAAAATTATCCATCTAGATAATGTTTGCTTGGTCACGGCTAGTCCCAATTTGCGGCCAGTGTATCCCAAAAAACAGTTGGTCACACTGACGTATTTTTGCCAATCTTGAAATATAGAAGCTACAAGCTCTTCTAGGATCTAATCTATGTAGCCGTTCCTTTCCTTCCTTGATTGAGGAGGAGGGTAGAATGTAGGCAGCGTTATTTTTTGTGACAGGTGAAAATCTGAGACAATTTTTTGGCAAGAAAGAGGGTTTTACTCTAAGGACCACTTTATCTTTATAAAAGAAGGTGCGAGGAGGCCAGCTAGAAAGTGCCTGCAACTCCGTTACCCTGCGGGCTGATGAAATTGCCACAAGAAGTATTGTTTTAAAAGTAAGGAGCCTTAACGGAGAAGAATGCAAAGGCTCAAATGGAATGCATGTGAGCAACTTTAGTACCAAGTTTAAGTCCCACACAGGAACTTGAAAAGGTATTGGAGGAAACACATTATTTAGACTTTAAGAATTTAGTTATTAAAAAGGTATCTTAAAGTAAGATTCTTCTTCGAAGGAGCGCTTAAAAATGGATAGTGATGCTAAATAACCTTTTATCATGCCAACCTGGAGCCCCAGATTATCCAAGTGTAATAGAAAAGATAATATTGTGGGAATATTACACTGAAACTGGTCCATATTCTTATCTCTGCACCAGTTACTGAACTTGTTCCAACGATACAGATAGAGATTTTGTTGCTGGCCTTCTGGCCGAAAGCAAGATCTCCATGACGTCATCCAGAAGGTCCCAATCCTTATATCTCAACCTCTCAGAAGCCCTGCATGAAGGTTGAATGTGTTGACCTCTGGATGCAGAACGTGACCTGCCTATTGCAAGAGAAGATCCTCTCTTTTTGGAAGACGTATTGGAGGGCAGATGGACATGTCCAGAAGATCCGAGTACCACGTTTTCCTGGCCAGGAGCAATTAGGATCATGGTTTTCCTTGACTTGCTCAACCTCCTGATTACCTGAGGGATCACCGGAACTGGAGGAAACGCATACAGAAGTGGAAAGTCCCATTCCACTACGATCGTGTGCCCTAGAGCTCCTCTGGGAGGAAATTTCCTTGAGCAGTACAGTTTGCATTTCCTGTTGACACTGGTCGCAAACAGATCCACTTGCGGGGTTCCCCAAAGGGCAAAGATCTCTTGAAGGACTTCTTGAGCTATTTCCCACTCGTGGGAAACTGTGCTCTGCCTGCTCAGAGCGTCCGCCGCTGTGTTTTGCTCTCCGGCTAGATGAAGTGCTGACAGAGATCCCTTTGTGTATTGCCCAGAACCAGAGCTGCATTGCTTCTCTGCACAGGGGTAGTGACCCTACTCCTCCACTCTTTTTGAGGTAGTACATGGTCACTGTGTTGTCCATCATTATCGGGACATTCCTTCCCCGTACAGAGGGCAGGAAGGCCTTCAGCGCTAGTCTGATTGCCCTCAGCTACAATAGGTTGATGTGTAGTCTAGACTGCGATGGAGACCAACGACCACTGATTGTCAACTCGTTGGTGTGAGCTCCCTACCCTGTTAGTGAGGCGTCCGTCACTACTGTTATCTCCGGCCATGGTTGCCAAAAAGATTCTCCCTTGAGGATATGTTCCCTGCAAGTCCACCATTGTACATCCTGTGCTACTCTGACTGGAACGTGCAACAGATCTGACATTTCTCCTGAAAATTGGGACCATTGAGTCCTGAGGGCCCATTGAAGGGATCTCATTCTCAATCTGGCTTCTGACACCAGAAAAATACAGGATGCCATAAGGCCGAGCAACCTGAGAAAATCGAAGGCCGGTAGATACTGGGCATTCTGGAATTTTATTACCATCTGCAGAATGTGGTGAGATCTCTCTTTGGTGGGCAGGGCTTTGCCCGAACAAGTATCCAGGACTGCTCCAATAAACTGGAGTTTCTGAGATGGTATCATGTTTGACTTTTTTAAAATTCAGAGAAAACCCTAGTTTGTGAAGGAAGTGGCAAGTTTTGGACAGATGTTCCTGAGCTTGTTTTGGAGAATTTGCCCTGATCATCCAATCGTCCAGGTAGGGGTAGACGTGAATCCCCCTATCTCCTGAGACTCGCTGCCACCACCGCCATCAACTTGGTGAAAACTCTTGGGGCGGAGGTCAACCCGAATGGCAGAACTCAAAACTGATAGTGAGAATTGCCAATCGCGAACCTCAGGTACTTTCTGTGCTTAAGATGGATTGGCACATGAAAGTAAGCATCCTGAATGGTCCAATGATCCCAAACAGTCTTGGAGTTGGAGAGCCTGAAGGATCTGATAAAGTGTGACCATCTTGAACTTGTCCTTCCTGAGGAACTTGTTCAAGCTTCTCAAGTCCAAGATGGGTCTCAGTCCTCCGTCATTCTTTGGTATGAGGAAATATGGGGAATACCAACCCTTGTTCCTCTCCGCTACAGGTACATGTTCTATTGCACCTTTCCGTAGCAGGGTTAAGACTTCCTGCAACAGGAGCGGATCAAGATTTCTGACAGAGTTGTATCCCGGTGGGTGATTCTGAGGTTTCTTTTGAAAAGGAAGGCAGTAACCTTGGGATACTGTTTCCAGTGCCCAAGCATCTGAAGTAATGCCCGGCCATGCTTCCAGATAATGCGAGATCCTGCTTCTCACTGTGGTCTTGCGGGTCAAAACCTCAAAGTGGTTTTGCAGCAGCTGCTGCAGCAGCTGAAGGGACAGATGCCGCTGCTGGGGCAGATCTAGCACCTTTTCCTCGCTCCCAGGAAATTTCCTTTGCCCTCTCCGACTGGCCTGTCCCCTTCCTTTCCCAAATGAGGAATAAAATCGAAAGGGACGACCCCTCCAGGAAGATGAGCCTGTGTAGGGGAGTTGTTGAGGTTGTAGTATAGCGGCATTGAGTGATTTTGCCGCCACTTTGGTGGTCTGCAGCTTCTCCAAACTTTGTTCCGCCTTGCTGCCAAACAACCTTGAGCCGTCAAATGGCATATTAAGAAGCCTGGATTGCACATATGGTGCAAAACCTGACTTTCTTAGCCACGCAAATCTGCGTAGCACTGTACTAGACGCCATGGACCTACAGATACTGTCAGCTGTGTCCAAACCTGATTGAAGGCATTCCCCTGAATCCCCCTTTCCATCCCTTACTATGGATAGGAACCCTTCACGTTCCTCACCTTCCAGGATATGTTCAGCTGCCGCTGACATGCAGTACAACAAGGTTATATGTAAATCTTGAAAGGGTGCAAATTACATTTGGGGATTTTAAAGCCATGCTCCCTGACGTAAAGATGTTTCTGGACCATGCATCAACCTTTTTATCATCCCCATCAGGGGGGATTGTAGTTATGCAGCATTTCTAGCAGACGTAGCTGCTTGAACCACCAGACTTTCAGGAGATGGGTGTTTACTTAAGTATTCGGGATCTGAGGAACAGGGTCTATATTTTGACACATACTTCTTATTTACTGCGGGAATAGTTTCTGGGTTTTCCCATGTAGTGTTAACCTTCCTTTGTAAGGCTACATGAAAAAGAAGTATGGGGTCTTGCTGAGGTCCTCCTGAAAGAATATCAGTTATGTCCTCAACCTGATAGACAGGTGAATTTCTACTCCATCCCATTAATTCAGTAACCCTGTTCATCAATTTTCTATAACCTGCATCTGCATTTTCAGCTGGGTCAGGCTGCCAAAATTCATTTTCTGAAGATGTATCCAGACCACTTGCTGACTGCAAACACTCATACAAATCTTGCATCTTAGATTGAGGGTCAATTAACTCCTGAAGGACTTGTTTTGCACCAAATTTAACACCAGCAGGTGAAACCTCTTCTGCTGATGAATCTCCTTCATATTGTCAGGGATGACACTCTATTAAGAGTGGCACAGGACACCCAGAAAGGGTTTGGGTGGTTGTGCCAAATAAAGTGGACAGATAAGAACACACACAGCGGAAAGGAAAGAGAACGAAGAGTAGGCAAGAGTAGCAAGGGAAAAGATATAGAATGAATACCCTCTTGGGGTGTATGCAGATATAGGAAAAGAGTATTCCACGAACCTTGGAAATACTCTAGCCTTCTGCACAGTTTGCTATAACAGAGGCCCACGCTGTTTGCTCATGACTTGGAACAGCAGCTATGGGTGTCTGTAATGTAGAAACGAGACAAGGGAAGGGGCAGAGGTTGACTGATGGGAACCAACAGACAAGCTCTGTACAAAAGGGACTACAAACAGTACAAGAGAAGATACTACAGACAAATCCAGGAAAGGAGGTGATAGCAAACTAGCAGAAGGAAATGAAGGGAAAGTCGTGTAACAGGATAGGATAGCAGAGAACAGTAAGGAACAAGGTTGAGAGCTCAGAGGAGCAGGAAAGCAATGAGTAAGCCCACAGGAGTGGGACTGTAAGGTAGAAAGCCCAGAGGAAAAGGGCTTAGGGCAGCAGAGTAAAGCAGACTGCACGGCAAGGATCCCAAAAAGGGCCAGGCAGTAAGGAGTGAACCCTGAGGGACAGGGCCGCTGAACGTAGAAGGTAGCAGAGGACTGTAGAGGGCTGCTAGGCCGAGAACCCAGCGGAAAAGGTAGGTAGTAGGCAGCGGAGCGTGATAAGCTGCAAAGTAGGAAGGCCCAGAGGACAAGGGCTGTAGGTAGCCAGAGTGAGGTAGGCTGCAGAGCAGGGAGCCCAGAGGACAAGGGCTAAGGCAGCCGGAGTGAGGCAGGCTGCAGAGCAGGGAGCCCAGAAGACAAGGGCTGAGGCTGGAAAGCAGCAGAGCGTGATCAGCTGCAATGTAGAGAGCCCGCAGGGCAAGGGCGGAGGCTGGAAGGCAGCAGAGCGTGATCGGCTGCAATGTGGAGAGCCCGGCAGGGCAAGGGCGGAGGCTGGAAGGCAGCAGAGCGTGATCAGCTGCAGTGTGGAGAGCCCGGCAGGGCAAGGGTGGAGGCTGGAAGGCAGCAGAGCGTGATCAGCTGCAGTGTGGAGAGCCCGGCAGGGCAAGGGCGGAGGCTGGAAGGCAGCAGAGCGTGATCGGCTGCAATGTGGAGAGCCCGGCAGGGCAAGGGCGGAGGCTGGAAGGCAGCAGAGCGTGATCAGCTGCAGTGTGGAGAGCCCGGCAGGGCAAGGGCGGAGGCTGGAAGGCAGCAGAGCGTGATCGGCTGCAGTGTGGAGAGCCCGGCAGGGCAAGGGCGGAGGCTGGAAGGCAGCAGAGCGTGATCGGCTGCAATGTGGAGAGCCCGGCAGGGCAAGGGCGGAGGCTGGAAGGCAGAAGAGCGTGATCAGCTGCAGTGTGGAGAGCCCAGAGGAGCAGGGCTGTGAGGCAGGGAGCCTGGAAGGCTATGTTTGGAGGCAGCAGGGTGGAGCAAGCAACAAGGCAGGGTCCCAGCAGGATTGAAGGTAAACAGCATACAAGATCCGTAGGAAGACGCAAAAGGTGGAGGAAGGACTCTCAGATGCAAGAGGCTGAGCCACTGCAGGCAGCAGCCTTTATACTGCCTAGCCCAGCACAGAGGCAGGCTAATTGGTTGCACCTGGCTAAGCACACCTGCAGGCAATCGGCCACCTCCCTTTCTGTTCCTGGGCTGGTGGAAGCAGGGCAAGTTTCTAGGGCTTCTGGGGGGTGTAGTTCCTTTGATAACCAATAGGAACAGCCAGGAATCGATGCTTGTAGCCAGGTGCATTATGGTATGCGTAGTTTGTTGGAAATAATAATAAAGCACCAAAGTCTCGCAAATGGGAAATAAAGTTCCCAAAGTAAATATAGATGGATCCAAGAGTCTGTTGTAAATAAATGATAAATATATAGTCCAAATTGAGCGTAAATGGATGCGCCCATGGCGCAGGCATGACACATATATGGAGGACATGGTTCTGAAAAAGTCATGTCTGCTTCTGGATCAAACACCTTTTCAGGTGGCATAGACTAACACTGGTGTCGATTTTGCCATTGGAATGGACGAAGACATCGACAAAAGCGTCGATGTTGTAGGGATTACTTTTTATATTGTCGAGGTAGTTTTCGAAACACTCGAAAGAATAGTCGACCCCGTCGAAGGAGTTGTCGAGACAATCGACAGCGTCGAAGGAGCCTTCGATACTGTCGACTGTGCACTCGACATAACCTTTTTAGGCTGGGTCAGTGACACCTTGTGCTCGACCGCCTTCAATAGAGGCTTCAAGGACTTTTAGACGAGGACTTTGATGACATATGAGAGTCTGATGCTCTTTTCTTGAGTTCTACCTCCGATTCCTGCATCGGTAGGCTTTTTCTATGAGGTGTCTGGGAAGATTCCCTGGACGACACCCTTGACGATTTTTTGTCTGATTTTCTCATCTTAGATCTTCCCCCGTCAGTTTTTTTGTCAGCAGGGATATGGTCTTTGTTAGACTTTTTTGAGGGGGTCTGGGCCGCATTCTGAAACATTTTTAACATAGATGCTCTGAAAGCTTCCCACTTTCTTGGGGAGTCATGTCTCAACGGACATGTTAAGACTTCCTCAGACGACGTCGAGGAAGAGTGAGACCGGTGTCGTCTATTCTTCGCCTTTTTAGAGGAAGAAGAAGAGGACTTCCTGGATCTACTCCTCAACCTAGATTTTTTATGACGTTTTGTTGAAGACTCAGCCGAGTCTTTTCTCCCTCTCGAAGAAAACTTTGAGAATTCCTCCCCCACCGCCAGTTTACCTCTTCGTTCTCTTAAGGCCTTATGGGTCATCGACTGAAAGGAACCGCACTCATCTATACGGTAGTCGGAACCGAGGCACCAGAGGCAATTCCGATGGGGATCAGTTAGCGACATCTTTCTCCCACATTTCTGGCATTTCTGGAATCCAGTCTTTGGTGTGGAAGGATTAGATGAAGACGACAATATACATATGAACTGAAGCGCTGTTTTATCGATCCCAAGCTAACGGGAAAACGGAACTGAGGCCAACGGGCGCGCTCAAGGTATTTATACAGCGGATGACGTTGACGCTCGACGGGAGGCCGCTGAGGGACATCGACACCGCAGCCTCGAATGGAGCGCCCTGTGGTGAAGAGAGAAAACATTTCCGAAGCAGCAAAGCTGAAGGTAAGGATACATCTAAGATGAGGAATGAAAGACATATAAGATGACCACTATGATTTTCCCAAAGCGCTAGAGATGTTTTGAATTGCCAGACTACATTCATTTGGCAGTGATAGATGAAAGTTACGTCAATATAGGCGACAAACAAGAAATGTTAGTAGCCTCAGTGGTCAAAGTGACATCAAATCTAGAGTACACTTACTCCTTACTTGGATTGCAAGGGCAAACTGTTGCGCGAAGTTCGTGCATAAGCACCATCATAATCCTCAACACGGACCTTGTGAGGCAGGCTGCCCTGAAGTCATGCAGCTCGGTAATGCATAGCGGCGGTGTCTCTTCTTCCGATATGTAGTCCAAGCATCCAGAGTTTTCTCTGCAGCAGCAGTTCTCCTCCTCGGTTGGCATGACCTTGCACAGATTGCAGGTACACTAGGTGGAAACGTCTTCCATGCAACAAGGTTCTGGCTCAAGATCCAGTGATTTGTCTTCCCAACTGTCATCCGATTGCCCCATCGTTTCTGCATCTTTCTCTATCAACTAATTCCGCCTCAGAATACTCAGGCTCGTACTGGTAGGGCTGTATTGTTGCCATTATACGACAAAATTAAAATCAATAGTAATGCTACAACAAGTATCTGTTAGCACGGGCTCCAAGCAACGAAGATAGCTGAACAGAGCAGAAACGAGTCACAGGCTATACAAAAAAAAAACGAACAATTGAAAAAGCAACTCTGATGTTGTCTGTTGAGAAGCGATCCGTTTATACTTATTGAGGAAAGAGGCGTCCTGCTATTTCCATGGAGACATGTGATTAGCAGGGGGCACAGAGAACAGACACGAGACGTGCATTCGTGTTGTGAAATGGGCCGTGCGCGTCTAGTGATGTTAGCTTCAAGGGCGGGTGATATGATTTAGTGCCGCGAGGGCAGTCGAACTTAGGGCGATGCGGCAACGGTTAAGATCAGCACAAGATGCCTGCGCCCTGCTCATTGATTTCGCATTTGTAAAAGTGAGGAATACCAAGTTAAGGTCCAATGGAAATGTTTTTACGATCGATCACAGTTTGCATTAAACCACATGCCCGAACGCTCGGGACAATAACATTTTTGAGCGCACTATTCCTTTAAATGTGAATAGCACAACTGTGTGCTTTTTATTTTTTTCAAGCAGAGCATCACCAACCGTCTGTTGCCATCCCACAAGCAAAGTAAAAGTTGAGAGCAGAAACAAGAACACTTTTATAAAGGGGCATACTGGGACGGTGATGAGGAATCTGCTGGAGAAGGAACAAGTTACTTACCTGTAACTCCTGTTCTCCTGCATGGGTCTGATATGGATTCACATACTCATGAATATTCCCAGTCAGGCTGGGAATCCTCGGTAAAAAAGAAAAAAGCAGTTTTACTTTAGCCTGAAAACTGCCTTTCTCCTATACACCAATCACTGTCCTTTGGGTCATACTGCCCCATCCAATGACAGTCGCCTCCCTAAGCTCCACCCCTGGGGGTCATCTTCAGATTTGGTAAGCATGTAAAGTGGCAGTATGAACCAAGAAGAGCCACAGAGGGGAAGGCGGGAGGGTTCGCATGCGAGACCCATGCTAGAGAACACGAGTTACAGGTAAGTTACTTTTTCCTTTCTCAAGCATGGGGTCTGGTATGGATTCACATGCTCATGAATAAAGATTACATAGCAGTACATATACACAACCACGGGAGGTGGCAAGGCTCAATAGAAGTAAAAACACTCAACCCTGGAACAGTCTCCCCTCAAGTGAACAAGTTGCATAGCATCACTTGGGCGACCCAGGACTCCTCCCTGGAATACCTGTCCACACAGTAGAACCTCGTGAAGGTGTGCGCGGACCCCACGTAGCAGCCCTGAAGATGTCGAGCAGGGGCACACGAGAGAGAAACGCTGTTGTTGCTGCAAAGGCTTTGGTGGAATGGGCTCTGGGCTGGCCTGGAAGAGGTCTGTTAGCCAGAGGATGACAGTGAATGATGAAGCCAGAGAGCAACCTGGAGATAGAAGCCTTCGACAAGGCCTTCCCATGATTCACAGGTCCAAAATTGAACAATTGTGAAGTCTTCCGAAAATCCTTCGTGCATGCGACAAAAAACTTCAAGGCACGGGCAACGTCCAGCGAATGCAACATACTCGAACAGTAACACCAAAGACTTGTTGATGTGGGATTCGGAAGGAACCTTCGCCATAAAGGTAGGGTAGGTCCACAGCACCACCCTCGTAATGTAGAAGGACAAGTACGTCTGTTTGCAAGAGAGGGTTTGGATCTCCCCGACCTGCCTGGCCGAGGTGATCGCTGCAAGGAAAGCGGTCTTCCACGAGAGAAATGTCAGTGGGGCCTGATGCTTCGGTTCAAATGGGGGCCCCATGAGCTTTGTCAAGACCACGTTGAGCTCCCAAGCTGAAGCAGGGTCCTTCACTGGTAGAACAGTCCTGAAGAGCCCTTTGAGGAATTCCTTGACAAGCCTGTGCAACCACAGTGAGGCTTACCAGGCAACAAGGTGTAACAGGATATGGAAGCCAGGTGCAACTTGAGAGGTGTGAGCCAGTCCAGCTTTGGCCAAGCAAAGCAGGTACTGAAGGAGCTGCTCGGCTGTGACATGCAGGGGGTAATCTTCTGAGCCCTGCACCATATTGAGAAGCGTTTCCATTTGTGTCCGTAGCACGCTAAGGAAGCTCTGGCTTTGGCTAGGATCCTCCTACATTCCAGCGGGAGGGGATAATGCCCAAACCCCCCATCCTCTCTGGCGAGAAGATCGGGAAGTGGAGGCAGTCAGATGGACGGAGCCAATGGCAGACAGAGCAGGTCCAGGTACCAGATCTGTTGTGGCCACCCCAGAGCGATGAGTATCATCCTGCAGTGACACTGTTTTAGTGTGCTGAGAACTTGCAGAGGAGTGGGATTGGGGGAAAGCGTACAGAACGCATGAACAAGAAAGCATCCCCTAGGGTCTTCAGCTGTGGGAACCTGCTGGCGAACCCTTGGTACTTGGAGTTGGCCACCGTCGCAAAGAGGTTGATCTGGGGTGTGCCCCATTCGTGGAAGAGAAGAGACGCTTGATCCTGGTGAGTGAAGTTCCCATTCTTGGCAAGAACGCAACTCACTGCTGAGCGAGTTTGTAATGGGGTCTTTGGTGCCTGCCAGGTGAAATTGGGAACATTTCCTGAAGAATAGCCCAGCGCCACAGGGCATGGGCTTCCCGGTAGAGTACCGGGGTGCGTGTCCCACCCTGTTTCCAGATCTAGAACTTGGTGGTGGTTTTGTCCGTGAAGATTCTCACCACCTTCCCTTTCAGCAATGGCAGGAAAGTTTTGAGGGCCCAGAAGACTGCCCAAAGCTCCAGTACGTTGATGTGAAGGTCCTTTTCCTCCAGAAGCCATGCAATTGCCTGGTGTGGGGCCCCCACCTCTCCAGGGAGGCATCCGTGCTGACTGTTTCCTGGTATGGTGGGACCTGAAAAAGAACTACTTTAGTGGGATGTGGGCGCACTGCCCACCATCGTAGAGCCTCCCTGAACTCCTCATTGAGAACGATCTTGTCTGTCCAAGAGCTTGAGACTGCAGCCACCTTGCGTCCAGAAACTCCTGGAGAGGCCTTATCTGCAGCCTGCAAAGAGGGACAAGATGGATGTAGGACATCATCATGCCGAACAGCAATTTGATGGCTCGAACAGTCGCAGATTGCGCAGACGACAGGCGCAGCACATTCCCCAGGATGGCTGTCATCCTCTCTGAGGGTGTCACCAGACAAGCAACCGTGTTGAGGTGGGTACCCAGAAACAGAGCGTTCTGCGAGGGCTCCACACAGGAATTCGGATAGTTGATGGAAAATCTGAGATCTGTCAGCAGACTAATAGTCTCTGCCATGTGCCGGTTCCCCAGTGTGAGAGAGCGGGAGCGGATGAGCAAATCGTCTAGAAAAGGGTAGAGGTGGATGCCCTTGAGACGAAGGTGTGCGCCGCCACCGGAGCCAAGCACTTCATGAACACCCTGGGAGTCCATTTCAGGCCGAAGGGCAGAGTCTTGAACTGATAGTGCTCTCCCCGTCTACGAACCAAAGGAACTTCGGATCTTTTCGGAAGATGGGGAGGTGAAAGGAGGAGTCTTGGAGATCCAGCGTCGCCAGGAAGTCTCCTTCCTTCAGTTGGCTAAGCATGTGCTGCAAAGTGACCATCCTGAACTTCTGGGACTTCAAGTAATTGTTAAGGTGTCTTAAGTCTAGGATGGCCTCCAACCTTCTGACTTCTTCCGCATCAGAAAGTATCTGGAGTACACTTCGGAGCCCTGGAGGTACTGGGGGACGGGCTCTATCACCCCCTTCCTGAACATGGCTTGATCCTCCTGCAGCAGCTGTGCCATGTGACGCTCTTGACGAGCCACAGGAGGAATTCGAGGACACCTGCGTTGGAACTCCAAGGTGAGCCCCTGACAGAGAACGTAGAGCACCCATTTGTCCGTGGTGATGGTCTTCCACTTGCTGACAAAAATTGCTAGTCAGACTCCCACTGGGGTGCACAAGTGGGGGCCCGGGACACAGCCACTTCAGGCCTGCTTGGGCGTCTACGTCCTAGGTTGCGAGCAACGATGACGCTGCCGTAGGCCTGCGAGCGGCCTCTGTAGGCCTCCTGGGTCATGGAATGGGAGGTTTGATGATAGGGTGTGTTATAACCCTTGGGAGAACCTGTCGGTCTTCCGTCTTGCGGATCGAATGTTCCCAGCGAGCGCACCGCCTCTGTGTGCATCTTGATCGTATGCAGACTAATCCACGGTCTTGTCAAAAAGGTTGTTCCCATCAAAAGGGCTGGTCAACGACCTTGGACTGGACATTCGACCTGAAATTGGTGGCATTCACCCATCCCTGTCATCGAAGGGACACTCCGTTGCCCAACTGGTGGAACCCACTATCCACGATGTCCAAGGCCACCATGATGGCGTGGTTCGACTTCACCTCGCCCTCCTGGAACAGGGCCAGGACCTCGACCTTGTCCTCCGACAGGAAGTCCAAAATAGGTCCAAGCTTCTACTGCAGCTCCCTGTACTAGCGGGATAAGATGGACAGGGCATTAGCAGCCTTGACGGTGGAGGCTGCGTTGTAAATGATGCGTTTGCCCATCACACCCAGTTTCTTCCCCTCCCGTCAGGGGGCACCATGGCCAGAGACTATGGATTCGCCAAGTGCTTCCCGGCAATGGCAGAGAGCACATAGTCAGTCAAGCACCTGGGGACCGAGTCCGGAACCCAGTACTTCTTTTCCAGCCTATCCTGCATGGGAGGCTCGGTACGCAGTGTCTTCATTAAGGCCAAACCTTCCTCCCAGACATCATCCAGTAGAGGGATGGACATGACTGTCTTCCGCCGGGACTCTTGGCGTTGGAAGAGGAACTGCTCCTTCTTCGTCTCATTCAGCACCACATTGACGATGGTAGAGGCCCTTGATATCATGGCGTGAAAGGAGTATACATCATCTGGTGGCGCAGCCTTGACGGGCTCGTCAGCACCCAACGGCTCTCCGTCTGCTGGCACATTGTCAACTCATACCGATGAGTCTGAGGACTAAGTGTCCATGTCCATACCCGTGTGTTCCTCCACCACAGGAGTCAAGGCCCAATGCGGAGACAGCGGGGGTGTCGCTTGATGCCTCGGGCCGGTCGTGTCCTTTGACTTACACTTTGGCCTGGATGGGCTCCTCAGCAGCCTTGAGGGACTGGGGGCCAGGGCCAGAGCTGGAGCAGGAGAACCAGGCAGTCTTTGCTGTATCTCCAATACCAGTGTGTGCAGTGTCGTAAGACTGTCCCAACGAAATGTTCTTTGGCGCCGGTTGAGGAGTAGGGTGAACAGTTGGGAACGGCTCTGGGCCGACGCGCCTTTATGGGCTAGATGGTGATCCGGGATCAACCCGTGGAGATCCCTCTCCGGAAACTGTCTGACGGCCCCCCTTGTGATCTGAATAGTAGTCCTCGGGCAAGTTGTCTTTGTCGGAGCTTGTGTAGATGTGCACCTGTCCCCATGCTGCCTCCTTTGGCTCTGCTCCCACTTGTCTAGACGGGGGTCCGAGCGCGTTTGTTGCTCCTTGTCCTTTTCTGACTCCTTTGTGAATGGGGTGAAGATCGGAACAGTCCCCATCACCGCAGCACCAGTGGATGTCATTGGCGTCGCTGCAGTCACAGCCGTATGTCGTGGTGGTAGGGTTACTCGCAGGGTTGCCGCGGGTGTGACTGTAGAGACGACCTTCTTTGCCAGGTGCCCTTTCGACAAAGTTGTGATGGCCGTCGAGGTGGATGCCGAAGCTTTTGTCAACTGGGTTTTGACCTCTGACAAAGTCGTCATCTTCGACAAAGTGGATGTCTTTGACGACAAAGCGGTCATCGACAAAGTTGTTGTCTTGGCCGTCGATGTTTTCTTCGAAGGGGGGATGGGCGGAGCCACCTGTGGACCTCTCCTTCGCAGGCTTATCAGAAGATGGTAGACAGCGTCGAAGGGGTTAAGGACTTCCTCTTGGAGGGAGCGCCCCTCACTTGCAGGCTCGCCATTGATGTAGACGGTGATCGTGTCCTTCCAGAACTGGGACTGCAAACCTTGTGGGATCCTTAGCATAGAGGTTGGCCTTCTTCAAAGGACCTCAACCTCTCCTCTGAGGGAGTTCGCTCATGGGACCAGCTGGTCCTGGATAAGGAGTGAGCGTGCCCGGAGGCAGCGCCATAGGCTTTGCCCCAACTTGAGCAACAATGTCAACATGCTGTACCGGTCGTTTTTTCGTCTTCTTCGAAAAAAACCACAACAAGTCTCACATCCGTCCTCTTCGTGGTCTGGATGTAGGCAATACAAACATTTGTGATGCCACACTTGGACATACACATTTCTCAGTCCACATTTCACACATATCTTGAAGAGGCTCCTCTTCTCCTCGGACATGTTGGAAGGCGTGAAGTAGGCCCAAGCCTGGGCCTCTCAAACTTATTGAAGTTACTCACTGTAGTGACTAGAGTACTCATAGTCCATTGTCCCCTTTCCTCCATCCTTGTGGGCGTTCCCCAACATAGGGACGGTACCGGGACCTTTGGCAGGGAAAAATGTAGCTTCCCCTTTAAATTTAGTATAGCGCATGGGAGTGCGGCCTCGGCGCGGGAATGCCCTGCCGAGTCCCGACCCTCGGGCACCTCACCTCAGTCCCCTTTGAACACATGAGCCGCTTAGATACCTGGCTACACTTATACATATGTAACGCTCACCTGGTAACCACGTGGACGTCACTCAGCCTGTTCTGACCTCTTACGACCTTGAACCCTTCACTGGAGTCTACTCGACTGGAGACTGGGCCTGAAACACAGGATTGGTAGAGTTTAACTCCCTATTGTCTGTGTGTGCTTGAACCCCTTCTCCCCCGGGGTCCAACCCTTCCCTTTGATCCACAGCTCACCTTGTTTTCTTGGAAAGTGTGCTCTCTGTCCTGCTTTCAGCGCAGGGGCGCATTGATTGATGCAGGCTCGTTGCTGCCTAGTTACTTCACTTGCAAGAGTCCGACAGGTAAGTATAATGAGTCTTTTGAACAGTTCTCTAACTTCGTTCCTTTCCTTCCTTAGATGGGCGGCGTCCGGGGATGGCGACGTGCTGCTGAGATGAGTAGCGCTGAAGGAGAGTGAGAGCGGATGCGCAATGCGACCCTTTTGTATTTGTATTGAACAGAGTTCTTTGTCTGTGTCTTTTAGGTGCCGCAACGTTTTCAGCGTGGATGCCGGTTATGAAGAAGAAATGCGGTGAGTAAGCGTGGTATGCAGCGCCTCTAGATGTTTCCACGCTAACCCGGAATGTCTTTTCCCTCTTGCAGATGGATCAGAAGTTCCGGAGACAGAGTTCCCCCAGAGCGGCTGGGATTCAGATAAGCGTTTGAAGCTCGTACAGTCTTTACAAATAAGCGAAGATTTGCTGAATGCCTACTAATGCCTTTTTTCTGTTCTTTTCCCTTAGGAAGCGGCGTGCCGGGATGGGAATGACACCGCCGAAGATGCCCGCAGAACAGAAGGAGCGATGAATGATGGGCAGAAGCGCTGCAAGGTAAGGCTGCTCTTAACGGTGTTCTTGTTCTTGCAGGAGCTGAGGGCAGAAGAAAGATGCAGGCCTACTGGAGACCGATCCGAACGCGGTGAGTGTCACGCTGCAGGTGCAGAAAACACAAAGCATGTTTCTCAGCCTGGGCATAGCTTAAATAGTCTCTGGGTATCCCAGGTGTCTCTGGGCTGAACCACACCCAAAAGACTAGACTGCACATGCAGTTCTGGGAACCGAAATATGTGGGGGCATCCATCTTGTCCCCATCAATGCACTACAAGTCCAATCCCCAATGTTATCCTATGGGAGTGAGTGAGTCTGGTGCCACAAGCGCCAAGTCTGACTCCAAGTGGGTCTTTGGAGGGATGGAGAGGCCCTTGAGGACCATGTAGGTGATCGTGGCCTGGCTCCAGCCTGACATCTTGGAGGGCTGGGGACATGAGGGGCAGGAATCATGACACATATTAGCCCTTGGCATATTAGAGGGGGAAGGTTGGTGGGACGTATGGAAGAAAGGGGACTATGTACTATGAGTACTCTAGTCACAATGGTGAGTAAGTAACAAGTTACTTACCTGTAACTGTCGTTCTTCAGCATGGGTGTAAAGACTGGAGGGGGGGGTCTGCACTTCCGCTCTCTATATGATAGAGGAGAGGCACAGAGACCCCTGCCAAGATTCTCTATCACGGTAGCAATGGAAGAGCAATCAAGGCCTAGCTTCCCCAGAGGTGATGCGAGCTGGTTCTGAAGTACAGTGTAGTCCCCGAGCACCCACGAAGGAATGTCCACACACTGTATCGGTTAAAACCCAGTCTTTATATAATTAATATTCAACGTCATATACACAATCATGATAACTCACTTTGTACTCCAAAAAACAACAATGGTAAATATGTACAATTCTAAAGTGGTACCACTAACGTTATTAGATCTTATTAAAGTGCATACGGTCAGAATGACACAAAGATCAAAATAAAGAGGAAGCCAGCAGTAGAGAGAGGAAGGAAAGCAAGATGGTTGAACAATTGGCAGAATACTGATAACTACAGTTAAACACAGTTCTGTGTGGAGATCCCCCCCACCTGGGCAACCTGTAGATGAAAGATACATGCCCAGTCCATATATTGTTCCCACTAGACTTTCCAATAGTTCGGCAACTCCAAAGTACCTTGGCGTTGAGCGTTCCTCGTCAGGGAAACCGACAACCCTTCTTGAGTGCCCTCCGTTTAAGGCAGGAGTCATGGGTCGAACGTCCGACGGAGAACAGGCCGATCTACGACGGTGAAGTGGCCGCGTCGTTCATAGCGGTGCTCGTTGACGGGGAAGCTTAAACGTCCTGCAAGGAAGAGGCGTGCGGGGCACCTCGGTGTCGATAGTTCTGGACCGCAAACAGTTGAAGAACTGTGGCCCAGCAAGGGCGTTGAGTCGTCGGCGTCTCTGTGGTCTTTGGGTGGCGGGAAACCCACCAGTGGATGCTCCTCGGCGTGTCGACGTTCAGGCCTTCTCCGGCAAGATACAGCGACGAGAGCGTCCTTGGATCAATGAAGTTCTTAAGCAATGGGAGCACGGCGACGGCGGTCGGCGACAGTGGTGGACAACAGTCCGGGCGCTTCTCCTTGGAGTTCCGCAGCAATCCCCGTATCGGGTCGGCAGCCTGCCGAACGTCTGTCTACCAGGGAGCATAGGCAAAGATCAGCTGTGCACGATGGTCCCTCGCAGCTCGAGAAGAGGGCGCCTTACCAGGTCCTCACTGGGTCAGTTCTTGAGGCACAGCAGCTTTCAGATTGCGAAGGAGAGCAACAGCAATTCTTCTCGTCCAGCAGGGCTCAAGGTTAAGCTTCAGTTACTCCATTTACTCATCGTAGTGGACTTCAGCTTCCGAACACGATTCCTAGCAGCGAGAGGTCCCCAGATATACTGTTGATCTCCCATTCATTCTGCTGGGTCATACTCAAGCATCCAATCACGACTACGGCATTCATGCAGGCAGGCAGCCAATCAGGCACACGAGTTATTCAGGCCATTCACTTCTCTCCAGACACTCACAACAAGTTATGTGTATTGGGACAAGTACCGAGCCATTCAACACTCCAAGCTCCATTCATACCGGTTTCGGGCAGGGCGGTCTCAACCATTGTGTAAAACACCATATACTAGACGGCCACAACATAGAAAGCATATTCGTCACACTCTCCATTCACCAAGGTCGCACCCACAGGCGTACCCACAACATACGGTCTTTGAGAAGGCTCCAGCCAGTCTGGTCGGCACTTCCCCATCCCCACACTACCATATATGGAACTTCCACCCAACAGCCAGTCAGGGGGAAGGGACAGAGGCAGGGCTTCCCAGGACTTTGGGAAGATCAAGGTAACAGGCGATGGAAGTCAAGAGGCCATGGGGGCCATTTTGTCTCCATCTGGAATCTACCGATTCCAATGACAGGGCCTGGGCATCCCAAAATGGAGGACGCTCAGGGCACCAGTCATTTCAGCAAAGAGATGCCACCAGCCCGTACCCTGCTCTGTGGGTCACACACAGGTGCCCAAAAACATACACTAGGGGCACAGGGTTGTACCCCTACACATGGGTGCCCACGGGTCTGTTCACCAAACCAAAGAGAGAGAGCTGCACCGCCAGGAGTCCCACATGAACTCCTGAGCGGAAAATACGACAGAACACACGATAAAAACAGTAAAGGACAAGGATGCGGAGGCCCTGTCCCTCCGATGCATTTCCAGCATCACAATGGGTCTGGCATGGATTCACATGCTCATGAATATTCCCCGTCAGGCTGGGAATCCTCTGTAAAAGAAAAAAATCAGTTTCAGTTTCATTTCTGAACTGTCTTTCTACTAATAACCAATCACTGGTCTCTGGGTCATACTGCCCCCAGCCAATGACTGCCCTCTACCTAAGCCCCTCCTCTGGCAGCCATCTTCAGATTTGGTAGCATGTAAAGTGGTAGTAGGACCAAGAGAAGATCCACAGACCCATGCTGGAGAATAACAGTTACAGGTAAGTAACTTGTTCCTTCTCCAGCATGGGGTCTGGTTATGGATTCACATGCTCATGAATAAAAGAATATATAGCAGTACACACATGCAAAACCACGAGAAGTGGCAAGGCTCAACATTAGGCATTTCAACAACTCAACATTAAGTATCTCTTACCTCCTCACCAGGCTCCCCTTCAAGCAAACAGGTTGCGCAGCACTGCTTGGCCGACTCTGGACTCCTCCCTGGAATCCCGGTCGACGCAGTAGAATTTCGTAAAGGTGTGCGTCGACCTCCACTTAACAGCCCTGCAGATGTCCAGCAGGGGCACACTAGACAAGAACGGCGTAGTTGCAGCGATCGCTCTGGTCGAATGGGCTCTCGGACGGCCAGGCAACGGTCGGTTTGCTGACCGGTGACAGTGCGTGATGCAGCCGGAGAGCAACCTGGAAATGGAGGCCTTGGAGAGGGCCTTCCCTTGGTTCACAGGGCCAAAGTGCACAAACAGCTGTGACATCTTCCAAAAGTTCTTTGTGCGGTCCACGTAGAACTTCAGCCCTCTAGCCACATCCAGGAAGTGCAAATTCCTCTCAGCCGGCGACAAAGGAAAAGGGAAGAAAACAGCTAACACCAAGGGCTTGTTGAGACGGAAGTCCGACGGCACCTTGGGTGTGAAGGAGGGGTGCGTCCTCAGCACGACCCTAGTTGCGTGGAAAGTCAAGTACGGAGGCTTACAGGAGAGGGCATGGATCTCTCCCACTTGTCGTGCGGAGGTGATGGCCACCAGGAACGCCGTCTTCCACGATATGAATTTCAGAGGTGTCGAATGCAGAGGCGCGAACGGAGGACCCATGAGCCTAGACAGCACCACATTGAGCTCCCACACCGGGACCGGAGCCTTCACCGGCAGGAACAAGCGGAAAAGTCCTTTCATGAACTCCTTAACCAGGCGATGTGACCACAGCTATGATTGCCCCGGAGTTCTGGTGTAGCAGGAGAAAGCCACCAGATGGATCTTGATAGAAGTGTGCACCAGCCCGGCCTTGGTCAGCGACAGCAAGTACGGCAGCACTTGAGGGGCCGTAATCCATAGAGGGTTTATCTTCTGTGCATGGCACCAGACGGTGAACCTCTTCCATTTATGTTCATAGCACTTGAGAGTCGAAAAAGCCCTGGCCTTGGTAAGCACCTCCTTGCAGTCCGCCGGGATCTCGTATCCTCCAAACTCTAGCGCTGCAGGAGTCAGGCCTGCAGGTTCAGTGACCCCGGGTCGTGGTGCAGAATCGCGCATCCTTCCCTGGCGAGAAGATCTGCGTCCGTCGGAAGCTTGACTGGAGAGGATGCAGACATCGGTCTGGGTACCAAATCTGCCTCAGCCACGCCGGTGCGACGAGGATCATCCTGCGCCGGGACTGTCTGAGTTGACTGATGAGTCCCAGAAGCAATGGCAACGGTGGGAACGCACAGAGAAACAGGCCGCCCGGCTGGGTAAACCTGCTGACAAACCTCCGGCACTTTGTGTTTGGTCCGTCGCAAACAGGTCGATCTGGGGATTGCCCCATCGTCGAAACAGCAGGTCCACCTGATCTTGCTGTAGCTCCCACTCATGGCAATAGCGCAGTTCCCTGCTGAGTGAATCGGCGACAGTGTTCTTCACTTCCGCTAGATGAAAGGGTACCAGGAACAGCATCTGGGCGACGGCCCAGTGCCATAGGTCCTGCACTTCCTTGGAGAGAGCTGGGGATCAGGTGCCCTCCTGCTTCCGAATGTAGAACATTGTGGTGGTGTTGTCGGTGCAGACGCGCACCACCTTGCCCTTGAGGGATGGTAGGAAAGACATGAGGGCCCAAAACACGGCTCGGAGCTCCAGAACGTTGATGAGTAATGTTCTCTCCTCTGGGAGCCACAGGCCTCTTGCGTGGAGATTTCCGGTATGTGAGCCCCATTGCTCCAGGGAGGCGTCCATCGTCTCCTGATGCACTGGGGTTTGGAAGTCCGTGCCCGCCGCGAGATGTGCACAGACACCCCAACACCAATCGCTCGACGGAATGTCTCGTTGAGGGCGATCTTGTCCTCAAAGGCTTCCTGCTGCTTGCATCCAACGGGCATCGAACTCCTGCAGCGGCCGCATCCACAGCCTGCACAGTCGAACGAGGTAGATGCATGACTACATCATGCCAAGCAGGGACTTGATGGACCTCACCCTGGCAACATCCATGGTCAACAGCCGTAGTACCTTGCCCAGGATGGCCTTTATCCCGTCCTCCGACGTTGCAGCTAGGCGCGCCACTGTGTTGAGTCTGGCTCCTAGGAACTGAGCGTCCTGTGATGGCTCCAAGCAAGACTTTGCATAGATTATCGAGAACCCCAGTTCCGTGAGCAGGCGGACGGTCCTCGCTGTGTGTTCAACGGCGAGTTCCTTTGACTTCGCTCGGATGAGCCAATCATCCAGATAGTGGTAGACGTGGATCCCCTGCAGGCGCAGCCGTGCTGCCACTGGTGTCAGGCACTTGGTGACGACCCTTGGGGCCGACTTCAAACCGAAGGGAAGGGCCTTGAATTGGTAGTGCCGCCCTTGGAGCACGAAGTGCAGAAACTTTCAATGCCCCTTGAGACTGGGGATGTGGAAATAGGCATCCTCCAAGTCCAGCGACGACAGGAAGTCGCCTTCCTCCAGCTATCCCAGCAAGTGCTGAAGGGTGAACATCCGGAACTTCTAAGATTTTATGTATTTGTTTAGGCGGCAGAGATCTAGAATGGGCCGCCAACCACCGGTCTTCTTTCGGATAAGGAAGTACCGCAAGTACACTCTGGAGCCTCTTTGGAACGATAGCTATTGTGCCCTTTTTCAGCATTGCTCGCACCTCCAGCAGCAGCTGCGGAATGTGGTTTTCTTTCCTGGCCACAGGTGAGAAAATGGGACACTTCCTTTGGAACTCCACAGTGTGTCCGTGGGCCAGGGCATCCAGCACCCAACGGTCGGTGGAGATGGACTTCAACTCGCCGACGAAGTTTGCCAGCAGGCCTCCCATCAGGGGGCTCAGGTGGGGGCCCGATGTCACAGCCGGTTCAGTCCTGCTTCGCCAAGCCCGTACCACCTTGGGCCCCTTGGCGACGACAATGTCCTCTGGCCTTGCTGCGGCCTCTGTAGGCTTCCTGGGACGAAGAACGGGTCGCTTGACGGTATGAAGAAGAGCTGCCACCGAATCCTTTGGAGGCACCCTGTGACTTGCCTGCAGAGGACCGAAAGGACGGCCGCCGTCGATGGAGCGTGCACAAGGCACGGGCCGTCTCGGTGTCTGCCTTGATGGCCTGCAGTGACTCGTCCACTGCCTTGCTGAACAGGTTGTCCCCGTCAAAGAGCATGTCCAGTACCCTCGCCTGCACATCTTGACGGAAGTCGGCGGCCCTGAGCCAACCACACCGGCGAAGGCAAACGCTGTTGCCCATCTGGCGGAAGCCGGTGTCAGCGATGTCCGTGGCCACCATGATGGTGTGGTCCGAAGCCACCTCGCCTTCTTGCAAGATTTCAAGAGCCTCCCTCTTGTCGTCTGGGAGGAAGTCCAGGAGGGGGGCGATTTTAAACCACAGCTCCCTATCGTAGTGGGCCACGATAGCGAGAGCGTTGGCCACCTTGATGGTGGTCGCCGCCGACGAGATGACCCGACGTCCCATGGCGTCCAGCTTCTTCCCCTCGCCGTCCGGCGCGGAAGTGTAAGTCGATGCCGTCGCCCCTGCCGATTTCTTCTTGGCCGCCGCAGAGACCACTGAGTCCGGGGACGGCTACGTTTTGAGGCACATAGGTGCAGAGTCTGGGACCCAGTACTTCTTCTCGTACCGGATTCGAGGGTGGGTTCTTCAGGAGGGACAGCCCTTTGTCCCAGATGCCCAACAGTGCGACCGAGAGCACGGTCTTCCTCTTGGCCTCTCGTCGCTGATAAAGGAATCCCTCCTTCTTCTGCTCTTAGGGACGTAATTGAAAAAGCTCTGAGGCCCTAGTGATCATGGCGTGAAACGAGACAATTTCGTCGGGAGGTGAAGCCCAGGTGGCGGCAACGGGAGATCTGTACCGTCGTCGCCGCCGTTGTCCGTCCCCGCCGTCTCGTCCCTCGTTGGAGGGGAAGGAGGTGAAGGATGGCTGGGAAGGTGGACTTCCCTCCGCTTGGATGGAGGCCCCCTGACGGTCCAGGCACCGCTGGATCACCCGCCAGAGGTAAGGGCATCCTTGTCCTTATTTTTGAACACAGGGTGTGCAGGGCTAGTAAGATGTCCTCCAACCTGTCCATTGGTGGTTGTTAGGCAGAATCCTGTGCAGTGCCCTTAGGGACCACTACACACAATTAAGACTACAAGTGGCAACACAAGTTCACCTTTGGTACAAGACTGTACTACACTGTTAAAGTGGTAGCAGTAGCGGAGTAACCAGACTTATCTCAAGAGCAAATGAGCAGTAGTAGAGTTTACACAAAGGACTACAATTACTGTGACTCAAGCAAACACTGACTCAAGGTTTTTGGTTTAAAAAGTAAAAGTGCATTTATTTCTAGACCATCTGTTCGTAAAACACTTGACTTCTATTAGTTTAAAATCACACGAAAAATACACTACACACAACCAATTCACTTTGTGCAGCACAATTCAAGATAAGTACCTTTGGATTTGACAGACCGGTGTTGTGAAACAGAGACGTTACCGGGGGTACAGATGCGAACACTTTTTGACAGTAATGACAGTTCAGTCTTATTAAAAAAATGCGTACCCGCGGGAAGAAATGTTACCGTAGTTAAACCACACTTAGCACATGAATCAACACAAGAGAGTTGGGGATAAAAATCATAGGCAATACTTTTGTCAAGGCAGATAGAATCAGAGGACACTTTCCTACAAGTGAATAAAAGTCAATAGGCCTGCGCCAGTGTCAAGTGGAACAGGGTTCCTGTTGTTGAGGATCACACGGTTAGTACAGTTCACAATTCGAGATTGCCAGGAGTACTTAGATATTGTCAAAAGAGGAAGCAAAAGTTATAAGAGGGAAGGAAGATAAGGACAAGCCTTTTGTGAGGAGAAAGGGGTTCACCCCAGTTCCTCGAGGTCGGACACAGTGCCTTATTCAAAGTGAAGAAGAGCTAGTGCTATGGCAGTTGTTCCTGATAGTTCCTGCAGACTCACGGTTCCTGTGGCTTCATTCGTGGAGACAAGGAGGAGGATGTCTGGAGCGATCTGCACTACCCAGGGATGAAGCCAGCAGCAGCAAAAGCAACGGTGAATAAAAGGTGCGCTCATTTAAAAGAGGAGAGGCTCTTCAGGTGGCTATCCGGACCACTACAGCTGTGTGCCGCGATTTCGACCAAGAAGAGGATCCTCTGCCTGTGGAAGATGAGCTGGTTGATCCCACCAGCCTCAAGGGAAGAAGACTCCAGACTGGATCTTCTCTTGTCGCTGAAGGGTAGATAGCTCAGGACTGCAGCAGGGCTTCACCTGGACTCGGTAGTTGCAGCAGCCATCTTCTTCTCTGCTTCTCTTCGGTTCCTTGCAGTTCCAGTGGCGACTTTGACTTCCAGCCCAAGAGTCCTGCCTTTTATACGAAAATCCCCCATTCACGCAGCCTGGCTGTCAATCACACAGCAGGGGGGATGTCCGGCCCAGACAACCACCTCAGCCAATCATGACAAAGTGCGACTTCGGTGTCCAAGGATACCCTGTGGAGGGGGTGACTACACCCCTCCCTCACATTCAGCCCACCTAGACACCCAGGCGCCAAAAGGAGGGCTTCTGGGGAGAAGCCCGCCAAAAGACGGTGAACAAAGAAGGCAAACCTGGTTTGCAGCGCAAAGTAAAATACAAGAAGGACTTTAACAAAAAAGAAATAGCGAATAAACCCGACCAGAGCCAAAAGAGAAAGTATTTGGTCAAGCGGGTTTATGTTCGAGGCTAATATGATAGCCTGGAACAGTACCACGTTTATATAGTACAAGCGAGGTAGAAAAGTTAGGGTAGATACCACTGCCACCAGCCAAGTCTAAATGGTAAAAGAGCAAAACAAAGCTCAGAGAGGCACAGACAAAAAGGGATAGGAGTTAACCCTTTCCAGCACTCCATGTAAGATGGGGTCTACTGGGTCTGTAGTTTTAAATGACTATGTAAAGTAAATGGGAACTTAACATGCTTTCTGGGGGACAGTAGTCAGCCCCAGAAAAAAGGAGTCAGTGGGAAGTCTCAAAGACAACCCTGTGTCACTGCACTGAAGGTGCTGTGTAACACACATAAAAGTGGGGTTCATGGAGTGGTGTCCTCCAGAGCCCACGATCACACAAACAGTAGAAATAAACATGGCAAAACACATGTAAGAGTGGGAAAAAGGCTCACACTCTTACCAAGTGGAAAAAGTAAACTCCAGAAATCCAGCAAAGCTACTGGGGAACTCACTAGATGAGGGAAATTAGCCATAGAATGGCAATTCTCCATAAGAGTGGTGGCAGTGGTTGCGACGGGAGCGTCGGCAGCGGGGTGGTGTCCTCCGGTTCCTTATCGACCTGCCATTCCTCAGCTCTCTTGTCGCTCTCCACGTCAGCCTCATCGGGGTCCTTCCCGTAGGACCTGACCTCGACAAACCTTTTGTCAAGAACTGACTTGAGGCCTGAAAGCTCGTCCACGGAGGAGATATCCGAGTACCGAAAGACTATCGTGCCCTCCCCCTCTTTTTGGCCCGGGGCTTCACGGGGGTCTTATCGATGGGCAGGAAAGACTATTCCCTCCAGGTGGGCAGGGAAACTCTTGGCTAGGGGGCCGCCTCCACTTGGGCCGCCTTTGCGTTTTTCGCCAGGGATGCTACCACTCCCTCAATGGAAGCCTTAGTCCGGTGAATCTAGGTCTTCACGACCTTCTGCGCGTCTGAGGCCTTCACTGTGGGTGTAGGGTCAATGCCTCGCTCCCCCTTGGCTTTCTCCGTCGGAGACGACCGGGCCTTGTACAGAAGCTTACCCGGGTTGTCCGACTTACTTTTCGTTGAGCCGGAGCGTAGGCTCGTGGTTGATGGCGTTGGCAATGATGCGCCCGGCCTGGCAGCCGCGGAGCCCGTACCAACGGCACTCCCGGTGCCCGCGGACTCACAGTGCTTTGCCTTATGTTGGGCCCCCGTCGCCAAGCGCCCTCAAAGGTCTTAGAAGACAGCTCAGATTTTCTCTTTGGAGAAGTACGTTGCCGGGGCTCACCTGCCGCCGGGCTCTTCATCTCCCGCCAGTCAGCGAGTCGCTTGTGACGGTCCTTCATGGTACGGAAGGACATGTTCTTGCAGAACGCACAGGCCTCCTCCACGTGCGATTTGTCCGAGTGCAGGCAGTAGAGGCACCGCGAGTGCCCATCCTCCTTGAAGACGTTCTGCAGTCCACATCCTGGGCAGATCCTAAACAGAGGCGTCGAGTCTCCTTAGTCTTCGGCCATGTCCACGAGGGGTAGGCCACAAAGATCTTCTGGAATCCTCCAAGAAGTGAAATTCGACTAAAATTCACCCTTGGGGGCGTAGAGATTTCTGAAACGGGTCCCCGTTAATCGGAAGATGAATCGGTGGAGCTTGAAGCTCAATTTGACTGAAAAAACGCAATACGCAGTATAAGCTCTAGAGCTAAGCATGAGGACTCCAAACACTTGCACGCGTGGTAAAAATCTGAAGATGGCTGCCAGCCAGAGGAGGGGTTTAAGTAGAGGGCAGTCATTGGCTGGGGGCAGTATGGCCCAGAGACCAGCGATTGTTTATTAGGAGAAAGACATTTCAGAAACTAAACTGAAACTGATTTCTTCTTTTACCAAGGATTCCCAGCCTGAAGACGGGGAATATTCATGAGCATGTGAATCCATGCCAGGCCCCATGCTGGAGAACTTTAATTACTCATACGTCCCGTCCCCTTTCCTCCATCCTTGTGGGTGATTCCACAGAGCAAGAAACATAGGGTGGAGCTGTGATAGACTGCCTCATATCTAGGATGAAGCAAAAAGGTTCCTCAGAACCGCCTGACCAAACGCTGCATCGCGCTTAGAGCTGGTGTCCAGTGAGTAGTGCTTACAGAAGGCCGACGGAGTGGCCCAAGTAGCCTCCTTGCCGATGACATCCCAAGAAGCATGTCTCTGAAACACGACAGCTGTGGTCTTGGCTCTGACTGCATGAGCATGAATCCCCGCATGGCCGTATACGCCTCCAAGATAGCCTGAACAAACAAACGGGCGATGGAAGCCTCAGAAGCCTGAAAACCGGAGGAGGAGCCCCCAAAGGTCATAAACAATGGCTCGGACTTCCTGAAGGATTTTGTCAGAGAGAGATACAACTTGAGGACCCTCTTGAGGTCCAACAAATGCAGGACCCTTTCTGCCTCGGACTGCGGGTTCGGGAAGAACACTGGTAGACAGATCTCTTGATTCATATGAAATGGAGTGACCACCTTGGCAAGAAATTTGGGCGAGTACGCAGATGACCTTGTCATTGTGAAACGTGGGGAAGGGCTCGCACGAAGACAACGTCTGCAGCTCACTAACCCAACGCGCAGAAGTGAGAGCCACCAATAAAACAGTCTTTAGTGTTAGGCAGAATCCTGTGCAGTTCCCTTAGGGAGCACTACAGAGGATTAGGACTACAGGTGAGAGCAATAAATCCCCTTTGGTATCAGTCTGTATCACAAAGATTTAGTTGGTAGCTGTGGCTGAGCAGTCAGACCTATCTCAAGAGGGAGATGAGCAGTATTCAGGGTTTACACAATAGGCCTTCAGTACTATGGAACTATGGAACAAGGAAACACTGACCAAAGCCTTAGAGTAAAATAATATATTTATATATTTTATACACTTCTAGTTAAACACATCTATCACAGTTCTTAAGCAAGTTAAATTCGGTCAATGAAAGTATACACAACTCCCTAGTTAAATTGTAGACAAGTTTGAGTAAGAGTGAAAACTGAGCAAAACGGCACAGTGAAAACCAAACACAAATGGCACTCTAGCAATTTCTCACAAGGGAGGGAAAGCACAAGTTATACAGAAATATCTTCTTACACACCCTAGCAACACTTCCCAGAAGTTTGTGAACCAGTTTGAAAAAGTTTGAGCAAGGCAGTACATCAGTATAGAAAATACTTAAATGAAAACTGAGCAAAATGGCACTTCACAAGGTTTTAAAAGTGATTTGATTTATTTATAGAGCGCTTTACACCAAGGCGTAAAAGTGGGGAGCGAAGGGTGGTTATAAGAAGTAGGTGCATCAACACAGTTCTAGTTCAATCTAGAGAAGGCAGTTCTAACAAATTTAGCCAGAGTCAGTAGGCCTGTGCCAGAGTAAATGGTATAGGGCAAGGGCCCAGGAGCAAAAATGTTCTTGTAGCTGCAGTCAAGTCTTTGGTTAACGATTTTGAAAAGGTGGATGCAGAAGGTGAAAGACAATGTTAAGAGAGAGGGGCGGCCAACCCAACAGGTAGGTAAAGGATTTAAAACACCCTTAACTCTACCGCGCAGAAAGGGCGGCCTGGCGGAACAATGTACCTTTAAAATGAAGAAGTGGCTCCTGCGGTGTTAGGAAAGATTTCTTAATTGTGGGTAATTTTCCTTCCATGTGGCAACCCCTAAACTTTTTGCTGTTGTTTTCACCATGATCTAAACTTTGCCAGAGAAGTGCAGCCTTCTGCCGCACTCCTCTGGGCTTACGCTCCATTCTTACGGGGAAACTGACATGCCCTTAAGACAGTCAGTACCGGGAAACGTTGTTTTCCGTAGTTTCCTTATTATGTTGCAGCTTTCACGCAACATGGCACAAGAGGGCACTGTAAGCTAAGTTACTGCTCTCTTGGGTCTCTAGTCTTCTACAGGCCCTAGATACTCTCTTTGGATTGTAAATGAACGGTGCAAGTGAATCACGGACGGGATTGGTGGCAGCAATCGTTTCTTGTGTTTTTGAGCTCCTTTTGGCGTTTTAAGCGTGTTTCTCGTGCTTAGCCCAAAATGGTGGCCTGGCTCCCAAAATGGCCAGACCACGAGGCTCTTTGTCCTGTCCGCTGACCGTCTTGCCCCCTTCACCTCCCCCAGGTCGAGCCGACCCGAGGCCTTCCTTATTTGGGCATGTACTTTCCCGCGAAACACAGATGCTTCTACAGGCATGTGTGTGCCTCCAGGATGGGGGCTGGGATGTCTGGTCCCAATACACTTCATGGACGCCAGAGAGTCTAGGGTGGTGTGAATGCCTGGGACCCCCGTGGTCCGTGATAAGGTCCACAGATGGTGTGAGTGTTTTATGAGCGTATCTCCCATTGGGTCCCCTCCGTTTTGGCGCGAAGGGAACCGTGGATAAGAGGGGGCTGGAAACGCCACTACCATGTCGATCTCCTGAGTTCTCACGAACAAAGGAATACAGGAGCCAAGTATCCTGCAACCACGAGGCTGAACTGAGGAATCACTGGTGACCCGCTGAAGGACTGCTCCTCTGCACTGCTGTCGCTTTCTGAAACCCTTTCTACCTCGGATCGAACAAGAAGGCCTGTACTGGTACTTCGACCCTTGGAATAGTGGGAACAACTATTCTCGGCATCTTCACCATCTCCTGCACGTAAGCCTTCGGAAGTGTCTCTGGGCCATCCAGCAGACTGACCAGCATACCCAGGAGACTTGCTCTGTACCCGCCGTCAGGTTGTGTTGTATTACGAGTCCTTGTCACTCTCACACGATTCGTACACTTGGCATTCCCAGGTCCGAAGTGAGTAGTGTACATTTGGCTGAAATACACACGGCCGCTCCGTTGCCCTGCTGTGGTAACAAACTGTGCGGGTTCACTGCGTTTGGGATGCCCTCTACACGAGGACGAGACGTCCCCTGCTCCTATCTGAACCTGCCAGCATTGAAACTGACGTGGAGAAGCCTGGGTCTGCTTTCATCGGGGACCGGTGAGTAGCATCGCTAGGAACTGGTCTCCCTCCTGCAGGAGCCCATAGCTTTTCCCCGCTGTGTCTAACAGCACGCCTTTCCGTACTCGCGCTCTGCTTCTGCCCACAGTGGAGGCTGCGCTTGAGTCGCGGAGCTCTGTTCATCTTCATTTGTTCACCGAACTAAACTGCATGATTCCCTCGAAGAGACTCCCCTTTTTGCCCGTTGGCACCAGCGTGTGCAGGTATTTTTGAGCACAAGGCTCCACTATTCGTAGGGCTTGGACTTCCTTTTAGTTAGGTGCCTCTGAAGGCGGACTGGGTCTAATTATTATTCGCACGGCCTGTTTTCCTCCCCATCTAGGTGGTCTACACATTTCGGGTGTCTAACTCGTTAGACTCGTTTGTATTTGTATATATATTGTATTGGTTTGGTATGTGTTGGTTTACTGGAGTTTTATTGTGATTTCTCGCTACGGTCAATGTTACAAAGGCCTTGTAATAAATGTGTATATATTTTTAATATAACACCTGCTTGGAGTAATTTGTAAGAGTCCTTGCTTTGTGTGCTCATTGCGGGCTTTCAGTCACCCTCACCCCTCTTGAGACCTAGTCCTGACCGCCGCGATCGCTACCTTGATTGGTCTGGCTTGTCCAGAGGTTACCCTGTTTCAAGAAACAAGGCTGGCCTTCTGAACCTCTGCGCCTCCAGGACAGAGTTCAGAAATCTGTCTTAACATGCGGTGGTGGTTGTTCCTGGTAGTTCCTGCAGTTCGGGGGATCCAGCAGAGGAAGAGAGGCTCTCGTTGTGGAGGAAGGTTTGAGTTACTGCACTACCCAGGGATGAAACCAGCCGTGGCGCTGCCCGACAAATAAAATGTACGCTCCTTTAAATCTCGGTCCGGGTGGACTGGTGCCTGGCTATCCGGCCTCCGGGTACAGGGTACTGGCGATTCGACCAAGGCAGGTCCGGGAAGGCGATTGGCAAACTGGTTGGCCCCACCAGCTCAAGGGAAGAAGGCTCTTTCAGATGAAGATCTTCTCTCGTCGTGTGGAGAAAAGTGGTGAGACGCTGCAGCAGGGCTTCACCGGAGGTTCAGTCGTTGCAGATGTCTTTGGCTTCTCTCCTCTTTGGCTTCTTAGTTCCAGTGGCAACGTCTTGCTCTTCCAGTCCTCAGCACCCTGCTTTTATACAAAAAGATCCCCATTCATACAGCCTAGCTGTCACTCACACAGTGGAGTGGTCATCTTGGCGGGAGACCCTCCAGCCTATCAGGATAGAGTGCGACATGGGTTGCTGAGGCAACCCTGTCCAGGGGTCCTACTCCCTCTCCCACACAACGGACCCACCCCAGACTCAGTGGCGCCGAAGCCGCCAAAAGGACGAACAAAGGTTCCCCGACCTTGGTTAGGAGTTTAGAGAAAGACACTAGAAAGAAGTTATATTAAAGTCCTGGCAAATAAAGCCTACCAGAGTAAAGTTAGTAATAAAATAAAACGGCGGTATGTTAGAAGCTGTTAGTAAAAGTGGTAGCCTCGAACAATGGGAAAATCCCATAGGGAAATATTTGCGGTCGAATATTTACGGTAGTAACCACTGCCACCAGTCAAAGTTTTGAGAGAGGGACTGTACGGTACCCTCTCGAAAATGAACATAAGGGAAAAACTATTAACCCTTTCCAGTACCTCCATAGTAAGATGGGTTGTACTGGTTTAGTTCATAAAAATTGACTAGTAAAGTCAATTGGGACTTTACATGCCTGGGAGGCAGTAGTTAGTCCCAGGGTATGGAGTCTATGTTTGGGGGTCGCTACGACACCCCTGTGTCACTGCATGGAGGGTGCTTTGTAACACATGTGAATAAAGATGGTTCCTCTGGAGGTGAGAAAGACCCCATAGACATTAAACACAAAAATAGCCTAGAACACACATAGCAAAAATGCCTAAGAGTGGGAAAAAGAGTCTCACTCTTAGCAGGAGAAAAATACAAACCTCGATAGGTAAGGGAAATTAGCCATAGAATGAGAATTCTCCCTAACATATAGCATCACCAAGTGGATGTCCACAGAAGCCATTGGCTCGATTGGCTTACGTTGGAAAGCCGCCAGAACCACAATGAGGCCCCAGACCGGATGCTGACTATGCACAAGAGGAAAATACCTCGGTAAACCCCATAATGTGGTTCTTAACCACCAGGTTGGCTGCTGAAAACACATACTGCTCAGGGGTTCTTGTAAGCCCTGATGGCCGCCAAATAAGTGCGGCAAGTATCCACCTAAACTCCAGAACAAGCTAGGTATGCTGAAAAGGCCAGTACATCATACAGGGGACAGGTGACAGGGTCCAGACCCTTGTCGAGAGCCCACTGGCAGAAGCTAGTCCATTTGTCCTTATACTGGGACTGAGTCGAGGGCCTCCTGGCCTGCTAAAAGATGTCGCAGTTGTCATCTGAAAATTGAGCATGCTAAAGCCTCAGCTGATCAGGAACCAGGCTGCCAGGGCCAGTTTGGCCGGGTCCGGATGTTCCACTGCCCCGCCTGCTGCGCCAGGAAGCCCCTGCTGGGGATCGAAAGATGGACGGGACCCTGAGAGCACAACTGCAGCAAATCCAAAAACCAGGGTCTCGAAGGCCAGAGGGGGGCAAACCAGGATGAGGCTGCAACCAACAGAGGACTGGGAACTTGCAGAGGGTCCATTGGAGCAGAGGCGGGGTGTGAACACAACACCCGCGGATGTGCCAACAGATCTGGAAGGTGTCTCCCAGTGCCCCCCGACCATGAAGCAAACTGGGTGAACTTAGCATTCCGGAGAGATGCGAACAAATCCAGGTCTGCGAACTCCAATGCTGGAACAGGGGCAACAAGGAGTCGTCGTGCAACTCCCACTTGTAGGTGTTGAAAACCAAGCGACTCAACTGGTCCGCTTGTGCATTGCTGTCCCCTGGGAAGTGGACTGCTGAAATCCAAATCCCCTCCGTCAGGGCCCATTCCCAGATCAAAACCGCCTCCATGCAGAGGTACGGAGACGGGGGGGACGGGTGCCACCATGCTTGTTCAGGATAAAACCTCATAGTTGAATTGTCCGTCATGATCAGAACCGACCTGTACCTGATGAGGGGCAAGATCGCCTTGATGGCCTGGCCCACTGCCCTGAGCTTGAGCAGATTGATATGCAGGAGGTCTTCCGTCCTGGACAAAGCATCCGGAATCGTGTAGCCCTCCAGAGTAGCGCCCCAGCCCGAAAGAGAGGAGTCTGTGGTCACCAGCAGGGCAGGCTCTAGTCAGGTGAAGGGGGCCCCCACTAAAACATTGCCATGCATCAACCACCAGCGAAGATCGGGCAGCAGGAGCGGTGGTATTGGGATCCTGTCCGACTGAGAACAGGGTCTCCTGGTCCCAATTGGACACCAGGTGGATCTGGAAGCGCCTCATCTTGAGGCGAATGTGCTGTACAGTGAGCACGCAGGAGGCCATCAGGCTCAGAATGTGCTGAAACCACCATGCCAAAGTGGTTGAGTTGGCCAGAAAGTGGCCGTCATGATCTCTGCTTCCAAAAGGTCAGGGTTTTCCCAACTCCCTTGGAAGCAGATCCATAACCCAGGTTCCGAGTGCCAACCAGTCCCAATTGGGACCTTTTGGACCCAGTCCTGGCGCCAGTGGCACCAGGCTCATAAATATGCCCAGTGCCAGCGCTGGAAGCGCCGGGCTCATAATGCTTGGGTGGACTTACCTTCAGCAGACCATGCTGCTTACTTGCCTGCCAGTTGAGCCTCTGATCCTCTTCTGTTTGGAACTACTTTTCCTGTTGGGTGGGGCTGGAGCCACTCCCTAGATTCAGAACACTGGAACTCTTCTGGAAGGCAGGAACTCTTTTCTTACCAGGAACTCTTTTCTTACTTAGGCGTGGCTGTGGAAGGAGACACCTAAGCACTACAGGAGGCTATTTAAACCACACCCGGTGGATGAATCTTGCTTTGCGTTATTCTGCAACCTCTGCAGCAGAACGCTCATCGTGTCTTCTGCATCCGGTCCTGGGCCTAAGGAAAAAGGCTTACCATCCTGAATCCAGTCTTCAGCAACACCTATAAAGACAAGAAAGAACAGGTTAGCATTCCGGCATCTGAAAGGCAAAGGCTTACCATCCTGAATCCAGTCTTCAGCAACACCTATAAAGACAAGAAAGAACAGGTTAGCATTCCGGCATCTGAAAGGCAAAGGCTTACCTACTCTTCGTGCGCTCCGGAGGTCTTCACACTGCATTCCGCCATCTGAAAGACAAAAGTTTGCCAACTCTTCGCACGCTCCGGAGGCCTTCGGCGCTGCATCCCGCATCTGAAAGACAAAACAAGGTGCGTTTAAAGACATTGGGGAACTTTAATACTCACGTGCCATTACTCCTTTCCACATCTAATCCAGTGGGTATTCCGGCACCCTGCAGCCGCTCCGAACTCGTACCTGCAAAATAAAAAGACGGTTAGAGCGCATAGTGAAGCAGGCAACAAGCGCTTACTTACGTGCTTCCAGGCGCTTCTATTCATCACACGGGCTCCATCTTCAACTCACTTCAGCCCGTCATCCGCCATCGCCGGAACCCTGCAAAACAAGAGACATCATTACTAAAGACTTTAAAGACATTTGAATGACTCGAAACTTACCGTTCGTGCAGTAAACGACGGACAGCAGTCCTCTGAAGTCAAGAGGCCTGTGCTACCTATCCAGTGAAGAAACTGGTTACAGCACCCTGCCCCGAGGCAGATGGAGAGCTCGGCATTCACTTACCTAAGGTGAGAGCGTTAACCTTTGGGGGTCTACAGGAGAGGAGAAGAGGAAAGAGATACGGACACCCCAATAACCCCAGTTCATTAACCCCATATTTTCTATCTGCAGACATCTTACTCTACACGTCAGGCATACAGTGCACAGAGGTCCAGCCCAAAGAGCCAACCGGGTGCTACACATCACCTTTGAAGATACGGTAGTCGCCCAGTCAAGACCGGCGCCTCTGCGAGAATCAGGTGAGCGTTACAGTGGCCCACCACCATGCGGAGTGACATAAGCCTCTCGGGCGTGGGAAACACCAGCTGAATGGCAGTGTTCCAACGCACCCCTAGGAAGACTAGTTCCTGAGACTAGCATAACTGTGATTTCCTCTGGTTGAGGGAGAACCACATCTGATGAAGGTTATCCGCCAATCTCTGGCTGGAGTGCACCACCCCTTTGGGTGACCCCGCCATCACCAGCCAGTCATCCAAATATGGGTATAGATGACGGCCCTCCAAGTAGAGGAGGCCTGCCACTGCCCTCATCAACTTTGTGAAGACACGAGGGTCCGAGTTCAGGCCAAAGGGCAGCACCTTGCACTGAAAGTGGTAGGACATAATCGTGCCCCGCAGAAACTTCTGATGCAGTTGATAGATAGACACATGCAGGTATGCATCCTTGAGGTCCAGTGAACACATCCAGTCGACTGCACAGAAAGACTCAGCGATTTGCGCGAGAGTAATCATCTTGAAGCGTTCCAGCGGTAAAGACAGATTTAGAAATGACAGGTCCAGGATTACCCTCAGGCCAGCCAGGTTGTTCTTGGGTACCACACAAATCGTGGAATAGTAACCAAAGCTGCGGTCTGCAAGAGGAACCAGTTCTATCGCCTGCATCTCCAAGAGAGAAAGGACTGTTAGGGAGAATTCTCCTTCTAGGGCTAATTTCCCTCACCTAGTGAGTCCCCCAGCAGCTTTGCTGGATTTCTGGAGTTTATTTTTTTCCACCTGGTAAGAGTGTACATCTTTTTCCACTCTTACATGTGTTTTGGCCTATGGATATTTACTCATTGTGTGATCTTGGGCACTGGAGCACACCACTCCAGGTGCCCCTGTTCTTGTACGGGTTACACAGCACCTTTAGTGTAGCAACCCAGGGTTGTCTTTTAGACTTCCCTCTGACTCCATTTCGCTGGGGCTGACTACTGTCCCCCAGAGAAAGGTAAAGTTGCCATTTACTTTACATAGTCATTTGTACCACAGACCCAGTACACCCCATCTTACATGGAGTACTGGAAATGGCTAATCTGTACCCCTGTTCTGTCTGTACTTCCCTGAGCATTGTTTTGCTCTTTTAACATCTAGACTTGGCTGGTGGCAGTGGTATCTACCCTAACTTTTCAACCGCGATTATATTAGATAAACGTGGTACTGTTCTTGGCTATTATATTAGCCTCGAACATAAACCCGCTTGACCAAATCGTCTTTCTTTTGGCTCCGGTTGGGTTTATTCGCCATTTCTTTTTGTTAAAGTCCTTCTTGTGTTTTACTTTGCGCGGCAAACTAGGTTCGCCTTCTTTGTTCACCGTCTTTTTGGCGGGCATCTGCCAAGAAGCCCTCCTCTAGGCACCTGGGTGTCTAGGTGGGCTGAATGTGAGGGAGGGGTGTAGCCACCCCCTGCACAGAGTATCCTAGGAAACCCAAGTCGCACTTTCCCATGATTGGCTGAGGTGGTTGTCCCGGCTGGACAACCCCCTTGCTGCGTGATTGACAGCCAGGCTGTGTGAATGGGGGTTTTGCGCATAAAAGGCAGGTCTTTTGGGCTAGAAGTCAGAGTCGCCTCTGGAACTACAAGGAACCGAAGAGAAGCGGAGAGAACGACGGCTGCTGCAACTACCCCGTCCCGGTGAAGCCCTGCTGCAGTCCTGAGCCATCAACCCTTCAACGACTAAGAGAAGATCCAGTCCGGAGTCTTCTTCCCTTGAGCCTGGTGGGGATAACTAGCTCATCATTTTCAGCCAGAGATCTCCACCGTGGTCGAAATCGCTGCACACTGCTGCAGTGGTCCGGATAGCCACCTGCTGAGCCTCTCCTGTTTTTAAGAAGCACACCTTTTCGTTGTCGCTGCCGCCGGCTTCATCCCTGCGTGGTGCAGACCCCCTTCAGACGTCGTCCTTCACAACGAAGCTCCAGGAATCGTAGGTCTGCGGGAAACCAACAGGAACAACTGCCAGGGCTCCAGCTGCATTGTGGCAATAAGGTACTGTGTTCTACGCGAGGAAACTGGGTGAACCCCTTTTCTTCATCTCCAAGGCTCGTCCTTGTCTTCCCTCCTTCTTATAACTTTTGCTTCCAAACATTGACAATATTCAAGTACTCTTGGGCTATAGGGAATCGTGAATTGTCTAATTGTGTGATCTTCGGCACAGGCCTGCGGTGTCATCTAAACCTGGCTCCGCCCCTTTGACTTTTGAACTCCTGTTTCTGAGTGTTTCTCGATACTGTCTGCCTAACCTAAATATTGCCTGTGATTTTTGCCTCCAACTCCCTCTGGGTATCTCAGGTGCTAAGTGTGTTTTTACCCCGGTAGCACTTCATGTCACGGATACGCGTTTATTTAGTAGATCGAACCGTCAAAAAGTGATCGCAACCGTATCCGCGGTATCGTGTTTTGTTCAGAACACCGGTTCATTCAAACACAGGAGACTTACTGTACAAAGTGAATTGGTTAGTTGTAGTATATTTAACGTGTGGTTTTGTTTAAAGTTTAATAGAGGTGTTGTGTTTATAACTGATGGTTTAAAAATAAATGTACTTATAATTTTTTACCTGAAACCTTGAGTCAGTGTTTGCTTGAGTCACAGTAATTGTGGTCCCTTTGTGTAATCTCTGCTACTGCTCATATACTCTTGAGATAAGCCTGGCTGCTCTGCTACTGCTACCACTATAACTTAGTAGTACAGGCTTGTACCAAAGGTAAAACTTGTATTGCCACCTGTAGTCTTAATTGTGTGTAGTGGTCCCTAAGGGCACTGCACAGGATTCTGCCTAACACGGACCTCCTGTAAAAGAGCGGGAGACCCGATCTGACGAAGATGAGGATAGGATGGTAGAGGCAAAGAAAGAGGAAGACTGAAGCACGTGGAGACTACGGGTAGGATACAGTGGTTGCTAAAAAGATGGTTCCAGGTGTCCTGGAACAGAGCAAAACGGCCCCCCACCAGAGAGCTGTGTTCCCTGATATTGACACCACTGCTACTTTGCATCAGAGGTGGGGTCGGATGAGGGGTAGCGGAAAAACACACAAAACGTTGTCTGCTGCTTCCTCCTGTTGTCGCTGGGTGATCTGTCAGGCCTCTTTGTACCGCGGTCTCAGAACCGGAGAAAGCACAGGGTTTGAACTCAGTCCTACCCTCGGATTGAGGGAAGTATTTCTGACCTGGTTTTGTCAGTATGGTCAAGGACTTGGCAGTTTGAGTGGAAGTTTTCTTCTTAGTCAATTCGTCATCGGTGAACGAATTAAAAAGGTCCACGCCCTCAAAGGGCAGATCCTGCATGTCAGATAAAAACTTTGTGGCATGCATTCACGGCGTCCTTCTCATCTCGACCCCAAGGTACAGACCTCTGCTGGCTGTGTCAATGTGGGAAACTGAAGACTCCATGAGGGCCTGCGCAATGGCCTGGGCATCCACCAGACTGGCCTTGAAGGAGGCTTGCTAATCCGAAGGGAGGTTGGGCAGAAATTCCCTGAGCTCCTGCCACAGCTTCTGGTTAGCTGCAGCCAAGAGTGTCCGCGTTGGCTTGTGCAGATGCAGTCCTGAGATGGAGTAACATCGCTTTCCCAAGGACTTTGTTCTCCTTGGAGAGGCAACTGGAGGTGGCTTTAGTGGAGGAAGACTATGAAGATGATGGTTTAGAATACAACGAGGCCGCGGCCACCAAAGAGGAATCAGGCTGCGGGTGGGAGGCAGGGAGGATTGGCTCCCCATCCATCAGCCTAAACCTGCTGTCCAACGTCTGGTTTGTCTGGGCATTGGCCCTGGGCTTTTTCCAGACCCTCTGCGCTGCCTGCAGAACATCCTTCTGGAGGGGGATGCCAGACCAGATTGTGGTGCGTTTCCCCAAGACTTCTGCTAGCACACCCGACTCCCGGGGGCTTCCTCAGGAAGAAGGACCCCCCCGTTGCCCCCCCAAGAACTACGGAAGGCCTTGGAGGCAGTCATGAAAGGCCTTAAAGGATGCCGAGGGCTGATCATCATGGGTGTCAGTCATCCTCGTTTTCACCCCCTTTTCCCAGGCCTGGGGGAATCCAGGCCCTGGGACACAGGTGCCGAAAGGGGTGCCCCCTCAGGTCCGGAGCCACACACAGGTCCAACGGCTGTTGAGGGGGGTTGTTGGTGGTACAGGAGGGGGTGAAGGGGTCAGTACGACCGGTAGGGCCTAAACCGGTGAGGGGCCGGCAACGGGAGCGTATGAGGAAAAGAAGGAGTATGGTATGATATGATATATGGCATTTATAACGCGCCTATACACAAGTGTTTCAAGTGTACCCAGAGGAGGGGGCCAGGGCAGCGCCACCTGGGGGATGACCTCCTTCACAATGTCCTTGAGGAGCCCCTTCATCTGAAGGGAACGCATGAGGAGGAGGAAGCGCTCGAAGAAGCGGTCCTCACAAGCTGCTGGGTCCCTAGGGGCCCTGCATTCCGAGGCCTAGGCCACCGCTCCTGGTCAAAGTGACGCGGCGCCTGCTCCATGTAGCTGTATGGTTGTGATGGGTAGATGTACCCCTGAAGGGACCAAAACCTTGCACAGTAGGAACCGCTGCCACTTCCAGAGGGAAGGGGGCTGGGATCATCCTGCAAAGCCCACTCAATGGGCGAAAGCACTGGTGGGCTCCGAGCCGGATCCAAGATGGTTGCCTGCCTGGCAGGCTCCGCCACGTGCCCTGCACCATTTTGAAGGCTTTCACCACTCCCTGGGTGGGAGGGTGCAGAGGCCCAGAGCGGCCTCAGACACAAGAGGGTACAGCTTGGGTCTTGCACCCGAAGCAGAAGCGTCCACCTTAGCGATCCCTCTGGTAGGCGCTGAGCCCTCAGCCGGACGACCGGTAGTCGTAATGCCCTGGTTCACGGCCTCCGAGCGAGCTCCGGTAGGCTGGGAGACCTCGGCACCTGTACCAGTAGGCATGCTGGATCTAGCACTGCTACTTTAGAGGAGGCACTCGACGATCCCTCAACCCCTGGGGTAGAAGAAGAGGACTAGCCTGATCATCCTTCTGAGGACAGCCTGTAGGGGTCCCTGAGACCCTCAGCTTTGGAGCCAGTAGCATTCAATGCCTCAGGTCTCTCCCTGGACTGCCCGGAAGAGTCCCTAGGCCCCTCGGCTTGGGAGCGAGTAGCCTTAGAGGCCTCGCGCCAGCCAGAACCTCAATCCAAGGAACCCTGATCCATGGGAGCCCCAGGGAAGGAGTCCTTAAAGTGGGGAGGAGGAGAAGTGTGGTAGATCTCTCTCCACTGTGACAAAGGATTCTTCAATGCCCTGTTACCGAGAGCGCTGCAGGCCGAACATGAGTTCCAGCGGTGGTCGGGCCCCAACACTCAAGACAGAGTGCATTGTGGTCTGAGCCCGGGAACGAACAGTCGCTTGAGGCTCATCTTGTTAATCCTCCTGCGGCAACATGTGCCAGCGGAGGCGAGGCACAGAAGAGATGTGAAATAAGAATTGAAAAAACAAACGCGGAGCAAGAGGAAAGCTAAAAAAGTATCTGTGCTGGCTGCCAGGTCTGACACCGTCCATGCAGAAAAGGGACTGAGGTGCCGGAGGGCTGAGCCTCGGCAGGGCGTTCCCATGCCCAAGCCCGCTGGCTATACTAAATTTAAAGGGGAAGCTCAATTTTTCACTGCCAAAGGTTCTGGTACCATCCTCATGTTGGGGTACGCCCACAAGGATGGAGGAAAGGGGACGGGATGAGTATGTAGGATGCCATGAGGCCTAGAAGGCACAGGAAGGCTCAGGCTGGCACTGTCTTGAGTTCTGGAACTGTCTGAATTTCGGTAGGTTATTATGCACCCTGTCCTCAGGAGAAAAAGCCTTCTGAGAGTGAGAATCCAACAGAGCTCTGATGAAAAGGAATGAAAAGGAGCATCTGAGAGATGTCACTGTGAAGACCGGAGGGGGGGGGGGGGGTCTGTACTTCCGCTCTCTATATCGTAGAGGAGAGGCACAGAGGACCCGAGCCAAGATTCTCTATTGTAGTAGCAATGGACGAGCAATCAAAGCCTAGCTTCTCAAGAGGTGATGCGGGCTGGTTCTTAAGTACAGTGTAGTCCCCAAGCACCCACAAAGAAATGTCCACACACTGTATTGGTTAGAACACAGACTTTATATAATTAATATTCGAGGTGATGTACACCATCACAATAACTCACTTTGTACTCAGAAATCAACAATGGTAAATATATACAGTTCTAAAGTAGTACCACTAAGGTTATCAGACCTCATTAAAGTGCATACGGTCAGAATAACACACAGATCAAAAAGAGGAAACCAGCAGTAGAGAGAGGAAGGAAAGCAAGATGGTTGAACAATTGGCAGAATACTGGTCACTATCGTTAAACACAGCTCTGTGTGGAGACCCCCCCCACCTGGGCAACCTGTAGAATAAAGATACAAGCCCAGTCCATATATTGTTCACACTAGACTTCCCAATAGTTCTGCAACCCCAAAGTACCTGGCGTTGTAGCGTTTCTCGTCGGGGAATCGACAGCCCTTCTCGAGTGTCCTCCCTTTCAGGCAGGAGTCACGGGTCGACCGTCCGACTGAGAAAAGGTCGAGCTACGACGGTGAAGTGGCCGCGTCGTTCCTAGCGGTGCTCGTTGACGGGGAAGCGTAAACGTCCTGCAAGGAAGAGGCGTGCGGGGCACCTCGGTGTCGATAGTTCTGGACCGCAAAGCATTTGAAGAACTGTGGCCCAGCAAGGGCGTTGAGCCGTCGGTGTCTGTGGTCTTTGGGTGGCGGGAAACCCACCGGTGGATGCTCCTCGGTGCGTCGACGGTCAGGCCTTCTCCAGCAGTTTACAGCGGCAACAGTGCGGACAAGAGCGTCCTTGGATTCGAAAGTTCTTAAGCAAACGGGAGCACGGCGGCTCCGGTCGGCGACGGCGGTCGTCGACAGTGGCGGACAACAGTCCGGGCGCTTCTCCTTGGAGTTCAGCAGCAGTCCCTGTATCGGGTTGGCAGCCTGTCGAAGGTCTGTCTACCAGGGAGCTTTGGCAAAGATCGGCTGGTGCACGATGGTCCCTCGTAGCTCGGGAAGAGGGCGCCTTACCAGGTCCTCTCTGGGTCAGTCCTTGGAGGCACAACAGCTTTCAGATTGTGAAGGAGAGCCACAGCAATTCTTCTCGTCCAGCAGGGCTTCAAGGTCAAGCTCGTTGTTGTGGACTTCAGCTTCTGAACACGATTCCTAGCAGTGAGAGGTCCCCAGATATACTGTTGATCTCCCATTCATTCCGCTGGGTCACACTCAAGCATCCAATCACGACTAAGGGCATTCATGCAGGCAGGCAGCCAATCAGGCATGCAGTGCATTCAGGCCATTCACCTCTCTCCAGACACTCACAACAAGTTGTGTGTATTGGGACAAGTACCGAGCCATTCAACACTCCATACTGCATACTGCATTCATACCGGTTTCGGGCAGGGCAGTCTCAGTCATTGTGTCAAACACCAGATACTAGACACCCACAACATAGAATGCGTATTCGTCACACACTCCATTCACCCAGATCCCACCCACAGCCGTACCCACAACATACGGTTGTTGAGAAGGCTCCAGCCAGTCTGGTCAGCACTTCCCCACACTACCATATATGGAACTTCCACCCTACAACCAGTTAGGGGTAAGGTACAGATGCAGGGCTTCCCAGAACTTCGGGAAGATCAAGGTAACAGGTGATGGAAGGCAAGAGGCCATGGGGGCCATTTTGTCTCCATCCGAAATCTACCGATCCGAATGATAGGGCCTGGGCATCCCAAAATGGAGGACGCTCATGGCACCAGTCATTTCAGCACGGAGCTGCCACCAGCCTGTACCCTTCTCTGTGGGCCACACACAGGTGCCCAAAAACATACACTAGGGGCACAGGGTTGTACCCCCACCCATGGGTGCCATATGGATATCCCATGGGTCTGTTCCAAACCAAAAGAGAGCTGCACCGCCAGGAGTTCCACACGAACTCCTGCGTGGAAAACACGACAGAACAAATGATAAAAGGCAGTAAAGGACAAGGATACGGAGGCCCTGTCGCTCCGATGCATTTCCAGCATCGCAGTCACCTGAGACTTCTTGAAGTTGAGGGAGAAGACCAAGCTGTGTAGGAGGTGGCGTGTGCTCTACAGGTGTGTAATTGCTTGATTTAGAGATCTGGTTTTGATTATCCAGTCATCCAGGTAGAGGAAGACATGAAAACTTTTATTCCCAAGTCTGCCCCACCACTGTCATCAGTTTGATGAAAACCATTGGGCGGAGGCAAGACTGAACAGAAGTACAAGGAAACTGGTAATGCTTCTCTCTGATCCAAAACCTCACAATCTTCCAGTGCTTTCAAAGAATGGGCACATGGAAATAGTCATAATGAAATTCAAGGGACAACAGCCAGTCTTGGATCTCCAGGGCTTGCAGGATCTGGGTAGGCGTACCACCTTGAACTTGTTATTCCATAAAAACTTGTTGAGAAGTCTTCAAATCAATTGTGAGTGCAATCTGCCATCTAGCTTTGGAACCGAAAAATATGGTTCCTACCAAACTCTTCACTTCTTCTCCTTTGAGACCGGCTTTATGGCCGCTTTCAGCAAGAGTGTATGAACTTCCTACAGCGGGCCGGATAGGGGTGAAACTCTTTTCCCCTGGGCGACTGGTCTGGGGGTCTCTGGATTAAAGACAGGAAACACCCAGATGTCACGGCCAGATGCCACGGCCAGCAGCACCCATACTTCTGAAGTGATCCTTTGCCAAGTGTCCAAGACCCTCGAGATCTATCCTCCCATTGTCTGAGTATGTTGTGCTGTCAAGTCAAAGAGGCTACTGTGAGGCTGCAGTAGCACAAGTACTCTGGATGTGTGCCTTTGAGCATTTTCTCTCTTCCCGTCTTTGTGCTCTTCTTGCTGCAGAGAAAGAAGCCCTCACCCTTTTGTGAAAACTGTTGAAAATGCCTTTATCTGTGGCATCTAGAGAAGGTCGATGCTATTGTGCAAAGGGGGGGGCTGGTCTCTTGTTGTATTGCCAAGCCTAGAGACTTTGTCGTAGCTTTAGATTCTTTGAAATTTCCGAAAGACTTGTCTGCCTTTGCGACAAACAAATTCCATCAAATGGCATGCCCAATCATCTTGCAGGTAAATCAGTAGTGAAGTCCGAAGTTCTCATCCATGTGTCTAACCACTGTGGCTGTCCATATGGCAGTGCCCACAGTTGGCAATGTCTAAACCCATCTTCAGGGCCTGACAGGGCATTTCTTTACCGTCCACTACAAACTCTTTAAAAACATCCCTCAGCTGACCTTCAGGGATGTGTTAAGTAGTGTCCAATATTACCTTCCGAATACCATATGTATATTTTGCCAATGCAAATTAGCTATTAATCACCTGTAGCACCACACTGCCAGCCCCCAAAATCTTTTTTTCTTAGGGTGCCCAACTTTTTGCTCTCCATATCTGGAGAAAGGAAGGGGAAAACTAACCTCAGAGCCTGCTGTGGCAGATTTTACAAACAGAATCCCTAGAGGCGGGTGCATCAGAAGATCAGCTGGGTCCATTGACGACTGTTAGTATTTCTTCACCAGTTCGTTAGTTGCCACATGTGCCAAGCTCAGTGTTCTTCAAAGTGAAATACTAGGGTCAGTGATTGTGGGGTGAAAGTGAGGACCATCTCCCTTTAAGGCCCTCTGTCCAGGATGTAAGTTAGAGGTCTGAGGCCCAAGGAATCCACCACCTTCTTAATTGTGACCTAAGTCCGGGGATGTGTTAAGACTTGTGTCCCTGAGATTTCAGGCACTGTTGATCATGTCTGGTTTATACGAAAATTGGGTTGTTCAAGTCAGGCGTAATTGGGCCCATCCGATTGACCTCTTGTTCCAATGGTTCGAAACCAAAGAGTATTAGGCCACCTACCTATCTGCACACAGGTTGCATGGTTTGAAAATACGTAGCCCTTAAAATGGGTACGCACTGGCTTGGTGCCACAAGTTCTGATGGTACCCCGCAGGTTTTGGCATCAATGATATTTTTGATTGAGATGGGGTCCGAGCCCTGAGGTGTACGGATGATGCTCTACTTTGTAACCCTGCTGGCTTGACTAGGCACGGTAGAACCTACTGTCATGGTCGAGGTCTAGTCCCATCAACAACTTCGGAAATACCTCAAGCATTTGTTGCCTCAATTTTTCACACTCCTCAGGTGTGGATCTCAAAGTAGAGGAAGTTACATGTTTTGGAGAACTTTTGTCACCACTTTCCTCCCTTCGGGAGCGATGCCTTTCTTTTTGGGTGAGGAAGACGAGAGTGAATATCTTTATTTGCTTTGTGAATGAGACCTTTTGTGCTGTTTTTCTGTGGACTTTGATGTCCTTCCTTTTCTGCATAAGTGTCTTTCTCGGGTGTCGGAAGGCTCTACACCCTCCTCTCTCCAAAGATGGACTTCTGGAGAATGCTTCACAAGATTTTGTCTGACAGCCTACCAACATTTCGCTGCCTGTTCTGAGTGCTTTTGGGTTCATAGACTGACAAGAACCACAGTCTGAGATATTCTCCGCACAAAAACACCATACACAAATTATATAGGGGGAGTGGGGTCATCAGTTATGGACATCTTCAAACCACAGTCACTGCAGCATTTGAAACCCAAAATCTTTGAGGTCGAAAATATTTTGCAGTTGAAAAAGCTTTCCTGAGGGAAAGAAATGTTCCGAAGCAGTGTGCTGAGCGTGCAGCAAAAAGAACTCCGGTCACGGGGCACTGTGCCTCCTTTTTGTCCTGAAGGCACATCACACCTCCAGAACCGATTAACGGACCTGCGGATGAAGTAGGCATGGACAGGCACGATGCCCCCTGTTGGGATACAAAGATTTTCCAATGCCAGCTGTGCCGGCTGCATATATCTGATAAGGAGGAATCCGTGAGAGCACAACATCCATTAGAAACAAACATATATTTCAGTCAGTCAAATGTTTATTTCGGAATCAAAATCCATCAAACAGATAAAACATTGCACACCAATAATTACACTCATTAATAAAATCCCTTCCCTGGAGAGCCATAAAAAAGCAAAAACCCACATTGTACATATCAAAGACAGTCCAATAATAAAATACGACATAAAATACAATTCAATAGTGCTTTGACAACAACAAGATTAAAAAACAGTCTAATACATAAAGGTCCCGTTTCCGGTAAAACACATTACGGGAAGCTCAACTATGTCATTCGCCCTGTAACACCAGTAGCCCCTTCCTGAAGTACATTGCTCTTTTCAAGAAAGAAAGTAAGGCCCATGCAACTAAGACAGAGTCGGCACTCAGAAAAAACAAAATAGCAGCTCTATAATAGCGAATGTTAACCTCCCTGATGACTGGTAATAGCGTTACTCTTCGAATCCCGGTGTAACCCGGGCAGAACAGTAACAGGTGGGCCAGGTCTTCGTTAATGAGACCACACACTGGGCACCCAGCCGAATCTGGATAGCCCTTCTAATTAACTGTGTTTGCCCACAGGAGAAGACAGTCAAACCTCGTCCGTCTGATAAGCCAGCTGTCTTTTTTGGAGGTACCCCAGATTAAATAGGGTTGAATCTCATTGGACCGAATGATCACTGCATGCGCTTTATCAGAGTTTCTCTCATGCTCAGAGAATGTTCTCTTCAGAGCAAACGATTCCACCAGTACGCGTTTATAGCTGCTCAACTCTGTTTTAGTCAAAACAACAACTGGGGGAGAAAGAGTTCTTATATTGGCCTCTCCTAGGGCTTTATATAGTCAAACCACAGAATTCTTCTCCAACCCACCCTGGCCATTACAGACCTAATTATAAAGTGGCAGAGGGAGGCATGTGTGTTCACCCATATCCTAACCCAAAAACGTATCGGGCCAACACCCACTGGTCCTCCCAAAATTCCACGATTAGCTCTCTATGAATGGATATTCAAGGGGAAGAACTCGGGAGCTCCAGTAATCTCCTGAAGAACTGATTCTTCTTCACTTTTAACTCGTTGGCCCTCTGGAAGCCCCATAATGGGGCACCATACAGGGTAACAGCCTTCGATTGAGCCACGTAGATCTTAACTACCGCATCCAGGGGTTGGCCCTCACAGCGAGACATGAAACGAAAAATACCCCCTATTTGCTGAGTCAATTTAGCTAATTGTTTATTTGCATCTTCCGAGTAAGTGCTTCTGAAAATCTAATCCCCAGATAATCGAAAACCTTCACCCTTGGGATGACTTCTCTGGCGCATAACATAGGCCGCATATTCACTGCCTGCTTTCTTCCCACACAGGCCATTACAGCCGATTTCTCAGTGTTAATTTTGAGGCCCAGATTACTCATGAATGATGCATATGCATCAATGAGGGTCTGAAGTGCTCTTGTGGTCCAGGCTAGCAACACAGTGTCATCTGCATAAGCCAGCACAGGAAAGGCCTGCCCCCCCCCCCCCCAAAACCAGAAAGTTAGCCATTGTATTAGTCAAATCTTTTGCAAACCCATTAATATATAAACAGAAGCAAATTGGGGCCAGCACGCATCCCTGTCGAACACCGCACCCAACCTCAAAGCACGCAGTACAGTGTCCCCACTGTGCGCACGCAGGTCTCATTGTCTCTATAGATTGCCACCAAAACCCTCAAGACATCCCCTGGACAGCCCATGGACTCGAGCACGGCACAAAGTTTCGTCCTATCTACCTTGTCAAAGGCTGTGCTCAGGTCCATAAACGCCAGATACACCACTTCACTCTTGCAGAAAACTGAATTGGCCACCAGGAGATATAAATTATAAATGAAGACTCTGATCCATGGTGCCAATCCCGGGGCGGAAACCATACTATCAGATAAGACAGACTACTCCAAAAGCCAGGTTTCAATGTGTCCCAATAACACTCTCCCAAAGATCTTGAACGAAGTGTCCAGGAGCGAGATTGGCCTGTAGGAAATTGGGCTAGCATGATCCCCCTTCTTAAATATGGAGAAAATAATATCCCGTTTCCAGGACAAGGGATAATTGCCTGTTTCCATACATGCATTAAACACCACTGTTAAAAGTGGTGCCCACAGATCCAGGGGGTCCTGAAATAGGTCTGTGGGGATCACATCAGGGCCCGGGGCACGGTTATGGGCCTGCTGACTAATAGCTCTGGACACATCCTCCAGCCTAAACTTCAGACTGGAAGGAGATGGACCTGTGCTTTCCCTTAGGTTCTCTCCACTGTACAGGCTCCCAAAGTGCTCCATCCAGGCTTATTCCTTCACATGATTACCACTAGCCCCTCGTACCATGGAACCAGAGAGGGCCCCCCCCTTCACAAACTCGTAGAAGGCTTTCTGGTCATTAAGTTTAGCTGCAAACAGAAAGCCCTCCCAAGATTCCCCTTCAATTTCCTGTTTCCTTCTCTTGAGTTGTGTCTGGTATTGAGCTCTAGCATGTGCAATCTCCCTCCTACTACAGGCCGGAGCCTTCAGAGTCTTCAACAGTGATCTCTTTGCATGTTTGCAAGCCTCATCAAACCAGCCCTTGCACGGAGCCCTCCTGTTTACCTTACTCACAGTTGTGAACCTTTTGGAAAAAGCCCCCACCAATTCATCAAATTGATCCACAATCAGCCAAGAAGGTGTAATGCCATCCAGAATACCAAGAAATAGGGCTACATTCTCAAACATCTTATCTAAATGCAGATTATCCTCCATAATTTTCTCCCATTAAATTCTTCTTGAACCAGGAGCCACCACCTTGACTGGGCATGCTACAGTGTCAGAACCCCCCACGCCTCCTCTCCTCAACACCCCCTTCAGGGTCAGGCAGATTGGATGATGGTCACTATTCACATCCGGTATCACTTCAAAACTCATGGCACGATTCCATAGATCCACAGAGATACAAAAAGAATCAATTGTCAAAGAGACTAGATGGTTATTAAAGGTAAAAAGTCCTGGTATGTCTGGAGCCAGACAACTATTTACAGTCCGCAGCCCCCATTCTATCAACCAAGAGCACATTTGCAGTCCCTTAGCACAAACCCTAGTTTCCCTCATTTTTGGCACTGGGATACTTAAAGACAAGTCCTCTAAGGAATCTAGTGGATCATTGTGAAGGACCATACCCGTTTTAAGATTGAAATCGCCACCCCATACATAAGGTTCATGTCTACTCCTGCTAGTGGCCTGCAGATTCTCGATAAACACCTAAACCCCTTAAGTGCCAAGGATCAGGTATCTCGTCCTTGGCATGCCCTCCCTGTTGCCAAGGATGAGACAGCTCGTCCTTTTAGGCACTCAATTTTGTGCGATCCATGCAAAGCAGGGATCGCACAAAACAGTAATCCAACCCTCGGGCTATGTGAGGGGGTAGTCCCTCCTCACAGCCCGGGGGTTGGATTACCTTCAGTTTCACGTCGGCATGCGTAAAGCACACCGACAGGAAACAAAGTCAATTCACTGCAGCAGCCATTTTCGGCTGTCGCAGTGAAGAGGGAAGGTAAGAGCCCTTCTCCCTCTCCCTCCATCTCTGGACTTCATTGAAATCCGGAGATGGAGGGAGGTGTCGTTGGAAAGGGGAGACGCTCCCCTTTCCAATGACACCTTTTGTGAAAGCATTGCTGGTCGTGGATCGGGCACAGAGCACTCGAACCGCGGCTAGCAATGCCACTAGACCACTAGACCACTAGGATCTGTTTGTAATGTGGGGGGTTGCTTACTAGGTAAGCAGCCCCCTCCCTCCAAAAGCATGTGGCTGGAGATTTGGGCCCCCCTGGGGGCCATCTGCCCCCCACGGAAGGGCCCAAACACCTAAAAAAAATGTGATGCAATCTGGACCACTGGACCACCAGGCAAATGTATGTAAAGAAAGGGGGGTGGCCCTCTACCCCCCACCCAAAATGGAGTGGGGGCCATCTCATGCAGCCTTCCCTGGGGGAAGATATCTGCTCCTAGGAAGGGACATCTGACCCCAGGGAGGGCTGCATAAGATGCCCCCCATCCATTGGGGGGAAGAGGGCCATCACAAAATGTGGGACAGGCCCCCCAGTGGATGGGGCAGTAGCTTTAGGGCACCCTGTGGGCAGATGGGCACACTAATGTGCCCATCTGCCCCAAGGGAAGTTGGGTAAATAAAAATAAAAATCGGAAAGGCTAGGGTGTATTTTAGGGGGGCTGAGAGGCACCCTAAACCACCAGGGAATTTTGTAATGGAAAGGGGGGTGGCCCTCTCCCCCCAACCTAAATGGATAGGGGGCACCTCATGTAGCCCTCCCTGGGGGCAGATTTCTGCCCCTAGGAAGAGGCAAATGTGTTTTTACTGGGTGGTGAGGTTCAGTAGACCACCAGGGATGGCTTGAAAGGGGGGCCCCATGCATTTCTGAAAAGAAGACACCTGTGGGAATCCACAGAGGTCTGACTAGCGCGAATCGCCCCAGAATGTATTACCCACAATCCCAAACAAAGTTTGATATTTGGTGGGAAGAAAACACAATTTTCACTTTTTCGGGGGTTCTGGGTAATAAATTCTGGGTCGCTTCACGCAAGTCAGACCTCTGTGGATACCCACGTGTGTCTTCTTTTTAGAAATGCATAGGGTTCCCAGTTTTCCTTGGTGGCTTCGACACACTAGGCCCAAATCTGTTGGTTGTCCGCATGAGCAAAATTCGTGAAAATGTGCTGTGCCAAAAGGCTTGGGTAACCCGATATTAAGTTTCTCCCTATGCGGCCAGGTAGGTGCACCCACACATGTGAGGTACCATTTTTGTCGGGACACCTGTGCCCTTTGTCACACAACCCTTTAATTTCCCAAATGTGACCAACATTTAGTCACTGCTTTAGGCACTATACACTATTGTAACCTGCACAAGTCACCTATCCTTCAAAAGGTCTGTCTGTGCACTTTCAAAAAATGTATGCTTGCCCTTCCTCACCACATTTGTTTTCCTTATTTACACATGCTAAGTATAGACGTACTCCTGTGTACCATGGCTCAGTTTTTGGCTTGTGGTATTGCTCGTTTTGTGAAACATTACAAAAAATGTTTGATTTCCTAACTGGAAGATTTGGGGGAATGTAGCGGAGCATTGTTTTTCTCAAAATTCACAGAAGCTATTGCTGTACAGGGCCAACCATGTCCACCACATACATTTTTTTCTGTCATTTTCCAGATTTTTCCCCAAACTATGTAATTTTTCCCTACATAGTTGTTGCCTGACCTGCGCAAAACACCCCTTCCTAAACTTGGAATTTTGTCTACTTTTCAGAAATGTATGCCTTTCTGTCCTCCCATTCAGCTATTCTACCCTTTTCTTCCATTCCGTCCACACATGTCCTATTGGGGGGAAAAAAGGGCAAAATCGCCTACCTCTAACAAACCGGTTGATAACCATATCAAGATAAGTTTTTTAAGATTCCACTCAACCTGTTCGTGAAAGCCAGGAAAATGGGGAATTCAGCACAGCAAACCAATTGTTGCTAGCTCTTACAAGGAAAAAACCACAGGCTTCTTTGTACATCATTTTATTGGCATGTTTTGAAAAAAAAAAACAAATGTTCTCCTTTTTTGGTTATTTTCTCTCACCACCCTACAGCAAACCAGAAATCCTTGATGGTGTTACGACCGCCTACATGTGGGAAAAAAAGGGGCCACATTTGGCCGAGATATCTCATGTAACAAAAAAGTTAAAAGGGATTGAATGGTGACATACCGAAATCACCAAAAAAGGCCTTGGCACTGGGGGGAAATACCCATTGCAGTTAAGGGGTGAACCCTAGTAAACCTATCTGCCTCTGCTTTATGGGGGAGGCGTTATAAAAATTGATGCTACACAACGGCTCTCCCTCTGCAGGGGAAAGGCAGATTACCTGAAGGAAATCCATATTGGTCTCAATACTTAACCCTACAGTCGAAAGAAATCTTTATTAGGGTAGTCAGACCCCCATAACATCTACCTCTCACCTTTTTCTTGGCTGGAATCCCAAATGAAACAAAACCATCCATCTTAGGGGTCTCCAACGGTCAAGTTTCCTTTAAGAGGATCACTTTGTTTGCTTGCAGGGGCTCAACGATATCTGCCCTTTCGATCTTCCCCCTTGACCCCGCTATATTCCACGATAGCAGGTGGAACTCTGAGTGTGCCCTATTGGGTAACTTGCCTTCCATAGTGGGTACTAGCACCTGCTCCACCAGACTTATCTCTTGAACATCCCAGCGCACTGAAACACCCAACTGTCAGTCTAGGTCTTCACAAGATGTAAGGAACTCATATCAGTGGGCCAACTCAGGACCACAAGTGGGTATCCTTTCCCTTGTACCGTTCGACCCTCTCTTTGTGGGGATTGACCTCCAACCTTCCTCCTTGCTGCGGTCGAATAGAGGGTGCTAAGGGTCCTGCCGCCTTCCTTCATACTATCCTGTACCACCGACTTCCATTCTGGCTTGCGTCATCCCCGGGACTACCTGACTCTCCGTCGCTGAGTAGAACTAGTCCATGGAAAGTAGACTGCTATAAAGTCTACTGCCATTTGGTTTAAGGCCTTGTGCAAGGTTAGAGCTAAGAAGAAAACCAGCCACCGTTGGATCAGAAAAAGTTACCACTACACAATCACCTTCCACCTTCTTAGGCTTTGTGCCAACCCAGCCAACTTCTTGCCATAAGGATGATGATGGGATCTACTTTAGGCCCAATCAAATTAGTATTGATCCAGTGCATCACTTTGTTTATAAGAGAAATGGTTGACTCAAAGCCACCCTTTGGAAGCCCTGGTAAGCCTGTAATAATCCCAACAAAGGGTGTTGCTGCTGGTGGCAAATTTAAAGTGGTTTGGTCCCACATCCCTTGAGGCAGGTTATTCACAGAGGCTGCTGACCCACCTACCCACTCACTCACTCCCCCTTCCCCTCCCTAAATTTCAATGAACCAAGTTCTCTTTCAATTTAGATGTTAACCCTTCTTCAGCAGCAACTGGCAATGCCCGACTACTCCCTTCCCTGACCACATCACAGCTTGAAATATGTCCACCCTTCGTCGTAGCACCACAGAGAACGAGTCCCCCATCCTATCGATCCTGAGCCTTGCCCAAATCCAGTATCTTAGAGGTTAGAGCTCTCATGGAATCATCCATTATTGCTAATGTACTCAAATCCCCCGCCTTGAGTGCCTGTAGTGATCGGAGAACCATCTGGAGAGGCTTCAATTTTTCATCTAACAGGGATTAATGGGACTACAGTGCCCTCCAATAATGGGGACTACCTCCCTAGCAGTTTTTTCTGCTGCATTAAAGCAGCTCACTATTTTGCTGGCCATTACATCCATATAAGAATCCAAAGACCTGTCTGAGGGATTGGGAGTGGGTTTCGGAAGAGCTCTGGCCGATTTGACAGTTTTGGCATTTTTAGGTTTCTTAGCTCCCTTTCTCCACCCCACCATTCTGCCCTCATCCTCATAATTTCAGTTAGTTAGGCAAGTGATGGGGATGGCGCACAAGTGCAACACATGTATCAAATGCACTATGTTGCAATAGATTATAGGCCTAAAACAGTTATAATCTACAGTTCAAACCGGATACATAAACAGATAAAAATACGGATATAGATACTCAAGGGAAGGAGTAAAAAGTTTAAAAAACTAATAAAACCATGAGAGTTGCAACCACAATAACCGGGCTGTGGCCCAGGCACTAACCAATGTCAATGAACACTCTAATATTCAGAGACTTGACAGGCTCAAAGGGACTCACTATGCAAGTCTGTAAAAGACCACCCTCTGAGAAAAAAACAATGAGGGAGAGGATATCCTTGCAGCCCCCGCAAATCAACCGTTAAAGTAATATGACGCCCCCCCCCAAACAACAATAAAAACAGGTGAGGAAAAGAAAAAGGAAGTCCTTACTTCCTGCTAAAAATAAAAAGTCTATAACATGCAAAGATAGTCAAAGCAAAAAGCAAAACAATGGTTGAAGCAATATCATCCCCCCGCAAACAATGACATAAAAAACAGCGATGGAACGGAAAGCCTCAGACACCTCACGCAAAAATAAAACTATGCCAATAGTGTCTCAGAGTGACTCAGAGTAACTCAGAGAGTCTTAGAAAACTGTCAATCAAGCACAGTGGCTCCCAGGAAAATAAAACTAGAGAAACAGTTGCGGAGAAGAAAAACTTTGCAACCACCAAAATGAAGATTCCACCCGGTTTAACTTGCAATACACCTCATTTACATTACATGTAAAACACAAAAGTTCCCCCAGAGTTCCAGTGACCAGCGGCAGGCAGGCAGAGCAAGCGGGCCACCTCCCAGCCCTGAGGGTGGGGCACGCCTGGCAGATTGAGGAGCTGCCTAAGACCGTCCCCCCACGCGCTCTTCAGGGATGACCAGCGGCTTCCACACTGCTCCACACAGTTTGCAAAACTTAAACAAAGAGTTTGTACTAATAGCTCACTTCCCTTTTGTTGTAGATCAACCAATGTTCATCCGGAGAATAGGGCCTTTTCACAATGGAAAACTTCCCAAAACTTCACGTCCTCACACAGGAGTGCAAAGGACGACAAGGACTCTGCGGGAATCTGCGCGCTCTGCGCCACGGAGGGCATTTCAGAAGAATGGGCTCCTCCTCCACCTCCTCAGTTAACCCTTCCTAGTCACGGCAAAGACAGGCTGAAGGGGAAAAACGTGCAACAAGCAGCAGACGCCAAGGACATATATTTACAAACACACACAAAATATAGCACTCGAAGTGTTAACCAAGACAACATGAATATTTGCAGACAATACTAAGTAATCTATGTATGAGGAGTACACTCACCTGAACACTTTCTGAAGCAGAAGATTCATTCAGACACACTTCTGCCAACTTTCCAAACTCTTGTAGCCACTCACTAGGTCTCTGTTAGTAAACACAACATTGTATGTTGGTACAATGGACCAGTGTAATATTATAGTGCTACACATCCAACTAATCAAAATAGAAGTTGTGACAATGGATTTGGATCTTAAAAACATATTAAGCAGCACTGCTAGCATGTCTTTTCCAACATAAAACATTCCTTCCACTGAGCTCATTTACACTGTTCCGAGAGCTCTAGTTTCAGTTCTCCCTCAATAGCTTATACGGTGAAAGTTACTTACCTGGAGCAGTATTCTACAGCTTCTTTCTCTAACATTTACAAGCTGTGCAAACGTTTGCATTTAATGGTTGGTCTGGAATATTAAAGTTTGGTGTTTGAGAATTTAAAATGAGTGCATCAAGAAAAAGATGCATCTAACATGGCAATTTGAAGCCAATTAAGCTTGCAAGAGTACTTCTGATTGTACTTTTATGCCTTACCTTTGGAATAATACACAATGAAGAAACACGCCAAAAGAGAGACACACTCGATAAACAGTCTTATTACAAAAACAAGTGCATATGCAATGAAGAATTAACTTGCCTCTCAGTAAAGCTTCTTTCTGATGAATTTGTAATTAATTTTACAGATTCCTCATCTTAGTTCCTGAGAACAGCGAACACTGGAAGATCGATTTCAGCAATGGGCCATTTAGATAGCTCTCAATAGAATAATAGCAACAACTTTGCTAGATGAGTCTAGCATTGCAAGTATTCTATAATGACTAGGATCCAAGTGGTCTCCATTTTGTGTATAGGTATAATTAAAGATTCTTAATTGGATACTGGAAAGCTATTTGTGTCAGCAATGTTTCTAAAAACTTGATCCAAGATTGCCTACCAGGCGTGCGGATTCCTTTTATATACTATGTTGGCCAACCCATCTGGACCTACTTCTCTAGATGGTTTAAGGCACTAGATACTTGATAGCTTTTAAGATGCCATCTATATCGTAAAGGTAATTGTGTCGTGGTTTACTCTAATTTAGGGGTTCATATTTTGAAGTGCCATATATTAATTCTAAGCATACAATCCATTTTTGTTCTGAGATAGGATTGCATGCACTTATACTTTCTGACTAGCTGCCAAAATGTCTGATTCATTACTTTTCTAGGTGTTTACGATTAGCTGAGAGTGCAGTTCTAATAGAGGCCTGAAGAGATTTTAGACAGTTCCTGTATGCCCTTTTTGCTCTTCGTATCATTAAAGGGCATTCAGAACTATCCACATAAGGGTGCACTTTTTTTTTTTTTCTTGACAGTATGTCGAAGTGGGCAATTCCTACATCGTAAATACAATGCTTAAAATCCCTATCTGTTTTGATCACTTGTTTATTGGTTACTTCATCATAAATACCTGCAAACATGTTGTCCATTCACCGTTTGAATGAGAGCAGAGTATATTGCTATTCTTCCATGGTCTAGCTTCTCACTAATGCACTAGTTAAATTGTGTTGTTGCTTTCTCAATCCAGATAATGCAATTGCCTTTAGGATGCAGTTCAGTTTGTCCTAACCATAGAAAATTGTTATATGCCATTTTATGATGCATTAGTAAGCACAAACATTTGTGATCACTGAGAGAATTAGAATCAATGCTCATATTGGCGACTTTAGATAAAGCAACATCTGTTAGGGAGAATTCTCTGTTTAGGCTGAATTTCCTAACCTAGTGAGTCCCCCAGCAGCTTTGCTGGATTTTTGGGGTTTAATTTTTTCTCCTGCCAAGAGTGAGACTCTTTTACCCTCACTCTTGGACATGATTTGAGTGTGTTTCTTTGAATCTAGATGTGTTTGATGGGCTATGGGGTCTTTTACTCCATAGGGCTTCATGTGTTTTTGTGATGTGTGTTACACGCACCCTCAGTGCAGTGACACAGGGGTGTCATAGTGACACCCAAGTATAGACTCCATACCCTGGGACTGACTACTGTCTCCCAGGGCATGTAAAGTCACCATTGACTTTACTAGTCTTAAATTCTGAACAGAACCAGTACAAACCATCATATTGTGGACGTACTGGCTGGGGCAATTCGATTGCCCCACGGTCTGTTAGTCGAGGGGGCACGTCTCCGTCCCCCCTGATCGAGTTTTGGCTGGTGGCAGTGGATACTACTTTTTATATTCAACCGCAAATATTTTCCTATGGGATTTCCCATTGTTTTAGGCTACTATATTTATTTAATTATTTACGGTAGCCTCGAACATATCGCCGGTCTATTTAATTAATATGAATTCTCCGGTTGGTATTTTTTGCCAAAACTTGATTCTAAAATGGCGTTTGTGTTCTCTTCTGTGACTACAACCCAAGTCGAGCCCTTTGTTCCACTTTTTGGCGGGCTTCTCCACAGAAGCCCTTCAGAGTGGTGCCACTCTGTCTGGGGTACTTAGGAGGGGTGGAGGGGAATTTAGGCACCCCGGACTGAGTTGCCTAGGCAACTCAAGTCGCACTCCATCCTGATTGGCCCAAGTGGTGAGCCGGCCGGCTCACCACTTAGCATGTTTGAGTGACATCTAGGCTGAGTGAATGGGGGTTTTCTGCATAAAAGCAGGGTTTGGGGACTGGAACTTCAGAAGTCGCCACAGGACCTAAGAATCCCACGAGGGAGAAGCCGAGCCGACCTGCCACGACACCACCACCGGTGGAGCCCTGCTGGACCGTCTCACCACTTAACCCAACGACAGAGGAGATCTCCCGCCGGAGAGTCTTCTTCCTTTGACTGGTGGGGATAACCAGTTTCACCGTCTTTTCGCCTTCCTGACGTACCTCGTGACCGCCTTGCCTGTGCCAAGCACCCCGGCAACCGGGATAACACGTTTTACCACGACTGCGAAACAAAGGTACCACCTTTAACCGGAAAACTCTGCAGCTGGTTTCTTCCCTGGTAGTGCAACAACCTTCATCTTTCCTCCAAGTCGAGATCTTCTCTTCCCCTGGACGACGACGCAACTTGCACCCACTACCAGAAACAACTGCCACCGCTGGAGGATCCTTCCCACTTAAGGTACCGTGTCCCGCCTGGCTTCCCTTGCTACCGACTGTACGGGGTAGATTTAGTCCCCGGCTTTCGAACCTGGGTTAGCCTGGGACACCCTGGCTAAACTTTCCTAAGCCTCTCTAAACTCTTTTTGAACCCTCTGCAAGACTTTCTAAGCCTAGCGTAACTGTGTGATCTTGGGCGCATTTGTGCTCTGCTCTCTCTAAGAGTGGGCCCAGCCTTTGGACTTTGGCTCACCAGTGACTTTTGCTCTTCTGCCTTGCTAACAGTGTTCCTGAATCTTAGAGTGGTGTACTTTTCCATATTCTGTCTTTTTCTCTCCCTTTCTAACAAACTTATTGGAGTGCCATCTAGTTAAGCGCTCCCCTCTGTATGAAAATAAGTGGTGTTTTACAGTGACTTATCTGATAAGGAAAAAGGGGTGTATATATTACAATAGTAACTGTGTTTAGAATATTTTACAATAAGAGTGCTGGAGTGTGTCAAACAGTGTATTTTTAAATAAATAATTATATACTTTGATACAAAGCTCTGGTCAGTGTTTGCTTGTATTATTGTATCTGAGTGCCTATTGTGTATACTTTGCATACTGCCTAACTCTTCTTGAGGGAGGTCTGACTGCTCAGCCACAGCTACCAGGTAAATCTGGGTGGTACAGACTGCTACCAAGTGGGTTTACTGCTAACACCTGTAGTCCTAGATCTTTTGCAGCGTTCCCTAAGGGAACTGCACAGGTTTCTGCCTAACAACATCATTCCCAAATATATGATTTAATGTGCTGGTAATTTCAACTCTGTTCACGTATACGGTCTAGCGAGGATTTCATAGTTCATTACATTAAGGGGAATAAATGTGTTAATCAGCCCATTTAGAGGCCCGCACCATTTTGGTGTACTGATCCTTGAGCTTTCTTTAGTAGAGGTATTCTGGGTGTATAATCACACAACACATCAGCAGAAACACTACAATCTATGTTGAAATCACCACTACAGTGGGGGTTTTCCTATTTGATTTGATCTCTGAGATCAGAGCACAAATGCATCTTATTAAAGCAATTTTAGAAACCCGGGAATGTCATACACATTAATTAGTATCAACAAATAAGTGCCCCTTTCATGCTCAATGTTTCAGCAGCTAGTATATAAGAAGGCAAATGTATTCATTGGATTTCCTTTAGAGCAAATTGGTTAACACCAATTATGAGGCCACCAAAAGCTCTACCCATATTTCCTTTAGAGGCGATTCTCTGTATTAAAATGAAACCATCAAAATTAACCTTGGTGCAAAGCCTACTGTAGCATGAAAATAGTATGAGCACGAATTATATTATAGCCAATTTGTCTCTGCTTAAAGTGTGAATATCCCGGATGTTCCAAAACAATAAACCGATGGATTCATGTTTTAGTTACGGAAGCCAGCCCCTTCATGTTTTACTTACGGAAGCCAGCCCCAAGAATTAGGGTCATGAGATTTGGGAATATGGAGGGGGTTATTCATATATACAAAACTGTCCCTACCAGTTTTGTCACAAGAGATTTTAATATTAACTTGTGACATCACACGACCATCAATACTTGAACTGTCATTGCGAGTGTCACAGTAACAATCCAAGCCCATCTTTAGAAAAAAAGTTGTGCATGTTGCATTAGTAATTGGACTATGTAACAGGTTTTACAGTGAAAACATGTATAGTTTCCAGTTATAACCGGAATGAATTTTAAAGAGTCAAATGTCAGCCGCGGTTATACGTAACAGGGGCAGTGTAAGATCCGCAGATCGTGTTAAGCAGATGGTTCTCTGATGAGGCAAAAAGGTGCATATATATGCAGTGAAAAAACTTTGTTAAAGGGACATTATACAGTTAAAAAAGCTGTTAAAAGGATGTTATGGTTACAAGTAAAATTGAAAAACCCCTGAAATTCGCCAGTTATGCTAAGCTAAGCAACCATAACTCACGCCACCACTATGCACTGCGAAGACTAAAACCCAGGACATCAAAGAGAACATCACAAATATCATTGATGACATCACTGATGACACCACAGGTGCATTTCGTTTTCCTACAAGGGGTTGTGAATGTAATGTTGGCAAAAAAAGTATCAGGGATGATCGGGAGATGTGTAATGAACTACATACTTATTAGCGCAACTTACCCATAACGTCCCTTTAACAACGTTTTTTTTCACTGAATATAGATATAGATATGATTAATTTGATCGGTTTTTACTAGGATTTCCTTAGTTTAAAAAGATATACCATACAACATACTGAACCCCACACTATTGTTGGGAGGTCCGCGGACCGTGCGCATGTCCGCGGACAGACTCGGTCAACATGAACACGGTCCAAAAACTCAGGGGGTATCTTACATTGTTGTATCATGCAATAAACACACTGAAGATGTTCAAAGAGCAGCATATAAATAAATTACATTAAAAAATAAATAAGAAGTGCAAACTGTATATGTAAGACACCAACAGTCATATGAAACATAATGGAAGATACCAAAACATTTTTACATATTCCTCCAACAGAATTACCTCACTGATGCTTTATACAGAAACTGCACAACAAATATCAACAGCACACCTACATAGCATTAACAGGAAAACTAAAAAACAAACTGATAAGTACACTACATTAATTCCTACATGTATAAAGTTTCTATAGTAGGATACACTAAAAAAATAATTTATATTTTTTTTACACAGAAATGTCTAGTAATTTGCAGTGGCTTGAAGAACATTTTCCCCACGACAAAATGACTGAAAACCGTGATACTAATGGTAGACACTGCTGTTTTCAAAGTAAGCCAATTAATACACATTATTTTATATGTACCCAACACTTTTTTTTTTAACAGAACATACAGAAAATACTGGAACAGATACTGTGGAAAATCATCTACAGCGTTTGGAACAAAAAATGCATCAATTAATGACCAATTTCATTATTTTGAAGAACTTTGTAGAAAACCATATCATGGAAAAAATTAAATATCACTGTCCCACATACACCCCTTCTCCATGTCCCAGTCAACCATCCCAAAAAAATCCCCATCACCAAAAATGTTATGAGACTACAATCCCTTCCTCCGCTACCATCCAACATGTTGAAAACACCAATTCCCCTGTATTTGTCTCAATTTCTGCTTCTCCCTCCATTAGGGTGTCGGCGGATTGCGCGACTGTCTGGGATGTCCGAATTTAACCAAAATGCGGGTGTCCTAAGGGCACTATGCCTATATGCACTGTCCGCAAACAAAATGGAGGTGTCTGTAGGACACATAATATGTCCGCCTGTCTGTAAATAACCAAAATGGGGATTTCCTAAGGACACTATGCCTGTTTGCACTGTCCATAATCAAAATTGAGGTGTCCGTAGGACGCATAATCTGCATGTCCTCAAAGTTATGGTGCACCTTTAATTAGTTCGGGGACCCAAACCCAGTCCGGCGGACACCTGTACGCATACGCATCCCACCCTCAGGTTCTACGAACATCGCGCCTGTTCGTAACTGTCCGCCGCACGTGTGTCGCACTTTTAATTAGTTCGGTGACCCCGAACACTGTTCTTAAAACACACAGGCGCATGCGCACAACCAACCACGTGCATTTGGTGTTTTACGGACACCCATCACATTCACGAACATATCCGCGACGTCATCATGGGACCGCACCCACGCTAAGCGCGAGTCCTTGTTCGCGAACACAGTCCGGTTCTCAGACACACAAAAAGTGCTTTTTTGAGAAATGCAAAGTATTTTGCTGTGAAACTTTACCCTTGCACATGTCCCAGACCATCTCCCTAGCGATCTGGATACTTTTTGAGCCCTTTTTGGTGTTTGAAGTTTTCACAGACAGAGGGAGAGAGGAACAGGCGTGAGGATGCAGAGACGGATGAAGAGGATGACGAAGAAGAGGTAGTGGAAGTCCCTACTACTAGCAGCCCCTGTGAATCTTGGGTGTGGAGGTTGTTTGCCACTCTTGAAGGAGTACCAAAAGCTTGTGCAAACAAGGTGCGCTGCACTGCGTGCCAGTTGGTGCTCAGTCATGGCAAACCAGGTTTGTACAGTTACGGTATTACCTCCATGAACCTACACCTAATGTCGTTCCATGCTGGGGCAATTCGGAGGGTTGTCCCATGAAATAAACATAGTAGGTTGAGTTCCTCTGCAGCATCCTCCGTTCCTGCTCCTGCCACCACAAGAGGCACTCCTGTGGGGCAAGGCATCCCTCAAGCTGAGTCAGAGGCCATACGTGTCAGAATGTACCAAAGTATTAACTGAAAAGGATACAATACTCAAAAGGATACAGGAGGTAGGGTCTTCCGGATCCCTGTTCACACGATTTGATAGTCGTGAAGTCAATAAAAGACCTTCCAAATGATACAACCCTCTGGCTGATAAAACAGGCAGAGCGATGGATCACTGGAAAGGGCGTGGGTAAGGTATAGTAATCCAGCCTAGGACAAATTAAAGTATCATGAATAACTGCTCAAATCTGAGTATGATGAATTAGATAATGACAGGAATGTTCACACTGACCTTTAGATTTGGGTAGAACAATCCAGAAGTCTCTTGATGGATTTGAATGAAGAACAAACGACAAGGAAGGGAAAATTAGTAAGGGAGACTTATCCCGAACGGAACGAGGCTCACGCTAGATACGGGTTGAATTCACCACAGGATAGCGTCCAAAGTTCAGTTCAATGTCACCTTCCAATAATCCTTGAAAGGCCTCCTTCCCACTATAGGGATCAATCCTTCTGTTAATTCCACAGATGCAGGAGTTAGAAGTACACGCGGTTATAAACAGCCGCGAAGAAAATAACGTGTGAAGACAACGTGCGCGTGTGGATTTACACGCGGGCAGGATTTACGCAGTCCGGGCCAGCCGCGTATGAAGACAGAGAGCGCGTGTGGTTTTTACACGCGGGCAGGATTCACGCAGCCTTGGCCAGCCGCACTTGAAGACAAAGAGCGCGTGTGGATTTTACACGCGGGCAGGATTCACGCAGCCTTGGCCAGCCGCACTTGAAGACAAAGAGCGCGTGTGGATTTTACACGCGGGCAGGATTTACGCAGCTTTAGCCAGGCGCGCTTGAAGACAGAGAGCGCGTGTGGAATAACACGCGGGCGGTGTTCCCGCAGTCCGGAACAGCCGCGTTTAGAGACAGCGTGAGCGTGTGGAATTACACGCGGGCAGGATTCCCGCAGTCCGGACCAGCCACGCTTGAAGACAGAGAACGCGTGTGAATTAACACGCGAAGGGATAGCTCCAGGAATCAGCGTGTGGCGGAACACACGCTATCGAAGGCCCAAAAGTAGCTGTAGAAATATGCCAGGATGCAGATCAGAGGTTCAGCTACACAACGCCAATAGAGACGATCAGAAGCAGCGAGTGAAGCTTCTACGCTGCTTAAATACGTAATACCGTAGTTCACGTGACGAAGCAAAAGTCACGTGAAGTTAGCGACGTGAAAAGTGCAAACGTCGTTTTCCCGGTAACGTATCGAATAACCTCCATTTGGAGTAGAACGGTCTAGCTGTTCTACGAGCGTAGCGTCCAGCATGCATGACAATACATGACACAGTAGACCCTTACCTTTTGAGGGTCAGAGTATTGTGTATGTACTGCGATGCAGTACTCTACACGGGGGAGACCCATCGAAGTGCTTTTGAGGCTGCGGTCCGGGAGCATGAGAAGGACTGCTCACTACCTGATTAAGGCCCTTTCTTATCCCTGTGGTTGGTGCCCTTTCCTTACCCTCCCTTCCCTTCCTTTTGTGTCCTGTTAAAACTTTTTTACAAAATTACAAAACAAAAAAACTTTAAAAAAGAACAAGGTACTCGCTTACCTGGTAACTTTCTTTCGATGGGATGGTCCGACGACGTATTCCATATCTATGACATGTAATCACCACAGCTGTGCTGCTTTGGAAAATCTTTGGCGTCTGCGTCCTGCGTCGATGACGTCGATTCGCCGCCCTCGAGGACCTCCTCTGACGGCCGACGTCACTGGATGTTATAAGTAGGACGCACGAAGCCCGTAGCCTCAGAGTTTTTTCCCAGAACGTGGGGCACCAGTCTTCTGCCAGTCTGACACACAAAGCCTTGCGGAAATGTAAGCTGCAATCGCATAAGAAATTCTGTAGCGGGGAAGGCAGGGAGGGAGCGATATGGAATACGTCGTCGAACCATCCCATCGAAAGAACGTTACCAGGTAAGAGAGTAACTTGTTCTTCGAGGGGATTGGGTCCTCCGACGTATTCCATATCTATGACAGACTCCCAAAGCATTACCAATGCAAGGAGGTGGGAAAAGAATTTAGAAAACAGAAATTTAGAATGCCCAATCAAATTGCGGAGTAAAGGACCGCCTTGTCAAAGGCCAGATCCTGCCCACGAATGGATTCGAGGGAGTAGTGACGTACAAAAGTATGTACCGAAGCCCAGGTGGCTGCATCACAGATGTTACGAATAGCAACACCCCTCTGTAGGGCAGTAGAGGCAGCCATACCCCTGGTAGAATGGGCCCGCAAGCCGATCAGTGGGTCCTTACCTGCCAAGCGGTAACACTCAGAGATAGCCAGAATATTCCAGCGAGACAAAGTCTGCTTTGTCAGAGCTTGTCCCAAACGCTTTCCAGCGTAACCAATGAAGAGTTGATCGTCCACTCTGACCCGGGACATGCGTGAAATATAAAAGCTTAACGTTCTCCTAGGATCAAGTCTATGGAGCCTCTACTCTTCCTTACCAGGATGTGGAGGAGGATAAAACGCCGGAAGAACAACATTCTGGCCTAAATGAAATTCCAACACCACCTTCGGAAGAAAGGAAGGACGAACCCTAAGGACAACCCTGTCCTTATAAAACACAGTGAAGGGTGGCTTAACTGAAAGTGCCTGTAACTCACTCACTCTGCGAGCGGAAGTGACCGCAACCACAAATACAGTTTTAAGAGTTAACAGTCGCAAAGGGCATGAATGCAAAGGCTCAAACGGAGCACCCATCAGAAACTTGAGAACAAGGTTCAAATCCCAACCGCGCACCTGGAAAGGTGACGGAGGGAACACATTAGTGAGCCCTTTCAGAAACTGAGAAATTAAAGGAATTTTAAAATAGGAACACTCTTCAGACGAGCGCTTAAATATGGACAGCGCCGCCAGGTAACCTTTAACGGTACCCACTTGCAAGCCCCTGTGGGCCAAAGAAAGCAAAAAAGACAGAACCATGGGAATGTCACATGCAAAAGGATCCACATTCTTAACCCTGCACCAGTCGCAGAACTTACGCCAATGGCAACAGTACAGGGACTTTGTTGCAGACCGTCTGGCCGAGAGCAACACCTCCATCACGTCTTCAGGGAGGTCCCAATCCATATACCTCAACCTTTCAGAAACCAAGCGTGAAGGTTGAGGGATCTGACCTCTGGATGGAGAACATGACCCCCCTCCCGTGAGAGCAGAACGTCTCGGTAGGGAAGATGAAGTGGAGGGCAGATGGACCAGTCGAGAAGGTCCGGGTACCACGTCCTCCGGGCCCACGCCGGAGCAATTAGGATCATCCGGGAACCGAACCTCCGTAACCTCTGCAGTACTTGCGGGATGACGGGGACTGGAGGAAACGCGTACAGCAGTGGGAATGACCACTCCACCACGAACGTGTCTCCTAAGGCTCCTTTTTGAGGACATTCCCGCGAGCAGAAACTCTCGCACTTCCGGTTGACACTGGAGGCGAAGAGATCCACTTGAGGGGTCACCCAAAGGGCGAAGATCTCCAGGAGAATCTCCTGACCCAACTCCCACTCGTGAGAGATCACGCTCTGCCTGCTCAGAACGTCTGCCGTCTCGTCTTCGTCTCCGGCCAGATGAACTATCGAGATCGAAACTTCCTGCTGGATTGCCCAGAACCAGAGCTGCATCGCCTCCCTGCACAGACAAAGTGACCCTGCCCCCCCTTTTTGTTGAGGTAGTGCATGGCCACTGTGTTGTCCGTCAGGATCAGGACATTCTTCCCTCGCACAGTCGGCAGAAAAGCCTTCAGGGCTAGCCTGCCGGCCCTCAGCTCCAACAGATTGATATGGAGTCTGGACTCCGACTGAGACCAACGACCGCTGCCTGTCAACTCGTTGGCATGAGCTCCCCATCCCGTGAGGAATGCGTCCGTCACGATCGTCACCTCCGGCCAGGGTAGCCAAAATGGAGCCCCCTTCATCAAGTTGCCTTCGACGGCCCACCACAGAAGGTCCTGGGCGACTGAAGACAGCACCTGAACAGGGTCCGACAACCTGCCGGCGGACTGAGACCACTGGAGCTTGAGTGCCCATTGCAAAGATCTCATCGGCAACCTAGCCTCTGGCACCAAAAGAATGCAGGATGCCATGAGGCCGAGCAATCTCAAGAACTCGAACGCTGGGAGACTCTGAGCAAGCTGAAACTTGTGCACCATCTGCTGAATGTGATGAGCCCTCACCTGGGGAGGAAAACACTGCCCCAGGGACGTGTCGAGCACAGCTCAGATGTACTGGAGCCTCTGAGTCCGTGTCAAATGGGACTTCTTTAAGTTGAGGGAGAAGCCCAGCTTGTGGAGGGAGTGGCAGGTGCCTGACAGATGATCCAGGACTTGCTCGGGAGAGCGCGCCCTGATCAACCAATCGTCCAGGTAGGGGTAGACGTGAATCCCCCCTTTCCTGAGGTGCGCTGCCACCACTACCATGAGCTTGGTGAAGAACCAGGGGCGGAGGTCAATCAGAACGACAGGACCCGACACTGAAAGCGCGAGTCACCAACCGCGAACCTCAGGTACTTCTTGTGCTTTGGATGTATCGGCACATGAAAATAAGCATCCTTGAGGTCGAGAGACACCAACCAGTCCTGAAGTTGAAGGGCCTGGAGGACTTGAGAGAGAGTAACCATCTTGAACTTGTCCTTCCTGAGGAGTTTGTTCAAACCGCGCAAGTCCATGATGGGTCTCAAACCCCCGTCTTTCTTGGAAATCAAAAAATTAGGGGAATACCATCACTTGTTCCTCTCCGCTACAGGCACCAGTTCTATGGTGCCTTTCTCCAGCAGGGATTGATTTTCTTGCGCAAGGAGCAGATCCGGACTCTTCAAAGAGAGATTCCCCGGTGGATTGTCTCAAGGCCTCTGCCGGAAAGGAAGACGGTAGCCGTGGGTTTTGATCTCCAGAACCCACACATCTGAAGTAATGGTGCGCCACTCTGCAAGATGCTGCCCCAGCCTTCCCCCAACCGGCGAACCATGGGACATGGCCTCATGACTGAGCTGAAGCGGCTGTGGCGTTGCCTGAGGGCAAAGAGGCAACAGCCTGAGCGGCCTTGGCACCTCGTGTACCTTGTTTTCCACCTCTGGCACTCCTACGGTGGCCCCTTTGAGTGGCAGCTCCTCTCGCTTTACCAAAGGATGAGTAATAACGAAAGGAACCTCCCCTCCATTGCTGTCCCCTAGGACGAAAAGGCAGAGGTTGGCGAACTGCAGCGCCCAACGACTTTGCTGCAGCTTTGGAGGTCTGCAACCTCTCAAGGCTCTCGTCAGCCTTGCTGCCAAAAAGACGTTCCCCGTCAAAGGGCATGTTGAGGAGCCGGGCCTGCACATCAGGAGCAAACCCCGACTTCCGCAACCACGCAAACCTGCGTATCACGGTGCTCGCCACCATGGACCGGCTGATGCAATCTGCCATGTCCAAACCCGACTGAACGGCCTCACATATGGCATCCTTGCCATCCTGAACCATGGCAAGGAAACCATCCTGTTCGTCCCTTTCGGGAATATGTTCAGCCGCTAAGGAAACACAGTTCCACAGAGTATGCGTGAAACGTGACAAGGCACATACGGAGTTGGCCGCCTGAAGCGCCATACCCCCTGAAAAAAACACTTTCTTCGCCCAGCCGCCAAAACGCTTGTCGTCCCTATCAGGAGGGATGGTAGGATACGACGCCTGCTTTGCCGGGGCCGTAGCCGCCTGCACCACCAAACTCTCCCGAGTGGGGTGCCTGGTCAAGTAGCAGGGGTCGCTACTGGCTGGGTGGTATTTTCGTGGCAAAGACTTGCCCACTGCCGGGAGACTCTCCAGAGCAGTCCAAGCTGCCGCCACCGTCCTCTGTAGAGCCATATGGAACGGCAGTACCGGGTCAGTTGGTGGACCTTGGTCGAGGATATCCTTAAGGTCATCCTGAAGAAAATCCCCTGGGGGCGCAGACCAACCCAAGTACTCGGTGAGCCTAGACATAAGGCGACGGTATGAGGAGCCGGCATGAGTGCCAGGATCAGGCCTACAAAACTCCACCTCCGGAGAGGTGTCCAGCCCACTGGCATCGTGCAGGGACTGCCGCAGGTCCTCAATCTGGCTATGGCCCGAGAGAATCTCGTCTGGCACCGTATCAGGAACCATGCCATCATCAGAGCCCTCACCCACCTCTGAAATAAACTCAAGATGGCGGGAAGAAGGCACAGAATGTGGAACAAAGCCATGCTTGACCTTGGCCAGAGCCTTTCTAGGGGATTCCACCGAGTCCCAGGGTACCCCGGTCGAAACAGCCGCGAAGGGCATCGAGTGAATCGGCGTCAATGCCGAAAGCATTGATGGCGTCGACACAGGCCTCGAGGCCGGACCCCCGAGCATGTCCCTCGACAGCCTGGGCGGCAATAGCATCGACGACTTCTTCAGAGGCAGGGCCTCGAAAGAGTCCGTCGACGACCTCTGAGCCAACGGCGTCGACGTCTTCCTCAAAGACACCACAGGTGCACACGGTCTCAAGCGCGTCGAGGACCGGGACCTGGACCGGGCATGACGAGAATGATTCCCCTTGTTCGAGCAGGACCTCTCCCGCGAATCGTGCCGACCACTCGAGCCCAAAGGCGTGCAAGCAGTGTCTCTCGACCGATCATGACCGAGGCGCAGACGGACCAGTGCCCTGCGATTCGAGAATCGCTAACATTTTCTTCCCGAAGGAAGCCCATTCCTCTTGCGTCGCATGCTTGGTGGGACCTACTCCGGGACCGAGACCCACTGGACTTCCGATGACGATGCGAAGAGTCGCCCCTCGAATCGTCCGTCGAAAGCCCTGCAGACCTAGACTTCCGTGGCTTGGACACCTTACCTACCGACAACTTCTTTTTGCGCTCCCGCAAGGCTTTGGATGTGATCGACTGGCAGTCGACACAGTCATCCGTGTCATGGGCCTCCCCGAGGCACCAGAGGCAGGCGTCGTGCGAGTCCGTCACTGACATCTGGGACCCACAGTCCCCGCACTTCTTAAAGCCCGGACGCGGGGTGGGAGACGAGGTAGACATCTTCATGAAGAATGTACTTCACAATACGAACAGGTTCGAAGAGCCAAGAAAATACAGAAACTTCAAAGAGTCAAGGCACGCCGAGATCTCCGAAGCGAACACGTTTGTGGAAAAAACAGAACTGAGGCTACGGGCGTCGTGCGTCCTACTTATAACATCCAGTGACGTCGGCCGTCGGAGGAGGTCCTCAAGTGCGGCGTATCGACGTCATTGACGCAGGAGCCGAAGATTTTCCGAAGAAGCACAGCTGTGGTGATTACATGTCATAGATATGGAATACGTCGGAGGACCCAATCCCCTCGAAAGGCTCTTTTCAGAACCGCCTTTCACAGTTTAAAAATAGACGTGCCAATGAAATGCTGCAGGGCCCTGTGCATTTTTAGAAGTCCGCGGACAGTCAGCAGACATGTACATTTCTGGGGTGCTGCTCTTCAAAACCCTTGCACTCTTCTCCAGGAGGAAGTCGTGGCTCTGAAAAGAGCCTTTTTGTTTTTTTTGTTTGTGTTTCGAGAACTTCAAGTGGTCACCACCTACTGTAAAAAGGATGGCTATAATTCCAAAAAGGAGAAATATCCGATGCCCATCCTAAGTAAGATGTACTCCATCTCTGCGAAATCTGTGTACTAAGAAACATAATATTTTCATTGTGAAAAGAGAAAATGCCAACATCATACAAAAAGGCACAACCACCCTTGTTGACATTGCGCCTCGCTTTCTCCATTTGTGGACCAAATGAAGAAGAACGTAGCCACATTTATCTCTGGGCAATATCAGAAAGAAATACTCGTAGCCACATTTATCTCTGGGCAATATCAGAAAAAAATACTCGGGATTTTGGAAACATGTTCATGACTTTCCCAAGTCCTTCTTTCATTGCAAATTGCAAAGAGACCCCAGAGACATGTCCTAAACGGTTCCCTCCACAATTAATAATAATAATGTCTAGATGACACTGTCACCAAAGTAGCACTAAGAGGAACGAAATCCAGCCACTTCATTCCACGCACTCCATGCCAGTACACATCCACATGAGGGAATCCAAGATGTGCAGCCACTCCAAAGCGATCTGCATGCACCTCAGTATCTAGCTGGTCTCCTCTCAGAAACAGACTTTCTGCCAAAGTGTCTCCTTGCACATCACACCCAGTAAACCTTATTGACCAATCCTTTGCCCTGCACAGTCTCATTCGCAGGCCTCTCAGCCTAAAATTACCTGCATGTAATACGCGATGTCTGCGGACAACCGCAGTGTCCGCAGACAAATCGTAAAATCTGAGAGTGGGGAATGAAAATAGTGTGCCCCACTTCCCCTTTGAGGGTGGCTCTGAAAAGAGCCTTTGTTTTTTTTTTGAAGATGCTTCAGTAACACCTTTTATTTTGTACTTTTGGGGTTTTATTTTCTTATTTTCCTCCAAATATCTTCACATTAGCTTCTCCAAAGCATTCCTTATATTACAAAACAGCATGGCATTTCCCATGAAAGATAAAAACATGCCATCTTCTTTAAAGTAAACAACATTACCAGATTTAATGTTATTATTGCATGAGAACATCCCAGCTCTAATCATGAAAGCAAACATGCCTTGGTTAACTAAACACCTAGCACCATTTTACTGAGGACAAACAAACCTAACTACAAAAAAACCTAACTATTGTCCCATAGTGCCCTAGGTAGCAAAGTAGAAAAAATAACCTTGGCATTTGGAAGGACTTTCATGACTGCCTGAACCAAGTTTTGCAGATCTTTCAACAAAGTAGGGGCACTGACAGCCCAAATGCAGAGCACCACAGTGCAGAACAACTACATCTGGACTATTGAACCTAGCCATATCCTGACAAACTATCAGCACTCCCTGCAAATTAAAACCAGGCACAGTGCACCACACCACCTCCACTCCTCTTATATCAAAATTGGTAGCCACATTCCTAGATTTAGGGTACATCTTCAAACCATTCACAAATATATCTCCAACCACCAACACCCTGACTTTCTCCACCTCTGCCATCTTCACTACACAAGCCTCTCTCAATACAAAGCAGAACCTCAACACCTGATTGGCTAATCCCCAAAATACACTCCCATTTCATGCTCAGAAGCCCCGGATGTAGCACGCCCTGTCCGCGAACAGCCACGGTGCCCGCGAAGCACGCAACACGGGGGCAGCCCTTCTTTCTTTCTCTTCTTTCCACTTCACTCACTGCACGATTCCCTCACTGGCTACTGTTAAGCAGTCACACAACCATCCACCAATCACATCCAATAACTCTACATCTAACTCTATCATCACAGTTCAGCACTTTAGATGTACTGTTGATCACTCCGAGTACAAGTCTCCCGTCATTAAAATGTGCAAATTGTTATTCTCTTCATTCATTCTGTCATTTTTATAACTACTGCCACCTGTTTATCCACATTTCAAGCATAAGAGCATTTCATACATTATAGTGCATAGGATGGACATACAGTTTCCTTTATGTATATTCTGGCAATTTTACATAGAATCTATCAGTTGAACTTGCTTTAGAAATGATTACAATAGTAATCAGACTCAGCACACACAGCTTTCTAACTGTCACTTTAAGTTAAAAGATGGGAGAAATAACAGTATGATTGTAAATGGCAAGAACCATATTCAAACGCATGCAATACATGTTTTCCTGTTCTATGTTGTGATATGGGTGAATGAGAACTTGGAAAACACACACCATTGAAAGTGGCACTTGCTCTTAGCAGATGAGAGAAATGACAGTATGCTATTTTTACTAGTTATAGCAGGTACCCTGCATTCTAAATACATACATTGAATTCTTTGACCAGAGTTCCTGCCATTTATCCTGTATAGTATAGCCAGCAAAAAAGCATACTGTTATTTTTCCCATCTCCTAACATGAAATAACACTATTGTAAAAAGCTACATGTGCTCTGTGTGCTTACTATTGCAATCATTTCTAAGGCAAGTTCAACTGACAGATTCTAGGTAAAATATCCAGAATGCACATAGACAAAGGAAACTGCATGTACATGCTATGCACAATTAACAGAAAGCACTATTACTGCAAAAACAAATACATGTCTACATTAACAGTGCTATTAAACACAGATATGTACTAACTTCTTTCTTTCACAATTTCAGTAAAGACCACTCCCGTGAAAACCAGCAGCATCTGAAGTACAAAAAAGAAACCTCTTTGCATCCAAAAAAGTAAGTGCAATACGGCCATAATGTTCTAACTGTTACTCAAAAACCGTAGAATTCCAGTATTATAGAACAAACAATTGTATTAACCCTGCAGCATTACATTCAGTATTACTGATTGCACCTCAGCAGGTGCACACTTTGTATTGTCATCTGAACAGCAGTATAGTAGCACAAATATGAGAATAGCCTTCCCAACCTGAAGTAACAGCCCATTACACAATCGCACACCTCTACATACATGCCTACCATCATACTCAGACACTCGTGCACAATACACACATACATTGCAAAACATCCCAACCCCCACTTTCTTTTTTTCTCCAACAGACCCCAAAGAATGCCTACCAAAAAGCAACGCTGTAGAAAGCACCACAGAAGTAGAGCAAATCAAAATAAAAGTGTACAAAATAGCATCCACCGCTAGCAGAATTTATACAAAAAGTTCAAACAAAACAGCTAATATAGTCACTAAGCGAAACAAAAGCAGCTTCCAGTAAAGAAACTTTGCCTCCTCATTCAAAATGTAAAACTAAACAGAACGTTATTAAAAAGACTGCATATACCACTAGTGCTAACACTGCACCTATAAATCTCGATGTAGCCACAAGTAAGCATACAAAAAAAATATTTTACAAACATTTTTCAGCCACAGCATCCTTCAGAAGCTTATAAAAACCGGAGAGAAATCAAGCACAACCCTTAAAACCTACCATAGAAAATGCATCCTGGAAACTCTCATAAACAGTGCAATCCTTCTCAAAAGGAAATTATTTATTTTAGTTTTAAACAGAATGAAACCACCAACTACTAAACTACAAAAAAGACTTCTCAATAAACGGAATATCGACAAAGATAGCTTTGCAAACATCTGTGGAGGTGAGTGGAGTCGCACCACCAGCACAGAACCATATTTCAATGAAGAAGCATACATACAAAAGCAAAGAAACCCAATGGCCATACATAGAAGTGGACAAGGGTATGAAAAACTTAATACCATTATGGAACAAGAAACGCTGCTCACAAAAATATCCCCAGAAAATGTAGCATCAACTCTCCATTCCACTGAACCAATGCGTCCAGTCTACAAATGGCTGTGCACATCAATGTGTAACATAGGCAAAACATCTTTCACATCTTTACGCCAGTTCCTCAATCACTATGTGAAAGGCAAAGAAAAATTGAAAATAAAACTATTACAAACTATGGACTCCTGTCCACTTCGCAAATACACAGGACTACAAGGACATTCATTAGCCTGCATTTCTGGACCTATTTGCAAAAGAACCTTGCACCATATCAGAATGATAGCAACAAACCATTCAACTGTAAGAAATCTGGTTCATAAACTGTACTATGCCAAATGTCCTGCTTTAGCACAGGCCAATTTAAATAACAATCTTCTACATGGTACAGCCAAAGAACTACTTGAAGAAATAGAGCAATTCCAGAGAAAGTATTTTGGAAGTGAAAGCCACTTACAAAATCCAATAGCTTTAGCACAGACTAGCACCAACTTTACAGATGTCAACCTTCTACTACACACATAAAAAAAAATACTAAAGTTTAAAAGCACATCTGCTGAAGTACCAAACCATGTGTGTGTATTGCTGCAGGTCTTTTTATAAGAATAGCACAAAAACTGTAGATATAATGTACAAAATACAAGACAATGAAGATTCCAAGTGGTTCCAATTAGCTCTCTATCTTATAGCAGAAAACAAATATGAAATTACTAACCCCCTTAATACTTTTCAGTTACTGCACTGCAAAACTTGACAACAACCAAATACTTTCACGTGCTATTACTAATAACTTGGAATTATTCCCACTACCAAAGCCACTGCAGCAACTTAACTAGTATGAGAGCATCATAATTCAAACAGTGCACCCATTTCAAGCAATAATACGCCTTCAACCAAAAACAGCAAACCTACCTCCCTCTGAATTACTGAAAGGCATTAGTGGCAAAGTAGTTTATTTGCCATTAGATCTCAAAGAAAATGTACAGACCCTGGGAGTGCAACGTCCAATAGATCAATCTTTGATTATCCTAGTAAATGGCGTACCTAACAAAGACGAAAGAATTTGGCAGCGACTAGTGCACTTATATAAAGTTAGAGAAGCCCTGCAATATCTAAAAGACAACAATGAATACTACAAAGAAATAAACATCGAAGAAAACCTGAGGGAAACCACCGAAATAATTCAAGACTCATCAGGAACGGGCCAATTTCAACTTTTAGATCCTACTACAGAATCCAATATTTTAGATCATTATACAATTCACACATTGCACTCTAAAGACACCATAGATGATGCACTGCAAACTTTCCAAATGCGACAAGCCAAAGGATCTCCAATTAGCATATGGGAAAAAAGTGTAGAAGCACAAGCCTTTCCTCTACTCTTTCCTACTGGAAAAGGATGCAGGTACGAGGAAAGACCCACACCAATAACAGCATCAGAATACTGCTCTTTACGAATGTATTCTGAAGACACCAGATTCAGACAAAACGTGGAATACATATTCCACCTTCTCTTTGAAAGTGAACTAGCAACTCTATGCTACGGAGTTGCACACACACTGAAATCAGGTACCAATTTTCAAAATATATCAGCTATGCAATTACTACAAAAAGTGCAAGACAAAGATGAAGTTTTACAGTCAAGCATTACAAATTGTTTAGCAAACATGAGTGGTAAAAAAGAATACTGGTTCCGACGTCATACAGATGTACGCTGTATGATAAGAAACCTAGGCCCATCCACTTGGTTTGTAACATTAAGTTTTGCAGAATATGCATGGGAAGATTTACACAATTTCCTATGCATAGCAAACAAAAACAAAACAAATATAGATATTAAAACACCAGGAGAACACTGCTCTCAAGATCCTGTAAATGGATCAAGATATTTCCATCATCGCTTCATTGCTATGCTACACTTCATTTGTAATAAAACAGTGCCTCCCCTTGGATAAGTTCAACACTTCTTTTGGAGAAAAGAATACCAAGCCAGAGGAGCACAACACATCCACATGCTTTTGTGGATTAAAGATGCTCCTAAATTTGGTCAGAACAGTGATGCCACTATTTTGCAGCTCATTCTAAAATATGACACTTGTGAAATGACCTCAGAAACTACACATAGTGACCTTCATGCACACATTTTACAATTTCAAAGACAAATGTGGGAAGTATTGTCGTCGCACATCTAAAAACAAAGGGAACTACGACACCAAGTACCGCGTTGGGTTTCCCTAGACCAGTTTCAACAACAGGTCAAGTGAACAACTTCATGTCTTCAGTTAGACATAGTGTCAAAGGTAAATCACCTAAGAACACATGTTGCATAAAAAGAACAGAAGAATCAAAATACATCAATGATTACAATACAATCATTGCCCTCCAATGGAATGCAAATATAGATGTGCAATTTATTGCAGACAATTCCACTGCAGTTGCACGATATGTCACAGCCTACTTAACCAAACCAAAAAAAACAGAGCACAAAGACCTGTGGGATGACATATCATCTGACAAAACACTATCACAGAAATTGTACAGTTTAGACATAAAAATGCTCTCCCATAGAGAATGTGGCTGCTATGAAGGCGCAGACCGTTTAACCAGTACTGCCTCGTATGGAAAATCTGAACACGTAGTATGGCTAAGCCTTGGTCCTGCAAAATCTAGAAAAAGAGTTCTCAAATCATATGAAGACATAGAAACAATATCCAAAAATTATCCCAACAACGAAGACATTTTGAGAAACAACTTACTAGACATATACTACCCAAACAGGAGTACCACTTTGGCAACCACGTACCTATATCACATAGCTCAAAACTTCACATACAAAAATAATATTAAACCAGATGAGAAGAAAGGTAGATACAAAGTGGAAAATTGTGAAGGCAGCCTAGTGAACTTACCAAACAAATCTTAATTAATCATATGAAATTGTCATTAAAAACTCCTCAACATAAAGAACTGTATTACATGTCCCTACTACAACTTTTTAAACCATGGAGAAAAGAAGAGGATTTACGAGATACCCATAACTCCTATGACGGTGCTTTCAAAGCAAATGAAAGCATTATAGCAGACGTAAACTTTATGCAGTACAAAACAATGTTACACAATGAACAGCGACAAGAAGAAGAACTCCAGGGGCAATTAAATGTAGACACTCCTGACAGCAGTCAACCTTCTGTAACAGGAAGCCAAGAACCACTTGGAAAGCCACTAATAGCCAATGAGGCAGAATTAGCCATGACCGAAGTAGAGAATACCATGTGTCAGTATGAGCAATCTGCAGAAGACTTTGCTCTACTGAAATCACAGCTAAACAATGAGCAGCGTAGCATTTTCCTAGAAATAACAAAACAAATTGAACATGGCATGTAGCATGCAACTAAAAATTGTACATGTCAAGACAACAGACCTATACTGCTATACGTGAGTGGTCAAGCTGGTTCAGGCAAAACATTCTTAATCAAAATCATCAGCAAGTTCCTCCAACAATTGACAAACAACCAACTGTCAGCTGTTGTAACTATCCCCATAGGTTTAGCCGCCTACAACATAGGCGGTGTCACCTTGCACCGATTACTACTCCTTCCAGTAGAACACCAAAACAAATTAAACTACTATAAACTTTCTCCAGAAGCTGCAATGGAAATACGCAGAGTTTTGAAACAAATGAAAATGCTGATAATTGATGAGGTGCGCATGGTTTCCAACCTAATGTTAGCCTTGATTCACCTCAGATTACAAGACGTCCTGAAAACAGACCATAAAGAACTCTTTGGAGGAAAACACATAATTGAAGAAGATCTCGGAAAACAATAAACACCAGTTAAAGGTGAACCTATTTTTAAAACCTTAGGGCACAAACTATGCAGTAAAACTCTTGGCAGCATAGGAAATGTCAACCTTTGGCAACATTTCCAATACAAAGAATTAACTGAAAACATGGTTCAGTCTGCAGACCTCACATACGCCAACATTTTAAAAAGTATTAGAGTTGGTGCACTATCTCAAGAAGCACAATCTATATTAAATACCAGGCACATCATGTCCTCTATGGCCATAACTCATGTACTACTGATGTCATGGAACAATTAGCACACAAAAATGTAAACTGTATGTCCTTGATGCCAACTCTTGCAAGCTGTGCTCAATTCAATGAAACAATGTTGAAAAAAGAAATGCAACCAATAGTTGAAATTTGCTCCACAGACAAACTGGACGTGCACGGTATGACACTACCCATGTGTGAACAAGCCACAGCACGACTAAACACCTTAGAAAAATATCTCTAACACAGCTGGTTTAGAGAAAATACTAAAATTATCTTTAAACTGTAGAGTAATGCTTAAACGTAACCTTGACGTGGAGCAAGGACTAGTCAATGGAGCACTTGGTACAGTTGTTGGCTTTCAAACATACCCACGTGACAACAACATTCAGTTTGTCAATATTCACTTTGACAAACTATCAGAAGTTAGAAGGATAGGACGGTCAACAGCCCGATTCCTTTTCAAAGACATGTATGAACGCACAGAACAATGTTCTCTATCTCTAGAATATGCTGTCACCATTCATAAATCACAAGGTCTTACCCTAGATAAAGCATTGCTAGATATTGGTAGCACAGTGTTTAAAGAAGACAGGAGCTATGTAGCACTATCACGCTTACGTACACATGATGGACTATTTCTAGTCAACTTTGATGCAAGTGAAGTAAAAGCTGATATTCCTTGCATTCTAGAATACAATAGACTGAGTGCACTCTACGCCCACATCTCAAAACCTATCCTGGTCCTCAAAAAGCAAAAGTTTGTAAATGAAAACTACTTCAGACATAAATTATGCAGGATCTCACAGCAATACCTCCAAAGAAATTAAAAGAAGCTAATACTTCATCAGTGACCACAACCAAAGAAGGATCTAGTACACAAACAAAACCAACTAACTACCTCTTCAAAGAAACAACGCGCACTCCCAACAAATAACTCGGACACAGAACTGTCTGGTCCATTCAAGTTTTCAAATACAACTGGTGTAAATTGCTATGCAAACGTAGCAATCAATATTCTATTCCAATTGCCACCAATTGTTGAAAACATTTACTTACACAGGACAGACCAATTGTGTTTGCAAATGTTAGTCCTTCAAAGAAATGCAACCAACAATCCTGACAACACTTAGTGTTTCTGGAATAAGGCAGGAATTGGACTAGTCTGCTGGAATGGTCAAATTCACTATAAACACACAAGAAGATCCAAAAGCATTTCTAATGTACTTACTGTTAGAGAGAATTCTCTTATAAGGCTAATTTCCCAAACCTAGTGAGTTCCCCCAGCAGCTTTGCTGGATTTTTGGGGTTTGTTTTTTTCTCCTGCTAAGAGTGAGACTCTTTTCCTCCCACTCCCACAGGCATGATTTGAGGTATGTCTTTGACTTTTTGTTTGCTTATGGGCTATGTTTTTTTTACTCCATAGGGTATCATCTGTTTTTGTGTATGTGTTACACAGCACCCTCAGTGCAGTAACAAAGGGTGTCATAGTGACCCCCAAACATAGACTCCATACCCAGGGACTGACTACTGTCTCCCAGGGCATGTAAAGTCACCATTGACTTTCCTAGTCCAAAATTGTGAACAGAACCAGTACAAAGCATCATATTGTGGAAGTACTGGAACGGGTTAATTATATTGCCCCTGGGTCTGTTTTAAAGGGGGCACTGTCCAGTTTCTGGCTGGTGGCAGTGGTTACCACGTGAAATATTCCACCGGAATATTCTCTATGGGATTTTCCCATTGATTTTAAACGCACCACTTTTTGGTGCAATGTTAAAGATACCGCTGGTTTATTTATTTAATATTAAAACCCCGGTTAGGTGTTTTTGCTAGAACTCTTTTCTAAAATGGCGTTTGTGTCTGTCTCTGTAACTTCAACCAAGGTCGGGCCATTTGTTCCACTTTTTGGCGGGTTCTCCACAGAAGCCCTCCAACTGGTGCCACTCTGTCTGGGTTCCACGGGATGTGTGGGTGGGGGAATTGGCACCCTGGACTGCGTTGCCTTAGCAACCCAAGTCACACTCTGTTCTGATTGGGCCAGTGGTGAGCCGCCCGGCTCACCACTTAGCATGTTTGAGTGACAGCTAGGCTGTTGAAGGGGGTTTTTTCTGCATAAAAGCAGGGCCTTTGGGACTGGAACTTCAGAGGTCGCCACAGGACCTAAGAATCCGAAGAGGGAAGAAGCTGAGCCATCTGCAACAACGACACCACCGGTGAAGCCCTGCTGCAACTACCTCACCACTTTCTCGACGACAAGAAAAGATCTTCTGCTGGACGAGTCTTCTTCCTCTGAGCGGGTGGGACCAACCAGTTTGCCCTTTTCGCCTTCCAAAGACGTCTCTTGGTCGAATCGCCCGTGCCAAGCACCCCGGCGGCCGGATAGCCAAGCTTCACCACTTTGAACGCGAATAAAAGGAACGGCTCCTTTTATTGACAAACTCCGCGGCTGGTTTCATCCCTGTGCAGTGCAACGACTCCACGTTTCCTCCTCGACGAGATCCTCTCTTCCCCTGGTCGAAACAACGAACTGCAACCACTGCCAGGAACACTGCCACCGCTGGAGTTTCCTCTCTCTTTAAGGTTCTGTGTCCTGCCTGGCCTCCCTTTCTTCGGTTTGCCCAAGGTGACCCTTAAATCCTTGGCTTGCCAACTGGGTTGGCCCCAGACCTCCTAGCTTTACCTTCTTGAATCACCCCAACCTCTTTTGAACATTCTGCAAAGGCTTTTAGTGCATTTTTAAACCGTGTGATCCTGGGCACATTTCGCTTTGCTCCCTTTTAAGTGGGCCTGGCCTATGAACTTTGGTTCTACAGTCTATACTGCCTTTATTCCCTTGCTGAGATCTCCTAAAAGTGTTGGGACCCATTTTATTTCTATGCTCTGCCTTTTTCTCTCCCTTTAACTGAACTATTGGAGTGCCATCAGGTTATGCGCTCACCTCCGTTTAACAAATCGGGGTGTTTTAATTCTGGCTTGTCTAATAGTTATTAAGGGAGGTGTGCATACTTTACCTGACTGTGTTTTAACTTGCTTTTGATTTAGAGTGCTAGTATATTGCCTAAAGTGTGTTTTAAATAATATAATAATTATATACTTTTTATACAAAGCTCTGGTCAGTGTTTGTTTGCTCTACTGCGTTTTTAGCCCTATTGTGTATACTCTATATACTGCCTAACTCTTCTTGAGAGAAGTCTGACTGCTCAGCCACAGATACCAGGTAAATCTGGGTGGCGCAGACTGCTACCAATTGGGTTTAATGCTTACTCCTGTAGTCTTAATCTTTTTGCAGTGTTCCCCAAGGGAACTGCACAGGATTCTGCCTAACACTTACTACAAGTACTGGAAAACAAAAACATACCTATAAATGAAATCTTCCAGATGTCATACATGTGGAAACATACATGCACTCTCTGCAGCCATGTGGCACAGGAACAAGTCCCTAATGAACGCTTTGTGTAGGTATCCATACCCAACTGTGAATCCAACTTGTACAAATGCAAACCATGGCAGATTATGAACTACCTGTAATTCCGATAATCGTTCCACCTTACAAATACAGTTACATAGTGAGTATGTAATAGTAATGCTTTTACGTTACAATGCAATGGTACCAAAAACAACTGCAGGCTGACTGGATTCACACATGGACAAGTATCACTTGGTAAGAAAACCTTCACAACAGTAGGTATAATCTACCACGCAGGAACCACAACCAATGCAGGTCACTTCACTGCATACATAAAAAAGAATTGTGGATGGTTTGAATGTAATGATACTACCATTACTCTAAAGCAGAGATTACTAGCAAACCTTGTAGCCGCTTACTTAATAACCAGAAAACGTCAAAATGCATTTTTCTAAGAAAACCCTACAACACTTATTACGTATATATACCCTCACCAACCCTAAAACTATTTTTTTTTTAACTTTATTTTTGGATTTTGCATACACAAACAAACACATTTGCACCAACCGGGTGCAGTCATAGAAGTCATGACATTCAATCGTCCCTACTTCAATTGCCCCCATACCCGACACTAATCTTAAAAGCTATTTACTGTTGACTTGTCCACATTGTCATAATCCACCATGTGCGCTTATTCTGCTAGGTTCTTGTCCTCACTCGGTATTTACATAGACTGCGTTTGCGAATCTGAGGTATCAGAGTTGGATAGTAAGTATGCTATGTATGGACCCCAGATGTCGGGGGTCGTGCATGAAGGGGTAGTGTCCGTATAAATTCAGTGTCCATGTCTTGACAATACACAATGTCTTTTTTCCAGGCTGCCAGTGTGGGGACTGGGCCCCTACCGCATGTCATAGCAATCCTCCTGCGCGTCAACACCAGGAGAAGGGCTGCGAGCTTCCTTGACACGGGCTGCAGATATTTGGTCAGACTCAAGAGGGCTACTGTCGGGAGTGGGGACAGCTCCTCTCCTAATATGTCAGCAGTTGTTTGTAGGACCTGGGTCCAGAATTGGGATATCTCAGGGCAGTCCCAGGCGAGGTGGAAAAAGTCAGCGGCTGTGGTGTCACATCTTTCGCATTGTGCCGATAGTTCTGGGTGATGTCTGTGTTTTTTGGCTGGGGTATAGTAGGTTTGGTGCACAAAATTAAAATGGATTTGTTTGAAACTGGTGTTTATGGCAACTTTCTGGGTTTGACGGAGGATGTAAGCCCAGTCCTCCTCAGGTATTGTAGCTTGGATGGCTGTTTCCCATTTTAGTTTAGCTCGGTAGTCAATGGTTACCGTGTCTGTTAGTAGGGACTTGTATTTCTTTGACACTATTCTCCGCCCACCTATCGCCTGACTTACATTATGTAATAGGTCCCATGTCGCTGGTTGTTTGGGGAATGATGGGAACAAGGACTGCAGGATGTAACGTAGAGTAAGTAGAGGAACGTGTCGAGTGATGTAGTACCTCCTCTCTCTTCGGCCATCTGCAGAGTTATAAATGTGCCTTCAGGGAAGAGGTCTCCAAGGGATTGGAAGTTAACTTTGTCTAGCCATAAAATAGATACTTTTTCAGCTGTTAGGGGGATGCCTGGGATAAATTTGATTGGAAGTAGGGGGGGAGAACCTTATGTGTACATCATATTTTCGTGCAATCTTCTTCCAGATAGCGTAAGTGGAAAGGACAGTGTTCATCGTGTTGTAAGGTACTGGAATGTTGCTGATAATAACAGCTCTCAGCAAGTTGGGGGATGCGAGGGCCCGTTCAATCTGTACATGCGGGCGGATAAAGTCTGTTGTATACCAGTGACTTAAAAATTGTGCCTGGGCTGCCCAATAGTATCTCTCTATGTCTGGGAGTGCGAGGCCGCCGCGTGATGTTGGTAGTTTCAATGTTTTGTGGGCTACCCTTGCTGGTTTCCCCGCCCATAGTAGTTCGAGAATGAGGCTTTTGACTTTTTGGAAAAAGGACCTTGGTAGGAGTTATGGTATATTTGTGAATAGATAAAGGAGTTTGGGGAGAATAACCATTTTGGTCAGTGAGGCTCTCCCCCAAAGCGTTAGTGGAAGCGACTTCCACCTGTGTACGCGTTCTTGGAGGGAACTTAACATTGTCGCATTGTTATCTTTATATATGTCGTTGTGATTAAGGGACATGTAGATACCCAGGTACCGGACCTGTGAGCTTTCTCACTTAAAGCCTTGGTTGTCTTGGAACTTAGAGGTACTCGGTGTCAGAGGGAATATTACTGATTTCGAATGATTGGTTTTAAGGCCAGAGACATGGCTAAACTTAATCACTTCCCGCATTATTGGGTTGAGGTTAGTTTGGGGGTCGTTAACAAATCGAATTACATCGTCAGCGTATAGGGAGACTACCAGTTTATGGGGTCCTAAAGTAAGCCCTCTGTGCAGTTGATAGGATCTCAACCTTGAGGCTAAGGGTTCCATTATTAAGGCAAAAATGAGGGCTGATAGGGGACAGCCTTATCTGGTACCTCGCTCTAATCTGATACCGGGGGATTTTGTGTTACCAAGGGTAATATAGGATCGCGGGCCATTGTAAACCAATTTAATAAAGAAGTTCCCAAGACCCATTTGGCAGAGCCTCGCAAAGAGATAGGGCCATTCAACGGAGTCGAAGGCCTCTTCGGTGTCAAGAAAGACAGCTATTTCTTGCTGTGCTGGATCGAGTATTTCTATGATGCCGAATAGCCTTCTGATGCCGTAGGTTGTGCTGCGCCCGGGAATAAAACCGGCTTGAGCGCCTAGCACCAGTGCCGGCATGAGAGGGAGTAGTCGTGCCACTAGGATTTTGGCCAGAATCTTGTTGTCAAGATTGATCAAGGAGATTGGTCTAGAGGACGCGCAGTCTTCCGGAGGTTTACCTGTTTTGTTTAATAGTATCACAATGGCTTCGCGTAGTATGGGTGGGAGAATCCCTTGATCTATGGATTCTTCGTACACTTGGAGTAGTAATGGGGCTATGGTGGCTGAGAAGGCTTTATAAAATTCTCCTGTGAGACCATCAGGGCCTGGTGCTTTGGTGTTCGGGAGATGTTTGATTGCTTCTAGAATTTCTTCTAGTGATATGGGTGTATTTAGGGGTTCGCGAAGTTCGCTGGTTACCCAGTACAGTTCGGTGTCGTTGAGGAAGTTTTGTAGTGTCTCGGTACTCGTGGATCCTTTGGAGCTATATAGGTTTTGATAGAAGTCACAAAACACGTTAACTATTTCTTCTTCTGTGTGGACTAGGGTTCCTTGTGTATCTCTAACATGTTCCACGCGGGGAGGTTTTTGTCGATTGTTATTAAGTGGGCCAGTAGCGCCTCATGCTTCTGGCCTTCACCATATTGACGGATCTGATGTCTGCGCCCCAGGAACTTCAGCTCACGCTCGGCCGTTCCTTTGAACTTTAGCAGTTCTTCTTTTAGGTTAGCTTGGGTCTGTGGTTCGTTAGAGGTGGTGCACTTGAGTTCGAGCTCTTTCTGTTCACTGCTTGCCAGTTCACGTCGTATCAGTTTTAAGATACCGTTCTCTTTTGCCATGCACACTCCACGTATGTAGCACTTTAGTGTTTCCCACAGGGTGCCAGCAGAGCTGATGGAGTCTTGATTTACCTCAAGAAATGTTGTGATTTCCTGTTGTAGCTCAGCTGCGAACACAGCGTCTGATAGTGATCCTGGCTTGAATCTCCAGTTGAGCCCTGGTGTCTTAGTGCTATATAGAGTAAACTCAAGCATTACCATTGAGTGGTCAGAAAAGGATCGTGGGAGAATTTGACAGGGCCCCCAGCAGAATGGGCTGCGAGCTGATGCGTAATCTATGCGTGAGCTAGTGTTGTGGAGGGCTGAGTGGAACATGTATTCTCTTGCGTCTAGGTTGGAGTGTCTCCAAGTGTCGATCAGATCGAATGCATGGCAGATCTCCTTGACCTGAGGACTCGCTTTGGAGGGTTTACCAGCTCTGTTGTGTGATTTGTCAGCTATGGGGTCCATTGGTGTGTTAAGATACGCTCCCCAGATGATTGTCGCTGAATTGAGCACTCCCAGATGTGACATGACCCAGTTGAAGTTGTTCGGTTCTTCTGTATTGGGGGTGTATGAGTTCACTAGGGCTATTTCTTTCCCCGCGAGGGTCCCTCTCACCAGCAAAGCTCTCCCCTCTGTGTCTTTCTTCGATTCGATCAAACTGAAATTGGCTCTCTTGTCAATTAAGATTACATAGGATGAGTATGATGAAAAATACCTATGACAACCCCAGGATCGGGCCCATTGTTGTTTTGAGGTTGGTAGGAGGTGGGTCTCTTGTAGCATGGCCACGCTGATTTTGTGTCTCCTGAGGTATTGAAGGACCCTCCTGGTTTTCGCTGGTTGTTGCCACCCCGAATATTCCAGGTGGCAATTTTAAACAGTTCTACAGGAGGATGGGTGGATGGTTGGTGATGGACTTGTCGCAGACTTGTCACGGTCAGCAAGTTTCAGCTGAAACCTAGGCATGTGTGAGGATCTGTTGGATCTTATCGTCGTCGTGATGGGGATCTGTGGTGTGTCCATGACGGAGCATATGTGAACAGTCGATGACGGCTTCATGTTGCTGTTGTCCCTTCCCTGCGTGGGCAACCCCCGACTGGCCCACGGTGAACATTCCCTTGTAAACGAAACAGTCAACATTGCTGCGCTTGTGGCACTAGTGGCCTTCCAAGGGGGGAGCGGGCTCCCTTGATTCATAGGATAGTGGTTCTGTGGTGATTATTTTTGAGTAGTGGTGGTGGTGTCTTGGTACCGCCTCCATATGCTGCTTGCGGGGTTGTTTATGGCGGGTCTCTCCTCATCCGGTCCCTGCGCTGTGGTCTCAAATTGTTAGAGGCATGTCTGTAGCCGGTTCGATCTAGGTAATCATTGGCTTTCTCGGGTGTATTGAAGAATTGGGCTTTACCTTCATGCTGGATGCAGAGTTTCGCCGGGAAGAGCATTGAGTACAGCATTTGATTTTCCTGTAGTCGGCGTTTGATGGCTGTGTATGATCTCCTTTGCGCCTGGACAGCTGGGGAGAAGTCCGGAAAGAATTGAATGTGGGATCCCTCATATTGGAGGTCTCCTTTTTCTCTGGCTGCCCCGAGTATTGCGTCACAGTCTTTATAATTCAAGAGCTTCGCTATAATCGGGCGTGGATTTGTTCCTGGAATTGGTCCAGTATTGAGAACTCTGTGCGCTCTTTCGATAACAAACAACTCGGAGAGGGTCTCAACTCCAAATAGTTCTACACACATTTTTTCAACATGCTCTTCCATTTTGATTCAAAGCTGTTGCTCATTGACCCCGATAATTCTAATATTTCTGCGAGAGCGGCCCTCCAAATCTTCATTTTTGGCGCACACTGCTTTCATTTGTGACTCTAACGCGGATACCCTGGAGGTCAGGGATGTTGCACCATCGTCTAGGTCTGACACGCGCTGTTCGACTGCGTCCAGCCTGTCTGCATGTTTGTCCAGACGATGTTGGAGTTGATCGACCTTCGAGGACAGTGTGTCCAGTTTGCTACCCAGGCCCCCAATTCCAGCTTTCAGGTCTAGAAGGATTTCCCTGAGGTCAAAGTTCTGCGATTCCTCCTCCGCCTGGGAGATCTCTTGTGTTGACGACTCTGGCCTGCTGTTGGGGTTGGTTGGTTTAGCGGAAGAGCTAGCTTCGAAATTCAGTTTCCTTTGGGATTCGCCGGTCTTCCCCGTGGTCAGCTCTGAGGTGGCTGTTGCCGGCAAGCGGTTATCGGCTAAGTGGAGTGTCGATGGTAGTGACTTGGTGTAGTCACCAGCATATAACGATTTGCACCAGCGTTGTGGGTGACTTGTGAGGATTAGTCTTCAGGTGTTGCGCATTTGGTTGATCTGTACCTGGGATAGCCCTGGAGATTGCGCAGGACTTCTGCCACTGGGCGGTGCAGGTTTGGGACTCGTGGGACAGTTGGATCCAGAGATGTGTGCCTTCAGAGTGTGGCTATCTGGGGAACCGGGGTGGGTCGCTGCTCCGTTGGCTGGCTGTGTCAGCGAACATTGCTTATGTGGGGCTTGCAATGATTTCGATGAGGTGTGGGTTGAGGCTCCCAAGCAGAGACGGGATCCGTCTCCAGTTCTTGGAGGGTCCGGGGTGTCTGGGAATATGGCTCTCTGCTCTTGTTTGGGCTATTATCCTGGGTCACCGTCTGGTATGGAGAATGCTCAGGTGGATCCACGCAAGTTTTGACTGTTTGTGGTTGTTGTATGGGGGCAGGAGCAACCACTACGATATGTGCAGGGACTGAGCCTGTTGCAGGGCAGCTGTGCTGTTTAATCTTGCCGCTTGCATGCACCACCGTAGTCTGGAAGGCATTGGAACGGCTGTGTGACTTGTTTTGCGCAGTTGGTCATGCGCATCAGTCAGGGGCGGATGAGGAGGGTGGTTCACTGCTGCCTTGTAATTTGCGTGATGTTGTGGGTAACACTGTTGTGCACTGCAGGGGTCTTGCGAATGGTACTTTTCACCCCAGGGAGGGGGTCGGCGCTGGCCGTGGTGGAGCGTGTTCCTGCAATTGCGGGTAGGCGCAGATGTCACACGGGCATACCGGATTGTTTGCAGAGCCGGCTGTATTGGTTGCTGGTCGGCTGGTTGTGCGCGCGGATGCCTGGTGAGACGTGCACGCCCTGGAGCGCTCCTACCCTGAGCCTGGGCACAGCAGGTGCCGTCTCCCCGCTCCTCAATGGGCCGGTGGGTGGGGCACGCCGCAGACAACAGGAGTGCTTGCGCCTCCCCAGGTGCATGGGCCCATTCGCCTCTCCACCTCCCCGATGCGGCTCAGAGTCTGCGATGAGTTGCTGCCCTCGGCATCAATCAGCCGCCTTCCTCCGATGCTAGTTTTCTGCTGCGCCGTCAGCACGGCCCCCGCCAACGAGAGCTTCCAGGCAGCGCGGTCGGGTAGGTCCCAGTCGGCTGCACCGCTGATACGCAAAATCTTGGCCGTTGGCTGTGAATATGGGCTCAGCGTGGATGGCAGTGTATCCCGCAGGCTTTTGGCAGCAAAAGCAGTCGTGGAATTCGCCACAGATACGTTGATGTCGCAGGATTAATTGGGAGCTGCACAGAGCTCTTTAGGGAGCCGCCATCTTGGTCAGCCCTCTAGCGCCCTCTCTACCAACCCTAAAACTATGAGCAGTTGGAATACACCAACAGGTATCTAACTACCACAAAATTCTGCAACAAGCTAACAGATAAATGAATACTACTAAAATGCAACAAAAACTAAACAATTAGAATATGCCAACTGGGATCTAATTGCAACAATGCTACCACCAATTCCAAACCCAAACCATACACCTATTCAAATCAACCACAGAAAGATATTGTACCATAACATAGAAAGGTTGTTTTTAATCCGGCATGGATTTTCTTTCGCACAGACCCAATGATTTCATGAACCAACACAGGAACTGAGCAAATTGCACAGTACACTGGTTTCAACCATAGTACTTGTAAAGTACTAACTATGAGGGTAGAAAAAGTACCAAAATTTCTACTATGCAATGCAATAACTCATTACAAACTACCTACACTAACGTGTTGTTTTTTTTAATCACAAAAATTGAAGAAACAATGTCTGCTCCAACTACCCACGTCATGAAAAAAGTACATACAACCACAACAAATCAAACAGAAAGTATATAATGATTGGATTCACAAACACCGCAACATAACACACCCATGCGAACGAACACCTGACCAATAAATACAACCCAAAATGCCTAGAGTCTTGAGTACCAACATTCGGAACACAATAACAAACTACCACACATCATGTCACTATCCCATAAACACTATTACACTACTGCCAATCAGAACACAAAACTTTTCAAAACATATCCCCTAAGCAGCCCACACACCACAGTCAAAATGTTTGCTTGCATGGGTGTGTTATGCTGCTTTGGGTGTGGGCAGGGCCTAGAGTCTTGGGTGCATGGCCGAAGACCTCTTCGGCCATGCACCCAAGACTCTAGGCCCTGGCCACAACTACTGCAGCATAACACACCCATGCAAGTAAACACCTGCCAAATGACTGCAACCCAAAAACATAACACAACCACCTCAAAACCTATCCACTTCAATTAACATTCTGAAGCAATAATTACAGCCAATGCACAAACTCTTCAATACATACCCTCTTCACCCAATGCTCTACTAATTATCCAAAACCAACATCAGAGTAAAGTAAAATACCAGAAGTGCGCCCAGTGTTTGGTATGTCCGCAGACAACCGCAGTGACCGCGGACAGCGCGAACACATCACGGCCTTCTCCCACCTAAACAAATACAGCATTTGACCCATCACTCACTCACTCACTCCACCCTCTCCAGCCATTCCTACACACTCCCCAAAATTAGATTCATACTCTGTTCCACGCCACGCTGTCCGCAGATCCAAAATGGCGGGCGCATCGAGAGAATGTGACGCACCTCATGCTTCACTCCAACTAATCAGCGAACACATCTGTCCGCGGACACGACGTAGGCCGATCGACCAATTGGTGTCCTGTTCGCGTAGCGGACATAAATAGCACACATTTTTTTAGACCTACTCTATGGTCATTTTAAGCAAAACTACTAGACGGATTTCCATCAAATTTACAAAAGCACTGTTTCGGGACCCAGTCACCGCTCCTGCCGCATATTTGGTGAAAATCAGTCCAGCAGTTTGGGCTGTAGGCATGAGCAAAGTTTTTTCTCAATTCAGTCTATGGGAAAAAAGGAAATTTTGGGACCTCCTTATAACTTTGCCCCGCCTTGACCAAGCTTTGCAAATAAATTCAGAATGGGCCATATACTTTTTTTTTACAAAGTTTGGTGAGGATTCGTCCGGGGGGAGCGAAGTTATAAGCCACCCAAAAAGTGCTCCTCCTATGGGTTTAGCAACTTAACGATAACTACATGGCCGGGATCAAGCGCTCAGTGTAGCGCGAAACGTTTTGTCTGCAGGTCGTGCCCCATGGCGCCCTGCCCCTGTCTGTCTCTGTGTTGCTGTCCACTGTGCATTTTATTTTTGCACAGCCTTTTGCTTTTGTTTACTCATTAAAAATGTAACTTTTGTACTCCTTACAAGGTGTTTTTTTGTTATTTTATGGAGTTTGGCTTTTGCCACTGGCCCGCGGGAGTGTGATTCACCCGCTCCTCTTTTTTTCTGATATAGATACATATATATATATATACACACACATATATATGCACATATATATATATATATATATGATACATTACTCACCATAATCGTATTTGTGATGCTTGTATCTGCTTAGATTCACATGCTGTGCATAGGCCAACATCTAGTGGAAGGTTCGGCGTATTACAGTGGTTTTCTAAAATAGAAAAGGGACGTCGACAGGGCGTGCCAGTAATACTATCCCATGTGTGACGTCCACTGTACCCATGGTCCTTCATGCGTCGAGATCCCTCACATTGTTATTTTTCTGACACGAGGTAGCATGAAGTGTAGCCTGAGTACAGTTGTATCCAAGCAGATATATATCAGACAAGCTCACGAGCATCCATGCACCTTCTCTCCGAGGGGAGGAAGGGTGGGCGCATGTGAATCTAAGCAGATACAAGCATCAGAAATACGATTACGGTGAGTAACGTATCCCTTCTGAGGCTTGTGGAATCTGCTTAGATCACATGCTGTGCATAGATTAGCAAGCAGTGTTAGGAGAAGGTGGTGGGATGTGAGAAGGTTTATGGGCGAAGAGTTGTCTTAGAACCGCTTGTCCCACCTGTGTATCTGTCTTGGAATGAGTGTCAATGCAGTAATGCGGAGGGAAAGTGTGTACTGAGCTCCATGTAGCTGCTTTGCAAATGCTGTCTAGAGGGACATTTGCAATGAAAGCCAGAGTGTCTCTTGTGCTTCTTGTGGAGAGAGCTCTGGGCCGTGAAAGGCAATGTCTTGTTTGATAGGTAATAGCACAATTGTATACATCTGACTATCCACCTAGAGATGGCATTTTTTGGAATGCAGTCTTCTTCTCTACCTGGAGCTATGGAGACAAACAGTTGGTCTGTTTTTCTTAGCGGTCTAGTCTTGATTACATAGTAAAGGTCTGCCCTCCTCACATCTAGTGTGTAGAGTTTTACCTCAGCTGAGCTGGTGGGGGTTCTGAAAGAAAGCCGGTAGCTCAATAGACTGGTTTACGTGAAATTTAGAGATGAACTTTGGGGAGAACCGAGGGTGAGTACGTAAAACCAGCTTGTCCTTGTGTATGATAAAGAAAGGATCCTGCACTGATCATGCTTGTATTTCACAAACTCTTCTTATGGAAGTAATAGCCACTAAGAAGGCAGTTTTGTAAGTCAGGTGTTTGAGACCAGACTTATGCATCGGCTTGAAAGGAGGTCCCATGAGCTTAGCGAGTACAACATTGAGATCCCATCCTGGAGGCGGCTTTGAAATTGGAGGGTGGAATCTCTTTACTCCCTCCAGGAATGCTTTGATGACAGGTACCATCCACCATGAGACCTTATTGTGTGAGGTGGTATAGGCTGACAAAGCTGCCAGGTGGACCTTTAAAGAGTTGAATACTAACCCCGAATCTAGCAAGTGGAGCATATGAGTTAGAATGAGCGAAGGAGTACATTCTATGGGGTTAATTTGTTTAGACTGGCACCAAATTACAAATCTTCTCCACTTGTTGAAATAACAGTGCCTACTGTTAGGTTTCCTTGCTTCCTTCAAGATGTCCACACACCTCTGTGATAGGTTAAGATGTCCGATCTCTATGACTTCAGGAGCCAAGTTCAGGAGCCAAGTTCATTGAGTGAGGTTGAGGGTCCACTGTTAGTCCCCCGTGCTAAGTGAACACATTGTACGGGCACAGGATCTTGATGGGATCGCACATCGCCAGTTTGCGCAGATGTGGATACGAAGGTTGTCTTGTCCACATAGGAGCAACTAGGATGAGCGTCACTTGTTCCTTGTGGATCTTGTTCACCCATGAGAGGTGTTGGAGGAAAAGCATAAGCAAATTTCTCTGACCAGTTCATCCATAGGGCATTTCCCTTGGGAGCCTGGCTGGGGGAACCTGGACGCGAAGTTTGGGCATTGACTGTTTTCGCTTGTAGCGAACAAGCCTATTGTGGGGAAACCCCACTGAGAGAAGAGGTCTCCTACGACTTTTTTGTGTAGTCTCCACTCGTGTTCCTCTGGGAGGGGATCTCTGCTCAGAGCATCTGCTAGCGAGTTGAGTTCCCTTGGAACATGTTGGAATGACAAGAAAATGTTCAGTTTGAGTGCCCATTTCCAAATTTTCTGGGCAAGCTTGGACAGATTGGGAGATCGAGTGCCCCCTTGTTTGTTTAGGTAAAACATTGCAGTCGTGCTGTCTGTTAGGATCTGCACTGACTGGTTGGATAGGAGGGGTTTGAATGCCCGAAGCGCTCTGAAGACTGCCAGATGTTCTAGCAGATTGATGTGGTTCTGAGCCACTGTGTGAGACCAGAGACCCTGAGCTGTATGGTGCAGGTAGTGGGCTTCTCGCCCTGCTAGGGAGGCATCTGTTGTGACAACGACCTGTATCTCTGGATCGTAGAAGGGTTTCCCCTTCGTAAGATTCTCTCATGTCCACCAGCGAAGACTCTGTACTAGCGTTGGTGAAACTGCCACTAGATCGTCCCACTGACCACTTTCTTGAGACCACTGTTTCGCCAACCATTCCTGCATGGGTCGCATGCGCAGGCGCACGTGGAGAACAGGTAAATGCAAGATGCCATCATGCCTAGCAAACGCATCGCTTTGCGCACCCTTATTTGGCGACCGGACTGATATTGAGGAATTTGCAACAACAGGTTCCCAATTCTTTCCACTGATGGAATGGCAAATCCCTCTTGGGTGTTTAGGACAGCTCCTAGGAACTGTTTTGTGGTGCTTGGCACCAGGCTTGAGTTTTTCTCGTTGATTCAGAAGCCCAATTGGAAGAGGAGGTTGATTGTCCTTTGAATATTTAGTCTGCAAATTAAGGGGGTTTCCCCTGTGATGAGCCAGTCGTCCAGGTAAGGGTACACTGGGATTGCCTCCCTGCGTAGGTGCGCCACCACCACCGCCAATACCTTGGTGAATACCCTTGGAGCCGAGGCTATACGAAAGTGCAGCACTTTGCACTGATAGTGCTGGTTGTTTATTTTGAAACGCAAGAATCTTCTGTACGCTGGGAACATAGAAATATGAAAATAGGCATCTTTCATATCCAATGTTGCCATGTAATCCCCCTTTTTTATTAGGGGGATTACCTTTTGGAGTGTAGTCATACAGAATTTGTGTGGCTTGACATACTTGTTTGCAGGGCCAAATCTAATACTGGGCGCATTGTTAGATCTTTTTTGGCCCAAGGAAGTAGGTTGAATAAATACGCCTGGTTGCCCGGAACGAGTTCTATGGCGTCCTTTGCAAGTAGAGTGGCGATCTCCTCGAAAAGGATTTTCTGGTGCTCCAACGAGTGTACCTTCTGTCTTGGTGGATGGTCGTGGGGGTGCGCTAATAATTCTATACAGTATCCTGCGGACAGCACCCATCTGTCTGAAGTGATCCCCTCCCATGCATGGGTGAAGGTGGAAATACGCCCCCCTAGTGGGGACGCATGGGAGGGGACCCAAAGTGGAACGTCACTGTTTATTAGGTGGCATGCCACCTCTGGTGGGGCTGCCTCTACCCCTAGTGCAGCCCCTGTGCTGGCCTCTGGTAAATCCCTGTGATGTTTTGAACTGATTGTTGCCCCATGAGGTTCCTTGATTTTGGTAGTAGTTGGAACCCCTCTGGGAGCTTTGGCCGCGGAAGCGACGAAAATTATTATTTCCCCTCGGACCTGAGGTTTATTTGTGAGTTGGCTGAGAGATTTTAGGGTCTGGTACGCATCTTTAGCTTTCTTTAGTGCCTCTTCCACCGCCCTGCCGAACAGTACGTTCGGCTCTACTGGCATGTCTGTAAGCGTGGCCTGGGTCTCGGGTTTGAGGTAGCTGGTGTGTTGGCATAGCTATGGAAATAATTAGGGTCTTTTTCATAGAAGTCTGCAAAAAAAGACATCCTTCTCATCACCCTATCAATATCAGCTGAGTTCCAGTCCCTGGAAACTGGGAATAAATCTCTCCTGTTCTGGTTCCTCAACCATGCCCATATAATGACGAGTGGAAGGGACAATTTTACTCTTAGGAGTAGTGTCAGGGACCTTGGACTTCTCTATCACTTTAGGAGCCTTCTGTTTCTCTTTATGGTGTTCTGAAGGTTTCTTGTGCTGTTTATCCCCCTTCCTGTGACTAGAGGAATGTTTTCCGGAGGTTTTAGGGGACTCTGAGGGTTTCAATGCTTTGTGTCGAGGTTCGGAGGTAGTAGAAGGAGGGCGCCGAATCTCGGGAGTAGACGCTACACGCTTTGACTTGGGAGCATAGCGGTCAGAATCGTCTTCTGACGACCGAGCCTCCGGAACTACTGGGAGTGTGGTACCTTTTTCAACTGCGGATGGTTCGTCTTTGTCATGTGGAGATCGCGAACAGGAACACCAAGAGGACACAGAATCGTTGGGCTGCGCGCGCAGTGCCTTCCGTTGCCGATCATTCGACACGTGTGTAGTTTTCGACAGTTGGTTCCCACGATCTTCGCTGACTTCGATCTTCGGCGTAGGATGGAAGATAACGGGGAAAATGTTTGACAATATGTAGGTATAATTGGCAAATGCCAAGGGAACTCCGCAAAATGCGTCCAACTAGTATGGCGGAAAAAAGCAATCTGAGTGTTCTACACGCGTGAGGGATCATGGGTACATGGGACATCATACTAGGGATAGTATTACTGGCAGGCCCTAGTTTGACGCCCCTTTTCGAGTTTCGAAAAACAAACTAATACTCCGCAGCTTCCACTAGATGTCGGCCTATGCACAGCATGTGATCTAAGCAGATTTCACTAGCCTCAGAAATGTATATATATGTTAAGGGACAGTTAAGGTGATCGGATTTAACACAACTAAATCCTTGAAATTCAGCGGTTGTGGGAAGTGATGATCATCTTAACTCGGGGTCCCCCCCGTACTCGACTCCTAGGATCTAATGATATGTTATTTATATAGCGCCTACAACTAAGCGCTTTACATAGAACACATATACATACAATATCACCCAACTGGAGTTGGTACTTATTTATCGACCTCGGAAGGATGAAAGGCTGAGTTTGCCTTGCCGGGATTCGAACCTTCGACCTGCAGATAACACACAGATTGAAGCAGCGAGCACTGAATCCACTGAGCTATCTTGGCAGCCTCTAATTTTGTATGTCACTGTGAATCCCATCTATTATGTATGTGCTCATGGGCTTTGCAATGGGGAGCGGTGGCGCCGAGTTAAGATGACCATCACTTCTCACATCCACTGAATTTCAAGTGTTCTGTTGCATTAAATCTGATCACTTTAATTGTCACTTAACTAAAGTTTTTTCTGTGAATTTCAAGGGTTTTGTTGTACCATGGTATATTCAAGGGCAACTAGCCATGGCCTGCGGCCTTGGCCTCTGTACATGTTGCACTAATTGATTTCTTTAGGGCCCACTAGCCATGGCCTTTGGCCCTGGCCTGTGCACACATCCTTCGGCTGTTCCCACTGTATCTTTTGAAACACTAGGTTTTTTTCTAGACCACTAGTCATGGCCTTCGGCCATGGACATTATACATGTTCCAACAATAGAATTCTTTGAGACACACTAGCCATGGCCTTTGGCAGTCTCCACGGTACACATTGGACCAATAGCTTTCTTTGGAGCCCGCTAGCCATGGAATTTGCCCATAGCCACTGTACATCATGCACCAATAGCTTTCTTTGGGGTTCACTAGCCATGGTCTTTGGGTGAATCCACTGTACATGTTGCACCAATAGGTTACTTTGGGACGGCTAGGTTTAACATTTCTTTTTTTCCACTCCGTTCCGATTCTCGCAGTACTCCCCCAATATTGAACTGCAGATACAGCAGCAATGAACTATTCATTCCCGAGATAATGTAAAAAATCTGAAAAATACAAATAAACTCTTCCCTGCTTCCACAGGCACTCACCAAGTGCCCCCTTTCTCCCCTCAGCTGCCTTTTCCCTCCCTAGCCCTCTCTCATTACCCCCTTTCACTCTTCGCTTTGTGTGACACATTTTCTTTTCCGAGCGTTTCTTGCGTTGTTGCCGCAGGAATCTCGCAAGATTTCCCCTGTATTCCTCCGATAATTTAAAAACATTCGACCTGTAACTGGCTCCTCAGACAACCCCCAACCCTCCAATTTCACACCTCTTCCCCCTCCCCATGCAATTTCATCCTTTTCCCTCCTCCAGGTGGCTTTTTATTTTTTAACTTTTCCTTTTATTTATTGGTCATTCATATATCGCCTATACACTTAGACAAAGCATTTCAGAGCGCTCCAATGCGGGGAGGGAGAGTAAATTACATTCATAATAGGCATTGGGACATTCAGAACGTGCAAGTGCAATGCGTTAGAGGTACAACATAGAACCAACTAGAGCACAGATTACAACATATGACCATAATTATTTTATGTGCCTGACGGTCCTTTCATCAAGGCAAGAGCTTTTACATAAAGAAAGGAGAGAGGGGGCAAGGGGTAGGGTAAAGACGAATAGAACAATGAAACTATCTTCGTGCATGATAGCAGGTCTGATAGTGTAAGTGCTTTAGCCCAAGTGTAGAGGAGGGGAGGGTGGCAGGAAGAAGCACCAATAGGACAACTTAGCTGTGCATAGTGGAGTAATTGTGTTTTCATCTGTCCTGCTCAAATTGAACTTAGCTGTGCCCAGTGGCTGCATTGTGTTTCCATCTGTCCTACTAAAATTAACTTAGCTGTGCCCAGTGGCTGCATTGTGTTTTCATTATGTCCTGCTAAAACCTAACTTACTTGTGTACACTACCCTTTGTCGCCCTCCCACTCCCTTGTGTCCCCCCCTCATACTCGCAGTGCCTCAGTACTTCAGACTGGTAAGTGTCCTCACCACTGCAGCCAGATATGCCGCTATCTATCTCTCCTATCTTCTCTAACTGCTTCACTATCTCCTATCCTTCTCCTATTACCAAATCTGGACGGAAGAAACTTAGGAAGGACATAATGTGCTCCAACCCAGGCCTTCCTATTGCAGACACCGGTGTCACGGCTTCCGCCAGAGAAACTCTCACCGACATACTTTTCTTTGTTAATGCATCTGACCTATGGACTCGCTAGATGGTCGGCTTTGTGTCTCCTATCGCCTTTTCTCCCATTAACGGTGGCACTCGCTGGGAGGGTCTCCTTGACCTCTTCACTATTTCCAGAGTCATCATTAATGTCTCTTTCAAAGGAACCATCAAGGTTTAGGGTCCTCAACCCAACCTTCTTCTCTTTGACAGGCTGCTCCCTAACCTTTGGACTAGTTTGCTACGTTTGGGTCCTGGTGTCAAAAGGACCATCACACAGCCTGGTTGCTCCACTAAAGAAAAGTGAAAATCATGTCAATAGAATAGAGTACAATGTTAATTTTTTGAGTTGTGTCCACCTTTCTCTGTTTTTGGTACTTTTTTGTTGTCCGACACCAATGAGGTGGAGGCACACTGCTAGTATAAGATACAGTGTGGATTGAAATTATTTTCCAATAATATACATTTGAAGATGTCTTTTCACTAACCACTAAAAGAGCAGAAATATTATGCTTCTCCACGGAGGAAGGATAACAACAGTCAAGACCCTACTAAGAAAATAAAACAACTGGAATATCTGATTAGAAAGGAAATTAACCGCAAATTACATGCCATAACTTTGGGAAGATATTATAAAAATCAGAGGATACCTAGAGGTCTCAGAATACAACTTCAACCTAGGCTTTGCAAGGAAAGCAAAGCATTTGTAAGGAGATGGGAGGCGATATTGAATAGATGCTCCCTAGAGTTAATTTTATTAACTATTCAAGAGCTCACAGTGAATGTACAAGCAATTGACATAGAAATAAAAGAAATTCAGAAAGAACTAACCAGTTCCTTGAAACTTAAGAAAGAAGAATTGGAAGAGATACTTTCAGATATTAATACCAAATTGGCAGTTTACAAATCGGAATTGGAAACGGAAATAAATCAGAAAATTCAAAAGGGATACCTATGATTACATCAACGAGGAGGTTTACACCTGGCTGGACAAGTATGGACCACCAGTGAGGAGACCTAGACAAAACAACTCAAGTAATACATCTAGTTCCGAGTCTGACGCAACAGCTGAACCTCCACCAGAAAAGGACACACAAACAACGGAAGCCTTTGGACCTACACCAGCCAGGGCAAGTACATCGGGTGTGTCTTATTTAGGAAAAGGACAAAAACAACAAGGAGGGGGGAAAAGAAAGAGGCCGCGGAGGTCCATTAACGCGGTACCAACAGAGGAGAACCTAGTCATAAATTTATCTAGAAGGACCCTATCTACGGCAGAAAAAGAGACACTTCAGAAAGGACTCAGCTTCGTACCAACACACGATAGCTTGCTTTTTTACACAAAAGTTGAAATATTAAAATTAATAAGGAAAATTAAACTGAAAATCTTTTTCGAGGAACTGGAGGAGCAACAACAACAAAACAGATTCCAGCTACAAACAATTCAAGACCGGGAGTCATTTTGTACCACCTTGCAGTACCCCAGTGGTTGAAATCTTTGAAAAACAAGTTCTGAAAGACTTAGAAAAGATTACATTTATCAACACTAAGTTAAAAAACCTAATACTACACGAATTAGCATTGCTAAAGAAATTGTATGGGGATGAGTCTATAACGATTAGACCTGCGGACAAGGGTGGAGCATTAGTCATTTTGAATTCAACAGATTACAACAAAGAAGCAAAAGACAACTCGCAGATACTAGTACATACAAGAGTTTGGATAATGATCCCACAACCACAATTATGCAGGATCTGGAGAAAATATTAGAAGAAGCAGATGAAAATGGATGGATCAAGCACCATACCCATACATTTCTACGCAATGACAATCCACGAATACCAAATTTTTATACGTTACCGAAAGTAAATAAGAATCCCCAAGAACCACCAGGAAGACCAATAGTGGCGGGAATCAACATTGTATTACAACAAATTGGAAAGTATATAGATTATATAGATTATTTCCTACAACCACTGATCCAAAATACTCCCACTTACAATACAATACCGTACGTACCAACACAGATATTGTTCACAGTGGATGTTAAAAACTTATACACATCAATCCCACATGATCAGGGGATTGAAGCAGTTGAATAGTTGTTGTTAAACACAGGAGAAATTGAGGCAAATAAGGAATTTATAATCATGTTACTTCAATTCATATCAAAGAACTCATATTTCAAATACAATAAGCAATTTTACCTACAAACTGCCGGAACATCTATGGGGGACACCATGGCACCCACATACGCAAACACATTTATCTACAAATTTGAGATGGACCACATAATAAACAATCCCATATGGAAATCACACCTAGGGATCTGGATATGATACATCAATGTTTTTGGCATATGGACAGATACTGAAGGACGACTGAAAGACTTCTTTGAATATATTAACACAATTGACCAAAGAATACAGTTTATCCACAAACATTCGAGAGATAATATACACTTTCTAGATGTAAACGTTCAATTGTCGGAAGGTGGATACAAGACCAATATTTACAGCAAGCCAACTGACTGAAATAATTTACTTCACAGACTAAGTTTTCATCAGCCAAGCCTCATAAGGAATTTGCCTTAAAGCCAAATGTTAAGGGTTAAACGAATCATCAGCGATCCTGCAGACTATATAGTTGAACTACAGAAAATGGGAGAGAAATTCACTCAAAGAGGATACAAGGAAGAGGAAATTATAGAAGCAAAAACAAGAGTGGAAGGAACAAACAGTGAGGAATTATTAACAAAACCAAGGAAAGTTAAAGCTGAACCACCTCTTGTATTTGTATCAAGATATTCCACACAGAGCAATCACATCAAGTCGATCATCAAGAAACATTGGCAGGTGCTGTCCTGTGACCCAAAAATTGAACATCTATTCAAAGACTTATCAATATATGCGTATCAACGTATTAAGAACTTCAGAGACTGTTTGGTACAAACACGCCCCATGCGGAAAAAAGTGGAGACTAAACATAAAGGAACATTTCCATGCTTGGAATGCAGGAACTGTAGTTATGTACAGAAAATCCAGAGTATCAATCATCCACACACTGGTGAAAAATTGGCACTCAAAGACTATGCAACATGTGACACACCGAGCATAATATATGCAATCAAATGCCCCTGCGGATTGTATTACGTGGGCCAATCCAAGAGAAAAGCGAAATTACACTGGAATGAGCACCGTTCTTGCATACGCAATAGGAACACTAATTCCTCGGTGGCAAGACAGTGGATTGACAAAGTTACAATCTAGCACAGATTTGATTTCTAATATTGGAGGTGATCCACAGAAATGAGCCCCATGAGAATCTGCAAAAATGGCTAGACAAAAGACAATGTTTTTGGCTCGAACGCTTGGGGACCCATACCCCTAAAGGACTAAATGAAGAGATTAATTGGGAATGCTATTTTTGATGTTTGCTAAAAAACTGTAGACAGCCCATACTTGCCAACTTTATGTGCATATAATTTAACATCATAATGTGTACTTTTAAGTTACTGTTACATCTTACAGCAGTAGAATACTCTCCATGGATATCTATACACATGTTGTGAACACTGTTCGATACACAGCCCTGAGATTGCATATACTATAGCCCAGTTTCTATTAAGAGTTACCGTTTTCCATTGTATATCATGTACGTATGATCTCAATCCTCCATTTTAACACCATAGATTCCACGGTGACAACGTTGCAGTACATAAGTATAGAGGTACTGAATTTTTTCTACCATGTTAGGAACATCGTAATCTACAATCTGCATCATTATAAACACAATTGCAACCAAAGTATACATACGTTTCGTAGATGGATTCATTGGATGTGAAATGCTTAAAATTCAGATTGCTGTGACACAGCAATATACTTACAAGCAGTGATCCTCTTTTCCCGTTCCCCAGTTTCCATGGGGATACGGGACGCGAGGCGTCACAACACTTGCGCGATCTGAATGACACCTGGCCTAGTAGGATCGTTGTCTGTCTTCCCCTTGTTCCCCCCTCCCCGCCTCGTCGCGCCTTGAAACACCTGTGTATAGGCACGTTACAAATGCCATATCATATCATAACATCAGCACGTTTGTTGACGTTCTGTGACGCCTCGGCAGGATCACTATAGTAACAGGTAAATAAGGAAATAGCCTTTACGGCGGACTTGCAACCCGTAAGGCCTCATGTTCGGATAACAACACACCATGCTTTTCGGTAAGCAAAAGCATTCATGCTTAGACAAGTTGTACATTAGAAGGAGAACAGTAGGGGGTCATGCCTACGTTTATTATAATTTCTCCAGTACAGATTTCTCACAGAGTCGTGTGATTTCACGGGAACGACTGCACTTAAGGTAAAATGTCGTTTAGCATGTTTAGACAAACTTTTGACTCCTGACGCACGTTTTTCAATACGATTAAATGTGTTTTTTTAAGTTTCTTCCCTTCTTCACAGAGAGGAAACTGTGGACAGTAAGGTACCATGTTTAGCAAAGTTTGGTCATATAACATGACGCTATGTCTGTTCCTTTGTCCCCATCTTTTCATCTTTCCTTTTTCAATCTCAAATGGATATACATGGTATGTACCTTTTATTTCTATGAATTTATCATCCTATATGTTTTGTAACACATTTGGAACTGTTGATTTTCTGTAATTTTGTTACACACACAGATGTGGTTTAGGCCCTGAGGAAGGAGCTAGACTCAGAAATGCATAGGCAAAATAACAACTACCTCGTTCGGTCTCAATAGATGGTTCTAAAATTGCACAGGTTTATTCGCACAGAACACAAATTAACATACAAAATCAACCAAATAATAAACAAATTGTGAAGTAACAATTAACAAAGGGTTGGAAGAATGTTTATTGGAACAAATGAAGATGTATGGCAAATTAAATTGGAGAAACCAAAAGCTCAGATTTGAGCCACAGTGAGAGCACCGTACTTAGCTGGGTTTCCTATCCAGCTTTTTTCTTTGGACTAGTTTGCTATGTTTGGGTCCTGGTGTCAAAAGGACCATCACACAGCCTGGTTGCTCCACGAAAGAAAAGTAAAAATCATATCAAAAGAATAGAGTATAATGTTAATTTTTTGGGTTGTGCCCACCTTACTCCGTTTTATTTAACAACTTTATTTATTTCAGTTACAGCGTTATCTATGCATTATATGAGTCATTGTGACTCCCTTTACAGTTAATATGCATGCAGCTTGCCCTTTACCCCCTCCCATTGGTCCCTCTTCCGCCACCCCTTTAGTTTGTGGTGCTCTGATGGGTTGGAGACCCGTCAGGGCTTTGGGGGCCCAGAAAGTTCGATACCAGGCAGGATTGAAATGTTAGCGCTAGGAATCGGGAGTGGTAGTCCAATACTGGTGCCCAGCAGTCAGTGAAGCAGTGGAGAGCCCCTTCCATCACCGCTGTGACTTTCTCTGCCACCAGGATCTCCCAAACTTTTTGTCATGATCTCTGCTTCCAAAAGGTCAGGGTTTTCCCCAACTCCCTTGGAAGCAGATCCATAACCCAGGTTCCGAGTGCCAACCAGTCCCAATTGGGACCTTTTGGACCCAGTCCTGGCGCCAGTGGCACCAGGCTCATAAATATGCCCAGTCCCAGCGCTGGAAGCGCCGGGCTCATAATGCTTGGGTGGACTTACCTTCAGCAGACCATGCTGCTTACTTGCCTGCCAGTTGAGCCTCTGATCCTCTTCTGTTTGGAACTACTTTTCCTGTTGGGTGGGGCTGGAGCCACTCCCTAGATTCAGAACACTGGAACTCTTCTGGAAAGCAGGAACTCTTTTCTTACCTAGGCGTGGCTGTGGAAGGAGACACCTAAGCACTACAGGAGGCTATTTAAACCACACCCGGTGGATGAATCTTGCTTTGCGTTATTCTGCAACCTCTGCAGCAGAACGCTCATCGTGTCTTCTGCATCCGGTCCTGGGCCTAAGGAAAAAGGCTTACCATCCTGAATCCAGTCTTCAGCAACACCTATAAAGACAAGAAAGAACAGGTTAGCATTCCGGCATCTGAAAGGCAAAGGCTTACCATCCTGAATCCAGTCTTCAGCAACACCTATAAAGACAAGAAAGAACAGGTTAGCATTCCGGCATCTGAAAGGCAAAGGCTTACCTACTCTTTGTGCGCTCCGGAGGTCTTCACACTGCATTCCGGCATCTGAAAGACAAAAGTTTACCAACTCTTCGCACGCTCCGGAGGCCTTCGGCGCTGCATCCCGCATCTGAAAGACAAAACAAGGTGCGTTTAAAGACATTGGGGAACTTTAATACTCACGTGCCATTACTCCTTTCCACATCTAATCCAGTGGGTATTCCGGCACCCTGCAGCCGCTCCAAACTCGTACCTGCAAAATAAAAAGACAGTTAGAGCGCATAGTGAAGCAGGCAACAAGCGCTTACTTACGTGCTTCCAGGCGCTTCTATTCATCACACGGGCTCCATCTTCAACTCACTTCAGCCCGTCATCCGCCATCGCCGGAACCCTGCAAAACAAGAGACATCATTACTAAAGACTTTAAAGACATTTGAATGACTCGAAACTTACCGTTCGTGCAGTAAACGACGGACAGCAGTCCTCTGAAGTTAAGAGGCCTGCGCTACCTATCCAGTGAAGAAACTGGTTACAGCACCCTGCCCCGAGGCAGATGGAGAGCTCGGCATTCACTTACCTAAGGTGAGAGCGTTAACCTTTGGGGGTCTACAGGAGAGGAGAAGAGGAAAGAGATAGGGACACCCCAATAACCCCAGTTCATTAACCCCATATTTTCTATCTGCAGACATCTTACTCTACACGTCAGGCATACAGTGCACAGAGGTCCAGCCCAAAGAGCCAACCGGGTGCTACACATCACCTTTGAAGATACGGTAGTCGCCCAGTCAAGACCGGCGCCTCTGCGAGAATCAGGTGAGCGTTACAGAACGCAAAGCCTACCGCAAAACTCTCGCCCAGGCGCTATGGAAACCTCGGATACTGACCCCCTAGCCCGGTTACTTGGGGAACTAAGGGCAGAAGTGCATGCAGCTCGTCAGGAAACGAATGCTCTAAGAAGGGAACTAATTATTTCCAAGGAGAGAACAGACAATCTTGCTAGACAAGTGCTACAGTCACAAGCCGGACAGACCCCGTTACCCGCATCAGGGGCAAATCTTCCTTCAACATCCTCTATGAATCCAGTGCAGATCAACCTACCTGGGAATGTACCTCTGGCTCCGCCCGAACGATTTTCTGGTGACCCAAAGAGGTTTGCAGTATTTATCAATCAGTGCCGGTTGCACTTCTTATGCCGGCCAGCAGCCTTTCCAACTGATCAAGCAAAAGTAGCTTTTGTACTTTCGTACCTTAGTGGCAATGCGGCAGACTGGTCGATCCCTCTAGTTAATCAAGATGATCCGGTTCTCCATGATTTTCAAGCCTTTCAGCTTAGTATGGAAAAACTGTTCGCAAGACATTCACAGGGGCAGGCCTTGGACAATGAGCTTCTTTCGTTGCGACAGGGTAATCAAGACCTTTTGGCTTATATTGCATCTTTCAATAGACTAATAGTGGAAACTCAATGGCCTGAGGACAAAAGGATTACGCTGTTTTATAGAGGTCTACGTGGAGAGCTCAAAGACGTTTTAGCCCAAGTAGTGAATCCCCCACAAGACTGTTCGGATTATATAGACTTGGTCGTTCAAATAGATCACAGGCTGCAGAACAGGAAGGCCGATCGTTCCAAGTTTGATGCTCGAGTATTTTCCAAACCGCCAACTCCTTCCAAAGGAGTAGACTCCGGGGAACCCATGCAAATAGGGGGTCTGAAAGGTCCTCTAACACAAAGGGAGCGGGAAAGGAGGAAACAGTTGCAATTATGCCTATATTGCGGAAACTCAGGGCACTTTCTTCGAGACTGTCCGGTGAAACCTGCCAAGAAGGCAGTAGGAGCTGCAGTTACCAAAGTTACAAACTCTGAGCAGGGAAACGACCTCGCCCGACAAGAATAGAGGTCCTCTTGCCGAGCGTGAAAACCAGTTCCGTGACCTCGCATTTCGTGATACCTATGGTCCTCATTAGCCCTGATAATCCGGATCGATTACATGCAATTGAAGCTTACGTCGACAGCGGTGCCATCGGCAATTATGTGGATCATGAAATGGTTTTGAGGATGAATCTAACTCTTTGTCCCAAGGCTGTAAAGGACGTCATTACTACGGTGGATGGTACGGAGATAGCCTCCGGGCCAGTAACGCATACCACTCAAGAGGTGACGCTAGTAAGTCAAGATGGACACCATGAGAAGATTGTGTTCGATGTGATCAAGGCCCCTCAGTTTCAGATTATTCTAGGAATACCTTGGTTAGAGAAACACAATCCTCTGATCGATTGGCGAGCAAGAACGGTCCAGTTTCCAGAATGTGTCTCTACTTGTCACCCTCCACCTGGTGTTGCACTGGCCGCAATTTCTTCAGAGACTCCCCAGTTACCTCCCGAATACCTAGAATACCAAGATGTTTTCCGGAAGGATCAGGCTAACTCTCTACCTCCTCATAGGTCTTATGACTGCCAGATAGACCTGATACCTGGATCTACTCCTCCTTGTAGTAGAATTTATGCCCTCACCGAGCCTGAGAACCTTCACCTTCGACAATACCTGGATCAATACGTGGCAAATGGGTTTATTCGTCCTTCCAAGTCCCCTGCTTCTTCAGCTTTGTTCTTCGTTCCAAAAAAGGAAGGAGACCTTAGAACTTGTATCGATTATCGCTCCCTGAACCAGATCACCGTTAAGAATAGATATCCGTTACCTTTGATCCCTGAACTCCTGGACCAAGTCAGAAAAGCATGCATATATACAAAGCTGGATCTTAGAGGAGCTTACCACTTGGTACGAGTAAAAGAGGGCGATGAATGGAAGACGGCCTTCCGCACCAAGTATGGGCTATTTGAATATCAGGTCATGCCCTTCGGACTTTGCAATGCCCCGGCCGCCTTTCAATATTTTATGAACGATGTCCTCAGAGAGCTCATAGATGTATGTGTTGTTGTTTACATTGACGACATCCTCGTTTATTCTTCATCGGAATCTGAACATCGGAAACACGTGAAAATGGTCCTCGAAAGATTGCGTCAACACAAACTTTTCGCTAAGTTGGAAAAATGTGTTTTCAACGTGACTGAAGTTGAATTCTTGGGATTCATATTATCACCTGGCGGAGTGCGTATGGATTCAAAGAAGGTCGATGCAGTTCTCAAATGGCCATCACCATCCTCCGTAAAAGGTGTGCAAAGCATGTTAGGCTTCGCTAACTTTTACCGCAGGTTTATCCCCGAATTCTCTCGAATAGTCCAGCCCATCACTGCCTTGTTAAAGAAAAACAAATGTTTTGAATGGTCGACCGAGGCGGAACAAGCTTTCCAGGATTTGAAGACTAAATTTATCTCTGCACCAATCTTAAAACACCCTCGCCCCGAACTCCCCTACATCGTGGAAACTGATGCTTCAAGCCTTGCCATGGGGGCAGTTCTATCACAAAAGGACCCGGTAACCATTGCATCCCGTGGCATTTTGGTCCCGCAAATTCTCGCCTCCTGAAATCAATTACACGATTACTGACAAGGAACTTCTGGCTATCAAGTCTGCCTTTAAGGCTTGGCGGCATTATCTGCTGGGGGCCCGACACACCTTTACTGTGATTACGGATCACCGAAACCTGCAATATTTGAAGACCGCAAAAGCCCAATCCTCTAGACAACTCCGTTGGGCATTATTCTTTGCCGAGTTTGACTTCATAATTACCTATCGACCTGGTACAAAGAACGGTAAAGCCGATGCCCTTTCTCGGATGGGAGTGGAAGAACACTTGGTCAACCCTAAACCTGTACCAATCATTCCCGAACAAAGAATTCTGGGTGTAATCGCCACAGAATCCATAGAGGAAGTTAAGGATAAAGCCAGGCAACTTGTAACTCCAGCAGACATACAGAATTGGCATCTGCAGGGAAAGGACTTTGCAGTAAAGGACAACTTATTGTATTTCCAAGAACGATTATACCTACCCAGCACAGATTTACAGAAAAAAGTAATCTCTTGTTATCACGACTCTTTAATGGAAGGTCATCCCGGTATAGCCAAGACCTCAGAAAAGATCAAGCGCTACTTCTGGTGGCCGTCTTGGAAAAAAGATATCAGAGACTTTATAATGTCCTGTGGAGTATGCGCCCAAAACAAGAGTCAAAAGGAAAGACCAGCAGGCCTCTTACGCCCTATTGACATCCCACCTCGCCCTTGGCATACGCTTTCTATGGACTTCATCACCGATCTACCTCCATGCTCCGGATACAATACGATTCTAGTAATCGTGGACTTATTCTCCAAGATGGCGCATTTCATTCCGCTCAAAGGCTTGCCAACAGCAGCAACTCTGGCCCGAGAATTTCTCGAAAACATCGTCCGACTGCACGGTTTTCCTTCGGTTCTAATTTCGGATCGAGGTAGTCAATTTATTTCTCATTTTTGGCGAAGTTGCTGTCGGTCTGCTCAAATTGATGTGAGAATATCGACCAGTCACCACCCTCAGACCGACGGACAAACCGAGAGGACCAATCAAACTCTGGAACAGTATTTACGCTGCATGCTGCAACAAACTGAAAAAACTTGGAAAGATATCCTTTGGATAGCCGAGTATGCCTACAATAACTCTGTCCATTCGGGAACTGGGAAAACACCATTTTTTTCTTTTGTACGGCAGTCACCCTCGAACCTCGGAGTTCGATCCCCTCCAAGATCTTGAAACACCAGCAGTAGACTACCTGCATTCTACAATCACCCAAGCCTTTAAGGAAGCTGTTTCTCACCTTCAAAGGGCTAAAGAACAATACAAGAAAGGAGCAGATCAACATCGGAAGGAAGCCCCTCACTATCAAGTAGGGGATCAAGTCTGGTTATCCACCAAATATCTATCTCTAAAAGGGCCACGCACAACCCAACCCATTCAACCCAAGATACCTTGGTCCCTATTCCATCACTACCATAGTAAACCCAGTAGCGGTCAAGTTGGACTTGCCCCCGCACATGAAGATACATCCGGTCTTCCACGTCTCTCTATTAAAACCCGTGCAACCTCAAACCCGACTAACCAAATCTCCAAAACCTATCCTAGTGGATGGAGAACTCGAGTTTGAAGTCAAAAGCATTCTGGACTCCAAGATCTCCAAATCTAAACTATTCTACCTAATTGACTGGAAAGGCTACGGCCCCCAAGAGAGATCTTGGGAACCTGCTGAATATGTCCACGCTCCTCGCCTAATCAAAAGATTTCACCGAACATTTCCTGACAAGCCAAAACCCCCGGAGAAGCCCGGTTTGGGAGGGGCCTTGAGGGGGGGTACTGTCATGATCTCTGCTTCCAAAAGGTCAGGGTTTTCCCAACTCCCTTGGAAGCAGATCCATAACCCAGGTTCCGAGTGCCAACCAGTCCCAATTGGGACCTTTTGGACCCAGTCCTTGCGCCAGTGGCACCAGGCTCATAAATATGCCCAGTCCCAGCGCTGGAAGCGCCGGGCTCATAATGCTTGGGTGGACTTACCTTCAGCAGACCATGCTGCTTACTTGCCTGCCAGTTGAGCCTCTGATCCTCTTCTGTTTGGAACTACTTTTCCTGTTGGGTGGGGCTGGAGCCACTCCCTAGATTCAGAACACTGGAACTCTTCTGGAAGGCAGGAACTCTTTTCTTACCAGGAACTCTTTTCTTACTTAGGCGTGGCTGTGGAAGGAGACACCTAAGCACTACAGGAGGCTATTTAAACCACACCCGGTGGATGAATCTTGCTTTGCGTTATTCTGCAACCTCTGCAGCAGAACGCTCATCGTGTCTTCTGCATCCGGTCCTGGGCCTGAGGAAAAAGGCTTACCATCCTGAATCCAGTCTTCAGCAACACCTATAAAGACAAGAAAGAACAGGTTAGCATTCCAGCATCTGAAAGGCAAAGGCTTACCTACTCTTTGTGCGCTCCGGAGGTCTTCACACTGCATTCCGGCATCTGAAAGACAAAAGTTTACCAACTCTTCGCACGCTCCGGAGGCCTTCAGCGCTGCATCCCGCATCTGAAAGACAAAACAAGGTGCGTTTAAAGACATTGGGGAACTTTAATACTCACGTGCCATTACTCCTTTCCACATCTAATCCAGTGGGTATTCCGGCACCCTGCAGCCGCTCCGAACTCGTACCTGCAAAATAAAAAGACAGTTAGAGCGCATAGTGAAGCAGGCAACAAGCGCTTACTTACGTGCTTCCAGGCGCTTCTATTCATCACACGGGCTCCATCTTCAACTCACTTCAGCCCGTCATCCGCCATCGCCGGAACCCTGCAAAACAAGAGACATCATTACTAAAGACTTTAAAGACATTTGAATGACTCAAAACTTACCGTTCGTGCAGTAAACGACGGACAGCAGTCCTCTGAAGTCAAGAGGCCTGCGCTACCTATCCAGTGAAGAAACTGGTTACAGCACCCTGCCCCGAGGCAGATGGAGAGCTCGGCATTCACTTACCTAAGGTGAGAGCGTTAACCTTTGGGGGTCTACAGGAGAGGAGAAGAGGAAAGAGATAGGGACACCCCAATAACCCCAGTTCATTAACCCCATATTTTCTATCTGCAGACATCTTACTCTACACGTCAGGCATACAGTGCACAGAGGTCCAGCCCAAAGAGCCAACCGGGTGCTACACATCACCTTTGAAGATACGGTAGTCGCCCAGTCAAGGCCGGCGCCTCTGCGAGAATCAGGTGAGCGTTACACTTTTATCCACCAGAGGGCCAGAAGAGGACCCTCCTGAGCTTTCCACTTCCGCGCCACTGTAATCTTAGCTGCTAGCAGTAGGTGTGTGAGCAGTTTGGCAGATCGGCCCGTTTTGGGATAGCAGTCCGGGCTCGCCTCCCCAAGCAGGACCACCTCCGGGTCCATCGGCAGTTTGCGTTGGGTGAGGTCTTCCGCGATCTGCAGGACTTCCATCCAGGTGGTCTGTATTGTCGGGCATCCCCACCACATGTGGAAAAAGGATCACCCGCTCGCCGCAGCGTCTCCAGCAGCTCGGGTCAATTTCAGCGCTGCAATGGTGCAGGTGAACTGGGGAATAATACCAGCGGTGAAGGAGCTTCAGGGCACATTCCTTGTTTGTAACGCATCTGGATGTCGAGTAGATCCGGGACCATATCTCCACCCATGTCTGGTCTTCTATGGCGTGTCCCAGGTCCGCTTTCCATCCGGACATGTATGGCCGTCTAACTTTTATCTTGTCCTCCTGGAAGAGGCAGTACAGTTTGGTAATCTGACCTCAGCCTGTGCTTTCCTCTGTCGCCAGTTCAAGAGGGTGGAGGTCCCGGGTGGCTTCCTGACGGACTGCGGTCTCCGAGATCCAGTGGCTGAGTTGGATGTATGCAAACCTCTCTCCTTCTGTCAGCTGAAAGCGGGCTTTGCATTCCTCAAAGCTGAGTGGGTTGTTGGCCTCGTAGAGTTGGGAGAGGGTTCAGAGGCCTCCTTTGGTCAATCGGCTGAAGCAAGCTGCCTCCATTCCTGGCCTGAAGTCAGGGTTCCAGATGACCGGGCTCGGGTCCCTGGGCACCTTCCTCCTCTGTCGGGCCCATGCCCATGCCTCAAGGGTTGCTTTGGTAGCTGATAGCATCTGCGGTCCATGGCTCCGGTGAGGCCCCGGGATATGTAGCAGGGAGTGTAGTTGTGGCTGGCATCTGGATTGCTCTATGCTGGACTATTTTGGGGGGGCCTCTGGGTTCGCCAAGACCGCTGCCCTCGCTAGTTGGGCCGCAAGGAAATAGTTCATCAGGTTGGGGAGTCCGAAGCCACCCCATTTTGCGGCCCCAGTCATGACCCTCATAGGTATCCTGGCTCTGCGTCCCCTCTACACGAATTACGCTAGCTTCCTCTGTACTACAAGTTAATCCTGTAGTCTAAATCCCTGCTGTACTCCGCTGGGCTTTTGATCATCTTGTTATGGGGGAAACTGACATGCCCTTCAGACTGTCAGCACTGGGCGACTGGGTTTCCCCGTAGTCTTTCACTTTGTGCACTGGTAAAATGTTACCAACAAATAGTAACAATGTACCTTGCAGTACAGTGCGCTGGGGTCTCTCATTTTTAAGGCCCTAGACACCCTCGAAGGATTTTTGGTGAATGCACAAGTGTGTCCAGGACAGAGTTGGTGGCAGCAGTTACTTTTAAAGCATTTTTTACTCTTTTCTATGGTCCAAACCGCGTTTATCGCTTTTGGCCCAGGACAGTGGCCAGTGCCTAAAATGGGCATGCCACAAGGTCCCTTGTTCTGTCCTTTGGCCATTTTGTCCCTTTGCCTTCCCCCTTCGAGTAGACCCGGGAAATTCCTCATTCGGTCATTCAGACCCTCGCGCAAACCGAAGCCTTTCTCCGGAATTCTGCATGCCTTGTGTGTGTGTGCCTAGAACGTGGGCTGGAGCTGTCTACTTCCAATACACATTCTGGGTGCCAGGATGTCGGGTGTGCTGGGATGACTGGGACCACTATGGGCTGAATGTGAGTAGATCTCCCATTGGTTTCTCTTCGTTTTGGTGCAACGGAGACTTTGGATAAGAGAAGATACTCTACACACCCATTCCAGGTCGCTCTTCTGAGTTCACACCAAACTTAGTAAAAGAGCCAAGTATCCTGGACTGAATAAGCAGAGCCGTGAAACCGCTGGAAGGTTTGGCACCCTGGCCCTGCTGTTGTTCTGTCGGAGCAGCTGTTTCTCATCGATCACAGAAGGCCTGCAAGGGCGCTTCGACCCACTGGAGTAGTGTACTCTCGGCACTTCCTGCTTAACCTCCAAACTAGCCTTTTTGGAAGTGTTCCAGGACCGCCCAGTTCACTGCCCAGCACGTACGGGACCTTTGCCTTGGAACTGCTGCCATCTTGAGTTTCGACTTGAGTTTTTGGGAACCATAAGCTCTTGGTAGAAGGCACTCTCCTGCCGAGTTTCGTACACCTAGCATTCCTAGGTCTGGAATTAGGGGAGTCCGCCTGAAGCCGAGCATACACAGAAACCGTGTATCCCCGGGTGCGTTGCTGCTGTTCCCCCCTGTACCCCAAGACGAGCTGCAGTGAAACTGGCTCGATCCCTTCAGAAGTGGAAATATTGCCACTGTCACACCATGGACGGAGGTCCCGGAACACTGCCCCTGAAAGCCAGAGAGACGCGCAACTCCTGGAATCAAACCTGCAAGTGAACTGGACTTGACTGGCGAGGTTTGGTCTGGAGTGTGTCGAGGGTCGGTGAGAGCTTGCATCACTTGCCGGTGGCCCCTGGCGCATCCATAGACTTTTACGCACGAGTGTCCCCCAAGGGCCACTCTCATTTGTTAGGGTAACCTGTGCTATCATCCTATTCACAATTCCTGGAAATAGCTCTGCGTCCTTGTGGAGATCCTCATTGAATAGTGGAACTCTATTCTTCATCGCCTTAGCTCCCTTCCTGGGACACTACAGCCCCTTAAAGAGACCCCTTGTTTACTTTAACGCACAATCGAGTGCTGCTGCGCTGAACCTACTTTTGAGCACAAGGCTCCACACTTCGTAGGGATTGGACTGCCTATTAGTAAGGGTTGAGACTCTTGAAGAATTGCACTGTCAGACCCTCTTCTGTTACAGGCTGTGTATCTGCCCTGGTTTAATATTCCTTTGGGCTAATAATTACTGTATATATGTTTCCCAGTAGAGTGTTGTGTTAGTTTTGTTAACATTGCTGTGGGTTCACTTTGTGTTTGAGTTAAAAGGCCTTTGATAAATGTATATGTATTTTTGATATGTACACCTGACAGAGTAATTTGTGTTGGTGTTTACTGTGTGTGTTCACTGTGGGCTTTCGATCACCCTCACCCCTGCTGAGACCTAGTCTTGACAGCCGCCAATGCTACCTTGATTGGTCTGGCTTGTCCAGAAGGTTACCCTGTCCCAAGAAACTAGGCTGGCCTTCTCAACCTCTACCCACCAGGTCAGAATTCAGAAATCCATCTGAACATTGCCAAAAATGCATGTACATTTAAGCACTGTATGACAATTGACCTTCAAACAGACTACAGGAATTAATTTGCATTGTTCAGCTATGAGACTATGAAGGCTCACACTCGTTCTGTCTATGTGCGTAGAGGTCACACTGTGCCTTGGAGCACTAGGTAATGTTTCAATTTCAATGGTATTATGGGAGAAATTACCTTACCGTAATGTGCTTTATATAGATTCTTCTCTTGCGGATACCTAGTCTTGATAGAGATCCATTATACAGCTCTGCTGCTCTGTAATTTTCTCGACAGGGAGCGTAGTGGACCTCTACTAGGCTGTCGATCCGTCTTGCGCAGTGGTTGATCATCAGCTTCGGAAGTGACGTCTGGCGCCACACATATACAACGCCACAACAGCCCATGCTTCAGTTCCTTCTACTTTTTCCCCCCGTGTTAGGCAGAATTACATGCAGTACCTTTTGGGAACACTACACAAAATTAAGACTACAGGTGGAGGCACAATCTCACCTTTGGTACAAGCCTGTACTACACAGTTATGTGGTAGCAGTGGTTGTGCAGCCAGACGTATCTCAAGAGGGATGTGACTAGTACAAGATGTTACACAAAGGACTTGCAATCACAGTAGTTCAAACAGACACTTACTCAAGGTTTCTTGGTAAAAGAATATATATTTATTTACACATCTAGTTAGAAAACATTCCACTAGCAAGAAGCAGCTCAATATCACACTATAATACATAACCCATAAGTTTCTGAACAAGTTAGGCTCCCCTGAAGTGGGAGCAAAATGGCACTTCAGTAACTTTCAAAAGGGGTAAAAAAAAGACAAAGGTTATAAGAATCTCACACACAATTACTTTGAGTCAGAGCAAATAGTTTCAGTTCACTACAAGAGGCAATTCAAGTTAATAGGCCTGGACCAAAGACAATGGTTCAGTGTCTTGGATAGTATAGCACAGTTGCGGTAGTAAACGGTCAAGTCTTTGCTAATGTTCTTAGAAGTAGTTTGCCAGGAAAAAAAAGAGTGATATGTCGGATTAGGAGCAAACAAGACTCCAAAGTTGGGAAAGTTTCACAAACTTTCACCGCGGCAGAAAGGATTTCCACACCACGTTTGCACAGTAACTTATTGATGAAGAAAAGCTGTAGCTGAGGCAGTTGTTCCTGGCAGTTCCTCCAGATCTCGCTGTTCCTGAGCTTCAGTCGTAGGGACAAGAAGGAGGAAGTCAGGAGTTTCCTGCACTGCCCAGGGAAGAAACCACAAGCTTGGCTCACTGTCGGTTTTAAGGTGCGAATGCCTTAAAGTCCACAAACTGGTATCCTTCTCATTGGCTATCCGGTTTTCAACAGCACTCTGATGAGAATTCAACCAATATTGAGGGGGTGTCCAGGTGGCTTGTGAGAGTTGATTGTTCCCACCAGCTCAAGGGAAGAAGTCGTCCTTGAAGGGCTTCTCTGTCAAGGGAGTTTCAGGCAATTCGGACCTGCTGCAGGGCTTCACCAGGCAAACCAACGGTCCAGGAGTTGCAGCAGTTGTCTTCCTTCAGCTCGTCTTCGGTTCTTTCATTCTAGTGGTCGACTCTGCCTTCCAAGTCCCAGAGACCTGCCTTTAAACAGTTTTCTCCCATTCATTCCAGCCTAGCTGTCACTCACCCAGCAGGGTCGGACAGCCAGCTAATCAAGCCAGAGTGCATTCAGGTCTCCTAGGAGACTAAGCACAGGGAGTTTCGAGGACCTCCCTCACATCCTGTCCACTCCAGACCGTCAGGCGCCAGAGGAGGGCTTTAGCACTGAAGCCCGCCAAAGGACATCGAACAAAGGGACCAAACCTGGTTTGGCGCGCAGAGTTAAACACAAGAAGGACCTTTCCTAAAAGAAACAGCAAAAAAAGATGACCGGAGTCTGCTTTTACAGAGGGGTCTTGGGCGCCATATTGAAAAAAATTGCTGACCCGATTTTTAGCTACCGGTGTTCGCGGTCGGGATAAATCATGGTAGTTTGTTCTAAAACCACTGCCACCAGCCATTTCAAGAGTAAAGGGTAACATTTGACTGTTACATGAGTGTTTAGACATGGGGGATGCTAGGCAACCCCTCCAGCACTCCATAGGAAGATAGTGGGTGCTGGGTCTATAAATTTAAAAAGAGTAGCAAAGTCAATTTAACTTTACATGCACTGAGAGACAGTAGTCAGTCCCAGAGAAGGTATTTAAACCTTGGGAAGTCTGAAGGACATCCCTGTGCCACTGCACTGAAGGTTCTGTGTGACACACAAGAAAAAGATGATGCCTATGGAGTTTGTCTAAAACTCAATATCCAAAGAACAAAAACACAGAAAACACATTGAAAATGAAAAATTAAAAGTCCCAAAATATAGCAAAAGAGCTGGAGGGCTTTAAGGTAGAGGGAATTTAGCACTTGGGTGAGAATTCTCCCTAACACCCCGAGCTCAAACGCTGCACAGGAAAACAGAATGAGACTAATCAGCCTTAAAAAGCAACTATGGAATAGAAACCAACAGGTTAAAAACATTCCAGTTAGAAAACTTTTTGTTCTTTTGATTTTAGTAACCGAGATGAGCACCCCAAAGCCATCGCCAACGCACTTCATGAAATCAGAAGCAAAGAGCCACAACACTTTCTGAGCGGGGACGGCTGGGAGGGCTGATGAGGAATCCGCGGGAGAAGAATCCATAGAAAGAAGATTACGCTAAGGTAATTTCTCCTTCAATGGATTGCTTATTCCGCATCTTGATAAAGTCGCCAAGCAGTAAGCTATAGGAGGAGGGCAGAAAGGATTACACAAGCAGGTTCTGCAGAACACCTCTGCCAAAATGTGCATCAGCGCCACGTGCAACGTCCAAAGCATAATGCTTTGTGAAAGAATGTAATGAAGACCACATGGCAGCACAGTAAATGTCCCGAACAGAGATCCCCCTTTGAAGGCCCGTGGAAACAGACTCCCCTGGTGGAATGGGCTGTGATTCCCGGTGGGACTTCCCGCCGACTGGTAGCACAAAGAGATGCATACAATTATCCAGCGTGAAATGGTTTATTTAGTAATCGCAAGACCTTTGCAGGAAAGAGAATGGGGGACGAACAACTGGCCCGTCTTCCTGAACTCTGCTATGCAGGCAACATAAAAACTGAAGTCCCTTTTCAAATCAAGAAAGCTAACTCGCTCTGCCTCCTTTGAGGGGTGAGGAGGAGGGTAGCACACTGGCAAGTCAATAGTGAAAGGTGGAATTCCGAAATAACCTTCAGAAGGGACCCTGGTCTGACCTTAAGTGATACCTTCTCTCAGAAGAAACGCAAAAAGGGAGGCTTGCAGCATAAGCCCTGCAGATCGCTAACCCTCCTGGCCAATGTGATGGCAATCAAAAAGGCTGTTTTATGGGAAAACAACCATAAGCTCAAACAGAGCCGCCATAAAAAAGGTGAGAACTAGATTAAGGTCCCATTTCAGAACAAAGGGAGTTGGCAGGAATTTGTTGAGAAGGCCCTTCAGGAATTGGGCCATGACTGGTATGGTGAAAAAAGAACCTTGACCCGCAGGCCTTTTTAACACAGAAAGGACCGCCAAATAGCCCTTGACCACTGCAACCTGAAGGCCTGCAGAGGCTAGTGACAGAAGGAACTCCAACACCTTGCGCACCCTAAAGCACGCCTCAAATCTTCTCCACCTGCAAGCATACAGAGATCTTGTAGACTGTATGCGTGCAGTCAGCAACACCTCAAGAACTTCCTCAGAGAGTTACCAGTCATCGTACCTCATCTGCTCAAGACCCACGCATGTAGGTTGAGGGAATCTGGGGTTGGGTGCAATATCTGACTCTCTGACTGGGTGAGATCATCTGGCCGCTGAGGCAAACAGTGAGGTGGGCAGATCCAAGAGGTCGGAGTACCACGTCCCCCTCGTCCAATCCCGGGGCGAGCAAGATCATGGTCACTCGAAACCTCTTCATCATGAGAATCCACAGAATGACGGGGATCGGAGGGAAGGCGTCATGGAGAGAGAATGTCCAACCCCCAGAAACGTGTCCCTCAGTGCACCTTTGGCTGGGGATTACCTCGAGAAAAACTGTTCGCACTTCCCTTTGGCTTCAGTGGCAAACAAATGCATTGCTGTGCTGGGGTACCCTGTAGAGCGAAGACCTCTTCCAGGACTTCCTGGCACACTTAACACTCATGTGAGACCATGCTCTGCCTGCTCAGAGCATCCGCCAAAATGTTCTCTGCCCCCTGCAGATGAACTGCTGAGACCGAGATTTGATTCTCTAGCAACCAGAACCACAGTTGCATAGATTCTGTGCCGAGGACAGGAATGCACTCCACCTTGCTTGTTCAGGTAGTGTATGGCCACCGTGTTGTCCGTCTGAATCAGGACATGCTTCCCCTTGAGCAATGGGGTGAAGGCCTTCAGGGCTAGCCTGATGGCTCGCAACTACAGCCTGATGATATGCCACTTGGCTTCTGACACAGTCCAAAGGCGGCTCACCCGCAAATCCTCGCAGTGAGTGCCCCAACCCTTTAAGGACGCATCCGTGATCACTCGCGTTTGAGGCCAAGAGGCCAGAAGGGTTACCTCGCCATAAGATTCCTGCGTGTGTCCCACCAGCCAAGTCCACAAACTACCTGGCTGGACACTCTGAGACGATCCGAGAGAGCTCCTAGATACTGAGACCACTGATCTCGAAGGAGCCACTGAAGGGATCTCATAAGCAGTCTGGCCTCTGGCACCAGGAAAATGCAGGAGGCCATGAGGCCCAAAAGGCAGAGAAAAGAAGCAGCTGGTAAGGTGGTGTGGTGCTGGAACAACTGGACCATCTGTTATATGTTGTCGGCTCTCTCCTCGGGAAGGAAGGCCTTCCCTACCCGAGTGTCTAGGACTACCCCGATGAACTGGAGCCTTTGGACCAGTGTCATGTGGGACTAAGTTCAGGGAGAAGCACAGCCTGTGCACTAGTAGACAGGTGTCTTCCAGGTCAGTCAAAACCTGTCCCGCTGACCCCCCCCCCCAGATCAGCCAGTCATTCAGATATGGGAATACGTGGACTCTGGATCTCCTGAGGTGAGCCGTGACTACCGACATGAGCTTGGTGAAGACCCTTGGAGCAGAGGTCAACCCAAAGGGCAGCACTTTGAACTGATAGTGCTTGTCCCCAATGAGGAACCGCAGGAATTTCATGTGCTTCTGATGTATGGGACCATGGAAATAGGCATCCTGCAGGTCTATGGACACGAGCCAGTCCTGAAGCTCCGGAGTGGGGAGAATTTCTCTCAACGTCACCATCCCGAATCTGTGTTTTCTCAGGAACTTGTTTAGAGCCAGAGGTCCAGAATGAGATGGAGACAACCTCCTTTTTAGGGTACCAGGAAATACCGGTAATACCAGTCTCTCTGATCGGGAGACACCACTTCCACAGTACCCTTCAACAATAGGGCTCTCAGATCTTCCTGGAGCTCCTGTCCAGTTTGGATCGGTGAAGATTGGGGTCTCTCCAGAGGCTTTGTTAAAAAGGGCAGACAATAACCCCACCGAATTAACTGCAGGGCCCAGGCATCAGAGGTTATCTCCTGCCACTGGGACCAATGCCCTGCCAAACATCCACCAACCGGTACGTCGTGGGAGAGGAAAATCAAAGCAGCTTTGAAGGCACCGTTGCCCCAGCCGCAGCTGTCTGCTGGCACTTAAAAGCTCCTCTGCCCCTTCTGGGACATGAGAAACACCTCTGCCCTTGCCTGGCTTGTGGGGGTTGTGCTTTTCTGGCATAGGGCACATAGTGCCTATAGCCTCTGCCTCTAGAGGCAAAGCTGAAGGCAGGTTTAGCTGGCTGCGCAGCCAGACCCAGCGATTTAGCAGCAATTTTAGACTCCTTACATTTCTCCAAAGAGTCATCCGCCTTCTGCCCGAAGAGCATCTCCCCCTCAAAAGCTAAGTCTAGAAGGTAGTTTTGTACATTGGGGAGAAGCCAGAAGTTTTCAAATAGGCTTGCCTTCTCATTACTACTGCCGATCCCATGGAGCAACCAACACAGTCAGCAGTGTTCAGGCCTGTTTCCAAGGACTGCTTGACAGTTTCCATCCCATCCTCCACCAGCTGTATAAATCCGACCCGCATATGACCTTCCAGGACATATTGTGACGCATGCGCGACAGCCTTCCACAAACCGTAGGCGAATTTAGCAAAACCGCAAGCTACGTTTGTCACCTTGAGAGCCATGCTGTCTGAGGTAAAAACCTTCTTGGCAAAAGTGTCTATTCTTTTGCCTTCCCTGTCTGTGGTGAGATTTGACGTAGATGCCGCAGGACTGGAGGATATACTGGCAGCCTGAACTACCACCCCTTCTGGGGAAGGGTGTGTTTAGAGGAAGGAAAGGTCCCCTCTCGCGGGCCTGTAGTTCCCTGTGACATTGGTATTCGCGGGGGGCAAAGTGTATGGATTTGAGCAAATGGAAGCCAAAAGGTCAACTATGGCCTGATAAGGCATGTTGGGCTCAATAGCCGGGCCATCATTCAGGATATCTGTAAGATCATACCCTTGATGGGGATTGGCGGACGACTTAAGTCCGAGGGTGTCAACCACTTTCTCTACTAATGTCCTAAACTTGACATTAGACTGAGTGTAGGGTTGTTTTTGTTGCATCTCAAGGTCTAGAGAGGTGTCCAACCCACTGGCATCTTGAAGGCCCTGAGCAAGGGCCACCAAATCGTCTCGTTCCTCTGTGGCCCTGGATGTCGAGGCAGAGGGCTTGGTAGCTTGTATTGGCGCCTTAGAGGCTGATGGAATGGGTAACGGCACTGATTGCTCCGACGGACAATGGCCGCTGTGAGAGGCTTCTAGAGGGCTGATTTTCGCACCTCTATTGGTTCACAAAGCCCAAAAGCTCAGTTGGCGCCAAAGGCATTGACTTCCTGGCAAGCGTGGGGTCGGAGGTACAGACACCGCTTTAGCTGCTGAGGCCGGCTGATCAGGGGTGGAAACTGCCCCGACAGCCACCTGTTGGCAAAACATTTCAAGCATTTCTTTCTTCAAAGAATCCCACTCTTCGTGAGTGGTCGGTCCCTTAGAGGGCTGACCTCAGTCCGAGGAAGAATCTGATTCCCACCGATGGTGGCGTTGCTGCTTCTTCTTCCATGAGGAAGAGGATGAGGAATGGCTTCTGGAACGGGACCTCTTTTTTGGGTTTTTTGCAGTGCCGGTCCTCTTCGTGACGAGTGGGCTCCTCGGCCTCAGACCACCGGGTGAGAGACGCCAGAGACTTTGGCGACGGTCAGCCCAGTGCCAGCTTACCGGCTCTGTCTCGCAGGGACTTGGGTTGCATCTTGGCGCACGAGGTACAGCCCTCCATGTCGTGAGTGGAACACGAAAATGGGGGTCCATCACGGACATTTTGGCCCGCAATCGGAGCACCGCTTGAAACCCGAGATCCTTTGCGAAAACCTAGTCTGAAAACATCAAGTAAACTCGAGTAGGTTCCCGGTGCAGCATGCAAGGAATAAAGGAACTGAAGCATGGGGCGTAGTGTTAGGCAGAAACCTGTGCAGTTTCCTTAGGGACCACTGCAAAAGATTTAAGACTACAGGTGTTTGGCAGTAAACCCACTTGGTAGCAGTCTGTACCACACAGATTCACTTGGTAGCTGTGGCTGAGCAGTCAGACTTCCCTCAAGAAGAGTTAGGCAGTATACAGAGCATAAAAAATAGGTTCAGAAATACAGTAGCACAAGCAAACACTGACCAGAGCTTGGGTGTAAAAGTATATAATTATTTATTTAACTCACACTTATAAAACACACTAGCACTAAATTGGTAAAATCAGTTCAAAACACAATCACTATTATCATATGTACATCCCTGATTACTTGTTGGGACAATTCTTAGTTAACACCACTTATTTCCAGACAGAGGTGAGCACTTAACGTTTGATGGCACTCCAACAAGTTAAATAAAAAGGGAGGGAAAAGCAGAATTATGGAAGCATACACACTAAACACTTTTTAAAGAACCACAGCACGTCAGGAAGGCACAGTATACTGGTGAGCAAGGAAGTTTAGGTGCCAGGCCCACTTTCCAGGGAGCCAGGCGGTAGATGCCCAAGATCAGACAGTTACACAGAGTCTTCGAAGTTTGTGGAGGTAGTTCAAAAAATGTTTAGTTCAGTTCAGAAAAGTTAGCTAGGGTGTCCCAGGCTAACCCAGGTTCGAGAGACGAGGATTTAATACACCCCGTTCAATCAGTTGCAAGGGAAGCCAGGCGGAACACAGTACCTTAAATGGAGAGGATCCTCCAGCGGGGGCAGTTGTTCCTGGCAGCGGGTGCAAGTCGCAGCGTCGTCCAGAGGAAGAGAAGATCTCGTCGTGGAGGAAAGATGAAGGTCGTTGCACTGCCAGGGAAGAAACCAGCCGCGGATTTCTCCAGTACAAAGGTACTACCCTTTTGGTTCGCGGTAGTGGTGAAAACGTGGTATCCCGGTTGCCGGGGTGCTTGGCACAGGCAAGGCGGCCACGAGATGCTCCAGGAAGGCGAAAAGAAGGTAGACTGGTTATCCCCACCAGTCGAAGGAAGAAGACTCTCCGGGCTTGAGATATCCTTTGTCGTTGTGAAAAGTGGCGAGACGGTTCAGCAGGGCTCCACCGGTGGTGTCGTCGTTGCAGGCTGGCTCAGCTTCTCCCTCCTCGGATTCTTAGGTCCTGTGGCGACTTCTGAAGTTCCAGTCCCCAAAGCCCTGCTTTTATGCAGCACACCCCCATTCACTCAGCCTAGCTGTCAATCAAACATGCTAAGTGGTGAGCCGGCCGGCTCACCATTTGGGCCAATCATACAAGAGTGCGACTTGAGTTACCAAGGTAACTCAGTCCAGGGTGCCTAAACCCCTTCCCACACCCCCTGTGGTACCCAGACAGAGTGGCACCACTTTTGGAGGCTTCTGTGGAGAAGCCCGCCAAAACGTGGAACAACGGGCTTGACTTGGGTTGGAGTCATAGAAGAGAACACAAACGCCATTTTAGAATCGAGTTCTGGCAAAAAATACCAACCGGCGAATTAATATTAAATAAATAAACCGGCGATATGTTCGAGTCTATAAGAATCAAATAATTAAAGTTGGTAGCCTCGAACAATGGGAAAATCCCATAGAGATATATTCGCGGTCGAATATAAAAAGTAGTATCCACTGCCACCAGCCAAAACTCGATCAGGGGGGACGGAGACGTGCCTCCTCGAACAACAGACCCCGGGGCAATCGAATTGCCCCAACCAGTACGTCCACAATATGATGGTTTGTACTGGTTTCTGTTCATAATTTGGGACTAGCAAAGCCAATGGTGACTTTACATGCCCTGGGAGACAGTAGTCAGTCCCAGGGTATGGAGTCTATGTTGGGGGGTCGCTACGACACCCCTGGGTTACGGCACGGAGGGTGCTGTGTAACCCACATCAAAAAAACACATGAGACCCTATGGAGTAAAAGACCCCATAGCCAATAAAACACATGGAAAGTTAAAGGAACACCTCAAATCATGTCTAAGAGTGGGAGCAAAAGAATCTCACTCTTAACAGGAGAGAAAAAAATAAACCCCAAAAATCCAGCAAAGCTACTGGGGGACTCACAAGGTTTGGGAAATTAGCCTTACAAAGAATTCTCCCTAACACGTAGTGACGTGGTATATGTATTGTGCCTGATGTCACTTCTGCAGCTATCGATCGACCACCTTGCAAGACGGATCGACGATTAGCAGCCGAGTCGAGGTCCACTACGTCCGCTGTCAAGAAAAATGTCCAAGCAGCAGAGCTGGATAATGGATATCTATCAAGATGAAAAGCAATACATTGAATTAACATTACAGTCACATAGATTTACATCAACTAACGTATTTGGGGTCAATCGGACTAGGTTTCCTTCACGTCTGAAACGAATTAGATTGTTTTATTAGTAATGTTACTAAATGAATGTATACATTACTGCCCTTATCCATTTAGATGTACTTTCTATTTTACTCCCAGATTAGTACTTGCAGAAATCTGGCTAGATCAGTACTTAATTGAATTCTGACAACAAGCCATATTGGGGTCTATGACCATTACGTTGTGCTGTCATTTTCCCCTCAATCCTACCCTCACGAACACTTAACCCGACAAGACGTCAGAATTTCACAGCATACATAATGGCAGATACCTAACCCCATGCCTACCTACTTGATGTTTATGTCTTTGTTCACATTCACCTCTAAGCGTTTGCTGCCCTCCAGTCTTTGCAGTCAAAGAATGACTATTCTACAAAGTATTCTATTGGAGAAATTAAACACTTTTTCAGGCTATAAAAACCTGTAATGCTTCAAGGACCTGCATAAACACATCTCAAGTCCATCACAGGGACACACAATAATATCCATTTAGCTCTCTAAAAACATGTTTCATATGAATATGCCCCATGTATAATTTACCCTCCAAAATTCTGCTCTCCTACTCTTTGATGTACTTTTAGCTGGATCAACATTCTTCCAAATTATGACCAACACTATCCTTCTCCATGTAACCAACCACATCTCTGCTTGTTTTACCTGTATGCTCTCACTCCCATCTCAAAACCCTTTCCCCATCTTATTTTCCTCCGCAGACCATGGTCTCGATACCTTAATGTCGAATAATGGTCTTACATTGGTAAAATTGTTAAATACCACAGGTATAGAGACTATTCGCCAACTTTCCAACAAGCCCCAGCACTTTGATACCACTGGTGATTTGAGACTGTATAACATATTTCTAACATGTGAAAGTCTTTATCCCTTCATTTGCTTCAAGTCCATGAAAGTATGATGAAACAGGCCTTCAGTGGGCGCTTCAAGTATATATTTTTGTTAGCATGTGCTCTTATATTTATTTAAGGACTTGTTCTAGATTCCTATCACACATATGAAAGGCAAGTCACTACTGGCCCTTCTGGACTTGTACATTATTAATTGTAGTTGAACTATAAAAAATTACAAACAGATAATAAAATAAAACAAAATAAAAATGTTAAATCCTTCTTTCTGGAATTCCTAGTGGAAATGCTCCATAAATGACCAGAAGAAACCACCAGCAATGATTTTGCATTCAAAAGCATAATTATGAAGAGTACTCATTCTACAATCAAAACAGTACAATTCCTGAAAAAGAGGCTGAATGATATTACCAGGCTGGAAGAAAGACACACGCGAGGAAATAGTTTCTGCAACATTTCTTTAGTTTCGTTCTCAATGATGTGCACATGTTCCTCGTTCACCTGTGCAAAAAGATTAAAAGCGGAAAAAGGACAAAATCACATATTGTTTTTTAGGTTTCTTCCAAAAGCTACTTCTACATTTATAATGTGCATGCCACACAATTTTAGACTTTCAAGATTCAACCATGTCTCAGACAAGGTGCAAATTGACAGCAGATTCAAATTAGTTGTTCACACAATGACATTTTGCAATAAATACTCGAAGCTGGGGTAAAAAAGCAGAACAAGAGAAGAAAATGCATACATAATTTAAGGCCCGTTCTACCATTGAAATAATTACACTTTTTGAGATGGGTGCCAAGTCATTCTGTTCAATTTAGAAAACAATAAGATGAACCAAAAGATAGTACAATGAGACTTGGAAAGCCAAAGAAAATGGCCTCTCAACAGCCCAAGATGTAACCTAAGAGCTACAAATATAAGGACTGCAGCCAATGGCAAGTTAATTAATAAAAACAATTGGATTTACCCTCCCCTTCAACGCCATCTAATAATACTTTCTGCATACTCTGACATGGACAGTACCATGGCCTTTTCACAGGAGGGAAGGAGGGTCCCACATAGGGACCCAATTCCTGTTCCCAACCCCTGTGCCAGGATGCTAGTTTGCAGACACTTCACTACAACCTTACCTCACTTTCAAGATACTTGCCAGTGTTTTTCTGTATCTTTTAGATCATCCAGTGCAAAAGAGAGGCCAGACCGAGTTCCAAACTGCTGTAAATATAGGAGCCAGAGAGAACGAAGCGCGCACTGGAGCCGTCTGGAAATCAGAAGCAGAAGAGCAGCAATGAACAGCCTCCCTACCTCTCTTCGTCTTGAGCCGGACCTCCTCAAGTTCTGGAAACTCCTCAAGACTTTCCTATTCTCTTCCTCTTTCTCTCTCCCTCGCTAACTCCCTATTTTCTGCTCGTTTCCCTCCCTCCTTTCTCATCCCCCCTGCTCAGTGAGCTAACTGGTCGCCTGGTGCACCTCCCAAACCTCACAGGTCCAAGGCTCCCACACCAGTCCTGCACTTGCCTCTGGGCCTCTGCACTAGTCCCTGGCACTACTGCAATATGCCCCACAATTGGGGCAACCACCCTGCACTTATCCCTGGCCCTTGCTGGACTGGGCGCACTTCCTGGTCTGCACACGTACTCAGCCCTGAATGTTCTAGGGCCAGCAAGTCTGTCTGCCTAATCCTCCCTCTTGTCTCCCCCCACCCTTCCCCATTTTGGTCATGCTCAAGCATAGGCACATTAGATGACCAACCTCCAAGCATTCTAAATTGTTTGCCAGACCAGTACTCTAGTTCATGCAGTTCATGATCTGTTTGTCTTATTTTCTCCCCTCACCCTCTGTCAAGCACTTCACTAGTAGTATGCTAGTTATTGTTAGATCATTTGGAATCTTCAAGGCCCAAGAATGACTATTATCCCTTTGTTCCCTTCCTGCCTTGATGCGCTTTGAAACACTTCACTTGTGTATAAGCGCTATACAAAAACAATTACATGCATACCCCGACGCAATCAAACTGACAAATGGGGATCACATATGTGGCAGCACAGCAAAAATCAGAGTTTTCGGATTAAGCATGCAGGCCTGCACAGTGACTCCGGGGGCCACCTAGACCACCAGGGACTCTGCGGTGAGGGTGGGCGGTAGACCTACCTAGCGACCACTCTGGGCATGCTCCCGAACCTCTAATATTTGTCTTCCCACATCAGCATTAACTACACCCGGCGGGCCCGTGTGTGGAAGTGGGCAGTCCTTAGTCCCCTTTTGAAGACCTCCCCATGCACATACACATACACATACACATTCTGGGATAGGAAAGTAGGTACGTATTGGGCAGGGAAAGCTCCCAATTCAGTGCAGAGGGAGGGAAATGTAAACACGGTACATGAAACATTAAGTGTGGGTTATGCTGGTGAGGTCAGTACTGGAGGAAGACCAAGAGACCAGCAGGAGGAAGGGAGGGAGTAGTGGCTTGCAGAGATTTGTGAAGAAGCACATAAAACCATGAATGGCCCCTTCATATGGATTTGGCCCATACACCACCCTTAGGCCAGAATTATGTCAACTCATTTGTCACCCGATTGTCTCGCACTAGAGAACAAAACTCACTTTACATACAAGCCTCATGATCTCTCAACTGAAAGCATAGCTCCTTGAACATCTTCCCTATATACAACCTAAGATGCAGCTTCCCCAGCACAGCCATCCTTTGTCTGCATCCACTCCAACTTCCGCAGGGATCTTCAGCTCTGTCTGCATCCCAAAAGATGAACTCATTCCCTTTCCAGGACACTTGAAGCTTAGCTGTTCGCAACAGTCCTGCCTTCACTTCAAGTGCCAGGAAGACTTTCTTTAGGGAATTCAAAGCCCTTCTCTTTTATTCGGTTGCCAGTGCCAGATCAGGGAAGAAAATAATGTTATGTTTCTGGTATTTAAGGAAACCGTTCGCGCTTGCAGCCTTCAGGATTCTATCTTTATCCCTGGTATCTAACACTTGTATTACCAGTGTCGGTCGCACCTGGGAATCTCTTCCTTTTATCACAGATGCCACTTTTGATTCTGAAGTACGTTTCTATATAGAGCAGGTCCTCCTCTATCTCAAGGGACAGAAGCCACAGAAGCCAGTCTGCAGCAAACGAGATTGGATCATCCCCCTCCATGCCGACCGGGAGGCCAAAAACTCTGTTCTGCTTCACCAGGGTCACATTTTCCAGGTACTCTAGACTTTGCTCCATGGCCCTATGGACCTTTACCACTGATGTCATCTCTCTTCCCCGGCGGTCCACCTAAGGGGATATTCGAGCACACTGTTGGTCCAACTCTGTGGTTCTTTGCTCTACGGTGGATGTCCTGGACTCCAATTGCACCACCTTTTCATTCAGTTTATCAAACTTGCCCTCCAGGCGAGACATTGTTTTCTCAATACGACCAAAAGTTGCCATCACAGGGTTTCTTGAGGGTGAGGGTGGTGTGGACACTTCTTGACTGGATGGAGAATATTTTACTGCCACTGTGCGGGGAGCAAAAAAGTCTGAGACTTTATCCTTCTTCTTTGATTTCCCTGTAGCCATTTTGCAGAATACCAGAGCGCAGAGTGTTTAACTGGTCTGAAATCTCTACAACGTTTGGGGTAGACAGAACATCAAACAACCCATTAGTCCTGAATAGAAGCCACACCATCAGTGTCTGCAGTGTCCCCTCGGGGCAGACCTTGAAAGCAGAGTCCCGTCTATTCAGCTATCCCACCTCTACTGACCCAGTGTCTGTTCCCAGGATCTAGTATCACTAAAGCATTTTGAGGCATGGTGCTTACCGCTTTGTAAAATGTCATATCCCGCCTAGCGCTGGCCCACAGCTGTTCTCCCTTGGAGTTAGTTCACAGTTGACTAGACCCTTTGCCTGTGTCTGCACTGGGGCCGGCCACTCATCCTGCCGGTTCACTGTGTCCCCTCAGTGGGACCCTTCCAACGGACAAAGGTTCAACACCAGAGCTCCTCCTGGCTAGCTTTGGGTCCTCGTAACCAGGGCTGACCAAGGAGCTTGCAGGGACGGTGACTGTACAGACTCCGCCTCAGCCTGAAGCGTTGAGTAGCCCTCAGCTCCCACCTCTTCAATGCCGGTTACCAGTCAGCAAACCTCATGCCAGACACTCCAGAGCTAAACGTCTGTTTCATTCAGCCACAGAGTCTCCCACCAGACCCACCTCCGTTAATGACGTATGAGTGTTCTACGGAGGGCCAGAGATATTGCCGGGTGACTAGAAAGGTTTTGGTTTGACCGCTAAAAGCCCCAAATTCAGGCGGCCATCTTGTTCTCTGCACCACAGCGCCCCCTTATTTTCATTTTTGCACGTAGGACATGGGCATTTGTACAGCACACATATCACAGAGGCCCCAAAGAGCCTGAAAACAGATTAAAACAGGACAAGAAAGGTGCAAAGACTTAGTTGAAGACTATCAAAGAGCCAATTGTTTCTGCAAGGACTGGAGTGTGTGGAACCCTTACCTATACCAGGAAATCCCGGATTGCTGCTCTGACAAAACAGGAGTCTTGTCCTAATAAGGAATAAGCGCATTACAGTTTGGTGAACGTATGCAGATATGCCCATGTAGCAGCCCAACAGATGCCCACAACTGATACTCCTCAGCAAAGGCAGATGTAGCCATAAGGCATCTGGTAGAATGAGTCCAGAGACCCACATGAACTTCGTTATTGGCCTGATCATGCCATTAATAAATGCAGAGGACAATCTGAATGGACAGTGTCTGCTTGATTACCACTTTCCCCTTCATAAGCTCCAAAATGTATTAATTCAATATCAATTTCTCCTTATTATATTTAATATATGTGCTAGTCCAAAAGATATTTTCGCATTAGATCAGGTTATAGTTTTCAATAATATATACTGCCCATATGTCTTCATTAATCGGCATCATCTAACTTTTGGTTTTCACTCAAACTTTTGACTAATGCCCATAACATATGGGACTTTTTTGCCATGATCATCTTCCACATATTTTTCCACTGACCTTGATCCCTCTTTTTCTGATAGCTAAATTAGCCAGTTTTTGTAATTCTGTAGTATTTTCTAAATTTGTTGCATATATTCTTTGGGGAACTAATTACAACATGTAATTTTTGCTTTTTCTTTCTTAATTGTTTTTATTAATCTCCCAGTCGCAATCCTTCATTCCGCCACAGTTCTTCATTATTAATCTTTGACTTCTTTGAATTGCGCACATTCATCATCAACATATGCATTCAGATTTAGTGAAGATGCCCTGTCAAAACTTACCATATCTACTTCTAGATTCCTTGCATAAATATATTTAAAAAAACGTATTTTCTTGACCAATATATTTGATTACCCTTTTCACGATTTAGATTGCAGAACTTCTTTCAACATATGTTTTACACAATTCAAAAAGATTGATCTTTACTGAGTAATAGTTAATTGAAAAGGCACTGAAGTATGCATATCATTTCCTGAAATGTCTCCCTAGATACTTCTGTGTAGCATGACTATATCGTGTGACAAATCCAGGGTATTCGTCCACTCTCACCAAGGTGGAGCCACCCCCTTTGGGACCAAGAAGGTGCGTGAGTCTGCTAAGCTTAATACCCCTTAGGGGACAGGGCAAGCAGGATACCACTGGGGGCTAGCAACCTCCTTTCGGGACAAGGGTCTCCTTGAAAGGGATATCAGTAATACTCCCTATTCTGAAGATACCAAGGTTTTCGTTAGCTAAATAGGATTTAAATGTGTGATGACCTAAAACTTCCTTTAAAACTGACGAGTATGGTTTATGACCCTTTTCAGACATCATCCTCAACTTGGGACAGAGAATGAGAGATGGGCCCATCCCCCATTGTGTGGAAGATAAATACCCAATCAGCATTGCCCTGGGGAGGAGAGACGCCAGCAGAGTTGCACATGAAGAGATACTTGCTCATCGAAAGGTGTTGCAGAGCGAGGCGTGCACACACCTGGTGTGACAGACCGACCCACAGCCAAGCACAACAAACCTGCCATGGCCTGGACCGGAGAAGGCCAGCCTACCACAGTATCCCGCAGTGGAGAACACTGGAACAGCAGAGGAGCGACATAACACGAAACCAACGGTGAAGCCCCTCAGGAAGACGGCTAGAAAAGGGCACCAGTTCCATCAGACACAGAACACCTGGAGGAAGCTCGAAGGAAGAAACCTTATCGACCTAGGCTCAGTGGAACACTGCACGGACACAGAAGGTACAGGGTCACCCCACTGAAGCATTCAGCCCGCAAGGTGGGGTGAGAACAACCTGACCCCCAAGAGAGAAACCAGATTCCAAGGTGAGGTGAGAGAAACCAGAGCGCAAGGAGAGGTGAGAGAAACCAGACCCCAAGGGGAGGTGAGAAGAACAGAACCCCAAGTTAGGGTGCGAGACCCAAGACGGCAGAAGGGATACAAATCAGGAGATAACTGGAGAAAGTACCACGAGAATCCTTGGTGGGGATCCCAAGGAGCATACCTGGTCTGGAGATTCAAAACAGGGGGATCCCAAGGGTGGACATAGATCGGAGATGGAAACCTGATTAACCTAGGGAGGAAGAGACTAACCAAAGACTGAGAAGTAACTGGAGGAGTGGAAACTTAAGAGACATTTGGTGTCCAAACTTGAACTGTGCAATGGGCAAGCAGCCCCTTTTCTGGATAAAGAGACGCCAGGGCGGGGTCAGACACTAGCCACCATCTTTTATTTTGGGCAGAGGCCCTTATTGTCCCTTAGATAAAGTTAGGTTGTTTTGTTTTTAATGGTAGGGACAGAAATCAGGCTAGAGTACGTTTCTGGATGGCAGACTTGGCTTATTTTGTAGGACATCCTGACACGCACCCTTTTAGATTTCTTTAGTAGTAGGGCTGAGAAATTTAGGGACATACTTGCTCTACCCAAAATGCCACCTTCTACATCTTCCGATTCAGACATACCACAGTAGGGACACTGTCCCTTAAAGAGACTCATTTTGGATACTGGGATTGTAAATCTGAAGAATAGAGGTGATAGAATGTTTCCCGTGTGTGAAAACCTACTGCTTTCATCCTTGCAGTGTACAGCCACAGTTGCTAGCACTGTCCTTTAAAGAGAAGCGACCTTGCAGCTTCTAAACCAACATGTAATCTACAAAACTGTTTTTTCTGCTACTTTGAGTAGCGACCCACTCACACATCAGAGGTGATTAGAAAACCTCTGTACAAAACAAACTGGGAGTTTACAGGGACTGCAGAGGCAAAGGGGCCTTTCTTATGCTGCTATCTCTGCACGCCTGTGTAGAGAAAGCATACAGAATGGGAATATCAGATGTGTTACAAGTCTGCACTGACAACCGAGGCCCAATGCACTTTTGGGGGCGGTACTTGCTGAGCAAAGCTTACAGGATCCCGAGGCACAGTTTTTCACTGCAGCATAAAAATCAAGGATGCCTGCAGAGATCAGTGCCTACTTGCAAAAATACTTTTCTTTTGCTCTGCAAGCCAGGGTCCTGCCACCTACACCTCAGAGAAACACGGTAGAGCTAAAGAGGCAGTGGGGATGGAATCCAAAATGACTGGTCAACATAATAAAAGCTGGGTCAAGCCGCTGTGAGGGGTCAGAAATGTGAGACGGACAAGTAGAGCTTTCTCACACGTAGTCATTTTATTAAATAATAAGGGTGAAATAAATGCCTCGCTGCCCCTACCTTAACATGGGTTTCCCTATCTGGAAAACGAAGACTAAAGGAAAACTCGAATATCAAAAGGTATCTGTCCCTCACACGTAAAAATACAACAAAATCATACAGGTATCATATGGCTGTTCAAACTCTAGAAATATCAGTTATATTCAAACATAGACTTTACAAACATATATTCTTGGAACCAGGGTCGGATTCCCTTCCCGAGGATTCATTCGGGACATTTCAAACTAAAGTTCAAATCAAGAATGTTTTTTTCAATAGCCACATTTTACTCCAAGTGCAACACAAAGTTATTTGCATTCCATAAGTCTTTCACGTGACACTCTTGAGTGTTTCATTGTTGAACAAGATTTATCAGTTTTCAAAAGGATTGTCAAAGTTTCCACAAGCACTTTCTTGATAAACCAAGACGACTGTTTTCACACTTCCAATACGTATTCAATATAAATGATCTTCTTTGAAGAATAATCACTTTCACATTTCTTCTTCATAAACCAAGTTTTGTCAGGATGGTTTTTACTACAGTTAACCATAACACATTATTGGACTTGTCACTTTCTTTCCACCACAACCTTCTACCACGCTGCAGTACTTCAATTATCCTATTCCTGGTCCACTAACCTCTAATATAGTCCTTTTCCTGGTATGCACGATGGCCAGGATAAAAACTTGTACCACTACTATATGTACTCTGTGGTGAGGTTTGCTCCAAACATTCCACACCTAGATTGTTCTTGTGGAAAGTTATTTTTAAAAAACTGCTTCTTGATAAAGTCTTTGACTTAACATCTGGGTTCACAATTTCTTCCACAAGGGTAAAATATACATTGATATGTTTTTCCCCACTGATTTGTTTGCCACATGCAATGCAAGTTATTTTCCTCTTCCCCTCGATGATTTCTACAAGGAGGGCTTTTCTCCTGCCACCTCTGGGTTCCTTTTACACCACCAATTAGCTGCTGGTAATGTCTCTTTTCGCAGTTTCCCTCTTTAGGAAAGCTGCTTCCCGTTGTATTTATAATTGCCTTCAATTGGCTTAGGCAATGCTGGTTGTAAAATTTCCTTTTTGGTAATCTATGGCAAAATTGCTTTAGTTCAATAGTTCAGCTGCTTTGAGCCAGCGGTCTATTGCAGAGCGCCCCAGGGTTACCTAGCGAAGGCCAACTTACTGGTCTTTCCTTGCGCTTCAATGGAACACGCTGCCGACTTAACTTCCTAATTTGTCAGGATAATTTGGGCTTCTGACAGCTCCAGTCACACTCCCGTGGCTCGAGCCTCATAGAAAGGGAGCCTGCTTTGCTCCTCACATACTCCGGTGAACGCCAATCACCGGAGGAGGACACAGAACTCAGAGAGCTTCTCTCTCCTACAGACAGCTAATGCCAACACAGCTTCCTGCTGCATGTTCTCTGCATTCAGGATTCCCGACTCCTGAGACTCTCTCGGCACCGCGTCCTGCTGACAACACAGCAGCGGTTCTGGCGTCTGCTTCCTTCTGCTTCTCTCACTACTTGTTTCTCCTTCTAATGGCCTGCACCTGAAGGGGCTTTAAATATTAAAAGTCCAGCTCAGGTGGGGGTCATTATATCTACATAGAAGGGGAAACCCCTACTTCCACTGGTGGCTGGGGATAGATACTGGTATACACAAATATTTGTTCCACCGTGAGAACATATTTATATTAACTTATTTAAGAAAAAGATCATGGGTGCGGGTATCCCTGCCAGATAATCCCTTGAAATACTCCAGGTATAATGATCTAACAAACTGATACTGTGGACAAAAAAAAAGAATTCAGAGATGTAAAATAAGAGACCATTATTTATTTAGGTCAAAAACGAGAAAAAACAAACACATGGCGTCTGTGATGTTTACAACATATAACAAAAGAGTAATGGATCAACAACCATTAATGTATACACACAGATTGTAAGTTTACATAAAGAGATTTTTTAGAACAATGCTTTGAATAAAGTCATAGTATTGCAAAGAAGTGGGGCATCCACAAAGTGTAAAGCACAAAAAAAATGAAAATAAATACTTTCTGTGAATTGATAAAATAAACATACAACTAAACAACTTAATATGTCAGTCTCCTAGTTTCAAGATTTCTATATTAAAAAATGTTTTTGTTTGCTTAGGTTAGAGTCTCTCTATAATGTAGACATCGATGTCATGGACTCTATTTTCCTAAGTTTTTTGCGTCTGCCAATTTGTTGGTAACAACAAGAAAATAATCTTATACAGCAATGTCTCGAGAGATTCTGAAAGATCCCTGATCTGGCCAATTCGGCGAGAAATGTTTATTCCAGTTCGCCTTCGTCAGGGCCTCTCCATAGACCCTGTGGGGTACTGTAAGGAACTCATGGTGGCAACAGTAAACACAGACAAGTGATCACAGTTCAAGGGTGTTTATTAAACTGAGTGAGGAACTTCTTGAGTGGGGATCTCATAAGGTGTACTCTCGCGACCCGTATGTTAGTGCTATTAAAGTTGGCAATGGTTTTCTTATTTTATTATTTTATTCTTGTGTCGCAAGGATGTGGGTCAACACGGAGACATAGAGTCCCTCAGCTCCGTTTGTAAAGTAAGCAGTAGTTTGTTTGTGCCTACACCTCTTTGCGCCAAATTTCTGATGTAAATGAATAAAAGTACGTAGTCAAGTTTCTTCAAGTATATTTTCTTAATTTATTTGATATATGTTCTGCCCATATGGATGACACGTGTTTCGGCGTTCCATTGGCGCCTTTTTCAAATCCGGGCCTTATTGAATGTAATGCAAATCTCCCTTTCCTTATTTCCGGGAATTAGTTTTTAGTTGAAGTGTATCACGGTAGTTCCAGGGTTAAATCCCACCTACAAAATTCTCTTGCTCATGCCTCCCCGATGCTTGAGGCATGAGCAAGAGAATTTTGTAGGTGGGATTTAACCCTGGAACTACCGTGATACACTTCAACTAAAAACTAATTCCCGGAAATAAGGAAAGGGAGATTTGCATTACATTCAATAAGGCCCGGATTTGAAAAAGGCGCCAATGGAACGCCGAAACACGTGTCATCCATATGGGCAGAACATATATCAAATAAATTAAGAAAATATACTTGAAGAAACTTGACTACGTACTTTTATTCATTTACATCAGAAATTTGGCGCAAAGAGGTGTAGGCACAAACAAACTACTGCCTGTTTATTAAACTGTAAATGCAGTGTGGAAAAATACCTAACCTAAACCTAAATCTAAGATAGGAACAAGCTTCGACTATCAAATGAAAAATAAAAAAAACAAAAAAACTATTGCCAAATCCTTACAACTAATTACAGAAAGAGTGTGGGATAGGGTTTTCAATAAAGTGTTCACAAATAAGTCAGGATGTGATTGCCAGGGGTCTTCCTTCCCCACATTTGAAGCACGGGACAAAGGGGATCTCCTGAGCACCGAACACGCTCAAGCTTTCTCAGCACTAGCTGAAAGTTCCGTACCAGCGATCAGGTTCTATTTGATGGTTAACTCTTTTCAATAAAAAGTCTCTTGCCTTTGAGGCCTGATGTATCCAACAAACACACACACAATTCTGCTTCTCATATACTTTGAGTGATGGCTTCACCCTTGGGTCCCCAACTTCCGGGCGTAGACCCTCCACAAATCGTATTCAATAAATCAACAAAACAATTCCTTTTCCAATGAACTTTGGGTGATAACTACTCACCCCCGGATCTCCCACAGCTGTGCTCAGACACAAATGACAAGGGGGGACAATTGACTTCCCCTGGTCTTCCAATACTTCTTGCATTGATGAATCTTAATGTCTTTTTAAACAGTTCTTCAGGCTTTGCCCCTTTTTGTCGGCTTCCCTCTAGTGGGTTCACTCTCGCCAACTTTTAAAGACAGTTCACTGTGGACACCCCGCAGTCCGGTTCACTTTGGTCAACCCACCATTCATTGGGACTTCAGGCATCGCCCCTTTTTGTTAGCAACCCTCTGCCGGGGTCACGCTTGCCAAACTTTGTAACACACTGTTCATGCGCTCATTTCATCAAGCAGGATTCATTTCCCTTAGCTTCGCTATCATCTGTCGGTCAAAGACTTTCGACGGTATAGAGGTTTTACAAGACCTCTGTATGACCACTTTGACCCCTTCTCGCCTTTTCCCAAGGCCTTCTGGTTACGTTAGTTTCTACCATCTGGTAATCGGCCAGAGTTTCCTGCATGAGCACCCACGTGGTTCTGGACTCCTCTGTTGCTGGTTTCCCCCTCTTTCATCAATAGTATCTTTCAGCTGTTCAAATAGCCGTTGGCTATTTTTGGTTCAACACAGTTTGGTTTCTTATCAACACTCCCCTCGACTCATCGGCTTTGATGAACCGCTTTGCCTTTCTTTCTCGAGTCAAGGTTGGTACCACAGAGACCAGTGTCTTTCCCCGGCTTGGTTATCAGCGGAGGAGGGTCTCGTGTGGCGTAGGCATATGCTGGAAAACACGCTGGCTACTCTTTGCGGTCTTACGATTCCTTCTGCAGAAGTTTCACAGGCTTTGGTCGGAAAGGGCAAGGTTGCTTCGCTCCTTGTCACCATCTGTCTGCGTCCTCTTTCTCCTCCTCTTGAACTGCTCTTATTTCATGTGGTCTGCCTTGCTAGTCTTGTGCTCCATCTTTTATCCCCGTTAGGAAGGGAAAGGGCCGTCAGGTGTATGCGTGTTTCTGGTCAATTGCCTGACCCTTGTATTGGGACATGTCATGTAAACGGCTCTGGTGTAAGTCTGTTGTCTTTGGAGTTGTGTGAAAGTATTTGTGTCGGGAAAAGGGGGGGGGCAGTGTTTGGGAATAATCGTTCGTGGTTGGATGGGGAAAAGATATTCAAACAAGGGGAATACCACGTCTCACCCGTCAGTGTCCCACTCCCACATGACCCCCCCATCCAGGTGATCCTCCCTCACTGGTCCACCCAGAGTAACTGGATCCAATAGCGATAGCTGTGTCTTGGCCACCTGGATGACAGATCCCCGGGGACTAGCCAGGGAGACACCTTCAGGTTTCTCCCGGTACACAGTATACGTTTTTAATCATCAACCTGGAGTAGATTATAACGTCAATTAATCAAAGGCCTTCGTAACTTTCGTAGTCACTCATCTGGTGTGGAGGGGGTGAGTGATGGACTCCAGTGTACAGCGCCCCTGTTGTTGGGGTGACAGTGGGTCTGGAGGTAGTCAAGAGTCTCACGGTGTGGTTGAAAGGAGAGCCTGGTCAATTTTCGGGGGCCTTCAGAGAGGTAGTGAGTATCCTCACTGAGGAGGTCATGTGTCTATTGAAGACACACAAAATAAAACACTATAATGCTTAGGTCGGTGATGTGTGCGCACAGAGTATTAAAAGCCTAGTCCGACTGTTAGGGAGAATTCTCTCTTTAGGCTGAATTTCCTAACCTAGTGAGTCCCCCAGCAGCTTTGCTGGATTTCTGGAGTTTGTTTTTTTACTCCTGCCAAGAGTGAGACTCTTTTTCTCCCACTCTTGGACATGATTTATGGTGTTCCTTTGACTGTTAATGTGTTTTATGGGCTATGGGGTCTTTTACTCCATAGGGTCTCATGTGTTTTTCCTATGTGTGTTACACAGCACCCTCCGTGCAGTAACACAGGGGTGTCATAGTGACCCTCCTCCATAGACTCCATACCCTGGGACTGACTACTGTCTCCCAGGGCATGTAAAGTCACCATTGGCTTTACTAGTCCCAAATTATTAACAGAAACCAGTACAAACCATCATATTGTGGACGTACTGGTCATGGCAATTCGATTGCCCCGGGGTCTGTTAGTCGAGGGGGCACGTCCCCGTCCCCCCTGATCGAGTTTTGGCTGGTGGCAGTGGAAACTACTTTGTATATTCGACCGTGAATATTTTCCTAAGGGATTTTCCCATTGTTCGAGGCTACCAACTTTAATTATTTAATTCTCATAGCCTCGAACATACCGCTGGTTTATTTATTTAATATTAATTCGCCGGTTGGTATTTTTTGCCAGGACTCTATTCTAAAATGGCGTTTGTGTTCTCTTCTGTGACTCCAACCCAAGTCGAGTCCTTTGTTCCACTTTTTGGCAGGCTTCTCCACAGAAGCCTCCAAAAGTGGTGCCACTCTGTCTGGGTACCACAGGAGGTGTGGGAGGGGGTTTATGCACCCTGGACTGAGTTACCTTGGTAACTCAAGTCGCACTCTTGTGTGATTGGCCCAAGTGGTGAGCCGGCCGGCTCACCACTTAGCATGTTTGATTGACAACTAGGCGGAGTGAATGGGGGTATGCTGCATAAAAGCAGGGCTTTGGGGATCGGAACTTCAGAAGTTGCCACAGGACCTGAGAATCCGACGAGGGAGAAGTTGAGCCGACCTACCACGACGACACCACCGGTGGAGCCCTGCGGAACCGTCTCACCACTTCCCGACGACAGAGAAGATCTCCCAGCTGGAGAGGCTTCTTCCCCTGACTGGTGGGCACAACCAGTTTTACCTTCCTTCTTCGCACCCCAGACCGGTTTGTGGTCGAAATGCCCGTGCCAAGCACCCCGGCGGCCGGATAGCCACTCACCACTGAACGCGAATCAACGGACCGCTCCTTGTACCTGAGAAACTCCGCGGCTGATTTCTTCCCTGGCAGTGCAACGGACTCCTGTCTTCCTCCACAACGAGGTCCTCTCTTCCCCCGGACGAAGCACCGACTTGCATCCGCTGCCAGGAACAACTGCCCCCGCTGGAGTCTTCTCACCACTTTAAGGTACCGTGTCCACCAGGCCTCCCTTTCTAAAGATTACTACAAGGTAATAATAACTCCTTAACCTTCTGGACTGGGTTGGCCGCCTTGACCCTCTAACTGGTCCCTTTCTTTGGTCCAACTCCTTTTTGAACCATTACAAGACTTTTGTGCACTGCAACCGTGTGACCTTGGACACATTTCGTTTGATCCCCTGAAAGTGGATCCGGCCTATTGAACTCTAACTTCACGGTTTTACTTTGCCTTCCTCCCTTGTTATGTTCTTGTAAAAGTGTTGGGATCTGTTTCAACTTGTTCTCTGCTTTTCTCTCCCTTTTAAAAAAATGAACTATTAGAGTACCATCTACGTTAAACGCTCACCGCTGTCTGAAAATAAGTGGGGCTTTACTTAAGACTTGTCTAATATTCTTTTAAGGGAGTGTATATCTTTTAGTGACTGTTTTTGAATTGCTTACTATTGGTGCCTGTATGTTTTTCTAGATGTGGTTTTAAATAAATAATTATATCTCTTTTACACCAAGCCCTGGTCAGTGTTTACTTGTTCTATTGTGTTCTCTTGACCTATTGTGAATACTCGGTATACTGCCTAACTCTTCTTGAGGGAAGTCTGACTGCTCTGCCACACCTACCAAGTGAATCTGTGTGGTACAGACTGCTACCAAGTAGGTTTACTGCCAAACAGCTGTAGTCTTAAATCTTTTGCAGTGGTCCCAGAGGGAACTGCACAGGTTTCTGCCTAACACCGACACTACACCAAAGTGCAACCCTCTGAGGTGAAAGGCGTGAGGGAGGTTGGTGCAACAGTGCGTGTTTTGGAATTACATTTAGTGCAGAGCTAACAGAGAATTACTTGCGTGAATGCATGTCCCTGGGGGAACCAGGAACAGGGACTGCTTTAGTGATGAAAAAGTGTGTTCACATAGATATTGATCATTCGCCCCAACAGTGTGAGCTTTAAATTAAATCGTATGAACTGCAGCATGTGAAGAACCGAACTTCATGACACTGCGAAAGGTATATATAGTACCAGAGGAGATCCGGTAATGTGTCACGAGTTAGGGGGATGGGTCGCTCTGTTGAGAACCTTCTTTCACAGAAGGTGGTTGTAACTAGGTCAAGTAACAATTTTGGAAGTAATCGTTGGATTAAGCCAAAGAATTGGATTCAATATCTAACTGAAAGACCAGTAATGTGTCGTCGTTTTGCGTTTTGGTTGGACTCTCAGATTGACAGTAGCTTGTGTTAGCACTAAGGGATTGAGGTGGTAAACTGGCAGGGGCTTAATAGGAGTGGAGCACAAGTTCAGCACAGTGATTAGGGCCACATTTAGTTGGTGCGGGGGCTGTAACCGCATTATCATTCTATGGATGGTTGGTTTGGTGGTGGTGGTTTGTACCTGAGCAAGGACCTTTGAATTTTAGGAAAGGGGGACAAATGAATGATATGCATTACCACATTTGTATGTGGACTATTATACGGAATTATATGTTTTGTCTTTTGCTCTTTCACAAACGGTTCCATGGCATTTCATTGTGGGATGTTTTTTCGCTGGGTTTTTTACTGCAGATTTTATTACAAAATAGTTCATCAAATTGTTTATTTTTTTATTTTGGAGGGGGGTTTCCCCCCCGATCCCCCTTTCCCCTTTAATTTTTTATATATTCCCGAAAACCCACACCCAATATATATATTTTTTCAAACCCCAAAAAAATTAGATGAGTTTTTTTGGCAAAAAATTCACTGTAAAATCCCTGCGAAAAAACATCCTGCGATGAAAGGACGTTGTGCCCACTAAACCATTTGTTGACCTTCGGGTGTGATCATTTTTTATATCTTTGATAAATGTACATTTGTCTGGTGTGAATAATTATTTTGTGTTTTACTTTATAACTTTTCTGTCTAATATTTGGTTTAAAAATACAAATGTATGGGTTTTTCATATCATGAATGTTTTCAATGTACTTATGGAACAATATGGGGACAATATGTGAATATGTAATTGGTATTGTAGCCCTGAAGAGGACCTCTGTGGGAGGTTGAAACACGTGCTGGCAACAAACCTTCAGGAAAACAGTCAAATAAACAACTATACATGCCAATCTTGGACTTTTGTTAGTTGATATTGTAACTGTAGAGAAAATAGTTTAGGGTGTGGTGCAAGTGTGTTGAAAGAGCCATTGAGTTTTTTCCAGAGAGAACTTTGTGTTAACATAAATATTGAAGTTTCACCGCAGTGACAAGAGTACTCGTCCTTAGTACCCTTTCCTCCATCCTTGTGGGCGTCTCCCAACATGGGGACGGTACCGGAAGCTTTAGCAGCGAAAAATTGAGCTTACCCTTTAAATTTAGTACAGCGAGCAAGGGTTAGGCCACAGGCGTGGGAACGCCCCAGACCCTGCCCTTTTGGCGCCTCACCTCAGTCCCCTTTTAACACATTGGATGCTTTAATACCTGGCTATGCTGAATATTTTAGCCCCTTGCATGTAAGTGGGGGAAGGTGGGTGGGACTTATGGAGGAAAGGGGACTAAGGACTATGAGTACCCTAGTCACTACAGTAACTAACTACTCATATGTCCCGCCCTCTTTCCTCCATCCTTGTGCAAGAAGCAGTGACGACCTGCCTCCACCCACTCCACCCGTTCCACCTGGGTGAAGTGTGAAAAACGGGTGAAGTGTGAAGAACGGAAGAAGTAGTTGGATGAACGGATGAAGTAGGTGGATGGAACGGACGAAGTATGGGCTTGGAACGGGGAAGTATGTGGGTGAAACAGATGAACTGGGTTGAACAGGTGGAGTGGGTGGAATGGGTGAAGTTTATGGAAAAACGGGTGAAGTGTGAAGAACGGAAGAAGTAGGTGGATGAACGGATGAAGTATGTGGATGTAACGGGTAAAGTGGGTGGAACGGGTGAAGTGGGTGGAACCGGTAAAGTGGGTGGAACGGGTGAAGTGGGTGGAACGGAAGAAGTGTGTGGATGAAGAGAGTGAAATAGGTGGAACGGATAATTTAGGTGGATGAACGGATGATTTAAGTGGATGAGACGGGTGAAACAGAGTGTATGGAACGGTTCAAGTAAGTGGATGGATGATTCATGGAGAACGAATAACGTAGAAACAAGCAAACCGGATGATGGAAGGGATAACGTAACATTTATAGATGTATTGACCGGACGAAGTGCATTGATCAGAAGGAACACTTAGAACTGATCGAACTAATAGTGTGTATAGAACTGACTGAGTACATGCAACAGATGGAATGCACGGAACAGATAGAGGCCATGGAATGGACACTTACAAAATGATTCGAGTGCATAAAACGAACAAAGTGCATAGAATGGTTGGAGTGCACGAAACGGTTGGAGTGCACGGAACGGCTGGAATGCATGGAATGATTGGAGTGCATGGAACGGTTGGGGTGCATGGAACGGTTGGGGTGCATGGAACGGTTGGGGTGCATGGAACGGTTGGAGTGTGCTCGATCTCAAGCACCTAAGGTAAACCACCTTCTCACATCTCCACACTTACTCTCTTCTTTACACCACCACTTAATTAGAACACAGCGATACTATGACACCATTCGGTATAGCTGTTCTCATACCATCACTTGCAGCATACAGCCCATCATCCTAACTAAACACAGCTGGTTACACACCCTCCAGCCTAGGCGTTCCCCTCAGGCCTAACGCAGCCAGAATCGGTCTGGATAACAACCGGCCAGAACAAACACATACTCTTAATCTCCCAACCACCACACCTACCGCTAAGAAGCAGCTATCACACGAATGCCGCACCTGCTGAAAACATATTCGGTGCTCACACTCACCTTATGACTCGCTCTCTCTCTCTACTGACTTGGACTTTAGGTTCCCGAGGGCGTTCAACCTACCAGCACCTTGAGATCATGCCAATGGTACATAAGGCACTAAATAAATGCAAAGTAACATAACATGTCTAAGAGGAAGTAAAAGGGTTCTTCAGAACTGCCTGACTGAACTCTGCATCCCGCCTGGAGCTGGTATCCAGGGAATAGCACTTACAGAACACAGACGGAGTGGCCCAAGTAGCCTCCCTGCTGATGACAACCCAAGAAGCATGTCTCTGAAACGCAAAGCCTGTGGCCTTAACTCTGACCACATGGGCATGAATCCCTGCAGGAACCAGCTTGCCCATGGTCGTATACACCTCTGAAATGGCCTGCATCATCCAACGGGCACCAGAAGCTTTGGAAGCCTGGGGCCGTGCCCCCAAGGTGATGAACAGCGTATCAGACTTCCTGAGAGATAGAACTTGAGTACCCTCTTGAGGTCCAAGGAATGCAAAGCCTCCGACTGCGGGTTCGGAAAGAATACTGGCAGGCAGATTTCTTGATTCAAATGGAATGGAGAGACCACCTTGGGCATGAGGTTTGCATGAGTGCGCAAGATGACCATGTCAATCTGAAACTGCTGAAGGGCTCTCATGATGACAAAGCCTGCAGCTCGCTGACCTTGCATGCCCAAGCGAGCGCCACCAATAATACGATCTTCAATGTCAACAGCCGGATGTCCACCGAGGCCATAGGTTCAAAGGACTTGAGCTGCAAGGCCGCCAGAATCACATTAAGGTCCCAGACCGGATGCAGCATGTGTACTGGAGGAAAGAGCCTGGACAACCCTTTGCGGTGGGCTTTAACCACCAGGCTGCCTGCAGAAAAAATGTGCTATGGAGAATTCTAGAAGGTTCCAATGGCCGACAGATAATTGCGGTAGGTATCGACCCGAATGGCGGAACAAACCAAATGTGTGGAAAAAGCCAGCACATCGTCCAAGGAGAAGGTGAGGGGGTGCAGCCCCCTTGTCACGAGCCCAGTGGCAAAATCTAGTCCACTTACTCTTGTACTGAGATCGCTTAGATAGCCTCCTCTATGATGTCCATGTTGCCCTCCAAGAACTGAACTTGGGGCAGTCTAAACTGGTCAGGAACCAGGCCGCTAGGGCCAACCTGGCTGGCTCCGGGTGCTCCATTGCCCCGCCCTGCTCCGTCAGGAAGCCCCTGCTGGGGATCGGAAGGTGGAGAGGACACTGGGAGCACAACTGCAGCTAATCCGCGAACCAAGCCCTCGATAGCCAGTGAGGGGCAATCAAGATGAGGCTGCAGCCCACCGATGCCCAGAACTTGCTGAGGGTCCGCTGGAGCAACAGAGGAGGAGAAAACAGAGCACCTGTGACGGTGCCAGCAGAGTGGGAACACGTCCCCCAGAGACCCCTGACCCAGATACGGAAACCCCCATCTCTTGAACAGGGGCAACAAACAGTTGATGTGTAATTCCCATTCGTAGGTGTTGAACCCCAAGCGGCTAAGCTGGTCCACTTCCACATTGCTGTCCCCCCCGGAGATGGACTGAGGGAATCCATGTCCCCTCTGACAGGGCCCATTCCCAGATTGACAGCACCTTCAGGCACAGGAGGGTGGGGGAACGGGTGCCAACCTGCATACTCAAGTAAAGCATTGTTGTGGAGTCGTCGGCCTTGACCAGAACCGCCTTTCTCTTGATGAGAGGCAGAAAAGCCTTGAGAGCGAGGCCCACTGACCTGAGTTTGAGCCGATTGATATGCAGGATGGCGTCCACACTGGACCATGTGCCATGAATCGAAGAGCACTCCAGAGTAGTCCTCCAGCCCAAAAGTGAGGAATCGGTCGTCACCACCAGAGTAGGCTCTAGTTGGGTAAAGGGTACTGCCACTGCCATATTGCAGTCCATCAGCCACTAGCGAAGATCTGGGAAGACAGGCAGGAGAATTGGAATCCTGTCCGACTGTGACCCTGTTTCCTGGTCCCAATTGGCCTTCAGGTGGAGCTGGAGGTGCCTCATCTTGAGGCGGGCGTGCCGAACTGTGAGCACACACAATGCCATCAGTCTCAGAAGGTGTTGGAACCGCAATGCATAGATGGTCGAATTGGCCATAAAGTGCCCTATCGCTTTGCAGAGGGAGAGGAGCCTCTCGGGGGCGTAGGATACACCCTCTTCATGGCAGTGTCCCAGCACACTCCACGGAACAGCAGGTCCTGGGTAGGAGTCAGCTGCGACTTCCGCCGGTTGAGAGAAAACCCCAGCTGTTGAACGTCCACCAGCCGTTGCCGGAGTACACCACCCATCTCGAGCGAGCTGGCTCTCACCAGCCAGTCGTCCAAATAAGGGTATAAGTGATGGCTTTCCTGGCGGAGGAGACCTGCCACTGCATTAATTAGCTTTGTGAACACACGAGGGCCGAGTTGAGGCCGAAAGGCAGCACCTTGTACTCGAACTGGTAAGACAATCATGAACCGCAGAAACTTCTGATGCAGCGGGTAGAGGGGGACATGAAGGTAGGCATCCTTGTGGTCTAGGGAACACATCCAGTCCCCTGCGCATGAAGAGTCAGCTATGTGCGCTGGAGTAATCATCCTGAAGCATTTGAGTGTTAAAGATAGATTGAGGAATGACAGGTCCAGGACAACCCTCAGGCCAACCTGGTTGTTCTTGGGTACCACAAAAATCCTGGAGTATAAACCAGAGCTCCTGTCTGACTGAGGGACCGCCTCCACCAACTGCATCTCTAACAGAGAGGATCTCCCGTAAGCAGAGGAGGAGAGGAAAGTAGGGCAAAAGGAAGACAAAGACTGAAGCCCATGGAGACTATTGAAAGGTCCAAGGACTCTTGAAACAATCCTTCCAGTTGCCCTGAAAGAGAGCCCGCCAGGTCCCTACTGGAAAGTTGTGTTGCCTAACCATCATGTCATTGCTTTATGGTGTCTGAGGCGGTAGCGGAGGAGGGGCAGCCAAAAAACATGCAATGTCCTCTGCTGTTTCATCCTGTGGTCGCTGGAGGACCTGTCTGGTCTCCATGCACCGCGGTCCTGAAACCTGCTCTGGGTCTGAGGGAAGGACATCTTCCCTCGTTCAGTCAGGATGTCCAAGGATCTAGCGGTTTGCATAGAGGTCTTCATTTTCACCAGTTCGTCATCCGAGGAGGAATGAAAAAGATCTGACTCCTCAAAAGAAAGACCCGGGATCCTCTCTTGCACATCAGAGGAGAATTTAGTGGCATGCATCCACGCCGTCTGACTCACCTCGACTTCCAGGCACAGCCCTCCGTTAGCTGTGTCGATGTGGGAGACCGAAGACAGCATGAGGTTGTGCGCAACAGCCCGGGGCTCTGCCAAGCCGGCCTTGAAGGAGGCCTGTATCTCCAGAGGGAGGTCGGGCAGGAACTTCCCGATCTCTCGCCACGGCTTCTGATTTGCCGCGGCTAGGAGGGTGTCGGCGTTGCCCAGCTGCAAATGCAGGCCCTAGTTAAGGTAGCAAAGCTTGCCAAAGGACTCAAGGGCTTTGTCCTCTTTGGACAGACAACTGGAGGAAGCCCCTGCTGAGGAAGACTAAGACAATGGCTTGGAATACAAGGAAGTCGCTGCCACCACGAAGAGTGCGGCTGAGGGTTGGAGGCCAGGAGAACTCGTTCCCCATCCAAAAGCCTGAACCGGTTGTCTAACTTCTTGTTCATCTGGGTGTTGGCCCTGGGCTTCTCCCAGACATTTATTATTTTTTATTTTTTTATTTGCACATTTAGTTTAATACAAAAACTTTTAGCAAAAAGAAGAGAAGAAGAAAAAAAAACAAGACTCCTTCGTTTGCGAGCCTGGGTTGTCTAAAAGTAAAACATTTCTTTGCTTCAAAGGGGAACAGAGGGATCCGAAGTTTCGTAGTTATTAAGCTAGGGGCCCTTTCAGGTTCAAACATTCTTTTAAGAAGGTTACTGCTGCGATGGTAAGACCCACCTGTCCCCCCGCTCAAAACCATCGACCATCATACATCTGTTGACAGTGACGCAGTGGGTTCTACAAACCGGGCATAGCACTTGGTTCTCAATTTGGTTAAGCCTGGCATCGAGTTACAAGATTTAAGTTTTCCAGTGAATCCACCGTTCGACAGAACCAACATGTATGATTCTGAATGTTCCCTTCCGACATGACCGATATAATCTCCATCAAAGGAAAGAGGGTGAACCTGATCCTCATAAACTGTGTTCTGTAGAAGGGATCCATTAATGTCTTTATGTATAGTGGAGTATAACCGTAAACTCTGGTTTAATCACGGAGGCGGAATGGTGTTAATCCCCATTCCCATTGAGTCCTATAGGACTCAATGGGAATGGGGATCATGGAAACACCGGCAGCATCTCGTAATGCTGCCGGTGTTTCCTCGTCCGCCTGCAGGCGGCGGTGTTAAACCCGCCAGGTCAGACCTGGCAGGAACATCACCTCCCGCCTGCAGGAGTTGTGATCGCCCGGCATGGAAACAACAGTGGCGGCGGGTTTACCGCCACCGTTGTTTCCATACCGGGCGATTTGTAATGAGGCCCAATGCCTTCCATTCAAGGGAAACCTTAAGTGAGATTAGACCTAGTTCTATTCTTATGATTTGGATTGGTATGGGTCTTGGTAATCCAAGTAGTTGCTTCCAGCATTGCCTTTCCAGCGGTGGCCATAGCTTTCCAGAGAAACCCGTCATCGTCTCAGAGCCATAAATTAAGGCTGGCACTACTTTTGCTCAGTAGAATTCCATCACCGGCTACAGAGAAAAACCACAGAATCTTCGTTTTAGAATAAGGGCTTTGTTAGTCAGTGCTCTCATTTTTGTTTTCAGTGCGCATATGTTCTCCCTTTTCCCCCACTGTGCGGGGATCTGAATACCCAGGTATTTAAAGGAGTCCACACAGTCTGGTGTCTTAGAGCCCAAGTTCCAAGAAAGTGACACCCTTTTCTTTCTTCACTTCTGGAGTTGAATGATCTTCATCTTTTCGATGTTGATCAACAAGTTATTTTGGATGGTATACTCCCCCAAGTCGCCTCAGTTGTCTCTGAAGACCTAAGCGAGTCCTGTCTAACAAAACTAAGTCATCAGCGTACAGAAGGGGGATGATTTCCACCCCTCCTATTTTTGGATGGAAACTCCTACATGTCTCCATGAATGTTGCCAGATCGGAGATGCAAAGATTAAAAATAAATGGAGCCAGGGGGTACCCTTGTTTTACACCAGGCTCAGTTTTGATCCTTTCACTTAAAAGCCCTGATGCGTTTTGTTGCACTGTAAAAAAGATGTCATTCTTTATCTGCGCTACCAAATCAGCTGGGCAGTTCCATCTCCTCGGTTTTCCCCAGGGCAGGTGTCTGTTACTGCTGTAAAGGCATTAGACAGATCCACAAATGAGAGAGAATTTCTGATTTGTGTTTAACATTTTGCTCTTCAACAACAAGAACAAAAATATTGGTGATAAAGTTCGCAAGCCCTTAGCGAATCCATACTGCAGATTATCTTGTCGCCCGTTTTCCGATGCCCACTCTGTCTCTGCAGAAGAAGATTTGCATACCATTTCCCCAGAACATCGAGCAAGGAGATTGGTTGGCAATTACCAGGGTCATCTCTGTCCCCACTTATAAAAATTGGGACTACAACCGCACCCTTCCATGAGACAGGAATGGTCCTTGTTGCCATGATCATCTAGCACCAGCACGACACCCCCCTGGATTTTCCTTTAGCATCTCATTTGAAAGACTGAAAGGGGCCCCTAGAGGTCCCTTGTGCTATTGAAACAAGGCAATAACCATACACGAAAAGATGCGCCAGACACGAGGTTCGAATTCCCAATGCTAGGGTTTATTGCAAGCAAAAATAGTCCCAATTGGCCAATTCTGGTCTCACGCCCCGTGACGTGAGTTTCCTAGACCTCGAGGGACGCAAGAGAGCGAATTACGTACATCAGTTAAATATATACAAAATGCATATCATACAATCAGCCATGTCATGTTTAACACCCTCCTTTATTAAGTTTCTTTGAACTCGGGATGACGATGGACATTTCCGACGGGTATGACAATTATGACACTTTTGATGTCTATTCTAGTAATAAGGTGCAATTTGGAAAGTGCGGAGGCATCTTTTAGTTGTTGAACAGAACACGGTGGTTCTGTTCTTTGAAGCAAGCTGCACACGGGGGAAGAGACACATTCCATGCTTTGCTATTTATGAGGTACTATTCGTGTCCTGGGAGCCGACACGCTCTAAAGGTTTTTGCGAAGGGGGGCCGTAGGAAGAGCATAATTCAAACCTTTAGCTGTTTTATCCTAACATATTCTACCATCGTACGAGACTGGCTGGCAGCTGTGAAATGATTAAATGCCCTGCAGCTCTCCCTCAAGGCTACAGAGAGGGAGCGTGGGCATTCCTTTCTAGGCTACTCATGAAGCGTTTTCAACGAACTCCTCAGTCCCGCGACCTTGCCCTTTTCATATTCAGACAACAATGTTAACAGTTGAGCAGAGTAAGCAGAAACCGCAAGAATTGCAAGCTGCAAAGCAGTTTTAGACATAAAGCAATGAGCAATGGTTAACAGGCAAAATGGCGATTCTTCCACGTTTAAAATGGCTGCATGTTGGTTAAGCATAACAGTCTATATTTCTATAATTCGGTGCATAAGACGGTTGGTCTACGGCCATCAAGTTACGTCTGTCATTCAAATGAAGGGTATTCACTTTTCCAGATTGACAAACCCTCCTTTTGGCCGTATGCCAAACGTCTTATTCATTCATTTTATCCTCCTCCGATAAGGATAAGTCTGGGGTATCTATGTCTGAACCTTTCATGCTATTATCAGCATCATCTTCATCATTAATGTCTATAGCCATGAATTGCTTTACTGTTTTTGTTTCATCAGTGTCTCTGTTATTTTGGCCATGTGTTTGTTTTCCTCTCGACACCATGTGCACACATCCCTTAGTACATCCATCAGTTATTTCAGTGCAAACCATTGGTAAGCATTGTATGCAACAGCAACATGTTATGAATATACCAAGTACCATCATTAGTATCGAAATTAACTTCCATCTCCAAGACCGCAATAATCCCCAAAACCAGGATCCTATCCCCCAACCCCCTTCTTCAGTAGAGAGTGTGGAACTTATGACATGTAATTTCCGGATTGCTTTAAATATCATAGGGGAGTAATCATCTATATACACACAGCATGCAGTTTTTACGAGTTTGCAAACTCCCCCACGATCAACTAATATTATATCGAGAGCCATCCTGTTTTGGAGTGCCATTAGTCTTATTCCTTTTTCTTCTAACGTCATATTCAATAAAATATCCGTTGTTGAATCTATTGTATTTTTTAATATCCTAGACAGTTTTCTTATATTGTAAGAATTTTCTATTTGGGACAAGAATGGTATAAATGATTTGGCTATATCTATTGCTATCATTCCATCCTCGCTACTCCTTTGAGTTCTACCTTTTGTTCGTCTAGCTACTTCTGCTGTCTCCAAGAGTAACACTCCTGGAAATAGTAGACCTAGGTAGCATGTACCTCCCCAGTTCCTAGGTAACCATGGATATGCTTTTTTTCCACATATAAAGTAAACAGGGTCCCCTACGTACACGGGTTCTATTTCATGCTTTAAAACCACTGTGTTCAGGCAGTTGCTAAACGTTCCTACTTTATAGGAACCCTTTTTCTGTAAACATAGGGGAGCAGTTTCGGGGCTGTGATCCACTGTATAGGCAGGGGGCACAGCATCTTTATTCCATTCATCCCTCATCCGAAATGTCATTACTGATGTTTCTTCTGCTGGCGGGGTTGGTCTATTTTGCCTATGTAATCTATCTGGTCTTGTTGTCTTTCGTGTATTCTTCCTTATGGGATCTGGTGAAAACACGCGAGCTTTATGGAATATGGAACAACCCACAGGTCTCATCTAGCTGACCCGTATTACTCTTGTTCCATTTCCCAAAGAACATTGCACTCAATGATACTTCACATGAATAAACCAATGGTAACGGTTGTAGATACCAGCCTATCCCTTTCCCACCGTGCTGTGGTAAATGGGCACAAACCCAACAATCTTTTTTCTTTAAAACCGCATGGGTCATGTTCATGATGAGCAACAATGTATTGTTGCCGTATCCTTCTCTATGTCTTTCTTCCATTGGGAGCAAAGTACCAGTAATTACATGAACCGGGCTTTCAGTAGCTGCTTTTGGCAAAAGTGTTTCTAATGGGTGCGCGTACTCCAGGAACCATAGTGTAATAGCTGTTATTGTTGGTACTACCATACTTAAGAAACACAGGACCAATGTCCAAATCAGTACCTTATTCCTTTTACCATGCATTTTCCCTAAATTTACAGTCTCTAAATCTATCATCTTTTCAGCAGGGGTGCAGGAGGAGGCTGAAACCGGTCTTGATTTGTTCTTCATCGTCCTTCTTCTTGCTGGCAAAGTTCGTCCCAAATGTCTCTCGTTCTTGATGCCAGAAAAGTTCAACGAAAAATGTCACAGTTCAATTCTGCAAGCCCTTTCACAGCCTAGATCACCTATCCACTCCGAGCAAGATTAGTTGTTCTTTCTCCCACTGCTCAGACGATTTCTGAGCAGTTCTTTATTGATAGAGTACTATGTGCGTCCAGCTTGTCCCGCTCTGGCTTAGGACACATGTACTTTTATAAGCGCACCGAGGAGCCGTGAGTCTTGAATTGTCCGACTTGCACAACTCTCACACTTCTCTCCTCTACGCCCCTGGCTCCTATTCTGTCCGTGAGTGGAACCAAAGGCAAAAGAAAAGCACCAAAGATCTGTGGATCACTTTGCCTGTCGTGGCCGCAAATTATACCGGTTCACTCCTGTTATTGTATGATCCGTGAATAGTTCCGTTGTGCTTCCAGTATCAGGCTCAGTGTCAGCCTGCGGCACAATGATAGGTAGCGATGAGCGCTGTGACAATGATGTAGTTTCTTTCTTTGGCTTTGGTGCATTTGTAGAAACTGGTGGGCGCCAAAGGGGTACACGCGTTGTTTCTGCTCGTGTTTGCAATGCAGGGTTTGTGTCGCTCGGCAGTGATGTTGTTTCTGCTGGGCAACGTTGGGGCACTTTTCGCCCTCTCCCCTTACTGGCAGCCTCCCCAGGCTCTGTTTCAAGTTTCAGTTCTCGCTTGGGCTTTGTTTCAACTTTCACTTCTCGCTCAGGCTGATGCTGTGGCAATGGACTGGCAACGGTTTCTTTCGTTTCCGAGACCGTTTCCTTTCTCTGGTCGTCGGAAGTTGCCAGCAGTCCTGGGAATCTTTTGGCATGTGTTGCGTGGATCCATGCCTTCCGTCCGTCTACTCGGATGGCCGTTTGCGTTGCCAAAAGTACTTGGTAGGGGCCGCGCCACCTGGGTGCTAATGCTGTCTTCCGCTCAAAGTTCTTTATTTAGACCCAACTTCCAGGCTCCAGCGAGTGCCCCGGTCCGGTATATCGCACTGGTAGCGCCTCCTGCTCTTGCTGATGAATCAAACGCAATTTCTGCATTAAAAGGCCACAGTACGTGCTTAACATAGGATGCTCGACCTCACATAATCTTTTGGGCTGCGGTACGCACCACACATTTGCCGGTCTCCCCATTATAATTTCATAGGGGAAGAGCCCAGTCTTAGCCTGCACAGACGTGCGCATGCACAATAGCGCTAGGGGTAATGCATCCACGCAACTTAACTTGCTCCCAGAGCAGATTTTAGCTATCTTTGACTTTAAGATTCCGTTATGTCTCTCCACAAGCCCAGCAGAACTGGGATGCCTGGAACTGTGGAATCTCTTCTCTATCTGCAGACCTGCACAGATCTGTAGCACTACTGCGCCCACAAAGTGTGGGCCGTTGTCTGACCACAGGACACGGGGCAACCCAAACCGGGAGAAATATTCCTTCAACATTACTTTTGCCGTTGACATGGCAGTACAGTCTTTTAAAGGATATGCCTCCACCCACTTGCTGAATGCACAAATCACCACTAACACATATTTGTAGTTCTGGCACCTTTCCATTTCTATGGAATCAAAATGGATCACCTCAAATGGCATAAAGGGTGGGCCGAAACTACCTACTGGAGTCAGGGTTCCCTTCCCTACATTGTGTTGCAGGCACGTAATACAATTCTGCACTAGCCTTTCTGCATTCTTTTTTATCTGCTCATTTTTCCATACTGTGGATAAATGCTGTACCATCTTCTTCGCGCAAATGTGGGTAGGCTATGCGCCATTGTAACCATTGCGGTTACGTAACAATTTGGCAACATCCAGTTCTTGGTCTCTTTGTCCACCCAACATCCCTCCAAATCTAACTCAGAAGAGCCATCAGCCCACCCGTGAATCTCTTCGGTCGTGGCCTCAGCCTGCATTTCTTTGACTGTGGCAACTCCATTCTCTATCATACAAGGTACTTCTTCAGTCTGTACTGTCATCATTTTATTTCCCAAATCTGTGGCTGTTTGCTTCGCAATCCTGTCTGCAAATGCGTTTCCCTCTCCCACTTTACATGTTACCTTTTTATGCGCCTCGCACTTCACTATAGCTAGGCGCTTTGGAAACGTGAGTGCAGACAACAATCGCACAATCAAAGGGCCATGCTGAATCCTGGCCCCATGTGATGTCAAGAAACCCCTCTCAGCCCAAAGTCGGCCAAAATTATGAACCACGCCAAAGGCGTACTGGCTGTCAGTATAAATATTCACGTTCAAATTCTCAGAGAGTTCACAGGCTCGAGTCAGTGCTATTATTTCTGCGGGTTGTGCCGAATTGTAGGGGATTCTTCTGCTTTCTACAACACTCTCTAGGGTAGTAATTGCAAATGCGGCCGTTGATGTGCCATCAGGTAATTTAAAACAAGAGCCGTCACAAAATAACTCCCCATCTGGCTCTTTCTGTGGGATGTCGCTCAAGTCAATTCTTCCCTTTGTTTCTTCTTCAGTGACCATTAAACAATCATGGGGTGGTGATTCGTTGTCACCAATTTCTGTTATGGGCAGTGGCATTCATTCTGCAGGATTCAATGCGCTACACCTCCTAATTTGGATGTGGGGTGCAAACAAGATGAGCTCATATCTTGTCAGTCTAGCTGAGGTGAGGTGTTGCGTCTGTGTCCTATTTAATAGAACGTCTATAGCATATGGCACCATCAGAATTAAAGTGTGCCCCAATACCATTCCTTCCGTTTGTTTCACTGACGCTGCAGCCGCTGCGACGGATCGCAAACATCGTGGTAGTGCGTGCGCTACAGGGTCCAGCGCGGAAGAATAATAGCCGCACGGCCTATTTCTTCCACCTTGTTCCTGTGTCAAAAACGCCAATGCACATCCTTCACTCTCACTCACAAATAGTCTAAATATCTTTTTATAGTTAGGAGTACCTAAAACTGGCGCAGCACACAATGCAGCTTTCAATTGCTCAAACGCTTTCTGACATTCCTCATCCCACTGTAAAGGCATCACTGCATACTTTTTAGTTAACTTTATCATCGGCTTCACAATCAACGCAAAATTACTGATCCACTGCCGACAATAAGAGGCCATGCCTATTACAGCTCTCACTCCTTTTTGAGTTTTTGGAATAGGCATACTAGAAATACTTTCTATGCGTTCTGGTGTTAATCTTCTCCCTTCTTTCGAAAGTAGGTAACCCAAATAAGACACCTCCTTCTGATTATACTGGAATTTCTTCAAACTTGCCTTGTGACCACGGGTCGCTAAGTGTGTCAATAGTAATATAGTACTTTCTTTGCAGATCTCTTTTGTGTGTCAGCAGCTAGTAATAAGTCATCTATGTACTGCAAGAGTACGCAACCTTCGGGTAATTCTAGCATGTCTAGCTGCTCTTTTAGCGCTCTGCTGTAAATGCTCGGGGCTTTCTGTGTATCCTTGTGGAATGCGTGTGAATGTGAATGATCGACCTCCTAGAGTGAACGCGAACAGATATCTACTGCTTTTATCCACTGGAATGCTAAAGAACGCGTTCTTCAGATCAACTACACTAAAGTATTCTGCAGTGGCCGGTATCATTGTCAGTATCGTTGTGACATCTGGGACCAAAGGGAATTGTGGGTCTACCACTTTGTTTAATGCGCGCAGATCAATTATGAAACGATAGGGTACTTCATTGCCCCCTTTCTTGTAAACTGGAAGAATCGGGCTGTTACACGTGCTACCTGCAATTTCTTCAACCACCCCCAATCTCACCAGGTCAGTAACAATACTTTTTAATCCCTTCTCACCTTCAACAGAAATTGTATACTGGGGAATTCGTGGTAGTGTGACACCTTCTTTCAAAGTTATTTTTGCTGGCTCTATTTTCAAGCATCCTACATCGTTATCATGCATTGCCCACAGACAGGTTGGTACTCTACTTTGCTCTTCTGGTAACGCTTTTGACATAAATTCCGTCACCGGTGCATCGTGAGGCCACATCGTGAGGAACACCCCATCTGTCGTACAATGTATGACTGCCCCCAATTTTCTCAACAAATGTAATCCTAGCAAGTTCTCTCCACAATTTTCTGTCAAAAGAAATGGACACTGTTCCGTAAATGGTCCTATTGTATTTGGGACAGCTTCGAACATGGGGTTAATTACTGGTGTACCTGCGAACCCTACAGAAACATTCTTTTTTTCGACAGTGGGATCTCCGGAACCAAGTGGTGGTCTATCGAGCACTTCTGTGCCCCTGTATCTACAAGGAAAGGGTGCTCCTTATTGCCGACTCTCATTTCTACGTAGGGTCCTCTCTGATTCACGGGAATAGACACTGGTTCCGACCCCTGCCGTGGGCTGTCCTATCGCGAAAATAACACATCGTCCGATGTGTAGTCACCGCTGCTGCTATAATACGTGTTTGGCTGTGTATCAAAAATATTCCCATTTCCCCCTTGGTGTCCTCCACTCTGATCATTTCTCTGTTGGCCCTGCCCGCCCTGACTTTGGTTCGAAACACTTTGGTTCAATGCCTGGTTCTGTTGCGCTTGGTTTTGACCATAGGATTGGTTTTGAGTACCTCCATTGGTATATCCCTGATGCTGCATGCTATTTCTACTTGGGCCGTTTGACCCCTGATGTCCTCTATGAGGCCTTCTCTGACCAAACCCACCTCTATTCTGTAGGTGCGGGCATTGCGCTCGCCAGTGTCCTTCCTCCTTACAGTACGCACATTGATTTACTCCCAATGACACCCCATGCATATTATTCAAATTTCCTCTGCCTTGTGCATTTCCTCTACCTCTATTGTATCCAATGAACTGCTGCAGTAACAATCCTACTATCGTTCGCATCGCTTCTTTTCTCAATGGGTACCCATTACATATCTCACTTACTTCCTTCACTGATGTTCTTTTGTTCGACATCCATCGCATTGTTTCCCCCACCCATACCTGCAATCTTTGTTTATCACCTATTTGTCCCGGTACCGGCAAATGCTTTGTACCACCTGAAAAAACTCTCTGCCACGATTTTTGCATATACAACCTCGACGCCTCCTTCCTACCTGTCTTAATACACTCACTACTATATTCGGGTGTAGCAAACATCTCAGCATATCTGTCTCCCATTTAATTTTTCACTTCAATGAGTTTGTGCACATGTTTTCTTACATCCTCATCTTTTTGCTCACTACGTGCTAACTTATTCAAATCTAACAATCGCTGTGGCGCTAAATTCCCAAGTATCTTTTTCCATTCTCCCACCAAAATTTCCCCCATGCATTCCAACACTACCTGTCTCTCGTCGCTTCTTCGGTACCCATACAATGAGGCCAATGCTGCCGTCCCATCGTTTCCTTCTATGTACATTTCTGCCTCTTGCCGTAATTCAATCTTTCTTTCTTTGCTGATCGCGCTTCGAGTTACCCGTCCAAATCCTGTTCCTTCAACCCCGCCTCTCGCCTCCCCGGTCTCAATTTCAACTTCGGGAGGGACGGATGGTGCTGAATCTGTCTCTAGAGCGGGAGGTGCGGATGGGACAAGTGACACAGGTGGCATCTGTGAAGGGCCTTCCTGGGTGCTGGGAAATTGTGTGTCCGCGGTCTGCGCTTGTGGGAGGGCTCGAGCTGTGGGTGGGGCTTGGGTTAATGCTTGCGTGAGGGGAAGTGCTTGGGCTACGGGAGGGGGTACGAGAGCTACTGGTTGGGCCTGCGCAGTCACTACTGGCGTGTTTGGTTTGGATTCTGGTTTTGGGCCTCGACCCGTGTTAGTTAACAAATGTTCCATTAATTTGTCTGCTATGTGTAGTTCCCGCTGCAGGTATATTCCTTCTATGTTCATTTGGTCACGTATCCCTTCCCGTCTTAGACTTGCCCCGTCCACTCCTCCTCCTCTTCTTCTGCTACCTCAAGCTTTGTTTTGTGCCTACGCGCATGCTTCTCTCTACTCCTAAGTCGGAGCATTGCTTCCCTCCTCCAATCTTTGACAGTCTCAAAAGCTGCGGGTCGCGCTTTTTTCCTAATCAGCACCCTTTCTAGGTTATCTATCCTCACAATCTCAAAGCTACCATTAATCGGCCACTGATAGTCGGGTTGCTTTCTAGTTTGCCTATGCCAAATTTCACAAAATATCGCACCCACACCATATTTTGCATACATGTCATAAACCGGCGTTCCCCCAGGCGGTGCACTTTGGCCATATTCCAAGGACTGTCTACCGCAGCTGAAAAGACCAGCTAAAGTGGACAGTACTCCAGGCATGTTTCTTTAACCTTCCCCTTTGGTTAGCTAAACCTTTACCTGGATGTTTGAATTTGCAAAATCAACACTCTACCAAAAATCAGGTTTTTATTTAAATCGGGGAATGACTCAACTGATAAAACAAGTCGCCTGTCCTAACGCAACCTCTCCCAACGTCGTGTCTGCGCTTCTCTGGCTTCTCCCTCGTCTCGGGACCCTCGCCTCCTTTTCCCTCTGGCCCGGTACGTCGATCAGGGATCAGAGGTGTGCAGATCAGCGGAAGGAATCTCTCCTCACTTCTACAGGGCGCCCCGTACACCTCTTGATCCCGGCTCGATCGTCCCGTCCTCACCGTTCTTCCGCCTTTACTCCGTTAAAACGTATACGATGGGGCAAGTGGGGGAGGGTCCCTATTCGGGCGCCATCTTGAAAGGGGCCCTTAGGGGTCCCTTGTGCTATGGAAACAAGGTAATAACCATACACGAAAAGATGCGCCAGACACGAGGTTCAAATTCCCAATGCTAGGGTTTATTGCAAGCAAATATAGTCCCAATTGTCCAATTCTGGTGTCACGCCCCGCGACGTGAGTTTCCTAGACGTCGAGGGACGCAAGAGAGCGAATTACGTACATCAGTTAAATATATACAAAATGCATATCATACAATCAGCTATGTCATGTTTAACACCCTCCTTTATTAAGTTTCTTTGAACTCGGGATGACGATGGACATTTCCGACGGGTATGACAATTATGACACTTTTGATGTCTATTCTAGTAATAAGGTGCAATTTGGAAAGTGCGGAGGCATCTTTTAGTTGTTGAACAGAACACGGTGGTTCTGTTCTTTGAAGCAAGCTGCACACGGGGGAAGAGACACATTCCATGCTTTGCTATTTATGAGGTACTATTCGTGTCCTGGGAGCCGACACGCTCTAAAGGGTTTTGCGAAGGGGGGCCGTAGGAAGAGCATAATTCAAGCCTTTAGCTGTTTTATTCTAACATATTCTACCATCGTACGAGACTGGCTGGCAGCTGTGAAGTGATTAAATGCCCTGCAGCTCTCCTCAGCTCTCCTCAGTCTCGCGACCTTGCCCTTTTCATATTCAGACAACAATGTTAACAGTTGAGCAGAGTAAGCAGAAACCTCAAGAATTGCAAGCTGCAAAGCAGTTTTAGACAGAAAGCAATGAGCAATGGCTAACAGGCAAAATGGCGATTCTGCCACGTTTAAAATGGCCGCTTGTTGGTCAAGCATAACAGTCTATATTTCTATAATTCGGTGCATAAGACGGTTGGCCTACGGCCATCAAGTTACGTCTGTCATTCAAATGAAGGGTATTCACTTTTCCAGATTGACAAGACGATCAGTTCTGGAGCTTGTGAGGGCTTAGCTTGTTGGATCAAGGAAAACAGCATGTCGCAGTCATAAAGCAAGGATCATGGTTGTAGGTTAACAGACAGGCTTTCGTTTATTTGAGGGTCTGCATATAGAGTCTCAAAGAAAGTTATCCACTTTCCTTCCACGACCCTGTTTATCAAAGGCAGTTTTTGTTTTGGGCCTGTGGAGCTGATGATAGACCACATTTCTTGTGTATTTTTATTTTTCTCTAAAGTTCTCAACATTATTTGGACATCCCTCCTGACCATTTCCTTCTTATGTCCTTTCAACCAATGTTTGTTTGTGGACTTCAGTCTGTCAATGGCATCTGTGGCGTATTTAGATTCTGACCTTTTAAGTAAAAAAACTGCTTGTCTAAGTCAGTCTTTTTTAGGGCTACCAGTTTATCATAGCCGTGTCAGAGGGTTCTTCCCTTGTCTTTGTTTTTCGAATTGGTTCCGAGATGGACAGCTAACAGAATGCAATTTACCATAAATTTTAGGGCGGATATATTCGCTGCCTTAGCTAGCCTGGGCTTCAAGGGTTTGGGCCAAGTTTACAACATCCTGCTTGAGCAACCCGAGTCGAGATCCCTTGTTTACAGGCTCAAGAGCAAAAGGATGTCTCTACCTCAGGACTTTCACTTCCACAAGTCATTGCACTCTGAGTAAGTTGTGGTCACTTTGGTCGGTGGGGACAACCTCGAAGGATTCAATGGCCCCAATCAAGTTTCTGGACACAAATACAAAATCTATAACTGAAGATTGGTGCCCCCGATGCCAGGTGGGATTACGTCTTTTCTCCTTCTCCAAAAAGCTGTTTAACAAGTGTAAATCGCGAGATTTCATTAGTCGACTCCACTGGATACCTCTTTGTTGCTTTGAGCTGGGTACCTTGACAGCCTCTCCTGAGTGTCCTCTGAGGTTCGCCCCACCGAAAAGGTTTAAGTCCCTGCATAGAATGATCAATACATTTTCTAGATTGTAAGCCTCATTAATAACCTCTGTAATGTCTGCCATCATATGCTCTACACCCACATTTTTGGGGTTCCAATATATGTTGACCAAAGCTAGAAATTTAGTGGCGGGATTAAGGGCCGTTTCAGTGTGAAGATGATGTTTCAAGATTGTGAGTTGAGTAAATGGTCCGTGATGGATTGATTTTAGAGGATCAAAGTTAACTCCAGATTTGATCAGAGTCAATTGTCCTGCAGACAGCCGTCCCCCGCCGGATGCAATTGCTGGGTTTAGGAATGGCGTGAAGCTGCCCATTGCTGGGTTTTTTAACAGCCATACTTCTTGAATACCTATGGAATCTTAGTCAGCCCAGCCGGTTTGTCCCTTTGCCGTTAAATGAGAGAACGCCCTCATGTTCCAGGACACCAGAGAGTCAAGAAGGTCCTCTCCTTCCTCCTCAGCGGTCTGCTAGATGTCCTTTTCATTTGACAAGGCTGAAGCTGGCCAACCCCACGACATATCCTCCGAACATTTGGAGGATCTTGTGGACTTCATTGTCACTGCCCGCCCGTGTTGTTTTTCCCCAGCTGATTTATTGTCAGGTTAGGTTTTCTCTTTCCTTTAAGTTATTGATTTCATGGAGCCCTAGACCTTTCGGGTGTCTTTTCGAAGGGGATACATTGACCGACGTCCTTGAAACCATCTGGTCAACTTTGGCATTTGTGCCCTTGATCTTTTCAAAGATGGTGGTGCTAGATGTATTGCCCCGATCAGAGGCAATTATCAGCTCCTGTAGCTACCGGTCTCCGGTCCTTTAAATCAAAACCTAAAGACAGCAGACTAGCAGCTGACGACAAAAGTAGCTCCATTACAACAGTTTTTTGAAGATAAAAGAAAACAAGAGCCATGCGATTTTTCCATTGGAAACTCAACTATGGAGAAGTCTTCAGATACAATGGGGGTACACAACAGCACAGCTTTAGAATGTTATGTTTGTTTAGTATGCATTCTTGGCCTTGGTCCACCACTCTCTACAGCCTCATACTTTGGGAAAGGGTCTCTAGCTAGATTGTGGCGATCCCAAAGAGTTCCTGCCGACAGCTCTGCAGTTAGGGCTCGGGCCTTTTTTTTATGATCTTGGGTTTAAAGAAATGTGCTGACCTCAGTTGGATAGGGTGCATGCCCTCGTCCTACCGGGCTGTCTGAGGCCTGTTGGTCTTTACAGGAATTGGCATAGCCAAGAAGGCACTTTCCCTGTCCGTGACTATCGCCGAAAGGTCCACAGATGTAGATTTGTTTGGTTTGTCAGTGTGTTTCATCAGTTTGTGTCAGGAATGGGCTGGCTGGAGGCGTGGAAATTGCAGGAATCTGTTTGGACTCCCCAAAAGCCTCTGGCTTCAGGCGAGTTAACTTAAGATCAGGCCCTCCCTGTCTTCCTCTACCAAGTAGATTGAAGGATTTGTTAGCGAAATTACATCGTCTTCGTCAGTACTAGAAACCTGACCTCCCACTCTTTGTATGTCAGTCGGAGGGCATCCCTTAAAAAGTGGAGCATCTTCCATCCGTTTGGTCTTGCTTTCCTATCAACTCGGACCAAGTCCGGTTGTGGTGGTGTTGTCTCGCTTAACGACTTCCCAATGTTTGTTAGTTTTGCCTTTAACTATGAATTCAGTCGTTTAGATGACCAACTAAATGAGTAAGGGCCAGTTTTTGGTCTAACGAAGAACTGAAAGACCTTTGTAGGTGGTTTCTCAGTTAAGTAAGACAGGGTAACAGCTCTCCCCCAAACAAATGTGGCAGAATTCAGAGGTATAGGGCATTCAGAGGCACCATTTGTTGTTGGCTTAGGTAATGGTAGGTCTGGTAGCAAGATCGACTCCCCTACAGCTAAGACTTCTCCGGTCGTCTGCCGTGGTGGCGAAAGAACCTTAACCGGGGGAACTGTTACCTGAGTCATTTCCTGCTCCTTGTCATTGTTCTCAGAGTGACCTTTAGGGGGTTCTGTTTGCATTATGAGACCTCCCAAATGCGTGCCTGCCGCAACATAGCTCTCGATAAAGATCATTTTTTAATGTAACATCGTGAGGAGTGTAGTCTGATCTTTCAATGTATCATTTATTACCTGGCACAGTTTCAAAAACGGGGCCATCGCTATAGCCACTACTGACAACTGTGCAAAGTGGTCATGACTCAATTTCCCTGACGGCTTCTTTTCCTTGTTGGGGTCATCGGATGTTCGGCGTCCATGGGAGAGTAGGCTCTCGTGAAGACATGTCTGGTTCGCGAGGCTATTAGACAGTCTTTGTTGCACAGATTAACCTTACCTCACTGAGTTGGACTGCCCAAGGTAACCGCACAGCATTAAGACCGGCCTAGGATCGGTAACTCTCTGATGTCGTCTTTATTCCAGTCCCTCTGGGCTGAGTTAGTCAAAAAGGACTTGGGAGGCCGCTGGATACTTTCTTCCTTTTGTGTAGTAGTGTCATGAGTTACGGCAGCACATCCAGAACGCAAATTGCCCACTGCTTCAGTCAAGTTAAAACAGGAAAATTTCTTAGCACTGTTCCGTATGGGATCTTTATTTAGCTGCTGGTTTGTCTGAACCTCTACTAACTTGATGTCAGTTTAGACGGGTGAAGAACAGAGCCAGGGTCTCTTGACCTGGAGCACTCATGGACGCCCTCTGGTCAATTCGAAAGGCGGGCGTCGGCGAAGAGGGGCTGGCATCGAAAATTACCAGGCCTTGCAAAATCTCGTTGTCAGTTTGTTCTTTGTCCCTTGTTTGGTGGTTATCCCTTGCAATTTTGTTGCCCTCGTCATTGGAGCCATACTGTTCAACTTGCAGTTGGGCTCCGGACCAGCTCCATTGCAAACCAGACTCGTGGCCATGGTTTAAGGTCTAATCAGAAGCTCTTTGTTTGTCATTTCCTTAATGTTTCGTCGGGCTTTTGGGGCCATTTGAGTATGGAAATCAGGGAAGGAAGTCAGCTCCAGACCCTCAGAGCCCTCCCAAGCTAGTATTCCTGACTTTGACTGAGGTTGCACAATTTGTGCTCGTTTCTTTGTTCCGTTTCATGTAGTTTATGTCAATTCAACACCCCTCTCACCTCTACGCACTTATCAAGTTGGATCAGCCGGTCGATGTTTGTCAGGTTGGATTGTGAGGCGACCAAAGCAAGAGGCAGTTATGCAAAGCTGTGCAAAAATGACAATGTGCAACAAATCTCACGGACAGGGACCCGCCTCTGCAATGCAGTGGTTGTGAAGACCCCGCTTGTTGAATGGGCCCTGATGCCTGCTGGTAATTCTTTCGCAGTGGCCTGGTAAGACTCATCTATGCAGGGAATTATCCAACAAGATTAAGTCTGCTTCGTTATGGGCAGGCCGTTGTAACTCAGTCCAGGGTGCCTAAACCCTCTCCCACACCCCCTGTGGTACCCAGACAGAGTGGCACCACTTTTGGCGGCTTGTGTGTGTGAAGAAGCCCGCCAAAAAGTGGAACAAAGGGCTCGACTTGGGTTGGAGTCACAGAAGAGAACACAAACACCATTTTAGAATCGAGTTTTGGCAAAAAATACCAACCGGCGAATTAATATTAAATAAATAAACCGGCGGTATATTCGAGGCTATGGGAATTAAATAATTAAAGTTGGTAGCCTCGAACAATTGGAAAATCCCATAGAGATATATTTGCGGTCGAATATAAAAAGTAGTATCCACTGCCACCAGCCAAAACTTGATCAGGGAGGACGGAGACGTGCCCCCTCGACTAACAGACCCCGGGGCATCGAATTGCCCCGACCAGTACGTCCACAATATGATGGTTTGCACTGGTTTCTGTTCCTAATTTGGGACTAGTAAAGCCAATGGTGACTTTACATGCCCTGGAAGACAGTAGTCAGTCCCAGGGTATGGAGTCTATGGTGGGGTGTCACTATGACACCCCTGTGTCACTGCACGGAGGGTGCTGTGTAACACACATAGTAAAAACACATGAGACCCTATGGAGTAAAGGACCCCATAGCCCATAAAACACATTAACAGTCAAAGGAACATCACAAATCATGTCCAAGAGTGGGAGAAAAAGAGTCTCACTCTTGGCAGGAGAAAAAAACAAACTCCAGAAATCCAGCAAAGCTGCTGGGGGACTCACTCGGTTAGGAAATTCAGCCTAAACAGAGAATTCTCCCTAACACTTCCCCCGCCAAAAGAGGGTTGCGGTTTGCCCATGAGGCCTAGAAGGTGGAGGAAGGAAGCCGCTGGTAGGGTGGCATTGTTCGGGAATAAGTCAACCATCTGTATCAAGCCGACTACTCTCTCCTCGAGAGACAAAGCCTTCCCCAACCGGCTATCTAGGACTGGTCCGATAAACTGGAGCCGTTGGACTGGTGTCACGTGGGACTTCTTTAAGTTTAGGGAGAAGCCCAGCCTGTGCAGCTGCAAGCATGTGTCCTGCAGATGGGACAAGACCAGACTACAGACTTCCCTCGGATCAGCCAGTCATCCAGATAAGAAAATGCATGGACTCTGGATCTCCTGAGGTGAGCCGCAACTACCAACATGAGCTTGGTGAGGACCCTCGGGCCGTGGTAAAACCAAAGGGAAGCAACTTGAACTGATAGTGCATATCTCCTATGGTGAACATTAGGAACTAACTGTGCTTTGGATGAATTGGCACAGGGAAATAGGCGTCCTGTAGGTCTATGGACACCAGCCAGTCCTGAAGTTCGAGAGCGTGGAGATTCTCTCTCAACGCCACCATGCTGAATGTGTCTTTCCTCAAGAACTTGTTAAAGGCCCTGAGCTCCAGAATGGAACGGAGACCTCCTTTCTTGGGCACCAGGAAATACTGGGAATACCAACCCAATCCTCTCTGTTCGCGAGGTACCTCTTCCACGGCACCCTTCAGCAACAGGGCTCTCAGTTCTTCCTGGAGCTCCTGTCCCGGTTGGATTGGTGCTGGGGGCGGTCTGTCCAGTGGTTTTCTTAGAAAAGGCAGACAACCCCATTGGATGACCTGTAGAGACAAGGCATCAGAGGTAATTCCCTGCCACTGGAGAAAGTGCTCGGTCAACCGTCCTCCATCTGGTGCGCTGTGAGAGGAGAAATCAAAGTGGCTTCGGAGGATGGGTCGCCTCTGCCGCAGACCTCTAGAACCCCCTCTGCCCCTTCCAGAGCGCGAGAAAAACACTTCTGCCCTTGCCTGGCCGGTGGGAGCTGTGCTTACTGCCATAATGAGCATATCTCCTGTAGCCCCGTGCCTGAGAGGCGAATCTAAAGGCAGGCTTGGCCAGCTGCGCAGCTAGACCTAAGGTATTGGCAGAGAGTTTAGATTCCTTGAATTTCTCTAAGGAATCATCGGCCGTGTGGCCGAAAAGAAGATCGCTCTAGAAGGCCATGTCCAAAAGTTTCACTTGGACGTTAGGTGAAAACCCAGAGGTATTTAGGTAGGCCTGCCTTCTCAATGTTATGGCATGCCATAGATCGGCCTACAAAGTCGGCGATGTCCAAGCCTGTTCGCAGCGACTGCTTGGCCATTTCCTTTCCCATCCATCCACTATCTGCAGGAAGCCCTCACGCATCTCCCCTTCTGGGACATACTGGGCAGCGTTCTCCACTGCTGTCCATAGGCCGAAGGAGTATTTGGCAAAACTGCTTGTCACATTCGTAGCTGAGGGCCATGCAACCCGAGGTGAATGCCTTCTTTGCCAAGGCATCTACTTTTTTTGCTTCTCTGTCTGGGGGCAGAGTGGATGTAGAAGATGCAGGTCTAGAAGAGACCGTAGCCATGTGCTGGAGAAACGCCCCTCCGGGGAAGGGTTAGAGGAGAGGTATGAGGAGTCCCTTCTAGCCAGCCTGTACTTCCTGGAAATGGTGGAGCTGACGGGAGGAACGGAACATGGGGTTTTCCATAGCGATATCAAAGGACCGGCAATGGCCAGGTTCAGAGGCATGTTACGTTCAGTGGTAAGACCTTCCCTCTAGGATGTTGGTAAGGTCGTAACCCTGCGCAGGCACCACTGTTGAGTATAGTCCCAGTGTGTTGATCACCCTTTCTACCAGAGCCCTGTATTTAGATACATTGTGAAGGTAGGACTGGGACCATTGGAACTCGAGGTCAGGCAAAGTGTCCAGACCACTAGCGTCTTGGAAGCCTTTAGCTAGTTGTAGCAGCCAGTTTTGGTCGTCAAAATAGTCGACCCCCCCTGAACCCGAGAAAATCGGGTCGACATTTTGGTCATCAGCGTCGTGATCGCCTAAGATACCCGTCATGGTCTTGACAAATTCATACCAGGGTTGTGGAGTAAAGACCTTGTAGACAATCAATCATCGACGTCAAGGGTTTGTCCTTCGGCGCCGGCATGGTGGATGTCGGCGGCATCCGAGTTGCGACATCAATAGATTAATCGACGCCAACATAGTCAGTACTGGGGCACTAGAGGGGTCGGGTGCACCGAATGCCTTTCTTGGCTCTGAGGCATGCTGTGTGGGGGTGGGCACTGCACTGACTGCAGGATGCTGCTTGAACATTGCAAGCATCAAGGATTTAAAATCCTTCCACTCCTGGCAGGTGGTGGGCTCAGACGACGGTTTACCTTGTTCCATCGACGACTCGGGAGTCCCGTCAAAGGCAGTGGCACCCTTTCTTTTTTCGGGACAAGAAAGAGTGGCTTCACGAGTGGGACCTTTTCTTCTTCCGCAGGTGTTTCTCTTGGGTATGCCCCTCGATTTCAGCCTCTGAAGACCGAACCATCGACCATGCCAGAGATTTTGAGGGTGGTCGAACCATCGCGAGTTTAGCAGCTTGGTCGCGAAGGGATTTCGGCTGCATATTGGCACACGAAGGACACCCGTCAGTCCTGTGATGAGGCACCAGAGACACAACTCGTTTGGATCGGTGAAGGACATCTTGGTGCCACAGTCGGAACACTGCTTTACACCGGACACCCTTGCGACCGAGATCTTGCGTCGTGGAATTAAGATTTATGATGAAAAACGTCGAAAGAGTCGAAGCTCGTGTTCCTAAGCAGCAGGTTAGCGCGCACAAAAAAGGAACTGAAACTGGGGCGTAGTGACATAGTACTTATACAACGTCTGACATCACGTACGAAGCCGATGACCAGATGCTGAGCATGATGCTTTGATGGTCGACGACCGGGTCGAGGTCCACTACGTCCCCTATCGAAAATTTTCTGAAGCAGCAGAGCTGGAGAGAATATCTATCAGATGAGGAATCTGCGGGAGAAAAGCAAGCCATTGAAGCGTCATCTTCAGAGATGGCTTTGGTAGGCTCAGAGCCCTCAGTACAGTGGCTGGTAGTCAAATCACCCTGCGTAACAAACTCAGAGTTGGCTCCGGTAAACTGGGCGCCCTCAGCAATGGAGCTGGTAGCGTTTCGGATCGTGTTTTGAACTGACTCTTGGAGGTAGAACACGACAATCCTTTACCCACTGGGGCAGAAAATGAACTGGATCGGCCCTCCGTGTATAGCCCGGAAGAGCCCCTGGGCCACTCGGCTTGGGAGCCGGTAGCCTTAAAGGCCTTGAGCCTGCAAGAACCAGAATCCAAGGTCCCCTTCCCAGTGGAAAACCTTGGGAAGAGTTCTCTGTGCTGAGGATGCTTTCTAAACAAAGGCCCTACCTTGTCTTGACGTCGGGTCCTGGCGACAAACTCTTTAAAATGACCTGGAGGAGAAGAATGGAAGATCTCCCTCCAGCGGGAAACCCGATTCCTCAAGGCCCGGTAACTGAGAGCGTTGCAAGTCATGCACGTGCATCCCAGTGGTGGTCAGGCCCCAGGCACTCAAGACAGAGAGCATGGGGTTCCAAGGCCAGTAATGAGCGATCGCAGGATGCACATCTCATTAAGCTTCCTGCAGCCGGCATGCACTGGGGGAGGCAAGGCACCGAAGGGAGGCGAAGAACGTTTAAAAAAAAAAAAACAACAACAATGAACACTAGACATTTTTTAAAAAAGTCTCTGCGCCTAGCTGCCAGGTCCGACATGGACTGTCTGGAAAAAGGGACTGAGTTGAGGTGCCGGGGGCTGGGGTGTTGGGGGCGTTCCTACACCCAGGGCGGCGCCCCCTGTGCGTAGTACTACATTTAAAGGGGAAGCTCAATTTTTTGCTAACAAAGGTTCAGGTACCGTCCCCATTTTGGGGGACGCCCACAAGGATGGAGGAAAGGTATGGGTCATAGGAGTACTGTTACCTTTACCTTGTAGTCCGTTCCTTTGTGGACTAACTCATGCTCTTGACAGTTCGACTGTGGCCTTAAAAACTAGTCGTAAGTCTTCTTTGAGCAAGAGAGTCTCTGGGGAGTACAGAGGAGTGTTGGGCTATGTAGATGAGGCATGGTATCACAAGTATGACACAGAGACCTCTTTTCCCGGGAAAGATAGTGGCTTCCCGACTGCTACAAATACCAAAGCCTATGGATTCTTTTGTGGAGGTAGAAGGGTCTGAGGCTCTGTGACTAAGTTTCTAGAATTTTAGGGTCCCCCAATTTATCTCAATTGAGTGGTATCACACCCTAACACCATATATAGGGGAGGCATGTCATCAAAAGTATGACATGGACACAAAAGGCAGAATTTGTAAAACCTTTATTGAAATTTCTGGGGTTGGAAAAAACAATCTGCCCTAAACTAAGATGGGAGTAGTCTCCACCATCAAACAATAAACAAAACAGTCCTAGTGAAGTCTGTCAAATCAAAATGGCCTATGCTAAGCAAACTAAATGCCTGCCCCATCTCTTGTATAAAAAGTGTATAAAGGAGAAATGTTTGCAAAGGAAAAATCAGTGTTAAAAAATCGGCTCTCCTCCCCACGTCAGACCTCACGGAGTAAGGCGTTCCTTGTAGGCAGGATGACGCACTCTGGCTCGGGTTCTCAGTACAATAAACCGTTCCAAAACGTGGATAGAGTCCTGCCTGGCTTTCCACGTTAAAGTCTCTCTTTCAGACCTTCAAATAATATTGCAACACACAGTTCACGTAGGTGCCCCTCTGTCGGGCTCAGACCTCTTCAGCAAAAAGTTCAACAAAACTTGCAAAAGGGTTCCCTTCCCCAAGCTTATTTCACTTTGGTTCCCCCTCTGCCGAGCTCTGACTTTTCAGGTGTTGAAGACATCCAAATGTGTGTGGCTTTCTTTACAGCCCTCCGCAGGACCACTTAGACTAAAAGTTCAAGATTTAACTTCCACTCTCCCCTTCACTCAGAGGTAATTCTGGTACTTTGCTTTTGCACTTCATTTGCTTTATCGTGACAAACAATGCATCTTTGACAGAGACTTTCTAGTGGGCTACTTCCTTTCGCCTGACCAGTCAGTTACTCCGTATCCCTGATTCCTCAGCTGTCTTTAGTTCAAAGTTCATTCACAGGTCTGTCTTTCCTCGCGTCTCATCCACACGTGTGCAGGCTTCACTTGCGATATAATGTTGCTACTTTTTTTTTTTTAACTTGTTTATTTTTGGGTTGGCACACAGGAGAACAAATTAGCGTATCAGATCAACACTTTATCACAGCATTAATATACAATTGTTTATCCCCAGACACCCACACCCACTTTTTAGTCCCGGCAATCTTCTGTGGACTGTCTCTTTGCCCCTTAAGTCCAATTCCTGACTCATTCGCTCCCGTCTCCTCCTACCTCGATTCGCCTTCCTCCTTCCTCTCCAGGTTTACGTCATCAAATCCTGGATCTGGCTATCCTCCGGGGCCTGCTCCTCCATCGACTGAGTCTGTTCCCTGTCCGCCGCCCGCTGGGTGTGTTGCACTAGGCGCGGTTTGTATGTCAGTGCCGGGAAGCGTACGTCATAGTCTATCACCGGCGACCAAATGTTTGTGAAACGATGGAGGCGGCCTCTATTTGCCGCCATAATTTTCTCGGCAATGAAGATGTCCCAGATTTTCAACCACCACAACACCGTTAAGGGACCTTACGGAGCCTTCCATGTCCGGGCTATTGTGATTTTAGCAGCCAGGAGTAATTGTGTGATGAGGGCCGCGAGTGCGCCCGATTTTGGGTAGGTGTCTGGAATCGGGGTCCCCAGCAGAAGTGGCTCCGGTTCCAGTGGCAGCGAGATCTGGGTTATGTCTGTGATGATAGCTATACATTGGTCCCAGAAGACCTTCACCACCGGGCATGACCACCACATGTGTAGGTAGGAGGCTGGTGAGCCACACCGACGCCAGCACTATGGGTCCAGCGACTGATTGAAGTGGTGTAGTTGGAGCGGTGGGAAATACCATCTCATGAGCAGTTTATGTGCGCATTCTCGGTTGGTGATGCAGAAAGAAGATGAGTGCGTGCGGGACCAGATATCGGTCCAGTCTTGATCCTGGATTGGATGCCCTAGGTCCTTTTCCCACTGCGCCATATATGTCGCTCTATTTGACAGTAGGTTCCCTTGGAATAATCGATGCAGCGTCGAAATCCGCCCTCGGGCTGGAGGGTCTGCCACCGTTAATTCCAAGGCATCCAGGGTCCGGGTGGCCGCCTCTCGCATCTGGGGGTGTGAGCACCAGTGTCTGATTTGACAGTATGAAAACCTGTCTGACTCTGCGAGATGGAAACGTACTTTTGCATTGGGCGAATGTCAGCGGCTGGGTTCCTTCAAACAGTTGGCTTAGGGAGCTGAGGCCTCCGGCGATCCAGTTTTTAAAGTTCGAGGGGGGAGATCCTGGTGAGAACGCCGGATTGTGGAAGACCGGGGCTGAGGGGCCCAGGGCTCCCGGGATACCTCTGGATTTGCGGGCCCAATCCCATGCCTTCAACGTTTGCTTGGTTGAGGACAGAATAGCTGGCCACGCCTGGCGCAGCGAGGTTGGCAGATGTAAAAGAAAGCGCAGTAGGAGGGGTAATCGGGATTGCTCTATGTCCGTCCATTTGGGGCGCACTGACACTATAGTCCAAGCCCGGGTGTGAGCTATCTGCGCCGCCATTTGGTATTTTAGGAGGTCAGGGACCCCTAGGCCTCCCTGGTCTGGGGCACATAGCATTGTCCTCCGTGGAATGCGGGCCTTCTTCCCCCTCCATATGAATCCAAATATCTTCCTCTGAAGTCTCTGTAGGTGGGGGCGAGGGACTATGATGGGAAGAGCTGAGCAGGCGTATAGGAATCGTGGCAACAGATTCATTTTACAGGCCGTGATACGACCTATCAAGGATATTTCCTGCTTGAGCCAGGCGTCTAGGTCTTTTTCCAAAGTTTTCATCAGGGGCGGGAAGTTTATCCGATAGATGTCTCCAGGGTTAGCGGGGATCTGCACCCCGAGGTAGGGGATGGATGTGTCACTTAGTGGGATCGGGCACTGGGCGCTGAACGATGCCTTGTCTCTCTTATCTAAGCCTATCCCCAATGCTGTCGATTTCACCAAATTAATGGCAAATCCGGACATCTTCCTGAATCTGTGGATTTCCGCTAGGGCGGCTCTTAAGGATTGAGAGGTGTCTGTAATGGTTAGCATCATGTCATCAACGTAGAGCGCGATCTTGTGTTGGGTGGGGCCCACTTGAAGGCCTTAGATTCTGGAGTTGAGGCGGATCCGCTGGGCCAAAGATTCCATAACCATAGCAAACAGTAGGGGGGAGAGTGGGCAGCCCTGTCTGGTGCCGCATGTTAGGGAGATCGGGTTAGTTAGCAGGCCGTTCACTCTGAGAAGGGTGGTCGGGGTTTGATAGTTCGCTAAGATTAGCTTTAAGAAGGTGGGCCCAAAGCCGAACGATTCCAGGGTGAGGCGGAGGAACGACCAGTCCACTTTGTCGAAAGCCTTGGTCGCGTCCAAGGCTAGCAGGGCGAGTTTCTTCGAGCCTTGCCTGGCTATCTCGATCAAGTTGAGGACTCTGAGTGTATTATCCGTGGTGGCTCTGTTTAGAATAAATCCCGTCTGGTCTGGGTCTATGATGTCCGGAAGAAGCTTCGCTAATCGGTTTGCTAAGACCTTCGAATAAATATTCGCATCCAGGTTTAATAAGGAGATGGGTCGATAAGCTGCTATATCGTTGGGGTCTTTTCCTGGTTTCAGCGCTAATACTATTATCGACTCTTTCATTGATGGGGTTGTTGATCCGTAAGTGGCGAAGGAGTTGAAGAGGGTTGTCATTGGGGTTAGTAGCGGGGGCCGAAAGAGTTTGAAGAATCGGGACGAAAAACTATCCGGGCCCGGGGCTCTAGTTCGTAAGCTTTTAATAGCCTTGTCGATTTCCTCGCTGGTAATCGGGGCCTCCAATTCTTCTCTATTAGTAGTTGAGAGCTTTGGCAAGGCGGCTTCCCGCAGGTAAGACTGCTGCTCTTCATGGGGTTTTTGGGTAGTTGACATGGTTTCGGTTACGTGAGCCTCTGCAATTCTCAGCTTATCCCGATCTGCGAATTGGACTGCACCCTGGGGGTCTCGGAGGCCTATTATAGTGTTCCTTCTCTTGATTCTTGCCAGTTTTTCCACCAGGAATTTATTTGCTTTGTTTCCTCTGGCGTAGTAGCTTTGCTTCGTTTTGGTTAGCAGCTGGGCTGTGTCTTCTGCGTAATGGGCCTCTAGTTTCTTCCGGGCCGTCTGCAAGGCTCGGTAGGTTCTCGGGGACCAGTTTCTAGCCTTACACGCCGTCTCTGCCTCCAGGACCTTGTCTTCTAGGATGCGGCGGGCCCGTTGCTTTTGTTTATCGTAGGCCGCTCCTCGGGAGATCAGTACCCCTCTCACCACGGCCTTCATTGCGTCCCATGTATTCGCTGGGGAGGTATCTTCGTTTTTATTGTCTTCGAAGAACTGTTTGATTGTTTTAGCTACTACGTCTCTGGTGGCCATGTCATTTAGGATCGGGTCATAAAGAGACCATCTGCGTCTTGGGGACGGGTCCGGATTATAAGCTCTTAGCGTTAGCATTATGGGTGCATGGTCTGAATGGATTCTGGGGCCTATGAGGACATCGTATGTGTATGACAGGATTTGCGGAGATGCCAGCAGGAGGTTGATGCATGAGTAAGTTCTATGCACATAAGAATAGCATGAGTAGTCGCGCTCCTCTGGGTGGAGGATCCTCCAGGTATCCACCACTTCGAAGGTTCGGAACAATTTAAGCAGAGCAATCGCCAAGCCGAAGTCTCCGCGGGCTGGGGGGTGTGATCTGTCTACGAATGGGTTGGGGACTCCGTTGAAATCTCCCCCGATGATGGTCTGACCCTCAACAAACGGTAGGAGGGTGCTTTCCAGGGCCGAGTAGAATGCTTCCTGCTCTTGATTCGGAGCATATACTGAGATCAACGTATATAGTTGGCCGAGAATTCAGCATTTCACCGCCATGAAGCGGCCATCGGGTGCCCGCTTAGGTCCAGGATTTGAAGCTTCAAATCTTTTGCGATTAAGATGGCCGTGCCACCCTTCTTTGTTCCATTCGATGCCAGGAACTGCAGTGGGAATTGCCGATCTCTGAGCCTCGTGAAGTCCGCTGGGATCAGGTGTGTCTCTTGTAGGAAGACAATAGAGGCTTTGTCATTCTGGATGCGTTTTAGGATCGCTTTCCGCTTCTGTGGGGCGTTGAGGCTGCTTACGTTCAACGTTAGAAACCTTAGTTTCTGGATCGGCGGGGGAGCCTCCTGGGTGCCCTCTGGGGTGGGATACTGTTCCTCGTGGGGGGGCTGGGGGTATTCAGTTTTAATTTCATGACTCAGAGTTAGCTAAGTCTTCCTGCGGCCGGGTTTTCTGTATCCTCCAACGGGAGGGTAGCTTTTTATCTGAGTAGGCCAACCAACGGGTGGGCGAACTTAAACGAGAGGGCGAACTCCTGACTGTGTGGGGGGGGGCCAGGATTTTCAGCGCGGCCACCACCACGGCCAACGGGGCCCAAACAGTTTTCCTCGCCAACGGGGCGGGGGTCGAACCATTGAGATCGGCTCGGCTCCAAAGGTGGGTAGGTGACATACTCCTTGGAGTGGGGACTGGGCCGTTCGGGCCCGCGGTGTTGCGATGCTTCGTTTTGGCTCCAGAGTCGATCTTAGCACAGTGGGAGCAGAGATCTAGATCATTTCATCTTTCAGCGCCTTTGTGCTTTAGACCAGGGTTGTTGCTGCTGTCTTTGGGGTGATTGATCTGGTTCCTCTGGCGGGAGGTGTGGACCGGGGGTGGGTGAGGTCCCTGGAGAGCTCGGGTGTAAAATAGATTTCGCGTCCTCCAGATGGCTGATTTTACGCAGGGTTCCCTGGTACGAAAATTGTAAAGTAGCGGGGAAGAGCCATCGGTAGCGGATCTGCTGGCTCTGGAGGAATAGGGTCAAGGGCTTGAGAGCTCTCCTTTTCTGTATGGTGATCGGGGAGAGATCTTGGTATATCTGCAGGGGGGTGCTCATGAATGACAGTTCATCTTTGGTGCGGCTTATCGCCGAGATGGCCTCTTTGGTAGCATAGAAGTGGACTCTAGTGATCACATTCGTCGAGCTCTGTTTTCTAAGTCCTCTTGCTTGAATGGGAGGATCTCGTTACTGGACTGGAGCGCTTGGATCTCGCGTCGCATTTCTATTATTGTTGCATCGTGGTTCTGGGTCAAGTCTTCGACCTCTCCTATCCTCTGTTCCGCTTCCGTGAGTCGTTGGTCCGTCTGTTCTAGTCGTGTGGTGAGTTCGGACATGCAGGACCGGAACTCGGCTTTAATGTCCCACATGAAGGCCATCAAGTCATCTCTGGTGGCGAGGTTACCTTGCTCCTCTGGGGGCTTCTGCGGGGTGAGTTTAGGCGGGGGGTCCGGTTTCCTTGTCCTGTCTGTTGCTGAGAGCATGGTGAAAATGTCCGTGGTTTTGGCTGGTTTGGTGAGTCTCGACATTTTGCTAGGGCTGAGACTCTGAGGATCCTCCTCTGGCTGGGTAGCCGGGGGTGGTCGGGACGCGGCGAGCTCCTTGTCCGGGAGGGTGAGGGATGAGGCCTCCCCCAGCGATGTCTTTCGGGGGAGAGGAGGATTTGCCCGCCGTATTTATTTTAAGAGTTGCAGTGTCTATATCCAGGTATTGCCACTCTTGGATGTTGTGGGAGGGTTGGTTCAGCTTGAGGCAGTTGCCCTCCTTACCAGGGGGCTGCAGCTATCAAGGATGATAGGTGTGGCGGGTGGAGTGGGCAGGGGCGCCCCAGGAGATTATGGCGGCAGGAGATGTAGGGACGCCTTCAGAAGGAGGTTGAGGAGTGAAGTTGTGAATCCAGGGGGGGTAGCAGCGATACATGGCCCGCTCCGGGCAACCAGAATCCCGGATGGTAGAGGCCACTTTCCTCAGCTGCCGAGGTATCTGGTGGGCAGGGGCGCCCCAGGAAGCTGGAGAGAGGCACTGGATCCGGTGCCGGGGAGACTATAGACTTTGGCCCGCAGAGAGAGCATGTATCCTTCAATGGAGAGGGGGGGGTGGGCACCCACCCGGCCGGGCCTCCAACACCATCTCCGGGGTGCTGGGCCGCAGGGCTGGGGACAGATGTGAAGTCTCGGGAGGCAAATGGAGGCCTCAGGCTGCAGGCAGGGTCACCTCGGAGGAAGACGCCGCCGTCCCGCCAACCCCCGGAGCCGATAGTTGCAGGTGAAGGGGGTGGGGGGGTGGATGAAGAGCCCTCGCCCCCGCACCCAGTCCGGAATCAGGAAGGCTCCGGGGGCTCGGTCGTCTTTCCAGGGAGCTGGGCCGCCGCGCGGATGAGGGTTGGGGAGCTCCGGAGGCTCTCCTCCAGTAGGGCCTCCCTCTGAAGTGTGTTCGTCGGGTCCGGCAGGCAGGAGAGTCGGCCGGCTTGGGGTGGCTCCGCTGGGGCTCAAGCTGCTGGCGGGGCCCTCCGGAGGAAGGAGGGAGATGACGCCAACTCTAGTCTCTGCTCCAGCGGACACCGACGATGAGTGGGGGGGGAGGAGCGGGTGGAGAGCTCCCGGACCCGAGCCCAGGTTCCAGGCAGGAGGGAGGGCCTTGGGGTCCGGAGCGGCCGCCTCCTCAGCAGCCCCCGACAGCGAGGGAAATGTACTATAGGCGTCTAGCCACTGGGCGTCGGAGGAGATGAGGGGCCTGGGTCACGGCCGCCATCTTGGCTCGCTGTAGTGAGGCATCCGCGCCAAGTTCCCCAGCCGCGTTTTCGAAGCTCCTGCAGCGTTTATCTTCAAAATTGGAGCGGTGGATGTGGGAGTGGTTCCGCCAGCCTCTCCCGTCAGAGGAACAGCAGTGGTGTTGCTGGAGCCGGCTAAATCTTAGTTGAGGCCGCGGGTCCCTACGGAGGCCATCAACGGAGCAGCCTCATCAGTGTTGCTACTTTAACACACACCGGTCTCACAAGTCGCTTGCCAACTCACGGGTTGCATGCGTTTCTTTCTTGGTTTTACAATTTCCAATCCACAAGTCAAGGTTAATATCACAGGCTCGACCTTGCCGCCCCAACTCTGCTGTTCATCCAGGAGGGTCGCATGCCTCCTCGAAACACAATGCAGTCTTCACTTGCGGAATCTGGCCTTCTTCACATGTCTTTCGTGGCCTGTTGGAGACAACAACCTCCAGTAGGGAACTCTTGGGGTTTTTGACCCGCTGTAGGTGAGTGGTCATTGACAAGTGTGAACTTTCTCCCTAGAAGGTAGTACCTGAGATTGACAATTGCCTATTTGTTTGTTTGTTTGTTTGTTTTATTTCTAATGCGCTCCAGACCCGTAGGTAGAAGGGCGCAGCAGGTAGGATAATGCGAAACTTACATTGTTACAGATTATACAGGATACAGTAAAAGTTATACATATTATACAAGATACAGTAATGGATATTATAGATAATATACAAGTTGTGCAAATTATACAAATTATACAAATTATACAAGTTACAGTAATAGTATACAAATGTATACAAATGTGCAGGACCATCATCGTGCAGGTCGATGAGTTACATAGAGGATGGTACGCATAACATATCGTGGGAAGGAGGAGAGGGACAAGTGTCAAGTCTGGGAATATTATAAGCCTAAATCTAGTGGTCGTTGGAGATAAGATATTGGATAGCATTCCTTCTGAATAGTGAGTACGGCTGGTCTGCTCTTAGATTGTTGGGTAATAGATTCCAGGTTTTGGCCGCCTTCACAGGGAAACTATTCCCACCGACCGTGGTAAGTTTCAATCTAGGTACTACCAGACAGTTAGTATTGGTAGCTCTGGTAGGTCTAATAGAGTTTTTTTTTTGCATTTTGTTCGTGAGGTAGCTTGGGGCGGCGTTGTTAAGAGCTTTATGTGTCAGGGAGATAATTTTTAATTGAATTTTGTGGTTTGTAGATAACCATTTGTGTTGGCGTCTAATGGTGGAGATGTGTGTTCTTTTGTTTATGCCAAGCGCTGCTCGCAAAGCATTATTTTGGAGCGTTTGAAGTTTCTGTATGGTGGATTTGTTGGCACCACTGTAAAGGGCGTTACAGTAGTCGATCCTGGAGAGGATAAGTGCTCTAGCCAAGATCAAGCAACTGTCATTAGAGAGGAAGGGCTTGCCTGCTCTTATCAGTTTGCAGGTGTATGCGGTGGTAGAGGCCAAGGATTTTAGTTGTTTGTCGAAAGATAGTGTGGAATCCAAGTAGAAACCGAGGGTTTTTACTTCCTTGGAGACCCTGATAGGGTTTCCATCAATATTGAAGGAGGAGAATTCCTGACCTAATTTTTTGGTGTTCATATGTGTTCCCAGGATTATCAACTCCGTCTTGTCGTCATTCAAGCACAAGCCATGTGTGGCCATCCATGCTTGAATAACGAGATATACCCTATTCACCAATTCCGAGTCCTTCCTATGATCCCCAGAAAGCGGGAGGAGAATCTGTGTATCATCTGCATAGTTAGTGTAGGTGATACCCAGAAGGTCTAGATCATCGAACAAGGGCTTGGTGAAGATATTGTATAGGGTAGGCGAGACACAGGAGCCCTGGGGAACGCCACATAATATAGGGGTAGGGTCAGCTGCGGCCGATGGGGAAAAAACTCTCATTGTTCTTTCGCTGAGGAAGGATTCGAGCCATTTGATGGCCTCAGGAGAGAAATGGGCAGCAGAATCCAGGTGTTTGCAGAGTACCTTGTGATCGACCAAGTCGAATGCTGCAGAGAGATCCAGTAGGAGCAGGAGTGCTGTTCCCCCTCCATCCCTCAGCTCGTCGACCTGCGTCTTTAAATCAATTAAGGCGGTTTCTGTTCCATGAAGTGGACGGAAACCAGATTGTCTTGCTCCTAGGAGCTTATACAGGTCAAGGTGTTTTTGTATCTGAATATAGGCAGCTTTGTCCAATATTTTGAGGAGGAATGGCACAGTGGTAATAGGGCGGTAGTTGGTTGGGATAAGTGGGTCTAAGGTCTGTTTTTTGAGAAGTGGGAGCACCCAGGAATGTTTTAAATTGGCTGGGATACTGCCTGATGTGAAGGAGGCATTGATTAATTTAGAGATAAATGGTGAGAGGTCTCTGGCAGCATCTTTTATTAACTGTGCTGGGCAGATATCACCCTTGCAGTTGGAAGGTTTGAGTGAGAGAATGATTTTTTCTACTTCTAGTGGGGATGTTTTGGAGAATTGAAATTTGTTGTTTGCCTCTGGTGGGATACTATATGTAGAGGTGTTAGGGTAGTGCTGAAGGTTGAGCATATCTTTTTTTTGTTGTATTTTGGTTTGAAGTGTATTGATTTTATTTGCTAGCGCATTTTGAATATCTGTGCACCAGGTCTTATCCTTGGTAACTAAGTCTGGTATGGCTATTGGTGACTCTAATTCCTTCAGTATGGCGAAGAGTTCTCTCATGCTAGAATTAGAGTTGGTGATACGTTCATCATAGGAGTTCTTTTTTGCAAGGTTCACTTCTTTTTTGAAGTGAGAGGAGATGGAGGATAGTTTTGCTTTATTTTCGATAGAGGGACATAGTCTCCAGGAGTTTTCACTTTTTCTTTTTAGGAGTCGTAAATCTCTCAATTGGGGAGTGAACCATTTGTTAAGGTGCGCTTTGGGTTTGCTTTTTCTAAGTTTGAGCGGGGCGATTTTGTCCAGTGTGTTGAGCATAATTTTGTTATATTCTTCAACTAGAGTACTAGGGTCTAGATTGTCCGATAGAGCGTTTAACGTGGGTAGGATGGCAGGGATGACTTTTTCCGCTGTAATACTCTTTTTGTTTCTGGTTAGACAAGGCGGGGCTAGCAATGGGACCGTCGGAGAGGGTCTGGCTGTAGATAGGTTAAAGGTTACAAGAGAGTGATCTGTCCATGATTGGGGAGAGATGGAAGTGATGGAGGCTGTGCAGTTGTAATCTGCTATCCAGTCTAGTATTCTCCCTTTGGAGTGAGTGGGTCTGTTGACTTTCTGAGACAGGCCTGATGCATTGATGGTATTGGCTATGTCTGAGGCTTGTTTGTCCGTGGGGTCATTAAAGCCAAGGTTAAAATCTCCTAATAATAGAAGCTGGGAGGTAGGTTTAAGGTTGTTGGTGATCAGGCTATGCAAGTCCTCGTCGAAGGTACCGAGAGGACCTGGGGGTCTATAAATTAGGTGGATGGTGAGGGTTTGTATGTTATTTATCTGGAATTTGACCGAGATATTTTCACAGGATTGTAGGGTTTGAGGAGGGGATGTTCTGAGAGAGAGGCTCAATTTGGAAATGATGGCAATTCCGCCACCTCGTGTGCCATCCCTATCTTGTCTTGTTATGGTGTAGCCTTCTGGAATGGCTAGCATTAGAGATGGTCCAGCTGCGTTATGTAGCCAGGTCTCGGTTACTGCCAGGAAGTCCAGATTGTGTTCTGTAATGAGGTCGGCTATGTCGAGGGCATGGGCGACAAGGGATCTCGCATTCAGGAGTGCTCCTTTGAGTACTAGCGTCTCTTTGGGCATGTTTACAAGGTACTCAAATTCCAATACAGAGTAGTTCTACTCACGTGGGAAGTTTATGACTAGTGAATAGGGTGGGGGGGGGTTCTTATCCATCGCAAATTGGCGATAAAACTGCTCCTAACACTGTGAGAGAGGCATCAGTTTGTAACACAAGTTCTTTAGAAAAGTCTACTACTTTTAGGATTGGGTTCTGACACAAGGTTTGTTTTAGGTTGTTGCAACATGCATCGTCCTCATCATTCCAATGAATCTTCTGGGGTTCATTTCTTAGCTTCTCTGTTAATCTGGCTGTACAATCTGAAAAATTTGGGATAAACCTACAGTAATAACCAATCAATGCTAGGAATGCCCTGAGGTCTCTTTTTTTCTTGGGTGTGGGGGCGTCTAGGACGGCTTTCACTTTCTTGCTGGGGCTGGACACTGCTATTGCCCACAAAGAAGCCTAGGTATTTCACGGCCAATTGAGCTACCTTACATTTGGATGGATTAGCAGTTAAGCTGGCCTCTCTGAGGCTTCTCATAATAGTAGAAAGATTAAAAAGGTGGTCTTCCCAAGTTTTACTATTTTTTAATTTTTTTTTATTTTACTTGTTACAATTTACAATTTTTTTTTACAAGAAATGAAAAGAAAATATGAGTCTCTACTCCCTCCTTCTCTTCTCTACTTCTAATAAAATGTTTCCTGAGTCCAAACTAACAAACCGGACAAACCGCTCCTTCGAAGTTCCAGGCTCACGGCCAAGTTCCTGTTTATAGTCTTAAAGCTTCAAGTTCATCAAGACTGGGAAACCGCAATCACATAAGTAGTGTTATCCCCCTCAATTAGGCGGTTCCACCAATCCTTTTCGTCACACGTTCTCGACTCCTTAAATAAGTGGCCCAAGTGTGCGGTTCTCAGCTTTGCCAGGTTCGTACACAATAGCAATAAATGTCAGAGCGTCTCTTTTTGCGACTTGACTTTACAGAACCGGCAGCTATTGTCCAGTGTTAGTTTTCTTATGGTTCTAATCTCATTCGTTGGCAAGAGATTAATTCATACTCGTAGAAAGGTGTCTCTCAGAGTCTTATTTGGAAATTTTTGTTAGGTAGTTCGGGAGGGCATTAAGGCCTCGTGTTATTGATGGCAAATGGCTTATCAATTTACTTCTGTATTCTGGAGCTGTCGTCTGTATACAATCGTATTCCCGCAGTTTTTGTTTTACTTTATTCAGATTTTGAATAAGTTCTTCTTCAGAGCCATTTATCTCTTCAAGGATTTTGTGATTTTCTTTCGTTCAAAGCATCAGAAGTTTGCTTTTCTGTTCTTTAATTTCTGTGTGGATAATAGACATTACGTTCAGGCGGTTACTGGTTAGAGACTTCCTGTAAAGCATTAATGAGTTTCTGGCAACCATCGACTCCAGTGATTGCAGACAGAGTTCCTGGCGTATGGACTTTACTGGTGTTGATAGCGGTAAATTCAGTGTGTTTTTCCAGAACATTCCTTCCATACGTTTCCAAAATTCTTGTGGTATAGTAGGCATGTCGTCCGCACCATAAATCAAAGAAGGGACCACCTTTCCCTTATAAAACTGGATCAAAGGCATTGCTGTAAATCGACCAAATCATCTGTCTATTACTTTAGCCTGACTTGCCAATTTTCTCGCCTTTTCCAAGAGGTGATGTTGCATCGGGCACTCTTTTTTGTTGTTACTTAAAATGACCCCCAGGTATTTAAATTTCTTCACTTGTTCCATCTTCTCACCTTCCAGGGTCCAACTGAAGATCTCAGTCCTGGTGTTTTGTTTCTCCATAATCATCACTTTGGTTTTGGCTTTGTTGATCTGTAAGTTGTTCTTCCTTATGTGAGTTGCCAATTCATTTAATCGGCGTTGTAAGCCAATTGGGGTGTAATCCATCAAAATGAGATCGTCCGCATAAAGCAACCTCGGAATCCTGACCCTCCCTACTGTTGGAGGGAAAGACCGGATCTCCTGATCGGTTTCTTCGATGTCCCAAAGGTATGAGTTTGTTGGTGCAAGAGGGCACCCTTGTTTGGCTCCTTTTGCAGTGGGAATTGACTCTGATAACATCCCTCCTTGATTTAGACGCACTCTGATAGAAGTGTCTTGGTGAAGGGCTCTGATGGGCCCTAAGATGCTTTCCGGGCAATTTTTTGTTATTAGTTTATCCCAGAGAATTTCACGGTTGACATGGTCAAAAGCCTGGACCAGGTCAATGAAAGCGAGATGGATCTTCGGACTTCCTTCCTGGATCTTGCTTTTTAAGGTGCTTAGTAGAAGAATGTTTGGTGCCGTTCCTGTGTCTTTTACAAACCCAGATTGTAAAGGGTCCTCGTGTCCTGATGACTAGCCCATTTTTGGAAATTTTCCAGCAATAATGAACCAAACACTTTCCCGACTACATCTAGAAGTGCGATTGGTCGATAGTTCTTGGGTTGGTCTCTGGGCCCTAGTTTGTAAATATGAACGATGGTCGCTGTCGTCCATGAGGCAGGTATATAGCTTGTTTTAGTACAATTTTTTATTACCTCATAGATGAAATCAGTCCATTCCGTAGGGTGCTCCTTCAGGTCTGCATTAGTAATGCCGTCGGGCCCCGGGGCTCTCGAATTGTTCAAACGAACAAGTTTTCTCTTAATATCTTCTCGGTCCCAAGTATTCTCCCATGCTGGTTTTAAAAGATTTTGGTTGGAAGATATGTTTATCGATTCTTGTTTTGGGAGAGCAGAATATCCAGCTTTCTGAAATAACTTTGTGAAGTGGGTCGACCACGCTTCTTCTCCCACAAAGTTATTAGATTGTTTTGTGGATCTGAGATAGTTCTAATTAGAGTCCAAAAATACCTGGTTTTCCTGCTGCACACTGTCTTCAGCATACCAGCGGCATCAGTTTGATTAATGGACTCTGTGTTGTCTAAGCCAGCTTTTATATGACCTTATTGCTACTTTTACCTCGTTCGTCAATTCTGGAGTGTTAACTTTTTTTGCTTGACGCTTTCATTTCCTTAGTTTTTTTCTCTCTTCCACGATGCTTTTGTTGAATTCGTGTAGATGAGTTTTTATCTTATTATTTGGCCAAGCCTTTCTTTTAACTTCGAAAGCTTCTAACAGAGGCTGATAATCGATATTGTTTTTCCCATCTGTTAAACGGTTTGCCCTACAGATGTTAGTGTAGGTATCTAAGTTCTCTGACTGCGCTGGCGGGCAATCTTAGTTTTGATCCGAGGGGGGGGTTGGCCAACTGCCATGTAGAGCGGACGCGTCTCCTGAGAGCTCCGTGCTGATGTGCCATTATAAGCTGTTTTAAGTGACTTTAACGTGCTCCAGAACCCTACAAGTTGCACCATCCGCCGCAGAACCTCTTCAGCAACCTTTCGAACCGTCTCCCAGGCGGAGAAGTGACGGCTAACGCCTTTACCCGGCGTGCGCAAAGTACCGGTGAGCAGATCCAAAATGGCGGCTCCCACGCCCTGATTCCTCGAAGGACCGGAGTGCACTATCACCACCGAGGACGCTGCCCGCCGGTGGGGGGAGAGGATCCTGGGCTGCCGACCTGTGCCGGCCAGAGAGGAGGGAGCGGAACAGCTGCGCTCATCGACTGAGAGGACCGACCCTGACACCCCTGCCGGACAGCACCCTGCCTGCGGCACGCGACTGGGCTGAGGAGTGCCCTGGATAGTCGCGAGGGGCCCTGGCGTGAGCAGCGGCCGGCCGGTGCCGCAGAGGTAGGCAGGCGCGAGGGGAGACCAGCCCAGACATACACATTGGCAGCTGGGTGCGTGGGGCCCGTGGCCGCGCATTACTCTGCCCCCCTGCACCTGACTTCGCCGCTGGCGGCAACGCAAGAACTTGGGCTTGCCTCCCTGGGGTGCTGTGACCCCGGCTGTTTTTTTGCCCCCGCCTGCACAAACCTTCATTGGGGGGAGGTGTAGAAGAAAACACCTGGCCCCTGCCTGCAGCCTGACGTTCCGGAGGACCGTGAGGCCCACTCCTCGGGGAGTCCCAGTACTCCCCCACCACCCAAGCTCGTCTCCCGCTCCACAGCCGACAACTGGGAGGGCCGTCCGGCGCACAGCACGCCCGCTGGAACTGAGGTACCCTTTGCTTCCCGAAATTGGCCTGCTGCCCCGCATCGGCATCTCACGCACGCTTGCGCCAACAGTTTGAGGTGTGAGTCCTGCGCACCTTCTCGGCCACGCCACCCTGGGCACCGTGGATGCACGGGGCCTCAGCCTTCGCCCATAATCAGCGCCAAGGGGCCTTCACGGATTACTCTCCACGGTGATGGGTACCCTGCACACACAGAGCAGGGGAAGGCCGGAGCGTGTACGCCCGCACCCACGGGCAGCCTGCAAGATAGGCGACCACACGTTGCCCCTCCTCGCCACTGGGGACTGGCGGAGCCGCCCTTCAGACAGCGCGGCAGCTCCTTGCCTTTCTTTGTGGCGGCCCCCTGAGGCCCCAGGACAGCTTCATATCATTGCCTCGTGGGTCCCGCGCCGGCAACAAGAGGCACCCCTCCACGGCTGCAGCCGGCAGCCTCCCGCCTACGCTCCCGGTGTTAGGGAGAATTCTCTGTTTAGGCTGAATTTCCTAACCTAGTGAGTCCCCCAGCAGCTTTGCTGGATTTCTGGAGTTTGTTTTTTTCTCCTGCCAAGAGTGAGACTCTTTCTCCCACTCTTGGACATGATTTGTGGTGTTCCTTTGACTGTTAATGTGTTTTATGGGCTATGGGGTCCTTTACTCCATAGGGTCTAATGTGTTTTTACTATGTGTGTTACACAGCACCCTCCGTGCAGTGACACAGGGGTGTCATAGTGACACCCCACCATAGACTCCATACCCTGGGACTGACTACTGTCGTCTCCCAGGGCATGTAAAGTCACCATTGCTTTACTAGTCCCAAATTATGAACAGAAACCAGTACAAACTATCATATTGTGGACGTACTGGTCGGGGCAATTCGATTGCCCCGGGGTCTGTTAGTCGTGGGGGCACGTCTCCGTCCCCCCTGATCGAGTTTTGGCTGGTGGCAGAGGATACTACTTTTTATATTCAACCGCGAATATTTCTCTATGGGATTTTCCCATTGTTCGAGGCTACCAACTTTAATTATTTAATTCTCATAGCCTCGAACATACTGCCGGTTTATTTATTTATTAATTCGCCGGTTGGTATTTTTTGCCAGGACTCGATTCTAAAATGGCGTTTGTGTTCTCTTCTGTGACTCCAACCCAAGTCGAGCCCTTTGTTCCACTTTTTGGCGGGCTTCTCCACAGAAGCCTCCAAAAGTGGTGCCACTCTGTCTGGGTACCACAAGGAGTGTGGGAGAGGGTTTAGGCACCCTGGACTGAGTTACCTTGGTAACTCAAGTCGCACTCTTGTGCGATTGGCCCAAGTGGTGAGCCGGCCGGCTCACCACTTAGCATGTTTGATTGACAGCTAGGCTGAGTGAATGGGGCTGTGCTGCATAAAAGCAGGGCTTTTCGGACTGGAACTTCAGAAGTCGCCACAGGACCCGAGAATCCGACGAGGGAGAAGCTGAGCCGACCTGCTACGACGACACCACCGGTGGAGCCCTGCGGAACCGACTCACCACTTCCCGACGACAGAGAAGATCTCCCGGCTGGAGAGTCTTCTTCCCCTGACTGGTGGGCACAACCAGTTTACCTTCTTTTCCTCGCATCCCAGGACGTCTTGTGGTCGAATTGCCCGTGCCAAGCACCCCGGCAACCGGATAGCCACTTAGCACTGGACCGGGAATAAAAGGACCGCTCCTTTTAACTGAGAACTCCGCGGCTGGTTTCTTCCCTGGCAGTGCAACGGACTCCTGTCTTCCTCCACGACGAGATCCTCTCTTCCCCCGGACGAAGCACCGACTTGCATCCGCTGCCAGGAACAACTGCCCCCGCTGGAGTATTCTCACCACTTTAAGGTACCGTGTCCACCAGGCCTCCCTTTCTAATGATTGATACAAGGTAATAATAATCCCTTAACCTTCTGGACTGGGCTGGCCGCCTTGACCATCTAACTGGTCCCTTTCTTTTGGTCCAACTCTTTCTGAACCTTTGAGACTTTTGTGCACTTTTCAACTGTGTGACCTTGGACACATTTCGTTCCGATCCTCTTAAAGTGGATCCGGCTTTCTGAACTCTAACTTCACGGTTTGACTCTGCCTTCTTCTCTTGCTGTGTTCTTTTGAAAGTGTTGGGATCTGTTTCAATTTATGCTCTGCCTTTCTCTCCCTTTTAAACCGAATTATTGGAGTGCCATCTGCGTTAAGCGCTCATTGCTGTCTGAAAATAAGTGGGGCTTTACTTAAGACTTGTCTAATATTCTTTTAAGGGAGTGTATATCTTTTAGTGACCGTGTTTTTGAACTGCTTAATATTAGTGCCTTTGTGTTTTGTTAGATGTGGTTTTAAATAAATAATCTCTCTTTTACACCAAGCTCTGGTCAGTGTTTGCTTGTTCTACTGTGTTCTTTTGACCTATTGTGAATACTCTGTATACTGCCTAACTCTTCTTGAGGGAAGTCTGACTGCTCAGCCACAGCTACCAAGTGAATCTGTGTGGTACAGACTGCTACTAAGTGGGTTTACTGCCAAACACCTGTAGTCTTAAATCTTTTGCAGTGGTCCCAGAGGGAACGGCACAGGTTTCTGCCTAACACCCGGCACTCTCGGTGTGGTGAGGCCCTGCGCTAACGATATGTCCGGGAGAAACGGCTGCCCAAGCAACGCCAGACCATGATGGACACCTTTGCAGCCAGCGAATCCCCAAATTCCGAGGGCACAAACAAGGCGGCCTCGGACGCTCAACCTAACCTCACGGCAGCAGCGGCCACAGAGCCTAGTAACACCCAGATTCTCGAAGCCATCAAACTTTTCCAGGCAACGATGGAAAACAAAATCGACGCAGTTGCCACAGTCCTGGGCCTCCAGCGTCAGAACGTCCGATCCCTGGCCGGCAGGACTGAGGCGCTTGAAACGCAAGACCGGGAAAACACAGAATCCAAAACTCGCCTCCTTCGAGACATCGATGAGCTTCAGCAAAGGGTCAAAAACTTGGAGGACAGAGCTGAGGAGGCGGAAAGGAGGGCTCGACGGAACAATATACGTCTCCTCGGGCTGTGAGAGTGTTCCGAAAGCTCTGACCCCACTAACTACATAGAGAACCTCTTGCTACAGGAGATGGGAGCAGGAAAACTCTCCCAAGGCTTCACCATCGAATGGGCCCACAGATCCCTGGCTAAGGAACCACCACCAGGGGCCCCACCCAGGACAGTGATAGCGAAAGTTCTCAACTACAGGGATCGAGAAGTTATTCTGGCCTTTTCCCGAGCAGGTGGCCAAATCCAACGGAACTCTGCTAAAAATTGCCATTTACCCCGATTACACTTTTCAGGTCCAAATGAACAGAGCACGCAGTTCATACACACGAAGGCCAGATTAAAAGCCGCCAGGCTGCGTTATATGCTCCTGTATCCTTCTAGAGTTAAAGTGCTGCATAACAATAAGGCGCACCTGTTCGACACCCCGGCTCAGGCCAGGGACTGGATGGACGGTTTACAGATCCCTGATATTGAGGAAAAGAAGCGCAGACCGAGATAACACTCCTGTCATCTTGGTGGGAATTATACATTCTTGAGCCTCTACACAGCTGAATGGATCCTCCATGTGGAGACCCGGAGTCCAAGTTCACTCCACCCCCTGGAAAGTTTCTTCCTTTTGGGTATATATACCCGCCCGTAGGGCACCTGGAGACCAATGCACGGTCCGACGGAGCAGAAACAGGACAGTCATAACGAGGGTGACCTCGCTGGGCCAGTTCTATGTTTGGGGATTTCACAGTTAAGGGTGGGGGGGTGGGAATCGGCGAGTTTCTGCACAAGTTGGGAACATACACTGGGAAATACCGAGACCGCGGGAGCCATCCACACGCAATGCAGCACCATCAAGTCCTCGAGCTCCACTTGTTACATACAACAAACCACATAACGCATATGGCTGACACAATAAGGGTTGTTACATGGAACGTCAGAGGCTGAACAGCTTCGTTAAACAACAGCGTGTCCAAACCTACCTGAAGAGATGCAAGGTTGGAATCGCCATGCTGCAAAAGACTCACTTAACTGCTAAGAAACTGGAAGCCCTGTCCAAAACTTGGCGTGGCACCCTAATAGGTTTGGCTTACTCCTCTTACGCCAGAGGGGTTCTGATTTGGATTGCCTCCACTGTTCCTTTCAGACTTACTAGCACTAAAACAGACAACGAGGGTAGGATGGTGGTGGTGTGCGGCTCCATCGAGGGCAAAGAGGTATGCCTGGTCAGCACTTACGCACCCAACCACGACGCGACTACCTTCTTCCATTCCCTTTATACGCGACTCACCCCGTATATGGACAGAATTATGATGAGGGGAGGGGGTGACCAAAACTGTACCCTTGACCCTCTACTGGACAGATCAGGTAACAAACACGATCGCCCCTCCCCTCCCCTCCGGCCAAAATACTTTCCAAACTAATCCAACAGTTGCAACCCAGTGATCTTTGGAGGGTCCAGCACCCGGAGCAACGAAAGTATTCCTTCTACTCCCCACCTCATGCCGTACACACCATGCTGGACTATATTTTTCTCAGCCTAACACAACAGTCCATATTTGTTGATGCGCGCTACCTCCATAGGGTGCTGTCTGATCACTCTCCCTTATTGGTAACCTGGGAGGTGTTCCCTCCTAAACCCCCTGTACCCACATGGAGGCTGAGGGCTGAGGCCCTACTTGATACTGCATTCCGGGAACGCATAAAAGATAGTACTGAGGAATATTGGCAAAATAATTTGCATAGCGTTAAATACTTGAGCTCAACTTGGAAAGCATACAAGGTGGTCATGAGGGGCGAAATGATCGCAGCTGTTGGGGGTGCCCAGAGATTCATTACATCCTTGCTAGAGCGCGCAGAGAGGGACCCGTGTATGCTCGAAGGCAGCGCTGACCCATCCCCTGACCAATTACAAAAAATTGCCGAACTTAGACAAACCTGCCTAACTCATTGGGAATCCCTCGGTAAACTGAGCTACGCCAAGCACACAGAGAGAATCCATGCTCTGGGAGACAAGCCAGGGAAACGCTTAGCTTGGCTCTATAAAAGGGAGACTCCCAGGCCACCCATTTGCCACATACTCACACCTGACGGCACCGCCGTGCATATCCAACAAGAAATCAATTCGGTTTTTACCAACCTCTACCGTAGCCTGTACTCCGAAGCCCCGCCGCCCTCTGACACCAGGATCGAGGACGCCCTTGACGTCATTGACCTTCCTAAATTAGACTCGCAAATGGCTGAGACCCTTGACGAGCCCGTCACCCCTGACGAGGTCAGGGTGGTAATTAGATCGCTATCAGCTGGGAAAACCCCGGGCTTGGATGGTCTCCCGGGGGAGATTTACAAGACCTATGAGGAAACACTCGCCCCAATATTGGCCCAGGTCTTTAATGAGGCCTTCTGGCGTGGTACCCTCCCGGTCTCCATGAGTGAGGCCGTGATTATACCCTTACTCAAACTAGGGAAGGACGGGGCAGATTGTGGTTCATACAGGCTCCTCTCTATGCTAAAGTAGACTGCAAGATCCTTACTGCCCTGCTTGCGAATAGACTGCGCAGAGTAATCCCACTGTTGATACATCAAGACCAAACTGGATACGTCCCGGGGCGTTCCATCACTGAGAACCTGTGCAGGTTACATCATGTCATTTACAGTACTGAGGGAAGGGCGCAGAAAATTTCAGTGGCGTCATTAGATGCCACCAAAGCTTTTGATTCTGTGAGGTGGGACTGGTTATATGCTACCATGGTCAAAATGGGTATAGACCCTGTATTTTTAAAGTGGACCCAGCTAGTTTATGCTAACCCCACCGTGAGAGTACGCACCAACTAAACCTATTCCGCTAAATGGTCCCTACACAGGGGCACCCGCCAGGATTGCCCTCTGTCCCCCATGTTATACATTCTTGCCGCAGAACCAGTGGCGGCCTACCTGAGACAGGAATACGGGGAGGGGGGCATTAAGATAGACGGGGTGACCCACCTAATCTCTATGTACGCTGATGACACCCTTTTGTACCTTCAAGACCCTGAGCACCTCCTGCCCTACATCTTGGAAACCCTGGACTGCTTCCACAAGCACACCGGGATCCAGATTAATAGGGGCAAATCTTGCCTTTACCCCCTTGCAGCACTTTACAGTGATGAATACAGATCCCTCCCCCCTTTAGATCTCGAATGGCAGGCGAAATCTTTCAAATATTTGGGGATAACCATACACCGTAACCCCGGCACAGAACATATCCTTAATACCGTAAGGGCCAAAGACACTCTCACGAAATCCATGGAATTCTGGGGTTGGCTCCCACTTTCAATGGTCGGGAGGGCTGGTCTTCTTAAAATGGCCGCCCTTCCCCGCCTACTACATAATTTCACTAACGTCCCCTTCAACATCCCCCCCCCCCTTATTCTTCAAAGATCTCAACAAACTCTGTAGGGGCTTCCTCTGGCAGGGAGGTAGGCACAGGGTGGCGTTGGAGACTCTCCAAAGACCATAAGAAAGGGGCGGACTGAAGATCCCCAATTTTGAGCTTTACTTCCTTGCTAGCCAGCTGCGACATGTCACGCAATGGATGGCCGATGAGAGCACGACGGACACTCGCCTCCTCCAACCGGCCCTTCCCCGGTTGTTACTAAGAGACATACTGTGGGCTGGGGAGGGTGCTATGAGACACTGCCCTTACCTCGCCAAGCTCGGGATCCGGCTTTGGAAAAGGACCTGCAAGCTGGTTGGGTCGGAGGACTCGTTCTCCCCACAGATCCCCACTGCTGCACTTATGGCTAATCACTCTTGGGGGCAACTTGAAACACGCACACAATGGGAGCCCCTCGGGGTAGCCACAATTGGGGACTTGATTCAAGAACAGGAAATCTTAACTTTCTCGGAACTCTGTGAGGCCACGGGCCTTCCGGCAGGACAGTTACTGTTGCACAGGGTGGTCCTACAGGCCTTGAACAAGAGATGGCCGGTCGCTGCCGACCTGACCGAGGAAAATTAATGCATTGAAACGATACTGAACTCCGCTGAGGGGGGCCATAAAACCTCACAAATCTACGAGGCCCTGTTGTGGGGTACGACCAGGGGCGACCTTAAATGCAGGAGTAAGTGGGAAACTGAACTGGGCCTTGTTTTTGAAGACAACGATTGGGGTGATATAACCCACTACCATAAGAAAGTTTCCAGAAACGCCCGCTTGCAGCTTATCCAGCTGTACATCACCAATAGAGCGTACCTCACACCGGAAGCCATATCAAGATTCACAGGTGCTGGAAGCCAATTATGCCCCAAATGCAGTGAGCCCAGGGCAGGAATGACTCACATGTTCTGGGGCTGCCCAGTGATTAGGGAGTTCTGGTCACAAGTGAAGGAAAGAGTGGCCGGCGCAGACAATGAAGTTGAGGTGGACGAGCCTATGGCCTGTATCCTGGGCATATATAGGCGAAACAGGAAGAGCAAACCCCTAACCAAGCTCACAGACCTTATATACATAACGGCCAAAAGACGTATTGCCATGGGGTGGAAAAGCCCCATAGGTCTGCATATGTCCCTATGGTGGGGAGACCTTACGAAGTGGATTACAGCTGAAACCGCGGCATGGGAAACGGCTATCCATGTGCAGAGACTAGATTCCAGCGAGGAACTGCACCGTTGGGTGGCCCTGACGGTGCCCTTGCTCCACCCCGAGGTGGATGATAGTGAGCTGGGCGGAGAGGGTCGCCCGGACCTGGGCACAGACTCGAGAGGAACAGTGAACTAACCGTGGTCTCGGGGGTGGGGAGAGGGAGGGGTGGGGTTGTGGCCATTACTCCGATATGCTTGACCAATCTTTAATGATATTGTTTTTTTGTTACCTCATGTTATTAAACCAATAAACAAATTTATAAAAAAAAGAAAAAGCTTTGTTCCATTCTTACATGCCTCGATCTCCGCTGCCATGGTCATCTGGCTTTTCTTATGCAGGTCCATTTTACCTTTAAAAGATTGTGGTCACTGTTGCCTGTTCTCACAACCTCAAACTCGGTTATGATTTTCAACAGCTCGTTTGAGACAAAAATATGATCTAAGTTTGCCATCGAGTTGTTCCTTTGCCATGTCGGTATTCTCGGGCTGTTGCTAGGTATTGATGTTTCTAAACTCTGAAGATCCCAGGCGGTCATTGTCGAGATCCATAATTGTCTACGTACCATGTTAAGTGGCACCTTCTTTCCAGTATCACACTTAGTTTTAGATTTTGGGCATACCGCATTGAGGTCTCCACATAGAATGATACATTTCGGTGTCCATTCCAAATGTATTTTTTCCAAGATATTATCTGCCATTTCTAGGTAGTCCTCATTCTTGATCGCAGCGGGGTTCCAATATGTGTTCAGCAGGATTATTTCTTCTTCCTTTACATCCTGTTTATTACTTTCCAACAGTTGCTTAGACCATTTCAGAAGGGACACTTGAAAGTGCATGTTTGAGGTCAGTGTTTTTATGTGGTGTAACCCAGATCCAGATCTAAGAGCGGACAGCAGACCTGATTAGGGTCAGCCTTTTTCCGATCGTACAGCTGGGGACAGGTAAGTTTCATAACCCTCCAGGAATGGTTTCTTAGTTAGCCACGTCTCCTGGAGGCATATGATATCAAAATCCCCTAGATTGACATCACTCTTTGCCAGGAGATGGCTGAACCCTCTAGTATTCCAGCAACCCATAGTGATAGTGTCACTTCCCGAGGCCTTCAATCTATAACTCCCCTGTACGATCGTTCTGTCCTTCAGTGCCTTGCATGTCTAGCTTTTTTTCACCAGGGCTTTCGAAATCCAAGCCCAATTCGAGTGATCATCATCTCCCCCTTCCTCAGTTTTTTTATATGGTGCTGTTTGTTCTTTTGCCATTTCTGTAACTTCTTGGGCAAATGTGATTGTTATCTTCTGTAGAGGGCCTTTTGAGTATCTGCCGTTATTCACGGCGTCCTGATGAGTGGTTCCGTCTTGTCCAAATGTATTTGACTTAGCTCTTTGAATACCCCTTTCAGGGGAACTGATTGACTTCTCGATCCAGGTGACTTCCTTTTTTTGGGTCAACCCTTTAGGTGGTCGGGATGTAATCACATCCAAACCCATTGGTGTATCCTCTTGCCTTAAAGGCCTGTTGTCGTTATCCGCCTGAAGTTGTTTTCCTTGTTCTGTTTCTGAGCCTCTTGTACGACAGTCCCACAAGTCGTAACCCAGCATTTGAAACCTTTCTTGTTCCAAAATCAGCATTGATCTATTTATAGGGGAAGGAATGTGTAGGTAGACATAATCTCTTACCAGTAGAACAGAACTCCACAATTTTGATATCTTCCGTATTAATCTGCCTCAACTTTGGGATACAATTAAATAGTGCCAAAATGTTTTTCCGGTTCAGAATCAAATTGGGAGTCCCCCACCCGTTCCAGTTTAAAACTCCTTTCGCTACCCAGCTTTTTACTGTACGTAGTGTGGGTGTCTTTTTCCATATCTGAATCTTGCTTTCTTTCATGTCTTAGGTTTTGTCTCCTACTTTGTTCTGGTGTGCCTTTTCTCTTTTTCTCATTTTTACTTTTGTTTACTGATTTGACCATCTCCCAGGTCTGGCTATTGGTCTCTTTATTAATACAGGTAAGCTAGTCCTTGTTTTTATAACCGGCTGATCCTTTGTTGTCTCTTTACGATCTTTCTCTGTATTCTTACTTTCCGGTGTAAATGGACTAGCCAGTTTCTTTCCAACTGAGATTTTTAGTACTTTTTCTCGTCTTTCTGTCAGAGTTAGATATGGGCTCCTTTGTTGTGTATCGTTGTCTTCTTGGTTTTCAATGTCTTTTTCCACGGTCCTTACTTGTCGGGCCCTTTGGGGAGTATCTGGTTCTGAGCTGTCAACCGAGTACACCGATAAATCCAGGAGATCCATGCTCTTTTCGGGGTCTTCTGTTTCCTGTTATTTCTTATTTAAGATGACGACCTGGCTTGCTTCTTCTAAATTGGGTAATTCCAAGACCTGAAAAATCACTGATCTATTTCTCGCCTCCTTTCCCGTACAGCCTTTTTTACTCAGATTTTCTATTAGTCCCTTTGTTGGAGCAGACTGTGATTGCTGATCTTCTACTAATACCACTCGTTCCCTCGGCTTGCTCGCAAGTGATTTTTTCTTTACGAAAAGCGGGTATGATCTTAGGTTCTACTCACAGGGGTCTATATCCATGGGCGTACTTTTAGGGGGGGCAGGGGTGTTTGTCCCCCCCAACTTTCATGGCACACCATTTTGTCGCCATTCATTTGACTGGGGCACGTTCTCTTCAGATGTCATATCCCCCCCAACATTTTCAGCAAAGTTACTCCACTGTCTATGTCGCTTTGTTTCAAAGACCCAGAAAGATTTGTCCCTGAAAGCTTTGTTTGGGGCTCGGATTCCTGTTCTTCTACAATTGCAGTTGTGTCGGGTAGACTGTTTTCCATAGACATGATTATACATCCGTTAAGTGCTTAGTTCTTAGATATAGACGACTGGTAGGCCCTTTGTGGTTTCCGGATATTTGTTGGGGGGCTGTCTTCAGAGCTTCACAATCCTCCACTAAAGGGCTCTGTTTGATTGTGTCGTTTTGTGATTCACTGCCTAGTTGTCCACCCTCTACACAGATTGTGTTTAATACATATTTTGATAATTCCTCCGTCTGTACAGCAATCGAGATTTTCCCAAGGGACGTCTTATCTCCTTCCAAAGCAGTTTGTTTCTTTTGGTTACCAGTGGTATCATCCGGGTGCTTGTTGAGTGAATCGTTCCACCCGCCCCTCGCTTCCAGAGTCGTGATGTAACCTTCAATGTAAATAATAATAATAATAATAATAATCATCATTTTCGAGTGCAGCATGGCAGCCAAAGTTATGTGATCTTTTAAGGTATCATGAATCGATTCATATAATTTACAGAAGGGTGCTAGAGCAATTGTTACCGTTGACATTAGAGAAGATTTCTGTCTTTTTTGTAGGAGTTTCTTTCTCGTTACTAGAAATCAGGATTGAAGATCTTCTATTACGTAACGGAGAATGCACGTGGGGACAAGACATGTTGTTCACTCCAAGATCATTGTTCTTTATGGGCTTTTCTGCAGGGGTACCCCCTTCAAGAGTCACTCTTGCCGAAAGCTCATGTTGGTCCTCGCTTCTCCGTTGTAACTCCTGTAAGGTAGATTCCAAGGTTGTTTCACTTGAGGGCAAATCTTTATCACAGGCAGATTGCTCATTTGCTTCCTGGTTGGCGGTTTGGTCTATGCTCTTGGCTCTATTCTTCTTGGTTATTTCTCGCAGATCAAAGACACCTCCCATTTCCATGTAGATTTTGCTTAGAACAGGCCTGGGTATTAAGTTCTCCACTGTTTCCTCCTGGGCTAGCTTTATTGGGGTAGATAAGGAATGATAGCCCCTACTAAGTTGTAGTTCAGGATCTTTAAAATAGCGAATACCGGTTTTTAAGCTTGTACTTGGCGTGTCCTCTCTCCTTCCGGGCCCAACCAAGCCCCACTCCCCCCTTGTGACTTGGTATTTGTAGGTTCATTTATAGGTACGTTAGCACCTTCCAGTAAGTCCGCATCAGACAGTTCCTCTGTATGGGATTGTTCTTTTATTAGTTGTTTCTGAAAGAATTTTGCCATAGGATTTGAGGGCACAGTTTTTATCCTTGAGCCTGGAATAGTTTAGCGTAGTACTCTCCTATTTAATGACTTTTCATTTCTCTGCTTGTGCACATATTTCAGAGTTGTTGTTACTCTTTTTGTTCTGCTTTTTGATACAAGTTTTCTCTGGGTTAGATTAGCGGCAGTTTCCATGATCAAAGGTTCATCACACACTGAAAAAGGATTATTATGCTTAAGCGCTTCCTCTGTTTCACTAGGATTACGTTAATTATTCACATTTTCTGAGTTGGTGTTCACTTCATTTTTTCCTTTGGCCCCTGGATCGTTCGTGTCAGTTGACAATATTGAATTGTCCAGCATGACGACCTCATGTGGGATTATCAGATCAGGCCCTGTCATCTGGGGATGGATCTGAATAATGACGTTAATCAAGTTGTTTGGGTGTACTTGTGACTCTGTTTGCGCTCCCGAGAGCACGTCCGAGTGCGAGTCACTGTCAGGGCCCTCCCGAACCTCCAGGGGCGGGCCCATCGCATTCGGAGCAGGAGCCACTCCCACCGCAGCTCCCGCCAGAGTCATTCTTGGCTGCTCCGCCTCCCCGTCCCCATCTGACTGCTCCGGGCCCTCCTCCCCTCATGTTCTCCCACAATAGGTGGGGGGGGGCCAAGCCCCACTCACACCCCGCCCGGGAGCTTCACCCGCCAGAAGCTGCAAAGTATCACACGGCAACGGCGGCAGCTCCCGCGGGCGGGGCTACCGCTCGCTTGCTTCGCTCAGCCGCCATGGCTGCTCACCTCCTTCAGCCCGCTGCCGACTCCCGCCAGAGTGGGGAGCAAGCGACTCCCCCAGGCCTCCTCCGCCTCACCTCCAAGTCCTCCATCAGGTAAAGCAGGTGATGTAACAGTGGGGAGGGCTGGGGGGGAGCGGGGTTTTCTAGATTAATTACTGGATCATGGTCTTTCACACCGTTCTCTTTCAAAGTCACATGCTGATGTAATAAATGATGTGGTACACAATTGTTTAGGTGTGCACACTAGAAATATCAATGGTATTTGGGGCTGTTGTCGGGAAGTGAAAAACGTTTTGTTGCGTACCTGTCTCAGGCAAAATGATAGTTGGTGACACAGGAACTAAACGTCGTTGTCGGGGTGGGTGTTTCAAGGGGCTCCTCAGATCCAAGCTGGAATCCTCTGGGCTGGATCGTTGGCTTCGAAGACAACACCCCCCCGTCCTCCATCCTTAAGAGGGAGCACCCTGCACCGTGCTGCCCCGGCACTGCACCAGCCTGCTTCCACCTCAGCTTCCAGCTCCGCGGTATGTGGTGGCTTTTCAGGAGTAGTCTCCTCCCACAGGCACCAATAGTAATGGACAACAGACTGCACAACACAGAGGGACTGCACCAGACTGCTTCCACCACCAAGTTTTACTATAAATGAACACGTCGTCAATATAGGCCCTACAGAAATTGGAGTACGGCTGCAATATCCTGTCCATAAGTCGTTGGAATGTGGCTGGAGCCCCATGCAGTCCAAAAAGCAGGTCTTTGAATTGGAGGAGTCCTACTTGTGTCGAGAAACCTGTCTTTTCCATATCAGGTCCATTTACTGGGACCCTGCCAATATCCCTTGGTTAAATCTAGGGTTGACAGGAAGGTGGCATTTAAGAGAGCAAGACAAAGGTGTCAGAAGTTACCCCTGTTTAAAGACACATGTAAGGGTTACAGCAAAAAACTAGGTTTAACAAATACTAGTCAAGAGCCATGGTCAGAAAAAGAGCAAAGTGTATATAATATTTATTTTAGAACACACATCTAAAAGTTGGTAGGCCACTAAATCACACTGGGCCTTAAAAAAGACATACATGATCCCATGAGGGCAAAAATATACAATGCTATGTTAAACTATACATAGTAGTGAGGGTTAGTAACAATACGCTTTGTGCAAAATTCTGTACTACTTAAGGAAAATAGTACGCCATTATTGTCAAACCCTCACTGTGTTCTAAAATAAATATTATATACACTTTGCTCTTTTTCCGACCATGGCTCTTGAATAGTATTTGTTAAACCTAGTTTTTTGCTGTAACGCTCATCTGTGCCTTTAAACAGGGGTAGCTTCTGACTCCTTTTTCTTGCTCTCTTATATGACATACCATCTCGAGTCAGGCCCCCCGTAAACAAAAAAAAGAGGGTGAGGAAGGTGGCATTGCCAAGTTTATCTATTAACTCATCGATGCATGGCATAGGATAGTCATCGAAGGCAGAGATGCCGTTAACCTGCCTGAAGTCTATGCAAAACCTCCAAGAATTATTGGGTTTAGTTACCAACACAATAGAGGAGGACCATGTACTTGAAAGAGGGCTTGATAATGTTGGCCTTCAGCATTTTTTTAACTTCTTCCATCGATATTTTTTTCCGATTTTCTGGGAGTCTATATGGATTCAAATGGACCAAATTTTTTTTTTTTTTTTTGCCGGCAAAAACAGCAAAATGAATCACAGTGTCAGTAACTTTTTCCTTTTTCATTTCCTTAATTCCCTTCCCCATTTCCCCCCTCCCGTCCCTCCCCCCCAAACGATTAACATGCCAAGTTTATAAGTGTTGCTAGTAGTTATAACATAGGGAAGAACGCTTGCGTACCACATGGTTGCTAGGAGTATTCCTTGAAACAGTGGGGTATAACCGGGAAACCATTAGGCAAGGGCCAGACCGGGACTTTGAGGGCTATGAAGGGATGTGCCATGTTCTCTCCCGTACAATCTCCCCTTTACAGGCGCATGGAAACACAGTCATCATGCAATAGAACTGCAGTCCATTCTTGTGCAAAATCCGACATGGTATCATTTACTATTGCCGTGAGTTTTTCATATGTAAAAATCACCCTGAGTTTGCAGAGCCATTCCTCTTTGGAGGGGGCCGAGACACTCTTCCATTTTTGGGCAAGCGCCAACCTCCCTGCCCGCAGCATGGCACCGATGACCTTGGGGTAAACATTTACTTCCGACTCCGGCATGGGGATACCCAGTAGGCTTTCCAGCGGGTGCAGGGACGGACCAAACCCCTCAATGTCTTTGATCCAACTAAGTAATTCCGTCCAGTAAACCTGTATAACAGGGCAGCTCCACCACATATGAAACCAGGTTCCCCTTTGGTGACATACCCGAGGGCAGAAGGGGGACACATCCCGAAACATCCTGGACAACAGGGCCGGGGGGCGATGCCAAGAGTGGAGGATTTTAAAGCTGTGTTCCATGGCAGCCGTGTACAGGGAACCCGTAAAGATGCATTTAAAAACCGCCCTCCAAGTGTGATCATCCAGTGTCATCCCCAACCTCTCTTCCCATATGCGTTTAAAGGGTTGCCTACCCTCTAGATCTGATGTTATCAATACACTATAAAGCTTGGACAGAGAGCCCTTTCGAGACGTACTTTTAGCCAATATGAGTTAAAATGGGGTGATGGGGCGACTAAGCAGTTCGTTCCACCGGGGTTGGGTCAAAATCCCTTTCAACCGCAAGTATTCGAAGACCGTGGGGGGCCTATCCACCAGAGCCTCGGCCAAGGCGTCGTACTCTATGAAGCCCTCTTCGCGTGAGAGTTGGGAGACTCTTTCCAACCCCATATCAGACCAGGTCTGAGTGTCGCGGAATCCCTTTGTGCCCAGGTCAATGGGAGGCCCCCAGAGCGAAGAAAGCGGCGAAGGCCAAGTGGACAGTAGTTTATTAGCTTTACTGGGTTTCCATAGCGCCCACAGGGCTGCTAGGGTAGGATGCCCTCTGAGCTGTGAGGGGATAGCCCTAGGAGCGGTCCAGAAAAAAATCCCTAACCTTTCTCGGGTGAGCGTGAATGTCTTCGACATACGTCCAATACGTTCGCATGTCGTCCCGCATATGCTCCAACATCACCCTGAGCTGCGCTGCTTTATAGTATATCCTGAAGTCGGGGAGTCCAAAGCCACCATGAGTCTTTGGGAGGGTCAGGGTGGATGTTTTAACCCTTGGCCTTTTACCGTTCCAAATAAAATGGAGGATACGGGATTGGAGCACTTCAAAAAAGGTCTCGGGTATCACAGCGGGAAGAGCTGTGAAAAGATAGAGTAGGCGTGGCAGGATATTCATCTTTATCGTGACCATGCGCCCCAACCAAGAAAGTGTGAGGGGTGCCCATCTTTTAAGATCGCTGCTGACCTGGGCGAGGATCCCCGGGAAGTTGCACTGGTATAGTTGTGATAAATCTCTGGGGATGGTGATGCCCAGGTATCTAGTGGATTTTCGTTCAATTTTGACCCCCAGAATATCCTCTCTGCTCCCGGTGTCTTGGTCCAGCGCACCCATAGGCATGATACTTGATTTAGATGTGTTTATTCTCAGCCCAGAGAAGGAGCCAAAATAATGTATGAGATCGAACAACCGCGGTAGGGATTTTGTAATATTGGTTAAATAACTCAGTATGTCGTCTGCAAATAGGGAAAGTTTAAAGTCACACTCACCGCACTGTATTCCCGTGATTTCCGAGTCGTTCCTGACCGCTATGGCCAGGGGCTCCATTGCCAGGGCATACAATAGAGGTGACAGGGGACAGCCTTGCCGGGTGCCTCTGGAAAGGGAAAAAGGCTCTGAGGTACCCCCGTTAACCAACACTCTCGCCGAGGGCGAGTTGTATAGTGTCGCAACCCACCCACAAAAGTTTTCTCCCAGACTCATCTTCCGGAGAACCTTGCCCATGTAAGGCCACTCGACGCGGTCGAAGGCCTTTTCTGAGTCTAGCGAGAGGAGGTACCCCTCCACTCCCTTTCCAGATGCCTCGTGCATAAGGTCGAGGGTTTTCCTTATATTATCTGACCCCTGGCGCCCCGGGATGAAGCCCACTTGATCCCCATGCACTAGGGTTGGGAGGTGCTGCGCTAATCTATTCGCCAGGAGTTTGGCCAGTATTTTAACGTCGGTATTAAGGAGTGATATGGGGCGATACGATTGGCAATAAGCGGGATCCTTGCCCTCTTTAGGTAGGACTACAATTAAGGCTGACATCATCGTGGGCGGGAGAGTACCCTGGTCCAGTGCAGCGTTGAACATCTTAGCCAAGAATGGGGCAAGTGTTGACCTATAGGTCTTATAAAACTTGACTGTGAAGCCATCATCTCCCGGGGCAGTGCCGCTCTTTAAAGAAGTTATAGTATCTATTACTTCTTCAGGGGAAATGGGTATTTCTAGCGCCTCGGCTTTGTCGGGGAGGAGGCCCGGGACCGGGAGAGAATCCAAGAATCTGTCAATGTCCCTCCCATCCCCCGAATATTCTGTGCAATATAGCTTTTCATAATATAGCCTGAATTGTTCTGCTATTTTGGAGTCCCTCACGGTTGAGTCCCCTTCCGGGGTGTGGATTGAATTCACCCTCCTGCTTTTCCTAAGTTCACGGAGTCTCCAGGCCAATATCTTGTCGGCCTTTTCCCCCTTTTCCATATACTTTTGTTTCAAAAATGAGAGCTTCCTTTCCATTTGTCCCACCTGAAGGTCGGCCAACCTGTCTCGCAGCCCCTGCAATTCCTCCCACTGCCCAGGAAACATCTGTGTTTTCAACTTCCGTCCCGGTTGAATAGCCTCTATCTTGCCCTTAAGCACCTTCTCTTCGCGGTCCCTCTCCCTCTTCCTCCCCGCCCCTATGCCTATAAGGGTGCCTCTAATAGTTGCCTTAAATGCCTCCCATACTCCCATGGTGCCAACCTCCCCGTTGTCGTTAAGGGTAAAGTAGTCTTCTATGGCTGTTAGGAGGGTTTGGCGTATCTCCCTGTCCTGTAGGAGAAGGTCGTTACAGCTCCACCTAGATCCAGCTGCCGGGGGAGGGGGGAGGCCAATCCTAATCCTTACCATATCATGGTCCGTCCAAGGGACGGTCTCTACTCCTGTGCTCGAGACCTCTCCCTGCAGCGAGGAATCTACCAGGATGTAGTCTATACGTGAAAAAACAGCATGTGGCTTCGAATAGAATGTGTAACCAGGGTGCCGACCTTTCTCAGGTGTACAGGTGTCACATAAGCCCAGTTCCCCATTCACTTCCAGAAAGGTCAGCGCCAGCTTTTTGTAGTGACCGATGCTAGGGCAAGGATTAACTGATTTCCTATCCCTCTCGGGACAAAGCACCATATTGAAATCCCCCCCCACCAGAAGGGTACCCTCAGCGAATGCCATTATTTTCCCTTTCATACTCTCCCAGAAGGTGTCCTGCGCTTCATTTGGGGCGTATATGCAAACCAAGGTGAACAAACGGTCCCGTACATCCCCCTTTACCATGAGATACCGCCCCTCAGGGTCTGTCTTTGAAGCTTTAAACCCAAAATGGGCCCCGGGGGACACCAGTAGAGCTACTCCTCTTTTCTTTGCCTGAGTAGAAGCCATATACACCTGGTCTATGGTTTTAGCCCTGAGCTTAGGCTCCTTCCCCCGAACCCAGTGAGTCTCTTGCACGAAGCGGAAGTGTAGCCTCATCCTCACAAATTCCCTTATAAGTAGTGACCTCTTTGTAGGCGAGTTGAGTCCACGGACATTCAGTGTCCCCACTGTCAAGGATTGGAGAGAATCATCCATTAGAATGCGGATCGAGGCACCTACCTCCATTTTCAACACAGCAAGCGTTATTACTCCCCCAATGCTTTAGCAACCCGTAGACGGCTCGAGACCGCCCCTGGGGTGCAAGAGAATCCCTAAAACTTGGCGCACCATAACTGTACCCCCAACAACCCAACCCCCCCTCCTCCCCCCCCTCTCCCCCCTTCCCCCTAATCGCCTGGTTGTGTCGTGGCATCGTCCAGAAACCCCAACCAGGCCACCAATGTCTCCCCCCTCCGGGCTCATTAACTCTACATAAACAACAACTCGAGCCCCCCCCACCCCCAGGGTCAATGCGATTCATGAATCGAAACACCACCCTCCCTTCACAGTGTCAATCGTGGAGTTATTCGTCGGGCTCCATTAGCGCTTTTCAGCTACCTTGCTGGTCCGGCGACGCTGGGGCCACTCTCCTGAATTTCCTTTGGCCTCGCACTCTGTGCCTTTCTTTTTGAGCTTTATTCCCTTTTGGGCCGTCGGGGCACGTTCCTGATCCCGGTCTCCCAGCTCCGTGTTTGCATTGTCTAATAGTTCGCCGGATACTCTCTGGATATCGCCTTCAGTAATCAAGGCGTATTTATAGCCCTCGAACTCGAAAGAGAGTGAAAAAGGGTACCCCCACCTGTATCGGACTCCCTTAGCTTGGAGCATTTTTGTCAGCGGGGAGCAAAGGCGGCGTCTTGCGAGGGTGAAGGCCGACAGGTCTTGATACACCGAGATCTGGGCCCCTTCCCATTCCACTGGGCCCTTCATGCGAGCCAGTTCGAGGATCCTGCTTTTTTCAGAGAAATAGTGAAAGCGGACCAAGACCGATCTGGGGCCTCTGGATGATGCCCCCGCTCTGTGGGCCCTGTCGATGGTAGGTTCGTTGGTGTTGGCCCCCTCAAAAAGTACTCATTACTTCGTTAACGGCCTTGATAATGTCTGCTTGCGTTTCACCGTCGTGTTCCGGGAAGCCTAGGAAGCGCAAGTTACAGCGGCGTTCCCTATTCTCCAAATCGTCAATTTTTAAGGAACATTTCTCTTCTCTTCTCTCGAGCTCGGACAGGCGCATGTCAAATTGTGTCTCGAAGATGTCGTTCGAGGCTGTAGTGTTCTCCAATGCCTGGACCCTGTCATCGATATTGTCCACCTTTTTGTCTAGGGTATCCAGTCTTAGGGTAATATCTGCCCTGAAGCCTCTGATTTCCTCCAATAGGGCCGCCATACCCCTGGTGACCGTGCTTGCATCCGCAGATTCCTGTTGCGTTTGAGCCGCCATTTCAGGGGCTGTCAGGGGCTCGGGAGGCGGGCAGCGAAACTTCTGTAAGGATTCTCTCCAGTTCATAGGCTCTCCCTAGGTTCCTCTGTTCCCCGGGGGCTACCCCCAGATGTTCGTGGGTGATGCGGCCTGCTTATCACCCTCGTGGGGGGGGGGGCCCTGTCTGCTTTGGGGCAAAAGGGCTGGGTCGCAGCCCCGGAAGTTTCGTCTCCACAGGGGACCCCCCACACCTCTCGATCCTCAAATGGTTCGACTTCCCTCCCTTGGAAGCCGTGACAGTGTTTGTTGCCCCCGAGGGTGTTCGCGTGAAGGAGAAGTCTCAGGGTCCTTAGCCTGTCTCTTCGCGTGACTTACTGGGGGTGCTCTCTTTCAGCCGGGCCTCGTATGCCCCTCGAGCACGGCTGGGGAGTGCGCTGCACGGTGGAAGCCTCGTTGCCCCAGGCCCCTTCGGGGTTCACCTGCACGCCGGGGACTCACCTCCGCCTTTCTCCTGCTTCCCCCTATGAAAATTTCACTCTACCGGAGGTTACCTAGCCCCGGACCGAACCTCCTTACCTCCCTGTGGGAGTTCGCATGTGGCACGTTCTGGCCTGCGGGAGGCACCGCCTGTCTCCTGCGCCGCCGCCTGGGCCGTATGATCACTCTTCACGGGCTCGCCGGGATCCGCTCGCTCCTTTCTCTTTTTTTTTTTTTGTTTTTTTTTTTAAAAGGAGGTCCTCCGCTTTTCCGTTCACCTCCCGCACCCGGGTCAGCCGCGTCTGCCCCCAGGGTCGTCCCGCCGCCGCCAGGAGGTTCAGGGCCGGGGCGGGAACTGCCGGCCGGGGGTCGCCAGGGCCCTCTACAGGCCTCACTCAGGCCCGGGCTCGCCTTAGATTTCCGCAGAGCCGCGGGGCCGCAGGGGGGAGGGGCTTCCGACCTTCGAAACTCGAGGGTTCCGATCTCCGGCTCCGCACCTCGTCTGAGGCTCCAAATTGGACCAGGGGTGCCCGGCACCCTCGTACTGGCGTGGGTGGTGTCGGCTCTTCACTCCGGGGGTGTCGGGGGGGGGCTCAGGTCCCTCGATCAGTGCCCTGCTGGGGAGACGAGCCGAGATGCATCAGTCCATCTCTGCGCCCCCTGGTGGATCGGACCAAATTTTACTTTTGAGTTCTGATATAATGATAAGTACCATGTACTCTCCCTGGCTTCTCAGGGAATACATCAGGGAATGCCATAGTAAGATTGTTCAAATCTTCTTGTTTCTGTTTAGATAGTTCTTGGGGAATACATTCAGAGTTGTCCATTTTATCGGGTACCAAACAAGACAATATAGAGGAGGTGGCGACGGATGGATTGTCTTTCAACTCCTTTAGGAGAATTACGTGGTAGTGGTGGGTCTTTTGCTTTCTATCAGGTTGGGCTATTTTATAGTTACAGGTCCCTGTTTGCTCTAGCACCTCGTACGGCCCATGCCACTTTGAGAAAAGTTTATTTTCAGAGGTAGGTAAGAGGACTAATACCTTCTGTCCTACTAAAAAAGATCTTAAATTCACCTTCTTGTCATAGGTGGACTACTGTTGGGCTTGAGCTTTCCCCATGTGAGTGTGGACTAGGCTCAGACAAGTTTCATGTGCTCTCGCAATTGGGTAGCTTTCAGTGAGAGGGGAATAGGTGCCTCTTTTCTCTCTTCCCAGGCTTCCCGGTGCATGTCTAACACATCTCCTGGTTCTCTGCCATAGAGCAACTCAAAAGAGGAGAATCTGGTGGATGCCTGCGGGGTCTTTCTTTCTGCAAACAGGGCCCAAGCGATCAAGCAATCCCATTCCTTCCGATCCTCATCTACCAATTTCCACAAAATCATTTTAAAGGGGTTTGTTAAATCTCACGTACCGCTGTTTATGAACTCCTTGAAGCCGGAAAAAGTTCAGTACTTGCCGGTGTGCGTGGAGGTTTTATTCTTGAGCAATTAGTCATCGGTGGACGAATGAAAAAGGTCCACGCCCTCGATGGCAGACCTAGTATCCGCTCCTGCATGTCAGATGAACATTTTGTGGTGTGCATCCACGCTGTACTTCTCATCTCGACTTCTATGCACAACCCTCCTCTGACTGTGTCGATGCGGGAGACCGAAGACTCCAGGAAGTCCTGCGCAATGGCCTGGGCATCTGCCAGACATGTCTTGAAGGAGGCTTGTTTGTCCGAAGGAAGGTCAGGCAGAAATTCCCCGAGCTCCCACCACAGCATCTGGTTAGACGCAGCCAAGAGGGCGTCTGCGTTGGCCTGCTGCAGATGCAGTCCTGAGATGGAATAACAGCGCCTTCCCAAGGACTCAAGGACTTTGACCAAGATGACGAAGACGATGGTTCAGAATATAACAAGGCCGTGGCCACCACAGAGGAATCGGGGCTGCGGGTGGGAGGCAAGGAGGATTGGCTCCCGGCCGTCAACCTGCTGTCCAACATCTTGTTCATCTGGGCGTTGGCACTGGGCTTCTCCCAGATCTTCAGCCCACCTGCAGCATAGCCTTCTGGAGGGGAATGCCACACCGGGTTGTGGCGCGCTTCCCCCAGACATCTGCGAACACACCCCACTTCTGGAGGGCTTCCTCAGGAAGAGGTGTGAGGCAGAATCCTGTCCAGTGCCCTTAGGGACCACTACACACAATTAAGACTACAGGTGGCAATACAAGTTTTACCTTTGGTAGAAGCTTGTACTACTATGTCAGAGTGGTAGCAGTGGCGGAGCAGCCGAGCTTATCTCAAGAGTACATGAGCAGTAGCAGAGATTACACAAAGGGACCACAATTACTGTGACTCAAGCGAACACTGACTCAAGGTTTCAGGTAAAAAATATAAGTAAATTTATTTTTAAACCATTCGTTATTAGCACAACACTTCTATTAAACTCAAATAAAAACCACACGTTAAATATACTACAACTAAACAATTCACTTTGTACAGTAAGTCTCAAGGCAATTACCCTGTGTTTGAATGAACCAGTGTTAGGCACAAAACACGTTACCGCGAATACGATTGCGATCACTTTTTGACAGTTCGGTCTACTAAATAAACGCGTATCCGTGACATGAAATGCTACCGGGGCAAAAACACACTTAGCACCTGAGATACCCAGAGGGAGTTGGAGACAAAAATCATAGGCAATATTTTGGTTTGGCAGGGAGAATCAAGAAACACTCAGAGACAGGAGTTCAAAATTCAAAGGGCCAGAGCCAGGGTTGAAAGACACCGGGGCCTGTTGCCGAAGATCACACAGTCAGACAGTTCACGATTCCACGTAGCCAAAAGCACTTCGATATTGTCAATGTTCAGAAGCAAAAGTTATAAGAAGGAGGGAAGACAAGGGCAAGCATTGGAAATGAAGAAAAGGGATTCACCCAGTTTCCTCAAGTAGAACACAGTACCTTGTTCCAATGGTGCAGCTGGTGCCCTGGCAGTTGTTCCTGTTGGTTTCCCACAGACCCACGATTCCTGGAGCTTCGTTGTGAAGGACGACGGTCGAAGGGGGTCTGCACTACACAGGGATGAGGCTGGCAGCAGCGACACGGAATAAAAGGTGCGCTCCTTAAAAACAGCAGAGGCTCTTCAGGTGGCTATCCGGACCACTACAGCAGTGTGCAGCGATTTCAACCAAGGAAGAGGATCCTCTGGCTGTAGAAGATGAGCTGGTTATCCCCACCAAGCTCAAGGGAAGAAGACTCCGGGCTGTATCTTCTCTAAATTGTTGAAGGGAAGATAGCTCAGGACTGCAGCAGGGCTTCACCGGGACGGGGTAGTTGCAGCAGCCGTCGTTCTCTCTGCTTCTCTTCGGTTCCTTGTAGTTCCAGTGGCGACTCTCTGACTTCTAGCCCAAGAAACCTGCCTTTTATGCGAAAAACCCCCATTCACACAGCCTGGCTGTCAATCTCCCAGCAGGGGGCTTGTCCAGCCCGGACAACTACCCTGGCCACTCATGACAAAGTGTGACTTGGGTTTCCTAGGATATCCTGTGCAGGGGGTGACTACACCTCTCCCTCACATTCAGCCCACCTAGACACCAAAGGCGCCTTGAGGAGGGCTTCTGAACAGAAGCCTGCCAAAACACAGTGAACAAAGAAGGCGAACCTAGTTTGCCGCGCAAAGTAAGACACAAGAAGGACTTTAACCAAAAGAAATGGCGAATAAACCCAACTGGAGCCAAAAGAAAGATGATTTGGTCAAGCGGGTTTATGTTCGAGGCTAATATAATAGCCAAGAACAGAACCACGTTTATCTAATATAATCGCGGTAGAAAAGTTAGGGTAGATACCACTGCCACCAGCCATGTCTAAATGTTAAAAGAGCGAAACAATGCTCTAGGAGGTACAGATAAAAAGGGATACAAATTAACCCTTGCCAGTACTCCATGGAAGATGGGGTGTACTGGATCTGTGGTAGATTGACTAAGTAAAGTTAATGGTAACTTTGCCCTTTTCTGGGGGACGGTAGTCGCCTCAGAAATGGAGTCGAGGGAGGTCTCCAAGACAACCCTGTGCCACGGCACTAAAGGTGCTGTGTGACACAAAAAGAAGAGGGCTACTGAAGTGGTGTACTTCAGAGTCCATAATCACAAAAACAGGTAGAAACACATAGCAAAACAAAGGTAAGAGTGGGGGAAAAGCTCTCACTCTTACCAAGTGGAAAAAAATAAACTCCAGAAGTCCAGCAAAGCTGCCGGGGGGCTCACTAGGTGAGGGAAATTAGCCATAGATGAGAATTCTCCCTAACAAGAGGGGCCGCCAAGAACTCTGCCAGGCTCTGGAGGCAGTCATGAAAGGTTTTAACGGATCCAGAGGGCTCATCTTCCTGTGCGTTATCAGTGCCCCCCTCACCTCTTTTCACAGGCCAAGGGGAATCAGGGTCAGCTGTTGAGGGGAGGCATTGGTGGTACAGGTGGAGGTGGAGTGGTCATTACGTCTGGTAGGGCCTGAAGCGATGGAGCGACTGGCACCGGGAGCGCCGGAGGAGTACCCAGGGGAGGGGGCCGAAGTGGTGCCGCATGGAGGATGATCTTCACAATGTCCTTCAGGAGCCCCTTCATCTGAGGGGAACTCATGAGGATGAGGAAGCATTCGAAGAAGCGGTCCTCACTAGCCGCTGGGTCCCCAGGGTCCCTGCCCTCAGTTGGCGCTGGGCTTCCGCTCCTGGTCAAAGCGCCAAAGCGCCTAGTGCGTGTAGCTTTATGGCTGTGATAGGTAAATGTACCCTGCACCAGAGGGAAGCAGGCTGTAATCATCCTGCAAAGTACTGGTGGGCCCTGAGCGGGATCCAAGATGGCTGCCGGCCGGGCAGACTCTGCTACATGCCGCTCTGCCATTTTGAAACCGTGCAGCAGGCCCTGGGAGAAAGGGCGCAGAGGCCCTGAGGCAAGAGAAGCCTCAGACACGAGAGTATGCAACTTGAGTCTTGCACCCATAGCAGAGACGTCGACCTCAGATCACTCTGGTAGGCGCTGAGCCCTCGGCCAGATGGCAGATAGTCGCAACACCCTGACTCTGAGCGACTTCCTGTATGCTGGACGCCCTCAGCACCTGTGCCGGTAGCCGTGCTGGACCTAGCCAAGGAACGATTCTTGGAGGTGGCACTCAATGATCCCTTACCCGCTGGGGTAGAAGAAGAGGACGAGCCTGATCATTTTTCTGAGGACAGCCTGGTAGGCCCCATTAGCCCCTCAGCTTGGGACCCGGTAGCCTGGAAGGCCTCAGGTCTGTTCCTGGACCGTCTGGCCAGAAGAGGCCCCAGGGCCCTCGGCTTGGGTGCCGGTAGCCTTTCCCGGCCTCGGGTCTGCCAGAACCAAGATCTCCTTCCCAGTGGAAAACCCACAGGAAAGAGTCTCTATGCTGAGGGGCCTTGCTAAAAAATATACCTACCTTCTCTTGATGTGGGGTCCTGGTGACAAATTCTTTAGATGACCTGGAGGATAAGAGTGGAAGAACTCCCTCCAACGAGAAAGACAAGCCGTACATGGCTCCCACTGGTGATCGGGGCCCAGGCACTCCAGACAGAGCGCATGAGGGTCCAAGGCCAGGAATGAGAGATCGCTGGATACAGATCTCGTGAAGCCTCCTGCAGCTGACATGAGCTGAGGGAGGCAAGGCACCAAAGGGAGGTGAAGATCAAAAAACAAAGAAGAGGGAGCATGCAGAAAACTGAAAAAGTTTCTGGCCCTAGCTGCCAGGTCCGACACTGTGTGCGGAAAAAGGGACTGAGGTGAGGCACCGGAGTGCAGGGTCTCGGGGTGTTCACACGCCCTGGGCCCCGTCATCATGTACCGATACTAGATTTACAGGATAAGCAATGTTTTTCTCTGCCATAGGTTCTGTTACCGTCCCCATGTTGGGGGACTCACACAAGGATGGAAAAAAGGGTACGGGACGTATGAGTAATAGACTTAGTGGCAGGAGTCGGAGCTAGGAGAAGCACACTCAGGATGTCATCTAACAAATCCCACTCCTTATGGCTCAGGGCCTTAACAGTCAGGAATGAGGCTTCAGGCTGTTTAGGTCCGGATGAAACACCTGCCGCTATGACTGGTCGAGCAGATCTTCTCTCTGCAGAAGGCACCATAGAGGACAAATGGACATGCCCAGCAAGTCCGGGTACCACCTTCTTCGTGCCCATGTTACGCTCACCTTTTCTCTGCAGGAGCGTCTGGGCCTCGGCACGACTGCAGGGGGTGTGCCGAGTGATTGGACTCTCTGGGGAACTGCTCCTAGCATGAGGGAAATAGGGTTATTGTTGGTGTGTGCCACCACTCCTCCTTCCCACCTTCCTTTACCCCTCTAGATGCCACCCTGGGATTTCTACTCAGATTCTGCTCACCTTCTATTTTTTGTAGGTAGACTCTCCGTCCTGCTTCTTCTCCCTAGCAGTGGTGCAATGTCTGTGTTTGAGCGCTAAACCAGTTACTTCACTGGTTGCTGTTCCATTCTTCACGCCCAGGCCAGCAGCGGCGTTGATTATGTTAAGTGTCTTTTCAGTTCAATGGCAGTTTGTTGGATTTTGGATGTTGGTGCGTCCTTTGGCACGTGTGCGTGTGTTGGTGCCTCCTTTGGCACATGTTCAGGCTAGTTTGCACTTTGCATGTGTTTTCCGCTGTTCGCGGCGACCCTTAGATTGCGCTGCATTCCGTGTGGTGTTTGAAGTCTAACTCACTGTTTATTGTCTTTATCTTTTGTAGGTGCTGGTCGGACCGAACTCGCGGTCACAGTGGAGCGGACAGGCAGCTGAGCATGGTGCAGCGGTCCAGGACGGTGCTGTGGAATAAGGAAAGCAGGAAAGGATCTCAGGTGAGTAAATGCAGCTGTTCAGAAGCAGGTTGCTGTGGATAACAATCTGTTCTTTTGTTACAGGGTATGCGGAGAGCGTTACGCTGCTCAGGGCAGAATAGCGCAAAGCGAGGTGCAATGCAAAGGGTGTGGTTAATATAGGCAGTCACACCCAAACACTGGATCGCGTGTTGCAAAAGACCACGGCCCATCACACGGCCATATTGGAGGCCCAGGAAGTTCCTATATTCCTCTTGCCAGCTCACTTGTTATTTATACACTTATGTGCCCGAGTCCAGGTGATCTTTCTCTGTGTCTCGCAGGGGTTGGCTATGGAGGCAGTACCCGCATGTCTTAACTGGTAACTCCCTGGCGTCATGGGAGCAGCAAGCCAGTGCTTGGGTGTAAGTGGGTAATGCTGAGCTGATGGCTGCGACAGCCCATTCCGGAGCGATCAAAATCAAGTTCGACACGAACAGGCGTAACGACCTTGGAAAAACAATCGGAATGACCAAGATCGGCGGAATGTGTAGAACAGGTCAGAGGGTAAGATTGTCCCATGAGCGCCCAGTCGAGGAAATGCCCTGAAGCAGAACAATTCATACTACCTGTTACTGGAAGCGAGAGGACCACAGAGGAGTCCACCACAGACAGAAAACCTCCTCCAGAACTTCCAGACGAGGGCCAAATTGTGGGACGCCAAAGCCTGTCTTGCTCAGGACATCCACAATGACGTTTTCTATACCAGCAAGATGAGATGCCATCAAAGTCATGCTTTCCAGATCTCAAAACAACAGTTGCATTGCTTCTCTGCAAAGAGGCAAGGACCCTAGACAACCATGCTTTTTAGGGGAAAGTGCATGGCTATTGTGTTGTCTGTCAGAAACAGCACATTCCAGCTCTGTACTGTAGGAAGGAAGGTGACACAAGGACAACCTGATTTCTAGCTAGTTGATGTGCTCTCCGGAATCAGATAGAGACCACAGTCGGGTCTTGCAGGTGGGTATCCCATTCTTTCCAGGGCGTATCAGTGACTACTGTCTGTTGGATTAAAAGTTGCTGAAGCAACACCCCTTTCAACAGGTTGTTCTGCATGGGCCACCATGCTTGATCAGAGGATACCCTCAACGCAATTTGAATAAGGTCCAATGTGTGCCCCTGAAACAGACCACCGACAATGAATATTCGTGTGAAGTGACCTCATGCCCATCCCTGCCTCCAGCACTACAAGAATTCAAGTGGCCATGAGACCCAGCAAAAGGAGGAAGGACGAAAACCAGAAAGGCTTAAAGTAATTTTAAACCATCTGGAATGTGTTTGCCACTTTGTCCTCAAGCAGGTACGCCCTGCCCAGACGAGTGTCCAAGACCGCTGAAATAAATGGGAGGGAGTGGGATGGCAAAACCCGACACTTCATGAAGTTTAGGGAGAAGCCCAAGCTGTACAACACACTGAAAGTGTAGAATCAAACGTGCAGACGCCTGGTCTGGGGAGTGAGATCGGCAAGATAGTGGTCCAGCTAGGGAAAGACGAGAATGCCTTCCCTGCTGAGGCGACCGCTACCACTAGTATTAGTTTGGTGAATACCATGGGTGCCAAACATAGAACGAATGTGTAATGAGCGACCAGTTTCGTTGGTCCCTTTGGCATAGATGGCGCTGGGTTGCCAGTATTGTGAAGAACACTCCCAAGATGGCGCCTTCATTCTACAGCACTGTTTCAGTTCCACAGAGCTTGCAGGGATCAATGGCTCCGCCCCTCACTGTTCGTGCTGCATATCAGTCTTCCAGAAGCAGAGCGCTCTACATTGCTACTCTCTATAGTGAACGCTTGTGAGTTTTGCCCCTCTTTCTGTCCTTATATTTCAGAGAGTATCCACCCTTGAGATTAATTTCCTTCATAACCATCTTTCTCTGTTCCCAGATCTCGCCCCACGCGTCCTATTCAGGGTCTCTCTGCTTGATCCTGTCAGTTGCGACAGAACTGTGGCGTGCCTCTGGGTAGGAGCGCTGTGGATAATTACTTAGCACCTTCTGTGTTCCTCATTCGAGGAGGTTAACAGATACATAATCTTACTCAACGGAAACCTGGCAATATGTGATGAACGTGCTGCCTGCAATCTCCAGTTCGGTCATGCAGCCGGCATTCCGCATTCTTCCGGGTACGAACGCTGTCAGGGTATCCATAGCAACCTTCTCACGCTTCGTTCCCAAAGTAATCTTAACTACCTTATCTCTGCTTGCAGACGACCAGCCTCCTCTCGTGCAGCCCCCATTTGTAGGCATTACACTGGTTTCATCCGCCTTCATACTAAGGTACGATTGTAACTACGAGAAGTCCAGCTGCTTCATAAAGCATACGGAGCTCCTCATTACACCATCCGACAACGGGGCGCTATTGCTACTCTTATAACCCTTTCTTACCTTTGGTCTTTTTTCTAGGCATTTATGCCAACCAGCCCTTACCTGTGCCACATGTCATCTACTAATTGGACATCCAGCCTCATATGTTAGGGTATATTCTGGTTACTAAACTCTTGCTTTCAGAATCAAACCTCACCTTGACTTTAATAACCAGTGTTAGGGAGAATTCTCATTTCATCGCTAATTTCCCTTAGCTAGTGAGTCCCTCAGCAGCTTTGCTGGATCTCTGGAGTTGTTTCTTTCCACTTGGTAAGAGTGTGAGCTTTTCCCCCACTCTTACTGTTATTTTGCTATGTGTTGTGACCTGTTTTTGTGATGGTGGGTTCTGGAGTACACCACTTCAGTACCCACCTCTTTGTGTGTGTCACACAGCACCTTCTGTGCAGTGGCACAGGGTTGTCATTCAGACTCCCCCGACTCCATTTCTGAGGTGACTATCGTCCGCCAGAAAAGGGTAAGGTTACCATTAACTTTACTTAGTCACATTTAACCACAGATCCAGTACATACCATCTTACATGGAGTGCTGGGAGGGTTAACTCTTACCTCTTTTTATCTGTACCTCCTAGAGCATTGTTTTGCTCTTTTAACATTTAGACATGGCTGGTGGCAGTGGTATCTAACCTAAATTTCTATTGCGGTTATCTTATATAACCGTGGTAATATTGTAGGCTATTGTGTTAGCCTCAGACTTAAACCCGCTTGACCAAATCCTTTTTCGTTTGGCTCTGGTGCGGTTCATTTGCCATTTCTTTTTGTTAAACTCCTTGTGTTTTACTTTGCGCCGCAAACTAGGTTTGCCTCCTTTGTTCACTGTCTTTTGGCAGGCTTCTACCTAGAAGCCCTCCTCAAGGTGCCTGGGTGTCTAGGTGGGCTGAATGTGAGGGAGGGGTGTAGTCACCCCCTGCACAGGGTATCCTAAGAAACCCAAGTCACACTTTGACCTGATTGGACAAGGTGGTTGTCCGGGCTGGACATCCCCCCTGCTGGGGGATTGACAGCCAGGCTGTGTGAATGGGGGTTTTGCGCATAAAAGGCAGGTCTCTTGGGCGGGAAGTCAGAGAGTCGCCACTGGAACTACAAGGAACCAACGAGAAGTGGAGGAGAGGTCGACTGCTGCAACTACCCCATACAGATGAAGCCCTGCTGCAGTCCTGAGCTATCTACCCTTCAACGACTAAGAGGAGATCCAGTCCGGAGTCTTCTTCCCTTGAGCCTGGTGGGGTAACCAGCTCATCTTCTTCAGCCAGAGGGTGCTTTTGTGGTCGAAATCGCTGCACACTGCTGTAGTGGTCCGGATAGCCACCTGAAGAACCTCTCCTGTTTTTAAGGAGCACACCTTTTATTCATGGTCGCTGCTGCTGGCCTCATCCCTGTGTGGTGCGGGCCCCCTCATCGTCCTTCATGCGGAAGCTGCAGGAAAGCGTGGGCCTGCGGGAAACCAACAGGAACAAATGCCGTGGCACCAGCTTCTTTCTTTGAGAAAGGTACTGTGTCCTGTTTGAGGAATTTTGGGTGAAATCCCTATTTCTCTACTTTAAGGTTCGACCTTACTTTTCCCTCCTTCTTATAACTTTTGCTTCCAAACATTGACAATATCAAAGTACTCTTGGCAACGTTGAATCTCGAACTGTCCGACACTGTGATCCTCGACAACAGTCACCCAATGTCATTTGACTTTGGCTCCGGCCCATTGACTCTTGAATTCCTGTCTGTGTGTGTTCTTCGATTCTGTCTGCCTAACCAACATATTGCCTGTGATTTTTGCCACCAACTCTCTCTGGGTATTTCGAGTGCTAAGTGTGTTTTTACCCCGGTAGCATTTCTTGCTGCGGATACGCGTTTATCTAGTAGACCGAACTGTCAAAAAGTGTTCGCAATTGTATTCACGGTAACGTGTTCTGTTTCATAACACCGGTCCATTCAAACACAGGGTACTTACCTTGAAAAATACTGTACAAAGTGAATTGGTTAGTTGTAGTATATTTTACGTGTGGTTTTTGAAGTAATAGAAGTGTTGTGTTAATAACAAATGGTTTAAAAATAAATGTACTTATAATTTTTTTACCTGAAATCTTGACTTGAGTCAGTGTTTGCTTGAGTCACAGTAATTGCGGTCCCTTTGTGTAATCTCCGCTACTGCTCATATACTCTTGAGATAAGCCTGGCTGCTCCGCTACTGCTACCACTATAACCTAGTAGTACAGGCTTGTACCAAAGGTAAAACTTGTATTGCCACCTGTAGTCTTAATTGTGTGTAGTGGTCCCTAAGGGCACTACACGGAATTCTGCCTAGCAACCAGTACTTCTCTGTCCTTTCTCTCAGCGCTCCATTTCTTTGTTGTTGAAGATCTAACTCATCCATTCTATCGGAATCCCTCGGCATTCCAGCCTCCAAGACTCTGAATCCATCCTGTGAAGACATGCAGGGTTTTCTTCCGCAGAGGGTTTCCCCGGAAACCCTGCTCCTCCTAAATAGCTTAGATTACATGGGGAGTAGGGTGACCAGGAGGATTCTCATTTCCTCTTGCTGCTGACTCGTATCCAGGTCAGAGGTTTTATATTGTTTATCTATATGGTTAGCATTTGTGGACATTGACAGATAGCAACGCCTCATGCACTGAACATGGATCAGATGCAGCAATTGATGGCTGCGGTGCAGTCACTTACTTCGAAGGTTCAGTGCCTTAAACAAGAGAATGCGGTACTGCGCCAGCAAATGGTCTGCTCACCGCAAAGCTCAGAGATCCCTCCGGGCCCTCTACCGGGTGGTAGATATGATGGCAATACTCACAAGTTGAGGGAGTTTCTTGAAGCTTGCACAGTGCAATTCACATTTAAAGCTGCTTTCTTCCCTACGGATCGTGTCAGAGTCGGTCATATCAGTTCCCATTTGTCTGGCCCAGCATTGGCATGGGCTACACCATTAGGAAATACCAATAACCCCATTTTGGACTTGTATACAGCTTTCGTAAACAGTCTAAGAGTAATGTTTGGTAGGCAAGAGATAACAGTTGCATCCCAATAGAAACTGTTGAACTTTAAACAGGGATCCCAAGACATCCCCACTTATATCACATATTTTAAACAGATGGCTCAGGACACATCTTGGCCCAATGAAGCATTGGTTACTTAATGAAGAACTGAAAGATGAGGCTTATGAGTGCCTCGCCCTCCTAACCTCGCCGAAATGATCGCATTGGTGATGCAACTAGATTATCGTCTCCAGGAGAGAATAAGGGAAAGACAGACATTTTTATTCTCGTACTCCTCTCGAGTCCGCCTCCCTTCCTGACAAGCCCATTCCATCTGGCTGGTCTATGCCCATGGACAAACCCATACAATTAGGTACCGCCCGGGGTCCATTACCTCCCAAGGAAAGAGCCTGGCGGAGGTCACAAGGACTTTGTATGTATTGAGGAGATGATGGTCATCTCCTAAGGGATTGCCCTGTAGCACCTCCTAGAAGGACGGGAAACGCCAAGACCCGACCATGAGGGGAACCACGGATCAGAGTCGTCTAGTGGGTTCCCCGATCCCCAAGGTGGCTAATCATTCTGCCGGCGGTACACACAGTGTCATGTTGGTGGTCTCGGTGTCATTTTCATGGGACAATTTTGAGCTAACATGAGTACCATGCTTTGATAGCTGAGCAGTGTGTTTTATTGATGAGAGGTGGGCCATTCAATATGGTATTCCCCATTATTGCAAGACGGTTGTTGTTCCAGTAGAAAGTGTGGATTGCAGTCCACTAACGTCCCGCCCTATTACGGAAAACACACAGCCAGTGCAAATGCCCATGTCCTCTCACCAGGAAGAGATCGTACTTGATTTGATAAAGACTGCTCATTATCCTGTGATCCCGGGTCTGCCATGGTTGAGGGTTCATAACCCCTATGTAAACTGGACCGCCGGATCGTTCTTTTTAGGATCAGAGTATTGCTTGAACCATTATTTGTCTGGTGAAGCCACCGGATTCCACATCCCTTCGTCCGCTCCGAAGGCTCCTCAACGGCTGCTATCCTCAACCATGTCCAGGAAATACCTAAACCCTATCTCACTTTTAGGGACGTCTTCTCCACTTCGGAGTATTCAGAGTTACCCCCTCATCGTCGTTACGACTGCTCTATTGCACTTGTACTTGACCAACCCCTGACATTTGGCTGATGTACATCTTGTCGGTCAATGAAAAAGAAGTAATTCGGGAATACCTTCAGACCAACCACTGTAGTGAATTGATAGCAGAATCGACATCCCCCACAGGGGCTTCGTTATTTTTTATTCCTAAGAACAACAACACGGAACTACGACCCTGCATTGACTATCGCAAACTCAATAAGATTACTGTTCCCGATAAATATCCCATGTCGCTAATTTTGGACATTCTCGAGGCCGTAAAAAGTTCTACCATCTACACAAAACTGGACCCGAGTGGCGCTTACAACCTCATCAGGATACAGCCAGGGGACGAAAAGAAGACTGCCTTCCACACCCAGTTCGGGCATTTTGAATACTGTGTAATTCCATTCAGACTATCCAATGCACCAGCAGTGTTTCAGTGCTTTATGGACCATATTTTCCAGATATTATTCTTCATTACATCATTGTCTATATCGACAATATATTGGTTTTCTCCTCTTCCCTATCTGAACAAATCCTTCATGTACAAGAAGTCTTGTCGCGGCTACAGAAATGCCATCTCCTCTGTAAGCTTAAGAAATGTGAATCCAAAAAGACCAGGGTGACTCATTTGGGATATATTCTTTCGGCAAAGGGTGTCGCAATGGATCCCAATAAAGTAGGCGTTGTGTTGAATTGGCCTCATCCATTGTCGGTGAAGGAGATCCAACGCTTTCTGGGTTTTGCTAACTTTTACAGACGCTTTATTCCAGGATTTTCTAAACATCATGCGTCCTCTAACTCACTTATTGAAGAAAGGAGTCTCCTTTCAATGGTCAGTCGAGGCACAAGCCTCGTTTAATACCCTTAAAACGGTTTTCACCACAGCACCAATTTTACTCTCTCCAGGTCAAGAGAAGATATTCATTGTGGAATCGGATGCCTCACAGCATGTCCTAGAGGCTGTTTTATTGCAAATTAATGCCTGGTTGCATTTTTATCCAAAACGCTGTCTCCATTGGAACGCAACTACACAGGGCTAGAAAAGAAATGGTTAGCGATTAAATGGGCATTCGAAGAATGGCGGCATCTGTTGTTGGGAGCCAAGTATCCAATAGAGGTGGGCACTGACCACCACAATTTGAGGGCCCTACAATATGCCCAGACCCGCAATAGTCGGCAAGCATGTAGGTCCCATTTTTTCTCTCCATTCAATTTCAAATTCACTTTTATCCAGGGCAAGACCAACCTGCGGGCTGACGACTTGTCTAGAAAGAAACCTAAAGTATTTCCTCAATTCCATTCTGAACCTATCTTCCCAAGGCTCGATTCATCAACATCATTCAAAACTTCCTGCAGGAAATGGCCTTTGACACCACCCTGTTTCAAAGTCAAAATCCTCAGTTTCAGGTGGAACATAGTCTAATAGAGCAACAAGGCTGTTTATATCATGGAACCACAGTTTTCTTACCAAGCCAAAGACAGAGCAGAAGCACTCCGTTGGTGTCATGACTCCCCAGCGGCAGGACATCAAGGTGTTTCAAACACTGACGATTTGTACGAAGATACTTTTGGTGGCCCTCACTACTCTCCAATGTCAAGGATTATGTGACCACTTGTCCTATATATCTACAGTCTAAGACTCTGCGCTCATCTCCCTTGGTGGATTTGGTTTGGATGCCCCTGCCGGAAAAACCATGGCAGACAATATCCATGGACTTTATAGCGGACTTGCCGGCATCCGGGGTTGTGATACTCGATGCACTTACTAAGTTGGCCGTGTTTGTTCTCTTACCCAACATACTTACATCAGCCCAAATGGACAGCATATTCATTGAACACATCTTTTCGCGACACGGTCTGCAAGAACTATTATCTCAGATAGGGGACCCAAGTACACTTCCCAGTATTGGAAACACATCTGTTCTATTCTAAACATCCGACGTGCTCTCAGTTCAGGATATCATCCCCAAACGAACGGCCAAACTGAGAGGCTCAACCAGAATTTGGAAGGTTATCTTCGTTGTTATATTTCTGCTGTGCAAGATAACTGGGTGGATTTCCTGCCTTTGGCAGAGTTCGCGTACAATAACGCTACACACTCCTCGAAGTCCAGTCCATTTTCTAACACTTATGGTTTCCACCCTGCTAGTGTCCTGACCTGTGTTGCACCCGCCACGCCAATTCCAGACCTGGATGGTCTTGTTGCCAGGATACAGCAAGGACATAAGACATCTCATCAGTCCCTTTTATAAGCCCAAGATCGGATCAAACGTCAGGCAGATCAACAACGCTCTCCTATGTCCGTTTTGAAACCTGGGGATTCGGTCTGGTTGGCCTCACGGTACTTACCTAGGCACTTGGTTCCATCTAAGTTATCCCCTAGGTACTTTGAACCTTTTTGTGTTTTGGCCCTTCGGGGTGAAGCTGCATTTTTGTTGCAACTGCTTCCTTCCTGGTTCCGGATCCACCCGGCTTTCCACGTTTCCCAACTGAAACTTGATGTGCATGGTCATTTTGGCTGTGGTTCAGCCTGCAATCTGCCACCTGTCTCCACGGACACTGCCCCGAGTACGAGGTGGCTGGGATTTATGATTCCCGTTACCGACGGGGCACTCTGCAATATTTGGTCGACTGGAAAGGCTATTCTCGGCTAATCGGTCCTGGGAACCGGCCTCTGCTGTTCATACCCCCCCGGCTTGTCCGGCGTTTTCATCTTTTTCATCCCGGCAAGCCAGGAGGTTCTCCCGTTCGGAGGGGAAATACAGTCACGAGAGACCGGTTTCGTTGGTCCCTTTGGCATAGGTGGCGCCAGGTTGCCAGTATTGTGAAGAACACTCCCAAGATGGTGCCTTCATTCTACAGCACCGTTTCAGTTCCACAGAGCTTGCAGCGATCATTGGCTCCGCCCCTCACTGTTTGCGCTGCATATCAAGTCTTCCAGAAGCAGAGCGCTCTGCGTTGCTACTCTCTATAGTGAACACTTGTGAGTTTCGCTTCTTTCTGTCCTTATATTTCTAAGAGTATCCACCCTTCAGATTCTTTTCCTTCATAACTATCTTTCTCTGTTCCCAGATTTCGCCCCACGCGTCCTATTCAAGGTCTCTTTGCTCAATCCAGTCAGCCACGACCGGACTGTGGCGTGCCCCCGGGTAGGAGCGATGTGGATAATTACTTGGCACCTTCTGTGTTCCTCATTCAGAGGGGTTTAACAGGTACATATTCTACCTCAACAGAAACCCGGGGATCTGTGACAAACCCGCTGCCTGCAATCTCCATTTCTGTCATTCAGCCGGCATTCCGCATTCTTCCGGGTACAAAAGCCGTCAGGGTATCCATAGCAACCTTCTCATGCTACGTTCCCAAAGTAATCTTACCTACCTTCACTCTGCTTACAGACGACCAGTGTCTTCTCATGCAGCCCCCGTTCGTAGGCATGACACTTGTTTCATCTGCCTTCATACTAAGGTACGATTCCAACTACGAGAAGTCCAGCTGCTTCATAAAGCATACGGAGCTCCTCATTACACCATCCGACAACGGGGCACTTTCGCTATTCTTCTAACCCTTTCTTACCTTTGATCTTTATTCTAGGCATTTTTGCCAACCAGCCCATACCTGTGCCATATGTCATCTACTAATTGGACGTCCAGCCTCATATGATAGGGTATATTCTGGTTACTAAACGCTTGCTTTCAGAATCAAACCTCACCTTGACTTTAATAACCAGTACTTCCCTATCCTTTGTCTCAGCACCCCATTTCCTTGTTGTTGAAGATCTAACTCCTCCATGCCATCGGAATCCCTCAGCATTCCAGCCTCCAGCTAAGAGGACTCGGAATCCATCCTATGAAGACACGCAGGGTTTTCTTCCCCAGAGGGTTTCCCTGGAAATCCTGCTCCTCCTGAATCCCTTAGATTACAGGGGGAGGGGTGAGGGGGCGTAGGGTGACTAGGAGGATTCTCATTTTCTCTTGCTGCTGCCTCGGATCCAGGTCAGTGTTCTTATATTGTTTAGCTATATAGTTAGCATTTGTGGACATTGACAGAATGGCAGGACCCTGAACTGGTAGAGTCAATGGCCCACAACAAATCTCAGGTACTTACTGTGCTTTAGGTGAATCGGCACATGGAGTTAGGCATTCTGGAGATCCAGTGATAACAGGCAATCCTGCAGTTCAACGGCATGGAGGATCTGAGGTAGTGTAACCATAGTGAACTTGTCCTTGGGGAGGTACATGTTCAAGAGCTGCAGATCCAGTATAGGATACAAGCCCCATCTTTCATCAAGAACAGAAAATATACGAAGCCCAGCCCTGCCTAGTTCCGAGCGGGGCACTTGTTCTATTGCCCCTTTCACCAGAAGCTGACAAACCTCCTACAACAGGAGCGGGTCCAGAGGTAAGCATGAGCTGGAGGGAGAATAATCTAGAGGGCAATGAGCAAACGGGAGGCAATACACCTGGTAAACGACCTGTAAGACCCAGGTGTAGGATGTGATTTGACACCTTCCCATGACGAACAGGGAAATTCTCCCACCCATCCATACAGCAGTGATGACGTTGACGTTTCCTTCACAGTGGCTTCACCCCCAGTGCTCGGGAGAGCATAGTTGAGGCAGACAAACATGGGAGTACCTCAGCCCCTTCCGTTGGCTGGGTGGCACGAATACTACTTGCCAGAGAGAGAGCCTGTCGCCTCTGTAGGGATAACCGATAAAATCGAAACCCCCTGCCTCTGTTCATGGGGGCAGTGGGATGCTACACTGCTAGACCTAGGGAATTGGCTGTCACCTTTGAGGACTGTAACCTTTGGAGGGACTCAACAGCCTTTGCTTCAAACATGTCATTGCCATCAAATGGCGGGTTCAGAAGCTTTGCCTAAACATCCGGGGCAAAACATGAGGTCCTGTTGCCATCACCACAGTCGGCTGTATCGAAAACAGACTATTATTTCATAGGAAGCCAGCGTACCATCCTTAACCAAGGCTGCAAACTTCTCTTGCCTCACCAGCGTGAAGTGCTTAGCGGCTCCTGAGGCTACTGAACAGCGGCCAAAGGAGAGCTTTGCAAGTCATAGGAGGCATTGATCGCCCTCAGGCCCAACCTAACTAAACCAAAAATCTTTGTTCTCCAGGCATCCATTGCTCTCTCTTGTCAGAAGGCAAAGAGTCAAAAGAGGAGGTTTACAGGTTTTCTGTGGCAGCCTGAAACACAAGACTCTCAGTGAAGGCATGCGAAGAAAGAAATGCCAGATGTAAGGGTGCCAACCTGTGCTTTTTGACTAGGTCCCGGTCAACAGTTGTGGCTGAAGCAGATTTCTCCAGATCTACAACTCTGGGAGCCTCTACTTCCGGCTTGAAGGGTAGTAAGGTCTCCCTGCAAGGGCCTTTATCCAGAATATCTGCCAGCTCAAACTGAACCTTCGGTGTGGAAGGGGTGGACAAACCCAAGGTCTCCATAACTTTTGCCATCAGGCGTTAGAAGGACGCCTGTGGTTTTTTGGGGTTTGCATATGCAACATGTTCAACTCCGGAAATAGGTCAAACCACCTTGCCTCTTGCAAAATGGAGGCCAGGTCTGTCAGAACTCAATTTTCTCCATAAAACACCTCAGGGAGATATCTTACTTCCCTAAAGCATAAGGGTTCCAGCCCAAAAGGAATGGGAATACCCTCCTCACCAAACACATTCCACATCTTTGACATACATGCTTCAATAGGGAGCAGAGCCTCGATGTTGGTGTCGATGGAAGACAGAGCTTAAGCAGAGAGACTGATTTCAGAGAGAGCAGTTTGGTGAAGTGACAAGTCTTCACTCAGGGGAGCTGTGGCTGAGCCCAAAGTTGTGCAAGTGTCCCTGGCCGCTCATCAGAGTGTGGTGGACCCTGATGACGCTGAAGCCGCCGAGAACTTGGCACAAATGGCAGGCATCTTGAGTCAGTGCATTGCTTGAAACCAGAGGCCTTTGCAAATTTTGGCATGATGCTAAACCAAAAGAAAATCCAAATCTCAGCTGTGTTCCCTGATGCAAGCAGAGTGCTAGGAAAAAAGGAAATGAGGTCCTGATGTCATGTGCAGTGCGAGCAGACGTGGAGCTATGCAACCCGTCCCTGGTGGCAGAAAGTTTCCAAAGAGCAGATGTGCTAGGAGATAATTATCATAGATGAGGAATCTGTGATAAGAAAAAATCCATTCAAAACATTGAATTTGAATTGCACCCAAGAGACCATAGATACAAAGGAGAGATCTACTCTTAATTATTTAGGTCTCTAAGAACTCCAACAGCTTGTGCCATCAATGTGGCAATTTTATGAATCTGTGCCTACAAGAAAGCGAATCGGCAAACCAAAGACCCAAATAATCGTGGTTTTTACTTAATTCAAATGCTTTCTCAATACAAAGAATAGGCTGCCATGTTCTTTCACTTTTTGCAACAACCACAATAATAGATTTATTTCTATTAACCCCAAATCACAAATCTTCATGAAACAGGTATAGGTCATAACCAGCTTCTGTAAAGCAGACCAAGTACTTGCTATTAGGACTGCATATGAAATTGTGGGTATTCTTCTATTCAAAATCTATTTGGGGAATGTCCAGTATAGCTTCATTGACATGAATTACCATATAAATTAAAAGGCAAGGGTTCAAGAACGCACAACTAACATACTCCTTTTGTAATCGTCAAAATATCTGACAATTCACCATCTTCACAAAATCTAACTCTGGCATTAAAAATAAAATGCAAAGCCATTACAACATCGAATGTGTTTTTTTTAATCTTTAATTTTGGTAATTCACCCCACAACAATTCTCTATTGACATTATTAAATGTCAAAGTGACGTCCATAAATACAACAACAAAAAATTAAAACCTGTAACCAGTCCCACAGGCATACTTCGAGCAAACCAGTAAATGTAAACACTGATTTAGTTCAAACCCTGCTCTTTGGCATGTTGTGTTTCTGCTCACACATGTGGCTATCCTCTACGGCAAAAAAATAAATCAAAAGATTGGAACAAAGATAGAACTACTAATGTCTAATTTGCTCAATACACATTTACATCATGCCAGGGGTTAAGATGTTAATGAATATTTTCAAAGTTTTAAGACGAGAAAATGGTAAGAGTACAAAAAGAAGCCAATTTTTGTCATTAGCAATTAAGAAACACACGGGAATGAGTGAAAGAGCAAACCGTAAAATAATACATAGAGCACAAGGAGACATGCTGACAATAGAAAGCAGAATTAAAGATGTTATCAGGGCAAGCACCATTAGCGTAGAGATCACTCATATGCTCAAATAATGCACATCAAAACCGGATTTGCAGAGCAGGTTAGATGATTAATTTGGGTGTGTGTATAGTAATTTTTATTTCATTCCAGATTAATGCATGGGTTTTGACAATTTGCCTTACAACCTTTGCAGTGTTGGTCACTTTCTCCTGGAGCTTTTTTTCAGTTGATGCCAATGCTTCCATGGCTTTCCAGTTTTTCATTCGTAGGTCCTAATCATTTTTAAAAAGAATCCATTCAGTTCAGCCCAATATTCACTATTTCTAGAATAAATTTACTTCACATTCAGTAAATTGCATCAATATGCATGTTACTGTAGGATAACTATTCACAGATCAGGTCAAATAGTTAAGTGTAAACAGCACGAACTTTAAAAAAGCTATTTACAAAGGGTTCAGCCTCATTTAATATTCATTAAAAAATGTGTTCAAGATTGTCAGTTTAACATTCTATGGTATGTGCAAGCAATTATTAAATATCCAATCAACAATCCAGCAACTTGACTGCATTCTTGAGAATTAAAAAAAGAAAAACAAACAGAAAGAAAACGGCAGCCACCAAACCACATGTTGTAAACAAAGGGAAACAAATGTTTAGCACAAGATTCAGTATGGTATGAAGAACAATTGGCGAGCGAAAATCGACAGCAAGAACACAAAACCCCACTGGGGGAGTAGGGGCTTAAGTCAAAATTAGAAATGACTGTACTTAAACAGAGACCAATCAGTTTCCAATCACAAAGAGTCACCATGTTATGTGATTTTCCAAATGGTTTAATACATTTGACTGAGTGTCAAGTTTCATCCTTCAACATGGTAAGCCCCACAACTGACCACATGGGATTTGACTATTGCGTACTCAGAAGAGGAATTTGTAAGGTTAACATCCATTCAAGGTTCCATCTTTCTTCCGCTGCATGTTTGGAAGGTCTGTAACACAAACATCCCACAAAAATGGAAGAAAGGGGCCTATGGACACAAAGTACAGTAGTCATTATAGTAGGCAACTTTTACATTCTGGTGCCCAGTTTGTCAGAACCTGGAGGTATTGTGGGTTACTCTAAACTGCATCTAAATCCTTCCTAACATGGGGAGAGGGGATGCCCCCTGTATTCCCAAGACATTATGACTGGGTTTAAATCTAATTGAGGCAGTAGCTACCATGATGCCACTTTTACAAGGAGCAACATATGGAGGTGTTAATGTTGATTGTTACTCTTTGATGAATGTAGTTTCTGTAAAGGATTTCTAAGGTGCTTTCCCTCTCCTAGATCTATAAATACCTTGAGTGCACTACTAATAGCTTTAAGGGTTATTTAGTGTGACGTGAATAGAGTAGTACATAGTCACATTGCTCAGGCTAAGTTTTACATCTGACTGGGGCTAGCAGGCTTTGAATAGTGATATCCTGCTACAATATCTTAGGATACAGCTGGGTTGCCTGCTGGTGGTACACTCTAGTTTCTAATCATTCCCTGTGCAGGTGTGATCATCACAGTCATGAAACTGTTGCCAGTTTCATAATGCATGGTTGTATCAACATGGATCACTCACAGTTATCACACTGTAGTTGGTTTATGTGGGACTGCAGTGGTTTCCCTATGTCCATGAAGTGACCAACATCCAGAAAGGGCTTTCCTGTGGGACCTCAAGACACAGGGAGCACTGCCCTTCTACTGCCAGCACTCCTGTATCAGCAGTACATTGCACCTTTCCCACTGTTACTCCCCTGTTTCCTTTGGTTCAGCACCTTCCAAGTTGAGACCCATGAATTCACAGCAAGACTCATGGTTCCTCACTGGACAGCATCCCATTGGTGGGCGAGGGGGTGGTCACGCTTTACAGCTGGCCATGTCAACATAGATTCTGGGCCTACAAGCCGACTGAAATGGCCAGATGACTGCAGCTCTTCACAAGCCTGCTTGCTCTGGCCTTCACCCCACCAGATAGGAGTAAGAGAAGCTTACTGTGTGCCTTCTTGCAATCCCCCATCTCCATTATGGGCATCTTCATTACATTCAAGACTGAATCTGCACCCAGTGTGATATCTATTAACACTGAAAGAAAACGTTTCTCTTTTTTTTTTTAATACAAGAAAAGTCGAGGTGGCTTATTTTTGACTTTTTTCTTCAAAATTTCCATCAAGAAAAGAAACCAATTTCCTGACATGCCCAGTTTGGTAAATAAATAGCTTTCCTGAAGACACACTGGCCATTGAGACCTCTGGCAACACTCCTCCCCTCTCACCGGAGTCCTGCCAAACACCTAATCATGTCACGTGTACTCTGAACTCACAGGGTGCCAGCAGAGCGGATTTGCTGCTATAGCAGCTGTGAGGTGTGGGAGAAAAGTGTATCGCTGGCTTGGCACAAGAAAGAGGCTCATCAAAATTGCTGCCACAGAGGCAGCCTGGTGACAAGAGAGGTTGATGCAGGCCGGCGACCGCTGTCTTGCTTGCACCATCCTCAGGAAGTAAGGAAAAGATTTTGGGCGTGTGCCCCTAATGTCCTCCAGCTGCCAGAGTGGTGCTAATTTGAAAAGCTAATCCCAGGGGTAAGCACATGCTCGTAGGCCCAACTCCCCACAAAAGCAAATCATCTCCCCGGACAGCACGCTGGAATGTGTGAAAAGGGAAGGGTTCTTCCAATTGGGTGTAGGTTATCAGACCCTTCCTGCCTCACCAAGGTTTCAGTGATGACACCTCCATCTATAACTCGGCTGACTGTGGGGCGCTGCAATGTAGGTGAACAAGTAGCAGACTCTTATGGAGGTTGACTCAGGATGCAGTGAAGGGCAAATATGTAATATCAGAGCAGAGGTTGCAGTAATCCAGGCCTCATTTTGTGATTCTATCCACAAACTTAAATGTTTTATCCCAAAGCAGCAGTAATATGACGGGAGAGGAGGGAGGAGAGGTCACCTAGCTCCTCAACCAACGCATCATCCAAAATACAAATAAATAATTTAATGCACATTAGCACCGCTTCTGATCCACATGAAGCCAGAACAAACCATACAGAATCTCAGTCCACATACCCTTGTGCAGTGGTGTAGTATATTTAGAGCAATAGTCTACCCAAAACTGAAATTCTAAGATCGCATTTTTATCACTGATAAATCCTAATTCTACACAGATTGTTTCTGCTCACCTTCAGATGCTGCTCTTCGTAATGGGTGGGAAGCGAACAGTGACGGGAAAGAACAGACCATCTGACCCAGACAAAGCCCCAGTTAGCGGAGCACGCGCGAAAGCCACAGCCACGCTGTGAAAAAAAAATAAACACCAAATCCATGTGGAGCACCAGTCTATATGCATACATCTCATCGTCCCTTCCGAGCAATTAGAAGAACAAATTCCACATTTTGGAAACTTCATAGGCAGCAAAGCTGACACTAGAACATGTTTCACCAGTAGAGAGCGAAATGTGCTTCGGGGCAGAGCCTCTTCGACGGTCCACTCCTTGGCCCTGTGAGTGTCGGCGTCCAACTCACATATAGGGCACACTATGCCTCATGACCCTAGTTCCACAATTCCCCCCCTCATAATCAGCAGCTAAGGGAACTTAACTCAAGAGGCAAAAAAGGAAAAAGACAAACTCCTTTTCCTGAGGTCTTAAAATCTCTATCTGTAAGAAAGGCAATGAGGAATCTGTGAGAGGAGCATCCATAAGAATAACGAATCCCTTATCTTCACAAATGTTCTTTCTGGCGGACACGTTACTTCCACCCACAGAACTCTCATCTTGTGAAATATTCCATTAAACGCAGTCAGCTCTGTAAACTTTTTCATAGCCACCATGTGGAACTGTGTGGCTTCAATCTCAGCCTCTTCGACCCATCAAAACTCTTGTGCCAGGAGGTAGCTGCATGTGTGTATATACAGATATGTCAGCACCATTTCCTCTCAGTTCTACCTCCCCCATCTCCTAAAGCAAGGTAACAGCACAATTAGAGGGAACAGTCTCTGCCATTTGTTGAAAAGTGTTTTCCTTTTGAATTACATAGCGTTCCATTAGCAGGTAAGGCGGCAGGGCGATGAGGAATCGGCTGGAGGAATTAAGGTGCCAACCTGCAAGAATATTACTGAAGGTAAGTAATTTCTTCTTTTATTGGACACATTCCTCCCAAAGATTACTCATCTTTTGAAAGATTCCCCAAGCTGGACCCTGGAAGGTGGTAGGTCTGGAACAACTGTTCAGAGTAGCAAGGAATGATAATCCTGAGGCATCACATTAAAACAGGGAATCCAGGAAAGAACACATTTACATGAGGTAATGTTATTTTCTGAATGATGACTCATCTTTAGATATATCCTTGCCGGCGCAGCTGGCATCAGAAACCTTCACCCAGCAGAGGGTGATATGTGCCTCAGCGTCTACCTCGTCCGAAGGTTGATTCCTAGACTCCGATGGTGACAACGAACCAATAGCAAATAGAGCACAGAATGCCCTGTGTCCTCAAATTCACCTCCGTTTCCCTCTGCTCAACGATGAGGGGAACTATTGGGGTAACATTGTACTATTTATAGAATTATTTAGGTTTCTCTCCCTTCAGGACAGTAGGCCTTGCCCGTCTCTTACTGTGGGATGTTTGGGAGGGTAATGAGGAATCCGTAGGAGGAACCATCCATCAGAAAGAAAATTACCCAATGTAAGTAATTTGTTCTTCTAATGGTTAGAGCCTTCCCACAGATTCCTCTTCTGTAGAACGACACCAGAGGTGGGAAAAGAGTATTCTTCAAACCACATGACTTTGGAGAAATGCCCACACGAATTGAGCATTGTGTGTTCATCAAATCTAGATAGTGTTTGAAGAAAGTGTGTACAGAGGTCTACGTAGGCGCTTGGTAAACACCTAGGACAGGGACAACTGGTTGAAGAGCGGACATATGAGCCCTCAATCCCAAGGGTACCTCTTTCTGAGCCAGTTTGTAGCAGTCAGTAATAGAGGATAAGCCAACAGGCTATTGTCTCAATCGAAACGGCTGTACCCTGTTTGAGGCCTGCGCACGTCATCCTTCCTGTGATTTGGAGATCTAGAAGCTCAGTGCTCTCTTGGGATTCAACCAATGTATCCTTTTCTCCTCCTTGGACGGGTGAGGCAGTGGATCAAATCAGGGTCGGCTTGTCCATAATGGTGACGAACCACCCCCCCATTATCGACGAGCCAAACCAGTACATTGAAAACACTAAGTGCTCTACCAGTAGCAGCAAGCAGCTTAGGTAGCGCTCTTAGGCTCGCTTTAACTGAACTGTTCAGTAGCCCCAGCATACATGTCCAATGAGCCATGCAAAGCCGTGGGGGTTGTGCTTCCCCATCTTAAATGGCCCATTGGAGATACAGACTTGGGTACTGGAGGCCTGAATGTGTGCTCTTGAACCTCTCTCTCTCGCCACATCCAGGGCACGAGGGGAGTCAATATGGAAGGAAGAGTGAGGGCGAGCGGAATGGAATCCAGATTGTGGCTGCACGCCAGTAGCTGCATTGTTGAGGCCTGGTTGGCGGTGGCCTTGGAGTTCACTAAAAGATGCAAAAGCTATAAAGCAAGCAAGAGACTACACACCCGAGCCTCCGCTTAGGGATGCTATCAGGCATGTCAACTCCTTCCTAATACACAGCTGAAAAGCCCTGCAAAGTTGGAAGTATGGATTGCATGGTCACAGGTGTCTTTTCTCTAGGGTGAAATATAATGAGAGCTATAACTTTAGGTCATACAATGGGACTACCTCTTCCCTTATTCCATGTATAGAACAAATTACTTACCTCTCGGTTATGTTCTTTCAGATGAATGTTCCTTCTGCAGATTCCTCATCTAATTTATAATATTAACAGCACGTTGTTCTTCGGAAACCTTTCCACCACCAGGGGGCACAGCGTGGCTCTGTGTCGGACATGACGTCAGGGGAAGTATATTTGGAGGTGCCGAGCATGTGACCTTCCACCCTTTTTCCCTAGCACTAACACTGAGCGACCATGTAACCGATGGTGCACTGGCTCTCTGCCAAGAGGGGCAGATAGGAAGGGCGATGAGGAAGGCGTAGGAGGAACATCCATCAGAAAGAATATTACTGACAGGTAAGTAATTTGTTCTTCTAAGCAATTCATTCTCCCACAGATTCCTCATTTATGATGAGACCCCTAAAGCAGTAACATGCTCTGGAGGAGGGAGGAAAACAATGACAACACCTAGACCAGAAATCTCTGGTGGACCGCCTTACCAAAACGGGGGTCCTGGCCTAAAAGAGAATTCAAGCAGTAATCCTGATTCATTTATTTATATTAGCATTTTGTTTATTACAAACTTTTAAATAAATTTAAAATGAACATTTATTGACTTTTTTTTCCCTTGCAAGTGGGTGTATGTTAGGGAGAATTCTCATTCTATGGCTAATTTCCCTTACCTATAGAGTCCCCCAGCAGCTTTGCTCGATTTGAAGGGTTTTATTTTTCTCCTGCTAAGAGTGATACTCGTTTTCCCACTCTTAGGCATATTTGCCATGTGTGTTCTAGGCTATTTTTTGTGTTTAATGTCTATGGGGTTTATCTCACCCTCATAGGAACCATCTTTATACACGTGTTACACAGCACCCTCAGTGCAGTGACACAGGGGTGTCATAGTGACCCCCAAACATCGACTCCATACCCTGGGACTGACTACTGTCTCCCAGGGCATGTAAAGTCCCCATTGACTTTATTAGTCCATTTTTATGAACTAAACCAGTACAAACCATCTTACTACGGAGGTACTGGGAAGGGTTAATAGTTTTTCCCTGGTGTTCATTTTCGAGAGGGTACCGTACAGTCCCTCTCTCAAAAGTTTCTGGCTGGTGGCAGTGGTTACTACCAAAAATATTGAACCGCAAATATTTCCCTATGGGATTTTCCCATTGTTCAAGGCTACTACATTTACTGACAGCCTCTAACATACCGCCGGTTTATTCTTATATTAACTTTACTCCGTTAGGTTTTATTTGCCAGAACTTTTATATAAATTCTGTCTCGTGTCTTTCTCTAAACTCCTAACCCGGGTCGGGGATCCTTTGTTCGTCCTTTTGGCGGGCTTCTACCAAGAAGCTCTCCTTTCAGTACCACTGAGTCTGGGGTGGGTCCACTGTGTGGGAGGGGAAGTAGGACCCCTGGACACGGTTGCCGCAGCAACCCATGTCGCACTCTGCCCGGATAGGCTGGAGGGTCTCCCGCCAAGATGACCACTCCACTGTGTGAGTGACAGCTAGGCTGTATGAATGGGGATCTCTTTTACATAAAAGCAGAGTCTCGAGGACTGGAAGAGCAAGACGTTGCCACTGGAACTAAGAAGCCCAAGAGGAGAGAAGCCAAAGACATCTGCAACGACTGAACCACCAGTGAAGCCCTGCTGCAGCATCTCACCACTTTTCTCCACATGACGAGAGAATATCATCATCTGCAAGAGCCTTCTGCCCTTGAGCTGGTGGGGCCAACCAGTTTGCCAATCGCCTCCCTGGCCGAATCGCCAGTACCCTGTACTCAGAGACCGGATAGCCAGGCACCCGTCCAACCGGACCGCGATTTAAAGGAGCGTACCTTTTATTCGTTGGGCAGCACGTTCCTCCACGACGAGAGCCTCTCTTCTTCTGCTGGATCTCCCGAACTGCAGGAACTACCAGGAACAACCACCACCGCAGGAGCCTCTTCTCCATTTTAAGGTACTTTGTTCCGCCAGGCCTCCCTTTTCGCATGGTAGTGCTAAAGGTGTTTTAAATCCTTTACCTACCTGTTGGGTTGGCCACCCCTATCGTCTAACATTGTCTTTCACCTTCTGCATCCACCTTTTCGAATCGTTTAACAAAGACTTGACTGCAGCTACAAGAACATTTTGCTCCTGGGCTCTTTGCCCTGTACCACTGACTCTGGCACAGGCCTATTGACTCTGGCTGAATTTGTTAAAACTGCCTTCTCTAGATTGCTTCTCAACTATAACTGTGTTGGTGCACCTAATTCTTATAACCACCTTTTCCTTCCAACTTTTAAAACTTGTGAAGTGCCATTTTGCTGGGCTTTCATTTAAGTATTCTCTATGCTAAAGTACTGCCTTGACTAAACTTGTTCACAAATTTATTGGGAAGTGTTGCTAGGGTGCAGAAGAATATATTCCTGTATAACTTGTGCTTTCCCTCCCTTGTGAGAAATTGCTAGAGTGCCATTTGTTTGGTTTTCACTGTGCCGTTTTGCTCAGTTTTCACTCTTGCTCAAACTTGTCTACAATCTAACTAGGGAGTTGTGTATACTTTTCTTGACTGATTTTAACTTGCTTTATTAACTGTGATTAATGTGTTGATCTAGAAGTGTGTACAATAAATATATATATATATTATTTTTAATACAAAGCTTTGGTCTGTGTTTCCTTGTACCATAGTGCTGTAGCCCTATTGTGTAAACCCTGAATACTGCTCATCTCCCTCTTGAGATAAGTTGGACTGCTTAGCCACAGCTACCAACTAAATCTTTGTGGTACAGACTGATACCAAAGGGGATTTATTGCTCATACCTGTAGTCTTAATCTTCTGTAGTGCTCCCTAAGGGAACTGCACAGGATTCTGCCTAACAGTTTAGATTGAGGTATCAACCATCGTCTCCTTCAAGTGTTGCTTGTCTGTTTTTAGATTTCTCCCGTTTTATTATTCGACACTAGGAGGGATTCTTTCTGAATTGTCTTTTAATTTCCTCAATGTCGCTTTCAAGAAGTTCACTGTGGCATAATTAGTTCTTTGATTGTCTACTTGATATATTCTTTCCCACCACTCCTCAGCATCCAAACCCATAATATGTCTAAGCGCAGGGAGGAGATTAATCGAACGTAGATCTTTAAGATTTGGGCAGAACACCACCAAATGTTTGAGTGATTCTTCTTTCTGACCACACAACCGACATTCATCTACTGCAACTTTGTTATGCCTTTTTAGAGTACTGTTGTTGAGTGATATGCTCAGTCTTAGCCTTGATAGTAAATTCCGCCCTAGATTGTTAGGCAATTTGTTCAAGTAACCTTTTGTCACATTTGGTAGCCCAATATTGTTTTTCGATAATGCATGAATTTTAGACATAGCTTTCTTTTCTTCTGTTTTTCGCCAGTCATATGCCCATATTGTTTTCTTTACAAGTTCTGGATTTTTGCACAGGGGCTTCTTTGGATGTGCCGAGGGAAGAGAGATAAGTGACCCACTCTAATTTCCAGTTCTTGACTGTCCATTCACCTTCCAGTGCTTTTCTTGTTTTAAGTATTTCAATTCAAGGTGAACAGTCCTCTCTGATCACTTTCCTATACAGTGAGATTTCTCTCCACATAATCTTGGAATAGAACGAATTCAATCCTAACTCGTGGCGGATTATATGGACTGGTAAAGATTTAGGTACATTTAAAATTATTTTCCAGAAATAGCTCCCACACTGATTTCTTCTCTTAATCCTTTATTCGTTTCCGCTCCATAGAGCATAGCTGGGGTTATCTTTTGTTTAAAATATTTAAGAATCGGAATTAAAGAGAATTTGCCGAATTGTTTGTTCAGGGTGACACCTTGCGCCATCAATTGATGCAGTTTCTTTTTCACATTCTCAATCCATGGTCTTTCACTTTTGAAGACATTTATGATGACACCTAGATATTTTTTGGCCGAGGGCCGGGGCAAAGCCTCTCTATCTAGCATCCAGGAGATTGTCTTTTTGTTATGTTTGTCTCCATATAACATAATTTTAGACTTTCAGCCATTGCTCTTTAGAGAGTTTTAATCGATATTCTTGTAGGATGGTTAGTTTTCTTTGCAGACCGGCCTTAGTCTGTTCTAACAAGATCATGTCGATTGCATATAACAACCACCACACAGCCTCCCCATTAATTTTCGGAGGGAAGTTGGTGCTGTTAGACAGAACCTCTTTTATGTCCTCAATAAAGAAGTTAAACAGTTTGCTGCTAGGGGGCAACCCTGCTTTAACCCTTTAGAGGTTTTGATCACTCTTGATGGATTTCCCAAATAATCAAGCTTCACTTGCATATTGGTGTTAGAATATAGTTCTTGGATGATTTCAAGAAGATCGTTGGGGCATCCTTTGTTCTTAAATTTGTTTTAATTTTTATTTGTTCTTTAATTTCTGCCATAATAGATTGCGATCGATGCTATCAAAAGCCTGACACAAATCTATACTGTGTTTTAATAGATTTAAGAGCAACAGGTTCAATTTACAGCCAACTTACTTGAAAAATCTGGTTTGTCTTCTGTCGATGGAGTTAAATGTTGTTATCCATGTTTTAATCTTGTTAGTATTACGATCGCAAATTGTTTCCCACCGTGTCTAGCAGGGTGATTGGTCTGTAATTCGCCGGAGTGTGTCTATCCACTTGTTTGAAAATAGGGATCATAATGGCTAACTTCCATGGATTTGGTATTTTGCGCATTGCGAATATTCTGTTGAACAAATGTAATCCTGCAGAGAAGCCCACGTTGCCGCCTGGCAGATCAACACGACAGGGACTCCCCTCTGCAGGACAGACATGGCAGTCAGTCTTCTGGTAGAATGAGATCTCAGCCTCTCAAGCGCATCCTTTCCAGCCAGATCATAGCATTTTGAGATGCAAAGAAGGATCCACCTTGACAGGGGCTGTTTAGTTACAGCCCTGCTAGCAGGAGCATATAAAAAAAAAAGCTGGTCAGGTTCCCTGGCCTCTCTTATCCAAGAGACATAGGGCCTCATTACAAGTAACCCAGTAAATCTCCAGTGATTCAGTCATGACGGTGGCACCGTTTCAGCCATCCGCAATCACGGAATCACCGTCTCATCCCAAGTGGACGAGCACACGCATTCCAGCATGACGGAAAAACGGTGACACCAGGACCACGGAATCACTGTGAAAAGCCATTGTTGACATAGTTACCGTGACTCACAATGCCGGAGGCACCACTACCGGCACGTCCACTTTGGAAACACTCAGGAACTGGAAGGCAGCCAATTTGGAAAACTCAATTCATATAAAATGTACCACTTCCTGTTGCCATGTGGATCCTGAAACAGTGCCAACATGTCTGTAGGAGGAAAATCCTGGGTGCCCCAAGTATGCCTGCGGAACACCAGATTTACAGAGTCAGAACTCAACATGCTGACTGACAAAATAGTGGACAATGCAGGGGTGCTTTTTTTTGCTGACTGCAGGCACACCAGCCGGCAACGCAATGCCGCCATATCGGAGGAGGTGGCAGTTAAGGTCTCGCTGTGGGCCCCATCGGTCGCAGTGCATGTGACTGCCACAAGCAGTGGGATGACCTCTGCCTCAGAGTGAGAAACCTGTTGTCTGCGCACAGGAGGGAATGTATGGCAACAGGCAGCGGAAAAGCGCCACCCATCAAGCTCATACCCTGGGAAGAAAGATGCAGCACCGTGCTGCATCTGGAAGGCATAGGAGGGAGTTGCGTCAGCGGAGGCTGGTCCTGGAGCGTAAGCAGTGGGCGTTGAGTAAAACGTGCAATAACAGGAATGTAACAGAGTGCATGCCAATGCAGCACACACCAACATAGACATGTCCAACCGCACATCAACAGACTACTGCCAAACTAAAAGTGTCCCGCCAACCATACTTTGCGGTCAAGTGTGCACAGACACATACCCCACCACACAAACTCAGCACATGCGCACTGGCCATGCACTGACAATGAACACAGGAGGACCAACAATGTTCCATGAACCCCCGCCCAGCCATCACGCATGCACCACAGCTGATGACACGCTGCCCACCCTCAGACCCACACCCACACCCTGTACAACCACCCCATCCCCTCCACACATGACTGCCTAACTGCACTGTTAGGCAGAAACCTGTGCAGTTCCCTCTGGGACCACTGCAAAAGATTTAAGACTACAGGTGTTTGGCAGTAAACCCACTTGGTAGCAGTCTGTACCACACAGATTCACTTGGTAGCTGTGGCTGAGCAGTCAGACTTCCCTCAAGAAGAGTTAGGCAGTATACAGAGTATTCACAATAGGTCAAAAGAACACAGTAGAACAAGCAAACACTGACCAGAGCTTGGTGTAAAAGAGATATAATTATTTATTTAAAACCACATCTAGAAAAACACACAGGCACTAATATTAAGCAGTTCAAAAACACGGTCACTAAAAGATATACACTCCCTTAAAAGAATATTAGACAAGTCTTAAGTAAAGCCCCACTTATTTTCAGACAGCGGTGAGCGCTTAACGCAGATGGCACTCTAATAATTTGGTTTAAAAAGGAAGAGAAAGGCAGAGCCTAAATTGAAACAGATCCCAACACTTTCAAAAGAACACAGCAAGAGAGGAAGGCAGAGTCAAACCGTGAAGTTTGAGTTCAGAAAGCCCGATCCACTTTAAGAGGATCAGAACGAAATGTGTCCAAGGTCACACGGTTGAAAAGTGCACAAAAGTCTCGAAAAGGTTCAGAAAGAGTTGGACCAAAAGAAAGGGACCAGTTAGATGGTCAAGGTGGCCAGCCCAGTCCAGAAGGTTAAGGGATTATTATTACCTTGTAGCAATCTTTAGAAAGGGAGGCCTGGCGGACACGGTACCTTAAAGTGGTGAGAATACCCCAGCGGGGGCAGTTGTTCCTGGCAGCGGATGCAAGTCGGTGGTTCGTCCAGGGGAAGAGAGGATCTCGTCGGGGAGGAAGACAAGAGTCCGTTGCACTGCCAGGGCGGAAACCAGCCGCGGAGTTCTCAGTTAAAAGGAGCGGTCCTTTTATTCGCGGTCCAGTGTTAAGTGGCTATCCGGTTGCCGTGGTGCTTGGCACGGGCAATTCGACCACAAGACGTCCTGGGATGCGAGGAAAAGAAGGTAAACTGGTTGTGCCCACCAGTCAGACAAGAAGAAGACTCTCCAGCCGGGAGATCTTCTCTGTCGTCGGGAAGTGGTGTGTCGGTTCCGCAGGGCTCCACCGGTGGTGTCGTGTAGCAGGTCGGCTCAGCTTCTCCCTCGTTGGATTCTCAGGTCCTGTGGCGACTTCTGAAGTTCCAGTCCCCAAAGCCCTGCTTTTATGCAGCACACCCCCATTCACTGAGCCTAGCTGTCAATCAAACATGCTAAGTGGTGAGCTGGCCGGCTCACCACTTGGACCAATCACACAAGAGTGCGACTTGAGTTACCAAGGTAACTCAGTCCAGGGTGCCTAAACCCCCACCCACACCCCCTGTGGTACCCAGACAGAGTGGCACCACTTTTGGAGGCTTCTGTGGAGAAGCCCGCCAAAAAGTGGAACAAAGGGCTCGACTTGGGTTGGAGTCACAGAAGAGAACACAAACGCCATTTTAAAATCGAGTCCTGGCAAAAAATACCAACCGGCGAATTAATATTAAATAAATAAACCGGCAGTATGTTCGAGGCTACGAGAATTAAATAATTAAAGTTGGTAGCCTCGAACAATGGGAAAATCCCGTAGAGATATATTCGCGGTCGAATATAAAAAGTAGTATCCACTCCCACCAGCCAAAACTCGATCAGGGGGGACGGAGACGTGCCCCCTCGACTAACAGACCCCGGGGAAATCGAATTGCCCCGACCAGTACGTCCACAATATGATGGTTTGTACTGGTTTCTGTTCATAATTTGGGACTAGTAAAGCCAATGGTGACTTTACATGCCCTGGGAAACAGCAGTCAGTCCCAGGGTATGGAGTCTATGGTGGGGTGTCAATATGACACCCCTGTGTCACTGCACGGAGGGTGCTGTGTAACACACATAGTAAAAACACATGAGACCCTATGGAGTAAAGGACCCCATAGCCCATAAAACACATTAACAGTCAAAGGAACACCACAAATCATGTCCAAGAGTGGGAGAAAAAGAGTCTCACTCTTGGCAGGAGAAAAAAACAAACTCCAGAAATCCAGCAAAGCTGCTGGTGGACTCACTAGGTTAGGAAATTCAGCCTAAACAGAGAATTCTCCCTAACATGCACATCACATGACATGGATTGCTCACCATTCCCTGCCCTGATCCATGCAAGATGGGGAAGGTCCACATCCTGATGGAAGTGCCCTGGCCGGCCATCCTCCATATGCCACCACACCAGAGGCACCCTCCCCAAACCCAGCCACCACCCTAATGCAAATGGCAGTGGGACACTGGTTTGCACAGGGCCTGACAACAGCAACAGCCCACTCTCGTTTTACCACTCACCTCCCTTTCACCCCCTCATGCACATCATGACTATTTATCCTGTGATACAAATCGTCCACCCAGCCCAGTGACATATCCCCTCCTGGACTGGGAACCCTGTACCGGCTCTCTGTGATGTCACAGACCCACACCCCATAATACCAGGCCCCACACACCAGGGAATTTTGTGGCCTCGACCAACATGAGTCACACTGGGATGGGGACATCGAGGACCCATCCTCACCAGCGCACCACACAGGCACCTGGCCATGGACACCCTGCCATGCACTAGGTAGGGATTGGCCCATCCCATCACCACAGAATACTCGGCACCCTCTTACCCCCCCCCCCTTGAACATGACCCTGTTACTGCCATTAAAATGTGAACAGCCCCTTGTGTGCCCCCCCCCGAATACACCCACTCCCGTATTTATACTCGCATCCTGCCCTCCCGAGCGCGGAAGTGTGCCTTGCACTTGCATGTTGAGCATGACAAGGGCCACTATGGCTGCATCGGTTCAATACACTGCCCATGCCCAACGCCATCCAAATGAGGTAGACCTGTGACACCTGCAAATATGCCTCATACCACATATGAATGCAAGAACTGTATGGCCCAGGCATTTAATGTAACACTAACCGACCAGCATGTTGCCAGGCTATAGGGCGCCACAGACTCCACTGACTGCATGCCCTTCTCTTCCACACAGGCATGCCCTTGTAAAGTGAAGAAGGTGGCCCCAGCACATCCTGGTTGGCCCCATGGAGAAGGAGCAGGCAGACGCCATGCCCCACCACTGCCGTGGATCCCACTCGGGCAGCTGCTCCAACCCAGGCAACACCAGCAGCTGCCTCAACCCAGCCCTAGCATCAGGGGATATGGATGCAAGGATCCGCTGCATGGAGGAGCAACATGCATAGACGGCCGGGCTTGTGTGGCAGAACCTACAGGAGTCGACACTCATGCAGGAGGAGATGCAGCTCATCCGCGAGACTGTGCAGGCCACTGGCCAGCACTGTTGCCGTGCCCTGCTGCAGAAGTTGTCCTCCTGACACGGAGGGGTCTGGAAGGGCAATGAGGCCGTTTCAGGCATGACTCAGAACCTTGCACTGGCACTGCATGCCGTGCATGAGCACAGGCAGATCGCTGGTTCTGACCCACCATACTCCAGTACAACACTTGCAGACTCCCAGCAGAGCAGACCAAGGCGCCCGTCCTCGTGCCGGTCAGCCCCGTCACAGAAGGGTGGGCCATGTAGCAAGAAGCCACAGAAATGAACATGGGACAAACATGGTTTGAGTCTATTGTGTGTTGAGAGTTTCACAAGTGGGGGGAGGGGTAGTTGGGGAGGGGCTGTGGAGAGGGGGAAGTGGGGGGGGGGTGTTGGGCCACCAGTTCTGTGTTTCCTATGCATTTGTCAATACACCTGGTTTTGAACTGCAAAATATGACTGGACATTCATTTTTTGGTGGTAGTGTGCTTTATTATTTGTGCAGTATCACGTGTAATGTATGGCCTAGGCCGTGTGCTTGTTGCTCAGAAGTAATTCTAAATTTAATTCATAGCGAGCTCAACGCCCATCCCTGTCATCCCTGCGATGTGGCATTTGTATGTCTACATCAGAATTACTGCCGTCATCTCCCTCCGCTGAAGACATGTCCATGTCTGGGGGCAGGGAAATATTACGCACATGTTGTGTAACATGGACAGACCATGTTCATCTTGCCCACTTTCACAGGCCTGTACATCAGTGCCGCCGCTCCCCTGCCCCCGATCGGCTTAGGCAGCGGAACCTTGACTTCAGGAGGCCAAAGGTCTGCTCAATGGTGCACCGTGTCCTGATGTGTGCAGGGTTGTAAGCATTCTCCTGGTGGGTCTGCAGATGTCTGACAGGTGTCATAAGCCATGGCAGCAAGGGGTATACAGAAATACCTGCATGGGAGGTACACAAGCGGGACAAGGTCATTGGGGTGGTTGAAGCAATGCAGCCATGTCTGGATGTCGGTCTGTGGCATATGGGTAGTGCACTTGTGGCCGGATAATCACCTTGCTGCACACTGTGACACTGACTGCTGGTTGGGAGGTTTGTGTTATTGGACTCACATGGATGCGACATTGGCAGTGGGGGATGGGCACAGTGTGGACATGCAGAAGTAGGTGACATTGGTGTGATGCATTCTGGTAGCTGTGATGCATGTCATGTGCCCGTCTATCTGTGCCCAGATTGTGATGTGTGCACTTCTGTTACTCATGCGCCACATGCCAACCATGGGCTCCTGCTCTTGCATTTATTTTGTATCCATACATTTGCTTGTTGCCTGCAGCACGTGCACTGGTAACAGTGGATAACCCCCGCCTGCATTCCCCAGTGCACATGCTATGTGTAGGTACTTTCAATTAGCCAACAGCCAGGTTTGCTCAACAACTTAATGTTCCATGTACCCTGGCAGCGTGCTGCTGCGCAGGACAATGGAGTCATGAGTGGATGCAGGGAAACATGCACAGCAGTGTGTGAAGATCAGGTCTGCATCACAGACAAACTGTACATTCATAGAGTGGTAGAGTTCCTGGTTGCGATATACCGCCTCAATGGCATGACCGGCCACTAGCTCGATGCGTGCGCAGTCAAGCGCTCCAAGTACATTGGGGATGCCTACCAGGGCATGAAAACGGACCTTGGTGGCATTCACCTGGGCCAGGGTTGTGGGGAGGTCGATGTTCTGGGACACATGACACAGCAGGGCATCCAGGACCTGCACAAGCACCTTGGAAAAACCAGGCTGGGAGATTCCGCGCAGTTCCCCAACAGTGTGCTGGTATGTGCCGGTGGCCTGGAAATGCAGCACAGACAACAGCTTCAGCAAGGGGGGTTGTGAGGATGTGAGGGTGGACGGAGAGCGGGACGCACAGCCAGAGGAGCTCGCTATGCCGCGGGCGTGTGCGATGCTGGGGGCGGCCGCCGGGGAGGCGTCCCTGTTAAAGGGAGAGCCTTGTCGGCGTCCCGCGACAGTGCCGGTGTTGCAGCCGCGGCGCCGCAGGTGCCCACAGCCGCAGCGCCGCGTGTGCCCACGAGGACCCGGTCCACTGGCGCTGCGGCTGGGAGACCCGCGAACACAGCATGCCTCGGCGGCGAGGCTCGGGAATTGGAGAGCCCGGCTCGTGCCGACCGCTCGGCGTCGGAGGTGCGCCAGACAGCTGGGCAGGAGCCCGACAGGGGGAACAGAGCAGAGCCCCCTCCTTACCTCAAGCAGGGCAGACCCCTAGCAGCAGCATGGGGCCTCGAGCAGGACGGGCCTCCGGGAGGCATGCCTCAGGGGAGACGCCATGTTGGGGGGGCGGGCCGATGGAGAGGGCGTGGCTGACAACAGGGAGGGGGAGCCGGAACCAGGCAGCCAGAGTAAAGGAGGAGGAGGGGAGGAGGCAGCTCTATTCATAGAGGGTGGGTGCCTAGAGTCCCCACCAATCGGAAAGGGGGGGAGGGCAGTTGTCCCCGATTGGCCCTTTTTCCCTCCAAGCACCAGGTATAAAAGGGACTGGCCTAATGGCATTTTGGTTGCTTTTTGCAGGGAGAAGGAGAGGAGAGTGAGAGCAACTGGTGGGCCTATCCGGGTCCGTGAGAGTAGGAGACACTTCAAGAGAAGAGGAACTCCTGGTGCCTTTTACTCACAGTGAAGTAACTGTGGGGTCAACCTGGAGTCCAACTACCGTGGTTAAGACATTACATTTAACCAGTGTGTAATAAAGGTCTACAAAACTCCACATCGGCTACTGTCCTGATTTCTACAGGGGTATGGCAGTCCGAATGCCAATTACACTCCGGATTTCATTGTGGATGAGGTCGACAATACTGAGGATGGTCTCCTGCTCCAGGCGATACAGTTTATCTATCTGACAGTCAGGGTCCAGGGTGTGGCCCTTGTACGGGGTATGGGTGGTTGCCTGCGGGGTGCTACCTGTTGACCATTGTTCCTCTGCATCATCATCATTCTCCTCCTCCTCTTCCCACTGTTGCAACTCCTGCTCATGGATGTGCATTCTAGCATGCAGAGCCTCCAGCTCCATGGCTGCTGCTACGAGTGGCAGCATGGTTGTGTTGGAAGGTGAGCGGGGTGTGGTGCTTTTCAGCATTCGCAGTGCTCATGGTGTGCAGCTGGGCTGTTTAGAGGCACATGTGGGCTGTTGATGCACACCCGAGCCTGCTTAACGCATGCTCTGCCCTGCCGGTGTTTACGGTGTGGTTTTCACTGTGGCACCGGCATTTTGGTGCTGGTGTTTCCGTGTGGACAGCAATCACAATGCTGCGTGGGTACCGTTGTGCCGATGTTTCCAGCACACACTTTGGGGTGGCCAGTATTTCCGGTGACAGTGCTGCCAGCTAGGGTCGCACAGCGGCCAATGTTAGCGGCAGCGTCGTTACTGGCATCGCACTCGTACTGTGATGGTCCGGAAACTGTGCTGGTAATCGGTGTTACCGGCATATTGTATCCGGACCGCCAAGCTTGTAATGAAGCCCATAGTAGCTGAGGGCCGTGCACCGGGTGTACCCGATGGAATTGTTCCTCTGCCTTGAAAGGCAGAGGAAAAAACACAGGAAGATGGATCTTTTGAGAGAGTAGAAAATCTGAGACCACCTTTGGAAGAAAAGAGGATAACACTCCCATGTCACCTTCTTGATGGAGAACATCAAATCGGGAAGTTTAACAGATAATACCTAGAGCTCGCTTGCCCGCCTCACAGAAGTAATGAAAACCAGGAAAATCACTACAAGGGTGAGCAACCTAATAGAAAAGGAAATTAAAGCTACCCACTGTAGTGACTAGAGTACTCACAGTCCATAGTCCCCTTTCAACCGGTAGGGCCTGGACCGGAGTACCCAGAGAAGGGACGGGGTTGCGCCACCTGGGTGATGACCTCCTTCACAATGTCCTTCAGGAACCCATTCATCCAAGGGGAACGCATGAGGAAGGAGCAGCGCTTGAAGAAGCGGTCCTTGCATGCCGCCAGGTCTGTAGGGGTCCAGCCACCTGAGGCGCTGGGCCTCCGTTCCTGGTCAAAGCGTATAGGCGCCTGATGCGTGGTAGATGAATCCCTGCTGAGACTAGAAGCCTGCACCATAGTATCCGCTCCTGCATCCACAGGAAAGGGGGTTGGGATCATCGTGCAAAGTCCATTTGATGGGTGAAAGCACTGGCTTGCTCTAATTTTGAAGCCTTGCGCCATGCCCTGGGCGGGAGGGCGTGGAAGCCCTGCACCAAGAGCGACCTCGGACACGGGAGGATACAGCTTGGGTCTTGCACTCGAAGCAGAGGCGTCGACTTCACAGATCCCTCTGGTAGGCCTTGAGCCTTCAGCCGGATGGTCGGTAGTCTTAATGCCCTGACTCACGACCTCGGAACAAGCTCCGGTAGGCCAAACGCCCTCGCCACCTGTGCCAGTAGCCGTGTTGGATCGTACCAAGGCCAGACTCTTCTAGGTGGCACTCGATAAACCCTTATCCCTGCTGGGGTAGAAGAGGACGAACTAGATTACCCTTCCGAGGACAGTCTGGTAGGGCCCCTGAGCCCCTCAGCTTTGGAGCCGGTAGCCAGGACGGCCTCAGGTCTTGTCCACGGAGAGTCCAGAAGAGAGCCGGAAGCCGCAGGGTACCTACGAGAGGTCCTGGAGACGAAGTCCTTAAGGTGGGGAGAAGTGTGGAAGATCTCCCTCCACTGCGACAACCCATTCTTCAACGCCCTCTGACAGAAAGCACTGCAAGCCGAACATGAGTCCAAGCAGTGGTCGGGCCCCAAACACTCGAGAGTGCATGTAGGTCTGAGGCCAGGAACGAGCGGTTGCATGAGGAACATTTCGTGAGTTTTCCTGCGGCCGACATGCGCCAGGGGAGGCGAGGCACCGAAGGGAAGTTAAATAAGATTGAAAAAAAATAACAGGGAGCAAGCAGAAAGCTAAAAAACGTCTCTGCGCTGGCAGCCAGGTCTGACAATGTCTATGCAGAAAAAGGGACTGAGATGAGGCGTCGAAGGGTGAGGCGTCGAAGGGTGGGGCCTCGGCGGGACATTCCCACGCCGGAGGCTGTGCCCCACAAGCTATACTAAATTTAAAGGGGAAGCTCAATTTTTTGCTGCCAGAGGTTCCGGTACCGTCCCCATGTTGGGAGACGCCCAAGAGGATGGAGGAAAGGGGACGGGCAGCACGAGTAGTAGGTCAGGTCATATTGTATATTGTACCATAGGCCCTGAGGTGGCTGGCAGCTATAAGGTGTCCACCACCTTCACCATCAGGCACTGGAAAGCTGCCTGTGGCTTACAAGGGGTGGCAGCATGTACCATGCCAACCTCAGGCGAGGTGTGCAAGCCACTTGCCTCCTGCAAGTTGGCTGCCAGGTCCACCAAGTCACCCTAATCCCCTTAACACTCCTTTGGAAAGTCTCGCACTTCCCTGGGGTGGTAGGGTTCCAGTCCGAAAGGAACAGGATCCCCTTCCTCATCATAAATGTCTTCTAACTGGGACATATATGCCTTTTTGGGAATAGAAGGACTCTGTTTTGTGTTAACTGAATAAACAGTTTTTACAAAAAGAAGTATCTTGTTTCTTCGAGTACTTGGTGTGTGTTTTCCGTTTTGATTGTTTAATTGAGTTATCTAGGGCTAAGTCCTTTAATCTTTCGTTTGTTAAGAAATGAAGTCCAAGTTAAGACTATGCAGAAAGTTTACCAACGCTATTACTGGTCTTCGACTTAGCACATTCATCAAGAACGTCCACCAGTAATCTTCGTCCAGTCTTGCGAATTTAGAGTAAAGATGGCCTAGGTGAGTTTCCCTATTACCCGTGGTACCAGGGCAGTGGAGAATCAGGTGTTTTAACTTTCCTTTGTGTCCTGCTTCAAACAAAAACGACAAGAATCGGTCTCAGTTTTTCCTCGGATTCTTAAAACCTCGTTTGTTTTCAAGATGTTCAGTCTTGCTCTCAAGAAAGTCGAACAAAATTTCTTGTTTGGAAATTTCAACAAATAGCTGATGGGCTTGTTTATTTTTTGAGCGAAGAGCGGAAGGTGAGCTGCGGGTTTGTAGTTCAGTGCTTTCAGCTGTGTGTTGCACCAATCTATTTCTTTCTGTTTTTTTGCCGTCTTTGTTGGATTGTATAGGAGCTCATCCTCTGTGCTTCCTATTTCTATTAGGAGAATTTCATTTTTGTTTATCCATGCTTTAAGCATTTTGTTTGAAGCTTTCTCCATTTCTTCTTGAATTAGTGTGTACATTTTTTCTTTGGATGTTCTCACTTCTCTGTAAAACATCAGGCTGTTAAGTGATAACGTACCTTCAAGTGAGATGAGGCTGAGCTCTCTTCTTATGAGGATTATTGGTGTAGGGGTAGGCAGTCTAAGTAGTTTTCTCCAAAGGAAGCCTTCCAATTTAGGCCAAATTGAGCCTGGAATGTTTGGCATGGCTGCCACTCCATAAGTGAGCGCTGGGACCACTTTCATCTTGTAAAAGTTGATTGCAGCCTTAACTGAAAAGCGACCGAATTTTTTGTCCATGATGATCAGTTGATTGTTTAGAGTTTTGTTTTTATGGAACAAGAAATCTTGCATTGGTTGCTCTTTGGTCTTGTTACTAAAAATGGTGCCCAGGTATCTGAATGTTTCCACTTCTTCCAGGCGGACACCATTAAAGAACCATGCCTCAGATGTTTTTCGTTTGGCCTTTTTTACTAGTCTCATCACTTTAGTTTTCATAGCGTTGCTTTCCAAGTCATTCATTTTCAGATATTTATTCAAGGTTGTCCAATTTTCTCTGAAGCCCAATCTTTGTTTGGTCAATTAGAATGATATCATCTTCATATAGCAGCCTACTGATCTTTTCAGAGCCCAGAGTAGGGGGGAAAGCTTTTACGCTTCTTTCGGAGTGTTGGTAATCGCCTGTGTAGGCGTTGTAAAGTGCCGGGGCCAAAAGACATCCTTGTTTTACTCCGCAGCTTGTGTGAATTGACGAAGAAAGTAGACCTGTGCCATTAAGTCGTACTCTCATAGATGTTTCAGAATAAAGTTCTTGTATTGGGTCCAGCAATGCAGGGGGGCATTTCCAGTTGGTAAGTTTTCTCCATAGCTTCTCTCTATTTACTTTATCAAATGCTTTGGACAAATCAATGAAAGCCAGGCACAGAGGGGGAGCCCCTTCTTGTACTCTGGCCTTGAGGATGTTGAGAGTAAATGTGTTTGCCATGGTGCTTAGATTTTTCCTAAAGGCAGTTTTAATATTGTCCCACACTTCTGAGGTAGACACCCAGATCTTAAAATTGTCAAGAAGAAAGGATCCAAAGAGTTTTCCGATACAGTCATGGAGTGCAATGGGGCGATAGTTGTTTGGATCGCCTCTGTCTCCTGATTTATAAATTGGCACTACATTTGCTGTCTTCCAGGACATTGGAATTGATCTGGTTGCCATACAAGATTCAAAGATTTCTGCTATCAGGATTGACCAACTCGCGGGGTTAGATTTAAATCCATGTTTGACAAACCGTCAGGGCCAGGTGCTCGTGATGATTTAAGCTTTTTGATTTTAGATTCAATGCAGGCTGGATCGAGTTCAATTTCCCAGTTGGTACTTCGGTCTTTAGAAGGTTCAATCCTTTTCGAAGGTAGATCGAAGAGAGCTGAAAAGTGGGTAATCCACGCTTCTTCTGGGACGCTAGATGTTAAGGTGTCTTCACTCATTGCGCCTTTTAAAGAGATCAATGACCAAAAAACCTTTGTTTGCTTGCCGCTTAGAACTCAGCATTTGCTCTGAGTCGTCTTGATAGAGCTGGTGTTTGAAGCCTTTTAGCCAGTTCTTATAGCAATTGGTGGAAATACGGGCTGCTTCAATGTTTATAGTGGACGAAAAACGTCTGGCCTTTCTTTTAGCTCGTCTCATCATGAGCCTTTTTTCTCTGAGTATCAGGTTGTTATGGTGTTGAGTCTTCACTTTGGCCCGGCCACCAAGTTTTTGTATCTGAAATGGCTGTAATAGTGGGCAACAGTCTGTGAGGCTGGATGTCTCTTTTACATTTTCCAATGCTTTGACTCGGCAATAGTTTGTTGTTAATGTCATGATGGTTGAGCTTTTCAATCTCAAACGTGTTGCAAGAGCATGGGTCTCAATGTTAGTCATTCTGAGGGCACGCAAACTCTCGTGGGCAGGTAGGGTGGAAGTTGTCCAAGTCAATCTCAAAAAATGTGTACACAACCTTTACCCCCTATGAACCCCCCCTCCCTCTCCCATGCCATGGTTCATAGAGCAACTAACATGGTAAGAGTCCAACACATTAAGATGAAATGTATTGCAGATAGTAGGCAGTTCTTTTGTTGACGCTCAGAACGTAGAGCCAAAGGCCTCCGGGCCATATTGCCCTCCTCGTGGGGCCCACCCCATCCTCAAGGGCAGCGTTCAATAAGGCCGATCCTCGACTCAAGCGGTAGCTCCTAAATGTTCCTTCAGAGTCAATTCACCCTCCCATATTTATCGAAAAAGGGTAGCCACAGACCCTCAATATTAATCCTGGATTAGTCAATCAAGTGGGTAAGAAACTCCATGTCATATATTGCGCGCAGTTTAAGCACTCAGTCCCTTTCCCCTGGAGGTTGGGAGGCCTTCCATCTCTGCGCCCAACAACACCTGGCCGCCACTAGCATGACCTGTAACATGTGGTCATGTGTCACTTTCGGATCTCCCTCCACCTCAATACCAAACAAGACCAACCATGGTGACCGGGTTCTATCAATACCATCCACTTCCTTTATCCAGGATAGGACCTCATTCCAGTAGGTTTGTGCTACCTGACATTTCCACCACATGTGTGCATAGTCGCCCCGTTCAGTATGGCACTTCCAACAATGTGGGTCATACCCCTTCCTCATTCTGGCTATTCTCTGCGGTGGGTAGTGCCATCTATGGATTAATTTCAGGGCCCGATGACGATACTGAGGTGCAGCCGTGGAGCGGTTGGCCTGTCTACACATCTTGGTCCACCTCCTATCAGTGATCGGTGTACCTAGGTCTTTGCGCCACTGCACCTGGGCAGGGGGGCATCCCTAGGGGTGGACAACAACAGGAGGCCATAAAGTCTCGATATTACCCCTTTGGTACCCTTGTACGTGATCAGAAGTTTTTCGAAATCTGTTAGGTCCCTCCTAAGGGTGTCTCCCCACTTACTTTTGGTGAGGGCCCCCCTTTAAATTGCAAGAATCGGAATGGAGAAAGGTCATCCAGGCCCAGGAGGGCCCCGAGGTCGCCGAGAGAGATGAATGCCCCGTCCACCCAAAGCTGTACCGCTCTGCTCAAGCCCGCCTCATACCATTTCTGAAAGGCCAGTGGTTCATTGATCACATCCATCAGTGGAGGAGCCCAGAGGCGAAGGCCATGTCGTGAGCCATCTAAGGTAACCCCCTTCTTTCCATATGGACCACAGTACCCCCAAGACTGGATGGTGCAAGATACTCCTTGGGATGTGTCTTTTGGGGACCCACAGCCATTCATCCAGCGTAACCGGAGAAAAGAGTGTTATCCAATGCTACCCACTGTTTCTTGGGGCCCTGTGCGAAGTGGTCAACCAAAATTCTCAGTTAAACTGCTTTATAGTATGTCTCTAGGTCTGGGAAGTTGACCCCCCCCCCCCCATCCCTGGGCCTTGTGAGTACATCATAGGCGATTCTGTGGGACTTCTCCGCCCAAAGGTAATGCAAGAGGGCGCGTCTGATCTCCAGAACGAATGGCCTAGGTACCTGGGTCGGGAGCATTTGAAACAGGTAAAGGAACTTGGGGAGGATCACCATTTTAATTGAGTTAAGCCGGGCCATCCACGATAAACCAGACTTTGACCATCTTTCCACATCCCGCTTGATTGCGGACCACAGGGGCGGGTAGTTGGCTGTAAAAAGGTTTGTTAAATCAGGTGGTATATGGATCCCCAGGTGACAAAAGCGCTCCTCCCGGCCGCAAAACGGAAGATCCGCCACATACTGTCTATCCTTTTCATTGAGGTCCCCTGCCACGAATGCAATCGACTTCCCCAGGTTAACCTTGTAACCCGCGAGGGTCCCATATTGTTCTAGACTGTTCAGAAGTTCAGGAACCGACTGGGAAGGGTCAGAGAGGTAGAGCAGGACATTGTCTGCAAAGAGGCTCACCTTACACTGCAGATCACCCATCTTGATGCCTTTAATCTTCTCGTTCCCCCTAATCGCTATGGCCCAGGGTTCCATCACCAATGCATAGATGAGAGGAGATAGAAGACACCCCTGTCTGGTACCTCTCTCCAGTGGAAACACTGCTGATTCCCCGCCATTGACCACCACCCTTGCTGAGGGGTTGGAGTAAAGGGCAGAGAGCCACCCCCGCCATCTCGGACCCATCCCCAGAAACAACATGACCCCTCTCATAAAGGACCAGCTCACCCGGTCGAACGCCTTCTCCGCATCCAAAGACAGGAGAAGAGCGCCCTCCTTCCTAACCTCCCTCGAGCCCAGTATGTGTAGGGTTTTGCGCATACTATCTGCGCCCTGCCTATTGAGTATGAAGCCCACCTGATCTGAGTGAACCAGTCGGGGAAGGTACTGCTCCAGACGTGTGGCTAGGATTCTAGTAAATATTTTTGCGTCCACGTTTAAAAGTGAAATGGGTCTATATGATCCACAGTCTGTAGGGTTCTTACCCGGCTTTGGTATGACCGTGATCAGGGCCTGTAGAAACGGTGGCGGGATGGTCTCCGGATTTCTAATCTGATTAAAGAGCTTAGTCAATGGCTGTATCAAAACCGCTTGGAATTGTTTGAAGAAGTCAGCGGTATATCCGCCCCCCCCCCCCGGGCCTTACCTACTTTCAACCGCTTGATAGCCTGCTCCACCTCCTCCTCCGTTATGTCCCCCTCCAGGACCTCCCTCTCTAATTCAGTGAGCCGGGGGAGAGGATGATCTTCTAAATATTTCCAAAGCTCGTCTGGGGACCCCTTCTCCTGTTTGGTGTATAATTATTGGGAAAACCCCGCAAAAGACTATTATTTGCTCAGTCTTGGTTTGGATATTTCCTCCCCCCTCTCGGATACCCTCCACACACCTGTCCGCCCTGTTCCCCTTTAGCCTATGCGCCAGAAGGGTCCCAACTCTGTCTCCCTTTTCGTAATATCTCTGCTTGGTATATCTCATTTTTTTAACCACTTCACCAATTAAGACTGTATGGAGGGCTTGCCTCTTTTCTATCATTTCCCCCAGGAGGGTCACCCAATCTATGTTATCTTTGGTGAGCTGTGTCCTCAGGGCTTGCAATTCTTCTCGCAGCTTGGATTCGATCAAAGCCCTCTCCCTCTTTCTCCTGGAGCCTCCAGCTATGAGGAGGCCCCTGAATGTGGCCTTGGCTGCCTCCCAGATCGTGACCATCGACATTTCCCCTGCGTCGTTTGTTGTGAAATAGGCTTCGATCTCCTTCCGGAAAAAAATTCTTTGAATACCTGATCTCTCAAGAGGGTGTCATTGCAACGCCATCTATAGGACTTCGTTATTTCCTGTAGTCGCCATTCCATGACCAATAGATCGTGGTCTGACCAGGTGACGGACTCCACCGATGGGCCGCCTATCACCCCTCCTCCCTCCTCTGACACTAGTAATAGGTCAATTCTAGTATACGTTTGGTGTGGAGGAGAGAAAAATGTATACCCCCCCAGGTGCCTGGTGACACTTCCGCCATACATTAACCCAATAATATTCCTGCAGGAGGTCCTTCAATGCGAGGTTTTCCTTTGTGGGCTCTTTTGTCCCTATCCCCTTAGCCGACCACCAGTCCAAGCGGGGGTCCGTGATGAGATTAAAGTCTCCGACGAGGATCACTGCCCCCTCTGCCCATTCGTCCATAACCTGAAGGATCTTGTGGATGAACATGAACAGTGTTAGGCACATATATGGTGGCCAAGGTAATTCGCCGCCCCTGGGAAAACCCCTTTATGCCAAGAAATCTGTCCCCGAAGCCCCCTTTTCGTCTCTACTTCGGTAAGATGCATTGATTTGCCCAAGAGAATGCCCACCCCCTCTTTTTTGGAAGACTTATATGAGGCCCAAAAATTCCTGCCTATTTCCTTCCCCTTGATCGCCGACTCCGCTCCCCTCCTATAGTGTGTTTCTTGCAGGAAGAGGACAAGCAGTTTCTGCTTGCGAAACATATTGCTTGTGAGGGAGTGTTTATTTGGTGAATTCAGGCCCTTTACGTTGAGCGTACCAACTCGACCTTCGACCATGGTCGTCGTTGCCCATGCCCGTTAAGATGTCTGTGTGGTCTTCCGGGTCCATGTCTTCCCGTAGCCCCCTGTCCCATGACGTGTTGTTCCCCTTAACTTTTACACTCTCCTCTCCCCCTCACCTCCTATCCCTCCCCATTTCCCATCTAACAAGGCGTTCGTCTCCTTAATCCAACTTGTGGCCGAGTTAGTCGACGAACCACCAGGGTTGCTACCCTGGCCCTGGAAATATCCCTGTAAACCAAACTTTTCCTCCCGTCCTTGTCTCCAGATTGTCCCCTAGTCTCAGTTGCCTTCGGGGTCTCCGTGGAGCCCGCCAACCCCCCACCCACTCCCCCACACCCCCTCCAGGCACCACACAGTGGTTCAAGACCCCTCATTTTGAGCCCCAGGCCAGGGCCGCGTCTTTGTTAGCCCCAAGGTGTCCACTGAACCTGGGGGTGAGACTTGTGAACTCCAAACCACAGTGCTCCTGTCGTTTCTCATCCTGTGACTTTACACTTCCCCCTCCTCCCCCCTCACCAAACAAAACCGTTGGCCAACCGTGGCAACATGTGACACCCCCTCAATTTCCCCCCCAGGCCCCCCCCCCACGATCACCAGGACCTCAGAGCAGCGCCAGAACAGCTATGTTACAGTGGTGCTTTTCATGATATTCTGGGTGCACTTATATGGGCTCCTCGCGGTCTGTGGGGGGGTGCTGAGTTTTCCGAAATTTCCGTGCACCCTTAACCTTGAGCTTCCCCTGAGCCAAGTCAGGCCCATGTTGGGCACGGCCACGGTCTCCCCCCACCGCCACCTCGATCATGTGATGTACTTGGGGCTCTCCCCAGGTCCTCAGTGGCTCTCAGAATGTCTTCCTCTGTTACAAGTTGGTACCTCTCAACCTGCCACTCGAAAGCTAAATGGAACGGGTATCCCCATCGGTAGCGGACCCCCTTGCCCTGCAGCCATCTGGTGATGGACCAGCATTTTTTCCTCATCTTAAGTGTGAGTGCTGAGAGGTCCTGAAAGATTGTCACTCTTGAGTTCCCATATTGAATGTCCTTTAAGGTCTTTGCCCTTTCCAGGATCTTGGCTTTGTCCCTGTAGTAGTGGAACCTCGCAAGTACAGAGCGCGGGCCTTTACCTCCCCCGCCCGCTCAATGGGTCCTATCAATCAGGATCGTTTCCCCCGAATCAATTCCAAGGATGATCCAAACGATGTCCTGTACCTTCCCTTCGAGTCCTTCCTGTGTCCATCCCTCCGCTTCCACCAGGCCGAAGATCCGCAAGTTATTTCTCCTCGCACGATTTTCCATATCATCGACCCTCAAGCGGAGGTCCTCCTCGCTGTGCCGCATCTCCTTAAATCTGGCCTCTGTTTGTGCCTCGAGGAGGTCGGTGGAGACCTGGTTGTTTTCGACCCCATCGATTCGGTCCTCTAATGTTGAGACCTTCGTGGTGAGGTCGGCCAGTTTAGCCCCCATGTCTGACCGCATTCCTCTTATTTCATCCAGAATTGTTTGGATACTGCCCTGGATGGCATGCAGGCCCGGAGTGGTTGGGGTAGGGGAAGGGTTGGTCTCCATGTCTGGGTGAGCTGGCGTGAATTGGTACTTGGCTAGAGTTTCCTTCCGACTCATGTGGCGCTGTGCACCCCAAGCGAACCTGGCGTCCCTGGGTGTGTCGTGGTTTCTCCTCTCCACCAAGGTCTATTTTTCCTCCTGCAGCAGGCTATTTCCCCCAAGATACAGCTGAGCAACCTCTATGTATACCCCTGGGGGGATGGGATCAGCACCTCCCTTAGAACCGCCTTGTGGTCCTATTGCTGTTCGCAATCCCTTCGATGCTCTATGGGTCTTCACCGATGGTGTCTTGGGCTTAGATTGGTTTCCCAGTGTTAATTAAGGGCTTTTACTGAGACTCCGCCATGGATTTCCGAGGGGTCCCCCAGATGCAAATGGCAGGGGATCTCTGCCTTGACAGGAGCCCTATTGTCCTTTATATCCCCTGAACCTGCCCCCTGTAGTAGGAGGGGGGCAGTGACATCTGGTGGGTGGCTGCGGTCTGTCTTTTGGACCCAGAGATGCTCCAGTGGTGGGCCTCAACCGATGGGGGAGGAGATGGAAGTCCCCCCGGGGTCCCTGCAGTCACTGTGGCGTGTGTGGTGGGCCCAGTGCGGGACCCGAGGAATGCAGGACACTCCGGGGCCAATCCGGCATCCCCCGAGGTGCCAGGGAGGGCAGTCCAGTGGCGTGGGGAGCAGAGGAGGGGGGGCGGGGGCCCCCGGGCGCGCACCCGTGGCGTAGGGCCCAGCTGGGGGGGATCAATGCCCGCTCAGGTGTTGCTGGTCGGTGAGGGGCTGGATCCCCTTAACTTCAATTCCAACGGGGGGTAGGGCGGCCCCACTGCTTCAGTCTTGGTCACGGGGGGGGGCCTCACCTGTGGCGGAGGGGGCACCGCAGGATGCCGACCGCAAACGGCGTTTCAAGGGGCCTGGGCGCGCTCCCGAGTCGGCCTGGGCTGGTGCTTCAGAGTCCCTGCAAGGGGCTGGGGGGCCGCACGGCAGCTATCCGCTATGGTCCGCAAAGCAGTGCGTGGTCCGTGGGGGCTCCTGGTCAGCCTGTGTCGCTTGAACAGGCCCGGCGAGGGGCAGGGCTCCTCCCTCCTCGAGCTGAGGCCGAGGCCAGGCCCCGCCGCGTCTCCATTGCCAACGCAGGCAAGCCGCCCAGGAGGGGGAAGGGAGCCCTCGTCAAACGGGACGGCGCATCTCGGGCCCAGAGTGGCCTCCGAGCTCCAACTAAGGACCGGTGGGCTCCTTATGGGTTCAGACGCCCGAATCTCGTGGTCTGCTGGGGTCTGGCAGACATTTTCGGGATGGATCCGCTGTTTTCCCGGGGCTACTCAGGGAGCTGTGGAATCAGGCTGCCATGTTGCCTGCGCCCCCTGGTGGCCTCCTTGTTATACATTTTGAAGGCAAGATTTCCCTCGCGCAGGAGGCCTTTGACTTCCTACATTTTTCTAGCGAGCTGTCGGCCTTCTGGCCGAAACAGAATTCTCGCTCAAAAGGCATGTCCAGAAGTCTGTTTAGGACATTTGCCGAAAAAGCCTGAAGACCTCAGGTAGGCCTGTCTCCTCAATGATATAGACAATGCCATTGAACGGCTCACGCAGTCTGCCACATCCTGGCCGTTTACAGTGACTGCGTGGCAACCTCCTTCCCATCTTTCACCAGCTGTATGAAGCAGTCTCGCAGCTCCCCCTCAGGGATGTATAGAGCTGCCTGCTCTACTGCCTTCCAGAGGCCGAAGGAATATTTGGCAAAACCAATCGCTACAAAAAAGGTAGCATACGCCCCTCGCTAGAAAGAACATGGCATGATAACCTGTTCTGTGTTTTTTTTTCACCATGTTGAGAGTCTGCAGCCATCGCATTTTGCTCACTGTACTTTTCACAAACGAGGAATATCCATTTGCATATCAGTCTTTGTCCTACCCACAAGGGAAGTCCCTCACTGAAATGCCAGGCAAACCTCCTTTGCACACAAGTGCCAACAGTAACCCCAGACACGTGTTTCAGCCCTGTTGGGCCTCATCAGTGAGGTGGAGCTGTGCCTCCCTGAGCACAGTGAGCAAGGGGTCCAGGTCGGGGTTCCCCCAGATAACTTAGGCTGACCAACCCAAACTTCATTGCAAGAATACAAAAAAGGTAGCACGCACCCCTTTCTAGAAACAACATGGCATGATAACCTGTTCTGTGTTTTTTTTCCCACGTTGAGAGTCTGCAGCCATCGCATTTTGCTTACTGTACTTTGCACAAAGGAGGAACACGTGTCTGGGGTTGCTGTTGGTACTCTTGTTCAAAGGAGGTTTGCCTGGCATTTTGGTGCTGAACTGCCCTTGTGGGCGGGACAAAAACTGACGAAGACCTTTATCATCTTGGTACAAAATTCTTTCCACTTGTCCACCAAAGCAGTTTTTGAGGGAAATTGCACCAACCACTCTCGTGACGAATCTTTAGATAAGTGCCTCCTCCTTCTCTTCTTCTTGGATGAGGAAGACGAGTGACAGGAGCCGCTGCAGCAGTGAGATATTTTATGGTGCTTTTTAGACCGTTTTGTCTCCCTCTCCGCAATTTCTCGGCCGCTGAGTTTATTCTTTTTCCGCGCATAATCACATTTGTAATGCGACAACGATACGAACACGTAGAGATTTGAAAGCCGGGCCCGGCTGTGAATAGTTTCTACCACGCGCCAGCAGCGCAATTCATAATTACCGAACGATTTCGGACATCTGCAGCTGCAGAGATCAATCAAGTGGGATTAAAGGATCCATACGCTTGGACGAGAGGAAAGCAGTTCGAGAAGCCCTGAGAATCTGACAGAGGCTAATCTCAGCGTATTACCCCCCCCCCCAACTGGCCCAAAAGAGGAGCGTTCAGGTGCACAAAGCAATTAAGAGCTGTTACAGGTGCTGGCCACCACATAAAAAAAATTAAAAATTAAGAGAATATATTAATCAGACATCTCTTTGCTAGCATTACATATTTGAGAAAGAAAGCAAAGGAGAATGGCTAGGATACATCTGAATCAACACAGCAGTGTGCGTGCACAGACACCTATCAGGTACCAGACACACAGCACTCAGGATCATGTCAGAATTTGAGTGGAGCGAGGAGAAGCAATCGCTGGACCTCGTCTCCAGTTTTAAAGAAGGGCTGGGAAGCTCGTAGATCGATGCTGTGGCGCAAGGGGTGAAACCCTTACAAGACAGGCTGGAGACGTTAGAATCTATACTAAGCCAGCCCTAAGAAAGAGCCAAATAAACAGACAGCACGCCCACAGAGCCCTCAAGTAGAGGACTGAAGTGGAGTAATCAGACCCGTAAGAGGAAATCCCCTACTGATCCCCCGGGTCGACCTTACGGGGTAGACGAAAAGACCCCAGAGGCAGCCGACGCTTTTTGCCAAGCTGAGAGAGGCCTTCATGCAAAGGTTGGCAGTGCCAAGCCTCACGACCCCCTCCCCAGGGGAAGAGGATTTGGGCAAAGATGACCCAGGCTCAGAAGAGGAGCCGGCAGAAGGCAATCTGTCCTCGCAAGAGGAGGAAGAGAAGGCAGAAGAAGAGTGGGAAATCTTCCATTTGGTGCTATCACAATCAACTCTGCTTTCTCTCTCCGACACTTCGCTAGGCTTCTGCTCAACATCACAAAGTGAGGAAAGGCGTAATGCAGCTCTCCTGCCCACCTTTGGAGAAATGCATCCGTGCTCTGGTCGGACGGATCCAACCTCCAGCTGAAGTAGCTGCGCATCTGTGTGTTGAGTCGCGACGCAAACAGGTCGGTGTGGACTGGACCCCACAGCTGATTCAGTCGCTGAAAGACTTCCGTGCTCAGTCTCCAGTTGCTGGAATCTGTTAGATACCGAGAATTCCAGTTGGCTACTATGTTGAGTGGCCCTGGTAGATATTCTGCTGTCACTGTTACGCTCACCTGGACCCCACAGGGGTGTCGATCGGACCCGGACAGCTGCGGTCTCTGTCAACGTGATGCATAGTGCAGGGATGACTGTCTGGACTGGCCCACCTAGTCTTGTCTGCTGGACCCGAAGAAGTATTTTCCTGCAAGTGGAGACAGGGATTAGTCACCTGTGGGTTTTAGTGATGGCCTCCCAACTGTTCTCAATCTCCCCCACTAATCACCTCCGATATCCCCTTAGTAACCTCACCTTATGTTTGTAAAAGATGATCTCTCCATCCTGCAAGTCTTGCAGGGGCGCGTAGATACCAGTTACTTCACTGGTATGAAGGCGTTGGGAGAGTTCCGGTAAGCATTGACTCTGAAGTCCCAGGCGGGATTGGTAAGTATCAAGTTCAAAGAGTTCAATGTGCCCAAAGTTCACTCTTGTCCCCTTCCTTCCTTAAGTTGCAACTGAGTTCGTGAGAAGGTGGTCTCGTAGCTGCTGCTGGCGTTCAGGTAAGAGTCTGTGTTACCCAACACTGTCCGGTAACTATTGCATGCGTTAACGTGTTGTTTTTCTCCCTCTTTACAGATGCAGCATATGAAGATATGGAGAATAATACCGCCGGTGTTAAATCAGGTAAGTCTATGGTGGTAAGAGGTATTTGTTGATTCCCTTGGCTCACCTTGTTATTCTTGTGCCCCTAGGTGCCGGAGTACGGCGAAGAAATGATGGACAGTGCCGGATCGAAAGATGCTGTGAGAACTGGCGAGTATGGTGCCGTGCTGGGGCTGGCGAAGCGGCGCGGCGCGTGCAGGACTGATGTACTTTCCAGGTCGGTAGATGAAATGGATCCGGAATCAGGTGAGGAATTTGAAATAAGTTTGTTTTCTAACCTTGTCCTTTTCTTCCTCTTTATTCTAGGCGCTCCGGATTCGAGGCGGGCGTGGCAGAAGACTGGATGCTGGCTGCAGGCACGCGGGCGTGGCAGAAGACTGGATGCTGGCTGCAGGCACGGTGAGAGTCACGCTGCTGGATGCAGAATAACACAAAGCATTTGCTGCTGTTCGGGCATGGTTTAAATAGCCTCCAAAGTAGTCCCAGGAAAGAAGTTCCCCAGGACCACACCCGAGTAAAAAATAGTCCCTGTAGTAAAATAGTCCCATCCAGGCCTCATGTTGGCTTGGATTTATTTGCAGCATGGTCTGCATGAGGTAAGTAATGTCTATGAGCCTGGCGCCTATGGCGCCAGGACTGATTTTTATAATGAGCCTGGTGCCTACGGCGCCAGGACTGAACCCAGACAGCCCCTAGCTGGGGCTGCTGAGGTTTTTGTAAATGTCTGGATGCCTGCTCCCGGGGCTGATGGGCTTGATCCGGATGCCCGGGGGTAGGCATCCTGACAGTCACTGATGTCCCTGACTGAAGGCAAAAATGCCAAAAGGATACCGGGGAAAATCCTGGGACGATTCATCACGTCGATGACCTTCAAGGTCCCCAGCGAGACAAACCAGAAAAAGGGAGCTTGACCATAAACTTGACGCCCCAGGATCTAACAAAAAAGAAAACGCAACAAACTCTGCAAAAGGACTATTGGGAAGGCTTCCAAAATCAGAAGATAGCAATAATCTCATCAGATGTCAACCCCCAGGAGAGAGCCAGCAGCTACAATCGACCCACCAATGGATTCACTGTTGAAAATGTGTTCATGGAACACCCGAGGCAACCAACACCTAACTTAGCCAGGTAGCGTCGACTTAGGCGCCTTTGACATTTTATGTCTCCAAGAGACCTGGCTGACAGAAAAACCGACCCTCAACGGCTACACGCTCTTAGCAGCTCCTGCGATAAGAGGCCTCCTTGGTCGACCTTCATCGGGCCTTCTACTTGCAATACAAATGGGATCAGGAGTAGATCTTATAAAAAAAAAAACATTGGAATCCTATGGCCATCTAGCGGCACTCCTTACCTGGGACAACAATAATCAAACCACTGCCAAACCAAAGAAAATACAGCTGGGCATAATCACATTATTCTGGAACACCCAGAGGACCACAATTGAATGGTTCTGCAAAAAAATCGCAACTGCAATTGACGAATTATTGGTCGACCATTTGGTGTCAAACATCATTATATGAGGCGTCCTGAATGCAAAATGCTCTAGCACCAGTGAAACCGTCAACACAAAGACTTTGAGGTTGACCGCAGATGAGAGAGGAGAGGCATGGTCTGCCTTGACGTCGTCTAGAAACGTTCACAACGTGGCATCTACCTGCCAAGCAGACTCTCTAATTCCGACGTTGGAAAGAGACTCCTCGTCTGCGACCTTAGACTATATTTTCGTCTCCACCTCAATGCTACCAATAGTCAGTACTTTTGAGGTACAAAGAACGAGTGAAAGCGATCACAACCTCCTAACTATGTCTTGGAGCACCTTTCAAACTGCCAATGTCAGGTGGAATCAGACCGTCGATTTGAATTCACAGCAAACTCGACTCCACCTCACAGCATTAAGCATCGCCGAAATAGTTAACACCTATAGCCAACAAAATCCGACCAAAGCCCTCACAAGAAAAATGGTTGCAGTGAATTACCAACCTCTGCTTATGAAATATAGGATCAACCGCCTGGAAAGGCCAGTAAAAAACAAACACACCTACAACCAGGTTCTGGCGGACCAAAAGAAACAGTTAAGAAAGCTCAAAAGAGGCATACTGAAGCAGAATTTGCCAAACGCCTGTGAAACCATCTTAGAGGAAACAAAGAAATATCGCTCCTGGCTAAAGTCTTATCATATAGCGCTCTACCAACAAGATGCAAAAAAAAATGCTCCAGATCATGGGCTCCAAAAAAACAAGAGAATTCTGGGCGCTCATCTGACCCAGTGGATCAGAAATAAATGAAACTAACAGGGTCAGTGAACTAAAATGGATGAGCCATTTCGAAATGCTCTTTGCGAAAGCAAAGGTCAAGACCCAATCAGACAAGCAGCTGACCACAGCATCTTGGGAAGATCTCACCGATAAAGAAGACATATCCAGAGTGATACAGAAACTGAAACCATCCAGAGCACCGGGCCCCGACGGGCTGACCAATCCTGACCTCAAATCACACTCGGAAGAATGGACGCTTTTGATCGCTCAAATTTTTGACCGATGCAAAGCCTCAAATTCAATATCGACGTCATGGACATCGGTGGTAGTCCCCATTTTCATAAAAGGCCTGAGAGAAGATCCATGCAATTACCGCCCTATCGCCCTACTGGATACTATAGGTATGGTTTTCGCTTTGCTACTCCTAGCAAAATTCCAAAAATGGGCAAAGACCTCTCGATGCGTGGACCCTTATCAAACGGGTTTATTTTTTTATTTTTTTAAGAACTTTATTTTTGGTTTGCATATCATATTGCACTCGCTGCCATTTCCTTCAACATAAAAGGTATACATATTATCCTGATAATTCCCCCTCTTCCCACCGTCAGTTCATACATTAAGCATATATGTTTGCAAAAAAACATTGTTTAAATTGCGATATTTTACAAATTAAATGGTTGTTTTGAGCGATCACTCAGTGTCCAAATTTTCAGTGTCCGATAGGGTATCATCCAGGTATGCTCTGAACAATGTCCAAATGTCTTTTGGTTTACATGGTGTGGGCAACATTCCTATATAGTTTTCCTCGCATTCATTGACGTAGGACAAGGCTGTGAGGAATTGTTCTGTGCTTGGGGCGAGACTACTCTTCCATTTCTGAAGAATACATTTCTTCGCTACAGCGCAGGCAACATTAAATAGTCTCCTAGTTTTTTCTGTGGTTTTCCCGATGTCACCGAACAGGATTTTTTGAGGGTTGAGCTGCGCTGGGATTTGTGTGATCTCCTCAAGGATGCTTGCCACTTCACGCCAGAATCAGGCTATCAGGGGGCAGGCCCAATACATATGGAAGGAGTCCGCATGGGGGTTGTGACATTTCAGACAACTATCGGACAGGGTATTATAGAACTTCGCCATTTTAACTGGAGTATAATGTAGCTTGTTCAGGATCTTGAACTGTATTAGTCATAGGCCTGCGTTCAGCGAGACTTTCTTGGAAAGGAGGCAGTATCTGGACCATTTCCCGGTCTCAATTGTTATGCCCATGTCCTTTTCCCACGAGGTCTTGATGTTGTTTAATGTTTTCGTGTGTGTTTGGACTATGTTGTATAGTTTGGATACCCCCGTGCCCGCCTGTGAGTATAATGATTGGTAGCATGTGTGTTCGCGAGGTTCATCTGGAAATTTTGGCCATCGTTTTTTGAATGCTGCTTTCATGTGGTGGTATTGTAGAGTGACCAGTTGGTTTCTCCCTACAGTGACTGCAAAGTCTTCTAGGGTTGCAAATTTACCATTTGGAAACATAGTTTTCATTTTGAGCTCATATTCCGGGATCCAGGCTCTCTGTATGCTGATGTCATGTGTTGGTTTAATACCTGGAAAGTTCCAGAGCGGGTTGGCAATTGCAATTCATGCTCTAATTGTGCAGGAAGCCGGATGAAATTTACAGTTGTCCTTGTGGGATTTTGTAAATATTATGGATCTCAGGTCAGTTGGCCGGAACGAGTGTCGCTCAATGGGAATGTGTGGTATTCTGTCTGTGGGGTCTTGCCAGTATTTTGCGTATTGAGCCTGCGCCACTTGATAGTACAACTCGAAGTCGGGGGCGGCGAAGCCACCCATTTCATATGGTTCCACTAATTTCTCCCATTTCAACCTATTGGCGCCACCGTTCCATACGAAAGTGGTCGCCATGGACCGCAGGTTATCAATGAAGGGTCTACCCGGCCATATAGGTACATTGTAGAAGATATAGAGGAGCTTGGGGAGTACAGTCATTTTGAGAACCGCTATTCAGCCAGCGAGGGATATGGGGAGTCTAGCCCAGATTTGAAGTTTGTAGTAGATCGTCTGCAGTGTGGATTCATAGTTGTCTGTACATAGGGATGTTTTGTCTCGATAAACCAGGATGCCCAAGTATCTGATGTAATCGGGAGCCCAGGATAGGCCGTGCGTGTGTGTGGGGCAGGTGGTAGCGCGTGTTAACGGGAAAATTTCAGACTTAGCGGTGTTAATTTTGTAGCCTCAGTGTGTGTGAAGTCGTTTATCACAGTTAATATAGGGGTAGGTTCTTTTCTGGTTCACGTATATACAACAGTGCGCCATCTGCGTATAGTGAGATAGCTTGATAGACACCAGCTATTCTTATGCTCCTCAGTTCTTGCTCAAGTCTAATTGCCACTGCCACAGGTTCAATCATAAGGACAATGAGGATAGGGGAGAAGGGGCATCCCTGTCTTGTGCCTCTGTGTAAAGTGAAGTGGCTGGATAAGGTCTGATTGGTCAAGACCCTGGCTTTGGCTGAAGAATAGAGCAGCTTGATGCATCCTATTAGGTATGAGCCAAATCCGAATTTGTGAAGAACTTCAAACATGTATAGCCATGAAACCGAATCGAACGCTTTCTCAGAGTCTAAAGATATGGCTGCTGCTTGTACTTCCGGCTTATTCTGTGCAAGGATGATAAACAACCTGCGCAGGTTTAGGGCTGTGGACCTCGTTGGAATGAAGCCGCACTGGTCAGGGTGTATTAGGGTAGTCATTTTGGGCAGTAGTCTAGTGGCAAGCACCTTTGCATAGATCTTGGCGTCTGTACTGATCAAAGAGAGGGGGCAATAGGAGGGGCGTTCATGGGCAGGGCGGCTAGGCTTCAGCAACACCGTAATAACTGCATCTGTCATTGTGTCCGGGAGTGAACCGAAATTCATGGCCTCTTCCCATACGAGGGCTAATATCGGGGCGAGCACTGAGGAGTATGCCTTATAAAGGTCAACGTTTAGACCGTCTGGGCCCAGAGTTTTGCCCGCGTTAACGATTTCCTGGCTCGTTATTGGCTGATCGAGGGCCCAATTGTCTTCTAACGAGAGCCTAGGAAGGGCGATTTTACTCAAGTATGTCTTAATGTCGTCCTGTGTACACCTGTCGTGGTTGGCATATAGATTGTTGTAGTATGCAGCAAATTCAGCATTTGTCTCTTCCTCCCCATGTACAGCTATTCCCTCATCCGTCAGGATGCTTGTGATTGGGGTATGGTTATAGTTATTACGTAGTAAGCGTGCTAGGTGGTGTCCCGCTCTGTTGCCCTCCCCGTATTTGCGTGCCCTGGTTGGAGTGGCCATATACTGTTGTTCTTTGGCTGCTAGGTCATGGAATGTTTGGAGGTGTGTGTTGATATCAGCCAGTGTGCGCTTGTTGTGCGTTATGCTGTAATCAGTTTCAAGTGTTTTCAAATGTGTTTCGGTCCTATTCAATTTAGTTCTAATGGATTTAAGCAGGCCAGTGGTTTTAGACATTATGCTGCCTCGTACCCAAACCTTGAATGTTTCACTGATCCTTTGTTAAGTTGGAAGAATTCCTCCATTTCGATATGTAGTATTTCTACCACGTTCGGGTCTTTTAAAATGTTGGGGGGCATTCTCCACTGCTGAGTTGGGCGCTTGATGTTGTGAAGTGATACTTCGAGTGTAACCGGGGAGTGATCTGAGAGCGTGCGAGGAAGGATTTCGCAGCACTCTACTGAGTTGATCAGAGGGGTGGAGATGAGACAATAGTCTATTCTGGATTCTGTGTCGTGGACTGAGGAATAGAATGTGTATTGTCTATCTGTGGGATAGGTCTCTCTCCAGGCATCGGTTAAAGTCAGTTCCCCTTGGGCTTGATGTATAATGTTAGCAGCAGCTTTCATGAGGTGTCTTGGTTTACTTGAGGATCTATCTAATGTAGTGTCAAGAATAGTGTTGAGGTCCCCATCCCAAAAAACCAAAGAGTCCGCTGTTAGCCCGATGTCGTCAAGGAGGTGGATGTAAAACTCTGGGTCATCCAAATTTGGGCCATATGTGTTGATTAGTACGAGTTTTTCGGCTGCTACGGTGCCCCAAACCACCACATATCTACCCTGTTGGTCAAATTTACTTTTTTCAGTGGAGAACCCGAACGAGGGGTATATTAACGTGATGACCCCCCTGTTTTGAGAAGAATATTCGGTGTAGTGTCTATTGTTACCCCACTGACGTAGAATACACTCGCTGGTTCCCTTCAACGCATGACTTTCTTGAAGCATGGCGATGTGTGGGCGATGTCTATTGATGTATGCCCCGACTTTACTGGCTTTCGCCCTATTGTTTAGCCCACGGATGTTCCAGGTAAGCATTTTAAGTTTTAGCCCACAGATCACCTTGTTTTCTGCGCCATTACAGTGAATTGCAGTCTAACTTGGAGGGGAGGGTGTTCTCTCGGACGGGGCCAGCGCATGATACAGTGAATGCATTTTTTGCGACAAACAAAACAATCATCCTTTTTGCTCGATGCCCAACTGGGGCATTCTGAAGCAGTAATAGTGCTCTTGAACAACAGAGCGGTCCTGTGTTGCCTGTGCCCACCCCCACCCACACCATCGATACCAACTTGATGATGATCCCTTGTTACTAACTTGTGGTTACTCCCAAGAAGGGGCCAGGTGCCGCAATGCCGCCTCGCTGTCGAGCGCGTCTCATCCGGCTGCATTCAAGAGTTTGGAGCTATAGTGCTCCCTTCTACTACTTTACTTCTATCAATTCAGGTAAAAAATAGGAGTTAGGTAGAGTTGTAGTCGGCTAGTGGGCCTTTCGAAGATTATACAGGTTGCTGCAGATCGTTTTAATCTAAATCATGTCTTCCAGGAGGGAGTGGTATTGAGGCTTCCACATAGGCCAGTGCCTCTGTAGGCGTTTCGAAGAAGTGCGCTCGTCCGCCATGTTGTATGCGCAGATTTGCTGGGAACAGAAGAGTGTAAGGAACCTGTCTCAGGCGTAGTTGGCACTTGATGGATTTGTAGGATCGTCTTTGGGTTTGGCCTCCTGCCAAGAAGTCAGGGTATATATGGATATTATCATTGCTGAACTTCAGGGGCCTCTTTTATCTAGCCAATTTCAGGACGGTGTCTCTGTAGTTCAGCAATTTGACAATGATCGTGCCGGGAGGGGGGTGGGGGATCTGGCCTGGGCGGTGGAGCAAGTGCGATGTGTTCGTTCGACAAGAAATTGTGGTGAGAATGCATCTTCGCCAAGGAGGGATTTCAGAAGAGTTTTGATTTGGGATTCCATTGGGCCTTTGCAAAAGGTTTCCGACACGCCAACTATGTGGATGTTGTTCCGTCTAGATCTCGACTCCAAGTCGTCACCCTTGTCTCGCAGTTTATTAATTTCTCCTTTTAGGAGTGTTATATTATGGGTGTTTTGGCGGGTTGAGTCTTCGTTCGCGCCAATTCTGTTTTTGGTTTCTGTAATTCTGGCGCTTTCTTTTTCCACTCGGGCCTTGAGGGAGTCTATTGTTGATACGATGTCATCCAGCTTGACATCGATCGCCAGGAAGCCATTTTGTACCATAGTTAAAAGATGGTCGAATTTCGTGTCTTCTGTTGTTGAGGATGAGGCAGATGCCGGAGGGTTTGGGCTTTCCGGTGGCGATTGTGAATTCGTGAAGGAGTCCATCGGTCCAGTCTTTCTGCCCTTGACTACATTTTTACCGGGTAATGTTGGGGTAAATGTGCAGGTTGTACCAGTTAATGTGGTAAGGATGAATGGCTAGGTGAGATGAAAGGCGACAGCGGCAAGGTGTAGAGCCAGATGGATTCCAGATGCTCTATGGCGTGACCTCGGGGCTAACTATCTTGCAATCTTGCTTTCCGTCGATTACAAATACCTTTGCCCTTCAGTGTTTGCCAGTTTAGGCTTCCGAGGTCCGGTGGAACAACAGCGAGTTCAGAGTGGTCTGAACTGTGGTATGGGGTGCTGCAGGGGGTACAAATAGTGCTGACTTTGGCCCGCGTCAGAGACTTGCCAGGCTTGACCCACCAGTACTGTACTTGGTGGACTATGTCTTCCCACGTTTTCAAACGTTTCCTGGGTTATGATCTTCCTGGGAAGGGCGGCAGTTCCTCATGCGCACCCCCATGGATTATTTTGCTGAAAATGGGGGGCGGGCCAGCTCCTGCTTACAAAGTTCGAAGGGACAGGGTTATCCAGGCGTGCAGGTTATAGTTCGGGGCTGTGTGGGCTGGGTCTCCTCGGGGGGATAGCAGCAAAGGATGTACTGTGACCTTGTATGGGTCACCGAGTTCCAGTCTGTTTTTATTATTATTTCTTTTTTTATATTTCCTTGCGGAGGCCCAATGGAGATGGCTAGGAGCAGAGTCGAGGGGGGAAGGCCTCCTCTTCACAATCCCACCGTCATAGGAACAGGACTTTTGTACCACAGGGACTGGTGTGTGGAACACAAGTGTCTTTACCCCGGCCCCGGCCCCCGAAGCCCACTGATAGGCACCGGGTCAGCGCCACTGCCCTCCGCCGTGGGTGGGCCCCCTGCCTCCTCCGCAGTCACCGGACCACAGGTGCAGTCAGCTGCGCCCTGCACGGATCACAGGCGCCGTGTCAGCAGAGTGGTTCCAGCGCGCGGCAGGGTCATGGGCCGGCGGTCCGGTTCCTGCTGTATTTATTCAGTCTGCTTCCGTGTCCCAGCCGTTCCTGCTTAATGCAGGCGCGATGATTGTTCCCCTCCACGTGTTGTGGAATGGTGATGTGTCTTTGGGCTCTGGCAGCACAATACACGCAGAGAAAATGCTCCATAGGGGCGGGCAGGAGGATCGCTGTAATCATTGTGTAAGGATATTCCTTTCAGTAAGCTGCCAAAGCGTGCCGGTGCTCGGGGCAGACTGGACCTTGGCGCTGTACCCCTCGGTGCTCGTTGCCTGTTAGGATGGCTCCGCCCACGAGGGGGCCTGAGTGTGTTTTGAAGCCGCGGTGCTCACGTTGGTTCCTACGGAGCTGCAGCACGGTACAGAGGTTTTGCTTCAGGACCCTTCCATTATTCAGGTATAGGGTGTGCGTTTTCTCCCGTTCTTTCGCGCAAAGCTTCAGGGGAGTTCTCCGAGGACAGCGCTGCTAGTTTCACAGTGTAGAGGAATCTGGAAGTAGAGAATTAGTTTATAAGGATTTTAGCCGGAGAGGAGCTCAACGCTTAAGCGGCCATCTTGTTGCGCAACAGCGCCCCCTTCCCTTCAAACGGGTTTCTAACGAACGCAAACACAGCTGTGAACATCATGCTTCTCAACATCATAAAGAGCAAAGTTAGAGCTGGTGCCTCCAGAGTATATGTGGCTTTTGTGGATCTCACTCAAGCCTTCAACCGGGTAGACCGGGAAATGCTCTGGGAGAAACTCGCATCCTGGGAGTGTCCCAAACCCATCCTGGCTCCAATAATGGCATTACATACAGACACAAGAATGCAAGTTCGTTTGAGTCGCTAAGGACAACTCTCTGCGAAATTCCAACAATCAGGGGCATCAAACAGGGCTGCCCCCTTGCCCCTGCCCTGTTCATAGCCTTTTTAGGTGATTAAAAGAAGGCTGCGGAGATGGTTCGCGCTTTTCCACCAAAAATCGGCAGAACTCCAATGTCTCGCTTACTGTACGCCGACAATGTGACACTTCTAGATCAAATGCTGATCGGGCTCCAAAGACAGCTGGACAATTTGATGGCGTACACAACTCACAATAACCTCGAAATCAATGTAAGCAAGACCAAAATCTTGACCCTTGAAAAAGCTGAAAGGAGAAAGTCAAGTTGTTTTTTGGGAGAAACGAAGCTCGAGTCAGTTACCCACTTCAAATACCTAGGCATAACGAATGACTTGTCCAAACGTGACACACGGATGGAGCAAGTACTCTGGTCTAAAATAAGAAATCTCGCCGCTCAAACTAGAGCGATTGACAGGCAGTACGGAAAGTTCTCATTGATGCCGGCCGTCCATTTCTATAAATCTAAGGTGATTCCTTCAGTTGTTTATGGGATGGAGGCCTGCTTTGGCATACCCTTGATGACATGGCCAAAACTGGAATGCTTCTTTTGGCGCTCCGTATTGAACGTCCCAAAGTTCACACAAATCGCAGCCATACGGCGAGAGCTTGGGTTACTCTCACCGTCAGTGATGGTTGAGCACAGCGGTATGCAACTTTACAGAAAGATCCTGATGGCTGACAGCCCACAAGTTTACCAAATGATCGCCGAAGAGGCCGCGGAAGGCACTTGCAGCCTGATAAACTCTTGGATAGAAAGGAAAAAAACCTTACTAACTACCATCGCCTTCACCGAAGAGGACCTGATCACAAACCCTCAAAGAGTAAAAATCAAAATGGAGGAACTGGACTGGATCACTACGATAGAGCAAGTAGCCAAGAACAAACTCCTGAACCATCCCTCATTGGTACCACTAAAAAGAAAAGAAACCATGACATATGTCAAGAGATTCCCCTTTATGAGAGCTAGGTTTAACCTCCTTCCGACCAGAGAAATCTTGAAGATCCGGTCACAATCAAACTAAAACGAATGTAGGCTTTGCTCGGGAAGTAACCAAATCTGTAAAACATCTGATGATGTCCTGTCCAGTTACCAGAGAGGCCCAAAAGCTCTATTTACTTCCACTCTTTTCAGCCAGCGATCTCTGAGAAAAGGAACCCTAGTGGTCAAGACTTATGTCTGGAGAAAAAAACAGATGGTCCATTGCAGCGACAAAGATGCTGGAATATGCCATGGACAAATTGATTTTGACCAACAAGGACCCTAACCAGGAATGTAAACACAAGCAAAACACAAGGAAATCCACATTCGGCTGTTGCCGATTTTGCACTCCTTTTTCGTTTAAGACTTTCGTCTTCACCCTTTTTTGTAAAAGCCTAAATTAGCTAAACACAAATAATAATTAAAAAAAAACAGAGCTGAGAGAATACGGGCACAATCAGTGAGGGGTGCGATGGCGTTCACTGCATGGGTGTCTCTGCAAGATATTATGCAAGCAGCTCATTGGGATAGCGATAATACTTTTAAAGAGTTTTATTTAAAGCCAATTGAAGGGTTGGCTATGACTGTATTGGGGAAGCTTTGATGCGTGCCTCTAGTCGTGACATAGAATGAAGATTACCCCTGCTATTTGTGCAGGGAGTCTTGATTCTATTAAAAACAAGTAGGCGAGCATTACATTCCCACCTTTTCATGTACTGTTTACACTGTATTATATTAGTTATGGCTAAGCGACAGTACAAGGACTCCACCCTGATATTGTTGTTTGTATGATCCTTAGGGAGGACTAGAAGAGTTCAGAGATCGTAGGCAGCGAAGCCTGGAAGAAGCGGAGTAGCAGCGACGTGGAGGCTGCGACAGTTGGATTGGTTCACCCAGTTGGTTGGACATTGTTGTGAAAGTTCAACAGATGCGATTCAGAGCATATGAAGAAGAGGAGGAGTCCAAGAACAAGAAGGTGTCATAAGCTGGTCTAGACATGATAGCACTACAGAGACAGTGGGATTTGTAGTTTATAAGAAAAGAAAAGAGATGGAGATGGTCCTTTTGAGTTTTTCTTCTGTTTTGTTGAAACTGCTGAGGAGTAAAATAAAAGCAGTTGAAGCATAATGCTCACCTACTAGTCTTTAATAGAATCAAGACTTGCTGCGCAAATAGCAGGGGTAATATTCATTGTTTGCAACATACCCCACCTTTAAAATTGCTGAGTAGGATTATGTCAGTGCTCAGTGAACGTGTTTTTTGTGTAGCAGCGAGTTACCATTCAATGTATTAAGGTCTATGCTACATGGAACTGTGAAAACTTGTAACGTTTGCCGATTGTGTGTAAAGCATTCTAGTTATCTGAATATCTGTTGCCCTAATACTATATACAAATGATGTCAGGCATAACACATGCCCATTAAACTTTGCAAATGAGTATTTGAGTTTTTATAATGCGTTAACTTGCAAGGGGGCTGCTACAAAGTGCATGTGTGACATATGTACACAGAATATGAAGCATGGGATGAGGCAGCCTGCTTACTTATAGTCTGTATCTGATATTTGAGTTGACAGTTGGGTTTCATGGTCTGGGTGACGCTTTTGCTAAGGCACTAAGAGTAACAGAAATTCTTGTGCTTGAACACCATTCATATTATAACAAACATTAAAAGTGGTTGTAGATACAAGTCTGGTAACCTTTCGCAGAGCCAAGGTAGGCAGAGTCAAGGTTGTATGGTAATATCTGAATTTGGCCAGGGGCGGAAGTTTGAGTCATATGGTAAAAGTGTGGTAGAGTCCAGTATAGGAGTCATGGGGGGTGAGGGAAGATAATTTGATTAATGTGTGCATAGCATTCTGAGTTACAGCAAACGATCCACCTTGACAGGGCCTGCTTGGTCATTACACTACCAGCACTGGCACCAGAATAACCCACGAAAAGCTGGTCATTTTTCCCGACCTCTATGACGTAATAGGTGAGGGCCCATACTGGGTCCAGCGGAAGGAACTGCTCCTCTGCCATGAAAGCAAGAGACACATGCAAAAGCACAGGAAGATGGATCTTTTCAGAGACGTGGAAATCTGAGACCAACTTCGGGAGAAAAATCAGTCAAACTGTCAACGTCACCTTCTCTTTGGAGAAAACTAAATAGGGAGGTTTAACAGATAATGCCTGGAGCTCACTCAACCATCTCGTGGAAGTGATGGCAGCCAGGAAAATCACCTTAATGGTGAGCAGACTAATGGAACAGGAATGGGGGTGGACTCAAATGGAGCGCCCATAAGGAATGTCAAAACCAAATTGAAATCCCAAGCCGGAACCACAAACTGATGCGAATGAAACTGGTTACACCTTAAGAATTGCATGCCTGTGGGGATCGTGAAGAACAAGCACTGTTCCGGGGTACTCTTGAAAGCCTGAAAAAGCGGTGAGGTACCCTTTTGCAGTGCCGATTTGCAGGCCTGACTATGACAAGCATACCAACAAATTCAAAACCGGGGATAAGGAACAGCATAAGGGATCCAGATCCCTCTCCCTGCACCAAGCTATACATTTACACCACCTGCAGCCATAAACAGTCTCTTGCAGGCCTCTCAGCTGATAGTACATCTAGGACATCATCCATCCGGTCCCACTCCTTGTATACTGCAGCCTCTCAGTAGCCAAACACGAAGATTCGGGCTGCTGAGATATGGATGAAGAGCTGTGATTCCGATTCGGAGTGTAAATACAGTCTCCTCGGGAGGTGCCAGGGAGGGCACATTTTAACATGTCCAAATACTCTTCAGGCCCAGACTGGTCCTGAATAGGCGCAATCTCCCGAGAACCAGCGGAATGACAGGTTTTGGCAGGTAGCGGGTGGGCAAAATACCTGCTGGGGAAAAATAATTTGTGAAATTCACCAACAATTCCGTTCTGCTGGCGAGGCAATCTTCCACCTTTTTCCAGCACTTTTGGTGTGTTTTTTTCAGCCCAAATTTTTGTTTGGTGGTCCGAAACACACAAAAAAACTAACATTTCATTGAACCACCTCTTCCCTGCCCAAATCTTTTTAAAACATTTTTTTTGCAAAAATAAAATTTAGGGTGTGAAAGAAAACCCAGGTGGCGAATTCCTCTCTGAAGTCAAAAGGAACAAGTTACTTACCTGTAAGTGTTGTTCTCCAGCATGGGTATGGCATGGATTCACATGCTCATTAATATTCCCCGTCGTAAGAACTGTCTTTCTCCTAATAACCAATCACTGGTCTCTGGGTCATACTGCTCCCAGCCAATGACTGCCCTCTGCCTAAGCCCCTCCTCTGGCAGCCATCTTCAGATTTTTACAGCACATTCAAGTGTTGGGAGTCCTCGTGCTGTAGCTCTCGAGCTTTTACTGCGTTTTGCGATTTTTCAAAGAGTTTATTCTCATTTTTTTCGGTCAATTGAGCCTCAAGCTCCACCGATTCTACTTTCGATCAACGGGGACCCGTTTCGGAACATTCTACGCCCCTCAAAAGCACATTTTCATCGAATGTTCATTTCTTGGAGGATTCCGGAAGATCTTTGAGGCCTACCCCGCGTGAACATGGCCCAGGACAAAGGAAACACAATGCCGGGATCCAAGCTTTTCAGGACCTGCCCTGGATGCGGATTACAAAATCTCTCGGTGCCTCTACTGCCTTCAAGACGACAAAACGCACGTGGGGAAGGACTGTGCGTTTTGCAAGAATATATCCGAACGGACAATGAAGGATCGCCATATTCGACTCACCAACTCGCTGGAAGGGAAGAGCCCAGAAGCAGGTGAGAAGAAGAAGAGGTCAGAGTGGTCAAAGACCTTTGAGGGCGCTCCGGCGACGGGGGCCCAACAAAAGGCAAAGCACTGCGAATCCGTGGGCACCGGGAGCGCCGATCAGTCGGGCTCCTCGGGCTTCCAGGCAGGGCGCATTGTCCCCGACGTCAACCACGATCCAATGCTCTGGCTCGGTGAAGAGGAAGTTGGAGAACCCGGGTAAGCTTCGGGAGAAGCCCCTGTCGATCCCGACGGAGACAGCCGAGGGGGAGCAAGGCGGGGACCCACCCCCCCAAGGTGAGGGCCTCAGTTTACCTGCCACCCCGGAGGGAATCATCTTTTCTGCCTATCGAGAAGACCCCCGTGAAACCCCAGCAGGAGAAAGAGGGGGGGCACGGTAGACATAGCGGACATGGATACCACCTCTGAGGATGAGTTGGCGAGAGTCCAAAGGATCCTGGACAAGAAGTTCGAGGAATCCAGGGCCCAAGGGAAGGATCCTGACGAGGCCGACGAGGAGAGCAACGAGGGGGGCGGGAGGGGGCGATGAGGAAGATAGGGCAGCCGGTGCCCGTACCACAGGACAATTCAGGGGCTATCTTGATGGCTATACAGAACATGTGCACAGAGATAAGGACAAGGATGCCCTTACCCCCCCACCAACTATCCAGCGGGGCCTGGTCTGTCGGGGAGCCCGCCTAACAATCGGAGACGAGTCCATCCTCCTCCCCCTTCCAGCCTTCACCCCCATCCCCTCCTCCGAGGGACGAGATGGGAACCGAGACGGCAACGACGGCGGTGACGACGGAATGGACCTCCCGTCACCACCTCCTGGGGCCCCCCCACCCCCGACGAAATTGGCTCCTTCCACGCCATGATCGCCAGGGCATCTGAGCTCTTCCAGCTCTGCCCCGAAGAACAGAAGAAGGAAGGTTTCCTCTACCAACGGCGGGAGGCCAAGAGGAAGACTGTCCTCTCAGTCCCGTTACTGGACGACATCTGGGACGAGGGGTTGGCGCTCCTGAAGAACCCGTCCACGGCTCCTGCTAAGAGAGACCGGTACGAGAAGTACTGGGTCCCGGACTCCGCCCCTATGTGCCTCAGGGCACAGCTGTCCCCGGATTCAGTGGTCTCCGCGGCAGCCAAGAAGAAAGCTGCGGGGGCGACAGCTTCAACTTCTACATCCCCGCCAGACGGCGAGGGGAAGAAGCTGGACGCCATGGGACGATGGGTCATCTCGTCGGCGGCGACGATTAAAGCGGCCAACGCCCTCACGATCGTCCGAGCAAAGTCAAGAGAACTCGCTGTCGATCACACAGCGAAGACCGTCCAACTGCTCACGGATCTGGGATTCTCAATCAACTTCGCAAAATCCCACTTACCGTCGCAAGTTGCCCTGTTCCCGCGAGCCAGGCTCAACACAGTGGCGCGGTTGGCTTCACCGTCGGAGCAAAGGACGAAGGCCATCCTGGGACAAGTACAACGCTGTTGACCATGGACGTGGCCAGGGTGAGGTCCATCAAGTCCCTACTCGGCATGATGTCCTTGTGCATCTACCTTGTGCGCCTATGCAGACTGCGGATGCGACCACTGCAGGAATTCCTTGACGCCCGTTGGATGAAAGTGGCGGGCAGCTTTGAAGACAATATCTCGCTCAACGTGGGGCACCCACGTGCATCTGGCAGCGGGCATGGACTTCCAGACCCCGGCAGACCGGGAAACGGTGACGACGGACGCCTCCCCGGAGGAATGGGGAGCACACACCGGAGATCTCCACGAAAGAGGCCTTTGGCTCCCTGAGGAGAGGTCACTACACATCAATGTCCTGGAGCTCCGAGCCGTGTTCTGGGTCCTCAGGTCGTTCCTTCCGTCCCTCAAGGGCAAGGTGCTAAGGGTCTTCACCGACAACACCACCACAATGTTCTACATCCGGAAGCAAGGGGGCACCAGGTCTCCAGCCCTATCCAAGGAAGCGCAGGATCTGTGGCACTGGGCCGTCGCCCAAGGGATGTTTCTGGTACCCTTCCATCTGGCGGGATGGAAGAACACCATTGCTGACTCACTCAGCAGGGAGCTGCGCTCGTGCCACGAGTGGGAGCTGCGGCAGCATCAAGTGGATCTCGTATTCCGACGAAGGGGCAATCCCCAGATCAACCTATTTGCGACGGCGACGAACGCCAAGTGCCGGAGGTTCGCCAGCAGGTTTCCCCAGCCGGGAACATGGGCGATGCCTTCTCATTCCCCTGGGACGGCCTGTTCCTGTATGCGTTCCCACCGTTGCCGTTGGCACTCAGTCAACTCAGGCGGTCCCGGTGCAAGATGATCCTCATCGCACCTGCGTGGCCGAGGCAGATTTGGTTCCCGGACCTTCTGGACATGTCAGCGTCCCCCCCCAGTCAAACTGCCGAAGGATTCGGATCTTCTCGCCAGGGAAGGAGGCGCCATCTTCCACCACGACCCGGGGTCACTGAACCTCCAGGCCTGACTCCTGCAGCACTAGAGTTCGGAGGACACGATATCCCGGCGGACTGCAAGGAGGTGCTTGCAAAGGCCAGGGCGTCCTTGACTCTCAAGTGCTATGGACACAAATGGAAGAGGTTCTCTGTCTGGTGCCATGCACAGAAGATTAACCCTCTGAGGATTACGGCCCCTCAAGTGCTGCCGTACTTGCTATCGCTGGCCAAGGCGGGGCTGGCACATGCCTCCATCAAGATTCATCTGGCGGCTATCTCCCGCTACACCAGAACTCCGGGGTGGTCATCCCTATGGTCTCATCGCCTGGTGAAGGAGTTCATGAAAGGACTGTTCCGATCGTTCCCGCCGGTGAAGGCTCCGGCCCCGGCGTGGGAGCTCAACGTGGTGCTGACCAGGCTAATGGGACCACCATTCGAGCCCCTGCATTCGGCAGCATTGAAGTTCCTGTCGTGGAAGACAGCGTTTCTTGTGGCCATCACCTCCGCATGACGAGTGGGAGAGATCCAGGCCCTTTCTTGTAAACCTCCATACCTGACATTCCTTGAGACGAGGGTGGTGCTGAGGACGCACCCCTCCTTCATGCCCAAGGTGCCGTCGGACTTCCATCTCAACGAGCCCTTGGTGTTATCCGTTTTCTTCCCGTCGCCTTCGTCGCCGGCCGAAAGGAATTTGCACTCGCTAGATGTGGCTAGAGTGCTGAAGTTCTACGTGGACCGCACGAAGAGCCTGCGGAGGAAATCACAGCTGTTTGTGAACTTTGGACCTGTGAATCAAGGGAAGGCCCTCTCGAAGGCTTCCATTTCCAGATGGCTCTCCGGCTGCATTATGCACTATCACCGGTTGGCAAACCAACCCTTGCCCGGCCGCCCGAGAGCCCATACGACCAGAGCGATCGCTGCTACCACAGCGTTCCTGTCTGGGGTACCCCTGCTGGACATCTGTAGGGCTGCTACGTGGAAGTCGACGTACACCTTCACGAGATTCTACTGCGTCGACCAGGATTCAAGGGAGGAGTCAAGAGTCGGCCAAGGCAGTGCTGCGCAACCTGTTCGCCTGAAGGTGGGCCTGGTGGGGAGATAAGAGATGCTTAATGTTGAGTTGATGAAATGCTTAATGTTGAGCCTTGCCAACTTCCGTGGTTGTGCATGTGTGTACTGCTATGCATTCTTGTATTCATGAGCATGTGAATCCATGCCAGACCCCATGCTGGAGAAGGAACAAGTTACTTACCTGTAACTGTTGTTCTCTGGCATGGCTTCACATGCGAACCCCTCCCTCCTACCCCTTTGCTGCTTTTCTCTTGGTCCTACTGCCACTTTACGTGCTACCAAATCTGAAGATGGCTGCCAGAGGAGGAGCTTAGGCAGAGGGCAGTCATTGGCTGGGAGCAGTACGACACAGAGACCAGTGATTGGTTATTAAGAGAAAGACAGCTCAGAAACGAAACTGAAACTGATTTTTTCTTTAGCGAGGATTCCCAGCCTAACGACGGGGAATATTCATGAGCACGTGAATCCATGCCAGACCCCATGCTGGAGAATTGGCAAATTGGGTGCAATTTGCCAGAAATCCACCAATTTTCCAGCAGAATGGAATTGTCCATTTTCACACACCCTTCTTATTAGCAGGAACGCAAAGGAGATTGAATATCCCCCAGAGGTCCCCGATGAGGAAATTCCATGGAGCAGAACCCACACTGGAAGTGAAGAGATTCACTTGAGGAGTTAGATGGAGAAAATGTCCTCCAGAACTTCCTGGCAGAGCATCCACTAGTGGAAGGCCAAAGTGTGTCTGTTCATACCGGAGCACCATCATTACCGAAGGCCCTAGTGATATTGGGGGCGGCTTTGCACCGCTACAATTGCCAACTGAAACCAGCACTGCAAGTGGCACTGGTTGCTAGGCAACAAGAAGCAAAGCCGACATTACGCGTGTGCAGTGTCTCAACGTTGCCAACGGCAACGTGACACTACCAAACTAACAAAAGCACACGCATGCGGATAGTGGTGCTGCTTGTTAGTTGGAGCCAAAGCAAGTAACCGCAAGGACGCGGACGTGCTCTCATTGAAAACCCTGAACCAAGTAAGTTGTAATGCAGTTTTACTAAAACAGGCAAATGACTGGCTGAAAATCCATATAAACCACAATACAGGCAGAGACCATTTATTTAATCTTGTTACAGCTCTATATGACGTGCGAGCAATCCACAAGAAGGGAAAGCTAGCAAATGAAGAAACAATATGTTATAAACTTTGTTCCGCAGACATAATAAGAATCAGGTACTACAAATCTCAGTGGTGCATCACTGACAAGGCTCACCTAGGAGATTTATCTTTATACATACTGTAGATTCAAGGGAACAGTCCCTGCAATGTGTATATAAATATGAAACATAGCTTTATTCTGCATTTTTACCATAAAAGCAATACATTTAACGAGACATTTGAGATATTTGTAAGCAGTAAAAGTACTTGCAACAGTATTTCATCAATATGATCAAGTTAAAACTATATCGGCACATCTGGACCTTCTTAACCATATCTGTAATAAAAATGTAAATATAAAAAATACAACATTCAAGTCATGTGCGTCCTTGCAACAGTCCAAAGTGGAAATTGATGGACCGACACCTTTATGGTGAAATATAGGTAATAAATAAGATCTCACATCTTTATATCACTCACAAAGGATTTAGAAATTACCCACGGACTCCTCTGCCATTCCACAAACTGGGCAACTCGACATGTTAGTTATCTTCCACTTTTCCGTAAAAGTAGCCACCTTTAAAGTGTTTGTGTGTGGTTGGATATATGAAGTGCTCGTGCAATGTACTTTTCAAAACCAACAGTTTGTTTAGATGAAATATACATACGTCCAGTACTTAAAACCTACCAATCCTGTTGCATTTAATACAGGGTTAGTCCTTGGCATACCTCCTTTATTTGTTGTCTGTGATTAGAACTCGTGGGCTGTCCCACAGTGGTAAAGCCAGGTTCAATCTCTGCAATTCTTTATGGACAAACTTGAGCCATGGGAGTGATGTTGATCCATTCAAACAAAGAAAACTGACGAGAGTTGTTCCATAATCATTTAATCCTGGTTTAGTCCATATTGGCACCCAATATAATAACGGTTTGGTGTGCAAGATCTCTGCTAGAGGCTGTAGGTTACACTCCAAACGTAGGCTAGCCATGGGTGCTCCTCTTGGTTGCATGAGTAGATCTCTCAAGAAGAGATTGTCTGATACTCTCAGGGCAGGTACCTTAGAATGACCCCACAATTCCGCCCCACAAAGGGCTGCTGGCAAGGCTTGTGGCCTATACAATTGTAAAGCCGGTGAAAATGCTCCTCTGCCATGAGTGTTATAGAAATGTTGTATCCCCCACAATATTTACCAATTGTGGCTGTTGCTTTTACATGCTGGCTGGACCATGAGAGGTTCTCTTTAAATTTAATCCCAAGCTAACCATACATTTTCACCTGCTCCAGAACATTACCTTCTACCTTGATTTTTAAGCTATGTCTCCTGAACATGCAATGCCTGAATATCATCAGCTTATTTTTTTCTTTATTTATTACCAGGTGTAGACTTTTACATTTCCTCACAAATATATCTAAGTTTTGTCTTAGGCCCGTAGGGGATGTAACCACAATAACCGAATCATCCGTAAAGAATAATGCAGGAAACCTATTTGAAGCCAATTTTGGGGGGATCCAAACTATTTTGTACAAGTTTCTCTATTACATCATCGATATATAGGCAGAAAAGAAGGGGGGCCAACACACAACCATAACGTACCCTCCGTTCAACAGCCAGAGGTGTGGTTATCTCACCTACCACGCCCCACCTGACTGTAGCCCTATTTTCCATATACAAAGATCGTATACACCATAATAGGTCCCCGGAACACCCTTCCACTGCAAGGCCGCCCACAAAAGTCTGCATGGGACCCTATCAAAAGCAATGAGTAGGTGGACACAAATTGCATAGACCTGAGCACCGCAGAGCAGAACATATTTGGCCAAAATCAGTTTTAATCAAAAACCCTGATCAATAGTACTGATGCCTCGCATAAACCCAGCTTGTAGATGATTAATGGGTTCAACCCCATCTACCCAGGTCTGTAAGCGGTTAAGCAGCACTTTTGCAGGAATCTTCCCAGCGGCATCTAAAAGAGATATGGGCCTGTAATTCCCTGGGCTGTTCCTATCAACTTTTTTAAAGATGGGTATTATTTCTGCATTACTCCAGGAGGCTGGTACCTTATTGCTTACTACAGTTGCATTAATGACACAACTTAATACTAGTGCCTAGATATGTATCTCCTCTTTAAAAGGATCTATTTGTATCTTATCTGGCCAAGATGCGTTCCCTGCACCTAGCGACTCGATTGCCTCCAACACATCTTGGATTGTAATAATTATTTTGTTAGTTACTCCCCCCCCCACCCACCCCCGAACGACTGGGTCCTTTGCAACCAAGTCTCACCCCCATTATATGTTTCTCTCCTATACAAATTACTAAAGTGTTGACAGCAATCAGCTGGAGAAATCTGAAATATACACCTCTATCTTGCAGATTAAAGGCTAAGCAACCAAGGCTGCACCTTTTCAACCGGGAGATAGATCTGCTAAATACTCCACCGCCCTGAAGACCCTTGCATTACCTACAGCAAAACTTCACAAGGAAGCCAGCAATAGGGAAAGACTTTAGCAGCACTTTTGCAGGCACTACCTCCAACTCTCTCTTCCTAAGTATCTCCCTTCTCAAGCTCTCCACACATCCACTTCCAACTCTTTGTGGGTCAGCTGCTTTTCCAAGCAGCAAATTGGGGGCAGATCTCTTTCTTCGGCTGGGGCCTCCCTATGGAACAGCCTCCCTGCCTCTCTCAAACTTGAGCTGAACCATCTTCGGTTCCAGAAGCAACTCAAGAGCTCCCTCTTTGCTTCTGCTTTCTCTCTTCCTCTCTCCTGCTGATGACCCATCTGTTCCACACACTGGTCACTTGGCCACCCTCTGAATTTGGGTCCAGGTCCCTGCTGTTAGGCAGAATCCTGTGCAGTTCCCTTGGGGAACACTGCAAAAAGATTAAGACTACAGGAGTAAGCAGTAAACCCAATTGGTAGCAGTCTGCACCACCCAGATTTACCTGGTAGCTGTGGCTGAGCAGTCAGACTTCTCTCAAGACGAGTAGGGCAGTATACAGAGGATACACAATAGGGCTAAAAACACAGTAGAGCAAGCAAACACTGACCAGAGCTTTGTATGAAAAGTATATAATTATTTATTTAAAACACACTTTAGGAAAAACACTAAGCACTATAGATCAAAGCAAGTTCAAACACAATCAGAAAAGTATACACACCTCCCTTAATAATTATTAGACAAGTCTAGGTCAAAACACCACTATTTGTAAAAACAGATGTGAGCGCGCAACTTAGATGGCACTCCAATAATTAGGTTAAAGGGAGAGAAAAAGGCAGGTCATGAAAATAAAACGGTTCCCAACACTTTTCTAAGACCACAGCAAGTTAGTGAAGGCAGAGTCTACTGTAGAGCCAAAGTACATAGGCCAGGCCCACTTTAAATGGAGCAAGGCGGAATGTGCCTAAGATCACACAGTTTAAAAAGCACTCAAGTCTTTGAAGAAATGTTCAATGGAGGTTGGTTTGATGCGAAAGATAAAGTTAGAAGGTCTGGGGGCCAACCCAGTTGGAAAGCCAAGGATTTAAGGGTCACCTTTAGCAATCTGCAGAAAGGGAGGCCAGGCGGAACACAGTACCTTAAAGGGTGAGGAAGCTCCAGCGGTGGCAGTTGTTCCTGGCAGTGGGTGCAGTTCGTGATTTTGACCAGGGGAAGAGAAGATCTCGTCGAGGAGGAAACAGAGTCGTTGCACTGCCCAGGGAAGAGACCAGCCACGGAGTTCATTCGGTTAAAAGGTGCGTTCCTTTTATTCGCGGTCACAGTGGTGAAGCTTGGCTATCCGGCCGCCGGGGTGCTTGGCACTGGCGATTCGACCAAGCGACATCCTGGAAGGCGAATGGCCAACTGGTTGTCCCCACCAGCTCAAAGGGAGAAGACTCTTACAGCAGAAGATCTTCTCTTGTCGTCGGTAAAGTGGTGAGGTAATTGCAGCAGGGCTCCACCTGTGGTGTCGTTGGCTCAGCTTCTCACCTCTTCAGATTTCTTAGGTCCTGTGGTGACTTCTGAAGTTCCAGTCCCAAAAGCCCTGCTTTTATGCAGAAAAACCCCCATTCAACAGCCTAGCTGTCACTCATACATGCTAAGTGGTGAGCCGGGCGGCTCACCACTGGGCCAATCAGAACAGAGTGCGACTTGGGTTGCTAAGGCAACGCAGTCCAGGGTGCCAATTCCCCCACCCACACATCCTGTGGAACCCAGACAGAGTGGCACCAGTCGGAGGGCTTCTGTGGAGAAGCCTGCCAAAAAGTGGAACAAAGGGCCCGACCTTGGTTGGAGTTACAGAGATGGACACAAACGCCATTTTGGAAAAGAGTTCTGGCGAAAAGACCCAATCAGTGATTTTATATTAAATAAATAAACTGGCGGTATCTTTAACATTGCACCAAAAAGTGGTGCGTTTAAAATCGATGGGAAAATCCCATAGGAAATATTCCGGTGGAATATTTCGCGTGGTAATCACTGCCACCAGCCAGAAACTGGACAAGGGGGGACTGGACAGTGCCCCCTTGAAAACAGACCCAGGGGCAATCTAATTAACCCCTTCCAGTACTTCCACAATATGATGGTTTGTACTGGTTCTGTTCACAATTTTGGACTAATAAAGCCAATGGTGACTTTACATGCCCTGGGAGACAGTAGTCAGTCCCAGGGTATGGAGTCTATTTTTGGGGGTCACTATGACACCCCTGTGTTACTGCACTGAGGGTGTTGTGTGACACATACACTAAAACAGATGATACCCTATGGAGTAAAAGACCCCATAGCCCATAAGCACATACCAAGTCAAAGACATACCTCAAATCATGCCTAAGAGTGGGAGGAGGGGAGTCTCACTCTTAGCAGGAGAAAAAAAAACAAAAATCCAGCAAAGCTGCTGGGGGACTCACTAGGTTTGGGAAATTAGCCTTATAAGAGAATTCTCCCTAACACCTGCCTGTCCAGTTGCACTGCGCACTGTATTTTGCACTGCGCACTGTATTTTGCCCCCCCCCAGCACTTGTGGTCTGTATCTGTAACCCTACAGTCCCCTCTCTCTGCACATATGAGTCACCCGCTGGCTGCATCCTCCGATTACCGACACATTGCCACACGCTTGCTGCACTCCGTTACCCGCACTTCTCCATCCCCCCCCTCCCTTTTTGCACTTCTTCACACCCCCTCCTTGCGCTTGCGCGATCTGAATCACACAAGGCCTAGTAAAATCGTTGTTTTGTCCTCCCTTTGTTTTCCCCATCCTTGTCTTGTCGCGCCTAGAAACACTTGTGTACAGGCGCGTTATAAATTCCATATCATATCATATGGGCACACTGCATTAGTGCAGAACATAGCCAGAAGGTCACTTACAAGAGGCAAAAAGCACCAAGCCCATCACAAACCAAGAACAGGAGGACACGTACTGAGGAAGGTCAGTACTACAGTGATTAGGTCACAGAGAAAGAGACGGTCTGGTTCATACACTATTTTAGTCTTTCTAGTTTTTAAAGTTTTTATCAACACAGTAGGTTCATACACATGTTTTTGCTTTCCAAGGTCCCCACACAAGACACGGTTATGAAAAAGGTGGTATATCCGCAAGTCTACTGAAACCTCAATCCACCGATAGAGGAGCAAAATTAGCTGTGTGAAAAACGTTTCCATGCGAGACGTAGACCCAGTTTCTTTATTAATTGTGCATTTTTAAGGCGCTTCTATATTAAGTAAATTGTGTTTCAAAGCACTCACAGGGTAACACTGAGGGAACATGGGAATTACATGTACATATACCAATGAAAGAGAGGTGGTACTAGGCCTTGTGAGCATTCAGAACGTGCAAGTGCAGAGAGCGAGAGGGGATGAGGGAAGGGTGGGGTAAGTGCTAGCAGTACCACATGGCCAGTTCAAAGGAGTAAGCAGCTATTAAGTGACTTGGTGAGGGTGGTCAACTGCCAAAAAATACTAACACATAAGGGCCCTGGTCATCAATCTCAGCAACTGTGGGTTTTAGCAGAGGAGGAGGTGAAAAGGAAGGTCTTGAGGATCTTATGGAACTTGATGAGATCTGGCTCAAGACAAAGGGGAAGGGGGAAGCTGTTCCATAGGAGGGAGCCACCCGAGGAAAGATATCAGCCAACAGCTTGCTGTTTAGCGAAGCGCTTCACACATAGAGAGTTGGTGCCGGAGGAACTGGAGGGAGCGTATTCAGTGAGAGTCAGTTGTAGATAGATAGAGTGCTCCCAGGCCCCAGGCAGCCTTATGGATGAAGCAGAGGGATTTGAAATTGGTCCTTGCAGCAACCGGGAGCCAGTGGAGAGGTTTTAGGGCTGCAGAGATGCAGACCCTGGGCTTGAGGCCAAGGATAAGTCTTGCAGCCCTATTCTGTATTAGCTGGAGGTGTTGTATGGAATAAGAGGGTAGATTAAAGAAGAGACTACTGCAGTAGTCTAGCCTAGAGAGAACCAGAGCTCTAGAGACATTGAGCTTCTGGGGGAAAGTGAGGAAAGGAGAACTTAATGGAATGATCTTTTTCTATGGATTCTTCTAACACAGGTGTTCCTCATCTTAATAGATATTCATCATCCAGCTCTGCTGCTTGGAAACATTTCGACAGGGGGCGTTAGTGGACCTTGACTAGCCCGTCAATCCGTTTTGCTCAGTGCTCGATCGTCGGCTCCGGAAGCGACATCATGCGTCGTTTCCATAACAAGTCACTATGCCCCATGGTTCAGTTCCTACCTTTTCCCCCCGTGCCTGAATGCTGCAGAGGAAAACCAACTGGAGGAGGCTAACGTAACAAGAGGATACATCCCAACAGGGTGATCACACATAATTAGAGATTAAACATTTTTATTTTTTTGGGAAACAGAGATTGATCGGACAGAAATGGTTATCCTAAGATCTATCATCAGATGTCTTCACAGTCAGACAGAAGCTTAAACCACCCAGACTTTCTGAGTGGGGATGGATGGGAGGGTCGATGAGGAATCTGCGGGAGAAGACTCCATAGCAAGATCACTACTGTAAGTAATTTCTCCTTCAATGGATTGCCTTTCTCCCGCAGATACCTCATCTTGAGACTCCAAGCAGTTAGAATAACAGGGGAGGGCAGAAAGTGTTAAACAAGTACATGCTGTAGAACCGCCCTACCAAAACGTGCATCAGCTCCCTGTGCAACATCCAAGGCATAATGCTTGGTGAATGTATGAAAAGACAACCAAGTGGCTGCCCTGGATATGTCCATGACAGGAACTCCCCTTTGAAGGGCTGTAGAAGCTGAAACCCCTCCGGTTGAATGTGCCCTGATGCCCTCCGGAAGCTCCCTGCCTGCCGAATGGTTACACTCAGATATACGCAAGATAATCCAACGTGACAGGGTTTGCTTGGTTATGGCAAGATAAAGAATGGACAACGAACGATTGGTCTGACTTCCGAAACTCAGATGTACGAGCAACATAAAAGCTTAAAGGTTTTTTGGGGTCAAGGTGGTAGAACCGCTCTTTCTCTTTTGAGGGATGTGGCGGAGGATAAAAGACCTGAAGATCGATAGATTGAGACAGGTGAACTTGGAAACTACTATGGGAAGGAACCGAGGTCTGTGTTTGAGAGAAACTTTTCCAGGAAAAAAAACATAGAAACAGAGGTTTGCAGAACAATTCTTACAACTCAATTACTCTCCTGGCAGACTTAATTGATAACAAGAAGGCTATTTTAAGGGATAACAGCCTCAAGGAACATGAGTGCATGGCCTCAAATGGAGCCGCCATCAAGTAGGTCAAAACCAGATTAAGATCCCCATCTGGGACAGCAAAGGGAGTTGGTGGAAATGTATTGACAAAGCCCTTCAGGAATTGGGCTATGACCGAAATATTGAAGAAAGAACCTTGGTCCAGGGACCTTTTGACCACAGACAAGTCCGCCAAATATCCTTCGACTGTGGTAACATGAAGGCCTGAAGAGGCCAGTGACAGAAGGAACTCAATCACTGTAGTGGTGGGGCAAGAGATGGGGTCAATCTCACGCTCCCTACACCATGCCTCAAATCTTCTCCATCTGCACGTGTACAGAGATCTTGTAGAAGGTCAACATGCAGCCAGCAACACCTCAAGTACCTCCTAATAGAGGTCCCAGTCATTATACCTCATCCTCTCAAGAGCCATGCATGGAGGTTGAGGGAATCCAGCGTTGGGTTGAGCACCCGACCCTCCGACTGGGTCAGGAGGATCTGGCCACCGAGGCAAAAGGTGAGGCAGACAGATGTTCAGATCCAAAAGATCAGAGTACCATGTTCTCCTCGCCCAGTCCAGGGCGATCAAGATAATGGTTGCTAGACCTCCTGAGAACCCAAGGAATGATGGGAATCGGGTGTGGAGGGGAGGCCTAGTGGAGAGGAACCTTCAAGTCCACCAGAAACGCGTTCACCAGTGCACCGTTCGTCGGGAATTCCCTCGAGCAAAACTGTTTGCACTTCCTGTTGGACTCTGTGGCGAACAGATCTACTGCTCGGGTACCCCAGAGAGAGATTACCTGCTGCTGGACTTCCTGGCATACCTCCCACTCGTTTGAAACTGTGCTCTGCCTGCTTAGAGCATCCGCCAAAGTGTTCTCTGTCCCTGCCAGATGAACTGAAGAGACTCAGATTTGGTTCTCTAGTAACCAGAACCACAGCTGTCTCACCTCTGTGCCGAGGGGGCAGGAGTGCACACCACCCTGCTTGTTGAGGTATTGCATGGCCACCAAGTTGGCTGTGGGAATGAGGACCTGCTTCCTTCTAAATGATGGGACAAAAGAACTCGGGGCTAACCCGAAGGCTCGCAATTCCAGCCTGTGGATGTGCCACTTGGATTCTCGCGCTAACCAGAGGCTGCTAACCTGCAAATCCTCGCAGTGGGCACCCCAACTCATCAGACACGAATCCGTGACCACTTGGGCCTGAGGCCAGAAGGGTTACCCCGCCATAAGATTGCTGCACGTGTTCCACCAGCCGAGGTCACAGACCACTTGGTTGGACACAGAGGGGACCCGTGAGTGCTCCTAGGTACTGAGACCGCTGGTCCCTCAGAAACCACTGAAGGGATATCATGCACAGTGTGGCCTCTGGCACTAGAAAAATACAGGAGGCCATGAGGCCTAAGAGGTGGAGGAAGGAAGCCACTGGTAAGGTGGCGTGGCTCTGAAACAAGTGCACCATATGTGCTATGTAAGTGGTTTCAACCCAGCACTCTACCCAAGTCAATGCCTAGTGTGTGATGCCCAGCTGGAACCCTTATTAATATATTTTTATGCCTAAAGTTCTTTTATTTCTGGATGATATACCCTTATATAACGCCCCTCTTTTTGAATCCCCCCCGGTCTCACTGAACCAAGAAGTAGGTTTGTTTTGCAAAGTTAAAAGATTTATTTGATGAATTAAACAATATATATATATCACACTTTTATGAATATGAACAATATCTAGATATCACACTTAATATTTATACACTGATCAGCAATGGGTAATATTACAATACTCAACAATCTCTTTAATCAACAGGAGTATGGGTGAGAAGAATAATGTAGCAGAGAATAACTTTGTGTGGGTTCAATGAAATGCAATGATATGAAATTAATGCAGCACAGAAATAAAACTTGATATGAATTCAATCAAAGACAGTGCAATCACTCTTTCCCCCTGTTACTACTCAATCACCCCTAATATGCAGTATGAAGAGATGGAATGAGGACACGCCGGTTTCAGGAATACAATCGACAAATGCAAGTTCAATCCTAATTCCCCCAGCAAGTTTAGAGAACAGGAATGATTTTAAACAGGTCAAATGCTTTTGAATGTGATCTGAAATATATGGGAAAAATGCTAAAATGGATTTTAATTCGCTAAATGGGATTCAAAACTAGTGGGAGCTGCTTTGGCTAGGTTCAGGTAGACACTAGCAATGATGTTTGAATGACTGGCAGATAGGAAACTGAATTCAGAGGTTGGATGCAAGAAATAGCAATTTTATATGGAATGAAATGGAGCCAAATGCAGAATCGTGGCAAACTTTTCAGCGCGCGAGAAATGCGATTTCAGAAAAACTATAAGGAGTTGCTGTTCTTAGTCCGTTTGAAAGCTGGGGATGTTAGCTTCAATTGGACATTTAAATTTCGTTCCTAGCATGTACGGTTCAAAAGTTAGAGGTTTTAGTAAAGGTCAATTTTTCTCAGAAAAGAGTCAAGATTTCAAATGACAGAGGCGTTTTTGAAGATTACACACAAAGATTGGCTTACACTAAGGGGCTATGAAGATGCAAGATACCCAAAGGCCAGCCACCTGAACAGCGGCGCCTCCACTCTGACTTTTGTCCGCCAAGACACTTGACTTTCTTCAGCAACTATATTTAGCGCAAAGATGATTTATCACTATAGTTATCACAGAATTATATGGATGAGAGAAGGAGTCAGGATAGACAAAAGAGATTCTACAATGCAATTCTGGATATGTTGTAATGGGTTGGATATAATTACTTAAAACTAAGATTTGCTATGGACAGTTCTATGCTAAATACTCACAACTATGGGTTTGGAATGGGCCCGTCAAAGATCTGGTCAAAGGTTTGGACTGGACTTCGGTCGCCACCGGACAGAATTCAGGCGCTCGGTTCTGCACTCAGCACTCTGGTCTCTGCACAGCCTCTTGGAATGGATCTGACGGGTTGGTTCTGGGTTACAGCTCTGCTCTACTGGTTTGGATCTCTGGGGTCTAGCAAGGGTTTTTGGCCAGAAGCAGCAAAACAGCACGGCCAGGCTGTTGGATTTGTGGAGCCCTTTGGAAGTTTGGGGTTAAAATCAGGTTGCAAGTTTTTAAAGGCCAGCTGAGAAGGGTTCAGCTTTTTTGGATTGGGCCTTCTGCTTCAGGGTTCTGGAGTCTGGATAGTTCTGGATCTTGATTCTCCTTCAGAGCGCTTTGCCAGTAGATCAGTTGATGGGTGAATGTGAGTCCCTCTGTGCCCTCAACAGTCCCTATTTATGTATTTCCCAAAGGGGTGGGGAGGCTGATTGTACTAAGCCCAGACTCTAGGAAACTGATTGGTCCAAGTATTCCCTCTCTCCTGATTTGAGAAGGAAACCGTGTGTCATGATGTGTCATAGTGACACTGTGTTTATGGTCCAGAGAAAAACCCTCCCCTTAGTTTATACCCAGAAAATCTATTTTTCATAAAAAATATATTCACAATAACACCAACTTGCTAATATTACATATTTACATCCCAAATTAAATAAGGCACGCATCCGTCAAAGTCCCATCTTCTGGAGAGCTTCGGTTCACAAATGACAGTTTTTTGCGCTTTTGGTCGCTTACTCAGTGTCAGTTCTGTACCAATTTTTCCACATACATGCACATACCATCTGGGCATACTCCTGTGAAGTTTCATATTTTTAACATTATCACAACTGCTCCAAAGTCCACATTTTGATAGCTCTGTTTCTGAATATCGCACAAATTCCAGAGTAGTTTCTACTTGTGAGCAACATTTTCATTTTAATAACCTCTAAATTCCATATTTTTACCAGTTTGGCATAATTTCCAAAATATATTTTCTGTGCTTTCTGAATAAACAACACTGCTTGTCTCTGCCCCAAGGTCTTGTCTGGGATAGAGAGCAGTCCCAGGCCTCTCTGACTTTGGCATCTGGTTTCAGCCTACACCTGAATTAGCATTTCCTTTGAGTCAAAGGGAGTCTTTTGTCTCCTAGCAGAGCAACAGGCCAAAGTGCTCCTCCCCTTTCCTTTCACACCTCCCTGCCAGTTCCTCAGCAGAGATCAGGGGAAAAGATTCTGTTGTTTGGGAGAAGGTGTGGACTGTCTTTGAAGCTCAGTGTAGCTGGCTTTAACTTTTAACACAATGTCTAAAATAGTCTTGTCCTAAAATACAAATTACATTTTTAACAAATATATCCACCAATCTCTTAATTCCAGCCTTTTTAAAATATAGTTTTGAATTGTATCCACCTCTATTGCTTCTGATAGCAAGTCTTTCCTTTTCATACTTTGATTTCAATGTACCAGTTTAAATTGACAGGTTAAGTAATCGCCAGCTTCTGACACAGGCGAGTAGCGGTACTGCGCCCATTTTTGACATTCTTCCAAGCAAGCATCTTTAAATGTGGATTTTCTTCTGATAAAATATGTTTCTGCTGACATTGTGCTTAGGTGAATTATTTATATACAGTGATGTTTAACACCCAACAAGGAGGTTTTCTCTTGTGATGTTTGGGAACCATGATTTTTGCACTTTCCACAGTCAAGGAAAAACAGATTTTTAAACGGCTCTGTGTTTCTCTTGCAATGCAGGACTGCTTTTTCAAATAGTTCCATTTTCCTATGTGGGCAGCCAAATGATGGGTTTTGGCAGTGGTCTCCTGTGTTACCACTGACATAGGCAAAAGTGGATTGGCAGCCTATTTTTCAGGTTTTCCTGTCCACTTCTGAGTGATTTTAGCGCGCATTATGCTTTCCAGCGGCCATTCTGAGGTTTCTGATGCAAGCAGTGCACAGTAATGTTGCAGGGCATGTACTAGTGGGTTAAAACATCCCACAGCTATGTTGCAGACACTCTCTGCGGGAGGAAAAGTCTTCCCTACCAAAGGGTCTAGGACTGCTATGATGAACTGGAGACTTTGAACTGGAGTCAAATGGGAATTCTTAAAATTCAGGGAGAAGCCCAGTCTGTGCAGAAGTAGGCAGGTGTCTTCCAGATGAGACAAGACTTGCTCTGCTGACTTCCCGTGGATCAGCGAGTCATCCAGGTAAGGAAATACAAGGATCCCAGATCTCCTGAGGTGAGCCGCGACTACCGCCATTAGCTTGTCGAAGACCCTTGAAGGTGAGGTCATCCCAAAGGGAAGCACCTTGAACTGATAGAGCTTGTCCCCTATGAGGAACCTTAAGAACTTTCTGTGCTTGAGATGTATTGGCACATGGAAATAGTTGTCCTGTAGATCTATATATACCAGCCAGTCCAGATGTTCGGGAGCATGGAAGTAACTTGTTTAGAGACCTGAGGTCTAGAATGGGACAGAGACCGACTTCCTTTTTGGGCATTAGGAAATACTGGGAATACCAGCCCGATCTTCTCTGTTCGGGAGGTACCTCTTCCACAGCACCCTTTGATAACAGGGCTCTCACCTCTTCCTCGAGCTCCTGTTCGGTTGGATTGGAGGAGGTGGGGGTCTGTCTGGCGGTCTTCTCAAAAAAGGGAGACAATAGCCCCACCGAATCAACTGCAGGGCCCAGGCAAAGGAGGTTATCACATGCCACTGGGGCCAATGCCCTGCCAATCGTCCACCAATCAGTGCATTGTGGGAGGGGAAATCAAAGCGGCTTAGAGGGCTTGGGGCTCTTGTCGCTGCTTGTTGGCCTCTAAAAGCCCCTCAGCCCTTCCGGGTCGCGAGAAACAACTCTGCCCATGCCTGGCTTGCAGGAGCTACCCCTTTTAGTCATAGGGTACATAACAGCTATAGCCTCTGCCTCTTGAGGCAAAGCTGCAGGCAGGCTTGGCCGGCTGTGCAGCTAGGCCCAAAGATGAAGCAGCGATCTTAGACTGCTTGGCTACCTCCTTTCCCCTCCTCCAACAGCTGTAAAAACCTGTCCCGCATTGCACCCTCAGGAACATATTCAGCAGCCTGTGCTACAGCTTTCCACAAGCCGAAGGAATACTTTGCAAATCCGCCGGCTGTGTTGGTGGCTTTGAGTGACATGCTGCCAGAAATTAAAACCTTTATGACCAATGCGTTTGACTTCTTACCTTCCCTATCTGGAGGCAGATTGGAAGTGGATGCTGCAGGTCTGGTGGGAAATGTGGCAGCTTGCATAACTAGCCCTTCTGGGGAAGGGTGTGTAGCGAGGAAAGAAGAATCTCTTCTTGCCGGCCTATACTTTCCCGTAAAATTGGTGTTCACAGGGGGAATAGTGCAAGGGTGCTGCCATAAGGAGGCTAAGGGGTCTACAAAAGCAGGCTAATTGGCATCTTATTCTGAACTGGGGGACCCTCATCCAAGATGTCTGTGAGCTCGTACCTTTGAAGAGGTGTGACAAATGACTTTAGACCAAGGGTGTCTACAACCCTCTCAACCAGAGCCCTGAATTTGGCATTAGCATGCGTGTAGGGCTGGCTTTGCTGCAATTCAAGGTCTGAGGATTTATCTAGGGGATGTATTTTGGCCACTAGCATCTTGCAAACCTTGAGATAGTGCTAACATATTGGCCTGATCGTCGAAATAATCGACACCGCTGGCTCCCGTAAAGACGGGGTCGACATCCCCTTGGTCTTTGGGGTCATCAGCGTTGAAGATGGATTGCATGGAGGCGAAGAACCCCGACCTTGACAGCGGCATGAAGGAACCATAGCCAACAATCAGCGCTCAGGGTTTTACTGCCGATGGAACGGCTTTCGAAGCTGATGGTTTTTTCGGCATCAAGGGCATTGACCTTACTGCCTGCCGATTTTCGCACCTTTGCTGGCATGGCATGGAGACCGAAGGCTAGAGGCGACGGATTGGCTAGCTTGCGATTGGAAGTACTGAGCACTGCTTTTGGTGCCAAAGCTTGCTGGTCGGGGGGGGATTGGCCACAACTACAGCGGCTTGTCTGAACATTTCTAACATGGATGTTTTAAAACTTTCCCACTTTTCATGAGTGGTCGGCACTGCTGAGGACTTACCTTGTTCCGACGACGAGCTGGACTTATGTCGATGATGGTGCTGCTGCTTCTTACGCGATGTAGATGAGAAATGGCTCCTGGAATGGAACTGTTTTAGTCTTTTTGCAATGTCTTTCCTTCCCCTTGTTGGGGTGGGCTCCTCAGTCTCGGAAGTCCAGACGAGAGACTGCGCCAGAGATTTTGCAGACGGTCTGCTTAATTCCAGTTTTCCGGCTCACTCACCTAGGGACTTTGGCTGCATTTTCGAGCATGACGCACAGGCCTCTGTGTCGTGGCTTGCGCCTAGGCATCAGACAAACGGTGTGCGGGTCGGTAACTGACATTTTGGCCTCGCAGTTGCAACATCGCTTGAAGCCCGAAACCCAGTGAAATGACATTCTGTAGAGGTTTTCTGAGGAAAACAGACCATTTTAGTAGAAAAATGTTCATGATGCAGTGTGTTTTGCTACCCAGACCCCAGGGATTCCTTACTCAGGTGGCCAGGGCACGGCCATCGCCTTTGGATCTAGACCCTGGGTATGGACAAGTGCAGGAGGATCACCTGGTTGAGGGATCCTAGAGGAGTGGGGGAGAGACACCCGATGGTGAGACACGGTATCCCCCCCTTTCCAATACCCCTATCCAATCCTATTTTATGGGATATTCCAACTTCCCAAATCCCCCCCCCTTTCCTACACGAATACTGAGCCGAGAAAGAGGAGGTCAAAGGCTGAAAGGATTACCACCCATGCAATACACTGGACATGCCCCTCTAACGAGGTCAGGCACTTGACTTTAATAACGCACACCTAATACTTATCAACTGTCCCCACATGGTTAAAAGGTGGAGCACGGAGACACACTTTAAGCAAGGTGGTGCGAGAGAAGCAGCAGTTCCTCCGGGGCTATGGCGAAACAGGCAAAGGAAATCAACAAACTGAGGGGATGAACCAAAGGGGCAGGAAACCAGAGACCCCCCCCCAAACAGATTGTTATTTCCCAAAAGGCCATGTGGATTGCGAAGGACAGAGCCCAGCTGTTAGGAGGAAGAAAGAGACTTCCGAGTGCTACAAGGTTACCAGCCACCCTCCTATTCACCCAACCTTCACTCCTACAGCCACGGCGCGAAAAAAGGAACGCATCTTAACACGACAGGTGAGCTGAGGGAAGCAAAGAAAGCCCAGTCTGTGTTTAATTGAAAAGCTTGTGACAGTATCCGAGGGATGAAGGTTATGTGAGTGCTGATAAGCTGTGAGATAAAGTGAATCCACTGTTAAGAACTGCGAATACTAAATACAAAGTAGAAGAGTGGTCCGGCCAAGTGAGATTGCCCAGTCAAAAGTCTCTGAAATGTTTTAAAGCTGCAGAGGCGGCAGGAAGCTGGAGAAAGCAAATAACCACAAAACCGCATGAAAGAAAAGTTTCGCAGACTTGATCTAGGAGCAAATGATATGAAAGAAAGTCATGGCAGATGGGGTGCAAGTGGATCTAGGTCACCTGGCCTAAACCCCGCCCACCTGGTGCCTTCTTACCTGCCACTCGTTTTCACCACTTAGCAAGCCCCGCCCAATTGGTGCCTTCCTGCTTGCCGGTCTTTTTCACCACTTAGCAAGCCCCGCCCACCTGGTGCCTTCCTGCTTCCCGCTCTTTTTCACCACTTAGCAAGCCATGCTCACCTGTTGCCTTCCTGCTTGCCGCTCTGTTTCCCTACTTAAGGAGCCCTGCAGCTTCTTTTCCTCTGCAGATGGGGAACAGGTGCAAGTGGATCTAGGTCACCTGGCCTAAGCCCCGCCCACCTGGTACCTTCCTGCCTGTTGCTCTTTTTCACCACTTAGCAAGCCCCGCCCACCTGGTGACTTCCTTCACCATCACTGTCTTGTGGCCAATGCTGGATTTGACTTTTATGGACTTCATTCATTCACGGTGCGTTACTCTTTCTCAACTCTCATGCCGGACTTCCTTTGCATCTTGTACTCATGGTGGCCCTGAATCATGCTGTTCCCATCTTCATCTTGTATCCTGGCTTGCAACATTGTGTTACTACTGACTTCTGCAATTATATTCACTCTCCACTCTTGCTTCTCTACTCTTTTTGACTGCTTACTCTCTTTTCTCTCCTCCTTTCCCTTCTCCCTTTTCCTATCTCCTCCCCTTACTTTCTTCTATGCACATACTCTATCAGAATTGTCCCTGGACCTAATATGATAGCAACCTCGTCTGTTTCTTCCACCCTCCCATTACTGTTTTTTTCCTCCCCACCATCCCTCCAGCACTATCTGAAATGTCGTCAAGCCTAGTATGATAGTCGCTTTTTATGTTCCTCCCCACCCTTTCTGCACCCCTCTCCCTCACCTTTTGTTTTTCTCCGGCTCTACCAGAAATGTTGTCAGGCCTAGTACGGTAGTCGCCTGTCTGTTTCCAATTCCTTCCCACTCTCCCCCTCCCTTCCTTATCTATGTCTTAGTTCTTGCACTATTTGAAATGTCGTCAGGCCGAGTACGATAGTTAATTTCACATCCTTACTGTTCATGGCCTGTAAGAATGTGGTTGTATTTTCCCTTGTTCCCTCCCTTGCCTTGAAGCGCCTTGAAACACATTGTGTATAGGCGCTATATAAATAAACGATCATATCATATCATACGTAGCAAGTACATTTTCCAAGAGACATTGGAACTGAAGGAAAATATGTAAAGTGGAAGTAAAGAAAGAAAGGAGGGTTGAAGCAGTCATGTGGAAGTGAGAGCAAAAGCCCTCCCAGTTTAGAAAGTCTTCGACAGCAAAATCAAAATACGAAAAGATGTTTGAGCCCGATTGAGGGGAACCTATAGTGAACTGCGACCAAATTCTATACTTAGAAACATTTTGTTGAAACTGTGTAGAAGCCGTCAGGCGAATGCCAGGGAAAAGGCCTCTTCTGCTCTTGGTAGCTCTGCTACAAGTGTGCGCTACACGCATGGAGGATCTGACTATCCTGCAGCCACGAGGGACACCGGAGTGTGCCCTTGCATCTACATCAGCCGCTGCACTCCACGCAGCATTTGGCTTTCCCAACATGGCCGACTGTTGCCTCGGCAACCCACAACAACACTGTTTCACCCGCCGCAGGCCCGTGTAACGATTGGCTCCCCTCGCCGACCTGTTCCTCCCCTCCCGCCTTAAATGGAGAGGGGGGGGAGACCGTCGGGCGAAGGCCAAGGTAAAAGGCCTCCTCTGCTCTCGGCGACTCGAGGTTGCTGACTGCCGCCAGCAGAGGCCACACTCCTGCCCACCGCTCGCTACTTTCCCCCGCCTCTACCCAATCTACATGCTTCACAATCTGTTCTATGCAAACTATACTATAATTATGCCTGTATGTTTTTTTATGCAACTAAGTTCTGACCACTCTCTGTAACAAGCGCCATGATGCCCCTGGGCTGCTGCATGCGTTACAAATGTAAATAAATAAATAAAGGTAAGCAGGCTCCTTCCGGATGGATCAATGAACCCTTTGCCGCTTGTTCTCCCGACATCCCCTATGCCTCCGAGCGTGTACCCTCCCAAGACCCCCATACCTCCAATTCCCTGTCCCTCCACTTCAGGAACTCACAGCTAGGGTCCAGGCTCACCTGCCCATCTGGCACGCTGCACATCCCTCTTAATCACTTCGCCCCCAGTAACAACTCGGGGAGTTACACAGTTCCCGCGGTCACTCGCGTGACATCCTTGCTCGCATTGATACCGAGCTCAACCCAGTTCCAGCATGCAGCCAACACAGTTGGAGCTCCACCCTTTCAATGCATGGTGCAATCGGTACAATTCACCCGCCATACCACTTGTGCCATCTCGCAACGTGCTAGACCTCCTCCTTTCCACACACCCATGCCCCTACAAAGGAAGGTGCACAGATCACTTTGGCTCACCGACTCCTCAGAGATCTTGCTTTTGAGCCTCAAGACTTCCTCGCCTGAAAGCAACCCGCCCTCGGCCACATTCGCCCTCTGTTGAACACTCCGCACATCCCTGGCAGGCTAAGGCCCCCACGATTCTAGAAAGGAATCTTTTAGAAACACTGTCCGCAACTCTACGGGAAGCAAAAGTAACCATCACAATGCCCACTAGCTACTCATCCCTTGTTGGTAGAGCTTTGGTCCCTTTGTTGCCACCTGCTGTTGCCTCCACCAGGCCTTGCAGTAGGAATGTTGTTCCAGTGGGTTTGAATGCCCCCATGTTGCCACATGCTGTTGCCTCCACCATGCCTCATAGTAGGAATGTTATTCCAGCAAATTTGAATGCCCCCATGTTGCCACATGCTGTTGCCTCCACCATGCCTCATAGTAGGAATGTTGTTCCAGCGAATTTGAATGCCCCATGTTGCCCCATGCTGTTGCCTCCACCATGCCTCATAGCAGGAATGTTGTTCCAGCAAATCTTATTGCCCCAATGTTGCCACTAGCTGCTGCCTCCATTGTGCCTCCAAATTCAAATGTTGATTCCACCAGCTTGATTGCCCCCATATTGCCAACAGTTGCTGCTCCCACTATGCCTCATTGTAGGAATATTGTTCCAGGTAATTTGATTGCCCCATTGTTGTCACCAGCTGCTGCCTCCATTGTGCCTCCAAATTCAAATGTTGTTTCCGCCAATTTCATTGCACCGATGGTGCCTACAGCTGCAGCAGCCACTGCAACCACCCCCACCAGTTTTCCCTCCACCTCTTCCTAATTTACCTAAGTCCCACTCTTCCCACTCAGCTGCGCCCTCATTAATGCCCGGCCACTCTTTGCCCATGCCTTGGACATTCACGCCTTCATGACTAGCCTCAACCTTGATCTACTATTCATTAGTGAAACTTGGCTCCATGATGCATCTGGCCCTGCGCTTGACCTGGCCCTCCCCCAGGGCTACACCATTTTTAGGCACGATTGCCTTCTTCAGAAAGGTGGAGGGGTAGCCCTCATAGCCAAAGACACCAATCCAATCGGAAAGGTGCAAGGAGAACTAGGCTTTAACAGCGACTAGTTCCTCCTTAAAATCAACCCATCCCCCAGCTGTACTATTACCCTCCACATTCTGTACCGTCCTCCAGGGCTAGCCATGGAGTTCCAGGCTGCCCTCTTACATTCCATCTATGACAATCTAAAGAAAACCACTAACGCTATCCTCTTGGGAGACCTAAACCTAGGCCCAAACCCTGCCGCCTCTCATGCAGCCTCCCTCAACAAAGCTCTTTCCACATTAGGCTTCAAACAAACTGCAACGGGACCCACCCACATCAAAAGGACGTACCATTGACTGGATCGCCCCCCACAACTGCCCTCCATCTATCACATCCATCTCACCCCTTCCCTGGTCCGATCACCACGCCATCTGTTTTCAAAATCTACCTAACCAAAGGGCCCTTTACTCACATGGCGCCACTCCCATCTGCTCTCTCCATAAGCTCGCGGCAGCTCACCAAGGAAAGACTCCTACCCCACCTCCTGGTACCTGCCTTCAAGCCCCCCTTCTCCAATGACCCAGGCACACTTGCCTCCACCCACAACTCTATCATCTCCCAAGCGGTGGATGGCATAGCCCCTCTCACCCTTAGGAAAGCCAAGCGCACTAAACACACAAATGCCTGGTTCTCCCCAGAGCTTCATGAGTTGCGCGCCAGGAAAAGAACAGCACACTCAACCTGGTTAGCCAAACCGAGTGACTCCACCAAATTAGCATTCAAGACCATCTCAAAAGAATACAAAGCTGCCATTATCAAAGCTAAGTCCAACCCATTCAACACTAGCATAGCAAACGCTAAATCAGGCCCTAAAGAGATTTTTGCCATTTTCAGAGAGCTGGAAACGGCAGCTCCCACCCCACCAAATCCTCATGAAAGACGAGGAATGGTTTAACAGTATCCAGGTGGTCATGCTGGATAAGCTGAACATCTTCAAAACAAAATCATCGAACACCAACAGGCCCTAAAACAACAAATATCAAACCTCCACTGTAATAACTCCTGTGACGCTCCCACCTTTTCCTTCAAGGAAATGAACAGACAGGAAGTCGTAGCACTCCTTAAAACTATCAAACCTTCCAATTGTAAAGGAGACGTTTGTCCAGCTCAGCTCAAGAAAGTGCCACTACCTTTGCACCTTTCACCACTGCCTTTATTAACACATGTAATCCTTGACTCTCTATCCTGTGGTGACCTCGGACCTGCTAACTTTACCTTTCTGAACTGATCCAACATCTTTTGACTTTTCTGCAAAGACTTTGAGTGCATTTCCACTGTGTGATCTTGGGCACATTCCGCCTTGCTCTCTCCAAGAGTGGGCCTGGCGTATGAACTTTTTGCTATACAGTAGACCCTGCCTTTCTTGACTTGCTGTGGTTTCTTAAAAGTGTTGGTACTGTGTTATTTTCCTATTCTGCCCTTTCTCTCCCTTTTTAAACAAATTATTGGAGTGCCATCTACGGTTAATCGCTCACCTCTGTTTTGCTAAATAAGTGGCGTCTTAACCTCTGCTCTGGTCAGTGTTTGCCTGTGCTACTGTGTTGTTAGCCCTATTGTGTATACTCTATATACTGCCTAACTCTTCTTGAGAGAAGTCTGACTGCTCAGCCACAGCTACCAGGTAAATCTGGGTGGTGCAGACTGCTACCAATTGGGTTTACTGCTTACTCCTGTAGTCTGAAACTTTTTGCAGTGGTCCCTAAGGGAACTGCACAGGTTTCTGCCTAACACTGCTGGATGGAGAACCTGCCCTCCCCCCTGCGAGACCAAGAGAGAGAGAGAGAGAGAAGATCCTCTCGGTAGGGAAGACGACGTGGAGGGCAGTTGGACATTTCTAGAAGGTCCGGGTACCACGGTCTCCTGGCCCAATCTGGAGCAATGAGGATCATGTGGGAACCGAGCCTCCGTAACCTCTGCAACACTTGAGGAATGACGGGGACTGGAGGAAACGCGTACAACAGTGGGAATGACCAATCCACCACGAACGCGTCTCCTAAACCTCCTCTTGGAGGAAATTCCCTTGAGCAGAATCTCTCGCACTTCCGGTTGACACTGGTGGCGAAGAGATCCACTTGCAGGGTTCCCCAAAGGGCGAAGATCTCCTGAAGGACTTCCTCAGCCAACTCCCACTCGTGAGAGATTGTGCTCTGCCTGCTCAGAGCGTCTGCCGCCGCATTTTTGTCTCCGTCCAGATGAACTGCCGAGATTGAAATTTCCTGCCCGATGGCCCAGAACCAGAGCTGCATTGCCTCTCTGCACAACAGGAGTGACCCCTACCCCCCACTTTGTTGAGGTAATGCATGGCCACCGTGTTGTCCGTCATGATCAGGACACTCTTCCCCCGTACAGAAGGCAGAAAATCCTTCAGGGCTAGCCTGATGGCCCTCAGCTCTAACAGATTGATGTGGAGTTTGGACTCTGACGGAGACCAACAACCGCTGGCTGTCAACTTGTTGGCATGAGCGCCCCATCCTGTGAGGGAAGCATCAGTCACTACAGTCACCTCCGGCCACGGTTCCCCCCTCATCAGGTTCCCTTGGTTGGCCCACCACAGAAGATCCTGGGAGGCCGAGAGTTGAATCTGAACGGGATCCGATATCTTGCCGGAGACCTGTGACCACTGCATCTTGAGGACCCACTGCAGGGATCTCATCCGCAGCCTGGCTTCTGGCACCAGAAAAATGCAGGATGCCAGGAGGCCAAGCAACCTTAAGAATTTGAAAGCCGGGAGACTCTGGGCATGTTGAAACTTGTCCACCATCTGCACAATGTGATGAGCCCTTACATTGGAAGGTTGACACTTCCCCAAGGATGTGTCTAACAGAGCCCCAAAGTACTGGAGCTGTTGGGAAGGCGTCAGATGCGACTTCTTGAAATTCAGCGAGAAGCCCAGCCTGTGGAGGGTGCGGCAGGCGAGACCGAGATGATCCAACGCTAGCTCGGGAGAGCGCGCCAGGATCAGCGAGTCGTCCAGGTAGGGATAGAGGTGAATCCCCCCTCGCCTGAGGTACACTGCCACTACTACCATTAGCTTGGTGAAGACCCTCGGAGCAGAGGTCAATCAATCTGAACCGCAGGACCCGAAACTGAAAGTGCAAGTCGCCAGCCGCAAACCTGAGGTCCAGAGACACCAACTAATCCTGAAGTTGAAGGGCCTGGAGGACTTGAGAAAGAGTCACCATCTTGAACTTGTCCTTCCGGAGAAGTTTGTTCAACCAACGCAAGTCCATGATGGGTCTCAATCCCCCATCTTTCTTTGGGATAAAAAAAATAAGGGGAACACAATCCCTTGTTCCTCTCCGCTACAGGCACCAGTTCTATAGGGCCCTTCTCCAGCAGGGACAAGATTTTGTGTGTGCGCAAGGAGCGGATCCGGACGCTTCAAAGAGGTCAAACTCTCTTTGAAGCTTCCAGGACCGCTCCTTGTACGCCATCAACGGGCATGTTCAGAAGACGGGCCTGCACATCCAGAGCAAACCCCGACTTCCGCAACCACGCCAATCTGCGAATAACGGTGCTCGTCGCCATGGATCAGCTGACACTGTTGGCCGTATCCACACTTGACTGAAAGGATCTGCACATGGCATCCTTGCCATCCTGCACGAGAGCAAGACACCCATCCCTTTCTTCCCCCTCGGGAATATGTTCAGCCGCCAAAGAAACACAATTCCACAGTGTGTGTGAAAACCTTGCCAAGGCACATGTGGAGTTGGCCGATTTCAAGGCCATGCTCCCAGCAGAAAATACCTTCCCGGGCCCAACCTTTGAAGCGCTTGGCGTCCCTATCCGGAGAGATGGTAGGGTACGCCGCCTGCCTCGAGGTGGCCATAGCCGCCTTAAACCACCACACTCTCAGGAGTGGGGTGAGTAGATAAATAGCTGGGGTCGCTAACGGAAGGGCAGTATTTCTTAGTCAAAGATTTATTAACAGCCAGGAGAGATTCCGGTGACTGCCAAACAGCTGCCACCCTTTCTGCAATGTAAGATGAAATGGCAAAACAGGGTCAGAGGACGGACCTTGATCTAAAATGTCCGTTAGATCATCCTGCACAAAGTCTACAGGAGGACTGGACCAGCCCAGATACTCCGAGACCCTAGCCATGAGGCCTACCGAATTCCACTTCAGGTCAAGTGTCCAACCCACTGGCATCATGGAGGGTTTGCCTCAACTCCTCCAACTGACCATCTCCAGAAAAAAGTGGAGCCTCATCAAGTTCACCAGGGTCCTCAAACTCAGACCTTTTCTCCTCTTCATAAATGTCATCCAGAGGGGGCTGAAACCCAGGCCTGGAGACAGAAAAGGGCCTGGAGGCCAAAACTGGCCGCACCACAGACTTCCCAGAAGCGTTCCTTGGAGGATCCACAAGATCTGGGTACTGTCATGATGCATACACCCGGGCATCCAGACCACGTCCATCAGCCCTGGGAGCAGGCATCATGTTGCCTTGAGAAAACCCAGCAACCCCCGTTAGCCTATGGCGCCAGGCTCATCCAGCAGCGTAACGTTCACCGTGCCAGCAGCAGCATCATCCAGCCTTCTGCCACGCCCGCCTCGAACCTGGAGCACCCAGAAAGAAGGAAAGAAGCAAAGGTTAGAACAAGAGTATTACCTGATTTCTTACCCGATTCCAGATTCATCGCATCTTCAAACCAGAGGAAAGACTTTGTTTTAAACGCGTCGCATCGCAGCAGCAGCGCCATACTCACCGTTCCACGCAGCATTTCTTCGATCCGGCGCCGTCTCCATCTTTACATCGCCGAATCCCAGCACCTAAGGGGGACAAGAAACAACAAGGTGAGCAGAGAGAACAGAGACAATCTCTTTAGCCGCCATATGCTTACCTGATTTTACCGCCGGAGGTATTATTCATCAGCACGCCACATCTTCTTATGCCGCACCTATAAGAAAAGGAGAAAGCAGCAAGTTTAACCCGTGGCATTATTTACCGGACAGTGTTGGGTAACACAGACTTTTACCGGAGCACTTTCAGCCGTCAATCTTCTTATTGGGTCAAAGTTGCAAGATAAAAGAGGAATTGGGCAGGAGTGAATTCCAGACATTTTGAACTCGTACGAACTATATACTTACGGCTCTTCGCCAGGACCTTTTGGAGTCAGGCTTCGTCTACAACTCTTCCAATATCTTCAGGCCAGTGAAGTAACTGGTCATCAACGCGCCGCTGCGTGCTTCGCAGGATGGAGGGCTCATCCTTCAAGAATATAAGGTGAGATTGCTGAGAGGGCACGGAGGTGATTAGTGGGGAGGACAGTGGGGGAGCTATCACTTGAATCCACAAGTGGCTAAATCCATCTCTCCAATTGTAGGAGAATATTTCTACGGGTCAAGCAGACAAGATTAGGAGGGCAGATCCAGTCAGTCATCGCTGCAACACGCATCACATGGGTGGAGGCCGCAGCAGTCCGGGTCCGACCGACGCCCCTGTCGGAGCCAGGTGAGCGTTACAGAACGCGAAGCCTACCAAAAAAAAAACACCCGGGCGTTATGGAAACCTCTGAAACCGATCAACTAGCCCAACTGTTAGGGGAACTTAGGGCAGAGGTGCACTCTGCACGCCAAGAGACTAATGCCCTCAGGAGAGAACTTATTTTGTCAAAGGAACGCACTGATGATCTTGCTAGACAACTGCTGCAAAGCCAAGCCGGCCAAACACCACTACCTGGACTCGGAGGGAATCCAACTCCTGCCTCTTCGAGCAATCCTGTGCAAGTGGTTCTACCAGGGAACATTGCTTTAGCTCCACCCAAACGTTTTGCTGGGGACCCGAAGAGGTTCGCCGTGTTCATGAACCAGTGCCGCTTGCACTTTCTATGCAGACCAGGAGCTTTCCCAAATGACCAAGCCAAAGTAGCCTTTGTACTATCGTACCTTAGTGGCAGTGCGGCAGATTGGTCAATCCCGCTGGTCAACCAGGATGACCCTCTTCTTCGAGATTTTCAAGGTTTTCAATTGAGCATGGAAAAACTATTTGCCAGACCTTCACAGGGTCAGGCCCTGGATAACGAACTTTTATCCCTACGACAAGGCACTCAGGATCTGCTAACCTATATCACAATCTTCAACAGGTTTAGTGGTGGAAACCGGCTGGCCAGAGGAGAAAAGAATTACTTTATTTCATTGTGGGCTTCGGGGTGAACTCCAAGATGTTTTGGCCCAAGTGGTGAACCCACCCCAGGATTGCACAGAATATATAGACTTAGTAGTCCAGTTAGACCACCGACTCCAGAATCGAAAGGCTGATCGAGCTAAATTCGAGAATCGAGTACTGGTCAAACCACATGTTACCTCCAAAGGAACTGACACATCAGAACCCATGCAGATCGGGGGGGTTAAGGGACCCTTAACGCAAAAAGAGAGAAAGAAGACGACAAATGCAATTGTGCCTTTATTGTGGGGCTTCAGGACATTTTCTAAGGGATTGCCCTATTAAACCATCCAAGAAAGTAGCCGGAGTAGCTGTTAGAAATCAAACAGAGCCTGAATCGGGAAACGACCACGCCCGACAAGCGTAGAGGTCCGCTTGCCGAGCTTGAAGAAGGACACTCAGACCTTGCATCTAATCATACCAATGGTCCTCATTGATCCAAGACTCCCATCACGTATGCATGCAGCAAGGGCATATATCGATAGCGGGCCGTAGGAAACTATATGGACCATAAATTGGCTTCTAGGATGAATCTATCTCTCTGCAAAAAGACCGCTCCGGATGTCGTCACCACAGTCGATGGAACTGAAATTGCCTCAGGGCCTGTAACTCATTCCACTACAGAGATGACATTACTGGGTCAGGACGGGCATCGAGAGACTATTGTGTGACTTAATCAAAGCCCCACAGTTCCAAATAATACTGGGGATACCTTGGTTAGAAACACATAATCCTTGTATTGATTGGCGAGAGAAGAGAATAACCTTCCCGGATTGTGCACACACCTGCTACCCGGAAAAAACCTTGAACAAAGGCCTGGCCACAGTCACTACTCCAGTCGTGCAGTTACCTCAGGAATACCAAGAATTCCAGGACGTTTTCCAAAAAGAACAGGCAAATACCTTACCGCCAAACAGATCATACGATTGTCAAATCGACCTCATTCCCGGTGCACAACCCCCATGTAGCAGAATCTACGCCCTCACGGAACCCGAAAACCTGCACCTACAACAATATTTAGACCAATACCTTGCTAATGGTTTCATTCGTCCAACCAAGTCCCCTGTTTCCTCAGCTTTGTTCTTCGTGCCAAAAAAGGAAGGTGACCTTAGAACGTGCATAGACTACCGCGCACTAAATCAGATTACGGTAAAAAACCGGTACCCATTGCCTCTGATCCCCGAATTACTAGACCAAGTAAAGGATGCTTGTATCTACACTAAGTTAGATCTCCGAGGGGCATATCATCTGGTACGTGTAAAGAAAGGCGACGAATGGAAGACGGCCTTTCGCACTAAGTATGGATTATTCGAGTATCAGGTGATGCCCTTCGGGTTGTGCAATGCACCAGCAGCCTTCCAGTATTTTATGAACGATGTCTTTCATGTACTCATTGACGTCTGTGTTGTCGTATACATAGACAATATCCTTGTGTACTCTTCCTCAGAATCAGACCATGTTAAGCACGTGCGTGCAGTCCTTGAGAAACTACGCCAGCACAAGTTATATGCAAAATTGGAAAAATGTGTTTTTCATGTTACGGAAGTTGAATTCCCTGGATTTATCTTGACTCCAAAACGAGTCCGAATGGACTCACGAAAGGTGGACGCAATTCTCAAGTGGCCATCACCTAGTTCAGTTAAAGGGGTACAAAGCATGCTCGGATTTGCCAATTTCTACCGCAGATTAATTCCGGACTTCTCACATGTTGAACATCCCATCACAGCACTTTTGCGAAAGAACAAACGTTTCTTGTGGACCGAAGAGGCTGAAAAGGCCTTCCAAGAGCTGAAAGCGAAATTCACGTCTGCGCCTGTCTTAAAGCATCCACGTCCAGAGCTTCCATACATAGTGGAAACTGATGCATCCAGTTTAGCCATGGGAGCTGTCCTGTCCCAGAAGGATCCTGAAACTGGTCAACTTCACCGCGTGGCATTTTGGTCCAGAAAGTTCTCGGCACCCGAGTTAAACTATGCGGTTACCGATAAAGAGTTATTAGCCATCAAATCCGCCTTAAAGGCTTGGCAACACTATCTTCTCGGTGCCAGGCATACCATTACTGTAATCACCGATCACCGGAACTTGCAGTATCTAAAAACAGCCAAAGCTCAGTCATCGCACCAACTTTGATGGGCATTGTTCTTTGCGGAATTCGATTTTGTGATTACTTTTCAACCAGGCTGTAAAAATGGCAAGGCAGATGCCTTATCCGGAATAGGAATGGAAGAAGCATATGCGAACCTGGAGCCGGTGCCTATAATTTCTGAACAAAGAATTCTTGGCATAACTACTTTACAGACACTAGAAGAAATTAATTTAAAAATCCAACAACTCTTCGATCCAGCATCCCTGCAGGACTGGGTAAAGAAAGGCCCGGATTACTCAGTCATCAATGATCTACCCTACTATCAAGGACGACTATTTTTACCACACAAGGAATTACAGGAACTTGTCATCTCCAATTATCATGATGCCCTGATGGAAGGTCACCCAGGTATCGCAAAAATGGAAGCTAAAATTAAAAGACAATTCTGGTGGCCCACCTGCAGAAAAGATATAAAGTCATTTGTGATGTCTTGCGGCATTTGCACCCAAAACAAAAGTCAGAAGAAAAAAACAGCTGGCCTTTTACAACCTTTGGATATTCCACCTGCACCATGGCACACCTTATCTTTAGACTTTATTACTGATCTGCCTCCATGTAATGGATTTAACACCATTCTAGTTATCGTGGATCTTTTTTCCAAGATGGCCCACTTTATTCCTTTGAAGGGATTACCTTCTGCTTCAATTCTGGCCAAGGAGTTCCTCGAAAACATCGTTCGAATACACGGGTTTCCTCCCGTATTGGTCTCTGACCGAGGTAGTCAATTCATTTCACATTTTTGGAAGAAATGTTGCCAATTGGCGCAAATCGACGTAAGGTTATTAACCAGTCACCATCCCCAGACCGATGGTCAGACGGAAAGGACCAACCAGACCCTTGAACAGTACCTACGTTGCATGCTTCACCAGACCGAAAGTAATTGGAAAGATATTTTATGGATTTCCGAATATGCATACAATAACTCTGTACATTCAGGAACCAGACAAAGTCCCTTTTACACCATATATGGACACCACCCTCGAACCTCAGAACCGGATTCGCCTCAGCACTTAGAAATGCCTGCAGTTAGTCATTTACATTCTACTATTACACAAGCCTTCAAGAAAGCAACAGAACATTTAAAGCAAGCAAAAGAGAAATACAAGAAAAATGCTGATCTACATAGAAGTGAAACTCCACAGTACCAAATTGGAGATCAGGTTTGGCTAGCTACAAAACACATACCTCTGAAAGGAACTCAGACTTTTAATCCTAGATATGTGGGACCTTACACCATTTAGGCCATTATCAACCCAGTGGCCGTCAAACTGGAATTACCCTCCAATATGCGAATTCATCCTGTCTTTCATGTTTCACTTTTAAAACCAGTTCAACCAGGAACAAAACTAACCAAACCACCAGATCCTATCTTGATAGATGGAGAAACTGAATTTGAGGTGAAAAAAATCCTGGACTCCAAGGTGGTTAAATCAAAACTTTTTTACTTAATCGATTGGAAAGGTTACGGGCCACAGGAAAGGTCATGGGAGCCTAGTGACCACGTTCATGCACCACGATTAGGAAGAGATTCCACCGGGACTTCCCAGACAAACCAGGACCAAGGGGAGGAACGACTTTAGGAGGGGCCTTGAGGGGGAGTGCTGTCATGATGCATACCCCCGGGCATCCAGACCACGTCCATCAGCCCCGGGAGCAAGCATCATGTTGCCTTGAGAAAACCCAGCAACCCCTGTTAGGGGCTGTCTGGGTTCAGTCCTGGCGCCATAGGCGCCAGGCTCATAGGTGCATACTTACCTGATGCAGACCATGCTGCAAGAAGATCCAAACCCATGTGAGGCCTAGAAGGGACTACTTTACCTTAGGGACTATTTTGTTACTCGGGTGTGATCGGGGAGGAATACCTACCTGGGACTACTTTGGAGGCTATTTAAACCACGCCGAAGAGCAGCACAAGCTTCGCGTTATTCTGCATCCAGCAGCGTAACGTTCACCGTGCCAGCAGCAGCATCCAGCCTTCTGCCACGCCCGCCTCGAACCTGGAGCACCTAGAAAGAAGGAAAGAAGCAAAGGTTAGAACAAGAGTATTACCTAATTTCTTACCTGATTCCAGATTCATTGCATCTTCAAACCAGAGGAAAGACTTTGTTTTAAACACATCGCATCGCAGCAGCAGCGCCGCGCCATACTCACCGTTCCACGCAGCATTGCTTCGATCCGGCACTGTCTCCATCTTTACATCGCCGAATCCCGGCACCTAAGGGGGACAAGAAACAACAAGGTGAGCAGAGAGAACAGACAGAGACAATCTCTTTAGCCGCCATATGCTTACCTGCTTTTACCGCCGGAGGGATTATTAATCAGCATGCCACATCTTCTTATGCCGCACCTATAAGAAAAGGAGAAAACAGCACGTTTAACCCTTGGCATTATTTACCGGACAGTGTTGGGTAACACAGACTTTTACCGGAGCGCTTTCGGCAGCCAATCTTCTTATTGGGTCAAAGTTGCAAGATAAAAGAGGAATTGGGCAGGAGTGAATTCCAGACATTTTGAACTCTTACGAACTATATACTTACGGCTCTTCGCCAGGACCTTTTGGAGTCAGGATTCGTCTACAACTCTTCCAATATCTTCAGGCCATTTTAGTAACTGGTCATCAACGCGCCCCTGCGTGCTTCGCAGGATGGAGGGCTCATCCTTCAAGAATATAAGGTGAGATTGCTGAGAGGGCACAGAGGTGATTAGTGGGGAGGACAGTGGGGGAGCTATTACTTGAATCCACAAGTGGCTAAATCCATCTCTCCACTTGTAGGAGAATATTTCTACGGGTCAAGCAGACAAGATTAGGAGGGCAGATCCAATCAGTCATTGCTGCACTACGCATCACGTGGGTGGAGGCCGCAGCAGTCCAGGTCTGACCGACACCCCTGTGGGAGCCAGGTGAGCGTAACAGGTACTCCAAAGGCAAATTTAGAGAAAAAATTCCTGAAGGCGGTGATAGCGCCAAAGGCTTCGACGCAGAGAGCGTCGACACAGGTGCCAACGGCGCCATGGGCTGGTACGATGGAAAAACGTTGATGTCCGAGTCGGACTGACACGGCGCCGACAGAGTCGACGCCGGCATCAAGCCCTCAGTAGGCAGCTGGGGACGAGGACCGAGACCTAGAGACAAGTCTCTTGCAACTTTTCGAATCCTTGTCCGTGCAAGAACTCGAAGGCTCCCAATGCGAGTTGCGTCGTGCACCCAAGCCTGAAGGCGTGCAAGCCACAGTACGGGACTGATCCTGGCCGGCTTCGTCAGAAGGCGCGACCGGACCCATGCCATGCGATTGAAAAATCGCTAACATTTGTTCTTTAAAGGCCGGCCATTCCTCCGGAGTCGAGGACTTCGTTGGGCACGCTACCTTCCTCAAGGGGCGACCGGTGACAGCGCTTCCTAGAGTGCTGGGACGAGGAAGACGAATGGTGGGAACCACTCCGGGAACAAGATCCCTGGGACTCCTTCCGACGCAGAGAGTTGCCCCTCGAGTCGTCGGTGGATACCCCCTTGGACTTGGATTTGGACTTCCGGGATTTGACACGCTTAGAGCCCCTACCTGCCTGAAGCTTCCCCTTCCGCAATGCCCTGGCAGTTGTAAGGGAAAATTCTCATTCGATTGGCTAATTTCCCTTACCTAGTGAGTCCCTCAGCAGCTTTACTGGATTTCTGGAGTTTATTTTCCACCTGGTAAGAGTGTACCCTTCTTTTCTCCACTCTTTCTTGTATTTTGCCATGTGTATTTCATCTGTTTTTGTGATTGTGGACTCTGGAGTACGCCACTTCAGTAGCCCCCTTCTTTTGTGTATTACACAGCACCTTCGTGCAGTGACAGAGGGTTGTCTTTTAGACTTCCCACCGACTCCATTTCTGAGGCTGACTACTGTCCCCAAGAAAAGGGTGAAGTTGCCATTAACTTTACTTAGTCATTTAACCACAGATCCAGTACACCCCATCTTACATGGAGTACTGGAAAGGGTTAATCCTCAGACCTTTTTATCTGTACCTCCTAGAGCATTGTTTCGCTCTTTTAACATTTAGACTTGGCTGGTGGCAGTGGTATCTACCCTAACTTTTCTACCGCGATTATACTATATAAACGTGATATTGTTTTAGGCTATTATATTAGCCTCAAACTTAAATCCGCTTGACCAAATACTTTTTCTTTTGGCTCCGGTCGGGTTTATTCGTCATTTCTTTTTTTCTTAAAGTCCTTCTTGTGTTTTACTTTGCGCGGCAAACCTGGTTTGCCTTCCTTGGTCACTGTCTTTTGGCGGGCTTCTGCCAAGAAGCCCTCCTCTAGGCGCCTGTGTGTCTAGGTGGGCTGATTGTGAGGGAAGGTTGTAGTCACCCCCTGCACAGGGTATCCTAGGAAACCCAAGTCGCACTTTGCCATGATTGGCTGAGGTGGTTGTCCGGGCTGGACAACCCCCCTGCTGCGTGATTGACAGCCAGGCTGTGTGAATGGGGGATTTTCGCATAAAAGGCAGGTCTCGCCACTGGAACTACAAGGAACCAAAGAGAAGCAGAGAAGAAGTTGACTGCTGCAACTATCCCGTCCCGGTGAAGCTCTGCTGCAGTCCCGAGCTATCTACCCTTCGACAACCAGAGAAGATACAGTCCGGAGTCTTCTTCCCTTGTGCTTGGTAGCGATAACCAGCTCATCTTCTACAGCCAGAGGACCCTCTTCGTGGTCGAAATCGCTGCATACTGCTGAAGTGGTCCGGATAGCCAGCTGAAGAGCCTCTCCTGTTTTTAAGGAGCGCACCATCACCATTCACCATCGCTGCTGCCGGCTTCATCCCTGTGTGGTGCAGACCCCTCCAGAAGTCCTCCTTCGGATCGAAGCTCTAGGAACCGAGGGTTTGCAAGAAACTACCAGGAACAACTGCCGTGGCACCAGCATCTTCATTGAATAAGGTACTGTGTTCTGCTCGAGGAATTAGGATGAATCCCTTTTCTTCGCCTCCAAGGCTTGACCTCGTCTTCCCTCCTCCTTATAACTTTTGCTTCTTCTGTTGACAATATCTAAGTACTCCTGGCTACGTTGAATCTTGAACTGTCTGACTGTGTGATCCTCGACAACAGGCACCCGGTGTCATTTGACTTTGGCTCCGGCCCTTTGACTATTGAATTCCCGTCTATGTGTGTTCTTCGATTCTGTCTGCCTACCCAACATATTGCCTGTGATTTTGGCCCACAACTCGCTCTGGGTATCTCGGGTGCTAAGTGTGTTTTTTGCCCCGGTAGCATTTCTTGCCGCGGATACGTGTTTATCTAGTGGACCGAACTGTCAAAAAGTGATTGCAATTGTATTAACGGTAACGTGTTCTGTTTCGTAACACCGTTCCATTCAAACACATGGTACTTACCTTGAGTAATACTGTACAAAGTGAATTGGTTAGTGGCAGTATATTTTACATGTGGTTTTTGAATTAATAGAAGTGTTGCGTTGATAACAAATTGTTTAAAAATAAATGTACTTCTATTTTTTACCCGAAACCTTGAGTCAGTGTTTGCTTGAGTCACAGTAATTGTGGTCCCTTTGTGTAATCTCTGCTACTGCTCATATACTCTTGAGATATGCCTGGCTGCTCCGCTACTGCTACCACTTTAACATAGTAATATAGGCTTGTACCAAAGGTAAAACTTGTATTACCACCTGTAGTCTTAATTGTGTGTAGTGGTCCCTAAGGCCACTGCACAATATTCTGCCTAACAGCAGTCAGCGACTGACATTTCGAGCAGTTGTCTGTCTCGTGCGACTCGCCCAGGCAGCACAAACAAATGCGGTGCGGGTCGGTGAGCGACATCCTGGACTTGCAGTCCCGGCAGGTCTTGAAGCCAGATCGCGGAGTCGGAGGGGGTCGAAGAGAAAGACATCGTAATGATGAACACCCGAGGCGCTCCAAGTAACACGAAGCAACAGGTTCACGGAAAAAAACAGAACTGAGGCTATGGGCACCGTACTACTTATTTATAACATCCGGTGACATTGCCCTCGACGGAGGCCTTTGAGGGACATCGGCCCGACGACATTGACGCAAGACGCCCTCTGCCGAAAAAGTTTTCGAAGTGCACAGCTGTGGACATAACATGTCAAAGATGTGGAATACGTTGGAGGACACAATCCATTTGAATATACATATTACTCTACAGTGCATGACACCCACTCGGGAATTGACCTAGGGCTAGTATCTGAATTTTGGGGGAACTTAGTATGCGGAATCACAATACTACTACGCACATGGCCTGATCACTCACCCATAGTATTATAAACACGACAGTGCAACGCCCCTATAACAAAATTCACATGGAAAATGCCCCTGCTAGCATTGCGAGATGCCTTTCTGGCTGAAACACTTAGAATTGACATAGAAACATTCTTTACATAAAACGAGAACTATGTGACCAGAGTATCCACATTATGGGAGACATTCAAAGTATGGCTCCGTGGTACGATGACTGCAGCAACATCTGGCATTTTACGATCCACTAGACTGTAACTTAGGGAAACCGAAGGTGACCTAAAAAACGTAGAAGATGAGTACAGTAGAACAAAGGACAAAGCGCAGCTGGGCGTAATCAAAGGTAATCAGCAAAAGTTTTGTGACTTGGCCGAGTGAGAAACACGGTTTATGACAAAAAGGGTACAGGCTAGGCGATATGGTGAAGCGGACCGACCAGGCTGGTTTTTAGCCGGGTTAATTAAGGGGGAGCGCGAGACAACACAAGTGGGATCACAAGACCAGATGGGATGACAACCATAAATCATGATGAAATTAACAACATGTTACGGGAGTATTCTCAAACACTATATTCTAATAATGACAAGGTTAGGACACACGAAATAGAGCAATACCTGGCACGGACCAAACTGCCTGCCCTAGAGATTACATCCAGCACTAAACTAAGTAGCCCAATAACAGTGGAAGAAATCACTGAGACCATAACCACACGGGCTTTGAGTAAAGCCCCGGGCCCGGAAGGCATCGGAATTGAGCTGTTGGGGAGAATTCTCATTCTATGGCTAATTTCCCTTACCTAGTGAGTCCCCCAGCAGCTTTGCTGGATTTCTGGAGTTTACTTTTTCCACTTGGTAAGAGTGTGAGCTTTTCCCCCACTCTTACCTGTGTTTTGCCATGTGTATTTTATCTGTTTTTGTGATTGTGGACTCGGGAGTACACCACTTCAGTAGCCCCACTCTTTTGTGTGTTACACCGCACCTTCAGTGCAGTGACACAGGGTTGTCTTTTAGACTTCCCACCGACTCCATTTCTGGGGCTGACTACTGTCCCCCAGAAATGGGTGAAGTTGCCATTAACTTTACTTAGTCATTTAACCACAGATCCAGTACACCCCATCTTACATGGAGTACTGGAAAGGGTTAATTCCTAGCCCTTTTTATCAGTACCTCCTAGAGCATTGTTTCGCTCCCTTAACACTACGATTTGGCTGGTGGCAGTGGTATCTACCCTAATTTTCCTACCGCGGTTATATTCCATAATGTGGTATTGTTTTAGGCTATTTTAGTAGCCTCAAACTTTAAACTCGCTAGCCCAAATACTTTTTATTTCGGCTCCGGTTGGGTTTAATCACCATTTATTTTTGTTAAAATCCTTCTTGGGTCTTTCTTTGCGCGGCAAACCAGGTTTGCCTCCTTTGTTCGCCAACCTTTGGCAGGCTATTGACCAGAAGCCCTCCTTTGGCGTCTGGGTGTCTAGGTGGGCTGATTTTGAGGGAGGGGTGTAGTCACCCCCTGCACAGGGTCTCCCTGGAGACCCGAGTCGCACTTTGTACTGATTGGCTAAGGTGGTTGTCCGGGCTGGACAACCCCCCTGCTGAATCGACTGTCAATCGACAGCCAGGCTGTGTGAATGGGGGATTTTGGCATAAAAGGCAGGACTCTTGGGCTAGAAGTCAGAGTCGCCATTGTAACTGCAAGGAACCGAAGAGAAGCGGAGAAGAAGACGACTGCTGCAATCCCGAGTCCCGGTGAATCCCTGCTGCAGTCCTGAGCTATCCAACCTTCAACGACAAGAGAAGATGCAGTCCGGAGTCTTCTTCCCTTGAGCCTGGTGGGATCAACCAGCTCGTCTTTTCTTCAGTCAGAGAATCCTCTCCTGGGTCGAAATCACTGCTGTGCTGTAGTGGTCCGGATAGCCATCAGAAGAGCCCTCTCCTGATTTAAAGGAGCGCACCTTTTATTCATCATTGTCTTTTTCGATGCTGCTGGCCTCATCCCTGGGTAGTGCAGATCGCTCCAGACCTTCTTCTTGTCCCCACGACTGAAGCCGCAGGAACCGTGAGTCTACAGGAACTACCAGGAACAACTGCCATGGCACCAGCTTTTCTCCAACGGAATAAGGTACTGTGCACATTTGGTCGTTCTCTCCGTCTGACCAGCCGGAATCGGGGTGAACCCTTTTCCTCCACAAAGATTTGTTATTTCTTCCCTCCTTCTTATAACTTTTCCTTCCATTGGACAATCTTTACGAACTCTTGGCATCTCGAATCTCGAACTGTTCAATGTGTGATCCTCGGCAACTGAGCATCTGCTCCATTGACACTGGCGCAGGCCTATTGACTTTAATCTGTATCTTTTAATAAGTCCTCAAGTCTCCTTGCCTTGAAAGAGTATTGCCTTTGATTTTTATTCACTTTTCCCTTGTTTAGATTTCTTAAGTACAAAGTGTGTTTTAACTTCGTGAGCATTTCTATCCGCGGGTACGCGTTAGTATCGCAACACCGGTCTGTCAAATCCTAATGTACTTACCTGGAATTTGCTGAAACAAGTGGAATCGGTTGTGTGTAGTGTATTATACGTTTGGTTTCAAATTTATAGATGTGAAGTGTTTTATAAAGGATGGTTTAAAATAAATGTACTTATATTTTTTACGTGAAACCTTGAGTCAGTGTTTGCTTGAGTCACAGTAATTGTGGTCCTTTGTGTAATTTCTGCTACTGCTCATTTACTCTTGAGATGAGTCTGGCTGCTCCGCTACTGCTACCACTTTAACATAGTAGTACAGGCTTGTACCAAAGGTGAACTTGTATTACCACTTGTAGTCTTAATTGTGTGTAGTGGTCCCTAAGGGCAATGCACAGGATTCTGCCTAACAGCTGTATAAGACATATAAAGACATATTGGCCTCCAAATTGCTTACAGTATGGGAGGAGGCTTGCACTACCGGAGTGCTACCACCCAGCCTTACAGAAGCAGTAATAACAGTGCTTGCAAAACCAGGGAAGCCCCCTAATGAGCTGGCCACATACCGCCCCCTCTCTCTGATAAATTTGGATGCAAAAATAATAGCAAAACATTAGCCAATAGATTATTACCACACATGCCCGAACTGGTTCACCCGGACCAGGCGGGTTTCATACCAGGGTGATTGACCGCCTTAAACCGCAGAAGACTATTTGGTACTATGACACAGATTAACCCCTAGATCCCTGCAGCTGCTATGGTACCTGATGGCGAAAAAGGCTTTCGACTCAGTATCATGGAATTTCTATTTGGGGTCCTGCGACGTATGGGACTTGGGGAGGGATTCTGTAAATTTGTGAAGCTACTGTACACTGACCTCAAAGCTAAGATACGCACTAACAGGAATTATTCTGAGACGATAAGGCTTGCGAGCGGGACCCGACAGGGATCCCCGTTCTATCCATTGCTTGTAGCTCTAACAATTGAGCCCTTTGCAAGCAGAATCTGCGAGTCACAATGCCACAGAGAAGAACAAGTTACTTACCAACTGTAACGTTCTTTCGATTGGATGTTCCTCCCACGTATTCCTCATCTTATGATAATCGTATACCAGCTTCAGCTGCTTCTGAAAAAGTTTTTCACCAGGGGGCGCTGTGTTCGCAACCGCAGAGTCGATGTCCCTCGAAGGCTGCCGTCGGGCGTCGACGTCACCCGCTGTATAAAGGGCTCGAGCAGCGCCCGTTACCTCAGTTCTGTTTTTACTGTGTTCATGGGCGCATCAGTTGATCAGGCTTTAAGTCTTTAGGCTCTTAAGGTTAATGATCTTGAGGTCCTTGATGAAAAGGAAGACAGTAACCATGGGTCACCATCTCTAGTGCCCTGCCCACGCATCTGACGTAATGCCCCGCCATTCTTCCAGATACTGAGTGATTCTGCCTCCCACTGGGGTTTTGTGGGTTAAGACCTCTAAGTGCCTTTGCAGCGGCTGCAGCAGTGGCTGAGATAGTAGCTGCTGCTGTGGCTGATCTAGCACCGCTCCCTTTTCCACCACGAAAAGGTTTTCTCTGTTGGCCTCTGTGACTGGCCTGCCCGCTCCCTTTTCCAAAAGAGGAATAAAAGCGAAAAGGGTGACTCTTCCAGGAAGATGAGCCTGCGTAAGAGTGTTGTTGAGGTTGCCTTATAGCGGCGCTGAGTGATTTTGCTGCCCCTTTCGAGGTCTGCAGCTTTTCCAGGCTCTCATCGGCCTTGCTGCCAAACAACCTCAAGCCGTCAAAAGGCATATTAAGTAGTCTAGACTGCACATCAGGTGCAAATCCAGATTTTCTTAGCCATGCGAATCTGCGCAAGACCGTGCTAGAAGCCATGGACCTGCTTATACTATCCACAGTGTCCAATCCTCACTGAAGGCGTTCCTCCATAGCCTCTTTACCATCCTTCACTATAGCCAGGAAACCATCCAATTCCTCACCTTCCGGGATGCTTTCAGCCGCTGAAGACATGCAGTCCCACAGGGTATAAATAAATCCTGCTAATGTGCAAGTGACAGTTGATTTCAGGGCCATGCTGCCCGAAGTAAAGGCTTTCCAGGCCCAGGCATAAACTTTATCGTTCCTATCTGGTGGTATTGATGGATAAGCTGATTGTCTAGTGGAAGTTGCAGCTTGAACTACAAGGCTTTCGGGAGAGAGATGCTTGGATAAATACTCTGGGTCTGATAAGGCTAGTCTATATTTTGGTACCGTTTTTTATTTACTGCTGGAATCGAATCGGGATTGTTCCAATTTACCATTATCCTTTTTTGTAAAGCTTTATGGAATGGTAAAACGGGATCTTTTAAAGGGACCCTCACTCAGGATATCAGTCATGTCATCTTGGTCAAAATCCGGGGAAGCTGCTTTCCATCCAAATCGATTACTCTTCCCATAAGATTTCTATAACTGGGATCAGCATGATCTGTAGGGTTTGGCCTCTCAAAATCTACTTCAGGAGAAGTGTCCAAGCCACTGGCATTTTGTAGGCAATCATACAAGTCTGTTATTTTTGATTGTGTGTCCACCAGTTCTTCAGGGACACCTCTGTCCCCAAATCTAACTCCAGCTGGAGTGACGTCCTCGTCAGAGGAATGTTCCTCATATATAGAAGACATGGATGTAAAGAATTCCTGTCTAGATTGAGGGTGAAAAGCCTTTTCAGGCAAAGAAGGTGGAACTTGTCTAGGCATAGAAAATGGCATCGACTTGGGCCTTGGTATTAGAGAAGGCCTCGATAAAGGAGTCGAAAGGTTAGACGCTGGCTTTGACGGTGTCGAAGGAGGCTTCGATGCTATCGAATCTACAGGTGTCGATGCCATCTTTGTAATCGGTTTCGACGCTATAGTCGTCGACAATGTCGAGTCAAGTTTTGCCTTCGATGTCAATTCCGATTCCTTTTGCCCCGATTTGTGCACCGGAGGCTTAGATTTAGAGTGAGGTGTCGGGGAACTTTCCCTTGAGGATACTTTAAATCTCTTTTTCAACCCTTGCGTGTTTGAATCTTGATTTTCCTCTGTCACTTTTAGAGTGAGAAGAGGCATGATCACCACGTGGCAACTTCAAGGGGGTCTGAGGCGCTTTCTCAAATATTTTTAACATCGAAGCCCTGAAGGCCTCCCATTTTCTTGGGGAACCGTGTTTTGAAGGGTAAGTTACTCTCTTCTCTGAAGAGGACGAGGAGGAAGAATACCTATGACGTTGCTTCCTAGACTTTTTCGTCGAAGATGAGGAAGACTTCCTCAAGCGACTTTTCGATCTTGACCTCCTCGACTCGTGATGAGATTTTCTAACGGATTTGTCCAAATCCTTTTGTCTTTTCGAAGACTTATACTTGTCCTCCCCCACCGCCAGCTTACCTCTGCGTTCCCTAAGAGCCTTATTTGACATGGCCTGACAAGACCCGCACTCATCAACCTAATGGTCTGGGCTGAGGCACCAGAGGCAATTCCGATGGGGGTCGGTAATAGACATCTTCCTGTGACACTTGACATGAAGTAGTTGCTTCGGAAAAACGGAACTGAGGTAACGGGCACTGCTCAAGCCCTTTATACAGCGGGTGACGTCAACGCCCGATGGCAGCCCTCAAGGGACATCGACTCCGCAGTCTCGAACACAGCGCCCCCTGATGACATTTCTTTCCGAAGCAGCTGAAGCTGGGATACGATTATCATAAGATGAGGAATATGTGGGAAGAGACAATCCATTCGAAATACGCATTCAGGGACCTCCACAGATTATATCTTTATATGCGGACAACACTTTAATATAGCTGAAGCACCCCGAAGAAAACATAGCGCCAATCCTTACTGAAGTTGACGAGTTTACCAGACACTCGGGCTATAAAAGGAACACAACAAAATCGGAACTGTTCCCCCTTAATGATAAAACTACTGAGTCAACCCAGTTACATGGGATGAGATGGGCGGTTAACACAGTGAAATATCTTGGGGTCCAGGTTGCAAGATCTCAAACTTCTACATGAATACAATCACGTGAACTACCTCGCCATACTTGAAAATAAACTCACCCTATTGGACAAGCTCCCACTATCATTGATAGGCCGAATTGCTGTCCTGAAAATGATCGTAGCCCCCAAACTACTATATTTCTTCAATACCATCCCGATCTGGCGGGAACGACAATATTTCAACTCGCTCCGCAAACTAGCTGTGGGATTTATATCCCTTAGGGAACCTTATCACCGGGGCGGTAGGGGGTCTTGCAGCTCCCCACTGAGCTGTATTACTTGGCGGCTGAGGCCCACTATGCGGGTATGTGGTACGACCCTGATAATAAATACTAGCACGTCGACATCGAAAAACAGTCGGCAGCTCCAAATGATCTAAAAACCACAATAATATGCACACACAATACAGACTAGTGCCCGTTTGATCCGTTGTGCAACACACTGGACGCCTGGAGATGTATTATGGCTAGACTCCACATTAATACCTGTATAGCAGGAACATCCACTGTGGCACACCCCAGACTTCCCCCCCGACAATGGACCTTGATGTCCAGATGTCGTGGGACCCTGACAAGACAATGCTACTGGGAGACCTCTTCCGGGAAGGTAAATTCGTCACGATAACTGAATTCAAAGATAAACTGGGCAACAGCCCAGTGAAAATACTGCAATACTACGGGATGAAAGCCGCAGTGAGATGAAAATGGCCATCCTACCCAGCAGAACCCGAAACCAATGAATACATGGAAATGGTGATACAAAACCATTATAAGAAATGACTATTGGCGAGACTGTACACTAAGATACAAGAATGGATCCCCCAAACGATACAAGAATGGATCCCCCAAACGACTGCACTCGGGTAACAATGGAGTAGAGACGCTGGGACCGAGATAGACTAATATAAATGGCAGAAGATGTGCACCTTGACCAGAGAGATATGGCGTAATGCACTAATGCGATTAATACAATACAAGGTCCTAAATAGGATCCATTATACCCCCAAGCATATTACTAAATTCAACCCACAGAATATACAGCACTGCCTGAAATGCAATACAGAAGATGCCGATACTATACACATGTTTTGGAACTGCCCCTGATAGCAGACTTCTGGCAGAAAGTTGCACGAACCTTTCATGAAATATTAGACATTTCCCCCAACACCACGACCACTTAAGTACCTCTTAGGGGATATTGGCACGGTCAACGTCAAGATCTGTAGACTAGTTAACATAGGCTGCATAATCGCCAAAAAATGTATATCACATAAGTGGAAAGTAAAAGAAGCAACAACACTGCAACAATGGTTTATTGGAATGTCACTTGTGAAAGAGAATGAGGACGGATATGTAGCAGCAACATCGAGACCGAAAGACATGGGTATCATACGGTTTGTTTATGGAAAAGAAAACTTAAAGTAACAAATAATGTGGAATTCGAAAAATTCCACCAAAAAGACTAGATAAATACTGTAAGCGTTAACACAATTGATGTATGATAATGGACATAGTGTTACACATCGCCGCAAGTGGTCTCTATGGGCACGGACCCGCTTGTGCGGCGCTTTGATTCCTAACACCTCCAAGTTGGAAGATTGTGATTCTCCCCGACCGGCTGGTAGCGGTCCTTCTTCAGATCCTTCCCTCAGCTTTCGCTAGTTTCGTTCTCAGTCAGCTTCGCGGATAAATCTCATTTATTTCCTGTTCTGGCCAGTCTCCCATCTGAGTAAGTTCCCATCCTCTAGGGTTCCCTGGTGTATTTCTACCTGGTTCTCATCTCCTGTTATCCTTCCAGATTCTCCCAAAGCTTTTCTACTCAGCCAGCTTCCAGATCCAAACTCTCGTCCTCTTCCCTCAGTCCTTTTCGGGTGAGAGGATTTCCAATGATCTCTCTTTCCTTTTCTTTCCTTGGGCTCTCCTCTAACCTGCTCCCTATTTCTTCCCTTCTCATAACTGCAGACAAGGTGTCTTGTGTGATTCCCGGGGGTTCCTGTCGGAGACGTCCAACTTTCTACCATCAGCCTGATCTGCACGAGCGGAACTTCGTCCAGGGTTTTCTTCCCATTGAGGGTTTCCCTGGGAGTCCTGCCCTATCACCTGGGTCACTTTACCCTGGGCTGAGTGGCCAGGGCTGTCACTGGGAAATCTTCCCATCTGCTTTGGTTCTCCCAGTTGGAGTCATCGATTGCCAAGGTGAGCTGTTTGTGGATTCTTACCTAAATTTGTGCTACAACATCTTTAATTACATATATATACAGAGGATTAACACACAGACATGCACACTCTAATCGTTGGAATGTGGAAATATGCGAATGACTGCACCTCTTGTACACTGATGCCACTTGTTAAATAAAGTTTTAAAAAAACAAAAAAAGAATAGGTGCCCAGAAAAAGAAAAAGGGAGAAAGAGGAGGGGCTGAGGCGCAAAATTTGAGACCTACAGCCAGGTGGGTCCGGGGGGACATATTTCACAACACCCATCACAGCGAAGTTGAAGCTCTATAGGGCTAAGCTTAAGGCGATCCTAGTTCAGGACATGGAAAAAAACTGTTGTTCCTAAAGCAAAAATACCACGAGCGAGGGGAAAAGGCAGATACAATACTGGCTTAGAGACTGCGGGAGGAGATGGAAAAGAAGTTGATAGGGACAATCAGGGGCGGGGATAGGGTGGAAGTACATGACCACGAGAATTTGAGGGGGACGAGGGGCAAATCGTTTTTGAACGCTCCGCCCATACCGGGTGTACAACAGGGGGATGTGATTCGCTTGGGAGAGCCCATGTCTGAAGAGTAGGTTGTCCAGTCCATAAAAGGGCTGAAGTCAGGTACAGCCCCAGGGAGTGATGGGTTTGTGACACAATTCTATCAGAGTTTTAGATCTACCCTGGCCCCACACATGGCTCGCGTCTTTAAAGCGGTATTGTTGAGGGAACCCTTGCCGAACTCCATGCTGGAGGCGGTGATCGTTACAATACATAAAGAGGGCAGGGACCCAGTGAAATGTACCCCCTACCATCGGATTTTGCTGCGAAATAGTGACGTGAAGATCCTAGCTAGAATTCCTGGGGTGAGGTTAGAGGGACTTATGCCATCCCTGGTTCATGGGGACCAAGTGGGTTTTATAAAGGGTAGTCAGGGCGCTGATAACATAACAATAATCTGCTGTACCAGGCCCAAACCCAGGGGAGTGTACCTAGTTTCTGTGGACGTCAATAAGGTGTCGGACAGGGTGGAACTGAAGAAAATGGGCCATGGGCAGGGATTTTTGAAATGGGTAGAGGCGATGTACTCTCAGCCGACGGCACGGCTGAGGGTGAATGGCACCATGCCTAAGGTATTCCGCTTGACACAAGGGACGAGGCAGGGGTGCCACCTTTCGCCAACGTTGTATGCCCTCACGATGGGGCCACTAGCGATAGCGATCAGGGCCAACCAGGAGATCAAGGGCATTAGGTACGGGGAGGTGGAATTTAAACTGTCCCTTTTCGCAGACAACATTGTGGCTTACCTCATCGAGGTGAGCACCTCGCTTCCTGAATTTTTGGAACAAATAAGAAGCTACGGGCACCTCTCAGGGCTGAAAGTCAATGTGGATAAATACACCATCATGCCAGTGGACCCAGAATGCCTGCTGTAAGAAGACTGGGGGTAATGCTGACGAGAGACCATGCAGGCCTCGCTAAGGCAAACGTTGATTACTACTACTTACGGTTAAGGAGGATCTCCAGAGATGGAGGCCCCTGACCCTGTCATGGTATGGGCGGATGGTATCAGAGAAAATGAACGTCCTTCCCAGCCTGCTTTATCCGTTTACCCCCCTCCCGGTGAGACTCCCAGAAGGTTTCTTCTGTGAGCTGAAGGGGTCACCATCTAGATTTATCTGGCAGGATGAGAGACCGCAAGTGAATTGGGTTACCCTGACGCTCCCGAGAGATCAAGGGTGTTTTGGCTTTCCGGACCACTACTTATGTTACAAAGCAGCACAATTGAGAGTACTGCTGGGACACTCAAGGGAGAGCCTTTGGACTTACTAGTCTTACTTGAGAACCAGGAAATGCACCCATTGAAGGTGAGGGACCGTCAGTGGTCCCCTTAAAAAGGCTATGCCGAGGGCAGCGAAGGAGCACCCCGCACTAGGCATTTTATGGGACATGTGGAAGAACAACGGTGCCAATAGATCCCTCTCGACCTGGCCCTCTGGTGCCCCCCGTTCCAACTGACTAGGCAGGGGATGAAGTGCGCCCAGCAGTGGTCGGATTGGAGATTGGAGAGGATGGGACAGCTGTTTGGGGAGGTTTGCTTTAGAGGTTATGAGGAAATCCAAAAGGGGCAGGTTAAGATCTCGATTTTCAAAGGTTGAAGGGAATATTTACTGACCAGAAGTGCGGCTCCCGGCTTGGCAGAGACCTATAACTAAGTTTGGGAAATGGCTAGACAGCACCACCACCCGGAATGGGGCCCTCTCTAACATATATAATATGCTAGTCTCGACCCCGCAGGTGGGGAGACACCTTTAAGAGATACTGAGTGGAACTAGCAGTGGGTGAAATCACGGATGAGGACTGGGCCAGAATCTTTCGGGTAACATTCCATGGCAATCTATTCACTTCCACCATCGAACATAACTTTAACTTACTGCACGGGTGTCATAGGGACCCACTGAAAATCTCAAGAATGTTTGTAGGCGCTTCCCCCATGTGTCTCAGAGGTTGCGGCCAGGTGGGGTCCCTTGCCTACATGTGGTGGCAATGTCCTAGAATTCACATCTTCTGGCAGGAGCTCCTTAGCTGGTTCAAGGATCTTGTGGGGACCCAGCTATCCCTCGACCCGCTCCAGATACTACTGGGAATACCGACAAAGGACCAGGGGGAGTACCGATTGACTAGGGTATGTGAGGCTATGCTACGGGCCGGGAGATTGGCAGTAGCCCACCACTGGAAGGTGGGGAGAATGCTCACAAGACAGGATTGGGCAGTTAAACTGTGTGATGCGATTGAAATGGCGAGGCTGACAGCCATTGTAAATAATTACAGGGAGTCATTCAGGGTGGAATGGGGGCTGTTGCTGTCCAAGTTTGAGGGTGTAAGAGACTGACAGTGAAACAGGAGAGGGCCAGAGGAGGTGCGCTGTGATGATTTGAAAAAGGGGTGCCAATCTAACACACTCAAGGCCACTGGAGATCTGATCATCCATCCCAAGAGGTTTAACTGCTGATTGAACGTTTTCTCCCTGAAGGCAATAACTAGGAGTGGGGGGAGTAGAGGGTGAGGGTCAGGGGGTGGAGGGACTACTGTTGTAAATGGTTTTACTAAATACTCTGTTGTGAATGAGTTTCCAGTGCAAATAAAAATGATTAAAAAAAATAATAATAAATAAATAAAGGCCCATACCAACGTCCCGGATAACTATAGGCCAATAGCAGTCCTGGATGCAACCAGCTAAATATAGTTCTCTGCTTTTACAAGATTTAAATCATTCTCTGGCGCTCCTCGGAGTGCTAAAGAGTGCTAAATCGTTTCCAGGTCAGTTTTAGAGTAGGCATGGGCACAGTCCTTAACGCCACAGTTATGGGACACATTGGAATCGGTGAAGAAGTGGGCCACTGGTACCATCTACATGCCTCGCTTGAAATGAGCAGGGCATTTGACTGAGTACACAAAATCCTTCTGTGGAACAAGCTGCTTGGTTACTCTGTGTCTTTAAAATTAGACCAACTAATGGCCACTTTGCACAAGAACACAACCATCAAGATCAGGCTGATTAAAGAGGTTGTGTGTCAAGACCAATACCAACCTTATTAGCGATCTTGAAAAACATTGGTCCGCGGCAGTTATTTTCCCAGTTAATCTGGGTCATGTAAAGTTAAATTGCTTGACATTTGTCGACAACCTCTTTTTTTCGATACAACTGCAATAGGCATTCAAAGAAATTTGCATGAATTCTTTAACTACTCTATTGACAACCATCTCCTGGTAAACGGGGAGAAGTCCAAGGCTGTTATGTTTACAAATAAAACAAAACCCAAAGTGATGCAATGGAAGGTAGAGGAACATAACTTGGAGAGGGTGTCCTCGATTCGCTATCTAGGATACAACCTCCCGAATACCCGATCACTGACAGTGTGCAAGACTTATCCTCAGAGACAAATTTAGGCCTCTGATCTGTCAGATGAAAAGGATCAATTCACATCTTTGAAAACTCTCCATCCTTCTTTGATCAGATACTATTCAGTTAAAGTGGAGCTGTGAATTTTTAATTGTCTGGACATGACCACCCTCGACTTGGCCCTATATCTAAACACCATCCAAGGTCTAGCTTGGAAGGAGACGTTGAGCCTGTCGAAATCGGTCCAAAAGTGTATTATCAGACACAAGCTGGGCCTAATTTCTCTTCGGGTCCAGGCTAAGTGGAGGCAACTGTCGAATTCCTCAAACATAATTTCCTTATACGAGGACCTGGGCGATTTTTTAGCCAAGCAGTCTCTTCAGTCGTTTAACATGTTCAGGTCTAACAGCAAGAACATTCTGGACACCATCAATTCTACGGAAGAGGAATTAACTTCAAGACCATCCTTTACAAACAAAATGTTTTATGATGAATTGGTGCGATACAATTGAGGGCTTGTCCCGATACAAGACTGGAAGACACCTCAGCGTACTCTCACTTCTACTCCCCTGGGGTCCTCTTCTCAGGTGGCATGGGAAATGCCATTGTTCCTGAATCCTGGGCATGGGGGTGGAGAACAAAGAGGATCACCTGGGTGGAGGGCCCTTGGGGAATTGTAGTGAGACATACTCAAGCGAGACGCGGTACTCCACAATTCCATTTCAAGAAGCACCTTCTATTCCAAGATCAGTTATGGGCTACTGTTACCTATGTCCCATTGGCCAAGAAAAGGATAGGCGATGCGCCCAGTCCAGACGTACCAGTAAAAGAACAAAAGGGGTTAAATATAAAATGGGTGAGACATGGTATCCCCTTTCCCTATCAAGAACCAACCCAAATCTTCCAACACAATAATGGGCTGTTATAAACCCGTTGCCCTCATTTCTTCCCAATTGACATTTGACAGTACTGGGACGAAGAAGAAACAACTAAGAGTATTGAAGACTACATTCTTTCACCACTCTGGTACTGGGAAGAGGACGATGCCTGCTAAGAGCAATGAAGGTCAGCAATGTCCCTTTAATTGTGGTCAGGCAAGGCTGATCAGTGATTCACACCTGCAGCCTGTTAAGAGGCTGCAGGTGTATAAAATTAGACCAACCCAGCCACTAAGTGAAAAACAGGGAGACCTGTGTAAGGTGCAGCAGAAAGGAGGATCAGCAGTAGCTGTGGCGAATTCTGGGGAGCGCAGCACGCTGAGACGAAGCGTCTTGAGACTGGCTTTAAAACTGCTAACCCTGTATGTGTCATGTCTCATCGTCTTTGCCCCTTTTGGATCGCCTGGAAAGCCTGGCGTCGCCTTGCGGCATCCATCTTTACTCCAAACATGGCCGCCGCTATTAGGGGCTTGGTGGCAGCGGTCTAGGCTTTTGGGATGTTCTCAAGGCATCATCATATAAGCGCCGATCAAATATGTGTCGGCACGTCTCAACGCTCGGTTGTTAGCCTTCAGCCGTGGTGAGTGCTTCCTGTTCTCTCCGCTCCCCTCTCCGTTCCTTCCTGGCTGCACCGCTCCCTTGCCGTGCCGCTTACATCCTGTTGCTTCCTGGATCCTTTGCTCTCCTGGCCACGTTGCTGCTTACCTTCCTTGTGCTTCCTGGCTCCGCTGCTCTCCTGGCTGTGTTGCTGCTTACCTTCGTTATGCTTCCTGGCCGCGTTGCTGTTACCTTCTTCCTTTCCTGTTACCGCGGATTGCTTCAGTCTGCATATTCCGTTCTGCTCCTTCCTAGCCGCCATTGGACGGATTTATTTCCTGGACTTCTTCCTCCCTGGATTTGACAGCAACAAGAAAGAACATTCAAGAATACCTCAGGTTTTTCCCTGGCTCTGGGCGGTTCCCCCAGTGCTAGCCTGCCTGGTCTTCTGATCCAGCAGGGTGGCGTCAAGGGAGACTCGTCCCTTTCTACACGAAACCCGGACTTCAAAGAAAAAGGAGAAACCAACCATCAAGAAGGAAACTGCAAAGACAAAAGAGGTGAGCCAAGAATTATAACCCTCTAAACCCGTCAGTATGCAAAGTCTGCGCAATGGGAAGCAGTGCAGAGGTGGACCGATCCCGTAATCCTGAGGACTGGTGCTCGTTGACTCTGGGTGTGAGAGCCACGCTGGAACGTCTTAGAGGCAGACTGAGGACCATTAACCATCGTGGAAGCAGAGGAATCATTCAGCAACAATGTATGTGCATCCAACAGCTCAAGAGCCAGTGAGTTTCAGAGTCACAGGAGTCACCAAGCAGTTCTGCACACAAGTGCAATACCTTAAAGCAGCAGTATCAGCAAACGCATTCTTTGTGCCGGCAAACTGCAGATGCAAATGGATACAAATTGACAAGCCATTGTTAAAGCGAATAGAAGGCTTAAGAGGAGACATTATATCTGAGAACAAACTTTCCCATTGTGATTCAATTAAGGCTTTACACAGAAAGCGTTATAAACCTGAAAAGGGAAAAGAAACATTGCGCAATCCACAGAAGGAGTGGAGTGTTTGCTAAATGAACTAAAGAAATGTTGGGGAGCCTTTTAAGAGAAATATAAATGAATTTTGCCAATTAAAGGCACGTTGTGAAGATTTGTTTAAAACATGTTGCACAACAATTTAATCCAAATCTTACAGTCAAGTATATTGCGGGCTTAAGAAACCCAAACAGTGAACTTTGTAAATAAATACAGTGCAGCAAGGCCAAATACTGGCGGGAGGTATGTGACTTTCGCTGGTAAATCCAGGAGGCTACCAAGGAGAGGCCAGAGAAGGGTGAATATTGTCCAGCAAAGCCAAAATCCAACACAGAGAGGGATCCTGGTTACGGGACCTGCGATGGGTGAGCCTTGTGGTATGACAACTGAGCCTTGACCAGTGAGCCCTGAACTGCGATAACCTCATTGTTTGAAAGACTGAAAACGGTAAACTTGGCAGAGCTAAACTCTTGGGGAATGGAGCCCTGAGACGGAACGAGTTATACCTGTTGTCTCGAGAAGAAGCCTAAAGACCATCTTTTCTTTGAACTGTGCTATTTGGAACTTGGCAAAGGGAACCCAGAGGATTGTGTGGAATTGTGTTACCTTGAGTGGGAGAGAGAAGCAGCTCAGAACTTTGATTTGAACACTATTTCTGTTGAGTTTGACATCCCTACACATTGGTTAGGTGTAGCTGCAAGGGCGGGTTTTGGACAGACTTTTAAGTTGAACTCTTTGACTAAGTTGTTGTACTGCCTGGTGATTTAATGCAAGGAGGCAGGCCTGTCTGAAAGCACTTTGGTTTTTTCACGACGTTACCGATATAAATTGGAGATTGATACTGACCTACACTTTTGTGTTGTATTAAAGGTGTTTGACCTTTCTAAAGGGTAGGTTAGCAGTGGGCAGCTCTTTCCCTCCACCTCTCTTTTGTGTTGTTGAACTCTTTGACTAAGTCTTTCCTTAGTTTTATTTAGGTAGGGAAATCCCACCTTAGCATGGGGCAAGTTAGTCCTTTAACCATCCTGACATTTAAGTTAATAAATATCTTTTTGTTTGAACTTTAAGTCTGTTGTCTTTGTCCTTCTTCATGATGCCTTCACAACCTACAGTGAATACACAAAATTTACCAGGATAAGGGAAATACTCCCTAAATTTGTCTACTTTTTTCCCTGTAACAAAATGTGTGCCATGTACCTGTGCTTCCGACTCAACCAACTTCCAATATTGGAATGAGTGGGATGCTGGAATCTTGAGGCTGGTTCGTTGTTACATTGTAGACTATGCGATCATTATCTACCATCGAGACACTGAAGCACTTGACCTTAGAATGCAAAATAAGAACGGAAATTAGACTCAAACATTTAAAATCTGTAGTCCCTCAAGAGCTTAATAGTTTGATGGAGTATTTATTTTTAGCTCACCTTATGTGGGGCGACATTGTATCACTTATTCTTGCCCTGTATGGCTTCTTGGTGGATACAATCAGGAGAATTGACGAACTTTCTTAAGTTTCCTTCTTTTTCACTTGAACGAACATATGGCTATTTGCAAGCTGACTTGGGTACTATGTCATAATCAGCTACACACATAGAATAAGCATGCATTAGTATTTTACTGTAAGAAATTGCATAAACATTGCTTAACTATGATTAATTTAATTATTTTTATTTTAGTAACTATGTATTTACTTGTATTTATTTTCCTTTTTCATATACGGTAACTATGAAAGGGTTAACTTAATAAACTAAAACACAATAAAAAATGTTTTAAGAAAGGAATCCTTGATCTGGGTAAAGCAGATTGCCCTAGAGTATCAGCCACCTTAGCCATCAGTCTTGGCAAGGATGCCAGAGGCTTACCAGGGGTGGGGGCTGGAAGGATGTCCAGTTTAGGGGAGGTGTCCAGATAACTGGGCTCCAGAAGATCGGAGGACAGCCTCTGAATGTCTTCGCTTTCCTCGTAAAACTCCTCTGGAATGTCTCGGTCTTCTCTGGAGAATAAAGATTCCAAACCAAAGGGCACATCTTCTCCCTCTTCATCATAGATTTCATACATCTTTGACATGTAGGGTTTCAAAGGGAGAGGGTCATATTCCAAAGGAACCCCAGTATCTACGACAGTGAAGATGCTGAGGACGAAGTCAGAGCTGGCCCAGAGACTGAAGCCCCAACGTGGAATCTGATGGCAACAGTGGCTCCTATCAATGCCGTTGCTGGAGCCATTGGTGCAGAAGCGGCGGGCGCCTTGGCAAAGATGTCAAGCATCTTGAGACGAAAATCCTCCCATTCCCCCAGGGTGGAGAATTGGGTTGGAAAAGGCACCCGAGATGCTGTCTGTGGGGATTCCCTGGAGTGGTGGCTCTTTTTCTTAGAAAAAGAAGAGGAATGCATGTGCGAAGATCCTCTCAAGGACTGAGACCTCTTGCGGTACTGCTCATCTTTCGCCTTTTGCTTGTGCTCGGGCGAGATCTCCTCAGATCAACATTCCATGAGGCGCGACCTTGAATGGGACAGCGCAACTTCAACCTTAGTCTTGTGGATGTAGGTGAAGATCTTTGCCGCTGTTCCCCTGAAGGCCTTCGGTTGCATGGACTGGCATGACCAACAGTCCTTTGTGTTGTGGTCCTCGTCCAAGCAGTAGAGGCAAATCCTGTGCAGATCCAAAACAGATTGCTGGCTGCAATCTACGCAAAACCTGTTTGAAACACGAAGCCTTCCTTGGATTGGGCATGGTGTCAAAGAAAATTCAAAGAGTGTGTTCCTGAAGTGAACAGAGTGCCCAACAAAAAGCAACTGAGGTCACAGGGCACGGTGCCTCAATATATACTGGCCCAAACATCGTAGTCATCAAAAGTGCATAGAGGCACCAGTCAGAAACATCACTGAGCATCGCTGTGCCCCCTGGTGGCAAACAAGTTTACAAAGAACAGCTGCGCTGTGGATAGGAGATCATAGATGAGGAGTCTGTGGAAGGAAGGAATCCATTAGAAATCTACAATCTGAAAATAAAGTAGTTTTACTGCTGGAGATGGGCATTCAATGAAAACAGAACGTTATAAGAAAAATAAACAATTGGACAAAATATTTCTGAAGTTAATCATTCAACAAAGGTTGACTTGAAGGACTGCATAAGCAGATTAAAAATCTTGTGCATTGTGAAACATTGGCTTTTACATAAATAAAATCCCCTTTCACCAAATTTATTTTTGAGGGGGTATTTTTCAAATCGTTTTTCAGTAATGTCATCACTATGTAGAATGTAAAAATATGTACTTGAGCAACAACAACAGCCTTCCTGTGTTTATCTGTGTCTTGAGCACAACTATATGAACAAAATTAACTAATGCTAAATAGAATACTCTTTTGGGAATAAATAAAGAAAAGGGATGTGCAACCTATTTTCAAAGCATTCAAAATGTGAATGTTCAATCAGATACGTGCAAGTATTTAGTGCGTTAATGTTTTCTTATATGCTGCTCAAGCAACTAACACAGTTGTGCAATGTTTTAAGTAAACATTCTCTAGATGTTACTTACATTGTTTCTCGTCCTCTGTTGCTCAAGCAAATTCTTCAACAAATCTAACTCATTCTGGAGACTGGATATCTCTTGTTCTTTCCTGGCAATTCTAAATATTTATCAAAATTAAAAACATATTTATGCAAAACAATTTTAAAGTGAAAAGTATTTCTGAATTTCATATTTAAAAAAAGAAAGCATATTTAGAATGACTTAACACTATAATTTAGAAGGAGAAATTACTTAGCGGTAATGTTCTTTCTATGAATTCTTCTCCCGCAGATTCCTCATCAGATACATATCCATTGCAGCGTCAGCTGCTCAGAAAACATTTTGACTCGGTCACCGATCCATCTTGAGTCAACGTGGTGCTCGTAGAGTCTAGACGAGACATCGACCGCCGTATATATTGTGATGAATCTTACATAATCCCACAGAATCCCTGCCTAAAGTCTCCTGCCAGGTGGCCAGGAAAGGCAGCTGCTTCCTGATCCTGACCCTGGGGTGTTATTAGCCGGGTAGATCATCTGGGAGGGGAAGGTCCCAAAAAGGAGACGCAGTATTTGGCTTCCTTAGAAAGGGAGATTTATATGGTGCCAGAATTTTCAATGGCTTGTTGTCAAGTAAAGCGTACCTTAGCAGAACCAACGCCATCAATGTGAGGGAAAACTTGTAATCAAAAAGGAAGTCATATGTGGGAACCACAATCTTACCATCTTGACTTTGAATTAATAAAACTCTACCTTAAATATGAACCACCCCTTACAACCCCTTTAAAAACCTTCCCTAGAGATCTCTTCAATAATCAGAATACATTCAATTAAGTTGAAGCATGCAGTTATGAAGAAAAAGGTAACCAGAACATTGGGGACTTTAAGTCTCACAATGCCCAAATTACTGGGACGAGGAAGAGGGATTCAGATGCACTAGATTGCAGTATGCAGTTAGTTATTCTAATTACCCCAACCTGAGCGGGACTTTTGAATATTTAAGGCCCCCTCAGGTGCATGCCATTAGAAATAGGAGGTGGAATAATTGCAGAGACTCCATGGCGCAGTGGAAGCAGAAGGGATAAGAGCCGACCAAGCCGCCGCTATATCCAGAGCGGATAACATTCCCGAAAGGGTCTCCAACCTTAATGGCCTTGAATGCAGAGGCTGCCCAGCAGGAAGTGTTATTGTGAAAAGCTTCTCCTTATTGTAAGCTGTGCTCCAGTGGCTTGCAAGTACCGCAGTGTTGCAGGAGCAAGGAACGCTCCTTTCCTGACCAGCATGGGCCGCAGGAAGCGAATCAGAGCAGTTTGTTTGCAGAGGTGGCAGTGAAAGCAGAGGGAACTGTGGCAGTGGAGCGAGCGAACACATATGCAACAACCAGTGAGTTCTCCAAGTTCACCGCTGTTGGGTAACCCTGGTACCCTCCACACTCAGCCGTTGGCCGCTAATAATGATTTTGAATACTGAACTAAGATAAAGAAGTTAAACTAGCCTAATAAGAACTTTTTGAACACGCAAGAAAGGAAGGATATACAAAGGAAGGATATATTTGTTGTTATAAAGACCAACAATGTTGCCAAAGCCAAGAGAGGGCAATACTGAAACAAGCTTATTATAATCCTTATTGCTAGAGTGAGGAAGAGGCAATAGTTGAAAAATACTTCAACAAGCATGATCTAAGCCAAAGAAGAGTAAGTGGAATAAAGAGACATTGGGCCTCATGACATGTTTGCCGGTCTGGAAACAAGGGTGCCGGGCGCAGCGGCCACAGTAGGAAGACTTGTCACAGGAGCACCAGCACCGTTGTTAACGGTGCCGGTGCTCCTTTGTCTGCATGGGAATGGGGATTAACAAATGTACTGGCACCTGACTTCCTGGCCGCTGGACTTTTAATAGCCCGGTGGCACCGGGAAATCAGGTGCCAGTAAATTACTGGTCCGGCGGCAACCCGCCGGTAGCAACAGCAGGGTTACCGCCAGACCCGTAATGAGGCCCATTGTCAGCATATGTCGGATGCAAATGTGGGAAAACAAGAATGCCAGGCAAGAAGCCCTCCCAATAAAAAGTATTTAGGAGGAGAAGAGAATAATCTGCATTGCCTGTGGCAAATACAACAGTGGATCAAACAGCACCATTGTGTGTCATGTTTTCCAAAATGAAGTTGTGATTTTCGATGTTGTTGAAAGTTAAAAGACTTTTCTTAAAGGTTTGAAGTAAACCTTACCACAGAGTACTTGTAGTAGCTTTCCGTTCTGGAAGGCGAGTATAGCAGAACACAGAACTGTCTAGTGGTAGTGCCGGCAGGTTTGTGGACCAGGAAGAAATCATTGAAGTACTACATTGTGGTTAAAGGTTGTGAAGAAGTGGCAAGTCCACTAGAGTGCTACATACAGTGTTGAGGAATCCTCCTGACAAAACATTGTTGTTGATGCAGACGAATTGTGAAAATAATTTGTTTCTTAAGGAGAAGAAGTTTATGCCTGAAGTGATCAAGACTTATCGTTTGGTTGAATTGTTAAAGAGCCAGTGAAAGACTCTTTGAAGCAAGCAGAACTTTATCAGCAGAACTTGGTTACAAAACGGAACTTTCTTATTTGAACTTGTAATTGAAAATCCTGCTTTGAATCTGGGGAAGGGGATACAACCCAGGTTACAAGGATACACAGTTATGAAGTTTATATGGAACATAACTGTTATTTCTGTTATATTTGAATTGCCCTATATTCCCTTTATCAGTTTGATATATGCATAAGTGTGAGGGAAATCGTCTTTAGGTTAGGGATGGTGAAGTGATTGTCAAACCCTTTTGAGTTAATAAAAAGGAATCTTGTGAAAAACCTTTACCAAGTTGTCTGGCTCACATTTCTGACCCCTCACAATAGACTACATCACTACGCCCGTACCTCATTTCCCCACCTTTTCCCCCTGAGCTCAGCTGCTGCGAAGGAAGAATCCAGAGATTCAGCTGAGAACAGCCACAAGTCACATTTGAATGCAGTAAGAATTTTTTTTTTGTGAGGAACAGACCCAGAAAGAAGCTTTGGTAGTAAAGGCCTCAGAAAAGCCTACGAGACAACTGTTCATTGCCTCATCTTCTAAGAATAGGCTAGTCGTAGCAGAACTGCACACACTTTCATAGAAGGGTCGGCTAGAAGGGTGATGAGGAAACAAGAGAAGAAGCCATAGAAAGAACATTTGAAACACTTGTGTATAGGCGCGTTATAAATGCCATATCATATCATACCAGTAAGTCATTTATCATTCAATGGATTGCTTTCTCCCACAGATTCCTCATCAGATAGAGTCTCAAAGCAGTAAAGAGTGTGGAGGCCTTCCAAAAGGGACGCATGAACCATATGCTGCGTCCAGACAGTAACGCTTGGTAAACATGAGCAATGACGGCCACGTCCCTGACCACCGATGTCTCTTACAGGGATGCCCCTTTGCATGGTAGAAGATGCCACCATGCCCCTGGTGGAATGGACTCTTATGCCCAGTGACAGTTCCTTACCGCCTTCTGGTAACACTCTGCAGTGAGGAGGGTTATCCACCTGGAGATGGTCCGTTTAGACCCAGCCAACCCCTTTCTGGACAGGGAGAAAGCCACAAAAACCTGGTCACTTCACCCGAATTCAGCGGTCCTTGCCACATAAAAACTAAGGGCCCTCTTTGGGCCAACCTATGTAACCTCTCCTCCTCTTTGGTAAGATGAGGGAATGTTGGGCAGAATCCTGTGCAGTGCCCTTAGGGACTACTACACACAATTAAGACTACAGGTTGCAATACAAGTTTAACCTTTGGTACAAGCCTGTACTACTATGTCAGAGTGGTAGCAGTAGCGGAGCAGGCAGACTTATCTCAAGAGTTTATGAGCAGTAGAAGAGATTACACAAAGGGACCACAATTACTGTGACTCAAGCAAACACTGACTCAAGGTTTCAGGTAAAAAATGTAAGTACATTTATTTTTAAACCGTTTGTTATAAACACAACACTTCTGGGGGGCGCTGTGACGCGGTGCGCAAGATGGCGGTGGCCTGAGAGCGCTCAGCCGGAGGCTAACTTGTATGGTCTACATTGCCCCCAGATATAACGGTATCCAGCAGCTACTGCAGTGTTGGCTGCGGCGGAAGGTGACAGGCAGCGCTGGGAGCAATTTCACCGTCGGAGCCCGGAGGAATTGACATCGACCGGCGGTTCGGGCCTGTGGTCGATGGCGCGCTGCCCCTCCCCCCGGCGTTGACAGCCGCGACGGGACCTGGGCGCTTGGTGCCGGGGATTCGCCTTGGTGCCTGTGCGGGTCTCCGCTGGCTGGGGCGGCATTGGGGCTGCGCCTGGCGTTGGTGGTGGCCCCCGCCCTGGCCTCATTCTGTGGCCGGCTCCGGAGCGGGAGATCTCTGTACACTGGAGTGCGGGCGGGAGAGGCGCTCCCACCCGCGATACATGGACCTTGCCCGCCCGCCGAGGTGAGCGTTGGCGTGGGACCCCCATGGCTGGGTGGGACCTGCGATGGGGCTGGATTGTCCTGTGGCCGTGATTTGCTCCCCCTGGCCTCTTCCTTCCTGGTCTGGCTGGCGGCCAGGTTTGATCTTGCGGTGGTGTCCTGTGGATCCTCGTTCTGCTCCTCTGCTGTGCTCTGGACTGCTGGAGGCGGGGGGGAGGGGGTTCCTTGGAGCGGCGACACTCTGTTCTTGGGGAGTGCTCGCTGGACTGGGGGCCTCTGTCTTTGGTGGGGTGATACAGTTGGGCCTGGAGCCCGGGGCCTCCGAGGGGCTATACCCCTCGCTGGATTTGCTGGAACCTGCTACTGTGCCTTGAATTGGAAGGGGTGGGATGGGCGGTCCCACCCTCTTGATGCCTTCACCTGCCGGGGTTCCTGCGGAAATGAGCCTGTGCTGAGATTCGGTGGTCTCGGTCTGATCAGCGTTGATCTTGGGTGGGGCGGAGTTGCCGCATCCTGGTTGCACCTCCTGGGGGCACCTGAGCTCCCCTGAACGGCCTGTTTTTCACTCCTGCCGTTCTGTTGCGCTTGGCGGGGATCCCTGTTCGGGGAGTGCTCCGGTGGGAGGCCGGGGCCTTTGTGGTTCAAGAGTTACCTGAAGATATCTCGGCTGTGCGTGCCACGGTCTTTCTCAACGGATCTGGCGTTTTACCCTCAATCAATCCTTGTGGTATCTGTCTGGCATGGGTAATCAGAAAAAGCAGGCCAGGATGGAGCAGTTTGGCAGACAGGACCGAGATCCGTCGCAGCAGGACGCAGGCTCTAACTCTTCGCAGATTGACATTGGGGCCCTCAATCAAACTCTGTTGGCATTGAAGGGGAGCACAGACAGTCTTGGTGCACAAATAGATGCTTTATCTTGCAAGGTAGACAGCTCCGCGGTTCAGATTGATAAATTGTGTGGCAGAATGTCCGAGGCTGAACATAGAATTGGGGACAGTGAGGACAAAATAGCATTGCTCCACCGAGAGGTCGCCTCTCTTCAACAAACGGTCCGGAAAGTTGTGGCAAAGAACGAGGATCTTGAGGGGAGATCCAGGCGGAACAATATAAGGATTACCGGTGTGGCGGAATCCCCCCGGATTGACAATATGGAACTGTTTGTGGAAAGGTTACTGATGGATGTACTTGATAATCCCCCGGTCACTAGCCACTTCATGGTGGATTGAGCGCATCGATCGTTGGCGAACCGGCCTCTCCCTGGCGCTCCCGAGAGAGCCATTCTCGCTCAGATTTTCAATTATAGAGACTGTGATACGCTGCTGAGAGCGCCGAGAGAGAAGACACTAAGATGGGGCTCAGAAACAATACAGCTCTTCCCAGACTTCAGCAGTAAGTACAGGACCAGAGGAAACCATTTCAAAATGCTAAGAGCATTCTAAAAAAAAAAAAAAAAAAGGCTGTTCGCTACGCAATACTGTATCCAGCGAAGCTTAAGGTTTTTCACGATGGCAAAACCCTGTTCTTCACCTCCTCTGATGCTGCTGAGAGATTTGCAAACGAAATTCAAGATCGTGAGGAGTCCCCTCTGGGCTCCCCCGATTTAATGCTGGATGTTATGCCCTTTTTTTTTTTCTTCTTTCTTCTCTTTTCCTCTCTTTGTATGATCTGGGGCCCCGTAGGGGCTCATATTTGCCTGTTTTAAGGGTTATATTGTCGATGAAGGGGCAATGTGGCTAAGTTATATACTTCAGAGGATATGGTATAGCCTCCGGCCAGATGGAGCTGCAGTAGCCGCCAGCACCCGCCATGCCCAGCGGCGCTATGCTTTTGTTTGGTGTGTTCTGTGCGGGGTTTTTGGGGGAGGGGTGGGATGTGACAGCCGGTAGATTGGGGTTTCTGGTGTGGGTGGAGGGAGTGTGGGGAGTTTTAGTTCAGAGGGCATCAATGGTTAGTCAAGCAGTTCTGAGGGTGTTACTTGTTGGGGGGGGTCTCTCTTTCAGGTTTTTTTTGGAAGTATTGGCACCCTGGGGTTTCTTTCCATGTTCTTTTTGTTCAGTGTTCACCTACCACGCTAAACTTGCTGCATCTAATTACTGCCCTTGTTCCCACTTGACGTAACTCAGGTCCGTGGGCCTAACGCACTTTCAAATATGAATCTCACTGTAATCTCATGGAATATTCAGGGCTTCACTACCCGGAAAAAATCCCGACTCCTCGCGCACTACTTGAGGAATCATCATGCCAATGTCTTCTGTGTCCAAGAAACCCACCTGGGGCCGGAGCAAAGCTTGCCAGCGTTGGCAGGCTGGGAAGTTCATAGATATGCCTGTTCTTACTCTACCCATTCCAGGGGTGTGGCAATTTACATTCACCATTCACTGAACTTCAAATTGCATAAAACACTTACAGATACAGAGGGTTGGTTTGTCCTGGTGGCGGGGGAGTTTGCGGGCTGGTCGGTCCTATTTGCAAGCATATATGGCCCCAACTATGATTGCCCTGACTTTTTTCTGAATTGTGCTATGCATTTGCGTACATTTCCAGGATATGAGGTGGTCTGGACGGGGGATTTCAATGTGGCTTTATCTTTGACATTAGATATGTCCTCCTCGGCTCAGATGTCCCTCTCTCATGCGGCTATTAAATGGTCGTCTATTGCCTCAGACTTCTCCATGGTCAATCTTTGGCGCCTTCAACACCCTAACTCCAGAGAATACACCTTTTACTCGAGTGTGCACGGGAGCTCCACCAGAATTATATTTTCTCTTCTCCGGATCTGGCTCATTGCGTCTCTAAAGCTCTGATATTACCTCATACCTTGTCGGATCGCTCCCCTGTTCTCGTCCTTCTCGATAACCCTACCAGCCTCTCTAGACAACACCGGTGGAGATTCAGAGCTCAGGCTCTGTGTTAGGCAGAAACCTGTGCAGTTCCCTGAGGGACCACTGCAAAAGATTTAAGACTACAGGTGTTTGGCAGCAAACCCACTTGGTAGCAGTCTGTACCACACAGATTCACTTGGTAGCTGTGGCTGAGCAGTCAGACTTCCCTCAAGAAGAGTTAGGCAGTATACAGAGCATACAAAATAGGTACAGAAATACAGTAGCACAAGCAAACACTGACCAGAGCTTGGGTGTAAAAGTATATAATTATTTATTTAACACACACTTATAAAACACACTAGCACTAAATTGGCAAGATAAGTTCAAAACACAATCACTATTATCATATGTAGATCCCTGATTACTTGTTGGACAAGTCTTAGTTAACACCACTTATTTCCAGACAGAGGTGAGTGCCTAACGTTCGATGGCACTCCAACAAGTTAAATAAAAACGGAGGGAAAAGCAGAATTATGGAAGCACACACACTAAACACTTTTTAAAGAACCACAGCAAGTTAGGAAGGCACAGTCTACTGGTGAACAAGGAAGTTTAGGTGCCAGGCCAACTTTCAAGGGAGCCAGGCGGAAGATGCCCAAGATCAAACAGTTACACAGAGTCTTTGAAGTTTGTGGAGGTAGTTCGAAAAAGGTTTAGTTCAGTTCAGAGAATTTAGCTAAGGTGTCCGAGGCTAACCCAGGTTCGAGAGACGAGGATTTAATACACCAGGTTCAATCGGTTGCAAGGGAAGCCAGGCAGAACACGGTACCTTAAATGGAGAGGATCCTCCAGCGGGGGCAGTTGTTCCTGGCAGCGGGTCTAAGTCGCAGCGTCGTCCAGAGGAAGAGAAGATCTCGTCGTGGAGAAAAGATGAAGGTCGTTGCACTGCCAGGGAAGAAACCAGCCGCAGAGTTCTCCGGTACAAAGGTACTACCCTTTCGGTTCGCGGTAATGGTGAAAACATGGTATCCCGATTGCCGGGGTGCTTGGCACAGGCAAGGCGGCCACGAGATGCTCCAGGAAGGTGAAAAGAAGGTAGACTGATTATCCCCACCAGTCGAAGGAAGAAGACTCTCCGGGCTGGAGATCTCCTCTGTCGTTGGGAAAAGTGGTGAGGCGGTTCAGCAGGGCTCCACCGGTGGTGTCGTCGTCGCAGGCCGGCTCAGCTTCTCCCTCCTCGGATTCTTTAGGTCCAGTGGCGACGTCTGAAGTTCCAGTCCCCAAAGCCCTGCTTTTATGTAGCACACTCCCTTTCAATTCAGCCTAGCTGTCAAACATGCTAAGTGGTGAGCCGGCCGGCTCACCACTTGGGCCAATCACACAAGAGTGCGACTTGAGTTACCAAGGTAACTCAGTCCAGGGTGCATAAACCCCCTCGAACACCCCCGGTGGTACCCAGACAGAATGGCACCACTTTTGGAGGCTTCTGTGGAGAAGCCTGCCAAAAAGTGGAACAAAGGGCTCGACTTGGGTTGGAGTCACAGAAGAGAACACAAACGCCATTTTAGAATAGAGTTCTGGCAAAAAATACCAACCGGCGAATTAATATTAAATAAATAAACCGGCGGTATGTTCGAGGCTATAAGAATTAAATAATTAAAGTTGGTAGCCTCGAACAATGGGAAAATCCCTTAGAGATATATTTGCGGTCAAATATAAAAAGTAGTATCCACTGCCACCAGCCAAAACTCGATCGGGGGGACGGAGACATGCCCCCTCGAACAACAGACCCCGGGGCAATCGAATTGCCCCGACCAGTACGTCCACAATATGATGGTTTGTACTGGTTTCTGTTCATAATTTGGGACTAGCAAAGCCAATGGTGACTTTACATGCCCTGGGAGACAGTAGTCAGTCCCAGGGTATGGAGTCTATGTTGGGGGGGTCGCTACGACACCCCCGAATTACGGCACGGAGGGTGCTGTGTAACCCACATCAAAAAACCACATGAGACCCTATGGAGTAAAAGACCCCATAGCCCATAAAACACATGGAAAGTTAAAGGAACACCTCAAATCATGTCTAAGAGTGGGAGCAAAAGAATCTCACTCTTAGCAGGAGAGCAAAAAATAAACCTCAAAAATCCAGCAAAGCTGCTGGGGGACTCACTAGGTTTGGGAAATTAGCCTTACAGAGAATTCTCCCTAACACTCTGGAAGACCTAGCGTTCCCCGAGTATACCCGTTGGGCTATAGATGAATTCTTTCAAATAAATGCAGATTCTGTTCCAGACCCCAGGGTAGTATGGGAAACCTTTAACGTGTTCATACTGGGCTGGTGTATTTCTGAGGAAGGGGGGAGTTCTGATAAATATTCGCAGGGCCATAGCATTAAAGGAAAGGGAATTGAAAGATCTGGAGCTGAGTTTGGCGGGGTCTAATTCCCCGGAAACTCAGGATAGCATTGAGGATAAGAAGAGGGAAATTCAGCTTCTTTTAGCCGACGAAGACAGGTTTTTGGGGGACCCGATTATAGCTTCCAGGTTTGTGGAGGGAGATCGTCCTTGCAAAACGCTTGCTTAGGCTATTCGCCAGGAGCGCCATCTGCGATCTATAGTGGAAATTGAAACTACGGAAGGAGTGTCTTCCAGGGATAGTGGTAAGATTAATGAAACGTTTCGGGGGTATTATAAAACGATATACACCTCTAAAACAAGAGCATCTCATGACGATATCACCCGTTACTTGAATAGGGTAGCACTGGGGTGGCTTGACCCAGCTGTAGGGGCTTTGTTGAATGAACCTCCAACGGATGAGGAATTGTTTTAAGTTATTCAATCTCTTCCAAATGGTAAGGCCCCGGGAATAGATGGCATCACTGCTGAGCTGTACAAGGCATTCCCGGCTTTAATAATCCCTCATTACATTAAATGTTTGAAGTGTTTGCTTCATCCGGGGTTCTTCCCCGAGTCCACTAGGACAGCTTTGGTAACTGTCCTGCTTAAGCCAGATAAGGATTCCAGATATTGTGCATCGTATAGACCTCTGTCGTTGGTAAATACGGATAATAAGATTATCGCTAAACTGTTAGCAGATGGGCTTCTTCCTCTCATGCCAGCCTTAGTTCTTCTGGACCAGGCAGGATTTATACCGGGCCGGTCTACTCAGAACAACCTTCGTAGACTGTTGACTCTGATGCACAACATTAACCCTGAAGTCCCTATTGCAGTTGCAGCACTCTATGCCGAAAAGGCATTCGACTCTGTCGAGTGGCCCTTTCTTTTCGAGGTCCTCAGGAGGGCTGGGATGGGCACCACGTTCTTGCAGTGGATCCGCTTGTTGTACACTGCCCCAAGGGCCCTGGTATATACTAACGGTATCCAGTCCGCTCCTATCTTCCCTTCGAGGGGCACTAGGCAGGGCTGTCCCTTTTCCCCTATCTTATTCGCTTTAGCCATAGAGCCAGTGGCCTGCGCTCTTAGGGAATTTCATGCCCATAGGGGGGTTTCACTTCGGTCCCATACGTCTATTGTTTCCTTGTACGCGGATGGCACGTTAATATACATAAAGTACCCGCAAATCAATCTGAATCCTGTGGTGGAGGAGATCCAGGAGTTTGGGGCTCTGTCTGGTCTTTGTATCAATTGGGCAAAATCGGAGGTGCTTCCACTTACCCCCGGTGTCTCCCCTACAGATATCGGCGACTCTTGTGTGGCATCCACTAGGCATCCGTTATTTGGGTATCCGGGTATCCACTTCCCCAGTTAGGCTTTACGAGGAGAATTATCTCGCTGCCTTAAAACTCTTGGAGCACAGAGTGGACACGTGGTCCTGCCTTCCTCTTTCTCAGATCACTTGCATTGCATTGTCAAAGATGGTGGTGTTGCCTAAATTGTTATATGTGTTCAACAATGTACTGATTTGGCCTCCGGTTTCTTTTTGGCGACGTGTGAAGACCTTGATGAATAAACTGCTATGGGCTGGGAAGCATCCTTGCGTCTCCCTGGAGACTATGTTTCGTCCCTATTCCCAGGGGGGAATGGATGTGCCAGATCTTTATTTATATTATTTGGTAGCACAGGCGCAGTATGCTGTGTGGTGGTGGTCCCCCTCAGGTTGACCTACCGCATTCTCGTTTGGAGAAGGCCATCGCGTACCCCGACGATCTTAGGGGTCTCTTATGGGCTCTGCGGAAGAGATGCCCCAAGGCTGAGGTGCAGCCTGTTGACATCACTATCAGAGCCTGGCACCGGCTCGCGGAGTGGACTGGGTTGCCCCAGTGGTACGCTCCGGCGATTGCCATATACCGCGTTTGGGGCATCCCGCTCACACATGAGAAGGTGTTTATTCAACACTTCTCTAACCTCCAGATTCATTCTTTGGGGGATGTTGCGCCAGACGGTAAATTTGTGCTCTGGGACGATCTCACGGCAAGGGGCCCTTGGAACCCTATACCACAGCTTCTGTATTTTCGGTTGAGGGAGGTGCTGAGAGCCAGGTGGAGTGAGTTCCTGGTTGCCCTTCCCCCTTCCCCTCTCATTTCATACGCCACTGAGCCAGCATCCACCAAAAAGCTAATCTCTACTCTGTACGGTATGGCCCGAGAGGCTCACCCTTCTTGTACTGATTATAGGGGTAGGTGGGAGAGCGCCCTGGGAAAAGTGTGGTCCGAAGAGCAGTGGAGCCAGGTTTGCACTCAGACCAGGGACATTTCTGTCAATTGTAGATTTCGCTTGATACACTTTAAATTTTTACATCAGACAAACTTTTCCCCTCTGAGAATACACAAGATGTTTCCTCGGCAAGCCCACGGAATTTAAGAGGAGATGTGAAACCCCTGCTGACTTTCTTCATGTGGTGTGGTTGTGCCCCTTGGTTTATGCTCTCTGGTCGAGTATAGCAGAGGCTATGTCAAGTATGATTGATATTGATATCGCCCTTGCCCCCGAATGCTGGTTGCTGGCGCTGATGGATTTTGGCTCCGTTAGCCAGGGACGCCTTGTTGGCATGGCTTCTGTTGTGGCCAGGATGTTGTTGGCACGGAAGTGAGGAGCCCCGGCGCCGCCCACGTTCCAGCACTGGCTCATACTGATGCCGTGCTATGAACACAGAGAGACTCAGTACAATTTAACGCTTCCAACTGCCAGCAAACCTAAAGACTACTGGGGCCCTTTCAGGATGTTAGGCAGAAACCTGTGCAGTTCCCTCTGGGACCACTGCAAAAGATTTAGGACTACAGGTGTTTGGCAGTAAACCCACTTGGTAGCAGTCTGTACCACACAGATTCACTTGGTAGCTGTGGCTGAGCAGTCAGACTTCCCGCAAGAAGAGTTAGGCAGTATACAGAGTATTCACAATAGGTCAAAAGAACATAGTAGAACAAGTAAACACTGACCAGAGCTTGGTGTAAAAGGGATATAATTATTTATTTAAAACCACATCTAGTAAAACACACAGGCACTAATGTTAAGCAGTTCAAAAACACGGTCACTAAAAGATATAAACTCCCTTAAAAGAATATTAGACAATTCTTAAGTAAAGCCCCACTTATTTTCAGACAGCGGTGAGCGCTTAACGCAGATGGCCCTCTAATAATTCGTTTTAAAAAGGGATAGAAAAGCAGATATAAATTGAAACAGATCCCAACACTTTTACAAGAACACAACCAGAGAGGAAGGCAAAGTAAAACCATGAAGTTAGAGTTCAGAAGGCCAGATCCACTTTAAGGGGATCAGAAGGAAATGTGGCCAAGGTCACACGGTTGAAGTGCACAAAAGTCTTGAAAAGGTTCAAAAAGAGTTGGACCAAAGTAAGGGACCAGTTAGATGGTCAAGGCGGCCAGCCCAGTCCAGAAGGTTAAGGGATTATTATGAACTTGTAGCAATCTTTAGAAAGGGAGGCCTGGCGGACACAGTACCTTAAAGTGGTGAGAATACTCCAGCGGGGGCAGTTGTTCCTGGCAGCGGATGCAAGTCGTTGCTTCGTCCGGGGGAAGAGAGGATATCGTCGGGGAGGAAGACAGGAGTGCGTTGCACTGCCAGGGAAGAAACCAGCCGCAGAGTTCTCAGTTAAAAGGTGCGGTCCTTTTATTCGCGGTCCAGTGGTAAGTGGCTATCCAGTTGCCAGGGAGCTTTGCACGGGCAATTTGACCACAAGACGTTCTGGGATGCGAGGAAAAGAAGGTAAACTGGTTCTGCCCACCAGTCAGGGGAAGAAGCCTCTCCAGCCGGGAGATCTTCTCTGTCGTCGGGAAGTGGTGAGTCGGTTCCGCAGGGCTCCACCGGTGGTGTCGTCGTGGTAGGTCGGCTCAGCTTCTCCCTCGTCGGATTCTCGGGTCCTGTGGTGACTTCTGAAGTTCCAGTCGCCAAAGCCCTGTTTTTATGCAGCACACCCCCATTCACTCAGCCTAGCTGTCAATCAAACATGCTAAGTGGTGAGCCGGCCGGCACACCACTTGGGCCAATCACACAAGAGTGCGACTTGAGTTACCAAGGTAACTCAGTCCAGGGTGCCTAAACCCCCTCCGACAACCCCTGTGGTACCCAGACAGAGTGGCACCACTTTTGGAGGCTTCTGTGGAGAAGCCTCCCAAAAAGTGGAACAAAGGGCTCGACTTGGGTTGGAGTCACAGAAGAGAACACAAACGCTATTTTAGAATCGAGTCCTGGCAAAAAAATACCAACCCGTGAATTAATATTAATTAAATAAACCGGCGGTATGTTCGAGGCTATGAGAATTAAATAATTAAAAGTTGGTAGCCTCGAACAATGGGAAAATCCCATAGGGATATATTTGCGGTCGAATATAAAAAGTAGTATCCACTGCCACCAGCCAAAACTCGATCAGGGGGACGGAGACGTGCCCCCTCGACTAACAGACCCCGGGGCAATCGAATTGCCCTGACCAGTACGTCCACAATATGATGGTTTGTACCGTTTTCTGTTAATAATTTGGGACTAGTAAAGCCAATGGTGACTTTACGTGCCCTGGGAGACAGTAGTCAGTCCCAGGGTATGGAGTCTATGGCGGGGTGTCACTATGACACCCCTGTGTCACTGCACGGAGGGTGCTGTGTAACACACATAGTAAAAACACATGAGACCTTATGAGGTAAAGGACCCCATAGCCCATAAAACACATTAACTGTCAAAGGAACACCATAAATCATGTCCAAGAGTGGGAGAAAAAGAGTCTCATTCTTGGCAGGAGAAAAAAACAAACTCCAGAAATCCAGCAAAGCTGCTGGGGGACTCACTAGGTTAGGAAATTCAGCCTAAAGAGAGAATTCTCCCTAACACAGGAGTTATATGGCTAGGAAGGAGGAATCGGAAGCGGACTCAGATTTATAGTCGATGGAGTGGTGATTCTGTGATGTTTCTTACTCTACTTGGGCTGGGCAATGTTATGGTCGCAATTTTGGGATGGTGGTGTGGTGATGGGGTTTAATTTCTGTCTATATCTGTTTTTAGTTATATGGCTTTTTTTTCCTGGGTGCTAAAGTAATTTGCTGATAATATGGTTGGGGAGATGGTGGGGAGGGGGGTGGGCTCCAGGGGGGTTTTGTTTCTCGATATTTAGTTGAGGAGGTTCCTCGTTGGAATGCTGTTGAGTATTGTTTATTGTAGGTCGTAAAATGCAAATAAAGACAATTAAAAAAATAAATAAACAACACTTCTATTAATTCAAAAACCACATGTAAAATACACTACAACTAACCAATTCACTTTGTACGGTATACTTCAAGGTAAGTACCCTGTGTTTTAGCGGACCGGTGTTGTGAAACAAAAGACGTTACCGGGAATCACTTTTTGACAGTAATGACAGTTCAGTCTTACTAAAGAAACGCGTATCCGCGGCAAGAAATGTTACCGGGGCAAAAACACACTTAGCACCCGAGATAACCAGAGAGAGTTGGGGCAAAAATCATAGGCAATACTTTTGTCAAGGCAGGCAGAACCAGAGAACACTCTTAGACAGAAATTCGAAAGTCAATAGGGCGGAGCCAGTGTCAAGTGGAACCGGGTTCCTGTTGCCGAGGATCACACAGTCGGATAGTTCACGATTCAACGTAGCCAGGAGTACTTAGATATTGTCAACAGAGGAAGCAAAGGTTATAAGAAGGATGGAAAACAAGGGCAAGCCTTGGAGATGAAGAAAAGGGATTCAACCAAATTCCTCGAGCAGAACACAGTACCTTATTCAATGAAGAAGCTGGTGCCACAGCAGTTGTTCCTGGTAGTTTCCTGCAGACCCACGGTTTCTGGAGCTTCGATACGAAGGACGACGTCTGGAGGGGTCTGCACCACACAGGGATGAAGCCAGCAGCAGCGACTGTGAATAAAAGGTGTGCTCCTTAAAAACAAGAGAGGCTCTTCAGCTGGCTATCCGGACCACTACAGCAGTGTGCAGCGATTTCGACCACGAAGAGGATGCTCTGGCTGTAGAAGATGAGCTGGTTATCCCCACCAAGCTCAAGGGAAGAAGTCTCCGGACTGGATCTTCTCTGGTCGTCGAAGGGTAGATAACCCAGGACTGCAGCAGGGCTTCACCGGGACGGGATAGTTGCAGCAGTCGACTTCTTCTCCGCTTCTCTTCGGTTCTTTGTAGTTCGAGTGGCGACTCTGACTTCTAGCCAAAGAGACCTGCCTTTTATGCGAAAATCCCCCATTCACACAGCCTGGCTATCGATCACGCAGCAGGGGGGTTGTCCGGCCCGGACAACCACCTCAGCCAATCTGGCAAAGTGCAACGTGGGTTTCCTAAGATACCCTGTGCAGGGGGTGACTACACCCCTCCCTCACATTCAGTCCACCTAGACACCCAGGCGCCTAGAGGAGGGCTTCTTGGCAGAAGCCCGCCAGAAGACAGTGAACAAAGAAGGCAAACCTGGTTTGCCGCGCAAAGTAAAACACAAGAAGGACTTTAACAAAAAGAAATGGCGAATAAACCCAACCGGAGCCAAAAGAAAAAGTATTTGGTCAAGCGGGTTTAAGTTCGAGGCTAATATTATAGCCTAAAACAATACCACGTTTATATAGTATAATCGTGGTAGAAATGTTAGGGTAGATACCACTGCCACCAGCCAAGTCTAAATGTTAAAAGAGCGAAACAATGCTCTAGGAGGTACAGATAAAAAGGGCTAAGGATTAACCCTTTCCAGTACTCCATGTAAAATGGGGTGTACTGGATCTGTGGTTAAATGACTAAGTAAAGTTAATGGCAACTTTACCCTTTTCTGGTGGACGGTAGTCAGCCTCAGAAATTGAGTCGGTGGGAAGTCCAAAAGACAACCCTGTGTCACTGCACTGAAGGTGCTGCGTAACACATAAAAGAAGGGGGCTACTGAAGTGGTGTACTCCAGAGTTCACAATCACAAAAACAGATGAAATACACATGACAAAACACAAGTAAGAGTGGGAAAAAAGGGTTACCCTCTTACTAAGTGGAAAGCAAACTCCAGAAATCCAGCAAAGCTGCTGGGGGACTCACTAGGTAAGAGAAATTAGCCATAGAATGAGAATTCTCCCTAACGCGGAGGAGGTAAAACACTGGCAAGTCTATGCTTGGCGACACATAAAATTCAGACACTACCTTGGGCAGGAATACCAGTCGCATCTTTAGTGATACCATCTCCTTGTGAAATCGGGGGAAAGATGGCTTACAGGACTGTGCCTGTAGCTCATTAACACATCTGGCAGACGTGATAGCCAGTAAAGAACAAGTTACTTACCAAGTGGTAACGTTCTTTCAATTGGATGTTCCTCCAACATATTCCTTATCTTAGATGTATTCCATCCAGCTTTGCTGTCTTCGGAAATTTTTTCGGCAGAGAGTGCCGTGCGTCGATGTCGTCGAGTCGATGGTCCCTCGACGGCCTCCGTCGAGCGTGACGTCATCGGGTGTATAAGTAGCACGCGCGGCGCCCGTTGGCCTCAGTTCTGTTTTTCCCCCCTTTTTTTGTCTGTGACCTTGTACTGTATAGATTGTGCTGGCAGACAGGTATTAGCCTTGCGAGATTTGAGATGGCAATAACCCGGAAAAATCTACAGAGGGGTAGGCTGGGAGGGCGATGAGGAATACGTTGGAGCAACATCCAATCGAAAGAACTTTACCAGTTGGTAAGTAACTTGTTCTTCGAGTGGATTGTGTCCTCCAACGTATTCCTCATTTTAGATAGACTCCCAAAGCAGTATTTTGTATATTTTCTCTGGAGGAGAGGTCAGATTCTGAGAAGGTGTGCAGTGAAGACCAAGTTGCTGCTTTGCAAATGGACCTTATTGGAAAACCTCTTTGAAGGGCCGTGGAGGAGGCGATGCCTCTGGTGGAATGAGCCCTTAACCCTTCCGGAGGGTCTTTCTGAGCTAGTCTGTAGCATTCTGAAATGCAAATTACAATCCAGCGTGAAATTGTCTGTTTTGTTACCGATTGACCCAGTTTCCTTCCTGTGTAACCTATAAACAGCTGGTTGTCCACTTTAAGTCTCGAAAGTCTAGAGATGTAAAAGCTTAAAGCTCTTTTCGGATTCAACCTGTGTAATCTTTCCTCCTCCTTCGAAGGATGGGGTGGAGGATAGAATGCAGGTAAAACAATCCTCTGACTTAAATGAAAATCAGATATTACTTTTGGTAAAAATGATGGTTTAACCATCAATACAACTCTGTCCTTATGGAACACAGCATAGGGTGGCCCAGAAGACAGTGCCTGCAATTCGCTCACTCTTCTTGCTGATGTTAGAGCAACCAAGAAGGCTGTTTTCCAAGTTAGTAATCTTAATGGACACGTGTGCATAGGATCAAAAGGAGCACACATTAAGAATTTTAGGACTAAATTTAGATCCCAGATCGGTACTTGAAATGGGTGAGGAGGAAACACATTAGTGAGTCCTTTTAAGAATTGTATTATCAAAGGAATTTTGAAGTAGGAGCATTCTTCTGATGAGTGCTTGAAAATGCAAAGCCGCAAGGTAACCTTTTATTGTTCCGATATTCAGACCTCTATGTGCTAGGGTCAGAAGGAAAGATAATACTTCCGGAATAGAACATAGAAAAGGATCGACATTCTTTTCTCTGCATCAGTTGCAAAACTTTTTCCAACGGCAACGGTATAGAGACTTTGTTGCTGGCCTTCTTGCCGAAAGCAACACCGCCATAACGTCATCTGGAAGGTTCCAATCCCTGTATCTCAGCCTTTCAGATACCAAGCATGAAGGTTGAGCGTTTTCACCTCTGGATGGAGAACCTGACCCTCCATTTGAGAGAGAAGGTTCTCTCTCTGAGGAAGATGTACTGGAGGACAGATGGACATGTCTAGAAGGTCCGGGTACCGCGTTCTCCTGGCCCAATCCAGGGCAATTAGGATCATGCGGCTCCGAAACCTTCTCAGCCACCTGATGACCTGAGGAATGACGGGAATCGGAGGGAACGCATACAATAGTGGGAAATTCCACTCCACCATGAACGCATCCCCCAGGGCATCTCTCGGGGAAATTCCCTTGAGCAATACCTTTCGCATTTTCGGTTGATTCCAGTTGCAAACAGGTCTACTTGAGGGGTTTCCCAAAGGGCGAAGATCTCTTGAATGACTTCCTGAGCCAGTTCCTATTCGTGGGATACCGTGCTCTGCCTGCTCAGAGCATCTGCCATCATATTCTCTTCCCCGGCTAGATGAATTGCCGTTAAAGAGATTCCCTCCTGAATTGCACAATACCAGAGCTGCATTGCCTCTCTGAACAGAGGTAGTGACCCCACACCTCCTCTTTTGTTTAGGTAATGCATGACCACCGTATTGTCCGTCATTATCAGGACATTCTCTCCCCTGACAGATGGCAGAAAGGCCTTCAGCGCTAGTCTGATCGCCCTGAGCTCTAAAATATTGATATGTAGTTTGGACTCCGATGGAGACCAACGACCGTTGATTGTCAAATCGTTGGCATGAGCTCCCCACCCCATGAGTGAGGCGTCCGTCACTACTGTGATCTACGGCATGGTTGCCAAAAAGGTTCTCCTTTTAGGATGTTCTCTGTACAGGTCCACCATAAAAGATCTAGTCGGACCCTGTTCGGAATCTGAAGAAGATCCGCCATTTGACCCGAAAATTGAGAACACTGAGTCTTTACAGCCCATTGGAGGGATCTCATCCTCAAGTGTGCCTCTGGCACCAGGAAGATGCAGGATGTCATGAGGCCGAGCAACCTTAAAAAGTCGTAAGCCTGGAGATTTTGGGCATTTTGAAATTTGTAAACCATCTGAAGAATGTCTTGAGCCCTCAACTTGGGACGCGAGCTCTTTCCCAAGGACGTGTCTAATACAACTCCTATGTACTGAAGCTGTTGGGAAGGTGTCATCTGTGACTTCTTGAAATTGAGGGAGAAGCCCAGTTTGTGGAGGAAGTGGCAGGTGACTTTCAGATGATCCAGTGCTTGCTCGGCAGAACGCGCTCTGATCAACCAATCGTCCAGGTAGGGGTAGACATGAATCCCCCCCTCTCCTGAGGTGCGCTGCCACCACTACCATTAACTTGGTGAAGACCCTCGGGCGGAGGTCAACCCAAATGGCAGGACTCAAAACGGATAATGTGAGTCGCCAACTACGAACCTCAGGTATTTTCTGTGTTTGAGATGAATCAGCACATGAAAATAAGCATCCTGGAGGTCCAATTACACCAACCAGTCCTGAAGTTGAAGGGCCTGAAGGATCTGAGAAAGGGTAACCATCTTGAACTTGGCCTTTCTGAGGAACTTGTTCAAGTTTCTTAAGTCCAAGATGGGTCTTGTTAGGGAGAATTCTCTGTTTAGGCTGAATTCCCTAACCTAGTGAGTCCCCCAGCAGCTTTGCTGGATTTCTGGAGTTTGCTTTTTCTCCTGCCAAGAGGGAGTCACTTTTCTTCACACACTTGGACATGATTTGAGGGGTTCCTTTAACTGTTAATGTGTTTTATGGGCTATGGGGTCTTTTACTCCATAGGGTCTCATGTGTTTTTACTATGTGTGTTACACAGCACCCTCAGTGCAGTGACAGAGGGGTGTCATAGTGACACCCCACCATAGACTCCATACCCTGGAACTGACTACTGTTTCCCAGGGCATGTAAAGTCACCATTGGCTTTACTAGTCCCAAATTATTAACAGAAACCAGTACAAACCATCATATTGTGGACGTACTGGTCGGAGCGTTTCGATTGCCCCGGGGGTCTGTTAGTCGAGGGGGCACGTCTCCGTCCCCCCTGATCGAGTTTTGGCTGGTGGCAGTGGATACTACTTTTTATATTCGACCGCAAATATATCTCTATGGGATTTTCCCATTGTTCGAGGCTACCAACTTTGATTATTTAATTCTCATAGCCTCGAGCATACCGCCGGTTTATTTATTTAATATTAATTCGCCGGTTGGTATTTTTTTTTCCAGAACTCGATTCTAAAATGGCGTTTGTGTTCTCTTCTGTGACCCCAACCCAAGTCGAGCCCTTTGTTCCACTTTTTGGAGGGCTTCTCCACAGAAGCCTCCAAAAGTGGTGCCACTCTGTCTGGGTACCACAGTGGGTGTGGGAGGGGCTTTAGGCACCCTGGACTGAGTTACCTTGGTAACTGAAGTCGCACTCTTGTGTGATTGGCCCAAGTGGTGAGCCGACTGGCTCACCACTTAGCATGTTTGATTGACAGCTAGGCTGAGTGAATGGGGGTGTGCTGCATAAAAGCAGGGCTTTTGGGACTGGAACTTCAGAAGTCGCCACAGGACCTGAGAATCCGACGAGGGAAAAGCTGAGCCGACCTGCTACGACGACACCACCGGTGGAGCCCTGCGGAACCGACTCACCACTTCCCGACGACAGAGAAGATCTCCCGCTGGAGAGTCTTCTTCCCCTGACTGGTGGGCACAACCAGTTTACCTTTCTTTTCCTCGCATCCCAGGACGTCTTGTGGTCGAATTGCCCGTGCCAAGCAACCCGGCAACCGGATAGCCACTTACCACTGGACCGCGAATAAAAGGACCGCTCCTTTTAACTGAGAACTCTGCGGCTGGTTTCTTCCCTGGCAGTGCAACGGACTCCTGTCTTCCTCCTCGACGAGATCCTCTCTTCCCCCGGACAAAGCACCGACTTGCATCCGCTGCAAGGAACATCTGCCCCTGCTGAAGTATTCTCACCACTTTAAGGTAGTGTGTCCGCCAGGCCTCCCTTTCTAAAGATTGCTACAAGGTAATAATAATCCCTTAACCTTCTGGACTGGGCTGGCCGCCTTGACCATCTAACTGGTCCCTTTCTTTTGGTCCAACTCTTTCTGAACTGATTTCGAGACTTTTGGGCACTTTGGACCGTGTGACCTTGGACACATTTCGACCGGAGCCTCTTAAAGTGGGTCCGGCCTTGTTAACTTTGACTTTACGGTTTAACCTGCCTTCTTCTCCTACTGTGTTCTTCTGAAAGTGTTGGGAACTGTTTCTATCTTTGCTCTGCCTTTCTCTCCCTTGTAAACCGATTGATTAGAGTGCCATCTTTGTTAAGCGCTCACCGCTGTCTGAAAATAAGTGGGGCTTTACTTAAGACTTGTCTAACTAATCGTTGAAGGGAGTGTATATCTTTTAGTGACCGTGTTTTTGAACTGCTTAATATTAGTGCCTTTGTGTTTTATTAGATGTGGTTTTAAATAAATACTTATATCTCTTTTACACCAAGCTCTGGTCAGTGTTTGCTTGTTCTACTGTGTTCTTTTGACCTATTGTGAATACTCTGTATACTGCCTAACTCTTCTTGAGGGAAGTCTGACTGCTCAGCCACAGCTACCAAGGGAATCTGTGTGGTACAGACTGCTACCAAGTGGGTTTACTGCCAAACACCTGTAGTCTTAAATCTTTTGCAGTGGTCCCAGAGGGATCTGCACAGGTTTCTGCCTAACAGGTCTCAGTCCTCCGTCCTTTTTGGGGATCAGAAAATAAGGGGAGTACCATCCCTTGTTCCTCTCCGCTGTAGGAACTGGTTCTATAGCACCTTTCTCCAGCAGGGTTAAAACTTCCTGCTGTAGGAGCGGGTTTGAAGACTTCAAAGGGTGTCTCCCTGGTGGATTGCTTTGAGGTTGCGTTAGAAAAGGAAGGCAGTAACCTTGGGCTATTATTTCTAGAGCCCAAACATCTGAAGTAATGGCTCGCCATTCTTGCAGATGCTGCGACAGCCTGCTCCCTACAGGTGTTTTGTGATGCAAGTCCTCAAAGCGGTTTTGTGGCGGATGTTGCAGCCGCTGATGGCAGAGAGGCTGCAGCTGGAGCTGGTTTAGCACGTTTTCCTCGTCCACCACGAGTGGCCTTTTTCTGGCCCCTTTGACTGGCCATTCCTCTCGCCTTTCCCTATGAGGTGTAGTAACGATAGGATCGTCCCCTTCATGACTGTCCTTGCGCACGAAAAGGCTGAGGTTGCCTAATAGCAGCTCCTAAAGATTTGGCAGCTGCTTTTGAGGTCTGCAACCTCCCAAGGCTCTCGTCAGCCTTGTTGCCAAAAAGGTTAGAGCCGTCAAAAGGCATGTTCAGAAGGCGGTTCTGTACGTCCGGTGCGAAACCCGACTTCCGTAACCACGCAAATCTGCACATTACCGTGCTAGTGCCCATGGACCTGCTTACACTAGCCGCAGTGTCCAATCCAGATTGAAGGGATTCCTGCATGGCTTCCTTTCAATCTCTAAGGTTGGCTAGGAACCCTTCCCTTTCTTACCCTTCTGGTATGTGCTCCGCCGCCATTGCAATGCACTCCCAAAGAGTGTACGAAAATTTTGCCAAGGCACATGTGGAGTTGGCAGATTTTAATGCCATGCTCCCGGCTGAAAATACCTTCCGTGTCCAACCACCCACACGCTTATCGTCCCTGTCTGGAGGGATAGATGGGTATGCAAGTTTGTTGGAAGCTGTGGCTGCCTTTATGACCAGACTCTGAAGTTGGATGTATTGACAGATAGCCGGGGTCGCTACTGGCTGGGCGGTATTTTGATGCGAGGGACTTATTTACCAGAGGAATAGAATCCAGAGTTTCCCAATTCTTGGCCACCCTGTTTTATAAGGCTACATGGAAGGGAAGTACTGGGTCTTCAGTAGGACCATGGTCCAATATGTCTGTTAAATCATCTTGGACGAATTGGGCTGGTGGTTTTGCCCATCCGAAGTAATCTACCACATTGGTCATTAACTGACGGTAAGATGGACTGGAATGCTCTCCTGGATCTGGTCTACCAAAGTCATTCTCAGGAGAAGTGTCAATGCCACTTGCATTGTGTAAAGATTCCACCAAATCTCTCTTTCTGCTTTCCTCTGAGATAAAGCATTCTGGGACATTTGGGGTACCATATTCTAGCCGAAAAGGTACATCTTCCTCATCAGATCTCTCCTGTTCCTCAAAAATAGAGCTCAGGGATTTGAAAAACTCCTTTCTGGGGAGACGCTTGAAAACCTTCTCTGGGAGAGGAGGAGGAAGAGGTCTAGTACCTGGCTCTGAGGACAATACAGTTTTTGTAACCTTATCCTTCTCTTTTTCTGGCTTCCCTGGCTTGGCTAGAGCCTTTGGCGTCAACGTCGATAACGGCGTCGACGACACCGTGGTCGTTGACAGGGTCTGCTTCGAGGGCATCGAGGCGACCTTCGAAGATTTTCCCTTCGAGGTATGATGGGTCTCGGACGGCGTCAGTGCCCTCGAGCGGTCGACTCGACTCGAGCGTTTTTCACTCGGCGTCCTGGAAGGTTCCCCATCCTTCCTTTTTCGATCACCTGGGCTCGAGGGCGCGAGAGTGTCGGAGCGATGACGCTCCTGGCTGGCTTCCGAAGAAGGCGCGGACTGAGGCTTTTCTTTTTCAAACACCTCCATCATTTTGACCCTGAATGCTTCCCACTCTTCGGTAGATTAATGTTTCGCGGGGCATTTCATCTTTTTTGGAGACTCGTCTGGCGACGAGGTGGAGGGAGACCTGTGGCGTCGTTTCTTCGATCTTTTTGACGAAGACGAGCGATGGGAATCGCTACGGGACCTAGATCGATGCCTTTCGCGTCGAGGAGAATTTTCCTCACGGGATCTCGACTCGACGCTAGAGGTTTTTCGATCGGTTTTTCAACCTACCTGTAGCTTTCCTCTCCTCTCTCGCAAGGCCATCCCCGTCACCGCCTGACACTTCGTACAGGCCTCCATGTCGTGGCCTTCTCCGAGGCACCATAAACACTCCCGATGCAGGCCCGTGATCGACATTTTTGACCTGCACGATTTGCACTTTTTGAATCCCGATTTCGGGGTTGTGGTCGGCGTCGATGATGAGGACATATTTCGTTATTATATATTCTCACAGAACTCGAGGCGCGCCAAATGTCTGAAACAACGTATACTGTGGAAAAACGGAACTGAGGCCAACGGGCGCCGCGCGTGCTATTTATACACCCAATGACGTCACCCTCGACGGACCATCGACTCGACGACATCGACGCACGGCGCCCTCTGCTGAAAAAATTTCCGAAGACAGCAAAGTTGGATGGAATACATCTAAGAGGAAGAATACGTTGGAGGACACAATCGACTCGAAAAGCATTTTACAGTGTGAGCAACCCAATTGAACATTAGTGCATGGGCTCAAACAGAGTGGCCATCAAGAGAGTAAAAATCAGGTTAAAATCACAGTCTGGAACAACAAACAGATTGGGCGGGAACCTAATTTACAAGGCCTTTCAGGAATCGGGCCATAACTGGGGTCGTCAAGAGAGATCCGTGCTCCGCTGACCACTTAAAAACAGACAAAGCAGCCAAGTAACTCTTGATTGTTTTAACTTGAAGGCCTGCACTGAAGTGGTGGGGCAATAAATCGGATCAATCTTGCATTCCCTGCACCACACCTCAAATCTTCTCCATCTGCATGCATACAGAGATTTTGTAGATGATCTGCATGCAGCTAGTAATACCTCAAGTACCGCCTCCGAGAGGTCCCAGTCATCATACCTCATCCTCTCAAGAGCCATGCATGTAGGTTGAGGGAATCCGGGGTCGGGTGGAGCACTCAACCCTCCGACTGGGCACTGAGGCAATTGGTGAGGTTGAAGGTGGTCAGATCCAAGAGATCTGAGTACCACGTTCCCCGTGTCCAATCCGGGGTGATCAAGAGCATGGTTGCTCGAAATCTCTTCAACCTCCCCGAGAACCCAAGGGATGATAGGAATCGGGGTAGGGGTGTGGGCGAGGGCGTAGTGAAGAGGCAAGATAAAATTCAACAGAAACGCATACCCAGTGCAACGTTCGCTGGGAATTCCCTCTGTAAATACAGAAATCATTTCTCCTGAAGCTGCCATATTAATTTGCATTCAGCAAGACTAAACCATTGTTCACATTATAGCATTATGTTCGTCTTAAACCGATTGCTTTGTGTGTCCACACACGAGCCCTAGGGTTCTGCTTTGAGCACACATTACTGATAGATTTAGGAATGTTCCCCCTGCTCGCTTTTCCTGTAAATGCAAATATAACAACATCTGGTAGGTTTCTTCCTTCCCCTCCCACAATGTGCGGCCTCTGAGTCAGCATGTGTTCACCAACCTTTGAGTCCCCTTCATGAATAATGATTGTTCAACATCTGCGCTCTTTCCCACAAACATAAACATAAAACCGTCTACATTTGGCATTTCCTGGAATGTGTGTGAAGGGGAGTTTTTGTCTGTAAAATGTATGTCCTGCTTTTGTTTAAAAGTCCATAAAAGGAAATGATTATTGTTGCCACGGCAAGATATGCGTTGTTTGGTAAGATTGCCCACTGTATCAAATTCAATGAGATGCTTGTTTTGCACGTCCATGTGTGCCAAGGCCATATCTGCATCCTGCACATGTTATGACATGCCCTGTTAATTTATGTTAATTAATAGCCTTTAGAATGAAAGTGTTTACTCACCGCAATGTGTGGGATTACAGCCAAAAGTGTTTGGCAGGAAATTGTATGTCTGGAAGTGTCCCGTTTTCTTGCCAGCCATAGAGCCGAATGTTAGCATTTCCTATAAAATGTATTGACTCTGTAATGTTAGTAGCTCTCACAAGACAGCATCCCTATGATGAGGTCCTGTAGTCGGCCCTTCCGAGGAAGCCTTTGCCTTGATTGCAATAAATGATTGTTACACTCGCTTACTGGTGCGTTTATTTGACGGAGACCTCTGACTAGTAATTTAGCATTTACACCTCGAGCAAAACTGTTTGCACTTCCTGTTGGACTCTGTGGCGAACAAAACCACTTTCGGGGAACTGCAGAGAGCAAAGACCTCTAAGAGAACTTCCTGGCACACTTCCCACTCGTGTGAGACTGAGCTCTGCCTGCTCAGAGAAATTGCCAAGGTGTTCTCTGTCCCCGACAGATGAACTTCCGAGACCTAGATTTGGTTGTCTCGCAACCACAACCACAGCTGAATTGCCTCTGCGCAGAGTGGGCGGGAGTGCACACCACCCTGCTTGTTGAGGTAGGGCATGGCCACTATGTTGTCTGTCAGTATGAGGCCATGCTTCCCTATGAGAGACAGGGCAAAGGCCCCCAGGGCTAACCTGATGGCCTGCAACTCAAGCCTGTTGATATGCCACATGGCTTCTGATGGAGACCAGATGCAGATCACCTGCAAATCCTCGCAGTGGGTGCCCCAACCCTTTAGGGACGCATCCGTGACCACCACTCGGGCCTGGGGCCAAAGAGGCCAGAAGGGTTCCCCCGCCAATAAATTGCTGTGTGTTCCACCAGCCGAGTTTGCGGACTACTTGAAGGGTCACTGAAAGGCGATCCGTGAGAGCTCCCATATACTGAGACCACTGGTCCCTCAGGAGCCACTGGAGGGATATCATACGCAAACTGGACTCTAGAACTAGAAAAATACAGGAGGCCATGAGACCCAAGAGGCGGTGGAAGGAAGCCGCTGGAAGAGTGGCGTGTTTCTGAAACAAATACATCATCTGGGCTATGTTGCTGACTCTCTCCTCGGGAGGAAAAGCCTTCCCTACCCGGGTGTTTAGGACTGCTCTGATGAACTGAAGCCACTGAACTGGTGTCAAATGGGACTTCAAGGTGAGGGAGAAGTGTTAGGCAGAATCCTGTGCAGTTCCCTTGGGGACCACTGCAAGAAGATTAAGACTACAGGAGTAAGCAGTACACCCAATTGGTAGCAGCCTGCACCACCCAGATTTACCTGGTAGCTGTGGCTGAGCAGTCAGACCTCTCTCAAGAAGAGTAGGGCAGTATGTAGAGTATACACAATAGGGCTAAAAACACAGTAGAGCAAACAAACACTGACCAGAGCTTTGTATCAAAAGTATATAATTATTTATTTAAAACACACTTTAGGCAATACACTAGCACTCTAAATCAAAAGCAAGTTAAAACACAGTCAGGTAAAGTATAGCCACCTCCATAACTATTAGACAAGTCAGAGTTAAAACACCACTATTTGTTAAAACAGATGCGAGCGCGTAACCAAGATGGCACTCCAATAGTTAAGTTAAAGGGAGAGAAAAAGGCAGGGCATACAAATAAAACAGTTCCCAACACTTTTAGAAGTTCAAAGCAAGGGAGTAAAGGCAGTATACACTGTAGAGCCAAAGTTCATAGGCCAGGCCCACTTTAAATGGAGCAAAGCGAAATGTGCCCAAGATCACACAGTTTAAAATGCACTAAAAGTCTTTGTAGAATGTTCAAAAGAGGTTGGGGTGATTCAAGAAGTAAAGTTAGAAGGTCTGGGGCCAACCCAGTTGGAAAGCCAAGGATTTAAGGGTCACCTTTAGCAATCCGTGGAAAGGGAGGCCAGGTAGAACACTACCTTAAAAAGAGAGGAAGCTCCAGCGATGGCAGTTGTTCCTGGCAGTGGTTGCAGTTCGTTGTTTCGACCAGGGGAAAAGAGGATCTCGTCGAGGAGGAAACTTGGAGTCGATGCACGGCACAGGGATGAAACCAGCCTCGGAGTTTGTCGGTTAAAAGGTGCGTTCCTGTTATTCGTGGTCAAAGTGGTGAAGCTTGGCTAAACAGCCGCCGGGGTGCTTGGCTATACGGCCGCCGGGGTGCTTGGCACGGGCGATTCGACCAAGAGACATCTTTGGAAGGTGAAAGGGACAAACTGGTTGATCCCACCAGCTCAAAGGAAGAAGACTCGTCCAGCAGACGATCTTCTCTTGTCGTTGGGAAAGTGGTGAGTTCGTTGCAGCATGGCTCCACCGGTGGTGTCATTGTTGCAGATGGCTCAGCTTCTTCCCTCTTCGGATTCTTAGATCCTGTGGCGACTTCTGAAGTTCCAGTCCCAAAGGCCCTGCTTTTATGCAGAAAAACCCCCATTCAACAGCCTAGCTGTCAATCAAACATGCTAAGTGGTGAGCCGGCCGGCTCACCACTTGGGCCAATCACACAAGAGTGCGACTTGAGTTACCAAGGTAACTCAGTCCAGGGTGCCTAAACCCTCTCCCACACCCCCTGTGGTACCCAGACAGAGTGGCACCACTTCTGGCGGCTTCTGTGTGTGAAGAAGCCCGCCAAAAAGTGGAACAAAGGGCTCGACTTGGGTTGGAGTCACAGAAGAGAACACAAACACCATTTTAGAATCGAGTTTTGGCACTGGGCCAATCAGAACAGAGAGCGACTTGGGTTTCTAAGGCAATCCAGTCCAGGGTGCCAATTCCCCTCCCCACACATCCTGTGGAACCCAGATAGAGTGGCATCATTTGGAGGGCTTCTGTGGAGAAGCCCGCCAAAATAGTGGAACAAAGGACTCGACCTTGGTTAGAGTTACAGAGACGGACACGAACGCCATTTTAGAAAAGAGTTCTGGCAAAAAGACCCAACTGTTGATTTAATATTAAATAAATAAACCGGCGGTATCTTTAACATTGCACCAAAAAGTGGTGCGTTTAAAATCAAAGGGAAAATCCCATAGGAAATATTTTGGTGGAATATTTTGCGTGGTAACCACTGCCATCAGCCAGAAACTCGACAAGGAGGGACTGCACAGTGCCCCCTTGAAAACAGACCCAGGGGCAATCTAATTACCCCCTTCCAGTACTTCCACACTAATATGGTTTGTACTGGTTCTGTTCACAATTTTGGACTAGTAAAGTCAATGGTGACTTTACATGCCCTGGGAGACAGTAGTCAGTCTCAGGGTATGGAGTCTATGTTTGGGGGTCACTATGACGGTATACAGTTCTTTTGCCGCAGAATTTTTCGTCGCTGGACTTTTCATTGCTGTTTTATTATCGAAAAAAAATCGTTTTTTGGGGGGGGGATTTAAAAAGTAAATAAATATTTGTGGGTGAAAGGGAATAATTTTTTTTAAAAAAAAAATGGGCTTGGGGAGTAACCTCCCCCAAAACCCCCCCCAAAAAAACCGATGAGTTTTTTTCGATAAAAAAAAGGGCGATGAAGTCTTGCGACGAAAAATCCCGCAGCAAAATAACGTAGAACCCACTATGACACCCCTGTGTTACTGCACTGAGGGTGCTGTGTAACACACACATAAAAAATAGATGATATCCTATGGAGTAAAAGACCCCATAGCCCATAAGCACACAAAGAGTCAAAGACATACCTCATATCATGTCTAAGAGTGGGAGGAAAAGAGTCTCACTCTAAGCAGGAGAAAAAAACAAACCCCAAAAATCCAGCAAAGCTGCTGGGGGACTCACTAGGTTTGGGAAATAAGCCTTATAAGAGAATTCTCCTTAACAAGAAGCCCAGCCTGTGCAGTAGTAGGCAGGTGTCCTCTAGATGAGACAGGACCTGACCCGCTAGTCCAGATACAAAAATATATTGACTCTGGATCTCCTGAGTTCAGTCGCAACTACCACCATGAGCTTGATAAGACCCTTGGCGCGGAGGTCAACCCAAAGGAAGCACTTTGAACTGATAGTGCTTGTCATCTATGATGAACCTTAAGAACTTCCTGTGTTTTTGATGTATCGGCACATGGAAATAAGCTTCATGTAGGTCTATTGAGACCAGCCAGTCCTGTAGTTCCAGAGGGTGGAGAAGCTTCCTTAATGTCACTATCCTCAATTTTTCCTTCCTCAGGAACTTGCTCAAGGCCCTGAGGTGCAGGATGGGACAGAGACCTCCTCCCTTCTTGCGCACTAATTAATACCGGGACTACCAACCCAACCCTCTCTGATCGGGAAATAGCTCTTTCGCGGCACCCTTCGACAACAGGGTCCTCAGTTCTTCCTGGAGCTCCTGTTCTGGTTGGATTGGGGGAGTTCTTTCTAGAGGCCTTTTAGAAAAGGCAGACAATAACCCCACTGAATCAACTGCAGGGCCCAGGTTATTTCCTGCCACTGGGACCAATGCACTGCCAACCGTCCACCAACCGGTGCATAGTGGGAGGGGAAAATCAAAGCTGCTTAGAGGGCGCGAGTGACCCTGCTGCTACTTGTTGGCCTCTAGAGGACCCTCTGCCCCTTCCAGGGCGCAAGAAGCACCTCTGCCCTTGCCTGGCTTGAAGGGAACTGCACGCCTTCCTGTCATAGGGCACATAACGTCTAGGTTTGGCAGTCTGCGCCGCGAGGCCCAATGATTTAGCAGACAACTTTGATTCCTTGAATTTCTCTAAGGATTTGTCTGCTTTCTGCATGAAAAGCATGTCACCTTCAAAGGACATGTCCAGCAACCATTTTTGAACATTTGGAGAGATGACAGAAGTTTTTAGATAGGCTTGGCGTCTCAATACAACTGCTGAACCCATTGCTCTGCCACGCAGTCTGTTACATCCAGGCCAGTTTGTAATGACTGCTTGGCTACCTCCTTCCCATCCTCAACCAGCTGTAACCATCTGCCCCGCATGGCACCCTCAGGGACGTATTCAGAAGCATGTTCTACAGCCTTCCTGTTAGGGAGAATTCTCTCTTTGGGCTGAATTTCCTAACCTAGCGAGTCCCCCAGCAGCTTTGCTGGATTTCTGGAGTTTGTTTTTTTCTCCTGCCAAGAGTGAGACTCTTTTTCCCCACTCTTGGACATGATTTATGGTGTTCCTTTGACTGTTAATGTGTTTTATGGGCTATGGGGTCCTTTACTCCATAGGGTCTCATGTGTTTTTACTATGTGTGTTGCACAGCACCCTCCGTGCAGTGACACAGGGGTGTCATAGTGACACCCCACCATAGACTCCATACCCTGGGACTGACTACTGTCTCCCAGGGCATGTAAAGTCACCATTGGCTTTACTAGTCCCAAATTATTAACAGAAACCAGTACAAACCATCATATTGTGGACGTATTGGTTGGGGCAATTCGATTGCCCCGGGGTCTGTTAGTCGAGGGGGCACGTCTCCGTCCCCCCTAATCGAGTTTTGGCTGGTGGCAGTGGATACTACTTTTTATATTCGACCGCGAATATATCCCTATGGGATTTTCCCATTGTTCGAGGCTACCAACTTTAATTATTTAATTCTCATAGCCTCGAACATACCGCCGGTTTATTTAATTAATATTAATTCTCCGGTTGGTATTTTTTGCCAAAACTTGATTCTAAAATGGCGTTTGTGTTCTCTTCTGTGACTCCAACCCAAGTCGAGCCCTTTGTTCCCCTTTTTGGCGGGCTTCTCCACAGAAGCCCTCCAAAGTGGTGCCACTATGTCTGGGGTACTTAGGAGGGGTGGAGGGGAATTTAGGCACCCTGGACTGAGTTGCCTAGGCAAAATATAGAATGCATCGAATCGAAGAAACCTGATCTCAACAGCGGCAGAAATGAACCATTGCCGTCTGTCGGTGCCGAGGGCTTGAGAATAGGTTTCGAGGCTGAAGCTTTTGATGCCAATGTTCTTTCGGCACTGAGGGACGCTCGGATAACCGATGGGCGTCATGTGCCTCGGCCTTATGGTTCTCTGGCTACTTATGCCTGGTAGGCATACATTTTCGACGCGGATGTCGACAGAGTGGCTGGCTTTGGGTCGGGAGCACTGAGCGCCGCTTTTGCCCCCAAAGCTGGCTGGTCGGGGGCTGGAGCCGCACCTACAGTAGCTTTCCTCTTAAACATTTCTAACAATGAAGTTTTAAAATGTTCCCACTTTTCCCCAATGGTTGGCCCCATCGAGGGCTTACATTGTTTTCCGACGACAAGCTGGACTTGCGAAGACGGCGGTGATGCTTCTTCCGAGAGGAAGACGATGAATAGCTCCTGCAATGGGACCGTTTCTTGGTTTTCTTGCGATGTCGTTCCTTCCCATTGTCGAGAGTGGGCTCCTCAGTCTCAGCCACCGAAGACCGACGAGCGACCGTGCAGGAGACTTGGTGCATGGTTCGCCCAATGCAAGTTTCCTGGCCTTCTTACGTAGGGATTTTGGCTGCATCTTTGCGCACAACGCACAGGCCTCCGTGTCATGACTAACACCTAGACACCATAGACAGGCATTGTGGGGGTCGGTCAGACATTTTAACCTCGCAATCGCGGCATCGCTTGAAGCCAGAAACCCTATGAGATGACACTGTCGAGATTTTTGAAGAAAAACGTACAAATAGTACAAAAAGAACATTGAGTAAACTTGAGTCGTGTTCCCGATGCAGTGTTTAGAAAAAAGGAACTGAAGCATCGAGCGTAGTAACCAGCTATTTATACGACGTATGACGTCACTTCCGGATCCGATAATCGAGAGCCAGACAAGACGGATCGACGGCCGAGTCGAGGTCCACCACGCCTCCGGTCAAAAAATTTCCAAAAAGCAGAGCTGGATGATGGATATCTATCGTGATGAGGAATCTGCAGGAGAAAAGCAATCCATTGAAAATGACTTACTCGCAATGTTCCCTCTATGATTTCTTCTCCCACAGATTCCTCATCTTGATAAATACACCAATCAACTTGAGCTAATCTAACATTTTTCGACAGGGGGGCATAGTATGGCCCAATGCCATCTCATCGAGTCCACTGTGTCCCGACTCCAGTGCTCCTAGATCCCGGATGTGACGCTGGCACCCTTACTTAGAGCATGCACTATGCCCCCATACCTCAATTCCTCACCTTATTTCCTCCCGTGCTCAGCAGCCGAGGGAATCCGTTCACGGAAAACATACAAATAATTTTCAAAATTAACAGAAATATCAAAATTCTCTTTAATATAACATAGAACAGCCCCAATCAGGCAAGACAAACAGATGCTGAGGCGTGCAACTGCGCAAGCTATTCTTGGGCAACTCACCACAAGAAGCCCCTCATAAGCGTTCGGAGCAGTGAAGGAAGAGGAGGGTGGGGGGGAGGGGGGGGAGGAATCTGTGGGAGAGGAATCCAAAGAAAGAACATTACCGAAAAGTAATTTTTCCTTCAACGATTGCATTATCTCACGGATTCCTTATCTTGATCAGTCTGCTAAAGCAGTAATCTGTACAAGGAGGTGGGCTGTAAGCTCTTAAACCAAAACAATCTGCAAAATTGCTCTGCTAAAGTGAGCAGCCCAGCCTGGGGTCAAATCCAGACTATAATGTAGAGTATGCAAAGAGGCCCTTGTGATGCCCAGGCAAATATCTTTAACAGGCGCACACCTCTGCAAAGCTGACGAGGCAGACACTGCCCTGGTAGAGTGTCTTTCGAGATCCGACGGAACTTCCTTTCCTTCGGTCTGTGAGAGCCAGGAATGAGACACAGACACAGAGGAGAAATGTTTGTGGCTTTAAAATTTTATTTAAATGAAAAAGGGGTTGGAAAGTGCCTCACTATCCCTAATCTAATAGGAAATGTCCTACCTCAACCAAAGGCTAAGGAGTCTGTCAATGTTAAGATGTCCAAATAAAAGTAAGTCTGGTGTCTGTAATCCTTGTCTGGCCCTCACACTCTAAAATAACTCTAAGGTGTAAAGGGTAATGTTTCTAGTCTTCATAAAGTGTTCAAAATGTTCAAAATCCAACAAAAAGGGTTTCTTCACAAAGTTCACGGTTCTAGGAAGAGATTCCATCTCTAGTTTCTTTGCCTAAAACAACCAGTTCCAAAAAGAATCCCCTAGGACATGGCTGCCTTCCCCAACGTTTCTCTTCACTTCCAGTCCCAAAGGTACCTTTCTTCCTAAGGACCTTTCCTTTCATTTAAGCACTTTGTTCACATTTCACCATGTTATATTATTTTTCTTTAAACTTCCTCTTCTAACGCTTTATAGTTCATATATATTGCTTTCCTTCCAACGGTTCACACAATATTTCACAAACACTTGTCTTCAACTGGCATATTCTCCTGCCAGGACTTTGACACAAATACCTGCTTTTCCAGCTAGGAATTTATTGATTCCCTTACAGTTTAACAAATACTTTCACTCGATTAATGGCTTCCCATGTGCTTTCCCTTTGTATTTACATGAGGCTTAATAATTTATTATAGCATCAGCCTTCTCACTTATGGATATTACTTTCCTCATTAGCCACAAGGTTCCCCTTGCTTTCATTACTTTCCTTTCAATTTGTTTCCAAGTAACAGCTTTGATGCGCTGACAACCCAGTAACCCTTTTAACTTTCCCTTGGCTTACCTGTTGCCTTTGGCTTTGCTTTGCCTTTGCCTGCTTTGCTGTATTGGCTCGCGTTGTGCCCGGTTAAGCGCAGCCTTGGTACTGTTCCTGTTTCAACTGTGCTGTTCTCGCAGCGTTTCCCTTCCTCGCAGTGAACCACTGGCACCTCCTTCTCTTGTCTCCAAAGTCGGGCTGGTCTCTCTGCTGGCTGCAGCTGTTCGTCTTTCCTCCCGACTGGAAGGCAAAATCCACGTCTCCAGCTTTCTCTGTTCTTTCTTCTCTTGACCTCTGTAGGAAGGCATGGTATCAGAAGCACAACCGATACAAGGAATGTAGTTTAAGGGTTTTTATTCAACTTTGCATGGGTTGGAAAACACCTATTCTAAACCTAATTGCTAAGAATGGGAGCAAGCTACAACCATCAAAATAGAGAAAACCCTCTCCTAGTCAGGTTGTGTCAAAGCAAAGATGGCCTATACTAAAATACCTTTTGCCAAACCTTACTCTATATAACAAAAGGGTGTGGGATGAGGACGTGTATAAGAAAAACAGTGAATAGCGTAATGAAAAGGTCCAAGGGGTTTGGTAGTTCAGGACTGCTAAACTGTAGCTTCCCCTTCCCCCATGTTTCAGCATGGGACAAGGCAGAACAGAAGTCGAGCTTGGATTACACTCGAAGCTCGTGGCACATGGAAGCAGTCCTTTCCGCAAGGCAAGTCCTTCCTAAGCAAAGTCTCTCTTTCAGTGTCGATCAAGAATCTCTCCACTGGGAAATATCCTGCTGTACAGTTCAGATGCTTTAACGTTACAAACAACTAATACTTCAGGTACCCCCTCCATCGGGATCAGACCTTTCTCTTTTCCTTTATGACGTGGACTTCCCTCAGCTGTGCTCAAGCCCATGTACTGTCTCACAAATAAAGGCTCACCTCTATCGGGCGCAAGCCTCTTCAACTTAATGATCAACAACAAGTTGGAAGCCTTTCCATTGTGCAAAGGGGTTTTGCTTCACTTTTGCATGACCACTTTGAATTTAGTTCATTCAGTTCTGCACTTTCACTTAAAGACACCCTGTCAGACACATTCGACCGGACACCCTAGGTACCGGACCACCCCTCAGTAGCTTATCCTTGAGGTTTTCTGTTCCTCAGCAACTCCCTCTTGCTACTTAGCCTTCGCTCACATCTTTTAACATTTTCAAAAAGCCATTCACATTGCAACAATCTTACCTCTCCCAGCCTTAGCTTTAAAGCACACCGGTATCTCACAGTTCTCGCTAGCCGACCGGTTACATAAAGCTGCTTTATCGGCAGCTTCGTTCATCGAGCCAAGGACAATGCTCGGGCGGCTGTAACTCCTCTCTGCCTCCAGGAGACGTGCAGGAGGGCCCCGGATATTGTGCACAGATTTCAAAGCTTTGCTCAGTATTCCTGCTAGGTTTTGCTTGTGCTGTTCGCCGACCATTCAGAGATAGTTGATCACCATATAATGGGGTAAAGGGCCTCTGCCCTCTCACTGCCACGGTCGGGTCTGCCACCACTCCTTTGCGATACTGCTGCCACCATGGAAGTTTTGCTCCTCTGTGCCCTTTGCCTCGCTTTCTGTGTACTCCCATGCTGCGCCTTTTATCACAGTGGGGAAGGATAATGGGATTCAGGTCTGAGTCGCTGTAGGACTGACTCAGATGTCGGGGCATGTTAGACAGACTGGCTGGGTGTGAGTCTGTCTTCCACCAGAGCTCTCTGTCTGTGAAGTAGTGTGTGCGTGTTATGTAATGTAAATGTATAGAATGCAAGTACACCCAAAGGCATCTTCATGCTATGCAGAGTCCACCCAACAGCTCATACCCAGCGTTACCCTTTAGGTAAACAAACGTCTTTAAAGATCGGCGGAAGACTAAGTGATCTGCCGTCGCCCGAAGGTGAAGTGGAAGAGAATTCCAATACCTAGATGCAGCGACAGAAAAAACATGAATCCCCCAATTCGAGAGAGACGTACACGTGGGACAAAAATGGTATATGACTTGAGGGACCGGAGCGGCCGGTTAGGCACGTATTGGTGAAACTTACTCTGCTGGTATTCTGTCTGCAACTTGGCCATAAAAGGCTCAGTGTACAATGCACAGATTGAAATTGAACTCTGAGCCACGGGGAGCCAGTGAAGCTGCCGTGGGGCTGTAGAGATGGATATACGGTATGGAGTACCTACCACCAGTCTGGATGTCGGATTCTGCAGTTCTTGCAGGGGGTGGATCAGATATGTGGGCTGAGCTAAATATAGCGAGTTACAGTAGTCCAATACACTCAGCACTTGGACAGTAGTCCAATACTACAGTTTCATACGCCAGTGCAGCTACCACTGGCGTATGAAACTGTATGCAGAATTCTGTTTACAGTGACCTGATTGACAAAAAGTGGCCACCTGAGACTCCAAAGAAAGCGATGCAGAGATGTTCACCCCCAAGTCTTTCACCACAGAGACCGGAGTGGGAAAGAGACTTAAAGAAGGGGGCCAAAAAGCACAAGTCCACAATGAAGGTGTAGACATGGGGACGACCAACAGGATCGCAGTCGTGTCCCCATTCAATTTAAGCCAATTGCAGGTCATCCACCTCCCCACGTCCTCCAAGCAACTCTGTAGCCGAGATACCATATCAGGATGGGAACAATCAAGCCTCAGAATAATCTGGGTGTCATCAGCATAAGAGCAGCACTGGAGGCCGTGGGAGTGGATGAGCCTAACAAACTGCTGGATGCAAAGAATGAATAACGTAGGGGACAGAGCCGAGCCCTGAGGGATGCCACTAGTCAAAGAAAAAGACAATGAGCGAAAAGGTGGGAGAGAAAGAGTTTGTGTTGTAATCAGCAAGGAAAGCAGAAAACCAGGAAAGTACTTGTGTGGATAACGAGGCTCTGGCCAGACGGGCATGCAAAATGGGGTGGTCAACAGTATCAAACGCTGCTGATAGATATAATAACACCAACACCCCCACTCGCCCCTGGTTGGAGAGACGTGCAAGGTCATCCACTACTGAGACCAGTACGCTCTCCGTACCACGGCCGGGATGGAAACCGGACTGAAAGGGATCAAAGAAGGCAGAGGTTTCCAAGAAGGAGCTGATAAGAGCAGCAATTAAAGACTCCAAAAGCTTCATAAAGAAGGGAAGCAAATAAATAGGGTGAAAGTTAGAAGGACAGGCAGGATCCAATGAGGTTTTTTCAGAAGTGGGCTCACCAGTGCATGGTTTCAGCTGTTTCAGTGTGAAAGGAGGGGTCGGGGGTAAGGTTCCTATTTCAAATGATGGGTAATCAGGGAAACGGGAGCGGGGATACCGTGTCTCACCTCTGGGAGCCGGACTCCTACTCCCCAGGGGCCCCTCACCCAAGTGATCCTCCCGCACTGGTCCACCCCCAAGAACTGGAACCAAAAGCGATGGCCGTGTTCTGGCCACCTGGATGACAGATCCCAAGGGACTAGCTTCCCCTATGCAATGTAGCCACATCAGTTTCAAAAGGGAACCGAGAAAGGAAATCCACGTTCCCTTGGTCTTTGCCATTTCGGTGCTCCGCAGTGAAACAGTAGGGTTGCAGGCCTAAGAACCATTGCATGACTTGAGGGTTATAATCTTTACACTGGCTAATCCAAACTAGTGGAGAATGATCTGTGAGGAGTGTAAACTTCCTTCCTAGGAGGTAGTATCAAAGGTGGGTAATGGCCCACTTGATGGCAAGGGCCTCCAATTCCAGCACAGAGTAATTCTTTTCACATGAGAAAAGTTTGTTACTAGTAAATAAGATAGGATGTTCCAATCCATTGCAATTTTGGGACAAGACTGCTCCTAACCCTGTAAGAGAGACGTCTGTTTGTAATACAAACTCCTTTGAGAAATCTACTACTTTTAGGACGGGATTCTGGCACAGGGTTCTTCTTAGGTTGTTGTAGTATACATCATCCTCGTGAGTCCAATGAATTGTCCTTTCTTTAAACACCTCTGGACAGGGGTGTTGCTAGGTCTGGAAAAGATCTGGTGCTACACTAAAGTCAGCACTGTTGGGACTTGGGGCTAGCTAGCCTTTTAGTTGTAGCCCCTGAGCTTATCCGGGGGCTAAAACCAAAAGACCTGGGGCTATAGCCCCCTCAGCCCCACTAGCAATGCCTCTGGATGCCATTCCGTAACTTCCAACAAGTTGTTGCACCGCTCGGTTCCTTGGACTGAGAGCACCTGGTCGGGATGACATGGGGCTAATCGGATGGCCAACTCTGCCTGATCATCCTATGACAATAACTTGCCCCCTCTTCTTGCCACATATACCATGCTCATGGTTCTTCTCCCTATACATTCCAATTCCGCCCAGAATTGGGCCACAGTGTTAATAGGTATGGCACTTTAGTGGCTTTGTTTACTGAGCCTTCATCCAAAGTTGCTTTATGGCTTTCAGTGTCTTTTTCAGAGTGAAGTGCTGAAAGCTTGGTATGGTTCTATGCATTTTGCAATTTCAATGGCTGTTGCGAGTGTTGGGATTGCACGCGTTCCACATTTCTTCTCATATTTTGTCATTGGTGCACTTGATCATCAGTTGATCTTGAATGTGCTCTTCCTGACAGTGGGTAAATGGACACTTGACTGACAAACCCCTTAGAATTTTAACAAATTCTGCGATGGACTCGTCTGCCTTTTGTTCCCTGGTAGCAAAGTGATAACGTGCCAATATAATATTATCTTGGACCTCATAATTTTTATCAAGTTTGGCTATGCTTTTTTTTATACAAGACCACATCTCCTACGCCAATGGGTTCAGGCAATTTCTTAATAATATCCTGGCCTGCTGTCCCAAGACAGTGATATAGTAAGGCTTATTTCCTGTCATTCGAATAGTTGGCCCCGAACACTGCCAACATGTACTTGGTGAAGCCATCACTCCAATCAGTCCACTGCACTTTAGGCTCACCAGGTGAGTAAAAAAAAACACAGGTCCAGGCACATTGGCCATGGTAGCACTTGCTGGGGCAGACCACAGCCCTGTTTTCATGAGTAGGGATTGGTGGGTGCTGTGCCACTATCTGTCTTGCAATGTCCACTAAATGGTCACATTTATTTTTTAATTATATTTTATTTTCAGAAGTCTTGTTTTATATGTACATACAGCTGATCTGTATTCCACACTTTATTCCTTTGTTTTACTGCAGTGTTGATGCTGCCAAATCATGTGTGGGCAAGTCTTTGTTGAACGCAAGAGAACAGGAGTTCAAGGCGGCGTTGCTGTTACCCTGTCGGTAATGTCTCCATGGAGACGCTGGGTAAACAGCGTGCTGCCATGCAACTGTGTGTAAACAAAATGGCTGCACGCAGATAGAGGCTCTTAGGTTCTTTCCTCTGATGACCGAGAACGTGTTGCGGTTGAATGCAGGAAAGTTCTGTGAGGAGCACCGGCTTTCGGATGCCCTCGCTCTGTGTGGCACGCGTTGCAGTATAGAAACCAAGTGAGATACAATGCTTGTGCGCATCTGCTTCTCACCCGGGACTCCATTCGACTTACCCCCAATGCCGGGGAGTTGTAGGGAGGAGCCTAACACTGTGTATGTAGCGTTCCAGATCCCTGCAGTGTAGCCTTGTCCTAGTGTCAAGGTACATCAAAAAGTCGCAGGAGGCTGCTGCCCACCCTTCCAGCTCATCACCAGTTTGTTAGGATAGAGGCTGCACACAAAAATGAGGTTCAGGATATGTTGTAGGTAAGCAAATGTTTATTCTTAGTTTCAGAAGAAGGGTTCAAAAGAGTGACCTCCAATTCACCCATCTGCCAACTGACACTCAATGGAATCTGGAACCCTTCCTGTACTTCAGACCACCCAGAGATTCCAGGTTCCCTAATGGTCTACACACAGACAGCGACCTACTCATTAAACAATGTTGGTGTGGGACACCAAAACAGTATGTACACTATTTACAGAACCCCTTTTATGTCCACTACAAACGGGTATTCAATCTGCATAACTCATCTTGGGTTGAAGCTTTAGTTCATACAGCGTTCTGTAATTCATGCGCAGCCCGCCCGCCCAGAGCGCTGCAGCTTTCCCCAACACTCACCGGTCTTCGGCGTCCTGCTAAGTCAGCTCCTTCTTCTTCCTTTTGCTTCGTAGGCTGGCGCTCTGACCTCTGCGAGCCCCGCTCGCACCATGGTTGGTACTCTGCATACGCCTGCAACTTCGTTGCCCCTGGGTGGACGTGGACTGCATCCTTTCTATCTCCCACTTGCTTGCAGTCCAAGCTGCACAATCTCCGTCATAGAGACCCCCACACCTCAGGGATGTCGGACGGTGTCCTGGCTCCTCCTCATGTCCCACCACGGCTGCCTCCTTACAGAAAGGGCCCCCAAGGTGTCCCCAACACAGACCTCCCTGTTGCTCCCATTTCTGCACCACTGGTCTCCCTTGACAGGTTGCAGGTGTGGATTCAAAATTCGACTTGCCTGACTATAGTTAAAGGGGCATGCCTGACCCTCAGTACTCTGCAAGCATCTTCCTCGTCCCAGTACCAAAGTGGTGAATGAAGGTTTAGTGTTGATTACTCCTCGTCACCTCTTCCTCGTCCCAGTATTTTCAGATGTCAAATGTGGAGAAATTAGGGGAATTGTTTTACAGTATCCCATAAAGGTCAGGGGGCGGGGAGTTATGTTGGTCTTCAATAGGGAAAGGGGGATACCATGTCTCACCCCTGACCACTCTCTTCTTCATCCCTTTTCTGGTATTACTAGAGTGGTAATATTTCTGGGTACGTCCCTGGTCAGTGAGAGAGGGATATCAATACCCCATAACTGCCTCTGGGATATAGAGTTCTCCCTCAAAGGGAAATGCAGAATACCGCATCTCACCTGAGAACATCTTGTACCCAACCCCTAAGGACTCTCCACCCAGGTGATCCTCCCTTGCATCTCCGCCCTCAGGGAGAGGATGCAATAGCCTTTCCCTGGCCACCTGAGAGGAGGAACAAAGGGGAATAGATGTGAGGATGCCCTCAGGTTTCTCATAGCAGCCACCGTAGGGCGTGTACCCTCAATCTTGCCTCTGCAACCAAAAAACGCAGGCTGCCTTTGGATCAAGGAGGCAGAAAAAGACAAAGGCTGGCAGCATGCCTGTGTGCGTTCTGGAAGCAGGCGACCATCTGCTGAATGCTGCCAACTCTCGACTTCAATGAGTCCCCAGGAATGCTGAGATGAATTGGAGCATATGGGAAGGTGTCACACCGGAGTGCTGAGAGATCGGGTAGAAACCAAAGTCCTGTAGCAGCTGGCAGGTGCCCTCGGGCTGACAAGATCTGCACCAGCAAATGGCCCATAAGCAAATGGCCCATATGAGCCAATTGTCTAGGGAAAGAAAGACGTAGATCGCGTCCTACCTGAGATGGCCCGCCACCACTGACATCAACTTGGTGAACAACCCAGGTGTGGAGGCCATTCCAAAGAGAAGCCCCTTTAACTAGAAATGGCAAGCCCCAGGAACTTCCTGCGCCTTAAATGAATAGGCACACGGGAATAGGCATCCTGTAGGTCCAACTACACTACCAATTCCTGTCTCTGCAAAGCCTGGAGAATCTCCCTCAATGTTGCCATCCCGAACTTGTACTTCTCAAAAATATATTCAAGCCACTGATCTCCAGGATGGGATGAGTGGCCCCACTTCTTGTGAAATACAGATTCTGGGAATACCAGCCCATTCCTCTCTCCAGGAGCTGGGCATCCACCACTGCGCCTTTCACCAACAAGGTGGCCAGCTACTCTCAGAGTGCTAGTTCTGGATCTGAACACGTTAGCACAGAAGGCCTGTCCAGAGGTTTTCAAAGGAGCTAGAGACATTATCCATTTTCTGACCAATTGCAGTACCTAAGCATCAGAGGCCATGTCTTGCCACTTGTCAGTCAAGTCGGAGATACAACTGCCAATGGGAGAAGCAAAGGGGAAGACCTTAAAGAGGTTTTAGGTGGAAGCCTCTGTGGGTGCCAAGGCCACTGACACCGGACTTCAAGGCACCCCCCACCCCTGCCAGGGTGCATCGAGCATCTCCATGCAGTCTTATCTTGGGGCAATTGCATCGTCCTCACGAACAATGGGAAATAGAGAAAACCTCTTCCCCTTGCGACAAAAGCGAAGGAAGGGGATGTTGTGGGCTGCAGGATCACCAAATCTAAACATATGGCTGTAATCCTCGACTCTGAACTTTTCCAAGGATTTGTCCACTTTGGAGCCAAACAAATGCTCACCCATCAAAGGGCATATCTGGCAACTTTACTTGCACCTTCAGAGAAAACCCAGAGGAAAGCAGCCGCAAGTCCCTATGGAAAACTGCTGACCAACCAATGGAACAGAGGAAACAATCCACAGAATTCAAACCAGCTTGTAAAGCTTAACAAGTTGCTTTCTTGCCATCATTTACGAGATTGAGAAAGCCATCTCGGGTCTCCAGCTAAGAGTCAACACATTGGATATCAGGTTCCACAAAATCTGGGAATGTTTCGATGAGCAAGAGGCATTCATTGCGTTTAAAGCCTTAACCATTCTCTTTGAAGGAAAAGCTTTTTTGGCCAAGGCCTCTTATATTTGCCTCTCGATCTGGGGCAAGCCGATATCCAAGCCGAAGGTCTCTAATTAGGTGTGGTTGCTTGCGGTACCAGCCTCTTCAGGGTTATGATGGCACAGTGAAAAGGTATGATCCCCATGCTCTGGCTTATAATTCTTCATAAGGTTCTTATCAACTGCCAGAGCACAGCATGGGTGTTGTCAAAATGCCAATAACAGAGGTACAATCACTACATTATAAGGTAAGGTCGCATCTGACTTTCGCCCTTTTTCTAAGACATTTGTTAGATCGTATTGGACTAGCGGATTCACTAGGGCACCAAAGCCTAAGGCAGCAACAACTATGTCCAACATTTTCTAAAACTACCCACTAGGTGTGCGTGTATAGAGCCGATAGCTGCAAGTCAAGGTCCAGGAACATCTAAAGGCCACTCGCGCTATGAAGCCTCAAAGTCAAATCCATCAATTCTGCCTGATGTGCCAGGAAATCAACCAGGGGATCCTGACCAGGCCAGACAAGGTTTTGAGACCGAAGAAGAAACCAGGGACTGCAAAAACAAAGTCCTCACCCCAGGTCACAGTCCATTCAGAGGCGAAATGCAACAACACTGATCGACGTCCCCGACGCCAGCTTCAAGGGGGCTGTGCATGATGGCAGGCGGCCTGCCTTCTGGAGATTTTTAGATTGTTATGGCCGAAGCTATACTGGTCATGGTTTTAGCAAAAATAGCCAACATTTGGTCCCAAAATTCCTCCCACTTCTCCCTGGATGCATCTTTAGAAGTCAAGGACGTACTGTGCAAACCGTGTGATGAATTACTCTCATCCCTACTAGATCTACGTTTTCTCTTTTCCTTCTTATTAGAAGAGGAGGAATAGGACTGGCAAGACTCACTGCGCAAGCAACATCACTTCGGAATGTTTTGCCATCTAGCCTGCCTCTCATCCCTTTCTCAGGAGTCGGCTCTTCGGTTTGGAACTTCAAAGACTTAGGGAGAGAACAGGTGGGTGACTTAGAGAGAGGTCACCTAAGTGCAAATTGGCAGCCTGATCCCTCAAGGCCTTTGGGTGCCATCGACTGACAGGAGCCAGACTGCCTCTTTTTGCGATCTGTCTCCAGACACCACACACATATTGTAGGTCCGTGATGGACATTTTGAAGCTGCAGTCCCACCAGCAATGCTCCCTGCAAGCTGTGCGCTTGGCCAGCTTCCTTCTGGGTGCTGATCAGAAGAATTTTAGCAGCACACAGACAATTCCCACCAATTCAAAAAGATTGAATAAGGCACAAGCCACAGCAGGCGCCTAATACTTGCTTCCTCGTAAAAGTAAGCTAAATTGTACTAACTAGTCTTGATATTACCTTTTTTTCCAATGTCCTACTATGCAGGCTTGACCTTAAAAACCTAAAAATCCTAAAAACAGAATACACCCTCAAGAGGTTAAAAACCAATATGAAAAAGTGGCTTCACGAACAGAAGATATAGCTAAGATATGCCTGCTCACATTAACCAAATGAGCTTCCCTCCCCACCAAGAACTCCTATACTTGACTCTACCACACTATGCCTACCTTGTCTGTGCAAAAGGTTACCAGACTTGTACCTACATCCACTTGTTTTCTGTTTGTTATAATATGAATGACGTTCAAGCACAAGCATTTCTGTTACTCAAGGTGCCTTAACAAAAGCCTCACCCAGACTATGTAACCCAACTGCCATGTCAGCTCAAATATCAGATATTGACTGTATTAAACAGTTGACTTGAATGTGTAACCTCATCCCATGCTTCCTATTCTTTGTACATATATCACACAAGCACTTTGTAGTGCCCCCTTGCAAGGTAATGCATTACAAAACTCAAATATTAATTTGCTCTCTTAAGATTTTGAGTACTCCATTGGTAACATTACCCTATTAGGGGAGAGCAGCATTGCAATATGATTTACTTGGCCTGCAAGGAATAATGAATATGGGCTATGCCCGGCATTATTCATGTATGTTATTAGGGCAATGGATATTCAGATAATTAGAATGCTTTTGGCACAATCTGCATCCTTTCTAGGTTTTCAGAGTTCCATTAGGCATAGACCTTAACATATTATATGGTAATTTTCTGCTATACAATAACACTGAGCACTTGTATAATCCTACCCAACAATTTAAAGGTGGGGCATTTTGCAAGCAATCTTGTATTCATTTCATAGTATTGTGCACATGCAGATTCATGACAATACCTTAAACTGCGCATAATGACAGAGAGGCTTTAAATATGTTTTGCTTGCAAAGTATTGTGGGTATGCTAATATCCCAGTTATTGTTTTACTACTACAATCCCTCACTTTTTACAGAGCCCAGTCAGATAGTATTGGAGGCTAGCACGGGAGCCGAGGAGGGGTACGTGTGGAAGGGCACAGGAGACGACTCCTCAGGGTGAACAAATCGGCAACTTTAAAAAACCAAATCAGATGTTTTGCCAGTACAGTACAGTGAAGACAATGTGTTTGTTTGCTTAAGGATAGGAAACTCTACTAACAGTCTAGGAAACTGCACCTTCTGTTTCTATTCCCAGCTGCTGAGGGCTTTTCAATATAATCATGCGTTTTATTGCCTCTAGTATCCCCATGCATCTTCTTCAAATTATATCAGTGAATTTCAGATGAGGGGTCCCTAGTTAAAGAAGAAGACACTCAATCTAGTGTACCTCTGACCATTGCTGCTATTGACTTAAAAGGCAAATAGATGGGATTTTCTTCAACGGGGCTGCTGAAGAAACCTCAGCAAGGATCTTGTTGAAATGTATCTAGGCTGTGGTGAGAAAGAGTGGGCAAAACTATAAGCTGCATTACGTGCCCCATCATTTCAACTCCTATGTCACGCTTACAAGCAGGGCTCTGATAAGATTTGCTCCCTATTTGTAATCAAATGATTTTTCTGGGAGTTCATAATTATTCGCTTTGACAGTAGTGCTATTTCATGCTTATCAAAATATGTTCTTTTCCCTAAAGGTTCCTCTTGACATCAGCCGGTAATATTATGAGAGCTCCTACCTATGTCACTGCTCTGCTGGTCATTGGATCAACAAAAATATCAGTGGGCCCTTGTGGGTAGAAGCAGGGAAAAAGCTTCTTCCTATATGTTCATGATTTCACGATTTGTTGGACACATTTTCCTACTTTTAGAGAGTACAAATTGATGGTTGAATGCCATTTGCCAATAAGGCGTATTTGTAGTAAATGTTGTTAGAACTCCCAGGACAAAGTAATGTGGATAGTAAGCAGAGACCAAGGTATTCTGATCATCATATTCTGTGGTGCAGTTATTCTGAAGCAATTATTGTCCTCAAACAAATAGAGGCATGTTCTCCTGGCCCTTGCAGTACTTCATTAAAGTGGCATATGAACTCCTATTGGCAGGTTTTCTTTCACATTCTTTTTAGTTTCAATGATTTAATTTCCTAAAATGGTATTGCATCTACATTTTCGGACAAGCACATCATTTATCAGCGATATTTTTTTTGTGTAATGAACATGAATGTTTTATTTCAATGGCATTAAAAACATTCTGCATGGTCTGTGAGCGGTGTCGACAAACTAATAGCCACATCTAAACCTAGTGTTTATCCTGAGCATACAACGCTTTTTTTGTGCATACACATTTATTCTCTGCACTGGGGTACTTTTGGTAGGTACTATGGCATATCCTGAAGTCTTGGATAGGTTGAGAAGCTCTTCTTATAAATCACACATTTTTAACCTATATATGTTTGGAATAGTTGTTGTAAAATGCACATTTTACACTGATTTGTAAAGAATTGCAGTGGTTGAGAAGGGGAAATACGCTTCCAAACTCTTCGGAGATGGTACCGCACCAAGTACGCATGCTCACTAAGTGGCATACCTTGTTATTCAGTTGCGCACATGGAAAATGTATTTATTTAACTAAACATTTGTATAGCGCAGAGACCACTGACCCCAAGGCTTAAGGGCGCTGACAAACATGTAGCATATACAGGTTAACAATCCGACAAGAAAGAAGTGCGAGAGTGGACAAATGTTCAAAAAGCCAGCAGATGTTTACTTAAACAGGTGTGTCTTCAGTACTTTTCTGAAAAAACGATTGGAGTTTTCCACCCTCAATTTCAAGGGAAGATTATTCCAAGCCATGGGAGCTGCAGAAAAAAAGGCACAAGCCTTAGCTTGCGATAATCTAAATGCCAGGACAATAAGCTGAGATTGATTATTGGATCTGAGATTATGTTTGCTCACCTATGGCCTTAGTTCCTCATTGAGATAGGTAGGGCCAGAATTTTTCAAACAATTGAAAGAAATAGATAGAAGCCGAAAGAGAATTTGTTCTTTAATACGGAGCCAATGAAGTTCCCTTCTAGCCTCAGAGATATGGTCTGACCTTTTCTTGTCCAGAACAACCCTAACCGCGTTGTTCTGCACCACCTGCAGTCTATTCAGTTTGCAGTTTGGGAGACCGGTCAGCAAGCTATTACAATAGTCTTCGTGTAGCTTATCAATGCTCTTGCTAGCGTTTCCATACTCGTTTGTGAGAGGAAAGGGCGGGCATGAAAGTGTAGTTTAATATAATCGGAGGACAAAGCCACCAAGCTACCAACCTGTGCTTTCATGTTAAGGTTGCTGTCAAGATAGATACCCAGAGTCTTGACATTTTTCTTAACCACTATAACACATTCATCGATTACCAATTTGGAGTATTGGTCTTCAAGTTTACGAATCTTGGGATCAGTTCCCACAAGCATAAGCTCTGTCTTGCTTGTGTTAAGAGCCAATCCATTGGAGAACATCCAACTTTGGATGAGCAAGTAAATCCTGTTGATATTAATTTCATCATCCAAAAAGACACCAGTGTGTTACGCTCACCTGATCTCTGCGGGGACGTTGGGGCACGGTTGGAGCCCTCCCTGTACTTGGCTCCCTTGGATCCGGGTTTATCCCGAGCTGCTGTAGTGTGGACTGCTCTGGTCACTGGCAATGCCCTTGGGAGAAGGTAAGAGGCAGTGAAAATGCTGCGGCTGAATTGCGATCCCCCTCGAACCCCTCGTGCCAGAATGAGAGGAGCATGCGTTTTCCCATAAACTCTCACCTGTTTTGTAAAGATGAGCTCTCCGTCCTGCTGCTCTTCAGTAGGGGCGCTGTAGATAGACCTAGTTGTTTCACTGGTCCGTATATGCGATGGCCCAGACTGGCTGCGACCAATCCACTTTGAAGGTAAGTGTTCCTAACAATGATTATTGTCTGTATGCTTTTGCAATGTCTTTCCCAATGATTATTGTCCGTAAATCTTAGAATGTCTTTCCTTTTCCCAATAGGTGTGAAGATGGCCACGCTGCGTCGCGGTGTTGGAAGTGAGTCCACACAGTGCCAAAAGGGGAATGGAGTGGCCCCACTAGAAATTAAGTACGGTTTCAAGGTGGTACGCAAGCCTTAGGTATTGGAGGGCCAAGCGTTAAATGTTTATGCAGTTTCAAACTTCGTGAGTTCCTTTTCTCTTGCAGGGATAGCCTGGCGTCGGATGATGGAGAGCGGCGATCCGAGAAGCTGTCAGCGGCTGATAGATGGAAGATCTGTGAGGATGCTGGATGAGAAGAAGACTCCCGCGTAGGTGCGCTCGGACAGGTGAGGATGTAGATGCTGAGTTGAAGATAGCTGCGCTTTGAGTGATGGTGTGGCTGATTCAGGTAAAATGCACGTCGCAGAGGCAGAGTTGAAGTAGCTGCCCTGTGAGCGATGGTATGGCTGGATTCAGGTAAGATATGCGCTGAAGATGCAAGCTGGAATCAGGTAGGTGCGTGCTGAAGATGATGTCCAGGACCTGATGAGAGGCGTGCTGAGCTGGAAACAGGTAAGAGCTTCAGACGGCGGTAAGCGTTACGCTGCACACAGCAGACTAACGAAAAGCCTCCACATGCGGGTAGGGCTGGCTTAAATAGCCTGGCCCCAGCCACTCCCCTTTAGCTCTGCCTTGTGGCCCTACCTCACCCCTTCCATGGACTTCTGCATGTGCCTTCCAATGCTTTCTAATGGCCACGCCCAGCCTGGGTGCACGTGCTTTGGACACAGAGTGTGCAGAGCACACTTCCTTATGAGCCTGGCGCCAAAGGCACCAGGACAGGGTCCATTTGGACCCTTTGGAGGATGAAAGTGATGGCCCTTGATAAGTGGCCATGACAGCGATAGGTATAATAGACTGAGTATCACCTACATAATTTGTAAACTCTATGTTATTACTGTCCAAAAAGTCAAGGAAAGGCACTGTAAAGATGTTATAGAAGATGGGAGAAAGACAGGCTCTCTGAGGGACGCCTTGAGTCAGTTCCTTGATGTTAGCATCTGCCAGATTGCTGCTCACTCTCCAATGGCGATCTTTCAAAAAAGAGTTAACCCAATCAGCTGCCGACATTGAGAAACCTGTGACCTCCCTCAGCATAGAGACCAATACAGTATGGTCTACCAGGTCGAAGGCGGTGGATAGGTCAAACAGCATCAGCATGCTGTCGTCGCCTTGGTCCATATGTCGGAGGAGCCTAGATTTCAAATCCAGCAGAGCGGACTCTGTGCCATCCTTTTCCCAAAAGCCGTACTGTCTCTTATTCAATGTGTTACCATTTCTCAGATGAGCCAATAGTTTAATATAAGCAACTTTGCCCAGAATCTTAAGGAGAAATGGGACAATAGTTAAGTGGGTCATCAGGGGAGAGATGTTTTTTTTTTTAATAATGGGGTCACCCAGGAGTGTTTGATACAAGTGGGCACCACACAATCCCTGAAAGAGGCAATTACGAATTTACAGAGGGTGGGGATGAGCGAGGTTGCCAAGCTTTAATTGTTAAGGCAGGACAAACACCTCCCATACAGATAGAAGGTTTAAGATTTTGGATTATTACTGTAAGGTCCTCCTAATGGGGTTGAAAAGAGAAGAGTTCATCTTCCTTCCAACATTTGGGGGGGAGTAATGGTGTCTTTGAGACCCTTACAAGATAAAGAAGCTCTAGCTTCTGCGATACTTTTATTTATTTTATTAAGTTTAGCATCCATGGCCTCCTGTACTTGGTTGCACCACCTGGAATCTTTTGTAATGGTGTCCTGCATGGTGGTCTTTTTTGTTTCCAATTATTTAAACACTTTAAAGAGTTCCTTGGGAGTGGACTGGGCTTTGACAATCCGATCATCAAGCTAAGCTCTTTTTGCAGCAATCACTGCTTTTTTAAAAGCTCTGACATGACTATTATAAGTTTCTTTGTCGGCTTCAGACTGAGATTTTTTCCATTTATAAAGTGCTTTAGTTTTCGCACTTTTAAGTTCTTGAAGAACATGAGTAAACCATAGATTAGGTTCCCCGATAACTATTTCTTTATTAGAGATAGGTGCTAGGGTATTACCTGCATCTTGGATTGTAACTTGATAAGCTGCAGTGATATCTTCTATCGAGGAATCGTCTTTAATCATGCTATTAAGTGTATTGATCCATGGATCAAGAGATTCATGCGTCCATTTTTTGAGATTTCTACTACACATAGTGCTGAGAGCAGGTTTCTTATTGTCGATTTTGTCTGAGGTCATCTCAAAGTAGATAAAAAAGTGATCCGGCCATGGGCAAGGACTCACATCAATGTTGGTAGGGGTGGTGTTAAGACAAACCAACCAATCAAGAGAGTGTCCTTTCACATGTGTAGGCACGTTGATAAATTGGGAGAAGCCTAGATTAGATAGAACACGGTCTAATAGTTTGGCATAAGGGGTCAGTACTGTCTCCTAACCAATCATTCAAGTCGCCCAATAAAAGGACATTAATAAAGGTTTTAGAAAGGCTAATAGCACATCGGATAGCTGGTTACTAAAATCCTTGATGGATTCTGGTGGCCGATAGACAAGCATAATATTTAATGTGTTCTCTGCATGCATTCTAATTTTCGCATTGGAGTATGTCACAGTTGTCAATATTACAAATATCGACTTTCCACATAATTAAGGAGTCTTTAAAGATAAGGGCCACTCCACCTCCCGTCCCCTCTTTTCTGTCTTGGCAGAAAATAATATAACCGTCAGGTATAGCCAGTGCTAGGGTGGGGCCTGAAGCTGGATGATTCCAAGTCTCTCTGATAGCACAAATATCTATTTTATTTGAAGAAATATAAGATGAGACTTCAAGTGCATGTTTCAGTAGGGAGCATGTGTTAAGTAATAAGCATTTTAAAGTGCTTTTGCATATAATATTTTCTGCAAGGGGTATGGTCTGTACAAGGGGGGGGAGAGAATTTAAGAATGTCTGCACGAAAGCTAACCATTCCTGCACTTAGGAAAAAACAATTAAAGGGAACATTGCCCATCAGCATTTGAAATCAGAGAGTGTGGCATCAGGAATAACATTTTTGGAAGAAAAACATTCACAAAAAACATTGTGCCAAACTTGTGGAAAAAAGAAACCGAGGAGGGGGTGCTTTATGCATTTTGTATATGGACTGTCGACATCATGTACGGAGTCACAGAGCATGAACATTTTCGTGGACAGCTGGAGAAGGTGTCCATGGAAGTACACTATGCCCCTTTTTGAAATGTTCACAGAACAGCAGGTGCTGTAGAATAGGTATCCAGATCACGCTTCTGTGGGATGCAGTCCTTTGGCCACTTCTTTTGATACAGTAGAAAAACATTCTGAGACTGTAAGCTGAATTCTGCCTTGTATGTAACGGTTTACATTGTACCTTAAAATGCTTTTTGAACATTTTCGTGGAGAGCTGATGCATAGACTGTGGGAACAACATTCATCAGAAGGAACATTACCGAACGATAAGCATATTACACTCCTCAGCATGGAGTAGGTAGTGATATGGAGTGGAAGGAAATCTATTAATATCCTAAAACTGCATTCACATATTTGGTGCCGGTATAGGGTTCGGATTTGTAAAGCACTTTGATTTGTACAGTTAAACATTTTGCATATCACAACGTGTATTCTTCACAAACAGTTGTGCAAAAATTGGGCATTGTTAACGGTGTATTTTGGGTCTGAAAACCTCCTCAATCTCATGATAACATCTTGAATCCAATGAACAAAATCTGGCGTTTGGGGGTTGTAACCAAAACATTGCTATACACTGCTTCAAATTTGGAGGAGAGCGAGAAGACCACTTACACCAGAAACCTTGGTAGGACCACTCAGCCAAGGAAAATGACCTGCTCTGAAAGGGAACGCAGGCAGTAATGTTTGGAAAACATATGTAGCAAAGTCCACGTAACTGCTTGACACAGGTCCAACGCAGGGATCACCCCAGGGGGCAGCTGTAGCAATCATGCCTCTGGTAGAATGAGTCTTGGGACTACCAGGCACATCCTTCTCAACCATATTGTAGCATTACAAGATGCAAAGAATGTTCCACCTTGACATGGTATGTTTAATGACAGCGCTGCTAGTACAAGCAAACTAACAAAAAGCTGGTCATCTTTCCTGAAATCCCTTGTCTGAAAGACATAGTAGTAGTTGAAGACTAGGTGCAGGTCCAGTGATGGATGTATTCCTTCGCCTTGGAAGGGTGAGGCAGAGGGAAAAATGCAGGAAGAAGGATCCTCTGGGAGAGATGACATTCTGACACAACTTTAGGAAATAAGGAAAGTCTCACTCTCAAAGTTTCCTTCTACTTGGAAAGCACCAAGTAGCATTGGTTGAACAGAATACCTGGAGCTCACTCAACCATCTCTCTGAAGTGATGGCTGTTAGGGAAAATTCTCATTCTATGGCTAATTTCCCTTACCTATAGAGTCCCCCAGCAGCTTTGCTGGATTTGAAGGGTTTGTTTCTTTTTACCTGCTAAGAGTGAGACTCTTTTTCCCACTTGTAGGCATTTTTGCTATGTGTGTTCCAGGCTATTTTTGTGTTTAATGCCTATAGGATCTTTCTCAACCCCATAGGAACCATCTTTATTCACATGGGTTACACAGCACCCTCAGTGCAGTGACACATGGGTGTCATAGTGACCCCCAAACATAGACTCCATACCCTGGGACTCACTACTGTCTCCCAGGGCTAAAGTCACCATTGGCTTTACCAGTCTCAAATTGTGAACAGAACCAGCACAATCAATCATATTGTGGAAGTACTGGTAGGGGTAATTCGATTGCCCCTGGGTCTGTTTTCCAAGGGGGCACTGTTCAGTCCCCCCTTGTCGAGTTTCTGGCTGGTGGCAGTGGATACCACGCGAAATATTCCACCGGAATATTTCCTATGGGATTTTCCCATTCATTTTAAACGCACCACTTTTTGGTGCAATGTTAAAGATACCGCCGGGTTATTTATTTAATATTTATTCCCTAGTTGGGTCTTTTTGCCAGGACTCGGTTTTAAAATGGTGTTTGTCTTCGCCTCTGAAACCCTAACTCAAGTCGAGCCCTTTGTTCCACTTTTTGGCGGGCTTCTCCACAGAAGTCCTCCAAATGGTGCCACTCTGTCTGGGGTCTACAGGATGTGTGGGAGGGGGGATTAGGCACCCTGGACTGAGTTGCCTTGGCAACTCAAGTCGCACTCTTGTGTGATTGGCCCAGTGGTGAGCCGGCCGGCTCACCACTTAGCATGTTTGAGTGACAGCTAGGCTGTTGAATGGGGGTTTTGCTGCATAAAAGCAGGGCTTTGGGGACTGGAACTTCAGAAGTCGCCACAGGACCTAAAGAATCCGAAGAGGGGAGAAGCTGAGCCATCTACAACGACGACACCACCGGTGGAGCCTTGCTGTACCAACTCACCATTTCCCCGACGACAGAGGAGATCTTCTTCCAGGAGAGTCTTCTTCCCTTTGAGCTGGTGGGACCAACCAGTTTGCCTTCTTCGCCTTCCTGGAACGTCTCGTGGTCGAATCGCCTGTGCCAAGAACCCCGGCGGCCGGATAGCCACGCTTCACCACTACCACGAATAAAAAGGTCATACCTTTTAATCGGGAACTCCGAGGCTGGTTTCTTTCCTGGCAGTGCAACGACCTCCAGCTTTCTTCCTCGTCAAGATCATCTCTTCCTCTGGTCGAAGCCACGACTTGCACCCGCTGCCAGGAACAACGGCCACCGCCGGAGCTTTCTCACCATTTCAGGTACTGTGTCCCGCCTGGTCTCCCTTTCCCGTAAATCCTTGACTTTCTAACTGGGTTTACCTCAGACCTGCTAACTTTGCCTTTCTGAACTGATCCAACCTCTTTTGACTTAGAGTGCATTTCCACTGTGTGATCTTGGGCACATTTCGCCTTGCTCTCTCCAAGAGTGGGCCTGGCCTATGAAATTTTTGCTCTACAGTAGACCCTGCCTTTCTTGACTTGCTGTGGGTTCTTAAAAGTGTTGGTACTGTGTTATTTTCCTACTCTGCCTTTTCTCTCCCTTTTTAAACAAATTATTGTAGTGCCATCTACGGTTACGCACTCACCTCTGTTTTGCTAAATGAGTGGTGTCTTAACCTAGACTTGTCGAATAATTAACTAGGGAGGTGTATATACTTATAGTGACTGTGTTTGAAGTTGCTTGATATATTAGTGCCAGTGTATTTTCATCAGTGTGTTTTTAAATAAATAATTATATACTTTTATACCAAAGCTCTGGTCAGTGTTTGCCTGTTCTACTGTATTTTTAGCCCTATTGTGTATACTCTACATACTGCCTAACTCTTCTTGAGAAAAGTCTGACTGCTCAGCTACAGCTACCAGGTAAATCTGGGTGGTGCAGACCGCTACCAATTGGGTTTACTGCTTACTCCTGTGGTCTTAAACTTTTTGCAGTGGTCCCTAAGGGAACTGCACAGGTTTCTGCCCAACAACAAGAATCTCGCATGGGTCAAACTGGTTACACAAACACAGGAAAAATTGGATATTTACTTCAAGACCATACAAATGGCAGCAGTGCACGCTATAAATCATCTTAACAGAACGGTGGCTACTGTGAATTAAGAGCCTTGCTCAGAGGTTCTTGTCCAAGTACCTCTTTTTAGTGCCGCTCTGCAGTCCCAACCAGGCAAAAGAAGGCAGGAAATCCAGTACAGAATTAGCATGACAGGCGAGAGGGTCCACACTTGCATGAAGCCGAGAAGAACAATTTACTTCTTACTTTGTAACGTTCGTTCGACGGGATGTTCCTTCGACGTATTCCTTATCTTTGATAATATGTTTCCAGCTTGCTGGCCTCGGAAATTTTTTCTCTGTAGAGGGCGCTGCGCGTCGACGTCCGCCGAGTCGATGTTCCTCGACGGCCACCGTATTGGCGCCGACGTCACCATGCCCATAAATAGCCACGCGCGGCGTCCCTTGCTCAGTTCCGTTTTGTAGCATAAGAAAAGTCATGCCTGAATTGGTTATTGACCTTGAAGGAGCGTAAGCTGCAACCACAAGGGAAGTATCACTGCGGGGATGGATGGGAGGGGCGATAAGGAATACGTCGGAGGAACATCCCGTCGAAAGAACGTTACAAGGTAAGAAGTAACTTGTTCTTCGAAGGGATTGTGTCCTCTGACGTATTCCTTATCTTTGATAGACTCCCATAGCAGTGGCATGTAATTGGAGGTGGGAGTAAGAATGTTATGTATCCCTTTAGGGATGGACCGAATGTAATACGGCCTTGCCAAATATGGTCTCTTGACTAGTGGAGGTTGTAAAATTTTGTGAATGTATGTGCGGACGACCATGTGGCAGCCGCACATATGTCTCTGACCGGTACCCCTCTTTGGAGAGCCGAAGAGGCTGCGATACCTCTCGTTGAATGAGCCCTAAGATTTTGGGGTCGTTCTTTCCCTGCCAGTTTGTAACATTCCAAAATGGCCAAAATAATACACCTGGAAATGGTTGTTTTGTTATGGGTAGTCCCAAATTGTGACCTGAGGATCCTACAAACAGTTGGTCTGCTTGCCTGATCCTAGCCATTCTGCTGATGTAAAAGCTTAGAGCTCCCCTTGGGTCCAGCCTATGTAGCCTTTCTTCCTCTTAAGTAATATGAAATTCAGAAACCACCTTCGGGAGGAAATTAGGCTTCACCTGAAGGACAACTTTGTCCTTGTGGAAAATTGTATGTGGGGTTTTACAGGAGAGAGCTTGTAGCTCGCTCACCCTCCTAGCAGATGTTACTGCTACCAATAGGACAGTTTTAAGCGTGAGAAATCTCAGCGAACAAGAGTGAAGTGGTTCGAATGGAGTGCCCATTAGGAAGTTTAAGACTAAATTTAAGTCCCATAAGGGAACTTGGAATGGTTTTGGAGTATAAACATTAGTTAATCCCTTGAGAAATTGTATCACTAGAGGTAGTTTGAAATACGATGGTTCCTCCGCAGTGCGCTTGAAGATAGAAAGCGCTGCGAGATAGCCTTTTACAGTGCCAACTTGAAGGCCTGAGTTTGCCAAGTAGAGTAGAAACGATAACACCGTTGGTGTACCACATGAAAAAGGGTCGATATTCTCTTCCCTACACCAGCTGCAAAATTTGTTCCAACGGCAGCGGTATACATTTTTTGTTGCTGGCCTCCTGGCCGAAAGCAACACCTCCATGACGTCATCAGGGAGATCACAATCCTTGTACCACACCCTTTCAGAAGCCAAGCATGAAGGTTGAGGGTTCTGGTGTCTGGATGGAGAACCTGACCTCCCTTCTGCGAGAGAAGATTCTCTTTGAGTGGAAGACGGATTAGAGGGCAGATGGACATATCTAGAAGGTCCGGGTACCATGTTCTCCTGGCCCAGTCCGGGGCAATTAGGGTCATGGTTTTCCAGAATCTTCTCAACCTCCTGATCATTTGAGGAATAACAGGGACTGGTGGGAATGCGTAAAGGAGTGGAAACTCCCAGTCTACTATGAACGCGTCTCCCAGAGCTCCTCTCGGGGGAAATTCCCTTGAACAGAACAGATTGCACTTCCTGTTGGTGCTTGTGGCGAACAGATCCACCCGAGGGGTTCCCCAAAGGGTGAAGATCTCTTGGTGGACTTCCTGAGCTAGCTCCCACTCGTGGGAGACTGTACTCTGCCTGCTCAGAGCGTCCGCTGTCAAGTTCTTCTCTCCGGCTAGGTGGACTGCCGATAGAGAGATTCCTTCCCGAATTGCCCAAAACCAGAGCTGCATTGCCTCTCTTCACAGTGGCAGTGACCCTACGCCTCCTCTTTTGTTGAGGTAGTGCATGGCCACCGTGTTGTCCGTCATTATCAGGACATTTCTCCCCTGTACTGATGGCAGGAAAGCTTTCAGCGCTAGTCTGATCGCTCTCAGCTCCAATAGGTTGATGTGTAGTCTGGACTCCGATGGAGACCAACGACCGCTGATGGTCAGGTTGTTGGCATGGGCTCCGCACCCCGCGAGTGAGGCGTCTGTGACTACTGTTATCTCCGACCATGGTTGCCAAAACAGTTCTCCTTTCAAGATGTTCTCTGGATAGGCCCACCATTGAAGGTCGCGGGCTACTTTGTCCGGAATCCGGAGGAGATCTGTCATTCTCCCTGAGAATTGCGACCACTGAGTTCTTAGTGCCCACTGAAGAGATCTCATTCTCAGGCAAGCCTCTGGCACAAGGAAGATGCAGGATGCCATGAGGTCTAGCAACCTCAAAAAGTCGAAGGCTGGGAGACGTTGGGCATTTTGAAACTTGTTGACCATCTGCAGAATATCTTGAGCCCTCACCTCTGGTGGCGAGGCTTTTCCCAGGTAAGTGTCCAGGACCGCTCCAATGAATTGGAATCTCTGTGATGGTATCATCTGTGACTTCTTTAAATTGAGGGAGAAGCCCAGTTTGTGAAGGAAGTGGCAGACATAATCTAGCTGGATCTGAGCTTGTTCTGAAGATACAGCCCTGATCAGCCAATCGTCCAGGTAGGGGTAGACGTGGATCCCTTCCCTCCTTAGACTCGCAGCCACTACCGACATTAGCTTGGTGAAGACCCTCGGGGCGGAGGTCAGCCCAAATGGCAGAACTCTAAATCGATAATGAGAGTCGCCAATTGCGAACCTCAGGTATTTCCTGTGTTTGGGATGGATTGGCACATGGAAATAAGCATCCTGAAGGTCCAGAGATACCAGCCAGTCCTGGAGCTGGAGGGCCTGAAGGATCTGAGAGAGTTTTACCATCTTGAACTTGTCCTTCCTGAGGAACTTGTTCAATTCTCGTAAGTCCAGGATGGGTCTCAGTCCTCCGTCCTTCTTTGGTATGAGAAAGTAGGGTGGAGTACCAGTTCTTGTTCCTGTCCGCTACAGGTACCGGTTCTATGGCACCTTTCTCTAGCAGGTCTAGAATTTCCTGCAAGAGGAGCGGATCTGGAATTTTTGGAGAGCTGTTCCCTGGTGGATGACTCTGAGGGATGTGTAGAAAGGGCAGGCAGTAACCCTGGGCAACTGTCTCCAATGCCCAAGCATCTGACGTTATAGCCTGCCATTCCGTCAGATGGTGAGTTAACCTGCCCCCTACAGGTGTCTTGTGTGGAAAGACCTCAGAGTGGTTTGGGGGCGGCTGATGCAGATGCCGAGGGTAAAGAGGCACCTGCTGCTGCTGCGGCCTTAGTACCTTTAACCCGTCCACCTCGGGTGGATCTCCTTTGGCCTCTTTGGGCCGGCTGTCCTCTGGCCTTTCCCGAATGTGGAATAATAGCAAAAGGACTTTCCTCTCCCAGGGGTTCCTGAGGGGCGAAAAGGAGTTTGGCGGATAGCAGCTCCTAAAGATTTTGCTGCTGCTTTAGATGTCTGCAGCTTTTCCAGACTATCATTAGCCTTTTTTCCGAATAATGAAGAGCCGTCAAAGGGCATATTCAAAAGTCTGGCCTGTATATCTGGAGCAAAGCCAGACTTTCGCAACCACGCATGTCTGCGGATTGTTGTACTTGCTGCCATGGCCCTGCTGATACTGTCAGCGGAATCAATGCCAGTTTGAAGTGACTCGCACATGGCATCTTTGCCATCTTTAATAATGTTAAGGAAGGCTTCCTTTTCCTCTCCTTCGGGTATGCATTCAGCCGCTGATGAAGCACACTCCCACAGTGTGTGACTGAACCTGGCGCGCGTACAGGTGGCGTTGATGGACTTCAACGCCATACTACAAGCAGAGAAGACTTTCTTTGCCATAGAATCGTACCTCTTGTCATCTCTATCCTGTGGGACAGTAGGGTAAGCGGTCCTGCTGCATGATGAAGTTGCCGCTTGGACCACCAGGCTCTCTGGAGTCGGGTGTTTCGATAAGTATTCAGGGTCAGCAGCAGCTACCCTATACTTGTCTGATAATCTTTTATTGACAGCAGGGATAACTTCAGGAGTTTCCCAGTTAGATGCAATTTTTCTTTGTAAGGCTGTATGGAAGGGGACCACAGGATCCTCCTGTGGACCTTTGTCTAATATGTCCGTCAGGTCATCCTGTTGAAAAACAGGCGAGGCCGCAGACCAACCCATGAATTCAATAATTCTTGCCATCAGGGTTCTATAGGGTGTTTCGGCATGTTTCCCTGGGTCTGGCTTAACAAAATCCACTTCTGGGGATGTGTCCAGCCCACTTGCCTCCTGTAGGTCTTTCAAACTTCTTTCCTCAGAGGTGAAATCCTCTGAAACAGGTAGTGTGGTCCTCTGCAACTCGAAGGTTTCCTGGTCAGAATCTTCCCCTTCTTCATAAATTGAAGATAATCCAGGGTACTCTGACCTCTGAAATGGTATAAAACCCATTTCTAAGGCAGAAGGAGCCACATTCGTCATTATTGGGCGAGAAAACGTCGATGTCGTCGACGTCGATGTGACAGGCTTCGAAGGCGCTGAAAAGGGTGTTGAGAAAACCGGAAGATGCCTCGAAGAGCTCGAGAGGATCGGGATCCTACTGGAGGACATCGACGACGGTCTCGGCGTCGTGCTGGAGGCTCTTGGAATCACCGTTGGTTGTGGAGTAGCCGTGGTCTTCTCTTTCATCGGCGTCGATGATGGCGTTGAGTCGATCAACCGATGCGTCGAAGAACCCTTCGACAACGGCGTCGATGGTGCCGATCCATGCGTCGAAGGGATCTTCGACGACGTCGAAGACGGTGCCTTCTTACCCGATGGCCTGGGGCGCTCTCGGGTGGAATGTTTCGCCGGGTGCTGCGTCTCGCAGCGTTTTGATTTTTTGGGTTTTTCACCCGGGGTATCGCCCTCAGCTGTCTTCGAGGGGGACGAGGCCGCTTTCTCAAAGAAGCTTAACATTTTCCTCCTGAATTCCTCCCACTCAGCCTGAGAGCTGTGTTTTGTGGGGCAGGAGACCCTTTCTGGGGAAACAGAAGACGACTAGGAAGGGGATCTTCGACGTCTCTTCTTTGAGTGTCTTGATCTCGATGAATGGTGGGAGCTACTTCGAGATCTAGAATGGGAATGTTTTCGACGGCGAGGAGACTAATGTCTCGACTCGGCCGAAGAAACTTTCGAGGAGGTTTTGACTGACTTACCTCTCTCGAACTTCCCCTTGCGCTCCTTCAAGGCTTTCGCCGTCATGGACATGCAGTTCTCACACTCTGGACAATGGTGCTCGGCTCCCAAGCACCACAAGCAGATCCTGTGTGGATCCGTTATCGACATTTTTTTAAGCCGGATCGCGGCGTTGTCGGTTCCGATGAAGATGCCATCGAGAACGAGTTGGTATATTTCGAGTAGATGTAGATTAGTTATGGGCATGGTGACGATGCGGTGGCCGTCGAGGAACATCGACTCGGCGGATGTTGACGCGCAGCGCCCTCTACAGAGAAAAAATTTACTAGGCCTGCAAGCTGGAAACGTATTATCAAAGATAAGGAATACGTCGGAGGACACAATCCCTTTGAATGTATGCTACCTGCAGTCATACTAACCTTTGTGAGAAAAGGAGTAAACCCAAGACATCATCTGACAATTCTCACTCCTTATACCTCAGCCTCTCAGCAGCCCAGCACAATGCTTTAGGCTGCTGAGGCTTATTTTTTTTTTATTTTTTTTTTTGGTATTGCCAACAGGGTATACAACAATAAACAAAAAGAAAATACAATGTGGAAACAAATGCCCCCGTGTCCGCCATCTCCACCACTCCCCTCTCCGTCCGATGATGTTGTTTGGCTGCGCCTTTGTAATCATTGCCTGTACCTGTTGCAGTTTCATTCTGGAGTATGGGTGGTATCATTGGTGTTGGGTCCTGGAGAGGAGTCTGGTGAGGATTCATTGTTAGGGGTGGACATTAAGTAGGTGATGTAGGGGCCCCAGATATCGGGGGGGGGGCATACATGCAGGGGCAGGAGCCTAATGAATTTTGTTTCTGTGTCTTGGCAATATGTTATATCAATCAGCCATTGTTGTATTGTCGGTACCGGTCCTTTCCCCCAGGACATCGCGATCCTTCTTCGGGCCAGTAACAACAGTAGTCCTGCTAGTTTACATACTGAGGTTGGAAGATGCCTCGTTAGCCCCAGAAGTGTGATCTTGGGGTCAGGCTCTAGGGGTGTGTCTATGATTGCTGTTGTCTTCTCTAGTACTGCCGTCCAGAATTGGTGAATGGCCGGACCTGTCCATGCGAGGTGAAGAAAATCTGCTAAAGGGGTGTTACATCGGCTGCATGATGGCGGGATAGTGGGCTGATGGGAATGTAACCTGGTGGGTGTGTGGTATGCCTGATGTACGTATTTAAGATGTATTTGTTTATATCTTGTGTTTAGTGACACCTTTTGCGTTTGGGCTAGGATATAGTCCCAGTCTTCATTGGGTATAGTCATATGTAGGGATTTCTCCCATCAAGCTTTTGGTGCTGTGAGTGGCCGAGTTGTATAGGATAGCAAGGTTTTGTAGATGGACGATACAAGCCTGCCTTCTGCCTGTGACTGGATTACTCTGTGTAAAAGTTGCCATGTTGGCGGTTGCTGGGGAAAAGAGGGGAAGAGGTCCTGGAGAGTAACCCTGAGGCGGAAATATATGAATGTATCTAAGGCGGTGGTGGCTCCTCAGGTTTTGGCTTGTTCAAAGTACTCGCCTTCAAACAGGTCACCCATGGTGTGTAACTGTAGCTTGTTAGTCCAATTCAGATAGACTTTCTCAGAGGTCAGTGGGATTCCAGGGATAAATCGTATCGGTAGGAGTGGGGAGAACCTGACCTGTATGTCACATCTCTGCGCTATTTTCTTCCAAATCGCAATGGTGGTGAGCACTGTATTTAGGGTAGCTTGTGCTGTGTGTGTTTGACCTATAATGACTGCTCTCAGCAGATTCGGTGACACTAGGGCCCGTTCGAGCTGGACGTGGGACGAATAAAGTGGACTGCGTACCAGTGGCCCAGGAATTGGGCCTGTGCTGCCCAACAATAGCGCTCTAGGTCTGGAAGTGCCATGCCTCCTTTCGGGACTGGTTGGATTAGTGCTTTGTACGCTATTCTAGCTGGTTTGCCCACCCACAGTAATTCTAGCACCAGGCTTCGTATGTGTTGGAGGTATTTATTTTTGAGATACTAGCAAGGGGAGATTCGCAAAGAGGTATAGCAATTTGGGGAGGATCACCATTTTGACCAACGATACCTGGCCCCAGAGGGTTCGTGGAAGCGATTTCCATCTATTTATTTTTTCCTGGAGTTTTTCGGTTACTTTAACGTAGTTATCTTGAAAAAGATTTTGATGTGACATGGACAGTTGGATGCCTAAATACCTGACGGAGTATTCCCATTTGAAGCCGTGGTCATCAGGGAACTCCTGGGTCTCTGGGGTCAAGGGGATTATTATTGACTTACTAGGATATATTCTCAGGCCAGAGAAGGTGCCGAATTTAATGATGTCTCGCATTACTGCATTTAGGTTCTCGATCGGATCTTGGACGTAAAGGGCGATGTCGTCCGCATATATCGATATAATTAATGTGTGGGCCAAAGGAAAGGCCTCTATGTATGTGTCGGGCATGGAGGTGCGAGGCGAGGGGTTCCATTACCAGCTCAAACAGTATGGCAGACAGGGGACAACCCTGCCTGGTCCCTCATTAGGTTTAGGGGTTTCGATCTAGTTCTGCCGAGGGTTATGTCCGAGAGGGTTTGGTTGCACAGAAGCCTGACCAGCCTGATGTAGTGGTTGCCAAGGCCCATTCGTTGTAGGACTTCGAAGAGGAAGGGCCATTCACTAGAATCGAAGGCATTGTCGGCATCTAGGAGGGTCACCACCGCTTGGTGCGATGGGTGTAGTGCCTCTATGACTCCAAACATTCGCCTGATACCAAATGTTCTGTTCCGGCCAGGGATGAACCCCCCGCTTGGTCAGCTAGTACCAGCGCGGGCATCAGGGGGAGCAGTCTAGTTGCAAGGATCTTGGCCAGGATCTTATTGTCGAGACTGATGAGTGAGATTGGCCTGTACGAGCTGCATTCTTCTGGGGGCTTCCCAGCTTTTTGTAATAGGATCACATTTGCTTTGCGGAGAGTCGGAGGTAGGCAACCTTTCTGAAGCGCTTCCTCTAAGACCTGCAGCAGTAGGGGTGCAAGGAGGGGGGCAAATGCTTTATAAAACTCAGTTAGTCCGTCAGGGCCGAGAGATTTAGTGTTCGGGAGCTCTTTTATTGCTTCAAGAATTTCCTCTGAAGTGATAGGTTGGTTTAGTGCATTGTCCACCCAGAATAGTTCGATGTCGCTTAGGTAGCGCAGAAGAACCTCCTGGCTGGTGGTGTAATTAGATGTGTAGAGATTTTGATAAAAGGCTCGGAAGGCTTCTGCAATTTCTTTGTCGGTATGTACAAGAGTGCCATGGGAGTCTCAAATTTGTTACATCGACGTGGGTTTTCTTTCTGCTGTTATCAGCCTTGCAAGAAGGGCCCCTGGTTTCTGCCCCTCTCCGTATTGCTGGTTTCGGTGGCCTTGAGAGAGAAATTGTATTTCGCGGTCTGTTGCATCTTTAAATTTATCCAGTTCTTTTTTCAACGTGGTGATTATGATTGGGTTGGTAGGCGAAGGGGGTTGTTGTTTGAGTTCTTTTAGGCGGGTTTCGCATGAGGAAAGTTGCTGTCTTATAAGCTTCAGTATACCACGTTCTTTAGTTATGCACACCCCTCTTAGGTAGCATTTTAGGGATTCCCTTAGGGTTCCAACCGACGATACAGAATCTCTGTTTATATCAAGATAGGAGACAATTTCTGTGCGGAATTCTGCGACTACTGTGTCTAGTAGTGCACCAGGTTTGAATCTCCAGTGTCGTCTCCCCTCCGATGGATCGGGAGGGGTGCATTCAAGTGTGACTGCCGAGTGATCAGATATTGTTCTTGGGAGGATCTGGCATTGGTTCCATTGCAGTTCACTGTGTGCGGACACCAGGAGATAGTCTATTCAGGAACTCCTTTTATGGACCCAAGAGTGAAAACGGTAGTCACTGGTGAGCCCGTTGTGACGTCTCCAGATATCCTCCAGGCCATAAGCTTTGCAGATTTCAAGAATCTGTAGTGCTGCCTTGGGGGAAGATGTTGTCAGGGACCTATCCCACTCCGGTACAAGTGTGGTGTTTAGATCCCCACCCCAGATGATCGTTGCCAATCCTGCTCCCTCTAGGTTTGTCATTACCCAGTCGAAGTCGTTTGTCCCGTCGGTGTTGGGGACATAGGAGTTCACAATGACGACCTCTGTTCCTTCCAGGGTCCCACGAACCAGGAGAGCTCTGCCTTCTGTGTCTTTGCTGGACAATATTAGCTTGAATTTCATGGTCTTGCTGATTAAGATAGCCACCCCCCTGGAATATGAAGAGTACGAGGAAAAGTATCGGTTGCAGCCCCATTCCCGAGCCCAGCGGTTCTCATTTCCTGGGAGGAGGTGGGTTTCCTGGATGAGTACGATGTCCACCTATGTCTTGGGAGGTATTGGGTTACTTTCCTTGACTTGGTCGGGTGATTACCCCCTCTGATGTTCCATGTGTTTAGCTTGAATATTAGTTACTCTTTTAACCGATTTGTTAGCCATGCTGTCGGTGATTGAATTGGACCACTGTTTAGTAGGTTGGCATATAGGTACATTTCGTCTTTGGTTAGGCGCGTTTCTGATGCACTCGACAGGGACGAGTGCGGACAGGCGGTGGGGCGCGGGCCCCTGGTTGGCAAGTGTCCTAAACTGTAAACAATTTCTCTCCCCTACAGAGGCAACCCCCAACTCGCCTGTTAAATTTCCCCTCCCAAAACCCTGCAACATAACTGAGCTGCGCTTGGGGCGCTAGTGGCCTTCCAAGGACGAGTGCACCCTGTACCCAATGCTGTTTGAGATTCCAGGGGGTTGATTGCGCCTACTAAAGTTGGTCGTTGGTTGTGGGCCAGTGGATGGGGGCGTCACAGTGGGTCTCCGCCAGCCCTGTTCCGTCTGGGGGGGTCTCAGGTTGTGAACTGCAGGCTTGCCGCCGAGTTTGTTGAGGAAGGAGTTCGCTTCCTCAGGCGTGCTAAAGAATTGGGCCTTTCCGTCATGTTGGATGCGTAGTTTGGCTGCGTATAACATTGAGTAGAGCATTCGGTTATCCTGTAGCTGTCGTTTCACGAAAAAACAACAGAGTCAATTAAGGCTCAAAGAGCCGGGGTGGCAACTGCCTTCCCAAACCGGTGGAACATACTGGTACACAAAGAACGGTTCACCGGGGAAAAAGTTTGTCAGTTTGCAAGGCTAGGCGGAACAAATGATAGTGGTGTTTAGGAGGTGGTCCTACTCGTTGGACACAGGATAGGAAGCTAATCTGGGCCTCTGTTGAGACACCCGGACCCCACCGGTGGGGAACTGAGGGGTTGGGGGTGGTATCTAGTGGGTAGTCTAACCACAGGTGGTGATGGATCTAGTGTCTGTCTGGAGGGGAGGGGGGTGACTGAGTTCCACTATGTGTCTGTGGTAATCTTGCTAGCGTGAGTGGCAAGGTAAACAACAGCCTGTCAAGAGGGAGAAAGGGGGACAAGGGTGGGGCAACCAGCGATGTTAAGAAAAAAGTACGAGAGAGGGATTAAATCTCGTGGTCAAAGCCTAAGGGGCTGGTGATGACAAGTGCAATAAATGGAGGCATCGGGATTTCCTTATGATTTATTCACCCTGGTGACTCAAGAGTTCTTTTGCAGATGGGTGGTTGCCCAAAAATGTACATCAAACGTTATCAAGTTTTTCTAAAAACGCACAGTCCCACTGACTATGGGATGTGCTCAAAACCCATGCTTTCTGGGTTTTGAGTGTAATTTTGTGTGGCATCCCCTGTTGGTCTTGGGGATATCGTAAAAAGTTGTGGTGGAGCCACAACAGGTCAGGTCGACCGTTTTCGATGGTGTATTAGTGGTTATCGACCATCTTCTTCAGGAAAAGCTCAAACTTCATGTGCTAGTTAATAGTGACTGCCCTCTTAGTAGGGCAGCGGTGGCAGACTGCATAGGGATCCTGGAGCGGGAGACACAAAAACACATTGCAAAGAGGGCATGAGTGAACCTCTAATCGCAATGTTGCAACATAGGTGCATCCAGAAAACAGCTTGCGATCCTGTTACAAAGCTAGTAAATGCTGTCTAAAGGGTGCTCACTTACTGGGTTGGAGCAACGAACACTGCAATGGTGGCTAAAACATAGACAAGTAACCCCAAGCATGGGAGAGGGTGAGGGTGAAGAGAGATGAGAGAAGAGGGATAAGAGTACAACAAACTCGGTGGCAGGGCCTAGGGTAAGCAGGGTTGGGTGCATGATGAGAGGCTATTCATGTGGGGGGGGGGAGGAGTTTAATTAAAAGGGTACTCAGGGAGAACAGAGTGCCATGCTAAATGCAAAAGCCTACCTGGATGGGGTGGCTGCACAGTCCAGGGGGGACGTATGGGGCGGAGATAGACTCTCTGCAACTTCGTGCCTATTGGTGGAAGCAGAGGGGGCAGAGAGATTAGAGGCTGGCTAAGCCTGTGCACTGACACCAACGCTATATGGATGGAGAGAACCACATACCTGGTTTACTCAGAGCGGACACAACCGCTGCAGCCTGCTCAATACGAACGCTGTTGGCGTTGTGAGCAGCCGCAGAGGTTAAGTTCCGCATGTGACGCGGCAGGGGGGCGTGGCTGCACCCTGTCATCAGCACGTGGGCCGATCAGGGGTGGCCATGTCGCAGGTGTGTCACCGGCGCTCGGCCAATCGTAGCGCGGCCCATACGGGTGTGTGGCCGGCACTCGTCCAATCGCAGCATGCACTGTGGTGGGTGTGTGTGCTGCAGGACAGGAGCCCATGGTGCCGTGAGCGGGTGGGAGAGGGGGGGAGCCTCTGGAAGGAGGTGGCAATGCATGCCAAGCGCTGAAGGCCGTGTAGGGGGATATAAAGTCCCTGTTGTTCATGGGCAGCCGGGCGGTAAAGAGGGGGTCAGAGGAGACTGACACGCTGCGGGCTGGGAGGGAAGGATAAGTGAGCGCAAGCCGTGGGACAGGAGAGAAAGAAAAGAGAAGGGACAAGGGACGGGGAGAGTAGAGAGGGGAGAGGAGAAGGGAAAGGCGATGAAGACACAGGAAAGCACAGAATGCAGAAGCTATTGTGTGTAGGATACACAATAGAAAGATGGAAGAGACACATTTTGGAACATAAAAATAAAAATAATGAAACAATAGCACATCTGGTGCTACATGGTTTGTTGCACAGGTCCATTACGCAATGGAAAACAATGGAAAAAAATGGATTAGAGGCATCTTGGAACATGAAAAAAATGAAAGAAATGTGGAAAAAATGAAAAAAAATTGAAATGAAAGAATAGCACATCTTGTGCTGCATGATTTGTTGCACAGGTCCATCGCCCAGGAAGGATATCAAGGTTCAATGATGTAACACCGCAAGTTCCTGCCACTGCATTGCTTCGTTAAAACCTTGCTTGCACGTGTCCAAGTGAAAAATCCACATTTGTTCCTGGGTGAAAAGCATTGCGTGGTAGTTGCCTCCTCGTTTCCGGCGCTTGATTTTTTCCAGGATGGTCCATTGGAAAGACTCAGCTGGATGGCCTTCAGCCAGGAAATGGGGAACCATGGGTGCTGACAATTTCTTGGTTCGGATGCAGGATCTGTGTTCAATCATCCGTTTTTTCACTTCTCGGGCAGTCATCCCAATGTCCCGCAAGTGACACGGGCAGGTGATCATATATATTACTCCTTTGGTATTACAGTTAGTGAAGAGTTTCTGAACCCATGGAGTGGTCCAGCCGATGTCAACGGTGGTGCTGCAAGCCGTATGTGTACACATTGAACACAAGCCACAGGGACTGTGACCCACCGGATAGGTGTGGTTCCATAGGGTGTTCTGTGTGTTTGTTCCATTTGAAATAGGAAATCAAATCCCTATGGCCTATCCTTAATACTGGTACATCCCACATACCTATGCCGCGTTTTGCACTAAAAAGATGACGCAACCTGAGGGACGCCCTGGTCAACACAGTGCGCCCAGATGCTGACACTGCAACAAACACACAGAACACCCTATGGAACCAGACCCACCCGGTGGGTCACAGTCCCTGTGGCCTGTGATCAATGTGTACACAGACGGCTCGCAGCACCACCGTTGACATCGGCTGGACCACTCCCATGGGTTCAGAAACTCTTCACTAACTGTAATACCAAAGGAGTAATATATATGATCACCTGCCCGTGTCACTTGCGGTACATTGGGAAGACTGCCCGAGAAATGAAAAAACGGATGATTGAACACAGATCCTACATCCGAACCAAGAAATTGTCAGCACCCATGGTTCCCCATTTCCTGGCTGAAGGCCATCCAGCTGAGTCTTTCCAATGGACCATCCTGGAAAAAATCAAGCGCCCGAAACAAGGAGGCAACTACCACGCAATGCTTTTCACCCAGGAACAAAAGTGGATTTTTCGCGTGGACACGTGCAAGCAAGGTTTGAACGAAGCAATGCAGTGGCAGGAACTTGCGGTGTTACATCATTGAACCTTGACATCCGTCCTGGGCAATGGACCTGTGCAACAAACGATGCAGCACAAGATGTGCTATTCTTTCATTTCAATTTTTTTTCATTTTTTCCACATTTTTTTCATGTTCCAAGATGCCTCTACTCCATTTTTTTTCAATTTATTTCCATTTTTTTCCATTGCGTAATGGACCTGTGCAACAAACCATGTAGCACCAGATGTGCTATTTTTTTATTATTTTTATGTTCCAAAATGTCTCTCTTCCATCTTTCTATTGTGTATCCTACACACAATAGCTTCTGCATTCTGTGCTTTCCCGTGTCTTCATCACCTTTCCCTTCTCCTCTCCCCTCTCTACTCTCCCTCTTTCCGTCCCTTGTCCCATCTCTTTTCTTTCTCTCCTGTCCCACGGGCTTGCGCTCACTTATCCTTCCCTCCCAGCCCGCAGCGTGTCAGTCTCCTCTGACCCCCTCTTTACCGCCCAGCTGCCCATGAACAACAGGGACTTCATATCCCCCTACACGGCCTTCAGCGCTTGGCATGCATCGCCACCTCCTTCCAGAGGCCATTCACCCTCTCCCCCCGCTCACGGCACCATGGGCTCCTGTCCTACAGCACACACACCCACCACAGTGCATGCTGCGATTGGACGAGCGCCGGTCACACACCCGTATGGGCCGCGCTACGAAAGGCCGAGCGCCGGTGACACACCCGTGACATGGCCACCCCTGATTGGCCCACGCGCTGATGAGAGGGTGCAGCCACGCCCCCCTGCTGCGTCACACGCAGAACTTAACCTCTGCGGCTGCTCACAACGCCAACAGCGTTCGTATTGAGCAGGCTGCAGCGGTTGTGTCCGCTCTGAGAAAACCAGGTATGTGGTTCTCTCCATCCATATAGCATTGGTGTCAGTGCACAGGCTTAGCCAGCCTCTAATCTCTCTGCCCCCTCTGCTTCCACCAATAGGCACGAAGTTGCAGAGTGTCTATCTCCGCCCCATACGGCCCTCCTGGACTGTGCAGCCACCCCATCCAGGTAGGCTTTTGCATTTAGCATGGCACTCTGTTCTCCCCGAGTACCCTTTTAATTAAACTCCCTCCCCCCCACATGAATAGCCTCTCATCATGCACCCAACCCTGCCTACCCTAGGCCCTGCCACTGAGTTTGTTGTACTCTTATCCCTCTTCTCTCCTCGCTCTTCACCCTCGCCCTCCCCCACGCTTGGTGTTACTTGTCTACGTTTTAGCCACCATTGCAGTGGCTGTTGCTCCAACCCAGTAAGTGAGCACCCTTTAGACAGCATTTACTAGCTTTGTAACAGGATCTCGAGCTGTTTTCTGGATGCACCTATGTTGCAACATTGTGATTAGAGGTTCAACTCATGCCCTCTTTGCAATGTGTTTTTTGTGTCTCCTGCTCCAGGAACCCTACGCAGCCTGCCACCACTGCCCTACTAAAAGGACAGTCACTATTAACTAGCACATGAAGTTTGATCTTGTCCTGAAGAAGATGGTCGATAACCACTAATACACCATCGAAAACGGTCGACCTGACCTGTTGTGGTTCCACCAGAACTTTTTACGATATCCCCAAGACCAACAGGGGATACCACACGAAATTACACTCAAAACCCAGAAAGCATGGGTTTTGAGCACATCCCATAGTCAGTGGGACTGTGCGTTTTTAGAAAAACTTGATAACGTTTGATGTACATTTTTGGGCAACCACCCATCTGCAAAAGAACTCTTGAGTCACCAGGGTGAATAAATCATAAGGAAATCCCGATGTCTCCATTTTTTGCACTTGTCATCACGAGCCCCTTAGGCTTTGACCACGAGATTTAATCCCTCTCTCGTACTTTTTCCTTAACATCGCTGGTTGCCCCACCCTTGTCCCCCTTTCTCCCTCTTGACAGGCTGTTGGTTACCTTGCCACTCACGCTAGCAAGATTACCACAGACACATAGAGGAACTCAGTTACCCCCCTCCCCTCCAGACAGGCACTAGATCCATCACCGCCTGTGGTTAGACTACCCACTAGATACCACCCCCACCCCTCGGCTGTCGTTTCATTCCGGTGAATGTTCTGCGCTGTGCCTGGACCGTTGGGGAGAAGTCCGGGAAGAACTGTAGTTTGTTGCAATTGTAATTCAAATCTCCTTTCTCCCTCGCCAGACGTAGGATCGTGTTGCGGTCTTCGGAATTTAGGAGTTTGGCGATGATCAGCCTCGGGGCTGCACCCGGAATGGGGCGGCTGGTGGGCACCCTGTGGGCACGCTCTACAACGAACAGATTTGATAGCTCAGGGCCTCCAAATAGCGTTGTGCAGACGGCTTCTACAAAGTCTCCCATTTTTTGAGTGGATTGGTGCTCTCTTACCCCTATCATCCTGATGTTATTGCAGCGGGATTGCCCTTCGAGATCCTCATTCTTAGCCATGACAGTCTTCATTTGAGTTTCTAGTGTCACCAACCTCGTTGCCATGGAGTGTGTGTTATCGTCTATGTCCGAGATCCTCTGCTCGGCTGCATCGAGCCCGTCGTCATGTTTATCCAGGCGGTGTTGGATGTGGTCGACTTTGGTAAATGGTGTATCGAGCTTACTATCTATATTACGAATGCCAGTTCTGAGTTCCAGGAGGATCCCTCTAATAGCCAAAGTTTGATCGGAATCATTGTCCTGGGGCATGGTGTCCCTGGGATTCTCTGGGCGGTCGTTTGGTTTGGGGTTTTTGAACACCGCTCCTGATTCAAAGGTTAATTTTCTTTGCGATTTATCCGCTTTCCCCATTCTGGGTGCTCTGGCGTTCGTTACCTTGACGTGCCCCTCTATTCGCAGACCACTGCTCGAGTGTGGCGGCCCACGGGGGAGCGTCTGGTGGATTTTGTTGACCTTGTGAGTTGCTAGCACTTAATGATCGCTATGGACCTCTGCAGGGAGCCGGCAGGTCATCTATGTGGGTATCACTATACTCAAGGTTTTAGTGGCTAAATATTCCTGCCTTGGATGAGTTGACCGTGTCCTCAAGCTCGTCTTCGTGGGGCTCTTCCACGCAACGTTGTTTGTGCCGGTATAGGGAGTGTTGGGGTGAAGCCCCTGGGGGCACCCACTTTCCCCTGCTGAGTATGTAATGTCGTGTTACAGCCGGGGCCCAGAGCCGGCTTCAGTCTGATGGAGCGGCTCTGCTTGCCTCTTTATGGGGGTAGCTGGTCAGGGACAGGGGCATCGAGCCCACTGCGCAGGCGGTCGCTCAGGAGCAAGGCAGCGTCGGCCGAGGTGGATGGGAGACCGCCGTGGGCCCGCGCTGCTTCTGGGGCCAGTTTAATACAGGGTGGGTGGGTCGCTCATCTCTGTTTATGCGTGCTGTTGGTTGACAGTTTGCCGACCAGCCATCTGTTGTTCGCGGCGTGCTGGCCACCGACAATTCAGGGGAGGCAGCCGCGGTGGAGTCGCTCCCGGTGTCGCCCCGGGGCATGCAGATGTCGTGGCCCTGGAGTACAGAGATCGTAGACACCCCCCGGGTCCCGTGTTATGGTCCTTGCCGGCGTCTGCTCCAGCGGGTGTTCTCGCGGAGGCGGATGGATGATGCAGTGTTCAGTGTGGGTCTCCCCCCTTTCGGCCACTAGGCCGGGTCCCCCTCCCAGCTGGGCCGGCCACCGGTGCAGGCCGCTCCCACGGTCTTCGATGTGTGGGCCGGCCGATCTGCGTCCCGAGTGTCCGCCTGCCAGCACCTGACTGGGCGGTGCGTTACTAGGCGGCAGGCATATGGGGTGCAGGTCGTCCGGCCACCCCTGCAACTGCTTTCTTTGCTGTGTCGGACTCCTGGCCGGGGTGGGGTGGGGTGGCGTGGCGTCACAGTGGTACCTCCTCGCGCGGGAGGTCCGCCTTGTTGGGCCTCGCATGACATGACATGACTTCGCCTGGCTTGGCACGTCTGGCTGTGTCTCCGGACCCGGGATCAGGCTAACACCTGCGCAGCCTGCCCAGATACGTGTCTCGCGACGGTGGCCGTCTGACTGAGCCCTGGAAGCAGTTATTTCAGGATTTATTACGGGTGCACTGCCGAAGCTCACACGGGAGCCGCCATTTTGGTTAGGACTCTAGCACCCTCTTAGGCTGATGAGGTTTGAAAGGAAGACCTGTGCCTTGAGTGGGAGATGTGAGACTGACATGGTATCAAGAGAGATGACACAGACAACAGAGATATATTTCTAAACAAAGCTTTATTAATGATCAGGATGGTGTAAGGCCTAACTAACCCTATGCTATGGTGGAATTTTTCCTGCCGAAAGAAATCTAAGGAAAGTCTGTGTCCACAAGTCCAAATCAAAAATCGGTCTGAGTCAAAACCAAAATCTAGTGGGCAAATGTTCTCATAGTATAAGTGTTCAAGTTCAATACAGTTCCAACGTAACTTTGTTTCAAGGAGGTTTGATCACTTTCTAAAGTTAATGTAGGTTTTCTGACATCACAGTTCGCATAAAAAGGAGGTCTTGGGCTTCCCTTTCCCAAGTTCAAATGTAAACACGTTCATGCAACACTGTGATCTTTGGACTCCCTTCCCCAAGATAAACCCTCCGATTCTTTGGTTCTCAGGGTTCCCATACCCAAGATTTATACTGAACTGGTTACTTGCTTCTTCTGTTCACAAGTTCACAAGGGAATACCTGGTCCATTTAACCCGTCCTTTGGTTAGCTTCACCAAATACACACGCTTCTTTGCTGCTTTTCCAATAATGAGTGGCTTCTGGTCTAGGCACAGTTGTCAGACCACACTGTTCACCTATTACAGGTCACGCAACGAGCAACCACATGCTTTGTCTGTGATTTGACACTTGATGTTGAAAATGTCAGTGTTAGGAAACTTCCTGGTCCAGGCGCAGTTGTCGAACCACACGGTTCACCCATCACATGTCACGCAACCACAAGTTTCCCCAAAGCCGTTGTTCAGTAATGTCAAAGTAGTTGTTCAATAATTGAACATTTACTTGGTTTCACTCAAACCATAACTTTTCTGCCGCTCCAGATTCATGAAATGTAATGTTTTTCATTCCTCCGGATAGTACCTTCCATTCCGTTCAATTTTCCCAAAATGTAACTAAGTTGTAAACGCTTGAATGGCACCTTTTATGCAGTTTGGTATTCAATAAATGTAGTCTCAATTGTGTAAGCTTAAGCAGCTCCTTTCATATAGTACGATATTCAATAAATGCAGTTTTCACTTGTGTGGACTTAACCTCTCAATTGCAAAGGACGAGCTATCTCGTCCTTGACATTGCGTTTGTAGTGCCAAGATAGCTCATTCTTTTTGGCATTGTGTTTTGTGCGATCCCTGCAAAGCAAAAAAACTGAGACTCTTTCCAATGACACCTTTTATGAGGCATTGCTCTCGATCCGCGGCCAGCAATGCCTCTGCCACACAATGGATGTGTTTGCCCTCTCCGCCTCTGACCCCCAATACATGGGGCTGCAGGTTTGGGCCCCCCTGGTGCAGATGGGTGCCCATCTGCCCATAGGAACGGGCCCAAATCCCCCCCCAAAAAAATGAAGAATGGGTGGCTTTGGGCGAATGCCCCCCCACTAGACAACCAGGTAAATTTTTTATGGAAAGGGGGGGAGGCCCTCTCCCCCCCACCCCAAGTGGATGGGGGGACACCTCATGTAGCCCTCCCTGGGGGCAGATTTCTGCCCCTAGGAAGGGGCATCTGCCCCCAGGGAGGACTACTTGAGACACCCCCCATCCACTTGGGGTGGGGGGGAAGAGGGCCACCAGAAAAGTGTGGACAGGCTCCCTAAAGGAGGGGGCCTGCAGGTTGGGGACCCTAGGGAAGGGCAACAAAATAAAAAGAATTAAAAAAAATGGTTTGTTTTGGTGAGTGCCCCTCCCCCACTAGACCACTAAGTGATTTCTATATTGAAGGGGGGTGCCCTTCTCCCCCCCACCCCAAGTGGATGGGGGGGCACCTCGTGTAGCCCTCCCTGGAGGAAGATTTCTGGCCCTAGGAAGGGGCATCTGCCCCCAGGATGCCCTGCCATCCATTTGGGGTGGGGGGGGGGGAGAGGGGCACCAGACAATGTGGGATGGGGCAGCAGGTTTTTGGCACCCTGGGTGCAGATAGGCACACTAATGTGCCCATCTGCCCCATGGCAAAGGGGCAAACAAAAAGAAGAAAACTCTAGTTCTTTTCTTTTTGTGTTTTGGGGGTTTGGGGACACACTAGACACCAGGGATTATGATGAATGGAAGGGGGCTGGCAGCTTTGCAAGGAAAATAAGTGCAGTGCTGGTTGTGGATCACTGGATCTGCGCCTTGCAGTGGCACAGCACATTGGTGTGGTGCTTACTTCCTGTGCACAGTATTCAGACAGGGAAAGTGAGCACCATAGTAAGTGGGCAATGGGCATTTCGAACGAATTCATGTTGCGAGTACCCCCCGGTGCTCAGTAGCGGAAGTTGATGATGGTAGCATGGCAGTGTGGATTGGTTTCCGCTGGGATGACACAGATAATATATTTCTTTTTTTCCCCTTTACAGGTCTTGTACAGTTCAAGCTTCTCCTTTGTTATGTAAGTATGGAATTGGCTTTGTTTCAACATTGTATATTACGCAAGGGCCGATTGTTAGTGAGGTGGGTGGCAACTGGGGCTAGAGTGTTGGTGGTGGGAGTGGGTGCTTGGGGGAGGTATTGTGCTTGGGGGAGGTATTGTGGTGGCCTGGGACACACTTGCAGGGGCAGGCTACGAATTGCCCCCCCGACCAGCTGAACATTGCTGTTCCTCGGGGATGGCAGTTTGTCAATATGCCATCTGCACAAAGTTCACGTAGTGGCGCGGGTTTCAATACGATCATTGGTCTTATTCACATTTCCTAACAGTGTGTGGTTCACCCTTCCGTGATGGTAGATGACTCGGATGTGCCATGTATCTGGTTGAAGGAATCGAAAAGTTTGCAGATAGCAGCCTGAAAGTTTGCATGTATTATTGGTGGGCTGCATACAGATTGTAATTCTTTTTTGCTTTCTTTGCAGTTGTGGCTACTCGAAAGCTTCCGCTGACTTATGTAAGTAGTAAACATTTCCTTTTCTTAGTACGCATTGTAATGTGGGGGAGGATGTTTACTGTGGTGGGAGGGACTGTTGCTGTATTGTCAGTGGTATGGGTGGGAATGGGTAGTGGGGAGGTCATGTGGGCAATGATGTGTGCGGCATAAATAGAGGAAGCTGGCTGCTTTGTAGGAAAAAAAATGTGAACATAATTTCCACTATTTCCTGAAATATGTTTGCGCTAGTAATGCAGATGATAATTTCTTATGAGCATGCAATGCACACTTGGTCTGGAGCTCTTGCCTTTTTTTGCAACAGTCACCATTTGTGTCATCCAAGTCCAGCAGTGGTCCCAGTGAGCCCCGCCAGGGTCCCCATCCGTTCGCAGGGGGGGGGGGAGGGGGGGGATGATGTTGCTGGCCTTGGGCGCCCGTCTCCCATGTGGGTCTTTCGTCCCCCAAGTTCAGCAGTGGTTGCAGGGAGCCCCGGCAGGGTCCCCATCCCTTCCTGGAGGGGAAAGCTGTAGCACTGGCCATCCAGAGATCTAGGATGGTCGGGGTTGATGTGTGTGACTTTGGCCACCTCTCTGCCTTGTTGGTCGACTGCCCCCAAATTCACAAGTGTCTTGGAGCTTGGGCCGAAGCTCTCACAATGAAACTGTCCAGAATTGTATCCATTTGTTATGATTGGCACACATTCTGTCAGGGTGCCTATATCCAGAGAGCATACAAAGCACACTTGCTGTAGAGTTCATTTCTTCTGTCAGAATAGTCACCCTGCCAAAGTATCACGGTGCAGTACGTGCAAGTCAACTTACCACCGTGCAGTGCTATCGGTGGCCCACAGGAGCAGAAATCTTTACTGGTTACAATTGTGCCAGCACAACTGTGCCATTGGCACAAGGTGACAGTGTGTCCTTCACCCCTTTCCTAGAAAAATATTTGCCATTTACGTATTTATCTACTGTTATCTCACATGTGAAGTGCATTTCAGATTGGGGGGGGGGAGACTGTGTCTGGGATTGTTGCAAGAGACACGTGTTGAGGCAATAGTTGTGCTAATTGGTAAACTGTATGTCCCACCATATTCATGGGGGTTTTCCTATTTCCATTTCCAAGTGAGGATGAGGGTTATGTGGATTATCAGCCAATCTTTCATCCAAAAGGCTGCACGACATTTCAGAGGGCCAACCACATCTGGGTCTCAAAGGGACGTTCTCTCGGTCCACTGGTTTGGTGTCAGGGGGGTGCGCCTTCAGCAGCTCAGAGGAGCCATCAGCAATGCCCAGGCAAAAGGAGATGTCCCGTCCTCCCCCACCCCCTGACTTTATAGTTGTGCACCTGAGAGGAAACGATTTGGAGTCTATGGGACGGGAAGGGTTACGGGAGCTATTGATGGCGGAACTGGAATGGATAGCACAGAGGTTTCCAAACACTGTGGTGGCCTGGTCCCAGACGATTCCCAGGAAGGATTGGAGAACTCCAGGGAATGCAAGGGCCATCAACTCTTCGGTGAGGAAACTGAATGGGGAGCTGGCAAGACTAACAAAGGGCAACGATAGAATTCAGACAATTCACCATGGCTTGATCAAAAGTGAACTGATGTTTCACCGAGACGGGGTGCACATTTCAAAAAGAGGCATGGACATTTTCATTGAAGACATTTTCACATTTGCCCAGACACAACGTTGTGGGGGTTGGGGGGGGGTCAGTAACTGATGGACTTACTGGATTGAGTGGCATGGTAATAGAATTGTGAGTAAATATGTTGACTGTGAGACTGACTTGCTAGCAATTGATCAGTGTTCATGGCATGTCAATGTATTCAATATGTCGGTGCGTCTTATTTCTTTGCAAACCATCACCACTTTCAGCAGCCTAATTCCACTTGCTTGCCTTTGCAGTAGTTCCGTCCTTGTGACCTTCCCCCTTCCAACACAGAACCAGGGGGTTTTGTCGAAAGTGTGCCAGCAATTGTCTAGAAGGGCCTGCCATGTACTTTCCTTATCTTCCCTGTCTGCGTCTTGATCGTCTCTGCCTTTTCAACTCATCCAATCACTAATACGTTATATGGTTGCTTCTCACCTCCATTTCCCATCCATCAGCACCCCAAAGAGGAGCGGGGGGTGCAACGCACGTTGGCTGTCTCTGAATTGGTACTGTAGGTGCAATCCTCGCCCCCACACTTGTATTTGTGGAATGTATAGCTGAAGAGGACATCTTCCTTAGATTTTATGTTGGCTTTGTTTTAGCTGCAGGTGTGTTGTAGCGGTCTACCCACTTGCAAGAAAGCAGTGAGCTGGTCATTAGCATTTCACATGAGGGTCTATAAAATAGTACTCTGTTTTTTGTAGCATGCTGAGAGTACGTCATATGCATTGAATACCACTAACTCTACTAGGTTCCATACTTTGAGAAGCACACATACTTATTGTTTCAGTCTTTATCCGTTCTTTGGGCAGTGAAGGGTTCCATAGCGACAGTAGTCATGGCTTCTCATCGAATAATGTCTGGAGCAGAGGCTTTCGCTGAATTGATGCAGTCTGGCTCAGCAAGGCACAGAGCCGGATGAGCAATCTGAAACAGATCGTGCTTCTGAGGGTCAGCAGGAAGGTGATTGGGGAAGTGAGTTTTCGATGGATGGTAGTTCCTCCTCCTCATCATCTGATGACGAAGAGGATGAAAGAGAACATGCATCTTCTCCCACACTTCGCACATGCAGTAGACCTGTAAGGGTGAGGGGACATGAAGGACGTGCAAGGAATGTGCCAGATCCTGACATGGCTGATGAGTCGCAGTGGGTGCCTCCAGCAATGGCTCAGCCTGTTGTGCCCCCTTTCACTGGTACATCAGGGTGCACAGTGAATACAGATGGGTTTCAGCCTATTGACTTTTTCAACCTTTTTGTTGATGATGGGTACATTGCAGATGTGGTTCAGCAAACAAATTTATACGCTGCACAGTTCTCGAGGTCAAGGGGTACCACTCTGAAACCCCATTCCAAAGCACAAGCATAGGTTCCAACGACCAATGTTGAAAGAACAAGTTACTTTCTTACCTGGTAACGTTCTTTCGATGGGATGTTCCTCCGACGTATTCCACATCTATGATAATAATCACCACAGCTGTGCTGCTTCAGAACATTTTTCGGCGTCTGCATCCTGCGTTGATGACGTCGATACGCTGTCCCTCGAGGGCCGACGTCGAGCGCCAACGTCACCGGATGTTATATGTAGGACGCACGTAGCCTCAGTTGTAGTTTTTTCCAAGAACGTGTGGCACCAATCTTCTGCCAGTATGACTACAGAAAGCTTTGCGGAAAAGTAAGCTGCAATCGCATAAGAATTTCTTTAGAGGGGCAGGCTGGGAGGGTGCGATGTGGAATACGTCGGAGGAACATACCATCAAAAGAACGTTACCAGGTAAGAAAGTAACTTGTTCTTCAAGGGGATTGTGTCCTCCGACGTATTCCACATCTATGACAGACTCCCAAAGCAGTACCAACGTATGCAGGTGGGAAAATAATTTAGAATTTTAGAATGCCCAATCAAATTGCAGAATAGAGGACCGCCTTACCAAAGGCTAAATCTTGCCCATGGATAGAATCCAGGAAGTAGTGTTTTACAAATGTATGGACAGAGGCCCATGTGGCTGCTTCACAGATATTACAAATGGGAACACCCGTCTGCAGAGCAGTAGAGGCAGCCACAACCCTAGTAGAATGGGCCCATAAGCCTACCGGAGGGTCCTTACCAGCCAGACGGTAGCATTCAGAGACTGTCAAGATGATCCATTGGGACAAGGTCTGCTTAGAAACAGCTTGACCTAAACGCCTTCCAGCGTATTCTACAAAAAGCTGATCGTCCACCCTGACCCGGGACATCCGTGAAAGATAGAAGCTCAAAGCTCTCCTAGGATCCAGCCTACGGAGCCTCTCCTCTTCCTTACCAGGATGTGGAGGAGGATAGAAAGTCAGAAGAATTACCTTCTGGCTCAAATGAAAATCCGGCACAACCTTCGGAAAAAAAGAAGGAGGAACACTAAGGACAACCCTGTCCTTATGAAACACTGTGAAAGTTGGCTTGCCGGAGAGTGCCTGCAACTCACTCACTCTGCGAGCGGAAGTAACCGCAACCAAAAATACAGTTTTAAATGTCAACCGTCTCAAAGGACAAGAATGTCAGAGCTCAAACGGAGCACCCATTAGGAATTTCAGAACTAGGTTCAAATCCCATCCCGGTACCTGGAAAGGAGACGGTGGGAACACATTTGTCAGCCCTTTAAGAAAATGAGAAATCAAAGGAATCTTAAAATAAGAACACTCCTCAGATGAGCGCTTAAATATGGACATTGCCGCCAGGTAACCTTTAATGGTACCCACTTGCAGGCCCTTGTGGGCCAAAGAAAGCAAAAAAGACAGAACCACAGGAATTGAACACTGAAAAGGATCCACATTCTGTACCCTGCACCAGTCGCAGAAGTTTCTCCAACGGCAACGGTACAGGGATTTTGTTGCTGGCGTTCTGGCCGAGAGCAACACCTCCATCACGTCTTCAGGGAGGTCCCAATCCTTGTAACTCAACCTTTCAGAAACCAAGCATGAGGGTTGAGAGACTTGACCTCTGGATGGAGAACCCGACCCCCCTCCCGTGAGAGCAGATCGTCTCAGTAGGGAAGACAGCGTGGAGGGCAGATGAACATGTCTAGAAGGTCTGGGTACCATGCTCTCCTGGCCCATGCTGGAGCAATGAGGATCATTTGGGAACCGAACCTACGTAACCTCTGCAACACTTGCGGAATGACGGGGACTGGAAGAAAAGCGTATAGCAGTGGGAAGGACCACTCCACTACGAACGCATCCCTTAAGGCTCCTCTTGGAGGAAATTCCCGCGAGCAGAATCTTTCGGACTTCCGGTTGACACTGGTGGCAAAGAGATCAACTTGTGGGGTCCTCCAAAAGGCGAAGATCTCCAAGAGAACTTCCTAAGCCAGCTACCATTCGTGAGACCGTGCTCTGCCTGCTCAGAGCGTCCGCCGCCTCGTTTTCGTCTCCAGCCAGATGAACTGCCGAGATCGAAATTTCCTGCTGGATGGCCCAGAACCAGAGCTGCATTGCCTCTCTGCACAGTGGGAGAGACCCTGCCCCCCGCACCCATTTTGTTGAGGTAGCGCATGGCCACTGTATTGTCCGTCAGAATCAGGACATTCTTCCCCCGTACTGATGGCAGAAAAGCCTTCAGGGCTAGCCCGACGGCCCTCAGCTGCAACAGAGTGATATGGAGTCTGAACTCTGACGGAGACCAACGACCGCTGACTGTCAACCCGTTGGCATGAGCTCCCCATCCCGTGAGGGATGCGTCCGTCACGATCGTTACCTTCGGCCAGGGTAGCCAAAATGGAGCCCCCTTCATCAGATTGCCTTAGACGGCCCACCACAGAAGATCCTGGGCGACCGAGGGCGGCACCTGGACGGGATCGACATCCTGCCGGAGGACTGCGATCACTGCATCTTGAGAGCCCATTGCAGAGATCTCATCCGCAACCTGGCCTCTGGCACCAGTAGAATGCAGGATGCCATGAGGCCGAGCAACCTCAAGAACTCGAATGCCGGGAGACTCTGGGAATGTTGAAACTTGTGCACCATCTGCAGAATGTGAGGAGCCCTCACCTGGGGAGGCGAACACAGCCCCAGGGATGTGTCGAGCACTGCTCCAATGTACTGGAGCTGCTGGGTAGGTGTCAAGTGGGACTTCTTTAAGTTGAGGGAGAAGCCCAGCCTGTGAAGAGAGTGGCAGAGGACTGACAGATGATCCAGGGCTAGCTCGGGAGAATGCGCCCTTATCAACCAAACGTCCAGGTGAGGGTAGACATGAATCCCCCCTTTCCTGAGATACGCTGCCACCACCACCATGAGCTTGGTGAAGATCCTCGGGGTGGAGGTCAATCCGAACGGCAGGACCCGAAACTGAAAATGCAAGTCGCCAACCGCGAACCTCAGGTACTTCTTGTGCGTGGGATGAATCGGCACATGAAAGTAAGCATCCTTGAGGTCGAGAGACACCAACCAGTCCTATGGTTGAAGGGCCTGGAGGACTTGAGAAAGAGTAACCATCTTGAACTTGTCCTTCCTGAGGAGCTTGTTCAAACCACGCAAGTCCATGATGGGTCTCAATCCCCCGTATTTTTTCGGGATGAAAAAATATGGGGAATACCATCCCTTGTTCCTCTCCGCTACAGGCAGCAGTTCTATGGCGCCTTTCACCAGCAGGGATAGGATTTCCTGTGCAAGGAGCGGATCCGGACTCTTCAAAGAGAGCTTCCCCGGTGGATTGTCGTGAGGCCTCTGCCGGAAAGGAAGACAGTAGCCGTGGGCTATGATCTCCAGAAGCCACACATCTGAAGTAATGGCACGCCATTCTACAAGATGCTGCACCAGCCTTCCCCAAACCGGCGAACCATGGGACATGGCTTCATGACTGAGCTGAAGCGGCTGAGGCAGTGCCTGAGGGTAAAGAGGCAACTGGCCGAGCGGATTTGGCACCTCGGGTACCTTGTTTTCCACCTCTGCTACTCCCACGTTGGCCCCTTTGACTGGCTGCTCCCCTCGATCTACCAATGGAAGAGTAGTATCGAAAGGAACCTCCCCTCCATTGCTGTCCCCTAGGACGAAAAAGCGGAGGCTGACGTACTGCAGCGCTCAACGACTTTGTTGCAGCTTTATAGGTCTGCAACCTCTCAAGGCTCTCGTCAGCCTTGCTGCCAAAAAGATGGTCACCATGTAAAGGCATGTTGAGAAGCCGGGACTGCACATCAGGAGCAAACCCCGACTTCCGCAACCACGCAAACCTGCGCATCACGGTGCTCTCCGCCATGGACCGGCTGACACAGTCTGCCACATCCAGACCCGACTGAACGGATTCACATATAAATAATATGGCATCCTTGCCATCCTGAACGAGGGCAAGAAAACCATCTGGTTCCTCCCCTTCGGGAATATGTTCAGCCGCCAAAGAAACACAATTCCGCAGAGTCTGAGTGAATATTGCCAAGGCACAAACGGAGTTGGCTGCCTTTAAAGCCATACCCCCAGATGAAAACACTTTCTTCGCCCAACCGTCAAAACGCTTGTCGTCCCTATCCGGAGGGATGGTAGAGTGTGCAGCCTGCTTTGCTGGGGCTGTAGCCGCCTGCACCAGCAAACTCTCCTGAATGGGGTGCAAAGACAAGTAGCCGGGGTCGCCACTGGCTGGACGGTATTTTTTCGGTAGCAACTTATTCACTGCCGGGAAACTCTCCGGAGCAGTCCAAGCCTCCGCCACCCTTCTTTGTAAGGCCATATGAAATGGCAGCACCGGGTGGACCTTGGTCCAAAATATCAGTCAGGTCATCCTGCAGAAAATCCACAGGTGGAGCAGACCACCCCAAGTACTCTGTCACCTTCGACATGAGACGCCTGTACGACGACTCGTGTGTGTACCAGGCTCAGGCCTGCCAAACTCAACCTCCGGAGAGGTGTCCAGACCACTGGCATCAGGTAAGGATTGACGCAGTTCTTCCATCTGGCTATGACCAGATAACAGGTCATCAGGAACCTCAAGAGGAATAAACCCCTCCACATCTAACCTTCATCCACCTCTGAGATGTAATCCAAAGGCTGGAATAAATCCCTGGATGAGGGTACAGAAAAAGGTTCAAACACAGGCTTCACTGATTTACTCAGGGCATTCCTCTGGGTTTCCACCGGTCTCTGTGGGCACCTCCGATAAACCCTCCTCAAAAGGCGTAGACGGAATCGGCGTCGACGCCGAGCGAGGTGCCAACGGCTTCGACAACAGCTTCGAGGCCGGAGCCCTGAGCGTGACCTTCGATGGCCTCGATGACTTCCTCAGAGGCGGAGCATCGAGAGAGCCCCTCGACAGACATGGCGCCAATGGTGTCGATGCCTTCTTAGAAGGACTCACAGGCGACTTCTGGGGCGTGGCCAGCCGAGGACCCGTACGGATGCCTCTTCAGCGAGCGCCGTGATTCCACCCGGCCCCCGGACCCTTAACCCCCTCAAAATGACCCGAAAATCATGCTGAAGCCACCCGAATAGTTATGAATGCTGTGGGCACCGGTGGAGAGAAGAATCGGATGGCTCCAAGTAACAAACGAAGTTGCAAGCAAAACTCGAAGATCTGCGTAACAACTCTCTATCAAGATGGCGGCGGCCGCACGCCCCACGCGAGGTGAGAAGCCATGGATCACTGGAAGATCATAAACAGGACTGAGAAATAAATTGCAGACCTGGGGATCCTCCTGCGCGTTCCGACGTTGTGGCTGACTGCCGCTGGTAAGAAGAAAGGAAGACCTGCGCTCCCTCCACCGGAGCGCGTAACATGAAGCGCGGACTGTTGCTGGCGGAGGTGGAGCACCCCAGAGCCTGAGGTGTGTGTCAGCCGGGAAGCTGCAGTCGACAGAGGAGCCGGAGGAAAGAAGCAGGCGGCGCCCAGTCGAGGAGCCTGCAGGCTGGAGATTTGTGGGCGAGCTCGGCGGTGAGCGGCCCAGCTGGGGGGAGGCATGTTAGGCAGAAACCTGTGCAGTTCCCTTAGGGACCACTGCAAAAGGCTTAAGACTAAAGGTGTTGGCAGTAATCCCAATTGGTAACAGTCTGTACCACCCAGATTTACCTGGTAGCTGTGGCCGAGCAGCCAGACTTCTCTCAAGAAGAGTTAGACTGTATATAGAGTATACAAGATAGGTACCAAAATACAGTAGCACAAGCAAACACTGACCAGAGCTTTGGTATCAAGTATATAATTATTTATTTAAAGACGCACTTAGAAACACTCTAGCACTAGTATTGTAAGCCAGTTCAAAAACACAGTCACTATTAAAATATATACATCCCTTATTCCTTATTAGAAAAGTCTTAGTTAACACAACTTATTTCCAGACAGAGGTGAGCGCTTAACTAAAGATGGCACTCCAATAAGTTAAGAAAAAGGGAGGGAAAAGGCAGAAATTAGGAAAAGCACACAACACAATACTTTAGAAGCACTCAGCAAGGCAGGAAAGTCAAAGTCTACTTGTGAGCAAAAAAGTTTAGAGTCCAGGCTCCCTCTTGGAGAGAGTAGAACACCAATGCGCCTAAGATCACACAGTTTAAAAGGCTTGAAAAGTCTTGCAGACAGTTTAAAAAGGAATCAGTTCAGCTCAGAAAAGTTCAGTTAGCCAGCCTAGGGCCAACCCAAGTGGTAAAATGAGGATTTACGAGACACCCCACACAGACCGTTGCGAGGGAGGCCAGGCGGACACAGTACCTTGAAAGTGGAGAGGATCCTCCAGTGGGGGCAGTTGTTCCTGGCAGTGGGTGCAAGTTGCGGCGTCGTCCAGAGGAAGAGAAGATCTCGACATGGAGGAAAGCTGAAGGTCGTTGCACTGCCAGGGAAGAAACCAGCCGCGGAGTTCTCCGGTTAAAAGGTACTACCCTTTTATTCGCGGTAGTGGTAAAATGCGGTATCCCGGTTGCCGGGGTGCTTGGCACAGGCAAGGCGGCCACGAGATGATCTGGGAAGGCGAAAAGGCGGGCAAACTGGTTATCCCCACCAGTCAAAGGAAGAAGACTCTTCGGGATGAAGATCTCCTCTGTCGTTGGAAGAAGTGGTGAGTCGGTTCAGCAGGGCTACACCGGTGGTGTCGTCGTTGCAGGTCGCTCAGCTTCTCCCTCTTCGGATTTTTTGGTCCTGTGGCGACGTCTGAAGTCCCAGTCCCCAAAGCCCTGCTTTTATGCAGAAAACCCCCATTCATCAGTCCTAGCTGTCACTCAAACATGCTAAGTGGTGAGCCGGGCGGCTCACCACTGGACCAATCACACAAGAGTGCGACTTGAGATGCCGAGGCAACTCAGTCCAGGGTGCCTAAACCCCCCTCCCACACATCCTGTAGACCCAGACAGAGTGGCACGACTTTTGAAGGCTTCTGTGAAGCCTTCTAATCTAGATGCGTTGCTCCGCGGGGGTCACCAACCATCCGCACCCAATAGAGGACGACCTGCTCCCGCCGAGCGACGTGCTGTGACCCTCTCGCAGACCACACTAGATTCTTGTCTGCACTTGGAGGGGCCCGCACCCTTGGCGGCCTGGCCGCGGCCTGCTAGGATCCCCCGTGGTCCACGTTATCCGGCCCTGCTGCCCCACGCCAGACACCTTGCGACACCCGAAGATTTGCCTTGCCCCCGCTTCTCCTCCTTCCAGGGCGCCTGACTTCGGGCTCCCCGGAGCTGCTTGGGTTGTACCCTGCCAGCCTCTGCCGTTGAGTCCTGGATCCCCTGGGGGCTGTACCTCGTTGATCCTGTCCGTGTAGGCGAGGGACACCATCGGCTCTCCCTCTTCTCTCCTGAGTCACATCACCGCCACAATAACTAAAGGGACTGGGAAAAAACAGAGCTCCATAAACATGTTTACGAAGACTCCGGTCGGCCCTGTGAAGAGGTCTCCAAGCAGGCCCCTGCCACTACCTCATCCCTTGCTGCCTCGGAATCTCAGAACATGATGGACTTTATCCGTGAGGGTTTTACCACGCTCCACTCGAAGTTAGATGACATGAATGGCACCATCTCATCTATCAAGGCCCACATTGAGAGGACTGACAGTCGAGTGTTGGAGGTCGAAACCAGGGTGAGCTCCGCCGAGGACGGTCTGGGGGCGCTGCGTTCGGAGGTCACGGCACTATCCAACCGCGTCCTTGAGGTGGAGAAGAAAAATGAGGACTTGGAATCTCGCTCGAGGCGTAACAACCTCCGTATCATTGGGGTCCCTGAGAGTGGCATCGGAGAGCCGATGGAAGACTTTGTGGAACGCACATTACTGTTGCTTCTGGATTCACCGAAGCTCTCTCCGCAGTTTGCTATAGAGCGGGCACACCGGGCCCTGACGCCTAAACCCAAGCCGGGTGCACCTCCGCAACCCATTATAGCTCGTGTCCTTAACTTCCGACACCGCAATGCCCTCCTTAGAGCCGCAAGACTCAAAGGTGAACTTCTACTGGATGGAGCAAGGATACACCTATACCCTGACTTCTCGGTGGCTGTCCAGCGGGAGCGCAAGACTTTCTTGACTGTGAAGAGAAGGCTTAGGGATCACGGAGTCAAATGCTCCATGTTATACCCCGCTAAGCTACGAGTGGAGCACAACAATCAGGTATCATTCTTCACGATTCCGGAGGAGGCCTCCAGGTTTATCGACGATCATTTCCCATGTTGACCTTCCTCCCCAGCCATTCCTCTACAACTACTCGGCGTGCCCGCTGGGGAGGCGCCGACACCGGCTTTCCCCCGACGCCAAGAATATACAACACTTGTACCTCTCAACAATTGTCAGTTGGATTACTCTGCATGACTGTGCCAAGGTAAATTGTGCCAATTATAGTTGTCAAGTCACGTCCGAAGCATCATTGTAGGCACCATGTTCTCGCTGGATCTGCCACAGGCCCGGAGCGGCGTCATCAGTCCGACCCACAGGCCCCCTGGCGTTGATGCCACTGGTTTGGATTTGGTTAAGGGGTTTTGGGGTTGTCATTCCTCTTGTTGGGGGAGGGATGTAGGTGGGGATGGGTTGTTTTGTTATAAAAAAGTTTGGCGTTGGCAGCGAGGTCGGACCGCAGGGTAATGCAGTGTTAATGAGGCTACAGGGCCGCTACATCGGCCCACTGGACATTATTATCCCGGCGATATGAGCGTCACCGCTCCTCTGACGGAGAACAATCTAACCTTCATGAGCTGGAATGTGAGGGGACTGAGCAATTTAAAAAAAATGAGACAGATACAGCTGCAAGTGGAGCGGCATGGATCCAAGATCCTTTTCTTACAAGATACACATGCGCGTTCTGAACATTGTTTGAGATTTGCCAGAACCTGGGGCCCCCAGAGATACTTCACCAACTTTTCTACTCAAAGTCGTGGGGTTATGACTATTATTCATAAGAGTCTTAAATTTACACTCATTTCTTCACAAATAGACCCCCAGGGTAGATATGTACTACTTCATGCTACACTCCAGAATAGGGAGGTGATCTTGCTGAACATCTATGGCCCCAACATAGACGACCCGGAGTTCTTCACACACCTCACATCCCTCCTAGATGGTTTCCCTTTGGTCCCTATCCTCTGGGGTGGGGACTTCAACACCATTTTTGATACAGACCTTGACAGATCTGGGTCCAGGCCCCGCCAACTTACCAGGGCAGCCTATGCTACACTGTCGTCCCTCCCCCGCCTTGCGGTTGTAGACGCAAGGAGACTACTCTACCCTGATTCCAATGTCTATTCCTTTTACTCTTCAGTCCATGATTCCTATTCCCGAATTGATAGGTGGGTAATCTCTGATGTATTGATCAAAAATGTGGTACAATTAACGATCCTCCCTAGGACCCTATCTGACCACTCCCCGGTGACCATCACCATGGGTTGGGGACTGGACGGTGACCGTACCAGACGCTGGAGGATGAAACCCCATTCTCTCCTTGACCCTCTGTTCAGATCGGAGCTCGAGGTAGCCATTGAGGAGTATTTCGAAATAAACAAGGACTCGGTGTCCTCCCAGGCCGCCCTATGGGAGGCCTTTAAGGCATATATTAGGGGCATAGCACTGTCCAAAGAGAGTGGCATACTTAGAAAAATTCGAAGGGATATCGCTGTCAGCGAAACCAAACTGTCGACCCTGGAGGCCCAGTGCTCGCGGTCCTCAACCTCTGCGACCCTTGCAGCTATAGGAGTGGAGCTGGACTTTTTTTTATTTTTTTTATTGATATAGTTGATACATCAACTTTTCAATACACTTTATACAAAAAATATTCAAACATATGACAACTCATTCCTTAAAAAGTCAATAAGATATAACATAAAACAATTTCATGCATAAAATTTACACAATTTGTTAGCACAAGTTTAACTGATTTGGAAAAAGAAAATCAAAGTCAAACACATCAGCGTCAGACATGTAGCACCAAAAGCATCACGACTCCCAGAGCACCAAACTCACTGATTTTAATTATCGTAATTCATCTTCCTTTAGGTTTAAAGCTTTCAGGAAATTTATGACCGCAATTCTTATAGTGGTGGACGTTTTTCGCTCCCTGGCGGAACGGGAAGAAAAATTCCTAGATAGCCCCGGCCTGGCGAGGAGATACGGAGAGGGCGAGCGCCCTGGCCGCTTCCTTGCTAGACTCGTCCGTCATGAGCTGGGTGCTCCACATATACCTGGGATTGTTCGTTCGGATGGCTCTTTAGCCACCACGTCACAGGCCATCAACTCGGAGTTCTTTGCCTTTTACGAAGCCCTATACTCCAATTCGGACGAGGCCACGGAGGCGGAGGTGGACTCCTATTTTACGGCTCTCCCCCCAACGGTCCTCTCTCCCGAGACCGCTGGTTCCCTTGATTCTCCACTCACCCCGGAAGAGTTTACGGAGGCCATAGACTCTCTCTCCTCGGGGAAGGCCCCCGGCTCTGATGGCATCCCGGTTGAATTCTAGAAATGTTATAAGACTCTCTTACTCCCTCACCTAATAGCTCTTTGGGAGGAATCAGTAGAGGCAGGTACTCTCCCCTCATCACTCCGCAAAGCCACAATTACGGTACTGCTTAAACGTGGTAAACCTGCCACCCAGTGCAGCTCATATCCGCCACTTTCCCTCAAACTGTGACACAAAAATTTTTGCCAAAATGTTAGCGACCAGGCTTGCTCCCTGTATGCCATCCATCATACACCCGAACCAGGCGGGGTTCATTCCAGGCCGCTCCACCGCTCTGAACATTAGACGGCTCTTTAATATAATCAGCAGGATCAGCCCCAATGTGCAGGCGGTCGCCGCAACCCTCGACATGCAGAAGGCGTTCGATTCGGTTTCTTGGAGATACCTCTGGCGGGTGCTCGAACAATGCAAATTCGGGCCGGCTTTTCGCTCCTGGGTTAAGGTACTTTACTCAGGGCCTGTGGCCTGTGTCCGCACGGAGGACAGATGCTCCCTATTCTTTAATATTGCCAGGGGAACAAGACAGGGCTGTCCGTTCTCTCCTCTGATCTTCGCTTTAGCGATAGAACCTTTTGCCGACATGCTTCGACAACTTCACTCGCACAGAGGGCTTCGCTCGGCGGGTCAAGCCGATATTGCATCCCTCTACGCTGATGATGCACTCCTTCTTGTGCGGTCCCCCTCCACTAATTTACCTCCAATATTAAAAGATGTTATCCACTTTGGGTACAACTCAGGCCTCAAGGTGAACTGCACAAAATCTACGCTCTTTCCGGTCACGGAATGCACCCTTCCCCCCCTTGTTCTTGTGGGCGCAGTCGAAGTTCACATATCTGGGGATTGAAATAACACGTCAGTTTGAGACGACCCTCGAGGAGAACTACCAAAACTACCTTGCGCATCTGGCGACTAAGACTTTGGCATGGAGCAAATTGCAGATCTCCTTGGCGGGTAGAATAGGGTTATTAAAAATGATAGTAATACCCCAACTACTATACAGGTTCACCAACGTCCCCCTGTGGCCGGGTGAGGGTTTCTTCCCCCTGTGGCCGGGCGAGGGATTCTTCCAAGCATTGACACGGAGCATCAACTCTTTTCTGTGGCATTCGGGCGCGGTCAGGCTCAATCTCGGGACCTTGTCCACCCCGATGGCGGACGGTGGCTTTGGGGCCCCCGATTTTCTTAAATACTGGTTGGTCTTTCAAATCCAATACACGTCCTACTGGTTTAACACAGCAGAGTGGCCTGACCTGCCGCTGCCCTTGAGGGGTGGTCCGAGTGCATGGCTTCAGTATTCAGCTCTACGTAAAACCCTTAAAAGAAACTACCCCATGTTTCCAGCAATGCCACTGGATGATCCCGCTATCGAGGAACTGACTTTCCCCACACCTACCAGAGGGAAAATATCTAGGCTATACACAATGATGCAATCCAGAACCACTCCGAAATTCACTGGGCTGAGGCGGGCGTGGGAGGAGGACCTTGGGGTGGAGGTGACGGACGAGCGCTGGACTCACATGTGCGCCCGTATACACCAGGTATCTTTCAATTCCCGTTTTAAATTGATTCAACTAAAGGTGTTGCATAAGTTTCATTATACCCCGAGCAGGTTGCATCGTATGCTTAGTGATCACTCCCCAAGATGCCCCAGGTGTGGGCAGGATGACGCCGACTATATGCACATGATCTGGGACTGCCCCCGCTTCTCCCAATTTTGGGAGGCGGTGTTCACAAAGGTATCTGCTATCCTTGATCAATCTATCGACCCCTGCCCAATGCAAGGCCTATTTCATGACTTTACAGAGCTACCCCGAAATTCCAAGAAACTGGCCAGCCTTTGCATGTTCCTTGCGGTACAAGCCATTCTGCTTTGCTGGCTTCGCCCTGCACCCCCCACGCATGCGCAATGGCTCAGGGCTCTCACATGGGCCTCAGACACTGAGGAAGCGTGGACCTGTCTACAACCAGCCCACTCGAGGCCTAGGGATGTCTGGATCCAGTTTCGCTCCTATATGTCAGATTTAAATGCAACACCTGATACAACTTCCCCAACTACTACACCCACTCATGTGGGTGATCCATTCTGAGCTAAGGGCTCTCTTATACTGCTTTTACACTGTTTGCATCCTTGATGCAAAATGTTACTGCTAGATGCACTGTATGTATGCCTGTGCTGGTTTAATTGTTCCTACCTTGTGCTTACCTTGTGTATTGTTCGCCTGTGTTCTGCTGCCAAGCTGTTTAATAAAAAAAGTTTAAAAAAAAAAAAAGAAAAAGAAAACTTAGAGGAAGAGGCACAGGTCACATTTCTACATCTGGTGGAGTTACCACAAATCAATGAGGCAGACAGGCAACAGCTGGAAGGCCCTATAACAGAGGAGGAAGTGGGAGAGGCAATAGGAGCATTGAAGGGACATAAAACCCCGGGCCCAGATGGGTTAAGCAACGCATACTACCATCTTAATAGGCCCCCTAACGCAACTACTTAACCTCATTAGAGACAAAGGGTTCACATCCTGGGACATGTGTCCAGCAACCACAATACTACTACTGAAACAAGACAGGGATCCAGCGGACAGTGCAAGCTATCGCCCAATCTCTTCATTAAATGGGGACGCAAAGATTTATTCTACGATTTTAGCCCGAAGACTGGCAATGGTACTCCCGGAGATAATCCACTCAGATCAAGCAGGTTTTGTGAAGGGGCGGCATACATATGACAACATTCGCAGAGCCATAGACACGATTGATTGGGGACGGAGGACTGGTCAGAAATTCTCAGTGGCAGCTCTGGATGCTTCCAGAGCCTTCGATAGTCTAGAATGGGGATTTCTACGGCTAGTCCTCGGGAAATTCAGCTGCGGACCAACCTTCACTTGCATGATAATGGCCAACTTCACAAACCCATCCACAAGGTTACTGCTCAACGGGAAACTGACAGAGTATCCCCATTCAGAAAGGCACAAGACGGGGGTGCCCACTGTCGCCCCTGATCTTTGCCATGGCTATGGAGCCATTTGCATCTAGGGTTCGCGGCCATCCGGGGTTCCGGGGGGTGGAGGTGGGCACTGCCGGACCACAAAAAGTAGCACCCTACGCGGAGGACATCCTCCTGTTCCTGAAGGACACCGGGCACTCAATACCGGCAGCCATACAACTTGCGGGGGAATTCGCGAAGGCCTCAGGATTCAATGTTAACTACCGCAAATCCAAAGCTCTTAATATCACTGAAAATCCAGAACGATTCCCGGAATGGGAAAAAAAATACCCCCTGAAATGGGAGCATAAGGCAGTAAAATATCTTGAGATACAACTGACCCCCAGATACAATAGACTATATCGAGCCAATATCCAGGACCTCTTGAAAACACAACTAGGGATCTAAAACGTTGGCAATTGCAGGAATTATCCTGCTAGCGCGCATTATTGCGGTCAAAATGACTTTACTTCCTAAATTCCCATACGTAGTGGGTGCCCTCCTAATCAGAATCCCGGGCCCAGCTATCCAAACTCTACAGAAAGAAGTAATGAACTTTATCTGGGGGTGGAAAAAAACGAGAATTCCCAAAAAAGTACTTTTCAGGCCCCAAGCCTTGGGAGGACTGGGGGTCTCAGAATTCCGTAGATACCTATGGGTAGCACAAGTTGCCCCAATGCTACAATGGACAGCTGGGGAAGATCGAAATCAATGGGTCACACTAGAAAAAACAGCGACTAAGACACCCCTTAAGAACTTGGGCTTCCTTGCCACACGAAACAGGGAAAAGGGTGGTCTGTTATTAGAATCAAACAAAACCACTCTCTGGTATTGGGATAAGGTACTGAGAAACAAGAAGATCAAAGTGGGGGGGACCACTCACACAAATTGTTTCTAATTACTTTATTATTATTAGAATTATAATAATAATAATTATTATTATGTAACTTTACCCCAGGAATGCAGGCCAACTTCTGGATACATTCGGGGGGCAGGGAAAACAGCATGGTTCTAAAAGATCTCTACTTAGATGGGTCACCCCTGTCGTTTGAAGACTACAAGGCCAGGTTTAACATACCAGAAAGAGAGCGTTTTCATTATATCCAGCTCAGGCATTGGGTCTCAAACACAAGGGTGAAAGAAGGGGCAAATAGAGATCCAACAGGGGTGGAGCTAACAATACAAGAAGGCCAACCAGACAACGGGATAACCAGACTATATCGCCTAATCGGAGGAATAGACCCCGAGGACAACCTTACATATATGCAAAAATGGGAAACAGACCTAGGGAGACCAATTTCTGGGGACACCTTGGGTCGCATTTGGCATAGAACCGCCAAGAGTTCTAGATCCACCTCAATTAAGGAAGCAGCATATAAACTATGCCTCCGCTGGTATATCACGCCCGTTTGTATACATTCCATCAACCCAGAATACCCTGCAACCTGCTGGAGAAATTGTGGCCTTACAGGGGATTACATTCACCTGTGGTGGTCCTGTCCACTAGCCAAAACCTACTGGAAGGAGATCTGAAGTCATATTAAAGAAATAACTGGTGTGCAGCTTCCATTCGACCCACTAGTGGTGCTCTTGGGGGAGGCAGTCGAGGGAGGTTATTCAAACTCAGGGCCCACAGCTACACTTATCACTCATATGTTGAGCGCGGAAATGGATTACGGTTGCACAAGCATGGAAAACTAAGGAAGGACCAATAGTAGCCATGTGGTGGGCGAGACTGTGGGGAGCGATGGCTATGGAAAAGGTGACAGCAATAGCCCTTGGCTCATACTCGAAATATTTGAACACTTGGCTACCACTGCATGAATTCATGGACGATAAAGAGAAGATGTTCTTCAAGCCTAGATTGCTCTGTGTAATACCTACTATTTGACAAATACGAACATTAAGCCGGGTGAGCGGTGCAACCAGTTGAATTCTTAAAGCAAGAGCAGAATACTTTTTCACCCATAAGTTGGGATATGTTCGGGGGAGGGGGAAGGGGATGGTTTAATGGTTACTATGTACGGTTTTTAAATATGAGCAATGGACTTGAATTGCACTGAAACCCTAGGTTGGGGGTAGAATGAGCCTGCATGAAAATAATGTATGCTTGTTAATATTTGGTTATTAATGCGCTCATGTCTATGATGCTCTAAAAACTAAGTTGGTAAAAAAAAAAAAAGAAAACTTTTTTTTTTAAAAAGGGCCTCACAGGCTCCAACGGTCTCGAGGGTGATGAGGACAGGGACCTGGAGCGGGCATGCCTAGAGCGATCTACCTTGTCTGATCGGGATCTCGACTGCTCCCTATGATCGCGCTGACCGCCCGAGCCCGAAGGCGTGCGAGCGGTGGCCCTAGTGCGTTCCTTGCCGGCTTCTCTTATTGGCGCGGACAGAACGGAGCCCTGCGATTCGAAAATCGCCATCATCTCTTTGCGAAATGCGTCCCATTCCACCGCAGATGAATGCTTGTTGGGACAAGCTACCCGCCGTCTGGCGGAGTCCTCGGACGAGGAAGGTGACCGGTGACGGTGCTTCCGAGAGTGCCTAGAAGAGGCAGAGGAATGGCGGGAACCACTCCGGGACCGAGAACCCCTGGACCTTACACCGACGCAGAGAGTCGCCCCTCGAATCGTCGGTTGAAAGCCCAGCGGATTTCGACTTAGGGGGTTTGGAAACCCTACCTACAGATAGCTTCTTCCGCTACCGCAAGGCCTTCGACGTCAAAGATTGGCATTCATCGCAGTCATCAGTGGCGTGGTCCTCGCTGTTACACTCACCTGACTCCCACAGAGGCGCCGGTCTGATCTGGGCTGCTGCGGCCTCCTCCAGTGTAATGCGTTGGGCCGAGATGTATCATTTGTCTGGCTGGTAGGAGTACTCTTCTGTGAATGGAGAAAGGGGAATTAACCACCCGTGGAGTTGAGCGTAAATTCCCCCCCACCCGCGTTGTTCTCCCCACGACCACCTCCGATGTCCCCTCTAAAGTCTCACCTTATGGTTTGAAAGGGTGAGCTCTCCATCCTGCTTCGAGCGCAGGGGCGCGTGATGGACCAGTTGCTCCACTGGTCGAAGGAATTGGTGAGTTCCAGGGCTGTTTTGACCCTCCGGCAAGACGCCGTAAGTATGCAGTTCGTAAGAGTTGAAATGCCTGACCATCACTCCTATCCAATCCTGTAATCTGTGGTCTTCTCCTTTATTCAGGTGCTGAGAGAAAACCAGAGTCGAGGAGTTATACCTCCGGCGGTAAACTTAGGTAAGTCTATGGCGGGAGGTGGCTCCCCTTGATTGTCCTTTTGATTCACCCTGTTGTGCTTTTGTTTCCCCTTAGGGGCCGGGGTACGGCGATGGTGCAGTGGGAGCTGCGCCGACCCGAGGAGAGGAATGGTTCCCCCGGTGGTAAATCAGGTAGGTCTTAGGGTGGTAACCAGTATTCCTCTATATGTTCCCTTGGCTCACCTTATTGTCTTTATCTCCCCCTAGGTGCCGGAATGCGGCGGGAACACGTGGGAGGCTGCGGTGAAACGTGAAGATGCTGCGAGGAACGGCGAGTGCAGCGTGGCACTGCTGCTGGCGATGCAACATGTTTAAAAATAAAGTCTTTCCTTCGGTTCGACGATGCGATGGCTCTGGAATCAGGTAAGAAGCTGGTAAGTGTTCTGGTTCTAACCTTTCTCCTTCTTTCCCTTGTTTCTAGGTGCTCCGGGTTCGAGGCGTGCGTGGCTGAAGTCTGGATGCTGCTGCAGGCACGGTGAGCGTTACGCTGCTGGATGCAGAATAAAGCGAAGCGTGTGCTGCTCTTCGGGCATGGTTTAAATAGCCTTTAAAGTAGTTCCAGTTAAGTATTCCTCCACTGCCACTACCGAGTGTCAAAAGAGTCCCTAGGTAAAGTAGTCCCTTCTAGGCCTCTTGAGGGCTTGGATCCCTTGCAGCATGGTCTGCATCAAGTAAGTCCAGGTAAGTTTTCCCCTTATGAGCCTGGCGCCAAAGGCGCCAGGACTATGTCCAGATGGCCCCTAACAGGGGTCGCTGGGCCTTTCCCCGGGAACGTGATGCCTTCTCCCGGGGCTGCTGGACCTGGTCTGGTTCCCCGGAAGTAGGCATCATGACACTCGCCGAGGCACCACAGGCAGACGTCGTGCAGGTCCGTAAGCGACATCTTGGAACCACAGTCACAGCACTTCTTGAAGCCCGACCTCGGGGTAGAAGAAGACAAAGACATGATTCTCACAATAAACCAAGAACAAAGAACCGATTCAACAGGAGAAGAACCGAGGCGCGCCGAGATTCCGAAGCGAACACGTTCGCGGAAAAAAACGGAACTGAGGCTACGGGCGTCGTGCGTCCTACATATAACATCCAGTGACGTCGGTGCTCGACGGAGGCCCTCGAGGGACAGCGTATCGACGTCATCGACGCAGGAGCCGAAAAAGCTTCCGAAGCAGCACAGCTGTGGTGATTACGGTCATAGATGTGGAATATGTCGGAGGACACAATCCCCTCGAATGAGAACATTTTGGGGTCTCATTCTGCTCATGGGAATATCGGCAAGACGTCTATCTAAATGTACTGGTCTACTGAAGTGGTATTTTTAACCCCGTTTTATCCAGCAACAATGAGTAGAAATCGCTTTCAAGAACTGCAATTTATGTTGCATTTCAATGACAACTCGGCAGCATTACCCAGAACTGACCCACATTTTGATAGGCTATTAAAACTTCAGCCATTTCTGAAGCACTTTAGTCAGCAATTTGCTGAGGTGTATGTTCCTAGCCAGAATATCTCCATTGATGAATCATTAATGTTGTTCAAAGGTCGGCTATGGTTCAAGCAGCTCATTCCGAGCAAGAGAGCACGATACAGGATCAAGGTGTACATGTTGTGCGAAAGTACCACTGGGTATGCCTTCAGCAGGGAAGTCTACACTGGAAAAGACTCCACCCTAAACCCTATGGGCTGCCCAGCCCATTTAGGGACAAGTGAGAAAATTATTTGGGATCTTCTTGCACCATTGCTCCACAAAGGTCACCATTTGTATGTGGACAATTTCTACATAGGAATTCCACTCTTCAAGGAATCGTACAATGTGGGCACACTGGCATGCGATACAATCCGCAGTAACCGCAAAGGCTTCCCCAGACAACTTGTGTGTAAGAAGTTGGACAAGGGAGCATGTATGTCATTGCGGCGGGATGAACTGTTGACAGTAAAATTCTGCAACAGAAAGGATGTGCACATGCCAAGTACTATTCATGATGAAAGTATTTCACTAGTCACTGTGTGCAGGCAGGCTCAGCAAGTGTGGAAGCCCAACTGCATTCTGGACTACAACAAGTACATGGGTGGGATAGATCAAGCAGACCAAGTGCTTCAGCCATACCATGCTGAACGCAAGTTGCGCAAGTGGTACAAAAAGTTGGCCATACACATTATGCATGTAGCTACGCACACTGCTTATGTGGTGTACCATGCAGCTGCTCCACAAAACAACCTCTCATTTCTGAACTTTGAAAAAGAAGTTGTACAATCTCTGACTATGGTCCACGTACAAATTCCCTCCTTTCCAGAGGTAGAAGATGTGGCCAGATTGCAAGATCGACACTTTGCTGATTATGTTCCTGCCACAGCCATGAAGACACAACCTTACAGAAAATGTAAGTTGTGCACAAAACAAGGAATGAGGAGGGATACTCGGGTGTACTGTCCCCAAAGCCCTTCCAAGCCAGCCCTCTGCCTACAGCCTTGTTTCCTTTTGTATCATACAAAGGAAAAGTATTGGGAGATCGACTGATTTCCGGGAATGCCCATCATTCCTTGAAAGGGACCCATAGGCTCTGAATTTGTGCATGCCGTACAAAGGTACGGCACTGCTGCTCCCTGCACTGGAGGTGTAACTTCAATAAAAATGCAACAGCATTTCAACTCACTTCACTGTATTTAGTGTGCCTTCACAAGCATTGCTAGTCCTGCTCTCTCCACTTGAGGCCTGCCTTGGAAAGGCACACCACTCCGGTACCTTTCACTTGAGGCCTGGCTGAGAAGGAAAGGTCAGTCTAGCTCCCTCTGCGCAAGGTGTGCCTTGCAAAGGAACGCAATTCTGGCTCCTTTGACTCCCTCCACTTGAGGCATGCCTTGGAGAAGAAAGGAACACCACTCTGGTTCACTCCCCTTTGGGGTGTCTTGGCAAGGTGTGCTAGTGCAGCTCGCTCCACTTCAGGACTGCCTTAGAAAAAAACATTAGTGAAGCTCCCTCCGCTTCAGGCGTACATTGGAAAGGAACGCAATTCCGGCTTCTTCCACCTGAGGCTTGCCTTACAAAAAAATGTCTGTCCCGCTCCCTGTACTGGAGGGGTGCATTGGAGAAGACGGGAAAACCATTCCGGTTCCCTCCACTCAAGGGAAGTCTTTTGAAAATAGTACACGCCACTTTGGCTCACTTCCTTGAGGTCCAAGTGTCATGAAAAAGGTACTTGGACACCATGTATATGGCGGTGGTGTCTTGCGTACCAAGTAACAACCTACCTTATTTTTTGTTTTACCTGAACTAATGGTATGTGTGGTGTAACTGAAATGTCTTCTGTAGGAATGACTTGGATACAATTGGTGTGAGTGAGGTAAAGCTACATAGTACATGCAGATGTCATTTCTGTGAATGCACTTTCCCAGCACTGCAGAAATGATTAGCATGTTAGAGGGTGTGTGTTTAGTGTGGTAGCGCACAGCAGAGTCGGCAGCGGAGACTTTGCTGGCTCACGGCGAATTCAAGAACACAGGCGTCCCTCGAAAGGACTTGCAAGCATAGATACGAGGTAAGATCATGCTGCTCTTTAGTCCGGTCCGTGGGATTACCTCATTTATATTGACTGAAAACATACCGGAAAGACGGCACTATGTTGAATGGTTGCTCCACCCGCCACCAGGTCAAAATCAGAGAAGAGGCTGCAATAGTACAAGCAGCTACTAGCGAAGACGAAATTACTGGTGTTGTGCCAATAGGTTCACTTCAGGCAGTGAAAGACTAAGAGACTAAAACAAGTTTGCTCCTCGGAGCTTGACAATCAATCCAATCGGGATACAGCAGATGTCCGGAATAATAAGAAAATGCTGGACGCAATGAAGGATGAGTCTCCTGCCCAATATGAATAGGACAACTTGTGAAGAGACTGGGGGTACACCGGAGATACCCAGTACTATGCACTGCAACAGCTCACATTCCCTGACACCTGAAGTTATTTCAAATGAAAAAACTGACAAGGGGTTTTGTAATATCACACAAAGTTTGACGATGCCTCAGAGTAGACATAAACCGGGACGTTTTACCCAGGGAAGGATTCAACCATACCTTGATGACTTGCAATATGAACCACCTTTTAGCAAGTGGGGACTCCCCAGAAAATACAATACAAAAAGCAGGGATTCCACCAGAAGTGGAAGTTAATATGGACTCTGCAAGTCTCGTGTATGCCGAAAATCTCTAGAATGTCTCCGCCTGGAATTCCTTATTACTCTAAATTTTTGGATGGATATAAGGAGCAGGTCAAAGGACTGGGACTTACTCACTCAAAGATAGGATCTCCGTATTTGGAGGACATTTTTGCCAAGCCACTCTATCCTCAATAAGCAAATCCTCAATGTCCTCAATGGCAGGAAGTGTCTATATCCTCGAAAGACAATGTGGAGCACCAATTCCAGCCAGTAGATTTTAACATGCTTGAAGATCAGCATTTGGCCCTAGTGGCCCGATTATCTTGGGACATTGTGGACATGAAATCCACAATTAATTGGCAAAGAAGGTGGAGGATGGAGATTTAATCCAGCTACTGGATCTATCAACTTATTCAGAGAACTTGGAGGATATTGACTCAAACAGCCAAAATTTATCCCACTCATGTAGAGGAAGGCACGCCCCCAATCCTGGGTTGCCAGGACGAGTAGAAGATACGGAGGAAGGGTGCCTCTGCCTCAGGGGACACTATGATCCTCTCAGAATTTACACCATCATTCCAAACAATGGAAGAAAAGCGACGTTGATAAGGAGCCTCTCTGCCCTCCTATCCTAAAGGAGGAGACAAAATTGCCACCTGGTATGGGAAGGAAAATGGATGCAAGAACGAGATCCTCCAAAAGGAAGCATATGTCTGAAAGACATACGCCAAAAGATCTTGCTGGTCCAACTCATGACGCCTCAGTGATGGTTGAGTGCATCATTCCCGCTAAGGATGGTTTGATTATTAATAGGAAGAATGCGCTGAAGCTTTAACACTACACTCCAGACTGCGTAATAATTCAGAGAACATTCAAATCGTCCAATTTGTGAATGAGTCATGCATGGACTGGGTAATCCATCTCTCTCTCTCATGGAAGCCTTAGACTTTCTGCCAATGGGATTTGAAATTTCAGAAAATCACCCAGCACGAGAAATGGATACGATGAAGAACAACAGTATTCAGGTCGTCGAAGAGGCTCTCTCTTTACAAAGACCTGTGAAGATTCAGGGCCTTCCGGGGCCTCTTACGCCTGAACCAGTGTTCCCTAAAAGAAAATCAGAAGAGTTACCTATTAAAGTCGCCCAAATACTAAACTTTCAAATCACATTTAAGCGAAAGAGTGTTAGTCCAAGGAAGATCATAGAAGAGGGTACAAGTTCTGCACTTCCCGATTCAACTCAGGATTGGTTTTGGCACGTTGGATCTCTAGGCTCTGTGCCCATTAATTAACAGTCAAAAGAAGATCATCAGCGTTGCTTTATTATTGGCTCCTGGTACACTAGAGGTTTAATGCATCTTTTTAACGAAGCCTGCATACTAAAACAACATAACATCCTTTGTTTTCCAGAGACATTGCTTACTACGGCCAAATATTCAATGTGTATGGGGTCTATAGAAATTATGCCATGAAGCGGAAGGTGGGGAGACCTTCAGCGGGCCTCTTGACTCAGATTAAACCGGGACAAGTTTTGGAAGTGATTAAATCAATAATTCCAAACGCTCAAGTGCAAATGACAATCGTATAAAGGGACATCGCAGGGCATGTGACTGCAAGTCTTTTTGTGGTGATCAATGTATACTGGAAACCTGCTGGTATTAGGGATGATCAACTTGTAAATTGTGTGATGTTGCCGATAGATGAGGTATACCTTTCAAAAATCGATCCTAAGATCTTGATATGTGGGGACATCAACATCAAGTGCCTTGATAAAGAGGGAGTGCCATTGACATTGGATGCCCTGACCAATAAGGGAAAAATCTGGGTTACAGAATTACACGAGAGAAACTTCTATATGATGGTCAGATACAGGGGGACACCCCGACTAGACCCACATGGATGAGGGGATCAGGAGGAGGGGCTGGACTACTTCTTTGCATCAGGGAATGGATTTACACCTAGCACCTCACTGAAGACAACATTGCTAGCTAATAGTGATCATCACCTCATAACCTTGTCTTTGTTAAATAAGCCTTGTCACACTAAGAACAAAATGAGGGAGCAGGTGGAGATTAATTATGCAGGAACCCGCTTAAGAATCCCCCCTAGAGCAGCAGCGGAAATTGTGGGTCGATATAGACAAGATGAGAAAACTCAACAATCCGTCCTCGATTATGATGGCCTGCTAATGAGTTTCTGCACCCGATTAAACAGTGACCCTAGAGATGCAGTAAACAAAATGCATTGTTATGATAAAGAAGTGAGGGATATGAAGGGAGTCTATCGAGCAAACTTAAGGAAATTGTAATACCTTGAGTCGGCCGATAGATTTACTCTTATTAAAAAAAGGTGACAAAAATATCAAAACTGTCTCCTCTCAACTAGGGCATTGCGACAAGAGGCAGATGCAGAAGCCCTATTGAAAATGCTTGTCAACAGAAATACAAGGGACTTATGGGCACTACTTAATAACAATTATGCTCACCAGGCAGCTACTATGGTCCAGATGGTAAAAGATGTAAAGTGGGTGTCCCATTTCTCGCCTTTGTTTTCTGAGGTAGAGAAGGCAACAAAGGGAAAACTGCCTCAGGTACCCAGAAAGTGGGCTATTGAATTTGACTGGGATGACATACTGATGCTGATAAAAAAAACTAAATGTCTCAAAAGCGGCCAGACCAGACAGTCTTAATAATATCCTTCGGCAAAACCCAGAAGAATGGGCATATTTCTGCTATATTCTCTTTAATCGCATCTTGAAAGAGGGGGAAATCCCTTACTCATGTAAGATGGCTCTGACAGTCCCAATTTCTAAGAAGAGATCCCAACAACAATCGCCCAATCGACCTTCTGGATTCTCTGGAGAAAATGTTTGCATAAATTTTGCTGCAAAACTTAAATGAGTGGGGGCGGAAAAAACAGGACATATTGATGAGAGGCAAGGAGGGTTTATTAAAGGAGTGGGCACAAATCTGAATCTCTTCCTGTTAAATGTTCTAAAACAAAAACATACCTTGCATTCATAGACCTGGAGAAGGCCTTTGACAGCGTCTCCAGAGCTCGACTATGGGACAAACGTATATCCTGGGACTGCCCTAGTGACCTGCTGGAAGCGGTTAGGGCCTTATACCTGAATACCAGAGTCCAGTTTAGGTTATCTAGTGAGGGCATCCTGTCAGAGAAAATTCCATCCTCAAGAGGTTTGAAACAGGGCTGCCCGTTGGATCCAACTCTATTCAACCTTTATCAGATCTGAAAGACTCTCAGGAAGAGATCAATTTATTTCCAAAGATTTACGCACAAGAGCTCCCATGGATAATGTATGCAGACGATCTTGTGTTAATTGATCAAACACTGATTGGTCTGCGAACGTCGTCTGAACCATCTAAGGTCATTCCTGGAGGAAAAGGGCCTCAAAACAAATGTCTGAAAAACTAAGATAATGACACTGTCCAGTGGGCAAGGAAAGCAAAGACCTAAATGTAGATGGCACGTGGGAGCTGAAAAGCTGGAGTGGGTAAACTCAATAACATATTTGGGAGCTGTTATTAATTCGAGTAGAATCGAAAAACAATGGATAGAAGTAATAACTCTTAAATGTAAGCGTCTGGCCTCAAGCGCAGATTTTTCATAAAAGATATGGGAAGTTTTCACTAGTACCAACGATCACCTTCTGTAAGTAGAAGGTGATTCCCATTCTCACATATGGAGTGGAGGTAGCCGTTTCCCTTCCTGGGACATTCTGGGAGAGAATGGAAGGCCTCTTCTGGAAAAAAGTCCTTAGATTTCCGAATAGTGTCCCGACCGCGTTCATTAGATATGAACTGGGTTTACAATCCATCAAGTTGATCTTTTTATGGAAAACTCTACACTATATCGGAAATGTACCGAACCAGATAGTCTTTGGCCCTGGGAAATTCTAAAGAATAAGCGGGTAGGGAGCCCACCATTGATGGTTGGAAACAAGATTGCAGGGAGGAATTGAATATTTTAGACATCACTGGAGATACGCTGGTGAGTAATCCCAAGAAAGTTAAAAAAAAAAAATATATAAAAAAAAAGGTTATGAGGTTAGATTGTATTGGGACCCTAGCAAAAAGATTAACATACAAAATGGCCTTGGAGATGGAGTGGGACAATAGGCCCGCTAACAAAGCCACAAAGCCCCAGTTTACATCTCGAAATTCCCCAGCCCTAAGGATCGGGACCTATTCATGAGATTAAGGCTAAACATCCTGCCAACTAAGGAGGTATTGAATTATAGGAAGCAATCTGATGCAACGGGCCGACATGTAGGTTTTGTAAGGTCCAAGGGAGAATAAAGTCGATAAAACACCTCTTGATAGAATGTCCTAAGTTAACCACATTAAGAATGAATCATTTATCTGACTCTGGTGCTCCATTTACACCATTAACAATGGAAGAATGTGTACTATGTTGTTAATAGGGGAAAACTTGTCAATGACGTTTGCTGCCTTGAAATTTATGGAAAATGTTTTAATGATGTAAGGACATTGAGGGTTGGTCTTTTTTTTGGTTGAAGTGTTTATGATTGGATAATAAGTTGGATGGATACAGTTGGTTGGTTCCTTTTTCATTTTTGAAATGTTTGTAATAAACCATGTCATAAAAAATAAAAAGTATCTGGCCTGTACACAGTTAACGCTGAAAGAATGTCCATCTCTTGAGACGTGACCAGGCTGCTGGCCTCCTGAAGGTCTATGGCTAGGTCCAACAAGTCTTCTCTCTCATGGTAGAACTCCTCCGGGAAGTCCCCGGCCCCACTAAAGTAATGGGGTTCTATCCAGAATAGGCTAGGATCTTCTTCATCAAATATGTCAGACATCTTTGGCATGATCCCGCCCCTTGGAAAATGGGCAATGTTTTTGGGAGCAGAGACATTAATGGTGCAAACGATACAAATGTTTTGAGGGGAACAGGCAGAGTGGAGGATTGAGCGGGAAACTATACGGATGGTGCCAGACCTGAATCTTCAGCGGAGCCCATTAACCTGGAGTGGTGACACCTTTTCTTTGAAGAGTTGCTAGGGAAGTAGGTCGCTTTCAATGCTTCTTTTTCTTCTGGTCTTTCCGGACAGGAAAGCATTTGTCCTCCTCCACTACCATCCTCCATTCTGAGCCCAGGGACTTTGTAGCAGTAAGTAAACAATTCTGCAGAAACCTCTGAACGGCCTCAGGGTTCATGGATTTGCACAACCTGCAATCCTGCAGATCGTATCTCTACCTAAACAGAACAGGCAGATCCTGTGGGGGGAGGGGCGGGGGGGGGGGTCCCAGACATTTGTTTCCCACAACCCAGGTATGTCTTAAAGTCTGAGGCATTCCCATAGTGCTGGTGAATAAGTTGGATCAAACTAAGGCATTCCCAAAGTGTACAGAGTGCACAGAGGTCAAAGGGCACTGTGGCTCTATATATACGGGCCCCTACGTCAGATTGCCCACCCTACTTGTAATAGTCCTAGGCCTGCCCCTTGGACCATTAACTTGTTAACCAACATTCATTTTTGCTAACCTGTTAAGACACCAATTCTCTTTGCATCAAGACCATATCTACTTTGTAATTGTATTTTACCACTTACTGCATAACCATTGAACCAACTTGTAAAACTAAGTATCACTTGTAACCATATTCTTAAGCTCAAGCGCCCAGATGCCTGAGGGTTAGGTGTGCTATATAAATGTAATAAATAAATATCGGGTGTGAGGCACACATAAGTAAGAAGTGGTGGTGCCCACGTGTAGATGAGCTGTACCCTCTAGTGGCAAAAAAAGTTTCAGAGGACAGCTAGCGCTGCAGAGAAAATATCAAAAATAAGGAATCTGTGGGAGGAAGGAATGCATTAGAAATGGCAAAGTGTTAAAACCAGTCCAAGGCCTACTACTTTGGAATTCCCTGGGCCCACGGCCCCAGTCATACACAGAGCCTCCCCTACCAACAAGGAAACCTAATTCCAATCAATCAACGTCACAACTAAATCTTTCCCCGCAACGCCCTAAGGTTGGTCTAGTCACCACTACCCAAAAAGAGAAAGATGCGACAAGAAATTGATATCACCAGTCAACCAAGTGGCATATCTGACTATCTGCATCCAAAAAATCCTGCAAGGGGACTCTGTTTCATTTTCGATACTCACTTAGATGAAAACAATAGGAATAGGTGTAAAGGCGATATTTGGGCATTGTACAATAATTAACAGTTACTCACCGTAGTGACTAGAGTACTCAGTCACTAGACCTCTTTCATCCATTGTTGTGACCTTCACCCAACATGGGGACGGTACCAGAACCTTTGGCAGTGAAAACCTGAGCTGCCCCTTTAAATTTAGTATAGCGCTCTCATCCCCCCCTTCCCCCGAGGCCCAGCCCTCCTGCGACTCACCTCAGTCCCCTTTGAAATCATCTGACGATTAGATACCTGGCCAGGCTTGTTACATATTAGCCATTGGCATACTAGCAGGGGAAGGCGGGTGGGACATATGGAGGAAAGGGGACTAGGGGCTATGAGTACGCTTGTCACTACAGTGAGTAACTAATTACTCATACGTCCCGTCCCCTTTCCTCCATCCATCCATGTGGGTGATTCCACCAAACAAGAACATAGGGTGGAGCTGTGATAACCTGTCTCATATCTAGGACTAAGCAAAAAGGTTCTTCAGAACCGCCTAACCAAACTCGGCATCGCGCCTGGAGCTGGTTGTCCAGTGAGTAGTGCTTACAGAAGGCCGACGGAGCGGCCTAAGTAGTCGCCATGCCGATGACATCCCAAGAAGCAGGTCTCTCAAAGGTGAAGGCTGTGGCCTTGGCTCTGACCGCATGGGCATGAATCCCCTCAGGAACAGGTCTGCACATGGCCGTGTATGCCTCCGAAATGGCCTGAACAATCCAACAGGCGATGGAAGCCTTGGAAGTCTTGTAAGTCTGAGAGCGGGGGGAGGGCTGGGGGGGAGGGGCCCAAAAGCCCCAAATTATGCCTCAGATTTCTAGAAGGATTTTGTCAGAGAGAGAGAACATTTCAGGACTCTCTTGAGGTCCAAGGAATGTAGGGCCCTCTCTGACTGCAGGTTCAGGAAGAACACTGGCATTCAGACCTCTTGATTCAGATGAAACGGAGAGACCACCTTTTCCAAGAAGTTTGAGTGAGTGCACAAGATGACCCTGTCATTGTGAAACGTGGTGAAGGGCTTGCATGAGGACAATGCCTGCAGCTCACTAACCCAAAGGTGAGAGCCACCAGTAAAACTGTCTTTAGTGTCACCAAGTGGATGTCCACAGAGGCCATCGGCTGGAAAGGCTTGCGGTGAAAATCTGCAAGAACCACATTGAGGTCCCAGACCCAATGGCTGCCAAGTAAATGTGGCAAGTATCCAGCTGAACTTCAGAACGAGCCAGGTGTGCTGAAAAGCCAGTATGTCATCCAGAGGACAGGTGACCAGGTCCAGACCCTTGTCACGAGCCAAATGGCAGAAACTAGTCCATTTACTCTTATACTGGGACCGAGTCAAGGGCCTACTGGCCTGCTGAATGATGTCCCAGTTGTCATCCGAAAATGTGAGCATGTTGAAGCCTCAGCTGGTCAAGGAACCAGGCCACTAGGCCGGATCCGGATGTTCCACCACCACCCCCTTCCCTGCTGCATCAGGAATCCTCTGCTGCAGATCGGAAGGTGGATGGGATCCTGGGAGCAAAACTGCAGCAGATCAAAAAACCAGTGTCTCGAAGAGCAGTAGGGGGCAACAGGATGAGGCTGCAACCCACCGAAGCACAAAACTAGCAGAGGGTCCACTGGCGCAAAGAGGTGGGAGGGAACGCATAACACCTGCGGCTGTCCCAACAGATCTGGAAGGCATCTCCCACAGACCCCGACCCTGTCCTGCCCATGAAGCAAACTGGGGGCAATTTGAATTCAGAGGGGATGCAAACAAATCCTGGTCTGCGAAGCCCCAATGCTGGAACAGGGGCAACAAGGGGTCAGTATGCAACTCCCACTCGTAGGTGTTGAACCCCAAGCAGCTCAGCTGGTCCACTTCTGCATTGCTGTCGCTTAGGAGGTGGACTGCTGAAATCCAAACTCCCTCCATCAGGGCCCATTAACAGATCGATACCGCCACCATGAACAAGAGATGAGGAGGTCGGGGGGGGGGAACAGGTGCCACCCTGCTTGTTCAATTAAAACATTGTAGAATTGTCCATCCTGACCAGAACAGACCTGTCCCTGATGAGGGGTAAACCGCCTTCAGGGCCAGTCCCACTGCCCTATGCTCAAGCAGATTGATTTTCAGGAGGGCTTCCGTCCTGGACCATGCACCATGAATCTCATAGCATGCCACAGTAGCCCCTCAGCCCGAAAGAGAGGAGTCCATTGTCATTACCAGGGTAGGCTCCAGTCGGGTGAAGGGGGCTCCCATAGACACATTGCTGTTCATAATCATCCAGCAGCAAAGATCGGACAGTAGAAACAGTGGTATTGGGATCCTGTCCAACTGAGACCCCGGCTCCTGATTCCAATTGGCCACCAGGTGGAGCTGGAAGAATCTCATCTTGAGGTGAGCGTGCTGTACAGTGAGCACGCAGGATGCCATCAGGCCCAGAACATGCTGTAACCACCATGCTGAAGAGGTTGAGTTGGCGAGAAAGTGCCCACTGCCTTGTGGAGAGACAGGAGCCTCTTGGGCTTAGGGAACACCCACTGAACCACAGTGTCGCAATGCACCCCTTGGAAGACCAGATACTGAGATGGGCACAACTGTAACTTCCTGTAGTTGAGGGAGAACCCCAGCTAATGAAGGATATCTGCCAATCTCTGGCAGGAGTGCAACACCCCCTTGGTTGACCCCAACCTCACCAGTCAGTCCAAGCGGAAAAGGCCTGCCACTACGTTAATCAACTTCGCGAAGATACGAGGGACCGATTTCAGGCCTAAGGCAGGACCTTGTACTTAAAGTGGTACAACATAATCGTGAACTGCAGAAACTTCTGATGCGGATGGTAGATGGGTACATGCAGATATGCATCCTTGAGGTCCAGGGAACACATTGAGTCCCCTGCACACAGACTTGGCTATGTACACAGGAGTAATCATCTTGAAGCGTTCCAGCGGTAAAGACAGATTTAGAAATGACAGGTCCAGGACAACCCTCAGGCCAGCCTGGTTTTTCTTGGGTACGGCACAAATCCTGGAATAGTACCCGAAGTCACTGTCTGAAAGAAGAAGAAACGGTTCTATCGCATGCATCTCCAAGAGAGCAAGGACCTCCCATAAAAGAGGCAGGGACCCGATCTGACGAAGAGCAGGAGAGGATAGTAGAGGCAAAGGAAGGGGAAGACTGAAGCCCGTGGATACTACTGATAGGATCCACGGGCTGCTGAAATGACGCTTTCAGGTGTCCTGGAAAAGAACCAAATGATCTACCACATGCGAGCTGTGTTCTCTGACCTAGACGTCAGTGCGCCTTGGCGTCAGAGGCAGGGGGAGGGGGAGGGGAAAAACCCACGCATAGTCCTCTGCTGCTTCCTCCTGTTGTCGCCGGGCGGCCTGTCAGGCTTCAGTGTATCACAGGTCCGAAAAACCCTTGAAGCTGGAAAAAGCTCACGATTTAAACTCGGTCCTGCTCTGGGACCAAAGGAAGGATTTCTGTCCAGGTTTTGGCAGAATGGACAAGCACTTGGCGGTCTGAGTGGAGGTTTTCTTCCCGTCATCGGTTGAAGAATGAAAAAGGTGCACGACCTTGAAGGGCAGATCCAGGATCCTCTCCTGCACGTCAAATGAAAACATTGTGGCGTGCATCCAAACCAACCTTCTCATTTCGACACCAAGGCACAACCCTCTGCTGGCTGTGTCTTTGGGGGAGACCGAATCCATGAGGTCTTGCGCAACGGCCCGGGTATCTGCCAGACCGGCCTTGAAGGAGGCTTGCTTGTCCGAAGGGAGAATAGGCAGAAATTCCCTGAGCTTCTGATTAGCCTTAGCCAAAGAGCTTCTGCGTAGGCTTTCTGCAGATGCAGTCCAGAGATGGAATAACCGGGCTTTCCCAAAGACTCAAGAACCTTGTCCTCCTTGGAAATACAACTGGAGGTGGCTGCCATGGAGGAAGACGATGAAAACGATGGTTTAGAATATAATGAGGCCGCAGCCACCACTGAAGAATGCGGCTGTGGGTGGGAGGCCAGGAGGACTGGCTCCACGTCCATCAGCCTGAACCTGCTGTCCAACTTCTTGTTCATCTAAGCGCTGGCTTCTCCCAGACCTTTCGCATCAACTGCAGGACATCCTTCTGGAGAGGGATGCCAGACCTCTGCTAGCACTCCAGATTCCTGAGGAGGACACAGGTGCCAACGGGGTCCCCCTAAGTCTGGCGCCAAAGACTGGTCCAACAGCTGTTGAGTGCGAGATGTTGATGGTACATGAGGAGGTGGGGGGTCTGAACATCCAGAAGGGCCTGGACTGGGGGAGGGAGCAGCGCTGGAACCGGCAGTACTGGAAGAAAGGAAGGGGTACCCAGAGCCGGGGAGGCACCACCTGATGGATGAACTTCACTATATCCTTCAGGAGCCCCGTCATCTGAGGGAAACACATGAGTAAGAGGAAGCGCTTGAAGAAGCGATTCTCACTAGCCGCCGGTTACCTAGGGGATCGGCATTCCGAGGCGCTGGGCCTCCGCTCCAGGTCAAAGTGCTGGAGCCGTAAGGCTGCGATGGGTAGATGTATCCATGAGGAAACTAGATGCCTGGATGATATTATCCGCTGCTGCTTCCAGAGGGAAGGGTACTGAGATCATCTCGTTAAGCCCATTTAATGGGCAAAAACACGGGCAAGCCCCGAGTTGGAACCAAGATGACTGCCGGCCTGGCAGGCTCTGCCACGTGCCTCTCCATCATTTTGAAGCCTTTAGCCATGCCCTGGTCGAGGGACGCGAAGGCCGTGAGCAAGGCAGGTTCTCATACACGGGAGGATACAGCTCGAGCCTTACACCCGAAGGGGAAGCGTCGACCTCAATCACTCTTGTAGGCGCTGAGCCCTCGGCCAGCTGGTCTGTAGTCGTAGCGCCATGACTCGTGACCTCGGAGCGAGCTTCGGCAGTCTGAATGCCTTTGGCACCTGTGCTGCTAGCCGTGCTGCATCGAGCCGAGGACAGACTCTTGGAGATGGCACTCGGTGATCCCTTACCCCCTTGGGGTTGAAGAAGAGGACAAACTTGATCACCCTTCCGAGGACAGCCGGTAGGGCACCTGAGCCCCTCAGCTTGGGATCCGATAGCCTGGACGGCCTCAGGTCTGCCCACGGAGCGCCCAGAAGAGCCCCCGGACCCCCCAGGGCTTGGGAGCCGGTAGCCATAGAGGCCTCGGGCCTGCCAGAACCTGAATCCGAGGAATCCCTGTCCGTGGGAACCCCGGGGAAGGAGTCACCGCAAATGGAGCCATGTTGAACAGAGGGCCTACCTTGTCTTGACAAGAGGTCCTGGAGACGAAATCCTTAAGGTGGGGCGGAGGAGAAGTGTGGAAGATCTCCCTTCACCACGACGATTGATTCTTCAATGCCCTGTGACCGAGAGCACTGAAAGCTAAACACGTGTCCCAACGGTGGTTGTGCCCCAAACAGTAAAGACAGAGTGCATGGGGGTCTGAGGTCTGGAACGAGCGGTCGTATGAGGCACATCTTGTGAATACTCCTGCAGCTGACATGTGCCGGGTGGTGGCGAGGCACCTAAGAGAATTTAAATAAGATTGAAAAAACAAAACTGGAGCAACGGAAAGCTAAAAAATTCTTTGCGCTGGCTGCCAGGTCAGACACCGTCCATGCAGAAAACGGTACTGAGTTGAGATGCCGGAGGGTGGGGCCTCAGCAGGGTGTTCCTGTGCGCGAGGCCATGCCCCCTGTACGCTATACTAAATATAAAGGGGAAGCTCTATTTTTTCACTGCCAAAGGTTCTGGTACGAGCCGTATGATTATAAACATTTTACCTAGCTCAGTCGACATGCTAGATCTGATAGTTCTAAACAGAAATTAGAATATCAAACTAATTTTACCTGATGGAAAAACATTAATATTGCATAAAGTATCAAATAATAAACAACTAAATAGTCATTGAAGTTAAACAGGACTGAACTAGAAAGTACATGGCTGGCCACTAGTGGTAATAAGCCTTTTTAGTTTTACTTACACGTTCAGTAGCTCTTCACTTTGGGCTCTGCAAGACTCCTGAAAAAATACATCAGAAAGAAAATGACAATTTCTCAATGGCTAAGCTTGCAAAAATATTCAGAAAAAAGCATGAATATAACAGCAGTATTTTGCAACATCCATATATATGTATTGTATTGGAGATTACATTTATCAGTAAGCAATTGGGAGTCAAGCAGCACGATTTGTGTGTGTGAGACAGTGATGGTGTTTGCAGCAGAGACCCCATCACTGATGTGCTAGGGCAGAGTGAAGAGGAGAGATTCAACCAATATCTTGTGGATTAGTGTTTATGCCACCCGAAGTCTTCTCTGAAGCATTGTCAATCACTTGCTGTACATTTGGGAAAGAAGTGGCATAGTGTTATGGTATATTGGGACTGGCCTCTTTCACTAAACTATTTACTGATAGGCCGCCCTTTCCGAATGCACCACTTCCCTGTACAGGTGCAGGGACCCTATACCCCAACTTTTTTGAGACTGCTCTTCTGAAAACAAATCAGGCAGATTTAAGAACCACACACATTTTCTTTCTTCACTTCTTTCTTATATGTAGATGTAGATAGTCACTTTTTTTTGTTTTCAAAAGAGGGGTAGGTTGGCATGGCGATGAGGAATCTGTGGGAGGAGATTCCATAGGAAGAATATTACCGTCAATTAGTACCCGGCACGCGCTGCGCACCGGGAATACAACGTGTGGATTGGCTTTTTTCCGAGCCATACCACACGGTTTTCCCGTGTACGCCGTGCGTGCCGGGTACTCTGTTCCCGGCGAGGGGCGTGGCAGCCCCTTAGCCAATGAGGAGGCTCGAAACAGGGCAATCCCGGCTCCGAGCCTCCCCATGGCTGGAGGCTGCCTTCGTCCCCCGCCGGTGACCCAGGTAAGTTTTTTTTAATTTTTTTTCCTCCGAGCCCCTCCCCTGTAAACTATCCCCTCCCGACCCTCCCAACCCCACGTACCTTCTTTTTTCTTGGAGCGAACGCACTGGAAACACCGTGTCCGCTCCCGATGGCCGCCATGGAAAGGGAAAACGGACTACGTTTTCCCTTTCCCGGCAGCCATTTTTTAGCAATTATTTTTTTTTGTTTCGTAATGCAGCAGCGCTTCAAAACAGAAAAAAAATCCCATTAGTACCCCGGTCTAACGGGCCGGGGTACTAATGGCTATAAGACCCTCGGCGGCGGGCCAATAAGACCCCCGGGGCTTTGTTAAGGCCCTCGCTACGCTCAGGCCTGTAACTACGGCCCGGGAGAATGACCTGGGGTGATATTGGCCCGCCGCCTCAGGTCTTATTGACACAGTAATTTTTCCTTCAATGGATTGCACCCTCCGACAGATTCATCTAGACAAGACTCACACAGCAGTACCCAGAGATAGGAGGGGTGAAAGCAAATCTTAAGAGAAATTTCGATAGAACCGCTTGACCAAAATGGGCATCCCAACCATCTTATAGGGCAAGGCAGTAGTATTTAGAAAATGTATGCAATGAGCGTGTTGCCGCCTGGCACATTTCTTTAAAGTGCACCCATCCCTGCAACACTGACAAAGCTGTAACTCCTCTGGTAGAATGAGCCTGGCGCCCTGGTGGAATCTCTTTGCCAGTCTGGTCATAGGGCTCTGTAGTACAGAGTACTACTCAGCGGTGTAGGATCTGCTTGAACACTGCATGACCCAACCGTGCCTGGGAAAGGGAAATTAATAGGTGATCGACAAAGCAAACAGAGCTGTTCTGGCTCCATAAAAACTCAATGGGGGTCATTCCGAGGTTGGACGTAAGGGAAAAACGATGCTGGTAATGGATTACCGGCATAGTTTACCACTACGGGCTATTCTGACCAACCAGACCGCTATTTACGGTACCGTAAAGTACGATGCAGTAAATAGCGGTCTTGGGTCATGCGCACGACACGCCATGCCGATATTAGCGACATGGCGTAAACCGGAGCTGATCACAAGTAATGCGCACATGTAAATAACGGCCTCCTGAAGCCCATAAAGTACCTTACCGGCATGGAGTACATACAGGCATCTCAGAGAAGGTGTTAAGAACCTTGAGCAGTGTTTCCCAGAGCCACAGGTACACACAATCAGCACAGGTGTAGGCAATGGATTCTGCCACAGCAGAAAAGGATCACACCCACACACCACACCCCCTCCCACACAAAGATGATACCAATAGTGGTAGCATTACTGAAGCAGGAGGCCCTGCTTGCAAAGCCTCAACTACAATAACACCACCAACACCACCAGGCCCCACCACAGAGGAGACACAGGAAGAGAAGGAGGGTGAGACAGGTCCAGCATGCACCACCAGTGCAGCCACCGTTACCACCCCTGCAGCCCCCAATCCCACGCATCAGGTCCAGTCCTTCAACCTAACCCCTGAGCAGATCCACACCCTGTAGCAGCTTGACTGTGACACCATCACCACCACCATAGTCGACCTGAGACATGACAACATAGTGAGCATCGTAGAAATACGCACCGCCATCTCCCCTTCAACTGAAGGTGGTGTCTGAGCTCCACTTCCATGCCACAGGCACCTACCAGCACACAGTGGGGCACATGCATGGCATATCATAACCGTTCATTTCACGGACACTGAACCAAGTGCTGGATCACCTCCTCAAGCACACAAGGGACTACAAATCCCTCCCATGGACTACCCAGGAGATATACGATACAAAAGTTGCCTCCCATGCACTGGCAGGCATGCCAAATTGCATAGGTGGCCTTGACTGCACCCACATGGAGTTGACGGTCCCGCATGGCATGGAGGTGGCGTATCGCAACCGGAAGCAATACCACTCCACCAACGTGCAGACGGTATGCAACGCAAGCAAGATCATCACACATGGGTGGGGCCGACATTCAGGATCAACTCATGACTCAATGGTCCTGCTGGACTCCACGCTACCTCGCTACATGGAGCGACATGCAGGACGACGTGCCTGGCTGCTTGGTGAGTTGCCGGACTGTGCCATGGCAGTGCATCGGTGTCATGAGGTGGGTGCCTGCAACCTCAAACCGGGTGGAAATATTGACGCCAGTGCACGATGTGCACCCCATCAAACACTGTGCCACAGAGCCAGTGTAACTGCACATGACTACAGAATTCCACATTGATGAAGTAAGGCCCACACCTAACACTACACGACCAACAGGTGACAAGGCCACATCCCACAACACATGCACCACTCATCGGCGGCCCTCACACACCGTAAGGGCACGTATGAAAACACACTGCATATGCACTATGTGGCTGCCTCCAGCATATCACCACACCGGAGAGTCATACCTGGGAGTGGATTGAACTGAGGCCGCAGTGATACCACACCGCATCACCGGTTCGGCACACCCATAGGAGTGCTGGAAGTCACCATAGTACGGATCAGTGCAGTATGATGAATATGCTACTGACTACAGCCAACACACCCAACTACGGAATCTCACAGTACACAGCACTTCAAGGATCTTACCCCAAGACTGCTGCATGCATAAACGATGCTTGTTCTACAAGATGTGCGTGCCATAGTCCATAGACCATCTCGAAGATGCTACCCCCTACATCATTCCATTGCACAGGACACATAGCGGGGCCAGGAATGGGGTCAATGCATCCATGGACAAGTGCGTATGGGCAGAAATGACCTGCTGCCATGTAAGACTAGTTCAGTTGTCCACCATGAAAGTCCAAACACTTACCTTAATTCCCTACACATGCCGGTGATGTTGGCTGTCCCTTCACGCCGTGGCTCAGGACCCCTGTCAGAAACCCACAGAACAGGCCCCAGGAGGCCTACAATATTGCCCATACCCGTGCATGTGTGGTGATTAAGCAGGTATTTGGCCTGTTGTAGGCACGAATAAGTTGCTTCAGCCGGTTGGGTGGGGCACCCATCTACTGCAATGAGAAGGTGTCCAAGCCCCCCATGTCATGTGTAATGCTGCACAATATGTGCATCCCTTGGAACGTGCCCTGTCCCCTGACATGGGACTGCTACCACCAGATGATGAAGGGTAGGAGGAAGGGGCAGGACAACATCATGGTGCCGATGCACAGGAGGGACATGCCATGTGGCAAACATTGATTGGACATTAAAACCGAAACACGTCAGCAGCGTGTGTCATGACATGGGGACATAGGGCACTGGGTGTGGGGATACATGTACACCATGCACTGTCAGATATCAGAATACACATGCTCAATGATGAATGTCCACACAGGTTTACCTTTGCAACACAAACAGTGTATTGAAATTGTACCTGCATAAGTGTATAACAAACCCTCCACCACCCCACCGCCCCCCCCAACTCCCCAACACACCCTCTTCACCCAACTCCCCAACACACCCTCACTCCCCCCCAAATCCCCAACAGTAGTCCCATGGTGTCTGTCTAGGCCACATGTGGCAGGTATGCAAGTTACTCTGTGCTCCCGGGGCCCAGGATAGCCAATTCCCGGCGGTGCTGGGAACGGAGTGAACAACGCAGTGGGCTCGTCCGGGTTGAGTGACTGGTCGAGGGGGTGTCCTCATGCTGAGCCGGCTGAGAAGGACGCGCAGCCTCAAGGGCATCAGCAATGCGTCCGAAGCCTTCACATAGGCGGTTTGTGCTGTCCGTCACCACCTGCCGCATTGCCCTTCGTTCCTCCCGCCACTCCTCCCTGCCCAGGCGATTGTCTTGCATCACCTCGGTGATGAGGGCAGTGAGCTGCCCTGCACACTGCGCATCAGCTGATGGGGTGTTGTCCCTGCAGGGGATTTGGGATTCCAGGCCCTGACAGGGCTTCAGCTGGGGGACTGGGCACAGGATTGGCCTGTTCCTGGGCTTCTCCACGGGCACATCGGCCAGGTGTGTCTGGCTCCCCTGAGTCGCTGCATGACACCTGTGGGTAGTTGCTGGCCTCTGGGGTGTGGACGACTGGGTATGTGCCCTCTGCCGCTCCACAGGTGGACAAGGGGCTGTCCACGGTTTCCAGGGGGGCCGTGGCTGCCACCTCCTCAGAGATGCTGGGCTCCTCAGACCTTGTGGTGGACAATGTACCTGCCGCCAATGCAAGGAGGGGTGGGGGTGGTGCACCCTCCATGGGCCTTGCAGGAGCCAGTGTAGGTGTGTCCTTCCTGGCTGGGATGAGGCGGACCCTGCCTTTGACCCTGGAGGTGGTGGGACAGCTGGTCTCGTGGTCCTCGCTGTCATGCTCACTGTCTGTGGGGGTAGAAGAGAGGGACGGCATGAGTGATGATTTGAGACGCAACTTACATTCATGGCTCCATTCACATATTCAGTAATTTGGGGTTTATGGGCATTTCGGTATGCAACAGCACTACATTCTATTTATGGGTGTGATATGTATGCAGGTGTCCGTGTCACTCATCCTGGCCGGGTACTGTGCAGCCTGACTCGCACACTGGCTACACCAGCTGCACAGTGTGCATCATGGGATTTGCCAGTTCGTGCACTATATGTGATGTGCGTTATGCCCTTGCACTTGGAACTTGCTTGGGTCACAGTTGGTTCGGCATGATTTTAATGGGTGGGGAGGGCACCAAGCTGTGATTCCTTGGCCGGGACTTGGGAGTGTATATCATGGAATTGGCATTGGCAGTGTTGACTTTGGACACTCGCCTCAATCAGCGGACGATGGTGCCCCAGACTCCATGTTGCCGACGCCTTCTATTGATTCCTGTCCGATCAGGCCGGCACACGTCTCCTCCCATGGCATCAGTTTCATGGGGGAACTTGGGCCCCCTCTGGTCTTCTGTGCCTGGCTGCGGTTGGCAGAGAGGATGCTCCGCACCCTCAGCCGCAGGTCGTCCCACCGCTTGCGGCAGTCCTTGGAGATGCGGGGGGTGGTGCCGACAGCGCTCACCCTCTGGGCCACTAGTGCCCAGATGTTGTTCTTCCGGAGCACCGGCTCTCTGCGCATGTCCCCGCCGAACACAATGTCAGCGTGCTCCTCAAGGGTGTCAACCATGATCTGCAATTCATCCGGGCTGAATTGCTGCTTGCGGAGCCGGTCTGCTGTCTTCTTGGGTGCTTTTGGCATTCCTGCAGATTCTGATGGCCTTTTCCAGGGTTCAAAATGCTGCCAGGTGTGCTGCCTGTTGAGGATGGCAATGGATTGTGTTTTTAAAGATGGCCGCCGCGCTCCTTCCCGTTCCTGTGCGATGACGATATTTCCGGTTCCGTTGTTAAACGGTGGCTGTAATTTACGGCCACCATTATTTACGGACATCGCTGTTTCCACTTTGTTCTATGGCGGTATTGTTAAGTACGGTGTGCTTCATGCCGGTAAGGGCTTTTCCGGGCCCTTTTGCGGCATGGTGCTAGGTACTTTACTGGCATGGCGCAAAGCTTGTGCCCGCGAAGGCGTAATAGGCCGCAGTTAGCGGTCTGTTACCAGATCGGACACGTTGTTTGCTCCATGCCGGTAAAGCCCGGTACTTACCTCCAACCTCGGAATGACCCCCAATGTCCTCTTAGGATCCAGCCTGTGCAACCTCTCCTTTGGAAGGATGGGAAGGGGAAGAGAATACTGGCAACTTAATTTTCTGATTTATATAAAACTCATATTGAAGTCCATTGGTGGAACCACAAATTGCATAAGTGGAAAGATGTTTGTTATGCCCATCCAGAATTGGGAGACCAATGGAATAAAAAAGAATTAACCTTGCACTGGGGACCTTCTGAAAATCGAAAGGGCCAAGAACTGCAAAAACGTCTGACCCACACAACATGGAGTCATTACCCCTCACCCTGCCCCATTCCTCACACTTTCTCCTTCTGCATGCATAAATGAACCTTGTAGAACCTCTGCAAGGAGGCAACATCTTATTTTGTCAATTACATCCAAGCCATCAGACCTTATCCTGTTGACAGCCACACATGAGCAACCCCCCCCCCCACATCCCCCCAAGAGGGATAGCAAGTCTGCCTTCAAAGGAAGTCATTTAAGTGGGAGGATGGCCGACCCAAGCAGGTCCTGGTACCACAGGTAACAGCTACTGTGCGCCCATTATGGGGCAATCAGAATCATGCAAGACCTGACACTCCTCAACCTCCTGAGAGCCAAATGGACGAAGGGAATTGGCAGGGACACATAATGCAGCATAACGCTACACTCCACCAAGAAAACGTTCTCCAAAACCCCCCTCAAACAAATGTATGCACTTCCTTTCTTCAGTCACAAAAAGATCAACTGGTAGGGTTTGACAAAGGTCAAAGCACCCACTTTTATTTTATTTTTTTAAATAGACTGATCAAACACGCAAAAGCACCAACCATTCCTTATTCCACTACCACTCAGCCAAAAGAAGTTTATGAAAAGCTAAAAAAAACTTCCTTTGCAAAGTAGGTATGGAGGGCGATGAGGTATTTGAGCTGGGCTGATCCAAAAGGCTGAGCAGTTCCGAGAACTATGGCTTCGCCGGCTAACAAGGAGCTAGCAGAATGAAACTGAGGTGCACGGGACTCCCTTATCTTGCAGATTACCCTGTGTATCAGGGGAATGGGAGGGAAGGCATATGAGTTCATATTGTTCCACTGTATCTGCCTTGCATTGCATTGCCCAGAGAGCCCCAGCCCTGTCCCTGCCAGAACACAAACTGGGGACACCTCCTGTTGGACCAAGTGGCAAAGAGATCAACCTGAGGATGACTCTGTCGAAGATCCCCTGAAGGACCTGATCGTTCAACTGCAATTCGTAGTTTTTTTGCACCCAGCCTGCGTAGCCTGTCTGCCTCCAGGTTGGACTCCCCCGGGATGTTGATTGCTGCAAAGTGCATATTGTTTACCAGAGCCCACTCCCAGATGTTGACTGCTAGAGTGCAGAGGGGAGGAGACCTGGAGCCACCCTGCTTGTTGATGAAATACATGCAGGAGGAGCGGTCCGTTTGAATGAGGATCGTCTTGCCACTGATCATAGGGAGGAAGGCCTTGAGAGCAAGCCAGATGGCCATCAACTCGAGATAGTTGATGTGGGCCTCCAGCTCCTGATGGGACCAAACCCCATGGATACTGTGGATGTCCAAGGTCGCTCCCCAGCCATCTAGGAATGAGTACGTGGTGATGGCAATCTGCGGTGCTGGTTGCGGGAAGGGCCTACCTATCCGTAGGTTGTAGTCCGTGCTCCACCAGACTAGGTCCTGGTGGAGATTCAGTAGGATGCTGACCAGTTCTGCCTGGGAACCCTTCTCCTGAAGGGAGGCTGCGAAGTGCAGCTGCAAGGGCCTCATTTTGAGCCTTGTGTTTGGCACTGACAGGCGGCGACATGACGCCATGATGCCCAGGAGGTGTTGGTACCACCACGCCAAGGTCACTGCTCTGCTGAGAAAATGCACTGTGGCCCTCTTGATGGCTGTGATCTTGTCCTCCGAGGGGAAAAACTCTCTCGGAACTTGTATCCCAGAAGAGGCCCAGGAACGTTAGGTTCTGCATAGGCTCCAGCTGTGACTTCTTGAGATTGAGGGAAAATTCCAACTCGTGTAGAGCATTCATGAGGGCGGAGGAGGTGTGGTGGACTGCCTCCGGAGACCCTGCCCTGATGAACCAGCCGTCTAGGTATGGATAGACGTGGTGACCTTGGACTCTGAGGAGGGCTGCCACTGCGTTCAAAAGTCTTGTAAAGATCATGGGGGCTGAAGGGAGTCCAAATGGTAGAACCTTGTATTGGAAATGAAAGCCTATGATCTTGAACCTTAGAAAGGCCCAATGGGGCTGCCAGATCGACGCAACCTTCAGATCCAGGGTGCACATCCAGTCTCCCATGCACAGTGTCTCCACTATATGCGCTGGGGTAACCATCCTGAACTTTTGAAGAGGAAGGGAAAGGTTCATGGTGGAAAGGTCCAACACAACTCTCAGGCCCGCCTGGTTCTTCTTGTGTATGGTGAAAATCTGTGAATAGAAGCCCAGACCCCGCTGGGAGGCTGGGACTTCTTCCACAGCCTGACTTTCTACGAGCGAGCAACTTTCCGCCAATAGAGTTGCTGTCCCAATCTGAGGGAGCGGAGGGGAGGAGAGAGGGGAAGGAGTGATAGATAGGCGGTAGAACGTGGACACTACTAAGAGGATCCAAGGGTCTGCAAACCTCATGCACCAGCATTGGGGGTGAAGGGCCAGCCTGCCCCCCCACCGGATACACGCGGCCCTGGATGGGCGTGTCAACTTTTTTCCTGTTGAGGCTGAGGAGTGGGACTGAAAAAAGCCCTTGTGCGCAGCCTTGTACTGTTCGCGCCGGTGTTAGCTTGGAGACCCGTCTAGTTGCCTGGACACCCCGGAAACCACTGAAGGACCAACCCTTGTCTGACCGCTGGTGCGTCTGGCTGTACGCTTTAGGAGTGGCCTTAGTGAGGATGGGTAAGGACTTGGCAGTCTGAACTGTTCTTATCCAGTTCTTTGTCGGTAGTGTAATGGAACAGGGTGCCAGCCTCAAAGGGAAGGTCCAGTATGCCCTCCTGGACGTCCGGGTTGAACTTGGCTGCCTGTAGCCAGGTCTTCCTTCTCATGTCCGTAGCGATGTAAATGGCACAGCCTGAGGTGTCAATATGCACCACAGTGGACTCCATAATGTCCTGAGCTACAATTGTATCCTCCCACAGCCCCGCCTTGAAGCGTGCCTGGCTCTGTACCGGGAGGAAGTCCGCGATTTTGCACCAAACACTCTGGTTGACATTCAAGGGAAGCTATACACTCTGATTTGTTACTATGGCCCCAATCAGGATACAACAGAAACTTTGGAATGGTTGGAGAGGCAACTGGGGGATATCCCGGAGGGGGAAATTCTATGGGCAGGAGATTTTAACTCGGTGTTGGACTAGACCCTGGACCGGATGGGTAATGCCAAGCTTAGGGACCGTAGTAGATGCTCTGATAGAATTCGGGGAATGCTGGAGGTGTGGGGAATGGAGGATGTATGGAGAGCGAGGAATCCGGCAGCACATCAGTTTACACACTACTCCGTTCCACATATCTCGGCTGCACAAATAGATTACTTTTTAATATCTCGTGAGCTCTTGGGGCAGACTGGTGGGGTGGATATATTGGCTCGCACTCTCTCGGATCACGCCCCCGTGCTGCTGACCATCCTGCTGAGGGGTCGGGTGGGGGCGAGGCCCCCCAGGCGATTTAAAAGTGATGGCCTTACAGACACAGTCTTTAAGGAAGAACTATCGAGTGCAATAGATTTGTACTTTGAAACTAATGAGGGTTCGGTGACTTCAGTGGGCTCCTTGTGGGAGGGATTTAAGTGTGTGATAAGGGGGGTGTGTATAGCCAAAGAATCGGGAAGCCTGAGACAGATACGGAAAGACCAAGCTAACAAGGAGGAGGAGATACGCATCATGCAGGAGGCGGCTCCTACCCCAACCAAGCTTCAACGAGGGGGAATTATGCAGAAACTCCAGGAGTTTCATGCTCTTGCCCAGACAGAAGTGAAATACCAGTGGGACAGGAGGCAATATGGGGAGGGATAAGCCCCAGGACGGTCACTCGCTAAGGCCACTCAAATGCGTGGGCAGGAGAATAGGATAACGGCAATCACTGATGGAAATGGGGTGGATCAATTTGAGGATGAGAAAATAGCGGGTATTTCTAAATTCTATAGCCACCTGTTATACTCTACTCAGATATGGGCCACACAAGCGGATAAAGACTCCTATCTGGATCAGGTGGGATTATACTGGTGCTCAGACGAGCAGCGGGAGTGGCTGAATAGACCATTAATATTGGAGGAGGTGGTCACAGCCATCAGATTTCCTGGTGGGAAATCTCCCGGCCCACACGGCTTCACGGCTGAATTTTATTACACGGAGAAGCTGGCGCCATATCTGTTACAGGTTTATCAACAGGCGGTATCTGAGGGGTGGCTCCTGGACTCCCTAAGGGAAGCAGTAGTCGTGGTATTGTTAAAACCTGGGAAACCGTTGGGGGATTGTTACCCGTTCCACCCGATCTCGCTTATCAACCTTGACAATAAAATATTTGCTAAACTATTGGCTGCTAGGTTAGCGCCTCTGATGACAACATTAGTAAGGGCTGATCAAGCGGGGTTTATCCCGGGCGATCAACGTCGTTTGGGCTGCGATGGATGTTTGGCCTAATGGCGGCAGCACGGAAGAACGAGCCGGAGGTGGCGGCTCTCCTGGATGCCACCAAGGCATTTGATTCCATCGAATGGCCGTTCCTGTTTACAGTGTTACGTATGCTGGGTCTTGGAGGATGGTTCATCTCCTTGATATCACTATTGTATACGGATCCAGTAGCCAAGGTGAAGGTAAATGGGTAGACGACCGAGTTAATAACGCAGGAGCGAGGGACACGCCAGGGATGTCCATTATCCCCCCTATTGTTCACTTGGCAATAGAGCCATGTGCTGAGCTGGTTAGGAAATTACATATACACAGGGGACTTCAGCTGCACACCCACAGGGTGGTGATTTCGTTGTATGTGGATGACATGGTCCTGTTCATTCGCTGCCCTGAGAATAACCTAGACCTGATCATGGCAGATGTACAGTTATTTGGGGAACTGTCGGGACTCAAGGTGAAAACCAGCTAACGGATGCAACAGCCCAATTTCAGGATAGTTGGGGATTCCAGTGGGAGTTGACTAGCGCCCGCTACCTGGGGATCACCATTGCCAGAGACGAGGGTGTGGTATTGTTAGGCAGAATCCTGTGCAGTTCCTTTGGGGAACACTGCAAAAAGATTAAGACTACAGGAGTAAGCAGTAAACCCAATTGGTAGCAGTCTGTAACACCCAGATTTACCTGGTAGCTGTGGCTGAGCAGTCAGACTTCTCTCAAGAAGAGGAGGATAGTATATAGAGTATACACAATAGGGCTAAAAACACAGTAGAGCAAACAAACACTGACCAGAGCTTTGCATAAAAAATATATAATTATTTATTTAAAAACACACTTTAGGCAATATACCGGCACTCTAAATCAAAAGCAAGTTAAAACACAGTCAGTTAAAGTATACACACCTCCCTTGATAACCATCAGACAGAGTTAAAACACCACGATTTGTTAAAACAGATGTGAGCGCATAACCTGATGGCACTCCAATAGTTCAGTTAAAGGGAGAGGAAAAAGGCAGAGCATAGAAATAAAACAAGTCCCCACACTTTTAGGAGTTCTCAGCAAGGGGATAAAGGTAGTAGATATTGTAGAGCCAAAGTTCATAGGCCAGGCCCACTTTAAATGGAGCAAAGCGAAATGTGCCCAGGATCACACGGTTTAAAATGCACTAAAAGTCTTTGCAGAATGTTCAAGAGGTTGGGGTGATTCAAGAAGGTAAAGGTAGAAGGTCTGTGGCCAACCCAGTTGGAAAGCCAAGGATTTAAGGGTCACCTTGGCCAAACCGAAGAAAGGGAGGCCAGGCAGGACACAGTACCTTAAAGAGAGAGGAAGCACCAGCGGTGGCAGTTGTTCCTGGCAGTGGTTGCACTTCGTTGATTCTACCAGGGGAAGAGAGCATCTCGTCGAGGAGGAAACGTGGAGTCGTTGCACGGCACAGGGATGAAATCAGCCGCGGAGTTCGTCGATAAAAGGTGCGTTCCTTTTTTTCGCGGTCAAAGTGGTAAAGCTTGGCTATCCGGCCGCCGGGGTGCTTGGCGTGGGCGATTCGACCAAGAGACGTCTTTGGTAGGCGAAAGGGGTGAACTGGTTGGTCCCACCAGCTCAGAGGAAGAAGACTCGTCCAGCAGAAGATCTTCTCTTGTCGTCGGGAAAGTGGTGAGGTAGTTGCAGCAGGGCTTCACCGGTGGTGTCGTCATTGCAGATGGCTCAGCTTCTTCCCTCTTAGGATTCTTAAGTCCTGCGGCGACTTCTGAAATTCCAGTCCCAAATGTCCTGCTTTTATGCAGAAAAACCCCCATTCAACAGCCTAGCTGTCGCTCAAACATGCTAAGTGGTGAGCCGGGCGGCTCACCACTGGCCCAATCAGAACAGAGTGCGACTTGAGTTGCTAAGGCAACGCAGTCCAGGGTGCCAATTCCCCTCCCCACCTGTCCAGTGGAACCCAGACAGAGTGGCATCGTTTGGAGGGCTTCTGTGGAGAAGCCCGCCAAAAAGTGGAACAAAGGACTTGACCTCGGTTAGAGTTACAGAGACGGACACGAATGCCATTTTAGAAAAGAGTTCTGGCAAAAAGACCCAACCGTTGATTTAATATTAAATAAATAAACCAGCAGTATCTTTAACATTGCACCAAAAAGTGGTGCATTTAAAATCAATGGGAAAATCCCATAGGAAATATTCCGGTGGAATATTTTGCGTGGTAACCACTGCCACCAGCCAGAAACTCGACAAGGGGGGACTGGACAGTGCCCCCTTGGAAGCAGACCCAGGGGCAATCGAATTAACCCCTCCCAGTACTTCCACAATATGATGGTTTTTACTGGTTCTGTTCACAATTTTGGACTAGTAAAGTCAATGGTGACTTTACATGCCCTGGGAGACAGTAGTCAGTCCCAGGGTATGGAGTCGATGTTTGGGAGTCACTATGACACCCCTGTGTTACTGCACTGAGGGTGCTGTCTAACACATACACAAAAACAGATGATACCCTATGGAGTAAAAGACCCCATAGCCCATAAGCACACAAAGAGTCAAAGACATACCTCAAATCATGCCTAATAGTGGGAGGAAAAGGGTCTCGCTCTTAGCAGGAGAAAAAAACAAACACCAAAAATCCAGCAAAGCTGCTGGGGGACTCACTAGGTTTGGGAAATTAGCCTTATAAGAGAATTCTCCCTAACAGGTATATCGTTGTAATTACTTGGCAGCACTCGACTCTGCAAAATTGGCAATTCAGCGGTGGGCATCGCTTCCACTTAACTTATATGGCAGAATATCAGTGGTCAGATGACCATTCTTCCCAGGTTCCTCTATGTGTTTCTTAACGCGCTCATTACTGTACCCAAGAAGTGCTTCCGGGATCTCCGCTCAGCGGTGAGTAGATATTTATGGGCTGGTAAACAGACACGGATTTCCTGGGTTAAGCTTGTGGTGCCCGTCAGAGAGGGGGTCTGGCTTTGCCGGACTTTGGTCTATATTATACGGTGGCACAAGCTAGCTTTTTAAGGTATTGGTATTGGATGGCGGCTGAACAGCGACATGTAGAGATAGAGAGATCCATCGAATCCCCAGCTCTACTGCGGGCCGTTATACTTACGGCACCAAATCGATCACACATACCTCAGAAAATGATGGATCTGTCGTGCAGGGCCTTGTCGCTTTTGGAACGTAAAACTAAGGGGGATACACTCTACTCGCCAGAGCTCCCAGTGATCCACGTCCCAGATATTCCCCTGACAAGTGAGGCAGGTTTGTAGCTCTGATGAAGCGGTTGGAAGTAGCCAAATTCGGGGACCTGTTCCTAAGTGGGTGGTTTGCATCAATTGATCAGTGGAGAGAGAGAGGGGGGGGCCTTGTCAGAGCGAGATATATTTTTGTACTACAGGTTGCGGGTCGTGTTGCGGCAGCTTTTCCCTTCTTTTCCCGAGCAGCCCTGTGCGGCGGATATGCTTGATAAGGTGATACAGGGGTGCTTGGGACAAAGGGTAATGTCTGAATTGTATGCAATGGCATTGAAGAACAGGTGGCAGCCGCGCTGTCATCGTGAGTGGTGTTGGAACTAACATTGGGTAGGGAGATATCCATGGATATGTGGGAATACTGCTGTGCGATGACCAGGAAAGGGGCAATATGCACCAGATTTAAACTGATTCATTTTAAGTTCTTCCATCAGTATTATTACTGCCCGGTCAAATCGAAAGAGTATTTTCCTAAAAAAAAAAAAGACGCCTGTGTCAGGTGCGGATGTGCAGCCGCGGGTTTCCTCCACGTGGCCTGGGAATGTGCAGTACTGCAGCGGATTTGGGTGTGGGTCTTTAGAGTGGTCGGAGAAATAGTGGGGCAGCATATTAATCCAGACCCTATGGTGGCCCTACTGGGATACACTAAACAAGTCCCTAAGGAGACCAGGTAGTTGGTAGGCCTCCTTTTTATCCTTGCGAAATGGAGTGTGGCTATGGAGTGGGGCGGGAGGCGATGCCCCACGATTGCACGATTGCCCAGTGGGCGGTGGACATTTTATACTGCAATGACATGGAGTCCAGATGGGGTGCACTGCATGGTAAGGGATGGGGAGATCGACAGATGTGGGATGCATACACATCATATCTTCTTAAGCAACTGAGTGATGAGGACACTGGAACCCCTTCGGCACGGGAGTCTCCACTATGGGAGGAGACTCACTGACTGACTCTTACCTCGCTGGAGGATTGTCAAGAGAGGAGGCACGGGGGGCTGGGGACATTCGGCAGAGAGGGGACATTAAATCGAAATTCAGACTCTCCGCAGTGGTATCTGTACACCATTGAGCTGACTATCTACGCGACATGGGAATGTATGCCGTGAAATGTCACAACACCCTTGTAAACTGTAACATGTAAAGACTTGGGGGAAGGGCGGTTCGGAGGGAATGTTTCCTGGCTTTCTGTTCTGTAAAAAAATGAATAAAGAAAGTTTAAAAAAATAAATAAAAGCCTCTGGTTGACAGCAGCGAGCATAGCGTCCGCATTAGACTGACGAAGATGAAGGGAAGCGTTGGACATTTTTTTTTTTTAATTTGCTTTAGTTGGTATGCAACTTTACAAAAAACAAAATAAAATGTGTAAAAATCTCTCAGTTTAAAACTTTACATATTTAAAATTATACACAAAGCTAAAGGACAAACCATGTGCAATCATCAATGACATAAGGTAGTAATAAATATCTCTAAGGATGGTTAAAGGTCATATGAACAGTAACATTCTTCTCAAACTCTTTAAAAATGTGTACAAGATACGGATATTGGAAGGAAGTAAATGAAAAAGTATACAGAGACCTAATAGCATTTTGATGGTGTGATTTCGATAGTTCTTTGGGGGTGGTGGGGGGGTTTTCGCTCAGCTTATTGCTTTGGGTCTATATTCTGTCTTGTTAGATATCTAACTGTTGCAAGATTTAATTATATATTCTCTGCAGTAAAGATCATAGCCCAGATTGGTTGAGGAGATAAAAACTTGTAAAAGTATTCTTTCCTTAGTACGGATAGCTTTTCACATTCTATAATAAGGTGTTGTAGTGTCTCAGGCATATTCAAACAATTTACAGAAGCGTGTTTTGGGTTTTATCTTTGGATAACAGAGCCAATACTGAGTTCGTAGGCCACAGGTTGAAGCGTAATCGCATGATTTTTGCTCGGTATTCTTGGTCTGGAAATTTGGCCAGATATGTAGGTATTTGATTTGCTATTTTTAGTTTAAAGCGGACACTGTTAGACAGAAACCTGTGCAGTTCCCTTAGGGGCCACTGCAAAAGATTTAGGACTACCGGTGGTTGTCAGTAAACCCAATTGGTAGCAGTCTGTACCACCCAGATTTACCTGGTAGCTGTGGCTAAGCAGTCAGACTTCTCTCAAGATGAGTTAGGAAGTATGCAGAGTATACACAATAGGTACAGAGAGACAGTAGTACAAGCAAACACTGACCAGAGCTTTGGTGTAAAAGTATATAATTATTTATTTAAAGATACACTTGTAAATTACGCTAGCACAAAAAGAGGTAAATAAATTCAACACACAGTCACTATTACTAGATGTACATTCCTTATTCCTTATTAGACAAGTCTTAGTTAACACCACTTATTTCCAGACAGAGGTGAGCGCTTAACTAAAGATGGCACTCCAAAAAGTTAAGAAAAAGGGAGGGAAAAAGGCAGAAATTAAGAAAAGCACACAACACAATACTTTAGAAGCACCCAGCAAGGCAGGAAAGTCAAGTCTACTTGTGAGCAAAAAGTTCAGAGGCCAGGCTCCCTCTTAGAGAGAACAGAGCACCAATGCCCCCAAGATCACGCAGCTAAAAAGTCTTGAAAAAGTCTTGCAGGGAGGTCAGAAAGAATTAAGTCAGCTCAGAAAAGTTCAGTTAGCCAGCCTAGGGCCAAAACAAGTGGTAAGTGGAGGCTTTAAGAGTCACCCCCACACAGACAAGTTGCGAGGGAGGCCAGGCAGACACAGTACCTTCAAAGTGGAGAGGATCCTCCAGCGGGGGCAGTTGTTCCTGGCAGCAGGTGCAAATCACGGCGTCGTCCAGAGGAAGAGATGGTCTCGACGTGGAGGAAAGCTGAAGGCTGAAGGTCGTTGCACTGCCAGGGAAGAAACCAGCCGCGGAGTTCTCCGGTTAAAAGGTAAGACCCTTTTATTCGCGGTAGTGGAAAAACCGTGGTATCCCGGTTGCCGGGGTGCTTGGCACAGGCAAGGCGACCACGAGATGATCCAGGAAGGCGAAAAGACGGGCAAACTGGTTATCCCCACCAGTCAAAGGAAGAAGACTCTCCGGACTGGAGATCTCCTCTGTCGTCGGGAAAAGTGGTGAGACGGTTCAGCAGGGCTCCACCGGGGGTGTCGTCATGGTAGGTCGGCTCAGCTTCTCCCTCGTCGGATTCTCAGGTCCTGTGGCGACTTCTGAAGTTCCAGTCCCCAAAGCCCTGCTTTTATGCAGCATACCCGCATTCACTCAGCCTAGCTGTCAATCAAACATGCTAAGTGGTGAGCCGAGCGGCTCACCACTTGGGCCAATCACACAAGAGTGCGAGTTGAGTTGCCAAGGCAACTCAGTCCAGGGTGCCTAAACCCCCTCCCACACCCCCTGTGGTACCCAGGCAGAGTGGCACCAGTTTTGGGGGCTTCTGTGGAGAAGCCCGCCAAAAAGTGGAACAATGGGCCCGACTTGGGTTGGAGTCACACAAACGCCATTTTGGAACCGAGTTTCGGCAGAAATTACCAACCAGTGATTTTATATTAATTTAATAAACCAGCGGTATGTTCGAGGCTATATTAAAAAGTGGTAGCCTTGAACAATGGGAAAATCCCATAGGAATATATTTGCGGTCGAATATAAAAAGTAGTATCACCTGCCACAAGCCAAAACTCGATCAGGGGGAACGGAGTTTTGCCCACTCGAACAACAGACCCCGGGGTAATTGAATTGCCCCGACCAGTACGTCCACAATATGATGGTTTGTACTGGTTTCTGTTCATAATTTGGGACTAGTAAAGCCAATGGTGACTTTACATGCCCTGGGAGACAGTAGTCAGTCCCAGGGTATGGAGTCTATGTTTGGGGGTCACTATGACACCCCTGGGTTACTGCATGGAGGGTGCTGTGTAACCTACATACCAAAAAACACATGAAGCCCTATGGGGTAAAGGACCCCATAGCCCATAAAACACATTCAACGTCAAAGGAACACCTCAAATCATGTCTAAGAGTGGGAGAAAAAGAGTCTCGCTCTTAGCAGGAGAGAAAAAAATAAACCCCAAAAATCCAGCAAAGCTGCTGGGGGACTCACTAGGTTTGGGAAATTGGCCTTCGCAGAGAATTCTCCCTAACAGACACAGGTGAATGTCTTACATTCTTTCCAGTTTGAATTCCAGTCTGCGAGCCAGCATTTTTGTTTTGCTTGTTCTGGGTTTGTGGAAACCAAGGATTGGTCAATATCCGCTTTGTTCATGTGTGCTAGGCAAAATTGCTCCCATGTTGACAAGGGTGAAGAATAATTTCATGCCAGTAAGTTAGCTAAACATAGTATCAAGGTGTCTCGAAATTTGTCTTTGTTAACGCATTTATTGAGAAGTATTATTGCATTCCATGCAACAATCCCCTTCATTGATAGTAGGCCCAATTCGAAATGTACTATTTGGATCGGGAAACTTGGTGGAATTGGTAGGATCGATTTCCAGAAGAGACCTTCAACGTAGTTCCAATTCGGATGATTTTCTGGTGGTTTAGTGCGGGCTCCATACGTTACTGTTGGAATAACTTTGTCTTCATAATATTTGATTAGTGTGAGGTATTAATAGGCTCCATACTTTTTATGAATGAGCTTGGCTTGCAAGGATAAGGGATGAATCTTATATTTTACAGTGTTTTTGTATGCAATGTCTCCTTTATTGTCATTTACGTTAATGCCCAGATATTTATAGTCATTGATTATTTCGACTTTTTGGTTTTCAATAGACCAATTGAATAAGTGAGACTTATTTGGTCGGCGATTAGGTAGTAACCTTAGAATATTTGATTATATTATTAGACAGATTGTTGCCATGTGCAAAATGTCTTAAGCCTTCTAGTTGTCTCTTGAGTCCTATTGGAGTTTGGTCAAATAGTACCAAATCATCTGCATATAGTAGATGTGGAATTGGGAGTAGACCGAGCTTTGGTGGAAATGCTCCAATAGGGTAGATGTGTTGATTTATTTCCCTGATGTAATAACTGAAAAGGGTTGCTGCCAAGACACATCCTTGTTTTAATCCTCTAGCTGTTGGTATATTTTAAGTTAGGAGGCCGTCTTGAGTTAATTTCACTTGGACAGTAGTGTTCTTATACAGTTGGTATATTGTTTGGAGGATGCGACTCAGGCATACTTCGTCAGCAAGTTTTTTTTCCATAAGGCCTCTATGGATATTGAATCAAATGCTAACTGAAAGTCAATGAATGCCATTTACAATGGTTGATTGGAAGTCCATGCTTGGTTTTTTAGGGCTGTTATAACTAAAAGGTTGAGTGCTGTTCCAAGCCCTGCTACAAAGCCCTATTGGTAGGGATCTGTCCATTACTTACTGTTTATCAAGACATTTAGATCTTTTAGTAGTAATCTCGCGTAGATTTTCCCGGGTGCGTCAAGTAGTGAAATCGGTCTATAGTTGGTTGGTAAGTGTCGACTGCCTTTTTTGAAGACTGGAAATAATATATAATGTTTCCATGTTGTTGGGATTCTGCCTATTCTTTGTACTTCATTGAATATTTCATGAAGGATGGCAGCCAATTCCTCAAAATGTTTCTTTAGGATTGCATTTGTTAGGTTGTCAGGGCCTGGAGCACGAGATTAAGTTCGTTTTTTGATTTGGATCAAAATGTCCAGATCTTCAGATTGAAGTGGGTTGGGAGCAACCTGTTCAAATAAGATCTTGGGTTTGTCAGCTGATGGATCTGCAAAGAGATTTGAAATATGAGTCACCAATGTGTCTTCCGATATTATATTTAGCAATACGGTTGATGTTCCAGTGTTTGAGGCCTTGTTTAATAGCTTCCATATTCTTGTACTAGATTTTGATGCTAGTGCCGATATAATTTGCCCGTTTTCCTTTTGTTGCATTTGAATGATTTATTGATTTTAACGCAGATCTCATTTTTGCTCCAGCATTCTTTTTTTTTTAAACTTTGTTTATTAAGGGAACGGTTCACAGCAAGACAATTCTCATAAGCAGTGCAACACAGCATGTGCATAATTTCGACAATGGCATATATCTATGGCAATGAGGCAGGCAACGTCACATAAGGTGACGGAGTAGGTGTTATATCAGCATCAGATCACATAGGTACAGACGTAACAGCGACCATATATCTTTGAGACGACAGGGCATCGGGACTGATAAGACAAAACGTTCCTCATCGTCATTCACCATGCATAAGTCTTTCAGTAAGTTGGATCGGGTAGGCCCTGCGGCGGATTTCCAACATTTAAGGATGCAGCGTTTGACAATAACACATGAGATATTAAAAAACTTTCTTGTGGTTTCCTTCACCTTTCCAATGTCACCAAACAGGTATTTCAGGGGGGACAGAGCGGCTGGGATCGCCGTTATCTCCTCAAGGAGCTCAGCCACTTCTCGCCAAAAGTCTGCAATATCCAGGCACGACCAGTACATATGAGACGCTCCAGCATCGGGGGCGCCACATTTCGAACATGTCCCTGTGCAACTCTCTACAAACTTAGCCAGCCTAGCCGTGAAGTAATGTAACTGATTCAGGATTTTAAATTGAATCAGTCGGAGTCCTGAGTTCATAGAGACCGATTTGGTGAGTTGACAATATCGGGCCCATCTCACGTCATCAATCTGGGTACCCACATCCCGTTCCCAGGTTTCTCTAATAGTGTTTTGTGAGGAGGAATGTGTTTGCACCAAGGTGTATAGCGACGAGACTCCCTTATTATGGCCATCCATCGTCACCACAGCTCTGATGCATTTGTGTGTCTGGGGTTCTGCCGGGAAGGAAGGCCATTTAGCAGCAAAAGCTGTTCTCATGCGATAGTATTGAAGGCGCTTAAGCTGGCCACCCCCTACTGCATCCATGAAGTCGGTGAGTTCACAAAACATGCCATCGGGGAACATGTCTCGCATCCTGAAAAGTTTATTTGGGTCTCAGGTTCGCTGAAGGGCCTTGTCAAAGGTCGGGGAAATACTAAAGAAGTTCCACAGGGGTATATCTGGGTCATAGGGGATCTGCAGGCCAATTCTCCTGTAGATCCTGGACCAAGCACGTGTGGTGGTGTATACCGGGTCGAATGGGCAGATGTTACCATAAGTGGGGTTCAGGAGGACAGATCGTATATCATTAGGGCGGACTGCGTGCTGTTCAAGAAGAATGTGTGGGGCTGTGTCTTCGGGGTCAAACCAATGTTTCACAAATTGTGCCTGTGCTGCTATACAATATAATTCAAAATCAGGTGCCGCAATACCGCCCTGTGAGTATCTTGTCCCAGCCCAGCCTAGCAGTTTTCCCGTTGCAAATAAAGGAAGACGCCAATGATTAAAGTTTCGCAAAAAAGGGTTTACTGGGCCAAATCGGGATGTTGTTGAAGAAATATAAGAGTTTGGGTAGAACTACCATTTTAAGTAGGGCCACTTGGCCATATAAGGACAGAGGGAGATTAGCCCATAGTTGGAGCTTGATCGTAAGGGTGAGAAGTAATTCGCTGTGATTATGCGAGTACAGCAGCTGTCTATCTTTGGCCACCATGATTCCCAGGTATCTTACCTGCGTGGGGGCAGGCTCAAACCCTGTAATATGAGATAGGTCACCTGTATTAGGGGTCAACGGAAATATTTCAGATTTTGGGACATTGATTTTAAATCCTGAATATTCTGAGAACTCGTGTATATCAGACATAATGTGTTGCACTTGCTCTAGCATTTTCAATGATCAGGTTGAAGACGTATTTATGTCGGAAGGTAGGACTTAAAGAGTGTTGGGTAGTCTCTTTGAAAAACATAAGAGCTTGTGTGTATGGCTGGTCTGGATCATCTGATCTTTGGTTATTTCTATTCGTTAAGGTGCCCAGTAAGTTATTTTTCGGTATTGACCACTTAATTTTGTTCCGCTACTCTGTTAAGTTGCACATAGGTGTGTAGTACTGTTTCAGGGCCGAAGACGAATATTGTCAATTGATGGTTAGAATGTTGTGATCACCATAAGATGTGTGGACGATTTGAAATTGATTTATCGGTGTTATCGCTTTAGCTGAAATAAAGGCGTAATCGATAATTTCCGTTGAGTGATTTCTTTTACATGTAGGATTTGGCAGACCGTCTTTCTCAAATGTTCCATTTAAGATGGTCAAGTTTCTTTCTCTCATTAGGTCTAGCCATCTCTTGGCTTTTGGTTGGATCGAAGTCTCAATTTTCTTAAAACACTAGATGTTCAGAGCGCCTACTAGTAATACTATGTAAGGTGAAGGTTCGCTTGCAATCATATCCAGCATTTTGATTATGAAGTCGAAGAATTAATCATTGTCAATGAGAGCAGAGTTCCAGTATAGGTTTAATATAGCTATATGCAAGGTTGTAAGGTCTAGATAGTCAAGCATGATCAGTTTTGCAAGTTGGATGCATGGATGTGGTGTTGCCCATAGAATTAGTCTAGCGTTCAGATTCAATTTGATGCCAATTAGTAGGCCGGCAATGAGTCGCCCTTTTGATTGCAGGGATCGTTCTAATGTTGAAGGTAGGCCAGACTAGAGTGTTTATCATCCATGTCTCCTGGAAAATAATCACATCATAGGCTTTCAGGTGGTCATTTGTAGAGGGGTCAGTGAGGTGGGACAAGCCTCTAGTATTCCATATAGCTATATTTAATGAAGATGGAATGCTGCTCATCCGGCATTAATAGTTTACGTTGTGGGTAGTTTGTTTTATTGCTTCAGCAAGCCAATTCCATGAGCTCTTGTCCGATGGAGAGATGGAATTGTAGAAATATACTGTATGCGTTAAATTTCCTCTTGCTCCCTTGCAGTTTATAATTAGGGGATCCAAGTTCTCTATTGAAGCATGCCTTTCTTTATTGAAGATTGAGGGAGTATATTCTTGATCAATTATCTGGAGGGGACAATGCTTTTTCTTTATGATTGCGGTATTTCTGGTGATAGTTAGCATAAGACCCAGATGTAGAAATGCTGCCTTTTCTGCCCATATTGCTTCTTTCACCAACTGCGATCGAATAGTGAGATAAATCTTCTTCCGGTATGCTCTCAGGATCTTCTCCTCTTTACCCAGGAGCGCAGAGGCTGATGTAGCTGAAGACGATTGTGGCTTGGAGTAGAGCGAAGCTGCGGCAAACACAGAGGAGTGTGGCTGAGGGTGTTCCGACAGCAAGAGGGGGTCCCCCTCCATCTGCCTAAACTTGGCGTTGGGGTGCTTGTGGTAGGCTGCACCGAATGGGGTTTAAGCCATCCCTTTTTGGCCAGTGCCACCACGTCTTTTTGTATTGGAATCCCCGTTCTAGCCGAGGGGCGTAAAGTGAGGACCTCTGCTAAGACCCACGCCTCTGGTTGTTCAACCTCAGGCTGAGGAAGCCCCAAGTATTCGGCCAATCAGAGAGCCTCTCATGCAAGGCCTTGGCTGACGATAGTGTGTCCGGATCCTCCTCCTCGTCAGGGTGTCCTGCTGGTCGGGTGCCACTGGAGGAGTGCTGGCCGCCGGTGGATGTGGCATACTATCAGGGGCCGGCTGCTGTTGTGGCAGCTTTGGTGCTGCCAAGACCGCTGGAGGTGTGGGAGCTGGCAAGGGCAGAGCCACTGGAACCACGGGCAGAGTGACCGTGGGTAGGACTGGAGGGAGCATGTCCCTGATAACATCCTTGGGGAGGATGCCCATCTGTGGAGACCTCATGAGGGTCAGAAACCTTTCAAAAAACCTGTCTTCACATAACGGTTGAGCGCATGGAGGCGCAGGCATGGGCTGAAGCCTGGAAACACTCTACCATTCTGTCTGCGGGTTGTATCTGCCCTGTGATGATGAATGGTATGCCGTAGGCCACGTGCCCGGTGAAGACCAGTCCCACCTGGAAACTCGTTCCCCTACCTGTTCCGCAAAGGGGGATGGTGTCGGGCAAGACACCATTTTATCTGGGCCGGGGGCCATCTTGTCGGGCTGCGTGTCACGTGCCTCTGTCGTGGTGCTTGCCGGGCTGGGCCCGTCCTCTTCCAAGACTCTTGGCGGTGGAGGTGGCGGCCTACCATGCACCTCAGGATGGGGCCTGGTAGGCTGATTAACCTCAGCTGTGTCGCCGGTATGCTGTGTACAGGTGCCCCCTCAGACATCTGTCCGGTACTTGGGCGTAGCCCCTCGTGCATAGACCCAGTAATAGAATCTTGCCGTCCCTCAGTGACATCACCGTTAGGATCTAGTGACCCCTAGGCCTTGTGGCCGGTAGCTGTAGCAGCCTCGGTACCCGCCTTGGTACAAGAACCTGAAAGGTCCCTCCCACTTGTGCGCTTCCTGGGAAAGAGTCGCCTTTGTGGGGTGCAGATGATAAGTGCCCATACCTTCGGGCCTGGACTTGTGCTTGACGAATTCCTTCAAGTCCTCCAGAGGCGACCTTCCGAAGAGCTCCCTCTACCGAGCTAGCCTGTTCTACAGAGCGTGCAGTGTCAGCGTGTTCCACGCGGTACAGCCTTCCCAGCCGTGTTTGGGGGAGAGGCAGAGAGTGTGGGGTCAGACATAGGGAAAAGCCCCTTCGCAGGCTGGACCTCTGCTGAAGCCCGCTGACGTCGACATGTGCCGGGGAGGAGCATTGTGCCAGAGAACAGAGGTATCTGATCAAAGACAAGAAAGAAGAAGACAAAAAAACACTTTTCCAGGGAAGAGCGCAAAGAATTACTAGGCCGGAGGCCTAACCCAGGAGCGCTGGTGAAAGTGACGTGAAAAAGAGGACTGGGGTGTGGCGCCGGTGGGCGGAGTAAGGGGTGCGCATTATCCCAGGGCTGCAACTCTAAATTTAAAGGGGAATAAGATTTTTTATGGTGAAAAAGGTTCTGTCTCCCGTCCCTAGTGAGGGACGCCCATACAGTATTGAGGCAAGGGGACGGGACATAGGAGTACACGCATATAAGACTGATGGCCTTATTCACAGGTCTCCATTTATTTTTGTTTAAATGATGCAAAAGCGTTAACTCTTCCCCTATCGGTCACCCGAGAAAGGAGGGAGAAAGCTCAAGCAGAATAAAGTGAGTTAAGTATGCTTCCATAGCGGGGTAGGTAAGGAGAGTGGTGATAAATTTGTGGGAGAAGAATCCATCGAAAGAACATTACTGGTATGTAATTTCTCCCTCAATGGATTGCATCCTTCCTCAGATTGCTCAACTTGATAGACTAACAAAGCAGTACAAATTGCAGGCAGTGGGATGGAAGCTGAGAACAAGAATTTCTTTAACACTGTCCTGCCAGAATGGGCGTCTTTACCCAGGGCGAGATCCAGAATATAGTGCTTAAAAAGGTGTGAAAGGACAACCACATTGCAGCTTGACAGATCTGTCTAACTAGCACTCCCCTCTGCAACACAGGGGAATCCGACACACCCCTGGTAGAGTGGGCCGATATGCCCGGCAGCACCTCCTTCTCCGTCTTCTCATAGCATACTGTAATGCATAGGACAATCCAACATGATATAGTTTGATTTGTTACCGCTTTCCCCATCTTGAATTGGGAGGATGCAACAAATCTGATAATTCCATAGAAAGGCAGCTGCCAAGCACAACAAAAACTCAAAGGCCTCTTGGGGTCCAGCTTATGCAGTTTCTAAAACTGTTAACTCCACACTTTGAGAAATGTTAAAATCCAAAACCACCTTCAGCATAAAATTGGGTCCAACTATTTGCAAGACCCTTTCCTTAGAAATGTTGTGAAACGGCAGCTTGCCTGAAAGAGCCTGAAGATCACTAATGTGTCATGCTCACCTGATGGCCACCAAAAAGGATGTCTTTAATACGAACAGCCTGACAGATGCGGAATGCAACGGCTCAAATGGAGCCACCATCAGAAAAGAAAGAACTAAGTTCAAATCCAAGCTGGGACAACACAGGGTGATAGAGGACACTTATTTACAAGGTCCTTTACAAACTGGACCATCACTGGGATGAAGAAAAAAGAACCCTGCTCCAGGGACCTCTTGAATGAGGACAAGGCAGCCAAATAGCCTTTAACTGTGCCTATTTGCAGACACCAACTAGCTATGGATAAAAGGGATTCCATTACTGTAGAAGTGGGGCAAGAAACAGGGTCTACTCCTCTGTCCTTACACCATGCTTCAAACTTTCTCAATGTTCACACATAAAAAGACATGGTAGAAGGCATTCATGAAGCCAGCGGCAACTCTAAAATCTTGTCCTTCAAGTCCCAATCCTCATAACTCAACCTCCCAAGAGCCAGGCATGTAGGTTGAAAGACCCTGAATTTGTTTAGACTGAGGAAGGCGGTGAGGTGGCCATATAGTCAACTCCAGAAGGTCAGGGTACATGTCCTTATGGCCCAATCCGGGGCAAAAAGGATCAGACAGGCCCGAAGCCTCCTTAGCTTCCTGAGAAGCCATGGGATTACCTGGATCATTGGAAACACATAGTGGAGATTGAAAATCTACTACATCAAGAATGAGTCTGCTTCCCTTAGGGGAAATTCCCTAAAGAAAAAACTGCTTGCACTTCATTTTGTCCTTTGTCACAAACCAGTCCCCTGACAGGGTTCCCACGACTTTACCATCCCAGTGTCCAGAAGTGCTCTGATGAATTGGAGCCTAGACATTGGTGTGATGTGCGACTTTTGCAAATTTAGATAGAAGCCCAAGATGTGAAGCAATGAGCATGTGTCCCTGAGGTGCCTTGGAAGCTGCTCAAGGGATCACCCGCAGATAAGCAAGTAGTCCAAGTATGGGAATACAAAGAGCCTGGATCTCCTGAGATGCACTGCCACCTCTGCCATCAGTTTGGCGAATACCCTTGGAGTTGAGTTTGTGCTAAAGAGTAGTACCTTTAAAAGATTATGAGTGTCCCCAATGGCGAACCTCAGGAATCGCCTGTCCAGCTGAATCAGCATGTGAAAATAGGCATCCTGTAGGTCCAGTGACACTAACCAATCCAGCGATTGGACAGCCTGGCGAATCTCCCTCAGGGTCACAGGATGCAACAAAGACCTCCTTCCCCACTTCTTGGGCACCAGGAATCAGCGGGAGTACCAGCCAGTTCCTGGCTGGCACCTCTTCCTCGCTGTGCCCCTCATAAGTAGGGCTTTAAGTTCCTCCCGGAGTCCAGGCTACCGTTCCAGAAGAAGAGGCGGTGGTCTGTCTGGGGACATTCAGAGGAATGGGAGGCAGCAGCCCAACTTAACCTCCTTCCACCTGTCCGAGTTGCCGGATACTCTTCCTCCAAGCGAAGAATTATGTGTGGAGAACTCAAAAGGGTTTTGTGGACTCCGCTGCTGCAGAGGCTGTTGAATATTGGCCCACCTGACAGGGTGAGAAAATCTTCTGCATGCCTGTTAGGCTTAGGGCAGCCGAGCTCTCCCCATGAAAGGTGTATAGTGCCACAACACCTGCCTCTGGAGCCAAAACGAAAAAGGTCTGCTTGATGGGTTGGCGGACCGCCAGCCCCAGTGACCTTGCTGCAAGCTTGGAGTCTTTAAATCTTTCCAGTGACTTGTTGGCCTTTGGCGGGAGAGGTGCTCGCTGTCTAAGGCCATATCAAAGAGCTTGGCTTGCACGTTTTAGAAGTCCGAACCTAGATGGTACAGAGCCCTCTGGAGCACATTCAACATCCCCGTCAACCATCCAACACAATCAACGGTGTGGGGAACTACCTGGCGGGCTTGACAAACCACCTCTTTACCATCATTCACTATCTCCACAAACTCATATATTACTTCACCTTCAGGGAGATGGTCAAACCCCTCTGAAGTAGTTTTCCGCAATACATTGAGAAAGCATAAGATGCAAACACTTTCTTTGTGAAGGCATCTGTTTTCTTAAACTCAATCTGTAGGGAGGGCCGATGTCGATGGCCTCAAATTCATCGTCAAAGCCTCGACCAGCAGTCCTTCGGAGGTCAGGTAGGTCGTAAGGAAAGGTAGATCAGCTCTCATCAGGATTTATTTCTTCGTAAGGTAGCTGTCGAGCACAGGAGTTGCCATAATGAGGCAATTGGGTCCACTACTGGCGCATTGAAGGGCAAAACTCTCTCCCACTGTGGTCCCTTGTCGAGGATGTCTGCTAGGTAATACTGTTGTAGAGGCCTTTCTCAGGCACTGAGGTTGAGAGCCATGACCACTTTCCCAACCACTTTTTTGTAGTGGGCATTCAGATGAGCTGAGGGAGATGCCTGTCGCATTTCGACATCGGCCGTTGTGTTCAACCGCTTGCGCTGGGCAACCCCACCGGCAGCTCTGAAAGATCTGATTGGTCGGTCAGGAGGTCTGGTATGTATTGCAGCTCTGAGCCTGCCAGGGGTTCCATCCTGAAAGGGATAGTATCTCCCTTGTCATCAAAAATAGTTCATTGACTCAAAGAAATTAGATCTGGACTCCAAACAGAGCCCCGGTCCTGCATCGGCACCAGCACTGACGGTGGGCCTGGTCTCTGGAAACATCTGCCATAACCAGTATGGACGTCAAAGTGGTCTTCGATTTGGACAAGATCGAGGGTGTATAACCTGCCACAGACACACTGGCGCCTGAAACCCCGAGAACGCTGGTGCTGCCTGCGGCCTCAAGGCCGAAGCTGTACATACCACTGCCTTTGCAAAGAGCTGTAGCATTTGCCACCTCAAGTCTTCCAATTCCTCCATAAGTGCCCCTTGAGATGAGTAGGACTTACCACTCTCTTCTAAAGAGTCAGATATGTGCTTGTGTCTGAGCTGCTGCTTCTTCTTGTGGGATGCTTAGGAGGACGAGTGATGAGACTCTAAGCAAGAGTGCAATCTATTTTCTGCTGCCTTATGCCACCTGTCTTTCCTGTTTTTTCTTCTCTGGAGTGGCCACTTTGGCGTGTGGGTGAGTGATGGACCTTTTTCGAGATGCAGTCCAGACAGCGGTTGAATTCCGAACGCTTGGGCCCAGCCATACTGATGCCGGAAACATTTAAAAAAATGTTGAGCCGTTTCCCCAAAACAGCATGCTTGGCGCATGAAAAAAGGAACTGTGGTTAGGGGTGTAGCAACACTATATATGGTTCCATGTAATAATGTTGCCACAAAAATCTCGCCATGCAAAAATATCGCCGAAAAATGGCCGTTTTTTGTGGCGACATTATTGCATGGAACATGCGGGGGACACCCCTGCAACCACCACATTTTTTTTTTCTTTTTTTTGCCCCTGTCCCCATATATATGGTCACCCAAATTATATCGCCCAACATTTTCCCGGCGATATTATTTACGGCGACCATATATATGGGGACATTATTACCCGATACCCTATATATGTATCGCCGACGTCATGTCCAGAGTCTAGAAGTGACGTGGTCAAGGCATGCAGAGGTTGAGGAGATGGCACAGAGCAGCACTACACTCCCCGTCAAATGTTTCGGAGCAGATGGCGCTGGGGGATGATTCATCAAGATGAGGAATCTGTGGAAGAATACAATCTATTGAAAGAAAATTATCAGCAAATCATTTCTCTGTTAATGGATTACATTCTAACACAGATTCCTAATTTTTATTGACCCTCACAGCTGTAAACAAGCATAGGAGGTGGGCTGGAAGCTTAGACGATAACTTTTTAGCACTGCCCTGCTGAAGCAAGCATTCCTCCCCCGGTCCAAATTCAAATTTTAGCGTTTTGAGAAAGTGTGCAAAGCGCCATGAGAAATTTCTCTGTAACACCTCTCTGCAAGGAAGATGTTTATGTTTATTGAATTTATATAGCGCTTTAAGCCAAAGCGCTTTACAATATAACAACAGGTACAAAAGTGAGAGAAGTATATTTACAAACATGAACAGGTCATTAGAACAATAAGTAGAACTATTTACAAGGGTGGGGGGAGGGAAGAAGAGGGGGTAGGTGAAGAGATTTACGATGTAGGATTTGAGGTAAGGGAAGACGGAGGGAGGCGGGGAAGGGGGAGTATCTGGTGTCCTCATTGCCCCCAAGTATTATTTGTTACCAATTTAAGGTCAGCTGGGAGGGGGAGAGGATTGGGGAAAGGAGGGAGGCAAGGGTAGGAGGGGAGGGGTAGGGAAGGGAAGTCAGGGGGGAGTGAAGAAGATGGGCTTTCAGGGAGTGGCAGAAGGATGAGGAGGTAGGGGTGGAGCGGATGGAGAGCGGGAGGGAGTTCCAGTGTAGGGGGGCCAAGAGTTAGAAGGAGCAGACGCGTGAGGAGGCACATGGGGCTGGGGGTACAGTGAGGAGGTAGAGGTTTGCTGAGCGGAGAGAGTGGGAGGGGGAGTAAAATGAGAGGAGGGAGGAAAGGTAGGGAGGCGCCAGGTCATGGAGAGATTTGTAGACAAGACAGAGGAATTGAAATTTCAGTTGAGAGAGGAAGGGAAGCCAGTCAAGTTGAGAGATAGAGGAAGAAATAGAGTCTTGAGGGCCGAGGAGACAGAGTACGGATAGAGGAGTGGTAGATGGATTTTAGGGGAGTTAGGTGAGAGACAGGGAGCCCAAAGAGGAGAGAGGAGCAGTAGAAGAGGCAGGAGAAAATAAGGGAGGAGATTAGGAGTTTGGAAGCATGCAATGTGAGAGAGGAGCGGATCTTGCGGATGTTATAGAGGTGGCGGCGACAGGCTCGAGAGGTTAGAGAGATGTGGTTGGAGAAGGAGAGAGAGGAGTCGAGGTGGAGGCCGAGATTGCGGGCATGGGAAGATATGGGGAGGTTGGAAGGTGGAAAGGGGGTGAAGGGAGGGGGAGAAGGGGAGAGAGTGTTAGGATGGAAAAAAAGCCCCTCAGTCTTGTCAGCATTGAGGGAAAGTAAGTGGGATGACATCCAATCTTTTATGGCCGTGAGACAGGAAGAAAGAGTGAGGTGGAGGTCAGATGGGAAGGAAGAGAAGGAAAGAAAGAGTTGGGTGTCATCAGCGTAGAAGTGGCGGGAAATGCCGAAAGAAGAGATGACTGGGGAGAGAAGGGAGCTATAGAGAGAGAAAAGAAAGGGTCCCAGAACGGAACCCTGAGGGACACCATAGTTCAGGGGGAGGCTGGTGTAGGAGCGGCCGCACCAGGAGACAGTGAAGGATCGATTGGAGAGGTAAGAGGTGAGCCATGAGAGAACAGTGTTTGAAGACGAAGATGATGCAGCTACACCCCAGGTAGAGTGTGCTCTGTTGGTACTTTGTTCCTTGCTTTCTCATAACATTCAAAAATACACTGAAAGATCCACCAGGAGATCCTCTGTCCAACCTAGACTAGGAAAAAGCCATGAACAGCTGATCTGATCATCCCACCAGAAACAAGTTGTCCTTGCCAGATATAAACATAATGCCTTCTTGGGAGTCTATGGAGTCTTTCTCCTCCTCCTTGGATGAGTGCGCTGGTGGAATGAAAACCGGCAACTGCACACTCAGATATGGACACCACCTTAGAGAGAAACTTTGGTCAAACTTTCAGAGAGACTTTCTCCCTAAAGAACTTAAGGAAAGGTGGTATGAACGAACAGTGACAGCCACTGGTCAATTACATGATTGTACGTATGACACGTCATGCGATTTATACCACAAATAAATGCTGGTAAATATAGTGGGATGAGAATATCAATCATGAAATTGATGTACCTGGTATTGAATTCATGCATAATGCCAAGTACATATTAGAGCCTGAGATTAATTTTCTTTAAATCCTGGCGGACAATGATTCTTTCCTAGCAGAAAAGTGTCAGAGGGCAGTGGCCCAACATTCCTCACCTGAGAAGGAGGAAGCCGGAAGTCGTCGGGTGGGGTTGAGTGACACGGAAAGAGATCAGCATGTAACCCTCTGTGAATTCCTGGAGATTGAGAACAGATTGAGAATCGTAAATAAGCCCATCGTTCAAAAGGGGGCGGGAGATGGCCGCCGGATGTGTCGTGATAACGGAGTACAGACCATGGGGATTGTATAAGGGCAGGTTGGGTTGAAGGATTAGGTCGGGATGCTGTCAAATTTGGTATGCAAGCTAAAATAAACTGGGACCTGAATTGTCCATTTATACTCAAGAAAATTGGTTGTTTTATCATCTTTACTTCGATAGATGGTGCATGCGACTTGCGCCAGACCCTGAGGGCCTCCACCTAGGTACTCCCAGAGAGCGCTCAAGAGAATCTCTAAGGGGGGTTTCCAGTGGGGGATACCAGGGCTGATGATGCTTCATGTGGCGCTGCACAGGGAACAAAGTGTCCTATTTTGGATAGCAGGATCGATAACTCGGGGGCAGAATGTTTTTAGGGAATATGCCAAGATGGGGTGGAGATTCTGGGTCAGGTATTTCATTGTTGGGTTTACCTATTTTATAGCAGTATTTCTCTTTATTATGTCTTTTTTCCACTTTGAAATAAATCTGGCAAAGTATTGGGACTAGGAATTAGGTAGGATGGTCCTACCGTATGGTTCTGGTCAAATGCTTTGAGTCCAATAAGAGGATACCGCTAGAGGGACCTCAAAGCACCAAGGAGCTACATAAACATGTGTCTTGCACAAAGTGCACAATTGCAGGGTTGTCCATTTCCGGGCCTCGAGGGCTGGAATCCTGACAGGTTTTCAGGATATCCTATTCATGAGGAAAAATGTGAATACATTTAGAATCATTGTATGCAAATGTGTCTCGAATATTAATGAGGGGTATCCTGAAAACCCGACATGGATCTGGCCCTCGAGACCTGGAGTTGGACAACTGTGTTCAGAGTGTTGGTGAGGTGGTCTTCATTTTACATTTCGAGTTCCAATTAGCGTAATTTTGATGTATAATCTAAGAAGCAAAGGGAACGGAAGGGGTTCGACATGAGATATCAAAACAGGCTTTCAATCAGACCCAAAAAGATCAAAAAGGGTTTTCTATACTGATCAACGGGTAGCGGGGACACCAGTGAAAAAAATACTGAATTATTTTTATTTAAACCAAGCCTTCTGAGCAAGACACCTCACCCTGATAAATCAACGGGACTATCCCATACTATACCTGCTCTTCCAAGTATTTATGGAGTGAACTTGAGCTCCCCTATTCAATGCAGAATGTGGAAAAGAGCTGAATCACCTCACAACTCCCAATTGGCCTCTTTTCTGGAGTATATGATAATGTAGTAGCACAAACAAATTAACTGTTAGGAAAGATTTCGTAATTGCATGTAATTTTCCCTCCATGTGGCAACCCCCAAACTTTTTGCTGTTGTTTTACACCCTGATCTAGACTTTGCAGAGAAGCGCAGCCTTCCGCCGCACTCCTCTGGGCTTTTGCTCAATTCTTATGGGGAAACTGACATGCCCGTAAAACAGTCAGTACTGGGAGACTTCGTTTCCCTTAGTACTTTCCTCATGTTGCAGCTTTTGTGCAACATGAAACAAGAGTGCACCGTAACTTACATTACCGCGCTCTTGGGTCTCTAGTCATTCCAAAGGCCCTAGAAACTCTCGCTGGACATATTATGAACTGTGCAAGTCTGTCACGGACGGGACTGGTGGCAGCTATCGTTTCTCTTGTGATTTGAACCCTTTTTTGCCATGTATCTGCACTTACCGCGTTTGGCACGAATAGGTGGCCTGGCTCCCAAAATGGCCATGCCACGAGGTTCTTTGTCCTGTCCGCTGACCGTCTTGCCCCTTCACCTTCGCCCGGGTCGAGCCGACCCGGGGCAGTCCTTACATGGTCATGCACTTTCCCGCGAAACACAACGCTTTCGCAGGCTTCTGCATGCCTTGTGTGTGCCTCCAGGATGTGGGCTGAGATGTCTGGTCCCAATACACATCCTGGGTGCCAGAGAGTCTAGATTGTCCTGAATGCCTGGGACCACCGTGGTCCGCGATAGGTCCACGTATGGTGTGAGTGTTGTGAGCAGATCTCCCATTGGGTCCTCTCCGTTTTGGCGCGAAGGGAACTTTGGATAAGTGTGTTAGGGAGAATTCTCTCTTTAGGATGAATTTCCTAACCTAGTAAGTCCCCCAGCAGCTTTGCTGGATTTCTGGAGTTTGTTTTTTTCCTCCTGCCAAGAGTGAGACTCTTTCTCCCACTCTTGGACATGTTTATGGTGTTCCTTTGACTGGTAATGTGTTTTATGGGCTATGGGGTTCTTTACTCCATAGGGTCTCATGTGTTTTTATTATGTGTGTTACACAGCACCCTCTGTGCAGTAACACAGGGGTGTCATAGTGACCCCCCACCATAGACTCCATACCCTGGGACGGACTACTGTCTCCCAGGGCATGTAAAGTCACCATTGGCTTTACTAGTCCCAAATTATTAACAGAAACCAGTACAAACCATCATATTGTGGACACACTGGTCGGGGCAATTCGATTGCCCCGGGGTCTGCTAGTCGAGGGGGCACGTCTCCATCCCCCCTGATCGAGTTTTGGCTGGTGGCAGTGGAAACTACTTTTTATATTCGACCGCAAATATTTTCCTAAGGGATTTTCCCATTGTTCGAGGCTACCAACTTTAATTATTTAATTCTCATAGCCTCAAACATACCGCCGGTTTATTTATTTAATATTAATTCGCCGGTTGGTATTTTTTGCCAGGACTCGATTCTAAAATGGCTTTTGTGTTCCCTTCTGTGACTCCAACCCAAGTCGAGCCCTTTGTTCCACTTTTTGGTGGGCTTCTCCACAGAAGCCTCCAAAAGTGGTGCCACTCTGTCTGGGTACCACAGGGGGTGTGGGAGGGGCTTTAGGCACCCTGGACTGAGTTACCTTTGTAACTCAAGTCGCACTATTGTGTGATTGGCCCAAGTGGTGAGCCGGCCGGCTCACCACTTAGCATGTTTGATTGACAGCTTGGCTGAGTGAATGGGGGTATGCTGCATAAAAGCAGGGCTTTGGGGACTGGAACTTCAGAAGTCGCCACAGGACCTGAGAATCCGACGAGGGAGAAGCTGAGCCGACCTACCACGACAGCACCACCTGTGGAGCCCTGCGGAACCGACTCACCACCTCCCGGCTGGAGAGGCTTCTTCCCCTGACTGGTGGGCACAACCATTTTTACCTTCCTTCTTCACACCCCAGACCGGTTTGTGGTCGAACTGCCCGTGCCAAGCACCCCGGAGGCCGGATAGCCACTCACCACTGAACCGCAAATCAACGGACCGCTCCTTGTACCTGAAAAACTCTGCGGCTGGTTTCTTCCCTGGCAGTGCAACGGACTCCGGTCTTCCTCCACGACGAGATCCTCTCTTCCCCCGGACGAAGCACCGACTTGCATCCGCTGCCAGGAACAACTGCCCCCGCTGGAGTGTTCTCACCACTTTAAGGTACCGCGTCCGCCAGGCCTCCCTTTCTTTTTTAAAAAAAACTTTATTTAATGCTTGTGGTACATGACATTGCAACAACAATTCGCATAGCATACCTTCGGAACATCAACAGACTGTATAGCCGTATTACAGCATAAACAACATTACAGATTACAGGAGTCACTTGGCCCTACCGGGCTACCGCTGGTCGAGTCTGCCTCGCATAGGTATATTCTAAACGGGGCCCATATGTCTTTCGGTTTACTTGGATTCGGGAGTGACATTATATAGTGTTCTTCACATTCATTAACGTACGTCAGTTCTTTGAGAAAGTGGCATATTCTCGGTGCCTGTGCACTCTTCCATTTTTGTAAAATGCACTTCTTTGCCACTGCGCATGCAATGTTAAAGAGCCTCCTTGTAATCTCTGATTGCTTACCAATATCCCCAAATAAATATTTTGACGGTGTGAGGTCTGCAGGAATTTGAGTGACCTCCTCTAGGACATTTGCAACCTCTCCCCAGAAAGCGTACACATGAGGACAACTCCAATACATATGAATCGAATCAGCCCGATCCACCCCACATTTCGGACACATACCAGGACCATTGTTCGTAAACTTTGCAACCTTAAGGGGGGTATAGTGCAGCTTATTTAGCATCTTAAATTGTATCAACCGAAGGCCGGCGTTCATAGATACCTTCTTGGTCATTTCACAGTACCTCTCCCAGTTTCTGTCTGTTATGTCTTCACCCAGGTCTGTCTCCCAGGAGGACTTAAGTGTGCTTAACCTTGGGGTATTGGCCTGCACGGCCGCATAGAGGCCCGAGATACTGGTTCCAGCTCGGGTTGCAAGGGTCAGCAGGCATGGGTGTGGTGGGTGTTAATCTGGGAACATCGGCCACCGGGCTTTATAAGCCAGTCTCATCCTATGATATTGCAAAATCATCCATTGGTCCCTTCTCATCCCTGTTTTGAAGTCCTCTAATGTTATAAATTTGCCATTAGGAAATATGTCCTTAATTTTAAATTCCTCGTCCGGGTCCCATTTGTTTTATATACTTGGGTCATATGTGGGTGCTATGCCTGGGAAGTTCCAAAGCGGAGCCTCAGCGTAGTAAGGTGCCTTCACCCCAAGTTTCTGGAAGAGTTTGAACCATGCCTGTGCTGTCGTGCTAACCGGGTCAAATGGGCATTCATCCCTGTGTTTAACTTTAAAGATGACTGACCTTATGTCGGTCGGGCGCGCTGCATGCTTTTCAAGACAGATATGGGGCGTGGTGTCGTGCTCGTCATACCAATGCTTAACAAATTGGGCCTGTGCGACCAGATAGTACAATTCGAAGTCAGGAGCCGCTATGCCTCCCCTATTGTATGGTTCCACCATTTTCTCCCACTTCAGCCTGGCCGCCCCCCCACACCAGATAAATTCAACCGCCATTGATCGAAGGGTATCAAAAAACCTCCTACCGGGCCAAATCGGGATGTTAGTGAATATGTAAAGTAGCTTAGGGAGGATGACCATTTTCAGTACGGCTACCCGGCCTATAAGTGAGATGAGGAGTTTAGCCCAAAATCGGAGCTTAGTGGCAATCGTAGTTAGTAGGGAGTCGTGATTATTCAAAAATCGGGATGTTCTGTCGCCCGAGACGATAACCCCCAGGTATCTTATCTTGTCTGGGGACCATTTTAGACCGTGCGTGTTGTTTGGGCATCGGATGGCAGGGGTGAGGGGGAAAATTTCAGATTTAGCTCGATTGGTCTTGTATCCCGAGTATACTGCGAATTTGTGCACTTCTTCCATTACTGGGCCCAAGTGTAAGTCAGGTTCACGGATGTACAAGAGGGTGTCATCCGCATACAAGGATATAGATTGGGTCAGGCCCGCCATCCGTATACCCCTCTGTTTCTGATGTTCTCTAATTGCAGCAAATAGTATGGGGGAGAATGGGCAACCCTGTCTGGTGCCCCTCTTCAACTCAAACCAGTCTGACATAGTGCGGTTAGTCAACACCCTGGCTCCCGGGTTAGTGTACAACACTTTGACATAATTCTGGAAGCTCGGGCTAGTCCAAATTTATTCAGTACCATGAACAGGTATGTCCATGACACAGAGTCAAACGCCTTTTCGGCATCTAGGGACACAGCAACTGCCTGAGCCTCCGGCTTGATCTGGGCCATTACACCAAACAACCTGCGCAAGTTAAGCGCTGTGGATCTAGTAGGGATGAACCCGCATTGGTCGAAGTGTACCAATACTGGCATGTGTGACGGGAGTCTATTGGCCAAAATCTTCGCAAATATCTTAGCATCACAATTTATAAGGGATAGGGGTCTATATGAAGACATATCATTGGGGGGACGCCTGGGCTTAGGAAGCACCGTGACTATAGCCTCTCTCATAGATGGTGGCAACGTCCCTACCTCTGTGGCCTCTTCCCACATGGACAGTAGTATCGGGGCAAGCTCGTCACTCAGTTCCTTGTACAATTCGATTCCCAGACCGTCTGAGCCAGGGGCCTTTCCATTGGCTAATGATTTGATTGCTTCCCTGACTTCCTCAATCGTAAGGGGTTGATCTAACAGTAACTTATTTTCAGCAGTCAACTTTGGAAGCGGGATACTGTCTAAGTACATTTCAATGTCATTGGGGGTTTTTTGATCATGATTAGCATATAGTTCTTGATAAAAGAGGGAAAACTCCCTATTAATACCCTCCTCGCTAGTTTGCACTGTGCCGTCGCTAGCCACTATGCTAGAGATCAGTGTGCGGCCTCTATCAGCTTTCAACAGGTTAGCTAGGGTGCGCCCCGCCTTGTTTCCTTCTCCATATCGGCGTGCCCTGATCGGAGTGGCCATATAAAGCAATTCCCTGTTAGCTAGTTTATTGAAGAATTGTAGATTGCTATTGATATCCGCCAGGGTGTTGTCTTCATGTAAGGATGTATACCGTTGCTCTAGCTCCCCCAACCGTTTCTCAACCTCCGCTAATTCCTTCCTGACCCCTTTCAATAGCCCCGTGGATTTAGAAATCAGGATACCCCGCACCCAGGCCTTAAAAGTTTCCCATAATGTCACAGGGCTGCTCACTGACTCCTTATTGGTTTCGAAAAAAATTGTACCTCGGTATGCAATTCCTCTGCCACTGCAGGGTGCTTTAAAATGTCAGAGGGCATCCTCCATCTTCTGGGCGGGGGTCTAAGGTTTCCTAGTGTGACCTCTAACCCAACGGGGGAATGATCCGACAGGGTGCGAGGAAACATCTCACATCCCTTGATTTGGTGTAGGAGAGGGGCCGACACCAGCCAATAGTCGATACGGGACTCAGTGTCATGTACTGAAGAATAAAAGGAATACTGTCTCTTATGGGGATGCAATGCCCTCCAAGCATCTACCAGTTGCAGTTGCAAAATTATTTGCTGTAGAGTGTATGCTGTTTTTGTGGGGTTCCTGTGTGTGGAGGCGGAGCAATCTAGTTTTGTATCTAAAATGGTGTTAAAATCTCCTCCCCATAATATTCGCTCGCCTCCAAACGCACCAATCTCATTCAGCACATTTGTGTAAAAATCAGGGTCGTCAACATTTGGGCCATACGTATTTATCAATAGCAGTTCTTCCCCCATGACGTTGCCCCAGACCATAACATAGCGACCTATCGGGTCTATCTTGCTCCTTACCAACTGGAACCCAACTGATGGGTGTATCAGGGTCAATACCCCTCTAGCCTGCGAGGAGTATTCCGTGCAGTACCTGTGCGTTCCCCACCCTTTCAAGAGCTCGGCATTAACCTTCTGCAGTGCGTGTTTTTCCTGCAGCATGACAATCTGGGGCTGATGCCGGGTAACATAAGCACCCACTTTACTCAATTTGGCTCGATTGTTCAGCCCCCGGACATTCCAAGTAAGAAGTTTCAGTTTAAGCCCTTGGGTCGTGTTATTAGAATTAGCCATGTCTGTATATCCAATTAGCCTGTTTTACCTTGCTGTTATTTCGGAGAGTTCCATGTGCTGCAATGTCACCACGCTTTTTAACTTGTGAGACTCCTCTAACTGAGTCCCGGTTCCCAAACTTCCCCCCCTCTCTCCAACCTTGCTCAATCATACAACCTTTTAGCCCCCCACCCACATTATCAACCCCAACATGACAATGCTGCCCCACAACAAACAATCCCTTAAACATGTGGAACTTTCCTGAGGGTCACTAATCGCAGCCATCTGTCTCGCTCTAGACTGAGAGTCACAGCCCGGAAAAACAACATTTTGTTCAGGTCGTCACCATTGCGTAACTTCCAATTTCTTTATTTTCTCACCATACGGCAGTTGGTCGGATTTTGACCTTCCCTGCTGCTGTCGGGTCTCGCCTCTCATTCCTCGGTTATGAGTTCACATTTTGATCTACCCCTCGATCTCCGGGGGATAACGGAATGGAAGACTCCACGTATGACAACGCATCTGTGGGGTTCTCGAAGAAGTGGGCCCGTCCTCCATGTTGTATCCTCATTTTCGCTGGAAAAATGAGGGCATAGGGCACATTTTGCATACGTAGCTGTTTTTTCACCCCTTCATATGATCTCCTTTGCATTTGCACGCTAGTGGAGAAGTCCGGATATATGTGGATTGTGTTCTCTTCATACCGTAGGGAACCTTTTTCTCTCGACAGCCGGAGTATAGTGTCCCTGTCACGATAATTTAGGAGGCGTGCAATTATAGTTCGAGGAGGGGCTCCTGGTTTCGGGAGCGGTACTAGGTTGCGATGGGCTCTTTCGACCAGGAAGTGATCCAAAAAGGAGTCGGCACCTAGGATGTCCTTCAGCAAGGCCTCAACCTGTTTCTCCATGGGCCCTTTCCAAACTTTTCAGATACCCCAACAATCTGGATGTTGTTCCTCCGGGATCTTGACTCAAGGTCCTCACATTTCTTTTGGGTTTTATGCAATTCCGTTTGGAGGTGGGCTATATCCCGGCTGTGTTGCAGTATTGTGTCCTCACTTGCACTTATCCTATTTTCCGCCTCTGTGACACAAGTACTTTCCTTTTCAACACGTGCCTTCAAGGATCCGATTGTCGCCACTATATCATCCAATTTGACGTTCATGGTCATGAATCCATTCTGCACCAGCGTTGCCAGGCGCTCCAGCGGGTCAGCCTCATGTCCATCTGGCGGGTGTACCTCCCCGCTAGCCGCCCCCTGCGGCTGCGAGCTAGTGAAAGTGTCCATCGGGCCAATCTTTTTCCCACCTGCCCCCCTCTTCTCGGTGCAGCCCATGTGTTGAGGCCTCCAGGAAGGGATGGACTGTGGTCTCCCACGTATCTTCTGCTCCGTGGCCCGCTGTGCGACACAGTTGTGAATAAAGTGTGTCTTTTCTTATATTTGCCCCAAGTGCCTAACCAACAGCCAATGTGTAGGATTTAGGTGTACAACGTCTCGTTAATGGAGGCCTCCGTGGTTTCTACTCTGAGTCGCCTGGGAGTCCCTCTATGTTCGAGCGTTGGGTGGCAGCTCCGCCGCGGATTTGTGGTCACAGCCGATTTTTCCCCTCTGAGGGATGTATGTCGTCTCACCCCTTGGATGTTGCTGGGCGAGACTATGTTCCCAGAGTGGTGCGGGGCGTCGATCCGGGGCAGCCCAGGGCGTTGTAGGATTATTGTCCTCTGTGCCAGTTGGGGGTAGGCCGCAGTAGGCCTAGGCTGTTCCCCGTGTAGGGCCTCCCCGCATTGCGGTCAAAACAGTCCTCCTCTCCTTCCCCCGGCCACTTACTTGGTATCCGCGGTGGGGAGGGGGCATTCCTCAGCTCAACCCGCGTCCTCCGACGAGGGCCACAATCTGCCCCGGGCCCCTCTGCGAGGGCCGCGAGTCGGGGGCCGGGCCGCACCACAGCCGTAGACCGCCGATCGGTAGAAGGTCGCCCAAACGGAGCCACAGGCAGCTCCGCGGCAAGTTCAAGGGTGGGAGTCAGGCCAAGCGGCCGTCTCAGTTCCGCAGCTGCGCTGCAGTTCCAAGCTCCTCCGAACCTCTCTCGTGCGGTCCAGTCACCCCGAGCGGGCCCTGGCGGTTGTGCCCAGGCAGGGAACCGGTTCCGTCGTCTCCGGGCGGCCACCACCTCAATCACTCTCTCCCTCCCGGCAGGATGTTGTGTGTCGTGCGGCGCTCCTCCCCCACCGCAGCCTTCTATCTGGCGTCGGTGGAGCCCTCATGCGGCTCTGCAGGCCTCCGTCAACCGCCAAATCTTCAAGACGGAATATCTCAGCACCCCGGCTTCGATTTCGCACGGTGTTACACCAGTATGTGCAGTAAAGCTTCTGCTGCTAGGAAGTGGCTTAATTTCAAGTCTGGGACGCTGCTGACCGGATTAATTCTTAATAAGGATTTCTTCCGAGCTGGAGCTCCTGCGCTAGGCGGCCATCTTGGATGTGCGCAACAGCGCCCCCTCACAATTTCTTAGGCCTCCCTTTCTAAAGATTGCTACAAGGTAATAATAACTCCTTAACCTTCTGGACTGGGCTGGCCGCCTTGACCCTCTAACTGGTCCCTTTCTTTGGTCCAACTCCTTTTTGAACCGTTACAAGACTTTTGTGCACTGCAACCGTGTGACCTTGGACACATTTCGTTTGATCCTCTTAAAGTGGATCCGGCCTATTGAACTCTAACTTCACGGTTTTACTTTGCCTTCCTCTCTTGTTATGTTCTTGTAAAAGTGTTGGGATCTGTTTCAACTTGTTCTCTGCTTTTCTCTCCCTTTTAAAAACGAACTATTGGAGTGGCATCTACGTTAAGCGCTCACCGCTGTCTGAAAATAAGTGGGGCTTTACTTAAGACTTTTCTAATATTCTTTTAAGGGAGTGTATATCTTTTAGTGACCGTGTTTTTGAATTGCTTACTATTAGTGCCTGTGTGTTTTTCTAGATGTGGTTTTTAAATAAATAATTATATCTCTTTTACACCAAGCCCTGGTCAGCGTTTACTTGTTCTATTGTGTTCTCTTGACCTATTGTGAATACTCTGTATACTGCCTAACTCTTCTTGAGGGAAGTCTGACTACCCAGCCACAGCTACCAAGGGAATCTGTGTGGTACAGACTGCTACCAAGTGGGTTTACTGCCAAACACCTGTAGTCTTAAATCTTTTGCAGTGGTCCCAGAGGGAACTGCACAGGTTTCTGCCTAACAAAGTGGAGGCTGAAAACACCACTACCATGTTGATCTGAGTTCACACCGAACAAGGGATAAGGAGCCAAGTATCCTGCAACAAGAAGCTGAGTCGAGGAACCGCTGGTGACCCGCTGAAGGTTTGGCACCCTGAACTGCTGTCGACCTGCGAGACCCCTCTGCATCTGATCGTCCTAGAAGGTCTACGAAGGCGCTTCGACCCATTGGAATAGTGGGATCAACTATTCCCGGCACCTTCATCAAACCCTGCAAGTAAGCCTCTTCGGAAGTGTACCTGGGCCAACCAGTGGGCTGACCAGTTTACGCAGGACGCTTTGCTCTGTCACCGCCGCCGTTTCGGGGAAGCCCTCGAAACTTGGTTTACTGCTTGCTCTGCGTCCACGGCACCCTCACACCGAATTTCGTACACTTGGCATACCCAGGTCTGAAGTGAGATGAGTGCGCCCGGACCAGAGTAAACGTGGTTGCCGTGTTGCCCTGCTGTAACAACTTGTGCACGTCCGCTGCATTTGGGACACCCTCTACCCTGCATCCTGCTATGCAGAATCTACACGTGTCGAGACGTCCTGATCCTCGCAGCTGAACCTGCCAGCAACGTGAACTGAACTGGAGAAGTCTGGGTCTGCCTGCATCGGGGACCGGTCGGTAGTCCATATCCCAACCAGTGGCCCCTCGCGCAGGAGCCCGTTTCTTTTCTACCGCTGTTGCGAAATAGCGACTCTATCCCGCACTCTCACCCTGCCTCTGCTCACAAGTGGAGGCCTTGCTTGAGTAGTGGGGACTTGTTCTGCATTGCTTCATTCACCTTCCTGAACTGCCTCATATCCTTGAAGAGGCCCACTTTTGTCCATTTTCACCAGCGCGTGCAGGTACTTTTGAGCATAAGGCTCCTCTCTTCGTAGGGCTCGGACTTCCTTCAAGTTAGGTGCATTTCGGATGTCGAACTGAGTCTAATAATTACTTGCACTGCCTGTTTTCCTCCCCATCTAGGTGGTCTACATATTACGTGCTCCTAACTCCTTAGACCCTGCGGTCTTGTATATATATCGTATTGATTGTGATGTGTTGGTTTACTTTAGTATTATTGTGATTCTTTGCTATGGTCTATGTTACAAAGGACTTGTAATAAATGTGTCTATATTTTTAATATAACACCTGTCTGGAGTAATTTGTAAGTGTCCTTGCTTTGTGTGCTCATTGAGGTCTTTCCGTCACCCTCACCCCTCTTGAGACTTTGTCTTGACCGCCGCCATCGCTACCCTGATTGGTCTAGCTTGTCCAGAGGTTACCCTGTTCCAAGAAACTAGGCTGGCCTTCTGAACCTCTGCCCCTCCAGGTCAGAGTTCAGAAATCCATCTTAACACTGACTAAAGAAACGCTTGGTGTAAACCAAATAGAAGAGTATGAATCATTTCTAAATGTGTGCCTCAGTCTGGAACTCGATAATATAAGCGAGCCGAGAGGTCCTTAATCTATGGAAACCTCCCCAGACTTGCTGAAACTTGTTGTTCCAGTAAGTCAGTTTTCAGATTCATCCAATAATGGCAGTATATCGATTTTTGATGATTAGAGAATTCAGGAAAACCATCACTTATCTATTACACAGCTCTTGGAGCAACATTAATCCAGGTGTGCTGAACTTAGTGTTGGAATCGATTGTGAAGCTCTTAAAACATTGGCCTCGAGGTTCAGTGGAATTCGACAAAATTACAATTAATGCTAAATAAATTGGAAAGCTGTTCAACCGATAGCTCAGCCAAGGCCATACCAAAAAAGAGTAATCCCCAATTGGGAGAGGTTAAACAAGATAGTTAAATAATGCGATCCAGGGGACTTCCGAAGCCTCACTGGTAGTCTGTGTCGCTGAGTTATTTAAAGGGAAGGTGGTATAAATCCTCTCTGGAGACTCTCGATCTAATAGGATCTGTACTTTTAATGGGCAATGAGAAGAAAGATTGAAAAAAGGGCAGTTCTAATAGATTTGTGGAGACATTATTTAGAGGTCCCACAAAGAAAAACAGCAGGAATGTGAAATCTGGGCTGAATATTGAAGAACCATCTTGTAGTAACAACCAATCTACAAATTCTCTAAAGAGACCAGTTAAAAAGAAAGGTACAAACATTCTATTTGGATCTCCCTCAGGAAATATGATTCCAACAATTGTCGTCAAGTTTATTGGATGAGAACCTGCCTGTGATAGAGCTTGAATCGTGTCAGACATACATGTCCGAGATCATTCAGTGAGTTGGGAGATATTATCAGTGCCCATGGTATCCCACAAGATAGGTTTGGAGTCTCAAAAAAACTCACCTTGGCCTACTGAAGTGGTTAAAAGTCTAGGATTATTTTCTGAAATTCCACACTTGAGAGTTATAACTATGGCACATATTGCCCAGATGGAATTTCTGGATGATTCAAATAGCAACTTAATTGCCTTGCATGTGCTGTCTAAATTGGTTTTTCACCTAATTCAGGAAGAGGTAGAATTGTTCATGTAAATTGGGTATGACGTGTTTCATGTTACAAACAAAGTGGGGAATTAACTGGTAAGAGGATCAAAGCAAAAATAACGCAGTGTGGTTGACATCCAATCAGAGGTGTATTAACTGGGAATTACAGTTTAAGATCAGTTGTGGCGAAGGAAGCGTAGCGAATCCTGCAGATCCACCACTAAAACCCTGCCTAAAGTCTCCTCCAAGGTGGCCAGGTGCTCTCTGATCCCGAACCTGGGGGTGGTGTACTGCGGGAGTATCACATGGGGGGGGGGGGGGAATCGTCAAAAACAGGAAGACTAGAAGGAAATCCTTTTTAACTTTCCCTGTAATCCCACCCTTCTGATGGGCCTGTTGCCAACCTAAAGTAGCAAGAAAAACAAATTTCCCAAAAAAAGAACTACCTGTAGCAGAATCCCTCAGGGACTGTAAAAAAGAAGAGAACTGAGGAGGCATGTAGAAGTGAAGGACAGGCAAGTAGGCCTAACAGCCTTTGCCAGGGTCAGGGAATTAACTCCAAGGGCCTGCACCTGAAACCAATTGCCTCACCTGTGAGACAGAAAATGCTGCAGCAGGAAGGGGCAGTAGAAAGAAGCTAGAGCAAGAGCTGGAACGTCAGCAGCACTAGCAGAAGAAGAAGCAGAGCACAAGGCTTGCAGTTCACTAGGATGTGTGACCACAAAAGGGATGCTGGAGCAAGAGAAGAGCAGATTCCACCTGCAGGCTGTGAGTTGGTCTTGGACTCACACACGCTGTTTGGCTGTGGCCGCTTTGGAAGAGACTGGGAGAAACAAACAGTCTTTTCAAGTGCACCTAATTGCTGTAAATACAGAGCTGAAGTCATGCATCCACCAAGGCCTGTGTGCAGAAGCAAGCCGAGGGAAGCCAGAGAAAGGAAGGCTCTCCATTGTTGAGGCTAGATATGAGATACCCGTGGTGCAGAGGGGTGTGAGTCCCAAGAGTGCTGTAGCAGTAATAGCAGAAGAAAGACAGTCAAAAAGTGGAAGTAGCCGGCAACCGCTGTGACTTTGGAGCTGGTGAATGAAGCTCCATACTCCAAAGCACACAACTCCTTGCTGGTAACTGTAACCAGCTCAATTGATGCTCAGGTGGAAGCAGAATTGAATAAGGTTGTTGGTGGTCATGGGAAGTCAATAATTACAACAGAAATTGTATCACACGCTTATTTGCACAAGTTAAAGTGCTCACGTAGAAAGAAAACCTTTCTTTTTCCAATTGTTGCATTTAAACTATAAACTGAGTGGTCACATGTTTCCCATTAAGAGGGAGAACGGTACCAGTAGCATTTAAAGAAGTAGAAGCCAACTTTCTCAAGTATTAAAACATCAAAGAGATTGCGTGTATGAAATTGTTTCCCAATCCACGTTAAAGCAGAACGGTGCACAAACAAAAGGGAATGCAAGGCTGTTAAGTGGCAGTTTAACATCAAAGACAGATTGAGTACAACTAAATTTGTTTCTAAAGTGAAACCTAAATCTTGTAACATGCAGAACAATTCTCAAGTAGTTGTAGAAGTTGCAGCAGACATGAAAAGAACAAGCATTACTCAAGCCAGTAGGCAGATCCTATCTAAGGTGAAACCAGATAAATTAAGACCTGAACACCGATGCTTTGGAGATGTTAAAGTTGTTATAAACCCAGAGGTCTCTGATACAAGTGTGACAAGGTTATCCAAGGCTAGAAGAGTGACAATACAGCCTTGGAGTAACTTATGGAAGCCAAAAAGTGCGTATAAAGCTGGGGAAGGGAGCTGGGCGTTTGTTGAAAGAACAAAACAATCTGTGAAATTTAGACTGTTGAAGCTGTGAGAGAGAAGTAGTCTAAAAGCCAAGACAGATGTTTGTGGTAGCTGTAAGACTGAAAGAAAAAGCAAAGAGGCTGCCCTTTCTTATGATGCAGGAAAGAAGAATGCCTTTCCTGCCTGTAGAGGTCGAAGAGTCTTGTCTAAGGTGCCTATATATTTTTTCGAAGTATCATGTTGCAGCAGAAGCAGTAGAACTGTGGTCGTCTATAATTTTTTCAGAACATTTCTATTTGAATGTAGTTGAAGTAGTAGTAGGCTGTGAGGCAAAGGAACCTCATTGGCAGAAAGGAGTTGCCAAGGAGAAAGCAACCCCCTTAAAAGAAGCATCCTGACCAGTTATGTTAAACACGCTGCAGAGGATACAGAAGAAGTCTTGTTAAAGCATAAGCAGTACTTTTGTTTTGAACTTTATCCATTCCAACCTGGAAGGAGGTTATCCAGGATTACCATTGGTGCCGTCTGTTTTGTGGAACTTGGAAAGGGAACTTTTCAACAAAAAGAAGGAATGGTTACCAGTGGAATTTTGTTTGATTGAACTTTTGCATCTTTTGAACCTTTCAAGAATTAATTTATGACTTTATTTTTCCTTGGAAGAAATTGTCTTTGGACATTCCTTGGGTACAAGATCTATCCGGGACAAGTAGAGGTCATTCAAGACACTGGTTATTTGGTAAACTTTCATTTATGTTGTTTATGATTTGTTTGGATTGTTTTGTTGTTTAGGGTGAGGGCCAGTTTTGTGTATACTAGGAGATTTCCCGTTAGACCGTAGACTAGGAAGGGAATTGTAATTTTTGTTTATAATAAAATGTCAATTTCTGAGAAAACTACAAGCAGTTGTCCGGCTCGCATTACTGACCCCTCACAGAAGTCAAGACTGCTACTAGAGAGGACGACTGGTTAACATTAGCGGGGGCTTTATCCCAGTCAACCAATGTAAATTGGAACAAAAGGAGTCGCTGGTTGATAACCAACTAGCTACACTGTTTTTTCATTCAAGGGGTCATGACAGTATCCAAAAGCGGTCTACCTCTTCCTTATATTTAGAAAATTGTCACTTGTTATGCATTCAAGAAACCCGGCTACTTGGAAAAAGTTTCATAGATAGGGTTTCTACATTTTTGCCTAAAAAAAAGCCCACAGGGATGTCCATTGGGCTAAATATTGGTGGTAATTAATAATGGTTTGCAAGTTGTTAGAAGGACAACTTTGAGGGCTTTTTGGGCAGTGTTTCTATCTCCCCATGACAATACTGAGTTGGGATGCATCTTAATTATAATAATATATAGAAAATAGCACCAGAAGATGAAGTCCAGTTTTCAGAAAACTAACATATTGACCTTGTGGTTAGAGATGGACCTAATTAACCAGGTTATCTTAACAGGTGACTTAAATTTGGTAGATCTAGTATGACATGGCAAAACAATTGGGAGTAATAATTGTAATAGAATGATTCCCCACAACTACATAAATGAAATCTGAAATTGCAAGGGGACCAGTGAATTATGATGTGATAAACTATCAGATGTGTTACTAGACCGTTATTCATGCAATGTAGTCAACATGAACATTCTGAAAATGCAATAAAGTGACCACCGAGTATTATTCCTGAACATTAATATGCCCTGTAACAGTGTGAAAAACAATAAGGGAAATGCAAACATAATGGAATATTGTTGGTGCAAAGACAAAAATGCAGGATCACAAAATAATGATATTCTTAAAATCTTTCGATGTCATACTCCTGCAGGAAACCAGGGTGGAAGCAGAGGGAGAGCTCTTTGTGGATGGCTTTAGATCTTTCTCAGTGGCCGCCACTGACAACAAACGTGGCCGTTTCTACGGGGGAATATTAATCCTTGTGAAGGCATCAATTGGAGGGAGGGTGAGGGTTCAGAATCCTGAGTCACTTTGTTTACAACATATCGTCATTATTCCCAGCAAAGTCCACCCACTGTCAATCATCAATTTCTACAATAGTCCTCAAAAATCTGAGGCTGAAAGATCGGGCACCTTGAAGACAGACATTGAAGGGTGTGCCCTCCCAGGTATAATATCGATAGCCTCCTCATTGTCGGGGGAGATTTTAACATAAAAATGGGCTCACAGAAGGTTTTTGTGATGTCAATGAGCATGTTGTATGGGGGATGCAAGCACCTTTAATGGTAGATGCACGAACATGTGCCAAAGGATTTCAATTTCTCTCCTGGGCTTTAGGGGATGTGACCACTTAATGGACGGGTGGCCACCGACATCGCAGGGAAGGTGACTTTCTGTGACCATATGGGAACCTCCACCTTGATTATTTCCTCATGGAGTTGAAAAATTGCCATCTGATCCAGGAATTCGAGGTCTTGAGCTTTCCACACAGCGATCATTTTTTCATTTGCCTGAAAACACTATGGCAGAGGGGGCACATGAATATAATGTCTCACAAGCAACTCAATGGGACATCAGGTAACCCATTCTGCAAAAGGCAAATAAAATGGGAAAAGCTTGACTTGACGGTCCTATATCAGAAGATGGGCCCTGCATGTTCTCTGTGGCGGTCACAGATTCTAGACTCTGCTAAGTCTCCCTTGGCGATCACTGAGTTTTTTTGTAACCTTACGTGTACACCGACTGATTTACGATGGGACTTTTTGAGCAAGCAGAGAAAAGTCAGCAGATGGTTAGATGATAACTGTTGCAAATGCTAACGCAAACTCCTCTCTGTCCTGAAAGCACATGGACGAGAGAGCTGTGACATTAATCAGGGAAGATCTGCATATCGCCATGCCATAGGCAAGAGGAAATAGGAAATAGAGGTCAAAGCATGGGAAGCATTGCTGGAGGCAGTGGAAGGGAACAATGCCAAAAGGTTCTGGCAATTTGTGGCAAGTGGCCCGTTTTATAACCAAACATCAGTGGGTACTAAAACCCTTAACGGTGCAGACCTGGGTACATCACTTTTCAAGACTTTATTCTGGTGACCCCGAGCAGGAGCTAGTCTTTTCCCCCCCACACTGTCCCAGATTTTTTCTGTGAGCGAGTTCTTGCGAGCCATGGACAAACAAGGCCATAACTGGGCCTCGGGACCCAACGCTATACCTGTCAATCTGTGTCAGTCCTGGGGAAACCCAAGTGCCCTGCTGCTTGTATGTATATTTAATGCAATTTTGGCTACGGGGACCATACCAGCCTCATGGAAAAAAGCAATTATTTCCTCAATATTTAAGAAGGGCGATCAAGCCTTCCCTAGCACATACAGACCCATTTCTCTTCTCAATACCTCCTATAAGATTTTTGGAACAGTCATTCTGTGCCATATGGAGCAGTGGCTTTCGGAATTCAAAGTCCAAACTGACCTACAACTTGGCTTCAGGCCGGGTGTGGGCACAGCAAAACAAGTTCACAGCCTATGCTGGTGGCCAGGTCTGTTCTAGCCCGCAGAGAGAGCCGTTTGGCATTCATGGAGCAGAGCACTGCCTTTGATAAAGTTAACCGGGTGAGGTTGTGGGCCGTGCTCATGTCCATAGTTTGCGTTGAGGGGCTGATCCAGGTGTTGAGACTGGTGCATAATGGGAATCGGGCCTGTGTAAGATTTGGTGACCAGGGTCAGTGCATGTTCTTTTACAAGGTGAATCTGGGCATCCGCCAGAGCTGTGTGCTTGCCCCAGTTCTCTTCACCGACGACACCATCCTTATTACCAGGACACCCAATGCCCATCAGATACTTATAGCGGAATACAACAGGTTTATGAACTCCTGAGACCTAAAGATCAACACATCCAAGTCAGCAGTAATGGCATGGGACTATGGGAGGAAGTTTTTCAAGATACAACTTTGGTAAGTGATGGTTTACTTTGATTATCTTGGTATTCGCTTTACACCATCAGTCGCAAGCCAGGCACACGTCAATAGGCAAGTTGATGGGTTAATCATTGGTAGGACTGACTCAATTCATGGCCTGGTGTCAAGGACAACCATTGAACATGATTCCGGATGTCTATAAGGCCAGGATCAGTAACCACAGCGCATTCCTCTAGGGCTTTGAAAATGTTTCTGAACTACAAACCAAGGAGAACAAATGTCTTAAGGGTTTGTTAGGCCTTCCTCTGTCAGCTCCCTCATATGCTGTTCAGACAGAGAAAGGATTGAGCCAGATCGAGGACGATTGGTCATTGGCCGTGGTGCTATTTTGGCTTAGGCTGTGGGCGTCCTTGACCCATCACATATTGGGGAACATCATGGAAGAGGAGGGCTACTGTAAAATTCCTTGGTTAAAATACATTCAGTCCGGGATGGTTGAGATGAATGCTCTTGCGCTTCTGCCCCCAGAAAATCTTTTCAGTGCCCAGGAGAGGAACTTTTTTTTAAAAAAGTGTTGTAACATTCTTTTTTTTAGGCCCAGAATGAAACACTGGGATTGCAGGTTGTGGCAAACAAACGCTTAGCTCTAATAAGTAGGGCGGATGGAATGCAACCGTATTCTGCTTTTGGCAATCAGAGATCAGATAGATGGGCCATTACAAGGGCCCGGTTCAATCTTCTTATGCTCAGAGCTGACACAGTACAATGGCAGGGATTTCCTGAAGAGTCAAACTGTCCACTCTGCGATTACCCTCGTCAGGACATCAGCCATTTTGTTCTGTGTCGCCATGCACAGTGTAACATTTGAAACCAAACAATTGTGCCAGTCTTGAATGCTGCAAACCTCATACCTTGTCAATCAGCTCTAATTTATTTGCTGCAAGCTGAAAAAAAGTTAGCAGCATCGGAATTACTGTACTACACCAAAAGAGTATTGAGAGTGAGGAAATCACAAACATTATTTTATCTGTTTGACACGTAATGTCTCCTGTATTAACTGGTTTTAATGTTTTATGACAACACATTTTACATTGTATGCCTAACTGTATTTTTAATGAATTCTTTTATAAATGTATAACATTGTGATGTATAAAACATCAAAAAATATAGTCAATTCTCAAGGGAATGACATTTCTAGAAAACCATGGGTGAAAATAAACATCAATTGTAAAGTTAAGTGCAAATGGTACTACGTAGACAGGGAAGATGGAAGCCTGCAAACCTGATTGCTTCTTAATTTTCTGAGACCCCTTCTGGGCAAATTCTAAGCAGATGACCTCCATTAGAGAAGGTATCAGAGGTGAGAAGCATAATAATGTGTTTGACAAATATTTTTATGAAACATTGACTTGCCCTGAGAGGAGTATGAACATGACCCAGAATGGAGCTTAATATATTTGAGAATATTGTAGAACAAATCAAGCGGATAAACAATACTCATGCTGCGGGCACAGATAAGAAAGAGAAGCCTATGTCATGGGCAACAATTGTGATTGGGTTGTTTGATAAGTGATTCATGCACTATGCCCACCTCATGGCGCAATGCCCACGTATCCCCAATATTCAAAAGATTATTGAACAATGAGCCGAGTAACTATCAGCCAATTGCCCATCTAGATGTTTGTAGTAAGTTTTAATCAACATTTCTATTAAAAGAAATTCAAAAATGGGCAATCAAAACCAACCGACTGTCCAAATACCAGATTAGTTTAAGGGCGGCCTGGGAACTTCTCTAAATGGATTATGTCATTACTGTAGGCAAAAGGTAATTAAGTCGGGTCTAAAGCTCTATTTTGCAAGTATAGGCCTATCTGGGGCATATGATTCTGTAAATAGTCATACACTCTAAGAAATTTTGTATGTGGAAGATGCATACATATATATATATATATGAGTAAAGCACCATGAATAAGATTGGCATCCTTATATGCATTTTCCACATATAAAATTTCTTAGAGTATTATCCAGAAAAGGAGGAAAAGAGAACCGCACTCCCGCAGGCCAAAAACAGTCTACAGGATAAAAGAGACAAAAAGACTCACATCAGTAGATATGAGTTTTTAATAGTGTAACATGTGCGCTCCCGACTTCTTCCCTTCACTCTGGCCTTCCTCCATGGGCTCTCCCCCTGGTCCTTCTTCTGAAGCCAGAAACCTTGAAGTCATCTTCTACTCCCCTCCCCTTCCTCCCTCAAACTCAAGACATTGCCAAGAAGTCCCACTTTCAGTACTTCCTTCTCAAAGGAATTCTACCTTTTCCTGCTTTCCTCCAGAAGCTCAATGTTACCCGATCCCTGGTTCTCTCTAGGCTTGACTATCGCAATAGACTCCTTCTGAATCTACCTTCTTCCACTCTGCGACCCCGCCAGATAATCCAGAATAGGGCAGCAAGACTTATCCTTGGCCTCAAGCCCAGGGACCTCATCTCTCCTGCCCTAAAAAGTGTTCACTGGCTCCCTGTTGCTACACAGATTAAATTAAAATCCTTCTGTATCATTCATAAGGCTGTCTGGGACCGGGCACCACACCATCTGCATTTCTCTCTTAATAAATATTCCCCCTTTAGACCTCAGAGCTCTTCTGGCACCAAATCTGTGTGCAAAGCGTTTAGCTAAAGAGAGGGCAGGAGGATGATCACTTTCCTCAGCTGGCTCCCTTCTCTGGAACAGCCTCCCTCTTCGTCTTGAGCAGGGCTTTCTTAAATTCCAGAAGACCCTCAAGAGATTCCTCTTTACCTCCTCCTTCCTCCCTTCTCTCCAGAAAGGGGTCTCATCCGCTAGTCGCCGGGGGTGTCTCTCAGGTGGCCAGGCCACAGCCATCGCCTTTGGATCCAGACCCTGGGGGTGGACCAGTGCGGGAGGATCACCTAGGTGAGGGGTCTTTGGGGCGTAGCAGTGGGACACCTGACGGCGAGACGCGTTATCCCTGCCCCTGTAACACTTTCACCCCATCCTACCAGGTAGGATACCTGTGAACTTTAACCCCCCACCCCCTTCCCTACACGAACACTTTCACACAGACAGCCCGCTCTGGGAGAAAACAGACTCATACCCGAGCAATACACCCGACACATGCCTCTGCTATGGTCAGGCAAAGTCAGGCAATTACTTTTAACAACTCACACCTGACTTTCATTAAGGTTCTCCACACGGATAAAATGCAGAGCACGAGAGCAGACTTCGAGTGAGGCGAATCACACGAAGGAACAGCGTTTTCCAAACAGTAGCTGAAAGTTGGGAGCAAAGGGGCAAACAGAAGGGAGAGGAAGGAGGGAGATACCCTTGACGTTTCCAACGAGAAACCGCTACTTTCCAGAAACCTTCAGATTAAAAGGCGTATGGCGCACATAACCCATAAATGCCTTTGGGTTATGTGCACTCTATAAAAGCCAAATGAGATACATTACTCACCGTAATCGTATTTCTGATGCTTGTATCTGCTTAGATTCACATGCTGTGCATAGGCCGACATCTAGTGGAAGCTGCTGAGCATTACAGTTTGTTTTTCGAAACTCAAAAATGGGCGTCGACACAGGGCGTGCCAGTAATACTATCCCTAGTGTGACGTCCACTGTACCCATGGTCCCTCACGTGTCTAGGACCCTCAGATTGTATTTTTTCTGACATGAGATAGCATGAGGAGTAGCGTGAGTACAGATAATCCAAGCAGATAGATAGATAAGACTACAAGCATCCATGCGCCTTCTCTCAGAGGGGAGGAAGGGTGGGTCGCATGTGAATCTAAGCAGATACAAGCATCAGTAATACCATTACGGTGAGTAATGTATCTCTTCTGAGGCTTGTTGAATCTGCTTAGATCACATGCTGTGCATAGATTAGCGAGCAGTGTTAGAAGAAGGAGGTGGGATGTGAGAAGGGTCATGAGCAAATAAATGTCCTAAAACCACTTGTCCCACTTGAGTATCTGTCTTGGAATGGGTGTCAATGCAGTAGTGCTGAGTAAAAGTGTGAATAGAGCTCCAAGTAGCTGCTTTGCAAATGGTGTCCAGGGGTACATTTGGAATGAAAGCCAGAGTGGCCCCAATACCTCTAGTAGAGTGGGCTCTTGGCGTGAAAGGCAGAGTTTTTTTCGGAAAGAGAGTAACACAGCTGGATACAGTTAACAATCCACTTAGAGATGGCACCTTTAGAGACGCAATCTCCCTCTCTGCCTGTAGCTACGGAGACAAACAGCTGATCTGTTTTCCTTAGCGCTCTGATCTTGTTTACATAGTAGAGGACCGCCCTACGCACATCTAGGGTGTGTAGTTTCACCTCAGACGAGCTTTGTGGGTCTTGGAAGAAAGCCGGAAGCTCGATGGACTGGTTCACGTGTAATTTAGAAGAACAAGTTACTTTCTTACCTGGTAACGTTCTTTCGATGGGATGGTCCGACGACGTATTCCATATCTATGACATGTAATCACCACAGCTGTGCTGCTTCGGAAACTTTTTTCTGCGTCCTGCGTCGATGAGCCGTCGTCGAGAACCTCCTCCGATGTCCGACGTCATCCGATGTGATAAGTAGGACGCACAACGCCCGTAGCCTCAGTTGTAGTTTTTTCCCCCAGAACGTGTGACATTAGTCAACTGCCAGTCAGACACAAAGCCTTGCGGAACGTAAGCTGCAATCACAAAAGAAATTCTGCAGCGGGGAAGGCAGGGCGGGAGCAATATGGAATACGTCGTCGGACCATCCCATCGAAAGAATGTTACCAGGTAAGAAAGTAACTTGTTCTTCGAGGGGATTGGGTCCTCCGACGTATTCCATATCTATGACAGACTCCCAAAGCAGTACCAGAGCAAGGAGGAGGGAAAGAATTTAGAATCAAAATTTAGAATAGCCAATCAAATAGCAGAGCAAAGGACCGCCTTGCCAAAGGCCAGATCCTGTCCTCGGATGGAATCGAGGGAATAGTGACGTACAAATGTATGTACTGAAGCCCAGGTGGCTGCATCACAGATGTTGCGAATAGGAACACCCCTCTGCAGGGCAGTAGATGCAGCCATACCCCTGGTATAATGGGCCCGCAAGCCAGCCGGTGGGTCCTTACCCGCCAAGCGGTAACACTCCGAGATGGCCAAAATAATCCAGCGAGACAAAGTCTGTTTCGTCACAGCTTGCCCCAAACGCTTTCCAGCGTAACCAATAAAGAGTTCATCGTCCACTCTGACCCGGGACATGCGTGAAACATAAAAGCTTAAAGCTCTCCTAGGATCAAGCCTATGGAGCCTCTCCTCTTCCTTACCAGGATGCGGAGGAGGATAGAATGCCGGAAGAACCTCCTTCTGGGCCAAATGAAATTCCGTCACTACCTTCGGAAGAAAAGAAGGACGAGCTCTAAGGACAACCCTGTCCTTGTGAAATACAGTGAAAGGTGGCTTAACTGAAAGTGCCTGTAACTCACAACTAAAAACACAGTTTTCAGAGTTAACAGCCTCAAAGGGCAAGAATGTAAAGGCTCAAACGGAGCACCCATAAGAAACGTAAGAACAAGGTTTAAATCCCAACCGGGCACCAGGAAAGGTGACGGAGGGAACACATTAGTGAGCCCTTTCAGAAACTGTGAAATTAAAGGGATTTTAAAGTAAGAACACTCTTCAGACGAGCGCTTAAAGATGGACAGCGCCGCCAGGTAACCTTTAATGGTACCCACTTGCAAGCCCCTGTGGGCCAAAGAAAGCAAAAAGGACAGAACCATGGGGATGTCGCATGCAAAAGGATCCACATTCTGAACTCTGCACCAGTCGCAGAACTTACGCCAACGGCAACGGTACAGAGACTTTGTTGCTGGCCTTCGGGCCAAAAGCAACACCTCCATCACGTCTTCAGGGAGGTCCCAATCCTTATACCTCAACCTTTCAGAAGCCAAGCGTGAAGGTTGAGGGATCTGACCTCTGGATGGAGAACCTGACCCCCCTCCCGTGAGAGCAGATCGTCTCGGTAGGGAAGACGACGTGGAGGGCAGATGGACAAGTCGAGAAGGTCCGGGTACCACGTCCTCCGAGGCCACGCCGGAGCAATGAGGATCATCCGTGAACCGAACTTCCGTAACCTCCGCAGCACTTGCGGGATGACGGGGACTGGAGGAAACGCGTACAGCAGCGGGAATGACCACTCCACCACGAACGCGTCTCCTAAGGCTCCTTTTGGAGGAAATTCCCGCGAGCAAACCTTTCGCACTTCCGGTTGACACTGGAGGCGAAGAGATCCACTTGAGGGGTCCCCCAAAGGGCGACGATCTCCAGGAGAATCTCCTGAGCCAACTCCCACTCATGAGAGATCGCGCTCTGCCTGCTCAGAGCGTCCGCCGTCACGTTTTCGTCTCCGGCCAGATGAACTGCCGAGATCGAAACTTCCTGCTGGATGGCCCAGAACTCGAGCTGCATCGCCTCCCTGCACAGAGGAAGTGACCCTGCCCCCCCCTTTTTGTTGAGGTAGTGCATGGCCACTGTGTTGTCCGTCAGGATCAGGACACTCTTTCCTCGCACAGTCGGCAGAAAAGCCTTCAGGGCTAGCCTGACGGCCATCAGCTCCAACAGATTGATATGGAGTCTGGACTCCGACGGAGACCAACAACCGCTGACTGTCAGCCCGTTGGCATGAGCTCCCCATCTCGTGAGGGATGCATCCGTCACGATCGGCACCTCCGGCCAGGGAAGCCAAAATGGAGCCCCCTTCATCAAGTTGCCTTCGACGGCCCACCACAGGAGGTCCCGGGGGAGGCACCTGAACCGGGTCCGACATCCTGCCGGAGGACTGCGACCATTGCGTCTTGAGTGCCCACTGCAAAGATCTCATCCGCAGGCGATTTTCTGGCACCAGAAGAATGCAGGATGCCATGAGGCCGAGCAACCTCAAGAACTCGAACGCTGGGAGCGTCTGGGCATGCTGAAACTTGTGCACCATCTGCTGAATGTGATGAACCCTCACCTGGGGAGGAAAACACTGCCCCAGGGAAGTGTCGAGCACTGCTCCGATGTACTGGAGCCGCTGTGTTGGCGTCAAATGAGACTTCTTTAAATTGAGGGAGAAGCCCAGCTTGTGAAGGGAGTGGCAGGTGACGGACAGATGATCCAGGACTTGCTCGGGAGAGCTCCCCCTGATCAACCAATCGTCCAGGTAGGGGTAGACGTGAATCCCCCCTTGCCTGAGATGCGCTGCCACCACCACCATGAGCTTGGTGAAAACCCTCGGGGCGGAGGTCAATCCGAACGGCAGGACCCGAAACTGAAAGTGCGAGTCGCCAACCGCGAACCTCAGGTACTTCTTGTGCTTGGGATGGATCGGCACATGGAAGTAAGCATCCTTGAGGTCGAGTGACACCAACCAGTCCTGAAGCTGAAGGGCCTGGAGGACTTGAGAGAGAGTAACCATCTTGAACTTGTCCTTCCTGAGGAGTTTGTTCAAACCGCGCAAGTCCATGATGGGTCTCAATCCCCCGTCTTTCTTCGAAATCAAAAAATAAGGGGAATACCATCCCTTGTTCCTCTCCGCTACAGGCACCAGTTCTATGGCGCCTTTCTCCAGCAGGGCTTGAATTTCCTGCGCAAGGAGCGGATCCGGACTCTGCAAAGAGAGGTTCCCCGGTGGATTGTCGCGAGGCCTGTGCTGAAAACGAAGACAGTAGCCGTGGGTTATGATCTCCAGAACCCACACATCTGAAGTAATGGCTTGCCACTCTACAAGATGCTGCGCCAGCCTTCCCCCAACCGGCGAACCATGGGACATGGCCTCATGACTGAGTGGGAGCGGCTGCGGCGTTACCTGAGGGCAAAGAGGCAACTGCCCGAGCGGCCTTGGCACCACGGGTACCCTGTCGTCGACCTCTGGTACCCCTGCGCTGGCCTCTTTGACTGCCAGCTCCTCTCGCTTTACTGAAGGACGAGTAATAGCGAAAGGAACCACCCCTCCACTGCTGTCCCCTAGGACGAAAAGGCGGAGGTTGGCAAACTGCAGCGCCCAACGACTTCGCTGCAGCTTTTGAGGTCTGCAACCTCTCAAGGCTCTCGTCAGCCTTGCTGCCAAAAAGGTGTTCACCGTCAAAGGGCATGTTGAGGAGCTGGGACTGCACATCAGGAGCAAACCCCGACTTCCGCAACCACGCAAACCTGCGTATCACGGTGCTCGCCGCCATGGACCTACTGACGCATTCAGCTAAGTCCAAACCCGACTGAACGGACTCACACATGGCATCCTTACCATCCTGGACCATAGCAAGGAAACCATCCCGTTCGTCCCGTTCGGGAATATGTTCAGCCGCTAACGCAACACAGTTCCACAGAGTGTGTGTGAAACAAGACAAGGCACAAATGGAGTTGGCCGCCTGAAGCGCCATACCACCAGAAGAAAACACTTTCTTCGCCCAGCCATCAAAACGTTTGTCGTCCCTATCAGGAGGGATGGTAGGGTACGACGCCTGCTTTGCTGGGGCCGTGGCCGCCTGCACCACCAAACTCTCCGGAGTGGGGTGCCTGGTCAAGTAGCAGGGGTCGCTACTGGCTGGACGGTATTTTTGCGACAAGGATCTGCCCACCGCCGGGGGACTCTCCGGAGCAGTCCAAGCCGCCGCCACCCTTCTCTGTAAAGCCATATGGAACGGCAGTACCGGGTCAGTTGGGGGACCAACATCAAGGATGTCCGTTAGATCATCCTGCACAAACTCCCCTGGGGGAGCAGACCATCCCAAGTACTCAGAAATCCTAGCCATAAGGCGCAAAACTCCACCTCCGGAGAGGTGTCCAGTCCACTGGCATCATGCAGTGACTGCCTCAAATCGTCAAACTGACTATGGCCCGAGACAATTTCATCTGGAACCTGACTAGGAACCAGGCCATCAGAATCCTCATCCGCCTCTGAAATATATTCCAGGTGGCGAGAAGAAGGCACCCGAGAGTGCTTGCTCTTAATCAGAGCCTTCCTAGGGGGTTCCCCCGTGCCACAGGGTACCTCCGACACGAAAGGCGTCGATGGCGTCGAGCGAATCGGCGGCGGCGTCGAGAGAACAGGCATCTGCGTCGAGAGGATCGGCGTCGACGTCAGATGCAGCGCCGCCAGCATCGGCGGCGTCGACACAGCCCTCGAAGCCGGAGCCCCGAGCGTGTCCTTCGACGACCTGGCGTCGAGCGAATCGGCGGCGGCGTCGAGAGAACAGGCATCTGCGCCGAGAGGATCGGCGTCGACGTCAGATGCAGCGCCGCCAGCATCGGCGGCGTCGACACAGCCCTCGAAGCCGGAGCCCCGAGCGTGTCCTTCGACGACCTGAGCGTCGACGGCTTCGACGACTTCCTCGGAGCCGGAGCCTCAAGAAAGCCTGTCGACGCCCTCGACGCCTCAGACGTCGATGTCTTCCTCGAAGACCTCACAGGTGCACACGGTCTCGAAAGCGTCGAGGACCGGGACCTGGAACGGGTACGTCGAGAACGAGTCTCCTTGTCCGAACGGGACCTCTCCCGTGACTCGTGCCGAGCACTCTTGCGAGCGGGGTCTCTCGACCTCTCACGACCGACCCCACTCGGGGGCGCGGACGGCTTAGTACCCTGCGACTCAAGAATCGCCAGCATTTTATTCCCGAAGGAAGCCCATTCCTCCGGCGTCGCACGGCTGGTGGGGTAAGCGACGTGCCGGGCAGAGTCCTCCAAAGAGGACTTGGAAGACGACCGGTGTCGGCGCTTCCGAGAATGCCTCGAAGAGGCTGAGGAGTGGCGAGACCGACTCCTAGAAGGAGACCCACGAGACTTCCGACGATGACGCGGAGAGTCACCCCTCGAATCATCCGTCGAAAGCCCCGCAGACCTCGACTTCCGGTGCTTGGACACCCGACCTACCGACAACTTCTTCTTACGTTCGCGTAAGGCTTTGGACGTGCGCAGTCGATACAGTCATCCGTGTCGTGGGCCTACTCGAGGCACCAGAGGCAGGTGTCGTGCGAGTCCGTCACCGACATCTTGGACCCACACTCCCCGCACTTCTTGAAGCCCGGAAGCGGGGTCGAAGACGAAGTAGAAGACATCTTCACACGAAGGATTTTCACAAAACGAACAGGTTCGAAGAACCGAGAAGAACAGAACTCCAAAGAGTCGAGGCGTTAACCGAGATTCACGAAGCAACACGTTCACGGAAAAAACGGAACTGAGGCTACGGGCGTCGTGCGTCCTACTTATCACATCGGATGACGTCGGAGGAGGTTCTCGACGACGGCGCATCGACGTCATCGACGCAGGACGCCGAAAAAAGTTTCCGAAGCAGCACAGCTGTGGTGATTACATGTCATAGATATGGAATACGTCAGAGGACCCAATCCCCTCTAAATAAACTTAGGTGAGAACCTAGGGTGTGTACGTAAAACCAGTTTATCTTTATGAGCTGTAAAGAATGGGTCCTGCACGGACAGAGCCTGAATTTCACTGACCCTTCTTATAGATGTTATTGCTACTAAGAAGGCCGTTTTATAAGTCAGGTGTTTGAGACTGCTTTTATGCATGGGTTCAAATGGGGGGCCCATGAGTTTAGATAGCACCACATTAAGGTCCCATCCCGGGGGTGGGTTTGAAATAGGAGGGTGAATTCTCTTTACTCCTTCCATGAAGGCTTTAACCACTGGTATCTTGGATGTGGTATATGCTGACAGCGCTGCCAGGTGTACCTTCAGTGAATTAAATACCAGTCCTGCATCCAGCAGGTGGGGCATGTATGTGACAATTGTGGAAGGAATGCAATCAACTGGGTTGACTTGCTTATTCTGGGACAGATAAATCGTTTCCATTTGTCAAAGTAGCAGTGCCTCATGTTTGGCTTCCTAGATTCCTTTAGGATGTCCATACACCTCTGAGATAATCTGAGATGTCCGAACTCTATGACCTCAGGAGCCATGCTGCTAGGTTCATTGAGTTGGGTTGACGATGCACTGTTTGACTTTGGTGCTGGGACAGTAGGTTGTACCAGCCCGGGAGTTTGATGGGTTCGCACACCGCTAGTCTGCGTAGGTGTGGAAACCACGGTTGTCTCGCCCACATGTGAGCAACTAGGACGAGCGTCATTGACTCTCTGTTCATCTTGTTGACCACCTTCCTGATGAGGTGTTTAGTGGAAAAACATACGCAAACATCCCTGACCAGTTCATCCACAGGGCGTTCCCCTGGGAGTCTGGTTGGGGGAACCTGGATGAAAATCCTGGGCACTGTCTGTTTCCGCTTGTGGCGAATAGGTCTATAGTGGGGAAGCCCCACTGAGAGAAGATCAATTCTACGATTTCTCTGTGTAGACACCATTCGTGTTCCTCTGGGAGGGGATCTCTGCTCAAAACATCCACCAGAGAATTGAGATCCCCTGGAACATGTTGAGATGACAGGAAGATCTTCCGTCTGAGTGCCCATATCCAGATTTTCTGGGCAAGCTTGGACAGATTTGGCCAACGATTCCCTCCCTGCTTGTTTATGTAAAACATGGCTGTAGTGCTGTCCGTCCGGATCTGCACTGACAGATTCAGCAGGTAGGGCTCGAACGCTTGAAGCGCTCTGAATACTGCCAGAAGCTCTAGCAGGTTGATGCGATTCTTGGCCACTGAGTGAGACCAGAGACCCTGAGCTGTATGGTGGAGGAGGAGGTGAGCTCCCCACCCTGTCAGGCATGCATCGGTTGTGACTACCGCCTGTATCTCGGGATCGTAAAAGGGCTTCCCCCTGGACAGATTTTCTCTTGTCCACCAGTGAAGGCTTTGTACCAGTGTTGGCGAAACGACCACTAGATCGTCCCACTGACCACTTGCCTGAGACCACTGTTTCGTCAACCATTCCTGCATGGGACGCATGCGCAGGCGCGCGTGGGGGTCCAGGTAAATACATGACGCCATCATGCCTAGCAAACGCATTGCTTTGCGTACCGTTATCTGGCGACCGGCCTGATATTGCGGAATTTGCAGCAGTATATGGAACAAGTTACTTACCTGTAACTGTTGTTCACCAGCGTGGGTCTGGCATGGATTCACATGCTCATGAATATTCCCCGTCGGCAGGCCGGGAATCCTCGGTATAGAAAAAAATCAGTATCAGTTTCATTTCTGATCTGTCTTTCTTAGTAGTAACCAGTCTCTGGGTCATACTGCCCCCAGCCAATGACTGCCCTCTCCTTAAGCCTCGCCTCTGGCAGCCATCCTCAGATTTGGTAGCACGTAAAGTGGAAGTATGACCAAGTGAAGAGCCGCAGAGGGGTAGGCGGGAGGGTTCGCATGTGAATCCATGCCAGACCCATGCTGGAGAACAGTTACAGGTAAGTAACTTGTTTCTTCTCCAGCATGGGGTCTGGCATGGATTCACATGCTCGTGAATAAGAGAATACATAGCAGTACACACATGCACAACCACGGGAGGTGGCAACAGGCTCAACATTAAGCAATACAACAACTCAACATTAAGCAACTCTTACCTCCTCACCAGGCTCACCTTAGGCGAACAGGTTGCGCAGCACTGCTTGGCCGACCCTGGACTCCTCCCTGGAGTCCCGATCGACGCAGTAGAATCTTGTGAAGGTGTGCGTCGACCTCCACGTCGCAGCCCTGCAGATGTCCAGCAGGGGCACACCAGACAGGAACGCCGTGGTAGCAGCGATCGCTCTGGTCGAATGGGCTCTCGGACGGCCGGGCAGCGGTCGGTTTGCCAACCGGTGACAGTGCATGATGCAGCCGGAGAGCCATCTGAAAATGGAAGTCTTCGAGAGAGCCTTCCCTTGATTCACAGTCCCAAAGTTCACAAACAGCTGTGACGTCTTCCGAAAACTTTTCGTGCGGTCCACGTAGAACTTCAGCGCTCTAGCTACATCCAGCGAGTGCAAAGTCCTCTCGGCCAGCGACGAAGGCGACGGGAAGAAAACTGGCAACACCAAGGGCTCGTTGAGGTGGAAGTCCGACGGCACCTTGGGCATAAAGGAGGGGTGTGTCCTCAGCACCACCCGCGTGTCATGAAAAGTCTAGTATGGAGGCTTGCAAGATAGGGCCTGGATCTCTCCCGCTCGTCGTGCGGAGGTGATGGCCACGAGGAAAGCTGTCTTCCATGACAGGAACTTCAAAGGCGCCGAATGCATAGGCTCGAATGGGGCCCCAATGAGCCTGGTTAGCACCACATTAAGCTCCCACGCCGGGGCAGGAGCCTTCACCGGCGGGAATGATCGGAATAGTCCCTTCATGAATTCTTTCACCAGGCGATGAGACCACAAGGACGCCCGTCCCGTAGTCCTGGTATATCGGGAGATTGCAGCCAGGTGTATTTTGATGGAGGCGTGAGCCAATCCAGCTTTGGACAGTAGGTACAGCAGTACTTGAGGGGCCGTAATCCACAGAGGGTTAATCTTCTGTGCACGGCACCAGACAGAGAACCTCTTCCATTTATGTCCGTAGCACTTGAGAGTTGAGGACGCCCTGGCCTTTGCAAGAACCTCTCTGCAGTCGGCCGGGATGTCATACCCTCCAAACTCTACTGCTGCAGGAGCCAGGCCTGCAAGTTCAGCGACTCTGGGTTGTGGTGAAGAATGGCGCCTCCTTCTCTGGAGAAAAAGGTCTGCGTCCGTCGGTAGCTTGACTGGTGGGGATGTTGACAAGTCCAGAAGGTCTGGGAACCAGATCTGTCTCGGCCATGCCAGTGCGACGAGGATCATCCTGCACCGGGACCTCTTGAGCTGGTTGATAAGCCGGAGCAGCAGCGGAGGGAACGCATAAAGAAATAGGCCGTCCCAGGGCAACGAGAAAGCATCGCCCATGCTCATCGGCTGGGGGAACCTGCTGGCGAACCTCCGGCACTTGGAATTTGTCGCCGTCGTGAAGAGATCGATTTGGGGTTCGTCCCATCGTCGGAAGAGTCGATCCACTTGATCCTGGCGTAGTTCCCACTCGTGGCACGAGCGCAGCTCCCTGCTGAGCGAGTCGGCGATCGTGTTTTTTATTCCTGCCAGATGAAGAGGCACCAGAAACATCCCCTGGGCGACGGCCCAATGCCACAGATCCTGGGCTTCCCTGGATAGGGCAGGGGACCTGGTTCCGCCCTGCTTCCGGATGTAGAACATTGTGGTGGTGTTGTCGGTGAAGATCCTCACCACCTTGCCCTTGAGGGACGGAAGAAAGGAGCTGAGGGCCCAGAACACTGCGCGGAGCTCCAAGATGTTGATGTGGAGAGACTTCTCCTCCGGGAGCCAAAGGCCTCTCGCGTGAAGATCTCCGGAGTGCGCTCCCCAACCTTCCAGGGAGGCGCCCGTCGTCACCGTCACCTGGTGAGCTGGGGTCTGAAAGTCTGTGCCCGCCGACAGATGGGAGCGGGTACCCCACCACCGGATCGCCTGACGGAACGTCTCGTTGAGGGATCCTGTCCTCGAAACTGCCCGTCGACTGGACCCAGCGGGCGTCGAGGAACTCTTGTAAGGGGCGCATCCGAAGCCTGCAAAGGCACACCAGATAAATGCAGGAGGACATCATCCCGAGGAGGGATTTTATAGATCTTACCCTGGCCATGTCCCTGGCCAGCAGACGCTGCACCTCGCCCAGAATGGTCCTGGTCCTTTCCTCCGACGACGAGGCCAGCTGCGCCACTGTGTCGAGCTTGGCTCCCAGAAACAGGGCGACTTGCGACAGAACCATGTGGGATTTTGGAAAGTTGATGGAGAATCCCAGGTCCGTGAGCAGCTGGACGGTCTTCGCAGTGTGCTCCACAGCGAGCTCGCTTGTCCTTGCCCGGATGAGCCAGTCGTCCAGGTAGGGGTAGACGTGGATCCCCTGTAGGCGCAGCCACGCCGCCACCGGTGCGAGGCACTTGGTGAACACCCTGGGTGCCGAATTCAATCCGAATGGGAGGGCTTTCAACTGGTAGTGCCGCCCTTGGACCACGAACCTGAGGAACTTTCGGTGTCTTTTTAGAATGGGGATGTGGAAGTACGCATCCTCCAAGTCCAACGACGACAGGAAATCGCCCTCCTCCAGCTGTACCAGCACATGCTGGAAGGTGACCATACGGAACTTCTGTGCCTTGATGTACTTGTTCAGTTGTCGTAGGTCCAGGATGGGGCGCCATCCTCCTGTCTTCTTTTTTATGAGGAAGTACCTTGAGTAAACTCTGGAGCCCCGAAGCCTCTTTGGGACGAGCTCGATGGCACCCTTTTTGAGCATTGCCCTTACTTCCAACAATAGTTGAGGGACGTGATTTTCCTTCCTGGCTACGGGTGGAACGCGAGGGCACTTCTTCTGAAACTCGAGGGCGTGCCCTTGGGCCAGGGCGTCCAGCACCCAACGGTCGGTGGAGATGGACTCCCATACGCTGACGAACCTCGCCAGCCGGCCTCCCACCGGGTTGCTTCGGCGGGGGCCCAACCCCACGGTCGGTTCAATCTTGTTTGGAGGCGGCCTTGCCTCCTTGACCTCCCTGTCGACGACGACGGGCACCACCTGACTTGCCGCATCCCCTGTAGGCTTCCTGGGACGAAGATCTTGCCGCTAGGCGGTACGTGGGGGAGCCACTGCCGATCCCTTGGAGGCACCTTGTCTGCCTCCGGAGCTCCGAAAGGACGGCCGTCGTCGTTGGAGCACTCCCAGTGCCCGGGCAGTCTCTGGGTCTGTCTTGATGGCCTGAAGGGACTCATCAACCACCTTCCCAAACAGGTTGTTCCCGTCGAAGGGCATGTCCAAAACCTTGGTTTGTACGTCCGGGCGGAAATCCGTGGCACTCCCAGTGCCCGGGCAGTCTCTGTGTTAGTCTTGATGGCCTGAAGGGACTCATCAACCGCCTTCCCAAACAGGTTGTTCCTGTCGAAGGGCATGTCCAAAACCTTGGTTTGTACGTCCTGGCGGAAATCCGTGGCCTTGAGCCATCCTCGTCGTCTCAAGCAAACGCTGTTGCCCAACTGACAGAAACCGGTGTTGGCGATGTCCGTTACCACTGTGAACGCGTGGTCCGAAGCAATCTCACCCTCCTGTAGGATCTCAAGGGCCTCAGCCCTTTTGGCGTCCGGAAGGAAGTCCAACAGAGGGGCTATTTTGAACCACAACTCCCTGTCGTAGCGGGCTACGATAGCCAGGGCGTTGGCCGCCTTGATAGTCGTCGCTGCGGATGAGATGATCCGCCGTCCCATCGTGTCCAACTTCCTGCCCTCGCCGTCCGGCGGGGAAGTTGATGTCGAGGCCGATGCCCCCCCAGCTTTCTTCTTTGCCGCCGCTGAGACGACCGAATCCGGGGTAGGTTGCGCCCGAAGGCACAAGGGGGCTGCGTCGGGGACCCGGTACTTCTTCTCGTACCGGTCCCTCTTTGCCGGCGCCGTGGCAGGGTTCGTGAGGAGGGCGAGCCCCTCATCCCAGATGTCATCAAGAAGCGGTACGGCGAGGACTGTCTTCCTTTTAGCCTTGCGCCGTTGGTAAAGGAACCCTTCCTTCTTCTTCTCTTCTGGGCAGAGCTGGAAGAGCTCGGATGCCCTGGAAATCATGGCATGAAAGGATCCAATTTTGTCGGGCGGGGACGCCCGAGCAGGGGGCGACAGGGGGCAGGGGGCGTCCCGTCGTCGCCTCCGTCGTCATATGTACCTGTCGTAGCCGTGTCCGTGCCTGTATCATCCCCGTGGGTAGTAGACCGGGGGGAAGGCAGAGCAGGCCGCAGAGGTGGGAGAGGTGGCGTAGGATGGGTCCTCCTCCTCTTATGCAGTGGACTTTCCGAAGGTCCTGGCTCCGGTTCCCCCGTCGGGTCTGGCTCAGGTACCTCCGTCGGGGGGAGGGGCAACCTTGTCCTTCTCTCCGAACATAAGGACTGAATCGCTGACAAAAGGGCCGCCGAAGTGTCCCGGAAACGACGGGCGTGAGGGCTCTTGAGGAGCCTTGTCGGCGACCCGTCGCTCTCGTCGTCGCCCTCGTCGGGGTCCCTCCCGATGGGCTGGGCCTCTTCCACGACGTCGATGAGCTCTTCTTCAGAGGTCGTGTCCGTATCCACGATGGCCACCAGCCCCTCCCCCAACTTTTCCAACGAGGACTTCGTGGGGGTCTTCTCAATGGGCCTGAAAGACGACTCCCTCCGCGGTGGCAGGGAGACTCTGGGTCCTGAGGGCGCCTCCACTGGTGTAGCCTCCACAGGCTGAGCCAGGGCCACGGCGACATCCTCAATCGAGGTCTTAGCAGGGTGAATTAAGGCCATCGTCGCCTTCTGGACGCCTGGGGCCTTCACCTTGGGGGGAGGGTCCGAGCCTCGCTCCCCCTCTGCCGGAATCTTCGAGATCGACCGGGGCCTCTCCAGAAGCTTCGCCGGGTTCTCGGACTTCCTCCTACCCGAGCCAGAGCGTTGGCTCGTGGTTGATGGCACCGGGGAGGATGCACCCTGCCTGGCAGCCAAGGAGCCCGACCGTTCGGCGCTCCCGGTGCCCGCGGACTTGCGGTGCTTAGCCTTTTGTTGGGCCCCCGTCGCCGGGGTGCCCTCACAGGACTTAGAAGACCACTCGGACTTCTTTTTCTTCTTCTCGCCTGGCGGGCTGTTCCCTTCCAGCCAGTTGGCGAGACGGAGGTGGCGATCCTTCATGGTCCGCTCCGACATGTTCCCACAAAACGCGCAGTCCTTCTCCGTGTGCGTCTTGTCCTCATGGAGACAGTAGAGGCATAACGAATGCTCGTCCTCCTTGAAAACATTCTGAAGCTGGCATCCAGGGCAGGTCCTGAACAGCTTCCCGGGCGTCGAGCTTCCTTTCTCCTGGGCCATGTCCGGGGTAGGTCTCGGAACTTCTGGAATCCTCCAAAAGCGTAACTTGACGAAATCTTCACCCTTGAGAGGCGTAGAAAACTCTGAAACGGATCCCTGTTGATCGGATGTAGAAACGGTGGAGCTTGAGGCTCTATTTAACCGAAAAATGAGAAAAATCTCCTGGAAAAAGCGCGAAAACGCAGCAAAAGCTCGAGAGCTACAGCACGAGGACTCCCAACACTTGAAAGTGCGGTAAAAATATGAGAATAGCTGCCGGAGGCGGGGCTTAGGGAGAGGGCAGTCATTGGCTGGGGGCAGTATGACCCAGAGACCAGTGATTGGTTACTACTAAGAAAGACAGATAAACGAAACTGATACTGATTTTTTTCTATACCGAGGATTCCCGGCATGACGACGGGGATATTCATGAGCATGTGAATCCATGCCAGACCCCATGCTGGAGAATCCGAATTCTTTCCTCTGATGGAAAGGTCAACCCTTCTTGTGTGTCTAGGATAGCTCCTAGGAACTGTTTGGAGGTGCTTGGCACCAGACTTGACTTCTTCTCGTTTATTGAGAAGCCTAATTCGAAGAGGAGGTCGACCGTCGTTTGAATGTTTGTTCTGCAAATTACTGGGGTCGCCCCCGTGATGAGCCAGTCGTCCAGGTAAGGGTACACCGGGATTGCCTCCCTGCATAGGTGTGCTGCCGCCACCGCCAGTACCTTGGTGAATACCCTTGGAGCCGAGGCTATCCCGAAGGGCAGTACCTTGAACTGGTAGTGCCGACTGTCCACCTTGAAGCCCAAGTACTTTCTGTGCGCTGGGAACATAGAAATATGAAAATAGGCATCTTTCATGTTCAATGTTGCCATGTAATCCCCCTTTTTTAGGAGGGGGATTACCTCCTGGAGAGTAGTCATGCAAAATTTTTGGGGCTTGCCATACTTGTTTGCAGGCCGTAAGTCCAATACTGTGCGCATTGTCAAATCATTTTTTGGCACAAGGAAGTAAGTTGAATAAATACCCTTGTTTACCTGGTGTCCCGGGACGAGTTCTATCGCGTCCTTTGCTAGAAGACTGACAATCTCCTCGAGGAGGATCTTGCCATAACCCTGGGTAGACTGCTGGCTGTTGTTGTTCCATTGTGTACCCTGCCCCTGGGAATAGTTAGACCCTCTCTGGGAATTTTGTCCGCGTGGGCGACGAAAATTGCCATTCCCTCTCTTGTTAGGGGGTTTATTGGTTAGGTGGCCTAGGGATTTGAGTGTCTCATACTCGTCCTTGGCATTTTTCAGCGCGTCCTCGACCGCCTTTCCAAACAATAGATCCGGCTCCACTGGTTTGTCTGTCAATGAAGCCTGGGTTTCGGCTTTGAACCCAGACTGTCGCAACCAAGCATGCCTTTTGATAGCAGTACCTTCTGCTATCAATCTGCCGGCATTATCCGTGGCATCAAAGGTTGCTTTTAATATGCAACCGGACACCGAATATGCTTCCTTCCACCGAAACTCGTGCCACTTGGCTTTTTAAGGGTTCTGGGGCGGAATCTATGAGTGCTGCGTCTTCTTCCCACTGGTGGCAGTTGTAACTCGCCAGCAGGGTGGTGGAGTTGGCAATCCTTGCCTGGTAGGCGGAAGTGGAGGCTACTTTCCTGCCCAAGCCATAAATCTTCTTGCTCTCCTTGTCGGGAGGAGCTTCAGATGATGACAAGGGTGTTCCCGTCCTCTTACGGGTGTTAGTAACTACCAGGGAGTCCGGTTTCAGATGCCCTCTTATGTACAGTGGGTCTGTTTGGGCTGCCCTGAAAAGCTTCAACTCTGGGGTTTACCGCCCTAGTGAGATAGGGATTCACAAGGGAAGGGTCTATCCTCCTTTGTATAGACTTAAGGATAGGGATGGCCTGGGCAACAGGTTTCCTTTCTCTCACTAACTCATTGGCAAAATCCCTCTCTTCCTGAGCACCCTGGGTGTCAATGTGAAAGAGTTCTGCCGCTCTGGACAGCACTTAATTCAAAAGAGGTTGGTTATCATCAGGGGAGTCGGTAACCGGGGGTTCTTTAACTACCGGGGAATCTAGCCTGTAGGTTTCTGGGTTGTCGTCCTCCTCCTCTTGGTCCTCGTCATCCCCATAGTAGCCTGTCCCAGTTTGTTCTTCCAACATGCCCAAATCTGGATCCTTATAAAGGGATGGATCTCCCTGATATTGAGAATAGGGCTGTATACTGAAGGGGTCTGAAGTAGGGGCTTCAACCCGGGACTTCTTACTTGGGGGTATAGGATCCTTAGAGCCTGCGCGAGTTGACCCGTCGGGGGTAAAAGAGAGAAAGTGTTCAGGGTTTTTGGCGTAGAAATCTGCCAATGACGACATCCTTGACATGACTGTCTATGTCATCAGTAGACCACTCTCTTGAACTGGGAATGATTCTTTCTTGAAGGCCTTTCCCTGTCTTATCTAGACTAGACCTACTGGTTTGAACAGGGGTCTTTGGGATAACAGAGACCGAGACTTGTCCATCTGTTTAAGTGGGGTAGAAAGTTTTTGAGGTGTGGAAGTAGGCAGAGACTGCTTCCTCTGTTTTTCACCTTCCCTGTGTGTGGAATAGTGTTTACCCTGTTTTTTCACCCCTCCGGAGTCGTTCGACGCCTGGCGCTGAGGTTCGGGGGCAGTGTCCCTATCTCTGTATAGTGGAGGTTGGGACTCGGGAGCAGCTGTTGCGCGGCCTGTTGACGCCGACTCCTGGAGTGCGGACGGGTGATAGATGTGCCTCTTTCCGAGTACTCGGCGTGCGCGTCGAGTCTCGGTTGGACTTCATGTGTTTTGTGGAAGTGCTGTGGGTAGCGCTTGTGTCGCCGGGGGTCTTCCCCATAGCCGCCCTGCCGGACGACCTTCCGAGGTCGGGGACTTGCGCTTGGCTGTCAATTGACGCCACGTTGCCCTCGCCGTCCGAAAGCACGGCGTCGCTGCCATCGCTGAAGGCGCCCTTGTAAAGACCGGTGGGGGGGTCTGTACTTCCGCTCTCTATATGGTAGAGGAGAGGCACAGAGGACCCCAGCCAAGATTCTCTAATACGGTAGCGATGGACGAGCAATCAAGGCCTAGCTTCTCAGGAGGTGATGCAGGCTGGTTCTTAAGTACAGTGTATCCCCAAGCCCCCCACAAAGGAATGTCCACACACTGTATTACTGAAAACACAGTCTTTATATAATTAATATTCAAGGGTTATGTACACTTATCACAACAACGCACTTTGTGCTCAGGAAAACCAATAATGATAAATATCTACAATTCTAAAGTGGTACCACTAATATTAGACCTCATTAAAGTGCATTCACAATACTGTAAAAATGGCACACAGATCAATAAGAAGGAAACCAGCAATAGAGAGAGGAGAGATAAAAGATGGTTGAAACAATAGGCAGAATACTGGCCCTAGCTACTGGACACAGTTCTGTGTGGAGATCCCCCCACCTGGGCAACCTGTAAAATAAAGGGATATGACACAAGCCCAGTCCATATATTGTTCAACAGTCTTATTCTCTCCTACAATGTTTTTACCCCCCCAATGTACCTGGTGGAGTCGAGTTCTTCGAAGAGGCGTCGACAGATCCTTCTTGAATGACCCCCTTTTAAGCAGGAGTCACGGATCGTCGAGAGGCGTCGAGAAACGTCGAAGACCTCGGGGTTCGGCGACGGGGAATCGACGGCCCTTCTTGAATGCCTTCCCTTTCAAGCGGGAGGCACGGGGCGTCGAACGTCCGTCGACAAACGAGGTAGAACGATGTCGAAGAGGCGGCAGCTTCGTCCGAGCGGTGCTCGTCGGCGTCGGGGCGTCGGCGTCCTGCAAGGCGGAGGTGTGCGGGGCACCTCGATGACAATAGTTCTGGACCGCAAAGATTGTAGAGACGGGAGCCCAGCAAGGGCGTCGAGTCGCTCGAGTCTTTGGGGTCGTGAGGTGGCGGGAAACCCACCGGCGGATTCTCCTCGGCGCGTTGGTCGTCCTCGACTTTCTCCGGCAGGGCAAAAGCGGTCGACGGTGCGGACGAGGGAGTCCTTCGAGTCAAATGTTCTTAGGCAAGGAGCGGACGGCTCCGGTCGTCGGCGGCACGGCGTCAAGTGGTTCCCACGGCTGGGCAACACAACTTCGACGGGCCTCCAGCGGTTACACAGACCTGCGAACCCTGGTCGACGGCAATGGACTTCGACAGCGTCGAGGTCCGGGTGCTTCACTTCGATCTCCTCGGCGGTCCCGTTTCGGGTCGGCAGCCTTTCGAGGGTCTGACTTCCAGGGCGCTTCGGCGAAGATTCAGCGGTGCTCGATGGTCCCTCGGAGCACGGGAAGAGGGCGCCTTACCAGGTCCTCTCTCGGGTCAGTCCTCGACGATTTCGACAACCTTCAGTTCCGTCGAAGCAAATGCCACAGCAAGTCTTCTTCTTCCAGCTGGACGTCGAGGATCAGCAAATCCAGTTACTCTTGAGTGGAGACTCAGCTTCTGAATGCTTCTGAACCATTTCCAGTGGTGAGAGGTCCCCAGATATACTATTCTGTCTCTCATCCACACTGCTGGCACACACACAGCAGCCAATCACACAGAAGGGCATTCATGCAGTCAGTCAGCCAATCAGGCACACAGTGCATTCAGGCCACACTCCTCCCTTTCAGACACTCACAACAAGGAATGTGGATTGGGACAAGTACCCAGCCATTCAACACTACACACTGCATTCAGGCCAGTTTCGGGCAGGGCTGTCTCAGTCTTTGTCTCTCATGCCAGAAACCAGACAACCACAACAAGGAGTGTATATTGGTCACACACTCCATTCACCCAGGTCCCACCCACAGGAGGTACCCACAACATACAGTCACTGGGAAGGCTCCAGTCAGTCTAGCTGGGCCTTCACAACAACACCATATATGGAACTTCCACCCAACAGCCAGTCAGGGGGAAGGGACAGAGTCAGGGCTTCCCAGGACTTTGGGAAAAACAAGATAACAGGCAATAGAAAGCAAGAGGCCACAGGGGCCATCTTGTTTCCTATCAGGAATCAACTGATTCCAATGGCAGGGCCTGGGTATCCCAAAATGGAGGACACCCAGAGCACCTGTCAAATTCAGCATGGAGCTGCCACCAGCCCATACCCTGCTCTGTGGGCCACCCACAGGTGCCCAAAAACATACACTAGGGGCACAGGGTTGTACCCCTACCCATGGGTGCCATAAGGGTATCCCATGGGTCTGTTCACCAAACCAAAAGAGAGCTGCACTGCCAGGAGTCCCTCATGGACTCCTGGGCAGAAAACATGACAGAACACACGGTAAAAACAGAAAAAGGACAAGGATTCAGAGGCCCTGTCCCTCAGATGCATTTCCGGCATCACAGTCGCCCCCCCCAGACTGAGGTGGAGGGTGCCTAATCTCCCACGGGATAGACACCCTCATCCAGACGGTCAACATACCTTCTGGAAAGGCCATCTGCATTATCGTGAATCTTCCCTGGTCTGTGCTCTATGGTGAAGTCTAGCCCTTGTAGGCTAATCGACCACCTGAGCAATTTCGGATTCTCACCCTTCATCTGCATAAGCCACTTCAGGGGCTTATGATCTGTTTGGACCTTGAAGGTGGACCCCGTAAGGTAGGGCCTAAAACGCCTAAGGCTCCAAACTATACTAAAACATTCCTTTTCAACAGTAGCCCACCTAAGTTCTCTACCCTTGAGTTGTCTACTGATGAATATGATAGGATGTTCTCTCCCTTTGTCATCTAACTGGGACAAGACAGCTCCAATTCCGGTGTCGCAGGCATCCGTCTGGACGATAAAGGGTCGGCTGTAGTCAGGCGCACTCAACACAGGTGCCCTACACAGACTTTCTTTCAAGCCATCAAAGGCCCTCTGACAGTCTTCAGTCCAATTAACCTTCCTAGGCTGTTTGGGTGAAGTTAGAGCTGTCAGGGGTGCAGCTATGGTTCCATAGTCTGCCATGAAATTGCGATAGTACCCAGTGAGGCCCAAAAAGGCTCTCACCTGGGTTTGAGTAGTGGGAGTCTCCCAGTTCTGTACGTCCTGTACTTTACTGGAGAGAGGTTGGATTTGACCCCCTCCTACCTCATGACCAAGATAGGTAACTTTCCCCTGAGCTATCTGGCACTTGGTGGCCTTGATAGTGAGGTTAGCCCTTTTCAAGGCCTGCAACACCTTATCCAGATGTGTCAAATGCTCTTCCCAGGTGGAACTGTAGACGGCAATGTCGTCTAAGTAAGCCACACAAAAGGCTTCCAGCCCACTGAGCGCATGGTTGACCAATCTCTGGAAGGTGGCAGGGGCATTCTTCAACCCAAAGGGCATGACCCTAAACTGGTAGAGTCCCTCAGGTGTGGAGAATGCCGTCTTTTCCTTGGCATGGTCCGTCAGAGCTATTTGCCAATAGCCTGAGGTAAGGTCAAAGGTGCTCACAAATTTGGCAGCACCTATAGTGTCCACGAGCTCATCAGCCCTGGGCAATGGGTGCGCGTCAGTTTTGGTGACGGCATTGACTCCTCGGTAGTCCACACAGAACCTCCAATCCTTGGTACCCGCCGGGGAACTTGCCTTGGGGACAAGGACCACTGGACTGGACCAGGGACTGGTGGAGGGTTCAATAACACCCAGATCCAACATCTTGGCGACCTCAGCCTGGATGTGGTTTTTGACGGTATCTGACATACGATAGCTCCTGCTTTTGACAGGCACACTGTCACCAGTGTCAATTTCGTGCTTACACCACGGTGTAAGGCCCGGTGTCAGTGAAAACAGAGGGGCATACTGCTGGAGCAAAGCCCGGCAGGCCCTCTGCTGCTCTGTTGTCAAATCGGGAGAGAGTTGTACTCCCTCCACTGAGCCATCCTGAGGGTTGCTATGCAGCAAATCAGGAAGGGGCTCACTCTCATCCTCTTCTTGCCCTGAAGCTAGCAAGAGACATGAGACCTCTGCTCGCCTGTGGAAAGGCTTGAGCCTGTTGACATGGAATACCTGGGGGGCTACCCCAGAGGCTCCCATGTCCACCAGATAATTGACTTCGCCCATCTTGGAGATGATCCTGAAGGGTCCAGTCCACTTGTCTGCCAAAGCTCTAGGCTTGGTAGGCTCCATCACAAGGATTTCCTGTCCCGGAGTCCAATCCACTTGCGAAGCTTTCAGGTCATGCCAGTACTTATTCAATTCCTGGCTGGCCTTGAGATTTGCTGTTGCCTGACCCATCATTTGTGTCATCCTCCGCCTGAGGCCTAACACATAGTCCCCCACTTGCTTGGCGGGACCTGGAGGGGTGGCTTCCAAGCCTTCTCGGATCAAGGCGAGGGGCCCCCTCACGGGATGTCCAAAGAGTAACTCAAAGGGGCTGAAACCAACACCCTCTTGAGGTACCTCTCTGTAAGAAAACAGCAGGCATGGCAGGAGGAGATCCCATTTCCTCCTTAGGGGCTCTTCCAAAGCACCTAGCATGCCCTTGAGAGTTTTGTTAAATCTCTCAACCAGACCATTGGTCTGGGGGTGGTAAGAGGTGGAGAACTTGTAGGTTACCCCGCACTCTTTCCACATGGTTTTCATGTAACTAGACATGAAGTTGGATCCTCGGTCAGAGACAACCTCCTTGGGGAATCCAACACGGGTGAAAATGCCCAGGAGAGCCCTGGCAACCACCTTGGCAGTAACAGTCCGAAGGGGTATTGCCTCAGGGTACCTGGTGGCATGATCTACCAAGACCAGGATGAACCGATGTCCACCTGAAGTGGGAGGGTCAAGGGGACCGACGATGTCAATGCCCACCCTCTCAAATGGTGTGCCAACCACTGGTAATGGCTGCAGTGGGGCAATGACCCTGCCTCCAGTCTTGCCAGACAACTGACAAGTTGGGCAGGTCCTGCAGTGGGACTCCACCTCTACTCCCATCCGTGGCCAGTAGAAATGGGCAGTGAGCCTCTGCTTAGTCTTCTTGGTCCCAAGATGACCAGCCAAGGGCACCTCATGCGCCAACTGCAGTAGGAAGGGCCTGTAAACCTGGGGTACCACCAACCTCTTGCGGGCACCAGGTTCGGGCTTAGTGGGCTCACTAACAAGGAGCTCACCCTCCCAATAAATCTTGAATGTCCTAGGCACTTCACCTTGTGCCTGGGACAGGGCCTGTTTCCTCAGGCCCTCGAGAGAGTGGCACTCTCTCTGTCCCTTACAGAAGTCTGCCCGGGAGGGTCCCCCTTCAGCTAACAAGCATTGAAGGTCGGGATGATCCTCCGGGTTGAGAACCTCTCCCACAGGAGAGTCTTCTGTCTCTTCTCCCACAGGAGTTGAGTTTGGGTTTTCCGCTGGACCCAGCCCGTCCGGAGCATGGATCCCAATGGGTGCTGTCGGAACAGCAGGAAGAGAAGGTGTTCCCTCCACAGAGGTGGCCTTCTTGGTCTTCCTTCTTCTTGCCTTAGGCCTCGCCTTTGGCTCGGGTACCTGACTCACAGCCAGACCCGGTGTCACCTGTGACCTAGTGACTGCAGCAGCAGTCATGGGAAGACCATCCGAGATCAACCCCAACTCTACTAGATCATTTCCTAACAGAATGTTAGCAGGGACATTGTCCTGAACCAGGACAGGAAGCTTTGCTGTCTTGTCTCCAATCATGAGTGTGACTAGGGCTACAGGCGATAATTTGGGAGGCCCACCAGCTAACCTGGTGGTTCTCAGAGGAGCACCTACATAGTCCTCTGGCTTGAGCAGGGTCCTGTCCACCACTGTCATGCTTGCCCCAGTGTCTCTCAAACCAGTAGAAGGCTGGCCATTCAAGAGGACACTTCTCAAAAACCTACGGGTGTTCTGCGGGATAGTTGCCAGTACTTCTGCGTACTGGTCCCAGGCCCCAAGGGACACTAAGGAAATCTCTACCGGAGCACCAAATGTGATTCCTGTAGAGGAGGGGAGGACAGTGGCCTCCACCTCAGCCACGGGGTAAGGGTAGGTCAGGCTGACAGCCTGTACTCCAAGTGCCTTACCTTTACACTTGGGGTCACCCCTTTTGTGATCCAGAGCCCCACAATCCCAACAAGTGCCAGGAGTGCGGGGTACGGTACTGGAACCACTGGGAACCTGCTTTGCAGCAGGTGGACCACTACTCTTATTCCCACCCACAGAGGACTTATCCCCACCAGATTTTTGGGTCTTAGGAGAGGAAGGTTTTGGTTTACCCGACTGTGATTGCTTTTGGGACTCCTCAGCTTTCTGAGAGGTCCCCTTTTCTTTGTCCTTGTCCTTCCCACTGGAGTCCTTAGGGGACACCCGGTGGGAGACCCACTTGTCAGCCAACCTAGCCAGCTTAAAGGGGTCCAAAATGTTCTGGTCAGCCACATACTGACGCAGCTCTGGTGAACAGGCTTCAGAAAAATGCTCAAAAAACAAGAGGTGGGACAACTCAACAAAAGTTTTCACCTTGTAACCGTCAATCCACCCCATCATGTTCATGTGCGCAGTACTCACCCAGTCAACCCAAGACACATTCTCTCTTTTCTTAAAATCCCTGAACCTTTTAAGGTATTGGGTAGGTGTCTTGCCAAACTTGGCAATCAAAGCAGACTTCATACACTCATACTGACCCCTTTCCTCCACACTCAGCTTCAGAATACAGTCATATCCAGTTTGAGGCACTCTGCTTAACAAACACTTAGCCCAATCTCTTTTATCTACATCATGAATTGCACAAGCCATTTCAAACGCTTCAATCCATTGGAGGATATCTGAACCCTCCACAAACACACCAACCAAATCTTTCATAAACTTGGTGGCTGGGGACCTGCCACTCTCAATTGGTCTAGCTGAAGTCTCCACTCTAGCTCTCTCTAGCTGGATTCTCTGACATTCAGTGTCCTTGTCTTTGAGCGCAATATCCCTATTCTTGAGTTCCACTTGCTGTGCCAGCTCCTCTTTCTTAAGCTCAGCTTCTATTTCCAACTTGCGATATTCAAAGGCCAATTTCATCCTTAATAACTCAAGTTCCATGGAATTGCTGGGGTTTGGAACAGAGGCAGCAGGAATGGTGGCATTCCCAGAAACAGATTCAGCGACAACCCCAGGGGCAGAGTCCTCACTGGTTGCATCCCCCCCTTCATCAAGGGTTTCACCATCAGTCTGGTAGTCCACCAGGGCAGCTATCAGCTCAGCCCTAGACTTATCCACAAAGTCCAACTCCCTGGCTTCACAAGCACTCTGGAGAGCCTCTAAGCTCATCCGAGTCAATTTACCATTTGCAATGGGCTCCATTGCCTGTAATGCAGTTATTTGGTACACACCCAAACCTTAATCTAATAAAGTGCGGATATTTTGTAAGTGGCACGGTTATACACTGAGTCTTAAAACCATAAGCATCCCGCCGCTGCCACCAGCTTGTCAAGACCGGTGGGGGGGTCTGTACTTCCGCTCTCTATATGGTAGAGGAGAGGCACAGAGGACCCCAGCCAAGATTCTCTAATACGGTAGCGATGGACGAGCAATCAAGGCCTAGCTTCTCAGGAGGTGATGCAGGCTGGTTCTTAAGTACAGGTATCCCCAAGCCCCCCACAAAGGAATGTCCACACACTGTATTACTGAAAACACAGTCTTTATATAATTAATATTCAAGGGTTATGTACACTTATCACAACAACGCACTTTGTGCTCAGGAAAACCAATAATGATAAATATCTACAATTCTAAAGTGGTACCACTAATATTAGACCTCATTAAAGTGCATTCACAATACTGTAAAAATGGCACACAGATCAATAAGAAGGAAACCAGCAATAGAGAGAGGAGAGATAAAAGATGGTTGAAACAATAGGCAGAATACTGGCCCTAGCTACTGGACACAGTTCTGTGTGGAGATCCCCCCACCTGGGCAACCTGTAAAATAAAGGGATATGACACAAGCCCAGTCCATATATTGTTCAACAGTCTTATTCTCTCCTACAATGTTTTTACCCCCCCAATGTACCTGGTGGAGTCGAGTTCTTCGAAGAGGCGTCGACAGATCCTTCTTGAATGACCCCCTTTTAAGCAGGAGTCACGGATCGTCGAGAGGCGTCGAGAAACGTCGAAGACCTCGGGGTTCGGCGACGGGGAATCGACGGCCCTTCTTGAATGCCTTCCCTTTCAAGCGGGAGGCACGGGGCGTCGAACGTCCGTCGACAAACGAGGTAGAACGATGTCGAAGAGGCGGCAGCTTCGTCCGAGCGGTGCTCGTCGGCGTCGGGGCGTCGGCGTCCTGCAAGGCGGAGGTGTGCGGGGCACCTCGATGACAATAGTTCTGGACCGCAAAGATTGTAGAGACGGGAGCCCAGCAAGGGCGTCGAGTCGCTCGAGTCTTTGGGGTCGTGAGGTGGCGGGAAACCCACCGGCAGATTCTCCTCGGCGCGTTGGTCGTCCTCGACTTTCTCCGGCAGGGCAAAAGCGGTCGACGGTGCGGACGAGGGAGTCCTTCGAGTCAAATGTTCTTAGGCAAGGAGCGGACGGCTCCGGTCGTCGGCGGCACGGCGTCAAGTGGTTCCCACGGCTGGGCAACACAACTTCGACGGGCCTCCAGCGGTTACACAGACCTGCGAACCCTGGTCGACGGCAATGGACTTCGACAGCGTCGAGGTCCGGGTGCTTCACTTCGATCTCCTCGGCGGTCCCGTCTCGGGTCGGCAGCCTTTCGAGGGTCTGACTTCCAGGGCGCTTCGGCGAAGATTCAGCGGTGCTCGATGGTCCCTCGGAGCACGGGAAGAGGGCGCCTTACCAGGTCCTCTCTCGGGTCAGTCCTCGACGATTTCGACAACCTTCAGTTCCGTCGAAGCAAATGCCACAGCAAGTCTTCTTCTTCCAGCTGGACGTCAAGGTTCAGCAAATCCAGTTACTCTTGAGTGGAGACTCAGCTTCTGAATGCTTCTGAACCATTTCCAGTGGTGAGAGGTCCCCAGATATACTATTCTGTCTCTCATCCACACTGCTGGCACACACACAGCAGCCAATCACACAGAAGGGCATTCATGCAGTCAGTCAGCCAATCAGGCACACAGTGCATTCAGGTCACACTCCTCCCTTTCAGACACTCACAACAAGGAATGTGGATTGGGACAAGTACCCAGCCATTCAACACTACACACTGCATTCAGGCCAGTTTCGGGCAGGGCTGTCTCAGTCTTTGTCTCTCATGCCAGAAACCAGACAACCACAACAAGGAGTGTATATTGGTCACACACTCCATTCACCCAGGTCCCACCCACAGGAGGTACCCACAACATACAGTCACTGGGAAGGCTCCAGTCAGTCTAGCTGGGCCTTCACAACAACACCATATATGGAACTTCCACCCAACAGCCAGTCAGGGGGAAGGGACAGAGTCAGGGCTTCCCAGGACTTTGGGAAAAACAAGATAACAGGCAATAGAAAGCAAGAGGCCACAGGGGCCATCTTGTTTCCTATCAGGAATCAACTGATTCCAATGGCAGGGCCTGGGTATCCCAAAATGGAGGACACCCAGAGCACCTGTCAAATTCAGCATGGAGCTGCCACCAGCCCATACCCTGCTCTGTGGGCCACCCACAGGTGCCCAAAAACATACACTAGGGGCACAGGGTTGTACCCCTACCCATGGGTGCCATAAGGGTATCCCATGGGTCTGTTCACCAAACCAAAAGAGAGCTGCACTGCCAGGAGTCCCTCATGGACTCCTGGGCAGAAAACATGACAGAACACACGGTAAAAACAGAAAAAGGACAAGGATTCAGAGGCCCTGTCCCTCAGATGCATTTCCGGCATCACAGCCCTCCGCTGCCATGGCCTCTTGACGCCTGGCGTGGTGGGCCTAACGCTTGATCGAACGGTCCTTGAGTGTTTTCGGTTTGAACCTACTACACGCTCTGCAGTTAGCCTCAGAGTGGTCCCTCGGTAAGCAGAGATTGCACGTGGCGTGCCCATCAACCCAAGGGTACTTGCGGTTGCACTTGGGGCAAAATTGGAAAAGGGGTACCCTCCATACGCACCTTGTGGCAGTGGGCTAAAAAGTGTAGGAATATATAAGAATGTACCTATATACCAAAAGAGTGTAGAGTATGTCCACCCCCAACTCTCCCGACTTGCAGGGCCGAGGCCAGAGGCCTTCCCAGGCCCAAATCCGTTGTGCGGCTCTCAACGGTCGATTCTTTCTCCGTGCCAGCGTTGTGTGTGGATTTTCAGTGACTCGACGTTGGGGTGGAGAAATATAACAATATTTTAGCAAAAGTTTGGCTAAGGCCAGGGAACTCCACGGAATGCTTCCGACCAGTATGGCGGAAAAAAACAATCTGAGGGTCATAGACGCGTGAGGGATCATGGGTACAGTGGACGTCACACTAGGGATAGTATTACTGGCACGCCCTGTGTCGACGCCCATTTTCGAGTTTCGGAAAACAAACTGTAATACTCTGCAGCTTCCACTAGATGTCGGCCTATGCACAGCATGTGATCTAAGCAGATTCAACAAGCCTCAGAAAAATGAATACATTTTAAAAAGTAAGGCCAGGAAACCAGACTGAATAATCCTGCATTGTGTGTCAGAGATACCCGGGGCCCTCCTGCATGAATGGCCGAGTCGGGGAGCAGCAGTAGCCGCCGTGGTACCGTCCTTGTCTCCAGGATCAAAGCAGTGCCAGAGAAATCAACACAACCGGTGAGTTGGAGAGACCGATACAAGACCGGATCGCGTTGAAGATGAGGTTGCAAGCGGCAACATTGCATTGAGAGCGAAGAAGATTAATGTGTGTGATGAAAGACGTGAGTAAAGCTCACTTGCCGATGGATGTTTGAACTTTAATATGAATCAGAGAAAGTGCAATTCAAATTAACAGAGTGGTCCAGCACCGCGGGTGTGCTCAATCGAAGTACAATCGAAGGTCTCTAAACTTGTGATTAAGTGTTCCTGCGACGGTTTAATCCAAAATCCACTGCACAGTTGAAAGTGTTAGATTTTTGATAGAGTGGAAAGCAATGAATGCGAGATTACAAGGTCCGAGCCCAACCGAGGGAGACCTATTGTGAACTTGTGTTTAATGGAGTCCGAGCCCAACTGAGGGAGACCCGTGATGAACAGCAAACCCTGAGAACTTGTAAAATGTGATAAACCTGATGAGAAAGGAACTTTGGCATTTGTTTGATTAATCCAGGCACGGCAAATAAGAGACTTTTATTGGGAAAGACTTTGGCGTAGAAGGCCCGGATATTTATGTTTCCGAACTGCATCCTCGTGCTAGAAAAGCCATAGTGTGTGCGAAGCTAGAGTGTGCCACTTTGTCCAGTGCCGAAAACAAGGGCAAGGGAAGCTAACTGCTCAACTATAGAGACATGGTTTCTTGAACACTTTTCTTTTGCATGCATCATTTCCCCACACTATTTTTTCTTAGAGGTAAGCATTGACAATACGTTTTTTAGTATAGGGCCTTTATTTTTGACAGATTCCACTAGGACTGTTATTATTTGATGGTCGTAGCTTGCTCCCATCCTTAGATTTAGGATAAGATAGGTGTTCAACCAACCCATTGAAAGTTCAATAAATCACTTGTGTCTGTCTTCACGGTTTGGTACCATGCCTTCCTGGTATCTGTTACTCTAACAGTTGCTTGTTTGGTGTCCAGGGCCCTTATGTATCCTCGGGCCCTGACCTCCCACACCGAATCACCCTCAGGTTCTGCCTATGGTTCTGCTATCCTCAGCACTTGCCTCGGTACACCCTTCACCCTGCACTTGGTATACATTGCACTTGACCGGTTACTCACCCACGAGCACCCCAGCACCTATCCCATTCCCCCTACCTCCTGCACTTGCATGTTCTGAACAAGGCATAGAAGGTTTGTTCGCCCCCTCACTGTATTTAATATTTTTATCTATTTTAATGCTTCTCATCCTCAGGTCCCCTCCCTGTTACCCTGTGGGAGCTTTGAAACAGAATTGATTTGCTGTATAAGTGATTAACAAGCGAACAATAAGCAAACAATAAATAAAAAGGGGGACCTTACTGAAAAGATTCCAATGGGGCAAATCAATCGTCAAAATTGTGTGTTTGGCCAGAGGCTGTTTAATGTCATCTTTCTGACTTGGACAAAGGATTAGTTGGTTAAAGTTTTTCCTCCAAGATTGGGGTGGACAGAAATCCCCTGGCTTTCTTTTGCTGGTGATATTATTTTTGATTACACCCCAATAAACTACAGCAAAGCCTCAAGAGACTGATGAAATATGCAAAATTGTAGGACCTCAAAATAAACCGTAAATAAACAGTCATATCCTATTTTTCAGGATCCATGATAAAAAAAAGACCCCAAATGATACACTGGGAATGAGTCAATGATTGCAGTAAAAGAACTAAAACATCTGGGATTTGTAATAACAAGAACACAGAATCAGGGATCTTTAAGACGTAGATTGAGAGCGAAACCTTTACCATACTTTGCCCAATTGAAGAAAATAAAGCATCTGTATGGCAGAGTCTCTTTAATGCCAATGTTTAACTATTAAAAACAGACAGTAGACCCCGGGATGATATAAAGGTTGGAGTTCGACCCATTTATTAAAGAACACTTCCATGAAACTGGAGGGTTCCTTGTGAAGGACAGTTTTAGCCATCCCTCAATGTGTCCCGATAACAGTGATAGATAACAAACAGGGTCTGATATTTCTATTTGTAATGGTAACTTGGAGAAGAGTGCATTTATATGCTAAAATATTTGATCCACCTATTGATACATTATAGAAGGATGTAGCATACATTCTATCTTCACCAGAGCTAGCTTCTCTTCAAGAACTGGCTTACCCTTGTATACAAGTCTTGTGCAACCTAAATGCGCAGATTGACCTGCTCATAAGTAATCCAACAATGTAAAAACAAAGCTGTCGAATTATGATGGGGAATAGTGTTGCAAGTAAAATCGTATACATTATTTGCAGACAGGAGGGTATAAGACACAAAATCATGCCAAGATACCCAACTATTTTCCCTTGTCCCAAAAAATTCCATTAATGGTCAAGATTCCACCTAAATCTTTACTCGACTCAACAAATTATAGTTATAAGATCAGAGTACCCATTGGAAAGTCAATTATTGTCATGGCCACAGGCCCCAGAACACAAAATCCACACCATCTTGTGATGGGAGCAATGGGTCACTTGACTCACTTATGTCCCTTTGGGACCTATAAACACAGGGGCCCTGGCTGGACTCAGTCCTGGCGCCTTTGGCGCCAGGCTCATATAGAGATGTGAGCAGCAACACTTTATTTCAGTGCAGGAGTGCTTTTATTTTAAAAGAACTTTCCAGGAGCTGAAAGCCTTTATTCCAGAGAACATCCTCATGTGCTGGCTCATCAAGTGTGGCTCCCTAGGCCTGGTCTTCATGTGCTGACTCATCGGGTGTGGCATGCAGGCTGAACTTGGTGGGCGTGGCTTCAGAAGCTCAGCTATATAAGCTGCTCCATCCTTAAGGCTGGTGCTTGGTGTTACTGTGCACTCGCGTGCAACTTGACGTTCACCGCCGCTTGGACCAGTTTAATTACCTTTGAAACCAGGCGTTCTCCTGCATACCCACCTCCAGGAAACCAGTGCTTCATCGCTTTATCTGCAGACTCATCTCCTGACATCCAATGATCTTGATCCCGACGAAGCAGCACCGCACTCCGCATCCACGAACTCGGACCCTGTGAAGAAGGACGACAAGGTTAGAACATCCATCCTAGGGCCGTGCCGCATTTGAACCCCGCACGCCCCCTAGTTAACAACTTACAAGCTAATGTACCGCTGCAGCTTCGTTCCACATTCCCTCCGGCTGTCGCCTCGAGCTTTGCAGCTTCTGCCGGGCCGGCAACATCACCTGCAAGGGAAGAAAGCAAAAGAGCAAACATTAAAAGTGGAACGACAGCAATACAAGACAACAAACTTTACAATACAACAAAAACAGATGAGGAAAGACTTACCTGAATTATAGTGGCTTAGTCGCAGCAGGACTGGACTACCACGTGCAAGGGACCAGTGACGGAACTCTGTACAGATCATACAAGCGCCCCTGCCAGAAGCAGCAGGATGGAGTGCTTGCCAAAACTAATCAACAGGTGAGCTTTCCAGGGACAGCGCATCCCACGGTTTAGGAGAAGGGGTCTGGAAGGGGATCAGGCGCACATGCTGGCATACTCACGCCCCCTATTCTCCACGCAGAAGCAGTCCCGAGCAGCATCCCCTATTACCACCAGTCACCACATAAGCGCAGAGGGCAAAGTCGGACACAAGCGACCTCACCCCAGTGAGGATTCCAACCGTGCCCCAAAGCCTCCGCAAACACCAGGTGAGCGTAACAATTATGTATATTTTTGCAGGTCAAAAACATAGTTTGAAACCCCAAAACATTTACTCTGAAAATGCCTGGGATAGTAAGATCTCAAGATAAATTATTTTAGAAAATTTGTGAACAGCATAAACTGAGTTTTAACAGATTTTTGGTGAGACCGATTCCAGGAAGGTAATTGTGTTCTAATGAATTTAGGAAATATACCATTTTAGACAGATATGAATGTATTTTAAAACCGTATTGTTATGAAAGGTTTTTAAATCAAAATGAATGTATATGTGATGTATTGTTTAAAATGAACTTGTTTATCGTGATTAAACCTGAAAGGTATGTAATGTACAAAACGTGTAATAATAAACTAAAAACAAATCCAGCAGCTCGGTCGCCTATGCCTAATTGTGAGCCAACCAATTTACTGTGTTCGCCAATCGAGCTGCACCTATTCTCTCCAATACACTTGAGACAGAATCTCAAGCTGCAGCTGTTACTTTTTCATTTCACCATTACACAACTTCAAAATGCTCAGGAAGAGACTACCTTGGAAACGGTGGAATAGATTCGAAGGCTAGAAACACAAGAAATCATGTTTCTAGAATATCCAAAATGTTTTTAGATCGCCAAAGAAACTGCTCAATTCAGTATTTGGTCACCAACAGCTCCCTTTGCGGGATGCTGGAATCATAACGCAACACAATAAAACAAGGATCAACTTAGTTTTCGACACCCTGTATTTGGTGTTTTCATTCTTGGTTAAACTTTATGAAAAAATAATGTTAAACTCAGTTCATCCCACAACTCTGATTGATATACAGCAAAAGTTGAAACTTTGAGACAGCAATAGGTTCTCACGCTTGCAACAGCCAGCTACATTTCCATTGCAAGAAGAGTCTCTGATTGTTTCTAATTGCATAATTCTACCAGTCTGTTTACCTAAGGCGCTTCCACTTCCTAATGAGGTAATCAACCATCTGGAAGTATCTACAACTATAGTGGAACCTCCTAGAGGCAAAATTAATAAACTCCCAAAAAATCCCAGACTGAGAAAAAAAACAAGAACCGGAAAGAAATCATCCACATCTCATCATAAGTCTACACAGAAATGTTTAAGAATACTTAAATAGAAGGCTTTACAACCGGAAGAAACAACTTAATTAGGTCAAATCCTCTTTTCAGGGCCAACTAAGTCTCAGACAAACCAAAGTTTCGAACGTAAATAAGACAGTCCAAAGTTTCCTCAAAAAAATTGAAAAATGTAGACCACTTACCAACATTACTTCCAACTTAATTACCTCCTACTTTGGTGGCCTCTCAAACGATATACAGGAAGATTAGACGGCTGATTTTTGTGAGACTATCTTTGAGGGCACTCAGCCTCCTATTGTAGTTAAAGAAAACTATGTCAACTCCCCTGAGAGGACACCTGACAGCTTTAACCAATATTGGCAGAGATGTAACTTTCGGCATATAAAGCCAGGTTCTAACAAAGAGTCCTTTTCCCAAAACGTGAAGCCAGAAGATCAAAGTTGTGTTTAGCTCCACTACCGGTTTAGAGTCCATTTTTCCTAGTGCATCGCCCATCCTTTATAATCAAACACACATTCTATCCCTATTGCTGGAGTTTCCACACTTAAGGAAGTTGATTTAAAAGAAAGATTGTGTGGATTTTTTGAACGATTGATGGACTGATTTATTATAAGTTACTCACCGTACTGACTAACTCACTCCTAGTCCATAGTTCCCTTCCCTCCATACAGTATGGGCGTTCCTCGCTAGGGGTGGGAGACCGAACCTATTTTACCAGAAAAAAAATCTTCCCCCTTTAAATTTAGAGTTGCGCAGGGGCAAGGCCCTGGGAGCATGCGCTACCCTGGCTGCGCCCACCGGCACCACACCCGAGTCCGCCTTGATGCGTCAACAATATTACCATTGCCTAATGACAGCAGTTCTATTAGGGGGAGGATGGTAGGACGTATGGAGGAAAGGGGACTATGGACTAGGAGTATGTTAGTCACTACAGTGAGTAGCTGATAATTACTCCTACGTCCTGTCCCCCTTTCCTCCATACTGAATGGGCAATTACAACTGAATGTAGACCCAGGGTGGAGAGGTGACCCTCCTAAGAAAATGAACTGCCACAGAACGTGCCTCTGGAAAGCCACTGCTGTGGCCTTGGCTCTGATAGCGTGGGCATGCATATTTGCCAGGAGTGGTTTCTGCTGCCCCTAATAGGCCTCCTTGATGGCCATAACCATCCATCTTGCTATGGAGGCCTTAGAAGCCCGATAGCCTGGTTTGACCCAGCGAAGGTGACAGAGCCTCCAATTTGCAGAAGCTCTTAGTTCTGTCTAGGTAGAATTTTAGAGCACATCCAACAGCTAGACAGTGCAGTACCCGCTGAGCTTCATCCTTAGGGTCAGCGAAGAAAGAAGGTAGCACTATTTCCTCATTCAGGTGACACAAAGAGATTACCTTCGGTAAGAACGTGGGGTGAGTTCTAAGCACCACCTTGTCCCTATGAAAAGTAGTGTAAAGCTCTGAAGCCAGCAGAGCCTGGATTTTACTGGTCCTACATGCAGACGTAAGACCCACCAAGAGGGCTGTCTTAATGGTGACTAGCCTGATGTCCGCGGCCGACATTGGCTCAAATGGTTTATACGCCAAGGCGCCCAACACTACATCGAGGTCCCACACGGGGTGTGGCTTCTTGATAGGCAAGTAGAGCCTAGTGAGGGCCACCAGATGTCTTTTAACCACCGGGTTGAAAGATGAGAAGACCTCCGACGAGATCCGGTAGGCTCTGTAGGCCGCCAGATAGGTGCGGTATGTGTCCACTTGCACCCCCGAGTGTGCGAGGTGTGCTGAGAAGGATAGCGCGTAGTCCAACATGCAAGTCAGAGGCTCGACATCCTTTGATTCCGCCCAGTGACAAAACCTAGTCCACTTGCTATTGTACTGGTTCCTAGAAGGATCGCTCCTAGCGCCATGTATGATGTCTAGGTTAGCCTGTGAAAGACACAGTTGCTTTAGTGTGACCTGTTCAGGAACCACGCAGCAAGGGTTATCTTCTGGGGGGCGGGGTGGATGACCATGCCTCCCTGCTGAGATAGTAGGTGAGCTGGGCCCAGCGGAAGGTGCATTGGTGGCTGATCCGAAAGGCTGAGCAGTTCCGAGAACCATGGCCTCGCCGGCCACCAAGGAGCTAGCAGAATGAGACTTAGGTGCCCGTGACTCCCTTATCTTGCAGATCACCCCTGTGTACCAGGGGAGTGGGAGGGAAGGCATAAGCGTTCATGTTTTTCCATTGTATCTGTAACTCACCGCCCAGCGAGCCCCAGCCCTGTCCCTGCCAGGATGCCAACTGGGGGCACCTCCTGTTGGACCAGGTGGCAAAGAGATCCACCTGAGGAGGACCCCATCTGTCGAAGATCCCCTGAAGGACCTGTGCATTCAACTGCCATTCGTAATTGTTCGCGCCCAGCCTGCTGAGCCTGTCCGCCTCCAGGTTGGACTCCCCGGAAGGTAGATTGCTGCCAAGTGCATGTTGTTTACCAGGGCCCACCCCTAATGTTGGCAGCAAGAGCGCAGAGGGGAGGAGACCTGGTGCCACCCTGCTTGTTGATGTAATACATGCTGGTGGAGCTGTCCGTTTGAATCAGACTCGCCTTGCCACTGATCATAGGGAGGAAGGCCTTGAGAGCGAGCCAGATGGCCATCAACTCGAGCCAGTTGATGTGGGCCTCCTGCTCCTGATGGGACCAAACCCCATGGACACTGTGGCTGTCCAAGGTAGCTCCCCAGCCCTCTAGGGATGAGTCTGTGGTGATAACCTGTGGTGCTGGTTGCCGGAAGGGCCCGTCTACCCACAGTTATAGTCTGTGCTCCAGCAGGCAAGGTCTTGGTGGAAATGAAGAGGGATGCTGACCAGCTCTGCCTGGGAACCCTTCTCCTGACTCCAAGAGGCTGCAAAGTGCAGCTGCAAGCGCCTCATTTTGAGCCTTGTGTATGGCACTGCCAGGAGACACGCTGCCATGATGCCCAGGAGGTGTTGGTACCACCATGCTGAGGTCCCTGCTCTGCTGACAAAATGCCAGTGGCCTTTTTGATAGCTTTGATCTTGTCCTCCGAGGAAACAAAACTCTCTGAGCTAGTATCCCAGATGAGGCCCAGGAACGTTAGATACTGCGTAGGCTCCAGCTGCGTCTTCTTGAGATTGATGGAAAATCCCAACTCTTGTAGAGTATTCATGAGGGCGGAGGAGGTGTAGTGGACTGCCTCCAGAGACCCAGCCCTGAGAAGCCAGTCGCCTAGGTATGGATAGACGTGGTGACTTTGGGCCCTGAGAAGGGCTGCCACCACGTTCTTTATTCTTGTAAATACCCTGGAGGCTGAATTGAGACCAAAGGGTAGAACCTTGTATTGCAAATGAAAGCCCATGATCCAGAACCTTAGAAAGGACCGATGGGGCTGCCAGATTGGGACGTGTAGGTACGGATCCTTCAGATCCAGGGAGCACATCCAGTCTCCCATGCACAGTGTCTCTGCTATAAGCAATGGGGTAACTATCTTGAACTTTTGAAGAGGAAGGGAAAGGTTCAAGGTGGAAAGGTCCAACACAACTCTCAAGCCAGCTTGGTTCTTCTTGCGTATGGCGAAAATCTGTGAATAGAAGCCTAGACCCCGCTAGGAGGCTGGGACTTCTTCCACTGCCTGACTCTCTACGAGCGATTGAATTTCCGCCAACAGAATTGCTGTCCCAATCTGTGGGAGAAGAGGGGAGGAGAGAGGGGAAGGAGTGATCTTAGGCCGTAGACAGTGGGCCCTACTGAGAGGATCCAGGGATCCACGAACCTCGTGTGCCAGCATTGGGAGTGAAGGGCAAGCCTGCCCCCCACCGGAGACGCATGGATCCGGATGGGCATGTCATGTCTTTTTTCAGTCCGAGGCTGAGGAGGGGGACTGAAAAGAACACATGTGCGCAGCCTTGTGTTGTTTGTGACCGTGTTGGCTCGGACACCTCTCTAGTTGCCTGGACTGTCGTTCCTGGAATCCCCGGAATCCACCGAAGGACCGACACTTGTCTGACCACTGGTGCATCTGGCTGTACGCTTTAGGAGTGGTCTTAGTGAGGATGGACAAAGATTTGGCAGTCTGTACTATCTATCTTCTTATCCAGTTCCTCGTCTGTAGTGGAATGGAACAGGTCGCTACCCTCAAAAGAAAGATACAGTATGCGCTACTGGATCTCCGGGTTGTACTTGGTCGCCCGTAGTCAGGCCTTCTTCTCATGTCTGTAGCGATGCAAATAGCACAGCCTGAGGTGTCAATGTGAGCCTCTGTGGACTACATAATGTTGAGCGCTACAATTATGGCCTCCGCCAGCCTGCCTTGAAGCGTGCCTGGCTCTATACCAAATGTTATGGAAGGAAGTCTGATTTTCCGCCAAAGCCTCTGGTTGACAGCGGTGAGCATAGCGTCTGCATTAGACTGACGAAGATGAAGGGAAGCAAAGGAATTAATCTTCTTTCCGTATGCTTCCAGAATCTTCTCCTCCTTACCCAAGAGTGTAGAGGCGGATGTACCCGAGACGATTGTGGCTTGGAGTAGAGCGAAGCTGCGGCGATCATCAAGGAGTGTGGCTGAGGGTGTGCCGACAGCATGAGTGGATCCCCCTCCATCTGCCTAAACTTGGCGTTGAGGCGCCTGTTGGTGGGCTGCGCTGAATGGGGTTTAAGCCATCCCTTCTTGGCTAGCGCTACCATGACTTTTTGCATTGTGATCCCCGTTCTAGCCATGGGGCATAGGTTGAGGACCTCTGCTAATACCCCTGCCTCCGGTTGTACCACCTCAGGCTGAGGAAACCCCAAGTATTCAGCCAACCTGGCGAACAGCACATGGAAGGCCTTGGCCGACGATGGTGTGTCTGGGTCGTCGACCTCATCCGTATCCACCAACGTGTCCTGCTGGTCTAGGGCAGCTGGAGGAGTGCTGTGCACCTGTGGCTGCGGCGTACTGACAGGGGCCTGTGGCTGTTGGGGCGGCTGCTGGACAGCCAAGACCGTTGGAGACGTGGAAGCCAGCATGGTGGGAGCTGGCAGGAGCAGCTGGGGCTGCCCGATGGGCGGGGTTGCTGGGACCACGGGCAGACTGGCCGTGTGTGCCGGCGGCAGAAATGGAGGGAGCAACCCCTGATCACATCCCTGAGGATGATGCCCATCTGCAGAGACCTCATGAGGGTCATACACTTTTCAAAAAACGTGTCTTCACAGGCTGGTGGAGCGCTTGGAGGCGCGGCACAGGGGTTGAGACCTGGACACACTCTGCCTTACTGTCTGTTGGATGTATCTGCCCAACGACGACAAAGGTTATGCCGTAGGCCACGTGCCACTGAAGACCAGTCCCAAATGGAAACTCGTTCCTCTACCTGTTCCCCAAAGGGGGATGGTGTCGGGCGATGCGCCATTTTCTCTGGGCCAGCAGCCATTTTGTCATACTGAGCGCCACGTGCCTGTGTCGTGGTGCTTGCCGCACTAGGCCCGTCCTCTTCCAAGACTCTTGATGGTGGAGGTTGAGGCCTACTCTGCACCTCAGGACGAGGCCTGGAAGCTGATTGCCCTTGGCTGTGTCGCCGGTAGTGCTGCATACAGGCACCCCCTCAGACATTTGTCTGGTACTAGGCCGTAGCCCCTCGGGCGTAGAGCTGGTAATCGAACCTAGCATTCACTCAGGGATGTCACTGGTAGGTCGTGACCCTTCGGCCAGGTGGCCGGTAGCTGTGGCAGCCTCAGTACCCGCCCTGGTACAAGAACCTGAAAGGTCCCTCCTGCTGGTGCGTTTCCTGGGAAAGGAGTCGCCTTTGCGGGGTGCAGATGAAAAAAGTGCCCTACCTTGGGCCTGGACTTGTGCTTGATGAATTCCTTTAAGTCCTCCGGAGGCAACCTTCCGAAGAGCTCCCTCAACCAAGCTAGCCAGTTCTTCAGAGCGCGCAGTGTCAGTGCCTCTCACGCGGTCAGCCTTCCGAGCCGTGGTCCGGGCAAAGGCAGAGGAGGCAGAGAGCGTGTGGGTCGGACGTAGGGAAGAGCCCCTCGCGGGCTGGTCACCTGCTGAAGCCCGCTGGCGTCGACATGTGCCGGGGAGGAGCGTGGTGCAGGAGGACAGAGGTATCTGAATAAAGACAAGAAAGAGGAAGACAAAAAACACTTCCCTGGGGAAGTGCGTGTGGAATTACTAGGCCGGAGGACTGGGGAGTGGTGCCGGTGGGCGGAGTCAGGGGATAGCATGCTCCAAGGGCTGCACCCCCGCACACCTCTAAATTTAAAGGGGAAGACTTTTTCTGGTGAAAAAGGATCCATCTCCCGTCCCTAGCGAGGGACGGCCATACAGTATGGAGGAAAGGGGGCAGGACATAGGAGTAACTATGTATACTCTTAAAGTCAAGAATCATGGCTCTGGTGCTAATAAAAGAAGCAAAACTCCACTAACCCTATAATACAATCTGTTTTCTCATGATTTCAGACTCATTGAAACACAAAAATGTACTCCTCCCCAACATACGTCATATCAAACACACTGCCAGAGGTATACAAATATTATGTTCCATTTTTTCTAACTAGGAAAAGCAGACATCCCCTATCATAGCTTATTGGTCATTAACCCCTTCCGCTCTATACTCAAAAAAAGCGAATATTGAGACTAGAGACGAATCCTCTTTAACAGATCCCATCGGAGGATCATCTAATGGAATATGAGGGGACACAAATGTTTGTTTTATGCCTTTGAGAATGTTCCTGACTTTGACATCTATGACATTCTCTTACAGGAGGTTTGGCTGACTAAATATGCCATACCTGAATGGGTTTTGTGAGACAGTCATGGTATAAAGAGAGACACATACTCAAAAGGGTTTGTTTGAAAACCTTTATTTACTAAGGTTCCTGGGTTGGTGCAATGCCTGACTGGCCCTAACTCTAAAGGGGTAATTGCCTTAACTGATGTTTCTAATGGCGGTCATTGTCTAACAGTCCAAAATAAAAGTCTGTGTCTAAACCTATGCTTGCCCTCACTCTGTACAAAAATGTCATAGGTAGTCTTTTAAAAAGGAAAAATAGTGGTTCAAAAAAAAATGGGAAACCAAAGTTGATTTCAGGTTGTCTTTCACTAGGTGCTGTTTGGTCAATGTCACACAAATGAGTTCAATCAACAGGGCTGTTCATAAAACCAAGCTTTAGCATATTCAAGTTTCAAAACACCATGGAAGAAATTTAACAGTTCCTTTTGTAAGCTTCTTAGGGTTCCCTTCCCCAGGCTTCAATCCTTTCAACACCACAAAGAAAACTAATGTTTCCAACTTGGTTGGGCCTCTCAGGGTTCTCTTCCTCAAGCTTAGGACTCTTCCAGCTTTCAACCACAAAACAGAACATAGCACAGTTCCTTCTTGATTTCACAGGGTGCCCTTCCCCAGGTCTAGGCCACTCTAACTCAAAACATAATTTCAGCTGGTCAGGATATACCTTTTCCTTCGTGACAATTCTTTTCATATACCATCTTTGCATGGGGTAGCATCAGAGGCTTTCGAAAACGCCAGGCTCTTTTCTTTTCCTAAGCACGACCACTTTGACCCTATTTGCTTTCTCTTACTCTTCTTAGTATAGTACCTATTTTCCTTCATATGCTTCCTGCAGCCCTTTAATACTTCTTTCCTTTCGGTGCACACTTGCACTGTTTATTCTTGCTTTTCTTATTGTGCCCCTGGCACTAGCCCTTCATTCTTCTCGTGCTACCGTGCACTCTATACTAGTTTTCCTTTTTATCATGCCCCTGGCACCTTTACTGGACTCTTGTACCATTGGCACCTTTCTTTGACTTTTCTCGTGTCCGTCTTCTCCATTTTGGGCCACTTGCACCCTTGTGCTTTTCTTTACCTTCTCTCACTTTCCGCTCCGATCAGTCTTTTGCTCGCTTTCCACTCCGATCTGCTTTTCGCTTTGCTTTCTGCTCCTTTGGGTCAGTTTCATACTTTCTGCTTCGCTTTTGCTTTTAGCTGCACCTTTGGCCTTCTTACTTTCTGCATTGGTCTTGCTTTCCGCTGCACTTTCAGCCTTTACACTTTCTGCTTCGCAATTGCTTTCCGCAGTGCTTTCATCTTTTACACTTTCCTTTCCTTGCAATTCTATGCCGCTTTTACTGTCTGTGCCTTTCTCCCGCTCCGCTCTCATCCAAAAGCACGCTCCAGAGTTTATCTCACATTCTCCAGGAAGCTCACCGGGCAGAGTCGCATTGAGAGGCGGTTCCTCCAGGAAATTCGGGTTGAGGGCACAGTCTAACCACCTGACCCTCAGTCACTCTTGGCGTCAGCACTGGCCCCAAGGGAACAAGCACTCTCCTGAACCTGGTTGGCAGAATGCAGGCTGCACTTCTCCGGCTCCCTGGAGGCACAGCTCCCTCGCCACGCTGCAGCTTTTAATCCACACCGGGCCAGAGTCTCTGCACGCCGTCCTCATCCAGCCTGCAGCTCCTGCTTCTCTCTGCTTCTGGGCTCCTCCGGTCCAGACGGCATCTCCAGCTTGCTCATTTCTGTGTTCACAACTACACCTTTTATAGTGAACAAACAAGTCAGGTGTGAGTAGTTACTATTGAATGCCTGACCCTGCCTGACTATTAGTGGGACAACCCGAGTTCTTTCTAGGATAGGTTCCCTTACTTTCCCCATGTTATTCCTATGGGTAATCTTTACTGATCTTAGTGGTCTTCTCCTCATCTCAGTATTAGTTGGAAATGGGGAGGGGGAGATGGGATGAGATTGTAAACATCCCTTTGAGGTTAAGGGCAAGAGAAGTGTAACACAATCTAGATTGAGTTCTAATCGCCTTATCAGGGTACTGACAAGAGGTATAAGAAAATCTCCTGATTCGTTCTTCACTTAAGGAGGAAGTTGTCCCCTTCTTTATGTCTGCCGATGGCTAATGTGTATAGGGTTCTAGGTGGTATTCCCTATGATTTGGAGAGTATGAATAGATCTTGTTCTCATTGCTCTGATCTTGTGTTACTTGCGCCTTCCTCCCTCTCCCTCTTGGCTAATCAACTATTTACGGTCTCGCCCTGGGGTCAGAACGGATAAAATGAGATCCAAGGATTTTGCTGCCTAGATTTGGGTCTTGGGAATCAAGATATCCCGAAGAAGGCATCTGGGACTTTCTCCTCCACTGCAGTCCTGTTAGAATACTGTGTCTCTCCTAGAGTATTCTCCTGATGGTAACCCTCGGCTCCCCTACCCAGGTGATCATCCCTCGCGTGTCCACCACCAGGGTTGGGATCCAAAAGCGATGGCCCTCCCCTGGCCACCCGAATAGAGGATTCTCTGGGTTTACATGGGAAAATACCTCCAGGTTTCTCACAGTATTTTTTTTTTTCTACAGCCAACCTCTTATAGCACTCGGCGTTGCTCTGTGTGAGGGATGCTAATAGCAATTAAGAATGATTGGCATCTGGTGCCAGGATTTGGTCAGACGCATGTGTGGGCCCGTTGGAAATGAAAATCAAAGAGAAACACCTCACATGGTGCCGACATGTTATTTGTAAAGGTTTATTAGAATCCTGCCTCAATTCCATTACATCATGTTTAGATGTTTTAGCTGAACTGTAATGAAGTATGATGAATGCATACTTATAGGTGGTGGGCGACTTAAATTCCTTTCGTTTGGACGGACACTTATGCCTCATATTCAATATAAAAAGTGCCAATCAAGAGCTTTAGAGACACATGCTCTCAAGTGATCCCTCTTTTCAACACGTACGGTTTACGTAAACCAAATGGAAACGTGAGGGTTGATAGCCTGCAGGTCCGTACATAGTGTAATTAGGGCCATTTTTCATACATCAATTATATCTCGACTTCATGGAAAATGTACACACAGTGTGGCCTCTTAGAAGTGGTAAGAACCACACCAAGTGACCACAATTGGTTGTCAGCCTATTGAGATGAAGTTAGACAAAGCAGAAACAATAATTTCTCTTCCTTTAGGAGTTCCACTAATGGTAATTATGTCTTGTGGCGTGCCAATTAAACTGAAAAAATACTTGTAAATGAAAGGTTTTGGAGGACACCAACATGTTCTGAAAAGAGGAATTTAGTATGGCTTATGAAATTGAATACATTTGTTTGCGAGACAACGTCCTCCGTTTGGTTAACAGGTCGCATAAACAAGTCACTATAAATCAGATATGATGAGGTAGCAGCCTATAAAAACTCATTTAAGAACTTTAACTCACTCTAACCTCACAGTTTCATCCTATGTGAGAGCAGTGACGATTTTAAAAGCACAATATAAGATCTGGCTGAGATTTCATGAATTCTAAAATGTTTAATAAATATAGTGAATAATATAAGTTGTGTAAAAACAGTACTCAGAATTTTGTACATTTATCAACAAGAATATGGAGAACGATATTGCCCAAATTACCCAATAGGGGAAAATGATTGGATCTCCCATTTTGGGAAACTATGCAGCACACCTAGGGATAATCAGTCTAAACTTCCTAAGTGTTCGTCATCTGCCTGGTCTCAGTACATTAACCAAAAAGAGTGAGATGTCAATTACTAACTCTAAACATTCCCAATCTCTTGGGCCTTGCGGTTTGTCCAAATAGGCTTTTAAAAGTTCCCCAAAATTATGGGTGGAGTTTGCACTACCCCTTTTCAAACAAATAATCTCTTAGTGATATTTTCCCCATCGGTTATGTGGTCCACAGTGTGCCTACCTTTAAAAAAGGGAACAAGTTAAATGCAGAAAAAGAACAATGGCACGTTTAGATGCCAGTAGCAAAATCTTTCTGTGCTTTGTTCTTAAAGACTTGAAAAGTGGTATGTGGAAGCAGGTGGAATCGCAAAATTACAAACTGGTTTCTGAAAATATCTTGGGACACAGTTGAATTGTTATATAGTCTCCTGCTTACAGAAACAGGCTTGGAAAAAGAACTCCGCGAACATGGATACGTGTGTTGCGTAAACCAGTGCCGATCTGGAAATAAGCTTGATGCTTGGGGTCCCCCTTGTGACTACTTAAGCATTCTTATAGTATGTATGGCACTTCATCAAAATAATAAGACACTTATTGTGAACTGAATCTGGGGAGTGTCCCCCTCTACATCACTATCTTAGAACATTAATGAGCTCATACAATGTCCCTCCAAAATTAGGAAATGTGCAAGTCTAATGGCTCACATATGCCGATGGATGTTCCTTTTGATCATACATGGATAGGTCTTCAGCAAGGAAAAAATGTAATACACCTATTTTAAGGAGAACGTTTAGAGGTTATCATCAAGATGAAAATTATACAATGTTCCAATCGCAGAATAATACCAGTACCAAGTTGAATTGGGTATTACAAGATCAAAAGATTGACGTAATTACCCACCGGAAGAATTTGGGCTCTATCTTTGACAGGCTGAATTTATCTTGATCTTCTCCCTTCTAAAGTGGAAAATAACTTTCTTTTCTTCACAAATGAGATTAGTTAGAAGATCTTGCGTCTTTTTTCAGTAGTTCCTCTGTTGACATACATATAGGAAAGCTTGTATCATCAATCACTTATGCTTTAGAACTGCAACATTAAGACAGCTGGGAGATGTTATCCAAGATGGAGGGCTTGCTTTGGAAAAACGTTTTAAACTATCGAACTATGTACCATCTGCCGTTATCAGATCTAAACTTGGCCTGCTTCTTATAAGTGCGCATGTCCAACAGAATCTATCATTAGAAAGGAAGATTCTTCTTCCACTTTCAAACTATTTGTACGTTAACTTAATGGTGTGTATGACTAAGTGGATGTGCTAGGGTAAAAGATGTTGCACAGCAACAAACATTTTGAAATATATGGCAACAAATAGTAATACTCTTATTTCCAACCCGAGTATGTAAAGAGAAGGCTTTGGGGCGTGGACTGGATCAAGACTTTAGACTCCTTAAATTGATATAAGCTATACAGGCATAAGTCCTTTGTGGTGGAGGTTGATTTTTTCATCATCAGAACAGTTGTGGTTTAGATTGCTTCCTGGAACTCAATCCATTTACTATTGCAGTGGTTAGGTATACCTAAATCAGGTACGTTCCCAATTTCTTGTATATGGGGGATCAGGGAACTAATGTCATAAGAGATACGAACAAGAAAATGAGACTGATTACCCCTCTTTACGCTTCTATGCCACTAGAACATTGTTAACACATTTAACACATATGGACAAATGTACTTATATTCCGCATGTAGGAAGTGGTAGAATACACACTAAAACTATGTAAAAAACGTGATTTATTAGGTTTAAATTATATCATTAAAAGTTTTTTGAGAGAGTTATCACAAGAACAGAATTCGACAACATACCGTCATGATTTGACGCTGATAAAAAGGCTCAAAACAAAGAGCCATCAAAACATTTTAGAAAACACAGGGAATAATTCTGACAGTACTACGTAAGAATCACAAAAAATTCTCAGAGACAAATTATACAATTGTAGAGAGAAAAACAGTTATTTGCTGTGGGTGTCTTGGATGGTTGACATGTTTCGGACTGCTTAAATATTTTGGACACTATCCCTACTGTCGTATAGCTTAGTAATTGAAGGCCATCTTCAGAACAATGATTTCTTCACAAACACTCATAGCTTCTTTTTACCCCTGCAGAAAATGTTTCGTAAGGCAGTATCATTAGACCAAAGTAATCGCGGTGGATCAGTCAGAACAGAGTCACCTATGGCAGGTAAGGCAAAAGGTCCTTGTGAAGCCATGTGTTGGATCGTGTTTGACTTGTTCTTGCTTTGATGTTTTAAGGAACATCCCGGCTCTGTGTTTTTTTCCTGCAAACTTCATTTTATGGACAGCTGATATGTACACCTTGTGTTTGGTACAAGTTGTGTGTGGCGCTCATATGTAAAACCCTTATATTCATCCTTTTTTATACAGCTCCTTTTGCACACCTCAAATCTGTTTGTGTTGTCCATAGCCTCCCTGTACTCCCTAAGCCTAATATTGCTTAAGCTCAGTTCATCGTTTTCGTCCCAGTTATTTATTATTTGCGTTGCTGGTGTACAGTTTTTATGCATTTCCAGTGTAAGCACCATCCTCTACAAGAGTCTTGTTTATCTTTCAAAGATTTCAGGTCAGTTAGTTCTACTTCTCGTTTCTGTCCTTGTAGCTACAATTTTCTAATATCGGTTTCAAGGTCAAGGCTCTTAGTTCTTCACTTTGTAAAGTGTTCTTTGTGAGAGCCAAATCATTAGACTCTCTGCGTCTACTAACATATGCCCAAGCATTCTTTTGCTGTGTTACCAGTCTTATTCCATCCCGTTTCTTGAGTCCAGTTAACTTTTCTGTAATCTTATCTTTTCTGCCTCTCACTGCTTTTGGAGGAGCTGTCATTTTGTATGTATGTTATTCCAGTCCGAAGGTGTGAAGTTAGTGCGCTTCTAAGTGTGCCTTCTTAGTTAAGATGCCATAAAACACCTGATGGAGAGAGAACACTTCTGGACTGTTAGGCAGAATTATATGCAGTACTCTTTGGGAACACCACACACAATTAACACTACAAGTGACAGTACAAATTCACCTTTGGTACAAGCCTGTACTACACAGTAAAAGTTGTAGCAAAGGCGGAGCAGCCAGACTCATCTCAAAAGCAAGTGAGCAGTATTCATATTTACACAAAGGACAGCTATTACTATGATTCAAACAAACACTGACTCAAGGTTTCTGAGTAAAAGAATATACATTTATTTACACATCAGTTGTATAACATTTCACTAAAGTAAAGCAGTTAAAAAAAAAAATCACACTCTTATACACCCCACCACTCCCAATAGTTTCCAGACAAGTTAATCTCACAAAATGAAGTGGGAGCAAAATGGCACTCTAGTAATTAAAAAGGGAGGGAAAGACAAAGTTAGGCAGAATTTGAGCAGCACCAACAGGTAAGTAAGCACGGCAATCTAGAAAGGAGGAACAACAGTGATGGAATCAAATCAAATAGGCTTAGGGCCAAAGTCAATAGGAAAAAAGTCTTTTGCTCAACATCACACAGTTCAGGGTAGTTCGCGGTTAAGTCTTTGCCAAGAGTTCCGGGCGAAGTTGGTCGGCAGAAAAGTTAGTTTGAAGAGCAGAGAAGGACAAGCCCTAGGATTGGCGAAAGGTTTCACACACCTTCACCGCGGCTGGACGAAACAAACAACCGGATTTGCACAGTACCTTTAAATGGAGAAGAAGCTGTAGCTGAGGCAGACGTTCCTGGCAGTTCCTGCAGGCTCATGGTTCCTGAAGCGACTGTCGGACTGACATGAAGTAGGAAGACTGGAGGGTCCTGCACTGCCCAGGGAAGAAACCAGCAGCAGAGCAAAGCAACAAATAAAAGGTGCGCTCCTTAAAACCAAAGCAGGGTCCGACCTTCCTGGCAATACGGCCCACTGTAGCTCTGTACAGCAAATTCGACCAGAGGAGGGAGTCCTGGCTTGTAGTTTGGCCGAACTGGTTGGTCCCACCAGCTCAGGGGAAGAAGATTCCGGGAGGATCTTCTCTGTCGTTGGAGTTCGAGGATTCGGACCTGCAGCAGGGCTTCACCGGGCGGTTCAGTCGTGGTAGGGGTCCTCTTCGATCAGCTCCTCATCAGTTCTTTCGTTCCAGTGGCGACTCTGCCTTTCCAGCCCCAGAGACCTGCTTTTTATGCAGTGTCCCCCATTCACGCAGTCTGGCAGTCAATCACACAGCAGGGTGGCTTGTCCTGGCCGGACAGTCACCTAGCCAATCAAACAGGAGTGCGACTTGGGTTACCAAGGGAACCCATGGTAGGGGTCCTAAAACCCCTCCCTCACATCCTGCTTACTCAGACTTTCAGGCGCCTAAGGAGGGCTTCTGTGTAGAAGCCCACGAAGAGACAGTGAACAAAGGAACCAAATCTGAGAAAAACACGAGAAACACATTTTCAAAAAGAAATGGTGAATAAACCCAGCTGGAACCGTATAAAAACGTATATGGTCTAGCGGGTTTAAGTTCAAAGCTACCAAGATAGCCTACAACAATACTAAGGTTATTTAAGGTAACCGCGGTAGGAAAAATAGGGTAGTTACCACTGCGCCCAGCCAAGTCTTGATGAAAAGGGAGCAAAACAATGCTCCAAGAGAAACAGACAAAAATGGATAAGTATTAACCCTTTACAGTACTCCATTTAAGATGGTTTGTACTGGGTCTGTGGATTTAAATAGACTAATAAAGTCAATGGCAACTTTACATGTCCTGGGAGACAGTAGTCAGTCCCAGAAAATTGAGTCTGAGTTGGGAAGACTAAAAGACAACCCTGTGTCACTGCACTGAAGAAGCTGTGTAACACGCAGTATTTTTACTGCCTGTGATGATGCCTGTGGAGAAGGTAAGGCTCGACGGTTTATGAACATAAAAATGTTAAACACACAGCAAAACACATGTAAGAGTTGGAAAAAAGGGCTCACACTCTTACCAGGTGAAAAAATGAATCCTAGAAATCCAGCAAAGCTGCTGAGGGACTCAGTAGGTAAGGGAAATTAGCCATTCCTGAGAATTCTCCCTAACATGGACTTTTATCAAAGACCAGCAGTCTTCAAACTGTGGGGCTGGCCGGCAGAGGGGGTCCCGAGGAATGTCCAGTGGGGAAAATTAGGTTCTTTAAAAAGGGATTACAGTGACTGGTTTAATAGAAAATATGAGCAGTTCTAGTTTGTGGGTGCCTCGGAAACAATATTTTTACTCGATGGGGGTGGGGGCGCTCAGTGTATAAAGTTTGAATAAATCTGCCTTAGACAGAGGATGAGTAACTAAGAGAAAATGAATGCACACTGGCTACGGATCTCACTCAAGAATCAGGCAAGCCATGCTGATGGAGAAAAATAACACTACCATTTCCTCAATTAAGGTTTGCCTATGTTGCTCTACTTCAGATTCTCCAATTACTTTATCATTTCTATTTTGCACTTGACCTCACAATTTGTTCCATCTTTACTCCTCTATTCCTGGAGGTCTCGTATCTCATTCAGCCTTGCACTCCAAACAAGCTTTTACTCAAGCCTATCATGCAACTATCAAAAAGCCTTCTCTTCGGTTCTGTACATATTCTGCATAGTCTTCCACACGCAAAACAATCTCTACAACCAAATTACCACGTACCTGCAAAGTGAGTAAATGAGAGAAACCTTTATTTTGGAAAAATAAAATCCATAAAAGATAAAAACAGAATATGCATACAATACCATAAAAATAGTAATTTGATAAAAAAAAAAACAGATCTATAAAATATAAGAACAATCTGCACATCAGCAGCATGCCAATCATATTTAGCAGTTCAGAACTAAATGTTATACACGTTCAAATTCCCATATCCATCATCTTTTGAGATCTTTTATGTAGAAATGCAGACACAATATTTGCTGTAATGCCACCTCCTAAGTCAAACACATAAAAATAGCCCCATTTCATTTTTCACAAATCTATCTAATTAATTGTTAATACTGACCACTAATCTAACATGATATAAAAAGAACCTTTAAGACCATAGCTCAACTAGATATTAGTTTTCCATCAACTTTTTCTTTGATCAAAGTCTCCAAGTATTTCTGATAAATAGTGACAAAGACCAGGCTATGGCAGGGGATACTGCATCAGCATTGAGTACTGGGCTGGACGGTACTCTGTAAAGCCCCTACCATTGAGTAACTGAACCAAGTGCTGCCTCCTAAAATGGTCATACTCAGGACAAAAGAGGAGAAAGTGTGCCATACCCTTGAGGTAGGCCTGACAAATTGGACATTTAGCCTTTAGGCTTCGTCCCGACCTCTTGCTTAAGGCCTCACCCAGTAATAGGCACTCAAAACAGGCTCTTGTGATGGGCAACCTCAGAAATGTATAGTTGGAACAGATAAGATAGTCCTTAATGGTGTTATCTGATATAATCATCAGGCGTCTATTTGTGGGTTTCATCATCTCTTGAGTTTCTCTGGCCTCAGAAACCATTCCTTTATTTTCTTTTTAGCAATACGGCATCCACTAATATTTATTTGAGTTGAATTATCAAACAGGTTGATAGCATCAATATTACCCAACATCTTCCTTAAATCTCTCTCCTCTGCAGGTGGCCTCTTATGGAATGGCCTTCCTACCCCTCACAAACTCGAGCAGGACCACCTCAGATTCTGGAAGAAGCTCATGACATTCTTTGTCGCTTCTGCTTTCTCTCTCTCTCCCTTGTTGACCTATCTGTTCTGCTGTGCTGGCTGGTTACCTGGCTACCCTCAGATCCTCTACGAGTACCAGGCTCCTTCACGACCTGTAGCACCTGCACTGCCTCCGGGTCTTCCGCACACTTCAGGGCTGTATCTGTAACCCTACAGCCCCCTACCTACTTGCACTTACTGAGAGCCGTCCTGGATGCACTTATTCAGGGAAATGCTACCCTAATTGCACTTCCCCCTTCCCTTCACCTGGCACTTCTCCTCCCCCTGCCCCCCTGCACTTGCACGATCTGAATGACAAGGCCTAGTAAGAGTGTTTGTCTTGTCCTCCCTTTGTCTCCCCCCTCCTTGTCTTGTCGCTCCTAGAAACACTTGTGTACAGGCGCGTTATAAACGACTCATCACATCATATCATATAATTTTAGTCAGCCATCCAATTATATTCCTATCCTTTTTCCCCCAGCAGGTATTTTAACAAAGTATGGGTTAGCATAGCCATCAGGTTAGACCATACACTATGCCACAAAAAGGTGGGTTCCAGGGTCAATGAATCCCAAAGGAAACTCAACCCTAGCTCCCTATGCATAGCAAAGTTCGGTGCAGAAATTGTGAGGCCTAAGAGCTTTTTTTTAGAAAATTGTTTTCCTCTTTTTGCATCATTTTGTTATCCCCAAAGCCCCATATTGCTACACTGTATCTAGTTGCCCCAAGATGTGAGCATTGCAGACCTTTTTTTTTTAAATTTCAATTTTATTGATTTACAGGTTTGAAATACAGTTATCTTGAGAGCATAAACAAAAAGGAAAAAACGTGTGGAGAGAGAGAAGTCGTATAAGACCACTTAGGGTAATAACAAAGACACCTCAGAAAACCCACCCTCCCCCCTTCTTTCTGTGTCCAAAACGAAAACAAGATAAGCTGTCTCGAATCATGATATAGTCTTTGCAGAGTTCGGGTGGCAACATTAGGCATGAGTATACATCGTAAACAAGTACAGCTTGTCTCATGTACAGGCATCAGATCAGATACGTTATTGGGATCATACTTGAGCATTATGCACACAGTCTCTCATGTGATGTATTTGGCATGGAATTCTGCCCATTCATTTTCAACAGAAGCACCACGTCCGTGTAGGGCAGCGGTCAGATTCTCCATTCTGAAGATGTTTCGGGCGACGCTCACCCACTCCGTCTTGGTGGGGAGGGTTGGTCTCTTCCAGGTCATCGTAAGACAGGCTCTTGCGGCCAATAAGAACCCGAGAATCATCTTGGGGGCTTTTAGAATAACTACTTCTTCCTCAATTAGACCGAAGAGTATCAGCAGGGGGTGTTTCTCCCTTTCTTCTTCATCTAGGTCCTTAATCCAGCTGAGAACCTCATCCCAGTAAGCCTGGACCTTATTACAGCTCCACCACATATGCCAGTAATCTGCAGTTTGGCCACAACCTCTCCAGCATTGCGGACTGGCTCCCTGATACTTTCTGGCAAGTCGGAGCGGGTCGTACTGCCACCTGTAGAGAAGCTTGAGTGCGTGAAGTTTGTACTGACATGATATCGATGATTTGGCCGTCTGCCTACATATGCGCAACCATATCTCTTCAGAGAGGAGTCTACACAAGTCGGTTTCCCATCTTTTCCGCAGTTTGATTGAGGGGGCTGTGTTGACCGTTATCAAGGCATTGTACATAGAGCTTATCAGGCCTCTAGAGCCTGTGCACGTATCCAAGATTTTTTCAAAAGGCGTGAGATCTCTCTGTAGTTGCTCCTTCCATTTCTCCCGCGAGATTACTCCCTTCAGTTTTAAGTATTGGAAGACAGATAGTGGACCTATGTTGAGTGCTTCCTCGAGTTCTTGTATAGTTATGAAGGTCTTGTTTCTCCATAATTGGCCAGCTCGTTCAAGTCCGGCCTCATACCATGTCTGGTAACTCAGTGGTTCGGGTATGTCGTCGCGTATTCCTGGGACCCATAGATGTCCTAGAGCAGAGGGCCAGGTCGTGATCCCTTTCATGTCCTTATTCGGTGTCCATATTGCCCAGATGGTCCAGAGTATGGGATGATTCTTGATGCTGTTCCGCAGTTGGGGTCCGGGGACCCATAGCCATTCTCCAACAGTATATGGACGAAGGTGGAAATTGTCCAAGGCTATCCATTGTAGGTCTGCCTGCTGTCTTAAGTGCGGAATTATTATTCGCAGCTGGGCCGCTTTGTATTATGACTCCAGATTAGGGAGGCCTACTCCCGTGTCGTCTTTCTTGAGATGAAGTAGGGATTTGGGGACTCTCGGTTTTTTGCCTTGCCACAGAAAGGCAATCAGGGATTTCATTATCCTTGTGAAGTATTCTTTGGGTATTTTTATAGGGAGCATCTGGAACAAGTACAGGATTTTAGGGAGAATCACCATTTTAATGGCATTTAAGCGCCCCAACCATGAGATTGTGAGTTTGGTCCATTTCTCCAATCATTTCGTAACGTAAGGGCCATGGGAGGGAAGTTAGCTAGATACAAGGCGTCGGGATCCCGGGTGACGTTGATGCCCAAATATCTCAATGTAGTTAGGCTCAATTTCATCCCTAGGGGGCAAATCTATCCTCTTCGTTGTCTCTGCTGTCAAGCGGGAGCAGGATTGATTTTTCAGTGTTGACTTTGAAGCCTGCCATCTGCCCATATTCTTCAATAATGTTTACTGCTGCCGGGATGGACTCAAGTGGATCAGTAAGGTGATGCAATATGTCATCCACGCAGAGGCCCAGCTTGTATTCTTTGTCCCCTACCCTGATCACTCGGACCCTGTCGTCTAGTCTTAACCACTGTGCCTATGGTTCTAGGCACATGGCAAACAAGATGGCGGACAGTGGGCATCCCTGTCTTGTTCCTCTTTCCTTTATGGCAAGGCAGTGTTTCGGGCCGAGGCCCACCTCAACAAGGACCTTTTCCAGAAAGTCCCAGTTCACCCTGTCGAATGCCTTTTTGGCATCTAAAGACAGGAGGGTCGGATCCCCCGGCATGTTCTGTGCTTCGTGTATCAGATGGAGAGTTTTCCTCATGGTGTCTGCACCCTGTCTTCCCATCACAAAACCAACTTGGTCCGGATTTACCAAGCATGGTAAGTGGGCCTCCAGATGTGCCGCTATGTCTCTTGCATATATTTTGGCGTCTATATTCAAAGGTGATATGGGATGGTAAGATCTGCATAGTTTCGGGTCCCTGCCTTCTTTAGGTATGACCGTGAGCAGAGCTTGTGTGAGGGACAGAGGTGCTCTACCTGTTTCAAAGATTTTGTTGAAGAGTGTTGTTAGAAAGGGCACAACGTACCTGGAGGCCGACTTATAGAAGCCAGGGATGAACCCATCGTCTCCAGGCGATTTCCCCCTTTTGAGCCGCTTGATAGCGTCTGCGACCTCTTCCTCAGTGACCGGAACGTCGAGGGTGTCGGTTTCCGCATGTGTCAATGATGGTAATTTGGTGTCTTTGAGGTATTCGTCTATGGCACGTGGGGGGAGAGGCGTGTCACAGGTATACAAGTCTTCGTAAAAGAAAGCGAAAGCCTCGTGAATGCCTTGGGGGGTAGTTTCTGTAGTGTTCAGGAGCGTGCCATCAGTCCTTTCTAGGACATCCACCAATCTCTCTGCTCTCTGTATGCGAAGCCTAGCTGCTAGAAGGGCATCTGCTTTATCACCTTTTTCATAGTATTTTTGCTTTAAATACTGCAGGGTTTGGGTTATTTTGCCAACTTCCAGTATTTTCAGTTCTTCTCTGAGTTCTTTGGCTTCACTGATATATCTTGACCTTTCATGGTGGTTTGATTGGGCTTGCCTCTCTACCGTGCACAATTTTTCTCTGATTTTTTTTTTCCAACAAGGTGCGCTCTCTTTTTGCAGGCTCCTTCTCTGATAAGGATGCCTCTCCATGTGGCTTTGGCTGCCTCCCACACTGAGGTTCTTGCTAACTCCCCGGTGTCATTTGAGACAAAAAACTGTTTGATTTCGTTCTCGAATTCATCTCTGAATGCCGTGTCCGTCCATAAAGAGTCATTGCACCTCCACTTTGTATTCCGGGGAGTTTGCCTTACCCATCGCACCTCTGCCAGGACCATGTCGTGGTCTGACCAGGAGATCAGGACTATATCCGCAGCCAGGGTTTCTCGCAGAAGGCCCTCTGAGAGCAATAGTTAATTCTTGTGAGAGTTTCATGTGGGATGGAACGAAAGGTGAAGCCACTTACCGTGGGGTGGAGGTGACGTCAGCTATCCGTTAAGCCGAATGTTGAGAGAGTTGCTTTCATATCAGATTCCACACTTGGTTGTGGGGGCTGAAGTGCGTCTGTTTTACTTTGCATGTCTAGTGAGCTGTCCATCCACATGTTGAAGTCACCTCCAAGGACTGTTTGCCCTTGTGCCATGCAGAACACTTTTTCAATAGCTTTATGAAGGAATCTTTTTTGTCCATGGTTGGGAGCATAGACCGTGGCTAGGGTGACAGGCATGTCCTGTATGAGTCCGGTTATTATCGCAACTCTTCCCTCCGTGTCTACCCAGGTGCTTTGGAGCGACATACGGAGGCTCTTTCGTACCAGTATCCCATCCCCTGCTTTTTTTGAGATTCCAGAACTCCGCAGGGAATGTCCAATAGTTCCGCCTGGGATTGCTTTTTCTTTTCCCCTCAGATAGTGTGTTCCTTGGAGGAATAGAATGTCAATGTTGGAGCGCTTGAGTTCTCTAGCTACCAGCGATCGCTCCGTGGGGGAGTTTAGGCCCTTCGCATTGAGTGTGCATATGCATAGTTTGTCATTGTTTAGTATGATTGCCATCAGAGATTTTCGACGAGGACAATGCTGATCCCTGTACCTGTTGTGAAGCTTCTAAGAGCTTGTGTTGCCGTTTGATTGCTGTGTGCATCTTGCCTTTGGGAAGAAGAAGAGTCAATTCAACATTTGTCTGGAAATGTGCACCTGCTCTGCAAAAAGAACCTGTAAAAGTCCAACGTTTTCACCCCTATGCCCCCCACCCTCCAACAACAGAGTGGCCCATTGTAGGGTCACTCGCACCCAACCCCCTTTGCGGCGTCCGATTCAGCTGAGTTAACATCACTCAGCCGTTATCGAACCACCAGTATGAACCGCACAACATTGGGTCCTGTATTCATAAAACCACAACATTGTAGACCTTTTTTTATTATATTTAAAGGTGGCTGCTTATGTAGTTTCATGAACCTAGCAATCCCCCCAATCGATTGTTTCGTGAGGGAGGCCTGTTTAATAGAGGGGGCGTCCCCAGTGAATTTCTCGTTGAAGCGAATGTCAAGATAATCAAACTGGATCGCTCTAGAGACCAAAATCAAAACATAAGAGGTGACGGCTGGAAGGTTTTGGATCAATCTAAACCTCTGGAATTACTCTAGGCAACCCTCCAGACCATTGTTCTTCGTCTGCCAAGCCATTAAAAAAGGGGAAAAACAATATGCAAATCAGGCATGGTTCCACCCCAAAAAGGGAAGCCCAGCACTGTTGGGTCACAACCCTTCCACGCGAAAACACAAGCATCCCCAGACATGTTTCGGCCTCATTGGCCGTCACCAGTGAGGAGTAGCTTGGGTCTTTAGGCCCAGCAGGCATTTGATCCACGTCTGGGCATATCCACCTACTCGGGGTGACAAAAGCAAAACAAAAGCGGTGATGGCTGGAAGGTTTCAAATTAATCTCAACCTCTGCCATTGCTCTGGGCAACCCTCCAGACCATCGTTCAAGAATGATGGTTCGGAGAGTTGCCCAGAGCAATGCCTGAGGTTAGGATTAATTCCAAACCTTACAGCCATCACCTCATTTTGCATCACTCTAGAGAGCGCAGTCGCTTCCCACCACACCAAAGGGGATTTATGGTTTTGTTTTTTTGCACAACGAACAAGTTACTTTCTTACCTGGTAACGTTCTTGCGATGGGATGTTCCTCCGACGTATTCCATATCTATGACAGTAATCACCACAGCTGTGCTGCCTCGGAATTATTTTATGGCATAGCCGTCCTGCGTCGATGACATCGATACGCTGTCCTCGAGGGCCTCCGTCGAGGGTTGACATCACCGGATGTTATATCTAGGACGCACGGCGCCCGTAGCCTCAGTTGTAGTTTTTTCCCCAGAACGTGTGGCACCAATCTCCTGCCAGTATGACTGCAGAAAGCCTTGAGGAAACGTAAGCTGCACTCGCATAAGAAATTCTGTCGAGGGGCAGGCTGGGAGGGTGCGATGTGGAATACGTCGGAGGAATATCCCAACGAAAGAACGTTAACAGGTAAGAAAGTAACTTGTTCTTCGAGGGGATTGTGTCCTCCGAAGTATTCCACATCTATGACAGGCTCCCACAGCAGTACCAACGTCTGGAGGTGGGAAAAAGATTTTCAAATTTTAGAATGCCCAATCAAATTAAAGAATAGAGGACTGCCTTACCAAAGGCCAAATCTTGCCCATGGATGGAGTCCAGGGAATAGTGTTTTTACAAAAGTATGGACAGAGGCCCATGTGGCTGCTTCACAATTATTAAGAATGGGAACACCCCTCTGCAGAGCAGTAGAGGCAGCCACACCCCTAATAGAATGAGCCCGTAAGCCTAATGTAGGGCCCTTACACGCCAAACAGTAACATTCAGAGATCGTCAAAATGATCCATCTGGACAAGGTCTGCATGGAAACCGCTTGACCTAAACGCCTTCCAGCTTATCCTACAAAGAGCTGATCGTCCACTCTGACCCGGGACATCCGTGAGAGATAGAAACTCAAAGCTCTCCTAGGATGACACCTATGAAGCCTCTCCTGTTCCTTACCAGGATGCGGAGGAGGATAGAACGCCGGAAGAATTACCTTCTGGCTCAAATGAAATTTCGACACAACCTTTGGAAGAAAAGAAGGACGAACCCCAAGGACAACCCTGTCCTTATGGAACACTGTGAAAGGTGGCTTGGTGGAAAGTGCCTGCAACTCACTCACTCTGCGAGTGGAAGTAACCGCAACTAAAAATAGAGTCTTAAAGGCCAACAGTCTCAATGGACAAGAATGTAAGGGCTCAAACGGAGCTCCCATTAGGAACTTTAGAACCAAGTTCAAATCCCATCCCCGCACCTGGAAAGGTGACGGTGGAAACACATTAGTTAGCCCTTTTAGAAACTGAGAAATCAAAGGAATCTTAAAATAAGAACACTCCTCAGACGAGCACTTAAATATTGACAGCGCCGCCAGGTAACCCTTAATGGTACCCACTTGCAGGCCCTTGTGGGCTAATGAAAGCAAAAAAAGACAGAACCACAGGAATCTAACATTGAAAAGGATTCACATTCTGTACCCTGCACCAGTCGCAGAACTTTCTCCAACGGCAACGGTACAGGGATTTTGTTGCTGGCCTTCTGGCCGAAAGCAACACCTTCATCACGTCTTCAGGGAGGTCCCAATCCTTATACCTCAACCTTTCAGATACCAAGCATGAAGGCTGAGAGACTTCACCTCTGGATGGAGAAACCAACCCCCGCACTCCCATGAGAGCAGATCGTCTCGATGGGGAAGACGGCGTGGAGAGCAGATGGACATGTCGAGAAGGTCCGGGTACCATGCTCTCCTGGCCCATGCCGGAGCAATGAGGATCATTCGGGAACCGAACCTCCGTAACCTCTGCAACACTTGAGGAATGACGGGGACTGGAGGAAACGCGTACAGCAGTGGGAAGGACCACCTGTTAGGCAGAATCCTATGCAGTTCCCTTAGGGAGCACTACAGAAGATTAAGACTACAGGTATAAGCAATAAATTCCCTTTGGTATCAGTCTGTACCACAAAGATTTAGTTGGTAGCTGTGGCTGAGCAGTGAGACTTATCTCAAGAGGGAGATGAGCAGTATTCAGGGTTTACACAATAGGACTACAGTACTATGGAACAAGGAAACACTGACCTAAGCTTTGTATCAAAAAGAATATATATATTTATTTTACACACTCAAGTTCACACACAATTCACTATCATCAAAGCAAGTTAAAACAGTCAAGAAAAGTATACACAACTCCCTATTTAAATTGTAGACAAGTTTGAGCAAGAGTGAAAACTGAGCAAAACGGCACAGTGTAAACCAAGCAGAAATGACACTCTAACAATTTCTTCAGAGGGAGGGAAAGGACAAGTCATACAGGGTTAGACTACTAAACACACCAGCAACACTTCCCAATTGGATTGTGAACAAGGTTAGGCAGCGCAGTACTTTAGCATAAGCAATACTTAGGTGAAAAAATGGCACTTCAACAAGATAGAAAGGGGAGGGAAAGGTGGTTATAAGAGTTTAGGTGCACCATCACATCTCTTAGTGAAAAGCAATCTAGAGAATGCAGTTCTAACAGATTTAGCCAGAGTCAATAGGCTTGTGCCAGAGTCAATGGTACAAGGCAAGTGCCCAGGATCAACCGGTTCTAGTAGCTGCAGACAAGTCTTTGTTTAACGATTTGAAAAGGCGGTTGCAGAAGGTAAAAAGATGTTAGACGAAAGGGGCGGCCAGCCCAGAAGGTAAGCAAAGGATTTAAAACACCTTTAACAGTACCCAACGAAACGGGAGGCCTGGCGGAATAATGTACCTTGAAAGTGGAAGAGGCTCCTGCGGTGACGGTAGTTCCTGCAGTTCGGGAGATCCAGCAGAGGAAGAGAGGTTCTCGTCATGGAGGAAGGTTCGAGTTACTGCACTGCCCAGGGATGAAGCCAGCCGCGGTGATGCCAAAACGAAATAAAAGGTACACTCCTTTAAATCGTGGTCGTGGTGGATGGGTGGGTGCCTGGCTATCCGGTCTCCTAGTGCTGGGCACTGGCGATTCGACCAAGGCAGGTCCTGGAAGGTGAATGGCGAACTGGTTGGGCCCACCAGCTTAAGGGAAGAAGACTCTTGCAGCTGAAGATGTTCTCGAGTCGTTGGAGAAAAAGTGGTGAGGATCTGCAGCAGGGCTTCACCGGTGGTTCGTCGTTGCAGATGTCTTCAGCTTCGCTCCTCTTCGGGTTTCTTCATTCCAGTTGCGACATCTTGTCCTCCAGTCCTCAGAGCCCTGCTTTTATGCAGAAAACCCCCCATTCATACAGCCTAGCTGTCACTCACACAGCGGGGTGTTTATCCTGGTGGGATAACACCCCAGCCTATCAGGGCAGAGTGCGACTTGGGTTGCTTAGGTAACCCTGTCCAGGGTGCCTATTTAGTGACAAGAGCATCACCATCCGTCCAGCAGACAAGGGGGGAGCCTTAGTCATTCAGAACACAGCTGACTATGATGCGGAATGTAAGAGACAGCTCCAAGATCATACCACGTATGCCACTTTGGATCACAATCCGACTCTTTCAATCAAACAGAATTTGGAGAGCCTTTTGGCGAAAGCACTCGAATTGGAGTGGATCAATGAGCACACACAAACATTTCTCTTAAAAGATCATCCAAGAATACCTAATTTCTATAAGTTGCCGAAGATCCATAAGGATGCCACTAAACCACCAGGTGGGCCAATTGTCGCAGGAATAGAGAGTATCAACCAACATCTAGGCATCTATATTGACTTCTTCCTGCAGCCTCTGATACAGGAAACCAGTACCAATACTAGGGATACCACACATTTTCTACAAAAACTCAACTCCTTGGAACCTCTGCCAGAAGATTTAATGTTCACTATAGACGTAAAGAGTTTGTACACCTCGATACCTCATGATCTAGGAACTGAAGCTGTAGAGTGGCTTTTGCTAAAAGCTCCAGAGATACGGGCCCAGAAGGAATTCATACTGGCACCGTTACAGTTTATTGCAGAGAACTCCTATTTTCAGTATGGCAACCAGTTTTTTCTTCAAACTGCAGGAACATCAATGGGGGCCACCATGGCCCCCTCATATGCCAACAGCTTCATGCATAAATTTGAAACAGACTACGTACTGAATAGACAAGAATGGAGTAAAGATATCCGCATATGGACGAGATACATAGATATCTTTGGAGTTTGGAAGGGAACCCGAGAGTCCTTTGAGACATTTTTTGAATATCTAAACAGCATTGATCAAAGGATACAATTCACAAGGGAGCTCTCGTGTAACACTATAACATTCCTTGATGTCCAAGTTAAAAAACAACTAACCAGCTACAGCACCACACTATTTCGGAAAATGACGGATCGCAATAATCTTTTGCACCGTCTCAGCTTCCACCAGCCGAGCCTGCTTAAGAACCTGCCATACAGTCAACTATTGAGAGTCAAAAAAAATAGTGAGTGATCCTGAAGACTACAGAGTGCAACAGATGGAGATGAAAGGAAAATTCCTGGCCCGTGGATATAAGCAGAATGAACTTGACTTAGCATCCGACAAAGTTGATGCCTTGTCACGAGAGACTCTATTGTCAGGACAGAATCCCAAGAATAAGAGAAAACTGAAGTCACCGGTATATGTGTCCAAGTTTTCTACACAAAGTAACAAAATTAAGAAAACCATCATGAAACATTGGGATATCTTTAAGAATGACACTCGAGTATAGGATTTGTTCAGCGAAAAACCAGTCTTTGCATATCAACGCAGCAGGAACTTGAGAGACGAACTTGTACAAACAAAACCCACAGCAAAGGAACCTGTCACACAGCGGACTGGAACATTTCCTTGTCTTCACTGTGTTAACTGCAACTTTGTCATGAAAGGGAACATCATTAACCATCCGAGAACGGGACAGAAGATTATGCTTAAGACTAATGGCACATGTGACAGCAGTAACATCATCTATGGCATAAAATGCCCATGTGGAAAGTTCTACGTTGGACAGTCGACACGAACCGCCAAACTGAGGTGGGGTGAACACCGATCCTGTATCCGCAATGCAAACACTAATTCAGCCGTGGCACGTCATTGGGTGGCTAATGGACATAACGTGTCACAGATAAGATTTGTGATTTTGGGGGTGTTAACCAAGAATAGTCCTCATGAGGATTTATGCCAACGTTTGAATCGCACAGAGACATATTGGATAGACAAACTTGGCAGTTTGGTACTTAATGAGGAGATCAATTTTCACTGTTTTCTCTAATTGTATGTTGCATTTTCTGTTTGGAATAGTACCGAGGTGCATGTGGCACCATAACTCAAATGACTTGAATGTTGATGGTTACCTATAATTTGTTTAATACTACTCACATATGAAACTATGATCCATATGGTAGTGCCCTGCATGCTGCGCATCCTGGAGCCTCATCCAGGACCCAAGGTGCCGTCTGTCTGGACGTCACCACTAGCGGCATTAAGGCACCCATAGATATTTCTGTATTGTCTCATTTAGGTACACATGTACGTTGTATAACACAGCCACTTGGTTGGGATTTATGAAACAGCCACTATTGTTGTTTTTTCCGTATGACCTACCTTTTCCTATTTAGATATGGATTCCAGTATTTTTTCTATGTCAACTATTCTCGGTTTTTCAGATTTTTCCCTTTTATATGATTACTTTTCCTAGTATCAGCCCAGGATGCTTGTAAATTACATTTCTGTACCAGACTCAAGCCCTACGGCTCGATTGCAGACACGGATCGCGGCTTGCGCCCTCCACCGAGGAGCCGCGATCACGTGTCCCATAAAACAGGGTTGCCCGGCAACGCGCCGATGCAACGAAGACAGTCTGCTTACAGCAGACGCTGAGGGAACAGCTGCGCTTCGTTTTTAGGAAACGGTAAGCTACTTTCAACGCGGGTTGAAACTAGATGCCTTTAGTCAGGCTCTGTAAGGCCCACTAACACTTACCTTCATATCCACAGACGCTGACTCCGGTACAGCGATCCGTTTTTGAAGTTTAGAATACGCCCTTATTGATTTACCTGTTCCAGGTAATGGACCATTTTCCTTCCATTTTGACCACATGACACTATTGCTCTCCGCAGTACTGATCTGTTTTTCCTTATTTCTTTTCATTCATTTCTGACCTGCCTATTGATTCTGCCTACATCACGACTGGGTATGTGCAACATTATGTTTCCTAATACTTTTGATGCTTATGTTTACAAACACGTGTCTTTTTGGATACATATGGATACTTAGCATGATATGGTTTGAATTACATGTACATGTGATGTTTACATTGATCAGACTTGCCCTGATGAAGGAATTGTTGTATTCCAAAATGCATTGGCATAATATAAGTCTAAGGATGGAGTGACTTGTGGCATACTCTTCCTCACTATAACATTAGTGACTACTTGTTACTTTTTTCTAAAAACTTTGGTTTGACAGATAAAACCAACATTTAAAAACTACTACTATTTGAATTTTTTATGAGTTATCCCTAATGTTCACACTAATTGCATACAGCAAATTGCAACTTACGTAAAACCCGTACTGGGGCTCCAGAGAGCGGCTGTATGATTGGGTATTCCACCTAATCTTTTTGCTTCCACTGTTTTTTGGGCTTGGGTGTCTCCAAACCTTTTTCAGCCGGCTCCTGTACACAGAACCTAATTTCTTTGAAAAGTCATTACATCAGAGACATTTAAGGATATCAAACAAATGAATGTTCCTGTGGTGCCCACTCATATTTGCTTCCTGCCTATTCCCCCTCCCACACATCCCGTCTACCCCAGACTCAGTGGCGCCGAGAGGAGGGCTTCTGTGTAGAAGCCCGTCAAAAGGATGAACAAAGGATCCCTGACCTGGGTTAGGATTTCAGAGAAAGAAATATCAAAGATCTGGCAATAAAAACCTACCAGAGTCAAGTTAATATTAAAATAAACCGGCGGTATGTTAGAGGCTGTCAGTAAAAGTGGAAGCCTCGAACAATGGGAAAATCCCATAGGAAAATACTTGCGGTCGAATATTTTTGGTAGTAACCACTGCCACCAGCCAGAAATTTTTGAGAGAGGGACTGTACGGTACCCTCTCGAAAATGAACACCAGGGTAAAACTATTAACCCTTCCCAGTACCTCCATAGTAAGATGGGTTGTACTGGTTTAGTTCATAAAAATGGACTAGTAAAGTCAATGGGGACTTTACATGCCCTGGGAGACAGTCAGTCCCAGGGTATGGAGTCTGTTTGGGGGTCACTATGACACCCCTGTGTCACTGCACTGAGGGTGCTGGTTAACACATGTGTATAAAGATGGTTCCTATGAGGGTGAGATAAACCCCATAGACATTAAACACAAATAATAGCCTAGAACACACATAGAAAATATGCCCAAGAGTGGGAAAGAGTCTCGCTCTTAGCAGGAGAAAAACAAAACCCTTCAAATCCAGCAAAGCTGCTGAGGGACTCTATAGGTAAGGGAAATTACCCATAGAATGAGAATTCTCCCTAACAAGCAGCGACTGGATCCCATCAAATGGTCATCCCATTCCATCTTTGTACATCAGTCATCTAACCTCAGTAGCCCCTCGCACAGCCCCGCCAGCCGACGTAGCCAGAGTCATGGGGGATTTCCACCCGCTCCGCAGAAGTACATGCATGTCCAATTTGGAGGACATTTATGAAGAGGAAGGCAACCCTGTCTCCTTCAGACTAGAACCCCTCCCTCCAAGGGTGGTGAGCTGCTTTCCTGAGGAATTTTAGGTTGAACAGGAATACCTAGTGGCTCTGTTGAACGACTTGTAAGAGTCAAGTAGCCTGGACACCTCACCGAAGGTTGCCATGCTCCCTACGGCTACTCCAGGCAAGCCACAGACTGCGTTTTATGCGCCTGATGGCCAAGGTGGCTACACCTTGATTTTATTTGCCAATTTATGCCTGAAGAGTCAATATGAGCTAACTGACATCCATGACGAGGGCCTGAAAAAGGAGAGCTACTGCCTTTCAGTCAGGCAGTTGACGCGCCAGTTCTTAAACTCAGTGGCATCCCAGCATCAGTGTAATCACTGTTAACTGTGACCTGGCAAAAAAGCACAGGCTGCCACTTTCGGACCCTTGATTTCTTTCCGCCCATGCATCACTGGAAAGTTTGGTAGTCTAGGCCACTATTGTGCAGCTAAAACTCTTGTTTTTTCCATCCTTGACCCTTGACAGGGAAAGCAAGAGGTTAGAACAGTAGCCTTCAAACATCCTTGGTCTGGGTCCATCCCCCCTGAGCAAAATGTGGGCAGGCTGCCCCTCCCAAAAATGCCAAATAAATAGTAAGTCCAAATGGCTATGAACTATTGTGTGCCGTTACTGCACCCTAATCCCAGTATAGTCCCTAGCCTCCCCACTTGGTCCTATCACAGACTCTGGGCTCTCTTATCCCACTCCTAATCCAGTCCGTGGGCTCTCCCTCACCCCGCCACAGACCCTGGGCTCTCCCCACCCTAGTCTCACCAATGTCTCTGGGTTCTCCCCACCCTGCTCCCACCACTATCCCATGGGTCTCCCTATACTGCTCCCCCAGAGTTCCGTGGCTCCTCCCACCCTACTCTCAGCACAGTCCCAGGGGCCTGTCGCGGGCTGGTGATTTTTTTTTAAGTGAAGGGAATAAATATTTCACGAGCATGGGGTCAGGCATGGATTCACATTCTCATGAATATTCTCCATCGTCAGGCTGGGAATCCTCTGTAAACGAAAAAACAGTTTTACTTTCACTTTAAAAGTGTATTTCGGAGGGATTGTGTCCTCCGACGTATTCCTTATCTTTGATAGATCATCTCCCAGCTTGCTGGCCTTGGAATTTTTTTTTCAGTAAAGGGCGCTGCGCGTCGACGTCCCTCGAGCCGATGTCCCTCGATGGCCTCCGTATCGGCGCTGACGTCACAACGCGTATAAATAGACTCGCGCAGCGTCCGTTGCTCAGTTCTGTTTTTCCGCGCTTCGGGGGCCTCAGAATATCGTTGCTCAGTTCTTCAGTCAAATATATCAATATATTCCTCGTGAATACCGACTCGTACTCGATGGCTTCCTCACCCGAACCGACGACTCCACGGTCCAGCTTCAAAAAATGTCGAGACTGTGGAAAGAAAATGTCGTTGACGGATCCTCACAGGATCCGTTTGTGGTGTCTGGGAATCGAGCACCATTGTTCGGAGTGCGAGGACTGCATGTCCATGACGGCGAAAGCCTTGAAGGAGCATAAGGGGAAGCTCGAGAGAGGTAAGGCAGTTAAAACTTCTTTGAAAGTTTCCTCGGCGGAGTCGAGACATTCGTCTCCTCGTCACCATAAGACATTCTCATTCTAGGTCTCGAAACAGTTCCCATCACTCTTCGAGATCTAAGCATTCAAAAAAGAGACGTCGAAGATCCCCTTCCTCGTCTTCCATTTCCCCAAAAAGGGTCTCCTGCCCCACAAAACATAGCTCTCAGGCTAAGTGGGAGGAATTCAGGAAGAAGATGCTAAGCGTCTTCGAGAAAGCGGCCTCCACCCCCTCAAAGACTGCTGAGGGTGATACCCTGGGTGAAAGACCCGAAAAATCAAAAAGCCGCGAGTCGCAGTACCCGGCGAAAGAAGTCACTCGAGAGTGTCACAAACCCTCGAGTAAAGGTAAAGTTGTGTCTTCGACTCCGTCGTCGAAGATCCCTTCGACACATAGATCAGCGTCGTCGACGCCGTTATCGAAGGGTTCTTCGACGCACAAGTCAGTCGAGTCGACGCCGAGAAAGGATAAATCCACGGCCACCTCACAGCCAGTGGCAATGCCCAGAGCCTCGAGCACGAGAATGTCGTCGACAACCTCGAGTAGAATCCCGATACTCTCGAGTTCATCGAGGCCTCTACCACCTTTCTCGACGATATTGTAGGCTATTATGTTAGCCTTAAACTTAAACCCGCTTGACCAAATCGTTTTTCGTTTGGCTCCGGTGCGGTTTATTTGCAATTTCTTTTTGTTAAACTCCTTATTATGTTTTACTTTGCGCGGCAAACTAGGTTTGCTTTCTTTGTTCACTGTCTTTTGGCGGGCTTCTACCTAGAAGCCCTCCTCAAGGCACCTGGGTGTTTAGGTGGGCTGAATGTGAGGGAGGGGTGTAGCCACCCCCTGCACAGGGTATCCTAGGAAACCCAAGTCGCACTTTGTCATGATTGACCGAGGTGGTTGTCCGGGCTTGACAACCCCCCTGCTGTGTGATTGACAGCCAGGCTGTGTGAATGGGGGTTTTTCGCATAAAAGGCAGGTCTCTTGGGCTGGAAGTCAGAGAGTCGCCACTGGAACTACAAGGAACCGACGAGAAGTGGAGGAGAGGTCGACTGCTACAACTACCCCATACCGGTGAAGCCCTGCTGCAGTCCTGAGCTATCTACCCTTCAACGACTAAGAGGAGATCCAGTCCAGAGTCTTCTTCAATTGAGCCTGGTAGGGATAACCAGCTCATCTTCTTCAGCCAGAGGTCGCCTTCGTGGTCGAAATCGCTGCACACTGCTGTAGTGGTCCGGATAGCCACCTGAAGAACCTCTCCTGTTTTTAAGGAGCGCACCTTTTATTCCTTGTCGCTGTTGCTGGCCTCATCCCTGTGTGGTGCGGACCCCCTCATCGTCCTTCGTGCTGAAGCTGCAGGAAAGCGTGGGTCTTTGGGAAACTAACAGGAACAACTGCCGTCGCGCCAGCTTTGTTGTTTGAGAAAGGTACTGTGCCCTGTTTGAGGAATTTTGGGTGAAATCCCTATTTCTCTACTTTAAGGCTTGTCCTTACTTTTCCCTCCTTATAACTTTTGCTTCCAAACATTGACAATATCAAAGTACTCTTGGCAACGTTGAATCTTGAACTGTCTGACTGTGTGATCCTCGACAACAGGCACCCGGTGTCATTTGGCTCTGGCCCTTTGACTCTTGAATTCCCGTCTATGTGTGTTCTTCGATTCTGTCTGCCTACCCAACATATTGCCTGTGATTTTTGCCCTGGGTATCTCGGGTGCGAAGTGTGTTTTTTGCCCCAGTAGCATTTCTTGCCGCGGATACGTGTTTATCTAGTAGACCGAAATGTCAAAAAGTGATTGCAATTGTATTAACGGTAACGTGTTCTGTTTCGTAACACCTGTCCATTCAAACACAGGGTACTTACCTTGAGTAATACTGTACAAAGTGAATTGGTTAGTTGCAGTATATTTTACATGTGGTTTTTGAATTAATAGAAGTGTTGTGTTGATAACAAATGGTTTAAAAATAAATGTACTTCGATTTTTTACCTGAAACCTTGAGTCAGTGTTTGCTTGAGTCACAGTAATTGTGGTCCCTTTGTGTAATCTCTGCTACTGCTCATATACTCTTGAGATAAGCCTGGCTGCTCCGCTACTGCTACCACTTTAACATAGTAGTACAGGCTTGTACCAAAGGTAAAACTTGTATTGCCACCTGTAGTTTCAATTGTGTGTAGTGGTCCCTAAGGGCACTGCACAGGATTCTGCCTAACACCAGATAAGGCATACGACTGCTGCAATTTCTTAAGGTCGAATTCCAGAATTTTAACTTTCATCTCACCCTCCCTCATCACTCTGGCTGTCCAGTTAATCAATTCTCCACGTATAGTTGCATTAAAAGCGTCCCACACCACCAAAACAATCAGCAGAATCCACATTATCCTCAAAGAAGTGAACAATGGAAGCATAGATTGCATCAGATATTTTCTACTCTTGTAATATAAAGGTTTTAAGCCTCCATTTAATATTAGTGGGTCTGAACATACTGTGATTCATGATCAACTTCACCAATGAATCGTCAGAAAGGCACAGTTCCCCGATTTCCAAATCAATTACCACATCAACCCATCTCTCCGAAATCAATAAGTAATCCAACCTAGCTGCAGTCTCGACAGGGCGCAAAACCCAAAGCTTTAGGGCCCAACATATAAGCAGAAAAAAGGAACCGAGTTACGGGGGTGTAGTGATGCATTATATGTACTGCCGACGTCCCGTACAGAGTCCAGGAGTGGTGCAGCCAAGTCAAGAGGAGGTGACGGTTGAGTCATTCTACGCCCCCTGTCAAAAAGTTTGAGCAACTGACGCTGGAAGGGATATCAGATGAGTAATCTGTGGGAGAATAATCCATAGAAAGAAAGAACATTACTGGCAAGTCATTTATCCTTTTATTGGGAGGGGGTCAAGCACCACCCAGCAGCAAACCAAAGTTTTCATTTGTACTACTTTTGTTTTCCTTTTTAGAGAGATAGGGCCAGTTAGGTGGCTTAGTATTGGACAGAGGACTGCATTGTGTAATGTGTAGTAGTTGCTCGTGCTTCCGCGAGCTCTTGTCTAAGGTTCTAGAAGTAGAATGTTGATGTGTTAATGTTCGGGGGGTGGCGGTTGGTTGAGGGAGAGAGAAAGGAGCAGGGAAGAGATGATGTACGGTGTTCGGGTTTGAGAAATAAATACCTAAATAACTTACCTGTGGAGGTCTCGTTATTACACTGGCGACGAGGATATTCAAACCCGACCCACGCGCCTTGCCAGCCGTACATCATCAGGAGCTTCAGCTGGTTTTCGGGGCTGCGCTCCCGGACGTGGTCGAGCGCGGCCTCCGACGTGAAACGTGTCAGCTGGCCAGCGCCAACTTGCTTTCAGTGCCGGCCGAGCCGCGCTCCCGGAGGAGGTCGAGCGCGGCGCATGGCACGGAGTGCAGCCGTGCTTGAGGCTGAGCGGCTGCTGTCACGACGAAGAAGATCTTGCCGAGCCGCGCTCCCGGAGGAGGTCGAGCGAGGCTTGAAGGAGGGTGAGGTCGAGCGGTGCCGTGGATAAAGGGACTGAGAAGCAGTATAGGTGAGAGGCGGACCCTGGGAGGGGGCACAGTCCGGCGCTCTTCATCGCGGAAGGCGCTGAAAGTACTGGAGGTCCTGCTGTTCGACTCCGCCCACTATAAGACAAAGTGAGCGGAAGGCTTCCTGTTTAAAAGGGGTGTGGCTGCAAAACCTGAACTGCAAGGAGGAGGTTAACTCCTTGTGTGCAGACTTTAAAGGAACTGAAAATTTTGATACCATATTTTCAAGAGGAGGGAAGTGACTAGAGCTTGCCTGTGTAACATTATTCTGCAAACCATACCACCTGTTTTCTGTAAAAAGGTTTTGGTGTGGAGTACTATCTTAATAGTGGACAAGGTGTATGTTTTAGCACCTTATTGTTCACGGAAGTGCGCAGAAAATTTCACTAATTTCATAGCAATTGACCCCTGTCATTGGCTATGTCGGTGCCCGTGACCATGCAGCACAGCAATGCCCGTCCTCCCCCAGCCTTTCTTCCAAATCCGGGGGAGCCCCCCATTGCATGGGAGCTTTGGGTGGACACTTTTAAGGTATACCTCAGAGCGTCAGGTGGTTCCAGGATGTCTGATGATGACAAGGAAGCGACCCTACTCAATTGCCTTGGTACGGAGGGTTTGAGGGTGTTCAGACACCTTCCGGGCCAGGATGTTTTGGCTTTGTCTTCAGGAGAAGGAGATGGTGAAGGGGGGCAGGCAGTGATGTTGGCATTTGAGACTGCTCTTAAAAAACTTGAGACACGTTTTGGCAAAAGAGCAAACATTGTGCTTGAGAGGTATCATTTCTTTTCAAGGGCACAAGGTCCTGGCGAGAACATTGATTCGTATGTGACGGCACTGCGCACCCTCATTGCTACTTGTAAGTTCACGGGCATGGCAGAAGAATACATTCGTGACCAGATCATGATGAGAACTAGTGACTCGAAGGTTAGGGAGAGGTTGTGGACAGAGAAGGATCCTCCGTTGGAGAAAGTAATTGAAATAGCCCGTGCCCTGGAGGAGTCAAGGAAGAGTGTCAAAGAAGTGACGGAAAAGGCGGACATTGTACACATGGTTCAGCCACGCAAGAATGATGAAAGTCGAGCCAAGGACAAGGATCAAAGAGTCACGCCGAATAGCAGAGAATTCTGCAAGAAATGTGGTTGGAGGGGTCATGTTGCTGGTGCTAGGGAATGTCCTGCTTCTGCCGTTGTGTGCAGAAAGTGCAAGGGAAGAGGACATTTTGCCCGCATGTGTAAGGCTATACCACAGAAGGAAGTGGTGCGGATGGTGGACCCCGAAGAAGATGATAGTAATGTAACGGTTGTAGGATATGTTAGTCCCTCTGTTAGGGCGGATGTGCTTCCAAAAGAAGGTGCACTGTTGAGTGTGGGACCGTCGGGAAAAAGTGCATGGGCTACTCTTAATGTGAATGGAGTTCCCCTCAGTGTGTTGGTTGACACGGGTTCTCCATACACTATGATTTCTCCTGAGATGTATAAATCTAAGTTCCATAAGGAGGTGTCTAGTCTTAACCCGTCTGATATTAATCCTTGTGCGTATGGCCGTGTTCCAATTAAAGTATTGGGATATGAGTGGGTTGAAATTGAATTTCATGGCAGAAAAACCAGAGGAAAACTGTATGTAGCTTGTAAGGGCGATCCGGTTATTGGGTGGGAGGAGCAGGCTGCCCTGGAGATGGAGATTCGACCTGGCAAAGCTGTCCCGGTTTTGTGCGTAAGCAAGGAAAGAGAAGGTAGTTTGAGTGAAGGAAGTGTGTTGACAGCCGATAATCTCCAAAAGAAATTTCCGTCAGTTTTCTCCTCCGTCCTGGGCAAGTTGCGGGGTTTCTCACACAAGATCGTGCTCAAGAGGAATGCTGTTCCCGTTGTGCACAGAGTTAGGCGTGTACCCATCATGGCACGTGAAAATCTCCAGACAGAACTTAAAAAGCTGATGGAAACTGGTGTAATAGAGGAGGTAGAGTCATCAGAGTGGTTAGCCCCGGTTGTATTGGCACGTAAATCCGATGGTGGTATGAGGATGTGTGTTGACCTAAGAGATTTAAATTCAAGTATCTGGATAGACAGGCATCCCTTACCGAATATACAGGAAATGCTTTCACTTGTGGGAGGGGCATCTTGTTTCTCCACCTTAGATTTGTCATCTGCCTATCACCAGGTGGATTTGCACATTGAATCACGACCTCTTACATCGTTCATTACGCCATTTGGAGCTTTCCGTTTCCGGCGTATGCCATTTGGTTTGGCATCCGCCTCCGCTGTTTTCCAGCGGGTGATGCAAAAGTTGTTTTGCGGAGTGGATGGTGTGGAATATTTCCAGGACGATATCTTGGTGTGGGGCAGGTCACGTGAGGAACACAATGAAAGGATTCTACGAGTTTTGGGCATTTTGGAGAAGAGTGGTTTGACGGTCAAATTAAGTAAGTGTAAGATAGGGGTGGAGAGTGTGACTTATTTAGGACACACGCTGGATGCCATGGGGATACATCCCAAGGCTGAGTTGGTGAAGGCGTTATGTGAAGTATCTCCACCCACCAGTAAGGACCAATTACGGTCGTTTTTGGGATTGGCCGAATATTATAGTAGGTTTATTCCCACGTACTCCGACAAAACTGTGGCCATGAGAGCGTTGCTCAAAAAGGGTGTACGTTTTGAGTGGTCAGGGTCATGCCAACTAGAATTTGAAGGCTTGAAGGCTCAAGTGGACCAGGCTCCATCGTTAGCTTCCTTTTCTCCATCTAGGAAGACGGTTTTGACAGTGGATGCTAGTGAGTATGGGGTAGGGGCAGTTCTTGAACAGTGTTTTGATGGATCGTACCGCCCCATTGCTTTTGCGTCTAGGGTTCTTAGTGAAGCAGAACGTAGATATGCTGTCATAGAGAGGGAGGCCTTGGCAGCTGTCTGGGCATCCAAACATTTTAGAACATTCTTGTGGGGAGTAGAATACACATTACGCACCGATCATAAACCCCTAGTGCATGTTTTGACATCTAAGGGTTTGTTCCAGGCATCGTCTAGAGTGATGCGCTGGATGGCAGACATGAGTGAGTATAATTTTAAGGTGGAGTACTTACCTGGCACTAAAAATATGGTTGCAGACGGTCTATCTCGTTTTCCCCGGCATGATGTAAGTGCGGAAAACTCAAAACAGGCTGTGATGAGTGATGAATATGTGTTGGTGGCCAAGGTGTTTCCGGCAGTAAATGAGCAGGAATGGGGTAGAGAATGTGCGAGGGACCCTGTGTTGAACAAAATCAAGACTGCTCTTACTACAGGTGCAGGCAAGGATGAATTGGACAAGTCGTTCGGACAAGTATGGACAGAGTTGTCTGAAGGTCCGTGGGGCATTGCCAGGGGTACCAGGTTAATACCACCTGAATCTCTTAAGGCCAAGTTGGTGGAGTTGGCTCATGAAGGGCATATCGGGAGATCTATGACGAAAAGAAGGCTGAGAGAAGGGTATTGGTGGCCCAAGATGGATGAGGAGGTTGAGAAGGTAGTTAAGGATTGTATGGCTTGTTCAGTCAGTGATAAAAGTAAGACAACGTCGCCCCAACCCGTACAGCCTGTGGAAGTGCCGCAAGACCTGTGGTCAAAAGTGGCAGTAGACATTATGGGTCCCATGGACACTTTGGGTGGAGGTTTCAGATATTTTGTGGTGTTAGTGGACTATACCTCTAGGTGGGTGGAGGCCACGGCCTTGTCCTCGGTCACCACTGAGAAGGTGATTGACTTCTTGTCAGCAGTGTTTGACAGGGAAGGGGTTCCGGCTGGAATAGTCTCCGATAATGGTCCCCAATTTGTATCAGTCGCCATGCAAGAGTTCTTCTCCAAACTAGGAATTCGTCACCATAAAGTGGCTTTGTACAATCCAGAGGCCAATGGATTAGTTGAACGGATGAACAGGTTTGTGAAGGGGGCAGTTCAGTTGGCCATCGCAAATGGTCTGCCATGGTGCAGTGTGGTGACTGAAGCTCTAAAAGCCTATAGGGTTACCCCTTCATCCTTTACTGGAGTGTCTCCTTTTGAGTTAATGAGAGGGAGAAAACCAGGATCTAAACTAAGGGTGGCCTCTCTTGGGGGTGGTGTACAAAGTTGCATCAACATGCAGGATGTTCTTGACAAAGTGCGTGTTAAACAATCCAGTTTTTGGGAATCTCAGCTTAAAAAAAAGAAACCCCTGCGTGTACAAATTGGTGATCTGGTAGTGGTGAAAAATCCAAGATTTGTAGCAAAGGGTTTATCCAAATTTATGGAACCAAAAATTGTGACCAAAGTAGGTCATGGATACGTTAAATTGCAAGATGGTACCAGATGGAGTTTGAGGAGGGTGGTCCTTGTTAAGGGAAAGCTGGCGGGTACTAAGGAACCGTGTTGTGAGGGAGGTGGTGATACAATAGGAGTTGATCCAGAATATGCCTCTGAGGATGTGGTTCCCCTAGAGAGGGATAAGGATATGGCTGTTCATGGGCAGGATGCTCGGGTGGGGCATGGAAGTAGGCAGGCGTCTGCCTCGGAAAGTGATGATGTTGTGCCATTAGAAGGAGCACATTGTGCTAAGGGGAAGGATGTATATTATGAGTGTGATTCTGATAAAGGTGCTTTTGGTTTGACTGGTGTGGATGCAAGGGTTGCAGAGGAGTTGTCAGTGCTTGCATCAGATAATGCAAGTTTAGTTCCACACGGAAGGGGACTGTGTGAAAACTCTGCCCTTGCGGAATCCTCCAACCAAGTGAATAATCGCCCAAACCGAATAAAGAATATTCCAGCGAAATACAAGGATTTTGTTTTAGAATTTGCAGATGATTAATGCTTGGACTGTAATCAATTATCAATGTTCCATATAGATATATATGCCTCTTATTGCATATTAAGGATTCTTCCTGTCCAACCTTGCCTTACCTATGTTCATAATTAATGAATGTTCATTATGGAGGTTTACAGGGGGAGATGTGTAGTAGTTGCTCGTGCTTCCGCGAGCTCTTGTCTAAGGTTCTAGAAGTAGAATGTTGATGTGTTAATGTTCGGGGGGTGGCGGTTGGTTGAGGGAGAGAGAAAGGAGCAGGGAAGAGATGATGTACGGTGTTCGGGTTTGAGAAATAAATACCTAAATAACTTACCTGTGGAGGTCTCGTTATTACATAATGCAAGATGTCCTGCCGAGCACCTTTGTGTTTAACTTTGTAGGCAGGGACCCCACAGTATGAATAGGGCTAGGTGAGGGATTTTCTTTTACGATAATAAAATGTGTATTATAGACATGCCAGTTGTCTGAGTCCTATCTCCGGCCACCACAACTAATCTCAGTCTTTCCAACTATGTGAACAAGAATTAGAAAATAACACATACCTTATCCCTGTTAATGTTCTTTCTGATGGATATTACTCCCAGGGACGACTCATCTTAAATATTCTGTTGCAGCAGTAAATCTTTGGACATTTTTTCACCTTTACGGAGGGCTGAGCAGTCTCAGCATTGAGACCACTCTACTATCCTCAGCATCAGATTTATCAATATAAATAGCCAGTACTGTGCCCCACAACCTCAGTTTTCCTATTTTTCCCCCATGCTCAGCCACATTGGGGAATTGTGTTTGGTACTCATTAAAAATACAATCATCATGGACAGGATGCCAATAAAGGAGAGACTTACAAAGAGTAAATTAGCTCTTTTTGAGTGGTAGACTGGGGAGGCAATGAGGAATCCTTTGGAGGTACATCCATCAAAGAACATTACCACGGGTAAATGATTTGTTGTTTTAATGGATTGCGTTCTGCCAGGCATTCCTCATCTTAGATAGACTCCCACAGCACTATTTCCTTCCTACCAGGAGGGAAAGAGCAATTATAATTATACCTTAGAGCATTTTTTTAAAAAGCTCTTCCAAATCAGGCATTCTGGCCAGCTACATGTCAAGGCAATAGTGTTCATAAAAGGTGTGTAAGAATGACCAGGCTGGTGCCTGGCATTCATCTACAGGTGCGGACGCAGCTGCTACTTCTTTAGTGTAATGTGCTCTCAATCATTCTGGAGTGGGTCTGCCTGCTATACTGTAGCATTCACAAATGGCCAACAATCACCATCTCCATATAGTTTGTTTAGTTGCCGACTTTCCCATCTTTGGGCCAATGTAGCCGACAAATAATTGGTACTCTGTCCTGAAGTGGCTTGCTCTCACTATATATATACACGTTTAACTCTTTTTGGTCTAACCTATGTAACCTCTCCTCTTCCAAAGAAGGGCGAGGAGGAGGGTCAAAGGCCGGTATGTCAATTTTCTGTGTCAAGTGAAACTTGAACACCACTTTGGGGAGGTAAGGACTGTCAAATTCTCAGCGTTACCTTGTTCTTAGAAAAGATGGTAAATGGTGGCTTACATGAGAGCGCTTGGAGCTCGCTCACTCTGCCAGCCCAGGTGATGACGAGAAGAAAGGCCATCTTCCAGGAAAGAAGCCTGAGCAGGCAATAGTGAATTGGTCCAAAAGAGGCTGCCATTAGAAACATTAAAACAAAGTTCAAATCCCACTCCTGGACCACAAAGGAAGTCAGGGGGACAGATGCTCACCAGCCCTTTCAGAAATTGAATAAACAAAAGCACTGTAAATTAAAGTTACTCACCGTAGTGAGTGGAGTACTCATAGTCCATAGTACCTGTTGGGCAGAATCCTGTGCAGTTCCATTAGGGAGCACTGCAGAAGATTAAGACTACAGTTATGAGCAATAAATCCCCTTTGGTATCAGTCTGTACCACAAAGATTTAGGTGGTAGCTGTGGCTAAGCAGTCAGACTTATCTCAAGAGGGAGATGAGCAGTATTCAGGGTTTATACAATAGGGCTACAGCACTATGGTACAAGGAAACACTGACCAAAGCTATGTACTAAAAAAGAATATATATATATATATATATATATATATATATATATATTTATTTTACACACTTCTCGTTCAACACATTAATCACAGCTAATAAAGCAAGTTAAAATCAGTCAAGAAAAGTATACACAACTGCCTAGTTAAATTGTAGACAAGTTTGTGCAAGAGTGAAAACTGAGCAAAACGGCACAGTGAAAACCAAACACAAATGGCACTCTAGCAATTTCTCACAAGGGGGGGAAAGTACACGTTATACAGGAATATATTCTTAAGCACCCTAGCAACACTTCCCAATAAGTTTGTGAACAAGTTTAGGCAAGGCAGTACTTTAGCATAGAGACTACTTAAATGAAAACCGAGCAAAATGGCACTTCACAAGTTGGTGCACCAACACAGTTCTAGTTGAGAAGCAATCTAGAGAAGGCAGTTTTGACAAATTCAGCCAGAGTCAATAGGCCTGTGCCAGAGTCAGTGGTACAGGGCAAAGAGCCCAGGATCAAAATGTTCTTGTAGCTGCAGTCAAGTCTTTGTTAAACGATTCGAAAAGGTGGATGCAGGAGGTGAAAGACAATGTTAGACGATAGGGGCGGCCAACCCAACAGGTAGGTAAAGGATTTAAAATACCTTTAGCGATACCACACGAAAAGGGCGGCCTGGCGGAACAAAGTACCTTAACATGAAGAAGAGGCTCCTGCGGTGGCGGTTGTTCCGGGTAGTTCCAGCAGTTCGGGAGATCCAGCAGAGGAAGAGAGGCTCTCGTTGTGGAGGAAGGTTCGAGTTACTGCACTACCCAGGGATGAAACCAGCCGCGGTGCTGCCAAATGAAATAAAAGGTATGCTCCTTTAAATCGCAGTCCGGGTCGACGGGTGCTTGGCTATCCGGTCTCAGAGTGCAGGGCACTGGCGATTCGAGCAAGGCAGGTCCAGGAAGGCGATTGGCAAACTGGTTGGCCCCACCAACTCAAGGAAAGAAGACTCTTTCAGATGAAGATCTACTCTCGTTGTGTGGAGAAAAGTGATGAGACGCTGCAGCAGGGCTTCACCGGTGGTTCAGTTGTTGCAGATGTCTTTGGCTTCTCTCCTCTTCGGTTCCTCAGTTCCAGTGGCGACGTCTTGATCTTCAAGTCCTCAGGAGCCTGCTTTTATGCAAAAAGATCCCCATTCATACAGCCTAGCTGTCACTCACACATTGGAGTGGTCATCTTGGCGGGAGACCCTCCAGCCTATCAGGACAGAGTGCGACATGGGTTGCTGCGGCAACCCTTACCATGGGTCCTAATTCCCCTCCCACACAGTGGACCCACCCCAGACTCAGTGGCACCAAAAGGAGGGCTTCTTGGCAGAAGCCCGTCAAAAGGACTAACAAAGGATCCCCGACCTGGGTTAGGAGTTTAGAGAAAGAATTTATATAAAGGTTCTGGCAAATAAAACCTACCAGAGTAAAGTTAATATCAGAATAAACCGGCGGTATGTTAGAGGCTGTCAGTAAATGTGGTAGCCTCGAACAATGGGAAAATCCCATAGGGAAATATCTGCGGTGGAATATTTTTGGTAGTAACCACTGCCACCAGCCAGAAACTTTGGAGAGAGGGACTGGACGGTAGCCACTCAAAAATGACCACCAGGGAAAAATGATTATCCCTTTTCAGTACTTCCATAGTAAGATGGGTTGTACTGGTTTTGTTCATAACTATCAACTAGTAAAGTCAATGGGGACTTTACATGCCCTGGGAGACAGTAGTCAGTCCCAGGGTATGGAGTCTATGTTTGGGGGTCGCTACGACACCTCTGTGGTACTGCACTGAGAGTGCTGGGTAATACACATGTAAAAGGATAATACCTATGAGGGTGAGACATACCCCATAGACCATAAGCACAAAAGATAGACTAAAACACACATCAGCAATATGTCCAAGAGTGGGAAAAATAGTCTCACTATTAGCAGGAGAGAAAAATAAACCCTTCAAATGCAGCAAAGCTGCTCAGGGACTCTATAGCTAAGGCAAATTAGCCTTAGAAGAGAATTCTCCCTAACACCACTCCACTACGAACGCGTCCCCTAAGGCTCCTCTTAGATGGAATTCCCGCGAGCAGAATCTTTCGCACTTCCGGTTTACACTGGTGGCCAAGAGATCCACTTGTGGGGTCCCCCAAAGAGCAAATATCTCCAAAAGAACCTCCTGAGCCAGCTCCCACTCGTGAGAGACCGTGCTCTGCCTGCTCAGAGCGTCCGCTGCCGCGTTTTCATCACCGGCCAGATGAACCGCCGCGATCGAAATTTCCTGCTGGATGGCCCAGAACCAGAGCTGCATCGCCTCTCTGCACAGTGGGAGTGACCCTGCCCCCCCCCTTTTTTTTTAGGTTGTGCATGGCCACTGTATTGTCCGTCATAATCAGGACATTGTGCCCCCGCATAGAAGGCAGAAAAACCTTCAGGGCTAGCCTGACGGCCCTCAGCTCCAACAGATTGGTGTGGAGTCTGGACTCCGACGAAGACCAACGACCGTTGACTGTCAACTCGTTGCCATGAGCGCCCCATCCCATGAGGGATGCGTCTGTCACAATCGTCACCTCCGGCCAGGGTAGCCAAAATGGTGCTCCCTTCATCAGATTGCCTTCGGTGGCGCACCACAGAAGATCCTGGGCGACCGAGGGCAGCACCTGAACGGGATCCGACATCCTGCCGGAGGGCTGCAACCACTGCATCTTGAGAGCCCACTGCAGAGATCTCATCCGCAGCCTGGCCTCTGGCACCAATAGAATGCAGGATGCCATGAGGCCGAGCAACCTCAAGAACTTGAACGTCGGGAGACTCTGGGCATGTTGAAACTTGTCCATCATATGCAGAATGTAATGAGTCCTCACCTGGGTAGGCGAACACTGCCCCAGGGATGTGTCGAGCACTGCTCCGATGTACTGGAGCCGCTGGGTAGGTGTCAAATGAGACTTCTTTAAGTTGAGGGAGAAGCCCAGCTTGTGAAGGGTGTGGCAGGTGACGGACAGATGATCCAGGACTTGCTCGGGAGAGCGCGCCCTGATCAACCAATCGTCCAGGTAGGGGTAGACGTGAATCCCCCTTTCCTGAGATACGCTGCCACCACCACCATTAGCTTGAAGACCTTCGGAGCCGAGGTCAATCCCAAGGGCAGGACCCGAAACTGAAAATGCGAGTCGCCAACTGTGAACGTCAGGTACTTCCTGTGGTTGGGATGAATCGGCACATGAAAGTAAGCATCCTTGAGGTCCAGAGACACCAACCAATCCTGGAGTTGAAGGGCCTGGAGGACTTGAGAAAGAGTAACCACCTTGAACTTGTCCTTCCTGAGGAGCTTGTTCAAACCACGCAAGTCCATGATGGGTCTTAATCCCCGTATTTTTCCGGGATGAAAAAATATGGGGAATACCATCCCTTGTTCCTCTGCGCTACAGGCAGCAGTTCTATGTCGCCTTTCACCAGCAGGGATAGGATTTCCTGTGCAAGGAGCGGATCCGGACTCTTCAAAGAGAGCTTCCCCGGTGGATTGTCGTGAGGCCTCTGCCGGAAAGGAAGACAGTAGCCGTGGGCTATGATCTCCATAAACCCACACATCTGAAGTAATGGCACGCCATTCTACAAGATGCTGTGCCAGCCTTCCCCCAACCAGCGAACCATGGGCCATGGCCTCATGACTGAGCTGAAGCGGATGCGGCAGTGCCTGAGAAGGAGGCAACTGCCCGAGCGGCTTTGGCACCTCAAGTACCTTGTTTTCCACCTCTGGTACTCCTACGTTGGCCCCTTTGACTGGCAGCTCCCCTCGATCTACCGAAGGAAGAGTAGTATTGAAAGGAACCTCCCCTCCATTGCTGTCCCCTAGGATGAAAAGGCGGACGTTGACCTACTGCAGCGCTCAACGACTTCGCTGCAGCTTTAGAGGTCTGCAACCTCTCAAGGCTCTCATCAGCCTTGCTGCCAAAAAGATGGACACCATCAAAGGGCATGCTGAGAAGCCGGGACTGCTCATCAGGAGCAAACCCCGACTTCCCCAACCACGCAAACCTGCGCATCACGGTGCTCGCCGCCATGGACCGGCTGACACAGTCTGCCACGTCCAAACCCGACTGAACGGATTCACACATGGCATCCTTGCCATCCTGCACGAGGGCTAGAAAGCCATCCCGTTCCTCCCCTTCGGGAATATGTTCAGCCGCCAAAGATACACAATTCTACAGAGTGTGAGTGAATCTTGCTAAGGAACAAACAGAGTTGGCTGCCTTTAAAGCCATAACCCCAGATGAAAATACTTTCTTCGCCCAACCATCAAAGCGCTTGTCTCTATCAGGAGGGATGGTAGGGTACAAAGCCTGCTTCGCTGGGGCCGTAGCCTCGTGCACCACCAAACTCTCCGGAGTGGGGTGCGTAGACAAGTAGCAGGGGTCACCACTGGCTGAACGGTATTTTTTCGGTAGCAACTTATTCACTGCCGGGAGACTCTCCGGAGCAGTCCAAGCCTCCGCCACCCTTCTTTGTAAGGCCATATGAAATGGCAGCACCGGGTCAGTAGGCGGACCTTGATCCAATATATATGTCAGGTCATCCTGCAGAAAATCAACAGGTGGCGCAGACCACCCCAAGTACTCAGTCACCCTCGACATGAGACGCTGATACGAGGATTCGGCATGTGTACCATGGTCAGACCTGGCAAACTCAACCTCCGGAGAGGTGTCCAGACCACTGGCGTCATGTAAAGACTGACGTAGGTCTTCCATTTGGCTGTGACCAGACAACAGGTCATCAGGAACCTCAGGAGGCACAACTCCCTCCTCATCTGACCCTTCTTCCACCTCTGAAATGCAGTCCCAAGGCTGGACTAAATCAAGCCTGGGGGGATGACCAGAGAAGGGCTCAAAGACAGGCCTCACTGAATGATAGAGGGCCTTCCTCTGAGTTTCCACCGCCCTCCGGGGCACCTCCGGTAATTCCGGCTCAAAATGTGTCGAGGGCACCGATGGAATTGGCGTCGACCGAGGCACCGACGACTTCGACAACGGCTTCAAAGCCAGAGCCCCGAGCGTGTCCTTCGACGGACTCAGTGCCGATGGCATCGACGACTCCTCGAAGCCGGAGCCTCGAGAGAGTCCCTCGACGGACATGGCGCCGATGCCTTCTTAGAAGGCCTCATAGGCTCCGACGGTCTCGACGGCGTCGAGGACCGGGACCTGGACCTGGCACGGCTATGGCGATCAACCTTGTCCGATCGTGACCTCGACGGCTCCCGATGATCGCGCTTGCCGCCCGAGCCCGAAGGCGTGCGAGGGGTGGCTCTAGCACGTTCCTTGCCGGCTTCTTTCAAAGGCGCGGACGGAACGGTGCACCGCAATTCGAAAATCGCCATCATCTGCTGGCGGAAAGCGTCCCATTCCGCCGGCGATGAATGCTTGGTGGGACAAGTAACCCCCGTCTGGCAGAGTCCTCAGACAAGGACGGGAAAGGCGACCAATGACTGCGCTTCCGAGAATGCCTAGAAGAGGCAGAGGAATGGCGGGACCTACTCCGTGACCAAGACCCCCTGGACATAGGCCGACGAGGAGAGTCAGCCCTCGAATCGTCGGTCAAAAGCCCAGCGGATTTCAATTTATGGGGTTTAGAAACCCTACCTACTGACAATTTCTTCTTCCGCTCCCGCAAGGCCTTCGATGTCAGGGACTAGCAGTCATCGCAGTCGTCGGTGGCATGGCTCTCGCTAAGGCACCATAGGCAGACGTTGTGCAGGTCCGTAATGACATTTTGGCACTGCAGTCCCGACACTTGATGCCCGACTTCGGGGTAGAAGACGAAGACATATTCTCAAACTTTCACAATCGAAGTAGAAGAATTGAACGCGCCGAGATTCCGAGGCGAACACGTTTGCGGAAAAAACGGAACTGAGGCTACGGGCGCCGTGCGTCCTAGATATAACAACCAGTGACGTCGACCCTTGACGGAGCCCCTCGAGGACAGCGTATTGACGTCATCAACGCAGGACGCCTACGCCAAATAATAAATCCGAGGCAGCACAGCTGTGGTGATTACGGTCATAGATGTGGAATACGTCGGAGGACACAATCCCCTCGAAAACATCATTACTGCCGACTTGTTCAAGTTCACTTGCAAATCCAGGTCTCTCATACAAGAAGTGCATTTATTGACCAAGACCTATAAGGCTCTCAGTGTTCGTGCAACGAGAACCATGTCATCAAAGTATATCAGGGCTGCAATTGACATCCCTCCAACCCTTAGTGTAAGCTCTGCTCGATAGCAATCTCTGACCAGAGCTCAACTGGGGGTCAACACAAACTGAACAGGTTTCCCACAAATACATCACAGACTCATTCGTGAAAAGGATTTTTATTCAGACTCATGATGGGCACAATATCGGTCAACGAGTCTCTAGAAAAAGCAAAATGTGCATTGCCCTCTCATGAGAAGTACAGTTGAAGAGGATACAAATACAGTATTACTTAACACCTGTGCAGACCACACGCCCTAGAACAATCTAGCCATTTTTGGAACAGAGATGGGCCATTCAGAGCATATCTGTGATAATCATTACATAATGTTATGTTTTCTTACCTGCGAAAAACAACAAAGCACAGAGCAAATACATTAATAATGTTCCTATTTGCCGTAAAATGCCCAGTATGCAAACAGCTATTAGTACATAGAATGCAACAATACAAAAATGATATGATGAAAGCTGACTGTTTAGGGGCACATTTAAAAAGCTGCCTTCTTGCATGAGACATGCACTATGTGCACTGCATCATATGCACAGCAAGCTCAATACACAGGTCCATTAATGCTCAAAGGAGGCCAGCGTTTTGTGGAATTATAAAGGATAGTGGGAGCGCTGCAAATCATAGTGCTAGGTGCTCACCGGACAGATAGATAGGAACTGGCTACCAGAAGAGACAAGTAGGGTGGTGAGAGGGGTTGGCTTAAAGTAGTAGGCTGTTTTTTATTAGCGCAATACTTGTGGCCAAGTATGAGCTTTTTATTACTGTGCACTGGTTTGAAATGATGCCAGTCCGACTTGCACCTCTAATTACCCTTGGTTAGACTGGCGCTGGGGGAGGACAGTGTTCAGCATATACCAAATGGGAATTAGTTATACACCCGGGAAAATATTTTTGGGAAATGGAGAGTCTGTTGTACCAAGTTAGAGGCAAACAAGTTATGACAGGGTGCAGTGAGGACGTTCCATTTAAAATACAAGTACGTGATAACGGAGGTGTTCCATGGACCTCTTGATGAAGAGCATGCCAAATAAACTACTTACCTCCAGTAATGTTCTTTCTAATGAATGTTACCCCCACATGGATTCCTCATCTTAGATATTCTTTACTTCCATTAGCACAGTGTTAGGCAGAATCCTGTGCAGTTGCCTTCGGGACCACACACACCATTAAGACTACAAATGGTAATACAAGTTCACCTTTGGTACAAGCCTGTACTACACAGTTAAAGTGGTAGCAGTAGCGGAGCAGCCAGACTTATCTCAAGAGCAAATGAGCAGTAGTAGAAATTACACAAAGGACCACAATTACTGTGACTCAAGCAAACACTGACTCAAGGTTTTTGGTTGAAAAGTAAAAGTAAATTTATTTCTAGACCATCTGTTTGTAAAACACTTCACTTCTATTAAATTAAAACCACACGTAAAATACACTACACATAACTAATTCTCTTTGTGCAGAACAACTCAAGGTAAGTACCTTATGATTTGACAGACCGGTGTTATGAAACAAAAGGCGTTACCGGGAATACATATGCGATCACTTTTTGACAGTAATTACAGTTCAGTCTTAAGATACGCATATCCGCGGAAAGAAATGTTACCGGAGTCAAAACACACTTAGCACCTGAGTTAACAAAAGAGAGTTGGGGACAAAAATACTTTTGTCAAGGCAGACAGAATCAGAGAACACTTTCTGACAAGAAGATAAAAGTCAATAGGCCTGCGCCAGTGTCAAGTGGTACCGGGTTCCTGTTGTTGAGGATCACAGTCAGATAGTTCACGATTGAAGATTGCCAGGAGTACTTGGATATTGTCAACGGAGGAAGCAAAAGTTATAAGAGGGAAGGAAGACAAGGGCAAGCCTTGGATGAGGAGAAAAGGGTTCACCCTAGTTCCTCGAAGCTGGACACCGTACCTTATTTGTTGAAGAAGCTGGTGCTACGGCAGTTGTTCCTGGTAGTTTCCTGCAGACTCACGGTTCCTGGACCTTCAGTCGTGGAGACGAGAAGGACGTCGTCTGGAGTGATCTGCACTACCCAGGGATGAGGCCAACAGCAGCGACCGTGAATAAAAGGTGCGTTCCTTTAAAACAGGAGTGGCTCTACAGATGTCTATCCGGACCACTACAGCAGTGTGCAGCGATTTCGACCACAAAGAGGATCCTCTGGCTGTGAAAGATGAGCTGGTTGATCCCACCAGGCTCAAGGGAAGAAGAGTCCGAACTGGATCTTCTCTTGTCGTTGAAGGGTAGATAGCTCAGGACTGCAGCAGGGCTCCACTGGGACTCGGTAGTTGCAGCAGCCGTCTTCTTCTCAGCTTCTCTTTGGTTCCTTGCAGTTCCAGTGGCGACTGACTTCCAGCCCAAGAGTCCTGCCTTTTATGCGAAAATCCCCCATTCACACAACCTGGCTGTCAATCACACAGCAGGCCCGGACAACCACCTTAGCCAATCATGCCAAAGTTCGACTTGGGTTTCCAAGGATACCCTGTGCAGGGGGTGACTACACCCCTCCCTCACATACAGCCCACCTAGACTCCCAGGCGCCAAGAGGAGGGCCTCTTGGAAGAAGCCCGCCAAAAGACAGTGAACAAAGGAGGCAAACCTGGTTTGCCACGCAAAGTAAAACACAAGAAGGACTTTAACAAAAAGAAATGGCGAATAAACCCGACCAGAGCCAAAAGAAAGAGTATTTGGCCAAGTGGGTTTATGTTCGAGGCTACTATGATAGCCTGGAACAGTACCACGTTTATATAATATAATGAAGGTAGAAAAGTTAGGGTAGATCCCACTGCCACCAGCCAAGTCTGAATGTTAAAAGAGCAAAACAAAGCTCAGAGAGGCACAGACAAAAAGAGATAGGAGTTAACCCTTTCCAATATTCCATGTAAGATGGGGTGCACTGGGTCTGTAGTTTTTAAATGACTATGTAAAGTAAATGGCAACTTTACCCGTTTTCTGGGGGAACAGTAGTCAGCCCCAGAAAATGGAGTCAGTGGGAAGTCTCAAAGACAACCCTGTGTCACTGCACCGAAGGTGCTGTGTAACACATAAAAAGTGGGGTTCATGGAGTGGTGTCCTCCAGAGCCCACTATTACACAAACAGTAAAAACAAACATGGCAAAACACATGTAAGAGTGGGAAAAAGGCTCACACTCTGACCAAGTGGAAAAATTAACTCCAGAAATCCAGCAAAGCTGCTGGGGGACTCACTAGGCGAGGGAAATTAGCCATAGAATGAGAATTCTCCTGACACACAGCTCAGTACGTTTTTTGGTCCAGCAGGGGGTGCTGTGCAGCTCAGCTTTGAGGATCCTCTGCGCCAACTGCTTCAGGTGACATCAATGATATAAATGGAGCACATGGCACCCCGTGACCTCAGTTATTTTTTCCCCATACCCATTGGGGATTTTGGATATAGAGAAAGGAGGAGAGAAATAGGCCTTAAAAAGCTAAAGGAGAAGGCCACAGGATGGAGCTCCTTGATTGTCGGGCAGGCTAGGAGGGCGACAAGCCTTTGGGAGGTACATCCATCAGAAGAAACATTACTGGAGTTAAATGGTTCTTCTAATAGATTGTCTTTGTAATGTTCTTTCAGATGGATGTTCCCGTCACAGATTCCTACTCTATGATATCCATATCGCAGCGCAGCTGTTCTCCTGAAACTTTTCGGCCATCAGAGGGCTCTGTGTCGGATCCAGTCGACTCCTCTACGTACCCTGTGCCAGAAATGGGATCAGGGCCAGTATAAGTAGCAGCGCCGCGCCCCATGACCTAAGTTCATCCGTTTTCTCCTAGCATTCTGATGAGGGACTCTGGAACCAATGCTGTACTAGCTTCCCGAGATGGGGAGGGTGATTAAGAATCCGTAGCTAGCAGGAACATCCATCAGAAAGAATATTACAGAGGTAAGTAATGTGTTCTTCTAATGGATTCCTTCCTGCAACGGATTCCTCATCAATGATAGACTCACAAAGCAGTACGTAATCGGGAAGAAAAAGGAAAGCAAGGACACCATCGAAACCAATAAAACTCTGGAGGACTGCCCTACCAAATTAGGCCTCCAGGCCCGCAAGGGAATCCAAGCAGTAATGCTTAGCGAACATGTGCAGAGAAGCCCACATTAGACGGATGGAAAAATGTCCAGGACAGGGACCCCTGCTTTGCAGGTCAGAGGTGGCAGCCATTCCTTTGGTAGAATGAGCCCCAAGACCCTCAGGCACATCCTTCCCAGCCATATCCTTGCATTCGGAGATGCATAGACAGGATCTGTTTGGTCACAGCCCTCTAAGCACCAGCATAACCAACAAAAAGCTGGTCATCCTTCCCAGTCTCTCTAGTGCAAGAGATGTAGAACTTAAGGACCAGTACGGAGTCCAGTCAATGAAACGGTTCCTCTGCCTTGGAAGGAGGAGGGAAGAACACAGGAAGATGGATCTTCTGAGAGTGATGGAAATCCAAGACCACCTTCAGCAGAAAGGAGGGTCTCACACTCAGTCACTTTCTATTTGGAAAATAACAAATAGGGAGGCAAAACAGACAACGCTTGGAGCTCAATTGTCTTGTGGAAGTGATTACAACTAGGAAAATCACCTTATGAGTGAGCAACCTAATCGCACAGGAATGAAGGTGCTAAAACTGAGCACCTATAAGAAATGTTAAAACTAAATTGAAATCACACAACGGAACCACAAATTGGTGGGAAGGAAACTGGTTACACAAACCCTGCAAGAACTGCATAACAGTGGAGATTGTAAAAACCAAGCCCACTTCTGGGAGCCCCTTGAACACTGAAATAGCGTCAAGGTAACCCTTCACAGTGTCACTGTGCAGGCCTGCTTGGGCCAAGGAAAGCATAACATCAAACACCAGGGACAGAGGGCAGGATAAAGGATTCAGGCCACTCTGCTGGGACCACATCGAATGTTTACACCACCTACAGGAGTATATGGATTTCGTAGCGGGCCTCCGAGCTGAAAGGAGCGTAACAAGGATGTCATCCGACAAGTCCCTATTCTTGTATCTCAGCCTCTCAGTAGACAAGCTGAGAAATGACTTACTGTAATGTTCTTTCTGCGGATTCTTTTCCGGCAGATTCCTCATCTGATAGATAGAACCTCCAGCTCTGCAGCTTTGGAACATTTTCGACAGGGGGCGTAGTGGATCTTAACCCGGCCGTCGACCATCGACCCGTCTTGCTTGGCATCTGGTCAGGCATTGTATAAATACATCGTCACTACGCCCCACACCTCAATTTCCGCCTTTTTTCAAGAGCCCTTAAAACGAAATAACTATAGACCACTGAAGGAGGAACAAATGCACCAAACACTAGCAAGAAGCGTAGGAAAAATCTCCCCCCCCCCTTTAAAAAAAAATAAATAACCTGTGGCAGGAAAGACAAAAAACGGACACTTAGGACCATCACCAAGTCAAAGTGAACGAGAAAATGTGCAACAACCACCGACTTTCTGAGCGGGGCTGGATGGGAGGGGAGATGTTATGTTATGTGATGTTAGGGTTTCTTGTATAGCGCACGGTCGCCCAAAGGCATCATGGCGCGGGAGAGTAGAAAGAGGCCCCAAGCACACACCATTATATCAATAGCCATCAAGATTACAAAAGATGAGTTTTAAGAGCCTTCCTAAAAACCAGATGATTATGGATATTTTTAAATTCAACGGGCAGCTTGTTCCACAATTGTGCTGCTGCAATGGAAAAGGCACTTCCACCAAGTCTGACACGGCGAAAAGATGGGACACACAGCAGGCCGGCTGACTCGGACCTCAGGGAATGCCTGGGAAGATAGCGGGAGAATTTAGTACATAGATATTCTGCCCCTTGTCCATGCAGAACATGACGCACAATACAGAGTGCCTTGAAATCAATGCGCTGGGCCACCGGTAGCCAGTGCAGACGAGGCAGAACCGGGGAGACATGGGCTCCATAATGTAGTCCAGTCGCCACCCGGGCTGCAAAATTCTGTAGGCACTGCAAGCAGAGGATCAGCCCCTTGGGCTGAGCAAGGTAGAGTGAATTGCAATAATCCAGATGGCTGGTTATCATAGCAGCTACAACTAGTGGCTGTAGAACAGATGGTATAAAATGGAGGACTTGTCTCAATATTTTCAATTAGAAAAACCCAGACTGGCATACAGATGAGACCTGGGCTTCCATTGATAGAGTAGCTGTCATGATGACCCTCACATTTTTTACTTTCATTCCAGGAACAGGGAGAGATCCAAGAGAGGAAGGCCAGAAAGTCGAAATCCATAGTGAAGGATCAGGAGGGGAACCCACCCCCAGCACCTCCGTTTTGTCACCATTCAGCTTTAGTCAGTTAAGGCCCATCCACTCCGTACTGCAGTCAGGCACTGATGAAGGCACAATGACACGTCAGTCCGATCAAGATCTAACCGGATCAGGATCTGGGTTTCGTCAGCATATGAATAGCACCTGACGCTGAAGGAGCGGATGAGTCGGACTAAGGCCAAGATGTATATATTTAAGAGAATAGGTGACAAGGCAGAACCCTGTGGCAAACCACATGTGAGCTAGGAAGGTTTCGAAGAAAAGGAGAGAGCAAAAGAGATTGAGATCTGTCCTTAAGAAAAGAAAGAAAAGAGGAAAACCAGGCTAGAACTTGACCAGAGATACCGACTTGGTCCAGGCGGGATAGTAGGGTAGGATGGTCAACCGTGTAGAAAGCTGCCGAGAGGTCTAATAGTATCAAGGCTCTGACACCCCACGCATCAACCATCCTGGCCATATCATCCTGGACAGAGACCAGAACGCTCTCGGTCCCTCTGCCAGGCCGAAAACCAGACTGGGCTGAGTCAAGACAGTCAGATGTTTCAAGGAAAGAAGATAAGAGAGGAGACACCAGTGATTCGAAGAGTTTCATCAGAGCAGGGAGAAGAGAAATGGGTCAGAAATTAGCAGGTACAGAAGGATCAAGAGAAGGTTTTTTCAACTGGAATCACTGTGGCAGCCTTTAACTCAGGTGGAATAAATCCTGTTTGACAGGAGGTATTAAATAGCCTCAGTAATAACCCCCATAAATTCATGGGAAATCTCCTTCAGGACTCTTAGTGGCATCGCATCAGAGGGCGCGCTCTATTTAATATTCTGATGGACCTTAGAGACCGACTCCTGAGAGAAAAGAGGAAAGGACGACCAGCCAGAATCCCTAGTATTCATGGATGTGTCATGAGAGATGTAACTGGGATTCGACGCACTAGTGGCTGGTACCATATTCATGGAAATGTTCGCCCGAATAATCTCAATTTTGTTAATGAAAAACTGGGATAAAGAGTCATATAGCTGCTGGATAGGTTGGACAGGAGAAGAACATTCCGCTCAAGAGGACAGAGACTTCACCACTGAAAACAGCGCTTTGGTCTGCCCTAGAGAGGTTTCAATTTTGTGTGCGAAATAAGTTTGTTTAGCCGCTATAATAGCAGCAGTTTAGGCCACAGAACTAGCTTTATACTTGGTTCTAAGCTGTGAGTCGTAATTAGCACGACATTTTCGTTCCGCTTGCCTAAACTGCAGTCTTGCAGTCCTCAGTGGTTCTGAGAACCATGGCTGTGAGGGAAGCCTGAGAGCCTGTGCAAGCCTTTCAGGAGCCACTTCATCAGCGGCTGCCAAAAGAGAAGTAGTCAGAAGTGACAACGTAGGAACCGGGGCAGCTGTCATTTAGTTTTAATGGAGGATTCCAAGGTATGAAGATTAGCTGAGCACCAGGCCTGTTGCCACATTTTAACCGATGGCGTCTTAGATAGTTTTTGCACTGATAAGTGAGCAGGTCACCAAATAGTGGTCTGTCCGCAGAGAAGGTTCAGCTGATTGAAAGGTAAGTAGGGTACTGTTAGCGAACACAATGTCAAGAGTATTCCCTAGATTGTGGGTAGGGCCAGACACATGTTGGTGAAAGCCTGGATCCATAAGACTGGAGAAGAAAACATCAAGAGCAGGGGCTCTGGGGAGATTAAATTTAAGGTTTAAGTCTCCCAACACAACTAAGTGCTTAAGTTTAATATGTAGGTCGGCTATAAGGTTGACTAAAGGTTCTAATAGTCCCAAATATGACCCAGGGGGACAATATGTCAAGAGAAAATGACAGGAGAAGTTGGGGGAAACCACACATCGCAACAGTAGAGCCTCAATAGCGGGAACAGGAGGGCAGGCCAGCTGGGTTAAAGCAAGGTCTGCTTTAAAGATGGCCGCCACCCCACCACCATGCTGAGGGGCTGGGCGGTCCAGATGAATGATCTTGTAGCCATCAGGTATGGCTTGTACAAGAGCAGGAGCAGAGCTATCCTGCAACCAGGTCTCCATGAGGAATAGTATAGCCGGCTGATGATCAGATACCATTAGATTGACTTCTGCGGCATGCGCAGGTAGAGATCTAGTATTTAATAGTAATAGGGAGCGAGTCACCATGCTGGGGTCAGCCATCTGCTGCTGATGTTTTTCTGATGAGGTAAGGCCAGTCTGTTCGTATAACCATCCAACAGGAAGCACAGTGTTCAGGGGGGCTTGAGAAAAGAGACCTTGGCCTAGAGTATGGTAGTGAGCAGCCCTCCACTCCCGCAGCACGGACGGGCACAGACGTGCTTGCCTTAAGCGGCGTGCCCGCTGCGCGGGCGGCCGGTATGGCACATTCAATGCTGGTGCTGGAGTAGGAGAGGGGAAAGCCACGCCTCCTAAAGGACTAGAAAGAGGACTAACCCTCTGCTAAAACAGTAATAACACTGCAAGCACCTGCAGTACGGCGAGTAAGAGACAATATCAACAAAGTAAAAGCACAATCACAATTAAAACAAAACTAAAAATAGGATCATCAGAGTGGCTCAGATGAGGAATCTGCGGTTGAAGAATCCATACAAACAACATTACGGTAAGCAATTTCTCCTTCAATTGATTGCTTTTCTCCCGCAGGTTCCTCATCTGATAGACTCTCGAAGCAGCAGATGAAGCAGGCGGGCAGAAAATGTTACTAAGAAATTTTGCAGCACTGCCCTGCCAAAACGCACATCAGCTATACGAGCCACATACAGACTATAGTGCTTAGCAAAAGTATGAAGGAATGACCATGTCGCAGCACGACAAATCTCCCAAATAGGGACTCCACTCTGTAATGCTGTTTTGCCCTGATGCCTGCAATGCATTCCCAGCAGACTGGTAGCATTCTGATATACAGAAAATTATACATCGGGATAAAGGCTGCTTAGTTATGGCGAGGCCCTTACTGACTAAGGAAATGGCCACGAAGAGCTGGTCAGCTCTCCTAAAATCAGCCGTCCTCGCAATATAGTAACTCAACGCCCTTTTTTCGGGTCTAGGCGATGTAACCGTTCGTCCTGCTTAGAAGGGTGCGCAGGAGGGTAGAAGACCGGTGGAATTATGAGACAACCTTGGGAAGGAAGCCAAGTCTTTCCCTGAGTGAGACTTTCTCCCAGAAAAAAACGCAGGAAGGATGGCTTACAGCATAAGGCCTGTAGTTCATTCACCCACCTAGTGTATGTAATAGCCACCAAAAAGGCTGTTTTCAAAGAGAGAAGCCTTAGGGGGGGAAAAGCATGCATAGGCTCAAAACGAGCCGCCATCAGAAAAATCAGTACTAGATTAAGGTTCCAATCCAGGACAACAAAGGAAGTTGGCAGACATGTATTTACAAGGCCTTTCAGGAATTGTGCCATTACCGAGATAGTAAAAAATGAGTCTTGATCCAGGGAGCTCTTAAACACAGACAAGGCCACCAAATAATCTTGGCGGTGGTGACCTGAAGGCCTGCTGAGGTCAGTGACAGAAGGAACTTTATCACAGTAGTGGTGGGGCATGAAATGGGGCCAATCTCTCATTCTGTGCACCACAACTCAAATCTTCTCCATCTACATGCATACAAAGATCTTGTAGACTGTCTGCATGCAGTCAGCAACACCTCAAGCACTTCTTCAGAGAGGTCCCAGTCATCATATCTCATCGATTGTGAGGTTGGGCGAGTATCCGACCTTTGGACTGGGTTAGGAGATCCGGCTGCCGAGGCAACCAGTGAAGTGGACAGATCCAAAAGGTCGGAATACCACGTTCTCCTCGCCCAGTCAGGGGCGATCAAGATCATGGTCGCTCGAAACCTCTTCAAACTCCGGAGAACCCATGGAATGACGGGAATCGGATGGAATGCGTGATGGAGAGGGAAGGTCTAATCCACCAGAAAAGCATTTCCCAGTGCAGCGTTTGCTGGGAATTCCCTCAAGCAAAACTGTTCACATTTCCTAGTGGACTCTGTGGCGACAGAACCACTGCTAGGGAACCCCAGAGAGAGAAGACCTCCTCCAGGACTTCCTGGCACACTTTCTACTCTGTGCGAGACCGTGCCCTACCTGCTCAGAGCATCCGCCAAGTTGTTCTCTGGGCCCCGTCAGATGAACTGCTGAGACTGAGATCCGGTTCTCCAACAATCAGAACCAAAGCATCATCGCCTCCATGAAGAGGGGGGCAGGAGTGCACACCACCTTGCATTGCCACTGTGTTGTCCGTCAACTGTTGCGGCCCGCCCACCAGGACAGGTCGTTGACCACTGAAGTGGACACCCTGAGGAGATCCGAGAGTGTGCCGAGGTACTGAAACAACGGATACCTCAGGAACCATTGCACAGATCTCATGCACAATCTGGCCTCTGGCACTAGAAAAATGCAGGAGACCATGAGGTGGAGTAAGGAGACCGCTGGTAGAGTAGCATGGTTCCGGAACAAGTTGACAATCGTTGTCAAGCTGACTACTCTCTCCTCAAGAGGGAAGGCCTTCCCTACACAGCTATCTAGGACTACTCTGATGAACTGGAGCCTCTGGACTGGCGTCATTTGGGACTTCTTTCAATTTAGGGAGAAGCCCAGCTTGTGCAGCAGCAAGCAGGTGTCTTCTAAATGAGGCAAGAGCTGCACTGCAGGCTTCCCTCGGATCAGCCAGACGTTCAGATATGGAAATACATGGACCCTGGATGTCCTGAAGTGAGCCGCAACTACCGCCATGAGCTTGGTCAAGACAGTTGGGTGGAGGTTAGACCAAAGGGAAACACCTTGAACTCATAGGGCATATATACTTTGGTAAACCTTAGGAATTTCCCGTGCTTTCGATGGATTTGCACATGGAAATGAGCATCCTGTAGGTCTATTGACACCAGCCTGTCCCGTAGTTCGAAAGCGTGGAGAATCTCTCTCAATGTCACCATCCAGAATTTGTTTTTCCCCAAAGAACTTGCTCAAGGCCCTGAGATCCAGAATGGTATGGAGACCTCCTCCCTTCTTCGGTACCAGGAAATACCAGGAATACCAACCCGATCCTCTCTGCTTGGGGCAGGGGGGTACCTCTTCCACAGCACCCTTCAACAACAGGCCTCTCAGTTCTTCCTGGAGCTCCTGTGCCGGTTGGACTTGGGACAGGGGACGGGGGACTTGCCGGTGGTTTTCTGACAAATGGCAGACAATTACCCCACTGAATGAGCTGAAGAGCCTAGGCATCGGAAGGTATTCCCTGCTACTGGAGCAAATGATCGGTCAACCGTCCTCCAACCGGTGCGCTGTGAGAGGCAAAAATCAAAGCGGCTTCCGAGGCTGGGTTGCCCCTGGTGCTGACGCTGCCTGTTGACCTCTAGAAGCCCCTCTGTCCCTTTCCGGAGCACAAGAAACACTTGTGCCCTTGCCTGGCTGGTGGGAGCTGTGCTCTTCTGCCATAAGGAGCATACCACCCTAGAGGCGAAGCTGAAGGCAGGTTTGGTCGGCTGTGCAACTAGGCCTAAGGACTGAGCAGCGATTTTGCATTCCTTACATTTCTCTAAGGAATCATTGGGCCTCATTACGACCCAGGCGGTAAGGGTTTTACGGCGGCGTAAACAGCGCCGACCCTTACCGCCTGAGTACGAGGTCCCTTAGCGCCATGGCGGACTTAACACCTGCTTTTAGCAGGTGTTAAAATCCATGGCGCTAAGGGACCATGGAGTTAATTACGCCACCGTAATTTACGGTGGCGTAATTAACGCCTTCCCCACTCCCATTATGCCCTATGGGGCAAAAATGGGAATGGGGAAGGGTAAATGGGGATTGGGGACTTACCGCCCCGCCAAGGTCGGAATGGGGCGGTAAGTACGCCAACCACCATGGCGTAAACGCAGTTTACGCCATGGTGGTAAAGTCACGGCCCAGGCGGTAACTTACCGCCTGGGTCGTAATGAGGCCCATTGGCTTTTTGGCCGAAAAGAGACCACCCTCGTAGGGCATGTCCAGAAGTTTAACTTGGACATTAGGGGAGAAACCAGATGTTTTTAGATAGGGTTGCCTTCTTAGCGTTACTGCTGATGACATAGATCAGCCCACACAGTTGGCGATGTCCAGGCCTGTTTGCAGCAACTGTCTGGTAACCTCTTTCCCATCCTCCACTAGCTGAAGGAAGCCTGCGTGCATCTCTCCTTCTCGGAAATAGTGAACAGCATTTCCAAAGTTTATAGTGAATATTTCGAATGGTTTATTTTCGAATACCATTTTCTCAAAAACATTTTGGCGAAAAAGAAAATTTTGAATGTTTTTTTTTTGTTCCCCCCCAAACCCATGTTTTTTTAAACACTTTTTTTTTACTAACAAAACCCAAAAATATATATATAAATTTAAAAAGAAGACATTTGAAAAAAAAATAAAATGGCAAAATATTTGATGAAATTGCATTTCGAAAATACGTTTTCGAAAATATGACCAGATACCCATTTCCTACTGCTGTCCATAGACCAAAGAAGTACTTGGTAAAACTGCTTGCCACATTAGTAGCCTTAAAAGCCATACTGCCCAAAGTAAACGCTTTCTTTGCTAAGACATCAACTTTTTTCTCTTCCCTGTTGGGAGGCAGAGTGGAAGTGGAAGATGCAGGTCTAGATGAGACAGTGGCAGCCTGCATAACCAGCCCCACCGGAGAAGTGTGAGAGAAGAGGAATGAAGGGTCTCATCTAGCCGGCCTATATTTCCCAGAAATGGTGGAGCTGACGGGAGTAATTGAACAAAGATGCTGCCACGTAATTGTTATTGGATCAGCAATGTCAGGGTTTAAAGACTTATTGCGCTCTGTGGTGAGGCCTTCATCTAAGATATCTGTAAGGTCATTACCTTGCATCGTCGCCACTGATGAATGCAATCCTAGGGTATCAATAACCATTTCTACTAAAGCCCAGAATTTAGACATATTATGGATATAGGGCTGGGCTTGCTGGAATTCGAGGTCTGTAGAGGTGTTCAGGCCGCTGGCGCCATCGATGCATTGAGCCAGCTGCAAGCAGATTTTGGTCTTCAAAATAATCGACCCCTCCTGTACCCAAATAAATAGGGTCGACATCCCCCCGATCATCGGCGTCAATACCGCCAAAGATACCTGCCATGGTATCACAATATTCGGACCAGGGTTGTGGTGTGAAGGTTTTCTCGACAACTGTTGATGTCGAGGGTTGGTCTCTCAGTGCCCATATGGTGGATGTCGGTGTCGATCGAGACGCCATAGCGGCGACATCCTTGGATGCACAAGGTTGATCCGGCTTCCATTGAACCTCTTTGATGTCCAAAGATTTATCGGCGCTAACATTGTCGGTACTGGGGCACTAAAGGGGTCAGACATGCTGAGCGCTCCCCTTGGCTCCGAATCCTGCTGCATAGGGGTCGGTGGGGTTAGCCACTGCAGCATGCTTTTTAAACATGTCAAGCATGGAGGACTTGAAATCCTCCCCATCTTGGCGGGTGGAAGGCCCCAACGACGGATTACCTTTATCCATCGATGAATCCAGTCCCGACGGTGGCAGTGACGCCTTTTCTTCTTTCGGGACGAGGGAGAGGAAGAATGGCTCCTCGAGTGGGAACTTTTCTTCTTCTGCCTACGCTCTTTTTGGACCTCCGATGACCAAACTGTCAACCGCGCCAGTGCTTTAGAGGGCGGCCGAAACAAGAGCGAGTTTAGCAGCTCGATCGCGCAGGGATTTGGGCTGCATTTTGGCGCACGACAGACACCAGTCAGTCACGTGACCTGTGCCGATGCACCAGAAGCACAATTCGGGTGGGTCAGTGATGGACATCTTGGTGCCACGGTCTGTACACCGCTTGGAACCCGATACCCGAGCGACCGCCATCTTGCATTGAGGAATGAAAAAGCAAAAGGTTTTCTGATGAAAATGTGGAGCGAGTCGAAGACTCGCCTTTGTTCCCAAGCAGCGTGTTAGAGTGCGAAAAAAGGAATGGAGGTGTGGAGCGTAGTGACATCATATTTACACGACGCCTGACGTCACAGTCTGAGCCAACGAACAGATGCCGAGCAAGATGGATCTACGGCAGAGTCGAGGTCCACTACGCACCCTGTCGAAAATGTTCCGAAGCAGCAGAGCTGGAGCACTGCTCTAGCTTATGTGGCCTCTGCATTCTGCGATAACAGAGCGGAGGGAGGCTGTGCAAGTACAGGGGGCTTCCCCTGGTATTCTCGGTTTTCTGCTCTCCTCTGCTTTCCACCTCCTTTCGGCTTTCCGCCTCATCTCACTGGTTCTTTGGTTTGTCACCCCTTTTTAACATACTCGACAGTCCATTGGAGACTGATTTAAAGGGATATTTATTTATTTATATGCTCAGTTTCTTGTTGTCGATAATATAGGTTCACTTTATCTTTATGAAACTGATAACGTTCTGGTGTATTAGGTAAGTCCATACAAGCCATCACTTGCAGGGCATTAGGGAGTTCCTCATGTGAACAGGAGTCCTTTCCCAAAACGGGAAGTCTCTCCCGGTGAGGTCCCACTTGCCTCATCCCCTAGGGAGGGTATTTTGCAGAATGGGCTCACCTCCCTTGCCTCACAGGGAGGTGCTACCCGTTGGGGAGAAGAGACAAATTCTCTGAATTTGTCATATCTCCTAGCCAAAAGCAACACCTCCATTAGGTCTTCCGAAGGTCCTAATCCCTGTACCTTAGCCTTTCAGAAACCAGGCATGAAGGCTGAGCGTTGTATGATCGGGTGAAGAATCAGGCTTCTCGTCTGAGAAAGAAGGTCTGGCCTCTGGGGAAGACCTCATGGAGGACAGATGGCCATGTTCAAAAGGTCCGGGTACCACGTCCTCCTAACCCAATCCGGGACAATTAGGATCATGGTTGCTCTAAGCCTCTTCAACATCCTGATCACTTGAGGTATAACGGGAATCGATGGAAATGCACACAGAAGCTGAAAGTTCCAGTCCATTACGAATGCGTCCACCAGTGCATCTCTCGGGGGAAATTCCCAGGAGGAGAAAAGTTTGCAGTTCCTGTTCACACTGGGCAACAACAGATCCACCTGGTGGGGTTCCCCAGAGGGTGGATATCTCAAGAAGGACTTCCTCGCACAGCTCTCACTTGTGGAAGAGCAAACTGTGCCTGCTCCGGGAGTCCACCATCGTGTTCTCCCTTTCGGCTAGGTGAATTGTAGAAAGGTAGATAATGTTCTGAAATGTCCAGAGCCAGAGCTACATTGCCTCTCTGCACCAGGCGGGGTGACCCTGCACCACCTCTCTTCTTGATTTAGTGCATGGCCACTGTGTTGTCCGTCATGATCACGACAAGCTTCCCTTGTATGGAGGTCAAAAGGTCATCAGTGCAAGCCTAATTGCCATAACCTCTAACAGGTTATTATGCAATCTTGTCTCCACAGATACCAAAGCCCACATCAGTCAGCTAGTGCAGGCGAGAGCCCCAACCTGCCAGTGATGAGCCAATTACCATGGTCGCTTCCTGCCACTGTTGCCAAAACGATTCTCCAGCCATCACATTCTTCCTGCAAGTCCACCACAGGAGATCCTGCACAATCAAGTCCATCATGCAGCCTGAGAACTGTGACCTTTGAGATCTGAGAGCACACTGGAGCAATCTCATTCTCAACTGGGCCTCCAGCAACAGGAAAATGCAGGATGCCATAAGACCAAACAAATGTACAAAGTACAAAGCTTTCAGATGTTAGGAGTTTTGAAATCTGGTGACCATCTGCTGGATGTGCAGAGCCCTGTACCTGGGAGACTCCAAAACCACTTTGATTAATTGAAGTGTTGTAAAGGTGTTACTTGAGACTTTTTGAACATGACCGAGAAGCCCAGTCTGTAGAGAAGGTAGCAGGTGTGATCTTGGTGGTCCAGAACTTGATCCGTGAACCACACCCTGATTAGTCAATAGTCTAGCTAAGGAAAGACGTGAATGCCCCCCTTCCTGAGACTGGCTGCTGCTAGCGCCAACCGCCTGGTGAAAATCCTCGGGACAGAGGTGAGCCCGAAAGACAAAACCCAGAACTGGTAATGGGCATCGGCCATCACAAACTTCAGGTACTTTCTGTGCTTTAGATGAATTGCCACATAAATGTAAGAATCGTGGAGGTCGAGTGACACCAGCCAATCCTGAATTTCCTGGGCCTGGAGAATCTGCGAGAGCATTACCATCTTGAACGTGTCCTTCCTGAGGAACTTGTTCAAGCGTTTTAGGTCCAAGATGGGTTGCAGACATCTGTCCTTTTTTGGGACCAAAAAATAAAGGTAATACCACCTATTCCTTTCCTGTACCGGAACCAGCTCTATGAAACCCTTCTCCAGAAGAGAGCACATTTATTTCTGGAGCAGTGAATCTGGAACAGCGGATGATGTGAAACGAGGGGGCAGTCTGGCAGATGCTTCAGAAAGTGAAGGCAATATCCTTGAGAGACTATGCATCACATGGTGATAGTGCATAATTCTGCATTCTACCCGAGTGGAATGGCAGAGGTAACTTGAGGCGGTTATGTTGGAAGACACCGAAGTAGGAGCAGTCTGGGTTGACTTCCTCTCTAGATTTTATGAGGGTCTGGGAACTCTTCTTTGACCATGGCGGTTAGGAGCCTGTTTCCCCCTTTGGCCATAGCTGTAATACTGAAAGTGCTTGCCTTTCAACAGTGAGGAACTCTGAGCAGGAATTTTTACCTCCGCTCCTAAGGATTGAGGTGTGGCTTTTGAAGCCTGTAATTTCTCCAGGCGATCATCAGCCTTTGGTCCAAACAAGTAGGACCCATCAAAGCGCATACAAAGACATTTTGACTACACATCTTGCGCAAAAATCTATTTCCTTAGCCAAGCAAATCTTCTTGCGACCGCACTTGCCGCAATAGCCCCTTTGACACAATCAGTTGTGTCAAGCCCCGATTAGAGGGATTGACACTTTGCCTCTCTTCCATCCTCTACAATATTTAGAAAACCTTCCGTCATTTCCCCTACAGGGAAATGCTCTGCTACCTCAGATATGACAGCCCATAATCTATGAGAGTACTTAGCAAGTGCACAAGAGGCATAAACCGCCTTCAAAGCCATACAGCCAGAGACATAAATGTCTTTGTCCAGAACATCGTACCTTTTGTCATCCCTGCCTGGGGTAAGTAAAGGTAAGAGCTTGCCTTAGTATGGACAGTAGCTGTGTGAACCCCAAGGCTATCATGTGTGGGATGTCAGGTATGGAACTCTGGGTTAGAGGGTGCAGGTTTGTACTTTCGTCCAAAATCCTTATTGACTGCTGGCCCCAAGCAGCAAGTTTTCCATAGCTCTAGTAATGATTGTATTTATAGCTTTATGGAATGGAAGGAGAGGTTCCACCGGTGTACCCTTATCCAGAATGTCAGTTAAGTCACAATCTATTATCTCCTTTGCAGGAGAACCCTAATGCATACATTTTCTGTATACCACACTGTGGTGGGCCCTGAGGGTCAGCTTGGGGAAATTCAACCTCTATGGAGGTGTCTAGACCAATGTTATCCTTTAAAATGGATGCTAAATCAGCCAGTCATCTTCCTCAATCTGGGATACTTTATGAAATCGTGAATGACCTAAGGGATCAGACTCCAAAGTAATTGGGCTAGAATCTTCATCAAAGATGCCCTTTAAAGAAGTTATGTTATCCCTTCTGGACTTCGGAAAACAAATCTCAAAGTCGGGTTTGATCGAATGTCGATGCCGAGAGGTCCCTCGAAGCCGATGGGACATCAAAGAATGTAGCAGCCGATGGGACATCAAAGAATGTGGCAGCCGATGGGACATCAAAGAATGTGGCAGCCGATGGGACATCAAAAAATGTGGCAGCCGATGGGACATCAAAAAATGTGGCAGCCGATGGGACATCAAAAAATGTGGCAGCCGATGGGACATCAAAAAATGTGGCAGCCGATGGGACATCAAAAAATATGGCAGCCGATGAGGACATCAGTGGCGTCAAGCAATCTTGAAATCTTCAAGATTTTCCTGCTTAACGGGATGATGAGGACGACAGTGCTCCAAGACTCTGCTGGCTTTTTCAGGCACTGTGAGCTCGACTGTCTTCTTAACTGAGGAGGAGGAAACGGGCAGACTTGCTATCTCGAAAACCTCTAACATTGTTCAGCAGAACTCGTTCCACTTTTTTACGCCAAAGCAGTTTTAAGAAAAGTGTACCTGTTTGTCAGGCGATAAATCTGTGGAAAAGTGTTTTCTCCTTTTCTTCTTCAAGGATGAAGATGAATGTCAGGAGTCGCTTCTATAGTGGGATTTTTTACAGTGCTTTTTTGGACTTTTTCTTCTCCCCTCTGGCAATTTTTCCACTGCAGAGCCTTTTCCCTTCTCAGATTTAAGCTTCAATGGTGTCCTACAGGGAGGCTTTGAAATAGAGCACCATAGTGCCAATTTAGATGCTTCTTCTTTTAGGTATTTTGTCATGATGTTAAGGCACGAGTCACAATCTGTAACTACACGATCAGCACTGAGGCACCCCAGATGTATTCTGTGTAGTTCGATCAGGGACATTTTGGTACCATGATTTAAAAAAATATATATACCTGAAGGTTACAGAGCAGACAGTCATAGCATTTCCCAAAATTAGAAGGATTTCAAACAATTTTAAGAGTGAGTCCGAGAACAAATTCTCTGAGGCATCGACGAGCGTTCACAAGAAGCATGCTAGGCATGCAGAAAAAGAAATTACACACCTCTCTAATGTACTTTCTGATGGATGTTCCTCCGACGGAACCCTCATCTATGATATCGCTATCCATTGGGGGTGCTCCGCGCGGCTCCACCCTATGCCTGTACGCACACTGCACAAGACGCTGGATCAGTATATATATAGAGGGACTGCGCACCGTAACCTCAGTTCCACTATTTTCCCAAGCACTCTGAAGCTGAGAGACCATAGATCCATTGGTGTATTAGGTTCCCGAAAAGAGGAGCAGGTAGAGAAGGCGATGAGGAATCCTTGGGAGGAACATCCATCAGAAGAACAAGTTACTCTCTTACCTGGTAATGTACTTTTGATGGGATGATCAGACGACGTATTCCATATCTATGACAGTAATGACTGCAGCACAGCTGTGGTGATTACTGTCATAGATATGGAATACGTCGGAGGACCCAATCCCCTCGAAAGAACTTTACAGAAAGGTAAGTACTTTGTTCCTCTAATGGATTTTTTCCTCCCAAGGATTCCTCATCTATGATAGACTCACAAAACAGTACCTAATGTGGAGGAAGGAGAAAGCAAGAACACCATCTAAAACAGAAAACTTTGGAGGACTGCCCTACCAAAACGGGCATCCTGGCCCACATAGTACCAGGAGGGTGGGACAGGCCTGATTTGCATATGGGCTTTCCCCTTTCTGCAATGGCTTGGCAGGTGAAGAACGATGATCTGGAGGGTTGCCCAAAGCAATTGACCGATGTTTAAGATTAATTCTAGGCCTTCCAGCCATCACCTCTTTGTTCTGCAAAGGAAACCAAGCAGTAATGCTTAGCAAATGTGTGCAAAGACGCCCATCTTGCCCCCTGGCACATGCTCAGGACAGGCACTCTCTCCGAAGGGCAAAGGTGGCAGCCACTCTTCTGGTACAGTGAGCTCTGGGATCCTAAGGCACATCCTTCCCAGCCAGATCAAAGCATTCTGAAATGCAGAGAATGATGCACCTTGACAAGCACCAGCATAACCTTAAGGGCTGTACTGGGTCCAGCCGATGGAATCATTCCCCTGCCTTGCAAGTGTGAGGCAGAGGGAAAGAAAACACAGGAAGATGGAAATCTGAGACCACCATCGGCAGAAAAGAAGGTTCTCACTCTCAATGTAACCTTCTATTTGGGTGAAAAAAAATAAGAAAATTCAGGCGGTAAAACAGGCAATGCCTGGAGCTCACTCACCCATCTCCCAGAAGTGACGGCAACCAGGAAAAACAATGTTAGGTTGAGTAGCCTAATGCAACATGAATGAAAGGACTCAAACAGAGCATCCATTAGAAACATTTTAACTGAATTTAAATCCTACATCAGAACCACAAACTGGCGGGTAGGAAACTGTTACACAAACTCTGCAAGAACTGCATAACAGTGGGGACTGCGAAGAACGAGCCCTGTTCCAGGGACCTCTTAAAAATCGAAATAGCGGCAAGGTAACCATTTACAGTGCCAATCTGCAGGCCTGCTTGGGCCAAAGAAAGCAGAAAATCCAATATCGGGGATAGAGGAAAGGATAAAAAGGATCCAGGTCCCTCTCACAACACCAAACTGAAAATGCATGCCACTGGCAGATATAAATGGATTTTTTAGCGGGCCTCCGAGCTGAAAAGAGCACGTTGAGGATGCATATCACAAGTCCCAATCCTTTTACCTCAGCTTCTCATTAACCAAGCATGGAGGTTCAGGGTGCCGAGGTTCGGGTGGCGGACCTGCCCCTCAGAATGAAAAAGCAAGTCAACTTGCCCCGGAAGGCGCCACATAGTGGAGCTGGACATGTCCAGCAACTCAGGACACCACGTTCTTTAGGGCCCAGGCGGAGCAAACCAACAAGCACAATCTCCTTAGAAACAGCGGGATGATTGGGATCTGCGGGAACGCATAAAGGAGGTCCAAAGTCTCTGATTGATTGATTTGTTATTTATTATGCACCTATAGTGCAAGTGTGCAACACGAAGTGCAGGGGAGAGGGTGAGGGGGAAGTGCAAACAGGGCAGCGGGCCCCGAGTTATGATAAGATAAGTCATTTATAACGCGCCTATACACAAATATTTCAAGGCGCGAGAGTTGAGTGCAAGGGAGGCTGGGACAAAAGGGTGCAATCCAAGCCAGGAAGTGCAAGGTAGGCCAGATGACAGTGCAAGGGGCCAGGCAGCAAGTGCAGGAGGACTGATACAGGGGGCTGGGGGAGCCTGGTGCCCTGTATGACTCAGGGGGCACCAAGCAGCCTGTTAGGGAGAATTCTCTCTTTAGGCTGAATTTCCTAACCTAGTGCGTCCCCCAGCAGCTTTGCTGGATTTCTGGAGTTTGTTTTTTTCTCCTGCCAAGAGTGAGACTCTTTTTCTCCCACTCTTGGACATGATTTATGGTGTTCCTTTGACTGTTAATGTGTTTTATGGGCTATGGGGTCCTTTACTCCATAGGGTCTCATGTGTTTTTACTATGTGTGTTACACTGCACCCTCCGTGCAGTAACACAGGGGTGTCATAGTGACACCCCACCATAGACTCCATCAGGGGTGTTGCTAGGGGGGGGGCTAAGGGGGCTATAGCCCCATATCTTTTGGTTGTAGCCCCGGATAGAATCTCAGGAGCTACACCCAAAAGACTAGCTAGCCCCCAGTCCCAACAGTTCCGACATCAGCTTAGCCCTGGGTCTTTTCCAGACCTAGCAACTCCCCTAGACTCCATACCCTGGGACTGACTTCTGTCTCCCAGGGCATGTAAAGTCACCATTGACTTTACTAGTCCCAAATTAATAACAGAAACCAGTACAAACCATCATATTGTGGACATACTGGTCGGGGCAATTCGATTGCCCCGGGGTCTGTTAGTCGAGGGGGCACGTCTCCATCCCCCCCTGATCGAGTTTTGGCTGGTGGCAGTGGAAACTACTTTTTATATTCTACCGCGAATATTTCCCTATGGGATTTTCCCATTGTTCGAGGCTACCAACTTTAATTATTTAATTCTCATAGCCCCGAACATACCGCCGGTTTATTTAATTAATATTAATTTGCCGGTTGGTATTTTTTTGCCAGGACTCTATTCTAAAATGGCGTTTGTGTTCTCTTCTGTGACTCCAACCCAAGTCGAGCCCTTTGTTCCACTTTTTGGCAGGCTTCTCCACAGAAGCCTCCGAAAGTGGTGCCACTCTGTCTGGGTACCACAGGGGGTGTGGGAGGGGGTTTAGGCACCCTGGACTGAGTTACCTTGGTAACTCAAGTCGCACTCTTGTGTGATGGGCCCAAGTGGTGAGCCGGCCGGCTCACCACTTAGCATGTTTGATTGACAGCTAGGCTGAGTGAATGGGGGTATGCTGCATAAAAGCAGGGCTTTGGGGACTGGAACTTCAGAAGTCGCCACAGGACCTAAGAATCCAACGAGGTAGAAGCTGAGCCGACCTGCCACGACGACACCACCGGTGGAGCCCTGCGGAACAGACTCATCACTTCCCGACGACAGAGAAGATCTCCCGGCTGGAGAGGCTTCTTCCCCTGACTGGTGGGCACAACCAGTTTACCTTCTTTTCTTCGCACCCCAGACCGGTTTGTGGTCGAACTGCCCGTGCCAAGCACCCCGGTGGCCGGATAGCCACTCACCACTGAACCGCAAATCAACGGACCGCTCCTTGTACCTGAGAATTCCGCGGCTGGTTTCTTCCCTGGCAGTGCAACAGACTCCTGTCTTCCTCCCCGACGAGATCCTCTCTTCCCCCAGACGAAGCACCGACTTGCATCCGTTGCCAGGAACAACTGCCCCCACTGGAGTGTTCTCAACACTTTAAGGTACCGTGTCCGCCAGGCATCCCTTTCTAAAGATTGCTACAAGGTAATAACCCCTTAACCTTCTGGACTGGACTGGCCACCTTGACCCTCTAACTGGTCCCTTTCTTTGGTCCAACTCCTTTTTGAACTGTTACAAGACTTTTTTGTGCACTGCAACCGTGTGACCTTGGACACATTTCGTTTTGATCCTCTTAAAGCGGATCCGGCCTACTGACTCTGAATTCACGGTGTTACTTTGCCTTCCTCTCTTGTTGTGTTCGTGAAAAAGTGTTGGGATCTGTTTCAATTTATTCTCTGCTAGAGTGCCATCTACGTTAAGAGCTCACCGCTGTCTGAAAATAAGTGGAGCTTTACTTACGACTTGTCTAATTTTCTTTTAAGGGAGTGTATATCTTTTAGTGACCGTGTTTTTGAATTGCTTACTATTAGTGCCTGTGTGTTTTTCTAGATGTGGTTTTAAATAAATAATTATATCTCTTTTACACCAAGCCCTGGTCAGTGTTTACTTGTTCTATTGTGTCCTCTTGACCTACTGTGAATACTCTGTATACTGCCTAACTCTTCTTGAGGGAAGTCTGACTACTCAGCCACAGCTACCAAGTGAATCTGTGTGGTACAGACTGCTACCAAGTGGGTTTACTGCCAAACACCTGTAGTCCTAAATCTTTTGCAGTGGTCCCAGAGGGAACTGCACAGGTGTCTGCCTAACACCTGTCAGCAGAGTAGGCGGAGCAGGAGCAAGGATAGGTCAGCAGAGGAGAGGGAGAGACAGAAGAGGCGAAAAGGAAAGTCTTGAGGTGCTTCCGGAACTTAAGTAGATCCGGCTCAAGACAGAGTGGCAGTTAGGCCATTCCATAGGGAGGCGCTTGCAGAGGAGAGATCTTCCTCCCAATCTCTGCTTGGAGAAGCGACTGACCCGCAGAGAGTTAGATGAGCGGAGGGCTCTAGAAGGAAGGTATTTAGGAAGGGGGAGTTGAAGATAGTGAGGTTCACATCCCCAAAAAGCCATGAGGATGATGCAGAGGGTCTTGGACTTGATCTTTGCAGCCACTGGGACACAGTGGAGGGATTTCAGGACCATAGAGATGCAGTCCACAGGCTTGAGACCAAGGTTAAGTCTTGCAGTCCTGTTTTGGAAATGTTGCAGAGGGTCAGAGAGAAGAGTTAGGCAGATGGAGAAAGAGCCTGTTACAGTAGTCCAGCCTAGAGAGGAGAAATTACTCACCGTAATGATCTTTCTATGGATTCATCTCCTGCAGATTCCTCATCTGATAGATAAGCTCATACAGCTCTGCTGCTCGGAAATCTTTAGACCGGGGGTGTAGTGGACCTCGACTTGGCCGTCGATCCGTCTTGCCCGTTGCTCGATCGTCAGCTTTGGGTGCAACATCAGGCATTGCATATAAACCACGTCATTATGCCCCATACTCGGTTCCCCTTTTTCCCCCATGCTTGAATGCTGCAGAGGAAACAATGGTAGACAAGGCTAATCAGCCTACAAAAACACAAGAGAAACATTCAGAAAATGAAAAAGCATGGAATAAACCTTCCAGAATAAATGAACACTTTTCTTCCTTTTTTGGGGGGTGGAAAAGAAACGACTAGCCAGATAGGAGGGTCACCTCAGAGCCATCACCAGGCATCTCTTTGCTTAGATAGGTGCGCCAGGATAAGACTTTCTGAGCGGGGATGGAAGGGAGGCGCAATGAGAAATCTGAGGGAGAAGAATCCATAGAAAGATCCGTTGTCCTCTAGAACAAATAAAACCTGTCTCGCTGACTTCCCTCGGATCAGCCAGTTGGCCAAGTATGGGAATACATTGACTCTGGATCTCCTGAGGTGAGCCGCGACTACCACCATGAGCTTAGTGAAGACCCTTGGCGTGGAGGTCAACCCAAATGGAAGCACCTCAAACTGATAGAGCTGGTCCCCTATGAGAAACCTCAAACTTAAGACCTAGGATATCCACCACCCTTTCCACTAAGGCCCTACACTTATCATGAGAATGAGTGTAGGGCTGGCTCTGTTGGAGCTCTATGTCTGGAGACGTATCTAGGCCGCTGGCATCTTGTAGCCCTTGGGCATGTGCCAACAGGTCCGCCTGATCGAACAAATCGACTCCTCCTGACCCAGTATATATGGGATTGATGTCCCCTTGATCTCCTGTTCAATGCCGAAAATGGATTTCATGGAGTTGAAGAATCCCGATCTCGAGAGAGGGACAAAGAATTGTCACTAGCAGTCAGCGCTTGACGGTGCATCCTTCGGCGCCAACAAAATAGTCGCTGGCGCCAATGGGGGTTTGGGTACCACTGTGATGTGGGGAATGCTAGTATCTCGATGGCCTCGGGAAGGACCGAGTGTAGAGTGCTTCTGCTCCTCTCTCGCCATCGAGGCCGACGGCTTGTCCGACGTCGACAGTTTAGAGCGTAAGGGGTCAGGTGTACCAAGCACTGCTTCTGCTAACAAGGCTTGCTGTTCGGGGGAGGGGGGTGCAGACCCACACCTGCAGCAGTCTGCGTTTTGAACATAGCTAGCATTTGGCTCTTAAAATGTTTGCACTCCTCTCGAGTGGTTGGCCCAGCTGAGGGCTTACCTTGCTCCGACGACGAGCTGGACTTGTGTCAGCTACTGTGTCGCTGCTTCTTCTTGTGTGAAGAAGACAAATAAGAGTGGCTCCTTGAGTGTAACTTCTTCTTGGCCTTCCGTATCGGAAGACCAGACTATTGACCGCACCAGGGATTTCAATGTTGGTCGCCCCAAAGCAAGTTCAGCAGCCTGGTGGTGCAGGGACTTCGAGTGCATTTTGGCACATGACACACATCCCTCTGTGTCGTGATCCTTCCACAGACAAATGTGAAGGGGGTCGGTCACAGATATGTTGGAATGGCAGTTGGTGCATTTTTTTAAACCCAAAATCCACCAAAAAGTCATCGCGGTCGAGGTTTTTAGAAAAATGTGTTTGACTTCTGACTGAGAATAGAATCAAGACTTTTCTCAAAGCAGTGTGTCGAGCGCACAGAAAAAAGGAACAGAGTATGGGGCATAGTGACGTGGTGAGAAAAGAGAGAATATCTCTGAGGAGGTGCAGCTGCAAGTGGGCCTTCTTGGCAAGGTCTGTGATGTGGGGAGAGAAGGAGAGAGTTGAGTCGAAGAGGACACCAATGTTTTTTGTCTCAAAGGTGGGTGAGGGGAGAGGGCTCAAGGCAGACGGCCAGAGTGAGAGAGGAAAAGCGGGAGCAGGAGTCCCAATGAGGAGGATCTCTGTCTTTCTGGCATTGAGGCAGAGATCATTGGAGGCGCACCATGCCTGAATAGTGGACAGATAGCCAGGAATGAGCGAGGCGGGGAGAAGGTCGAGGGTAGCCTGAAAGAGACCTGTGGGTCATCAGCATAACACTGAAAGTTAGAGGAAAAGGTAGAGATCAGGAGGGCCAAAGGGGCCAGATAGACAATGAAGAGCCAGGGTGAGAGGATAGAGCCCTGGGGGACACCACATGTGGCGTGAGGGAGGTGGTGGAGAGAAAGGACCCAAGCTGGACCTGGGAGGGTCGGTCCGAGAGGAAGGAGGTCAGCCAAGCAAGGGCCTGATCCATGATGCCCAGGTTCTCCCGGGCGTAGAACTCGCACTTTCTGTTGACACTGGAACAGAAGCGGTCCACTTCCAGTTGTGTGAGGCCAAAGTCTGTTTGCTCAAGGCAACCACTGTGACGTTCTTTTGTCCAGCCAGATTTGTATTTATTATTTATATAGTGCCTTACGGCAAGGTGTGCCTTACGCCACATGAACCACCATCAGAGAGACACTGTACTGAAGAGCCTGGAATCACAGTTGCATTTCTTCTCTGATCAGATACAAGGACCCCTCACCACCTCGTTTGTTGAGGTAGTGCATGGTCACTATGTTGTCCGTCAGGATCAGCAAAGTTTTGCATTTCACAAAGGGGAGCAAAGTGACCAGAACCAGCCTGATCGCCCCACAGTTCCAGCAAGCTGATTGGTTGCTGAGGATCTGCGGGAGACCACAGTCTGCTCACCTTTCAGTCTGACGGGTTCCTCCATGGCCACCGTCACCTCTGTCCAATGCACCTCTCAGCAAGTGTTATTGCATGACCAACCATGCAATATCCTGAGCCACCTGGTTCAAGACCTTGAAACACTTGTGTATATGCGCGTTATAAATGCCATATCATATCATCCTATAGAAGGTCGGACAAGTGGCCCTGAAACTGGAACCATTGGCAACAGAGAAGCCACTGAGGTTATCTCAGACGCAGCCTCGCCTCCGGCACAACAAGGAAACAGGAGGCCTAGAAGGTGCAGGAAAGCAGAGGCCAGGACTTGTTCCTGGGATTGGAGGACACGGACCATTCAAAAGATCTTTGCCATTCCATTCTCGGGCAGGAAAGCCCTACCACGGCGAGTGTTCAAGACTGCCCTGATGAATCGGAGGGACTGAGATGGTGAAAGCTGAGACTTTTTGAAGTTCAGGGTAAAGCACAAACTGTGCAAAAGAGTGCATGTATGGAGTAGGTGCTGCCAGATCCGGGCAGCAAACTCGGAGGAGCCCTTCATCTAAGTAGGGAAAGACATGAATGCCCTCCCTCCCTTTCTACTGTCAGCAGCTTGGTGAAAACCCTGGGAGCAGAGGAAAGACCGAACGGCAGGACCTTGAACTGTTAATGGTGTTGGCTCACCACAAACCTTAGGTACTTCTGGTGATATCGAATAATGAACACATGGAAGTAGGCATCCTGAATGTCCTGGGAAAACGACCAGTCCTGCAGAGGGCATTCAGAATCTGGGCTAAAGGTACCACCTTGAAGGTGTATGTGCGTAGGTACAAGTTCAGCAGCCGCACATCCAGAATGGGGCCAAAGCCCCCATCCTTCTTGGGCACCATAAAATAGGTGGAGTACCACTCGTTCTGAGCGTGGAACCAGCTCGAGGCATGCTTTTTGACAGAAGCCGACAGACCTCCTTCCAGGACGACGGAGTCCATAGACACAGAGGTAGCCCAAGGGCCAAAGTCCAAGGGGCACCAAAGGACTAGGAGGAAATTTCCCTGTCGGATGACTTGTAATGACCAATCATATGATATGGTCTTCGACTATTCCAGGTTGAACAAGGAAAGCCCCCCCCCACTGGTAACAAGTGGCAAAGCCCATTGCTAAGGTTTAGTGCCCTGGGGTGCAGCAGGGACAGAAGATGCGGCAATGCCACCCCTCTGGGTACCCCTTCCTCTCTCAGGAAGTACCTGCACTGCCCTTTTACTGGGGCAGACGGACCATGGCCCCTAATGGCATAAGGGGAAAGGGACAAAAAAAAAACTGCCTCGAGACGACAGAGGTGCGGAGGGCTGTTGCACAGTTTAGAACAATTTTATCTAACCCCAAAAGTTTGACTCCCAAAAGTTCGACCACCAATATCCTGCATATATATATGTGGGGGGGCTAGAGTAAATAAAAATGTATAGGGGTAAGGTGGGGGAGGCTGTGGGGGGGCTCCCCCCACATATATATATTTGCAGGAAAGTTTTATTTTTTTTAAAAGTCGAACTTTTGGGAAGTCGAACCTTTGGGTTCGGTAAAATCACTTAGATTCCTGTTGCACTGCTAGCCCACATGACTTAGAAGTTGCTTTAGAGAACTGGATCATCTGAAGAGCTCCAAAAAGGTTTTGGCCGTCGAAAGGCATGTCCAAAAGCCTGGTCTGGATGTCGGCTGCAAACCCCAACGTCCTCAGTAAAGAATGGCACCTGATCACTGTGCTAGTGACTATGGACCTGCCCACACAGTCCGTCATGTCCGGTCCTGACTGCAGCCATTGGCGTGCCACCTCCTTGCCATCAGAGACCAAGGACAGGAAACTGTCCCTCATCTATCCCTCCCGGACGTACTGAGCCACATTGGCCACTGCCATCCAGAGGCCAAAGGAGAACTTTGCCACGGCACAAGAGGCATTCACAGCCGCAGTTCAAGACAGCGCAACGCAAACACCGTCTTGCTCCAATCGTCATACCTCTTGTTAGGCAAAATTTGTATGCAGTACCCTTTGGGACCACTACACACAACTAGGACTACCGGTGTAAGCAAAACCAACCTTTGGTATAAGTCTGTACCACACCGTTTCTGGTAGCGAGCAGAGCAGCCAGGCTTATCTCAAGAAGGAATGCAAGCTTGTAATGAGGTTACAAAGAGGTCTACACTTACAAGTATTCAAATAGACACACACACTCAAGGTATCTTGATAAAACACTTCTTAATTTATTACACAGTCATTTAGAAAACATTCACTAAAAGGAGCCAATCAATATCACATAACAATATCCTACAATAATTCACACTAACCGGTTCTTTAACATTGAAACTACTTTGAAGTAGGAGCAAAATGGCATTGAGAGCAATTGAAGTACCAGCAAAAGTCATAAATTAATAAAACGAATATTAGAGTTACTCTTAAACAGTGCACATAGTTTGAGTTCACCAGAGGAGTTGATTCAATGCAATAGGTAGGCCAAAGTCAATGGACTAGTGTCTTGTATAGGTAAAAACGGTTCTGGTATTTAAACAGCAAAGTCTTTGCCACGGTTCTCTGAAGTAGTTCTCAGAAGAAAGGTTCATATGTCAGTTCACAAGATGACTAGGCCTGCAAGTTGTCAAAGTTCAACAAACATTTGCGGTAAGAGGTAAATTATCTTGGTCGGGTTTTCATAGTACCTTATATTGTAGAAAAAGATGCAGCTGAAGACTTTTGTTCCTCACAGTTCCTGCAGATCTCGCTGTTCCTGAGCCTCAGTCGTGGGGACAAGAGGGAGGACGTCGGGGGACTCCTGCACTGCACAGGGACTGGTTACAAAGCTGGCAAACTGGCAATTCTTCGATTCCGGTAGCTGTCTTAAAGCACACAAGCTGGTGTCCTTCTCCTTGGTTATTCCGTTTCCTGCAGCACTCTGAGGAAAATACAACCAGATCCGAGAATGGTGTCCAGGTGGCTTACGAGTTGATTGGTCCTACCAACTCAAAAGGAAGAAGTCATCCTTGAAGGGCTTCTCTGTCGAGGTGAACTTGGTGATTTGGACCTGCAGCAGGGCGCCACCAGGCAAACCAACGGTCCAGTAGTTGCAGCAGCTGTCCTCTTGCAGCTCGTCTTCGGATCTTTCGTTCCAGTGGTCAACTCTGCTTTCCAGTCCAAGAGAATCACCTTTTAAACAGTTTCCCCCATTCATTCCAACCTAGCTGCCACTCACCCAGCAGGGTGGCTGTCCTTGCCGGACAGTCAGCCAGCCAATCACGCCAGAGTGCATTTGGGTCTCCTGGGAGACTAAGCAGAGGGAGTTTCGGGCACCTCCCTCACTTCCTGCACACCCCAGACACTTGGGCGCCAGAGGCGATCTTCAGTCCTAAAGCCCGCCAAAGGCATAGAAACAAAGGGACCAAACCTAGTTTGGCACGCAGAGACAAACCCTAGAAGGACATTTCCAAAATGAAATGGCGAAAAAAGAAGACCGGGACCTGTTTAAACAAAAGGGGGCTCAGACGCCATCTTGAAAGACATGGCTCCTGCGATTTTTAGCTACCGGTATTCACGGTCGGGAAAATTCACGGGAGTTTGTTGTAAAACCACTGCCACCAGCCATTTCGATAAGAAAGGGTAGCATTTGCCTGCTACATGTGTTTCTAGACATAGGGGATACTAGGAAACCCCTCCAGCACTCTATTCTAAGATAGTCTGTGCTGGGTCTAGGAATTTAAAGAGACTAGTAAAGTCAATTTAACTTTACATTCTCTGGGAAACAGTAGTTTATCCCAGAGAAGGAATTTAAACCTTGGGACAGCCTAAAAGGCTTCGCTGTGTCACTGCACTGAGGGTGCTGTGTGACACAAATAAAAAAAGGATGATGCCTATGGAGTTGTCTAAAGCTCCATAACCAAAGAAATAAACACAGAAAACAAACAGAATTAAAAAGTTCAAAGCCCGAAAGTTTAGCAAAAGAGCTGGAGGATACGAAGGTAGAGGGAATTAGCACATTTATGAGAATTCTCCCTAACACTCGTCCCCGCCAGACTAAGGGACAGGAGGATCTAATCCCCACCAGGATGGATCTCCTGTTGCAAGTCAGTTAAATGGCCTGCAGAGTACACCAGCAACCTTCTGTAACCCTTGCTATGGCACTTTTTATCAGGTGTTTTCATTTACAAGCTATATGACCTACAAACCTTGTTTGGTACATCTTTCTTATTTAAGGTATAGGGGATCTGATCTAACAGTCCCTCAGAAGTTGTGACAACCTCTGATCCTACCATAGGCTTTATCAAGGGGTCCTTAAAAAGGAATCCCTTAGACCTAGAGGGGCCTCCATGGTTCCTCACCACCTCTCTCTCTCGCAAGAGCAGGTTGAGTGTCCGGTATCTTGGTTGGAGGGGCTGTGGTGAAGCAAGGTACATGCTTCCACTTCCTCTGAGATATGGCCTTACCTGTTTTAGAAGTTTCCCTCCTATCACTCGGATTTACACTGGAGTCTTCAGTAGACGATCCAACAGTCTTAAGGTGTTTAGCCTTAGACCTATTCTTCCTGGTTTTCCACCAGCTTTGAGAATTACCAGTTCTCACATGCCTAGAGAGGGGTCCAATTTGTCTATCCACCTCTTCCTCAGAAGCAGGTGGGTCAGAGACTTTACAACAGGATGGGTACTGCTGGAGCTTGGGTGGGGCTCCCATTTCCTTACTAGTCTAACCTCAGATTTGTCTTGGTTAGAGATCAACTTACTAACACAAGGGCTTACAGTGGGGATCTCTGTAGAGGTTCCCACGGGCTCAGAGTGGTCTCTTATGGTTGCCTCTCTAGCCAATTTGGTTTGGTTCTGTTTCCACTCACTGGGAGGCCTGGGGTACTGGACACTACTCCTAGAGTTTTTAAGTCATTACCCAACAGGACTCTCCCAGGCACCTCATTCTGAATACTGACAGGAATCCTCACTGTCATATTGTTACACTGAATGAGAGCTGGTGGAATTGGAACCAATTGGACAGGGCATCCAGCAAATCTAGTGGGACCTTTGGCTGCCTTAGCAACACTCTCAGGCTTGAAAAAGCTTTCAACCACAACTGTTCTGCTGGCCCCAGTGTCTCTCATGGCAGGAGCATCCTGGCCATTCACAAGAACACTGTACATATAACACCCTTTGGAGTTCTCTGTAATGGAGTTATACACATCCATATTCTGTTTCTTACCCAGACACAGGGGATCTAAGGATACATTGGCTTGAACGCCCAAGGGTTCTTCAGCCAATAGGTGAAAGTGAACACTAGCCATTTGTACTTCTTCCTCAGGGATGAAGGCTAAGGAGACCTGCAGGTTTACCCTGGCATCTGGGATCTCCTTTCAAATGGTCTACAGACCCACAGACATAGCATTTACCAAATGCTCTCTAGAATGGGGTTTCTGCTGACCTCCCTCTGGTTGGACCCCAGAGGATTTACTAGACCTACCAGGTTTCCCACGGGATCTACCCTTATGTGGTTTGGGGGCCTCTTCTGGTTGGTTGGAATTAGAGCTATCTTTATTCTCACCTTGGTGCTGCTTCCACTCATCCTTTTTATGAGTTGCCCCAGTATCCTTATGAGTGGCCCTGTTGGCTACCCATGAGTCAGCTGCTCTTGCTAACCTTTTGGGATCAATCTCATATGAGTCAGCCAAGTGCTGTCTCAGCTCAGGAGAGCAGGCATCAAAAATTGTTTCTAATAAAAACAGATTTCTCATTCCTTCAAAAGTGTGAACCCTTTACCCAACAATCTAAGTTCTTCAAACATTCACACACCCAGGTAGCGCAAGGGGTACCATCATGCTTTTTGAAGGTCCTAAACATCTTAAGATACTGGGAAGGAGTTTTCCCAAATCTAGCCATCAAAGCTAGCTTCAGTTTCATATTCCAATCGTTCAAGTTCCCCCACCTCCATTACAGCATCAGTTGCAACCTGGCGGAGCCTAGACAAAAGCCAAGGAATTAACAGATTCCCTGAAAAACCCTGAATCCCATAGTTATACTCAAAAGCAGCCAACCAATCCAAAATATCAAGCTCCACCTCAAACATAATCACAGCTTCCTTACACATGCAAGGTCTCTTAGGACTGGAAGACTCTGGGAGAGAACCATTTGCAAGAGACAATTTCTTCATTTCAAGAGCATGATGCATTTCCATTTCTCTGAGTTTGATTTCTTGATGTTTACTTTCAATTTCAATTTGGAGCCTTTTGAACTCTAACTCAAGTCTAATTTTTTCAAGAGACACAAATTCTGGACTCAGTACTGGACCTGGTAGGGTCCCTGTGGCTAAAGGTTGAGGCCAAAGAGCAGGTAGAGGGGCAGTGGGGCTAACATCCTGAGACTCCTCTGACGCATCTGGTTCCTCAATAACTTTAGAGTTAGACTCTACAGCATAATTTTCCTCATCAATATTATCCACATTTTCTGAGATATTAGGGGTAACAGCCCAATTTCTCAGTCTTTGATGTTCCAACGATATTTCAACCAATTAATTTTTCTTTCCTTTAACAGAGAGGTTTCTGACCTTACACATTTCCTTCAGTTGATCTACTGTTAAATGATCAGGGCCTTCTGTTTGTAGTTATCCATATTAGGCATGATAAAATTGCTTTTCTAGTAGTGCTTAGCCTTGTGAAGGTTACAGTTTGAACAAAAGTAAAGTATTACTCTCAATGTAACAATGTAACAACTATACAATTTATCCTCACCGCCTGGCACCAGTGTTAGGCAAGGTTTGAATGCAGTACCCTTTGAGACTACTACACACAACTAGGACTACAGGTATAAGCAAACCCAACCTTAGGTATAAGTCTGTACCACACAGTTTTTGGTAGCGAGCTGAGCAGAAAGGTATCATCCGCATTAGACGCAATTGTAGCAATATCATGGATTTTGATTTAGCAAGCAAAGTAACAGCCCAAAACCTCCTACAACAACAGTACCCAAAAAAGATCATTTAAAGGGTGTATCTGAAGGTCCGAGAAATGAACAGACATAAAATGTTAATAACATCTAAGACGGACCTAGAAAACCAAGAAGAGGAAAATACCACCAGGCTCATTTTGACATTTGGAAGCCACTCCAGAATTTTCAACGGATAATAAACAAATATTGGAAAGTGTTCAAAGCGGACAAAGATATAGGGAGCTTGTTAAACAATTATCCTGACATCACTTTTCGTAAAAGCACATCCATAAAAGACTTATTGGTGAAAAGCTATATGGCTGAGGAAAAGAATGATACAATCACCAATTGGCTTTCCACAACTGGAGTTGGCTTCTCTAAATGTACCAGGTGTCAAATTTGCAAATACACAAGAAATTGCAAAAGCTATGTCCATCCAATACTAAAACATCTGGTTCATACAAAAAGTAAAATTACAAGCGAATCAGAGCTGGTGGTGTATATCTTGATGTGCCCATGTTCTAAATGGTACATTGGAAGTACCAAATGTAAGTTAAAGGTACGTATCCTGCAACATGTCAGAGCCATCACCAACAAAGATTGTTCTTACCCGATGGCAAAACATTTCTCTGAAATCCATAATGGAGATCCATCCAGCCTAACATTTTTTGGCATACATAAGGTCATTCCTGGTCCCAGGGCAGGAGATAATGAGGAAATACTCCGGCAAGAGGAGACCAAATTCATTCTCGATTTTGAGAGTAAGACCCTGGTGGGACATAATATTGATGAATAGCTTTATACCTTCTTGGGGACATAAGGACTATATCTAATGTAGCCTAGAAACCCCAGCAAGATCATCAATTTGAATGACCATATACTGTTATCCTTTGAGCTTGGTCATTTGTGCAAAAGTGTTTTCGCTTTCTTATAGCTATAACTATTTTTATCCCTCACTTCTTTATCATGACTTGCAATATGATTTATAGTCTAATTTCTTGCAAAATGGTGTGCATATACTATTTATGAAAATTCATTATTAGCATGTTATCCGAGTAGTAGTACTTTCCATATACTATTTTTTTACATCTGAATACCCAAAATAGTGCTATTCGACTTTTTTAGCGCTTGGACTTTTTATCTTTTGATCTATACATGTACATGGCACTTTAGAACACATTTCTCCTATATACTTGTCTCTTCCATACCATGCATAATATATAAACCATAGGAATGCATCATTGTACACTTATAATCGTATGTAGACCTTGTGAACGCGTTTTTGCATTCTGAATCTACATTTTATGAATGCACTATGCACTTTACATTAGGACAGTGTTGATTTTAAAATGCAAAATGAATTTAATCATAGGAATGCATTTTTGCACATGGAAATACCGAAACACATGGAAATATTTATCAATGCAGGAGGTGGTATGCACTATGCACTTTATATCACGACAACACTGTCTTGAAAATGCAAAATGAATTTTAAGCATATAAATGTGTTTTGGAACACTAATACAGTTACAAACACACTTCTCATAACAGCGACATATATATGCTAACACTGTCTATGGGCTGAAAACACATGTTTATGACTAGGATGCACTGTGTTATTACTGCCTATGGTCACGGTAGAGATTCTCCCTTTTTTGATGCACTTTGACCTTCAAAAATTATTAATGGTTATGGACTAAGTATTTCGAATAAGATTCTAAGAATATCTGGATTTTTTAGATTTACAGAAATGTGTCATTTTAAATTATGTACATAGTACTGTACCAGCGCCATTATAACACGCAGGTTTGGGTTGCATTTCCAACATTACGGATACAGTGACATGCTATTGCCTAGATTGATAGATAGATGCTACAATTTAAACATCAAGAACTGTGCCATTATTATATTTTTTTTTAGAAGCACGTTCCATTTGTTGGTGGTCCATATAAGTATTTTACCATAATGAGAAAATTTACACCTACATGTGCAATAGAAATGTTCAGGTTTAGATTGGGCTCGGTATTACGAGATCTGTAACCAGATTCAGTAGCCCAAGCCAAAATGTCCACTAGCCACGATGTTAACTCTGCAAGTCACCTTTTCTATGTTTGACATTGCGGTGTTTTTTTACAAAAACAAACTTTGAGTGATGAGTTACTGTGAACAAGCCACTAAATTGTGGCGAAACGCGTCAGGCTGCCGTCTGGCAAGAGACTCTCACTGGGTGAATTTGATTTTTAAAACTGCTAAATACGAAAATAAAGGTTGTTTTATCCCATACAACTGGTGTAGCAGTGTTTGTTGCTGGCTGCCCGTGATTATTACTTGGAACATTTTGTGTGGAGTGCTGCTCGCCTGAACAGCGTCTTGAATGCTGCTTAACATTGGAATATATATATATATATATATATATATATATATATATATATATATATATATATATATACACACTAACAAAAACATTGTTAAAGGGACGTTATGGTTAAGTTGCACTAGCAAAAACCTATGAAATTCTATAGGAAAACGTTACAGGGATGTCATGGTTTCAGGCATGTCATGGTTACAGGTAAAACCGAAATAAAACACAAAATTCAACAGTTATAGTAAGCTAAGCAACCATGACTCACGCCACTACCGTGCAATGCTAAAACTAACATCCATAACATCAAAGATGACATCACAAATGTCATTGATGACATCACATATGTGGCCCACTTATTTTTGGTCACTGAAATATCTAGGCCTGTTTTGGTCACTGAGAGTAAGAATATTAAAATTCAAAAGGTGCCTTTTCATATGTTCTTAAAGTACTTACCTTTCGGTTTGGTCTATGTTCATGGCGCACATACATGGGGCAATAGGCAGTTTTGAAACACACAATTCATTTATATACATGAAAATAATCTTTAATGCTATTAACATTTTCTGATGATGCCGTTTCTTTCTTCCTTACTTTAGTTTCCCTGTATTTTTTTAAAATTTGTTTATGATTGTACAACAACCTTTACAAAATAGAACATTTTAAAAATAATTTTTTTTGAACTTCTTCCTATCACGAAATTCATCAAGTATTATGAAAGTCAAAGAAAAAAAGAAGAGAAAAGTCAAAACTCAAGCATACTAAAAATAAGAAACTGTTTTACAGAGATTACATAGAGCCATAGTCCTCCTATTATAAAAACACAGGTGTGTCATTTTTACCCATTAGCCACATGATATACAACAGCCTTTATTTTCATTCAATTTATTCCTCAGCATTTGTTATGATGTTTCACGCTATTTGAGCCACTTCACTTTCTTAGGTGTACTGTAGGAACACTGCTAAACAGCCACCAAGGATATTATATCTATTGGATCGATCTTTTTTTTTTTTGTTTTGATTATCTTTATTTATCAAATTCAAACAAGTACATGTAAGATAATACAAACAGAAATCAACATAGAATACAGTATATCTTATATACACCTATTAGAATTCACCATACCCGAAGAAAATCAATAAAGAGATATTCATAAGCGAAAGAAATATATATTCATTGGAGTCATAAAACATGTTTCTAATATCAAACTCTACACAATAGATATATCCAAACTTCTTAACATATAGACAAGAGACAAGACATAGAAAAATAACTACATGCACACTAACTACAACAAATAAGACAAGTACTAGTGCAAGTATTCAGTAACTTAGAATAATGGGTCATACATTTAATGTACCATTACCATATAAATCACTAAAAGATTTCTATAAAATCCACTAAGCTTCCTCTTCACCCTTTCTCCTACACAGGACTAATTCAAAATCAGATATTATCACCACATCATTAATCCATTCTTCCACTGTTGGCTTCTTTCTGGTCTTCCATACTTTCAAAATCTGCTTCACTGCTATCACCAGGATTCTGCATCAAGTACGCGCTCTAAGTAGCACTGTTTACTGGACCCCCTCGCTGCCACGCTGCCCAGCAAGAACGCCGAACCTGACCCTACATTGAACGTCTTCTGTTTAACTTCTGGACTTTGGTATATATCACACCTTTGTAGTATATAGAGCAAAGCCATGCTTATGCTATAAGGATATATTGCTTATATATGCCTTTTTTGTATTACTCTAGGTGGCCCCGCCCCCTCCTACCCAGAAGTCAACATAAACAGCAGGCCATGCGCATTTGCGCACGCCCATTAAGTATGCGCTCTAAGTAGCGCTGTTTGATGTTAGCTGGCTAGCTGGTTGCAAGGTAAAATTCGACTCGTTCTCCCATTTGCTTTGTGCCCTCACTGCTTTACCTCACTGCTTGTACTGTTGGTTACTATTCTAAAGCTGTAACCAAATGACTCAGGCTATGTAAACTCAGTCGAGTCAGTAAACTTGAAACGTAGCACTAGATAAATTTAATAAGTATCTCAATTGTAACAGTCTGCAAATGTTTACGTTTACATAAAGAAGGATGGCAAGCGGTTTGAGAAGTGGGCAGTGCAATGAGATTGCAACAGCTCCTCTATCAATAAGTATTGACTCTTTGATTTGCCATGGGAGAACATCTTACATTGAACCGTCAGTGCTCGAGGAACTCGCGCTGAGCACATCTAAAGAACACCTGAGTCACGTAAAACTTGCGTCCCATGTTGCCCTAATTCACGCCACCGAGCCAATGAGTACTTCCATCTCTGTGCTATCAGAATCATACTCATGTGGAAACTTAATAAGTCCTGAAGTGCAGAGAGCGGCTGAAGACTTTCGCAGCTGCACGGAATTTTCTAAGACGTAAACAACAACGTGACATGACAATGAAGAAAATGGCGGCTCTGGATGAACAAGTGAGCTCTATAGGTATGCTAACGCCTCTGGTATTTGGCTCTATAAAAGGAAAATTCTCACTACCATCGCAATCTCTGGGAAACTCTGGGGGAGTCATGGAGGCAAATAAAGAGCAAACTGAAGATATAAATGAGGAATTACCACCAGCCCACTTAATATACTCCCCAGAATCGGCTGCTGCAGACATTAAGGCTTCCTAGCCCAAAATATTTGTGGGATCTAGTCCAATGGGAGATGACGACCAGCGATCCCCAAGTACATTCCCGGTAATAATTAAAATATAGGATCTACTTGATAAAGGACACAACCTGACCCATCTGGAACTGAGGGAAACAAAAGCAATGCTACAGCATATATGTTCCAAGATGGACAGAATCGAAGGGTTCATAATGGAAGCGGATACCTTAAGAAATATCAAGGGTGATCCTATCTTGAATGAGAAGACGACTACTCTTCCGGACTATAAAGATAAAAAATATCCAGTGCTGTCTGGAGGAAACACAACCACCTAGTACTGTTCCACTATTGACTTCACCTATACCCAAGCCCTGTAATTGTAAGGAGGAACTGAAAGAACTAAAAACATCGGTAGAGGAGATCAATACAACAATCGCCTACCAACTTTCAAAACTAGTCGAACCAAGTGATCATCCGGATAGCCCCACAGAACTACTGAAAGTTTTGGATCAGCTGAAGCAAGAAGAAAAGGAAGCCCCACTAAAGGAAGATAATTCTTGCTTTATGTCACGCGTGCCAAAAAGTTACATTTAAGAGCAGTAAAAAGATATGCAAAAAGACGAATGGATGCTGTCCTAAAAGGAATTATGAACAATGCGGACGCCAAAAAAACGCAAGAGACAACCGCAGATGATATAAATGGAGAATCAGCAATAGAAATTACCGACGAGGGTCATATAGTTCTACATCAACTGACAAAAGAAAGCCATGAGGCTCTAATACCGACTCTAAAGGTCATACCAATACCAACAAAAATGAATAAGGCAACCTTAAAGAAAGAAATGGGAACTAACAAAGCAAAACAAAACCATAATCCCGTGGCGAAAATCTTGGAAATAGTCCCGGAGATGCCAAACACCCCAGAGGTTACTTTATCGAACAGACCAAAAATAAACCTGAACAACTATTTCCCAAAATGTGGCAGAAGCTGTACGACCCGAAAAGGAATTGATAACATCCCCACTGAGGAAAGCTCTACGACGCCCATAAGAAAAACATATAGTGACGCATGCCTTAGTAAATCAAATGGAAAAATGATGGATTCCAAAGGGATGGATGTGCTTGACAAAAAAAGAAGCTCAATAGTAGTGAATGGAGGAGGCAAAATAAGAAACTTAACTAATGCGCCTCCTCTAATACCAAAAGACAAGGAGATTGCAAAACAGGGACTTGCCAACACTCCTTCGCAATCCCCAATTGATAACAAATGTATATCAATACATGGTCCAGCATTGAGCAAATCCATACCTGAAGTCCAAACCAAGAGCGACTCTACGACCAACCATTATGAAACATTGGAAATACTAAGGAAAGCGCTATACGATGGATCCATCAATGCAGAGATGATTCCAAAGGTTCTTCCATCTAGATCGACATGCACGGAAGGGATTGATATGATGAAAACACAATTACCCGAAGCACCTGTACGGGATTTGGGGCAAGCTCATAATAAACAGCCTGAAAACAAAAATAAAAAATTGCACATAATTGGACTCGAAGGCAACCGAGCACTTCCCGGAAACAATCGTATTAATTGAACATTTCTCCTTGCACTACTCACACGAATACCTCAATTAAGGATGATTAAATCAGAGGATATTATTAGTGTTTCCCTAACAATAAAAAACAACTAGAGGGCTGTTTGTTATCTAAGCTGTGAAGCAGTTATGACATTTCTGTGGTTTAGTAGGGAAGGAATAAAAGATGAAGGCCTCACTTTAAGCACCTTTGGAGGCGAATCGGATGCAAAGGAATTTATTGAATATTCAAGTCCTGATGACGTAGAGCCCAGCGTGTCTGCAATATTACCATAGAACCCACAAGGCGGTGATGACCGTGCAATTCGTGAATTGCTAAACATAGTAGCCAAAACAAAAGGCTTACCTTGGCTTGAACCAATGATGAATTCAATACTAAAAAGAAAAGAAATGGTGTCTACAACATAGCCAAACAATGCCGACCAACTAAATGTTCTATCATGGAACTCATGCGGATATCTCAACCTAATGAAATGGCACGCAATGTTAGAAAATAAAGATTGGCCAGCAAATATATTACTACAGGAAACGATGAAAACTGACACTTTGATGCTGCCTGGATATACCACACATTTCTCTCTGGCCACTAGAACCACCCTAGGTCGTCATCTGGAGGCTTAGCTATAGCTGTGGATAACCCCTTGATGCTTAATTCAAAGATGATATGGAAATACGGGAGTCTTGTGGGGATACTGTTGAACACAAATACACTCAAGTACCCTTATGTGATTATAATTACCTTATAGTGGAACCGTGCAAACACATCAATTGAAGATCTATTAGACGAAGCAGATAACTGTCTAGAAACCATAACAAAAGAATACCAAGCTGCAGAAATACTAATGGGTGGGGATTTCAACTCTGACTGCAGGAAAATCAATGAGTTGGGAGGAACAAAAGTTAATGCACTGTCTAGGAGCAGAGGTACAAAGTGGAGAGAATTTTTAAGCGATTGGGACATGGACATCGTTGATACTAACCGTAAAAAACTCAAGGAGTACATGGACAAGGGTTACAAAGAGTTCAACGATTGACTTTATATTTGTAACACACAACCCCTCAGTAATAACACCACCCATGATAATTAATCAAATAATATATTGTGATCACGCTCAAATTACTATCAAAAATCCCGACTGCTTGAAATTGATTCTACTTTATCGTTGTTGGAGATAGATCGACCTCAAACATCTATTAGGTGGAGCCAGGGCCTATGCTACCAATTTGTCAGACATGTGTCATGGCATATTGACAGGTTAAGGCAAGTAAAAGGAAAATCGACATCCGAAATGGCGGACTTATATTCTGAACTAATGAAATCTGCCTTAGTATATTTTTTTGCAAAAAACAGTCAAACACCCAATATTTGTATTCATATGATCCTACCTGTAAAGCACTGAAACGGGAAAATAAACAAAGCTCTGAGACAGCTTAAAAAAAAGCTTACTACAGGGAATCACCAAATACAGTGAAATCGGATCTTGGGCGTATACAGACAGAACCTCAAACATGCACAGATATTGAGATATAATGAAGACAATTGTACACTAATAAGAGCCATAACGGCACATGATACGCGCACAATATGGCGCACAATTCAAAGCAATCGAAATCAAGTGTCGCTAGTCATGCCTAACTGTATATCTGAATTTGTATGGCACGACTACATTACCGAGAAATTTTGACTCCCGCATAAATTCATAAACATCCCAAGAACACTCCTGTGCTACAACGAGGTTCGCCGGATGGATTGGTCAATTGACGACATTAAGTGGGCTATTTCCAGACTTAATTACTCAAAATCTGCAGGCCCGGATGGTTTGCCTCCATGCTTGTAAAAAGCAGATCCAGATCTGTGAGATACACTCCTAAAAACAAAATTTCAAGCTATTCTCAATTCGGGAACCATTCCGTTATCTTGGGTAACTTCGAACATTGTACCTATATTTAAAAAAGGAGGCCCTGCTCTCCCACAGAAATATCGCCCTATATCCCTGATTTGCTGCTATATGACCTGGAAAAGTATATTGAAAGGAATGCCCTATACTCAAAATATCAAACTGGCTTCCGGAAAGGGATGAGTACTACTCTAAACGCCACAATCATGGCGCATGTAATGGCGGGAGCTAAGACCTCGAACCAGGTTTATATCGCCGTGATTGACATGACATTGGCATTCGACAATGTAGTGCATAACCTGTTGTGGAAGAAATTAATGAATATGGGAAACCCAAAGGTGCTATTGTATTGGTTTATTGAATTATCCATCAATACCTCCTATAAAATAAAAATAACAGCAGAAGGAAGAACCACCAAGCCAATTAGCACAAGTTTGGATCTAAAACAAGGATGCAATCTTGCGGCAACCTTTTTTAACTTGTACCTTGCGGATCTCGATAAGTCATGGAAAGAAAAAAATGTATTCTCTGTGAAAGTTGGCGCTACTCATTTCAAATGGATTGCTTTCGCTGACGATATTATAATATTCAACCTAACCCCTGCAGGACTCGAATTTGTTTGCCAGGGACCACAATTTAGTTCCTAATCCTGCAAAAACAGCCATCATGAAATTTGGTCCCCAGCAAAAACATGGAAGATATCAGTGGAAGATTCTGGAAACGACGATACCCTGCATTACTAACACGATCTATTTGGGATACAATCTATTGGAACAAAATTCAATTAAAGCATGGTCCAACTTAATAAAATGCAAAAGTAGACCACTTCTATCACAATTGAAAATGATATATGCTAAATATTGTAAATTTTCACTGACTCCTATTATTGATTTTTTAACATTGAAAATTGAAAGCGTAATTTTATATTCATTAGATATATGTATGTGAAATGAGTCCAATCCTAGATCAACTGCAAGGCTCTTTGTTGAAATCTGCCATGCACCTTCCAATGTCTGTACCTAATGCTGTTTTACGCCATGAGTTGGGATTGGTGGCACTATCTGGTCGATGGAAATGGAGATTACTGACAAACTATGCAAAAATATATTTTCCCCAAAAGAACTCCTTATTTGTTGATATGAAAAAAACTTTAGAACTTGCCAACGCTGTTTCAATTGTACAATACCATTCTAAATTATGAACAATACTGAACGAATTACATATCACGGTGGATGATATATATTATCGACCAGGCTATGCAAAGAAAAAATTGTTTGAAATGGATTGGTATTTAACTATAGAACAAATTTGTAAATATAAAATGTATAAGGAGTACTATCTGTATACTAAGAAGCGCATTCCGAGATATGACTACATTAATCTATTTCCATGCAATCGTACGAGAAAAGCATTTTTATGGTACAAATTGAATTTATATTATACAAAAGAGAGGATTGCAAGTTGGAAGGAGAATGAGAACAAAAACAGATAGCAGAAATTGTTGGTTTCCCTTATGCACTAAATCCAATGAAACTATGAAACATTTGATTTTATATTGCACTTATTTTAAGAACATGAGAACAAAACTATTGATGAAATTTGTGGATATCCAATATGAAGATTGTTTAGAATTTCTATGGGCAAGAATGATGCAAGGATCTCATAAACCACTAATATATGCACTAGTGAGTCTCTGCAAATTCATAGAGAAAGAACTTGTAACTCACGCCAACAGTTGAAAATTTGTCAAGAGGTATATTTATTTATTTTCTTCACATGTAATTTAATTTTAAAAAGAAAAATGTTGGAATATGACTATATCTGTTATTTGTATCCACTTTTGAACCTAAGCACTGCCAGGCATAAGTAGGAATCGACCGATCTACACACTAAACCAAGTTCGGGACCTATGTGCAACGAGTATTTAACAAAAGATATTGCTGTGGGATTTTATTGAAAAGCAATATAATGAAATGTAATGAAATATAAAGTTTGTTTTAGGAAGTTTTAATAGAATTGTAAATTTTTGTTATGTGATATATAATGTAAACATGAATTTGTGATAAATATGACAAATTTTGTAAATGTTCTATTCTATGTAATTGAACCAAGAACAAATAATTAAAAAAAAGATTCTATCCATCCAAGAGCCATATAAACGAGCAGTCAAACTGCGTCCAGTGTTTGCTAATACCAAGACCTGTAACGGCCTTCTTGGGAATTTAATGGATAGGGTCATATCTAATATATCAAGTACCTCACACCAGAAGGTTACTACTCTGGGACAGGACCATAACATATGGAGTAATGTCCCCTTTTCCTTCCCACATCCCAAACATAAATCATCATTTACTAACCCTAAGGCACACATACGTTCAAGCGTCCAATATAGTCGTCCCAAAACTTTCTGATGGATAAGCCGTAGCTTAAGATCCATTTTGCTACTATATCCAGTTCGCCATACATATTTCCAGACTTCATCAGTAATAGCACAACCCAAATCTGAATCCCATTTCTGTTTCAGAATATTCCGGGATTCTAAACGAGAATCATTCTCTGGCATGAGCTTCAAATACGTAGAGACATTTTGTGGCAATAGACAAAATATGGTCTATCCTGCTGGCTCCTTCTCTACCGGGTTGGACAACATATTAAACACCCTGACCAAAAGACATTCTAGTTCCTTATTTCTATTTTTCTCCTTTCCATCCAATCGGAACAATTTCTGAAGTTCCTGAAAGGTCATTAAATGTCCGTCTCGCATCAAATCAACACAATTTCTTATTATCAATTTGTAATGCAGCGTTATACCAAATAGATGATTTATGGTTCAGAAACACATTACCATTAAAGTTAAGCAACCACCATAGCATCATGCTTTTAGCAATTTTAACAGTGAATAATTTAGCAGACCCCTTGGGTAGTTTTCCCATAGAAAAGATATTTTCCAATCGAAATTGTAACAAGGTATACCTCTCCAATTCTAACCAGATTGGTTCCTGCTCCGTCTCTGCCATCACATATAAGGCCGCCTTCTTCAAGATAAATCCCCTGTAATACTTTTCCAAATTTGAATAACCAAAACCTCCTTTAGTATCCCGTTGTAAAATAAACTTTGGAATCTTAGGAGCCTTTTTTCACCCCAGAGAAAATCCAAGAAAACCCAATCAATTTCCTTAAGTTGTTTCTTAGAGAATGCAAGAGGTATTGATTGCATAATATATAAGACCTTTGGCAGAAGCAACATCTTAATCGTATTAATCTTTGCCCATATCCCCAAATCTAATCTCGAACATTTCCTTACATCCCTCTGTAGAATTTCTAACAATTTAGTCACATTAAATCGAACCATCTTTCTTATATCTCTTGTAAGGAAGATCCCCTAATATTTTACGTGCATTTCAGACCTGTTACAATTCCAATCTGCAAAGTCACCTCCCCTAACAGCCGTCGAAAGTGGGAACACTTCAGTTTTCTCCCAGTTAAATGTTATAACCTGAAAACATACCCACTCTCTCAAGTACTTCCCTAAGAACAGCGCTACCCCTCTTCGAGAGCACCACTAACATATCATCAGCGTAAGAGTACTTTCACTTCTTTTACCCCAAATTTTTGCCCACAAATTCTCTGCTCATTTCTTATCAGTGCAATCAAGGGTTCCAAGGCAATGTTGAATAAGAAAGGTGACAAGGGACAGCCCTGTCTCGTCCCCCTTGTAAGACTAAAAGCATCCGATAATTCACCATTAACCCAAACACATGCCTTAGCAGAACTCTGAAGACAATGAACCATTCTCCTAAATTTACCACCAAAGCCCATTTTCCTCATTGTAAATTCGAGAAAATCCCAATTAACTGTCGAATGCCTTCTCAGCATCAATAAAAACCAAGGAAGCGTTGATTGATTCATTACTGTGAATACTTATTAAATCCACTAACGTCCTTACATTGTCATATCCAAACCTTCCCTTCATAAACCCCACCTGAGATTTATGTATTTTACCAATACTGTCACTTAGCCTATTTGCCATTATTTTCGTAAAAAGTTTGACATCCACATTTAACAAAGAAATTGGTCTATAATTTTTACATTTTTTACCATCCCTCCCTTTTTTTGGTATCACTGTGATCATGGCGTCAGTCATCAAATGTACTAATAAAGTAGGCCAAACCCCAACATTTTTTGTTAACGGGGGAGCAATTCTCAAAATTGGGGTAAATAACGAGAAAAAATATAGGCGTGTCAGGGAACTGGCACTGGAGAATTGCTTACCCCTCACTACTCTAACCTCAGAGATGGGTTGGAAAATTTATGGTCACCCATATATGCAATGTATATATGGGTGACCATATGTTTTCCAACCCATCTCTGAGGTTAGAGTAGTGAGGGGTAAGCAATTCTCCAGTGCCAGTTCCCTGACACGCCTATATTTTTTTTCTCGTCAGTCATCAAATGACACAAACCTTTTCCTTGCAAAAAAAGAGTAAAAACAACCTATATAAAAAAGTATCAAACTTCCTTTAAATCTAGATAGGCAATCCATCTAAACCCAGAGATTTTCCCATCTGGAGTAGCCCAATTGCCACCTCCTCGATCTCAATATCCGCCTACAACATTATAGTATCATCTAATGATAATTTTGCATTATCAAGATTTTCAAACAGACTCTTCAAAACCTGCCTTGATATAGATTCCTCTTCCGTATATAGAGTCCTATAATAATTCCTGAACCCTGAACAAATCTCAGTGTTCTTCCACACTAATCGATCATTCTCATCTTCAATACTCTGGACATAGGCTCTTCCATTCAAATCCTTCAGCCTATTTGCCAATAGTTGTCCACTCTTGTCACCATTCTCCCCAAATTTTTGTCGTGTGAAAAATAAACCCTGTTCTGCCATCAAATTAGTAGCATTTGCTAATTTTTCCGGTACCTGATTCATTGCAGACCTATCACTAATTCTCCCTGATCGGGCATATGTTTGCTGTAGATTTGACAATTCTGCCTCCAATTAATTCAGATCATTCATCGATTTCTTCCGAAGGCGGGAGGTCCAATCAATCATATGACCCCTTATCGTGGCCTTAAAACTGTCCCATATAATCTTCTGGTTAGCAAAACCTTCATTAATCTAAAAAAACATGGTCATATGCAACATTAGATCCTCTAAAACATCTTTTTCTTCTTCTAATATCCCAGTCTTTAATCTCCATTTTCTAAAGGATGGGGCTTCCATATCCAGCTGTAAACAATGATCAAGTGGCGCATGATCAGAAATGTCCCCCTCTCTAATATTGATATCTAGCGTCTTATCTTTTTCCACCTGGCTGAGCGGGAGACCGCTGCTGCAGCTGCCCCTCCTGTGCTGGTGAGCCCCTCTTGGGGATTTGGTGCTTTTTAGGGCTAATTCCTTTGTTTGCAAGTGCCCCTGGGCCCCGCTTGTTTCTCCTTCCCTCCCTGATCCGTTGCTGTTGTTCCCCGCCCTCCCTCCGACCCCCCCTAATATTCACTGGATCAGTATTTAAAATTGCATTGTGTGAAACCTAGGCCTTTTCTCCCTCCTTTCAGGATTTTCAAACTTTGGTGCATTTTTTTTTTGTCCCGCTGTTTTTATAATATGCACTGTATCATTATTTAGAAATTGCATTGTTGGTTTGTTTTATTATTTATAATGTGCAGCATACCCTAGGGTACCAGGGTGCAGCAGTTACAAGTATATGCGAAGCTTAGTTACAGTTTACACACAGGTAATAATTACAAGGGTGTACATACGAAGGGCGCAAATTACAGGCAAAGTATGCAGCAGATGAATATACAGGCAGTTTCCAGAGGGCAATACATACAGAATAAAGCAGGTGACGGTAGATAATTACAAGGATGCTAGCAGATAATGAGAATATCATATGGTGGGTACCATGGCGGTGGCCGATCAGTTCTAACTGTATCCTAACAGGGGTTATTAATGCTGGTAATTAGATTTCAGCCATATGATGGTGTTGGATCTAAATTTGTGGTAGGATTGGTCAGTTCTCAAACTGGGCGGCAGAGAGTTCCATAGTTTGGCCGCTTTCACTGGGAAGCTGTTACCTCCGATTGTGGATCGTTTCAAGTATGGTATGGAGAGTCGATCTCTGTTGGCTAGTCTTACTGGTCTCATTGAAGTCTGTTTGTGACCTAGGCCTTCTCTCCCTCCATTCAGGATTCTCAAACTTAGGTGTGTTTTTAAAAAGTGCATTTTGTGAGCTCCATAATCCTGAGTGTCGTCTTGTCCTATTGCTCAACCTGCTTGCCTCTTGCGGTCTTGTCTGCCTACTCTAGTGTCCTTCTCTAGTGTCTCCCCCTCTCCCTTCCACCTCTCTCCTCTCCCACCTTCTCTATGGTGCTCTCCGTCCCCCCCATCTTTTCTAACTGCTTCTCAATTGACTATCCTGCTCTCCTCACTAAATCTGGTAGGAGGAAGTTTAAAAAAGGATATCCTGGTCTCCAACCCAGGCCTCCCTATCGCTGATACCCACACCAGTGCCTCCGCCAAGGAAACTCTCACGACATCCTTTTTGTCGTTCCTTCGCCAGACCTATGGACCCCTCATATAGTCCCTGTGCTCACTCTCCTTTCTCCTCTTCTCCCATTAATGGTGGCACCCGTTGGAACGCCCACCTCCTGGCCTTCTTCCACTCTTCCAAGATCATCATTAATGTTTACTTGAATGGGACCCTCTTGGTCCAAGGTCCTCAGGCCAACCTTCACCTCTTTGATAGACGCTTCCCGCGCCTCATCAATTTCCTTTCTTCTCCTGCTGTCCCCTCTCCCCCTTCCTCAGCTACCTTGCCTCCCCCTTCTGCCTCCTCAGGGGCTACCTTACCTTCTCCCTTCCTCTATGCCCCCTCTCGGGCTCCCTCTACACCTCTGAAGGGCGTACCTCTGATCTGTACCCCTCCCCAGAAGTCCTTCAAGGATGGCAACCTTCTCCATATTGCCACTCTTAACTCTCGCTCTGCTGTCAAACACTCCTCTGACATCTGCCGCCTTCTGGAAGAACTTGACCTTGATGTCCTCTGTCTCACTGAGACATGGTTCACGGCCAGCTCTGTCACTAGCTTTGACACACTCCTACCTGACGGCTACAAGATCCTCTCAGCGCCCAGGTCCAACCGCTCTGGAGGGGGTAGAGCTCTGATCTTCCAGGAGTGGATTCCTGCCTCTGTCATTCCAACGCAGGCCTACTCCACTTTCGAATGCCTCATCTGCAGGCTCTCTCTCTCTCTCCTAGCCATTCCCTTACTGTGGCTACTATCTATCGGCCACCTGGTCAGATCTCCTCCTTCCTCTCCGAGTGGGCTGACCTCTCCTCCTCACTCCTGGCCTCGACTACTCAACTCCTCCTTCTTGGAGACTTCAACATTCCCCTGGATGCCTCCTGTGCTCCCTCTGGACTCTTTCGTGACCTTGGCGACTCTCTCTCACTCACTATTCTCCCCTCAGGCCCGACTCACTCTGCAGGGCACACTCTGGATGTTCTCATCTCCTCTGACCCTCCCCTCTCTGTACCCCTCTCCACTCTGCTTTCCTGGAGTGATCACATTCTCCTATCCTCTCAGCTCACACTCCCTACCCCTCAGGCCAAGCCACCTCCAACACTGCCACCCACCTTCTCGGTCATCCGACCCATGAAGCGAGTGTCAGTTGAGGCTTTCCACAGTCCTCTCCATGCTCCACTCTTCTATATCTGATATTCTTGATATCCTTGCCCCTGTCATGAGAATCCGCATGAAGCCCAAAGCCAAGTGTAACTCTTGGTATGACACAGATCTCCTCACCCTAAAACGCAGGTGCAGGGTGGCCGAGAGGAAATGGCGTGCTTCATGTTTATCCTCTGACAAACTGGCCTGCTGCCTGCTGCAAAGGCAACACCAGCTCTCCGTCCTCACCAAGAAAAGCGCTCATATCCAAGCCCGCATCTCTGTGGCATCTAACAACTCTGCTGAACTCTTTAAAATCTGTAAGGAACTGGCCAATTCTGCCGCAGTTTCTACCTCTCCTGTAACTTCCCAGGCCCACTGCACGGCACTGGCTTCTCACTTAATTTCTAAAACTCAGGATATCCCGTCCTCACTCTCCTCCCTCCTTCCATGCCCTGCTCCTCCTCTGGCTCTTCTGCAGCCACCCCCTCCCTCCTTCTCTGCCTTTGCCCTTTTCTCTCCAGACAAGGTTTCTAGGCAAGTCCGATCTATGAAAGTCTCATCGAAACAGGTTCACCCCTGTTCCTCCAAAACTATCAAGGACCATATTGACTCCCTGGCTCCTGCCCTGGCTGATTTCTGCAATCACTCCTTCGCCACTGAGTCTTCCCATAGCCCCTGAAGCACTCCCTTGTGCACACTCTTCTTAAGAAACCCTCTGCCGACCCCTCCTGCCCGGCTAACTATCGGCCAATCTCCATCACTCCCTTCCTGCGCAAGCTCCAGGAGAAACTGGCCATCTCCCAGCTTAACCTCCACACCGAATCTGTTGGCTGTCTTCATGACCATCAGTCTGGCTTCAGAGCTGCCAGAAGCACAGAAACTGCTCTCCTGAACATCCGTGAAGATCGGCTCTCCAACCTCTAATCCAGCACCCCGTGAGTCCTCATCTTGCTTGATCTCTCTTCTGCCTTTGACACCGTCAACCATGCAATCCTGCTCAACCGTCTCTGTGATAACCTGGGTATCACTGGTCAGGCTCTGGCGTGGCTGACCTCTTTCCTCTCCGACCGACCCTCCCAGGTCCAACTCTGGTCCTTCCTCTCCGATATTTTTTTCTCTACCTGTGATGTCCCCCGGGGATCTAACCTCTCTCCCTGACTTTTCAACCAATAACTGGCACTCCTTGTCCACTGCATCGCCCCTCTCTGCCCCAACTTTCAGTGCTGTGCGGATGATACTCAGCTAATTTTCAAGCTACACTCGGCCTCTTCCTCTCCTTCCCTCATCTCGGACTGTCTGCTATCCAGGAGTTGCGTGCCGCCAACGACCTCTGCCTTAATGCCAGTAAGACTGAGATTTTACTCATTGGCACACCCACTCCCTCCTTCACTGCATCTCTCTGGCCGGCCTCTCTTGGCCTTCTTCCTGCTCCCACCTGCAAGGCTAAAAACCTCGGGGTCATCTTCGACTCCACACTCTCCTCTCCTCACATCTCTGATGTTTCTAAGAAGTCACACTACCAGCTGCACCTCCTCAGAGGTATTCTTCCTTTCCTCTCCTTCCCCCAGAAGCTCACTGTCTCCAGAGCCCTGGTTCTCTCTAGGCTGGACTATTGCAACAGCCTCTATCTAAATCTGGCTGCCTCTACTCTCCGCCCTCTGCAATTTATCCAGAACAGGACTGCAAGACTTGTCCTTGACCTCAAGCCCAGGGATCGTATCTCTCCAGGACTGAAATCTCTGCACTGGCTCCCAGTGGCTGCAAGGAGTAAGTTCAAAACCCTTTGCATCGTCCACACGGCCTTCTGGGGCCTGGGGCCGCAACACCTTCAACTTTCTCTTCCCAAATATCTTCCTTCTCCAGCTATATGCTCATCCGCCCCCTCAGGGTCCGTCGCTTCGACAAGCAACGAGTTGGTGGTAGAACTCTCTCCTCAGCAGGGGCCTCCCTCTGAAACAGCCTTCCTGCCTCCCTGAAACTTGAGAACCATCTCCGGTTCCGAAAGCACTTCAAAATCTTCCTCTTTGCTTCTGCTTTCTCTCCCCCTCTCTCCTGCTGAATTTCTGGCTGAAACTGCACTGGCTACCTGGCCACCCTTTGTGACCTTGGACCCAGGCCCCGCCATTTGCACACCTGCACTGCCTCCCTGGCTAGCCCCGCACCTGGGGACTGTATTCTGTATCCCTACAGTCCCCCACCAGCACTTATGTCTGCTCTTACCCTGCACTTGCCACCACCCGGACGTTATTTTTATTTTTTATTCTACAATCCCATGTACTGCACTTTTCCCCTCTCCCTTCCCCCTCGCACTTTTCTCCTTCCCCCTTCCCATATACTTGCGTGATCTGAATGACACCTGGCCTACTAAGAGCGTTGTCTATCTTCCCTCTGTTCCCACTTCCCTGCCTCGTTGCGCCTCGAAACACTTGTGTATAGGCGTGTTATAAATGCCATATCATATATCCATTAACGTCTCTGTGATCAGTTTATAATCTAACCTAGAGTAGGAGTCATGTAGAAGGGAAAAGAATGTGAACTCCTTTTCCAAAGGATGCAGTTCCCTCCATATATCAACCAATCTAAACTTTTCAAGGAAAACATTACATTCTTTGCAAGTTTTCACATTAGTGTACCTACACAAACTAATTCTATCGAGTTTGTAATCCTGAACACAATAAAAATATCCTCCCAGGATAACTGTCTCACCATTCATGATGCTCAAAAGCTCTGAAACATCATCAAAGAAGCTTTTGCCAGACGTGCACGGCCCATACACACATCCTAAGGTGATCAATTTCTCCTTATGTAGCAAAAATCATACGGCCATCTCCATCCATCACCACCTTTGTAATTTTATATTGCAACCCTTTCCTGAATAAAACACTAACTCCTCTAGAATTGGTATAATAGCAATTTGAAAGATCTTTATTATATCTGGCATTAGTCAACCTCTACCTGGTGCCATTAACCGAAAGCGTTTCTTGCAAAAGGATATCAGCATTAGCCCTCCAAAATCTCGCCTTTCCTTCTTTTCCTTGGACAATTTAAACCCTTAACATTCAAAGTTACTACCGTCAAGTTGTTCAATCCCATCGCAGTCTATCTCAAGTATTTAATAATACCTAACTAAATCATCTGACAATCATAAAACTATCCCAATCCTCACCTATGAGCATTGTAACCCCTTTTACAAGATTATAAAGTACTACTGCGTTTGAAAACATGACAACGCCAACCAAATAATTCTAAGTGAACTGTCCATACAGGTATACAACACAAAAACAGAAACACAAAACACACTTCCACAAGACATAACAAACAAACATTAAACAAATAATAACAACAAATTGTACCCTGAAGAGATCCTTCAGGTGGAAATGAGCACCAAACATCTTTACACACCTGACATTCCAACCCAATCTCTCCAAGGTCCTACCTGCAATAATTACTATAAATACTGCAATCCCCTAATGTTAAGTAAAAACATAATAAGGCTAACTATAGATACAACACAAACTATCAGAAGCCAAGTAAACTTCAACCTGTTCTATCTAATTACCCTTCAAAAACACCAATCTATGTACAAGCCTATATCCATTAGTTCACCTTCCTCCACCCCCTTCAACATCAAACCCACAACATACCAATAAGTACTGTCCTATTTAGCATCCATTACTAATCATGACAGTATACAGAGCCAATTAGCACCCACAGAATAACCCAACATGCAAAACCCAATACCCTCCACACCCCTAAGTAGATAATCCATTTTGCCAATTTTGCGATCTTACAGCATGTCCTCCCAAACCCAGCGAGCCGCCCAAATGAACCATCACCCCTGAGAGAATACCCCCCCAAAATCCTGCTCCAAGTTCCCTTATTATTGTATGCAAACTATGACCCAGCATAAAGTCACAATGAAAAAAAAAATAAAGACCCTCACAATTATACCCGCTATATTATAATCCCAGTTCCTCTCCACTCTTATTAAACACGTTGTTGGAGACAAAGTCAGGGAATGGGGTGATCTTTGAGGAGTAGTGAACCTTCTTTTCTATCAATTAATTTAAACATGTATTACCATTAACTCAGAGCTGCAACAACCTAGAACATGGTGGTAGATTAGTGATCTGTCAAATGTATTATATCCTCATGGATCAGGGAACATTTCCAAAATATCTGAACTCCTTTAAAATCAGCACCACTTCACTCCAAATGCTGCACTAGAATCTATTTAGATGTGGTCATGGCAATGATGTCACTCAGTTTCAAATTCCAACCCAAGAAAACAAGACCTTCGTTGAGCTTGAAAGCATATATCAAGAAGGCACATTTGTCTTTGCCTTACACAATTGCTCAATGACAGGACATCTATACTTACTTAGCATTGGCGACAACTACAATAGTTATGGGTCCACCTTCTGATCATTTCAAGTGTACAACCAAACCACCCTCCCACCCCCCTTCAATAACAGAAACATGTAATGTTTTCATTTGTATGCTGGATCCAAATGTAGGATAATCAAAATAGAACAGTAGTTAATATATCTATACAGCACCAATCATACAATACGATTATTTTGTGCAGCTGGTGTCAAACCAGACCATGAGTGTATCTCTCTGTCTACTCCGCTTTTGATTAAATCCCATCTCTCGATGTCTTTTCCAGCCATTCTACACAGATTTCAGATAGACTGTTTCTGCTGCATGAAGCTTTAGCACAGCATGAAGTGAGTAGTTGTACAAGCATGAATGAGATTGGACTCGTAACGAACCCGTAGCATTGGGTCACACTATCCACATCAAGAAATAACCAGCATGACCGTGAATAATCATCAAACTGTCCCCATGCCACATTACCACATTACGGTATTGGTGCTAAAAGATAGTGAGCAGTACACATGAGTATTGGAATTTCAAACATAACTCGGTACCTTGAGTGAAATCTGCGTTCATCTATACATACGCGGATGAAAAAAACAAAAAACCATTCACTGTCCAACACCCGCTACATCAACTATAAGAGTCATTTATATCACGCCAATCAGCAGGGGGGGGGGAAGCGGCTTTGTTTCATCAATACATCTTCATCCTCATCTTTCACTCCACAAGAATGGCCCGCCACCTGATGTAAAGCTACGCGTATCCCTAGAAGATCAGCTGATTCATGGGGTTGCAAGGTCCTTTTCTCAAGCATCTCGTATGAAACGCATAGAAAACAACAAAGCGATTACATGCCGTCACAGCCTTGTTTATATTTGGAAACAAGACGTTAAACTGATCCACATTGCAGGTGCCATTTTCCCACATTAAAAGCATCCTAAAGTCAAAACGTAACATTGTACATAAAATATATAAGTTAAATAATACTAGCGAAAACCCGTAGTTATAAAGAAACATCGAGTGGTAATCAGAATAATATGAATGCACAGTGTAAGGCAACCAGAGCAACCATATAATCATATCCCTTCATCTTTTTTTCCTAGATACTGATCCTGTTGCTAGAATAGGTGCCTCCTCCATAGGTTGATGATCCAAATCTGTGAGGAATGCCTCTGCTCCTTTGTGGTCGGAGAAAGAGTGTACTGTTCCATTAAGAACAACTCTCAATATTGCTGGGTAGATCATGTAATACTTCAAGTGCTTCCCCCTTGCTTTTTCTTTGGCAACTGTAAAAGCTTTTCTTTTTTCCATGACATCACGACTCAGATGCCTGAAAATCATAATTTTATGAGCTCCCCACGATAAGACCTTTCTCTCTCGCCCTCCTCAGCACCAACTCTCGCACCGGGAACCTTAAAAACGTTATGATGAAGTGACAATGTCTTTGTCCAGGTGCTCGCTTAGGTCCCACGGACCTATGTGCCCTTTCAATCTCCAGGGGGGGGTCTTAGGATCAAGGTTGAGCAGTTTAATCAAAGCTCTCTACAAAAACTCTGCAGGGCATCCTTGCTCAATAATTTCTGGAAATCCAGCAACCCGTATATTATTTCTCCTGGAGAAATTATCCTGTTCAGAGCATGAGAGACTGCTTTTCAATTTATAAATCCACTCTTCGATAGGGCATGAACCGCCGCTATTGTTATGGCTGTGTTCTGGCCTGAGAACAGTTTATCCCAGAAATGTCCCGAGAGCATCCATTCTTCTCTCTCCACAAATCTGGAAAAATAGTTTAATGTTATATCCCACGTACCCTCACAGACCATCAAAAGATGTTTCGGGCTCTGCTTAGCTGGATTCTCACAGATACTACATAATTTGATTGCCGTTTCCCCTTGTCCCCTTATACTCAGTATTTCCCCAGTATGAATGGTATTAAGGTGCAGTCTCAGGAAATTGCTTATTATTTTCCAGTCTGGGAATTTTACCAAATAATTCGGCAAATAACCCACTTTCTTGTCCACCACCAGAAAGCTATTCCATGGCTTAATCAACCGCAGACTCTCAATAGTTGCAATCCAATCCATTGTTTCAATCTCTCTTTTTACTTTCAATGGGTTGGGTATTAACATTTCAATAGTAGTATCTGCTATTTCCAGGATTTTCTTAACCTTTTGTTCTAGGTGAAGTAGCATCTTTGATTTTTAAGCTGTGAACTGTGACCCAATATCCTCATATAAAGATTCCTTCAGGGGCGTGATAATGAGCCTATAGAGAGAAAGTAACCTCCAGTCTGCCAATGACCTTAATGATTTGAGGCCTAGTTCGAACCTAAGGCATGACATTGGAAGGCTTAGGGGGAGTCCAAGGGCTCTTTTCCAGATTGAGCCCTCTAGTTTTTGCCAGTCGGCACCCCATAGAAAGGGCTTAGCCTCTAGGCCATACAGGATTACTGGCACTACCTTTGCTGTATAGTATTTAACTAGAGGTTTAATAGAAAATTTGCAGAGTGTGAGGAGAATCTTTTTAATCTGCGGCACTAATTTATCTATTTTGTTCTGTGTTTTGTGTTCTGTTTTACATCTTGATGGAGAAGCATAAATTGAGTAGCCCAAATATAGTACTTCCTCGATGTCGGGATGACCTCATTTTCTAATACCCAATGCGCAAACTTTACCTGTTTGCGAGGATGTCTAAATACTACCACCCTAGATTTCTTTGGGTTGATAGACCATTGAGTTTAGAGTACTCACTCAAACCATTCAAAAGACGCTGCAGACACACACCTGTCCTATCTCCCAAAACAATATTATCGGCATAGGAAAGCCAATGGACCTTTGTTGTATTGATCTTAGGGCTGGCCAATGCCGATGGCTGTAGCTAGGGACCCATGTCCGCCAGATATAAATTGAAGAAAAAAGGTGCACCCAAACACCCCTGCCTTACTCTTTTGGAGCGCACCAATTCTTTAATTTGGCCCAGAGGTGTGCCCTACTCACTAGGTCAAACGCCCTTGAAAAATCAACCCAGGCTCCATATATTTGCTCTTCTCCCGCCTCTCTTGTATACTCGGTCATTAGATTAAGTGCCAGCCCATTAAGTATTGTAGACATCCTGCTTGGACTTTGGATAGAATGTTTTCCCCATTCTTCCAACTCCTTCAGCAAAATTCTAAAAGATTTTACTCTCTACATCTAGGAGGACGATTGGTTGATAATTTTCAGGTTGTGACCGATCGCCCCCTTATAGAATGGAATTATTATTGCTGATTTCCATGAATGCGGGAAAGTACGTCTCACCAAAATCTCCCTGAACAACCAGTATAGTAACTTCGACCAGGTTGCTTTGTTATATTTTAGAACCTTGTAAATTAATCCATTAGGTCTTGTTGCCTTTGATGACGAGGATTTTGTTATTAATTCCTCTATTGTCAATTCATCAAAGGATAGCTCTCAGTTGACATCTTCACCCCAGCTTTCTTGGTCTTTGTAGTGGCTTTCAAAGTATTTGGCGAGGTATTCTGACCATCTCTTCCCTGTAACTAAGTTACACTGAACACTATTGTTATCATCTTCCATTCGGTTGATAAGTGACCAGAGGTTTCTGGCATTATCTTCACATAGTGACCCCAACATAATTTCTCCATCCTGTTGGTAACGCAAGAACCTCCTTGCTAGGGACCACTGCTTATATGGTCTAGTGAGCTTTTTTACCTCTTCCTTTAGGACACCCTGATCGAGTATGAGGTTCCTAAATTGTCTTATTATGCACCTATGTGATTATTTCTGCAACCATGTTTCTTCGTCAAAGCTATGATGATGCTGAATACTTTTCATCATTCCTCCTGTACTTGGGGGACAGGTTGACCTTATAAAATTTACCAATATCATGCGATGACAATTTTCCTGCTGCTCTCTAATCGACAAAGCCGAGAGGCTGTCATTTAATTTTCTGCCCGCTCTTTTATATTTTACCAGGCGGACTCTGTCCTTTCTTACCGACAGGTCATGTGCATATTTGTCTGATTGAGTTATATTAACATCTGTTAGATGTTTTTAACCAAGCATGCTCACCCCCCCCAATTGATTTCAAGTCGGATAGTCCACGAGAATAAGCTTTCTGACACAAAGACATAGTCTAGGGTAGATGCAGATTTGTCTCGTGTCCAAGTCATAGCTGGTGGGGTGTCCCCCGGCACTGCCCCATTCAACATTTTTAGACCCCACGAGTTCAAAAATTCTGCCCAATGTTTCCCATTTTTGGAAATTCCAACCCACTTTGTGGTCTCTTTTTGCCATGGGGCCTAAATGCACTGCCAGGAGTACATGAGCTCCCCCAAAATCAATTTTTATCTTTTCCAGTAATGTTGATATCATGGAAAGAAAAGCCTGGAGGTTGATCCAGGCGGGGTTCCAATAAACATTCACAGCGATCAACTGGGTATCTTTTGCAAGGGTTCGCATATTGAATTTACAAGCAGGAATGCCTTTAGTATTGCTATAAATTGGTATTGCAACCATTGAGTGTTTCAAATTGCTAACAGGAGTCCCCCCGATGGTCGACCCTTAGCTTTTTGCTGAGCAGAGGCTGTGAATACCAGATAGCCTTCTATCTGTATAGGATGTACTAACCAAGTTTCCTGAATAAAAATGATATCAGTGTTATTAAACAGAATGTTCTTGGACCCCGCGTGTTCCAATTTATCATTTTCAGGCTATACTGCCTAAAGATTTTGAGGGCCCAGGCATAGCTTCTTCAACACTTGGGTAAGAATGTCAGTGAGGATTGCGATCATATGCGCTTCAGACTCACAGTGGTTCTTGAGTAGATCTTTGAGACAGTTGAGCCTTGGACCCGCTCTGATTTACATAGTGAACCAGATTCTTGGAGCTTATTTTTATCGCCAACAGAGTTTGTTTCATTTGGCGCGGTCAGGAAGACCAAAAGATTTTGCATCTCCAGTTCTTTTGTGGCATTTGCAACTGCCTTTTGTGCCTTTCTAAACGCAAGTCCGATTTCCACCATGTTCGCATTGCATCTATCTGGAAATCTGACATTCTAGGTCTCCTGTTTTGAACAGATGGAGATTGGGTATTTTTTTAAGTAACCAAGTAACGCCCTTCTACACAAGGAGGGGTGCTGCAGGATTTTACCCACTGCTTTAAGCCACAGTCTCGGAACAGCGTAAACAGACCCATCCATCTCCATTTTTTTGCGAGCCCAAATTGCTCTCAGAGCTGGCTTGCAAATGGTAATTTCTGATACTTTGCATCAGGATTGAGCACACTTCACCGATGTCATTTGTGTTTTCATGGATCACCGTAATCTTCCCTTGTCCATTTTTAATTTCTGTATCCTTTATAATTTTTGGAGTGTTTAAGGAGGATTGGTGCGATTTTCTTAGCTGATTTTTCTGCTACTCCATTGTTTGCCTTCAGCAGTCCACTAGAGCCATTCCTTTTCATGAAGATTGGTGCCCATGGTGGGCCTATAGATGAGTCTTCACTGGGTCGCACCAGTCTCCCCTTTCTCTCCTCTTTTATTTAGTAGACTTGAGAGGTTGATTTCCGTACCCAGACTTTGCAGGTTTTCTATTTGTATTATTTGGAGATCTGTCTGTTGCCCCACACTCACATTTTTGTTTTCGATCTGTTCAGGCTAATCTCCACTGCAAGCAGTTTCCAAAGTCCTCTGCTTGAGGTTTATCGCCCTTTTTGAATTTTCGGGGAGAAGGCCTTTCCTGATTCCCTCCTTTTACTTCCCCTGGAGCACACTGACTCTTGATCTTCCTGCACTTCCTCCTCAGAGCCTTTTGAGGGGGTCTTGGAGTTAATGGCCACATCAGAAGTTTTTGCTGTTGCATCCTTCTGGTTTGCCACATTTTTGAGTTTTTTTCTAAGAATTATTGGAAATGCAGTTGTGCGCTTCTTTTTCGCTGCTCTTCTTTCAGCTTTCGTTCTGCCATTGGAATGTTGCTTCCCCGCTTCGATCCATACTGGGGTGGATAACACCTGTTCCCAATTGAGGTTTTCTGTGGCTATTTGCAATTGGTGGACTTCTCCTTCCTCCTCCTCAACCACTTGCGCTAGCCTTCTGAATTCCTCCAGAACCGATTCAGAAAGAGGGGTGTTGTCGAAACGAGTTTTTGACTCTTACTTCCCCTTCTCCAATTCCTTCCTGTGGGGGAACTTTCAGCAGGAATGGAACTTCTTGTAGCAAGGTGGTTTGAGTTTTCTCTTCTTTGTTCTTTTTAACAAACGCCACTTGTAGGGCTGAGAGATCGAAACCTTGTTGTCTCTATCCTTAAGTCATTTAGAGCTGGAGAAATTGTTGAGGTAATTGCATTGGATAGCCCCACTAGTGTTAACTCATAATTTGCTGTTTCTTTTGTCAGTTCCAGGAGGAATCCTGCCTGCGACTGAACCTCTGTTTTAAGCTGCTCGAAGACTGTCACTAGGGAATGAAGAACAAAATTCAGCGCCAAAAGGGTTGCTGCCCCGGAGTGGCCTATTTCCCCTATTTCTGTCATGTTCTGTGGAATCAACCTAGTTACTTGTTCTTCACATCCTAAATGCTCTTGTGCAACTTCTGTCTGTAAAGACCCGTCCTCCGACAGGTCTTTATAATTTTCTTGGGTCTCATTCTCTCCATTTGCTTCACTCTCATTTTCTCCTACATCGAAGTGATCTTGAGCCTGAGTTCTTTGATGAGGATGATCCTCTCTGGTTGTAGGTGCAGTGGCCTCTTATTAGATCATTCAAGCTTTTTGTTCTTTTCTTGCTGAAGTGATTGTCAATTTTATTTGGGATTTTTTGTTGTTGTAATGGTATATTCTAGTCCCCGTTTCCATGCTTGTGTTATTTTAATGGAGGACTCTTCTGAACTGGGGCTCGGACCGTGTACTTGTGCTCTCATGTGTATCAAGGGAGCATGCTTTGAACTGGCTGTGCTCTGCGCTGATATTTCTGTCCCTTGTACTAGCACTTCTTCCACGTTTGAGCCGACCTATTCAGGGTTTCTGTTGTCATCTACAAAAATCCGCTTGCGCAGCTTCATATTGGTCAGGTTATTGTGGTAGGCGCTTCCCTTGAGACTCCCCGAAATGGGAGAGAGCAAGTGAGGTCTTAACTTTGAGGATTTCAAGCCCTAGAACTGAACTTCCTTCCCACCTTAGAGGCTGCTTGGCTTACTAAATAGTCGGGTCGTCGTGTCACTAGCCGACCCCAACAGCCGTCAAGCTTTCCCCACTTTTCCTTGATTGAACTAGTGGCAAATCCCACTGCCTTGTTTTCGGTTCAGTGGCTTCTGCGAACCTGAAAGCCGCAGGTTTAGTTTGAACTTATATTCAGATCCCAGTATTCACAAAACGGGAAGAGTTCCTGCTAGTGTTTCCCTCAGTCCGCTCGCAGCAAGTGGTATTTTCAAATGGCTAGTACAGGAGAGTGGGTCGTGTGGCGATAATTTTCAGATTGTTGTGTGCTCGATGTTGCCGACCAGTGAGCGCGGGGTGCAGTAGTCAAACAATTCGGGGCAGTGAATCAAAATGACAAGTATTTATGGGTCCGCTTCCAATTTGTTCTCTCTTCCCTGCACCCCAGTTAGTTATCTTACTGCTTTCAGATGTCTTTATTGTTGCGTCTCTTCAAGTCTGATTCTCACGAACTGGAAGCTCACACGCAGAGTCCCGTTGAGCCGGAGAGTCGTAGCACGCCGAGTCCAGCCGAGTCGGGCGAGCCAGAGAGCCGAAGAGCCCGAAGACACAAAGACTCTTCGGCAGACTCCGCAGCCGCTCTGCGGTTTTTCCCAGTATTTGAAAGAAAAAATTTGTGAAAGTCAAAAAAGGACTGATCCGCTCCGTGTCACAATGAGTGCTGAATAGAGTCTCCTGCCCAAAGACTCTTCGGCAGGCTCTGAACATTATGCAATACCAATGTTAAAGAAGTAATAACTAGCTAACAATTCAAGACTTACTAAACACTTGTGCTAGTACAAAGTATACATATGAAGACCCACAATGCATACAAATCAGAGGCACATACAGGGAAACTAAAGTAAGGAAGAAAGGAACAGCATCATCAGAAAATGTTAATAGCATTAAAGATTATTTTCATATATACAAATGAATTGTGTGTTTCAGACCTGCCTATTGCCCCATGAACATAGACCAAACCGAAAGATAATTACTTTAAGAACATATGAAAAGTTTAACGTCTAGATATACAGCACCTTTTGAATTTTATTATTCTGACTTTCAGTGACCAAAACAGGCCTAGATATTTCAGTGACCAAAAATAAGTTGGCCACATATGTGATGTTATCAATGACATTTGTGATGTCATCTTTGATGTTATGGGTGTTAGTCTTAGCAGTGCACGGCGGTGGCGCGAGTTATGGTTGCTTAGCTTACCATAACTGTCAAATTTCAGGGGGTTTTCGGTTTTACCTGTAACCATAACGTCCCTTTAACAATGTTTTTTTTAGTGAATTTCATAGGTTTTTAGTAGGGTACTGTAAGCAGAACATTGCTTTAGCATAGCGTTTTCTGTAAAGGAGGGTAGGTATTTTGTACAGCAACATAATCATAACTTCCCATTAACAAGGGGTTGTTACTAGTTCCTTGGCTGCCCTCATGATAAACGTGTGGAAAGTGCACATTGTCTGGTGTATGTATCCATTTGCGCTACCCCTTACTTTTCCGAATAGTGTTGGTGTATCGTACCAATTATACGTGTACATAGTAAATGTTGTGTAGTGTGGCAGTAGGCTCTCTTTTTGTGTTAACAGGGCATGATAAATCTGTGCCGCACAGTACTGGCCGAGACGAGTACAAATGAGCAATATGGATGTTTCCTAGGGACACTGCACCTGGATGGCGTATGTGCAATCACACTGCAAGTATCCGTAGGACTCATTAGTGGCCGCATCTTCGAATGCACTTTTAAGTAGTTGTGGAAGCGCACGCGTTTCCGATCCACACCTAGACCCATGCATAGTGTTATGATGTGCTTGTCTCAGTCTGCTGAAGCTGGTCATGTGCTTAGTGATGTCATGCCAGTGTCAAGTGGAATGTTGATGTATGAGAGTGAGAATGTTGTGTTGAGTGTTCTGTAACGGTATCAGTTGGTCCCTCCCTCCCTGGGTGATGGGTGCCGGTGATATATGTCTTATTCCTGATGTATCAGTGTCATGTAACTGTAACTAAGAAACTGAAGTAAACTTATTGAGAAGCAACATAAACCTGTCTGGACCCTGCTTCCTAACATTGGCGACGAGGATGGGATAACAGAAAAGTGTCCATGCTGCAAGGAGAAGGAGAAGACTGTGACTGAAGAGTACTGCTGCGGGGGGTGCACAGGACATCAGGACCACGAGATGAAAAAGACAACACCGCCCCCAAGTAAGCAAACCCATCACCCAGGGCGGATAAGGGAGGAGGAGAACCATAGCAGATTGGATCAGCAGCCCATTGCCTTGGGAGTGCTGGGTCCCGGGGCATAAGAAGTGGAAGGGATCCATGTGAGAAGGGTGCCCCTAGAGTGCTGGAGTTTGGGACATGTGAGAAAAGTGCTCCTGTACTTATTTGGATGGACCAGCACCCCGTTTTTCTAAGAGAGGGCCATAAGGGACTTCTAAGCCCAGGATGAGTGAGGAGAGACTTGCCAATAAGGTAGAATTGCCCCCCCCCTTGCATCACAGCTGGCACAGAGATCACAGGAGTGGAGCTGGGCCCCAGTGGGAGTGGTACTCCCACGCCTACGGTGTAATGGTATGGCATTGTGATTTTTGTCTAGTTGGGAACCCATTACGTTTTCACGTGTGCATTTATTTGCAGACTTTACATGTGCAGTGCCATTGCTATAAGGGCGGACATTTGGTTAAGGAAAACGCTGTGCGATGATATGCCTCGCGGAATGACAGTTGGCTCATGTATTACCGTAGGAGCTCCGCTGTCCTCGGTAAACTGTTTGAAAGTGATGACGTCGTCATCCAACAAAGGGGATTCGGCGAAGCTGTGGAACGTTGTGGTTTAATGTTCTGGAGAGATGTTTCCCATTCATAGCGAAAGCAGTGACGAGCGGAACAAGTGTGTGAGTAAAGGACCCTGTGGTTTTGGCGCAACGCAACGTCACGTCGCTCGATCCGGAAGTCATTAAAAGGATGTGTATGCTACAAGAGCAGGGAAGGTGCAGCAATGCCGCTCCGCCTGGTGGAGGCGTAAGGTAGCGGCCAACGGTGGTGATTTGCAGGAACTTGAGTAAGGAAGGGGGTCTGCTTTTCCTTTTTCCTCGTGCTGAAATGGGAAGAAATGCCGCTGCGCCTGATAGAAGTGTATGGTAGCGGCCAACGGACGTGGAGTGTAAACCAAGGCTGTATTGGAAACAGTTTTTCCCCAAGGCGATGGGGTACATCGTGTAGGAACTGTCAGGCCGTCGGTACTCAATATGTGGCCCCTGACCTTATGTTGTAAAGAGATGAAGTGTACAGTGATGGTTCGCAGTGTACGCCGATATCAAAGTACTGTTGGTGAGCAGTGAAAAGCGTGATGGCAGAAGATGACAATAAGCCACAGTGGCACAGTGAAGCAAATACGGATGTTGTTTTGTATTGTGCTATTATTTTAGGCACGTTAAGCTTTATAAATGCTCAATCTTAATGGCCGAAAAGAGAACACATTGTTAATGCAAGTGTAAAACGAGGTTGTATGGTAAAGTGACATTGAGCATGATAGTAGGTTTGAATGGTAGGTCATATTAGTGGGTGTATGACAAAGGTTAAGACACTGCTATTGGAATTTAACCATTGTGTTTTTGGCCTTGCAGGTAATTGGACTATAAGTTAATGGATTATTTGTTAAAGGATACAATTACTTGTGTTTGCGTGCCTGATTGAGATAGTTTAACCTTTTTGAGGATTTATAGGCATGTAAAAGGACTATGAGTAATGTTCTGTTGAATGAGTGTAGGTTTATAGCATGTATACTTAATGGAGTTAGCTTAACATTTTGAGGATTTTTAGGAGTTAGGTTGTTCATTCAACAACATGGACTTTTAGACACATGTAGCTACCGTAAAACATTAACGGTGTTACATATTATAGTCTAAAAATGTTAAGAGATGCAGAAACAGAACTATCACAAGTATGTTCGTTTAGTTAAGAAGCCTGCAAGTGAAGAACAGAATGTGTGGTTGTGACATTCGTTTCGTTATGTGGTATGGAATTCAGATTTTAGAGAGGTAGCGCCTCCGTTGATGTTGACAGGAGGTAGTGCCTCCCTGTTGGTGTGCGAGTGTTGCTAGGTGGTAGCGCCTCCTATTATAGGTTTAGGTTTAAGTGTGTTGGCTCTACTGGGTCATGGTGTTAAAGGCTCCGTGCAAGTAACTATTTTGAGGTAGCGCCTCTTTGGGTTATATTTGTTGAGTAAACCTGGGGGTAGCGCCCTGTCAGGAGTATTAGTGAGTGGTGTGTGAGAAGTGCACTAAGGATAGTGGAGCTGTAACTCTGGTGATGGTAGGATTGGCTGTAGTGCACTGTTAGGAGATGTCGACTCTTATTGTTAGGGACAGCTGGTTAAGTTAGATGAAGTGAGTTGCTGGTAGGGGACTCCCTCTAGTTAATACTATGTTAAAGTTAAAGATGCTGTTCAAGATGAAGAGTCGCATGGTGATTTGTTTATCTTTATGTTATTTGTTAATCTTGGCCATTGTTTTCTTTGGTCACGGTTTGTTTATGGGTCTTGTTAGTGCTGCCATCGAGATAAGTAGTTAAGTCAACCCCATGTTTTGTTGGTGGTCTTGGAGACGGCTGGCCAGCATCTTCAAGTTGTTGCAGGATCTGTATTTCTTGGTGTGGTTGGGTGGGCTCTGTTGGCATAGTCCATACATGTATCTGTTTGTATGTTTGTGATGCAGGTAAAGTTGGCGATATATGGTAGCAAAGTTTTTGGCGGTTTATGGGGTTTCTTAACAGGTATGGTGATTCTGTTGTCATCCTGGATGACTAGTATTGCATCAGGATGGTAAGTTGTGCTTCAGGGTGGCAGCCTGGAGGCTCGCCTGTGGCGGGGGCGGGCGGAAGGATATATGTTATTTTAGTCGGTGTTTGGTTTGTAGGGTAGTCTTAGCCTGTGTATGGGCTGGTATGTGTCTAGAGTGTGAGTCTAGAGTGTGTTCGTGGCAGGGACAGACAGAAGGTGATTTGCGATATTATTGAGGGTGACCTGGATTTGTAGGCGAAGTTTGGAATCGTATAGCTGTGTATCTTGTGAAGTGTGTATGGTGGATGGTGGTGTGACTTGCCTGTATGTAAAGTGCTTGTTGTTTGTGTAGGTGTTTCGGTAAGGAGGGAGATGTGTTATGATGTGCTTGTCTGAGTCTGCTGAAGCTGGTCATGTGCTTAGTGATGTCATGCCAGTATCAAGTGGAATGTTGATGTATGAGAGTGAGAATGTTGTGTTGTGTTCTGTAACAGTATCAGTTGGTCCCTCCCTCCCTGGGTGATGGGTGCCGGTGATATTTGTCTTATTCTTGATGTCTTAGTGTCATGTAACTGTAACTAAGAAACTGAAGTAAACTTATTGAGAAGCAACATAAACCTGTCTGGACCCTGCTTCCTAACACATAGGTCATCCACTGCATGCTGGTAACACCGCCCCCGTCGCCAGCCCTACGGAATCATACAAAAAGCTACCGCATTTAAAGTACTGCTGCCGACTTCGTGGGTGGGTCTGCAAAACTACCAATGTGTGGCTACAGTACTCCTAACTGTATAACGGCCACTGTTAAACAAGGACCAGCAACCTGCATTGCCACGTGGCCGTGTTAAATGTTGCATTACTTTAATTTATCTGCTGCTTGCCTTTCCATTACCTGTGAAACAAATACATTGTGTCTGCACTCAGCGGTGTGACAAAGTATGAAAAGGTCGCCTGCCGGTCATACATTTGAAGAAAACATGTAAGTGCAGTCGGGACAGTTTGTACATGCTCTGCAAAATGGCGAAGCTGCTGCACCTGCCTCACTCACATACTAGTACATGTAAAGGCAAGTAAGGAAACAGCGAAATATGCAGAGCGCAAACAACTTTAGTGCCTGCTACAAAAGCGCGGTAGCTGCATGGGTCGCACAGAATAAATGGCTTCCTCCTGCACGTAATGAAGCTGTGTTTCCCGTCCTTGTAAACATTCTTGTATTCCACAATGTATGTATATCCGTGAATGTTACCCCTACCAGTAATAAACTGCATAAACTGTTTCTACTGCATATGACAACAACTGAAAACAAATCACAAGGAACCAGTGGGCAAGTTACCGCCCTTCCAGCAATTAAGTAGGGTACTCTCATGTACAGCATTTTGCACATCTGCTGGGGGCAACAAGAGGGGCACTCCTGTAGGACAGCGGAGCTGTGAAACAACGTTTGCAAACCATATGCTGCGCTATAGACACTTACCCGGCATGTATTGCAACACGCTACTGTACAAAGGGAAGGTATTTGGAAGGGTGTGGTAACAATCCTTACGGAAGCATTACAATGACTGGTGCTTATGTAGGTGAAGACCACCCAATATTTCTGTCTCCCGGCACGTCCCCTATAGTATCCAGACAGGTGCTGCCCCTTCTGTACTGGACCTTTCCTGCCGTTCCTTCTGTGGCGTGTGTGACAACACCATAATAAATAAAAATGAACTGTGAAAGGGAAAAGGTAAATGAAGAAAGCACCTTTCACAGATCATCAACAGAATTGCCAATGCACATATGCAGGGCAGGAGGCATGGCAGTCTGGTAAACACTGTAGTTCAATCGGTTACAAAAGGGATCGCTGTACAAAGTGGTTTTTGTAGGTGTTCCAGAGTTTTTTCAAGAGTGCCACAACGCAACACAAAGTACAAAAGAAATGTCACTACTTTCAAGAAGGGCACCAAGCCAATTTAAATAGGGTGTGCAAAAATCTGGATGGCTGGCATAGTAAGAAAAAGGTTATAGCTGGGGAAAAGTAATTGTACTGTGAAACATCATAGTCCCATGGACGAAGGATGCCATCGGCACAATACTCTTCTTTGCAATGTACCGCCGCGCTGTCTCCAATCACGGACCAAATAGCAAATGACGCTGCCTCATCGGTGGCTGCATAATGCGCTACAAACGTCTGCAAGAGATCTGAAACAAACGCTTGAACTGGGCAAGTGCCTGCTTCATCGCAAACAGCACTTAAGGTTGTGTAACATGCTGCGCCATTTTCCCTGCTCAATGAATACCAATAATAGCGGCATGATTGCGTGTCACCAAAGTGTCACACAGAGAAACCAAAATCTGTCACTTCCTTGTAGCTACTCCATTGCACTACACATGCACATGATAGATTGCAAAATGAGTAGCCACTGCACAGTGTTTTACATTCACTTTCACTCAATGTATGTCGGAATCCCCTAAAACATGCACGCTGTGCCTTGTGAAACACACAGCCATAACTGCACCCTCTGCGCTTATGCCGACAAATACACTGTGTACCACAGTCTGTCCGTACACAACACACCAACACACTTTATTGCCCAATCCAGTAGCCTCTGCAGGCCCATTTCTATGGCCGTCATCTGCAAAAGGGACGTTATAACACGTGCCACCCTGCAACTATCGCGATATTTGTTGACTCTTTCTGCCGGGCGAGCGCGGGAGTGGGGGAATAACTATCAGCCAGGGGAGCGGACGTCATTAGGTGTGGTGGCTCTTAAAATAACTTTTTTTTTTTTTGGTAAAGGTGCTATGTGGAAACACTTTTTTTGCTGTCTTCATACGTAAATATGTGTTTTGAACGTCAGCTGACATTCTTATAATAGGGTCTTCACTGCAGTGTGTAGATTGTGAAACAACATTTCATTGCCACTGTGTGACAAAGACATGCCATTTGCCTTGAAAAGGTGTATGTATCGTGAACCAATGTTCTCATTCTGACAGAACATCCCAGCAGCACTCGCAAATTCACACTTGCTTCTATTATTGAGACCCCTTCTGACCTCTGGCTAGCAACAGGAATCCTTGGAATACTTCCACACTATTCTCAGGGGAATACATGAGAAAAGCACCTTGGCAGTAGGAAAAATGCGCTGCACTGCTTTCATCATAATCTTCAGTTTATGAAACACACGGGAACAAGGCATGTAACCCCAAAAAGAAGGCTCCAAAGTGCATGATCACAAAATGTACAGTTGCCGAAGAGGCCAAGTGTCGACATTCTAGAAGCAGTCCGCTGAAACAGCACGATTCGACACTACACCACAAAGCGTCCACTCCCTCCAAACCGAAATTGCCAGAAAAGTCTTCTTGGAGGGCATACATGCACAGATCTTCCACAAAGCCATCACCCACGATGAAAACTGTACGTCTTGCCATGTTTGCCAGCCACAGTTCACAAAGTAATGTTGAAACTGAATGCCGCCTTTCCTATGAGGCACATCCAGAGCACCTGATTGGCCAAAATCCAGAGTCTCATTTCTATTGGCCACCATGGTGAGAAGTGCAAAATGTGCCACGTGCCTTTCCCCAATGAGCCCAAGGGCCACGCCCCGGTGAGGCAGGAGGATTCCTTCTCCCCATTGGAGCTCTTTCCTGCACGTACACCCAGAGTACCTCATTGGCCAAAGGCCATAGTCCAATTTCCATTGGCCAGCATGCTAAGAAGCGCAGAATGTGGCACGTGCCATTTTCCAGAGACCGCGCGGGCCGCGCCCCAGTACAACAGGAGGAGTCCTCCTTCGTATTGGTGCGCTTTCCTGTGACGCACACCCTGAGCACCACCTCTGCAATCGCTGCAGTCCCATTTCCATAGGCCAGTATAGTGAGAAGCGCTGAATGTGGCGCGTGTCCGTCCCCAAGTACGTCGAGGGCCGAGCCCGAGTGAAGCAGGAGTCCCTCTTCCTATTGGCGCATACCCTAATCATGTGATTGGACAATCCCTACAGTTCCATTTCCGTGGCCTCCAATCACAAAATCCCCAGATTTAGCTTTCGCGTTGCGTTCGGGCGTGAGGAATAACTGGCAACCAGGGTAGTTCATGGTAAGGGGCGACTTTTAAAAGAGCGGATTGTTTTTTTTTTTATTAGATACTTCTACGGAAACACCTTTCTTTCAGTGTTCATTGGCTCTTGTGACTTCTGCTCACAGTAGTGCAGTAAACTTCACTGCAGCCTTAAGACCAGCAAACCCAACTGCATTGCCAATGGGTGACAATAAAATGCCATTTTCTTGGAAACACTCCGCATTTCCACAACTAATGTGGTCATTACTGCAGAAAAACATTACACGAGCAGACAAAAAAGTATACATGCTTCTGGTGATGAGACACCTTCCTCCGTCCGGCTCAGAACAACCACCATGAGCAGTAGGCCATACTCTATGTGGTATTATGGATGAGAAAAGCACCTTGGCGGTGGGAAAAAGCATCCTCAAGGCATTCAGCAATCTCCTCAGTCTACAGAACAAATCTAAGCAAAGCAGGTAACCCATATGCATGCCGCCGTAATGGACGACAATGACATCTACTACTGGAAAAGTGGCGAGGTCTTTGCAAAGTGCATGCATATCGGCAGCATTGCTCTCATACACAGCGTTCCACGATGCGTCCACTCCTTACCAAAGGAAAATTGCTGGCAAAGTGTCTTTGCAGGGCATAGTTGTGCAGATCTATGACAAAGGGATCACCTACAGTCAACACAATGCGTTTCGCCATGTCAGCCACCCTCAGTACACAATGTAATGTACACCAGTTACACCTCCCCTTCCTGTTAACCACACCCACACTACCTCATTGGCTAATCCCCACACTACCATGGCAATTGGGCAAAGTGGTGCAAAGGGCACATTTTGGCACATGCGGCTCCCAAAGTAGCGCGAATGCCACACCCTTGTAAAGCTGGAGCAGTCCTTCTTCCCTTTCCAATATGTTCTCTGCAGCACTACTTAGTTGGGTTACGCGGAAAAAGGTACACACGCATTGACCAGTCGCATCGAAGCCACCATCATCCAACATGGTCACTCTTGTACAACACTTGAAATGTATGTACCATTACACATTTACAGTACAAATGTGCCATTCCAAAGCATGTCCACTACAAAATTCAATGAAAGTATGCACGATTTCTCCATCCGTGTACATCCACATAGCCACCCTGGATGTGGCACGTGTAATCCTTAAAGTACAGAGTAATCCACTACCTTTTCGTGATAGTGGGGTGGGGGGGATAATATCAAACTGGGTAGGGGATTCAGTCTTCCATCGTAGATGAGTTTTTTTTTTTGTTGTAATGTGCATGCCTGCAACCGTTTTTTAATTTTCTCTTCATATGCGCTTTTTGTTTGCCTCTCGTCACATTTTTACCACGTTCTGGTCAATGCTTCTTGCACAGTGTAAAAGAAAACGGCATTGCAATGGCGCTCAAATAAATGCCATTTCTACGGAACCACTGTGTATTTTGCGACCTCATGATCTCATACTGGGTGGAGAACATGCCAGCAGTCTCCATAAACTCATGCATAATTCTGCTTATAGCACACCTTCCGACCTCTGGCAGTGGACAAATTAAACCTTCATGGACCCAAACTCCTCCTGGTGTTATGCATGAGTAAACGACCTTCGCAGTAGGAAAAATATGCATCACTGCGGTCAGCAACCTCTTCAGGTGACTGATTAATCGTCCACACGACATGTAACCCAAATGTAGACTTCCATAGTGCAGCACGACAAAGTCAACGTTCGTGACAGACCCCACATATCTGCAAAGGCGTCCCGTCCCGGCAAAACTGCAGTCACCCTGACAGGCCCAGAGAGCATCCACTCAATTCCAACCCGAAATGAGCAGCAACGCCTCTTTGCACACAACACCTGTGCAAGTGGCGCACAAAAGGTATCACCGACAATAAGCACTGTGCGCCTCACCATCTCGACTACCCTCACGACACATTATTGGAAGGAAATGGTACCGCCCCTTCCTGTGAACCACACCCTAAACTCCTACTTGCCCATTTCCCACAATCCCGATTCCCTTTCTACCCTGCTCATAATTGCAGGATGTGCATGTGCGCTTTCCCATATAGAGTGAGGCCCACGGCCCAGTGTTAGGAAGAATTCTCTGTTTAGGCTGAATTTCCTAACCTAGTGAGTCCCCCAGCAGCTTTGCTGGATTTCTTGGGGTTTATTTTTTTTCTCCTGCCAAGAGTGAGACTCTTTTACCCTCACCCTTGGACATGACGAGAGTGTTTCTGTGACTTGCTATGTGCTTATGGGCTAGGGGGGTAATTTTCCCCATAGGCCATCATTGGTTTTTGAATGTGTGTTACACAGCACCTTCCGTGCAGTAGCACAGGGGTGTCCTAGAGACCCCCAAACAGACTCCACACCCTGGGACTGACTACTGTCTCCCTGGGTCTGTAAAGTTGCCATTGACTTTACTAGTCTTAACTTAGGAACTTAACCAGTACAAACCATCTTACTGTGGAAGTACTGGCAGGGGCAATTAGATTGCCCCTGGGTCTGTTGTCGAGGGGGTACTGTCCCGTCCCCCCTCGCCGAGTTCTGGCTGGTGACAGTGGATACCACGGAAATATTCCACCGGAATATTTCCCAATGGGATTTCCCATTGTTTTTGATGCACCACTTTTTGGTGCAATGTTAAAGATACCGCCGGTTTATTTATTTAATATAAATTCACCGGTTGGGATTTTTTGCCGGAACTCGCCGCCAAAATGGCGTCTAGGTTCACTTCAGTAACCCTGAACCCGAGTCGAGCCTTTGTTCCACTTTTGGCGGGCTTCTGCACAGAAGCCCTCCAAAGTGGTGCCATTCTGTCTGGGTACCACAGGGGGTGTGGGAGGGGGTTTAGGCACCCTGGACTGAGTTGCCTTGCCAACTCATGTCGCACTCTGGTGTGATTGGCCCAAGTGGTGAGCCACCCCGCTCACCACTTAGCATGTTTGAGTGACAGCTAGGCTGTATGAATGGGGGTTTGCTGCATAAAAGCAGGGTCTTTGGGACTGGTTCTTCAGAAGTCGCCACAGGACCTAAGAAGCCGAAGAGGGAGATGCCGAGCCGACCTGCCAAGACGACACCACCGGTGAAGCCCTGCAGAACCGTCTCACCACTTTTCCCGACGACAGAGGAGATCTCCCGCCGGAGAGTCTTCTTCCCTTAACTGGTGGGGACAACCAGTTGCTGCCTTCTTTTCGCCGTCCCGAAGCATCTCGTGGCCGCCTTGCCTGTGCCAAGCACCCTGGCAACCGGGATACCACTTTTTACCTCAACCGCGAAAGAGGGGAAAAATCCTTTGTGACCGGAAAACTCCACGGCTGGCCTCATCCCTGGTAGTGCAACGACCTGCAGCTTTCCCCTACGTCGAGATCACCTCTTCCTCGGGACGACGCCGTGACTTGCACCCACTACCAGGAACGTCTACCACCGCTGGAGGAATCTTTCCACTTTTAAAGGTACTGTGTTCCGCCCGGCCTCCCTTGCCACCGATTGTACGGGGTAGATTTAGCCCTCGGCTCTCGAACCTGGGTAGGTCTGGGACACCCTAACTAAACTTTTCAGAACCAAAGTAAAACCTTTTTGCTCACCTGCAAAGACTTGTGACATTGTGTGATCTTGGGCACCTTTTTCGCCTGGCTCCCTCTAAAGCGGGCCCCGAACTAATTCTCCTTGTTCCACCATTGACTGTCTTTGCTAACCTTATGTGAAAAGTGTTTTACCTTACGGCTCTCTTTATTTCTGCCTTTTCCCTCCCTTTTGGAAATACTTGTTGGAGTACCATCTAACGTTAAGCGCTCACCTCTGATTGGAAATAAGTGGGGTTAACTTAGAATTGTCCAACAAATGATTGGGGATGTACATATGAGTAATAGAAACTGTGTTTGACTTTCTTACCTTTTCTAATGTGCTAGTGTAATTTATGAGTGTGCCTTTAATAAATAAGTTTATACTTTTACACCTAGCTCTGGTCAGTGTTTGCTTGTACTACTGTGCCTCTGTACCTATTGTGTATCCTCTGTATACTGCCTTAACTCTTCTTGAGGGAAGTCTGGCTGCTCAGCCACAGCTACCACAGTGAATCTGTGCGGTACAGACTGCTACCAAGTGGGTTTACTGCCAACACCTGTAGTCTTAAATCTTTTGCAGTGGTCCCAGAGGGAACTGCACAGGTTTCTGCCTAACACCAAGTAAAGCCGAGACAATACTTCTTCCCTATGCATGGGCACTTTTTGCAGCACTCCCCCATTGGTTGCAGTCAAATTTTCAAACAAGCATGCAGCAATGACATACAAAGGCTCTGCATTGCACACTGTCATTTCTATACAGCACTCCATATTTACCGTTGAGCACTCAGTACATGTTCCGTTTCATTGCAAAGCCCCTCCACCAGAAACTTCTGCTAAATAATGAATGATGGCAGCACCCATAAAGATCCTCAGACGCACCCAGCACAGCTTTGGCCATGTACACAACATTGAAGCTCTTTCCACACCCACCAGCACACTACACATCCAAGCAAGCGACCATGTGGACACCTACCATTATGCACAAACGTAACATACGTAACATACGTAGCAGCATTTCCCCCCAACTCCCCCACACCATAAAACACCCATGCACGAAAACATGACACACCTAGCAGAATCCACAAACATACCACAGGCTGCATCACCCCTACACATAATGTACAAACAAAACAATCTCTTCTGCATCCCTGTGCACTTTCAATCGCATACTATGGGCATACCCACTTCCGTACACAAAGTATTGTGCCACTTCCAACCTACCCACAATCTGTTTGCAAAACTTGCCTATAACGGCTGAAATGTGCTCCACAACCATTCCTTACATGTCACCACCCTGTAACTGATGCACATTCAAAAATGCATTACTGCCATGGGTGTCCTCAAGGCCTAGGCTCTTGATTGCATGGCCTACAGCCTTCGGCCATGCGCCCAATAGTCTAGGCCTTAAAAACACCCACAGCAATGTAATGCCACCATGCATGTCACCATGTCAGCAAGTACGACAATCCACACACACACCACTGCCACCAGCTCCTACCCAACCTGTACAGCGCCATGGCGCTAAGCAACACCAAATTGCGCCACTTCACAGAACGGCCATGTGGGCAGCTAACATTAAGTACAAACAAAACACCCATGCATGAAAACAGGTAGCAATTACCAGATTCCACAAACGCACCACAGCCTCCGCCACCACTACCCACAGCCATTCACAAAGTGTTGCATCACTTACTAAAACATTTTCACAACATTGAGTCTACTTGAAGAAATCTGCACACAGCATAGGCCGTGAACACACCCACAGCAATTTAATGCCACCATACATGTCACCATGCCACCCACTACCACCATCCACACCACTGCCACCAGCACTCCTACCCAACCTGCGTACCGCCATGCAGCAACAAATTGCAACAGTGAACATAATGTGCAAAGAAAACGCACTCCTACACGCTGTGCACTTTTATTCACTTACTATGGGCGCCGCCATTTCCATTGACAAAGTACTGTGTCATTGCCAACCTACCCACATTCTGGTCCCAACACTAGCCCTACTGCAACCAATCTGCACATCCCACACTATACTAGCAGCACCCTGTACCAAATGCAGAGTGAAACATGCGTTCCTATGGTGGGTATGTTGCAGCCCTATGCTCTTGAGTGCATGCCCTACACTCTACGACCCACGGCCTTTGCCAATGCACCCATTAGTCCAATCCTTCCACAGACCCACCGCACCTTCGTTCACCCATGCATGCCACCAAGTCGCCAACTACCACAATCCATCTGCAGCACACAGGCACCCGTGCTCCCACCCACCCTATGTCATGTGGAATTCACTCCCCTTCTGCAATTCACCTGCCAGCACTCACCACGAAAAGAGGTCACTGCAAACAGGATGCAGCAGAAGCTATGGGGCCATTACGACAGCTGCCTCCAATCACCACACACAGTACTCACCTGCATGTGTCACATTAAGCACTTCTCAATCCCTCACCCGTTCCCTCCCTTATTGCTGCCAACACATTCCAAACGGTACATTTTCCAGACCCTTCCGCCGCCGCACTGTCCTCCGATACACCATGGTGGCTTTCACAAAAGATTTTGACGTACACCACACTTCCCTCCAGCCAACCACCGGCCACGTCCAAACTTCTCCGACAGCACGCTGTACCGCGAGCCAATGACACTTCTGTCCGCGGACCCAGATATCACTAATTTTTTGGGACGTACATTTCAGTTATTTGCAACAAAATGACAGGTCGGATTTCCACCAAACACACAAAAGCACACTTTCTGACCCAAGCCCCCGCTCCTGCCACAAATTTGGTGAAAATCTGTCCAGCCGTTCAGCCTATAGCCGTGCACAAAGTTTTTCCCCATTAAGTCTAAGGGGAGAAAATGTTGGGAAGCCCCTATAATTCTCCAAAAAGCCCTGCACGAAACCTCCCCCAACCTGGCGAGAAAATTCACACCCAGCCATATACTTTTTTTTAGAGGCGTTGGGCAGAGCTGCGTTGTGCCCCCTGACAGCGGAAACGTTTCCAGAGAACAGCTGTGCTGGGAAATGGATATAAAAGATGAGGAATCCATGGGAGGAAAGAATCCATTAGAAATGAACAGTGGTCACTGGGCGCGCCATTTATATCGTCACGTCCAGACCCGAAGCCTTCCGCACCAACGATCCTCAATGCTGAGCCGCACAGAACCGCCTGCTGGGAAAAAAAGGTTTCCAAGATCTGCTAATGGCAGGAAAGAATATCTAAGATGAGGAATCCTTGGGAGGACACAATCCATTAGAAAAGCAGTGTTTCATAGATAAGGAGGGTTTCAGATTTTAGCAAGTATTTAGGGAAAGTTAATTGAGTGTTAACAATGGCATGTCAATAAGGGGTGCTTGCATTTATGGAAGAGCTGCAAATGTCCTAATGATCTGTTATGATTTTACAAGAATTAGGAAGTTTCTCATTCAAATCACAAGATGCTATGTATTACTCCCTACAGTTAAAAAATTGGAGGTGGCAGGTGAGAAGTGAAAAAGGGTTTCATCACGAGTTGGGCGGTATTCCAGTGGTAAATGTGCTGGGATACCGCCCAAGACAATTAGTGTTAACGCAAATCGGTCTGGCGCAATTTGCACCAAATCCAGAGTTGCAGTGGCGCGGTTAGTCCTCATTTGTTAATAGAGCTACTGCAACATTTTTGCTGCTACGCCCAACCCCTGATGATTCCCAAATTGTATTCCAACAATGCTTGTGCCATCCAAAAAGCACATAAAAAACTAAACACCATATGCCATACCTGTTGAAGCTGCTGATGATGTTGCTGGATTTCGGAATTTTTGATTTTCAAATCTTGATTTTCCCCACGTAGATCCTTTAAGACAACAAAGAGTTGAAACATATTTCCACATGGCACTCAATACCTACCATGCATTAACTGTAGAAATTTGTTTTCACCTGTATCTCTCTTTCCATATGCGCTATATGTTGCTCTTTCACATCCATTTTAGCCCCTATTGCCTGCATATTCTCTTCATGCCGTTTATGCCTGAAATACATGATGTGAATCACAAATTACATAATTAAAACGACCAAAAGGTACATTTTGCCAGATAGGAACCACAGCACACCACTGAACTATGAACATAATTTCAGCATGCCTTCCTACAGTGAGTGGTCAGAAAACTAAACAAACTGCACCATCGCACAGAACCCTATCAAATACAAGACCCATTGTTAGGATGGTTTCTCTATGCTCTGTGCTCAGTGGTTCGAGTGTGAGGGACTGAGATTAGCCCACAGACTGATAACAGGGTTCCCCCACAAGACTTCCCTGGCTAAACAATGGGTAGGGATGGCTAAGCAGTCAAAGGCAACTATTAGGAGCGAAGCAACAAGGATCAACATACAGTATGCCACATACAACAGTCAATAACGAAATGTCCACACAGTGATCTTCTATGAAGGTAAGCAAGATGTGCAATTTTACAGGAAATAGTATTTTCAGTGTGTAACAGTCATTACCCCACCATTTCAGGTCACGGGCAAAGTCCAGTAGATAGTTGGATACCAAATTAGCCGATTAGCCCAGACGGGGTACCTAGAAACCCATATCGACTGAACTGGGAGTTAGCATCCCTAAGGAAATAATGGGAGAGGAGGCATTGTTCTGATTGGCTGAGGAGGCCCTGCTTCTGATTGCGCGAGGAGGATAGTGATTCTTCAGAACCCCCCAATGCTAGGTATTGCCCAATGTCAAAGATAGGGACCGCAATTCTGTCCTAGGGTTAGCATTGTTTCCTCATTCTATAGGATATTCCCAAGGATTAAACAAGGTAAGACTGCAAACTACTTGGTATAAAGTTAAACTGCAGTTCTGCCGTGAGCCCTCTGAACTGTTCACTGATTTAAGTCCCAATCGAAGACCTCACTAGGGGCACAACTCATATGTGCCCTGTGGTATGAACAGTAGGGTCTTGTGTGGGTCTATGCTTTAACCTCAAATAATTTAAGAATGTTTCTGCTACAGTGATTGTTCCACCAACCAAATACTCCCCCCTTGCCCTATGCCTATAACTGCTATAACATGACTATTTATTGATAGAATTAAAACAGTTTCCACAATCATCATAAGAATGTGTTTTATGTGCTCCTTGGGAGACATTAAGCCTCTCGGGAGAAGCACATGGCTACTCTGGGTCAGAGACCTTTGGAACTAGGGCTGAGCCCGTAGGCGTGTGCCGCTTGAAGGGTCCCGGGCAGCTTCTTCAAGCACAGTGGGTCTTGCGGATGTCGCCGTCTTCACTTTCACAAAGATGTTGAGCATCTTTAGTCAAAAGCGTTCCCATTCCTCTGTGGTAGAGGATTGGGTAGTAAACAGTAACCGCATGGTCAAATGTTTTGAGGAGTCCCTGATGAGGCAGCAACTCCTTCAGAGAATGATGCTGTCTCAAAGACATTAAAGTACTCATAATCCCCTATCCTCCATCCTTGTGGGCGTCCCCCAACATGGGTACGGTACAGAAGGTTTGGCAGTGAAAAACTTGAGCTTCCCCTTTAAATGTAAGGCGCGCGAGCCGCCACCCTCCGGCGCTTCACCTCAGTCCCCTATGAACACATCGGACGCTCAAAATATCTGGCTATGCCTATTACATATTAGGCATTGGTATACTAGCGGGGGAGGCAGGTGGGACGTTTGGAGCAAACGGGACTACGATTACTCTAGTCACTAGGGTGAATAACTAACTACTCACGTCCCTGTCACCTTTCCTTCATCCTTGTGGGTGATTCCACCGGACAAGAACATCGGGTGAACACAGGGTTGAGCAGTGATAAACTGCTGCATATCTAGGATGAATCAAAGAGGTTCTTCAGAACCTCCAGACCAAACGCTGCATCGCGCCTGGAGCTGGTGTTCAGTGAGTAGTGCTTACAGAAGGCCAACGGAGTGGCCCAAGTAGCCAACTTGCTGGTGACATCCCAAGAAGCATGTCTCTGAAACGCGACAGCCGTGCCCTTGGCTCTGACCGCATGGGCATGAATACCCTCTGGAACAGGCCTGCCCATGGCCGTCTATGCCTCCGAAATGGCCCGAACCATCCAACAGGCGATGGAAATCTTGGAAGCCTGAGAGCCAGGGGAGGAGCCCCCAAAAGTCACGAACAATGCCTCAGACTTCCTGAAGTATTCCATCCAAGATAGATAAAACTTGCTGAGACCCTCATGAGATCTAAGGAATGCAGGGCCCTCTCTGCCTCGGACTGCGGGTTCGGGAAGAACACCTGCAGGCAAATCTCTTGATTCAGACGAAATGGAGAGACAACCTTGGGCAAGAGGTTTGGTTGAGTGTGCAAGATGACTGTGTCGTTGTGAAACGTGGTGAAGGGCTTGCACAAGGATAACACATGCAGCTCGCTAACCATGTGCACCGAAGTGAGAGCCACCTGTAACTCTGTCTTAGTGTTCCCAAACAGATGTCCACAGAGGCCATCGCTTCGAAAGGCTTGCGGTGCAAAGCTGCAAGAACCACATTGAGGACCCGTACTGGGTGCAGCCTATGCACCGGCAGAAAAAGCCCAACAACCCCTTAAGGTGGGCCTTAACCACCAGGTTGGCTGAAGAAAACACATGCTCAGGGGAATTCTTGTAAGCCCCAATGGCCGGCAAATAAGTGCGGCACATATTCACCTGAACTCCTGAACGAGCCAGGTGTGCTGAAAAATCGGCAACGTCATCCAGAAGATAGGTGACATGGTCCAAACTCCATTTACTCTTATACTGGGACCAAGTCGAGGGCTTCTTGGCATGCTGGATGATGTCCCTGTTGTCATCTGAAAATTAAGTATCCTGAAGCATCAGCTGGTTAGGAACCAGTCCATCAGCACCAGATTGGCCACGTCTAGATGCTCCACTGCCCCGCCCTGCTGTGTCAGGAATCCCCTGCTGGAGATCTGAAGGTGGACGGGACCCTGGGAGCACAACTGCAGCAGATCAGAAAACCAGGGTCTCAAAGGCCAGTGGGCGGCAATCGGGATGATGCTGCAACCCACCGAAGCCTGGAAATTGCGGAGGGTCCGCTGAGGCAGAGGGGTGAGTGGGAATGCATAACACCTGTGGACGTGCTGACAGATCTGGAAGGCATCTCCCAGAGATCACCAACCTCATCCTGCCCATTAACCAAACCGGGGGCACTTGGAATTTAGAGGGGATGTAAACAAATCCAGGTAGGCGAACCGCCAATGCTGGAACAGGGGCAACAAGGAGTTGGTGTGTAACTCCCACTCATAGGTGTTGAACCCAAGGCGGCTTTGTTGGTCCACTTTTGCATTGCTGTCCCCTGGGTGGTGAACTGCTCAAATCCAAATCCCCTCCGTTGGGGCCCATTCCCAGATCGATACCCCCTCTATGCAGAGCAGGGGTGGGGGGACGACGGGTGCCAACTTGCTTGTTCAGGTAAAACATTGTAGTAGAATTGTCCATCCTGACCAGAACCAACCCGCCCCTGATGAGGGGCAAAAACGCATAGAGGGCCAGGCCCACTGCCATGAGCTCGAACAAACCGATATGCAGGAGGGCTTCTGTCCTGGACCATGATCCATGATCCATGAATTGTGTAGCCCCCAGCCGAAAAGGGAGGAGTCCGTCGTCACCACCAGGGTAGTGTAAGAAACCTGAAGGTGTCTCACCCGCTAGTCCCCGGGGATCTGTCATCCAGGTGGCCAGGTCACAGCCATCGCTATTGGATCCAGTTCTGGGAATGGACCAGTTATGGAGAATCACCTGGATGGTGGGTCCTCGGGGAGTGGAAGTGGGACACTGAAGGGTGAGATGTGGTATACCCTTCCTTATGGTACCTTTTCCCCATCCTACTAGGTAGGATATCTAGAAACTCAACTCCTCCCCCCTTTTTCGCAACAAACACCTTCACACGGACAGTTCATTGTAAGCGACAACGGATCAACACCAAAACCGTAATACCTGACATTTCCCAGCGCAAGGGTCAGGCAGAGTCAGGCAATTACGGATAACTGCACAAACACCACACAAACGACTTCCATTACACTTCTCCACACGGATAAAAGGCGGAGCACGAATGCACACTTTGAACAAGGCCTAAAACACGAGGAAGCAGCTATCCTGAAATGTTAGTTTAAACCGAGGAGAATGGCAGTGAGAGCTGAGAGGACGACAATGTGGGAATTACCCTTACCCTCTACAACCCAGAACCGCGACTTTCAAGAAGCCTCAAGGAAAAGAAACCTCAGACCCGGAATTGCAGCTGGGAACTGTGTAGCTTGTGTCAAAGGTACACAGGGCACTCTCGCACTGATAGCCAGGGCAGGGAGAAGCGATTGCCACCATGATACTGCCCTCGACTCCGACAGCAAAGCAACGCCAACGAGTTCAGCAAAGGCGGTGAGTTGGACAAACTGATAGCAGACCGGATTGTGTTATGCTCAAGGTTGCAAGCAGCAAAATTGTATGAAGAAAAGAACTTGAATATAATTGAAGTTTGTGAAACTAAGATTAGTACCAGATACAGAGTGGTCCGGCGCTGCGTAGGTGCTCACTCAAAGGTCTCTGTTTGGTCCCCCCGCACTTCTGAGCGGGGAAGAATTGTTCAACTGTAAAATCAAAGTGGTCCTGCAGTGGGTTGCCTTGAATCCTGTGCACACTCAAAAGTCTTCGACTGTCTGTAAACTGAAGTTGGTCTGAGCCCGGAAGAGGGGGATGCCTGCGAACTAGGGTGAACTGTAATACACCCGAGAAGACTGTTGAAGCAAATGTGAACCAGACTCGGGGATGCTTACAAATTGAAGTTGGTCTGAACCCGAGGCTAACGGTGAAAGAAGGATCGGAGCCCAACTGAGGGGGATCCCGGGTGAAGAGTAAATTACCCTACGTGAATATTAAGAAAGGGACTTTTCTTTATTGCTTATGGGACATCAGGTCTTCTAAGTCGAGAGAATTTGCACTAAAGAGACTTGGGCACAGAAGGCCCTGATGTTGGTGAAAGGAACTGTGACCTCGTGCCGGAGGAGCCCTGGAGTGTGCTGTGCTCAAGTGACCCGCCTTGTACCATGCTAAAAACATTGGGAAGGGAGGCCCCGGCCTACATATCGTGACTTATCATTTTGTGAACACATTTCTTTTTGTGAACATTATCCTACACCATTTTGTAGCATAACGGAAAGGATTGGCAATAGGTTGTTTTAGTATAGGCCCTTTTATTTGACTATACTCCACAAGGACAGTATTATTCCACAAGGACAGTATTATTATTATTGATAGTCGTAGCTTGCTCCCATCTTAGGTTTAGGTTTAGATTAGGCGTTTATCTGACCCATTTCAGAGTTGAATAAACACCCTTTAACTGTGATGACTTGTGTCTGTCTTACTTTGATACCATGCCTTCCTTACAGTAGGCTTTGGTTGAGTGAAGGGGCTCCCACTAAAACATTGCCCTTGATCAGCCACCAGTGAATATCGGGCAGTAGGAGTAGTGGTATTAGGACCCTGTCCAACTAAGACCACGTCTCCTGATCCCAATTGGTTGCCAGTTGGATCTGAAAGTGCCTCATCTTGAGGCGAGCGTGCTGTACAGTGAGCATGCAAGAGGCCTGCTGAGGGACAGAAGCCTCTCGGGCGTAGGGAACACCTAACCTGCTGAAGGGTAGTGTTCCAACGCACCCCTAGGAAGACCAGTTCCTGAGCCGGGCACAACTGTGACTTACTCTGGTTGTGGGAGAACCCCAGCTGATGAAGGATATCCAGCAATCTCTGGCAGGAGTGCACCACCCCTTCGGGTGACCCCACCCTCACCATCCAGTCCTAATAAGGTTACAGATGATGGCCCCCCAAGCAGAGAAAGCCCGCCACTGCATTCATCATCTTCGTGATGACACAAGGGGCTGAGGTCAGGCCGAAAGGCAGCACCTTGTACTGAAAGTGATACAACATAATCGTGAATGGGAGAAACCTCGGATGCGGTTGGTAGATGGGAACATGCAGGCACGCATCCTTGAGGTCCGGGAAACGCATACAGTCCCCGAACCTCTTGAAGCCAGAGAAAGCGCAGGGCTTTAACTCGGTCCTGCCCTGGGACTGAGCAAAAGATTTCTGTCCAGGTTTTGTCATGATGGCTAAGGACTTGCCGGTTTGAGTGGAGGTTTTCTTCTTTGTCAACTCGTCTTCGGTTGACGAATGAAAAAGGTCCACGACCTTGAAGGGCAGATCCACGATCCGCTCCTGCACGTAAAATGAAAACTTAGTGGCGTGCATCCACGCTGTCCTTCTCATATCGGCTTCAAGGTACAGCCCTCTACTGGCTGTGCCTATGTGAGAGACCGAAGACTCCACAAGGTCCTATGCAATGGCCCGCGCATCTGCCAGACCGGCTTTGAAAGAGGCTTGCTTGTCTGAAGGGAGGTCGGCAGAAATTCTCAGTGCCCCGCCACAGCGTCTGGTTAGCCGCAGCCAATCTGCGTTGGCTGCCGCAAGATACAATCCTGGGATGTAATAACAGCGCTTTCTGGAAGACTCAAAGACTTAGTCCTGCTTGGAAAGACAACTGGAGGTGGCTCCCATGGAGGAGACGACGAAGAGGATGATTAAGATTACCAGGAGTCTGCAGCCACCATTGAAGAATGAGGCTGCGGGTGGGAGGCCAGCCTAAACCTGCTGTCCAACTTCTTGTTCATCTGGGCGTTGGTCCTGGACTTCTCCCAGACCTTTCGTGCCACCTGCAGGACATCCTTCTGGAGAGGGATGCCAGACTGGATTGTGGTACGCTTACCCAAGACCTCTGCTAGCATTCCTGACTCCTGGCGGCATCCTCGGGCAGAAGGATCCCCAAGAACTCTGCCAGGCCCTGAAGGCAGGCATGAAAGGCCTTAACGGATGCAGAGGGTTCCTCGTCCTGGCTTTCATTGCCCTCATCAATGTCCCCTCCCCTTTCCACAGACCAAGGGGAATACAGTTCCTGGGACAACGGGGTCAAATCCAGCATTGAAGACAGGTCCAACGGCTGTTGAGGGGGAGGCATTGGGGGTACGGGAGGAGGTGGAGGTGTTTAAACAACCGGTAGAGCATGGACTAGGCAAGCGATCGGCACAGATAGCACTGGAGGAATGGGAGGAGTACCGAGAGGAGGGGCGGGGCAGCGCCACCTACAGGATGACCACATTCACCGTATCCTTCAGGAGCCCCCTCATCGGAGAGGAACACATGAGGAAGAGGAAGCGCTCGAAGAATCAGTCCTCGCAAGACACCGGGTCCCTAAGGGCCCAGCCCTCTGAGGCACTGGGATTCCACCCTGATCAAAGGGCTGCGGCGCATGGGGCGTGTAGCCTTAAGGCTGTGATGGGTAGACGTATCCCTGATGAGATGAGATGCCTGTACTGTACAATCTGCTGCCGCTTTCAGTGGGAAGGGGACTGGGATCATCTTGACAAGCCCATTCGATGGGCAAAAGCAGGGCAGGCCCTGAGCTGGATCCAAGATGGCCGCCAGCCTGGCATGCCCAGCCACGTGACTCTCTGCCATTTTGAAGCCTTGTGCCGCACCCTGGGTGGGAGGGCACGGAGGCCGTGGAGGCCTGAGCCACGAGAGGCCTCAGACAGGAGGATACAGCTCAGGCTTTGCACCCGAAGCAGAAGTGTCGACATCACATCACTCTGGCCCTTGAGCCCCTAAGCTTGGGAGCCGGTAGCCAGGACAGCATCAGGCCTGCCCCCGGTGCACACAGAAGAGCCCCCGGGCCCTTCGGCTTGGGAGCCGGTAGCCTTAGAGGCCTCGGGCTTGCCAGAACATTAATCAGAGGAACCCAGATCCACAAGAATCTCCAGGTAAGGAGTCACTGTGCTGCGGAGTCGTGCTGAACAGAGGGCCTACCTTGTCTTGACAAGAGGTCCTGGGGACGCAGTCTTTAAGGTGGGGTGGAGGAAAAGTGTGGAAGAAACAGATTCTTCAATGCCTTGTGACCGAGAGCACTTCAAGCTGAACATGCATCCCAGCAGTGGTCGGGCCCCAAACAGTCAAGACACAGTGCATGGGGGTCCGAGCGGTTGCATGAGGCACATCTAGTGAATCCTCCAGCGGCCGAAACAAGCCGGGGGTGGTGAGGCACCTAAGGGAAGTTAAATAAGATTGAAAAAACAAAACTGGGAGCAAGCGGAAAGCTCAAAAAGTGTCTGCGCTGGCTGTCAAGTCCGACACCATCCATGCAGAAAAAAGTACTGAGGAGAGGCGACGGAGGGCGAGGCGTTCCCACATCCGAGGCGACCCTGCATGTGTTAGGGAGAATTCTATGTTTAGGCTGAATTTCCTAACCTAGTGAGTCCCCCAGCAGCTTTGCTGGATTTCTGGAGTTTGTTTTTTTGTCCTGCCAAGAGTGAGACTCTTTCTCCCACTCTTGGACATGATTTATGGTGTTCCTTTGACTGTTAATGTGTTTTATGGGCTATGGGGTCCTTTACTCCATAGGGTCTCATGTGTTTTTACTATGTGTGTTACACAGCACCCTCTGTGCAGTGACACAGGGGTGTCATAGTGACACCCCACCATAGACTCCATACCCTGGGACTGACTACTGTCTCCCAGGGCATGTAAAGTCACCATTGGCTTTACTAGCCCCAAATTATGAACAGAAACCAGTACAAACCATCATATTGTGGACGTACTGGTCGGGGCAATTCGATTGCCCCGGGGTCTGTTAGTCGAGGAGGCACGTCTCCGTCCCCCCTGATCGAGTATTGGCTGGTGGCCGTGGATACTACTTTTTATATTCGACCGCGAATATATCTCTATGTGATTTTCCCATTGTTCAAGGCTACCAACTTTAATAATTTAATTCTCATAGCCTCGAACATACCGCCAGTTATTTAATATTAATTCGCCGGTTGGTATTTTTTGCCAGGACTCGATTCTAAAATGGCGTTTGTGTTCTCTTCTGTGACTCCAACCCAAGTCGAGCCCTTTGTTCCACTTTTTGGCTGGTGGCAGTGGATACTACTTTTTATATGCGACCGCGAATATATCCCTATGGGATTTTCCCATTGTTCGAGGCTACCACTTTTTAAAATAGCCTCGAACATACCGCCGGTTGATTGAATTAATATAAATTCACCGGTTGGTATTTTTTGCCCAAACACGTTCCAAAATGGTGTTTGTGTTCGCTTCTGTGACTCCAACCCAAGTCGAGCCCTTTGTTCCACTTTTTGGCGGGCTTCTCCACAGAAGCCTCCAAAAGTGGTGCCACTCTGTCTGGGTACCACAGGAGGTGTGGGAGGGGGTTAAGGCACCCTGGACTGAGTTACCTTGGTAACTCAAGTCACACTCTTGTGTGATTGGCCCAAGTGGTGAGCCGGCCGGCTCACCACTTAGCCTGTTTGATTGACAGCTAGGCTGAGTGAATGGGGGTGTGCTGCATAAAAGCAGGGCTTTGGGGACTGGAACTTGAGAAGTCGCCACAGGACCTGAGAATCCGACGAGGGAGAAGCTGAGCCGACCTGCTACGACGACACCACCGGTGGAGCCTTGCGGAACCGACTCGCCACCTCCCGACGACAGAGAAGATCTCCGTGCTGGAGAGTCTTCTTCCCCTGACTGGTGGGCACAACCAGTTTACCTTCTTTTTCTCGCATCCCAGGACGTCTTGTGGTCGAATTGCCCGTGCCAAGCACCCCGGCAACCGGATAGCCACTTACCACTGGACCGTGAACTAAAGGACCGCTCCTTTTAACTGAGAACTCCCAGGCTGGTTTCTTCCCTGGCAGTGCAACGGACTCCTGTCTTCCTCCCCGACGAGATCCTCTCCTCCCCCGGACGAAGCACTGACTTGCATCCGCTGCCAGGAACAACTGCCCCCGCTGGAGTATTCTCACCACTTTAAGGTACCATGTCCGCCAGGCCTCCCTTTCTAAAGATTGCTACAAGGTAATAATAATCCCTTAACCTTCTGGACTGGGCTGGCCGCCTTGATCATCTAGCTGGTCCCTTTCTTTTGGTCCAACTCTTCCTGAACCTTTGAGACTTTTGTGCACTTTTCAACTGTGTGACCTTGGACACATTTCGTTCTGATCCTCTTAAAGTGGATCCGGCCTTCTGAACTCTAACTTCAAGCTTTGACTCTGCCTTCCTCCCTTACTGCGTTCTTGTGAAAGTGTTGGGATCTGTTTCAATTTATACTCTGCTTTTCTCTCCCTTTTAAAACGAATTATTGGAGTGCCATCTGCGTTAAGCGCTCACCGCTGTCTGAAAATAAGTGGGGCTTTACTTAAGACTGGTCTAATATTCTTTTAAGGGAGTGTATATCTTTTAGTGACCGTGTTTTTGAATTGCTTACTATTAGTGCCTGTGTGTTTTATTAGATGTGGTTTTAAATAAATAATTATATCTCTTTTACACCAAGCTCTGGTCAGTGTTTGCTTGTTCTACTGTGTTCTTTTGACCTATTGTGAATACTCTGTATACTGCCTAACTCTTCTTGAGGGAAGTCTGACTGCTCAGCCACAGCTAGCAAGTGAATCTGTGTGGTACAGACTGCTACCAAGTGGGTTTACTGCCAAACACCTGTAGTCTTAAATCTTTTGCAGTGGTACCAGAGGGAACTGCACAGGTTTCTGCCTAACAGCATGCTATGCCAAACTTAAAGGGGAAGTTACATTTTTTGGCTGCCAAAGGTTCTGGTACCGTCACCATGTTGGGGGACGCCTACAAGGATGGAGGAAAGGGGACGGGACGTATGAGTACTGCATGGGGTGCGGGTCCTCTTGCAGTGTTTCGTCTTCTTGTCTTTCTGGGTCTAGGACTGGTCTTCCTCTCTCCTCCACTCCAAGTACAGAGACTAAGAAGAAGTTGTGAAAAACTGGAAGGTGTCTCACCCGCTAGTCCCCCGGGATCTGTCATCTAGGTGGCCAGGACACTGCCATCGCTTTTGGATCCAGTTCCTGGGGGTGGACCAGTGCAGGATGATCACCTGGATGGGGGGGGTCTTCGGTGAGTGGAAGTGGGACACCGGACGGTGAGACGCGGTATCCCCTTCCCTGTAAAACCTTTACCCCATCCTACCAGGTAGGAAACATAGGGACTCAACCACCACCCCCCTTTTCCAACACGAACACTTTCTCACGGAAAACTCGCTGTGAGGGAAAACAGACTAAGATCCGAGCTGTATACCTGACATGTCCCACTACAATGGTCAGTCAGGGTCAGGCAATAACTGATCATTAGACACACACCTGACTTCCATCACGCTTCCCCACACGGATTCAAGGCGGAGCTCGAAAGCATACTCTTAGCAAGACAAAGCACACAAGGAAGCAGCAGTTCCAAGATGGCAGAAGAGGGCAAGACTGAAGAGGATTGCAAAGAGGGAAATACCTGCTTCGATAGTCAAGGCGGGGATAAGCGTTTGCCGCGGTGCTACTGTCCTTGGCTCAAACAACAAAGCATCACCAGTGAAGTCAGCACAGCCGGTGAGTTGGGGAAGACTGATACCAGACCGATCTGTGTGGAAATCAAGTTTGCAAGCGGCAACATTGGACCTCATTATAAGTTTGCCAGTCCAGTAACAACGGTACCAGTAAGTTTGCCGGTACCGTTGTTACCGGCCCGGCAAACTACGAGGTCTGCGAGCGGGTACCTTTTCGTCCACCAGGTCTGACCTGGCGGGTGGACCGGCACCCGCAAGCAGACCATGTCGGATGCACCGGCACCATTCACGAATGGTGTCTGTGCATCCGACCTCCCCATTCCCATTGAGTCCAATGGGAATCAAATGGGAATGGGGAGCAACGTTTACCAGAACCCTGCAATGGGCAATTACCGGGTCCACCGGGGCTGTAATGCCCCAGGAATTGTCCATTCCCGGGTGCTGGAAAAAAAATGACTCAAGCCGTGCCGGTTTTACCGGCATGGCTACCGCCGGAGTCAAAATGAGGCCCATTGTATAAAGAAGATTATTAAGACAGCAGATGAGTGAATGAACTTTGAAGCTAAATTACGATACCATTGACCGTGTGGTCCGGCATCACACGGATGCTCATTCAAAAGTCTCCATCAGATATCCAACCGAAAGGGTGCGAACGTAAAAAGAAAGAATTGTGAAATCAAAGTGGTCCTGCAGTGGGTCAAACCAAACCCTGTGCACATTCGAAAATCTCCGATACTTGACATAAAACTGACATTGCTCCGAGCCCGGGTGAGGGAGATCCGGGGTGAACCGTGAGTCGCCCGAAAAGGAAGAACCTACAAACATTGTGCAATATAGTTAAAGGTGAAAGACAGGCTCGAGCCCGGCATAGGGAAGCCTGTGTGGAACATTATGTTAAAAGGATCTGAGCCCGGTTTAGGGGGATCCGGGATGGATAGTGAATCACCCGATATGAATACTTGTGAAAAGCAACAAGGGAAAATAACTAGTCTATTTTTGTTGCATCGGGCCCTTTGAGTGAAGAGACTTTGAGAAGCAAGGAGACTTGCGCTCGGGAGGCCCTGATGCTGATGAGTGAAATGCAACCTTATGCTCAAGAAGCCAGAGACTGTGCTATGCTCAAGTGAACCACCTTATGCCGTGGTAAAAATGTGGGGCAGGGAGGCGAATGGCCTGAAAACCTGACATATCATTTTTGAACACATTTTTCTTTTTCTTAACATTATTTCCCACACTATTTCTATTTAGCGGTAAGGATTAGCAATTGTTTTTTTTCCGTACAGACCCTTTTATTTTGACAAGACACCACTAGAACTGTGTTATCATACCCTTTTTGAAGTTCGATAAAACCCTTGAACTGTGGTCACTTATGTCTGTCTTACTGTTGACGCCATGCCTTCCTTACAGAGTCCTTTTATCACCTGTGACAAAAGGTAATGTTTTTTACAGCACATTCCCTTAAGGCCTTTTTGGTGCATGGATTGGCATGACCCACAATCCTGCGGGTTGTGTTCCTTCACAAGGCAGTATTGATAGATCCTGCGTAGCTGTAGACAGATATCTGTCTCTTGTAATCCGCACAGGGCCTGAAATCCAAGGCTCCATCATACTTCGGCATGATAGAGTAAAAAGAGATATACAAAAAGAAAAAAAAAAGAGCTAAAAGTAGAGGCATTCCCAAAGTATACATATTGTGTGGAAAAAGAGCTAAGGTCATGATGCACGGCGGCTCCATATATACTGGATCCTGTCCTTTGTGCCCCCCTCAAAGACATTGGGCATCATCAGAAGTTTCCAGACCGGCAATCTATGTGTTTGCCTGCTGTGGCCGCTGTGCCCGACAGGTCTGACCCTGCCGAGCACAGCAGCCGCGGTAGGCAAACTCTTCACAGAAGCGCTGGCACTGTTGGCAACGGTGCCGGCGCTTCTGTGTCCCCACTCTATGGGACTCTATGGGAATGGGGACTTACATTTTACCGGCGCCCAACTTCCTGGGCTGCCGGAGTTGTAATCTCCTGGTGGCATCTGGAAGTCAGGCGCCGGTTAAATATTACGAGTCCGGTGGCAACCCGCCTGTAGCATCGTCAGGGTTACTGCTGCACTCGTAATGAGGCCCATTGTGGAAACAATTGGGCTGGCCCCTGAAGGCGTGGGCAACCATAAACTCAGAACAAACCCATCCTACATCCGGCGGTACACCTTTCCAACCCATGCCACCTGCTGTTTTGCTAGTACTCAAGATCCAGCTCACTTGGACTTCCAGAAACAATATGGACTGCAATTGGCCATAAAATCACCCTTCCATTATGTAACAAACAAGTAGCTGCACGGGTGAAAGTCATTGACGTTATCCCCATTGGCCTCAGGACCGGTGACACCATACAGAACACCTGAAACTAAGCATTAATAACCATTGAGAAACCATTGCTTTTGAAATCATTGAAAATGCAATCTTCACAGTGGTTTTAGCATATCCCTAGCTGGTATTGCATAATCCTTTAATCAATTTGGGCTATTTTCATCACTCTTCTGTTCAGATGTCTGTACCAGAACCTGTTGCAGTCCACCTATCATGACGATGACCTATTATGAATAAGATGTGAGGAACTCTCAGTAAAGACAGACACAAGTGATCACAGTTCAAGGGTGTTTATTGAACAATGGTTGCATGGTGGAAAAACTAAACCTAAATCTAAGATGGGAGCAAGCGTCGACCATCAAATGAAAATAAGGCAGTCCTAGTAGCGTTGTCTCAAAATAAAAGGGCCTATACTAGAAAATCTATTGCCAAACCTTACAACTAATACAAAAAGGGTGTGAGATAGTTCTCATGAAAAGAAGGAAGTGTTCTTAAATAATATGTCAGGATGCGTTACCATTCCCCACGTTTTGAGCAGGGGGTAAGGTGGGATCTTGGAGCACAGTAGTCTTGGGCTTTTCCAGCACGAGACGACAATTCTAATGGCAGCTCTCAGGACCAGCGATGGCCAGGTCTCGTTTCCTTGAAAGTCTCTAGCCTTTGAGGACCTGATGTATTCCAATAACAAAACAAATAAACAGTCTTTTCCATGGGCTTTGGGAGACCACTTTCACCCCGGGATTCCCCTCTTCTGGGCGCAAATCCCTAGAAAGTGTAATGATATCAAAACCCAGGATAGCTATGTTCTCTCGCTTTCAAGAGCCCCTCAGGTTCCAAAATAAAGTTCAAACAAAAGAGTTCCTTCAACAATCTTAATGTTCTTTTTTAACAGTTCAACGTGGACATCCCTCCGCCAGGTTCACTCTCGTCAACACACTGTTTCTTGGGAATTTAGACTTGCCCCGTTCCCACCAGCACCTCTCGGCTGGGTTTACTCGTATCAATTTAACATACACAGGTGGTTACGGGATTCACTTCCCTTGCTTTCTCATGTGGCGGGATTCACTTCCCTTGCTTTCACTCAATTTGTACAAAGTCTTTCGATTGAACAGGGATTTTACTAGACCTCCTGTATGACCACTTTGACCTCTTTCGGCGACTCGGCTACAGCCTTCTGGTACCCGTAGTTTTGCTCACAAAGGGATTGACCAGTCTCTCTCGAGTTAGCACCCACGTGGTGCAGATTTCCCTCTGCAGCTGATCTCCCCTTTAACACTGTTAGGGAGAATTCTCTCTTTAGGCTGAATTTCCTAACCTAGTGAGTCCCCCAGCAGCTTTGTTGGATTTATGGAGTTGTTTTTTTCCCCCTGCCAAGAGTGAGACTCTTTTTCTCCCACTCTTGGGCATGATTTATGGTATTCCTTTGACTGGTAATGTGTTTTATGGGCTATGGGGTCCTTTACTCCATAGGGTCTCATGTGTTTTTCCTGTGTGTGTTACACAGCACCCTCATAGTGACACCCCACCATAGACTCCATACCCTGGGACTGACTACTGTCTCCCAGGACATGTAAAGTCACCATTGGCTTTACTAGTCCCAAATTATTAACAGAAACCAGAACAAACCATCATATTGTGGACGTACTGGTCGGGACAATTCGATTGCCCTAGGGTCTGTTAGTCGAGGGGGCATGTCTCCGTCCCCCATGATCGAGTTTTGGCTGGTGGCAGTGGAAACTACTTTTTATATTCGACTGAGAATATTTTCCTATGGGATTTTCCCATTGTTCGAGGCTACCAACTTTAATTATTTAATTCTCATAGCCTCGAATATACCGCCGGTTTATTTAATTAATATTAATTCGCCGGTTGGTATTTTTTGCCAAGACTGGATTCTAAAATGGCGTTTGTGTTCTCTTCTGTGACTCCAACCCAAGTCGAGCCCTTTGTTCCACTTTTTGGCGGGCTTCTCCACAGAAGCCTCCAAAACTGGCGCCACTCTGTCTGGGTACCACAGGGGATGTGGGAGGGGGTTTAGGCACCCTGGACTGAGTTACCTTGGTAACTCAAGTCGCACTCTTGTGTGATTGGCCCAAGTGGTGAGCCGGCCGGCTCACCACTTAGCATGTTTGATTGACAGCTAGGCTGAGTGAATGGGGGTTTTCTGCATAAAAACAGGGCTTTGGGGACTGGAACTTCAGAAGTCGCCACAGGACCTGAGAATCCGACGAGGGAGAAGCTGAGCCGACCTACCACGACGACACCACCGGTGGAGCCCTGCGGAACCGACTCACCACTTCCCGACGACATAGAAGATCTCCCGGCTGGAGAGGCTTCTTACCCTGACTGGTGGGCACCACCAGTTTACCTTCTTCTCTTCGCACCCCAGACCGGCTTGTGGTCGAATTGCCCGTGCCAAGCACCCCGGCAACCGGATAGCCACTTACCACTGGACCGCGAATCAACGGACCGCTCCTTTTACCTGAGAAACTCTGCGGCTGGTTTCTTCCCTGGCAGTGCAACGGACTCCTGTCTTCCTCCCCGACGAGATCTTCTCTTCCCCCGGACGAAGCACCGACTTGCATCCGATGCCAGGAACAACTGCCCCCGCTGGAGTATTCTCACCATTTTAAGGTACCGTGTCCGCCAGGCCTCCCTTTCTAAAGATTGCAACGAGGTAATAATAACCCCTTAACCTTCTGGACTGGGCTGGCCGCCTTGACCTTCTAACTGGTCCTTTTCTTTGGTCCAACTCCTTTTTGACCCTTTTCAAGACTTTTGTGCACTGCAACCGTGTGACCTTGGACACATTTCGTTTGATCCTCTTAAAGTGGATCCAGCCTACTGAACTCTAACTTCACGGTTTTACTTTGCCTTCCTCTCTTGTTGGGTTCTTGTAAAAGTGTTGGGACCTGTTTCATTTTTATTCTCTGTTTTTCTCTCCCTTTTAAAAACGAATTATTAGAGTGCCATCTACGTTAAGCGCTCACCGCTGTCTGAAAATAAGTGGGGCTTTACTTAAGAATTGTCTAATATTTTTCTAAGGGAGTGTATATCTTTTAGTGACCGTGTTTTTGAATTGCTTACTATTAGTGCCTGTGTGTTTTTCTAGATGTGGTTTTAAATAAATAATTATATCTCTTTTACACCAAGCCCTGGTCAGTGTTTACTTGTTCTATTGTGTTCTCTTGAACTATTGTGAATACTCTGTATACTGCCTAACTCTTCTTGAGGGAAGTCTGACTGCTCAGCCACAGCTACCAAGTGAATCTGTGTGGTACAGACTGCTACCAAGTGGGTTTACTGCCAAACACCTGTAGTCCTAAATCTTTTGCAGTGGTCCCAGAAGGAGCTGCACAGGTTTCTGCCTAACAAACACTTGTTACCATTCTTTCACAGTTCATTGAACTTTGTTCAATTTTGCCACTTTGCGCTTCTCACTCAACACAGCCTCGTTCTTATAGGTTCCTACCTCGACTCACAATCTGCGATGAACCGCTTGGCTTTCGGCTTCACTGGAGTCAAGGCCGGTAACACAGCCGCAGGAGCTTCCCTCACTCCTGCTTATCGACATAGGCTTGCCCTATGTACCGTTGACATCTTCTGCAAGACACTTGTGCTATTGTTCACGGTTTTAGGCTTTCTTCCTCGAAGGTTCAGCAGGTCTGGAACAAAAAGGCCAGGTTCACTTCTCTCCTTGCCACCCTCCCGATTCCTGCCGACTTTCTCCTTCATTTGGAATGCTGCGCCTGCGTAGCTGTCTCGTCATGCTGTCTACCGTGCTTGTACTGTGCTCTCTCGCTCCACCTTGTATCCCTGTGGGGAAGAGAAAGGGCCGTCAGGTGTGTGTGATTCTGATCAATTGCCTGACCCTTGTATTGGGACATGTCAGGTAAACGGCGCTGGTGTGAGTCTGTTCTCTGGTGTGTTGTATGAAAGTGTGTGTGTTGGAAAAGGGGAGGGGCGCAGTGGTTTTGAATGTCCAACGTGGTAGGATGGGGAAAAGGTATTGAAAGAAGAGGGATACCGCGTCTCACCCGTCCGTGTCCCACCCTACAGGTGATCCTCCCTCACTGGTCCACCCCCAAGAACTGGATCCAATATCGATGGCCGTGTCCTGGTCACCTGGATGACAGATCCCCTGTGACTAGCTAGGGAGACACCTTCAGGTTTCTGACAAAGAACGCCTCCATTCATCAGAACGCTCTTAAGCAATATTAGGATTATCGTCCAGTGTTTTCACATCCCAGCCTATTCCGTTACCATAACATTACCCCTATGATTGCGAGATAGACCTTGCACCTGACACACAGATCCCTGGCATAGCATGCCTAATTGCTGGCTCCCCATGAACAGGAAGAAGTACCCAAGTATACTGAAGACTGGCTTGCCAAAGGCTACATTGTTCAGTCATGTTCTACTACACAGGTACCACTCTTTTGTGCCGAAATGGGGGGACCCTCAGACCATGCATACATTATGGTGGTTTAACAACATCAAGAAAGACAGATATCCTTTACTGCTTATCAGAAATATTATGCAATCTTTACAATCTATCAGCACCTTCAAGAAGCTACATCTGAGGGGGCCATAAGACCTTATTGGGGTCAAGGCCGGCAACTAATGCAAGACAGCATTCAGGACACTTCTAGGGAAGTATGAATACAGGGTTATGCCCTTTGGTCTGGGCAATGCCTGAGCCGTCTTCTAAAGTTTCATGGACCATACCCTTATGGATTTGTTAAGGTTATCCATTTGGGTATAGTTGACAATATTCCGATTTTCTCGGCCACACTTAAGCAACAAATCCTACATTTCTAGAAAGTATTACCTTGGCTAATCGCCAACCACTTGCAAAAATGCTCCTGCAGGAGACCACTAGAGGGCGCAGAAGGCAATGGCTGCCTGAAGCTTGGCTCCTCTCACCGTGAGGACAAAAGAGATGATTTAGAGCTAATCCCAGACCTGAATAAACGATAAAACCAAAGGGTTTTGATGGCGAGAAGTGGGTCAAGGCAGGGGTGTCAAGAGCAGACCGCCAAATCAAGGAAGGACCGGCATACTAATAAGGTGCCCATCCCGAGCCAGGCCTGGACACAGTGGCCCTCATTACGACCCTGGCGGAAAGTGACTGACCGGACCGCCACAGCGTAAATAGCGTTTCCGCCATTGCACGATGGAGCAAAGTGCGGCCCATTCCGACCCATCGGGCACGAGCACCACGGCATGGCGGAAGTGCAAAGTCCGCGATGGCGGAAATGACCCCAAAACGGCCCACACCGCCGCCGTACGGCGCCCTAGGTGCAATACCGCCACCCATCTTAGCGGACACCGCAGTGAGCGCCAACCGGAAAGTACGGTGACCGTAAATATACGGAAACGGAAGTAAAAACATGGGCCCGGAACGGGAAACAACACGCCGTACACCTATAAAACCACAAAGTCCACACAACCACTAAAAACACTACCCTGAGACACATCCCAACCCGTCATCCACCCTAGTGAAACCAAGAAAAATGGGAAAAGTAGCGAAGAAAGCGTGCGACCGCAAGCGGCTGGTCCACTTCTCCCGTGAGGAACTCACCGTGCTTACAGAGACCCTCCAGGAGAATGCCGCCGCCGTCTTCTCCACGCAAATGACCAGGACGGCACTTGCGAACAAGAAGGCCATATGGGCCCTGGTGGCACAGCGGGTAAGTGCGGTGGGGACCGCACCCCGCAACCCACAGCAATGCAGAAAGCGATGGGACGACCTGCGGATACGCGTCCGTAGCATACTTTCTGCCAACCGCAACATTGCCACAGCCACCGGGGGAGGATCGGAATCACCCATCAAGTTGACCCCCTGGGAAGAAATCTGTGCCTCCACCATTGGAATGGAGAGCATAGAGGGAGTCGGAGGGATGGAGAAAGGAGTGCAGACATCCGGAGAATCAGGTAGGTGGCCCAAATAAAACCATGCCAAATCCACAATGTCCAATCATGTGAATCACATGTGTCCACATAGCGCAACAGCAACACATGGCCAGGAGAACGTCCACACACATTGGCCTGATAGCGCACTTTAAAACTCACAATAAATACATAAATAATTAAAAACCCCAAAAACACCCACTACACGTGCAGCAGGCACACCCTAACTGCAGGCTGCCAAACAACTGCACCCTCACTCCACACACAAATGAAAGCACCTCCAAGGCCCCGACCCAAATCACCCTCAGGTACCACCCCAATGCATGTGATACATTGCCATTCCAATTCCCACAGACCCATTAATAACGCTCGCCCTCCTTTACTCCACCACAGGGTCCGATCCAAACGACGAGCTTCAGGACACCCCTACCAGCACACCTGCAAAGAGGGCCAAGACCGACGGCCAAAGACCCTCCACCTCAGCTGCACGCATCAAGACACGGCAGCAGCACAAATCAAGTGGCAGCACAGAGGAGGGAACATCAACAGGCACCCCAGCAGCCAGCATGCCCACAACAGCAGCACCACAGGTCCCCCCAATGGATGCCACAGAAGGCACTGCCTCTGGTGGCAGCAGCACCATAGGTGACACCCCATTAATGGCAGCATGCTCCGACACAGAAGACGGGGATGTCGAAGTCAGATCCATCCATGACCTGTCCCAATCCCCCTGTCTGTTCCATCCCGTACACCATGAGGATACCACGCAGGGGCACCCACAAGACGACGACTGGCCATCCCCCACAAGCCCTGTGGCAGGGCAACATGAGGCGAACAGCCACTCTGTGACACCACCGCAAATGGCCATGGCCCAGCAGAGGCAACAGTCCCTCGACCAGTTAATCGTGCAACAGCAGCAACTGGCCACGCTCCTCAAGGACCATGCCGATGAATGTGGGGGCACTAAGGCAGACATAGAAACATCAACTGAGACACTTAGGGCAGAAATGGAGAGAAGTACAGAGACACTAAGGGCACAAATGGAGAGTAGCACCGAGTGCCTGAGAGTACAAATGGAGAGTAGCACCGAGAGCCTGAGAGTCCAAATGGAGAGAAGCACCGAGAGCCTGAGGGGGGAACTGCATGCGACGTCCAAAGACGTATGTGCCGAACTTGCCGCAGTGCGCCGTGTGCTCACTGAGCTCTCACAAACCCTTAGGGACATGCATGGACGTGAGCAGGCAGAGACATCATCCGTTGCAAGTTCCGTCCAGGGCAGCCCCCAACGTAGATCTGGGAGGAACCTGCGCTCCACAGGCAGGGGTGCCCCTGATACCCGCAGAGGGGGCTTGCAATAGCGACTGCCCACTGACAATGAGCATCTTTGGACACTGGTGTTCGGGGGGGAGGTAGGAGGGTGGAGGGGGTGTGTTGGGCTCACTTGGGTGGCGGGTCGATAGGGTGTTCAACATGATATCACATATGCCATAAACAATGCACGATCAACCAATGAGATGTGTGGACAATGATCTTTGTGTACTAGGCCATCATAGGCGTACAGTCCATATTGTGCATGTACCAGACACACACAGTGCCACGAGTCCCGTGTCCATGTATCAGCCACCAGGCGTGAGTGCTAGAAGCATGCATCAATGAGATGCTGACGAATGTCACGGCCCTCCTGTGCCTCGCGGACTCCTTGAGGTGCTGCCACATCCCCACCCTCATCATGACCATCTTCAGGTGCTTGCAGTTCTGCGTCAGGGGGCATGGGCACATTTCTACGTACGCACATGTTGTGTAGCATGACACATGCCATCACCATCTTTGCAACCTTCTCATGGCGGTACAGGAGTGCCCCGCCAGACCTGCTGAGGCACCGGAAACGAGTCTTCAGTAGGCCGAATGCCTGTTCAATGACTACACGGGTACGTGAGTGGGCATGGTTGTAGTCCTCCTCATGCTGGTCCCGTGGGTTCCGGACTGGTGTGAGGAGCCATCTCTTCAGTGGATATCCGGCATCACCTGTATGTGGACGATAAACGAATTATGTGGAATGCCATTGCTACGTACGCACCCCCCCACCCCCCTTCCTGCCAGGTCATTGCCGCATCACATACCCCACATCATCATGCATGAAATGAGACTCACCGAGTAGCCAGGATCTGTACCCTGCGTGTCGCTCCATGTAGCGTGGTATTGTTGAGTTCCTCAAGACCATAGAATCATGGGTTGATCCAGGGAATCGGGCACAACAATGTGTAATGATCCTGTTGGAGTCACACACCATTTGTACATTCAGAGAATGAAATTGTTTTCGGTTGCGGTACTGGGCCTCCATGGCATGTGGGACGACCAATTCCACATGGGTGCAGTCGATGGCACCAAGGCAACCCGGTATGCCGCCAAGTGCATGGAATCCCACTTTTGTGTTGGTAATTTCCTGCTCCGAGCGTGGTAGAGAGATGTAGTCGTCTGCGTGCTGCAGGAGGGCATCGAGCACTTGCAATAGTGTCCGTGAGAACAGTGGCTGAGAAATGCCATGCAACTGTCCGACTGTGTGCTGGTAGGTGCCTGTGGCCAGGAAGTGGAGTACAGACACCACCTTCAGTAGGGGTGGGATGGCGGTTGGGCTATCTATCATGCTGACAAGGTCAGCCTGTGTCATGTCCACAATGGCGGCTATGGTGTCCCGGTCCAAACGGTAGAGGGTGTGGATCTGCTCATCAGTGAGGTTGAACGGATGTGCTCGGAGGCATGGGATTGCGGGCTGCCTGCGTGGTGGTAGTGGCTGTGCTGGCGGCCCTTGCTGGCCCTGCCTTGCCCTCCTCCTCCTCCTGCTTCTCCTCCGTGCGGCCGGTTGTAGTTGGTGTTCGTCTTCTTCTTGGAGTTGGAGTACTTGCAGTGCTATCAGGTCCCCCAGGGCCAACATCGCGAGTCCTGCCGGTAGCATTTCAGAGTGGGTGTGGTTGTGGGAGGAGACTGGGTGTGCAATTTATGTGTTTTCAGGCTGTATGGCCTCCACCTGTGGTGATTCATTCCACCTGTGCAAGCTGCTCTCCCCTTTGGCCGAGCACGTCCCGCACACAACGCTGCAATTCGAGGAATGGCATCTTGCTATTACAATCATGTATTTGTACCCGATGGCCGTGTAACATTGGTTGATATGTTCATTCGGCTATGGTCCCATTGTTTCACATACAATCTTTGCAGTCGCGAACAGACTTGTGAAGGGTCAGTGGAACGTAGTACTCGAGTAACGGTGGACCCTCATGCATCACTGTACCGAGTTGCAACGACGGGCGGGGCGTCCCATTTGTGAGTGAAGGCAGTTGCCATTTTCACACACAGCCGCACTAGATGGATTAATTTGTGATTTCAAGCGGCCACAGATGCCTTTTCGACGTGATGTTGCAAATGAGGAATTCGAAGGGCGGCGCTTTCGGTTATCAGCTAGCGGCGAGGAGATGCCCACAGGTCTGACTGCAAATATAACGTTCTATTGTTCAATGTCCTTGGGACAGGGGCCATGGCGAGGATGCAATGATTGATATGAATAGTTTGGGATGCGCAATAGCGAAGTGGACGATGAGGCCGGACGTTCCCAAATACATGTTACTTCACAACACTGGAATTACGGGCTGGGGCACAGTGGATTTTGCAGGCTGCATAACGCACAGACTCAATGGAATTCTCACATGTTATGTGAGTATGGAAACAGGCGTTATCATTACGGGATGAGGGAATGATGAATGGATGCATGGACAGATGATTTGATACAGTGTTTGCCATGTACAGGGCTTCTTGGAATCTGTCCGCCTCCCCTGCGCTATGTGATGCAGGGCTGCCATAGTGGGACCATCGTCTATCTGGCCTTGTTGAGCCCTCCCTGTCTCGACGCGCCTTCAGACACTTGTGTCCATGCACGTTACCAATCCCATCTGATGGATTCTGTTTTCACAGACGCATGCACAGGTACACTCGTTTGTGATGGTGTTTTCACCTCGATATAGATAGTTATGAGTCGCAAGTGGTTTTGGGGTGGTGATGATCCTTTGGAGTGGGCTAGCATGCATATGGCTGTGGATTTAGTGTGATCATTGAAGTGAGTTGTTCGAATGTAGTTCTGATGGCCATTCTATTCTTTTTCTTTTCTTTTGGTTGACAGGTATCTCCTCCCCTTTTGCCACTGCCATCTGTATGCCACTCCTGCAGATGGCTTTTACTCCCGACACCTGCTGCTTCGTGTTAATCAGTGGAGCAGCATTACGATCTTATGGGACGATCGCCAATGGGCCACATGCCCTTACGCAGTACTAGTGGCTCGGAGCAACATTTCGGCCTTTCAGCTGGACTAGTGCCTCCCTATTGGGACGGCCCTGCGGTTCTAGGCGCTTCCATGTTGCCTTTTCGTACGAGAATGTAGCCCCTGTGTACCATGAAGGAACAGGGCGTCACACAAGAAGTAGCTGGTCATTTCTTGCGGATGCAGCCCACAATGGTGAAATGTGTTTTGGAGTTCATGGCCTAATGGCTGTATGGGCTTGGTGAATTTGTTGTGCATTAAATTTCTATTCTGATATGGGCCGTGTAGCGTTCTTCTTTGCAAGTGATGTGGCATATTCCTATTTGGGGTGCGATGTATTGTGAGGAGATCTGCATTGGGTTCCAGCTTCGGAGTATAGTTGCGTGGTACTGTGCTGGGCGCGTTTGCCTACGAAGCCCAGTGAGGTCAGGGATGAGGGCTGCCAATATGACTGTTTGAATGATGTCATGCTCAGGGGCGGGGGATTAGGTTTTGTGTAACAGATGCCGGTCAGCCAGGTGGACTGGTGGAATGATGTGATTTTCGGAATATTGCTGGTCACAGGTGCCTGTGTTTGCGTGCGTTTCTTGGTGGGGGACTGAGGTCATGTCCATTGGAATGGCTTCTGTATTCGTGCCATCTGTGCCCTGCAGCTCCCATTGGCCCCTCTTGAGATTCTTTTGTTCGTTGGCATGCATGGGTGACTTGTACATTTCACTGGTTGCATTGTGACTTCGTTGCACCTACGGGGAGTTGTACTATGTGGCCAGGGAGCGGAGTACAGGCACTCAGTGGGGCCGTTTACGGTTGATTCGCGATGCCGTACTTCTCACCATGGCGGAATGGTACTTTCCGCCGTGCTTGATGGCGTTAGGTACATGTCCGCTAGGGTCGGAATTCGCGTACCCTTGCGCCATGGTGGTATTTACGGTTTGGCATGGCGCGCGCGCGCGTACTTGGTGCAGTTAGCGTTGGCGTTCACTACGGTGTCGCTAATGGCATCGTACTTTGCGGTGACGGGTCATAGTCGCACCGAGCGCTATTCGATGGCGGTATTGCATTTCCGCCATCGTTTTTCGATTTCCGCCAGGGTCATAATGAGGGCCAGTGAATGAGCCGCAAAGGGTGCCAAGCTAGCCCAGAGTGAAGGAAAAGCGCGTCCGCAAAGAGGATTACAGAGGCACCCACACGAGCAGAGGTAAGCAGTGTAAGGGCCTGCGGAACAATGAAAAACAAGCGACGGCCCACGCGACCCGAATTAGGGCCTACAAAAAGGAAGGCGCACAGATCACCTGGACAAAACGCACCGCGGCCTGCAACAAGGAGCAGAGACCCAGACTACGGTCCCCCGGAACACAATTAAAACCGAAGCTCCCTCTGGAGCTCTGAACAAAGGGAGGAGGCGGAAGGCCGACCCGGGGCGGCTGCCCAGGGACGTGAGGACTAGATCCTGAGTGAGGGGAAGAGCACAGACAGAGCCAGGATTAGCAGAGCCCTGGGGTGAGACCGGCACCAGGGGATCAGAAGGGCCATACCGGCAGAGAAGAGGTGAGAGACTCCCTCCCCTGCCATTTAGAGGGAAATAGAGACCAGCAGTGAGGGTGGGGGGAGACACCTACAATCGCGCAGAGCCCCCGCCCCAGCGCCACTGCGCTCCGGGGGAAGCAGAGACGTGGGGAAGTGCAGCAGGGAACCCAGACAGTGAGAGTACAACCCCCCCCAAAGAACAAATAAAGGCGACATTCACCAGGCCAGCGGAGATCTGCGCAACTGTGCTTGCAAGACCGCACAAAAGAAAGCCCATAGGGACTTGGTGCCCTCGGGGGGGGGGGGGGGGGGGTGGGAGAGGTACCCCAGATAAAGCATGGATCCTTGAAAAGCCTTGTGAGTAAAGAAGATCCAAAGGGGCAAGGAAGGGAAAATAGCCCACATGACCCCCCACCAAACATAATTAAAGGAAAGGCAAACGCCTTCATTCACCCACAAGAGAAGGGGCCTGTTACAAAAGAGGGAAAGACACCAGCACAAAACCTCCCATAAAAGGGCTCCCAAGGAAAAGTCTACACTCTCCATGGGCCAAGAACATATAGCAGAGCAAAGTCAGAGGACGAGGCTGGAAAGCAGATGAAAGGCTCCAGCGGACGCTCTTCAACACCACCGTAGGGCCAATAGAAGGGGAAAGGTGCCTAGTGCAGGCCCAGCCCACAAGAGGCCTGGACAGGCTCCAACAATACAGGAGGGAAGAGGTGCCCAAAGCAGAAGACACCCCCAAAGGGATTCCCAAAATGAGCGGCGCTTCCACTAAGGAGGACATTGCGGGGCTCATGGCGGAGATTAGGGCCCTACCATCTGACATTCAAACATCCATTTCGGAATTAAGAGGGGAAAGTCGAGAAGATAGAAGGAAAAGTAGAAAAGATAGAAGGAAAAGTAGAAAACCTGGAACACAACCAAGTCAACATGGACCTGGTAGAAATTAAACTGAATACAAGAATGACGGACATAGAATTAAAAGAAGAACAGCAGAGAAAGGAGATCGAATATACAAATATTTGTCCTGGAGGAATCTGAGGCGGAGACACCGGCCCAGATCGAGATAAAAGTACAAGACATCGACAATCTACTATTCAAGGCGGAGGGAGCCAAAACGGTGCAAATTGAGAGAGCCCATAGAGGAGGAAGAGCATATGGAGGAGGACCTCGCTCAATAGTGGTGAAATTCTTGTGTTACAATGAGAAATCGGAAATGTTCCTCAGACCAAAGAAAGCACAGGACATTGAGTTCAAAGGCTCTAAGATAAAGATATACGAGGACCTGTCAAGTTTCACACTGGGACGTAGAAGGGAATCCAGAACCCTCACCACATGGCTCACCGAGTAGGGAATCCGGTATAGATGGGGCTATTCTTTCGCAGTGACTTTTGAAATCAAAGGAGAAGACAATAGAGTCACCATGCCGGAGGAAGCAAGGAAGGTGTTAAAACATTTAACGGAGACAGCGGATACCAGGGGCCCATTCGCACACCGAAATGCAACCTCAGAGGCAAAAGAGAAGTAAGGCGGGAAGAAAATAAGTTAAGCTGGGATCCCCGTCACCAGCAAAACCACCCTGAACTATGAAAGGGGAGGCCGGGTAAAAGCACAAAGAATCCACACAAGGTAACAATTTTAGGGAAAGGGATTAGTTAAGGGTTCCCCTGGTGGGGGGGTGAGGTCAAAACCTAGTGGCCCTCAGATTTAAGAGGGCGTCTCAACTCAAAGGATCTAGGACTGCTTTAACGGCCATGGTCTTGTTTGTCTAGTTATGTTCACAGTTACAAGAGGGGGGGCGGGAGACAGACACAAGTCAAATTAAAAGGCGGATAGACAGGGGGCCCAAAATAGGAATGGAAAAGAACTCAAGACCCTGGGCAGGGAGTGCAACATTAAAAGGTGGGCACACTTAATGTCAAGGGGCTGAACTCTCCCACCAAAAGGTAGCTGATGATGAGGGAATTTGAAAGAGCCACCTCAATGTTCTCTTTATCCAATAGAGCAGACTTAAAGCAGGAGAAGAGAAGCCACTGGGGGGTGGGGGGGTCATGGGGCACAAACATACTGGGTCTCAACCAATCACAAGAAAGGGTGTGGGTGGGGGGGGGGCGTAGGTTTAATACTGCACTAGCGAATTAGACTGATCAACCCTGTAGCGCACGCCTTGATGGGAGGAAGGCTCCTACTAGTTCAGGGAGAATGGGAGGGTATCTAGATCACATTAGCGGCGTATACACGCCAAACCAAGGTCAAGGTGCATTCAACGAGGAGGCCCTCGGGGGAAGAAGTAAAGGCCCCACAGTGATAGGGGGAGACTTTAACACATGGGCGTACCCACGAATGGATCGGCAAACGGCACGGGTAGACCCCAAGGGTCCCCCAAAGACGGAGGGTAATAGCTTCATGAAAAGCTTAAGAGATGGGGACCTCGTGGATGTCTGGAGAACACTGAACCCAGACAAGAAGGGATATACATTCAGGTCCAGCGTCCATGAAACCTTCCCTAGAATTTATTTGCTGATTAACAGGGAATCCCGCCGTAGAATCAGGGGAAGCGCAATCCGCCCAGTCGGCTGGTCTGATCATGACATGGTGACCGCAACCCTAGATATGGAGGGATTGGTCTGTCGGGACTCTAAGTGGCGTTGTAATGAGTTCTTGTGGTGAAAAAAAGGTTTTGCACTGGAACTGAAGGCCGCAATTGAGGAATACTTCCAGATTAATGACAATGGGGAGGTGGGAATCACAACAGTATGGGAATCAGGGAAAGCCACATGAGCAGTCTCTTGATGAGGGAGGGGACAAGGGAACATAGGCTGCAGGAGGAGAAACTGGGCAAGGAAATCTTGCGCCTGTAAGAAAGGCTGCACACCCAGGGGACATACCGTAAGGAACACTTAGAAACACTCAAACAAAAAAGTGAGGAGATAAAAGCGCTGGGGATAGGGGACACAGTGTGAAAATTGAAAATCTTAAAACAGAAATTCTACGAAAAGGGGAATAAGGCGGATAGGATGCTAGCATCCAGACAGAGCTCAGAGGGCCGAGAGATGGGTGGAGAGAATTAAGACAGAAGAAGGGGGCTGGGCCACATCTCCAGAGGAAATCGCTAAACCACTTTGCTAAATATTACAAGGGCCTATATACCACCGAGGGCACCACGGCAGAGACATAGATGCAAGAGTATATTGACAGTGCAGGACTAATACGCCTATCGCGAGCTGAAAAGACTCTCCTGGAATCACTCATCTCCACCGAAGAAATAAAGGCGGCGATAAAGAGGCTTCCACTGAGAGTGGAACCATGAGAAGATGGATATACCATGAGTTTCTATAAACTATTCAACTATATACAAGGATCCGGTCAGGCCTCGCCATCCTTTACAATAGCTCATATAGTGATCATCCCTAAAGCAAGAAAAGACCAAGCATGTTGTAAGTCATACCGTCCATCATTTGTTAAACAGAGACGCGAAAATCTACACAAGGGTCCTGGTCTCACGCATGGAAGATATTATGCTGCGCCTGATCCACCTGGACCAGGTGGGCTTTATAAAAGGCAGACAAGGGGCGGACGCCATGCGCACGGCGCTGGGTATCATGGAGCAGTCTGAGGGGGGTGCATGGGGGGGCAGGCACTGCATAGCCTGGACTCAAAGAAAGCATTAGATCGGGTGGAGTGGGGATTTCTTCGGCCCATACTTAACATGGGCTTTGAGGAGCGGTTCATAAGCGGAATCCAGGCAATATACAAAGCCCCAAAGGGAAGGGTGGTAGTGAATGGCAAACTATTAGAGGAGTTCGACCTGTCAAGGGGAACTAGACAGGGATGCCCCCTCTCGCCCCTCTTGTACGCCCTATCCATAGAGCCACTGGGTAACGTAATCAGAAAAGATATGACTATAGAAGGGATTCAAGGTGGGGGACACAGAGTACAAACTGACTATGTTCGCCGATGACATGCTCCTATACCTGGCAGACCCCCCAACCTCAATACCCAAAATCCTGCGACTATATGAGAATTTGGTAAATGGGCAGGGTTGAAAGTGAACGCAGATAAATCCACTCTTTTTCCTTACAACGCCCAAATGACCCAGATGTAAGAAGCCAAAACATGTCTGCGTATCAATGTCATAAGAAAGACGAAAGACGTCTACGAGGCAAACCTTCTACCTCTTATGTCTGAATTATGAATGGACTTAAGACAGATGGGCAAAATTGACAATATTTTGGCTAGGCCACCTCAACGCAATACATTTGGTAATCCTCCCTAAGGTCCTATACCAGAACCAGAACCAGATGCTCCCAATAGGCATTCCAGGGAGCCGCTTCTCAGACCTGAAAGCCAAACTCTTAAACTTCCTATCGCAGGGGGAAAAAGCAGCGAATAGCCTACTAACGTGGCGCAAGGAGGAAGGAGGAACTGGACTCCCAGACGTCTACACATACTACATAGCTGCCCAAATTAGGACCCTTGTACTGCATCTTAGAGGGGATAAAAACAACCAATGGGTGGTAATCGAAAACCATCTGCTATGGCCAGTAACACTAGGGGAATGGCTATGGGCACAGAAATCCGCATTACCAACCAAAGTTATCAACCATTATGCGCTCGGATCCCTCCTTAAACTGTGGTGGAATAAAGGAGAAATGAAGGGATTCATGACATGGCCATCGCCCATGAGCTGCATATGGCCCCCACCCCCATCAGAAATGGGATCCAGGACCCACAACGCTTCCAGAAATGGTATGAAGCAGGTCTGGAAAGGGTGGGACAGATGGTAAAAGCAAACAGATGCATATCTCTCCAAGAAATGGAAACTGGCCTACAACTTAAACCCATAGGGGCATTCCTGTTCCTGCAACTAAGAGGAGTCCTCACAGCCCCGAAATGGAAGGATAAACTGCAAAGGGACCTCACGCCATTGGAAAATATCTTAAGTCAAACACCATTGACCAAGGGCCTCGATTCGCAACTATACAGGACTCTCCTACGCGATTAGGGGAACATGGACGGAGCTCTTAAAAAAAAAGATGGGAGAAAGACCTGGTTCCCATGCTGACTGAAAACTTATGCAAGAAAAATCGGCCCACAAAACCTCCATCTCAGCGTAATATAAGTTGCATGGTTTAAAGTTACTGCACAGGTGGCACTACGATGTCAGGTCGACTCTCCAGAATGTTTAACCAAGTGAACCCTCAATGCTGTAGAGAATGTGGCGCCCAAGCAGACTATTGGCACATGTGGTGGGCCTGCCCGAAAGTTCAGGCATTTTAGGAAGAGGTACTGGCATGGATCAAAAAGATTGATGTGGTGACACGCGAGTGCGATCCAAGACTAGTGCTTTTTGGTCTGGAATAATAGGAAGGCCGGTGGTTGCGAATCCCCCATATGCCACATTTCTTGTTGCTAGCGGCTAGGGCTTGCATTACGATAAATTGGAAATCGCAGGCCCTCCCGACAGACAGCCTGGGCCCGGAAAGCCAGAGAACATCACGGGAGCACTTCACAAGATTTCCCCAAGCAGAGAAATGGAATTCTTAACATCTACAAACAATTGGTGAAAACGCCAGGGGGAGGGCGCCCCACTGGATTGCATGAAACACGAACTCTTGGAACGGTAACCGCGACTCGTCTCGTCTCGGGGGAAGGGGTTGTTAATGTTTGAACAAAAGCATGATAAAACATTTTCTTTGAGAACGGCAAATACAAAAAATGCAAGAATTGTCGAGTTGTTCAATAATAAAATGCTCATTAAAGTAAGTTTAAAAAAATATATATGCTTCTGCCGCCCACCTTAGATAGAATTCCTTGGATACTTGATCAGCAAGGATGGTGTTAGTTTGGACCCCAATAAGTACAAGCGATTCACAATTGGCAAAGCCCACAAACCTAAAAGGTTACGCAGCGGTTTTGCAGCTTTGCCAACTTTGCCTACGATAACAGAATCACCAAAGCCACCAACGCCCAAAAAGAACTGTTTAAAATCATGAACAAAATGAGAAACCCCCTGGCTGCAGCAACACACCAACACCTTCACTGAAATTATACAACGCCCTTGCAGACCACTTCAAAAACAAAATCGCCACCATCCAACAAATCATACAAAGCAGACCAAGCAACTACAACATGTAACCTACCCAGCCATCCGAGGAACGCCAGAACAAACTCAGAAGCTCCCCCCAAATATCAGCGCAGACAATCAAGTTGGTAAGCAATAGGAACAAAACTGGTCCCCCATGGATCCCTGCCCACCAGATATACACAAATCAATCCTCACACAAGGAACACCAATGGAATAGTACAGAAACATTTTCAACCAATCACTTTCAACAGGGAAAGTACTGGGATCATACAAATCGGATACATCAAGGCGCTACTTAAGGACACAGCAGGAAATATGGACCTCTCTGAATGCATACCTATCTCAAACATCCCGTACCCAGCAAAACTACTTGAAACATACATCTACAGAATAAGCCAAGAATTCATAGAACACCACCTACTGCTGGATTAAGTACAAGTAGGCTTCAGACCAATGAGAGGAACAGAAACGGCACTGCTCTCAATCTGGGACCATCTAAAGACTAGTGCAGACTCAGACAAAAGCACAGCTCTAATACTTCTGGATCTAACCGCAGCATTGGACACAGACAACCATGTTATCCTAATCGGGAGATTCGGAACTGCTCATCCGAAACTGCTCTGAGTCCTTAATTTCCTTCTTTCAGCTCGCTATTCCAAATATTCCTCATTTCTTATTCTTCTCAATCTATCTGCTAATTTCAACCCTATGGATTACTCTTTGCTTCTGAAATCTCTCTCCTCTTTTGGTTTTAGGAACTCTGTTCTTTCCTGGTTTTCCTCCTATCTCTCTAACCAAACTTTCTCTGTCTCCTGGGCTGGCAAGACTTCTACCCCTTTTCCCCCTCAAGCATGGAGTTCCCCTAGGAACAGTCCTGGGTCCTTTTCTTTTTTCACTGTATACTTCCCAACTTGCTGCCATAATCTCTTCTTTTGGTCTTTACCATCACTTCTACGCAATTGACACAACCTTTTCTATCTTTTTCACCTTTCACTGCAGAAATCGCCACCCTCTAACTGACTGTATCTGCTATTAAATCCTGGATGGCCTCACACTTTCTCACCCTAAATGTAGGGAAAACTAAGGTTCTATTTTTCCTTGCTAAAACTCTTCCTCCTCATCCTTCACCTCCTTTCATATACTTTCCGCCTGCTAACCTTTCTATTTCTCTAACAGCGCGCAATCTTGGTCTTTACTTTGATTCTAATGTCTCCTTTTCTCACCATATTTCGCTCAGGTCTCGTTCCTGCCGTTTTCATCTCTATAATATTCGAAAGGTTTGTCCTTTTCTTACTTTCCAAGCTACTAAGCTTCTTATTTCTTCCTTAATCTTCTCTTGGCTATTCTATTGCTCCAACACCTTCTTTGGTCTTCCAAGCACTCACCTTGCTCCACTAAAATCTAGCTATAACTCAGCTGTTCGTTACTTTGCTCTCTCTCCTACTGAGACTCCATCTTCTCTTCACTTGCCTCCCTTGGCTGGCTACCTTTTCATTCCCAACTTAAATTTAATTTTCTTTGTCAGTCTTTAAATCTCTCTACGGGCTCACTCCGGATTATCTCGCTGGTGCTCTTATCCTTCTATACTCCTTCACTTTCTCTTCGATCTTCATGTCTCTTTAAACTGAACGTCCCCCGTCCTCCATGCGCTCAGTCCCGTTTCCGATCTTTCCAGCTTCTTGCACCCTTACACTGCCTCCTGTTGGGGGCGACATCTGGAGGCTGGCACCAGCCGGTGCGGAAGGGACCCCTAGTCTGCAGGCCTGGCCTCTGGCGGCTGCCGCTGTGCTGCGACACCCCTGACCCGTTAAGCGGGGAGCGCCGTGCGGCGGGGCCGCCCATGCCCACCCACAGCCCCTAAACTGTGTAGCGGTCCTGCAGAGCACACACATTGCCCCAGTGTACTATTTTACAGGACACACCGCCGCGGCACGGAGTTGCAACTGTTCCCCTCCCGGCTGTTCCCCCTTGGGAACCCCGATGCTCTCCCTCAACCATTAACAGGAGTTGGATTTGCAGCGGTACAGGCGAGGAGTTGGGGAGGGTCGCCTGCTGAGATTCTGCGTACCTTCAGACTAGCACAGACCCCCACCTTTCTCTCCAGCAGCCCCCGGGTCACCCACATGGGTGGCTTGTGCCGCACATCTCTGCCCCCACTTCCCACACCTGACCACTGCAATCCATCGTGGAATCCACCAGCGTCTGTCCAGCAGCCTTCAATACCGTCACTGACAGTTGAAGTGTGGTCCGTGTGGCACGTGGGGCCTCCTATAGCCTGCATGCCGCTGAGTCCCATTCATACTACGATGCAAATTACCCTATTAATGCTCCTGCGCTCACCGGCATTATTCTCCGCAATCATACTGGCTTAAGATTCATCTGCCGCCATTGCAAAAACCACTAATTGGCAGTAGCGGTCTGCCCACACACCTATGTTGGTACTTTCATTGCTACTGACACTATCTGTGGAAGCAAGACCTATAGGATCCCCACCATTGCTCACCTGGTGTTTCGCTGCGGTTTGGCCAATCTGCTGTAACAAAGCTCCTACCTGTCTACAGAATACCTAGTCCTCACAGCTGTGTAACCCTGCTCTGCTGAGCCGTCACCTCAACATCTCATCGCCCCCTGCTGCAACAACTGGGCGTGGACCATCCCGATCTGGTCCGCAGTGACTGACTCCATCTCCTAACTATTACTGACTCAGCATTCTTCCATCCCCAGCCACCCAGCCAAGTCTAACAGATCCTGTGGCACCAATAAAATGTGAGCTATGGATAAATTCACCAAAGCAACACCTAGGACGGAATCTGGTCAATCATCCTCGAACCAAGATGAACCTGATTCACGCCCGAGCCCACCAACCCCCGACCTTGCTGCGATGATGGAATCCATGGCAAAAAACATAGCCTCTTTCCACGAAAAATTGGACAACATAAATGCCAATGTCGCATGGCTTAAGTCTCGACTGGACCAGGCCGGGACCAGAATCACTGAAGCAGAATCAAGAATTGGAGCCACTGAAGATGGTCTGCACACCCTTCAGGACACTGTTGCTTCCCTCACGCGTGACATGAAGACCGTAAAAGCAAAATGTGATGATTTCAAATCCAGATCACGCAGGAAAAACATACGGATCATCGGTGTCCCGGAAAATGCATTCAAGGGCCGCATGGAGTTGGCGGTCGAAAACCTGCTCAAGGACTTGCTCGACAATCCTGATCTGTCCCTTTTCTTCACTGTTGAGCGCTCCCAGGCACCACGACCTAAACCTGGAGATTTTCCAAGGCCTGTCATTGCTAGGATTCTCAATTATAGGGACAGGGATCTCATCCTCGATCTGTCACATGATAAGGGTGAACTCCGCCTTGGCTCCCAGGTCATTAGGATCTTCCCCGATTTTTCTGTGGGAGTGCAGCAAGAGAGGCGTCAGTTTTGAGGCATGAAAAAACTGCTCAGAGAGCGAAACATCCCATATGCAATACCATTCCCGACTTGACTCAAATTCACTTTTAAGGAAAAGCTATACTTTTTTACTGTCCCTGATGAAGCGGTGAAGTTTATAGAGGCGCAAATTACTCTCCACAATCCGGCTGAAGACCTCATGGACAATGACTGAGTCATGACTTAGCTGACCTCTTACCACCTCCATTGTGTTCATTGCTATCCGCCTGCCATTGGGCCGATAATAGTACTGATCATGTCGTCTTTTCACTGCAAACGTGTAAACTGTTTGAATGCTGAGAGCCCCGCTCTCTGGGATGCACTTTTTCACTCTTTGAGGAATGTTTAATTTAGATTTCGCTATGCAGATTGATGCTTTCACCTATGTTCCAACCACTACTATACATGTTATTCAGAATAATTGTACTGCATTCACTGTTACTCGTACTTTACTGTTGCACTCTTGCATTTGGGGAGATGACATTAAAAATGGCAGAGGCGATGGAGGAGTGTCGTAGTGTTAATTACTATAGTAGGAGATACACACTGGGTCGCACTTGTTGGGATGTACCCTGAACTTACGCTGTGAATGTCCTGCAACGTCCGGGGTTGAGCAATTACACCAAGGCTCGCAAGATTGTTGCTTATGCCCAAAGACATGGCGTTAAACTATTAATGCTACAGGAGACGCATGCTCAGGTCCACCCGACTACCACTATTGCACCGTCTTGGGGGCTCAATTGATTCTATACTACCTATTCCACACAAGCTAGGGGTGTTCTGACTTTGATCCATAAATCTCTTAAGTTCATCCTCCACAAAAGCTACGTGGACCCTGAAGGTAGATCTGTTATACTACATTGCACACTAATAAACAGGGAATACCTACTGGTGAACACTTATGCCCCCAATGTAGATTCACCTGAATTCTTTGACACTGTGGCCGCAATCCTGCTGAGGTATGTGGATGTCCAGATCATTTGGGGGGGTGACATGAACCTCATACACTCTTCTTGTGTTTTACTTTGCACGGCAAACCAGGTTTGCCTTTTTGTTCACTGTCTTTTGGCGGGCTTCTCTCCAGAAGCCCCCTTTTGGCGTCTGGGTGTCTAGCTGGGCTGAATGTGAGAGAGGGGTGTAGTCACCCCTCGCACAGGGTATCCTTGGAAACTGTCATTACTGTCAAAAAGTGATCGCGTAACAACCCCCGGTAATGTCTGTTTCCCAACACCGGTCTGTCAAATCCAAAGGTACTTACCTTGAATTGTACCGCACAAAGTGAATTGTTGTGTGTAGTGTATTTTACGTGTGGTTTTAAAATAATAGAAGTGAAGTGTTTTACGAACAGATGGTCTAGAAATAAATGTACTCTTACTTTTTAAACCAAAAACCTTGAGTCAGTGTTTGCTTGAGTCACAGTAATTGTAGTCCTTTGTGTAATCTCTACTACTGCTCATTTGCTCTTGAGATAAGTCTGGCTTCTCCGCTACTGCTACCACTTTAACAGTGTAGTAAAGGCTTGTACCAAAGGTGAACTTGTATTGCCACTTGCAGTCTTAATTGTGTGTAGTGGTCCCTAAGGGCACTGCACAGGATTCTGCCTAACAGGAGGTATTAGATACTTGGGTGTCCTGGTGTCTGACTAGACATACCCTGCTGACGGACAACTATGTGGCCAAAGAGCAGCTTGCAGAATCGAAAATGGCCAGATGGCGCTCCCTCCCTTTGTCATTCGCTGGGAAACTCTCTCTCATCAGAATGATTCTGGTCTGTAAACTGTTATATGTTTTTAGTAACGTACCAATATGGCCCGGTAGACAGTACTTCACGACCCTACACAAAGTGTGTGCACAGTTCTTATGGCATTTGGGTGCGGTTCACAAAAAATGGTTAGACATGGTACTTCCATTTGAGAAAAGGGGGTGCACAGGGCAGGATCTGCCGTTATATTGGAAGGCAGCACAAGCCCAATATGCCACGTACTGGTACCCAAGTCCTCTAATCCGCCCAAACGTCAAATTGGAGACGCTGGCTGCAGATAAGACTAATATTATGACCCTGATATTTTATTGGGAATACTCACCCGACTCTCCACTTGACCCAGTAGTGGCTACCCTATTTTCTTCGAACCGCCTCCTAAGTGGGACAGGTGACTTGTGCCCCTACTATAAATGGCTACCTGCTTGGGGGTTTGCGGGGCTGAAGCCCACATATGATGCTACTCTGGCCCACCGCTGGGGTGCTCTGGGTTACCATGCTATTGCCGATTTCTTTCCCAATAGGAAGTTCATTGATCCACAGTCGTGGAAACAGGGCCAATCTGGATCTGCACTTGAAATGCTAAAATATTACAGGCTTCGTGCCACCGTCCGCGCCAGGTAGCCCACCTTCCCAAACAAACTTCCTGATACCCCTGAAGTCACCTATATAGCCAACTCGAGTGGTACTCGTGGCGTTGCTCCTCTTTGTATGTTAGGCAGAAACCTGTGCAGTTCCCTTAGGGACCACTGCAAAAGATTTAGGACTACAGGTGGTTGGCAGTAAACCCAATTCGTAGCAGTCTGTACCACCCAGATTTATCTGGTAGCTGTGGCTGAGCAGTCAGACCCCTCTCAAGATGAGTTAAGCAGTACATAGAGTATACACAATAGGTACAGAAATACAGTAGCACAAGCAGACACTGACCAGAGCTTTGATGTAAAAGTATATCATTATGTATTTAAAGACACACTTGTAAATTACACTAGCACAGAAAGGTAAGTAAATTCCACACACAGTCACTATTATATACATACAACCCTCATTACATATTAGACAAGTCTTAGCACCACTTATTTTCAGACAGAGGTGAGCGCTTAACCTAAGATGGCACTCTAATAAATTATAAAAAAGGGAGGGAAAAGGCAGAGTTATGAAAGCACACAATTTCAATACTTTTAAAAGAACCACGGTGAGGCACGTTAGGCAAAGTCTACTGGGGAGCAAGGACGTTCAAATGCCAGGCCCACACTTAGAGAGAGCAAGCGAAATGTGTCCAGGATGACACAGTGGGGCTATGCCCAAAGAGTCTTTGTAGATAGTTTACAAAAGATTGAGATCAAGTCAGGAAAAGTTAGTTAACAGGCCCCAGGCTAACCCAGGTTAGAAAGTCGAGGATTTACTGTCACCCCGAACGATCTGTCGCAAGGGAAGCCAGGCGGGACACAGTACCTGAAATGGGAAGAACGCTCCAGCGGGGGCAGTTGTTCCTGGCAGCGGGTGCAAGTCGGTGTTTCGTCCAGAGGAAGAAGAGGTCTCGACGTGGAGGAAAGATGAAGGTCGTTGCACTGCCAGGGAAGAAACCAGCCTCAGAGTTTTCCGTTTAAAATGTACTACCCTTTTCTTCGCGGTAATGGTAAACCGTGGTATTCCGGTTGCCGGGGTGCTTGGCACAGGCAAGGCAGCCACGAGATGATCCAGGAAGACGAGAAGACGGGCAAACTGGTTATCCCCACCAGTCAAAGGATGAAGACTCTCCGGGCTGGAGATCTCCTCTGTCGTCGGGAAAAGTGGTGAGACAGTGTCATGATCTCTGCTTCCAAAAGATCAGGACTTGCCAGACTCCCTTGGAAGCAGACCCATAACCCCGGTTCCGAGTGCCAGCCAGTCCCAATTGGGACCTTTTGGACCCTGTCCTGGCGCCAGTGGCACCAGGCTCATAAAGATGCCCAGTCCCAGCGCTGGAAGCGCCGGGCTCATAATGCTTGGGTGGACTTACCTGCAGCAGACCATGCTGCTTACTTACCTGCCAGTTGAACCCCTGATCCTCTTCTGTTTGGGACTACTTTTCCTGTTGGGTGGGGCAGGAGCCACTCCCTAGGTTCAGAACACTGGAACTCTTCTGGAAAGCAGGAACTCTTTTCTTACCTAGGCGTGGCTGTGGAAGGAGACACCTAAGCACTACAGGAGGCTATTTAAACCACACCCGATGGATGAATCTTGCTTTGTGTTATTCTGCATTCTCTGCAGCAGAACGCTCATCGTGTCTTCTGCTTCTGATCCTGGGCCTAAGGGAACAAAGGCTTACCATCCTGGAATCCAGTCTTCAGCAGCACCTGTAAAGACAAAGAAAGAACAGGTTAGCACTACGGTCTTCAGTGGCAGCGCATCTCTTACCTGGTCCATCGGCTGTCACCAACGCCTCGCGCTGCATTCCGGCATCTGAAAGACAAAGGCTTACCTACTCTTCGCATGCTCCGGAGGTCTTCGCACTGCATTCCGGCATCTGAAAGACAAAAGCTTACCAGCTCTTCGCACGCTCCGGAGGCCTTCGGCGCTGCATCCCGCATCTGAAAGACAAAAGAAGGTGCGTTTAAAGACATTGGGCAACTTTATTACTCACGTGCCATTACTCCTTCCCACGCCGAATCCAGTGGGTATTCCAGCACCTTCAGCTTCTCTAAAGCTCCGAACTTGGACCTGCAAGATAAAAGGGACAGTTAGTGCGCATCGTGAAGCAGGCTACAAGTGCTTACTTACGTGCTTCCAGGCGCTTCTATTCCTCACGCGGGTTCGATCCTCAACTCTCATCAGCCCGCCATCCGCCATCGCCGGAACCCTGCAAAACAAGAGATATCATTACAAAAGACTTAAGACATTTGAAGTGCCCAGAACTTACCGTTCGTGCAGTTAACGACGGACAGCAGTCCTCTGAGGTCAAGAGGCCTGCACCCTTATCCAGTGAAGAAACTGGTTACGGCACCCTGCCCCGAGGCAGATGGAGAGCTCGGCGTTCACTTACCTAAGGTGAGGGCGTTAACCTTTGGGGTTCTACAGGAGAAGAGAAAGGGAAGAGGAGAGAGGCACCCAATAACCCCAGTTCATTAATCCCATATTTTCTATCTGCAGACATCTTACTCTTCGAGTCAGACATACAGTGCACAGAGGTCCAGCCCAAAGAGCCAACCGTGTGTTACACATCACCTTTGAAGATACAGCATTCACCCAGTCAAGACCGGCGCCTCTGCGGGAATCAGGTGAGCATTACAGACGGTTCAGCAGGGCTCCACCGGTGGTGTCTTTGTTGCAGGTCGGCTCGGCTTCTCCCTCCTTGGATTCTTTAGGTCCTGTGGCGACTTCTGAAGTCCCAGTCCCCAAAGCCCTGCTTTTATGCAGAAAACCCCCATTCATCAGTCCTAGCTGTCACTCAAACATGCTAAGTGGTGAGCCGGGCGGCTCACCACTGGGCCAATCACACAAGAGTGCGACTTGAGTTGCCGAGGCAACTCAGTCGAGGATGCCTAAACCCCCTCCTACGCCCCCTGTGGTACCTAGACAGAGTGGCACTACTTTTGGAGGCTTCTGTGGAGAATCCTGCCAAAAAGTGGAACAAAGGGCTCGACTTGGGTTGGAGTCACAGAAGCGAACACAAACGCCATTTTGGAACAGAGTTCTGGCAAAAAATACCAACCAGTGAATTTATATTAATTTAATAAACCGGTGGTATGTTCGAGGCTATATTAAAAAGTGGTAGCCTCGAACAATGGGAAAATCCCATAGGAATTTATTCTCGGTCAAATATAAAAAGTAGTATCCACTGCCACCAGCCAAAACTCGGTCGGGGGGGGGGACTGGACAGTGCCCCCTCGAACAACAGACCCCGGGCAATCGAATTGCCCCGACCAGTATGTCCACAATATGATGGTTTGTACTGGTTCTGTTCACAATTTAAGACTAGTAAAGCCAATGGTGACTTTACATGCCCTGGGAGACAGTAGTCAGTCCCAGGGTATGGAGTCTATGTTTGGGGGTCGCTACGACACCCCTGGGTTACTGCACGGAGGGTGCTGTGTAACCCACATACCAAAAACACATGAAGCCCTATGGGGTAAAAGACCCCATAGCCCATAAAACACATTACAAAGTCAAAGGATATCTCAAATCATGTCTAAGAGTGGGAGAAAAAGAGTCTCACTCTCAGCAGGAGAAAGAAAAAAAAACCCAAAAATCCAGCAAAGCTGCTGGGGGACTCACTAGGTTTGGGAAATTAGCCTTAACAGAGAATTCTCCCTAACACTGTACAAGCTGTTGCTGGCTAGCATCCCTGACTGGCCCTCTAGGGCATGCACTGAATGGGCAGACAAACTGGGCATGGAACTATCAGATCAATTGGGGAAGAAAATGTGCTCTCACACGAATAAAGTCTCCCTTAATATCCGCCACCGAGTCATGCAATTTAAACTGCTTAATAGACTGTACCATACTCCCCGCAAAATCTCTAGGTTCACGAATACGGATACACAGACATGCGCCCGTTGTAGAAAGAAAGAACAAGTTACTTACCTGTAACTGTTGTTCTCCAGCATGGGTCTGGCATGGATTCACATGCTCATGAATATTCCCCGTCGTCAGGCTGGGAATCCTCGGTAAAGAAAAAAATCGGTTTCAGATTCGTTTCTGAACTGTCTTTCTCCTAATAACCAATCACTGGTCTCTGGGTCATACTGCTCCCAGCCAGTGACTGCCCTCTGCCTAAGCCCCTCCTCTGGCAGCCATCTTCAGATTTGGTAGCATGAAAAGTGGCAGTAGGACCAAGTGAAGAGCCGCAGAGGGGTAGGAGGGAGGGTTCGCATGTGAATCCATGCCAGACCCATGCTGGAGAACAACAGTTACAGTTAAGTAACTTGTTCTTTCTCCAGCATGGGGTCTGGCATGGATTCACATGCTAATGAATACAAGAATACATAGCAGTACACACATGCACAACCACGGGAGGTGGCAAGGCTCAACATTAAGCATCTCTTACCTCCCCACCAGGCCCACCTTCAGGCGAACAGGTTGCGCAGCACTGCCTGGCCGACTCTGAACTCCTCCTTGGAATCCCGGTCGACACAGTAGAATCTCGTGAAGGTGTGCGTCGACCTCCATGTAGCAGCCCTGCAGATGTCCAGCGGGGGTACCCCAGACAAGAACGCTGTGGTAGCAGCGATCGCTCTGCTCGAATGGGCTCTCGGACGGGCAGGAAAGGGTCGGTTTGCCAACCAGTGACAGTGCATAATGCAGCCGGAGAGCCATCTGGAAATGGAAGCCTTCGAGAGGGCCTTCCCTGGATTCACAGGTCCAAAGTTCACAAACAGCTGTGATGTCTTCCGCAGGCTCTTCGTGCGGTCCACGTAGAACTGCAGCGGTCTAGCCACATCTAGCGAGTGCAAAGTCCTCTCGGCCGGCGACGAAGGCGACGGGAAGAAAACAGGTAACGACAAGAGCTCGTTGAGATGGAAGTCCAATGGCACCTTGGGCATGAAGGAGGAGTGCATCCTCAGCACCACCATCGTCTTGTGGAATGTCCAGTATGGAGGTTTACAGGAAAGGGCCTGGATCTCTCCCACTCGTCGTGCGGAGGTGATGGCCACAAGAAATGCTGTCTTCCACGACAGGAACTTCAATGCTGCCGAATGCAGGGGCTCGAATGGTGGTCCCATGAGCCTGGTCAGCACCACATTGAGCTCCCACGCCGGGGCCAGAGCCTTCACCTGGGCAAGGATCGGAACAGTCCTTTCATGAACTCCTTCGCCAGGCGATGAGACCAAAGGGATGACTGCCCCAGAGTTCTGGTGTAGCGGGAGATAGCCGCCAGATGAATCTTGGTGGAAGCATGTGCAGCCCCGCCTTGGCCAGCGATAGAAAGTACGGCAGCACTTGAGGGGCCGTAATCCGCAGAGGGTTAATCTTCTGTGCATGGCACCAGACAGAGAACCTCTTCCATTTGTGTCCATAGCACTTGAGAGTCGAGGACGCCCTGGCCTTTGCAAGCGTCTCATTGCAGTCTGCCAGGATATCGTATCCTCCGAACTCTAGTGCTGCAGGAGCCAGGCCTGCAGGTTCAGCGACCCCGGGTTGTGGTACAGGATGGCACCAACTTCCCTGGCGAGAAGATCCGCGTCCATCGTCAGTTTGACTGAGGGGGGACGCTGACATGTCCTGAAGGTCAGGGAACCACATCTGCCTCGGCCACGCAGGTGCGACGAGGATCATCTTGCACCGGTATGTCTGAATTGACTGATGAGTCGCAGCAGCAACGGTGGGAACACATACAGAACAGGCCGTCCCAGGGGAATGAGAAGGCATCGCCCATGCTCCCCGGCTGGGGAAACCTGCTGGCGAACCTCCGGCACTTGGCGTTCGTCGCCATCGTGAATAGGTCGATCTGGGGATTGCCCCATCGTCGGAATAGGAGATCCACTTGATCCTGCCACAGCTCCCACTCATGGCAGGAGCGCAGCTCCCTGCTGAGTGAGTCGGCAATGGTGTTCTTGATTCCCGCAAGATGGAAGGGTACCAGAAACATCCCTTGGGCGACGGCCCAGTGCCACAGATCCTGTGCTTCCTTGGATAGGGCCGGAGACCTGGTGCCCCTTTGCTTCCGGATGTAGAACATCGTGGTTGGTGTTGTCGGTGAAGACCCTTACCACCTTGCCCTTGAGGGACGGAAGGCATGACCTGATGGCCAAGAACACAGCTCGGAGTTCCAGGACATGGATGTTTAGTGACCTCTCCTCCGGGAGCCAAATGCCTCTTGCGTGGAGATCTCCGTTGTGCGCTCCCCATCCCTCCAGGGAGGCGTCTGTCGTCACTGTTTCCTGGTGTGCAGGGGTTTGGAAGTCCATGCCCGCCGCCAGATGCGCGCGTGTTCCTCACCACGGGATCGCTTGGAGGAAAATCTCGTTGAGCGAGATTCTGTCTTCGAAGCTGCCCGCTGCTTGCATCCAACGGGCGTCAAGTAACTCCTGCAGTGGTCGCATCCACAGTCTGCATAGGCGCACGAGGTAGATGCACAAGGACATCATGCCTAGTAGGGACTTGATGGACCTCACCCTGGCCATGTCCATGGTCAACAGCCGTTGTACCTTGCCCAGGATGGCCTTTGTCCTTTTCCTCCAACGGTGAAGCCAACCGCGCCACTGTGTCGAGCCTGGCTCCCAGGAACAGGGCGATTTGCGACGGTACCAAGTGGGATTTCGAAGTTGATCGAGAATCCCAGACCCGTGAGCAGTTGGACAGTCTTCGCTGTGTGATCGACGGCGAGTTCTCTTGACTTTGCTCGGATGAGCCAATTCGTCCAGGTAGGGGTAGACATGAATTCCCTGCAGGCGCAGCCGCGTTGACACTGGTGCTATGCACTTGGTTAAAAACCTTTGGACGCCGACTTTAATCCGAAAGGAAGGGCCTTGAACTGATAGTGTCGCACTTGGACCACAAATCGCAGGAATTTTCGATGTCCTTTTAGAATAGGGATGTGGAAGAAGGCATCCTCGAAGTCCAGCGATGATAGGAAGTCGCCTTCCTCCAGCTGTCCCAGCACGTGCTGGAGGGTGACCATGCAGAACTTCTGAGACTTGATGTACTTGTTTAGACGACGAAGGTCCAGGATGGGTCGCCAACCGCTGGTCTTCCGGACGAGGAAGTATCGCGAGTACACTCCGGAGCCTCTTTGGGACGAGCTTGATGGCTCCCTTTCTTAGCATCGCCTGTACCTCCAGCAGCAGATGAGGGATGTGGTTTTCCTTCCTGGCCACGGGTGGAATGCGGGGACAATTCTTTTGAAATTCTAAAGTGTGCCCGCGGGCCAGGGCGTCCAGTACCCAACAGTCAGTGGAGATGGACTCCCACACGCAGAGGAATTTCGCCAGCCGGCCTCCCACTGGGGTGCTCAAGTGGGGGCCTGACGCCATGGCCAGTTCAGTCCTGTTTCGTCAGAGCCTTCCTGCCTTGGCCTCCTTGGCGACGACGACGGGATCCTCCTGCGACGAGGAGCAGGCCGCTTGGCGGTATGAGGAACTGCCGCCGAATCCTTTGGAGGCACCTTGCTTGCCTCTGGAGTTCCGAAAGGACGGTCGTCGTTGTTGAAGAACACCCAAGGCCGGAGCCGTCTCGGCGTCCGCCTTGATGGCCTGTAGTGACTCATCCACTGTCTTGCCGAACAGGTTGTTCCCGTCGAAGGGCATGTCCAGAACCCTGGTCTGCACGTCCTGGCGGAAGTCGGTGGCCTTGAGCCAACCGGGCCGGCGAAAGGCAAACGTCGTTGCCCATGCGACGAAAGCCGATGTCGGCGATGTCCGTGGCCACTGTAATGGTGTGGTCCAACGCCACTTCGCCTTCCTGCAGGATCTCCAGGGCCTCAGGCCTCTTGTCGTCCGGGAGGAAGTCCAGCAAGGGAGCGATCTTGAACCACAGCTCCCTGTCATAGCGTGCCACGATCGCGAGGGCATTGGCCGCTTTAATCGTCGTCGCCACAGACGAGGTGACCCGTCATCCCATGGCATCCAGCTTCTTCCCCTTGCCGTTCGGCGGGGATGTAGAAGTTGAAGCCGTCGCCCCCGCCGCTTTCTTATTGGCCGCCACAGAGACCACTGAATCCGGGGACGGCTGTGCCCTGAGGCACATAGGGGCGGAGTCCGGGACCCAGTACTACTTCTCATACTGGTCTCTCTTGGCAGGAGCCGTGGACGGGTTCTTCAGGAGCGCCAGACCCTCGTCCCAGATGTTGTCCAGTAACGAGACTGAGAGGACAGTCTTCCTCTTGGCCTCCCGCCGTTGGTAGAGGAAACCTTCCTTCTTCTGTTCTTCGGGGCAAAGCTGGAAGAGCTCAGATGCCCTGGCAATCATGGTGTGGAAGGAGCCAATTTCGTTGGGGATGGGGGGGGGGAAGGCCCGAGGAGGTGGTGACGGGAGGTCCATTCCGTCGTCACCGCCGTCGTCGTCGTCCGGGGACAATGCGCCCTGCCTAGCAGCCGAGGAGCGCGACCGATCGGCGCTCCCGGTGCCTGCAGACTCGCAGTGCTTTGACTTTTGTTGGGCCCCTGTCGCCAGAGCGCCCTCAAAGGTCTTAGAAGACCGCTCAGACTACTACTTCTCACCTGCTGCTGGGCTCTTCACTTCCAGCCAGTTGGAGAGTCGAATACGACGATCCTTCATTGTCCGTTCGGACATATTATTGCAAAACGCACAGTCCTTCCCCACGTGCATTTTGTCGTTGTGAAGGCAGTAGAGGCACCAAGAGTGCTCATCCTCCTTGAAGACATTTTGTAATCTGCATCCAGGGCAGCTCCTGAAAAGCTTGGACCCGGGCGTCGTGTTTCCTTTGTCCTGGGCCATGTCCACGCGGGGTAGGCCTCAAAGATCTTCCAGAAACCTCCAAGAAGTGAAAACTCGACGAAAATTCGCCCTTGAGGGGCGTAGAAAGTTCCAAAACGGGTCCCCGTTGATCAGAAGTAGAATCGGTGGAGCTTGAGGCTCGATTGACCAAAAACAATAGAATAAACTCTTTGAAAAATCGCAAAACGCAGTAAAAGCTCGACAGCTAAGCACGAGGACTCCCAACACTTGAACGTGCGGTAAAAATCTGAAGTTGGCTGCCAGCGGAGGGGCTGAGGCAGAAGGCAGTCATTGGCTGGGGGCAGTATGACCCAGAGACCAGTGATTGGTTATTAGGATAAAGACAGTTCAGAAACGAAACCGAAACTGACTTTTTCTTTACCGAGGATTCCCAGTCTGACGACGGGGAATATTCATGAGCATGTGAATCCATGCCAGACCCCATGCTGGACAATCACCTACACATATTCTGGGCATGTCGCAAGTTGGACAACTTCTGGGATGTGATTCTGAAGGCCCTAACTGAAATCACAGGTGAAGTAGTCTGTCCTGGCCCACTGGGAGTCCTGTTTGAGGTGTGGGGAACTGAGGGCGCTAGGCGAGAAGCTAAATTTCTGAACATAAGCTGTATAATAGCCAAGAAATGTATGCTTCAGTGCTGGAAGAGCTGCTCCCCCCCAACGGGGGTGACAGTGCACTCACCTGGTCCCGGACCTGCGAAGAGGAATACTTGACTATGCTCCCTGTACACTCTCGCCCCAAGAATGTGTGGTCTTCTTTTAATAGTTATCACATCAATCAATCTGAAAATGCAGCTGACGGTAACTCACCTCTGGTTTCCCAGGATTGCTCTTAAATGTTAAAATGCTTTACTAATCATTGTTCCTCCCTCTATTGATGTGGCACCTGTATATTATGTGTATAAACACCAGTAGTGTATTGAATGTACATTGTGCTCCAAATTGTGTGTTCACTGTAAGCCTGCGACTATACATAAATGTTTTAAAAAAAAGAACAAGTTAGTTTCTTACCTGGTAACGTTCTTTCGATGGGATGGTCCGACGACATATTCCATATCTATGACAGGTAACGTCCACAGCTGTGCTGCTCCGGAAAATCTTTGGCGTCTGCGTCCTGCGCCGATGTCGATGCGCGGTCACCCGATGTGATAAGTAGGACGCACGACGCCCATAGCCTCAGTTATAGTTTTTTCCCAGAACGTGTGCCACCAGTTTTCTGCCAGTCAGACACACAAGGCCTTGCGGAACGCAAGCTGCAATTGCAAAAGAAATTCTGCAGCGGGGAAGGCAGGGAGGGAGCGATATGGAATACGTCGTCGGACCATCCCATCTAAAGAACGTTACCAGGTAAGAAAGTAACTTGTTCTTCGAGGGGATTGGGTCCTCTGACATATTCCATATCTATGACAGACTCCCAAAGCCATACCAAACAAGGAGGTGGGAAAGAATTTAGAATACAAATTTAGCATGCCCAATCAAATTTCTGAATAGAGAACTGCCTTGCCAAAGGCCAGATCTTGCCCTCTGATGGAATTGAGGGAGTAGTGACGTACAAAAGTATGTACTGAAGCCCAGGTGGCTGCATCACAGATGTGACGAATAGGAACTCCCCTCTGCAGGGCAGTAGACGCAGCCACTCCCCCTGGTAGAATGGGCCCGCAAGCCAGCCGGAGGATCCTTACCCGCCAAGCGATAACAGTCAGAAATAGCTAAAATAATCCAACGAGACAAAGTCTGTTTCGTCACAGCTTGTCCCAAACGCTTTCCAGCGTAACCAATGAAAAGTTGATCGTCCACTCTGACCCGGGACATGCACGAAATATAAAAGCTCAACGCTCTCCTAGGATCAAGCCTATGGAGCCGCTCCTCTTCCTTACCAGGATGTGGAGGAGGATAGACCGCCGGAAGAAAAACCTTCTGGCTCAAATGAAATTCCGAAACCACCTTCGGAAGAAAAGAAGGACGAACTCTAAGGACAACCCTGTCCTTATGAAACGCAGTGAAGGGTGGCTTAACTGAAAGTGCCTGTAACTCACTCACTCTGCGAGCGGAAGTAACCGCAACCAAAAACACAGTTTTCAGAGTTAACAGCCTCAAAGGGCAAGAATGTAAAGGCTCAAACGGAGCACCCATAAGAAACTTAAGAACAAGGTTCAAATCCCAACCGGGCACCAGAAAAGGTGACGGAGGGAACACATTAGTGAGCCCTTACAAAAACTGCAAAATTAAAGGAATCTTAAAATAGGAACACTCTTCAGAAGAGCGCTTAAATATGGACAGCGCCGCCAGGTAACCTTTAATGGTCCTCACTTGCAAGCCCCTGTAGGCCAAGGAAAGCAAAAAAGACAGAACCATGGGAATGTCACATTCAAAAGGATGCACATTCTTAACTCTGCACCAGTTGCAGAACTTTCTCCAACGGCAACGGCACAGAGAGTTTGTTGTCGGCCGCCTGGCCGAGAGCAACACCTCCATCATTTCTTCAGGGAGGTCCCAATCCTTATACCTTAACCTTTCAGAAGCCAAGCGTGAAGGTTGAGGGATCTGACCTCTGGATGGAGAACCTGACCCCCCTCCCGTGAGAGCAGATCGTCTCGGTAGGGAAGACGACGTGGAGGGCAGATGGACAAGTCGAGAAGGTCCGGGTACCACGTCCTCCGGGCCCACGCTGTAGCAATGAGGATCATCCGGTAACTGAACCTCCGTAACCTCTGCAGCACTTGCGGGATGACGGGGACTAGAGGAAACGCGTACAGCAGTGGGAATGACCACTCCACCACAAACGCGTCTCCTAAGGCTCCTTTTGGAGGAAATTCCCGCGAGCAAAACTTTTCGCACTTCCGGTTGACACTGGAGGCGAAGAGATCCACTTGAGGGGTCCCCCAAAGGGCGAAGATCTCCAGGAGAATCTCCTGAGCCAGCTCCCACTCGTAAGAGATCGTGCCCTGCCTGCTCAGAGCGTCCGCCGTCTCGGGCCAGATGAACAGCCGAGATCGAAACTTCCTGCTGGATGGCCCAGAACTCGAGTTGCATCGCCTCCCTGCACAGCGGAAGTGACCCTGCCCCCCATTTTGTTGAGGTAGTGCATGGCCACCGTGTTGTCCGTTAGAATCAGGACATTCTTTCCCCGCACAGTCGGCAGAAAAGCCTTCAGGGCTAGGCTGACGGCCCTCAGCTCCAACAGACTGATATGGAGTCTGGACTCCGACGGAGACCAACGACCGCTGACTGTCAACTCGTTGGCATGAGCTCCCCATCCCGTGAGGGATGCGTCTGTCAAGATCGTCACCTCCGGCCAGGGCAGCCAAAATGGGGCCCCCTTCATCAGATTGCCCTCGACGGCCCACCACCGAAGGTCCCGGGCGACCGAGGGCGGCACCTGAACAGGGTCCGACAGCCTGCCGGAGGACTGAGACCACTGGAGCTTGAGTGCCCACTGCAAAGATCTCATCTGCAGACGAGCCTCTGGCACCAGAAGAATGCAGGATGCCATAAGGCTGAGCAGTCTCAAGAACTCGAACGCTGGGAGCGTCTGGGCAAATTGAAACTTGTTCACCATCTGCTGAATGTGAAGAGCCCTCACCTGAGGAGGAAAACACTGCCCCAGGGACGTGTCGAGCACTGCTCCGATGTACTGGAGCCACTGCGTTGGTGTCAAATGGGACTTCTTTAAATTGAGGGAGAAGCCCAGTCTGTGAAGGGAGTGGCAGGTGACGGACAGATGATCCAGGACTTGCTCGGGAGAGCTCCCCCCGATCAACCAATCGTCCAGGTAGGGGTAGACGTGAATCCCCCCTTTCCTGAGATGCGCTGCCACCACCACCATGAGCTTGGTGAAAACCCTCGGGGCGGAGGTCAATCCGAACGGCAGGACCCAAAACAAAGTGCGAGTCACCAACCGCGAACCTCAGGTACTTCTTGTGCTTGGGATGGATCGGCACATGGAAGTAAGCATCCTTGAGGTCTAGAGACACCAACCAGTCCTGAAGTTGAAGGGCCTGGAGGACTTGAGAAAGAGTCACCATCTTGAACTTGTCCTTCCTGAGGAGTTTGTTCAAACCGCGCAAGTCCATGATGGGTCTCAATCCTCCGTCTTTCTTCGAAATAAAAAAATAAGGGGAATACCATCCCTTGTTCCTCTCCGCTACAGGCACCAGTTCTAAGGCGCCTTTCTCCAGCAGGGCTTGAATTTCCTGTGCAAGGAGCAGATCCGGACACTTCAAAGAGAGGTTCCCTGGTGGATTGTCGTGAGGCCTCTGCCGAAAACGAAGACAGTAGCCGTGGGTTATGATCTCCAGAACCCACACATCCGAAGTGATGGCTTGCCACTCTACAAGATGCTGCGCCAGCCTTCCCCCAACCGGCGAACCATGGGACCTGGCCTCATGACTGAGTGGTAGCGGCTGCGGCGTTGCCTGAGGGCAAAGAGGCAACTGCCCGAGCGGCCTTGGCACATCGAGTATCTTTGTTTCCACCTCTGGCACTCTTACGATGGCCTCTTTGACTGCTAGCTCCCCTCGCTTTACTGAAGGACGAGTAATAGCGAAAGGAACCTCCCCTCCATTGCTGTCCCCTAGGACGAAAAGGTGGAGGTTGGCGAACTGCAGTGCCCAACGACTTCGCTGCAGCTTTGGACGTCTGCAACCTCTCAAGGCTCTCGTCAGCCTTGCTGCCAAAAAGGTGTTCACCATCAAAGGGCATGTTGAGGAGCCGGGACAGCACATCAGGAGCGAACCCAGACTTCTGCAACCACGCAAACCTGAGCATTACGGTGCTCGCCGCCATGGACCGGCTGACACAATCTGCCAAGTCCAAACCCGATTGAACGGCCTCACACATGGCATCCTTGCCCATCCTGAACCATAGCAAGGAAACCATCCCGTTCGTCCCCTTCGGGAATATGTTCAGCCGCTAACGCAACACAGTTCCACAGAGTGTGTGTGAAACGAGATAAAGCACATATGGAGTTGGCCGCCTGAAGCGCCATACCCCCAGAAGAAAACACTTTCTTCGCCCAGCCGTCAAAACGCTTGTCCTCCCTATCCGGAGAGATGGTAGGATACGACGCCTGCTTTGCCGGGGCCGTAGCAGCCTGCACCACCAAACTCTCCGGAGTGGGGTGCCTGGACAAGTAGCAGGGGTCGCTACTGGCTGGACGGTTTTTTCGCGACAATGACTTGCCCACTGCCGGGAGACTCTCCGGAGCAGTCCAAGCCGCCGCCACCCTTCTCTGCAGAGCCATATGAAACGGCAAAACCGGGTCAGTGGGGGGACCGAGATCAAGGATGTCCGTGAGATCATCCTGAATGAACTCCCCTGGGGGAGCTGACCAACCCAAATACTCGGTGACCCGAGACATAAGGCACCGATATGAAGAATCGCCATGAGTGCCAGGCTCCGGCCTACAAAACTCCACCTCTGGAGAGGTGTCCAATCCACTGGCATCATGCAGTGACTGCCTCAGGTCATCAAACTGGCTATGGCCCGAGATAAGCTCATCTGGAACCGCAACCAGAACCAAGCTGACATTAGAGCCTTCATCACCCTCTGAAATGTACTCCAGGCGTGGAGAGGAAGACCTCTGGGGACCAAAGCAGTGCCTGACCTTAGCCAGAGCCTTTCTAGGGGCAAACCCCGTGCCACGGGGTCCCTCCGACACCACCGCCTTCAAAGACGTCGAGGGCGCCAAACGAGTCGGTGCCGGCGTCGACAGAAAAGGCGTCGACGTCGAGCAAATCCGCGTCGACGTCAGCTGCAGCGCCGCCAGCATCGGCGGCGTCGACACAGGCCTCAAAGCCGGTGCTGTGAGCGTGTCTCTCAATGACCTAGGTGCCGACGGCGTCGACAACCCCCTCGGAGGCGGAGCCTCGAGAGAAACCGTCGACGACCTCTGCGCCACAGGCGTCAACGTCTTCTTCGAAGACGGCACAGGATCACGCGGTCTCGAGCGCGTCGAGGACCGGGACCTGGAATGGGCATGGCGATAACGGCTACCCTTGTCCGAGCGGGACCTCTCCCGCGAGCCGTGCCGACCACCCGAGCCCGAAGGTGTACGAGCGGTGTCTCTCGACCGGTGCCGACCGACCCCACTCGGAGGCGCGGACGGACTTGTGCCCTGCGATTCAAGAATCGCTAGCATCTGCTTCCCGAAGGAAGCCCATTCCTCCGGTGTCGCTTGCATGGAGGGATAAGCGACCCACTGATGGGAGGAGTCCTCGGAAGAGGACAGGGAAGGCGACCTATGCCGGCGCTTCTAGGAATGCCTCGAAGAGGCGGAGGAGTGGCGAGACCGACTCCTGGAAGGAGACCCACTGGACTTCCGACGATGACGCGGAGAGTCGCCCCACGAGTCATCCGTCGAAAGCCCCGCAGACCTCGACTTCCGGGGCTTAGACACCCGGCCTACCGACAGCTTCTTCTTGCGTTCCCGCAAGGCCTTTGCCGTGAGCGACTGGCAGTCGACACAGTCGTCCGAATCGTGGGCCTCCCCGAGGCACCAGAGGCAGGCGTCGTGCAAGTCCGTGACCGACATCTTGGACCCACAGTCCCCGCATTTCTTGAAGCCCGGACACGGGGTTGAAGACGAAGTAGACATCGCCACAAACAGGTTTCTTCACAAAAAAACGAACAGGTTCAACGCACCGAGAATTCAAAAACTGCAAAGTCCAACGAGTCGAGGCATACCGAGATTCACGAAGCGAACACGTTCGCGGAAAAAACAGAACTGAGGCTATGGGCGTCGTGCGTCCTACTTATCACATCGGGTGACTTCGGCCGTCGGAGGAGGTCCTCTGGGACGGTGCATCGACGTCATTGACGCAGACGCCAAATATTTTCCGGAGCAGCACAGCTGCGGACATTACCTGTCAGATATGGAATACGTCGGAGGACTGAATCCCCTCGAAGAAATGTTTCTTCTTCCTACACGCGGTAAAAAGGATCCTACCATTCCTTTCTTTCACCCACAAAACCCCCATCATCGCACTCATATCCAGAGTAGACTACGCCAACAGCCTATTCCTAGGAATGCTAGAACGACTATTAAAGAAACTTCAGCACATCCAAAACGCTTCGGCTAGACTCCTGCACAAAATACCACGAAGAGAACACATTACCCCAGCGCTGCAAATGCTACACTGGTTACCAATAAAATAGCAAATAAAGTTCAAAACAATGTGCATAATGCACAGAGCAATCCACATCTGAGGAGCAGACTGCCTAAAGGAGAAAATAACCATCTACCGTCCGACAAGATCACTCCGATCAAGCAACAACATTTGCTTAGAACCAAAACCATATAAAAGAAAAGGTGGAGGATCATTCTCCTCTAACCTGGCAGTAATAACCTGTAATGGCCTACCAAAAAACATGCAAACACAAGGGGTCATCTGGAATTCAGGAAACTACTCAAAACTTGTCTCTTTGCTCCAGAACCAGAAGAAAACTACTAGGAAGTATGCACCCGATGGAAAACAAGAACCTAAGGAGTAACCAATGACCCTAACTTAATTTTCCCTAACCAGAGGGCTGGGAGGACACCCAAACAACCCATGTCCACATAGGAAACTTAGGTAGGTAAGGAAACTCCCAAAGGACGGGTAGGGAGTGACCAGAACACACTATCCCAATCACGCTAATCCGAGGCTGTCATGACCCATCGGACACGCCCCTTCTGGGCCTCCTGGTCCCTGTCACGCCGGGGCTTGCACTCTGTTGTACTACCAACATGGCCGCAAACACTGAACGCTGCCTACCAGTCTTCGCGTTCATTGCAGCACGCTCGATAAAATAGCCACACCCCTGCGCTTCCGCGGGTCTCAACGCTACTGTTAGCTGTGGCTAGATGTGTGCTCCGTAGTTCGCCTTCACAGAACTTTGTTGCTTTCCTGGTTCCCGGACCCTTGCTCCATTCTATCCCTTCTACTTCTTACCCAACCTTCTCCCGGAATCTGTGCACCCGCCTCCGAGTGCTTCTTCCCCTTATTTTTTCCTGGATTTCCTGGAGTTTACCATCGATCCCGGACAAGAAGTTGAACGAACACTGGAAGCCGAAGATGGCCGAGCGGGCTTGTACAAGACCTGAACCATAAGGAAGAAAACTTCTATAACAGAATCCATCAAGCAGCGAAAACAGGTGAGAAAGGGGGAAACCTTTGACAAGGGCAGGAACACGCCAGCATCCGCCAGGTAGACATACCACTAGAGTAACACAGAGGAAACTAGCAGCCCTCAACATGCCTGTCAAATAAGTGGACCAACCACAATGCCAAATGCAAAGGATAATCATAGATGTTCAGCACAGAAACGCAAAGATAAGCAGGTAAGGAAAACCGACTAACCCAACTGTAAAACCTCAGCTTTCTGCATACACTTCCCATCCAGAAACCCACACAACCACACCTCTGCAAAGCAATACGCACGTACTTCTACACACTGTAACAGACTAACACATAACCCTTCACAACAGCACATGGGAAGTCGCACTGACCCAAAAACCACACAAACTCAGCGAACGGTGCAAACCGAACTGAAGCTGCCAACAGGAAATCACAATTCTCACTTTCCCACAGCACCCTACTAACACCCACCCACCCCATTTTTTTCAAACCCTCCTTTTCAGATCCACCAGAGCGCCCAAGGACAACTCTGGTGGTGACGGTGCGTGATGCAAATACCTTTACCATTAACTTCTATCATTGCTTCACCCCTGACTTATGTCACATAGCCGTGGCTATACCAAACTCCTCAGCACCAAATGTCCCTTTGTTTGGGATCCCCACGCAGGACAGCCTTTCTACCAAATGAAAGTCACTATTACTAACCCACCTGCGTTACAACACAAAGCTACTATCCCCACATATTTCATGTCGAACTACCGAACTCCAGCGGCAATACTTGAATCATGGTAATTGCTGATTGTTTCTTTAATTTGGCACATTTCATTATACTGCCTAAGGAGCTACAAATGGCTACTACCCTCCGGTTTATCTGTTGCATGGGTTACCAGATAAAATAATATCACATGGCAGTTCCAAATTTGTATCCCGTTTCTGGTTCACTCTCTGCAAAAACAACAGCGCACAACAGGCATTGAGCTGTAGGTATCATCCCCGTTGGCCAATGCATTGAAGGATTGGGCCAACCATCTTGACATGGGTGAATGAACTGGCCTACAACACCTTGCTTAGTGCCAGTGGGTGTACCTCTGCACCTATGGAGAACATCCAAAACGAATACCTGTTCAGCCTATCACTCCAAGTCCTGTACCATCAGCAGACACCATGATCATGAAGGTCCAACCACAACACCAATGGGCAGCCAAAGTACTACAAGATACCCAAGAGTACAACAAGAGACAGGCAGATTAAAAACGGACCCCAGAATCTGTTTTGCAAGTTGGGGACAAGTTGTGACAAACCAGAAAGAACATACCCTTATCCATCCTCCCTACCAACCTGCCTCCCATCTCATGGGTCTTTGTCGTATTCTCTTGTCTGTGGAGATGTTTTCCCAATGTTGGTGGAAGTGGGAGCGGTGCCCGCTCACTGAAGTGGGGAAGTGGAGGGCCGGATCCGCAGCCTGTTCAGGCATGTTTGACTGAGTGTCCCTCTTGGCTGGGAGAACCCTCATTTTTTTTTTTAAAGATTTTATTGATTTTATTCAAACAACAAAATAACAAACCAAACTTACTGTGGATGCATAATTTGCTCACAAATACACATACATTGTTATATTCTCGCCCACTGTATTTCCCGTCCCTCCCCCCTCACGAGCCTACTTTCCCACATTACTAGTCTCCACCTCTTGCAGTGTGGAGTCCTCTACCACCGCGCTCATCGAGTCATCATCACTTGGTCCATCATACGAGGGCCCAAATAGTTCTGCTATCAGTTGTCTTCAACCCAATAGGGCTCCAGCTTCTCCTATGTCCCCTTTACACGCTTCCTGCCATGCCACTGTTTCCGCCTCCGCCCACTTCTGCAAGTCCCTCCACCACGTTTCCACTTTGGGCCTATGACATGCTTTCCAGCCCATTGAAATCCTTCTCTTTGCCAGGACATACGCTAGATCTTTTAATTTTTCTTACATGTTTAAGCTTACGCGGTCTAGGGAACCCTCCCAACAAACAGGCCCACACGGTATACACCTTCATACAGATCCCCTTGTCTTCCATTTTCTGTGCTATGTCCCACAAATATCTCGCTATCAGCGGGCATGCCCAGAACATATGCACCATTCCTGTATTTTCCTTGTTACATTTTGGGCACACTTGGCTTCCAGCGTTTTTAAATTTAGCTATCTTTAGCAGCATCGGGTATGCCCTGTGAGTTATATATAGCTGTATTTGCTGCAGCCTCGCATTTCTCGATACTTTTTTATGATATCCTTGTGCCCTCTCCCAGATCCCATCACTCATCGGGTCCCCTACTACTTCTTCCCAGTCCAGTCTAAGTTGCACCACCTCCTTGCCCACTTGAGTCATTATCTTTTTTTTGGTATAACTTTTTTTATTGTTTTGTGGACATAGACAAGTACAACAACAAAAAAGGGTAGTTGACACTTGGTCACTACACATAACCCTTTAAACATTTAAACATTTAAAATCACAGGTATACATTTCTTCCCGGCATCTGATTTATGTTTGCATATATTGTGAAGTTGTTACATCTTGAAATTCTCGGGATCGTTCCATTGGCTTATATCAGTTCACTGTTCGGCGCTCAGTGTCTCTATCTGTTCTTCGCTTGCCTTCAGTTGTCCTCCCATTTGTGCCATATCTTGGCCGCTTTTTCTGGGCATCCTCTTGTGGTATACACTCTTGTCTCCATTGGAACACACATGTCCACGTCTGCTACCCATTTGGCGTACTGTGGCGGTGTGGGCGAGCCCCATAATTGGGCTATGTTTCTTTTTGCGAGACTCCTAGTCGTTGCAAACATGAGTTTTTCAAATCTGGATAGCTCTATATCCGCATCTATTCCCAGTATCAGGAGTTTGGGGTCCATCTGTATTTCTCGGCCAAGTACTGTTGAGAGCCTATCACAGCATTGTTGCCAAAAGTCCTGTATCCGCGGGCACTCCCATAGGGTGTGGAAGAAGGTTCCCTTCGAGTGGTGACATCTCAAACAGTTAGGGTCCATCGCCCTTCCCCATTGGTGTAGAGCCTCTCTAGGATAGTAAATCCTATGTAGGATTTTTAGCTGTACCAGCCTGATTCTGGCTGAAATTGCTGATTCCTGGGGGTGCATAAGTGTCAATGTCCAGTCCTCTGCTTGTATTTGACCCACATCTCTTTCCCATTTCTCTTTAAGTCCTGTGAGTTCTTTCGTGGCAAACAAGTTGATGGCGTTGTACATTGTGGATGTTACTTTATGTCCAATTCGTTCCATCACTATGTTCCTCTCAATCGGGGTACATTCTGGCACATTTGGGAAATCTATTTCGCTTGCAGTAAGTGCGTGCCTTATCTGCATGTAGTGGAATTGTTCTGTGATGGCAAGGTTAAATTCGTCTTTCAGGACTTGGAATGTCTTGATTTCGCCATCCTGTATCAGATCTTCTAGTGTTTGTATCCCCGCCTCCTCCCAGGCTACCCATTTGGGAATGTCTTTAAGTTCCGGGAGGTGTTTATTCCACCACAGGGGTTGTTTCAATGTGATCTTCCCCTCCCATCCCAGGTATTTATGCGCATCCATCCAAATATGCGTTCTCTGAGCCACCATTGTGGGTGTAGCTTGTCGGATTTTTTTTTGGTACAGGCTTTCTAGCGGGGTGACTCCATGGTCCGTTTGGGAGTCTGCTCTGTTATGTGGTATCTTTGGATCCGCATGCAGACTATCATTCACCACCGACATTTGTGCAGCCCAGTAATACGTCTGCAGGTGTGGAAGTCCGATTCCTCCCTCCCACACTGAGCGCTGAAGGGTTCTGAGAGCAATTCGTGGGTGCCCCCCTCCCCAAAGCAGTTTCCTGAGTGATTCATCCATTTTGTGAAATTCTGTTTGGGGTGTATATAGCGGTGCGTTCTGCAGGGCATATAAGAACAGGAGGAGGGCCAGCATCTTGAATAAAGCAGCTCTTCCCAGTAGGGTGAGCGGAAGGGCCGTCCAGTGCTTGACGTCATTTACGAATCTGTCTCTTACTGGGTGGCGGTTTTTCCCTATATACTGTTTTAGGTCTGTTGAGATTTGTATCCCCAGATATTGGAACTGCTCTTTCTCAATCTTAAATGGGTTATTAGCTAAGGTCGCTGCATCAAGGCCTTTTATTGGAAAGAGCAGGGATTTATCATAGTTTACCTTCAACCCGCTAAAGGCTCCATATGTACTTAGTATATTGGTTACGATGGGACAGGAGATCGCTGGATCGCTAAGGTATATAAGGAGGTCATCTGCGTATAGGGACACCTTGTCTTCCCAGTTCTGTGCCCAGTGGAACCCCTTCCGATCTAGGGACTCCCTCAGCATTATCGCCAGTGGTTCAATTGCAAGTGCAAACAGCATTGCCGAGAGGGGACATCCCTGCCTGGTACCCCTCCCAAGTTTTATGTTTCGTGAGGAGCAGCCATTGACTTATTTCTGCTATCGGGGAATTGTATAGGAGTTTGACCCAGTTTGTGAATTGCTCTCCAAATCCCATTTTGCCCATAATGAGCCACAGGGCCTCCCAGTGGACTGAGTCGAAGGCCTTCTCAAAGTCAATAGTAAGCAGTGCCAATGGGTCCTGTAGAGTGGTCGATCTTTCAATGGCAGAGTGGAGTCTGCGTATATTCATTCGCGTGGATCTTTGTGGCATGAAGCCGCATTGGTCCGTGTGGACCAGAGAGGTTATCACTGTTTGTAGTCTGTGGACCAGTATTTTGGCTAATATTTTTGCTTCCGTGTTGATTAGAGAGATCGGGCGGTATGAGCTGCATGTATCTGGAGGTTTGCCTTTTTTGTGTATTACTAATATGCTGGCTTTTCTTAGATTTGGTGGTAGGATGCCTTTCTCCTTTGCCTGTAGGAACATTTTGAGCATGTGTGGTGGCACTTCTCCGGTGCCAATTTTCTTCCATATTTCTACTGGAAGACCATTCGGCCCTGGGGTTTTTCCATTCTGTAGCTGAGATATGGCTGTCGTCAGTTCTTCTTCTGTTATTGCGGCTTCAAGATTCAGCCTCTTGGTTTCGTTTAGTGCTGGGATGGTCGCTGAGTCCAAAATGGTGGCGTCCAGCGGAGTCGTCCGTGGGGCATATAGTTTTTCATAGTAGGTTGCAAAGGCTTCCGCTATGCCCGAATCCATTGAGGTCCATTCAGTGTTTGTAGTGTGTATCCGGCGCACTTGTAGGTGGCCCTCTTCTCTCTTTTCCAGCCATGCAAGCATCTTGCTGGCCTTATCTCCTGTTTCGTATATTTTGGCGCGTATGGTTCTGTGTGCTTGTTTCGCACATGTCAGCGCCACATTATGTAATTTCTTTTGTGCCATTTGTAAGGTAGTGTTATCTTCCATCGCTCCTGTGTTTATGAAGTTCGCCTCAGCTCGTTTCACCTCCGTTTCTGCAGCCTTCACGTCGCGCTGATGCGCTTTTTTGTGTGCTGTTGTCCAGCTTAGAATTTCACCTCTCAGAGTTGCCTTGTATGCTTCCCATACTATCTCTGCATCGTCCACTGTGTCTTGGTTCAGTTCGAAGTATGTTGCAGTTGCTTCCTGAATTCTCTCCGTTAGTTCCGGGAATCCCAGGTAGTATGCGGGAGGAAAAAGTAGTCCAGTCTGGACATCGACGCATGTGCGCCCGAGTGGAAAGAGAATTGCCTCTCTGCAGGGTGAAGGTCCCTCCATGCGTCTCTCAGGCCCAGTGCTGATGCAAAGGTAGCAAGCTTAGTTGGTAGCGCCGGGTTTCTGCCTCTTATATGCGTGCGATCCTCACTAATGTTCATGACCTCATTGAAGTCTCTGCCGATCACCAGTGTATCCGTCGGGTTGTTTGCTATTATTGGTGTAATCTCCTCGATTAAGGCTGCCATGAGTGTCGGGGGTGAATAGACTGCAAATATGGCTATGGTTTGGTTCCAAAGTGTACCTTGCATGAAAACAAATCTGCCTCCAGGGTCTTGGATTACTTTCGTTACATCTATTGGCGTTCTTTTGTTTATCAATATTAGCACTCCTCTCGAGCCCATGGAGAACCCTGCGTGAATTGCTTTCTTGTACTTTGTTCTCTTGAAGAATTGGCAGTTTGTGCCTGCCAGATGCGTTTCGGTGAGCAATACTATATCTGGGTCTTGCCGATTTACATATTGCATTACTAGTCTTCTCTTTATACTGTTTCCCATGCCGTTCACATTCCATGTCATGAAGGCTAGTTTTCTTGCGTTATTTCTTGTTGTCGCCATTGCTCCTTGGGTTTGGTGCTATTTGCAGATGTGCTTCCTTTGCGATCCTCATGTTTGCTGTGATTGCTGTAGCCCTGTTGTGCCAAGTGTCCGGTGTATACCTGTGTAACTTCCAACGCCCACTCCCCATACTCCGTCCCCAACTGAAGCATCTGTCGCCCATTGAATAAAACGTTTAACTAATCAAACTAATTTTAGTGCGTAGTCTTCTTCGGTATTGGAATACCTCGGTGTGCACTTGCTGCTGTGGGGGAGTGTGTCTTGCTGGTCTGTGGGCCGCCAACATTCATTTATCGGCTACAGTTTATGTCAGGCTAGGATCATTTAGCTTCATGCCGTGTCTGTTACCGTTATTCATTCGTCTTCACGTTCAGTCGTCTTCTTGTGGTATCGCATCCATTTCTTGATGTTGTGGTCTTTCTGGTGGTCTATTTGGTTGTGGCCAATTTCTTTTCGATTCATGACGTTTGCGTGGATTCCAGTCTCCTTTCAGATTTCTCTCTGCCCAGGTCCATGCCTCTTCGGGGTCAGTGAAGTGTATGGTCGTGCCATTGTGGTATATCTTCAGCTGAGCTGGGAACAGGAGACCCTATTTCACGTTCAGTGTTTGAAGGCGCTTTTTGAGAGGGTCAAAAGGATTGCCTCATTTTCTGCACTTCCCTAGTGAAGTCTGGGAAGAAGCCAATCCTGGAGCCGTTTTATGTTATTTCACCCTTTGCCCTGGCCATTTGTAGTATTGCATCCCGGTCTCTGTAGTCGAGGATCTTTGCTATTACAGTCCGCAGTTGTCCCCCAGGTAGTGGTCTCCCCGTCGGAACCCGGTGTGCCCTTTCTATTGAGAACAGTTTCGACAGGGTTTTGGGTTCAAACAGGTCGGCAAGCCATTGTTCCAGGAAGATTTCCATGCTCCCCCCCCTCAGTCTTTTCGGGCAGGCCAAGAATGCAAATGTTGTTCCTCCTTGATCTGCCCTCGCCTTCCTCCACTCTGCTCTCTAGTACCTTTATTCGTTCTAGCGCCCTGTTCATTTGCTGACCCATGCCTCTCAATTCATCTTCTGCAACCGATATGCGGGCCTTAGCCTCTCCGGTGCGGGATGAGAGCTTCTGGAGATTGTGGCGCAGTAGGGAGACTTCTGTGGAGATGACGTCCATTTCGACCTCCATAGAGGTACGCGAATTGGAGATGGCGTTCATCACATCCCTTAGAGATAGGTTTTCTTCAGGAGTTTGTGCGTCAGCATATCTTCCCGGTTCCATCAGTGGAGGCATGGTGGCGGTTGTGTATTGTTCCATCGTGCTTTGATTAGCCACTTTTTACGTTGTCAGCCTATCCTTGCCCATTTCAGTTTTGGCTGATGACTTGCTGTCGCCGAGTAAGGAACGGTCTTCGGCGATTTGGCACAGCTCGCAGGCCACTTAACTTTATCATCTCATACACTCTAGACGTTTCGTGCCCCCCTTCCGCTATATCATATATCATATCCAGTGTGGTGTCCGGTTCCTCTGCCAGTTCCACCTCGGACCAGGTAGCTTTAATTCGTTGCACCATTCCATGATACGTAATATATTGCCCAGCACTCAACCCTGTTTGTTCCACCAGCTCCTCAAACTTCAGTATCTTCCCCTCCTGTCACACATCCCCCATTGTTGCTATTCCCACCGGTTCCCAGTGCTTCCTAATCATTAACCTTAGTTGCTGTTCCCACCACTGTAACCAGTGGGATCTGCGAGGAGCACAGGGATGGCTTGTCCATCATCTGGCATGCCCTTTGCCACATCCCCCACCCAAGACCCAACATCCTTGGGCGACATCCCAGCTCCCGCTTGGGCAACCATATCATCTCTTTCAGGAAATATGGGGCGCAGTCCCCCTGATGCAGCTCATGTTCTAAGGTAGGCTCCTCAGAGAGCCATTTGGCTACATATTGTAATTGGCTCGCTATATAATAGACTTCCCAGTTTGGTAATTTAATGCCTCCTTTCTCATGCGGATTTTGTAGTTTCCACAGGGATACCCTGTTCCTCATTCCGTGCCATACAAATTCCCTACATATGCTGTCCAACCTAGTAAAGAATTTCCGAGGTATGGAGTATGGGATGTTCGCGAAGCAATGCAACCGTCTGGGCAATGCCACCATCTTGAGCATCGCCCCTCGCTGCATCATTGGCAAGGGGAGTTTCGCCCAGAACTTTATGCTATTCTCTAGTTTCTTCACCGTTCTTTCTGTGTTATGCTTGTGTTCAGCTTCTACCGTATGGTATGTGTCTACCCCAAGATATCTGAAGGTTGTGACCTCCCACGGTATCTGTAAAACCGGCAGATTCTCCACCGAGAGCCCCCCCATATCTACCTAGCGGAAACACACAGGACTTACTGCGGTTCACAGCTATACCTGATAGTTCTGCAAACCTATTCATCACTTCCAGTATATATCAAAGGTTCTCTTCTGGATAACGCAAATACAATAAAATGTCATCTGCATATAATGAAATTAAATGTGATGTATCCCAGATGACAATGCCTATTGCATCATATTGCTGCCTTAATTTAAATAGATTGCCAGAGGTTCCAACGCTAGGATATACAGCATGGGGGACCATGCGCATCCTAGTCTAGTACCTCTACCCAGTTGCCACCTTTCAGAGATCACACTTCCTGTCTTCACTCTCGCTAGTGGCGCACTATATAGTTCTACCCAATGAAGATATTCTGGCCCCATACCGTAATTGGCTAGAGTCGCCTTTAACCAGGGCCACTTGACCGAGTCAAAAGCCTTGATCGCGTCCAGTGATACTATCACCATCTCGCCTGTATCCACTTCTGTATGTTCGACCACCCGATGGAGTCGCCTCAAATTATACGAGATGTTTCTATTTGGGACATATCCTGTCTGATCAGGATGTATTAACTTATTGATGACCTTCTTTAGTCTATTTGCCAAGACCACTGTTAGAATCTTACTATCTTGGTTCAACATCGACAGAGGCCTATAGGATCCGCAGTCACTACCAGGCTTATTGGGCTTGGGAAGTGGTATGATAACCGCTTCACGTAAAGATTCCGGTAGTTTCCCAGCTTCATATGCTTCATTAAGCATCTTCAGCAGCGGGGGGGGGGGGGGGGGGAGTAGCTCTGTTTTATATGCCTTATAGAATTCGCTGGGGTGTCCATCGGTTCCCGGGGTTTTGCACGTGGGCAGCTGCCTCACTACTTCTTCTAGTTCCTCTAGGGTGATCGGGGCATCTAGCTCCTCCCTCTACTCTACACTAATCTGGGGTAGTCCAATATCTTCCAGTATGTCCCCAATTTCCCCTCTGTCGCTCTCTGTCTCATCCCCATACAAGCGTCTACAATATTCTGCAAATTCCTGATTAACCCCCTCTTGCGTATCCACTATGTCACCATTGTCTTTCACTATTGTTCTGATTGGTGCCCTAGGGGTCTCGTTTTTGTAGTGCCACGCCAGGACTCTCTCTGGTTTGTCTCCTTCAGCATGTTGTCTCTCTATATACTTTTTATAGTTGAGATTGCATAACCTCTCCCAATGTCCTGCACATTTCTGCTGCAGGCCCAGTGCCATATCTGTATCTTCCTTAGTGTTACTGCCCCGTTCCAGCACCCTTTCTAGTTCCTTTTCGGAGTCCTGCAGTTCGGTCAGGATCCCATTCTGCAGCCCTTTAGACTTGGCTATGGCAATTCCCCTCACTACTATTTTAAAGGCTTCCCAGAGTGTGCCCGCTGTCTTAACACTGCCAGTGTTTATCTCAAAGTAACTTATTATTTCCTCTCGCATATCCTCCCTAAATACACTATATTTAAGCGCTTCTGCACGCAATCGCCATGTGGGTATCCTTCCCCTTGGGGGTCGGTATTGCCACGCTAGCATCAGTGGCGAGTGGTCTGAGAGGTCTCTGGCTTTATATTCCGCCTGCAGTATTTCGGTCATTAGTTCCTGCGTGACAAACACATAGTGTAGTATAGTATATAGGCCCTGTAGGGCTGCATAATGTGAATATTGTCTATCCTGCGGATGGCGTGACCTCCATGCATCTATCAGCCCAAAATCCGCCAACAGTGCATGCAGTGCCTTTGCGGCCGGGGTGGGTCTGTCTACTTTAGTGTCTGATCTATCTAGGTTGGTGTTCAATACACAATTGAAATCGCCCCCCCCCCACAATACAGCCCCCCCTACGCTACCACCGAGTTTACCATACAGGGTCCTAAAATACGCAGCAGTGTCCTGGTTCGGGGCATAAGTGTTTACAATGCAGATCTCTCCATTTTCCACCAGCCCCTTCATAACCACCATCCTGCCATCTGCCTCTGCCACAGAGCTCAGCAGCTGGAACGGGACATGTGGGGCCACCCATGTGATTACCCCTCTTGCATAGGCAGAATATGCTGCCCCTACTACTGTCCCTCTCCACTTCTTCCGTATCACTTCCAGTTTATCTTGCGTTAAATGAGTTTCTTGCAACAAGGCTATGTCCACTCTCTGTCTGCGCAGGTACATCATAAACTTGTTCCATTTCAAATAACTGTTGAGCCCCCTGACGTTCCAAGTGACTATCTTAAGGTCTCCCATGGTTCGTCTCGTTTTCCCTGGGGTGTAGGCTCTCCCCATAACACCTCCCCAACTACAACAAACCACTGCACACAACCCCTTCCCTCCCCTCTCCCCACCCTACCCCAACACCAACAAATGCCCAGCTCCATCCCTGGATCTCAGGCTCCCCCGCGTTTGGGCCTACCCTGGATCCCCAGGCCAAGACCCCAGCAGGGTGTCACCGCATCGGCGACCTAACTAAACTCTAAATGGGGGTACGAAGATTGGCCCTGTAAGGCTCCCTAACGAAGCAATAGTCACAGTGCTCACGGATCATGGTTTTCCCCAGCCTGGCAATACCAGTCAACGGGCTGCTTCAGTTACTATATCAAGTCCCATAGTCTTAAGTCCTGACACCCCCGGTGCCCACCCTGCTCGTTACTTATCTTCTCCTCCTCCTTCTCCCATCTGAACGTCCGACTCCTGGGGGCAACCCTGCCTGTCGAGCCATTCCATAGCATCTTCCGGAGTTTCAAAAAACAAGGTTCTGTTCTTGTGGAAAACTTTCAGCTTCGCCGGGTATAACAACATGTACTTGTGGCCCGTCTCTCGTAGTCTCCTCTTGACCGTCCCAAAGTTCATACGGCTCCGCTGTACCATCAGGGTATAATCCGGGTAGGCAGTTATTTTTGCTGTCCCTCTTTGGATCGTTCCACCCTTACGGAAATGTTCCAGGATTCTTTCTCTATCCCGATACTTGAGGATTTTAGCAATCATCGGCCTGGGTGGGTTTCCCGGCGGCGGCTTCCTCGTTAAAGCCCTATGCGCCATTTCCACTGAGAACCCCTGGGACAAGACTCCTCCAGCTATCTCCTGCAGCAGCATAGATTCGATAAACTCAGTGGGGTTGTGACCCTCCGCTCCCTCCGGCAAACCAACGATGCAGATATTGTTCCTCCGGGCACGTCCTTCCGCCTCCTCCGCCCTGTTCTCTAAGTTGCCCACGCGCTGCACTAGGGTGTGAAGTTCCGATTTGTGTGAAGCACAGTCCGCTGTGTTCGGGCCCACTTCCTCCTCTAGGTTCTCAGTGCGCTCCGCCAGCGACCTGACATCTTGTCGGAGAAGATTCAAGTCCTCCTGCACCGCCCCGACTTTGAGCTCCAGCACTGTTTTTAGTTCTGTCACAGCCAGTTCAAGCTTGGTCTCCCAGGCCACCTTCAGGTCAGCGATCGCAGCAAGGACCTCCTGGTTCGTGCCCATGGCGGACACGCTCCCAGCGGGGGCCCTGTCCTTACTCTTAGCTCCTTCCGGGCGGGGGGTGTCCTGGCATACTCGTCTAGCGTGGGCTGCTTGCCCTTCAGCCTTGGAGGTTTGTTTGACTTGGCGCTGCAACCAGGATTCGTAGCCTGGCCCCAACACTTGTGGCTTTCGACCCCAGCGGGGCAAACTTCTGCTATCGTCCAGGCCTAGGGGGGCCGCCCAGGAGCACCCCAAAGCTACCCCTTGGGTGCAGGAATGGATTGTGTCCACCCACGTAACGGCGTGAACCCCTTCTCCACGCTTCCTCGCAAGCTGTATGGATCACTTTGCTTATTTGTTTGGCACGGCCGCTTTTTGTAACGCCCAGGCAAGGGGGCACTATCAGTTCACTGTCCCATCCAATCCCTTACCTGTCCCACCAGAGGCAGTCTGCAGTAGCTTGCCAGTCCACTTTCTCCTTCCTTCTATTAGGGGCAATGTTCAGATGCTTGCAATGCCTCAGCACAAGGGTCTGTGCTGTTTATTCCATGGGTGATAAATGGAGGGGGTTGTTACAATGTAATGTAAGTGTTCATGTAACTGAATCGTCCTGATTCCAAATGCGGATTGTGGCCCTTTACACCTCGCCTCTGGGCCGCTTCTGAGCACCCGCTTCCGTAGGCTGAGGGACTCGCATGCAGCGCGGCGGATGCAACGCTGCAGTCCGCCGTCTCTAGTGCCCGCACAGGCCCAGCGCACGCCGCCCGCTCTCGCTATCCTGGAGAAATGCGGGGTGCTGCATTAATTTCATTGCGAGGTCTGCCTCACTCGCCAGCACGGTCGGGCCCTAGTGCCGGCCGCTCACCCTCACGGGCGGTTCTCCGAGCCCGCACTAGGCAGCGGAGGCTAACAGAGACACAGCATGACACGGCAATGCCATCTCAGAGGCGTGCGGACGCCCCACACGACCCGCTCTGCAGAAATTTATGGTCCTTTGTTCAGCGCAGCGGCCATTTTGCCTATGCCAGTCCGCGGCTCCAGGGGCTGCACTCTTTCAGATCTGCCGTTCCCTGGGCTGCATGGGTCTCATGTCTTCGGCAATTGTTCCCAGTGTCTTCATAAGCGGATGCTTATGTTCCTGGCGTCGGAAGGTTAGTGCAACTGCACTTTTTCTAAGGATAAATGAAGGATCTCCGGGAGCTTTCCCAATGGCACGTCTCTTCACATGGCCTTCAAGCCACGCCTCGGAGGACCCTCATTGGCACTGGTTCCCTCTGTAGGACAGACTTTTCTCCGTCACAGTCTCCAGTCAAGTCGTTTGTGGAGCGATAGAACTGTGAGCAACAGGAAGGCCTAAAGTCCTGTGATGTCATGGAGAAACATGATTTCCCAGACAGAAGGGAGGACTGACAGCATTGTTGCAGGGTTGCCAACGATTGTGCAGTGTCAGTGTTGATCTTAATAGCTTGTATGGTACAGTCTACTTTCTTTCTGAAGAGATCCTCTCTGTCCAAAGGGATGTCCACAGTCTTGGCTTCAACATCCGGGCGGACGTTAGTCACTGTTAATCACTTTCAACCACCATTGCCAGCGTACGACTAAACAGTTTCCCATTTGACGAAATCTGGTGTCAACAATGTCCACTGCCACAGAGATGGCGTGGTATGAAGAGGCCTCTCCTTCATGCAGAAGCTTGAATGCTGCATCTTTCTCAACAAGAATCGGGCGATTCCGAAATGGCCGCCAACACGGAATAGATGTGCCGACGTCTGCTCCTCCACCCCAGTACAAATTCGACCACCCCCTAGGGCTAGAAACTGAGGGAGTGAGCAGCAGAGGTCCCCCCGCAGTATGGAGTAACGTGTGGGAGGACAGCACAACTCCCAGAGAGGGACATATTTATGTACCCTGCTGCGCAGGAGACCAGGGAAGTTTTGCGGACTCCGCTTCCGACACTGAGAAGAGTGGAGCAGCTGTCACCCACCGAGGAAGAAGGGGTGAGGTGGGAGAAAGAAACACCACGGAGCAGAGTAAAAAGGAGCCTGGTACGGAACCGGGAACTTACAGCAGTTGGCCACCGACAAGTAACCGGCCCAGGGAGGTCATCCCCGGCCGCAGGCTCGGCAAAGCGAAAAGTGCAGAGGAGCGATGTCAGGAGGTCGAACGGGGGAAGGGAGCCGGGCACATCCCCACTGTTGGTCGGCCCCTCCAGCGGCAGGACAGAGAAGGCAGCGTGGCGGCCCAACTAAGAGCAGAAGGAGGTACCACGACGATAGTCGGTCCCGCGCACCCCCTGGAAGCACATGGAGGAGACTGCTGGGAGCCCGCGTATCCCGGTACAAAGACCAGGAAAAGCACTGTCCCTCGAACAGAAACGCAGAGGCCACAGGAACGTGAGGGGGTGGCAGCAGGAGAGCGTGCCGGCTCCATACACTGCACTAGTCAGCCCATCGGAGGGAAGCCAGCTGCAGTGAGCAGGCCAAGCGACCATCAGAGAGAAGTCGATGAGGGCAGGCCAATCTACCTCAGCCCACCCAGAAGAGCGGAGGGGACAGGCAGGCGGGCGAGAAGAGCCATTGCCTGGGAAATTTGCAAGTAAGGATAGGGGAGTGAAAGGGGAAAAGAAGAGCATTATCCGGAGGGAGCCCAGACTGTTGGAAATGGGGAGGCTTGCACAGGGCGGTGAGCCTACATCGGAGGCGAGAGGCCTGAGGGGGAGATCCGTGAAAGCAGAGGAGAGCTCAACTGCCTGCACGCCCAGACTGTAAGGACGGGGGAGGAGGGCTGCCTGTACACCGAGACTGCAAGAGTGGAAGGGGATCACCATAAGGCCCCATAGGACCACGTATAAGTCAGGGACATCAAGGCCGAACTGTAGAAGGGGCAGCACTTAACAACCTGAAAGGAGGAAGGGGAAAAGGGCCACCCGCCAAGAGAGAAGGGAAAGGCAGAAGGACCCCAGACGGCGGGTGGAGACCAGGGCTCAACGCACACAGAAGCAAGGGATAGCACACCCCCGGTACCAAAGAGGCGGGACAGTAATCAGGATTGACGTGGGAGAAGCGGAGTCTCACCCCACAGTGAGAGGAGACGGGCCCTCCTGCCACAGGCAACATAGCCAGGGGATGAATCACGGGGGGAAACATACAAAGGGGAGACACCCCCCACCGCGTAAGGCGAAGAGGAACAGGCACACACCTCAGTCCAGGAGTGCACATGAGAACAGACTGAGGTCCAGACAGGGGACCCCCCCTGGCACGGGGAAATCAGCTGACAACAGCCACAGAAGGAGGGAAGGGCACCACCAAGGAGAAGAGGAAGAGGTTAAAGCCTTAGGGCGGAGAAGGACGCTGAAAGGACGGAAAGGGAGCGCTAAGCCTGTCTAGCCGGATGCTCATTTAAAATCAGGGCCCACTCTCCCAAAGGCTCACCCTGACCCCAAGCATGCGACCTACAACCCCCAAGGGCAACCAAGGCAAAAAGCAGAATAGGGAAAGGAGGCCCACCTGCAGGAGAAACCCCAGGCACTCTCAGAACCATGTGGCCGGCGCTGGAACCAAGAGAGCAGGCGACCAAAGGGGGACTGGACCGAGCAAAGGACCAGAGAGAAACGGAGGAGGAGGAAGGCAGCACCCTGATAACAAAAAAGGACTTCTAAGGAGAGATGCTCTTACTCCAGACCTCGCTGGCGAAGACCTTCCAAGAACAGTTCCAGCTGATGAGAACGGACCTCAATGCAGCACCGGGGGAAATGAGACAGGAAGTTGGTAAGATAGGGGAGTGGACTGACATCTTGGAAAGGGGGCTACAGGAAGTGGAGAAGGAGACGATGGACAATAATAATGAGGCGATAGAGCACCTGAATACAGCAACACAACATCTGGAATTGTAACTGGAGGACATAGAGAACAGATCACGGAGAGTTAACGGAAGGATAAAGCAACTGCCAGAAACAATACAGGACAATGAGCTGAGAGGAGAGGTGCAAAAAATCTTTGCTGAACTTCTGGGGAGCGGGTGAGGGGTGAAGAATCCAGACTCAGTGGAAGTGGACCGGATCTAAACAGTAGGGAGGCTCAACAGGGGCCCCAATGCTAGACCAAGAGATGTCCTTGCAGGCTTCATGAGGTACGGACAAAAGGAGGCAGTGCTAAGGGCGGCCAGGCAGCAGGAACCGGTGCTATACAAGGGCCAAGAAATAGTACTATATCAAGACCTGGCGGGCAGTACTCCGACTAAAAAAAGACTCATGAGACCCATCCTGAAAGAATTGGCCAAGAGGGATATCAAATACAGGTGGACCTTCCCATTTGGTCTCCTGTTTGAATATGATCGAGTACAGAAACGGGTCACCTCCCCACAAGAAGCGGCAGACATACTCTACGTGAACTGGAGGAGGGCCCATCGAGAGAGGAAACCTTGTGGCCGGAGAGCAGAGCTAAATCCTGACCTTGGGAATGGTCCGTAGTGGGGGAGCACCATAGATCGAGAACCACCCTCAGAGGGCCGGCCTGAGAGGGGAAGGGGGAGATTTAAGGAATAGCGAGGGATCGGGTCGTTCCCAGACAAACCACACGAAGATATAAAAGGGGGTGGTGGACCTGAGGAATCGATACTGGGAAGGGAAACAAGAAGTATAAAACATACTGGAAACAGAAAGGGTGGATGCACCAGAGGCAAAGTGGAGAGGGAAACTTAGGCTCATTCCAAAGTTGGGGGAGAGGGGGTGAGGAGGGAAGGTGGGGAGGGGGCAGGCAGTAGGTGGTCAGGGGAAAGGGTGAAAGCACCTGAGGGAAAGGGGAAATTGGGGAGGGGATTGGAAAGTTAGGCTCATTCCAGAGTTGGGGGAGATGAGAAGGGAGAGTGTAGGGGAGAGGGGAGCAGGAGGCAGATTGGAAGGCAGAATTTGTAAGACCGAGATCAGGAAAGGGGGGTACACCTAAGACGGGAGAAACAAGGAGAAACTCCTCAGAAGAGAAAGGGAAGTTATGATACAAAGGGAAAGTGAAGGGCTCAGGGAGTGACAGAATGAGTTCAAAAGCATGACACATAATGTGAGAGGGCTTAACATCCCTCTCAAGAGGAAAAAACTTGAAAGGTTCACGAAGGCAATGGGGCCAGAGGTGCTGGCCCTTCAGGAAACCCATCTCATGAAGCAAGACCAAGGGACCAAGGGTGACTCAAATTGAGAGTGTTTGTACAGGTATTTGGGGGGGGGGGGGTTGGCATTGGTATTTAAGAATAGCCTCGACTTAAGGGAAAGGGAAATTATCAGGGATGCAGGGGGGAGATACGTAATAGTCAAGGGTGACTGTGGGGGGAGTGGACTATACAATAGTATCAGTTTATGCACCCAACAGTGGTCATGAATAATTCCGGGGTGTAGGGGGCGGGGGTGGATCTACTCAGGAAGGTGGAGGACACCGCCAAGGGATACATAATCCTAATGGGGAACCTTAACCTGGCATGGGAAAAGAGGGTAGAATTATGAAAGGGTCGCGGGGAGCAGTGGCATCCCTGCAGATGCGTGATAAGTTTGAGAGACTGAGACAGAGGGACTCTTGGAGGACGCTAAAAGGGGAGAGGGAGGGACATACCTTCCTATCCGGAGTACACGCTACCCAGTCAGGGATTGATTACATCTGGAATACAGCTAGCCTAGTGGGGAGGGTAGAAGAAGTAGAAGTGGGGCCTCTGGGGATTGCGGATCATAAGGTGGTAAAAATAAAGTTGAGCGTACCAATCTGCAAATCAGGGAGGTGGAAATGGAAGCTCCCAGGGGAGGTCCTTAGAGACCAGCTGAGGAGAGAGGAAATTGGGGATAAGGATCAGGAGTTTCTTCGAGGAGAACAAGAGTTCAAAAATGAGCCCTAACACTCGGTGGGATGCTTTCAAGGCCACTATAAGAGGGGAATTCATAGCACAAAAGGCCCAAAATGGAGAAACTGTTAAGGGTACTGTAAGACCAACTCGCAGGGGAGGTGGAGGAGGCACACCTAAAGGTAGCCGACTCCCCAATGAGAAAAGCCCTGAGGGAATATAGGGGGGGCGGTGGGACAACTGTAACTACTGAAGACCAAGAAGGCAGAAAGTGCTATGCTATTTATGAGGCAGAAATATTACGCCAAAGCAAACAAGTCGGATACCCTTCTAACTAGATTACTGAGAGAGATCCGGGGACAAAATACTACAGTGGTGGTAAAGGACGAAGGGGGACAGAGACTCACCCGAACATAGGAAATACAGGAGCGTTTAGCCAGATACTATAAGCTTCTGTACACATCGCAGAACCTGCTGTGCCAGAAGCAGACTGACTTCTTCTTGGAGACCATACAATTACCCACAATCACCTCAGAGGAACAGGAGAGCTTGGGGCAAGAAACCACAACAGAAGACATACACAGAACGATCCAGGGGCTGCCTCGGAACAAGGCTCCGGGCCCTGATGGGTATAAAGGTATAAGACTTATGCCTATATTTTAAGCCCTCACCTAGTGCAGATGTGCAATACAATTAAAACCTCGGGTTCTATTAGTGCAACAATGGAAGAAGCCAAGATCACACTCATCTCAAAAAAGACCCCCTAGAGTGCTCCTCATATAGGCCTATTGGGTTATTAACTTAGATGTGAAAATATACGCAAAAATCCTGGCAAAGAGAATGGAAGCATTGCTCCCTATGCAGGTATTTGTATTTATTATTGTTTTATATAGTGCCTTAATCCAAGGCGCTTTACAGTTAACAACAAAACACATCAAACATAGAACAGTAGAAGCAGTAACAGTAAACATGAATCAAGCCATAAAATTGGAATGTAGAACAATTTGCATGTGAGGGAGAGGAGAGTAGGGGGTGGGGAAGGAAGGAGAAGGAAAGAGTAATGAGTGAAGTGAGCTATAGAGAGAGAGGAGAGCTTAGGAGAGACAGGGAAAAATAAAGCGAAAGAACAGGGAGAAGGGAACTAGGAGGGTGAAAAGGAGAGACACGGGAAGTGTCAAGGAGGGGAGTGAAGAAGAAGTGATTTCAATGAGGAGTGGAAGGAGGAATAGGTGGAGGAGGAGCGGACAGAAAAAGGTAGGGAGTACCAGTGTAAGGGGGCAAGGAGCTGAAAGGAGCGGAAAAGAGAAGAGGCTGTTAGGCAGAAACCTGTGCAGTTCCCTCTGGGACCACTGCAAAAGATTTAGGACTACAGGTGTTTGGCAGTAAACCCACTTGGTAGCAGTCTGTACCACACAGATTCACTTGGTAGCTGTGGCTGAGCAGTCAGACTTCCCTCAAGAAAAGTTAGGCAGTATACAGAGTATTCAAAATAGGTCAAGAGAACACAGTAGAACAAGTAAACACGGACCAGGGCTTGGTGTAAAAGAGATATAATTATTTATTTAAAACCACATCTAGAAAAACACACAGGCACTAATAGTAAGCAATTCAAAAACACGGTCACTAAAAGATATACACTCCCTTAAAAGAATATTAGACAAGTCTTAAGTAAAGCCCCACTTATTTTCAGACAGCGGTGAGCGCTTAACGTAGATGGCACTAATAGTTTGTTTTAAAAAGGGAGAGAAGAGCAGAGAAGAAGTTGAAACAGATCCCAACACTTATCAGAACATAACAAGAGAAGAAGGCAAAGTAAAACCGTGAAGTTAGAGTTCAAGAGGCCGGATCCACTTTCAGAGGATCAAACGAAATGTGTCCAAGGTCACACGGTTGCAGTGCACAAAAGTCTTGTAAAGGTTAAAAAATGAGTTGGACCAAAGAAAGGGGCCAGTTAGAGGGTCAAGGCGGCCAGCCCAGTCCAGAAGGTTAAGGAGTTATTATTACCTTGTTGCAATCTTTAGAAAGGGAGGCCTGGCGGACACGGTACCTTAAAGTGGTGAGAATGCTCCAGCGGGGGCAGTTGTTCCTGGCAGCGGATGCAAGTCGGTGCTGCGTCCGGGGGAAGAAAGGATCTCGTTGTGGAGGAAGACAGGAGTCCGTTGCACTGTCAGGTACAAGGAGCGGTCCGGTGATTCGCGGTTCAGTCGTGAGTGGCTATCCGGCTGCCGGGGTGCTTAGCACGGGCAGTTCAACCACAAACCGGGCTGGGGTGCGAAGAAAGAAAGGTAAACTGGTTGTGCCCACCAGTCAGGGGAAGAAGCCTCTCCAGCCGGGTGATCTCTGTCGTCGGGAAGTGGTGAGTCGGTTCTGCAGGGCTCCACCGGTGGTTTCGTCGTGGTAGGTCGGCTCAGCTTCTCCCTCTTCGGATTCTCAGGTCCTGTGGCGACTTCTGAAGTTCCAGTCCCCAAAGACCTGCTTTTATGCAGAAAACCCCCATTCACTCAGCCTAGCTGTCACTCAAACATGCTAAGTGGTGAGCCGGCCGGCTCACCACTTGGGCCAATCACACAAGAGTGCGACCTGAGTTACCAAGGTAACTCGGTCCAAGGTGCCTAAAACCCCTCCCACACCCCCTGTGGTACCCAGACAGAGTGGCACCACTTTTGGAGGCTTCTGTGGAGAAGCCCGCCAAAAAGTGGAACAAAGGGCTCGACTTGGGTTGGAGTCACAGAAGAGAACACAAACACCATTTTAGAATCAAGTTTTGGCAAAAAATACCAACCGGAGAATTAATATTAATTAAATAAACTGGCGGTATGTTCGGGACTATGAGAATTAAATAATTAAAGTTGGTAGCCTCGAACAATGGGAAAATCCCATAGGAAAATATTCCCGGTTGAATATAATAAGTAGTTTCCACTGCCACCAGCCAAAACTCGATCAGGGGGGACGGAGACGTGCCTCCTCGACTAACAGACCCCGGGGCAATCGAATTGCCCCGACCAGTACGTCCACAATATGATGGTTTGTACTGGTTTCTGTTAATAATTTAGGACTAGTAAAGCCAATGGTGACTTTACATGCCCTGGGAGACAGTAGTCAGTCCCAGGGTATGGAGTCTATGGTGGGGTGTCACTATGACACCACTGTGTTACGGCACGGAGGGTGCTGTGTAACACACATAGGAAAAACACATGAGACCCTATGGAGTAAAGGACCCCATAGCCCATAAAACACATTACCAGTCAAAGGAATACCATAAATCATGTCCAAGAGTGGGAGAAAAAGAGTCTCACTCTTGGCAGGAGGAAAAAAACAAACTCCAGAAATCCAGCAAAGCTGCTGGGGGACTCACTAGGTTAGGAAATTCAGCCTAAAGAGAGAATTCTCCCTAACAGAGGCACAAGGTGGTGGGGGAACAGAAAGTAAGAAGAGATCAGCAGAATGAAGTGAGCGAGAGGGGGTATAGAATGAGAGGAGAGGTTATGAGGGGCAAGGTCATGAAGAGATTTAAAGACAAGACAAAGGAAATTAAATTTGAGTTGGGAGTGGAAAGGAAGCCATCATAGGTAAGAGAGTGAGTTGGAGATGGAGTCATGGGGAGAGAGTAGACAGAGGGTGTGGATGGCAGAGTGGTAGAGGGATTTGAAGAAGGCAAGATGGGAAGTGGGGAGACCGAAGAGAGAACAATAGAAAAGGTGAGAAAAGATGAGGGAGGAGATTAAAAGTTTGGTAGCATGGAAGGTGAGAGAGGGACGGACTTTACGGATGTTAAAGAGATGACAGCGACATGGCTGAGAAGTGAGGGAGATATGAGAAAAGGAAAGGGAAGAGTCAAAGTAAATGCCTAGATTACGAGCATGGTTGGAAATAGGAAAATTAAAGGGGGAAAATGGATAGAAGGAGGGGGGGGAGAGGGTAGGGTGTAAGAAGGGATGAACAAGACTTCAGTCTTGTCAATGTTAAGAGACAGATAGTGAGATGACATCCAGTCTTTAATGGCAGTAAGACAGGAAGAGAGGTTGAGATGCAAGTCTGAGGTGAAGGAAGAAAAGGAGAGGAACAGCTGGGTGTCATCAGCGTAGAAATGGTGAGAAAACTCGAAGGAGGAGATGATGGGGGCAAGGAGTGAGGTATAAAGAGAGAATAAGAAGGGTCACACTGATCAGTCGGGATTTGTGCTAGGCAGGCACAGGCTGACAATATAAGGATGGTGGCATGCATCTGGTCCCATAAAATGGTGCAAGCAAACTACAGGAACCCCAAGGTGCGCCTGGCTGTCAATGGCTCCATGTCCCAATTGGTTGAGCAAGTTAGAAGAACTGAGCAGGAGTGCCCGCTTTCCCTTCTTCTCCATGCACTATATCTCAAACCCTTACTTCAGGCAATAAGGGGGAAGGAGAAGATTCAGGGGATCCCCTTGGGAGGTGTTCAGCATAAAAGAGCGGCATTTACTTACAACATGCTGCTGTCCCTCATGGACTCCAAGACCTCGATAGAAGCCTGTGGGACCCTATTGACCAGATTCAGGCAGATAGCAGGCCTGAAAGTCAACCTAGGTAATTCGGAAGTGATGAACCTAACGTTGGGGGAGGATAGGGCCCAGAAGCTTAAATCAGCATCCCCATTCCAGTGGAGTCTGGATTAAATACCTGGGGGTCAGAATCATCCTTATCGGGATAGTATGCACCAAACTACCCTCCCACACTGAGGGCAGGATTATCAGAGATCGAAGAGCCGATGGGTCACATGGTGGGGGAGGATGGCGGGAATGAAAATGATGACACTGCCAAGGTTGCTCTATCTCTTTCAGGCGAGCCCCTTGCGAGTGCCCCAGGGGTTTTTCTGGGAATTGGGGAAGGCAACAAGGGACTTCGTTTGGGAATGAAAGAGAGCAAGGGAAAGCCGACAGCTCCTATTGACACGGAGGGGGAGGGGAGAATTAGCATTTCCCAACTTTCAACACTATAACGAGGCAGCTATACTCCGGGTGATGAATGGTTCTCACAGGGGGAAGACAAGCAATGGACGCAAATGGATAGGGCAGTGGTGCAGCATGACTTGGGGGGAGGTTCTACTGCTCCCGCGTCAGGACAGGCCCAAGCACCTATTGTTAGGCAGAATCCTGTGCAGTGCCCTTAGGGATCATTAAACACAATTAAGACTTTAGGTGGCAATACAAGTTTTACATTTGGTACAAGCCTGTACTACTAGGTTATAGTGGTAGCAGTAGCGGAGCAGCCAGGCTTATCTAAAGAGTATATGAGCAGTAGCAGAGATTACACAAAGGGACCACAATTACTGTGACTCAAGCAAACACTGACTCAAGGTTTCAGGTAAAAAATATAAGTACATTTATTTTTAAACCATTTGTTATTAACACGACACTTCTCTTAATTCAAAAACCACATGTAAAATATACTACAACTAACAAATTCACTTTGTACAGTATTATTCGAGGCAAGTACCCTGTGTTTCAATGGACCGCTCTTATGAAACAGAAAACGTTACCGTGAATACAATTGCGATCACTTTTTGACAGTTCGGTCCACTAGATAACCGCGTATCCGCGGCAAGAAATGCTACCGGGGTAAAAACACACTTAGCACCCGAAATACCCAGAGAGAGTTGGAGGCAAAAATCACAGGCAATATGTTGGTTAGGCAGACCGAATCGAAGAACACACAGACAGGAATTCAAGAGTCAAGAGGCCGGAGCCAAAGTCAAGTGACACCGGGTGCCTGTTGTCGAGGATCACACAGTCGGACAGTTGAGATTCAACCTTGCCAAGAATACTTTGATATTGTCAATGTTAGGAAGCAAAAGTTATAAGAAGGAGGGAAAAGTAAGGACAAGCCTTAAAGTACAGAAATAAGGATTTCACCCAAAATTCCTCAAACAGGACACAGTACCTTTCTCAAAGAACGAAGCTGGTGCCACAGCAGTAGTTCCTGTTGGTTTCCCGCAGACCCACGCTTTCCTGCAGCTTCAGCACAAAGAAGGACGATGAGGGGGTCACACCACACAGGGATGAGGCCGGCAGCAGCGAGAATGGATAAAAGGTGCGCTCCTTAAAAACAGGAGAGGTTCTTCAGGTGGCTATCCGGACCACTACAGCAGTGTGCAGCGATTTCGACTACGAAGGCGACCTCTGGCTGAAGAAGATGAGCTGGTTAATCCCACCAGGCTCAAGGGAAGAAGACTCTGGACTGGATCTCCTCTTAGTTGTTGAAGGGTAGATAGCTCAGGACTGCAGCAGGACTTCACTGGTACGGGGTAGTTGCAGCAGTCGACCTCTCCTCCACTTCTCGTCGGTTCCTTGTAGTTCCAGTAGCGGCTCTCTGACTTCCAGCCCAAGAGACCTGCCTTTTATGCGCAAAACCCCCATTCACACAGCCTGGCTGTCAATCACCCAGCAGGGGGGTTGTCCAGCCCGGACAACCACCTTGTCCAATCATGTCAAAGTGCGCTTTGGGTTTCCTAGGATACCCTGTGCAGGGGGTGACTACACCCCTCCCTCACATTCAGCCACCTAGACACCCAGGCGCCCTGAGGAGGGCTTCTAGGTAGAAGCCCGCCAAAAGACAGTGAACAAAGAAGGCAAACCTAGTTTGCCGCGCAAAGTAAAACACAAGAAGGAGTTTAACAAAAAGAAATGGTGAATAAATCGCACCGGAGCCAAACGAAAAAGGATTTGGTCAAGCGGGTTTAAGTCTGAGGCTAACACAATAGCCTACAATATTACCACGGTTATAAAAGATAACCGTGGTAGAAATATAGGGTAAATACCACTGCCACCAGCCATGTCTAAATGTTAAAAGATCGAAACAATGCTCTAGGAGGTACAGATAAAAAGAGTTCAGAGTTAACCCATCCAGCACTCCATGTAAGATGGTGTGTACTGGATCTGTGGGTAAATTTGACTAAGTAAAGTTAATGGTAACTTTACCCTTTTCTGGGGGACGATAGTCACCTCAGAAATGGAGTCGGGGGAGTCTGAACGACAACCCTGTGCCACTGCACAGAAGGTGCTGTGTGACACACACACAAAGAAGGAGGCTACTGTAGTGGTGTACTCCATAGCCCACAATCACAAAAACAGGTCAAAACACATAGCAAAATACAAGTTAGAGTGGGGGAAAAGCTCACACTCTTACCAAGTGGAAAGAAACAACTCCAGAGATCCAGCAAAGCTGCTGAGAGACTCGCTAGGTAAGGGAAATTAGCCATGAAATGAGAATTCTCCCTAACATCTATATAGGAGCAAAATCACCAAGGCCCTAGCAGACACCTGGGATACAGTGGTGCAGATGAACGGGATCACAACCTTCCCTTCCCCATTCAACCCGATCTTTTTCAACACCGGGTTTCAGGGGATCGAGTGAGGGGGGATGTAAGAAAATTAGAGATGTTCATGGGGGATAGCGTGAAAACATTTCCGGGATGTAAGCAGGACTTTGGAGTGGGGGAAGGGGAAAGACAGGTACGTTCAAATAAGTCATTGTGTTAGGAGTGAAGCAATCAAACAAGCCGCCACACGCTCACTATTTTTGAGAAATTCCAGGGGACGAAAGACTGGGCAAAGTGCCTGATATTAGGGCTATACAATATATTAGAACAGATCTCTACGCAGCGGAAATTGCCATATATGAACCGCTGGGAGACGATGCTAGGTAAAGAGATCTCGAGAGAGGACTGGGAAAGGTTATTGAGGAAAATACTGAAGGTGGTGTGGGCAGCACAACTGCAGGAGGCCCGTTATAAATACGTGTTGGCACTGGTGTAACAGGGGCCCCCGCAACCCCTGCGGTGCGGGGGGCCCCGCTCTCACATGTCCTGGGAGGGGGCCCCACTTGAAAAAAAAATGAAAAAAAATATTTTTTTCAAAATCTTTTTTTTTAATTTCTTTTTTAAATCACTTTGCCTTCATAAAGAAATTATTTCTGTAACAGAAATAATGTCTTTATGAAGTCAGAGTGACTTCGAAAAGAAACAATCAGCCTCATTACAAGTTTGGCTGTAGCCTTGCTGGTAAAACCGCCAGGCTGCCGCCAAACTTGCGCTTTTTTCCAGCATCCGCGAATGGGCAATTACCGGGTCATTATGGCCCCGCCGGACCTGGTAATTGCCCATTTGCGGGCAGCGGAAAAAAATGCTCCCCATTCCCATTTGATCCCCATAGGGTTCAAGGGGAATGAGGAGATCGGATGCACCGGCACCATTTATAATGGTGCCGGTGCACCCGACATGCTCTGCTCACGGGTGCCAGTTCGCCCGCCAGGTCAGACCTGGCGGGCGGGAAGGCACCCTCGAGCAGAACTCCTAGTTTGCCGGTCTGGTAACAGTACCGGCAAGCTTACCGGTACCGTTGTTACCGGACTGGCAAACTTATACTGAGGCCCAATTTCTTTATGAAGTAATAGGGCTCCTCTCAACCCCATGACGTGTGTCTTTGAGTGTATGGTGAAAGGGTGCACACAAATGTATGGGTGGCTGCCTGGGTGTGCCTGCATGGTGAAAGAGGGCACACCTAAATGTAATGATGGCTGGTGTGCATGCGTGTATATGGTGAATGGTGTTTGTGCTTGTGCGCAGGGGCGCACCAAACCTACATTTCAGGGGGCTGATGCTTCAAATGTTGGGGAGGCGCTAACTTCACGGGTGGTGGGGGAGGCAAACATTTTTGTGTGGGGGCATCTAACTTCTTTATGCATTTTAATGAGACTATTCTAGTGCAGCTTCAATGTTACAAGCAGTTAACTCTTTCCTTTAAGTGTGAAAGCACCCACTTATGAACTGTTGTGAGAATGAACGGTCTCCTGTTCTCTGTCTACACTTCCAATCACTTCCCTGCCATGAAAGTGCTAAACACACATCACAATTTCAATTGCCTAAGAGATTTGGCATTTGAATGCAGGTACTAACAGTGAAATGCTTTATGTTAGTAACTGCTTGGTCCTTGTTAACCCAGGTGCCGTTTAACATCGGTGTCCTGTTCTGTCTGGCAACTGCTTTGAAGGTCAGCCAGGTTGAGTCAACATAGCCCAAAATTACTGGGAGCGAGTGCTGCAGCCCAGTCAACTGAATATTATTAAGACCCTATTTGTGTTTAATGCCTTAATTACTTATTGGTAATCGTCATTACTCCTAGCCCTATTCTTCCTTGTCCCTGTAATTGTGTATGAGGTAGTACATGCCTCATACACAAGCACTGGGATGAGGTAGAGGTACATGGAGGTAATGCCTGATTTAGCTACCTGTATCTTCATTACTCCTAATCCCACTCTTTCTCATCCCAGTACTTACCTATGAGGCCAGGAGCCTCAAACATAAGCTCTAGGACAAGGAGGAGGGACGTTAAGGTAATTCTGGGCCAAGGAGCTGATTTTGGAGGTTGGGGTAGGGTATGGGAGGGAGAGGGCATGTGTGGGAGGTGGGATTGTGTGGTAAGTTATAATGGTTGTCCATGTCCAGGCTAAGCAGGCATGATATGTGGTATTAGTGGCTAGAGGGGCATTTTGGTGCAGCCAGTCTAGTTATTCCTCAATTTGGTATGCCTTTTTTTTTAACTGCGCATTTCTGATAAAGCAGTCCTGCTAAGTGTAATTACCTGGCTAGATTGGCATTTGGGTGCTGCCAGTCTAGCCATTTCTTACTGCAGCATTGTATATTTTTTTGAGCATCTGTGATAAAATGATACAAAAGAAGTCTATTATGACGCGCCTGTATACAAGTGATTCTTGGCGCGACAAGTAATGGAGTGAAGATAGAGGGAGTGACAAGACAAATGATCTTACTAGGCCTTGTGTCATTCAAATCGTGCAAGTGCGAGAATGAGAAATGCAAGGGAAAGGGAGGGGGGAGTGCAAGGAAGAAGGGCGGGGAAACCAGGGCTGTAATGCTCTGAGTAAGTGCAGCCAGGACAGTGCAGCTCTGGGTAGTGCAAGGAGAACAAGGGACTGTAGGGTTACAGTCCCTAAGTGCATGGTAGGCCATCGCAGTGCAAGGGTGACTGATCAAGAAAGAGCCTGGACTCAGTGAGACTCTGAGGGTAGCCAAGCAACCAGTTGGTACAGCAGACAGGTAGGTCAGCAGGGGAGGCAGAGAGCAAAAGAAGAGGAGAAGAGGAAAGTTTTGAGCTGCTTCTGGACATCAGGTGGTCCGCTAAAGTTTGAGAGGGGCAGGGAGGCCATTCCAGAGGGAGGCATCTGCAGAGGAGAGAGATCTACCACCCCCACTCTCTGCCTGAAGAAGCATCTAGCCCTTAGAGAGTTAGAGGTAGCCGGTGGAAGGGCTAGAGAAGAGAGTGTTGGTTGTAGTGTGGGCTCGACCCCAGCAAGCCTTGTGGACAATGCAAAGGGCCTTGAACTTTATTCCTGCAACCACCGAGAACCAGTGGAGAGATTTCAGGGCTGTAGAGATATGATCCCTGGGCTTGTGGCCAAGGACAAGTCTCGCTGTCCTGTTCTGGATAAGTTGCAGAGGGCGGAGAGTAGAGGAAGGCAGCTTGAGAAAGAGGCTGTTGCAGTACTCCAGCCTAGAGAGAAACAGGGATCTGGAGATAATGAGCTTCTGGGGGAAAGTGAGAAAGGGAAGAGTCCCTTTGAGGAGGAGCAGCTGGTAGGTAGTGGGACCTCTTGGCGACATCCGAGATGCGAGGAGAGAAAGAGAGAGTAGAGTCGAAGATGACACAAAAGGTTTTTTGCCTCGCAGGAAGGCGAAGGAAGAGGGCCCAAGGTGGGTGGCCAGAGTGAGAGAGGGAAAGCAGGGGCAGCAGTCCCAATGAGAAGGATCTCCATCTTAATGGCACTAATGTCGATATTGTTGGAGGTCTACCAATCCTGAATCACAGACAGTCAGGAATGAGCAAGAGATGAGAGGAGCCTGAAGGAAAGCTGAGTGCAATTCACATAACACTGAAAGTTAGAGGAGAAGGTAGAGATCAGGTGGGCCAAAGGGGCCAACTAGAGGTTGAAAAACCAGGGTAAGAGGATAGAGCTCTGGGGAATGCCACAGGAAGAGAGAGGTGTGTGATGGAAAAAAAAGAACCAAGTTGGACCTGGGAGGGGCAGTCCAAGAGGAAGGAGGTCAGCCACTTTAGACCCTGATCCGTGATGCCAAGGTTCTCACATAGTCGATTGATCAGGATGGCGTGGTTGACTGTCGAAAATCGAGGAAAGATCACGGAGGATTAGGACAGAAGGAATGCTGGAATCAAGGTTAGAGAGCAGATCATCACAGGTATTCAGGAGAGATGTTTCTGTGCCTCTGGCAGCTCTGGAGCTAGACTTATGGTCATGGAGACAACTAACAGATTCAACGTGGAGAATAAGCTGGGAGATGGCCAGCTTTTTGCCAAGAGTTTTCCCAGGAAAGGTGTGATGGAGATTGGGCGATAGTTTGCCGGACAGGTAGGATCGGCAGACTGCTTCTTGGGGAGTAGGTGCACAAGGGAGTGCTTAAGGGGAGAGGGGAACGTTACAGTGGTGAAAGAGTGATTACAGAAATTGGCCAAGGTGCAGCAAGGGTGTCAATATGGCCCTTGATGGTCCTGGAGGAGCAGGGGAGCACCTGTTTGGACGACACTTTCATGGATCGGACTTGTCTAGAAACCTTGTCAGGTGTTGTCAGAGAGAAAGAGGAGAAAGGAGGAGGAGAGGTAGAGATGGCCAAAGGGGGGCCGAGAGAGGAAGAGGGAGAGCGGAGAGGATGTCCTGAGTATTAGCTGAGAAGTGAGAGGCCAGAGCCATACAGAGGGCCTGGGAGGGAACCGGAGAGGTGGAGACCGCAACAGGATTGACCGTGTTGTTCGAGGCAGCAGAGACCCGGGCTTCAATGTGTGCTCTCTTCTTGATGAGTGTTATTGCTTCGACTGGCATTTTTTTCATCCATTCTAGGTCTGTATAAATGTGGCCTGGCATGCTTTACTGTAATTTCATAACGTGTCTACACTGGTCTAAATTGTGCAGCCAGTGGGACATGTTTTCAATGTGGCATGGCAATTTTAATAGCAAAGCATTAATGTTCCTGTGCACCATTGGTGACTTGCATATATTGGATTGGTGTTACCTTACAAAACAATTGCAACCACTCTGGCTTTTTGGCCAATTATTCTCAGAAAGTTTGCTGTATATTGCATTAAAACACATTTAGATCTTTCTCCTAATACAGTGTGCGGCATACCCTTCAGCAGCACGTTCATGCGTATTGTACAAGCGTGATAATCTAGGCCGGCCCAGAGTGTGGCACGACCGTGATTTGTTGCCGAGATGGGGGAGCCCCCCTCAGCATGGCTCGCAGGGGTCCGCCACATCTTGTGTTACGCCACTGCTTGTTGGGGTGGCATTATACACCGGCACACCTACACAGAATATACCCAGAAAGACTATTGGAGGGGCTGCAGGGATGAGGCCACGGCAGCACACATTTGGTGGGAGTTCCCAAGGATTCAGCCATTTAGGAAGGAGGTTAGTCGAGCACAGGCCCAAGCGTTTGGGGAGGGGCACAAAGGTGATTGAGTAGAAGCGTGGTTAGAAGGGGGAACCAGGGGAAGAGGCAAGGCAATGGTAATTCTGACATTGGCGGCAATGACCTTCATTGCCCAGAAGTGGAAGAGCCTGACAATCCCGACACAACAAGAATGGCTCCGGAAAATATGGGAGTTTATCGCACTGGAGTGGGCCACATACGCCATGAACGATAACCTTCAGAAATGTATGTCGGAATGGGGGGAAGACACTGAACTTTCTGAAAGGAGACTTTAGAGAGCAATGGTGCCCCCAAAGACTGAAACTTTTGGACTTGAACTTAAGCTCTCGGATAGGCCCAAACAAGAGAAAGCGACATCCAACCTGCCAATAGGATGGTGTTTGGGGGGGAGGAAGAGGAAGGGGGGAAATGTTTAACATGTTGTAAAACAAAGAGAAGTTTTAAAAAAAACAAGAAAATGGGCCCCATTTTGTACCAGACTCCCCTGTTCTAAAGTGACACAATGTTGCACTTCCCGTTCCGCTCCGATCTAAATTGACCCAAGCACACTCCTAGACACTTTCCTGGAGGCTGAATGAGCGCAATTTCATCACGCACGCACGCCTAATGGACCCGATATGGAGTGAGGGCAACTTCATCATGCACACACGACTAATGGACCCGATATGGAAGTAAATACCCGCTGTCATGATGCCTACCCCCGGGCATCTGGGCCAAGCCCAAGCAGGCATCCAGACATTCATTAAAACCTCAGCAGCCCCGGCTAGGGGCTATCTGGGTTCAGTCCTGGCACCTTAGGTGCCAGGCTCATAATAGAAATCAGTCCTGGCGCCTAAGGCGCCAGGCTCATAGTCATAACTTACCTCAGGCAGAGCATGCTGCAAATGAATCCAAGCCAACGTGAAGCCTGGAGGGGACTATTTTAATACAGGGACTATTTTTTACTCGGGTGTGGTTCTAGGGACTTCTTACCTGGGACTACTTTTGAGGCTATTTAAACCACGTCCGACCAGCAAACACGCTTCGCGTTATTCTGCATTCTACAGCGTAACGCTCACCATGCCTGCAAGCCTGCATCCAGTCTTCTGCCACGCCCGCCTCAAATCCGGAGCTCCTAGAAAAAGGGGAAAGAAGGAGAAAAGGTTAGATCACGGACATTATTTTAATTCCTTACCTGATTCTGGATCTAGCACGACTCCGAGTCTGAAAGGACATTACTTCAGCACGCGTCGCATCGCCAGCTGCAGCGCCGCGCAATACTCACCAGTCCACAGCATCTTTCGACTCGGCGCTGCCTCCATCATTTTCTTCGTTGAACTCCAATACTTGGGGGAAAAACAAAAGGAATAACAAGGTGAGCCTAGAGAGCCAACAAATACAAACACTTTTACCACCAGGCTTAAAAGATTTACCACCGGAGGCATTACCCTTCAATACTCCACATCTTCTTATGCCGCATCTATAAAGGGAGAGAAAACAACAAGTTAAACTCACGCAACTTTTACCGGACAGTGTTGGGTAATACAGACTCTTACCTGAACGCCATTAGCAGCCTCCAGACAATATTTTTAGCTGCAATTCAACAAGGGGATGCAAGAGTGAACTTCGGACATATTGAACTCTTTGAACTTTATAAACCCCGGAGTCAATATTCCTCCGGAACTCTTCCAGTACCCCAAACCAGTGAAGTAACTGGTATCTACGCGCCCCTGCATGCCACGCAGGATGGAGAGCTCATCATTTAAAAACATAAGGTGAGGATACTAATTGGGAATATCGGAGGCGACTAGCGGGGAGAACGAGAACAGTGGGGAGGGACCATCACTAAACTCCACGGGGCTAAATCCCTTTCTCCACTTGCAGGAGAATACATCTACGTGTCAAGCAGACGAGATTAGGCGGGAGAGTCCAGACTGTCATCTCTGCACTACGCTTCACGTTGGTGGTGTCATGATGCCCGCTCCCGGGGAGCCGGTTCAAGCCCTGCGTCCCCGAAAGCGGACATCCAGTCCCCAAGGAAGGACCCAGCAACCCCATATAGGGGCCCTTTGGACAGTGTCCTGGCGCCTATGGCGCCAGGCTCATTATGGAAGTGCTTGGGTGAACTTACCTGATGCAGACCATGCTGCAGGATCGCGGCCTCCTTGAGGCCTGAAAGATACTACTTTACCTGTGGGACTAATTTACCATCCGGGTGTGGTCTGGGAAGGATACATACCTGGAACTTCTTCCAAGGCTATTTAAACCCCACCCGAACAGCCACACGTGCTTCGCGTTGTTCTGCATCTAGCAGCTGGACGCTCACCGTGTCTGCTCCTGCATCCTGACTTCTGCCACGCCTGCCAGCATCCTGGATCACCTGCAAAGGAAGAGAAGAAGAGAACAGAAGAAGGAAAAGTCCTTACCTGCTAAATCCGCATCCCGGAGGCATCTCGCCGACAATCCTGAAAAGGAAGACTTTTATTTAAAAGATCATCTCGTCGATCGCTGCAGCGCCGCATTCCACTCACCTTTACAGGGCGCCTCCATGTTCAGCAGCGATCATCCGGATTCGCAGTCACGCCCCAGCGCCTAGGGAGAAAATGACCAGAACAAAAGGTGAGAGAGAGAAGGGAATAAGGAAAGCTAAATCTCCATGTTAAGACTTACCTGTTGATTCATTCCCTCTTCATTTCGGGTCCGCGCCGCATCCTGGCATTTCCGGACCCCGGCCCCTAAGGGGAAAAAAAAGACATCAGCGTTAATGAGCGAATGAAAAGACATTACCAAAAAAACGCTCATTAAAGACTTACCTGATTTCTACAAGGATTTCACCTCTCATCTCGGGTCGGTGCCTGTTCCCCGGCATTCCGTACCCCGGCCCCTATGGGGAAAAAGACACTAGCATTAGTACATTAATGCATGGACACAAGGGGAACCTCTTATCAAAAAAACGTACCTGGAAGACAAGCAAGTTTGGTTCTCACCAATCCGAAAATCCAGTGAAGTAACTGGATACCAACGCGCCCCTGCATCAGAAGCAGGATGGAGAGCTCGTCCTTCCAGACCCTAAGGTGAGACGCTACGAGGAATCACAGCAGGGTTTCGAGGAGGTTGAGAGGGGAAAGTGGGAGGCTGATTGCATTACCCCACAGACAGTTAATCCCCTATTTTCACCTACAGAAGGATACTTCTGCGAGCCAGACAAGCCAGATTTGGGGGCCCGGTCCAGTCCGTCTTCCGAACCCTGCGCATCACCTTAGAAGAGGTCACAGCAGCGCGAACCAGGCCAGCGCCTCCGTGGGAGTCAGGTGAGCATTACAGGTGGAGACTGCAGCTGTCCGGGTCCGATCGACGCCCCTTTGGGAACCAGGTGAGCGTAACACCTGCCTGCGCTCGGCATTGCAGGGCCGCTACTCAACAGTCTGTGACCAAGAGCAGCGTTGGATTTTCATTCCATCTTGGGATCCGTTGCTCCCTTGTTTACCGACCTAAGCTTGTTGTTTGGATTGCTTCGGTCTCACCATCCTCTATACACCTGGCAAATTGGTGTATTGTCCTTGGCTTGTTTACTGGATCGTCTCTGGCTTTTTTCTTTTGCTGATGTTTATAGAAATTATAAGTTACTCATCGTAGTGACTAACACACTCTTAGTCCATATACCCTTTAATCCATACTGTATGGGCGTCCCTTCCAAGGGATGGGAGACGGAACCTTTTTCACAAGAAAGAAACCTTCTTCCCCTTTAAATTTAGAGGCGCGCAGGGCGCGTCCCAGGGAGCATGCTCTGCCCTGACTCCGCCCTCCGGCGCCACACCTCAGTCCCCCTTGAAGCGTCGACAATAGATTTAACATTGCCTAATGACACCAGTATTATTAGGGGGGAGGTTGGTGGGACGTATGGAGGAAAGGGGACTATGGACTAAGAGTATGTTAGTCACTACGGTGAGTAACTTATAATTACTCTTACGTCCCGTCCCCTTTCCTCCATACTGTATGGGCAATTACAAGTGATTGTAGCCCAGAGTGGAGGGGAGACCCTCGTTAAGCAAATAGGTTCCTGAGAACCGACTGTCCGAAAGCCGCATCAGACCTAGAGCCGGCAACTAACCAGTAAACAGTAATTCTTGCAGAAAGCCGAGGGAGAGGCCCAAGTGGCCACCCTGCTTATGACTTGCCAAGGGACATGGCGCTGGAATGCGATGGTTTTGCCTTGACCCTGACTGCGTGGGCATGCATGTAGGCCGGGAGTGGCTTGTGCTGGCCCTCGTACGCTTCTTTGCTGACAGAGACCATCCAGCGGGATATGGAGGCCTGAGACGCCTGATAGCCTGGCCTCAAGCCTCCGAAAGTGAAACAGGGCGTCCGACTTGCGGAAGCCCTTGGTCCTCTCCAAGTAGAATTTTAGGGCACACCTGACATCCAGGAAGTGCAGCACTCTGTGCTTCGTGCTTGGGATCGGGAAAGAACGTAGGAAGGACTATTTCTTTGTTCAAGTGAAATACAGATGAAACAATGGGCAGAAATGCCGGGTGGGGACGCCCATATAGTATGGAGGAAAGGGGATGGGACATAAGAGTACATGGATTCTTACCTCCTCGTTATAGTTTTATATTTTGGGAACATTGAAAGGACCATCTAAGACCTGGAATTATTCTTCCTCTGGAGCACCTGCGTCACCCTGGACTTTTGGGAACCACCCTTGTGGATTATTTGCTGACCATCTGCCCTGGAACCCTCTCTCCAGTAGTTGTAGTCCTTGTGTCTCTCGGGTCAGGCCCGCAATGTATTTTCTGGTCTTTTTTCCACTCCGGAGGAACAGGTTTCCTGGCCTATGGACATCGCTTGCTTCTTATTGTTTTCCGATCATATGTCCACACTCAGGAGTGGTAATGGGAACAGGGTTTGGGGGATTGAACCAGGCCTCTTACAACTACTGATATCCCTTTTTTCCTTGGAGCGCCCGGGGTTCCTCTGTGCCACCGTCACACCCTTCTGCCCCCATGCTCTCCATGAACTTGGTAATTAAGTCTGCATGGTGGGTTGGGGAGGAAGGTCTACCATCTTCCAGGAGTTATGAAGATCTCTGGTTCATGACACAGGTTCGGCAAAGCGTTCACGGCCTTATTTGTGGTGGCGGCTGTGGACACAACCAGTTTTCCAAAGATACCCAACTGTCTCCCTTCTTTAGCTGGTGGCGCTGCACACAGAGAATAGGGGTTAGCTGAGCACTAGGGAGCCACTGCTGGGGCGTTGTCCGACACCCTACATTATTTCTCGAGTCTGTCCTTTTTGGGAGGGGCTGTGAAGGGATTCTTCATGGTACGTAGACCATCCTCCTAAATGTCGTCCAAGACTGAGATTGAGACGACAGTCTTTCTTGGTTGTTCCTCCGCTGGTATAGGAATCCTTCCTTCCCTGGTATGGATGGTACCAATTTCGTCAGCGGGGGAATCCCTGACTAGAAGATCGACAGGCTCACCATCCACCGAGATGAGGACATTAAACTCATCTATCTGTGGAAGTAGGTGCGAAGGCATCCCCAACGAGGCATCCTCGCGTATTTCAGTGTCCTGAAAATCCATAAGAGGGCAAGGGACTGGTACTGAGACACTGTGATGGCGCCAAGAAGGTGCAGGCAAAACCGGAGGGAGGTCTTGTGGGACCTAAACTGGTTGTATTAGAGGCACCCTGGACTGTAGTGTAGACATCAATGTTTGCAAGGTAGAAATATTTGCATTGAGATGGAGCAGTGACGTTGAACAGAGACAGCCGCACGAGGCGTGTGAGGTGGTTGCAAATTGGAGGTGGTTGTAAGGAGAGGTCTTCATCTTCTTCCATGGAAAAAAAACTATTTCCTGCCCCTCAGAATCTGTGTAGATGACATGCTCCAGAGTTCCTTTTCTTCAAGAGGGACCTGCGCAGGACCTGGAATAGTTGGTCAGACATATGGAGAAAGTATAAACAAGGTTTGAATAGGTTGAGTAGAAGAGGTGGTTGCAGTGGAAGACATTGCAATTGCAGTCATCTTTGACGCAGGCATCATCGATGAGACTGTAGACGAGTTGCAGTTGACAAGACGGTCATCAATGGGGCAGTCATCAATGATGTGGTGGACGCGGCCTTGGATCTTTGGGTCGACGACAGAAATTGCCATAACTGTATCGTCGCTGGAGACTTTGTCAAGAAGTGCTTCATGGATGTTGACAGTGTTATCGACATGGCCAAAGATGAGACCACCAGCCGTTTAGGGGTAGATTTTTTTTTTACGTTTCCCGTTCCACAGGGTCAACTTGAGTGTGGGATGTATAATCCTTCCTCACCTTTTAGCATGAGAACATTCTCATGAGACCTTGCATCAGGATGCCTGTACCCCTCTCTCCTGGAGTCTCTACAAGCGCTGGATACACAAATGGACATTTCAAGATGGCCGTAGATCACGCTGTGGCCCGTTCCAAGATGGCCAGCCCATACACCACCCACATAGTACATAAATCATTGGCGAGATGACGGGTCTTCTGCGTGAACCCGGAAGAGCTATTCCTCAGCGTGTCACAAAGCTCTGCCACCCTGAGCAGGAGCAAAACAAAAGAGGTGATGGCTGGAAGGTTTAGAATGAATCTTAACCTCTGGCATTGCTCTGGGCAACCCTCCAGACCATCGTTCTTCGCCTGCCAAGCCATTACAGAAGGGGAAAGACCATATGCAAATCAGGCTTGGCCCCACCCCAAAGGGGTAGTCAGCCCGAACTGCTAGGTCACATCCCTTCTGCACGAGACCCCAAGCATCCCCACACATGTTTCAGCCTTGTTGGGCGTCATCAGTGAGGAGTAGCTTGGGTCTCTTGGCAGGCGAAGAACGGTGGTCTGGAGGGTTGCCCAGAGCAACGCCAGTGGTTAAGATTCATTCTAAACCTTCCAGCCATCACCTCTTTGTTTTTGCTCTGCCACCCTGAGCAGACACTTTTCTGTGTGAGTAATTCTCCCTTTTTTGCATTTGTGCCTGGTTGCTGCAGTACATTGCCCTTCTGCTCCTCCACTCCTGTATCCTGGCCCTGCTCTTCCTTGTTCTCCTTTGCTGGACCTTGCCAGTACAATTCTGTTTGACTCAGGGATCCAGTTCCTATAACCTCTGCTGCACTTCAGCCTGCTCCTGTTCTTCCTGGACTCTTCAGCCCTCTCCTACCCTTCTGGATTCCTCATTTCAATATCTTTACAGTGTCCTTGAGAATGCCCCAGTGGAGGTTTTTCCGGAAATCCGGTTTTCCTCCCCCTATTTTTCCTTGCCTTCCGAACAGTCATCTCTCATGGAGTGTTTCCACCCCCACTCTAGTCGAGGTGGCTTCCGGGACGGACAGGCCTTACCTCTATAACTCCCAACGGAGCAGGACACAAGAGGTAAGACATGTTGGTGGCACTGTGACACTTGGAAGAGGGAGTATGCTCCTGGTGGCTGTGGTGAAGGGAGGCTCGACTCCAAATGGAAGCAATGTTTGAGGCCATGATACCCTCATCGAGCAAGTCACTAATATTCAATGACGTTCCTTGAGGGTTTCGCTGGAGAAGGAGTGACAAATGAGCAGGAGTCACATTGTGCTCTGGATACAGACAGTATATGCACTGCTCATGCTGGTCTTCCACAAACATTTTTGAAATAGCACGTGGAGTATTCCTCGAAAGGTCTCTTTTTAGCCATTTTGATCAGCCATGTTGGCAGAAGAGACAGAAGAGGCCTGTTGCCTACGAAGCTGGCCGCTGTTCGACTTGGGTGTGCTTGGGATGGTTTCTCCGAAGAGGTTCCGGAACCCTGGAGCCTACAAAGACACCAAGAATCAGAACAGATTACATGTCCAAACACTGGGAAAATTCATAAGAATCCGTTGAGTACTGTTAGAAGACTCCCAACACTTGAATGTATGGTACAAATCTGAAGTGTGTTTCTAGGGGAGGAGCCGAGGTGCATGCTCCCCACTGGATGCAGGGAAAGATGACCCAAAATGACTAAGAACACTACAGAGATTGCAGTTTTACAATGTAAATAAAGACAGTTCTGTTACCGAGGCTGTTACTGAGGATTCAGGCCATGAGGACAGGGAATATTAATACAGCATGTGAATCTATGAAAGACACAATGTAGGAGAACGCTGTGCCACTTTTTTAGATAAAAGCCTTCATGGCAACTACACAGGTACGTCTTAACACTCCCATAGTTTTGAACTTCGCCAGTCGAGTACAGGCGGCCTTTTTTGACTGCTTTTCCATTCTCCTGTTATGTTAGGTCATTTTGTCGTCCTCCCTTTCTGGCTTTCGCCAGGTGCTTCTTGTTTTCCTTCCTGCTGGCCCCTTATCAGTATCGCCTCATTCCCTGCCTCATGCTTACCTGCCATGTGGCCTGCTCGCCACCTTCTCCAGTCCTGCTTGCTGGGGACTTGTTAGCCTGCCTTGTCTTTCCTCGTCCCCCTTAATCTGCCCGACTCCTATTGTGCCCAGATCCACCTGCCTGGAACTCTTGCTATTTAACTTCACTGGACTGATTATCCAAATATCAGCATGTACCATTGTTTACTCTGTCAGTGCCATGCACTGTCTCTGCATCAGGTTAATCAGAGGAAGCAGCGCTTTGGAGAAGGGAGTTGAACCAGGAAAAAACAGATTCCACTTATTGGGGAATCCCCTGCTCGCCGTCAACAACAAACAGACCAAAGATAGAACAACACAGCTGGATCAGAGGTACCAAGACTTGTAAACCAAGGCATACAGATACGTAGCATAGGAAAGACAAGTACCCAAGTTGAATGGGCAAAATCCAATTCACAAAGGTTTAGTGCTGGGGGCTGTAATTGGGATAGTGGAGGCAGCAAAACCTCTTCGTTCTATAGCCTCGCAGTAGTGGACAGGACAATGCTACTGCTGCTAAATGTTGGACGCTTGCCCCCCCCCCCGACACAGTGGTCAAACTAAGCAAAGGTGCAAAAAGAACAATCCTTCAGAACAGGTTGATGGCTGCTTGACCCCATGGCCTTGGATTATTGAAACTTGTGCAAGGACCTTTATCAACATTTGACCGAAAGAGAGGAGTACCATCAAAGAGCAGATGCATCAGAGGTTTTGATTGAACATCAGCAGCAAATATCAAAACCCTGATCCAACAGTGCCTCCTCAAAACAGAACCCCTGCCCATGGCATGCACCACACAATCTGCTGTGACAAGGCGGATGGTAATATCTGGCCGGCAGCATCTCACAAGGTTGATAAAGCCTTCCCTCATCTTTTCTGTCGGTACATTCTCTGTCGCCTCAGAGGTGACACTACTCCGCCGCCCAAAATGATACTTGACCGGGGTACCAATTGCTCTCACATCCCACAAGGCCAGGTTAATAGACTCAACAAGCTTGCATACCATGGCGTATGCACTCTTGGTCTCCTTTTTTGGCTGCAAACAGAGACAAGACATGGTGTCCAGCCTGCATCATCAAGATCTCCAGTGACTGATGCGTGGTGAGGAGGAAATTTATTAGAAAATCCCTCCAGGAATTGCATAACTGTGGCGATCGCAAAGAAGGAGCCCTGCTCCGGGGACCTCTTGAAGACGGAACTGGCTGCCAGATATCTCTTCAACATACCAATATGCAAGCCCTTCTGGGCCAATGACAGTAGAAAATCCGAAACCAAGAAGGTGGAGCGAGTAAAATTAGCCTGATCCTCTCCCAGCACACACGGAAACCTAAGCCACATGCAGGTATAGATGGATATGGTGGCTGGTCTTCTGGCAGACAGGAGCAGATCAAGAACCGCCTCTGACAAATCTCACTCCCTATACCTCAACCTATCAACAGCCAGACATGAAGGTTCAGGCTGTGGAGGTTTGGTGCAAGAACCGACCCTCTGAGTGGGGGGAGGCGGTGGGGGGGGGGGGAGATCAGACTCCTGTGGGAGGTGCAAGGGGAGGCAGATGGCTATGTCCAGCAACTCTATGTGCACGTTCTCCAGGCCCAATCCGGAGCGATCAAGATCATCGTGGACACAAACAGGAGTAGCATCAGAGCAAAGTCCCACTTGACTGTCAAGGCATTCCCCGGAGCTCCCTGACGAGGGAATACCCTGTAGCAGAACCACTTGAACTTCCTGTTCACATTGGAAGCGAAGAAATACACTGGAGTACCTGGCAGAGCTCCCACTCAGAGGGGTCGAGGACGCAAAGTGTCCACCAGCACATTCTCCTAGACTCAAAGTTCTCCAGAGCCCAGAACCACAATCACATTCCTTCTCTGCATAGAGGAAAGGAGGCCACACCACCCAGTTTGCTGAGATAATGCCTCGCTACAGTGCTGTCTGTCAATGCCAGCACTGCCTTGCCTTTCTCAGAGGGGAGAATCGCTCTCAGCTCCAGCAAACTGATGTGCTCCCGGCACTCTATAGGGGACCACACGCTGCTCCCCATAAGGCCTTGGAGGTGAGCGCCCCAGCGTTTCAGGCAACTCCGGCCCAGGACCGTCTTGATAAACCGGAGGGACTGGAACGGCGTAACTTGAGACTTCTTGAAGTTCAAGGAGAAGCCCAAGCTGTGCAATAAGCTGCACACCCTGTACAAGTGGGCCGACACTAGGTCTGGGGAGTGTGCAAGCACAAGCCAGTCGTTCAGACAGGGAAAGACATGAAGACCTTTCCTTCTAACATGAGCCGCCACCACTGCTAGCAGCTTGGTTAAGTCCCTGGGTGCCAAAGGAAACCCAAATTGTAGGACCTGGAACCGGTAGTGACCACTACCCCACTTTGAATCTCAAGCACCTCCGGTGTCTCCTGTGGATGGCCATATGGAAGCATCTGGGAGATCTAGGGAGACAAGCCAGTCAATCCACCCCCCGTTTGATTAGAGGCTGTAGGGGATGGGCTGCCTTTCTCTGCCTGAGAGGGCATGGCCTCTTCCATCTGGGCATAGATGGCAAAGGGATTGAAACCTACCACTCCAATAGGGCTTGCCGGTCTCTGTTGCTGGACTGCTTGTCCCAGAACAGTTGCAGTTGCTTTTGAAGCTTGTAATGTTTGAATGGACTCATCGACCTTGGTGCCAAACAGGTTCATGCCATCAAACGGCATGTCCAGGAGCTTCTCTTGAACATCTGGGGTAAAGACAGAGGTCCTGAGCCAAGAGTATCGGCTCAAGTCCATACTGGTAGCTAGTGTTCTCGCCACACAGTACACGGTATCCAGACCTGACTGAAGGATCTATCGGAAGGCTTTCTTGACATCCCTAATCAGAGCCTCAAATCAATCACGCCTCTCACCTTCAGGGTTGTACACTGCAGCCTCCGTCATGACGGACCAGAGTAGGAAGGATTTGCCCACGGTACCCGAGGTGTTCACACACTCAAGACCTAGGCTGCAGGGAGGCGAAAATCATACTACCCCATGGCTTTAACCCAGAGGTATTCAAACTGTGGGGCGGTACTCCCTCCCCCCGTGGGGTGTAGCCTCATAGCCGGGGCAGCGCGGGACACCGGCCTTAGATGTAAAAATAAAAAATGATTCTTTATGAAAGGGAGGAAAGAAAAAGCGGGGCATGAGGCAGCCCTGGGCAGGTGTGGCTCGTCCATAATGGGTGAGGGGGTGTCGACAGAGTGGCCCCCTCACCCATTATGGGGGAGCAGAGGAGCAAGCCCAGGGACACACTGAGCGCTTCCTCAGCTGCTTTTTCCAGCTGAAGGAGCGCTCCTGGGCTGACTGAACCGTCAAAGGGAAACATTGTTTCCCTTTGACGGTTCAATTCCTCAGCCGCACATGCTCAACGAGCCATGCAAGGCCGGGGGCGCTTTAGTTCCCTAGCCTTGCATAGCTCATTGCAAATGCTGGCTGGGGAACGGCATGTCTGTATTAGTGAGGGGAAGCTCCTGTGCCTCGTCGCACATACAGAGTAGGCTGGAGCAGGGCATTTTAGCACCCACACTCAGGCCCATGCACGCAAGTGAAGTAAACAGCAAGTTCTTGCTTCCCGATTCCTGTTCACGATTCCTGTTCAGGAGCTGGAGCACTGGGGAGGAAACTTCAGGACCGGGGAAGAATATATGATTATGTCAACTTATGCTTGTGTTTTGAGGGAATGTATGATGTGTGCTCGTGTAATGATAAGAGTGCTAGCAATGTGAATGCTCTGTGAATGTGTGCGTTTGTGTTGGTCCGTGAAGCTGATTTTGGCGAGAGGGAAGGGGGGAGAGGAGGGTTGCACAATCCCACTACCCACCTACCAAAACAGCTCTAAGGCGCTGTGGAGCCCAGGGGAATGGAAAGGTATTTTTTTTGCTGGACATCTATCATAGATATTTCATTGTATGCATGTGATAAGCGATGTGAGGCCCAGGGGACAGGGATGGTATCTTTTTACTGGACATCCATCATAGATGTCCAGTAAAAAAATAACATGATTTCCCCGGGGCCCCTCAGCGCCATGCAAACTGTTTGGCACCACGAACTGTGGAAACTTTGGATGTTTCCTGTGGATGGGGACATGAAGTATGCGGTTTCTAGGTCCAACAACGTCAAGAAATCCCCTTTCTTCAGTTGGCCGAGCACGTGCTGCAACGTGACCATCCTGAATTTTCGGGCCTTCAGTTGCTTGAATGACGATGCCCCTCCGGAATAGACTCCGGGGCCCTGGAGCTGTTGGGTAACAAGCTATATCGCCCATTTCCGTAACATGTCTTGCATTTCTTCCAGGAGCTAAGGGATGTGCTGCTCCTGACGGGGAACTGTTGGTATACGTGGGCACCTGCGTTGGAACTCCAAGGTGTGCCCATGGGAGAGAACGTCCAGCACCCACCTGTCGGTGGTGATCTTCTTCCACTCGCCGACGAACCACATCAGCCGGGCTACCACTGGGGTGCACGAGTGGGGGCCAAACGTCTTTGTTGGTTCAGGCTTGCTTGGGCACCGGCGCCCTGTGGGCGATGGCGACGTTGACCTCTGCTACCGTAGGCCAGGGAGTGACCCCTGTAGGCTTCCTGCATAGAAGATCGGGGAGGTTGCCTGTATGATGTGGAGAATCCCTTGGATGATCTGCTCGATTTTCCCCTGCAGGAGCAAAAATCGACAAGCAATGCTGCTGAAGAGTGCCAAGGGAACCTGCCGTCTCCATATTCGTCTTTATGGCTTGAAGGGATTCTTTGAACGCCTTCCCGAACAGATTTTCGCCGAAGGGCATGTCCAGCACCTTCGCATTAACGTCCCGATGAAAGTTTGTGACCTTCAATCATCCCTGCCGTCTATGGCAGACTCCATTTACCATCTGCCGGAAACCTGTGTCGGCGTTGTCCACTGCCACTATTATGGCATGGTACGACACCACCTCCCTTTCTAGAAAGAGGGCAAGAGCTTGCATGTTCTTGTTGTTAGGGAGGAATTCCAGCTGTTAGGGAGAATTCTTTGTTAAGGCTAATTTCCCAAACCTAGTGAGTTGTTAGGCAGAAACCTGTGCAGTTCCCTTAGGGAACACTGCAAAAGATTTAAGACTACAGGTGTTGGGAGTAAACCCACTTGGTAGCAGTCTGCACCACCCAGACTTACCTGGTAGCTGTGGCTGAACAGTCAGACTTCCCTCAAGAAGAGTTAGACAGTATGCAAAGTATACACAATAGGTACCCATGCACAATAATACAAGCAAACACTGACCAGAGCTTTGGTATCAAAGTATATAATTATTTATTTAAAAACACACGGTTTGAAACACTCCAGCACTCTTATTGTAAAATATTCTAAACAGTTACTATTGTAATATATACACTCCTTTTCCTTATCAGATAAGTCACAGTAAAACACCACTTATTTTCATACAGAGGTGAGCGCTTAACTAGATGGCACTCCAATAAGTTTGTGAGAAAGGGAGGCAAAAAGACAGAATATGGAAAGGTACACCACTCTAAGATTCAGGAACACTTAGCAGGGCAGAAGAGCAAAAAGTCACTGGTGAGCCAAACTCCAAAGGCTGGGCCCACTCTTAGAGAGAGCAGAGCACAAATGCGCCCAAGATCACACAGTTACACTAGGCTTTGAAAGTCTTGCAGAGGGTTCAAAAAGAGTTTAGAGAGGCTTAGGAAAGTTTAGCCAGGGTATCCCAGGCTAACCCAGGTTCGAAAGCCGGGGACTAAATCTACCCCATACAGTCGGTAGCAAGGGAAGCCAGGCGGGACACGGTACCTTAAGTGGGAAAAATCCTCCAGCGGTGGCAGTTGTTCCTGGTAGTGGGTGCAAGTTGCGTCGTCGTCCAGGGGAAGAGAAGATCTCGACTTGGAGGAAAGATGAAGGTCGTTGCACTACCAGGGAAGAAACCAGCCGTGGAGTTTTCCGGTTAAAGGTGGTACCTTTGTTTCGCGGTCGTGGTAAAACGTGGTATCCCGGTTGCCGGGGTGCTTGGCACAGGCAAGGCGGCCACGAGGTACGTCGGGAAGGCGAAAAGACGGTGAAACTGGTTATCCCCACCAGTCAAAGGAAGGAGACTCTCCGGCGGGAGATCTCCTCTGTCGTTGGGAAAAGTGGTGAGACAGTCCAGCAGGGCTCCACCGGTGGTGGTGTCGTGGCAGGTCGGCTCAGCTTCTCCCTTGTCGGATTCTTAGGTCCTGTGGCGACTTCTGAAGTTCCAGACCCCAAAGCCCTGCTTTTATGTAGCACACTCCCATTCATTCAGCCTAGCTGTCACTCAAACATGCTAAGTGGTGAGCCGGCCGGTTCACCACTTGGGCCAATCAGGACGGAGTGCGACTTGAGTTGCCTAGGCAACTCAGTCCAGGGTGCCTAAATTCCCCTCCACCCCTCCTAAGTACCCCAGACAGGGTGGCACCACTTTGGAGGGCTTCTGTGGAGAAGCCCGCCAAAAAGTGGAACAAAGGGCTCGACTTGGGTTGGAGTCACAGAAGAGAACACAAACGCCATTTTAGTATCAAGTTTTGGCAAAAAATACCAACCGGAGAATTAATATTAATTAAATAAACCGGCGGTATGTTCGAGGCTACCGTAAATAATTAAATAAAGATAGTAGCCTAAAACAATGGGAAATCCCATAAGAAAATATTTGCGGTTGAATATAAAAAGTAGTATCCACTGCCACCAGCCAAAACTCGATTAAGGGGGACGGAGACGTGCCCCCTCGACTAACAGACCCTGGGGCAATCGAATTGTCCCAGCCAGTACGTCCACAATATGATGGTTTGTACTGGTTCTGTTCAGAATATAAGACTAGTAAAGTCAATGGTGACTTTACATGCCCTGGGAGACAGTAGTCAGTCCCAGGGTATGGAGTCTATACTGGGGGGTCACTATGACACCCTTTAAAAGACCCCATAGCCCATTAAACACATTTAGATTCAAAGAAACACACTCAAATCATGCCCAAGAGTGAGGGTAAAAGAGTCTCACTCTTGGCAGGAGAAAAAAAGAAACCCCAAAAATCCAGCAAAGCTGCTGGGGGACTCACTAGGTTAGGAAATTCAGCCTAAACAGAGAATTCTCCCTAACATGAGTCCCCCAGCAGCTTTGCTGGATTTTTGGGGTTTATTTTTTTCTACTGCTAAGAGTGAGACTCTTTTTCTCCCACTCTTAGACATGATTTGAGATATCCTTTGACTTTGTAATGTGTTTTATGGGCTATGGGGTCTTTTACTCCATAGGGTTTCATGTGGTGTTTGGTAAGTGTGTTACACAGCACCCTCAGTGCAGTAACACAGGGGTGTCATAGTGACCCCCAAACATAGACTCCATACCCTGGGACTGACTACTGTCTCCCAGGGCATGTAAAGTCATCATTGACTTTACTAGTCTCAAATTGTGAACATAACCAGTACAAACCATCATATTGTGGAAGTACTGGTAGGGGTAATTAGATTGCCCCTGCGTCTGTTTTTCGAGGGGGCACTGTGCAGTCCCCCCTCGTCGAGTTTCTCGCTGGTGGCAGTGGTTACCACGTGAAATATTCCACCAGAATATTTCCTATGGGATTTTCCCATTCATTTTAAACGCACCACTTTTTGGTGTAATGTTAAAGATACCTTTGGGTTATTTATTTAATATTTATTCCCCGGTTGGGTCTTTTTGCCAGGACTCGGTTTTAAAATGGCGTTTGTGTTCGTCTCTGTAACTCCAACCCAAGTCGAGCCCTTTGTTCCACTTTTTGGCGGGCTTCTCCACAGAAGCCTCCAAAAGTGGTGCCACTCTGTCTGGGTCTACAGGATGTGTGGGAGTGGGGTTTAGGCACCCTGGACTGAGTTGCCTCGGCAACTCAAGTCGCACTCTTGTGTGATTGGCCCAGTGTTGAGCCGCCCAGCTCACCACTTAGCATGTTTGAGTGACAGCTAGGACTGATGAATGGGGGTTTTCTGCATAAAAGCAGGGCTTTGGGGACTGGAACTTCAGAAGTCGCCACAGGACAAAAGAATCCAAAAAGGGAGAAGCTGAGCCGACCTGCAACGACAACACCACCGGTGGAGCCCTGCTGAACCGTCTCACCACTTCCCAAAAACAGAGAAGATCTTCATCCCGGAGAGTCTTCTTCCTCTGAACTGGTGGGGATAACGAGTTTGTCCTCTTTTCGCCTTGCTGGATCGTCTTGTGGTCGAATCGCCCCTGCCAAGCACCCCGGTGGCCGGATAGCCACGCTTCACCACTACCGCGAATAAAAGGGTAGTACCTTTTAACCGGGAAACTCCGCGGCTGGTTTCTTCCCTGGCAGTGCAACGAACTCCAGCTTTCCTCCACGTCGAGACCTTCTCTTCCCCTGGACGAAGCACCGACTTGCACCCGCTGCCAGGAACAACTGCCCCCGCTGGAGCTTTCTCACCATTTCAGGTACTGAGTCCCGCCTAGTCTCCCTTGCAACATACTGTTCAAGGTGTCCCGTAAATCCTTGACTTTCTATCCTGGGGTGACTTGGGACCTACTAACTAACTTTTCCTGACTCGATCCAACCCTTTTTGAACTATCTGCAAAGACTCTTTAAAAGTACTATTCAACTGTGTGATCTTGGACACATTCCGCCTTGCTCTCTCCAAGAGTGGGCCTGGCCTATGATTCTTTCTTCTCAGTAGACTCTGCCTTTTCTGACTTACTCTGGTTCTCCTAAAGTGTTGGTATTGTGAATGTTCCTAAATTCTGCCTTTTTCCCTCCCTTTTTTTTAATTACCTTATTGGAGTGCCATCTTAGGTTAAGCGCTCACCTCTGTCTGAAAATAAGTGGTGTTTTAACTAAGACTTGTTCAATAAGTGATCAGGGATGTATGGGATACATTACTCACCGTAATCGTATTTCTGATGCTTGTATCTGCTTAGATTCACATGCTGTGCATAGTCCGACATCTAGTGGAAGCTGCGGAGTATTACAGTTTGTTTTTCGAAACTCGAAAATGGGTGTCGACACAGGCGTGCCAGTAATACTATCCCTAGTGCGACGTCCACTGTACCCAAGATCCCTCACGCGTCTAGGATCCTCAGATTGTATTTTTTCTGACATGAGGAAGCATGAGGAGTAGCGTGAGTACAGATAATCCAAGCAGATAGACAGAAAGGTAAGACTACAAGCAATCATGCGCCTTCTCTCGGAGGGGAGGAAGGGTGGGTCGCATGTGAATCGAAGCAGATACAAGCATCAGAAATACGATTACGGTGAGTAATGTATCCCTTCTGAGGCTTGTGGAATCTGCTTAGATCACATGCTGTGCATAGATTAGCGAGCAGTACCAGAAGAAGGAGGTGGGATGTGAGAAGGGTCATGAGCAAACAGGTGTCTTAGAACCGCTTGTCCCACTTGTGTATCTGTCTTGGAATGAGTGTCAATGCAGTAATGCTGAGTAAAAGTGTGAATAGAGCTCCAAGTAGCTGCTTTGCAAATGGTGTCGAGGGGAACATTTCCAATGAAAGCCAGAGTGGCCCCAATGCCTCTAGTAGAGTGGGCTCTTGGCGTAAAAGGCAGAGTTTTTTCAGAAAGAGAGTAACACAGCTGTATACAGTTGATAATCCACTTCGAGATAGCGCCTTTAGAGACGCGATCTCCCTCTCTGCCTGTAGCTACGGAGACAAACAGTTGATCTGTTTTCCTTAGCGGTCTGGTTTTATTTACATAGTAGAGGACCGCCCTACGCACATCTAGGGTGTGTAGTTTCACCTCAGCCGAGCTTTGCGGGTTCTGGAAGAAAGCCGGAAGCTCGATGGACTGGTTTACATGGAACTTTGATATGAATTTAGGTGAGAACCTAGGGTGTGTGCGTAAAACCAGTTTGTCCTTGTGGATAGTAAAGAAAGGATCCTGCACTGACAGAGCCTGAATTTCACTGACCCTTCTTATAGAGGTAATGGCTACTAAGAAGGCCGTTTTATAAGTCAGGTGTTTGAGACTACTTTTATGCATGGGTTCGAAAGGGGGGCCCATGAGCTTAGCTAGCACCACATTAAGGTCCCATCCTGGCGGTGGGTTCGAAATAGGAGGGTGAAGTCTCTTTACTCCTTCCATGAAGGCTTTAACTACTGGTACTTTCCACCACGATACCTTGTTATGGGATGTGGTGTAAGCCGAGAGGGCTGCCAGGTGTACTTTCAGAGAGTTAAAAACCAATCCTGCATCCAGCAGGTGGAGCATGTATGTCACAACGTTGGAAGGAGTGCAATCAACTGGGTTGATTTGTTTATTCTGGCTCCAAATCACGAATCTCTTCCACTTGTCAAAATAACAGTGCCTTGTGTTTGGTTTCCTGGATTCTTTTAGGATGTCCATACACCTTTGAGGTAAATTGAGATGGCCAAACTCTATGACCTCAGGAGCCATGCTGCCAGGTTCATTGAGTTGGGTTCCTGGTGCACTGTTTGACCTTGTTGCTGGGACAGTAGGTTGTACCAGGCTGGGAGTTTGATGGGCTCGCACACCGCCATCCTGCGTAGGTGTGGAAACCATGGTTGTCTCGCCCACATGGGAGCAACTAGGATGAGCGTCATCGATTCCTTGTTCATCTTGTACACCACCTTCCTGATGAGAGGAGTTGGTGGAAAAGCGTACGCAAACATCCCTGACCAGTTCATCCACAGGGCGTTCCCTTGGGAGTCTGGCTGGGGGAACCTGGATGCAAATCCTGGGCATTGTTTGTTTTCGCTTGTGGCGAATAGGTCTATAGTGGGGAAACCCCACTGAGAGAAGAGATCTTCTACGATATCTCTGTGAAGGACCCATTCGTGTTCCTCTGGGAGGGAGTCTCTGCTTAGGGCATCCGCTAGGGAATTGAGCTCCCCTGGAACATGTTGTGATGACAGGAAGATGTTCCGTCTGAGTGCCCATATCCAGATTTTCTGGGCAAGCTTGGACAGATTTGGCGAACGAGTCCCTCCTTGTTTGTTCAAATAGAACATGGCTGTCGTGCTGTCCGTCCGGATCTGCACCGACAAGTTTAGCAGATGGGGCTCGAACGCCCGAAGCGCTCGGAATACTGCCAGAAGCTCTAGCAGGTTGATGTGGTTCTTGGCTACTGAGTGAGACCAGAGACCCTGAGCTGTGTGGTGGAGATGGTGAGCTCCCCACCCAGTCAGGCATGCATCTGTAGTCACCACTGCCTGTACTTCGGGATCGTAAAAGGGTTTTCCCCTTGCGAGATTCTCTCTCGTCCACCAGTGTAAGCTCTGTACGAGTGTTGGCGAAACGACCACTAGATCGTCCCACTGACCACTTGCCTGAGACCACTGTTTCGCCAACCATTCCTGCATGGGACGCATGCGCAGACGCGCGTGGGGGACCAGGTAAATGCATGACGCCATCATGCCCAGTAACCGCATTGCTTTGCGTACCGTTATTTGTTGACCTGACTGATAATGTGGAATTTGCAGTAGTATATTCCGAATTCTCTCTTCCGAAGGGAAGGTCAACCCTTTTTGAGTATCTAGGATTGCTCCTAGGAACTGTTTTGAGGTGCTTGGCACCAGACTTGACTTCTTCTCGTTGATAGAGAAGCCTAATTCGTGGAGGAGGTCGATAGTCCTCTGAATGTTTGACCTGCAAATTCCTGGGGTTTCCCCCGTTATGAGCCAGTCATCCAGATAAGGGTACACTGGGATTGCCTCCCTGCGTAGGTGTGCAGCTGCCACCGCCAGTACTTTGGTGAACACCCTTGGTGCTGAAGCTATCCCGAAGGGCAGTACCTTGAATTGGTAGTGGCGACTGTCCACCTTGAAGCGCAAGTATTTTCTGTGGGCTGGGAGCATGGAAATATGAAAATAAGCATCTTTCATATCCAAGGTTGCCATGTAATCCCCCTTTTTTAGGAGGGGGATTACCTCTTGTAGCGTGGTCATACAGAATTTTTGGTGCTTGACATACTTGTTGGCAGGCCGTAAGTCCAATACTGGGCGCATTGTTAAATCTTTCTTTGGCACAAGGAAGTAAGTTGAATAGATACCCTTGTTTACCTGGGGTCCTGGGACGAGTTCTATCGCGTCCTTTTCTAGCAGAATGGCGATCTCCTCGAGAAGGATCTTCTGATGTTCTAAGGAGTGTACTCTTTGTCGTGGAGGGTGGTTCCGGGGACGCTGCAGTAATTCTATACAATATCCTGTGGACACTGTTGACAGCACCCATCTGTCTGAGGTGATCCCTTCCCAAGCCTGGGTGAAGTTGGAAATGCGTCCCCCTACTGGGGTTGCGTGAGAAGGGACCCTGAACTGAGCGTCACTGCTTTGGTGGAGGCGTGCCACCTCCCTTGTTGGGGCTGCCTCTGCCTCTTCCACGACCTCTTTTGTTACCCTTGCTGTAACTCTGGGTAGACTGCTGGTGGTTGTTCCATTGTGTACCCTGTCCTTGGGCATAGTTGCCTCTTTGTGAATTTTGGCCGCGTGGGCGACGAAAATTACTGTTCCCCCTCTGATTAGGGGGTTTGTTGGTAAGCTGGCCAAGGGATTTGAGAGTTTCGTACTCGTCCTTGGCATTCTTAAGTGCGTCTTCGACCGCCTTCCCAAACAATAGATCGGGTTCCACCGGCTTGTCTATTAATGAAGCCTGTGTTTCTGTTTTGAACCCCGACTGCCGTAACCACGCATGTCTCTTGATAACAGTACCTTCTGCTATCCATCTTCCTGCGTTGTCCGCGGCGTCGAAAGTTGCTTTTAATATGCAACCAGACACGGCTCTCCCTTCTGCCGAGATCCGAGCCAACTGGCCCTTTAACGGTTCAGGAGCAGAGGCATGAGCGCCGCGACCTCTTCCCATTGATGGCAGTTGTAACTTGCCAATAGGGTGGTGGAGTTTGCAATCCTTGCTTGGTAGGTGGACGTTGAGGCTACCTTCCTGCCAAACCCGTATAGTCTTTTGCTCTCCTTGTCGGGAGGAGCTTCTGAGGACGATAAGGGTGTCCCAGCCCTCTTCCGAGTGTTGGTAACCACTAGGGAGTCTGGTTTAAGCTGTCCTCTTATATAAAGAGGGTCAGACTGGGCTGCCCGAAAAAGTTTTTCGACTCTGGGGTTGACGGCTCTGGTGAGGTTTGGATTCACCAGGGATGGATCTATTCTACGTTGGATGGATTTAAGGATAGGGATGGTTTGAGCGACCGGCCTCCTTTCTCCCACCAACTCTTCTGCGAAGTCCCTTTCCTCCTGTACACTGTGGGTGTCGATGTGAAAATGTTCTGCCGCGCGAGCGAGAACTTCATTAAGGAGGGGCTGGTTATCAACTGGCGAGTCGGTAACTGGGGCTTCGCTTTCTACCGGGGTATCTACTCTGTAAATTTCCTGCTCGTCTTCTACCTCCTCCAGGTCCTCATCATCCGCATAGTATTCAGTCCCGGTTTGTTCCTCCATAATTGTAAACTCCTGGTCCCCTTCAGGGAAAGGCTGTCCTTGGTATCTGGGGTGTGGAGTAGAGTAAGGCTGCACCTCGAAGGGTTCAGATCTTTCGAACCGGGCCTTTTTACTTAGGGGGATAGGATCAGAGGAGCCTGAGGGTGTGGCCCCTTGAGGGTCATACGAAAGGAAATGTTCTGGGTTCTTGTCATAAAAATCAGCTAAGGAAGACATCCTTGACATGACCCTGTCTATGTCTTCACTGGACCATTCTTTGGAACAGGGTATGGCTTTAGTAGGCAACTTAGAGGACTTCTCTAGGGTAGCCTTGCTGGATGTTGATGTCCCAGTAGATTTATGTTTGACTGTCTGCTTAGGGTGGAAGGATGGTCTTACAGGAGTGGAAGGCTGTGCTTTCCGCTGTTTCCCCCCCTCCTCGTGCGTGGAAAAATGTTTTCCCTGCCCCTTGGAGGCCTCAGAGACTTTCGACGCCTGGCGTCGAGGGTCGGGAGAGGTATTTTGTTTTGAGCGTGGGGCCTCGCTGGTGTTAACTGCGGCCTCGGTCTCTTGGAGCGCGGCCTGGGGGTGGAAGTCGTCTTCGTCCTCAGACGATCGAGCTTCCGTTAATCTAGGGAGCGAGGCACTCTTGGCAAGAGTGGATGATTGCCTTGCGTCATGCGGCGATCTCGATCGAGAGCGCCCAGAGGACACCGAGTCGGACCGTTCTATCTGTGCCTCTTTCCGAGAAGTCGACGTCGTCGAGGTTCGGTTGGACTTAGTGTGCTTAGTGTGTGTAGGGTGTGTAGCGCTTGCGTCGCCGGGGGTCTTCCCCATAGCCGCCCTGCCGGACAACCTTCCGAGGTCGGGGACCTGCGCTCGGCAGTCTTTCGACGCCGTAATGCCCTCGCCGTCCGAAAGTACGGCGTCGCTGCCATCGCTGAAGGCGCCCTCCGCTGCCATGGCTGCCTGCCTGGCGTGGTGGGCCCAACGCTTTGTCGAACGGTCCTTAAGTGTCTTAGGCTTAAACCTACTACACGCTCTGCAGTTCGCTTCGGGGTGGTCCCTCGGCAAGCAGAGATTGCACGTGGCGTGCCTGTCGACCCAAGGGTATTTGCGGTTGCACTTGGGGCAGAATTGGAAAGGGGTACCCTCCATACGCACCTTGAGGCAGTGGGCTGGTAAGTGTAGGAAATATATAAGGTGTACCTATATACTAAGAGTGAAGAGTATGTACCACCCCCCACTCTCCCTACTTGCAGGGCCGAGGCCAGCGGCCTACTAGGCCCAGGCCGAGGCCAGCGGCCTTCCGAGGCCCAGATCCGTCGTGCAGCAGCCGACGGTCGATGTCTTCTCCAGCCGTCGTCGAGTGTCGAGGGTCGACGTTGGGGTGGGGAAGGATGTCAATAAATAATTTTACTTAAATAATTAGCAAAAGTATGGCTAAGGCCAGGGAACTCCGCAAGATGCTTCCGACCAGTATGGCGGAAAAAAACAATCTGAGGATCCTAGACGCGTGAGGGATCTTGGGTACAGTGGACGTCACACTAGGGATAGTATTACTGGCACGCCTGTGTCGACGCCCATTTTCGAGTTTCGAAAAACAAACTGTAATACTCCGCAGCTTCCACTAGATGTCGGCCTATGCACAGCATGTGATCTAAGCAGATTCCACAAGCCTCAGAAATATATATGTATATATATATATATATATTAATAGTGACTGTGTTTGAACTTGCTTGCCATATTAGTGTTAGTGTATTTTACAAAGTGTGTTTTTAAATAAATAATTATATACTTTTATACCCAAGCTCTGGTCAGTGTTTGCTTGTGCTACTGTATTTTGGTACCTATCTTGTATACTCTATATAATGTCTAACTCTTCTTGAGAGAAGTCTGGCTGCTCATCCTCAGCTACCAGGTAAATCTAGGAGGTACAGACTGCTACCAATTGGGTTTACTGCCAACACCTGTAGTCATAAGCCTTTTGCAGTGGTCCCTAAGGGACCTGCACAGGTTTCTGCCTAACACCAGGATCGGGCCTAGCTTGTACCAAAGCTCCGGTCATATCAGGCCAAAATAGCCAGAATATTAGCCGCCTTGATCATGCATTGCCACCATGGAAATGACTCTCTTCCCCATGGCGTCCATCTTCTTCCCCTCGTTGCCCGAGGGAACTGATGAAGCAGGGTTAGCTGAACGTTTCCTTGCAGCAGCTGACACTACAGAGTCTGGCAACAGGTGTGACCACAACTTGGTCGTGGAGTCCGGCACCCTGTATTTCTTCTCCAACCAGCCTTGTTTGGTTGGTGCTGTGCATGGGTTTGTCACGAGGGCTAGGCCTTCCTCCCAAATGTTGTCCAAAAAGGGTACCGCCATGATTGTTTACCTCTTGGACACTCGTCGCTGATCCCTCCTCCTTGCTTTCCTCAGGCACCAGCTGGAACAGCTTGGAGGCAAAGGAGATCATTGAGTGGAACGACTCCACCTCGTCTGGTGCAGAGACTATGTGGGGCGTCCAGGTGCGGTGATTCGGTGTCTGTCAGGACAAAGTTCTCATCTTCGTCGGTTTCCGTGGCCGTCTCCATAGAAGTGTCTGTGTGTGTGTATCTGGGTCCGCTGGTGGAGTCAGGGCCCGGCGTGGTCGCGGAGGCTGATCAATAGCCTGCGGCACCACAGGTGTCAGTGCTGGAGGCAACCTCTGCTTGTTATCCGTCACTAGGGTGTGGATAGTCGACAGCATGTCCATGGAAATGGCCCTAGGATGTGGAGGGAATGATGGAGCGCTAGGCCCTGTGCCGCAGTCGTCCTCGTGGACTATAATGACAGACTCTTGGTCATCGTTGTCCGTGGACGACATGTCCATTGGTTGAATGCAAACCTTACAGGGCTGTTTTGGGGCCTCCTCGCCGCCCCCCTTTTTCCTCCATGAGGGTTTTGAACTGGGATCTGGACCAGTGTCTTCGCGCCCAGGAGTGCTTGCAGCCTATGCTGCTGCCTCAGCGGTTGTGTCGCACCTTGGAGGCAAGGATACCCTCTACGCCGTAGGAGCCACCCTCGTCGGATTGGCACCTGCTGCCGCCGTGGTCGTCACAACACATGTCGACGAAGTGATCGACAGGGACTTTGGCTGTGCCGGCTGAGCCTGCTTGGGCCGTGTGGCCTTCTTCTCTTCCGACGGCCTAGGTTTTTCTGATTTCTCTCGTAACTTGGATGGGGTGGACGACATCCTCTTTGAAGAGAAGCTCGATGGCAGGCTGGCTATGAAGGCAGGCGGGGATGATGATCGCAACCTATCCAACCTGCGATCCTCATCAGCAGCAAACCCAGTGAAATCGGACTTGTGGATCTTGGCCTCATCTTGGACCCCCACGGATGCAGCGACCTTAAAAGACTTTGAACTCTTCCCAGAGGGAGACCGCTCTTTGGAACGGCCAGTCCTGGATGACGCATGATCCTGCTCCGAGCATGGGTCAGAGGCCTTGCTCTAATTAAGCCATGCCGCCAGCCTGCTATGCCAGTCTTTCTTCGTCTTCCCTTGAGAAGCCCAGGCATATCTTGCACCCCTCCTTGTTGTGGTCCGGGTGCAGTCAGTAAGACACTGTAGATGTTTGTCCCCCATGAAGACGTTCTGAAGCCGGCATTGGGTGCAGGGCCTGAAAAGGGCCTTTCCCTCCTTTTTTTCCTCCATCATGGTCGGAGGGTCCGAAGTAGGCACAAGACGGCGTTCCAGAAACTTCGACGAACAACCGCCTTTGAGGGGCCCTCAAATTCACTGACAACGGATCCTCGCTGTCGGCAGATGGAGATGGGAGCATGTTAAAATGGATTGCTGAACTCTGACCTGGTGGGCAGAGGTTCAGGAGGCCAGCATAGTTTCTTGGAACAGGGTAACCTTCTGGACAAGCCGGACCAATCAAGGTAGCTTGGCGGCTGGCAAGACTAGGTCTCAGGAGGGTGAGAGTGACTGAAAGACCTCAATGAGCACACAGAGTAAAGGACACTTACAAATCACTCCCAGTCAGGTGTATATATATGAAAAATACAAATACATATATTCAAGGCCTTTGAGTTTGAAAGACACAAATCACAGTAATACTTAATAGACCAACACAATCCTATCTATATACATATATACAAGACCAATGGGGTCTAAAGGGTTAATACACAAATTGAGTCCACAACCTAAAGGGGAAGGAAACAGGCAGTGCAAGTAGTTAGTCCCTTCTGCATCCAACACACTCCTAAGAGGCAGTCCAATCCCTAAGAAGAGGGGAGCCTAATGCTCAAATGTACATGTAATGGAAGCGCACGCAGTACTTCAAATGGGCAAAACGGGGTCTCTTCAGGGGTCTGTAGCAACTCGGGAAGGTGGGTGAAGCGATGAAGAATAGGTTCCCACTATTTGAGGAGGGTCTCCACTTGAGGGCAGAGTCGATTCCAGGAGTTGGGAATACTTCACTAGTTCGCACTAGTAGTAGAAAGGAGTGGGGCCCCCAGGGGCCACTCGTGCCTAAAAATGGATGGGGGCACTAGGGGCCACCGGCTAGGGTTGCGATTACTCACCAACCCCCGGTGCACTCCGGACCAAACTTCGGCAGTCAAGTCCACTTCGGTTGCAGGTTCAAGTGCGGCAATTTGGCGGCTCTGCGGCTTTCAGTGACGAAGATACAGCGATTATTCCCAAACGGGACAGTAGCGATTTCTCAGCTCCTGGTGGATGGATCAGGCCAGTTTGACTGCAGCAGGCTTCAGGGGCAAGAAGGGCACAAATGCAGTGCACCTTCAAAGGTCGTCACCACGGCTGGGTGACACTAACCACATGTGCTCCAGTTCTGGCCCACTCGTCTCACTTCAGACCTGGGAACGCCAAGTGTACGAAATTAGGTGTGAGGGTGCCGTGAACACAGAGCAGGCAGTATACCAAGTTTCGAGGGCCTCCTCGAAACAGCGGTGGAGACAGAGCAAAGGTCCCGCACAAGCTGGAGACAGAGCAAAGGTCCCGCACAAGCTGGTCGGCCCACTGGTTGGTCCAGGGACACTTACGAGAAGGCTTACTTGCAGGTTTTGATGAAGGTGCCGAAAATAGTTGGTCCAACAATTCCAATGGGTTGAAGCGTCTTCACAGACCTTCTAGAACGACCAGATGCAGAGGGGTCCCATGGGACAACTGCGGGCTCAGGGTGCCAAACCTTCCAGAGAGTCACCAGCCGTTCCTCGACTCGGCTTCTTAGCTTCAGGATACTTGGATTCTATCCTTCGTTCAGTGAGAACTCCAGAGATCGACATGTTATGGGCGTTTGGGGGCTTCTGTTATCCAGAATGTCCTTTGCGCCAAAACGAAGAGGACCCAATGGGAGATCTGCTCACATACAGGCATACCATACACGGACCAATCACGGACCACTGTGGTCCCAGGCATTCACAGCACTCTAGACTCTGGCACCCAGGATGTGTATTGGGGACAGACACCCGAGCACACATCCTGGAGGCGCACACACACAAGGCATGCAGAAGCACGCGAAAGCTTGGCGTTTCACGGCAAAATGCATGCCCAAATAAGGACTGACCCGGGTTGGCTCGATCTGGGGCAGGCGAAGGGGCAAGATGGCCAAAGGACAGGACAAATAACCTTGTAGCCTGGCCATTTTGGAGCCAGGCCACCTATTTGTGCCAAACGCGGTAATTGCGGATTACCCGGCAGGAAAGGGTTAAAATTACATGAAAAAATAAGCTGCCACCAGCCCTGACACATCTGCAAATCTCCTAAAAAATACTTCGAGCGTATCTAGGGCCTTTGGAAATGTGGATGCCCTCGCCACACACTTGCGGATGACTCAGACTTTCCTTACCTTCAGGACTAACCTCAAAAAACCTCAAAAAATTGATATTGTCAAATGACTACTGATCGCCCATCTAACCGCTGCTGTATGAATATTGTATGATCTAGCCTGAACTGCCAAGTGTACTGTATTGGAAGGTACATTGTACACTTGTTACATGTTGCAGAAAAGTTGCAACATTGGAAAAGGACTAAGGGAAACAAAGTCTCCCAGTACTGACTGTCTTAAGGGCATGTCAGTTTCCCCATAAAAAGAGAGCGAAAGCCCAAAGGAGTGCAGCAAAAGGCTGGGCTCCCCTGGCAAAGTCAGCAGCAAAATAGTTGGGGGGTACACAACTGGAGGGAAAATTACACATAAATGGAAATCTTTCCTAACAGAGCACACAGGCTCCAATGAAACAAAAATTGAACTTTTCTGTGAAAAACGTGGAAAGCAGTACAAAATAGCTTGGAGAGCAATTCAAGGACTCCCAACACTGAAGCGTGCGGTACAAATCTGAAGATGGCTGACAGAGGCAGGGATTAGGGATAGGACTGTCATTGGATGGTGGCAATATGACCCAGAGGACAGTGATTGGATTAGAGGAGAAGAACAAGTTACTTCTTACCTTGTAACTTTCTTTCGATGGGATGTTCCTCCGACGTATTCCTTATCTTTGATAGATCATCTCCCAGCTTGCTGTCCTCAGAATGTTTTTTTCCAGTAGAGGGCGCTGCACGTTGACGTCCCTCGAGCCGATGTCCCTCGACGGCCTGCGTATCGGCGCCGACGTCACCACGCGTATAAATAGACTCGCGCAGCATCCGTTGCTCAGTTCCGTTTTGACATTAACAGTTGTTTTACATGAATTGGTTATTGACCTTGAAGGAGCGTAAGCTGCAACCACAAGGGAAGTATTACTGCGGGGATGGATGGGAGGGGGATAAGGAATACGTCGGAGGAACATCCCATCGAAAGAACGTTACAAGGTAAGAAGTAACTTGTTCTTCGAAGGGATTGTGTCCTCCGACGTATTCCTTATCTTTGATAGACTCCCATAGCAGTGGTGTGCAATTGGAGGTGGGAGTAAAACGCCATGTTTCCTTTCAGGAATGAACCGAATGTAATACGGCTTTGCCAAACCTAGTCTCTTGACTAGAGGAGGAATCCAGGTTGTAAAATCTTGTGAAGGTATGTGCGGACGACCATGTGGCAGCCATACATATGCATCGAACCGGAACCCCTCTTTGGAGGGCCGAGAAGGCTCCGATACACCTGGTTGAATGAGCCCTAAGATTTTGAGGAGGCTCTTTCCCTGCCAGTTTGTAGCATTCCAGGATGGCCAAAATTATCCATCTGGAAATGGTTTGTTTTGTTATCGGTAGTCCCAGCTTGTGCCCTGAGTAACCCATGAACAGTTGGTCTGCTTGCCTAATCCTAGCAAGTCTGCTGATGTAAAAGCTTAAAGCTCGCCTTGGGTCCAGCCTATGTAGCCTTTCTCCCTCTTTCCCCAGATGGGGAGGCGGATAGAATGAAGGTAAAGTAATTTTCTGAGTGATGTGGAATTTAGAAACCACCTTTGGGAGGAAATTAGGCTTCACCTGTAGGACAACCTTGTCTTTATGAAAAATGTTATGAGGGGGTTTACAAGATAGAGCTTGTAATTCGCTCACCCTTCTAGCAGATGTTAAAGCCACTAACAAGACAGTTTAAGGGTGAGAAATCTTAGCGAACAAGAGTGGAGTGGTTCGAAAGGAGTACCCATCAGGAAATTTAAGACTAAATTTAAGTCCCATAAAGGAACGTGGAAAGGTCTTGGAGGGTAGACATTAGTTAATCCCTTTAGAAATTGTATTACTAAGGGTAATTTGAAATATGAAGGCTCCTCCGCAGTGCGCTTGAAGATCGATAGCGCTGCGAGATAGCCCTTGATAGTGCCAACTTGAAGGCCTGAATTTGCCAAGTAGAGTAGAAAGGATAATACCGTTGGTGTACCACATGAAAAGGGGTCAATATTCTCTTCTCTACACTAGCTGCAAAACTTGTTCCAACGCAGCGGTATAAAGACTTTGTTGCTGGCCTTCTGGCCGCAAGCCACACTTCCATGACGTCACCAGGGAGGTCCCAATCCTTGTATCTCAACCTTTCAGAAGCCAGGCGTGAAGGTTGAGGATTCTGATGTCTGGATGGAGAACCTGACCTCCCTTCTGTGAGAGAAGTTTCTCCTGGAGTGGAAGACGAATTGGAGGGCAGATGGACATGTCCAGAAGGTCCAGGTACCACGTTCTCCTGGCCCAGTCTGGGGCCATTAGGATCATGGTTCTCCGGAATCTTCTCAACCTCCTGATCATTTGAGGAATGACAGGGACTGGTGGAAACGCGTACAGGAGTGGAAACTCCCAGTCCACTACGAACGCGTCCCCTAGAGCTCCTCTCGGGGGAAATTCCCTCAAACAAAACAGATGGCACTTTCTGTTGGTACTGGTGGCGAAGAGATCCACTTGAGGGGTTCCCCAAAGGGCGAAGATCTCCTGAAGGACTTCCTGAGCTAGTTCCCATTCGTGGGAGACTGTGCCCTGCCTGCTCAGAGCGTCCGCCGTCAAGTTCTTCTCTCCGGGTAGGTGGACTGCCGATAGAGAGATTCCTTCTTGAATTGGCCAAATCCAGAGCTGCATTGCCTCTCTGCACAGTGGTAGTGATCCTACGCCTCCTCTTTTGTTGAGGTAGTGCATGGACAGTGTGTTGTCCGTCATTATCAGGACATTTTTCTCTTGTACAGATGGCAGAAAAGCTTTCAGCGCTAGTCTGATTGCTCTCAGCCCTAACAGGTTGATGTGTAGTCTGGACTCCGATGGAGACAACGACCATTGATGGTCAAGTAGTTGGTATGGGCTCCCCACCCCGTGAGTGAGGCATCTGTGACTACTGTTATCTCCGGCCATGGTTGCCAAAACAGTTCCCCCTTCAAGATGTTTTTCTGGCAGGGCCACCACTGAAGGTCTCGAGCCACTTGGTCCGGAATCTGAAGGAGGTCTGTCATTCTCCCTGAGAATTGCGACCACTGAGTTCTCAGTGCCCACTGAAGAGATCTCATTCTCAGGCGATCCTCTGGCACAAGGAAGATGCAGGATGCCATGAGGCCTAGCAACCTCAAAAAGTCAAAGGCTGGGAGACGTTGGGCATTTTGAAACTTGGTGACCATCTGCAGAATATCTTGAGCCCTCACCTCTGGTGGCGAGGCTTTTCCCAGGGAAGTGTCCAGGACCGCTCCAATGAACTGGAGTCTCTGTGATGGTATCATCTGTGACTTCTTTAAATTGAGGGAGAAGCTCAGTTTGTGAAGGAAGTGGCAGACATAATCTAGCTGGATCTGAGCTTGTTCTGAAGATACAGCTCTGATCAGCCAATCGTCCAGGTAGGGGTAGACGTGGATCCCTTCCCTCCTTAGACTTGCAGCCACTACCGACATTAGCTTGGTGAAGACCCTCGGGGCGGAGGTCAGCCCAAATGGCAGAACTCGAAATTGATAATGAGAGCCGCCAATTGCGAACCTCTGGTATTTCCTGTGTTTGAGATGGATTGGCACATGGAAAGAAGCATCCTGAAGGTCCAGAGATACCAGCCAGTCCTGGAGCTGGAGGGCCTGAAGGATCTGAGAGAGAGTTACCATCTTGAACTTGTCCTTCCTGAGGAACTTGTTCAATTCTCGTAAGTCCAAGATAGGTCTCAGTCCTCCGTCTTTCTTCGGTATGAGAAAGTAGGGGGAGTACCAGCCCTTGTTCCTTTCCGCTACAGGTACCGGTTCTATGGCACCTTTCTCTAGCAGGTCTACAATCTCCTGCAAGAGGAGCGGATCTGGAACTTTCAGATAGCTGTTCCCCGGTGGATGACTCTGAGGGATGCGTAGAGAGGGCAGGCAGTAACCTTGGGCAACTGTCTCCAATGCCCAAGCATCTGACGTAATAGCCTGCCATTCCGTCAGATGTTGAGTTAACCTGCCCCCTTGTTTTGTGAGGAGAGTCCTCAGAGCGGTTTGGAGGCGGCTGATGCAGATGCCGAGGGTAAAGAGGCACCTGCTGCTGCTGCGGCTTTTGTGTTTTTACCCGTCCACCTCGGGTGAATTTCTTCTGACCCCTTTGAACCGGCTGTCCTCTGCCCTTTCCGAATGCGGAATAGAAGTGAAAGGACTTACCTCTCCAAGAGGTTCCTGAGGGGCGATATGGTGTCTGACGGATTGCAGCTCCTAAGGATTTTGCTGCTGCCTTAGATGTTTGTAGTTTTTCTAAACTGTCATCCGCCTTTTTACCAAACAAAGAAGAGCCGTCAAAGGGCATATTCAAGGGTCTGCTTTGCACATCTGGAGCAAAACCAGACTTTCGCAACCAAGCAAATCTCCTGGTTGTTGTACTTGCCGCCATGGCCCTGCTGATACTGTCAGCAGAATCAATGCCAGTCTGAAGGGATTCGCACATTGCGTCCTTACCATCCTTAATGATGTTGAGAAACGCTTCCCTTTCTTCTCCCTCTGGGAGGCAGTCAGCCGCTGATGAAGCACACTCCCAAAGTGTGTGGCTGAACCTTGCGAGCGTACAAGTAGCATTGATGGATTTCAAAGCCATGCTACATGCGGAAAAGACTTTTTGGCCATAGAGTTATATCTCTTATCATCCCTGTCCTGTGGAACAGTAGGGTAAGCCTATTTACTACCTGCCGAAGTAGCTGCCTGAACAACCAGACTTTCCGGAGTTGGGTGTTTGGATAAATATTCGGGGTCAGCAGAAGACACCCGATATTTAGCTGATAATTTCTTGTTAACTGTCGGGATTACCTCAGGTGTTTCCCAGTTTGCCAATATTCTCCTTTGTAATGCCGCATGAAATGGCACCACAGGATCCTCCTGTGGACCTTTGACCAAAATGTCTGTGAGATCGTCTTGCTGAAAAGCAGGTGAGGGTGTGGACCATCCCATAAACTCTATTATCCTTGCCATCAAGGTTCTATAAGGGGTTTTCAGCATGTTCCCCTGGGTCTGGTGTGGCAAATTCCACTTCTGGGGAAGTGTCCAACCCAATTGCTTCCTGTAGGGTTTCATGGAGGTTTTTCAACCTACCTTCCTCAGAGGTAAATTCCTCTGGTGCAGGAGTTGCAGATCTTTGCAACTCAAAAGGTTTTTCCTGATCCGAATCCTCCCCTTCTTCATAAATAGAAGATAAGACCCTGGAGTGATCAGGTCTTGAAAATGGTATAAATCCCATTTCCAGAGCAGAAGGAGCTAAGTTTGTCATGATTGGCTGAGAAAAAGTTGACGTCGTCGACGCGCATGTTAAAGGCTTCGAAGCCTCGAAGCCATCGAAAAATGCGTCGAGAAAGGTGGTAGAGGCCTCAATGAACTCGAGAGTATCGGGATTCTACTCGAGGTTGTCGACGACATTCTCGTGCTCGAGGCTCTGGGCATTGCCACTGGCTGTGAGGTGGCCGTGGGTTTATCCTTTCTCGGCGTCGACTCGACTGACTTGTGCGTCGAAGAACCCTTCGATAACGGCGTCGACGACGCTGATCTATGTGTCGAAGGGATCTTCGACGACGGAGTCGAAGACACAACTTTACCTTTACTCGAGGGTTTGTGACACTCTCGAGTGACTTCTTTCGCCGGGTACTGCGACTCGCGGCTTTTTGATTTTTCGGGTCTTTCACCCAGGGTATCACCCTCAGCAGTCTTTGAGGGGGTGAAGGCCGCTTTCTCGAAGACGCTTAGCATCTTTTTCCTGAATTCCTCCCACTTAGCCTGAGAGCTATGTTTTGTGGGGCAGGAGACCCTTTTTGGGGAAATGGAAGACGAGGAAGGGGATCTTCGACATCTCTTTTTTGAATGCTTAGATCTCGAAGAGTGATGGGAACTGTTTTGAGACCTAGAATGAGAATGTCTTATGGTGACGAGGAGACGAATGTCTCGACTCCGCCGAGGAAACTTTCAAAGAAGTTTTAACTGCCTTACCTCTCTCGAGCTTCCCCTTACGCTCCTTCAAAGCTTTCGCCGTCATGGACATGCAGTCCTCGCACTCCGAACAATGGTGCTCGATTCCCAGACACACAAACGGATCCTGTGAGGATCCGTCAACGACATTTTCTTTCCACAGTCTCGACATTTTTTGAAGCTGGAGCGTGGAGTCGTCAGTTCGGGTGAGGAAGCCATCGAGTACGAGTCGGTATTCACGAGGAATATATTGATATATTTGACTGAAGAACTGAGCAACGATATTCTGAGGCCCCCGAAGCGCGGAAAAACAACTGAGCAACGGACGCTGCGCGAGTCTATTTATACGCGTTGTGACGTCAGCGCCGATACGGAGGCCATCGAGGGACATCGGCTCGAGGGACGTCGACGCGCAGCGCCCTTTACTGAAAAAATAATTCCGAGGCCAGCAAGCTGGGAGATGATCTATCAAAGATAAGGAATACGTCGGAGGACACAATCCCTTCGAAATACACTTTTAAAGTGAAAGTAAAACTGTTTTTTCATTTACAGAGGATTCCCAGCCTGACGATGGAGAATATTCATGAGAATGTGAATCCATGCCTGACCCCATGCTCGAGAAATATTTATTCCCTTCACTTAAAAAAAAATCACCAGCCCGCGCTGGCCCCTGGGACTGTGCTGAGAGTAGGGTGGGAGGAGCCACGGAACTCTGGGGGAGCAGTATAGGGAGACCCATGGGATAGTGGTGGGAGCAGGGTGGGGAGAACCCAGAGACATTGGTGAGACTAGGGTGGGGAGAGCCCAGGGTCTGTGGCGGGGTGAGGGAGAGCCCACGGACTGGGTTAGGAGTGGGATAAGAGAGCCCAGAGTCTGTGATAGGACCAAGTGGGGAGGCTAGGGACTATACTGGGAGTAGGGTGCAGTAACGGCACACAATAGTTCATAGCCATTTGGACTTACTATTTATTTGGCATTTTTGGGAGGGGCAGCCTGCCCACATTTTGCTCAGGGGGGGATGGACCCAGACCAAGGATGTTTGAAGGCTACTGTTCTAACCTCTTGCTTTCCCTGTCAAGGGTCAAGGATGGAAAAAACAAGAGTTTTAGCTGCACAATAGTGGCCTAGACTACCAAACTTTCCAGTGATGCATGGGCGGAAAGAAATCAAGGGTCCGAAAGTGGCAGCCTGTGCTTTTTTGCCAGGTCACAGTTAACAGTGATTACACTGATGCTGGGATGCCACTGAGTTTAAGAACTGGCGCGTCAACTGCCTGACTGAAAGGCAGTAGCTCTCCTTTTTCAGGCCCTCGTCATGGATGTCAGTTAGCTCATATTGACTCTTCAGGCATAAATTGGCAAATAAAATCAAGGTGTAGCCACCTTGGCCATCAGGCGCATAAAACGCAGTCTGTGGCTTGCCTGGAGTAGCCGTAGGGAGCATGGCAACCTTCGGTGAGGTGTCCAGGCTACTTGACTCTTACAAGTCGTTCAACAGAGCCACTAGGTATTCCTGTTCAACCTAAAATTCCTCAGGAAAGCAGCTCACCACCCTTGGAGGGAGGGGTTCTAGTCTGAAGGAGACAGGGTTGCCTTCCTCTTCATGAATGTCCTCCAAATTGGACATGCATGTACTTCTGCGGAGCGGGTGGAAATCCCCCATGACTCTGGCTACGTCGGCTGGCGGGGCTGTGCGAGGGGCTACTGAGGTTAGATGACTGATGTACAAAGATGGAATGGGATGACCATTTGATGGGATCCAGTCGCTGCTTGTTAGGGAGAATTCTCATTCTATGGGTAATTTCCCTTACCTATAGAGTCCCTCAGCAGCTTTGCTGGATTTGAAGGGTTTTGTTTTTCTCCTGCTAAGAGCGAGACTCTTTCCCACTCTTGGGCATATTTTCTATGTGTGTTCTAGGCTATTATTTGTGTTTAATGTCTATGGGGTTTATCTCACCCTCATAGGAACCATCTTTATACACATGTGATAACCAGCACCCTCAGTGCAGTGACAAAGGGGTGTCATAGTGACCCCCAAACAGACTCCATACCCTGGGACTGACTACTGTCTCCCAGGGCATGTAAAGTCCCCATTGACTTTACTAGTCCATTTTTATGAACTAAACCAGTACAACCCATCTTACTATGGAGGTACTGGGAAGGGTTAATAGTTTTTCCCTGGTGTTCATTTTCGAGAGGGTACCGTACAGTCCCTCTCTCAAAAATTTCTGGCTGGTGGCAGTGGTTACTACCAAAAATATTCCACCGCGAATATTTCCCTATGGGATTTTCCCATTGTTCGAGGCTACCACATTTACTGACAGCCTCCAACATACCGCCGGTTTATTCTTATATTAACTTTACTCTGGTAGGTTTTATTTGCCAGAACCTTTATATAAATTCTTTCTAGTGTCTTTCTCTAAACTCCTAACCCAGATCCTTTGTTCGTCCTTTGGGCGGGCTTCTACCAAGAAGCCCTCCTTTCGGCACCACTGAGTCTGGGGTGGGTCCACTGTGTGGGAGGGGGAGTAGGACCCCTGGACAGGGTTGCCGCAGAAACCCATGTCGCACTCTGCCCTGATAGGCTAGAGGGTCTCCCGCCAAGATGACCACTCCACTGTGTGAGTGACAGCTAGGCTGTATGAATGGGGATCTTTTTGCATAAAAGCAGGGTCCTGAAGACTGGAAGAGCAAGACATTGCCACTGGAACTAAGAAGCCAAAGAGGAGAGAAGCCAAAGACATCTGCAACGACTGAACCACCGGTGAAGCCCTGCTGCAGCGTCTCACCACTTTTCTCCACACGACGAGAGAAAATCTTCATCTGCAAGAGCCTTCTTCCCTTCAGCTGGTGGGGCCAACCAGTTTGCCAATTGCCTTCCTGTACCTGCCCTGGTCGAATCGCCAGTACCCTGTACTCGGACACCAGATAGCCAGGCACCCGTCCACCCGGACCGCGATTTAAAGGAGCATACCTTTTATTCGTTGAGCAGCACCGCGGATGGTTTCATCCCTGGGTAGTGCAGTAACTCGAACCTTCCTCCACGACGAGAGCGTCTCTTCTTCTGCTGGATCTCCCGAACTGCAGGAACTACCAGGAACAACCGCCACCGCAGGAGCCTCTTCTCCATTTTAAGGTACTTTGTTCTGCCAGGCCTCCCTTTTCGCGTGGTAGTGCTAAAGGTGTTTTAAATCCTTTACCTACCTGTTGGGTTGGCCACCCCTATCGTCTAACATTGTCTTTCACCTTCTGCATCCACCTTTTTGAATCGTTTAACAAAGACTTAACTGCAGCTACAAGAACATTTTGCTCCTGGGCTCTTTGGCCTGTACCACTGACTCTGGCACAGGCCTATTGACTCTGGCTGAATTAGTTATAACTGCCTTTTCTGGATTGCTTCTCAACTAGAACTGTGTTGGTACACCTAATTCTTATAACTGTCACGCTCACCTGGTCTCCACAGAGGCGTGCTCGTGCTCGAAGGGTGATGTCTGCACTGGTGTTGCTCTGCTTAACTGAGGGTCCTAGCTCGCGTCTTCCCTTCGTTCTTGCCTCAGGAGATGTTTGTCTGCAAGTCGAAACAAGATATTATCCAATTGAATGGAGCTGGTTTTGGTTTTCCCCTTCTTCCGAATTTCCCTTCTCTTCTCTTCCTCTGGCTCACCTTGGTTTTTTAATGGGTGAGCTCTCCGTCCTGCACACTCTGGCAGGGGCGCGGTTTCAAAGTCTTTCCAGGATCTAGTTACTTCACTGATCCGATGGAGATTGCTGAAGTGGAAAGGCCGGAGTAAGCAAGTAAGTCTCTATTCCAATAACTCCTTGAAATAGCTGCCTTAAGTCTTTCTGCTCGAGATATCTAATGTTCGTTCTGGTCTTTCAGGTGCGGCTTTAAGCGGCTTTCGGATGATGGATGACTCCCGACGATGATGAGCAGGATTCCAGCTGATAAGTATAGCGCTGTGCGGGGCGCGCTAATTGTTCGCTATATTTAGCTTTCCTTGCTGTGTGCGACTAACCTGCTTTGGCTGTTCTGTTCGGCAGATGCGGCGCAGTTCCAGGAAGAAGATGGAAGAGCCGCTTGACGGTTTGAGTTGCGGCGCGATGCTGGAATGATGAAGAAATGCTCAATGGAGTTCCTAGAGGTGGCCGATTTCAGCTGAGTAGCTACCCGAGAGGGTACCTTCAGTTATGCTCTTCTACAGATGCGGCGGTCCGTGGGTAAGCAGAAGGCGAGATCAGGATGTTCTGCAGGTAAGGCCTTCAATGCGTTTCTAACTCCTGTTCTTCTCATTTCTCAGGTGCGGATGGAAAGAAGACTCTGGACGGGCGTGGTCGAAGCAAGAGCTGAGCTGACACGGTGAGCGTTACGCTGCAGGAGTGCAGAATAACGCAAAGCGTGTTCAATTTGCAGGGTGCGGTTTAAATAGCCTTGCAATTAGTCCCATGAAAATAGTCCCCCTTAACCGTATCCTGTCTCCAGGTAAAGTAGTCCCAAGCCACACACTGTACTGAATGGCTCAGCCTCTCAGAGCCAAGTATATGGCCCATGTATTTAGCACCTACCATGAGCCTGGCGCCAGGACTGAGTCCAGGTGAGCCTAGCTGGGGCCTGAGAAGTCCCCAAAGAAGCCAAAGTCATGGATGGGCTCACCAGTTTCAGGGTTTTGGGAGCATGCACCATGACAATAACCAGCTTTTCCTTCCCACTTTTAAAACTTGTGAAGTGCCATTTTGCTCAGTTTTCATTTAAGTATTCTCTATGCTAAAGTACTGCCTTGACTAAACTTGTTCACAAACTTATGCTAGGGTGCCTAAGAATATATTCCTGTATAACTTGTGCTTTCCCTCCCTTATGAGAAATTGCTAGAGTGCCATTTGTGTTTGGTTTTCCCTGTGCCGTTTTGCTCAGTTTTCACTCTTGCTCAAACTTGTCTACAATTTAACTAGAGAGTAGTGTATACCTTTCTTGACTGATTTTAACTTGCTTTATTAACTGTGATTAATGTGTTGAACTAGAAGTGTGTAAAATAAATATATGGGATACATTACTCACCGTAATCGTATTTCTGATGCTTGTATCTGCTTAGATTCACATGCTGTGCATAGGCCGACATCTAGTGGAAGCTGCGGAGTATTACAGTTTGTTTTTCGAAACTCGAAAATGGGCGTCGACACAGGCGTGCCAGTAATACTATCCCTAGTGTGACGTCCACTATACCCAAGATCCCTCACGCGTCTAGGATCCTCAGATTGTATTTTTTCTGACATGAGGAAGCATGAGGAGTAGCGTGAGTACAGATAATCCAAGCAGATAGACAGAAAGGTAAGACTACAAGCAATCATGCGCCTTCTCTCGGAGGGGAGGAAGGGTGGGTCGCATGTGAATCTAAGCAGATACAAGCATCAGAAATACGATTACGGTGAGTAATGTATCCCTTCTGAGGCTTGTGGAATCTGCTTAGATCACATGCTGTGCATAGATTAGCGAGCAGTACCAGAAGAAGGAGGTGGGATGTGAGAAGGGTCATGAGCAAACAGGTGTCTTAGAACCGCTTGTCCCACTTGTGTATCTGTCTTGGAATGAGTGTCAATGCAGTAATGCTGAGTAAAAGTGTGAATAGAGCTCCAAGTAGCTGCTTTGCAAATGGTGTCGAGGGGAACATTTGCAATGAAAGCCAGAGTGGCCCCAATGCCTCTAGTAGAGTGGGCCCTTGGCGTAAAAGGCAGAGTTCTTTCAGAATGAGAGTAACACAGCTGTATACAGTTGATAATCCACTTCGAGATAGCGCCTTTAGAGACGCGATCTCCCTCTCTGTCTGTAGCTACGGAGACAAACAGTTGATCTGTTTTCCTTAGCGGTCTGGTTTTATTTATATAGTAGAGGACCGCCCTACGCACATCTAGGGTGTGTAGTTTCACCTCAGCCGAGCTTTGCGGGTTCTGGAAGAAAGCCGGAAGCTCGATGGACTGGTTTACATGGAACTTTGATATAAATTTAGGTGAGAACCTAGGGTGTGTGCGTAAAACCAGTTTGTCTTTGTGGATAGTAAAGAACGGATCCTGCACTGACAGAGCCTGAATTTCACTGACCCTTCTTATAGAGGTAATGGCTACTAAGAAGGCCGTTTTATAAGTCAGGTGTTTGAGACTACTTTTATGCATGGGTTCGAAAGGGGGGCCCATGAGCTTAGCTAGCACCACATTAAGGTCCCATCCTGGCGGTGGGTTTGAAATAGGAGGGTGAAGTCTCTTTACTCCTTCCATGAAGGCTTTAACTACTGGTACTTTCCACCACGACACCTTGTTATGGGATGTGGTGTAAGGCGAGAGGGCTGCCAGGTGTACTTTCAGAGAGTTAAAAACCAATCCTGCATCGAGCAGGTGGAGCATGTATGTCACGACGTTGGAAGGAGTGCAATCAACAGGGTTGATTTGTTTATTCTGGCACCAAATAACGAATCTCTTCCACTTGTCAAAGTAACAGTGCCTTGTGTTTGGTTTCCTGGATTCTTTTAGGATGTCCATACACCTCTGTGGTAAATTGAGATGTCCAAACTCTATGACCTCAGGAGCCATGCTGCCAGGTTCATTGAGTTGGGTTGCTGGTGCATGTTTTGACCTTGTTGCTGGGACAGTAGGTTGTACCAGGCTGGAAGTTTGATGGGCTCGCACACCGCCATCCTGCGTAGGTGTGGAAACCATGGTTGTCTCGCCCACATGGGAGCAACTAGGATGAGCGTCATCGATTCCTTGTTCATCTTGTACACCACCTTCTTGATGAGAGGAGTTGGTGGAAAAGCGTACGCAAACATCCCTGACCAGTTCATCCACAGGGCGTTCCCTTGGGAGTCTGGCTGGGGGAACCTGGATGCAAATCCTGGGCATTGTTTGTTTTCGCTTGTGGCGAATAAGTCTATAGTGGGGAAACCCCACCGAGAGAAGAGATCTTCTACGATCTCTCTGTGAAGTACCCATTCGTGTTCTTCTGGGAGGGAGTCTCTGCTTAGAGCATCCGCTAGGGAATTGAGCTCCCCTGGAACATGTTGCGATGACAGGAAGATGTTCCGTCTGAGTGCCCATATCCAGATTTTCTGGGCAAGCTTGGACAGATTTGGCGAACGAGTCCCTCCTTGCTTGTTCAGATAGAACATGGCTGTCGTGCTGTCCGTCCGGATCTGCACCGACAGGTTTAGTAGATGGGGCTCGAACGCCCGAAGCGCTCGGAATACTGCCAGAAGCTCTAGCAGGTTGATGTGGTTCTTGGCTACTGAGTGAGACCAGAGACCCTGAGCTGTGTGGTGGAGATGGTGAGCTCCCCACCCAGTCAGGCATGCATCTGTAGTCACCACTGCCTGTATTTCGGGATCGTAAAAGGGTTTTCCCCTTGCGAGATTCTCTCTTGTCCACCAGTGTAGGCTCTGTACAAGTGTTGGCGAAACGACCACTAGATCGTCCCACTGACCACTTGCCTGAGACCACTGTTTCACCAACCATTCCTGCATGGGACGCATGCGCAGTCGCGCGTGGGGGACCAGGTAAATGCATGACGCCATCATGCCCAGTAACCGCATTGCTTTGCGTACCGTTATTTGTTGACCGGACTGATAATGTGGAATTTGCAGTAGTATATTCCGAATTCTTTCTTCCGAAGGGAAGGTCAACCCTTCCTGAGTATCTAGGATTGCTCCTAGGAACTGTTTTGAGGTGCTTGGCACCAGGCTTGACTTCTTCTCATTGATTGAGAACCCTAATTCGTGGAGGAGGTCGATAGTCCTTTGAATGTTTGTCCTGCAAATTCCTGGGGTTTCCCCCGTTATGAGCCAGTCGTCCAGATAAGGGTACACTGGGATTGCCTCCCTGCGTAGGTGTGCCGCTGCCACCGCCAGTACCTTGGTAAATACCCTTGGTGCTGAAGCTATCCCGAAGGGCAGTACCTTGAATTGGTAGTGGCGACTGTCCACCTTGAAGCGCAAGTACTTTCTGTGCACCGGGAGCATGGAAATATGAAAATAAGCATCTTTCATATCCCAGGTTGCCATGTAATCCCCCTTTTTTAGGAGGGGGATTACCTCTTGTAACGTGGTCATACGGAATTTTTGGGGCTTGACATACTTGTTGGCAGGCCGTAGGTCCAATACTGGGCGCTTTGTCAAATCTTTCTTTGGCACAAGGAAGTAAGTTGAATAGATACCCTTGTTTACCTGGTGTCCTGGGACGAGTTCTATCGCGTCCTTTTCTAGCAGAATGGCGATCTCCTCGAGAAGGATTTTCTGATGTTCTAGGGAGTGTACTTTTTTGTCGTGGAGGATGGTTCCGGGGACGCTGCAGTAATTCTATACAATATCCTGTGGACACTGTTGACAGCACCCATCTGTCTGAGGTGATCCCTTCCCAAGCCTGGGTGAAGTTGGAAATGCGTCCCCCTACTGGGGTTGCGTGAGAAGGGACCCTGAACTGAGCGTCACTGCTTTGGTGGAGGCGTGCCACCTCCCTTGTTGGGGCTGCCTCTGCCTCTCCCACGACCTCTTTTGTTACCCCTGCCGTAACTTTGGGTAGACTGCTGGCTGTTGTTCCACTGTGTACCCTGTCCCTGGGCATAGTTGCCTCTGTGAATTTTGGCCGCGTGGGCGACGAAAATTACTGTTCCCCCTCTGGTTAGGGGGTTTGTTGGTTAGTTGGCCAAGGGATTTAAGTGTTTCGTATTCGTCCTTGGCGTTTTTCAGTGCGTCTTCGACCGCTTTCCCAAACAATAGATCGGGTTCCACCGGCTTGTCTATTAATGAAGCCTGAGTTTCTGTTTTGAACCCCGACTGCCGTAACCACGCATGTCTCTTGATAACAGTACCATCTGCTATCAATCTCCCTGCGTTGTCCGCGGCGTCGAAAGTTGCTTTCAATATGCAACCAGACACGGCTCTCCCTTCTGCCTAGATCCGAGCCAATTGGCCCTTTAACGGTTCAGGAGCAGAGGCTATGAGTGCCGCGACCTCTTCCCATTGATGGCAGTTGTAGCTGGCCAACAGGGTGGTGGAGTTAGCAATCCTTGCTTGGTAGGCGGACGTTGAGGCTACCTTCCTGCCAAACCCGTAAAGTTTCTTGCTCTCCTTGTCGGGAGGAGCTTCTGACGAAGATAAGGGTGTTCCAGCCCTCTTCCGAGTGTTGGTAACAACTAGGGAGTCTGGTTTAAGATGTCCTCTTATATAGAGAGGGTCAGACTGGGCTGCCCGGAAAAGTTTTTCGACCCTGGGGTTGACTGCTCTGGTGAGGTTTGGGTTCACCAGGGACGGATCTATTCTTCGTTGGATAGATTCAAGGATAGGGATGGTCTGAGCGACCGGCCTCCTCTCTCCCACCAACTCTTCTGCGAAGTCCCTTTCCTCTAGTACACCGTGGGTGTCGATGTGAAAATGTTCTGCCGCGCGAGCGAGAACCTCATTAAGGAGGGGCTGGTTATCGACTGGCGAGTCGGTAACTGGGGCTTCGTTCTCTACCGGGGAATCTACTCTGTAAATTTACTGCTCATCTTCTCCCTCCCCCTGGTCCTCATCATCCGCATAGTATTCCGTCCCGGTTTGTTCCTCCATAATTCCAAACTCCTGGTCCCCCTCAGGGAAGGGCTCTCCTTGGTACCTGGGGTGTGGAGTAGAGTATGGAGTAGAGTAAGGCTGTACCTCGAAGGGTTCAGGTCCTTCGAACCGGGCCCTTTTACTTAGGGGGATGGGATCAGTGGAACCTGAGGGTGTGGCCCCCTGAGGGTCATACGAGAGGAAATGCCCTGGATTCTTGTCGTAAAAATCAGCCAAGGAAGACATCCTTGACATGACCCTGTCTATGTCTTCGCTGGACCATTCTTTGGAGCAGGGGATGACTTTAGTAGGCAATTTAGGGGACTTATCAAGGGTACCCTTGCTGGAAGTTGATCTCTCAGTAGACTTGTATTTGTTTGTCTGCTTAGGGGGGAAGGATGGTCTTACAGGAGTGGAAGAATGTGCTTTCCGCTGTTTCCCCCCCTCCCCGTGCGTGGAAAAATGTTTTCCCTGTCCCTTGGAGGCCCCGGGGACTTTCGACGCCTGGCGTCGAGGATCGGGAGAGGTATCTGTGTCTTTCGAGCGTGGGGCCTCGCTGGTGTTAACTGCGGGCTCCGTCTCTTGGAGCGCGGCCTGGGGGTAGAAGTCGTCTTCGTCCTCCGACGATCGAACTTCCATTAGTCTAGGGAGCGAGGCACTCTTGGCAAGAGTGGATGATTGCCTTGCGTCATGAGGCGATCTCGATCGAGAGCGCCCAGAGGACACCGAGTCGGACCGTTCTATCTGTGCCTCTTTCCGAGAAGTCGACGTCGTCGAGGTTCGGTTGGACTTAGTGTGCTTAGTGTGTGTAGGGTGTGTAGCGCTTGCGTCGCCGGGGGTCTTCCCCATAGCCGCCCTGCCGGACGACCTTCTGAGGTCGGGGACCTGCGCTCGGCTGTCTTTCGACGCCGTAATGCCCTCGCCGTCCGAAAGTACGGCGTCGCTGCCATCGCTGAAGGCGCCCTCCGCTGCCATGGCCGCCTGCCTGGCGTGGTGGGCCCAACGCTTTGTCGAACGGTCCTTAAGTGTCTTAGGTTTAAACCTACTACACGCTCTGCAGTTCGCTTCGGGGTGGTCCCTCGGCAAGCAGAGGTTGCACGTGGCGTGCCTGTCGACCCAAGGGTATTTGCGGTTGCACTTGGGGCAGAATTGGAAAGGGGTACCCTCCATACGCACCCTGAGGCAGCGGGCTGATAAGTGTAGGAAATATATAAGTGTATGTATATACCAAGAGTGAAGAGTATGTACCACCCCCCCACTCTCCCTACTTGCAGGGCCGAGGCCAGCGGCCTACTAGGCCCGGGCCGAGGCCAGCGGCCTTCCGAGGCCCAGATCCGTTGTGCAGCAGCCGACGGTCGATGTCTTCTCCAGCCGTCGTCGAGGGTCGACGTTGGTGTGGGGAAGGATGTCAATAAAGAATAATAAATTTCAATTATTAGCAAAAGTATGGCTAAGGCCAGGGGACTCCGCAAGATGCTTCCGACCAGTATGGCGGAAAAAAACAATCTGAGGATCCTAGACGCGTGAGGGATCTTGGGTACAGTGGACGTCACACTAGGGATAGCATTACTGGCACGCCTGTGTCGAAGCCCATTTTCGAGTTTCGAAAAACAAACTGTAATACTCCGCAGCTTCCACTAGATGTCGGCCTATGCACAGCATGTGATCTAAGCAGATTCCACAAGCCTCAGAAATATTCTTTTTAATACAAAGCTTCGGTCAGTGTTTCCTTGTACCATAGTGCTGTAGCCCTATTGTGTAAACCCTGAATACTGCTCATCTCCTTCTTGAGATAAGTCTGACTGCTTAGCCACAGCTACCAACTAAATCTTTGTGGTACAGACTGATACCAAAGGGGATTTATTGCTCATACCTGTAGTCTTAATCTTCTGTAGTGCTCCCTAAGGGAACTGCACAGGAATCTGCCTAACACTGCTATTCACAGTGTCCCTGCAAACTAGTCCAAGCACGGTGGTATCCATCGGCTTGGCCGTAGCCATCAGCGCCTGGGTTGAAACCACAAGAGCTGAGGCTGCCGGAATTGGGACCGAGGCCTGGCGGCAACAGTGCATTAGCAAATATGTCAATGGTATTCTGCCTGAAGGCCCATTGCTCTGGAGAACAAATGACTTCACTTTGCTAATGTACTTTCCGATGACATTCCCACCCAGATTCCCGATAGGCATCTTCTTCCGACTGAGTCTCCCAGAGCTCTGTTGGACTAGGAGGAGCCATAGGAGAGATGCGGCTGTGGAGACTAGGCAGAGCAGGAGGCAGATTAGGAGGTAGATCCTGCTGAAGAGGAATGGTCGGGTTAACTGGTACTCTGGATTGTAACTCTGAAACCAATATCTGCAATGTGGACACAATATCCATCGAGAGCTAGTGGACATCAGGGTGGGTGAGGGTATACATTGGCTAAGGCAAAGAAGGTGCACTATGGGGCTGCATGGGAGGAAGTGCCAGAGCCAGAGATAACAATGACATGACCTCCTCCTCCACATCACATGAAAAACTCCATGTGGTCTGTGAGGGTGGTGAAGAAGGAAGCTGACACAAAGGTGGCATCGTTTTCGGTTATAAACTTTTATTTCTCGAATAGAAAAAACAATTGCCCCTATCTCTAAGAGGGGTTTTCCCTGCCTCGAACTAAAACTAAAGGAATCGTCAGATTGTCCATAAAATCAAAGTTCCACCGTCCTGTGTCAAATTCTACTCTAACCCTCACACTAGAACTAAAAGATAAACTAACAAAGCTCCTTCTTCAGGAGTATGGCTTCCTTCTCCTGCTTCTTGAACAGTGTCCAAAGAATATTCTCTTACAACAGAAATGCCAGGGGGCAGGACACCCTTCCCCTGGTGTCTCCAGTTATAACTCTCAGCCAATGACCAAGAAAATAACTCCCTTCTCTTATTATTACTTGATACGATTCACCACAAAAACAGGGGGATGAATCCTTTTCCCTGGCGTCTTCAACACAAGTTCTGCGTTTGTACCAGGTGGAATTATAAGTTACTCACCGTAGTGGCTATTGCACTCGTAGTCCACAGTCCCCTTTCCTCCATACTGTATGGGCGTCTCTCGCTAGGGAGGGGAGATGGAACCCTTTTTACCAGAAAAAAACTTCTTCCCCTTTAAATTTAGAGGTGCGCAGGGGCGCAACAATGGGAGCATGCACTCCCATGGACCCGGCCACCGGCGCCACTCCTCAGTCCCCCTTTACGCATCGACAATATTACGATTGCCCAATGACACCAGTTCTATTGGGGGGAGGATGGTAAGACGTATGGAGGATAGGGGACTATGGACTAGGAGTAGGTTAGTCACTACGTTGAGTAACTGATAATTTCCTCCATACTGTATGGGCAATTACAACTGAATGTAGGCCCAGGGTGGAGAGGTGACCCTCCTAATAAAACCTAAGAAAAAATTTCTTTCAAACTGCCTGGCTAAATGCCACGTCGGACATGGAGCTGCCATCCAAGCAGGAGTGCTTGCAGAAAGCTAAAAAAGTGCAGCTCACGAGGCGGCCTTGCTGATGACATGCCACGGAACGTGCCTCTGGATAGCCACTGCAGTGGTCTTGGCTCTGATAGCATGGGCATGCATATTTGCAGGGAGTGGTTTCTGCTGCCCCTCATAGGCTTCATTGATGGCCGTAACCATCCATCTTGCTTTTGAGGCCTTATTAGCCCGATAGCCTGGCTTTGACCAACCGAAGGTGACAAAGAGCCTCTGATTTGCGGACGCTCCTGGTTCTGTCTAGGTAGAATTTTAGAGCGCGCCTAAAATCTAGACAGTGCAGTACCCTCTGAGCTTCATCCTTGGGGTCCGTGAAGAAAGTAGGTAGCACTATCTCCTCATTCAGCTGAAACGAAAATACTACCTTAGGTAAGAACGCAGGGTGAGTTCTAAGCACCACCTTGTCCCTATGAAAAGAAGTGTAACGCTCTGAAGCCACCAGAGCCTGGATTTCACTGACCCTGGGACATAAGACCCACCAACAGGGCTGTTTTAATGGTGACCAGCCCGATGTCCGGGGACGCCATTGGCTCAAATGGATAATGCGCCAAGGCGCCCAACACTACATTGAGGTCCCACACAAGGTGTGGCTTCTTGATAGGCAGGTAGAGCCTGGTGAGGCCCGCCAGATGCTTTAACCACCGGGTTGGATGATGAGGACCTCCTCCTCTGAGTTCCGGTAGGCTCTGGTGGCCGCCAGATAGGTGCAGCATGTGTCCACTTGCACCCAGAGTGTGCGAGGTGTGCTGAGGATAGCACATCATCTAACGTGTAAGTCAGAGGATTGATCTCCTTTGATTCCACCCAGTGACAAAACCTAGTCCACTTGCTTTGGTACTGGCTCCTAGTAGCAATGCTTCTAATAATAATAAACAGCGCCCTGCATGATATCTAGGTTAGCCTGTGACAGACGCAGATGCTTAGTGTGACCTGTTCAGGAACCACGCTGGAAGGGCTAACTTCTGGGGGCAGGGTGGATGGCCGTGCCTCCCTGCTGAGAGAGTAGGTGAGCTGGGCCCAGCGGAATGTGCATCAGTGGCTGATCTGAAAGGCTGAGCAGTTCTGAGAACCAAGGCCTCGCCGGCCACCAAGGAGCTATCATAAGGATACTGAGGTGCCGGGACTTCCTTATCTTGCAGATCACCCTGTGTACTAGGGGAGTGGGAGGCAAGGCAGAAGCGTTCATGTTGTTCCATTGTATCTGAAACGCATCGCCCAGCAAGCCCCAGCCCTCTCCCTGCCAGGATGCAAACTGGGGCACCTCCTGTTGGACCAGGTGGCAAAGAGATCCACCTGAGAATGACCCCATCTGTCGAAGCTCCCCTGAAGGACCTGTTAATTCAACTGCTATTCGTAATTGTCTGCACCCAGCCTTCTGAGCCTGTCCGCCCTCCAGGTTCGACTCCCCCGGAAGGTGGATTGCTGCATGTTGTTTACCAGAGCCCATTCCCAAATGTTGACCGCGAGAGTGCAGAGGGAAGGAGACCTGGTGCCACCCTGCTTGTTGATGTAATATATGCTGGTGGAGCAGTCCGTTTGAATGAGTATCACTGTGCCACTGATCATAGGGAGGAAGGACTCGAGAGCGAGCCAGATGGCCATCAACTTGAGCCAGTTGACGTGGGCCTCCTGCTCCTGATGGGACCAAACCCCGTGGACACTGTGGCTGTCCAATGTAGCTCCCCAGCCCTCTAGGGAGGGGTCCGTGGTGATGGTAGTCTGCGGTGCGGGTTGCCGGAAAGGCCTGCCTACCCGCAAGTTGTAGTCCGTGCGCCACCAGGCTAGGTCATGGTGACTATGAAGAGGAATGCTGACCAGCTGTTAGGGAGAATTCTCTCTTTAGGCTGAATTTCCTAACCTAGTGACTCCCCCAGCAGCTTTGCTGGATTTCTGGAGCTTGTTTTTTTCTCCTGCCAAGAGTGAGACTCTTTCTCCCACTCTTGGACATGATTTATGGTGTTCCTTTGACTGTTAATGTGTTTTATGGGCTATGGGGTCCTTTACTTCATAGGGTCTCATGTGTGTTACACAGCACCCTCCGTGCAGTAACACAGGGGTGTCATAGTGACACCCCACCATAGACTCCATACCCTGGGACTGACTACTGTCTCCCAGGGCATGTAAAGTCACCATTGGCTTTACTAGTCCCAAATTATGAACAGAAACCAGTACAAACCATCATATTGTGGACGTACTGGTCGGGGCAATTCAATTGCCCCGGGGTCTGTTAGTCGAGGGGGCACGTCTCCATCCCCCCTGATCGAGTTTTGGCTGGTGGCAGTGGATACTACTTTTTATATTCGACCGCGAACATATCCCTATGGGATTTTCCCATTGTTCGAGGCTACCAACTTTAATTATTTAATTCCCATAGCCTCGAACATACCGCCGGTTTATTTATTTAATATTAATTCGCCGGTTGGTATTTTTTGCCAAGACTCGATTCTAAAATGGCGTTTGTGTTCTCTTCTGTGACTCCAACCCAAGTCGAGCCCTTTGTTCCACTTTTTGGCGGGCTTCTCCACAGAAGCCCCCAAAAGTGGTGCCACTCTGTCTGGGTACCACAGGGGATGTGGGAGGGGGTTTAGGCACCCTGGACTGAGTTACCTTGGTAACTCAAGTCGCAGTCTTGTGTGTTTGGCCCAAGTGGTGAGCCGGCCGGCTCACCACTTAGCATGTTTGATTGACAGCTAGGCTGAGTGAATGGGGGTGTGCTGCATAAAAGCAGGGCTTTGAGGACTGGAACTTCACAAGTCGCCACAGGGCCTGAGAATCCGACGAGGGAGAAGCTGAGCCGACCTACCACGACGACACCACCGGTGGAGCCCTGCGGGACCGACTCACCACTTCCCGACGACAGAGAAGATCTCCCGGCTGGAGAGGCTTCCTCCCCTGACTGGTGGGCACAACCAGTTTACCTTCTTTTCCTCGCATCCCAGGACGTCTTGTGGTTGAATTGCCCGTGCCAAGCACCCCGGCAACCGGATAGCCACTTACCACTGGACCGCGAATCAAAGGACCGCTCCTTTTACCCGAGCACTCCGCGGCTGGTTTCTTCCCTGGCAGTGCAACGGACTCCTGTCTTTCTCCTCGACGAGATCCTCTCTTCCCCCAGACAAAGCACCGACTTGCATCCGCTGCCAGGAACAACTGCCCCTGCTGGAGTCTTCTCACCACTTTAAGGTACCGTGTCCGCCAGGCCTCCCTTTCTAAAGATTGCTACAAGGTAATAATAATCCCTTAACCTTCTGGACTGGGCTGGCCGCCTTGACCATCTAACTGGTCCCTTTCTTTGGTCCAACTCTTTTTTGAACCTTTTCAAGACTTTTGTGCACTGCAACCGTGTGACCTTGGACACATTTCATTCTGATCCTCTTAAAGTGGATCCGGCCTACTGAACTCTAACTTCACGGTTTTACTTTGCCTTCCTCTCTTGTTGTGTTCTTGTAAAAGTGTTGGGATCTGTTTCAATTTATACTCTGCTTTTCTCTCCCTTTTAAAATGAATTATTAGAGTGCCATCTGCGTTAAGCGCTCACCGCTGTCTGAAAATAAGTGGGGCTTTACTCAAGAATTGTCTAATATTCTTTTAAGGGAGTGTATATCTTTTAGTGACCGTGTTTTTGAACTGCTTAACATTAGTGCCTGTGTGTTTTACTAGATGTGGTTTTAAATAAATAATTATATCTCTTTTACACCAAGCTCTGGTCAGTGTTTACTTGTTCTACTGTGTTCTTCTGACCTATTGTGAATACTCTGTATGCTGCCTAACTCTTCTTGAGGGAAGTCTGACTGCTCAGCCACAGCTACCAAGTGAATCTGTGTGGTACAGACTGCTACCAAGTGGGTTTACTGCCAAACACCTGTAGTCTTAAATCTTTTGCAGTGGTCCCAGAGGGAACTGCACAGGATTCTGCCTAACACCAGCTCCGCCTGGGAACCCTTCTCTCGACTCCAGGAGGCTGCAGAAGAGCAGCTGCAAGTGCCTCATTTTGAGCCTTGTGTATGGCACTGCCAGGAGACATGATGCCATGATGCCCAGGAGGTGTTGGTACCACCATGTCGAGGTAACTGTCCCAACTCGTGTAGAGTATTCATGAGGGCAGAGGGGGTGGGGTGGACTGCCTCCGGAGACACTGCCCTGACAAGCAAGTCGTCTAGGTATGGATAGACGTGGTGACCTTGAGCCCTGAGAAGGGCTGCCACCGCGTTCTTTAAACTTGTAAATACCCTGGGGGCTGAATTGAGGCCAAAGGGTAGAAACTTGAATTAGAAATGAAAGCCTATGATACTGAACCTTAGACAGGACCGGTGGGGCTGCCAGATTGGGACGTGTACGTACGCATCCTTCGTATCCAGGGAGTGCATACAGTCTCCCATGCACAGTGTCTATGCTATAAGTGCTGGGGTAACCATCTTTAACTTTTGAAGAAGAAGGGAAAGGTTCAAGAAGGAAAGGTCCAACACAACTCTCAGGCCCGCCTGGTAGTTGTGTATGGTGAAAATCTGTGAATAGACGCCCAGACCGTGCTGGGAGGCTGGAACTTCTTCCACTGCCTGACTCTCTAGGATCGATCTAATTTCCGCCAACAGAGCAGCTGTCCCAATCTGTGGGAGCGGAGGGGAAGAGAGAGGGGAAGGAGGGATCGGTAGGCGGTTATCCGCGGACGCTACTGAGAGGATAGAGGGGACCACAAACCTCATATGCCAGCATTGGGAGTGAAGGGCATGCCTGCCCCCCACCGGAGACACACTGACCCGGATGGGCGTGTCACATCTTTTTTCCATCTTAGGCTGAGAAGGGGGACTGAAAAATTATAAGTTACTCACTGTAGTGACTAACATACTCTTAGTCGTCAGTCCCCCTTCCTCCATACTGCAAGGGCGTCCCTTCCTAGGGACGGGAGGCAGAACCTTTTTCACCTGAAAAAACCTTCTTCCCCTTTAAATTTAGAGGCGCAGAGGGGTGCGGCCCCGGGAGCATGCACTACCCTGACTCCGCCCAATGGCGCCACACCTCAGTCACCATTGACGCGTCGACAATATTTAATATTACCTAATAACACCAGTATTATTAGAGTGGAGGATGGTGGGACGTAAGGAGGAAAAGGGCCTAAGGACTACGGTGAGTAACTTATAATTACTCTTACGTCCCATTCCCCTTTCCTCCATATTGCATGGGCGATTACAACTGAATGTAGCCCCAGGGTGGCAAGGAGACCCTCCTTAAGAAAACAGATTCCTCAGAACCGCCTGTCCGAAAACCACATCTGACTTAGAGCCGGCGTCCAAACAGTAATGCTTGCAGAAGGCCGAAGGGGTGGCCCAGGTGGCCGCCCTGCTGATGATCTGCCACAGAACCTGTTGTTGGAATACAATGGCCTTGGCCCTGACCACGTGGGTGTGCATGTTAGCTGGAAGTGGCTTGTGCTGCCCCTCATGGGCCTCCTTGATGGCCGAAACCATCCAGCGTGCAATAGATGCCTTGGATGCTTGGTACCTGGGCCTTGGCCCCCCCCCCCCCTAAGGTGACAAACAGAGCGTCCAACTTGCGGAAGCCCTTGGTCCTGTCTAGATAGAATTACAGAGCGCGTCTGACATCCAGACAGTGCAAAACCCTCTGAGGCTCGTCCTTAGGGTTGGCAAAAAGCATAGGTAAGACTATTTCCTCGTTTAGATGGAAAGCGGAGGGTACCTTAGGTAGGAACGCAGAGTGTGTCCGCAGGACCACCTTATCCTTGTGAAAGCTAGTATAGGGCTCTGAGGCCACCAGAGCCTAAATCTCGCCGATTCTGCAAGCAGAGGTGAGCCCCACCAGCAGATCGGTCTTGATGGTGACCAGCCTGATGTCCGCAGACGCCATTGGGTCAAAACGGCTTGTGCGCCAAGGGGCCCAACACTACATTGAGGTCCCACACAGGGGGTGGTCTTTTGATGGGTGGGTAGAGGCTGGAGAGGCCCGTCAAATGTTTGACTATCGGGTTAGAGGATGAGGAGAAGACCTCCTCCTCCGAATTTCTGTAGGCTCTTATGGCCGCCAAATACGTGCAGCATGTGTCCACCTGCACGCCTGAGTGAGCAAGGAGCACAGGGGAGGAGAGCACATCGTCCAACGTGCACGTAATGGGGTCATCTCCTTAGAGTCCGCCCAGTGACAGAACCTAGTCCATTTACTCTTTTTCTGGCTCCCGTTAGCCTTGCTCCTGGCACCCTGAATGATCTCTAGGTTAGACTAAGGTGCTTCAGTGTGATCTGCTCAGGAACCACGCTGCTAGGGCTTATTTCTCTGGCGCGGGGTGGATGACCTTGGATCCCTGTTGCGCCAGCAGATGAGCTGGACCCAACAGAAGGTGAATGGGTGGCCTGTCGGATAGGCTGAGAAGCTCCAAGATCCACGGTCTTGCCAGCCACCACAGAGTTATCAGAATGATGTTGAGGTGGCAAGACTCCTTTATCTTACAAATCACCCTGTGGAACAGGGGGGTGGGCGGGAAGACATATGCTGTCATGCCGTTCCACTGTATCTGGAATGCGTCGCCCAGGGAGCCGGGGCCTTGTCCCTGCCAGGACGCGAACTGATGGCACTTCTAGTGGTCCGCTTCCAGGTTGGACTCCCCCGGAAGGTGGATGGCCCTCGGGTAGATATTGTTCTCCAGGCCCCATTCCCACATGCTGATCGTTAGGCTGCATAGTGGAGGAGACGTGGTCCCACCCTGCTTGTTGATATAGTGCATGCTGGTGGAGTTGTCGGTCTGGATGAGGATGATCTTGCCACCAAAGAGCGGTAGTAAAGCTTTGAGCACTAACCAGATGGCCTTCAGCTTCAGCCAGTTGATATGGGACTCCTGCTCCTGCCGGGTCCAGACCCCATGGATGCTGTGGCTGGCCAGAGTGGACCCCGCCAGCCTTCGAACAATGAGTCCGTCGTAATAATGACCTGCGGAGCCGGCTGCCGGAAGGGCTTGCCCGTCCATAGGTTGCAGTCCCTGGACCACCATGTGAGGTCAGAGTTGAGAGAAGGAGGAACGTTTACCAGCTGTGCTTGAGAGCTCTGCTCCTGATTCCAAGACGCTGGGAAGTGCAGATGTAATCTCCTCATCCAGAGTCTCATGTGGGGTATGTCCAGTAGGACCCCTGACATGAAGCCTAACAAATGCTGGTACCACCAGGCCAAAGTCACTTGTGGGGTGAGAAAATGAGTAGCGGCCCTCTTCATGGGCGTGATCTTGTCCTCCGAGGGGAAAACTCTCTCGGAGCTTGTGTCCCCTATGAGGCCCAGGAAAGTCAGTCTCTCTGTAGGCTGCAGCTGAGACTTCTTGAGGTTGAGTGAAAAACCCAGGTCGTGGAGTGCGCTCATAAGGGCGGAGGGAGTGTGGTGCATTGCCTCCGGATATTGAGCCCCGACGAGCCAGTCCAGGTACGGGTAGAGATGGTGGCCCTGGGCCCTGAGGAGGGCTGCCACTCCATTCATGAGTCTGGCTAACACCCTGGGAGCCAAGTTAAGGCCGAAGGGTTGCACCTTGTATTGGAAATGGCAGCCCATGATCCTGAACCGCAGAAAGGAACGATGCAGCTGCCAAATAGGGACGTGTAGATACGCGTCCTTCAGATCCATGGAGCACATCCAGTCTCCCCTGCACAATGTGTCTGCACTGAATGCTGGCATAAGCATCTTTAATTTTTTAAGAGGGAGGGAGAGGTTGCGGGTGGAAAGGTCCAACACAACTCTCAGGCCAGCCTGGTGGTTTTTCTGTATGGCGAAAATCCTGGAATAGAAGCCCATTCCTCGCTGGGAGGAAGGGACTTCTTTCACTGCCTGGCTCTCGAAGAGCGACCGAATCTCTGCCAACAGAGTTGCTGTCCCAATCTGTGGGCGTGGAGGGGAGGCGAGAGGAAGGGATCGTTATGCAGAAACCGTGAATACTACAGAGAGGATCCAGGGGTAGGGGAAATTCTGACACTGGAACTGCGCATGAAGGGCAAACCTGCCCCCACATCAGAGACACGTGGACCCGAAGGGGCACGTCATGATTTCTTTCCCTCTGAGGCTGTTGGAGAGGAGGTGGACTGGAAAAAGTCCTAGCCCCCCCCAACCTCCTTTTTGTTGTTTGCGCCGGGATTGACTCGGCGAACAGTCGGGGTGCCTGGACCTCTGCTCTTGGAAGCCGCGGAACCCTCCGAACGTCCGCTCCTTGTCGGAACATTGATGTAACTGGGTGTATGCCTTGGGCGTGGCCTTCGTAAGTGTTAGGCAGAATCTGGGCAGTTCCCTTGGGGAACACTGCAAAAAGATTAAGACTACAGGAGCAGCAGAAAACCCAATTGGTAGCAGTCTGCACCACCCAGATTTACCTGGTAGCTGTGGCTGAGCAGTCAGACTTCTCTCAAGAAGAGTAGAGCAGTATGCAGAGTATACGCAATACGGCCAAAACACAGTAGAGCAAACAAACACTGACCAGAGCTTTGTATAAAAAGTATATAGTTATTTATTTAAAACACACTTTAGGTAATACACTAGCACTCTCAATGAAAAGTAATCTAAAACACCGTGAGGTAAGTATACACACCTCCCTTGATGACTTTCAGACAAGTCAGGGTTAAAGCACAACTATTTGTTTAAGACAGAAGTGAGCGCTTAACCTAGATGGCACTCCAATAGTGTAGTTAAAGGGAGAGAAAAAGGCAGAGCATAAGAATAAAACAGTTACCAACATTTTTAAGAGTTAAGAGCAAGCGGAGAAAGGCAGGTTATACTGTAGAGCCAAAGTTCATAGGCCAGGCCCACTTTAAATGGAGCAAAGCGAAATGTGCCCAGGATCACACGGTTTAAAGTGCACTGAAAGTCTTTGCAGAGTGTTCAAAAGAGGTTGGGGTGAGTTAAAAGATATAGTTAGAAGGCCTGGCGCTAACCCAGTTTAGAAGCTAAGGATTTAAGGGTCACCTTTAGCACTCTGTAGAAAGGGGAGGACAGGCATGACAATACCGTAAGAGAAAGGAAGCTCCAGCGGGGGCAGTTGTTCCCGGCAGTGGTTGAGGTTCGTGGTTCCGACCAGGAGAAGAGAAGATCTCATCGAGGAGGAAACGTGGAGTCGTTGCACTGCACAGAGATAAAACCAGCCGCAGAGTTCCCGATTAAAAGGTGCGGTCCTTTTATTCGCGGTCAAAAGTGGTGAGCTTGGCTATCCGGCCGCCGGGGTGCTTGGCACGAGCAATTCGACCAAGGGTCGTCTTTGGAAGGCGAAAAGGGTGAACTGGTTAGTCCCACCAGCTCAGAGGAAGAAGACTCGTCCAGCAGAAGATCTTCTCTTGTCGTTGGGAAAGTGGTGAGGTAGCTGCAGCAGGGCTTCACCAGTGGTGGTGTTGTTGCAGATGGCTCAGCTTCGTCCCTCTTCGGATTCTTAGGTCCTGTGGCGACTTCTGAAGTTCCAGTCCCAAAGGCCCTGCTTTTATGCAGAAAAACCCCCATTCATCAGCCTAGCTGTCAATCACACATGCTAAGTGGTGAGCCGGGCGGCTCACCACTGGGCCAATCAGAGTAGAGTGCGACTTGGGTTGCTAAGGGAATGCAATCCAGGGTGCCAATTCCCCCCTCCACCCTTCCTGTGGAACCCAGACAGAGTGGCACCATTTAGAGGGCTTCTGTGGAGAAGCTCGCCAAAATAGTGGAACAAAGGGCTCGACCTTGGTCAGAGTTACAGAGACAGACACAAATGGCATTTTAGAATCAAGTCTGGCAAAAAGACTCAACCGGTGATTTAATATTAAATAAATAAACCGGCGGTATCTTTAACATTGCACCAAAAAGTGGTGCGTTTAAAATCAATGGAAAAATCCCATAGAGAATATTCCGGTGGAATATTTCGTGTGGTAACCACTGCCACCAGCCAGAAACTTGACGGGGGGACGGGACAGTGCCCCCTCGAAAACAGACCCAGGGGCAATCGAATTACCCCTTACCAGTACTTCCACAATACGATGGTTTGTACTGGTTCTGTTCACAATTTTGGACTAGTAAAGCCAATGGTGACTTTACATGCCCTGGGAGACAGTAGTCAGTCCCAGGGTATGGAGTCTATGTTTGGGGGGGTTCACTGTGACACCCCTGTGGTACTGCACTGGGGGTGCTGTGTACCACACATACAGAAAAACAGATGACTCTATGGAGTAAAAAGGAACCCCATAGCCCATAAGCACATAACCAGTCAAAGACATGCCTCAAATCATGCCTAAGAGTGGGAGTAAAAGAGTCTCACTCTTAGCAGGAGAGAAAAACAAACCTCAAAATTCCAGCAAAGCTGCTGGGGGACTCACTAGGTTTGGGAAATTAGCCTTATAAGAGAATTCTCCCTAACAGTAAGGACAGATAAAGACTTCGCAATTTGCATACTTTTACTTTTTATCTAGCTCCTCATCGGTGGTGAAGTGGAAGAGGTCACCACCTTCGAATGGAAGGTCCAATATGCTTTCCTGGACGTCCAGATTAAATTTAGTAACCCACAGCTAGGCCGTCCTCATGTTCGTGGCGATGCATATGGCCCGGCCAGAGGTGTCAATGTGTGCCACAGTGGATTCCATGATGTCCTGCGCCACCATTTTAGCCTCTGCCAGTCCCGCCTTGAAACTTGACTGGCTCTGTACCGGAAATTCTGGAAGGAAGTCGGCTATTTCCCGCCAAAGCCTCTGGTTAACGGTTGTCAGAATGGGATCAGCGTTGGCCTGAGGAAGATGCAGAGAAGAGTTGGAATAAAGCTTCTTCATGTATGCCTCCAAGATACTCTCCTCCTTGCCTAGCAGCGCAGAGGATGAGGTGGCCGAGGACGACTGAGGCTTTGGGTAGAGTGACGCCGCAGCAATCACCGAAGAGTGTGGTTGAGGGTGGGCTGACAGCAAGAGTGTATCCCCCCCCCTCCATTTGCCTGTACCTGGTGTCCAGGCGTCAAACGACCAGAGTGGGGGTTGAGACACCCCTTTTTAGCCAGGACGACACCCTTTTGCATCAGGATCCCTGTTCTATCCAAGGGGCATAGAGTGAGGACCTCGGCGAGCACCCCAGCCTCTGGTTGTTCGACTTCGGGCTGTGGAAGGCCCAGGTACTCTGCCACACCTGCAAGTCGTTTGTGTAAGGCCTTGGCTGACGAGGGAGTGAAGATCTTCTTCCTTGTCTGTGTCCACCTGGGTGTCTGGCTGGTCCGGCACAGGAGGAGGAGCAGGAGTGCTGGGCGCCGAGGGCTGAGGTGTGGAGACAGGAACAGTGGGAGGCAGGGGAGTCATAATCAAAGGAGCCGGCGTGGGCAGTGGAGGCTGCAACAGGGACTGCGGCGCTGGAGCCAAAGGAGGAATGACTAGGGGCGTGGAGCCGGAGGGAGCATGTCCCTGATAGCATCCCTGAGGATGGCCCCCATCTGAGGAGATCTCACGAGTGTGAGGAACCTTTCAAAGAACCTGTCCTCGCAGGCCAGTGTGGTGGCAGGTGATATGGACGGGATTGCAGGCGGCTGCTGGGGCCAGTGCGTATTCTGTCTAGTTGGTTGCTGCAGGAACCTGCCCTGTACTGCTGATGGATAAGCTGTAGGTCACGTACCTGGTTGATCCCCAGTCCCACCTTGTAACTCGTTCACACACCTGCACCGTTGCTCGGGTAGGTATCGGAGCAGCTATCTTGTTTGGCACGTCGGCCATCTTGTCGAGCTGCATGCCACGTGCCAAAGTCCTGGTGCTTGGCTCACTGGGCCCAGCCTCCTCCAGGACTCATGACGGTGGAGCACAAGATCTGCCCTGCACCTCAGGCCGAGGCCTGGTACGCATGTCGCCCTCTGCGATGTCGCTGGAAGTGCTGCATGTAGGCGCCACCTCAGCCATGTTGCTGGTGTAAGGGCAAAGGCCCTTAGGTGTACCCCCGGTAAAAGAACCTTACGGTCCCTCAGCACTGTCTTCGGGAGGATCTACTGACCCCTCAGCCTGGCGGCCGGTAGCTGAATTAGCCTTGGTACTCGTGCTGGTATGAAAACCTGAGAGGTTCCTCCCGCTCGGGCGTTTCCTTGGAAAGGTGTCACCCTTGCAGGGTGCTCCGTCCACCTAGCCAGTCTATTCTTCAGGGCATGCCAAGAGAGTGAATAGCACGTGGTATAACCTTCCCATCCGTGGTTGGGGTCAAGGCAGCGGAGGCAAAGAGCGTGGGGATCTGATGTAGGGAAGAGTCCCTCGCAGGCTGGACACCTGCTGAAGTCCGTTGAAGTCCACATGTGCTGGGGAGGAGCATGGCGCCAGAGGACAGAGTACCTGATTTATAAAAAGACAAAAAAGACAGAAGAAAGTGTCCGGGGAAGAGCGTGTGGTATTACATGGCCAAAGCCAAACCCAGGAGCACTGGTGAAATCGGCCCGTTCCCGTCGATGTGGAAAAGGGGACTGAGCTGTGGCGCCAGTGGGCAGAGTCAGAGTAGCGCATGCTCCCATGGCCGCATCCCCACGTGCCTCTAAATTTAAAGGGGTGGAAGGTTTTTTTCTGGTGAAAAAGGTTCCGTCTCCCGTCCCTTGAAGGGACGCCCTTGCAATATGGATGAAAGGGGATGGGACGCAAGAGTAAAAAATGTGTGCGCAGCCTTGTGTTTGCGCCGATGTTGGCTCGGAGACCTGTCCGGTTGCCTGGACTGTCATTCCTGAAAGCCCCGGAAACCACCATAGGACCGACCCTTGCTGACTGCTGGTGCATCGGGCTGTATGCTTTAGGAGTGGTCTTAGTGAGGATGAGCAAAGATTTGGCAGCCTGAACCTTTTTTCTTCTTATCCAGTTCCTCGTCCGTAGTGGAATGGCACATGTCGCCGCCCTCAAAGGGAAGATCCAGTATGCGCTCAAGGACCTCCTGGTTGAACTTGGTCGCCTGTAGCCAGGCCGTTCTTCTCATGTCCGTAGCAATGCAAATCGGCCTGAGGTGTCAATGTGCGCCACTCTGGACTCCATAATGTCTTGCGCTACAATTTTGGGCTCTGCCAGCCCCCCCTTGAAGCGTGCCTTGCTCTGTACCGGAATTTCCGGAAGGAAGTCTGCGATTTCCTGCCAAAGCCTCTGGTTGACCGCGGTGAGCATAGCGTCTGCATTAGTCTGAATAAGATGAAAGAAAGCATTGGAATACATCTTCCTGTATGCTTCCAGGATCTTCTCCTCCTTACCCAGGAGTGCAGCGGCTTTTGTAGCCGAAGGAGATTGAGGCTTGAAGTAGAGTGAAGCTGCGGCCATCATCGAGGAGTGCTGCTGAGGGTGTGCTGACAGCAAGAGTGGATCCCCTCCATCTGCCTAAACATGGCATTGAGGTGCCTGTTGGTAGGCTGCGCCGAATGGGGTTTAAGTCATCCCTTCTTGGCTAGCACCACCACGTCATTTTGCATCTGGATCCCCATTCTAGTCATGGGGCATAGAGTAAGGACCTCTGCTAGGACCCCCGCCTCTGGTTGTTCCACCTCAGGCTGAGGAAACCCCAAGTGTTTCTGGTTCTCCTCCTCATCAGAGTCCACCAAGGTGTCCTACTGGTCTGGGGCAGCTGGAGAAGTGCTGGGCGCCTCTGGCTGTGGCGTACTGACAGGCCCTGAGGCTGTTACGGCAACTGCGGGCAGCCAAGACATTTGGAGGCGTGGGAGCCGGCATGGTGGGAGCAGGCCGGGGCACTTGGGGCTGTACCATGGGTGGGGTCGCTGGAACCACAGGCGGAGTGGCCGTGGGTGCCGGCAGAAGAACTCGCCCATCTGCGGAGACCTCATGAGGGTCATAATTCAAAAAACATGTCTTCACAGGCCGGTAGAGCGCTTGGGCACACGGGTATGGGCTGAGACCTGGACACGCAGTGCCTTACTCTCTGTGGGGTGTATCTGCCCTGAGACGATTAAGGGTATGCCTTAAGTCATGTGCCTGCCATTTTCTCTGGGCCGGCGGCCATTTTGTCTGGCTGATCGCCACGTGCCTGTGTGTTTGTGCTTGCTGCACTGGGCCTGGCCTCTTCCAAGACTCTTGACAGTGTAGGTTGAGGCCTACCCTTCACCTCAGGACGAGGCCTGGTAGGCTGTGTCGCCGGTAGTGCTGCGTACAGGCACCCCCTCAGACATTTGTTCGGTACCAGGGTCCCTAGGAGTCCCTCAGTGACGTCACTGGTAGGATCTTGTGTTAGGCAGAAACCTGTGCAGTTCCCTTTGGGAACACTGCAAAAGATTTAGGACTACAGGTGTTAGCAGTAAACCCACTTGGTAGCAGTCTGTACCACCCAGATTTACCTGGTAACTGTGGCTGAGCAGTCAGACTTCCCTCAAGAAGAGTTAGGCAGTATGCAAAGTATACACAATAGGCACTCAGATACCATAGCACAAGCAAACACTGACCAGAGCTTTGGTATCAAAGTATATAATTATTTATTTAAAAACACACTGTTTGAAACACTCCAGCACTCTTATTTGTAAAACACACTAAACACAGTTACTGTTACGATATACACAACCCTTAGTCCTTATCAGACAAGTCTTAGTTAACACCACTTATTTCCAGACAGAGGTGAGCGCTTAACTATAGATGGCACTCCAATAAGTTCATGAAAAAGGGAGGGAAAAAGGCAGAATATGTAAAGATACACCACTCTAAGATTTAGGAACACTTTTAGCAAGGCAGAAGAGCAAAAGTCACTTGTGAGCCAAAGTCCATAGGCTGGGCCCACTCTTTGAGAGAGCAGAGCACAAATGCGCCCAAGATCACACAGTTACACTAGGCTTTGAAAGTCTTGCAGAGAGTTCGAAAAGAGTTTAGAGAGGCTCAGATAACTTTAGCCAGGGTGTCCCAGGCTAACCCAGGTTTGAAAGCCAGGGGCTAAATCTATCCCGTACAGTCGGTGGCAAGGGAAGCCAGGCGGAACACCTTACCTTAAGTGGGAAGGATCCTCCAGCGGTGGCAGTTGTTCCTGGCAGCGGGTGCAAGTCTCGGCGTCGTCCAGAGGAAGAGAAGATCTCGACTTGGAGGAAAGATGAAGGTCGTTGCACTGCCAGGGAAGAAACCAGCCGCAGAGTTTTCCGGTTAAAGGTACTACCCTTTATTTCGCTCTCGTGGTAAAACGTGGTATTCCAGTTGCCGGGGTGCTTGGCACAGGCAAGGCGGCCAAGAGATGCGTCGGGAAGGCGAGAAGACAGTGAAACTGGTTATCCCCACCAGTCAAAGGAAGAAGACTCTCTGGCGGGAGATCTCATCTGTCGTTGGGAAAAGTGGCGAGACGGTTCAGCAGGGCTCCACCGGTGGTGTCGTCGTAGCAGGTCGGCTCAGCTTCTCCCTCGTCGGATTCTTAGGTCCTGTGGCGACTTCTGAAGTTCCAGTCCCCAAAGCCCTGCTTTTATGCAGAAAACCCCCATTCACTCAGCCTAGCTGTCACTCAAACATGCTAAGTGGTGAGCCGGCCGGCTCACCACTTGGGCCAATCAGGACGGAGTGCGACTTGAGTTGCCTAGGCAACTCAGTCCAGGGTGCCTAAATCACCCTCCACCCCTCCTAAGTACCCCAGACAGAGTGGCACCACTTTGGAGGGCTTCTGTGCAGAAGCCCGCCAAAAAGTGGAACAAAGGGCTCGACTTGGGTTGGAGTCACAAGAGAACACAAACGCCATTTTAGAACCGAGTCTTGGCAAAAAATACCAACCGGAGAATTAATATTAATTAAATAAACCGGCGGTATGTTCGAGGCTATCGTAATTAAATAAAGATAGTAGCCTCGAACAATGGGAAAATCCCATAGAGAAATATTTGCGGTTGAATATAAAAAGTAGTATCCACTGCCACCAGCCAAAACTCGATCAGGGGGGACAGAGACGTGCCCCCTCGACTAACAGACCCCGGGGCAATCGAATTGCCCCAGCCAGTACGTCCACAATATGATGGTTTGTACTGGTTATGTTCAGAATTCAAGACTAGTAAAGTCAATGGTGACTTTACATGCCCTGGGAGACAGTAGTCAGTCCCAGGGTATGGAGTCTATACTGGGGGGTCACTATGACACCCCTGTGTTACTGCACTGAGGGTGCTGTGTAACACATCACAAAAACACATGAAGCCCTATGGAGTGAAAGACCCCTTAGCCCATTAAACACATCTAGAGTCAAAGGAACACACTCAAATCATGTCCAAGAGTGAGGGTAAAAGAGTCTCACTCTTGGCAGGAGAAACAAATAAACCCCAAAAATCCAGCAAAGCTGCTGGGGGACTCACTAGGTTAGGAAATTCAGCCTAAACAGAGAATTCTTCCTAACATCTTGTGACCCCTTGGCCAGGTGGCCGGTAGTTGTGGCAGCCTCGGGAACCCGCCCTGGTACAAGAACCTGAAAGGTCCCTCCCGCTGGCGTTTCCTGGGAAAGGAGTCGCCTTTGCGGGGTGCGGATGAAAAAGTGCCCATACCTTGGGCCTGGACTTGTGCTTGACAAATTCCTTTCAGTCCTCCGGAGGTGACCTATGAATAAAGACAAGAAAGAAGAATACAAAAACACCTCTCTGGGGAAGAGACGGTGGAATTACTAGGCCGGAGGCCTAACCCAGAAGCACTGGTGAAAGTGGTCCATTCCCGTTGACGCAGAAAAGAGGACGGAGGAGTGGCGCCAGTGGGTGGAGTCAGGGAGCGCATGCTCTCAGGGCCGCGGACCTGCATGCCTCTAAATTTAAAGGGGAAGAAGACTTTTTCTGGTGAAAAAGGTTCTGTCTCCCGTCCCTAGCAAGGGACACCCATACAGTATGGAAGAAAGGGGACAGGAAGTAGGAGTATAACTCCCTTCTCCTGGTGTTGCTTTTTTCAGTTCACAAAACGGCCAGGGGGATTGACTCCCTTTCCTTGGCGTCTTTACCACAGCTCTTCATTCTGTACCAGGATAATGACTCCCTTCTCCTGCTATTGCCTGGCACAGTTATTTCTCAGTGTTAGGTTTCCAGAACCTTCTCTGGTGGCCAGTGGTTTCCTCGCTACCACTGCGCAGAGGATGATTTCCTCTGATGCTCTCTCTCACTGTTGAGGTCCCAGACGCTTCTCTTTTTGTGCCCATGAACGTCCTTGCTAATACTGGGCTGGGGAAAAGCCACCTTAGCCTCTGTGTCAACCCATGGGTCCCCTCTGGTTCTCATGCACCTCCCTTTATATCTCTTACAGGACTCTGGTACGTTGCCGGGACTTCCTGGGACCGGGGAATACTTCTCTGGCTCTGTGGGCTTCACTCCTCTGCACTCGTGGCTTTGCAGCATTTTCCTGGATTCGTTCTGCCTCCACTCGGCAGGCGGAGAACTTCTTTGGTATCCTCTTGCTGCTCTCTGCTTTTCCCCAGCTGTCGGTCGGCATTGAATCTCCTGTGCTGGAAAATTCGGACGCTGGCTGCTTTCTCCAACAGGACTGGATACTGCTATGCCTGCCACCACTGTGCTTCTCGTTACTGCTGCGTTCTGCTCCGCGGACGAGCTTGATACATCTGACAGTCCGTTTCCTTTAATACATTGGATCCATTTCCTCCCAAATGGATTGCACAAGACCTTTTTTGTTACTGACTTAATCCTCATGCCTCCTTGAGCCCACCTCGTACAAGTGTCACCACAGTCAATGATCTTTATGTCTCCTGTGTTTTTCCTCATCATAACACATAGGTTTGCTTCTAATGTAGCTCTGGACATTAGGGAGGGCTAAGTAATGACGGGGAGTAACAACACTGAATGGTACCCAGGGTGAACCTCCTTATCCACAGAAGGAGAGTCCCTCCCCATGAGGTCCTACCGCATTAAACCAACCCCAGAGGGACTATTAGGTAGTGGCTGCAGCTCACTTGCCTCATGGAAAAGGGCTCCCACTGGGGAGAAACAACGACACCTTGTGAATCGTCACAAGTCCCTTAAAATCCATATCAATGACTAGTTCCAAAATTTCCTTCAAGTCACTTCGGAAGAACCAGAAGTAGGGACTTAAAGGCGCCAATGTGAATACTGGTTGTTTTCCCCATGCAGGAGAGCTCAGCATAGCGGATGTAGCCAGAGGACGAGCGACCGTACCCGCAGATGGTGTGGAAAGAGCTGAAGATTTGGTAGCTGACAAGACTCAACAGTTTTTATCATTAAGTTTATTGTTGCTGTGTTTGTGGTATTTGTCATCAACGGAGCTGTCGTTGATGGAGTGATTGATTACATCGACTGAGTGCATGACAAAGACTTGCTGTGTTTATGGGTTGTTGACAAAGGTGTCGGCGGGACCATCGACTAAAAAGCTGTTCTCAACAAATGCTTTATGGACGAAAGGTGACTTGTGGACGCTGTGAGAAACCTGACTGTCTCACTTGCTAGCCCCCGGGGATCTGTCATCCAGGTAGCCAGGACACAGACATTGCTATTGGATCTAGTTCCTGGGGGTGGACCAAAGCAGGAGGATCACCTGGATGGGGGTCCCCAGGGAGTGGAAGTGGGACACCGACGGGTGAGATGGAGTGTGGTACACCCCTTTTCTTCCAACACCTTTTGCAGATCCTACCTTGTAGGATACTCCAAATTCTATCCCCCCTTTTTCCAACACAAACACTTTCCTACACTGTATAGACAACGGACCAACACCAGGGCCGTTTACCTGACATGTCCCAATACAAGAGTTAGGCAAAGTAAGGCAATAAACAATAACTACGCACACCTGACAGCCCTTTCTCTTCCCCACAGGGATTAAAGAAGGAGCACGAATGCACACTTCGAGCAAGGCCAAACGCACGAGGAAGCAGCTATTTCGGACCGGCAGTTAAAGTGGAGGAGAAAAGCAGAAAGACCTGGACGGCTGACGAAGAAGGAATTGCCCTTTGCCTTTTCTACTCAGACCCGTGAAGCCTCGGTTGAAAGAAGGAGTTGTAAAGAGCCAGGTGCAGCTGTATCTTCAGCCTTGACCAAAAGCGGAAAAGGATGAGAAATATCCTATGCAACCAGCGAGTGAAACAGATCCCATAGACCGGTTTGCGCAGGGCATAAAACCATTGATATGCTTGAAAGGTTTGACGTGTTCCGTGAAACCGCAAGCAAAACTAAGACACTGTGTTAGGCAGAATCTTGTGCAGTGCCCTTAGGGACCACTACACACAATTAAGACTACAGGTGGCAATACAAGTTTTACCTTTGGTACAAGCCTGTACTACTATGTTAAAGTGGTAGCAGTAGCGGAGCAGCCAGGCTTATCTCAAGAGTATATGAGCAGTAGCAGAGATTACACAAAGGGACCACAATTACTGTGACTCAAGCAAACACTGACTCAAGGTTTCCGGTAGAAAAATATAAGTACATTTATTTTTAAACCATTCATTATAAACACAACACTTCTATTAAACTTCAATAAAAACCACACGTTAAATATACTACAACTAACCAATTCACTTTGTACAGTAAGTCTCAAGGTAAGTACCCTGTGGTGGAATGAACCAGTGTTAGGCACAAAAACACGTTACCGCGGATACGATTGCGATCACTTGACAGTTCGGTCTACTAAACAAATGTGTATCTCGACATGAAATGCTACCGGGGCAAAAACACACTTCGCACCTGAGCTACCCAGAGGGAGTTGGAGGCAAAAATAACAGGCAATATTTTGGTTAGGCAGGCAGAATTCAGAAACGCTCAGAGACAGGAGTTCAAAAGTCAAAGGGCCGGAGCCAGGGTCAAAAGACACCGGGGCCAGTTGCCGAAGATCACACGGTCCGAAATTTCACGATTCAACGGAGCCAAAAGTACTTGATATTGTCAATGTTCGGAATTAAAAGTTATAAGAAGGAGGGAAGACAAGGTCAAGCCTTGGAAATGAAGAAAAAGGGATTCAACCAGTTTCCTCAACAGAACACAGTACTTTGTTCCAATGGTGCAGCTGGTGCCCTGGGAGTTGTTCCTGTTGGTTTCCTGCAGACCCACGATTCCTGGAGCTTCGTCGAGGAGGACGTCTGAAGGGGGTCTACACCACACAGGGATGAGGCCGGCAGCAGCGACACAGAATAAAAGGTGCGCTCCTTAAAAACAGGAGAGGATCTTCAGGTGGCTATCCGGACCACTACAGCAGTGTGCAGCGATTTCGACCACGGAAGAGGATCCTCTGGCAGTAGAAGATGAGCTGGTTATCCCCACAAAGCTCAAGGGAAGAAGACTCCGGACTGGATCTCCTCTGAGTCGTTGAAGGGCAGATAGGTCAGGACTGCAGCAGGGATTCACCGGGACGGGGTAGTTGCAGCAACTGTCGTTTTCTCCGCTTCTCTTCGGTTCCTTGTAGTTCCAGTGGCGACTCTCTGACTTCTAGACAAGAGACCTGCCTTTTATGCGAAAAAACCCCATTCACGCAGCCTGGCTGTCAATCGCCTAGCAGGGGGGTTGTCCAGCCCGGACAACTACCCTAGCCAATCAGGACAAAGTGTGACTTGGGTTTCCTAGGTTACCCTCTAAAGGGGGTGACTACACCCCTCGCTCACATTCAGCCCACCTAGACACCCAGGTCGCCTTGAGGAGGGCTTCTTGGCAGAAGCCTGCCAAAAGATAGTGAACTAAGAAGGCGAACCTAGTTTGCCGCGCAGAGTAAAACACAAGATGGACTTTAACAAAAAGAAATGGCGAATAAACCCAACCGGAGCCAAAAGAAAGACGATTTGGTCAAGAGGGTTTATGTTCGAGGCTAATATAATAGCCAAGAACTGTACCACGTTTATCTAATATAAATCGCAGTAGAAAAGTTAGGGTAGATACCACTGCCACCAGCCAAGTCTAAATGTTAAAAGAGCGAAACAACGCTCTAAGAGGTACAGATAAAAAGGGATACGAGTTAACCCTTTCCAGTACTCCATGGAAGATGGGGTGTACTGCATCTATGGTAGATTGACTAAGTAAAGTTAATGGTAACTTCACCCTTTTCTGGGGGACAGTAGTCGCCTCAGAAATGGAGTCGAGGGAAGTCTCAAAGACAACCCTGTGCCACGGCACTGAAGGTGCGGTGTGACGCACACAAAGAAGGGGGCTACTGAAGTGGTGTACTTCAGAGTCCACAATCACAAAAACAGATGGAAACACATAGCAAAACACAGGTAAGAGTGGGGGAGAACGCTCCCACTCTTACCAGGTGGAAAAAAATAAACTCCAGAAGTCCAGCAAAGCTGCTGGGGGACTCACTAGGTGAGGGAAATTAGCCATAAATTAGAATTCTCCCTAACACACTGTATCTGTAAAAAAAGATAAAGAGCCCCAAATGCTACACATGTGCAGTGAAACCGTGCAAGAAACCCAGAGAGAAATGAATGATAGTGGAGCTGTCCGGTAATGGGAAATTACCTTGTCGAAAGCCTCTGTAACCTGTGTGAAACAAAGGGGCCTAGAGAGGAGCCATGGTAAGAGGAAGCCCTCGGATAGGCTGGTGTAACTGCCATTCAAAGTCAAAGGGGTCATACAAAGGTAAGAAGTAGTAAAATCCTCGTACAGTCGAAAGCCTTTGACAAATAGGAAATTGTGAAAATGGCGTTTGCACCCGGACGAGGTGAATGCCATGAGACCATTGTGTTGAATAAACTTAGAGAAAGACTGACTGGGGGCTTTAGAGAAAGCCTGGGGAGAAAACTGATTGAACTGGGAAACTGCCAAATGTGAACCCGATAGAGGGATGCCTGCGAGTTGAGGGTAAAACTGGGATATACCCGTAAACACTGAATGAAAGGCCATAGTGAATACGATTGAGGAAAGCTAACGTTACAAGAAAGATCTGAGCCCGGCTGAAGGGATCCAAGGGGGGAGGAGGGGGGGTAGAGAGCAATCGCCCAATGTATAAGATTACCAAAGGAACTTTTGCTTTGTTTATGGTTCAGCAGGCCTTCCAAGGCAAGAGACTTTGCAGGAAAGACTTGGCCCCAGAAGGTTCTGGGATTGTTGAAAGAGACTGTAACCTCGTGCTGACGAGGCCCAGGAGGAGTGTGCTATGCTCAAAGGTCCTGCCTTGTCCCATGCTAAAAACGTGGGGAAGGGTGACCCCCGGCTATAACATCCTGACTTATCATTTGTGAACACTTCTTTCTTTTCTTGTGAACACTATCCCACAATCGTTTTGAATTTAGCTGTAAGGATTGGCAATAGTTTTTTTGTAGTATAGGCTTTTTTATTCGACAAGACGCCACTAGGACTGCCTTATTATTTGATGGTCGTAGCTTGCTCCCATCTTAGATTTAGGTTTGTATTAGGCGTTTTTCCAACCCATTTATACAGTTTAATAAACCCCTTCTAACTGTGATCACCTGTGCCTGTCTTTACTGTTGCCACCATGAGTTCCTTACAACGCCGAAAACATTGTCGAAGGAGCCGTTGAATAAGCCATTTCCGGAGCCTTCGTCGACCCAGCTGGCTTATGCAAATATATGTGTGATACGGCTGCCTTTTCTGAAACAGCCGGAGCATGGCTAGCATATTCCTCCTTCACCCTTTTCCCACAGGAAGCCGCCTCAGGGGATGTCAGCCTCTTGGAAGAGGGAGTACGCTCTTGGGATCTACTTTGGTGGGGTGAAACATGACTTCGAAAAGAAGCTGAATTCAAGGCCACTGTCCCCTCATCCAGATAAGCCACTAACTGCATTGGTCCTGGAGTGTTTTATTGGAACACGAGGGACAGATGGAACTCAAATTAACTTTGTTCTCTGGAGACAGACATCTTCATGTTGGTCTTCACCATAAATATTGTTTAAATGGCAGATTGAACAGACCTTGAAAATCCTTTTCTGAGCCTTTGAGGCAGTCATAGTGTGGTGGGTAACCACCCTTCAGAGGCCACAAACCTGAGGGGGGCAGAGACCAGCCCAGCACGGGAGGACCAAGGGCGCAAGATGCCCCAAACCACCATTAAAAAAGGAAAGCACCATGTGACGAATCCAGGGAATTTGTCTCTTCTCCCCAAGGGGGAGCAGCCCCCTGCTGTGAGACTAGGCAGCTGAGACCGCTAAGCAGAACCTTCTAGGGCTTTCAGTAAGCAGGATCTCACTGGGAGGGACTCCCCCGTAGGGGCAAGGACTTCCAATATCCTAAGATTGTAAGATCTCCCTTGTTAGGGAGAATTCTCATTCAATGGCTAATTTCCCTTACCTATAGAGTCCCCCAGCAGCTTTGCTGGATTTGAAGGATTTGTTTCTTTTTACCTGCTAAGAGTGAGACTCTTTTTCCTAGTCTTAGGCATTTTTGCTATGTGTGTTCTAGGCTATTTTTGTGTTTAATGCCTATGGGATTTTCTCTCCCCCTTAGGAACCATCTTTATTCACATGTGTTACACAGCGCCCTCAGTGCAGTGACACAGGGGTGTCATAGCGACCCCCAAACATAGACGCCATACCCTGGGACTGACTACTGTCTCCCAGGGCATGTAAAGTCCCCATTGCCTTTACTAGTCAATTTTTATGAACTTAACCAGTACAACCCATCTTACTATGGAGGTGCTGGGAGGGGTTAATCGTTTTTCACCTATGTTCATTCTCGAGGGGGTAGTTTCTGGCTGGTGGCAGTGGCGACTACCATAAATATTCGACCACAAATATTTCTCTATGGGATTTTCCCATTGTTCGAGGCTACCACTTTTTCTGACAGCCTCTAACATACCGCCGGTGCATTTTAATATTAACTTTGCTCCGGTAGGTTTTATTTGCCAGAACTTTAATATAACTTCTTTCTCGTGTCTTTCTCTACAATCGTAACCCAGGTCGGGGATCCTTTGTTTGTCCGTTTGGTGGGCTTCTGCCCAGAAGCTCTGCTTCTGGCGCCACTGAGTCTGGTGTGGGTCCGTTGTGTGGGAGTAGGACCCCTGGACAGGGCTGCCTCCGCAACCCATGTCGCACTCTATCCTGTTATGCTGGAGGGTATCCCGCCAAGATGACCACTCCACTGTGTGAGTGACAGCTAGGCTGTATGAATGGGGATCTTTCTACATAAAAGCAGGGTCCTGAGGACTGGAAGAGCAAGACGTCGCCACTGGAACTAAGAAGCCGAAAAGGAGAGAAGCCAAAGACATCTGCAACGACAACCACCGGTGAAGCCCTGTTGCAGCGTCTCACCACTTTTCTCCACACGACGAGAGGAGATCTTCTTCTGAAAGAGCCTTCTTCCCTTGAGCTGGTGGGGCCAACCAGTTTTCCAATCGCCTTCCCGAACCTGCCGTGGTCGAATTGCCAGTGCCCTGTACTTGGAGACCAGATAGCCAGGCAGCTATCGACCTGGACTACGATTAAAAGGAGCGTACCTTTTAAACTTCGTTTGGCAGCACCGCGGCTGGTTTCATCCCTGGGTAGTGCAGTACCTCGAACCTTCCTCCACGACGAGAGCCTCTCTTCCTCTGCTGGAGCCCTCGGACTGCAGGAACTACCAGTAACAACCACCACGGCAGGAGCCACTTTAAAGGTACATTGTGCTGCCAGGCCGCCCTTTCTTCGCGGAAGCACTAAAGGTGTTTTAAATCCTTTACCTACCTGTTGGGTTGGCCGCCCCCCTCTCTTAACATTGTCTGTGGACCTCTGCATCCACCTTTTCAATATCGTTAACCGAAGACTTGACTGCAGCTACAAGAACATTTTGCTCCTGGGCCCTTGCCCTGTACCACTGACTCTGGCACAGGCCTACTGACTCATTTGTTAATTCTGCCTTCTTGAGATTGATTCTCCATTCAAACTGTGTGGTGCACCCCTTTCTTATAACTACTCTTTCCTTCCCACTGTTTAATCTTGTGAAATGCCATTTTGCTCAGTTTTCATTTAAGTACTGCTTATACTGATGCACTGTCTTGCTCTAACTGGGTCACAAGCTAATGGGATGTGTTACTAGGGTGCATAAGAAGCTATTTCTGAATAACTTGTGTTTTCCCTCCCTTGTGAGAAATTGTTAGACTATCCCTTGTGTGTAGTTTTCACTGTGCCGTTTTGTTCAGTTTTCACTCTGGGTCACTTGGTCTACAATTTAAATAGGGAGTGTTTATATTTTTCCTTTGACTTAATTTAACTTGCTTGATACTTGTGATAACTGTTATCTTAGAAGTGTGTAAAATAAATATATAACTACTTTTTTTTATACAAAGCTTTGGTCAGTGTTTCCTTGTGCCACAGTACTGAAGGCCTATTGTGTAAACCCTGAATACTGCTCATCTCCTTCTTGAGATAAGTCTGACTGCTCAGCCACACCTACCAACTAAATCTTTGTGGTACAGACTGATACCAAAGGGGATTTATTACTCTCACCTGTAGTCCCAATCTTGTGTAGTACTCCCTAACGGAACTGCACAGGATTCTGCCTAACATCCCTTGAACCAGATATCCCAAGTATTCTCAGTGTACATGGGAATAGAGGATAATGGTGACCACACAGGGCCTTCGCACATGCTGGATATGAATGCCGATACCTCCTGGAAGATGAAATCTCAGGGCCAGAGGACTGGGTCTCTCATTTCAGGACATCACATAAAAGGGACTGTACCCTTACATAGAGGGAGAGAGGAGGTCATGCAAAGTCAATCACCTGGAGGAAAGACACGCAGAGCTGCCAGGGAGAGCTGAGGCACGAATAGAGCTCGTAGATGGTGGGTGGAGAGCCTGCTCAACACTACCCAGCACTGGAGCGCCAGAGGTGCAAGGCTTCCTGCTCTCTACCCGAAAGCAACCGCAATGTGACCAAGGTAGAAGACCGGCCTGCCGGAGAAAAAGCTCCGGACGGAGGAAGCAAGGAACCAGCGCCCTGAGAAGAAGTCTGCTGCAGACAGAGCGATGGCCCCTTACGGGAGTGAAGAGCGCAGACCAGCAGGCACAGGATGAGCCAGAGAGGGTGACCCACGGTAAGAACAGAATTCTGAAATCCAGAGGCCTGATATGCCAAGTGAAGACGCCAGCCTGATGCCCAACTAAAGGAAATCCCTTACAACTAATGTAAACCCTAGAAAACAGGGCATAAGAGAAATACCCTGAGGGGGGGAGCCAGATGATCATACCCAAGATGTGGGTGCAAACCAAGCAGAGGAGAAGACTAGAGAGGGGCGTGGGCTAGTCCAATCGAAGGAGAGACACTGTCGAAGACACAATCTGAGCAGACCAAATAATCATAGCTGTTTAGAGAAGCCAAAGCACTTTAACCAAACTTGTCCATCGGCCCAAAGTAGACCACCAGAACTACCCCAAATAAGAAAGTGAACAGATCCGAATGGGAGAGCCAAAGAGGCTACTAGAACTAGTTTCAACAGTACAAAGCTAGTAAAATAAGTGGGAAGTGCACTTGTAAAGCATGTCCTGAATTTGTAGAAGGGCCCAAAAATATGCCCTGCTCACTTCAACTAAACGAACCAAGACCTTTTAAGATCTGTTGAGGTCTGCGAAAGCTTAAAGGGAAACAAGACCAGAGTAAACTAAGAGGAGTAATTCCACCTTTATACAAGAACGTTATGATTTTGTTGGAACTAGTGGAGAGAAACAGCCGCAAACCACTTTCATAGCAGGGTAGTTTGGAAGGGTGATGAGCAATCTGCAGGAGAAGAATCAATAGAAAGAACATTACTGGTAAGTAATTTCTCCTTCAATGGATTACATTCTCCCACAGATTCTTCATCTGGTAGACTCCCAAAACAGTACAGCATATGCAGCCAGGATGAAATTCTCAAACGAGAAAGCTCTGTAAACACTGATCTTCCGAAATGCACATCAGCGCACTGCGAAATGTCCAGACATTAGTGTTTTGAGAACTTGTGGAGAAAGGAACAAGTCGCTTCTTGGTAGCATTCTGCGATGCAGAGAATTTCCAAACATGAAATTGTCTATTTAGACAAAGCCAGGCATTTCCTGGATTGCGAGAAAGCTACCAACAGCTGGTTGTCACGTCTAAAGCCTGCTGTCCTAGCCACATAATAGCTGAGCACCTTTTTCAAGTCTAGCCTGTGTAGTCTTTCCTCGTCCTTGGAAGGGTGAGGTGCAGGGTTGAAAAAGAGCAGCTCAATGCTTTGAGAGATGTGAAACTCCGAAACCACCTAGGAAGAAACTTGGGTCGTACTTTAAGCAACGCCTTCTCTTTGCAAGAGAGACTGGAGCTCGCTTAGAAGCCTTGCTTATGCGAGTGCAACCAGAAAAGCTGCCTTAAGGGTGAGCAATCTAATCGAAGAAGAATTAATTGGCTCAAACGGAGCCACGATCAAAAAGGTCAGCACAACATTTAAGTCCCAATCAGGAAAGACAAATAGTGACAGAAGGAGAAATTACTTACCAGTAATCTTTCTATGCATTCTTCTCCTGCAGATTCATCAGATACATATCCCTTCCAAAGTGAGCTGCTTGGTAAACTTTTCAACAGGGGCGTTGTGCACCTAGACTCGGCCATCGATCAGCCTTGACGCAATGCAGCATTCGTGGACTCTGCACGCGATGTCAGTTGACATAAATATACTACGTCAGTACGCCTGCATACCTCAGATCCCCACACTTCTTTCCTCCCCGAGCTCAGCTGTTCTGCTGCAGAAGAATTTGCAGAACGGGCAGAAATAGCCACAACTCCCATAAAAAACTAAAATGTGTCAGGAGCCATTTTTCTTTTTTCTCTCCCCATGATGAGAAACAGGGCTGCAGGAAGTTGCAGAAGGCCACAAACACATAGGAAAGGCTTAGAAGCCCAATAAGAGATGGCACATCTCATATTTTCCCAAGAAAAGCAGACACATAACTGAGTTGAGGCAATTTCATAGCAGGCTGGATGGGAGGGCGATGAAAAATTTGCGGGAGAAGAATCCATAGAAAGTACATTACCAGTAAGAAATGTCTACTTCAATGGGTTACATTCTCCTGCAGATTCCTCATCAGATAGACTCCCAAAGCATTATGAAGTCTGGAGGCGAGATAAAAGTCCTTAAACCAAGAATCTCTGTAGTACAGCTCTTCCAAAGCAGGCCTCAGCCCCATGTGACACATCCAAACAGTGTGGCTGCCCGGCAGATATCTCTAACCGATACGCCCCTTTGAAGTGCTGAAGAGGCCACTACACCCCTAGTGGAGTGAGCCCCGATGCCCAACAGAAGCTCTTTCAATGCATTTTACTGAAACTCTGCTATACAGAGTGTAATCCACCTCGATATTGTCTGCTTAGAAACAGCCAAACTTTTTTTTTTTTAAACTGTGTATTTATTGAATTGTTTCCAATATGGCATACATTACTCACCGTAATCGTATTTCTGATGCTTGTATCTGCTTAGATTCACATGCTGTGCATAGGCCGACATCTAGTGGAAGCTGCAGAGTATTACAGTTTGTTTTTCGAAACTCGAAAAGGGGCGTCGAACTAGGGCGTGCCAGTAATACTATCCCGAGTGTGACGTCCACTGTACCCATGATCCCTCACGTGCGTAGGACCCTCAGATTGTATTTTTTATGACATGAGGTAGCATGAGGAGTAGCATGAGAACAGAGTATCCAAGCAGATAGATAAATAAGACTACAAGCATCCATGCACCTTCTCTCAGAGGGGAGGAAGGGCGGGTGCATGTGAATCTAAGCAGATACAAGCATCAGAAATACGTTTACGGTGAGTAATGTATCCCTTTTGAGGCTTGTGGAATCTGCTTAGATCACATGCTGTGCATAGATTAGCGAGCAGTGTTAGAAGAAGGAGGTGGGATGTGAGAAGGGTCATGAGCGAACAAATGTCTTAGAACCGCTTGTCCCACTTGAGTATCTGTCTTCGAATGAGTGTCAATAGAGCTCCATGTAGCTGCTTTGCAAATGGTGTCAAGGGGTACATTTGCAATGAAAGCCAGAGAGGCCCCCGTGCCTCTTGTAGAGTGGGTCCTTCGCATAAAAGGCAGTGTTTTATCTGAAAGGGAGTAACACAGCCGGATACATTTGACTATCCATTTAGAGATGGCACCTTTAGAGACATGATCTCCCTCTCTGCCTGTAGCTACGGACACGAACAGTTGATCTGACTTCCTGAGCGGTCTGGTCTTGTCTACGTAGTAGAGGACCGCCCTTCCAACATCTAGTGTGTGTAGTTTCACCTCAGCAGAGCTCTTGGGTTCTTGGAAGAAGGCCGGTAGCTCAATGGACTGGTTAACATGGAATTTAGAAATGAATTTAGGTGAGAACCTAGGGTGAGTTCGTAGAACCAGTTTATCCTTATGAACAGTAAAGAAAGGAAGGATCCAGGCAGGAGCACTGACAGAGCCTGAATTTCACTGACCCTTCTTATGGATGTAACGGCTACTAAGAAGGCAGTCTTAGTCAGGTGTTTGAGACTAGCTTTATGTAGAGGTTCAAAGGGGGGGGGCCCATGAGTTTAGCAAGCACCACATTAAGGTCCCATCCTAGTGGTGGGTTAGAAATTGGAGGGTAAAGTCTGTTCACCCCTTCCATAAAGCCTTTAACAACTGGCACTTTCCACCACGACACCTTGTTATGGGAGGTGGTGTAGGCTGACAACGCCGCCAGGTGTACCTTAAGTGAATTAAATACCAGCCCTGCGTCCAGCACGGTGGAGCATGTAGGTGACAATATTGGAAGGAGTGCAATCAATCGGGTTGATTTGTTTATTCTGGCACCAAATAACAAATCTTTTCCATTTATCAAAATAACAGTGCCTTGTGTTAGGTTTTCTAGATTCTTTCAAGATATCCATACATCTCTGTGGTAAGTTGAGATGGCCAAACTCTATGACCTCAGGAGCCATGCTGCTAAGTTCATCGAGTTGGATTGAGGATGCACTGTTTGTCCTTCGTGCTGGGAGAGTAGGTTGTACCAGCACGGGAGTTTGATGGGGGTCGCACACCGCCAGTCTGCGCAGGTGTGGGAACCACAGTTGTCTTGCCCACATAGGAACAACTAGGATGAGTGTCATCGATTCCCTGTGTATCTTGTTGACCACCTTCCTCATCAGAGGGGTTGGTGGAAAAGCGTAGGCAAACGTCCCTGACCAGTTCATCCATAGAGCGTTTCCCTTGGAGCCTGGCTGGGGGAACCTGGATGCGAATACCGGGCATTGTCTGTTTTTTCGCTTGTGGCGAATAGGTCTATAGTGAGGAAACCCCACTGAGAGAAGAGATCTTTTACGACTTCTTCGTGTAGACGCCATTCGTGTTCTTCTGCAAGGGGATCTCTGCTCAGAGCATCCGCTAGTGAATTGAGATCCCCTGGAACATGTTGAGACGACAGGTAAATGTTAAGTCTGAGTGCCCATATTCAAATTTTCTGGGCAAGCTTGGACAGATTTGGTAAACGAGTAGCCCCCTGTTTGTTTATGTAAAACATTGCCGTCGTGCTGTCTGTTAGGATCTGCACCGACAGGTTTGATAGGTGGGGTTCGAACGCTTGAAGCGGTCTGAAGACTGCCAGAAGCTCTAGCAGGTTGATGCGATTCTGGGCCAATGTGTGAGACCAGAGGCTCTGAGCTGTGTGGTGAAGGAGGTGTGCTCCCCACCCTGACAGGGACGCGTCTGTAGTGACTACAGCCTGTATTTCTGGATTGTAAAAGGGTTTCCCCTTTGAAAGATTCTCTCTTGTCCACCAGCGAAGACCGTACCAGTGTTGGCGAAACGACCACTAGATCGTCCCACTGACCACTTGCCTGAGACCACGGTTTCTCCAACCATTCCTGCATGGGTGTTAGGCAGAAACCTGTGCAGTTCCCTTAGGGACCACTGCAAAAGGCTTAAGACTACAGGTGTTGGCAGTAAACCCAATTGGTAGCAGTCTGTACCACCCAGATTTACCTGGTAGCTGTGGCTGAGCAGCCAGACTTCTCTCAAGAAGCGTTAGACAGTATATAGAGTATATAAAATAGGTACCAAAATACAGTAGCACAAGCAAACACTGACCAGAACTTTGGTATCAAAGTATATAATTATTTATTTAAAGACACTTATAGAAACACTCCAGCACTATTATTGTAAGCAAGTTCAAAACACAGTCACTATTAATATATATACATCCCTTATTCCTTATTAGACAAGTCTTAGTTAACACCACTTATTTTCAGACAGTTGTGAGCGCTTAACTAAAGATGGCACTCTAATAAGTTATCAAAAAAGGGAGGGAAAAGGCAGAAATTAGAAAAGCACACAACACTAATACTTTAGAAGCAGCCAGCAAGACAGGAAAGTCAAAGTCTACTTGTGAGCAAAAAGTTCAGAGGCCAGGCACCCTCTTAGAGAGAGTAGAACACCAATGCGCCCAAGATCACACAGTTTAAGAGGCTTGAAAAGTCTTGCAGAGAGTTCAGAAAGGAATTAGTTCAGCTCAGAAAAGTTCAGTTAGCCAGCCTAGGACCAACCCAAGTGGTAAATTGAGGATTTAAGAGACACCCCACACAGACCGTTGCGAGGGAGGCCAGGCGGACACAGTACCTTGAAAGTGGAGAGGATCCTCCAGCGGGGGCAGTTGTTCCTGGCAGCGGGTGCAAGTCGCAGCGTCGTCCAGAGGAGAAGATCTCGACGTGGAGGAAAGCTGAAGGTCGTTGCACTGCCAGGGAAGAAACCAGCCGCGGAGTTCTACGGTTAAAAAGGTACTACCCTTTTATTCGCGTAAGTGGTAAAACGTGGTATCCCGGTTGCCGGGGTGCTTGGCACAGGCAAGGTGGCCACGAGATGATCCGGGAAGGTGAAAAGGCGGGCAAACTGGTTATCCCCACCAGTCAAAGGAAGAAGACTCTTCGGGATGAAGATCTCCTCTGTCGTTGGAAGAAGTGGTGAGGCGGTTCAGCAGGGCTCCACCGGTGGTGTCGTCGTTGCAGGTCGGCTCAGCTTCTCCCTCTTCGGATTCTTTGGTCCTGTGGCGACTTCTGAAGTTCCAGTCCCCAAAGCCCTGCTTTTATGCAGAAATCCCCCATTCATCAGTCCTAGCTGTCACTCAAACATGCTAAGTGGTGAGTCGGGGGGCTCACCACTGGGCCAATCACACAAGAGTACGACTTGAGTTGCCGAGGCAACTCAGTCCAGCGTGCCTAAACCCCCCTCCCACACATCCTGTAGACCCAGACAGAGTGGCACCCCTTTTGGGGGTTTCTGGGGAGAAGCCTGCCAAAAAGTGGAACAAAGGGCTCGACTTGGGTTGGAGTTACAGAGGCGAACCCAAACGCCATTTTAAAACTGAGTTCCGGCAAAAAGACCCAACCGGGGAATAAATATTAAATAAATAACCCAGCAGTATCTTTAACAATGCACCAAAAAGTGGTGCGTCTAAAATGAATGGTGAAATCCCATAGGAAATATTCCGGTGGAATATTTCGCGTGGTAACCACTGCCACCAGCCAGAAACTCGACGAGGGGGGACTGCACAGTGCCCTCTCGAAAAACAGACCCAGGGGCAATCTAATTACCCCTACCAGTACTTCCACAATATGATGGTTTGTACTGGTTCTGTTCCCAATTTAAGACTAGTAAAGTAAATGGTGACTTTACATGCCCTGGGAGAAAGTAGTCAGTCCCAGGGTATGGAATCTATGTTTGGGGGTCACTATGACACCCCTGTGTTACTGCACTGAGGGTGCTGTGTAACACACTTACGAAAAATCACATGAAACCCTATGGAGTAAAAGACCCCATAGCCCATAAAACACATTACAAAGTCAAAGGATATCTCCAATCATGTCTAAGAGTGGGAGAACAAGAGTCTCACAATTAGCAGGAGAAAAAAATAAACCCCAAAAATCCCACAAAGCTGCTGGGGTACTCACTAGGTTTGGGAAATAAGCCTTAACAGAGAATTCTCCCTAACAATAGTTTGCATGCGTAGGCGCGCGTGGGGAAACGGGTAAATGCATGAAACCATCCTGCCTAGCAAACGCATCGCTTTGCGAACCCTTATCTGGCGACCGGACTGATATTGAGGAATTTGCAGTAACAGATTCCGAATTCTTTCCTCTGATGGAAAAGCCAACTCCTCTTCGGTGTCTAGAACAGCTCCTATGAACTGTTTGGAGGTGCTTGGCACCATGCTTGATTTTTTCTCATTTATTGAGAATCCCAATTTGAAGAGGAGTTTGATCGTTCTTTGAATGTTGGATCTGCAAATTACGGGGGGGTTTCCCCTGTGATGAGCCAGTTGTCCAGATAAGGGTACACTGGGATTGCCACCCTGCGTAGGTACACCGCCACCACCGCCAGTACCTTGGCGAATACCCTTGGAGCCGAGGCTATACCGAAGGGCAGCACCTTGAACTGGTAGTGCTGGCTGTCCACCTTGAAGAGCAAGAATCTCCTGTGCGCTGAGAACATGGAAATATGAAAACAGGCATCTTTCATGTCTAATGTTTCCATGTAATCTCCCTTTTTTAGAAGGGGGATTACTTCCTAAAGTGTAGTCATGCAAAATTTTTGGGGCTTGATATACTTGTTTACAGGGCGTAAGTCTAATACTGGGCACATTGTTGCATCTTTTTTTGGCACAAGGAAGTTAAATAAATACCCTTGTTTACCTGCTTGCCCGGGATGAGTTCTATTGCGTCCTTTGCAAGAAGAACGGCGATCTCCTCAAGGAGGATTCTTTGGTGTTCCAAGGAGTGTATCCAGCGGACACTGTGGACAGCACCCATCTGTCCGAAGTGATCCCCTCCCATGCGTGGGTGAAGGTGGAAATGCGCCCCCCTACTGGGGATGCATGGGAAGGGACGCGAAGCGTCACGTCACTGCTGTTTATTGGGAGGCGTAGCTCCTCTGCCTGGGCTGCGTCTCCCTCTACCACAGCCCCTCTTTTGACCTCTGGCAAAACCTTGTGAAGATTGTTGGTTGCCGCCCCACGAGGTTCCTTTGTTCTGGTAGTAATTAGACCCTCTTTGGGAGTTTTGGCCGCGAAAGCGACGAAAATGGTTATTTCCCTGCTGGTTTGTGGGCTTATTAGTTAGCTGGCCAAGGGACTTTAAGGTGTCATATTTGTCCTTGGCCGTTTTTAGCGCTTGCTCCACTGCTTTTCCAAACAGGAGGTTGGGTTCCGCCGGCATGTCAATGAGGGTGGCCTGGGTCTCGGGTTTGAACCCCGACTGCCTTAACCAAGCGGGTCTTTTTATCACTGTGCTTTCAGCCATCAGTCTCCCTGCATTGTCTGCTGCATCAAAGGTAACCCTGAGAATGCATCCGGATACTGATCTCCCTTCCGACGCAATCTGGGCCAACTGGCTCTTTAGAGGTTCTGGTGCAGAGGAAAGGAGGCCAGCTACCTGTTCCCATTGGTGGCAGTTGTAGCTTGCCAGCAGAGTGGTGGAGTCAGCAATGCACGATTGGTATGCTGAAGTGGAAGCCACCTTCCTTCCCAGGCTGTAAATTCTCTTGCTCTCCTTGTCCGGGGGAGCTTCTGAAGATGCTAGTGGTGTTCCCGCCCCTTTCCTGGTGGTTGTAACCACTAATGAGTCGGGTTTGAACTGACCCCCTATGTAAAGTGGGTCAGATGAAGCAGCCCTGAACAATTTTTCTATTCGAGGGTTAACTGCCCGGGTAAGATTAGGGGTGAGCAGAGAAGGTTCGATTCTGCGTTGAACAGACTTTAGAATCGGGATGGCCTGGGCAATGGACCTTTTATCCCCTAGAATTTGTTCTGCAAAATCCCTGTCTTCTTGTGCCCACTGAGTGTCAATCTGGAAATGGGCTGCAGCCTTGGCCAAAACTTCGTTGAGCAAGGGCTGGTTGTCAACAGGTGAGTCATTCAATGGGGGATCCTTGGGAATAGAGGAGTCAAGATTATAGGCCTCCGCCTCATCTTCTTCCTCCTCTTCCTGATCCTCATTGTCTCCATAATAATCGACCCCGGTCTGGTCGTCCAGTATCTGTACTTCTGGATCCTCACCATTCTGCTGGTAAGGTTCAACATAGAGAGGGTCTGAAATGAGGACCTGAACTGGAGTCTCAGAGCCGAGTCTCTTAGCAGGCGGTGGAGGGTCTTTGGATCCCGAAGGGGTAGAAGGTGTAGGAGTATAGCTAAGGAAGTAATTTGGGTCTTTCTCGTAGAAATCTGCCAGAAAAGAAATCCTCCTCATTACTCTGTCAATGTCCTCCGAGTTCCATTCCTTGGAACTGGGAATAACCCTTGGCTGTGGTGGTTCCTCCTCTAATCCCATTTCCTGGGGGGGGGGGACAATCTTTGGCCTAGTGACAGGGTCAGGGGCCTTGGACTTTTCTGGGTGTGTCTCCTTCCGTACCTGGTGTTCAGAGGCTCTTTTCTGTTGTTTCTCCCCCTTCCCATGTGTAGAGGAGTGTTTACCTGACCCCTTGGACTTTTCAGAATCTTTCGACGCCTGGCACCGAGATTCGGAGGAAGGATCACGAGATTCAGAAGTTTTAGAAGAGGGACGTGGAATCTCGGACGCAGACATCAAACGAAGAGCCTTCGAACGTGCTGCCTGGGGGTAGATGTCGGATTCGTCATTTGACGACCCTACTTCTGTGACTTTAGATAATGTGGCACTCTTAGCAATCATAGTCGGTTGCCGTGTGTCATGAGGTGAACGTGACCTGGAACGCCCAGAGGACACCGATTCTGCAGACCGCTCTCTTAGTGCCTTCTTCTGCCGATCACTCGACAAGCGTGTCAAATCTCGGGTGGGGTTTGTGTGCTTAGATGAAGATGTGTGGGTAGCGCTCTTGCCGCCGTCTGTTGTCCCCATAACTGACCCGCCGGACAGTCCTCCGAGGTTGGGGGCTCATGCTTGGGTGCCTAACGACACCCCTGAGCCCCTGCCGTCCGTTACGGCGGCATTGCTGCCATCACTGAAGGAACCCACTGTGTCCATGGCCTCGGGTTGCCTGGCGTAGTGGGCCCAACGTTTGGTCGAGCGGTCCTTTAGTGTCTTGGCTTTGAAGAGCTTACAAGCTCAACAATTCGCCTCGGGGTGGTCCCTTGGAAGACACAGGTTACAGGTGTTATGTTTATCTACCATGGGGAACTTACGGTTTCATTTGGGGCAGAATTTAAATGGAGTACTCTCCATATGTTGAAACCTCGCAGCGGGCGGGTATAAGTAGGAAAATGAGTGTGTGTGAGTATGTCCACCCCCACTCTCCCTACTTGCAGGGGCCGAGGCCAGAGGCATTCTGAGGCCCAAAGTCCGTTGTGTAGTCTCAACGGCTGTTCGTCCTTGTTCTCAGGTACCGGCGTCGGTCTTCGTTGAACTTCGACATGGGGTTTGAGAACGGGGAATTTTTGATATTATGATAAATGGCTAAAAGCCAAGGAACTCTGCCACTATGCTTCCAACAAGTATGGCGGAAAAAAACAATCTGAGGGTCCTACACACGTGAGGGATCATGGGTACAGTGGACGTCACACTAGGGATAGTATTACTGGCACGCCCTAGTTCGACGCCCCTTTTCAAGTTTTGAAAAACAAACTTTAATACTCTGCAGCTTCCACTAGATGTCGGCCTATGCACAGCATATGATCTAAGCAGATTCCACAAGCCTCAGAAATATATACATATCCTTTTAACTGTTATTCAACAGTCGTTGGAGGAGCACTCCTCGATCCAAACAGAAATTCAGGAAACCAAGTTACCAAAATCTTCCACTTTATTTCAATTTCATAAAATCCTCGCACATTTTCATGGCAAAAGAGTATCAAAAGCCACACACATTGTGGTTCTCTCAAAGTGCCTGGAGCATCCTCGATGGAGTTAAAGTGTTTCGCGGGCTTCCGTCTGCTTGTTCACAAGTGTCCCAAACATTCCTATAACAAATACATATATATATGGCAGAGTGACATAGTATATGTACGACAAACAAATTAACGTCCGGAGTCGAAAACCGCTGCATCGAGTCAACATGGATAGACGGCCGAGTCTAGGTGAACTACGCCCTCTGTTGAGAAGTTTGCAGAGCAGCTGACGCAGGAAGGCATATATCTATCTGATGAGGAATATGCGGGAGAATGCAATCCATTGCAACTTATTTACAAGGTCTTTCAGAAATTGGGTCATTGCCGGGATAGTAAAGAAGGATCCCTGATCCGGAGATCTCTTGAACACGGACAAAGCCGCCAAGTAATCTTTGGCCAAGTACCATGTTCTCCTCGCCCAGTCGGGCGATCAAGATCAAGGTGGTCTGCAATCTCCTTAACCTCCTGAGAACCCATGGGTTGACCGGTGTCGTAAGGAACGTGTAGTGGAGGACGAAGACCCACAGCACCAAAAACGCATCCCGTCGTGTGCCCCTCACATGGAATTCCGTCGAGCAGAACTACCTGCACTTCGTGTTGTCCATCTTGGCAAACAGATATACTATCGGGGGAGCCCACAGAGCAAAGATTTCCTCCAGTACTTCTAGGCCCACTTCCCACTTCTGTGAGACCTTGCTCTGCCTACTCAGAGCATCCGCCAGCCCATTCTCTGCTCCTGCAAGATGGGCTGCAGAAGCAGCTATCTTGTTCTCCAGCAACCAGAAGCACAAACACCTCCTTGCTTGTTGAGGTAATTCATTGCCACTTGTGAGACATGCATGGTATCAAGAAAGACAGACTCAAATGGGTTTGTTTGAAAATTTACCAAGATTCCTGGGTTGGTGTAATGCCTGAATGGCCCCAACTCTAAAGGGCTAATTCCCGCATCTGATGTTTCTAACGGCCATCGTCGTCTAAGAGTCCAAAGTAAAAGTGTCCGTTTATAAACCTATGCTTGTCCTCACCTCCAAATGTGATGGGAAGTATTTTCAAAAATAAGAAAAATAGTGGTTCAACAAAATTGGAAACCAGGATTGGTTTCAGGTGGTCTTTCACCAGGTTTTGTTGGGTCAAAGTCACACAAATAAGTTCAATCCATAGAGCTATTCATACGACCTTCTCCATAGGTCCCTTGTAGTTATTTCAACAACCTTCAAATGTCCTTAACTTCCTTGGTGTTCACTTCCCCAAGCTTTAACTTCATCAGGTTTCAAAACACCATTCAAAGTAATAACACAGTTCCTTATGCAAGCTGTCCGGTGTTCCATTCCTCACGCTTAAACCCTCTTTACCAGTTCTACAAACTTAACAAGTCTCTTACTTGGTTAGGCCTTTTAGGGTTCCCTTCCCCAAGCTCAAGCTCCTTTCAACTTTGAAACACAAAACTCAGTTATTTGTAAGCATTTTCTTTGATTTCTTAAACGGGCCTCTCAGGGTCTCCTTCCTTCCACAAGCTCTAGGCCTCTTCCAGCTTACAACATATGATTTATTACAGTTCCGTCTTGAATTCATAAATCATTTGTTCATGGGGAAGAATCAGATGCTTCTGAAAAGGCCAGGCTCTTTGCTTATCCTAGGTGCGACCACTCAGACCTTCTTGCCCCTCTCTTTGCTCTCACGTTCCTCTGTTACCTCTTTATTTCCTTCAGATGCTCTTTGCATCCCTTTTCTTCTGCTTTCCTTTCTGTGCACACTTGCACCCTCTTTAACATGGCCCTGGCACACTGCTGATCTGTTTTTCTTTACTAGTTTGCTGTCTTTTCAGTGCACCCTTGCACCCTCTTTTGGTTCGGTCCACACTTGCACCTTCCTTTGCGTGCCGCAGGAACTCTTCGTTACCTTTCTCATGCCCCTCTCTAATTACGGGCCCTTTATGGTTTCTTTTTCACTTTCTCTCATCTTCTGCTTCGATCAGGCTTTTATGTGCCTTTCGCCCCAATCTTCTTTTCTCACTGCTTTTCTTTCGCTTTGTCTCCTTGCTGCACGTACAGCCTCTTCACTTATTTCTCTTTTAACTTTCACACTTTTCTTTCTTTTCGATTCTATGCCGCTTTTCTTGTTCATGCCCTTTCTCCTGCTCCGGTCTCATTTAAACGCACGTTCCCAGGGTTTCTATTACATTCTTTCATGAAACTCACTGGGCAGCGTCACGTAGAGAGGCGGCTACTTCAGGCAATGCATGATGGACGTCATGGTCTCACCATTCTCACGACCTGCCCCTCAGGCACACTTGGGGTCGGCACTGGCCCCAGGTGAACAAGCACTTTGCTGGTCCTCGCCTGTGGAATGCAAGCAACGCTTCTCCGGCCCCCTAGAGGCACGGCTCCCTCGCCACGCTGCAGCCTAAACACACAGGCCAGCGTCTCTGCGTGCCTTCTTCCTCCTGCCTGTAGCTCCTCATTCTCTCCACTTCTGGGCTTCAATGGACCGGACTGCATTCCCAGCTCGCTCAATTTTCCGTGACTGACCACACCTTTTATAGCTGAACACACAGCACAGTCAAGTGGAGTCAGGCGTGAATGGTTAACTACCCATGCCTGACTATAAGTGGGACAGTGGTTTTCTCTAAAGTCAGTTGCCCTTACTTTCCCTATGTTATTCCTAGGGGTAATACTCATTGACCTTAGTGACCTCCTCCTCGTCTCAGTGGGGAGATGAGGTGAGTGTGTTAACCTTCCTTTGAGATTAGGGGAGAATGTGTTGGGGGATAACCGGGTTTAAGTTGAGTTCTGGTCACCTTACCCGAACAGTGTTAGGCAGAATCCTGTGGAGTTCCCTTAGGGAACACTGCAAAAAGATTAAGACTACAGGAGTAAGCAGTAAACCCAATTGGTAGAAGTCTGCACCACCCAGATTTACCTGGTAGCTGTGGCCGAGCAGTCAGACTTCTCTCAAGAAGAGTAGGGCAGTATATAGAGTATACACAATAGGGCTAAAAACACAGTAGAGCAAACAAACACAGACCACAGCTTTGTATCAAAAGTATATAATTATTTATTTAAAACACACTTTAGGCAATACACTAGCACTCTAAATCAAAAGCAAGTTAAAACACAGTCAGGTAAAGTATAAACAGTCAGAATTAAAACACCATTATTTGTTAAAACAGATGTGAGCGCGTAACCTAGATGGCACTCCAAAAGTTAAGTTAAGGGGAGAGAAAAAGACAGGGCATAAAAATAAAACAGTTCCCAATACTTTTAGAAGTTCAAAGCAAGGGAGTAAAGGCAGTATAGACTGTAGAGCCAAAGTTCATAGGCCAGGCCCACTTTAAATGGAGCAAAGCGAAATGTGCCCAAGGTCACAGTTTAAAATGCACTAAAAGTCTTTGCAGAATGTTCAAAAGAGGTTAGGGTGATTCAAGAAGTAAGGTTAGAAGGTTTGGGGCCAACCCAGTTGGAAAGCCAAGGATTTAAGGGTCACCTTTAGCAATCTGTGGAAAGGGAGGCCAGGCAGAACACAATACCTTAAAGAAAGGGGCAGCTCCAGCGGTGGCAGCTGGTCCTGGCAGTGGTTGCAGTTCGTTGTTTCGGCCAGGGGAAGAGAGGATCTCGTCAAGGAAACATGGAGTCGATGCACTGCACAGGGATGGAACCAGCCACAGAGTTCAGTTAAAAGGTGCGTTCCTTTTATTTGCGTTCAAAGTGGTGAAGCTTGGCTATCCGGCCGCCGGGGTGCTTGGCACGGGCGATTCGACCAAGAGACGTCTTTGGAAGGTGAAAGGGGCAAACTGGTTGATCCCACCAGCTCAAAGGAAGAAGACTCGTCCAGCAGAAGATTTTCTCTTGTCGTTGGGAAAGTGGTGAGTTTGTTGCAGCAGGGCTGCACTGGTGGTGTCGTTGTTGCAGATGGCTCAGCTTCTTCCCTCTTCGGATTCTTAGGTCCTGTGGCGACTTCTCAAGTTCCAGTCCCAAAGGACCTGCTTTTATGCAGAAAAACCCCCATTCAACAGCCTAGCTGTCACTCATACATGCTAAGTGGTGAGCCGGGCGGCTCACCACTGGCCCAATCAGAACAGAGTGCGACTTGAGTTGCTAAGGCAACACAGTCCAGGGTGCCAATTCCCCCACCCACACATCCTGTGGAACCCAGACAGAGTGGCACCAGTTGGAGGGCTTCTGTGGAGAAACTCGCCAAAATAGTGGAACAAAGGACTCGACCTTGGTTAGAGTTACAGAGACGGACACGAACGCCATTTTAGAAAAGAGTTCTGGCAAAAAAAGACCCAACCATTGATTTAATATTAAATAAATAAACCAGCGGTATCTTTAAAATTGCACCAAAAAGTGGTGCGTTTAAAATCAATGGGAAAATCCCATAGGAAATATTCTGGTGGAATATTTTATGTGGTAACCACTGCCACCAGCCAGAAACTCGACAAGGCGGGACTGGACAGTGCCCCCCTGGAAACAGATCCAGGGGCAATCAAATTAACCCCTTCCAGTACTTCCACAATATGATGGTGTGTACTGGTTCTGTTCACAATTTTGGACTAGTAAAGTCAATGGTGACTTTACATGCCCTGGGAGACAGTAGTCAGTCCCAGGGTATGGAGTCTATGTTTGGGGGGTCAACTATGACACCCCTGGGTTACTGCACTGAGGGTGCTGTGTAACACACATAAAAAATAGATGATACCCTATGGAGTAAAAGACCCCATAGCCCATAAGCACACAAAGAGTCAAAGCTGCTGGGGGACTCACTAGGTTTGGGAAATTAGCCTTATAAGAGAATTCTCGCTAACAAACAGTGACAGGGGATATATGTATTTCTCCTGGTGTGTTCATCCCTTCGGGTGGAAATGGCCCCTTCTTTCCAGTCAGCTGATGATCCACGGGTATAGGGCATTAGGTGATTTTCCCTAGATTTGGAGAGAATGAATAATGTGTATTCTCTGTGCTCTGATCCTGTGTCACCAGCACCTTCCTCCCTCTTGGGTCATTAGCTTCTTACCTCCTTACTCTAGGGCCATGATGGATAGGGTAAGATCTAATGATCCTGCCACCCGGATTAAGGTTGTGCGAGTTGAGGCATCCCACAAAAACATCTGGGACTTCCTTTTCCACCACTCTGTTTGGAATACTGCCTCTCCCTTAGGGTATTCTCCTGTGGGCAACCCTGACCTCCCCAGCCCAGGTCATCCTCCCTCGTTTGTCCACTTCCAGGGTTGGGATCTGAAAGCGATGCTCATCCCCTGGCCACCGGAATAGAGGATTCTCTGGGTCTACATGGGAGAATACCCCCCAGGTTTCTCACACACTGTATTGTCCATCAAAGACCAGGACATGTTTCCCCCAGACGGAAGGCGGAAAAGCCATCAGGGCTAGCCTCATCACTCGCAACTCCAGCGTATTGACATGCCACTGGTGTTCCACTGGTGACCAAAGGTCGTTCAACTGCAGATCCCCCCGCAATGAGCGCCCCAGCCCTTCATGGGCACATCCGTGAGCACTTTGGCCTGGGCCCATGGTGGCCAAATGTGTTACCCCGCCAACATGCTCTCCCTGTCGGCCCACCATGAGAGTTTGTTGGCCATCGACCTCGACACTGTGAGGACATCCTTCATGTTGTCGAAGTACTGGGACCATTGATCCCTCAAAAGCAACTGTAGGGAATCACATCCGCAGTCTGGCTCCTGGTAACAAACATGCAGGAGGCCATGAGGTCTAAGAGGTGGAGCAAGAAACCCGCGGGCAAGCTGTTGTGATTCTGGAAAAGCCTGACCAGCTGTCTGATACCAGTGACTCTCCTCAGGAAAAAAAGCCTCCCGCGCCCAGGTGTCCAGGACAGCCCCAATGAACTGGAGCTTCTGAATTGGTGTGACATGGGACTTAAAGAAGGTCATGGAGAAGCTTAAATCGTGAAGCAGGGAACAGATTTCTTCGAGCTGCGTCAATCCCTGCTCTGGAATTTTCCTCAGATCAACCAGTCAACCAGGTAAAGGAATACATGGACTCCGGATCGCCTGAGGTGTGTCGCCACCACTACCATCAGCTTGGTGAAAACCTTGAGTGTGGAGGTTAAGCCAAAAGGGAGCACTTTGAACTGAAAGTGAGTGTGCCCTATGACAAATTTCAAGAACCGCCTGTGCTTCTGATGGATTGGCACTTGGAAATAAACAACCTGAAGATCCAGCTACAGCAACCAGTCCTGAGGCTGTAGAGCTTGGAAAATGTCTTATAACGTCACCATCCTGAACTTGCCCTTCCTTAGGAGCTTGTTAAAGGCCATGTGATCCAGGATGGGACAGAGTCCTCCCCCTTTCTTAGGTACTGCAAAGTATCAGGAATAATAGCCCAACCCTCTCTCCTTGAGTGGTACCTCTTCCACTGCACCCTTTAACATGGTGCTCAGTTCTTCTTGGAGTTCCGGTTGTTGTTGAGGTGGTTGGTCTGTCTGGAGGTCTTTTTAAAAAGGGCAGACAATATCCCTATCTGATGAGCTCCAAGACCCAGGCGTTGGAGGTGATGATCTTCCTGTTCAAGTGCTCGGAGACTATCTCCAACCGGGTAAACATGTGGGGAGAAGTCAAAATGGCTCGACAGGCGCGCCACTCCTGAAGCCAGCTGCCCCTTGGAGGCTTCTCTGCCCCATCCTGGATGCAAAAACTACCTCTGCCCTTGCCTGCCCTGTGGTAGCTGTGCTTTCCTTCCAAAAGGAACATAACGCCTGTAGCCTCCATACCTTGAAAAGAAGCAGAAGAAGTGTTTTGCAGGCTGTTGAGCCACTAGCCCTAGAAATCTAGGAACCAGTTTAGAATCTTTATATTTCTCTAAAGATTCACTAGCTTTTGGACCGAAAAGATACTCTAGAAGCTTGGTTTGGACATTAGGTCAAAACCAGAAATATGGAGGTAAGCTGATCTCTGCAACATGTTAGTCATCCCCATGGCACGGCCTATGCAGTCCAGTGTCAAGACCTGCCTTCAGCGTCTGACAGGCCACATGTTTTCCATCATTAATATTCAAGAAACCATCCCTCACCACTCCAGCTGGGAGATGATCAGCTGCATCTGCTATTGTCCATCACAGCAAAAGGGAGTATTTAGCAAAGGCACAGGTGGCACTGATGGCCTTCAGGACTATGCTTCCTGGCCCAAAGATGATCTTTGCCAGGACATCAGTTTTCTTGGACTCCCTGCCCATAGGCAAGTTGGAGTTGGAGGTTGCTCGCCCAGAGCTTACCGTGACAGTATAAACACCAAACCCTCTGGAGTGGGGTAAGCCGAAAGGAAGGGTAGGTCCCACGTGGCTGGCTTATATATTATTTTGTCAGCTCGGCATCCGCGGCTGGCATGGAACATGGTTTCTGCCACAATGTGCCAAGAAGGACACATATGGCCGTATCAAAAGGGAAATGATCTTTCCATCTGCAGACCTTTGTCCAGGATGTCGGCGAGTTCATAGGCTGTGAGGGCTTTGGCAGGGGTCCAGACCCAAGGCAAGGAACACCCCCCCCCCTTTCCACAGTCTTCCTGTATTGTGCATTGGGGTACCCAGAAGGGGATGTATGCTGCAGGTTAGGTCAGGTGAAGTGCCACGTTCACTAGCTTCATGCAGGACCCTCAGCCAGGGCAAATATATTTGTCTGGTCTGTGAAAAGTCAGCATCCCCAACTTCCCCGCTCGTTGGCTCCATGCCCAAAGTGACAGGATCCCCTTCCTGGTTGAAGATCGACCCCATGGAGTGGAAGAACTCTCCAATCTTAACTCTGAGATAAAGGAGCGCTCGACCGTCTGCGGGATCGTTCCGACAAGAACTCCCGGCACGATAACTCAAGGGCCGTCGGCGCTGGTATCAACTTCAAAGTCGTTGAGGGCGTATAACCGGATGTGGTCACTTTGGCGCAAGAACCTCCAGGCGCAACTGGTGCCTAAACTGCTTGTGGCTTTGAGGCCGGAGCCGTACCAAACGTGGCTTTTTGGAAGAGCTGAAGCATTTGTTCTTTGAACACCTCCCACTCTTCCCTCAGGGCACCAGTCGATGGGAAGGTCTTACCCCGCTCCTCTGAAGAACCAGAGTTGTGGTTGCGCCAACTGCATTTTTTATTGTGGGAGGACAAATAGCGCAACCAGCTTTGACACTGTGAGAGCTTTTTCACTTTCTTGCAGTGTCTGCTCACTATCTCGGGCGCTGGGCCTTCAGTGTCGCAAACCCGATCGTCAAATGCACTGATGGAGGCCGCCTGAGATTTAACATTGCCGACCGTTCCCAGATTGCTTAGTTTTGCCGACCGTACCCAGATTGTTTTCGGGTTCTTCTGCTGACAGGAACTGCACTGCTTGACGATGTATTCCTTCCCAAGACACCACACGCAAATACTGTGTGTGTCGCTGACAGACATCTTGGGGCTGCAGTCTTTTTCTTTTCAAATTTATTTAACATTTTTACACAAAATTACAAAACATAAGAACATACATGTGAAAATGGAATAGCAGATAGTTCCATAAAATCAATTTCTACATAACACATGCCCTTACCAATTGCCATATTACATTACCATACGATACCCACCCCCACATCACATTACAACTACAAGCCATAGCAGAGACAACACAGTAGACAAGACAAACACCCCCCCACCACCCAATCCCTAATATCATTGTTACACCTACAGAGTAAGTCCTACATTTAATCAAACAAACTATTAAACAATCCCCACATCTCATCATATTCAATCACCTTATCACGCTTCAGAGCTTGTGTCTTTTCGTACCATGAAAGTGTTCACAAATCTGATATCCAATTTTCATAGTGTTTTCTTTCTAGATTTCCACACCTTCATTATATGTTTGATAGCCATCAACAATGCTCTATCAATCCAATACAAAGAATCACATATTCTTCCACTTCTACCATCAACCGAGAGAAATATTACTGACTTAAAAGCCAGAGGGAATAAATCATTCGCCACCAAATTAACCCGATCCAAAACATCCTTCCAAAAATCGAACACTCTACTACACTCCCAAAGCATATGTCGGAAGGTCCCTCTTGAGCAATTACACCCCCCGCACAAGTCTGCATCTGCCAATTCTCTCATATTCATCCTCACAGGTGTCCAATAAATAGGACCTAAAATACGCTGATGAATGTATCTCGGGTTTAGATCAACTTTGGCCTTCACTGCTACTCTCCAAGCATAATTCCACGATTCCTCAGACAACTCCATTCCCATTTCTGACTCCCAGTCCATTCTCAACTTGTCCCAAGAGTTCCACATACATTCCTGCAAAAGCATCAACTTAATAAAGGTCGAAACCGCCCCTGGTGGAGTGGTAAATAATTCACAGATTTGAGGTCTACAACTCAAAGGTCCATTCAACATCTGTAATCTCTCTCTCAACAACTGCTCTAGAGACCTATATCTCCTGAACTCCCTATTGTGCAAACAATAACTAACCAAATCCTCAAACGGAACCATCATTCCTCCCCTCCAAACATCTTCTTTCTTTAAAATACCTTTGTTGACCCAACCTCTCCAATTAAGCATTTTATTTTCAATTTGCAAACCTGGATTCAGCCAAATTGACGCCGAACCATAAAAAGAACAAGTTACTCTCTTACCTGGTAATGGTCTTTCGATGGGATGGTCCGACGACGTATTCCATATCTATGACAGTAATCACCACAGCTGTGCTGCTTCGGAAAATCTTTCAGCGTCTGCGTCCTGCGTCAATGACGTCGATATGCCGCCCTCGAGGACCTCCTCCGACAGTTTACATCACTGGATGTTATAAGTAGGACGCACAACGCCCGTAGCCGCAGTTGTTTTTTCCCCAGAACGTGTGGCACCAGTCTTCTGCCAGTCTGACCACACAAAGCTTTGTGGAAACGTAAGCTGCAATCGCATAAGAAATTCCGTAGCGGGGGAAGGCAGGGAGGGAGCGATATGGAATACGTCGTCGGACCATCCCATCGAAAGAACATTACCAGGTAAGAGAGTAACTTGTTCTTCGAGGGGATTGGGTCCTCCGACTTATTCCTTATCTATGACAGACTCCCAAAGCAGTACCAATGCAAGGAGGTGGGAAAAGAATTTAGCAAAAGAAATTTAGAATGCCTAATCAAATTGCGGAGCAAAGGACCGCCTTGCCAAAGGCCAGATCCTGCCCACGGATGGAATCGAGGGAGTAGTGACGTACAAAAGTATGGACCGAAGCCCAGGTGGCTGCGTCACAAAGGTTACAAATAGGAACACCCCTCTGTAGGGCAGTAGAGGCAGCCATAGCCCTGGTAGAATGGGCCGCAAGCCGACCGGTGGGTCCTTACCGCCAAGCGGTAACACTCAGAAATAGCCAGAATGATCCAGCGAGACAAAGTCTGCTTAGTCACAGCTTGTCCCAAACGTTTTCCAGCGTAACCAATGAAGAGTTGATCGGCCACTCTGACCCGGGACATGCGTGAAATATAAAAGCTTAAAGCTCTCCTAGGATCGAGCCTATGGAGCCTCTCCTCTTCCTTACCAGGATGTGGAGGAGGATAAAATGCTGGAAGAACAACCTTCTGGCCTAAATGAAATTCCGATACCACCTTCGGAAGGAAGGACGAACTTTAAGGACAGCCCTGTCCTTATGACATACAGTGAAGGGTGGCTTAACTGAAAGTGTCTGAAACTCACTCACTCTGCGAGCTGAAGTGACCGCAACCACAAATACAGTTTTAAGAGTTAACAGTCTCAAAGGGCATGAATGCAAAGGCTCAAACAGAGGACCCATCAGAAACTTGAGGACAAGGTTCAAATCCCAACCGGGCACCTGGAAAGGTGATGGAGGGAACACATTAGTGAGCCCTTTTAGAAACTGAGAAATTAAAGGAATTTTAAAATAAGAACACTCTTCAGACGAGCGCTTAAATATGGACAGCACCGCCAGGTAACCTTTAACGGTACCCACTTGCAAGCCCCTGTGGGCTAAAGAAAGCAAAAAAGACAGAACCACAGGAATGTCACATGCAAAAGGATCCACATTCTTAACCCTACACCAGTCGCAGAACTTACGGCAACGGTACCGGGACTTTGTTGCGGGCCTTCTGGCCGAAAGCAACACCTCCATCACGTCTTCAGGGAGATCCCAATCCTTATACCTCAACCTTTCAGAAACCAAGCGTGAAGGTTGAGGGATCTGACCTCTGGATGGAGAACCTGACCCCCCTCCCGTGAGAGCAGATCGTCTCAGTAGGGAAGACGACGTGGAGGGCAGATGGACAAGTCAAGAAGGTCCGGGTACCACGTCCTCCGGGCCCACGCCGGAGCAATGAGGATCATCCAGGAACCGAACCTTCGTAACCTCCGTAGCACTTGCGGGATGACGGGGACTGGAGGAAACGCATACAGCAGTGGGAATGACCACTCCACCATGAACGTGTCTCCTAAGGCTCCTCTTGGAGGAAATTCCAGCGAGCAGAACCTTTCGCACTTCCGGTGGACACTGGAGGCGAAGAGATCCACTTGAGGGGTCCCCCAAAGGGCGAAGATCTCCAGGAGAATCTCCTGAGCCAACTCCCACTCATGAGAGATCACGCTCTGCCTGCTCAAAGCGTCCGCCGTCTTGTTTTCGTCTCCGGCCAGATGAACTGCCGAGATCGAAACTTCCTGCTGGATTGCCCAGAACCAGAGCTGCATCGCCTCCCTGCACAGAGGAAGTGGCCCTGCCCCACCTTTTTGTTGAGGTAGTGCATGGCCACTGTGTTGTCTGTCAGGATCAGGACATTCTTTCCTCGCACAGTCGGCAGAAAAACCTTCAGGGCAAGCCTGACGGCCCTCAGCTCCAACAGATTGATATGGAGACTGGACTCCGACGGAGACCAACGACAGCTGAATGTCAACTCGTTGGCATGAGCTCCCCATCCCGTGAGGGATGCGTCCGTCACAATCGTCACCTCCGGCCAGGGAAGCCAAAAAGGAGCCCCCTTCATCAGATTGCCTTTGACGGCCCACCACAGAAGGTCCTGGCCGATCGAGGACGGCACCTGAACAGGGTCCGACATCCTGCCGGAGGACTGAGACCACTGGAGCTTGAGTGCCCATTGCAAAGATCTCATCCGCAACCTGGCCTCCGGGACCAGAAGAATGCAGGATGCCATGAGGCCGAACAATCTCAAGCACTCGAACGCTGGGAGACTCTGGGCAAGCTGAAACTTGTGCACCATCTGCTGAATGTGATGAGCCCTCACCTGGGGAGGAAAACACTGCCCCAGGGACGTGTCGAGCACTGCTCCGATGTACTGGAGCCTCTGAGTTGGTGTCAAATGGGACTTCTTTAAGTTGGGGGAGAAGCCCAGCTTGTGGAGGGAGTGGCAGGTGACCGACGGATGATCCAGGACGTGCTCAGGAGAGCGCACCCTGATCTACCAATAGTCCAGGTAGTGGTAAACATGAATCCTCCCTTTCCTGAGATGCGCTGCCACCACTACCATGAGCTTGGTGAAGACCCTCGGGGCAGAGGTCAATCCGAACAGCAGGACCCGAAACTGAAAGTGCGAGTCGCCAACCGCGAACCTCAGGTACTTCTTGTGCTTTGGATGGATCGGCACATGAAAATAAGCGTCCTTTCCTGCACAAAGAGCGGATCCGGACTCTTCAAAGAGAGATTCCCCGGTGGATTGTCGTGAGGCCTCTGCCGGAAAGGAAGACAGTAGCCGTGGGCTATGATCCAAAACCCGACTGAACGGACTCACACATGGCATCCTTGCCATCCTGGACCATAGCAAGGAAACCATCACGTTCGTCCCCTTCGGGAATATGTTCAGCCGCTAAGGAAACACATTTCCACAGAGTGTACGTGAAACGAGACAAGGCACACACAGAGTTGGCCGTCTGAAGCGCCATACCCCCTGAAGAAAACACTTTCTTCGCCCAACCATCAAAACGCATGTAGTCCCTATCAGGAGGGATTGTAGGATACGACGCCTGCTTTGCTTGGGCTGTAGCCGCCTGCACCACCAAACTCTCCAGAGTGGGGTGCTTGGTCAAGTAGCAGGGGTCACTACTGGCTGGGCGGTATTTTCGCGGCAAAGACTTACCCACTGCCGGGAGACTCTCCGGAGCAGTCCAAGCCGCTGCCACCCTCCTCTGTAGAGCCATATGGAAAGGGCAGTACCAGGTCAGTTGGTGGACCTTGATCGAGGATATCCGTAAGGTCATCCTGAAGAAAATCCCCTGGGGGAGCAGACCACCCCAAGTACTCGGTGACCCTAGACATAAGGCGCTGGTACGAGGAGTCGGCATGAGTGCCAGGCTCAGGCCTACAAAACTCCACCTCCGGAGAGGTATCCAGACCACTGGCGTCGGGCAGGGACTGACGCAGGTCCTCAATTTGGTTATGACCCGAGAGAATCTCATCTGGCACCGTATCAGGAACCATGCCATCATCAAAGCCCTCATCCACCTCTGAAATGTACTCAAGATGGTGGTATGAGGGCACAGAATGGGGAACAAAGCCATGCTTGACCTTGGCCAGAGCCTTTCTAGGGGGTTCCACCGTGCCCCGGGGTACCCCCGTCGAAACAGCCTCGAAAAGCACCAAGTGAATCAGCGTCGACGCCGAACGCGGCACCGACAGCATCAGCGGCATCGACACAGGCCTCGAGGGCGGAGCCCCGAGCGTGTCCCTCGACGACCTCGGCGCCACAGGCGTCGACGTCTTCTTCGAAGATACCACAGGTGCACACGGTCTTGAGCGCATCGAGGACCGGGACTTGGAACGGGCATGACAAAACCGATCCCCCTTGTCCGAGCGGGACCTTTCCCGCGAGTCGTGCCGACCACCCGAGCTCGAAGGCGTGCGAGCGGCGTCTCTCGACCAATCATGACCGACCCCACTCGGAGGCGCGGACGTACCAGTGCCCTGCGATCTGAGAATCACTAGCATTTTCTTACCCTCTCAAATCTTCTTACTCTCAAATCGACCCTCCCAGGTCCAACTGCGGTCTTTCCTGTCTGACATCTTTTTCTCTACCTGTGGTGTCCCCCAGGGTTCTAACCTCTCTCCCTGGCTGTTCAAACAGTATTTGGCACTTTTCGCCCACCGTATCGCTGCTCTCTGCCCCAACTTTCAGTGCTATGCGGATGATACCCAGCTCATTTTCAGGCTACCCTCGGCCTCTTCTTCTCCTTCCCTCATCTCTGACTGTCTTTCTGCTATCCAGGAATGGTGTGCCGCCAACGACCTCTGCCTTAATGCCAGTAAGACCGAGATTCTACTCATCGGCACACCCACTCCCTCCTTCCCTGCAGCTCTCTGGCCGGCCTCTCTTGGCCCTCTTCCTGCTCCTACCTGTAAGGCAAAAAACCTCGGGGTCATCTTCGACTCCACACTCTCCTTCTCTCCTCACATTTCTGAGGTTTCTAATTAGTCACACTACCAGCTGCACCTCCTCAGAGGTATCCTTCCCTTCCTCCCCTTCCCCCAGAAGCTCACTGTCTCCAGAGCCCTGGTTCTCTCGAAGCTAGGACTACTGTAACAGCCTCTATCTAAATGTGCCTGCCTCTACTCTCCGCCCTCTGCAACTCATCCAGAACAGGACTGCGAGACTTGTCCTTGGCCTCAAGCCCAGGGACCGTATCTCTCCAGGACTGAAATCTCTACACTGGCTCCCAGTGGCTGCGAGGATTAAGTTCAAAACTCTCTGCATTGTCCACAAGGCCTTCTGGGGCCTGGGGCCAAATTACCTTCAACTCTCCCTTCCTAAATATCTTCCTTCTCGAGCACTTTGCTCTTCCGCCTCCAACTCCCTCAGGGTCAGCCGCTTCTCCAAGCAACGAGTTGGGGGGAGATCTCTCTCCGCAGCAGGGGCCTCCCTCTGGAACAGCCTTCCTGCCTCCCTGAAACTTGAGGAGAACCATCTCCGGTTCCGGAAGCACCTCAAAACCTTCCTCTTTGCTTCTGCTTTCTCTCTCCCTCTCCCCTGCTAAATCACTGAAACTGTACTGAATCAGCAACTGGGCCACTCACCAATCTCGGTCCTTGGCCCAGCCACTCTCCCCTGCACTGCCTTCCTGGCAACCCCTGCACTGTGGGACTGTGTGACTGTGTCTGTATCCCTACAGCCCCCCTTCCCAGCACTTGTCTGCACTTATCTTGCACTTGCCACCAGCTGGCCCTTATTATTTATCTTGTTCATTACTAACCCTGTACTGCACTTTCCCCTCTCCCTTTCCCCCTTGCACTTTTCCCGTCCCCCCTACCCATGCACTTGCGCGATCTGAATGACACCTGGCCTAGTAGGATCGTTGTCTGTCTCCCCTTGTTCCCCCCTCCCTGCCTCGTCGCGCCTTGAAACACTTGTGTATAGGCGCGTTACAAATGCCATATCATATCATAACAAAGGAAGCCCATTCCTCCGGCGTTGCATACTTGGTGGGATAAGCGACCCGCAGACGGGCAGAGTCCTCGGATGAGGACGGGGAAGGCAACTGATGTCGGTGCTTCCGGGAGTGACTCGAAAAGGCAGGAGTGGCGGGACCTACTCCGGGACCGAGACCCACTGGACTTCCGACGACGATGCGGAGAGTCGCCCCTCGAATCGTCCGTCGAAAGCCCCGCAGACCTCGACTTCCGTGGCTTGGACACCTTACCTGCGCTCCCGCAAGGCTTTGGACGTAAGCGACTGGCAGTCGACACAATCATCTGTGTCATGGGCCTCCCCGAGGCACCAGAGGCAGGCGTCGTGCAAGTCCGTCACTAATATCTTGGACCCACAGTCCCCGCACTTCTTAAAGCCCGGACGCGGGGTGGAAGACGAGGTAGACATCACAAAGGATAACTTCACAAACGAACAGGTTCAAAGAACCGATAAAGAACAGAAACTCCAAAGAGTCGAGGCGCGCCGTGATCTCCAAAGCCAACACGTTTGCGGAAAAAATGGAACCGAGGCTACGGGTGTCGTGCATCCTACTTATAACATCCAGTGACGTCGGCCGTCGGAGGAGGTCCTCGAGGGCGGCGTATTGACATCATCGACGCAGGATGCAGAAAGATTTTCCAAAGCAGCACAGCTGTGGTGATTACTGTCATAGATATGGAATACGTCGGAGGACCCAATCCCCTAGAAAACAAAGACTGTCCACAATCTTCAATCCAAGAAACAAGAGCAGATTTCGAAACTACCATTGTTTCCAATTTTGTCCCGGATTTTGGCATTCTTCCATTGGAATATGAACAATTCACAGAAAAAGGATATAATCTCTCCCGCTCCATTAAAAGCCAATAAGGGTCCAAGTCCCTACTTTCTCTGAAGTAATAGGAAGCCTTCTTTAATAAGAAACCCTGATAATAATTTTCCAACACTGGGTAACCAAAACCCACATCTTTAACTCTACGTATCATAATAAATCGTGGAATCTTCGGCCTATTTCCCTTCTCCGATAAGAAATCCATTAAAAAAACCTATCAATACTCTTTAGCACCTTCTACTGTAAACCTGAGGGAGAGAGACTGAATGTAATATAAAACCTTTGGCAATCATTTTTATTGCATTTACTTTAGCCCAAATGCCTAAAGGCAACCTATCAATCGTTGTATATCCTTAATCATCACCTTCTTCAATCTATCCACATTATACTCAGCCATTCTTCTAATGTCACGCACTAAATAGATACCCAAGTATTTCACCGAAACATCAGCCCACTGACAATACCAGTCCAACGATATTCCATTAAGTGGATTCATCTTAAGTGGAAAGACCACCTTTTTCCCCCAATTTACCTTGTACCCAGACAATATCCCTACTTCCTGTAGCATATCTTTTAGTAATGCCCCACCCCCCCTTCTCCGGATGTATCAAATCCACTGTCAGATCAACAGCATATGCCAGAATCTTCACCTCTCCATCCCTTAGCTTCCACCCACAAATATTCTGTTCCTGTCTAAGTTATATCAACAATGGTTCAAGACCTAAATTAAATAAGAAGGGCGAAAGTGGGCAACCCTGTCTAGTTCCTCTGAATAACCGAAAAGCCTGAGAAAGAACATAGTTAACCCACATTTTTTCTGAAATATTACACTGCAAAGCGCCTATTGCATTTAAGATTTGCGGAGCAAAGGCCATCCGAAGTAATGTAAAATTAAGAAACAACCAATTCACGCAATCAAACGCTTTCTCAGCATCAAAGAAAATAAGGAGTATTTCTTCCACTTTCTCACAAGACAAACTTATTATATATTCAATAATGTTCTAATGTTTTCATATCCATATCCGTTGTCCATAAACCCCACTTGTGAACCACCAATTAAGTCCCCTATATATTTTTGTAACCTCATAGCCATGACTTTTGCAAAGATCTTTACATCTACGTTTAGCAAAGAAATACGATGATAATTAGCACATTTTGAAGAATCTTTCCCCTGTTTAGGAATTAATGTAATAATCGCCTCCTGCATCGAGGTACATAGCAGCCTATCCGAGAGAAACCGATTAAATAAAGCACACAACTTGGGCACTAGAACTGAATCAAAGGACTTATAAAACTCCACGGGTAATCCGTCTGAACCCGGAGACTTACTCAAATTGAGTTGACGAATAGCATCTCCTACTTCCATTTCTGAAATCTGAGCATCAAGTGCCTCCCTACCTTCCTCAGACAAACAGGGAATGTCAATTTTAGCAAAAAACTCAGTCAATTTATCCTCCTCTATCTGCGACGCATCCGAGTAAAGAGAAGCATAGAAAAGTATGAAGCATTCACAAATATCAACGCTTTTAATCTTTAACCATCCTGTTTCATCCTCAATCTTTTGTATAAACGATTTCTCCGACAAACTCTTCAGCTTTCTAGCCAGTAAGCGTCCTCCCCTATGCCCCTCCTCCAAAAACTTCCGCCTCATAAAATATAACCCTTTCTCAGCTTGCTCATCCAAGGATTTCTTCAATCTATCCTTAACACACTCCATATTTAACCTATCCACACCTTTACCAGATGTTAGGGAGAATTCTCATTCAATGGCTTATTTCCCTTACCTAATGAGTCCCTCAGCAGCTTTGCTGGATCGCTGGAGTTATTTATTTCCACTTGGTAAGAGTGTGAGCTTTCCCCCCACTCTTACGCCTATTTTGCTATATGTCTTTTACCTGTTTTTAAGATTGTGAGTTCTGGAGTACACCACTACAGTAGCCCCCTTCTTTGTGTGTTTCACACAGCACCTTCAGTGCAGTGACACAGGGTTGTCGTTCAGACTTCCCACTGACTCCATTTCTGAGGTGATAACTGTCCCCCAGAAAAGGGTAAAGTTACCATTAACTTTACTTAGTCAAATTTAACCACAGATCCAGTACACACCATCTTACATGGAGTGCTGGAAGGGTTAACTCTTAACTATTATCTGTATCTCCTAGAGCATTGTTTCGCTCTTTTAACATTTAGACATGGATAGTGGCAGTGGTATCTACCCAAAATGTCTACCGCGGTTATCTTATATAACCGTGGTAATATTGTAGGCTATTGTGTTAGCCTCAAACTTAAACCCGCTTGACCAAATCCTTTTTCGTTTGGCTCCGGTGCGGTTTATTCGCCATTTCTTTTTGTGAAACTCCTTCTTGTGTTTTACTTTGCACGGCAAACTAGGTTTGCCTTCTTTGTTCACTGTCTTTTGGCGGGCTTCTACCTAGAAGCCTTCCTCAAGGCGCCTGGGTGTCTAGGTGGGCTGAATGTGAGGGAGGGGTGTAGCCACCCCCTGCACAGGGTATCCTAGGAAACCCAAGTCGCACTTTGTCATGATTGACCGAGGTGGTTGTCCGGGCTGGACATCCCCCCCTGCTGGGGGATTGACAGCCAGGCTTTGTGAATGAGGGTTTTTCGCATAAAAGGCAGGTCTCTTGGGCTGGAAGTCAGAGTCGCCACTGGAACTACAAGGAACTGACGAGAAGTGGAGGAGAGGTCGACTGCTGCAACTACCCCGTACCGGTGAAGCCCTGCTGCAGGCCTGAGCCATCTAGCCTTCAACGACTAAGAGGAGATCCAGTCCAGAGTCTTCTTCCCTTGTGCCTGGTGGGGATAACCAGCTCATCTTCAGCCAGAGGTCGCCTTTGTGGTCGAAATCGCTGCACAATGCTGTGGTGGTCCGGATAACCACCTGAAGAATCTCTCCTGTTTTTAAGGAGCACACCTTTTATTCATTGTCGCTGCTGCCAGCCTCATCCCTGGGTGCTGCGGACCCCCTCATCGTCATCCTTCGTGCTGAAGCTGCAGGAAAGCGTGGGTCTGCGGGAAACCAACAGGAACAACTGCCGTGGCACCAGCTTCGTTCTTTGAGAAAGGTACTGTGTCCTGTTTGAGGAATTTTGGGTGAAATCCCTATTTCTCTACTTTAAGGCTTGTCCTTACTTTTCCCTCCTTATAACTTTTGCTTCCAAACATTGACAATATCAAAGTACTCTTGGCAACGTTGAATCTTGAACTGTCTGACTGTGTGATCCTCGACAGGCACCCGGTGTCATTTGACTTTGGCTCCGGCCCTTTGACTCTTGAATTCCCGTCTATGTGTGTTCTTCGATTCTGTCTGCCTACCCAACATATTGCCTGTGATTTTTGCCCTGGGTATCTCGGGTGCGAAGTGTGTTTTTTGCCCCAGTACCATTTCTTGCCGTGGATACGTGTATCTAGTAGACCGAAATGTCAAAAAGTGATTGCAATTGTATTAACGGTAACGTGTTCTGTTTCGTAACACCCGTCCATTCAAACACAGGGTACTTACCTTGAGTAATACTGTACAAAGTGAATTGGTTAGTTGCAGTATATTTTACATGTGGTTTTTGAATTAATAGAAGTGTTGTGTTGATAACAAATGGTTTAAAAATAAATGTACTTCGATTTTTTACCTGAAACCTTAAATCAGTGTTTGCTTGAGTCACAGTAATTGTGGTCCCTTTGTGTAATCTCTGCTACTGCTCATATACTCTTGAGATAAGCCTGGCTGCTCCGCTACTGCTACCACTTTAACATAGTAGTACAGGCTTGTACCAAAGGTAAAACTTGTATTGCCACCTGTAGTTTCAATTGTGTGTAGTGGTCCCTAAGGGCACTGCACAGGATTCTGCCTAACACCAGATAAGGCATACGACTGCTGCAATTTCTTAAGGTCGAATTCCAGAATTTTAACTTTCATCTCACCCTCCCTCCTCACTCTGGCTGTCCAGTTAATCAATTCTCCACGTATAGTTGCATTAAAAGCGTCCCACACCACCAAAACAATCAGCAGAATCCACATTATCCTCAAAGAAGTGAACAATGGAAGCATAGATTGCATCACATATTTTCTCCTCTTGTAATATAAAGGTTTTAAGCCGCCATTTAATATTAGTGGGTCTGAACATACTGTGATTCATGATCAACTTCACCAATGAATCATCAGAAAGGCACAGTTCCCCGATTTCCAAATCAATTACCACATCAACCCATCTCTCCGAAATCAATAAGTAATCCAACCTAGCTGCAGTCTCGACAGTGCGCGAAACCCAAAGCTTTAGGGCCCAACATATAAGCAGAAAAAAGGAACCGAGTTATGGGGGTGTAGTGATGCATTATATGTACTGCCGACGTCCCGTACAGAGTCCAGGAGTGGTGCAGCCAAGTCAAGAGGAGGTGACGGTTGAGTCATTCTACGCCACCTGTCAAAAAGTTTGAGCAACTGACGCTGGAAGGGATATCAGATGAGTAATCTGTGGGAGAGTAATCCATAGAAAGAAAGAACATTACTGGCAAGTCATTTATCCTTTTATTGGGAGGGGGTCAAGCACCACCCAGCAGCAAACCAAAGTTTTCATTTGTACTACTTTTGTTTTACTTTTTAGAGAGATAGGGCCAGTTAGGTGGCTTAGTATTGGACAGAGGACTGCATTGTGTAATGCAAGATGTCCTGCCGAGCACCTTTGTGTTTAACTTTGTAGGCAGGGACCCCACAGTATGAATAGGGCTAGGTGAGGGATTTTCTTTTACGATAATAAAATGCGTATTATAGACATGCCAGTTGTCTGAGTCCTATCTCCGGCCACCACAACTAATCTCAGTCTTTCCAACTATGTGAACAAGAATTAGAAAATAACACATACCTTATCCCTGTTAATGTTCTTTCTGATGGATATTACTCCCAGGGACGACTCATCTTAAATATTCTGTTGCAGCAGTAAATCTTTGGACATTTTTTCACCTTTACGGAGGGCTGAGCAGTCTCAGCATTGAGACCACTCTACTATCCTCAGCATCGGATTTATCAATATAAATAGCCAGTACTGTGCCCCACAACCTCAGTTTTCCTATTTTTCCCCCATGCTCAGCCACATTGGGGAATTGTGTTTGGTACTCATTAAAAATACAATCATCATGGACAGGATGCCAATGAAGGAGAGACTTACAAAGAGTAAATTAGCTCTTTTTGAGTGGTAGACTGGGGAGGCAATGAGGAATCCTTTGGAGGTACATCCATCAAAGAACATTACCACGGGTAAATGATTTGTTGTTTTAATGGATTGCGTTCTGCCAGGCATTCCTCATCTTAGATAGACTCCCACAGCACTATTTCCTTCCTACCAGGAGGGAAAGAGCAATTATAATTATACCTTAGAGCATTTTTTTAAAAAGCTCTTCCAAATCAGGCATTCTGGCCAGCTACATGTCAAGACAATAGTGTTCATAAAAGGTGTGTAAGAATGACCAGGCTGGTGCCTGGCATTCATCTACAGGTGCGGACGCAGCTGCTACTTCTTTAGTGTAATGTGCTCTCAATCATTCTGGAGTGGGTCTGCCTGCTATACTGTAGCATTCACAAATGGCCAACAATCACCATCTCCATATAGTTTGTTTAGTTGCCGACTTTCCCATCTTTGGGCCAATGTAGCCGACAAATAATTGGTACTCTGTCCTGAAGTGGCTTGCTCTCACTATATATACACGTTTAACTCTTTTTGGTCTAACCTATGTAACCTCTCCTCTTCCAAAGAAGGGCGAGGAGGAGGGTCAAAGGCCGGTATGTCAATTTTCTGTGTCAAGTGAAACTTGGACACCACTTTGGGGAGGTAAGGACGGTCAAATTCTCAGCGTTACCTTGTTCTTAGAAAAGATGGTAAATGGTGGCTTACATGAGAGCGCTTGGAGCTCGCTCACTCTGCCAGCCCAGGTGATGACGAGAAGAAAGGCCATCTTCCAGGAAAGAAGCCTGAGCAGGCAATAGTGAATTGGTCCAAAAGAGGCTGCCATTAGAAACATTAAAACAAAGTTCAAATCCCACTCCTGGACCACAAAGGAAGTCAGGGGGACAGATGCTCACCAGCCCTTTCAGAAATTGAATAAACAAAAGCACTGTAAATTAAAGTTACTCACCGTAGTGAGTGGAGTACTCATAGTCCATAGTACCTGTTGGGCAGAATCCTGTGCAGTTCCATTAGGGAGCACTGCAGAAGATTAAGACTACAGTTATGAGCAATAAATCCCCTTTGGTATCAGTCTGTACCACAAAGATTTAGGTGGTAGCTGTGGCTAAGCAGTCAGACTTATCTCAAGAGGGAGATGAGCAGTATTCAGGGTTTATACAATAGGGCTACAGCACTATGGTACAAGGAAACACTGACCAAAGCTATGTACTAAAAAAGAATATATATATATATATATTTATTTTACACACTTCTCGTTCAACACATTAATCACAGCTAATAAAGCAAGTTAAAATCAGTCAAGAAAAGTATACACAACTGCCTAGTTAAATTGTATACAAGTTTGTGCAAGAGTGAAAACTGAGCAAAACGGCACAGTGAAAACCAAACACAAATGGCACTCTAGCAATTTCTCACAAGGGGGGGAAAAGTACACGTTATACAGGAATATATTCTTAAGCACCCTAGCAACACTTCCCAATAAGTTTGTGAACAAGTTTAGGCAAGGCAGTACTTTAGCATAGAGACTACTTAAATGAAAACCGAGCAAAATGGCACTTCACAAGTTGGTGCACCAACACAGTTCTAGTTGAGAAGCAATCTAGAGAAGGCAGTTTTGACAAATTCAGCCAGAGTCAATAGGCCTGTGCCAGAGTCAGTGGTACAGGGCAAAGAGCCCAGGATCAAAATGTTCTTGTAGCTGCAGTCAAGTCTTTGTTAAACGATTCGAAAAGGTGGATGCAGGAGGTGAAAGACAATGTTAGACGATAGGGGCGGCCAACCCAACAGGTAGGTAAAGGATTTAAAATACCTTTACCGATACCACACGAAAAGGGCAGCCTGGCGGAACAAAGTACCTTAACATGAGGAAGAGGCTCCTGCGGTGGCGGTTGTTCCGGGTAGTTCCAGCAGTTCGGGAGATCCAGCAGAGGAAGAGAGGCTCTCGTCGTGGAGGAAGGTTCGAGTTACTGCACTACCCAGGGATGAAACCAGCCGCGGTGCTGCCAAATGAAATAAAAGGTATGCTCCTTTAAATCGCAGTCCGGGTCGACGGGTGCTTGGCTATCCGGTCTCAGAGTGCAGGGCACTGGCGATTCGAGCAAGGCAGGTCCAGGAAGGCGATTGGCAAACTGGTTGGCCCCACCAACTCAAGGAAAGAAGACTCTTTCAAATGAAGATCTACTCTCGTTGTGTGGAGAAAAGTGATGAGACGCTGCAGCAGGGCTTCACCGGTGGTTCAGTTGTTGCAAATGTCTTTGGCGGTGGTCGGTCAAAAAACCGAAAACAAAATATCGAATCACAAAAATATCGAATCCAAAATCTCGAAAAAAAAAAATCTCGAATTATTTATTTATTTATATGTATTTGTGGGTTCAGGTAAGTATAAAAAAAGGGTAAAATAAAAAAAAAAATAAAAAGGGGGGTTGGGGGGGAACCCCCCCATTTCGAAATAAAAACGTATTAAAAAAAAAATTCGAGATTTTTGTTTTCGATATTTTGGATTCGAGATTTTTGTTTGATATTTTGTAATTCGGTTTTTTCACTATAAACCGTCTTTGGCTTCTCTCCTCTTCGGTTCCTCAGTTCCAGTGGCGACGTCTTGATCTTCAAGTCCTCAGGAGCCTGCTTTTATGCAAAAAGATCCCCATTCATACAGACTAGCTGTCACTCACACATTGGAGTGGTCATCTTGGCGGGAGACCCTCCAGCCTATCAGGACAGAGTGCGACATGGGTTGCTGCGGCAACCCTTACCATGGGTCCTAATTCCCCTCCCACACAGTGGACCCACCCCAGACTCAGTGGCACCAAAAGGAGGGCTTCTTGGCAGAAGCCTGTCAAAAGGACTAACAAAGGATCCCCGACCTGGGTTAGGAGTTTAGAGAAAGACACGAGAAAGAATTTATATAAAGGTTCTGGCAAATAAAACCTACCAGAGTAAAGTTAATATCAGAATAAACCGGCGGTATGTTAGAGGCTGTCAGTAAATGTGGTAGCCTCGAACAATGGGAAAATCCCATAGGGAAATATCTGCGGTCGAATATTTTTGGTAGTAACCACGGCCACCAGCCAGAAACTTTTGGGAGAGGGACTGTATGGTACCCTCTCGAAAATGAACATGAGGGAAAAACTATTAACCCTTCCCAGTACTTCCATGGTAAAATGGGTTGTACTGGTTTAGTTCATAAAGATTGACTAGTAAAGTCAATGGGGACTCTACATGCCCTGGGAGACAGTAGTCAGTCCCAGGGTATGGAGTCTATGTTTGGGGTCGCTATGAAACCCCTGTGTCACTGCACGGAGGGTGCTGTGTAACACATGTGGAAAAAGGTGGTTCTTATGAGGGTGAGACAAACCCCATAGGCATTTAACAAAAAATAGCCTACAACACACATAGTACACATGCCTAAGAGTGGGGAAAAAGATTCTCACTCTTAGCAGGAGAAAAAACAAAACCCTTCAAATCCAGCAAAGCTGCTGGGGGACTCTATAGGTAAGGAACATTAGCCATAGAATGAGAATTCTCCCTAACAGTCCCCTTTCCTCCATCCTTATGGGCATCCCCCAACAGGAGTACGGTACCGGAACCTTTGGCAGTGAAAAAATTGAGCTTTTCCTTTAAATTTAGTACAGTGGGTGGGGGCACGGCCTCTGACGTGGGAAGGCTCTGCAAGGCCCTGCCCTGTGGTGCCTCACAACAGTCCCCTTTGAACACATCGGACGCTTAAATACCTGGCTACTCTTAGTACATATTAGCCCTTGGCATACTAGCAGGGGAAGGTAGGTGGGACGTATGGAGGAAAGGGGACTATGGATGCTCTAGTCACTACAGTGAGTAACTGTAATTAATCATACGTACTGTCCCCTTTCCTCAACCCTTGTGGGTGATTCCAACGAACAAGAACATATGGTGGAGCTGTGATAACCTGCTTCAGATGTAGGACGAAGCACAAAGGTTCGTCAGAACCACCTGACCAAACTCTGCATCGTGCCTTGAGCTGGCATCCAGTGAGTAGTGCTTAGAGAAGGCCAGAATGGTCAAAGTAGCTGCCTTGCTGATGACATCCCAAAAAGCATGTCTCTGAAACGCTGTGGCCTTGGCTCTGACCGAATGGGCATGAGCCCCCCCAGGAACAGGGTTGCTCAAGGCCGCGTAAGCCTCTGTGATAACCTGAACCATACAATGTGCGATGGAAGCCTGAGAGCCGGGGAAAGGAGCCCCTGAAAGTCATGAACAATGCCTTGAACTTTGTGATGGGTTTAGTCAGAGAGAGATCAAACTTGGACCCTCTTGAGGTCCAAGGAATGCAAGACCCCCTCTCTACCTCAGACTGCGGATTCGGGAAAAACATTGGCAGGCAGACCTCTTGATTCAGATGAAATGGAGAGACCACCTTGGGCAAGAAGGCTGGGTGAGTGCGCAAGATGACCTTGTCGTTGCAAAACGTGGTGAAAGGCGCACACACAGGTACAACACCTGCAGCTAACGAACCCTGCTGCACGCAGGGGTGAGGGCCACCAATAATACTGTCTTCAGTGTCACCAAGCGGATGTCCACAGAAGCCATTGGCTCGAAAGGCTTATGCTGCAAAGTTGCAAGAACCATATTGAGATCCCAGACCGGGTTCGGCCTATGCACTGGAGGAAAAATTCTAGACATCCCCTTAAAGGGTTGGCTGCAGAAAACGCATGCTCAGGGGAATTCTTGCAGGCCCCAAAGGCCGCAAAATATGTGCTGCACGTATCCACCTGAACTCTAGATCGAGCCAGCATGTCATCTAGAGGACAGGTGACAGGGTCCAGAACCTTGTCAGAAGCCCAATGGCATAACCTAGTCCATTTACTCTTATATTGTGACCTAGTCAAGGGCCTCCTGGCCTGCTGAATGATATCTCAGTTGTCATCTGAAAATTTAGCATACTGAAGCCTGAGCGGGTCAGGAACCAGGCCGCCAGCGCCAGCTTGGCCAGGTCCCGATGTTCCACCGCCCTGCCCGGCTGCATCAGATCTGAAAACCAGAGTCTCGAAGGCCAATGGGGGGCAATCCGGATGAGGATGCAACACACTGAAGCCCGAAACTTGCAGAGGGTCCGCTGGAGCAGAGGGGTGGGCGGGAACGCCTAACACATGCGGCTGTGCCAACAGATCTGGAAGGCATCTCCCAGAGACCCCCGACCCAATGCTGCAACAGGGGAAAAAAGGAGTCTGTGTGCAACTCACAATCGTAGGTGTTGAACCCCACGCGGCTCAGCTGATCCGCTTCTGCATTGCTGTCCCCCGGGAAGTGGCCTGCTGAAAGAACACAACACTTACCTGCAACTGTTGTTCTCCAGCATGAGTCTGGCATGGATTCACATGCTCATGAATATTCCCTGTCTGAAGGCCGGAAATCCTCAGGAAAAAAGAAAACAGTATTGCTTCAAAAGCTTGAATACTGACTTTCACCCATTATCCAATCGCTGAAGACCGGGTCGTACTGCTCCCGTCTAATGATTATCATCTCCCAGAGTCCTGAACACAACGGCCATCTTCAGATTAGAAGCACGCGAGATGCCAATATGAACCCAGAAGAGCCACAGAGGGGATGGAGGGAGGGTTTGCATGTGAATCCATGCCAGACCCATGCTGGAGAACAACAGTTACAGGTAAGTAACTTGTCCCTTCTCCAGCATGGGGTCTGGCATGGATTCACATACTCATGAATACGATTATAGAGCAGTAACAAATACACAACCACAGGAGGTGGTAAAGCTCAACAGAAGTACAACACTTAACCCAGGAACCGACTCACCTTAACCAAACAGGTTGCACAGCACTGCGTGGCTGACTCTGGACTCCTCCCTGAAATCCCTGTTGACACAGTAGAATTCCATGAAGGTTGCGTCGACATCAATGTAGTAGCACATCAAATGTCCATTAGGGGAACCCCAGAGAGAAATGTTGCCGTAGCAGCGATGGCTCTGGTGGAGTGGGCACTTGGCCGGCCTTGAAGGGGTCTGTCGGCCAGACAATGACAGGACATGATGCAGCCGTAGAGCCACCTGGATAGGGAGGCTGGCAGGGCCTTCCCCTGATTCACAGGACCACATTTCACAAAGAGCTGAGAAGACTTCCAGAAATATTTCGAATGGGCCACATACAACTTCAAGGCACGAGCAACGTCGAGCGTATGGAGTGACTGTTCATACTGGATTCAGGAAGAAAACTGGAAGCACCAAAGGTCCGTTGAGGTGGAACTCAGACAGGACTTTCGGCATGAAGGATGGTGTGAGTGCAGAGCACCACCCTAGTAGGATGTAACGATAAGTAGTGGGCTTTGCAGGAAAGAGCCTAGATCTCCCCTATCCACCTGGCCGAAGTGATCGCCACCAGGAACACAGCCTTCCATGACAGAAACTTAAGAGGAGCACGATGTAAAGGCTCAAATGGATGACCCATGAGCTTCGTGAGGGCAACATTGAGTTCCCATGACGTGGCCAGAGCTTTCATTGGAGGGAAAGACCTCAAGAGTCCTTTCATGAATTCTTTGAACAGTCTGAGACCATAACAATGGCTTTGTAGGGGAACAAGTGTATCGTAAAATGGCTGCCAGGTGCACCTTGATGGAGGCGTGGGCCAAACCAGACTTGGCTAGCAAGAGCAGGTATGGCTCCAGCAGAGATACGCAGCAGCATGATGCTGTGTGTCCTGCACCAGACTGAAGTGTTTCCATTTGTGACCGTAGCACGACAGAGCAGAGGGCCTCTGGCCTGAGCAAGAACGGCTCTACACTCCACTGGAAAATCATATCAGCCAAACTCTAAGGCTGCAGGAGCCAGGCCCTGCGGTTCATGGACGCTGGATCGTGATGGATGATGCTTCTGTTTTCTCTGGAGAGCAGGTCTGGAAGAGGAGACGGCCTGATTTTCCGGCATCGCTGATGTTAGGCAGAAACCTGTGCAGTTCCCTTAGGGACCACTGCAAAAGGCTTAGACTACAGGTGTTGGCAGTAAACCCAATTGGTAGCAGTCTGTACCACCCAGATTTACCTGATAGCTGTGGCTGAGCAGCCAGACTTCACTCAAGAAGAGTTAGACAGTATATAGAGTATACAAGATAGGTACCAAAATACAGTAGCACAAGCAAACACTGACCAGAGCTTTGAGTATATAAATATTTATTTAAAGACACGCTTAGAAACACTCTAGCACTATTATTGTAAGCAAGTTCGAAAACACAGTCACTATTAATATATATACATCCCTTATGCCTTATTAGACAAGTCTTAGTTAACACCACTTTTTTCCAGACAGAGGTGAGCGCTTAACTAAAGATGGCACTCCAATAAGTTAAGAAAAAGGGAGGGAAAAGGTAGAAATTAGGAACAGCACACAACACAATACTTTAGAAGCACTCAGCAAGGCAGGAAAGTCAAAGTCTACTTGTGAGCAAAATGTTCAGAGGCCAGGCTCCCTCTTGGAGAGAGTAGAACACCAATGCGCCCAAGATCACACAGTTTAAAAGGCTTGGAACGTCTTGCAGAGAGTTTAAAAAGGAATCAGTTTAGCTCAGAAAAGTTCAGTTAGCCAGCCTAGGGCCAACCCAAGTGGTAAGATGAGGATTTACGGGACACCCCACACAGGCCGTTGCGAGGGAGGCCAGGCGGACACAGTACCTGGAAAGTGGAGAGAATCCTCCAGCGGGGGCAGTTGTTCCTGGCAGTGGATGCAAGTCGCAGCGTCGTCCAGAGGAAGAGAAGAACTCGACGTGGAGGAAAGCTGAAGGTGGTTGCACTGCCAGGGAAGAAACCAGCCGCGGAGTTCTCCGGTTAAAAGGTACTACCCTTTTATTCGCAGCAGTGGAAAAACGTGGTATCCCGGTTGCCGGGGTGCTTGGCACAGGCAAGGTGGCCACAAGATGATCCGGGAAGGTGAAAAGGCGGGCAAACTGGTTATTGCCACCAGTCAAAGGAAGAAGACTCTTCGGGATGAAGATCTCCTCTGTCGTTGGAAGAAGTGGTGAGTCGGTTCAGCAGGGCTCCACCGGTGGTGTCGTCGTTGCAGGTCGGCTCAGCTTCTCCCTCTTCGGATTCTTTGGTCCTGTGGGGATGTCTTAAGTCCCAGTCCCCAAAGCCCTGCTTTTATGCAGAAAACCCCCATTCATCAGTCCTAGCTGTTACTCAAACATGCTAAGTGGTGAGCCGGGCGGCTCACCACTGGGCCAATCACACAAGAGTGCTACTTGAGTTGCCGAGGCAACTCAGTCCAGGGTGCCTAAAACCCCCTCCCCCACATCCTGTATACCCAGACAGAGTGGCACCACTTTTGGAGGCTTCTGTGTAGAAGCCCGCCAAAAAGTGGAACAAAGGGCTCGACTTGGGTTGGAGTTACAGAGGCGAACACAAACGCCATTTTAAAACCGAGTCCTGGCAAAAAGACCCAACCGGGGAATAAATATTAAATAAATAACCCGGCGGTATCTTTAACATTGCACCAAAAAGTTGTGCGATTAAAATGAATGGGAAAATCCCATAGTAAATATTCTTAAGGAATATTTCGCGTGGTAACCACTGCCACTAGCCAGAAACTCGATGAGGGGGGACTGCACAGTGCCCCCTCGAAAAACAGACCCAGGGGCAATCTAATTACCCCTACCAGTACTTCCACAATATGATGGTTTGTACTGGTTCTGTTCCCAATTTAAGACTAGTAAAGTCAATGGTGACTATACATGCCCTGGGAGACAGTAGTCAGTCCCAGGGTATGGAGTCTATGTTTGGGGGTCACTATGACACCCCTGTGTTACTGCACTGAGGGTGCTCTGTAACACATTTACCAAAAACCACATGAAACCCTATGGAGTAAAAGACCCCATAGCCCATAAAACACATCACAAAGTCAAAGTGGGAGAAAGAGTCTCACTCTTAGCAGGAGAAAAAAATAAACCCCAAAAATCCAGCAAAGCTGCTGGGGGACTCACTAGGTTTGGGAAATTAGCCTTCACAGAGAATTCTCCCTAACAGCTGATAGGCGGAGTAGGTCCAGGTACCATATATGGCGTATCATCTTGCAGCAGCATCTCTTCAGAGTGTTGATGACCCATAGCATGAGGGGAATCAGAGGAAAAGCACCCAGGAATAGACGCTCCCATCTGAGTGAGAAGGCATCCCCAGAGATGCCCGATTGAAGAAACCTGCTTGCGAACCGATTGCATTTGGAGTTCGCTGCCGTGGCACATAGATCGATCTCGGGACAACCCCATTGGCGGAACAGATGTGTCATTGGCCCAGCATTCGTGATTGGACCGAAGCTCCCCGCTGAGGGCATTTGCTACAGTGTTCTTTATACCTGCTAGGTGAAAGGGTACGAGGAACTTGTCCTGAAGGATTGCCCAGTGCCATTGGGTCTGTGCCTCCAACGACAGAACAGGGGATCAGGTTCTGCCCTGCTTCCTGATGTAGAACATCGTGGTGGTGTGGTCCATGAAAATCCTCACCACTTCACCTTTCAGCAGCGGCAAGAATGGCTTGAGGGCCCAGAACACGTCCCGAAGCTCCATCACATTGATGTGCAGATCCTTCTCCTCCGGCAGTCAAAGGCCTCTGGCGTGGGACTGCCCAGTGTGGGCCCCCATCCGTCCAGTGAGGCATCCGTGGTGACTGTTGCCTGAAATGAAGGGGTTCGGAATGGAAAACCCTGCGTAAGCCGAGGAGCACACCCCACCACTGGATGGCTTGCCTGAATTCCAGGTTGTGCATTAACTTGTCTGACAAACTGCCAGTGGTCTGGTGCCACCTGCAGTCCAGAAACTCCTGGAGTGCCCTCATCTGTAGCCAGCAGAACAGTATCACATGTTTGCATGACAACATCATGCACAGCAGCGACTTGATAACCCGGATGGTTGCAGATTTAATAGCAGACAGACTATGTGCCTTCCCCAGAATGACCAGCACCTGTTGTTCTGAGGGGAAAGATAGGGACACCACTGGTTTGAAACGCACTCCCAGAAACAGAACGTCCTCTGATGGCGTTATGCAGGATTTCGGATAATTGATAGAGAATCTGAGCCCTGTTAGCAGGCGTATGGTTCCCTTTGTGTGTTGCCCTGCCAGGCTCTGAGAAGTGACCGGATGAGCCAGTCGTCCAGGTACAGGTAGACGTGTATGTCCTTGAGACGTAGATGTGCTGCTACCAAGGCTAAACACTGTGTGAACACCCTTAGTCCTGACTTCAGGCCGAAGGGCAGTGCCTTGAACTGGTAGTGGTTCCCCAGCACCACGAAGCGAAGGAACTTCCAATGCTTTGGATGACTGGGGATGTGAATGTGGGCATCTTCCAGATCCAGAGTGGTCATGTAGTCCCCTTCCTCCAGTTGGCCTAGCATTTGCTGCAACTTGACCATCCTGAACCTTTGGGACCTTAGGTATTTGTTGAGGTGCTTTAAGTCCAGGATTCGGCGCCACCCCCATGACTTCTTCCAGACTAGACACTATCTGGAGTATGCTCCGGATCCCCCCCCTTCCCGCTCTCCCCCCCCGCGAGTCACAGCAGGACGAGTTCTACTGTGCCCATTGCCAGCATGGCTCATACTTACCGCAGCAGCTGGCCAGTGTGGTGTTCCTTCCTCGCTAGAGGTGGAATACGAGGTAACTTGTGTTCAAATTCCAGTGTGTGACCGCTATACAGAATGTCCAGAATCCATTCATCTGTGGTGATGTCTCTCCAGGCATCGACAAAATCTGACAGACAGCCTCCCACTGGGGTGCGGAGGTAGGGGTCTGGGCCAAGTAGGGCCTGCTAGTTGACTGTGGCTTCCCCTTTGCGCCTCCACTGAAAGCCTGGGACTGACCTCTGTATGATTCCTGCGCATTGGAGCGGGAAGGTTGTGGCCTGCAGCGTTTCATCCACCACCTTCCCGAAGTGATTCTCGCTGTCGAAAGGCATATCTACCACCTTTGCCTGAACCTCCGGCCTAAAATTGGTAGCCTTCAGCCAACCTTGACGCCTGAGCGATACCCCATTCCCATTTGACAGAAGCTGGAATCTGTGACGTCCATAGCCACATTGATGGCATGATCAGAGGCCACCTCCCCCTCCTGAAACAGCATCAACGCCTCTGTCTTCTTGTCATCCAACAAGAATTCCAGGAGTGGGCCTAGTTTAAACCACAAGTCTCTATCATACCAGGCCAGTATATAGGATGTGCTTTTCTGACGCATCCATCTTCTTCCCTTCTTGGTCTGGAGGGAACATAGATTTTGAGGATGTGTTCGCAGACCGTTTGCTCGCTGTGGCCCAAACCACTGAGTCCGGGGAATGCTACGTGCGGAGGCATTTGGGGGCTGAGTCCGGCACCCTATATTGTTTCTGTAGCTGGTCCTGCTTTGCCGGTGCGGAGCTAGGGGACTTCATTAGGGACAGGCCCTCTTCCCATACCTCGTCGAGCAGCGGGACAGTTCACATTGTCTTCCTGGTTGAGGAACGTCGCTGGTAGAGGAAACATTCCTTTCTCTCCTCCTCTGTTACCAGGTTAAATAGGGGAGACACCCCAGCCATCATTGAATGGAATGACCCGACTTCATCTGGAGGAGAAACCCTGGTGATATCGTCTGAAACTGCTGGCACTGTGTCCGCCGCGATAAAGTAATCAAATGCATTGGTGTCTTTTGTGCAGTGCCTCGCTTGGCAGTGTTGGGACAGGCAGTGGTGACGGTGGTCGCCTCGGGGTAGCCGAGTGATCCCTGTGTGGAGGCCTTCGAGGGCTGTACCTAGGACCGATCCCTGAAGAGCCTGCTACAGGTGATAGCCGCTGCTGTATCTCGGAGAACAGAGACCTGAGCACTTAGGATGTCCTGGGACACATCTCCTGGAGCTTGCAGGAGGGCCCTTGGAGGAATGCTGGATTGTTTGAACACGCCTGTATGCCTTTGGCGAATCCAGGCCTACAAGGCTGTAGACCCCTGCCTCAAAGCACTCTTGCCATGCTTCGTCTGAATTAGTATAAATGGCCAAAGGACCAACTGCACTTCTGGTCTAGCCACTTCGGTTCAGGGCTATAGACATGACCGGCGCCTTTATTGACTGGGTATTGGCGATCAACGAAGCAGTAGTCGTGGCTTCAGGTTTTGCCAGTGGCAGTTGTTTCCTTACTCGACGAGGAGGCCGTTGACGAAGCAGACGCGGTGGCAGTTGACGTCCTTTATTTCGATGAGCACACCGCCATCGACGGCAAAGCAACCATCGACGAAGGCCTGGTCAACGTAGTCATGGCAGTAGCCGGTTTTATTTTCTGATGAAGCCATAGCAGCGGACGTCGCCGAGGGCTTTGAAGAGGGTTCTTTTGGGAAGTGCTTCTTATGCTCCTGTGATGAACCACTATGTTTTGAGGACTGTGTGCCTGCCACCGGCAAGCTCACCGTAGACTGGTAAGGTGACGGAGAGCGCGTGTGCCCTGAACTAGGACCTGCATCAGCGTTGTCTTTAGCCAAACCAAAAGCCTGGCGCTTGTCTTTACTGGACCCCTCTGGGGATACCTCCTCGGCCGATCTGGGTGGAGAGCGCTCTGGAGAGCGGCCTGAACTGCGCTTCACTTGAGTATACCTGGAGGCCACACCAGGCCCCCCGCGTCCTCTTTCAATCACACCATCAAACGTCGGTAGCGGTCCCGCTTCATTTTGGCTGAAAAACCTCGACATATGTCACATCAGTCCTCCTCATGGTCAGGAAGCAGACGCATCTAGTGTGCTTGTCCTCCACATAGATATTTCGCAAACAACACCCGGAGCAGAGCCTGAAGAGACTCTAACAGGCAGGAAGAAAGGAGGAAGTAGGCCTCAGTAAGCATTTCCACTTGACACACTGTGTAGACTTTGAAACTTAACTGGCAACGGAGACCCGTTACCGGAGCTGACTAGTCGTCAGCAGTCCTTGAAATTTAACGAAAAACAGATTTATCGAAAAAATCCTGGAGAGCAAAACTCGAGGACTCTGGGAGATACCGTCATTGGATGGTTGGAGTTTGACCTGGTCTTCAGTGATTGGATAACGGGTAAAAGGCAGCATTGAAGCCTTTAAAGCAATACTGCTTTCTTTTTTTACTGAGGATTCCCGGCCTGACGACAGGGAATATTCATGAACATGTGAATCCACGCCAGACCCCATGCTGGAGAAATCCAAATTCCCTCCGTCAGGGCACATTGCGAGATCGATACCGCCTCCATGCAGAGGGGTGGGAGAGACAGGGGGGAGGGGAGGGGACTCAGGTGCCACCTTGCTTGTTCAGGCAAAACCTTGTAGTAGAATTGTCTGTCCATGCCTTGAGGGCCCAAGCCCACTACTCTGAGCTTGAGCAGATTGATATGCATGAGGGCTTCCGTCCTGGACCATCCTCTATGAATGGCATAGCCTTCAGAGCAGACCCCCCATACCGGAAGAAAAGAGTCCATCGTTACCACCATGTTAGGCTCCAGTCGGGTGAAGGGGGCGCCCACTGAACCATTGCCATCGATTAGCCACCAGCGGAGATCGGGTAGTAGGAGCAGAGATATTGGGATTCTGTCCAACTGAAACCCAGTCTCCTGATCCCAACTGGCCGCCAGGTGGAGCTGGTTGCACCTCCAGGTGGCCAAGTCCAGAAGGTCTGGGCAGCAGTCCGGAGCTATCATGATTGTGCCAAACCTCCTCTACCAAATACCACACCCATAGGCTCCAGATCTTACAAAATTCAGCTATGTGGCGATTGCCCGTTCAGTGTCGGATTAAGTTGAAGACCCTCTGCCTTACGCACCGAGCGCTTCACGGGCGGGATGCAGCCTTTCTCCAGGATAACATTTCGGCCTATATCCCCTACAGGGCTCTTCGTTCAGCTAGCCTCTGCCTTGGAAGGGTGAAGCGGAGGAAAAAACACAGGAAGATGGATCTTCTGAGAGAGATGGAAATCGGAGACAACCTTTGGCAGAAAAGAGAGTCTCACTCTCAATGTCATCTTCTCTTTGGAAAAAAAAACAAATAGGGAGGTAACAACTCCTAGAGCTCACTTACCCGTCTCGCGAAAGTGATGGCACCCAGGAAAATCATCTTAAGGGTAAGCAAATGAATAGAACAAGAAAGAAGAGGCTCAAACAGAGGGCACAAACAATAAAACTAAATTCAAATCCCATACCGGAAACCACAAACTGGCAGGGAGGAAACTGGTTACACATTCCCTGCAAGAACTGCATAATAGTCGGGGATTATGAAAAACAAGCCCTGCTCTGGGGACCTCAAACACGGAATTAGTGGCAAGGTAACCTTTTATGGTGCCAACAACTTGCAGGTCCACTTGGGCCAAGGAAAGCAGAAAATCCAATACAGGGGACAAGAGACAGATGACAGGACCCAGGTCCTTCTCCCAGCACCAAATTGGACATCTACACAACCTGCAGGCATAAATGGATTTTGTAGCAGGCCTCCTAACTGATAGGAGTACATAAAAGACGCTCTCCGACAAGTCCCACTCCTTGCATCTCAGCCTCTCTGTAGCCAAGCATGAAGGTTCAGGCTGCTGAGATTCGAGTGGAGGACACGCCCCTTCCGATTGGAAGAACAATTCTACTCTCCTCAGAAGGCACATGGAAATGTCCAACAACTCTGGATACCACTTTTTTCGGGGCCCAGTCTGGGGCAATCAGGATCATCATGGTTCCGAACAGGCACAACCTCCTGAGAACCAGAGGAATGGCAGGGATTGGCAACAATGCATAATGGAAGTTTAAAGTCCACTTGACGGTCACTGTGTCCCACAGAGATCCCGGATGAGGAAATTCCCTAGAGAAGAACAACTCTCACTTCCTGTTGACATTGGAAGGTAAGAAGTTCACTTAAGAGTTTCTGGACAGGAAAATAGATCTCCTCCAGAACTTCCTTACAGAGCTCCCACTCATGAGAGGCCTAAGTCTGTCTTGCTCATGGCATCCGCTGTGACATTCTATCGTCCAGCCAGATGAGCAGTTGTCAGACACTGTTCTCCAGAGCACAGAACCATCTCATTGCTTCTCTTCAAAGTGGTAAGGACTGGATTCCACCTCGTTTGTTGAGGTAGTGCATGGCCACTGTGTTGGTCATCAAGATCTGGGATTGACCACAACCTCTCGGGTCAAAGGCTCTGAGGGGCATGTGAGCCCCGTTCTCGGTCACAGGGACGCGTGATAGAAAACCTTCCCCAGTATGGCACAGAAACAAGGCGGGAAGCCAAAGAAGCAACAGAGGACGCCTGGTGGGGAAGGGATGCCATGGGGTCGGGGACCTGTTTCGGGCGGAGATACACTGGGGATGGAATGCCGTATGTCGGGCAGCGGACAAGCTGCAGCGAACAGAGTAGCAGAGGAGGCGTGGACAGGAGGTAATATGGGAGCCACAGAGACAGCTGACGGCGAGGAACGAGAACGCCTGGGCACTTTGGATTCGGGAAACGAAAACCCGGGTCCATACCAACAGCACAAGACAGCAGAAACCATGTGGGCAGAGAAGCCAACAGTAAAAGAGGCCCATAAAACAGTAGAAAAGAGCGGAAGGCTAATAAACAAAGATGACGATATGAACGCAGACTTATACTTGCCTTTAATCCGGTGCAAGACGCCTTACTTGTCAGCATCACTGCAGCCGCTGCGTCTCCTCCATTATGGCAGCCTTCACTCTGGGAAGAAAGGGGCAGGGCATGGAGGGGCTTTTCTAGGCTGGCTAGTAAGGAAACTCCTGATTGGTGTAAATGTAGACAGCCCCTATATAAACCAAACATCAAGAAAGGACTGACATGTTTTTCTACCTTCTGTTTCAGAACAGAGAGAGGGGCGAAGAAGGAGCACCTGAACTGCGCTGGGCATACGAGGATTAAGGCATGGTTCTGTCCTTATCCTCAGAAGAGCCCTAAACCAAGGTCTAATCTTGGACTACCTTAGGAGGAAGAATTCCTGTTTATTTATTTTTCCTTCAATAGATCTTATGTTCTCTAATTAGAAAATAAAATATTTTTTTTTAGTTGCCAAACCAACCGGTCCAGTGTGTTCTTACAGGGCGATAAACCCTGCCCCGAGGTGATGGTTGCGAGGAGGGCTATTGCACGGCAAGCCCCAAGGACTTAGCTGTCGCTTTTGACGATTGGACCTTCCAGAGGGCACCGTCAGCATTGGCTCCAAAAGGGTGTTTGTCTTCAAAGGGCATGTCCAACTATCTGGCTTGGATGTCACCCCTAAACTCTGTTTCTTTGCCATGTCTCCATCCACAGCCAGGACAGAGGTGGTCTTCTCCCACTCCTCCATTATTGGTGCTTCCACCGCCACATAGAGGGGCAGGGAAGTCTATTTCTTGAGCACCCGCCTAGATTGTCACAAAGTTCATATTGAACCTTGGATCTGGATGGAGCCGACCATCTTAAGAGTACTGGTTACGTTAGCCATCAAGCTCTGGAAAGTGGTTTGGGGCTTTGCTGCTGTGGGAGCTGGCAGGAAATGCATCCCCGGGGAGGTTCCAGCCCAAAAGGGACCTGGTCACCCTCATGATCAGATAAATGTCATACATTTTTCACAGAAAATCATCCATAGGGAGTGGGGCATATTCCTGCAGAGCAGCGGCATACACGGCCCTGAGGCGATGCCAGTGCCGAGACGCCCGAATGCAGGGTCTGTCGGCACTGAGTGGCCTTGGGTTTTTCTTGATCCAGACACGAGCCCTTAGGCATGCAGGAGTAGTCCCCTGGAGGGAACTCTGCTGGTCACAGCAGACATGGTAGAACCTGCAGCGTCGCAGCCGAAGCCAATGGTGCCATCTCATGCGCCACAGGTGCCGACGCCAGAGTCACCGGTGCATCCACGAAGATATCTAGCATCTTCAGGCAGAAACTCTACCATCCGTCCGACGTGGAGTACTGGGTCAGAAAAAATGCCTCTATTTGCTGATCCTCAGTGGCTCTTCTTCTTTGAAGAGGAAGACTAATGTCAGTGTGAGTACTGACTTGGAGAGCAGGACCTCTTGCTATTCTTCTTCCCCTAATTCTCCCTTTCCTCGCATGAAGCGCCTGCTCTTCAGACCACCGATCTGTGCTGTGTGACTTCGACTGATATCGCAGAGCCTCACTCTTCGCCTTGTGGACGAAGGCGAATATCTTTGCCGCCGTCTCCTGCAGGACCTTCGGGTCTATTGACCGGCACATGCAGTATAAACAGATCAGGTGCGGATCCGAAACAGACATCTGTCTGTCTACCGCAATCTACCGCAATCCACACATGGCTTAAATCCTGAGACAGGTAGGAATGGCATTGGAGAAAAATATTTAGGCAGACAAGCATGTTTCCGATTAGTGAAAAAAGTGTGTGGAAAAAAGGGACGGCGATCATGGGGCATGGCGCCGCTATATATACTAGTGTCCAACGTCATATCCGGCGCAGGACACAGAGGCGTCCGACGGAGCAGACGCTGAGCTGTGCCCCCAGGCGGTGGAAAGGTTACCGGAGAACAGCTGTGCTGGAATAGCGATATCATAGATGAGGAATCTATGGGAGGAAACCATTAATTATACTCAAAAACATATAAAGAAGCCCCACAAATAAATAAGACACACACCAACAACCAAAACCCACCCCACACCACCCGCCCAAAGACAAGAACACTTATGCATGTCCCAATGGCGGCCAAACTGTAAAAAGGAAGGATTCAATTGTCTGTACCAATTATGTTCCCCATTTACTGAAAAAAAGCTTAAGATCACAGGCGTAAGTGGATTTCTGTACTAAAGCATGACAAAGAAACCTCAGTTGTAAACAAAAGATTTGATGTCATACCATGCTTACTTACTGGTTGCGAAGCTCTTCAAATTGTGATGCAGCTAATACCTGATGAAAACAAAACAGAAATTAATCTTTGATTAAAGATTTATTTTTTTATTCAGTTAACTATTAGGAATTTAAATTGAAACTCAAAACAAAATGATCTCGACATACAAGACAATATTTTACAATTTTTTTTTAAATGGAGGATGAATTTCAAGAGGACTGGAGCAAGGAATGAAGCAGCATAGCAGAACCATCAACGTGTTCCTTCTTCCGTAGATCTTCACCCCAGTTTTCTTCCCAATTGATTCCACTACATCTTCATAGTTACTGTAGGGAGAATCAAGACGCTAACGGTTAAGCAACTTAAAAGAATCCAGGATTTTCGAATTCTGAGATGGCCGCCGGGGCGAAGAGACGTGGGTGAGACGCTCTCCGCCCGGGCCGCAGAAATCGAGCACAACAAGTCCAGCAGCAGTGAACAGTTTGGGTTGAAAACCCTCCTGCAGACTAATAAACCCCCCCCAGCAAAATCCCCACAGCCCCGGGCCACTGCAACGGCTCAGGCGGGGAACGAGCGGCCCCTCCCCCATTGGGAGGGACAGAGACCCCGTCTGGAGCCGGGGAAGGGGGAAGCGGCCAGAGGCGGACCCGAGGCCCAGCAGCGGTCGGAGGGGCCCTGCGCCCCCCCCTACACAGCACGAGACTCCGTACCCCCCGGCTCCTGGACAGCGGAGGCGACGACAACGTGGGGCGATATGGAATACGTCGTAAGACCATCCCATCGAAAGAACGTTACCAGGTATGAGAGTAACTTGTTCTTCGAGGGGATTGGGTCCTCTGACGTATTCCATATCTATGACAGACTCCGAAAGCAGTACCAATGCAAGGAGGTGGGAAAAGACTTTATAAAAAAGAAATTTAGAATGCCCAATCAAATTGCGGAGAAAAGGACCGACTTGCCAAAGGCCAGATCCTGCCCCCGGATGGAATCGAGGGAATGGTGACATACAAAAGTATGTACCGAAGCCCAGGTGGCTGCATCACACATGTTGCGAATAGGAACACCCCTCTGCAGGGCAGTAGAGGCAGCCATACCCCTGGTAGAATGGGCCCGTAAGCCGACCGGGGGGGGGGTCCTTACCCGCCAAACGGTAACACTCAGAGATAGCCAAAATAATCCAGCGAGACAAAGTCTGTTTCGTCACAGCCTGTCCCAAACGCTTTCCAGCGTAACCAATAAAGAGCTGATCGTCCACTCTTACCCGGGACATGCGTGAAATATAAAAGCTTAACGCTCTCCTAGGATCAAGCTTATGGAGGCTCTCCTCTTCCTTACCAGGATGTGAAGAAGGATAAAATGCCAGAAGAATAACCTTCTGGCCTAAATGAAATTCCGACACCACCTTCGGAAGAAAAGAAGGACGCACTCTAAGGACAACCCTGTCCTTATGAAACACAGTGAAGGGTGGTTTAACTGAAAGTGCCTGTAACTCACTCACTCTGCGAGCGGAAGTGACCGCAACTAAAAATACAGTTTTCAGAGTTAACAGTCTCAAAGGGCATGAATGCAAAGGCTCAAACGGAGCACCCATCAAACTTGAGAACGAGGTTCAAATCCCAACCGGGCATCTGGAAAGGTGACGGAGGGAACACATTAGTGAGCCCTTTCAGAAACTGAGAAATTAAAGGAATTTTAAAATAGGAACACTCTTCAGACGAGTGCTTAAATATGGACAGCGCCGCGGTATCAGGTAATATTATCCCCATATATATGGTCGCCGTAAATATCATCGCCGGGAAAAGGTCGAGGCGATATTATATGGGTGACCATATATATGGGGACAGGGGCAAAAAAAAAAATTAAAAAAAAAAATTGGGGGTTGCGGGGGTGTCCCCCGCATGTTCCATGCAATAATGTCGCGACAAAAAACGGCCATTTTTCGGCGATATTTTTGCATGGCGAGATTTTTGTGGCGACATTATTGCATGGAACCAGCGCCGCCAGGTAACCTTTAATGGTACCCACTTGAAAGCCCCTGTGGGCCAAAGAAAGCAAAAAAGACAGAACCATGGGAATTTCACAGGCAAAAGGATCCACATTCTTAACCCTGCACCAGTCGCAGAACTTACTCCAACGGCAACGGTACAGGGACTTTCTTGCGGGCCTTCTGGCCGAAAGCAACACCTCCATCACGTCTTCAGCGAGGTCCCAATCCTTATACCTCAACCTTTCAGAAACTGTAACGCTCACCTGATTCTCGCAGAGGCGCCGGTCTTGACTGGGCGACTACCGTATCTTCAAAGGTGATGTGTAGCACCCGGTTGGCTCTTTGGGCTGGACCTCTGTGCACTGTATGCCTGACGTGTAGAGTAAGATGTCTGCAGATAGAAAATATGGGGTTAATAAACTGGGGTTATTGGGGTGTCCCTATCTCTTTCCTCTTCTCCTCTCCTGTAGACCCCCAAAGGTTAACGCTCTCACCTTAGGTAAGTGAATGCCGAGCTCTCCATCTGCCTCGGGGCAGGGTGCTGTAACCAGTTTCTTCACTGGATAGGTAGCGCAGGCCTCTTGACTTCAGAGGACTGCTGTCTGTCGTTTACTGCACGAACGGTAAGTTTCGAGTCATTCAAATGCCTTTAAAGTCTTTAGTAATGATGTCTCTTGTTTTGCAGGGTTCCGGCGATGGCGGATGACGGGCTGAAGTGAGTTGAAGATGGAGCCCGTGTGATGAATAGAAGCGCCTGGAAGCACGTAAGTAAGCGCTTGTTGCCTGCTTCACTATGCGCTCTAACTGTCTTTTTATTTTGCAGGTACGAGTTCGGAGCGGCTGCAGGGTGCCGGAATACCCACTGGATTAGATGTGGAAAGGAGTAATGGCACGTGAGTATTAAAGTTCCCCAATGTCTTTAAACGCACCTTGTTTTGTCTTTCAGATGCGGGATGCAGCGCCGAAGGCCTCCGGAGCGTGCGAAGAGTTGGTAAACTTTTGTCTTTCAGATGCCGGAATGCAGTGTGAAGACCTCCGGAGCGCACGAAGAGTAGGTAAGCCTTTGCCTTTCAGATGCCGGAATGCTAACCTGTTCTTTCTTGTCTTTATAGGTGTTGCTGAAGACTGGATTCAGGATGGTAAGCCTTTTTCCTTAGGCCCAGGACCGGATGCAGAAGACACGATGAGCGTTCTGCTGCAGAGGTTGCAGAATAAAGCAAAGCAAGATTCATCCACCGAGTGTGGTTTAAATAGCCTCCTGTAGTGCTTAGGTCCCTCCTTCCACAGCCACGCCTAAGTAAGAAAAGAGTTCCTGGTAAGAAAAGAGTTCCTGCCTTCCAGAAGAGTTCCAGTGTTCTGAATCTAGGGAGTGGCTCCAGCCCCACCCAACAGGAAAAGTAGTTCCAAACAGAAGAGGATCAGAGGCTCAACTGGCAGGCAAGTAAGCAGCATGGTCTGCTGAAGGTAAGTCCACCCAAGCATTATGAGCCCGGCGCTTCCAGCGCTGGGACTGGGCATATTTATGAGCCTGGTGCCACTGGCGCCAGGACTGGGTCCAAAAGGTCCCAATTGGGACTGGTTGGCACTCAGAACCTGGGTTATGGATCTGCTTCCAAGGGAGTTGGGAAAACCCTGACCTTTTGGAAGCAGAGATCATGACAGTACCCCCCCTCAAGGCCCCTCCCAAACCGGGCTTCTCCGGGGGTTTTGGCTTGTCAGGAAATGTTCGGTGAAATCTTTTGATTAGGCGAGGAGCGTGGACATATTCAGCAGGTTCCCAGGATCTCTCTTGGGGGCCGTAGCCTTTCCAGTCAATTAGGTAGAATAGTTTAGATTTGGAGATCTTGGAGTCCAGAATGCTTTTGACTTCAAACTCGAGTTCTCCATCCACTAGGATAGGTTTTGGAGATTTGGTTAGTCGGGTTTGAGGTTGCACGGGTTTTAATAGAGAGACGTGGAAGACCGGATGTATCTTCATGTGCGGGGGCAAGTCCAACTTGACCGCTACTGGGTTTACTATGGTAGTGATGGAATAGGGACCAAGGTATCTTGGGTTGAATGTGCGTGGTTAGAGATAGATATTTGGTGGATAACCAGACTTGATCCCCTACTTGATAGTGAGGGGCTTCCTTCCGATGTTGATCTGCTCCTTTCTTGTATTGTTCTTTAGCCCTTTGAAGGTGAGAAACAGCTTCCTTAAAGGCTTGGGTGATTGTAGAATGCAGGTAGTCTACTGCTGGTGTTTCAAGATCTTGGAGGGGATCCAACTCCGAGGTTCGAGGGTGACTGCCGTACAAAAGAAAAAACGGGGTTTTCCCAGTTCCCGAATGGACAGAGTTATTGTAGGCATACTCGGCTATCCAAAGGATATCTTTCCAAGTTTTTTCAGTTTGTTGCAGCATGCAGCGTAAATACTGTTCCAGAGTTTGATTGGTCCTCTCGGTTTGTCCGTCGGTCTGAGGGTGGTGACTGGTCGATAGTCTTACATCAATTTGAGCCGACCGACAGCAACTTCGCCAAAAATGAGAAATAAATTGACTACCTCGATCCGAAATTAGAACCGAAGGAAAACCGTGCAGTCGGACGATGTTTTCGAGAAATTCTCGGGCCAGAGTTGCTGCTGTTGGCAAGCCTTTGAGCGGAATGAAATGCGCCATCTTGGAGAATAAGTCCACGATTACTAGAATCGTATTGTATCCGGAGCATGGAGGTAGATCGGTGATGAAGTCCATAGAAAGCGTATGCCAAGGGCGAGGTGGGATGTCAATAGGGCGTAAGAGGCCTGCTGGTCTTTCCTTTTGACTCTTGTTTTGGGCGCATACTCCACAGGACATTATAAAGTCTCTGATATCTTTTTTCCAAGACGGCCACCAGAAGTAGCGCTTGATCTTTTCTGAGGTCTTGGCTATACCGGGATGACCTTCCATTAAAGAGTCGTGATAACAAGAGATTACTTTTTTCTGTAAATCTGTGCTGGGTAGGTATAATCGTTCTTGGAAATACAATAAGTTGTCCTTTACTGCAAAGTCCTTTCCCTGCAGATGCCAATTCTGTATGTCTGCTGGAGTTACAAGTTGCCTGGCTTTATCCTTAACTTCCTCTATGGATTCTGTGGCGATTACACCCAGAATTCTTTGTTCGGGAATGATTGGTACAGGTTTAGGGTTGACCAAGTGTTCGTCCACTCCCATCCGAGAAAGGGCATCGGCTTTACCGTTCTTTGTACCAGGTCGATAGGTAATTATGAAGTCAAACTCGGCAAAGAATAATGCCCAACGGAGTTGTCTAGAGGATTGGGCTTTTGCGGTCTTCAAATATTGCAGGTTTCGGTGATCCGTAATCACAGTAACGGTGTGTCGGGCCCCCAGCAGATAATGCCGCCAAGCCTTAAAGGCAGACTTGATAGCCAGAAGTTCCTTGTCAGTAATCGTGTAATTGATTTCAGGAGGCGAGAATTTGCGGGACCAAAATGCCACGGGATGCAACTGATTGGTTACCGGGTCCTTTTGTGATAGAACTGCCCCCATGGCAAGGCTTGAAGCATCAGTTTCCACGATGTAGGGGAGTTCGGGGCGAGGGTGTTTTAAGATTGGTGCAGAGATAAATTTAGTCTTCAAATCCTGGAAAGCTTGTTCCGCCTCGGTAGACCATTCAAAACGTTTGTTTTTCTTTAACAAGGCAGTGATGGGCTGGACTATTCGAGAGAATTCGGGGATAAACCTGCGGTAAAAGTTAGCGAAGCCTAACATGCTTTGCACACCTTTTACGGAGGATGGTGATGGCCATTTGAGAACTGCATCGACCTTCTTTGAATCCATACGCACTCCGCCAGGTGATAATATGAATCCCAAGAATTCAACTTCAGTCACGTTAAAAACACATTTTTCCAACTTAGCGAAAAGTTTGTGTTGACGCAATCTTTCGAGGACCATTTTCACATGTTTCCGATGTTCAGATTCCGATGAAGAATAAACGAGGATGTCGTCAATGTAAACAACAACACATACATCTATGAGCTCTCTGAGGACATCGTTCATAAAATATCGAAAGGCGGCCGGGGCATTGCAAAGTCCGAAGGGCATGACCTGATATTCAAATAGCCCATACTTGGTGCGGAAGGCCGTCTTCCATTCATCGCCCTCTTTTACTCGTACCAAGTGGTAAGCTCCTCTAAGATCCAGCTTTGTATATATGCATGCTTTTCTGACTTGGTCCAGGAGTTCAGGGATCAAAGGTAACGGATATCTATTCTTAACGGTGATCTGGTTCAGGGAGCGATAATCGATACAAGTTCTAAGGTCTCCTTCCTTTTTTGGAACGAAGAACAAAGCTGAAGAAGCAGGGGACTTGGAAGGACGAATAAACCCATTTGCCAGGTATTGATCCAGGTATTGTCGAAGGTGAAGGTTCTCAGGCTCGGTGAGGGCATAAATTCTACTACAAGGAGGAGTAGATCCAGGTATCAGGTCTATCTGGCAGTCATAAGACCTATGAGGAGGTAGAGAGTTAGCCTGATCCTTCCGGAAAACATCTTGGTATTCTAGGTATTCGGGAGGTAACTGGGGAGTCTCTGAAGAAATTGCGGCCAGTGCAACACCAGGTGGAGGGTGACAAGTAGAGACACATTCTGGAAACTGGACCGTTCTTGCTCGCCAATCGATCAGAGGATTGTGTTTCTCTAACCAAGGTATTCTTAGAATAATCTGAAACTGAGGGGCCTTGATCACATCGAACACGATCTTCTCATGGTGTCCATCTTGACTTACTAGCGTCACTTCTTGAGTGGTATGCGTTACTGGCCCGGAGGCTATCTCCGTACCATCCACCGTAGTAATGACGTCCTTTACAGCCTTGGGACAAAGAGTTAGATTCATCCTCAAAACCATTTCATGATCCACATAATTGCCGATGGCACCGCTGTCGACGTAAGCTTCAATTGCATGTAATCGATCCGGATTACCAGGGCTAATGAGGACCATAGGTATCACGAAATGCGAGGTCACGGAACTGGTTTTCACGCTCGGCAAGAGGACCTCTATTCTTGTCGGGCGAGGTCGTTTCCCTGCTCAGAGTTTGTAACTTTGGTAACTGCAGCTCCTACTGCCTTCTTGGCAGGTTTCACCGGACAGTCTCGAAGAAAGTGCCCTGAGTTTCCGCAATATAGGCATAATTGCAACTGTTTCCTCCTTTCCCGCTCCCTTTGTGTTAGAGGACCTTTCAGATCCCCTATTTGCATGGGTTCTCCGGAGTCTACTCCTTTGGAAGGAGTTGGCGGTTTGGAAAATACTCGAGCATCAAACTTGGAACGATCGGCCTTCCTGTTCTGCAGCCTGTGATCTATTTGAACGACCAAGTCTATATAATCCGAACAGTCTTGTGGGGGATTCACTACTTGGGCTAAAACGTCTTTGAGCTCTCCACGGAGACCTCTATAAAACAGCGTAATCCTTTTGTCCTCAGGCCATTGAGTTTCCACTATTAGTCTATTGAAAGATGCAATATAAGCCAAAAGGTCTTGATTACCCTGTCGCAACGAAAGAAGCTCATTGTCCAAGGCCTGCCCCTGTGAATGTCTTGCGAACAGTTTTTCCATACTAAGCTGAAAGGCTTGAAAATCATGGAGAACCGGATCATCTTGATTAACTAGAGGGATCGACCAGTCTGCCGCATTGCCACTAAGGTACGAAAGTACAAAAGCTACTTTTGCTTGATCAGTTGGAAAGGCTGCTGGCCGGCATAAGAAGTGCAACCGGCACTGATTGATAAATACTGCAAACCTCTTTGGGTCACCAGAAAATCGTTCGGGCGGAGCCAGAGGTACATTCCCAGGTAGGTTGATCTGCACTGGATTCATAGAGGATGTTGAAGGAAGATTTGCCCCTGATGCGGGTAACGGGGTCTGTCCGGCTTGTGACTGCAGTACTTGTCTAGCAAGATTGTCTGTTCTCTCCTTGGAAATAATTAGTTCCCTTCTTAGAGCATTCGTTTCCTGACGAGCTGCATGCACTTCTACCCTTAGTTCCCCAAGTAACCGGGCTAGGGGGTCAGTATCCGAGGTTTCCAAAGCGCCTGGGCGAGAGTTTTGCGGTAGGCTTTGAGTTCTGTAACGCTCACCTGATTCTCGCAGAGGCGCCGGTCTTGACTGGGCGACTACCGTATCTTCAAAGGTGATGTGTAGCACCCGGTTGGCTCTTTGGGCTGGACCTCTGTGCACTGTATGCCTGACGTGTAGAGTAAGATGTCTGCAGATAGAAAATATGGGGTTAATGAACTGGGGTTATTGGGGTGTCCCTATCTCTTTCCTCTTCTCCTCTCCTGTAGACCCCCAAAGGTTAACGCTCTCACCTTAGGTAAGTGTATGCCGAGCTCTCCATCTGCCTCGGGGCAGGGTGCTGTAACCAGTTTCTTCACTGGATAGGTAGCGCAGGCCTCTTGACTTCAGAGGACTGCTGTCCGTCGTTTACTGCACGAACGGTAAGTTTCGAGTCATTCAAATGTCTTTAAAGTCTTTAGTAATGATGTCTCTTGTTTTGTAGGGTTCCGGCGATGGCGGATGACGGGCTGAAGTGAGTTGAAGATGGAGCCCGTGTGATGAATAGAAGCGCCTGGAAGCACGTAAGTAAGCGCTTGTTGCCTGCTTCACTATGCGCTCTAACTGTCTTTTTATTTTGCAGGTACGAGTTCGGAGCGGCTGCAGGGTGCCGGAATACCCACTGGATTAGATGTGGAAAGGAGTAATGGCACGTGAGTATTAAAGTTCCCCAATGTCTTTAAACGCACCCTGTTTTGTCTTTCAGATGCCGGAATGCAGTGTGAAGACCACCGGAGCGCACGAAGAGTAGGTAAGCCTTTGCCTTTCAGATGCCGGAATGCTAACCTGTTCTTTCTTGTCTTTATAGGTGTTGCTGAAGACTGGATTCAGGATGGTAAGCCTTTGCCTTTCAGATGCCGGAATGCTAACCTGTTCTTTCTTGTCTTTATAGGTGTTGCTGAAGACTGGATTCAGGATGGTAAGCCTTTTTCCTTAGGCCCAGGACCGGATGCAGAAGACACGATGAGCGTTCTGCTGCAGAGGTTGCAGAATAACGCAAAGCAAGATTCATCCACCGGGTGTGGTTTAAATAGCCTCCTGTAGTGCTTAGGTCCCTCCTTCCACAGCCACGCCTAAGTAAGAAAAGAGTTCCTGGTAAGAAAAGAGTTCCTGCCTTCCAGAAGAGTTCCAGTGTTCTGAATCTAGGGAGTGGCTCCAGCCCCACCCAACAGGAAAAGTAGTTCCAAACAGAAGAGGATCAGAGGCTCAACTGGCAGGCAAGTAAGCAGCATGGTCTGCTGAAGGTAAGTCCACCCAAGCATTATGAGCCCGGCGCTTCCAGCGCTGGGACTGGGCATATTTATGAGCCTGGTGCCACTGGCGCCAGGACTGGGTCCAAAAGGTCCCAATTGGGACTGGTTGGCACTCGGAACCTGGGTTATGGATCTGCTTCCAAGGGAGTTGGGAAAACCCTGACCTTTTGGAAGCAGAGATCATGACAGAAACCAAGCGTGAAGGTTGAGGGACCTGACCTCTGGATGGAGAACCTGAACCCCCTCCCGTGAGAGCAGATCTTCTCGGTAGGGAAGACGACGTGGAGGACAGATGGACAAGTCGAGAAGGTCCGGGTACCACGTCCTCCGGGCCCACGCCAGAGCAATGAGGATCATCCGGGAACCGAACCTCCGTAACCTCTGCAGTACTTGCGGGACGACGGGGACTGGAGGAAACGCGTACAGCAGTGGGAATGACCACTCCACCATGAATGCGTCTCCCAAGGCTCCGTTTGGAGGAAATTCCTGCGAGCAGAACATTCCGGTTGACACTGGAGGCGAAGAAATCCACTTGAGGGGTTCCCCAAAGGGCGAAGATCTCCAGGAGAATCTCCTGAGCCAACTCCCACTCTTGAGAGATCGCGCTCTGCCTGCTCAGAGCGTCCGCTTTCTCGTTTTCGTCTCCTGCCAGATGAACTGCAGAGTCGAAACTTCCTGCTGGATTGCCCAGAACCAGAGCTGCATCGCCTCCCTGCACAGAGGAAGTGACCCTGCCCCTCCCTTTTTGTTGAGGTAGTGTATGGCCACCGTGTTGTCTGTCAGGATCAGAACATACTTTCCTCGCACAGTCTGCAGAAAAGCATTCAGGGCTAGCCTGACGGCCCTCAGCTCCAACAGATTGATATAGAGTCTGGATTCCGACGGAGACCAACGACCGCTGACTGTCAACTCGTTGGCATGAGCTCCCCATCCCGTGAGGGATGCGTCTGTCACGATCGTCACCTCCGGCCAGGGCAGCCAAAATGGAGCCCCCCTCATCAGATTGCCTTCATCGGCCCACCACAGAAGGTCCTGGGCGACCGAAGATGGCACCTGAACAGGGTCCAACATCCTGCCGGAGGACTGGGACTACTGGCGCTTGAGTGCCCATTGCAAAGATCTCATCCACAACCTGGCCTCTGGCACCAGAAGAATGCAGGATGCCATGAGGCCGAGCAGTCTCAAGAACTCGAACGCTGGGAGAGTCTGGGCAAGTTGAAACTTGTGCACCATCTGCTGAATGTGATGAGCCCTCACCTGGGGAGGAAAACACTGCCCCAGGGACGTGTCGAGCACTGCTCCGATGTACTGGAGCCTCTGAGTTGGTGTCAAATGGGACTTCTTTAAGTTGAGGGAGAAGCCCAGCTTGTGGAGGGAGTGGCAGGTGACTGACAGATGATCCAGGACTTGCTCAGAAGAGCGCGCCCTGATCAACCAATCGTCCAGGTAGGGGTAGACGTGAATCCCCCATTTCATGAGGTGCGCTGCCACCACTACCATGAGCTTGGTGAAGACCCTCAGGCGGAGGTCAATCAGAACGGCAGGACCCAAAACTGAAAGTGCGAGTCACCAACCGCAAACCTCAGGTACTTCTTGTGCTTTGGATGGATCGGCACACGAAAATAAGCATCCTTGAGGTCGAGAGACATCAACAAGTCCTGAAGTTGAAGGGCCTGGAGGACTTGAGAGAGAATAACCATCTTGAACTTGTCCTTCCTGAGGAGTTTGTTCAAACCGCGCAAGTCCATGATGGGTCTCAATCCCCCGTCTTTCTTGGGAATCAAAAAATAAGGGGAATACCATCCCTTGTTCCTCTCCGCTATTTATAGAATGGAATGTATGACTGCAGCCTTACACGGAAATCGTGATATTGTTGAAAACGCCTGGTCTGAGTTTCGATCCACATATGCTGCGTGAAGGAACTGTGTGCAAAACACTGTTGAGTTTCGTGTCAATTTGGTTTATCGCATGACGAGTCTGTGGTACTGGGATTTTGAATCATTGTGTGTCTTCTTTGCCCGAAGTCACGAGTACAATGTTGGTTCACAAGTATTCTTTAATGCTCTCTTCGTTCCCAGGTCTGAGTTTATGTGAGGGGTGTCGGGGGTGGGATATAATGAGAAACAAGGGATGGGTTTTGTTGTTCTTACCTGTTATCTATCTGATTTCTAAAAAGACTCTACATACGATAAAAGAGAATGTAACTCAATGTAAAGGCTCGCCAACCTTTTGCAAAACCAATAAAATTGAAATTTAAAAAAAAAAAAAAAATAGTAACACAATGGCACGATACCCCAGAAAGACTGCACGCAATGTTCCCCAAAAGATCAAGTCAATGCTGGAGAGGTTGCGATGAAGTGGGAACGTGGAAACACACCTGGTGGGAATGTAAAAGGGTAAAACCCTTCTGGGAAGATGTGAGGGGAGAGATGGGGGAACATGTTCCCAGAGGTAGAACAAATGGGAGAGGGAGTATGGATGTGTGGAAGGAGAGACGATATAGCAAGGAAATACAAAACGACACAATGGAGAAGCTTTATGGGACTGCTCATTGCGGCATGGACAACGATTGCCCAAAATTGGAAAAAGAAAGACGCCCCACTGACATTTACATGGCTCCAAAAGGTATGGGCCCAAATGGCGATGGAAAAAGTCACCCACACAATCCAAGGTACAAGGGACATGTTTATAAAGGAATGGGGAGGGGTTCAAGAATACCTTCAATCAGACTTCATGGAGCAATGGTGCCCCCATAACATTAAAGTTTTGGATATATTCAGCGCTTAATGAGATCCCCGAAAAGATGGACAATCATGCCCCAAGGGAAGGAGGGGATATTGGGGGGGGGGTAGTTACAACTGTTTGTTGCAGTGTTGACATGTGAAAATGCAATAAAGACAACTTTAAAAAAAAAAAAGAATCCAGGATTTTTTTTCGAATGGAAGTGGACAAGGAGGACTGACCGGAGTAGAGCTGTTGGATCAGGACCTTTGGAAGTTCCCCACCTGCGACTACCCTTTCATTCAAAGGACCATGGTGGAGTATCTGTAAAAGCATAGCAACATGTGAAATGGTAATAAATAAAATGGGGAGGGTACAGAGTCTTGGTGTTTATTGAAGTTGTGCAATGGTTTGGAAGAACACTGGCACCTGACATCAGCATGCAGATGCAATTCCCAGCTCCAAGACAAAGCATCTGGATGCCTGCATCAAAATATGTAATGAGCCTCAAACTTGTGGAGATGGCGGTATTGCAAATCCAGCCATGCCGCTCCATAAATCAGCATTTTGCCTAATAAGATACCTGCAGTTACTGCCCACTGGAGAAGTTATTTATCAGTGCTATTCCTGAAATGTCCTAGGTCTAAGAAGGGAACAGCAATATATGAGTGAGCATAACACTTGTATGCAGGAAGCTGGTGAACACCCTGTTAGGCAGAAACCTGTGCAGTCCACTTTGGGAACACTGCAAAAGATTTAGGACTACAGGTGTTAGCAGTAAACCCACTTGGTAGCAGTCTGTACCACCCAGATTTACCTGGTAGCTGTGGCTGAGCAGTCAGACTTCCCTCAAGAAGAGTTAGGCAGTATGCAAAGTATACACAATAGGCACTCGTGTACAATAATACAAGCAAACACTGACCAGAGCTTTGGTATCAAAGTATATAATTATTTATTTAAAAACACACTGTTTGAAACACTCCAGCACTCTTATTGTAAAACACTCTAAACACAGTTACTATTATAATATATACAACCCTTGTTCCTTATCAGAGAAGTCTTAGTTAACACCACTTATTTTCATACAGAGGTGAGTGCTTAACTATAGATGACACTCAAACAAGTTCATGAAGAAGGGAGGGAAAAAGACAGAATATGGGAAGGTACACCACTCTAAGCTTTAGGAACACTATTAGCAAGGCAGAAGAGCAAAAGTCACTTGTGAGCCAAAGTCCATAGGCTGGGCCCACTCTTAGAGAGAGCAGAGCACAAATGTGCCAAAGATCACACAGTTGCACTAAGCTTAGAAAGTCTTGCAGAGAGTTCAAAAATTGTTTAGAGAGGCTCAGAAATGTTTAGCCAGGGTGTCCCAGGCTAACAGGTTCGAAAGCCGGGGGCTAAATCTACCCTGTACAGTCGGTGGCAAGGGAAGCCAGGCGGGACACGGTACCTTAAGTGGGAAGGATCCTCCAGCGGTGGCAGTTGTTCCTGGCAGTGGGTGCAAGTCTCGTTGTCGTCCAGGGGAAGAGAAGATCTCGACTTGGAGGAAAGATGAAGGTCCTTGCACTGCCAGGGAAGAAACCAGCCGTGGAGTTTTCCGTTTAAAGGTATTACCCTTTAATTCGCGGTCGTGGTAAAACGTGGTATCCCGGTTGCCGGGGTGCTTGGCACAGGCAAGGCGGCCACGAGATACGTCGGGAAGGCAAAAAGACGGTGAAACTTGTTATCCCCACCAGTCAAAGGAAGAAGACTCTCCGGCGGGAGATAATCTCCGTCGTTGGGAAAAGTGGTGAGACGGTCCAGCAGGGCTCCACCGGTGGTGTCGTCGTGGCAGGTCGGCTCAGCTTCTCCCTCGTCGGATTCTTAGGTCCTGTGGCGACTTCTGAAGTTCCAGTCCCCAAAGCCCTGCTTTTATGCAGAAAACCCCCATTCACTCAGCCTAGCTGTCACTCAAACATGCTAAGTGGTGAGCTGGCCGGCTCACCACTTGGGCCAATCAGGATGGAGTGCGACTTGAGTTGCCTAGGCAACTCAGTCCAGGGTGCCTAAATCCCCCTCCACCCCTCCTAAGTACCCCAGACAGAGTGGCACCACTTTGGAGGGCTTCTGTGGAGAATCCCGCCAAAAAGTGGAACAAAGGGCTCGACTTGGGTTGGAGTCACAGAAGAGAACACAAACGCCATTTTAGAACCGAGTTTAGGCAAAAAAACACCAACCGGAGAATTAATATTAATCAAATAAACCGGCGGTATGTTCGAGGCTATCGTAATTAAATAAATAAAGATAGTAGCCTCGAACAATGGGAAAATCCCATAGAGAAATATTCGCGGTTGAATATAAAAAGTAGTATCCACTGCCACCAGCCAAAACCCGATCGGGGGGACGGAGACATGCCCCCTCGACTAACAGACCCCAGGGCATCTGGTAAACCAGTAGAAATGAGGCCCAAAATGCACATGCAGATGGCATGCAACCCTTGGATTACCCTAAATCTGAAGAGATACGCTGAGGTTCTGGTCGCAAACAACCAGTGTTGTAGTTGCCGAGAAATCACAGGTCAGGGAGGAAAAGATTTTAGAATGGGGAAGCCGCCATGGCAGGGCCGCCTGATGCCAAGATGGTGGCTGTTATTTGTGTGTGTTTAGCGCTGCAGGACGATCAATTACAAGAAGATGAGCTGGTTATCCCTACCAGGCTCAAGGGAAGAAGCTCTGGACTGGATCTCCTCTTAGTCGTTGAAGGGTAGATAGCTCAGGACTGCAGCAGGGCTTCACCGGTATGGGGTAGTTGTAGCAGTCGACCTCTCCTCCACTTCTCGTCGGTTCCTTGTAGTTCCAGTGGCGACTCTCTGACTTCTAGCCCAAGAGACCTGCCTTTTATGAGAAAAACCCCCATTCACGCAGCCTGGCTGTCAATCACCCAGCAGGGGGGTTGTCCAGGCCAGACAACTACCCTGGCCAATCATGACAAAGTGCGACTTGGGTTTCCTAAAATACCTTGTGCAGGGGGTGACTACACCCCTCCCTCACATTCAGCCCACCTAAACACCCAGGCGCCTTGAGGAGGGCTTCTGGGCAGAAGCCCGCCAAAAGACAGTGAACAAAGAAGGTGAACCTAGTTTGCCGCGCAAAGTAAAACTACGACTTTAACAAAAAGAAATGGCGAATAAACACAACCGGAGCCAAAACAAAGACGATTTGGTCAAGAGGGTTTATGTTCGAGGCTAATATAATAGCCAAGAACAGTACCACGTTTATCTAATATAATCGGGTTAGAAAAGTTAGGGTAGATACCACTGCCACCAGCCAACTCTAAATGTTAAAAGAACGAAACAATGCTCTAGGAGGTACAGATAAAAAGGGATACGAGTTAACCCTTTCCAGTACTCAATGGAAGATGGGGTGAACTGGATCTGTGGTAGATTGACTAAGTACAGTTAATGGTAACTTTACCCTTTTCTGGGGACAGTAGTCGCCTCAGAAATGGAGTCGAGGGAAGTCTCAAAGACAACCCTGTGCCTCGGCACTGAAGGTGCTGTGTGACACAAAAAGAAGGGGGTTACTGAAGTGGTGTACTTCAGAGTCCACCATCACAAAAACAGGTAGAAACACATAGCAGAACCCAGGTAAGAGTGGGGGAAAAGCTCTCACTCTTACCAAGTGGAAAAAAAATAAACTCCAGAAGTCCAGCAAAGCTGCTGGGGGACTCACTAGGTGAGGGAAATTAGCCATAAATGAGAATTCTCCCTAACACGCAGCACTTGCAAACGCCCACTTGGAATCCGGAGTAGCGAGCTTGTTAATCAAAACCTCCATTCAGACACTGACCTCTCCTATCACTATGCTCACTCTCTACTCTACACCAACGCACAGTTAGAGCACAGCTACTTCCCTCGATCAATTCAGCCTAGCTGCTCACATACAAACAATACTTCATGAACACCTCAACATTCAGATAAAATGCAGCCATATCCCACGAATTCGGCATAGCTGCACACATAAGCGTACTACACAGGCCAATCGCAGCCAGAACCCAGTCTTGGTGTCCATCCTCCAGACTACACACATTCAACTGATATCAAAACACAAACACACCTAATGCTAGGATGCAGCTACCATCAAGCAATCGCATCAGCTGCGCACATAATCGGTGCATCCAGGCAACCTATGACATCTTACTCTGTAGACTGACTTGGACTGCAGTCCACAAGGGCGTTCATCCTATCAGCGCTTTGAAGGTCATACCAATGATATATAGAGCGCTATATAAATGCCAAATAACATAACATTGGAGATTACCACTGACTAGAAAGTCCTGGGGAGGAGAGTGATTGTGGTTCTATGCAAACAGGTTATGCAGAACCGCATGCCCGAAGGAAGCGTCAACCCGAGCGCTGGTATCCAAACAGTAATGCTTGCAGAAAGGGGATGGGGTGGCCTATGTGGCTGCCTTGCTAATCACCTGCCATGGAAAATCGACTGCTGCTGCCTTGGCCCCGATTGAGTGAGCGTGAATGTTCCTTGCAACCTCTTTACGCTGTGTCTTGTACGCCTCATGAATGGCTGCAACCATCCATCTGGCTATAGATGCCTTAGATGCTTGCTCGCCTGGTTTTGATCATCTGAAGGTGACGAATAAGGCGTCAGATCTGCGGAAATCCTTAGTCCTGGCCAGGTAGAATTTTAAAGCTTGTCTGATGTCGAGACAGTGGAGCACCTTTTCTGCGTCCTCCGGCGGATTAGCGAAGAAGGTGGGGAGCATGATCTCCTCATTGAGATGGAAAGATGAGATGACTTTTGGGAAGATACTAAGATGAGTGCGAAGGACCACCTTGTCCCGATGAAACCGTGTGTATGGCTCGGTGGCAACTAAAGCCTGGATCTCGCCGACTCTTGTGAGTCGAGGCGAGTCCCACCGGAAGCGCGGTCTTGAGAGTGACTATTGTGATGTTGACTGTAGCCATGGTCTCAAAAGGTTTGTACGCCAGAGCGCTAAGATCCCAGACTGGGTGCAGGCACTTGACCGGTGGGTACACACTTGTTAGCCACACTAGATGCCTTTTGACCACTGGGTTGGATGAAGAAAAGGAAGACCTGTCCGAGTTTCTATGCCCCGATGGCCGCCAGGTAAGTCTGACACATGTCCATCTGGACCCCTGATCTAGCTAAATAAGCTGAGAATGATGGCACCTGGTCTAGCGTGCATGTCAATGGGTCAGCTACGTTTTCTTTGGCACAGAAACCGAATCTGGTCCATTTGCTTTTATACTGTTTCGGTGTAGCCTGACTCCTGGCATCTTGGATGATTTCCAGATTGTCCTGAGGCAGCTGGAGACGTTGAAGTGTTACCTGCTCAGGGACCAAACTGCTAGGGCTAGTTTCTCCGAGGAGGGGTGGATCGCCGCTCCTCCTTGCCATACCAGGAGCGGGTCTGGTCCAAGAGGGAGGGGAACCGGAGGTTGGTCCGACAATTTCAGCAGATCTGCGAACCACAGCCTGCCTGGCCACTGGGGAGTTATTAGAATGAGACGCAGCTGGCAGGCTTCCCTGATCTTGCCCAGGACTTTGTGGAGACGAGGGTCCGGGGGTGGGAATGCGTAGGCCCATTCCATTGAATCTGCAGCGCATCCCCCATGGAGTACTGGCATCAGCACCACACAGGAGGCAAACCGATGGCAAGTCTGGTTGCTCGCCTTCGCAAACAGGCCTGGTCTAGGCTGGTGTGACAGCACCTGCTGAAAATGTCCATAAGTACTTTCTTGTTCAACTGCCACTCGTAGTTGTCCGAACCCAGCCGGATGGGGCTGTCGGCCTCTAGATTCGACTGTCGCAGAAGGAGCATTGCCGAAATCCAGATGTCCTGCGCAATGGCCCACTCCCAAATGGCTATTGCCAGCTTGCACAGAGGCGGCAAGCTGGTGCCCCCCTGCTTGTTGAGGTAATACATGCAGGTAGAGTTGTCCATCTGAATGCACACCACTCTGCTCTTGATGATGGGAAGGAATTCCCAGAGCGCCAGCCCGATAGACATCTCCAACCAGTTGATAGCATTCTGCTGGTCGTCCCTCGACCATAGACCATGCAAAGCATGTCCGCTCAGGGTGGACCCCCCCCTGCCCTTGGAGGGAGGAGTCTGTTGTAATGGTGTGATATACCATGGGTAGCCTAAAACGTTTGCCTGCCAAGGGGTTTGACTCCTGCCTCCACCACTCCAGGTCCTCGTGCAGGTGCACGGGTATGGTGATCGCTGTCTGTCCTGATTTCTGATCCCATGAGGCCGAACATTTTTGCGGCAGCCTCATCTGTAGCCTGGTGTAGGGAACTGCCAGGAGACAGGCCACCATCACATCGAATAGTTGCTGAGCCACCATGCCGTGGTTACAGTTCTGCTGAGGAAGTGGCCCACAGTAGGCTTGATCGTTGCCAGCTTTTCCTTTGTGGGGAACACCATTTGCCTCTGCGTGTCCCACTGAAGACCCAAGAATACCAGTGTTTGTGTCGGTTACAGGTGCGATTTCAGGAAGCTGAGTGAGAACCACAGCTCGTAGAGTGTGGTCATGAGCCTGGCGGCTTAATACGTGACTTGCTCCGGGGACCCTTCTAGGACTAACCAGTCATCGAGGTACGGGTATACATGATAGCCCTCTGACCGGAGTAGAGCCGCGACAGCACTCGTGAGCCTTGTGAAGACCATGGGCGCTGAGTTCAGGTCGAATGGCAGTACCTTGCAATGGAAATGCAGACCCAAGACCCAAAACCTGACGAAGGGTCGATGCGCCTGTACTACGGGGACGTGTAAATATGCATTCTTCAGATCCAGGGAGCACATACATTCTCCCCCACACAGCGTCTCTGCTATTAGAGCTGGATTCACCATTTTGAACTTCTGTAGAGGCAAGTACAGGTTTAAGAAGGAAAGATCTAGGACCACGTGCAGGCCAGCCTGGATCGTTTTCTGAATAGCAAAGATGCAGGAATAAAAGTCCAACCCCTGCTGGGAAAATGGGAGCTCTTCTACCGTCTTGCTCGCAATAAGGTGGTGAGTCTCCGCTAGGAGTGATGGTGTCCAGATTTGAGGAAGTGGGGGGGGGGACAAAGAGGAGGAGATCGCAGAGGTTGCCGGAAGCCCTGTGAGATTACAGAGATCACCCAGGCGTCCGGAGACCATGCCCTCCAAGCCTGACTGTGGAGAACCAACCTGCCCCCACCTGGGGTACTGTGGATCTGAAACGTCCCGTCATTGCTTCTTTGGTTCTGAGGCTGGCGCCCAAGAGGGGGAATGAAAGAAACCTTTATGGGAAGACTTCTGGTGTTTATGCCTGTACTGGCTGGGGACCGGTAGGCTGTCTGGCCTGGCGGTCTTGGAAGCCACAAAACCTGCCAAAGGTCGAGCTTTTGTCCAACATAGACTGGCCCTGCCCAAAGTTCTTAGCTACCGGTTTGGTAAGAATAGCCTGCAATTTGGCTCTCTGGGAGCTGCTTTTGTTTTTGTCCAGCTCTTCATCTGTGGTGGAGTGGAGTGGAACAGATTGCCTCCCTCGAAAGGGAGATCCAAGATTCTCTCTTGGACGTCGGCATTGAACCTAGTTGTCCTCAGCCAGGCAGTCCTTCTCATGTGTGTGGCCACACAGACAGCTCTACTTGCTGTATCAATGTGGGCAACGGTAGCCTCCATGATGTCTTGCGCCAGGCCAGTCTTGAAGGATGCCTGCTTTTGGGTAGGGAGGTCCGGGAGGATGTCAGCAATCTCCCTCCATAGCCTTTGGTTTGTTGTAGCCAATATGGCATCAGCCTTTCTAAAATGGAGACCCAGGTTGGAATGCACTTTTTTACCATAGGCCTCCAGGACCTTTTCTTCCTTGCCCAGGAGAGCAGAAGTGGACGTGCATGCAGATGTCTGCGGTTGTACATAGATGGTGCTGCGATGACAAACGTGTATATATATATATATAAATATGGGATACATTACTCACCGTAATCGTATTTCTGATGCTTGTATCTGCTTAGATTCACATGCTGTGCATAGGCCGACATCTAGTGGAAGCTGCGGAGTATTACAGTTTGTTTTTCGAAACTCGAAAATGGGCGTCGACACAGGCGTGCCAGTAATACTATCCCTAGTGTGACGTCCACTGTACCCAAGATCCCTCACGCGTCTAGGATCCTCAGATTGTTTTTTTTCTGACATGAGGAAGCATGAGGAGTAGCGTGAGTACAGATAATCCAAGCAGATAGACAGAAAGGTAAGACTACAAGCAATCATGCGCCTTCTCTCGGAGGGGAGGAAGGGTGGGTCGCATGTGAATCTAAGCAGATACAAGCATCAGAAATACGATTACGGTGAGTAATGTATCCCTTCTGAGGCTTGTGGAATCTGCTTAGATCACATGCTGTGCATAGATTAGCGAGCAGTACCAGAAGAAGGAGGTGGGATGTGAGAAGGGTCATGAGCAAACAGGTGTCTTAGAACCGCTTGTCCCACTTGTGTATCTGTCTTGGAATGAGTGTCAATGCAGTAATGCTGAGTAAAAGTGTGAATAGAGCTCCAAGTAGCTGCTTTGCAAATGGTGTCGAGGGGAACATTTGCAATGAAAGCCAGAGTGGCCCAAATGCCTCTAGTAGAGTGGGCTCTTGGCGTAAAAGGCAGAGTTTTTTCAGAAAGAGAGTAACACAGCTGTATACAGTTGATAATCCACTTCGAGATAGCGCCTTTAGAGACGCGATCTCCCTCTCTGCCTGTAGCTACGGAGACAAACAGTTGATCTGTTTTCCTTAGCGGTCTGGTTTTATTTACATAGTAGAGGACCGCCCTACCCACATCTAGGGTGTGTAGTTTCACCTCAGCCGAGCTTTGCGGGTTCTGGAAGAAAGCCGGAAGCTCGATGGACTGGTTTACATGGAACTTTGATATAAATTTAGGTGAGAACCTAGGGTGTGTGCGTAAAACCAGTTTGTCCTTGTGGATAGTAAAGAAAGGATCCTGCACTGACAGACCCTGAATATCACTGACCCTTCTTATAGAGGTAATGGCTACTAAGAAGGCCGTTTTAGAAGTCAGGTGTTTGAGACTACTTTTATGCATGGGTTCGAAAGGGGGGCCCATGAGCTTAGCTAGCACCACATTAAGGTCCCATCCTGGCGGTGGGTTCGAAATAGGAGGGTGAAGTCTCTTTACTCCTTCCATGAAGGCTTTAACTACTGGTACTTTCCACCACGACACCTTGTTATGGGATGTGGTGTAAGCCGAGAGGGCTGCCAGGTGTACTTTCAGAGAGTTAAAAACCAATCCTGCATCCAGCAGGTGGAGCATGTATGTCACAACGTTGGAAGGAGTGCAATCAACTGGGTTGATTTGTTTATTCTGGCACCAAATAACGAATCTCTTCCACTTGTCAAAATAACAGTGCCTTGTGTTTGGTTTCCTGGATTCTTTTAGGATGTCCATACACCTTTGTGGTAAATTGAGATGGCCAAACTCTATGACCTCAGGAGCCATGCTGCCAGGTTCATTGAGTTGGGTTCCTGGTGCACTGTTTGACCTTGTTGCTGGGACAGTAGGTTGTACCAGGCTGGGAGTTTGATGGGCTCGCACACCGCCATCCTGCGTAGGTGTGGAAACCATGGTTGTCTCGCCCACATGGGAGCAACTAGGATGAGCGTAATTGATTCCTTGTTCATCTTGTACACCACCTTCCTGATGAGAGGAGTTGGTGGAAAAGCGTACGCAAACATCCCTGACCAGTTCATCCACAGGGCGTTCCTTTGGGAGCCTGGCTGGGGGAACCTGGATGCAAATCCTGGGCATTGTTTGTTTTCGCTTGTGGCGAATAGGTCTATAGTGGGGAAACCCCACTGAGAGAAGAGATCTTCTACGATATCTCTGTGAAGGACCCATTCGTGTTCCTCTGGGAGGGAGTCTCTGCTTAGGGCATCCGCTAGGGAATTGAGCTCCCCTGGAACATGTTGTGATGACAGGAAGATGTTCCGTCTGAGTGCCCATATCCAGATTTTCTGGGCAAGCTTGGACAGATTTGGCGAACGAGTCCCTCCTTGTTTGTTCAAATAGAACATGGCTGTCGTGCTGTCCGTCCGGATCTGCACCGACAAGTTTAGCAGATGGGGCTCGAACGCCCGAAGCGCTCGGAATACTGCCAGGAGCTCTAGCAGGTTGATGTGGTTCTTGGCTACTGAGTGAGACCAGAGACCCTGAGCTGTGTGGTGGAGATGGTGAGCTCCCCACCCAGTCAGGCATGCATCTGTAGTCACCACTGCCTGTACTTCGGGATCGTAAAAGGGTTTTCCCCTTGCGAGATTCTCTCTTGTCCACCAGTGTAAGCTCTGTACGAGTGTTGGCGAAACGACCACTAGATCGTCCCACTGACCACTTGCCTGAGACCACTGTTTCGCCAACCATTCCTGCATGGGACGCATGCGCAGACGCGCGTGGGGGACCAGGTAAATGCAAGACGCCATCCTGCCCAGTAACCGCATTGCTTTGCGTACCGTTATTTGTTGACCTGACTGATAATGTGGAATTTGCAGTAGTATATTCCGAATTCTCTCTTCCGAAGGGAAGGTCAACCCTTTTTGAGAATCTAGGATTGCTCCTAGGAACTGTTTTGAGGTGCTTGGCACCAGACTTGACTTCTTCTCGTTGATAGAGAAGCCTAATTCGTGGAGGAGGTCGATAGTCCTCTGAATGTTTGACCTGCAAATTCCTGGGGTTTCCCCCGTTATGAGCCAGTCGTCCAGATAAGGGTACACTGGGATTGCCTCCCTGCGTAGGTGTGCAGCAGCCACCGCCAGTACCTTGGTGAACACCCTTGGTGCTGAAGCTATCCCGAAGGGCAGTACCTTGAATTGGTAGTGGCGACTGTCCACCTTGAAGCGCAAGTATTTTCTGTGGGCTGGGAGCATGGAGATATGAAAATAAGCATCTTTCATATCCAAGGTTGCCATGTAATCCCCCTTTTTTAGGAGGGGGATTACCTCTTGTAGCGTGGTCATACGGAATTTTTGGGGCTTGACATACTTGTTGGCAGGCCGTAAGTCCAATACTGGGCGCATTGTTAAATCTTTCTTTGGCACAAGGAAGTAAGTTGAATAGATACCCTTGTTTACCTGGTGTCCTGGGACGAGTTCTATCGCGTCCTTTTCTAGCAGAATGGCGATCTCCTCGAGAAGGATCTTCTGATATTCTAAGGAGTGTACTCTTTGTCGTGGAGGGTGGTTCCGGGGACGCTGCAGTAATTCTATACAATATCCTGTGGACACTGTTGACAGCACCCATCTGTCTGAGGTGATCCCTTCCCAAGCCTGGGTGAAGTTGGAAATGCGTCCCCCTACTGGGGTTGCGTGAGAAGGGACCCTGAACTGAGCGTCACTGCTTTGGTGGAGGCGTGCCACCTCCCTTGTTGGGGCTGCCTCTTCCACGACCTCTTTTGTTACCCTTGCTGTAACTCTGGGTAGACTGCTGGTTGTTGTTCCATTGTGTACCCTGTCCTTGGGCATAGTTGCCTCTTTGTGAATTTTGGCCGCGTGGGCGACGAAAATTACTGTTCCCCCTCTGATTAGGGGGTTTGTTGGTAAGCTGGCCAAGGGATTTGAGAGTCTCGTACTCGTCCTTGGCATTCTTAAGTGCGTCTTCGACCGATTTCCCAAACAATAGATCGGGTTCCACCGGCTTGTCTATTAATGAAGCCTGTGTTTCTGTTTTGAACCCCGACTGCCGTAACCACGCATGTCTCTTGATAACGGTACCTTCTGCTATCAATCTTCCTGCGTTGTCCGCGGCGTCGAAAGTTGCTTTTAATATGCAACCAGACACGGCTCTCCCTTCTGCCGAGATCCGAGCCAACTGGCCCTTTAACGGTTCAGGAGCAGAGGCTATGAGCGCCGCGACCTCTTCCCATTGATGGCAGTTGTAACTTGCCAATAGGGTGGTGGAGTTTGCAATCCTTGCTTGGTAGGCGGACGTTGAGGCTACCTTCCTGCCAAACCCGTATAGTCTTTTGCTCTCCTTGTCGGGAGGAGCTTCTGATGACGATAAGGGTGTCCCAGCCCTCTTCCGAGTGTTGGTAACCACTAGGGAGTCTGGTTTAAGCTGTCCTCTTATATAAAGAGGGTCGGACTGGGCTGCCCGAAAAAGATTTTCGACTCTGGGGTTGACGGCTCTGGTGAGGTTTGGATTCACCAGGGATGGATCTATTCTACGTTGGATGGATTTAAGGATAGGGATGGTTTGAGCGACCGGCCTCCTTTCTCCCACCAACTCTTCTGCGAAGTCCCTTTCCTCCTGTACACCGTGGGTGTCGATGTGAAAATGTTCTGCCGCGCGAGCGAGAACTTCATTAAGGAGGGGCTGGTTATCAACTGGCGAGTCGGTAACTGGGGCTTCGCTTTCTACCGGGGAATCTACTCTGTAAATTTCCTGCTCGTCTTCTACCTCCTCCAGGTCCTCATCATCCGCATAGTATTCAGTCCCGGTTTGTTCCTCCATAATTGTAAACTCCTGGTCCCCTTCAGGGAAAGGCTGTCCTTGGTATCTGGGGTGTGGAGTAGAGTATGGAGTAGAGTAAGGCTGCACCTCGAAGGGTTCAGGTCTTTCGAACCGGGCCTTTTTACTTAGGGGGATAGGATCAGAGGAGCCTGAGGGTGTGGCCCCTTGAGGGTCATACGAAAGGAAATGTTCTGGGTTCTTGTCATAAAAATCAGCTAAGGAAGACATCCTTGACATGACCCTGTCTATGTCTTCACTGGACCATTCTTTGGAACAGGGTGTGGCTTTAGTAGGCAACTTAGAGGACTTATCAAGGGTAGCCTTGCTGGATGTTGATGTCCCAGTAGATTTATGTTTGACTGTCTGCTTAGGGTGGAAGGATGGTCTTACAGGAGTGGAAGGCTGTGCTTTCCGCTGTTACCCCCCCTCCCCGTGCGTGGAAAAATGTTTTCCCTGCCCCTTGGAGGCCTTGGAGGCCTCAGAGACTTTCGACGCCTGGCATCGAGGGTCGGGAGAGGTACCTTGTTTTGAGCGTGGGGCCTCGCCTGTGTTAACTGCGGCCTCGGTCTCCTGGAGCGCGGCCTGGGGGTGGAAGTCGTCTTCGTCTTCCGACGATCGAACTTCCGTTAATCTAGGGAGCGAGGCACTCTTGGCAAGAGTGGATGATTGCCTTGCGTCATGCGGCGATCTCGATCGAGAGCGCCCAGAGGACACCGAGTCGGACCGTTCTATCTGTGCCTCTTTCCGAGAAGTCGACGTCATCGAGGTTCGGTTGGACTTAGTGTGCTTAGTGTGTGTAGGGTGTGTAGCGCTTGCGTCGCCGGGGGTCTTCCCCATAGCCGCCCTGCCGGACAACCTTCCGAGGTCGGGGACCTGCGCTCGGCAGTCTTTCGACGCCGTAATGCCCTCGCCGTCCGAAAGTACGGCGTCGCTGCCATCGCTGAAGGCGCCCTCCGCTGCCATGGCTGCCTGCCTGGCGTGGTGGGCCCAACGCTTTGTCGAACGGTCCTTAAATGTCTTAGGCTTAAACCTACTACACGCTCTGCAGTTCGCTTCGGGGTGGTCCCTCGGCAAGCAGAGATTGCACGTGGCGTGCCTGTCGACCCAAGGGTATTTGCGGTTGCACTTGGGGCAGAATTGGAAAGGGGTACCCTCCATACGCACCTTGAGGCAGCGGGCTGGTAAGTGTAGGAAATATATAAGGTGTACCTATATACTAAGAGTGAAGAGTATGTACCACCCCCCACTCTCCCTACTTGCAGGGCCGAGGCCAGCGGCCTACTAGGCCCGGGCCGAGGCCAGCGGCCTTCCGAGGCCCAGATCCGTCGTGCAGCAGCCGACGGTCGATGTCTTCTCCAGCCGTCGTCGAGTGTCGAGGGTCGACGTTGGGGTGGAAATGGACAAGGCTCAGTGGTTTACCTTGGACATAAAGTAGGTGGAGGGAGGAGACAGCCTCTATCCAGTAAGGTACAAGCAGTACAAGACTGGCCTACCCCCACTACGCATATTTAAAACACTATTGATTTTTACACAATCATAATTTACAAACTGCTATTCATCAAACATTACACATTCCATTATATGGCGACGTCCCTCGGCCCCTCCCCCCAAGAACTCCCCCCACCCATTCAAGGCCTATAGCGCACTCATCATTCCACCTCCCGCCTTTCTTGCTTCTCTTCACCTAGCTGCGGTTTCATCGTGTCCAGGGATCTCTACCAAGTCTTGGGTACTTTGTTCTGAGACTGCCAAATCAGCTATCAGTTGTCTCCACGCCTCCACCCCTCCCTCCCCTTGTTCCATGTCCCTGCCTGCCACTTCCTGCCACACAGAGGTCTCTGCGTTGGCCCATTTTAACAGATCCCTCCACCATACTTGTACTACAGGTCTTACTTGTGCTCCCCCCCCCCCACAATCGCAATTCTACATTTCGCCAGGATATATGCAAAGTATTTGAGCTTACTCACATAACTCGTTTGGGACTTGGGAAGCTACCCAACAGGCAAGCCTTGGGGGAACTTGCATCCAGGTAATTTTTGCTTTCGATAATATTTGGGCTACCACTCTCCAGAATCTGCCGATCTCCAAGCATACCCAGAATATATGCACTAGATCTGCATCCGCCTCTCCACATTTCGGAATGTCTGTATATCTGCTTGGTGAAACTTGGCTATTTTTTTCAGGGTCAGGTACGTGCTATGAGTCACATATAATTGAATCTGTTGAAGCCGCGCATTCCTCAACACCTTCTTGTGATACCCCCTTGCTCTGCTCCACATCTCGTCTGACATTGGTTCCCCCAGGTCTTCTTCCCATTTCTGCCACGTCTGTTCCATCTCCCCTTCAACCTTGGATATTAATAGTTTGTGTATACGCGAGACTTCATGTCCCCCTTCCAACGCATCGTAAAATGACTATAATCTCGTCTGGCTGTAAGGACGTTACGGTCTCTAGCCATCTCCGTCTTAAGACTTCTCAGAAGTCGGGAGTACGTGATGGGCTGCCCTCGGTGCACCCCAGTGTCTACAATCAACTCTTCAAAATCCCTGGGCTTCCCCCTCCTTTAGTACGTCCCCTAGCGTAGCTACTCCCATGGGTTCCCAGCTCCTTCTCACGTTCCGCCTAACCTGTTCATCTACTCCTTCCAACATCACTAGTGGTATCTGCGGAGAATAGTGTGTTGCGTTCCCCCATCAACTGACATGCCCTGCGCCACATTTTGCACCCAAGACGCATCAGGAGGTGTTCATTGGTCATATACGAATCAGGCAGCCATATAACTTTGTTTAGAAAGAACAGGGTACTTTCTGCTCTCAGTAACCTTGATTCCGGTGTTTGTTCCTCTAACAGCCATTTGGGCAAAAATTGTAGCTGGATAGCCACAAAATATACATCGAAATTGGGCAGTTTTAAAGCCCCTTGTTCGTATGAATCTGGAACTTCAACAACGCTCCTCTGCTCTTCGAATTATGCCATATGAAGCTCCTGCATATGCTATGTAGCTTCCTAAAAAACGATTTAGGTATCCCAAACGGGATATTGGCAAAGTAGTGTAGGAGTCTCGGCAGCACCACCATCTTCAGTAATGCTGCGCGCCCCATCATGGACAATGTTAGCCTCGTCCAGAATTATATGCATTTTTCGATTTTGTCGACCGCCTTTACCGTGTTATGCATATGTTCCAGCTTGGGCATATCAAGATGCAAATAAAAAGAAAACATTGTTTTTTATAAACACGAACTCTCTATTGAACTCTTTATTGAAATTGTACTCATATGAAATACCAAGTGATTATAATTGCTTAAAACTTGATACTTAATCTCCATTAGGCCATCTCTGGCCTTTCAGAAAGTGTGCAGGGGACGTAGCTATCCTTACTGGAGTCCTCTCTTGTTCTCTATGTTCCAGCTTGGGGTCATGGTATATGTGCACCCCCAAGTACCTAAACGTCTCAATCTCCCACTTAATCGGTAACACCGGTAATTTGTGTATGGGCTTCCCTCTATACTCTCCTAGGGGATACAAACTCGATTTCTGGGGGTTAACCGTTATGCCTGAAAGTATTGCATATCATGCCTTCACATCCAGGACATATTGCAAGTTCTCGTCTGGGTACTGCAGGTATAGGAGCATGTCATCTGCATATAGCGAGATCAAATGCCTTCCTCCCTATGTTTTTATACCCATCTCTGCATACTTGTTTCTTAAATAGACCGCTAATGGTTCAAATCCTAATATGAAAATCATCGGGGACCATGGACATCCTTGCCTTGTGCCTTTACTCAATTGCCACTGCTCTGAGACAGTGGAGCCCGTTTTAACTCTTGCTACCGGTGCATTGAACAATAGCCACACCCATTTAATGTATGTTGGCCCAATGCCAACGTTTTCTAGGCCCGCTAGCAACCAAGGCCATCTGACTAAGTCGAACGCCTTCAATGCATCAAGTGACACCACTGCTACTTCTTGTGTCTCCCTACTGGTATAATAAATTATGTGATGCAATGTTCTCAGGTTGTTGGTAATATTTCTATGTGGAACATATCCTGTCCGATCCAGGTGAATGAGTTTACCTATGACTGGTTTTAGCCTCATTGCCATAACTGCTGTAAGAATCTGCCCATCTTGGTTCAGCAACGACAGGGGCCTATATGATCCGCATTCCGTATCTGGCTTATTAGGTTTGAGAAGGGGGAATAATTATCGACACCCCACAGGGACCCAGGTAATTTTACAATTTCTAGTGCCTCATTTAACATTGCTAGTAGTGGGGGAAGGACAACAGCCCTATATTCTTTCTGCAATTGTATTCACTCTCCCCTCTTGCTTCTCCCCTCTTTTGACTGCTAACTCTCAGTTCTCTCCTCTTTTCCCTTCTCCCTTTTCCCATCTGAAATATCGTCAGGCCTAGTATAATAGCCGCTTGTTCTGTTCCTCCCCTACCTTTCTGCACGCCTCTCCCTCATTTTCTGTTTTTCTCTGGCTCTACCAGAAATGTTGTCAGGCCTAGTACGGTAGTCGCCTGTCTGTTTCCTTTTCCTTCCCACTCTCCCCTCCCTTCCTTATCTATGTCTTAGCTCTTGCACTATCTGAAATTTCGTCAGGCTGAGTACGATAGTTAATTTCATATCCTTACTGTTCATGGCCTGTAAGAATGTCACTGTATTTTCACTTGTTGAAGCGCTTTGAAACACATTGTGTATAGGTGCTATATAAATACACTATCATATCAATTCGCTTGGGAGAAAATCCACCCCCGGGACTTTATTAGTCGGTAGTTCTTTATTCACATTTTCTAGTTCTTCAATCGTGATGGGTTTCTCTAAACTATCACTTTCCTCTTTACTTAATTTGGAATGATTGATCTCAGTCAGCGCCTCTTGTATATCCCCCTCTCCACCTTCCGTGGATTCTCTATACAGGTGCGTATAATAATCATAAAAACACTTGTTTACTTCTTCCTGGTCTCCCGCAGCTTCCCGTCTGTCCCCTTCACTGCTCTGATTGTCTGCCGTGTGGTCTCACTTTTATACAACCAGGCAGTCTGCTCGGGTTGTCTCCCTCTGCGTCCTGTCCCTTTAAGCATTTATTGTAGCTTAGTTTACCTAACCTTTTCCAGTGTTCTCTACATTCTTGTTGTAGGCGGGACACTTCCTTGGCTGCTTCTAGTGATCTATTACCATTCTGCATTATAGTTTCTGTTAGGAAGAATTCTCTGTTTAGGCTGAATTTCCTAACCTAGTGAGTCCCCCAGCAGCTTTGCTGGATTTCTTGGGGTTTATTTTTTTTCTCCTGCCAAGAGTGAGACTCTTTTACCCTCACCCTTGGACATGACGAGAGTGTTTCTGTGACTTGCTATGTGCTTATGGGCTAGGGGGTAATTTTCCCCATAGGCCATCATTGGTTTTTGAATGTGTGTTACACAGCACCTTCCGTGCAGTAGCACAGGGGTGTCCTAGCGACCCCCAAACATAGACTCCACACCCTGGGACTGACTACTGTCTCCCTGGGTCTGTAAAGTTGCCATTGACTTTACTAGTCTTAAGTTAGGAACTTAACCAGTACAAACCATCATACTGTGGAAGTACTGGTAGGGGCAATTAGATTGCCCCTGGGTCTGTTGTCGAGGGGGTACTGTTCCGTCCCCCCTCGCCGAGTTCTGGCTGGTGGCAGTGGATACCACGGAAATATTCCACCGGAATATTTCCCAATGGGATTTCCCATTGTTTTTGATGCACCACTTTTTGGTGCAATGTTAAAGATACCGCCGGTTTATTTATTTAATATAAATTCACCGGTTGGGATTTTTTTGCCGGAACTCGCCGCCAAAATGGCGTCTAGGTTCACTTCAGTAACCCTGAACCCGAGTCGAGCCTTTGTTCCACTTTTGGCGGGCTTCTGCACAGAAGCCCTCCAAAGTGGTGCCATTCTGTCTGGGTACCACAGGGGGTGTGGGAGGGGGTTTAGGCACCCTGGACTGAGTTGCCTTGCCAACTCATGTCGCACTCTAGTGTGATTGGCCCAAGTGGTGAGCCACCCCGCTCACCACTTAGCATGTTTGAGTGACCGCTAGGCTGTATGAATGGGGGTTTGCTGCATAAAAGCAGGGTCTTTGGGACTGGTTCTTCAGAAGTCGCCACGGGACCTAAGAAGCCGAAGAGGGAGAAGCCGAGCCGACCTGCCAAGACGACACCACCGGTGAAGCCCTGCAGAACCGTCTCACCACTTTTCCCGACGACAGAGGAGATCTCCCGCCGGAGAGTCTTCTTCCCTTAACTGGTGGGGACAACCAGTTTCTGCCTTCTTTTCGCCGTCCCGAAGCATCTCGTGGCCGCCTTGCCTGTGCCAAGCACCCTGGCAACCGGGATACCACTTTTTACCTCAACCGCGAAAAAGGGGAAAAATCCTTTGTGACCGGAAAACTCCTCATCCCTGGTAGTGCAACGACCTGCAGCTTTCCCCTACGTCGAGATCACCTCTTCCTCGGGACGACGCCGCAACTTGCACCCACTACCAGGAACGTCTACCACCGCTGGAGGAATCTTTCCACTTTTAAAGGTACTGTGTTCCGCCCGGCCTCCCTTGCCACCGATTGTACGGGGTAGATTTAGCCCTTGGCTCTCGAACCTGGGTAGGTCTGGGACACCCTAACTAAACTTTTCAGAACCAAAGTAAAACCTTTTTGCTCACCTGCAAAGACTTGTGACATTGTGTGATCTTGGGCACCTTTTTCGCCTGGCTCCCTCTAAAGGGGGACCCGAACTAATTCTCCTCGTTCCACCATTGACTGTCTTTGCTAACCTTATGTGAAAAGTGTTTTACCTTACTGCTCTCTTTATTTCTGCCTTTTCCCTCCCTTTTGGTAATACTTGTTGGAGTACCATCTAACGTTAAGCGCTCACCTCTGATTGGAAATAAGTGGGGTTAACTTAGAATTGTCCAACAAATGATTGGGGATGTACATATGAGTAATAGTAACTGTGTTTGACTTTCTTACCTTTTCTAATGTGCTAGTGTAATTTATGAGTGTGCCTTTAATAAATAAGTTTATACTTTTACACATAGCTCTGGTCAGTGTTTGCTTGTACTACTGTGCCTCTGTACCTATTGTGTATCCTCTGTATACTGCCTTAACTCTTCTTGATGGAAGTTTGGCTGCTCAGCCACAGCTACCACAGTGAATCTGTGCGGTACAGACTGCTACCAAGTGGGTTTACTGCCAACACCTGTAGTCTTAAATCTTTTGCAGTGGTCCCAGAGGGAACTGCACAGGTTTCTGCCCAACAGTTTCCAATTTACTTTCTGCCTTTTGTAGATCCTGCAGTATAACCTGTTGCATCCCCTTCGACTTGGCTATCGCTGCTCCTCTTACTACCACTTTAAGGGCCATCCCAAAGCGTACAAGCCGAGTAGACACTGCCGGTATTGTAATAAAAATATTCCTTCACCTCGGCCCTCATATGTTCACGAAACCCCTTATCTTTCAGTGCTTCAACACTGAGTCTCCAGGTCGGGATTTTGGCCTGGGGGGTGGGAGGGGAAAGGGAGGGAGGACACCTGCCATGTGATAACCAGAGGAGCATGATCCGACAGGACCCTTTCTTTATACTCAGCCTGCGTGAACTCGTACAGTGCCTCCTCCCCCACAAACACATAGTCTAGCCTTGTATGCAAGATCTGCCGGGCAGTATAATGCGAGTACACCCGGTCTCATGGGTACCTTGTTCTCCATACTTTAGCTAACTTTAGCGTGCGCAATAGCGTGTTCAGCGGTTTGGCTGCAGGGGTTGGATAAGCAAATTTATCATCTGATCTATCTTTCGTCAGGTCCAAAGTACAATTAAAATCTCCTCCGCATATCACTGCACAATCTCTATATGGGCTAATGTTAGGATATAACAATTTGAAATAAGTTGTTGTATCCTGATTCGGGGTATACATATTTGTAACACATTTCTTTACATTCAACCAATCCCCTAATTATGATCATCCTACCATCTTTGTCTACCACAGTCTGAAGAACCTTGAGTGGGACAGTCGGTGCCACCCACATCAGGACCCCTCTAGCATATGCCGAGTATGATGAACCCAGAGTCATCCCACTCCATTTCCGTGCCAGCGTGTCCAGTTTATCTTTGGTCAGGTGTGTTTCCTGCAGGAGCGCTATGTCTATCTGGCGTCTAAGATATGTCATAACACGGTTCCTTTTAATATAGCTATTCAACCCTCTCACATTCCAGGTTGCTATTTTGAGTTCACCCATATTCTTCGACCGTTTCAGCTTCCCTCCCACCCTTCACACTCTCCCCACCTCCCCTTATTTTCCTGTGCATCTCTGTAAGCCAAATTCCCTTTAACTACCCCAACTCTCACCCCTCCCTTTTCCCCAACTATTCCCAACGTTTGCCCAGCTCCAACCCTGGATCTCACGCATCCCAGCATCTTGTTCTTTTCTCGGACCACGTAACCTCCTCTTGACGGCCCTGTAGTTCATTCTATGTTTTTGCACCAAAAAAGTATAATCTGGGTATGCTGTGATGATCGCCGACGCTCGGCTAATCGTGCCCCATTTTGGAAGTATTCCAGGATCCTTTCCCTGTCTTTGTAATTCAGTATCTTGGCAATTATTGGCCGGGGCAGGGCTCTGGGTGGCGGCTTCCTTGTCAGGGCCCTATGTGCCCTCTCCACTGTGAACCCTTAGGTGAGTGTTCCAGATCCGATTTCCTGCAGTAGCAGGTCTTCTATATAGTTGGTCGGATTCGGGCCTTCCTCGCCCTCTGGGAGTCCAATTATCCTAACGTTATTCCTTCGCACCCGACCTTCTGCCGCCGCCTCTTCCCTGTATTCAAGATTCTGCACCGGTTGCTTCAGTATGCGACTTCTTCGGAGTTTTTGTTGCAGCTGCTTGCGTTTGCCTTCACTTCTTTCTTCAACACCCCTGTGCACTCTGCCAGTGCTTTGACATCCTATCTCAAGAGATTCACATCTATACTAATTGCATCAATCTTGAATTCCAGCTATGTCTTCAACTCTGCTATGGCTTCCAATATTTGCTTATCTATTTGCCCAGGAGCTTCCCCTTCTTGTGCCTCTTGCGCTGTTTTTGCACTGCCAGCTGTGCCGGTTTGGCTAATGAGTCAATTGACGACTGTTTCCCTTTGCTCTTATTGGATTTAGTCGCCATTGTGTCGCCTCTGTGCACTTTACGGCTGTTTTCTGTCCCAGTGCACGTGTTACAGGATGTTTATGCTGTTAGTTTAGAAGCACGTTCAGTGTATTGTCTTGTAGGGTCTAGCTCCTGCACTCAAGCTTTTCTCTTACATCGGCATCACCTCACTGTTACCTTTATAGTTGGGGCTTTTAATATGATTCCATGTTTCTCACACGTCCAGCCTCCTCCTGCATCTCCAGCTTTCGCAGTGGGCGCAGCTAGGTCTGACAGTAAGTTCACAGCTCTGTCTGCCTTCCCCGATTTGTTGATCTTTTATGGTCTCTGGGCACCTTTCCTTTCTGTCCTTGCAATTGCAGTGTGTTCTGCACTGTTGCAACAGGCACTCCCATTCTGTTTTCGTCACTGCTGAATTCCAGCCTTCTGTGTTTAACCCTGCCTGGTTTGCGCTCTGTCAGAGCTGACCCGGCCTGCTTCAGGGGAGGCCTGTGCTGGGTCGACAGTTCCAAATTCGCACACCTCATTCGGCTCAGCTACGTTTCACCCACCTCTCTATGTCCTTCAGTACCCTGGAAAGTTGGCCCCCGCCAGTGTGTCTGTACGCTTGCTGATATAGTTGTTGCAGTTCCCTGAATTGTCTGGGGGCAGTATGGATATTAGTTGGGCTTGTATTTTCACTCTCTAGTAGTCTTAATCCTTTCAGGGCTCATTCTGTGGCCGCTGTAATCCACCAGTACCATTTACAGCTTTGTGATTTCCTGAGACCCACTGTGTCTTTACAGCTCTCTTTTGGCACAATTACACTTGTCTGCACCAGTTTCTGACTTCCAAACGCTTGTACAACTTCTGTGTTGTTTGTACTGTGCAGGACAGTTTTGCGCAATTTATCCTGTACCACGGTGTCCTCGTTGGCTGGTACAGCCTTTACTTCACTTGTGTTGGCCTATGTTCTTCTGATTCCTTTCGCCACGCACCATGATCCACTTATTGTCTACTTTTAATATGTGTTGCGCTAGCACGCTGGTGACTATGCCCCCCTGCCAGCGTTCACCGTCTTCCTAGTACACTTAGTGACACCTCCATGCGGTCCTCTCACTGTGTTGTGCAGCCGCTCTCCCTCCGCTATATGCAAGCTTCCGTTTCGTTTTCCTATCGTGTCAATTTCCCTTTTGGACGGCCTGATCACTGCCTTCCCGTGCTGCTACAGTGTCACTTTCCACAGCCTGTGTTACAATGTTCTTTTCGCCGACTGCCACATTCTATCTCGGGGGCCGTGTGCCTTCGCATTACATCAGCTGTTCTGTCGGGTGCTTCTGCACCGACTCTTACGTTATGGTCTCTGTTTTACCAGCTCCTTTATTGCGTTTGGAGCTGCACACGCAGTATAGCCATTAAGTATCTTCTCCAAGCCCTTCTGCTTTTTTCAACTCCAATGCGCACCTCGTCCGATCCCACAGTGTGCTGTCATACTCTGTGCCGCTCATATGCTCGTAGCTACTTTGCAACGTTTGGTCTGCTTACTGCTCCACTTCTGCAATGACTCCTGCGCTGGTAGCCTTTGCATAAAGCCGCTATTTGATTTATTTTCTGTCCGATCCCGATGTACGTGCCGTTCGTTGTCCGTACGTGTTGGGCTCTTGCTCAGCTCTTTTCCTATTCGAAATAGCTGCCTCGTGACTAATTCCTTTGTTCTGCATCAGCCGCCATCTTGTCCATTTTCTCAGCTAGAGTTCAGCAAACTGCTCCAGCTCACGGTTTACATCCCGTGCTGCGATTCATCTCAGAGAAGAGATGGGGATAGCATTTTAAATATTTCAAGTGACTCTCATACTCTTTCCTATCGCTCAGTTCTGAATAAATTGACCTTGTAGAAAAATACATTCAAATGTTATCAACAATTATATTACACATTTTAAAAACAATTTTATGAAATGTATTACAAATCTAAAACAATTTGCTAAAAGTATTTCTTCTCTGAAAACACCTACCAGGTTGTAGAAGAAATACAATAATCAAAACAGACATATACACACATTCGTCACAAAAAACTCCCAAGTAAAACCACATATAAAGACACAATAGGATACACAGGAAAATTGCACTTGATCCAGCTCTTGTGTACCACATTCATAGGCCCAACATGTTTCTGTCCCTAAAATCACTTAGGTCTGACATTCATCAGGGGCTATCCACTCAATATTTCATCAGGTTTCTGATTCTTGTAACTTGGGTGTTCCAATTCACTTACAAAGCTTACTAATATTCCAATCCCCAACGATAAAAAAAACAAAACAATTAAGTAGAAAAACAGGAGAAAGAAGAGAGACAGGGGTCACATCAATTTCATAAAGAATATTAATTAATCTTTTTACATCAGACAAACAATATATGTTTCATCTGATGTTAGTTTGTGAGAACACAAAATCAATAAGTTAAACATGTAGCTGCTTGTTGTGCATGCCAGTTCCCACGTATAGGAGAAAATAAAATCGACCAACCTATTCAAGAGGCGACTGTTTCATCATGGCCTTCAAATGGCCCAGAAGTAACGATGACGGATGACAGTGGCTGAGGGTAAACCGATAAGAGCAGGGAGTGGCCCTCCACTTGCCTAAATTTCGCATCCAGTCTCTTGTTTGTTGACTGTGTGGAGTGAGGTTTCAACCACCTCACTGGGCCTCCACATCCTTTTGCAATGTAATCCCAGATCTGGACTCTGACCCGAAGGTCAGTGTTAGGAAAGATTTTCATTTATGGGTAATTTTCCCTTCAGTTGTGAACCCCCTCCTCCCCCCAACTCTCTGCTTTTGTCTGACCATCCTAGCCAGTCTTTTGCCATAGGAGGCCAGCCTTCTGCTGCACCCAGCTGGGCTTTTGCTCATTTTTTTACGGGGAACTGACATGCCCTTCAGACTGTTAGTACTGGGAGACTTTGCTTCCCTTAGTCTTTCACTTTGTTGCCATTTCTTAGTACCATTTTATCAGTGCACAGTGTACCTTACAGTACAGTGAACTGGGGTCTCTCATTTTTAAGGCCCTAGACACCCTCTAAGGATTTTTGGTGAATGTAGAAGTGTGCCTCAGGACAGAGCTTGTGGCAGCAGTTACTTTTAAAGCATTTGGTTACTCTTTGCTATGTTCCAACCCGTGTTTATCGCATTTGGCCCAGGACAGTGGCCAGTGGCTAAAATTACCATGCCACGAGGTTCTTTGTTCTGTCCTTTGGCCATTTTGTCCCTTTGCCTTCCCCAGGTCGAGCAGACCCAGGAAATTCCTTTTTTGGTCATGCAGACCCCCACGCAAGCCGAAGCTTATGTGAGCGGGAGCGGTCTAATGCCAATGCACATCCTGGGTGCCAGGATGACTGGTGTACTGGGAACGACTGGGACCACTGTGGTCCATGATTGGTCAACATCTGGGATAGCTGATTGTGAGCAGATCTCCCTATTGGTATCTCTTCGTTTTGGCGCGAAGGAGATTCTGGATAAGAGAAGGCACCTTTCACCCATTCCAGGTCGATGATCTGAGTTCACAGCAAACTCGGCAAAGGAGCCAAGTATCCTGAACTGCAGAAGCAGAACCATGGGACCGCTGGTGACCCGCTGGAAGGTTTGGCACCCCGACCCCCATGTTGTCCCATCAGAGCCCTTGTTTCGCATCGATCATAGAAGGCCTGCAAAGGCACTTCGACCCGTTGGAGTAGTGGGACCAACTACTATCGGCACCTCCTGCTTAACCTGCAAACTAGCCTTTTCGAAAGTGTTGCTGGATTGCTCAGTGAACTGACCAGCTCGTACAGGACCTTTGCCCTGGAACCGCTGCTGTCTCGAGTTTTGACTTGAGCCCATGGGGACTTTAAGCTCTGGGTATAAGGCACTCTCTCGCTGAGTTTCGTATGCCTAGCATTCCTAGGTCTGGAATAATGAGAGTTTGCCTGAACCCGAGCACATGCGGTCACCGTGCCGGCCAGGTGTGGAGACGAACTTCGGGGGTACCTTGCTGCTGTGCCCCCCTGTGCCCCAAGACGAGCTGCAGTGGATCTGGCCCGATCCCTTCACCAGAAGTGGAAAAATCACCACTGTCCCGCCACAGACTGAGGTCCCTGAAAGCTGCAGAGACGCGTAACTGCCGGATTCGAAAATGCAAACAAACTGTACTTGGCTGGCGAAGTTTGGTACAGAGTGCGTCTAGGGACGGTGAGTACTTGCATCACTTACCGGTGGCTCCTGCTACATCCATAGACTTTTACGCACACGTGTACCCTGAGGGCCACTCTCCCTTTGTTCAGGTAGCCCTTGCTACCATCCTATTCCCGTTTCCTGGAAACCTCTCAGCCCTCTTGTAGAGACCCTCCTTGAATAGTGGGAACTTATTCTTCATCACCTCAACCACCTTCGTGAGCCAGTACAGCCCTCTGAAGAAGACCCGTTTTGAACTTAACTGCATGATCGAGTACTCAGCACTTAATGTACTTTTGAGCGCAAGGCTCACGCTCCTTAGGGACTCGACTGCCTATTAGTTAGGGTTTGATGTGTTGAAGGACTGCCTAAAATATATTCGCACTATATGACCCCTTTCTATGCAGGTTGTGGATCTCTACTTGTAATATTCCTTTAGGCCACTAGTTACTTTATATATGTTTCCAAGTTAGCGTTGTGTTAATACTCCTGAATTTTACTTTGTGTTTGAGGTAAAAGTCCTTTAATAAATGTATGTGTGTTTTTGATATGTACACCGGACCGAGTAATTTGTGGTGTTTACTGTGTGTGCTCATTGTGGGCTTTCGATCACCCTCACACCTCCTGACACCGTCTTGACCGCCACCAATGCTACCCTGATTGGTTTGGCTTGTCCAGAAGGTTACCCTGTTCCAAGAAACTAGGGTGGCCTTCTGAACATCTGCCCACCAGGGCAGAGTTCAGAAATCCATCTCAAAAGTAAGAACCTCAGCCAAGACCCCAGTCTCTGGCTACTTTTTGTGGCTGTGGGATGCAGAGGTACTCGGCTAAGCCAACAATTCTATTGTGCAATGCCCTTGCAGACGAAGGTGTGTCCTGCTCTTCGATGTCTGTGTCCTGTTGATCCCCTGTGTCTATGGGGGCCGTTGGGTCAACTGGTGTAGAATCATGTGTCGACAGCTATGAGGGTGCTGCAGGTGTGGCTACTGGAGCCACCAGTGTCACGGGCTGCGGTAGTGGCGTAGGATGCACCGGCTGCTGAGGAAGCATGGGTGGTATAATTTCTTGTATGATGCTCTTAAGTATGTGTTAGGCAGCATCCTGTGCAGTGCCCTTAGGGACCACTACACACAATTAAGACTACAAGTGGTAATACAAGTTCACCTTTGGTACAAGCCTGTACTACTATGTTAAAGTGGCAGCAGTAGCGGAGCAGCCAGGCTTATCTCAAGAGTATACGGCAGTAGCAGAGATTACACAAAGGGACCACAATTACTGTGACTCAAGCAAACACTGACCCAAGATTTCAGGTAAAAAATATAACTATATTTATTTTTAAACCATCTTCTATAAATTCAAAACCACACGTAAAATACACTACAGACAACCAATTCATTTGGTACAGTATAACTCAAGGTAAGTACCCTATGTTTGAACGGACCGGTGTTATGAAACAAAAGACGTTACCAGGAATACATATGCGATCACTTTTTGACAGTAATGACAGTTCGGTCTTACTAAAGATACGCGTATCCGCGGCAAGAACTGTTACCGGGGCAAAAACACACTTAGCACCCGAGTTAACCAGAGAGAGATGGGGCCAAAAATTATAGGCAATACTTTTGTCAGGGCAGAGAGAATAACCAGGTTACTCACCTTAGTGACCACCTTACTCCTAGTCCATAGTCCCCTTTCCTCCATACTTATGCAACATATCTCCGTCCTGTGAGATGGGACGGGAGCACTTTGTAAAAAGCATCCAACATTTTTTCCAAAAATGTGTCCTTCCTCTTTTTTGCGCGGGGCCCGGCACACGGCCGTAACCCCGCCCACCTTGGCTCGGCCCCGCGCATCGCCCATCAGTCCTTTTCTATCGCCAGGTCAGAGACCTATTAGCAATAGCAGAGGAACCTTATTAGAGGGGACGGTGGGCCGGCATATGGCGGAAAGGGGACAATGGACTAGGAGTAAGGTGGTCACTACGGTGAGTAACCTGGTTATACTCCTACGTCCCGTCCCCTTTCCTCCATACTTATGGGAGATACCCAAGCACTCCTAACAGGAACTACGGGTGAATGGAAATACCCCTTACAGGAAAAGGTTCTTCAGCACAGCCTGACCAAACTGAGCATCAGCTCTTGAGCTCATGTCAAGACAATAATGCTTACAAAAAGCAGATGGGGAGGCCCAAGTAGCTGCCCTAGCGATGGACTCCCAGGGGACATATTTCTGAAAAGCAACCGCGGCTGCCTTGCCCCGCACGAGGTGTGCATGAATACCTTTAGGAGGTTTCAGCCCTTGGACGGTGAAAGACTGTGATGCAGGCGGCGATCCACAGAGAAATAGTCACCTTAGACGCCTGCTTACCCTGAGGGTTACCGAAGGTCACAAAAAGTTGAGAAGAACTCCTAAGCTCGGAAGTCCTGTCAAGGTAGAACTTAAGAGCCCTTCTGACATCAAGACAGTGTAGAACCCTTTCAGCCTCTGAGGCAGGGTTCGGAAAAAAGACCGGTAGGGAGATCGACTGATTCAGATGGAATTCAGTTACCACCTTCGGTAGAAAGGCTGGGTTTGTCCGTAGGACTACCTTGTCCTTTTGAAAGACCAAGAAAGGATGCTCCACTGGCAAGGCCTGGAGCTCACTCACTCTCCTCGCTGACGTAACGGCGACAGAAAGGACACTTTCCAGGATAGGTACTTGAGGTCCACCGTGGCCATTGGTTCAAACGGTTTATGGCACAGAGCCGTCAGGACTACATTTAGGTCTCACGGCGGGTGCGGACTACGAAACGGAGGGTAGAGGCGTGTCAAGCCTGCAAAATGCCTCTTAATCACTGGGTTACTCAGAGAATAAGAGCATCGGTCTGTAGCAAGATAAGTGGAAACCGCTGAAAGGTAAGTTCTGCATGACAGAACGTGAACACCCGACTCTGCTAGGGAGGACACGAAGGACAGCACCGTGTAAATCGTAGCCATCCTTGGATCCAACTGCTTTTCCAAACACCAATGACAGAACCTGAGCCATTTACTCCTGTATTGGGATCTGGTCGAAGGTTTCCTGGCTGCTTGGATAATACGCATGTTATCCGTAGACAAGTTAAGATGCTCTAAAGACTTGAACTCAGGCACCATGCCGCCAAGCTGAGCGATTGTGCAGAGGGGTGCCACATCTGCTGTTCACCTTGATGAAGATGATCGGGGGTCACTGGTAACCTGATCAGCGGATACACTGACAGTGTTGAAGTTCTGAGAACCAAAACCTGGCCGGCCACCACGGGGCTATGAGTAGAAGGGAACAGTTCAGCGAGTTCTTCAGCTTCCAAATTGCTCGATGAACTAGAGGCAGAGACGGGAAGGCGTAAGCTCTCATGTTGTGCCATGGAATCTCGAGAGCATTCCCCAGAGAGGAGGCTCCCAGCCCCCCTCTGGAAGCATACTGAGGAAGCTTCTTGTTTACCGCCGTAGCGAAGAGGTCCACCTCCGGTGTGCCCCAACGCAAGAAAATCCATGAGAGGACATCCGCCTTCAACTCCCACTCGTAGTTGACCACTGTCCGCCAGCTGAGGGCATCCGCTGCGACATTTAGCTGGCCCGGGATGTGCACTGCAAGCAGCCAGACACCATGAAGCATGGCCCACTCCCATATCTGGATGGACAGGTCCACGAGGGGGGGAGACTTTGTTCCCCCTTGCTTGTTGATGTAATACATTGACACCACATTGTCCGTGCATATGCGGACCACCTTGTTGGCAATGAGCGGTCTGAACGGGCAATGAGCGGTCTGAACGCCCTGAGCGCTAGGAAGATCGCCAGAAGCTCCAAATGATTTATGTGCAGGAGCTTGTCATGAGGCGACTAGAGGTCCAAGACCTGAAGAAGATCTAACGTCGCACCCAACCCCAGAAGGGAGGAGTCCGTCGTGATAGTCACCGTGGGGGCTGGGTCCTGAAACCCTGCACCCACCGACAGGTTGCTGAGAGATGACCACCAATCCCGGTCCTCTCTCATGGAATCCGGAATCATTATCAGCTTGGAATCCGGGTCCACAGCATGACGCCAGGAACTCTGAAGAGCCATCTGGGTCCGTCTCATCTTGAGATGAGCAAGAGGAAGAGCCAGCACGCACAAGGCCATGAGGCCCAGAAGCCTCTGGAACCACCAGACATGCTCTCCGACTGCGCAAACATCTGACACGTGGCTAACAGATCCGCCATTCTGTCCCCGGTCAGGTACACTCTGCAGTCGATCGTGTTCCAGCAAAAACCCAGGAAAATCAGGTCTTGCGAGACCGTCATGGAAGATTTCTGCCAGTTCACCGACAGCCCAAGATGGAACAGGAGCTGAAGGAGAGACTGGAGATTGCTCGCTGCTGCCAGCGGACAAGGGCTGCGTAAGAGCCAGTCGTCCAAATATGGATACACGTGCATACCCTGGAGACGAAGATAGGCCGCAATCAGCGACATCTTCGTGAAGACACGCAGCGTCAAGCAGGCCAAAAGGAAGCACTCGAAACTGGAAGTGCTCCTCTCCCAAAGAGAATCAGAGATATCTCCTGTGTGGGTTCCAAATTAGGATATGCATGTACGCATACTGAAGATCCACCACGCTCAGCCAATAGCCCATCTGCAAGGAGCACCGTATCTGGCTGGGCGTGATCATCTTGAATTTCTCTTGGGGTAGGAAAAGATTGAACTGGGAAAGGTCTAGGATGGTGCGCAGGCCAGCCTGGTTGGGTTTGGGCACCGTAAACAGCTGGGAGTAGAAGCCCTCCCCTCGCTTCCCAAGGGGAACGGGTTCCACAGCTCTGAGGTCCATAAGTTTCTGAACTTCGGCTTTGAGGGAGGGCGAGCCGGACTGCTGAAAAGGAGGGTGGAGGGGTGGGGTAGGGGGGGTAGGGGTAAGCGGAAGCCTGCTCGAGCGACTGACGAGACCCATCTGTCTTCTGTGATGCCTGCCACGCCTCCCAATGAGACGCAATGCGTCCTCCCACCGGGGTCTCGTGCGAGCGCAGAAAACCCTCATTTAGTAGGTTTATCAGTGGCGGTGCCACCTGAACCTAAGGAGGAGGCTGAGGAGCGGGAGAAAAACCGCATCCGTTGTTGCCTACAGCGGTTATTCCCCGCAGGGGTATCCACTCTGAGATTTGCGGTCGGGGAAGCCCCTAAAGCCAGAGGAAGGTCGACCTTGGGACAACAGTCTCTGGGTTTTGAAAGGAGCCTTAACCAGGACAGACAAGGATTTAGCTGTCCGAGTGCTATCCTTCGACTTGGTGAGCTCTACATCTGTTGTAGCATGAAAGAGCTCCTTCCCATCGAACGGAAGGTCCAACACCTTGTCTTGTACTTCTTTGAGAATTTAGTTGCATGCAGCCATGCCTGCCGAGAGCTATCAACCCCCAGCATAAGGCCCCGAGCCGAGGTGTCTACGTGATGAGCCGCAGCCTCCAGGAGATCCGGGCCAAGACCCTGGCGTCGGAAAAGCCTCCTTTAAAGTCTTCCAGCTTCTCGACCGGGATAAACTCCTCAAACTCCGACAGACCTTTCCACATCCGCATGTTAGCTCCCGCTAATATCAATTCAGCGTTGGCCTGCCTGAGCTGCAAGGCCGAGTTGGCGAAGATTTTCCTCCCGAGGGAGTCGAGGAGCTTGTCCTCCTTTCCCAGCACCTGAGTAGCCGTTGTGGAAGAGGATGCTGCAGGCCTGGACTGCAAAGTCGCCGCAGCCACCACTGTGGAGGAGGGGGGCGGACAAGACGACAGGGCCACCTCTTCCGAAGAATGCAGCCTGTATCTAGCGTCAATTTTCTTATTGACAAAATTCCAGAGTGTGGCTTTTCCCAGACTCTGCGGACCTAGGCCAGAATGTCCTTCTGCAATAACAGGTCGGTACGCTCCAATGGAGACAGGGTGAACGCCCCAGAAAGCATGCCCTCCTGTGGGGCGGGTGCCTCGGGCACTGGAACATCTAAGAAGTTCATCATGTCCAGTAACCGGTCATGAAAAGCTCTGATAGAGCGGGGAAGGTACTCGCTGTCCTGATCGCCTTGTGAGTCATCCGACAGATCAGGATCCTGCTGAACCGTGTCAGGCGCTGCCTTGTCAACAGGGGACAATGGGGGCAAAGGCGGAAGAGTCGGGGGAGGCACCGTAGGCAAGGGAGGCGCCGGCGGAACCACCGGAGGAACAGATGGAGCGGAGGCACAGGAGGACATATCTCCCTAAAAAGCCCTTTGAAATACTCCCTCATGGGGTCGGTACGCATAAGCGTTTGAAATGTACCGAAAAAAGCTTCCTCCGGAGACTGCTTCGGAACCTGAGGAGGCCTCTCATGAGGTGGACAAATCCAGGGACGTAACGGAGAAGGGTGCCACACTGGCCCCTCCACCGACGTATCCACATAAATCAACGGTGCCATCCCTGCAGGCAACGAAACATTGTGCGGAAGAGGCATCCGAGAGTTCCGGTCATAAACTGGCCGATAAGGATGCGCACAAGGGACTATGTTCACCCAAGGGACCAAGCCCTACACCTGAGGCCGATAGCATAGTTGTAGGGGTAGCACCCAAAATGGCCGCCGCGGTCATGGCGGGAACGGGCGCCATTTTGTCCTCACCTCAGGGGAACTGCGGCACATGAAGGGAGGCAGGGGTCCCCGTCAATGGATCAGGGGTCTTAACTTTAGCCTTAACATAAGGGACCTCGGCAGGCCTGGAATGTTTTTGTGACATACCAACCGCCAAATTAGCCTTCGAAGGAAGGACCTCGGCACTGCCGGTAAAAGAAGAACGTTGCTTCTTTGCCCCCTCAACCGGTCTGGTCTCACCGCAAGAGCGCAAACGGTGAGAAACAGCTTTCACCGACAAAGCCTGGTCAGGCCTCTCAGAACTGTTGGTAGTTTTAGCCTCTGGACGAGGGACCTTGGACCCAGGTCTGGTAACAGCCTTCTCTGTGCGGGCCTCGAACATCCGTTCGGTAACAGCAAGCCCGCCCAAGGCCTCGAGGCGCACCCCGGTCTTATTTTTAAGGGAAGCCGACAGAGAGGCCTCAGAGCGAGCTCCGGTACCCCACGACTCAGTAGAACTGGGTCCACAAACAGCCCCCACAGGAGGGGCCTCGGAGCGTACTCCAGTATCCACAGGCCCCTTACGGAGACCCTCAGAGAAAAATCTTGTACAATTATTAGGCCCAACGGGCACCTCAGGGCGAACCCCGGTGGCAGAACGATCAACGCCCCTCTAGGCCCGAGAGGAACCCGGAAAGGTATCCCCCGGCCGGGGTGCTCTGAAAAGTAAAGAACTTACCGGGCGTTTCTTCTTCTCGTCGATGAACGCCTGAAAATGTGAAGGAGGAGTTCGTCGGAACACCTCCTCCCACCGCTCTAACCGACGTTGAAGTGCCCAGACCGAAAGGGAGTCGCAGTAAAAACAGGAGTCCCAACGGTGATCCGGACCCAAGCACTCTAAACAAAGAGGATGGGGATCCGCCCTCACGAAACGACGGTGACACGATGAACAATCTGGAAAGTCTAGTTTGAACGACAGACAGACTAGTACACGATCGCTAGCGAGAGCCAGGGAGGAAAAAAGGGAAGAAAATCTTCCGAGGATGCAAGTGCGTCCAGTCCCGAACGAGCGGAGAAAAGGACTGATGGGCGATACGCGGGGCGGAGCAAAGGTGGGCGGGGTTACGGCCGCGTGCCGGGCCCCGCGGAATAAAGAGAGGGAGGACACATTTCTGGAAACATTTTTGGATGCTTTTTACAAAGTGCTCCGGTCCCGTCCCACAGGGCGGAGAGATGTCCCTTAAGTATGGAGGAAAGGGGACGGGACGTAGGAGTATCAGAGGACACTCGCTGACAGAAATACAAGAGTCAATAGGCCGGAGCCAGTGTCAAGTGGAACCGGGTTCCTGTTGTCGAGGATCACACAGTCGGATAGTTCAAGATTAAACGTTGCCAGGAGTACTTGGATATTGTCAACAGAGGAAGCAAAAGTTGTTAGAAGGAGGGAAGACAAGGCCAAGCCTTGGAGGAGAAGAAAAGGGATTCACCCTAGCTCCTTGAAGCAGATCACAGTACCTTATTCAAGGAAGAAGCTGGTGCCATGGCAGTTGTTCCTGATAGTTTCCTGCAGATCCACGGTTCCTGGTGCTTCGGTTGTGGTGACGAGAAGGACGACGTCTGGAGGGTCTGCACTACGCAGGGATGAAGCAAGCAGCAGCGAAGGTGAATAAAAGGTGCGCTCCTTTAAAACAGGATAGGCTCTACAGATGGCTATCCGGACCACTACAGCAGTGTGCAGCGATTTCGACCATAAAGAGGATCCTCTGGCTGTGGAAGATGAGCTGGTTGACCCCACCAAGCTCAAGAGAAGAAGACTCCAGACTGGATCTTCTCTGGTCGAAGGGTAGCTAGCTCAGGACTGCAGCAGGGCTTCACCGGGACGGGGTAGTTGCAGCAGCCGTCTTCTTCTCCGCTTCTCTTCGGTTCCTTGTAGTTCCAGTGGCGACTGACTTCTAGCCCAAGAGTCTGCCTTTTATGCGAAAATCCCCCATCCACACAGCCTGGCTGTCAATCACGCAGCAGGGACGTTGTCCAGCCCAGACAACCACCTCAGCCAATCATGGCAAAGTGCGACTTGGGTTTCCTAGGATACCCTGAGCAGGGGGTGACTACACTCCTCCCTCACATTCAGACCACCTAGACACCCAGGTGCCTAGAGGAGGGCTTCTTGGCAGAAGCCTGCCAAAAGACAGTGAACAAAGAAGGCAAACCTGGTTTGCCGCGCAAATAAAACACAAGAAAGACTTTAAAAAAAAGAAATGGCGAATAAACCCGAACAGAGCCAAAAGAAAGAGTATTTGGTCAAGCGGGTTTATGTTCGAGGCTAATATAATAGCCTAAAACAGTACCACGTTTATATAGTATAAACGCGGTAGAAAAGTTAGGGTAGATACCACTGCCACCAGCCAAGTCCAAGGGCCTCATTACACGTTATGCGGTAAACCATGGTGCTATTAGCACCATGGTTGCCGCCGGTACCATACTAGTACCACCATGGAGAAAAGGGGAATTACCACCCTATTCCAAGGTTGGCGGGGCGGTAATTCCCCCTTTCTCCATGGCCCTTCCCCATTCCCATTTTTGCCCCATTGGGCTCAATGGGAATGGAGAAGGGGCTAATTACGGTACCGCAAATTGAGGTACCGCAAATTGAGGTACCGTAATTAGCACCAAGGTCCCATTGCGGGTCCCAACTTTAACGGCTGGTCTACACCAGCCGTTAAGGTCGGGTCCCGCAAAGGGACCTCGTAGCAAGGGGGTAAGGGTTTACCGGTATCAGTAAACCCTTACCGCCTACCGTGTAATGAGGCCCTAAATGTTAAAAGAGCAAAACAAAGCTCTAGGCGGTACAGATAAAAAGGGCTAAGAAGTAACCCTTTCCAATACTCCATGTAAGATGGGGTGTACTGGATCTGTGGTCAAATGACTATGTAAAGTTAATGGCAACTTTACCCAGAAATGGACTCGGTGGTTAGTCTAAAAGACAACCCTGTGTCACTGTACTGAAGATGCTGTGTTACACACAAATGAAGGGGGCTACTGAAGTCGTATACTCCAGAGCCCACTATTACAAAAACAGATGAAATACACATGGCAAAACATGGGTAAGAGTGGGGGAAAAGCTCACACTCTTACCAAGTGGAAAAAAAATAACTCCAGAAATCCAGCAAAGCTGCTGGGGGACTCACTAGTGTATGGGAGGACAGGTCAAAGAGACCCCCTCCCTCCCCTACAATCCCCTCCTTGTGATGTCCATGACTCATCAGGGGCCCCCCTGCCACCAGGGCCCTGGTGGTGGGTGGACCACTGGCCGACTCATCGACTAAACATACTGTATTAGGCTAGGCCCAGGAAACCATTTTGAAAACCAGAACGCCATCTTAAGACATGACTCCTTGCGCGCTGCAGCACGGCCCCCACCTTTAGAGAGTTCTCGTCTACCCTGTTGCCTCCGCTCCCTGGCAGATCCGCTGAAAGCCGTTCCCACGACCAGTCGGACATGAGCTAGTGTTAGAGCAAACACTATCTTTCACCTTCCGCAGTGCATCATTATCCTCAGCGTGACCCGGGCAGCGGGGCTGGCTTGGAAAATAACTGTAAACCGTCCTCGATGAAACAAAAGCCTTAATCCCACACCAGGAAACTGCTTATACATATATTGCGTTACAACGCTATCCCTTCTGTACAACCTCCGTGTCAAAGATCTACAAACACTGTACGAACCGAAGAATGTGTCATTGTGTGACCACATGGTCACAATACTCAAACCCCCTCAGTATGCACACACACACACTCGGGGCCACTGGCCTCCTATTATGTGCCTCTCTAGGGATAATGTAAAGTGAATGATACCAAGTCCTTATGCCATGACTACCCTGATGCTGCTAGAGTGCAAAGGAACACAAGTGCGACAGTATTGTGAGCTCATGTAAATAAGATACATAGAATGCCATCAAGTGCAAACGTACAGGTTTAATGTGTATTACTGCTGTCAACCGTATTGGTCTGTTGCTCCTGCGTGCTCCACCAACCCTAATGCAACCTCACGTATCATGTTTACAGTGTGATGCTAAAAACTGCTAATATTGCAAATACTTACCCTATAGTGACTAATGGAGCTTCTGAAATTAATATGTACTGATGTAAATACTATAGATGTGTAACCCCTTAGCCAGTGTACATTATGCAAATCCCTTCGTTTTACAGTTTGCAGCTTGCGAGAAGACTATCATTGTGGGCCTATCCAAGGCCACCTCTCCTCCCTTCCCATTGAAGCCTGCCAGAGAAAGCAAAGGCCCGAGCGACACCGCCTCACCTCCCCCAATTCGGCTGGAGCCGTTTCAGGCATTCATGATTCCCCCACAGCTCACATGGCCACGAACAGCCACCTGAATTATTTACAGCCCAGCAGCAAAATCCGGCCGTAACCAGAGGCCTCCCCACATAGGTCCCACGACCCATCAGTTCACCCCAGATTAATAACGCTTGTAAAAGAAGATACCTAATATTGCACCAACATTCTGTAAAAGCATCCGTTATGACTTCTAACGAGACTCAAAGCCCGGACAGCTTACCCCATGCCCTGAGACCCGACCCCGTGGCCTATGATACCTAGTCAACAGGATAACAGCAACCCGGTATTGATGTATCGCCAAAGTTCCCCACCTAATGCGCATTCCTCCTGTGTTATATTAACCTGTAGAATAACACATTGTAGGAATTACAGGACAACTGACATTGCAGCATTGAATGAATGGGGTGTGCCTGGCCCTTAGGGAAGAAAGCCAAGAAAGACGTCCATCAATGACACTGACCACGCCTGACCGGACAGCGCCTCCCGGATGAGCCCAGCTGACCTGCCCACCCCACGTTGGCACCCGGCGGTGTCCACCAACCACAGAGAGATGCATCACAGCTGCACATATAGTTAGTCAACGCCACCCAATCCCCATGTACATGTGCCCCCTATAGTGTGTAGGTGCCTATGACACTTTTTGTAAATAAAAACGCCTGTCTTTGCTATTGTCAGACAGAGGGCTCTCGTAGTTTGCAGAGTTCTTTGCATGCCCTATTTTGACATAGATAAAGCTTTCCTTAAGCTCACCCGCACTTGGTCCTAGCCGTATTCCCCTTCGTGGGAGAGTCCATTCTTGCCTCTCATTGCGGGGAGGGTCGTGCTATCTGGGGACGACTGGCCTTCACTAGGTAAGGGACATTAGCCATTGAATGAGAATTCTCCCTAACAGTATGTATCCCATCTACGGGGAATTCATGAGCGTTGGGAACTTATCAAAGAAACGCTTGTCGCGGGCTGGCTGTGAGCGTTCCTGGACCGGAGTCTGCTGTGGGGCCATGAACCTCTAACTGCCTGCGGTATGTGAGAATGACGCTTCCACATAGCGTGCTTGTCCCGTGATGGTTGGGTAAGATGTGCACCAAGTGACCGGAGGCATAGGCATCCATTCTGACCTGGCAGTGTTTTCCCGCCTTGCTGGTTACCGGATGGGTGGGCTTCTGGTCTGGTAGTCAAGGTTTCCCGCCTTTGGGGTTCGTGAGGTCTCTGGTCTGGCAGCCATCTTGTCCGCGCCCACTGTATGTGGACCCTTCGATGACAGAGGCCTGGGTTCAGCCTGTTTGCGGGTGGATGTAAGCCCTGTCCTGACCTGCGCCTCAGGAATATGCCTTGTAGGCTGTTGGCCCTCAGCCATGATGCCTGTAGTGCAGTCTTTGCTGTGTTTAGGTGCCCATTTATGCATAGGTCTGGTAATTGGGCAAAGCCCCTCAAGATGAGTCCCGGTGTGTGAGCCCCCTGGCTCCTTGACGGTGGTACTGGGAGGATCATTGGACCCCTTGGCTGATAAGCCCGTAGCTGCTGCAGCCTTAGTACCCTTCTTGCCGCTGCTAGGGCCCGACTGGCCTCTCCCGTTGGTAGGCTACCCCGGAAGGAGGTGCCCTTACGGGGTGCTTTGCTGAAAAAAATAATTGCCATCTTGGTCTTCCTCTGCACGTACTCCTTAGGGTGCTCTGGCAGTGACCTGGAGAACAGCTCCCTCCACCGTGTCAACCTGTCCTTGAGGGACCGGGGAGTGAGCGTGTCGCACGCCGAGCAGTCTTCCCATCCGTGGTGTTCTCCCAGGCACTGGAGGCAGAGTGTGTGCGGGTCTGACGTGGGGAACAAACAGTCACACGATGGGCACCTGCTGAAGCTCACCGTGGACAGGCTGGAGCACCAGTGGATGGTGTATCACTGGAAGTATTTGAAGTATCTGAAAAAGATTTCATAGAATTAAAAGACTCTAAAACAAGACTATGGGAAAGCGCACTGAATTACAGACCCAAAAGGGCTTAACCACGAGAGCTGGTGAAACCGGTCCGTTCCAGTCAACGCGGAAGAGGGGACTGAGGTGGGGCGTCGCTGGGCGGGGTTAACACTTGTGTATAGGCGCGTTATAAATGCCATATCATATATCAGGGAGCGCATGCTCCCAAGGACGCCCCTTGTGCGCACATGAATTTAAAGGGAAAGTGTTCTTTTTCTGGTGAAAAAGGTTCTGTTCCCGTCCCTATCGAGGGACGCCCATGCAGGATGGAGAAAAGGGGACGGGACGCAGGAGTAATGAAGTTTATACAAGAGTAACTAGGAAATAAACAGAGGAAGAGGTAGTCTTGAGTAAGCAAAAAGGGCCAAAGAGATGGAGTAAAGAGGTGGAAGGTGAACCAGTGTGGCCTGAAATGGAGGGGGTAAAAACAATTGGGTGAAGACAAGAGAGCCTAATTAACCTTGGGTCAAGCACTGGTGGAGTATACGATATGGCATTTGTAACGCACCTATATACAAGTGTTTCAAGGCACAATGAGGCAAGGAAGGGGGAACAGAGGGAGGACAAAGACACCAATCTTACTAGGCCAAGAGACATTGAGATTGCGCAAGTGCAGGGGAGGGGAAAAGTGCCAGGGGAAAGGGAGGGGCGCAGTGCTGTACATGGGATCAAAACAATAACATGAAGTGAGGCCAGTAGGTGCAAGGGTAAGTGTAGACAGAAGGTGTCCAAAAGTGCAGGTAGGCGGACTGTAGGGCTACAGATACAGACCCAAGTGCAAGGGTTGCTGGGAGGCAGTGCTGGTGTGCAACTGGGCAGGCAGGGACGGACCTGGGCCTGAAATCAGAGGGTAGCCAGGTGACCAGTGCAGTAACAGACAGGAAATCAGCAGGGGAGATGAAGAGAGAAGGCAGAAGCAATGAGGAAGGTCTTGCAGTGCTTCCGGAACCAGAGATGGTTCTATTCAAGTTTCAGAGAGGCAGGGAGGCTGTTCCAGAGGAAAGTCCCAGCCGAAGAAAGAGATCTACCACCAACTTGTTGCTTGGAGAAGCGACTGAGCCTGAGGGAGTTGGAGGTAGAGAAGAGAAGAGCTTGAGTAGGAAGGTATTTACGAAGAGAGAATTGGAGGTATTGTGGACCCAGGCTGCAGAAGGCCTTGTTGACAATGCAGAGGGTCTTGAACTTAATCCTTGCAGCCAATGGGAGCAACGCAGATATTTCAGTGCGGGAGCGATACGATCCGTGGGCTTGAGGCCAAGGACAAGTCTCGCAGACCTGTTCAGGATGAGTTGCTGAGGGCGGAGAGTAGAAGCAGGCAGATTTAGAAGAACAAGTTACTTCTTACCTGTTAACCTTCTTTCGATGGGATGTTCCTCCGACGTATTCCTTATCTTTGATAGATAATCTCCCAGCTTGCTGGCCTCGGAATTTTTTTTCAGTAGAGGGCGCTGCGTGTCGACGTCCCTCGAGCCGATGTCCCTCGACAGGCTCTGGATCGGCGCCTACGTCATCACGCATATAAATAGACTTGCGCAGCGTCCGTTGCTCAGTTCCATTTTGACGTTAACAGTTGTTTTACATGAACTGGTTATTGACCTTGAAGGAGCGTAAGCTGCAACGACAAGGGAAGTATTACTGCAGGGATGGATGGGAGGGGTGATGAGGAATACATCGGAGGAACATCCCATCGAAAGAACGTTACCAGGTAAGAAGTAACTTGTTCTTAGAAGGGATTGTGTCCTCCGACATATTCCTTATCTTTGATAGACTCCCATAGCAGTGGTGTGTAATTGGAGGTGGGAGTAAAACGCCACGTTTCCTTTTAGGAATGAACAGAATGTAATACGGCTTTGCCAAACCTAGTCTCTTGACTAGAGGAGGAATCCAGGTTGTAAAATCTTGTGAAGGTATGTGCGGACGACCATGTGGCAGCCGCACATATGTCTCGAACCGGAACCCCTCTTTGGAGGGCCGAGGAGGCTGCGATACCCCTGGTTGAATGAGCCCTAAGATTTTGAGGAGGCTCTTTACCTGCTAGTTTGTAACATTCCAGAATGGCCAAAATAATCTGTCTGGAAATGGTTTGTTTTGTTATCGGTAGTCCCAATTTGTGTCCCGAGTAACCTACGAACAGTTGGTCTGCTTGCATAATCCTAGCATGTCTGCTGATGTAAAAGCTTAAAGCCCGTCTTGGGTCCAGCCTATGTAGCCTTACTTCCTCTTTCCCCAGATGGGGAGGCGGATAGAATGAAGGTAAGGTAATTTTCTGAGTTATGTGGAATTCAGAAACCACCTTTGGGAGGAAATTAGGCTTCACCTGTAGGACAACTTTGTCTTCATCAAAAATTGTATGAGGGGGTTTACACGATAGAGCTTGTAATTCGCTCACCCTTCTAGCAGATGTTAAAGCCACTAATAAGACAGTTTTAAGGGTGAGAAATCTTAGCGAACAAGAGTGGAGTGGTTTGAAAGGAGAACCCATCAGGAAATTTAAGACTAAATTTAAGTCCCATAAAGGAACCTGGAACGGTCTTGGAGGGTAGACATTAGTTAATCCCTTTAGAAATTGTATTACTAAGGGTAATTTGAAATATGATGGCTCCTCTGCAGTGCGCTTGAAGATCGATAGCGCTGCGAGATAGCCCTTGATAGTGCCAACTTGAAGGCCTGAATTTGCCAAGTAGAGTAGAAACGATAACACCGTTGGTGTACCACATGAAAAGGGGTCAATATTCTCTTCTCTACACCAGCTGCAAAATGTGTTCCAACGGCAGCGGTATAAAGACTTTGTTGCTGGCCTTCTGGCCGAAAACAACACCTCCATGACGTCATCAGGGAGGTCCCAATCCTTGTATCTCAACCTTTCAGAAGCCAGGCGTGAAGGTTGAGGGTTCTGATGTCTGGATGGAGAACCTGACCTCCCTTCTGTGAGAGAAAATTCTCCTTGAGTGGAAGATGTATTGGAGGGCATATGGACATGTCCAGAAGGTCTGGGTACCACGTTCTCCTGGCCCAGTCTGGGGCCATTAGGATCATGGTTCTCCGGAATCTTCTCAACCTCCTGATCATTGAGGAATGACAGGGACTGGTGGAAATGCGTACAGGAGTGGAAACTCCCAGTCCACTACGAACGCGTCCCCTAGAGCTCCTCTCAGGGGAAATTCCCTTGAACAAAACAGATTGCACTTCCTGTTGGTACTGGCGGCAAACAGATCCACTTGAGGGGTTCCCCAAAGGGTGAAGATCTCCTGAAGGACTTCCTGAGCTAGTTCCCACTCGTGGGAGACTGTGCCCTGGCTGCTCAGAGCATCCGCCGTCAAGTTCTTCTCTCCGGCTAGGTGAACTGCCGATAGAGAGATTCCTTCTTGAATTGCCTAAAACCAGAGCTGCATTGCCTCTCTGCACAGTGGCAGTGATCCTACGCCTCCTCTTTTGTTGAGGTAGTGCATGGCCACTGTGTTGTCTGTCATTATCAGGAAATTTTTCCCCGGTACAGATGGCAGAAAAGCTTTCAGCGCTGGTCCGATTGCTCTCAGCTCTAACAGGATGATATGTAGTCTGGACTCCGATGGAGACCAACGACCGCTGATGGTCAAGTCGTTGGTATAAGCTCCCCACCCCGTGGGTGAGGCATCTGTGACTACTGTTATCTCCGGCCATGGTTGCCAAAACCCCCCTTCAAGATGTTTTTCTGGCAGGCCCACCACTGAAGGTCTCGAGCCACCTGAAGGAGGTCTGTCATTCTACCTGAGAATTGCGACCACTGAGTTCTCAGTGCCCACTGAAGAGATCTCATTCTCAGGCGATCCTCTGGCACAAGGAAGATGCAGGATGCCATGAGGCCTAGCAACCTCAAAAAGTCGAAGGCTGGGAGCCGTTGGGCATTTTGAAAGTTGGTGACCATCTGCAGAATATCTTGAGCCCTCACCTCTGGTGGCAAGGCTTTTCCCAGGGAAGTGTCCAGGACCGCTCCAATGAACTGGAGTCTCTGTGATGTTATCATCTGTGACTTCTTTAAATTGAGGGAGAAGCCCAGTTTGTGAAGGAAGCGGCAGACATAATCTAGCTGAATCTGAGCTTGTTCTGAAGATACAGCTCTGATCAGCCAATCGTCCAGGTAGGGGTAGACGTGGATCCCTTCCCTCCTTAGACTTGCAGCCACTACCGACATTAGCTTGGTGAAGACCCTCGGGGCGGAGGTCAGCCCAAATGGCAGAACTCGAAATTGATGAGAGCCGCCAATTGCGAACCTCAGGTATTTCCTGTGTTTGAGATGGATTGGCACATGGAAATAAGCATCCTGGAGGTCGAGATAGCAGCCAATCCTGGAGCTGGAGGGCCTGAAGGATCTGAGAGAGAGTTACCATCTTGAACTTGTCCTTCCTGAAGAACTTGTTCAATTCTCGTAAGTCCAAGATAGGTCTCAGTCCTCCATCTTTCTTCGGTATGAGAAAGTAGGGGGGAGTACCAGCCCTTGTTCCGCTCTGCTACAGGTACCGGTTCTATGGCACCTTTCTCTAGCAGGTCTTCAATTTTCTGCAAGAGGAGCAGATCTGGAAATTTCAGAGAGCAGTTCCCCTGTGGATGACTCTGAGGGATGCGTGGAAAAGGCAGGCAGTAACCTTGGGCAACTGTCTCCAATGCCCAAGCATCTGACGTAATAGCCTGCCATTCCGTCAGATGGTGAGTTAACCTGCCCCCTACTGGTGTCTTGTGAGGAGAGTCCTCAGAGCGGTTTGGAGGCGGCTGATGCAGATGCCGAGGGTGTTAGGGAGAATTCTCTGTTTAGGCTGAATTTCCTAACCTAGTGAGTCCCCCAGCAGCTTTGCTGGATTTTTGGGGTTTATTTTTCTTCTCCTGCCAAGAGTGGGACTCTTTTACCCCCACTCTTGGACATGATTTTAGTGTATTGCTGTGACTTGTAATGTGTTTATGGGCTTTGGGGTACTTTTTCCCCATAGGCTATCATTGGTTTTTGTATGCGTGTTACACAGCACCCTCAGTGCAGTAACACAGGGGTGTCATAGTGACCCCCAAACATAGACTCCATACCCTGGGACTGACTACTGTCTCCCTGGGCATGTAAAGTCACCATTGACTTTACTAGTCTTAAATTGTGAACAGGACCAGTACAAACCATCATACTGTGGAAGTACTGGTAGGGGCAATTAGATTGCCCCTGGGTCTGTTTGTCGAGGGGGTACTGTCCCGTCCCCCCTCGCCAAGTTTCTGGCTGGTGGCAGTCGATACCACGGAAATATTCCACCGGAATATTCCCCAATGGGATTTCCCATTGATTTTAATGCACCACTTTTTGGTGCAATGTTAAAGATACCGCCAGTTTATTTATTTAATATTAATTCACCGGTTGGGATTTTTTACCAGAACTCGCCGCCAAAATGGCGTTTGGGTTCACTTCAGTAACCCTGAACCCGAGACGAGCCTTTGTTCCACTTTTGGCAGGCTTCTGCACAGAAGCCCTTCAAAGTGGTGCCACTGTGTCTGGGTCTACAGGATGTGTGGGAGGGGGATTTAGGCACCCTGGACTGAGTTGCCTTGGCAACTCAAATCGCACTCTTGTGTGATTGGCCCAGTGGTGAGCCCCCCGGCTCACCACTTAGCATTTTTGAGTGACAGCTAGGACTGGTGAATGGGGGTTTGCTGCATAAAAGCAGGGCTTTGGGGACTGGAACTTCAGAAGTCGCCACAGGACCTAAGAAGCCGAAGAGGGAGAAGCTGAGCCGACCTGCCACGACGACACCACCGGTGGAGCCCTGCAGAACCGTCTCACCACTTCCCGACGACAGAGGAGATCTCCAGTCCGGAGAGTCTTCTTCCCTTGACTGGTGGGAACAACCAGTTTTTGCCTTCTTTTCGCCTCCCTGGAGCATCTCGTGGCCGCCTTGCCTGTGCCAAGCACCCCGGCAACCGGAATACCACTTTTTACCTCTACCGTGAAAGAGGGGTAACATCCTTTTAACCGGAAAACTCTGCAGCTGGTTTCTTCCCTGGTAGTGCAACGACCTTCAGCTTTCCTCCACGTCGAGATCTTCTCTTCCTCTGGACGACGCCGCGACGTGCACCCACTACCAGGAACAACTGCCACCGCTGGAGGATCCTTATAATTTTGAAGGTACTGTGTTCCGCCCGGCTTCCCTTGCCACCGATTGTACGAGGTAGATTTAGCCCTCGGCTCTCGACCCTGGGTTAGCTTGGGACACCCTAACTAAACTTTTCTAAGCTTAACAGAACTTTTCTACTCACCTGTAAAGACTTTGGAGACTTTGTGTGATCTTGGGCATATTTGGCCTGGCTCTCCCTAAAGCGGGCCTGGCACTGAACTTCCTTGCTCCTCAATAGACTGCCTTCTCTAATACTTACTGTGGTTCTCTGAAAAGTGTTTTGCTATATTGCTTTCTTAATTCTGCCTTTTCCCTCCCTTTTTAAACAACTTGTTGGAGTGCCATCTAACGTTAAGCGCTCACCTCTGTCTGGAAATAAGTGGTGTTAACTAAGACTTGTCCAACAAATAACTAGGGATGTAGATATAGTAATTAGGACTGTGTTTTGAATTTACTTACCTTTTTTTTGTGCTAGTGTAATTTACAAGTGTGTCTTTTAAATAAATAATGATATACTTTTACACAAGCTCTGGTCAGTGTTTGCTTGTGCTACTGTGCCTCTGTACCTATTATGTATGCTCTGTATACTGCCTAACTCTTCTTGAGGGAAGTCTGACTGCTCAGCCACAGCTACCAAGTGAATCTGTGTGGTGCGGACTGCTACCAAGTGGGTTTACTGCCAAACACCTGTAGTCTTAAATCTTTTGCAGTGGTCCCAGAGGGAACTGCACAGGTTTCACTCTAACAGAGGGTAAAGAGGAACCTGCTGCTGCTGCGGCTTTTGTATTTTTACCCCGTCCACCTCGGGTGAATTTTTTCTGACCCCTTTGAACCGGCTGTCCTCTGCCTCTTCCGAATGCGGAATAGAAGCGAAAGGACTTACCTCTCCAAGAGGTTCCTGAGGGGCGATATGGCATCTGACGTATTGCAGCTCCCAGGGATTTTGCTGCTGCCTTTGATGGTTGTAGTTTTTCTAAACTGTCATCCGCCTTCTTACCAAACAAAGAAGAGCCGCCAAAGGGCATATTCAAAAGTCTGCTTTGCACATCTGGAGCAAGACCAGACTTTCGCAACCAAGCAAATCTCTGGGTTGTTGTACTTGCGCCATGGCCCTGCTGATGCTGTCAGCAGAATCGATGCCAGTTTGAAGGGATTCGCACATAGCGTCTTTACCATCCTTGATGATGTTTAGGAACGCTTCCCTTTCTTCTCCCACCAGGAGGCAGTCAGCCACTGATGAAGCACACTCCCAAAGTGTGTGGCTGAACCTTGCGAGCGTACAAGTAGCATTGATGGATTTCAACGCCATGCTACATGCAGAAAATACTTTTTTGGCCATAGAGTCATATCTCTTATCATCCCTGTCCTGTGGAACAGTAGGGTAAGCCAATTTACTACCTGATGAAGTAGCTGCCTGAACAACCAGACTCTCCGGAGTTGGGTGTTTGGATAAATATTCAGGGTCAGCAGAAGACACCTAATATTTAGCTGATAATTTTTTGTTAAACGCCGGGATTACCTCAGGTGTTTCCCAGTTTGCCAATATTCTCCTTTGTAATGCCGCATGAAATGGCACCACAGGAACTTCCTGTGGACCGTTGACCAAGATGTCAGAGGTCGTCTTGCTGAAAAGCAGGTGAGGGTGTGGACCACCCCATAAACTCTATTATCCTTGCCATCAGGGTTCTTTAAGGGGTTTCAGCATGTTCCCCTGGGTCTGGTCTGGCAAATTCCACTTCTGGGGAAGTGTCCAACCCACTTGCTTCCTGTAAGGATTCTTGGAGGTCTTTGAACCTACTATCCTCAGAGGTAAATTCCTCTGGTACAGGAGTTGCAGATCCCTGCAACTCAAAAGGTCTTTCCTGATCCAAATCCTCCCCTTGTTCATAAATAGATGATAAGACTCTGGAGTGATCAAGTCTTGAAAATGGTATAAATCCCATTTCCAGAGCAGAATGGGCCAAATTCGTCATGATTGGCTGAGAAAAAGTCGACGTCGTCGGCACGGACGTTAAAGGCTCTGAAGCCATCGAAAAAGGTGTCGAGAAAGGTGGTAGAGGCCTCGAACTCGAGAGTATCGGAATTCTACTCGAGGTTGTCGACGACATTCTCGTGATCGAGGCTCTGGGTATGGCCGCTGGCTGTGAGGTGGCCGTGGGTTTGTCCTTTCTCAGCGTCGACGTCGAAGACGGCGTCGACTCGACTGACCTGTGCATCGAAGAACCCTTCGATAACGGCGTCGAAGACGGCGATCTATGCATCGAAGGGATCTTTGATGAAAGCGGCGAAGACGCGACTTTGCCTTTACTCGAGGGTTTGTGACGCTCTCGAGTGGCTTCTTTCGCCGGGTGCTGCGACTCGCAGCGTTTTGATTTTTCGGGTCTTTCACCCTGGGTATTACCCTCAGCAGTCTTCGAGGGGGTCGAGGCTGCTTTCTCGAAGACGCTCAGCATCTTTTTCCTGAATTCCTCCAACTCAGCCTGAGAGCTATGTTTTGTGGGGCAGGAGACCCTTTTTGGAGAAACAGAAGAAGACGACGACGACGAGGAAGGGGATCTTCGACGTCTCTTTTTTGAATGCTTAGATCTCGAAGAGTGATGGGAACTGCTTCGAGACCTAGAACGAGAATGTCTTTTGCGATGGCGAGGAGACGAATGTCTCGACTCCGCCGAGGAAACTTTCGAAGAAGTTTTAACTGCCTTACCTCTCTCGAGCTTCCCCTTACGTTCCTTCAAGGCTTTCGCCGTCATGGACATGCAGTCCTCGCACTCCGAACAATCGTGCTTGATTCCCAGGCACCACAAACAGATCCTGTGAGGATCCGTCAACGACATTTTCTTTCCACAGTCTTGACATTTTTTGAAGCCGGACCGTGGAGTCGGTTCGTGTGAGGAAGCCATCGAGTACGAGTCGGTATTCATGAACAATAATTAAGTATATGTGACTGAAGAAATGAGCAACGATATTCTGAGGCCCCACGAAGCGCGGAAAAACGGAACTGAGCAACAGACACTGCGCGAGTCTATTTATACGCGTGATGACGTCGGCGCCGATACGGAGGCTGTCGACGGACATCGGCTCGAGGGACGTCAACGCACAGCGCCCTCTACTGAAAAAGGTTTCCGAGGCCAGCAAGCTGGGAGATGACCTATCAAAGATAAGGAATACGTCGGAGGACACAATCCCTTCGAAAGAGGCTGTTGCAGTAGTCCAGCCCAGAGAGAACCAGAGCTCTGGAGACAGTGAGCTTTTGGGGGGAAAGAGGAAAGGGAGAATACCTCTGAGGAGGTGCAGTTGGTAGTTTGACTTCTTAAAGACGTCAGATGGCAGGATAAAAGGAGTGTGGAGTCAAAGATGACCCGGAGGTTCTTAGCCTCACAGGTGGGAGCAGGAAGAGGGGCAATGGAGGCCGGACTGAGAGTGACAGGAAAGGAGGGTGCAGGATTGCCGATGAGGAGAATCTGTGTCTTACTGGCATTAAGGCAGAGATCGTTGGCGGCACACCACTCCTGAATAGCAGACAGACAGAGATGAGAGAAGGAGAAGAAGTGGCAGATGGGAGCATGAAAACGAGCTGAGTGTCATCCGAATAGCATTGAAAGTTGAAGCAGAGAGCGGCAATGCGGTGGGTGAGAGGTGCCAGGTATTGGTTGGCCAGGGAGAGAGGTTAGACCCGTAGGGAACACCACAGGTAGAGCGTGATATAAAGGAAAGGAATGACCCAAGTTGGACCGGGAAGGGTAGATCAGAGAGGAACGAGGTCAGCCAGGCCATGGCCTGATCAGTGACACAGGTTATCACGGAGACGAGTGAGCAGGATGGCATGGTTGAACATGTCAAAGGCAGAAGAAAGATCGAGTAAGAGGAGGCCAGAGGGGGAGATTAGAATCAAGGTTAGACAGCAGGTCTTCACGGATATTCAGGAGAGCAGTTTCTGTGCTTCTGGCTGCTCTGAAGCCAGACTGATGGTCATGGAGACAACCAACAGATTCAGTGTTAAGACTAAGTTGGGGGAAGGCCAGCTTTTCCAGGAGTTTGCCCAGGAAAGGAGTGATGGAGATTGGGCGATAGTTAGCCGGGCAGGAGAGGTCAGCTGAGGTTTACTTGATAAGAGGGTGAACAACAGAGTGCTTCAGGGGGGAAGGGAAGGCTCCAGTGGTGAAGAGTGGCTGCAGAAGTTCGCCAGGGCAGGAGCGAAGGTGTCAATGTGGTCCTTGATGGTTTTGGAAGTACAGGGAAGAACTTATTTTGACAAGACATTCATAGATCAAACTTGTCTAGAAACCTCGTCAGGGGAGAACAGAGGAAAGGAAGAGAGATAAAGGAGAGGTGGTCACGGGGGGGCCGGAGGTAGAGGAGAGACAGTAGACGGAGGAGGAAATGACGGACAGGATGTCCTGGGTTTTAGAGATGAAAGACCTGGGAGGGGACAGGAGAGGTAGAAACTGCAGCAGAATTGGCCAGCTCCTTGCAGATTTAAAAGAGTTCGGCCGAGTTGTTAGATGCCGCAGAGACGCGGGCTTGGATGTGTGCTCTCAGTGCAGACAGAGAGCCGGTATTGCCTTTGGAGCAGGCGGCAGGCCAGTTTGTCAGAGCACCCTGAAAAAGGATCTGGAGGAACTTGTAAGTCTACTAATGACACCGAACACTTGCCCAGTAGTCCGGAACCATTTACAGTTGGCCCGTAAGCTTCACTGGGTACCCGAAGACCAGTAGGTATCCCTAAAGGTTGAGGCCAATAGAAAAATATCCTGAAGAGCAAGCAAGCCTGTGACAGGCTCCTACGAGAACCAAGAAGAGTACTTTAAGAGATTGCTCATGAAAGTGGGCTATTGTAACGCTCACCTGGTATCCACGGGGATGTCACTCAGCCTGTTCGGACCTCTTACGACCTCAAACCCTTCCCTGGAGTCTACTCGACTGGAGACTGGGCCTGAAACACAGGATTGGTAGAGTTTAACTCCCTATTGTCTCTGTGTGCTTGAACCCCTTCTTCCCCGGGGTCCAACCTCTCCCTTTGATCCACAGCTCACCTTGTTTTCTTCGAAAGTGTGCTCTCTCCGTCTTGCTTTCAGCGCAGGGACGCATTGATTGATGCGGGCTCGTTGCTGCCTAGTTACTTCACTGGCAAGAGTCCGACAGGTAAGTATAATGAGTCTTTTGAACAGTTCTCTAACTTCGCTCCTTTCCTTCCTTAGATGATGGCCGGCGTCCGGGGATGGCGATGTGCTGCTGAGATGAGTAGAGCTGAAGGTGAGAGAGAGCGCAATGCGACCCTTTCATATTTCTATTGAACTGAGTTCTTTTTCTGTGTCTTTTAGGTGCCGCAACGTTTTCAGCGTGGATGCCGGTTATGAAGAAGAAATGCAATGAGTAAGCGCGGTATGCAGCGCCTCTAGATGTTTCCACGCTAACCTGGAGTGTCTTTTCCCTCTTGCAGATGGATGAGAAGTTCAAGAGACAGAGTTCCCCCCAGAGCGGCTGGGATTCAGGTAAGCGTTTGAAGCTCGTACAGTCTTTAAAAAATAAGCGAAGATTTGCTGAATGCCTTTTTTCTGTTCTTTTCCCTTTTCCTTAGGAAGCGGCGTGCCGGGATGAGAATGACACCGCCGAAGATGCCCGCAGAACAGAAGGAGCGATGAATGATGGGCAGAAGTGCCGCAAGGTAAGGCTGTTCCTAACGGTGTTCTCGCAGGAGCTGAGCGCAGAAGAAAGATGCAGGCCTCCTGGAGACCGATCCGAACTGAGTGTCACGCTGCAGGTGCAGAAAACACAAAGCATGCTTCTCAGCCTGGGCGTAGCTTAAATAGTCTCTGGGTATCCCAGGTGTCTCTGGGCTGAACCACACCCAAAAGATTAGACTGCACATGCAGTTCTGGGAACCGAAATATGTGGAGGCATCCATCTTGTCCCCCATCAATGCACTACTGTTAGGCAGAATCCAGAGCAGTTCCCCTAGGGAGCACTACCCCAGATTAGGACTACAGGTGAGAGCAATAAATCCCCTTTGGTATCAGTCTGTACCACAAAGATTTAGTTGGTAGCTGTGGCTGAGCAGTCAGACCTATCTCAAGAGAGTTGAGCAGTATTTAGGGTTGACAATAGGTAGTACAGTACTATGGAGCAAGGGAACACTGACCAAAGTTTTGTATTAAAAAAAGAGAAAATATATTTATTTTATACACTTCCAAGTCAACACATAGATCACAGTTAATAAAGTAAGTTAAGTTTAGTCAAAATAAAAGCATATACAACTCCCTATTCAATTGTAGACAAGTTTGCGGTATAGTGAAAACTGAGCAAACCGGCACAGTGAAAACCTACTACAAATGGCACTCTACCAATTCAACGAAAGCGAGGGAAAGTACAAGTTAAACTGAAATATCTTCAGACACCCCCTAGCAACACTTCCCTGAAGTTTTGTGAACAAGTAATGCACAGTAACACTTTAACCAAAAGACAAGTGAATGAAACCTGAGCAAAATGGCACTCCACAAGTTAAAACAGTAGGAAGGAAGAGGGGTTTAGAAGATTTAGGTGCATCAACACATTTCTCATTGAAAACTAATCTAGTGAGAGCAGATCTAACAAATCACCCAGAGTCCATAGGCCTGAGCCAGAGTCAGTGGTACAGGACCAAGAGTTTAGGAGCAAAAATGTTCTTGTAGCTGCAGTCAAGTCTTTAGTAGAAAACTTTTAAAGAGGTAGATGCAAGGCGAAAGACAATGTTAAGAGAGAGGGCGGCCGACCCCACAAGTAGTTAAAGGATTTAAAACACCTTTACGGCTGCCACGGAGAAAGGGCGGCCTGGCGGAACAATGCACCTTAAATGTGGAGAAGTGGCTTCTGCGGTGGCGGTTGTTCCTGGTAGTTCCTGCAGGTCGAGGGGTCCAACAGAGGAAGAGAGGCTCTCGTCGTGGTGGAAGGTTCGAGTCGCTGCACTACCCAGGGATGAAACCAGCCGCGGTGCTGCCAAACGAAGTTTAAAAGGTACGCTCCTTTTAATCACAGCCTGGGTCGATAGCTGCCTGGCTATTCGGTCTTCGAGTGCGGGGCACTGTTGAGTTGACCAAGGCAGGTCCGAGGATGCGATAGGTGAACTGGTTGACCCAACCAGCTCAAGGGAAGGAGGCTCCTCCGCTGAAGATCTCCTCTCGTCGTGTGGAATAAAAGTGGCGAGACGATCCGGCAGGGCTTCACCGGTGGTGTAGATGCTGAAGATGTCTCTGGCTTCTCTTCCCTTCCGTCCCGTAGTTCCAGTGGCGACATCTTGCTCTTCCAGTCCTCAGGACCCTGCTTTTATGCAGAAAGAGACCCATTCATACAGCCTAGCTGTCACTCACACAGTGGAGTGTTCTTCTTGGCGGGAGACCCTCCAGCCTATCAGGTTAGTGTGCGACCTGAGTTGCTGTGGCAACTCTGTCCGGGGGTTCTACTCCCCATCCCAAACATCAGACCCACCCCAGACTCAATGGCGCCGAATGGAGGGCTTCTTGGCAGAAGCCCGCCAAAAGGACGAACAAAGGATCCCCGACCTGGGTTAGGAAAATGGAGTAAGACTCGAGAAAGAAGTTTTTATCAAAGTTCTGGCAAATAAACCTACATCAGAAGTCTCTGGTGGAATCGCTCAGCCTAAGTGAGCATCCTGTCTTGACGGGGAGCTCCAGAGGTAATGTTTGGCAAACGTGTATAGCAAAGCTTGCATAGCTGCTTGACAGATGTCCAAAACCGGGACACAAACCCCTCTGCAGGGCATTGGTGGCTGCCATGCCCATGGTTAAATAAGCCCTGAGATCATCAGGCTCATTCTTCCCAGACAGATCTTTCCATTCAGCAATGCAGAGGATATGGGTATAGTGAGGAAGACATGGTATCAACAGTAAGACAGACACAAGTGACCGCAGTTCAAGGGTGTTTATTGAAATTCACAAAGGGTTTGGAAAACGCCTATCTACTTTTAAATCTATAGATGGGAGCAAGCTATGCATCAAATCATAACAGGTGGATAAAAAAAAAAAATAACAGTCCTAGTGGTATCTTGTCAAATAAAAAGAGCCTATGCTAATAAACCTATTGCCAATCCTTACCTCTAAATACAAATAGTGTGGGAAATAGTGTTTATGAAAAAGAAATAAGTGTTCACAAAATGTTGTCAGGACGTCCAGGTCTTTGGCCTCCCTTCCCCATGTTTTCAGCACGGGACAAGGTGGTTCACTCAAGTGTAGCACAGTCTCGGTCTTCTTTACCACAAGGACACAGTTCAATCATTAGCATCAGGACCTTCAGTGCTCAAGTGTCGCTGCTTCTCAAAGTCTCTTCATTCAGAGGGCCTGATGCGACCAAATAAACAACAAGTTCCTCTCCTCTTTAGATTTTCACAAGTATTCACTTTAGGTAATTCACTATTCACCCGGATTCCCCTCAGCCAGGCTCAGATCCCTTTAGCAAAATGTTCGTATGATATTCCCTTTTTTGGGTGACTCACTGTTCATCCCGGATGCCCCTCAGCCGGGCTCAGATCCCTTTAATTCAATTAGTCTCCCTCAGCCGGGCTGGGACCAATGTCAATTTTACATAAAGTATTTAAGACTTTCGAATGTGCACAGGGTTTGGCTTGACCCATAGCAGGACCACTATTATTTCACAATTCCTTTTCTTTTAATGTGTGTTACCTTTCAGTTGAATACCTAACAGACTTTCGAAAGAGCACCCACGTGGCACCGTACCACTCTGTGTTACGGTATTGTATCTTAGCTTCAAAGTTAATGTGCTCATCTGCTGTTTTAATTATATTTGTGTCGCTTTCCTCATACGCTTCATAGACCGTTCTCTTCAATCTTCTTTAACAAAGTTGCAGCTTGCAACCTTAGGTACCACACAGACCGGTCTGGTATCAGTCTCCCTAACTCACCGGCTGTGCTGGCTTCACTGATGCTGCTTTTATGTAGGAGCCAAGGACAGTACCACGGCTGCAAACGATTCCCCAGCCTTCACTATCGGCAAAGCACGCCCCGGGTACCTCCGACACACAATGCCCGATGCGTTAGCTTTGATTCCAGGTCTTATATTTCTATCTTTCACTGAAAGGCTTGTGAAAATTGCAGTCTTTCGGTGAAAAGTGGAATCTGTTACCTATATGGGTGAGTGACACTGTAGACACCAGGTAACTAGTTGCAGCACACGTTATATGTCCTTAACATTGAATATAGGAACCTGATATGCCACTGTTTTTTTTTTTTTTTACAGTGACCAGAATTTATGATTGACATGTATTTTAGATCAAGGACGCCCCGCAGCGCATTACTTTACCCAGGAACTCTGTGCCGAAGAGTTCAGAGAACATCTGTAGGCTCAATAAATGGTGGATAGCACCGGATCTATAGTGAGTAAAGCCAATCAACCCTTAGCATCATACACATTCACATGAAGCTTAAGCTAGGTTTACCCCACAATAGGGTTGAGATAATGAGCTGGTTTCTCTTTCCTTTTAGTTGGTGACACACACCAGCTCCTTAACCTTAACCTAGATGTCAGACCAATATAGCAACTATTAATAACGAAAGGAGCATCTTTACCAACAGGAGAGGTACTTTCCTTTCACCAACATGTTGTTTTTAAAAAGGGGTTCACAGGTGAGGTTGGTCCTTGAGGGTAAGGTGTCCACATAATGTACGACTATTTTGGAAGGCTCACTGAATTGAGCCGAGTATCCTTTATGATACTCGAGAAACCAGGCTAAATGATGAGTTGATCCACATCCTCTTAGCCTTTATAACAAATAAGTTGGGAGCATTAGGTGGATGTACAATCTTGATCCTATCCATGCTATGCTTGCTTGATTGGCATAAGGTTATGTCTGAATCCAATGTATATATTGATTACATACTTCTAGTATCTCTGTGATATTTCTTCAAAGTCCAATTAGGCTCAGGAAGAAGAGGATTCAGCCTCAAAACGCGTCAGCCGTATATACTGGACATTTGGATAGCTTTGCTGTTAAATTCTGCTTATTCATTCATAAATTGCTATTTTTATTTTGAAAGTTGCTTGAATCCTCTTTATTTGCAATGTTTAAACAAAATAAGTAAATTTTTTGCATCTTAAACTGAATGTCTAACTGTCTTTTGACGGTATATTATAGTGTGCAGAGGACGGGAGGGTTCAATCTTGGATCCTCTTTCCTTTCTTGTATAGAGTATTGGTTCTGTGCCAGGACCTTTGTTCCTCCACCGCACCTCAAAATTCCCTAAGAATTAAATCAAATTTCAGACTTGTAAAAACTTTTCTCTACAAATTGGTGTGCTCCGATAATCTCTTTGCACTTGGCTGCAGCTAACCAGAAGCTGTGGCGGGAGCTCAGGGAATTTCTGCCCGACCTCTCTTCGGACAAGCAAGCCTCCTTCAAGGTTGTTCTGGTGGATGCCCGGGCCATTGCGCAGGACCTCATGGAGTCTTCGGTCTCCCACATTGACACAGCCAGCAGAGGGCTGTGCCTCTGGGTCGAGGTCAGAAGGACAGCGAGTAATGCACAACACAAAGATTCCATCTGATGTGCAGGAGCTGATCCTGGATCTGACTTCTGAGGGCGTGGACCTTTTTCATTCGTCCACTGATGGCATAATGTTATGTCTGTATCCAATGTATGGGATACATTACCCACCGTAATCATATTTCTGAGGCTTGTATCTGCTTAGATTCACATGCTGTGCATAGGCCGACATCTAGTGGAAGCTGCAAAGTATTACAGTTGCTGGTTTTGAAACTCGAAAAAGGACGCTGACAGGGCGTGCCAGTAATACTATCCCTAGTGTGACTTCGACAGTACCCATGGTCCCTCACACGTTGAGGTCCCTCAGATTGTTATTTATTTGACACGAGGTAGCATGAGGTGTAGCGTGAGTGCAGTTGTATCCAAGCAGAGACGTATCAGACAAGCTCATAACCATCCATGCGCCTTCTCTCCGAGGGGAGGAAGGGTGGGTCGCATGTGAATCTAAGCAGATATAAGCATGAGAAATACGATTACGGTGAGTAATGTATCCCTTCTGAGGCTTGTGGAATCTGCTTAGATCACATGCTGTGCATAGATTAGCGAGAAGTGGAAGAAGGAGGTGGGATGTGAGAAGGTTCATGAGCGAATAAATGTCTTAGAACCGCGTGTCCCAATTGTGTAACCGTCTTGGAATGAGTGTCAATGCAGTAGTGCTGAGTGAAAGTATGTATTGAGCTCCAAGTAGCTGCTTTGCAAATACTTTCTAAGGGGACATTTGCAATGAAAGCCAGAGTGGCTCCAGTACCTCTTGTGGAGTGGGCGCTTGGCGTAAAAAAGGCAGTGTTTTATCCAATAGGGAATAGCACAGTTGGATACATCCGACTATCCACCTAGAGATGGCATTCTTAGAGATGCAGTCACCTTTTCTGCCTGGAGCTATGGAGACAAACAGTTGGTCTGTTTTTCTTAGCGGTCTGGTCTTGTCTACGTAGTAGGGGACCGCTCTCCTCACATCTAGTGTGTGGAGTTTTACCTCAGCAGAGCTTTTGGGCGCCTGGAAGAAAGCCGGTAGCTCAAGAGACTGGTTTACATGAAATTTGGAGATGAATTTAGGTGAGAACCTAGGGTGAGTACGTAAAACCAGCTTGTCCTTATTTATAGTAAAGAAAGGATCCTGCACTGACAATGCTTGGATTTCACTAACCCTTCTTATGAAAGTGATAGCTAAGAAGGCAGTTGTATAAATCAGGTGGTTGAGACTAGACTTGTGCATAGGCTCGAATGGGGGTCCCATGAGCTTAGCGAGTACCACATTGAGGTCCCAACCTGGTGGTGGGTTAGCAATTGGAGGGTGGAGTTTATTTATCCCTTCCATAAATGCTTTGATGACTGGTATCTTCCACCATGAGACCTTATTATGGGAAGTGGTGTAGGCTCACAAGGCTGCCAGGTGGACGTTTAGGGAGTCAAAAATGAACCCTGCATCTAGCAAGTGGAGCATATAGGTTAGAATGTTAGATGGAGTACATTATATGGGGTTGATCTGCTTAGTCTGGCACCAAATTAGGAATCTTCTCCATTTGTCAAAATAACAGTGCCTAGTGTTTAGTTTTCTTTATTCCTTCAAGATAGCCATTCATCTTTGCGGTAGATTGAGATGCCCGAACTCTGACTTCAGGAGCCATGCTGCCAAGTTCATTGAGTGTGGTTGTGGGTGCACTATAAGTCCCTCGTGGTGGGAGAGTAGGTTGTACTGGCACAGGAGCTTGATGGAATTGCACATCGCCAGTTTGCGCGGATGTGTATACCACGGTTTTCTTGCCCACATAGGAGCAACTAGGATAAGCGTCATTGGGTCCTTTTGTAACTTGTTCACGACCTTCCTCATGAGAGGAGTTGGGGGGGGGGGGGGGAGCGTAAACAAATTTCCCTGACCAGCTCATCGATAGGGCTTTCCCCTTGAAGCCTGGCTGGGGTAACCTGGACGCGAAGTCTGGGCATTGACGATTTTTGTTTGTGGCGAATAAGTCTATAGTTAGGAAACCCCATTGAGAGAAGAGGTGTTCTAAAACGCTGAATACTCCTGTATGGGTCGCATGCGCAGGCGCGCGTGAGGAACCAGGTAAATGCAAGATGCCATCATGCCTATTAAATGCATTGCTTTGCGCACCCTTATCTGGCGGCCGGCCTGATAATGCAGTATTTGCAGTAACAAATTCTTTACTCTTTCCTCTGAAGGAAAGACCAATCCTTCCTCTGTGTTTAAGACAGCTCCTAGGAACTGTTTTGAAGTGCATGGCAGTAGGCTTGATTTTTTCTCGTTGATGGAGGAGCCCAATTGAAAGAGGAGGTTGACTGTTGTCTAGATGTTTTGTCTGCAAATCAGAGGTGATTCTCCTGTTATGAGCCAGTCGTCCAGGTAAGGGTACACTGGAATTGCTCCCCTGCACAGGTGCGCTGCCACTACCGCCAGGACCTTTGTGAATACCCTTGGGCCCGAGGCTATTCCAAAGGGCAGCACCTTGAATTGGTAGTGCTTGTTCGCCATCTTGAAACGCAAGAATCTTCTGTGCGCTGGGAACCTTGAAATATGCAAATATGCATCTTTCATATCCAGTGTTGCCATGCAATCCCCATTTTCTAGTAACGGGATTACCTCTTGTAGCGTAGTCATGCAGAACTTTTGTGGCTTGACAAACTTGTTTGCAGGGCGTAAATCTAATACAGGGAGCATTGTTAGATCTTTCTTTGGCACAAGGAAGTAAGTTGAATAAATACCCCGATTTACCTGGTTGGCTGGGACCACTTCTATGGTGTCCTTTAATAGAAGTGTAGTTATCTCTTTTAGAAGGATCCGCTGATGTTCTTCTGAGTGGATTTTCTGTCGTGGGGGGTGGTCGTGAGGACGTTGAATTAGTTCTATACAGTAGCCCCCTGGTACCGTGGACAGCACCAATCTGTCTGAGGTGATACCCTCCCATGCGTGAGTGCAGTTGGAAATACGTCCTCCTACTGGAGATGCACGGGAGGGTACCTGGAGCGGAATGTCACTTGCTCTGAGGTGGGGTGCCATTTCGAGCAGGGCCTCTGCCCCGACCACGACCTCTGCGTTGTCCTCCGGGATAGCCTTTGAAGGCTTGTCCTCGATTATTCCCCAGGAGGAGCCTGGGGAATAATCGAGGGAATGTAGCCGAATCCTCTTTGTGAATTTTGGCCCCGAAAACGGCGAAAATTACTGTTACCTCTCTGACCAGTAGGCTAGTTTGTGAGCTGACCTAAAGATTTTACAGTGTAATACTCGTCCTTTGCTGTTTTAAGTGCGTCTTCCACAGCCTTACCGAAGAGCACGTTAGGTTCCACTGGCATATTTATTAAAGTGGCTTGTGTTTCTGGCCTAAAGCCTGACTGGCGAAGCCATGCATGCCTCTTTATAACAGTCCCATCTGCAATGACTCTTCCGGCATTGTCCGGTGCATCGAAATTTGATTTAAGGAGACAGGTAGATACGGCCCTTCCATCTGCTTCCACCTGAGCTAGTTGTGATTTGAGTGGCTCCAGGGCAGACGAAAGTAACGCAGAAATCTCTTCCCACATAAGGCAATTATAACTAGCCAAAAGGGTTGCGTTGTTGGCTATCCTGGTTTGATAGGCCGCAGAGGAGGCAACCTTTCTGCGCATGGCATAGATCTTTTTGCTTTCCTTATCCGATGGAGCCTCGGAGGAAGCAAGGGGTGTATCTGCTCTTTTTCTAGTTGTGTTGACAACCAATGAGTCTGGTCTTAATTGGCCTCTAATATATAAAGGGTCTGATGGTGCAGGCCTGAATAATTTTTCCACATGCGGGTTAACGGCCCGTGTGAGTTTGGGTGCTTCTTAAGATGGCTGCATCCTGCGTTGCACTGATTTTAGTAGCGGGATAAACTGGCCCATTGTCTTTTTGTCCCCCAGTATCTGTTCTGCAAAGTCTCTATCCTCCTGTGTGTCAATTTGGAAGTGTTCCGCTGCCTTGGCTAATACTTCATTGAGGAGGGGTTGATTATCGATAGGGGAATCGACAACTGGAGTGTCTTGATTAAGAGGGGAATCTATGGCGTACATGTTAGCCTTTTGGTCTGCCTCTGGGTCTTCGTCATCCCCATAATAAGGAGGTTCATCTGTTTCCTCTTCATTAAGTTGAGGGTCAGACGCCTCCACAAAGGAGAGATCTTCTTGGTCTAATTCAGGGTCATATACATCTATAACCGTACTTTGGAAGGGGACATTAGAGGGAGAATTTTTAGAAGGGGGTTGAGTGTGTAAGGCACAGGCTTGAGAGCCTGAAGAGGCTGAGGGGGGAGGAGTGGAAACTCTGAAAGTAATCTGGGTTTTTCTCGTAAAAATTGTCCATGAAGGTCATTCTTCGCATTACCCTATCAATATCTTGGGAAGACCATTCCTTTGAACTTGGGATCACAATAGATTGTGGGGAAAGACCCAAGTCCTCATTAGTGGGAGGTATTACTTTAGGCCTAGAGTCCTTAGGTTTTTCTATGGCCTTTGATGATATAGGCTTTCCCTTCTGTGGTGTCTTCTCCATAAGAGGGCTCTTGTCCCTACAAGGGGTTTTAGAGGATTTTTTGTGATGTTTTTCCCCACCCTGGGGCCCAGAGGAGTGTTTTACAGACTTTTTGGGGTCTGGCGTTTTATCCGACGTCGAGCGTCGAATTTCGGGTTTGGGAGGCGAGGCTTCGTCCGCAGATGATCGACCTTCGAAAGGAGTTTTTCGAGCGACACCCTTGCCGTCCTTCGACGTTTGAACCCTGTCAAGTGGCGATCTTGATCGAGATTGCCCAGAGGACCGGGACTTGGTGGACCTTTCTCAGGGTGTTGAACGTTGTTGAGTGTTTGACTACTTTGTCGAATCTTGACTGGGGATTGTGTGCTTTTGTGGCGCTGCCGCCTCCAGGTGTAGTCCCCAGAACATGGCCGCCGGCCTGTCCTACGGGTTCGGGGGTCTTCGCTTGAGTAGCTGAAGCTACTCCGTTGCCCTCGCCGTCCGAAAGTAGGGCGTCGCTGCCATCGCTAAAGGTACCCTCGACCTCCATGGCCTCGAGTTGCCTGGCGTAGTGGGCCCAGTGTTTTATGGAGCGGTCCTTTAAACTCTTTGGTATGAAGAGCCTGCACGCTCGACAAGACGTTTCGACTGGGTCTCTTTTAAAACACAAATGAGTGTTTGTCCACCCAAGGGAATTTTCGTTTACACTTGGGGGAACATTTAAATGGTGATTGTTCCATAATGATGGGTTATGGATATGGCAGCTGGGCGAACAAAGTGTAGGAAGGGGAGAATATGCATTCTAAAATGGCCTCCCCCCTCTCTCCCTACTGTTTGGGCCAAGGCCCGGGGTGGGTTTCCAAGGCCGAACGGTCCGTCGTGATGGTCTTCGACTGGCAGTTTTCTTTCTTCACCGGCGTGGTGTTTTGGCGGTCAATGAAAGGATAGAAAGAAATACTACCGTAATTGTGAAAAGTTAATGGCTTATCGCCGAAAGCAACGCCGCTATACGCATCCTCTAGCATGGCAGAAAAAAACAATCTGAGGGACCTCGAGGCAGGAGGGATCATGGGTACAGTGGATTTCACACTAGGGATAGTATTACTGGCACGCCCTGTCGACGTCCCTTTTTGAGTTTCGAAAACAACTGTAATACTGTTCAATTCTGCTTACTCAATAAATGGATATTTTTATTTTGAAAGCTGCTTGAATAAACTTTATTTGCAATGTTTAAATGGAAATAAGTACCATTTTTATATCTTAAACTGAATTTCTGTCTTTTGATGGTATTTTTATAGTGTGCAGGGGACGGGAGGGTTCAAATCTTGGATCCTCTTTCCTTTCTAGCTGCAGCCAAGTGGCCATCCACATTTGCTTGCCGCAGATGCATTCCTGAGATGGAGTAACAGTGCTTTCCCCAAGGACTCCAGGACTTTGTTCTCCTTGGAGAGGCAACTGGAGGTGGCTCCCGTGGAGGAAGACGACGAAGACTATGGTTTAGAATACAAGGAGGCCACCACAGAGGAGTGGGGCTGTGGGTGGGAGGCAAGGAGAATTGGCTCCCCGTCTGTCAGCCTAAACCTCCTGTGCAACTTCTTGTTCATCTGGGCGTTGGCCCTGGGCTTCTCCCAGACCCTCTGGGCAACCTGCAGAACATCCTTCTGGACGGGATGCCAGACCAGATTGTGTTGCGTCTCCCCAAGATCTCTGCCAGCATACCAGACTCCTGGGCGGCTTCCTCAGGAAGAGGGACCCCCAAGAACTCCGCCAGGCCCTGGAGGTGGTCATGAAAGGCCTTGACGGATGTCAAGGGCTCATCGTCCTGGGCGGCGTCATCATCATCATCAACATCGTCATCAACTCACCCCCCCTTTTCACAGGTCGAGGGGAATACAGGCCCTGGGACACATGTGCAGGAGGTGTCCCCCTCTCCCAGGTCCAGAGCCGCAGACAGGTCCAACGGCTGCTGAGGGGATGGCGTTGGTGGAACAGGAGGTGGTGCAGGGGTCAGTACGACCAGTGGGGCCTGAACCGGCGAAGGGCCTGGGAAAGCAGGACAAACGGGAGTACCCAGATGAGGGGGCTGGGACGGCACCACCTAGGGGATGACCTCCTTCACAATGTCCTACAGCAGACCCTTCATCGGAGGGAAACGCCTGAGGAGGAGGAAGCACTCAAAGAATCGGTCCTCACTGGCTGCCGGGTTCCTAGGAGCCTTGCCCTCCGAGGCGCAATGCATATGCTCCGGGTGCTTGTAACTGTACGCCTGTGATAGGTAGATGTACCCCTGAGGGGACAAAAACCCTGTACCATAGGATGCTCTGCCACACGCCGCCCTGCCATTTTTAAATATTGTGCCATGCTCTGGGTGGGAGGGCGCGGAGGCCCTGAGCCAGGAGAGGCCTCAGGCACAAGAGGAAACCGCTTGGGTCTTGCACCCAAAGCAATGGCATCGACCTCAGAGATCCCTCTGGTAGGCGCTGAGTCCTCAGCCGGCCGACCGGTAGTCGTGACACCCTGGTTCACGGCCTCTGGGCAAGCACCTGTAGGCTGGGAGCCCTCGGCAACTGTGTTCATACTGGATCTAGCTGAGAACTGACCCTTGGAGGTGGCCCTCAATGGTCTCTTACCCCCTGGGGTAGAAGAAGACGAGCCTGGTCGTCCTTACGAGGACAGCCTGGTATGGCCCCTGAGCCCCTCAACTTTGGAGCCAGTAGCCTGGAAGGCCTCAGGTCCGTCCCCGGACTTCTGGAAGATCCCGTGGGCCCCTCAGCTTGGGAGCCGGTAGCCCTAGAGGCATTGGGCCTGCCAGAACCCGAATCAGAGGAACCCTGATCCGTGGGAACCCCGGGGAAGGAGTTGCCATGCTGTGGAGCCGTGCTGAACAGAGGGCCTTCCTTGTCTTGACGAGAGGTCCTGGAGACTAAGTCTTTGAGGTGGGGCGGAGAAGAGGTGTGGAAGATCTCCCTCCACCACGACAAACGATTCTTCAATGCCCTGTGACCGAGAGCGCTGCAAGACGAACATGAGTCCCAGCGGTGGTCAGGCCCCAAACTCTCAAGGCAGAGTGCATGAGGATCCGAGGCCGGTAACAAGCGGTCGCAAGAGGCACCTCTCGTGAATCCGCCTGCAGCCGGCATGTGCCAGGGGAGGCGAGACACCGAAGGGAAGTGAAATAAGAATTGAAAAAACAAACAGGGAGTAAGCGGAGAGCTAAAAAAGTCTCTGCGCTGGCTACCAGGTCTGACAATGTTCATGCGGAAAAAGGGACTGAGGTAAGGCGAGGGAGGGCAGGGCCTCGGCAGGGCATTCCCACGCCCAAGGCCATGCCCCTGCGCGCTATACAAAATTTAAAGGGAAAGCACAATTATTTTTGCTGCCAAAGGTTCCAGTACCGTAAAGTAGAATACCAACCCCACCCCATTCCGAGCGCAGCACCAGCTCTATTGTACTCTTTGAGAGAAGGTAATGGAACTCCTCCAAAAGAATGGGGCCTGGGCCGTTGCATGAAAGGGAGAGATTAGCCCTGTTGGATTAGCTGCAGGGCCCAAGAATCAGATGTGGTCCTGTACCATTATGAGCTCAAAAGAGAGCCTCCCACTCACAGGAGATTTGTGAAAGAAAATCTCTGAGGTTTCACGCCTTGTGGCACTGAGGGGACAGTTGTAGCTGCCGTACCTCCTCTGGTGGTCCCTCTACCTCTACACGTCGGGAATCTCCGGCGTTGCAGTTTTCCTGGGGCTCCCTGCCCTTGACCACACAGGACATAGGAGGCTGAGGCAATAAACACTCGACCCCCGACGAAAGGTATTGCACAGCCAGACTTTGCCATCACGTTTGATGATCGGAACGTCTGAAAGGCGTCATCGGATATAGCCCCAAACAGGTGCTAACCATCAAAGGGCTTGTCCAAGAGCTAAGCCTGGACATTGTGGGCAAACCCTGATGTCCTCATCCAGAAGTGATGCCTTAGCACCCTACTTGTGGCCATGGATCTGCTGACACAATCAGCCATGTCCAGTCCTGACTGTAAGATCTGACTAGAGGGTTCCCTGACATCACTGACCATAGACAGAAAGCCTTCCCGCATCTCGCCCTCCGGGAAGTGCTCAGACGCATTGGCCACAGCAGACTAGAGACCAAATGAGAACTTTGCGGAGGTACAAGAGGCATTCATTGTGGGAAGGGTGAGGCTGCCAGAAACAAAAACGTTATTCCCCCAAGTGTCTACCCTTGTACTCTCCCCATCATGGGGGAGAGAAGGAAAGGTGGATAACTTCAAGTTTGCAGTCACAGCCTGTATCACTAAGATCTCTGGGGAGGTGCGACAAAAAGATTGGATCAGAGGGGGCAGGACAATGCTTTCTAGCCAACTCCATGTTAAATATAATTGTAGAGGCAGGCCTCTCTCACACCTCTAGTACTGGGTCTTTCACTGGTAGTCTGCATTTTAGGGCCTTCGTCCAGGATGGCCATCAACTCAAAGTGAATTTTGGGCCTGAACAGAGCATATATGCCCACGGTATCAGTCACCTTAGCCAGCAGTACTGGAAAATACACCTGTGGCTTACCAGGAGTGAGAGCTGGAAGAATGACCAGTTCAAGGGAGGTGTGCAGACCACTGGCCTGCTGGAGATCCGAGGCCAGTCCCTGCACACCTTCAGCTTCTTTGTAGTAGTCCTCTGGGATATTCCTCTCTTCCCTCGAGATTAAAGGTTCCAACCCAAAGGGCCCCTGATCCGCACCCCCTCTTTGTTGTAGATATCATACATGTTCGACATGACCGGCTTCAAAGGAAGAGGAGAATATTCAAGAGGGTTCTGACGCCCGCAGCGCTATGTCGAGGACGAAGTCAGAACCAGCACTGTGACCTTCCTACCCAAAGGCGGGGGCTGACAGCGCTGGGGAATTTCATCCCTCTTTGGTTTCAGCTCAAGCCCACAGGCATGCAGGTGTGATCCACAGCAGATACTCTGACAGCCCCAGAGGACACAGTAGGACCGGTCGGCGGCCAAGCTGTGAACATATGTGCCAATCTTCTCTGTGGAGTCTCTGGAGTGGTGGCTCTTTTTAGAAAGGGACGAAGAATGCTGGTGCGAGAATTCGCTTCATGTCCTTTTCCTTGCATGGGGTGATTTCTTTGGATAGTCGATCCATGCCGTGCGACCTCGAACAAAATGCCTGACTTCACCTCTCACCTTGTGGATGTAGGTGAAGATCTTCACCGCCCGTTCCAATAGGGCCTTTGGGGGCTTGGACTGGCCTGACCCGCAATCCTAGGTGTCGTGCTCCAGCAATAGAGGCAAATCTGGTGCAGATCCAATACTGATAACCTGCCGGCCGCATTCTGTGCTTAATTTGAAATCCAAAGCTTTCGCAGGGTTGGGCATGGCATCATTAGAAATTCAAAATATCTTGATCAGTGTGTTCCTGACGAGAGCAGAAACTGAGGTCACAGTGCTCAGCGCTTCAATATATACTGGCCCTGATGTCATGTCTGGCATGGGGCTCATATAGGGCAGGGGACAGAGATTTTTACCTACAGCAAGCACAGGACCCCCATCTTCTGCAAGGAGTCTTTGAATGTCATTTATACACTGGTGAAAGGATAGCACTGGGGGAGCAAGGGCTTGCCAAGTCGAACTGTTAAAGGTAAGACTGCATCAGAAACATTAGAATCTGGGGAATACATGTCCCACTGTAAGAGTACTGCGCTCCACAGTCAAAAAATATTTCCAAATAACTAAGCTAAACTTTTGTTTACAAAGTCACGTGCGCAGCTGGGCAATACAGTGTGTAAAAGTGGAACAGAGAGTTTCGATGCAGCAGCACTGCTCCCGGCATTCTTGAAAGAGAACTCCAAGTTGGCAACCAGCCTTCATCAAGGTTCAGTCTGCAGACCTGCGCTGGGAAGGATGGGGCCATAGAGATGGCAGAGAAGCTACAAACAACTAAGGCTAAACCTAGTTCTATGTCTGAAAAAGACAAATATCGGAATATAGATAGGTAAGGGAGGTCACCTGTGGTTGAGCCAATCCTCTACGTAAGCCACGTGATTGCTGATATTAATGTGGGCATTTGGAGTTGAAAGAGGAGATTTAGATAGCGTTGAAGGAGAAAGAGGAGGATATTGAGGTGGAGCAGGAAGATGGAGGCTTGAGAGAGGCGTGGGGAGGTGAAGAGTTGTTGAGGAACACAAGAAGAAGCAAAGTTGCTGGAGGGAGAGCAAAAAGAGCAGAGCAAGGGAGTAAGCAAGCTTCCCTTAGGTACAAGACCTTTGTGACTTGTAAAGGAGGGAGATGAGATTAGGGTGGGGGAGGGCGGGGAACAGAGCCAGGACCCTGAGTAAGGGAGGTGGCAAGAATGTCTCCAGATTGAGTGCCTGTTAGTTGCCACTCTGTGGTTGAACAGTGTGACGAATCGCGGGATTCCATTACTTCTCCCAAGGGGGAGCCTTTCCCAGTGAGGCTAGGGAGGTGAGCCTGCTACACAAAACGTTCCCTAGGGGAAGAGGCAAGCGGGGCCTCACCGGGAGAGACACCCCCTTTGGGGACAAAGACTCCCGTTCCTGTGAGGAACTCCCTAAATAAAGCATCACCACGCCTCCTTCATTAACATCTTACGAAGGAAGAAATGAAGAACACTTCAAAATTTGGCACTGCCAAACAAATGCATCATTGATGTCTGTGAAAGAAAACTTAAGGAAAACTGAGAAAAAGAAATCACTGGAAGCATACAGAGAATTAATCTGAAAGAAAAGAAGGGCTTTGACAAGGTACCGGGATACCAACATGAGAAAGTTATAAAACAGAGGCCAGGCTCTGGAACAGAGGAGAGCCAAGGAGTTTCAAGTCTGCTGGTCGAGACCATCTGAAAGCGTCCTGGATGCACGACGTCCGATTCGAGAAGGAGCAAGCTGAAGAGGCCTACGCACGAAGTTGGGAAAGGAAAGACGCTGAACACTGAGGTGAAGGGAAGGCGTATGAAAGATGTCCTGCATTCAAGCAGAGGTAAAGTGGTGTGTGACCGCAGGCGATTTGTGGGGTTCCTGAACGACGCCGACACCACCGCAACAGAAGGGTTGCAGAGAGAGAAACGAGCGAAGGAGGAACGAAAGACAGTCTGTAGCGTTCCTGAAGAGACAAGATGCCATTTTGACACAGGAAGCAGAAGGTCCCAGTCTGATGAGAACCCCAGTGACGTTATCCCTGAAAGATACCGGTCACAGGGAAAATGGGAGACCTGGGAGGGGGACTAAAGAGTGAAAATCATTACTGGAACACTCAAACATATCCCAGTTAAGATAAAGAGAGGGCAATAAACTACTGGAAGAACTTGTGTGAGGATAAAGATAAATGTACTAACATATCCTGGGAAAAGAAAATTGATAATAAATAAAACTAATGGAGAATAGAATAAAAAGGAAAAGAAGACAAAGCAAGCAAAGGAAACCATCGAGATCTGGACGAATCCAGTATCTGAACTGTATGACTTGAAAGTAATCGCTAAAAACTACCAACTAATACTATATTGAACTGAACTTGGTGAAAACCCACACTAGAGGAGAAGGGGGTCCTTCCCCTGTACTTTCGTAGTTCTAATAGTGGTATAGTCATGATATGTTTGTTTTGGACAGTGGACTGAAATGGATATGGGACTCTCGCTGACGACTGACAAGCACCTTACGTTAGTTATGTTGGGAATACCTGTAGTTAAGGGCAAGTTAGGAGTTTTCACCTTTCATTTAATAAACAACGAGAGTAAAATGGAAAATGTATTCTTCTGACCTGCCACAAGAGCTATGCCTCTCCTAACATGATATAATATATGATATGGCATTTATAACGCGCCTATACACAAGTGTTTCAAGGCGCGACGAGGCTAGGGAGGGGGAACAGAGGGAAGACAGAACAATCTTACTAGGCCAGGTGACATTGAGATTGCGCAAGTACAGGGGAGGGGTAAGGTGGAAAGTGCAGGCGGAAAGGGGAGGGGGTAGTGCAGTACATAGGATAACGGTAATAAAATAAGACAATAAATACAAAGTGCGGCCAACTGTTGGCAAGTGCAAGGGTGAGTGCAGACATCAGATGTCACATGCTGGTAGGAGGCTGTAGGGATACAGAAACATTCCCCGGGTGCAAGGGTAGACAGGGGGGCAGTGAAGGTGTGCAACTGGCGGGGAGGGGACCTGGGCCCGAGATCAGAGGGTAGCCAGGTAACTAGTGCAGTTTCAGCCAGGAGATCAACAGGAGAGAGGAGGAAAGAAAGCAGAAGCAAAGAGGAAGGTCTTGAGGTGATGGTTCTCCTCAAGTTTAAGAGAGGAAGGGAGGCTGTTCCAGAGGTAGACCCCAGCAGAAGAAAGATCTACTACCAACTCATTGCTTGAAGAAGCAACGGACCCTGAGGGAGTTGGAGGCAGATGAGCGAAGGGCTCTAGAAGGAAGATTTTTAGGAAGTGAGAGTTGAAGGTATTAAGGCCCCAGGCCCCAGAAGGCCTTGTGGACGATGCAGAGGGTTTTGAACTGTATCCTTGCAGAGATTTCAGTCCTGGAGAGATACGATACCTGGGCTTGAGGCCCAAGACAAGTATCGCAATCCTGTTTTGGATGAGTTGCAGAGGGCGGAGAGTAGAGGCAGGCAGATTTAGAAAGAGGCTGTTGCAGTAGTCCAGCCTAGAGAGAACCAGAGCTCTGGAAACAGTGAGCTTCTGGGGGAAGGCGAGGAAAGGAAGACTACCTCTGAGGAGATGCAGCTGGTAGTGCGACTTCTTGGAGACGTCAGAGATGTGAGGACAGAAGGAGAGTGTGGAGTCGACGATGACCCTGAGGTTTTTAGCCTCACAGGTGGTAGCAGGAAGAGGGGCAAGGGAGGCCGGCCAGAGAGTGCCAACCGGCGACAGTGCGTGATACAGCCCGAGAGCCACCTGGAAATGGAAGCCTTGGACAAAGCTTTCCCATGGTTCAAAGGACCAAAGTTCACAAAAAGTTGATACAACTTCCGGAAACTCTTTGTGCGTGCCACATCGAACTACATAACACGTGCCACATCCAACAAGTGCAAAGTCGTTTCACCCGGCGACAAAAGTGTCGGAAAAAACACCGGCAAAACCAATGGTTCTTTGAGGTGGAATTCCGATGGAACCTTTGGCATGAAGGATGGGTGCATCCGCAGCTCCACCCTTGTGTCGTGAAAAGTCAGATACGGCTGCTCGCAGGACAAGGCCTGGATGTCACCTACCCTCCTGGCAGAGGTTATGGCCACGAGAAAAGCAGTTTTTCATTTTCACAAAAGGCACTTGAGAGGGGATTGATGCATAGGCTCGAAGGAAGCCCCCATGAGCCTCGTCAGTACCACGTTGAATTCCCACCCTGGGGCAGGCGCGTTCACCGGCGGGAATGATCGGAAGAACCCTTTGAGGAACTCCTTAATTAAACGGTGTGACCAAAGAGAAGAGCGTCCCAGAGACCTGGTGTAGCAGGAGATAGCTGCAAGATGCACCTTGATTGAGGCGTGTGCCAGCCCCGCCTTGGCCAAGGACAACAAGTAAGAAAGAATCTGTGGGGCCGTGACCCTCAGAGGGTTGATATTCTGCATCCGGCACCAGGTTGCAAAACCTTTCCTCTTGTGGCCGCAGCACTTCAGAGTCAATGACGCTCTGGCCCAGGCAAGGACCTCCTTGCAGTCCGCCGGCAGCTCATACCCTCCGAACTCTAAGGCTGCAGGAGCCAAGCCTTCAGGTTCAGTGATCCTGGGTCGTGGTGCAGGATTGGGCCTCCTTCCGTGGTGAGCAGATCTGCGACCACTGGTATCTTGACTGGAGGTGACATTGACAGGCTAAGAAGGTCCAGGTACCAAATCTGTCTCGGCCATGCTGGGGCGACGAGGATCATCCTGCACCGGCACCGTTTGAGTTGATTGATGACGCGCAGCAGGAGAGGCAATGGAGGGAACAGGAACAGGCCTTCCCACAGGAAGGAGAACGCGTCCCCCATGCTCCTCGGCTGGTGGAACCTGCTGGCGAATTTCTGTCATTTAGAGTTCATCGCTGTCGCAAACAGGTCAATCTGGGGTCTACCAAACTTGAGGAAGAGGCTGTTCACTTGATCCTGTCAAAGCTCCCACTTGTGGCAAGAGCGTAGTTCCCTGTTGAGGGAGTCCGCGATGGTGTTCTTGACTCCCGCTAGGTGAAAAGGAATGAGGTACATCCCCTGGGCAACAGCCCAGTGCCAAAAATCCTGCGTCTCTCTGGATACCGCGGGGGATCAGGTGCCCCCCTGCTTCGTGATGTAGAACATTGTGGTGTTATTGTCCATGAAGACCCTCACCACCTTGCTCTTAAGGGACGGAAGGAACGACTTGAGGGCCCAGAACACTACTCCCAGTTCTACGACATTGATGTGGCAATCACTCCCTTCCAGTCGCCACAGGACTCTGGTGTGGAGACATCCAGTGTGGGCTCCCCAGCCCTCCAGCGAAGTGTCTGTGGTGACTGTAACCTGGTATGGGGGGCTCTGGAAATGCAGATTCCCGTGCCCCCAGAGATGTTGAGTGTACGCCCCACCACTTTATCGCTTGACGGAACTCCTTGTCGAGAGCAATCCTGTCTGCAAAACTTCCGGACACCTGGATCCACAGAGCGTCCAGGAATTCCTGAAGGGGTTGCATCCGCAACCTGCAGAGTCTGATCAGGTAAATAAACAACATCATGCCGAACAGTGACATGATGGTCTGTACTGTGGCGATCTTCAGTACCAACAGCTGTTGCACTTTGGCCAGCATGGCCGCTATTCTCTCTTCCGAGGGGGCCGCCGGGCAGGAGACAGTGTTGAGCCTGGACCCCAGGAACAGCGTGTTCTGTGATGGAATTAAGCAGGACTTTGGATAGTTCACGGAGAACCCCAGACCCGTCAGCAGCCGGACTGTCCTGTCTGTGTGTACCACAGTGATCTCCCTTGACTTGCCCGGATGAGCCAGTCGTCGAGGTACAGGTACACATGTATCCCTTGTAGACATAGATGGGCCGCCACAGTTGCCAGGCACTTCGTAAACACCCTGGGCACCGATTTCAGTCTGAAGGGCCTTGAATTGGTATTGATTTCCCTGTACGACGAAGCGCAGGAACATCTGATGCTTCTCGTGAATGGGGACGTGGAAGTAAGCGTCCTCCAGATCCAGCAACATCAAGAAGTCTCCTTCCTCCAGGTGGCCGAGCACATTCTGCAACGTGACCATCCTGAATTTTTGGGACTTGAAGTACTTGTTTATACATCGCACGTCAAGAATGGGCCTCCAGCCCCCGGTCTTCATTTTTACCAAGAAGTATCTGGAGTAGACTCCGGAGCCCCGAGTCGCTTTGGAACTTGCTCTATTGCCCCTTTTCTTAGCATGGCCCGTACTTCCCGCAGGTGCTGAGGGATGTGCTGCTCCTGCCACACCACCCGTGGTATTCGTGGACACTTCTGTTCGAATTCTAGTATGTGTCCGTGGGTGAGAGCGTCCAGCACCCATCGGTCAGTGGAGATCTTTTCCCACTCGCTGACTAAGCCCGCCAGCCCACCTCCTGCAATGGTGGGGGCCAGACGTCCTGGACGGTTCAATCCTGCTTTGGGACCTGCGTGCCGCCTTGAGAGTGACAAAGACGGCGGGATACCTCCAAAAGCCTTGGAACGACCCCTGTAGGCCTCCTGGGTTGTAGAACAGGAGGGCTGGCAGTACGAGGATGATCCTCTGCTGAAACCCTTCGATGATCTGCCGGATTTTCCTCCTCAGGCACGAAAGGAAGGCTGATGCTGCTGAAGCATGCCGAGGGCCCGGGCTGTCTCCGTGTCAGTCTTAACAGCCTGCAACGATTCATTGACAGCCTTACGAAAGAGGTTCTCTCTGTCAAAAGTTACGTCCAGGACCCTCGTCTGAACTTCCTGCCGAAAATTGGTGGCTTTCAACCAGCCACGACAATGGAGGCAGACACCGTTCCCCATCTGTCGGAGCCCTGTGTCCGCGATGTCCAGGGCCACAGTGATCGCATGCTCCGATTCCACCTCGCCCTCTTGGAGAATTTCAAGCGCCTCGACCCGTTTATCATCGGGGAGAAAGTCCAGCAGCGGGGCCATTTTGTACCACAGCTCCCTGTCGTATCTGAACAGGATCGCAAGAGCATTCACTGCTTTCACCGTCGTGGCTGCCGAGTAGATCACCTTGCTACCCATGCATCCGAATTCTTCGCCTCACTGTCCGGGAGAACGGAGGCAGAGGATGATGGATTTGAGGACTTGTTCCTCGCAGCCGCCAAGACCACCAGTCTTTCTTCTCCAACCTGTCTCTTTTTGCTGGATTCCTAATCAGTGCCAGGCCCTCATCCCAAATGTCGTGCAAGAGAGGCACCGCCAGAATGGTCTTCCTCTTAGCCTCCCGTCACTGGTAAAGGAAGCCTTCCTTCTTAGTCTCTTCTGACGTCAGCTGGAAGAGCTCAGACGCGCGGGCGACCATGGAGTGGAACAAACCTTCCTCCGGGGGTGAAGCTCACGGCGGCGGGAAACGCTGCCGTCGTCTGTGTCCCTAAGGGGGGAAGGCATGTGCAGCGGTTGATGAGGTGGCGTAGGATGCCATTTCCTCTTCTTCGCCGGGGGTGCCGGTGCCACCGGGGCCAGCGGTGCTATCGGCATCCTCACCTGGATCTCCGGCACCAGCATGTGAAGAGTGGAAAGGATGTCCAGCGACATGTCCCTGGAAGGTGTCGGGGAGTAGGCTTGCTGGGTCCAGCGCCTACATCGTCATCTTCCCCCTTGGCGTTTCCGCCGCCGTCCTTGTCGTTCCCTACATCTTCTGGGACTGTCCCCCCAACACCCCCCATGTCCTCCGGGACCATGTGAACAGACAAAAGGCCCTCTTCGTCAGAAGAAGAAATACCTGTCCCCTGGAGCGCGGTAGAGGCCTCCATACCCCCCCCTTTTGCGTCCTGAGGGGTCGGCCTCGGGCTCAGGGCTAGCATCCTCTTCTCTGGTTTTTTCTCCACAGGTTTGTCCTGGACCGGGCCCGCCCCTTTTGCTTTCGTGAGGGCAGCAGCCACCAGCTCGATCATTGAGGATTACTTTGCTTGGACCACATGGGCCTTCAAGGGCAGTCCAGACACCTTACCTTGCGCCTGGGTCTTCTCCAGCTTTTCCTACAGCTTCCCCGGGTCGACCAATTTCCTCTTCGAGGAGGGGCTGAGAGATAACTTGAGATGGAGGCAGATAGTGAAGATGAGCGCGCCCTGCTCGCCGCGGGACCCGCTTGCGGAGCGACCTTGGCGGAAACCGACTTGCGGTGCTTGGCCTTGTCTTGGGCCCCACGGATGGAGCGCCCTTAAAGAATTTAGAAGCCCGCTCCTCGGACAGGCCGGTCCTTGGTGAGACATGCCCCCGTTTGCCACACAGGGTAGAGGCCTTGGCATTGAGCCACACCGCCAATCTACTGTGCCGATCCTTGATGGTGCGCTTGGTGAAAGCAAGGTAGATCTCACAATCCGCTTCCTTGTGATCCGGGTGTAGACAGTAGAGGCACTGGGAGTGTTTGTCGTCCACAAACACATTCCTCAATCTGCCGCTGCAGCAGAGCTTGAAGAGAGAACCTCCGTCCTTTTCCTCCGACATGCGGTGTAGGTCCAATAGCCTTTTGGAATCTTCGATAAAACTTAACGATTCTTGCCCTTGAGGGGCACTGAAAGACGACAACAGATCCCTGCTTGCCGGTCAAAGAAATTAGAGGGCACGGGCAAAAATAGGAACTTTTTAATGAAAAAAGCGCAAAAACGTACAAAAGCTCTCTGAGCCAAACACGAGGACTCCCAACACTTGAACGTGCAGTAAAAATCTGAAGATGACTGCCAGAGGAGAGGCTATGGGAGAGGGCAGTCATTGGCTGGGGGCAGTATGACCCAGAGCTCAGTGATTGGTTTATAGGATAAAGACCATTTGTAAGTGAAAGTGAATCTGTTTTTTCTTTTACTGAGGATTCCCGGCCCGAGGACGGGGAATATTCATGAGCATGTGAATCCATGCCAGATCCCATGCTGGAGAAGGTTAATACAATAGCAACCATTCTGTTGCCCCTTTTTTAATACAGTAATAATGAACGCTTTAGACAAGGAATTAGCCTAATTAAAAAGTCTTCGAGAGGTGGATCATCAAAAAATACTACATTTTGTTAATGGAATTAAAATGGTGCTTAGGTATGCAATTGGGGCATGGTGACTTGAGTGATGCTCATGGGGGTCTGTGGGGATGTGGTTGGGAGCTGCAGTGTGCCTCTGTAGGCTCTGCGTGGCTCTTTCAGGGTTGCCTCAACTTTCCTTAAAGACGTCTCATCAATGGGGACACACAACTGGACACCTTGGAAGTGATGCTTTTTAAAAACCCTCATTACAGTATCTCTATAAGGTGGAGGCGGAAGGCAGAAGGCTGCAGTAACAGGCGGTGGGCAGGGGAAACATTTGAATTTATTTATGACACAATATATACATTTATAATTGCAATTTTGAGGTTGGATTATGGTAAAAAGAAAAAGCTACAACCTGCCCCTTGGTGACTCATGGGGCCAAGCCTAGCAATGTCCCCAAAAAGCATAAAGAGCAGTAGGAAAAGAAGGGGGATAAGCTCCCCCCACCTCCTTGGATTGTTATCTGGAAAAAGTTGCGGGACAGTTGGAAGAGCGTATCAAGGCAGTCGAGAGGGCAATATCTACAACAATTACGATGCTCCCAGGGGAGTTGTGTCTACCAGGGTCCCGGTCATTGGCTGCGAACCATTGTGAGCCAGATCAGCCAGCTACTACAACAAGCAATGTGGCCATGGGATCTTTGGGGTCTTTGGACATAGAGGAGGTCTCAGCACTATGTGTTGGGAGCTCCGCAAGAGGCTTTTCTTTGTCTATTGTATTGCCCTGCCATTCCACCGGACTTGGTCCCTCAGGTCCTGGGCCTATTGGGCCCCCAGGTGAAGTAATCGTCACAAATTTGGTAAATCTGGCAAACGATCCCAAGCTGAGTGCAGTGAGCACTGATGACGGAATATTTGAGGGCCCATGCTGCACCCAATGGCCTCATAATACTCATTGAACAACGCATTTTCCTTAATAATCTTCAAATCAGGAAAGACTGGTGGTTTATAGCAAATAAATGCACCAGAGATTGGTTAGTACTGATCATGAACACAGCTAAATCAGTAACCGACAAACTACTCACTGAATTGACACAAAAGAGCGATGCTCTCAAAACTAAGATCGCTATAGACATCTATACAGCTAAATTGGCCACTCTCGAGATACCATTGAAGGAATTCAAAGACATCAATCTGAACAGAAAAAGCATTACGCTCAAGAAGGACCTGCAGTCATTCACGCATGTGAAGATCTACCCTTATGTTACGGACGAATACTTCACGGACGAAGCAAGACAAGCAAGACATGATGCTGCACAACTTCGTTTTCAGAATTCCCAGAGAGGCTCAAATAGAACATGGCCAAACTCAAGTACCAATTCCAGTAACAGCTCTGGTAGCTACGGATGCCAAGGCAGGCGGGTCCAGTTTTCGGCTCCTACACAACACAACGCCGCTGCGGTTCCTTTTTTAGGCCAACGCAGCAGAGGGCTGAGAAAGCCCCAGTGGCAAACGCAGCAACAATCACTGATGGTCACACGCAGCAGGGAACTGGGGGCAATATCTCCACAACTCCCTCCCTTATTGTGAACCAGTCACAACACATCCTGACACAATCTGAAGAGGACATTTTACAAAAGGGTCTCACATCCATACCCACGGCTCGATACGATCCTTTCCAGACGCGAGTAGAATGCACACAACTCCTACGCAAGATTCATCTTAAGCAATTTTTTGCTGAGAAGAACTATGACCAGCATGACGTCACTGGACTATGCCCTCCTTCTCAATTCTGTGTAACTTCATGCTCGCATTCACCAGAATCCATCACTTTCGAGCAGGTGCTCCTCAAGAAGATAGCTGAATTGGAAGCCAATATCCCCTTTGTTCACAACAATTGCACGAAATCGCAATTAATGGCCTTATCAGACCTGGCTATGAATACCAAGATTACCATCAAACCAGCAAACAAAGGTGGGGCCATTGTTATTCAAGAAACCACAGATTACATCAAGATGGTGGAAGCTCTTCTCAGTGATCAAACCAGCTATCAAGTCCTGCCCATGGATCCCACTGTTGCTTTGCAGGCACTTATTTCCCCGATCATTGAAGAAGCTGAGGCGGAAGGCTACATAAGTACTAGGGAGGCATCTTTCCTCAGACCCCCGCATCCACGGATACCTGCTATGTACTCACTGCTGAAGTCACAAGGGCCCATTTCCCATTCCCGGTCGACCGATTGTTTCAAGGATCAACTCCATTTTAGAACCACTATCACCGTATGTGGACTATTTCATCAAAAAAGAAATCCTGAAGATGCAATCCTTTATTAAAGACTCCACTCCATGTTGATTCTACTCAACTCTGACATGCAATCCAGAGCTAGATTGGTTGGTGACTATCGACATCGAGTCACTTTACACCAAAATTCCTCAGCAAGAGACCCTGGCGATGATTTGCCAGCTACTGGACTCTGGCATTGACCTCCACGATGTACCAGCCTCCTTTATATCTTCCCTGGCCGAGATTACATTAACCAAAAACGTTTTCTTGTTCAATAATGATTTCTACCAGCAGGATTCTGGCACAGCAATGGGAGTGACCTTCGCTCAAAGTCTGGCCAATTTATATGTTGACTTTTTCGAACACAGACACATACATCCACACACAAATCGTTTTCATGCACATTTACTGATTTGGCATTGTTAGATAGATTACATTTTTGTAATCTTCAGAGGATCCAAGGATGAATTGATTGCCTTTCATTTATGGCTCAATATGCAGAACCCCCATCTGCAATTCACCATGGAAATGGATGAAAAAGACACTAATTTTCTTGATTGAGCCATCACTGCATTTGAGGAGGGACTCCGTTCCAAGGTCTACAGAATGAGTACCAATAGGAACTCCCTCGAGTTACTCTAGCTACCATCTGCAGGCACTGAAAGACAATTTGCCCTTCGGGTAGTTCTCGAGGTACCGCAGATTATGTAGCAAAACAACAGACTACACTGCCCAAGGCAAAACTCTCAAAAAGCAGCTCACCCAGCGAGGCTATCCTTCCAGGATTGTGAATCAAACATGCAAAAGAGCTAGGAACATACCCTGGCATTGGACCCTTGAACAAGATGAGAAAGTGAACGATGATCCCGGCCTTACAGCTGTGTTCAGCTATTCCCCGCTCTTTAACAAGATCAAAAAAGAGATTAAGAAACTTTGGCCAATTTTGAGTACAGGCAAATCGGCAATACCATCACCACATTTTGCTTTAAAAAGGAGACGCAACATCAGAGACTCGTTGATGAACACCATACGAATAGGCGAAGCAATTCCCCATTCCGTGCAGCCCACCCTATGGAACCTCAACTGTCCCACTGGCCATTCCCCTTGCGGACAATGCTCCATGTGCGCACAGACAGCACGCAGTACCACGTTGGACATAGGCTGGCACACCCCTTGGGTTCAGAAACAATTCACTAACTGCAACACAAAGGGTGTGGTATAAATGATTACATGCCAATGCAATTTAAGATACATAGGCATGATAGCATGTGAAGTTAAAAAACACATGATAGAACATCCTTCATGCATAAGAGCAGGTAAAATGACAGCCCCACTCGTCCCACATTTTTTGGCCGAGGGCCACACTGCGGACAACTTCAAATGGACCATCCTTGAGAAAATCAGGCAGCCCATACGGAGAGGCAATTTTCATGACCTACTGTTCAGACAAGAACAGAAGTGGATCTTCTGTTTGAACATGTGCCAAAAAGGCCTCAACAAAGCCATACAGTGGCAGGAGTTGGCAGTACTTGCCCGTTAAGTTAGCACCACATATCACACCAACACCCACAGCACCACTCTACCGTGCTTTCTTTCTCCACACACCGCTCCATCTGTGTCCAACGTGCATCTATACTTACACCCTGCAGTGCGCCGTTGCCACTGTCTGTCCCCTAACCTCCTAACAGCACATATGGCCTTAACCCCTTCATGCTGCTTTGCACACACACAATCTCCATGCAGCCACAACAAGCATGTCTGCTCTCCTTAGCACCTTGCAGATATCATTAGACATACTGTGTGTGGAGAAGGAATGTCTCGTGACATTCATTCTAGCAATCAACCATTCACATGGAGCCGCATCTCCTGAGGCGCTCGGCGGACTAATAACCACATCTGCTCATTGCAGCATGCACCTACCATGGGTCCCCATGCAGTGCATATGATTTCCCATGGTGCTCATGTGCACTTACACCATATACTTAGCATTTTTCATCATTCATAATTATTCTTTTTCATCAAACAGTGCAGTTCTTTCGCCGGGTGGCACCCGACAGGGATCACCACAGCATCATAAATATTGCCTCCCATTCCTCGGGTGCAGCACTTTTGATCCTGATCATTCGCAGGCATTTGCGCTCTTCGTGGCGCTGTCCACTTCCTTCCACGCGCTTATCAGCGCTTGTACTTAACTAGGGTAATGTGCGCCCACAGTGACCTTCGATGGCCCCGCCCCCTCTGACGCACACGGAAGCACCATTCATAGCTACCATGTACGCAGTAAGCCATGTTCTCTTCCGTGCAGCGGCTGTTTTAGATCACGACTTTGGGTTCTCCCAAGGTAAGAGACGTCCGGCCTAGCGTTGGCTCACTCCTTTGACGCTCAAACGTTTGTCTGCCGATCTCACACCGTGAACCATGCAGTGATCTTGGTTATGTGCATTCTTTGCAGGACATCTTACTCCCAAACAGCAGCACCCTCCGGTCCACGCGGATTCCAGCTACCCGTGACGATTTACTCTAACCACAGGTAGGCAGACATGATTTTTGTGGCCTCCAATCAACCTCTTTGCCAAAGGGTGCCGGGCACTATTGATTTCACCAGCACCCCCACTTCCTGCATCCCCCCTTCCCTCCACCATCTACGCGCCCCAGTGTATACGCCATGTCACACACTCACTGGCCTTGCATATTTATATGCACCCCACGATCCTGGCATCTATAACCTAAATACAAGACAATGAACACTAAAAAGCTGGTCTTAAGTTATCAAATCTGTTGATTTAGCATTAGGTATACTCATGCCTACCCTGCTATGTTGTTTGTGTCTCCCTACAGGGGATGAAGCAGCCCGCCTATGTTGCCTCATTCTGAGACACGCCGGAAGATGTATTTTAGCACACCTACAAATTACCCGTCCTGAAGAAGATGGTCTAAATGCGGTTGTGGTCCTTCCACAACCAACTAGATACTCCCCAAACTTACAGGGGGTACATTCTAGCTAACTACACTCACATGCTGTGAGCCTTTTAAGTTTGACATCATCTTTTCATTCTTTTTATATGTTTTGCACGCAACCACCGACATGTGTTAATTGGTAGGCCTTAGGGTGAATAAAAATATTGATGAAATTCCCACGGCACCACTAACCACATGCTAGCTGTTCAGCCTTTTCTCTACGAGATCTAATCACAATGCTTGCAGGGAATTTTTCCAGGTGGTTGTCGCTAGGCTGTTGCTGTTTCTGCTGAGATTAAGACAGCATCCATCTCTTCGCACACATTGATTAGAGTTAGGGATAGTCTCTTCTACCTATCCCTCTTAGATAGGTGTTGGACCATTCGCCATCTAGGGACAGGCACCGCCACTAGGGCTAGGGTGTTCTTCCTTAGGGCCAGATAGCCCATTGTCTTGCCCCGTGTGTTTTGCTCAATGTCCTACCAGTCATTTGTTTTGATTTCAGTTATGCTCTTTTCTCCCAAAGAAGCGTTTACGTTGTGTATCATTACTGTTATTTAGCGGTTAGCGAAGGCAGTTGTCCTCCCGGCCTCTGTGCCCAATAAGCCCTGTTATTTTGTGCTGTTCGTGCACACCAGGTTTTTGGCAATTCAGGCACTCTGCAACTGTCTAAACCTGCTCCTAAAAACCCTGATCTGGACTATTACGACCGGATGGTGAAAATAAAGCCGGTGTTGAACTTTCTTTTTTTTCCATTTTCTTTTTCAAAACTTTTTTTATTGGTTTTTAACAAAATAGGCATCAGTGTGCCACCAACACAGTACAACATAGGTTAATCTATTTACTTCAGGTTATAGTACAATATACCAAGCAAACAAAGGGGCATCTGGGAGTCTCTCTACCAGCACGAACACAGCCCGTTGCCCTGTTCCTGGGTGGATGGCCAGTGGGAGAGTCTCAACCAAGTATTTAGCTCACTGTCCCTTTCACAGAGGAGAAATATCCCTGCATATCAGCCTTTGTCCTGCCCACGGGCAGTCCAGCACCGAAATGCTAGGCAATTCTCCTATGAACAAGAGTACCAACTGCAACCCCAGACACGTGTTTCAGCCTAGCCGGGCCTCATCAGTGAGGTGGAGCTGCGCCTCCCTAAGAACAGTGAGCAAGGGGTCCATGGTTGGGTTTCATTTGCTAATCAACCACTTAGGGCATCAACAGGTCACAGACATTTCACATCCTTTACTTCATTGCGTTTCTCTCTTGCCCCTTTCTTTGGGTGCCTATGTCACCTCCCGCTCCTGCACCAAGGCATCAGCCGGATGTCGGGGAGGTCTACCATTTGATACATTCGACTGTTTCATCAGGTAATTTGAGTATGGGTCCGATATGTTAGTTTGAGTAGCGTGGTGACCCAGCGTTTTGCCATACTCTAGCTCCAGGTCATTGCAATATAAGATCTCTGCATGCCACTATTTTATCGTTGGGGATTGTGTACTGCACTATGTCATTGCCACCCTCCTTTTGGTGAGAAGCAGGAGCAACCCAGCCAGCCGCCTCATGCCGCTCCGGATAGTTTTGGTGAAACCTAGTAGCCTTGTTAAAGGATTCGGGCTCAAGTTTTCACTGATTAGCTCGCTTATATCGTTAAGTACCTGTCTCCAGAACGTGGTAATCCGTGAGCAGCGCCACACTAAGTGTAGGAAGTCTGCTGGGGTTCTACGGCACCTCAAGCACCTGTCTGGGACTCCAGGACAGAATCGATGTGTCCAAGACGGAGTGTGGTAGAAATGATGCAAGTATTTGAAAGGAATCAATGTGTACCTAGCATTTAAAACCACTTTCCTCATGCCTTCGCAGCAGTATTTCCAAACCTCCCCCAGTAGTGCCTGTCCGAGTGTTTCCCATTTCGAACTGGCGGTGGTGCCCATCCCCTTCCTGACGGCAAGCTGCATAGAATACAGTATTGAAACCGCTTTGTCCCTGCTTTCACTTTTAAGTGTTCGTCCAGTATTGGGGCCACCGCCGGCTTCGCAGGCAAGGACTAAAACAGCTGTTGGAGTCTAAAATACAAAAACACTCCCCTCTGGCACTTCGCTCTCCCAGTGATATAGATTGTACACCTGGGAACAGATCACGGAAGCAAGCCAGTCCCAGCCGTTTCGTAAATGTGACAAAGCATTTCCCGCTAGTGAGAGGGACCCCATGGATATAGATTATCGGCAGCTCCAGGCAGTAGACGACCCCCACCTTCCATCCCACCCTCCATCAGGGCCCAGGCTTTACAAGTAATTTCCACCATGTTGTTCGCTCTTAATATCTGCCTGGGCGCTGTCAGGATAATGGGCCGGCAGCAAAAACAGCAATGCCATCGCCCTTTCTACTTCTACATGTTCCCGATGCACCCGATCCACCCCGATCCCCGAACCACAGCAGGAATCCGCTCTGGGACACCTCATAATAGGCCTCAAAATCGGGTAGTGCCAGCCCTCTCTCGTGTAATGGTGATGGTGCCCCAGTTTGTCCCATGAAACCCTGGCCTTCAGCCCACAGAAACCCCAATGTCGCAGACCTAAGGACCTTAAAGTAGTCCCTGGGAAGTGTCAATGGGACATTCCGAAACACGTACAGGAATTTAGGCAATAATACCATTTTAATCAGGGAGACTCTACCAGAGATTCAGGGGTAGGTTTATCGACCGTCCCATCGTGGATTTAGCTTGATCTAACACTTTCTGGTAATTGTGTGCATAGAGAATCCTTGGATCCCTAGCTATGTTAAACCCTAAGTAGAGAGGGTAGTCGTAGTGCCATTGGAACTTCACTCATTTGCAAATTGCACTACGCTATCCGTCAGCGGGAAAAGGACCGATTTCGTCCGATTAATTTTTTGCCCGGAAACCTCCCTAAATTTGATTATATCTCACATAATTGGGTTGTTATGATCAAGGTGCGACACAAATACCACCATATCGTCAGCATAGAGAGCTACCACCACCGTGTGTTTGTGTAGATGAATCCCCCCTATGTATGCGGTTCTCCCTGAGCGCCTCGGCCAGCGGTTCGATGACCGAAGCCGACAACTGTGGGGACAGGGGCAACCCTGCAGAGTGCCTCTCTCCAACACCATGTTAGGAGTGAATTGACAGTTCACCCTGATCTTAGCTTTGGGTAGCGTGTACAGCAACAATACTAGTGAGATGTACCCCTCCCCAAGTCCCATCCTACACAATACAGTGAACATGAACAGCCTTGGTGACATCAAGAAGTGCCACCAGTACAGGTTTACTCTGCGGTACCGCGGCTATCAATCCAAACATTCTGTGGAGATCATGGGACATGGAGCGGCGCGGTATAAACCCAGACTGATCTGCCCTTACCATCCTCTGCATCAATGGTGCCAGTATTTTGGCCAATATTTTGGTGTCTAGATTAATAATGAAGATATGTCGATAAGAGGAGCAGTTACTCATTGCTTTGTCTGGCTTATGTATCACTACCACTACCGCCTCCCAGAGGGACTCGAGCAAAAATCTGTCTCTCAGGCTCTCATGGTACATTTGTAATAGATAAGGGCTTAGTTTCGCTGCATATTGCTTGTAGAATTCTGTGGTAAATACGTCCGGCCCGGGAGCTTCCCCACAGGGGAGGGACTTGATAGCTTTCTAATACTTGCTCGAGTGATATTGGCCACCCAAGCCCTTCTCTCTCTCCTCGTCTGTACACCAATACAGGGCTGTTTGTTGCAAATAATCCTCCACTGTGCTCTGGGAGAGCTGCACCTGCGAGGAGTATAATCTGACTTAAAACTGGCAGAATTCACTGACTATATCCACACATCTGTGAATTTCTCCATGCCTTGAGAACTTTTTATGGACAGCACGTAATTCCTGTAGCCGTCCATCCTTGTGGCCCTGGCCAGGTGTTTTCCTGGTCTCTGCCCTTCCCCATATAGCCGTAACGCAGCCTTCCATGACAGTAATTTGACCTCTCTGTGTGCTAGTTCATTGAAAAACTGCCTCCGTTTTCTAATCACAGCCTGCTCCATGGGTGTTGGTGTAGTCGGTGTTTGTAGGTGCCGAATTTGACCTTAGGCTTTTGTCATTTCCTTCCTTATCTGCTTTAGTAACCCAGATACCCTTGATATACATTCGCCTCTAGGCACACATTTAAAGCTTTCCCACAGACTCGTGGCAGACCACACTGAACCAACATTTATTTAAAAAAACATATCTATGTCCCCTGCTAAGCCCTCCCGAAACACAATGTCGGTTAATCCCTCGCTCTTGAATATCCAGAGTGCCCTCCTAGCACCCTGGTCTTCCAGTTCGACAACCAACAGCACCGGTGCATGATCGGACTGCATTAGGGCAAGAATGGTCACTTCAGTTACTGACCCCGTGAGTGCATGGGAAATCAGAAAGTAATCCAGCCGGGAAGCTGAATTATGTACTGTGGAGTGATATGTGTATTGCGATATGACAAGCATTACTTATCGCAATAGCATTTCTGAGATTGTATCTGCTTAGATTCAAATGCTGTGCATATAGTCTGACATCTAGTGGTAATCGCACAGTACTGCATCTCGTCTTTCGAGGATCGAAAGGGCACGTCGACATGGGTGTGCTTGTAACACCATCCCTAACATGACGTGTAGTGTACCCAAAATCACTCCCGCGTCGAGGTCCCTCTGGTTGTGTTTATTCTGCCGTGAGGGAGCCTTACGACTATCTTCTGGCCGTGTCCTTCGATGTGATTTTAGGTTGTTTTGCCGCCGAGATGATGCTTGCAAGACTCTTGAAGATCTCGGGCATATCTGGGAGAGATTTTGACGGGCCTAACGGCTTTGTACCGGTTTCGGCACAGCCGGAACCTTTGGCGCCGACGTGCTCTTTTGAGGGGTCTTGCCGCTTTTATGATGTTTAGTGCTGACTTGTATGCCCAGACGTATGCCGTATAGATGGTTGCGGGCAGGGTGGACGACCAGGGGGAATGGCGGGTTCCATCAAAAGTGTTGGCGTTCCTGTTAGCGTCTGTGGCCTTCCTGACTCTGTACTTATCTTACATGGTGTGCATTTGTCCTTGTCGCCGCAGTGAAGCCTCCCCATAGCAGGACCGGTGGCCTGCCTGTTAGGGCCAGTGTTAGGGAGAATTCTCATAAATGGTTGATTTCCCTTACCTACTGAGTCCCTCAGCAGCTTTGCTGGATTCCTATGATTATTTTCTTTCACCTGGTAAGAGTGTGAGCCTTTTTTCCCCACTCTTGGATGTGTTTTGCTATATGTATTTCTACTTTTTGTGTGATCTTGGGCACTGTAGCCTCACCTACTCCAGGGCACCATATTCTTCCATGTGTGTTACACAGCACCTTCAGTGGAGTGACACAGGGTCGTCTTTTAGACTTCCCACCGACTCCATTTTCTGGGGCTGACTACTGTCCCCCAGAAAAGATAAAGTTGCCATTAACTTTAGTCACTTTTACCACAGACCCAGTACACCCCATCTTCCATGGAGTATTGGAAAGGGTTAATTCCTACCCCTTTTTGTCTGTGTCTCTTGGAGCATTGTTGTGCTCCCTTTACACTTAGACTTCGCTGGTGGCAGTGGTATCTACCCTATTATTTATACCGCAGTTATCTTAAATAACCATGGTATTGTTCTAGGCTATTATATTAGCCTCAAACATAAAACCGCTTGACCATATATATTTTATTACGGTTCCGGCTGGGTTTATTCACCATTTCTTTTTGTAAATGTCTTTCTCGTGTTTTACTCTGCGCGCCAAACCAGGTTTGGTCCCTTTGTTCATCGCCTTCTCGCGGGCTTCCACACAGAAGCCCTCCTTTAGGCGCCTGAGAGTCTGGGTAGGCAGGATGTGAGGGAGGGGTTTTAGGACCCCTGCCATGGGTTCCTTTGGTAACCCAAGTCACACTCCTGTTTGGTTGGCTGGGCGACTGTCCTTGCCAGGACAGCCACCCTGCTGTGTGATTGACAGCCAGGCTGTATGAATGGGGGAAAACTGCATAAAAAGCAGGTCTCTGGGACTGGAAGAGTAGAGTCGCCACTGGAATGAAAGAATCTATGATCAACTGATGGAAGAGGACCCCTACCACAACTGAACCGCCCAGTGAAGCCCTGCTGCAGGTCCGAATCTTCAGAATCCGACGACAGAGAAGATCCTCCAGGAAACTTCTTTCCTTGAGCTGGTGGGACCAACCAAATCACCCAAACTGCAAAGCAGGACCCCTTCTCTGGTCGAATTTGCTGTACAGAGCTACAGTGGGCCGGATAGCCAGGAAGGTCGGACCCTGCTTGGGTTTTAAGGAGAGCACCTTTTATTCGTTGCTATGCTCTGCTGCTGGTTTCTTCCCTGGGTAGTGCAGGACCCTCCAGTCCCACTTCTGATCAGTCCGACAGTCGCTTCAGGAACCGTAAGCCTGCAGAAACTACCAGGAACTTCGGCCTCAGCTACAGCTCCCTCTCCGTTTTAAGATACTGTGCAAATCCGGTTGGTCGTTTCGTTCAGCCGTGGTGAAAGTGTTTGAAATCTTTCTCCAATCCGAGGGCTTGTCCTTCTCTTCGAACTAACTTTTCTACCAACCAACCTCGTCCGGAATCCGTGCCACAAACTTTACCGCGAACTACAATGAATTGTATTATTTTGAGCAAAAGACTTTTGAACCATTGACTTTGGCTCTAAGCCTTTTTTATCTGAGTTTATCATTGTAGTCTCTCTTGTTCGATTGCCCTGAGTACGTACTTGTTGGTGTGATTCAATTTCTGTTAACTTCTGTCTTTCCCTCCCTTTTAAATTGCTGGAGTGCCATTTTGCTTCCACTTCATTTTGTGAGCTTAACTTGTCTGGAATTTAAGGGAAGTGGTGTGGAGTATTAAGAGTGTGATTTTTAAACTGCTTAGAATAGTGATTTTTTTTTTAAAAAAATGTCAAACTCTTTTTATTAGTGGCAACACAGAGATACATGACACTCCTCCACCTTCAACATAAACATATAAAACAGATTGTTGTCATCATTATCATGATATTATTATACCATCATACAGAGTCATCGTCATCAGAGACCAAGTTACATAAATAAGTTCTGAGTGGGCCCCATATATCCTTAGGCCTGCAGGATGTGGGTCTGGACATAACATTGTTCCTCTGTCTCATTCACGTTAGTTCGCAAATAAATTGGTTCATGCTGGGTGGGTTTGCGTTTTTCCAATTCAATAGAATACATTTCTTAGCAATTGCACAGGCAACATTGAACAATCTTCCTATTTTCTCTGAACATTTGCCTATGTCTCCAAAGAGGTTCTTCAGAGGCTTAAGGTCAGGGGGGACCCGTGTAATTTCTTATAACAGTTCAGCCACCTCTCTCCAAAAACCCTTCACCACCCAGCACTCCCAATACATATGATAGTCTCCTGCCTGTGGCATATTACATTTGGGACATGCATCCGAGGCACCTGGGGAAATTTCGCTATTTTGAGTGGGGTATAGTGTAATTTATTCAGAATCTTGAATTGAATTAGACGCAGGCCTGCATTCAGGGAGACTTTTAGTCAGTAAGCAGTATCTTTTCCATTTTTCATCTTCAATGGGCCCCTCTAAGTCCCTTTCCCATTTATCTTTTAAGTTGTTGACAGTGGGGGTTTGTGTCTGTACTGCCGCATATAGTTCAGAAATTCCCAGGCCACCCACAGTAGTCACTAGCTGCAAACATGGGTGTGTCGGGGCTCGTCTGGGAACAGTGGCAATTTCTTTTGAAATGCAGACCGTATGCGATAATATTGAAGTGTCCTAAATTGGCCCCTTCCAAACGCTCTCAAAATTTCCTCCAGGGATGCAAATTTGCCATTTATAAACATATCACCAATCTTCATTTCCATATTGGGTTCCCAGGCTTCCTGTATTGCATTGTCATGTGTGGGAGGTATACCTGGGCAGCTCCAGAGAGGTATCTCTGGATTGTAGGGTGTTTCTACTCGCAACCTTTTGTATATGGCCTCCCATGCTTTAACCGTGCAGCTAACTGGATTGTATTCACACGTGTCTCTGTATCGTGTATCAAAGATAACTGATTGTATATTTGTGGGATGAAGGTGTATTCCTCTATTAGTGCTTGGGGTATCTCCTGTTCAGTATCATACCAATATTTAGCAAATTGTGCTTGGGCCACATGGTAATATAGTTCAAAGTCACGGGCTGCAATACCACCCGTGGAGTACGACTCAGCCATCTTCTCCCACCCAATTCTGGCAGTCTTCCCATTCCAGAGGAACGTCACCACTATGGAACGGAGCTTAACAAAGAAGGATCTGCCGGGCCAAATGAGAATGTTGACAAACAGATAGAGAAGCTTGGGAAGGATTATCATTTTAAGGACTGCCACCCTACCGTGTAGGGATATCGGCAAACATCCCCATGTCTGGAGTTTCGTAGTTATTGTATGCAGTGTAGTTTCATAATTGTCCTGATATAACATGTTCCTGTCATTAGATACCAGGATCCCCAGATACCTAATGTGTCTATCCGACCAATTAAGTCCATGCAGCACATCGGGGCACTTAGTGGACGGCGTGAGTGGAAATATTTCAGACTTGGCTCTATTCACTGTGTACCCAGAATAATCCGCAAAACTTTGTATTTCAGCCATTATGGGCGCTATATTTATTTGGGGTTCACGGATGTATAACAGTGTGTCATCAGCGTAAAGTAAGATTAACTGGATGGATCCCCTTATATTTATGCCCTTGTCAGCGTGTCTCAGCCGTACCGCGGCTGCCATGGGTTCTATGGTTAGTGCAAAGAGCAGGGGTGAAAAAGGACAGCCCTGTCTGGTGCCCCTGCCCAACAGGAACAGGTCAGAAATGGACCCATTAGTCAGAACTCGTGCTCCGGGTTCGGTGTATAGTAGTTTTACATACCTAATAAAGTTAGGGCCCATCCCAAATGCCTCAAGTACCGCCAGAAGGTATGCCCAGGAAACCGAATCAAAGACTTTCTCGGGGTCTAAGGATATTGCAGCCGCTTTTCTCTCAGGGTCTATTTGGGCTATCAGACCGAAGAGGCTACGGAGGTTTAGGGAAGTGGACCTGGCTGGAATAAACCCATTTTGATCGGGGTGGACCAGCCCGGGAACCGCTGGTAAGCGTCTATTGGCCATCACTTTTGCAAATATTTTAGCGTCTGTGTTAATAAGAGACAGGGGCCTGTAGGACGACACATCCTGTGGTGGCCTTCGTGGTTTGGGGAGAACAGTAATCACTGCCTCTCTCAAAGATGGTGGTAGTATATTGTATTCCAGGGATTCCTCCCACACCTGAAGAAGCACCGGGACAAGTTCCTCCTGGAATTCTTTATAGAATTCTACCCCTATCCTGTCAGTCCCTGGCGCCTTACCTGATGTCAACATTTTGATAGCCTCAGTGATCTCTTCTGCTGATACTGGTTGATCCAACGCTGCACGTTCAGCTTCTGAGAGTTGGGGCAGGTTGAGAGTCGCAAGATAGTTTTTAATATCTACGGGTGATTTTTTTATCTTGGTTGGAGTATAATTTGGTATAAAATTGGACAAATTCTTTATCTCATCTTCCCTCACAAGCACCTCCCCTCGTTCTGTTTGTATACTAATAATATGGTTAGATTGTTTATTACCCTTGAGCAAGTTAGAAAGCATCCTACCAGCCTGGTTACCTTCTCAGTATCTACGTTGCCGTATGGGGGCCGCAACTTAACTCACCTCCCGAGCGGCCAGTTTATCAAATTCCTGTAAATGTGTGTGTATATCAGCCAGCAGATACCTATTTTGTGTCCGGGTATAGTCATCCTCCAGTACACCGAGCTTTCTTTCAATGTCCGTTAGTTCAACACGCACGGCCTTTAACATACCAACGGATTTAGACAGTAGGACTCCTCTGACCCATACTTTAAAGGCTTCCCACACCGTAGAGTATTTGTTTACCGTTCCCATATTATTGGTGAAAAATGATGCTATCTCCTCATGTAGTGTTTCCACTACCCCTGGGGTCTCCCAGCATTCCGCTCGGCATTCTCCACCTCACAACGGGACAAGGGGCATTCTGAATCCTCAGTTCCACCTGTACTGGGGAGTGGTCCGAGAATGTACGGGGCAGGATTCCACATTTCTGTATCATAGAGGACATATCCGCTGTGACAAACCAATAATAAATCCTGGACTCGGAATCGTGCACAGAGGAGTAATACGTATATTTCCTATCCAATGGGTGTATTATACGCCAGGCATCTACCATTGACAATTAGCCAAGAATGCTGTTCAGGGTGGAGGCTGTCTTACCAGGGGTTCTAATGACCCTGGAGGACCTATCCAGCACAGGGTCTAAAGCCACGTTAAAGTCCCCACCCCATATCACATTAGACAAACCATAGGCAGTGATCAACTGGTACATATTTGCATTAAATTCAGGGTCGTCTATATTGGGCCCATAAGTATTTACCAGAAGTAGTTGTTGTCCAGAGAGTCTGCCCCAAATGACCACATATCTCCCCTGTTGATCCACCTTATGGCCCTCAGGCCCGAACCCCAAGATGGGGTGCATAAGGGTAATTACACCCCTAGCCTGCTTAGAGTAGTCTGTATAGTAACGCTGGGTTCCCCACTTAGGCATCATGTGTAAATTACTGTTTGCCATTGCATGTGTTTCCTGCATCATTAGTACCTGGGGGCCATGTCTGGCAACATAATTAGCAGTTTTCTTGACTTTCACCTGGTTATTCAGACCCCTTACATTCCACGTTAGCAGTTTTATTTTCATCACATCACCAGCAATATGCAGTAACCAATCGTCCCTAAACCATGACCATTAAAACTGTGTCGTATGTACCAGCCGAACAGTGCCACTCCCCGTGCGACCACTTTAACTTGAAACAGTCAACCATAGCAAAACCATAACCCGGGTCACTCTTCTCTCGATAACAATAATTTCTCCCCTCTACCGAACCTCTCCCGTCCCCTCCCCTTTCCCTTCCCCCCACATCATCGCCCCCAACTTGATGATATATCCCAATTAACTGGTGGAGCTTTCCAGGGGTGGACATGTCGCTACACATGGCCACCGATTTAGCCCCATCGCTCCAGTAATAAACTTAGATGGAGCCGCCCGGACCATTTATCAGTAATCCAAGCTTCAAACGGCACTGCAACCTTATTAATATGCAAACATCTTGTGCGTTCTAGTCTTCCGGCTTGGATCTATTGTTTTGCGCCGGTTTGCCTCCTCTAGGAGGTAGAGGTATAGAAGTTTCAATGTACTGTGTGGCCTACGCTGGAGTCTCGAAGAAGTGTGCCCTTCCCGCATGTTATATCCTCATCTTGGCCGGGAACATCAAAGCATATGAAACTTGGCGGGCCCTGAGGAGTCTTTTAACCGGTTCATAGGATCTTCTACTGGCCTGAACCCCGGCAGAAAAATCAGGGTATATCTGGACACGGTTCCCGTCATGATGTAGTGTTCCAGCCTCCCTAGCCATCCGTTGGATTGTATCCCTATCCCTGTAGTTAAGTAGCCTCGCAATTATCGTGCGTGGTGGTGCACTTGGTTTAGGGGCTGGGACCAAGGTGCGATGCACCCTCTCCACTAGGAAATGATTTGAGAATGACTCCGGGCCAAACAAGGATTTGAGGAGAGCTTCCAGCTGTTTCTCCCTCTGGCCTTTGCCGAATGATTCTGCCATTCCCACCACACGGATGTTATTACGCCTAGATCGCGATTCCAGGTTCTCGCACTTGTTTTGCGTTCTTGACATGGCCTCTTTAAATTGGTTAATGTCTCGGCTGTGGTGTGCTAGGGTATCCTCGTTAGTGCTTATTCTGTTTTCCGTTTCCGTGACCCGTGCGCTCTCCTTTTCGACCCTTGCTTTAAGAGAGCCTATGGTGGATACTATGTCATCTAACTTAATGTTCACTGCACGGAACCCGTTTTGAACTATTGTTGTTAGTCTGTCCTCTTGTTCCTCACCCTCGGCGCACAGGGTCTCCTTAGCATTGGGGCACACCTCAGCAGCTGAAGTCTAGGTCTGGCCACCCATGTAGGCGTCCATCGGACCCTTCCTCTTGTGACTGCGGGTCTTGCTACCTTTTACGGGTTTCTGTGATTCGCTCATTATGTATCCGGGTGTGTGCTGCAAAATAGTTTTACACTTCACCCCTTTCCTACCCCGGGCTCATGCAGTGCGTGGATGCAGACACAGTCAAAAGGAGCCCAGCAAAGAGACAATGGGGCCCCGGGGGGGGTGGGGGGAGAGGGGGAAGGTGTCCACTGCCAATGGACTGTGTCCTCCCACATAGGCCCGCCAAAAGGTACAATTATGTAGTACTCACAAGTCGTCTTCAAGTAGAAGTTACCCCAGTGTCTCCTGTGTCTTGCCCGCAAGGGAGGACCAACCCAGGCCCCCCGCTAGCTGAGTCCGGGGCGTATGTGTCCTCAGCTGGCCAATAAGGCACGTATGCACCACATGCACATCTGGTCGGGAGCCCCAACACAGCCAGCACTAGGACAGCAGAAAGAGCGAGGCCCCGCCGCCGCCAGTGAATCCAAATGGGCTCACACCCGCTCAGTCCACTTGGACAGAGTTCGATGTATGTTACCACTCTGGGTCAGAGGGCCCAGTGTACAGGGTGTTCGAGTGATTAAGTCCAGAAGGGCACAGCCCAACCTGCCCGGACGTGTCCACAATATGCTGCCTGGAGCCCTCCAGTACGGGGAGATGTACCGCTTCAGGTGCCATGGCAAAGGCTGCCCAGCCGCGACACGTCGTCCGGCCACCGAGAGGGCTGAGGGGGTCAAAGCTGCTCACAACGTGTGAGCTTGGGTGGATGGGCTCCTTCCCCCCAACCACCCTCTTACTTGTGCTCCTCCGAGTCGCCGTGGATCCACACGCCGTCAGTTGCGGGGCACTCGCACAGCCCGGTCCAGTCGTCGGTGGCCGTAGGCGGGCCCCCAGTGCAGCGCTGATGCCCCGCTCTCTCTCGGCCCATGGCGCAGTCTTCAAGTGCGCTCGTAGGCTCAGCTCAAGCCCCCGCCCACCGCAACCTCACTTCTCCTCACATCCTCGGGCTCCAGTTGTTTCGTCACGGAACCCTCCATCGGATTGCATCCTCGGCCGGGTCCGGCACAGGATCGAGCGGACACAGCTTCGGACAGCTCCAATGCCGCTGTCCGAAATTTTCACACAATGTGCACGGGTGTCTTGGGCGCTCGTGCCTCAATTCTCAGCTCTTAAATGAGGTTGTGGACAAAGAAATATAAACTTAGCAATCTTAGAGCTCCGCATAAGGCGACCAGCTAGCTGGGTGGAAAAAACCAATCTGAGGGACCTCAACGCGTGAGGGATTTTAGGTACTACACGTTAGGGATAGTGTTATAAACACGCCGATGTCGATGTCCCCTTGCGATCCTCAAAAGACAAGATGCAATACTCTGCGATTACCACTAGATGTCGGACTATATGCACAGCATGTGATTCTAAGCAGAATCACAAGCATCAGAAATGTTGATTCCTATGCCTCCAAACATCAGCCAATGCCCACCCCAAGCACATTTCCTGGAGTTTATTTGTCACCCTATATGCTGGGTGATGTGTTCCCCCCCCAGTGTGGTCTATATCCTGTACCATGGTTGCATTGAAATCCCGGGCCTAGACTAAGACCCCCCCAGGTGCCAGTTTCCCCAATTGACATTCAATCCATTCCAGGGTTCCAGCCGTGTCTTGATTAGGACCATAGTAATTGATCAGAGTGTACAATGTGCCTTGTATAATGCCCTGCACCACCAGTCCCCTTCCCTCTTGATCTTTGACCATTGTGGTTAGGCGGAACCCGATAGAATCATGGGTTAGGACACACCCGTCTGGAGTGCGACAAGTACGAGGAGAAATATGTACGACATCCCCAGCTCTTCCCGGATTTCCCCTCTGAACCCAGTGTAAGATGTGCCTCCTGTAGGAAGGCCACCCCTACTTGGTGTCTGTGCATATACAATAAAACCCTACGACATTTCGACAGGCAGTTCAGTCCTCATGCATTCCACGTTCTACTTTTAAGAGACCCAAACATCGCACTTCCATGTTCCTGTCATGACCACATACATTAACTGTCGCTATACGCGTCCCAGTTTGGTATACTTGTATCTTGCCCTATATCATAGTCTTCCAGATTTACATGTTCTCAACCTTCCAGTAGGCGAGATGAACCTTTCCCCTCCAATCTGCAAACAACCCCAGCTGTAACCCCAACTTGCCAGTTTCCACTCACCCCTTTCCACTCTTACCAACCATTGCTCATGCTTGGGAGGCGTGCCAGGGCCCAGAGAACTTACTTTCCCAGTTTTGGTTATTCTCGCAGCCATCATGAAGTCTCACAAGTCACGCCACCTCTTACATCGATGTAGCACCCAACTCTCGCCTTAGGTCCCTGCCCATCCCTCACTGCCTCTGTCGCGTGGGCTTCTTGGTAACGTCTCAAGAAAAGTATTTGCCTCCGCCGGGGTGTAGAAAAAACGTGCTTTCCAGTTATCCCCGATCCTAAATTTGAATACCATAGCATATTTAACGCCCTTCTCTCAGAGTCTTCTCTTCACATCCAGAAAATTCTTCCTAGAAGCCTGAACTTTGTCAGAGAAGTCGGGGAAAATACGGATTTGTGTGTTCTGGTATCTGAGAGGGCCTTTTTCTCTAGCCATCTTGAGCGCCGCATCTGTGTCACGGTAGTTCAATAGTTGCGCTATCAACGGGCGAGCAGGAGCTCCGGGTATAGGTTTCCCACTGCTGGGTATGCGATGAGCTTGTTCCACGATGAACACAGCCGAGAATTCGCCATTGCTCAGGACTTCCTAACTTACTAGAGGAAATCAGACATGGACCCCTTGCTCACTATTCTTAGAGAGGCACAGCTCCAACCTACTGATGAGGTCCAACCAGACCAAAACACGTGTCTGGGGTTGCTGTTGGTACTCTTGTTCAGAGGAGAATTGCTTAGCATTTCGGTGCCTGACTGCCCCAGGGCAGGACAAAGACTGATAGGTTTTAGATATTTCTCCTCTGTGAAAAATAGTGAGCTATAGACTCTGGGTAAGTCCCTCGTAACCGGGACTAATGTCCTGCAGAGGGACTCCCAGGACCCCCCCTTGTTTTTTGTTTTGCATTTTTAGTAGATTCTCCACCATTATTTCCATGTTGCGTTGGTCTGCGTCCTCCGGTACTCCTTGTTAGGGAGAATTCTCTCTTTAGGCTGAATTTCCTAACCTAGTGAGTCCCCCAGCAGCTTTGCTGGATTTCTGGAGTTTGTTTTTTTCTCCTGCCAAAAGTGAGACTCTTTTTTTCCCACTCTTGGACATGATTTATGGTGTTCCTTTGACTGTTGATGTGTTTTATGGGCTGTGGGGTCCTTTACTGCATAGGGTCTCATGTGTTTTTGCTATGTGTGTTACACAGCACCCTCCGTGCAGTAACACGGGGGTGTCATAGTGACACCCCACCATAGACTCCATACCCTGGGACTGACTACCATTGTCTTTACTAGTCCCAAATTATAAACAGAAACCAGTACAAACCATCATATTGTGTACATACTGGTCGGGGCAATTTGATTGCCCCGGGGTCTGTTAGTCGAGGAGGCACGTCTCTGTCCCCCCTGATCAAGTTTTGGCTGGTGGCAGTTTAAACTACTTTCTATATTCGACCGCAAATATTTCCCTATGGGATTTTCCCATTGTTCGAGGCTACCAACTTTATTATTTCATTCTCATAGCCTCGAACATACCGCCGGTTTATATATTTAATATTAATTCGCCGGTTGGTATTTTTTGCCAAGACTCGATTCTAAAATGGCGTTTGTGTTCTCTTCTGTGACTCCAACCCAAGTCGAGCCCTTTGTTCCACTTTTTGGCGGGCTTCTCCACAGAAGCCTCCAAAAGTGGTGCCACTCTGTCTGGGTACCACAGGGGGTGTGGGAGGGGGTTTAGGCACCCTGGAATGAGTTCCCTTGGTAACTCAAGTCGCACTCTTGTGTGATTGGCCCAAGTGGTGAGCCGGCCGGCTCACCACTTAGCATGTTTGATTGACAGCTAGGCTGAGTGTATGCTGCATAAAAGCAGGGCTTTGGGGACTGGAAATTCAGAAGTCGCCACAGGACCTGGGAATCCGACGAGGGAGAAGCTGAGCCGACCTGCCACGACAACACCACCGGTGGAGCCCTGCAGAACCGACTCACCACTTCCCGACGACAGAGAAGATCCCGGCTGGAGAGGCTTCTTCCCCTGACTGGTGGGCACAACCAGTTTACCTTCTTTCTTCGCACCCCAGATCGGTTTGTGGTCGAACTGCCCGTGCCAAGCACCCCGGCGGCCGGATAGCCACTTACCACTGAACCGCGAATCAACGGACCGCTCCTTGTACCTGAGAAACTCTGCAGCTGGTTTCTTCCCTGGCAGTGCAACAGACTCCTGTCTTCCTCCCCGACGAGATCCACTCTTCCCCGGGACGAAGCACCGACTTGTATCTGCTGCCAGGAACAACTGCCCCCGCTGGAGTATTCTCACCACTTTAAGGTACCGTGTCCGCCAGGCCTCCCTTTCTAAAGATTGCTACAAGGTAATAATAACCCCTTAACCTTCTGGACTGGGCTGGCCACCTTGACCATCTAAGTGGTCCGTTTCTTTGGTCCAACTCCTTTTTGAACCATTACAAGACTTTTGTGCACTGCAACCGTGTGACCTTGGACACATTTCGTTTTGATCCTCTTAAAGCAGATCCGGCCTACTGACTCTGAGTTCACGGTGTTACTTTGCCTTCCTCTCTTGTTGTGTTCGTGAAGAAGTGTTGGGATCTGTTTCACTTTATTCTCTGCTTTTCTCTCCCTTTTTAAAACGAATTATTCGAGTGCCATCTACGTTAAGCGCTCACCGCTGTCTGAAAATAAGTGGGGCTTTACTTAAGACTTGTCTAATATTCTTTTAAGGGAGTGTATATCTTTTAGTGACCGTGTTTTTGAATTGCTTACTCTTAGTGCCTGTGTGTGTTTCTAGATGTGGTTTTAAATAAATAATTATATCTCTTTTACACCAAGCCCTGGTCAGTGTTTACTTGTTCTACTGTGTTCTCTTGACCTATTGTGAATACTTTGTATACTGCCTAACTCTTCTTGAGGGAAGTCTGACTGCTCAGCCACAGCTACCAAGTGAATCTGTGTGGTACAGACTGCTACCAAGTGGGTTTACTGCCAAACACCTGTAGCCCTAAATCTTTTGCAGTGGTCCCAGAGGGAACTGCACAGGTTTCTGCCCAACACTCCTATGATCCTCCGGTTATTCTGACATGATCGCCACTCTAGTTCACCCTGTTTATCCATCAGCAATTTCAGCAAGATCTCTTACTGCACCACTGGGCACATCTTTGATGATGATCTTTGATGGTGGATATCCCCCCCTCGACTTCATCGAGATGCTCGGAATGTCTATCTAGGCGGATCATCATGTGATCTACCTTGCAAGTCAAGGTGTCCATTTTACCGTCTACAGATTGAATGCTCGATTGCACCTGGCCAAGCATTGCCTTGATGTCACTAAGCACTTCGCCAGGGACTGTGTCAGAGGTCTGTGGCGTATCTTCCCGAGGGGCATACCCCAGGAGGATGTGGATGGTGTTGCGGCTTCAAAGTGGAGCCTGGACTGTTGCTTGTGTGATTTTTGCACCTCCCAAACCCTTCTCTGCTAGTCACTGGACTTCTCTTGGCCACTCTGCCGACAAAGCTGACTCACTTGGGGGAAGAAGGATCACGGGCTGGCACTGAACTGGCCACATGCACAGCCATAGACTGTGACAACGGCACTGGAACTTGATGCGAGAGAGGAATCACAGTTGAGCAGCAAAACCAGTCGTAGTGTGAGCACATCTACGTGGAAGCAACGACCCAAACTGGTGCCCCGACCAGAGAGGTTTCGGGTGGGAGCAGGCTGACTGTGTGGCTAATTCTAGGCTAGACACCACGACACGTACAACGGCTCCTGCGGAGCCAATCCTGGGATTTTCATCTAGCTGTGGCTAAACAGCTGAGGGCAGTCGCTGGAACGATTGACGCGGCTGAGTCTACGCTTTTCTATACAAACAGATCTGCAAGTCCTCTCCTGCGTACTGGTACCGAGAGAAAGTGTCAAAGCATACAGCAAGTTGAAACACACAAAAAATAACACTTCAAATACCAGGAGAAGGGGATCATTCTGCTGGAGACGACACAAAAACCCTTGGGACATAATCAAGAGACATCAGCAGAAGGGAGACATTACCCCTGGCCTTATTGTGAACTGTACAGGCCAGTACACCAGGAGAAGGGAGTCATTCTCATGGTACAGAACATGAAGTTGTGCAGAGATTGTGGGTAACACGGAAGCCAGGGCAAGGGAGTCATTCCCCCTGGCAACCTTTTTGCAAGAGAAAATGTTTTTGAACACCATACTTATACCAGATGAAGGGAGTAATTCACCTGCGGAAGGAACTCTCTGTTGTATTTATTTATTATTATAGTTTTATTTTAGTTCATAGAACTTTAACAACTGTATCAACAAATAACTTATTTACACAACGACAAAATACATAATCATACCTTCATCATAAAAATTCCTATATAAAAGACACATGAATATAGATTTAACTAATTGTGTTAGATTCTTGTGTGCACATTTCTAAAAGCATACATAATATAGTTAAATGAAAAGCGGAAACATCACAATCTTCATTCATATCTATAAAGCTCATCGTTTCAGTAATAATAGCACCCTCTGGTCATGTTTAGAAAGTAATTATCATTCACATAATCCTATGTTTAGACAGTCAAAATCAGATTTATACTATATGGTGTTCCACTTCAATTCGGCCACAGACCAAATCTTGTAAAGTGCAATGTGCAGAGAGTTCATTGGAGAGTTTAAACAAAATTGCCAAAAGTGAATAGAGGCTATAGTGGAGTGACAATATACATATTAATCGTACAGGTTGTTGTACCAGTTCTCAAGTTTAGGGCATTCTGCGAGGATGTGTGTCTCATGGTTTCAAGAGATTCTAGGTTGTTACACAACCTGCAAAATCTTTCATTAGTATCAAGTTTCCACTGAGAACCGTATGTAGCACTCACAGGTAATTGTTTGGTTCACACTAAGAGTCTAAACTGACGAACTGCAGGGCTAGGGCATCTGATTAAATATATTTGTGGCTTTAAATATGAATATACAATGGCCTCAAGATATAGACTATTATGTAGGCTATTCATATATTCATAATTTCTACTCCAGTCCATTTTATGTGGTTTCTTTTTGAAGGCATACTTGGTAGCTTGAAAACACCCACCTCTAGAGATGCCAGTGGTCCAGTTCAAGTCATTGAAGAGATCTCTACATTCTGAGTCATAGAGATTAAGCTTTTTCTTGCCCTGAATATGTATCAGTTGCAATAATGCGGTGAATCATGCTCTCAGGATAGTATAAAGCTTTCAAGACAAAAAGACCATGTTATTGTAGGATAATGCTCTTCAAGGAAGTCAGGCCCATTTCTGTGGGGATGTTCTGCATTGGGCATGAACGAGGGAGACGTAGTACAGTATGCCAAAAGTAGCCTTCAATTCGATTAAGCCATTCGAGATTTTTAATCGTCAGTACTTCAAGACCATAGGCAACTACCGGAATAAGCCATTGAGAATAAAGCATTAAGATGCTTCGCAAGGAATACCCGGCATAATTAAAGACAAAACTGCGAATCAGCATAGTAATTTGTTTCTCCTGGAGAATCTTTTTGGTTATTAAACTGACCATAACCTCTACCACAATCACTTTCTACACCCAAATATTTATACAGAGAGACATATTCGATAATGCACCATCTATGGGACATTTTGGGGTGATTCACTTTTGCTAGAGAATAGCATAATTTTGGGTTTATTGATAGTTATGTTCATGTCCAGATCGTCAGTAAAACATCCCAGTTCCTCTAACAAAAGCTTCATACCTACTACATACCTATGGTCAATAACAACCAGATCATCTGCATATAGAAGAGCAGTGATCTTGGTTTGTCTAAAGCTCACGGGTCATCTAGCACAGCTTTCCAAGCGTCTTATCAGTTGAGCAATATAAAGATTAAACAAGAGTGCCGCAAGCATACAGCCCTGCTTGACGCCCTTGTTAATCTTTATAGGGTCAGATAGATGGCCCTCGTTATCCAATCTCATACGGGCTACGTTGTTGGTATGTGGTTTTATGATGATCTCAAGTAGCCATTTGGAGCATTTTAGGTCAGCCAAGATTCCAAAGCCGTATGCGATTGACTTTATCGAACGCAGAGCTGAAATCTACGAAGGTAACAGACAGAGGGATTGAGTGGTTGTTTCGCCTGCGTGATAATAGCATCAAGGATGCGAATATTGTGGGTGGTACTGCAACCTTTATGAAATCCTGATTGAAGTGGATGTAATAGGTTGTTACTGTCCACCCAGCCCTGCAAATGGTCAAGTACAATGGCAGTAAAGATTTTACTAGTGGTGTCCAATATGGAGAGAATTCTGTAATTACCAGGAATTAGTTGAGAGCCAGCTTTGAAAATTGGTATCAGAATTGACGTCAGCCAAGATAAGGGAATAGTTCTTTCCTGGTAGACCTTTTTATACAGAATGTACAGGATATTAACCCATTTTAATGGGTCACTCTTTATGACCATGGATGCTAAACCGTTTGGTCCTGGGGCCCTGGAGTTTTTTAATTTATTAAAGATTTGTATGATATAATTAAAGCCAGGGGCCTTTCACTTAATTCAAAGTCAAAATCGTGCGTCGGGGTACAATCGTACATGTGCTTTGTAATCTGAGTATTCCATGTATCTTCAGCAATAGCATTAAGGGGCTGAGGACCAGAAGACACACATGCTTTATTTAGCACACTCCATATTAGACAAGTATCGCCATCTTTTAATATACATATCATGTCTTGCCATTTTTTATTGATTATTTCAAGTTTATGTCGTTTGCACCGGTTTCTATATTTATAATTCAAAATGTTCCTCAATTGCAAACATTTGTGATTCGTTGAGGAAGATTTTCTTAATTTCCGTAGCTCTCTACGGTGTATTCGTTTAGCAGTCAAGATAGCATAGTCAAAATTAATAGTTCCACTTTTTCCGTTGGCAATGCATGGAGAACCCCTTACACTAGCCACCTCTTCAGAAGTTGTTTTTAGGAGATTTTCAATTTCATCACTATTCATTAAGGCAATGGCAGGAGTTGACTCCATCAGTAGTGAATTAAGTTTACGGGTCATTTTCTTACATTTAATAATATTCCATTTGATTTTCCTACCACAAATTGACACTAATATTGGTAGGACCTCTATCATCTAGAGGTCCTACCGTTAAATTCAGAGTTTCGAAAATAAGAAGGTGATCACTAGAGGGGGGTTGTATAACTAACTAATAAAGCGTGGCCACATTAGGACCACTCTGCCAGGTGCATTTCACCAGGACGTCACTGGCAGTGTGGCCATATCTCCCAATCTTTCATAAAATCGGACCACATCTTTCCTTTAATATTTTGTTGTGGTTTGACCATGGAGTTAGTATCCTTAATTTTCTCGAAAACAGCTTTCATCGTTGTTACTCCACATTGCGCATTAAAATCTCCACAGAGCAAACCCACATTGTTATCATTGAGTAACCATTTAGCAAGTACTGAATCAATACCATCATGCAAAGTATTTGTCAGATCTTTTTCTGAAGGGTCATATATGTTAATTAACATATTATGTGCGAAAGTTAGATTTTTAATTCGCACTTGAACAATCAACATATTATCTACTTCTGAATTGGAAGGGATAATACTAGCCAGGAATTCATGAGAAACTCCGATAAGGAGACCGCCAAAGGGACTACCAATATTGCCCTTTTGTGCATGGCTTTGGAAAATCTGATGAGTATCAATATAATAATCATTAAGAAGCCACGTCTCCTGCAACAGAAAGATTGGAAAAGACGTGATAAGGTTAAGTGAGGGGCCGGGTCCGAGGAAGTGAGAGTGGCCTCGAGTATTCCATGAGGCAACCTTAATTTCTCAGGGATTCGCTTTTTCAAGTTGGCTAAGCATATACTTTAACCACTTCCATCCAGCCTGGTTTTCACTCACTGATTCACTTTGTTTCAAGGGTTTGCAGCTTTCTACTTTTGAGTTATGATTGCATTGGTCACAAGGCTGAATAGTCACGGAGTCTGGAATCGGTAAATCGAGATCATACCCAAGAAATTCAAGTGAATCAGCTTGTGTTCTTATCAAAGACGCAGTGGTAGGTAGAACACGATGAATACGGGTGATCGCTCCAAACGGGCATTTCAATGGCACTATAAAATCAAAATCATTAGACCCAAGAATGCCAAGTGCCGGAATTTTGGTAAAACTGTCTATTATACATGGCCTATTAATTATTTTCTTAGATTTTTTTATCGACTCGTTCACTTATTATCACAATCTTAGAGTCAATAATAGAAGAGGGTATATTAACTGCTTCATGAGCATTTTGCATAGACACTTTTCTTTTTAGCCAGAGCTCTTGGTTGAATCAATTCATCAAGTGTTTCATGAGAGGATTGATCAATCTCAACCTCTGGTTCTTCGTTGGATTGAGATTCATTTTGTCCATTATCGTTTATAAGCCAGCTAGTAAGTGTTCCAGTTTTTTGTTGTTTTTTCCTTTTCTTGCGATTTACACGTTTACGGTGACGTTTAGTGTTACGTTGCCGATTATCCATTGAGGTAGCAGTGGAGTTAAGGGGAGGGCAATTAGCATCAGAGATTTCAATGGTGTTTGTCAGGATTGCATTTTTCAAAACCCCCTTTCTTTGGTTCTTTTGCATTAGTCTTCGTTGCTTCTGTGTAGGATAGGAAAGAGGAGACTCAATGATATTATAGGAAGCATTCAAACTGACTTGAAAAGGAAGATGATCCTGTGTTTTCTCTAGATTACCAGTACCTGCAGCTGGTTCGTTTGCTTCACTGCAACATTGTGTTCATTATTGTAAGACATAAGAGTATTTAGCAGTTCACCATTTCGTTGAGTTTGGAAATCGGTTTGGTCACACAGTTTAATTAGAAGTTTCATGGCAAAGTGCATCATAACTAGTGAGGGTAAAACTATTTTCAGCATTATTCACTTCTTTGGATGGTTCATTGATAGGTTTCTCTTGATATACAGATGGTTAGTTAGAGTTAGCCCCGTGGTGTGAAGTCAGAGGTATGGTGAAATTGCGGCAAACTAGGTGGAAAAAGTGACGGTGTACTAGAAAGGCGCTGGGAATTCGTCTCATGATGGCTAGAGACTTCTTGTGGTTCAGGGTAATAGCAGGGGAGGACTTATTTAGTGCCGCTTCAGCAGCATCAGCTGCTGCTCGATTGGAACCGCACAGGCGGTGGCACAAGTCCGAAAGTGAATTGTCATCGATCGCACCTGCTGATAAAAATAAAGGAGGATTACAGCTCGTGTTGGGAGGAGCTTGATGTATCATGGCAACCGCCTCACGTTGCAGTCCTTCAGGATTCATTTCCCCGGTGACTGATTTCTCCGCTCCGGTTGTAAAAAAAAGCAGTAATTTGCTCTGGCAGCGGCACGGGGAGAATGTTAGTACCTTTTGAGGCAACATGGGTGGACGATTTCTTTTTTTTATTACATACTTCAATTTCTGAAGTGTCACAGTCTTCTTGGCGGTAACCGGAACTTTTACCGTAGGGTTTCGTTTTCCGGAAGAACAAGTTACTCTCTTACCTGGTAACGTTCTTTCGATGGGATGGTCCGACGACGTATTCCATATCTATGACAGTAATCACCACAGCTGTGCTGCTTCGGAAAATCTTTCGGCGTCTGCGTCAATGACGTCGATACGCCACCCTCGTGGACCTCCTCCGACGGCCAACGTCACTGGATGTTATAAGTAGGGCGCACGACACCCAAAGCCTCAGTTGTAGTTTTTTCCCAGAACGTGCGGCACCAGTCTTCTGCCAGTCTGACCACACACAGCCTTGCGGAAACGTAAGCTGCAATCGCATAAGGAATTCTGTAGCGGTGAAGGCAGGGAGGGAGTGTTAGGCAGAAACCTGTGCAGTTCCCTCTGGGACCACTGCAAAAGATTTAAGACTACAGGTGTTTGGCAGTAAACCCACTTGGTAGCAGTCTGTACCACCCAGATTTACCTGGTAGCTGTGGCTGAGCAGTCAGACTTCCCTCAAGAAGAGTTAGGCAGTATATAGAGCATACATAATAGGTACAGAGGCACAGTAGTACAAGCAAACACTGACTAGAGCTAGGTGTAAAAGTATATAATTATTTATTTAAAAGACACACTCAAATTACACTAGCACAGAAAAGGTAAGTAAGTCAAAACACAGTCACTATTACTTATATGTACATCCCTAGTTATTTGTTGGACAAGTCTAAGTTAACACCACTTATTTCCAAACAGAGGTGAGCGCTTAACGTTAGATGGCACTCCAACAAGTTAGTTAAAAAGGGAGGGAAAAGGCAGAAGTAATGAAAACAGCAAGGTAAAACACTTTTCAGAGATTCACAGTAAGTTTAGAAAGGCAGTCTATTGCGGAGCAAGGAAGTTCGGTTGCCAGGCCCACTCTAGGGAAAGCCAGGCGAAAAGATGTCCAAGATCACACAATGTCACAAGTCTTTATAGGTGAGTAGAATAGGTTTTACCAAGTTTAGAAAAGTTTAGTTAGGGTGTCCCAGGCTTACCCAGGTTCGAGAGCCGAGGTCTAAATCTACCCCGTACAATCAGTGGCAAGGGAAGCCGGGCGGAACACGGTACCTTTAAAATGGAAAGGCTCCTCCAGCGGTGGCAGTTGTTCCTGGTAGTGGGTGCAAGTCGCGGCGTCGTCCAGAGGAAGAGAAGATCTCGACGTGGAGGAAAGCTGAAGGTCGTTGCACTACCAGGGAAGAAACCAGCCGTGGAGTTTTCCGGTTAAAAGGATGTTACCCCTCTTTCGCGGTTGAGGTAAAAAGTGGTATCCCGGTTGCCGGGTGCTTGGCACAGGCAAGGCGGCCACGAGATGCTTCAGGGAGGCGAAAAGAAGGCAGAAACTGGTTGTCCCCACCAGTCAAGGGAAGAAGACTCTCCCGGCTGGAGATCTCCTCTGTCGTTGGGAAAAGTGGTGAGACGGTTCCGCAGGGCTCCACCGGTGGTGTCGTCTTGGCAGGTCGGCTCGGCTTCTCCCTCTTCGGCTTCTTAGGTCCTGTGGCGACTTCTAAAGAACCAGTCCCAAAAACCCTGATTTTATGCAGCAAACCCCCATTCATACAGCCTAGCTGTCACTCAAACATGCTAAGTGGTGAGCGGGGCGGCTCACCACTTGGGCCAATCACACCAGAGTGCGACATGAGTTGGCAAGGCAACTCAGTCCAGGGTGCCTAAATCCCCTCCCACACCCCCTGTGGTACCCAGACAGAATGGCACCACTTTGGAGGGCTTCTGTGCAGACACCCGCCAAAAGTGGAACAAAGGCTCGACTCGGGTTCAGAGTTACTGAACTGAACCTAGACGCCATTTTGGCGGCAAGTTCTGGCAAAAAATCCCAACCGGTGAATTTATATTAAATAAATAAACCGGCGGTATCTTTAACATTGCACCAAAAAGTGGTGCATTAAAATAAATGGGAAATCCCATTGGGAAATATTCCGGTGGAATATTTCCGTGGTATCCACTGCCACCAGCCAGAACTCGGCGAGGGGGGACGGGACAGTACCACCTCGACAACAGACCCAGGGGCAATCTAATTGCCCCTACCAGTACTTCCACAGTATGATGGTTTGTACTGGTTAAGTTCCTAAGTTAAGACTAGTAAAGTCAATGGTGACTTTACAGACCCAGGGAGACAGTAGTCAGCCCCAGGGTGTGGAGTCTATGTTTGGGGGTCGCTATGACACCCCTGTGTTACTGTACTGAGGGTGCTGTGTAACACACATTCAAAAACCAATGATAGCCTATGGGGAAAAAATACCCCATAGCAAGTCACAGAAACACTCTCAAGTCATGTCCAAGAGTGAGGGTAAAAGAGTCTCACTCTTGGCAGGAGAAAAAAATAAACCCCAAAAATCCAGCAAAGCTGCTGGGGGACTCACTAGGCTAGGAAACTCAGCCTAAACAGAGAATTCTCCCTAACACTCGCCCCCCCCCCCCAGACTAAGGGACAGGAGGATTTAATCCACTCCTGGATGAACCTCATACCTCTAGTCGATGACGTACATCCTAGAGAGTCCATCAGCATTTTGATGGTGACACCCTGACCTGTGCTCAATGGTGAAATCAAACCCTTGGAGGCAGATTGACCATCTCAATAGTTTTGGATTTTCCCCTTTCATTTGCATTAACCATCTCAAGGGTTGGTGGTCAGTCTGAATGACAAAAGTAGAACCATACAAGTATGGCCTAAACTTCTTCAGTGCCCACACAATAGCAAAGCATTCTCTTTCTATTGTTGCCCACCTTGTTTCAGGTTCCTTCAGTTTTCTACTGATGAAGCAAATGGGGTGTTCCCTACCCTTCTCATCCAGTTGGCTAAGAACTGCACCTATACCTAATTTGGAAGCATCAGTTTGTACAATGAAAGTTTGGTGGTAGTCAGGAGCTCGGAGTACTGGAGCTTGGCAAAGAGCTTTCTTCAGGTTTTCAAAGGCCTGATTGCATTCCTCATTCCATTTGACCTTCTTAGGGAATTTTGGAGAGGAGATCACATTCAGAGGAGAAGCTATGGTCCCATAGTTCTCAATGAAATTCCTGTAGTACCCAGTGAGGCCTAAGAAGGCTCTCACCTGGGTCTGAGTAGTAGGTGTTGTCCAATTTTGCACAGCTTCAATCTTGCTGAGCAAAGGCCTTATCTCTCCACCTCCTACCTCATGTCCAAGGTAGACCACTTTACTCTGTCCAATTTGGCATTTGCTTGCCTTTATGGTCAGATTGGCCTGCTCAAGAGCCTGCAAAACATGTCCTAAGTTGGTCACATGTTCCTCCCAGGAGTGGCTGAAGACTGCAATGTCATCCAAGTATGCCATGCAGAAGTCCTCCATCCCAGCTAGAACTTGGTTCACCATCCTTTGGAATGTTGCAGGTGCATTTTTTAGTCCAAAAGGCATAACCTTGAATTGGTATAGGCCAACTGGGGTAGAAAATGCAGTTTTCTCCTTGGCATGGTCTGTCAGGGCTATTTGCCAATAGCCTGACGTAAGGTCTAGTGTGCTGAGGTACTTGGCTGCACCAAGTTTATCCACCAACTCATCTGTCCTTGGCAAAGGGTGGGCATCAGTCTTGGTGACTGCATTAAGAGCTCTATAGTGTACACAGAATCTCAACTCTTTGGATCCTGCCTTTGGTACTAACACCACTGGGCTAGACCATGGACTAGTAGAGGGCTCTATTACCCCGAGATCAAGCATCTTCTTGACCTCACCTTTGATGTGGGTTCTGACATGTTCTGACATTCTGTATCCTCTGCTTTTGACTGGCAGACAATCACCAGTGAGTATATCATGCTGTCCCCACGAGGTCAAGCCTGGTGAAAGTGAGAACAGAGGGGCAAACTGATTTAACATAGCTTTGCACTCCTCCTGTTGCTCAGGGGTCAGATCTGAAGAGAGATTAACTCCTTCAACCTTTTCGTCCAAAGGTAAGCCTCTCAGGAGGTCAGGTAGAGCTTCACTCTCCTCCTCCTCTTCTGATGAAGCTAGAAGCAATGCTCCTACTTCTGGTCTAGAGACATAGGCTTTGAGGCGGTTGGTGTGGAAGACTCTGGGAGCTTCCCTGGCTTTGCCCAGATCCACCAGATAGTTGACCTCTCCAAGTTTTCCCACAACCTTGAAGGGTCCCATCCCTTTGTCTTGCAAGGCCCTCTGCCTTGTTGGAAGCATAACTAGAACTAGCTGGTCTTGAGTAAACTCAACCATGTTAGCCTTCTGATCATGCCAATGTTTGATCAGAGCTTGTCCAGCTTTCAAGTTGTCACTTGCTTCTGCCATCATGTGTGACATTCTCCTCCGGAGACCTATCACATAGTCAGTCACTCTGACTGGCTTGGGGGAAGGAGCACTCTCCAACCCCTCCTTAATCAGGGCCAAGGGGCCTCTAACGGGATGGCCATAGAGAAGTTCAAAGGGAGAATAACCTACTCCCTCCTGAGGGACTTCTCTATAAGCAAAGAGAAGGCATGGCAGTAGAAGGTCCTAATTCTTTTTAAGGGGTTCTTCTAAAGCACCTATCATGCTCTTCATGGTTCTGTTAAACCTTTCTACCAACCCGTTTGTCTGAGGGTGGTATGCGGTTGAGAACTTGTAGGTAACTCCACAGGTTTTCCACATGGCTTTCATGTAGTGGGACATAAAATTTGACCCCCTGTCAGAGATCACCTCCTTAGGAAACCCAACCCTGGTAAAAATACCAAGGAGGGCCTTAGCTACGGCCGGAGCTGTAACAGTCATCATAGGAATTGCCTCAGGGTACCTAGTAGCATGGTCTACTACAACAAGGATAAACCTGTTGCCTGAGAAGGTTGGAGGATCAAGGGGACCAACAATGTCAATCCCTACCCTCTCAAATGGGACTCCCACAACTGGGAGAGGCACTAAAGGTGCCACATTCTTGGAACCAACCTTACCAGAAGTCTGGCAGGTATGGCAGCTCCTGCAATATCTATCTACTTCAGCCCCCATCTTTGGCCAATAAAAGTAGAGAGAGAGCCTTTCCTTGGTCTTCTTGAAACTCAAGTGACCAGCCAAAGGAATCTCGTGGGCTAGTTGCAAGGACTGTTGTCTGTTCTCTTGGGGCACTACCAGGCGTTGGTAGGCTCCAGGTTCAGATCCAGTTGGTTCACTGTAGAAGAGGCCATCTTCCCAGTGTAACCTATACTTCCCAGGCTCTTGCCCATCAGCCCGAGAAGCTGCCTGTTGGCGAAGGCCCTCCAGAGTTGGACATTCTCTTTGTCCCTTACGAAAAGCTGACCTGCTGGGTCCACCTTCTGCCAGTAAAGACTGCAGCTCAGGATGGTCAGCCGGGTCCAGGTCTCCAATAAGTTCTGGGCCTCCTACTAGCTCTTCTTCAGAGTCTAGTTCAACCACACAGGGTTGTACCTCCCTCTCAGCCTCAGCTGGAGGTGGAGTTGCAGGTGTACTTTGGACAACCTCGGGGAAGTCCTGTTTGGAAGCACTGGAGTGCTTGCTGTAGGCTTTTTCCTAGGAGTCTTGGGTTGCCCCTTTGCTCCTGATCTGGTAGTCACTGCAGTAAGTTGCTCCAGTGGAAGAGGAGTGATTTCTGTCATCATCTCCTGAGATAAACCTTGCAGGGTTTTCTCTCTCGCAGGTTTTGTGAGCTCCTGTAACCTTTTACTAGGAGGTCTGGGGGTATGTGACAACTCCAAGAGCTTTCAGGTCATTACCCAACAGAACCCTTCCTGGTACTTCACATTGTATATTGACAGGTATCTTCACAGCCATATCATTACACTGGATGAGAACTTGTAACTGGGGACACATCTGCACAGGCCCTCCAGCTAACTTGGTGAGGCATTTGGGTGCCTTAGCAACATCCTCTGCCTTGAAAAATGATACATCCACCACAGTTATGCTGGCCCCAGTGTCCCTGATGGCAGGAGTCTCCTGACCATTCATGTGGACACTGTCCTTATAATACTCTTTAGTATTATCTGGGATAGAATTATAGACATCTAAATTCTGTTGTTCCCACAACCCCAGAGAGACTAAAGAAACACTGGCTGAGACTCCAGTGGGTTCATAAGCCAGTAGTAGAAAGTTTCCACCTGCCATAGGGACTTCCTCCTCTGGAGCGAAGGCTAAGGAGACAAGCTGGATCCCTGAAGGTTTACCCTTACATCTGGGATCTCCTTTCACATGGTCAGTAGCCTTACAAACATAACAGGATCCAAAGGTCCTTTGGAATGGAGGCTTGTTCTGACCTCCTTCTGGTTTGGCAACAGAAGGTATACTACTCTGCTGTGGTTTCCCAGGTGGCTTACCCTTATGGTGTGGTTTGGGGCCCTCTTTGGAATTGGAATTATTAGAATTCTCTTTGGAGTCTTTCTTAGGCTGTCTCCCCTCATCCTTCTTCTGAGTTACCCCAGAATCCTTGTGAGTAGCCCTGTTGGCAACCCACAAGTCAGCAGCCTTAGCTAGCTTCCTAGGATCTAATTCATGTGAATCAGCCAAGTTCTGTCTGAGCTCAGGAGAGCAGGCATCATAAATTGACTCCATCATTACAAGATTTCTCATTCCTTCATAAGTGTTCACTTTGTAACCCTTAATCCATCCCTCTAGGTTTTTCAACCCTTCACACACCCAGGTAGCCCAAGGGGTACCATCATGCTTTTTGAGGCTTCTAAACCTCATAAGATACTGGGAAGGGGTCTTCCCAAACCTAGCTATCAAAGCTAGCTTCACACATTCATACTCTTTCCTATCCTCCTCCCCCAACTCCATTACTGCATCAGTTGCAACAGGGGGAAGCCTAGAGAACAACCAGGTGAGTAACTCATTACCTGTGATGTTCTGGAGCCCATGATTATACTCAAACATAGACAACCAATCCAACACATCCAACTTAGGCTCATACATACCAATCAATTCTTTAGGCATCCGGGGTCTTTTAGGACTGGAACTTCTAGAGGAGCCAGAGAGAGAAGCATTCTCAACAGACAATTTCTTCATTTCTAGCTCATACTTGAGCTCCATTTCTCTTAGCCTTAGTCAGTTTGAGTATTAAGTTTCTTGTACTCTAATTCCAATTTCATTTTCTCTAGTTCATAGTATTGAGGACTAAATGTGGGACCTGGCAAAGGTCCAGTAGGTACAGCTGGTAAGGCAGAGAGAGGCCTAGAGGGAACATCTACAGCAGTTTCATCTCCCTCTTCTGGTTCTGACCCAAGATCATCAATACCTTGTTCAATATCAATATCATTGCTGTTCTCTACATTTGCTGGAGTGGTAGGTTCCTCTGAACCATCATCCAGACTGTGGTTTTCTAACAACCTTTCTATTAGCTCCATTTTCTTTCCTTTAGTCATGAGATTCTTATGCTTACAGAGCACTCTTAAACAATCAGCAGTTTTTGTAGCAAGGGACTCTTGACTATAACTTTCCATAGCAGACATGTTAGAAAATGACTTTTTCTTTTTGTGCTTAAGCTTTGTGGTTAGTTGCACTAAGGTATCTCAAAAGTACACTAAAGTGTATACTCAATACAAATCCCACCGCTGTACACCAGTGTTAGTCAGAAACCTGTGCAGTTCCCTCTGGGACCACTGCAAAAGATTTAAGACTACAGGTGTTTGGCAGTAAACCCACTTGGTAGCAGTCTGTACCACCCAGATTTACCTGGTAGCTGTGGCTGAGCAGTCAGACTTCCCTCAAGAAGAGTTAGGCAGTATATAGAGCATACATAATAGGTACAGAGGCACAGTAGTACAAGCAAACACTGACTAGAGCTAGGTGTAAAAGTATATAATTATTTATTTAAAAGACACACTCATAAATTACACTAGCACAGAAAAGGTAAGTAAGTCAAAACACAGTCACTATTACTTATATGCACATCCCTAGTTATTTGTTGGACAAGTCTAAGTTAACACCACTTATTTCCAAACAGAGGTGAGCGCTTAACGTTAGATGGCACTCCAACAAGTTAGTTAAAAAGGGAGGGAAAAGGCAGAAGTAATGAAAACAGCAAGGTAAAACACTTTTCAGAGATTCACAGTAAGTTTAGAAAGGCAGTCTATTGTGGAGCAAGGAAGTTCGGTTGCCAGGCCCACTCTAGGGAAAGCCAGGCGAAAAGATGTCCAATATCACACAATGTCACAAGTCTTTATAGGTGAGTAGAAAAGGTTTTACCAAGTTTAGAAAAGTTTAGCTAGGGTGTCCCAGGCTTACCCAGGTTCGAGAGCCGAGGGCTAAATCTACCCCGTACAATCGGTCGCAAGGGAAGCCGGGCGGAACACGGTACCTTTAAAATGGAAAGGATCCTCCAGCGTTGGCAGTTGTTCCTGGTAGTGGGTGCAAGTTGCGGCGTCGTCCAGAGGAAGAGAAGATCTCGACGTGGAGGAAAGCTGAAGGTCGTTGCACTACCAGGGAAGAAACCAGCCGTGGAGTTTTCCGGTTAAAAGGATGTTACCCCTCTTTCGCGGTTGAGGTAAAAAGTGGTATCCCGGTTGCCGGGGTGCTTGGCACAGGCAAGGCGGCCACGAGATGCTTCAGGGAGGCGAAAAGAAGGCAGAAACTGGTTGTCCCCACCAGTCAAGGGAAGAAGACTCTCCCGGCTGGAGATCTCCTCTGTCGTTGGGAAAAGTGGTGAGACGGTTCCGCAGGGCTCCACCGGTGGTGTCGTCTTGGCAGGTCGGCTCGGCTTCTCCCTCTTCGGCTTCTTAGGTCCTGTGGCAACTTCTGAAGAACCAGTCCCAAAAACCCTGCTTTTATGCAGCAAACCCCCATTCATACAGCCTAGCTGTCACTCAAACATGCTAAGTGGTGAGCGGGGCGGCTCACCACTTGGGCCAATCACACCAGAGTGCGACATGAGGTGGCAAGGCAACTCAGTCCAGGGTGCCTAAACCCCCTCCTACACCCCCTGTGGTACCCAGACAGAATGGCACCACTTTGGAGGGCTTCTGTGCAGAAGCCCGCCAAAAGTGAAACAAAGGCTCGACTCGGGTTCAGGGTTACTGAAGTGAACCTAGACGCCATTTTGGCGGCGAGTTCTGGCAAAAAATCCCAACCGGTGAATTTATATTAAATAAATAAACCGGCGGTATCTTTAACATTGCACCAAAAAGTGGTGCATTAAAATCAATGGGAAATCCCATTGGGAAATATTCCGGTGGAATATTTCCGTGGTATTCACTGCCACTAGCCAGAACTCGGCGATGGGGGACGGGACAGTACCCCCTCGACAACAGACCCAGGGGCAATCTAATTGCCCCTACCAGTACTTCCACAGTATGATGGTTTGTACTGGTTAAGTTCCTAAGTTAAGACTAGTAAAGTCAATGGTGACTTTACAGACCCAGGGAGACAGTAGTCAGTCCCAGGGTGTGGAGTCTATGTGTGGGGGTTGTTATGACACCCCTGTGTTACTGCACTGAGGGTGCTGTGTAACACACATTCAAAAACCAATGATAGCCTATGGGGAAAAAATACCCCATAGCCCATAAGCACATAGCAAGTCACAGAAACACTCTCAAGTCATGTCCAAGAGTGAGGGTAAGAGAGTCTCACTCTTGGCAGGAGAAAAAAATAAACCCCAAAAATCCAGCAAAGCTGCTGGGGGACTCACTAGGTTAGGAAATTCCGCCTAAAGAGAGAATTCTCCCTAACAGGGAGCGATATGGAATACGTCGTCGGACCATCCCATCAAAAGAACATTACCAGGAAAGAGAATAACTTGTTCTTCGAGGGGATTGGGCCCTCCGATGTATTCCATATCTATGACAGACTCCCAAAGCAGTACCAGCGTAAGAAGGTGGGAAAAAGAAATTAGAAGATAGAAATTTAGAATTCCCCTATCAAATTGCAGAGTAAAGGGCCGCCTTGCCAAAGGCCAGATCCTGCCCACGGATACAATCGAGGGAGTATTGACGTACAAAAGTATGGACCGAAGCCCAGGTGGCTGCATCACAGATGTTACGAATAGGAACACCCCTCTGCAGGGCAGTAGAGGCAGCCATACCCCTGGTAGAATGGGCCCGCAAGCCTATCGGAGGGTCCTTACCAGCCAAGCGTTAACATTAAGAAATTGCCAGGATAATCCATCGAGACAGTCTGCTTAGTAACAGCTTGTCCTAAACGCCTTCCAGCGTAACCAATAAAGAGTTGATCGTCCACTCTGACCCGGGACATGCGTGAAATATAAAAACTTAAAGCTCTCCTAGGATCCAGCCTATGGAGCCTCTCCTCTTCCTTACCAGTATGCAGAGGAGGATAAAACGCCGGAAGAATAACCTTCTGGCTTAAATGAAATTCTGACACCACCTTCGGAAGAAAGGAAGGACGAACTCTAATGACAACCCTGTCCTTGTGAAACACAGTGAAGGGTGGCTTAACTGAAAGTGCCTGTAACCCACTCACTCTGCGAGTGGAAGTGACCGCAACTAAAAATACAGTTTTAAGAGTTAATAGTCTCAAAGGGCAGGAATGCAAAAGCTCAAACGGGGCACCCATTAGAAACTTGAGAACAAGGTTCAAATCCCAACAGGGCACCTGGAAAGGTGACGGAGGGAACAAATTAGTGAGCCCTTTTAGAAACAGAGAAATAAAAGGAATTTTAAAATAAGAACACTCTTCAGATGAGCGCTTAAATATGGACAGCGCCGCCAGGTAACCTTTAACGGTACCCACTTGCAGGCGCTTGTGGGCCAAAGAAAGCAAAAAAGACAGAACCACAGGAATGTCACATGAAAAAGGATCCACATTCTTAACCCTGCACCAGTCGCAGAACTTTCTCCAACCGCAACGGTACAGGGACTTTATTGCCGGCCGTCTGGCCGAAAGCAACACCTCCATCACGTCTTCAGGGAGGTCCCAATCCTTATACCTCAACCTTTCAGAAGCCAAGCGTGAAGGTTGAAGGATCTGACCTCTGGATGGAGAACCTGAACCCCCCTCTCGTGAGAGCAGATCGTCTCGGTAGGGAAGAGGACGTGGAGGGCAGATGGACAAGTCGAGAAGGTCCGGGAACCACGTCCTCCTGGCCCATGCCGGAACAATGAGGATCATCCGGGAACCAAACCTCCATAACCTCCGCAGCACTTGCGGAATGACAGGGACTGGAGGAAACGCGTACAGCAGTGGGAAGGACAACTCTCCACTACGAACGCGTCTCCCAAGGCTCCTCTTGGAGGAAATTCCTGTGAGCAGAACCTTTCGCACTTCCGGTTGACACTGGAGGCGAAGAGATCCACTTGAGGGGTCCCTAAAAGGGCGAAGATCTCCAGGAGAATCTCCTGAGCCAACTTCCACTCGTGAGAGATCACGCTCTGCCTGCTCAGAGCGTCCGCCGTCTCGTTTTCTTCTCCGGCCAGATGAACTGCTGAGACCGAAATTTCCTGCTGGATTGCCCAGAACCAGAGCTGCATCACCTCCCTGCACAGAGGAAGTGACCCTGCCCCCCCCCCCCTTTTTGTTGAGGTAGTGCATGGCCACTGTGTTGTCTGTCAGAATCAGGACATTCTTTCCTCACAGAGTCGGCAGAAAAGCCACGAGGGCAAGCCTGACGGCCCTCAGCTCCAACAGATTGATATGGAGTCTGGACTCCGACAGAGACCAACGACCGCTGACTGTCACCCCGTTGGCAGGAGCTCCCCATCCCGTGAGGGATGTGTCCATCACGATCGTCACCTCTAGCCAGGGTAGCCAAAATTGAGCCCCCTTCATCAGATTGCCTTCGACGGTCCACCACAGAAGGTCCTGGGCGACCGAGGGCGGCACCTGAACGGGGTCCGACACCCTGCCGGAGGATTGAGACCATTGGAGCTTCAGTGCCCATTGCAAAGATCTCACCCGCAACCTGGCCTCTGGCACCAGAAGAATGCAGGATGACATGAAGCCGAGCAATCTCAAGAACGCGAACGCAGGGAGACTCTGGGCATGTTGGAACTTGTACACAATCTGCTGAATGTGATGAGCCCTCACCTGGGGAGGAAAACACTGCCCCAGGGATTTGTCGAGCACTGCTCCGATGTACTGGAACCTCTGAGTTGGCGTCAAGTGGGACTTCTTTAAGTTGAGGGAGAAGCCCAGCTTGTGGAGGGAGTGGCAGGTGACGGACAGATGATCCAGGACTTGCTCGGGAGAGCATGCCCTGATCAACCAATCGTCCAGGTAGGGGTAGACGTGAATCCCCCCTTTCCTGAGATGCGCTGCCACCACTACCTTGAGCTTGGTGAAGACCCTCAGGCGGAGGTCAATCAGAACGGCAGGACCCGAAACTGAAAGTGCGAGTCGCCAACCGCGAACCGCAGGTACTTCTTGTACTTTGGATGGATAGGCACATGAAAATAAGCGTCCTTGAGGTCGAGAGACACCAACCAGTCCTCAAGTTGAAGGGCCTGGAGGACTTGAGAAAGAGTAACCATCTTGAACTTGTCCTTCCTGAGAAGTTTGTTCAAACCGCGCAAGTCCATGATGGGTCTCAATCCCCCGTCTTTCTTTGAAATAAAAAAATAAGGGGAATACCATCCCTTGTTCCTCTCCGCTACAGGCACCAGTTCTATGGCGCCTTTCTCCAGCAGGGATTGAATTTCCTGCGCAAGGAGTGGATCTGGACTCTTCAAAGAGAGATTCCCTGGTGGATTGTCGGGAGGCCTCTGCCGGAAAGGAAGACAGAAGCCGTGGGCTATGATCTCCAGAACCCACACATCTGAAGTAATGGCACACCATTCGACAAGATGCTGCACCAGCCCTCCCCCAACCGGCAAACCATGGGACATGGCCTCATGACTGAGCTGAAGCGGCTGCGGCGTTGCCTGAGGGCAAAGAGGCAACAGCCCGAGTGGCCTTGGCACCTCGAGTACCTTGTTTTCCACCTCTGGCACTCCTACGGTGGCCCCTTTGACTAGCAGCTCCTTTCGCTTTACCAAAGGATGAGTAATAACGAAAGGAACCTCCCCTCCATTGCTGTCCCCTAGGACGAAAAGGTAGAGGTTGGCGAACTGCAGCGCCCAACGACTTTGCTGCAGCTTTTGAGGTCTGCAACCTCTCAAGGCTCTCGTCAGCCTTGCTGCCAAAAAGATGGACACCATCAAAGGGCATGTTGAGGAGCCGGGCTTGCACATCAGGACACCGGCGTATTACGGTGCTCGCCACCATGGACCGGCTGACGCAATCTGCCATATCCAAACCCGACTGAACGGCCTTACACATGGCATCCTTGCCATCCTGGACCATAGCAAGAAACCATCCCGTTCGTCCCCTTCGGGAATATGTTCAGCCGCTAAGGAAACACAGTTCCACAGAGTGTGCGTGAAACGTGACAAGGCACATACGGAGTTGGCAGCCTGAAGAGCCATACCCCCTGAACAAAACACTTTCTTCGCCCAACCATCAAAACGCTTGTCGTCCCCATCAGGAGGGATTGTAGGATACGACGCCTGCTTTGCTGGGGCCGTAGCCGCCTGCACCACCAAACTCTCCGGAGTGGGGTGCGTGGTCAAGTAGCAGGGGTGGCTACTGGCTGGGCCGTATTTTCACAGCAAAGACTTGCCCACTGCCAGGAGACACTCCGGAGCAGTCTAATCCGCCGCCACCCTCCTCTGTAGAGCCATATGGAACGGCAGTACCAGGTCAGTTGGTGGACCTTGGTCGAGGATATCCGTGAGGTCATCCTGAAGAAAATCCCCTGGGGGAGCAGACCACCCCAAGTACTCGGTGAACCTTGACATAAGGTGCCGGTACGAGGCGTCGACATGGGTGCCAGGCTCAGGCCTACAAAACTCCACCTCCGGAGAGGTGTCCAGCCCACTGGCATCGTGCAGGGACTGACACAGGTCCTCAATCTGACTATGTCCCGAGATAATCTCATCTGGCACCGTATCAGGAACCATGCCATCATCGGAGCCCTCATCCACCTCCGAAATGTAATCAAGATGGTGGAAAGTGGGCACAGAATGGGGAACAAAGCCATGCTTGGCCTTGGCCAGAACCTTTCTAGGGGGTTCCACCGTACCCGGGGGTACCCCCGTCGAAACAGCGTCGAGTGAATCGGCGTCGACGCCAAACGCAGCGCCGACAGCATCGACACAGGCCTCGAGGGCGGAGCCCCAGCGTGTCCTTCGACAGCCTGGGCGCGGAGAGCTTCCTCGGAGGCGGAGCCTCGAGAGAGTCCCTCGCCGACCTCAGCGCCACAGGCGTCGACGTCTTCTTCGAAGACATCACAGGTGCACACGGTCTTGAGCGCGTCGAGGACCGGGACCTGGAATGGGCATGACTAGAACGATTCCCCTTGTCCGAGCAGGACCTTTACCGCGAATTGTGCCGACCGCCCGAAGGCATACGAGCAGTGTCTCTAGTACGGTCGCGCCTGACCCCACTCGGAGGCGCGGACGGACCTGTGCCCTGCGATTCAAGAATCGCCAGCATTTTCTTACCGAAGGAAGCCCATTCCTCCGGAGTCGCATGCTTGGTGGGATAAACGACCCGCCGACGGGCAGAGTCCTCGGACGAGGAAGGCAACCAATGACGGCGCTTCCGGAAGTGCCTCGAAGAGGCAGAGGAGTGGCGGGACCCACTCTTGGTCCGAGACCCCCTAGACTTACGACGATGCAGAGAGTCACCCCTCGAATCATCCATTGAAAGCCCAGTGGACCTCAACTTCCGGGGCTTGGACTGCTTACCGACCGACAGTTTCTTCTTGCGCTCCCGCAAGGCTTTGGACGTAAGCGACTGGCAGTCGACACAATCATCCGTGTCGTGGGCCTCCCCGAGGCACCAGAGGCAGGCGTCGTGCGAGTCCGTCATTGACATCTTGGACCTGCAGTCCCTGCATTTCTTGAAGCCCGGACACGGGGTGGAAGAAGAGGAAGACATCTCGAAAACTTCTTACAACCGAACAGGTTCAAAGAACCGAAAGAACAGAAACTCCAAAGAGTCGAGGCGCGCTGAGATCTCCGAAGGGAACACATTTGCGGAAAAAACAGAACTGAGGCTACAGGTGTCGTGCGTCCTACTTATAACATCCAGTGACGTCGGCCATCGGAGGAGGTCCTCGAGGGCGGCGTATCGAAGCAGAAAGATTTTCCAAAGCAGCACAGCTGTGGTGATTACTGTCATGGAGATGGAATACGTTGGTGGACCCAATCGCCTCGAAATTATGTTTTGATTTAGTTACAGTTTTGCCAGGCATGATTAGAGTTCGTTTTTAAGTATAAAACAGTCACTTATCCAAAGGGTGCACAATAAAAAAGATTTTAAAAAAATGGCCAATGAACAAAGGTCCAAAAATTAAATAACAGGAACGCTAAAAGTAACTTATGCGGAGGGTTGGGTCACTTATGCTCCACTTACCGAACATGGGCGAACACACACTGCCTCACACTCCGCTCACGCACCGCGTGGCAGCTATGAGGTTATGTAGAGTTCTTGTCCACGGCAAGAGAATCTCAATAGCAAACAGGAAAGAAGGACTCCTAAAGTAGCAAAATCCAATAGCATGTTTTACATTAGTCTTTAGTTGTAGTGTAAGGGATAGAAGTAGGTTGTGACAGGATGGTGGACTGAGTTTGAAGGACATTCTGACAGATCCTTAGGTATTAGTTTGAGGTAGGGAAACCCCCCTTAGATGCTAGTGATAGCGAGGGTCCTTTTTCATAAATAATAATATATGACCCCCACCATGCCAGCTTGTTGTCAGCTTCCTTCTTGGACACCCTTACAGGGACTAGAAAGGTGTGCAGTGGCAGAAAGGAATGGGGTTATGGGGGAGAACCTTGGGCAGGAGGGATGATTTTGCCCCAAAAAAAAGAAAAAACACAGCCCATCAAAAAATCTCAGCTAACCTTGCAGAAGAGAAGGGACATGCGAAATCTGCAGGAAACTCTGCAAAACAAAAAGATCACAGAGGGGGGACCTTGCCTTTTGGCCTCCTCTTTAGCTGGAATGGTACAACTCATAGAATAACTACCAAAGAGGAGGGAGCCAGGATAATGCAAATTGAACTGCAAGTCTTAGTTACTTACCTCTAACTGTATTTCTCCAGCATTGGTATCTTTCATAGATTCACATGATTGAATATTCCCCGTCGTCAGACTGGAAATCCTCAGTGATAAAAATGATTACATTTTTTTTATATACATCTATTATTCCATAGAGAAGGCATGTAAATACGCCATTGTGGCCTATGATCCATTCTATTGTGTAGTCCCTCCACCTCACTTTGGTCCTTTATTGCCCCAACCAATGAGGTGACAGGGTTTAAGCTCTGCCCCAGTCAGTCATCTTCAGATTTTGAACCATAGGAACTACAGTATGATGGGTGCTGAGCGTAGGAGCTGCCTCTCAGGGGAGGCGGGTGGGCGCATGTTAATCTATGAAAGATACCAATGCTGGAGAAATACAGATACAGGTAAATAACTAAGACTTCTCCAGCATTTGATCTTTCATAGATTCAGATGCTTGAATAGAATACCAAGCAGTTAAAACATGCCACCATTATATATCTATATAAGCATGAATGCAGAAAAATATTTCTGACAAGCCATTACCATACAGCAACACACCGGTTACATAAACGGAAAGGAGGGTGGTCCTACCTTATGCAAAGAGTGGCAGAGCTCTGCCTGTCCAACTGCAGATTCCTTGTTGGCATCTTCTGCCAGGCAGTAATGTTTAGTGAATGTGCGCAGAGTGCTCCAGATAGCGGCTCTGCATATGTCCTTCAAGGCTACCCCTGCGTGAAACGCTACTGATGCAGCTCTCCCTCTGGTTGAGTGTGCCAAAGGCGGCTTGGTGAGGGGGGGGGTGTTAGGGAGAATTATCTGTAAAGGCTAATTTCCCAAACCTAGTGAGTCCCCCAGCAGATTTTTTGGGTTTATTTTTTTCTCCTACTAAGAGTGAGACTCTTTACTCCCACTCTTAGACATGATTTGAGGTGTTCCTTTATCTTTCCATGTGTTTCATGGGCTATGGAGTCTTTTACTCCATAGGGTCTCATGTGTTTTTGATGTGGGTTACACAGCACCCTCCGTGCCGTAACCCAGGGGTGTCGTAGCGACCCCCCAACATAGACTCCATACCCTGGGACTGACTACTGTCTCCCAGGGCATGTATAGTCACCATTGGCTTTACTAGTCCCAAATTATGAACAGAAACCAGTACAAACCATCATATTGTGGACGTACTGGTCGGGGCAATTTGATTGCCCTAGGGTCTGTTATTCGAGGGGGCACGTCTCCGTCCCCCCTGATCGAGTTTTGGCTGGTGGCAGTGGATACTACTTTTTATATTCGACCGCAAATATATCTCAATGGGATTTTCCCATTGTTCGAGGCTACCAACTTTAATTATTTAATTCGTATAGCCTCGAATATACCGTCGATTTATTTAATATTAATTCACCGGTTGGTATCTTTTGCCAGAACTCGATTCTAAAATGGCGTTTGTGTTCTCTTCTGTGACTCCAACCCAAGTCGAGCCCTTTGTTCCACTTTTTGGCAGGCTTCTCCACAGAAGCCTCCAAAAGTGGTGCCACTCTGTCTGGGTACCACAGGGGGTGTGGGAGGGGGTTTAGGCACCCTGGACTGAGTTGCCTTGGTAACTCAAGTCGCACTCTTGTGTGATTGGCCCAAGTGGTGAGCCGGCCGGCTCACCACTTAGCATGTTTGATTGACAGCTAGGCTGAGTGAATGGAGGTGTGCTGTATAAAAGCAGGGCTTTGGGGACTGGAACTTTAGAAGTCGCCACAGGACCTAAGAATCCGAGGAGGGAGAAGCTGAGCCGACCTGCAACGACGACACCACCGGTGGAGCCCTGCTGAACCATCTCACCACTTTTCCCGACGACAGAGGAGATCTCCAGTCCGGAGAATCTTCTTCCTGTGACTGGTGGGGATAATCAGTTTTGCCTTCTTTTCACCTTCCTGGAGCATCTCGTGGCCGCCTTACCCGTGCCAAGCACCCCGGCAACCGGAATACCACGGTTTACCACTACCGCGAAGAGAAGGGTGGTGACTTTTAACCGGAGAACTCCGCGGCTGGTTTCTTCCCTGGCAGTGCAACGACCTTCATCTTTCCTCCACGGCGAGACCTCTTCCTCCTCTGGACGAAACACCGACTTGCACCTGCTGCCAGGAACAACTGCCCCCGCTGGAGCTTCCTTCACACTTAAGGTACTGTGTCCCGCCTGGCTTCCCTTGCGACAGATCGTTCGGGGTGACAGTAAAGCCTCGACTTTCTAACCTGGGCTAGCCTGGGACAACCTAGCTAACTTTTCCTGACTTTAATTTCATCCTTTTTGTGCGAACTATCTACAAGACTCTTTGGGCATAACCCGACTGTGTGAACCTGGACCCCTTCTGCTGCTCTGCTTCCTACTACTGGAAGGAAGGCTTTCAAGAGCCCCCATGTATCACCCTGAGCTCTAAGTCGTTGATGTGGAGTTGTGACTCCTGCTCTGACCAAGTCCCTTTTGTTTGGAGGTCCGCCAGGTGAGCTCCCCAGCCCGAAAGGGACATCTATCCTTAAGAGAAGAGTAGATGTTGGTGTCTGGAATGGCATTCCTTGTAGCAGGTTCTGCGCAGTGTTCCACCACAGAAGTACCTTGTGTACTGTCGTCGGTATCTGGTCTACATCCTCCCATTAACCTATAGCTTGCTTCCATTGGTGGTCCAGGGCCTCCTGGACTGGTCTCATGCGAAGTCTGCAATTTGGTATGAGAAATATACATGAGGACATCATGCCCAAGAGGGATTTGAAAGAGTACCGTGGTTGTCCCTTTTTCTAGGAACCATGAGGTGGATCGGAGGATAGCTGTTACTCTGTCCGCCAATGGTCTTACCCTGGTAATGTTGGTTACTGAGCAGGATTTTATGTTTATCGAAAAACCTAACCCTTTTAGGAGTTTTATAGTTTTGGAAACTGCCAATCGAGTGTGACTGGAGGAGATTGCTCTTATCAACCAGTCGTCTAAATATGGAGAGACTTCCGGTCCCATCCTTCTGAGTTTTGGTGTAACGGGCGCAAAACATTTGGTAAACACTCTTGGTGCTGACTTTGCCCGAACGGTAGCACCCGGAATTGGAAATGCAGGTCTCCTACAGCAAACCTGAGGAACTGCCTGTGGGCAAGATGAATTGGAATGTGGAAGTGTGCCTCCTCCAAATCCAGAGTGGCTAGGAAGTCGTTTCTGTTTAGCCACGGAAGGACGCCCTGCAGGGAAATCATCTTGAATTTAATGCGTTTGATGTATTTGTTGAACGCTCTCAAATGTAATATGTGTCTCCACTGGCCGTTTTTCTTCTTGATTACAAAGAAACAGGAGTAGAAATCTTTTCCCTTCTGAGGGTGAGGAACTGGTTCTATTGCTGCTTTGTGCAGTCATTTGTGAACTTCGGACATGACTTGCTTTAGCATATGCACTTTGCGAGGGGTGGGAGCAAGGGATGGAGGTTGGTCTAGGAATTCTATGGTGTGACCCACGCGGACCACCTGTAACACCCACTTGTCCGATGTTATTGAATGCCAGTGTTGAAAAAAAATGGCTTACTCTTCCCCCCACAGGTGTGTGACATTGAGGGGAAAGAACCGACCTGTCAATTTTTGTTTGTTCTGGGATTTACCTTGGGTAGAGCCGCGTCTTCCTCTTTGGGAGTACTTGTTGGAGGATTGGTATTTGTTGCCCTGAAATGTGTTTCATTGCGTCTTTTGACCATAGGAAGATCGATTATATCCTCTGTCGTTTGACGATTAACATCGAAAAGGCCGAAAAGACCTACGGTCTCTATATTTATCCTTTAAGGAACTGATGGCTCGAGCTGTGTCCGTGTCTATTTTTATTCCCTTTAGGTGGTCATCAACCTTCTTACCAAATAACTCTTGGCCATCAAAGGGCATGTCCAGTATTTGTGCTTGCATCTCGCGTCTGAAATTTGTGGGTTTCATCCAGGCCTGTCTCCTTAGTACAGTGCTGTGAGCCATCTGCCTGAATCCTGACTCAGCCACATTGACTGCAGCATCGATCATGAGATCTGAAGTAGCCTCTCCGTCTGCAAAGATTGACTTGGCTTCTTCCTGGAGGTCCGCAGGTAGATGTTTGGTCAGTTTGGACATGCAAAGCCAAAGTTTGCAGTCAAACCTAGCAGTCATGACCAGCGTGTTGCCCGCTCTAATAGTGAGAGATGCGGAGGAAGACACTTTTCCAACCATGGCTTCCAACTTACGACCTTCCTTGTCTGGTGGTGCTGACACTGGTGATGAAGGGTTGGCTAACTTTTTTCTTGCCACTACAGTGATAAGAGAGGCTGGCTTAGTATGACCCCTTAGACAAAGCGGTGCTGAGTCTGGTGCCTTGTATTTCTTTTCCGGTCTTGAAACCAGCGCCGGCATGGATAATGGCGTGGCCAGTATCTTCGACCCAGACTCCCATATTGTGTCAAGAGGAATGGTAGTAACAGTTCTTCTGCGCTTGTCCCTGTGCTCATAAAGCACTGACTTCTTCTCTTCCAATGCAACTTGTAATTTGAACAAGTTTGCAGCTTTTCCGATAATAGTATGAAACGATACTAAATCGTCCGGTGGTGAAGAATCACCTGGAGAGTCCTTTCTGGGCTTCTTAACAATATAATCGTCCCATTCACTGGAAGCATCAGGCTCCTGTGTGATCTCTCCTTCTTCAGGGTCCGAGAAATCCCTGAACGGGTCCTCTTGCCAATCCGAGGCTGACACAGACAATGGCACCATAGTTGGATCTCAAACCGGAGATCGAGGTCTATGTGACGATGCTGGAGACGGGACCCTTGTCTGTGAAGCACTGAGTGTTCTGCTCCTGGATCTACGTGGAGGCTCAGGCGATCATGCTCTTTTCTGGGGTCTACTCCTGGAAGGGGAGTGTCTTGGTGTACTATATCGAGGTGAGATATCCCTCTGGGGGGTTCTCGACTCCTTGGGCACAGACAACCTATTATTTTCTTCTTGACGTCTGTTGAATTCCTCAATGATCCTTTGCATCAATTCCATGAGCACAGGGTCATAAGGATTGGCAACGACCTCAGTAGACGGCTGCTAGGGAGGACTGTTTTCCTTGGGGGTGAGAAAAGGTTGCTCGCCAAGCAATTCCGTGTCTGAGAACTCCTATTGAAGAATGATGTCAGGGAGTTCCATCATCTCTTTTAAAGGAGATAATTGTGCTTCAAGCGGTTCAGGAGCCTCTGAAACTGGAGGCGTTGCTCCCATAGGCTTGAGGAGACTGCTCACATTGGATGGTTTATCCGTGACATCCGCGATGGGTGTTTTGGGCCTTATTTCTTCCGTAGACGAAGAAGTTTGCGGTGTAGTCGACGGTGCTTTCGTCGATGGTGGCTTCGTGGACGAAGACTTTGAAGATGATTGAAGACCCTTATCCGTGTATTAGGGAGAATTCTCTGTTAAGGCTAATTTCTCAAACCTAGTGAGTCCCCCAGCAGCTTTGCTGGATTTTTGGGGTTTATTTCTTTCTCCTGCTAAGAGTGAGACTCTTTTTCTCCCACTCTTAGACATGATATGAGGTGTTCCTTTGACTTTGTGATGTGTTTTATGGGCTATGGGGTCTTTTAGTCCATAGGGTTTCATGTGGTTTTTGGTAAGTGTGTTACACAGCACCCTCAGTGCGGTAACACAGGGGTGTCATAGTGACCCCCAAATATAGACTCCATACCCTGGGACTGACTACTGTCTCCCAGGGCATGTAAAGTCACCATTGACTTTACTAGTCTTAAATTGGGAACAGAACCAGTACAAACCATCATATTGTGGAAGTACTGGTAGGGGTAATTAGATTGCCCCTGGGTCTGTTTTTGGAGGGGGCACTGTGCAGTCCCCCCTCGTCGAGTTTCTGGCTAGTGGCATTGGTTACCACGCGGAATATTCCTTAAGAATATTTCCTATGGGATTTTCCCATTCATTTTAACCGCACCACTTTTTGGTGCATTGTTAAAGATACCGCCGGGTTATTTATTTAATATTTATTCCCCGGTTGGGTCTTTTCGCCAGGACTCGGTTTTAAAATGGTGTTTGTGTTCGCCTCTGTAACTCCAACCCAAGTCAAGCCCTTTGTTCCACTTTTTGGCAGGCTTCTCCACAGAAGCCTCCAAAAGAGGTGCCACTCTGTCTGGGTCTAAAGGATGTGTGGGAGGGGGGTTTAGGCACCCTGGAATGAGTTGCCTCGGCAACTCAAGTCGCATTGTTGTGTGATTGGCCCAGTGGTGAGCCGCCCGGCTCGCCACTTAGCATGTTTGAGTGACAGCTAGGACTGATGAATGGGGGTTTTCTGCATAAAAGCAGGGCTTTGGGGACTGGAACTTGAGACGTCGCCACAGGACCAAAGAATCCAAAGAGGGAGGAGCTGAGCCGACCTGCAACGACGACACCACCGGTGGAGCCCTGCTGAACCGACTCACCACTTCTTCCAACGACAGAGGAGATCTTCATCCTGAAGAGTCTTCTTCCTTTGACTGGTGGGGATAACCAGTTTGCCCGCCTTTTTGCCTTCCCGGATCATCTCGTGGCCGCCTTGCCTGTGCCAAGCACCCCGGCAACCCGGGATACCACGTTTTACCACTACCGTGAATAAAAGGGTAGTACCTTTTAACCGGAGAACTCCGCGGCTGGTTTCTTCCCTGGCAGTGCAACAACCTTCAGCTTTCCTCCACGTCGAGATCTTCTCTTCCTCTGGAAGACGCTGCGACTTGCATCACTGCCAGGAACAACTGCCCCCGCTGGAGGATTCGCCCCACTTTCAAGGTACTGTGTCCGCCTGCCCTCCCTCGCAATGGTCTGTGTGGGGTGTCTCGTAAATCCTCATGTTACCACTTGGGTTGGCCCTAGGCTGGCTAACTGAACTTTTCTGAGCTGAACCGATTCCTTTTTAAACTCTCTGCAAGACTTTCCAAGCCTTTTAAACTGTGTGATCTTGGGTGCATTGGTGTTCTACTCTCTCCAAGAGGGAGCCTGGCCTCTGAACATTTTGCTCATAAGTAGACTTTGACTTTCCTGCCTTGCTGAGTGCTTCTAAAGTATTGTGTTGTGTGCTGTTCCTAATTTCTGCCTTTTCCCTCCCTTTTTCTTAACTTATTGGAGTGCCATCTTTAGTTAAGCGCTCACCTCTGTCTGGAAATAAGTGGTGTTAACTAAGACTTGTCTAATAAGGAATAAGGGATGTATATATATTAATAGTGACTGTTTTTGAACTTGCTTACAATAATAGTGCTAGAGTGTTTCAAAGTGTGTCTTTCAATAAATATTTATATACTTGATACCAAAGCTCTGGTGAGTGTTTGCTTGTGCTACTGTATTTTGGTACCTATCTTGTATACTCTATATACTGTCTAACTCTTTTTGAGAGAAGTCTGGCTGCTCAGCCACAGCTACCAGGTAAATCTGGGTGGTACAGACTGCTACCAATTGGGTTTACTGCCAACACCTGTAGTCTTAAGCCTTTTGCAGCGGTCCCTAAGGGAACTGCACAGGTTTCTGCCTAACACCGTGGTCGAGAGGTTCGTGGACAAGAGCTTCATGGACGAATGATGAGCTTTCTTCGTCGACGACGACTGTTTTGTAGAAGCTGACCTCGATGACAAGGATTTGGTCATAGACGATGAGGCTTGGAGCGTCGTCGTTGTCGTCAATGAGGGTTTCGTCAGCGGCTTGGTCGTTGCCGGGTCTCTATCTTTACTGCCGCTCATAGACGGCTTCTCAGTTGGCAACTGCCCCCCCTGTTTTTTTAAAAATGCCTCGTTACCTTTGGAGGTGTTTTTCTCTTCAGGATGTCATATCTTGTGGCTTCCCGAGCCAAGGGGAGGCATGGAAGAATTGGTTTCCAGCTTTCTCTTACTCTTTAGAGTGGGAGAGGAACTCCTTTCCATGAAGAGGCCTTTCTCTTAGAAGTTTGTCTCTCAGCTGGTTTAGTAGATAGTACAGGAGCTGTTTTGGCAGACTCCTCGTCAGAGGACAGACCTTTAGCTTCTAGATGTAACAGAAGTCTTCTGTGTCTGTCTTGCAGGGTACTGGTGGAGAAAGACCTGCAAATGCCACATTTATTGATGTCATGAGGGTATAGGCAGTAGATGCAGTGGTCATGTGGATCCTTCATGTAGACCCGTTTTTTCCTGCACCTCGTGCAGTCCCTGAACATGGAAGGCTTCTTGGCAGCCTGAAGTTCAGCCATGCTGAGGAGAAATTCACTCGATATATTTGAGGCAAGAAAAAAGATTTTCGGTGCCCAAAAGTTCACAATAGATGGCCCCTATGGAGGGTAACAGTAGAATATATTATAAGAATATACACTACACAAAAAAGGAGAAAAATATTTGAAAGCTCAGAGAGCTGGAGGATTCCCTCCGTCAGACTGCGGTGAAAAATCTGAAGATGGCTGACTGGGGCGGAGCTTGAACCCTGTCACCTCATTGGTTGGGGCCATAAAGGACCAAAGTGAGGTAGAGGGACTACACAATAGAATGGATCATAGGCCACAATGGGGTATTTACATGCATTCTCTATGGAATAATGGATGTATATTAAAAAAAAATTATTATTATTTTTTTATCACCGAGGATTCCCAGTCTGACGACAGGGAATATTCAAGCATCTGAATCTATGAAAGATCCAATGCTGGAGAAGATCGGCATGGCCCTTCTGTTACGCTCACCTGGTATCCATGGGGACGCAACCCAGCTGTGGGGACTCTGTTATCCTTCTCAGCGGCTGCCAGGTGTGGTCAGCGGGGAAGTTCTGCCTAGAATACAGGTGGGCAATGTTCAAGACTGGGCAACTGGGGTAAGAGCCTCCCAACTCCCTGTATGCCCGCAACCCCCTCTGGACCTCTCCTCACCTTGTTATGGGTTTTGGTGTGCTCTCCGTCCTGCCTTCTTAGCAGGGGCACGTTGTCCTTTATGGGTGAGTGCGATCTAGTTACTTCACTGATGCCGGCCCGTTTTGAGTCTTTCAGGTAGGTCTTATTACTGTTATTGCTTGTATGCCTTTCTTTGGTTTAAATAATGTCTGTTCTCTTCCTTAGGTGCGTGGAAGTCCACTGTGAAGCGTTGGCTGAATTGGGACTCGCCGGTAAAGATGGTGCATTGAGAGCGCCTTGACGCGGTAAGTAGACGCTATCCGCTGCGCTATGATGCCTAGCCTTTGCTAATCTGTTGCCTTTTCTTTTCCGTAGATTGTAGTGCTTACCCGGTGTAAGAAATCCCAAGGATGATGCTGGTCGATGGGCGACTCGTGAGGTAAACTTCCGGCACGATTGTAAAATGTCTAATGTCTTGCTTCTCCCTCTTTTGCAGATCCGTCGGTCCGGGAGACGCGCTGATCCTTGGATACTGTTAGCAAGAGCTGAGGGCAGCTAGCGATGGAATTACAGGTAAGCTGCTGCTATTAACAGTGTCCTTTTGTCTTTTTTCAGATGCTGTTCTTCGAGGTTCGCAGGTACAGCAGAACACGATGAGCGTCACGTTGCAGGATTGCAAAGTAATGCGAAGCGTGTCATTCAAGTCGGGTGTGGTTTAAATAGCTTCAGAAAAGTAGTCCAGGTAAAGTAGTTCCTAGGCTACCACACCCAAAACACTATACCGCATAGCTTGTTTCCAAGGGAACCAAGCTATGGGGATGCCTCCATGTTGGCTGACACTGGAGATAAAGTAGTTCCCACAAACACAAGTCCTTATGAAGTATGAGCCTGGCGCCAAAGGCGCCAGGACTGTCCCCAAGAGGGCTTCAGCAAAGGATGCCTGAGTTTATTAGGGACCCGATCCAAGACCCCTCCTGGCCATGGGCTGGCCAGGGGGTTTTCTAGATATGGGTCGTGACACCTTCAGCCTTAAACAGATACACTCTCAAGGGCCCCCGGCATTGGGAATGGACAACGAATGAACGCACCCAAAAAGGAAACTCCAAAAGCAATCCCCATGAAATATACCTGGAACCTCGCCGCCGGCCGGAGAAGCACCAACAATATAGAGCGAACAATCGAGGAAATGGCCTGTTGGGACATGAATACTACCTACAGCACTGTCGGGCCTCACAAGCTCGCCTTGGAATCCTACTAGGAAGGAAGGAAAGGGGTTTTAGGATACCCTGCGTATACATTTCCCTGGGTCATTTAGTGGATGGCCTCCAAGGTCTCGTCCAGGGTCGGCTTGGAAAACGAAACCTGCTCCAGGGAGGGCGGGGGAAGAACGCACGGATGGGTACGGGGGTTTTGACAAGTGGGGTGGGGGTACATGGGGACAAACTGATGAACACAGTACTGACTAGTAAAGATTGTATTCCCAGCGGAAGGCACACTTTGTACAGCCCGGACATTCCAGTGCTTAACACTTAAAATTAGGGGGCTGAATTCCCCCGTAAAAAGGCAGAAACTAGAATGCCTTCTCTGCACTCACCAGCCCAATATACTAGCCCTTCAGGAGACACACACAGTACAGGACCGACATAGGCTAAAGCTACGTCACTACCCCCAAATCATCCAAGCTAATGCCAAGAGCAAAATGCTAGGGGTACTCCTAGAATTCAAACAAGGTACCCAAGTGTCAATACTGAACACATACACTGACAAAGAAGGCTGCTATATCTTTGTGCTCATCAAATTGGGTGTTAGGAAAGATTTCCATTTCATGTGTAATTTTCCCTCCAGTTGTGAAACCACACCAACTTTTTGCTGATGTCTGAACACCATAGTCTGACTTTACCAGAGGAGCACAACCTTCTGCTGCACTCCCCTGGGCTTTTCGCTCACTTTTAATGGAGAAACTGAAATGCTCTTAAAGACAGTCAGTACTGGGAGACTTTGTTTCCCTTAGTCCTTGTTGCACCTTTTCTGCAACATGTAACAAGTGTACAATGTACCTTTACGGTACAGTGCTCTTGGGTCTAGTCATTTCCAAAGGCCCTAGATACTTTCGAAGGATTTATTAGGACAAGTGCAGATGTGCCTTGGACAGGGCTGGTAGCAGCTTATCATTTAGCATATTTTTAACTCTTTCTTGCCAGGTAAACCGGGATTACTGCGTTTGGCACGGTTAGGTGGCCTGGCTCCAAAATGGCCACGCCACAAGGTTCTTTGTCCTGTCCATTGGCCATCTTGCCCCTTCACCTTCCCCAGGTCGAGCCGACCGGGTCAGTCCTCATTTGGGCATGCATTTTTCCGAAGCGCCAAGCTTTCGTGGGCTTCTGCATGCCTTGTGTGTGCGCACCCAAGATGTAGGCTGGAATGTCTTGTTCCAATACACATCCTGGGAGCCAGAGAGTCTGGAGTGCTGTGAATGCCTGGGACCACCGTGGTCCATGATTGGTCCAGGTATGGTATGCCTGTATGTGAGCAGATCTCCCATTGGGTCCTCTTCATTTTGGCGCAAAGGAGATTCTGGATAAGAGCAGGCCCCAAACACCCATACCATGTCGATCTCTGGAGTTCTCACTGAACGAAGGATAGGATCCAAGTACCCTAAAACTAAGATGTTGAGCCAAGGAACAGCTGGTGACCTGCTCGAAGGTTTGGCACCCTGAGCCCGCTGTCGTCCCGCTGGACCCCTCTGCATCTGATCGTCCTAGAAGGTCTGCGAAGACACTTCTACCCATTGGAATAGTGGGACCAACTATTCTCAGCACCTTCACCATCAAGTAAGCCTTTTCGGAAGAGTCCCTGGGCCATCCAGTGGACTGACCAGCTTGCGCAGACGTTGGGCTCTGATACCTCCGCTGTTTCGAGGAGGCCTTTGAAACTTGGCACATCACAAGCTGTGTGTTCACAGCAGTCTCACACCGAATTTCGTACACTTGGCATTCCCAGGTCTGGAGTAAAGGGAGTGCGCCCGAACCAGAGTTTACACAGTTGCCGTGTTACCCAGCCATGGTGACAAACTTTGCAAATTCATTGCAGCTGTGGCCCTCTGTGCCCTGAAGCCTGCTACAGCAGTACTGGCCTGATCCAGGAGCAGAGAAATCGACACTGTCCCGTAGGAGAATCAACGCTGTAACTTCGTCGCTGAAAGCCGCAGAACCGCAAGATTTCCGCATTTGATGCTGCAACCGAAGTGGACTCGACTGCCGAAGTTTGGTCCGGAGTGCCCCGGGGCTCGGTGAGCAATTGCAACCCTAACCGGTGGCCCCTAGCGCATACATCCATTTTTACACACGAGTGGCCCCTGAGGGCCCCTCTCCTTTCCACTGCTAGTGTGAACTAGCAAACTATTCCCAACTCTTGGCATCGACTCTGCCCTCAATTGGAGGCCCTCCTCGAATAGTGGTAAGCTATTCTTCATCACCTCACCCACCTTCCTGAGCTGCTACAGACCCTTGAAGAGACCCCGTTTTGCCCATTTGAACTACTGCGTGCGCCAGCAGTGCAAGTACATTTGAGCACTAGGCTCCACTCTTCTTAGGGATTGGACTGCCTCTTAGTTAGGAGTGTGTTGGATGCAGAAGGGACTAAAAACTATTTTCTCTGCCCGTTTCCTTCCCCTTTTAGGTTGTGGACACATTTTGTGCATTAACCCTTTAGACCCAATTGGTCTTGTATATATGCATTAAAATAGGATTGTGTTGGCTTAAAAATAAATGTATTTGTATTTTTAATATATGTACACACCTGACTGGGAGTGATTTTTAAGTGTCCTTTGCTCTGTGTGCTCATTGAGGTCTTTCAGTCACCCTCACCCCTCCTGAGACAGTCTTGACTGCCACCATAGCTACCTTGATTGGTCTGGCTTGTCCAGAAGGTTACCCTGTTCCAAGAAACCAGGCTGGCCTTCTGAACCTCTGCCCACCATGTCAGAGTTCAGAAATCCGTTTTAACATTGGGCCAGCTCACCCTGCGGGTGGCTTCAATATACTCCCCAAATACTGGGCAGGAGCAATACCTAAAATCGGTTCTCATGCCTGGAATGTGTTGGGGAGGGTGAGACCATTCTGCTGGCGGACTTCAACATTGCATGGAACCCTGCACGCGATAGGAGCACTAGTACCAAGAATGCCCAGCCCCCAGCATCCAAAATCCTTAAACCAAATTTGAGCAACTGGCTCTTAGAGACGTGTGGACGGTGCTGAGAGGGAATGAAGTAGCATACACACACTACTCCCATGTGCACAAATCGTTCTCCAGGATTGATTACATCTGGGCCTCGACCACACTAATAGGCCAGATCTCTGACATTTCCATACATTCCAAGACTATCTCAGACCATGCCCCAATGGCACTCACTCTCATTCCCCCCAATATAAGAAGCACACTATGGACCTGGAAGTTCCCTGTTGGACTCTTAGCATATCTGGTCATCCGTGAGGAACTGGGTCAGAGAATATTTCACCTCCAATCCAATGGGGCGACTAGCCAGGCCATTCTCTGGGACGCCTTTAAGGCAACTGTAAGGGGAGAGCTTATTGCAGTAGCAGCCCATAGAAGCAAACTAAAGAAAAAGTTAGACGCAGATCTGGAATTGGAGCGGAGAACCATAATGAAACAAATGGAGAGTAGCACCAGTGCATGGCTCCAAAAGGAATATAGGGAGGCAAAGCATAGACTGAACTTCATACATACGAAACACGCTGAAAAAAGTCTGCTCTTCCTTAAGCAGGAGTACTATATCAAGGCAAACAAAGCTAACACTTTTGGTGAGGCAAATGAGAGGGAAAAAAACTCAGGCCAAACTATCTTGGGGGTGAAGGACCCGCAGGGGACCAAGGTAAGGACAACCGGACAAATCTCTGCACAATTCTACCCCTTCTACACTTTCCTATATAAATCAGAACACCGTGTCCTGCAACTCCAGCACAAATATTTACAGGCAACCCCCCTGAAAACTATCTCGACTTTGGACAGGGACCAGTTAGAAGTAGACATCCCCCGAGAGGAATTCCAGAAGGCCATTGCAAATCTCCTCTAAACAAATCACCGGGCCCAGATGGCTAGCCCGCATCCTTCTATAAAAAATGTAGTTCATCTTGGTTCCCGAGCCCACTGATCTCTAACTAATTTGCCACCTCAGGCGTGGGAATGCCCACTATGGAGGAGGTTATGATAATCCTATTCCCTAAACCGGGCAAGGACCGGCTAAGTGCGGGTCTTATAGACCAATAGCACTCATGAACTTGGATGCAAAAATATACACCAATGTCCTGGCTAACCGCAACAAACACCTGATGCCGACCCTCACCCACCCCGATCAAACTGGATTCATAAAAAAACGACAAACTCACGACAACCTGCAGAGGATTTGCCACCTGCTAGAAAAAGAAGACAAGAAAGGGGACCCTGCAGTGCTTGTCTCCCTGGACAAGGAGAAGGCGTTTGACAGGGTGGAATGAGCGTTCCTCTTCAACACCCTGTGAACAATGGGATTTGGGACCAAATACATCGCAATGGTGCAAGCCAACTACGCTAACCCCAAAGCCAGACTGCTGATAAATGGCCAACTGTCCCACTCAGTCTCTCTCCAAAGGGGCATGAAGCAGGGATGCCCCCTCTCCCCTGAGCCCCTATTGACACAGATCCGCTTATCAGCAGCGATCAAGGGTATCCGGTTTGGCGCAGATGTACACACGATAATGGCCTATGCTCCTTGCTATCACGGACCCGGTCAATTCACTCCCCGCAGCACTGTCTGAATTGGAAAGGTTTGGCAAGGTCACCGGACTAAAAATCAATGTCCCAAAATCAGAAATTCTAAACTTATCAGTCGACCGAGATGAATTAACTAGAGCCAAGGAAGTGCCACAACTGAAGTGGGTCCCCAATAGCATCCGTATCCTGGGGGTATCCATCACGCGTTCACTGGAGGGACTGTACAAGGCAAATGTCCAACCCCTTCTCGCTCAAATGCAAACACCGCTACAAATATGGACCCCCACTTAGAATAGTGTGGCTGGGAAGAGTCAATTCCATTAAAATGGTTACCCTACCCCGAATTCTTTATTTCAGGCCCTCCCCATCAAGGCACCATCAACTTTCGACCATACCCAGAATAAAATTAGTATCTAAATTCATTGGGAAGAACAAACCCCCGCAAATAGTGCTGAAAACATTCATGCTCCCCCCAAGCAAAGGGGGGTCAGGGTCTCCCAAACTTTCGAGCATACTACAGGGATGTGCAACTGTGAGTGATAAAGACTGGTTCACAGAGAGTTCAAACAGAAGATGGGGACACATGGAACAAGCGCTAATTGTGGCATAATAGGTCGGATAGACCATGGTACATTCACTGCAATGAGGTCACGAAAATAGTAGAGGACACTTGGGACCATGCAATTAGACAACACCAAATCACAATTCTTCCTTCTCCCGTCACCCCAAAATTCACCAACCCCCCAGTCCCCCCCACACCCCGCAGGTATGCAACAGGCAGCATTCACAAAGTGGATAAGCGCGGGTTGCACCAAACTCTGCGATATGTTCCAGGGTGCCGACATCAAATCCTTTATCCAATGCAAAGAGGAATTAGGCCTACAGGAATCTCAGCGGTTTTAATACTTTCAGATGCACCATTAGCTGATGGCCCCCCGAACAGACTAGCCGCCACATGACCCTTGAAACCATTAACAAAAATTCTTAACTTCTAACCCAGGAGACCAGCATTTGATATCCAGCCTATACGAATTTCTCCTAGATGAGCCCCCACTTTTGAAACTCCCATATCAACTCAGATGGGAACAAAGACTGGGAGCGCCCCTCAAGTAAGAAAGCTGGGCCTCCCCATGGTCCGATATTCCAGGGCTAACAGTCGCTCCAAATCAGAGAATTTTGGTTAAAAATGATGTTCCAGTGGCACTATACACCTACACATATACACAAGATATCTCGGTCCGTATCAGAGAAGTGCTGGAGGGGATGCAGGCACACGGGGGGGCTGGCTTCACATTTGGCGGTCTTGCCAGAAAATACAGGGGTACTGTGAGGAATTGGAGGGCCATATGCAAAAGATATTTAACCTCACTATCGAGAGCCCGCTAGTCGAAACCTTTCTGGGTATGACTGGGCCAGACAACAGATGGTGGCCAAAGTATCGTCAGAAAGCCTATACTATTCTCAGGACAGCTGCCATATTGGTGATAGCCAGGAAATGGAAGTCTGCAGATCCTCCACAAACACAAGATTGGATACAGAAACTTTGGGAATTTGTTTCGATGGAATGGGTTAAATATGCAATCTAAGGGGAGCATAGAAAATTTACGACGGAATAGGCAACCATACTGGACTTTCTCCACGGTGCATATGTTGAACAGCACTGCCCACACAGACTACGCTTGCTGGGGATATCCTGAACTATTCATAGACTGTTCATCTTCACCTACGTCGACCGTGTAACGGGGGTTAGGGTGGTCGGGGGAGGCGGGAAGGTTTTATCCTGTCTTTTTGTATTAAAACGCAATAAACACAGGTTTGAAAAAAAAATGGGTCTGTATCACTATAGAAATCTGTAAAAAAACAAATGCATTTAACTAAACATTTTACCAGTTTCTGCACAATTTACAAAGTTGCATACATAAACATGGAACACTCTTGACATATTATGGAATATGTGCATTATATGTGATCATTGAAGAATATATACATACTAAGGTCTGATTCAATGTGAGAGAAAATAAAAGGAGGTGAAAAAGTGAGAAGGAGCAAGGGAAGGAAGTAGAATGAGAAAGGTCTGCTTCATTCTTTCTCTCAAATTACTGTTCTTGCTCATTCGCCTTCTCATACAGTCATTTTTCTCTGATGATTGCTCCATTGAGCTCTTTGTAATTTTCTCACTAGTTTTCTTCCCTCACCCTTTCGCTCTCATTCATGCTACCTCTCATTTCAGCTTTCGTTCATTTATTACTATTGCTTTTCCATTGTTGCTCACTTTCACTTGCTCGTGTTCTTTTCACTTTTCTGCTCTACTGCCTTCACACATTCTTTCGTTCCTTCTCACAAAGATGCCAGAAAGGGAAGGATTTCTAAATAGGTAGCGCTGATGCCGAAGTTGCTTATATCATTGTACGGTACCTGTTCGGTGCTTTCAAGGTAGATATTTCTTTTTTTCAGATCCTGAATTTCCAAACTTAAAGCCTAAACAATGACAAATGTTAACATTAGAGAACAAAAACAACCGGGCCAATAGATCAAAAGTTTTGTTTCCATTTTGTAACAACACAAACCAAGCCTGATAGAAACTGACAATGCAAACATGTCAAGAGAATAAATTCAGATACCTGAATGGTCTCCTCTGTGTCTGCAGTTTTAAGGATTTCAGCTTGTAGGAGCTCTTCTGTCAATTTAACCTTTCCATCTTTCTCATGGGTTCTTCGATAAAGAGACTAGTGTTAATTTGAGACAGAACATATTGATAGTATAATCATGATAATTTTATTTTAAACTTTATTTATTGGTTCAAGCAAGTATAGTATAATATTCTTCATTAGTATCGTGTAGACAAAGGACAGAGATGCTATGATTAACAGAGCATGCAACACAGAAATAAAATATAAAAAAGGCGTTCCAACGAAAAAACAAAAACAGGGCATACTAGAGTCCTTGGGTCAGTGGCTAGAGCGGGGGGAGGGGGCGGGGGGGCAGTTCACATCCATGATGCATCCATAACCTCGGGCCACCAAATAAATGAACCATTTCGGGCAAGTGGGGGAGGGTCCTCAAGGGTGTCATAATAGCATGCAAGTCCACATAAGTACATCGACAGCAAGAAATAACATACTGCCTTAATGTTCACAGGGTTTGTCAACTGAGTAAAACACCAGGGTATAATGATAATTAGTACGACATACATTACTCACCGTAATAGCATTTCTGATGATTGTATCTGCTTAGATTCAAATGCTGTGCATATGGTCCGACATCCAGTGGTAACCGCAGAGTATTGCATCTTGTCTTTTGAGGATCGAAAGGGGACGTCGGCATCCACGCACCGAGGTCCCTCCGATTGTATTTTTCTGTCGTGAGTGAGTACATAAAAGAGTGAAATTAGTAAGACGTCCATGTTCCTTCCACCCGAGCAGGAGGAGGGGTGGGCGCATGTGAATCGAAGCAGATACAATCATCAGAAATGCTATTACGGTGAGTAATGTATGTCTTCTGATGCTTGTTAATCTGCTTAGAATCACATGCTGTGCATAAACTAGCGAGCAGTACCCGGAGTTGGAGGTGGGTTGTGAGAAGGAACAGTAGTGAAAAGATGTCTTAGTACTACTTGTCCCACCTGAAAATCAGACCTAGAATGAGTGTCTAGGCAATATTGTTTTGTAGAGGTGTGTACAAAACTCCAGGTTGCCGCTTTGCAAATGGACTCTAGAGGAACATTTGTAATGAATGCTAAGGAAGCCTCAAAGCTCCAAGTAGAATGTGCTCTATGCTTGAAGGGAAGTTCTCTCTTCGCAAGTGTGTAACAAAGTGTGATGCATTTGACTATCCACCTTGAGATTGCTGACAGGATCCCATTCTCTGCCGGCCGTCACTGAAACGAAAAATTGGTTCGTCTTTCTCAGTAGTCTAGTTCTTTCCTAGTAAAACATGACTGCCCTGCGCACATCTAACGTGTGTAGGCTTCTTTCAGCCATGTTAGAGGGGTTCTGGAAGAAAGTGGGCAGTTCTATTGACTGGTTCACGTGGAACTTGGAAATAAATGTAGGAGCAAATCGAGGGTGAGTGCGCAGAACCACCTTATCTCTGTGAACAGTAACAAATCGGTCTAGTACCAAAAGGGCCTGTAGTTCACTAACCCTTCTTATAGAAGTGATAGCCACTAGGAAGGCTGTCTTATAGGTAAGGTATTAAGACTTGCCTTGTGCATAGGCTCAAAGGGGGACCCCATGAGTCTAGTCAAAACCACATTTAAGTCCCATCTGGGAACTGGGTTTCAAATGGGGGGATGAATCCTCTTAACCCCTTCCATGAAAGCCTTGATAACTGGTATTTTCCACCACAACACATTTTGTTGTGACGTAGTGTAGGCTGAGAGAGCAGCTAAGTGCACCTTCAGGCATTAAAAACCAGGCTTGAATCTAGTGATTGAGTCAGGTACAATACAATGTGAGTAGGAGAGCAGTCAATGGGATTGACACCCTTGGCATTACACCAGTTAACGAAGTGCTTCCGTCTACTGGAATAGCAATATCGGGTGTTGGGTTTCCTCACTTCCCTGAATATGTCCATACATGTCTGAGGGAGTTGAAGGTGTCTGAACTCCATGGCCTCAGGAGCCAGGTCGCTAAATCCAGAGTTTGCGGACATGGGTGCAGTGTTCCCTCCCCCCCTGTCCTGAGATAACATGTTGTATGGCAGGTCAGCTTCATAGGAGGGGAGAGGGACATCTCCATCAGATGAGAGAACCAGGGTTGGCGGGCCCACATGGGGGCACCAATATCATGGTGACTGGTTCCTGGTTCATCTTTTACACAATCTTGTTGAGTAAGGGAGTCAGGCGGTGGGGAGGAGGGAAAGCGTAAACAAATCTCCATGACCATGCTATATAGAACCCGTTCCTGTTGGAGCGGTTCTGTGGGTCCTGGGAGGCGTAATCTTGGCATTGAGCATTCTCCAGAGTTGCGAACAAGTCAATCTCTGGGAAGCCCCATTCTGCGAAAACGTTGGAAACTATGTCTTCGTGTAGTCGCCATTCGTACTCTACGGGCAGTAGGAAATCCTTGCTGAGCATGTCTGCCAGAATATTGAGTTCCCCTGGAACGTGTTGGGACAACAGGAACAACCTGTGTTTGAGAGCCCATATCCAAATCTTTTGGAACAGCTTGGATAGCCCTGGAGAGTATGTGCGTCCTTGTTTGATCAGGTAGTACATGGCCGTGGTGCTGTCTGTCAAGATCAGGACTGTCTTGTTTGAAAGGCTTTCAGTGCTTTGAATACCGCTAATGGCTCCAACAGATTAATGTGGTTGGACGCTACTTGTGGGGATCACACGCTGTGCACCGTCTGCTGAAGCAGGTGAGCTCCCCACCCTGTGAGAGACTCGTCGGTCGTGAGAGTGGCTTCTACTGCGGGGGTGGTGAAGGTCTTCCCCTTCAAGAGGCTTTCCCTCGACCACCAGAGCAGAGAGAGAACAAGGGCTGGCAAGACAACTACCAAATCTTCCCATTGTCCGCTGGCCTGACACCACTGGCTGTTGAGCCACTCTTGCATGGGGCACATGCGCAGACACGCGTGAAGATTGTTAGGCAGAATCCTGTGCAGTGACCTTAGGGACCACTACACACAATTAAGACTACAAGTGGTAATACAAGTTAACCTTTGGTACACGCCTGTATTACACTGTTAAAGTGGTAGCAGTAGCGGAGCAGCCAGACTTATCTCAAGAGCAAATGAGCAGTAGTAGAAATTACACGAAGGACCACAATTACTGTGATTCAAGCAAACACTGATTCAAGGTTTTTGGTTGAAAAGTAAAAGTACATTTATTTCTAGACCATCTGTTTGCAAAACACTTCACTTCTATTAAATTAAAACCACACGTAAAATACACTACATACAACCAATTCTCTTCGTGCAGAACAACTCAAGGTAAGTACCTTATGATTTAACAGGCCGGTGTTATGAATCAAAAGGCGTTACCGGGAATACATATGCGATCACTTTTTGACAGTGATGACAGTTCGGTCTTACTAAAGATAAGCGTATCCGTGGGAAGAAATTTTACCGGAGTTAAAACACAATTAGCACCTGAGTTAACAAAAGAGAGTTGGGGACAAAAATCATAGGCAATACTTTTCTCAAGGCAAACAGAATCAGAGAACACTTTCTGACAAGAAGATAAAAGTCAATAGGCCTGCGCCAGTGTCAAGTGGAACCGGGTTCCTGTTGTCGAGGATCACACAGTCAGTTCACGATTGAAGATTGCCATGAGTACTTGGATAGTGTCAACAGAGGAAGCAAAAGTTATAAGAGGGAAGGAAGGAAGACAAGGGCAAACCTTGGATGAGGAGAAAAGGGTTCACCCTAGTTCCTGGAAGCTGGACACAGTACCTCATTCTTTGAAGAAGCTGGTGCTACGGCAGTTGTTCCTGGTAGTTTCCTGCAGACTCACGGTTCCTTGAGCTTCAGTCGTGGGGACAATAAGGAGGACGTCTGGAGTGATCTGCACTACCCAGGGATGAGGCCAGCAGAAGCGACGGTGAATAATAGGTGCACTCCTTAAAAACAGGAGAGGCTCTACAGATGCTATTCGGACCACTACAGCAGTGTGCAGCGATTTAAACCACGAAGAGGATCCTCTGGCTGTGGAAGATGAGCTAGTTGATCCCACCAAGCTCAAGGGGAGAAGACTCCGGACTGCATCTTCTCTTGTCGTTGAAGGGTAGATCGCTCAGGACTGCAGCAGGGCTTCTCCTGGACTCGGTAGTTGCAGCAGCCGTCTTCTCCGCTTCTCTTCGGCTGCTTGCAGTTCCAGTGGCGACTGACTACCAGCCCAAGAGTCCTGCCTTTTATGCGAAAATCCCCCTGTTAGGGAGAATTCTCGGTTTAGGCTGAATTTCCTAACCTAGTGAGTCCCCCAGCAGCTTTGCTGGATTTTTGGGGTTTATTTTTTTCTCCTGCCAAGAGTGAGACTCTTTTACCCTCACTCTTGGGCATGATTTGAGTGTGTTTCTTTGAATCTAGATGTGTTTAATGGGCTATGGGGTCTTTTACTCCATAGGGCTTCATGTGTTTTTGTGATGTGTTACCCAGCAACCTCAGTGCAGTGACACAGGGGTGTCATAGTGACCCCCCAGTATAGACTCCATACCCTGGGACTGACTACTGTCTCCCAGGGCATGTAAAGTCACCATTGACTTTACTAGTCTTAAATTCTGAACAGAACCAGTACAAACCATCTTATTGTCGACGTACTGGCTGGGGCAATTCAATTGCCCCGGGGTCTGTTAGTCGAGGGGGCACGTCTCCGTCCCCCCTGATCGAGTTTTGGCTGGTGGCAGTGGATACTACTTTTTATATTCAACCGCAAATATTTACCTATGGGATTTCCCATTGTTTTAGGCTACTATCTTTATTTAATTATTTACGGTAGCCTCGAACATACCGCCGGTTTATTTAATTAATATTAATTCTCCGGTTGGTATTTTTTGCCAAAACTTGATTCTAAAATGGCGTTTGTGTTCTCTTCTGTGACTCCAACCCAAGTCGAGCCCTTTGTTCCACTTTTTGGCGGGCTTCTTCACAGAAGCCCTCCAAAGTGGTGCCACTCTGTCTGGGGTACTTAGGAGGGGTGGAGGGAAATTTAGGCACCCTGGACTGAGTTGCCTAGGCAACTCAAGTCGCACTCCATCCTGATTGGCCCAAGTGGTGAGCCGACCGGCTCACCACTTAGCATGTTTGAGTGACAGCTAGGCTGAGTGAATGGGGGTTTGCTGCATAAAAGCAGGGCTTTGGGCACTGGAACTTCAGAAGTCGCCACAAGACCTAAGAATCCGACGAGGGAGAAGCTGAGCCGACCTGCCACGACACCACGACCGGTGGAGCCCTGCTGGACCGTCTCACCACTTTTTCCCAACGACAGAGATCTCCCGCCGGAGAGTCTTCTTCCTTTAACTGGTGGGGGATAACCAGTTTCACCGTCTTTTCGCTTTCCCGACGCATATCGTGGCGCCTTGCCCGTGCCAAGCACCCCGGCAACCGGGATACCACGTTTTACCACGACCGCGAAACCAAGGTACCACCTTTAACCGGAAAACTCTGCGGCTGGTTTCTGCCCTGGTAGTGCAACAACCTTCATCTTTCCTCCAAGTCGAGATCTTCTTTTCCCCTGGACGACGACGCAACTTGCACCCACTACCAGGAACAACTGCCACCGTTGGAGGATCCTTCCCACTTAAGGTACCGTGTCCCGCCTGGCTTCCCTTGCTACCGACTGTACGGGGTAGATTTAGCCCCCGGCTTTCGAACTTGGGTTAGCCTGGGACACCTTGGCTAAACTTTTCTAAGCCTCTCTAAACGCTTTTCTGAACCCTCTGCAAGACTTTCTAAGCCTAGTGTAACTGTGTGATCTTGGGCGCATTTGTGCTCTACTCTCTCTAAGAGTGGGCCCAGCCTTTGGACTTTGGCTCACAAGTGACTTTTTGCTCTCTGCCTTGCTAACAGTGTTCTGGAATCGTAGAGTGGTGTACCTCTTCTTATTCTGTCTTTTTCCCTCCCTTTTTCACAAACTTATTAGAGTGCAATCTAGTTAAGCGCTCACCTCTGTATGAAAATAAGTGGTGTTTTACTGTGGTTTTCTAATAGGGAAAAAGGGGTGTATATATCATAATAGTAACTGTGTTTAGAATATTTTACAATAAGAGTGCTGGAGTGTTTCAACTGTGTGTTTTTAAATAAATAATTATATACTTTGATACCAAAGCTCTGGTCAGTTTTTGCTTGTATTATTGTATTTGAGTGCCTATTGAGTATACTTTGCATACTGCCTAACTCTTCTTGAGGGAAGTCTGACTGCTCAGCCACAGCTACCAGGTAAATCTGGGTGGTACAGACTGCTACCAAGTGGGTTTACTGCCAACACCTGTAGTCTTAAATCTTTTGCAGTGGTCCCTAAGGGAACTGCACAGGTTTCTGCCTAACACCCCCATTCACACCGCCTGGCTGTCAATCACACCGCAGGGGCGTTGTACGGCCTGGACAACCACCTTAGCCAATCATGCCAAAGTGCGACTTGGGTTTCCAAGGATACTCTGTGCAGGGGGTGACTAGACCCCTCCCTCACATACAGCCCACCTAGATACCCAGACGCCAAGAGGAGGGCTTCTTGGAAGAAGCCCGCCAAAAGACGGTGAACAAAAGAGGCAAACCTGGTTTGCCGCGCAAAGTAAAACACAAGAAGGACATTACCAAAAAGAAATGGCGAATAACCCCGATCTGAGCCAAAAGTAAGTGTATTTGGTCAAGCGGGTTTATGTTCGAGGCTACTATGATAGCCTGGAACAGTACCACGTTTATATAATATAATCGCAGTAGAAAAGTTAGGGTAGATACCACTGCCACCAGCCAAGTCTAAATGTTAAAAGAGCTAAACAAAGCTCAGAGGCACAGACAATAAGGGATAGGAATTAACCCTTTCCAGTACTCCACGTAAGATGGGGTGTACTGGGTCTGTAGTTTTAAAATGACTATGCAAAGTAAATGGCAACTTTACCTGTTTTCTGGGGGACAGTAGTCAGCCCCAGAAAATGGAGTCCGGGGGAAGTCTCAAAGACAACCCTGTGTTACTGCACGAAAGGTGCTGTGTAACACATGAAAAGTGGGGTTCATGGAGTGGGGTCCTCCAGAGCCCACTATCACACAAACAGTAAAAATACACATGGCAAAACACATAAGAGTGGGAAAAAGGCTCACACTCTTACCAAGTGGAAAAATAAACTCCAGAAATCCAGCAAAGCTGCTGGGGGACTCACTAGGTAAGGGAAATTAGCCATAGAATGAGAATTCTCCCTAACACCGGTGCCGAGGCAATGCCGAAGGGGAGTACTTTGAACTGATAGTGCTTGTCCTCTATCATGAACCTTAGGTATTTTCCGTGCTTTGGCAACATTGAAATATGAAAGTATGCATCTTTCATGTCCAGTGTTGCCATGTAATCCCCCCTGTTTCAACAGCGGGATTACTTCCTGTAAAGTGACCATACAAAACTTCTGAGGTTTGACAAACTTGTTCCCTGGGCGCAAGTCTAGCACAGGGCACATGGTGAGATCATTTTTGGGTACAAGGAAATTCACTGAATAAATACCTTTGTTTACCTGTAGACTAGGGACAACGTCTATGGCTTTCTTTCCTAGAAGGGTCTCCACCTCTTGCAGCAGGATCCGCAGGTGGTCTGGAATCAGGAGTCTGGATTTTGGCGGTTTGAATTGGGGGTGGTCAGGCAAATTCTATGCAGTACCCGTGGGTGACCGTCTTGAGTACCCACTGGTCTGTTATTCCCTCCCATGCAGTAAGGAAAGATGTTATACGCCCCCCCGACCGGGGTGGCATGGAAGGGGACCTGGATCCGAAGGTCATTTCTGATAAGAGGCCGGGGCGCCTCTGGGTTGGAACCTCGTCCTCTACCTTTCCCACGCCGCTTCCTCTGGGTGGATAAGGGGTGGAGGTATTAGACCCTTGCCCCGAATTCCAGTTGTTTCCTTTATTATACTGGTTCTGGGAAAAACGAGATTGCCCACGAAAGGACCAGCGGGAGCCGCTTCCTCTCTGAGAAGAGGGTTTCTGGGTAATCTGTTGAAGGGACTTGAGTATTTCATGTTCTTTCTTGGCTGTTCCCAGTGCATCGCCCACTGCCTTGCCAAACAGGTTGGTCTCCTCAACGGGTTTATCAGGGCTGCTTGGGTCTCTGGCTTGAAACCGGAGTTCCTCAGCCATGCATGTCACTTGGCAAGGTACTTTGTGCCAGGGTTCTTCTCGCTGTCTCTGCAGCATCCAGAGTGTTCTTGAGCACATTCTGGTTGACTTGCTTGCCTTCCGAAACGAGCAACTTGGTCCGTGTAGGTTCTAGCACTTCCTGAAGGCCTTCTTGCAGAAGGTTCTGCTGGACGTCTGCATAGCTGCCCAATCGCGTGTTGTTAGCTATTCGTGTGGAAAACGCAGTACAATTAAAATATACAAAATAAATACAGTGGAGGAAGAAACGGACAAACCTACTATGCCTTGTGAGTAGTGAGAACGTGCAAGTGCAGCAAGGAAGAGGGCAGTGGCATAGGTGCTGGGGTGTCTGTGCTCGTGGGTGAACCACAGATGAGGTGCAAGGCATGGTAAGTGCTATGCAGCCAGGAACAGCGTTGGGTGGAAAAGTGCGAGTCTCCAGTGCAGAGGGAGTGTCAGTGCAAATGCTGAAGGTAGACAGAAGCTGGGGAAATTGGGTGTGAGTGGTTGGGGGCCCAGAGGATACATAAGGGTCCAAGTCACCAATCACAGCAACTGTAAGATTATCAGAGGAGGGAAGAAGGGAAGCAGGAGGAAAAGAGGAATGTCTTGAGGTGCTTTTGGAACTTAAGAAGGTTCCTGCTCAAGGGTTCTACGTTATTTCGCCATGGTATTTTTCATCGCAGGTTTTTTCATCGCCATTTTTTTTTTAAAAAACTCGTTTTTTTGGGGGGGGGTGGGGGTTGGAGGGGGGTTACACCCCCAAACCCCCCCTTTTTTTGTTATTCCCTTACACCCACAACCATATATAAAAAAATTTAACCGCCCCCAAAAAAACCAAAAAACGATGAGTTTTTTTCAAAATAATAACGGCGATGAAAAAACACGCGATGAAAAATACTGCGGTGAAATGCGTGTATACCCTGCTCAAGATGCAGAGGGAGGGGATGTTCCATAGGAGGGATCCAGTTTAGGCAAGCGAACAACCTCCTGCTCCCCGTCTAGCAAACACACAGAGAGTTGGTGACAGAGGAACGTAGAGGTCTAGGAGAAGAGTATTTTGTGAGAGAGAGTTGCAGATAGTTTGGTCCCCGGCCCCAGACAGCCTTGTGGGTGATGCAGATGGATTTGAATTTGATCCGTACAGCAACCTGGAGCCAGTGGAGAATTTTTAGGGCAAAATAGATGCTGTCCCTGGGCTTAAGGCCAAGGATAAATCTCGCTGCTCTATGCTGGATTAGCTGAAGGGGTCACAGAGTGGAAGAAGGTATATTGAAATGGAGGAGGATATTGCAATAGTCAAGCCTAGAGATAACCAGGCTCAGGAAACATTGAGCTTCTGGGGGAAAGTGAGAAAAGAGAGAATTCCTTTGAGAAGGAAGAGTTGAAAGTGGGACTTCTTAGCAATGTCCCAAGTGGGAGGGAGGAAGGAGAGGAGTCAAAAGACGGCTCCAGGGTTTCTGGTTTCTATGGGATGTTTCAATGACACAATAATTCTTTCAATCTGCTAAACTGAACCCTTCCAGAATAAAGGGCAGGAAAATCATGGAAAAGGAAAGGTGCAAGTCAATATAACTGACTTCAATCTGCTACCGGTAATCTCCCAAATTATCTGAAATTTCAATAGCTCAAGTACATTGATACTCCCATGAAAATCAGATCTGCTAAACAAAGGAAGTGTTTGAGGGTTCTACCCTGATGGGCCTGCCCACAATCACCCACATGCCAACAGTGGTTAGGCCACACAGTACCTAACAAACACAGCAGGAAATGTGCACATGCACAAACAGAAAAATGTTTCTCATAGGTTCAGATTTAAATGTACAGCTGACGTAATCGGTTAACGCTGACCAAGAAATACAAGGGGTCACGTCCAAAAGCGGCATACATAAAATAGCATTATAGGTTGATGATGTGGTGTTGTTCCTACAAAACACATCACTCATATTACATTCATATCTTGTAAATCTACAGACAACAAACCATAACATATCAATTGAATCAATACGGAAACACATACCATATTATGTGTAGAAAACATCCATGCGCATAGGGAAAGAAAAACAAAATAAATGCACTGAATTAGTTAGCTAACAGTATGATGTATTATGTCCGGAGGTTTGTAATTAAATAGCTTGTCCTACCTGAGTCATGTTAAATTTGTGTCTATGTACGTGCCTGTACACAGATGTATCTACAAAATAGAAAAATAAGGTGTCACGCTGCTTCCAGTGTAAAAGAAGTCAGCACATTGGATCTACTGTGTGAGCCTTTCTTACCGATCAGCTTGTGCTCGCGAGTCGTGTGAGCCGCTGGAAAGCGCGCTCGCGGCGGGTTCACTTTCCTTTTGTATGTAACCATGGAGACGGTACGAGGCGTCGTGGTCCAGCTGGAGCATGTGCGCCTCGCGCCCCACCCCCGGGCGCGAGCCCTGGGGCGGGGATGTCACCATGGAAACTAACGCCTTTAGCAGGAATGAGTGTACTCGTATTCAAGAAAAGTTAAAGAGCGTACGTTTGATGTAAAATGTATATATCAGAAAAATATGCGGTATCATGGGAGGATGTTAGTGTGATTGAATTGTGCTTGGGGAACAAAGCAAGTTTCACCGCTTATCTGTGGATACGGTGGAGTGTGCATAGGACCCCTCCCTATTCTCTGATCGGAAAAAGGTCTGTTAAGAATGTCACAAAACTTATAAACTCAGGATCGCTCAGCGCGATTTCAATTCCGCTGGAGGTTTAAAGGTGTCTTACCATAGGACCAGGACTGTGGAAGTAAAGAGCGGTAAATGTTATATAGTTAATTATGCATGGTATGTACAAAAGCTATGTGTTCGTCACAATTGAAAATAAAGCCAAAACAGGCCACCGGGTAGAGCACCCTTGGGTCCTAGTTGTGTAGTAAGAATATCACAAATAACAAATATCCAAAAATTATGTTGTGCGACTTACACCCATCAAACATTACAATGTAACAAGCATTACAAAAAGCACATGAAATTAATTTCTTCGTTGAGCCCCCTTGGAGTCAAGGAGCTCAGGCGGTCGATCCAGAAGGATTCTCTTTGGTCCATCTTTTTCTGAAAATTCTCGTGGATCTCTCTTTTGGTTACCACTTCCAAAATCACAAATCGGATCTGAGCCAGGTTATGTTTTCTGTCATCCCAATGTCTGGCCACAGCTGAATTGGAGTTATTGTTCCTTATACAGGACCTGTGCTCATTCCATCTTGTTTTAGCTACCCTTAGGGTCTGGCCCACATAGTATAACCCACATGGGCACTTTATACCATAAATCACATTGTAAGAGTCACATGTTGCAAAACTCTTGAGTCTGATTGTCTCCCCCGTATGCGGGTGCTTCACTGATTCACCTTTCATAACATATTCGCAGTTGCTACAGTTCAAACAAGGGAATGTCCCAATCCTTTCTGTGATTTTCTTCTTGAGTGCTGGTCTAGTTTGGACCAGCCTGTCTAAGATTCTGACTCCGCTGATAGGCGAATGTGGGAACTTCTTTAAACAAATGTTCTACTCGTTGATCACATAGTAGTGTGTTCCAATGCTTTTTGATGATACACTTAATGCGATTGCTCTGTCGCGAGTATTTAGACACAAAGACCAGTGGTGGAACCTCGTCTTGTTTAGTCTTCACTCTCAATAGGTCTTCTCTGTTCTGGGTAGCTACACATGATTGTGCTGCATTTACTTCTTCCTCCGAGTATCCTCTATCCAGAAACTTCTTGCCCATTTCTCTGATAGCAATATTGTAGTCCTCTGGATCGCTTACCAATTTCTTTACTCTAAGCATTTGGCTATACGGGAGGTTTTTAATGAGACTTGGTTAGTGGAAGCTGAGTCGTTGTAGCAAGTTATTACGGTCTGTTGGTTTGCGAAAGATGGTGGTCTGGTATCCCATATTGGTAATCTTAATATCTACATCCAGAAAATAAATATTTACTTTTGAGTATTCATACGTAAATTGAATTCTTGCATCTATACTGTTCAGATATTCGAAAAAATTGAGTAATTCTCCCTCTGTGTCTTTCCATACTCCAAAAATATCGTCGATGTACCTGATCCATAAGCACAACTTTGGGTGCCATTGTTCGTTCTGTAATATGTGTTCTGACTCAAATTTGTGCATGAATGAGTTTGCATAAGAAGGAGCCATAGTGGCCCCCACTAATTTCATGTGCTTTTTGTAATGCTTTTTACATTGTAATGTTTGATGGGGTAAGTCGCACAACATAATTTTTGGATATTTGTTATTTGTGATATTCTTACTACACAACTAGGACCCAAGGGTGCTCTACCAGGTGGTCTGTTTTGGCTTTATTTTCAATTGTGACCAACACATAGCTTTTGTACATACCATGCATAATTAACTATATAACATTTACCACTCTTTACTTCCACAGTCCTGGTCCTATGGTAAGACACCTTTAAACCTCCAGCGTAATTGAAAGCGCGCTGAGCGATCCTGAGTTTATAAGTTTTGTGACATTCTTAACAGACCTTTTTCCGATCAGAGAATAGGGAGAGGTCCTATGCACACTCCACCATATCCACAGATACTCAAGTGGTGAAACGTGCTTAGTTCCCCGAGCACAATTCAATCACACTAACATCCTCCCATGATACCGCATATTTTTCTGATATATACATTTTACATCATACGTACGCTCTTTAACTTTTCTTGAATACGAGTACATTCATTCCTGCTAAAGGCGTTCGTTTCCATGGTGACATCCCCGCCCCAGGGCCCGCGCCCGGGGGTGGGGCGCGAGGCGTACGTGCTCCACCTGGACCACGACGCCTCGTACCGTCGCCATGGTTACATACAAAAGTAAAGTGAACCCGCCGCGAGCGCGCTTTCCAGCGGCTCACTCGGCTCACACGACTCGCGAGCACAAGCTGATCGGTAAGAATGGCTCGCACAATAGATCCAATGTGCTGACTTCTTTTACACTGGAAGCAGTGTGACACCTTATTTTTCTATTTTGTAGATACATCTGTGTACAGGCAGGTACATAGACAAGAATTTAACATGACTCAGGTAGGACAAGCTAATTACAAACCCCCGACATAATACATCATACTGCTAGCTAACTAATTCAGTGCATTTATTTGGTTTTTCTTTCCCTATGCACATGGATGTTTTCTACACATGATATGGTATGTGTTTCCGTATTGATTCAATTGAAATGTTATGGTTTGTTGTCTGTAGATTTACAAGATATGAATATAATATGAGTGATGTGGTACTGATTTTGCCTTAATACCGCCCTGAAGAAGGTTTAAACCGAAATGCATTGCCACTAGTGTATTATAGGCAATCCAAGATGGAAACTCATTTATCGATGTGCAAGATTATGTCATTTTAAGGAAAACTCCAGGAATGTGAATTAAACATATCCTGCTATAAAACATATACTTTTTGAATTAATTATTTAATTTTGATCAAGACTGTTAGGCGTACTTTATCTTTTACAAATCAGCAGCAACCACATGGGGCTAACTGAGAAGCGCCATTCGTAGCAAAGTAGAGTTACTTTGTTTTTGGATACTTCAAGTTTTGACTGGTCCTAGTGCTATGGGATCATTATGGACTGGCAGCTTTAGGCAAAAACGTTTTGAGTATTTAATTTGACTCACCTAAAGAATCCTACTACTTAAAGATTGAATAAAAGTAGTGCCCTCCTCTCCCTCCATACGTTCCTACGAAACACGACACTCACCCTCGAGGGTTACGTTCCTCTTAAATAAATTCATGAGGGTCTCGGGGTTTCACATTAACCATACTAAATCTAAGGTGCTCAATATCGCAGAGGATCCTGGACAGGTGGAGTAAACTCTATCCACTAACATGGGAACAGAAAGCAATAGAATATCTGGGGGGTAAAACTAACGCCCACATACGATGGTCTAAACGGGGCTAATATCCCGGGACGACTGAAAGCTTTATTGGAGGACCGGAAAAAAGGTGGGATATGCGAGAACGTTCATGGTTTGCACGTATAACGGCCATGAAAATGACTGATGAATATATTCCTATATATAGTAAGCTCACTTCGGATTCAGATAACGAACCTACCCATTAAAAACTTAGAGTGAGATCTTGTGTTTCATTTGGGAGAGGGGGAGAAACCTAGGGTGCCCCGAAGGGTTCCGTTTCGCCTGCTGGCACTGGGGGGGGGGGGGGTGGGAAGCGCAGTTCCGGAGGAGATGAGGTGTTATCTGGTGGCTGTGCAGGTAGCCCCGGTGCTACAAAGAGCCCCACGTGATGGCTCGAATGGGTGGAGCGACTTGGAGAGAGAGATGTATCAGACATCCCCTTGGAGAACCTGGGCTTCCTAAGACACTTGCTTAGGGGAGCCGGGAATACCTTATTAGACACCACAAAAGCCACTCTCTCTTACTGGGATAAAGCATTGCAGAGTAAGAAAATACAACCAGGTTGGGGTTCACTCACACTGATGAGCAATAATCTGGCCTTCACACCCGGGAGACATCCAAGGTTCTGGATACACTGGACGGGTGAAACACTACTTACATTATGTGATTTCTAATCAGGGGGGAATCCATTAACATTTGAAGCGTGCAAAGCCAAATTCCAAGTTCCCGGAGAAGGACGATTCTATTATGTTCAAATTAGACACTGGGTCTCGAACAGAGTGATTAGAGAAGCAGCCAATAGATCACATGTGGGACTGGAGGGGGTATAAAAAAGGGGGTTTCAAGATTATACCGCCTGCTGGATTGTGCTGCCTTGGGGGACATTCTGCCGTACATGAAAAAATGGAAACAAGATCTTGGGGAACCAATAATAGAGGAAATGTGGGGACAGATTTGGAGTAGCGCACTTAGAAATTCCAATTGTGTGTCAATTTAAGAATCAGCGTATAAGATATGCTTCAGGTGGTACATGACTCCACATCACCTACACTCCATTAACCCAGACTACTCTCCTTTATGTTGGTGAAAATGCAGCCAAACTGTGGCCTTGGAGCATATGTGGTGGTCCTGCCCCAAAGCAAACATCTTCTGGAAAGAAATCTTGAGCCATATCAAAGATACAACAAATGTTCAATTGCCCCTCAATCCAGCGGTGGCATTACTTGGGACCACAGTGGAAGGTGTTTACGATGCTTCTGGAACCTGCGCTGCATCATCACTCACATGTTGGCCACGGCAAGGATCCCTTTGGCCCACTCCTGGAAAAATAAACAAGGCCCCGTTGTGGCTATGTGAAGGGTAAGATTGTGGGGAGTGATGGCAATGGAGAAAGTCGCTGCACTAACTGGTGACACATATCAAAGGTTTATGGCAATTTGGCTCCTATTCCACAAATTTGTGGTCGATAAAGAACTGAACTACTTTAGACCTATGATGCTCTGTAAATTCTCTGTAGTCTGAAATCAGCCCGAACTCAATGACATTGGTCCGGTCATGGCAAGGGGATCTGGAACTGAATTATAATGGAGGGAACCCTAGACGGAGAAGTGGGTTAGGGTGAAGATGGGGAGAAGGGGGTTGGGCTGGGGTATATTAAGTTAAATGGTAAAATGTAATTAACATTGATGTCTGCATGCTAAAAGGATGGGAGCCAAAAAAGGCTAGTCCTATCAGGATGATGTATGCTCCAAATATTCTTCTGTGGTTCATTGTTCACTAAATAAAGTTTACAAAAAAGAAAGTAATCTTTGTTTCCCTAGTATCATCAAAACGAGGGCAATGATCCGAGGGGGTCAAACCCAAGCATTTTGTGCAAGTCGTTAGCTGTAATATTCCACATCTGGATTTAGCAAAAAGTACACACGCCATTCTTGGTCTGGAATGTTCTAAATACTCTTCAAACCCCAAGAATGATTTACAATCCCAAATATTGGGGAACCTCATCTTCCTATTTTTTTTACTAATGATGAAAGACATTGGCTGCACACATTTGCCTTAGTATATCTTCCCCAAAACATGAGTGTAGCTACTCCAATGAAATCTTGTGTGTCCCTACTGAGGATTCTAACATCTCCCAGGAGAAAAGGGAAATACTTAAAAGGCGATAGAGAAGAATTTAGACGCTCAATGGTCGTCTTTTAGTCTTCCTGAAGTGTTTCTTCCTTCGAGATTGAGGCCCTGCCTCTTTTGCCTTATTTGGAGTAATACGGTCTGCCTCATCTAGACTCAAGTGAGGGTTGAGATACAGGGTACAGGAGAGGGTGTTGACTAGAAGCCTGAACTCTACATGTGATATTAATTCTCTTGTCTTACCCTAACAGGATCAACCCATCCGAAGTGCACAGCTTCCCTTTGCATCTACCTTGCCCCTCTGGCCCAACAGATCGCCTCCTTCTCTCCTCACTTCCAGTGTTACGCAGACGATACGCAGCTCTCCTCCAACTTCCCTCTACTTCCTCCTCTCTCATCCCTGACTGCTATTCAGGCACGGTGTGTCAATGATCTCTGCCTTACCGAACAATTGTAAAACATCAGAAGTGGCACTCGTGTATTAGAGAAAGTGGATCCCTAGTCATTTCTGAATACCAAACTAAGGAAAAGCAGCAAAAGCCTAATATTTCAAAGTCAAATAACTGTTACCTAGGTAGGAACGCTGTCATCAAAATGACCATTTTGCCCAAGCTCCTGTATGCGTTTCTTAACGTGCCTATAAAGGTATCCAAAAAACATTTTTGAGTTCTCTGTTCGCTGGTGTTAAAATGTATCTGGGCTGGTAAAAAGGCTTGTCTCTCTTGGGATAAGCTCATTGCGCCGGTTCGGGAGGGCGGCCTAGCATTGCCAGATTTGGAATTATACTATATGGTAGCGCAGGCTAGTTTACTCCGTTATTGGTATGGGATGGCGGCAGAGCGTCGGCATGTGGAGATAGAGAGGTCAACTGCATCACCAGCACTGTTGCGGTCGGTCATTCTGACCGCTCCGAGCCGCTCGCAGATACTGCAGAATTTGGTGGAGCTGACATGCAGGGCCTAGTCTCTCCTGGAGCATGTGTCCGCAGGTGGCATCCTCTACTCGGCAGAGCTCCCATCTATATTTATCCCAGGCGTTCCCCTGACAAGTGAGGCACGATACGTGGCGATGGTAAAGAGGTTGGGTGTTACTAAATTTGGGGATTTGTTCTCGAGTGGAAGGTTTATCTCAATTGAGCAAGTGAGGGGAAAAGGGGGCCCTCTCAGGATTAGATATGTTTTTGTACTATAGGCTGCGGGTGTCGCTACAGCGGCTGTTCCCATCCTTTCCCGACTCACCCCCAGTGGCTGTGATGCTTGATAAAATGATAAGGGGAGGTACGGGGCAGCGTGTCCTCTCGGAATTGTATGCAATGGCCCTGAGGAGCAGATCTGGTGCTGTGACGTTATCCCGAGAATTGTGGGAGAAGACTTTGGGTTCGGAAATATCGGCAGTTACTTGGGATTATTGTTGTCAAATGACCAGGAAGGGGGCTGTCAATACAAATTTAAATCTGTTTCACTTTAAGTTTATGCATCAATGCACCTACACCCCGGTTCAGCTGAAGGAGTATTTCCCTCAAAGGTCGGGGGTCTGTATTAGATACGGGCGAGAGGCGGCAGGGTTCCTTCATGTGGCTTGGGAATGAGGGGAGCTGGAGCACTTCTGGGGCAGGTGTTTGTGGTTATCAGTGACATTGTGGGGCAACAGCTCCCACTGGATCCCGTTATGGCTCTATTGGGGTATACCAAGCAAATACCTAGAGAGAACAGGGAGTTGATAGGCCTCCTCCTGTTCCTGGCTAAACGCCGAGTGGCTATGGGATGGGGTAGGAAACAAAGCCCGACAGTCGCCCAATGGACTGAAGACATTTCATATTGTAATGATATGGAGACTAGGTGGGGCACAATGAAGGGGAAGAGCTGGGGAGACAGGTAGATGTGGGACGCATATACGCTATATCTCCTCAAGCAGCCAAGTGGAGGGGGTACCGGATCCCCATCACCACAGAAGTGTCTGTCTCCGCCTGTCCAGTAGGAAGCGCTCACCTATTGACCTGTGTTCTATTCACGGACCAAAGTACACATGGTTGTGGGACAACACTGGCGTCTGGATTTGGGACTAAGCGGATGAAATGATGTGGCATGAATCTCCCGAGAGTGTTAATTGTGGGTCGTTGGGCTTGCCATCCATATTGCGTCAGACTCATACTGATGGCTGCTATAGTATACCTATCAACATTTGCCATTTCTTCCCTCTTTTTAGATCTTCCCTCTTTTTTTTTTCTTTCGCCTTTCCGGATTGTCCCGTCCTGAAAAGACCCCATGCCTTCATGAATGTTCCAGGGGGAAGGGGTGTGGGGTAGGGTGGGGAATCTGTTGGTTGTTTGTATTGTTAAGTAAAATGCCAATAAAGAAAGGTTAAAAAAAAAAAAACAGTAACCTAGAAAGTAAGAGTTTGTGGAAAACCCAACCAACTGTGCGGGCGACTTTATTAAAAGGTGATGTAAATAAGCATTGCCCAAGTCAAGGGACAATGAAAATAGGGCAAACACAATCTACCCAATATTGCCAGCAGCCGAAGGCCGCTAATACAAGGTCGATAAACTCTGGTTGCCCATGTCATATACAACATCTGGTACAAGTTGGGACACCCATACATTGTCAAAACTAGGAGAGAGATAGAAAGAGACCCTTATCCCTGACAGTCTTTGGTTGCTTGTGAAGTGGGGAAACAAGAGTGCCAAAAAGGCTGCCCTTCTGGGAAAAGATATGCAGAAGGACAAGAGCGTAATTTAGAGAAAAGTATTAAAGATATCAATGTGAAACTTGTCTTCCCTGAAAAGGGTGTTCAAAGTTTTGAAGCTGCCATTTGTTGAATGCTGTAAAACTATTATATCCTCTTGTAAGTTGACATTAACCATAAAAAAGCACTTGTTTTCAAATGCTGCTTGGGCAGGGAAGTATACCCGGTGGCAAACCTTTGGAAATTGTAGGCCTGGCAAGGAAGCATTATAACACATGTGTAACAGAAGGCTAAGTAATTACAAAAGTTATTCCTGACGCTGAGTCCCTAGCACAAAGTTAAATGACCCTACATGTAAAAAATCTCGTATCGATTGTTAGATGGCCCTAGTGAGTGCTGCTGAGCCGACTACAAATGATGTTGAGATCCTGACCCTATCCTCTCTATAACACTTTCCTAGTGTCTACAAATGCACACAAAATGGAGGTCGGTATTTTGTTTTTAATCTTTCTGCCCCCACAGCGCGTGTCTGATCGTTAAAACAACAAAGGTCCTCACTGACAGTTAGTCACTAGAGGAATTTAAAAAACACTCTTTCCTCACCACTATGCTATAGTGGAGATAGAGTATGTAGTGATAACTTCAACAATTTCTTTTTGCAACCCCTTTCTCTATATAGAAGGGTATTGGAGTCTGGGTTATCAACCAGTACTCTTAAACCAACAGTCAACCGGTTTCAGCGGGATTCTTGGGTGGCCGCTTTCTTCAGGATGAATACTTTTCTGATTTTAGTATTCTCAAAATTTCTTCAATGTTTTGAAGAGTTTAGGGGTGTCTTCCGTTGTCCAGAATGGGTATAATGGAAAAATCCCTGGTCCTATAAGGACAAAGACAAGAACAAGAAAAAACAAGTGGGACCGTTGTCAGTCTCGAAGTACTTTTTAAAACCTTTTAAAACTATAGGCTAGGTGGTGTTTTCCTTACCTCTATCTGTCGAGGTACTAGATCATGTATAAGTCCCGATCTCTGTCTTCGACTTTCTGTTCGGGGAGGAAGGTGCTAAATCCTCTCTTCTCTCCCGGATTGTTCTCACTAGAATGAGAACATCGGTATCAAATCATTTGTGTAAAATTCTACAGTCTACTTTTAAGCATGTTTAATGCCACCAATGTTCAACGGCTTCACCCTGGCTTGATAAAGTTAGCCTGGTGCTCCTTCTATGTGTTCTGAGTTAAAGTGTTACCTAGCTTCTGTTGGTTGTACAAGAGATATTGGCCACTGTGGAACTTCAAGTGGTCTAGCTATCCGCTATTATGCCCAGGCAGTTCTTTTGGAAACATTTACAGCCCTAACGCGTTCATGAGAAACAGAAACGGCGCCGAACTACAACTCCCAGGTGGTTCAGAGTCTTTTCTGAAGTTCACACGTGATCGCGCACACGTGACGCTGAGATATAAACAAACATCATCCAAGATGGCGCGATAACGGTACGCGCTACAAGAGGCGGTCACCACAATTGAATAGAGGTAAGCGTTCCCAAGTAGCATTTTAAATACTTGCCTAGATTGTGACGATTAGACTCACAGGAGAGCCTGGAGTCCGTCCAGTGTTCTTTCGCTATGATCTACTAAAAAGAAAAAACCCTTTATAGAACAGACACAAAAAAACAAACGGCAATATTGGAAGCGCTTCACGCTCCCTCAGATAGATTAAGCCAAACCGTCTGATAATTAAACTAACAAAATGCAGTGAATAGGGGAAGCGCTACCGAGAGTGACCGCATTGCCAACAATAATGCATGTGAACTGTGATGAAAATAATGCACAGGTTATCTCTTGTACAACCAACAGAAGCTAGGTAACACTTTAACTCAGAACACATAGAAGGAGCACCAGGCTAACTTTATCAAGCTAGGGTGAAGCCGTTGAACATTGGTGGCATTAAACATGCTTAAAAGTAGACTGTAGAATTTTACACAAATGATTTGATACCGATGTTCTCATTCTAGTGAGAACAATCCGGGAGAGAAGAGAGGATTTAGCACCTTCCTCCCCGAACAGAAAGTCGAAGACAGAGATCGGGACTAATACATGATCTAGTACCTCGACAGATAGAGGTAAGGAAAACACCACCTAGCCTATAGTTTTAAAAGGTTTTAAAAAGTACTTCGAGACTGACAACGGTCCCACTTGTTTTTTCTTGTTCTTGTCTTTGTCCTTATAGGACCAGGGATTTTTCCATTATACCCATTCTGGACAACGGAAGACACCCCTAAACTCTTCAAAACATTGAAGACATTTTGAGAATACTAAAAACAGAAAAGTATTCGTCCTGAAGAAAGCGGCCACCCAAGAATCCTGCTGAAACCGGTTGACTGTTGGTTTAAGAGTACTGGTTGATAACCCAGACTCCAATACCCTTCTATATAGAGAACGGGGTTGCAAAAAGAATTGTTGAAGTTATCACTACACACTCTATCTCCACTATAGCATAGTGGTGAGGAAATAGAGTGTTTTTTTAAATTCCTCTAGTGACTGTCAGTGAGGACCTTTGTTGTTTTAACGATAAGACACGCGCTGTGGGGGCGGAAAGATTAAAAACAAAATACCGACCTCCATTTTGTGTGCACTTGTAGACACTGGTAAAGTGTTATAGAGAGGATAGGGTCAGGATCTCAACATCATTTGTAGTCGGCTCAGCAGCACTCACTAGGGCCATCTAACAATCGATACGAGATTTTTTACATGTAGGGTCATTTAACTTTGTGCTAGGGACTCAGCGTCAGGAATAACTTTTGTAATTACTTAGCCTTCTGTTACACATGTGTTATAATACCGAGGTATAAACAGGAGGCAACTGCCTCCAAACTCCAATTTGTAGTTACTTTATCTTCTGGCAAGGAAGCATGCCAGGTGGAAGTTGGAGGAGTGCTACATGGTGGTCCTGACAGAGACTTTATATGTTGTTAGTACTGGACGAAGAGCCGTGCAAGGCTGTCAGAGAAGTCATATTTGTTGGAGTTATTAAAGTGGCAATTCATCCTGACCAAGACAAACATTGTTGCTATTGAGGAACTAACCGACTGTCCAAAGAAGAAGAATCTAATAGCCTATGTGGTGGAACTTTCCGTTGACAAATTGAAGTTACATAGAACTGTATTGGATTTCGTTGTGTTCTTTTCTTGAAATGTGAAGCAGAATCACATTTAAACAACCTGGGGAAGGGGAGTTTGCCCAGGTTATGAAGAGAGACTTTGGTTACTTTTTGAACTCAATCATAACTGTTTTGAACTACCATGCATTTCTTTATTTGTTATATGTGTAGTTTATTTTAGGCAGGGAAATCCTCATCAGGGTAGGGATAACGTGGCGTTCATATAATAAAATGGCATTTGTTGAAAAAAACTTCACAACGCAGCCGGCCTCACATTTCGGACCCCTCACAGTAAGCAATCCTTTCAAGAAGTTAGAAAAGAAACTGGGTGAAAATAGGAGAGGAGAGAAGAGTCAAAATAGTTTTTTCAAGACAGGAATGATGACAGCATTCTTGTAGGAGGTAAAATAGAAGTGGAAAGAGGAAGGTTATTTAAGGAAGTAAGGTAGGAGAGAATAGATAGAAAGAATAAGTGCAGAAGGGATGAGGTTGAGAGGGGAAACAATAGGATAGGCGCAAGAAAGAAATTTGCAGTAACGAGTCAGTTACTGTTAGGGAGAATTCTCTTATAAGGCTAATTTCCCAAACCTAGTGAGTCCCCCCCCCAGCAGCTTTGCTGGATTTTTGGGGTTTGTTTTTTCTCCTGCTAAGAGTGAGACTCTTTTACTCCCACTCTTATACATGATTTGAGGTATGTCTTTGACTTGTTATTTGCTTATGGGCTATGGGGTTTCTTTTTTACTCCATAGGGCATCATCTGTTTTTCTGTATGTGTGGTACACAGCACCCTCAATTCAGTACCACAGGGGTGCCACAGTGACCCCCAAACATAGACTCCATATCCTGGGACTGACTACTGTCTCCCAGGGCATGTAAAGTCACCATTGGCTTTACTAGTCCAAAATTGTGAACAGAACCAGTACAAACCATCATATTGTGGAAGTACTGGTAAGGGGTAATTCGATTGCCCCTGGGTCTGTTTTCGAGGGGGCACTGTCCCGTCCCCCCTCGTCGAGTTTCTGGCTGGTGGCAGTGGTTACCACGTGAAATATTCCTCCGGAATATTCTCTATGGGATTTTCCCATTAATTTTAAACGCACCACTTTTTGGTGCAATGTTAAAGATACCGCCGGTTTATTTATTGAATATTAAATCACCGGTTGGGTCTTTTTGCCAGAACTCGATTCTAAAATGGCGATTGTGTCCGTCTCTGTAACTCCAACCAAGGTCGGGCCCTTTGTTCCACTTTTTGTCGGGCTTCTTCCCAAAAGCACACCAAATGGTGCCACTCTGTCTGGGTTCCACAGGAAGGGTGGAGGAGGGAATTGGCACCCTGGACTGCGTTGCCTTAGCAACCCAAGTCGAACTCTACTCTGATTAGCCCAGTGGTGAGCCGCCCGGCTCACCACTTAGCATGTGTGATTGCCAGCTAGGCTGATTAATGGGGGTTTTTCTGCATAAAAGCAGGGCCTTTGGGACTGGAACTTCAGAAGTCGCCACAGGACCCAAGAATCCGAAGAGAGAAGAAGCTGAGCCACCTGCAACCGACGACACCACAGATGAAGCCCTGCTGCAACAAACTCACCACTTTTCCAACTACAAGAGAAGACCTTCTGCTGGAGAGTCTTCTTCCTTTGAGCTGGTAGGACCAACCAGTTCGCCTTTTTTCGCTTCCAAAGACGTCACTTGGTCGAATCGCCCGTGCCAAGCACCCCGGCGGCCAGATAGCCAAGCTCACCAGTTTTGACCGCGAATAAAAGGACCGCACCATTTAATCGGGAACTCTGCGGCTGATTTCGTCCCTGTGCAGTGCTTTCCCTGGTCGGAACAATGAACCTCAACCACTGCCAGGAACAACTGCCCCCGCTGGAGCTTCCTTTCTCTTTAAGGTACTGTGTCTTGCCTGACCTCCCTTTCTACAGATTGCTAAAGGTGACCCTTAAATCCTTGGCTTTAAACTGGGTTGGCTCCAGGCCTTCTAACTATATCTTTTGACTCACCCCAACCTCTTTTGAACACTTTGCAAAGACTTTCAGTGCACTTTAAACCGTGTGATCCTGGGCACATTTCGCGTGGCTCCATTTAAAGTGGGCCTGGCCTATGAACTTTGGCTCTACAGTATAACCTGCCTTTCTCCCCTTGCTCTGAACTCTTAAAAGTGTTGGGAACTGTTTTATTCTTATGCTCTGCCTTTTCTCTCCCTTTTTAACCTAAACTATTGGAGTGCCATCTAGGTTAAGCGCTCACTTCTGTCTTAACAAATAGTTGTGCTTTAACCCTGACTTGTCTGATAGTTATCAAAGGAGGTGTGTTTACTTACCTGACTGTGTTTTAGATTACTTTTCATTGAGAGTGCTAGTGTATTGCCTAGAGCGTGTTTTAAATAAATAATTATATACTTTTTATACAAAGCTCTGGTCAGTGTGTGTTTGCTCTACTGTGTCTTAACCCTATTGTGTATACTCTGCATACTGCCCTACTCTTCTTGAGAGAAGTCTGACTGCTCAGCCACAGCTAACAGGTAAATGTGGGTGGTGCAGATTACTACCAATTGGGTTTACTGCTGCTCCTGTAGTCTTAATCTTTTTGCAATGTTCCCCAAGGGAACTGTACAGGATTCTGCCTAACAGTTACCAGGGAGAAAGAGAAAAGTGGGAGAAAGTAGAGATGAGGGAGGGGCAGTAGGAGAAGGAGAGGAGGGAAATTAAGGGCAAAGATTATAGACCATGGCAGTAAAAAAAAGTCTGCATAGTTAGAAAAAGAAAGGGATGAAAAGGGAGAGGGCTCAGGGGTGCTAGGAGGAGGAGAAAGGATTCTTCTCCCACAGATTCCTAATCTTGATAGATCATCCCATCAGCTCCAGCTGCTCAAAAATGTGTAGTGCGGCTCAGCGTCGCCTCCTCAAGCATGCCACTCCTGAACATGAGGTTGGAGATATATACAGCGTCACTACACACCTATACCTCAATTACTCACCTGTTTCCCACTGTGTTTAGCAGCTGAGGGAATCCATTCCATTCCCATACACAGAACAAAAAATCAATCATGAGAACCACCAAGAAAAGCTCTCTTTTTTGATGAACAGGCATATGAGACCAATGACTTCAACAATCAATCACACATCTCAATGACTGTCTCTTTAAAAAAAATAAAATATATATATATATATGTCAACTCGTTTACTCCAGCAAATAGAGGAAGCAGATTACTGAGAATGATGTTCAAGTTAAACAAGCTTCCATAGTGGAGTAAGTAGGGTGGGCGATGAGAAATCTGTAGGAGAAGAATCCATAGAAAGAACATTACTGGTAAGTAAATTCTCCTTCAATGGATTGCATTCTGCCACAAATACCTGATTTTGATAGACTCCTAAAGCAGTGCCTGTTTCAGGTGGCGAGATGGAAGCTCAAACCAAGTCCTGCAAGACTGCATTGCCAAAGCAGGCATCTCTACCTCGGGCCAGATCCAGACTATAGTATTTGGAAAAGGTGTGGGGGATGACCACATCACAGACTGACAGATCTCCTTAACTGGCACTCACCACTGTAGTGCAGAGGAAGCCGCTAAACCTCTGGTAGAAACGGCCTGTATGCTTGGCAGCACTTTTCTTCCCTCATATAGCATTCTGTAATGCACCGAACAATACAGCGGGATATAGTCTGTTTCGTTACCGTCTGTCTCATCCTGGACATGGACAATGTGACAAACATTTGATCATCTTGTGTAAAGCCGCTATTCTAGGCACAAAAAAACTCAACACCCTTTTTCGAGTCGAGCCTATGGAGCCTCTCTATATCCTTGGATGGGTGAGGTAGAAGGAAGAAAACAGGCAATTTCACGCTCTGATCAATGTGGAAATCCGAAACTACCTTTGATAAAAACCCTGGGTCAGACTTAAAGCTAAATCGTTAACTTAAATAACTTTAGAAAGGCTAGCTTGCATGGAAGCGTCTGAAGCTTGATAACGCAATTTCCCAACATGATGGCCACTAAAAAGGCAGTCTTCAACATGAGCATCCTAATGAATGTGGAATGTAATGGCTCAAAAGAAGCCATCATCAGTAAAGAAGGAGATAACTAAATTCAAATCCAAAGCTGGGACCAGGAAGTATGTCAGAGGCAGCTTATTCACAAGTCCCTTCATTATCTGGCTGATCACAGAAATGGAGGAACAAGAACCTTGCTCCAGGGACTTCTTGAACAAGGACAAGGCAGCCAAGTAACTTAACTGTGGCTATTTGAGGCCCTGGCACAGCCAGGGATAAGAGGAAATCCATTACTGTGGATATGGGGCACGACACAGACATTTTAAGTTACTCACTGTAGTGACTAACGTAGTCCCCTTTCCTCCATACTGCATAGGGGTGTCCCTTCCTAGGGACGGGAGATGAAACCATTTTTACCAGAAAAAACCTTCTTCCTCTTTAAATTTAGAGGCGCATATAGGGGTGTGGCCTGGGAGCATGTGCTGCACTGACTCCACCCACCGGCACCACACCTCAGTCCCCATTGACGCATCAACAATATTTAACATTGCCTAATGACACCAGTATTATTGGGGGGGATGGTGAGACATATGGAGGAAAGGGGACTAAGAGTATGTTAGTCACTAGGGTGAGTAACTTAGAATTACTCTTACGTCCCATCCCCTTTCCTCCATACTGCATGGGCAATTACAACTGAATGTAGCCCTAGGGTGGAGAGGAGACCCTCCTTAAGCAAATAGGTTTCTTAGAACCACCTGGCCAAAAGCCGCGTCTGATCTGGGGCCGGCGTCCAAACAGTAATGCATGCAGAAAGGTGTTTTCGGGTGAAAAAGGTTCAGTCTCCTGTCCCTAGGAAGGGACGCCCATGCAGTATGAAAGAAAGGGGACGGGACCTAAGAGTAATTATAAGTTACTCCCTGTAGTGACTAACGTACTCCTAGTCCATAGTCCCCTTTGCTCCATACTGCATAGGCGGTAGACACAAACATTTTCACCAGAAAAACCCTTCTTCCCCTTTAAATTTAAAGGCGCGCAGGGGCATGGCCCTGGGAGCATGCCATCCCCTGACTCCGCCTACCAGCGCCATATGGAGGAAAGGGGACTATGGATTTGGAGTACGTTAATCACTACGGTGAGTAACTTATCATTAATCCTACATCCTTTCCTGCATACTGTATGGGCGATTACAACTGAATGTAGCCCCAGAGTGGAGAGGAGACCCTCCTTAAGAAAACAGTTTCCTCAGTACCGCCTGTCCGAAAGCCACGTCTGACTTCGAACCGGCGTCCAAACAATAATGCTTGCAGAAGGTCGAAGGGGTGGCCAGGTGGCTACCCTGCTGATGACCTGCCATGGAACCTGCTGTTGGAATGCAAAGGGTGTGGCCCAGGGTGGAGAGGTGATCTTCCTTAAGAAAACAAGTTCCTTGGTACTGCCTGTTTGAAAGCCGCCTCTGACCTAGAGCCGGCATCCAAACAGTAGTGCTCGCAGAAGGCCGAAGGAGTAGCCCACGTGGCGGCCCTGCTGATGACCTGCCACAGGACAGGTCTCTGGAATGCAATCACTGTGGCCTTGACTCTGATAGCATGGGCATGCACCTTCGCTGGAAGTGGCTTGTGTTAGGGAGAATTCTCATTTTATGGCTAATTTCCCTTACCTAGAGTGTCCCCCAGCAGCTTTGCTGGATTTGAAGGGTTTGTTTTTTTTTCTCCTGCTAAGAGTGCGACTCTTTTTCCCACTCTTAGGCATATTTGCTATGTGTGTTCTAGGCTATTATTTGTGTTTAAGGTCTATGGGGTTTATCTCACCCTCATAGGAACCATCTTTATACACGTGTTATACAGCACCCTCAGTGCAGTGACACAGGGGTGTCATAGTGACCCCCAAACATAGACTCCATACCCTGGGACTGACTACTGTCTCCCAGGGCATGTTAAGTCCCCATTGACTTTACTAGTCAATTTTTATGAACTAAACCAGTACAACCCATCTTACTATGGAGGCACTGGGAAGGGTTAATATTTCTTCCCCGATGTTCATTTTCGAGAGGGTACCTACCGTACAGTCCCTATCTCAAAAGTTCCTGGCTGGTGGCAGTGGTTACTACCAAAAATATTCGACCGCAAATATTTCCCTATGGGTTTTTCCCATTGTTTGAGGCTGCCACTTTTACTGACAGCCTCTAACATACCGCCGGTTTATTTTATTATTAACTTTACTCAGGTAGGTTTTATTTGCCAGACTTTGATAAAACGTCTTTCTCGAGTTTTTCTCTAAACTCCTAACTCAGGTCGGGGATCCTTTGGTCGTCCTTTTGGCGGACCTCTGCCAAGAAGCCCTCCTTTCGGCTCCACTGAGTCTGGGGCGGATCCATTGTGAGGGAGGGGGAGTAGGACCCCTGGACAGGGTTGCCTCAGCAACCCATGTTGCACTCTGCTCCGATAGGCTGGAGAGTCTCCCGCCAAGATGACCACTCCACTGTGTGAGTAACAGCTAGGCTGTATGAACGGGGATCTTTTTGCATAAAAGCAGGGTCCTGAGGACTGGAAGAGCAAGACGTCGCCACTGGAACTAAGAAGCCGAAGAGGAGAGAAGCCAAAGACATCTGCAACGAATGAACCACCGGTGAAGCCCTGCTGCAGCGTCTCGCCACTTTTCTCCACACGACGAGAGGAGATCTTCATCTGAAAGAGCCTTCTTCCCTTGAGCTGGTGGGGCCAACCAGTTTGCCAATCGCCTTCCTGGACCTGCCCAGGTGGAATCGCCAGTACCCTGTACTCGGAGACCGGATAGCCAGGCACCTGTCCTTCCACACCGCGATTTAAAGGAGTGTACATTTTAATCGTTGGGCAGCACCGCGGCTGGTTTCATCCCTGGGTAGTGCAGTCACTCGAACTTTCCTCCACGATGAGAGCCACTCTTCCTCTGCTGGATCCCCCAACTGCAGGAACTACCAGGAACAACCGCCACCACAGGAGCCTCTTCTTCATTTTAAGGTACTTTGTTCCGCCAGGCCTCCCTTTTCGCGTGGTAGTGCTAAAGGTGTTTTAAATCCTTTACCTACCTGTTGGGTTGGCCGCCCCTATCGTCTAAGATTGTCTTTCACCTTCTGCATCCACCTTTTCGAATCATTAACCAAAGACTTGACTGCAGCTACAAGAACATTTTGCTCCTGGGCTCTTTGCCCTGTACCACCGACTCTGGCACAGGCCTATTGACTCTGGCTGAATTTGTTAAAACTGCCTTCTCTAAATTGCTTCTCAACTAGAACTGTGTTGGTGCACCTAATTCTTATAATCACCCTTTCCTTACCACTTTTAAAACTTGTGAAGTGCCATTTTGCTCGGTTTTCATTAAGTATCCTATATGCTTAAGTACTTCCTTGCCCAACTTGTTCACAAACTTATTGAGAAGTGTTGCTAGGGTGCCTAAGAATCTATTCCTGTATAACTTGTGCTTTCCCTCCCTTGTGAGAAATTGCTAGAGTGCCATTTGTGTTTGGTTTTCATTGTGCCGTTTTGCTCAGTTTTCACTCTTGCCCAAACTTGCCTACAATTCAACTAGGGAGCTGTGTATACTTTTCTTGACTGATTTTAACTTGCTTTATTAACTGTGATTAATGCATTGAAATAGAAGTGTGTAAAATAAATATATATATTCTTTTTAATACAAAGCTTTGTTCAGTGTTTCCTTGTGCCATAGTGCTGTAACCCTATTGTGTAAACCCTGACTACTGCTCATCTCCCTCTTGAGATAAGTCTGACTCCTTAGCCACAGCTACCAACTAAATCTTTGTGGTACAGACTGATACCAAAGGGGGTTTATTGCTCATACCTGTAGTCTTAATCTTCTGTAGTGCTCCCTAAGGGAACTGCACAGGATTCTGCCTAACAGCTTGTGCTGCCCCGCATAGGCCTCCTTGATGGCTGAAACCATCCACCTTGCAATAGAGGCCTTGGAAGCCTGATAACCCAGCCTTGACACCTCAAAGGTGACAGAGAGCCTCCAACTTGCGGAAGCTCTTGGTCCTGTCCAGGTAAAATGCCAGACCGCACCCGACATCTAGATGGTGCAAGACCCTTTGAGCATCGTCTTTAGGGTCAGCAAAGAAAGTAGGTAACACAATCTCATCATTTAAGTGGAATGTAGAGACTACTTTAGGTAAGAACGCGGGTTGTGTTCTCAGGACCACCTGATCTCTGTGAAAAGTAGTGTACGGTTCTGAAGCCACCAGTCCATGGATTTCGCTAACCCTACGTGCAGATGTAAGACCCACCAAGAGAGCGGTTTTAATGGTGACTAGTCTGTTGTCCAGGGACCCCATTGGTTCAAATGGTTTGTGCGTTAGTGCGCCCCAACACTACGTTGAGGTCCCACACCGGGTGTGGTTTCTTGATAGGCAGGTAGAGCCTGGTGCGGCCCGCCATATGTCGCTTAACCACCGGGTTGGTTGAAGAGAAACATTCCTCCTTCGAGTTCCGGTAGGCTCCCATCTTCACCGGATAGGTACAGCACGTGTCTATTTGCACTCCTGAGTGTGCGAGGTGTGCAGAGAAGGATAGTTAGCACATCATCCAACGTGCATGTAAGCAGGTCAACCTCCTTTGATTCCGCCCAGTGGCAAAACCTAGTCCATTTGCTTTTGTACTGGCTCCTAAAAGCATTGCTCCTAGCGCCCTGTATGATGTCTAGGTTAGCTTGTGACAGATGCAGATGCTTTAGTGTGAGCTGCTCAGGAACCACGCTGCGAGGGCTAACTTCGACGGAGCGGGGTGGATGACCCTGCCTCCCTGCTGCGCTAGAAGATGGGCCGGGCTCAATGGAAGGTGAATGGAAGGCTTGTCCGAGAGGCTGAGCAGCTCCGAGAACCATGGTCTCGCAGGCCACCAAGGAGCTATCAGAATGATGCAGAAGTGATGTGTTTCTCTTATCTTGCAAATCACCCTGTGAACCAGGGGAGTGGCAGGAAATGTGTATGCTTTCATGCTGTTCCACTGTTACTGTACTGCGTCGCCCAGGGAGCTATGGCCCTGTCCCTGTCAAGACACGAAATGAGGGCACTTCTCGTTATACCAGGTGGCAAAAGGATCCACTTGAGGATGCCCCCATCTGCTGAAGATCCCCTGCGGGACCTGATCGTTCAATTGCCATTCGTAATTGTCTGCTCCTAGTCTGCTGAGCCTGTCCGCCTCCAGGTTGGACTCCCCAGGGAGGTGGATTGCACTCAAGTAAATGTTGTTCTCCAGGGCCCATTTCCAAATGCTGACCGCTAGGCTGCACAGAGGAGGGGACCTGGTGCCACCCTGCTTGTTGATATAATACATGCTGGTGGAATTATCCGTTTGAATGAGGATCGTCTTGCCACTGATAAGTGGCAGAAAAGCTTTGCAAGCAAGCCAGATAGCTTTCAGCTCTAGCCAATTGATCTGGGCCTCCTGCTTCTGGAGGGCGTAGACTCTGTGGTTGTCCAGGGTAGCCCCCCCAGCTTTCCAAGGAAGAATCTGTGGTAATGGTCACTTGCAGTGCTGCTTGCCGGAAGGGCCTGCGTGTCCGCAAGTTGCAGTCCGTGGACCACCAGACAAGGTCCTGGTGGAGAAAGGGAGGAATGCTGACAAGCTCCGCTTGGGAGCCCCGCTCCCGATTCCATGAGGCTGCGAAGTGCAGCTGCAATCTCCTCATTTTGAGCCTTGTGTGAGGTACTGCCAGTAGGAACGCTGCCATGATACCCAAGAGATGCTGGTACCGCCAAGCTCTGCTGAGAAAATGACCTGTGGCCCTCTTGATGGCTGTGATCTTGTCCTCCGAGGGGAAAACTCTCTTGGAGCCCGTGTCACAAATGAGGCCCAGAAAAGTCAGACTCTGCACAGGCTGCAGCTGTGACTTCTTGAGATTGATGGGAAATCCCAGTTCGTGGAGTGTGTTCATGAGGGCAGAGGAAGTGTGCTGAACCACCTCTGGGGATTTCGCCGTGACGAGCCAGTCGTCCAAGTACGGGTAGACGTGGTGACCTTGGGCCCTGAGAAGCGCTGCCATTGCATTCATCAGTCTGGTAAAGACCCTGGGAGCTGAGTTGAGGCCAAAGGGTAGAACCTTGTATTGGAAATGGAAGCCCATGATCCGGAACTGTAGAAAGGACCGGTGAGGCTGCCAAATCGGACGTGTAGATATGCATCCTTCAGATCCAGGGAGCACATCCAGCCCCCCCCTGCACAGTGTCTCCGCAATAAGAGCTGGCGTAACTATCTCCCTCCCTCTTCAAAAATTCAAGAGTTTCAGGGTGTTAAGGGCCAACAAAACTCTCTGGCCAGTCTGGTTCTTCTTTTGTATGGCGAAAATCCTGTAGTAGAAGCCCATGCCCCGCTGGGAGGATGGGACTTATTCCACTGCCTGGTTTTCTACGAGCGAATGAATTTCCAACAACAGAGTTGTTGTCCCAATCTGTGGGAGTGGAGGGGAGGAGAGGCAGGAACTGGTAGGCGGTAACCCGAGGGCACTACGGATAGAATTCATAAAGTCTGTGAACCTCTGATGCCTGCCCCCCACCGGAGACACGTGAATCCAAAGGGGCACGTCATGCCTTCTTTCCCTCTGAGGCTGGGGCTGAGGAGGGGGACTGAAAGAAGCTCTTGCTCCCCCCCACTGCTCCCTTATCTGGCTTGTGCCGGTGCTGAATCTGAGAACGGTCTGGTTGTCTCGACCTCTGTTCCTGAAAGCCCCGGAATCTGCCAAAGGTCCGCCCCTTGTCGAAGCGTTGATGCGACTGGGTGTAGGTCTTGCACGTAGCCTTCATAAGGATAGGTAAGGACTTTGCAGTTTGGGAACTATTCTTATCGAGCTCTACCGCTTATACAGCAGCCAAAAGCTGCTTTCAGAAACCTCATTAAGATCCTGAAGCCAGCCACGGTGTCTGGCAGTATGATGATTGAGCACCAATTCATGCACTGGCCACCGAGACCCTGAGTTCAGTAACATTTAAAATGTAAATATCAACAGTTCAACACAACTAGGAGTACGCTGGATACTAAAACGCTATACATTACTTCTAGGTCCTGCACAGAGACCACATTAAGGACACAGGAACTTAACTTTCCAACATAAGAATAATAGGCACTAAGCCCTGATGACGGATTCCCTTTGAAATCCGAAACGCTTCGGCAACTACATTACACCACGAGGAGCTTATTAGATTTAAATGAAGATTTTTATGATGATGCAATTGTGGGAGATTCAAACACAATTATTATCTTGTTTTCAGTTTGTTATGCATAAAAGCTAACAGGAACCGTATAATTATATGCAAGTTCTTCAATTGTTAACAGAAATTGTTTGTCAATGGTTAATTGAAATTCACTTTCCTCTTATGTTTATATTTACTAAACTACAAATGATGCACAACTAAACTATTGTGGTGTCGCTTTTGTTGTGAGACACTCCGATACACATTTAGTGACGTAGAAAATCAGCTCTTACCAATTTATTTATGTTCGGGCACAGAGTTCAGTCTGCAGCAGTCTTGTTGGAGAGAGGAGCTGCAGCTACTGGCTACTTGGAACTCGAATTTGTTTCCTTTTTGTGCTTCTGGGTGAGTGTGCCTTTAAGGAAAACGCGGAGTTCGGGCGCAGAGTTCAGTCTGCAGCAGTCCGCAGCGGAAAGCAGAGGTAAGCCCCAATATATGGCCGAACTCGGCCCACAGACACGCTCTAAGTTAAAACAATCTTTGCAACTGCAAGACTGGGCTGCGAACCACAACATGCTGCAACATCATGGAGATGAGTTAGAGCTAACATTTAGAGCTAACAGGGGCTCTGGGTGGTTATGATTGGTCAAGGGGGGGGGGCCGGAAGAGTGCAAGGACATGTGGTTAAGACTTCAAAACCCACAAAGCACTGAACCCCAACTTGAAAACCTACACGAAGCTGTACAAAACAACGGGGCAATGTTGGGTCAACTAAACGAAAAGTTAACAAAAATGGAAAGCCTGAACACAATAGTTCAAGGACGTTTGGATAATGAAGCCGCAACCTCAATATTGTGGCACAATAGACTGAACGAAATAGCTGTGAAAGACATTTTGGAAAAAAGAAATCGCTGATGGACGCCATGATCAAGTGCATGAAACAATTGACTAAAGTCCCGAGACACAATCCATCAATGGTCTCAGAACTGAGCTGCAGCGTCCCAAACGTGACAACACAGGTAAACTCGCCAACTAAGGCTCACACGACGAACATGAAGGACAATGTCGTCCAATATGCTGGCACACCACGAGGATGAAGGAATATAATTCCTGAGGAAACTGCTACACCATCAGATAAAATGCCAAATAAGACATCTGCTACTCAGAGTGTGAGTCCAAACTCGACAGAGGCCAGTCAGGTCCGAAACTCTGTGCATGTAATTATACCGCCAGTGATCTCGGACAAGTCTGAAAAAAAAGGATAACTAAAGAGTCTTCTGAAAAAGCTCCTATACAACAATCCCCTGTCATTGCACATTGTTCAACATCAAAAATGTCATTCGGAATATTTAGTGGGGCTGCAAAAACCTGGAAGACTGTGAATGCAAAGCAGAAATTGCAAGAATCAAGCTCTGGCCAACCCAAAAAAAAAAAAAGGGAGAAAAAGAAAAACTGTGCACAGAACAAAATCGACCTGCAATTCAAGAAACTTTATAAGAAAACCAACTACACCGGCCAAACCAAGCCTAATTGAACGAGAAAAAAGGGGGTGATGGCCAAATCATGACACTTGGACGAGAAGAAAATCGTAGAGGCCACAACTAAGACACTGCTCACACCGAATCCCAAAAAACAACAAAGATTGGATTCGGACGTACAGTCAATTCATTCAGTGACGTCATCCGAAGAGCTATGTAACCTCTCTACCTACTCCGAAGACTATGAGGAAGAAAATAGCCTCGATGGACACGAGGAGAGCTCATCCTGCCTCAATGATCGGGATAGGCAGGTCAGAAAGGCTGAGATGCAAACCTTAAATCCTTGGATTGCAAAAACCCAAAATGGCATAAAATCTGATGGTGAAGGCGCAGGGAATGATAGACAAAGACGAACTGCAATCAGATAAGGAAAGGGCTTACCTGTAGCCATCCAAAGAGGAGCGAAAGAAAGCCAACGAATGGTTAATCAAGAAATAAAACTAAAAATGCCAGTGAAATTGAATCCCAAATTAACGGCAGCTCAGAGACAGAAGGAGCATAGTCAAGCTGAACAAAAAATTAGGGCGCACTTCAAGCCATTGACTTCGAAAATCCTCGTTCTGAATGTATTTGAAGACGACAACGATGTTAACTTGAACAGAGGAAATGTAATTTGACTTCTGTATTCAGTACCGACTCTCAGAACTGTGTCCTCTCGTGACATTTCAATTGTCGAGTACATCTCAGAAGAGCAAGCAGACAGAGTCCACCTGTACATAAAATCTCAGGCTGTACGCAAGATCATATTGTCTGCAAAAGAAGAACTGCTGCTGCTGGGTTTTGAGGTGTCGGAAGTGTTGCCTGAAACACAATCAAATCAACCCAAAAACAGCAATAATTACCCATGAGCACCGCGGAGATGAATTAAGACAACATCTGATCACAGTGCCAAACTCACAACAATCATCCGGCAAAGTGAAGCCTAGTGGGAGAAACCATTAGCTAATCCAGAGCCCTGGAGAAACACCCTCGACATTGATTTCCTGGAACACACGAGGATTCCGCCACTTATATGACGACTTTCCTGCAGATCTGAGTAACAACTTTGTAATAGGTCTTCAGGAAACATGGCTGAGGAGTACTCCGGTGAAAGATGGCTATGTGACTTTGCTAAATCCTGCAGGGAAAAACTCCCAAGGCCGTCCATTCTCAGGCCTTGTAACAATGATAAAAATTGGGACAAATTGGGAAGTGCTGGAATCTGAAAATCCAAATATCTTCGTGCTAAGTACGCTGATGCAACACTCCATTGCAAAAACTTTCAAACTGAAGCAGCTACTGCTAATCAATGTGTATTGGAACCCGGCTCGGATAACCTCAGAAAAATGTGTGTCATCTGTAACGGCGATCATAGATAAACATCAACAAACTTATCGTGACCTTCTCATAATTGTATGTGGTGACATGAACATAACTTGGTTCAATATAAATGGAGATTGTCTCGAAGAGACCAGGAAGGAAGGGCAAATTCATCATTCAAGAAGCGCAAAATGGGAAATCGAAATGGAGGCACGTGATTGTGACATGGCTAATGGTCAGGTAGAGGGCGATATACCGCCCAACAATACCTGGCATAATATGGGCAATGAGAAGACCTTGGATTACATATGGCTATCAAAAAAAATTTGCCACAAAATCGTGAGCCTGAGAACAATCCGGACAACTAACAGCAACCATGATGTATTAGTTATGGACATGACCTTACCTCTAAAATCAGATATTTCGAGATTGGCCCAAAACTTGGAGGTAACTAACGGCATAATAGGCTCAGAATAACCAATAAACAAATAATTTTGCTGACCGATAAATTCCAAAAGTTGGCCAAGTCTGACAGAGAGGCGATAAACTATCTTGCACTTCTTCCTCGCCAAAAAGAAAGATCCTTACTGAAAAAACAAACTAAAATACATACTCATGAATGGAGCACGAAAGTAAAAGAGGAAAAAAAGAAGGCTTACAAGGAAATACGCAAGCTGAAAATGAAAGGGGGGCCGGGTGCCATTGTAAGGATCAAACAACGGAAGCACAAATATCGCAATTGGGTTAAAGCCTTTGCCTTTTTGCGCGATCAAGAACGAGGTGAAGTCATGCTGGGATTAATAAGATCGAACAATTGCAGAGAGATTTGGCGCACCCTGAATAGCTGCACTAGAAATCAAGGGGACTCGATGGCTAGTGGGGTGGCTGAAAGTGATTGGAAAAAAATTACAACAAAGTGTTCTCAAAAGATAATGTAACCGCGTTTCCAGCACACAAGGAAGTGGTGGCTAGATGGGACTGCAATGAGACAGCCGAAGATATAAATGCCGTAATTGCAAAGTTGAAAAACTCGCGTGCGAAAAGCTATCACCACCAATGTTATGCTGAAAACAAATAAACATGAATGGTCGAATTTCATCGCAAAATTATTCGCAAGAATTACAGAGCTTAGAAAAATACTGCACTCGTGGAAAACGGCAATAATAGTCCCAATCCTTAAGAAGGGCAATCAGGCTGATCCAGCCAACTATCGTCTGATTGCCCTACCTGACACAATCGGCAAGATATTTGCAAATTTCTTACAGCAGAAATTAACAGCCTGGGCAACGATGAAGAGAATTACCGATTGTCGTCAAACTGGTTTGACAAAGGCCGTAGGGACTGAAATCAACCTGACACTGGTAGACATGCTAAAATTGGACGCCCTAGAAAAAAGGTCAAAGCTTTTCCTAGCTTTTATTGATATGCACCAAGCATTTGATATAATAAATTGCGAAATGCTGTGGCAGAAACTAAAAAATTGGGACTGCCCAGAAAGTTTCTTACAACCAATAAAAGCCTTACATATAATGACATCATGACATCAATTCAAATAAGAATACATGAAAAAGGACAACTATCAGAAGCAATGAAGACGCAAAAGGGAGTGAAACAGAGTTGTCTGATTGGTGCATGCCTGTTTAAACTGTTCATTGCCGATGTGCCTGCAGCATTGAGTGATGTGAAATGTTTTTCTCCAAAGATAAATGGTCACCACATCAATTGCATAACCTACGCTGACAACGAGTTAAAAATAAATGTCAACAAAACAAAAATCATGAAAATTGGATCAGTAAAAGGAGCTAAAAATAAAAACTTTCATTGGAGAATGGCGAAAACACCTATCGCAGAAATTGTTGAAATCAGATACCTGGGGGTCATGGTCAACAAATCAATACGGGAATGGAGCTGGGTGCAAGACATTGTGCGGCGCATAAAAACTTTGGCCTTACAAGGTGCACGAATCCACAGCCTATATGGAAAATTCACCTTAACACCAGTACGGACGTTCTATCTGCAAAAGGTAATACCTGCCATCACCTTTGGTTCCGAAACAGGATGGAACTTGGACCACAGAATTTGGGCAAAACTGGAAGGGCTATTTTGGAAACTGGTATTAAAATTGCCAAATATATATCGATTACCGTCATCAGACACGAGTTGGCATTGGAAGAACTGTACGTAAATGTGATCTGGAAGTCGCTAGCACTCCTAAGAAAGATGATAACTCTAAATCCAGAACCGGCATACAAATACTCGCCCCCAACAACAGACGACCATATGCGGGAATACTCTTGAAATGGGTCCAAGGAATAAAGGCGATTCTGCAAGCCGCCGATATAACCAGTGAGATGCTGACGGCGTAACCGTAAATTGCAAAAAGACAATTGCAACAATGGGCGTCTATGCAAAACCTGGCAAAGTTTGAAGGATTACCAACAGCTCCAAAACTCAGACCCATAAAGAATAAATTGAACAAAATGCCGAGCTATTTGTTGCAATTTCCGTCACGACATCATCGTGATGGATTTCTTCGCCTGCGGCTGAATGCCATCAAAACCAAAGAAATGCTGCTAATGAGACATGATCAGGTCACTAAGGAAAATGTATGTAGATACTGTGGGATCGAAACAGAATCGATAAGACACTTAATAACAGATTGTCCTATGCTCAAAGGCTTGAGAACTCTGCATCTGGGAAAGTTTGCTCCCTTAAACATGAATATGGACGATTGGTGGCTCCGAATACTAAGTGGGAGTTCTGTGCACCTTACATGTTCAGTCATAAATTTAATAGACACAATTATGTGTTGAAAACTGGAAAGTCTGATTGGTAAAACAGTAGAAATTACCAGTCACACAATGTGATAGGTGGAATATTGAAAAATTGGGAAAAAATGAAATGAGCGGATTTTTCTTTGTAATAAAAGTTTGTAAAACTATATGTTACAATAAAAAAAAAAAGATGTTTCTTTTGAAATTCGGAACGATGATGAATGTTAACAATAATATTATCTAATTCCAACATCGGTTTTGGATCGTCAACCCACTTCTTGGGTACGTCCCAGAACACTTGTATGACAATCAACCTGGGATTAGTTACATCCCTATAGGAGTGCATATTTGGATCTCCTGTTAGAGTCTAACAGGTTCTGTTCGCTTTGGTTCTTCTTTACAGTCTTGGGTGGCCTTAAGACTGGTTGACCCATTTGCACCTGAAATAACTCCCTAATCATACCTACACATTGAGACACAAGAACGTTGAAAGACAGCACCTGTACTTTTGGTACAATATATAACAAAGGAATTTATCACGTTGTTCCCCTCTAGCTCCCCCATTTCTTCTTATCAAGCTCCTCATCGGTGGTGGAATGAAAAAGGTCGCCACCCTCGAATGGAAGGTCCAATATTAGTTCCTGGACGACCGAGTTGTACTTGGTATCCCATAGCCAAACAGTCCTTCTCATGTCCGTGGTGATTCATATGGCACAGGCTGAGGTGTCTATGTGCGCCACAGTGGACTCCATGATATCCTGGGCCACCTTTTTGGCTCCTGCCAGCCCCGCCTTGAAACGTGCCTGGCTGTGCACCGGAAGTTCTGGAAGGAAGTCAGCTATTTCCTGCCAAAGCCTCTCATTAACGGCTGCCAACATGGCATCTGCGTTGGATTGACGAAGGTGCAGTGAGGCGTTGGAATAGACCTTTCCATAAGCCTCTAAGATCTTCTCCTCCTTGCCTAGAAGCAGTGAAGACGAGATGGCCAAGGATGACTGAGGCTTGGAGTAGAGTGATGCTGCGGCGATCACCGAAGAGTGTGGTTGAGGATGTGCCGACAGCAAGAGTGGATCCCCCTCCAACTGCCTGTACTTGGCGTTGAGGCGCTGATTGATAAGCGGGCCGAATGGGGTTCCAGCCATCCCTTTTTGGCCAAGGCGACAAAGTCCTTCTGCATCGGGATCCCTGTTCTAGCCGCGGTGCGTAGAGTGAGGACCTCGGCCATGACCCCCGTCTCCGGTTGTTCCACCTCAGCTGTGGAAGCCCCAAGTATTTGGCCAAACATGAGGGCCGTAAGTCATTGGCTGAGGATGGCGTGTCAGGTCCTCCTCATCGGTGTCCACTAGGGTGTCCGGCACGGGTGGAGGAGTGCTGGGCACCAAAGGCTGCGGTGTAAGAACAGGTGCTGGTGACTGCTGTGGATCCGCCTGAACCGTGGGAGGTAGGGGAGCCAGAATCGAAGGACCTGTCGTGGTTAGCAGGGGCTGCGCGGGGGCCTGAGGCTATGGAGCCATAGGAGGAATGACTAGGCACCGGCGGTGGGACCGGTGGGAGCATGTCCCTGATCGTATCCGAAGGATGGCCCCAATCTGAGATACCTCATGAGTGTGAGGAACTTTCCAAAAAACCTGTCCTCACAGGATGGTGGGGTGGTAGGTGGAATAGATGGAGTAGTGGGTGGTTGCTGGGGCCTGTACATACTCATTCTCCCACCTGCTCCGCACTAGGGGGTGTATCGGACGAGCAGCCATTTTGTCTGGCGTGGCGGCCATCTTGTTGGGCTGCATGCCATGTGCCTGCGTGGTGGTCCTTTCCTCGCTGGGGCCGGCAACCTCCCAGACTCTTGGCGGTGGAGCTTGAGGCCTACCATGCACCTCAGGACGAGGACTGGTAGGCATATTGACCTCAGCTGTGTCACCGTTAGGGGAGTGTACAGGCGCCCCCTCAGACAACTGTCCGGTACTAGGGTGTAGCCACTCGGGTGGACACCCGGAAAAATAACTTTGTGGTCCCTCTGCACGGTCTTCGGAAGGATCTAGCGATCCCTCGGCCTGGCGGCCGGTAGCTGAATCAGCCTCGGTACCTGTGCTGGTACGAGAACCTGTAAGGTCCCTCCAGCTCAGGTGTTTCCTTGGGAAGGAGTCGTCTTTGCGGAGTGCGATGGAAAAAAGCAGCCTACCTTGGGCCTTGACTTGGGTCTGACGAAGTTCTTCAAGTCCTCTGGAGGTGACTTCTCAAAGAGCTCCCTCCACGAGCTAACCTGCTCTTCAGAGCGTGTGGTGTAAGCGCATCACATGCGGTACAACCCTCCCAGCCATGATCGGGCCAAGTCAGCAGAGGCATAGAGTGTGGGGGGCGGACGTAGGGAAGAAACCTTCGCAGGCTGGACACCTGCTGAAGCCCGCTGACGTCAACATGCGCCAGAGAGGAGCGTGGCGCCAGAAGACCAAGTTCCTGATTAAGACCAAAAAACAGAAGACAAAAGACAGAAGACAGTATCCGGGGAAGAGCTCATGGAATCCAACCCAGGAGCCAAGACCGAAGCCAAACCCAGGAGCACTGGTGAAAGCGGTCTGTTCCCGTCGATGTGGAAAAGGGGACTTGGGAGTGGCGCCCGTGGGTGGAGTCAGGAGAGCGCATGCTGCCAGCGCCACGCCACACCCCTGTGCGCCTTTAAATTTAAAGGGGAAGAAGGGTTTTTCCTGGTGAAAAAGGTTAAGTCTCCCGTCGCTAGTGAGGGATACCCATGCAGTATGGAGGAAAGGGGACAGGACGTAGGAGTATGGCCTGCAGTCTTGGGGCTTATTGCCATTAGTACCCTGGCCCGTTAGATGGGGGTACTAATGGTGAGTGTTTTTTTGGTTGCGAGACACGTGTTTCGCAGAGTGAAAAAAAGCTTGAAAAAATGGCCGCTGCGGACAGGAAAACGTAGTCTGTTTTCCCTTTCCGTGGCACACATAGATCCTTCACCCTTCCATGGCAGCCATTAAACAGAACCTGTGCTGGGTACTAATGCCCATTGTTACATGTGATTTTTGATACATATGGACATTGTTTATATGGTTTCTTTGCTCTGTCGGTTTGTGCATGGGCACTGGTATGGAATGAATATTTTTATACGTAAAATACAGCCTAGAGGAAGACCCATGGTTGAAAAACATGCCGGCTGTTTGTGAGGACTAATGAAAATGACTACTTGCTATTACTTGCTATTAACACAGTAATCAGTGCAGTTTGGTAGTGTTTGTAAGTAGTGCTACTTAAATACCCCACCCCGTCCCAGGATTGGCTACTTACCTTGTCCAATCACTTACCTGCCTCCAAGAGGTGTGACAGGGGAAGGACATGGGAGGGCTTAAAAGGGCTGCCTCCTTCCCAGCATGTACCTTGCTGGGGTCCCAGGACGTTGGAGTACACAAGGTCTTTAGGACTTTGTCAAATAAAGATAATGATCACATTAATATCATCCCTGGTGGGCTAGAGGGTAAAGGCCTCTGCGGGGCCTTTATTATCAGTACCCGGCGCGCCGCTAGAATGTACAAAGCAGCGCACCGATTGGATGGTTTCCGAGGGATTCCTACATTTAGCAAATCCAATTTCACCTAATGAGATATCTTCGCAAAAAAATGTTCTTCGAATTTGGTTGGGTAAGTGGGAACATTTTAAAACAGATGGAGGGGTGGGATAAGGGGATAGGCTAAAGTAGGGGGAAGCGGGTAGGGTATCCCCCCGCACTAAAAATAAATAAATAAAGAAATCAGAAGAAAGAAAAGCGACGATTTCACCTTTAGGTGAAGTGGATTCGGTGAAATCACATACATCCAGTTTCCGAGCCTTACCCTATGGTAAGCCGACATCCTTGCGTGCATCGCGCCACGGTCCCGACACGACTTTTCCATTCCGGGGAGGCCGGGATGTGTTATTTTTCATTTACACTAAAGGCTGCCATGGAAAGGTAGAAGGGACTACATGTAGTCCCTTCTCCCATTCCATTGCAGGCATTTTCTTTGTTTACTATGGCTGCTAAGGAAAGAAAACTGGACTTGGTTTTCCTGGTCCGCTGCAGCTTTTTTTTAACCTTTTTTTTCCTGGCTACAAAACGCAACGCGTCTCGCAGCTGAAAAAAACCCCACCCTTAATACCCCGGTCTAGCGGGCGGGGTACTAATGGCAATAAGTCCCTCAACTGCGGTCAATTACCACATAAAGTAATGCCGACTGGGCCTGTAACTATGCGCCCAGGTAGCATTACCTTTATGCGGTAATGGCCTGTAGTCTCAAGTTTATTGCATTATTATGCGTTCAGTCCAGCCAGTTACATGGAAGGAAAGGAAAAGTGAAAGGAATGGTAGACATGATGAATTATGACACTGGTTACAATAGATTACATAATACACAGACTTTTAGATAATTGTCCCTTCACATATCGACATGGCTAATTCCTTAACAGGTGAGCCAAGGTCGTTTTGGAATCGCATGAAGCAATAATTATGCCAAAGTTGCCCTGTTTAGCTAACAGTGCCAATCTCTAACCGCACCGTAGAGCACACTACAACCTTAAAACGTGATGAGTCAAACCCATCAACCTTCAACCCATATTCACACCAAATCCTGTGAAATTTAACACCCAGTGTCCCGATATCCATATATCATTCTACCTGTATTTTTTCCAATTAACCAACCCAAGTGGGTATAGGAGGGGGACTGTAAAAATAATTCTAGCGGTAAATCCTAATTGTCATGCTGGTTAGCATACCCCAGCCCCACCTGAGCAGAGCTCCTACCCGCTAAATCCCTTGCTGTGCCGACATTGCAGATTGTGTCTGTCAAAACAAAATAAAGGGCAGGACAAATATATATGTAAATCACTGGACGGCAGTTAATCATCTACCTGTATATACATTGAAATGTCTCCTACTTGATTGTACAACTTCAACTTACCTAACGTCTCGTGTCTGTTGGCCTGACCCGTCCTTCACATCTTGCACTGTGTGAATTATCTGGGACAATACTGTCTACAACTAGCATCTGATAAGTGGACACCTGTCTAACAAATGAGTCAAGTTGGTGTTCGGGTGCTTTGGAAGGGGATCAGGTGCGCAATGAGGAAGGGAAGACGGCCCCTCGCCTGCTTGTACTTTTTTCTAAAGATCAGCATCAACTGCCGGTATCGAGCATGGGCGGTACCACAAGTGCATGACTGGGCCCAATATAGCCACGTTGAACAGCAATGCTCTTTCTGACAGCAGCCCCTTGTCCAGTATGTCTGTCAACTGACACTGCTGAAACGGTTTCAATTGAGCACTGAGGCCAAGAGTGGCAACTACTTTCTCTACCGCTTTGCAGCACTGGGCTTTTGGGTATGCATACTGGGACACCAGCTGCATTTCGGTGTCAGCTGACAGGTCCATCTTGCTTGCGTAATGCAGACCTTCAGCAGACTTGCTTTGTCAGCCCTAAAATCAGGTAGTGGATATATGTCTGTCCCTACTAAAGATTCCATTCCTAAAGGAATAGGACCCCCTTCTTCATTGAAAATTGAGTGCCTAGTCTCCAAGTCCGACCTGTACTCTGGCACATAGCCTCGGTCCTGCGGCTTATTATCGAGGTAGGGATTTCGGCATGACCTGTCTGTATTCAAACTCTGCAGCGACTGCAACAAGATGTACCTCACACACCCTCACGATATCTGTGTGTGGTTTCTGGGAGTTGAATTCGACACTGAGCAATCTGTTTGGTCACAGACCTGCCAGCCAGACCCCCAGTGAAACCACTGAAGAGATGTACATCTTTACTCAAATCTCTCATCCGAGAGACATAGTAGTGGAGGGCCCGTGCCGTATCCAGCCGATGAAAACGCTCCTCTGCCTTAGAAAATGAGGCAGAGGAAAAAAACACAATAAGGTGGATCTTTTCAGAGATGAAATTCTGAGATCACCTTTGAAAGAAAAGAGGGCCTTACTTTCAAAGTCACCTTCTCCTTGGAGAAAACGAAGTAGGGAGGTTTAACAGAATGCCTGGAGCTCACTCACCCATCTTGCAGAAGAGATGTGTGAGGGGTCAGAAATGCAAGACAGACAAGTAGATAGAGTTTCTCACAAGTAGCATTTTATTAAATAATAAAGGTGAGATAAACGCCTCGCTTTTCCTAACCCAACAAGGATTTCTCTACCTCTCAAACTAAGACAAATGGAAAACACACTAATATTAAAAGGTACCCGTCTCTCACAATTATACTTTCAACTGAATCATACAGGTATCATGTGGACTTTTAAACTCAATACAATAAGTTATATTCAAACATAAACTTTGTAAACTTGCATCCATGTATCCAGGGTCGGATCCCCTTCCCCAGGATTATTTCAGGATATTTCAAACCGAAGTTCAAATCAAGAAATGTCTTTTCAATAACCAAGTTTTGCTCCAAATACAACACAAAGTTCTTTTCATTCCATAAGTCTGTCAATTGGCACTTGGACTGTTTTATTGTAAAACAGGATTAATCACTCTTCAAAATGATTATCAAAGTTTCCACAAGCCCTTGCTTGATAAACAAAAAAGACTTTGTCTTCACACTTCCAGTCAGTATCCAACATAACGTTTCTTTGACGAACAACCACTTTCACATTTCTTCTTCATAAACAAAGCGTTGTCAGGATGGCTTTACCACAGTTCATCATAACGCATTATTGGACTCTATAAGTACTCTGTGGTGAGGTTTGCTTCAAACTTCCCACACTTTCTAACTGTGGAGAGTTAATTTAAAAAACGGCTTCTTTGGTACAGGGTGCTGGGGCTAGGGGGTGGGGACAACTTGCTTTGTTCGAATCCCTGCCGGCAATATACAGGCTCCCCAGATCCGAACAGTACCGATATGTACAGTTGACACACACCATAAGGTCCCAATTCCTGGCCCTCGCAGAAGTTCCCAAGTGTTAGCGCATAAATGTCAACATCTTATCAAACCACATCACCATCAAACCCACATTCCCCTTATATCAGATACTGACAGCATTTGGGTCCCAAGTGCTATCCCGGCTCCAGGAGAAATGGATAGCAGATATTGGGCCACGGGAACCGGAAGAATGGGTGGAAGCACTTATGTTCCCAAGGGAGATCGGTATAGAGGCCAGACTCTGCCTTATCCAATTTAAAGTACTGCACCGGGTATACCGTTACGCAACAGCCCTAGTTCGGTGGGGGGTGAGAGATCGGGACAACTGTCTGCAGTGCAGGATTTAAGGAGGAACCTTTTTTTCACACATGGTGGGAATGCATGCAAATACAGATATTTTGGGGTAAATGTCTCAGTAAGATATCTAGGATCTTAGGCTCCCAAATCGCGAGCAATCCCAATCTGGCACTACTGGGTATATGGGGAGAGACAGGGTTTACAAAATATGAAAAAAATACTTATATCAACCTCACTGGGGCTGGCTAAAAGGCTTATCGCTACACTATGGGGGTTCACTGATCCATCCACATTTTGGCCAGTGGTCTGCTGAGATGGAGAGGCGGATGTCTTTGGAGAGGCGGATATACAATGCTAGAGTCTGTCCTCAATAGATCCAGAAAGTATGGGGCAAGTGGGAGGAAGCCGGGGAAATTATGGAGGTTGGATTAACTGGGCCACCTTTCCCTAGCCGATGTACCTACTTAAACGAGGCCCGTAGCAAGCATGTCCTAGCTAACCGCCATGATTTTTGGGTTGGGATCCACAGGGCAATATGTGTGCTGGGCGGATGACAGGCTGACGGCCAACCCGTAAAAACAGGGGCTCAAAGAGTAACTTGGGCGAGTACAAAGAGAGTCCAGTCGTATTCCAGTGACCAGTGCGGAGCATTTTACTGTGGACTGGTCTACCTGCCTTTTGAAAACAAGGACTATGCCTTTAAACCAAAGGACTGCCTATAAGAACCTCTTTCTGGCACGTAGCACTGTGCGTGAGTCAGAGGAGAGTAATCGTACTCCAGTCAGATTCCGGGAGGAGTCCGGAATCATGATGTCGACGACATGAAGGCGCACTCTACCCGACCCAACACTGAGGAAAGCTGCGTCCCTCGACTATGCGTGAGAATCAGCTATCCACCACTGCGCTGGGCTGGAAGCACAGAAGTAAACAAGGACTCCAAAGGCACTCGTTAAGTGATACAACATCTGAATTAAAATCACTGAGCCCGTTCACGATGAAACACGTGCACACTTTGTAAAGAGCTAAGCTATATCAGCTGTGTCAGCTCGGCAACATCCGGAATAGTGGTTGGTCGAAATGAAACTAAGTCCGATATGCTCGATGTAACTGATGTTGAGATAAACGAGCTCGGATCATTTGTCAACCCACACGAGGCACGCTGGTGCCGGACAAGTTAAAAGGAAAGTTTATAGCGATTGCAGCGTAATCACCCAAAGACAAGTGTTCTTCAAGGACTTCTTGAAAAGACTGCAGAAACACTGACTTTAGGGAAACCTCTTTCGAAATCTCCTACAACATCAGAAGCAGAATGCTTATCCGATGGTTCGCACCTGGCAAGCAGAAAAAACTGTCCAGGAGAGGGCCTGATGGCCCGGGTTGCATATGTCCAGTTAAGCAGTCTGACGCACGATGCCACTAGGAAGCGAACTGCAGATGATTTGGCCGCAGAGGCTACAACAATGCTCTGCGATAATTAGAAAAACTCCTCCGCCTTAACGACCGATGGCGGGGAAAGAGACGGGGAGGAACCACCAACAAAGGGAAGCGGCAATGAAGAACAAACAGACCTGACCTCAACCGCCCAAACTGATTTCACAAAGGAGGACAAAAATGTTGCAGGCATAAACAACGACCCAACTCATGATCATACTGACATTTGGTATGACAACGTGACATCCCCATTGCCGATGAGGACGAAGAATCATGGCAGGAGTCTGAGGGTAAATACAATGGAAATAAGACAGAAATACCCCAGAAAAATGTAGACAACAGAGCAGATCAAACCAAGGCCAACCAATGCAAGAATTCAAATGTCGACCCCCTTAGTCGGTGAAAGAAAGAAACAAGACCCTGCACAAAACTTCGATCACTGACAAAATAAGAGAATTTCAATGTCGTGAAAGCTTCATAAGAAAGATGAAAGCTAGAAACAACCCTCTCAAAGGTAACTTCCACCGATTGAACAAGATGTAACATCCAACCACAGATCTCTTATCAAAACCTCATGGTTGCGAGCATAACAAATGCAACCATGGGACTGCAACATGAAGAGGAAAACTTGCTTGGAAAGAGATCCTGACTAGCACAAACGAAAAATACAAACAGAATTGAGCTTGGTACAAAATTATTGTTGAAAGCTGATACAATACAGTCAACACATGAGAAGCAGATGAAGACACGTCCAAACAATTTAAGTGACTTGGACGACCCACATGAATCTGACCCGATTGTGTCCATACTTCAAAAAAGCCTGAACTTGGAGAAACAAATCTTACGGAGGACCAACCACATGATAAAACGACAGAACAACACCATCTTTCAATTGCTGCAGGGATTCAGATACATAACATCATGGCAGCTTTATCCATTTCGCTAGCCCCATACACGAAGTTGTATGAAACAAACAAAAACCTAAAAGACAATACTACCATGCAAGCGAAGATATATTAATAACTATCCGCCCTGCAAACATACTCGACAAATGTGGAGAAGCGCCTAAATCATGAGGCCGAAACTTCAGCAGATTGCCAAAGGAGGCTGTGCAACTTAGCTAGTAGTGATCAAGGCGAAAAAAAACATCATCATCAGAACTTATTAAATTCCATAAAATAAATGAGAAAAACAGCAGAGAATAAAGAAAGGGACTCCCAAATTAGATCCGAAAAAGAGAATGAAAGGTCGCTGGGACTTCAAGAAGTGAGGCTTGAAGCGTCAAAGGGATCGAACGCAGGAAAAACTAGAACGACAACAAACACACAAATCCTTACGGAACTAAGAAGCACTGACGCGGCTACCGCAAGAACTAAAAGTCAACAGCCAAAGGGAAAAAAAAGCCTCTCTAAGCTGACAAGGATGAAAGTAGCGAGGCAATAAAGAAGCCTATAAGACAAGCAAATAAAAAATACAGAGTCATTTAAATCAACAGAAGTTGGAAAGGCAATAAAAATTAACATGTCTCAGGAAGCATTGGAAACAAACGACTAGTTAGGACTCAACACGGAAATGAGTGGGAAAATGCTATCAAAGCGGGCATCCAACGACAAAGACTGCCTATACCCAGTCTTTGCCCCTATTCAAGGGCAGAGCAAAGAAAAGAAATGCACAGAGCCCACAAATAGCCGATACCCGAGGGTCACAAAATTACACTAGGGTAATAAAGGGAATGAGAATAAAAAAACTAAACATCAAAGCAGCTCCACAAAGGAAGGCTACTGGCTCCAGGGCCTTTTCACGGAATATCCAAATACTCAAAGAAACAATCATCCTAAGGATGAACTGAAGAGAACAGCTCAAGACGACAAGAAAAGTTGCAATTAGGCACATCTCATTTGAGGAAGATCGCAACAGTAACACGGATATAGAAGAATTTGATCAGACATACGATCTAATAGACGATGCATCTCTTTACATCGAAGAAAATGAACTTGACACTGAGATCAATGAGAATGACGAGGATAAGGAACCTGAAGGGGGATACATTAAAAAAACAAAGCCGCTAAACAAAACAGAGAATTCTCAAGCTCAGATGAAGAAAACAAAGACGATGGCTCAGATGAAGACACATCCTTTAGAACAATGGATCAGAAACGGAAATAAATAGAAGAGCAAAAAAAACACAAACAGAAAAGAACATATTAAAGGAAAAGTATGAAATAACTTATAAAAATTGTAACCCAAAAAAGCCAGCGGGAAGTATAAACAAGCTATATACAAGAAAACACAACGAACTCAAGGAAATTTCAAACTCTACAGGGAAACTAAAAGTGGTTATAGAAAACATCCTTATTGAAAATGACGACTCAAACCTAAATAAAAAAAACATACTTTACCTCCTTCACTGTGTACCCGTCCCAAGGAGCATTTCTACTGACGATATTGAAGTAGTCAAATACATGGACGAAAACATAGTGGATTAAGTGATTTTGCACCACAATTCACTTAAAGCAAAAAACGTAATGTTGAAAGGAGACGAAAAACTGGTGAAACTAGTGTACAAACTCTACGATTACAAGACAAGAACCTCGGAAAGTCCAATGCAAAAATTAAAAAAGAAAGATACGAAATGGGAGGAAAGAAAAGAACAAAGAAGAGAGGAAAGTGGGAATTCTATGAGTAGACAGAACATAAAGATAACCTTTGACAACCCTATCTCAGGAAGAGAGGACCCCCAAACAGAAACCCTCGCTAAAAGTAAGAGATCGAACCAGAAATGACTGGTCATGGTTGACCAAATCACTAAACGACCAAAAGGCTTAGCAAAAAAGGATGATGGCGATGAAAGAGACTTCATAATCTCCTGAAGCATGCGGGGTTTCAGACACCTGTTGAATAAAACGAATACACATCTAAAGAAAACCTCAATCATTTGTCTAGAAGAGACCTGGATTCAGGAGCTGCCAATCTGCGAAAACTACGAGATACTTATGAACTCTGCACAAAAAGGCAAAAGTGAAAGACCATCTGTAGGCTTACTGATACTGGTAAAGCAAAACCAGGGATCTTCTAGAATAAATAAAAGGGAACCTGACTAGATTCATTCAATGGGCATTAATTGAAACAATTGATCATGACTTTAAAATCCAAACCTCCATGTTGCTAAGTAAAATCTCTAAACAAATAAAGGAGGAAACAGAAAAAGCTCCCGATTTAAGCATAGTCCTATGTGGGGATTTAAACATTAAATGTCTCGACAAACAGGGTCTTCCAATTACAGACTCACTAAGCCTTGGTGAATCAGACGCAGCAAAGTGGGTACAGATGGCAAATGAGAACAACTTATTCATGCTAAACGGCCAAGTCAAGGGAGACATCCCAGGTAAACCAACTTGGTCAAATGGATCTGTTAAGTCCACAATAGATTACATATGAATTGTGAAAAACCACGTGTACAAAGTTGAATGATTTGAGTCACTACCACAAGATGTTTGCGACCATAATATTGTGAGACTTACTTGGTCGAGGAAGACAAAGACACAAAAGAAAGATAACATCTGCATTTTAAAACTAAATCACTGGGGGAAATCGCTTGACACCTGCACTGCCTCGCTAGCAACTCCCGCACTTTGGGACCGTTTTCTGTATCCCTACAGTTCCACCACCAGCATTTGGCAACGGATGTCTGCACTTACCCTTGCACTTGCTAACAGCTGGCCGTACTTCTCTATTGTTTTATTATTCTACTATCCCATGTACTGCAGTGTCACCACGCCCCCTCCCACTCTGCACTTATCCCTTCCACCTTCCCCTGCACTTGCTCGATCTGAATGACACTTGGCCTAGTAGAACTGTTGTCTCGGTCTTCCCTCTGTTTCCCCCACTTCTGCCACGTCGTGCCTTGAAACACTTGTGTATAGGCGCGTTATAGATACCATATCATATCACAGAGTCGTCTCTTAAGCGGGGTCTCAAAAACAATATGGATAAACCACTACACTAGAGTATTTGGAAATCTAGACACCATCATAAAAGAATAATTAAGACATAAGAATAGAGCCGCCAGGGGGCGCCGAGATGTTCTAACGTTTTTCGGCCGGTCTCCATCCCGGGGGGCTAAATCTGTGGGAATTGAGCCCCCCAGCCCCGCTGAAATTTGTCCTGGACCCCCTTGTAGGAGGTCCGGAACTGGAGTGAGCCTGTGGAGAGCGGTCCCGGAGTCCGTCGGCCCTGAGAGACCGGAGTTGGGACGGTGGTGTCTGTGGCCTGTTGTCTCTGGCTGGCAGGCGCGCCGCGTGGGAGATGTCTGCCCTGCGGTGGGGGAGGTGCACCACCGGAGGTGTGCTCTTAGCCTGGACTGCGGGCCGGAGTGGTGTGGTCGGGGGCGGTGGTGGCCTACCTGCCCCCCCCCCCCACCCCCGGAGGTGTCAGGCGGCGGCCGGTGGAGCGGAGTATTGAGCGCTTTGGTGTGGAGAGCGCTCGGTGCGCTGCTGGAGCTGGGTCCGCGGCCGGGACCAGGACAGAGAGGTCAGCAGCGGCGGTTACCTTCCTCGAGGAGTAAGAGCAGTAGTTGCTGGAGCGGGCCGCCAGGCTTGGGAGAGAGCCCCTGGGTGGCGAGCCTCCCGGAGTGAGCGTCTGGCGAGGCGCAGTGGCCTCCTCAGCATTGTCCGGGAGGGCTCCCATTACTTTGCTGCAGCGTTCTGTTGGGGCGGAGGAGGGCTGCCCGGAGGTTCGGCTCGGGCTGTGTCGGTGAGCCGGGGTGCACCAGGTATAGGTGCCCAGTGGAGGTTTATGGACGGCGAGTTGTTGCCCTCTGCCCCCCGGAGTCCTGTCTGCGCTGGACAATTGCTGGACACGGGGTCACGTTTGGTGAGCCATTTTTCTAAAGTTGTGCGAACTTTCTTGTAATACGTTGACCCCGTGCTACAAACTCTCAGAAGAGCTTTTAAGCAGCTGAACACGTCACTTACACCAAACCTCACAAGGAAAGCTTCAGTGTCTCAATTGTTTACTACAGAATAAAGGACATTACGACATGGAGCTACTCCCTGTTTGAAAGCCGAAAACGTTTGATTTCCTTGTGCACTGCAGCGCCCACAAAGACACATTCCTCTGTATATTGTGCTACCTGTGCTGTGACTATAAGTCGGAGTATATATATTCTTGGTCCCAGTCAGCCAGGAAGAGTGAAGATGGTATGACAGGCTTCTTTCTCTTTTCCCAGGGGTGAAATAGGTTGGCTGTCAGTTGGGCCGAAGCAGAAGTCTGTCTACGGGCCATAAGTTGATCTACGCCTGGCTGGAGGGGAGAGGCCTCCCAGGCCAGGTTGTGGGCCTTAGCATTACCTCCCCAGGAGGTCCCCTGTTATTATGTTTGGGGTGCCCTAGTGAACCCCCTTGAATGGACTGGGCGCAAGCCCTACAAAAATATCGGAGAGTGGTGGCAGAGAAGGGGGAGGATGCCACCATGCAGGCTGGGGCCCAGTTGGAGGCATCGGAGGCTCCGTCAGTGAGCCGTAACATGGCGGCCCTGCTGGAGGAGATACAAGGCTTTAGAGCTGATGTCAACAAACACCTGGATTCTCTGGACAAGAAGGTTGACGCCGTGGAAGATCGTGTTCAGGCCCTTGAGGTCAACCAAATCTCAGCAGACCTTTTTGAGACGCAATTTGATATGAGGCTGGCTGAGCTTGAGAGGTGGGAGGTGAAGGTCACCCTTAAACTGGACGACTTAGAAAATAGGGAACAGCGCTCTAATGTAAGATTTTTTGGTATGCCAGAATCGGAGGGGGAATCTCAGGCGGACATTGTGAGGGGTCAAGGCGATTGTAAGTAGCCTTTTTGATGGTGAAAATACCAGCGAGCCCACAATTGATAGGGCCCATAGGGCGGGGGGACACGCGGGTGAGCCCCGTATGGTCCTTGTGAAATTTCACTCCTTTGCTGAAAAAGCCAAGATCCTGGATTTAGCACGCAAGAAGGACCCTATCGACTGGAAAGGTGCGCAAGTCAAGATTTATCAAGATCTGTCGGCACTTACCCTTGCTCGACAGTGCCTTTGCGGACCCTTGAGGGAGCTGGGGTTATTGGGATGGTGTTGGGGGGGCATTGGAGGGTTTGGTTGTTTTCTTGGTTTTGGGGGTGTATCTTGGGTTTCTGGGGTCTCTGTGGAGAAGGGGTTACATAGGTCTTTTGTTGATCTCCCTTGGTGCATGTGAGCTGGAGGTGCGGACGGTCAAGTGCGTCCCTCAAGAGGGGGTGGGGGGAGCTTCTTATGGCCCAGCTAATGGATGATTCTATGCAGAGGTTATTGGTGAGGTCCCTGAATGTGCGGGGATGGAACTCTCCTACGAAAAGGTCCCTGGTGGTAAGGAAACTTATAACGCTTAAGCTGCACTTCTTTTTTGTGCAGGAAACTCACTGGGTTAGGGGAAAGGAACCATCCTTTCGAGCTAAATCCATTCAACACGTATTCCATTCCTCGTATGTGGCGAAGAAGCGAGGAGTTGCTTTGTTGATCTCCCCCAAGGCTCTTTTTGTCCCAAAGGCTCAGAGGTCTGACTCAGTGGGGCACGACATTATGGTTAAGGGATCTGTGAAAGGCAGGTTGATTACCCTGGTAGGGGTCTTTGCCCCAAATGAGGCGCAGGATCGCTTTTGGGAAAGGGTGGGTGAGTCGATTACAGGTCGGACGGGGGAGGGGGTTATGCACGATGATAAGATAGCAGCAGAGTTTGAGCATTATTACGAGGGTCTTTATTCGTCGGAATACTCAGTGGACGGGGCTGATGTAGACCAATTTTTTGAATCGCTGCATATTCCTCGTCTCTCTGCTGAGGGCATTGGTGTATTGGAGTTCCCAGTTTCTCCCCAGGAGGTGGTTGACACTATCTCCTCTTTGAAGAGTGGCACAGCTCCAGGAGACGATGGCTTCACTGTCCGGTTTTATAAAACATTCCGCGTTGTGGTAGCCCCATTTCTGGAAAGGGTGTTTAACTCTGCCTTGGAATCTGGCTCCTTGCCCCCCTCTATGATGTCAGCTCTTATTGTAGCGTTACCGAAAGATGGGAAGGATCCCACGCGATGTCAGTCATATAGACCCATTTCCCTCTTTAACGTAGATGTCAAGATTTTGGCTAAGCTCTTAGCGAATAGGCACTCTAAACTTCTTCCCTCCCTGGTCATGGCGACCAGGTTGGTTTCATCTCCGGTCACCTGGGGGCTGATAACGTGAGGAAGACTTTGGGGCTAATGCATGAGGCTTTGAAGCGTAACCTGGAGGCCTATCTCTTGTCTTTGGACTCTGAGAAGGCCTTTGACCGCGTAGAATGGCTTTATATGGGGAGGATGTTACGGAAAATGGGTTTTTGGGGGCAATTTTTGTAGGTGGGTGTCTGCTCTGTACGATGGTCCCTCAGCTAGGGTGTTGGTGAATGGCTGCATGTCAAGGGGGTTCTCGCTCTTTCGGGGCACGCGTCGGGGATGTCCCCTCTCTTCTCTTATGTGTGTTGGCAATGAAGCCTTTTGCCATTGCAGTCAGGGCTGATGTGGACCTTACAGGGGTAAATTGTAGAGACCATGAATTTAAACTATCCTTTTTTGCGGATGATATTTTAGTGTATCTGACAGGTCTTCATATGACTCTCCCGTGGTTTTTGGGTCTGATTCGTTGTTTTGGATCCTTCTCGGGGTTAAAGGTCAATTTGTCCAAGTCATGCATTATGCCCATGGGGGTGGTGGATTCTGAAATTGAGGGAAAGGAAGAAATATATGGGGTGCGTGTGTATACCAGGTATCTAGTTATTGATATTCCCAGGGATCTAGGTAAAGTGTTTGAGCTAAACTTCAAAAATCCAGGGTGATCTCTTGAGGTGGGATCCCCTTGACCCTTTCATGGTTTGGGCGTATGGTGGTCGTTAAAATGAATATTCTTCCGCGGCTCCTTTACCTTTTCATGTCTCTTCCATGTCTGGTGCCGGATTCCTTCTTTGTTGCATTGCAATCGAGTATCCTCCGCTTCATTTGGAATGGGAAGAGACCAGAGTTAGTTTGGCTACCTTGACCCTTCCCAGGTCCTTTGGTGGTTTTGGGTTCCCGGACTTTAGAGGGTATTTCAAAGCGGCTCAACTGCGAGTCATGTTGGAGCATTTGAGGGATGATCTGCGGACATACTGGACGTATGTGGAAGATGTTCATGTCCATCCGAGAAAGGTTAGGGACCTTTTGTGGGCTCCACCGAACTCCATCTCAAACCCCATTAAATCGCACCCTATTCTCGCTGTCTTGTGGTCGGTTTGGAAGCCTTCTAGAGATAATAGGCTTCTTTCCTCTTGGCCGTCCCCCCTATCATCTTTGTGGGGTTCCCCCAATCGATTTGGGCACGAAGGGGTTCCGGGAAACGCAGGTATGGTCTGATCAGGGGTTGGAAAGGGCTGCTCAGTTGTTTACTGAGGGTCTTTCATGGAATACGCCCAAATGGCGGAGGTGTTTGGTGATAAGCCACTCTCGGCCTTTGAACATTTGCGTCTTAAGGGAATCCTCACCCAAGCACGGTGGGTGGCTGACTTATCGCGCCCCTTAACTCCTTTTGAGAGGATTTTTGCAGAAGCTAAGTCTAGGAAGGGGTCCCTCTCCAAGATTTATAATGTGCTCATTTCTTCTAACCTAGTAGGTAGGTAGGCATTTAAGCCTATCTGGGAGGAACGGTGTTAGGCAGAAACCTGTGCAGTTCCCTTAGGGACCACTGCAAAAGATTTAAGACTACAGGTGTTGGCAGTAAACCCACTTGGTAGCAGTCTGTGCCACCCAGATTTACCTGGTAGCTGTGGCTGAGCAGTCAGACTTCCCTCAAGAAGAGTTAGGCAGTATGCAAAGTATACTCAATAGGCACTCAGATACAATAATACAAGCAAACACTGACCAGAGCTTTGGTATCAAAGTATATAATTATTTATTTAAAAACACACATTTGAAACACTCCAGCACTCTTATTGTAAAATATTCTCAACAGTTACTATTATGATATATACACCCCTTTTTCCCTATTTAGAAAATCACAGTAAAACACCACTTATTTTCATACAGAGGTGAGCGCTTAACTAGATTGCACTCTAATAAGTTTGTGAAAAAGGGAGGGAAAAAGTGAGAATATGAAGAGGTACACCACTCTACGATTCCAGAACACTGTTAGCAAGGCAGAGAGCAAAAAGTCACTGGTGAGCCAAAGTCCAAAGGCTGGGCCCACTCTTAGAGAGAGCAGAGCACAAATGCGCCCAAGATCACACAGTTACACTAGGCTTAGAAAGTCTTGCAGAGGGTTCAGAAAGAGTTTAGGGAGGCTTAGAAAAGTTTGGCCAGGGTGTCCCAGGCTAACCCAGGTTCGAAAGCCGGGGGGCTAAATCTACCCCGTACAGTCGGTAGCAAGGGAAGCCAGGCGGGACACGGTACCTTAAGTGGGAAGGATCCTCCAGCGGTGGCAGTTGTTCCTGGTAGTGGGTGCAAGTTGCGTCGTCGTTCAGGGGAAGAGAAGATCTCGACTTGGAGGAAAGATGAAGGTCGTTGCACTACCAGGGCAGAAAGCAGCCGTGGAATTTTCTGGTTAAAGGTGGTACCTTTGTCTCACGGTCGTGGTAAAACGTGGTATCCCGGTTGCCGGGGTGCTTGGCACGGGCAAGGCGGCCACAAGATACGTCGGGAAAGCAAAAAGACGGTGAAACTGGTTATCCCCACCAGTCAAAGGAAGAAGACTCTCCGGCGGGAGATCTCCTCTGTCGTTGGGAAAAGTGGTGAGGCAGTCCAGCAGGGCTCCACCGGTGGTGGTGTCGTGGCAGGTCGGCTCAGCTTCTCCCTCGTCGGATTCTTAGGTCCTGTGGCGACTTCTGAAGTTCCAGTGCCCAAAGCCCTGCTTTTATGCAGCAAACCCCCATTCACTCAGCCTAGCTGTCACTCAAACATGTTAAGTGGTGAGCCGGCAGGACGGAGTGCGACTTGAGTTGCCTAGGCAACTCAGTCCAGGGTGCCTAAATTCCCCTCCACCCCTCCTAAGTACCCCAGACACAGTGGCACCACTTTGGAGGGCTTCTGTGAAGAAGCCCGCCAAAAAGTGGAACAAAGGGCTCGACTTGGGTTGGAGTCACAGACGAGAACACAAACGCCATTTTAGAATCAAGTTTTGGCAAAAAATACCAACCGGAGAATTAATATTAATTAAATAAACCGGCGGTATGTTCGAGGCTACCGTAAATAATTAAATAAAGATAGTAGCCTAAAACAATGGGAAATCCCATAGGAATATATTCGTGGTTGAATATAAAAAGTAGTATCCACTGCCACCAGCCAAAACTCGATCAGGGGGGACGGAGACATGCCCCCTCGACTAACAGACCCTGGGGCAATCGAATTGCCCCAGCCAGTACGTCCACAATATGATGGTTGGTACTGGTTCTGTTCAGAATTTAAGACTAGTAAAGTCAATAGTGACTTTACATGCCCTGGGAGACAGTAGTCAGTCCCAGGGTATGGAGTCTATACTGGGGGGTCACTATGACACCCCTGTGTCACTGCACTGAGGGTGCTGTGTAACACACATCAAAAAAACACATGAAGCCCTATGGAGTAAAAGACCCCATAGCCCATTAAACACTTCTAGATTCAAAGAAACACACTCAAATCATGTCCAAGAGTGAGGGTAAAAAGAGTCTCACTCTTGGCAGGAGAAATAAATAAACCCCAAAAATCCAGCAAAGCTGCTGGGGGACTCACTAGGTTAGGAAATTCAGCCTAAACAGAGAATTCTCCCTAACAAACGGTTGGGCTTGTCCTTAGATAACCGATCTTGGCAGTCGGTGTTTAGGTCAGTGCTTCCTGGAGGTATGTACACGGCGGCATTGGAGCATAATTTTAAGAGTCTGCACTCCTGGCATCGCCCTCAGGCTGCCCTGTCTAAGATGTTTGTAGGAGTGTCCCCATGGTGTCCCAGCTTGTGTTCCAATAAAGGTACTTGGTTTCACATGTGGTGGGAGTGCCCAGTTATCCGGTTATATTGGACGGAGGTACTCAGCTGGATTAAAAGCATCCTGGGAACATGTCCCTCCTTGCACCCGCTCGAGGTTCTTTTGGGCACTCCCCTACCTGATAAAGAGGTGGGTTCCTTCTCGAGGGTAATGGGGGCCATGTTGAGAGCGGGAAGGCTGGCTCTGGCTCAGAGATGGAAGAGTTCGCTAGCTCCTTCCAAGACAGAATGGTTTACTAAGTTAATTGCCATTTTTGAGTACGAGAAACTCTCTGCTATTGCCAACGATTCTATGTCATCTTTTTTGCAGGAAAGGACTGTGGTTACACTTACTGCGGACTGTGAAGCCTTGAAACTATGAACTGTACTGTGGTTTTCTGTAACATGTCACCGGGGTGGGGCTGCTGAAGCTTTTACCGGCGGAAGCAAGTTTGGGTGGTTGCAGGGAACTCCGCCATTAGCTTGGCCCGAATGTACTGCTACGTATGTGTTTTGTCCCTAATATCAGTCTCTAGCACCAAGGACTTTCGGAGGTCTAGTCTATCTGGGGGTTAAGGGGGGGGGTATTGTGAGGAATAGGGAGGGGGATAGTGGGAGGGTTTAGTTGATGGTTAGATTCTTCTGTTATTTTTTGTTTTATGTTTCTTCTGCTGAAAATTTCAATAAAAATAAAGTGGAAAAAAAAGACATAAGAATAACCCCTTGAAAATAACATTGGACGAAGAACACATCGAACAAATGATTTAAAAACTCAAAGACTCAACAGCGGCAGGCCCAGACAAGCTAACAAATCTACATCTTAAAAAAGATCCAGCAAAGTGGTCCGAGTTAATCCACATGATATTGAGGAATATTGTATCTAAAAAAAAAAAGTACCAGACTCATGGACAAAAAGTATCACCGTCCCAATTTTTAAGAAAGGGAAGAGAGATGACCCTACAAACTATCGGCCCATATCACCGATTGATACAATAGGAAAGTTGTTTCCATAAGACTTACAGAGATGCATAAAAGAATGGACGGACAACAATGACATCATAGATCCCCGACAGACAGGATTTACCAAAGGGACTGGTTCAGAACTAAACCTCTTTATTCTGTCATTACTCAAACTGAACGCCATTAAAAATAGAGAGACATCTATCCTTCATAGACTTATGGCAGGCTTTTGATGGAATGGACAGGCACAAATTATGGCAAAAACTGGAGGCTTGGAAGTGTCCTTTAGAACTATAGCTGCCCATCAAAGCTCTTCACCAAAAAACCTCAGCGAGAATAAATACATTGTCGATTTATCGGAGGCCCTAAGAGACACAGGACACTTTCCTCCAAAAATAAACAGGAAATCTCGATTTGCTATGCAGATGATATCGTTCTCATAGACCGAACACAAATCAGCCTTTAAAGATTATTAACCAAACTGCAAATATACATGGAGATAAATAACCTGGACATAAATACCAACAAATCCAAAAACGTAACTATTGGAGGAACCAAAAACCTCAGCATCAAGTCATTTAACTGAAAATCGACCATGGGAACTTGGAGAAAGTAAATGAGATAAGGTACCTGGGAGTAATATTCAATCAATCAATCGCCGAAAAAAACTGGGAAGCCGAGCTGTTCTCCAAAGTAAAGATGCTATGCTGCCAAGGAACCATCTTGAATGGAAGATTTGGAAAATGTTCATTAGTCCCAGTACGTTCCTTTTACGTGCAAAAGGTGACACCCATCCAGACGTACAGTGGAGAGGCAGGTTTGAACCTCCCATGGAGAATTTGGGCAACATTTGAAAGCAAGTCAGTCTTGAAATTGGCCAGATGTACCCCAATAGATGCAATAAGAGCAGAATTAGTGCTTCAATCTCTCTATTCAATAACAAAATGGAAATCTATCGCCCTTCTAAGAAGAATATCTCTGGAGACACCAGTGATAGGATATAAAATCTTAGCAAAGCATGGACTTGGGAAAAGTGCAGTCTTGCTTTACACCTGGAAAGAAAAATGGATAAATCAGTTACACAATCTGGATTCATCCATACAAGAATTGGTAACGAACCCTGACCGGGTAATGGAAAAAATTAAAGAGACAAGACACACAAGAGATGCTATGCTTGCCGTTAAGTCACAACACAAAGCTATAAATGACATCGAAAAAGGGATACTATAGCTCAATATTTATCGAAATTCCCCTCGAATCACCTGCGGGAGAGGATGATGCAAATTCGACTCAGCGTCTCCCCGACTAATTAATTCAAACACAATGGGAGACGAGGAACATCTGATGGAAACTGTACATTCTGCAACGAACACGACCGGAAGGAATCAACAAGACATCCATTATTAGAATGTACAGCAGTTGCAGTTCAAAAGAACATGGCACCCTTTAAAGTCAAAACAAACTCAGAATGGTCGGAAGACTTCATACAAGGAAGGAACCAGTGGTTCACTTGTGCTGGAATAAACTTTTAAGACAAACTAATAAAAGACCAAGAACAATTGCAATCTGAATAGCACAAAGGTCAGACGAAAATAAGTAACACGAAAACTGAGATGACAAGGAAAACAGAGTCACAATCTTATTGATATCAGAAATGTAACAAAACGTTTGTTTTACAACTTAATCACGATTAAAAAAAATAATAACAACAAAAAAGAGTACCTCGGAAGGGCCTGCTCCCACTCCGATTTGAAGCACAGAGGACTTAATTGTACTAAGCTACTGCTCTAACCACTGTACCAGGAATATTGTGAACTGTATCTTGTTAAGAAACCAAGCAATGGCACGCGTTTGCCGATTATGTTTGTCGGTTAAAAAACAATACAATTGTTATATTAAAAAAAACCTGCTTCTTTGAAAAAGTCTTTGACTGTCAACAACAACGGGGTTCACAACTTCTTCCACTAGGGCATAATTAATACACATGGTCATTGTTTTTCTCATTGATTTGTTAGCCACATGCAATGCAGGTTATATCCCCTCTTGATGATTTATACAAGAGGGCTTTTCTCCTGCCACCTCTGTTTCTTTTACACCACCATTTAGCTGCTGGTAATGTCTCTTATTCTGGTATCCCTCTTTTGGTAAGCTGTATCCCCTTTAACTTATTATTGCTTTTCTTTGGCTTAGGCAATGCTAATTGTTATATTTCCTTTTTGGTAATCTCCCTTCTTGTAGATTACATTCATGTTGTTCCAATATTGCCCCCTCTTTACTTTGACAACGGTGGTTACATTCGCTTTGTTTCAATATTGCCCCCCTCTTTAAGATGGCAATGGTGGTTACAATATTGTTTCATTTGACCTCTTCCAGCACGAGAATTCACCAAAATCCCTTTAGTTCAATAGTTTGATTAGCAGTCTATTGCGGAGCACCCCAGGGTTACCTTGGGAAGGCCAATTCACTGGTCTTTCCATGCGCTGCCATCATTAACTTCTTCTTTCGTCAGGATTGTTTGGGCGTCTAAGAGCTCCGGTCACACTCCCTGTGCCCGTGCCTCACGGAAAGGGAGCCTTCTTTGCGTCTTGCATAATCTGGTGAAAGCCAACTACCACAGTAGGATCCAAAACTCAGAGCTTCTCTCTCTCCTACGGGACAGCTAGCCCCAGCACAGCTTCCCGTTGCCCCTTGTCTGCATTCCTTATTCCCAACTCCTACTATTCTCTCGGCACCGCGTCCTGCTGACAACACAGCAACTGTTCTGGCCTTGTCTTCTTTCTGCTTCTGCTGCTCCCATTGCTTCTTTCTAATGACCTGAAGGGGTTTTAATTATTTAAAAGTGCTGGTCAATTGTGGGTCATAACCACTAGACTGCACACTACGGTCTGCAACTCTGACCCAGTTTTCCTCGTCTCAGTACTCTGAGCATTAGGGGACTTCAAGTCCCTAATGTTCATATTTTTTTTATAGTAATTCACCTTACTTCGGTGATTCACAAGATACATATTTAGGTACAGTTTGCAAAGCAATTGATGGTTGTTTCTTGCTTTCACAATTCAAACATATTGTAGAATGTCACGAGGACAGGACAATGGAAGATTTGGTCAAGGTGGAAGCACCATTGATTCAACCTTCGCGGCGTTCTGTGCAACATTCTAGTTCCATTTGTTGCACTTCATATTGAGGGTAGCCACACCCCCTCATTGCGTTGCAACTGTTCTCGCTCTGCGCTACGCTGGTGCCTTCGGTTCCAGTGCCCTCCGTGATCTGCACCGCCTACTAGCTGATCTTTCGCTCGTAGTTTCCCCTTTGTTCTTTGAACCTTTGTCTCCTGCTGTGCCGCTTTTACGGCTCCTTTCATTGTTATGCTTTCTTGTCTTTCTGCCCACGCTCGGGCTTTCACTGTCAGTCAACCCCTCTTACTCTACTCTCGGCTCTCTCCGGCTACTCTTTACCAGTGCCTCATTCCATTAACCTTTCTGCCCTTCTCGCGGCTCCTTTTCTTGCAAGACTTTGGGCTCACACCACGGTCTGTAGTATTTCTCTCAGAATGCAATCTCACCCTGTTTCATAACTCCAACTCGACATCATACGGTGAGTTCTTCCTGGCTTTGGCCTATTCTTTCTTTCAACACACGCGGTTACTTTCCTTTTCCTGTTTATTTCTTATATGTGCTGCGTTATGTTACCTTCCTTTCTCATCTATGCAGTTCTGCTTATTTAAGGATTTCCTCGGGTCCTCCATATTTACCCATCTCATTAGTACACACTTTACTTACCTGCCTTGTCCTCTGTTGGATTCCTGCTTGAAGTAACTGAAGTAGTTGTACCCTGCTGGATTCCGGCTTGCAGGAACTGAACTACTTTATCCCCTGCTGGATTCCTGCTTGAAAGAACCTACTTACTTTCTCCTTTGCCGAATTTCTACTTTGGACTCCCTTGCCTGTTTTTGCTGGATTCTTGCGCACTTCCATTCAGGAAAGGATCTCTACCCATAACTATAAAGAACACTTGAGACTTCCACTTAGCTCTGTCTACGATAAAGAACTACAGGAGTTTTTTGTGCCACTGGCTTTTTCTCCCTCAACGGACTGTGCAGGGGAATCTCCACCTTGGTTGCTGTCTGTCCTCCAACACAATCACTGTGGCGAGTTCCCGGAACAGACCCCATCTCTTCTCTAAAAAAAACTCCGGACCGGACTACAGAACCTGCTGAAGCTGATTAATCTTCCTGCAAATCGGACATCGAAACACAGCTGAGCCCCACTAGTGACAGATTGCAACGCCCAGATATGGCTATGGCGGAGCAGGTCCAGGAGTTGATAAACGCAGTACAGAGCCTCTTCCTGGAGATGCAGGGAATTAAGTCTGAAAATGCTGTTCTCCGAAAGATGGCGGCCTCCAGAGACGCACATCAGTCCGACCTACCACCATTACCTCTTGCGGTAGGAAAATTTGATGGAGCACCCAAGAAGGTCAAGGAGTTCTTGGACGCATGCATGGTCTATTTCACATTTCGACCAGCTACTTATGCCTCTGATGCACTCGAGTGGGATTCCTCATATCTAATATGATTGGGAACACCCTAGCATGGGCTACTCCGTTGGTCACGTCCAACAATCCAGTCCTACAAGACTATAACGCTTTGACTACCTGTTACAACAGTCTTTCGAACGCCAGGAGATCGGATTCTCGGCTAGAGAAGAACAAGTTACTTAACTGGTAACGTTCTTTCGATGGGATGTTCCTCCGACGTATTCCTTATCTTAGATAATTCGTCTCCAGCTTGCTGGCCTCGGAATTTTTTTCTCTGTAGAGGGCGCAGCGCGTCGACGTCCGCCGAGTTGGTGTCCCTCGACAGCCACCGTATCAGCGCCGACGTCACCATGCCCATAAATAGCTACGCGCGGCGTCCGTTTCTCAGTTCCGTTTTGTAGCATAAGATCAGTCGTGCATGAATTGGCTATTGACCTTGAAGGAGCGTGAGCTGCAACCAAAAGGGAACTATTACTGCAGGGATGGATGGGAGGGGCGATAAGGAATACGTCGGAGAAACATCCCATCGAAAGAACGTTACTGTCATGATGCCTACCTCCAAGGAGCCAGGTCCGACCCAGCAACCCCAGAGGCAGGCATCATTTCCCCCAGGGGAGTGACAGCGGGCCCAAGCTGGGGCCCTTTGGACGCAGTCCTGGCGCCTTAGGCGCCAGGCTCATGTTGGACCCCTGTCCTGGCGCCTTAGGCGCCAGGCTCATAAAGCTAGACATGTGTTCAAGTGTTTTAATGTGCACTTACCTGATGCAGACCATGCTGCTACATCCAGGCCCTCTTGAGGCCTGAATGGAACTACTTTACCTGTGGAACTACTTTCCCCTGGGTGTGGTCGGGGAAGGATACATACCTGATCGGTGGAAGGATACACACTTGGAACTTCTTCCAAAGCTATTTAAACCACACCCGATCAGCAACTCACGCTTCGCGTTGTTCTGCTCCTCGCAGCTGGACGCTCACCGTGTCAGCTCCTGCATCTGGACCTCAGCCACGCCTGTCAGTATCGTGGGTCACCTGCAAAGGGAGACAAAAGACCTTACCTGCTAAATCAGCACCACGGGGACATCACACTGACGATCCTGAAAAGGAAGACATCATTTTTAAAAGCATTTCGCTACGATCGCTGCAGCGCTGCATTTCACTCACCTATCCTGGACGCCTCCATCTTCAGCAGCGATCATCCGGGTCCACAGCCACTTCCCAGAGCCTAGAGAGAAAAAGACGAGAACAAGGTGAGAGAAGGAAAGGAATAGGAAAAGCTCAGTTTCCTTCTAAGACTTACCTGTTGGGTCATTCCCATTTAATTTCGGGTCTTGCCGCTTCCAGGCATTTTCCGGACCCCGGCCCCTATGGGGAAAAAGACATAAGCATTAGCGCTTGCTGCAACAAGACAATGAACATTATTATAAAGCTTGGACTTTTGAACATGCAGCAGAACTTTTACAGCGCCTTACCTGAATAGTCAAGCTTATCTGAACTCCCATCAATCCTCAATCCAGTGAAGTAACTGGGTTTCAACGCGCCCCTGCATCAGAAGCAGGATGGAGAGCTCATCCTTCCTGACCCTAAGGAGAGACTTCACGGGGAATCGTGGAAGGGTATCGTGAAGGGTTGGAAGAGAGTGGGAGGCTTGAGCATAACTCAGTCAGTAGGTAATACTCCCTTTTCACGGACAGGGGTATATTCCTGCGAGCCAGAGAAGCCAGAGTAGAGGGGCCCTTCCTGTCCATCTTCAGAGTCCTGCGCTTCACCATTGAAGAAGCACCAGCACTCGAAGCCAGACCTGCGCCTCCGTGGGAATCAGGTGAGCGTTACAGTTACCAGGTAAGAAGTAACTTGTTCTTCGAAGGGATTGTGTCCTCCGACGTATTCCTTATTTTAGATAGACTGCCATAGCAGTGGCATGTAATTGGAGGTGGGAGTAAGAATGTCATGTATCCCTTTTAGGAATGGACCGAATGTAATACGGCTTTGCCAAATCTGGTCTCTTGACTAGCGGAGGAATCCGGGTTGTAAAATCTTGTGAATGCATGTGCGGACGACCATGTGGCAGCCACACATATGTCTCGGACCGGTACCCCTCTTTGGAGGGCCGAAGAGGCTGCGATACCCCTGGTTGAATGAACCCTAAGATTCTGAGGGGGCTCTTTCCCTGACAGTTTGTAACATTCCAGAATGGCCAAAATAATCCACCTGGAAATGGTCTGTTTTGTTATGGGCAGTCCCAACTTGTGACCTGAGTAGCCTACAAACAGTTGGTCTGCTTGCCTAATCCTAGCTAGTCCGCTGATGTAAAAGCTTAGAGCTCGCATTGGGTCCAGCCTATGTAGCCTTTCTTCCTCTTTCCCCGGATGGGGAGGAGGGTAGAACGAAGGTAAGGTAATTTTCTGAGTGATGTGAAATTCAGAAACCACTTTTGGGAGGAAATTAGGCTCCACCTGTAGGACAACTTTGTCCTTATGGAAAATAGTATGGGGGGGTTTACAAGATAGAGCTTGTAATTCGCTCACCCTCCTAGCAGATGTTAGTGCTACTAAAAGCACAGTTTTAAGAGTGAGAAATCTCAGCGAACAAGAGTGAAGTGGTTCGAAGGGAGTACCCATTAGGAATGGTCTTGGAGGATAGACATTAGTTAATCCCTTGAGAAATTGCATTACTAAGGGTAGTTTGAAATACGATGGTTTTTCCGCAGTGCGCTTGAAGATTGATAGCGCCGCGAGATAGCCTTTTACAGTGGCAACTTGAAGGCCTGAGTTTGCCAAGTAGAGTAGAAACGATAACACTGTTGGTGTACCGCATGAAAAAGGGTCCATATTGTTCTCTCTACACCAGCTGCAAAATTTGTTCCACCGGCAGTGGTATAAAGACTTTGTTGCTGGCCTACTGGCCGAAAGCAACACCTCCATGACGTCATCAGGGAGGTCCCAATCCTTGTACCTCAACCTTTCAGAAGCCAAGCGTGAAGGTTGAGGGTTCCTATGTCTGGATGGAGAACCGGACCTCCCTTCTGCGAGAGAAGATTCTCTTTGAGTGGAAGACGGATTGGAGGGCAGAATGACATATCCAGAAGGTCCGGGTACCACGTTCTCCTGGCCCAGTCCGGGGCAATTAGGATCATAACCGGAAAACTCCGCGGCTGGTTTCTTCCCTGGCAGTGCAACGACCTTCATCTTTCCTCCACGTCGAGATCTTCTCTTCCTCTGGACGACGCTGCGACTTGCACCCGCTGCCAGGAACAACTGCCCCCGCTGGAGGAACCTTTCCACACTAGGTACCGTGTTCCGCCTGGCTTCCCTTGCAACCGACTGTATGGGGTAGATTTAGCCCCCGGCTTTCGAACCTAGGTTAGCCTGGGACACCCTGGCTAAACGTTTCTGAGCCTAACTAAAACCTTTCTGAACTCCCTGCAAGACTTTTTAGCCTGTTATCATTGTGTGATCTTGGGTGCATTTGTGCCCTGCTCTCTCCAAGAGTGGGCCCGGCCTATGGACTTTGGCCCACAAGTAACTTTTGACTTTTCTGCCTTGCTTAAGAGTTCCTAAGTATTAGTGTGGTGTATTTTCCTACATTCTGCCTTTTTCCGTCCCTTTTTCGTTAACTTATTGGAGTGCCATCTATAGTTAAGCGTTCACCTCTGTCTGGAAATAAGTGGTGTTAACGAAGACTTGTCTGATAAGGAATAAGGGATGTATATAGATTAATAGTAACTGTGTTTGAAGTGATTTACAATAGTGCTGGAGAGTGTCAACAAGTGTGTCTTTAAATAAATAATTATATACCTTGATACCAAAGCTATGGTCAGTGTTTGCTTGTGCTATTGTGTCCGAGTACCTATTGTGTATACTTTACATACTGCCTAACTCTTCTTGAGGGAAGTCTGACTGCTCAGCCACAGCTACCAGGTAAATCTGGGTGGTACAGACTGCTACCAAGTGGGTTTACTGCCAACACCTGTAGTCCTAAATCTTTTGCAGTGGTCCCCAAGGGAACTGCACAGGTTTCTGCCTAACACCGCTGATGGTCAAGTCGTTGGCATGTGCTCCCCATCCTGTGAGTGAGGCGTCTGTGACTACTGTTATCTCCGGCCATGGTTGCCAAAACAGTTCTCCTTTCAAGATGTTCTCTGGATAGGCCCACCATTGAAGGTCGTGGGCTACCTTGTCCGGAATCCGGAGGAGATCTGTCATTCTTCCTGAGTATTGTGACCACTGTGTTCTTAGTGCCCACTGGAGAGATCTCATTCTCAGGCGGGCCTCTGGCACAAGGAAGATGCAGGATGCCATGAGGCCTAGCAATCTCAAAAAGTCGAAGGCTGGGAGATGTTGGGCATTTTGAAATTTGTTGACCATCTGTAGAATATCTTGAGCCCTCACCTCTGGTGGCAAGGCTTTTCCCAGGGAAGTGTCCAGGACCGCTCCGATGAACTGGAGTCTCTGTGATGGTATCATCTGTGACTTCTTTAAATTGAGGGAGAAGCCCAGTTTGTGAAGGAAGTGGCAGACATAATCTAGCTGGATCTGAGCTTGTTCCGAAGATACAGCTCTGATCAGCCAATCGTCCAGGAAGGGGTAGACGTGGATCCCTTCCCTCCTTAAACTTGCAGCCACTACCGACATTAGCTTGGCGAAGACCCTCGGGGCGGAGGTCAGCCCAAATGGCAGAACTCGAAATTGATAATGAGAGCCGCCAATTGCGAACCTCAGGTATTTCCTGTGTTTGAGATGGATTGGCACATGGAAATAAGCATCCTGGAGGTCCAGAGATACCAGCCAGTCCTGGATCTGTAGGGCCTGAAGGATCTGAGAGAGAGTTACCATCTTGAACTTGTCCTTCCTGAGGAACTTGTTCAATTCTCCTAAGTCCAAGATAGGTCTCAGTCCTCCGTCCTTCTTCGGTATGAGAAAGTAGGGGGGAGTACCAGCCCTTGCTCCTCTCCGCTACAGGTACCGGTTTTATGGCACCTTTCTCTAGCAGGTCTACAATTTCCTGCAAGAGGAGCGGATCTGGAACTTTCAGAGAGCTGTGCCCCGGTGGATGACTGAGGGATGCGTAGAAAGGGTAAGCAGTAACCTTGGGCAACTGTCTCCAATGCCCAAGCATCTGACGTAATAGCCTGCCATTCCGTCAGATGGTGAGTTAACCTGCCCCCTACAGGTGTTTTGTGTGGAAAGACCTCAGAGTGGTTTGGGGGCGGCTGATGCAGATGCCAAGGGTAAAGAGGCACCTGCTGCGGCCTTAGTACTTTTGACCCGTCCACCTCGGGTGGATCTCCTTTGGCCTCTTTGAGCCGGCTGTCCTCTGCCTTTCCCGAATGCGGAATAATAGCGAAAGGACTTTCCTCTCCCAGAGGTTCCTGAAGGGCAAAAAGGAGTTTGGCGGATTGCTGCTCCTCAACAATTTTGCTGCTGCTTTACATATTTGCAACTTTTCCAGACTGTCATCAGCCTTTTTACTGAATAAAGAAGAGCCGTCAAAGGGCATATTCAAAAGTCTGGCCTGTACATCTGGAGCAAAGCCAGACTTTCGTAATCACGCATGCCTGCGGATTGTTGTACTTGCCGCCATGGCCCTGCTGATACTGTCAGCTGAATCAATGCCAGTTTGAAGAGATTCGCACATGGCATCTTTGCCATCTTTAATGATTTAAGGAAAGCTTCCCTTTCATCTCCTTCCGGTATGCAGTCAGCCGCTGATGAAGCACACTCCCACGGTGTGTGACTGAACCTGGCGAGCGTACAAGTGGCGTTGATGGATTTCAACGCCATACTACAAGCAGAAAATACTTTTTTTGCCATAGAATCGTACCTTTTGTTATCCCTGTCCTGTGGAACAGTAGGATAAGCGGATCTGCTGCTTGATGAAGTTGCCGCTTGAACCACCAGGCTCTCTGGAGTCGGGTGTTTTGATAAATATTCAGGATCAGCCGCAGATACCCTATACTTGGCTGACAATTTTTTATTGACTGCAGGGATAACCTCAGGAGTTTCCCCAATTTGATTAAATTTTCCTTTGTAAAGCTGTATGGAAAGGGACCACAGGATCCTCCTGTGGACCTTTATCTAGTATGTCTGTAAGGTCATCCTGTTGAAAAACAGGTGAAGGTGCAGACCAACCCATGAATTCAATAATTCTTGCCATCAGGGTTCTATAGGGGGTTTCGGCATGTTCCCCTGGGTCTGGTTTGACAAATTCCACTTCTGGGGAAGTGTCCAATCCACTTGCCTCATGTAAGGATTCCTGTAGGTCTTTCAACCTTCTTTCCTCCTAGGTAAAATCCTCTGAAACAAGTTGTGTGGTCTTCTGCAGCCCGAAGGGTCTTTCTTGGTCGGAATCCTCCCCTTCTTCATAGATTGAAGATATTCTGGGGTACTCTGACCTCGGAAATGGTGTAAAACCCATTTCTAAAGCAGAAGGAGCCAAAGTTGTCATTATTGGCAGAGAAAACATCGATGTCGTCGACGCCGATGTGAAAGGCTTTGATGGCGCAGAGAAAGGCGTCGAGAAAACTGGAAGAGGCCTTGAGGAACTCGAGAGGATTGGGATCCTACTCGAGGATGTCTACGACGTTCTCCACGACGTGCCGGAGGCTCTGGGTATAACCGTTGGCTGTGAAGTAGCTGTGGTTTTTTCTTTTATCGGCGTCGGCGTCAACGATGGCATCGATTCGATCGACCGATGTGTCGAAGAACCCTTCGATAACGGCGTTGATGGCGCCGATCCATGAGTCGAAGGGATCTTCGACGACGAAGATGGTGCCTTCCTACCCGATGGCCCGTGGCGCTCTCGGGTAGACTCTTTCGCCGGGTGCAACGACTCGCGGCATTTTGATTTTTTGGGTTTTTCACCCAGGGTATCACCCTCAGCTGTCTTCGAGGGGGTCGAGGCCGCTTTCTCACAGACGCTTAGCATCTTTTTCCTGAATTCCTCCCACTCAGCCTGAGAGCTGTGTTTTGTGGGGCAGGAAACCCTTTCTGGGGAAACAGAAGATGACGAGGAAGGGGATCTTCGACGTCTCTTTTTTGAGTGTCTAGATCTCGACGAGTGGTGGAAGCTACTTTGAGAGCTAGAATGGGAATGCTTTCGATGGCGGGGAGACGAATGCCTCAACTAGGCCGAAGAAACTTTGAGGAGGTTTTGACCTACTTACCTCTATCGAGCTTCCCCTTGCGCTCCTTCATGGCTTTTGCCTTCATGGACATGCAGTCCTCACACTCCGAACAATGGTGCTTGACTCCCAAGCACCACAAACAGATCCTGTGAGGATCCGTTATCGACATTTTCTTTCCGCAGTCTCGACATTTTTTGAAGCCGGACCATGGAGTCGTCGGTTCGGATGAGGAAGCCATCGAGTATGAGGTTTTATCGAGGAAATATAAGAGGTTTATCTGACTAAACTGAGCAACGATATTCCGAGGCCCCACGAAGCGCGGAAAAACGGAACTGAGCAAAGGACGCCGCACGCAGCTATTTATGGGCATGGTGAGGTCGGCGCCGATACGGTGGCTGTCGAGGGACACCAACTCGGCGGACGTTGACGCGCAGCGCCCTCTACAGAGAAAACATTTCTGAGGCCAGCAAGCTGGAGACGAATTATCTAAGATAAGGAATACGTCGGAGGACACAATCCCTTCAAAGCTCTGTTTGACATCAAGCAAGGATCTATGGACCTCATGTCATATTGCGGGCGTTTAAGAGACTGGCAGCAGAAGTGGGTTGGCCAGAGACTGTGCAATACACTGCCTTCCGAAGAGGTCTGCACGAAGACCTAAAGGATGAATTGGCAAGGGTTCCTAGACCTGCTACGCTCGCTGAATTATTCTCTCTGGTCCTTCAGATAGACTATCGCATCATGGAACGAGGATCTGAGAAAAGAAAAGGTCGGACCCAGACGTCACCAGTCTCTGGACCCACATCCTCGACACCTCAAGCATCCCACCGGGCAGGGGAAGAACTGATGCAAATCGGCCTAACCAGGGGTCCCCTTTCTTCCGCGGAAAGAAGCAGAAGAAAAGAAAAAGGCCTTTGCATGTATTGTGCTTCAGACGCCCACCTCCTTAAGGATTGCCCAGAGATCCCCTATGGCGTCTGGGAAACAAAGGACCCTGGTCTTAGAAGGAGCTGCTTACCAGGGTGTAGTGGAAGGCTCACCTTGTGCTCAAACTTCAGGAGAAGATCCACATCTTATGGTACTACAACTGACTCTTCAATGGAAAGACCAACCTAAGAGGAGAGCCCTAGCCCTCATTGATAGTGGAGCAGCTGGTAATTTCCTTGATGTAAACAGGACCAAACAAGAACGCATCTGTCTAGTGGATAAGGCGGAGGAACAAAAAGTGGAAGTGGTGGACGGTCGTCCTTTAAGTTCTGGACCCATTGTGCAAGCAGCTACCAACATTCAAGTATGCATTTCACATCACAATGAAATCCTCGATTTTGATGTGGTAAGAGCAGCACATTTTCCAGTAATATTAGGAATCCCTTGGCTACGCCGGCACAATCCGACGATGAACTGGTTCCTCAACACCTTAAGATTTGATTCTGAGTTTTGTGTCCGACATTGTTGCATCCATAACCAAACAGAAAGGGTCGCTGTTTCGTGCCCTTCCGTGACTTCTGATCCTCTTCAGGTCCATCATATCCATTCAGTATTTCAGGAATTCGCTGATTTATTTGAAGACGGACTGCCCAAGGATCTACCACCACACCGTCCTGAAGACTGTCATCGACCTCCACCCGGGGGCATCAGTTCCCTTTGGGTCTATGTTCTCCTTAACCATACCCTAAAAACAAGCCTTAAGAGCATTTTTTAGATCAAAACATACAAAATGGATTGATACGGCCTTCTAAATCCCCAGCAGGGGCTTCCTTGTTTTTCATTGCCAAAAAGGATACAAGTGAGTTGCGCCCATGTATCGACTATTGAGGGCTAAACAAGATCACTGTGAGGGACCGCTACCCAATGCCTTTAATAAAGGACATACTGGAAGCGGTCGAAGGAGCATGTATGTTCAGCAAACTAGACCTAAGAGGAGCATATAACCTCTTAAGGGTAAAGAGAGGGGATGAATGGTAAACGGCTTTTCGTACACCTTTTGGTCTGTTTGAATACAGGGTTATGCCGTTCGGCCTAGTAAACGCCCCGGCAGCCTTTCGGAGGTTTATGGGCCATCTTTTTGCTGACCTACTGTTTGTCTCAGTAATAGTCTATTTGGATGACATATTGGTCTTTTCTCGTCACCCTCATCAACATCAGGACATTTCACTGAGGTCATGAAGCGATTGAGACACCATCAACTCTTTACAAAACCAGAAAAGTGTCTCATCGCTGTACCTTCTGTACCTTATTTAGGTTTTATCCTATCCGAGCACAGCATTGAGATGGATCCGAAGAAGGTCACAGCAATACTTGAATGGCCCGCTCCCTCTTCTGTGAAAGAAGTACAAGCCTTCTTAGGTCTCTCCAACTTCTATAGAAGGTTCATTGTCAACTTCTCTGAGCAGGTGCTCCCTATTACGGCTCTTCTGAAAAAGGACATTCCCTTCATTTGGAATCACACTGCGGAACAAGCATTCCAAGGACTGAAAAAAGCCTTTTGTTCAGGACCCATTCTAAAACTGCCTGACCAAAGAAAATCCTTCATTGTTGAAACGGACGCTTCTGCTGGGGATTTGGGGGCAGTTCTCAAGCAAGAGCATAATGGAGTGGAACACCCTATTGCCTACCTCTCGCGCACACTAACCCCTAGCGAGAACAATTACTCCATAATTGAGAAAGAGCTGCTAGGCATCAAACAGGCTTTCTCGGAATGGAGACATCTACTTCAAGGATCAAGACATCCATTTGAAATCTGTACAGACCACAGCAATCTTAAAGTATTACAGCAAATGGAGCGCAGGAACACCAGACAAGCCCGATGGGCTTATTTTATTGCCCAATATGATTTTTTCATTACCTACCTTCCGGGTAGCAAGAACATACTAGAGGACTGCTTATCTCTTAGTCCCTCTTCTTTCACCAATCCTACCTTTAAGGGAAAAGTGTTGTTCCCTGAAGTCCGATTTGTCCATATTGTCTCAATGTTTCTTCAGGACGTAAAGAAGGCATCCCCAGAGGCTCTAGGGCCCCTTCCTAGACGTGTACGAGACAAGTTAACCAAGAAAGAAGGAATGCGGTTCCATCAAGGAAGCCTCTTCGTACCCAATACCAAACTACAAGCAAGAGTCCTTCATTGGGGTCATGAGTCTCGGATCGCAGGTCAAAAGGGCTTCACTGCCACCTCCGACCTGATCAGACAGATGTTCTGGTGGCCTACCATGCTCTGACATCAATCAATATGTCTCTTCTTACCCTAGCTGTGCCGGAAGTGAGGGATTCTCTTCAAAACCTGTAGGTTTATTACTGCAACCCAGACTGCCCACAACCCCTTGGTCACATGTCTCCACTGACTTTGTAGTAGACCTTCCAGTGTCACAAGGATACACCACAATTATGGTTACTATTGACAGCTTCAGTAAAATGGACCACTTTACACCTCTGAAGCGAGTACCTTCTGCTCCTGAGATGGCACAGGTATTTCTAAGAGACACTATCCGACTCCATGGTATCCCAGAGACCACCCTATCTGACCGAGGTTCTCAATTTACTTGGACATTCTGGAAGACATTATGTGAACTCTCAGGAATTGAATGGGCTCTCACTTCTGGATAACATCCCCAGTCAAATGGACAGACAGAGCAACTCAATGCTACTATGGAGCAATCCCTCCATTGCTTCGTTAACGAACAAGATGACTGGGCTTCACTCCTTCCCATGGCCAAATTCTCTTATAATTACACAGTTCACTCGGCCATCAAGTTGTTGCCCTTCTTCTGCATTTTTGGGCATCATCCCCGTTCCTTTCCGTTGGATAACGTCCACCCTTCAAGTCTACCAACAGTGGACTCCTTTTGGAAAACATCATCAGGACACAAAGAACTGCCATAATCAATCTACAAGAAAGTCGAGCCCGATACAAACACCAAGCTGACACGCATCGCACCCAGAATCCCGACTGGCAAGTCGGAGATAGGGTCTGGCTCTCAACCAAGTACCTACCCAGATGGACTCCTCCTTCGAAATTGGCTCCCAAATATTTGGGTCCATATTTCATCACTGCCCGTATTAATCCAGTGGCTTTTCGACTGAAACTTCCCTCTCACCTCAGCCGAATTCACCCAGTATTTCATTCTTCTTTGTTGAAATCATTTATCCCTCATCTTCACCACAGGAAGAAAAGGTTCCGGATGAGGGACAAGGAACCTGACTCGGAAGTCTATGAAGTAGTCAAGATTCTAGACTCCCGATACTACAGGGGTAGACTCCAGTACTTTATCCGGTGGAAAGGATACTCTCAGGCTGAAGATTCCTGGGAACCTGTGACCAACATTTAAGCTCCCAGATGTGTGCAGCGGTTTCATGCCCTTCATCCGGGTAAGCTCGGGGTCGATGCCCCAAGAAAGGGGCATACTGTCATGAGGACAGGACAATGGAAGACTTGGTCAAGGTGGAAGCGCCATCGATTCACCCTTCACGGCGTTCTGAGCAGCATTCTAGTTGTTCCGTTTCTGTTGCACTTCATATTGAGGGTAGCCACGCCCCCTCATTGTGTTGCAACTGTTTCTCATTCTGCGCTACACTGGTGCCTTCGGTTCCAGTGCTCTCCGTGTTCTACACCTCCTACTGGCTGATCTTTCGCTTGTAGTTTGCCCTTTGTTCTTTGAACCTTTGTCTCCTGTTGTGCCGCTTTTATGGCTCCTTTCATTGTTATGCTTTGTCTTTCCGCCCACGCTCAGGCTTTCAATGTCAGTTAACCCCTCCTACTCTACTCTTGGCTCTCTCTGGCTGCTCTTTACCGGTGCCTCATTCCGTTAACCTTTCTGCCCTTCTCACGGCTCCTTTTTTTGCTAAACTTTGGCTCACACCGTGGTCTGTAGCATTTCTCTCAGAATGCAATCTCACGCTGTTTCATATCTCCAACTCGACATCATACGGGGAGTTCTTCTTGGCTTTGGCCTATTCTTTCTTTCAACACACACGGTTACTTTCCTTTTCCTGTTTATTTCTTAAATGTGCTGCGTTACGTTACTGTTACGCTCACCTGGTCTCTGCAGGGGAGTTGGGGCATGGTTGGAGCCCTCCCTGGAGTTGACTCCCTCTGGTCGCTTCTTTCCCCCCAACGACTGCCATTTCGTGGGCCTGGAAAACTAGACCTGATCCGGCGAGAGGATGAGAGACAATGAGGCTAGCGTAGTGGAGTTGCGGTTCCCTTTAGCCCTTTTGTGCCAGAATGTGGTGCGCAGAAGTTTACCTATGCAGGCTCCCCCATAATATGTAAGGGCGATCTCTCCGTCCTGCTTTTCTTCAGCATGGGCGCTGCAGATGGACCTAGTTACCTCACTGGTCCTGATTGCGGAGGTCCAGACCTGCTGCGACCATTCCGTCTTGGAGGTAAGTGTTTATGATTTTCTTATTGTCCATGTCCTTGTAGTGACACTGTCCCAAGGGATATTGTTTGTAATGGTATATTGTTCTTCCTCCCCTGTTGCAATGAAGATGACCCAGGAGCGCGTGATGGCAAAGGAAGCAGCTCTGGGAGTTTCCACCACTGGTAGGTAAGCGGGTGGTTTCTGAAACTGCACCAAGTTCGTAAATAATGCCGCTTTTAGCGAGTTGCAGTCTGTGCGATGGCTCACCTTGCGTCTCTTACTCTCTTTGCAGGTGCGGCAGGTTGGCGATGACTGAAGGAGAGAATCCGGCTCCTGATGAAGGTTGGAGGTGAAGATCAACGTGTAGTCAGCATCCGAAGAAGGTCCTGAGTCGATAGAATTCGGAACAGGTAAGGTTGCTGGGCTGTACCGGTCGAGGACTCCGGGAAGGTGAGTATGCCTGCGGGCGAGTCGGGAGCAGATGGCAGTGCTTCCGACAATGATGCAATCTCAGGAAAGGCGTGCGCAGCGACCGTTAAGGGGGAGGCGAATGTCAATGCTCCTGGCAATGATGCGTTCCAGGTAAGATGTTCGTCGTGGCTGGAGGTGCGCGTGTTGAACCAGGTAGGTGGCTAAGGTTCCGGAGACTGGGAGCGCAGGTGCTGGATCAGGTAAGAGTCTTCTGGTCAGCGGTAAGCGTTACGTTGCAGTCAGCAAACTAACGCGAAGCGCCAGTATTTGGGTGGGGCCGGCTTATATAGCCTGGCCCCGGCCACTCCCTGTAGGCTCCGCCTTGTGACCCCAACTAGCTCCTCATGCCTTCTGCACGTCCCTTCCCTGTGATAATCGGGCCCCGCCCGGCCTTGCTGCACGTGCCCCTGGTATTCTGTGTGCTGAGCACACTTTGAAATGAGCTTGGTGCCATAGGCGCCAAGACTGGGCCCATTGGGACCCCGTATGTAGTGGAGGGCTGGGCTCCTGCCTAGTGACCATGACAGTTACCTTCCTTTCTTATCTAAGCAGTTCTGCTTATTTAAGGATTTCCTCAGGTTTCCATAGTTACCCATCTCATTAGTCCACACTTTACTTACCTGCCTTGTCCTCTGTTGGATTCCTACTTGAACTGAACTACTTGTCCCCTGCTGGATTCCTGCTTGAAGGAATTGAACTATTTTATCCCCTGCTGGATTCCTGCTTGAAAGAACCCACTTACTTTGTCCATTGCTGGATTCCTGCTTTGGACCCCTTTGCCTGTTTTTGCTGGATTTATGCGCACTTTTCACTGCCATTCAGGAAAGGATCTCTGCCCATAACTATAAAGAAGCACTGAGACTTTCACTCAGCTCTGTCTACGTTAAAGAACTACAGGTTTTTTTTGTGCCACTGGCGTTTTCCCCTCAACGGGCTGTGCAGGGGAATCTCCACCTTGGTTGCTGTCTGTCCTCCAACACAATCACTGTGGCGAGTTCCCGGAACAGACCCCATCTCTTCTCTAAAAAACAAACTCCGGACCCGACTACAGAACCTACTGAAGCTGATTTATCTTCCTGCTAATTGGACACCGAAACACAGGTGAGCCCCACTAGTGACATTGAATTATGACAATCAGAAGTAGTATTAATTCCCAGACTTTTACATATTTTATTTCCCTGTTTCCATAGGGGTTTTCATACTTTATGCATTGGGGAAATCTGTGAGAGTAAGCCTTACTAAGATAACAAGCCATCAGATATTCAGGAATTATGAACCTTTACCCTTAAAAGCAGATAAATACTGTATTTCTAATGACACACTCAAATTCCCTTGATAGCCTTCTCCTCCCATGTGATCCACCCAACTAATACCACCACCAGGGTAAGGATCAGGTAGCGGCTGCCTTCCTCTGGTCACATGGAAGAAGACTTTAGGCTGAGATCGTGAGGATTCCGCAGGATTCATCATAGATGGCAACTAGGAAAATCACTGTGAGCAGTCTAATAGAACATGAATTGAGGGGCTCAAAAGGAGGACCCATATGGAATGTCAAAACGAAATTTAAATCCAATGCTGAGACAACAAACTGGCAGGAAGGAAACTTCAAAACCAAATAAGCAGCAAGGTATTCCCCAACAGCGCCAATATGCAGGGCGCATGGGCCAAAGACAACAAAAAATCCAAAACAAGGGATAGTGGTCAGGATAAAGGGTTCAAATCCCTCTCCCGAAACCAAGTGGAATGATTAGGCCATCTGTAGGAATAAATAGACTTTGTAGCGGGTCTCTGAGCTGAACAGAGCACACCAAGAACGCCATTCGATAATCTCCACTCCTTGTATCTCAGCCTCTCGGTAACCAAGCATGACATTTCAGACTGCTGAAGTTCAGGTGGAGAACCCGCCCCTCTGATTGGGAAGGCAAGTTGGCCCGTTTCGGAAGGTGCCAGGGAGAGCAAATAAACATGTCTAGCAACTACGGATATCACGTTCTCCGGGACCAATCCAGAGGGTTCAGGATCAATGTGGTTCCTAACAGTTCCAATTTCTTTAGAAGCAGCGGATTGGTGGGAATGCATAAAGGTCGTCAAAATTCCACACAATCGTCAGTGCGTCCCCCAAAGCTCCCTGATGAGGAAATTCCCTGGAGCACAACTGCTCGCACTTCATGTTCACATGGTAGGCGAAGAGGTCCACTTGAGGAGTTCGGAAAGGAGATGATCTCCTTCAGAACTTCCTGGCAGAGCTCCCATTCGAGGTCTGTCTGCTGAAGGCATTCAGTGAACATTCTCTCGTCCTGCTAGGTGGTCTGCCGTAAGTGAGACGCAGTTGTTCTGAGTACAGCACAACAGTTGCATTGCTTCTCTGCACAGAGGCAACAACCCCACTTCACCTCATTTTCTGAGGTAGTGCATGGCCACTGTGTTGTCTGTCAGTGTCAGCAGTGTCTTGCCTTTCACAGGGGGGTGAGGGGAGGTGCGGGTGGGTGACCTGGGCCAGCTTGTTAGCCCTCAGCTCCAGCAAGATGATGTGCTCCCGAGACTCCGCCGAAGACCACATTTTGCTGACTGTCAGATCTGACAGGTGAGCACCCCAACTTGTCAGACGTATTGGTGACCACAGTCAACTGGGCCAGGGTTGACAAAAACAACGCGTCTCTCAGCAAGTTGTTTCTTCTGGACCCACACAGAACATCCTGCACCACCTGGACCACGACCCACATAAATTCAAACATGTGGCCCTGAAATTGCAAGCATTGTCAACAGAGGAGCAACTGAAGCAATCCCATGCGCAGCCTCACCTACGGAACCAGTAGGATGCAGGAGGCCATGAGGCCCAGAAGGCGCAGGAAGGCAGAGGCCGGGACTTGTCCCTGGAATGGAGAACATTTGACTGTACAGACTGGAGGGGGTGTCTGGTTGGGGTAGAGCCCCAAAGGCTCCCCAGCCAAGGCTCTTGAAGGGTAGCAATGGATGAGCAGCCAAGGCTGAGACTCAAGGGAGGTGATGAAGGCTGGTTCTTGGGTACATTGAATCAACAAATCCCCCCACAATGGAAGGTCCATACACTAGGTTATGTACAAACACAGTTCTTTTATTAGATAAAGTTATGTTTAGGTGAATATATACACCTAAACAAGAGTCACTTTGTACTCAGGAAACTACTTCCACAGTTAAAACAATATATACAGTAATATGTGGTACCACAGTTATTCTTTGCCTCAGCAATAATGCACCAACTGGTAAATGTAGTAAAATGCACCAAAATTACAAAGCACGGTTTAACTTTAAACCACAAATGTAGAAATGCAGGCAGATTACTTGAGAAGGACTGGCACAATACTTTCCAGGATAAAATTCAATTCTGTGTGAAGATCCATTCACATGGGTAACCTGCAAAAAATGGGTAAGATATACTTTGCTTTTATATTAATGCCCAGCCCTTATATGTTCATTAATTGTCTACTTTCTCTTTACAGGTCCTTCCACCCCAAGGTACCTGGGAAATAACAGATGAGCCAGGCCCAAGACGGATCTGAGGAGATCCCTGGATGGAATCGGAGGGAGGAGGAGAAATTCCTTACCTGATCTCCTGAGGTGAGCCGAGACTACTGCCATGAGCTTGGTGAAAACCCTTGGAGTAGAGGTCACCCCAAAGGGCAGCACCTTGAACGGATAGTGCTTGTCCTCTATGAGGAACCTCAAGATCTTCCTGTGTTTTCGATGTATCGGCACATGGGAATAAGCATAGTGCAGATTAAAAGACATCAGCCAGTCCTGCAGTTCGAGAGCGTGGAGAATTTCTCTCAACGTCACCATCTTAAACTTGTCTTTTCTCAGGAACTTGTTCAAGGCCCTGAGGTCTAAATTGGAACGGAGACCACCTCCCTTCTTGGGCGCTAGGAAATACCGGGAATACCAGCCCGTTCCTCTCTGCTCGGGCGGCACCCCTTCAACAACGCGTCTCTCAGTTCTTCAAAGAGCTCCTGTCGCAGTAAGCTTGGAGCTGGTGGGGGTCTGTCTGAAGATTTCCTTCAGAACGGCAAACAATAACACCATTGCACAAGCTCTAGGGCCCAGGTGGCAGAGGTAATCTCCTGTCATTGGGGCCAGTGCTCTGACAGCCGACCACCAACCGGCAAGTTGTGGGAGCAGGAAAAAAACCGGCTTAGAGGGCAGAGCCGCCCCTGCAGCTGTCGCTGCTTATTGGCCTCTGGAATCCCCCCAGCCCCTTTCCGGGGCGTGAGAAATGCCTCTTCCCTTGTCTGGCTTGCGGGTGCTGCGCATTCCTGCCGTAAGGCACATAGCGCCGGAAGCCCCTGCCCCTAGAGGCAAAGCTGAAGGCAGGTTTGATCAACTGCGCAGCTAGGCCTAGTGACTTTGCAGCGATCTTGGTCTCTTTATAAATTTGTCCATGGAGTCCTTGACCTTCTGGCAGAAAAGGAATTCACCCTCAAATGGCATGGCAAGCAGTTTGTTTTGGACATTAGGCGAAAAGCCTGAAGACCTTAAATAGGCCTGCCTTCTCAATGCAATAGCCGATGCCATTGAACAGCCCACACAGTCCGACACATCCAGGCCCGTTTGTAGCAACTGCCTGGCAACTTCTTTCCCATTCTCCACCAGCTGTACGAAGCGGTCTTGCATTTCCCCCTAAAGGATATACTGTGTAGCATGTTTCACTGCCTTCTAGAAGCCGAAAGAGTATTTTGCGAAACCAGTGGCCACGCTAGTAGCTTTCAGAGCCATGCTTCCCGAGGTAAAAACGTTCTTGGCCTCTTGACCTCATCTTCAATTCCTCATATCCCTCCTCCCCGGTCTCTTCTCTTCCTGTTTATCTCTCAGACCATGCTTTACTCACATTCTCCCTATCCCCTCTCTCACACTCCACTACTGCTAATCCCTCACCTCCAATTTACTCACGTCGTGACCTTCGGGACTTCGATGCTACCCTCTTTTCTGACACCTGTTCAGCTTCTCTTCCATCTCCCCATGATTTTGCTCTACTCTCTGCAGATGATGCTCTCTCTTCCCTATCCTCTTCCATCTCCACTGCCCTAGATCAACTCTACCCTCTTTCTCTCTTTCGTCCTACTCAGAAGCCTTCTCAACCCTGCCTTACCTCTCATCTCCCTTTTATGCGGCGCCTTCTCCGGCGGTTAGAGACACTCTGGCTCAAATCTCCCTCGCTATCTAATCAAACCTCTTACTTTTCTTACCATGCACTTTACAACTCCTGGCTTGCAGCAGCCAAATCCTCCTACTACTCTAACCTTCTCCAGTCTCAAGCCTCCCACCCTCGTTGGATTTTCCAAACTCTCTCCTGTCTTCTCTCTCCTCCTACGCCTGATCCCTCAACCAATTCCACACTCTCTCCTTCTGACTTTGCCAACTTCTTCTCCTCCAAAATCCTCTCTCCGTCAAAAAATTAACTCCCTTTCTGACTCCCCCTCTCCTCCTCCCTCGTCTACTATGTCCATCTTCTCTCGTGAAGTCTCCTCCCTTCTTTCCAAAGCCCACCCCACGTCTGCCCCCTCTGACCCTCTCCCCTCCGTTCTTATCCCCAAGATCTACCCTCTTCTTATCCCTTACCTTACCACCTTCTTCAACTCTTGCCTCTCCTTATCAATCTTTGCCTCTGCGTTCAAACATGCAACGATTATTCCTATTCTAAAGAAGCCCTCTGCTGATCCACTGCTCACTGCTAACTACAGACCTATTTCTCTTCTACCTTTACTCTCTAAGCTTCTTGAGCGCCTTGCCTACTCTCAACTCTCATCCTTTGTTACTTCTTCCTCTCTCCTTCCTCCCTTCCAATCTTTCTTCCGTCCCAAACATTCCACTGAAACTGCTCTCACCTCTATCCTTAACTCACACCTCTCAGCTCGACATGCTAAGCAATCCTCTATCCTTATTCTACTTGATCTCTCCGCAACGTTTGACACTGTCGATCACCCACTCCTGCTTCATACTCTTTCCTCCTTCGGGTTTAACGGGCCTGTTCTAAAATGGCTATCCTCCTACCTCTCCTCCCGTTCCTTTGCTGTATCGTGGGGAGGCCAGTCCTCTACTTCCTTCCCTCTTAACTACGGTGTTCCTCAAGGCTCCGTACTTGGTCCTTTCCTTTTTTATCTTTACACCTCTCTCATTGCCCCTGTCATCTCTTCGTTTGGCATTTCTCATCACTTTTATGCTGACAATACTCAACTCTTTCTTTCTTTCTCCTCCTTCTCGCCTGACCTCCACCTTAAACTCTCCTCCTGTCTCACTGCTATCAAGAACGGGATGTCCTCCCGCTTTCTCTCTCTCTTAACACCGATAAAACCAAAGTCCTTTTCTTCCCCTCTAACTCTCTTCCCCCTCCCTGCCCTCCTCCTTTCATTCACTTTCCTCCCTCCAATCTCCCTATCTCCCCCCAAGCTCGTAATCTAGGCGTTCTCTTCGACTCCTCTCTCACCTTCTCAACACATTTCACTCACCTCCCGCTCCTGCCGATACCACCTCTACAATATACGCAAAATCCGTCCCTCCCTCACATTCCATGTCACCAAACTCCTAATTTCCTCTCTCATCTTTTCCCGCCTCTTCTACTGCTCCTCTCTAATCTTTGGACTTCCCGCATCTCAGCTTACCCCTCTAAAATCCATATACCACTCTGCTGTCCGTACCCTTTGTCTCCTTACCTCCCGTGACTTCATCTCTTCCTCGCTCTCTCACCTTGGCTGGCTACCTTTCCACTCACAACTAAAGTTCTACTTTCTCTGCCTTGTCTTCAAATCCCTCCATGGTCTTGCTCCTCCTTATCTCTCCTCCCTCCTCTCCTTCTACTCCACCTCCCGCTCCTGCTCCCTTCGCTCCGCTGACCATTTCCTTCTCACTGTTCTTCCTTCCCCTTGCGCTTCCTCCCGTGTCCGCTCATTCCAACTCCTTGCACCCCTGCATTGGAACTCGCTCCCTCTTACAATCTGCTCTACCACAACCTTCACCTCATTTCGCACTTCCCTTAAATCCCTCCTCCTCCATTCTCCTCCTTAAAAACTTCTCCTCTGCCCTCTTCACTTCCCCCACCCTCCCTTCTTACCCTCATCTGATTCCTCTCTCCCCTCTCCTACTCCTCTTTTCCCCTTCCATTCTCCCTCGCCCTGTCCATCTCCCACTCCCCCCCACCTCTTCCCTCTCCCCTTTCCACCCCCCCACCTAAGTTGATTACTCTTTGCACTGTTTTGTTGAATGATTCATGATGTCAATGTTGCTCTCATTGTTAAATGTTATTTTGTATTTTGTATTTTGTTGTTCCACTGTACAGCGCCTTGGTATAAAGCGCTATATAAATAAATAAAAACCACCTCTGTCAAGAGGCAGATTGGAGGTTGAAGATGTTGGTCTTGAGGAATGTGGCAGCCTTCATGACACGACCAAGGGTGAGAAGACAGAAATTACGGTTCTCCTCTTGCCGGCCTGTACTTCCCAGTCATGCTGCAGCTAATCCGGTCGGGGGGGGGGGGGGGGAGTTTGGGGGGGGTCAAAGCAAGGATGCTGGCACAGGGAGGCTACTGGATTGGCAATTGGCGGGTTCAGAGTCCTATTAGTCTCAGTAACCCGGCCCTCATCTAGTATATCGGTCAACTCGTAACCTTGGACTGGCATTGCCGCAGCCTGCAGTCCTAAGGTGTCAACCACCCTATCTACCACTACCCGAAACTTAGCATGTGTGTGGGTATAAGGTTACCCTTGCTGGAATTAAAAGTCAGGCAACATGTCCAACCGGCTGGCATCGTTAAGCCCTGTGTCAACTCTAAAAGTTGAGCATGGTCGTCAAAATAGTCAATGCCCCCTGTTCCCATGTACACTGGATCGACTCCCCCTGATCATCTGTGTCACTGATGCTGAAAATGGATGACGGGGTACAAACAAAAAAAAATGTCTGGGAGAGCGGGGTAAAGGATTTGTCGCTGAGCGTCAGCACCAAGGACTTGTCCTTCGGCGGTGATAAAGTGAATGTCTGCGTTGTTCGGGGGTGTGGGACCGAGATGGCACTGGGGACGCTCAGACCTTGAAGTGGGGGGGAGGTCCCGGCATCAAAGGTTTCAGTGCCTTTTTTGTCATTGAGTCCGAAGGCTTCCCTGGGGCTTGCGCAGTGTCGGCTGTACCAAGCGCTGCTGCTGTCTGCCTGCTGCTTGGGGGAGGTGGAGAGGCACCAGCTCCTGCAGTGGATGTTCATGAAACATTTCCAGCATCTGAATCTTGAAATCTTCACATTCTTGCCAAGTGGTCGGCCCAGCCGATGGCTTACCTCCTTCCATCGAAGATTCGGAATCTCAACGGTAACACCTCTTTCTGGTGCGATAACGATGAGTGGCTCCTAAAATGGGACATCATCCTCGTTTTCGGCCAAAGTTTGTCTCCCTCTTTTTCGGGGTAAGGAGCCTCAGTCTCAGAGGACGGCAAGGTTGACTGCGCCAGAGATTTTGAAGGCGGTCGGCCCAATACGGGTTTAGCAGACCAGTCGCGCATTGGCTTTGGGAGCATTTTAGCGCACGACTCAAACTCCTCTGTGTCATGACTGTTAGGCAGAATCCTGTGCAGTGCCCTTAGGGACCACTACACACAATTAAGACTACAGGTGGCAATACAGGTTTTACCTTTGGTACAAGCCTGTACTACTATGTTAAAGTGGTAGCAGTAGCGGAGCAGCCAGGCTTATCTCAAGAGTATATGAGCAGTAGCAGAGATTACACGAAATGACCAGAATTACTGTGACTCAAGAAAACACTGACTAAAGGTTTCAGGTAAAAAATATAAGCACATTTATTTTGAAACCATTTGTTAGCAACACGACACTTCTATTAATTCAAACACCACACGTAAAATATACTACAACTGACCAATTCACTTTGTACGGTATACTTCAAGGTAAGTACCCTGTGTTTTAGCAGACCGGTGTTATGAAACAAAAGACGTTACCGGGAATACACTTGCGATCACTTTTTGACAGTAATGACAGTTCGGTCTTACTAAAGAAACGCGTATCCACAGCAAGAAATGTTACCGGGGCAAAAACACACTTATCACCCGAGAAACCCAGAGAGAGTTGGGGACTCAAATCATAGGCAATACTTTTGTCAAGGCAGACAGAATCAGAGAACACTCCTAGACAGAAATTCAAACGTCAATAGGCCGGAGCCAGTGTCAAGTGGAGCCGGGTTCCTGTTGTCAAGGATCACACAGTTGGATAGTTCACGATTCAGCGTAGCCAGGAATACTTTGATATTGTCAACAGAGGAAGCAAAAGTTATAAGAAGGAGGGAAGACAAGGGCAAGCCTTGGAGGCGAAGATTAGGGATTCACCCAAATTCCTCGAGCAGAACACAGTACCTTATTCAAGGAAGAAGCTGGTGCCACAGCAGCAGTTCCTGGTAGTTTCCTGCAGACCCTTAGTTCCTGGAGCTTCGATCCGAAGGAGGAGGTCTGGAGGGGTCTGCACCACACAGGGATGAAGCCGGCAGCAGCGACGGTGAATAAAAGGTGCGCTCCTTAAAAAAAGGAGAGGCTCTTCAGGTGGCTATCCGGACCACTACAGCAGCGTGCAGTGATTTCGACGACGAAGAGGTTCCTCTGGCTGAAGAAGATGAGCTGGTTATCCCCACCAAGCCCAAGGGAAGACGACTCCGGACTGGATCTTCTCTGGTCGTCGAAGGGTAGATAGCTCAGGACTGCAGCAGGGCTTCACCGGGACAGGATAGTTGCAGCAGTAGACTTCTTCTCCGCTTCTCTTCGGTTCCTTGTAGTTCCAGTGGCGACTCTGACTTCCAGCCGAAGAGTTCTGCCTTTTATGCAAAAATCCCCCATTCACACAGCCTGGCTGTCAATCACGCAGCAGGGGGGTTGTCCGGCCCGGACAACCACCTCAGCCAATCATGACAAAGTGCGACTTGGGTTTCCTAGGATACCCTGTGCAGGGGGTGACTACACCCCTCCCTCACATTCAGCCCACCTAACCACCCAGGCGCCTAGAGGAGGGCTTCTTCGCAGAAGCCCGCCAAAAGACAGTGAACAAAGAAGGCAAACCTGGTTTGCCGCGCAAAGTAAAACACAAGAAGGACTTTAACAAAAAGAAATGGCGAATAAACCCAACCGGGCCAAAAGAAAAAGCATTTGGTCAAGTGGGTTTAAAGTTTGAGGCGAATATAATAGCCTACAATACTACCACGGGTATATAAGATAACCGCGGTAGAAAAGTTTAGGGTAGATACCACTGCCACCAGCCAAGTCTAAATGTTAAAAAGAGCGAAACAATGCTCTAGGAGGTACAGATAAGACGGGCTAAGGATTAACCCTTTCCAGTACTCCATGTAAGATGGGGTGTACTGGATCTGTGGTTAAATTACTAAGTAAAGTTAATGTCAACTTTACCCTTTTCTGGGGGACAGTAGTCAGCCTCAGAAATGGAGTCGGTGGGAGTCAAAAAAACAACCCTGTGTCACTGCACTGAAGGTGCTGTGTAACACACAAAAGAAGGGGGCTACTGAAGTGGTATACTACAGAGTCCACAATCACAAAACAGCTGAAATACACATGGCAAAAATACAGGTAAGGGTTCACTCTTACCAAGTGGAAAAATAAACTCCAGAGATCCAGCAAAGCTGCTGGGGGACTCACTAGGTAAGGGAAATGAGCCATTGAATGAGAATTCTCCCTAACAGTTACCCATGCCGAGTCATCAGAGGCATATCTCATGCAGGTAGGTAAACAACATTTTGATGAAGTGGCAGTTGGAACTAAGTTTGAAACCCGAAACCTGAGGCATGGACATCTTGCGGTCCAAAGTAAAATACAAATCTGACAAAAACACATCAAAAAGAGTCGAAGACTCGATCATCGTGTTCCTAAAGCAGCGTGCCGAAAATCAGAAAAAAAGGAACTGATGTATGAGGCATAGTGACGTGGTATATATATGACACCTGACGTCATGTCCAAAGCCAACGATAGAGCACCGAGCAAGACGGATCAACGATAAACGGCAGAGTCGAGGTCCACTACGCTCCCGTCGAAGTTTTTCCGAAGCATCAGAGCTGGATGAGGATCTCAATCAGATAAGGAACTTGAGGAGAAAGGCAATCCATTGAAAGCCCCTCTTCTTCGGCACAGTACCTTGGGTGCCTTGGAAGACGAAGTGGTGGAGTCTCTCAGCTTTACTCGACGAAACCCCATGAGGATGCAACCCTCTGAAAGAAGAAATCACTGGGGTGTTGCTGTCGAGCATGAGAAGAGCTAGAAGCAGTGTCAGAAAGGCAGCATTGAAGGTCTGTCGCAGTGGTCTCTGTGAGAAAAGATTTCTGTGCAATTTTCCCTCCATTTGGGATTCCTGCAAGAGAGCAGATCTTTGATTGGAAGTCCTCGATTTTGGCACAAAGCTAATCTTGGATAAGAGACGGGGCTCTACATCCATTCCACGTCGAACGCTGGAGTTCTCACTAAACCACAGAAGGAGCCAGCCTCCTGCATGAAGAAATGTACTTGTGGAACCTCCTGAAACGCTTTGGAAGGTTTTGGCACCCTTTGCCCTCTTGCTGTCCCGTCAGACCCCTTCTTTCTTCTTCAATCAAAAAGGCCTGCCAAGGCGCTTCGCCCCTTTGGAGTAGTGGGAACAACTACTCTCGGCACCTCTGCTTACCCATTGAACAAGCCCCTTCAGAAGTGTTCCTGGGCATGCCGTGAACTGTCCAGCTCTACCTCAGAGTATCCCTGAGAATCGCCGCCATCTCGAGTGTAAATCCGAGACTTGGGCCATCACTTGCTTGTGGTCCTGTGCATTCTCCCGCCAAATTTTGCAGGCCTATCTCCTCTGGTTCCCGAATTAGGAGAGTGCATAATGCTGCCCGCATCCATGATTCCTACACCGATCACTTTTACGCACGAGTATCTGTTAAAAGGTATTCAAACTTGGCTGGGTTTTCCTGCTCTCCCTAGTTTTTCTCACCATTTGAACACTGCTGGGCCTACTTGAATAGTGCGAACCAATTCCTTGTTGCCTCAAGCCCCTTCATGACTTGCTACAGCCCTCCCAAGAAGACCCGCTTTTTGCTTCACCGGCGTGATCATGCGTTTTTACACCCAACTGTTCTGTTGAGCACAAGGCTCATCTCGTCTTAGGGTTGAACTTGAAAGTTGGGGAAACAAACTCCCAAGAATTGCCTAAATGCTCCAACTGTGTTAATTCAACCCTCTCTTTACAGGTTGTGGCTAGATTTTACCACTGTAGTGCATTAGGAAACGAAATGTATATATATTGTAATAGTATAAGGATTTTGTGTGATAACTCTTTTCGCATTGCTAAAGTAACTTGTGTATTTGTAGAGCAGACAAATGTATAGATATTTATCATATACACTTGTCTAAGAGTAATTTGTGGTTCGTTGATGTGTGTGCTCATTGTGGGTTTCCGATCACTCTCACCCCTAGAGACTTTGTCTTGACCGCCTGTCAAGCAACCTAGATTGGTCTGGCTTGTCCAGAAGGTTCCCATGTTTCAATAAACCTGAGGCTGGCCTCCTAAACATCTGCCCACGAGGTCAGAGTTTAGAAATCCATCTTAACAGTCTCCTTGGTAGAGTTGCTACGCCAGCTGTGTATGTCCCACAAAAATGAAACTCACTGTGAACCTCAACAAGGCTTGGGAGGTGAGGATGAGTCCTTTGGTTTTTGCGTTGATGCCCTTCGGTGGAGATGGATGCAGTGAAAGAACTAGGTATCAGGTATTGCCAGTTTGCGGTTTTCGGCTTTTGATTCTTCGGTGCTGCAACTGCAGCATGGATGACAGGTAACTTGACTCGAGCACTGGACTGCTCTTCGGGCACCACCAATTTTGGACCTTCAGGATTCATTACTTGGAGTGGCGGGACCCACCAGCCGGCACTTCTCTGCTTGCGGCAACACTGGACTTCCTCAGCTGTGAAAAGTGGACAGTTGTGGGACTGCAGTGCCACTTCAAGATTTCATCAGTTGCTTGGAACTTTGCAAGCTCTGGGTGTCGAGCAGCACTATGCCAGGTTAGCCCCTTTTCTGGGCAATACACAGCAGTCTGGCTTTCCAATGGTCACAGACAGCCTCCAGACCGTGGACAACGCTGGTGGACTTCTTGGGTTCAAGATGTTGGGTCACTCTTCTTCAGGACCCACAAGGATAACTCTGCAGGACGGCAGGCAATCAGGACTGGCTTCCAGGACACGTCAGGTGAAGAACAGCAATTGCCCAATGTGCCCTTCTAGCTATGGGAAGTAGTTGCCTGTCCAGGGAGTTGTGATCAGTCCTAAAATCAGCACAGCAGCCTATGGATCTTGTGAAGAGTTGCAGCAGCAGAACAACGTGTCCCAGCTAGATTCAGCAGATGCCACGAGGAAAACTCCAAGCTTCTGACAGAGTTAAGTGAGGGGTTTTCGGTCATACACCCTCCCCCAACCCAATTCAATCAGGACGAGCTGGGACCAGGCAGTCAATCACACACTAGTGTATTCATCAGACAGCACCCAAGCAGGTTCACAGGCATTCAGGTCATTCACCCAAAACCAGATACTGAAAATAGAGGGTGTGTATTGGGGGCAACTACCAGCCTTTCAGAGCACACAATGCATTCACTCCAGTTTCAGGAAGGACTGGCTTAGGCAGATCACAGGCATTGTGACATACAACCAAAATCAGAAATTCACAACATGTAATTTGAGTATACTCCTTTTTCCATTCATTTAGGTCCCACCCCTAGGGTGTACCCAAAACAAGCAGTCTCTGGGAAAGGCAGCCCCAGAGCCATATACGGTCCTTCCACCCAACATCTAATTCAGTGAAGGGAACAGACCCAGGGCTTTTCAGGAATTTGAGAAAGAGGAAGTAAAAGGCAGTGGCAGTAGCCATCTTACCTTTGTTCAGGAATCCATTGATTCCTATGGCAGGGCCTGAGTGACCCAAAATGTGGGAGACCCAGAGCTCCTGCGAAATCAGCATATAGCTTGCACCAGTCCATACCCTGTTCTCTAGGGCAACACACGTGCCCGAAAACACACACTATGGGCATAAGGGGGTACCCCTACCCATGGGTGCCATAGGGGTATCCCATGGGTCTTGCTCACCCAGAAATAAAGATGTAAAGCTGCCCTGCCTGGGGTTCAAACTGGACTCCTGTGCAGAAAACATACACAATAATATACTCGGGGAAGCAGTGGGACAAGGAGGCCCTGTCGCTGCAAAGCATTTCCAGCATCACATTGATGATCCGAAAGATATTTGCCAATCGGTCCTCGGGCTCGAATGCCCTGCCTAGGCGAGTGTCCAAGACTACCCCAATAAATCCGGGAGATTAGGACGGTGAAACCAGAGAATTGTTCGAGTTCAGGGAAAAGCCCAGGCTGTGCAATAGAGCGCATGTGTGGAGAAGATGCTACAACAACACTAGATCTGGAGAGCGGGCAGGGATGAGCCAGTAGTCCCGGTAGGGAAAGACATGAATGCTTCCCTTCCGAAGTGAGCCACCTTCACTGCTAGCAGCTTTGTGAAACCTTGGGAGTCTAAGCAAAAACGTGGTGAAATGATGCTGGCCTGCCACAAACCATACGTATTTCCTGTGTTTCTGATTAATCAGCATGTGAAGTAGGCATCCTGAAGGGACCAGGGATACCAACCAGTCCTGCAGATTGAGGGCTTGCAGGACCTGGGCTAGTGTAAGAAGTTCAAGAGCCTCTGATCAGAGTGAGTGACGCATTCCCCTGTCCTCCCTCAGCACTAGAAAATATGTGGAGTACCAACACATGCCTTGTTCTGAGTGAGGTACCAAATATATCATGCTCTTTGAAAAAAGCTAATGGAACTTCAAGAGGATGGAATCCAGAGGCAAGGTGCTGGTGCAAGGGCCATGTTCCTGAGGACAATGCACGAAAGGGAAACAGAACCCCTGTTGAATGAGCTGCAAGGCCCAAACGTCAGACGTGGTCTTGACCCATTCCGGGCTGGGGGACTGTGGCAGAAGACCTCACAAATGTTTGGCCTTTTGAAGAGATGCTATAAAGCACAACATACAACTTGAAAAGGCACCATGGTCCTGAAGAAGGCTCCACACAGGGCAGAGCTAACCCAGAGTTTACCACAGAAGACAGGATTACTGAGAGAACACGAAGGTCTTCACACCCAGTCTAAACTTCTGATGGTCAGCAATAATGCAGAGAGCGACAGGAAGTCCATTCCATAGTTTAGTTGCCTGGACAGAGAACGATCTATCACCCCATCTTTCGTATCTAAATCTAGAAGTCACACAAAGTCCTGCAGATGACTGCAGCATTCTGGAAGAAGTGTAACTGTGGAATCTGGCCCTACAAAAGAGGGGGACAGTATTATAAAAGAATGTATGCATAAGGCAAAGTGCCTTAAACTTTACCCATTGAGCAATAGGAAGCAAATGCAATGTCTAAAATGGGGAAAAAGATAGGATCTCTAACTGAAATGAAAAAGTAGCAGCCTTGTAGTCGCAACCTGTATAATCTGCAGTCTATGGAGAGCCTGTTTGAGTAAGCCCAAGAAAATTCCATTATAATAATCAATAAACATATTAAGCAGTTGTATCTTATGAGAGAACGTGAAATAATTAAAAAAAAACTCTTAAGTGAGTGCAGATGATAGAAGCAGTAACAGAAAACTGTGGCAATCGGGCTCTCTAAAGAAAGAGGTATCAAGCCACACACCAAAGTTCCTGGCCTTTGAGGCAGGGGCTGGGCAGTTTCCCAGCCCCTCCGGCCAGAGCTGAGCTAAAAAGGGCTCTGCACCCAAGGCTCCTTCCAACTTACTTTTTGACAGAGCCATCACCGGAGGAGAGCACAACAAAATGTCTGTTTTTTTACCATTGAACTACAGTTGATTAGCATTCATTCACCACCAATTTTTTCCAAACAGGCCTTCATACCACTTGAAGACTCACCCACCCATCGCTGTCTCAAACATGGAAAATGAGTTGGGTATCATCAGCATAGATATACAACTTAGCTCCTGAAAGACCTAATTAAGTCCTCGAAAGGTTTCAAATGAAGATTGAACTGATTGGGCATTAGGTCTGACAACAGGGGGATGCCACAGGGAACACGTTTAGGAACTGACTCAAAAGGAGGACGAACTACAGACTGAACTCTATTAATGAGATATTGGCATGGCATTTATAACGCGCCTATACACAACTGTTTCAAGGTGCGAGCGTGAACAAAAAAGTTTGCTATGACAGTGCTTTCTCCAACACCAGCAGCAGGATATGCCTGTGCACGACAGCACATTGACTATGTGCCTTATCAAATTAATCACTCAATTAATTAAATGATGCATATAGTTGATCTTGCAAAGTCTGTTGAATAATATTTACCAATTAAATGAATCAAGAATTGAATGCTTCCGAGATTGCCTTAATAACCATCCATTCAGTGGTTTTTGTAAAAGTTGTAAATTTAACAGATTCTAGGTAATTATGCTAGGAATAATCTTGTGTTTTGTTTGCTGAAGCCGACCTGTGCCTGATCACTAAACTCGCCTAACTGGGCTTGTGCATTGATGTACTTCAGGCATAACGAGAAGAAATTGGCTGCAAGTTAACAAAGCTAAGAGAAATCCTCCTCTTAGGTCTCGTATCTCTCCAGCTCTGAAATCTCTCTGGCTCTCAGTGGATGCAAGGATTAAATTCCAAACCCTCTGCATTGTCCACAAAGCTTTTTGGGGCCTGGGTCCAAAATACCTTCAGCTATCCCTCCGCAAATACCTCCCCTCTCGAGCTCTTCGCTCCTCTACCTCCAACTCCCTCAGGGTCAGTCGTTTTTCAAAGAAACAAGCTGGGGGTAGATCTCCGTCTTCGGCTGGGTCCTCCCTCTGGAATAGCCTCCCTGCCACTCGAAAACTTGAGGAGAACCATCTCCGGTTCCGGAAGCACCTCAAGACCTTCCTCTTTTCTTCTGCCTTCACTCCCCCTCTCCCCTGCTGATCTGTTCTCTCTTGGAACCGTCGCCTGGCCACCCTCTGTCCTCCGGGCCCAGGTACCTGCTCACCCTGCCACCCTCCCGGCCACCCCTTGCACTGGGGTCTGTATCTGCACCCATACAGTCCCCCCTTTTTCTTCCTGCACTTATCAGACCTAACCTGTCTGCTGCCTTAAACATAGCACTTGCAAATTGCTGGCTGCACTAAAACTGTTTGTTGCCTTTATTATTTATTTATTGTTATTTATCTGTTTCTCCTCTGCTTCGCACTTTCCACTTCTCCCCCCTTCCATGCACTTTTCCCCTCCCCCTCTCCCATGCACTTGCGTGTTCTCAATGTTACCGGGCCTAGTAAGATTGCTGTTTTGTTCTCCTCTGTCCCCCTCCCTTGCCTTGTCACGCTCTGAAACACTTGTGTATGAGCGCGATAGAAATAAAATATCAATATCCTTTGCATTTTCCAGGAAACTGTGTTCCACAACTACCCTTGTTCCTATCCAATGTGTATATTTCTTCGGTGGCATCCGTGTAATTTTCTTTTTGCTGCACCAAGTCTGTAGCCTGTTATCACATTAGCAGTCAAATGGCCATAAAGAACGGCCATTTGGATACTAAGGTATTTTTGAAGTCCTACAGCCCCTATTGCTTTGTTGCCTCTGTTGTGGTTTGCTTGGGCCACACAATGGCCTTTCTACCTATGCAGGCTCTTTAAGAGCCCACAAACACCTCTCTGGTGAATGGAACTGCCCGGGAAGCTCTGCTGGCAAGATGAATGACTCTTGATGCTGCTGCAACATGCTCTACTTAACAAATCAAAACAGTCTTTAGCTGATTCCGGTGCTCCTCACTGTGTCGTGATAATGTGGATGCAAGCAGCGGAGCAAAGGTCTATTACCCTTAGACTGTAAAGGGAAACGAAACTGCACAAATGGTTGTTTAGACCTAGAGGTGGTCCGCGCTCTGCTTGAAGACAGGACAATTTACACAGTCAGCAAAAAAATGGTTAAAGCTTTGATGCCAGTTTCAATCATAAAGTGAACAGAGATGTTGGTTTGACTTAGCCTTTGTATATTCCAAAAGAAAATGTTTGATTGAATTATAAATTTCATTCAATTCAATACTGTAACTTCACAGAATTGGTCTATTCCCAAAAAACATATTTGGTTGAATTATAAATTTCATTCAATTTAATACTGTTACTGCACAGTTTCAGTTTGTTCCCCGTCTAATCCAGACACGTGTTTCTCCGCCTTTCGTTTGGCAGTTCGTCAGGGGATTTTAGATAGTAAATTCTTTCAAAATGAAGAAAAATGCTAATTCGCTTTCATTCGTTGTGTTGATGTTATTATAAATTGTCCAAAGGTGCCTAATGGGAATCAGAAAAGAATACAAAGATAAATAAAATTTGCCAATATGAATTTGTGTTATTTTCTCTCTTTTTTGTTTATAAACCTCTTCAGAACGGGTAATTGCTGTCTAAGAACCAGTTCACAAAATAATGGAAAAACGTACATTAAACAGCCCGCTCGCGTTAGGAGATATGTAAAGTACGGGCTGTCCACTGTCAGTGCTGCTCCTAACAGGTTGCAAATGTGTCACTAGATGGAAGCAATATATATGTGTATAAGTGATACACAATTTGTGAATAGGAAAATGCAGTGCTGTGAAGCACGTACATATTATTGTTAGTGCGGCTTCTTGATATAGATTAAAAAGAGCTTCTTACCTTTCTGTAGAAAGATAATGCGTTCTCAAATCGAGTAAATCCGCGGTGCGATTGCCGTGCGCCAGTGTTGTAAACACTGCCAAATCTAACCCGGAAGTTAAGAGATAATATACGATAATATGTTCATGTAAAATGATTTATATTGGAAGCACGATCAGGGAAACAAGGATACGTATAAGGGAGCATCTCTCAACAATTTTGAAGCCAGGATGCATCACTGCCACTGGCCCAACATTGGCAGCGTAAACACCAGATGGATGATAAAAAGGCTCTGAAATTTATTGGATTACAGAAGGTAAAATTAGGAAGAAGAGGGGGAAACCTGGAGGAAAAATTAAGACAGACGGAAGCAAGACTGATTTGTAAATTCAGGACAATAGAATTTGGTTTGAATCAGGACAATGAAATGGGAAATTTCTTATGAACCTATTACTGAAAGGGAAAATGTGTAACACTGTATTTTTGTTATTCTGGTGAAAAGTGGGAAGGGCTAATTGCATATTGATGAACCCTAACAGAGTAATGACCTGGTGGTCAAATCAGCTTGTTAAAAAAAAAAGTGTGTTTGGCAATCTGAGCACCGAATCTGTAACAAGTGACACTGTAATTTTGGGGCAACGTGCCCATGAACTGATTCTAATTTAAATTAAATGTAGGTTTAAAGCATGGTACATCTGGCACTAACACAATATAATGTCATCCGTGAGGGGGTAAGTTTAAATGAATGAAAGATATATATGGTCACTGGTTATTGTATGAAGTAGGTATTTAAATAACACGTTTGTATGAAAAAGAATATAAAAAAGCACTTTACATTCAAAAAGCTATTGATAATGCCAAAACTGTAATATATTGCTATATACAAGGGCCAGGCATATGTATACATTGCCACTATCAGGAAATATCACTGTGATTATAATGTATGGTCTCGAAATTTACACCATTCCAATATGGCCACCCTGTAAAAATGAGTAGAAACTGAGAAGGGACTGTAGCAGAAACCATGACAACACTATAGAATACATTGAAGATCGCGCGGCGGCTCATTGCAGTGCAAGGCCGACGCGAGGAATCTGGATTGGAAGCGCTCAAGGTAAGCGGACATTGTGGGCCATGGAGCTGGGAAAAGGAGACGTTTTTCTATACCCCCACCGTGGCACTAAAATTAACACGGATGGATACACGGATCGTAGACAGTCCGATAGACAATGTGGAGCACGCATTGCGGACACAAATCTGTATGATTGGGAAATGCATTATGTTTGAGGCATTGAGGCACGCCACCTATTTAATATTTGAGCATGTGCACATACATAAATGGGACCCGTTATAATTCACGCTATGTCTTTTAAAACCAAAAGGAGAGGTACATTAAAAGTGCATGAACAAGGATGATACAAGTAATACACCTAAACGTTACTGTGATTAACGTACAATTAGACTGAAAATCTATTCCATATTTCCTTGACTATAGGGATTTACCCAGGACTTTTTTGTGAAAAATGATGGGTAAGATGAATTATATATTTTTTCCTTATTGCGTTGTCTGAGAGGGTGCCAGATGTGAGATGCTATAAACCTCCATGAATAGTAGATCGGTTACTAAATGTAAATTATTATCACATGGAGTATGGTGGAATGGGAATTTGATTTGAGGTTAATATGTGAATTAAAGGAACAAATAGTGGAAGAAGTGAATTATACCATAATACATGCCAAATCATGCTAAAACACCTTTTCTTTAGTTTCTCTGTTTTTAATTTTTTATTTTCTTTCTCCTGTTTGTGATTTATGTTTATTTGTACTAAATGACAATATCATTTATTGCTTGGGTACGATCTTTCTGATCTGAATTATTATTTTTTGTCTATTTTATGAATTGTGTGCAACTAATTATTTAAAACCCAACCCTCCTTCATTTCTCTTTTCCTTTGTGGTCAGTATACAAATGTGTTCAACAAAAATGTACACAGAATAGGATTGTTTTGCGCTATTGCCCTAATTGTTTGTTTTGAAAAAGGCTCTCGAGTAGCCGAAACACGTGTCAACCAGAAATAGAGGGCTTTGTGACTTCAAATGGAAAACTCTAAAATGTGCACATAGAGTTGCTGCATGTGATCAAATTTGCAAAATATAAAGGAAGGTATTCTTGAAACATTTGTGTGGCGCAATCATTGTGTGGCAGACCACTTTGATCCATTTCCTATTGTACCTGCATTGTGCCTATCTTTCTATATTGAGATTATGGGTGAACTGGGTCTATATAAACCCAGTACTGTATTTCTCTTATTATTACTTACCTGATTTATGACTGTTGGGTCAGTCGAACTGTTTTACACATTTGTACCCCCTCCTGAGAAAACCTGTACAGTACTTTCCTCTTAAAGTCTCCCTTATCCTGTTGACAAAGACAGTGGCAGGGAGCGAGGATGCATCCAAGACAACATATTTTCAGTTCAATATAATTAATTGGAGGCTTTGTACAGGTGACAGTCAAATGAAACTGAAAACTGGGATCTATGTTTTTTCCAAAAGAAAAGGTTTCTGCTTTGGAATGCGGGTAATGAGTCCATTGTGCCAGTGTAGCCAATGTCTGGGTGCATAAGGTTCCGTGAAGGCTTCTTCACCTCCCCTCTGGCACTTTGAGTTTTGGGGGTTCCCAAACCCATCACGGAAGTACAAGCTAATTTGGTGATTTCTGTGGTCCCATACCCAACTACTAATTCCAGCACTAAGTACTCGGGGCAGACGGGTCAGTGTTTGTAGCCGTCAAGGAGAGCAAGAGTGCAGCACCAGGGCATAAATAAGCTATACTCTCGATTACATTGTGTTTTTGCCTCTATGAACCAGCTGCAACATGCATGTTGCATTCTCGTTCCTCTTCCAACCGTTCGCTCCTACCCAGGGTGTATAGGGCCAAGCTCTTCCTATTCTTTGTCCACACTCACACACCCACTATCTGTATACTCCTCTAATACGCATACTATCTACTCATAGTATGCTTGTCTGTATTTTGTATGTAACAAAGCTATGTTTGCCCACTGTAACAAGCGCCACGATGCCCCCGGGCTGCTGTCTGTATTCTTGTATGTAACTAAGTTATGAGCACCCACTGTAACAAGCGCCACAATGCCCACGATCTGCGGTGCGCTCAACAAATGTTAATAGATAAATAAATCAATTCTATCTAATTCCTTCCCTGCCTCAACTCCTAGCTACTTTCAATTTCTCTTGCCAACTTCACTAATACTCTTCTGAGGGATAAATGGAGTCTTCTTCCTGGGTCCATCTGGTTCCATCTTCTGCAGTCGCTCTACCCCTCCGGCTTCTAAATTGGCCCTTATGTAAGGTGTCTTCCCAAAATACTGTCCTCTCCCCTAGATGTTGACCCATCTCATCCTTACTACTGCCTTCACTAGCACAATTACTAATCCATGGTGCTGCTCTTTTTTTAAAATAATTTATTTCACAGCTTTTTGTAATATGAGGGATTTACAGCATTGGTGGAGTGATGAATCTGATGATGTCATCACTTCTTTCCCTGAGGTAGCCTCTGCTCATGTGGTAGGGGGTCTGCAGCCACTACCTGATTCTGACCTTGGGGGCGTCTATATGAGGCAGGACTACAGGAGGGATATGAGGGAGTACCACATAGCCCCCATTCTTATTTTGGGATGTTTCCTCCCTTCCTTATACCTTGATTGCATATTGCAACATTCTCCCTCAACCACTTGCTAAGTCTACTTCAAGTATTGGCACATAAGGAACTGTATGACAACAACCTAGACGAGGAAGAGGCAAGGAGCAATGATGATTACTCCCAATAAAGAACCGCAGTCAGCTGTCTAGTTGCTGTGGAAATTCGACTGGCCCGACATGGTTTAATACCATGCCTGGAAGAAAAGCATGGAGGTTTGCAGCTCAGGACAACGCGAGGTACCGGCGGCGACACAGAAGTCCAAGAACTACACAGAGAGGGAGGGCAGCCCGGTGAGGGACGCGCTCTGGGCGGCTCTGCAGAAACCAGAACGAAGCATGAGGAAGCAAGTCGTGCTTTCTGACCGCTAAAGGGCTGGAAAGCCGACTGAAGCCCGAACGCCTACTGGAGGTGCCAGCAAGGGCAGAGAGATGTGGGAGCCAGAGAAACATACGACTTGGAGTCGAGGACGCAGAGAAAGCACAAGAAAAGAACCAGTGAACCCAGGGAAAGGGTTGGGACACCTAAGCACTGTCATGTGAGATAACCAAAGCCATAGACTTGCTACTAACTTGGGGGAGACCAAGAAGGGAAACCACAGAGGCATTACGTGTTGCAACCCGGTAGAAAAATATACCAAATGTTTGAAAAACAAGCTGAATGATTATATTAAAAGCACCAAAAACTCATTGTTGAAAGAAACTGCATACAAGTCCTGGCAGGAGAGTCTACCAGACAAAGACAAGTGTGTGATAAAATACAGCAAGAAGAGAATCTCAGGGAAGATCCATGTCCTTCAGATTGTGAATTGTTGTAAATGTGGAAAAGAGCATGAGAGGGGAGAGACCAGGTGGCCTGCAAGTCTGGCACCCGTACCCAAATTGTAATACAGCGCAAAGAGGATCCCAAGGAAGACATTTGCCCTTAGAATGTTAAGCTGTTTTGAATGTGAAGAGAAACCTGGAGAAGGGAGCCATTTCCTCAGGAACCGTGAACCTTCCAAGAGGAGAGAGTTATCCTCTTGGATTACAAGGAACCGGATGAGGTCTCTGAAGTGGTCTGCTATCTCCTCCAAACAGGTGCTTCCTTTGCCTTCCAGAATCATCAAGGACAACCTCTCTTCCCTCGCCCCTGCCTGGGTGATTTCTGAAATCAGTCGTTTGCCAATGGCTCTTTTCCACTACCCCTCAAGCAATGCCTTGGGCACCCTCTCCTAAAAAAACCACCTGCTGACCCTTCCTGCCCGGCTAACTATTCTCCATCACCCTTTTCCTGGACAAACTCCTGGAGAAGTTAGTCATCCCCCAACTGATCACCACAGTGAATCTTTTAGCTGTCTCCATGACCACCAGTCTGGCTTCAGAGCATCCAGAGGCACAGAAACTGCTCTCTGAACACCCAATAGGACCTGCGTTTAAATCTTGATTCCAAATCCCCCTCCGTTCTCATCCTCCTTGATCTCTCCTCTGCCTTTGACACAGTTAATCATGACACCCTCATAAATCGTCTCAGTGACGCACTCGGCATCACGGACCGGGCACTGGCATGGTTGACCTCCTTCCCATCTAACCATCCTTCGCAGGTGAAACTGAGCCCTTTACTCACCTCCACCACGCACTCAACCGGCAGCGTCCCTCAGGGCTCTATCCTATTGCTGTGGCTTTTTAATATCTACCTTGCCCCCTTTGGCCCACTTGACCTCCACCTTCTCCCCTCACTTCCAGTGCTATGGCAATGACACACAGCTCTCCTTCAAGCTTCGCTCCTCTCCTCCTTCCTCTCTCATACCTGAATGCTGCCCAGGCATGGTGTGCTGCCAATGATCTCTGCCTTAATGCCAGCAAGACCAGGCTCCTCCTCATTGGGACGCCTGCTTCCTCTTTCCCACCCACTCTCTGGCCGCCCTCCTGGGCTCCCCCCCCTCACCCACTTGTGAGGCAAAAAACCTTGGTGTCTTCTTTGACCCCTCTCTCAGCTTCTCCACTCATATCACGGCCCTTGCCAAGAAGGCCAACTTTCAACTCCACCTCCTCAGAGGCATTCTTCCTTTCCCCATCTTCCCCCAGAAGCTCAAGGTCTCCAAAGCTCTAGTCCTCTCTAGAGTGGACTACTGCAACAGTCTCTTCCTCAATCTGCCATTTTCCTCTATTCGCCCCCTCCAACTAATCCAGAATAGGACTGCAAAACTTATCCTTGGCCTCAAGCCAAAGGACTGCATCTTTCCATCCCTAATATCTCTCTCCACTGGCTCCTGGTGGCTGCAAGGATCAAATCCAAGACCCTCTGCATCATCCAAAAAGCTTTCTTGGGCCTGGGTGTTAGGGAGAATTCTCATTCTATGGCTAATTTCACTTACCTAGTGAGTCCCTCAGCAGCTCTGCTGGATTTCTGGAGTTTATCTTTTCCACCTGGTAAGAGTGTGAGCTTTTCCCCCACTCTTACCTGTGCTTTGCCATGTGTATTTCAACTGTTTTTGTGATTGTGGACTCTGGACTACACCACTTCAGTAGCCCCCCTCTTTGTGTGTTACACAGCACCTTCAGTGCAGTGACACAGGGACTTCCCACCGACTCCATTTTCTGGGGATGACTACTGTCCCCCAGAAAAGATTAAAGTTGCCATTTACTTTACATAGTCACTTTTACCAAGGATCCAGTACACCCCATTTTATATGGAGTATTGGAGGGGATTAATTCTTAGCCCTTTTTATCTGTGCCTCTTGGAGCATTGTTTTGCTCCCTTAACATTAAGACTTGGCTGGTGGCAGTGGTATCTACCCTAATTTTCCTACCGCGATTATATTACATAACGTGGTAACGTTTTAGGCTATTTTAGTAGCCTCGAACTTCAAAGCCGCTTGCCCAAATACTTTTTATTTCGGCTCCGGTTGGGTTTAATCGCCATTTTTTTTTTGTTAATATCCTTCTTGGGTCTTTCTTTGCGCTGCAAACCAGGTTTGCCTCCTTTGTTCGCCGACCTTTGGCGGGCTTCTGACCAGAAGCCCTCCTTTGGCGTCTGGGTGTCTAGGTGGGCTGAATGTGAGGGAGGGGTGTAGTCACCCCTGTACAGGGTCTCCTTGGAGACCCAGGTCGCACTTTATGTTGATTGGCTGAGGTGGTTGTCCGGGCTGGACAACCCCCACTGCTGAGTGATTGACAGCCAGGCTGTGTGAATGGGGGATTTTGGCATAAAAGGCAGGACTTTTGGGCTAGAAGGCAGAGTCGCCACTGGAACTGCAAAGAACCGAAGAGAAGCGGAGAAGAAGAAGGCTGCTGCAACCCCGAGTCCCGGTGAAGCCCTGCTGCATTCCTGAGCTATCTACTCTTCAACGACAAGAGAAGATCCAGTCCGGAGTCTTCTTCCATTGAGCCTGGTGGGATCAACCAGCTCACCCTTTCTTCAGTCAGAGAATCCTCTCCTGAGTCGAAAACACTGCTGTGCTGTAGTGGTCCGGATAGCCATCAGAAGAGCCCTCTCCTGATTTAAAGGAGCGCACCTTTTATCCATCGTTGTCTTTTTTGCTGCTGCTGGCATCATCCCTGGGTGGTGAAGACCGCTCCAGACGTCCTCATTCTTGTCCCCACGACTGAAGCCTAAGGAACTGTGAGTCTGCAGGAACTACCAGGAACAACTGCCGTGGCGCCTGCTTTTCGCCAATGGAATAAGGTACTGTGCACATTTGGTCGTTCTCTCCGTCTGACCATCCGGAATCGGGGTGAACCCCTTTCCTCCTCGAAGATTTGTTCATTCTTCCTTCCGCTCTTATAAATTTTCCTTCCATCTCACAATATCCAAGTACTCTTGGCATCTCAAATCTAGAACTGTTCAACGTGTGATCCTCGGCAACTGAGCATCTGCTCCGTTGACACTGGCGCAGGCCTATTGACTTTAATATGTATCTTTGAATGAGTCCTCCGATTCCCTTGCCTTGACAAAAGTATTGCCTGTGATTTTATCCACTTTTCCCTTGTTTGAAATTCTAAAGTACAAAGAGTGTTTTAACTTTGTGAGCATTTCTATTCGCGGGTACACGTTAGTATAGCAACACCTGTCTGTCAAATCCTAATGTAGTTACCTTGAATTTGCTGGAACAAGCGGAATTGGTTGTGTGTAGTGTATTTTACATGTGGTTTTGAATTTATAGAAGTGAAGTGATTTGTGAACAGATGGTTTAAAAATAAATGTGCTTCTATTTTTTACCTGAAACCTTGAGTCAGTGTTTGCTTGAGTCACAGTAATTGTGGTCCTTTGCGTAATCTTTACTACTGCTCATTTTCTCTTGAGATAAGTCTGGCTGCTCCGCTACTGCTACCACTTTAACAGTGTAGTACAGGCTTGTACCAAAGGTGAACTTGTATTGCCACTTGTAGTCTTAATTGTGTGTAGTGGTCCCTAAGGGCACTGCACAGGATTCTGCCTAACACTGGGCACCACTACATCCAACTCTCTCCCCCCAAATACCTCCCACCTACAGCACTGCAGTCCTCTAGCTCAAACTCTCTGCATACCGGTTGTTTCTCCAAGCAGAGAATGGGGGGTAGATCTCTATCTCGGGCAGGAGCCTCCCTGCCTCTCTCAGACTTGAGCCGAATCTAATCAAGTTCCAGAAGCTTCTCAAGTCATACAGGATCCAGACCCTCCCACAACCAGTCTTCCTCAATGTCTCCCTACCAGCACTTGCCTTCGGACACCCTTCCCTGACTGCTAGACTTCGCCCTCAGCAACAATGTCTTCTGTTTTGAGGAAACAATTTATAAACAACTGCAAGGGACCGCGATGGGGTCTAAATTTGCCCCATCATATGCAAACCTTTTCATGGGTTTTTTCGAACTTAACCATGGATGGAAACACAAGGCCTTTAAAGACTCCTGAAACATCGTTTTCAGGGGCCGCTATATTGATGACATTATTATGATATGGGAAGGAGGAACCCTGGTTCTTAATTCATATGTGAATTACCTCAATGACAATAATTACAACGTAAAGTTCACCGTAAACCAAAGTAAAGAGAAAATTCAATTTCTGGATCTGGAACTGTACACCAAAAACAACATAATACTAACTAATCTCTTCACTAAACCTATAGTGGGCAACAGCATCTTATATGCGAATAGCAATCATCTGAAACTGATCATTGCCAATATTCCATATGGAGAAATCCTCAGGCTGCAATGGAATTGCAGTACGCAGATGGCATATGAAACTAATATTGACCAAACAATCACAAAATTCCAACAAAGAGGATACAAACATCGAAAATTGAAAAAATCAATCACAAAGGCAGAAGCAGTAACAAGAGAATTCATATTACAAGATAAGCCAAAGACCTCAGATATATTGTCAACTACAAAATGTATCACTACCTACAGCTCAGATGCTCCAACCTTAAGGAAAATACTAAGCAAACATTGGAAAACTGGATGATAAAGTAGCACAACACATCAATGAGGTCCCACGAATTTGCTACAGGAAATCACCAACTCTGAAAAACATGGTTTTGTTTGTTTGTTTTGTTTATTTATTTATTGTGCGCACCAGACCCTGAGGTAGCAGGGTGCATAAGACAAGAAGACTTACAGCTTGGTTACAGAAGTTACAGATATACAGAGCATGGTACAAACAGTTTTCTTGGATCCACAGGGTGAAGTTAAGGCAGTAAGGTGCATGTACAATACAGTGTGCAGAAAGCCGGTCATCATATAGCTGACGTTTTACATGATAGCAAATCTATATAAGTACAGTACATGCAGGGGATACGTGGGGCGAATGCGGGTTACATAGCATTCTCGGTGAGCCATTTTATTGTGTTCTTTCTGAATTTGTTGAACGTTTGGTCGGATCTAAGAGCATGAGGTAGGGAGTTCCAAAGTTGAGCTGCCCTGACTGGGAAGCTGGACCCTCCGATAGTGGTCAGTTTAAATCTGGGCACTAGCAGGCAATTGGGACTGGCTGTTCTTGAAGGTCTAGTGGAGATTTTTCTAGTAAAACGTTCTGTTAGGTAACAAGGGGCTTTGTTATTTAAGCATTTGTGGATGAGGGAGGCAACTTTGAGGTTGATTTTTTCCTGGGTAGAGAGCCATTTGTGTTTCCGTCTTATTTCTGAAATATGTACTCCTCTAGGAATACCCAGGGCCGCTCTAAGTGCATTATTTTGGAGCACTTGTATTCTGTTGGTTTGTTTAGTTGCCCCTATGTAGAGGGAATTACAATAGTCTAATTTTGATAAGATAAGGGCTCTAGCTAGGATTAGGCGGCTGTCATCTGATAGGAATTGTTTCCCGGCGCGTATTAATTTACATGTATAGGCCGTGGAAGAAGCCAATGAGTTTACCTGTTTGGTGAGGGATAGGGTCGAGCCGAGGTAGAAACCTAGCGTTTTTACTTCTCTGGTGACCTTGATAGTGATACCATCGATGATAAATGCAGAGTAATTTGGGTTGAGTTTAGAAATGCGAGCAGTGGTGCCCAAGATGATGAGCTCCGTTTTGTCATCTTTCAGGCAAAGGCCATGGTTGGCCATCCATGCCTGAACGATGCTAAAGACTCTGTTCACCAAAGCCAAATCTTCCCCGTAACCCCCGGAAAGAGGTAGGAGAATCTGGGTATCGTCTGCGTAGTTGGTATAGGTGATACCCAGATTGTCAAGATCGTCAAAGAGTGGCTTGGTGAAGATATTGTAGAGTGTAGGCGAGACACATGATCCCTGTGGCACTCCACAAGTAATGGGTATCGGGTCTGCTTCCGCTAAGGGGGAGAATACCCTCATGGTCCTGTCACTGAGGAATGACTGTATCCAGACTATGGCCTCCCCTGAAAAGTAGGCCGCAGAGTCCAGGTGATTACACAGGACTCTATGGTCCACCAGGTCAAAGGCGGCTGAGAGGTCTAGTAGAAGGGGGAGTGCTAATTTACCCTTGTCTCTAAGTGAGTCTATTTGGGCCTTTAAATCGATAAGGGCAGTCTCTGTGCCGTGTTGAGGGCGGAAACCAGATTGGCGGGCGCCAAGGAGGTGGTTTACCTCAAGGAAGTTTTGAATTTGGGTGTAAGCTACCTTATCTAGTATTTTTAGTAAGAAAAAGGCACCGTGGTGATGGGCCTGTAGTTTGTGGGAATGTTGGGGTCCAATGTTTGTTTTTTCAGAAGGGGGAGTACCCAAGATTCCTTTAGGTTGCGTGGGATAGTGCCAGTGGTGAAGGAGGCATTAATAAGTTTGGTGATGAAGGGAGCTAGATCTCTAGCAGCGTCCTTGATCAATTGTGCTGGGCATTGGTCACCTTGGCAGTTGGATGGTTTGAGTCCAAGAATGGTTTTCTCTACCTCGATCACTGAGACCTTAGAGAAGTTGCATAGAGTGGATTCTTTGTGTTTAGGTATAGGTGTTTTGATCAGGGGAATTTGGGTTTGGGAGGATAATAAGGCTTTCTTTAGAGCAATTTTAGTTTGGAGGTTGGCTACTTTGTTGGTTAGTGCCAACTGTATATCTGTGCACCAGGTTTTATCTTTTATGGAGTCGTCCTGTACTGCAATGGGGGATTTCAATTCTTTTAAGATACAGAAGAGCTCCTTCATACTGGAGTTGGCTTGGGTAATCCTGTTGTTATACGTTTCTTGTTTGGCCAGAATGATATCCTTTTTGTATTGCGTTGAGATATTTCTTAGCTTAGTTTTATTTTCTATGGTTGGGTGTAGATTCCATACCGTTTCGCATTTTCTTTTCTGTAATCTTAGGTTTTTTAGGTGGGGTGTAAACCAAGAGTTAAGATGCTTTTTTGGTTTGCTGTTCCTAAGTTTAAGTGGAGCAATGCTGTCGAGGGCCGTGGTCATAGCCTTATTGAATTCCTCCACTAGAAGGCCTGGGTCAGTATGGTCTGGTAGAGAGTTAAGATTCGGTAGGATATGGGCCAAAATATTGTCTGCTGTAATATTTTTCTTGTTTCTGGTTGGTGTAGGTGCGGCGAAGGGGGGTATTAGAGCAGAGGGTCTTTTAGTATTGAGAGTAAAGGAAACTAGGTGGTGGTCAGTCCATATTTGGGGGGCGATCAATGTAATGAAGAGGTTGCAGTTGTGACTGGCAATCCAGTCAAGAGTTCTCCCTTTGGTGTGGGTGGACGTGTTCACTTTCTGCGAGAAGCCTAGTTCTGTCAGGGTGTTGGCTACGGCGGTGGCCTGGTGATCATTGATATCATTGTACCCTAGGTTGAAGTCTCCTAGCACTAAAGTTTGTGAGGAGTTTAACTTCTCAGCGATAACAGTGGTAATGTCTTCATTGAAGGTGCTGATAGGGCCTGGGGGTCTATAGAGGAGATGGATATTTAATGTTTGAGAGTTGGCAGTGGGTAGTTTAAGGGATAGAGACTCGCAGGATTTGAGGTTGGGTGTAGAGGTGACTCTCATGGAAAGATTAGATTTGGCAATGATTGCTATTCCTCCGCCTCTTGCATCTAGTCTCTCAGCTCTAAGGATAGTATAGTTGTCCGGGACTGCTAGCATTAGTGCTGGACCTGCTGCCTCGTGGAGCCAGGATTCAGTAATGGCGATGAAGTCGAGGTCGTTGTTCAGGATAGTGTCCGCTATATCTGTAGCATGAGCGACTATAGATCTAGCATTGATTAATGCACCTTTCAAATCGGGTTCTTGCTGTGGTGTTGGACTCCGGTTAGTGGTGGCAAGTCGGTTAGTGGTGGTCTTATTTCTTACAGGGAGGGGTTTGCGGCTAGGAGGAATGGTGGTTTCCAGGGGACCTTTCGGTCGAAGGTGATACAGGTTAATGTTATATTTGTTAACAGGTTCGAATATTTTGGGTAGTCGTGCACAGAGTTTATGGTTTCTCTGTGCTATGCTACAAGGGGATTTAGAGATAAGTTGCATATGAGAGGCCCCTACGCCCTCTGGGGGCAATGTGGCAGGCATGGTGATAAAGGCAGTGGTAATAAATAGGGCTATCAGGTTGGTGAATGATGCTCGATAGACTGAGGTAGGCAAGTAAGAGTACATAGTGTTATAGCTAGTGCTAGAACTAGAGCCTGCTATTGCGTGTATCGATCAAATGTTAGACAACATGGGCTGGATATTAGGCTGAGTATTAGGCAGTGTAGGCTCGATGCAGCAGTCAACTATAGGTCCCAAAAAAGGCTAAAAGTAACAGTCAGCTATTGGGCTAAGTAATAGGCAAAATGCAACAAGCAACCTTTGAGCAAAATAGGCTAAATGCAGAAATCAACTGTTGGGCAAAATAGGCTAAATGCAACAAGCAACCATTGAGCAAAATAGGCTAAATGCAGAAATCAATTGTTGGGCAAAATAGGTTAAATGCAGAGATCAACTGTTGGGCAAAATAGGCTAAATGCAGAGATCAACTGTTGGGCAAAATAGGCTAAATGCAGCAGTCAGCTATGGGTTAAAAAAATGGGCATGATGCAGCAGGCAACCATTGGGCAAGGTAGGCAAAATGCAGAGAATCAACTGTTAGGTAGAATAGGCTAAATGCAGCAATCTGGGAGTGGACAGAATACAGGTAAGGAGTCACTTGGTCATTGCAGCGTCATAGGGCAATCCGCGTAGGTGGATTAGCGGAGAGGTACACAGATGAGGCAAGTTAGTGCCACCTGGTTGTAGTGGGGGGCATGGCACGGTTAGGTGCGCTCCTGAAGGCACTATGTTTGTGTACAGACATGAGCACGGATAGGACTTTTGGTGTTCAAGCATAAGGTATGGCATAGGTATGGGTTATGGTACATTTATCGTTGTACTTACATCCAGTATGCAGGTGTCTGAACTAGATGAGTAGACAGTTCGTACAGTGGCGTACGAATTTGCAGTAGCTCCTTGCGTCGGCCAGCGGCGAACAGGGGCAAACAGGGTTGCTGGCCTTATAGTGGCCTTGGGGTGGCCGCCGGCTATTCCGCCTGCCGGCGGAAGTTCCTGGTTATGTGGAACAAGGACGCGTTGCCTAGCAACGAAGTCGAGGCCGAGCCTCGCTTTCATCCCGCATGGTAAGCCCAAGTCACTTAAAACCTCTCCAAACAAAAGATCTCAGGAGTCTATTGAATTATAAAGCCATCTATGGTACCTACAAATGTGGAAATTGTAAACTTTGTCCACAAATAGCAAATGGGATGAAGTGTATCTCCTTACCAAATGGAAAAGAGAAGCCCATAACACAGTTAATTAACTGCAACAGCAAATTTGTTATTAATGGAATACAATGCATTTGCATGACAATTTATATAGGAGGTATTATCAGATGCCTTAAAACAAGGGTTTTTGAACCCTTAAGGGCAATTAAAAACAAAGACTTGAATATCCACTTGCAATGCATTGCACTATGGAACACCCAGATCTAAATGTTAATCAATTAAGAATTTTCGGACTTGAACAAGTGAATGACCCAACAAGAGGTGGGAACAAAGAACTTCTATTACGACAAAGAGAAGCTAAATGGATCTGTCTGATGGACACCTGTGACAGGTCTAAATTGTGACAATGAGTTTTATAATTGGCTATGAATGCATTTCAACACTGAATTTTTTCAAGATAAGGACCGTCTTTCAGTCCAGTCAATCTTTATTTTTCAATTCTTGTGCCTCTCTAAATAAGAGAAAGTGGCAAAATGTTCTTTATTGCAATACCAGTGTTTTTCAGCTAAATTTGAACATCTCTAATGGTGTTAAATTAGAAAAAATTACTTTATCATACTACAGTATGCTGTTCAAATTGAAAAGTTGAAAAATGTTTCCTCCTTTTTCTGTGCTCGAAATTGACCTAAAATCCTAGTCAAGGAAAAATGTAGACCTATTTCCAACTATAAATCACCTTAAATCAGAGGTCTTCAAACTGTGGGGCGCCCCCCCCATGGGGGCGTGGCCGCATCCCAGGGGGGGCGCCAGAGCCCAGCATGAAATGTTGGGGGAAAAAACGTTTTTTTTTTATTTTTTTTAGATTGGAGGAAATGGGAAGGGGCAGCTCACATGGTCAGGCTGGGCCATAAAACGGTCTTAGGCACCAATGAAAAAATGGCCAGCAGTTGCAAATGGATATTCAGTGTTTAGTCACAGCCTGTTTGAATAGTACCCAAGGGGTTGTTTTTTGTTCAAATGTAAACAAATGGTGATATTTAAAGAATATTTATTCAGCAACAATGGTCAAAACTACTAGCTTCATAGTGAAGTAACGCCTCAAACAGGCCCACATTGGCCAAAAAAAGGGGCCCATTTTTACTGGCCTACACTAACATTTTGCATTTTTTGTATGGTTATCGCCCTATTGCCCTATAGGCCAGTCCAAGCCTGCCGGCTCATCCATATTGGGTGAGGGGGCGTCCACCCACTGGCCACCTCACTCATTATGGCAGAGCCGAGAAGCCAGCCCAGTGAAACACTGAGCACTCCCTGAGCTGCTTTTTCCAGCTGAGGGAGTGCTGCTGGGCTGGCTGAACTGTCAAAGGGAAACTGTTTGCCTTTGACAGTTCATTTCCCCAGCCGCACACGATCACTGAGCCATACAACGCTGGGGGTGTTTAGCTTCGCCAGCCTTGCATAGCTCATTGGAAATGCTGGCTGGGGCACTGCATGTATGTATGTGCGAGGGGGTGCTCCTGCGCCTCCTCGCATATACGGGCAGAACAACCTGGAGCGGGGCATTTTAGCAACCACGCGAGGTACGTTTATGGCGATTTATTTTTTATTTAAATGTGTATGGATGTGTGTATGCTTGTGTTATGGGACTGTGGTGGGAGCAGGATGGGCGGCCGCACAGATATAGTGGTGGGAGTAGGGTGGGGAGAGCCCAGGGTCTGTACTGGGAGTAGGATGCGGTGACGGCACGCAAAAGTTCATAGCAATTTCTACATACTGTCCATCTGGCACTTTTGGGGGGGCCCGGCCTGCCCAAGATTTGCTCAGGGGGGGCCCAGGCCAAAAAGGTTTGAAGACCGCTGCCTTAAATAGATAATTCTTAATCAAACAATACTGGATTTCAGCCTTTACTATGCATCTCCGTTAGATTTCATTTAAAATGGCCGCCACAGCGCAAAACGCAATGACGTCATTGCGAACGCTCTGCACGTGCGTGAGGACTTCAACGCTGCGATTTCAGGCACTTTAAAAAGCCAGCAAATTGTGGCAGAGTTGTGTAACAGATCTGATGCTCCAGGAGAAGGACAATTGGATCCCTCACCTTTTTTATACAATTTTAAAGTTAAGCGCAGTAGGAGATAAATATGCTGGTTATTTTAAGTTAAGATTAAAATGCCTTTAATTTAGAAAAAAAGCCAATTACTTTTTAAATCAGAACTCAAATGTACATAAAAAATGATGGAAACTACCAACAGTCAAAAATATAACCAAAAAACTTTTTAAAGTGGTGTGTCTGATCTTTTGGCAATACTTTCTTTTGTATAGTCTACTTACCTTACACTATTTGTTTCTTTTGTAAATTAATCTTTTTTTTGAAATTCTTAGTGAAGCATGGTTATATCTTTTTTTCTCACAGAAACTCTCCTGAGGATCCCTTTAGAATGTAAAAAGGGTGAAACATGTGCAGACAGTATAGAAATGTGAGCACTTGAAACATCGTGAATAAAAAATCTTTCAACTTCTACACAATAGTGTGGAATTTCATCATTTTGGCTCTCACCTACCAAAGTCTAAATACATTGTTGGATTGCCGCAACTGGAATTGTATTCTAAATTGAATAACCTTTCCATGACTCAACTACTGTGTCTGGTCCACCCCCCGCGCACTAGCTTACACCTATCCTGTCCTCTAGTGCACTTGCACTGCTGACCCCCTACCAGCACTTACTCTGCACTTGCATGATCCAAATGTCACAAGGCCTAGTAGGACCATTTATTGTTTTTATCCTCCTCTGTTCCCCCCCTGCCCCACTTAGCCTTGTAGATTCCATGCGCTAATTCCACCGCATAAATATCGCGATACAAAAATATTGGCATATTTTTGGGGCAAAATTCACCCCTGCAACCCCCGCATCATTTTTTTAATGTGTGGGGGACACCCCTGCAAACCCCGCTCCCACATAATATCCTCAATAAAAATATTGCCTATGGCGAACCAAACGGCCATATTTACGGTGATATTTTTGTTGGGGATATTAATACCTGATACCGCCTTGTGGCGCCTGGAAAACACTTTGTTGTATAGACGCCATACAAATGTTCCAATAAAATAAATTCTTAGTTTGAACCTTTTTGTTTTGGAGAAAAGGAATCTGGGGATGAGATCCATTGCCTGGAACTGTGAACATTGTCCACTTGGATCATTTTGGTTGGATTTATACTTTTGTGCACTTTGAGAATCAGAGACCATATCCTATGAACCTTAGAGTTAGTTTTAGAGTGTGAAGATCAGGATAGGATTTCGGACACATGACAAATTTTTGCTTTGGGCATCTTGACAAAGGACAGCCCATTTGTTTTGGTTGAGGTAAGGCAACTCCTCCAAGATTAGAGATAGTGAGGAATTTTCCAAACCCATCATCATTTAATAAAAGTTTATAACCAAAATCAGAGATCTCTGTATCCGCGTCTCATTCCTGGCTCCTCACAGTGTCGATTTATAAATATGAGTACAGACAGATTATACTGCTACTAATATAAGAAAGAAAAGACGAGAGATAAAACTAAAGTCAAAACAAATAGTCATGACCAGTTACAAAAATAACCAGAAATACAATCTGAGCCTAAAAGAGACATTTCGGCATTGTAAACCAGCGTGTTATGGTAGCGTCCAATGATAATGTAAGAGGGATTATCATATTGGTTAAATACTAATTTTAAAGGCCTTATCCTGGTTCACAAATCTATTCATGGTAAGGCAACACAATATATCCAACGCTACAAGCCTTCTTGTAATATCTGCTCTGCCTCCTAGACTGCCCTTGTGGCGCCTCGCCCTCCCTATACTTCCTCTAGCTTCTGCTCCTTCTCTCTACTTCCTCCACTTGCATGAAATTCTCCTCCTTCGAACCTCTGAGAAACAGTCCACACCCTACTCCTACGTCCAGTCCCCTTTCCTCCATACTGCACCGGTGTCCCTCGCTTGGGACGGCAACAGAACCCTTTTCACCAGAAACATCGTCTTTACCCCTTTAAATTTAGTCGCGTTTGGGGGCGTGGCACTGGGAGTGGCTCCCTTGACTCCGCCCTCCGGGGCCACACCCCAGTCCTCTTTTCCACATCAACGGGAGTGAACCTGCTTCACCCGAGCGGTGGTTGAGGAACTTTTCTCCTCATAACTCCACATGTTTTCTTCAGTCTCCCCTGGGATCTCGGGCCCAATTTTTCTTTAATCCATTCTAACATTTTCATTTTCCACCGGCCTCCGATGCCTAGCCCTCCCCGACGGATGTCGGCCCAGGCGGGCTTCAGTAGGCGCCCTTCTTGCGACTGATCCTTTCCGATGACGGACCCGCACGCACTCGGCCTCTGCTGCCTAGTAGAAGACCATGGCTGGTACGACTGTTCAAAGTGCAACGCCCTTATTTTGCCGGCTCACTAGGTGTAGGGAGCCGTTTTCCAGATCTCCCCAAGTGCAGATCAAAGAGTACGTGTGGAGGAAGACAAAGGCCAAGGTAGGTATTCTGTTCTCGAAGGCACCCCACAAGGGCGATTCCTTCCCAGGGAATCAACCAAGCGGGAGGTGTGAACCAGACCAGTCACCAGCCAGGTCAGCGAGCTACCGGCCTCACGGCCGAGGGGGTCCACAGATTCTCCCGGTCCCACAGTGGAGGGGCCAGTCCACTCTAATACCGGGAAATCTTCAGAGGGGCTAAAAAATGCTACCAGGTCTATATCCGAGGGGGGCGCCTTTACGCAGCAGCACTACCGGATCAGGGGCGATGAGCCTACCAGGCAAGGTCCTGAGGTGCACAACAGTCACAAACCTGTACGGAATAGTAAACAGGTGGAGGCGAGGTCCAGTACGCGTCAGGCATGGATGTGTCGAGCTATGACAAATGGCGGCACAGCACGACAATAAAAATTGCGGCAAGTGTGGACACGCCTTTCTGAAGTACAGCATAGACTGGACTTCACTCCAAGGATGCAGTGGTCGCCCATGACCAATCCTCAGGTAACCTGGTGCACAGCATACCCTGTGCCCTCTGGACAGGGACGCTACACCGAGCCCTATTACACACGGGGCAGGGCGCTGGAAGAGTACAGCCCGCCATGACAGGCACTCCATCCGGGTCGGCGCATGAGCGGTCATCCCCAGCCTATGAGTAATGTTTTTTTGAGAAATTCCTCGGGCTGGTGAAATCTCCACAGATGGACGGTATACTCAAAGAGATTATGAAAGAGATGCTCCGACCAGCACAGCCGTTGGCTCCAGTACAGCTGCAGCCGGTTGCTCCTATGGAAGCTGTGGAGCCCCTCCCGCGCCGCTACAGTTGCCTGTGCAACCTATCATCACATCGCTGTCTCCACCACCAACTACCCCCCCAGGTCACAGTGCTGCCGGCTACACCACCGCAGATCATGTGGACCCTTCGGCATCACGGATCAGGCACAGATGAAGAGGAAGACTCTGATATGTCATCTTCAGCGAGGGCATTCCATGGCAGGCTGGCCAAGTTGGCAGAGTATCTGGGCATCCCTCAGCCCCAGAAGGAACAACCAGAAGGGGCGTCTTGGCAGAGGTTTTCACAGTCAGGACAGCCACCAGATCTGACATACCATTCAAAAAGACATGAGAGCCCTGGCAAAGAAGAGGTAGACAAATCCTCACTCAACGAAACACACCAAAAAAAGGCTGGACGTGAAGTACAGGCAGGGGATACCCTGCTCTTACTGGTACACACGCAGACACATTAATCTGTAATATCAGCGTTGTCTATGCACGCCAAGGCCTAAACACCCACATCTTCCTTATCTACTTACACTTTATTAGGCAAGGAAGAGAAGGTGCTAGAGGCATATGGTGAGAACGTCTATTCAAACGCCAGCCACCACCTGCGCCAATCCAATGCGGAAGCTATGCTGGCCACGGATAATCAGAGTATGTGGAAGGAAACTGTGGATGTTCTCCCGGAACTCCCAGTTCACAAGCAAGCCTCCTTCAAGGCGGGATTGGCTGAGGCCAAGATAGTGGCATAGGACATTATGGAGTCCACAGTGGGACATATCGACATAGTCGGTAGGGCAATTGTGTGGCCACGGATATGAGGACGACAGCTTGGCTTACAGCCACCAAGTTTAACCCCGACATCGAAGACAGGATCCTGGATCTCCCATTTGAAGGAGGGGGATCTTTTCCATTCATCCACTGACAAGGAACTGGGTAAGAAGAAAAACAGTTCCCAAATCGCCAAATCCTTGGCTATTCTGGCAAAGCCGGCACCCAGGACATTCGGGGCAGGGACAAGCCTGTTCCGATAGGGGAAGGATCTTTGGCAGATTCAGGAGCTTCAAAGAGCACAAGGCGAGGCAGCCCGACAGGTCGCCCAGCCATCACAGGCGCAAACAGCAACTCGCATCAAACAAAGGCTTCTTCCAGTCCCCATCTCAGGCACCTGCATCAGAGGCAAAGAAGCAATGATGAACCCATCAACGTCCACAGTTCTACGGTGGGGGGCAGGCTTGCTCTCCACATTCAGTCCTGGTGGACTCTTTGTGGATCCATTAATCCAACCAGTGGTTTCCCATGGTTTTTGGCTACCTCTTCATGCGGAATCACCTAATTCTCCTCCCCTCCCTCAAATCGGGACGCAAGCACTCCTTGCAGAGATCCAGCTCACTTGTACAAAGTGCAGCAGTGGAGGAAGATCACCTCTCTCAAAGAGGCTTGGGTTTTGTGAGAAACCTGAAGGTGTCTCACTCACCAGTCCCTGGGGATCTGGCATCCAAATGGCCAGGAAACAGCCATTGCTATTGGATCCAATTCCTGGGGGTGGACCAGTGCAGGAGGATCACTTGGATGAGGGGGTCCTCAGGGAGTGGAAGTGGGCAGGGAGTGGAAGTGGGACACTGATGGGTGAGATGCAGTACCCCCTTCCGTGTAACACCTTTCAGCATCCTACCCCGTAGGATATTCTGAAACTCTACCCCTCACCCCCTTTTCCGACAAAAACACTTTCTTACACCATGAAAGAAAACAGACTAAAACCAGGGCCCTGACATGTCCCAAACACAAAGGTCAGGCAGAGTCAGGCAATTGACAATAAGTGCACACACCCGACAGCCTTTTCCTTCACCACAGAGATAAAAGGTTGAGCATGAGAGCACACTACGAGCAAGGCAAACCTGAACGAAGAGGCAGCTATTTCAGGATGGCAGTTCAAGAGGAGGAGAAGGGCAGCGAGAACCAAAAGGACGACAGCAGAGTGGTCCGGTGCCACAGGGGCGCTTATTCAAAAGACTGGTTGGTCCCCTTTTGTTAAAACTACAGATACAAGGAGGTCCTAGGAGAGCCCGACGCAAGAGGTTCATACAAGGGTCGAGTAAAACCCCTTGTACAATCGAAAGTCTTTGACTCATAACCAAGAGGAAGTGAGATACCTGTGAACATTGTGAGGACAAGCATGAACCCGACTGAGGGATGTCTGCAGTGAATTGATGGTCTGAACCTGATTGAGGGAGGCTATCATTAACCAAGAGAAAAGCTAAGGGAAGTAAACCCTGCAATTGTGGTAAAGCAAAGTACCAAGAAGCCATAGGGAAGGCCGGCGTGAGGTATCAGGGTTGTCATACAAGGGTCAAGCCAAACCCTTGTACAATCAAAAGTCCTTGACACATTGTAGAGGTTTTGACATGGTGTGGAGGCAAACATGAACCCGACTGAGGGATGCCTAGGAATTGGTGCGAACGCACCCTAGAACATTGAAGGAATGCCTGCAAAGTGGCGTGAAGCACGATAACCCAGTGAACATTGTTTGACAAGTGTGAACCCGGCTGAGGGAGATCCACAGTGAAAGGTTGTTCAAAAAGACATTGAGACTCGTGAATACAAGAAGTGAAATATTCTGAGTAAAAGGTTGTAGTGAACCGACGGAGGAGGCTAACATTCCAGAAGGGTCTGAGCCCAGACAAGGCTGATCCAGGGGTGAAGAGTCATCACCAAGCGTACATACGGAAACAAACTTTTGTTTTGTTATTGTGGACACATCAGGCCCTCGGAGGCAAGCGACTTTGTAGAAAAGAGACTTAACCACCGAAGGTCCTGATATCGCAGAAAGGAGCTGTAGCCTTGTGCTGGAGAAGCCCAGGAGTCTGCTCTGCTCAAGAGTCCCGCCTTGAAACGTGCTAAAAACGTGAGGAAGGGAGACCCCGGCTATAACATCCTGACTTATTATTTGTGAACACTTCTTTCTTTCTTGCGAACACTATCCCACACTCTCTTATATCTTTTTTTGAGTAAAGGCCCTTTTATTTGACAATCCATCACTAGCACTGCCTTATTTTTTATTCGATGATCGTAGCTTTCGCCATTCTTTTCTCACCCATTTATACAGTTTAATAAACACCCTTAAACTGTGATCTCTTGTGTCTGTCTTTACTGTTGCCACTATGAGTTCCTTACAGCTTCTACTGGCGGATTTACACGATACAGAAACAGAACCAGGCAGGCCTGTGAGTGTTCCTGGATCTGTCGTTCCTGAACCTATCCCTACTCCTCCTAAAGTACAAGATGGTTACGCCAGCTCTGATAGTGGAGTCTCTGTGTGGGGGAGTTTGGATGTGCTGCCTGGACTTGAAGGATACATACACCTAGAGGCCCCTATTTGGCAGCCCCACTGCGCCTTCCTACGGTTCTGAGTGATGGTCTTGCATTTCCAGTACATAGTACTCCCATTTGGGCTCATCTCAGCCCCACAAGTATTCACAAGGCTTATGAATGCAGTGGCGCATTGCTCAGGTCAGAGGGTCACCATGTATACCCATACCTCAACGACTGGCTAGTCCGAACGGAATCCCCCTTATGGAGGTTCAGAATTCGGCTTCTGACTCATGGATACCCTATACAACTTGGAGTTCTCCATCAACAACAAGAAAACACAGCTTCAGCATACACAGGCCTTAGTCTTCTTGGGTCTGCTGTGGGATACAACAGTTCAGAGGATTTTCCCCACCCAGAAAAGGCGATAGCTATCATGGCGGCTACTGGTCACTTTCTCAGTACGACGTTGACTTCAGCCTGGTGGTACCAACATCTGTTGGCAATTATTGGGCCTCTCTTCTAGCGGTCCCACATAACCGGCTCAAAATGAGCAGAGCGCAATTACACCTCTTGGCCTCCTGGAACCAGACGATGGGCTCCCAGGCAGCATCGATCCCCATCCCGGCAGACCTCCACCAGGATCTGATACAGTAGAGGAAGGAAAGCAATCTCATGATGGCCAGACGGTTCAGGCCCCCCAACCCCCACCCCCAATCAACTTGTACTATCACAACTGACTCATCCCTGGAGGGGTGGGGAGCCACAATGGGCAACCACAGCGTTCATGGCACATGGACAAGGGAGGAACAAAAGAGTCACATCAACTTCCTCAAACTGAAAGCCATACAATTGGCACTTAGGGCCTTCTCACCTGTAATCGGGGACGAAGTAGTCCATATTCAGACCGACAGCTCCACTTGAATGTTCTACATCAACAAACAGGGGGGCACCGCATCACCACCTCTGTGCAGACTCTCAATCGAGATATGGGAATGGGCCATTGCACACAACATATGGCTGTCGGCTATACACCTTCCGGGAGAATCCAACATGCAGCCTGACAGGCCCAGCAGATCGGGAGTTGACAACTACGAGTGGAAGCTGAACAAACAGGTCCTATCAGACATCTTCAGGAGATGGGGCCAGCCTCAGACTGACCTTTTTCGCCACAGAGCAGAACCTGGGATGTCATCAGTACACTTCATGGCTGGGCCGGCGACAGTGCTATCTGGGGGATCCCGGTCCACCTCCAATGGAACGGGATGTGGGCCTATGCATTTTCACTGAACCCCCCTGATCAACAGGGTTCTAGGCAGGATCAAAGAGGCTTTGTACCTGAGACTAATCCTTCAGTGGCTGGCCAGGCCGTGGTTTTTGGATCTCATGCAGCTCTCGGCGCAGGGTCCAGTGACCCTTCTGCTGCAGGGAAAGAGGCTCCGCTCTCAACAGGGGTATTGGGGAGGGGGGGCAGTATTTCACCCCTCCCTGGAGAGGTTCAATTGAATTGATTGTTAATTCTTATAGCGCCTATACACAATGTGTTTCAAAGTGAAAGTTTAGCCCTAGCGGCCTGGTTCCTGAGCCCGTAACCCTGCAACATCTTCATCTATCTCAGGAGAACCTGGAAATAAGTCAGTCGGCAAGAAGTGACTTACCAGGAAACAATACAACAGTAAATGGACCAGGTTTTGCTTTTGGGCCAAGGAAAAGGGCATAGACTTGTTAAGCTGCACATTGGATCGGGAACTAACGTTCTCAGCACATTTGGCAGGGTCAGGGGTTCAGGCAGACACATGTTGCTCCTACCTAGCCGCGATAGGTGCATATAGAAATTGAGACAACAAATTATTCTCCACCTCCAACCTGGTGGTTAAAAGGCATCTGAAGGGGCTGACAAGGCTGTACCCCCCCGACCGCCAATCAAAAGACTGCATCCGGTATGGGATTCGAACGTGGTACTTGGCGCTTTGGCGAATAATTCGTTTGAGCCCATTGCTTCCGTGGACATAAGACTAGTCATGATCAAGACAGCTCTACTGGTGGGCCGCACTTCAGCAAAATGAGCAAGCAAAGTTCAGGCCCTTGTGGAGTCGGAACCCTATACCATGTTCCATCGAGACAAGGTGGTGCTCTGCACCCACCCTACATTTCTTCCCAAAGTGGTGTATTTGTTTCATCTCAATGAGGAAATAGTGCTACCGACTTTCTTTCCTAGCCCAAAGGACGAGGCAGAAAGGGAGTTGCACTGTCTAGACGTCAGGAGGGCCTTTAAGTTCTACCTAGACAGGACTAGGGGCTTCCACAAGTCTGAGGCGCTATTCATAAGCTTAGGTGGGTCTAGACCATGCAGACAAAGGTCAAAGGCCTCCATAGCCAGGTGGATGGTTGCAGCCATTCAGGAGGCATACAAGTATCAGCAGAAGGAAATTCCACCAAATTTCCATGATGCAGTGAGGGCCAAAGCAACGGCAGCCATATTCCAGAGGCATGTGTACTGGAAAATGATGAGCAGAGCAGCTACCTGAGCTACCGCCTCAGCATTCTGCAAACACTATTGCCTAGATGGCAGCTCAAGATCAGATGCAGCCTTCGGGAAGGCGGTCCTGAGGAATCTGTTCTCTTAACCTATCAGTCATCTCCTCCCAGGGCCGTAAATCAGTGATATATGATATGATATTTTATTTATATCGCGCTCATACACAGGTGTTTCCAAGCGCGTATAATCGCCCATGCAGTATGGAGGAAAGGGGACGGGACGTAGGAGTGATTTAGAAGTTACTCACCACAGTGACTAATTTACTCCTAGTCCATAGTCCCTTTTCTTCCATACGTCCCATCCTCCCCCATTAAAAAGCTAAGTAGTTAAGCAGTTTAATCTGGCTGATGCGTCAAAGGGGATTGAGGTGTGGTGTTGGAGAGCAGAGCCAAGTGAGCCCAAGCTACCGGGCCACGCCCCCACGCACTGCTACATTTAATGGGGTAAAGACTAATTTTCTAGTGAAAGGCTTTGTTCCCGTCCCTAGCGAGGGATGCCCATGCAGTATGGATGAAAGGGGACTATGGACTAGGAGTATGTTAGTCACTGCGGTGAGTAACTTATATTTGTTCAAAACCAAACTAAAAGCTTGCCTCAGTTACCCCCTTAACCTACCTCTCTCAACTGCCTTCAAAATGCCTCTGTCCCTCACTTTCTCTGTCACCACTCCAGCACCTCATCCATCATGGTCACATCCCTAACACAGCTGGACAAACCGCATGACTCCACTTAATGTCTAACGTTTCTTGTCCTTAGTCTATGCAAGTCCACCCATGTATTGCCCATGGTGACGGTTCCATTTAATTCCATCCACATTCTGGTCCGAATGCCACTCAAACTCACCCCATTTTAAGAAGCTTATTGCTTCCCATCAAATGTGATTTCTTATCGATTGTACCTTCTTCTATGATCAAAACAGCATTGTTCCCCCATGTATATAAATACAAAAATAAATAGAAATAAATACTAACTTACCCCCCCCCCGCACTCCGCCCCTCCACACCCAACAAAATCTGTTTTCGGAGCCAATCCAAGCAAGGTAAGGAAGAGGTTGGTGCAGGGCTAGCCATGCAACACTAACAGTAGGACCAACATATATAAAGAAAGCAACATTAGCGTGGGAACTTTGCTGGCATTTATAACTATTTTCGGTTGTACTACAGTACCACGGTTTGTCAGTATGTGCAGGGGTAGTTGCAGCAGTTTGTTACTTTCTATATAGAAACGTGTTTTGTCGACTGTCCAGTCGGTGGCAATGGAACTTGCCTCAGAGAGAACAGGTTACTCCTACTTCTAACTTTTCCTGCACACTATTACAATCTACTCTACACGTCTGCATGCTGATGTCATCCCTGTCACATCCCTAACTCTCAGCATCTCCTCCTGACCTGTCCAATTCACCGCTATTATAACTTCCTTTTCTCAGACCCTTTCTTCCACTTCCTTCTGCCCACTCTTAGCTTTTGATATTAGCATTGCTGCATTCCTCTCCTTAACTCATGCCACCTCCTGTTCGCTCTTGCCAGTAGCTATCAACTACTACTTTTGTGTCTTAACTCCCACCTTTTTCTTATCAGTCAATCCCTGATCTTACCACATCACCCATGACCGTATCTCTCAATACTAGCACCTGCTCTCCGCTGCTGCAAGCTCTCCATTTTCCTTTTCCTCTCCCAAACTTTCCTATTTCCATCCTTCTCCAAATTTGAGCTTCCTACTCCTGCAAACCACCCTGCTAGACTGTGCGGTCTCAATTTTTATAGGGCTCTTCTTCCGCCATCTGAAGACTCTAAAGTGTGCTCTGTTGAGTTTCTGCACCTTCGTTCTCTGATGGACACAGGGCTTTGGTTGGAAAGATCCCCGAGTGCATCTGGATCTCTTTGGTTTTATGGGATGGTACAAAGTCTATAACTGGCTTGGCCACTAACAAAGTCAGCAATCCCTCTGTGATAGATACTTCCCTGTGTTGCTTGTGGTATACTGAGAGATACTACTACAGAGGGTGTGAATTTAATGCTGGAAAGTCACCAGGTAAGCGTTTTTCACTTTTCTGTTTACTGAATGGTCTGAATGCTCAGAGAAACCTCAGCATTTTATTCTCCACATTGTATTCCTGTAAGAGAAACCGTCTGCTGAAAGACCATGCTTTAGTAATTTTGTCTTTTGATTCAATCCCCATTTGGGAGGCTGCAGGTTTTTAACATTACATGCGTGGGATACTTGGACACATTAAATGTCCCTTTTAAGTTGTAAAATAACTTCACTGATGATCCACATGGAGCTTTAATGATGTTACAACAAACACTAGCAGTGTCTAGTAAAAGTAAGTCTTTCTTCCGAAAGGGAAAGGCAACATGTTTTAAGCTGGACTGGGAGGTTTGTTTAAAGAAAGCCGCAGGCCCCCTCTATAGGTGACGGGGTCCATTACCAGTACCCTGCACGTTACTCCAAGGGTTTTGATTAGAGATTAACCTTTTAGGGCTAGTCGGCCTTGATGGGTTATTGGGGCAGAAAAGGAGAGGACAACTGGGTTGGCCTGGGATGTTGCAATGCGATTGTCTGCCAGATACGGGAAAGTATAGCAAAGTGACAAGGGGAACATCCCCATACCTTCCCTGTGCCCAACATCTGCTGGCTTGGGTTGGCACCCAGTGCTCCCTGGGTCACAGCCATGGCGGATTCCAGACAAGGGCAGGGGGACTATCAAAACACTAAGGTTTGTATTGAGTGCCGCAAGACTTGCCAAACAGCTAAAGACTAAATGGCCATCCCCAACAGCCTTACAAACTGAAAACCTTGTATTAGGCACACTGTATGACGTAACCAAAGGTATGCATATAGTATCCAGACTATACCAAACACTCATAGAAGAAGCACCCGAAGATAAGACCAAAGGAAAACAGACATGGGAAACAATAATAGGAACAATTAGACAACGAATGGACCAAAGTGAAGCTATAACCCAAGAAAAGAACTAGAAATGCCAGACTGAAACAGCTCCAATTTTATATATTCCTCAGAGCGCAACTGACCAAATATACAAAGCTGTCCAAAACGTGGAGAGGAAAATGCAGATATAGGACATGTTCTGGCACTGCCCGACGATCCAACATTTTTGGCGAGAAATAGGACGACTACAAGAAAACAGAATAAAAGGTCAAAACTGGACTACTGAAGCATGCCTCCTAAGACCATACAATTACCCAAACAAAAACAGGGCGATGAAAAAGATGATAAATCTAGCATGTGCACTGGCCAAACGTCGGATCGCGATGACGTGGAAAACCACAGATGGACCAAACGTGGAAACATGGTGGAAAGATATAAAAAGGTGGACTATGGCAGAAACCGCAGTCTGGCATGAAGCACTAAGAAAGGGAAGAAAAGAAGGCTCCACAGACATCACATCGTGGAATGCAATAGTACAAGGACTATACACCTCACCAGATGATAAACCCCTCTGAAATACACCATCCAAGAGACACGACCAAGAGACAACAAGTACGAGACACCCGAGAAACACAAGCCACCCATGATCACCAACATATATCATCCTTAAAGACTCTTGACCAAGGAATCTGCATTTTCAAGAACTATGACCCAGTGAGACATTACCGTTCAAAGTTGGGGCTAGGGAGGGAACTGTGTGAGGGACGGGAGAGGGAGCCTAATAGTGAAATAATATGATGCACAAGGACTATGTATGTCACAATATATCTGTAAAACTTAATAAAATATATTTAAAAAAAAAAGGTTTGTAGTGAGTAGAGATGATTTGAATTCATCGTGTATTTCCTAAGAGTACAGTGTTGTTTTTATTACTTGACTTTAGTGCTGGTATGACAGCATAATAAAAAAGTATATGTTTACAGGATAATATTTAAGGAATATTTTGCTGTGTATGGGCCTAACTGTACCTTGATACCAACCAAGTCCCTCCTGTCCTAAGTGTAAGGCCTGACTGCTCTGTCACAGTACGAATAAAGACATTTGGACAATCCTGGTGGCCACCCAGATCAGACACTACTGATGTGTTCTTCTGAATCCCTCGCCAGAGAGTTTCTGAATACACCCCTAGTAGTGAGGCTAGCTGCAAGTCCCTATATATGTGATCACACGAATGATGGCAAGTCCCTTCACTATTGGATTGTAAAGAGTATAATCCTTTTCTGCCTAGTGTCAATATAGGCTTGCTCAAGAGTACTCTCATTCATCAATATCTCCCCACCAGAATGTAAAGATCCTTTAACCACGGTCTTTTGTCAATCCTGCAGTATTCTGTTCATGTCTGGTGGGCATCATTTTGCTGTTGTGCTAAACAACTTTGCCTTGAAAATAAGGTCAGAACATAATCTTCTGTATTTTAGACTGCATAAGAACAAGCTCTTTGAATGCTAAGAATGGGCTTTTTGTGTTGTGTAACAAAGTTCCATTCCTGGTTAGGTGACTTTCTAAGTCCCCTGATCATCCACCATCCTCCCTCAGCCCCTGTTAGGCAGAATCACTTGCAGTACCCTTTGGGAACCCTACATGCAATTAAGACTAAAAGTGTAAGTACTATTTCAGCCTGTACTACACAGTTATGTGGTAGCAGTGGCCGAGCAGCCAGACTTATCTCAAGAGTTGAGTGAGCAGTAAAACAAGTTACACAAAGGACCAACTAATGCAGTGATTCAAATATACACTTACTCAAGGTTTCTTGGTAAAAGAATATACATTTATTTACACAGTCAGTTTGAAAACATTACACTAGCAAGAGCAGCTCAATATCATATACTAATACACTATAAATAAACAACCAATAAGTTAAAGAACAAGTTCAGCTCCCCTGAAGTGGGAGCAAAATGGCACTTCAGTTATTTTAAAAAGGGGTAAAAAGACAAGGGTATGAGAATCAACAGCACAAATACTTTCTTAGGCAGGACAAAGGGTTTCAATAAACTACAACCAGCAATTCAATTCATAGGCCTTGACCAAAGTCAATGGTTCAGAGTCTTTGTATAGAGTAGCACAGTTCTGGTAGTAAACGGTTAAGTCTTTGCCACAGAGTTCAGAAGAATTTGGCTAGGCGAAAAAATGTTTAGGGAAGGACAAGCTTTCGAAGTTGGGAAAGTTCCACGAACTTTCACAATGGCCAAAAAGATTTCCAGACCGCTTTTGCACAGTACCTTTGAATTGAAGAAGAGCTGTAGCTGAGGCAGTTGTTCCTGGCAGTTCGAGCAGATTTCGCTGTTCCTGAGCTTCAGTTGTGGGGACAAGAAGGACGACGTTGGGAGGTTTGTGCACTGCCCAGGGATGAGGCTACAAGCTTAGCAAAGCGTTGGTTTAAGGTGCGAGTGCCTTAAAGACCATAAACTGGTACACTTACTCAAGGCTATCCGGTTTTCCACAGTACTCTGCAGAAAATTCGACCAGGAGGGGACGGTGTCCAGGCGGCTTACAAGTTGGTTGTCCGACCAAACTCAAGGGAAGAAGTTAACCTTGAAGGGCTTCTCTGTCAATGGAGTTTCAGGCAATTCGGACTTGCAGCAGGGCGTCACCGGTCGTCCAGGAGTTGCAGCAGACCTCTTCCTTCAGCGCGTCTTTGATTCTTTCTTTCCAGTGATCGACTCTGCTTTCCAAGTCCCAGAGACCTGCTTTTAAACAGTTTCCCCCCATTCATTCCAGCATGGCTGTCACTCACACAGCAGGGTGGCTGTCCTTGCCGGACAGCCAGCCTACCTATCACGCCAGAGTGCATTCAGGTCTCCTAGGAGACTAAGCAAAGGGAGTTTCGGCACTTCCGTCACTTCCTGTCCATCCCAGACACTCGGACGCCAGAGGAGGGCTTCAGCAATGAAGCCCGCCAACGAACAAAGGGACCAAACCTGGTTTGGCACGCAAAGAAACACAAGAAGGACTTTTCCTAAAAGAAATGGCTAAAAAAGTTGACCGGAGTCTGTTTTTACAGATAGGTCTTGGCCACCATATTGAAAAACATGGCTGACCCGATTTGTAGCTTCCGCTGTTTGCGGTCGGGAAAAATCATGGTAGTTTGATCTAAACCACTGCCACCAGCCATTTAAAGTAGGATAGGGTAACATTTGACTGTTACATGAGTGTTTTGACTCGGGGGATGCTAGGCAACCCCTCCGGCACTCTATAGGAAGATTGTGTGTGCTGGGTCTGTAAAGTTAAAGAGACTAGTAAAGGCAATTTAACTTTACATACTCTGGGAGACAGTAGTCAGTCCCAGAGAAGGTGTTTAAACCTTGGGAAGTCTGAAAGACATCCCTGTGTCACTGCACTGAAGGTGCTGTGTGACACAGAAAAAGATGATGAATATGGAGTTGTATTAAATCGCCATAATCAAAGAACACAAAAGTAAACACATCAAAATGAAAAGTTCAAAGCCCCAAAATATAGCAAAAGAGCTGGGGGGCTCTAAGGTAGAGGGAATTTAGCACTTGTGTGAGAAATCTCCCGAACAGCCCCCACCATGAGACAGTCACAAGGGAAACCTTACTCAGGACACCAGCCATTTAAGAGAAATCACTAGGAGTCTTTAGGTGCCTCAACAACTTTAACCCATTCAGCTCCACCAGTCCTATCCTCTCACAGGCAAGGATGTCTGAACCTCCAAGTTACACATTTCCAGAGAGAAAATACATTCCTATGGTCTCACCCGATTGAAGTTATCAGATAAAGTATTTCTAATACCCTCACGGTTACTGTTGCTAAAGATACTGCAGTAAGGAAAATTTCACGAAGGTCCAGAGATGATTCCTCCGAGACATGTTTACCCTTGGGAGAACAGTGTTAACAATCCATTATCAACTGCCAGATACTGAAAATGCAGTGTCAGGCAGAAACCTGTGCAGTTCCCTCTGGGACCACTGCAAAAGATTTAAGACTACAGGTGGTTGGCAGTAAACCCAATTGGTAGCAGTCTGTACCACCCAGATTTACCCGGTAGCTGTGGCTGAGCAGTCAGACTTCTCTCAAGAAGAGTTAGGCAGTATACAGAGTATTCACAATAGGTCAAAAGAATATAGTAGAACAAGCAAACACTGACCAGAGCTTGGTGTAAAAGAGATATAATTATTTCTTTAAAAACACATCTAGTTAAACACACTGGCACCAATATTAAGCAGTTCAAAAACACGGTCACTAAAAGATATACACTCCCTTCAACGATTATTAGACACGTCTTAAGTAAAGCAACACTTATAGACAGCGGTGAGCACTTAACGAAGATGGCACTCTAATCAATCGGTTAAAAAGAGAGAGAAAAGCAGAGTATAAATTGAAACAGATCCCAACACCTTGGGAAGAACACAGTAGGAGAAGAAGGCAAATTAAAACCGTAAAGTCAAAACAAGGCCGGACCCACTTTAAGAGTCTCAGGACGAAATGTGTCCAAGGTCACACGGTTGAAAGTGCCCAAAAGTCTCGCAAGAGTTTCAGAAAGAGTTGGACCAACAGAAAGGGACCAGTTAGATGGTCAAGGCGGCCAGCCCAGTCCAGAAGGTTAAGGGATTATTGTTACCTTGCAGCAATCTTTAGAAAGGGAGGCCTGGCAGACATGGTACCTTAAAAAATGGTGAGAACGCTCCAGCGGGGGCAGTTGTTCCTGGCAGCGGGTGCAAGTCGATGCTTCATCCAGGGGAAGAGAGGATCTCGTCGTGGAGGAAAACAGGAGTCCGTTGCACTGCCAGGGAAGAAACCGGCCGCAGAGTTCTCAATTTAAAGGAGCAGTCCTTTTATTCGCAGTCCAGTGGTAAGTGGCTATCCGGTTGCCGGGGTGCTTGGCACAGGCAATTCGACCACAAGACGTCCTGGGATGCGAGAAAAGAAGGTAAACTGGTTGTGCCCACCAGTCAAGGGAAGAAGACTCTCCAGCCGGGAGATCTCCTCTGTCGTTAGGAAGTGGTGAGTCGGTCCAGCAGGGCTCCACCGGTGGTGTCGTCGTAGCAGGTCGGCTCAGCTTCTCCCTCGTCGGATTTTCAGGTCCTGTGGCGACTTCTGAAGTTCCAGTCACAAAAGCCCTGCTTTTATGCAAGAAACCCCTTTCATTCAGCCTAGCTGTCAATCAAACATGCTAAGTGGTGAGCCGGCCGGCTCACCACTTGAGCCAATCACACAAGAGTGCGACTTAAGTTGCAAAGGCAACTCAGTCCAGGAAGCCTAAACCCCCTCCCACACCCTCTGTGGTACCCAGACAGAGTGGCACCACTTTGGAGGGCTTCTGTGTAGAAGCCCGCCAAAAGTGGAACAAAGGGCTCGACCTTTGGTTTAGAGTTACAGAGGCGAACACAAACGCCATTTTGAAACCGAGTTCTGGCAGAAAATACCAACCAGTGAATTAATATTAAATAAATAAACCAGCAGTATGTTAGAGACTATGTTAAAAAAAAGTATTAGCCTCGAACAATGGGAAAATCCCACAGATATATTTTTGCGGTTGAATATAAAAATTAGTATCCACTGCCACCAGCCAAACCTCCACGAGGGGGGACGGTACAGTGCCCCCTCGAATAACAGACCCAGGGGCAATCCAATTGCCAGTACGTCCACAATATGATGGTTTGTACTGGTTCTGTTAGTAATTTGGGACTAGTAAAGCCAATGGTGACTTTACATGCCCTGGGAGACAGTAGTCAGTCCCAGGGTATGGAGTCTATGGTGGGGGGTCACTATGACACCCCGGTGTTACTGCACGGAGGGTGCGGTGTAACACACACAGAAAAAAAACATATGAGACCCTATGGAGTAAAAAGACCCCATAGCCCAACAAAACACATTAACATTCAAAGGAACACCACAAATCATGTCCAAGAGTGGGAGAAAAAGAGTCTCACTCTTGGCAGGAGAAAAAAACAAACTCCAGAAATCCAGCAAAGCTGCTGGGGGACTCATTAGGTAAGGAAATTCAGCCTAAACAGAGAATTCTCCCTAACATGCAGGTTATACAAAATGAAAACTATAAAGACTAAATGCATTTCCCCCATACACAAGTGATACGTTTCCAATGAATTGTCCTCTGACAGTATTTTCACTCACAAGTGAAATAAAGTTGCAATTTGAAGCCACACACAAGCATTTCTCTCAGAAGCAGAAGATCTGCATACTTTTACAAAGCTTACCAACATTTGTCCCACAGGTTGAAGAGACAAGGGAGCTCGGCACTAACACAGCTTTTTTCTGCAGAAGGAAATAGAAATTGAGACCCGAAATGGTGGAAAGATCAAATAAAGGAGTGGTTATGCCAATAAACCCAAGGCAGGCTTGGGTGGGTTAAGCAGAGGCAGCAAATGTGAGCTCTTCCCGACCCACGGTACAGAAGCAGGTGCTCATACGAGCCCAACACAGTGGCAAGGACCACCGGACTATAAAAACCCCATAGTTGGAGTCTGGGAGTTTGGAGAAGGAGCAGGTGGTCAGAGTTTGGAGGCGATTTGCGAGAGAAAGTAATCTGGAGAGGAGAAGGCTGGAGAAAAAGAAAAGACTTGAAAGTAGAAGGAAGTGGTTCCAAAGTAAAGGAAGGCGATTGGAGAACAGTAGAAGAAAGTAAATGAAGATCAGAAGACATGAGGATGAGGTGGTGGGAGTACTGGAGGAGACTAGAACATAAGAAGGGGCTAGCTGAGGTTGTGAAGGAGGCTGGTGAACCTCAGGCGGTAGTAGATGACACGCGGCAGGGGTTGGTGAATGCCAGAAGGGGGTTGTAGGAGAGACACTTTATGCAGACCTTGATGGTAGTAAAGAAGGGATAGGATCCTGGAGAGGAGGTCTGAGAACATCTCAAGGTGATAACTCAGGTTAACAAGGAGTCTAGATATCCTAAGGAGTAAATGGATGTTTGGAGGAAAATGTGACAGGATTGCAAAAAACATTGTCTAAGACCAAACGTGTTATTGAGGTTGATTTTGTGAGAAGGTTGAAGACTAGTGGATGACGAAAAGCAGGTAGAAGGAGCGAAGGGGAAGTTTGGAGTTGAAAATAGCCTAGGAGAAGAACGCCAGGAGGCAGCAGGAAGTTACCACCACAAAGCAGCAGAGTAGATTGTCAGAATGTGGCATATGGGGAGAAAATGGGGAGACGGTAAAAGAAGAGGTGGAAGGAGGAAGACAGCTGAAGGAGAGGAATAGAAGCAGCCAGGCGACAGTGAAGATAGTTCAGGAGAAGAAAAGTTTGGAGGATACAAAGGCCCTAGTTATTAAGACGATGACTCCAGTGGGATAAGTAAGGCCCAAGGCAGGGGTTGGTGAAAGAACCCAATCTGAAGGGTTTGGACACATGGCGGAAGGAGCAAGTGGCCAGGCGCCAAGGTGGATCATGAGAGGATGAGTAGTAGCAAGGTAATTGGGGAGATAAAAGCCCTGGTCAGCCATAGGGTGGAAGAGGATATTACCTTCTTAAGCTCTGAATGATACACCAATTGTCTTGAGGTCTAAGAGGAACAGACATTCTTAACCATCTCCCACTTCTCGAAGCGATCCAACTATATTTACGAGAATTTAAGGATGGACCGAGACAAAGGCGCAGAAAAAGGTTTTGGGAACTCCTTGAATAAAAACAAAAAGAAAAACAGTAAAAGGGTTATGGGATCTGTGAAAAACCAGAGTGTTTCACAAACTAGTCCCAGGGAATCCCGTACCGAGGTGGCCCAGGAAAGGCCATTGCTTTTGGATCCCGACCCTTGAGCTGGACAAGCGTGGGAGGATCACCTGGGTATGGTGTCCTCAGGGAGTGGGGGAGAAGCACCCACTGGCGAGACATCATAGACCCTTTTTCCACAACCCATCTAACCCCTATCCCTGTTTATTTTATGGGAAACTAAAACTCCCATAACTGCTCCCCACTTTCTTGTGATAAAAGTACTGCACCAAAGAAGATGATGAATGAGGTCAGAAGGATTACCTCCCCTGACTTGCAATGGCTATGTCCATGTAATGATGCCATGCATAGTCAGGCTCCACCTGCCACTTGTTAAGGCGCCGTGTGAAAATAAAAGGTGGCAAACACAAGCACACTTTGAGCAGGGCTGGGTACGTGAAGGAGCAGCTCTTCTGAACCTGATGCAAACCAGGGAGTTGGAAGGCCAAAAGGCTGATCAACAGTTGAGCAGGTCGAAAATAAGCTTGCCAAGATTTCCAAGCTTTCGGAAAGCTGTGAGTGTTCGAAAAGCAGAGCCTAGCAAGCAGAGGCAAGGAACCTTCCAGGTGCCAAGAAGCGGCCTGCGACCCTCCCCGGTGAACGGCAGAATTAGGGAGGAGCAGGAGGCACTGGATGCGGCCTTGAAGTGCGAGGAAAAGATAAAAGCAAAACATTTAGCACAACCAGTGAGTTATCGAGAACAACAAAAGTGTGGTTGATGTTAAAAGGAAAAGTGACTGATTTGAAAGTGATAAAACGTGAATGAGAGGACAATTGTTAAAGGAAGAGTAAACAAAGTAGCAGAGTGGTCCTTCGACAAATTGTCACATTCGACACATAGTCACATTCAAAAGTCTCAGTGAAATGTTATGAACTTTATTTGAAAGATATTACACGCGCAAATCAAAGGAAAGAAAGTTGAATAAGAGGAAAGTGAAATATGTAAATTGAGGAATATGCCAAGAGGGCAATAGTCGAGTGTAAGAACTTTGGAAAGGGCCAAGAAGGCAAGTGAAAGAGAATAAGAACCAAGAGGCATTGGTGCTACACGAAAATATGTGAATTGTGAAATGTGTAAAGGGGGCAACAGTAAAATATAAGAACTAGAAGTGCCAAGAAGCATTAATGAGAAAATAAATACCAAGAGGTATTGGTGTTACCCACAAACTTTATTTTGAACGAGCAAAGAGGGCAGACTGAAGAGAGCAAGAATAATAAATACCAAGAAGTATTGGTGTCACAAGATGAGTGTGGATTGTAAATATTGAGGGGTAGGTCGAAGTAGTCATGCAGAGGTCTATGCAAATTCCTTGCAGTTTCAAAAGTCTTCAACAGTGAAAGATTTCTTGGATAAAACGTAGGGAAGGGAACAATACCCCCATGAAAAGATAGGATCAAGCCTGGCAGAGGGAAGCCTGTGCAAAACTATAAGAAATCGTGTGACAAAGTGGATCAAGACAGGCTCGAGCACGGCTGAGGGAAGCCTGTGGAGAACTGTTAGAAATTAAAAGCATATGAACAAAGTATGGATGGCAAGGCGGCTGAAGTCTAAGGAAGTGATTAACCTACCAAGAGTTAAAAATGTAAGATTGAACTGTACCAGTAAGCCAAAGTGTGCAAAACTGATAGAACTGTGCCATCCACCTATCCTTAGTTTATTGAGACTCTCTAGACCCCATGGGGTTGAACCTGGGAAGGGAGTTGGTGCTGAAGCCATTCTGACATTTATTCTTGTCACACCATTTTAATTTTTTATTCCCTTAACACATTTTAATTCTGAGAAGGAAGGCAAGGTTAGGTTGTGTTACTATAGGCCTTTTTAGTTTGACTAGACTGACGTGGACTATTTCGTTTGTTTTAATGGTCAAGATTCCTCCCATTCTAGAAATAGGGCAAGATAGGCAGTTTCCAAATCCCTTTGAGTTAAATAAAGCTTTTTGAAACTTGCATCCATCGTGTCAGTGTCTGCTTTGATACCATGCCTTGCTCACAGATCTCATAAACCTGCAACAAATACGTGAGATTTGAGTGTGAGTCATGTAAGGAAGGCATGGTATCAACAGTAAGACAGACACAATTCAACACAGTTCAAGGGTGTTTACTAAACTTCAATTGGGTTTCAAAAGTGCCTAACTAATCATAAATCTAAAGATGCAACAAGTTACTTAACTATAACTATTCTTCTCTTAGCATAGGTCTGGCATGGATTCAATGCTTTTGAATATTCCCTGTCGTCAGGCTTGGAGTCCTATGTTAAAGTAATAACAGTTTCACTTACAAACTGTACTCCTCCTTTAAACCAATCACTGTCTTCTGGGTCATACTGCCCCCATCCAATGACAGCCCTCTCCCTAAGCCCCTCCTCTGGCAGCCATCTTCAGATTTGGTAAGCATGTACAGTGGCAGTATGACCAAAAAGAGAGACAGAGGGGTCAGAGGGAGGGTTTGCATGTGAATCCATGCCAGACCCATGCTGGAGAACAGTAGTTACAGGTAGGTAACTTGCTCCTTCTCCAGCATGGGGTCTGGCATGGATTCACATGGTCATGAATAACTAATACATAGCAGTACAACATTACACAACCACAAAAGGTGGCAAGGCTCTACAGAAGCAATTACACTTGCCCATGGAACAGACTCACCTCAAGCAAACAGGTTTCATAGCACTGCTTGACCGACTGGACTTCTCCCTGGAATCCATCTTGACGCAGTAGAATTTTGTGAAGGTGTGCGTGGACCTCCACGTAGTAGCCCTGCAGATGTCGAGCAGGGGCACACCAGACAGGAACTCCGTTGTTGTAACAATCGCTCTGGTGGAGTGGGCTCTAGGACGGCCGGGCAGCGGTCGGTTTGCCAACCGATGACAATGCGTGATGCAGATGGAGAGCCACCTTGAAATGGAAGCCTTGGCCAAGGCCATGTTTCACAGGACCAAAGTTCACATACAGCTGCGAAGTCTTCCGAAAATCCTTTGAGCATGCCATGCAGAACTTCAAGGCACGAGCAACGTCCAGCGAGTGAAAGGCCCTTCCAGCCGGTGACGAAGGCTTTAGGAAAAAAACAGTTAACACCAAAGGCTCATTGAGGTGGAATTCCAACTGAACCTTCGGCATGAAAGAGGGGTGAGTCCGCAGCACCATCCTTGAGTCATGGAAAGTCAGGTATGGTTGTTTGCAGGATAAGGCCTGGATCTCACCCACCCTCCTGGCGGAGGCGACGGCCACAAGGAAAGCCATTTTCCAGGAACTTGAGACAGGTCTGATGCATAGGCTCGAAGGGGGCCCCCACGAGCCTCATCAGCACCACATTTAGTTCCCATGCCGGGGAAGCCATCACCGGCGGGAAAGATCGAAAAAGTCCTTTGAAGAAACTCCTTGACTTTTGGATAGTTGATGGAGAATCCCAGATCTGTCAGTAGTTGGACGGTCGCCTCCGTGTGTCTGACTGCCAACTCCCACGAGTGGGCCCGGATGAGCCAGTCGTCGAGGTACAGGTATACGTGAATGCCCTGTAGACATACATGGGCAGCCACCACTGCCAGGCATTTTGTGAACATCTGGGGGCTGACTTCAATCCGGTAGAAAGAGCCTTGAACTGGTAGTGCTGACCCTGCACTATGAAACGCAAAAACCTCTGATGTTTCTTGTGAATGGGGACGTGGAAATAGGTGTCCTCCAGGTCCTGCAACGTCAAGAAGTCTCCTTCCTCCAGTTGGCAGAGCATGTGTTGCAACGTGACCATCCTGAACCTTTGGAACTTCAAGTAATTGTTGAGACGTTGCAGGTCTAGGATGGACCTCCAGTCCCATGTCTTCTTTCTGACCAGAAAGTATCTGGAATAGACTCCGAAGCCCCACAGCCATTGGGGAACTAGCTCTATCGCCCCTTTTCGCAGCATGGGCCGTACCTCTTCCAGCAGCTGAGGGATGTGCTGTTCCTGACGGGTAACCAGAGGGATCCGGGGACACCTGCGTTGAAACCCCAGGGTGTGCCCCTGGGCGAGAGCGTCCAGCAATCCATCTGTCAGTGGTGATCTTCTTCCACTCGCTGACGAACTTAGTCAGCCGGCTGCCCACCAGGGACCACGGGTGTGGGCCGGATGTAAACACCGGTTCAGGACTGTTTCGCAGTCAGCGTACTACGGGCGACGGCAATGCGGTCCTCTACTACCGTAGGCCTGGGAACGGCCTCTGTAGGCTTCCTGAATCATTGATCTGGAGGGCTGTAGGTACAAGGAGCAGAAACTTTTGGAATGTTAGGGAGAATTCTCTGTTTAGGCTGAATTTCCTAACCTAGTGAGTCCCCCAGCAGCTTTGCTGGATTTTTTGGGGTTTATTTTTTATTTTTTTCTCCTGCCAAGAGAGACTCTTTTACCCTCACTCTTGGGCATGATTTGAGTGTGTTTCTTTGAAACTAGATGTGTTTAATGGGCTATGGGGTCTTTTACTCCATAGGGCTTCAAGTGTTTTTGTGATGTGTGTTACACAGCACCCTCAGTGCAGTGACACAGGGCTGTCATAGTGACCCCCCCAGTATAGACTCCATACCCTGGGACTGACTACTGTCTCCCAGGGCATGTAAAGTCACCATTGACTTCACTAGTCTTAAATTCTGAACAGAACCAGTACAAACCATCATATTGTGGACGTACTGGCTGGGGCAATTCGATTGCCCCAGGGTCTGTTAGTCGAGGGGGCACGTCTCCGTCCCCCCTGATCGAGTTTTGGCTGGTGGCAGTGGATACTACTTTTTATATTCAACCGCGAATATTTTCCTATGGGATTTCCCACTGTTTTAGGCTACTATCTTTATTTAATTATTTACGGTAGCCTCGAACATACCGCCGGTTTATTTAATTAATATTAATTCTCCGGTTGGTATTTTTTGCCAAAACTTGATTCTAAAATGGCGTTTGTGTTCTCTTCTGTGACTCCAACCCAAGTCGAGCCCTTTGTTCCACTTTTTGGCAGGCTTCTACACAGAAACCCTCCAAAGTGGTGCCACTCTGTCTGGGGTACTTAGGCGGGGTGGAGGGGGAATTTAGGCACCCTGGACTGAGTTGCCTAGGCAACTCAAGTCGCACTCCATCCTGATTGGCCCAAGTAGTGAGCCGGCCGGCTCACCACTTAGCATGTTTGAGTGACAGCTAGGCTGAGTGAATGGGGGTTTTCTGCATAAAAGCAGGGCTTTGGGGACTGGAACTTCAGAAGTCGCCACAGGACCTAAGAATGCGACGAGGGAGAAGCTGAGCCGACCTGCCACGACACCACCACCGGTGGAGCCCTGCTGGACCGTCTCACCACTTTTCCCAACGACAGAGGAGATCTCCAGCCGGAGAGTCTTCTTCCTTTGACTGGTGGGGATAACCAGTTTCACCGTCTTTTCGCCTTCCCGACGTACCTCATGGCCGCCTTGCCTGTGCCCAGCACCCCGGCAACCGGGATACCACGTTTTACCACGACCGCGAAACAAAGGTACCACCTTTAACCGGAAAACTCCACAGCTGGTTTCTTCCCTGGTAGTGCAACGACCTTCATCCTTCCTCCAAGTCCAGATCTTTTCTTCCCCTGGACGACGACGCAACTTGCACCCACTACCAGGAACAACTGCCACCGCTGGAGGATCCTTCCCACTTAAGGTACTGTGTCCCGCCTGGCTTCCCTTGCTACCGACTGTACGGGGTAGATTTAGTCCCCGGCTTTCGAACCTGGGTTAGCCTGGGACACCCTGGCTAAACTTTCCTAAGCCTCTCTAAACTCTTTTTGAACCCTCTACAAGACTTTCAAAGCCTAGTGTAACTGTGTGATCTTGGGCGCATTTGTGCTCTGCTCTCTCTAAGAGTGGGCCTAGCCTCTGGACTTTGGCTCACCAGTGACTTTTGCTCTTCTGCCTTGCTAACAGTGTTCCTGAACCTTAGAGTGGTGTACCTTTCCATATTCTGTCTTTTTCCCTCCCTTTCTCACAAACTTATTGGAGTGCCATCTAGTTAAGCGCTCACCTCTGTATGAAAATAAGTGGTGTTTACTGTGATTTATCTGATAAGGGAAAAGGTGTGTATATATAACAATAGTAACGGTGTTTAGAATATTTTACAACAAGAGTGCTGGAGTGTTTCAAACCGTGTGTTTTTAAATAAATAATTATATACTTTGATACCAAAGCTCTGGTCAGTGTTTGCTTGTACTATTGTATCTGGGTACCTATTGTGTATACTTTGCATACTGCCTAACTCTTCTTGAGGGAAGTCTGACTGCTCAGCCACAGCTACCAGGTAAATCTGGGTGGTGCAGACTGCTACTAAGTGGGTTTACTGCCAACACCTGTAGTCTTAAATATTTTGCAGTGTTCCCAAAGGGAACTGCACAGGTTTCTGCCTAACATGGAAGACCTGCTCGACTTTCCCCTGGAGGAGCGAAAAGAAGAGCGCTGCTGCTGGAGAGTGCCCAGGGAACAGGCCGTCTCCGTATCTGCCTTGGTGGCCTAGAATGACTCGTCGACGACAGTCCCAAACAAGTTCTCTGTGTCGAAGGGCATGTCCAACACCTTCGCCTGGACCGCCTGCCGGTAATTCATGGCCTTCATTCTGCCGTGTCGACGTAGGCAGACACTGTCCCACATCTGCCGGAACCCTGTGTTAGTGGTGTCCAACGCCACTGTAATGGCGTGATCAGACACTACTTCCACCTCCCTGGAAAAGAGCGATTGCCTCCATCCTCTTATCGTCAGGGAGGAACTCCACAATAGGCCCCAGCTTGTACCACAGTACCCCATTGTACCTGGCTAGGATTGCCAGTGTATTGGCCGCCTTGATAGTGGACGCTGCAGTGTAAATCACCTTCCTTCCCATGGCGTCCATCTTCTTCCCCTCACTGTCTGCAGGGACTGAACACGAGGAGGATGGGTTAGCCGACCCTTTCCTCACAGCTGCTGATACCACCGAATCTGGCAATGGTTGCGACCTCAGGCACTTGGGTGCAGAGTCCAGCACTTAATACTTCATCTCCAGCCTATCCCATTTGGCCAGAGCCGTGCAAGGGTTCTTCAAGGAGGACCAGGCATCCTTCCCACATGGCGTCTAGAAGGGGCATTGCCATAATGGTCTTCCTCTTGGCCGCACGCCTCTGGTACAAGAAACCCTCCTTCCTGGTTTCATCGGGTACAATCTGAAAAAATTTGGAGGCTCTGGCGATCATGGAGTGAAACAACCCACCTCATTCGTTGTGGATGCCCTAGGTGGCACATCCAAATGTGTAAACTCGCAGTCAGCTGCGACGATATCCTCATCGTCTTCCATGGTCCTGGCGATATCCATCCCCATACCTGCGTCTGCTGGGGGAGAAGGGGCCCGACGCGGATTTGGAGAGTCAAATGGGGCCATCGGATGACACTTCCTCTTCTTTGTTGGTGGCTGAATGGGGGTCAGGGAGACCGCCGGAACCGGGCCCGGTGGCATCCTCTTCTGGATCTCTGACACCAAGGTGTGAAGGGTCGACAGAATATACAGAGACGCATCCCTCGGCTGAGCTGGCCGGACCTGAAAACTAGGCCCTGCGCCGTCGTCACCGTCATCCTCCTCTTCCATGTCCTCGTGGACCACGTGTAAGGTCTCCTGGTCCTTGTCCGTGGACGAGACCTCCACGGCTTGTGCCACAGCCTGGGAGGGCTGTTTCAAGGCCTCCTTGCCCCCCACCTTTTTACTCCTGTGCGGGGCTTCAACAGGGGCCTCAGCCAGTTTCCCCCCATCTGGTGTACCAGCAGACTTTGCCAAAGTCACTATGGCATTGTCCTGCCTTGGGGGCAGGGATACCTTCTGTGCTGCGGGGGCTATCTTGACAGTGTCAGCTCCCTTAGCAGTCGTGATAGCAGCTGCCACCCACTCGATCGTCGATAAAGTCTTCTTTTGTGCTGATTGTGCCCACTTGGGCTGTTCGGCCTACCTCTCCTCTGTCCGTGGCTTCTCGGATTTCTCACGCAGTTTAGCCGGGGTAGATAATTTCCTTTCCGAGGAGGAGCTCAGTTGCCAGATGGCAATGGAGGCAGAGGGTGATCACGCCCTTTCCACCCTGGGATCCACTTCTGTGGCGAACCCGGGGGACTCGGACTTGCAGTTCTTGGCTCTTGGATGAGCTGCCCTCAAAGGACTAAGACCACCGCTCCTCGGACCAGCGGGTCCTGGGTGAGGCATGACCCTGCTTGGAGAACGGGTCAGAGGCCTTGGCGGTAAGCCACGCCTCAGTCTACTGTGCCTGTCCCTAGTCATCTTCTTGGAGAACCCGAGGTATATCTCGCACTACACTTCCTTGTGGTCCGGATGCAGGCAGTAGAGGCATTGTAGGTGCTTGTCTCCTACAAACACATTCCGTAGCCCGCATTTGGGGCAGGGCATGACCTTCCCTTCTTCTCCACTGTCATGGTCTGTGGGCGCAAAGTAGGCCTGATGGCCTTCTGGAATCTTTGCCGATCTTTGCCCTTGACGGGCGCTGAAATTCACCGACAACAGATCCCCCACGGTCGGCAGATGGAGAAAAGAGCACACTGGCTCTTTCGGGACAAAAACAGAACCTTTTTCTTTCGAAAACATGAAAAAAACATAGAAGTAGCTTGCAGAGCAAACTCGAGCAATCCCAACACTGAAGCGTGCAGTAAAAATCTGAAGATGGCTGCGAGAAGAGGCCGTTATTGGATGGGTGCAGTATGACCCAGAGGACAGTGATTGGATTAAAAGAGAAATACAGTTTGTAAGTGAAAGTGAAGCTGTTTTTTATTTTACCGAGAATTCCCAGCCTGACGACGGGGAATATTCATGAGCATGTGAATCTATGCCAGACCCCACGCTGGAGAAAGAAGCAAGCTACGACCATCAAATAATAATAACGCAGTCCTCAAGGCGTCTTGTAAAAATAAAAGGGCCTATACTAATAAAATTATTGCCAATCCTTACCTCTAAATACAAATAGTGTGGGAAACAATGTTATGCAAAAGAAAAGTGTTCACAAAATGATATGTCAGGATATTCAGGCTGTTGGCTTCCCTTCCTGACGTTTTCAGCGCAGGACAAGGCAGCACACTGAAGCCTAGCAGTCTGTGGCTTATCTAGCATGAAGGTGCAGTTCAAAACGTCACAACAACATGGCCTTCTCTGCCAAAGTCTCTTTGCCATTCAAGTCTCTTCTTTCAGAGGGCCTGAAGCAATCAAGTTTCTTTCCTTTTTGTATTTCACATATAGACAATTTTCTTCTGTGATTTACTATTAACCTTGGATCCCCCTCTGCCGGGCTCAGATGCACTTTAACACTAAGTTCTCAGGATTTTTACGCATCCAATGTCTCGGGTGATTCATAGTTCACCCGGATCACTCTCCCCCAGTCTCAGATCCGCTTTGACACAAATTCTTTCATCAGCATCCCTCTGCCGGACTCAGACCAATTTATCTATTGTAACAAAACTTTCTGTACAGCATCAACCTCGAAGACTTATGATTGTCCGCAGGAATTTGCATGATTCGTCGCAGGACCACTTCGATTCACAATCCATTGCCACTCTTTCACTTTTGTCAACTCTCAGCTGAATACCTTACAGAGACTTTCGATTGAGCGCGCACACACGGTGCTGCACCACTGTCAAAAGGTATTGTATTTTGGTTTCGAAGTTCAATCACTCATCATGCAGTTCAACTTTACTTGCGTTGCTGCTTGCAACCTTGACTTCAACACAGACCAGTCTTGTATCGGTCTCCCCAACTCACCGGCTGTGCAGATTTCACTGACACTGCTTTGTTGTTGGAGCCAAGGACAGTACCACGGCAGATGGCGATTCTCCCTGTCTTTCTTATTGACGCAGGAGGGCCCCAGGTACCTCAAACACACAATGTAGGATTCCTCAGCCTGGTTTCCTGGTCCTACAATTTCTGTTCTCGAGGCTTTGTGAAAGCAACAGTTCATTGTCGAAAAGGTCAAGGGAACTCCCCCTCTGGCGATCCCCCTGTTTCGCTGTCTTTCTCCTCTTGTTAAACTGCCATCTTGGAACTCCCGTTTCCTAATGTGCTTTGCCTTGCTCAAAGTGTGCTCTCGTGCTCCGCCTTTTATCCGTGTGGGGAAGTGTAATGGAAGTCGTTGTGTGTGATGGTCAGTAATTGCCTGACCTTGCTGGACCATTGTATTGGGACACATCAGATATACAGCTCGGGTGTTACTCCGTTTTCTCTCAAAGCAGGCTGTCTGTGAGAAAGTGTTTGTGTTGTAAAGGGGGGGGGGGGTTGAGTTCCAAAATATCCTACCTGGTAGGATGGGGTAAAGGTGTTAGAGGGAAGGAGGATATAGTGTCTCACCATCTAGTGTCCCAGTCCCACGCCCCGAAGGCCCCTCACCCAGGTGATCCTCCCACACTGGTCCAAACCCAGGAGCTGGATCCAAAAGTGATGGCCATGTCCTGGCCACCTGGATGACAGATCTCCGGGGACTAGTGAGTGAGACACCTTCTGGTTGGTTTCTCACAGTTAGGCCGGAGTCTGTATATAGACACGTAGAGTGCACCCTAAGAGGGGATAGATGCCTGACAGACCTGTGAGTGGGAATTATAAAAGGAACCCAAGATTATGGGACGTTTAAATTCAGTTTCTCTCTCCTTCCTGATTATAATTTTGACCCATCCTATATGTTTATCCCCAATATCCTGTGCTATATATTGACAGTGGGTACCACCATGCAGTGATGATCCATACCCATAAACTTTATTGAATCGGATTTCTCCATTAATAAGTAATAAATAACACAAAAATACAATCAAACAGCAGCCTACACATTTTAAAAATAAACAATGCATTAATAAAAACCCATTGGCGAGGAGTCTAGAGGGGTCATGCAAGCATAGTGTAATATGATATATGATATTTTATTTGTATCGTGCTCGTACACAAGTGTTTCCAATGAGATCATTACTCCCTTTCCGGTGGTACCCACCCCACCATGTGGCCAGGGAATGGCAGCCGATACCTGATCCTGACCCTGGAGGTGGCTATATGAGGGAGGATCGCATGGGGGAAGACAACCTCCAAGAAGGACCAGTGGCATCAGCGGATGAGACATGGTATCCCTACTTTCCCCTTGCAGGATTAATCTCCAATTTGTAACAATCTAATGGCCTATTGTGATTCTTCCCCTGCTCCCTCAACAGAGTGCTAAATCTCTCTCATTCCAATCTACAAACCATATCTCAAACAGTGACTCACCCTCAAAACCTATTAGGAACCTTCCTACAATGTTTTTGTGCAAGTTAGCTAAAAGGGACTACTGTTCCCAGAAACACCATAACACTGCGACGAAGAAGAGGAGTGGAGGAATGCAAAGCAGGAAAATCCCCGAGTACAGGCAATGCTTCAGTTGCTGGGAGCCTGCACCTGTGCCTGGGACATTTAAAACAGGAGCGCCAGAAACCAAGAGAGACTGCTGGTGGGATGGGGCTGCTCCTCTATGTGCAACCAAGCATTGAGAGAAGGACTGTGGAGCAAACCAGCTAAGGTGCTTAGAAGGGAAAAGCTGCGCAAAGAACATTACACACAGTGGGAATGCCAGAAGTCAGTGCAGGGTTGCTGGGCGTTCCCGGTGAAAGGAAGCAGCAACACACTTACCGGAGACCCATGTGAAATGGAGAAGCCCAGCTGGAACCTCGGAAAGCAGTGACGTGGAAGGCCGAGCTGCGCAAGGAAGAAATCGCCCAAAGACTTATCGGCAAGCTCCGAAAAGTACAAGGAACTCCACTAAGAACCGGTGAGTCCACGCTGGGACGAAGAGAACACAGGGGCGTATTGGCAAGCCTGCCACATGTCATTAATTGACCAAAACTTAAGAGGGAAAGCGGTTTATTAATTCCAAAAGAGAGAAAGTGAACATCCATTTTCTAAAGAAGAGAACCGTTGAAGTTTGCCCATATGTACGAAGTATATATATATATATATATATATATATATATAAGAAACAGTAACAAATCAGTGTATAACGGACAAAGTGAATTAGCCATAAGGGCTAATGTGGTGAATTGTCAAGAGTGGAAGTGCAGACAAAAGCATATGAATGAGAAGCCCTGGCATGAGAGTATACCAGGCATTTACAAGTGGGTGAATGCAAGGAGCCCTGGCAGGAGAGTATACCAGGCAATGACAAGTGTGTGAACCCCAAAGCCCTGGCAAGAAAGTATAGCATGCAACTACAAATGAGTCAATATAGGAGAGCAGAGAAACCCTGGCAGGAGAGTACACCAGGTCTCCTCACAACTCAACGGCCAAAGATAATTGTGTATGATTTTTGGTATTGATAAAGAGGAAAGACCAGAACTGTTAATTTAAAGAAAACATGAAGGATCCAGGGGAAGGGAAACACCCTGAAATAAGGAATAATATCCCTGAGAGACTTTTTGTTGGAGTTACTTATTGTTTTGCCCATTGGAACATTTCTAGAACACTGAAGGCCATTCTCCTTGCCACTTTAAAATTAATTTCCTTAGAATGTGTGGGTCAGAATAGTACTTTGGATACATGATGATTTTGTTTTGGACAGTCTGATACTGACAGATGAACAAGTTACTTCTTACCTTGTAACGTTCTTTCGACGGGATGTTCCTCCGATGTATTCCTCATCTTAGATATCTCCTTCCAGCTCTGCTGGCCTCGGAAAATTTTTTCTCTAGAGGGCGCTGCGCGTCGACGTCCTTCGAGTCGATGTCCCTCGACAGCCGCCGTATCGACGTTCGACGTCATCCTGCCTATAAAGGCCGCGCGCAGCGTCCGTTGCTCAGTTCCGTTTTGTAGTCCACAGTATTACTGTCTGGACTAGACTAATCACCCTGAAGGAGCGTAAGCTGCAACAACAAGGGAAGTAGAACTGCGGGGATGGATGGGAGGGTCGATGAGGAATACGTCGGAGGAACATCCCGTCGAAAGAACGTTACAAGGTAAGAAGTAACTTGTTCTTCGAAGGGATTGTGTCCTCCGAAGCATTCCTCATCTTAGATAGGCTCCCATAGCAGTATTCTATATTCGGAGGAGGGAGTACTGACTTCACGCTGTCTTCTATTGATGAATAGAATGCAGTACAGCCCTTCCAAACCTAGTCTCTTGACTGGAGGAGGAATCCAGATTGTAAAAACGTGTAAAGGTATGGACAGACGACCATGTAGCGGCCGCACATATGTCTTTAACCGGCACGCCTCTTTTGAGGGCCGATGAAGCTGCAATACCTCTGGTCGAATGAGCCCTATGGTTTTGAGGGGGCTCTTTCCCTGCCAGTTTATAACATTCCAGAATGGCTAGAATGATCCATCTGGAAATGGTCTGCTTAGTTATTGGTAACCCCAGCTTGTGACCTGTGTAACCTACAAACAGCTGGTCTGCCTGTCTTATCCTGGCTAGTCTACTAATGTAAAAACTTAAAGCCCTCCTAGGGTCTAGTCTGTGTAGCCTCTCTTCCTCTTTCCCCGGGTGAGGAGGAGGATAGAAAGATGGTAGGGTAATCTTCTGAGTGATATGGAATTCAGAAACCACCTTTGGGAGGAAATTAGGCTTCACTTGCAGGACAACTTTGTCTTTGTGAAAGATTGTATGAGGGGGTTTACAAGAAAGAGCTTGTAATTCGCTCACCCTTCTAGCAGATGTAAGTGCTATTAATAAAACAGTTTTAAGGGTAAGGAATCTTAACGAACAAGAATGGAGAGGTTCGAAAGGTGTACCCATCAGGAAAGTTAGTACTAAGTTTAAATCCCATAGGGGAACTTGGAATGGTCTTGGGGGATAAACATTGGTTAACCCCTTTAGAAACTGTATTACCAAGGGTAATTTGAAATAGGATGGTTCTTCCGCAGTACGCTTAAAGATGGATAGCGCTGCGAGATAGCCCTTAATGGTGCCAACTTGAAGGCCTGAATTTGCCAAATATAGTAGGAAGGACAAAACCATTGGTGTACCACATGAAAATGGGTCGATGTTCTGTTCTCTACACCAGCTGCAAAATCTGTTCCAACGGCAGCGGTATAAAGACTTTGTTGCTGGCCTCCTTGCCGAAAGCAACACCTCCATAACATCATCAGCGAGGTCCCAATCCTTGTACCTCAGCCGTTCAGAAGCCAAGCGTGAAGGTTGAGGGTTTTGATGTCTGGATGGAGAACCTGACCTCCCTTCTGTGAGAGTAGGTTCTCTCTGAGTGGAAGTCGAATTGGAGGGCAGATGGACAAGTCTAGAAAGTCCGGGTACCACGTTCTCCTGGCCCAATCCGGGGCAATTAGGATCATGGTTTGCCGGAATCTTCTCAACCTCCTGATCATTTGAGGAATGACGGGGACCGGTGGGAACGCGTACAGAAGCGGAAACTCCCAGTCCACTATGAACGCGTCTCCCAGAGCTCCTCTCGGAGGAAATTCCCTTGAGCAGAACAGGTTGCATTTCCTGTTTAGGCTGGTGGCGAACAGATCTACCTGAGGGGTTCCCCAAAGGGCGAAGATCTCTTGAAGGACTTCCTGAGCTAGCTCCCACTCGTGGGAGACTGTGTTCTGCCTGCTCAGAGCGTCCGCTGTCAAGTTCTTCTCTCCGGCTAGGTGAGCTGCCGATAGAGAGATTCCTTCTTGGATTGCCCAAAACCAGAGCTGCATCCCCTCTCTGCACAGGGGTAGTGATCCTACGCCTCCTCTTTTGTTGAGGTAATGCATGGCCACCGTGTTGTCCGTCCTTATCAGGACGTTCTTCCCTTGTACAGCTGGCAGGAAAGCCTTCAACGCAAGTCTGATGGCTCTCAGCTCTAACAGGTTGATGTGTAGTCTGGACTCCGATGGAGACCAACGACCGCTGATGGTCAAGTCGTTGGCGTGGGCTCCCCACCCCGTGAGTGAGGCATCCGTGACTACTGTTATCTCCGGCCAGGGTTGCCAAAACTGTTCTCCTTTCAGAATGTTCTCCTGACAGGCCCACCACTGAAGGTCTCGAGCCACCCTGCCGGGAACCTGAAGAAGATCTGTCATTCTCCCTGAGAACTGTGACCACTGAGTCCTCAGTGCCCACTGGAGGGATCTCATTCTCAGGCGAGCCTCTGGCACAAGGAAAATGCAGGATGCCATGAGGCCTAGCAACCTCAAAAAGTCGAAGGCTGGGAGACGTTGGGCATGCTGGAACTTGGTAACCATCTGTAGAATATCTTGAGCCCTCACCTCTGGTGGCGAGGCTTTTCCCAGGGAAGTATCCAGGATCACTCCTATGAACTGGAGTCTCTGCGATGGTATCATTTGTGACTTCTTTAAATTGAGGGAGAAGCCCAGTCTGTGAAGGAAGTGGCACACGTGATTTAGGTGGATCTGAGCTTGCTCCGGAGAAACAGCCCTGATCAGCCAATCGTCCAGGTAGGGGTAGACGTGAATCCCTTCCCTCCTTAGACTTGCAGCCACTACCGACATTAACTTGGTGAAGACCCTCGGGGCGGAGGTCAGCCCAAATGGCAGCACTCGAAATTGATAGTGAGAGTTGCCAATTGCGAACCTCAGGTATTTCCTGTGTTTGAGATGGATAGGCACATGGAAATAAGCGTCCTGAAGGTCCAGAGATACCAACCAGTCCTGGAACTGAAGGGCCTGGAGGATCTGAGAAAGAGTGACCATCTTGAATTTGTCTTTTCTGAGGAATTTGTTCAATTCTCGCAAGTCCAAGATGGGTCTCAGTCCTCCGTCTTTCTTCGGAATGAGAAAGTAAGGGGAGTACCAGCCCTTGTTCCTCTCCGCTACAGGTACCGGTTCTATGGCACCTTTCTCTAGCAGGTCCAAAATTTCCTGCAAGAGGAGCGGATCTGGAGCTTTCTGAGAGCTGATCCCCGGTGGATGACTGAGGTATACGTAGGAAAGGCAGGCAGTAACCTTGGGCGACTGTTTCCAATGCCCAAGCATCTGACGTGATAGCTCTAACGCTCACCTGATTCCCGCAGAGGTGCCGGTCTTGACTGGGTGAATGCCGTATCTTCAAAGGTGATGTGTAACACACGGTTGGCTCTTTGGGCTGGACCTCTGTGCACTGTATGTCTGACTCGATGAGTAAGATGTCTTAGGTAAGTGAACGCCGAGCTCTCCATCTGCCTCGGGGCAGGGTGCCGTAACCAGTTCCTTCTCTGGATAAGGGTGCAGGCCTCTTGACCTCAGAGGACTGCTGTCCGTCGTTAACTGCACGAACGGTAAGTTCTGGGCACTTCAAATGTCTTAAAAGTCTTTTGTAATGATATCTCTTGTTTTGCAGAGTTCCGGCGATGGCGGATGGCGGGCTGATGAGAGTTGAGGATCGAACCCGCGTGAGGAATAGAAGCGCCTGGAAGCACGTAGGTAAGCGCTTGTAGCCTGCTTCACGATGCGCACTAACTGTCCCTTTTATCTTGCAGGTACAAGTTCGGAGCTTTAGAGAAGCTGAAGGGTGCTGGAATACCCACTGGATTCGGCATGGGAAGGAGTAATGGCACGTGAGTAATAAAGTTGCCCAATGTCTTTAAACGCACCTTCTTTTGTCTTTCAGATGCGGGATGCAGCGCTGAAGGCCTCCGGAGCGTGCGAAGAGCTGGTAAGCTTTTGTCTTTCAGATGCCGGAATGCAGCGCGAGGCGTTGGTGACAGCCGATGGTCCAGGTAAGAGATGCGCTGCCACTGAAGACCGTAGTGCTAACCTGTTCTTTCTTTGTCTTTACAGGTGCTGCTGAAGACTGGATTCCAGGATGGTAAGCCTTTGTTTCCTTAGGCCCAGGATCAGAAGCAGAAGACACGATGAGCGTTCTGCTGCAGAGAATGCAGAATAACACAAAGCAAGATTCATCCATCGGGTGTGGTTTAAATAGCCTCCTGTAGTGCTTAGGTGTCTCCTTCCACAGCCACGCCTAGGTAAGAAAAGAGTTCCTGCTTTCCAGAAGAGTTCCAGTGTTCTGAACCTAGGGAGTGGCTCCTGCCCCACCCAACAGGAAAAGTAGTCCCAAACAGAAGAGGATCCGGGGTTCAACTGGCAGGTAAGTAAGCAGCATGGTCTGCTGCAGGTAAGTCCACCCAAGCATTATGAGCCCAGCGCTTCCAGCGCTGGGACTGGGCATCTTTATGAGCCTGGTGCCACTGGCGCCAGGACAGGGTCCAAAAGGTCCCAATTGGGACTGGCTGGCACTCGGAACCGGGGTTATGGGTCTGCTTCCAAGGGAGTCGGGCAAGTCCTGATCTTTTGGAAGCAGAGATCATGACAATAGTCTGCCATACCGCCAGATGTTGAGTCAACCTGCCTCCTACAGGTGTCCTGTGAGGGGAGTCCTCAGAGTGGTTTTGGGGCGGCTGATGCAGATGCCGATGGTAAAGAGGCACCTGCTGTTGCTGCGGCTTTAGAATATCTACCCCGTCCACCTCGGGTAGTTCTTCTTTGACCCCTTTGAGCCGGTCGTCCTCTACCTCTTCCGAATGCGGAGTAGAAGCGAAAGGACTTGCCCCTCGCAGAGGTTCCTGTGGGACGAAAAGGAGTCTGACGGATTGCAGCTCCTAGGGATTTTGCTGCAGCTTTTGAAGTTTGCAGTTTCTCTAAACTGTCATCCGCCTTTTTCCCGAACAAAGAAGAGCCATCGAATGGCATGTTCAAGAGCCTGGCTTAATCATCTGGGGCAAAACCCGACTTTCTCAACCAAGCGAATCTCCTGGTTGATGTACTTGCCGCCATTGCTCTGCTGATACTGTCAGCCGAATCAATGCCCGTCTGGAGGGATTCGCACATAGCGTCTTTACCGTCCTGTATAATATTCAGGAACGCCGCCCTTTCTTCTCCCTCCGGGATGCAGTCAGCCGCTGTAGAAGCACACTCCCAAAGTGTATGGCTGAACCTAGCAAGGGTGCAAGTAGCATTAACAGACTTTAACGCCATGCTACATGCTGAAAAGACTTTCTTTGCCATAGCATCATATTTTTTATCGTCCCTGTCCTGTGGGACTGTAGGATAAGCCGTCTTGACATCGGTAGAGGATGCTGCTTGTACCACCAGACTTTCTGGGGATGGGTGTTTGGACAAAAACTCTGGGTCTGTGGAAGATACCCTGTACTTTGTAGACAGTTTTTTTATTTACTGCTGGTATTACATCTGGGGTTTCCCAGTTTGTCATGATCTTTCTCTGAAGAGCTTTATGAAAGGGCACCACAGGATCCTCTTGTGGGCCTTTGTCAAGAATATCCGTGAGGTCATCTTGTTGGAAAGATTGTGAAGGTGCAGACCACCCCATGAACTCTGTAATCCTGGCCATTAACGCTCTGTAGGGGGTTTCAGCATGCTCCCCCGGGTCTGGCTTAGCAAACTCCACCTCAGGGGAAGTGTCTAACCCACTTGCCTCATGTAAAGAATCATGAAGATCCTTTAATCTGCGCTCTTCAGAGGAAAATTCCTCTCTAACTGGGGTTACAGGTCCCTGTAACTCAAATGTGTCTTGTTCAGACAATTCACCCTCTTCTAAAATTGAGGATATAGTTCTCAATTGTTCTGAACTCATAAAGGGAGTAAATCCCATTTCCAAGGCAGAGGGTGCCGAACTTGTCATTATTGGCCTTGAAAGCGTCAATGTCGTCGACGCCGAAGGCTTCGAGCGTGGCGTCGAAAACAGAGGTGGAGGCCTCGAGGACCTCGACAGAATTGGAATTCTACTCGACAATATCGAAGCCATCGACGTCGAGGGCCTGGGGATAGTCACTGGATGTGTGGAAACCGTGACTTTTCTTGGCGTCGACGCCAGTGTCGAGGCCGGCGTCGAGTCGACAGACCCGTGTGTCGAAGGTCCCCTCGACAACGGCGTCGAAGACATCGACCTCGACGGGACCTTCGTCGACGGCGTCGACGGAACCTTCGAGGAAGGTTTGGAGGTCATAGTCCTACTCAAGGGTTCGAAACGCGCTCAAGAGGTTTCTTTCGCCGGGTACTGCGACTCGCTGCGTTTTTGACCTTCGGGTCTTTCGACCAGAGCATCGCTCTCGGCAGTCTTCGAGGGGGTCGAGGCCGCTTTCTCGAAGACGCTCATCATATTCTTTCGGAATTCCTCCCATTCAGCCCGGGAACTATGTTTCGTGGGGCAAGGGATTCTTTTTGGCGAAACAGAGGAAGAGGAAGACGGAGAAGGGGATCTTCGACGTCTCCTCTTCGAGTGCTTCGATCTCGAGGAGTGATGAGACCCACTCCGAGACCTGGAGCGCGAATGGTGACGAGGAGACAAATGTCTCGACTTCGTCGACGAAGAAGAAGCTTTAAAAGTCTTACCTTTCTCCAGCTTCCCCCTACGCTCCTTCAGGGCCTTAGCTGTCATGGACATTCAGTCCTCGCATTCCGAACAATGGTGTTCAGCTCCCAAGCACCACAGACAACTTCTGTGAGGATCGGTCAACGACATCTTTTTCCCACAATCTCGACATTTTTTGAAGCCGGATCGAGGAGTTGTCGGTTCCGACGAGGAAGCCATCGAGTACGGATCGAATAACTCGAGGTAAATAGGATTATCTGACTAAGAACTGAGCAACGGTATTCCGAGGCACCGAGTAAGCGCGGAAAAACGGAACTGAGCAACGGACGCTGCGCGCGGCCTTTATAGGCAGGATGACGTCGATACGGCGGCTGTCGAGGGACATCGACTCGAAGGACGTCGACGCGCAGCGCCCTCTAGAGAAAAAATTTTCCGAGGCCAGCAGAGCTGGAAAGAGATATCTAAGATGAGGAATACGTCGGAGGACACAATCCCTTCGAAACTTAGTTTTGAGTTTAGGTAGGGAAACACCTCTAGTGCAGGGACAGTGAGACATTTTCCCAACCCCCTTTATTCATCAATAAAAGTCTTTAGCCAAAACCATGTCAAACCTGTGTCCGAGTTTCTTTCCTGACTTCACAATAAATAAGAGTTAAAATTGGGCATGGGTCATTAGCTGAGCCCTTCTTAAGAGAGCCTCTTTTACAAATTCGAATAAACTATAGATAAACCTTGGGTTATTATAATTTATTATAAAAGCTAACATCACAATAAGACCCAAAATTAAAATAGGTGTAAAACGTTTTCTGCGTATGTCAGAGAAGTTTCTACAAAACAGTAAAAACTGGGCAACATTCTCAACACCGCCTGTGTTGCATAAACATTTTTTGTCCCGCACCGACTTGGCCCACTTTCTCCAAACATTTAAAGGGAGCAAATTAAGTCTGGCCATTAGCACCAATCTTCTGCACTTCATAGATTTTATGTTACATATTTCACCACCATGCGTTGTATTAGCACGATACCTAGCATAAAGGTTCAATGAGGGAAGTGTGATGAATCCGACGATAGCATCACTCCTTTCCCTAAGATGACCTTCCCTTATATGGCCGGGGGACGACAGCCGCTACCTGATCCTGACCCTGGGGGTGGCTATATGAGGGAGGACCATCTGGGGGAGGTGACTCCCGAGGAGACCTGATGGGATTGTTGGAGAAAACCCATGCTCCCCATTCCCTTTCATTGATGTTTCCTCAGTCCTACATGCCTTAATGGCATATTGTTATACTCATCCCACACCTCCCGATAGATATGTTTAATCCCCAAACTCCCATTAGGAAGAATATGTTGACAGCTAGGACAAAGGAAGAGGCAGGGAGTAGTGAGGATCATTTCCCAGGAGGCTCATTATCCACGTCCACAAAGCCATTCAGAAAGCAACTCCACAATGATTGACACGAGAAAGAACAACGGAATAATGAGGATCACGAAGACCTGCCGACCAACGCAGCAGTCTAGTTGTTGGCAAATGAGTAAGCAAGCCGGGAAGTTCTAATACAGTGAACTGCAGCTGATGATGAGAAGGAGACGCAGAGAGGCGAGAGGAGAGCAGCAGATGCCGAACTGAGCACTACGCTGAAGGCAAGCACGCCGTAGCAGGCGACCGGAAAGGTGTATCCGGCACATGAATGGAGAAACCACGTTGCAGGTGGTCCACTGCTAAAAGAGAGCCGCGGGAACTGCGCACAACAAAAGCTGACACTGCAAGAGTGCAGCGCTTGACTGGACGCACGCAAAGCCAGTACACAGCACCAGGGGAGAGCAGAGAAGCGCTGGAGACAAATATGTAGAGGAGGAGCCAAGTACCTCTAAAAGAAGTCCCGACTCTATTCTGCCTATATGTTGATAGCCGGAAATTGCGACATGCGCAAAGCCAATAATTATACCTATATGTCTAAAGCAACACCAAGTATTGACAGTCAATTGAGACTCATCACAATGGGGGATGTTACTCCACTGATGCATCTTTGCAAGCAACTGCCAAAACACACACCCAAGCTTAAACAGTACAGTGCAGAATGGGTTAAGGGTACCGCAGACAAAATGTTCATGCCATGGCCACAAGGGGGATCGCTGTTAAAAGCGGTTTTGCAACACATAACTATATACGGACATGCTGCGTACACAGGGAAAAAATGAGAGAGAAGGTTAGCTAGCTTACAGCTTTGGAAGATGTACCAGGAGGAACAAGAAGATCTGCCTCCTGAGATTTGGATGCTTAATCAGTGCAGGGAGGAAGGTGTTGAGCCTTCTGCTCCCCTTACTGCACCTGAAGTAAATGGCGATCGTACAAAAGATGAAGGATTGTACCCATTAAGGTAACTTAAAACAGCGAGAGGGTATAGTAATCGGATACACGAACTGCTTATAGCTGTGACGAGAGCCCAGAAAGAGAAAGGGCTAAAGGAAAAGAGGAGACCTTTAAGGTCCCACACGATAAAGAGGATAAGAGTGAACAAGCAAATGTATCTTTAGAGATAGAACGAGAGATTAAGAGATGGAAAGGAGAAAAAAATAAAGCCGAATAGGTTATGCTCGTACAGAACAGATGGATGGGTGGACAGATACTGCTCAAACTCGATGGGAAGAGCATTGAGAAAGTGAGGCAAGGGGAAGATCAAGACGAACAGGATAGAAAAGACAGGGAACGAGAGAAAGGTGAGAGCAAATATATCGGGAGGAGCAACTAAGAAAGGAAGAAAGGGCAGAAGAACAGAAAGAACGAAACACGCTAGAAAAGAAGAGAAGAGGAAGAAGGACAGAAAGGATGAGATAAAAGAATGCAAAGACAAAGAAGTGCATAGAGCAAACGAAAGAAGGGAAGAGAAAAGACAGGAGGAGGGCAGAGTTATATGGAAAGCAATGAGGGGAATTAGACAAAGAAATGGAACGAAAAAGGAGACAGAGGGCACGCGACATTGATCGCATTCAGAAAGAGCTGATGGAATAGAGTGCAGTAATATCATGGGTCGAAATAGAGGAGATCCTCCAGTCCCAAGGAGCAATGCCAGGACTGTCCAAGGTAAACCTAGATGAAAATTTCAAGATAGGAAGCATCGGAGATAGGATTGCTAAAGCTTATCAGGAGAGAAGGACAAAAAGTGAATCGAGAAGTAAGGGAAAAGAATATCGACCCACAGGTGTCCAGTCGCGAGGCAAAGAAGGAAGCTTGTTTAGTCTCGAGCACAGAGCCTTGTCATTGGACAGGCTGACCTTAAACATAGATGAAAGAGATGAAAGTTATACTACCTAGGGACTAGATATGTCAGACGAAGACAGAGCAACCTTCCATGGGGAAGATCGAGAAAGTGCATGTGGTCCTGAGTGATGTCTGCAGACAGAAAAGGAAGTGAAATGGTCGGATTTAGGCCAACCTAAGATAGGACGCCATATCCAGAGCAACCTAAAGGACGTTCGCATAGTGAGAGGGGAGAATCGCCACCATATGCGAGCAGGTTGACGTCATTGCCAGGAAGAAGGCAATCGGGAACCATTGTCCCTACTATGGATAGACAGACGATGGAAGCCGATTGCAGATTTGGGTTCATGCAATTCCCCTTATTGGAGAAAGGAGGGGTCAGACCACAGTATATCCCTTGGCCCCAAATGGACAAGGCTAATTTAAGTTGCAAACTCTCTAGTTTAACGGCAGGTGCAGGAAAATGGATTTATGAGCTAGAAAAGATGGCAGGAGGAAATACTCTAGCCATAGGGGACATTAAAGGTCTCCTAGCACCCTTCTTGGGAAAGAGCTGATGACATTTGTACGATAGCAGGTTACTCGAGTGTCACAGCACAGAACACAGCTCATGACGGAGCGCCATTTAACAATTGCAGGGCGGCCATTTGGAAAGTGCTCCGGGTACAGTATCATGATACGTCCGATATGGGTGCAATTATGGCACATAAGATGAAAGATGAGGTTCCACTTGCTTACATTCAAAGTATTCAGGAATGGTGGACTTTGGAAATGAGGGAGCCGTGGGGGAAATCAGTGCCAGTATTTTACCACATTTTGTGTCAGGGATTGCCAGAACAGGTACAGAGACTGCTCAAGAAACTAGTGGGAATGGAAGCGAAAACATGGGCAGAGATACAGTTGACTATTGCAAGAGAAAAATAAGGAGGAGGATGCTAGGAAACTTGAGGAAGCTAAGTTAGTGCACAAGAAATTGTCAAAGTATGCCATAGAAGGAGCGGGACTGACAAGCGGAGAGGGGCTGGGAATGCAGCACTGAGTGGGTATGTCACAAGCGAGTAATCAATGCCATATGGATCAAGGCGGGAATGGGTTTGTGCGAGAGGAAGAGGTGGTTTCCAGAATAATCAGGGCGGCTTTAAAAATAACCAATGCAGGTTTCAGAATATGCAGAATGACCATCAAAATATGCAAGGCAGGCAGATCAGAAGACTCCTACTATATGTTGGACATGTGGTATGACAGGGCACATTGCGCAAACATGTTCAAGTCAAGGGTTTGTACAGAATGGGGTATTCTCAATAGGGGGGGGACAGCTTATCCTCCAGCATAAAGCTCACAAAATAGGGACGGATTTGCCAAGATCAGACAGTGTTATCAAGCGCAAGCGTCGCAAACACAACAGGCTTTACAACCACAGCAAACACCATTGAATCCCCTTCAAGAGCAGTCATAGCACACACCCATACAGATACAGCAGAGTGCAAACACGGGACAGTTATTGATTCCTAGAATAGGGGGTGTCACTGTCATGGGAGGACGTCCTTTTACAGGCACGGGAATAATCATGTATCCACAATAGGACAGCTCACAGGGTGACTTAATGTGTTCAGTACTATCGGTGATACCGAATTTGCAAGAAGAACCAATGGTTGACGTTACCATAGGAGGCAAATCTTTTTCTTTTTTAGTAGACACAGGGGCAACACGCTCATGTATACAAGAGGGAAAGATTTAGTTATTGGGAAATGCCAAGAATGAACAAGGCTTCTCTGGTGCTACAAGTAGAGTTCCTTTTACTGATGAATTACCAGTCTGTATAGGAGAATATGATATGTCTGTAGCTTTGTTGTATTCAAGGCAGACACCAGTTAATATTCTGGGCCAAGATTTAATGACGAAGCTAAATAGTACGATTTCCTTTACTGATTAAGGCATAGTGTGTTCCACTCCAGGGATACATTATTTAAACGTGGGTGAATTTATCATGGCGTTTACAGGGCAAACAGCTCTGCGATGAGTGCCATTAAACCCCAGAAGTCTTTCTTTATGGGGAACGCATTCTGTTGACATGGCTATCCGGCTTAGTATGAAAGATTATGAGGATACCCGATTAATTTTTTTTCAGGCCACAGATACCCATGGACGAAAAGGGGGGGGGGGACAGATTTTTCCATTACGGCTGCAGGCAGCCTTATAGTACGGGGGGAATTGGCCATGCTCGAAGGATTTGATGACGAGGGCAGGCCATGGAGAACGGTAATTGCCATTGGGGAAGGGTATAGATTGACTGACGTCACAGACGAAGATATGTTTAAGGATGATCCGTCAGGCGATTAATATTTGAGATGAGTATTACATATTGAATCAGAATAGAGAGAAGGGAAATCCCACAGAAAATGGTGATAACGTGGCAGGGCCCTGCATTTGTTTATGAAGGCATGGAAAAAGTGCCAACCTCTTTATGGATTATAGGCCCTTAAAACGTAGGCCTTGAAGGGGGTGGGAGAAGTTAAGATTAAGTATAAACCAGGAGCTATTTTACCTCAAACAAGGTAGTACCCAATGTCTCGAGAGGTGGATGAGGGTATTTTTAAAGACGATATCCACTATGATGGAACAAGGCATCTTGGTGATGTCAGAGTCACTGTGTAATACTGCTGTGTACCCTGTGAAGAAATCGAAAGGGGGTTTGTGGCGATTAATTCAGGACATGAGGCCAATTAACCAGATTGTAGAGGCAGAGTTTCCTCTAGTTCCGAATCCTGCGACGATTATATGTAGTAACCCCACAGACGAAGGATATTGCACAGTGATTGACTTGAAAAATGCATTTTTCTCAATCCTGTTGCATAAGGACTCTGAAGACCTTACATCATTTACGTTTCATCAGACTAAGTTGAAAAGCACTTGTTTGCCCCAAGGGTACTGCGAGTCTCAGTCGATCTTTAATAGGGTCCTGCAGATGGACCTAAGCAATATTGAATTGCCGAGTGTTGCGCTGCAGTAGTAAGTAGACAATATTTTAGTTTGTAGCACGACAGAAGATTAGTACAGACAAGATTCAATTCGGCAAATGACAAGTCTAGCAGACAAGGGATATAAGAAAGACTAGGAGAAATTACAATATTGCCAGGAAGAGGTGTTCTACATAGGCCAGTTAATCTCACATGAGGGAAAGAAGGTTACACCTGAAAGAGCTGAGGCGATCATGAAAACAACAAAACCGCACACAAAGCAAATGCTGCAGTTTCTGGGATTTTGTAACTATGTCAGAGCATGGGTATTTGATTCTTATTCGTATAGTTCATATATGAGACCCCTTTTGCAAGCTTTATAGAAAGGCAAATGAACAATGAGAAAATAGAATGGACTGAGGAAATGGAGGAAGGGTTTGAGGAGTTGAAGAAAGCAATTTGTACAGCTCCAGTTTTAGGAATTACCAATTATTCTGAGGAGTTCTTCCTGTTTTTGCACATAAATGAAACAGTTATGACAGCTGTTTTTACACAGAGGACCACGCTTGGGTTTAAAGCTCTGGCATACTACAGTGAGGTTCTAGATCTAGTTATCAGAGGACGCATTCCTTGCGAACAATCGCTGGCAGCAGCCGCGTTTGCTATTGAGAAGTTAACAAGTATCGTGATGGGGTGTTCCATTATTTGTTGAGCATGCTTTGTTTGCGGTTTTGGAGAAACCTAAGGGTACACTGACATCTCATAGGGCTTCTGCACATGAGGTAGTTATATCGAATACAGTGATTAAAAAAGTCCATTGTAAAATAGTGAATCCTGCCACGTGTGTAGCCGAACCTCTTACAGCAGATGAGCAAGTGCATGATTGCTCTAATTACGAAGTGTTCCATGACGAGATCCGAGGGTAAAGCAGAATGCTCTAGCAGGGAGGGGGTTCTCTTTATTGACGAGTTGTCAAAAATGTATCAAACTGATGGGGGAAAGGCATTCAGGTTCAGCTGTGGTAAGACAGAGTGAATGGGGAATTTGAAGTGGTAGCAAATGCAGGAGAACCGTCTCACTTTTCAGCAGAGGCTGCAGAATTGGTGGCGCTTATTGTCGCACTCGAGAAACACGAAGGACAGGAAGTGACAGTGTACAGTTACTCCGCCTATGTGACGTCAACCATGCATGCAGGGCTAGCACGCTGGAAAAGGAGGGGCAACCTACGAGCGGACGGCACTCGAGTGCAACACGCTGCATTATTGGACAGGCTTATTAAAGCACTACAACTCCCAGTAGCCATCGCAATAGTTAAATGCACAGCACATACTAAGGGAATTGACTTTATCTCACGTGGAGACGAAGAGGCCAAAAGGGTTCAATATTCACCTGATATTTCAAGTTTTGATACTCCTAATGTAAAGGAAAAAATGGTCACGATTATGATTGTAAATAAAGGGTTTAATCATTTGTCTTTAACGCAGTTGATGGAAGTTCAAGGCAGTGCTCCTCAGGAAGAGAAAGAGCTAAGGACACAGAGGGGGTGTTCTTTATCTCCCTCTGAAGCATTGTGGTGATCGGACAGCACTGGTGATACCTGTAGCCTTATTAAGGGTAGCGTTAGAAAAGCTACACTACCCTGCACATGTAATTAGAGAAAGCCTTGCAGCAGCTATTGCAGAGGATTGGTTTGTACCAAACCTATTAGAACACGTTGCTTTTTATGTAGTAAATTGCATTGTATGTCAAATGTTTACTGCTGGGCACACATTCCGAACAATTAGAGGAGTGATTCCTCAACCGAAAGGTCCTTTTCAGCATTGATATGCTGCAAGTATGTAGTGGATATAGGTATAAAATAGTGGTTGTGTGTACCTTTTCGAGATGGATTGAAGCAGGTCCATGCATACACCCTGATGCCACTTGCACTGCAAAGTGTTTAGTTGGAGAAGTCTTTCCTAGATGGGGAGTATGTGAGGTGCTGAGATCCGACAATGGCCCCGATTTTGTCAATGAAGTATTTGAAAAAGTCAGTCTACTGCTTATTATTAAACACAAGGTTTCTTCTGCTCATCACTCACAAGCGAACAGGATATGTGAGAGACTCAACAATCTTCTCAAAGAAAGAATAGCCAAACTTAAATTCACACTGAAGAAGGGGTGGCTGTACTGCCTGACCCTTGCATTATATGCATTAAGTAATCAGCGCAGGTCGGACCACCACTTCACATTCCATGAGCTAGTTACAGGAAGGTGAATGAGAATGCCCCCGTTACCTACAACGAGGAGTAGAAGTGATGCCCAGACAACTGCAGAATTGTTAGGAAATTAGCTACGTGCGTATTTAACATGTATGACTGCAAGTATCTCGGTCATTTCAGATCAACTCCAGCATAAGGGGTGACGGTCTCAGGACACAGATGAAGACCATTCAGCAACCGGATACAAAGAACTACCTTTAACCAAACTGTTTATTGGTTACTCTATTCTAATTCGGAACTTCACTAGGAAGTGGCATGAGCCCCGATTTAGTGGTCCGTTCATTATGGAGAATATTACTCCATCTGCAGAAAAGGTCCAAGAAAGGCGAACCTGGATTCACTTGAACGACGTGAAACCGTATGCTGGTGAGACCAGAACCCACCCCCCCCCCCCGATTCGGAAGCAAGTCCAGAAGAAGCAGTTCAGCACTTGCAGACTCGATCAATGAGGAAGGACGCCGCAAAGATTGCTGATTGAATTTGGACTGTGGCTTTTCCCAAACACTCTTTATAGATATTTTAGCAGGAGTGAGAAAGTGACGGTTCTTCAGCCACAGGAATTTGTTGAAATTGGACTTTAGAAAGTACTGATGTGATGAAAAATACCAGATCTTGATTTTATTTTTGATGACTGGAAAAGGGAGCAGTTCCCCGATTCGTTTCCCACTGAGTTTCTTTTTGGACGGACACATGGTCCTGTCTGATGTCGATGTTCATAGACTCCTTCACGCTGTCTTCGTTTTTATAGTCAGAGCTTATCCTGCTCTTGTTGTGCATAACACAGATGTACGCACTTTCGTGCAGGATCCTAAAAATGGCCTTGCGATTAGAAGATTATTGGCAGCAAAAATCGAGCAAATTAGGCAGCTACATGAGCATTTAACGAGGCTCCCTGATTAAAAAGGTTTTTTCCTTCCTTAAAAGTAGTACACAGGCACAATGAGGTCTATTGAGCATAATGCAGTTCCAGAATGGGACCAGACTCGACAACGTGTGGAAAGACACCAATGGTGGGGCTTCAAGTATTGGTGCATAATATGTGTGCACAGCATCGGTCATTGTTTTTCTTTTTCTGCTAATTCATGCTGCTTACTTTGTTGGTTCCAGAAAGGCAGAAATCCCTTTGATTCTCCCCACTCCAATGGCCTATGCAGAGTTAGATGATGAAAGGAAGCCAAGGCCATATGTGATTATCCCAACATCAGTGACACATGTGAAGTCACCTTGCAAGTCTCTTGTGAGGCAGGTGAGCCCCATCTCGTGTGTAGACCCACCTGGGTCTTGGTTGATTTTTTGGGGGATTTTTATTTTCCATCCGTGCCTGCCCCAGTCCCTTTGTGCAGCCTCTCCCCCCCCCCAACAACACCCTTCTTCCCGGCTGCATTCCCCACCGGCCTCGCAGCCCGCCTACCATCCCTGATTGGCCTTCACACTTCCGGCTGCTGGGTCTACGGACCCACGGTGCTCCGTGCTCACTTCTTGTGAGGTAGCGAAGCGGGCGAGACCCATCTCATGTGTAGAACCACCTGGGCCTTGGATGATTATTATTTGTTTTCCCCTCTGTTCCGTGCGCCGGGCCCTTTGTGCAGCCTCTCCCTCCCACAACACCCTTCTTCCCCGCTGTATTCCCCTCCCGCCTCCCACCATCCCCGATTTGTCTTCCCTAATCATCCTGGACCTTCCCAGGGCAGCCCTCTGCCCGGCAGCCCCTGTGGCTAAGGGCCCCAAGGCAAAGGGCAGCTCCCACGTGGCAGCTCCAACCAGTGTCTGCTGTCAGCAGGGGAAGCCAGTTGCCAGCCGTCAACCAGCAGCGACTAAGGAAGGTAGGAGTGCCCATGTTGGGTTTAAACCCTCACTCTACCCTGCAAATCTGTCCATATAGCAGACTCATACTTCAGTGTGTTTTTCTCCTTTTCTTAAAATTACATTGTGAAAGTATTTAAAATTGCCTTCCTTTCCCCACGTTTTTCATGATCTGTGGCTTTGCCTACTAGCAGAGCACTCATCTAGCGAAACTTTCTACCACTATCTATAGAAAAGATTGGGGCTTTTGGTAACCGACTTATAAGTCCATGCGCCAACCTGTTTTTTTGGAATCCAAAAATGTGTCGCAGTTAAGTGTGGGCAAAGAAAGGGGAATAAGCAGCCCCAACCCCTCGAAAAAGCAGTACAAAAAGAAAGCTCCCCGCTTTTAGAAACTGCGCCACATATATTTATGGTGAAAAAAATATATATATATATGTTTTCTTATTAGTGTTTATTGAGTTGCCCTCTGCGATAACACGTGTTTCGGCCTTTCTCAAATCACGGCTAGTATTAACTGATAAGATAAAGCATTAATTCATGATCAAAGGTAATGCATCAATCAACATTGTACAACATTACACAGAACAAGAAGCACAAAACAAGATTGTGATGTGGACCAGGTTTATCGATGATATTTTATTAATTTGGAACAGAACTGAACAGGAACTTACTGACTTCAAGGATCGCCTGAACGAAAATGATGAAGGGATTTTTCTTGCAGGACCATCTAGTAATATCAGTTTAGATTTCCTTGATCTTACAATTTATGTGAAAGAAGAGAAACTGTTCACCAAAACCTTCCGCAAGCCAACAGAGGCGAACTCTACCCTCTATGCCACAAGCTGTCATCAGAAGTCAGTAATCACTAATATTCCAAAAGGAGAATTTGTGAGAGCCTGTAGGAATTGCACCAATAATACTGATTTTCTTCAAGAATGTGAGTTACTTAAATATAGATTCAGTCATAGAGGCTACAACAGAAACTGCATCAAATCTGCCTTTGAGAAAGTGAAGACAATACAAAGAGATGCAACGCTAACTTCTAAGATACAGCAACGTGAAGAACAACAGCATAAAGTTAGCTTTATCACAACCTTTTCACATAACTTTGAAATAAGGAAAATAATGAAGAAAAACTGGCATCTACTCAAATTGGATGAACATCTCGCAGATCTTATTGATGAGGAACCCAAACTAATCTTCAAAAAAGCGAAAACCTTGAAATCAAGCTTAAGCCCATCCCTACTCCCACAAGTATCCATGCCACGACCAATACACTGGTTACCTTGTGCACCAAATAGATTCAAGAAATGTGGATGTTGCAGCATGTGTAAATATGCGCACCCTGACACGAATGCCTTTACGGATGTTAGGGGAACAACCATTCCAATCAAAGACATTATCAACTGCCGAAGTAAATATATTGTATATGTTATAATATGTATTTGCAAACGGATATACATAGGGAGCACCATACGTGAACTTAGATTCAGAATCAGAGAACATTTACATGGAATGGACAAATTGGTTACAACTGTACCGCTGGCCCAACATTGGCATAAAGAACACCAAATGGAAGATAAAACGTATCTGCGATTTATTGGCCTCAAATAGGCCCGTTTGGGAGAAAGAGGAAGAAACAGAGAAGTCCTCCTTCGTCAATTGGAAGCCCGCCTTATTTGCCGATTCAGAGTAACTGAGTTTGGATTGAACCAAGAACACGAGATGAACTACTTTCTTTAAACAATGATGTACAGATCTGTTATCTGTAAATGTTTATGTATTTACTGATTTAAACCACTTATTAACCATGTGATTTGATAGCACGGATGCTGAAATGAAGCATAAATAGGAATTGGACAAATGCTTGAACTCGCCGACATTTGTATACGAGGTCCTTATCCCCACACCATGGGTATTCTTGTGACATGTCAACTTGTGTTTACAATATGTGAGACTTTTTTAGTTTACCAGTCACGATTTATGAATACTATGGCTTCAACGTAGTACTGTCTAGCACACAGTTTACTAATCACTAAATGATACATGTGACATATTTTTGGCAAGTACATGTTTAAGACCTATGGAATATCAATCCTAAAAACTTGAATATAACTAGAAGTTGATTATGGTACGCTGTTTTAGGCTTTAACCAAGAAATAATGTAATTATATTTGTTTAAACTGTCTCTTTACAACCCCCATCCGTATTGGGAATGGGGATCTTGAGCTATTACCATGCATTAAACAGTGCAGGGGATTCATCTCTAAGATGGCGCCCATGTTGATTTAACAACAGGAGGCAACACTTGATTGAAACCAAAGAAGGACTGTTAGTTGCCACGGCAACCTTTACAAACACCATGCAGGGCAGCAAATGCGGTTTTAGACGTCAGAAGATTGTAAGCCAGTTCAAGGTGAGACACCTACCTATCCTAACGTGATACTTAGCTACGAGCTTTATTTGTGCCTTTTTTACAATATCTAATGAAATGGGTTGTCTCGAGGGGGAGGATCCGTGCAGCGATCGTGCGCTCGCGTCCGCGGTCCCTCTGAGTGCCGCGGCGGCCAGACGCGCGTTTGTTGTGCGCCTCCTGTTTCCCCCTGCGCTAACAATTTTTCCAGTTACGATAGTGATTGTGTCCCCAAGTACTAAACAGGGGAAATATTTGGAATTGTGTATTTATTTTCTTCTAACTTTATTCATGAAATTAGTGACATGTTCGAAATCAGCTCTGAGATGCGATATCATACTAAGTGTTCTAACTACATAGGAGAAAGCCTAAACAGTGTGCCCACTGGCAGTTAAGGTTGATCTTAAATATGACTCTCTACAGGGGGATTAAACCCATGATTTTTTCATGTAGCAACACTGACTTGAAAAACCATTTGATATGGACGATAGGTAAGGAATCGCTATTTCCTACTTCATATACTATATGTACGCAATATATGAATATTACATATTTGTACTAACATGATTTTCCGGTTCTGTTTTCACTCTCCACTTTTTATTTATTATTTATTATTATTCATATGTTTTTCTCTTTCTATCTTTATATTTACCTTAAACCTCCTCCCCCTACACCCCTCCTTGTTTGTCTGTGACTTGAAACTTCATTTGTGACAAAAAAAATTTAAATGTATTTTGTTTACTTTTTCTTCTTCACAATGTATGCTAAATGACTGTACAATGTTGATTGATGCATTACCTTTGATCATGAATTAATGCTTTATCTTATCAGTTAATACTAGCCCTGATTTGAAAAAGGCACCTGTGTGCCGAAACACATGTTATCGCAGAGGGCAACTCAATAAACACTAATAAAAAATTAAAAAAATGTTCACCATAAATATATGTGGCGCAGTTTCTAAAAGCGTGGAGCTTTCCTTTTGTTCTACCACTATCTAAGCGCCCGTCGTCTTGTCCAATTGTCAACTTGTCTCGTTTGCTTACACCCTGCCCTGTGTCCTTCCCTAGTGTTCTCCCCTACCCCTTCCCATTCCCTTCCTCTAACTCTCCTCTCCTCTCCCTACCTACCTACTCTATGGTGCTCTCTGTCTCTCCTATTTTTCGAACTGCTTCTCTATCAACTATCCTGCTCTCCTCACTAAATCTGGTAGGAAGAAGTTTAAAAAGGACATCCTGGTCTCCAACCCAGGTATCCCTATCGCTGACACCTATTCCAGTCCCTCCTCTAGTCAAAACTTCACAGACATACTCTTTGCTGTTCCCTCGCCAGACCAATGGACTCTACATATGACCTTTGTGCTCTCTCCCTTCTCTTCCTCTCCCATTAATGGTGGCACCCGGTGGGAGGCCCTACTGGCCTCCTTCCATTCCTCTAAGGTCATCATTAATGTTTACTCGAATGGTACGTCTTGGTCCAAGGCCCCCAAGCCAACCTTTTCCTCTTGGTAGACGCTTCCCACGCCTCATCAATTTCCTTTCACCTCCTTCTGTCCCCCATCTACCCTCCACGGCTTCCTCGCCTCCCCCTACTGTCTCCTCCTTGGCTACCTTGCCCTCTCTTCCTTCATCTTCTGCCCCCCCCCCCTCCCTAGGGCTGCTTCTACACCTCAGCAGGGCGTACCTCTGACTTGTAAACCTCCCCGAAAGGTCTTTCAAGGATGGCAACCTTCTCCATTTTGCCACTCTAAACTCTTGCTCAGCTGCCAAACACTCCTCTGATATCTGCCGCCTCCTGGAGGAACTTGACCTGGATGTCCTCCGTCTCACTGAGACATGGTTCACGGCCAGCTCTGTCACAAGCTTTGACACTCGCCTCCCTGATGGCTACAAGATCCTTTCCGTGCCCAGATCCAACCGTTCGAGGAGGTGTAGCCCTGATCTTCCCCGAGTGGATTTCTGCCTCTGTCGTTCCTACGCAGGCCTACTCCTCTTTCGAATGCCTAATTATCAGGCACTCCCTCTCTCTCTCCTGGCCATTCCCTTACTGTGGCTACCATCTATCGGCCACCTGGTCAGATCTCCTCCTTCCCTCTCTGAGTGGGCAGGCCTCTCCTCTTCCCTTCTGGTCTCAACCACTCAACTCCTCCTTCTTGGTGACTTCATCATCCACCTGGATGCTTCCTGTCTTTCCACTGGACTCTTTCTCACGCTCTATTATCCCTTCTGGCCCGACTCACTCTGCAGGGCACACTCTGGATGTTCTGATCTCTTCAGACCTTCCCCTTTCAATCCCTCTCACCACCCCTCTCTCCTGAAGCGATCACTGACTCCTTTCCCCCCATTCCACTCTCTACCCCTCAGGCCAAGCCAATTCCAGCACTGCCACCCACCTTCTCGGTTATCTGACCCATGAAGCGTGTGTCAGTTGAAGCTTTCGCCGCCACTTCATCACCCCCCCCCCCCCCTCCCTTCTTGGCTGACTCACACCCTGACACAGCCCTTTCAATGCTCCAGTCTGCTATATCTGATACTCTTGATGTTCTTGCCCCCGTCATGAGGATCCTCTTGAAGCCCAAAGCCAAGTGCAACTCTTGTTACGACTCACAACTCGCCACCCTTAAACGCAAGTGCAGGGTGGCTGAGAGGAAATGGCGTGCTTCTGTTAAATCTTCTGACAAACTGGCCTGCCGCCTACTCCAAAGGCAATACCGGCTCCCTGTCCGCACCAAAAACAGCCCACATCCAAGCACGCATCTCTGCAGCACCTAACAACTCAGCTAAAATCTTTAAAATCTACAAGGAGCTGGACAAACCTGCTGCAGTCTCTACCTCTCCTGTCCCCTCACAGAAACTCTGCTCGGCCCTGGCTTCTCATTTCATCTCTAAAACTCAGGACATCGTATCCTCTCTCTTTTCTCTCCCCTCCTCACGCTACTCCCTGCTCTTCCTCTGGCCCTTCCTCGGCCACTTCTCCTCCCTCCTTCTCTGCCATTCCCCTGTTCACCTCAGATGAGGTTTCTAGACAAGTCCGATTTATGAAAGTCTTGCCAAAACAGGTTCACCGCTGTTCCTCCAATACCACCAAGGACCGCATTGACACCCTGGCTCCTGCTCTTGCTGATTTTTGCCACTGGAGTCTTCCCCTGCCCCTTGAAACACTCCCTTGAGCACCACCTTCTTAAGAAACACTCTGCCGACCCTTCCTGCCCGGCAAACTATCGTCCAATCTCCATCACTCCATGAAAAGCTGGCCATCTCTTAGCTTAACCTTCAATCTGAATCTGTTGGTTGTCTCCATGCCCACCAGTCTGGCTTCAGAGCTGCCATAAGCACGGAAACTGCTCTCCAGGACATCCTTGAAGACCTGCTCTCCAACCTAGATTCCAACACCCCCCTTGTCTTCATCTTACTTGATCTCTCTTCTGTCTTTGACACAGTCAGCCATGCCATCCCGCTCAACCGTCTCTGTGATAACCTGGGTATCACTGATCAGGCCCTGGCTTGGCTGACCTTCTCCCTCTCCGATCGACCCACCAAGGTGCAACCTGTGCCCTTCCTGTCCTCTATCTCTACTGCGGTGTTATGATATGATATGATATATGGCATTTGTAAAGCGCCTATACATAGGTGTTTCAAGGCGCGACGAGGCAGGGAGGGGGGGAAACAAGGGGAGACAGACAACGATCCTACTAGGCCAGGTGTCATTCAGATCGCGCAAGTGCAGGGGTGGGGGAGGGGGAAAAGGGGAAGGGGAGGGGGGGGAAGTGCAGTACAAGGTAAGTGGCGTAAAGTAATAAATAAATAGGGCCAGCTGGTGGCAAGTGCAAGGTAAGTGCAGAACAAGTGCTGGAAAAGGGGGGGGGGCTGTAGGGATACAGAGACAGTCCCGCAGTGCAGAGGGGTTCCAGGGCATCAGTGCAAGTGGAGAGTGGCTGGGCCCAGGACCGAGGCCGTTAAGAGTGGTCCAGTTGCAGAATCAGTGCAGTTTCAGTGAAGAATATTAGCTGTTCAGCAGGGGAGAGGGAGAGAGAAAGCAGAGGCAAAGAGGAAGGTTTTGAGGTGCTTCCGGAACCGGAGATGGTTCTCCTCAAGTTTCAAAGAGTCAGGGAGGCTGTTCCAGAGGGAGGCCCCAGCAGAAGAGAGATCTACCACCAACTCGCTGCTTGGAGAAGTGACTAACCCTGAGGTAGTTGGAGGTGGAGGTCCCCTTTCCCCTCGCACTTTTCTCCTTCCCCGTCCCCCCTCCCCTGCACTTGCACGATCTCAATGTCACCTGGCCTAGTAGTATCGTTGTCTCAGTCTTCCCTCGGTTTCCCTCCCTTGCCTCGTCACACCTCGAAACACTTGTGTATAGGCGCATTTTAAATGCCATATCATATATTTCTCTGACAAGTGTTCAGAGGATTCCCCCTGTAGGAAGGATGTATACTGATGTGTTACATGAGTTTCTTATAAAAGCTCACTTCGCAAGAAAGAGACCCAATAGCAGCGCAAGAGAAGATGAATATGAGTTAAATGATTAGACTGCACAGCAGATTTGAGGAACAACATGTGGTATCACACATGAAGGAGGTAGGAAAGAGTACTTCTGAGGAAGATTCATGTTTGTGCTCTCCGACCTTATGCTATGGGGAAGTCCTCCAAGATATTCATAGCTATTGAATAGACAGTTCATTGCTTGACTCACTTTGCACTCTGCCATACGAGAGGTCAATTTCAGGGTCAAATAGCATCTTTGGTATGGGCAACTGAATGGACAGCTCCAGAAGAAGATGATTATGTTCAAGATTTAAAGACAAGAGAGAGACTGCACACTAGAGACCATGTGATAAGATATGAACAGCGTGGCATGAAGGGAGCCGGAATACGATGGGAAATAAATAGAAAGTTCAATCAATTGTCAAGGAAAAACTGATGGAAAAAAATACAAAGAGGCCAGATGCAGATTTGGGGAACAGTACTTTCTCCAGATGGCTGGGAAAAAGGCATAGTCGTACGCAGAGCTGTAGCAGTAACTGGATATCATAAACCAGTTATAGATCGTGTGCAAAAATAATGCAAACCTCTCGGGCCAAGGCTTGCAAAGTTGCTGACATGGGTCGAAGACAAAGGAGGCACGTTGCAGATCGTGCCTCTGGCTAGTGCAGAACTGTGCTTCAGAAACAATGGCACAAGAAAAGTTGGAGAAAATCTGCAGTGAGGTTGAATCTTTGATGTACCAGGAATGAAGGATGGGACAGTAGAGATAATGGAACACTACTGGGCCTGCGGATGCAGAGCATATATGAAACTGCTCAGAAAGGGGAAAACTATGTTCTATAGGGATTGCTCATGTTCCAGCATTGGTGATACCGAAAAGTGATCTGAACATTGGTGAGTTTCCAAAGGCAAATGCTCACATGAGAAAGAAGAGATCTGTTGGTGTCCTTGATCGAATAAGAGGGAGAATTATTTCTCAGCTAAATCAATAGAAGCCTTTGATGCTATTCTGTATTGTTAGGGAGAATTCTCTTATAAGGCTAATTCCCCAAACCTAGTGAGTCCCTCAGCAGCTTTGCTGGATTTTTGGTTTTTTTTTTCTCCTGCTAAGAGTGAGACTCTTTTTCTCCCACTCTTAGGCATGATTTGAGGTATGTCTTTGACTTATTGTGTGCGTATGGGCTATGGGGTCTTTTAGTCCATAGGGTATCATCTGTTTTAGTGTATGTGTTACACAGCACCCTCAGTGCAGTAACACAGGGGTGTCATAGTGACCCTCAAACAGACTCCATACCCTGGGACTGACTACTGTCTCCCAGGGCATGTAAAGACACCATTGGCTTTACTAGTCCAAAATTGTGAACAGAACCAGTACAAACCATCATATTGTGGAAGTACTGGAAGGGGTTAATTAGCTTGCCCCTGGGTCTGTTTCCAAGGGGGGCACTGTCCAGTCCCCCCTTGTCGAGTTTCTGGCTGATGGCACTGGTTACCACGCAAAATATTCCACCAGAATATTTCCTATGGGATTTTCCCATTGATTTTAAACGCACCACTTTTTGGTGCAATGTTAAAGATACCGCCAGTTTATTTATTTAATATAAAATCACTGGTTGGGTCTTTTCGCCAGAACTCTTTTCTAAAATGGTGTCTGTGTCCGTCTCTAACTCCAACCAAGGTCGGGCCCTTTGTTCCACTTTTTGGCGGGCTTCTCAACAGAAGCCCTCCAACTGGTGCCACTCTGTCTGGGTTCCACAGGATGTGTGGGTGGGGGAATTGGCACCCTGGACTGCGTTGACTTAGCAACTCAAGTCGCACTCTGTTCTAATTGGCCCAGTGGTGAGCCACCCGGCTCACCACTTAGCATGTATGAGTGACAGCTAGGCTGTTGAATGGGGGGTTTTCTGCATAAAAGCAGGGCTTTTGGGACTGGAACTTCAGAAGTTGCCACATGACCTAAGAAATCCGAAGAGGGGAGCAGCTGAGCCATCTGCAACGACACCACCGGTGGAGCCCTGCTGCAACAACCTCACCACTTTCCCGACGACAAGAGAAGATCTTTTGCTGAAAGAGTCTTCTCCCTCTGAGCTGGTGGGATCAACCAGTTCGCCATTTCGCCTTCCAGGACGTCTCTTGGTCGAATCGCCCGTGCCAAGCACCCGGCGGCCGGATAGCTAAGCTTCACCACTGTGACCGCGAATAACAGGAACGCACCTTTTAACCGATGAACTCCGCGGCTGGTTTCTTCCCTGGGCAGTGCAACGACTCCAGGTTTCCTCCTCGACGAGATCTTCTCTTCCCCTGGTCGAAACCACGAACTGCACCCGCTGCCAGGAACAACTGCCACCGCTGGAGCTTCCTCAACTTTAAAAGTTACTGTGTTCCACCTAGCCTACCTTTCTACGGTTTGCTAAAGGTGACCCTTAAATCCTTGGCTTTCCAACTGGGTTGGCCCCCAGACCTTCTAACTTTACCTTCTGAATCAACCCAACCTCTTTTGAACATTTTTACAAAGACTTGAATGCATTTCTAAACTGTGTGATCTTGGGCACATTTCGCCTTGCTCCCTTTAACGTGGACCTGGCCTATGAACTTTGGCTTTACAGTAGACTCTGCCTTCACTAACTTGTTTTGGTCTTATAAAAGTGTTGGGAACTGTTTTATTTTCATGACCTGCCTTTTCCTCTCCCTTTAACTTAATTATTGGAGTGGCATCTAAGTTACGCGCTCGCATCTGTTTTTACAAATAGTGGTGTTTTGACTTAGACTTGTCTAATTCTTAAGGGAGGTGTGTATACTTTTCTGATTGTGTTTGAACTTGCTTTGATTTATAGTGCTAGTGTATTTCCTTAAGTGTGTGTTAAATAATTATATACTTTTGATACCAAGCTCTGGTCAGTGTTTGCTTGCTCTACTGTGGTTTTAGCCCTATTATGTATCCTCTGTATACTGCCCTACTCTTCTTGAGAGGAGTCTGACTGCTCAGCCACAGCTACCAGGTAAATCTGGGTGGTAGAGACTGCTACCAATTGGGTTTGCTGCTTACTCCTGTAGTCTTAATCTTCTTGCAGTGGTCCCCAAGGGAACTGCACAAGATTCTGCCTAACATGTATGAGCACCGACTGTTCAGCAAAACTGCTTCGGTCTTTACCGTTATCTTTATGCCTGGAATCCAGACTATGGCAAATGCCAAATGGTTACAGATAACCAGATGCGAGCTCCTGCAGACGATCAACACTACTATAAAGGGATTCAATGCTATCAAGGAAGAACTGAGAGCCATACGACTGATGACTCTTCAGAACAGATATGTCCTGGATATGATTACAGCTATGGATGGAGGGGTCTGTTCCAAAATCGGAGAATCATGTTGCACATTCATACATTCTCATGATGACGAGAATGGCACCTTGACTAAGGCCATAACAATGTTGACAAACTTGCACAACAAGATGGAAGTTCAAGACCTTGCTGATGACAGCTGGTTTGCGTCTATCTTCTCAAGGGTTTCACAATGGATGCCGAATATTTTCAAGTTTCTTGGAGCCCTGTTGGTGATGATCATGTTTGGATTCTGAGTGGTCAGAATAATAATCACACAGTGCAAAAAGACTGCAAAGAAAGCAACAGGAATGAAGATCATGATTGCTGTAGAGTCTGGGTTTGGACCCAAGGAGCTGACAGATGAAGACATCAGAGACTAGTTAAAGCCAGTATTCATTCACCTGAGTGAACAAAGTTCCTGTATCCGAGGAACCACAAGTAGTATGTGGGAAGATGGATCTACTGCAGTCTGAATGGATAATGCAGTCTAATGACTTGGAGTATTGATGAACATGTTAAATCAGCAGGATGCCTAGGGAGTCAAAGATATGGACTCCAAAAAAGCACTTTTTCAGACGAGGCGGTCTAGATGTGAAGAATGATGAGAGTGGTCGTGTTACACTCACCTGGGCTCTGCAGGGACATTGGTGCACGGTTGCAGCCCTCCCTGGAACTAGCTTCCCTTGGTCAGGCTTCTTCCCCTGCTCAGGCTTCTTCCCCTGCTCGTGTGTTGTGGACTGCGCTGGTTGTTGGCACTGCCCCTGTGGAAATATGAGAGGCCGTGAGAATGCTGTGATATGACTGTGGTCCCCCTCAAACCCTTCTCCCCAGAATGTGGTTGAATGCGCCGACTCATTTAGTCTCACCTGTTTAATTTTGATGGCGAGCTCTGCGTCCTGCTTCTCACTGCAGGGGTGCTTTAAATAGCCCGAGTTTCTTCACTGGTCCTTGTGCGTGGCAGCACAGACCGGCTGTGGCTGAACCACTAGTATCCTTTCAATAATGATTATTGTCCGTATCCTTTTGTAATGTCTTTTTGATTATTGTCTGTATCCTTTTGTAATGTCTTTCCTTTTCCCCAATAGGTGATATAAGGTCCCGCGGTAGTTGCGGTGCAAGAAGCGAGCCCCAACGAAAGAAAAGGGAGTTCATGATGTCTCAATAGGTGGTAAGTTTGGTTTTAAGGTCAAGCGTGAGGATTGGTCTAAGCGCGACCTTAGTGATTTTCTAACCTTGTTTTGTCTTTTACTCTTTTAGGGATTGTCTGGCGATGTCGGACTGGAATGCTGTTATCGGAAGATCTGCTGGCGGGTGAAGGATGCCTGGATCCGCGATGATGCTGGCCGAAAGTGGACTCCCGATTAAGTGTTGTGGCTGGGAGCCGGAATCAGCCAAGGATGCGTTCCGACTGCGGTTGCTGTTGGAATCAGGTAAGGATGCGCTCCAACTGCGGTTGCTGCTAGAATCAGGTAAGGATGCGCTCCGACCGCGGTTACTGCTGGAATCAGGTAAGGATTTGCTTCAGGCGACGGTGAGCGTTACGCTGCTATAAGCAGATTAACACAAAGCACTTGCATGCGGGCGGGGGAGGCTTAAATAGCCTGGTCCCAGCCACGCCCATTTGTGCTGACTCATGGCCCCACCCTGCCACTCCTAGAGGATGCTGCATGTCGCTCCGATGGCCATGCCCGGCCTGGAGGCACATGGAGGCCCTGCAGGGGAAAAACAGCACGTGCACCAGAATATAAGTGTGCAGAGCACACTTACTCATGAGCCTGGACCCTTCATGTGATGGAGCTTGTGGTTCTTGCCCTGTGGCCATGACAGGTCGATGAATCGCCCAGAGGGGGTAGTTTAGAGGAGGAGCCAAGTACCTCTACCAGAAGTCCCGCCCCTACCTGCCTATATGTTAGCAGCCGGAAATTGACATGCGCAAAGCCAATAATGATACCTATACTGCGCAAAGTCCTTGAAACAAGGTATCCATTGAGAAAACCTTATATGTATCTGCAGAGAAATGACGGTCTTCTGAAGGAAGTTAGGGAAGAAGTATGAAAATGAATGAAAGAGAAGATTAGTGACGTCATATGAAGCAGAGGTGACGCACCAAGAAGAGATGCCAGTGAAGAAAGAATATAGACCTTATAGAATCTGATGGCAAAGTAGTAAAGTGAGCAACATTTCGGGATTGAAATGAGGATTGCACGTGAGGAGAAGCTCTGAAGAAAATGCAAAGTCATTTTAATCATAAGGCTGGCTACGTAGTGAATAGATTGCAGGCGATACGCCAATGTATTTATATATATATATATATATATATATATATATATATATATATATATATATATATATATATATAGGAATGTACAGAATCTGGATGTTCCACAAAGCACTTTAGCAAACTTGGACACCATGAATGAAAGGGCTGGAAGTGTGGCGCAGCAGAATAAGAATAGCTGACAGCGAAGGAAGATTCAAGACGGCTTGTCTCGCCCAGGGTCAAGAGTCTGGGCCGCTGAGAGCCTAGTTATCTACTCGAGAAGATACATGAATGTGAGAAGCAATCTGAGCTCCTGTTTGAGGTGTAAACAAAACCACTGAGGGTGCCAAGATTTCTTCAAATAATAGTATTAAATACAACAAAGGAGCTCAAAAACACGGTCTCCAGTCAGATGAAAATAGACTTTGGGGCGAGCTACACCGAGACCAGAAGATAAGACCATGCTCACACTCCCTTTTATTCCCAGAGACGAGAGGCTATTGCAAGACAGAGTTCAAAGAATTAATTGAATGGCATACCGCAGGAGTGCTTATGGATGTTGGGCTCATTGGGTGGGGAGGCATGACCAGGCCAACCCCCCCTCCAAACCCCCAGCACCTGGGGTACCAGCTTTAGTGCTGCTAGCGAGTGGAATCTTCCAGAAGGGTACAAGTGTGCCAACCAATTATAGAGTGCCACGTATTAAGGAGCCCTATAGTTTGAGAAGCCAATAGCAGGTTGTGTATTAGTCCGACAGGGAAGATGACTTGCACTTGTGATGGGCTTAGTTGTCCACCTGATCTTCGAGACAATCACAAACCCGCCCATATAGAAAGTATACTTAGATGTTCCCTGTTGATCAACCACAAACCCTAGTAGGTTTTCTTATTTTGCCACGTATCACGTCACTCATAACAAAATTTAAGTATAAAGCAATGTTTTTTATGAAATACTTTTGAGAACTTGTTGAGTAAGCTGTGCAGTGTCCGTTGATGTACCCTGTACTCCGTTTTAAGACTTGTAATTAAAACAGTTTTGATTTTGCCAACTTCCTAAGTCGGTCTGATCATTGATGTATAAGTGAGATCTGCATCTCCATCCATCTCAGATACTGTTGCCTCGTCTTAAAGGATCCACCTCGGGATCAAACGGGTAAACCCTGGGACGGAAAAACGGTCAACGGCGAGTATATTTCACTACGCAGAAGCAATAGAAACAACCAGTGAACCTAAAGGAAACAAGTGGGTTACTGGGTTGCCAAATAAAGTAGATCGCTTCTTGAGAACACAGTGAGAGGGAGACAGTAATGTTACTAAACAAGTGAGTATTTTTAAAGCAAGTTGCCCATGGGTTGTTAAACCCCAAGCTGAAAGAGTGACTTATGTAATAAAGTCCTAGCAAGCAAGTATATCCCAGGTGAAGTTAAGTATCTCCATAACAAAGTTTTGTGTAACAAAGTCCTTGCAGGAGAGTATACCTGGTTAAGATGTATGTTTGTATAATAATTGATGTTTGTAAAATAAAGTCCTTGTAGGAAGGTGCACCAGGTGAAGTGAAAGTTGGGCATTTGTGTGAAAAGGCCTGTCAGGAGACTATCCCAGGTGAACACCAAAAATAGATACCCATTATAAAGAACTTCAAGGAAGGTCATGCTCTTCGACTAATGAACTATTTTGAAATTGTAGAGAGACAAGGAGAGTCCCTAGGAAGATAAATACCCTTGGGGTTTGCTACGTGGTAAAGGTAAAGAGAATGCTTAGGGAAGGGAGATGATACCCTAAAAGAAGAACATACCGATGGGAGAGAGTGATCCTCTTGGAACCGGGGTATCCTTTTGATTTGGTGAAACTGAAGGGCAAAGAATCTGGGAAAGGAAGCTGATCCCAGGAACTGTGAACATTGTTCATTGGAAAGCTTTTTGTTGGATTTGAACTTTTGCATTGAACTTTAACATTTGAGCACTTGGAAAACTCATCAATACCCTTACACCATGGAGTTTATTTACAGTGTAAGTGCCAGAATAGAATTACAGACACAGGACAGATCTTTTGTTTGGACATCTTGACACTGGACAGACACATTAGTTTTGGTTGAGGTAGGGACATTCCTTCTAGATTAGGGATAGTGAGATATTTTCCAACCTTCATTTATGTTATTATAAGTTTTTAACCACAAACATGTCTCCTAGACTAATTTCTGGCTGCCCACAGAAGGGAATTTAAGTTTCGCCTGCTCAGATCTTTACCTTGACTCAGAGCTTTCTGCTTTACAATTGTTTTGATCTGGGTCAGAGAAGAGAGATCAGCGATATTCAAGTTATGGATCACCCAGATGGACAATAGTGTACGACCTTCCCTATACCAGATTTATTTATTGACCTCAGGGTGCCCCCCACTCTCCTTCCATTTCCTCCAGTTCAATTTTCATGTTTCGGTTTTCTGAAAGGCCACGATAAGTCTTCTGAAAATAATAGGCACCCCAAGCTTTCGTTGTTATGCAAAGCTGGCCACTACCAATTCTAGGCGGAACACACAATTCAGTGTTCTTTTGTGTGTACCCTCAATCTGCGAGCAATCTGTGTATCCCCAGATCTCAATCCCATAATGCAGAAGAGTGCCAAGCTTGTCACTATAAATACAGAATCAAACAAGCGGACACCATACAAATAAGAAGAATCTGAGAAGACCTGCTAGTTTGTCTGAGGCTTTGGTGGCGATCATTTCTATTTGCTTTGACCATTTCTCATTTTAAGAGAAAAGCACACCCACTTCGGACTAGCATTCAATCTACCCGATCTTCATCCCTTTAGGAACCATGAGGAACGATTACTGCATTTACCAAACACCATCAATTTAGTTTTTATCATATTCGGCTTAAGGACTTTGGCGCAGAAATACACATCAGAGTAAGTAAGGGTTTGGTGTAGACCACCCAGGGGTCAAGTCTATTAGTAATGCAGTATCATCAGCATATAAAAGTGCCCTGAAACAGTTGTTTTGCAGCATAGGGGGAATTCACCTTTAGGCCTGCATTGGGAGGTTCAAAATCAGAGAGAAATAATATAAATAAAAAAGGAGCTAATGCGCAACATTGCTTAATCCCTTTGTTTGTTAAAAAGTCTTCTGACCTACTGCCAAATCTTGTGGTTCTTACCGTGGTATATGTTTCCGAGCAGCACAGTTGAAGTTTAAGAGCCACTTAGGCATGTTTAATGCGGCTAGTTTACCACATAAATGGCTTTCAGGGACAGAGTCAAAGGCTTTCCCTAAATTGAGAAATGATAAGCTACTTACCATAGTAACTAACATACTCCTATTCCATAGTCCCTTTTCCTCCATAATGGTTGGGCTCCCCTCGCTAGGGACGGGAAACAGAACCTTTTACACCAGGAAAAATTGTCTTCACCTTTAAATTTAGATGGGCGAGGGGGTTTGGCCCTGGGAGCATGTACTCCCCTGACTCCGCCCACCGGCGCCACTCCTCAGTCCCCTTTGATGCGTGAACAATAATAAGATTGCCTAATGATACAGGTTTTATTACGGGGGTGGATGGTGGGACGTAAGGAGGAAGGGCGACTATGGACTCGGAGTACGTTAGTCACTACGGTGAGTAACTTATAATTACTCCTACGTCCCTTCTCCTTTCCTCCCTACTGCATGGGCAATTAAATCTGAATGCAGGGTGGGCATGGCCAAGATGGCAGGCTGAGTGGACGTGCTTTGGAGAAGCTCCGTCCAGCGTGTTGAGTCTTAAGAAGAACCGAGATCAGACACGCTGATAAAAGAACGGTATGCAACGGCAGAGCATCGGGATACGAACTGTATGCGAATAGAGTGACAAGGACGGCGCCGGCGAACGGTAGGAGGAGAGGCAATCCCGCAACAGAGGCCAGTGCGAGACAAAATGGCAGGCAGCGCCGAACAATGGCATAGGGGAGCCGAGGTCCTGAAGCTGGGAGACCGGGTGCAGCGAGGAACAGAAGACCGGGTGAAGAGCCTGAGCAGCGGGAGAAACACTACAAGAAGAGAGGGGTGAGTGGGCTCCCACAGAGAAGTAAGGAGGCTGGAGAGCGGAGCCCAGAGAAGGCAGGAGGCGGTGAGGAGCGGGTGATCCTGCGGCGTTGGGAGTCCAGCAGGTGAGTGCTGGAGCGCGCACTGAATGGTGCAGAGCGGCCGATCAGTGGTGCCTGGGATCGCGCGGTACTCGCCAGCTTGAGACTCGGTGTAGGTCCAGGGGGAGCGGCGGACCAAGCAAGAGGAAGAGAGTCGGCCGGGGAGGAGGACTGGACCGCAGCACACGGGAGGCGACTCCGCATATTAAGACGCATGAAGGAGCCCACAGAGCATACACAAGGAGCACGGCAGAAAGGGAAATCGCTGATGTGCCCTGAGGGAAACAAATATGAGGAGGAGCTGCAGTTCTACGACTTGAAAGGAGAAGTCCTGCAGAGGGCCTTTTCGAGCTCAGCGGTTGGGAATTTAGAAGGGCAAGTTGCTGGACTCCGCTTGGCCCCGAACTGGCAGAGGGAAGCAGGGGAGACTCCAGGAGGCACCGGGGAACAAGAGCCGACTAGGAACAGTGGTAAGGGGTTGACCATCCTAAAGACACTGGCTAGCCCGGAGGGGTGGGGGGGCATTAAAGGAAGTGAAGTGGCACAGAGTAAAACCCCAGCAAGTTGTTAATACTGAGGGGTCCCCCAGGGGATTCGGTGGTGGCAAAGTGACTAAGAGGACGTTAAGTGGCAGAAACGGCCCTATAATATAGCAGTGGAGAGTTCAGCTAGGCCCGAGTGCAGGGTGGCACTGAGTAGACGTGGAGCAGCACTTGGAGAGACGGGGACCAGAGCATCTCCACCCAGGAAGCAGGGGAAGGGGGGGCAAAGAATAAAAAGGTACAGTAACAGCTAAGCCACCTGGGAGGTAAGGCCTCAGGAAAGAGGGAGGCTGCAGGAAGAGCCCACAAAGAGAGTGGAGAGAAGATCTCTGGGGCCCCGAAGATGCACAACTTGGAAACAAGAAGGCTGTGATGCGCAAGGGCGCAACAAAGGGGGAGAAAGCAGAAGAGGCCTAGGGGACCGAGCTACCTCTAGTGAGCCAGTAGAGGAAGGCAAACCGCCCAGGAGGGGGGGACGCAAAGAGCCAGTACAGTCAAAGTAACGCGAGAAGAGGGGGGCCGCAATGGATTAGTGCGAGAAGCGGATGGGACCTAAAAAGAAGAATACAAATCTGGGTGATCAGGAGCAGGAGGTACGCAACAAGGCCCAGATACAAACAGATACATACAAAGCTCCCCTTTGGCAACCCAAAGGGACAAGGTGGAGGCACAATGGCCCTCACCAAGGAAGATCTGTTAGCAGCATTAGCCAAATTAAAAGGGGAACTAACAGACACTGTCAAGGCGGAGGGAGCGAGTATACGGGAACACCTATCACAAGCGATCATGAACAGGAGAGTCATGAACTCACTGGGTGAGCGAGTGATGGCGATGGAAGAGTGCATGGCAGACCTAGATGTGAAAGCTCCTGAATGGACCCACCAAACAGCAGAAATAGAGGAGAGAATGAAGGCGCTGGAAGAAAAGTGTGAGGACCTGGAAAACAGGTCCAGAAGGGACAACATTCGGGTTAAAAACCCGGGAGAAGGAGCTGAGGACCCCGACCTAGAGGCCTGCATACGAGAAATGTTTGAGAGACTGATAGACAGAGAGGTGGCCCAAAATATGGGAACAGAGAGGGTGCACAGAGTGGGGAGCAGGAAGATGGACCCAAGGGCCAGACCACAAGACATTTTAGTTAAAATGCACAACTACAAAGACAAGGCTCAACTGAGGAGGGCTGCCAGATCAAAGGGTAACATTCGAGTGAGAGGACACGAAGTGCAGGTGTATGAAGATCTCTTCCAAATCACACTAGCGAGGACACGCGCCTTCAGGCCGCTAACAGAGGAATTTAACAAGAGGAAACTGAGGTTTAGGTGGTTCTTCCCGACGCGGGTCCAGTTCCGCATGGGCAACGAGGAAAAGATAGCCACCCGGGTTGAGGGTGGACTTAGGGCACTGGGGATAGCCACAAAGGAGACAAGAGGCGATAATTCGGGAGACCTCCAAGAAGCTGCAACAGAGGCAAGACCGGGGTCGCAGGGATGGATATCGAAAAAGACGAGGAAGACCTGAGATCGGACACTAAAAAGGAAGCTGTTGCTTACAAGATAGAGAACTCTAGAACTATACCATAGCCTGATGTTAGGTAAGAAATAAGGGGCGAGGGGAGTAACGGTTGGGGATGTGGGTGATGCCAAGTGCGGTTTACTAAGGGGACCAGGTCATGAACCTGGATGATGATCCAGGGACAGTTATGGGGGGGAAGGATCATATAACCAGACCAAAGGGCGGGAAGAGGCAAGGAGGACTGGGGGGAGGGCTCATCAAAGCTGATGATTCGTTCAGTGCCAGAAGATACAGGAGATAACTCAGCCAGTAAGGGATGTATAGACTAAGGACTTGGAACATGAGGGGGTTGAACAACCCCAGCAAAAGGGTATCAGTCCTGAGAGAGTTGGATAAGGAGGGACCGGAGATGGTATGTCTACAGGAGGCAACATCTACTGAAGGAGTATGAGGGGCGCCCTCGTAGCAGGAACTACACACAACAAAACCATGCTGCAGCAGTATCAAAGCGCACAGGGGTGGCAATCTTAATCCATAAAAACATTAAAATTGAATGGACCAAGGTTAGGAGACACACAGAAGGAAGATATATAATGGTGACAGGGAGAATAAGGGCCAATCGTATACATGGGCATCAGTCTATGCCCCCCAACCAGGGGCCAAAAGCCTTCCTGGAGGGATTCTTGGAAGAATTTAGCACGTTTGGGGAGGGAGAGTTGATCATAGCGGGGGACTTCAACTTGGCTGCCGACCCAGTGTGGGACAGTCCGGGGGGGTGGGGGTGATTAAGGGAACACGCAACAGGGACGATGTCCAGACAGCTTTTGGACAGACTCCAAGAAGAAGGGCTCTGTGATGTGTGGAGGGCAAGGCATCCGTAAGAGGGACTATTCCTACTATTCACATGTCCACAAAATCTACTCTAGAATAGATTATGTGATGGCAACCAGGGGGGTGGTTCAAGCTACCAGTGGTATGCAAATGGGGTACATGACAATTTCGGATCATGCCCCGGTTACACTGGACTATCTGATCAGAGAGCCTGCAGTGAAGCAACAGGTCAAGAATGACATACAGGAATATGAAGAGGGAGGCGGGGAAGGGGGAAGCCCAGGGGAGAGGTGGGACGCGTTTAAACATATGAAAGGATTCTTCATAGGGGTGGCAAAGCAGATGCAGGAAAAGAGGAGGGTGGCCGAGGAGAGGTTAGAGAAAGAAATTTGGGAACTTGAAAAGAGGCATAAGGAGAAGAGTACAAATAAGTGGCTAAAGAACTGGCGCACGCAAGGGGTCGGCTGAGGCAGAAAACGAACAAGGCGGTAGAAAGCACTCTTCTGAGGAACAGACAAAGGTTCTATGAGCAGGGAAACAAAGTGGGGACAATGCTGCTAAGGTGGCTGAGGGCCAGAGAGCAGAAGGCATTTATAGATGCACTGGAGGACCAGGGAGGCAAGCTGCATTGCGAGGGACTTCTATGAGGGGGTCTATACAGGGCGCACCCAGTGGAGGGAGAGAAGCAGGCGGCATACTTGGCGGGAAGTGGAGGGGCGAGGTTAACACCCGAACAGAGGGATCAGCTGGACGAAGCCATAGGATTAGAGGAAGTACAGAAGGCAATAGCTAGATAGAAGGCCAATAAAAGCCTGGGGGAGGATGGGTTAACCTCAGTGTTCCATTCAACATTTAGGGATTCATTGGCCCAAATCCTCACAAATCTATTAAACCACTTTAGAGTCATGGGGGAAATATAACCGAGTCCATGAATATGGCACATATCACTCCAATCCCCAAGGCAGGGATAAAACCCCATGTATGCTCCACGTACAGACCCATAGCGCTCATTAACGTGGACGCGAAGATTTACACGAGGGTGTTAGTGGCAAGGTTGGAAGGGGAAATGCCAGGGATCATAGAGCAGGACCAAACAGGGTTCATACAGGGGCGCAATACGTTCGACAACATAAGGAGGGTCCTCCATATAATAGATAAAGCGGGTGGAGGTGGTACTAGTCCCACATTACTGATGATGCTAGATGCCGAGAAGGCCTTCGATCAGGTCAACTGGGCCTTCGTGAAACAAACGCTGAAGAGGGTGGGAGTAGGACCCACATTTTTGAAAATGATGCAGGCGAACTACCAGTACCCACAAGCCAGGGTAAAAGTCAACAGGCGATTAACAAACCTGTTCTCAATAAGGAGGGGGACAAAGCAGGGATGCCCGTTGTCCCCGCTCCTCTTTGCTCTAGCGATGGAGCCCTTCACGCACTGGATAAGGGGGAATGAGGAGATCCGAGGGGTTAGCTGGGCAGGGACACCATATAAAATAGGGCTGTTTGCGGACAACGTAATCCTAATAATTACAGAGGCGAGGAGATCTTTGCCAGCAATAATGGAAGAGATAAGGTCATACTCTGAGGTTGCTTTAAAGTTAATCTTGGGAAGTCCGAAATCCTAAACTTGTCAGTAGGAGAACCGGAAAAGAGCCAAGTGAGGGGAAATAATCCCTTTCAGTGGGCAACGGGACCGGTCAAATACCTAGGGGTGAACTTAACGGCGTCCATCAAACAGATAGTCCAGTCGCTGCTTAAGCAGTTGAAGGGGGATTTAGCACGATGGAATAAACTACATATATCTTGATGTGGTAGGATAGCAGTGGTTGAGATGAATGTGCTACCTAGGCTGTTATATCTATTTCAGGCGATCCCTCTAGCAGTTCCAGGGAAACTGATGAAGGAGATCCAAGAGTGTATTATGAACTTAATATGGAGCGGGAAGAAACCGAGGGAGGAAAACACTATTCAGGAGCAAGGCACAGGGGGGAGTGTTGTGTCCAAGCATAATCACGTACTACTATGTGGCTCAACTGAGAGCGTTGGTAGAGTGGGGAAGGGTGGAGACCGGGAAGCATTGGGTGGACATGGAACAAGCAGTGGCGGGAGAACACTTATGGGAGCTGGTGGGATGGCAGAAGGGGAACAGCCTGATGGGACTGCTTGAAAACCCAATCACGAGCAACACCTTGAAGATCTGGGAAAATGTGAATGGAAGGCTCCAACTATCACCGTGGCCGTCCCCACATATGCCCGTATTTGGGAACATCGCCTTCCCACCGGGTAAAGAATAAGGCAGGTTTAAGAGGTGGATGGAGGGGGGATTAGGATGATTTAGCAAGCTCTATGAAGGGACACATGTTCCGGGAGTTTGTAGATTGTAAAAGGGAGTTGGGTTCAAGGAAAGAGAATAGGTTTGCATATCAGCAACTGGGGCATTGGGCACGGGCCCCCGTGATAATGGAAGGAGCCACGACGGACCACATAGAATGGGAAAAATTGTTAATGTCCGCAGAGAGCAATAGGGGATTGATATCAGCGATATACAAAATCCTAATGAAAGGGGAGACTGCGGAAAGCAAGGAGGTGAAGGGTAAATGGGAAAGATAAATGGGAGCGCATTTAGTGACAAGGAATAGGATAGAGTGAGGAGGGAATGGTACACCACGTATACTTCGCTGTAACAAAAGGAACTACAATATAAGCTTATAAATCACTGGCACTACACACTAGAGAAACTACATAAAATTATCCCCACTAGGTTGGATCAGTGCTGGAGGGTGTGTGGGGAAAAGGGAACCATGAGGCATATATGGTGGGGATGCCAGCGATTGAAACACTTCTGGCAGGAGGTCAAATCCAAGGTGCGAGAGACGTTGGAAATAAAAGGGGAATTTGAGGGTTCACAGGTAATCCTGGGCACCAAGTTTGACCAGTAACAAAGGATAGAGGGGAAAGCAGGTCGACTGTGGGCTAATTTAATGATGGCCGTGAAAAGGTGCATAGCAAGACAATGGAATCGGAAGGAGGCCCTATCCACTGTACAGTGGTACTGCGCAATTTGGGACACTGTATACGCTGAGAAAATGACAGCAACGATACGAAGGATCGTGAGGACATTCAGTAAAATCTGGTCCCATATAGTCCAATAGGCAATTAGGGACACAATGCACCTATACATCCCGAAGAGGCTACAGGCACTGGGTATCCTGGAGGAAGAAGAGGAAGGAGCTACAATGGGCACAGCAGCAAAGTTTGGCCCTTAGGACTGGTGGGTGGGAGGGGTGTTTCGAGTTATTGGTTATGGACGTTGTTGTTTGAGAAACTGAAGGGAATGCAACAAGATATGTGCAGATAAAGTAAGCTATATGTGTTGTTGAAATGAATTGATAAATAAAGTTTGGTTGAAAATAAAAACTGAATGCAGCCCCAGGGAGTAGAGTTGCCCCTCTTAAGAAAACAGTTCTTCAAAACTGCCTGGCAAAATGCCACGTTCAACTTGGCGCTGGCATCGAAGCATTAGTATTTGCAAAAGGCAGAGGGTGGAAGCCTATGTTGCCGCCTTGCTGATAGGTTTCCAAAGACACGTCCCATGGCAGACTATCGCTGTGGCCTTGGCTCTGATGCTGTGGGTGTGCATGCTTGCTGGCAAAGGCTTGTGCTGCCCTTTGTACGCCTCCTTGATGGCCATAACCATCCACCTTCCTATGGGAGCCTTGGATGCTTGACAACCTGGTTTTGATCCTCCAAATGTGATGAACAAGGCGTTCGATTTACGGAAACTCTTAGTCCAGTCCAGATAAAATCTTAGAGAACACCTGACATCCAGACAGTGGAATACCTTCCGAGTCTCATGCTTTGGGTCGGCAAAGAATGTTGGGAGTACTATCTCCTCGTTTAGGCAAAAGGATGAAACTACCTTAGGAAGAAAGGCAGGGTGTGTTCTAAATATCACCTTATCACAGTGAAATGTTGTATAGGGCTCTGAAGATACAGAGCCTGAATTTCGCTAATATGGCGTGAAAATGTAAGGCTCACCAGCAGTGCATTCTTAATGGTAACCATCCTGATGTCTGCAGACGCCATAGGCTCAAATGGTTTATGCAGCAGTTCTCCAAGCACCACATCAAGGTCCCAGACTGGAATTGGGCGTTTGACAGGCGGAAATAACCTAGTTAGACCCACCAGGTGTCTCTTAACCACCGGATTGGAGGATGAAAGATATCACAGGAGTTCTTGTAGGCCCTGTCAGGAACTCATGGTGACAACAGTAAAGACAGACACAAGTGATTACAGTTCAAGGGTGTTTAATGCAGGGTGGAAAAACGCCCAATTTACGATGGGAACAAGTGTCAACCATAAAATGAAAAATAAGGCAGTCAGAATAAAAAGGCCTATTCTAAGAAACCTATTGTCAAACTTCACAACTAATACAAAAAGGGTGTGGGATAGTGGGATAGTTTTCAATGAAAGAAAGAAGTATTCTCAAGTAATAGGTCAGGATGCAGTGGCTTGGGTTTCCCTTCCCCACGTTTTGGACACAGGGTAAAATAGGAGCTCAAAGTACAGTTTCTGGCTTCTCCAGCACAAGACAACAGTTCTAATGGCAGCTCTCAGGACACACGCTCGAGCTTTTAGCTATCAGGGCCGTTGTTGGTCAAGTCTCGTTTCACTTGAAAGTCTCTTGCCTTCGAGGCCCTGACATGTTCAAATAATAGAACAAAAGTAAATGAAAAGTTTGGTTCCAATGTATGCTGGGTGATGGGTTCATCCCTGGGTCACCCTCTTCTGGGCACTGACCCTTCTTGCATCGTATTCCACAAATCTTAATGTCTTTTTAAACAGTTCCAAACACACAGTTTCCTGGGACTTTAGACTTTTCTTTACATAGTTTTTTTTTTTTTTTATAACACTCCAAACATAATAATTAGGACTTCCGTGTCTATGTCTAACAAGATAACATTACAAGCTATATTCTTCAGTCCCACTCCTCCCGCCCCCCGAACTTGAGCCATAAAGTCCATATCATCAGCTTGTATGTCCTCAGGCGAGTCGGTTGTCCTCCTCTCATCCATATCATCCTCACTTTGATCGGGTTGGGAGGGGAGGGGCATGGTGGCCACCAATTGCCTCCATTCGAGTAGCGGTCCTACCTCCTCCTCCTCCTCACCTCCCCTCCTGACCGCTTCGAACCAAACAGCCGTTTCGGTCCCGGCCCATTTCAAGAGGTCAGCACACCACAACTCCATCCTGGGCCTGTGAGCTGCCTTCCAACACGTTGTAATCCTCCTCTTGGCCAGGATGTATGCTAAATCCTTCATCTTGCTAATGTGCCTCAGGTGACGTGGCCTAGGGAAACCTCCTAGCATGCATGCCCTTGGCCGACTCCACCTCTAGCTTGATACCCTTTCCAGCCAACCGTATTTTCAGTTCATCCCAAAATCTACCCACCTCCGGACAGACCCAGAACATGTGTAACATCCGAGATTCCTGCTCCCCGCACCTGGGGCATCTCTGGATCGCCAGGCCCCCAAACCTCGCAATCTTACTGGGGATCAGATATGCCCAATGTGTGACATATAGTTGGATCTGTTGGAGCCTCGCATTTCGGGACACTTTCTTATGATATCTCTGGGCTCTATCCCATAACCCATCCGTCATAGACTCTCCTACCTCCTCCTCCCATACCTGTCTCAATAGGGACAATTCCTTCCCCACCTTGGACCCCAGTAGCTCGTATATGCGGGTTATCTCGTGCCCACCCTCTGAGACGTCATATCATCTCCAAAGTGGCATCCGGTTGTTCCGTGAGCACCCCCGCCGGCCATATTTCTCGCACCCGCTTAACTAGTCTGGAATGGGTTATATGTTGCCCTTTATGCACCCCAGTATCCTCCATCAATGTTTGGAATTCTAACGCTACTCCTCCTGCCATATATCTCCCAGAGTGGCCAAGCCCACAGGTTCCCAATATCTACGGACCCCTTGTATCAATTGGGGGTGCTCTCTACATAGCGCCGCCAACGGCACCTGCATGGAAAACAGAGCCGGGTATCCCACCACCCACCATGCTCTATGCCACACCTCCCAGCCAAGCAACAGCAGCCGCGCCATCTCGAGCACCCTGCGCCTGGCAGCCACACCACCTCTCTAAGAAAATAGGGAGCCGGGTCCTTACACAACAGCCTAGTTTCCGCTGTTTCTTCCTCAGACAGCCATCTGGCCACGTACTGCAATTGTCCCGCTAGATAATATAACTCAAGATTCGGCAGGTTTATTCCCCTTCTATCACACAAATGAACAAGTTACTTTCTTACCTGGTAACGTTCTTTCGATGGGATGGTCCGACGGCGTATTCCATATCTATGACAGGTAATGTCCACATCTGTGCTGCTTCGGAAAATCTTCGGCGTCTGCGTCGATGCGCCTTCCCCGAGGACCTCATCCAAAGGCCGACGTCACCCGATGTGATAAGTAGGACGCACGACGCCCATAGCCTCAGTTGTAGTTTTTTCCCCCAGAACGTGTGCCACCAGTTTTCTGCCAGTCAGAAACACAAGGCCTTGCGGAACGCAAGCTGCAATCGCAAAAGAAATTCTGCAGCGGGGAAGGTAGGGAGGGAGCGATATGGAAACGTCGGACCATCCCATCGAAAGAACGTTACCAGGTAAGAAAGTAACTTGTTCTTCGAGGTGATTGGGTCCTCCGACGTATTCCATATCTATGACAGACTCCCAAAGCAGTACCAAGCAAGGAGGTGGGAAAAGAATTTAGAACACAAATTTAGCATGCCCAATCAAATTGCGGAACAAAAAGGACTGCCTTGCCAAAGGCCAGATCCTGCCCTCGGATGGAATCAAGGGAGGAGTGCCGTACAAAAGTATGTACTGAAGCCCAGGTGGCTGCATCACAGATGTGACGAATAGGAACACCCCTCTGCAGGGCAGTAGACGCAGCCACTCCCCTGGTAGAATGGGCCCGCAAGCCAGCCGGAGGGTCCTTACCCGCCAAGAGGTAACACTCGGAGATAGCTAAAATAATCCAACAAGACAAAGTCTGTTTCGTCACAGCTTGTCCCAAACCCTTTCCAGCGTAACCAATGAAAAGTTGATCGTCCAGTCTGACCCGGGACATGCACGAAATATAAAAGCTCAACGCTCTCCTAGGATCAAGCCTATGGAGCCTCTCCTCTTCCTTACCAGGATGTGGAGGAGGATAGAACGCTGGAAGAACAACCTTCTAGCTCAAATGAAATTCCGAAACCACCTTCGGAAGAAAAGAAGGACGAACTCCAAGGACAACCCTGTCCTTATGAAACACAGTGAAGGGTGGCTTAACTGAAAGTGCCTGTAACTCACTCACTCTGCGAGCGGAAGTAACCGCAACCAAAAACACAGTTTTCAGAGTTAACAGCCTCAAAGGGCAAGAATGTAAAGGCTCAAACGGAGAACCCATAAGAAACTTAAGAGCAAGGTTCAAATCCCAACTAGGCACCAGAAAAGGTGACGGAGGGAACACATTAGTGAGCCCTTTCAAAAACGGAGAAATTAAAGGAATCTTAAAATAGGAACATTCTTCAGACGAGTGCTTAAATATGGACAGCGCCGCCAGGTAACCTTTAATCGTCCCCCCTTGCAAGCCCCTGTGGGCCAAGGAAAGCAAAAAAGACAGAACCATGGGAATGTCACATTCAAAAGGATCCATATTCTCAACTCTGCACCAGTCGCAGAACTTTCTCCAACGGCAACGGTACAGAGACTTTGTTGCCGGCCGCCTGGCCGAGAGCAACACCTCCATCACGTCTTCAGGGAGGTCCCAATCCTTATTCCTCAACCTTTCAGAAGCCAAGCGTGAAGGTTGAGGGATCTGACCTCTGGATGGAGAACCTGACCCCCCCTCCCGTGAGAGCAGATCGTCTTGGTAGGGAAGAGGACGTGGAGGGCAGATGGACAAGTCGAGAAGGTCCGGGTACCACGTCCTCCGGGCCCACGCCGGAGCAATGAGAATCATCCGGGAACCGAACCTCCGTAACCTCCGCAGTACTTGCGGGATGACGGGGGCTGCAGGAAACGCATACAGCAGCGGGAATGACCGCTCCACCACGAACGTGTCTCCTAAGGCTCCTTTTGGAGGAAATTCCCGCGAGCAACACCTTTCGCACTTCCGGCTGACAGTGGAGGCGAAGAGATCCACTTGAGGGGTCACCCAAAGGCCGAAGATCTCCAGGAGAATCTCCTGAGCCAGCTCCCACTCGTGAGAGATTGTGCTCTGCCTGCTCAGAGCGTCCGCTGTTTCGTTGTCGTCTCCGGCCAGATGAACAGCCGAGATCGAAACTTCCTGTTGGATGGCCCAGAATTCGAGCTGCATCGCCTCCCTGCACAGAGGAAGTGACCCTGCCCCCCCTCTTTTTGTTGAGGTAGTGCATGGCCACCGTGTTGTCCGTTAGAATCAGGACACTCTTTCCTCGCACAGTCGGCAGAAAAGCCTTCAGGGCAAGCCCGATGGCCCTCAGCTCCAACAGATTGATATGGAGTCTGGACTCCGACGGAGACCAACGACCGCTGACCGTCAACCCGTTGGCATGAGCTCCCCATCCCGTGAGGGATGCGTCCGTCACAATCGTCACCTCCGGCCAGGGCAGCCAAAATGGGGCCCTCTTCATCAGATTGCCTTTGACAGCCCACCACAGAAGGTCCTGGGCGACCGAGGGCGGCACCTGAACAGGGTCCGACAGCCTGCCGGCGGACTGAGACCACTGGAGCTTGAGTGCCCACTGCAAAGATCTCATCTGCAGACGAGCCTATGGCACAAGAAGAATGCAGGATGCCATGAGGCCGAGCAATCTCAAGAACTCGGACGCTGGGAGATTCTGGTCAAGTTGAAACTTGTGCACCATCTGCTGAATGTGACGAGCCCTCACCTGGGGAGGAAAACACTGCCCCAGGGATGTGTCGAGCACTGCTCCGATGTACTGGAGCCGCTGTGTTGGTGTCAAATGGGACTTCTTTAAATTGAGGGAGAAGCCCAGCTTGTGAAGGGAGTGGCAGGTGACGGACAGATGATCCAGGACTTGCTCGGGAGAGCTCCCCCTGATCAACCAATCGTCCAGGTAGGGGTAGACGTGAATCCCCTCTTTCCTGAGATGCGCTGCCACCACCACCATGAGCTTGGTGAAAACCCTCAGGGCGGAGGTCAATCCGAACGGCAGGACCCGAAACTGAAAGTGCGCGTCGCCAACCGCGAACCTCAGGTACTTCTTGTGCTTGGGATGGATCGACACATGGAAGTAAGCGTCCTTGAGGTCGAGAGACACCAACCAGTCCTGAAGCTGAAGGGCCTGGAGGACTTGAGAGAGAGTAACCATCTTGAACCTGTCCTTCCTGAGGAGTTTGTTCAAACCGCGCAAGTCCATGATGGGTCTCAATCCCCCGTCTTTCTTCGAAATCAAAAAATAAGGGGAATACCATCCCTTGTTCCTCTCTGCTACAGGCACCAGTTCTATGGCGCCTTTCTCCAGCAGGGCTTGAATTTCCCACGCAAGGAGCGGATCCGGACTCTTCAGAGAGAGGTTCCCAGGTGGATTGTCGTGAGGCCTCTGCCGAAAGGGAAGACAGTAGCCGTGGGTTATGATCTCCAGAACCCACACATCTGAAGTAATGGCTTGCCACTCTACAAGATGCTGCGCCAGCCTTCCCCCAACCGGCGAACCATGGGACCTGGCCTCATGACTGAGTGGTAGCGGCTGCGGCGTTGCCTGAGGGCAAAGAGGCAACTGCCCGAGCGGCCTTGGCACCTCGAGTACCATGTTTTCCACATCTGGCACTCTTACGGTGGCCTCTTTGACTGCCAGCTCCTCTCGCTTTACTGAAGGACGAGTAATAGTGAAAGGAACCTCTCCTCCATTGCTGTCCCCTAGGTCGAAAAGGCGGAGGTTGTCGAACTGCAGCGCCCAACGACTTCACTGCAGCTTTGGAGGTCTGCAACCTCTCAAGGCTCTCGTCAGCCTTGCTGCCAAAAAGATGTTCACCGTCAAAGGGCATGTTGAGGAGCCAGGACTGCACATCAGGAGCGAACCCAGACTTCCACAACCACGCAAACCTGCGTATTATGGTGCTCGCCGCCATGGACCGGCTGACACAATCTGCCATGTCCAAACCCGACTGAACAGCCTCACACATGGCATCCTTGCCATCCTGAACCATAGCAAGGAAAACATGCCGTTCGTCCCCTTCGGGAATATGTTCAGCCACTAATGCAACACAGTTCCACAGAGTATGGCACATATGGAGTTGGCCGCCTGAAGCGCCATACCCCCTGAAGAAAACACTTTCTTCGCCCAGCCGTCAAAATGTTTGTCGTCTCTATCCGGAGGGATGGTAGGATACGACGCCTGCTTTGCTGGTGCCGTAGCCGCCTGCACCACCAAACTCTCCGGAGTGGGGTGCCTGGACAAGTAGCAGGGGTCGCTACTGGCTGGACGGTATTTTCGTGACAAAGACTTGCCCACTGCCGGGAGACTCTCCAGAGGAGTCCAAGCCGCTGCCACCCTTCTCTGCAGAGGCATATGAAATGGCAATACCGGGTCAGTGGGGGGACCAAGATCAAGGATGTCCGTGAGATCATCCTGAACGAACTCCCCTAGGGGAGCCGACCAACCCAAGTACTCGGTGACCCGAGACATAAGGCGCTGATATGAAGAATCGGCATGAGTGCCTGGCCCACAAAACTCCACCTCTGGAGAGCTGTCCAGTCCACTGGCATCATGCAGTGACTGCCTCAGGTCATCAAACTGACTATGGCCCGAGAGAAGCTCATCTGGTACCGTCACCGAAACCAAGCCGTCATCAGAGCCTTCATCACCCTCTGAAATGTACTCCAGTCGGTGAGAGGAAGACCCCTGGGGACCAAAGCTGTGCCTGACCTTAGCCAGAGCCTTTCTAGGGGCTAACCCTGTGCCATGGGGCCCCTCCGACACCACTGCCTCGAAAGGCATTGAGGGTGCCGAACGAGTCGGCATCGAGAGAATCGCCGTCTAGCGAATCGGCATCGTCAGCTGCAGCGCCGCCAGCATCGACGGCGTCGACACAGGCCTCGAAGCCAGAGCTCTGAGCGTGTCTCTCGACGACCTAGGTGCCGACAGCGTCGACGACCCCCTCGGAGCCAGAGCCTCGAGAGAAACCGTCGACGACCTCAGCGCCACAGGAATCGACGTCTTCTTCGAAGACGGCACAGGATCACACGGTCTCGAGCGCGTCGAGGACCGGGACCTGGAACGGGCATGGCGAGAACAGCTACCCTTGTCCGAGCGGGACCTTTCCCGCGAGCCGTGCCGACCACCCGAGCCTGAAGGCGTACGAGCGGTGTCTCTCGACCGGTGCCGACCGACCCCACTCAGAGGCGCGGACGGACCGGTGCCCTGCTATTCAAGAATCGCTAACATCTGCTTCCTGAAGGAAGCCCATTCCTCCGGTGTCGCTTGCATGGTGGGATAAGCGACCCGCCGACGGGCGGAGTCCTCAGAAGAGGACGGGGAAGGCGACCGATGCCGGCGCTTCTGGGAATGCCTCGAAGAGGCGGAGGAGTGGCGAGACAGACTCCTAGAAGGAGACCCACTGGACTTCCAATGATGACGCGGAGAGTCGCCTCTCGAGTCATCCATCGAAAGCCCCATAGACCTCTACTTCCGGGGCTTAGACACCCGACCTACCGACAGCTTCTTCTTGCATTCCTGCAAGGGCGTGAACGTGAGCGACTGGCAGCCGACACAGTCGTCCGTATCGTGGGCCTCCCCGAGGCACCAGAGACAGGAGTCGTGCGAGTCCGTGACAGACATCTTGGACCCACAGTCCCCGCATTTCTTGAAGCCCGGACACGGACGAAGTAGACATCGCCACGAACAGGTCTTCACAAAAACCGAACAGGTTCAAGGAACCGAGAAGAAAACAGCAAGCTCCAAAGAGTCGAGGCGTGCCGAGATTCACGAAGCAAACACGTTAGCGGAAAAAACAGAACTGAGGCTATGGGCGTCGTGCGTCCTACTTATCACATCGGGTGACGTCGGCGGAAGTCCTCGGGGACGGCGCATCGACGTCATTGACGCAGGACGCAGACGCCGAAGATTTTCCGAAGCAGCACGGCTTATTACATGTCATAGATATGGAATACGTCGGAGGACCCAATCCCCTCGAATCTGCAGTTTCCAAAGAGCCACCCTATTCCTGGAATTATGCCATAAGAAGCCCCTGCACAAGCTGTGGAGGCTGGCAAAGTAACGCCTGGGGATCACATGCGGGAAGTTTACAAAAAAATGTAACAGTCTGGGCAGGACTACCATCTTGATTAGAGCCGCCCTCCCCATCATGGCCAGGGGCAATCTGGACCAAAAACCCATGCTATTCTTGATACTTTCCACTGCCTTCACCGTGTTGCGTTTATGTTCTTCTCCTTTCGAATGGTATATGTCGATTCCAAGACATCTGAACGACTTGGTTTGCCAGGGTATTGGCAGTACCGGCAATCCCCCTGGCAGGACTAATCTGTATCTCCCTAACATGCTAGATTTCTTGAGGTTTATCGCTATGCCAAAGAAGGCGGCATATCGTTCCATCACCTCTAGGATGTATTGTGTATTCTCTTCAGGGAAACGCAGGTACAAGAGTATATCGTCAGCGTATAATGAAATGATATGTGGACCGCCTGCGGTACATATCCCGATTTCTCCATATTGTTGTCTAAGACAGACAGCCAGCGGCTCCAACGCTAATATGTATAACATGGGTGACCAGGGGCAGCCCTGTCTGGTGCCCTTGCTAAGTTGCCATTTGTCTGAGATCGTGACACCTGTTTTGACCCTGGCAATTGGGGAACTATACACCATTTTAACCCACCTACAAAACCTGGGCCCATTCTGAAAGCCTCTAGAGTCGCCAACAGCCATGGCCATCTTACTGAGTCGAAAACCTTGACCGCGTCAAGCGAGGCGATCGCCAACTCACCAGGGTCTTCCTCTGTCTGATTGATAATGTGATGCAGTCTCCTATGGTTATCAGTTCTATTCCTGCCAGGGACATAGCCTGTTTGGTCAGGGTGTATCCGTTTGCTAATGACGCGCTTAAGCCTGTTTGCCAGCACTGCCGTGAGGATTTTGCTGTCTTGATTAAGCATCGACAGGGGTCGGTAAGACCCACAGTCTGTGCGCAGCTTACCCGGCTTTAAGAGCGGAATAATTACCGCCTCACGTAAGGAATCTGGCAACCTGCCCTGTTCATGCGACTTATTAAACATAGCCGGCAACGGGGGTAGCAGTTCCTGTTTGTAGGTTTTGTAAAATTCGCTCGGGAGCCCGTCTGACCCTGGAGCCTTACAAGTGGGCAGGTGTCGAATCACTAGCTCAAGCTCTTCTATCGTGATTGGGGCGTCCAGGTCTGCCCGTTCCAGGTTGTCCAAGGTGGGCAGGTCCATGTCCTCTATCGCGTCCTGGATTTCTTGGTCCCTGGCTCCGCCTGGGTCCTCATAGAGCCGTTTGTAGTATGTATCTAAGGAACTCATCATTCACTCCCTCCCTCCTGGGTGTCCAGGATTCGACCTCCCTCCCCTCTGATTTCCCTGATCGCGGCCCTTGGTGCCTCTCTCTTATATAGCCATGCCAGCAACCTTCCAGGTTTGTCCCCCCCCGGCATGCTGCTTCTCCACATATTTCCTATTGCTTAGTTTACATAGCCTATCCCAGTGTTCACAACTAGCATGTTGAAGTGGTCTCATCCTAGTCCCATCTCCTCAGAGGTGCCTCCCCTGCGCATAATGTCTTCCAGCTCTTCCTACGTTCCCTGCAGCTCTCGTTCTATATCCCCTTGGAGCCCTCTGGATTTTGACATAGCCACCCCCCCCGCACCACCACTTTGAATGCCTCCCACACCGTACCCATCGATCTGACACTACCAGTATTAATCTCAAAGTACTCTGATCTCCTCTCTTAAATCCTCCCGGAATCCAGAATCCTGCAGAGCCTCAACTCTGAGCCTCCATGTCGGAATCTGCGCTCTAAGGGGTTGGTGTTGCTACTCTAGGACCAAAGGGGAGTGGTCTGAGAGCACTCTAGCCTTATATTCTGCACCCATCATCCCGCTTACTAAATCAGCAGCAACAAACACATAGTCCAATCTCGTGTGCAAGTCATGTGGTGCCGCATAGTGCGAGTATTGTCTATCTACTGGGTGCAATTGCCTCCAGACATCCACAAGATCAAAGTCTCTCAGGAGAGCCATTAGCACCTTTGCAGCCGGGGTGGGCTTGTCTAGCTTTTTGTCTGATCTGTCCAGTTTAGGATTCAGTAAACAGTTAAAGTCTCCTCCCCATAGGAGCCCGCCACCCAGAAAGGGGCTAATCTTACCATACAGGGTTCGAAAGTAGGCCACCGTATCCTGATTGGGGGCATTTAAGTTTTCAATACTCACTTCCCGGTTTTCCAGCATCTCCCTCATAACAATCAGTCTACCTTCTGGGTCTCCCGTGGACTGAAGCAACTGGAATGGCACATGGGGTGCTATCCAGGTGATGACTCCTTGTGCGTAAGCCGAATATGTGGCCCCCGCTATACTCCCCCTCCACTTCCTCTTTACCACCTCCAGTTTCTCTCTGGTGAGGTGGGTCTCCTGCAATAATGCTATGTCCGCCCTCATCCTTTTCAAATACATCATAACTTTATTGCGCTTGAGGCAACTATTGAGGCCCCTAACCTTCCAGGTAACGATTCTAAGGCACCCCGAGGCCATGTGTACAATATCCTGCCCTCCCTCTTCGCCCTCCCTCCCGCCTGTTTAGATTCCCATATTGGCCCATTACCCACCCACTCACAACAAACTTAACCTCCCCCCTTTTCCAAACAATAAACCCCAACACCCCCCCCCCTTTCCCTCCCCCATTCCCCTAGCCCCCCAACCCCAACAAATGCCCAGCTCCACCCCTGGATCTCAGGCGACCCCGCTTCTGGTTCTGCCTCGGTGTGTCGAGGGAAGAAACCTGGCAGGGTGTCACCGGACTACCGGTGACCTAACTAAACTCTAAGTGGGGGTATGAGGACTAGCTCTGCGAGGCTCCCTAACTAGCTAAAAGTCTCGGTGCTCACGGATCACGTCTCATTCCAGCCTAATCATGCCGGCCCATACGCTGCATTAATTACAATAATCAAGTCCCATGATCTTGAGCCGCGACACCCTCTGGTGCCCCCTCTATGGATTACTTATCTCCTCCTTCTCCCATCTGGTTGCCCGACTACTGGGGGGCAGCTTTGCGTGTCAAGCCACCTCATAGCTTCTTCCAGGGTTTCAAAAAACAAGGTCCTGTCTTTGAGAAACACCTTCAGTTTAGCTGGGTAGAGCAGCATGTACCTGTAGCCTGCTTCATGCAATCCTCTTAACAGTCCCAAAGTTCATGCGGCTACGCTGTACCATCAGGGTGTAATCCGGGTATGCAGTTATATTTGCTGTCCCTCTCTGTATTGTTCCGCCCTTTCATTAGTGTTCAAGGATTCTTTCTCAGTCTCGATAGTTGAGGATCTTAGCGATCACCGGCCTAGGGGGATTGCCCGGTGGTGGTCTCCTCATGAGAGCCCTGTGCGCCCTTTCCATCGCGAACCCCTGGGACAAGACTCCTCCAGTTATCTCCTCTGCAGCAGCATTGATTCCACAAACTCTGTAGGGTTGGATCCCTCGGCTCCCTCCGGCAGACCAACGATACAGATGTTATTCCTTCGGGCACGTCCCAACGCCTCCTCCGACCCTGCATTCCAGATGGCCCACGCGTTGCACTAGGGCATGGAAGTCTGCTTTATGTGTTGCACAGTCCGCTGTGTTCGGGTCCACCTCCTTTTCCAGATTTTCTGTGCGTTCTGCCAGAGACCTGACATCTTGTCAGAGAAGGTTCACTTCCTCCTGCACTGCCCCTACTTTCAGCTCCAGTGCCGCTTTCAATTCAGTCATAGCCAGACCCAGTTTGGTCTCCGAGGCTACTTTCAGATCTGCAATAGCCGCCAGGACCTCCTGGTTGGTGCCCATGGTGGCTGCGTTCCCGGCAGGGGTTTTCTCCTTGCTCTGGGGCCCGGCGGTGTCCTGGTGTACTCTTCCAGCGTGGGCTGCTTACTCTTCGTCCTTAGTGGTTTGCTGGACATGGCGTTGTGCCTAGGAATTGTGACCAAACCTCCTCTCTCACCAGTCCCCACAAGATAAAACTGGTGTTAGCGCTGGGGCCCAGGTGGGCCGCGCAAGGGGTGTCTGGGAGCCAATGCTTAGCTGCCGGAGTGAGTTGTGACCTCCCATGTAATAATGTTGCTTCACTCTGCACTCGCTAGCATGCGCTCACACTGTGAGCCAGCCGGACCAGGCTCCGTTTCTCCCATTGGCTACTGGCTCAAGCTAGTCCACCAGCTCGTCCCCTACAATTCCCATACATTCCTCTCATCCCGCACGCTGCCCCTCCACCAGGGCGTTGGGTATCTGCAGCAGTTTGAGGTTCTTGGTCTCGAGAGTCAGGCCATGCCTATGGTCCCCGCAGCATCCATCTTCATCCTGGGCCTACCGCCTACTGGGCACGTCAGCTGGCCAGTTTGCTCTCCCCTCTCTACCATGTAGTGGGGGAGCATGCACTTTATTGTAATGCCACCAGAGCAGCTCGAGCGAGGGAGCGCCAACAGCTCACAGTCCCAACCAGCCATTTCCCTGACCCGCCAGATGCAGTCTGCAGAAGCCTGCCAGTCCGCTCTCTCCCTCCTTCTCTTTTATTAGGGCAGTGTTAGGGTGCTAGCAGTGTTTCTGCATATGGATCAGTGCAGTTCCATTCTTAACGGATGATGTGTGGAGGGAGTTATTATAATGTAGAATGCCGTTTTATTCATTTTGAAGCATTCTGCTTGTATGGTCCTGGAGCCGGAGCTGATATTCGTTACAGATTGTAGCGAAACCCGGGAGCTTCTTACCTCGCCTCTGGGCCGCCACCTAACACCCGCATCTACGGCTGAGGGGCTTATATGCGGCACAGCGATTCCAACGCTGCAGTCCCCGGCTTCCAGAGCCCGCGCGGGACTAGCGTTCACCGCTCGCCCCCACTAACCACCGAAAGTATGGGGCGCTTCGTTTATTCGGCCGCGAGGTCCTCCTCGCCTGCCAGCTCGGGCTTGTCCTAGCGCCGGCCACCCACCGTCTCGGGCGGTCTTCCGAGCACGTACTGGGCAATTGGGGCCAACGGGAAAGCGTCGATGGCACCTCAGAGGCGCACGGTTGCCTCACACCGCCCGCCCTGCGGCCGTTCACACACGGGCGCCTTCGCCGATCTGCGTGTTTTTCCTCCTTTGTCCGGCACGGCCGCCATTTTGCTTCCTCGAGTCTACGACTCCGGGGACTTCCCTCACTTCTATCCGCCGTTCCCTGGATTGTATGGGATCCAGCTTTTCAGCAACTGCTCTTCATCTGTTCATAGGCAGATGCCTATGTTTCTGGCTCCGTAAGGCTACTGCAACAGCACTTTTTCTCAGGATGAATGCAGGATCTCCAGGAGCTCTTTCAAGAGCACGTCTTCTCACATGGCCTTCAAGCCAGGCCCCCCCTTTTCTTGACATAGTTAGTTTAAACATGGTTCAAACTTGCCACTCCTGCGATTCTTTATCAACACAACCCGGTTCTTATCGTTTTCCCTTTTGACTCACCAGCTGTGATGAACCGCTTGGCTTTTCTTCTTCATTGGAGTCAAGGCCGGTACTACGGTCGCGGGAGATTCCCTCGTTCCTGCTCATCTGCATAGGCTTGCCCTGTGTACCGTTGACATCTGCTACAAGACACTTGTACTATTGTCCACGGTCTTGAGCTCTCTTCCACGAAGCCGGTCTGAGATGAAAAGGGCAACGTCACTTCTCTCCTCGCCAGCCTATCGATTCCGCTGCCTTTCTCCTTCGCTTGAACTGCCGTGCCTGATTAGCCGTCTCGTCGTGCTGTCTGCCATGCTCGTTCTGTGCTCTCTGGCCCCATCCTTTATCCCTGTGGGGAAGGGAAAAGGCTGTCAGAGGTGTGTGTGTGATACTTATCAATTGCCTGACTTTGCCTGACCGTTGTATTGGGACATGTCAGGTAAACAACTCTGGTGTTAGTCTGTTGTCCTTTGTGTTGTGCAAAAGTGTTTGTGTTGGAAAGGGGGTCGGGGGTGTCAGGGGAGTGGTTTAGGATGTCCTACGTGAGGAGGGGAAAAAGGTGTCAAAGGAAGGGGGAGACCGCATTTCACCCATTGGTGTCCAACTCCCACTCCCCGAGGACCCTCCCCAATTCAGGTGATCCTCCCTCACTGGTCGACCCCCAGGAATTGGAACCGATAATTATGGCCGTGTCCTGGCCACCTGGATGACAGATCCCCGGGGACTATCTACGGATACACCTTCAGCTTTCTCACAGCCCCTATGGCCGCTAGATACGTACGGCATGTTATGTTAGCGAAATTTATGGAGCGCACGCACGCTGAAAGGCATCATGGCGCTAAGAGAACATAGGAGAATTTAATAAGGTACAAATAGGGTGCTCTCTAGAATAGCACAGTTTTTTATTTCCACCAGAAGGCAAGGTGATCAATAGTCCTCTGTAGGTCAAGAGGGAGTTCATTCCAGGCCTTAGCAGCTACAATGGAAAAGGCACGGCCACCAATGCGTGCATACCTAAAGCGGGGAACGACTATCAAGAGAACAGAGTGAGAGCGAAGAGCGCGAGTGGGAATATAGCACACATTTTTTGCCTGCAGATACTCTGCTCCATTACTGTAAGAGGCCCGATGTACCATACACATGGATTTGAATGAAATCCGAGTCGACACAGGGAGCCAGTGATGTTGTCTCAACAGAGGAGACGCATGTACCAAACGGGGGGTGAAGAATAGATCTTGCTGCTGCATTTTGGAGGAGTTGAAGCCGCCTAAGCAGGTACAGGGGCTGTCCTAGATAAAGTGAGTTGCAATAATCAATGCCACTTAGGACCAGGGCAGCTACCACTGGAGCTTGGGAGGCAATGGGAATTAAAGGAAGAACTCTCCTCAAGACCCGGAGTTTGAAGTGAGCGGTCTTACAGACGGCTGCTACCTGCTCATCCATGGTCAGGGAGGCAGCAATTTCTATCCCACGGTTTCTAACTGACACGACAGGCATATGGAGTGGGCCAAGGGAGGGGGGCCAGAAGTCATTGGTCCAGAACTGGAGGGGGGGGGGGGAGTAGTACCTACCACTAGTACCTCAGTTTTGCTGGCGTCTAACTTGAGCCAGTTTGAGGTCATCCAACCCCCCAGTTCCTCCAGGCACTTTCTCAGACGTGCTGTTGCGTCAGACAGTGATCCAGACGAACCAAGATCTTTGTGTTGTCCGCTTAAGAGTAAAAACGGAACCTGGGAGACTGAAGGAGGACCAGCAGAAGTCTAATATAGACATTCAATAAAATGGGAGATAATGCAACCCCACATTAAAGAGGAACAGGAGGCGACCGGAAGGGCGGGGGAGCTACCGATTGTCAACCGTCTACCAGAAAGGCCGCGAACCAGTCAAGAACCTGGCCAGACAGACCAGCAGCAGATAGTTGTGAGACTGGGAGGCATGCGTCTACCTGGACCCCTGAATGAACCAGATACGCTGAGAAAGATAGAACATCGTCCAGCGAGCATGTTAGTGGATCAATCTTCTTTGTTTCTGCCCAGTGACAAAACCTGGTCCACTTACTCCTGTATGGACTCCTGGTGGAGTAACTTCTGGCCCCTTGAATGATAGCCAGGTTATCTCGCTACAGGTGCAGATGTTTCAGTGCAACCTGTTCAGGAACCAAGCTGCGAGGACTAACTTCTGTAGAGCAGAGTGAACCACTGTGCCCCCCTGCTGGGACAGTAAGTGGGATGGGCCCAATGGGAGGTGTACCGGGGCTGATCAGTCAGCCGGAGGAGCTCCGAGAACCGGGGTCTTGTGGGACACCATGACGCTATGAGTCGAAGGTTCTGAGACTCTGTGACCCTGCAGATGACCTTGTGAACCAGAGGAGTAGGGGGGAGAAGCATACGCGTTCATGTTGTTCCATAGGATCTTTAATGCGTCGCCCAACGAGCCCCTAACCTTCCCCAGCCACAAGGCTAACTGTGGGCATCTCTTGTTGGCCCTGGTGGCAAAGAGGTCCACCTGAGGGTTGCCCCACCTGGTGAAGATCCCCTCGAGGACTTTCATTCAACTGCCACTCGTAATTATCCAACCCAGTGCCCACTTCCAAATGTCGATCGAAAGCCTGCAGAGAGGCAGGGACCTGGTACCGCCCTGCTTGTTGATGTAATACATGCAGGTGGAGCTGTCTGTTTGGATGCAGACCGATTTGCTGATGATCATAGGGAGAAAGGCCTTGAGAGCAAGCCAGATGGCCAACATCTCAAGCCAGTTGATGTGCTCCAGCTGGCTCCTGATGAGCCCAGACTCCATGGACGCAGTGGCTGTCCAGGGTCCCCCCCCCCCCATCTCTCTAGGGACGAGTCTGTCGTAATGGTGATCTGTGGTAACGACTGCCGGAATGGCCTGCCTACCAGTAGGTTGGTGTCTGCACCCCACCAGACTAGGTCTTGGTGGAGATGCTATGGTATGCTTACTGGATCCGGCAGAGACCCTTGTCCTGATTCCAGGAAGCTGACAAATGAAGCTGCAGCCTCCTCCTCCTAGGTCTCGTATGCATAACAGCGAGGAGACATGCCGCCATTATTCCCAGGAGGTGTTGGTACCACCAGACTGAGGTTACTGCTCTGCCAAGAAACTGCCTTGTCGCCTTTTTGATTGTGGCGATTTTGTCAGTTGAGGGCAAGATCCTCTCGGCCCTTGTAACCCTTATGATAGATTTATTGATTATATATTATGCGCTTATGCATCAAGTGTTTCAAAGATCAAGAAATGTCAAGTGTGAGTGGGCAGTAGCTGTGACTTTGAGATTGATAGAAAATCCCAGATTGTATAGGGTATGCATGAAAGTAGAAGCCGTCTGATTTACTTCCTCCGGGGACCCCGCCCTGACTAGCCAGTCGTCAAGGTATGGATAAATGTGGTGGCCTTGAGCCCTGACTAGAGCTGCCACTGCGTTCATTAGCCTTGTAAAGACCCTTGAGCCTGAATTGAGTCCGAACGGTAGAACTCTGTATTGAAAGTGAAAACCAATGATCTTGAACCTCAGGAAGGACTGATGGGGTTCACAAATCGGGACGTGCAGGTAAGCATCCTTCAGATCCAAGGAGCAAATCCAGTCTCCCCCACACAAAGTCTCGGCAATGAAGGCTGGGGTAACCATCTTGAACATTTGGAGGGGAAGGGAAAGGTTCAAGGAAGAAAGGTCCAACACAACTCAGGCCAGCCTGGTTCTTTTTGTGTATGGCGAATATCCGGGAATAGAAGCCCATGCCTCACTGAGAAGCTGGGACTTCCTCAACCTCATAGCTCTCTACGAGTGAGCTGAATTCCGCCAACAGAGTTGCTGTTCCAATCTGCGGAAGCAGAGGGGATGAAGGAGGAAACTGAGGAATTGGTAGCCAGAAGCCCGTGGACACAACTGAGAGGATCCACGAGTCCGCAAACCCTGGTCGCCGAGAGTGTACGTGTAGGAAAGGCCTTCCGCCCACCAGAGACTTGTGGATCAGGATGGACCCATCAAAACTTCTTTGCCTCTGAGGCGGGTGCTGAGGAGGGGGCACTGGAAAATGTCCTTGTTAGCCGCCTTGTGCTGCTTGTGTGTCTACTGGCTTGGAGACCCATCATGTTGCCTTGACGGTCTCTCCTGAAAGCCCCTAAAGCCTCCAAAGTACCGGCCCTTGTCCGAGCACTGGTGAGCCTGGCTGTAGGTCTTGGGTGTGGATTTTGTTAAGATAGACAAGGATTTGACTGTCTGGGAGCTATTCTTTTTCTTGTCTAGTTCCACGTCTGTTGTCGAGTGGAATAGGTCGCCCCCCTCAAACGGCAGGTCGAGGATGCGGTCTTGCACATCTGGGATTAATTTTGTCACCTAGAGCCAGGCCGTCGTCCTCATGTCGGTGGAGATACATATGGCTCTGCCTGAGATGTCAATGTGGGCGACTGCAGATATTTTTTCCAAACGACTCCAAAACCTTTTCTTCCTTGCCGAGGAGTGAAGAAGCAGATGCAGCTGAAGAAGACTGCGGTTTGGAATATAGCAATGCTGCTGCTATAAAAGAGTAATGTGGCAGGGGGTGCACCAACAATAAGAGGGAATCCCCCTCAATCTGCCTGTATTTGACATCCAGGTGCTTATTGGTAGGCTGGGTGGAGTGTGGCTTGACCCAGCCCTTTTTGGCCAGGGATTCCACATCCTTATGGAGCAAGATGCCAGTTCTTGTGGGAGGACGCAGTGCAAGTACTTCGACCAGGACCCCCACTTTCGAGTTGCTCCGCCTGCGGCTGAGGGATGCCTAGGTACTCCACAAGACCCACCAGCCTCTCATGGAATGCTTTTAACTGACGATGGTGTGTCCGGATCTTCCTCATCATCCGTGTCCGCCGCCGTGTCCTGCAGATCTGGGGGTGCAGGGTGCAGGCAGCTGTTGTAACGCTCACCTGACTCCCACGGAGGCGCTGGCCTGGTTCGCTCTGCTGTGACCTCTTCTAAGGTGGTGCGCAGGGTTCTGAAGACGGACTGGACCGGGCCCCCAAATCTGGCTTGTCTGGCTCGCAGAAGTATCCTTCTGTAGGCGAAAATAGGGGATTAACTGTCTGCGGGGTAATGCAATCAGCCTCCCACTTTCCCCTCTCACCCTCCTCGAAACCCTTCTGTGATTCCTCATAGCGTCTCACCTTAGGGTCTGGAAGGACGAGCTCTCCATCCTGCTTCTGATGCAGGTGGCGCGTTGGTATCCAGTTACTTCACCCAATCTGATACGGAGGTGCTTCACTCCGATGTAGATCAGCATTCTCCTTGTATTTTCTCTTGGCTTGTTGTAAATGCGTAGTTGCCTCTTTGAAGGCTTGGGTAATTGTAGAATGCAGATGTTCTACTGCAGGCATTCCGAGGTTCTGAGGTGAGTCAAGGTTTGAGGTTCGAGGGTGACGCCCAAACAAAGTATAAAAAGGACTGTGGCCAGTTCCAGAGTGTACCGAATTATTATATGCGTATTCGGCTATCCAAAGAATGTCTTTCCAGTTGCTTTCAGATTGCTGTAACATACACCGTAAGTATTGCTCAAGGGTCTGATTTGTCCTCTCGGTCTGACCATCGGTCCGAGGGTGGTGACTGGTCGATAATCTTACGTCGATCTGCGCCATTTGACAACATTTGCGCCAGAAGTGGGAAATGAATTGGCTTCCCCGGTCAGAGATTAGAATAGATGGGAATCCATGTAGCCGAACAATATTTTCGAGGAATTCTTTGGCTAGGACAGAAGCTGAAGGTAAACCTTTCAAAGGAATAAAGTGGGCCATTTTGGACACCAAATCCACAATTACCAGAATAGTATTGTACCCCGAACAAGGAGGCAGGTCCGTAATAAAATCCATTGATAGGGTGTGCCAGGGTGCTGGCGGTATGTCTAGAGGTTGAAGGAGACCGGCTGGTCTTTTCTTTTGACTTTTATTTTGGGCGCAAACACCACAGGACATCACAAAAGATTTAACATCTTTTCGCCAAGAGGGCCACTAAAATTGTCGTTTCACCGTTTCCTCTGTCTTGGCAATACCGGGGTGTCCCTCTATTAATGCATCATGATAACCGGAAATAACTAGTTTGTGTAATTCCTTATGTGGCAGGAATAAGCGTCCTTGGAAATAAGGTAAACCATTACCTATGGTAAAGTCTGATCCCTTTTGTATCCAATCCTTTAAGGTTGTAGGGTCCAGGAGTTGTTTCACTCTGGCTTGAATGTCTTCAAGCGTCTGTAACGAAGTCATGCCTAGAATCCTCTGTTCGGGAATGATTGGTACTGGTTCTGAGTTTGTATCAGATTCTCCCATTCCAATTCGGGATAAGGCGTCTGCTTTGCCATTCTTGCAGCCAGGTCGATAGGTAATCACGAAATCAAATTCAGCGAAAAACAAAGCCCATCGGAGCTGCCGTGATGACTGAGCCTTGGCGGTTTTCAAATACTGTAAATTCCGGTGATCAGTGATCACTGTGATGGTATGTCGAGCGCCAAGCAGATAATGCCGCCAGGCTTTAAAAGCGGACTTAATGGCTAACAGTTCTTTGTCCGTGATTGCATAATTAACCTCGGGTGCCGAGAATTTTCTGGACCAAAATGCTACGGGATGCAGTTGGTTGGTTTCGGGATCTCTTTGGGACAGGACAGCTCCCATGGCTAGGCTGGATGCGTCAGTCTCGACAACATAAGGGAGATCTGGACGCAGGTGTTTCAATATAGGTGCGGAGGTAAACTTAGCTTTTAAATCCTGAAAGGCCTGCTCGGCTTCTTCAGACCATTCAAAACGTTTATTTTTCCTCAAGAGTGCAGTAATGGGTTGTACCACGCGTGAAAATTCCGGGATAAACCTGCGATAGAAATTGGCAAAGCTGAGCATGCTTTGAACCCCTTTTACAGAGCTAGGTGATGGCCATTTGAGGATGGCATCCACTTTTCTTGAGTCCATTCGGACTGCTTTGGGTGTCAGGATGAAACCTAGAAACTCGACTTCTGTGGTATGGAAAACACATTTCTCTAATTTAGCAAATAGTTTGTGTTGGCGCAGTTTTTCAAGTACTGCCCTGACGTGTTTTCTGTGATCAGATTCCGAAGAGGAGTACACCAGAATGTCATCGATATATACGACAACACAAACATCGATGAGTTCCCGAAGGACATCATTCATGAAGTACTGGAAGGCAGCCGGCGCGTTACACAATCCGAAAGGCATCACCTGGTACTCGAATAATCCGTATTTAGTACGGAAGGCAGTTTTCCATTCGTCGCCTTCTTTAACTCGTACCAGATGATAAGCCCCCCGGAGATCTAACTTGGTGTATATGCAAGCGTCCTTCACCTGGTCAAGGAGTGCAGGGATCAGAGGCAGAGGATAACGGTTTTTAACCGTTATCTGGTTCAATGCGCGGTAATCGATACAAGTTCTAAGGTCGCCTTCTTTTTTGGGCACGAAGAACAAAGCCGAGGATGCCGGGGACTTTGACGGGCGAATAAAACCATTAGCTAGGTATTGATCCAAATATTGTCTCAAATGCAGATTCTCAGGTTCGGTAAGGGCATAAATCCGGCTACAAGGGGGTTGTGCACCGGGCACCAGATCGATTTGGCAATCGTACGATCTGTGAGGAGGTAACGTGTTGGCCTGTTCCTTTTGGAAGACGTCCTGAAAGTCTTGGTATTCCGGAGGTAGTTGCATGGAGGCAGAGGTTACAGATGCTAGATTAATCTTCAGGTTTTCTGGGTAGCAGGTTTGTGTACAATCCGGGAAGGTTATTCTCTTAGCTCGCCAATCAATTCAAGAATTATGTGTCTCTAACCAAGGGATTCCAAGAATAACCTGAAACTGGGGAGCCTTGATTACATCAAACACAACACCCTCCCGATGGCCGTTGGGACCAATAAGAGTCACCTCAGTAGTGGAATGTGTTACCGGTCCAGAGGCAATTTCTGTTCCATCGACTGTGGTGATGACATCTTTGCTGGTTTTAGGACGGAGAGGGAGGTTAATCCTAGAGACCAATTCACGATCCACATAGTTTCCAATAGCCCCACTATCGATGTATGTCTTTATTGCATGCAACCGCTTAGGCTGTTCTGGATCTACGAGAACCATTGGCACAATGAAATGCGAGGTCTGAGAGTTAGTTTTCAAGCTCGGCAAGCGGACCCCTACACTTGTCGGGCGGAGTCGTTTCCCGAAACAGAGTCTTCATGGTTTTTATCAGCGGCTCCTACCGCCTTTCGGGGCGGTTTTGCCGGGCAATCTCGTAGAAAGTGTCCAGAATTCCCACAATAAAGACATAATTTTAACTGCCGCCTCCATTCACGTTCCTTTTGAGTTAAGGGTCCTTTAACCCCTCCAATTTGCATAGGCTCAGAGACATCAACTCCCTTGGGATTAGCATGGGTCTTGACCAACACCCGGGTCTCAAACCTGGACCGATCTGCTTTTCTGTTTTGAAGTCTGTGATCCAATTGGACCACTAAGTCTATATACTCTGTGCATTCTTGGGGCGGATTTACAACTTGGGCCAAGACATCTTTAAGTTCTCCGCGTAGGCCTCGATAAAACAACGTGACTCTTTTATCCTCTGGACATCCCGTTTCCACAATTAGTCTATTAAGGGTTGCAATATAGGATAGGAGGTCCTGATTGCCCTGTCGCAGGGATAGAAGTTCGTCATCCAGAGCCTGCCCCTGAGAGTGTCGAGCAAATAACCTTTCCATGCTTGCTTGAAACCTTTGAAAATCACGGAGAATCGGGTCATCTTGAGTAACCAGTGGAACTGACCAATCGGCAGCGCAGCCGCTGAGATACGACAATACAAAGGCTACCTTGGTCTGATCATTAGGGAAGGCCCCAGGTCTGCATAGGAAGTGCAAACGACACTGATTCATGAATACGGCGAATCGTTTGGGGTCCCCAGCAAAGCGTTCGGGTGGGGCCAGCGGCATGTTTCCAGGTAGATTAATCTGCACAGGGGTACTGGAAACCACAGGAGCGGGGTTCCCTCCGGAACCCGGTAGAGGAGTTTGCCCAGCTTGACCTTGCAAAAGCTGTCTGGCCAGGTCATCAGTTCTTTCCTTTGATATTATTAATTCCCTCCTGAAGGCATTAGTCTCTTGACGAGCGGCATGTACTTCGGCCTGTAATTCCCCCAGTAATTGGGCCAACTGATCAGTCTCAGAACTTTCCATAGCGCCTGGGTGGGAATTTGTAGGAAGGCTTCGCGTTCTGTAACGCTCACCTGACTCCCACGGAGGCGCTGGCCTGGTTTGCGCTGCTGTGACCTCCTCTAAGGTGATGCGCAGGGTTCGGAAGACAGACTGGACCAGGCCCCCAAATCTGGCTTGTCTGGCTCGCAGAAGTAGCCTTCTGTAGGCGAAAATAGGGGATTAACTGTCTGCGGGGTAATGCAATCAGCCTCCCACTTTCCCCTCTCACCCTCCTCGAAACCCTTCTGTGATTCCTCGTAGCGTCTCACCTTAGGGTCTGGAAGGACGAGCTCTCCATCCTGCTTCTGATGCAGGGGGGCGTTGGTATCCAGTTACTTCACTGGATTTTCAGATTGGTGAGAACCAAACTTGCTTGGCTTCCAGGTAAGATTTTTGATAAGAGGTTCCCCTTGTGTCCATACATTAATGTACTAATGCTAGTGTCTTTTTCCCCATAGGGGCCGGGGTACGGAATGCCGGGGAACAGGCACCGACCCGAGATGAGAGGTGAAATCCTTGTAGAAATCAGTTAAGTCTTTAATGAGCGTTTTTTTGGTAATGTCTTTTCATTCGCTCATTAATGCTGATGTCTCTTTTTCCCCTTAGGGGCCGGGGTCCGGAAATGCCAGGATGCGGCGCGGACCCGAAATGAAGAGGGAATGAATCAACAGGTAAGTCTTAACATGGAGATTTAGCTTTCCTTATTCCCTTCTCTCTCTCACCTTTTGTTCTGGTCTTTTTCTCCCTAGGCGCTGGGGCGTGACTGCGAATCCGGATGATCGCTGCTGAACATGGAGGCGCCCTGTTAAGGTGAGTGGAATGCGGCGCTGCAGCGATCGACACGATGAGCTTTTAAATAAAAGTCTTCCTTTTCAGGATTGTCGGCGAGATGTCTCCGGGATGCAGATTTAGCAGGTAAGGACTTTTCCTTCTTCTGTTCTCTTCTTCTCTTCCTTTGCAGGTGATCCAGGATGCTGGCAGGCGTGGCAGAAGTCAGGATGCAGGAGCAGACACGGTGAGCGTCCAGCTGCTAGATGCAGAACAACGCGAAGCATGTGTGGCTGTTCGGGTGGGGTTTAAATAGCTTTGGAAGAAGTTCCAGGTATGTATCCTTCCTCCAATCAGGGATGTATCCTTCCCCGACCACGCCCGGATGGTAAATTAGTCCCACAGGTAAAGTAGTTCCTTTCAGGCCTCAAGGAGGCCGGGATCCTGCAGCATGGTCTGCATCAGGTAAGTGCACCCAAGCACTTCCATAATGAGCCTGGCGCCTATGGCGCCAGGACTGATGTCTTTTATGAGCCTGGCGCCATAGGCGCCAGGACACTGTCCAAAGGGCCCCTATATGGGGTTGCTGGGTCCTTCCTTGGGGACTGGATGTCCGCTTTCGGGGACGCAGGGCTTGAACCGGCTCCCCGGGAGCGGGCATCATGACAGCTGTGGCGTACTGACTGGCAGCGCTGGCGGCTGAGCCAGTGGCTGAGCTGCCATGATTGGAGCGGGTCGTGGGAGCCAGGTGCTGCGCTAGACCCAAGGCCTGGACACCAGTGGGCGTCTGGGGCCGTACCGGAGGGAGTATGTGCCTGATTACATCCCTGAGGATGGTACCCATCTGTGGTGATCTCATGAGAGTGAGAAACTTCTCGAAGAACCCGTCCTCGCAAGCAGTAAGGTTGCCTGATGGTGTAAGGGCATCTGAGGGCATAGGGGCTGGGCCCTGAGGCTCCAGTGTCCTGTGCAGTCTCTGGGTCACCAAACTGGAGTATGCGTACCTTCCCTGCAAAGCGGAGGGATAGGACGTGGACCAGGTAACAGGGGTTATCCAATCCCATCTGGATGCGTGCTCCCCTGCCTGATCTCTGAGCAGGAACGGCGACTTGTGAACCGCCATTTTGTCTGGCCCAGCAGCCATTTTGTCTTGCTCCAAGCCACGTGCTTGTGGCATGGTGATGGCTGAGCTGGGTCCGGTCTCTACCTGCACACTGAATAGCCGAGGCTGCGACATTCCCTGCACCTCAGGTCGAGACCTGGGAGGCAGAGTGCCCTCAGACACGGTAGCGCTGTGTACAGGCGCCCCTCTTACATGGGTGCGGTACTAGAGTAAAGCCCCTCGGGTCGGATCCCAGTAATAGAGCCTTGCGGCCCATCAGCGGTAGAACCGCTAGCTGGAGTAGCCCCGGTCTTCTTGCTGGTTTGGGGGGGGGGGGGGGAGATCCACACACTTGGGCGCTTCCTAGGGAAGAAGTCACCCTTATGGGGTGCAGAGAACAGAGCACCTACCTTGGGCCTGGTCTTCCTCCTCACGTAAGCTTTGAGGTCCTCTGGAGGTGACGTTTGAAAAAGCTCTCTCCACCTGGCCAACCGATTCTTCAGGGTGCGCAGGGTCATGGCGTTACACGCGGTACAGCCGTCCCAGCTGTGGTCTGGGGAAAGGCACTGGAGGCAGAGTGCGTGAGGGTCGGACGTAGGAAAGGGACCCTCGAAGGCTGGACACCTGCTGAAACCCCGCCATAGTCGAGATGTGCCGGGGGGGGGGGAGGAGCATGGCACCAGAGGACAGAGCAGTAGCAGAGAATTGGAAGACAAAAAAGAAAAAGACTAATTTCTTCTGGGGAAGAGCGCATGGAATTACAAGGCCGGAGGCCTAATCCAGGTGCGCTGGTGAAAGCAGTCCGTTCCCGTCAACGCGGAATAGAGGATTGAGGAGAGGTGCAGGCAGGCGGAGTCAGGGATACGCATGCTCCCAGGGCCACGCCCCGTGCACATCTAAATTTAAAAGAGAAGACAATTTTTTTCTGGTGAGAAGGTTCAGTTTCCCGTCCCTAGCGAGGGACGCCCATACAATATGGAGGAAAGGGGACGTGACGTAGGAGTAAGGTATATATAAATTCCTGCCTCTGATATAACAATATTTATTGATTCGAATATTTAACAGTAGACAATGGTCCAGCGTGGAAAAGCCATTTAAGAAAACCTGCCTGGGAGGGTTTCAATAAATTGCATTCAAGTGCCCATTCTTCTGCTCTTGAAAGCAGACATTTTGTAAAGAGTGTTTTTGATATATCAAAGAGCGAGATTGGGCGATAGCATTTAGGGTCAGCAAAAGACCCTTTTTTTAAAATAGGTATAATTAAACTACCAGTCCATGAGCAAGGTAAAATCCCTGTTTGTCTGATGGAGTTAAAAAGATTACATAAATAGGCTGAGAGCACGTCGCAAACCATTTAAAAGTGTTTGAATGCAGACTGTTTGGAACAGCAGCTTTGCCAGCGTTGAGCTCTTTTAGATTCTTGGTAATCTCTTCCGTTGTAAACACAAAGTCTATTGCATTTAAATCAGTCCCTTTGTCTCTAGTCACCTGATCTTTATCAAAGAAAATCCCTTGAAAATGGAATATCCACTAATCAGAAGACCTTTCAGTATCAGTCTTTCCGCCTGAGCTATGGAACCCTCTAGCCACCAACTTCCAGAATAATCTAGAATCATTAGTTTGGACTGCCCTCTCTGGACGCTCCCATTGTTTATTAGCATAATACAATTTCTTCATCTTTAATAAATATATATAATACATTACTCACCGTAATCGTATTTCTTAGTGGAAGCTGCAGAGGATTACAGTTTGTTTTTCGAAACTCGAAAAGGGGCGTCGAACTAGGGCGTGCCCGTAATACTATCCCTAGTGTGACGTCCACTGTACCCATGATCCCTCATGTGTGTAGGACCCCCAGATTGTATTTTTTCTGACATGAGGTAGCATGAGGAGTAGCATGAGTACAGAGTATACAAGCAGACAGATGAACAAGTTACTTTCTTACCTGGTAACGTTCTTTCGATGGGATGGTCCGACGACGTATTCCATATCTATGACATGTAATCACCACAGCTGTGCTGCTTCGGAAATTTATTTCGGCGTCTGCGTCGATGACGTCAATGCGCCGTCGTCAAAGACCTCCTCCGACGTCCGATGTCATCCGATCTGATAAGTAGGACGCACGACGCCCGAAGCCTCAGTTGTAGTTTTTTCCCCCAGAACGTGTGACATTAGTCAACTGCCAGTCAGACACAAAGCCGTGCGGAACGTAAGCTGCAATCGCAAAAGAAATTCTGCAGCGGGGAAGGCAGGGCGGGAGCGATATGGAATACGTCGTCGGACCATCCCATCGAAAGAACGTTACCAGGTAAAAAAGTAACTTGTTCTTCGAGGAGATTGCGTCCTCCGACGTATTCCATATCTATGACAGACTCCCAAAGCAGTACCAAAGCAAGGAGGAGGGAAAGAATTTAGAATCAAAATTTAGAATTGCCAATCAAATAGAGCAAAGGACCGCCTTGCCAAAGGCCAGATCCTGTCCTCGGATGGAATCGAGGAAATAGTGACGTACAAATGTATGTACTGAAGCCCAGGTGGCTGCATCACAGATGTTGCGAATAGGAACACCCCTCTGCAGGGCAGTAGTTGCAGCCATACCCCTGGTAGAATGGGCCCGCAAACCAGCCGGTGGGTTCTTACCCGCCAAGCGGTAACACTCCGAGATGGCCAAAATAATCCAGCGAGACAAAGTCTGTTTCGTCACAGCTTGCCCCAAACGCTTACCAGCGTAACCAATAAAGAGTTGATCGTCCACTCTGACCCGGGACATGTGTGAAACATAAAAGCTTAAAGCTCTCCTAGGATCAAGCCTATGGAGCCTCTCCTCTTCCTTACCAGGATGCAGAGGAGGATAGAATGCCGGAAGAACAACCTTCTGGGCCAAATTAAATTCCGTCACTACCTTCAGAAGAAAAGAAGGACGAACTCTAAGGACAACCCTGTCCTTGTGAAATACAGTGAAGGGTGGCTTAACTGAAAGTGCCTGTAACTCACTCACTCTGCGAGCCGAAGTAACCGCAACTAAAAACACAGTTTTCAGAGTTAACAGCCTCAAAGGGCAAGAATGTAAAGGCTCAAACGGAGCACCCATAAGAAACTTAAGAACAAGGTTTAAATCCCAACCAGGCACCAGGAAAGGTGACGGAGGGAACACATTAGTGAGCCCTTTCAGAAACTGTGAAATTAAAGGGATTTTAAAGTAAGAACACTCTTCAGACGAGCGCTTAAAGATGGACAGCGCCGCCAGGTAACCTATAATGGTACCCACTTGCAAGCCCCTGTGGGCCAAAGAAAGTAAAAAGGACAGAACCATGGGGATGTCACATGCAAAAGGATCCACATTCTGAACTCTGCACCAGTCGCAGAACTTATGCCAGCGGCAACGGTACAGAGACTTTGTTGCTGGCCTTAGGGCCGAAAGCAACACCTCCATCACGTCTTCAGGGAGGTCCCAAACCTTATACCTCAACCTTTCAGAAGCCAAGCGTGAAGGTTGAGGGATCTGACCTCTGGATGGAGAACCTGACCCCCCTCCCGTGAGAGCAGATCGTCTCGGTAGGGAAGATGACGTGGAGGGCAGATGGACAAGTCGAGAAGGTCCGGGTACCACGTCCTCCGAGCCCACGCCGGAGAAATGAGGATCCTCCGGGAACCGAACTTCCGTAACCTCCGCAGCACTTGCGGGATGACGGGGACTGGAGGAAACGCGTACAGCAGCGGGAATGACCACTCCACCACGAACGCGTCTCCTAAGGCTCCTTTTGGAGGAAATTCCCACGAGCAACACCTTTCGCACTTCCGGTTGACACTGGAGGCGAAGAGATCCACTTGAGGGGTCCCCCAAAGGGCGAAGATCTCCAGGAGAATCTCCTGAGCCAGCTCCCACTCGTGAGAGATTGTGCTCTGCCTGCTCAGAGCGTCCGCCGTCACGTTTTCGTCTCCGGCCAGATGAACTGCCGAGATCGAAAATTCCTGCTGGATGGCCCAGAACTCGAGCTGCATCGCCTCCCTGCACAGAGGAAGTGACCCTGCCCCCCCCTTTTTGTTGAGGTAGTGTGCATGGCCACTGTGTTGTCCATCAGGACACTCTTTCCTCGCACAGTCGGCAGAAAAGCCTTCAGGGCTAGCCTGACGGCCCTCAGCTCCAACAGATTGATGTGGAGTCTGGACTCCGACGGAGACCAATGACCGCTGACTGTCAGCCCGTTGGCATGAGCTCCCCATCCCGTGAGGGATGCATCCGTCACGATCGTCACCTCCGGCCAGGGAAGCCAAAATGGAGCCCCCTTCATCAAGTTGCCTTCGACGGCCCACCACAGAAGGACCCAGGTGACCGAGGGCGGCACCTGAACCGGGTCCGACATCCTGCCGAAGCACTGCGACCATTGCCTCTTGAGTGCCCACTGCAAAGATCTCATCCGCAGGCGAGCCTCTGGCACCAGAAGAATGCAGGATGCCATGAGGCCGAGCAACCTCAAGAACTCGAACGCTGGGAGCGTCTGGGCATGCTGAAACTTGTGCACTATCTGCTGAATGTGAAGAGCCCTCACCTGGGGAGGGAAGGGAATAGTTTCTTACCTGTAACTCCATTTCTCCAGCATTGGTATCTTTCATGGATTCACATGCTTAGAATATTCCCCGTCGTCAGACTGGGACCCCTCGGTACACATATATAGCCTTTTTCAAAGGAAAACTTTCGACACTTTTGTGTCCTATCTACGTCCTTCTAGGACCCGGCTACGCATGATCCGCAGGCCGTGCCAGTATAAGAGGCCCGCCCCCGCGGCTCCCCTTCAGATTTCGGCCCCTCCAAAGTAGGAAGGGTTAAATTTATCACATACATTACATACGGGGAGGTTGGCGGGCGCATGTGAATCCATGAAAGATACCAATGCTGGAGAAATGGAGTTACAGGTAAGAAACTATTCCCTTCTCCAGCATTGGATCTTTCATGGATTCACATGCTTAGAATAGATTGTATAGCAGTAACGCTTGAGACGGCGGTGAGAATGTAATGTAACAATATATATCCTCACCCTACTGCACAATGCATATCTCCCATAGGGATAAGTTAAGTCATATAACATTGCCCACATAAAGTATATCGCCCTTAAGAGGGTAGATAACCGAATCTCCACAGGGAAGAGCTTACCTTACTGAAACAAATGGCGCAGGACAGCTCTTCCCATCTGCACCTTGTCTGCATGCTGCCTGGCAAGGCAGTAGTGGCGGGTAAACGTGTGGGGCACTGACCATGCCGCCGCTTGGCATATGTCCGTCAGCGGAATCCCAGCCCATAACGCTGTTGAGGAGGACATCGACCTTGTAGAATGAGCTCTAGGATGTCCTTGCAGTGGCCTTCCGGCCTTAGAGTGACAAAAAGCAATCTAGCCAGTCCCTGTTTAGAGATTGCTTTTCCTCTCGTCGACGGACCATATGCGACGAACAGTTGCCGAGTAGCCCTGATGTCTTGTGTACGATCTAGGTAAAATTTCAGGGCCCTCTTAACGTCCAGGGTATGAAGAGTTTTTTCTGCTGCTGATGATGGAGTGGCAAAGAAATTAGGCAGAACCACGGATGAGTGTTTGTGGTATACTGTCGGAACCTTTGGGACGAACATAGGGTTAGTTGCCAGGACTACCTTGTCCTTAAAGAATCTTAGGTAGGGCGGGTCAACGACCAGCGCTTGTAGTTCCGAGATATGTCTGGCTGATGTGATAGCTATCAGGAATGCCAACTTCCACGAAATGAATTTTATGTCGGACGTGGCCATAGGCTCGAAAGGCAGTTTCATCAAGCCTGCCAACACTGTGTTGAGGCTCTACGTCGGGGGGAAAACGTTTCACCGGGGGAAAGGCTCGAAATAAACCCTGCATGAAGTGTTTTACCAGTCTGTCACTGAATAGAGGAGACGACTGCCTCTTCCTTGTGAACCTCGAGATGGCTGCCAGGTGTACCTTTATCGACGAGGGGGACAATCCCTTTTCTGCCAAGAGGAGCAGGTAAGGTAGAACTTGTTCCGGCGTCACCAACAATGGTTGTAGGCCCCGTTGTCCTCTACACCATTCACAGAATCTCCGCCACTTATAGGAGTAAGATTTGTTAGTAGAAGGGGCTTTAGCCGCCTGTAGAATTTTTTGGCAATCCTCTGAAATGTCTAAGGCGCCGAACTCCGAGAAGTCAGGAGCCAGGACGTAAGGTTGAGACTGTCCGGGTCTTGATGCCACACCGTGCCTCTGTCCCGGGATAGAAGGTACGGGACTTTCGGAAACGCTATGGGATGTTCCAGCGATAGATGGAGGAGGTCTGAGAACCACGGTTGCCTCGGCCAGTATGGTGTCACTAGAATCACCCGTCAATTGTATCTGCGTATCCACTGTATTGTTTTCCGTATGAGGGGAAACGGGGGGAAAGCATAGAGGAACATGTCCGTCCATGGGAAGGAGAACGCCTCCCCCACCGATCCCTCTTGGGGCCATCTGCTTGCAAATTGCTCGCATTTCTTGTTGTCTTTGGTCGCGAAGGCGTCCAGAGGGGGGTGACCCCATTTCTCGAACACTTTCCTCAAGTGACCCGTGTCCACTTCCCACTCGTGTATCTGGGCCATGCTTCTGCTGAGGGAGTCGGCTTGGCCGTTCCTCACTCCTGGAAGGTGATGAGCCACGAGGGAAATTTCGTGTTTCGCTGCCCAATGCGATGTTTTCTGGGCTTCTATGGAAAGAGTCCTCGATCGTGTCCCTCCTTGTTTCCTCAGATAAAACATGGCTGTTGTATTGTCGGTCAGTATTCGCACTCGCAAACTCTTGATGTGTGGTAGGAACACCTTCAAAGCCCATCGTACCGCTCTGAGTTCCAGTACGTTTATGTGTAGGAGTGACTCCGTTGGAGACCAGCGACCTTGCGTTTGGAGAGCCCCCATGTGCGCTCCCCATCCGGTTAGGGACGCATCCGTAACTATGGTGCTCTGAAACTCCGGCTCCTGTAGGGGCACACCGTTGCTCAGATTGTGGGAACTCTGCCACCACTGGAGGGTCCGACGTAGCTTGTCGTCGTCGACGGTTATCCTGTCTGACCACGATCCCTGAGCCTGTGTCCATCGGTCCGCGAGGAATTCTTGGACTGGCCTCATGAATAGTCGACAGTTTCTCACCAGATGGATGCAGGATGGCATGGCCCCCAGGACCGAAACATACTTTCTCACTGAGATCCTGGTGTTCCGCCGTAGCCGGGCCGCTTGTTGAATGAGTCTTGAGGTCCTGTCGAGGGAAGGTTTCACCAGCCCTGACTCTCGAATTGTGCCCCCAAGAATACCAGCGTTCTCGATGGCCGCAGAGAGGATTTCTCGAAGTTTATGGCGAATCCTAGTCGTTGTAGAAGCTGCCTGGTGGCTTTCAGACTTGTGTTGGTCGACGCTGGGGAGGATCCCCTTACCAGCCAGTCGTCAAGGTATGGGTATACATGGTGGCTTTGCTTCCTTAGCCAGGCAGCCACTGGAGCCAGGCATTTTGTGAACGTTCTGGGGGAGGTCTTGAGCCCGAAAGGAAGAACCGTGAATTGGTAGTGAGTTCGCCCCATTACAAAACGTAGGAATTTCCTGTGTTTCCGACACATTGGAATATGGAAATACGCGTCCTGTAAATCCAGGGACGCCAGGAAATCTCCCTTTTGAACTGCGCGGATCACTTCCTGCAGAGTGAGCATCTTGAATTTTAGGCTCTTTAAGGACTTGTTGAGATCGCGTAAATCTAGAATGGGATGCCATTTGCCGTTCGGCTTTTTTACGACGAAGTATCTTGAGTAGACTCCTTGACCTCTCTGTGATGTTGGAACTAATTCTATCACGCCCTTCGCTAACATGAGTGTAACCTCTTGTTGCAGTACCTTCATATGGGACTGAGCGGTGAACGCAGGTGGAATTTGCGGAGGGTTGTGTTTGAATTGCAGAGAGTGTCCGTTTCTTATGGTGTCTAACACCCATTGGTCCGTCGTTATCCTTTCCCATTCGTCGACATATGCTGAGACTCTTCCCCCCAGAACGGTGCGTGGTATGTCACTGCTGATCTTTATTTTGCTTGTCTCTCGACGACGATGGGTATGATGGTCGTTTTCTGGAAGACTGGAAGTTTCGTCGACGGTTAGCCGATTGTGAGGCACGTCGGTATCCCTGGGAGGGGTAAGCCGATCTGGCAAAGGATCTGTCTCCAGAAGAGAATCTCGAATTACCTGAAGCCCCTCTAAAGGGACGAAAAGACTTGTAACTTCTGCCACTCTGGAGGGCACCCAATGAACGTGCCGTGTCCGAATCTTCTTTCATCCCTTTTAGGGCCTCGTCCACCTTCTCGCCGAAAAGAAGGTCTCCCTCAAAGGGCATATCTAAGACCTTGTATTGCACCTCTGGCCTGAAGTAGATACACTTAAGCCTAGACTGTCGACACACTACCACCCCGTTGTTGACTTGCTTGAAGCCTGACTCAGCGAGATCCACCGTGATGTTTATTGCGTGATTTGAGGCTTCCTCACCCTCTCGGACCAGTAGCATCGCCGCCTTCCTCTGTTCTTCTGGAAGATGATCAAGCAGCGGAGCTAATCTGTGCCACATCTCCTTATCGTATCTGGCCACAATTGCCAGAGAGTTTGCGGCCTTTACTGTGGTCGCTCCCACGGAGAGCACTTTCTTGCCAAAGGCATCTTGGCGTCTCGCCTCGTTCTCAGGAGGAGTCGTGCACTTGTGCTGTGCCTTTGCCTTCCTCGCTGCTGCTGCCGACACCACAGAGTCCGGTGTTGGTTGGGAGGATAAGCACTTGGGGGTAGACTCTGGAGCCTTAAACTTTTTTTCTAGGCGTCCTTTCACTGCTGGTTCTGAGAATGGGTGTCTCATTGTCTGCAACCCCTCTTTCCATACATGGTCCAGTATTGGTATCGAGAACACCGACCTCCTTCTCTTGCCCATGTGGTCGAACAAAAAACAATCCTTTTTCTGTTCTTCTTGGGACAGACCAAATTCTTTGCATGCCTTCTCCATCATAGAATGGAATGACGCGATGTCGTCCGGAGGGGACGGGTGAGCTGGGCTTCTGGGGTTTTCCAACTCTGCCTCTGACTCCCAGGTAGGATCCCTGGAGGGGGATAATGAGATATCCGACATGGCCCCCCTGTCGGACTCCGAATCTGGCAGCTCACCTTCCTCCTGTGCCAGTGTTGAGATTGGCGTGCGTGGGTGCGTCGGTTGACGGGACGGGCCCGGCTTTTCGACGAGTGACTGTGGCAGGCTTGCCTGGGGTAGTCGCTGGTCCAACGACTGCAACAATGACTGAAGCGTGGACAGAATATCCAACGACAAAACCGATTGAGGATTGAGGAGAGGGGCAGATACCGGTGTAACGGAGGCCCTCGTCGACGACTGGTCTGCCGCTCGTAGCCCTAGGTCTGCTGGGCCAGCCACTCTCTCGTTCTCGTCCTCCGAGGACAGCAACATAGCTTGTTCTTGTAGCAAAGGCTCCGGGGGGGTCGGGTCAAAGACTTCAGGCCTCCTGTAGGATCCCCGTCGACGAGGCCCTCGTCGACGCCATTGTCGACGGGACGGTGGATGCCCCCTGTGCAAGTGGTAGGGAGGCGGTCGATGACTGGGCCGCCGTCGACGACGAAGACTTCGCAGGTGGTTTTGGCGGTCCCGCCTTCTCCACACTGTGCCCGCTTTTACTCGACTCTCGACTCGTGGTCGATCTGTGATGATCGCCAGAGGAGGATTTCCTTTCCTTCTCATGCTTTTTTGATGAGGATGATTTCTTTGCCGAGGAGTCTCTAGTGGAGTGACTTCCAGACGACTCTTTTTCCGACGGTCTAGATTTCTTCGCCGGCGGTTCCGACGAGGCCGCTCGGCGCGATGTTTTCGCCGACTGTGTGGAGCCCACCTCCGAGGGGGGGTATGCCCCCGCTCCATCATTCAGCCATGCCACCAGGCGTCGGTTCCGGTCTTTGAGGGTTTTTTGAGAAAACCCCTTGCATATGTCGCAGGTATCCGCCGAATGGTGAGGGTGGAGGCAATATATGCAGTCCATATGTCCGTCCCCCTCGTAAACCTTTTTTAAGCCGCATGTCGCGCATGGACGGAACAGCGCTTTACCTGACACAGAGGACATTACTACTCGAAATCCAATGACGCAACCTAGTACAAAACAGTAGGACAACACGAGGAGATCCCACTACTTTGGAGACGGTTGAAATCTGAAGGGGAGCCGCGGGGGCGGGCCTCTTATACTGGCATGCGTAGGCGGGTCCTAGAAGGACGTAGATAGGACACAAAAGTGTCGAAAGTTTTCCTTTGAAAAAGGCTATATATGTGTACCGAGGGGTCCCAGTCTGAAGACGGGGAATATTCTAAGCATGTGAATCCATGAAAGATCCAATGCTGGAGAAACACTGCCCCAGGGAAGTGTCGAGCACTGCTCCGATGTACTGGAGCCGCTGTGTTGGCGTCAAATGGGACTTCTTTAAATTGAGCGAGAAGCCCAGCCTGTGAAGGGAGTGGCAGGTGACGGACAGATGATCCAGGACTTGCTCGGGAGAGCTCCCCCATCATCAACCAATCGTCCAGGTAGGGGTAGACATGAATCCCCCCTTGCCTGAGATGCGCTGCCACCACCACCATGAGGTTGGTGAAAACCCTCGGGCGGAGGTCAATCCGAACGGCAGGACCCGAAACTGAAAGTGCGAGTCGCCAACCGCGAACCTCAGGTACTTCTTGTGCTTGGGATGGATCGGCACATGGAAGTAAGCATCCTTGAGGTCGAGAGACACCAACCAGTCCTGAAGCTGAAGGGCCTGGAGGACTTGAGAGAGAGTAACCATCTTGAACCTGTCCTTCCTGAGGAGTTTGTTCAAACCGCGCAAGTCCATGATGGGTCTCAATCCCCCGTCTTTCTTCGAAATCAAAAAATAAGGGGAATACCAGCCCTTGTTCCTCTCCGCTACAGGCACCAGTTCTATGGCGCCTTTCTCCAGCAGGGCTTGAATTTCCTGCGCAAGGAGCGGATCCGGACTCTGCAAAGAGAGGTTCCCCGGTGGATTGTCGCGAGGCCTGTGCCGAAAGGGAAGACAGTAGCCGTGGGTTACGATCTCCAGAACCCACACATCTGAAGTAATGGCTTGCCACTCTACAAGATGCTGCGCCAGCCTTCCCCCAACCGGCGAACCATGGGACATGGCCTCATGACTGAGTGGGAGCGGCTGCGGCGTTACCGGAGGGCAAAGAGGCAACTGCCTGAGCGGCCTTGGCACCACGGGTACCCTGTCGTCCACTTCTGGTACCCCTGCGTTGGCCTCTTTGGCTGCCAGCTCCTCTCGCTTTACTGAAGGACTAGTAATAGCGAAAGGAACCACCCCTCCATTGCTGTCCCCTAGGACGAAAAGGCGGAGGTTGGCGAACTGCTGCGCCCAACGACTTCGCTGCAGCTTTTGAGGTCTGCAACCTCTCAAGGCTCTCGTCAGCCTTGCTGCCAAAAAGGTGTTCACCGTCAAAGGGCATGTTGAGGAGCCGGGACTGCACATCAGGAGCAAACCCCGACTTCCGCAACCACGCAAACCTGCGTATCACGGTGCTCGCCGCCATGGACCTGCTGACGCATTCAGCCAAGTCCAAACCCGACTGAACGGACTCACACATGGCATGCTTACCATCCTGGACCATAGCAAGGAAACCATCCCATTCGTCCCCTTCGGGAATATATTCAGCCGCTAACACAACACAGTTCCACAGAGTGCGTGTGAAACGAGACAAGGCACAAATGGAGTTGGCCGCCTGAAGCGCCATACCACCAGAAGAAAACACTTTCTTCGCCCAGCCATCAAAACGTTTGTCGTCCCTATCAGGAGGGATGGTAGGGTACGACGCCTGCTTTGCCGGGGCCGTGGCCGCCTGCACCACCAAACTCTCCGGAGTGGGGTGCCTGGCCAAGTAGCAGGGGTCGCTACTGGCTGGATGGTATTTTCGCGACAAGGACCTGCCCACCGCCGGGAGACTCTCCGGAGCAGTCCAAGCCGCTGCCACCCTTCTCTGTAAAGCCATATGGAACGGCAGTACTGGGTCAGTTGGGGGACCAACATCAAGGATGTCCGTGAGATCATCCTGCACAAACTCCCCTGGGGGAGCAGACCATCCCAAGTACTCAGAAACCTTAGCCATAAGGCGTTGGTACGAGGAATCGGCATGAGAGCCAGGCTCAGGCCTACAAAACTCCACCTCCGGAGAGGTGTCCAGTCCACTGGCATCATGCAGTGACTGCCTCAAATCGTCAAACTGACTATGGCCCGAGACAATTTCATCTGGAACCTGACTAGGAACCAGGCCATCAGAATCCTCATCCGCCTCTGAAATATATTCCAGGTGGCGAAAAGAAGGCACCCGGGAGGGCTTGCTCTTAACCAGAGCCTTCCCAGGGGGTTCCCCCATGCCACGGGGTACCTCCGACACGAAAGGCGTCGAGGGCATCGAGCGAATCGGCGCCGGCGTCGAGAGAACAGGCATCGGCGTCAGATGCAGTGCCGCCAGCATCGGCGGCGTCGACACAGTCCTCGAAGCCGGAGCTCCGAGCGTGTCCTTCGACGACCTGAGCGTCGACGGCTTCGACGACTTCCTCAGAGCCCGAGCCTCGAGAAAGTCTGTCGACGCCCTCGACACCTCAGACGTCGATGTCTTCCTCGAAGACATCACAGGTGCACACGGTCTCGAACGCGTCGAGGACCGGGACCTGGAACGGGTACGTCGAGAACGAGTCCCCTTGTCCGAACAGGACCTCTCCCGTGACTCGTGCCGACCACTCTTGCGAGCGGTGTCTCTCGACCTCTCACGATCGACCCCACTCGAGGGCGCGGACGGCTTAGTACCCTGCGACTCGAGAATCGTCAGCATTTTCTTCCCGAAGGAAGCCCATTCCTCTGGCGTCGCACGGCTGGTGGGGTAAGCGGCGTGCCGGGCAGAGTCCTCCGAAGAGGACCTGGAAGACGACCGGTGTCGGCGCTTCCGAGAATGCCTCGAAGAGGCTGAGGAGTGTCGAGACCGACTCCTATAAGGAGACCCACGAGACTTCCGACGATGACGTGGAGAGTCACCTCTCGAATCATCCGTCGAAAGCCCCGCAGACTTCGACTTCCGGGGCTTGGACACCCGACCTACCGACAACTTCTTCTTACGTTCACGTAAGGCTTTGGACGTGAGCGACTGGCAGTCGATACAGTCATCCGTGTCGTGTGCCTCCCCGAGGCACCAGAGGCAGGCGTCGTGCGAGTCCGTCACCGACATCTTGGACCCACACTCCCCACACTTCTTGAAGCCCGGACGTAGGGTCGAAGACGAAGTAGAAGACATCTTCACACGAAGGATTTTCACAAAAACGAACAGGTTCGAAGAACCGAGAAGAACAGAACTCCAAAGAGTCGAGGCGTTAACCGAGATTCACGAAGCAACACGTTCGCGGAAAAAACAGAACTGAGGCTACGGGCGTCATGCGTCCTAATTATCACATCGGATGACATCGGAGGAGGTCCTCGACGACGGCGCATCGACGTCATCGACGCAAGACGCAGACGCCGAAAAAAGTTTCCGAAGCAGCACAGCTGTGGTGATTACATGTCATAGATATGGAATAGGTCGGAGGACCCAATCCCCTCGAAAGATAAGACTACAAGCATCCATGCGCCTTCTCAGAGGGGAGGAAGGGCGGGCGCATGTGAATATAAGCAGATACAAGCATCAGAAATACGATTACGGTGAGTAATGTATCCCTTCTGAGGCTTGTGGAATCTGCTTAGAACACATGCTGTGCATAGATTAGCGAGCAGTGTTAGAAGAAGGAGGTGGGATGTGAGAAGGGTCATGAGCGAACAAATGTCTTAGAACCGCTTGTCCCACTTGAGTATCTGTCTTGGAATGCGTGTCAATGCGGTAGTGCTGAATAAAAGTGTGAATAGAGCTCCATGTAGCTGCTTTGTAAATGGTGTCAAGGGGTACACTTGCAATGAAAGCCAAAGTGGCCCCCGTGCCTCTTGTAGAGTGGGCCCTTGGCGTAAAAGGCAGAGTCTTATCTGAAAGGGAGTAACAGCTGGATACATTTAACTATCCATTTCGAAATAGCACCTTTAGAGACGCGATCTCCTTCTCTGCCTGTAGCTACGGAGACGAACAGTTGATCTGTCTTTCTTAGCTGTCTGGTCTATGTAGTAGAGGACCGCTCTTCGCACATCTAGTGTGTGTAGTTTCACCTCAGCAGAGCTTTTGGGTTCTTGGAAGAAGGCCAGTAGCTGAATGGACTGGTTAACATGGAATTTTTAAATGAACTTAGGTGAGAACCTAGAATGAGTTCGTAGAACCAGTTTATCCTTATGAACAGTAAATAAAGGATCCTGCACGGACAGAGCCTGAATTTCACTGACCCTACTTATGGATGTCATGGCTACTAAGAAGGCAGTCTTATAAGTCAGGTGTTTGAGACTAGCTTTATGCATGGGTTCAAAGGGGGGGTCCCATGAGTTTACCAAGCACCACATTAAGGTCCCACCCTGGTGGTGGGTTCGAAATTGGAGGGTGGAGTCTCTTCACCCTTCCATAAAGGCATTGACAACTGGCACCTTCCACCATGACACCTTGTTATGGGAGGTGGTGTAGGCTGACAGCGCCGCCAGGTGTACCTTGAGTGAATTAAATACCAACCCTGCATCCAGTAAGTGGAGCATGAAGGTGGCAATATTGGAAGGAGTGCAATCAACTGGGTATTTGTTTATTCTGGCACAAAATAACAAATCTTTTCCACTTATCAAAGTAACAGTGACTTGTGTTCGGTTTCCTTGATTCTTTTAAGATATCCATGCATATCTGTGGTAAATTGAGATGCCCAAACTCTATGACTTCAGGAGCCATGCTGCCAAGTTCATCGAGTTGGGTTGAGGATGCACCGTTTGTCCTCCGTGCTGGGAGAGTAGGTTGTACCAGCACGGGAGTTTGATGGGTTTGCACACAGCCAGTTTGAGCAGGTGGGGGAACCACGGTTGTCTCGCCCAGATGGGAGCAACTAGGATGAGCGTCATCGATTCCCTGTGTATCTTGTTCGGCACTTTCCTCATCAGAGGGATTGGTGGAAAAGCGTAGGCAAACATCCCTGACCAGTTCATCCATAGGGCGTTCCCCTTGGAGCCTGGCTGGGGGAACCTTGATGCAAATCCAGGGCATTGTCTGTTTTTGCTTGTGGCGAATAGGTCTATAGTGGGGAAACCCCACTGTGAGAAGAGGTCTCCTACGACTTCTTCGTGTAGACACCATTTGTGTTCTTCTGGGAGGGGGACTCTGCTCAAAGTGTCCGCTAGTGAATTGAGATCCCCTGGAACATGTTGAGATGACAGGTAAATGTTCCGTCTGAGTGCCCATATCCAAATTTTCTGGCCAAGCCTGGACAGATTTGGCGAACGAGTGCCCCCCTGTTTGTTTATGTAAAACATCTCGGTCGTGCTGTCCGTTAGGATCTGCATTGACAGGTTTGATAGGTGGGGTTCGAACGCTCGAAGCGCTCTGAAGACTGCCAGAAGCTCTAGCAGGTTGATGTGATTCTTGGCCACTGTGTGAGACCGGAGGCCCCGAGCTGTGTGGTGAAGGAGGGGTGCTCCCCACCCTGACAGGGACGTGTCTGTAGTGACTACGGCCTGTATTTCTGGATCGTAAAAGGGTTTCCCCTTTGAAAGGTTCTCTCGTCCACCAGGGAAGACTCTGTACTAGTGAAACGACCACAAGATCTTCCCACTGTCCACTTGCTTGAGACCACTGTTTCGCCAACGATTCCTGCATGGGTCGCAGGCGCGCGTTTGGAACCAGGTAAATGTATGACGCCATCATGCCTAGCAAGCACATCGCTTTGCGAACCCTTATCTGGCGACCAGACTGATATTGAGGAATTTGCAGTAATAGATTCCAAATTATTTCCTCTGATGAAAAGGCCAACCCCTCGAGTGTCTAGGACAGCTCCTAGGAACTGTTTGGAGGTGCTTGGCACCAGGCTTGATTTTTTCTCGCTGATTGAGAAGCCCAATTGGAAGAGGAGGTCGATCGTTCTTTGAATATTGGATCTGGAAATTACGGGGGTTTCCCCTGTGATGAGCCAGTCGTCCAGGTAAGGGTACACTGGGATTGCCTCCCTGCATAGGTGCGCCACCACCACCTTGGTGAATACCCTTGGAGCCGAGGCTATGCCGAAGTGCAGCATCTTGAACTAGTAGTGCTGGCTGTCCACCTTGAAGCGCACAAATCTTCTGTGCGCTGGGAACATGGAAATATGAAAATAGGCATCTTTCATGTCCAATGTTGCCATGTAATCTCCCCTTTTTAGTAGGGGGATTACCTCTTGGAGTGTAGTCATGCAAAATGTTTGAGGCTTGACATACTTGTTTGCAGGGCGCAAGTCTAATACTGGGCGCACTGTTAGATCATTTTTTGGCACAAGGAAGCAAGTTGAATAAATACCCTTGTTTACCTGGTTGCCCGGGAAGAGTTCTATTGCGTCCTTTGCAAGAAGAATGACGATCTCCTTGAGGAGGATTCTTTGGTGTTCCAAAGACTGTATATTCTGTCTTGGAGGATGGTCACGGGGGCGTTCCAACAGTTCGATACAGTATCCCGCGGACACTGTGGACAGCACCCATCTGTCCGAAGTGATCCCTTCCGATGCGTGGGTGAAGGTGGAAATGCGCCCCCCTACTGGGGATGCATGTGAAGGGACCCGGAGCGGAATGTCACTGTTTGTTGGGGGGTGTAGTGCCTCTACCTGGGCTGCCTCTGCCCCTACCACGGCCCCTCTTTTGACCTCTGGCGAAACCCTGTGAAGCCTGTTGGTTGCCTCCCCACAATGCTCCTTGCCCTTGAAAGTAATTAGAGCCTCTCTGGGAATTTTGGCCGCAAGAGCGACGAAAGTTATTATTCCCTCGTTGGTTTGTGGGTTTATCAGTTAATTGTCCAAGGGACTTTAGGGTATCTTATTCGTCCTTGGCTGTTTTGAGTGCCTCCTCCACCGCTTTCGCAAACAAGACATTTGGTTCCACCGGCATGTCGATGAGTGTGGCTTGGGTCTCGGGTTTGAACCCCGAATGCATCAGCCAAGCGTGTCTCTTGATGACTGTGCTCTCTGCGATGAGCCGGCCTGCATTGTCTGCTGCATCAAAAGTCGCCAGGTGCGGAGGCAATGAAGGCAGCTACCTGTTCCCATTGGTGACAGTTCTAACTTGCCAGCAGAGTGGTGGTATTAGCAATTCTTGCCTGGTAAGGGAAGTGGAAGCCACTTTCCTTCCTAGCCCATATATCTTTTTGCTCTCCTTGTCTGGGGGAGCTTCAGAGGATGCTAGAGGTGTCCCCGCCCTCTTCCTGGTGGTTGTAACCACCAATGAGTCGGGTTTAAGCTGACTCCTTATATAAAGTGGGTCAGAGGGGGCGGCCATGAATAATTTCTCTATTCTTGGGTTAACTGCCCGGTTAAGATTAGGGGTGAGCAGAGAGGGATCAATTCTGCATTGAATTGACTTCAGAATTGGTATGGCTTGGGCAATGGTTTTTTTATCCCCCATAATTTGCTCTGCAAAGTCCCTTTCTTCTTGAGCCCCTTGAGTGTCTATCTGAAAGTGGTCTGCAGCTCTAGCTAAGACCTCGTTCAGTAATGGGTGATTGTCCACAGGTGAGTCATTCACCGGTGGGTCCTTGGGAATAGGGGAGTCTAGACTATAGGCCTCTGCCTCATCTTCCTCCTTCTCATCCTGGTCCTCATCGTCCCCATAATATTCCACCCACGCCTGGTCATCCAGTGTTTGTATGTCTGGATCTTCACCATACTGATGATAAGGTTCAATAGTGAGTGGGTCTGAAATGAGGCCCTGAACTGGAGTCTCAGTACGGGGTCTCTTACTAGGAGGTTGAAGGTCTTTGGATCTGGAAGGAGTGGAGGTAGCAGGGGTATTTTGATAGTTCAGGAAGTAATCAGGGTTTTTCCCGTAAAGATTTGCCATAAAAGACATTCTCCTCATCACTCTGTCGATGTCTTCAGAGCTCCATTCTTTCGAACTGGGAATGACCACTTCCTGTTGTGGTTCCTCTTCAATTCCCATATCCTGGGGAGTGGGAGGGACAACTTTAGGCCTAGTGACAGGGTCAGGGGTCTTGGATTTCTCAGAAGATTTGTGTTTCTCCTTCTGGACCTGGTGTTCAGAAGCTTTTTTCTGTTTGTCCCCTTTCCCATGTGTAGAGGCATGTTTCCCTGACTCTTTGGCTTTCCCTGAATCTTTCGATGCCTGGCGTTGAGATTCGGAGGTGAGTACAAGAGGTTCTGGAGTTTTAGAGGAGGGACTGCGAGACTTGGAGGCAGACGTAGAATGAACTGCCGGAGTCTACTTTGAATGTGCTGTTTGGGGGTAGAGGTCGGATTCGTCTTCTGACGACCATACATCTGTGACCTTAGGTAGCGTGGCACTCTTAGCAATCAAAGATGGTTGCTGCGTGTCATGGGGCGACCGTGACCTGGAGCGCCCAGAGGACACCGATTCTGCGGACCGCTCTCTCAGTGCCTTTTTCTGCCGATCACTCGACACGCGTGTCGAGCCTCAGGTGGGGTTAGTGCGCTTAGATGAAGGAGTGTGGGTAGCGCTCTTGCCGCCTGGTGTAGTCCCCATAACTGCCCCGCCGGACAGTCCTCCAAGGTCGGGGGCTTGCGCTTGGGTGTCTAACAACACCCCTGTGCCCTCGCCATCCGATACGGCGGCATTGCTGCCATCACTGAAGGAACCCACACCGTCCATGGCCCCGAGCTGCCTGGCGTAATGGGCCCAACGTTTGGTGGAGCGGTCCTTAAGTGTTTTAGCTTTAAAGAGCTTACACGCTCTGCAATTTGCTTCAGGGTGGTCCCTAGGCAGACACAGATTACAGGTGTTATGCTTATCTACCCAAGGGAAGTTACGGTTGCACTTGGGGCAGGATTTAAATGGAGTGCTCTCCATATGTTAAAATATGGCAGCAGGCGAGAGTATGTAGGAAAATAAACGATTGTGAGTATGTCCACCCCCCCACTCTCCGTACTTGCAAGGCAGAGGCATGGGCCGAGGCCAGAGGCCTTCTGAGGCCCAAAGTCCGTTGTGCAGTCTCGACGGCTGTTCGTTCTCCTGTACCGGCGCCGATATACAGAGCCTCGACGTGGTATTTGAGGAACAGGAATTTTACGTTAATTTATGATAAATAGCTGAAAGCCAGGGAACTCTGCAACTATGCTTCCGACAAGTATGGCAGAAAAAAACAATTTGACGGTCCTACACGCGTGAGGGATCATGGGTACAGTGGACGTCACACTAGGGATAGTATTACTGGCACGCCCTAGTTCGACGCCCCTTTTCGAGTTTCGAAAAACAAACTGTAATAATCTGCAGCTTCCACTAGATGTCGGACTATGCACAGCATGTGATCTAAGCAGATTCCACAAGCCTCAGAAATTATATATATATATATATTTGCCCCCACCACCCCCCCCCAAATTAACATTAAGGCAAAATAACAGTGCAGCATTAACAAACCCCCCCGTCCCTCCGTAGCGGACTTGTAAATTAGCGACATCACAGATCAACACTCATGGTCAAACTAAGGAGCACCCCATCACGATACAAACAGTATTGGTGATGTTACAGCAGCAGAATGTGAATATTTTTATCAAGCAATCAAAGTCGATCACCACTGAAATTCAATCTACATTTATAGACATTAAGTTGTCTTTAATACTCATGATTTCTGCAGAGTATAATTTCCATAAATTCCACCCTACCCATGTAGGGGGATATAATTTTGCTGAAAGTGATCGATTCCGGTTTTCACTTATTATCATAATGATATTGCAGTTTCAGTGTGAGCAGAAAATGAACATTATCGACACGATTAATTATTAAGAACTGGACTACTAGAGGAAACAGGTAGCAATCTAGTATACAATAATGTATAATCGAGGACGGCCTCTAGCAAGCATGTGCCTTGGGGGCCTACGATGATCAGTGCCAAAAGGCGTTTTGGTTCACAATTTACACTATACAAGCCAACCCACTCACCAAGTCTCCACCCTCAACTATTAAGGGCAATCCCAAAGTAAAGCAGGACAAAAAGGAAAAGAGGTACCATTTAGCATTTTGAAGCTAAAATTCTCATTCAAACTTATTTGTATTACTTATTTGCTGAAGTGTGCATCATTAATTCAAAAAGATGTGCTAAGGGCTTAACGACATTACCCAACCCATTATGTTGGCTTTACATGCGTCTTCGCACATTCTAGTATGTTACAAATGCTTTGACGTTATTGCAATGCTCATATAAATTGTGTAATATTGCATTTTTACTGAACTGCATCAAATACGTTTAGTGTGCTAAAAGGTTCATAGAATATGTAGATGCAAAATGGGACATACAAAATGAAGCATGAGTGCCAAAATTTAAAATAAGCAAAACATGTTTTTAAACAAAATATAAAAAATAAATGTAGACTTACACTTTTTTAAGTTCTTCAATTAAAGATTTAAGAGAAACCTGGAAATTAAAGAAAAACTTATCATTTAACTATTGATGTGGTACTTCATTAAATTAAAATGCATCATCATAGGCGCTAGTTAGAGAAGAGGCACCTCAGCACTGTTTTTACCCAGAGTTTTAGTGCAACTAAATTTGTCCTGCAGACCGTTGACTAATTGGATGCAGGGGAATGGCACTGTTCACAATGAGATGTGCATGGGGAACTCAACAAAATTCAAAAGGCATCTTTGGCATGTGCACTCAATGTGCTGAGTAGTGTATGAAGTTTGAAAAGCCTGCTAGGGATTGCAGGCTTCTGACACAGAATTCATATGCAGTTTTCATTGCGATCATAGTGTTATAAAAGGAGCAGCTGCTACAAAACAAAAAAGTGCACTGAACAAAAAAAGAGCTTTGGGGGTGATAACATTGATATCCAGAGACAGCTGCCTACACCTCCAAAGCTGACATGTGTGTCACGCACAGTGGAAGTCATCCTTTAGGTCTACTCCCCTACCTCTCTTGTGGGCTGCACGTTTTTTAGATAACGTATTTAACAGACGGAGTACAGCAGCACAAAAAAAGTAAATACTATAATATCTCAATAGCATGGGTTACATACATAGCTCTTATACTACAGGATTCGCTTTATCGCCCCAGCCCCCGACCGCCGTCCATCTAACAGACCTCCATGCCACCCATAGGTAATACACAAATCACGACTCTCGTCACAATCAAACTAATAACTGTAGTTAGAATCGTCTAAGCATGGGCGGCTTTGCCATGAACGCTGGGACCTTTACTGCATATGCTATAAATGGCATCCTTGTAGATATGTATTTCTCATATCTTCGACACATATAGCGGTAATCTCTTCAACCACCAAAATGTCCCAAATCTTAACCCACCACATTTGGGGCACAGGGCCTCACAGACTTTTCCAATTAGGGGCGATTGTTATCTTAGTCGCCACCAGTAAATGCCCAGTGGCTAGAGGTCCCGATAGGGGTAATATGCCATCCCTGTATCACCCAAAAGTACAATAATGGGATCCATTGGAATTTGCAGGCCAGTGATCTCCTTATTTTATGACCATACCTCTGACCAAAAGGGGCTCAACTTGCAGCAGGACTACAAAATATGTAACAGGGAGCCCTCTTCAGAACAGTGGGGCTGCAGGTTTACACATTGCAAAACTAAACGGTAACTGCGGATTGCAATTATATATTTTTTAAATTACGCACATATAACTAGTTGATGCACATTGACATTCATGTTATGTTAATATGGATTTATCCGGTACCTATAACCATCTGAGGCATGTTTGGAAAAGTGTCCCTCTACGCCTCTCCCAGGATAGACCAGACCATGGTCTGAAGGGCCAAAAGGAAATGGGGATAAGGAGAGCGGTTAAGAGGCTAAACCTCAAAGTTAGAAAGGCAGAAGCATTTAGGTATGCATTGGTTTGGAAATAATTATTCACCATATTGTACAGTTCTGCAGCTTGCATTCTTCTATAAGGGATTATACTACACCTATTTTCAAAAGACAAACAGGGTCAACACGAGTTTGGCAGTAACCCTTACATCCAGCGGTAACTGTTTTAGCGCCGGCAAAACCGCTCTGCGGAACACGACTGTAAAACTTGGCAGCGCTATTAGAGCCGGCGGAAAAAACAGGCGGCTGTGATAGCGCCGGCTATAATGGCGCCAGGCCACCAAACACGCTATTAGAGACTTATCACAAATACAGTGTTGGCGCACATACCGCCGGACATCTGGCGCTAATACCGCTGAAAATACCCCCGGCCAAATGCTGGAGGTAAAAGAACACAAGACAGCAATAAGGGACCAGGTGGAAACAATCCACACAAGAGGCCTACAAAAGACCCACCCATGGCCCACACACCCTTCTCAGCACCATGTTTGCATTTGGAGCAGGGAGCCTTGCTGTGGACATGCACATGCTGCGCCTGGAGCTACAGAAGCCTGAAAATCAGACCAGGGCACTGAGAGCACACGCGGGGGTGGGGGTGGGGAGGAGGAAGAGACCAGCACCAGCAAGGCGGCCTGCCATCACGAGGGTCAGGCCAACACCCTTGGCCCTGACTGATGGGCAGTTGGTGTCCGAGTACAGGCTGGACAGGGCAACCATCACCCAGTTGCTGTACACAATCCAGGCTGACATAGCCAGCCGGATATCCATCAGTACCGCTGGGCCCCCACTTGTGAAGCTTGTGTCCGTCCTACAGTACCTCAGGACTGGCAGCTCCCAAAACACAGTTGCCATGATGTATGTTATGGCCCAATACACCTTCAGTGCTGTGCTGGGACAGGTGCTGGATGCACTGCTGCTCCATGTCAATGAGCCCATTGCATTGCCGGCCACACAGGCATAGGTCAACCAAGTGAAGGCACAGTTCCATGCCACTGCCCAAGTCCCAAACTTAATTGCAGCCCTAGACTGCACACATGTTGCCCTCGTAGCACCCGGGACCATGAGGCAGCCTACAGGAACCGGAAGAGTTTCCATTCCCTCAATGTGCAGATGACCTGTAGCCCTGACCTGACTGCTGTGCCCGCTACCCAGGTTCTACCCACAACTCCATGGTGCTGCGCAACAGTACCCTGCCAGCCTACATGGAGAGGCACCGAGGCCAACACACATGGATGTTGGGTGAGTAGAATTCCTGCATGAATTGCATGCCAACATTCACCGGATTGGGGGTGGGCAGACACAGTAATCCTTGCATGCCACCAGGAGACACAGTCAGTACTAGCACAGCACCATTTCCATACATGTGCGTCACACAAGGACCCCTGCACACGTTCACCACAACACAACACACAGAAGGTGAATGCCACCCACTTGTGAATGCACAATCACATATGGAAAAACAACAACCACAATGCATCTTGTCTTCGATACACTGCTGCATGTACAGTGACACCTACTGCATGTAAATCCAACCTGCCACATAACACCTAACTCATTTACACAGACTGCATGTATAGGTCAACACACGCATGTCCCTAAAGATGAAGGATGCATACCAATATTGAAATTGGATAGCATCTGCCTGTTGCACACACACATGACCAAAGTACTGTGAATTGAAGTGTAACCCTTGCACATCCACATAACCAACCTACGCCCAATGTACCTGTTTTGCCCCCTGCAGGTGATTTTGGATACGTGCAGTACACATGGCTCATGACCCTATGTTCGTAATCCTCAAACTCCAGCAGAGCTGGCATATAACATTGCCCATAGGCGTACACGCATCTGTGTGGAAATGGCATTTGGAGTGCTGAAGGCACGTTTCCGGTGCTTAGACCGTACGAGAGCGGTATTGATGTATGACCCCGAGAAAGTGGGCAAAATCATACTCACCCGTGCCATGCTGCACAACATATGCTGCAGCAGGCCACTACCCCTGGATGCTGATGGCCAACCACCTGCGGATGGGAGTGACGATGAGCATGTGCCCGTAGCCGGGGCAAATGTACACAGGGATGGGGTGAGGGAGGGGCGGTTGGTCAGATAGGCACTGATTGACAATTATTTTTGATCTGGTGGATGGATACATGTCACAAATATCACTTGTAAATAAAGAGCACTTTAAAACAATCAAAAATGCCCAAGCTTTTTATGCAGTATGACCCATATTTATTTTTTGTGGAACAAACACCCACTCCTCCTGAATCACCCCAGCACACAATCCCCCCTCCTCCCTGATCTATCAATGCTAGATCCTTAGTTGCTCATGCTACAGACATAGCACACACTATCCTGGAAAATGAACTTGACTTCATCGTCATTACTGAATCCTGGCTCCATGAGGCAGCAGGTCCAGCGCTAACGCTAGCAGTCCCAGACAACTACACTATCCTTAGAGCTGACAGACTAGATGCACGAGGTGGTGGAATAGCGATCATCTCCAAAACCAATCTCTCCATGAGAATCACCTCTACACCCAACCTTGAGTCTCTTTCCATTAAACTACCCACCGCCAACTCTCAAACATTAAATATCCATCTCCTCTACAGACCCCCAGGCCCAATAAGCACCTTCAATGAAGATCGCACCACTGTTATCTCTGAGAAGCTAAAAAACTCCTCACAAACCTTAGTGCTAGGAGACTTTAACCTAGGGTACAATGATATCAATGATCACCAGGCCACCTCCGTAGCCAACATCCTGACAGAACTAGGTTTCACGCAGAAAGTGAATATGTCAACCCATACCAAAGGGAGAACTCTTGACTAGGTTGCCAGTCACAACTGTAACCTCTCCATTAGATCCATCGCCCCCCAAATATGGGCTGACCACCACTTAATTTCCTTTACTCTCAATACTAAAAGACCCACGGCTTTAACACCCCTCGCCGTACCCACATTAACCAGAAACAAGAAAAATATCACAGCGGACAATATCTTGCCCCATATCTTACCTAATCTCAATTCCTTACCAGACCATACTGACCCATGCCTCCTAGTGGAGGAAATCAATAATGCTATGACCAATGCTCTCGACAGCATTGCTCCACTTAAACGTAGGAACAGTAAACCAAAAAAGCATCTTAACTCCTGGTTTACACCCACCTAAAAAACCTAAGACTACAGAAAAGAAAACTCGAAACGGTATGGAACCGTTTTCCCACCGCAGAAAATAAAACTAATCTAATAAATATCTAAACGCAATACAAAAAGGATATCATCCTGGCCAAACAAGAAACGTATAACAACCGGATTACCCAAGCCAACTCCAGTATGAAGGAGCTCTTCTCTATTCTAATAGAATTGGAAACCCATATTGCAGTACAGGATGACTCAAAGATAAAACCTGCTGCACAGACATTCAGATGGCACTAACCAAGAAAGTGGCCAACCTCCAAACTAAAATTGCTCTAAAGAAAGCTACATTATCAGCCCAAACCCAATTTCCCCTGAACAAAACACCTGTACCGAAAACCCAAAAAACTCACCCAATTTAACTTCTCTAAGGTCTCAGTGCTCGAGGTACAGAAAACTATTCTTGCACTTAAACCATCTAATTGCAAAGGCGACCAATGCCCAGCACAACTGATCAAGGACGTTGCTAGAGATCTTGCTCCTTTCATCACCAAACTCATCAATGCCTCCTTCACTACTGGCACAATTCTGCGTAACCTAAAGGAATCCTGGGTACTCCCCCTTCTGAAAAAACAAACACTGGACCCTAACATTCCCACAAACTACAGGCCCATCACCACAGTGCCTTTTTTATTAAAAATACTAGATAAGGTAGCATACACCCAAATTCAGAACTTCCTTGAGATAAACCATCTCCTTGGCGCCTGCCAATCTGGTTTCTGACCTCAACATGGCACAGAGACTGCACTTATAGATTTAAAGGCCCAAATCGACTCACTCAGAGACGAGGGTAAATTAGCACTCCTCCTCCTACTAGACCTCTCAGCCGCCTTTGACCTGGTGGACCACAGAGTCCTGGTAATCACTTGGACTCTGCGGCCCACTTTTCATGGGAGGCTATAGTCTGGATACAGTCATTCCTTAGTGACAGGACTATGAGGGTGTTCTCCCCCTCAGCGGCAGCAGACCCGATACCTATCACTTGTGGAGTGCCCCAGGGATCTTGTGTCTCACCAACACTCTACAATATCTTCACCAAGCCACTCTTTGACGATCTTGACAATCTGGGTATCACCTATACCAATTACGCAGACGATACCCAGATTCTCCTACCACTTACCAGGGATTATGTGGAAGATCTGGCTTTGGTGAACAGAGTCTATAGCATCGTTCAGGCATGGATGGCCAACCATGGCCTATGCGTGAACGATGATAAAACAGAGCTCATCATCCTGGGTACCACAGCTCGCATCGCTAAACTCAACCCTAATTATTCAGCATTCATCATCGATGGGAACACCATCAAGGTCGCCAGAGAAGTAAAAACACTAGGTTTTTATCTCGATTTCACCTTATCCTTTACCTAACAGGTAAACTAATTGGCCTCATCCACGGCCTATACATGTAAATTAATTTGAGCCGGGAAAAAATTCCTATCAGATGACAGTTGCCTAATTTTATCCAGAGCCCTTATCCTTTCAAAATTTGATTATTGTAATTCCCTCTACATAGGGGCATCTAAACAAACCATCAACAGAATACAAGTGCTCCAAAATAATGCACTTAGAGCGGCCTTAAGTATTCCGAGAAGAGCACATATTTCTGAAATAAGACAGAAACATAAATGGCTCTCTACCTAAGAAAAAAATCAACCTCAAATCTGCCTCCCTCATCCACAAATGCTTGAACAACAAAGCCCCTAGCTGCTTAACAGAACGATTTACTAGAAAAAATTCTACTAGACGAACAAGAATAACTAGCCCCAACTGCCTTCTAGTGCCCAGATTTAAACTGTCCACTATTGGAGGGTCTAGCTTCCCAGTTAGGGCAGCTCAATTGTGGAACTCCCTACCTCACGCACTTAGATCTGACCCAACGCTCAGCAAATTCAGAAAGCACACAATAAAATGGCTCACTGAGAATGCTATGTAACGCTCATTCTCCCCACGCACCTACCGCATGTATTGTACCTGATATAGATTTGCTATCTTGTTACGTCAGCCTGCTGACTTGTTGTCAGCATACCGCTTGTACTTGTACTCTATTGCTTAACCCTCATCCTGTGGAGCCAGGAGAACTGTTCTACCATGCTCTGTAAACTTGTAACTTCTGTAACCAAGCTATAAGCCCTCTTGTCACATGCGCCCTTCTACCTCAGGGTCCGGTGCGCACAATAAATAAATAAACCCCAGCACACAATCCCCCCTGAAACACCCCAGCACACAATCCCCCGTCCCCATAAATCTCCCCAGCACACAATCCCCCCCACCATGAAACACCCCAGCACACAATCTTCCCCCCCCCTCTTGAAACACCCCAAAACAGTACAGTCGTGTCCATGTGGCTGGGCCTCGGCCTAACTGTGCTATGTCCATCTATGATGGTTCATGGATGCCTCCAACGTCCGGGTCCCTCTGGTTAGCGGCGTGGAGATTGCGCAGGGAACGTCGCCTGGGCGAACCCTCCAGGGATCCCTCTGTGGGTGTGGTGGAGGTAGATGGGTTTGCTCCTGCAAACTGAAGCTGCTGGTGGATCAGATGGTTTGCTGCCTGCTTCTGCTCTGCATGAGCAGATTGGCCCTCACACAGCTCACAGACTCGCTGTCCAAATCCGGTTAGGGTCGCTGTACAGCCCGCAACCACTCTACGGGTGCAGGCATTGTCACGGGCCATGCTCTTGGCTGCATTACGGATGGCACGGCTTATTGCCTTGATGTGGCAGGTGTGGTCACTCGCCATGGCCTCGATTTTACGCTGCCGTTCCTATATTATGTCAAGCCATCCCACGATAGCATTTCCGGTGACTCTGGGTCTGTCGGGTGTGTGTTTCTTGGAATGACAGGTCTGCATGGGGTGTTAGGGGAGCGGTCGGTGGACATGGTGGCCTGTCTAGTGGGGCTGCCGCGTTTGGAGGGGCTGCCTTCAGGGGTGCCATAAGGAGGGCTGTCTACATCAGGAAATGGTGTGTGGGCACGACGTACACGTTTACGGACACTGGGAGTGTCTGTGTGTCCACTGGAACCTGCTGTGGGGTCCCCTTGGGTGTGCCCATCTCCCGAGTGGCACTCTGGCTGGGTGAACACCGGCGCAGCGTGTTGTTCCTCAGTGGATGTGTGGCTCTCATCCACGTTTGTACCACTGGTGGCTACCTCCACATCCTGCAAACCCCTGGTGACTTCCGGTGCTTGAGGCGGTGACACCCTGCGGCGTTGTGGACGTTCAGTCGGTCTGACTGTGCTGCGGTGGGGTGACCTGGGATGTGTCCTGCGCCCTGACTTCTCAGGCTGGTCCCTTTGCAGAGTGGTGGTGCTGGTTGATGCACGTATGGGCATGTGGCTGGATGTGCCTGCTTCTTCCGCATCTACATTGCCCTGCGATGATCGCTGCGTGCCTGTAGGGTACATAGGGTGTGGTATGAGGTGAGGGCAGCTTACATTTGTATCATGCATTTTCGAGTTTGTTGCCACTTCTTCCGCCGGACGCTATTTGAGTGAACACCAAGGCCTTGTGCACGTGCATGCCAGCTCCTAATCGGGCGTTGTTTACGCTACACATCGCGGCATTAACACACATAGCGTTCAGCGGATATTACACCAGGAATACCGCCGAACTTGTGATGAGGCACAAAGTCTTTTCTGAAAAACAAATTGCAAGGCTGGTTGCATTCAGGCCTGAACCACAACATGCTTGCTGTCCTCCACAAACTACAGTTCTTTATGCTAGTCCAAAGATTTCAGTCCTAAAGAGACAGTGAGTAGGGATGCTAACCACTAGCAGTTGGCGGGCAATCAATAACAATTGGACACATCAGGCTGTAAGCCTCAAAGTGATCTAGAAACATAAAACAGATTTCCTTTTCTGTTCCTAGAAGGCAGATTTAAATAATAGGGTAACGTTGATGAAGAGAATCCTCCCATACCCACACTTTGTTACACGATAAGATGAAGAAAAACAACAAATGACTTCCCTCTTGGTATGTTTTTCTGATGGATCAGTCCTACCACGCAAAGATTCCTCATCTTTGATATATCCGGCTAGGCTCTACAAAATGAGCATAGATTAAAACAAAAAGCAGAGAGCACGTTTTTTGCATTTACTTCCATTAAAGAAAGGTGCTAGTCACCTTATTCTCAAAAGTAACCTGCGTATTGCAGGGATCATGGGGAGCAGCACAACATACATTAGCGGTGAGAGTTCACTGCCAACACTAATAAGTTACAGGCTCCTGGCATCCTTGTGGACGATGGGCACGCATTTCTCAGTTATGGGCGGTCATTGTGAAATGCTATAAAAGGACAAATGCACTTCTAACTACGTTTGAAGGACGGAAATTCAATTAGGGTTCATACTGCTACTCTCCCACTTAAAAGAAAATGCATGGAAGGTTCAGAAATTAAACGAATGCATTGTGGCTTGCCCTGGTCCAAACAGGTTCAGGAAACAGGCTTTGATGTTTCCGAAGACAGCTGGTAAAGTGGTGTCAGATCCCTAAACCCTTTTTTGGTAGAAGTGATGTATCTAGTGCATCTCATCACTTGCACCTAAAAAGGTACACTGCAATTCACCAAGGGTAATTTGAATGTGTGATTCTTAGATATCCAGTCACATTCCCTTTTTCAGGCCCTTAGTAGATTTTCATAAGTAAGGGGATGTTTTGCGCATGTCAGTGTCCACTCACGCCAAACTGCTGTGGGGAGTATTTGTAAAGTTGAATCCTCCTTTGAAAACAATAGATGAAAGACTGCACCGGCTCTGCATTGCTACAGTCAATGTTGCTTCCATAGAAACACGGCCACACAAGGTCGATCACACAAATTATGGGGAAAATGTACACCGCACCATTGAAAACATTCAGCAGCCACTACTGGGAGGTACAAAAGAATTTGTGAAGGTGAGCAATCAATAGGGTTCATCTTTAATTTGTTACACCATATGAAAAATCTCTTTCACTTATTAAAGTAGCAGTGCCTAGTGTTGAGTTTCCGTGCCTTTAAAGACTGGATGAGGGTTTCTGTACTCCTGCCCTCTATATGGCAGAGTATAAGCACAGAGCACCCCAGCCAAGATTCTCAATGTGGTAGCAATGGACGAGCAATCGAGGCTTAAGCTCTCAGGAGGTGATGCAGGCTGGTTCTTAAATACATTGTAGTCCCCAAGCGCCTAGATAGGAATGTCCACCGACTATGTTGGGTGATAAAACAGTTTTTTACATAAATAAGGTTTAGAAAATATACACAATCAATAACACACTTTGTACTTGAGAATTCTAATATGGTAAATATGTACAATGTCTATGTTGTACCATAGTTCTCTCTTGACTCCTTTAAAATGCACCAACTGCTGACAGTCTCAATGGTATAGAAATAAAATTGTAAAGTGAATCAACAATAGACATAGGAAAGAAGACAAGTTGGGTTAAACAAATGGCAGAATACTTTGTCTCTACCCAAGACACAGCTCTGTGTGAGGATCCCCCCCACCTGGACAACCTGTAAATAAAGTGTATTAACAAGCCCAGTCCATTTATGTTTAGAATTAGTCTTGTTTCCTGCTAAAATGTTCTACTACCGCAATGTACCTGGTTTAGCCGAGTTCTTCAATGGTTCGCTAATGGATCCCTCTTGAGTGAACTTCCTTTAAAGCAGGAGCCACGGGTCACTGCTGTAACCTAGTCGACCGAAGTCGATGTTAGGAAGAATTCTCTGTTAAGGCTAATTTCCCAAACCTAGTGAGTCCCCCAGCAGCTTTGCTGGATTTCTGGGGTTTAATTTTTTTCTCCTGCTAAGAGTGAGACTCTTTTTCTCCCACTCTTCGACATGATTTGAGATATCCTTTGACTTTGTAATGGGTTCTATGGGGTCTTTTACTCCATAGGGTTTCATGTGGTTTTAGGTAAGTGTGTTACACAGCACCCTCAGTGCAGTAACACAGGGGTGTCATAGTGACCCACAAACAGACTCCATACCCTGGGACTGACTACTGTCTCCCAGGGCATGTAAAGTCACCATTGACTTTACTAGTCTTAAATTGGGAACAGAATCAGTACAAACCATCATATTGTGGAAGTACTGGTAGGGGTAATTAGATTGCCCCTGGGTCTGTTTTTCGAGGGGGCACTGTGCAGTCCCCCCCTCGTCGAGTTTCTGGCTGGTGGCAGTGGTTACCACGCGAAATATTCCTTAAGAATATTTACTATGGGATTTTCCCATTCATTTTAAACGCAGCACTTTTTGGTGCAATGCTAAAGATACCGCCGGGTTATTTATCTAATATTTATTCCCCGGTTGGGTCTTTTTGCCAGGACTCGGTTTTAAAATGGCGTTTGTGTTCGCCTCTAACTCCAACCCAAGTCGAGCCCTTTGTTCCACTTTTTGGCGGGCTTCTCCACAGAAGCCTCCAAAAGTGGTGCCACTCTGTTTGGGTCTACAGGATGTGTGGGAGGGGGGTTCAGGCACCCTGGACTGAGTTGCCTCGGCAACTCAAGTCGCACTCTTGTGTGATTGGCCCAGTGGTGAGCCGCCCGGCTCACCACTTAGCATGTTTGAGTGACAGCTAGGACTGATGAATGGGGGTTTTCTGCATAAAAGCAGGGCTGTGGGGACTGGGACTTCAGACTTTGCCACAGGACCAAAGAATCCGAAGAGGGAGAAGCTGATCTGCAACAACGACACCACCGGTGGAGCCCAGCCGAACCACCTCACCACTTCTTCCGACGACAGAGGAGATCTTCATCCCGGAGAGTCTTCTTCCTTTGACTGGTGGGGATAACCAGTTTGCCCGCCTTTTCGCCTCCCCGGATCATCTTGTGGCCGCCTTGCTTGTGCCAAGCACCCCGGCAACCGGGATAGCACGTTTTACCACTACCGCGAATAAAAGGGTAGTACCTTTTAACCGGAGAACTCCGCGGCTGGTTTCTTCCCTGGCAGTGCAACGACCTTCAGCTTTCCACCACTTCGAGATCTTCTCTTCCTCTGGACGACGCCGCGACTTGCACCTGCTGCCAGGAACAACTGCCCCCGCTGGAGGATTCTCTCCACTTTCAAGGTACTGTGTCCGCCTGGCCTCCCTCGCAACAGTCTGTGTGGGGTGACTCTTAAATCCTCAACTTACCACTTGGGTTGGCCCTAGGCTGGCTAACTGAACTTTTCTGAGCTGAACTAATTCCTTTTTGAACTCCCTGAAAGACTTTTCAAGCCTTTTAAACTGTGTGATCTTGGGCGCATTGGTGTTCTACTCTCTCCAAGAGGGAGCCTGGCCTCAGAACATTTTTGCTCACAAGTAGACTTTGACTTTCCTGCCTTGCTGGGTGCTTCTAAAGTATTGCGTTGTGTGCTTTTCTAATTTCTGTCTTTTCCCTCCCTTTTTTTTATAACTTATTGGAGTGCCATCTTTAGTTAAGCGCTCACCTCTGTCTGAAAATAAGTGGTGTTAACTAAGACTTGTCCAATAAGGAATAAGGGATGTATATATATATATGGCTGCTGGATGCTCAGCCACAGCTACCAGGTAAATCTGGGTGGTACAGACTGCTACCAATTGGGTTTACTGCCAACATCTGTAGTCTTAAGCCTTTTGCAGTGGTCCCTAAGGGAACTGCACAGGTTTCTGCCTAACAGTCGAAACCCTCCATTGCCTAAGAACATTTTAAAAAAGGACTCCCTTGCCATCACCGTCGACCGGTTTGTCCTGCAGCATAAAGTCAAGGTTGCCGACTACTGAGAAGAATCCGCCGGTGGGTTTCCCACCACCCGAAGTTCACAAAATCACTGATGAAGATCCAAAAGCCAGCCGTGGTCGAGTCCCGATCGTCTCTGACAACCCGACGCACTTGCTGGGCCTACGTTCTTCATCGATCTGCTTTGCTACAGCAAACCTTTGTCATCGAGGTGCACTGCACGCCTCCTCTTCACAGGACGTCCACGACCGATTGTCGATGAGCACCGCAAATGTCGAAGCTGCTCCCTCGACAACAGTGTTCACATTTTCTCATAGGAACCTCAATGACGCGTGGCTCCTGCTTTAAAGCCTACTCAAGAGGGATCCATCGATGAACCATCGAAGTACTCTGCTAAACCAGGTACATTGGGGTAGTAGAACATTTTAGCAGGAAACAAAACTAATTCTAAACATATATGGACTGGGCTTGTTAATACACTTTATTTACAGGTTGCCCAGATAGGGGGGGATCCTCACACAGAACTGTGGCTTGGGTAGGGATAAAGTATTCTGCCACTTGTTTAAACCAACTTGTCTTCCTTCCTATGTCTATTGGTGATTCACTTTACTTTTTGATTTGTATGTGATTAAGACTGTCAGCAGTTGGTGCATTTTAAAGGAGTCCAGAGTGAACTGTGGTACCACAGACATTGTACATATTTACCATATTAGAATTGCCAGAGTACAAAGTATGTTATTGATTGTGTATATATTCTGAACCTTATTTATATAAAGAACGGTGATATCACCTAACATAGTGTGTGGACATTCCTTTGTGGGGGCTTGGGGACTACACTGTACTTAAGAACCATCCCGCATCACCTCCTGAGAGCTTAACCCTTGATTGCTCGTCCATTGCTACCGCACTGAGAATCTTGGCTGGGGTGCTCTGTGCTTCTACTCTGCCATATAGAGGGCAGGAGTACAGAACCCCCTCCAGACTTAACACCGGTGGCAGAGGTGGGATGCTAATGGTTTTAAGAATGAGTGTGTAACCTTGCCACTTACAAAATATCCACACTTTGTTAAAGTGAGGTTTAGTTGTGTACTAAGATAACTACATTACAAGCAGTGGAATCTATTTCAAATGGTAAATTGTCTAAGATGAGCTTAGAGGCTCTCCAGAGTGCTTGTGAAGCCAGGGAATTGGACTTTGAAGAGAAGTCTAGCGCTGAGCTGATAGCTGCCCTGGTGGAATACCAGACTGACGGCGATGCTCTTGATGAAGGGGGGGGGGGGGGTGCAACCATTGACAACTTTGCCTCTGGGGTTGTTAATTAATCTGTTTCTGGGGGTGCCACCACTCCTGCTATCTCTATTCCAAAACCCATCATGGTTTCTTCAGGGGATTCCTTGGAACTTGAATTATTGAGGATGAAATTGGTTTTTGAATATAAAAAGTTGGAAGCTGAAGTTGAACTTCAGTAAGAGGAGATGGCACAGCAAGTGATACTCAAAAATAGGGATCTTGAACTTAAAAACAAGGACACAATGTCAGAGAATCCAGCTAGAGAAAGCTAGAGTGGAGACTTCAGCCAAACCAGTTGAGTGTCAAGCCCCCTGCCACCAAGTTTATGAAAGATTCGGTTGGTGTTTATGTGGAGGGTTCCGATATCCTCCAATGGATTGAAGCATTTGAAATGGCTTGCGGAATCCATCATGTTGATAAAAGAGATTGGGCTAAGTGTTTATTAAGTAGAGTGCCTCAGACTGGTTATGACTATTCTGAAACTGAGTGTGGAAGAAAGGGGTCAGTATTAATGCATGAAATCTACTTTGATTGCCAAGTTTGGCAAAACACCTAGCCAATACCTTAAAAGGTTTAGGGAATACAAGAAAAGAGAGAATGCGTCTTGGGTTGACTGGGCGAGTGCTGCGCATATGAACATGATGGGGTGGATTGATGGATACAAGGTGAAAACTTTTGTTGAATTGTCCCACCTTTTGTTTTTTGAGCATTTGTCTGAAGCCTGTTCACCAGAGCTACGTCAGTATGTTTCTGACCAGGACATATTGGATCCCTTTAAACTGGCCAGGCTGGCTGACAAGTGGGTCTCCCACCGGGTGTCCCCTAAGAAATCCAGTGGAAAGGTCAAGCACAAAGAAAAGGGGGCCTCTCAGAAGTCTGAGGAGTCCAAAAAGCAGTCACAACCGAGTAAATCTAAAGCACCTGCTCCTAAAACAACAATCTAGTGGGGATAAATCTTATGTGGGTGGGAGTAAGAGTAGTAGGGGTTCTCCTGCTGTAAAGCAGGCTCCCAGTGGCTCCAGAACCATATCGCGCATTCCTGGCACCTGTTGGGACTGTGGGGCTCTGGACCACAAGAGGGGTGAGCCCAAGTGTAAAGGTAAAGCAGTTGGAGTCCAGGCTGTCAGCCTGACATACCCTTACTTCATGCTGAGGTGGAGGCCACTGTCCTCCCCTCCTCTACAGATATCACATTTGGTGCTCCTGCAGAGATTTCCCTAGTGTCCCTTGGGGCCTGGGAAGAGTATGCCGAAGTACTGGCCCGAATCCCACAAAACACATGCAGATTTTTGGGAAGTGTCCTCCTGAATGGCCGGCCTTCTACTGGTTTGAGACACTGGGGCGATTAGGACAGTGGTGGAGAGGAAATGTAGGTGCCCCTCTGAGAACTACCAGGACAAGACAGCGGAGCTTCCCGTCCTGGTTCAGAACAACGTACCTGCTAACATTTTGTTGGGGAATGATCTAGTGGAGTTGGGGTTGATCTCTAATGGTCTACCTGTTGCAGTGACTAGGTCACAGGTCGCACAAGGTCTGAGTGCCAGTCAGGTACCCAAGCCAAAGGGGAGACCCAAGGCAAGACATAATAGCAAGAAGGCCACCTCTGCAAAGGGGTCTCCTCTTTCTGCTGCTTCAGCAGTGTTAGGGAGAATTCTCTGTTTAGGCTGAATTTCCTAACCTAGTGAGTCCCCCAGCAGCTTTGCTGGATTTTTGGGGTTTATGTTTTCTCCTGCCAAGAGTGAGACTCTTTTACCCTCACTCTTGGGCATGATTTGAGTGTGTTTCTTTGACTCTAGATGTGTTTAATGGGCTATGGGGTCTTTTACTCCATAGGGCTTCATGTGTTTTTGTGATGTGTGTTACAAAGCACCCTCAGTGCAGTAACACAGGGGTGTCATAGTGACCCCCCAGTATAGACTCCATACCCTGGGACTGACTACTGTCTCCCAGGGCATGTAAAGTCACCATTGACTTTACTAGTCTTAAATTCTGAACAGAACCAGTACAAACCATCATATTGTGGACGTACTGGCTGGGGCAATTCGATTGCCCCGGGGTCTGTTAGTCGAGGGGGCACGTCTCCGTCCCCCCTGATCGAGTTTTGACTGGTGGCAGTGGATACTTTTTATATTCAACCGCAAATATTTCTCTATGGGATTTTCCCATTGTTCGAGGCTACTATCTTTATTTATTTAATTACGATAGCCTCAAACATACCGCCAGTTTATTTGATTATTATTAACTCTCCGGTTGGTATTTTTTGCCAAAACTCGGTTCTAAAATGGCGTTTGTTTTCTCTTCTGTGACTCCAATCCAAGTCGAGCCCTTAGTTCCACTTTTTGGCGGGCTTCTCCACAGAAGCCCTCCAAAGTGGTGCCACTGTGTCTGGGGTACTAAGAAGGGGTGGAGGGGGATTTAGGCACCCTGGACTGAGTTGCCTAGGCAACTCAAGTCGCACTCCGTCCTGATTGGCCCAAGTAGTGAGCCGGCCGGCTCACCACTTAGCATGTTTGAGTGACAGCTAGGCTGAGTGAATGGGGGTTTTCTGCATAAAAGCAGGGCTTTGGGGACTGGAACTTCAGAAGTCGCCACAGGACCTAAGAATCCGAAGAGGGAGAAGCTGAGCCGACCTGCCACGACAACACCACCGGTGGAGCCCTGCTGGACCGTCTCACCACTTTTCCCAACGACAGAGGGGATCTCCCGCCGGAGAGTCTTCTTCCTTTGACTGGTGGGGATAACCAGTTTCACCGTCTTTTTGTCTTCCCGACGCATCTCGTGGCCGCCTTGCCTGTGCCAAGCACCCCGGCAACCGGAATACCACGTTTTACCACGACCGCGAAATAAAGGGTAATACCTTTAACCGGAAAACTCTGCGGCTGGTTTCTTCCCTGGCAGTGCAACGACCTTCATCTTTCCTCCAAGTCGAGATCTTCTCTTCCCCTGGACGACGACGAGACTTGCACCCACTGCCAGGAACAACTGCCACCGCTGGTGGATCCTTCCCACTTAAGGTACCGTGTCCCGCCTGGCTTCCCTTGCCACCGACTGTATGGGGTAGATTTAGCCCCCGGCTTTCGAACCTGGGTTAGCCTGGGACACCCTGGCTAAACTTTTCTGAGCCTCTCTAAACTCTTTTCGAACTCTCGGCAAGACTTTTTAAGCCTAGTGTAACTGTGTGATCTGGGGTGCATTTGTGCTCTGCTCCCTCAGAGAGTGGGCCCAGCCTATGGACTTTGGCTCACAAGTGACTTTTGCTCTTCTGCCTTGCTAATAGTGTTCCTAAATCTTAGAGTGGTGCACCTTTCCATATTCTGTCTTTTTCCCTCCCTTCTTCATGAACTTATTGGAGTGCCATCTATAGTTAAGCGCTCACCTCTGTATGGAAATAAGTGGTGTTAACTAAGACTTATCTGATAAGGAATAAAGGTTGTATATATTATAATAGTAACTGTGTTTAGAGTATTTTACAATAAGAGTGCTGGAGTGTTTCAAACAGTGTGTTTTTAAATAAATAATTATATACTTTGATACCAAAGCTCTGGTCAGTGTTTGCTTGTATTATTGTGTCTGAGTGCCTATTGTGTATACTTTGCATACTGCCTAACTCTTCTTGGGGGAAGTCTGACTGCTCAGCCACAGCTACCAGGTAAATCTGGGTGGTACAGACTGCTACCAAGTGGGTTTACTGCTAACACCTGTAGTCCTAAATCTTTTGCAGTGTTCCCAAAGGGAACTGCACAGGTTTCTGCCTAACAAGCAGCAACCACTGGGATTTAGGTTCTGGGCAGGCTGGGTCCAGTGGTAACCCGAGACTCAACTCCTACGGGAGAAGAGCCAGAAAACCCTCCTCCTGCGGGAGAGGTGCTCAACCCAGAGGATCACCCTGACCTTCAATGCCTGCTGGGGTGAAAGGGGGGTCCTCAAGGGAAGAATTCTGTAAGGGTCAGAGAGTGCGCCACTCTCTCAAGGGTTTAAGAAAACAGGCCCAGGCCCAAGGTGAAGTGCCTAGGCCGTTCAAGATTTATTGGGAGGATGAACTCCTTTGTAGTTTGTTTATTCATTTGAATCGCGCTCCAGACCCGTAGGTATTAGGGCGCAGGGGTTAAAAGGAGATTCACAGCTTTCAGCCCACTAAGCCTGAACCTGGAGCCCTAAAGAGGGTGGTGGTACCCCAGGTTTCCAGGCCCTTCCTGTTGCAGTTGGCGCATGAGGTGCCCTTGAGCTGGTCATCTTGGGACAAGGAAGACTAATCAAAGGCACTCTGCACTTTTCTACTGGCCCTGGATGGGAGTAGAAGTGGAGTCCCACTGCCGGACCTGTCCCACTTGTCAGTTGTCTGGCATGACTGGAGGCAGTATCATTGGTCCACCGCAGCCTTTGCCAGTGGTTGGCACACCATTTGAGAGGGTTGGCATCGAACATTGTCGGTCCCCTTGACCCTCCCACATCAGGTGGACATCGGGATGGTACTGGATGATCATGCCACCGGGTACCCTGAGGCTGTACCCCTTCGTACCATCACTGCCAAGGTGGTTGCTAAGGCTCTCCTGGGCATTTTTACCAGAGTTGGATTCCCTAAGGAGGTGGTCTCTGACAGAGGATCCAACTTCATGTCGAGATACATGCAATCGATGTGGAAGGAGTGCGGAGTAACTTAAAAGTTCGCAAAGGATGGAGTTAGTTAGTCGGAACTCCCTACCTACCGTGCACCTATGCTTGGAACACCGAAACTTTCAACCTGCAGCCTCACTCCTTGTTCGTCTGGGGACTAACTCCAGATCCCCAATGTGCTGGGTGATGAATGGAATGACAAACTGTGGATGATGATGGGCGCTGGGGGGCTTCACTGGCCCATGCTTGTAGCCATTGCTTTAAGGATTGGTTTCATTGTCAGATTGAAAAAACTCTTAATTGTGCATTAAAACTTATTGTTTAATTGTTGCTAATGCAACTTCACAAGGTAAAATTTAGAAAATCATAGTGATACATAGCAGCAATTATAACCTATTGGTAGGTGAGAAACAGCTGACGCGCGTTTCGACCTAAGTCTTTTTCAGGGCTGTGAGATTGTGACAAGTGGTTGAGTGCAGGGATAGGTGTAGTGACAATTAAACAATAAGTTTTAATGCACAATTAAGAGTTTTTTCAATCTGACAATGAAACCAATCCTTAATGCAATGGCTACAAGCATGGGCCAGTGAAGCCCCCCAGCGCCCATCATCATCCACAGTTTGTCATTCCATTCATCACCCAGCACATTGGGGATCTGGAGTTAGTCCCCAGACGAACAAGGAGTGAGGCTGCAGGTTGAAAGTTTCGGTGTTCCAAGCATAGGTGCGCGGTAGGTAGGGAGTTCCGACTAACTAACTCCATCCTTTGCAACCTTCAATCAGGGACCTGACCACCGCAGCACCCAGACTTATTATGGCGGATTATCTTGAATCAAGGACAAATGATAATAAAAATCTCTTCTCGGCTAAAGGGTCTACAGTACACGCCTTCCCACCCACTCCAAGGGCGCCGGATAATTTAAGGCAACTATTTCTCAAACTGGAACGACTATGTACCAAGGAAATAAACAAATTCTGGGAGAGATTCACTCTCCAATCTTACCTTGAACAAGAAAAAATCCCAAGAGGATTGAGAATCATTATTTTTCCAGACTTCACCAACCCAGACAACGCTGATTTGGCAGCTTAATGGGAAGAGAACTTGATTATGGGTTCCAAAATCATGATGGAGTTATTGATTGAACACGCCGACAGGGCTCACAGAAGATTGGTTATAGAAATTGACCAACAAAAAACCAACATAGAATCAAGCCATTTTCCTACGTCAACAAAAGAGAAGAACTACAAAATCATGTATGAAATCCTAAGAAACCATCAAGATGAAGTCAAAATCAGAAAATGTAGAAAATTTGCGAGGGATGAAAGAGACTACCAGGACAACAGAGTATTCACCTTCCAACCCAAATTTGACAATATACCGGGAACAAGTTCCAAGGAGAGCACCCCAACCAGCTCCCCAGCCACATCAGACGTTGACAGCGAACCAGAACAGGAGACGGAAGAGAATGAGGAAGCAGCGGCAACTTCGGAAGCACTAAACATACAAACAGGAATGACAGCACCACCGTTGTCTAGACAACATGAGAAGAGTAGAAGCATTGGCTACAACTTCCTGGAAGAAATCCAAAGATAAGATACAAGAAAGGAACACGTACACCACAACAACAACAACAAAAGAAGCAGGTTCGTTTTTTAGACCCTACCAGAGGCAATGTACCACCGAGATTAGAACAAAGAGAGGCAAGAGAGCGGGCACCAAGAAACATACAAGAAGAGCAAGAAAGCGCTATCAGATTGACAAGATCCAAAACACAATCACAGATAGCAATACCAGGACCCCGTTCTTAGTAACCAACCTCTCCAAACATATTCTCTCTGAACATGACATTTAAATCCTTAACAAAGGCCTCTCGTTCGCTCCAGCCAACAACACCAACTATGTGGATGCTCAGATAGACCTATTCAAATATACCAGAAAATTCAAACTAAAGAAGTTCTTTGCGAAACAAATAAAATGGAAACCGGCTAGGACCATACCTACACCCTTGAGTACCATAGACATTGAAAATCTGGAATATACTCACCTATTAACTACTCTGGACCAGTCGCCTAAAACAGAATCGCAAAGTATACTACAGACTCTACAAGAACTTGATATTGAGGAAAGGAATCTGGAAATACCCGAAATAAAACTCAAATCCAAATTCACTCCTAACCTACAAGGGGACAATGCCATTGAAATCTTTAGCTTGGCAGTCACAAGAGACCTTCAAGCATTAGAAGACCAGAGGAAAACTCTACACTCAAGAGGAAGAGACAACATTACAAATCAGGAGAGACTAGCACTGAAGAAACTGCAAGAGAATCACCAAATCATAATCAAAGAAGCTGACAAAGGCGGCAACGTTGTCATCATGGACAGAGAAGACCATGTACAAATGGCTCTCAATCATCTTGCTAGCCCTGGATGCTATGATACTATCGACACCAATCCAACCAAAGAAATTCTAATACAATCGAAGATATTATTGACCAAATGGCACCAACGGGGACTCCTGTCTGACGAGGAAATGAAATACCTTGACCTTAGGCATCCCAGGATGCCTACTATCTATTTCCTTCCTAAAATACACAAAGAATTCCACACCATACCAGAAGAACGACCCATACTGAGCGGAATGGGATGGATAACAGAGCCACTCAATCAATATATCAACAACGTACTTGCGCCGTAAGTACCCAAGATACCTACCTTTTTGCGGGACACAATGCACACCCTCCTAGTCCTAAAAGATATCGAATGGAACAAAGACTATCTTCTAGTAAAACTGGACGTCAAAGCCCTCTATACATCCATTGACCACAAGCTAGCTCTCAAAGCCATTGATTTTGCCTTCTCTAAAGCCTCTGCCTCATTCTGGTCACACCTGGAACTCACCAAGCAATTTTTGGAATTTTCTCTAACCAATACAGTCTTTTTATTTAACCAGCAGTATTACAGGCAAACCAAGGGCATCGCCATGGGGGCAACCTATGCACCATCAATGGCCAACCTCTTCATGCATCACTATGAACAAGTGCATGCCTTTGCCAACAAAGACTTCTATCAACTCATACACACCTGGATGCGCTACATTGACGACATCCTGATGATCTGGTGCAGAACCATGGACCAACTTGAGGCATTCAAACAATATCTGAATCACAACAACTTTGGTATCGAACTAACAGGAACCGAAAGTAAAACTACCATTGACTTTTTGGACATCACCATCAAGCCAGTAGGAACCGAGCTTACGACAACAACCTACAGAAAACCAACGGAAGTGAACTCTGTATTACACGCCACCAGTTGCCACAAAAAATCAGTTATCAGCAACATCCCCAAGGGAGAATTCCTACGAGCCAAAAGAAACTGCAGCTCCCCATCAACATTTGGAGAGGAATGCATGGTCCTCACCAGACGTTTCTCGGAAAGAGGCTACCCAGAACAAGCAATACAAGAAGCAGAAGTGATGGCAAATAAGAGGGAACGCAGTACGCTACTAACTCCTAAAGAACAGACCAAAGGGACAACTCCCAATGAAAACAAATTGAGATATATCACTCAATATTGCAGTGACAGCCACCAAGTTCAGAAGGTACTCAAAAACACTGGCACATCCTATCCATAGATGAAGACATCAGACCATGGATACCTGACAAACCCAGCATGACCTATACTAAAGGCAGAACTCTCAAGACTATTCTAAGTCCATCTTTCATGGCACCTATTCGTAAAACAAATGACAATTGGCTCACAACCAACAAACCCGTTGGTTTCTATAAATGCGGAACATGTTCCATGTGTAAATTCGCCACAACCACCAAGCACCTCAAATTCAGTGAAACAGATACACATGTAATCAAACAATATATTAATTGCAGAACAAAATATGTAATTTACGCAATCATATGTGTATGCAACCGTAAATATATTGGAAGCACCAAGAGGGAGCTCAGAACAAGAATCCGGGAACACCTCAGCTCCCTGCACTTGCAAGAAACCAAATACCCACTAGCCCTCCACTGGCAAGAAGAACACCAGCTTAATCTCAAAGAAAACATCACCTTCGTGGGGCTTGAAACAATATTATCGGACGCAAGAGGGGGTGACAGAGAACTTGTGCTCCGCCAAAAAGAAGCTCGACTGATATGCAAATACAGAACCATTGATATTGGGCTTAACAGTGACCATGATTTCCATGTCTTCTTGTGAAGTCTCTTGTGCTTCTTCCTTGCAACACTATGGACATTAGTACCACTCCCTCATGGGCCCATCTCATACATGAATCTACCACCCCTTGCCACTTCATGGCACTAAGTGACCATGCCCGTTCTGGGGACTCATCCCCGTCCATACTTACCCTGCGCAGTATGACCAACGCCATTCGGGGTCCTTGCAACCCCTGACCCGAGAGACCGGTTCTTTCCAGGACTCACATGATGCATCCTGCAATACTGGTTCCAACCATATGGACCCTACCACCAGTTATCAGTATCCCCCCTCCGACATAACTTTATCCCCCATGCCCTTGCCAGCATTCCAACGGTCTCGCCAGGTGGGGACCTTCACCCGCCAAATTTCCTTGCCCCCAATGGCCAGTGCCCCCTGTGTCCGTGCAACTTCGGATCCACTCACCAACGCAGCTGCTACCCATGCCACCATGCTGCTGCCCGTACTGACTCACGTCACTGCACCTTGCATTCCATATTAATTAGGGCTGAGGCAGTAGGCCACATAGCTCCCGCCCAGTTTCGGCATTAAGTCATTAACTCAGACTGATTGGACAATTAACCCCTTTCCTTACCGTGGCTGACAACCGTCAGCTGCACACACCCACCAGCCTATCAGGGCCATCCTCTGTATATCCAATCAGCGCGCTTCCCTCTCTGACCAATCGTGTCTCAGCTAACACTTAACCAGGAAGTTCCCACTCCTGCACTACGCGGACACGGACGAAGGGACAGACGCACCACGAAGCTGCAAACAGATTCAGGTGAGAGGAGTTCCCACATCAGGGACTCTAGGATCAGTCACTCAGCTGCGCACCGGCTCTCCACTGCATGGGACCGGGTGGCACATGCATTAGTGGTCAGGCTCCCCCTGACTTTACCCAACTGGGCACCCCACACCCCCCAGCAAGGATGATACTGCCGTCACTCGGGCATTTCTTCACACCCCCAGTGACAACGGCATGTGACCCAACCAGGACCTTGTCCCCGGGGACGGCCGATCATCAGCACCCCCTCACAACGATACCACCCAGCTTACAGATTCGCCTCTGATATCTGGCACTCAAGCCCCCCACACTCCCCCCCCCCCTCACTCTAGGCCATGAGGACCAGGGTCCGACAACACTAACCACCATCTTCAGCACTGGCACGGCTCAACTTACACACATCTCTCGGCACTATACAACGCTATATTGGTCTGAAAGCCACTCTCACGCTCCTTGGTTCCCCCCCTGGGACCACCCCCCTCCATCCAACAAGACTAAAAGAACCATCATCTTTCCACAGGTCAGGCTCTTCAGCCCTACTGGTGCCCGGACCCGGGAGGACCAGCATTTAGCCCTATTCAGAGCTCACCCTACTACCAAATTGGTAAGCCCATTGACCAAACTCAACACATTGCCTTACATTTTACTGGCTCTTACTATCGAACTAACAAAGATCCTCTCCCTTCTTTTCCTTGGTATTGTGCTCGTCTGTTTGCTTATCATATGTAACCATCTCTCATGATCTTAAAAAACATGCTTTAAACTCTTCATACATGTGTTACAAATGTAATGATGTCACTCACCTTCTCACCTTCACTCACCTCTGCTAATTGTGCTGAAAAATTACCGGCCATACCACGACTATTATTTTCTCTCATGCATCACCATCTAAATCATCTCAATGGCGAAAACGTGTACAATTGAACCTCCCTTCCATGTTGCATTATCAATGTCCATGTGTGATCGACCCGTATGTCACTACACCTATCCCTGCACTCAACCACTTGTCACAATCTCACAGCCCTGAAAAAGACTTAGGTCGAAACGCGCGTCGGCTGTTACTCACCTACCAATGGGTTATAATTGCTGCTATGTATCACTATGATTTTCTAAATTTTACCTTGTGAAGTTGCATTAGCAACAATTAAACAATAAGTTTTAATGCACAATTAAGAGTTTTTTCAATCTGACAATGAAACCAATCCTTAATGCAATGGCTACAAGCATGGGCCAGTGAAGCCCCCCAGCGCCCATCATCATCCACAGTTTGTCATTCCATTCATAACTTATAAGTTCTCCAGCTGCTACCATCCCCAGACCAATGGTCTGGTTGAGAGATTTAATACAACTCTCAAGGGCATGATGGGTGCTTTGGAAGAGCCCCTAAGGAGGAAATGGGATCTCCTCCTGCCATGCCTGCTGTTCGCCTACAGAGAAGTGCCTCAAGAGGGTGTTGGTTTCAGCCCCTTTGAGCTTCTCTTTGGACATCCTGTGAGGGGGCCCCTTGCCTTGATCAGAGAAGGTTTGGAAGCCACCCCTCCAGGTCCTGCCAAGCAAGTGGACGGACTATGTGTTAGGCCTGAGAGAGAGGATGGCACAGATGATGGGCTAAGCAACAGCAAATCTGAAGGTGAGCCATGAATTAAACAAGTACTGGCATGTCCTTAAGGCCTCACAAGTGGATTGGACTCCAGGACAGGAGATCCTTGTGATGGAGCCTACCAAGCCTAGAGCTTTGGCAGAGAAGTGGACTGGACACTTCAGGATAATCTCCAAGATGGGCAAAGTCACTATCTGGTTGACATGTGAGTCCCTGGGATACCCCCTCAAGTATTCCACGTTGACAGGCACAAGTCTTTCCACAGGCGAGAGGAAGTATCATGTCTTATGCTAGCTTCAGAACACGAGGAGGATGAAGGTGAGCCCCTTCCTGATTTGCTGCATAGCAACCCTCAGTGGAGGGAGTGCATCTCTCTCCAGATCTGACACCAGAGCAGCAGAGGGCCTGCAGTGCTTTGCCCCAGCAGTATTAACCTCTTTTCTCAATGACGCCAGGCCCCACCCCGTGGTGCAGGCACGAAATTGACACTGGTGACAGTGTACCTGTCAAAAGCAGATGCTATCACATGTCAGACACTGTAAAGAACCACATCCAGGCTGAGGTCACCAAGATGTTGGATCTGGTTCTAATTGAACCCTCAACCAGTCTCTGGTCCAGTCCAGTGGTTCTTGTCCTCAAGGCAAGTTCTCAGGCCGGTACCAAGGATTGGCAGTTCAGTGTTGACTACAGAGGAGTCCATGCTGTCACCAAAACTGACATGCACTCATTGCCCAGGGCTGATTAGCTCATGGACACCATAGGTGCTGCCAAATTTGTGAGCACCTTTGACCTTACCTCAGGCTATTGGCAAATAGCTCTGACGGACCATACCAAGGAAAATACTGCATTCTCAACACCGGAGGGGCTGTACCAGTTTAGAGTCATGCCTTTTGGGTTGAACGCACCTGCCACCTTCCAGAGATTAGTCAACCATGCACTCAGTGGGCTGGAGGCCTTTTGTTTGGCCTACTTAGACAACATTGCTGTCTACAGTTCCACCTGGGAAGAGCATTTGACTCATTTGGATCAGGTTTTGCAGGCCTTGCAAAGGGCTAACCTCACTATCAAGGCCACCAAGTGCCAGATAGCTCAGGGGAAAGTCACTTATCTTGGTCATGAGGTAGGAGGGGGTTGAATCCAACCTCGCCCCAGTAAAGTACAGGATGTCCATGACTGGGATACTCCCACGACTCAAACCCAGGTATGAGCTTTTTTGGGCCTCACTGGGTATTACAGCAACTTCATGGCGGACTATGGAACCATAGCTGCCCCTCTGACAGCCCTGACATCGCCCAAGCAACCGAGGAAGGTTAATTGGACGGAAGACTGTCAGAGGGCCTGTGATGGCTTGAAGGAAAGACTGCATAGGGCACCTGTGTTGTGTGCACCTGATTACAGCAAACCCTTTCTTGTTCAGACTGATGCCTGTGACACCGGAACTGGAGCTGTCTTGTCCCAGTTAGATGACACAGGGAGGGAACATGCTATCATATTCATCAGTAGGCAACTCAAAGGTAGAGAATTTAGGTGGGCCACTGTTGAAAAGGAATGTTTCAGTTTAGTTTGTGGCCTTAGGAGTTTTAGGCCCTACCTTACGGGGTGTCTACCGTCAAGGTCCAAACAGACCACAAGCTCTTAAAATGGCTTATGCAGATGAGGGGGTGAAAACCCGAAACTGCTCAGTTAGTCCATTAGCCTGCAAGGGCTAGACTTCATTATTGCGCATAGACTAGGTGTTAGGCAGAATCTAGGGCAGTTCCCTTAGGGAGCACTACCCCAGATTAGGACTACAGGTGAGAGCAATAAATCCACTTTGGTATCAGCCTGTACCATAAAGATTTAGTTGGTAGCTGTGGCTGAGCGGTCAGACTTATCTCAAGAGGGAGATGAGCAGTATTCAGGGTTGACACAATAGGTAGTACAGTACTGTGGAGCAAGGAAACACTGACCAAAGTTTTGTATTAAAAAGAGAATATATATTTATTTTATACACTTCTAAGTCAACACATAGACCACAGTTAATAAAGTAAGTTAAGTTTAGTCAAAAGAAAAGCATATACAACTCCCTATTCAATTGTAGACAAGTTTGCGGTGTAGTGAAAACTGAGCAAAACGGCACAGTGAAAACCTACTACAAATGGCATTCTACCAATTCAACGAAAGGGAGGGAAAGTACAAGTTAAACCGAAATATCTTCAGACACCCCCTAGCAACACTTCCCTGAAGTTTTGCAAACAAGTAATGCACAATAACACTTTAACCAAGTGAATAAAAACTGAGCAAAATGGCACTCCACAAGTTAAAACAGTAGGAAGGAAGAGGGGTTTAGAAGATTTAGGTGCATCAACACATTTCTCATTGAAAACGAATCTAGTGAGATCAATCTAACAAATCAGCCAGAGTCAATAGCCCTAAGCCAGAGTCAGTGGTACAGGACCAAGAGCTTAGGAGCAAAATTGTTCTTGTAGCTGCAGTCAAGTCTTTAGTAGAAAACTTTTGAAGAGGTAGATGCAAGGCGAAAGACAATGTTAAGAGAGAGGGTGGTAGTTAAAGGATTTAAAACACCTTTAGGGCTACCACAGAGAAAGGGCGGCCTGGCGGAACAATGTACCTTAAACGTGGAGAAGTGGCTCCTGCGGTGGCGGTTGTTCCTGGTAGTTCCTGCAGGTCGAGGGGTCCAACAGAGGAAGAGAGGCTCTCGTCGTGGTGGAAGGTTCGAGTCGCTGCACTACCCAGGGATGAAACCAGCCGCGGTGCTGCCAAACGAAGTTTAAAAGGTACGCTCCTTTTAATCGCGGTCAGGGTCGATAGCTGCCTGGCTATCCGGTCTTCAAGTGCGGGGCACTGTCGAATAGACCAAGGCAGGTCCGAGGGTGCGATAGGTGAACTGGTTGACCCCACCAGCTCAAGGGAAGGAGGCTCCTTCGCTGAAGATCTCCTCTCGTCGTGTGGAAGAAAAGTGGTGAGACGATCTGGCAGGGCTTCACCGGTGGTGTAGATGCTAAAGATGTCTCTGGCTTCTCTTCCCTTCGGTTCCGTAGTTCCAGTGGCGACGACTTGCTCTTCCAGTCCTCAGGACCCTGCTTTTATGCAGAAAGAGACCCATTCATACAGCATAGCTGTCACTCACACAGTGGAGTGGTCTTCTTGGCGGGAGACCCTCCAGCCTATCAGGTTAGTGTGCGACCTGAGTTGCTGTGGCATCTGTCCGGGGGTTCTACTCCCCCTCCCAAACAACAGACCCACCCCAGACTCAGTGGCGCCGAAAGGAGGGCTTCTTGGCAGAGGTCCGCTGAAAGGACGAACAAAAGATCCCTGACCTGGGTTAGGAAAATGGAGTAAGACTCGAGAAAGAAGTTTTATTAAAGTTCTTGCAAACAAAACGTACCGGAGTAAAGTTAATAATAAAATAAACCGGCGGTATGTTAGAGGCGGTCAGTAAAAGTGGTAGCCACGAACAATGGGAAAATCCCATAGAAAAATATTTGCGGTCGAATATAAAAGGCAGTAACCAGCCACCAGCCAGAAACTTTGTAGAGGGGGACTTTAAGGTACCCTCTCGAAAATGAACATAGGGGAAAAACTATTAACCCCTTCTAGTACTTCCATATTAAGATGGTGTGTACTGGTTAAGTTAATAAAAATCGACTAGTAAAGTCAATGGGGATTTTACATGCCCTGGGAGACAGTAGTCAGTCCCAGGGTATGGAGTCTTTGTTTGGGGGTCGCTACGACACCACTGTGTCACGGCACGGAGGGTGCTGTGGGACACATGTGCAAAAAGATGGTTCCTATGAGTGAGAGAAAAGATCCCATAGGCATTAAACACAAAAATATCCTAGAACACACATAGCAAAAATGCCTAAGAGTGGGAAAAAGAAATAAACCCTTCAAATCCAGCAAAGCTGCTGGGGGACTCTATAGGTAAGGGAAATTAGCCATAAAATGAGAATTCTCCCTAACACCAGGGAAGAGTCATGATAATGCAGATGGCCTTTCCAGAAGGTATGTTGACCATCTGGATGAGGGTGTCAATCTTGTGGGAGATTAGACCACTCTAACATCAGTCTGGGAGCGGCGACTGCGATGAGGAAATACATTGGAGGACAGGGCCTCCATGTCTTTGTCTTGTACTCCCTTATGTACCTTGTGTGTTGTCTTCTGCACAGCAGTCCATGTAGTACTCCTGGCAGTTCATCGCTTCCTCTTTTTTTTGTGGTGAATAGACTCTTGAACAACACAGAACACACATAAGGGAGTACAGGACAAGAACATGGAGGCCAAGTCACTCCAATGCATTTTCTGCATCACAGTCCCTACTTTAAAATGTCCATGCGTCATTTTGATAATTTGAGGTTACCAAATTCTATGACATCAGGAGCCAAGCTGCTAAATTGTTTGTATTAGGATATGGATGCAAGACCTGTCCCTGATAGAGTGTCAAAAGGTTTTGAGTGTTTGTCACCTTTACAGGTGGGAATATGGACATGTTTAGAAGATGGGAGAACCAGGTTTGCTGAGCCCATATTGGTGCAATAAGTATCATTATCATGTGCTCTTGCTGCATCTTGTGGACCACCCTCTGCAAGAGGTGCATCGGGGTGGATGAGTAAGCAAATATCTGACCAATTGATCCATAGTGCATTCCCCAGGGATCCCCTCTGTGCCTGGAGGCATAACTTGGCCATTGTGCGTATTCTGCGGTTGCGAAAATGTCTACTGTTGGCTGACCCCATTGTGCAAGAATACGTGAGTGCATTTGTATTCAACTCCCACTCCTGTTCTTGCAGCTTCGTTCTGCTCAGACTGTCTGCTGAACATGTTGAGTTTGGAAGTGTATTGTTCTTTGAAGACACCACCTGCAAATGCTTTGTGCAGGTTTGGACAATTTTAGGGAATGCGTTCCGCCATGTTTGTTGTTGTAAAACATGACTGTTGTATTGTCTGTTGTAACTAGAATGTTTTCCCCCATTAGCTTGTCCTGGAAAGTGTCCAACGCCATCCTGAAAGCTAGACGTTCAATTACGTCTATGTGCAGTTTCTTTAGTGAAGCAGACCACCTTCCGTGGCTTTGAGGTGCGGGCAATGTGCACTCCAGCCTGTTAGAGATGCGTCTGTTGTAATGGTTACATGAAATGGCGGGTTGACAAAGGCTTTCCCTTTTAGCATATTTGCCTTTGTCACCATCTTAGTGCCAAGACGAGTGTGTGGGAGACCTCCAGACCGCTGGTTTGATAGTCATTGCTGTATTGGATGCAATTGGAGTCTGGCATGTGGCACGATAAAGATACAAGACGCCAATTTGCTGAGCAGGCACATGACATTTCGAATTGTTTTCTGATGACCGGCTATGGAAAAGAGAATTTGGCTCTGAAGATTTTGTAACCTTTTGCTGGAAGGGTAAATTAGTGCCAGCTGTCTATTATGGCCCCTAGAAACTTTTTTTCTAGTTTGGGACTAGACTGGATTTTGTCTTGTTGATTAAAAACTCTAGGCTGTGTAACAGATCGACTGTGGCCTGTGTATGTAGGCAACACTGTTACAGTGTTTGCCCTGTTATTGTGAAGGCATCATGAAGTAAGACACAGACAACAGATTTAACTTTTTAAGGAGATGTTTTATTTTCTTAAATGTCAGGATGGAGTAAGGCCTAACCTGCCCTATGCTTAGGTGGGAATTCCCTACTTAAAGAAAACTAAGGATAGTCTGTGTCACTAAGTTCAACTTAAAATTCTCTCTGTATGCAAAACCTATACTTTCCCTCACAATTCGTCATATATAATGTGTATAGATATCAGCATAAAAAGAACTAGTGGTCAAAATGTTCTGAGCTTCTTCCAGCTCATAGCTTAAGTTAAAAGAATAGTGTGCTCAAAAATATTATTGTCCCGAGCGTTCGAGCATGTGTTTTTAAGCATATACGTTGATCGATCGTATAAACATTTCCTATGTACCTTACCGTAGTTTTCCTCACTTTTACACATGCGAAATCAGGCAGGAGGGCGCAGCCATTTTGTGCTAATCTTATCCATTGCCGCATCGGCCTAAAGTGAACTGCCCTGGCAGCACTAAATCATATCCTCGCCCCTGAAGCTGACAACACTAGACGCGTACGGTCCATTTCACAATGCCAATGCACGTCTAGTGTCAATGTTCTCGGTGATCCAGCTAATGACGTGTCTCCATAGAAATGGCAGGACGCCTCTTTCCTCAATAAGTATAAACAGACCACTTCTCATCAGACAACATCAGAGTTGCTTTTTCAATCGTTTCACTGTCTTTTTTTGTGTATCCTGTGGCTTGTTTCTGCTCTGTTCAGCTATCTTCGTTTCTCGTATCCTGTGTGAACAGATACTAGTACTATCATGACTATCTATTTTAATTTTGTCGCATAATGGCAACAATACAGCCCTACCAGTACGAGCCGGATTATTCCGAGGCAGAATTACAGGAAAGAGAAGGATGTGGAAACGATGGGGCTTCTGACGATGGCAATCGGTGCGAGGTAATGCCAACCGAAGAGGAGAACTGCTGCTGCAGAGAAAACTCTGGATGCTTGTCCTACATATCGGAAGACGAGACAGCTGCAATGCGTTACCGAGCTGCATGACTTAAGGGCAGCCTGCCTCACATGGTCCGTGTTGAGGATTACAATGGTGCTTATGCACAAACTTTGCGCAACAGTTCGCCCTTACAATCCAAGTAATGAGTAAGTGTACTCTAGATGTGATGTCAGTTAGGCCACTAACATTTCATGTTTGGCTCCTATATTGTCTTAACTTTGATCCATCACTGCCAAATGTATGTATTCTTACAATTCTTTACATCACTTGCGATTTGGGGAAATCAGAGTGGTCATCTTAAGTGTCTTTCATGCACAACCAAGAAACAATATTTCTCTGTGCCCCAAAAGTTATGGAATGCATGGATGTTCACGTTTGTAATGTACCTACACTTTAAAGCCCAAGTTGATTGATTCGTGAAGTAACATTTGTACTGGCTCCAATGCCATAGGATACAAGATTGCATTTTCAACTAAGGTTTGATGCACTTATCTTGTTCATTTAAATACAGTTTGTATCTTTCTCTTCCATAGGTGGTACAGGCTGGTGGCCTATCATGCATTTACACGGGGGCTTCATGGGAGGCTAGGACACCGCGTTCGACAAGTAAAACCTGCATGTGTCGTTGGTGCCATTAGAGACACATTCCCCAGTGACAGCGGTCAGTACAGGGGATTTTCCCACACTGTGCTGCAACCCGAAGTATACAATGTGTCGTACATTTATGCCATCAACATCAGCAACAAAATAAAATACAACTGAACTTTTATGAATGGTTGTTTAAATGTTTCGGTGAATCAAGGACACGCTCACTTGTGCTGGCAGGGCTGACTGGATGGGAACGGCCGAGCTGCCAAACACCATTTACACTTAAAAGGGATCTTACGCGTAGGGGCCATTGTTCACTTGGCCTCCCCAGACCCAGTGTTTCCAGGCAGGCTCACCTGAAGCAGACCATGCACCCTGCAATCCACATAAGTGTCTCCATTCAGCAGTGTTCTGGGTCTTGTCTGCACGCCTCATGCCCGTCCATCCCCCCCTACCCTATCAATGGCAGTTCGCACCTGTGTCTGTGCCCTTGCAAGGGGGCTCTCAGGGTGGGAACGGCCAAGGTGCCAAACATCATGTACACTTCAAAGGTATCTTCCGCGCAGGGGCCATTGTACACATGGCCTAGCCAGACACAGTGTCTTCATGCAGGCTCCCCTGAAGCAGGCCGTGCTCCTGCAATCCACATAAGTGTCTCTCCTTTCAGCAGTGTTCCGGGTCTTGTCTGCACGCTTCATGCTCATCCATCCCCCCTGCATTATCAACAGCAGTTCGCACCTGTGGATGTGTGCTGCCAAGGGGGCTCTCAGGATGGGAATGGCTGAGGTGCCAAACACCAGGTACACTTCAAAGGTATCTTCCGCGCAGGAGCCATTGTTCACATGGCTTCCCCAGACCCAGTGTCTCCAGGCAGGCTCCCCTAAAGCAGGCCGCGCCCCTGCTATCTACATAAGACCACGCCATATACACACCCACTTTTCAAATTCTTTATAAACCCCTTGCTATTTATCGTGAGAACATCTGTGAGCACTGCAAGTCAACCCGTGATCGTGCTACCTGAGAACATCTGTGAGCACTGGAAGTCAACTCGTGATCACGCTACCTGTTCTCCTGCTACTAACTACCCTGCTTGCTGAATCTAACTGTTGGTTGGACAAGGTTAAGACCCAGTTAAAAGATTATACCCAGTGTCTTCGTACACACACAGAAAAAATAGGGTTTGCCCATTTCCTCTTATTGTTCTGTGCAGTTCTGTTGGTCAAGGCAAGGGCAGGTCACCTAATCATCTCTTCTTGATCTCTAAATTTCAAGCTAATTCGAACAAATGTACCCAGTGGTGTAATGTTCATTTATCTCATTGCCATTACCATTGACTTCTGTTTGATTTGTTCTGTTCTCGATATATAGCAACGTGATCAATGTCAATTGGGATAGAATTTCATCCTTCGTGGAACGCGTCTATAAGCACGTTTCCTTTTGATGCATAATAGTACATTCAAGGGACAAGTAACACGTTACGATTTGTGTCACATCAATTGTGTATGAAAGTTATCCTAGAATACAGTCGGCTACGCTACACAGGTTTTGCTTCTGTGACCAAAACATAAATTGCATAGAAAAATTAATGACATAATTCCATCTTTCTCACGTATTCATGGAAAATAATTTTTTAACGATATGGACTTTTTTTTAATAGATTTTTCTAAAATACCTGCTTGTATGGTTTACGGTTGCCGTTCTAAGACCCATACCAAACCTAAAGGCACAATAATGCATATATTTCTGAGGAATATAGATAGAATATAAATCGAATAAGAGAATGGGTCAGATATTGCAGATTTGCGCCGGAAGAACTTGAAAGTAGAGCCCAGGATGTCATGGGGGACTTGAGGGGCGATCGATTCTGCAGCCTGCAGCCTGCACTTTACCACGAATATGTACGATGAATCGCAGTACACAAAGAAGTATCGACTCAGAACGTCTCGTAACTTGCTTCCAAATGCAATTCCAACTCTATTCATGCACACGCTGCCTCAGGTGAGCCACGGTTCACGATTTAGCTGTAGGCCTTGGGCTAGTGAACAGGTAACTACATGGACGCATTGATGATTTTAGTGTAAATGTTTCTTACTAAACTTTGCATATTTACCAGATTGTATTGCTTTATAACTATACCCAATTATGCTAGACATCTGTCTCTGGTTTTAGGAGCCTTATAGAACATTATTTATGAACACAGAAAACTATGCTCTAGTGCGCTTCGAAATAAGCACAATCCTTTCATAAGCGGTTGCTTCACATTTTTAGGTGAGCATAATCACTGAAGCAGAGACTATCGGTAGTGATATCACCGACACGCCCAGTATACCAATGGTGAGCCATACAGACTTGCTGAAGTTCATATTCTTGAGAGTTGGATCTTCCCAAATATCTAATGCAAATCTAATTTTCCCTTTACCACTTCGTGACAATGCACTGAAAATGTAGGAGCAAGATTCTGCATTCATTTCTTTCCTGGAGTTAACAACAACATTGATCACCTATCAGGTAGTTTTATTTCGCTATTCGATTACGGAAATTTAATATGCATGGAATTTTAGATAATATGAAATAGTTTACATATCCTGTTTGTTTACATAATGTTTCATTTAAGGGTTTTTATTGATATGTACCATTGACTACATCCGATTGTGTCCATTCAATTTCACTATTTTCATCCACACAAAAACAAGTACTGTGTTAAAGGGGGATGCTGGGACTTCGACTACAATTACATCATCCTTTGGAGCTGGTCCAGAGCATGAGGTACGCGTACTGACAGTTCCGTTGAATGAAAGAAAGTATATCCTACATCTGATACTATTAGACAGTGACATTATTATAAACGAGCATCTTTTCAAACTTTCACCATTTGAGGTCTAACATTACAATTTCTACCCTAATGTTGTATACAATGCAAAATGTTTGAGTGCAACATTACAAACAGTGGGTTTCGCACAGTGATCTCTGCTTGAGTACACTAGCCATCAATCAGGGAAAATTCAAAATGTATATTTTGACTAAATGACATACACAGTTTACGAGGGTATGTATGTAAGCGATGTGTGCGAGGAAAGAATTAGATTTAAAAAACAATTGACTTTTTTTAATGAATATTCTATTCAAGGGATGTATACAAGGTCAGTAATTAGAAGAGGAGACACATGGATCAGAGGTGTTGGACCAGCTTGCTGGTGCAGTCGTTACAGTAAAGAACATGGCTTCACAGAAAATCAAGAAAACAAGGGTAACTAAAACACTTTTGTTTACAAAAATTGGTTTGGGCTGGTGTTGTCTTCAAAACAAGTTTTTTTTTTATAAATCTAAAGTGCTATATACTGTGTTAGAGAGAATTCTCTGTTAAGGCTAATTTCCTAAACCTAGTGAGTCCCCCAGCAGCTTTGCTGGATTTTTGGGGTTTATTTTTTTCTCCTGCTAAGAGTGAGACACTTTTTATCCCACTCTTAGACATGATTTGAGATATCCTTTGACTTTGTAATGTGTTTTATGGGCTATGGGGTCTTTTACTCCATAGGGTTTCATGTGGTTTTTGTTAAGTGTGTTACACAGCACCCTCAGTGCAGTAACACAGGGGTGTTATAGTGACCCCCAAACATAGACTCCATACCCTGGGACTGACTACTGTCTCCCAGGGCATATAAAGTCACCATTGACTTTACTAGTCTTAAATTGGGAACAGAAATAATACAAACCATCTTATTGTGGATGTAGTGGTAGGGGTAATTAGATTGCCCCGGGTCTGTTTTTCGAGGGGGCACTGGGCAGTCTCCCCTCATCGGGTTTCTGGCTGGTGGCAGTGGTTACCACGCGGAATGTTCCACCAGAATATTTCCTATGGGATTTTCCCATACATTTTAAACGCACCACTGGGTGTCGAGCGGAACTGGACAGCCACGGTCTCCACCAACGTGATGTGTAGTGCAGAGATGACTGACTGGACTGGCCCACCTAGCTTCGTCTGCTTGACCCGTAGAAGTAGTCTCCTAAAGACGTGGAAAGGGAATTAGCCACCTGTGGATTTGAGCATTAACACCTCACTGCGTCCCCACTTATCACTTCTGACATTCCCTTTCACAAAGCTCACCTTATAGTTTTGTATGATGAGCTCTCCATCCTGCGAAGAATGCAGGGGCGCGTTGATGGCCAGTTACTTCACTGGCTTGAGGATATTGGAAGAGTTCTGGACAAATCTTGGCTCCAAAACGCCGGGCGAAAGGCTGTAAGTATATAGTTCTAATGAGTTCAAAATGTCCGATTAATCACTCTTGTCCAATTCCTTGTTTCTTTTGCAGCTTAGACCCAAAAGATGATCGTCTTGTGGCAGCTGAAAGCGTTCAGGTAAGAGTCTGTGTTTTGTAACACTGTCCGGTAATGATGCCAAGGTTTAACTCGCTGCTTTCTCTTTTCTTGCAGGTGCAGCGTAGGAAGATTTGGCGTGCTGGTGGATAATACCTCCTGCGTTAAAATCAGGTAAGCATATGGTGGCAAGAGATTGTCCTTGTTTGTTCCCTTGGCTCACCTTGTTGTTTTCTTGTCCCCCTTAGGCGCTGGAATGCGGCAACCAGGTGATGGAGACAGCACCGGATCGTAGAGATGCTGCGAGGAACGGTGAGTATGGCGTGGCGCTGCTGCTGGCGATGCAACGCGTTTAAAATGAAGTCTGTTTCTGGTTCGAAGATGCGCTGAATCCGAAATCAGGTAAGAAATTCAGTAAAGTTCTTGTTCTAACCTTTCTTCTTCTTTCCCTTCTTTCTAGGCGCTCTGGACTCGAGGCGGGCGTGGCAGGATGCTGGATGCTGACTGCAGACACAGTGAGCGTTACGCTGCTGGATGCAGAATAACGCAAAGCATGTGCTGCTCTTCGGGCGTGGTTTAAATAGCCTTCAACGTAGTCCCAGGTAAGTATTCCTCCACAGCCATACTCGAGTAACAAAATAGTCCCTAAGATAAAATAGTCCCTTCAAGCCTCACATGGGCTTAGATGCTTGGATCCCTTGCAGCATGGTCTGCATCAGGTAAGTTTTAACATATGAGCCTGGCGCCGTAGGCGCCAGGACTGTACCCAGATAGCCCCTAAGAGGGGTTGCTGGGTTTGCTCCAGGTAACATGATGCCTGCTTCAGGGGTTGATGGACTTGGTCTGGATGCCCGGGGGTAGGCATCATGACAGCTTTTTGGTGCAATGTTAAAGATACCGCCGGGTTATTTATTTAATATTTATTCCCCGGTTGGGTCTTTTTGCCAGGACTCGGTTTTAAAATGGCGTTTGTGTTCGCCTCTGTAACTCCAACCTAAGTCGAGCCCTTTGTTCCACTTTTTGGCGGACTTCTCCACAGAAGCCTCCAAAAGTGGCGCCACTCTGTCTGGGTCTACAGGATGTGTGGGAGGGGGGTTTAGGCACCCTGGACTGAGTTGCTACTGCAACTCAAGTCGCACTCTTGTGTGATTGGCCCAGTGGTGAGCCGCCCGGCTCACCACTTAGCATGTTTGAGCGACAGCTAGGACTGATGAATGGGGGTTTTCTGCATAAAAGCAGGGCTTTGGAGACTGGAACTGATGAATGGGGGTTTTCTGCATAAAAGCAGGGCTTTGGGGACTGGAACTTCAGAAGTCGCCACAGGACCAAAGAATCCGAAGAGGCAGAAGCTGAGCCCTGCAACGACGACACCACCAGTGGAGCCCTGCTGAACCATCTCACCACTTCCCAACGACAGAGAAGATCTTCATCCCGGAGAGTCTTCTTCTTCTGAACTGGTGGGGATAACCAGTTCGCCCTCTTTTCGCCTTCCTGGATCGTCTCGTGGTCGAATCGCCCGTGCCAAGCACCCCAGCGGCCGGATAGCCACGCTTCACCACTACCGTGAATAAAAGGGCAGTACCTTTTAACAGGGAAACTCCGCGGCTGGTTTCTTCCCTGGCAGTGCAACGGCCTCCAGCTTTCCTCCATGTCGAGATCTTCTCTTCCCCTGGACGAAGCACCGACTTGCACCCACTGCCAGGAACAACTGTCCCCGCTGGAGCTTTCTCACCATTTCAGGTACTGAGTCCCGCCTGGTCTCCCTTGCAACAGACTGTTCAAGGTATACCGTAAATCCTTGACTTTCTATCCTGGGGTGACTTGGGACCTACTAACTAACTTTTCCTGACTTGATCCAACCCTTTTTGAACTCTTTGCAAAGGCTCTTTAAAAGTACTATTCAACTGTATGATCTTGGACACATTCCGCCTTGCTCTCTCCAAGAGTGGGCCTGGCCTATGACTTTCTTGCTCCTCAGTAGACTCTGCCTTTTCTGACTTGCTCTGGTTCTCCTAAAGTGTTGGTATTGTGAATGTTCCTAAATTTTGTCTTTTTCCCTCCCTTTTTTTATTAACTTATTGGAGTGCCATCTTAGGTTAAGCGCTCACCTCTGTCTGAAAAGAAGTGGTGTTAAGACTTGTTCAATAAGTGATCAGGGATGTACATATATTAATAGTGACTGTGTTTGAACTTGCTTGCCATATTAGTGTTAATGTATTTTACAAAGTGTGTTTTTAAATAAATTATATACTTTTATAACCAAGCTCTGGTCAGTGTTTGCTTGTGCTACTGTATTTTGGTACCTATCTTGTACTCTCTATATACTGTCTAACTCTTCTTGAGAGAGGTCTGGCTGCTCAGCCACAGCTACCAGGTAAAACTGGGTGGTACAGACTGCTACCAATTGGGTTTACTGCCAACACCTGTAGTCTTAAGCCTTTTGCAGTGGTCCCTAAAGGAACTGCACATGTTTCTGCCTAACATACTGCATGTTGGATTTACATTGAGCATGTTTTTACAACCCATCTCCTAGAGGCCCAGAAGAAAACAAAGTATTTAGACACAGACAACAAATGAAACCAAGGATGCAGCTTGCCAAACAGATTTCACCATGGGGCAACTAATATTTGAGGCGCAGCGTAGTCCAGTCAATAAGCAGACTCGAGATGCTTATGGCCAATGGCCAGAAAATGAATTGAATGTGACCGGCGAAGCAAGCAAAGTGTTTTTGGACCATTGCTACAATATGAGAACTCGACAAGATGAAGAAGAAAGTGAATATAAGGACGATGCTTTTGAATTACTCAGTGACCACTTCACACAATCTACACCTGCAAAAAAGGGCCACCCAATAAACAATCGACATTGATGGTTTCTCCAATTCGTGCGCAAACAACGCAAGCGGAAATAACAGACGCTGAAGCCTCAACGCAATTGACCGAGGAACTAGCCAAAGTTTTCAACTTCAGTGTGTCCTGTTCGGCCGATATGTCCACCACAGTTGAGTCACAAACCACATTCATGCAGGACAATAGTCTAATAAAGGAGCACAAATACATTGTATTCGACAGCTGCCTGGTACAGATTATACTGATGCTGAAATGTGTCCATCAAGTGAAGGGGGAGGGGGAGTATGCGGGCAGCCATTGCTGAATGTGACGTGTGTATCACACGGCACAAACCTGAAAATCCAAGCCTCCTGTGGCCTGCTCCATGCTACATCTTCATGGTCTGCTCAACCGATGCAGGGCAAAGTGCCAAATGGAAATCTACTGTGTGCAGCAGCTTCATTTTTCAGTGGCTCTACTTTTAGTAAGTTGTCCAGTTTCTGTCAATTTGTGGGACTCCAGTTCCCTTCTAAAATGCAGTACTACTAATATCAACAAGAATATTTATTCCCTGCTATTAGTGAAGATTGGAAAATGGAACAAATGTCAATTGAAAGGACATTCTCTGACAAACAGTTCATGCTAGCTGGCGATGGATAGTGTAACGGCTCCAGACTTTCAGCAAAGTACTGCACATACCACTTTCAGGACATGGAAACTTTAAAAAAAAGTGTGAGTTTGGTGGTTGTGCAGGTGTCTGTATGTAAATCCTCAGTGGCCATGGAGATACATGGTTTTATAAAATCCCTGGAAGATCTCCAATCGAGGGGAATACAAATAGACCTCATAGCCACTGACAGCCATGTTTCAATAGCCAAGGCCATGCAAGAGCAGTTTCCAAACATTTGCCATCAATTTGATGTATGGCCCGCTGCCAAATCAATCAATCAAAAAAATCACAGCTGCAGGTAAAAAAAAAAAAAGGTTCTGAAAATATTTTACAGTGGTCCCAGTCTTTGAGCGGAAATCCAAAAATTGTGGTGGGTCTGTGGAAATTCTACTTGAAAAATGGTGCTCATTGATGCACCACTGTACCAACGTTCACTCATGGACAGAGAACCAACATTTTCACCAATGTGCACATGGACCTTTATTGGAGGAGCAGGAACTCAAGAAGTGGTTGGTTCCATCGTCACCTCCACACAAAGCTCTTGAGAAGATCGCGTTTGATAAAACTATCAAGAGATCTGAAGGGACTCACAGAATTCTGTCACACGGGAGATTTGGAGGTGTTCCACACTATGTGCCTAAAGTACAGGCCCAAGAGATAGCATTTCAGCATAGATGGGATGCAATATCGGACCTTACTGGCGGTTTTAGCGCATAACGAGAACGTAGGGAGAGAACAATCGAGGACTGCAGGAAACTTTGGGATGCTTCGTTACACAATGGCCTTTACGAAAAGAAGCAAAAAATGGGTGCCAAAGCCAATATACCAGGAAATGGAATTCGATTTTGTTAAAGATCTCACTTTGACTGTGTTGGACATACATACTCATGGAATCGCTCACTATTTCATTCCTAGGACACATACATTGCCACAAAACGTGCCCTGTCCACCGAAAGCAGACCTTGTGGAACAGTTCACTTCACGGTTCAAATGATTAGCAACTATTTATTTGTTCAACAATGTTTATATAAAGTGTCCGAATAAAGCGTCCAAATTGTCTTTTGAAATTTATCCTGTTTCTCCATTTTTTTTTGCAAGAAGTGTCTTTTGGAGGATGCCATACAGTGTAACGCTGTGCTTTCACACTTCATGCTTTTGTCGAGCTCTTGTGGGTCCTTCACTGATCAAGCAAGGGTCAGATGGATATCAGCATGAAAGCAACTTTGGGGTTCTGCAGTTGCCTTACCAAGCACATGTCCAAATAGCTGAATAAATCCGTGCCCAACAAAGGAATGAGACCTAGGCTACATAAGAAACTTGGCACGCAAGAACTACTGACTGTAAGCAAAACAACGCATCAAAGGGGGTTGTTGGCGAGAAATAGGTGCATTCTGACCTATATTTATTTTTATGGGGGCATGCATTAGGGGTCGTTGCTATCTGATGCCTTATCAGAGGGGCCGGTCTATCATTTGCAGCCCTCGAATTCTTACTATTTCAAATGAAGTGGGGATAAGTGTCAGTGTTACCAAAATATATGGCCACTTCTGATTAGGTATATGGGAGGTGAAGTTGAGGTGGTGCAGGGGTTGGGTCTGGGGACCAGATGCGTTCAAAGGGAACAGGGGTCATGGGTTCAGGGCACTGCGGCCTGGCAGGAGGGGGTTTGAGATGGCATGAGTCAGTGAGCAGAGACAGATTTTGCACTAAGGTTGGAGCAGGGCTTGGTCTGACATTCTCGTAAGAGCACATTTTGTCAGGGCTCGAGACTCTCTACTTGCAAAAATGATTAGCTGATTTGCTTTGAGAACAGGAGATGGGTTTAGCTGACAGGTGGTGGTTGATAACTGTGCGAGGCGCTGGGAGAGTGAGCAGTTCACCAGAGGGACACTAAAAAGAAGGCATTTGGAAGTAAACTAACTGTTTTCATTAAAAAAAGTAAATCACTAGAAATTGTACGTGGCATTGGTGGATGCCACCAAACAATTAGTTTGTTTTTCAAAAATATTTCCGATGCCACTGTGGTCTGCAAGTGTTACGCTCACCTGGCTCCCACAGGGGCGTCGGTCGGACCCGGACTGCTGAGGCCTCCACCCACGTGATGCGTAGTGCAGCGATGACTGACTGGATCTGCCCTCCTAATCATGTCAGCTTGACCCGTAGAAATATTCTCCTACAAGTGGAGAGATGGATTTAGCCACTTGTGGATTCAAGTGATCGCACCCCCACTGTCCTCCCCACTAATCACCTCTGAAGCGCCCTCTCAGCAATCTCACCTTATATTCTTGAAGGATGAGCACTCCATCCTACGAAGCACACAGGGGTGCGTTGATGACCAGTTACTTCACTGGCCTGAGGATATTGGAAGAGTTGTAGACGAATCCTGACTCCAAAAGGTCTTGGTGAAGAGCTCTAAGTATATAGTTCTTAAGAGTTCAAAAAGTCTGGAGTTCACTCCGGTCCAATTCCTCTTATCTTGCAGCTTGAAGATTGACAGCTAAAAGCGCTCCAGTAAAAGTCTGTGTTACCCAACACTGTCCGGTAAATAATGCCAAGGGTTAAACTTGCTGCTTTCTCCTTATTTTACAGGTGCGGCATAAGAAGATGTGGAGTGCTGATGAATTATACCTCCGGCGGTAAAATCAGGTAAGCATATGGCGGATAAAGAGATTGTCTCAGTCTGTTCTCTCTGCTCACCTTGTAGTTTCTTGTCCCCCTTAGGTGCCGTGATTCGGCGATGTAAGGATGGAGACAGCGCCGGATCGAAGAGATGCTTCTTGGAACGGGGAGTATCGTGCGGCGCTGCTGCTGGCGATGCGACGCGTTTAAAACAAAGTCTTTCCTCTGGTTTGAAGATGCGATGAATCCGGAATCAGGTAAGAATCAGGTAATACTCTTGTTCTAACCTTTGCTTCTTTCCTTCTTTCTAGGTGCTCCAGGGTCAAGGCGGGTGTGGCAGAAGGCTGGATGCTGCTGCTGGCACGGTGAACGTTACGCTGCTGGATGCAGAATAACGTGAAGCGTGTGCTGCTCTTCGGGCATGGTTTAAATAGCCTTCAAAGTAGTCCCAGGTAGGTATTCCTCCCTGATCACACCCGAGTAAAAAAATAGGCCTCAAATGGGCTTGGATCTTCTTGCAGCATGGTCTGCAGCAGGTAAGTGTGCACTTATGAGCCTGGCGCCTAAGGCGCCAGGACTGATGTCCCATATGAGCCTGGCGCCTAAGGCGCCAGGACTCAAGCCAGACAGCCCCTAGCAGGGGTTGCTGGGTTTTCTCAAGGCAACATGATGGACGTGGTCTGGATGCCCGGGGGTGTGCATCATGACAGCAAGGCTATTCGCTCACATTGTAAGTGAAGGTCACCGCGTCTGAATTTTGCTTGTGAGCTGTGCACACCCACGCATCATACACAGTATAAGGTTCGATTGTTTTTCGTCCTTGGAAGAAAGGGAGGATTCCGAATGGAATGAATGAACGTAGGTGTGTAATACTGTCAAATATGATTAGGTTCCCCATTCCAAAACCTCTCTAGCACATCGTAGACTCCAACTTTTCACAATGTTTTCTGTGTTTTCATTGATTCACGTTTGTGTTCGTCATTAGTTTTCACACGGTGCAGAATTAATGGGTAAATTGATCAATTAGAATAAAGAACGCCCATTGAGACACATTTCTGTTAAGTTTTCTACAAAGCTACAACCTGCCTTTCTACGAATGTCATCGATTCCGCATACCAATTGATGGCTTCTTTAGCCAGCAACTGTAGATAAACTTAAATGGCTGGATCACAAGGACGCTGTTTTGGGACGACCACCCCGGGCCGATATGCCTTTTTTTCATGGTACCAGCGATAAGGAGCAACGACCTGCTGCCTGATTTGGATCACAGATACGTTCGTGGACCTGGGGACATTGAAATATGAAAGTATGTTTCTTTCATATCCAGAGTTGCCAGATAATTGCCTCTCTTGAGCAGAGGAATGACTTCTTGTAATGTTGCCATTCTGAACTTTTGTAGCTTTACACATTCCGGTCTTAAATCCAACACAGGTCATTTTGTCTGGTCTTTCTTTGGAACAAGGAAGTACAGTGAATACATACCCTTGTTTATCTGTGACTGAGGTACTTACATTGCTCCCTTCTCGAGCAACTTCAGATGTTATGCCTGTAGAAGAATCTGATGGTTTCTCAGCAGTGTTCGGTTACTTGAGGGTAGATTGCATGGTTTTAACATGAACCCGATGCAATAACCCTGTGTTATGGTGGATTTAATCCACTTGTTGGACATTATTGCCTCCCATGTGTGGGTGTATGTTGGTAATCGACCCCCTAGTGGGATAACCTGGGAAGGAACAGGTATGAGTGCATCATTATTTAGTCACAGAGGCAGCCCTTCTGGGGGTAAGGCCTCTACCGCAACCTCTACCATGCCTATTCGCTCTTTGGCACCCTGAGGATGTTGGAGTTTGTGTCCCCGGGTTGGCAAACCAATTGTCAGAGCCAGTTGTATATGTGGTTTGTGTGGTTTCTCTGAGACAGCTTTGGTTATGAAAAGTACATTTATTAGTAGCAATACCCCTCTGCGGAAAGGATCTTCCTGAAATTTGCCCTAAAGACTTAGTCTCATTCTTTTTTCACTTTCTCCAAAGCCTCATTTACTGCTTTCCCAAACAGTAGATTTTCCTCCACTAGGATGTCAAGGTGTATGCCTTGTGTCTCAGGTCTAAACTCTGACCGTTGCAACCAAGTATGCACTTTTATTACAGAAACCTCTGTAATTAGTCTTCCTGCAGTCTCTCTGGAATCAAGGGCATTTTTAATCACTGCATTAGCAGACCGTTTTCCCTCCTGTAAAACCTTCAACATCTGAGATTTAAGGGGGTCCTGGACTTCCGTGAAGAGGTTGCCCATTTGATCCCATTCGGCTCTATTGTATCGTGCCATAAGGCAGATGAACAAGTTACTTTCTTACCTGGTAACGTTCTTTCGATGGGATGGTCCGATGACTTATTCCATATCTATGACAGGTAATGTCCACAGCTGTGCTGCTTCGGAAAATCTTTGGCGTCTGCGTCCTGCGCCGATGCGCCGTCCCCGAGGACCTCCTCCGACGGCCGACGTCACCCGATGTGATAAGTAGGACGCACTATGCCCATAGCCTCAGTTATAGTTTTCTCCCAGAACGTGTGCCACCAGTCTTCTGCCAGTCAGAAACACAAGGCCTTGCGTAACGCAAGCTGCAATCACAAAAGAAATTCTGCAGCGGGGAAGGCAGGGAGGGAGCGATATGGAATAAGTCGTTGGACCATCCCATCGAAAGAACGTTACCAGGTAAGAAAGTAACTTGTTCTTCGAGGGGATTGGGTCCTCCGACGTATTCCAAATCTATGACAGACTCCCAAAGCAGTACCAAGCAAGGAGGTGGGAAAGAATTTAGAATACAAATTTAGCATGCCCAATCAAATTGCGGAATAGAGAACTGCCTTGACAAAGACCTGATCTTGCCCTCTGATGGAATCGAGGGAGTAGTGACGTACAAAAGTATGTACTGAAGCCCAGGTGGCTGCATCACAGATGTGACGAATATGAACTCCCCTCTGCAGGGCAGTAGATGCAGCCACTCCCCTGGTAGAATGGGCCCGCAAGCCAGCCGGAGGGTCCTTACCCGCCAAGCGGTAACACTCCGAGATCGCTAAAATAATCCAACGAGACAGTCCGTTTCGTCACAGCTTGTCCCAAACGCTTTCCAGCGTAACCAATGAAAAGTTGATTGTCCACTCTGACCTGGGACATGCACGAAATATAAAAGCTCAGCGCTCTCCTAGGATCAAGCCTATGGAGCCTCTCCTCTTCCTTACCAGGATGTGGAGGAGGATAGAACGCCGGAAGAACAACCTTCTGGCTCAAATGAAATTCCGAAACCACCTTCGGAAGAAAAGAAGGACGAACTCTAAGGACAACCCTGTCCTTATGAAACACAGTGAAGGGTGGCTTAACTGAAAGTGCCTGTAACTCACTCACACTGCGAGCAGAAGTAACCACAACCAAAAACACAGTTTTCAGAGTCAACAGCCTCAAAGGGCAAGAATGTAAAGGCTCAAACGGAGCACCCATAAGAAACTTAAGAACAAGGTTCAAATCCCAACCTGGCACCAGAAAAGGTGACGGAGGGAACACGTTAGTGAGTCCTTTCAAAAACTGTGAAATTAAAGGAATCTTAAAATAGGAACACTCCGCAGACGAGCACTTAAATATGGACAGCGCCGCCTGGTAACCTTTAATGGTCCCGACTTGCAAGCCCCTGTGGGCCAAAGAAAGCAAAAAAGACAGAACCATGGGAATGTCACAAACAAAAGGATCCACATTCTTAACTCTGCACCAGTCGCAGAACTTTCTCCAAAGGCAAGGGTACAGAGACTTTGTTGCCGGCCGCCTGGCCGAGAGCAACACCTCCATCACGTCTTCAGGGAGGTCCCAATCCTTATACCTCAACCTTTCAAAAGCCAAGCGTGAAGGTTGAGGGATCTGACCTCTGGATGGAGAACCTGACCCCCCTCTCGTGAGAGCAGATCGTCTTGGTAGGGAAGACGATGTGGAGGGCAGATGGACAAGTCGAGAAGGTCCGGGTACCACGTCCTCCGGGCCCACGCCGGAGCAATGAGGATCATCCGGGAACCGAACCTCCGTAACATCCGCAGCACTTGCGGGATGACGGGGACTGGAGGAAATGCGTACAGGAGTGGGAATGACCACTCCACCACGAACGCGTCTCCTAAGGCTCCTTTTGGAGGAAATTCCCACGAGCAACACCTTTCGCACTTCCGGTTGACACTGGAGGCGAAGAGATCCACTTGAGGGGTCCCCCAAAGGGCGAAGATCTCCAGGAGAATCTCCTGAGCGAGCTCCCACTCGTGAGAGATCGTGCTCTGCCTGCTCAGAGCGTCCGCCGTCTCGTTGTCGTCTCCGGCCAGATGAACTGCCGAGATCGAAACTTCCTGCTGGATGGCCCAGAACTCGAGCTGCATCGCCTCCCTGCACAGCGGAAGTGACCCTGCCCCCCCCCTTTTTGTTGAGGTAGTGCATGGCCACCGTGTTGTCCGCTAGAATCAGGACACTCTTTCCGCGCACAGTCGGCAGACAAGCCTTCAGGGCTAGCCTGACGGCCCTCAGCTCCAACAGATTGATATGGAGTCTGGACTCTGACGGAGACCAACAACCGCTGACTGTCAACTCGTTGGCATGAGCTCCCCATCCCTTGAGAGATGCGTCCGTCACGATCGTCACCTCCGGCCAGGGCAGCCAAAATGGGGCCCCCTTCATCAGATTGCCCTCGACGGCCCACCACAGAAAGTCCCGGGCTACCGAGGGCAGCACCTGAACAGGGTCCGACAGCCTGCAGGAGGACTGAGACCACTGGAGCTTGAGTGCCCACTGCAAAGATCTCATCCGCAGACGAGCCTCTGGCACCAGAAGAATGCAGGATGCCATGAGGCCGAGCAGTCTCAAGAATTCGGATGCTGGGAGATTCAAGGCAAGCTGAAAATTGTGCACCATCTGCTGAATGTGAAGCACCCTCACCTGAGGAGGAAAACACTGCCCCAGGGACGTGTCGAGCACTGCTCCGACATACTGGAGCCGCTGCGTTGGTGTCAAATGGGACTTCTTTAAATTGAGGGAGAAGCCCAGCCTGTGAAGGGAGTGGCAGGTGACGGACAGATGATCGAGGACTTGCTCGGGAGAGCTCCCCCTGATCAACCAATCATCCAGGTAGGGGTAGACGTGAATCCCCCCCTTTCCTGAGATGCGCTGCCACCACCACCATGAGCTTGGTGAAAACCCTCGGGGCGGAGGTCAATCCAAACGGCAGGACCCGAAACTGAAAGTGCGAGTCGCCAACCGCGAACCTCAGGTACTTCTTGTGCTTGGGATGGATTGGCATATGGAAGTAAGCATCCTTGAGGTCGGGAGACACCAACCAGTCCTGAAGTTGAAGGGCCTGGAGGACTTGAGAAAGAGTTACCATCTTGAACTTGTCCTTCCTGAGGAGTTTGTTCAAACCGCGCAAGTCCATGATGGGTCTCAATCCCCCGTCTTTCTTCGAAATCAAAAAATAAGGGGAATACCATCCCTTGTTCCTCTCCGCTATAGGCACCAGTTCTATGGCGCCTTTCTCCAGCAGGGCTTGAATTTCCTGCGCAAGGAGCGGATCCGGACTCTTCAAAAAGAGGTTCCCTGGTGGATTGACGTGAGGCCTCTGCCGAAAAGGAAGACAGTAGCCGTGGGTTATGATCTCCAGAACCCACACATCTGAAGTAATGGCTTGCCACTCTACAAGATGCTGCGCCAGCCTTCCCCCCCCAAGCGGCGAACCATGGGACCTGGCCTCATGACTGAGTGGAAGCGGCTGCGGCATTGCCTGAGGGCAAAGAGGCAACTGCCCGAGCTGCCTTGGCACCTCGAGTACCTTTTTTTTCCACCTCTGGCACTCTTACGATGGCCTCTTTGACTGCTAGCTCCCCTCGCTTTACTGAAGGACGAGTAATAGCGAAAGGAACCTCCCCTCCATTGCTGTCCCCTAGGACGAAAAGGCGGAGGTTGGCGAACTGCAGCGCCCAACGACTTCGCTGCAGCTTTGGACGTCTGCAACCTCTGAAGGCTCTCGTCAGCCTTGCTGCCAAAAAGGTGTTCACCGTCAAAGGGCATGTTGAGGAGCCGGGACTGCACATCAGGAGCAAACCCAGACTTCCGCAACCACGCAAACCTGCGCATTACGGTGCTCGCCGCCATGGACCGGCTGACACAATCTGCCAAGTCCAGACCCGACTGAACGGCCTCACACATGGCTTCCTTGCCATCCTGAACCATCGCAAGGAAACCATCCTGTTCGTCCCCTTCGGGAATATGTTCAGCCGCTAATGCAACACAGTTCCACAGAGTGTGTGTGAAATGAGACAAGGTACATATAGAGTTGGCCGCCTGAAGCGCCATACCCCCCGAAGAAAACACTTTCTTCGCCCAGCGGTCAAAACGTTTGTCGTCCCTATCCGGAGGGATGGTAGGATACGACGCCTGCTTTGCCGGGGCCATAGCCGCCTGCACCACCAAACTCTCCGGAGTGGGGTGCCTAGACAAGTAGCAGGGGTCGCTACTGGCTGGACGGTATTTTCACGTCAAAGACTTTCCCACTGCCGGGAGACTCTCCGGAGCAGTCCAAGCCGCCGCCGCCACCCTTCTCTGCAGAGCCATATGAAAAGGCAAAACCGGGTCAGTGGGTGCACCGAGATCAAGGATGTCCGTGAGATCATCCTGAACGAACTCCCCTGGGGGAGCTGACCAACCCAAGTACTCGGTAACCCGAGACATAAGGCGCCGATATGAAGAATCGGCATGAGTGCCAGGCTCCGGCCTACAAAACTCCACCTCCGGAGAGGTGTCCAGTCCACTGGCATCATGCAGCGACTGCCGCAGGTCATCAAACTGGCTATGACCCGAGATAAGGTCATCAGGAACCGGAACTAAGCCGCCATCAGAGCCTTCATCACCCTCTGAAATGTACTCCAGGCGGGGAGAGGAAGACCTCTGGGGACTGGGGACCAAAGCAGTGCCTGACCTTAGCCAGAGCCTTTCTAGGGGCAGACCCCGTGCCACGGGGCCCCTCCGACACCACTGCCTCGAAAGGCATCGAGGGCGCCGAACGAGTCAGCGCCGGCGTCGACAGAAAAGGTGTCGACGTCAGCTTCAGCGCCGCCAGCGTCGACACAGGCCTCGAAGCCGGCGCTCCGAGCGTGTCTCTCGACGACCTAGGCGCCGACGAACCCCTTGGAGGCGGAGCCTCGAGAGAAATCGTCGACGACCTCGGCGCCACAGGCGTCGACGTCTTCTTCGAAGATGGCACAGGATCACGCGGTCTCGAGCGCGTCGAGGACCGGGACCTGGAACGGGCATGGCGAGAACGGCTACCCTTGTACGAGCGGGACCTCTCCCGCAAGCGGTGCCGACCAACCGAGCCCGAAGGCGTACGAGCAGTGTCTCTCGACCAGTGCCGACCGACCCCACTTGGAGGCGGGGATGGACCGGTGCCCTGCGATTCAAAAATCACTAGCATCTGCTTCCTGAAGGAAGCCCATTCCTCCGGTGTCGCTTGCATGGAGGGATAAGCGACCCGCCGACGGGCGGAGTCCTCGGAAGAGGACGGGGAAGGGGAAGGCGACCTATGCCGGTGCTTCCGCGAATGCCTCGAAGAGGCGGAGGTGTGGCGAGACAGACTCCTGGAAGGAGACCCACTGGACTTCCGACGATGATGCGGAGAGTCGCCCCTCGAGTCATCCGTCGAAAGCCCTGCAGACCTCGACTTCCGGGGCTTAGACACCCGGCCTACCGACAGCTTCTTTTTGCGTTCTCGCAAGGCCTTTGCCGTGAGCGACTGGCAGTCGACACAGTCGTCCGTATCGTGGGGCTCCCAGAGGCACCATAGGCAGGCATCGTGCGAGTCCGTGACCGACATCTTGGACCCACAGTCCCCGCATTTCTTGAAGCCCGGACGCGGGGTTGAAGACGAAGAAGACATTGCCACGAACAGGTCTTCACAACAAACCGAACAGGTTCAACAAACCGAGAATTGAAAACAGCAAACTCCAACGAGTCGAGGCATACCGAGATTCACGAAGCAAACACGTTTGCGGAAAAAACGAACTGAGGCTAGAGGCGTCGTGCGTCCTACTTATCACATCGGGTGACGTCGGCCGTCGGAGGAGGTCCTCGGGGACGGCAGGACGCAGAAACCAAAGATTTTCTGAAGCAGCATAGCTGTGGACATTACCCGTCATAGATATGGAATACGTCGGAGGACCCAATCCCCTCGAATAGATAGCTCAGCAGGTTGAGCTCTCGCTGCTGCCATCTGCGTGTGATCTGCAGGTCGCAGGTTCAAATCCTGTGACGGCCGACTCAGCCTTTCATCCTTTTGAGGTCGATAGAGTACCAACTTCAGATGGATGATAATTGTTTGTAAATATGTGCTGCATAAAGCGCTTTGGCAAATGCACTATAGAAATAGCACATCATAAATGCAGTTGAATTGGCAATTCACACTTTATAGGCTGTGGAGGTAGCCACCTTTCTTTCTACAGCATAAATCTTGCTCTGTCTGGTGGAAACTCTGTTCACACTAATGGTCTCCATGCACATTTTCACGTGATAGTTACTACAAGTGAGTCTGGTGTAAGTTGGCCCCTTATTTAACGGAGCTCCTGGCGCCGGCTTAAACCTTTTTTCAACAAGAGGGTTAAACCTTTTTTCAACACAAGGATTGACTGGTTTAGTAAAATACGGACACAGTGACGGGCCCCTGGGGGACCCTCGTGCATGGAAACAAGGCACAATCACCACACACAAACTGATACGCCAGACACGAGGCTCAATTCCCAAAATCTAGGGTTTATTGCAAAGCAAAAAGTCTCAGTTGGCTGACCGGATCTCACGTCCCGCAACGTGTGTTACCCAGACCTCGTGGGACGCAAGAGAGAACATTTTACATCAGTTACATATATACAAAAAGACAATCATACTATCAGTAGTGACACATCAAAAAACCGCCCATAATGTATCTTCTTTAGCAAGGGTTCGGTGATTGACAATTATGACGAATATGACACCTTTAAGACATTATTCAGCAACAGTTGCAATCTGCAAAGGTGCAGACACCATTCTTTGTTATAAGGAACATAGTGCTCTTGTCCTGCAAGCAAGCTGTGTTCGTAGGAGAGACACATTCCAAGCCTTATTATCTCTGGGTTTCTATTTGTGAGCTAGAGGTCAGTTTGATCTACAGGGACCCAGGAAAGGGGGGGCCGTAATCGAGAGCATAATTCAAGCCATTAACTGTCTATTTCTACAGTTTCAGCGAGACTAGCTGGCACCTGCTTGGTGATTAAATGACTTTCTGCTTACTTCCAAGGACTTGAGAGGGAGGGAGAACAGTGTGTTGCTGTTGAGGCTGTCTGGGCTAGTCTCTTGGCATGTAACTTGTGGCCTCGCTCTGTGCATGAGCAGAACGAAATAGAATTCACTTTTAGCACAGCATTAGAACAGAAGAGCAAGGAAAAGCAAAATTGCAAAATGGCGAATTCTATTGTTACAAAATGGACGCTCTATGGTTATGCTGGCGATTCTGTACTGACGATGCTAGACATATGATTCAGTTGGTTTTCGGCCAACATAATATACCGTCTATGCAATCGTAGCGTATTTTCTAGACTAACGGGATGGCATGTTTCTCTTTTAAATTGATTGTAACAGAGGAATATATTGACACTTGTTTTTTCTCTTTGGTGATGTCATTCATGAAGTCTGTATCCTCTTCAGATTCATGAGTCTCGATTGTAAATGTGACTACTGCTCTTTTTAATACAGCATTGTATAACCTCTGATCTCCTGATGGGGAGGATCAATGATGGCATTTGATAGTCCTCTGGCTCAATATCTCGATCTTCCTCAAGGGTACCTCCTTCCTCATCTGAGTAGTTTTCTAAGTCAATGAGTTGCTCCCCTACAGGTATGTTGTTCATTTTTGTCTTTTTAATAGAGATGCGGTCTTCAGTAACAATATATTTTCTAATAATTTGATGTTTTTCCCAAAATTGCACGAAAGAGCACATTTTGTCCATAGTCTTTTGGCGTCTTTTTTTGGTACATACATCAGAGGTGGGCTCAGTTGAAAACAATCTCCTCCTCTGATTCCAACTGTTGATGCCTACTTTTCTTCTTGCGAGCGACTGATAGGTATCCCTCTCATTCAATAAGCTCAGAGTCCTTGTGTTTATACATTTTATCTGCACCACCCCCTGTACTCAGAGTCGAAGAGGCATGTTTCAAGGCCTCTGAAAGTTTTTGAACCTGGAACGAGTGATTGCCACACTCAAGGCTGAGCCTTTTGGCTCCGTTTTATGATTCAGCTCCGACTTAGTTTTACATGTTACGTAATGTTTTGATTTAATTTGCGCCAAAGCCCCGACCGCCAACTTTGTGCATCCCTTGTGAGAGCCATGTTTGTACTTTATGTGGGTAGCCTTCTTGTCACATGGGGTAGTCTCCACAGCTAGGCCTGATGCCTGCCCTATGGAGCGGAGCACAGACTGATGGGAACCAGAAGCTTCCCTATTGGTGAGCTCGTCTGTTTTGACACTGTCCTCTGCCTCAAGGATTCCTGCAGCTGCGGAAGACTGCATATGTCTCAGCTTGCATAACGTAAACCACCCAATGTTTTGTAAGGTGATCTTTGGAAGCCTTGGCTTTAAAGACCTTACAAGCTTGAAACCTCATCTTGTAATGATCACTGGCAATACAGTAATTCCATACCTGGTTTGTGTCCCTCTAGGGTCATGTATTGTTACAGAGGGCTAAAATTAAAATGGAGTATTTTCCATAGCCGATGTTCAAGGACAGCGATTCAACCTTGAGGGAGATGAATGCATAAGAAGGCATTCTACAAGGGAAAAAAATGTGTAAATGCGTTTTCCTCCACTCTCCCTACTGTGTGCCTTTTCGCCTGGTGATGGAGTCGACTGCCGGTTCTCCAAATTCATCACGCCGACTGTTGGAACTGATCTGCTGGTCATGAAGTCTTCTGTGTTAAGGGCAATTTGGTTGGTGTCAAAGAGGTCTACAAGTAAATTTGCCCATAGTCTAGCATAGGTTTTTTTTGTATATATATTTTATTAATTTTTCAACATTTAAATTTATAGAACTTAGCAATACAACAATTCATGCTTTTCCATAGTATATTTCCCATGCCTCTTCAAATTCATAAACACATTGAGTATTTCTCAAAATTCATTATCTAACAGTGGGTAAAGGGTGATAGGAGGGAACATTCATCAGTTAGCAAAGCATCATTGGGGGAGGAGCCACAAAAAAAAAAGGTAAAGACAACAGTAACCATCAACAACAGCGGAAAGAAAAAAAGAAAAAAAACATACCTTGATAACATTAATATCATGGGTTCATAAAGTGCTCATGAGTTGCGGTAGAAAAAACGTATGTTCTCTGTCTGAAACATGTTCCAAGAATGGGCCCCAAGTCTTGAGATAGATTTCGGAAGTTTCCCTTCGAGCATGGCTGTGAGTTTCTCTAGGCCCAGCAGTTCACACACCTTCACCCACAAGTATGCCACGTGTGGTCCCTCTACCGCCTACCAAAATCGGGCTCTTGTAATTCTAGCAGCTATAAGCAACTGAGAAATCAGAGCTGCTCTGTACCCAGACATTGCAAAGGACCCATCTTCTGGTGCGTCTCCCAATATTAATACTTGTGGGTCCGTGGGAAGTAGGGATCCCGTAATTCTTTTAATTTTATATCTCACCTCCAGCCAAAACGTTTGGATAACCGGGCAATGCCACTTCATGTGGGCTAGGTCTCCCTTTTCCCCACAACGTATCAGGGTGTTCCGGATTCATTGCGTGGAACCTGCTTGGAGGCAGATACCACCTAAAGCAAACTTTAACAGCATTCTCTTTCACAATAGTTAAGTTATGTTATGTTATTTTGCATTTATATAGCGCCTTGTTACCACTGGTATGGTCTCAAGGCGATGGTAGGTTGAACGCCCTCAGGAACCGAAGTGCAGGTCAGTAGAGAGAATAGAGAGAGTCAAAAGGTGCGTGTGAGCACCGGATGTGTGTGCAGCTGGTGTGGCATTCGTGCGATAGCTGCCTCTTAGCGTTAGGTGTGGAGGTTGAGAGATCAAAAGTATGTGTTTGTTCTGGCAGGTTGTTATCCAGATCAATTTTGGCCGCGTTAGGCCTGAGGAGAAACACCTAGGCTGGAGGGTGTGTAACCAGCAGTGTTTAGGTAGAGTGATGGGGAGTAAGTGGCAAATGATGGTATGAGAAGAGCTATACCGAATGGTGTCATAGTATCGCTGTGTTCTATTTGAGTGGAGGTGTAAAGAAGAGAGTAAGCGTGGAGATGAGAATATAGTGGTATACATTAGGTGCTTCACACCAATAGTTCCATGTACTCCATCCGTTTCAAGTACTCTGATCGTTTCAAGCACGTCAAACCGTTCCTTTCAATGGTCTTTCAAACGTTCCATGTTCTCCAAACCATTAAAAGTAAGTCACGCTATTCTGTGCGCTCCAATCCTTTTCATGTATTCCAGTCCGTTCCATGCACTCGCATCCGTTCCGTGCACTGGCATCCGATACATGCACTCCACTTCCTTCCAAGCACTCCAACCCGTTCCAAGCACTTCAACCGTTTCATGCATTTCAACCAATTTATGCACTGCTCCTTTCATACGTTCTGGTCACGTTATCCTTTCTCCATGCATCATTCATCCACATACGTCATCTTCACACGTTCCATCCGCTTAACTGGCTCCACCCAATTCGTACGTTCTATCCACTTCACCGGTTTCACCCACTTCACTGGTTCTACCCACTTCAATGGTTCTGAAACACATCACGCGTTCATCCACCCATTTCATCCGTTCTACCATTTCGCCCATTCCACCCACTTCACCCATTCAACATTAGTTCACTCGTTCCATCCCCATACTTCAGCCGTTCCATCCCCACGCTTCACCCGTTCCATCCCCACGCTTCACCCGTTCCATCCCCACGCTTCACCCGTTCCATCCCCACGCTTCACCCGTTCCATCCACATGCTTCACCCATTCCATCCACACGCTTCACCCGTTCCATCCACACGGTTCCTCCGTTCCACCCAGGTTCATCCGTTCCACCCACATACCTCGCCTGTTCAACCTCATACCTTCCTCCATTCCAACCACAGTTTTCATTTGATCCATCCACTTCACCCGTTCCATCCACATGCTTCTATCGTTCTATTCAATATATGCAACCCATTTTGTCCACATACTTCATCTGTTCCTTCCTCATACTTTTACCAGTCTCGTCCATATAATCACTCGTTCTTCCAGATCCGATCTTATCGCCCACTTCACCCGTTTCTTCGCCTTACTACACCCGTTCCTTCCAACCACTTCACCCGTTCCCTCCAACTACTTCACCCATTTCATCCTCATAGATCATCCGTTTGCTCCGTACTCTACACCCGCTCTGATCCCCGCATTCTACACTCGCTCCGTAACTCCACACCCGCTGCGCATCCGCTCCATATCGTACATCCACTCAACCCTTTGCATCTGCTCAACACCATTACGCCCTACATCTGCTCAACACCGTAGATTTGCTAAACACCCTACATCCGCTCTATTCCATTATCCACTCACATCCAACTTCCGCACCAACCTATATCCGCACCATGCTCTTATCCGCTCCACGCGCTTCATCCACTCCACTGGCTTTATCCGTTCCATTCACTTCGTTCATTCATTCATTCTGCATTATCGGTTTAGCCTATGTCACTTGTTGCACACACTCCATCTGTTCCGTGCTCTCCATCTGTCCCATGCACTACCCCGGTCTCATGTACTTTAATCGTCTATTCTGTACTTTCCATTTATACCATGCACTCATACCTCCCATGCCATATGACTGTGCACTCATCTGTCTCCTATATTCATCTTTCCATCTTCTTCACTTTATTCCTTTCGTAGTAAAACTAACAACTCCTTTCGTCCATTTTTGTTCATTTCGTCCATTGCAATCCATTGCATTTATTTCAACCGCTTTACTGCTTCCATACAACTTATTCTGTTATCCACTTCACTGTTTTCATCTATTGTTATTTAAGGTCTAGTAGTTTGGGTTAGTTGAATTGCTGTCATCGACTTTATTCTTCATGTCCACAATGATCCTCTTGTCCAAAACATTTATTTCGTCCATTTCGTTAATTTCATTCACTTTACTGCTCTCGTAAAACGTATTCTTTTATCTATTTCGCGCGGATCGTGATGCTGCATTGCAATTTATGATCAAGCATTTGGCATTGCAATGCTGTTATCCAATTTGAGTTCGGGGTCGGTTTTAGGGGAAGAGCCAAGTTTTCAGTAATTTGCGGAAAGACATGAGGTCTTCATTGAGTCGGATGTGGGGTGGGAGTGCGTTCCACAGCGCGGGGACCAAGGCTGAGAATGATGATCCGCCTAACCTGACTGAGTTTGTTTTTGGTATGACTAGGAAGCCGGCTGAGCTTGATCTTCGAGTATGTGCAGGGTGATAGGGTTTTAGTTTGTCTTGAAGATATTGAGGTCCGGTTTTATGCAATGCTCGGTAAGAAAAGCATAAGGTTTTGAAAGTCACCCTTCGGGCAACCGGAAGCCAGTGCAGGGTTTTGAGGGCTGGGGAGATGTGGTCCCTCGGGCCAAGCGCTAGTAGCAATTTGGCTGCGCCATTTTGTGCTCTTTGTAGTTTAGTCAGTTGGTATGCGTGGACTCCGAGGTAGAGGGGGTTAGCGTAGTCCAGTCTTGATATAACAATTTATTGGACCGCGGAGAGTCTGTTGGGAAAGGAGAGGTTTGGGAAAATGTGTCTAAAAGTTTTAAGGTGCTAGTCGCAGGACTTTGAGATGTTGTTGACTTGGCGCGAGAGTGTTAGGTCAGAGTCTAGGGTGCAACCAAGGTTTTTTACTGACTTAGAGGGGGTCGGTGAGTTGCCCATGGCAGATGGCCAGGATAGTGGGTGTGGAAGAAGTTTGGTGTTGCCACATACCATGATTTCAGTTTTGGAGGGGTTTAGCAGGAGGTGGTTTGTGGTCATCCAGAGCTCTATGTCGAGGTGGCAGGAAGCAAAGTCAGGTCGGCAGTTGGGGTTTGAGTTCAGGAGTTTTAGAATTAGTTGTGTCGTCAGCGTAGTTGTAGCACAGGATGTTGTGTGAACAAATTATTCGCGGGAGGGTGGCCATGTAGAGATTGAACAGGAGGGCTGATAGGCATGCTCTTTGTGGAACTCCTGTGTCGACTGGTCGGGCTTGGAAGGAATAGGTGGAGAGTAGGGTTATTTGGTTCCTATTTTTGAGGAAGGATGCTATCCATTTGAGAGCGGTTCCACGAATTCCTAGGGCGTGGAGGCGGTCAAGGAGGATTGAGTGGTTAATTGTGTCGAAGGCAGCAGAAAGGTCAAGAAGGATTAATGCGGCGCAACCCGCAGAGTCTGCAGTGTTTTTAAGGTCGTCTCAGATTGAGGTTAGTGTGGTTTCAGTTCTGTGTCGGGCTCTGTTAGGGAGAATTCTCTGTTTAGGCTGAATTTCCTTACCTAGTGAGTCCCCCAGCAGCTTTGCTGGATTTTTGGGGTTTATTTTTTTCTCCTGCCAAGAGTGAGACTCTTTTACCCTCACTCTTGGACATGATTTGAGTGTGTTTCTTTGAATCTAGATGTGTTTAATGGGCTATGGGGTCTTTTACCCCATAGGGTTTCATGTGTTTTTGTGATGTGTGTTACACAGCACCCTCCGTGCAGTAACACAGGGGTGTCATAGTGACCCCCCAGTATAGACTCCATACCCTGGGACTGACTACTGTCTCCCAGGGCATGTAAAGTCACCATTGACTTTACTAGTCTTAAATTCTGAACAGAACCAGTACAAACCATCATATTGTGGACGTACTGGCTGGGGCAATTCGATTGCCCCAGGGTCTGTTAGTCGAGGGGGCACGTCTCCGTCCCCCCGATCGAGTTTTGGCTGGTGGCAGTGGATACTACTTTTTATATTCAAACGCAAATATTTTCCTATGGGATTTCCCATTGTTTTAGGCTACTATCTTTACTTAATTATTTAAGGTAGCCTCGAACATACCGCCGGTTTATTTAATTAATATTCATTCTCCGGTTGGTATTTTTTGCCAAAACTTAATTCTAAAATGGCGTTTGTGTTCTCTTCTGTGACTCCAACCCAAGTCGAGCCCTTTGTTCCACTTTTTGGCGGGCTTCTCCACAGAAGCCCTCCAAAGTGGTGCCACTCTGTCTGGGGTACTTAGGAGGGGTGGAGAGGAATTTAGGCACCCTGGACTGAGTTGTCTAGGCAACTCAAGTCGCACTCCGTCCTGATTGGCCCAAGTGGTGAGCCGGCCGGCTCACCACTTAGCATGTTTGAGTGACAGCTAGGCTGAGTGAATGGGGGTTTGCTGCATAAAAGCAGGGCTTTGGGGACTGGAACTTCAGAAGTCGCTACAGGACCTAAGAATCCGACGAGGGAGAAGCTGAGCCGACCTGCCACGACACCACGACCGGTGGAGCCCTGCTGGACCGTCTCACCACTTTTCCCAACGACAGAGGAGATCTCCCGCCGGAGAGTCTTCTTCCTTTGACTGGTGGGGGATAACCAGTTTCACCGTCTTTTCGCTTTCCCGACGTATCTCGTGGCCGCCTTGCCCGTGCTAAGCACCCCGGCAACCGGGATACCACGTTTTACCACGACCGCGAGATAAAGGTACCACTTTTTACCGGAAAACTCTGCGGCTGGTTTCTGCCCTGGTAGTGCAACAACCTGGATCTTTCCTCCACGTCGAGATCCCTTCTTCCCCTGGACAACGACGCAACTTGCAACCACTACCAGGAACAACTGCCACCGCTGGAGGATCCTTCCCACTTAAGGTACCGTGTCCCGCCTGGCTTCCCTTGCAACCGACTGTACGGGGTAGATTTAGCCCCCGGCTTTCGAACCTGAGTTAGCCTGGGACACCTTGGCTAAACTTTCCTAAGCCTCTCTAAACTCTTTTCGGAACCCTCTGCAAGACTTACTAAGCCTAGTGTAACTGTGTGATCTTGGGCGCATTTGTGCTCTGCTCTCTCTAAGAGTGGGCCCAGCCTTTGGACTTTGGCTCACCAGTGACTTTTTGCTCTCTGCCTTGCTAATAGTGTTCCTGAATCGTAGAGTGGTGTAACCCTGCATTTTCTGTCTTTTTCTCTCCCTTTTTCACAACCTTAGTAGAGTGCAATCTAGTTAAGCGCTCACCTCTGTATGAAAATAAGTGGTGTCTTACTGTGATTTTCTAATAAGGGAAAAAGGGGTGTATATATCATAATAGTAACTGTGTTTAGAATATTTTACAATAAGAGTGCTGGAGTGTTTCAACTGTGTGTTTATAAATAAATAATGATATACTTTGATACCAAAGCTCTGGTCAGTGTTTGCTTGTATTATTGTATCTGAGTGCCTATTGAGTATACTTTGCATACTGCCTAACTCTTCTTGAGGGAATGACTGCTCAGCCACAGCTACCAGGTAAATCTGGGTGGTACAGACTGCTACCAAGTGGGTTTACTGCTAACACCTGTAGTCTTAAATCTTTTGCAGTGGTCCCTAAGGGAACTGCACAGGTTTCAGCCTAACAGGCTCTGAAACCTGATTGAGCAGGGTCTAGGAGATTGTTGTCTTCGACAAAGGCTTTTAGTTGGGAGTAGGCGGTTCGGTCGATGAGTTTGGCAAGGAACCTTGTATTTGAGATGGGGCGGTAGTTTTTGGGCTCGAGAGGGTAGAGGGAAGCTTTTTTTATTAGAGGTTTGACGTGAACCATTTTGAATGCGTCGGGAAAAATTCCAGAGGTAAGGGAGTCATTCATGATGGTTCTTGCGTGTTCTCCTGCGCAGGTAGATGCAAAACATTTTTTAAGGGTTGTGGCCGGGCAAGGGTCCAGCGGGTAGCCGGATGTTTGCGGGCAGAGATAAGTTTGAGAAATTGGTCAGCTGATATTGGACTAAGGGAGTCGAACGTTGGTTGGCTAGTGGTCGCAGGCAGGATGGCTGGTATGGAGGGTGGGTTGCCTGGTGGGTGTAAGAGAGCAAGTTTGTTGGTTAGAGGGTTTGTTCTTTCGAGAGCTGTGGTGTAAAAGTGGAGAGAGAGAGAGTCGGACAGCGATTGTGAGGGGGTAGGGGCGGTGGTGGTGCATGATGGTTTGGAGAATTCGGTCATGATTTTGTGAAGTTCTTTGCTGGTGTTTTTACAGTTTAGGATTCGGGAGTTGTAATGGGCTTTATTTGCTTTTCAGATTTCCACCTTGTACTGATGAAGGTGCCGGGCCAAGGTGGATCTGCTCAGGGGGGGGTTTTGTCTTTCCGCCATTTGCGTTCTAGGTATTTATAAAGTTGTTTACTGGTCTTCAATTCAGGTGTGAACCATCTAGGAAAGAGGCCACAGCGGGCTGATGGTTTGCAAGAGGGTGTGAATCGCATTTGAAAGGTGTTGAGCCAAGAGTCAAAGGCGTCAGGGGTTAGTTAATTATTGAGTAGGCGGGTAGGCTTTTACGCCAAGAGCCCACTCTACTAGAGGCATTGGGGCCACTCTGGCTTTCATTGCAAATGTTCCCCTCAACACCATTTGCAAAGCAGCTACTTGGAGCTCTATTCACACTTTTACTCAGCATAACTGCATTGACACTCATTCCAAGACAGATACACAAGTGGGACAAGCGGTTCTAAGACACCTGTTTGCTCATGACCCTTCTCACATCCCACCTCCTTCTTCTGGTACTGCTCGCTAATCTATGCACAGCATGTGATCTAAGCAGATTCCACAAGCCTCAGAAGGGATACATTACTCACCGTAATCGTATTTCTGATGCTTGTATCTGCTTAGATTCACATGTGACCCACCCTTCCTCCCCTCCGAGAGAAGGCGCATGATTGCTTGTAGTCTTACCTTTCTGTCTATCTGCTTGGATTATCTGTACTCACGCTACTCCTCATGCTTCCTCATGTCAGAAAAAAAACAATCTGAGGATCCTAGACGCGTGAGGGATCTTGGGTACAGTGGACGTCACACTAGGGATAGTATTACTGGCACGCCTGTGTCGACACCCATTTTCGAGTTTCGAAAAACAAACTGTAATACTCCGCAGCTTCCACTAGATGTCGGCCTATGCACAGCATGTGATCTAAGCAGATTCCACAAGCCTCAGAAAATTATTTATTTAACACACACACTTTAGAAAATACACTAGCACTATTAATCAAAAGCAAGTTCCAATACAATCAGAAAAGTATTTACACCTCCCTTAGCAATTACTAGACAAGTCTAAGTTAAAACACCACTTTTTGTCAAAACAGAGGTGAGCACATAACTTAGATGGCACTCCAATAATTAGGTTAAAGCGAGAGAAAAAGGCAGGTAATAAAAATAAAACAGTTCCCTACACTTTTAAGAGACAAAATCAAGTTACTGAAGGCAGGGTATACTGTAGAGCCAAAGTTCATAGGCCAGGCCCACTTTGAATGGAGCAAGCGAAATGTGCCCAAGATCACACGGTTTAGCAATGCATTCAAGTCTTTGTAGAAATGTTCAAAAGAGGTTGGGGTGGTTCAAAAGACAAAGTTAGAAGGTCTGGGTGCCAACCCAGTTGGAAAGCCAAGGATTTAAGGGTCACCTTGGGCAAACCGGAGAAAGGGAGGCCAGGTAGAACACAGTACCTTAAAGAGTGAGGAAGCTCCAGCCCTGGCAGCTGGTGCAGTTCATGGTTTCGACCAGGGGAAGAGAGGATCTCGACGAGGAGGAAACTTGGAGTCGTTGCACTGCCCAGGGAAGAAACCAGCCGCGGAGTTCGCCGGTGAAAAGGTGCGTTCCTGGTATTCGCGGTGACAGTGGTGAAACTTGGATATGCGGCCGCCAGGGTGCTTGGCTCGGGCGAGTCGACCAAAAGACGTCCTGGAAGGCGAAATGGCGAACTGGTTGATCCCACCAGCTCAGAGGGAGAAGACTCTTCCAGCAGAAGATCTCCTCATATCGTCGGGAAAGTGGTGAGGTAGTTGCAGCAGGGCACCACCGGTGGTGTCGTTGTTGCAGATGGCTCAGCTTCTTCCCTCTTTGGATTTCTTAGGTCCTGTGGCGACTTCTGAAGTTCCAGTCCCAAAAGCCCTGCTTTTATGAAGAAAAACCCCCATTCAACAGCCTCGCTGTCACTCAAACCTGCTAAGTGTTGAGCCGAGCGGCTCACCACTGGCCCAATCAGAACAGAGTGCGACTTGGGTTGCTAAGGCAACGCAGTCCAGGGTGCCAATTCCCCCACCCACACATCCTGTGGAACCCAGACAGAGTGGCACCAGTTGAAGGGCTTCTGTGGAGAAGCCCGCCAAAAAGTGGAACAAAGGGCCCGACCTTGGTTGGAGTTACAGAGACGGACACGAACGCCATTTTAGAAAAGAGTTCTGGAAAAAAGACCCAACCGTTGATTTAATATTAAATAAATAAACCAGCTGTATCTTTAACATTGCACCAAAAAGTGGTGCGTTTAAAATGAATGGGAAAATCCCATAGGAAATATTCTGGTGGAGAAAAAGTATAATCTCGTTCTCCCTGATGAAGGAAACGCCAAGCTTCTATAAGTGAATGCTCCTGAAGGAGTGTTGTGAGCGCCAAAAAGTTCTTTTTATCTGCCGCAGTTGGAGGCAGGGATTTATCTTCTAATGGATTAACCACTGCATTAAAATCTCCTCCCACTATTAAATCCCCTTCCCCATGTTCATACAGCAATTTATACATGGAGGCAAAAAACACGTCTTGTTGAGAGTTGGGGGGCATATAGTGATACCAGAGTCACAAACATCCCCTGTAGCATGGCTACCACCAAGATATATCTGCCATTTCTGTCCCGTATAGTTCTATGGATCTTCAGAGGGGCCCCCTTTCGGACCAGAATGGCTACTCCGCATCTCTTGAGCCCAGAGAAAGCACAAAAACCAGTAGGATAAAGTTTATTATTTAGCTGGAATTCATCAGAAGATAAGGTGTGTCTCCTGGAGGAATAATATCATGGGGTCAATCGTAGCCAGACGATGCAACAGGGCTTTGTGTTTTAGGGAGGGGGGGGGTCTCATGTATAGCCACAACCTCTGATTTCTCACATAAGCCTCTCCCCAGTGAATTCCCTCATTCTTCCTTCACCTGTATAGCGAATAGCGGCTTACATTGAACCATGCCGAACTCTAAACCGCAAGGGCCCCCCCATATTGTTGCACAAAATAACAGCTTAACTTCAGTGTTCAAAATCTGAATTGAACAATGTAACCAGCATGACCCACGAGTATTACAGCAGAACCCATGACTAAAATTCCATGAGATAACTTGTAAAACATAAAAAAACACAACAAAACATTTACTCGCCAGATTTTAGGCATTTCCATAAACTCAAACAGTAATTCATTCAATACATCCATCTAGGGCATGATCTGAGTGTTGGGCGCCCAATATTATCAAGCCTTACTTTCGTCCCATTTACCTTTGATTGAGCGATTCTCAAGGAGAAACTTACTGCATAGGTGAAAACCAGCCTCAAGGGAGGCCTTCAAGAACAACCTAATGATAACCAAGTAATTCATTGTCCTGAAAAATCTTTGGGTGTTTATAGTCAGAGCTGTAGAGTCTTCTGCAGTTATCAAAGGCCTACATCTCAGCTCCCACAAGGGTGTCCAGGCCTTCCAATTTAGAGCCCCATACCTCACCCAGAGAATGAACCTCGAAACTGCCAGGTCCAAAGGTTCGTGTTGACAGAAAATTCTACACACAATAGACCTTCACACAAGTCTCAGGTAGGGCTATCAACCGTAGGCAAACTTCGAATTCATGTGGAGGTCCCACTTTCTTTTGATCCATCCATCCATCCATCCATAGCCCCTTTCACCACGCTCCAGCTTTTCGGTTTCCTATTTGCATCTTTCGGCTAAGGCTCCGAGACCGATCCTCAGAGGATCCAGCATTTGCGTCCAGACCCCCTTCTTCAGGCCCCATCATTAACTTTTTTGCCTCTTCCTCAGAAAAGATTGTGTAGGATCGATTACGATATTGAGATAGCAGCTTGCATGGGAATCCCCACCGATACCGAACCTTTTCTTCCTGTAGCCAAGTCGTAACTCTCTGAAGCCTTCTGCGGTTTGCCAAAGTAGAGGGAGAGAGATCTTGAAACAAACTCAGCATGGAGCCCCGGAATTTCACCAGCTCCGCCTTTCTGGCTGCAGCCATGTCTTCCTTCTGACGAAAGAAGTGGACCCTGGAAAGAACGTTGGGCAAAAGATTTTTCCTTTGCTGAAATGAGGAATAGACTATGGGTCCTGTCCAGGATCAGGTCATCAGAGTCTTCGAGGCCTAACAGAGACTTGAAGAGAGCTTTGACATACTCTGCAAGATCTTGGTCTTCTATTAGTCTCAGAACCCTGCGCAGGCGAATATTATTTCTTCGGGATCCATTTTCCAAATCTGCCTGCTTTACTGCCAATTCCTCTAGCCAGTCCTCTATGTTCTGCGTCCTCTTGGTAAGACCATCGTAGTCATGGCCTTGTTCACAAGATGTCCTCTCTAGGTCATTAACTCTCTCTTCCAGCCCGCTTAGATGAGTATTCAAATCTGCAATGGAGCAAGTGAGGGAATCCTTGGAGGATTTTATTTCTGATTTGATCTCTTGCGTTATGTCTTGCTTAAGAGTTTTCAACATCTCTTCAAAATAGTGCCTCGAGAGGACTGGCTCTGCCAAGGGCTCAGCTGCTTGTTGGGGGTGCAGGTCAGCTTTTGTAGCTTGCATTTTCGCGTTTCTTAGATCCCCAACTCTTAAGTATGTCGCAATGTTGTTCCTTTTTGGTTTCTGCCCGGTTCTGGGCATCGCCAATATAGGCGTTTGTGCCCCCAATACGTGCTTTCAAGCAATATTCAGGACTCAGAGAATGTAGAGATTGGCCTCCGGTTTATCAGCCTGACCAGATGAGTGAGTAATTATTCTGAGCTTACAAATGCAGTCATTGGGGTCCTCGAGGCCACAATCAGCAAGCCATCAGTTAATCCCAATCTGTCACATAGGGTGCGGGGGATCTGCACATAAGCCTCAGCAGCGCCCCTCAATCGCCGGCCGGCGCTCACCTCTCATTCTACCTCGCTTTTCAGGACCCAGACCAGCGATGTGGCCCGTCTCCGGGAGCCCCCGGCACATTCAAAACGCATGCAGCCGCTAGACGCCCAGCCTCACCTCCACTTGTCAGCCGTATGCCGATGCGTTCCCAGCGTATCCGCTGTAGAGATCCAAAAGACCCCCTCCGTCTGGGCACCAGTATGACCGCAGTGTCTTCCAATTCCGTGCTGTCACTCTTCTCCAACCGCCCGTAGGTCTACAGAGTTTTCGTTTGGAGGAATTCGGGGGAGGCGCTTCGTTCAGATTGTTGAGTTCACTGCCTCGGACTCTCTCGACTATTACTGCAATCTTCCCGCGTGACGAAGCTGGACATCTCTCCCTATGCGCTCAGCCATTTACTGCTCTTCAGGTCGGGTGAAGCACTGCTCTCCGCAGTACGCTCGCAGTAGCCACGGGTTGGAACACCATAGCCCTTCATCTGGACCATGCTTTCTGTGTCTGTTGGGTCATCCGCCATCTTAATGCCCCAGTTCTGCGCCCATCCGCACCTCTGCCTTTTCACCTACGCCGGGTTGGGAGTCCATCCACCATTTTACACTCTGGCAGGAGTTTCCAAAGAAAAAACAGTTCCTCACCAGCAAAAGCCTCCACAACGAGTTCCCGGGAGACAGGACACCTTACGGTTCGCTTCCCAAGTTACTTCCAATCTTTTGGGACGCCATAAACAGCAAGTTTGGTCACTCTCACTCAGAGCTTACAGCAGACGCTGCCGCATGGCTCGCTGCCTAGCCACGCCCCTCTAGCATAGGTTTTATAGATATTTATCAAACTCCTCGTATAGTGACCAGTCCGATTCGATTGTGAAAAACAACAATCTGAGGAGGTCAATGCACGAAGGAGCATGAACACTGTACACGTAACATCATTGATGGAAATGGAAATGAACTTTGGGATCCCACCAGTGACGGGGCAAGAGGGGGGCAAGGCGGGCTGGAGAACATGGGAGAATTTTCTAAGCACCCTCCCCACCCAATAAATACACATTTCCATTTCAGGAGATCAATTAGTTATTAACACCTGCCAAATAACCCAAGAGTAGAGGGTTTCCTATGATGCACACCTTTTTCCTACATAGATTGCTTAAATATTTTCTACAACATGCACTCCTAACAGATAGTCACATGCATCCTGACAAGACATACAAGTGGTGGGAAGTTACTCAATGTTTGTTCTGGGGACTTGTGTTTGAATCCTAGATTCAGCAACAACAAAAGCAAGTAAAAATGCATTAAAACCCTTAAAAGGCTTCAATGGTTTTACCGAATCTGAGGAGCTGTATTTTGCTGGATCTCGTATCCGGGAAAATCTGTCCCACTGACCAGCGCTGTTTAACAGTAGGGATAGTATTAAGTTTGATTTAAATTCTTTATTCAGTATAAAACCATGAAGAAAAATATACATTAAAACACACGCACAAAATAATTTCTCATTCTCAAAGAATAAAAAGAAATTCATTTTACATTAAACCTTTTCCATAAATTCATCCTATCTAAAAATCTAAACAGATAAGTCAGGTTAAAATAAAGCATATCATTAGCGATTCATGACAAGATGAGAGCTAGCTTGCAGCCTCTAGTAAGCACTGGCACGTCAATATATTGATTCATTAAGTCCACTAAAATTCAATGTGTTAAATGATCCAGCGTATATGCTTTTCCGCGTACCAAAATGTAACAAACAAAAATGGTACCTGAAAACATCAACAGCTAAAAACAAAAATTTTTATTTTTAGCTTTTGTTCAACTGTGAGTTCGCACAGTTTTTCGAATTTGGTCCAAGGTCACCATTTCCGACGCCCTATACTGCTACAAAGAAATTGAAAGGTCAGTGCGAATGGCTGCGTGTGTACACCCATAGAGATCCCTATTTAGCTCTTAAAGGCGCCACTAACACATTTTTCGTGTTTTTTGGTTTTTAGCTGCATCATTTAGTTGCTGTGTCCCTAAAATCCATCGTCCTGAAGACGGGTTCAGCACATGTCTCATGACAGACTAAGCCAGCTAGAGAGTGTCTGTTCTCAAATCACACCCGCTGATACCCAGAAACACATTTCTCTGTGTCGACAGAGTCAAGGACTAATAAAATAGCAACTGTGGATATATGCAATGTCAATATTACACTTATACTAACCTCACTCAACTGTTCAAATATGTCAATTACAGTTGCTGCTCTCTTGGTTAGGAAAAACAGTGTTTTTATGTTTTGTGTAAATGAAATGCATTATTGTGTTTTAACATGTCAGTCTCTTCTATAGACTAATTAAAATATGTTGATCTCTATCCCTCTCTCTTGTTCTATTTGGATCCAATGACCAATATGACTGCTAACACTTAGCGCAACCAAGCACATCTAGCATGTGTATGGGCGGGTAGCTGTACTTAGTGGCATTCCTGTTGATAGATTGTTTGCACTTGGTCCTCAGCCACACAGCCCCCTAAAAAAGAGGACTTTTCTAGCTCAAAACCCTTAAACCTACTAGCCTCTAGTAAGTACATAATAAAAGAACAACCACCTCAGCCAACTTTCAGCAGAGAATCTAATTTGCCTACACCCTCCATCTTTCCCAATATTTTCATTCTTAATAACCAGGCCCTATGGACGTAGCAAGCTACTGCAAATACAACATGGTGGGCAGTTGAGTCCCTACAAAATGTCAATGTTTCACTGGTCAAATGTAACCTAGCCTCCCCAAGAAACGGTCTTAAGTATTGACTTCTCAAATCTTTCAATTTTACACAAAAACAAGAAATGAATAGTATTTTCTATACCCAGATCACAGAGGGGGAGAGAGGGAGTACCCCAGTTCCCCCCAACCCCCAGGCCCCAAGATTGGTAAAACATGCCAAAGGTAGTGTTCCCATCCTAAATTGAGTATACAAAGATCTTTCAAATGGCAAATGTATATAATCGAGGTATCTCTCAAAACCCTAATCTATTTTACCCTCAAGATAGTCTGGACCCAATTTAAGGTTTATGGCAGCATCCATCTTTTATCTTTTCCTTACAATATCTGCTTTCTAAATACTGGATAAGGCGGATTTATCAATATTGTCAGTGGTTCCCCATAATGCACACTCATTTAATCCAATTAGTTGCTCTTTAACGTGTACAACCCAGAGAATATATTTCACTCCCTCCAAGCTTAGTAGTCACAGTACTTCCCCAGGCCATCCGTACCCCACAGTCTAAGCCAGTAAAGAACTGGCTTTAAAGCCACCAAGTCACCTACAGAGCCAATGTCATATTCCAAATGTAATACTACAGCAGGTGAGATTTGCAGCAACAAAAGCAGATTTTTCAAAAACATATTTTCAATTTTATTAAGAGATTGTGGGCTACCATATCCCCAAATGTCTGCTCCAAAAAACAGAGGCTGGTATTGTCTGCTTTTGATATAATTTAATTGCCAGAGAGATTGCACCACTCCCATGTTTAAAAAAAATAAAATCTGTTGCCCCACTATAGTTTCCGAAATTAGTGGAAACCTTTGAGGAAAATCTACAGTTATCGTGGTATTCCTAAATAGTCGTAAAATAAAGTCTGTTCTAATTTGCAATTGTCTGCACAGATGTTCAATTGGCTATAATTCGGGAACTGTGACCTAAAGATCATAGTTTTCGATTATTTAGTTGCAGTTGAAGCTCCTATACAGAAACGCTGCCGTCAACGCCCTTTCTGATTATGAAAACATAATAATGCAATACTCTGCATCAATCACTAGATGTTGAGATATGAAAAAGCATGCGATTCTAAGCAGAGCCACAAGCCTCAAATATATATACACACACCCTCCTGAACTAGCACATACATTCTCATGAATGGCTGGGTCTCCGAGATTCCTCTTGGGAAGGGAGCAAACAAACGGGCTATGCCCACTGTCCTCCTGATGCTTGACTTAGCAGTGGAGCTTTATGCATCACTTATTTATAAAGTCCTGATCAACAGTTGGATAATGCTGTCTTCCCATAAAGTTTTATCTTCATATGAACACTACCTATATGCAGGAAACCAATTATTTTCCATGTAGTGGAGTTGAGCCTATTTCTCGGGGCCACATGCAAATTGCAACAACTCCCACCTGTGTCCCTTAATGAAGGCATTGCAGGAACTGATTTCAATTGGGCGACTTCAGATGGCAGAAACCATCCGTTAAAAATATGGGAATTACCATTTGCAGATATGTGAGCAGATTGAACAGGCGAAACCTCAGGGTAAGCGTCAGCAAACTGAAAGGCTAACGAAGACAAATTAAGCTTCCATTGCCTATGATTCAGGGGAATATTTTTTTATTAGGATGGCAGTTCTTCCCAAGTTCCTCCATTTCACAATACACCAATCAAAAACTATAGTTTGGCAGCAAACTTCAGGGTCTTTTCATCTAAATCATCTAGGCTGTTAAACGGGTGAGAGTAGATTGGCAAATCCTCATGCCATGAAATCAAGGTGGTGGGGAGGGAGCTGGCTGTACCAAATCTTGTAAGAAACCATCTAGTAGCAAAAGTGCATTAAATGTCATGTTGCTTTTCACCCATGCTAGATTGAGCACTCTCTAAATGTGGACATTGCTGCTGCTTCACTAGGATCAGCTGCTCTGTATGGTGTGGAGGTGTGTGGTCTGAAATAAACTAACAAATTACTTGCACTGGGTAATGTTCTGATGGATTCTCTTCCTACAGACTCCTCATCTTAGATACTTCCTAGGAAGTGTCAGCTTTTTTTTTTAACAGCCGAGGGGGAGGGTGCGCCTCAGAGCTGATCTTTTTCAACATTCTCTCCTTGGCAGCGGAAGTCAATGTCCAGCATACAAATGGGGTGCACCAAGCCCCATGAGCTCAGTTTAACTGCCCCCCATGCTTAGCAGCTACAGGATCTTAAAGCAAGTGAGGAAAGACTTATTCTTACTCTTGAAAACTCTCAGAAGCTCTCACTAAGTGAGGAAGCTCGGTTTGGAAGATGAGAAATCTGTGGGATGAAAAAAAAATCAAAAAGAATTACCAGGGGTAAGAAATTTGTTTTAAAAGGATTGCATCCTCCCAGAGATTCCGCCTCTTAGGTACACTCCCACAGTAGAAGAGCAAACGCAGAGACAGGAAGATGATGTGCTAGAGTTCATTTAAACTACAACATTTTACAGCAAGTCCCCCCCATATCTAGCAGCATGAGAAGCCACAGAGAGAAGGAAATAATGCTTTTAAGAAGGTATGAAATTAGTCTCAGGTAGCCCCCATGGCAGACATCCAGGGCCGGCATCCCTCTGGTAAGCTGAACGGGTCACCACACCCATAGTAGAATGTACCCTTAAACCTGGGGGTGTGCCTTTTCCTGCTGGTCTGTAACACTTTAACAATTACTGTGTTCACTAACTAGGCTGGCCTCCCAGAACCCACACATAGGGCTGGCTCTGGAATTCCATTTTAACAGGCACACACTGTATTTATGAATTTCAGGGCCACAATGCCTTCCCTCAAAAACATGTGCAGAGAGATTTGTTCTCTCCCTTTTTGGTGGTGGGGGAGTGGGGAGGAGGAGAGCATTGGGAAGGTATTCGACTTAACCCCCGCAGTGGGAGCCTGGGCCAGAACACACAGTGGTAGCACTCTTCAACAAGTACATTGTGGCTAACAGAGCTAGCTCTTAACCACTATGGTGGTGGAGCAAGGGTGCTATCAGAGCTCCAATACAGGGTTGGTGACTGCAGGCTTGAAAGGCCACAAAGTCCCTTTTGGGGGGCCCTTGTGCAGGATATCTATGTGGGCAAACTGCAAATCAGGCACAGGTAGAGCTAAAGAGCATTAATCCATTTTCCATGATGGGGCAGAAGGTTACATCTGGGTGCCCGTAAGGGGAGGCTTCCATTATGTTTAAATCTGATGCGGTATCAAGAACGCTGGCATCTCTTAGATCAGGTGCCTTGTTCTTTAAGGTCAGGCTCATCAATGACGAACTGCTCAAGAAAGCATTTCTCTGATGTTCAAGGGTTCCAGAACAAACTGGACAGGATCCCCTTCCTCATCGTATACTTTCTGCACGGTCTCTAAGTACAGGACTCTAGAGGCCTAGGTGTAAATGTTCACATCCCTCGACAGCAGACAGAAGTCCCCACTCAGTTGTGTCGAGTGTCAAACCTGCGGGGTCAACTGCTGACGCAGATGGCTTTGTTCCAGACTTGGAGCCACGAGCCCTAAAGGGATTTCTTTCTTCAATGTGAGAACCAAGCCTTCCGGCATATCGGGGCCCGACCCTAGACAGAGCAACCATCCTTCACTATTAGCGGCAAAGCTGAAGACGTTGATGACAATGCCTTTGAAACACTTTTGAGCATTTTTGTGTGAAGACTCATATTCTACCACTGTAGACGAGGCTTTGGGGCACTTTACCTTTTGGCTCGAGGGATCAGAGGGGTCTTCCTCACCCTACGCTCTGCACAATCACAAGACCATTGTTTTTTCTTTTCCTTGTGAGTTGAGGAAGACTAGTAATGGAGCAAAACATTATTTGAGCGAGATCTTAACTGCATGGAATAGAGAGACCGAGATCCCAGGGCATGGTGTGCCTTTATGAGGGCAAGAAGGAACCAAAAGGAATTGGTGCTATGGAACACCTTGCCCCAAACTGGTGAAAAATTATCTGATGCAAGCCGACACCGACTAGTATCTAGGATGAGGAATGTGTGGGAGTATGCAACTGATAAAAAGCAAGGGACTGCACTCAGAAAATGTGGACCAAACCTGTAAAATGTATGGGGCGTGAGAGCATTTTATTCCCGCTAAACCAGGTAACCCATGTTAACAGGTCTTCCCACAACATTTAAAAGGTTTATTTTTGAATTTGTTATTAGTATATGGTTTATTTCAAACCTTTACTATACAACACACATTACACAAAGTATAATCAACACAGTTAAAAGGTTTTAAGGTAAAATAATATCTCAATTGGCTTTCAGTGTAGTTACCTATTTGCTGATGCTCCGTTTATCTCTTTGGAGGACTTGAAGGAAAAGGCAGCTGCATCTTTGAATCTATTTCTTTATTATTGGCCTATGCATGCTATGGAGACCCTTCTCCCTGGTTTCTGCAGTCGACGGCCTACTTTTCCACCACTAGACCCCTTGAGCGGATAGCAAGGAAGAACAACTTACTTACCTCTCGGTAATGTTATTTCTGAAGGATGTCGTCATAATCCCTGCTGCTACCCATGCGGCTCCCACGCCGATTAGGGTCACATTCCTGTACCAGTGCCACACATGGAGACTGCCGCGGTGGATCACGGATAGGCAGCGCGGGTTTTAACTACACTTCACTGCACCCATCTGTCTATTCCTCCACTTAATGTGGCTATGTGTGTCCCCATGACTGCAATAAAGACGCCGGATACATAAAGCACAGCATTTTCCTTGGTTCAGTGCTCCTGAGCTGAACCGCTTGTCGGCGAGTGTTGCTGAATTTGCTCTGTATCCTGCTCGTTATCTTGGACCCTGGCTTTTGTTTCACAGACTGCCTTTGCTATTCCCCCTCGGATTTGATGAACTAGTGGATTAATCACCTGGATTACTGAACCCCCTCAGAACGCTCTTTGGATTGTTCCGGATGTTGATTTGGAACTTAACCTACACCGCTTTCTTTTTCTAGTGACTTTGAACTTTGTTTGGATTGTGTTTCCCAGATTATGGATTTTGAATTTAGTTATATTCCCAGGATCTGTTTCTTTTCGTCATACAAGGAACAAGTTACTTACCTGTAACTGTTGTTCTCCAGCATGGGTCTGGCATGGATTCACATGCTCATGAATATTCCCCGTCGTCAGGCCGGGAATCCTCGGTATAGAAAAAAATCAGTATCAGTTTCGTTTCTATAAATAATAATAATAATTAGGCTTTTATATAGCGCTACAAACCCTCAGGTATCTGAGCGCTGCTTATTATTACCCACGGTGTGTGGTGCTCATTTATCGACCTCGGAAGGATGAAACGCTGAGTTTGGCGCTGCCGGGATTCGAACCTGCGTTAACAGGCTCTGCACGGGTGTCAAAGCGGGCGCTCTACTCGCTGTGCCACTTGACCGGCTGATCTGTCTTTCTCAGTAGTAACCAATCACTGGTCTCTGGGTCATACTGCCCCCAGCCAATGACTGCCCTCTCCCTAAGCCCGGCCCCTGGCAGCCATCCTCAGATTTGGTAGCACGTGAAGTGGCAGTATGACCAAGTGAAGAGCCGCAGAGTGGTAGGAGGGAGGGTTTGCATGTGAATCCATGCCAGACCCATGCTGGAGAACAACAGTTACAGGTAAGCAACTTGTTCCTTCTCCAGCATGGGGTCTGGCATGGATTCACATGCTCATGAATATAAGAATACATAGCAGTATACACATGCACAATATCAAGCAATACAACAACTTAACATTAAGCAACTCTTACCTACTCACCTGGCTCACCTTAGGCGAACAGGTTGCGCAGCACTGCCTGGCCGACTCTGGACTCCTCCCTGGAATCATGGTCGACTCAGTAGAATCTCGTGAAGGTGTGCGTCGACCTCCACGTAGCAGCCCTGCAGATGTTGAGCAGGGGCACACCAGACAGGAACGCCGTAGTAGCAGCGATCGCTCTGGTCGAATGGGCCCTCGGACGGCCTGGCAACGGTCGGTTTGCCAACCGGTGACAGTGCATGATGCAGCCGGAGAGCCATCTGGAAATGGAAGTCTTCGAGAGAGGCTTCCCTTGATTCACAGGTCCAAAGTTCACAAAGAGCTGTGATGTCTTCCGAAAACTCTTCGTGCGGTCCACGTAGAACTTCAGCGCTCTAGCTACATCCAGCGAGTGCAGAGTCCTCTGAGCCGGTGACGAAGACGATGGGAAGAAAACTAGCAACACCAAGGGCTCGTTGAGGTGGAAGTCCGACGGCACCTTGGGCATGAAGGAGGGGTGCATCCTCAGCACCACCCTCGTCTCGTGAAAAGTCAAGTAAGGAGGCTTGCAAGACAGGGCCTGGATCTCTCCCACTTGTCGTGCAGAGGTGATGGCCACGAGGAATGCTGTCTTCCACGACAGAAACTTCAACGGCACTGAATGCATAGGCTCGAATGGGGCCCCCCATGAGCCTAGTCAGTACCACGTTGAGCTCCCACGCCGGGGCAGGGGCCTTCACCGGCGGGAATGATCGGAACAGTCCTTTCATAAATTCCTTCACCAGTCGATGAGACCACAAGGACGCCCGTCCTGTAGTTCTGGTGTAACGTGAGACGGCAGCCAGATGTACCTTGATGGAAGCGTGAGATAGGCCAGCCTTGGCCAAAGACAATAGGTACGGCAATACTTGAGGGGCCTTAATCCGCAGAGGGTTAATCTTATGTGCACGGCACCAGACAGAGAACCTCTTCCATTTGTGTCCGTAGCACTTGATAGTTGAGGATGCCCTGGCCTTCGCAAGAACCTCTCTGCAGTCGGCCGGGATGTCGTATCCTCCAAACTCTAGTACTGCAGGAGCCAGGCCTGCAAGTTCAGCGACTCTGGTTCGTGATGAAGAATGGCGCCTCCTTCGCTGGAGAGAAGATTCGCGTCCGTTGGCAGCTTGACAAGTCCAGAAGGTCCGGGAACCAGATCTGCCTCGGCCACGCCGGTGCGACGAGGATCATCCTGCACCGGGACCTCTTGAGCTGGTTGACGAGCCGGAGTAGCAACGGCAACAGCGGGAACGCATAAAGGAACAGGCCGTCCCAGGGGATCGAGAAAGCATCGCCCATGCTCCTCGGTTGGGGAAACCTGCTGGCAAACCTCCGGCACTTGGAGTTCGCCGTCGTCGCGAAGAGGTCGATCTGGGGTTCGCCCCATCGTCAGAAGAGTCGGTCCACTTGATCCTGGCACAGTTCCCACTCGTGGCACGAGCGCAGCTCTCTGCTGAGTGAGTCGGCAATGGTGTTTTTTATCCCTGCCAGATGAAAGGGTACCAGAAACATCCCTTGGGCGACGGCCCAATGCCACAGATTCTGGGCTTCCTTGGATAGGGCAGGGGTTCCGCCCTGCTTCCGGATGTAGAACATTGTGGTGGTGTTGTCGGTGAAGATCCTCACCACCTTGCCCTTGAGGGACGGAAGGAAGGACCTGAGGGCCCAGAACACTGCACGGAGCTCCAAGATGTGGAGTGTCTTCTCCTCCGGGAGCCAAAGGCCTCTCGCGTGGAGACCCCCGGTGTGCGCTCCCCAACCTTCCAGGGAGGCATCCGTCGTCACCTGGTGGGCCGGGGCTAGGAAACGTGTTCCCGCCGTCAGATGAGAGCGGATACCCCACCATCGTATCGCCTGACGGAACGCTTCGTCGAGCGGGATCCTGTCCTCGAAGCTGCCGGTCGGCTGGATCCAGTGGGCGTCGAGGAATTCTTGAAAGGGCCGCATCCGAAGTCTGCAGTGGCGCACCAGATAAATGCAGGAGGACATCATTCCGAGGAGGGACTTGATAGACCTCACTCTGGCCACGTCCGTGGTCAGCAGACGTTGCACCTTCTCGACATCATGCACGCTCTGACAGAATAGACTCAGATATGACAGCAGGAATGAATTTAGGGTGCAGTCGAAGGATGACTATCATTCTGAAAGATGGTAAATGGTGGTCCGATGGAAAGCGCCAGTAGTTCCCCAATGTGTCCGGCTGATGTGATGACCACTACGAAAGCTGTCTTCCAAGAAAGGAACTCTATGTCATATCTGTGGATAGGTTCGTAGGGTGCGGTCATCAGCGCTGCCAGAACCGTGTTAAGGCCCCAGGTAGGGATGGCTCTTCTCTCTCTAGGTAAGATGCACATTAAACCCTTCAGGAAGGTTTTGACCGCCGGATTCGAGACCAGAGAATTTTATTAGGTTTACTGGTAAAAGCGAAGATGACCGAAAGGTGAACCTTAATGAATGCGAGCATTAGTCCACTTTCAGAGAAGGTAAGATTTGTTGCACTGGTATTGAGAGGGGATTTGTACTTGTCCCTGCGCACCGCACCTTCAAATATTTCAACTTTTTGGCATAGGTTTGCCTTGTGGAAGGAGCCCTGGCTACTCGGAGTATGCCCCAGCATGCAGAGTCTATCGCAAGATAGTGGAATTTTCACTCCTGAGGAGCCAGCCCCTGAAAGGCTGGCTGGGTTGTGGTGGAGCAACTTGCCTCTGTGCTGTGACAGTAGGTGTGGTTGGGGTTGGAGACTGACAGGGTTCCACTGTGCTAGTTGAAGGAGTGCAGTGTACCATATCCTTTGTGCCCATGTCAGGGCTATAATGATCATGGTGCAAGGTTTGTTCATTCTGCAGAGCACACGTGGAATTAAAGGTGTTGGAAGGAAGCTGTAAAGGAACTTTCCGCTCCAGTCCACTTAGAATGCATCTCCCAGGGAGTATGTCTCTGGGTACCTGGAAGTGAACTGATTACATTTTCTGTTTTTGAATGTTGCGAATAGGTCACTCTCTGGATTCCCCCACCTGCGGAACAGCTTGTCTAGTTCCTGGTGGTTTAGTTCTCATTCATGGGATTGTAGGAATTGCCTGCTGTGCTTGTCCGCCAGCACGTGGTCCTTCCCCGGGAAGATGTTCTGCCCTCATGCGGATCCTGTGCTGCAATGCCAAATTCCAGAGTCTTTGTGCTTCTAGTGACAAGATGCTGGATTTCGTGCCCCCTTGTTTGTTTGTGTAGTGCATTGACGTGGTGTTGTCTGTCTGCACTGTCCCGTGAGCACTGGCAAGAAAGATCTCAGCGCCCATCGGATGGCCCCGAGTTCCAGCACATTTATGTGCAGGCATGATTCTGCTTGTGACCACACTCTCCTGGCTTGTAGATTGCCCAAGTGGGCTCTGCAGCCCGACAGCGAGGAGTGGAGTGGACATGAGTATTTGTAAAGGCATGCCCTGTAGAAGACTGGTGCCCTTGGCCCACCATTTCAGGACCTTCTGGAAACATGGTGCGAGGTGCACAATGTCCTCCCATTATCCACACCCATTGCTTGTCCAGCTCCTACTGCAGCGGTCAGGAGGGATTTGTATCGCCTTACAGTGGAGCTGGGTTTCCTTTGGAACCATGCAATGAGATTTTGCATTGCGGTCACCCTGTCTGGAGAGGGACAAACCCTTGTGACTCGAGTATCTAGAACTGCCCCATGGAAGAAGGCCGTTGAGCTGGCACGGGAGAGGATTTGTCTTCATTGATCGAGAAGCCTAGGTTTTGGAGTAGGATTGACGTCCTTTCCGCTGCCTCTGGTGCTGCTCTCAGGGAAACCCCCTTTACGAGCCAGTCGTCTAGATATGGGAAAACTTGTACACCCGATCATCTGAGATGGGCAGCAACTGAGCTAGGCATTTTGTGAAGACCCTTTGTGCTGACTTGAGCCCGATGGGAAGCACCTTGAATTGGAAGTGCTGTGTACCGATAGAGAACCGAAGGAACTGCCTGTGGGAGGGATAGATGGGAACATCGAAGTAGGCGTCTTCTAGATCCAATGTGGCCAGGAAATCCCCCTTTTTGAGCCCTGGGAGGACCAGCTGTAGAGAAGTCATTTTGAATTTGAGGCAACAAACACATTTGTTGAGGACCCTTAGATCGAGTATTGGGCACCACTGCCCATTCTTTTTCCTTATTAGGAAGAAATGCGAGTAAAAACCCTTGCCCTTTTGCGGGAGCGGAACCCCTCTATATTGCAGCCTTTTGCATCAACTTGTTGATCTCTACTCGCATTTGTTGCAGCAGGTGTGTATTCTCCGTTTGAGGAGGTCGCGACGGTGGTCACTGTATGAATTCTATGGCGTGGGCCCCTTTTACCACCTGTAGTACCCATTTGTCTGAAGTAATGGTGTCCCATGTGTTGTGATATGCGTCCTCCCACCGGGGTGCGAAGAGTGAGGCGCGTTGTCCCCAAGTCCATTTTTCTTGGCCTGGTTTCTGCCATGGCTAGACCCCCTATTGCCTCGCTTGTTCTGATACCTGGCGGACGTTTGGTGGTATCGGATTCCCTTTTCGTAGGAGTCTGATGAAGAACCTGCCCTTGGAAGGACGTGCTGTATGATCTGTATTTGGAACTGGAGGCTCGAAAGGAGCAGCGGTCAATCTCTGTCTCTCTTAGGGAACTGATGGCCCTAGCGGTGTCTATGAGATATAGGGGTGCACTGGTTAGTTTGAGTAATCATATAATATTTAGGAAAACAAAAGAATTGCGGGGGTATGTTTATCAACAAGGATTAGGGAACAATATAACAAGTATTTTAGGTGCAGGCAGATATATGTCACAAGGCCACTTGGGACAAAGAAAATCGAGCAGAACCAGAGCTGTGTATTGCTACGCAGCAAGCCCAAACGTACTCCAATGGGAAATTAATCCCTATACACAGATAAATGTTTCTTAACTGGATTTGCACCGTTCAGGCGAGTTTTTGGGTACAAGAGTACCTGGTTATCTTCTATACTTGATACAAATGATTAGTAGCAATTTCACACTAGCAAAAAACATAACGTTTAAAACATCAGTGAGGAATGTATAAATAAATAAATCAGAACCTAGATTATAAAGGTAACCCTTGGATTTTAATCTTTCAAGTCAAACAAGTTATTTGAAGCGATAGAATCAGATTTACAGTGTCCTCTATTCACACATAGAGAACATATATGTCCATGTTACATATAATACACAGAACCTTTTTAGAACATAGAGAATACCTTACAACAACTGGCATTGTGTAAAAATCGGCCACATGTCTATGAAAATGTGTCACTTCACAAAACTATAATCAATAGCTCCAATCAACATCAACTTCCAGCACAAATCCCTTTTTGAGTGTCAAAAAGATGACCGACGCGTTTCGGTTCATAGAACCATCTTCAGGGTATAGACTTTCACTGTTCCTATTTCACAATACTATTCATAACATGGACCCTGTAGGGTAACAGAAAAAGAAAACTATTCAGTGTAAGATCTAAGTTTGTATAGAAACCGTTAGGGGTGTAGAGTGGATAGAATACACTAACCTTGCTGATACATGAGCGAGGTGTCCAGTCAATGACCCAGTCTTCTGGTAAAAAACCCAAAGGACAGGGCAGAGGTGGGGTGCGGCCAATAGAATATCTAAAATCAGACCAAAAGAAGACCCATATGTAAATAGTCTCCAACCCAAGGAGGACAAACCAATTGTAGGTACGGAACTGTGAAGAGTAAGGTAGAGCGTGTAGAATACTGCCATGACACGGCAAAGCCGCGCCATGGTCTGGAGTTTGTCAGCCGCATGTGGTATTGCTATGGAGGCTGTGTGCGCTCCTCAAAGACATTTGTGTGAACACAAACAAAAGGAGCCGACCTGTGTAATCGGGTAGATCCCGATGAGAATACAGAATCCTTCTCTTCGAATACGTACTCACAGTTGTACACGTGAGGCGGGCAAGTGTGTAGTAAAACGTGATAAAAGCGTTGCTGGACCCTTACCTCTGGATCCGAGAGCTTCAGGACAGTCTGGCCGCCAGACAACACGCGGTTCGACTGAGATCTAGCGTTATGCATTGTCCAGGCAAAGCCGCGCCTGCGCGCCGTTCGCCAGGGTGACTTCCATCTTGGTATGGGTATTGGGAGGTGCACAGTTGCTTGGCAACGCGGCACAAATTAAAAGAATTCTGGTTTTCTGAATGGTCATAACTGTCAGTAGATGGGATAAGAAAGCACACATGGGGGCACTAACGCAGCCCAAAGGGGACCGCTGGGTGCCCCCATGGTGCAAATGGTAATTATGGCGGGATCAAGAGCGCGCATGGGGGCACAACCGCAGCTCAAAAAGAACTGCGGGGTGCCCCCATGGCGCTGAAAGGTAAACACGGACAGCCATCATGAATGGCCACCGTACGAGACATAGAATATAAATATTAGTAAACACTAACACAAGTAGGGGTGAAGGTACATGCTCACCGACCAATGCAGGAAGGTCCTGCATGTAGGTCCTCAAACAAACTCAGAGTGAAATTGAGTCAATGTGGAAGATCATCAAAAGCGGACGCAGAGGCGGAATCATGAGTTAGTACGGTGCCAAAATGACAAACCGTGGGGCCAACGATCTACCTGGAGGGTAGGAAGCAAACTTGAACAAATAAAAGGAAATGACTAATACTTCCACTGGAGTGAAATGGGTCTCGTGGAGCACTACATAGGAGAAGAAATCAATACTAAAAAAAATGTTTGTAAGCGTAAGAGCCATAAACACTGTCCTCAACATATAGAATACAGTAATGGATCATACAGCCATCAAAAGGAACAATTAAAAACACAGAGACAATTAGTATGGCATTAATTCCACAAGAGTAAACTTAACATGAATGTTAGCAAAGAAGGTTCATATTGGCGGTAGTAACACTAGTGGAGGAGTGTGGAAAAAACCCATCAACCAAACATATACCGACAATTAAGGCTCAAGTCTCTTTGAACAGGAGGTCAGATATTTTAGTGTTACACAAAACACATAAGGTCAAACTCGGTATTCATGCCGCGAGGGCTAAGTGAGTCCAAAAGTTCAATCCATAGGATTTCTCGCTGTACAGTTTCCGCTGAACATCACCACCCCTGCTCCCCATTGTGACTTGCTCCAAGATGACACATGTCAGTTGTGCGATGGTGTGACATGCTTCTACAAAGTGTAAAGAAACATGGGACCTTATGCTCTTAGTGCGGATGTTGGATTTATGTTCCGACCACCTTGTTTTCCCTTTTCTGGTGGTCATACCCACATAGTACAAGCCACAAGGGCATCTCAAAGCATAGATTACATTTTGGGCATCACATGTGCAGGAATGTCTGAGTAAAATTGGTTTACCAGAATGAGGGTGTGATATACTGTTGCCTTTTGTGATATTGCCGCAGTGCTGGCAGTTGTAGCATGGAATAGTCCCCTTGAACAAATTCGGAGTGCCGGCAGATGGTACTTCAGCTTTGACCAAACTCTTACGCAATGACCTACTCTTCCTGTAGGCGAAAGTAGGTAGTTCTTGAAATAGTTGCTGTAATTGAGGGTCCATTCCTAGCATTGCCCAATTCTTTTTGATTATCCTCCAATCTTCATGCTCTGCATAGAGTAGGTGGTAACGTATACTAGCGGTTCTCCTGATTTGGGGGGCTTCGGAGTCAGCAGTGTCTCTCTATCGGTACCCCTCACTCTCTCCGCCACTTCAGTGATTTTTGACTGATTATAGCCTCTTGACATGAATTTAGACTCCAGTAATGATGATTGACGTTCATACTCGATGTTCTCCGAAATGATCCTTCTGTAGCGAAGAAATTGGCTGAATGGCACACTATCGACAGTTCTCTTGGGGTGGAAGCTTGTAGCGAGCTACAGGCTGTTTCTGTCGGTATTTTTTTCATGTAAATCCTGGTCTCTAAAGAAGTGTTAGCAACATATATCTCAACATCCAAAAAATTGATAGCAATGTTACTTGTCTCAGTGGTAAATTTAATCCGGGGGTGCATCGAATTCATCATTTCATAGAAGTTGTGTAATTCATCTTCTGGCCCGGACAAGATACCAAAGATATCGTCAATATATCTGACGTAAAGTGAGAGGTGTCTCATCCACCTTGGAGTAGTGAGGATGTTTTCATATTCGAGGTAATACATGTAGGCATTGGCATAGCAGGGTGCCATAGCCGCACCCATGCTTGTGCCTGAGGTTTGGAGGAAAAATCGATCTTGGAATTTAAAGAAATTATTCATCAATACCAGTTTTAGTAGAGTTAGTACAAAGTCTGTCACCCTGGCATTGGTCAGATTGTAACAATAGCCATTCGATTGCTTCTAGGCCCGCTTCATGTACCATGTTCGTGTAAAGCGATGTGACATCCATGGTAAACATCAATTCTCTCCCTTTGACAAATTGCACACTTTTCAATTTGTGTAAGACGTGCGTAGTAACCTTAACATATGTTGTTGTTTTCTGGACTAGAGGTTGTAGATTTTTATCCAGGTACTGGGCCAATGGTTCTAGGAGGCTTTCTGTGGTCGCTATGTCTCTTATGTATTTTGGGTAGTATATACATGACAGGCATCATAGGGTGTTTATTTTCAAGAAAGAGTTGTGTTTTCTCCGAGATAACATCATTTACTTCCGCCTCATCCAATACTCCCTTAATAAGTGATCGTACTGCTTCGGTAGGATTCAGGGGTACTTCCATGTATGTCTCTGGGTCATTCAGTTGGCATTCAATTTCATCAATGTAATCTCGTTTGTTCATAAGTACAAGGGCTCCCCCCCTTGTCAGCTGGTTTGAAGATGACATCCTGACTGTCCAGGAGATTTTTTAATGTCTGGTGTTCTCTCACCGTAAAGTTACCCTGTGTGCTAGTTTTAAACTGGATTCTCTTGAAATCCTGTAGTACAGTCTTCTCAAAAGTAGATAAAATGTGGTTCTGTACTGGTGGATTAAAGGTACTCTTTGGATTAAGTTCTAAAAATCTATGTGGTTCTTTGGAGGTAGAGTCCTCCTCCAGTGAATCAAAGAACACCTTTAATTTCAACTTTCTCATCAGTTTAAAAAAAATCTATTTTTTCATGAAGAAGAGTACTGTTATTAGGGACAAACGATAGACCTTTTTTCAAGACATGTAATTCCATTTTTGATAACTGATACGATGAGATGTTTACAATCAAAGTTTCTTCATCGTCTTTTTCCGCTGTGGATTTTTTCTTTTTTCCTCTTCGGGCTGGCCTTTTTCTAAAAAAGGCGTGGGGGTAACTGCTGGTTCCTCTACTTCAGGTCCAGGTGTTGTCTCTCTGCTCTGACCTGGGATAACTTCAAGTTCTATACTTGAGGCGTCAGATGAAGTATTCTCTGCTGGAGGTTGGCCTGGTTTCCGTGGATTACTGAAATTGGGTTTGTTCGGGAAATGGCCGTAGTATGCCTGCCAACTGTAGACAATGTCGAGCTTATAAACCTTAGAGTCCCGTCTAAATTTTCTAATTTTCTTGACCTCGAGTTCCTGTTTAAAGTTTGCCAGTTTCTGGTTTGTCTCTTCCAAAATCTGCTTGAGTTGATCCGCAGTGCAGCCCTTATTTAGTGAGGTTTTGAGTCCTTCTATGGCCGACCTTATGCCTTTCAAGTGGTTGTCAATTTTCTTTCCAAATAGTTCCTGGCCGTCAAGAGGCATGTCTAAAATGTGAGCCTATACTTCCGGTCTAAAGCTAGTGGCCTCAATCCAGGCCTGACGTCTCAAGACTGTACCGTGTGCCACTTGTCTGAAGTCGCAATTAGCTGCGTCTACTGAAGGGTCTATCATGTGGTCCGAGAATGCCTCGCCATGTGCGATAACGGCTTTAGCCTCCTCCAGGTACTCGTATGGCAGGCGTTTTACTTGGTGCAACATGCACAGCCACAGTTCCCTGTCCAAACTGGCCATCATTGAAATGGTGTTACTAGCCAATACAACCAATGAGGCTGCTGCTGAGACCTGTCTTCCCATTGCCTCTAGTTTGCGTCCCTCCCTTCACCGTGCAGAGCTTTGAGAGGCGAGGCCGGGTTTTGCAGTCTTTTTCTCGCTTCAACCGTGACTACTGAGTCAGGCTTAGGGTGACCTCTAAGGCACAAAAGTGCCGAATCAGGAGCATTCTATTTCTTTTCTGGTCTTGCCACCAGCGCTGGTGTGGAGAGAGGGGTGGCCAGAATATTTTCCCCCTGCTTCCCAAAGTGTACCCAATATAGGGACTGTGGTTACTGTCCGGCGCCTCTTGTCTCTATGTTCATAGAGGACTGATGCCTTTTCTTCTGAAGCTACCTCAATTTTGAAAATTTCAGCCGACTTCGCGATAGTAGCGTGAAAGGAGACTAGATCGTCTGAAGGGGAGGCTCCACCTGGAGATTCGTGCTTTTTCTGCTTAGCGATGACAGATTCCCAATCATCTGGGTCTGTGTCAGGTGCATCTTGTGGTAATCACCCTCATCAGGTTCTTCGCCATGTGTGTCGGTATCTGAAAACTCCCGGAAAGGATCATCCGGTTCCTCAGGTCTTCCATGGGGTCGCCCTGCAATTCCAGTTATGATGCCCTACAGCGCTCTGGGTTGTCTGGTACTTTGGGGCGAGGACCATGGCGGGGAGGGAGAATGTCTGCTCTGAGGTCTGGGTGACAATGCCCTGCGATCGTTCCTATGGTGACTACTGACAGACAATGACCGCTGTCTAGGTGGTGAATGGTGTGGAATGTGGGCCCTGGGAGACCCGCTTCTAGCGCGGCCTGCCTGAGACCTGCTTTGCGAGGGTCGGTCCTCCTGACCTGGTTGGGTAGCACTCATCCTTGCTCGCTGTCTCCTCTGGAAGTCTTCCATTATTCTGTACATCGATCGCATTAGAGACGGGTCGAAAGGATCTGCTCTGTCCTCCATGACTGGTTGCCAGTATGGACTGTGCTTTTTAGGCTGCACAGGCTGTGGCTCCTCCCCCTCTGAGAACTCCTCCTGCAGGATGTTGGGCAATTCAATTCTGCCATCTCTGTTATAGGAGACAGTTGTGCTGTGTCTTCCAAACACCTTAGTTGCAGAGTTTGTGACTAGTGTCACTAGTGCATCCTCTGGCTGTAGTACTTGCACAGGAGGCTCCTAAATGATGTCCGCTGTCGTGGAGGATGGAGTGCCCCTTGACTGGGCTTTTTTCTGTTTTTGGTTGCTCGTCGACTAGGTTTTCTGTTGATTACGTTGTCTTCGTGAATGAGTGCTTTGAGGACGAAAGGTTTGTGGACGAAAGCTTTGTCAACAACTCTTTCGACAATGATGTTTTCATTGATGAGGTAACAGATTTCTTGGCCGACAATGATTTTTCCGTCGGTGGTGAAGGTGTCTTGAAAAAAGGGCTGCTCGTGGGCAGCGTGGAGCGTTTAGTCGTAGACAGTGTCACCTTGGACGAGCGCTCCATTGACGAAGAGGACATTTTGAAGTCTTTACCTGTTTTCAGTGGTTCTTCCTTTTGCAGTCTTTTGGAACTCTTTTCTGACCCCAGAATGCATTTTTCACTCCTTTTCCTTGAGGGGTGGAGATGCCACCCTGTCCAGTGATAAAGATCTCCTCTTTGGAGCTTGCTTCTCAGAGTGCCTGGTGGAAGTTAAAGGTGCAGCGTTTGATGATTCTTCGTCCAAAAACATTTGCCTGCTTTCTAGATGTAGTAGGAGTCTTCTGTCCCTGTCCTCCAGAGCATTCTTGGAGAAGGTTTGACATATTTTGCAGGACTTTATTTTGTGGGGGTACAGGCACTAAATGCACAATTTGTGAGTGCCTCTAATGAAGATGACCCTTTTGCCACATTTGCTGCAGTCCCTGAAGAGGGAGGTCTTCTCCTTGGCAGTCTGCATTACAGTCTCTACCATGAGGTGACAGGCAGACAAACACTCAACGTTTTAGAATAGAAAAAAGAGTGACCTGACTCAGGAACACTAAGCCAGTGAAGGCACAGTCCCAGTGAAGGGGAAAAAGGTACCTTAAGTAGAGAAAAATATGATTTTTTGTGGTAAAAATGAACAAAGCTCAGTAAGCCCATGGTGAAAAATCTGAAGATGGCTAACTGATCAGAGTTCTAAAAGGACCAAAGGAGGTGGAAGGACTACACAAGTGAGAGGCTACACAGGCCCTATGAGGCTGGGTGTGTAGCATTTCCCTAAGGGAAAGCTTTTAATATAGTTTATAATTATTTAAATTACTGAGGATTCCCAGTCTGACGACAGGAAATATTCAAGCATGCCAATCTATAAAAGATCCAATGATGGAGAAATTAAGTTGATGTCATGACCTGACATATAATTGTCCCAGATATCAGCACTATTAACTGAATCCAAGTTGCCTTAGGCCAGCAGTCCTTTGTAGATTGTCTTAGATTTCCCACTCAGTGAGTAGATGATTTGCGTTATTTTCAGTAAGTCATAGCCGCAGAATCCACAAAAGTGTGCAGATCTTGATATCCCAATTGGACAATGCCACAGCTGCACAATGCGTCAAAAAGGTTGGCGGTAGAGGCTCCTGCCATTTGGAAAACCTGGCTTCAGAACTTTGGCACTACTGCCTGAACAGGGCCACATCAGTGTGTACAAAGTTTATTTCAGGACTAATGTCATAAGCAGGCTAACACTCCAGGCATTGTGATGATTCACCTACTCTCGTCACGTCTCTCCAGGCGGGAGCCCCTTTCCACGAGGCTAGGGGTGGTGAGGCGGCTAACCGATAGTCCTGTTAGGGGAGGTCACTTGCAGGAGGACCTCATGGGGAGGAACACCCCTCCTGGGGACAAGGAAGTGAATCAGAAGCAAACCCTCTCTTACCCACAATCCCCTAGGGTGACAGATGCACCAAATCCTTCATGGGGAAAAGTGTCTTTTCCTACGGTGGCTCTTCCTTGTCCATTCCTCCTTGACACACTGAAGCCTATAAAATCTGTGAAGAGTTGTTCTGAAAGTGCCAAAGTATACTGTTGTCATACCCTTTGCCAAGTCTGTTGCTCCTGATGTTGCTCAGAAATTCAAGATAGACCGGTTCGGTAACGCTAGCGTTTCTTTTACCATTTCTAGAAAGAAGAACGATAAAGGAAGACTAACAATGACTTTTGCTGAAAAGACTGATGAAGAACTTAAGAATGCCACAGCAAAGCACGAGGAACACTCAATCACCCACCTGTTGTCAATAGTACTGATGTTAAACTGGGGCCGACCTGGCTATTTAAACCAAACAGCAAAGACTGACTACAGAGTAAAGTGCAAAGAAGCAGTTCTGTTCTCCTGTGTACTGCGGAGAAGTTGAGAGAGGAGCCTGGAGAGCGAGGAGCCTGCAGAGAAGCCTGTAAGGTCGAAACTGGACTTTGTGAACCTAAAGCCACAGTCTGAGAGATAGAGTGGCAGAGCTACGGTGGGATGCCTGCAAAGCGCCTTGACAGTTGGCCAGTGACCAGCAAGAGAGAAGTAGTGAGACGGAGAAGCAGTGGCATGAACTGTATTGGTTAGACTGGGTGGTCCGATAACTGCACGGGGACCGCCGACAAGAGCAGACCGCAAAGCTGCAGGAGCAAGCAGGTGAGAAGTAGACGGAACTGTTGTGGCTGCGTGACCTGTAGTGGGTGGACTGTTGAGTCCGAAACTTGCGCTAGAGCAAGCAACAGTATTGGGCAATCAAGTAAAGTGGGCCCAACACGGTGGAAGCAGAAGAACGTGAGAGATTGAAGCACGGTCCCAAGCAGAACCGGTGAAACATTTCCCAAGAGGAAGGTAACAAGAACTACTCAAAGTCTGGGAGAGAGCCAGGGGAACTGTGAGAAAGTGAAGTTTGAAGTTGGCAGTAACGTGAACGAATGGGTAAGGTAACTTGCCAAAACAGTTCTGAAAGATCACTGAACTGAAAGAATCTAGAGGGCTAAGGATGCCTCTACCTTGTCCCAGTGTGGCCAACAAGTGGAGCAGGAAGCAAGTAGAGAACAACCCTTTGTACAAACTGCACAAATTGATGAGTAGGCTGAGATTACTGTGATGAATCAGAGGTGATCATCCCAGAAACCCTGGCCTGGACCTTTTCTCAAGTGGCCAGGGAAAGGCAGCCGCTACTTGACCTGACCCTGTCGGTGGTATTATACAGGAGGATTACATGAACGAATTTCAGGTCCGGGGGAATGGGAGAACCACCTGGATAATTTCCCTAATGATCATACAGTCTTAATGGCTTATTGTAAAAACTGATTATTTTGATCTTAAAATGAGTAAGAAAACATTTAAAGGCCTTTCAGGTGCGGGCCAAAGAGAAGCAGCAGAGAGAAGTTTTTTATTTTTTTTTTATTTTCATTTATTTGTATATGGCTCAGTTACAAAAATAAGAGGGCCTTTACAAAATATAAACAACACATAAACTTACAATATACATCATAAAACATAAAAACATCCTTTCATATAACAAATGAATAAAGAGTAAAGACATGTAATAACAAATAACTGTTTTGTTTAAGTAAAAGAGGGATGCCAAAGATAACAAAGATTAAAAAAATTGATATAAAAGTCAATGGAAAAGGAATAAAGGAAAATGGTATCAATTTACATGTCAATATTGATAATGTTAGAGTCGGTGTAAATGTTTAATTCTTTCTCTATCAGATCACAAAATCGCACTAAAGCATAAATAAGCGGTTTGTGATTGCCTTGCATCATTCGAGCCCATAGAAAGGGTATAGAATCGGTATAATTAATATTTACAAAATCTGAAAGAAGAACCGTTCTTTGATCTTTGAAATGAGGACAATATAGAATCAAATGCTGGAGTGTTTGTTGTTTCATAACAAGTGGGAAATCTACAGGACTTATTTCCACTATGCATCTTGGTACCAGCCCAGTTTGCGGTTCGTTCTTTGGTATAAAGCAAATTAAATTTAAATCGTATAAAAGCATCACGGACATGGTTACATGGAAATATGTTGATATAATCATATCGCGGTAAACGTTTTTTTATGAAAAGATGGTATTCTGTGTAAAGTTTGTATGATCCAATCTGATCAATAGTAGTCAGCCAGTCCAACTCAAATAAGAGAGAAGTAGAAACTGGAGTCGCTGCTGTGCCGGCAGCGGAACGCTGTGCAGAAAACATATCAGTGGTTGGGACTCCTGGTTTATGCAGAGGACGCACAGCAGGAAACAGTAGTGAAGCCAGCAATCGAGAGAGAGGGAAGCTCTCTGTGTCCTTTGAACAGCTCTGGTATTGGGTTTTCACCAGAGTGCACAGAGCTGGGAAAGATCCAATAACGGTCAGTGGCGGCAAACTGACAGGATCTGTCAGACGCTGAGAAGGTCCGAACAACAAAGAAGCAATACTGGCGAGTCAGATGGAGACGACAGGGTACACCAGTGAGATAGTCAGAGATAAATGACCCTGGGGCCCTCCAAAGGGAACCGCTAGGTAATAATGATCAATTTGAATACCGAACAATTGTATTAAGGCAAACTGGGTGCAACTCCTCTACTGAGGGATTCCAAATAGGGGAATATTGTAACCAGCATTGCCAGAGCCAAAGAGAAGCAAAAGTAAAGCAAAGTGTACAGAATTTTCCTAAAGAGGGATATCCAATAAGGGGACATTGTAACCTGCATTGCCAAAGCCAGAGAACAGCCAGAAGTGATACCAGGCAATCTGAATAGAACATTCACAGAACAACCTATCCAGAAAAAGAAAGTTGTAAACCACACTGTCAGCAGCCAAAAGGTTGTATTTATACACAAACAAGATTGCAGGGGCAAAACATTTCTTGTAAAAGGGATCAATGGGAAGAGAACTGTAACTTGTATTGCCAAAGGCAAATAGACTTACAAGAGAATCAGTATGCTTTTGTGAAATATCCTTGTGGAAGAAGATGTAAGCCAATTGTGCTAGAAGCCAAAAGACTAACCAGAGAAACAGTTGTTGGTTGAAATCTCCTCAATGATGATTCAAGTGTTGAGAGTTTGGAACACGCCTTACCACAGAGCACAAGTTGTAGTAGTAGGAGTTTTATCCTGGCAGACAAACCAGGAAAGGGACACATTGTAGTTAGTGCTGGCAGCCGAGTGTACCAGAATGAGGATAAATTGAAGTACCGTGATTGTAGAAAAAGGTTATGGTGGAAAAGACGTGTCAATTCCACCACTTTATTTTGATGAACTTTTGCATAACCATCCTGACTAAAGTGTTACTTATAAAGGAGAAGTCTGATGTGATTACAAGGGACTTGTCATCAGAGAAAAGAACACTTATGTTTTATTTTGAATTGATGTTTGAGGAAACAGGACTTTTGATTTGCCTAACAGGAGGTTGTGGAAAAGTTAACAATTGTTTTGAAGTGTGAGCAATCCTTTGGGAGTCGGACAGTCACTTTGCCAAGTGAAGGATATATTGAATGCAAAGAACTTTGCATTATACACAGAGGCGTAGCCAGGATTATATAAAAACGGGGGCCTAAAGCTAATGCAGTTGGACCCAGCTCAGTGACGTGAACATCTGTAAATAACCACACAGCGCTGCTGAGTGGGCATTAACAGATTCTGGGTGGGCCTGGCCCACTCAGACTCTACCCTGTCTACGCCTCTGATTATACATTGAGTGGAATAATGCCATTTAAGAGAACTTTCTTGAAACTGATCTTTGGTTTAGAAATAACTGCATTGATCCAGGGGGAGGGTATCCAATCCTTGTCACAAGGATTACTGTTTATGACTTTTGTGTTTGAATTCATATTTCATTTTCTAGAGTTTGAAACAGCCCAATAATGAATTCATAATTTTGTTGTGTGTATTATTCTGAGGGACAGATACGTTCGAACACTAGGTCATCTTTCTTTACCCTTAGTTTATTAGGTAGCGAAATCCTTGTTAAGTTAGGGAAAGATAAGTGTTTGTCTCGCCCCTTTTTAATTAGTAAAATGGCAACTCGTGTGAAAACTACACCTGTGTCTCCACCTCGCAGTTCGGACTCCTCACATTACGCCAACCTAAAGAACAGCCTAAGAACTTTGTGTCTGAAAGATAAGGGAAGGGAGCCATTCTCCTACCCCTTTTAACAACTCTTGGTTAAAGAGACATTTGTTTTGGAATTAACTTTCATTTTGCTAGGAGCACTGTTTTTGAACTTTAATTTGAGGGACTTGCACCCAGGGGAAGGGAGATATTCTCCTGCGTCGTGGAAAGACTCTTTCGTTAGCCCTTGTGTTATAGTGGTATGGATAGGTGAGGCGTTAGACCAGGACAAAATATTTGTTTTGGACTTAACGGATATCCTGACAGACCCAAGCTTAGTTGATCTAGGTAGGGAAAAAACCTTGGATAGGCATAGATAGGTTTCTTTATCTCTTTAAAGCAACGTTTGTAGGCTAAACATGCTGCTCCTTGGTCAGTCTCTCAATCCTAGACCACCACAGCACTTGGAGGAATCCAGTGACTGTAAGCTGGACAGGAGGATATTTCAGAAGCTGCAGGAGTTTTGCGCCTCTCTCCGAGTAACCTTTTTGCTTTGTGGCTGGCCACTTTGGAGGGTCAGAAGGAGGCGTCAGACTAGAAGTTGCCATGTTTTTATTGAAATAGTAGGAAAATGCCTAACTCTCCCTAATTTATGGGATACCCCATAACACAACTAACTAGGGTGCTCGTCATCGGTTTGTGAAATCCAAAAGTAAAACCTGTCCTCTGTCCAAAACTAAACTATGCTCACCCTACCACTAAGACAAAACTAAAGTCCAGAATAATGACTCCCTTCTCCTGGATCAGCTTTCTCATGTCAGTTCCTTTTTTAATAACAAACCCTCTGATAGATTACCAAAATTCCCCCCCCCCCCGCCCCCAACTATGGACTGACCACCACTTAATCGACTTCTCCATTACTATAGACAAAAATAGCCAAAGATAAAGTCATGGCACCTCCTCTCCCCACCAGATCAAAAAAAAAACATTACACCTGACAAACTTCTACCACTTATCCTTCCCTCTATTAATGCCCTCTCAAGCAGCTCAGATCTGGATCACCTGGTGGATCTTTACAACAAAAGCATGACTCAAGACCTTTACACCATTGCGCCACTCAAGTTACGCAAGAGTAAACAGCAGGCACACCTTAAAGCACTAATATTGCAAAAGAGAAAATTAGAAACCCTATGGCAACATTCCCCTACTGAGGAAAACAAACTGCAACTAAAGGACTTTGCAAACAACTACAAAAAACAAATTATCCGTACCAAAAAAGATCTCGTCAATGAAAGAATCACAAATGCCAGTTCCAACACTAAGGAACTGTTTGTGATCCTTCGGGAATTAGAATCCCCTATACCTCCACCTGACAATATACCTAATGAAAAACAATGGTGCACTAGCATCCAGAATACCCTAGCCAACAAAATAACTACACTTCAAATCAAAATTGCACAAAAAAGCCTCCCTGCCTCTTCATGAGACACTACCTACTATCCATTCTAAAGACCTGCCTGGTCCAGCACCATTCACATTTACCAAAGTATACATTCAGGAAACTGAAAAAATGATGGCATTCTTGAAGCCCTCCAACTGTAAGGGTGACAATTGCCCTGCCCAAATAATAAAAGATGCTGCAAGAGATTTAGCCCCCTTTATCTCTAAATTAATCCATGCCTCCTTCTCAACTAGTACTGTCCCAAGCAATTTAAAAGAGTCTTGGGTCTTTCCTCTTCTCAAGAAACAAACGTTAGACCCATCCATCCCTACTAACTACAGGCCCATCACCACGCTACCCTTCCTTCGCAAGATATAGAGTAGCCTATCTTCAAATTCAGAACTATCTTGAAGCCAACCAGCTTTTAGGCTCCCGTCAATCCGGATTCAGACCACAACATGGTACGTAGATGGCCTTAATTGACCTCAAGGCACAGATTGACAAGCTCAATGACAAAGGCAACACTGTCATGTTGCTCCTTCTTGACCTGTCGGCAGCCTTTGACCTGGTGGACCATGCAGTTTTATGCAAACACCTAGCATTGGCTGCCCACTTCTCGAGCTAAGCCATAGCGTGGGTCCAGTCATTCCTAGACAATAGAACAAAGAGTTTTCTCCACCTCGGCATCGGCAGACCCAATGCACACAACATGTGGCATTCAACAAGGCTCTTGCGTCTCACCAACTATGTGTAATATATTTACCAAGCCCCTATTTGACAAATTGGACAGACTGGGTGTACCCTACACGAATTACGCAGAAGACACCCAGATCCTCATTCCCCTTTCGGCAATTTTGCTTCTGATACGGCCTTGGTAAATTAAATATACATCCCCATTCAGGCATGGATGGCAACCCATGGCCTCTGCCTGAATGATGATAAAATAGAGATCCCGATTCTTGGCTCTGTTACTAATTTAAAAAAAATTAAACATTAACTACTCTACCTTCAACATCGATGGCAATATAATCTCAGCAGCCAAAAAGTCAAGACGCTAGGTTTTTACCTTGACTCTATCCTAACCTTGAGAAAACAGGTAAACTCTCTGGCCTCATCTACCGCCTATAAACTAGTTGCATTATGTTAGCTAATGCTCTAATACCATTTAAACTTGACTACTGCAATTCCCTATATGTAGGAGCCAATAAATACATTACTAACAAACTCCAGACACTGCAGAATAATGCCCTTAGAACGGCCCTTAACATACCTTCCAAAGAGCATATATAAAATACGAGAAGAGATCACCACTGGCTTAAAATCAGTGATAGGATCCTTCTTAAAACCGTCTCGTTAACTTTTAAGTGCCTTAATAACACAGCACCACCTTACCTTAAGGAAAGAATTATCAGAAGTACAAATACCTAGATTTAGGTAAAAAAAAAAAACAGGTGGAAACAGCTTTCCGGTAAAAGCTGCTCAGCAATGGCATGCACTCCCACTTATCTCAGAACAGACCAATCCTACTACAGATTCAGATGCAAAACCCTTAACTGGCTACGATCTAACGATCACTACGAATGACCCACTGACACTAGCCTCTGAACCTTCTCCTGCACTTGATGATACTTCTGTACCTGGCTCCCGATTATACCTTATCCTGACCTTTGCAATTATGTATACATTGACCTTATTTGTCCACCTGTCTATACAATGTATGTATGCATGTATGTATGTATGTATGTACCTGTTAGGGAGAATTCTCTGTTTAGGCTGAATTTCCTAACCTAGTGAGTCCCCCAGCAGCTTTGCTGGATTTTTGAGGTTTATTTTTTTCTCCTGCCAAGAGTGAGACTCTTTTACCCTCACTCTTGGACATGATTTGAGAGTGTTACTGTGACTTGCTATGTGCTTATGGGCTAGGGGGTATTTTTTCCCCATAGGCTATCATTGGTTTTTGAATGTGTGTTACACAGCACCCTCAGTGCAGTAACACAGGGGTGTCATAGAGACCCCCAAACATAGACTCCACACCCTGGGACTGACTACTGTCTCCCTGGGTCTGTAAAGTTGCCATTGACTTTACTAGTCTTAATTTAGGAACTTAACCAGTACAAACCATCTTACTGTGGAAGTACTGGTAGGGGCAATTAGATTGCCCCTGGGTCTGTTTTCGAGGGGGTACTGTCCCGTCCCCCCTCGCCGAGTTTCTGGCTGGTGGCAGTGGATACCACAGAAATATTCCACCGGAATATTTCCCAATGGGATTTCCCATTGATTTTAATGCACCACTTTTTGGTGCAATGTTAAAGATACCGCCGGTTTATTTATTTAATATAAATTCACCGGTTGGGATTTTTTGCCAGAACTCGCCGCCAAAATGGCGTCTAGGTTCACTTCAGTAACCCTGAACCCGAGTCGAGCCTTTGTTCCACTTTTGGCGGGCTTCTGCACAGAAGCCCTCCAAAGTGGTGCCATTCTGTCTGGGTACCACAGGGGGTGTGGGAGGGGGTTTAGGCACCCTGGACTGAGTTGCCTTGCCAACTCATGTCGCACTCTAGTGTGATTGGCCCAAGTGGTGAGCCACCCCGCTCACCACTTAGCATGTTTGAGTGACAGCTAGGCTGTATGAATGGGGGTTTGCTGCATAAAAGCAGGGGTTTTGGGACTGGTTCTTCAGAAGTCGCCACAGGACCTAAGAAGCAGAAGAGGGAGAAGCCGAGACGACCTGCCAAGACGACACCACCGGTGAAGCCCTGCGGAACCGTCTCACCACTTTTTCCGACGACAGAGGAGATCTCCCTCCAGAGAGTCTCCTTCCCTTAACTGGTGGGGACAACCAGTTGCTGCCTTCTTTTCGCCGTCCCGAAGCATCTCGTGGCCGCCTTGCCTGTGCCAAGCACCCCGGCAACCGGGATACCACTTTTTACCTCAACCGCGAAAGAGGTGTAAACTCCTTTGTGACCGGAAAACTCCACGGCTGGCCTCATCCCTGGTAGTGCAACGACCTGCAGCTTTCCTCCACGTCGAGCTCACCTCTTCCCCTGGACGACGCCGCAACTTGCACCCACTACCAGGAACAACTACCACCGCTGGAGGATCCTTTCCACTTTTAAAGGTACTGTGTTCCGCCCGGCCTCCCTTGCCACCGATTGTACGGGGTAGATTTAGCCCTCGGCTCTCGAACCTGGGTAGGTCAGGGACACCCTAACTAAACTTTTCAGAACCGTAGTAAAACCTTTTCTACTTACCTGCAAAGACTTGCGACATTGTGTGATCTTGGGCATATTTTTACCTGGCTCTCTCTGAAGCGGGCCCCAAACGAATTCTCCTTGTTCCACCATTGACTGTCTTTGCTAACCTTCTGTGAAAAGTGTTTTACCCTACTGCTCTCATTATTTCTGCTTTTTCCTCCCTTTTCTAATAACTTGTTGGAGTGCCATCTGACGTTAAGCGCTCACCTCTGTTTGGAAATAAGTGGTGTTAACTTAGACTTGTCCAACAAATTACTAGGGATGTACATATAAGTAATAGTGACTGTGTTTTGACTTACTTACCTTTTTCTGTGCTAGTGTAATTTTATGAGTGTGCCTTAAAAAATAAATAAGTATATACCTTTACACCTAGCTCTGGTCAGTGTTTGTTTGTACTACTGTGACTCTGTACCTATCCTGTATCCTCTATATACTGCCTAACTCTTCTTGAGGGAAGTCTGACTGCTCAGCCACAGCTACCACAGTGAATCTGTGTGGTACAGACTGCTACCAAGTGGGTTTACTGCCAACACCTGTAATCTTAAATCTTTTGCAGTGGTCCCAGAGGGAACTGCACAGGTTTCTGCTTAACAGTACCCCTACCCTGCCTTTCCCTTCCATGTAACTAAGCTGCAAGTATCCTTTATATACTCTTACGCCTAGTTATCTAAGGGTTCGGTGCGCCCTACAAATTGATACATTATGGAAAATCTTTTGCAGGATTTGGGCCCCTTTGGGAACATGCCTTCTCTCCTTTCATGGTCATACAGCAGGCTTGGTTTACGTCAGGTTAAGATTAATTCTAAAACTTCCAGCCATCTCCTCTTTTGTTTTGCTTAGGTCAGGCTGTGCCAGGCAAGATTAGTCACGGTGACTCCCCCTCTCTGCGCCCCAACAACTCACAGAGGTCACAGTTTCTCTACCTTCCCTGCATAAAATTAAAGTATAGATGGATGTTTCTAGTGAAACTGTCTTAATCAGATAACGTGGATGATCTGCACATACAACATAGAACTTGGTCTTTGGGAGGGTTCTTCCCTCTTGGTGCACAAGTTCAAGGCCACAGAAGGGATATTGGCCCGCATGTACCACCTGGGTACGTTTGAGCCTGAGAGACCCCCTCGAACCTGTGGATGCCCCTGTGACAGTTGTAGTGAATTTTCTTGCGTCCCTATTTGCAAAGATTTTACATGGTCATCACTCTGCAATGTATGTAGGTCAGTTTGTTGGAACATGCATTCCTATTGTGTCATCATTTAAGGGGCATTAGATTATCATTCTCTTTTGTCCAGGTACTTGGTTCACTAGAATGTTAATACAGTCTAACTTGCTAACCGGTTGGCCGAAGTATGAGGTTCTGCTTCTGAAAAGGCTGTCAATGAATCTAGCTAACCCCTTTTACCTGGTATTCTTCAGGGGGCATTGGACGACAAAAGCATTGGATGTTCACATACATTTGTTTATCCAGAACCATTGATTATCTAGTTTCTTCTTAGAGCTTGTGTGAATGGAATGCTTGAGGTAAGGAAATAACAGCTTAATTCCTCTAAATTAACATCGACTGTTTTTGGCCCAGACCTTTTCCAGATGTCTAATAAACATAGCCAACAAAACTGTCACCTCTTCCAAATTATAAGCAGCACATGGAAGATTTCCCAATGAGCATGCAATCACCAAGTGTGAAGATGAGCTACTGCAACCTTAGACAGGAATCCTTGATCACTTTAGAACTTGACATTTCCATGAGCCAAAATAAATACCTGATCAGCCTGCTGAGCCTTCAGATTTTCAATTTCTTTTTGCATAGTACAGTTCTGTTTCCTCAAACCCTATGTAAAAAGAGTATATTATGAAAGAAATGGCATCAAAAAAAATCCAAGAAAAAACAATTCAGAGCAAGCACTGATGATTAAAGCATGCCAATGAGAGTAAACATTACAATTAATTACGTAAAATCGTCATTTTACTATGAAAATTCACAGCTAAAGGGATCTAAAGATGCAACAGTAACCTATAAATCGCTGACTGTATGGATTATTGCAAATCACTCGAGGGATGAAATGGCCATCGTGAGCAGGAAGCACCCTCACAAGAACTTAAAAAAAAAAAATGGCTATCCATCTCTAGGGTTGATATTATCTTCAGTGCTTCATCTAGTGAAATCATTCCAATGTCTGTGAAACAGTCTTAGTACCTGGATTTCAATGGAACTCCGAATGAAGAGAGCAACCTCGAAGCTCTAAAGCAAAGGTGTTGGAAAGTCAGGGGAATGAGACTGGTCTGCCACACAAGAGAGGGTAAAAAATGGAAAAGAAACAGTGCAAACTCGCTTAATAGTGTACATTATGAACGCCAATGCCATAGGATCAGTAATCGTCTACACTCCCTTCCTCCAGATCTTTCCTTTGACAAAGTTCTCTATCAGCTTTACCTCCTTTGTCAAACTAATTAATTCAGCAGTCACAATAATTTCCTCTGGAACGTCACTATTTTCTAGCTAACAAGACAATGCCTACTCAGATTCACCGCACATCTCATACTCTAGCTTCTGCCTCTCATTCTTGTAAATACACTGAATTGTATCTATCCGTCCACTTCTACATGCTATGATGAATCTGGCAATGTTATCACTACTTTCAGGTGGGGTACCTCCCCTAACGTGGCCAGGATGAGGCAGATGCTCTTTGATCTGAAGCCAAGGGATGGTTATTTGAGGGAGGGTCACAGAGGGAGAGACAACCCTCATGGAGGTAGAATCAGCACAGCCAGTGGGTCAAGGAGACTGATAGCAGACCAGTCTCTGTTAGAACCAAGGTTGCAAGCAGCAAGATTGTATGGAGAAATCTAAGGAGAACAGTGTGTGAAGCATATGTGACGAGCAAAGCAAATATAATTGAACATCAAAGGAGTGACTGAACATTTGAAGCCAAGATAGATACCGTAATACAGAGTGGTCCGGTGCCACATGGGCGCTCATTTCAAGGTCTCTGTTAGGTATCCGACTGAGAGGTGGCAAATGTAAAAAGGAATTGTGAAATCAAAGTGGTCCTGCAATGGGTCAAGCTAAACCCTGTGCACATTCGAAAGTCTTCAATAAGTTGAAGCGACCTGAAATTGGTCTGTGCCCAGCTGAGGGAGACTAATTGTGTGAGAGGAAGGATCTGAAACCGAATGAGGGGATCTGGGGTGAACCGTGAGTCACCTGAGAATTCTCTGAACATTGGAAAAGGGGATCTGAGGGAGATCCAGGTTGAAGAGTGAATCACCCAAATTGAGTACTTGTAAGAGGAAAGGAACTTTTTGTTTGTTTTGGTCATCAGGCCCTCTGACTCGAGAGGTTTTGATAAAGAGACTTGGGCACAGAAGGCCCTGATGCTGGTAATGAAACTTTATCCTTGTGCCGAAGAAGCCAGAGTGCTATGCTTGAGTGAACCACCTTAACCCATGCTGAGAACGTGGGGAAGGGAGGTCAACGGCCTGAACATCCTGACATGTCATTTTGTGAACAATTATTTTTCATAAACACTACCCCACACTATTTGTATCTAGAGGTAAGGATTAGCAGCAATATATATTTTTTTTTTTAGTGAAGGCCCTTTTATTTTGACGAGACTTCCTAGGACTTCATTATTATTATTATTATTTGATGGTCGTAGCTTGATCCCACCTATAGATTTAGGATTGGATAGGGGCTTTTATCACCCCCTTGTTGAAGTTCAATAAACACCCTTGAACTGTGGTCACTTGTGTCTGTTTTACTGTTTATACCACGCCTTCCTTACAAGTCCAACCAATGAAAACACTCCTCCTCCTTTGAGGGGTGCAGAGGTGGGTAGAACACCCGAAGATCTATCGCCTGATAAAGATGGAATTCTGACACCACCTTAGGCAAGAACCCGGGTCTCACCTTAAGCAATACATTTTTTGTATAAAAAACAGAGAAATGGTAGTTTGCAAGAAAGGGCCTGCAACTCGCTGACCTATTTGGCCAAAGGGATAGCAACCAAAAAGGCTTTTTTTAACGTAAGCAGCCATAAAGAACAAGAAGACAATGGCTCAAAAGGAGCCGCCATCAGAAAGTTGATAACTAGGTTCAAATCTCAATCCGGGACAACAATAGTAATAGGCAGAAACGTATTCACAAGACCTTTCCGGAATTGGGCCATAACCAGGATCATGAAGAGCCTTGATCTGGAGACCTTTTGAACACAAAGTCGAAAAGTATCCTTTGACTGTGGAGATGTGATTAATCAAATGTTTCCTGGTGACAGACTTCATTTCCAAAGACTCTCTCATATCGACAGTAAGCTGGAGTACATTAGCTTTTGCAGATTTTGCAACCTTAAAAGATAAAAGAGTACTCGTAAGGAAACCATGACAAACTTTGAGGACAAGCTCAATTGCCTTTGTTTTAAATGAGCCCAAGGCTCTGGCTACCCCCCCATTCACCTGTTTAAATCTAAAGGACTGCTTCATGACAAGTGGCTCAGCCCCAATGTTTGCAGAAAATCTCACCCCCAGGTAGTCAAAATAATCCACTCTTGGGATTAACTCCCTATAGCATAAAATAACTGAAAACCTTGGGTGCGCTTCCTCATGCAGCAGACCATAACAGCTCATTTCTGTACATGTATCTATCCCCGGTGTATCGATGAATCAGGAGTAAGCATCAACAAGGCATTGTAAGGATCTGGGGTTATGAGCCAATAGGATTATCATCTGCATAGGCAAGTTGGGGCAAATGCCCATTGCCAAGCCTGCAAGAATCCGAGGTGGATTTAAGTAAATGGTCATATAGGCCATTAATATAAATGACAAAAGAGCAGAGGGGCCAAAGAACAAGTTACTCTCTTACCTGGTAACGTTCATTCGATGAGATGGTCCGATGACGTATTCCATATCTATGACATGTAATCACCACAGCTGTGCTGCTTCGGAAAATCTTCGGCGTCTGCGTCGATTACGTCAATACGCCGCCCTCGAGGACCTCCTCCGACAGCAGACGTCACTAGATGTTATAAGTAGGACGCACGACGCCCGTAGCCTCAGTTGTAGTTTTTTCCCCAGAACTTGTGGCACCAGTCTTCTGCCAGTCTGACACACAAAGCCTTGTGGAAACGTAAGCTGCAATCGCATAAGAAATTCTGTAGCGGGGAAGGCAGGGAGGGAGCGATATGGAATACATCGTCGGACCATCCCATCGAAAGAACGTTACCAGGTAAGAGAGTAACTTTTTCTTCGATGGGGTTGGGTCCTCCGATGTATTCCATATCTATGAAAGACTCCCAAAGCAGTACCAATGCAAGTAGGTGGGAAACAAATTTAGAAAACAGAAATTTAGAATGCCCAATCAAATTGCAGAGTAAGGACCACCTTGCCAAAGGCCAGAACCTGCCCACGGATGGAATCGGGGGAGTAGTGACATACAAAAGTATGTACCGAAGCCCTGGTGGCTGCATCACAGATGTTACGAATAGGAACACCCCTCTGTAGGGCAGTAGAGGCAGCCATAACCCTGGTAGAATGGGACCGCAAGCCGACCGGTGGGTCCGTACACGCCAAGCAGTAACACTCAGTCAAAAAAATCCAGCGAGACAGTCTGTTTCGTCACAGCTTGTCCCAATCGCTTTCCAGCGTAACCAATGAAGAGTTGATCGTCCACTCTGACCTGGGACATGCGTGAAATATAAAAGCTAAACGCTCTCCTAGGATCAAGCCTATGGAGCCTCTCCTCTTCCTTACCAGGATGTGGAGGAGGATAGAACGCCGGAAGAACAACCTTCTGGCCTAAATGAAATTCCGACACCACCTTCGGAAGAAAGGCAGGACGAACTCTAAGGACAACCCTGTCCTTATGAAACACAGTGAAGGGTGGCTTAACTGAAAGTGCCTGTAACTCTCACTCACTCTGCGAGCGGAAGTGACCACAACCAAAAATACAGTTTTAAGAGTTAACAGTCTCAAAGGGCATGAATGCAAAGGCTCAAATGGAGTACCCATCAGAAACTTGAGAAGAAGGTTCAAATGCCAACCGGGCACCTGGAAAGGTGACGGAGGGAACACATTAGTGAGCCCTTTCAGAAACTGAGAAATTAAAGGAATTTTAAAACAGGAACACTCTTCAGACGAGCGCTTAAATATGGACAGCGCCGCCAGGTAACCTTTAACGGTACCCACTTGCAAGCCCCTGTGGGCCAAAGAAAGCAAAAAAGACAGAACCATGGGACTGTCATATGCAAAAGGATCCACATTCTTAACCCTGCACCAGTCGCAGAACTTATACCAACGGTACAGGGACTTTGTTGCGGGCTGTCTGGCCGAGAGCAACACCTCCATCACGTCTTCAGGGAGGTCCCAATCCTTATACCTCAGCCTTTCAGAATCCAAGCGTGAAGGTTGAGGGATCTGACCTCTGGATAGAGAACCTGACCCCCCCCTCCCGTGAGAGCAGATCATCTCGGTAGGGACGACGTGAGGGAAGATGGACAAGTCGAGAAGGTCCGGGTACCACGTCCTCCGGGCCAACGCCGGAGCAATGAGGATCATCCGGGAACCGAATCTCCGTAACCTCCGCAGTACTTGCGGGATGACGGCGACTGGAGGAAACGCGTACAGCAGTGGGAATGACCACTCCACCACAAAACGCGTCTCCTAAGGCTCCTTTTGGAGGAAATTCCCACGAGCAGAACCTCTCGCACTTCCGGTTGTCACTGGAGGCGAAGAGATCCACGTGAGGGGTCCCCCAAAGGGCGAAGATCTCCAGGAGAATCTCCTGAGCCAACTCCCACTCGTGAGAGATCGCGCTCTGCCTGCTCAGAGCGTCCGTCACATTTTCGTCTCCGGCCCGATGAACTGCAGAGCTCGAAACTTCCTGCTGGATTGCCCAGAACCAGAGCTGCATCGCCTCCCTGCAAAGAGGAAGTGACCCTGCCCCCCAGCCCTTTTTGTTGAGGTAGTGCATGGCCACCGTGTTGTCCGTCAGGATCAGGACATTCTTCCCTCGCACGGTCGGCAGAAAAGCCTTCAGGGCTAGCATAACGGCCCTCAGCTCCAACAGATTGATATGGAGTGTGGACTCCGACGGAGACCAACGACCGCTGACTGTCAACTCGTTGGCATGAGCTCCCCATCCCGTGAGGGATGCGTCCGTCACGATCATCACCTCCGGCCAGGGTAGCCAAAATGGAGCCCCCTTTATCAGATTGTCTTCGACGGCCCACCACAGAAGGTCCTTGGCGACCGAGGACGGCACCTGAACAGGGTCCGACAACCTGCCGGAGGACTGAGACCACTGGACCTTGAGAGCCCATTGCAAAGATCTCATTCGCAACCTGGCCTCTGGCACCAGAAGAATGCAGGATGCCATGAGGCCGAGAAATCTCAAAAACTCGAACGCTGGGAGACTCTGGGCAAACTGAAACTTGTGCACCATCTGCTGAATGTGATGAGCCCTCACCTGGGGAGGAAAACACTGCCCCAGGGACGTGTCGAGCACTGCGCCAATGTACTGGAGCCTCTGAGTTGGTGTCAAATGGGACTTCTTTAAGTTGAGGGAGAAGCCCAGCTTGTGGAGGGAGTGGCAGGTGACTGACAGATGATCCAGGACTTGCTCGGGAGAGCGCGCCTTGATCAACCAATCGTCCAGGTAGGGGTAGACGTGAATCCCCCCTTTCCTGAGGTGCGCTGCCACCACTACCATGAGCTTGGTGAAGACCCTTGGGGCGGAGGTCAATCCGAACGGCAGGACCCGAAACTGAAAGTCTGAGTCGCCAACCGCGAACCTCAGGTGGTACTTGTGCTTTGGATCTATCGGCACATGAAAATAAGAGTCCATGAGGTCGAGAGACACCAACCAGTCCTGAAGTTGAAGGGCCTGGAGGACTTGAGAGAGAGAGAGTAACCATCTTGAACTTGTCTTTACTGAGGAGTTTGTTCAAACCGTGCAAGTCCATGATGGGTCTCAAACCCCGTCTTTCTTGGAAATCAAAAAATAAGGGCAATACCATCCCTTGTTCCTCTCCACTACAGGCACCAGTTCTATGGCGCCTTTCTCCAGCAGGGATTGAATTTCCTGCGCATGGAGCGGATCCGGACTCTTCAAAGAGAGATTCCCCGGTGGATTGTCTTGAGGCCTCTGCCGGAAAGGAAGACTGTAGCCGTGGGTTATGATCTCCAGAACCCACACATCTGAAGTACTGGCGCGCCACTCTGCAAGATGCTGCGCCAGCCTTACCCCAACCGGCGAATCATGGGACATAGCCTCATGACTGAGCTGAAGCAGCTGCGGCGTTGCCTGAGGGCAAAGAGGCAACAGCCCGAGCGACTTTGGCACTTAGAGTACCTTGTTTTCCCACCTCTGGCACTCCTACGGTGGCCCCTTTGACTGGCAGCTCCTCTCGCTTTACCAAAGGACGAGTAATAACGAAAGGAACGTCCCCTCCATTGCTGTCCCCTAGGACGAAAAGGCGGAGGTTGGCGAACTGCAGCGCCCAACGACTTTGCTGCAGCTTTGGAGGTCTGCAACCTCTCAAGGCTCTCTTCAGCCTTGCTGCCAAAAAGATGTTCCCCGTCAAAGGGCATGTTGAGTAGCCGGGCCTGCACATCAGGATCAAACCCCAACTTCTGCAACCACGCAAACCTGACGCAATCTGCCATGTCCAAATCCGACTGAACGGCCTCACACATGGCATCCTTGCCATCCTGAACCATGGCAAGGAAACCATCCCATTCGTCCCCTTCGGGAATATGTTCAGCCGCTAAGGAAACAGTTCCACAGAGTGTGCGTGAAACGTGACGAGGCACATAGTTGGCCGCCTGAAGCACCATACCCCCTAAAGAAAACACTTTCTTCACCCAGCCGTCAAAACGCTTGTCGTCCCCAGCAGGAGGGATGGTAGGATACAACGCCTGCTTTGCTGGGGCCGTAGCCGCCTGCACCACCAAACTCTCCGGAGTGGGGTGCTTGGTCAAGTAGCAGGGGCCGTTACCGGCTGGGAGGTATTTTCGCGGCAAAGACTTGCCCACTGCCGGGAGACTCTCCGGAGCAGTCCAAGCCGCCGCCACCCTCCTCTGTACAGGCATATGGAACGGCAGTACCGGGTCAGTTGGTGGACCTTGGTCGAGGATATCCGTAAGGTCATCCTAAAGAAAATCCCCTGTGGGAGCAGACCATCCCAAGTACTCGGTGACCCTAGACATAATGCGCCGGTACGAGGAGTCGGCATGAGTGCCAGGCTCAGGCCTACATCGTGCAGGGACTGCCTCAGGTCCTCAATCTGGTTATGGCCCGAGAGAATCTCGTCCGGCACCATATCAGGAACCATGCCATCATCAGAGCCCTCATCCACCTCTGAAATAAACTCAAGATGGCGGTAAGAAGGCACAGAACGTGGAACAAAGCCATGCTTGACCTTGGCCAGAGCCTTTCTAGGGGGTTCCACCGAGCCCCGGGTACCCCCATCGAAACAGCCTCGAAAGGCATCGACACAGGCCTCGAGGCCGGAGCCCCGAGCGTGTCCTTCGACAGCCCAGGCGCTGATGGTGCCGACGACTTCTTCGGAGGCGGGGCCTTGAAAGAGTCCGTCGACGACCTCGGCGCCACCGGCGTCGACGTCTTCCTCGAAGACATCACAGGTTCACACGGTCTCGAGCGCGTCGAGGACCGGACCTGGACCAGGCATAACGAGAACGATTCCCCTTTCCAAGCAGGACCTCTCCCGCAAATCGTGCCGACCACCCGAGCCCGAAGGCGTGCGAGCGGTGTCTCTCGACCGACCCCACTCGGAGGCGCGGACGGACCGGTGCCCTGCGATTCGAGAATCGCTAACATTTTCTTGCCGAAGGAAGCCCATTCCTCCGGCGTCGCCTGCTTGGTAGGGTAAGCGACCCGCCGACAGGCGATGTCCTCGGAAGAGGACGGGGAAGGCGACCGATGACAGAGGAGTGGCGGGACCGACCCCGGGACCGAGACCCACTGGACTTCCGATGACGACGCAGAGAGTCGCCTCTCAAATCGTCCGTCGAAAGCCCTGCAGACCTCGACTTCCGTGGCTTAGACACCTTACCTACCGATAACAACTTCTTGCGCTCCCGCAAGGCTTTAGACGTGAGCAACTGGCAGTCGACAGTCATCCGTGTCATGGGCCTTCCCGAGGCACCAGAGGCAGGCGTCGGGCGAGTCCGTAACCGACATCTTGGACCCACAGTCCCCGCACTTCTTAAAGCCCAGACGCGGTGTAAAAGACGAGGTAGACATCTTCACGAAGAAAGACTTCACAAAACGAAACAGGTTCGAAGAACCGAGAAAGAACTCCAAAGAGTCGAGGCGCGCCGAGATCTCTGAAGCGAACACATTCGCTGAAAAAACAGAACTGAGGCTACGGGCGTTGTGCGTCCTACTTATAACATCCAGTGACGTCGGCCGTCGGAAGAGGTCCTCGAGGGCGGCGTATCGACATCATTGACGTAGGACGCAGAAAGATTTTCTAAAGCAGCACAGCTGTGGTGATTACTGTCAGATATGGAATACGTCAGAGGGCCCAATCCCGTCGAAATTTAACTACTATAATGAGTTGATAGAAGCTGCCCCTAACTCTACAAGTAAACTTTTCAGCATAGAAAAACCAAAGGTTCTGTCCTCCCCTATGCTCCACCAGAGGAGGACTGAATTAGTGCAAAGGGCTTTTGCTGGCAAAATTCAGAAAGCTAGAGATTCCATAATCATGGCTAGACAAGCATCAAATATGGACTCATTCTTATTTGACGTAGAATCAAGACAGAAAGAATTAGTGAGTTTTGTTTTACTTTCATTCCATTTCGGAAGACGAGGTGGTCAAAGTGTTGGTGAACATGAAACGTTGATCGTGTTCTGAAAACATAATCCCACCCAAAGTTATATTGGAAAACAAGGAACTGTTTGCCCCAGTCTTGACTAAAATAGTCAATGCATCTTTCCAAGATGGCATAGTACCTCAATGCATTAAGGAAGTTACTATTACTGCCTTGGTTAAGAAGCCTGGTTTAGACCCGAAGGACCCTGGTAACTTGCGCCCAATAACTAATTCGAACTGTATTCTTAAAGTTAAGGATAAAACAGCAAACAGCCAACTCCAATGACATGTTGAAGCCAATAATATCCTCCATGAGCAGCAATCGGGCTTCCGTGCTGTACACAGCACGGAGACGGCCATGCTAGACCTTAAGACAAGTATGTTAGCCATTCTTGATAAGGGCAAGACAGGGCTATTTATGCTCTTGGACCTTATTGCAGCCTTTGATCTGGTTGGCCACCAATTATGACAGCAGGTCCTGGACAAAATGGGGGGTGCTCCACTGTTGCATTGGCATGGCTGGCATCATTTTTGGCAGACCGCAAAGCAAATGTGCATTGGGGGGAAATGTTCTCCAAAGCTGCCCTCATAAGTTTCGGGGTTCCACAGGGAGCTAGTCTGTCTCCCTTACTCTTTAACCTTTATATGAAATGTCTGTGCGTCTCCCTTACTCTTTAACCTTTATATGAAATGTCTGTGCGATCTACTAGAAAGCGTCTGCGTATGGTTTACCAATTACGCCATCGACACCCAGCTGGTGCTGGATGGAGACTATTTTTCAGACAGTGCTAAAATCTCTGCAGTATATGGCATTATAGAAAAGTGGATGGTGGGCCATTGGATGAGCCTAAATAGTAAAAAGACAGAGCTGATGATTTTTGGCACCCGTCAGGCAAGAGCTAAGTTAGGAGCAGAATACGAGTCCCTCCACATTAAAGATACACGCATTCAAGTGGCTGCTCAGGTTAAAACCCTTGGGATGATGATGGAGGCATCCTTGGGGGAAGAAGCCCAGGTGAATAATTTACATAAAAACAATTCCTATTATCTACGCCTACTGAGAGCTATCCGACCCTTCTTAAGTGAGAAGAGCGCTGCCACCATTGCCAGGGCTATCATCTTGTCCCGCTTCGACTATGGCAACTCATTGTTGCTTGGGGCCTTAAAGAAAGGCGTAGAGCGATGCCAGATTATGGAGAATAATGCGGTACGCGTCATCAAAGGGATCAATAAAAGAGATCATGTATCCGAAGGAAGGAAAGCCCTGCATTGGCTTAGGATAGAAGACAGGATTCTCTTTAAACCTTTGACCCTAGTCCACAGGTGCTTGCATGACTCGGCGCCAGCGTACCTTGGAAAAAGATCCAAAGATACACTCCGAAACGGTCATTGAGGTCAGAAGGTCACAACAGGATACAAGTGCCCTCATTTAGCCGAGTGATGGGTTCTGGTAGATCCTTCCCAATGCGGGCAGCTCAACACTGGAACATGCAGCCATACTCCCTCTGTCTTGAACCTAACTACAGAACCTTTAGGAAGCACCTCAAAACCCACCTGTTCAAATAAATATGCCATTGAGTGTTGAAGAGCCGGTTAACTCAGTTGTCTTAGTCTTGTTCTAGTTGCATGTTTTATGTTATCGTGCCTTGATGCCTGCGGGCTGTCGGTGCGCTATAAGCATATAAATGAAAATAAATAAAAATATGTATGACGTCACACGCACCCGTGTGTTGACGTCACTAAGCATATTTAGCATTCACCTAAACAAAATGGCGCAGACGGGACATGTGGAACGCAGTGATAAGCCATTCACGGTTTCATGAGAGAAAATTCAGAAAAGCATGCAAGTTTACACTTGGGAATACCACCAGAGAAATATTAAACGCACAGCGCCTTGGGAAGGATGATAGTTTAACTAATGGGTCATTTTACTTTTTAAGTATTAATATGGACAAGATCTCTATTAACTAATGGGAAACAACTCAAGTAGTGAGTATTGATGTATATTACATCGTTAATCTTTAAGCATTTAATTCAATTTCTTTTTGGATACGTTTCTTGCATAGGCATTATTTTGTTATCTGTACACAGATAAAACCAGATTAATATACCAGCAGTTAATGAGCAACATCCTGAACACTAAATGGATATGCAGAGTTAATGATAGTAAGTTCAGAATTCTATTTAACATCAAACGCGCAACGATAAATATTATTTTGCCCACAAGAGGAGTGGGATGGTCGGACAGATGGCCGGGAGGGCACGGGGAGGTGGGTGGCCAGGATCACAAACTTTGGCACAAATAGTAGGATTTCAAGGTCTACAGTAATGTCATAGAGTTTGCGTACAAAAAAATGTATTGCATAATAAAGCAACAGGACAGCGTGCAAATCCTTATAGCAATTTGTTAAGCCAAAAGAATATCAATGCAGCTTTACTTTACACATCCTGAATGGCAAACTAAGTTCCAGAATGCAATTTAATGCCAATGGCGTGGTAAATATGTGCCAAGTGTGTGCATACTGTTTGGCTGTACCGAATGTTGGGGCTAGGATTTGCTTCATACACGATTACTGCCGGGAAATCAGTTTTCCATCATCTCTACAGCGAACTGCATTCTATTAAATAGCCTGCGAGCCTCAGCTTGGGATTTTCGCAGCACACCGATCCTTTGCTACAAATAGCCCCCATAGCGCATAGAGCGTGCGCGTTAGGTGTGTACATAATGTTTGGCTGTTTGACTGGAGGACTGAGGGGAGTGGCAGTGCCTTTGACATTGAATGTACTATTTGAGAAGTAACATGAAAAAAGGTAAAGTAGCTGCTATGAGGAGCAACTCGTTGGTAGAAATGTCAAAATGATTGTAAGCAGCAAGATCTCTGCCCTTTCCCTTTTAACTGGCTATGGAAAGACCAGTTATTATTGACCAATGAGTTGATCCAATCAACTCCTAACTTACCTAAATCACTTGCAAAAAGATCGACTTTTTCAACCCGATCTCTAAATTAAGTAAACCTTTAAAACAGCCAGATATGGGAGGTGAGCAACTTATACTTATTAATGATGAACAAAATCTTGATTGGGAGGAGGAGAATATTAAAGAGGAAATAAATGACTTTTTAATGGACACTCCCCCAATTTTTAAAGAACTAGATACTTCATCCTCAGAAAGCAAAGAATCAGATATGAAATTGAAGGATTTGCGAAGGAAGAGCCTGACAAGTCTATTCAGAATTTGTTTATTTATATGAAAAGATAGCGGGTGATGTTAGAAAGAATTTAACAATCCTTGAAAAGATACAAGTTAAAATTGAAAAATCTGACTTAACGATGCAGAAAATACAAGAGACTGTGACACAACTAAATAATAAAATGGAAGCGCAAGTTAAAGAAGTTTCCCCCTAACAAGAATGACTATATGATATACGATATGATAGGATGTGACATTTATAACACACCTGTAGACAAGTGTTTCAATGCGCAAACAAGTGTAGACCAAGTGTGGACCAGCATGCGCCTATGGAGGAACCTAGTATATCGGAGATAGAAACCCTGGAACTAGACAAAATTCAACAGTCCTCAGCAATATAGCTAAGTCAACCATTGGGGACGAATTTGTCAGAATTAATTCACCGCCTGTAATTGAGATTAGTGACACACTCACAGAACCAACTGAAATCTGCCGGGAAAAAAAACCCCTAATTCCCGCTTCATTTTGGATTCAAAGAGCATGTGAGCAGTGAACTACTTTGACTGACCTTGTTTTTATCTGCCATCATCCAGGCACTGCGAGCGCTGCTCTTGCCTGTCCCATACCGCTTCCTGGAAGAGGCGGAGTCAGTCGGACCACGTGTGTGATCACGTGACTGGTAGCGTGTTGAAAACTGCGCTCGAGCCGCTGGAGCGGCGCTTCATTTTGGATTCAAAGAGCGTGTGAGCAGTGAACTACTTTGACTGACTTTGTTTTTATCTGCCATCATCCAGGCACTGCGAGCGCTGCTCTTGCCTGTCCCATACCGCTTCCTGGAGGAGGCGGAGTCAGTCGGACCACGTGTGTGATCACGTGACTGGTAGCGTGTTGAAAACTGCGCTCGAGCCGCCCTTGCGGCGTTAAGCCCGACGGCGAAAAGCCCACTGGCTGTTGTGCGGCTGTTTGGCGGCGTATTCAGAAGGGAGACTGCAGTGATTAGTCACTTTGATCCCTGAGGATCTCTATTATTAACAGTGCTAACGTTCAGGTTTGTGCTGAAAGTAGTGAACCTAATTATATATTGCTAGAACATGAAGATTCTATGATTATATTATATGCGCTGGTGAGTGAGGGCGAAGCTCTATTCCAATAAATTGCTGATATTTGACTATAAAGTGCTAGGTGCTTGTCACCTTATAACGTGTTAATTCGTATTTTACCAGGTTATGGGTGTAAAGCTAGATTAGTTTTTATTCGACATTGTCTATTTCTGAGATTTATTTAGCAGGTCGAGAACTCTGTCTCCTTATTAATACATTGCACAAGAGTTATATCTTGCACTTTAACAATGGCTAATGGATTGCGTAGCGGGCGGTGTACTGAGGCAATATTGAAAGCTTGTACTGAAACTAATAATGACTCTTTAGGTCACAAAAGGAGTATTCTTGATAATGAGCCATTCGATAATAATACTTTAGCTGAGGTAGCTAAAGATGATAATTTGAATCGTAGCGATATTCCAACACAAGCTACCCATTTGGCTCAGATTCATGCCGACTCAACTGCCACTTTGCACAATTACATAAAAGAGGAAGTAAATGATGATGCCAGGGCGAGTTTGGGGCGTTGTACAACCCCACTGCTACCTTGCACTTTTAACGAAGACTCGTTTAGGATAACTATGAGGAAAATGGCTGAATTAGATGAACAGGTCAATCAATCCATTAATATGATGACCCCACTTGTTCATAGATCGTCCAACAAGGAGATTTTAAAAACCACTTGCAGAGAGGACATCATGAAAACTCACAATGAAACAATAGGCGAAGGAGGTTCTGAAGGGATTTTGCATGCTTTATTGTACTCTCCTGAGCAAATTAAAGATCAAAGAAGGTTCATAAATGATGATCCTGAGGGGAATATATCTGGTAGGGGTAGCGTTGAACATCAATCTCCTAGCCCCCTTCCAGTGATTACAAAAATACTAGATCTTCTCGACAAGGGCCATGAATTTACCCACTTGGAATTAAAGGCAATTATGCATTATCTCTGTTCCAAGATGGATAAAATTGAGGGCTTCATAACCGCAATTGATACCCTGAGATCTATGCAACATGAAATAGGTGGCCAAAGATCAAGAGAGGCTACAAATGAGAGCCATGAGAAAAGTATGCAATGTTCGCTACCTGTTCACCTACAATGTGACAATTCTAGACAATCACATGGGGTATCATCTGAGCCGCTGAAGTGCAATTGTGAGAATGATCTGAGAGAGATTAAAGCATCGATAATAGCATTAAACGATACAATAGTTTCACAACTATTGAATAAAGCACAGCCTTTAGATATGCCGCCTAGTCCTATTGCCAAAGTTCCGATTTTAGATCTACCCGATAGCCCTTCAGTCTTGTTGGATGAAATCGAAAAACAAAAAAAGGCAGAGATTGAAAATATTCACACCGAAGAAACCCCCACTTTTATGTCTCGCCGGGCTAAAAGGATGCATATGCGTGCTGTGAAAAGACTTGCTAAAAGAAGGAGGGAGGCAAAGGACATAAAATCAACTTCTATCCTAGAAATTGCAGATGAGGAGCATATTGACTTGGATCAACTGTCCAAAGTGAGTCAGGATGCCCTCACACCTGCAATTGAAGTAAGAGTGGACAAAAGAGGTGGAGGCCTCGGTACCTCTTCGCTATGGAAGGAAGACGTGTACACCAATACGGGAACGATAAAATCTAGTACTACACAATTGGCAAAATCAAACTCTCAGAAAACCATAACTTCCAAAACCGTGTCACATCAAAAAATAGCCACAATTATTCCAAAAGACCACTTAACCCAGGAAAAGGAAAATGAAAAGTCGAACATAGATCTCACTATTCAAAACTCGGCAAAAGCCACCTTAAGTAAATATTTCCCTATAGTAGGCAGATGCTGTACGTCAAAAAGTCAAATGAAACATCAGGACGGAGGAGTCAGCGTCTCCCTAAAAACACCTATGAGGAAATCCTATAGTGAGATATGTACTAATGTCCCAAATAATCGAACACATGTAAATAATGTATGCATACTGAGTAATGAAATACAATTAGAAGTAGGAAATAGAAATAGTAATAAAACGGATGTAATATGTGATGATTCAATAAGGCTTGAAAATTGTTTATTGGACAAAAAGAAAAATGTAGTGATGGTAAATGGCCAAGGGAAAAAAGTGGAAATGGTTGAGGCACTTCTGAGGACCCAGCCTGGGAATTTATCAATAAATTAAGTAAATAATGCAAATCATATGGGTACGCTTTATGCCCCGAGCCATATATCTATCCATGGCCCTGCATTAAGAAGGTCCTTATCTGAGAATCAAATTAACATGAATAACTCATATAAGGAATACGATCTATCCAATAGCAAGAGTGCATTTTCACTTGAGTCAAATCCCTGTGTGGTTACTAGGGCATCTCCAATAGCTGTAACATTAACAAATACAGAAAAAAACACACCTCCCACTAGGCCACAACAAAGTGAATTGGAAACACAGTACATTATTGGATTTGAGGGGGATGAAAGGATATTGGCGGATAATCGCATTAATCGATCCTATACATTCTCTGTATTCTCAAAAATACCTCAATTGAGAATAATTAAATCTGAAGATATTACAAGGGTTTCTTTGGCAAGTGTAAACAATCACAGGGCTATTTGTTATCTTACCTCTGAGGCTATAATGAAATTTATCTGGTTTAATCGTGAGGAACTAAAAAAGGAGGGTTTGACGCTGTTTACTTTTGATTGTGAGTCGGAGGCTATAATATTTCTAAAAACACCGGGCAAGGGCATTGAAAAGATCGAAGAAGCAGGTAGGCCTTGTACGCAATCCGAAGCAGGGCTGGAAGGAGGAATGTTGGAAATATTGAAATTTGTAGCCAATACAAAAGGGCTACCGTGGTTGGAACCTATGCTTTCGGCAATCCTATGTCCAAAAATACCTATGCCTGCTAAATAGCCATACAATGATATGAGTATGCAAATTATATCTTGGAATTCTTGCGGACATGTAAACTTAATGAAGTGGCACTCTGCTTTAACCTATGTAGACCTACCAACAATAATAATGGTACAAGAAACGATGAAAACTGAGCCATTTGTGATTCCTGGGTACTTAACTTTTACTTCACCTGCAAGGAGATCTCTGCTAGGGCGTCCATCTGGGGGTCTGTTGGTTGGAGTTAAGATATCCTTGCAGGCTCAAGCGGAATTAGTTTGGGAATCTGCCAGTATTTTGGGGATCAATCTTTAATACCCTCATTTAGATATTCCTCACTCATGATAATTTCCCTATATTGGAATCCAGTCGCCTTGTCAGTTGACGAGATGTTGGACGAATTAGATGCATGCTTATTATATATATCTGCCAGATACTAGACTTGTGAAATCATTATAGGCGGTGACTTTAATTGCGATTGTAGAGATTTGACTGAAACCCATGAACTCAAATCGTCTACTCTTTCTCGCAGTAGAGGAGTTCAATTTAGAGAACTCCTCACAGAGTGGGATATGAATTTAATGGTCAGAAATGATATGAAACTTGGAAATACATGGGCAAGAGGAACGATGCATTCAATGATAGATTATATATTTGTATCCCATAATCTTATCATGCATATGGCACCTCTAGTAATAGGACAGATTGAGATTGGAGATCATGCACAACTTTCTACCTTTTTTCAATTGAAATGTCATTCGCTTATGCCAAATATAACCTTGGCAGTGGTTGAAACTGATCGTCCTCTGCACTCCATCAGATGGAATCGAGGGACCTGTAACTTTGTTGTTAAACAAATTTCCTCAGAGATTGAGAGGATTAGACGAGTAGGGGGAAATTATGAAAATACATTGAGTACGCATTATTCTGATATAGTTGCCACAGCACTTGAGCGGTTTGGCAAAACACAAAGTAATGTGCAACATACACACTTATATGATCACACATGTAAACTATTAAAAAGGGAGAAGAATAGGGCGTTGAGATATTTAAAGAAAAGCAACTTGGGCATCGAAGATAGCAAGGCAAGGAGGAATAGAATTTTATCAGCATATAAACACAATTTGAGATCTGCTCGTATTTCAAGATATAACGACGCAAATTGCACATTAATTCGCGCCATTTTGGCTCATGACACACGAGTAATTTGGCACACCTTGAAAGCTGATAATAAATGTGTGGCATTGTTCTCGTCAAACTGTATTCCCGAGCAGACATGGCAAACATTTATAAAGGTTAAATACCAACTGCCTTGCAAATTTCGTTTTGTCCCAGATGTTTCTCTGGAATATTCTAATATCCCAAGGCTGAAGTGGGACTGAGGCGACATTATTTGGGCAATTTCCAGGTTGTCATATTCAAAAGCTGCAGGACCTGATGGCTTTCCCCCATGTCTTTATAAGGCAGATCACGTGTTGTGGGCTGGCATCATAAACAATAAGTTCGACTCCATCATTAGGTCCGGGGAGGTTCCACCCTCATGGCTAACCGCAAATATAGTACCCATATTTAAAAAGGGTGATCCATCTCGCCCAGAAAATTATCGTCCATTATCATTAATTGATACTGAGGCTAAGATTCTTTCAATTCTTCTCTTAAACGAATTGGAGAAAGTAATTGGGGTCAATGACATGTACTCGAAATACCAAACTGGATTTAGGAAGAACATGAGTACAACCCTAAATGCTTTTATCATGTCGCATGTTATTGCTGGAGCAAAAGAAAAGAATTCTAATCCTATTTATATAGCAATGATCGATATGAGTTCAGCTTTCGACACGGTTGTCCGCAATTTATTGTGGAAGAAAATGACGAAGATAGGGATTCCAACTGTGTTGATGTATTGGATAAGTTGCACATGAATACATCGTATAGAATAAGAATCTCGCCAGAAGGTGGAACTACTGCTCCCATATGCACAACAATCGGTTTGAAACAGGGTTGTAACCTGGCGGCTACCCTATTTAACTTATACCTATCTGACCTGGGTGAGAACTGGGAAAAAGGGAATTTGTTTTCTGTCAAAGTGGGGAGTATTCACTTGAAATGGATTGCATTCGCGGACGATATCATTTTGTTTGACCCTACCCCGGTAGGGCTTCAAACTAAACTCTCATTATTTGAGACTTTTGCAAAAGCCCATAACTTGACACCTAACCCAGCGAAAACTGCCATTATGACCTTTGGAGTTAAATCAAAAAGAGCGAATCTTAGATGGCAAATATTGAATACACAAATTTGTCGTGTGAATAATGCTATCTATCTAGGGTATTATATATCAGCCCTCAACTCCATTAACTCTTGGTCAACTATCATTAGAAATAAAACTTGACCACCATTATCTCAAATGAAAAGGATCTATAGCCAATATTGCAAATTCTCTTTAATCCCGCTAATAGATTTTATGACATTAAAAATTGAAAGTGTCATATTGTATACATTAGATATTTGTCTATGTGACATGACAAGCACGCTTGATAGTTTACAGGGCTCTCTTTTGAAATCTGCAATGTTTCTCCCAATGTCGGTTCCAAATGCCATTATTCGACATGAATTGGGGCTGGTTTCACTATCATCTCGTTGGAAATGGAGACAGCTGTCCAATTACGTTAAGATTCATTATCCTCCAACAAATTCATTGTATATGGACTTGAACAAAATGTTGGGTTCTCAAACTCCTAAATCTTTTTTTAACTATCAATTGAAAATGCAACAAATCTTAGACAATGTAAATATAACTGTTGAGGATATACAACATCGTCCTGGTTTTGCTAAGAAAAAACTCTTTGAAATGGATTGGTGTATAACAATTGATTTAATTAAGACCTATGGGCTATATAAAGAATACGGTCTATATGTTAAACAGCGCATTCCACGTTATGATCATGTCTTGTTATTTCCTTGTGAAAATATCCGAAAGGTATATATTCGCTTTAGACTGAACCTATACCATACAAGATAAAGAACTAAGAACTGGGAAATGAATAAATCAAATAATTGTGTGGGATGTCAATTTGTTGAATGCAATGAATCTTATGAAACGTTGAAACACCTTATACTGTATTGTCCGCATTTTAAGAACATAAGGACACTTAAATTGAGGAAATTCGCGAAAATTGAATTTGAGGACTGCCTTGAAGTTTTGTGGTCCAGAATGATGCAGGGATTACACAAACCCTTAATATATGAATTGGCAAGATTTTGCAAGCACATTGAGAATGAATTAGAGCTATTTTTGTAGTTGCAATGATTGATTAAATGTTTATCTGTAAGATTTTAAATTTTGTAAAGGTTCTACATGAATTATGTATTTTGAACCAAATGCAAATAAAAAAAAAAAAAAAACCTAAATATCGGAAACAAACTAAGAAAAAAAAACATTTAACAAATATTAAGATTAATGGAAGTATATCTAAGACATTTATAAAAGGATAGGACTTTGGCAAAGAAAAATAAAACCATCAATTAAGGAAAAGTTCTTAATGGCTCTGAGATTAATCATAATATGAACATGAAGCAGGGGGCTCTAGAACATAAAGAGCAGGCTAGTCTGACACCATTAGAATGTAAGGATGTTGCAGAGCAGGTTGGCAATTTGGGAGAGAAATTGCAATCACAACTAGTTTTAATTTTGAAAAGCCAATACGAGCAACATATTTCTCACATTGAGAATTTGGTCAATAAGATTTGTGTGCAGAAAAATGCAAATTGACTTAAATGAAGTTAGTGAAGTAATTAAGGCTGTAGAAATGGAGGGGAATGAGAGGAGTAATGTGGATTAAAATAAAGGGGGGTGTGTCAACCCATTTTTGATAATGAACCTTCATCACCCCTCTCCCATGCTATAGTGAGGTCAGGGAATAGCTCGGAAAAAGAGAAATGTAATGAGCTAGGAAAGGATACAAGAAACTATACTTTGGGTCAAAAGCATAAGAATAAAGAGGAAGTAAGATGTATATTGAGAGTGTCACGGTCAGTAGATATAGAGGAAGGACAAACGATAAGAAATAAATCAGTGGTGGAATTGGAGGGAAATGAACAGCCGAAGATTAGGAAACCTTTTGGCACCAAAGAAAAGAATACTAATAAGCTTCGCTTAGAATACGTAGGAGAAAATGCCTGTGATATTACGATGAATCGCAGGCATACACTTGCATTATTTGCTGAAATCTCCACTCTAATAGACATTACTACATATGATATTCAATTAGTGGAATTTATCAATGATGAGAGGGTTGATATTGTCACAATTGAAATGATATCACACATTGTATTTGACTTTATTGTAAGTGAGACAGAAAGGTTAAGACAATACAATGCGGATGTATCTAGAGCGGATTCCGAAGGAAAAATGACGATGAAACCAAGAGATACTTAAGCCTTTAGGAAGTGGCACCCACGGACAAATGAAATAATCTACATAAATAATAATCAGGGAACAGATTGTCATATTAGCTTGTCTTCACCTTCTCATTTGAATTAGGTAATTATTTATCAAACAAAACAATATTGGCAACCTGAAAAATCTAATAAACCCCAGGTGCTTTAAGTGCTTTAAGACATGCAATAAAAGAAGTTGTGTAATAAACAAAGATAGATCGATCTGCAGATTCTTTGTCACAAACTTCCAGCATCTTTTTATTCATCATGGATATATATGAATCTTTAAATTGGCGCTTTGTGTTGCTCACTTTAACTAGCACAGATTTGCAAGGTAACTGGTGCTTTGTGAGCTTTTTGAGTTGGAAATGTTCCATCATGCATATGAAAAGCTCTGCCACTGATGAAAGAAATGTGTTTGCAAGCTGAGCTCGCCAACGACCTGCAGAGCCGTGGACAGTGTGTGTCTGCCTACCTGAGATTTGGGAAACTGGAAGTGCTTGAAAGTCCGGCCTGAGCCGATTAAATATTTGGTTTAGGAGAAAGACAAAGCATCAAATATGCGTTTCTTGAGCCTTTGAAAGAATGGCACACGGCGTAAAAATTAAAAGAACTAGTGCTACCGCGTACCCATTATTTATATTACACTTCCATCTCTGGTTAGGGAGCCAATTATATTGTTAATTATTGTTAATTGTTAATTAATATTATACTAATTATATTATTTCTTACTTCTTTAGCTAAAAGAGCAACTGCAAAACCAATGATGTTCAGCATATATGAACTAACAACAAACTAGACAAATAAGAGGTTAGCATATTTCTCTGCCATTCATATACACTCACGCAAATCAATGCATTGAATATGTTACGCTGATTTTTTGTTTATAATTGTCTGAGTATTTTTAGGTTTTATTTTTTCTTTGTTCATCTTTTAATTATCACTGTTGGACAACTACCTTCCCACTCTAGACTGCAAATATTTTGCAATAATTACTGTAAAGATTGTGACAATTTGCCTTCAAAAAGCCCAGGCGGGCAAAACTCTTGACCATGCAGCTGGCAGTTTTTATGATGTGAAATCACTTGGATAGTTATACATCACGAGAAAGTAGTTTTTTGTGACATAAAGACAGTTTACAGTTTGTGTTATACAAAGTCACTTACAAACACCATCACACCAATGATTTTACGCATATGTATATAACCTGATGTGGACAACATTACATTCTACCATTTACTGTTTGCTATGAACACTAGTACAGAGCGCCTGCCTTATGGGGGATTGTTCTCTTGTTGTAACATTGGAAATATAGCACTTGGTTGTGTGCTACCCACCTAGCAGTTGCAGCTCTGTTACATAAACCCCAAATATAGTGGCTGCAATTAGACGCAGCATCAAAGGTCTGACAACCACAATATTCTTTAGCAGAGCAGCAAGGCTTCAACTCATGACGACTGTTAGAGTGGTCTAGTGCTACGAGTCCACACAGAACACCACCAATAAATCCAGTTGGACAGATGAGAACAAAAATGTACAATGATGTATAAGGGGTTCCATATCTTTTTACCGACAGGAATTCCTCCAAGTAATTTACTTCGCAGGAATTCCATCAAATTTGTTTTTATTTTATTTGGGGAAGGATCCCCCCCTTAAACTCCCCATTTCCCAATACTAGTCCCCCTATCCCAGGCCCCTCTCCGCCCATTTTAACCCACTACCCACACCCCTATATAATTTAATATGTTTTTTCGGCAAAATTCCTTCAAAGTAAATTACTTCAAAGGAATTACTGTCAGCAAAACAAGGGCATACCTGTAGAAGGGCTTTAAAATACACACTAAGCAAATGAAACATTTAGGCAAATATTGCCACGCACTTACTATAAAACAGATATATGTGTTCAACCTTAGGAGAAGATAGAAAGCATTTGATTCAATAATCAGTGTAAAACAGTTAAATAGTAAGATACATAAAGTTCAGAAGAAGCACGCTAGAGGAACCACAAAACAGTTCCCACACACCTAGTACATCCAGCCCTAAGAGGGGTTGGTGCTTTGTGCGCTAAAGTTAGCAGTCCCAAGGATTTACTTTTCACAAAAGTCAACTATACGAATGGACAATGTCAGTGGTTATGAGACAAAATTCAAAAATTTAACTAAGGTTCAGTGAAGTAAACTCACTCAATCCCAGCCACTAGGATAGGCCTAGGAAGGAATCCTTGACAAGGCCTCCACCAACCAAAGTCAGGAAAGAGTGATTTAGGTACAGGGTTTTATGCCAATGTAACACTACGGAGAAAGGCGGGGGAAGGAACAGGTATGTTACCTTACCCCCAACTCAGATTTCTCCAGAGACCACTGCTGAAGTTGCAGAATCCGTCGGGGACATAATCTTCTGTGCTTGGTCCCGTCAAGAGAGGCTCAAGAGTGATGGGTTCAATTATCACTTTCATATGCAGGATTTAGTTTCAGTGATCTGTGGTGCTTGAATCTTGGTTAAAACACCTTCCAGCTGAACACCCACCCAAAGAAAAGATGAAGACTTGTGGCACAGGCGGCCCCAGAACACCACCAGGGAGCGCAGAAGATAGATTGCAACAGGAGTCGCCACGGTCAGGTCGCGGCAGGCAATCTGCAATGGACAAACAAAGGAACAGGCCCAGCATAGCTTCTGTTGATGCAAAAATGTTGAAAATGCAGGAGCAGGCGTCTTGTGGTACAAGCTAAGGATCATCCAAGTTCCAAGGATGGACTCAGAATGGCGACGGTTGCATCAAGGTAGCTCAGGAGAAAGCTGGTAAGTCCCACTCCTCCCCCCATGGTCGAGGGACACTTCCAAAGGTACAGATCCTCGAAAAGGGATTGATACTGCTTGTTCCCACTGTTCCAAGGGACGAAGCACATATGGGGGTCTTCTTGACATCAGGGAAGAGGAGCAGGTCTTCCCCAGGCTTCACTGGGATTGGTGGTGCGGGTCAGTTGCAACTGTCATCAGAGTCTGTGCTTCTTCGTATGGACTTTGGCTGCAATGATTATCTGTTGAATGGCTGCAAAAGTCATCCTTTTATCCAAGATTGACTTGAAGCTCGACCAGGTTCACCAATGGTAAGGATCTGCACAACTGGTATTGGCTATCAGATTTTGTACAGCTACCGGTCAAATCTACCCAGCAACAGGCATTCAAGCACAAGGAGGTGTAGTTGGACCAGAACGTTCCAGCAAGCACATCCAGGCTCCCACACAAACCACTTTTCCTGGGAAAGGAGCTTTCCCAGGAAATCTTTTTATATACATATATCTATTTATTGTATACGGTTTCAAACAAACCTTTACAATTAGTGAAAAATAAAAGGATTTACAAATTATAAAAATCAAGCTGTTTAAGTCTCAACTTCATTAGGCAAATGCAATTTAAAAAGAGAAAAGCACCTGACCATAAAAAATAATCTTTAAAAAAAAAAGTTAAGAGATTCATCATCTACCACAATTCGCATCTCTTTAACAATTAATTGCTAAAATCATCAATATACATTTCCCTCCCAGCATTGACAACCAGAAGCTTTCCACATGGATCCATGCCAGACTATTTACAAATTTGCCAAAGATGTGTATATGTTGAGCCATTATTTCAGGTCATTCGAACAGTAGATGTTTCAAATCTTGCTTCGTTGTCAAATTTTTACAAAACCTACAATAAGCCATTTCTTTAGAAAAATTACTGAATACAGACAATTTCACTTGTTTCCTGCACATTAAAATGAATCTTCAAAATCATTACGTTCCTCCATCCCAGAGAATCTCCGTAGATAAGGTGCTATAGTTCCAGCCCTTTAATGTATTATACTTAGCTGGGAATACAATAAGGTTTAGGTGACCATGTTCTCGCGTTGTTATCCAATCCTGCAACATACCCGCCTTCTTGACTTTGTCTGGATCACATATCAAAATTTAATATGCAACATCCAGCAATTGAATTTGTTCAAAACAATAAATAGGCTGCACATTCACTAATTGGGGATTCCGTTACAGCAGTTCTCTTTCCCAATATACGCCTTCATTGAGTCTGATGGTGAACATAAAACATTTGAAATAATGCCAATTGCCTCCATAAAACTCATCTTCTTGTGAATGCAACCCCAATTCATGGCAGGTGGCCACAACCGCAACACATTTTGGTAAGAAATATTAAACACTCTTCCAAATTAAGGACTCACAATAATCCAATTCATTATCTAACCAGAAAGGAAGAACCTCTAACCCCATAGATTAATTTCGCGACTGCTTTCCCAAAATTAATTTTCTTTTTAAAATTAAACTTTATTGGAATTTCAGATATTGTATTACTAACCATCATAAAACTTTTCCTCCAGAACCAACCCTGCCGAGTTCCCCCCAATCACCTCCCTCCCTTCCCACCCTCATTCAGCGAGATCCAATTGACTCCAAGAAGTTCAAATCTGGGGTAATACCCCCTTTCGAGCAGGACAGTTCCCAGGCCTGCAGGCCGGCATTGCAGCCGATTCACAGTGAGTCACATTTGCCTGGTAGACTCACAAAATGTCAAACACAACATGGCAATTTCCTATACAGTTAGACTACCCTCACCTCCCCACAGCGAAATCCGCCCTCCCCTTCACTGCCCATATCTATAAAAAAAAAAGGGGAGCCATAGGGCCTCAATGTTAGACCTGGATTCATCCAAAAGGTGCGTTAGATATTCCATATCATATTTTTTTGGATCTTTGCCACCTGCTCCCTTTCCACAGGCATGCACAGGTTCTTCCACAATTGGGCTAGGCAACATCTAGTGGCATGATCTGAAACATAAGCCCATCATCCACCTTAGTCTCCTCTTCTAACCATACCACAAAAAGGAGGAGCCACTGCAATAGCTCCCTGTGGATCCCATCTACCCCTTTTATCCACGATAGAATTTCCCTCCAATATGATTGCAATCTAGGACATCCCCACGACATATGGATATAATCCCCTTTTCCCAGTGGCATTTCCAACCATTTTGGTCATATCCCTTGCACATCCTAGCTATAACAGCCAGTGGATAATGCCACCTGTGTAACAACTTCAGAGCTTGGCGTCTATACTGAAGGGAAGTAGTTGAGCATGCTACCCTTCTAAACATCTTCGTCCACAGTGTATCTTCAATGTCTTTCCCCAGGTCTTACCCTCACCTGATCCTAGCTGGGAGAGGTTCCCTGGGTTCCACCAATAGAAATGCCTCGTACCAGAGCTGGAATGCCAATGGCTCCTCAATCCCGTCCCTCAAAAGGTAGGGCCCAGATGCAACTCCGAAGGGACGGCCACGTTGGGAGCCACCTATTTCCCCTTCCCTCCTTCCAAATAGACCACAAAACCTCCAGGACCGGGTGGTACAAAACCCTTCTCGGGAAGCTGGATCTGGGCACCCACAATGATTCATCCAGGGAGACTAGACCCAAGATTGCATTGTCCATAGGTACCCATTGCTTATCCGACAGTGGGTTCAGGAGGTCCACCAGGAGACTAAGCTTCGTCGCTGTATTGTACAACTCGAGATCTGGGAACCCACCACCCCCCTCCTCCGTTGGTAAAATCAACGTCCTGTAGGCAACAGGCAACCCTGTGCTTAGCCCATGCCCAGAGGAATTTCAGCATGGCTACCCTCACTTCGGCGAAGAAAGACGGCAGGATCACCACCAGAAGCATTTGGAATCCAAACAAATTTGGGAAGCACCACCATCTTAATACAGTTTAGACACGCCATCCACGATAGTCCCAATCTCACCCACCTCTCCATGTCCTTTCTCACAGCCAGCCATAACAGCAGAAAGTTCTTGGAGGGAAAAGATCACCATAATGACATGCTACCTGTATCCCCAGATAACGAAGAGAGTCCTCCTGCAGCTGCAATGGCAACCTCCCAATGTATTCCTTCTCCGACAACCCCCCTATCTCGTAGGCTACGGATTTCTCCAGATTGACTTTGAAGCCGGAGAAATTCCAATATCGCACTAAGCTCTCCAACAAGGGGGGGTTCCAACTGCACCAGCTTGGTGATATAAAGCAGGGTGTCATCCGCAAAGAGGCTAACCTTGCACTTTACTCCCCCTAACGAGACACCCCTTATTCCCTTGTCCTCCCTAACAACCACCCCCCACGGTTCTAGAACCAATGCATAAAGAAACGGGAAGAGTTGACATCCCTGTCGTGTACCCCGCTGAAGCGGGAACGCCTGTGACTCACTCCTGTTGTCCACCACCTTGGCCGTCGGATTGGATTATAGAGTCGCCATCCATCCCATTCATCTCAGGCCCATCCCTATAGTCACGAGGACCTCCTGCATGAAGGCCCAGCTCACCCGATCAAAGGCTTTCTTGGCATCCAAAGCCAGCAGCAGTGGCCCCTCTTCTTTCACCTCCTGGACGTTAAGAATATGAAGCGTCTTTCGCATGTTGTCAGCACCTTGCCTGTGCATTACAAAACCAGCATGATTCGAGTGGATGAACTGTGGGAGGCAGGATTTCAAACGAGACGCAAGGACCCTGACAAAAATGTTGGCATCCACCTTATGCAGGGAAATGGGCCTGTACGAGGCACAATTGGCTAGATCCTGCCCCGGTTTTGGGATAACTGCTATCAAAGCCCGGAAGAACGTCGGCTTTATCGTGCACTCCACCACAATAGAGTTAAACAGCTTAGCCAAGGGCGCCGCCAAAAAGATTGGTATTATTTGTGAAAGTCTGCAGTAAACCAGTCGTCCCGGGGCCTTCCCAGTTTTTAATCTTTGGATTGCCCTCAGCACCTCTTCCCGCGTTACCTCCCCCTCAAGGACCTCCCTCTCAGCCCGTGAGCTTGGGGAGCCGCTGATCGCCAAGATAATCCCATATCTCCTCCATTTCCACCTCTAACGTTTGGTGTAAAGCTCCAGGTAAGATCCCATGAACCGGACCGAAATGTCATCCCCCTCTGTCCACCATACTCCCGTCAGTACCCCTCACTCTGTCTACTCTCATCTCTGCAACCCCTCACTCTATTCGCTGGAAGCGTACCCACTGTGTCAACGCGTTCATAGTACCTTTGTCACGTGAACCTCATCCTCTTTACCACCTCCCCTATTAATACCATGTGAAGTTCTTGCCTCTTATCCCTCATCACACCCAGGAGTTTTTTCCCATCCGCATCCTTCTGGAGCAGTTGGGTCTGCAATGTTTTCGTCTCCTCCCAGAGCCTGGCCTCGATAAACCCACTTTCCCTTTTCTTTTGCGACCCTTCAGCAATAAGGAGTCCCCTGAAAGTGGCCTTAGCCGCCTCCCATACCGTTGCCATGTCCGTTTACCCCTTATCATTGGTGTCGAAGTACGCCCGTACCTCCTTCCCCAAAAAGTCCCCGAGTACCTGATCAATCAAAAGATTGTCATTACACCTCCAGTGGAAATGCTGATGAGGCTTTGGTACCATCCACTTTGCCACCCGCAGCTCATGATCTGACCAGATAATCGCCTCTACTTTAGGCACCCTCAGCTCTCCCTCCCGGTCCAGCGGAACTAGCAACAGGTCTATTCTAGTATACGTCTGATGTGGGGGGGGATGGGCGTAGAGCCCCCTGGACCCAGAAAGTGACCCAGCCAGAAATCCACCAAATAGTGTTCCTGCAGGAGGTTCCGGAAGGCAAGGTACTCTTTACCTGCAGCTCTCTGCCCTCCCCCCTTTGCCGACCACCAATCAAGCTCCGGGTCAACCACCAGGTCAAAAATCACCCTCCAGGATCGTGGCTTCCTCTGCCTAGCGTTGCAGCATCCCAAACATCTGGTGCAGAAATCGCAACTGTCCGAAATTAGGCGCATATAAGGTAGCCAGTATAATTTGCGTTCCCTCCTAGAATCAGTTTATCCCCAAAGCCCCTCCTGATCTGGACCTCCGTCATACTAAATGTTTTCCCCAGTAGGATACCCACCCATTCCTTCTTGAAAAACCAGAAGTTCATACCAAAATCCTTAGCCTTTATTACAGATTCCACCCCCTGCTTGTGGTAAGTCTCTGCTTGCGAAACATACTGCGAGTGAGCAATTTCTTGTTTTGGGAGTTTAACCCCTTTATGTTCAGCGTGGATATCCTCACCTCAGCCATAACCCTTTCTCACTGTTCACCAATTGTCCTTCTCATAACCAGTCAAGTCCCCTATCCCCTCCGTCCATAAGAACCACTGCATGAGATCCTCTTGCCTCTCCTCCCCGAACCCCTTCCCGTACCTCCATCCCCTTTCTTCAACCGAGGCATTCGACCATACGTCCCCAACCATTCTGGTCACACCAGTCGAACCACTAGGAATGCGCCCTTGCCCTGGTCAACCTAGTCGTCACCCCCCCCCCCACGTCCATAGCGGGGCCCGTAACACCACCCAATCAACTATCCAACCAAAACCAAACACCCCCAGATCCCCCCTTCCAATTGCCAAATCCTGTTAGCTCACCCTCTGTACCCTATCCCCTCAACTAAACATTGGTAAACAAATTGTGAACACAACAAGCAAATGCCTCCCCTTCCCTCAAACAAGATGGAGGAAGGCCCCAGGTGCACGGTCCGGGGCTCAGCCAGGAAAACATAGGCGATCCAGCGGGCCCACAAGTCCCTCTCAAGTGTCATCTTTCCAGGGGGAAACAGGGTATTAAGCTTCTGGAACTTTCAGGCCCCTTGCGCCCTGTGCTTCGCTGTGCAGACTCCGGGCCTCAGAGCTCATGCCAGGGGTCCAGTCCTTGTCTGCTTCTTTCCGGGCGAGTTCCGTCCCGATGTCCCACCAGTTCACCCGTAACACGTTGAACCTCTTCCTCCACTACCAGGTGCTATCTCTACCCATCCCACTCGAAAACCAGTGCAAAGGGGTAACCCCATCTGTATCTCACCCCCCTTCTCCTGTAGCCACTTGTTGAGGGATCCACATTTTACACCTAGACAGTGTGTGCGCTGATTAAGTCTTGAAAGATAGCCACCCTAGTGTCGCTGTATTCCACTTCCTTCACACGTCTCGTCTTGTCAAGGATTCTCATCTTATCACCATAGTAGTGCAACCTCGCGAGTACTGATTGCGGTCCCCTGCTCCCCCCCAGAACGGTGCACTGTGTCCTTGGTAACCCTCTCCCCTTACTTAGAACACAGGACCATTCCAATCATTCCTGTATCTTACGCTCCACGCCCACATGGGATTCCCCTTCCGCCACTTGCAATCCAAAGAACCGGAGGTTATTGAGTCTCTCACGATTTTCGATATCGTCCACCTTGAGGCGCAGTTCTTCCTCCTGCCTTTCGACTTCCTGGAAGCGCGCCTCCCTTTGCGCCTCCAAGATCCACATCGAGGTATGGCTAGCCTCCACCCCCCCACTCTTTCCTCTAACAAATTTTCATTGTACATTAGGTCACTAAAACCATGCACATTCCAGGAGATACACTAAAGTCCCTCGTTCATGCCAAGGATGCCGTTTTATTTCTTTTAACTGATTAATCAATTCCTTTAGTGTGAGTGCCAGCCTTCACCACTCATTTCCATTTAAAGGGTTTCATTTTTGACTTTCAACCCCCGCATTTTACTGTATGCATGATTCATATTCAACTTTTTTTTGTTTCCTTCTCCCTCGATTGATTAACCTGTTCGTCAAGAGGGTAATTTCCTTGACCTTCATAAAGGAATAGATCATAGCCCAACTGGTGCAGTGAATATGCTTTTTTCAGAGGCACTTCATACACTATTCTTGGAGGAATAGCCAACGGCACAGAGTCAATTCCTTCCCAAAACAATTATCTCCACAATCTCTATATCTTGAGTTGTTATAAGCCTGAGGTTGGGTATTTAATAAAGGACAGATAGGACCCTTGCCCTCTTTAGGATCCCCGGCCTACCAGTCTCAAAAAGGTACTGTAAGAGCAGTTTTGGGATATTTTGTCTGCCCATTTGTCCTACAGCATAAACTTTCTTCAGTCATTCACTGATCACATTCTGTTTAACCACAGGATTCAAAAGTCCCATCCCATCTTCAGAATGATTCTCCAGGGGACCATTTGTTTGCAATTAACGTCCTTCATAATTAACTTCTTCACCGGAGGATCAGAGACAGCAATATTTTCCTTAAGCATATCTTTAGGCTTACTACCACTCCACAATCCACGCTTTCACACAAACATAGGCCATATCTTCATTGCTTCTTTTCTCTCATTTATCCATCATTCTGTTCCTTAGCACGTGTCGAGGTAATATCTATTTGAGACCAATATGCTGTAGCCTGATTATTCAATAAATCTCCAACTGTCAGTATGAATATATCATCCTCAGATATCAGTTCTTCCTTAGAGGATTCCTCCACTTGTTTTTGATGTATCCCTTCCTTCCTCAGACTTCGTTAAATTCTTTCCCACAGGAAGGACATTTTCCTTACATGGGCGTACAGCTCGCAGGAACTTCCTTGACAACCTTGCACCGCCATACTTCTCCTTTTTCCTATTTTTACACGTTCTACATTTCTTATTTTTCAGATTGTGTAGGCTATTAACAGGTGTAAGGATGCAGAAGGAGGACGCTGACGCACAGGTGGCATGTTGGGGGCTAAAGACTTTTATTAAGTAGAAAAGCTAGAGAAAGCCTATCTTTCCCTATTCTTAGAGTTTCCCTGCATCAACTAAAGATCTAAGTTGACTGTCAGTATGTCTGTTAAAGTAAGTGTCCATAATCCTGTGTCAAGAAAACCCTACTTCTGGCCCTTACACTAAAATCTAAAGAATATCTTGTTAGTGTTCTGATGCCCGCAGAATGTCTCCCTTTTCCGGGGTTGTGGTTGAAGTCTCCATACCATGTCTGCTTGGTGAGCCAGGAGAATGCCTCCCTTCTCCTGGCATTCAGTCGCAAACTGCCTGGGGGAATAACTCCCTTCCCCAGGTCACAAAAGTTCCAAAACAATGTTCCCTTTGCAGAGGGGCCAGGAGAAAATCTCCCTTCTCCTGGCATTTGGTCGTAGGCTCAAATAGACCCGGGGAATGACTCCTTTCCCCAGCCCTGTTGGACCTTCCTCCAGGTCTATGTTAGCAGAAGAATACCTCCCTTCTCCTGGTATTTGCAAAACAATCTCTTACAACCAGGGGGAATGACTCCCTTCCCATGCACTTCTAATTAATTTTCACACTAACACCTAGTTCTGATTGTTATGAGGGTCTGCGAACCTGGCTTCTCTATTCTTCTTTGGTCTAGTCCACTTCCCTGCCAAGTACTGCCACAAGGAAGACGACTTTTATTACTCTCTGGATATGGGTCCTCAAACCCTTCCCTGGTAGCCAGTGGGCTTGTGTCTGCCACTGTAATAAGGGGGGTGGGGGTCTCCTCTAGGGTTTCTCATATGCTGGGTGGGTTTGGGGGTCTCCAACCCGTCCCTGATGGTTCGTGGTTATTCCTGCCATTGGAGTGAGGTTCGTGGTACTCAAAACTCTGGTACGTCTCCCCTGCCCACTGTCAGCAGAGAGACTGTCAATTGCTCTTGCCGGCACGCGGTTCTTTCCTGCATCCCCTCTGGATCTCCTGTGCTTCCCCTTACCTCACTCAGGGGCATAGCACATAGCCAGGACTTCCAGGGACTGCAGAGGGACGGCATGACTCCCCTGGCATCTGGTTCTGAACGGTTCTGTGGGACAGTTTTCCCACCAATAGCTGCGGCTTGCTTGTCCTTGGATTGCTTCCGTGCGTGGGACTGCTCTTGCATGCACACCAAAGACTCGGCCGCCCGCCGGCAGCTTCCCGACTCTGTCCCTGGGTCTTGTACACCCCGTTTGAAGCTCCCACCTTCTGCATGCTCAGCAGCTGCAGCCTATCGGGGCTTGATTCGGCACGGGATACAATCCGTCTCTATTTTTATACTTAGTTGCTGTTTGTAACAATCAAGAGTCCTTTGTTGGTTTCCCCAGGGAAATCCTTGGATCTTCACAGGGCCTCTTCGTCTCAGTACCAACATGGTTAGTACTCCAGTTGTTCTTTGTCTCACTACTAACCATTGTTTTAAGAGGTTCTGCTTTACAGCAACAGAAAGTCAAAGTAAAGATTGAAATCAGACAAAGGAGTTAGGAGTGTGATGTGACTTGGTATGCTACCACGTAGGTAGTGTCCTTCTCTCAGGGGGGGAGGGAGTCACTCCCCATGAGATCCTTCCTCATTATACCACCCCCAGGGGACTATCGGGTAGTGACCTCACCTCCATGGCCTAATGGGAAAGGGCTTCCCTTGGGGAGAAGTGACGGCATGTAGTGAATCATCACACAGGTGAGAGATGGTTTCCTTCCAGAGCCCTCATAGACCAATGTTTTGTATCCAGTATGCCCATAGAAACAAGAGAATTCTCCTTTCCTTGATCTTGTAGAGCCTTTTGAGGCCCACCTCGAGTTTTCCATCTTCCCTCGTCTGTCTTCTATATCTTTTCCATCTTCTACATTTGCACATAGATATTATATAAGTGCCCAGTATGCCCTGTACGTTTTTTTCTAATCTCTTCGAAGACTTGTACGATCTCTATAAACACTGCCTGAAACTCTGTCTAAAATGGCACCTTTTCTGGCACAGTCTCAGCAGAAACAGCCTGGCCATTCTCTAGATCTGAAGGATCAGGCCCCTCCATATCTTCCTCTGACCCGTATCTGGACAGTTCTTCCTCTGTGAATATAGGCAGTGTATTAAGCAGGGAGGGACTAAAAGAGTGGCAAATCAATTCCCTTATTAGTCAGTACATTTGTATCCTCTGCCATATTAGGGGTCTGTTGCCCCAATATTTGATTATTAATAGCTGTGGGCAGAGGCCCAAAATCCTTGATAGAATCAGTCTCCTGCGTCTGACTTATTTGATCACAATTTTTTTTTACCAGGGGTGGAAAATGGTCTCAATTTTCATTTTAATTGTGCTCTTCTTATCACCCACTAATCACAAAACATTCTGTTTTAAGGCAGGCGGGGAAGGAGGCAAAGGAGTCGCCATGGCAAGATTTAGTCTATTTTTCTTGTTTTTAAATACCATTTTTTATTCACGTGCCCGTACTTTCGGTCGTCAGAGACAACCGAAGACTGCACCCAAAACAGCACCAAACTCGTGAGCTCTCCGCTGTCAGCAGGGGTTTGTAAAGAAAACTCCTCCTCTTCCTCAGTGAAACAATGTAGCCAGGGAATAAAGTCCAGCAATCTTGCTGCTAGGCACATCTAGAGCATACTATGCCTTCTCGTATATAGCAATTACAGACCAGAGACCGCAGGAATAACGCCAAAGAACAATCTGGCCGAAGGACAGTGTGACGAATCGCAGGAATTGGTCCCTTGTTAAGGGGGAGCTGTGAGGCTATAGAGGAGAGCCCACTCCGCAAAACCGTTCCTAGGGGTAGAGGCAAGTGGGACATCACCGGGAGAGACTCCCATTCTGATGAGGAACTCCCTAAAAACCCTCTTCATCATACCTCTGAGAACATCTAATGAGGAATCCTGAATGAGGAAGAAAACTATCTGCTATTGTAATTCAGAAACCATATATATCTCTTTCAATGAAACATCCCATTTCACTGCAACGAATAAACCAAGAGTAATAAAGAAAGGCCTGGACGTACGGCGGGGAAGTCCCAAGCATACATGAGAGAGACGGAGGGAGGAGAGGCAAGAGAAAAAGCCAGCAAGTTAAAAAGTGGGGCTGTTGCTGGTCGCAGACAAGAGAAGGAGACGCACAGCATCTGATCAGAAGGAGAGAAGGAGACGGGTGGTGTCTGATCGGAAGGAAAGAAAGAGAAGAGTTAGACGTGCAGTGTCTCATCTACTGAACAGAGCGAAGTGGGCGAGCGGCATCCGACACCCATAAGGGAAAGCAAAGCCGAGAGACACGCACAGTGTGTTACCTGGAAAAAAGCTGGAGAAGCAGACAGACATGGAGCGCCCTGGAGTGCAACCAGAAAGCGAGGCATTACAAGTTGTGGCCTGACCATGGAAGAAGCATGGTGGACCAGGAGTTCCTCAAACAACGTTGAGACCACCCCACAAGTGAAAGCACAAAGGAAAAGGATACAGGAAGTACCTTATGACCATCCTCGAAAAGTAAAGTTTTAAAGATGTGAGAGAGAAATCTGGCAGTGAAGAGAATACACCCCGAGACACAAGAAGCCCTGGTGATGCTGCCAGTAAAGATCCCAGGTAAAAAGGAGAACGGGAGAACAACAGTGATATGGTGCATCAGAGTCTGCATCCTTCTTCTGACCCTCTACAACAAGCAAAAACCTTGTGGTACAGCCATTGTAGGATTCTAGCTATGTTTAGTAGCCATATGTGATAAATACAATAGTGCACGTGTAAAAAGTATCAAATATGGTGGAAAAATATCTGTTGCTCATCGCAGGCACTTTGTAAATGTAATCAACAAGCCACTACAGAAAAAAAGATAAGGATACAAAGTTTCCTAACCACACTTCATTTCAGGGTGATGTGTGGAATTGTAACACTAACAAACTTACTAAGAGAGACAGGGCCTCATCACGAGTTGGGAGGTAGCCCTTAAATGAGGTGGTAACGGGGTTACCGCCGCATTTAAGTTTCCGCCGAACATGAGTATGACGCGTTTACCCCCAGCTCAGAGCTGGGGGTAAACATGCTGTAAAGATTCAGATTTTCTGCGCATTTACCGCACAGTAATACTGCCGAAAATTCCCTGGGAATGGGGAATAATGTTTACTGCCCAACCCGTGATCCGGCGGTAATACCGACGGACGAGTGGGCAGCAATGCAAATAAAGTTGAGTGGTATCTTAGTCGGGACACCGCACAACTCATGATAAGACCTACAGTCTCCTAATAATCTTATGAAATGATCAGTTTACCCATAAGAATGAGCAACAAGACAAAGGAAGAAAAGCAGGCTCAACGTACCTCCAAAAAGTCAAGACAAGAGTCGAAACAAAGCAAAAAGAAACGGTGTACCATAGAAGTCTAGGGGAGGAAAGCAGCAACAACAAAAAAATCTTTCCAAACACGCCCAAGCACTTATTTTTCCAAACAGAGATTTCATTTGTGACCTTGTAAAAACAAATGTCAGTATACCAGTTTGGTGTATTCTTTTGTGTTGATTATTGGGAATAATTGTACCACACTACTAGCAATCTTGCCTCATGAAGTTAAGCCTGTCTGCTCTGATGGAGCTACCATTGGAAAGTCTGGTCTTTCCTTTAGGGTGACATACTATTCTAACATGAGGTTAGATGGTTACACCCTGCCACCAGAGGGTTGTGCATAAAGTTCCCTAACATAACGTTCCTTGTGGAAGACAAATACCTCAAACTTCACCCATATATTCAACCCCATAAAGAATGTGTGCACCAACTTTATCAAAGTTTTGGTGAAATTTGGAGAAGATCTCTAACCTGAAGCTCTTCTGTGCCTTTTCAGAGAGGCCAAGCAACAATACGCCAGCAGGAAGAGATATGTAGAAAAGGAGGGGAGTAGTCTCCATGGAGGAGGTGTGGACCAGCTCCCATTCATACGGTGGTGGTTCAAGAGGTGCCTCTGCCAACCTCTTAAGCAAGCAAAGCTCTACGACCTGTGACGAAGCCACTGGCACCTTGGCAAAAACGTCTGCCACAACCCAGTCTACTGTTCTGCTGTAGAGTATCTAGTGGGTGTCAAGGAGTTCCCCCCTTCTCACCTGAGTCCGATCTTTGCTGGATTTCTTGGTCGATGCCTTCTTGCAGACGGATGTCATGGTGCGAGCTCCGAAATCCCTGGAGCTGTTGGGCCCATCCCAGTCCCCACTACCCAGAAGAGCTTGTCAGGCCCCAAGGAAGCGCCCCAGAGCCTCATGGACTCAGTCCTGGCGCCGTTGGTGCCAGGCTCATGAAATGGGCTGAACTCCTGGAACTATTTAAACTGCCTAGTGAGGCTGGGCCTTGGTATAATCCAGGGAGGGGCAGATGGACTATTTTTCTTGGGAAGACCGGGTGTGGCAAAGGGACTACTTTACCTGGAACTACTTACAAGGCCATATAAGCCACACCCTGCATGCAGAACACGCTTCGCGTTATTCTGCACTCCTGCAGCGCAACGCTCAACGTGTCTGCTCTGTCCTCAAGCTTCTACAGCCACGCCCGTCGGTGCTTCCATCCATTGGAGCCTGGAAATAGAAAAAGAGAAGAACAGGTGTTACTTCAGCGACCAAACACTTACCTGCAATCCGGTCCATCGGTTGCATCTCCAGCTGGTTTCCTGATCGCCGCCCCTGTTGAAAGGACGTCCACGCAGGTGCCGATACTCACCTGGGATTCCGCGTTCCTCCTGGTTTCATTGGAGCGGTTCTTCCATTCTTCATCTAGGGACCGCGCCTGCAAAAGGGAACAGAAAAAGAAACAGCAGGTTAGCCGCGCAGAATACTGAATGAACATTTATTCCAGTCACTCAGCGCCTTTCATCCGCGTTATACTCACCTGGATGCAACCAGTCCATTCTTCATCTTGGGACCGCGCCACGTCTGCAAAAGGGAACAGGAAAAATGCAGCAGGTTAGTCGCGCTCAGTACTGAACAAACATTTATTCCAGTCACTCAGCGCCTTTCATCCGCGTTATACTCACCTGGAGGCAACTATTTCGCATCCTGGAGGAGTCAAATCTTTTACTTGATTTCTGCACCAAAACTGCATCTGCAAGAGAAAACAAATACTTTTAAACATTGGGACAATAAGACTTTGGCATCTATACAAAGCTGCTATTGAGGTAGATACTCACCCGATAATCCCAGCATTCCGAAACGTACAGTAACAGCACTCTGGAACAGTGAGGTAACTGCGCCCAGAAAAAGACTGCCTACCGCGCCCCTTCTGAAGGTTAAGCAGGACGGAGAGCCAGCCTCATCAAACTTAAAGGTGAGGAGAGGAGAGGAGTCGGGCATCAGGTGGTGACAAGTAGTGGGACCAATCCAACCCACTCATAGCTAACATCTTGTTTCGCCATTGCAGGCTAACGCCTCCTGGGGAGGTTAAAAGGGAGAGGACGCCAACATACCATCAAAACTGCGCCAGTACAGATATCGGCCATACGACTACGTGCTATGCCCCCGTGGAGACCAGGTGAGCATGACAACGGATCGGGTCTTGAATAAGGCTGCACAAGTCTCTTCCGACTCCAGCGTGCGTTCAAAGTTCCGGGATGCAATGATCCAGGAATCCGGAAAATTAAGAAAGTGCACTACACAGCACACGAGTCGAGGAAGTAAGAAAGAAAGGAGAGGTAGTAGGAATGGAGTTAGTAGGGACAGAATCAGGTGTACAATACCGCGAGCTACGGAGCACACGTCTGGTCGCTACTTCGCAATAGCATTGAGACGCGCGGAGCTGCGGGGGGCGTGGTCTATTAGTAGAACACGCTACATCCAACGTGTAGAGCGAGGAAGGTGTTTCAGGCTGGACGGCCATGTTGGGAGTACTAGGGCGTGTAAGCCCTGTTGAGACAAGGACCAGGAAGTCCAAAAGGGGCGCGCTCTGTAGGTCATGACAGTGGGTAGGTCAGGGTAAAGTACCTGAACCAACTCAGGTGGTCATTTCTAAGAGGCCAACCTACTGGCACACAAGGGACAATAGGGTTTCCTTGGGGATGACTAAAACTGTAAATTGGCAGAGTTACTATGATTATGGTGCCACATAAAATGCTGTTACGCTTTTTGCTCCTTTCCTCCTGCTCATTCTCTTCTGAGCAACGCTAATTTTTTGAAAGCAGAGGACTTAGAGGAAGGCAGGCAGTTAGAAGGGGCCTTGCAGTCATTGTGGATAGTGATAAAGCGGCACGCTCGCTCCAGGCCTTCGGATGCATGAACTGGCAGATACAACATCCCCTATGTTTGGCTCAAGTCTTAAGTCCCATAGGTAGTGCTTAAGCAAGCCAGACACCGACAGGGACTCCCTGTAGCCCTTATAATGCCTAAAGCCCCAGGCATTTAGATGAGAGACGATGCAGTTAGAATTAAGTTAAAGCAGTGGTGTCTTAGAAAAGCAGAGTGCAGAGCGGAAGGAAAAAATTATCTGAAGTTGCTGGGTGCAGCCAGCTTCATATGTTATATTGATTTATACGGCGCACTGCTGCCATTTGCATGGTCTCGAGGCACTCACATGGCTCTGTAAGAAACGTGGGTAGGGTTGGTTAGAGAGAGGGATAGGATAGAGGTTGTGCTCATATGTTGATGTATGCAGAACCAGGAGAAACTGGCGTGTGAGCTTTTCAGGTGTGCCTTCAGGAATAGTTTCTTACCTGTAACTCCATTTCTCCAGCATTGGTATCTTTCATGGATTCACATGCTTAGAATATTCCCCGTCGTCAGACTGGGACCCCTCGGTACACATATATAGCCTTTTCCTATAGGAAAACTTCCGACACTTGTGTCCTATCTACGTCCTTTTAGGACCCGCCTACGCATGCTCCGTAGGCCGTCCCAGTATAAGAGGCCCGCCCCCGCTGCTCCCCTTCAGATTTCGGCCCCTCCCAAGTAGGAAGGGTTAAAGTTATCAAGCAAATACATTGCATTCCGGGGAGGTTGGCGGGCACATGTGAATCCATGAAAGATACCAATGCTGGAGAAATGGAGTTACAGGTAAGAAACTATTCCCTTCTCCAGCATTGGATCTTTCATGGATTCACATGCTTAGAATAGAATGTATAGCAGTAACATCTGAAACAGCGGTGAGAATGTAATGTAATATACCCTCACCATAATACACAATGCATATGTACAGCAGGAATAAGTTAACTCATATAACCTTACCCACAAAGTATACTGTCATCAAAAGGTAGAAAACCGACTCTCCACAGCGTGGAGCTTACCTTACTGAAACAGATGGCGCAGGACAGCTCTTCCCATCTGCACCTCGTCCGCATGCTGCCTGGCAAGGCAGTAGTGGCGGGTAAACGTGTGGGGGACTGACCATGCCGCAGCCTGGGATATGTCTGTCAGCGGAATTCCTGCCCATAATGCTGCTGCGGAGGAGGTTGCTCTTGTAGAATGGGCTCTAGGATGCCCTTGCAGCGGCCTTCCGGCCTTGGAGTGGCAAAACGCAATCGTCGATGAGACCCATCGAGCCAATCCTTGTTTAGAGATTGCTTTTCCCCTCGTCGACGGACCATATGCGATGAACAATTGTCGAGTAGACCTGAGTTCCTGTGTACGATGTAGGTAAAATTTCAGAGCCCTCTTAACTTCCAAGGTATGAAGAGCTTTTTCTGCTGCCGATGATGGGGTCGCGAAGAAAGTAGGGAGAACAATGGACAAGTGTTTGTGATACACTGTCGGAACTTTTGGGACGAACGTAGGATTAGTTGCTAGTACCACCTTGTCCTTAAAGAATCTCAAGTATGGCGGGTCTACAACCAGCGCTTGCAGTTCCGAGATTCTCCTAGCTGATGTGATAGCAATTAAGAATGCCAACTTCCACGACATGAATTTCATGTCCGACGTGGCCATAGGCTCGAAGGGCGGTTTCATTAAGCCTGCCAACACTGTGTTGAGACTCCAAGTTGGAGGGAAACGTTTCACCAGGGGAAAAGTTCGAAATAAACCCCTCCTGAAGTGTTTCACCAGTCTGTCGCTGAATAGAGGAGACGACTGTCTCTTCCTCGTGAATCTTGAGATGGCCGCCAGGTGCACCTTTATCGATGTGAAGGATAAACCGCTCTCCGCCAAGAGAAGCAGTTATGGTAGAACTTGTTCCGGCGTTACCGCCAACGGTTGTAGGCCTTGCTGTCCTCGACACCATTCACAGAACCTCTGCCACTTATAGGTGTAAGATTTGTTGGTAGAAGGGGCTCGAGCCGCCTGCAGAATTTTTTGACAATCCTCCGAAACGTCTAAAGCGCCGTACTCCGAAAAGTCAGTTACCAGGCCGCAAGGTTGAGACTGTCCGGGTCGTGATGCCACACCGTGCCTTTGTCCCGGGACAGTAGGTTCGGGACTCTCGGAAACGCTATTGGATGTTCCAGCGACAGGTGAAGCAGGTCGGAGAACCACGGTTGCCGCGGCCAATACGGTGCCACTAGAATTACCCGGCAACTGTATCTGCGTATCCACTGTACTGTCCTCCGTATGAGGGGGAACGGAGGAAAAGCATAAAGGAACATGTCCGTCCATGGGAAGGAGAATGCCTCCCCCATGGAGCCCTCCTGAGGCCATCTGCTTGCGAATTGTTCGCATTTCTTCTTGTCCTTGGTTGCGAAAGCGTCCAGAGGGGGGTGACCCCATTTCTCGAACACTTTCATCAGCTGAAGTGTGTCCATTTCCCATTCGTGTATCTGGGCCATGCTTCTGCTGAGGGAATCTGCTTGCGAATTCCTCACTCCCGGGAGATGGTGAGCCACGATGGAAATCCCGTGCTTCAATGCCCAATGCCATGTTTTCTGGGCCTCTATGGAAAGAGTTCTTGATCGCGTCCCTCCTTGTTTTCTCAAATAAAACATGGCCGTCGTATTGTCGGTCAGTACTCGTACTCGCGATCCCTTGATGTGTGGTAGGAATGCCTTCAAGGCCCATTGTACTGCTCTGAGCTCTAACACGTTTATGTGTAGGAGTGACTCCGTTGGAGACCAGCGACCCTGCGTTTGAAGAGTACCCATGTGAGCTCCCCATCCGGTCAGGGACGCATCCGTGACTATGGTTCGCTGAAACTCTGGTTCCTGTAGGGGTACACCGTTGTTCAGATTGTGGGAACTCTGCCAGCACTGAAGGGTCCGAAGCAGCTTGTCGTCGTCGTCGATGGTTATCTTGTCTGACCACGATCCTTGGGCCTGCGTCAATCGGTCCGCGAGGAATTCCTGGACTGGCCTCATGAATAGGCGACAGTTTTCCACCAGATGGATGCAGGATGCCATGGCCCCTAGGACCGAAACGTATTTCCTCACTGAGAGCCTGGTGGTTTGTCGTAGTCGGCTCGCCAGCTGATTGAGTTTTGAGGTTCTGTCGAGAGAAAGCTTCACTAGCCCAAACTGGGTCTCGAACTGTGCCCCCAGGAACACCAACGTTCTCGATGGCCGCAGAGAGGATTTCTCGAAGTTTATGGCAAATCCCAGCTGTTGCAGAAGCTGCATGGTGGCTTGCAAACTTGTGTTGGTCGACGCTGGGGAGGATCCCCTTACCAGCCAGTCGTCGAGGTATGGGTATACGTGGTGGCCTTGCTTCCTTAGCCAGGCCGCTACTGGGGCCAGGCATTTCGTGAACATTCTGGGGGAGGTCTTGAGCCCAAAGGGAAGAACCGTGAACTGGTAGTGAGTCCACCCTATTACAAATCTCAGGAATTTCCTGTGTTTCCGACACATTGGAATATGGAAGTACGCGTCCTGTAAATCCAGGGACGCTAGAAAATCCCCTTCTTGAACGGCGCGGATCACTTCCTGCAGCTTGAGCATTTTGAATTTTAGGCTCTTTAAAGACTTGTTGAGATTGCGTAAGTCTAAAATGGGACGCCATTTGCCGTTCGGCTTTTTTACGACGAAGTATCTTGAGTAGACTCCTTGACCTCTCTGTGATATTGGAACTAATTCTATCACGCCCTTTGCTAACATGAGTGTTACCTCTTGTTGCAGTATCCTCAGATGGGAATGAGCGGTGAACGCAGGTGGAATGTGCGGAGGGCTGTGCTTGAATTGTAGAGAGTGCCCGTTCCTTACAGTGTCCAGCACCCATTGATCCGTCGTTATTCGTTCCCATTCGTCGACATATGCGGACACTCTTCCCCCCAGAACGGTGTGTTGACTGTCACTGCTGATCTTTATTTTGTTTGTCTCTCGACGACGACGGATAGGATGGTCTCTTCCTGGACGTTTGGAAGTTCCGGCGTCGGTTTGCCGTTTGGGAAGCATGCCTGTATCCCTGGGAGGGGTAAGCCGACCTGCCAAAGGATCTGTCTCCAGACGCAGAGAATCTGGAATTACCTGAGGCCCCTCTAAAGGGACGAAAAGACTTGTAGCTTCGGCCACTCTGGAGGGCACCCAATGAACGTGCCGTGTCCGAGTCCTCTTTCATTCCCTTTAGGGCCTCGTCTACCTTCTCTCCGAATAGAAGGTCTCCCTCAAAAGGCATCTCTAATACTTTGTATTGTACCTCTGGTCTGAAGTAGGTACACTTGAGCCATGACTGTCGTAATACGACCCCATTATTGACTTGCTTGAAGCCTGACTCAGCGAGGTCCACCGCGATGTTTATTGCGTGATTGGAGGCTTCCTCACCCTCTCGGACAAGTAACATCACTGCCTTCCTTTGCTCTTCCGGAAGATGATCCAGCAACGGCGCTAGCCTGTGCCACATCTCTCTGTCGTATCTGGCTACAATAGCCAGAGAGTTTGCGGCCTTTACTGTGGTTGCTCCCACGGATAGCACTTTTTTGCCAAAGGCATCCTGGCGTCTTGCTTTGTTTTCAGGCGGAGTCGTGCACTTGTGCTGGGCCTTCGCCTTCCTCGCCGCTCCCGCCGACACCACCGATTCTGGCGTTGGTTGGGAGGATAAACACTTGGGGTAGACTCTGGAGCCTTAAACTTTTTCTCGAGGCGAACTTTCACTGCTGGCTCCGAAAAAGGGTGACGCATTGTCTGCAACCCCTCCTTCCACACGTGGTCTAGTATTGGTATTGAGAACACAGACCTCCTTCTCTTACCCATGCGGTCGAACAAAAAACAGTCCTTTTTCTGTTCTTCCTGGGACAAACCAAATTCCTTACACGCCTTCTCCATCATAGAATGGAATGATGCAATGTCGTCCGGAGGGGACGGGTGAGCTGGGCTTCTTGGGGTTTCTAACTCCACCTCTGACTCCCAGGTTGGATCCCTGGAGGGGGATGATGAGATATCCGACATGGCTCCCCTGTCAGACTCCGACTCTGGCAGCTCACCTTCCTCTTGGGGTGCCAGTGTTGAGATTGGCGTGCCCGGCTCATCGACAGGTGACTGTGGCAGGTTTACCTGAGGTAGTCTCTGGTCCAACGACTGTACCAAAGACTGAAGCGTGGACAGAATTTCCAACAACAAAACAGATTGAGGATTGAGAAGAGGGGCAGATACCGGTATACCGGATCCCCTCGTCGACGGCTTGTCAACCACTCGTAGCCCGAGGTCTGCCGGGCCAGCTATTCTCCCGCTCTCGTCCTCCCCCGAGGACAGCGACACAGCCTGTTCTTGCAATAAAGTATCCGGGGGGATCGGATCAAAAACTTCAGGCCTCCAGGCTTCCTGTAGAATCCTCGTTGACGGGGCCACCGTCGCAGTCGTTGTCGGTGGGACGGTGGATACCACATGCGTCAGTGGCAGGGTGGAGGCCGATGACTGGACCGCCGTCGACGACGGTGACTTAGCAGGTGGTTTAGGCGGTCCCGCCTTTTCCACACTTGGCCTGCCTTTACTCGACTCTCGACTCGAGGTCGATCTATGGTGATCGCCCGAGGAGGATTTCGGCCTTTCCTTGTCATACTTTTTTGATGAAGATGACGATTTTTTCGACGGTGGTTCCGACGAGGCAGCGCGGTGTGATGTTTTCGCCGACTGTGTGGAGCCTACCTCCGAAGGGGGGTATGCCCCCGCTCCATCATTCAGCCATGCCACCAGCCGTCGGTTTCGGTCTTTGAGGGTCTTTTGAGAAAACCCTTTGCATATGTCGCAGTTATCAGCCGAATGATGAGGGTGGAGGCAGTATATACAATCCATATGTCCGTCCCCCTCGTAAACTTTTTTCAATCCGCATGTCGCGCATGGACGGAACGGCGCTTTTCCTGACATGGAGGAAAAATGTTCTCGAACTCCAACTCCAGTACACAACCTTGTACAAAATAGTAAGACGACGCAAGGAGATCCCACTACTTTGGAGACGGTTGAAATCTGAAGGGGAGCCGCGGGGGCGGGCCTCTTATACTGGGACGGCCTACGGAGCATGCGTAGGCGGGTCCTAAAAGGACGTAGATAGGACACAAAAGTGTCGGAAGTTTTCCTATAGGAAAAGGCTATATATGTGTACCGAGGGGTCCCAGTCTGACGACGGGGAATATTCTAAGCATATGAATCCATGAAAGAGCCAATGCTGGAGAATTTTTATTATTTTTTATTGGACATTTCTATGGAGCCTATACACACGTTTTTTCCAGGCGCCACAAGACAAGATGGCAGGGGTTGCGGGGGGGCATGGGAATCACAAAAGTAGAAACATCAAAAATAGTTATTTTGGCTTTGTGACAATCCAACTGTGCAAGTGCATGAGAAGGTGTTAAGTGCAGGGTGGAGGGGGTAGAAGGAGAAGTGCAGGAGTGGGGTGGTCAAGTGCTGGGCGGGCCAAGGTGGCAAGTGCCAGCGGGAGAGGGGGGAAGAGAGGATGAATGCAGTGGCACGGAAGGACCAAAATGGGCTAGTCCAGGAAAGGGAGCCTGGGGGCAAGTGCTAGCAAAGGATGCTGGGGGGACTGGTAGGGGGTGGTCTGGCTCCTATATGGTTCTGAAGGGACCAGGCCGAGTCGCAGCAGCAGAGGGAGAGTTAGCATGGGAGGGGGCAAGGGAAGAAAGAAGAGAAAAGGAAAGTCTTGAGAAGTTTCTGGAATTTAAGAAGATCCAGATCAAGTCTAGGGGGAAAGGGGATGTGTTCCAGGAGGAGTCAGCAGAGAAAAGGGATCTACCTCCCACTTTCTGCTTGGAGAAACGTTTGACCTGCAGAGAGTTGGAGCCAGAGGACTGAAGGACTCTGGCAGGGAGGTATTTAGGGAGGGAAAGCTGGCTGTAAAGAGGTCCCAGGTCCCATACCGCCTTGTGGATGATGCAAAGGGTCTTGAATTTGATCCTTGCGGTCACCGGGAGCCAGTGGGGAGGTTTTAGAGCTGGTGAGATGCGGTCCCTGGGCCTGAGGCCAAAGAGAAGTCTCATAGTCCTGTTCTGGATTCGTTGAAGGGGCAAAGGGAGTAAAGAGGCAGGATGAGGAAGAGGCTGTTGCAATAATCTAGCCTAGAGAGATCCACGGCTCTGGAGACGAACTTCTGGGGGAAGGTGAAGAAAGGTAGAATGCCCCAGAGGAGACGCAGCTGAAAGTTGGACTCCTTGGCAAGGTCCATGATGTGTGGAGAGAAAGAAAGCGATGAGTCAACGATGATCCCAAGGTTTTTTGCCTCAGAAGTGTGTACGGGGAGGGGACCCAAGGAGTCTGGCCAGAGAGTTGAGGGCGGGGGCAAGGGGCGAAGGAGCAGGTGTCCCAATGAGAAGGATCTCTGTCTTACTGGCATTAATGCAGAGATCACTGGCAAAGCACCATGCCTGAATGGCAGGCAGGTATGAGCGGGGAGGAATAGGAGGCAGAGGATGGCAGCTTGAAAGAGAGCGGCCTCTCATCTGGGTAACACTGGAAATGTGGGGTGAAAGTGGAGATCTGGTATGCCATTGGGGCCAGGTAGATTTTGAAGAGCATGGTGCTAGGATAGAGCCATGAGGGGCACCAAAGGTAGAAAGAGAGGGGGCGGAGAGAAAATAACCCATTTGCACTTGGGAAGGTCTGTTTGAAAGGAAGGAGAAAAGCCACGCCAGTGCCCTGTCCGTGATGCCTAGGGTATCATGGAGATGGTTTATGAGGATGGAGTGGTTGACTGTGTAAAAAGCAGAAGAAAGATCGAGGAGGATCAGAACAGAGGGAGTGTTCAGGTTAGAGAGTAGGTCTTCACAGGTGTTCAGGAGAGCTGTTTCTGTGCCTCTGGCTGCACTGAAACCGGACTGGTGATCATGGAGGAAGCCAGCCACTTTGGTGTAGAGGGTCAGTTGGAGGATGATCAGCTTCTCTAGGAGTTTGCCTAAAAAGGGGTGATCGATAGTTAGCCAGGCAAGAAGGGTCATATGACGGCTTTTTGTAGGAGAAGGTAAACAAGAGTGCTTAAGGGGTTGAGGGAAGGAGCCAGTGATAAATGCGTGGTTGTAGAGGTCAGCCAAGGCTGTCCTTGATGGTTTTGGAGAAGCAGGGCAGTACCTTTTAAGAGCAGACTTTCATAGAGCAGACAACTCTAGAGATCTCATATGGTGCAACGAGAGAGAAAGAGGAGAGTATAGGGGTGGAGGGGGGCCAAGGGAGGCAAGAGAAGGAAGGGAGCAGATGACAGAGGACATGATGTCTTGAGGAAAAGTGGGCGGCCAGAGCAGAGGGCCTGGGAGGGAGGAGAGAGGAGGAGACTGCAGTAAGAGTTTCACAGAGGATGTGGAACAGAACATTGGCCACATCAGGAGAGTAGAGATGGATGTTGAAGTCCCCAAGAAAGATACGTTTGGGGGAGGTGGCAAGAAGAGAGGAGGACATGTCGGCCCATTCTGAGAGGAAGAGGGAGGTCATTCCGGTGGGCCTGTAGATGGTAGCGAGAGTAATAGAGAAAGTAGGCAATACAGAAAGTAGGCTTTCAAAGGACAAGTAGGTTTGAGTGGGGATGATGGAGACAGGAACCTACTAAGGGAAGATCAGAGCCACTCCACCACCAGGACGGGTGGGCCTCAGATAGGACAGGATATTGTATCCCTCAGGGAGAAGAGTGTAAACACAGTGACAGAGCTGACCTTGAACCACCTGTCAAGGAGGTGGCAGATGTCAGAGTAGTGTTTGATAGAGTGAAAATTGAGGGTAGCTAAGTGAAGCTGGCTGCCCCCTATAAATGATTTGCGAGGGGGGGCACATGGGTGGGGTGACACCGCTGGGGGGAGATGAGAAGGGGGAAGGAGGGGTGGAAGGAAAGGGGGGAGTTGAGAGATGGAAGTCCCCGGTCAAGGAAGAGGAGTTTGGGCCGAGAGCCTTGAACCACGATAGTGCCATTATGATAGACATTAATGGTGCATTTGGAAAATGCGACGTGAGCCAAGAGCACTTCCCATCTGGTGCCACCAGTAATGGGTGAGGAGGATAAAGGGTAGAGGACAGAGACCATATGGGGATTGGGGGGTTAGAAGAAGGAACAGAGAATGTCAGTGAGTCTGTCTGGAGGAAGCATTGATGAAGGTGTCTGCCATAGTCAGACCAGGGTTGGAACTCAGGAGTTCATTTTTAAGGTTCTTCCTTCCAGACTTCGTGAGAGAGGGAGGATAGGCGATGGAGAAGCAGTTAGAAAAGATAGGGAAGACAGAGAGCACCATGGAGGCAGAGACAAGAATGGGGGGGGGGGTCAGAGGTTAGCAGGGGAGAGGGTCAGAAGCACTATGCAACAATAGTACCACTCCAGGAGCCAAGCAGACAGAAATCAGTGAGCACGCAGGAAATGCCCAGATTTACAGATCATTAACAAATTGGAAAGCACACCTAGAATCGCATTTTGCCAGAAAGCACTCAAGAGCAGTACAAAATGGTGGATGCAGTTGGTAGCACACCAAAAAATAAGAAAAGAGTTGTACATTATTTGTTTTCTGTTTTCTTTTTGAAGCAGGGCATTAAGAGAGCAGTAAATAAGCAATCAGTATGAGGCACATCACGATGCATAGTACAGTTGGTGCAGAGATTAGAAGTTAAAGATTATGTAAGTAGGACAAGGAGCAGGCAACAATTTGAGCAGCTATAGTGACCAAGGAAGGTGGGTGGACCAATGCAATCCATATTGCTTACTGAGGCAGTTGAAATCAAGATACTGTCCTTTGGGAGCGTTGCAGAGTAGCTGCAAGGAGGGGTGCTCCCTCCAGCTCCAGACAGGGGCCTTTGTGTGGGTCTCAGTGAGGGGGCCGGCGTTCCCCTGCCGGCTCCCCTTGATTGGGCCTTCATGTGCATGTTGTACATGTTGTGTCCGGAACGTTGGTGTCCAGTGTCCGAGTTGTTTGTTGTCTGCAGATATTGGGTTTGTGGCATGATTAGAGAGGGGTGTGCTTTTGATGGGTTGTTTCCCTAACCCTCTAAGCGTGTGTATTACGTGAGAGTTGTATGGATATGGAAAAGAGAAAGGGGAAAGGGGAAGTTAATTCCCTGGGTGTCAAGTAGTTTTATTATCCGTTCTTCTTTATTGTCATATGTTTGCTTTGGTCTAGGTGATTGGTTTGTGGAGGCAAGTGTCTCTGTTACCACAGACGACTTCACATACACAGTCATGAGCACCAGTGATGCCAGGCTAAACAAATCAGGAGCAGAAGTGCAGGTCCTGTCGGCTGACAAAGTTTCACAATCCAAACCTGCAACTGAAGGAGATTCCCAAGTAGGAGGTACTTTATTTTTTTAATTAAATATGTGTCCATAAGATGACAGCAGCCCATTTTGGTTTTTATATTTTCATTATTTTAGACATAAAACTTGAATGCAAAAGCAATAACAATTACAAGAGAAAAATGTATACCTTCAAATCATCCTCTTTATTGGCAACCTGTATAAGTCCAGCTTCAAGCAACTCTTCAACAGTCTTCAATTTTTCATCTTTTTCTTGTATACTAAAAACATAATCAAAGAGTGAAGTAATTTATTCCAGGTAGGCGGAGTACCCAAAATGTATCCAAACATTGTAGCAAAGGAGTTTGCATCAGTTTGCTGAAAGGATAGAGGGGACCCTGATCTCCCATTCCCTTATACAAGATAAGGTAATGTTGGGGGACTCTTACCTCTCCTCCATCTGTTCCATCAAATCTTTATTACCCTGTAAAACAGTAAAATATACACTTAGAAAATAGACTTAATACACATAAACCAGAATTCTATTTCATTTTGTACTGAATTAAACATTTATATAAATATATGTACAATTTGCTTGCCCCAACAGCTTCAGGTCTCCAATTAGTCAGACATCAGACTTGCCTTCTCGCTTCTGCAGCTCAGGAAGGAGCACAAGACTCCTCATCTAGGAATGGCCCCTGCCTAACAACGAGGTCCATACACCATCCACTTCCCACCATACCGGAGACTGGGTGATCTGATCCTCACGGTTTCCTCCCCTGGTTATTTATCAATCCACTGCTGACAATTGCCCTTCCTCCCCTGTTAAATTACCACTACCTTGTTTCCCTGCTCCCTAACCTTGTTCTCCCCCAGCCCTATGATTGTACAGTGCTCTGTTGCTTCCCAAAGCTTGGTGTGCGTTGAAAACACCTGCAATGCCTCTTGGCATCCCTTGCACTTGTGGTCTGTATCTGTAACCTTGCAGTCCCCTTCCTGCACTTATTAGAGACTTGATGTCTGCACTTTTATCACTCGCACTTGCCACCTGTTGGCCGTGCTACTTGTTGTTTGGATCCCATGTACTGCACTTGCCCATCCTCCGCCCCCCAGCACTTTTCCCCTCCCCTCTGCCCTGCACAATCTCAATGTCACTAGGCCTAGTAAGATCGTTGTTTTGTCCTTCCTATGTTTGCCCTCCCCTGCCTCGTCGCACCGTGAAACACTTGTGTTTAGGCACGTTATAAATGCCTTATATCATAACATATAAAAAAAACTCCCTAATAACAATAACATGCTCTCCTAATATTTACTCACCGAAAGCATTGCTCTGCTCTACTTGTTTGTTTCTGCTGAAAGGAATGGCACACAGCACTAGTACATTAGAGGGATCCTTAATGTCTGGCAACTCCATTAATATATGATCTACTTCCCACCTCCTTTTGTGCACCTGCGCCTCAGATTCTTTCGTTCTGTCAACCAAAGCAGAATGGGGCCTGCACTGCAGTTTTAGTGTTATGAGTCACCTCATAAGAACCTTTATTGCAATCATTAATCTTCATTAAGAGGTTTGCATTATGGCATAACCTATTATCTTCATTTTGTGCTTTTGGTAAACAGCTATTGGGCTGCATATTAAGCAAGGGTGTCACTGCTGCCAATGACTACATGACCTGGGTTTCCAATGTTTAGGACTTATGTTTCATCTGCTGCTGAAACGTAGGTTCTTGTGAGTTATAAGAAGAGTAAGGAAGACAAGCCAGTTCTAATTTTCCTTAAAACGTTATATAAATTAAACTCAGAATTTACAGGCTTAAAACATTCAGGAGCTCATGTTAAGTGGCATAACGTGATTAAAAGTCATACAAGTTTTGAATTAGGCTTTATATGATATGAAATGATATGATACATATGCCCCCCAGGGCTCTAACCTTTCTCCCTGGCTCTTTAACACAACTATCTTTCCCCGCTTGGACACCTAATTTCCACCTACTCCCCTCACTTCCAGTGTTATGCAGATGACACACATCTTCTTCAAACTTCCCTCTGATCCACTACTTACATCCTCCATCATTCCTGACTGCATATCTGCCATCCAGTCCTGGTGTGCCTCCAATGATCTCAGCCTCAATGCCAGCAAGACGGAGATCCTTCCCACTGGGACTCCTGCCCCCTCTTTCTTCCCCTCACTCTGGACACCCTCTATAGGGTCTCCCTCTTCTGCCTCATCTGAAGCCAAAAACCTTGGAGTCATCTACAACTCCTCTCTCTCCTTCCTCCCTCATATCTAGGACCTTGCCAAGAAGGCCCACTTACAACTCCACGTCCTCAAAGGCATCTTCCTTTCCTCTGTTTTCCCCCAAAGCTCAATTTCTCTAGAGCTATGGTACTCTCTAAGCTTGACTTCTGCAATAGCCTTTTCCTTAATCTGCCCTCTTCTTCTCTACTCCCCTCCAGCTTAACCAGAATAGAGCTGCAAGGCTTTCCTCAAGCCCAGGGACCACATCTCTCCAGCCCTAAAAACCCTCCACTGGCTCCCGGTTGCTGCAAGAATCAAATTGAAATCCATCTGCATCATCCATAAGGCTGTCTGGGTCCGGGGACCATGCTATCTACAACTGGCTCCCACTAAAGTCACTCCCTCCAGATCTTTAAGTACCTCTGGCATCAACTATCTGCGTGCCAAGCGATTCGCTAAACAGCAAGCTAGTGGACGATCTCTTTCCTTGGCTGGCTCCCTCTTATGGAATAGCCTCCCCCTTCCTCTTCGTCTTAAGCCAGATCTCCTCAAATTCCGGAAGCTCCTCAAGACTTTCCTTTTCACCTCCCCCTTCCCCTCCTCCCTCCTTTGCTAAATCCCACAGTCACCGAGATTGGTGACCAGGACCTTTCCTCCTGGGTCCTGGCCTCACACGCCCAATCGCCTTCAGCATCCACCCACTCCCAGCACTTGCCTTAGACTCCCACTGGCTTGTGCTATCACAGATATGCACTTACTTTTTGGCAGTCGACCACTCATAAAATTATCTCTGCCAGTCACTTAACAGCTTGCAACTTACCCCTTAGCACTTCCCACCTTGTTACTACTGGCACTTACCACCCACCCGCCCACTCCCATCCCTCTCTGCACTTGCACGCTCTCTATGCGCACAAGGCCGAGCAGGATCGCCTCTCTCTTTCATTGTAATATTCGCCTTTCATTCCCATGTTCCCTCCATGTTGTCCTGTGGGCGCTTTGAAACACAATTTACTTTATGTATAATCGCCTTACAAATGCACAATAAAACAAACGATATATGTCATTTATAACGTGCCTGTGCCTGTACACATGTTTCTAGGTGCAAAAGGCTTTCATGCCTTTCAATCACGCAAGGCCACATTTTCATGCATTCGTAGGCAGGGAGGAGGGGTAGAACACAACTTGCATTGCCAGCGCCTACCTTCCTCTTCGCCCATACAAATGCGCTGCGCCGGTCATGCCGGTGTAAATGCTGGAGATCCCCAAGGGGTCCACCAACTTCATGCACCAGCATAAAACATGCAGACTCCCATAGGGATCCATTGTAAACGCTGCCTTCCGCATGACGGACAGCATTTATTTGTAATTGTGAACACTGCTTACCATGCACGCAAGCAGGGAAATCAGTGTTGACAATGAAAATTAAACGCTGCCCGCCATGCAAGCATGACAAGTGGCAATCACAATTAAAAGTAAACGCTGCATGGCATGCGAGCATGCAAGGCAAGTGTTACTTATTGCCATGCACGTTTCCGCTTCACTGTGCGAAGGACAAAAACATTTTAGCGGAGGCCTGGCTACGCCCGAGTGCAACCATACCAGATCCCTGCCTTCAATTACGACCAGGACATGAGCTCCTCAATTGCCAATATACTTTTTCATGAGGGAATAGGTCTTAATTCAGTCCATTTAATCACTTGCGACTCCCAAGAGGGGTATGCCTCTGTCCTTAGATTATTTTACTGTACCCTTTGCTCAGAGAAATCATGCTTCTCCTCTGGTACCTGCCTTCCCAAAAATTTAAGTTACTCATTGTAGTGACTAGAGTACTCAGTCCATAGTCCGCTTTTCTGCATCCTTGTGGGTGTCCTCAACATGGGGACGGTACCGCAACCTTCGGCAGTGAAAAACTTGAGCTTCCCCTTTAACTTTAGTATAGCGCGCTGGGAGACAGCCTCTTGCGTGGGAACACCCCGAGGCCCCACCCTCCGGCACATCACCTCAGTCTCCTTTGAACACATTGGATGCTTAGATACCTGGCTACTCTTACTACATATTATTAGACCTTGGCATACTAGCGGGGGAAGGCGGGTGGGTCGTATGGAGGAAAGGGGACTATGGACTATGCGTACTCTAGTCACTATGGTGAGTAACTTTAATTACTCATGCGTCCCATCCCCTCTCCTCCATCCTTGTGGGTGATTCCACCGAACAGGAACATTAGGTGGAGCTGTGATAATCTGCCACATATCTAGGACGAAGCAAACATTTTCTTCAGAACCGCCTGACAAAACTCTGTATTGCGCCTGAGGCTGGTTTCCAGTGAGTAATGCTTACAGAAGACCGACGGAGTGGCCCAAGTAGCCGACTTGCTGATGACATCCCAAGAAGTATGTCTCTGAAACGCAACGGCCGTAGCCTTGGCTCTGACCGCATGGGCATGAATTCCCCTCAGGAAAATGTTTGCCCATGGCCATGTACACCTCTGAGATGGCCTGAATTATCCAATGGGTGATGGAAGCCTTGTAAGCTTGAGAGCCGGGGGAGGAGCCGCCAAAAGTCACGAACAATGCCTCAGACTTCCTGAAGGATTAAGTCTGAGAGATAAAACTTGAGGACCCTCTTGAGGTCAAAGGAATGCAGGGCCCTCTCCGCCTCGGATTGCGGGTTCAGGAAGAAAACCGGCAGTCAGATCTCTTTATTCAGATGAAATGGAGTGACCACCTTGGGCAAGAGTGCGCAAGATGACCTTGTCGTGAAATGTGGTGAACCGCGCGCACGAGAACGCCAGCAGCTCACTAACCCTATGCGCAGAGGTGAGAGCCACCAGTAAAACTGTCTTCAGTGTCACCAAGCGGATGTTCACAGAGGCCATCGGCTCAAAAGGCTTACGCTGCAAAGCACCAAGAACCATATTGAGGTCCCAGACCAAGTGCGGCCTATGCACTGGCGGAAAAAGCCTAGACAAGCCCTTAAGGTAGGACTTAACCACCGGGTTGGCTGCAGAAAACACATGCTCTGGGGAATCGTTGTAAGCCCTAATGGCCGCCAGATAAATGCTGAAAAAGCAAGTACGTCATTCAGAGGACAGGTGACAGGGTTGAGACCCTTGTCACAAGCACAATGGCAGAATCTAGTCCATTTACTCTTATACTGGGACCGAGTTGAGGGCCTTCTGGCTCACTGAATGATGTCTCAGTTGTCATCTGAAAATTGAGCATGCAGAAGCCTCAGCTGGTCAGGAACCAGGCCGTCAGCGCCAGCTTGGCTGGGGCCAGATGTTCCACAGCCCACCCGGCTGCGTCAGGTATCCCCTGGTGGAGATTGGAAGGTAAACCGTACCTTGGGAGCACAACTGCAGCAGATACGAAAACCAGGGTCTCGAAGGCCAGAGGGGGGCAATCAGGATGGGGTTGCAACCCACCAAAGCCTGAAACTTGCAGAGTTTCCATTGGAGCAGAGGGGTGGGCCAGAACGCAAAACACCTGTGGTCGTGCCAACAGATCAGGAAGGCGTCTCCCAGAAAACTCCAACCCCGTCCTGCCAATGAATCAAACTGGTGGCATATGGAATTCCGAGGGAAATGCGAAAAAATCCAGGTCTGCAAACCCCCAATGCTGAAACAGGGGCAACAAGGAGTCAGTGTGCAACTCCCACTCGTAGGTGTTGAACCCCAAGCGGCTCAGCTGGGGCGCTTCTGCATTGCTGTCCCCTGGGAGGTGAACTGCTGAAATCCAAAGTCCCTCCGTCGGGGCACACTCCCAGATCTATACCGCCACCATGCAGTGGAGGAGAGAATGGGTGCCACCCTGCCTGTTCAGGCAAAACCTCATAGTAGAATTGTCTGTCCTGAGCAGAACTGACATGTCCCTGGATGAGGGGCAAAGAAGCCTTAAGGGCCAGGCCCACTGCACTGGGATCGAGCAGATTGATAAGCAGGAGGCTTCCATCCTGGACCAAACTCAATCAATTCCATAGTCCTCCAGTGTAGGACCCCAGCCCGAAAGAGTAGTTTGTCATCACCACCAGGGTAGGCTCCGGTTGGGTGAAGGGGGCTCCCACTGCAACATTGCCATCCATCAGCGACTAGCGAAGATAGTGCAGTAGAATCAGTGGTATTGGGATCCTGTTCGACAGGGACCTTGTCTCCTGATCCCAATTGGCCGCCAGGTGGAGCTAGAGGTGCCTCATCTTGAGGCGAGCGTGCTGTACAGTAAGCATGCAGAAGCCCATCAGGCCCAGAATATGCTGGAACCACCATGCCGAGGTGGTCGTGTTGGCCAGAAAGTATCCCACCGCCTTGCAGATGGACAGAAGCCTCTCAGGCATAGTAAACACCTGCTGAATGGTAGTATTTCAACGAACCCCTAGGAAGACTAGATCCTGAGAGGGGCACAACTGATTTTCTCTGAGGGAGAACCCCAGCTGATGAAGGAGATCCGCCATTCTTTGGCAGGAGTGTATCACCCCTTCGGGTGACCCCGCCCTCGCCAGCCAGTCATCCAGATAAGGGTATAGATGATGGCCCACCACTGCGTTCATCAACTTTGTGAAGAAAAGAAGAGCCGAGTTCAGGCCGAATGGCAGCACCTTGTGATGAAATTGGTATAACAATCATGAACCGCAGATACTTCTGATGCGGTTGATAGATGGGAACATGCAGGTATGCATCCTTAAGGTCCAGGGAACACATCCAGTGCCCTGCACACAGAGACTCGGCTATGTGCATGGGAGTAATCATAAGAGAAGAACAAGTTACTTTCTTACCTGGTAACGTTCTTTCGATGGGATGGTCCGACGACGTATTCCATATCTATGACAGGTAATCACCACAGCTGTGCTGCTTCGGAAACTTTTTCTGGTGTCTGTGTCCTGCGTCGATGACGTCGATGCGCCGTCGTCGAAGACCTCCTCCGACGTCCGATGTGATAAGTAGGACGCACGACGCCCTTAGCCTCAGTTGTAGTTTCTTCCCCCAGAACGTGTGACATTAGTCTACTGCCAGTCAGACACAAAGCCTTGCGGAACGTAAGCTACAATCGCTAAAGAAATTCTGCAGCGGGGAAGGTAGGGAGAAAGCGATATGGAATACGTCGTCGGACCATCCCATCGAAAGAACGTTACCAGGTAAGAAAGTAACTTGTTCTTCGAGGAGATTGGGTCCTCCGACGTATTCCATATCTATGACAGACTCCCAAAGCAGTACCAGAGCAAGGAGGAGGGAAAGAATTTAGAATCAAAATTTAGAATTGCCAATCAAATAGAACACAGGACCGCCTTGCCAAAGGCCAGATCCTGTCCTCGGATGGAATCGAGGGAATGACTGCTAGCTCCTCTCGCTTTACTGAAGGACGAGTAATAGCAAAAGGAACCACCTCTCCATTGCTGTCCCCTAGGACGAAAAAAGGCGGAGGTTGGCGAACTGCAGCGCTCAACGACTTCGCTGCAGCTTTGGAGGTCTGCAACCTCTCAAGGCTCTCATCAGCCTTGCTGCCAAAAAGGTGTTCACCGTCAAAGGGCATGTTGAGGAGCCGGGACTTCACATCAGGCGCAAACCCCGACTTCCGCAACCACGCAAACCTGCGTATCACGGTGCTCGCCGCCATGGACCTGCTGACGCATTCAGCCATGTCCAAACCCGACTGAACTGACTCACACATGGCATCCTTACCATCCTGGACCATAGGAAGGAAACCATCCCGTTCGTCCCCTTCGGGAATATGTTCAGCCGCTAACGCAACACAGTTCCACAGAGTGTGTGTGAAACGAGACAAGGCACATATGGAGTTGGCCGCCTGAAGCGCAATACCACCTGAAGAAAACACTTTTTTCGTCAAGCCATCAAAACGTTTGTCGTCCCTATCAGGAGGGATGGTAGGGTACGACGCCTGCTTTGCCGGGGACACCTGCACCACCAAACTCTCCGGAGTGGGGTGCCTGGTCAAGTAGCAGGGGTCGCTACTGGCTGGACGGTATTTTCGCGACAAGGACCTGCCCACCGACGGGAGACTCTCCGGAGCAGTCCAAGCCGCCGCCGCCCTTCTCTGTAGAGCCATATGAAACGGCAGTACCGGGTCAGTTGGGGGACCAACATCAAGGATGTCCGTGAGATCATCCTGCACAAACTCCCCTGGGGGAGCAGACCATTCCAAGTACTCGGAGACCATAGCCATGAGGCGCCAGTACGAGGAATCGGCATGAGAGCCAGGCTCAGGCCTACAAAACTCCACCTCCGGAGAGGTGTCCAGTCCACTGGCATCATGCAGTGACTGCCTCAAATCGTCAAATTGACTATGGCCCGAGACCATCTCATCTGGAACCTGACTAGGAACCAGGCCATCAGAATCCTCATCCACCTCCGAAATATATTCCAGGTGGTGAAAAGAAGGCACCCGAGAGTGCTTGCTCTTAACCAGAGCCTTTCTAGGGGGTTCCCCCGTGCCACGGGGTACCTCCGACACCCGGGCCTCGAAAGGCGTCGAGGGCGTTGAGTGAATCGGCGCCGGCGTCGAGAGAACAGGCATCGGTGCAGAGAGGATCGGCGTCGACGTCAGATGCATCGCCGCCAGCATAGACGGCGTCGACACAGTCCTCGAAGCCGGAGCTCTGAGCGTCGATGGCTTCGACGACTTCCTCGGAGCCGGAGCCTCGAGAAAGCCTGTCGATGCCCTCGACGCCTCAGGCGTCGATGTCTTCCTCGAAGACATCACAGGTGCACACGGTCTCGAACGCGTCGAGGACCGGGACCTGGAACGGGTACGTAGAGAACGAGTCCCCTTGTCAGAACGGGACCTCTCCCGTGACTCGTGCCGACCACTCTTGCGAGCGGTGTCTCTCGACCTCTCACGGCCGACCCCACTCGGGGTCGCAGACGGCCTAGTACCCTGCGATTCGAGAATCGCCAGCATTTTCTTCCCGAAGGAAGCCCATTCCTCCGGCGTCGCACGGCTGGTTGGGTAAGCGACGTGCCGGGCAGAGTCCTCCAAAGAGGACCTGGAAGACGACCGCTGTCGGCGCTTCCGAGAATGCCTCGAAGAGGCCGAGGAGTGGCGAGACCGACTCCTAGAAGGAGACCCACGAGACTTCCGACGACGACGCGGAGAGTCACCTCTCGAATCATCCGTCGAAAGCCCTGCAGACTTCGACTTCCGGAGCTTGGACACCCAACCTACCGACAACAACTTCTTACGTTCCCGTAAGGCTTTGGATGTGAGCGACTGGCAGTTGAGTCATCCGTGTCGTGGGCCTCCCCGAGGCACCAGAGGCAGGCATCTTGCGAGTCCGTCACCGACATCTTGGACCCACACTCCCCGCACTTCTTGAAGCCCAGACGCGGGGTCGAAGACGAAGTAGAAGACATCTTCTTACGAAGGATTTTCTCACAAAAACGAACAGGTTCGAAGAACCGAGAAGAACAGAACTCCAAAGAGTCGAGGCGTAACCGAGATTCACGAAGCAACACGTTCGCGGAAAAAATGGAACAACTGAGGCTAAGGGCGTCGTGCGTCCTACTTATCACATCGGATGACGTCGGAGGAGGTCCTCGACGACGGCGCATTGACGTCATCAACGCAGGAGCCGAAAAAAGTTTCCGAAGCAGCACAGCTGTGGTGATTACCTGTCATAGATATGGAATACGTCGGAGGACCCAATCCCCTCGAAAATAACTTTTTTGTAATTGTTGCAATTACTGCCAAGTGCTCTGACCGCACCAGTGCTTTTGGAATGAGGCGCACTAACAGTGAATCTATTATGTATCGGCCTGTCTCCCTTTGGGTCAGATTGTGGACTAGACCAGCCCTTGAACCATGTAGGGAGGCACTGGTATATATTATGTCACTGGAAGGTACAAGCAGAGGGGCCACCAAGGGGTGGCCAAGAGGGGCCACAGCCACCCTAATAAAAATGCAGCCCCCCTCACCCCTCCATCTGGCCCACCTGCTGAATATGTGTCTGTTTTGGTGTGCCACCCCAAGATTTCCAGTGACCTCATCAGGCCACCCCTATGAAAAATGTCTGGGGGCGCCACTGGGTGCAAGCTGATTGAAATGGCTTACCCACATAAAAATTGTATTATTCTACCTGAAAATGGGCGAGTTGTGGAATGAGCCAGGTGTGAGAATTCTCCGTTAAGGCTGAATTTCCTAACCTAGAGAGTCCACCAGCAGCTTTGCTGGATTTTTGGGGTTTATTTTTTTCTCCTGCCAAGAGTGAGACTCTTTTACCCTCACTCTTGGGCATGATTTGAGTGTGTTTCTTTGACTTTAGATGTGTTTAATGGACTATGGGGTCTTTTACTCCATAGGGCTTCATGTGTTTTTGTGATGTGTGTTACACAGCACCCTCACTGCAGTAACGCAGGGGTGTCCTAGTGACCCCCCAGTATAGACTCCATACCCTGGGACTGACTGTCTCCCAGGGCATGTAAAGTCACCATTGACTTTACTAGTCTTAAATTCTGAACAGAATCAGTACAAACCATCATATTGTGGACGTACTGGCTGGGGCAATTCGATTCCCCCGGGGTCTGTTAGTCGAGGGGGCACTTCTCCGTCCCCCCTGATCGAGTTTTGGCTGGTGGCAGTGGATACTACTTTTTATATTCAACCGCGAATATTTCACTATGGGATTTTCCCATTTTTCGAGGCTACTATTTTATTTATTTAATTAATTATGATAGCCTCGAACATACCGCCGGTTTATTTAATTATTATTAATTCTCCAGTTGGTATTTTTTGCAAAAACTCGGTTCTAAAATGGCGTTTGTGTTCTCTTCTGTGACTCCAACCCAAGTCGAGCCCTTTGTTCCACTTTTTGGCAGGCTTCTCCACAGAAGTCCTCCAAAGTGGTGCCACTCTGTCTGGGGTACTTAGGAGGGGTGGAGGGGGATTTAGGCACCCTGGACTGAATTGCCTAGGCAACTCAAGTCGCACTCCGTCCTGATTGGCCCAAGTGGTGAGCCGGCCTATTGTGTATACTTTGCATACTGCCTAACTCTTCTTGAGAGAAGTCTGACTGCTCAGCCACAGCTACCAGGTAAATCTGGGTGGTACAGACTGCTACCAAGTGGGTTTACTGCTAACACCTGTAGTCCTAAATCTTTTGCAGTGTTCCCAAAGGGAACTGCACAGGTTTCTGCCTAACGCCAGGCCGCCTCTAATCTCAGCTGGAATCAAACAAAGCCTCTAATAACACAGAGCTACGGAAACGCTCCTTCTTGAGTCTCCAAAGTTAAGGTTGGGGGCTGCTTATTTAGCTCAGACACACACAAATGGTTTTAAATCCTATTTGGATCAGATCAGGCCTGCCATTGCAAGATCACTATATTTGAGGGTAAGATTAGGTATATTGCCTATCACTGCCTTTACTGCCAAATGGAATGGCCTTGCTTTTGCCAGATGCCCCCTGTGTGGTGCCCCTGAGGAGTCAATATCACATTTTATGTTATTTTGTAAACCATTCCAGCGGCTAAGGTTTGAATACCTGAGACCCGTCCTGTTCATGGCCCAGCGTCGTGGAATATCTGGTCCAATCAATTACCCCCCCCACACCCCCCCACCCATAGTGGGTGCTGTGGCCTGGTTTTTGCATACAGCATGGACCTTGAGGAGAACAAGGGTAGCACTTCAACCAGGCAACAGGGTGCAAGTATAGCCATCTTGCTGCCTCAGTAATCCCTTTGGGACAGTTAATTAATTTCCATCTTGCCACGTTATTTGGCTGCCCTCGGCCACCTCCTCTCCTTCTGTCATCTCTGATTGCCTAACTGCCATTCAAGGTTGGTGTGCCGCCAACGATGTTTGTCTAAATGCCAACAAGACTGATATCCTCCTCATCGGTACACCTTCGCCATCCTTTCGCCTCACTCTCTGGCTGGCGTCCCTTGGAGAGGCTAAAAACCTTGGGTTCATCTTTGACTCCACACTTTTCTTCTCCGCCCACATCTCTGACGTCTCTAAAAAGTCAAACTTCCTACTGCACCTCCTCAGAGGTACTCTGCCTTTCCTCTCATTCCCTCAGAAGCTTACGGTCTCCCAAGCTCTGGTTCTCTCTAGGTTGGACTACTGCAACAGCCTCTTTCTAAATCTACCTGCCTCCACTCTCCGCAATTTACAACTAATCCAGAACAGGACTGCAAGACTTGTCCTTGGCCTCAAGCCCTGGGATCGTATCTCTCCAGCTCTGAAATCCCTTCATTGGCTCCCAGTGGATGCAAGGATTACATTTAATACCCTCTGCATTGTCCACAAGGCTTTTTGGGACCTAGGTCCAAAATACCTTCAATTACCCTCCGTAAATACATCCCCTCTCCAGTTCTTCACTCCTCTTTAAGGACCTTTAAGTCCCTCAGGGTCAGTTATTTTTCAAAGAAACAAGATGGGGGAAGATCTTGGTCTTCGGCTGGGGACCTGAGAAGAGCCATCTCCAGTTCTGGAAGCACCTCAAGACCTTCTTCTTTGCTTCTGCCTTTGCCCTCCCTTCTCCCCTGCTGATCTGTTTCACTCTCGGCACTGTGCACCCGGCCACCCTCTGTCCTCCGGGCCCAGGTACCTGCTCACCCTGCCACCCTCCTGCACTGCCTTCGGGCCACCCCTTGCACTGGGATCTGTATCTGTACCCATACAGTCCCCCACCCCCTTTTCTTCTGCACTTATCTGACATACCTTGTCTGCTAAAACCAGCACTTTCCACTTTCTGGCTGCACTACTACTGCTTATTGCCTCCATTTTATTAATTATTGTATTTATTACTTATCTGTTTTCTCCTCCACACATTCCACTTCAACCTCCTTCCATACCCTTTTCCCTTTTCCATGCACTTACGCATTCTCAAAATCAATAGGGCCTAGTAAGATTGTTGTTTTTGTTCTCCTGTCACGACCCTCGCCCAAAACCCCCTCTGGCAAACCCATTGGCCAGGTGGAGTCAGGACTCGGGCCTCTAGAGCCTGGCATCCTCTTCAAAAGCCCTCATGGGGCCAGTCCTGGCACCTATGGCGCCAGGCTCATACACCATGAAAAAACAATGTGCTTGGGAACTACTTTATTGTATTGTCAGCCAACATGGAGGCATCCACATAGCTTGGTTCCTAAGAACCAAGCTATGCGGTCTAGTGTTTTGGGTGTGGTAGCTAGGGACTACTTTACCTGGACTATTTTGTTGGGGCTACTTAAACCACACCCGAGCAAGACAACACGCTTCGCGTTACTTTGCACCTTGCAACTTGACGCTCACCGTGTCCAGCTATTCCCTCGAACCTCGGAGAAGCAGAACCTGCAAGGAGACAAAAGGAACATCATTAGCAGCAGCATCTTACCTGCAGTCTTCATCTTTAAACACTCGCAGCTACTGAGAAAAGCTACTCAAATCTGCAAGCCTCCCGGACAGAACGACCTGAAAGAGGAAGATAGAGGCAACATTAAAGAAAGCAGTAGAGACATTTACAAATTACGAACTGCTCAAAAGGCTTACCTGGCTGGTCGCTTCTCGGCTGACACCATTCCGGACATTCCACTCGCGCTGAAGAACACTGTAACCTACAAGGAAGGAAAACACAGGTTAGCAAAGGCAAGACTTCGCAGCACTGCGCATAGCGCTTACTTACCGCATCATAGCGCTCTTAATGCACCATCATTTACCAGCAGGGCTCAACCAAGCCAGTTTGCCCCGCTGAAGCTCCGCATACCTAAGCGAGAAAAAAAGAGACATTTTAAACAAAGAAAGGCATGCAGGATAGCAACAAAACTAAAGAACAGCAAATTGACCTACCTGAACAATATCAAACGGGCCGGGGTCAGTGAAGTAACTATACCGCACTCGCCCATGAAAGACAACGCGCCCCTGCAAAGAAGGCAGGACGGAGAGCACGCCTAATTCTACCACAAGGTGAGGAGAGGGCGCCAGAGGGACTGAAATCATACGGGGGTGGAGGGAGGATACTTACCCCAGTCGGTCAGTCTTGAACACAGTCCTCCTGTAATTTTAGGCAGAACCTTCCCCGCAGACCACATCAGGGCAAAGCTGAGAAGCATACCAGCGAGTAACCCGGCTGGGTGGCGTCCCTGTGGATACCAGGTGAGCGTAACATCTCCTCCGTTCCCCTCCATTGCCTTGTCGCGCTCTGAAACATTTGTGTACGAGCGCGATATAAATAAAACATCAATTCAATTATTTGTGGCTATATGGCGAATCTTTGGAACATGTTTTTCTAGCAGTCATGTATTAGTTTTGTTTTTTATATCTTTTACCCGTGTTATTGACTGTGTATTTGCGATAACTGATTGTGTGTTTTTAATGTATTTTATAAAAAGTAACCTGATGATTTAATGTCGAATAAAGGTTTAAAGACTGATTGATATTGTAATCATCTTGAAGCGTTCCAGTGGTGATGACAGATTTAGAAATGACAGGTCCAGGACTACCCTCAGGCCAGCCTGGTTGTTCTTGGGTACCGCAAAAATCCTGGAATAGTAACCAGAGCCCCTGTAACCAGAGGAACCAGTTCTATTGCCTGCATCTCCAAGAGCTAAAGGACCTGTTGTAAAAGAGCCGGGGACCCGATCTGACGAAGAGGAAGAGAGGATGGTGGAGGCAAAGGAAGAGGAAGACTGAAACCTATGCAGACTACGGATAGGAGTCAGGGGTTGCCGAAAAGACGCTTCCAGATGTCCTGGAACAGAGCCAAAGGTCCCCTGGCCCCAGTCGAACTATATTCCCGACTTTGACCTCACTGATTCTTGGCGTCTGATGCGAGGGCAGAGGAGGGGGAGCGGAGAAACCTGTGCAACGTCCTCTGCTGCTTCCTCCTATTGCTGCTTGGTGACCTGTCAGGCCGCTGTGTACCATGGTCCTGGAACCCCTTGAAGCCATAGAAAGCACAGAGCTTGAACTCAGTCCTGCCCTGGTACTGAGGGAAGGATTTCTGGCCTAGTTTTGTCAGGATGGCCAAGGACTTGGCTTGAGTGGAGGTTTTCTTTGTCAACTCATCGGTCGACCAATGAAAAAAGCAAGGAGTAAATGCTCCCCGTCTGTCAGTCGAAACCTGCTGTCCAACTTCTTGTTCTTCTGGGCGTTGGTCCTGGGTTTCTCCCATACTCATTGCGCCACTTGCAGGACATCCTTCTAGAAGGGGATGTCAAACCGGATCGTGGCATTTCCCCAAGACCTCTGCTACCATACCTGACACCTGGTGGGCTTCTTCGGGAAGAGTGACCCCAAGAACTCTGCCAAGCCCTGAAGAGTCATGAAAGGCCTTAACGGAAGCCGAGGGCTCATTGTCTTGGGCGTCATCTTTGTCGTCATCACCCCCCTGCCCCCACTTTTTCACAGACCGTGTGGAATCCAGGCCCTGGGACACAGGTGCCGGTGGGATCCCCCACCCCCCCCAAGTCCGGAGCCGCAGACAGGTCAAACGGCTGTTGAGCGGGAAGCGTTGGTGGTACAGGAGGTGGTGGAGGGTTCAGAATGACTGGTAGGGCCTGAGCTGGGAAGGACCGGCACCGGAACTGCGAATGCAGGAGGAATGGGAGGAGTACCCAGAGGAGTGGGCCAGGGGGAGCCACCCGCAGGATGACCTTCACAATGTCCTTCACAATGAACCCTTCATCTGAGGGGGGCGCATGAGTAAGAGGAAGGGCTTGAAGAAGTGGTCCACACAAGCCGACTGGTCCCTAGGGGTGCCACACTCCATGGCGCTGGGCCTCCGCTGCTGATCAAAAACGCTGAGGTGCCTAGTGCGAGTAGCCGTATGGCTGTGATGGGTAGATGTATCCCTGAGGGAACACAAAGCCTCCCCCATAGGATTCGCTGCTGCTTCCAGAGGGAAGAAGGCTGGGATCATCCTGCAAAGCCAATTCGATGAGCGAAAGCACTGGCAGACCCTGAGCTGGATCCATAATGGCCGCCTGCCTAGCAGACTTTGCCACGTTTCACTCCGGTAGTTGTAACACCCCGACTCACAACCTCAGAGCGAGCTCTGGTAGGCTGGAATTCCTCAGCACCTGTGCCGTTAGCCATGGTGGATCTGGTGGGCAGTCATAATTTCGAAAAAAAAATGTCGCCAAAAAAATGTCGGAAAAAAAAGTCGACTTTTGTTTTTTTAAATTATATATTTATTTTAGGGGTTCGGGAGTTAAAAAAAGGGAAAAATGTAAAAATAAATTAAAAAAGGGGGTTGGGGGAACCCCCCCATTTAAAAAAAAAATGCATTGAAAAAAAAAGTCCTCGAAATTTTGACTTTCGACATTTTTGTTGTCGAAATTATCACTATAAACCGGTGGATCTAGCCGAGGACAGGCACTTCGAGGCGACACTCGATGATCCCTTACCCCCTGGGGTGGAAGATGACGAACTTGATCGTCCCTTCGAGGACAGCCCAGAGGGCCCATGAGCCCCTCAGCTTGGGAGCCGCTAGGCTGGACGGCCTCAGGTCTGCCCCTGGAGCGCCCGAAGAACTCCTGGGCCCCTCTGCTTTGGATCTGATAGACTTAGAGGCCTTGGGCCTGCCAGAACCAGAATCCAAGGAACCCCGATCCGTGGGAACCCCAGGGAAGGAGTCGCTGCGCAGTGGAGCTGTACTGAACAGAGGGCCTACCTTGTCTTGATGAGAGGTCCTGGAGACAAACTGATTAAGGTGGGCAGGAGGAGAATTGCAGATCTTCCTCCACTGCAACAACTGATTCTTCAATGCCCTGTGGCTGAGAGCGCTGCAGGTCGAATATGAGTCCCAGCAGTGGTTGGGCCCCAAACACTCAAGACCGAGTGCATAGGGGTCCAAGGTCGGGAACGAGCGGTCACATGAGGTAACATCTCGTGAATCCTCCTGTGGCAGACATGCGCCGGGTGAGGCGAGGCACTGAAGGGAAGAGATAAGAATTGAAAAAAAAAAACTGAGCAAGCGGAAAGCTAAAAAATTCTCTGCACTGGCTGCCAGGTCCGACACCGTCCATGCAGAAGAATAGGACTGAGTTGAGGCGGCCGAGGGCAGGGCCTCGGCGGGGCAATACCACGCCCGAGGCAGCGCCTGCGCGAGCTATACTTAATTTAAAGGGGAAGCTCAATTTTTCGCTGTCAAAGGTTACGGTACCTTGACGCCGACAAGGATGGAGGAAAGGGGACGAGACTTATGAGTCTGAGACCCCAGTGGCCTTGTGAGCATGGATTGGAGGGACATCCCCTCCTATACTCCACCTACCGCTATCGCCTTGACATTTGATGAGGCCAGGGTGGCGCAATGCAAGCTATGCTGGACACGTGGCCATACAACTTGTGGGCTTCTGCGTGCCCATATTACGTCTCACTTTTTTACGCACGATTACCATATTCAATTACCTCTAGCCACACCTCCTCCAAAGGAATTTAAACCTAGGCTTGACTACACCACTGTGGCCTGCATACATTCAATCCTACCAGTGGCCTTACGTAAAGAACCTTTGAGGATATTGTCAATCTCATAATATGTAGCTAGTTGGCACAATGTCCCCCAACTTTCCAAGCATTCGCCGTGGCCAGATTGTATAAGTTAATGTATTAATTTTGTGTCAATAGCCTAAATTGGCTAATGCTCCTCACCACTCACATGCCTAGAAGCAACAGTTATGATTTTTTTCTGGAGGTCCTCCAACTAAAAACCGTATATTCTCTGCTAGGGGTCTCCATCTGTAACCTTGCTTTTCTGTGCTTGCAGACTAGCAAAAGTCACAATATCAAGTTGGGGCAGCTTGAAGGTGGGAATGGATCTTAGTCAGCACTAGCATATTGCATTCAGCTTCTTACTCAGGTCATCTAGGGATTTTCAACATTGTGGATGAATGCTTCCACTGTACAGTGGTCTGGTTGCTTTCGATAGTTGGGTTTAATCATTCTGGGAAAGGCTTCCCATATTGGACACTTTGCCATTTGGATGTTTTGGGTCAGCTTGAATGGTGGTCTGCTCTTAAAATTTTACAAAGAAGAAACAGTTACCTTAGTGACTACTGTACTCATAAATCCATAGTTCCCTTTCCTCCATACTGATGGGTCAGTCCTAGGGTGACAGGACCAGAGCCTATCGCACTGCAAAAAAAGAACCCCACCGCCCCTAAATTTGTCACAAGATCGGGCGTGCCTGGGCACACTCTCTCACACTGACTCTTTCCAATAGATTCGCCCGTCAGTCCTGGACAGCGCGTCAGTGACTAATATCTATTTGATTTACAGACAATGGAGGGTGGGTCGTATGAAGGAAATTATAAGTTACTCACCATATTGACTAACATACTCTTAGTCCTTAGTTCCCTTTCCTCCATACTGGATGGTTGTCCCTTCAAAGGGAGGGGAGACAGAACCTTTTTCACCAGAAAAAACCTTCTTCCCCTTCAAATTTAGAGGCGCGCGGGGTGCAGCCCATGGAGCATGCGCTGCCCTGACTCTGCCCTCCGGCGCCACATCTCAGTCCCCATTGACGCGTCGACAATAGATTTAACATTGCCTAATGACACCAGTATTATTAGGGGGGAGTTGGTGGGACGTATGGAGGAAAGGGGACTAAGGACTGAGTATGTTAGTCACTACAGTGAGTAACTTCTAATTACTCTTACGTCCCGTCCCCTTTCCTCCATACTGCATGGGCATTTACAACTGAATGTAGCCCCAGGGTGGAGAGGAGACTCTCCTTAAGCAAATAGGTTCCTGAGAACCGCCTGTCTGAAAGTCGCATCAGATCTAGAGCCGGCATCCAAACCGTAATGCTTGCAGAAAACCGAGGGAGTGGCCCAAGTGGCCGCCCTGCTTATGACTTGCCATGGGACATGGCGCTGGAATGCGATGGCCGTTGCCTTGGCCTGGACTGCATGGGCGTGCATGGTGGCCAGGAGCGGCTTGTGCTGGCCTTCGTACGCCTCTTTGATGGCAGAGACCATCCAGCAGGATATAAAAGCCTTGGAGGCCTGATAGCCTGGGCTTGAGCCTCCAAAAGTGACGAACCGGGCACCTGATTTGCGGAAGCCCTTGGTCCTGTCCAAGGAAAATTGCAGCACTCTTTGTGCTTCGTCCTTCGGATCGACAAAAAATGTAGGAAGGACTATTTCCTCGTTCAAGTGGAAAGCAGACGGCACCTTGGGCAGAAATGCTGGGTGTGTCCGCAGGACTATTTTGTCCTTGTGAAAAGTAGTATATGGTTCCGAGGCGACCAGAGCCTGGATTTCGCTGACTCTACGAGCCGAGGTGAGTCCGACTAGTAAGGCTGTCTTGATGGTGACTGTTAGGCACAATCCTGTGCAGTGCCCCTAGGGACCACTACACACAATTAAGACTACAAGTGGTAATAAAAGTTCACCTTTGGTACAAGCCTGTACTACACTGTTAAAGTGGTAGCAGTAGCGGAGCAGCCAGACTTATCTCAAGAGTAAATGAGCAGTAGTAGAGATTACACAAAGGACCACAATTACTGTGATTCAAGCAAACACTGACTAAAGGTTTCAGGTATAAAATTTAAGTACATTTATTTTAAACCATCTGTTCACAAAACACTTCACTTCTATAAATTCGAAACCACACGTAAAATACACTACACACAACCAATTACACTTGTTCCAGCAAATTCAAAGTACATTAGGATTTGACAGACCAGTGTTGCGATACTAACGCGTACCCGCAGATAGAAATACTCACAAAGTTAAAACACACTTTGTACTTTAGCATTTCAAACAAGGGAAAAGTGGATAAAATCACAAGCAATACTTTTGTCAAGGCAAGGGAATCAGAGGACTCGTTCAAAGATATAGATTAAAGTCAATAGGCCTGCGCCAGTGTCAATGGAGTAGATGCTCAGTTGCTGAGGATCACACGTTGAACAGTTCGAGATTCCAGATGCCAAGAGTACTTAGATATTGTCAGATGGAAGGAAAAGTTATAAGAGGGAAGGAAGAAAGGACAAATCTTCGTGGAGGAAAAGGGTTCACCCCGATTCCGGATGGTCAGACGGAAAGAAAGACCAAATGTGCACAGTACCTTATTCTGTTGCAGAAAAGCTGGTGCCACGGCAGTTGTTCCTGGTAGTTCCTGCAGACTCACGGTTCCTGCGGCTTCAGTCGTGGGGACAAGAAGGATGACATCTGGAGCGACTGCACTACCCAGGGATGAGGCCAGCAGCAGCGAAAAAGACGATGAATAAAAGGTGCGCTCCTTTAAATCAGGAAAGGGCTCTTCTGATGGCTATCCGTCCGGACCACTTCAGCACAGCAGTGATTTCGACCCAGGAGAGGATTCTCTGACTGAAGAAAAGACGAGCTGGTTGATCCCACCAGGCTCAAGGGAAGAAGACTCCGGACTGGATCTTCTCTTGTCGTTGAAGGGTAGATAGCTCAGGACTGCGGCAGGGCTTCACGGGGACTCGGGGCTGTACCAGCAGTCTTCTTCTCCGCTTCTCTTCGTTTCTTTACAGTTCCAGTGGTGACTGCCTTCTAGCTCAAGAGTCCTGCCTTTTATGCCAAAATCCCCTATTCACACAGCCTTGCTGTCAATCACTCAGCAGGGGGGTTGGTTGTCCAGCCCGGACAACCACCTCAGCCAATCAACACAAAGTGTGACTTGGGTCTGCAAGGAGACCCTGTGTAGGGGGTGACTGCACCCCTCCCTCACATTCAGCCCACCTAGACAACCAGACGCCAAAGGAGGGCTTCTGGTCAGAAGCTCGCCAAAGGTCGGCGAACAAAGGAGGCAAACCTGGTTTGCCGCGCAAAGCAAGACCCAAGAAGGATGTTAACAAAAAGAAAAGGCGATTAAACCCAACCGGAGGCGAAATAAAAAGTATTTGGGCTAGCAGGTTTAAAGTTCGAGGCTACTAAAATAGCCTAAAGCGTTACCAAATTATGTAATATAATCGCGGTAGGAAAATTAGGGTAGGTACGACTGCCACCAGCCAAGTCTTAATGTTAAGGGAGCGAAACCATGCTCCAATAGGCACAGATAAAAAGGGCTAAGAATTAACCCTTTCCAATACTCCATATAAGATGGGGGTACTGGATCTGTGGTTAAAGTGACTATGTAAAGTTAATGGCAACTTTACCCTTTTCTGGGGGACAGTAGTCAGCCACAGAAAATGGAGTCGGTGGGAAGTCTAAAAGACAACCCTGTGTCACTGCACTGAAGGTGCTGGGTAACACACAAAAGTGTGGGGCTACTGAAGTGGTGTACTCCAGAGTCCACAATCACAAAAACAGTTGAAATACACATGGCAAAACACAGGTAAGAGTAGGGGGAAAAGCTCACACTCTTAACAAGTGGTACAAATAAACTCCAGAAATCCAGCAAAGCTGCTGAGGGATTCACTAGGTAAGGGAAATTAGCCATAGAATAAGAATGTTCTTTAACGGTGACCAGCCTGAAGTCCGCGGACACCATTGGCTCAAACGGTTTGTGCGCCAGGGAGCCCAAGACTATGTTGAAGTGCCTCTTGACGGGCGGGTAGAGCCTCGCGAGCCCTGTCAAATGTTTGACGATGGGAAGAAGATTCCCTTCCTCAGAGTTCCTGTAAGCTCCGATGGCTGCGAGGTATGTACGGCAAGTGTCAAACTGCACGCCAGAGTGGGTGAGGTGCGACGAGAAGGAGAGCACGTCGTCCAAAGTACATGCCAGGGGATCGATTTCTTTGGAGTCTGCCCAGTGGCAGAATCTGGTCCATTTGCTTTTATACTGGGCCCTGGTAGCCTTGCTCCTTGCGCCCTGTATGATTCCCAGATTAGTCTGTAAGAGGCTGAGGTGCTGCACTGTTACCTGCTCAGGGACCACGCTGTGAGGGCTAGTTTCTTTGGCGCAGGGTGGATGACCCTGCCCCCTTGCTGCGCCAGAACATGTGCTGGGCCCGTCGGGAGGTGAATCAGGGGCATCTCTGAGAGGCTGAGCAGCTCCGAAAACCATTGTTTGGCCAGCCACCATGGAGCTATTAGAATGATATTGAGTTGGTGAGACTCCACTGAAGCCGAAATGCGTTGCCCAAGGAGCCGGGGCCCTGTCCCTGCCAGGAGGCTAACTGAGGGCACTTCTTGTGCCAGGTGGCAAAGAGTTCCACCTGGGGATGATCCCATCTGTTGAAGATCTCCTGACTAACAAGGTTGTTTAGCTTCCACTCGTAATTGTCCGCTCCCATCCTGCTGAGCCTGTCCGGCTCCAGGTTGGATTCCCCCGGAAGGTGGACTGCCGTGAGGTAGATGTTTTCTAGGGCCCACTCCCAAATGCCTGATTGCCAGTCTGCACAGAAGAGGGGATCTGGTGCCTCCCTGCTTGTTGACATAGTGCATGGTGGTCGAGTTGTCTGTCTGGATGAGGACAACCTTGACCCTGAGAAGTGGTAGGAATGCCCTGAGCACTAGCCAGATGCCGTTCAGCTCTAGCCAATTGATGTGGTATTCCTGCTCCAGTCGAGTCCAGGTGCCGTGGACCAAGAGATCGTCCAGGGTGGCTGCCCAACCCTCGAGCGAGGAATCCGTAGTGACGGTGGCCTGCGGAGTGGGCGGTCGGAAGGGCTTGCCTGTCTGTAGGTTGCAGTCCCTGGACCATCATGTTAGAACCGGTTGGAGGGATGGACGAACGTTGATCATCTCGGATTGAGAGCCCCGCTCTTGGTTCCATGAGGCCGCGAAGTGCAGCTGAATTCTCCTCATCCTCAATCTCGTGTGCGGGACGGCTAATGGGACTGCCACCAATAGACCCAGGAGATGTTGGTACCACCATGTCAAGGTCACCTCTCTGCTGAGGAAGTGGATGGTGGCCCTCCTGATGGCCAAGATCTTGTCCTCCGACGGAAATAACGTCTCGGAGCACGTGTCCCAGATGAGGTCCAAGAATGTCAGTCTGCTTGGGCTGCAGCTGTGACTTCTTGAGATTGAGCGAGAATCCCAGATTGTGCAGTATGTTCATAAGGGCATCGGAAGAGTGGTGAACCGCTTTCGGAGATGTAGCCCAAACTAGCCGGTCGTCGAGGTATGGGTAGAGGTGGAGGCCCTGCGACCCGAGGAGGCCTGCCACCGTATTCATGAGCCTGGTAAATACCCTGGGGGCCGAGTTGAGGCCAAAAGGAAGGACCTTGTATTGAAAATGGTAGCCCATGATCCTGAACCGTAGGAAAGAACGATGGGGCTGCCAAATCGGGACGTGTAGGTAAGCATCCTTCAGATCCAGGGAGCATATCCAGTCTCCCTTGCACAATGTTTCCGCTATAAAAGCTGGCGTAACCATCTTGAATTTTTGCAGGAGTAAGGAGAGGTTGAGGGTGAAAAGGTCCAGCAGAACTCTCAGGCACCCCTGGTTCTTCTTCGGAATGGCAGAAATCCAGGAGTAAAAGCCCAAGCCTCGCTGGGAGGCTGGGACTTCCTCCAATGCCTGGCTCTCTACGAGCGACCAGATCGCCGCCAAAAGAGTTGCTGTCCCAACCTGTTGGAGTGAAGGGGAGGAGGGAGGAGAGGCTGGAATAGGGAGGCGGTACTCCGTGGATACTGCGGAGAGGATCCAGGGTGTCAGGGTGCAGGGTTTTATCAGGGGTGGTCAGGGCTCTGGGAAGGGCCCCAGGCGCAGGACAACAGAACCCAAAGCAAAACAGACCCAAAGGAAAAGCCTCCAGCCTTATCGGAGGCTCCTCTGTCTCTTTTGCAGGAAGAAAGGCCTACGGACCACAACTCCCAGCAGCCTCCGGGCTGGGAACTACTTTTTCACTCACAGGTTGGGAGGGGCGCGCGCATGCACGCAGGACAAAGCACGGGGCTTGTGCTTAAGCACCCGATCAGAACGGATGCATCTTCCGGAGCTCCAGCTGATGGGGATCACGCGAGGGTCACGCCCCAAGGAACAAGCATTCCGGCCCCTCGCCCATGCCAGATAAGTACAGCAAAACCCCAGCGATCGAACCCACGCTGGATTTAGATGCGCAGCAGCAGGGAGAAAGCGCGGAAGCAAGGGGAAAGCATTGGGGTTCCCAATCCTCAGAGGGGCACGCGCAGTGGGCACAGCCCAGCCACATCACGTCCCCTGCTGAGGGCAAAGCTAAGTGCCTAACCGCGTTTCGCTGCATTTAAATCAACAGCGATTTCGGCCTGCATGCTGTATTAAGACTAATGCGCGCAGCGCCTTGTTTACAAACATACTTTCAGACACGTGCAGCAAACTTTGGCAGCACGTAGCGCTTTTAGATTTTAAGCCACGTGCGGGGAACTTGGGCCACAGGTTCTGAATCTCGTACTATAGCTGTGTGCGGCGGGCATCGCTGCACAACTTCTGTTTGGCATTACTAGGCTGCACAAGCAGATTAACGTTTAACATGCATGTGCCTGCACTAACCAAACCCAGGGGTGGAGTGCCACAATGTTGCATGTCCGTTTACTTGTATTGTACCTATGTGAGGTAACACAGGTCACTAATGCTAAACTCTCTTGCAGCATTTGAACTGCTCCGAGCTCCGGACCTGAGAGTGCGCAGGCAGGAGGCAAGCACTCACCCCCAGAGATAAGTGCCTCTTTTGTATCAAAAGTTGCTGTAAAACACTGTGTATGTTTGGGGGCAATAGTGTTGTTGTACTGTTGTTTTCCCATTTGTTCCCTTGCCTGTCCACTTGCCCTTTCCCAACCCTCTTTCCGGTTACCCTCTGTTCAAGGCCTATCCAACCAACAAGATCCTAACCCTCTTTCCCTGCTGGGGTCTCGGAGGCCTGCGTAAGCACTGTCTTGTAGGCGCCCAGAACGTGGTGGGGGTAGTTTGCTCGTGCCACTCCTGCGCCTGGAATCCGGAGCTGTGACACAGGGGTCCGCGAAATTCTGGTGCCAGAAATGTGCATGGAGAGCAAGCCTGCCTCCCACTGGAGACACGTGAACCCGAAGGGGCGTGTCATGCCTTCTTTCCCTCAGAGGCTGTCGCGGAGGATGCAGACTGGAAAAAGCCCTTACTCCCCCCCCCTCCCTTTTTGTTGCTTGCACCGGTCCTGAGACGGCGAGCGCTCCGGCTGCCTAGATCTCCGTTCCTAGAAGCCGCAGAACCCTCCGTACGTACGACCCCTGTCAGAGCGCTGCTGAGATTGGGTGTACGATTTGGGCATGGTCTTTGTCAGGATGGATCAAGACTTGGCCGTTTATGAGCAGTTTTTCTTTTTGTCCAGCTCTTCGTGGAGGAGCCCCCACCCCACCCACCCCCTCGAACGGGTGATCTAATTTGTGTTCCTGGACGTCCGGGTTGAATTTTGTTGCCCGGAGCCAGTCCGTCCTCATGTCTGTGGCGATACAGATGGCACGGCCAGAGGTGTCAATATGGGCCACGGTAGATTCCATGAGGGCATGCGCCACCAGCTTGACCTCGGCCAGCCCCGCCTTAAAGCGTGATTGGCTCGGAGTAGGGAGTTCCGGGAGGAAGTCCACAATTTTCCACCACAACCTTTGGTTGGCGGCAGCCAGCTTGGCATCAGCGTTGGAATAGAGCTTCTTCCTGTACGCCTCCAAGATCTTCTCCTTGCCAAGCAGCACTGCAGAGGAGCCAGAGGACGACTGAGGCTTGGAGTATAGTGATGCTGCAGCGATCAACGAGGAGTGTGGCTGAGAATGGGCCGAGAGCAAGAGTGTATCTCGCACCATCTGCCTGTACTTGGCGTCCAGCGTCGACTGACCAGCGGGGCCAAGTGAGGCTTGAGCCAACCCTTCTTGGCCAGGGAGACTACAACGGTTTGCAGTGGAATCCCCGTTTTGGCAGAGGGGGGGCATCGCGGGAGGACTTCAGCCAGAACCCCCTGTGCTGGCTGCTCAACCTCGGGTTGGGGTAGGCCCAGATACTCAGCCAGCCCTGCAAGACGTTCGTGGAAGGCCCTGGCCGAGGATGGCGTATCCAGATCCTCCTCCGTATCCTGTGGATCTGGACGATCCTGTGGAGGAGGAGGAGTTGGCGCCGGAAGCTGCGTTACAGGGACCACGGCCAGAGGCTGAGGCGGCGGAGGCTGGTACAGAGTCACCTGAGGCATCGGCAGGGGAGCCGGAGGCAGCAGCTGCACCAGGGTCTGGGGCGCCGGCGGAGGCGCTTGCAGTACCGCTAGCATGCAGGGAGGACTTCCCTGATGGCGTCCTTGAGGATAGCCCCCACCCGAGGTGACTTCATGAGGCAGAAGAACCTCTCGAAGAACCCCTCTTCACTGGCCGAAGAGGTGGCTGGGGGTGCTGACGGGGTATCTGGGAGCTTCTGGAGGCACTGAGTACCCTGCCCATATGGACGCAGTGGGAAGCTGCCCTGTGTGAATGAGGGATAGGCTGTAGGCCACGTACCTGGTTGAGGCCAGTCCCACCTTGACACTCGTTCTTCACCGAATTCCTGGAATGGCACCGGATGGGTGCCTCCGTCTGGCGCGGCGGCCATCATGTTGAGCTGCCTGCCACATGCATACAACGTGTTGCTCGGCCCGCTGGGCCCAGCCTCCTCCAAGACTCTTGCGTGTGGATCACAAGGCCTACCCTGCTCCTCGAGCCTAGGCTGCGTTTAGGCACCCCCTCTGACGTATTGCCGGTACTAGGGCGGAACCCCTCGGATGACAATCCGGTACAAGAACCTTTCCAGTCCCTCAACACTACCACCGGGAGGTTCCAAGGATCCCTCGGCCGGTAGCTGCAGCAGCCTTGGTGCACGTTCTGGTATAAGGACCTGACCGGTCCCTCCCGCGCGGGAGAGACCCTGGGAAGGAGTCTCTTTTTCGGGGTGTGATGGAGAATATCGACCCTATTTTGGGCTTGGCTCGATGTTTCACGAAGTTCTTGAAGTCCTCTGGAGGCGACTTCTGGAAGAGCTCCCTCCACCTGGCTAGTCTGTTCTTCAGCGCTTTTGAGGACAGCGAGCCTTACATTGTGCAAGATTGCCAACCGTGGTCTGGGCCAAGGCAACCTAGGCAGAGGGCATGGGGGTCTGAAGTTGGGAAGAGCCAGTTGCAAGATGGCCACCTGCTGAACCCGGTGGAAGTCAACATGCGCCGGGGAGGAAACGTATGCCCGAGGACCGAGTACCTGAATGATAAAAAGACAAAGAGAAGAAGTATCCGCGCATGGAATTACATGGTCGAAGCCAGACCCAGGAGCGCTGGTGAATTCGGCCCATTCCTGTCGATGCGGAAAAGGGGACTGAGGTGTGGCGCCAGAGGGCGGAGTCAGAGCAGCGCATGCTCCTTGGGCCGCACCCATCTAAATTTAAATGGGAAGAATTTTTTTTCTGGTGAAGGTTCAGTCTCCCGTCCCTTGGAAGGGACACCCATGCAGTAAAAGGGGACAGGACGTAAGAGTAAGAGGACTAAGGACTATGAGTACAGTAGTCAATATGGTGAGTACATTATAAGTTACTCACCGTAGTGACTAACGTACTCCTAGTCCATAGTCCCCTTTCCTCCATACTGTATGGGCTTCCCTCGCTAGGGACGGGAGACGGAACCTTCTTCCACCAGAAAAAAATGATCTTCTCCTTTAAATTTAGATGCACGTGGCCCTGGGAGCATGTGCTTCCCTGACTCTGCTCACCAGCACCACTCCTCAGTCGCCTTTGACGCGTCAACAATATTAAAATTGGCTAATGACACTAGCTTTATTAGAGAGGAGGATGGTGGGACGTATGGAGGAAAGGGGACTAGGAGTATATTAGTCACTACGGTGAGTAACATAATTACTCTTAAGTCCCGTCCCTTTCCTCCATACTGTATGGGCGATTAGAAATGAATGTAGCCCCAGGGTGGAGAGGTGACCCTCCTAGGAAAACAAGTTCCTCAAAACTGCCTGACCAAATGCTGCATCCGACCTGGAGCTGGCATCCAAGCAGTAGTGCTTGCAGAAGACCGAAGGCATAGCCCATGTAGCTGCCTTGCTAAAGACCTGCCAAGGGACATGCCTCTGAAAGGCAACCGCCGTGACCTTGGCTCTGATAGCGTGGGCAAACATATTGGCTGGAAGAGGTTTGTGCTGCCCCTCGTATGCCTGCTTGATGGCCGTAACCATCCATCTTGCAATGGAGGCCTTGGAAGCCTGATAGCCAGGCTTTGACCCACCGAAGGTGACAAACTGAGCATCTGATTAAGCTCTTAGTTCTGTCGACGTAGAATTTTAGGGCTCGCCTGACAACTAGACAGTGCAGTAGCCTCTGAGCCTCGTCCTCAGGGTCCGCGAAGAAAGTTGGTAGGACCATCTCCTCATTCAGTTGAAAAGAGGAGACCAGCCTAGGTAAAAATGCTGGTTGCGTTCTAAGTACCACCTTGTCCTTATGGAAAGTAGTATATGGCTCTGAAGCCACCAGTGCCTGGATTTCAATGATCCTGCGTGCAGAGGTAAGGCCCACCAGGAGGGCTGTCTGAATGGTGACCCAGCCTGATGTCCGCAGACACCATTGGCTCGATTGGTTTATGCGCCAGGGTGCCCAGGACCATGTTCAGTGTCCACACCGGGTGCCGGTTCTTGATAGGCAGGTAGAGCCTGGTCAAATAACCACCGGGTTGGAGGAGGAAAAAAACCACCTCCTTGGAGTTCCGGTAAGCTCCAATGGTCACCAGAAAGGTGCAGCATGTGTCAACCCTGCACCCCCGAATGAGCGAGGTGTGCTGAGAAAGATAGTACGTCGTCCAACGTGGATCGACCTCTTTCGAAGCCACCCAGTGACAAAACCTGCTCCACTAGCTTTTGTACTGGGTCCTGATAGCATCACTCCTTGCGCTCTGTATGATGTCTAGGTTCACCTGTGACAGATGCAGATGCCTTAGTGTGACCTGTTCAGGAACCATGCTGTGAGGGATAACCTCTGGGGGCCGGGGTGGATGACTGTGCCTCCCTGCTGTGATAGTACGTGAGATGGGCCCAGCAGAAGGTGCATCAAAGGCTGCTCCGACAGTCTGAGGAGTTCAGAGAACCACGGCCTTGCTGGCCACCATGGAACTATGAGGATGATCCGTAGGTGCTTGGACTCCCGTATCTTGCATACTACCCTGGGGACGAGGGGAGTGGGATGGAAGGCATACGCGTGCATGTTGTTCCACTGAATCTGCATCGTGTCGCCCAGTTAGCCCCAGCCCTGCCCCTGCCAGGACGTGAACTGGGGGCACCTCCTGTTGTGCCAGGTGGCTAAGAGATCCACCGGAGGATGGCCTCACCTGTCGAAGAGCCCCTGAAGGACCAGGTGGTCCAATTGCCACTCGTAGTTGTCTGCACCCAACCTGCTAAGCCTGAACTCCTCCAGGTAGGACCCCGGGAGGTGAATTGCTGTAAAGTGCATGCTGTTTTCCAGGGCCCACTCCAAGATGTTGACTGCTAGCGTGCATAGGGGGGCTGGGGGCCTGGTTGTTAGGCAGAATCCTGGGCAGTGCCCTTAGGGACCACTACACAAGATTAAGACTACAGGTGGTAGTACAATTTCACCTTTGGTACAAGCCTGTACTACATAGAGTGGTAGCAGTAGCGGAGCAGCCAGACTTATCTCAAGAGCAAATGAGCAGTAGTAGAGATTACACAAAGGACTACAATTACTGTGACTCAAACAAACACTGACTCGAGGTTTTTGGTTAAATAGGAAAAGTACATTTATTTTTTTAGACCATCTGTTCACAAAACACTTCACTTCTATTAAATGAAAACCACATTTCAAATACACTACACAACCAATTCCCCGTGTGCAGAACAATTCAAGGTAAGTAACCTTTGGATTTGACAGACCAGTGTTGTGAAATAAAGACATTACCGGGGGTTATTACGCGTTCACTTTTTGACAGTAATGACAGTTCGGTCTTACGAAAGAGAAGCGTACCCATCGAGAAGAAATGTTACTTTAGTCAATAGCACATGAATTAACACAAGAGAGTTGGGGACAAAAATCATAGGCAACACTTTTGTCATGGCAGATAGAATCAAGAGACACTTTCTAAAATGTAGATAAAAGTCAATAGGCGAATAGGTCAATAGGCAATGTCAAAGGGAGAGGGGTCCTGTTGTCGAGTATCACAAGGTTAGAACAGTTCACGATTCGAGATTGCCAGGAGTACTTAGATATTGTCAAAAGGGAAGCAAAAGTTATAAGACGGAAGGAAGATGAGGACAAGCCTTTGGTGAGGAGAAAAGGGGTTCACCCAAGTTTCCCGAAGTCGGACACAGTACCTTATTCGTATGAAGAAGAGCTGGTGCCATGACAGTTGTTCCTGGTAGTTCCTGCAGACTCACGGTTCCTGAAGCTTCAGTCGTGGGGACAAGGAGGCCGTCTGGAGCGATCTGCACTACCCAGGGATGAAGCCAGCAACAGCAAAAGCAACGGTGAATAAAAGGTGCACTCCTTTAAAACAGGAGAGGCTCTTCAGATGGCTATCCGGACCACTACAGCTGAGTGCAGCGATTTCAACCAATAAGAGGATGCTCTGCCTTTGGAAGGTTAGCTGGTTGATCCCACCAGGCTCAAGGGAAGAAGACTCCGGACTGGATCTTCTCTTGTCGTTGAAGGATAGATAGCTCAAGACTGCAGCAGGGCTTCACTGGGACTCGGGAGTTGCAGCAGCCGTCTTCTTATCCGCTTCTCTTCAGTTCTTTGCAGTTCCAGTGGCGACTGACTTCCAGCTCAAGAGTCCTGCCTTTTATGCCACAATCCCCCATTCACACAGCCTGGCTGTCAATCACCCAGCAGGGGGTTTGTCCGGCCCGGACAACCAACTTAGCCAATCGGGACAAAGTGCGACTTGGGTCTCCAAGGATACACTGTGCAGAGGGTGACTAAACCCCTCCCTCACATTCAGCCCACCTAGACACCCAGACGCCCAAGGAGGGCTTCTGGACAGAAGCCCGCCAAAGTTCGGCGAACAAAGGAGGCAAACCTGGTTTGCCACGGATAGTGAAACACAAGAAGGACTTTAACAAAAAGAAATGGCGATAAAACCCAACCGGAGGCGAAATAAAAATGATTATGACTTACAAATGGAAAGGCTTTCCCGACTCTGCAGGTTGCCCAATCTGTGGCCATCACCTCGAGGATTTATCCCATCTACTGTTTTTTTGTATAGGATATGCCGGCATTCGTAGAGCGACCTTGATCCCTGCCCTTAAGAAGACAGCGATACGTACGCATAGGGCAGCTCTCGTGTTTCTTTTGAGTGCCGACACGCCCTAAACAGCGTGGGCACTGCTCATGTTTTTGAAGAGAGCGATGTTCTTCAGAAAGGGTTTATTACAACTGCAAGGTAATGCTAGCTAATACATTGTATTTTATAATAGTTTTTATCAACTGGTATTTAATGTTTACTTCTCATTTTTCAACTGATGTTGCTAGTGTTCTTATGGGTTTATAATTATTTATGAAATTATATGACCAATGATTTTATTGTAGGTTATCCGTTTAGAATGTTCATGTTTCTTAATTATTTAGAAGTCTTGATGAATTGTAATTTTATTTGTGTATAACAGCGTTTGTGTCGTTTAATGGATTTTTTATTAATCCGAATAAACTTGTTTGACTTGAAAAATTATTTGGTCAAGCGGGTTTAAGTTTGAGGCTAATATAATAGCCTAAATCAGCACCACGTTTATATAGTATAATCGCGGTAGAAAAGTTAGGGTAGATACCACTGCCACCAGCCAAGTCTCAAAGAAGACACTGTGTTACTGCACTGAAGGTGCTATGTAACACAGAAAAAGTGGGGCTCATGGAGTGGTGTAGCTCCAGAGCCCAAGATCACACAAACAGTAGAAATACACATGGCATGACACATGTAAGAGTGGGAAAAAGGCTCACACTCTTACCAGGTGGAAAAAATAAACTCCAGAAATCCAGCAAAGCTGCTGAGGGACTCACTAGGTGACGGAAATTAGCCATAAATGAGAATTCTCCCTAACACTGGTGCCCTCCTGTTTGTTGATATAGTACATCCTAGTGGAACTGTACGTTTGAATGAGGACTGACTTGCCACTGATCGTCGAGAGGAAGGCTTTGAGAGCGAGCCAGATGGCCATCAACTCCAGCCAGTTGATGTGGGCCTCCTGCTCCTGACAGGACCATACTCCATGGACACTGTGGTTGTCCAGGGTAGTACCGCCAACCTTCCAGGGATGAGTTTGAGGTGATGGTGACCTGCGGAGCTGGCGGACGAAAGGGCCTGCCTCTGCGCAAGTTGCTGTCCTTGCTCCACCAGACCAGATCCTGGTGGAGATGCGGTGGGGTGCTGTTAGGGAGAATTCTCATTTCATGGCTAATTTCCCTTACCTAGTGAGTCCCTCAGCAGCTTTGCTGGATCTCTGGAGTTGTTTCTTTCTACTTGGTAAGAGTGTGAGCTTTTTCCCCACTCTTACTTGCATTTTTCTATGTGTTTTGACCTGTTTTTGTGATTGTGGGCTCTGGAGTACACCACTTCAGTAGCCCCTCTCTTTGTGTGCGTCACACAGCACCTTCTGTGCAGTGGCACAGGGTTGTCGTTCAGACTCCCCACGACTCCATTTCTGAGGCGACTATCGTCCCCCAGAAAAGGGTAAAGTTACCATTAACTTTACTTAGTCAAATGTAACCACAGATCCACTATACACCATCTTACATGTAGTGCTGGAAGGGTTAACTCTTACCTCTTTTTATCTGTACGTCCTAGAGCATTGTTTCACTCTTAACATTTAGACATGGCTGGTGGCAGTGGTATCTACCCTAAATTTCTACCGCGGTTATCTTACATAAACGTGGTAATATTGTAGGCTATTGTGTTAGCCTCAGACTTAAACCCGCTTGACCAAATCCTTTTTTGTTTGGCTCCGGTGCGGTTTATTCGCCATTTCTTTTTGTTAAAGTCCTTCTTGTGTTTTACTTTGCGCGGCAAACCAGGTTTGCCTTCTTTGTTCACTGTCTTTTGGCAGGCTTCTACCTAGAAGCCCTCCTCAGGGCGCCTGGGTGTCTAGGTGGGCTGAATGTGAGGGAGGGGTGTAGTCACCCCCTGCACAGGGTATCCTAGGAAACCCATGTCGCACTTTGACACGATTGGACAAGGTGCTTGTCTGGGCTGGACAACCCCCCTGCTGTGTGATTGACAGCCAGGCTGTGTGAATGGGGGATTTTTCCATAAAAAGCATGACTCTTGGGCTAGAAGTCTAGAGTCGCCACTGGAACTACAAGGAACCGAAGAGAAGCAGAGAAGTCTACTGCTGCAAATATCCCGTCCCGGTGAAGCCCTGCTGCAGTCCTGAGCTATCTACCCTTCGCCGACCAGAGAAGATCCAGTCCGGAGGCTTCTTCCCTTGAGCTTGGTGGGGATGACCAGCTCATCTTCTACAGCCAAAGGATCCTCTTCGTGGTCGAAATCGCTGCACACTGCTGTAATGGTCCGGATAGCCATCTAAAGAGCCTCTCCTGTTTTTAAGGAGCGCACCTTTTATTCGCCGTCGCTGCTCCAGGCTTCATCCCTGTGCGGTGCAGACCCCTCCAGACGTCGTCCTTTGTATCGAAGCTCCAGGAACCGTGTGTCTGCAGGAAACTACCAGGAACAACTGCCATGGCACCAGCTTCTTCATTGAATAAGGTACTGTGTTCTGCTCGAGGTATTTGGGTGAACCCCTTTTCTTCGCCTCCACGGCTTGCCCTTGTCTTCCCTCCTCCTTATAACTTTTGCTTCCTCTGTTGACAATATCTAAGTACTCTTGGCTACGTTGAATTGTGAACTATCCGACTGTGTGATCCTCGACAACAGGAACCCGGTTCCACTTGACACTGACTCTGGCCTATTGACTCTTGAATTTCTGTCTAAGAGTGTTCTCTGGTTCTGCCTGCCTTGACAAAAGTATTGCCTATGATTTTTGCCCCCAACTCTCTCTGGGTATCTCAGGTGCCAAGTGTGTTTTTGCCCCGGTAACATTTCTTGCTGCGGATACGCGTTTCTTTAGTAAGACCGAACTGTCATCACTGTCAAAAAGTGATCGCAAGTGTATTCCCAGTAACATCTTTTGTTTCATAACACCAGTCCGCTAAAACACAGGGTACTTACCTTGAAGTATACCGTACAAAGTGAACTGGTTAGTTGTAGTATATTTTACGTGTGGTTTTCGAATTAATAGAAGTGTCGTGTTCATAACAAATGGTTTAAAAATAAATGTACTTAATATTTTTTTTACCTGAAACCTTGAGTCAGTGTTTGCTTGAGTCACAGTAATTGTGGTCCCTTTGTGTAATTTCTGCTACTGCTCATATACCCTTGAGATAAGCCTGGCTGCTCCGCTACTGCTACCACTTTAACATGGTAGTACAGGCTTGTACCAAAGGTAAAACTTGTATTGCCACCTGTAGTCTTAATTGTGTGTAGTGGATTCTGCCTAACACCTCCCCATCTAATCGTCCATTTGCATATGGATACTACAGGTACGGCTATTTCTTGGGAAAGTGGTTTGGGTATTACCTGTTGTCTTTACACCAATTCCCGTTTTTTTTATTTGTTGTTGCAGCTACAGAGATTGCCTGGTGACCCCTTCTCCCTTTTTATGCATTGTGCCTAATTGGTTGGCCAGTAGAGTACAACGCCCATGTCTCGGCTGGCCTATTGTGAAAAAGGTTGGTAACTCACCTGGGACTAAGCCTGTGAAATGTAGATCTGGGAAACTGATGAGTCATTGAGATTCATGCTCCAAGTACAGAGGTGCAAGCACCAAAAGAGTCAGTTTCATGACAAAAATCTTAGCTCGGTGGAGGCCATAGGCTTAAAGGGTTTGCAGGTCATTGATGATAGGACAACATTCGGATCCCAAACCAGGTGAGGTCTCTTGACTGGGGGGATAGAGCCTGGTGAAACCCTTGAGGTGTCTGCGGACAACCAAGATTGATTTGTAAAAAGACATGTCCTGGTTGGTGGGATAGGCCCCATAGCTGAAAGATGAGATGAACCCACTAGCAGAACCTGGTTCACTTGCTCTTGTCGTTAGCCTTGGCAAACGCCTCCCTGCCTGCTTGTATAATTTCTATATTCATAGCAAATAACCTGAGGTGGCCTAAGGGAAGCTGCTCAGGTACCATGCCGCAAAGAAGAGAAATCAAGAAAAGAGGTGGAGTGCTCGCAACTGATGCTGATGTAGGAGATTATGCAATGCCAGAAGGGAGATTAGATGCTCCCTCGAGGCTTGCACCAGGTGAGAAAAATTTAAGTTACTCACCATAGTGACTAGAGCACTCATGGTCCTTAGTCACTTTTCCTCCAACCTTGTGGCCGTTCCCCAAAATGGGGACGGTACTGTAAACCTTTGGCAGTGAAAAATTGAGATTCCCCTCTAAATAAAGTACAGTGGGGATACCCCCCGAGACACCACCCTCAGTAACCTCATCTCAGTCCCCTTTAAACACATCAGACTCTTTAATACCTGACTATGCTAAATATTTTAGCCCTTGGCAAACAAGAGGGGGAAGGTGGATGGGACGTACGGCGGAAAGGGGACCAAGGACTGAGTACTCTAGTCACAACAGGGAGTAACTTTAATTACTCATGTGTCCCGTCCCCTTTCCCCCATCCTTGTGGGTGATTCCACCAAACATGACCATAGGGTGGAGCTGTGACAACCTGCCTCATACCTAAGAAGAAGCAAAAAGATTCTTCAGAACCGCCTGACCGAACTCTACATCCCGCCTGGAGCTGGTATCCGGGAATAGTGCTTACAGAACGCAGACTGAGTGGTACAAGTAAATGCCCTGCTGCTGACATCCCAAGAAGCATGTCTCTGAAAGGCAACAGCCGTGGCTTTAGCTCTGACCGCATGGGCATGGATCCACGCAGGAACCCGCTTGCCCATGGCCGTATACACCTTCGAAATTACCTGGATCATCCATCGGACAATAGAAGCCTGGGTGCGGGAGGCGTGCCACCAAGGTCATTAAAAGCGCCTCAGATTTCCTGAAGGATTTTGTCCCAAAGAGATGGAACTCAAGTACTCTCTTGAGGTCCAAGGTATGCAAAGCCCGCTCAGCCTCAGACTGCGGGTTTGGAAAGAAAACCGGCAGGCAGATTTCCTGATTCAAATGAAATGGAGAGACCACTTTGGGCAAGAAGTTTGGATGAGGGCGCAAGATGAGCTTGTCGTTATGAAACGTGGTGAAGGGCATGCAAGATGACAGGGCCTGCAGCTCGCTGACCCTGCATGCCGAAATGAGTGCCACCAATAGCACTGCCTTCAGTGTCACCAGCCGGGTGTCCACCGAGGCCATCGGCTCAAAGGGCTTGCACTGCAAGGCCGCAAGAACCACATGCATGTCCCAAGACCGGCTGCGGCCTATGTACCGGATGAAGGAGCCTAGACAACTCTTTGAGGTGGGCCTTAACCACCGGTTTGGCGGCTGAAAACCCGTCCTATGGAGAATTCTTGTGGGCCCCAATGACTACCAGATAGGTGCGGCAGGTATTGACCCAAATGCCAGAATTAGCCAGATGTGCAGAAAAAGCCAGCACTTTGTCCAGGGAGAAAGTGAGGGGGTCCAGCCCTTTGTCGTGAGCATAGTAGCAAAATGTGGTCCACTTGCTCTTGTACGGAGAAGGCATAGACTGCCTCCTGGCCTCCTGTATGATGTACCAGTTGTCCTCTGAGAACTGAGTGTGGTGCAGTCTCATCTGGTCAGGAACCAAGCCGCTAGGGACAGCCTGGCTAGCTCTGGGGTTCCACTGACCCGCCCTACTGCATCAGGAAGCCCCTGCTGGGGATTGGAAGATGGACAGGCCGCTGGGAGCACAACTGCAGCAGATCCGCGAACCAAGCCCTCGACGGGCAGTGGGGGACAATCAGGATGAGGCTGCAGCTCACTGACGCCTGGAACCTGCGGAGGGGTCCTCTGGAGCAACGGAAGAGAAGGAAACGCATAGCACATCGACCCATGCCAGCACAGCTGGAACACATCCCCCAGAGGCTCCTGACCACAAAGCAAAATAGGGGCTCTTGGAATTCAGAAGAGATGCAAATAAGTCCAGATCCGGAAAACCCCATCTCTGGAGCAGGGGCAACAAACAGTTGATGTGTAACTCCCATTTGTAGGTGTTGAACCGCAAGTGGCTGAGCTGGTCCGCTTCAGCATTGCTGTCCCCATGGAGATGGACTGACTAAATCCATATTGCCTCTGACAGAGCCCATTCCCAGATTGACACCGCCTCCATGCATGGAGGCTGGGTGGGGGGCAGGGGGGGATGGGGGGGTGGTGGGGGAGGTGTGAGAATTCTGTCAGACTGAAACCCTGAATCCTGGTCCCAATTGGCCGCCAGATGGAACTGGAGGTGCCTCCTTTTGAAGCCGGCGTGCTGAACTGTGAGCACGCAAAACCCCATCAGGCCCAGAAGGTGCTGGAACCACCATGTCGAGGTGGTCAAATTGGCCAGAAAGTGCCCTATCACCTTGCAGAGGGACAGGAGCCTCTCGGGCGTGGGAACACCCACTGGACGGATGTGTCCCAGAGCACTCCGGTGGAGACTTCCACCGGTTGAGGGCGAAGCCCAGCTGATGGACGTCTGCCAGCCGCTGGCAGGAGTGTACCGCCCCCTCGGGTGAGCTTGCCCTCACCAGCCAGTTGTCCAGATAGGGGAATAAGTGATGGCCATCCAGCAGGCGGAGGAGACCAGCCACTGCATTCATGCAGCTGGTCAGATCAGCGGGTTGAGAGCTCACTTCTGCCATCGATGTGCGATCTGCAGGTCACAGGTTTGAAACCCAGCAAGGCCTAGTCAAACTTTACTTTCTCTCGCTACTGCGCAAAAGAAATATATAACAACCAAAACATAGTTTTGGGCCTAGCCAAAGAGAAAAGCATGGCTGCTGCCTTTTGAACCCGCCCGCACCCTTGTGGCTCTTTACCATAGGCCCATGCCTATGTTTACAGTCCATATAGTTTGTGTACTTTGGGAGTGCTGTCCCAGGGTTCTAACCACGTCTTTCTAGTACTCCTTGAACTTGTGCTTCACAGTACCTCTCACTTTGGGGAGACATTCGTATTGCCACGTCCCGCAGGCTGGCTTTCTTTCAGTCTCTTCCTCTACCCATCTGACAGGGAATAGCACAGTTTTATGCATCTGACTATCCATCTGGAGATGGCATTCTTGGAAATGTGATCCCCTTCTCTGCCTGGAGATAAGGAGACAAACAGTTGGTCTGTTTTCCTTAGCGGTCTGGTCTTGTTTACATAGTAAAGGACCGCCCTCCTTACCTCAGCTGAGCTCTTAGGGTTCTGGAAGAAAGCCGGAAGCTCGATGGACTGGTTCACATTAAATTTAGAGATTAACTTAGGAGAGAACCTAGGATGAGTACGTAAAACCAGTTTGTCCAAATGTATGACAAAGAAAGGATCGTGCACTGATCACGCTTGCAATTAATTAACTCTTCTTATGAAAGTAATAGCCACTAAGAAGTCAGTCTTGTAAGTCAGGTATTTAAGACTTGACTTGTGCATCGGCCCGAAAGGGGGTCCCATGAGCTTAGCGAGTACTACATTGAGATCCCATCCTGGCGGCGGATTTGAAATAGGATGGTGGATTCTCTTTACTCCCTCCATGACCGGCACCTTCCACCACAAAACTTTATTGTGGGAGGTGGTGTAAGGCGACAAAGCCGCCAGGTGAACCTTTAGGGAGGTAAATACGAACCACGAATCTAGCAAGTGGAGCATATAGTTTAGAATGTGGGATGGGGTACATTCTATGGGGTTTATTTGTTTAGACTGGCAACAAATTACAAATCTCCTCCACTTGCCGAAATAACAGTGTCTAGTGTTTGGCTTTCGTGCCTCCTTGGGGATATCCATGCACCTCTGTGGTAGGGTAAGATGTCTGAACTCTATGACTTCAGGAGCTACGCTGCCAAGTTAATTGAGTAAGGTTGCGGGTGCACTGTTAATCTCCCGTGTTGAGTGAGTAAGTTGGTCTGGCACGGGAGTTTGATGGGATCACACATCACCAGTTTGCGCAGATGTGGATACCACGGTTGTCTTACCCACATAGGAGCAACTAGGTTGAGCGTCATGTGTTCCTTGTGGATCTTGTTCACCACTCTGTTCATGAGAGGAGTCGGGGGTCGGGGGAATGCGTAAGCAAATTTCCCTGACCAGTTCATCCATAGGGCATTCCCCTTGGAGCCTGGCTGGGGGAAAATGGACATGCAATCTGGGCATTGTTTGTTTTTGCTTGTAGCGAACAAGTCTATGGTGGGGAAACCCCATCGAGAGAACACAGATTTTGGAGAAATTGTGCCCCCGTCTGTTGATGTAAAACATTGCTGTAGTGCTGCGGTGAGGACTTGCACAGACTGCTTTGCTGGGTGTATCTCGAATGCCTGAAGGGCTTTGAACACTGCCAGTGTTACGCTCACCTGGTCTCTGCGGAGGCGTTGGGGCACAGTTGCAGCCCTCTAAGGGGGTGAGGTCGCTCGGGTCCGACTTCGCCCTCTGCGCTTATGCGGTGACTGGTGGTAATAGGTGATGCTGCTCGGGACTGCTCCTGCATGGAGAATAGGGGGCGTGAGTATGCCAGCTTGTGCGCCTGATCCCCTTCTAGACCCCCTTCTCCCAAACCGTGGTACCCATGGGATGCGATGTCCCTGGAAAGCTCATCTGTTTATTAGTTTGGGCGAGCACTCCTTCATGCTGCTTCTGGCAGGGGCGCTTGTATGATCTGGACCGAGTTCCTTCACTGGTCCCTTGCACGTGGTAGTCCAGTCCTGCTTCGACTAAGCCACTATACTTCAGGTAAGTGTTCCTGTTTGCCTTTGTCTTTACTCGTCTGTTTTTGTTGTATTGTAAAGTTTGTTGTCTTGTATTGCTGTCCGTTCCACTTTTGAGGTTTGCTCTTTTGCTTTCTTCCCTTGCAGGTGATGTTGCCGGCCCGGCAGAAGCCGCGGAGCTCGAGGCAGCAGCCGGAGGGAATGAGGAACGAAGCTGCAGCGGTACAGTAGCTGGTAAGTTGTTAACTAGGGGGCGCGTGGGGTTCAAATGCGGCGCGGCCCTAGGACGGATGTTCTAACCTTGTCTATCTTCTTCTTCACAGTGTCCGAGTTTGTGGATGTGGAGTGTGGTGCTGCGGCGTCGGGATCAAGATCACTGGATGTCAGGAGATGAGTCTGCAGATGAAGCGATGAAGCACCGTTTTCCTGGAGGTGAGTATGCAGGAGAACGCCTGGTTTCAAAGGTAAGTAAACTGGTCCAAGCAGTGATGAGCGTCACGTTGCACACAAGTGCACAGTAATGCAAAGCACCGGCCTTAAGGATGGAGCAGCATATATAGCCAAGCTTCTGAAGGCACGCCCACCAGGTTCAGCCTGCCTGCCACACCCGATGAGTCAGCACATGAGGATGTTCTCTGGAATAAAGGCTTTCAGCTCCTGGAAAGTTCTTGTAAAATAAAAGCACTCCTGCACTGAAATAAAGTAAAAGCACTCCTGCACTGAAATAAAGTGTTCCTGTTCACATCTCTATATGAGCCTGGCGCCAAAGGTGCCAGGACTGAGTCCAGCCAGGGTCCCTGTGTTTATGGGTCCCAAAGAGACATAAGTGAGTCAAGTGACCCATTGCCCCCATCACTAGATGGTGTGGTTTTTGTGTTCTGGGGCCTGTGGCCATGACAGCCAGTAGTTCCAGCAGATTGATGTGGTTCTGCACCGTAGCATGAGTCCACAGACCTTGTGCTGTGTGATGGAGGTGATGAGCCCCGCACCCGGCGAGTGACGCGTCTGTTGTCACAATCGCCTGCACCTCTGGACAGTGGAAGGGTTTTCCCTTTAGCAGGTTTTCTCTTGTCTACCAGCAAAGATTTTGTATTAGTGTTGGTGAAATGACCACTAGATCGTCCCACTGACCACTTGCCTGAGACCACATGGGACGCAGGCGCGCATTTAGTACCAGGTAAATGAGATGCCATCATGCCTAGCAAATGAATAGCTTTGCGCACGCTTATCTGGCGGCTGGCTTAATAATGAGGTATTTGCATTAACATATTTTGGACTCTTTCCTCTGATGGAAAGCCTAACCCCTCCTTCGAGTCTATTACAGCTCCTAGGAACTGTTTGGTTGTGCTCGGCACTAGTCTTGACTTTTTCTTGTTTATGGAGAAGCCCAATTGAAAGAGAAAGTTGATAGTTCTTTGAATTTTTTGCCTGCAAATATGGTGAGTCCCCCCAATGTTGCCATGTAATCCCCCCGTTTTAACAGACGGATTACTTCTTGTAGCATAGTCATGTGGAATTTTTGTGGCTTGACATAGGTGTTTGCCGGGCATAGGTCTAATACTGGGCGCATTGCTAGATCTTTCTTTGGCAAAAGGAAGTAGGTTTAATACCCTGGTTTACATGGTTCGCCGGTACGATTTCTATGGCGTCCTTTTGGAGCAGTGTTGAGATTTCCTTGAGAAGGATGCATTGTTCTTTCTTCGAGTGAGTCTTCTGGCACAGGAGATGGTTTCGGGGTCGTTCGATTAGCTCCACACAATAATCGCCAGCTACGTGGATAGCCCCCATTTGTCTGAGGCGATTCCCTCTCATGATTGGGTGATGTTTGAAATATGCCGTCCTACTGGAGAGGCATGGGAGGGCACCTGAAGCGGGTAGTCACTGTTTTGGAGGTGTGGCTCCACCTCTAGACAAGGACCTCCCCCGGCCAGGGGATCAACACTGTCCCCTTTGGTAACCTTGTGAGGCTTGGCCTTGATTGTTACCCCCGGATGCTCCCTGATTCTAACTGTAGCCTGAACCCCTTTGTGAATTTTGTCTGTGAAAGCAACAAAAATTACTATTATTGCCTCTTTGGCCAGTGGGTTTATTAGTTAGCTGGACCTGCGACTTAAGTGTGTCGTATTCCTGCTTAGCAGTTTTTAAGGCGTCTTCAACAGCCTTTCCAAAGAGGACGTTGGGCTCAACGGGCATATTAAGAAGCGTGGCTTGCGTCCAAGCATGACGCTTAATAATTGTTCCTTCTGCAATAATTCTGCCCGAATTGTCAGCAGCATCAAGATTACTCATCAGAATGCAGCTTGAAACTGCCTTGCCTTCAGCAGCCACCAGGGCCAATTGTGTCTTAAGTGGTTCAGGAGCGGACAATAATAAAGCCGACACCTCATCCCACTTATGGCAGTTATAACTCGCCAGAAGTGTGGTATTATTAGTGATCCTCGCTTGAAAGGCAGCCGAAGAGGACACTTTACGCCCCATCGTGTACAGCTTCTTACTCTCCTTGTCCGGAGGTGCCTCAGAAGAGGCTAGGAGTGTTCCTGCTCTTTTCTTTGTTGTTCTTGTTGTTACTACAAGAGAGTCCAGTTTGAGCTGTCCCCTGATATAGAGAGGGTCTGAGGGAGCTGGGCGGAAGAGCTTCTAGATGCGGGGATTAACTGCCCGCATCTGGTTAGGCGTTTCCAGAGAGGGCTGTATCCTCCGCTGGATAGAGTGCAGAATGGGAATGAACTGTGTGACAGCTTTCTTATCCCCTAAAATGTTGTCAACAAAGTCCTTGTCTTGTTGAGTTCCTTGCGTTTTTATCTGGAAGTGCTCAGCTGCCTTGATGAGCATGTCATTTTGTAGTGGCTGGTTATCTATATGCGAATCTGCCACTAGAGGATCCTGGGTGACGGGAGAGTCAATGTTATACATGTCCTGCTTTTCACATCATCCCCATAGTATGGATCTGCAGCCTCCTGAGTTACATAGAGGTCCTCAGTGTCTGAATCTGGGTCATACAGGTCAATGACTGGAGGGTCCTGCTGGGAAGGGATAGCCAGGGTATCAGGACAAGACCTTTTAAAAGGGGGCTGGGAAGCAGTGGCATTTGCAGGGGCCTGATGACCAGAGGCAGCTGCTGTGGGTGGGGTGGTTAGAATGCTTTGGAAAGAATCTGGGCATAAAGGTCATCCTTCTCATGACCCTATCTATGTGCTGACATGTCCAGTGGGCAGAGCTTGGAATGGACAGAGGGTCCAGTGGGAGAACCTGATCTTGAGGTGTGAGTGAGACCTGAGGAGGAGGCTGATTTGAATCCCTTTCCTTTGGATGAGAGTCCCTTTCTCTGGAAGATGAATGGGACCTTACCCTATGAGGGGTCTTAGAAGATTTTTTTCTAGGACTCCTTCCACATTATTAGGCCTTTCGGAACATGTTTTTTGACCAGATGGGCTAAGCCCGACTGTTTCGAATTTTAAGCCGATTACGACGGGGCATGTCGAACTTCGACCGTGGAGTGACCCGACGTCTCGTCAGCCTATGTGCGATGTTCGGGAACGGTTTTAGGCACGACGTCTGCTTTGTCTTTCGACAGTCGGGGCCTCTCATGGGGCAATCGGGACCTCAAGTGCCCAGAGGACAGGGAACTTGTGGACCTCTCCCTAGACGTCGTGTGTGGGCTCTTAGTCGACATGTGCGTTGAGTCACGGCCCTTGGCTGTGTGCTTAGTGTTAGTGTGTGTGAGCGCTGATGCAGCTGGGGGTCGTCCCGGTTAGGCAGAAACCTGTGCAGTTCCCTCTGGGACCAATGCAAAAGATTTAGGACTACAGGTGTTTGGCAGTAAACCCACTTGGTAGCAGTCTGTACCACACAGATTCACTTGGTAGCTGTGGCTGAGCAGTCAGACTTCCCTCAAGAAGTGTTAGGCAGTATACAGAGTATTCACAATAGGTCAAGAGAACACAATAGAACAAGTAAACACTGACCAGGGCTTGGTGTAAAAGAGATATAATTATTTATTTAAAACCACATCTAGAAAAACACACAACACTAATAATAAGCAATTCAAAAACACGGTCACTAAAAGATATACACTCCCTTAAAAGAATATTAGACAAGTCTTAAGTAAAGCCCCCACTTATTTTCAGACAGCGGTGAGCGCTTAACGTAGATGGCACTCTAATAATTCGTTTTAAAAAGGGAGAGAAAAGCAGAGAATAAATTGAAACAGATCCCAACACTTTCACGAACACAACAAGAGAGGAAGGCAAAGTAACACCGTGAATTCAGAGTCAGTAGGCCGGATCCGCTTTAAGAGGATCAAAACTAAATGTGTCCAAGGTCACACGGTTGCAGTGCACAAAAGTCTTGTAACGGTTCAAAAAGGAGTTGGACCAAAGAAAGGGACCAGTTAGAGGGTCAAGGCGGCCAGCCCAGTCCAGAAGGTTAAGGAGTTATTATTACCTTGTAGCAATCTTTAGAAAGGGAGGCCTGGCGGACACGGTACCTTAAAGTGGTGAGAACACTCCAGCGGGGGCAGTTGTTCCTGGCAGCGGATGCAAGTCGGTGCTTCGTCCGGGGGAAGAGAGGATCTCGTCGTGGAGGAAGACAGGCGTCTGTTGCACTGCTAGGGAAGAAACCAGCCACAGAGTTTCTCAGGTACAAGGAGCGGTCTGTTGATTCGCGGTTCAGTGATAAGTGGCTATCCAGCTGCCGGGGGGCTTGGCACGAGCAGTTTGACCACAAACCGGTCTGGGGTGCGAAGAAAAGAAGGTAAACTGGTTGTGCCCACCAGTCAGGGGGGGAAGCTTCTCCAGCCGGGAGATCTTCTCTGTCGTCGGGAAGTGGAGTCGGTTCCGCAGGGCTCCACCGGTGGGGTCGTCGTGGTAGGTCGGCTCAGCTTCTCCCTCGTCGGATTCTCAGGTCCTGTGGCGACTTCTGAAGTTACAGTCCCCAAAGCCCTGCTTTTATGCAGCATACCCCCCATTCACTCAGCCTAGCTGTCAATCAAACATGCTAAGTGGTGAGCCGGCCGGCTCACCACTTGGGCCAATCACACAAGAGTGCGACTTGAGTTACCACGGTAACTCAGTCCAGGGTGCCTAAACCCCCTCCCACACACCCTGTGGTACACAGACAGAGTGGCACCACTTTTGGAGGCTTCTGTGGAGAAGCCTGCCAAAAAGTGGAACAAAGGGCTCGACTTGGGTTGGGGTCACAGAAGAGAACACAAACGCCATTTTAGAATCGAGTCCTGGCAAAAAATACCAACCGGCGAATTAATATTAATTAAATAAACCGGCGGTATGTTCGAGGCTATGAGAATTAAATAATTAAAGTTGGTAGCCTCGAACAATGGGAAAATCCCATAGGGAAATATTTGCGGTCGTATATAAAAAGTAGTATCCACTGCCACCAGCCAAAACTCGATCAGGGTGGACGGAGACGTGCACCCTCGACTAACAGACCCCGGGGCAATCGAATTGCCCCGACCAGTACGTCCACAATATGATGGTTTGTACTGGTTTCTGTTAATAATTTGGGACTAGTAAAGCCGATGGTGACTTTACATGCCCTGGGAGACTGTAGTCAGTCCCAGGGTATGGAGTCTATGGTGGGGTGTCACTATAACACCCCGGTGTTACTGCACGGAGGGTGCTGTGTAAAACACATAGTAAAAACACATGAGACCCTATGGAGTAAAGGACCCCATAGCCCAGAAAACACATTAACAGTCAAAGGAACACCATAAATCATGTCCAAGAGTGGGAGAAAAAAAGTCTCACTCTTGGCAGGAGAAAAAAAACAAACTCCAGAAATCCAGCAAAGCTGCTGGGGGACTCACTAGGTTAGGAAATTCAGCCTAAAGAGAGAATTCTCCCTAACATCTACTTGCGTTCATCATGCATCATGCATCATGCATCTGCATCATGCATCTGCATACTGATACTATAATGCAAGTGAGACTATCCAATCAGGGGCGTTTATCCTCGAATTTTCACCACCTTAAGAGGTCTCAAACAGGGGTGTATCCTGGCATCAACATTGTTCAATATATTCATATTAGATATTGGGGAAACTTTGATAGAGGCCGTAGGAGATGCTCCAAAACTTGGTCTTCAGAAAATTGTCTGGCTCCTATATGCGGACAATTTGGTTTTGTTTTCCCAAACACTGAGTGGCCTTCAAAATGTATTATCCAAGCTTGAATCTTATGCTGATGCAAATCATTTAACAATCAACACTGAAAAAACAAAGATTCTTATTTGTAATAATAGTCACAGTACTAAACAAAACAGATATAAATGGAAATTACAGAATACTAACTTGCAGGTTGTCCTTCAATATAAATATCTGGGACTGTATTTCTGGCAATGCTGAACAGGATACCTATGTGCTAGATTTGAATAATAAACTGTGCACACTAATATCTGAGGCTAAAATTCTAGCCTACAAATAGGGAACATTTTCATATAAACATATCACTTTCTATCAGAAGAAAGTAATACCCATATTATTATATGGATCGGAGACACAAGCTCCGAAAGATCATGCTGATTGGGACAGATTAGATTCTAGGTTTTGGAAGCAGGTTTTGTGATTACCAAATTGCACTCCATTGCCGATAATACGGTTCGAATTGGGCCTTTTGTCACTCCACTCACAAGTTCTGTGGTATATGTGCGCCTTGTTGAGAAAATGTTTGGTGGGCATCTCAGCAGAAAATATGTTCAGTATAGTTGCACGATATCTACTAGTCTCCAATGATACTTTCCCATCTCAGTGGCAATAGTATATACTTAAAGCCTTGTCAGATGCGTCAGTCACTCTTGAAATTATTTTATATAACCCTGGCCAAGCCAAAATTAAAATGTTCCAGTTTGATTGGTGTTGCAATCAAACAAAATGTTATACATATAAAGATTTTGGCGCATTATTTGGTTCCAAACGTTATCGTGAACCGGCGGATTATTTGTTGGCTTGCCCGTCTCCTCATATTCGCTCCCAATACATGCGGTTCAGATTTAACCTTTGGCCCACTAATGATGTTTTAGCTAGACGTAAGCAAATACCCAGAGCACAAAACTATTGTCGTTTCTGTAAAAACATCCAAGAAAAGGAAACTTTACAACATTTAATATTGGTTTGCCCCATGCTAGTTGCTGAACGCAATATACATTTTAAAGGGCTTTTCGCTATCTATCGCCCAGTTGATCGATCACAAATCTGGCAAAATATTTTTGTGAACACCAAGCAGGCCACAAGAGTAGCGTTAGTACATTTTTTGGACTTGATCCTTCTGGTAGCGGGAAGTGCAAAAATTGAATAGACTTATTTTGAGTTTGTACTAATACAAAAATAATTTTTTGATTACTACCGCTATTTGGCCAAACTCGTATAGCCACTTCTAGCCTCCGTTCTTTGCTTCTTCTATATGATTGTATGCGGAGTATAATGTAGTTCTAATGTGATATCATGAGTTTTGTTTTAACTTTTGTATGATATTTTTTAGGTTAAATGATTATTTAGCTGACAATATCTGATCATGAATGATCTGAAATAATTTTTCTTTGTCCTTTTTTCTTTCTTTGATGGAATTTTTGTTGAACTGTAAAATTGTAACAATGAAATGTAATATTTGAAAGGCTGATTTATCAGCTAACCAAATAAAAAAAATAATTAAAAGAAAAGAAAAAAAAGAAGAGGAAGAAGAATTAAACCACGAGAACAGATTGTGGAATCCACAAGAATTCCAAGATGCAATACTGAGTTTAGCCTGGCTACGGTTCCAAGTCAGTGCTTTTGTTTGGGGTGAGACATTTCACTAAAGGCTCTAGCCATGACCAATCCTTCATTACCGCTGACAGGGACGCAAACTGTGACAAGATGATTGCATTAGGAAGATTAAGTTTTGGAAGGGGAGGATCCTCTGTTCAACTCATCCATATCGGGAGTCTCCAACAATGTGTGGGCAAGTTCTTTTCAATTGAATAAGAGCAGCGTGCGTCATATTGGATGAGATCAGAATGATGGTCCCATACCAACTTGGCAATTATGGCTGAATGGAACTTGCATATCATACGGTTATTGTTAGAAAGACTCAGGCGCATGACATAAATCTTAACTTGAATCAAAGTCTCCAAAAACAATGGAAAAATCCAATTGATAACTCTCTATTCCCTAACTCACTGGACTGTCTCAATAAATCAATTTCAGATGTCTCAATGCGAGCTCCAGCTGTAATGGCTGAATTGGGCAAGAGAAAACATCTATCGCTTCGGCCTTCAACTCTGGTAGCGTCTGCTGTTAATGGAATTGATGTCCACAACTAAAAACATTGTGAAGATATTTCACTACAACTTCTGCGTACTAGTGAAAACTCCAGTTCTCTGCGTTCTAGCCTTCCCAGGGCGAGCTCCACTAACTAATGTAGCAAATGCCATAAAAGATCCTCCAAGTCGGAATGTGTCTCTCGATATGCAAGACTAGGATTGTGGATTTGAACATGCACATGAGCGAATGTTATTTCGTGACGAAACAAGTCTTTCCACAGTTTGTCAGCATCATTGTTATGTGCAGAATCCACTGCCAAAGCAGTACCTAACGGTACTGTCAATCCAGTTCTGCGAGATGACAGAGTCCTTAGCCGTAGCCCCAACATACTGTGGGGTGTTAGGCATTGTCATATCATTTGTTGATTCAGTTTTGCAGACACAACTACTTCTAAGACCACCGACCATGATAGAAAATGTGAAGGCCAGGGGTCAGAATTGGTCAAATAATGGGGAAATATATTGCCACACCCCGATGCAGAAGATCCCTGTGCTATCAAAAGTGTACAGCCATGCAGACTTTTAGAGAGTATGACCCCCAGTTAACCACTATACTATGGCACGAAAATAGAGTAGTGTGACTCCCTTGCATCCACTATGTATGACAACGCTCGTGTAAAAAGCTACAGCTGTAAGGGTTTGTAGGCGTTGTCCTTTGTAACAGCCAGAGTATAAGGAAACAAATGGCACAGAATTTGCTAGTTAACGCCTAAAACATTAAGCAGCGTAGAAGGGAGTAGTTTCTTACCTGTAACTCCATTTCTCCAGCGTTGGTATCTTTCATGGATTCACATGCTGTGACTATTCCCCGTCGTCAGGCTGGGAAACCTCGGTAACTAACTTCACGTTTTCCTATGGAAATCGTGACACTTTAGTATCCTATCGACGTTCTTTTTGGGTGCTTTAGGCAACACCAATATGACATCCGATATAAATATGCCCGCCCCCATGGCTTCCCTTCAGATTTTAACCTCCAAAGTAGAGAGAAGCGAACCAAGGTTTGCCTGCAGGAGTGGCCGGCGGGCGCATGTGAATCCATGAAAGATACCAACGCTGGAGTGCTGGAGAAATGGAGTTACAGGTAAGAAGCGACTCCCTTCGCCAGCATTGGATCTTTCATGGATTCACATGCTGTGAATAGATTACATAGCAGTATGACCAATGTGTGGCGGTGTAGGATAGGCAAACCAACCAATAACACCCTTTCATGCATGAGAATAAAAAAAACAGCAAGGGACAGAGTAACATAGAAAACCTCCGAAACTGCAGGGCCTACCTTACTGAAACGGGCATTGGAGGACCGCCCGTCCCACCTGCATATCTTCCACATGTTGCCGCCCCAGACAGTAGTGCCTGGTGAAGGTATGCGGCACCGCCCAGGAAGCCACCTGGCAAATGTCCACAAGCAGTATACCAGACCATAACGCCGCCGATGATGCTGTGGATGTTTAGAACGAGCCTTCGGAGTACCCCTCAAAGACTTGCCAGCTTTTGCGTGACAACATGAAATTGTAGACGAGACCCAATGGGAATGTCCTCGTTTGCAAATAGACTGCCCCTTGTTGGAGGGACCAAAAGCCACAAACAGCTGCTTCGACTTCAGGGAAGTCTTGGTACGGTTCAGATAAAATTTCAGCGCCCTCTTAACGTCCAGAGAATGAAGGGCCTTTTGAGCCGGCGTGGACACATTAGCAAAGAATGTGGGTAAGGCAATGGAAGCAAGTTTGTGAAACGCAGACGGCACTTTTGGGATAAAGTGTGTGTTAGTAGCCAGGATAACCTTGTCCCTCAGAAATCTCAGATAAGGCAGGTCAATGACCAGTGCTTGCAATTCCGACACCCGTCTGGCTGAGGTAATTGCCACTAGAAATGCAACCTTACACGAGAGGAACTTCTAAGAAGCAGTCGGCATGGGTTCAAACGGAGGTTTCATCAGAGCAGAGAGAACCACATTGAGGCTCCACACCGGTGCAAACCGCTTCTTCGGGGGAAAGGTCCGAAACAGTCCTTCCAGAAAATGTTTAACCAAGCGATCCCTAAACAGAGGCGCAGTATGGCGCCTTTTCGTGAACCTAGAAATCGCCGCCAAATGCACCTTGATGGATCAAAACGCAAAGCCCCCTTGTGCAAGATGTAACAAGTACAGGAGAACCTGGGCCGGAGCGATGTCCAACAGCTGTACCCCTGGATGACACTCACACCAGGCACAGAATCTCGCCCATTTCCGACCAAACGATACATTGCTACAAGGGGCCCTTGCCGCTTCAAGATCCGGCGACACTCCCGGGAGATACCTAGACGACCAAATTCTGAGTGATCAGGAGCTACGCCGCCAGGCTGAGAGATGCTGGATCGTGATGCCACACTCTGCCATCGTCATGAGACAGGAGATCTTGGTCCGCACCGAGAAGAAACGGCTCTTCCACTGCTAGTTGAAGGAGATCTGAAAACCACATCTCTCTGGGCCAGAATGGGGCTACCATGATCACCCTGCACCGGTACTTCCATACCCACTGGATGGTCCTTCGAATCAGTGGAAACTGGGGAAACGCATACGCAAAGAGGTCCGTCCACGGGAACGAGAACGCGCCCCCCCCGCCCTCCTTGACTCCAGATGAGCCCCTCTGCTGGCAAACTCCAGACACTGTTTTCCATCATAGCGAACAAGTCTATCAGGGGAGACCCCCCCCCCCAAAGCCAGAGGATTCTTGCCACCTGCTGCGTCTTCAGACGCCACTCGTTCAGCTCACTGGCGTCTCTGCTGAGCGCGTCTGCCTGAACATTCAGAACCCCCGGCAGATGTAAAGCCACAATATGGATCCCTTGAGCCAGAGACCAATGCCAAACCTCCTGCGGCTCCTTTGACAGGACTCGGGAATGCGTGCAGCCCTGCTTCTTCAAATAGAACATCGTGGTGGTATTGTCCGTCAACACCCTCACCACTGCTCCTTGGATGCGCGGGAGAAAGGACTTTAGGACCCAGCGCACCGCTCTCAATTCAAGCACATTGATATATTGATATGCAATGACATCTCCTGCCGAAACCATAGGCCCCGTACCAGTGACTTGTCGAGGTGCGCCCCCCCTACCCAGTCTGGGAAGCATCCGCCATAATCGTGTACTGAAACTCCGGTTCTAGCAGGGGCATGCCCCGTACGAGATTGTCCGTGCAAGTCCACCACTGAAGGGCTTCCACTAACCCCTCGTTGATCACCAGCTTGTCTGACCATAACCCTCGACTCTGCGACCACCTGTCTGCGAGGAACTCCTGCACTGGTCTTGTGAACAGCCGGCAATTGGGAAGGAGCGGGATCCACAATGCCATGGCCCCCAACAGCAACATTCAACATCGACTCGAGAGCACTGTACCCCGGCCCCTCTCGCCAGCTTTGGACCGCAACTTCACCACTCTCTCGCTTGAAGGCTTCACCAGGTTGTCTTGGGTGAGAAACTGCACCCCGAGAAACACCAATTCCCTGGACGGCGTCAAATAGGATCTTTCGAAGTTGACGGCGAATCCCAGCCATTGCAACAGGCCCATGGTTGCCATGAGAGACTACCTTGCACGTTCTGGCGACCAACACGTTACCAACCAATCGTCCAGATAGGGGTACACATGATGGCCCTCCCTGCGGAGGAAGGCAGCCAGCGGAGCCAGACACTTCGTAAACGTCCTGGGAGATGACTTCAGGCCAAACAGGAGGACCCGGAACTGGTAATGATCCTCTACGACCACAAAACGCAGGAATTTGCAGTGTCTTTGCCTCATCGGGATGTGAAAGTAGGCGTCTTGCAGATCTAATGATGCCAGGAACTCGCCCGGTTGCAACGAGCGGATGACATCCTGAAGTGTGAGCATCTTGAACTTCAGGCATTGCAGATTCTTGTTGAGTGCCCAAAGATCTAGAATAGGACTCCACTTGCCATTGGGCTTTTTCACGACGAAATATCGGGAGTACACCCCCTGGCCCTGCTCCCCGATCAGAATTGGTTCTATCGCTCCTTTCGCCTGCACGAGTACCACCTCTTGCCGCAAGGCTGAAAGATGCGGTTGCACCACATACACTGGCAGAATAGGAACTGGAAGACGCTGAAACTCCAAGGAGTGGCCAAGACGTACTGTATGCAGCACCCAGCGATTTGATGTTATAAGTTGCCACTCGTCGACATGGTTCGCCACACTGCCTCCCAGCAGATTGCCCAATTGGCAGTCATTGTTGAGACTTCGACTGTCTTCCTTTAGAAGGCTTGTGAACCTTTCTTGCGCTGAGTTTGAAAGTCTCTGCTCTTCTCAGCCGACTGGACCGAGAGCCTATAGCCTTGCGACGAGTAGCCGGAGCACCGTAACTTCGATCTCGGGCATTACCAGAGGCGCCACAAAAAGCCCCAAAGGAGCGAAAAGGGCAGCCACTCTGCAAGGAACCCAAAGACTTTGCCGTCTCAGTACCCTCTTTCATCCCCTTCATGGCCTCATCTATCTTCTCCCCGAACAAGTGTTCACCCTCACAGGGCATATCGATGACCTTATACTGGACTTCTAGGTGAAAATCTGTAAACTTCAGCCATGCCTGCCATAGGAGCACCACACCATTATTGATTTGCTTAAACCCTGACTCTGCCAGGTCCACTGTGATATTGATGCTGTGGTTGGAGGCCTCCTCCCCCTTTCGAACCAACAGCATTCTGCTCCGGGAGATGATCGAGAATCGGGGCTAGCCTGTGCCACAACTCCCGATCATTTCTGGCCATAATGGCCAAGGAATTTGCAGCTTTAACTGTAGTAGCCTGTACCGTCAGGACCTTCTTCCCAAAAGCGTCCTGTTTCCGGGCTTCACTGTCCGGGGGCATGACACATTTGTGTTGGCCACCACCGAAAGCACCGACTGCGACACAAGACATCTGGGGGTGGACTCAGGAGCCTTGATTTTCTTTTCTAGACGGCCCTTCAACGCAGGCTCAGAAAACGGGTGGCGCATCGTGCCACACGTGGACGAGAATCAGAACTGAGAAGAACGCCTTCCGTCGCTTTCCCATATGGTCGAAGAGAAAGCAGTCTTTACGCTCTCCCTCAGGAGCCAGATCAAACTCCCGACACGCCTTCGCCATCATGGTGTGGAACGGCCCAAAATCATACGGCGGAGATGGTTGTGCTGGGCTACTGTGAGGTTCCACCTTAGGATCCGTATCCAAGACATCGTCCGCCGTTGGCGACAAAGACACCTTTGACAGAGTATCACATGGAGCACTCTCCACATGCGAATCAAGCAATTCCCCCCTCTTCAGGATGACTTTGTGGACGGTCAAACCCCACTGGCAACGGGAAACGTACCAGAGGCAACTTCCTATGGGCCTCACCAGGCATACTTCCAACCACCGGAACCGACGGACTCTGAGGCGGTTGCAGCCTCGGATCCAGTTGCCCCAACAACGACTGGAGCGTGTTGAGCACCTGCACGGATAGCAGGGATTGAGGATTAACCAACAGGTAAAGGGATAGCCCAGCCCCTACCCACTCAACGTCGACACCCATGCACTCTGCAGACCCAGAGCTGACGGATCGAAAAGCGGCTCATGTTCCTCCTTAATCCCAGAGGAAACAGAATACACCACCGGTTCTTGTTGCAGAATGTCCACAGGAAGCATGGGCTGAAAGCTGGCCGACTGCCACGGCCCACCCGTCGGCAACAAGCCTTCCGAATCCATGTGTGTCGATGACAACAGCGGACCACAGTCAATCACAGGCGTGGACGGAGCCGACGACATCACCGTTGACTGAAAAGCAGAAAGTACCGTCCCCGAGGGAACATCCGTCAACGCTCTCGTCGTCGGTCACCACTGACCCAGACTTCCTGGAAGAAGAACCGGAGCAGTCCTTCGAAGAATCCCGGCTGGACGAGGATCTATGATGATCTTTATACGAGTGCTTTGAGGAAGACTCCTTCGGCTTCGCCTGTCCTTTGTCGGATACCTTTGACTTCTCGGGCCTACCACCAGACCCCTTGGACTTATCAGGCCGATCTGACTTGGATAGCGAGGAGCCACTCGCCCCCTTCGAATGATGCGAACTGGACGTAGAAGACTTGCTACCTCTCCGCACCTCCGACATAGGCAACTCCTTCCGCTGAAGCCGCTCATCGGTGCTCAGGGGCCTTCTACACCCTCACCGAAGACTGGCTCCCCGGGCCGAAACCATTTCCGAAGCCGGGTAAGTGCCCTCGCTTAACCAACAGATGAGCCGGCGGTTACGGTCTTTCAAAGTCTTCTGGGAAAACCCCTGGCATACCTCGCAGGCATCCGCCGAAGGATAGGGGTATCATAGCCTAAAAAGATTTTTTTCTGGCCCACAGATGACATACTGGATACAAAATGCAGGCGCAAAACACGAAGAGAAACACAAGGTGATCCCAACAGTTTGGAGACTGTTGAAATCTGAAGGGAAGCCGCGGGGACGGGGCTATTTATATCAGACATCCTATTGGTGTAGCCTAAAGCACCCAAAAAGAAATTGGGCACTAAAGTGTCGACATTTTCCATAGGAAAACGCTAAGTTAAAGTTACAGAGGTTTCCCAGCCCGACGGCGGGGAATATTCACAGCATGTGAATCCATGAAAGATCTAATGCTGGAGAAATGACAATTCAGAACAGCACTTATATATGGAGGTGCGTGCCTTACACGTTGAAATTGCAATGTACTGAATTACATGTTAAACAAAAAAATATGCTCCAAGCAGGTCTACACAGACTGTGATATAGGAAAAAGGTGGTAGCCTACCATTGGACATCGCCAATGTGCGGGTAGATTGTTTAAAAGCCAAGCAGAAGCGCCGTCAGCAACATTATGCGTGTGACGCTAAACCCGCTGTTGGAGACCGGGTGTAACGCTAATTGAACCACTAGAACAGAATCTAAGCAAAGTGGATTAGACGTTTCGCTTGTAATATAATTACAGAAACAAGCTTGATGGCACCGCAGCAGTGTTACACTCACCCAGTCTCTGCAGAGGCTTTGGGGCACGGTTGCAGCCCTCTCGGGGGTGAGGTTGCTCAGGTCCGACTTCGCCCTCTCCGCTTATGTGGTGACTGGTTGTAATAGGTGATGCTGCTCAGGACTGCTCCTGTTGATTAGTTTTGGCGAGCACTCAGTCCTGCTGCTTCTGGCAGAGGCGCTTGTATTATCTGGACCGAGTTCCTTCACTGGTCCCTTGCACGTGGTAGTCCAGTCCTGCTGCGACTAAGCCACTATACTTCAGGTAAGTGTTCCTGTTTGCCTTTGTCTTTCTTCGTCTGTTTTTGTTGTATTGTAAAGTTCCATGTCTTGTATTGCTATCCGTTCCACTTTTGATGTTTGCTCTTTTGCTTTCTTCCCTTGTAGTTGATGTTACTGGCCTGGCAGAAGCTGCAGAGCTCGAGGCGACAGGCGGAGGGAATGAGGAACGAAGCTGCAGCAATACAGTAGCTGGTAAGTTGTTAACTAGGGGGCGCGTGGGGTTCAAAAGCGGCGCGGCCCTAGGACGGATGTTCTAACCATGTCCTTCTTCACAGGGTCCTAGTTCGTGGATGCGGAGTGCGGTGCTGCGGCGGCAGGATCAAGATCACTGGATGTCAGGAGATGTGTCTGCAGATGAAGCGATGAAGCACCAGTTTCCTGGAGGTGAGCATGCAGGAGAACGCCTGGTTTCAAAGGTAAGTAAACTGGTCCAAGCGGCAGTGAGCGTCACGCGAGTTCACAATAACCCAAAGCACCGGCCATTAAGGATGGAGCAGCTTATATAGCTAAGCTTCTGAAACCACGCTCATCAGGTTCAGCCTGCCTGCCACACCTTGCCACACCCGATGAGTCAGCACATCAGGATGTTCTCTGGAATAAAGGCTTTCAGCTCCTGGAAAGTTCTTGTAAAATAAAAGCACTCCTGCACTGAAATAAAGTGTTCCTGCTCGCATCTCTATATGAGCCTGGCACCAAAGGCACCAGGACTGAGTCCAGCCAGGGACCCTGTGTTTATAGGTCCCAAAGGGACATAAGTGAGTCAAGTGACCCATTGCCCCCATCACTAGATGGTGTGGTTTTTGTGTTCTGGGGCCTGTGGCCATGACAAGCAGAGACACAACCTCGAGGTCAGAGTCCACGGGTATGCGAGGCAGTGCCAAAAAAGTGCTACGGCGCTTAGAGTAAACACCAATGTCGTCTTGCCTCACGCCACCCGTTCAGCCGAACAGCCAAACAGTCAGCATGTAGGAGGTACTTCTGGTGCGCGCGCACATGCCGATATGAAGGGATTCTGGGAGAAGGTGGGCGGGGCTTGCCGGCAACTTTAAAATATAAACAAACAGATTTTTTTAGCATCTATATAAAGTAGAATTAAATGTCCTTAGTGTCCTTTGAAGATGTAGTGTTGTTCAATTACAAGTCCTAACCTTTGCTTTCAGAATTGCAGGAAAAAACAAAGGCAATCAACAGAGAGTCCCACAGTGTGTCCAGCCAAACAGTTGGCACTTAGGAGGCACTTCTGGCCTCCTAAGTGGCATTGCTGGAAGTTCACCACCAGTTCTGCGCCATAACAGCAAGGCATTGTGGGTATACAAATTAACTCAAATGCACACCTTTTTCTCCAGGAAATGGTCTTTGTCTATGAGGGCAGTGCTATTTTATACATTTTGCAAGGCTGTCAGGACAACAACAAACCTGGTTTCACCCTTATTAGGGATCATCAGTATAGTATAGTCCCGACAGCCTTGTGGTTGGAGCATTTGGCCATGTTTTCACAACATATATATATATATATATATATATATATATATATTCTATATTTTCTTATTTTACGTGTGTACCATATAGCATATTTATAGTTCACCAAGTAAAATAGCAGTATTATTTAAAAAAAAACATGATCTAAACTAGAAAAATGTAATTATTTTGCAAAAAATTAAAAATTAAAGCACTTTAAGTATGTGATCCTTTTGTTTCATTTATTTCTCCTCATTTTAATCAACATCTTCACTTTATTTATTGCACACAAGCAAGAAAAGGACAGATGCACCAAAAACATGAACCATTTGGATGGAAGAATGTTACATATGCAAAACCAGTGCTACTCAAAGGTGAGTGCATCAAGAATGCAAAGTTCTAGGTTGCAATGAACAAAATGGTTACTGGTTTTGGCAACTGCCATTGCAAATCTCACACACACACACTGCAATATCTTACAAGTTGGAAGGTAGCTTAAGTGGAAAGTGGATTTCAAACCTTCAATGCATCTCATACAGAAATGTATGCATGCTTTCTGTCCACTTGTGCAGAAAATAAAGTCAAGGGCACATGTAAGGAGAGTGTACTACATCGCCATACTATTTGTAAAGAAGGGATGCCCTCCCCTAAATGGGAAACAAAGGGGACAACTCTCCCAGAGAGGATGATCAGATTGGAGTTGGGGTAATCACATGTGGGAAAGTTTGAAATGTGAATGAACCTACCCAAACCCTACAAATTGTAAGAAGGCACTCGCCTGTTGGGTATTTGCTCAATTATACCAAATCTCAATACACGCCCACTTTCCATGCATCCTTGCGACAACGCTAGAGGATATTAGGCTCCATGGCTTTTTCTATGTCTCTGACTGCCGTGAAAGGGTGTCAAAAAAAGCCACTCTAGACGATTCAAAAAGTTCCAAGGGTCTTTATTTAGATTTCAAAAATGGCTCAGCTGAGAGATTCCTGGCTAGCCTTAGGGCGGTCTGCTGGGTTCTTTGGGAAGTTGGAGCTAAGGCTATCCCCATCTCGCCTAACAAAGGCGTCCTTATTGCAGTTAGTTCTAGTGCAAGGTAACCCCTAATGTCTGTTACCGGACTTTGACTGCAGGTGGTTGTCCCTAAATCGATGTCTGGCTAACTCCTGTGGTGTGCTGGAGGAAGGAATCGGGCAAAGGGGTGACGTGGTATAAACGCTTCTTTATTAAACAATAACTCTCCCTGCTCTAAAGGTATTCTCTAACTAGCTAAGGTAAATTCAGATGCTCGTCGTCAGGATGGTTGTCCAAATGAAAAGGTCCTGTCCTCTGTCCAGAACTACCTAACTCTAGCCCTACCACTATATACACAAACATTAAAAAAAACACCAGGAGAATGACTCATTTCTCCTAGTTCACTTGAATCCACCTTGTGGATTTGTGTTTAAAGAGTATTAATTAAAAGTACATGTTCCACCAGGATATAGGATACCAGGAGGATGGCTCCCTTCTCCTGGTCCAATAGTTAAGTGTCTTTGGCAACCTTTTGCCCTAGTATCGGAATCAATGTATTAAGTCTTGTACTTCTTGGCAGACTTCTGTTCTGGCTTATCAGTTAAACTGTGTATTATAACCAGGAGAAAGACTCCCCTCTCCTGCTTCACTTAAAATGTTCCACATCCTCCTAGTTTCTGTGGTTTAATGACACTTTGACAAACGTTAACAGTTACTGGAACGAGGGAGATCACTCCTGCGGTTTACTTTACTTTGGTTGACTTTAGCACATTCTATGAATCGACAGATTACTCCCAAGGCTTTGGTATCACAGTTACTGATACAAGGGAGATTACTCTCGCTGATTGGATCAGCTTTACAACAATTAAGAGACCAGAGAGATCACTCACTCGCGATGCACTTCTCACTGACAATGTCACTCTTGGCACTTTTCCACCAACCACTGTGACGAGGAGATCCCTGCTGATGCTTTGATCAGCTTTACAATTACTGAGACGACAGAGATCCCTCTTGATGGTTTTGTTATCCTCCTCAGAGCCCCTAAAGGATCCATTGTGGTTCCCATTAATTCTTTCTTCCAGGGACTTTAGCCTACTTTTCTGCATTCATCGCTCGTCACCGTTCTTTCCTTGCTTCCCTTTATCCTGCTTTGGTTCTGCAGGGCCTCCGGTTCAGCGATATCAGCGTTGTTAATGGACCTATCGGTCCACCTCACTGAGGTCACACAACCATTCAACGGATTAGCACTTCGGTATTGGTCAGGCCTTCTAGCTCCCGAGGCTTCCTCTGACCTTCCAGCCATGTCCTCTTGACCGAGGACTGGTTTCTCCATCTTGCGGCTTAGTTGCCGGGTCTGAACGTCCCGGGCAGGTGCGTCTTCACGCTGGCTTCTCTCTGGTTTCCCTGGTTCTCTTCCAGGCAGTCCTTTGACTGTTTTTATGGTCGGTAGCTGGGTCCTCCCCACCGCAATGTCAAAGTCTCATGTCTGAATCAACGATGCACTACTTAGGCGTCCTCTGGGCCACCTCTTCTCAGTACATTGGAAGTCGCATGAAAGAGTAGCTTCTTTAACTACTGTAATCTTCCTCACAGTATTTTCACAAGACACTGAATTAAATGTTATAGGAAGAAAAGGAGGAGTGTCCTAATAACACAGTGGTACTGTCAGAGGCTTTTCTTTCAGGTCTTAGGGATTTCTGAGACTCAAAGGTAAGAGAGTTAGGGAGTTCCAACATGAAACAGGATTCACCATTCTGTGATTCGGCAGGAATCACCACCTCTCCCCACGGGGGAGCCCTTTCCCATGAGGATAGGGAGGTGCAGGCGCTACTCAACAGTCCGTCTACGGGTGGTGTACTATGGGAGGACTTCAAACTTTGCTAACTTCCCCCTCTATTCCATGCCATTTCCTTAAGAGTAGACCAATGTATTTATGTAGTACTTGGGAGACGGAACATACTAGGACGAAGAAGAGCACAGAAAACATGAAGATTACTCACTGTGCTAGTACTGTTATGAGGTGGCCAGGAGGAGGCATGAAGATCAAAGTGTGAAAAGAAACAAAGGACTTTGACAATCCAGCAGGGCGGGTCTGGCAACAATGTACAAGAATAGACAATGGATTGAGAAATGTGTCAAGACAGTTATGAGAGGCAACGGGTGTGGAAACCATCCAGAGTGGGAGTTTGTTTCAAATCCTGTAGGCAGACCAGAGACACCGGAAAGATGCCAGCAAGCCGCTGAGGAAGTCCTTGTTGGGTTTGGCAGGAGCTGACCCAACACCCAGCTGAGTGAGGCAGTGGCGTGACCTCAGGGAGGTGGTCCCGGGTTGCTCGACGACACCAAGACCGTAAGAAGCCGGGAACCACCGCAGAATATCCAGGGCACAGCTAAGTCCTGTGAAGCAGACGAGACGACAACCCTAGTCCCAGTGATGTGTCAAGAGCCCAGATAAGATAACAGGAGGCATGAGCGGACCGGTAGGGACATTGGGGTAGTAAGAGGGTCTCTGCTTAGCTCCTGGTTAACTCGTAAGAAAACAAACATTGTGAATAGGGTCGCTGACCCCCACAGTGAAGATGTGTGCATCCAAGGAAAGCTTCTTCGTCTTAGTGTTTGCCCCAAGGCCTCAGAACCTCATAGTGATGATTTGTGCATCCGAGGAGAGCTTCATCATCTCAGTGGAGTGAAGATTTGTGCATCCAAGAAAAATATTTGGAATTCAATACCAAAGTATCCTCGTCACAATGGCAGGGATCAGACAACTGACAGCCAGAGAAGGATCGGGGACCCGCCAAAGAGAGTGAAGCAGATATTCAAGGAAATCTTACCTGTCACAGTGGAAGAGATAGGTCCACTGAAATCCAGAGAAGGATTTGGAACTTTGCTAATACTGTGAGAGAGCGGCAAAGCAAAGATCAAGTTGAAAGATACGGAAAAGAACTTTCAAACACCAGGAGAAGGAAGTCATTCTCCTGGAGAAGAAACGGAAGCCTTTCAATATACTCGGCAGACGCCAGGGGAAGGGAATCATTACCCCTGGTTTTATTGTGAACTATATTGGAGGGTGCGAACCAGAGGACGGTGGAGTTTGATTTTGATGGATATTCTGACAGATTCTTTATTATTAGCTTGAGGCAGGGAAACCTCTCGTATAAGATAGGGATAGTGAGTTTCTTTTTACTATAAATAAATGTTTATAGCAACCATCATACCACCATTGTGTCAGCTTCCTTCTTCGACACCCTTACAATCCCCATGAGTGAAGTCCCTCCCTGTGAGGTCTTCCTGCTTTTTAATACCAGTAGGGGAAAATAGTATAGCAGCCTCACCTCCCTAGACTCACAGGGAAGATCCCACGATTCTTCACACTCCCTAGGGTACTTCTAACTCTCCCTCTTAGGCTGTGCAGTAGTCTAAGGCAGAGGCGTTGCTGGGGGTGTGGGGGGGCGCTGAGGGGGCTATAGCCCCAGGTCTTTTGGTTGTAGCCCCGGATAGAAACTCCGGGGCTACAATCAAAAGGCTATAGCTAGCTCCGAGTCCCGCCAATCTCGACATTAGCTTAGCCCCTGATCTTTTCCAGACCTAACACCACCCCTGGACTAAGGAGTTGTGGACTACTGCCTTTTTTCACCTTGTTCCCCAGGCTCTCCACTTATGCCCAATCTCACCTGTCACTCTCCTACACTAGCTCCCAGGCTGTTCTTCTCCAAGCACTCGGTTATGCCTCATATCTCACACTCAGCCTTCCTACTTCCAACTTTAGATTTTACGTCTCCTCCTCATTCCTCCACTCATAACTATCACTACCGTCTACCATCTCAGATGGTTCCTCCTCCTCCCTCCAGGATTACCTCCATTATTCCTCTGCCACTACTATCACCTTCCTGCTCCTAGTCCAACATTACTCCCTCCACCACTGCCACCTCTCAAACTGTTAGGGAGAATTCTCTGTTTAGGCTGAATTTCCTAACCTAGTCAGTCCCCCAGCAGCTTTGCTGGATTTTTGGGGTTTATTTTTTTCTCCTGCCAAGAGTGAGACTCTTTTACCCTCACCCTTGGGCATGATTTGAGTGTGTTTCTTTGACTCTAGATGTGTTTAATGGGCTATGGGGTCTTTTACTCCATAGGGCTTCATGTGTTTTTGTGATGTGTGTTACACAGCGGTGTCATAGTGACCCCCCAGTGTAGACTCCATACCCTGGGACTGACTACTGTCTCCCAAGCATGTAAAGTCACCATTGACTTTACTAGTCTTGAATTCTGAACAGAACCAGTACAAACCATCATATTGTGGACGTACTGGCTGAGGCAATTCGATTGCCCGGGGTCTGTTAGTCGAGGGGGCACTTCTCCGTCCCCCCTAATCGAGTTTTGGCTGGTGGCAGTGGATACTACTTTTTATATTCAACCGCGAATATTTCTCTATGGGATTTTCCCATTGTTCGAGGCTACTATCTTTATCTATTTAATTACGATAGCCTCGAACATACCGCCGGTTTATTTAATTATTATTAATTCTCCGGTTGGTATTTTTTGCCAAAACTCTGTTCTAAAATGGCGTTTGTGTTCTCTTCTGTGACTCCAACCCAAGTCGAGCCCTTTGTTCCACTTTTTTGGCGGGCTTCTCCACCGAAGCCTCCCAAAGTGGTGCCACTCTGTCTGGGGTGCTTAGGAGGGGTGGAGGGGGATTTAGGCACCCTGGACTGAGTTGCCTAGGCAACTCAAGTCGCACTCCGTCCTGATTAGCCCAAGTGGTGAGCCGGCCGGCTCACCACTTAGCATGTGTGAGTGACAGCTAGGCTTAGTGAATGGGGGTTTTCTGCATAAAAGCAGGGCTTTGGGGACTGGAACTTCAGAAGTCGCCACAGGACCTAAGAATCCGACGAGGGAGAAGCTGAGCCGACCTGCCACGACGACACCACCGGTGGAGCCCTGCTGGACCGTCTCACCACTTTTCCCAACGACAGAGGAGATCTCCCGCCGGAGAGTCTTCTTCCTTTGACTGGTGGAGATAACCAGTTTCCCAGTCTTTTCGCCTTCCCGACGCATCTCGTGGCCGCCTTGCCTGTGACAAGCACCCCGGCAACCGGAATACCACGTTTTACCACGACCGCGAAATAAAGGGTAATACCTTTAACCGGAAAACTCCACGGCTGGTTTCTTCCCTGGCAGTGCAACGACCTTCATCTTTCCTCCAAGTCGAGATCTTCTCTTCCCCTGGACGACGAGACTTGCACCCACTGCCAGGAACAACTGTCACCGCTGGAGGATCCTTCCCACTTAAGGTACCGTGTCCCGCCTGGCTTCCCTTGCCACCGACTGTACGGGGTAGATTTAGCCCCCGGCTTTCGAACCTGGGTTAGCCTGGGACATCCTGGCTAAACTTTTCTGAGCCTCTCTAAACTCTTTTCGAACTCTGTGCAAGACTTTCTAAGCCTAGTGTAACTGTGTGATCTTGGGTGCATTTGTGCTCTGCTCTCTCTAAGAGTGGGCCCAGCCTATGGACTTTGGCTCACAAGTGACTTTTGCTCTTCTGCCTTGCTAATAGTGTTCCTAAATCTTAGAGTGGTGTACCTTTCCATATTCGGTCTTTTTCCCTCCCTTTTTCATAAACATATTGGAGTGCCATCTATAGTTAAGTGCTCACCTCTGTATGGAAATAAGTGGTGTTTACTAAGACTTATCTGATAAGGAATAAGGGTTGTATATATTATAATAGTAACTGTGTTTAGAGTGTTTTACAATAAGAGTGCTGGAGTGTTTCAAACAGTGTGTTTTTAAATAAATAATTATATACTTTGATACCAAAGCTCTGGTCAGTGTTGGCTTGTATTATGAGTGCCTATTGTGTATACTTTGCATACTGCCTAACTCTTCTTGAGGGAAGTCTGACTGCTCAGCCACAGCTACCAGGTAAATCTGGGTGGTACAGACTGCTACGAAGTGGGTTTACTGCTAACACCTGTAGTCCTAAATCTTTTGCAGTGTTCCCAAAGGGAACTGCACAGGTTTCTGCCTAACACAAACTAACACCACCTTCAACTACCAATAATCTCTTCTCTGCCACTGCACCTACCTGGCTCTCTCTACCCTCAATACTACTGCCTACTACTTCCACCTCACTCCCACCAACATTCGACTACACTACTCCTACTACACTTACTCCTTTTACTTGCACACACCCTTCACAGACCCCCTCTCTCCAACATCCTCCACACTCCTTTCGCACTCCCCTTCCCTGGTCTCTCAGGTGTCCTTTGCCTCCTGTCCTCACCCAACTAACCCTCACTCAACCATTCACGCACACACCTTATTAAATAATCCACCCCCTCCCCGGATTGGTATACTTACCCTATCCAATCACTTACCTTACTTCCAGGGGATTTCACTTGGGGTAAGGGTTAGAGGATTCAAAAGGGCTTGTAAGCCCTGCCCCCTTCTTGATGCTTACTGACCTCATTCAAATCTCGAGCCTGTGGCAGGTCCCTGGGACCTATTGTTTCAGGCTTCCCTGGAGACCTTTGCTTAATGTACAGAATTCCTGGAAGCTTAGTGGGTTTTGGTTAGAGAGGCCTTCGTAGAGGCCATTATTCCTAAAATATTTTCCCTGGTGGCATAGTGGCTGATTCCCCTTTGCAGGCTGCAGCAGACAGTGTCTCCTAAAGCCATGTTCTGGTTTGGGATGACTTGCCGCTGTTGTGGCGTAGGCTGCATTCTGCTCTGCAACTGTTTTCTGCGCTATCCTCTGCAGTGGTCACACTGCTGTGTTCTCCTGCAGCACCAGCTTTGCGTCTCCCTACAGCTCCAAGGCCGCCGCCATACCAGGTAAGAAGGGTTTGAAGGTTACCTGCCTGCACACACTCTGGCACCTATGGGTATTTCAGGGTCAGGTCCTCTCCATCCCCTGACAGGACCAATATGTAATTCAAATTTCCCAATAAGCATGTTTTTCTCAGAGGACAATAAGGGTTGGGAAATATCATATTCATCTTGTACTGCCTGGCCGGCGACTGAGACTACTCCAGCCACGGTGACCTAGAGGAGGCTGCAGGGCTGTTGAGTAGTCTTGATTTCAAAACATCCCCGCTCCCACCCATTTCAACAACAGAGCATAGCTCTTTGACTACGTCCCATATAGCAGAGTACTCACACCAATCTATACTTTCTATAGCACAGGAGTCTGCAACCTGCAGTACTCGGGATGTTTTGGACTGTGAATCCCATGATCCCGCACTATTGACTTTACTGGCTAGTTCTGATGGGAGCTTCAGTCCAAATCATCTAAAGAGCCAAAGGTTGCAGAACCCTGCCTTGCAGTACGACCCACTAGACGACTGGAGACATTTCTGAACATGAAGTTACTCTGAGATACTCCATAGGCCGGGGAGGGGAGGGGCATGTAACGCCTCCTGACATGTAACTGACTAACTAGCCATACGTGTCTACACTATCTGTTATGAATTCAAGCTTCTTCATAGGCATTTACCATAGGAACAAACCACACTCACCCATCACTCATCCTAGGCACTCCTTTTCTCCAATACACAAACATACGCACCTCAATCTTCTATTTAATCAGGAAAGTTTTTAGACAACCTATAATTGAATTCTGTAAGGATGTGGCGATAAGAGACTGACAAGGGAGTGGCATGGTTGTTGACAAAGACTTATTTTAAACAGAAAAGAAGAACTAACCCTCTCTGTCCCTATGACAGAGAGGGGTTTCCCTGCCTCAACTAAATACTAATGGCAATGTTAGAAAGTCTGTCTAAAGCAAATAATCCACTGTCCTATGTCATAAACCTATCACCATCTCTTACACTTGAAACTAAATTAATGAAAAGGTTGACCTTTTTGATCCAGAGTAATGTCCCCCGTCCTCTAGACTCTTCCAGATCCACATAGCTAGATAGTAAAAACTGTTCTCCACACCAGGTGGGATGTTTCCCTTCCCCTGGCCTTTCACAAAGTTCCAAAACAAAGTTCTCAGTCCCAGAGGGAATGTCTCCCTTCCCATGGTCAAAGTATAACACAAGCCAAGAGGGTGCCTCCCATCTCTTAGCATTTTATTACACAATTCAACTCCAGGTGGAATGGCTCCCTTCCCCATGTCAATGTTTGGCATAAGCTAAGAGGATACCTGCCTCCTCTTAGCACTTTAGCACAATGTTGATCAAGTTCACCTTGTACCTGGAGCACCACCTTCTGAGGTACTGAATCGATGGAGAGCTCCATTAATAAAAGTCATATGGGTGCAGGCCCCAGACTCACCTTTTTGTGTCACACAGTTCCAAGATGGATGCCTGGTTCACTATCCTGCCAGGCATTCTCTGTGGGTCCCAGACCCTTTCATATTGGCTTTTCCACCTTACTTCTCTCGGGTCACAGACCCTTTTCCGTACAAACAATGTATACGGATCCCAGACCACTCTGGTTTCTCCTCGATCCCAGCCCTTTGGTTGGAAGCTTCTCTCGCTCCCCTTCGTTCCTTTACGGTTTCTCTTGCTCCCTCTGACCTTGTCGGCAACCCGTGTACCTTAGGCTTTGGTGCGTCTGGGTTCCATCCTCGTCAGGTCCTGTGTGATTGTTCCTGGACTGCCGCGCATTTCTGCCGAGGTCATCTTCCCTCAGCAGGTTTCACTTTCCTTTCCGTTTCTCGGATGGCAGGGTTTCTCCCTGCTGCTTTATTCCAGTACCAAGACGATCTGGAGTCACGGCAGCCCACTTTCAGCTGGGGCCTCTCCTGGCGATCGACAACCCGCTCCCTGCCTCGATTTGCTCGGCTCTCCTCTCCTGTTCGGTGTACTGCTCTCCGGCTCCTTGGGAAAGGACCAGACACCATGTTTGAACTTCCCTTTTCTATTTCAATGGTCTCTTGTCCAATAGGAGACTGCAACAGACTAGAATGTTTCTGGTAGTTGGAGGAAGTAATCTTCATACTCCTGCAGCTCCTTGTCACAGTATCACCTTCCAGAGTTTGCAATATGTCAGTTGGTATCTTTTTCGTCTCAGTGTTCACTAAATTAAGGGACTGGCTAAAACACAATGGGATACTAGCGGGAGGACACAGCCAGGATTTTGGAACGGTGTGTTAAAAAGAATAGGAGTGGTATGGGGATACCATGTTCTCTCCAGTTCTTCCTTAATCCCAGAGTAGGAATCCCTCCCCATGCGATCCTCCCGATGATCACCACCCCCAGGGGGACAGTTGGGTAGCAGCCTTGCTTTCATGGCCTCATGGGAAAGGACTACCCCAGGGAAGAAGGGACGACATCTGAAGACTCGTCACAATTCCCTTTTGCAATCTACACTCCTTATTAGACTCAGTTCTTACATTTTATCACAATGAGAATACAAAGCATTTATATTGAATGCAGCGGTGAAGGCCACTGCAGGGCTTTGGAGGTGGAGGAGTGGGGGGGGTGTTAAATACTATTATTCACAATTTGGGCCAGATTGTTCTTTGGGATAAGGAGGGTCGTATTTGCATAATATGCTAATTTAACATATCGCTGGCAATACTGAAGAGGTTAAAGGAAAAGGTGTTAAGGAAGGTTCTCTTCAGTATCAGCATTAGCCATTCTTTCTGTAGTAGAGTGTACTGATTGTAGAATCTTAGACAAGTGGCCAAGATCAAACAAGTTTACATTACTTGTATGCATCCATGTCGCCACAGTTGTCAAAAGAGGGGTTTGATTAGATCTTAATCAAATTATCATATATCCCTGTCGCTGCTCTTAACAATAACATCCAAACAGCTAGCTTTGCCATTCTCAGGAGCCAGGAACATGCATCATAGACTGCATGCCACATGATCTAATCCACTTTTTCTCCACAACAGTTCCTAAAACATTAATTTTAATCTCTGTAATTGTGGAGACAGATAGATCAGGGGTTACTGAACACCACTCCGTTTTAAAGCCACCAGATTAGCCTTAAAGGATTTGAGCCATAACAATACAATGAATTCCCTTGGGTACTGTTAGGTAACACTGTTCCTTTGCAACCTTTCTTTCCATTGGCATCATTAATGGAACCCCCAGCTATGTTGTAATATCTTGAACCATGTCCTGTCTTTAGAGATAAGTAAAGAGTTTCTGCTTTATTTACAAACCTAAACTCCTTCATTCTGGCGGCGCAGGTCAGCCGTTATGGTTACCAGTGCAGGAGGGTGTGTTTCCTTTGAGATACCCATATTGCTTTTGAAGTAGCACTCATCACCCAACAGTGAAGTGCTGCAGGGCTACTTTGTATCTCTTTATACAATGTTTTCTGTAATATCTTATATCTTTTTGGTGTGCCTGGTATAGGTTATGGGCATTGAACCATGTTTATTAATTCTTCTGATGCACCATTTTATTAACCGCATAATGCCATTTTGAGTACCATATACTTAAAATGCTACGGTATTGAAGTCCTGTTCTTTGGTGATTTTGTTCTTTGGCCTTATTCCTGTACTCTATGGTCCGGGAAAGAATGCATATTTGCAGGATCTGGCTTGGATTTCTGGACAAAGTGCTGTGTGTATCTGACATGGTGGAACTGGAAGTTGGGACTGCCTGGTCCCAATAAACATTTATGCCAGAGTATGACTTTATAATTGATTTATTATTAAGCTATTTATTGAGCAAAGACCTAGCTTTGGGAAAGAAGGGGGCACTTTAAGTGCACAGTGAGAGAACCAGAGATATAAGGGAGCTGGGAGCTAACAGAGAGGGAGAGGGTGGGTCATTGGCATTGAGAGCTCTACAAGCGAAAAAGGGAGAAAAAAGGGGGGTAAAGATAGCCAATTTTCAGGTTAGAGGGTGTGTGTTATGAAGGAGGTGTTGCTGGGCAAATGTGGAATTTGAGGCGGTCCATGAATGGATAGATTTTGCCTTCCTGTTGTGGCAGGTCCTTGCCATCAGTGGCCTGGCAAAGTCCTCGGCAGGCTGAATTTCTGTCAATCAAATCTCCAAACCAACATTCAAACAGTAACTTGCCTTAAAACCATGTTAAAACAATTCCTCCAATGTCTTGCATTCAGGGAAGTTAGTCACAAGAAACTAGGGTTCCCAGAAACACCCCAACACTGCTACGAGGAACACAGAGCAAAAGAAATTCTAAGCGCAGGCAACTGCTGGTGGGTGCGGACTGCAGCTCCTCGCGTTAACAGAGAGCCAAGAAAAGGAAGTTGGAGTCAACTGACTTATATGTTGGGCAGGAGACGTTTGCACATAAACGATTCCACATGGGAATGCCACAAGCAGGCACAAGGCTCCTGGGTGTTTACCAGAGACCCTTGAGGAGAAGCCCAACAGGAAACACAGCATATACAGGAAGCCAGGAAGCGGAAAGCTGAACAGTCCAAAGGAGAGAGAATCCAGCGGCTGTCATCGACGGGCTGTAAACAGAACAGGAAACGCCCCGAAGAGCTGGTAAGTCCACGCTGGGGCGTAGAGAGCACCGGGGCTTATTGGTGAACATGCCATTTATTAAAATCTGAAGAACCCAAGTCAGATAAAGAGAGGAAATCATTTATTAATATTGAAAGTAAGAAGTTAATAGCATATTTTCCTCAGAAGGGATCTTTACTAGAATGTGAAATTACCCACAATGCTAAGGTGGTGAATGATTGGAAGTGTGAGCAAAACACTAATGAGGCAACATATTATGGAATAAAGGAACTAGCCAACAGGGCTAATCTGGTGAATTTTCAAAGGTGTAGTTGCAGAGACAGGCAACTAACTACAAGATGCCCTGGCAGGAGAGTATACCAGGCAATTGCAAGTGTGTGAAAATAAGAAGCCCTGGCAGCAGAGTATACCAAGCAATTGCAAATGTGTGAAAACAAGAAGCCCCTGTGGCAGGAGAGTACACCAGGCAATAGCAGATGTAAGAATACAAGAAGCCCAGGCAGGAGGGTATACCAGGCAATCAGAAGTGTGAGCATATAGGGAAACAGAAAAACTCTGCCATGAGTGTTTAACAGGTGTCCAGACAACTCAAAGACCAAACAAATATATATATGAGTTTAGTATTGATCAACAGGAAAGACAAGAACTGCTATTGTCAAAAAATTGTGAAGAATCATCCAGGGGAAGGGAGACACCCTCTGGAATGAGGAGCCATATCCTTAAGAGACTTTATGTTGGAGTTATTTATTTCATTTTGAACACTTTTGAAACACTGAAGACCAAATACATTATCCTTTTCACCTTAAGATGTATTTCATTAGAATGTGAGGGTCAGAATAGTACTTTGGGTACAGGATGTTTTTGTTTCTGGACATTCCAACACCCACAGATCCTTAGTTTTGAGTTTAGGTAGGGAAACCCCTCCAGTGCAGGGACATCAAGGCCTTTTCCAAACCCCTTTTATTTTATCAATAAAGGTCATGAAGCCACAACCATGTCTAAATAGTTTCCAACTTTCCTTCCTGAACCTTCACAGTACCTTTGGAAAGAAGATAGGCCTCGCATTCAACGTCGTCTTCTTGGGAAAAGTAAAGTAGGGTGATTGAACAGATCATGCCTGGAGCTCACTCACCCGCCTAGAAGAAGGGATGGCAATCAGAAAAATCACCATCAGGGAGACCAACTTTAAAGAACAAGAATGCATGGGCTCAAACAGAGCACCCAATTAAATGTCAACACTATATTTAAGTCGCATGCCAGAATAACAAACTGGCATGGGGGAAACTGGTTGCAGAATCACCACAAAAACGGTACAACAGGGATTGTGAAGAAAGAGCAGTGCTCAGGGGTTCTATTGAAAACCGAATTATCAGTAAGCTACCCTTTCAGAGATCAAAACAGCAGGCCTGCCCCGGCCAAGAAAAGCAGAAAATTCGACAGAGTACATGGGGTAAACAAAAGAATTTAGATTTCTCTGCAGGCACAAGCCGAAAAAAAACTGCCACCTACAGGCGTAAATGGACTTGGTGGCAAAGCCTCCAGGATCAATGAATGTATGTCCAGGAAATCATCCAACAAATTTCACTCCTTATGCAACAACCTTTCAGCAGCCAGACTTGAAGGTTGGGATCGAGCACCTGCCCTGCCGACTGGGGGAGCAGATCCACTCTTCACAGAAAGCATAAGGGACATGTCTGGCAAATCTAGTAACTTTCCTCCCAGCCCAGTCCAAAGCAATCAAAGCCAGAAGAATGACAGGAATCGGTGGGAATTAATAAAGTAGGTTGATTATCTACTTGGCCATCATTGTTCCCCCGAAGAGCTCCCTGTCGAAGAAATTCCCTGGAGCAGAACAACTCACACTTGCTGTTCACACTGGAAACAAAGAGGTCCACCAGAGAAGTCCCCCACTCAGAGAAAATCTTGTCCAGAACTTCCTGAAAGAGCTCCCACTAGTGAGGTCAAATTCTGTCTGCTCAAGGCATCCGCAATAAGGTTCTGGCCTAGCCCAATGTGCTGCTGTCAGAGCCCGAACCACAGTCTCGTTGCTTCTCTGCATGGAGGACCCTACACCACCTCGCTTGTTGAAATAGAGCATGGCTACTATGTTGTCTGCCAGGATCAGCACATTCTGCTCGATACATAAGGGAGAAAAGTGACCAGGGCGAGTCGGATCGCTCTAATTTCCAGCAAATGTATGTGTTCTTGGAACTCCATGGAGACCACAGTCATTGACTGTCGGGTCTTGCAGGTAGGCACCCCAACACTTCACAAGACGCAGTCAGTTGGGACCAAGGTTGCTGAAGTAATCCTTTTAGCACATAATAATAATATTAATTTAGCATTTATATAGCGCTACGAACCCTCAGGTATCGGAGCGCTGCTTATTACCCACAGTGTGTAGTGCTCATTTATCGACCTCGGAAGGATAAAAGGCTGAGTTTGGCCAAGCCAGGATTCGAACCTGCAACAGAGGCTCTGTACAGATGTCAAAGCGAGCGCTCTATTCGGTGTGCTATCGGACCGGCTTTATGTACAACCATGTGAGGTCTCAGGACACCATCTCAAAGACCTTTAGAAGGTCTGAAGTGCACCTCTGAAACAAAGACCACCGATAACTAAGACGCCACCAGAGGGAACTAATGGGTCGCCGAGACTCCGGGACTACAAGAATGCAAGAGACCATGAGGCCCAGCAAATGTACGAAGTCCAAAGCTGGAACTCTCCTGTGATTGTAGGACAAACCATCTTGGAGCTGTTCTCCGCTCTGTCCTCAGGCGGGAAGGCCCCGTCCATGTGAGTGTCCAGGACCGCATTGATAAATAGTAGGAAATGGGATGTTGCAAACCAAGACTTCTTGAAGTTCAGGGAGAAACCCAAGGTGTTCAGCAGGCTGCACGTACGAAACAGATAAACCAATGCCTGGTCTGAACAGCAGACTCTGATGAGCCAGTCGTCCTATTAGGTGAAGACATGAACACTTTCTCTACGGAGTTGAGCCACTTCCAACGGCTTGGAGAAGACCCTGGATGCTGAAGAAAGACCGAACGGCAGGACTTTGAACTGGTAGTGGTAATTGCACACTACGATTCCCAAATACTTCATGTTTATCAGTTGAATTTGCACATGGAAACGGGCATCAGAGATCCAATTAAACTAGTCAGTCCTGGAGGTCGAGGGCTTGGAGGGAAAGTGTAACAATCTTGAACTTGACCATCCACAGGTACAGGTTCAAGAGCCTCTAATCCCAAAAAGGACTTAAGCGCCCGTACGTCTTCCGTACCACAAAATAGACTGAGTACCAGTCTTTGCCTTGTTTCGAGCAGGGCACCAGTTCTATAGCACCCTTTGTGCAAAGCTGATGAATGCCCTCCAAATGAGGCAAGTAGTGGCTGGAGGGAGGGAACGGTCTGGGGGATGGATGTTGAGCAAGGAGAAGGCAATATCACTGATAAAAAGATTTGGAAGGCCAGGTCATCAGATGTAGTGAGGCACCATTCTGTGCAGAGCAGCGAAGCCTCCTTAACCCCTTCCACTTGGGGCGAGTGGTGCAAGTCTGATTTACAGGGGCTTCATACTGGGAGGTGCTGAGGGCAAGCCCATGGAAGATAAGCTTCTGGTCTGACGCCCTCTGCCCCTGTTCCTATTGGGGCAATATTGCAGCTGTTTGCCCGAAAGGAGATTGTCTCCTGCCACTGTGTCCGTAGAAGGGGAAGGGTTGAAATCCTGTCTCCACTCGAGGCAGTTGGCTGTTATGCTGAAATTAAAAGTTACTCACCGTAGTAAATAATGTACTCCTAGTCCATAGTTCTCTTTACTCCATACAGGCGTCCTCCTTTAGGGACAGGACCGGAACTTTATTTCTTCCAAAACAGTGCATTTGCCTTTAAAATTTCTGGCACACATAGATGCGGCTACGGACATTACCACACCCCCATAGCCCCGCCCTCTGGCACCTGGCCTCAGTCCCCTTGTACGTGCCGGACAGATAATCTAGCCTGAACTACTTTTATTGGAGGGAGGACCGAGGGTTGAATGGAGAAAAGGGGACTATGGACTAGGAGTACGTTAGTCACTAAAGTGAGTAACTTAATTACTCCTACGTTCCGTCCCCTTTCCTCCATACTGTATGGGCGATTGCAACTGATATAACCCTTAGGGAGCACTGTGGTTGTTCATTAAGCAAACAAGTTCTTGAGGAGAGCTTGTCCAAATTGAGCATCCACCTTGGCACGAACATCCAAACAGTAGTGCTTGCAAAAAGCTGATGAAGCCCATGTGGCTGCTTTACTGAAGACCTGCCACAGCATTTGTCTCTGGAATACTACTGCTGCCGCCTTAGCCTTTACTGCGTGAGTATTCATATTCGTAGGGCACAGCATTTTCAGCAGTTTATAGGACTCTCTGATGGCTTTCACCATCCACCTGGCTATATAGGCCTTGGATGCCTGACCTCCAGGCGTAGTACCGTCAAACGTAACTAGAAGGGCATCCGACTTTCTCAACTGTTTCGTCCTGTCGAAGTAAAACTTGAGTCCTCCTGACATCAAGGCAATGTAAAGCCTTCTCAGCCTCGGATTGAGGATCCGGAAAGAAGGTTGGAAGTACAATTTCTTCATTGATGTGAAAGGAGGAGACTACTTTAGGCAAGAATTTTGGATGAGTCGTCATGATCCCTTTGTCTCTGTGGAAGACTGTAAGACTCTGATGCCACCAAGGCCTGAATCTCACAAATGTTCCTGGCTGACGTGAGGCCTACCAATAGTGCCATCTTGATGTGACTGACTTGATTTTAGTAGTAGCCATGGGTTCGAACGGCTTGTGAACCAGCGCTGCCAGCACTACGTTGAGATCTCACACTGGGTGAGGTTTTCTGTCCGGGCGATACAGCCTGGCTAGTCCTTGCAAATGTCTCTTCACCACCCGATTGGCCATGGAGAGAAATTGGCGTTCCATGTTCTTGTATGCTCCGATTGCCACAAAATATGTGCGACAAGTTTCTACTGGCACCCCAGTGCTTGCTATGTGCACAGAGAATGACCAGACTTGTTCAAGCGGGCAAGACACTGGGTCCACCCCCTTGGCCCTGGCCCAGTAGCAGAACCTAGCCCACTTACTCTAGTACTGTAGTCTAGTGGACTCCTTCCTTGCATTTGAATTATTTCCAAATTGGCTTCCTATAGCCCTCACTGTTGCATTTTCAATTACTCAGGTACCAAACAGAGGGCTAGGGTGAACACAGCCCCCTCCTCCTATGCTGTGAAAGGTGCAACTGGCCTACCGCCTGCAAGGGGACGGGCTCCTGCACTGCCATCCTCACCAGATCAGAGTACCAGATCCTGGCTGGGCAGACCGGGACTACCAGAACCGAGCTGCATCGTACCACATCCTGCAACGTCCTCAAAATTCTCTGCATCAATGGTGTTGGAGGGAACACATAACATCACAGGTTGCTCCAGGAGATTAGGAAGGCATCCCCTAGTGAGTGCCTGCCCTTCCCCATCCATGCTGCAAACCGCCTGCACTTTTCATTGCTCTCTAAGGTGAATAGATTCACGTCCAGGTGGCTCCAGTCCCCGAATAAGTTATCGAGGACCTGCAAGCCCAGTTCCCATTTGTAGTGGCCGCCTAGAGCCTGCCGAGTCTGTCCACCTCAGTGTTGCTCTCTCCCAGCAGCTGACCAGTGCTAAGATGAATTCCCTGCTCCAAGGCCCACTCCCAGATCTGAACCGTCAGATTGCACGGCACCGGAGACTTTGTTCCACCCTGCTTGTTAAGGTAAAACATGGAAGTGGTATTGTCTGTCCTGATGGGGACCGGCTTGCTCCTGATTAGCGAGGAGAAAAGCCCTTAAAGCCAATTGAATTGCTCTCAGTTCCAGAACATGCGCGTTCCCTCTTGCTTTTGGGGAGACCAGAGCCCATGTATTTTAAAATTGTCCAGCGTGGCCCCCCCCACCCAGCCCCCCAAAGAGGAGTCCATTGTAATGATTGGTGACGGCTCTGGCCGGCGGAAAGGGGGCTCGCCCATATTTTCCTGCAGGCTCCACCAGCCTAGATCTGGCTTGACCTCTGCCGGGATAGAGATCTTGTCCACCTGGAAGCCCTTCTCCAGGTCCCAGGTTACTGACAGATGCAACTGTAATCTCATTTTTTTCAACTTGGCATACATCACTGCCAGAATACATAGCGCCATGAGGCCCAGCAGGTGGATACCACCATGCTGATGTGACATGCCTGTCCAGGAAACGTCCAGTTGCCCTGACGATCGCCTTGACCATTTCCTAAGTGAAGATCTGTCTGTATCCCATGCCAGTCTGAGAAAGATCAAGGACTTCGACGGGGTACATTCCGATTTGGTCTGGTGCACCGAGAACCCCAAAAGGAAGAGGAGTTTAATGAGGCATTTCATTGTGTCGCATGCCACCTCCTGCGAGCTGCCCCCGATGAGCCAGTCATCCAAATATGGATAGACATGGCGACTCCTGGCTCGGAGCAGCGCCACTATGGTGGTCCTCAGTTTCATGAATACATGTGTTGACGCCGAAGGGCAGCACTGGAAATTGGAATTGCCGTCACATTCCGGTGAAAAGCAGGAATTGCCTGTGCGGCTGTCAAATCGGGACGTGCAGGTACTTGTCATTAAGGTGAAGAGAGAGCATCCAATCTCAGTCGCTGAGAGCCTCTGCGATCTGCGCTGGCGTTATACTGAATTTTTTGAGCGGGAGGTAAAGGTGGAGAAAGCATAGTTCAAGCACCACCCCTTAGGCCAGTCTAGTTCTTTTTTGGGATGGCAAATATTCTGGTATAGTACCCAGAGCCCCTTTGATTTAGGGGCACCTGCTTCACTGCCTGGTTCTGAATGAGTGAAGCAATTTCTGACATCAGAGCCAGGGAACATATCTGCAGCAAAGGGGGAGAAACTGGGCACAGATCAAGTCCAAATGCTCCCGAAACCACTGAATGCACCCAGGGATCTTTTACAAGAAAACGCCATTGCATCCCATGGAGAGTCAATCTGCACCCAACTGGTGAGGGGTGGACTGAGACGCTACTCTCATTGCTTCTTGGCCTCAGAGGCCAGGATGGAGGAGGGGGTCTGTAAGAACCCCTTTGTAGTGGTCCGCTGGTGCTTGCGCTTCTGCAGATTAGGTGACCTGTTCAGCTGTCTGGACCTTGGGTTCTGGAAGCCCCTGAAGCCTCAAACGACTTGTTCCACTGGTCTGTATTGCCAGCGATTTTGCAGTCTGGTCTTTTTATTGAGCTCCTCGTCCGTGGAGGAATGGAAGAGCTCTGCCCCTTTGAAGGGGCACTCCAGAATATGCTCTTGGACATCTGTGTTTAATTTGGTGGCATGTAATCATGCTGCTCATCGCATGTCGGCAGCCACACAGATTCCTCTTGCTGCTGTGTCGATGTGTTCTGCGGTTGATTCAAGCAAATTCTGTGCCACCACTTGAAAGCGACCTGCCTGTCAGGGCAATTTCCCTCCAGAACTTCTGATTGGTGGCTGCCAAGATCGCATCCGCATTTGCCGATCTGAGATGTAGAAATGAATTTACATATGCCATCCTTCCATAATCTTCCAAAAGCTTGTCCTCCTTGCTCAGGAGGACTGCAGCCGAAGATCCTGATCCCCCTGAGATCTGTGGCTTGGCATACATGGACAGTCTCGCAATTACTGATGAATGTGGCTGCCCATGTGCGGACAGGAGGATGGACTCTTATTCAACCTGCCTGTACTTGGCGTCCAGTCTCTTGTACATTGGCTGTGCCAATTGTGGCATGAGCCAGCACGGTTCCATGTAATAATGTTGCCACAAAAATCTCGCCATGCAAAAATATCGCCGAAAAAGGGACGTTTTTTGTGGTGACATTATTGTATGGAACATGCGGGGGACACCCCTGCAACCCCCAAACTTTTTTTTTCTTTTTTTTGCCCCTGTCCCCATATATATTGTCACCCATATAATATCGCCGCGACCTCATCCCAGCGATATTATTTACGGCGACCATATATATGGGGATAATATTACCCGATACCGCGAGCACTTTGTCCCTAGCACAGACGCATCCTTTTGTAAAGGTATGCTGAACTTGCCCTGAGCACCTGCTCCTCCGCATGCACACCGGTCACTGGCTGTTCTTGCTGCAGAGCAGGTACCCCCAGAAATTCTGCTTGCGCTTCCCCTGCGGCCATGGAAGGCCTTGACCGACACCGAGGCCTCTAGATCCTCAGTCATCTGTGCCTTAGTCTGCATGCGCAGGATCTCCCCCGCGCAGCGATTCACCTAGGGACTCAGACTGGGATCGAGGTAGGCTCTGCTGCTGCCAGCGTGCCAAGCCCATCCTCAGCTTGGGGAGTCCCGGCCGGCCTCACCCACCCAGTCTACCGAAGGAGAGGTAGGCTGAGCCTGTACCGGTGGGGGTTGGACTGGCACCTCCTGATGCGTAGGTGGCCGAAAGGAGGAGACACCAAGTCTTTAATTAAAGATTTAAAGAGGCCTGTCATCTGCTGGGACCTCATGAGCCCCATAAAACATTTGAAGAACGTGTCTTTGCAATGTGGTGGAGCTGGCGCAGTGGGTAATTCCTCTGCCAGTACCGGCCGCAGGGTCATAGGCCTATGCTGAGTCCCGCTGCTCTGGGTGTACCGCAGCGCGGTAGACATGGTTGGGTATGCGGTGCAGCATCTCATTCCACCCTAGGCTTGAAATTCAGCCTTCACAGGGCCACAGACTACTCCGAGGAAACACTGGCCGTATGGCTGTTACGCTCCCTGTGAGTTGTGTCAAGATCAGGTGCCATCTTGTTACCAGATGCCATTTTGCATGTGGAGGATTTATCAGAAATGCGCTGTCACAGAGACTGAGTGCCCCAGACACCAAAGGGCCCTCGAGCGGTAGCTCGGTGCTGGAAATGACCTTGTGAATACCCCCAGAAGGCTTTGCGCCCTTTGGTTTTCACACATTAGTACTCAAACGTAAAGGAGTGCCCTCGGGCCTAGGCCCAGTGCGAGAGCATGTGTAACACACAGGACGTGTCCCGGTACCAGAGTGTTGCCACCTGTCAGCCACTGTCTTGGGAGGACCCGAAGGCCCCTCGGTACGTGGACCGGTTACTCTGTGAGCCTCAAGACGTTGGCTGGTACTAGGGTTCACAGAATCCCCTCCCGCTCTGTGGATTACCCGGAAAGGGATCCCCCTTGCAGGGTACTTTAATGAAATCTTTAGCGCTTACCTTGCACGCTGTGCTTCTGCATCGCAAGAAGTCCTTGAGATGATCTGGAGGGGATTGCTGCAAAGATCTCTGTCCACCGTGCCAAGTGGTTCTTCAGCAAGCGCAGTGTAAAGGCGTGACAGGCGGTGTGTGCAATCATCCCACCAATGACCCGCGCCTAAACACTGGAGACCGAGCACGTGCAGATCCGACTCGGGAACAACTCTTGCAGGAAGAACAACTGCTAAAGCATGCTTGAGTCGACATGCACTAGGGCAGACGAGGGGCTGGTAGTGATTGAAAAATTCAGCAGGGAAAGCTGAAGAAATTGCAAACTCTATGGAGCCTGCGGGAAGAAGGTCCGATCCAGTCTGCGCGAAAAAGTAACTGAGGCCAGGCACCGGAGGGCAGGGCTATGTGGACGTTGTTCCGCCCGTAGCCGCACCTACACGCGCCTGAGGTTTTATGGGGGAATGCACTTTTTGGGAAGAAAAAAGGTACCAGTCCCATCCCTAAGGGTGGACGCCCATACAGTATGCAGGAAAAGGAATGGGACATAGGAGTACTGCTAGACCCCTGAACTTTATGGAGGGACTCATCAGTCTTCGCCCCAAACACTTTGTCATCCGACAGCATAGCCAAGTGTTTAGCCTGGACATCTGGGGCGAAACTCCAGGCCCTAATCTAGGAGTACCTCCTTAATACGGTCCCTGTAGCCATGGATCATGCCACACAGTTGGCAGTGTCCAGGCCAGACTATAGAATTTGGCGGAACGTCTCTGTGCCAATATTGACCAGGGCCTCAAACCCATATCTGATCTCTCAGAAGGTAGGTGTTAAGCAGCATCTGAAACAGTTGACTAGAGAATCAAAAGAAAAGTTGGCTATGGCACAGGAGGCATTAATGGCAGTTAGACACAGACTTGCTAAGGCAATACACCCCCCACCACCCTCCAATCTCTTAATCACCGGGGGTAAGGAGGGGAAGCATGTTGTTTTCAAACTCTCCCTGGCAGCCTGTGCCACTAGGAGCTCATGAGAGGCGTGCAAGAAAAGAAAAGACGGATCCAAAAGGCACCCGTCTGTGCTTTTTCGCCAATATCCTTTCCACAGTCTGGACCGTAGCAGGTTTGGTCTACAATTCCAGGACCAGACCCTATACTTAACACCTGGTTAAATGGCAGTAGAGTCTTGCATTGCAGAACTTCATCAACAATGGCAATGAAATCAAATTGTACTTAGGGTCTGGAAAGGGCAGATAACACAAATGTCGCTACCAACTTGGCTATCGGGCATTGAAAGAAGCCAGAGGTCTCCCTGGAGTTGGTGCAGGAAGCATGTCCAGCTCGGGAGAAGTATCCAGCCCACTTACCTACTGTAGATCAGTGGCAAGAGGTATAAATTCCCCATTGTCTACACAGACCTCCTGGAAGTCCCTGACCTCTTTGGGTCACAAAGGTTAGAGGCCAGAGTGGATGGGATCAGCCACCTCACAAAAGATGTCCTCCATCTTTGACATGAATGCACCCCTAGGGAGAAGGCATCTTCATGAGAGGAGGGATCCGATGCCGGATGACCAACCGAGCAGCAAAATGATGGGACCTAGCCCACAGGGGCGGCCTAGTCGCATAATTTATTAGGGTTTCTACCGGCACTTACGATCATGGTGGATCCCAATGGCTCCACTGGCATAGAGACAGAAGCCATCAGGCCTTGGAAAAGAAGTCTAGCATATCAAGCCAATAGGCCTCACATTCCCGATGTGAAGGATTAGGTTGGGAAAGGAACCTGTGATGCCTTCACGTCCGATGAGTCAGTGGAAGAAGAAGAAGAATGCCTAGAGGAACAGGCAGGTGAGCAAGACCTCATGCAATGTTTCTTTTTGTTATTACAGACTGGTGAAGGTACTTTGGTAAGGTGCTCGGCCTCAGGTGACCTAGAACAAGTACATTTTGAATCCATTTCCTTGTGGAAAAAGGCAAAGAGTATTGCGGCCAGCGCCTGAAGTGTTTTTGCGTGCATTGACTAGGATGACACAGTCCTACGTGTCATTCCTCCCCCAAAAAATATAAACAAATCATGTGAGGGTTAAAGAAATTCATCTGGCGTCCCCAGTCGGTGCAAGGTGTAAAGCCTGAGGTCTTTGTTAGATTCGGCATGGCATGAAACGGGAATACTTCTACGAAGTGGTGCTCCTGAACTGAGCACAGTGCACAGGAAAAAGGAACTGAGATCGGTGGGTGCAGAGCCTCATATACTGGTCCGATGTCATGTCAAGTGCTTTGAGGTGTTGAGCGGAACCATGTGTTGTGCCCCCTGGTGGCAATAAAATTTCTGAAGAATAGCTGCACTGGGAGATGTAAATCGCAGATGAAGAATCCTTGGGAGGAAGGAGTCCATTAGAAAGTGGGACACGTACACCAGAAGGGCCTGCTAAATCACTAACTCCCTTTCAATTGAAGGAGTTGCGTGTCTCCTCTGTCAACCACCTCTCCTGCACATTCTTGAATTGTGGGATAACTCCTCACCCAAGAAGGCTGGAATTCATTATTATGGTCACTGGGCCGGACTGCTGAATGAGACAATCTTTGTCACATTTGTTTCAACCAACCATTACTGCAGACATTGAACTAAATCCGACATCTGGAGAGGATTCTTGTAATCCCCTCCTGGTGGTCCGAACTCTGCAGAAGATGATGAACTATGGGCTTGAGATGCTGGCTGGCTCAGGAAACTGTCAACATATGCTGTAAATTCCCCCTGGAGCGAAAGCTACTGATATGCTGTCAGACAGAGGGTGGAGGGGGGAGATAGAAGAGCACCCATTCAACCACTTACCTACTGGTGTTGAGGAGAAGGAGGAAAGACTTTGTTCTTGAGGGTGTCGAAGATGACCCCAATGAATTTGAGGTACGGACATCTCGTAAGTTATCACCCACCCATAGTTTTCTGAATAGAGTGCACAGTTTTCCAATCTGCAGCTGTCCGGGATCCTGATGGGGAATGAATAAGATAGTCATCGATGCAAGTATGGACTGAAATGCCCTTTCTGTGAAGGAACATCAACATTGCTGGACCTTCGTGAAGACCCCGAGAGCAGTCTTCATTTTGAAAGAAAGAGCAGTAAACAAACGATGATAGGGCCGTGAACAGGTTATTCACACTGCAAGGAACAGCGAGTAGGAGGGAGAAGCTATGCTGCGATGCTGCCTAGCATCAGCACCAGTTTTTAATATTTCAGCCTCACGGCCCCCTGCAGCGGAGGTCTAAATGACCCTGAAATTCTCACATTTCTAAGCGCATACATCATAGCAATAATGCTTCAAGAGACGTGCGCAATAGAGGACGTAGTGCTTGATGGATTTGCTTGTTTCCAAAATCATGCATCCAAGGAAGGCATTTAAGATTGCTGGCTATTTTTATTAGATCTACCTGTAAGGGCACTTTGATTCCTTGTCAATGGTACTTCCATTTTGTTCAAATCGTTCTTTTATCAATCCCTGGATCAGAGCTCATCAATGTTTACATCACCCCTCAATCACATTCAATTTATTTAAAAAATGTGTCATTTGTTTAACGCACGCAACAGATAAGAACACATGGATATTTGTAGGTGGAGACTTCAATTGATCATCCAATCAATTCCTATGCCACACTCACACTCAGCAGCCCACTTCTCACCAGAGGCCACAACATGGGTTACCTCCTGCTTGTCTAACAGATCAATGAGAGTTTTCTCAGCCACTGCTGCAGCCTCTCCGGCCCTAGTTACCTGCACGGTGCCCCAAGGTTCCTGTGTGTCACCAACATTGTATATCATATTATGAGCAGGGAATATCTGTAATGAATCAGCAATGATTACCCAAGAAAACCTGGCCTGGGTCCCTTCCATGTGGTTAGGGAAGGGCAGGCGCTTCCTGATCGCGACCCTGGGTGTGGTGTTCTGCAGGAGGCTCTTATGGGGGGGGGGGGGGGGTACCGGTCAGGAAGAATGGGAAACCCCACTGTTTAACATTCCCCAAAATCCCACACTTCTAATGGCTTATTGCCGAATAGAAATAAGAAAACCCAATTCTGTAGTTGAGGACTTCAAGTCCCATAATTCCCCAAGTACTGGGACAAGGAAGAGGGTTCAAGAGCCAGGTTGGAGAAGTGGTCGGCTTGTTAAGGCTAACGACCCACACCCGAGGGAGGCAGAGAGTGTTAGGGAGAATTCTCTCTTTAGGCTGAATTTCCTAACCTAGTGAGTGCCGCAGCAGCTTTGCTAGATTTCTGGAGTTTGTTTTTTTCTCCTGCCAAGAGCGAGACTCTCTTTCTCCCACTCTTGGACATGATTTATGGTGTTTCTTTGACTGGTAATGTGTTTTATGGGCTATGGGGTCCTTTACTCCATAGGGTCTCGTGTTTTTCCTATGTGTGTTACACAGCACACTCCGTGCAGAAACCCAGGGTGTCATAGTGACACCCCACCATAGACTCCATACCCTGGGACTGACTACTGTCTCCCAGGGCATGTATAGTCACCATTGGCTTTACTAGTCCCAAATTATTAACGGAAACCAGTACAAACCATCATATTGTGGACGTACTAGTCGGGGCAATTTGATTGCCCCAGGGTCTGTTAGTTGAGGGGGCACGTCTCTGTCCCCCGTGATCGAGTTTTGGCTGGTGGCAGTGGAAACTACTTTTTATATTCGACCGCAAATATTTTCCTATGGGATTTTCCCATTGTTCGAGGCTACCAACTTTAATTATTTAATTCTCATAGCCTCGAACATACCGGGGGTTTATTTAATTAATATTAATTCGGCTGTTGGTATTTTTTGCCAAGACTCGATTCTAAAATGGCGTTTGTGTTTTCTTCTGTGACTCCAACCCAAGTGGAGCCCTTTGTTCCACTTTTTGGCGAGCTTCTCCACAGAAGCCTCCAAAAGTGGTGCCACTCTGTCTTGGTACCACAGGGAGTGTGGGAGGGGGTTTAGGCACCCTGGACTGAGTTACCTTGGTAACTCAAGTCGCACTCTTGTGTGATTGGCCCAAGTGGTGAGCCGGCCGGCTCACCACTTAGCATGTTTGATTGACAGCTAGGCTGAGTGAATGGGGGTTTTCTGCATAAAAGCAGGGCTTTGGGGACTGGAACTTCAGAAGTCGCCACAGGACCTGAGAATCCGACGAGGGAGAAGCTGAGCCGACCTACCACGACACCACTGGAGGAGCCTTGCAGAACCGACTCACCACTTCCCAACGACAGAGAAGATCTCCCGGCTGGAGAGGCTTCTTCCCCTGACTGGTGGGCACAACCAGTTTACCTTCCTTTCTTCGCACCCCAGCCCGGTTTGTGGTCGAACTGCCCGTGCCAAGCACCCCGGCGGCCGGATAGCCACTCACCACTGAACCGCAAATCACCGGACCGCTCCTTGTACCTGAGAAACTCTGCGGCTGGTTTCTTCCCTGGCAGTGCAACGGACTCCTGTCTTCCTCCACGACGAGATCCAGTCTTCCCCTGGACAAAGCACCGACTTGCACCCGCTGCCAGGAACAACTGCCCCCGCTGGAGCGTTCTCACCAATTTAAGGTACCGTGTCCGCCAGGCCTCCCTTTCTAAAGATTGCTACAAGGTAATAATAACCCCTTAAGCTTCTGGACTTGGCTGGCCATCTTGACCCTCTAACTGGTCCCTTTCTTTGGTCCAACTCGTTTTGTGAACCGTTACAAGAATTTTGTGCACTGCAACCGTGTGACCTTGGACACATTTCGTTTGGATCCTCTGAAAGTGGATCCGGCCGCTTGAACTCTAACTTCACGGTTTTACTTTTCCTTTCCCTCTTGTTATGTTCTGATAAAAGTGTTGGGATCTGTTTCAACTTGTTCTCTGCTCTTCTCCCTTTTTAAAACGAACTATTAGAGTGCCATCTACGTTAATCGCTCACCGCTGTCTGAAAATAAGTGGGGCTTTACTCAAGACTTGTCTAATATTCTTTTAAGGGAGTGTATATCTTTTAGTGACCGTGTTTTTGAATTGCTTAGTATTAGTGCCTGTGTGTTTTTCTAGATGTGGTTTTAAATAAATAATTATCTCTCTTTTACACCAAGCCCTGGTCAGTGTTTACTTGTTCTACTGTGTTCTCTTGACCTATTGTGAATACTCTGTATACTGCCTAACTCTTCTTGAGGGAAGTCTGACTACTCAGCCACAGCTGCCAAGTGAATCTGTGTGGTACAGACTGCTACCAAGTGGGTTTACTGCAAACACCTTTAGTCCTAAATCTTTTGCAGTGGTCCCAGAGGGAACGGCACAGGTTTCTGCCTAACAGAGAGACATAAAAGGCCCTGCAGGTGCAGGCCATTAGATGGAACAGCAGCAGTGGAAGCAGCAGCAGAAGGAAAGCGCGTTGTTAACAGTCCACATAGAAGTTGGAGGAAAGAGGGTGCCAGGACTACATTAGAGCAGATTCCAGCTGCCTCTCCTGGGAGGGTCCTTTCCCCCTAAATCTGAAGTGCAGAGGTTGCGCAGCAGTAAGCGTGAAGGAAGACAGCTGTCCCCCATGTGAACCGAATTGTAGAGACTGTGTGGCAGGAAGCGTGCAGGAGACTGTGGTTGGGAGCTGGTATGCAACTGAGGGTCTCAGGAGCAAGTCGAGCATTGTGACTATGTGGCGGGAACAAAGACGATTTCAACGAGGAAGTGTGTCTGTTTGGAAGAGGCCAGAGCAGTGAAAGTTCTGCAGCATGCAAAGGAATTGAAGACAGAAGCCGGTGAGTGTTACCAAGTATTATAATCCCTTGCACGAACAAAGGCAGGCAACAGTAGCAAAGGGGTATCACTTGCGTGTGAGTGAAAGCGCTGTTAACCGGACCATTTATTGTCGGACAATGAATGCAACAAAAGTAGCACTCGCGTATGAGTGAAACGAGCTGAATGGCACTAATTGAATATTAGACTGCCAAACACAGATGAAATACTTATCGCGGGTGACTAAAATTGATTCTGAAGGGAAGGCTAACTGAAGCATCGTTGATAAAGCAGTAGAAAACATTGTAATGCAAAATCTAACTGACTGAACTTTAAATAATTGTGAGTTCCAGGGACAAAGCATTGCCAAGAGGGGTACACACATTGCCCAAAGCCAAGAGTTGAATAACATTTCTGACCCCTCAATATACTACACTAACTATGCCGATGATACTCCGATCCTTCTCCCAATATCAGGAAACTAAACCACAGACACAAAAACATTGCACGCAGTCTATCAAGCCATACATGCATGGATGGCTACCAATTCAATATGCCACCATGACGAGAAGACAAAGATCCTTCTGATCAGATCTCAAACCCTAATAAACTTGACTATGCCTACAAATCCTTTACCATTGATGACCACGCCATCTCAGTCTCCAGGGATGTCAAGACGCTTGGTGTTTACCTTGATTCCATGTTCTCGCGGTCTAGGCAAGTCAACGCCATATCATCTGAGGCCTACATCACCAAGCTAATAAATGCCTGTAGACCCTTCCTCTGCGCTGACAGTTATCTCACTATAACCCTGCACAAGTAGCTAGACTGGACTACTGCAACGCCCTGTTAGCAGGATCCTCTGCCCACAACATCAACAAATTGCAGGTCATACAAAACAATGCCCTAAGAGCAGCCCTCAACATACCAAGTGAGCACATCTCTCTGGCTAGAAGGAAGGTGCACTGACTTGCAGTCTGCGAGCTGATATTCAAAACGCTCTCCATCACGCTCAAATTAATTTATCTCGCAAAAACGTACCAAAGTTCAATCCACCAGACCTACTCGCACCACCTTTGCACACCGCCTGACTATCCTGAGATTCAAGCTCAAGATAGCAGGGGGAATAAGCTTTCCAGTGATTGTGGCCAAGAACTGGAATGCCCTACCTCCTAATCGAAGAGCAGGACAATTTTACTGGGCCTTCTGCAAGCAGCTTAAGACATTCTTATTCAGATAGGAGGTAACCAAGACCAAGTTCAGATCTGTAAATTACCATCTTTGTATGAATTGCTTGTTCTAATCCATCTGTATCTGCCATCATAAGCATGTAATCTGTAACCAGCGCCTCAGTGCCTCTGGGTTTAGCGTGCTTTACAAATGAAAAAATAAATAAAAGACACGTTTGGGTAATGGCCCCCGGGGCACCGTTACAATCCTAATGAAGATGCAGCCTTGGCTATTCAGGAACACTGTATGATTGAAACCAGGGTTTGTGCAAAAGGTCTCCAATGTCACCAATGGTTAAGGGAGTGGGGTATACACTCACTTAATGGTCGCTCAACTTTAGATAACTCGGGCAAACTCACTTTCAAGTCCTCTCACGGCTCATCAAAAATTCATTATTACTTTGTTTCCGTAATAAAACAGGCCTCTATAGAGGACTTTAGAGTGATTAATGCAAATGTGTAGTGATCATCATCCTGTTGAGTAAGTAATTACAAAAAAGGTCCCTAACAATCTGTTGTTGCCCACAACTCATCTTGTCTTGGTAAAGCAGATTAATAACTGCAGAAGATTGAGATGGGATGGATTTACTGAGGCCAAAATACAGGAAGTGCTTATCACTCCCAACCGAGCTATCTAAAGTCATCCTTGAAAGAAGACTGTACAATAACTGAAAGAAAGCTTTTATATCTAAATGTAATGGCTAATTTATCAGACTTGTTTATTAAGCCAGTGTCTGCTGTTGGCATCCCTGTCTATCTATTTCAATGCTCTGGGATCCTTTTCTAGCTAGATGTTTTAATGCTACGATGGAAGATGTGATCTTTCCAGATTCATGAAAAATGTCCTCATCTTCTCATTTTTTTAAAAAGGGCAGGAGCGACAATCCAGCAGCATATTAGCCCATTTTTTTGCTCGACTCACATGAAAATATTTGGTTGTGTCATCCTGGAAAAGCTTGAGCAATGGGTTTTGGATAACATCATCTTGACGGATAGCCAGCTGGGTAATAGGCGGGAATTAGGCACCAACGAGCAGTATCTGAACGTGTACTTAATTATTGCCCATTCAATTTATATCAGGAGGGAGCCTATATATCTGTCATTCGTGGATCTCAGCACTGCCTTTGACAGGGTCAATAGGGCAAAACTTTGTCAGATGCTGTGATCCATGAAGAACCACTGCTGTGCACAATGATTTGGATCTACCAGGGAACACATGCCTCCATTAAGAGTGGCCCAACTTCGTTTTTCATTGTACATTAATGGTCTTCTACCTGCTCTACTTTCTCTAGATACTGATGTTCTCAAAAGCCATGCTCGCAATATTCCTGCATTAGTGTATGCAGATGACACTGTCATCATGGCTTGGACGCCCCGTGCTTTGCACCAACCTATCACTGCATACACTAATTTCATGAACTCCTTAGATCTAAAAAAAAAAAAGTCAACCCAGACAAATCAGATTTAATAATCTGTCATATTACAAAAAATAATCAATCTTAAACTGTTGCCCATTTATGCAAATGACAAGAACATTTCATGGTTGAAAGAATATGATCGTCTAGGCATCTGTTTTAATTCTGGTTTTAATGGTAAGCCACACATACGTAAGAAAGGCAGAAGGAAGCAGCAGTCGACAGGGGGCATCTATCCTTTTATTAACTCTTGCAGAGCACACACAGTGCATATCATTTTAGACATTTACAGGACAAAGTCTCTATCTATAGCCAGATACAGCTTATCCTTAATGAGGCATTAAAGATGTACATTTGCTGCAGGTAAATGACAACAACTTCCTCAAGAGAATTTTAGGTGTTCCATCCTCTGCCCCTAACTTTGCTACACACTTGGAACTGAACCTAGTTTTCCTTGTTGATAAATTAGCACGAGAACCGGTTTTGCACTGGCACAGAATTTGGAACAAAAAGACATTTTATTTCCTCTCTGCTGTCCCATTCAAAACATATAACTATTCCCTGGCTTAGTTATAGAAGCGTACCTTTTACTTTAATTATCCGGCTCCAATTAGTAAGCGTGATTGCAACAAACCTAACCATTTCAAACTATTTCTGCAATCTGAGCGAGAGATAAAAGGAACTGGTTAAATCTAACAAAAGTTATATAATCTTCTCGAATAATAATCTTCCAGTATACTTAGAGTGGAGCTACTTTCTGAAGGACAGGCTCCCATAATTAGAGCCAGATTAAACTGTTTACCATTAAGAGCCATAATGGTTAAATGGCAAGGCGAGTTGGGCAACCATAGCTGCTCATTTTAAGAAGCATTGAGAGAGAGCATCTCCACCACTTTTTGTTCTTTTGTCTGGCTTATCATAGAATCAGACAGATCACTTCAAAGCTAGTTCCACACGAGAAAGGTATCTGGCAAAGCGTGGACACAGTTTGTACGGGGTGGGCACTGGTATCTTATTTGTACACTGTCGTAAGCATCAGGCACTTATGCATTAAACAAATGACGCTTTAACATATCCAAGAAAAATGAATGTCAAATTTTGTATGCACGGTAGCAAATCACATACATTGCATTTTTATAAAACAATTTATTATCTTATGTTGTGTCATGGTATATGACTAGATAAAACGTACTGTACTGTTCACACACACAATACTATTTTAACCTTTGGTGATGAAGTGGTCATCTATTTTTATTTATAAAGATTTTTACACTGATGTGAAGTATCATACATTTAATGTCACTTACTCTTATAGAACTTTGACTTCTGAAGAAATTGTTGATTGATAGAAACTAGTTGTTGCCTATTTGAAAATGGAGATACTGTTGATGACCCATTGAAATAGGGATGTGAAAGGATGCATCCTTTAAAAGGATGGCAGACAAACTCTCATGACTTTGATTACTACAAATGGACTGCACAGACTCCACACTGATACTGGTGTGTTGGAAGTAGAGGCTGAGGTTCTTCAGATCCAAGATGGGGCGGAATTCCCCTGAAGCTTTTGGCAACAGATTGAAATAGAACCCAGTGCCCCATTTGTGAGGAAATACCTTCTTGATGGCTTCTCCATTAAGGTATCCACCTCCTGAAATAGGGCAACTTCCTTGACAAAATTTCACGGGACATGAGGACTCGGTGTTGGTAATGGTGGTCTCTGAGAATTAGATCCTGAAGTCTCGGTCCACAATCTCCAGTACTCACAGGTCAGAGCTGGAATTGCTCCATGTTTTGAAAAACCCCTGTAGCCTACATTCAAACAGGATCTTGGGGGTACTGGTCATAGTCAGAAGGAAGACTGGGGTTTGAGGTTGCTTGGAACTCTGGAAGTTTGAAGGACTGCAGCCCTTTTTTGTCAACTTCTGCACCCACTGAGGCTTAGGCAAGGATAGAGATTCCCTTTGGGTAAGAATTGGTAAACTTTTTCCAGGCGGATTGTTGACTGGAATGCACAGGAATGGAATGCATACCGCCACCCTGGGCATATTTTGGAAGTTCACAAATGTGAGGGTAGCATCTTATTAGGCAACAGCTGTAAAATCTGCAAAGTTGGTCAGGAGCGAATCAATCTTCATTGTGGCAATATACTCAGCCTCAAAACCATTCAGATGATAGAACGTGGCAAGAAACTGAGGAACCCTTATTTGATCTGGTTCCATCCAGAGAGTACCAGCAACCCATTCTTAGGTTCAGTCTTAAGTTCTTTAATATTAGCATCTGTAGAAGTGGATGGCTCCTCCACTAAAAAAATCAATGTAATGGCAAACATGAGCCATAACTTCAGCCAACACTTCCATGGTTATCTAAATGCTGCCAAATTCCAGGGCTTCTACCTCAAATGTCTGTGAACTGGATTGGGTCCCGCCTTGACTTTTTGCCAGCCTTTCTCCCAAAGGAGGGATTGGGAAACATTTTGCAAAAGATGCACCCCCAGCTGCATTCACCATGGCCTGAATGTTATCCCATGAAAGGTGAAGCACTTGTACAGGGAAAGGTGCCTAAACTTGTGTTTATGATCTATATGATACTCATGGGACCTGGATCTAGCCTGCTCTGGAGAATAAGATGTGACCACAGATGAAAGCAGATAAGTGAACTATAAACAATGCAGCAGCTGCTGGCTGCTATTCATGTGTCTGCAACTCCCCACAGTATGGAAGGCATGGTATCAAACAGTAAGACAGACACAAGTGATCACAGTTTAAGGGTGTTTACTTAACTTCAATTGGGTTTGAAAAACACAGATCTAATCCTAAATGTAAAGATTGGAGTAAGCTATGACCATCAAATAATAATAATAACAGTCCTAGTGGTGTCTTGTGAAAATAAAAGGGCCTATACTAATAAACATATTGCCAATTCTTACTTCTAAATACAAGTAGTGTGGGAAACAATGTTATGCAAAAGAAAAGTGTTCAAGAAATTATATGTCAGGATATTGGAGCCGTTGGCTCCCCTTCCCCACGTTTTCAGCATGGGACAATGCAGCACACTCAAGCTTGGCATACAATCTGGATTCTCTAGCACAAGGATTCAGTTCAAAACCTTGGCATCAGGGCTTTCTGTTCCAAGGTCTCTTTGCCATTCAAAGTCTCTTATTTCAGAGGGCCTGTTGCAACACAGCAAACATTAAAGTTTCTTTCTTCTCATGATTTCACATGTACAACTTCTTGGGTGATTTACTGTTCACACCGGGTCCCCCTCCGCCGGGCTCAGACAAACTTTAACACAAAAACCTTCAATTGGTCTCCCTCTGCAGGGCTCAGACCAAACTTAAATAATTTCCCAAACTTTTTTCCTCAAAAGCAAAGACATTCGACTGTGCGCAGGATTTTGCTCGACCCGTTGCAGGACCGCTTTGATTCACATTTCTTTGTTCTCTTCTTAATATAACCCCTTTTTAACTTTCACTTCTGCCACTTCTCAGATGGATACCTTTCAAAGACCTTCAATTGAGCATCCACGCGATGCTGGACCAATTTGAGAAAGGTATTGTGTCTTGCTTTTAAAGTTCACTCATCAGGAGTTCAACTTTACTTGTGTCTTTTATTACACACATTTTAATAATGTTTGTTCCAGCACTTCCAATACAATGTTACTGTTTGCAACCTTGGCTTCAACACAGACTGGTCTTGTATCGGTCTCTCCAACTCACCGGCTGTATTGATTTCACTGACGCAGGTTTTTTCTTGGAGCCAAGGACGGTACCACGGCAGCTGTCTTGATTGTTGACGCGGGAGGGCCCCGGGTATCTCCGACACACAATATAAGATTCTTCAGCTTGGTTTCCTGGTCTTACGCTTTCCAAACTTGAGGGCTTTTGAAAGTAAGGGTTCCTTGTCAGAAAAAGGTCAAGGGAATTTCCCTCCTTGGGATCCCCTCCTGTTTTGCCGTCTTTCTTCTCTCGTTCAGCTGCCGTCTCGAAACTGCTGTTTCCTCTTGTGCTTTGCCTCTCTCAGTGTGTGACCTCATGCTCTGCATTTTATCTGTGTGGGGAAGCTTAATGGAATTGAGATGTGTGTGATGGTCAGTAATTGCCTGACCTCGCCTGACCACTGTATTGGGACACGTCAGGTATACTGCTCGGGTGTTAGTCTGTTTTCTCCCATAGCAGGATATCCGTGTAAAAGTGTGTGTGTTGTAAAAGGACAGGGGGGTCAGGGTTCCTAAGTATCCTACCTGGTAGGATGGTGTTAAGGTGTTACAGGGAAGAGGATACTGCGTCTCACCATCCGGTGTCCCACTCGTACAAGACCCCTCACCCAGGTGATCCTCCGAACTGGTCCATCCCCCAGAAACTTGATCCAAAAGCGATGGCTGTGTGCTGGCCACCTGGATGACAGATCCCCGGGGACTAGTGGGTGAGACACCTTCTGGTTTCTCACACCACCCACGTCATGCAAGATGTCACAGCACAACTAAACTGGTTGGAAGGCAAATGAGAGCTTCATCAAGTGTGCTGCATTGTTTTGTGCCACACACGCAGTGGTTCCCAATTTTTTCCGATCAGCCAGCGTGATTTGGAAACTCCCCTTCTGCACCTGCTCCACAGAATAACTACATTAGAAAACAGGTTTCTCTGCTCCACAGACAGCCTTAACCGGACCTGCTCCCTCCCAAGACCACTATGTGTGTCTCATCCAGGTGAAGTGTCTATTACTTACCATGGGTCTGTCCAACGACAGACTGAAACAAAAGGAGGCAGACATGGATTATATGGCTTTCCGTAAAGGCTGGGCTATTACAGGGAGAAGAAAGAGAAAAAAGTTCTTTATAAAGTGATGGCTAGATAAGGCTCGGCCAGGGGCTACCACCCTTTATCTATGTAATATTACGATGAGGAAGATGGGGCGAAGAGGCAATGTCCATCTAACAAACCTCTTTGTCTCTTATTTCCTGCATGCATTTTGTCATTATCAATATATGTGTTAACTAGTGTAGAAGTTACGCTTTACATGATGCAAATGGCACTGCATGAAACAGTGCCATTTAAGGGGCTTGACATTTGTTAAAATAACAATGGTTGCCCACATGCCTGGTAAAATGTGTATAAACCTAGCCTAATCATACTTTTGTTCCTCTGCATGCCCTTCTAGCCATTTAGTCTGTAACCACAGTGGAAATGAAGAGGTTCGCTTGCAATTAACCAAGGTACTGGAATCAACATTCTAACATTACTGGCTCCTCTCACATGCTGCACATTTTAATCTGAGGAGAACACACTACTCTAAACAACATTAAAACAATACAATTTGTTAACTTGGGTCACATAACCTAAACAATATTGTCTGGCGTCTGTTTTTGGGCTTCTCCACAGATGAGGTTGCTAAGCCTTTTCTTTGGGGATTTTCTGTTAATTGTCTTAACTTACTGGATTTTTTTGCTTTAGGACACTTTTCATTTTGAAATGATTATTGATTAAAAAACCCAACCGTCTAGTGGTCACATCCAGGGTATGTGGCAAGGATGGCTGCCTGAACCAGGAGCTCCGTCCACTGCAGAATAAATGTTCAGTTCCCACACCCGATAAACATGACAAAATGCCCCTGTAAGTGTGTGGGAATATTTGATGGACTAAAGGCTCCAGAAAATGAGGTAGAGAAAAGAAGATGCTGAACCAAGCAGGAAAGGCAAAGAGTGCGGCCTGCTGAGTACAAAGGCCCAAGTAACACTGACCACAACGTGTAAAGCAAGTCACAAGAAGAGACCCTGCAGAGCCCCTGCAGTACTATGAAGATTTGAGGCAGCGCTGCCGCAACCCTGCAGATCCCACTGCTGTGGAGTTCAGTCCACATGGGCAACATAATGGATGATGCCGAAGCAAGGTGCCAGGAGACGTGTGGGAGATCAGTATTGTAATTCTGGAAGGTACGCACGCCCGGACCTTGCTACAAAGCCTGTGACGAGTGTAGAAAGAGGGCTGGGGCCGCTGGACAGCTGGGGGCCTCCAGGGAGAGCCGGCCTGAAGGAGGGCAGGAGAACAAACGCTGAGAAGGAACCCAGAGGAGACGACCCAGAACGGCTCATACAGGAGCCAAAAGGGATTGGAAGGTTCTGTGATGAATCGAATGGGGTCTCTCCCCCATGCAGCCAGGGGATGGCAGTCCCTATCTGACCCTAACCGAGGCTATATGAAGGAGGATCACATGGTGGGAGGCAACCCTCAGGGGGATTGTCATGATATCATTGGACGAGACATAGTATCCCCCTTTTAATTTTAAGGATACCCCCTATATGTCCCATGCCTTGATGGCATACTGCCATAACTTCCCTCCCCCACCTTTCAAGACTGCTGCGAGTGCTGTCCTAAACTCTGACTTCAAATCATTAAGAACGGACTGTCCCTTTTACAAGAACAAAATTGTAATGAGGAAGCTGAGCCCAGTAATGAAGATCAAGGGAGGCCAAGAACATAAACTGTGCTTTAGTTATGTGTGCCTGCTTGCTTGCGGGGCATTTAAACTACTGACCCAGTTGACAGGGAGATGCTGGCAGGAGAAGTCTGATTCTTGGTGTGCCGATCGAGACCCCGCTGGGCTAGTGCAAGGTTTGTGGGACCAACCGGTTTGCAGGAGAGGCCGAAGAGAGGCAGGCTGCGCATGACAGTACGCTGCAAGGACGTGAGGAAGGAAGGCCCCTTGGCACAAGCCCACATGGAAAGGCAGTCTCCTAGCTGCCTTGCTGCAGCGAGAAACCCCAAAGCAGATGAACGGAGCCGCAAGAGGCAGAGAAGTCACAAAGCAGAGGTGGCAAACTCAGAGCAAGAAAGCGAGATGCTGAAGAGCCACTGCAGGCCTGCCGCAAAAGAATTAATCCACTCAACCAAGAGCCGGTGAGTCCACCCAAGGGAAGCGGAGACACTGGGACATATCGGCAATCATATTTAAAGCAAACAGAATAAACAAAGTGAATGAGAAAGAACGAAGGATCCAATACGTCTTAAAGAAACAGATTGGAATAAACGTGAAAGACTGTCAAGTTGGCAAGTGTGCACAGAGTGAACCTCTGAGAATAGCCCTGGCAGGAGAATATACCAAGCAGAGAATAAGTTGCAAGGAGAAAGGCCCTGCCAGGAAAGGATACCAGGCATATACAAGTGTGTTCATATGAGAAACTCTGACAGGGGGGTGTGCCAGGTAAATTCAGCTTTGAATTTATTCATATGGAAAATCCCTGACAGGAGAAGTGTATCAGTCAAAGACAAGTTGAACAATCTGTAAAGAATAGAACATAAGGTCATCTGATAAGGATAGATCAGGAAGTGATTAAATGTGTGTTGAAATACATTGAAGAGGAGAAGAAAACTGGCAGGAGAGTATGCCAGGTATCCCACCAAGAGTCAGACTAACAGCCCAGTTGATTTGTAGATCAGTTGTATTTTGATCCAAAGGAAACTCAAAGAACTGACGTGCTTAAAAGTATAAAGCAGAGTGAAGAGTCAGGGCAAGGGAGCGTGCCTCTGGAATTGTTAACTTTATCCTTCTGGAACTTTTGTATTGGAGTTACGGATTTCCTTTATGAACATTTGTGCACTTTTCAAGGCCAAAGACATTTCCCTTTTCACGTTAGGATTCTTAGAATGTGAAGCCAGAACAACAAGTTACTTACCCCAGTAACTTTCTTTCAATTGGATGTTCCTCCCACGTTTTCCTCATCTTTGATAATTATCTTTCCAGCTTCAGCTGCTTCGGAAAATAACTTTCTCGACAGAGGGCGCTGTGCGCTAGCGTCGATGACTATGTCCCTCGAAGGCCTCCGTCCGATAAGTCGATGACATCCACAGTATATGTAGCGCGCGCAGTGCCCGTTGGCTTCAGTTGTTGTTGTTTTTCCATATGTAGAGGAATTACTTGTGCCTCCTTAGACCTTAGAAGACTGAGCGTAGAGTGTAAAACATGTACATTCTGAAGTGGGGTAGGTTGGGAGGGGCGAGGAGAAATACATGGGAGGAAGATCCAAGCGAAAGAACATTACCAGGGGTAAGCAACTTCTTCTTCGAGTGGATTGTGTCCTCAAACGTATTGCTCATCTTTGATAGCCTCCCAACGCAGTAATACTCTTGGAGGTGGGAAAAGAATTTAGATCTGTCTTTAGTAGTTATAAAATAGTGCAGGACAGCTTCGCAAAAGCTCCCTCTTGAGTAGAAGTGTCCAGGAGTAATGTTTTACAAAAGGTGTGTATTTTTTTTTTTTTATTGGTTTGTTACAAACCTTTAAAAATTAAAGAGAAAAAGAAAAAGGAAAATCTCAAAAAACATTAGAAATATTCATTCTTGAAGAAAAGAGATTTACAGAAGGAACTCCAATCGGAATGTAAGGGCAAAGATAGACAGATAGACTGGAGGAAGGCAAGAGGGAGAGGCATAAGACTAAATAAGGAGCGTTTGCAGTCCAAAGCACTCTTAGATTGCCAATGTTCAAGCAGAGATTACGGCAACTTTGATGTCGTTTTCATATTTTTCTAGCTTTTCGATCATCTTTTCAAGAAGGAAAGTCAGTTCGATTGTTAGACTGCGTTCCACGTCTTGATGCATCATATCCCACCAATCCTCAGCAGACAGGGTTGGTCTTGCCACAATATATTTTCTCAAATTAATAGATCGTTCCTGTCGCAATTGTGTGCAATACAAAATAAGATGTTTCAGTGTTTCATTTTCCTCCCCGCATAAGCGACAGGTCAATATTGGAGCTCCATCTTTTTGTCGAATTGCCAACATTTCTCTTGTTGGGAATTGGTTCAAGCGAAATTTCATGTAAAGGAGTCTACGGGCAGTGTCTGGGAACTTAAGCAAGTAGGATTGAGGGTCATTTAATTTTCTTGCTTCGGCTGGACATATTTTCATGATTCTATGAGTTCCTCTTATGTCCCCTGTGTTAATCCAATCTTGCTGCCATAATAGTGATTTTACTTTGACAGGATTCATATGGAGTAACTCTCTGTTAGTGCATAGATCACTGAGGATGGTGTCACAGCGTGTTATCCATTGGGACAGAATACAGTTTGTCGGTCCTGTGTCTGCACTTGTTAGAATCTGGTATTGAGGAGCAGTTGACTCAGAGGTTATTTTTCTAAATTCATTTAGAGTGGTCCACGTTAATATTGCATTGATTGACAAGAGACTTAGCTCGTATCTTATGCAAGCTGTTGGTACACCCATTGGAAGGCGCAAAACTTTGGACCAGAAGTGATGTTCAAGCGATGACCATAGTGTGTCTGGACATCCCAGAGCACTATTGGCTCCATGTGTAATTGCCGGAATGAATTTCATTTTATAGAAGTCCATGACAGGTTTTAATGAATGTTTACCAAACTTCTTATTAAGTATACAGGCCTGTGCTGTTAGTTGTTTACATTTATCCTTTGCTTTCGCAACCCAAGGAGACTCGTTGATACTTGAGCTAATGCACATGCCAAGATACATAGTCTGGTCAACGCATTGTAAGGCCTCCTTCCCAATTCTCCATTTAAATTTTTTCAGGCCCTCTCTCTTTTTGTTTTTTTGAAGATCTTGCAGAGTTAGGATTACAGATTTTTTAGAGTTCACAACTAATCCATTTTGCGTGACATATTGATCAAGAATCTGCAATTTCCGTTGCAGTCCTAATGGTGTTAAATCCAATAGGACTAGGTCGTCCGCATACATGAGCCAATTTACTTCGTTTCCGTTTATTTTTAGAGCAAAGGCATTGATATTTGCAAAGGCAGCCCCCAGGTCTGAGATGAACAGATTGAATATTATGGCAGCAAGTGGGCAGCCCTGTTTAACTCCTCTAAGTATTTATTGGCTCGGAGAGGAGTCCTTGTTGATTCAGTCTCACCCTTATCACTGTGTCGGTGTGAAGTGCTTTAATAGCCAAGAGTAGACTGAGAGGACAGTTCCAGGTCGCCATTTTCTTCCATAATAATTCCCGGTCAATACTGTCAAATGCCTGGGATAAGTCCACGAATGCAAGATAGATTTTTTGGTTTGCTTTTATAGTTTCCATTTTCAAAATGTTCAACAGTAGCAGATTTAGGCCGCAGCCAACACCGCGGACAAAACCAGTTTGTCGGAGGTCTAGATGTTTTGTAGATTCAATCCATTTCATTAGTTGATTTTGTAGTTGGGTAGCAACGATTTTTCCTAGGACATCTAGTAATGCTATGGGCCTATAGTTTTTCGGATCTGCTCTGTTTCCATTCTTGAAGATGGGAATTATAATTGCTGATTTCCAGCTAGATGGTATAGTGGCTTCTTCCGTGATCTGTGTGAACAATAGCATGAGGAACTCAGACCAATCCTCTGGGTTTTGTTTTATTAGATGGTTGGTAAGTCCATCGGGACCCGGTGCTCTTGAGGAGGAAGCTCGTAGGATGCTCTGTGCTATGCTCTCCTTGTCGAACCTTAAATCCCACTTGGTGAGCTTCGGAAATTTAGGTTCAGTTGTTGAGCTGTTTTTTCTATAGACCGAATCGAAATGAGTAACCCATTCCGCTTGTGGGACCATGTTTGTCTGAATTGCGCTTTGTTGACAGTTCATGTTGTTGATCAGGTTCCAAAAGTCAGCTGACTTCTTGTTGCTAAGCACGCTAACATGGCTTCGCTATCCTGTTGGTATTGGATGGTTTTGTGCGAAATTAGCCAGTTTTTGTATTTCTGCATTGAGGCTTTTTTTGCAAGCTGTCGCTGATCAGTATCAAGTTGTGCGTGATGTCTTAGCTCTTTTCTTAGTTGCCTCTTTCTTACTGCAATTTCGTGATTATAACAGTGTTTAGGAGCAAAGTCCGGTCTTTTTGACCCATTATGAATGGTCATAAACTGTTCTAATACAACAGTGTATTCAGGGTTAACGTCTGTTGAGTTTGTTATGAGGTTATAGTATAAATCTGTAATCCGCTTCACCTCAGATGGCTTTATTTTCAGGCGAATTCTGTTAGATTCTACTTCAACCTGATTCCTCCAGATGTTTGGTTTCACTACAATCGGAGAAAGCAGAGTGAGTGTTAACTTACTGTGGTCACTGTTTGGATCTTCTAGTATAGTTAGTTCCACAGCTTGTTGGCTCAGATTGTCAGAAATAAAGAAATAGTCTATAGTGGAGGATGCCTTTCCACTTTTCCATGTTGTTTGTGCTGGAATGTCTCCACTAGTGTTCCCATTTGCCATTGTTATGTTTCTTTCTTGTAGGGCCGAGCACCACTTTTCTGCCAACTTTTGCGTTGTGGTTGATGCTGCAGAATCTTGCACGTTTCTCAAGCATGATAGGTTGAAATCACCACAGCAAATTACATTGGGTACTTGTTGCTCGCATCAATTAGATCCAATACTGTATTCATAAATTTGTATCTACCGGCTTCTTTATGATGCCAGTATAAATTAGGGGTGTACCGAACCTTGGCTTCTAGTAAGTATTCGGCCGAATTCCGGCTGAAAAAAAGCTATTCGGCTCCGGCCAAATAGTTTCTTACTATTCGGCTCTTGCCGAATACTTTGACATTCTCATTTGAATACAATGCAACATGAACTAAGAAAGTCAAATATAGACTTCAGTTTGCAAAACTGAATAGAATTAGACCAGACAAATTGCTATCACACAGCTGAAAAGTATTTTATATTGTAATCTGCTCTTTAGGGCATGTTTTGTTACAGATTCTTAGACATAAAAGGTGCTCCTCTTTTATACTTAGCCTGCAACAATACAGGAAAATCTTTTCTTTTGGCAAATGTTTATATGCAATGTGCACTTATTTTAGTTGGAAAAGACAAACTGAAAGAAATGTGCATAGATACTTTCAGTTCCTGTCATGTCACTTCCCATTGTGTACGTCATAGTCCCCCCTTTTCTTTTTTTAAGGACTTGAGTCCTGAGTTTAACATTATCTGATATTTTATCAGGAATGATAAGTTGCATATGTTTGTGTATTGACGAGAACGAGTGGCTTGGATAAGTGAAAAGTTAGCAGCATGTGTTTGGGTGGGGTGAATAGTTGTGAGATGGAGTTCACCCATTTAAGATTTCCTCTTGACTTGTGTCCTGCATGAGCCGACATGAACCATTTTATACATGTCTATGTGAGCTGCAAAGAAGTTTCTAAACTAGACCGCATCGACTTTGCAACTGGATAGAGAATGCAATGCATCTGATTCACAAAGGCAGTCCTTTCGCATTTGTGAAGCCTCCTACTTTAATTGGCACTGAATATGCAACAATCTTCTGTACATTTGGTCCTTTCATTTTGGTTAAATCTGCTTTTTTCTGGCTTATATACTTTAAATAAAGATGCTACATTACTAACAATGAAGAGAAATACAAGTATAGAATGCATTTAAAATGGTGCTTTATTTTTTTTTTTAATAAGTGTGTTTTTTGAAGTTTGGATCATGATTTACTAAATAAAGCAACTATTCGGCTTCAGCCGAATAGTTGACAAACTATTCGGTATTCGGCCGAATACGAAATGTGCTATTCGGTACAGCCCTAGTATAAATTGATTATGTTGAGCTGTTTTTTCCCGGGATTCATTGAAGTAGCCTCTGCAATTGTATGTTGGATGTAAGGAGTGTAATTACAGACACTTTTCACTGTCCAACCCGAGTTTTTTTTCACCATTGTTATTAAACCAGCAGATGGGCGACCTTTTTTTCTCGCTATGGCTGGGTTCATAACTACTTCATACTCATCTGATAATGGGCACAGAGTCAGCCACATTTCCTGCAGACAAATCACCGTTTGATTCAATGGATTTATTTTTGATTCATTAAATAAATGCATGAATCCTCGGGTGTTCCATGAGAGGACATTCATGTGGGGACTACAGTGTCCCTGATGGCATTAGCTAGATTGCCCTACCAGAACGCCAGCTAACCAATTCCAATTTTTTGTCGTGTTATTATCATCCAAAATGTGTGATTCGATGTTTTGCTCGCTTACAACTATAGAATTTGTTCCAAAAATTGTAATTTTGATGTTTTCTCCCAAGTTACAAAATATTTCTTCTTGTGGGAGGCTGTTTAATTCCTTGTTGATTTGTGGCTTATTGTTCGATGTCTTAATGGCAGCTTTAGTGGGAGGATTTAGATTAGCATTTAGATTAGCATTGTTTCCAAAGGTAACCTTGTGGGTTGAGGACGAATTGTTATCTAATGCTACCGTTGCCTTTGTAGAGCTAGAGTCTGCAGTATTATTTTGGAAGACCTCATGGATGTCAAAGCCTAAAGATAGCAGGAACGAGACTGCATTTAGGAGTGAATCACAGACAAGTCTGGAGTTTATATGCAGTACAACTTTGTCATTCTGATGATCGTTGATAAAGGCCACTGTTTGAATGTCATTGGACTCAATTGACCGGAGTCCAGGAACATGATGTAAAAGTCTAAGGACATTGTTTCGTTTCAAAGTTAGGCCATCTTTAGTGTCCAATATTCTTTCCAGTATTAGCATATACTTCGCAGTTTTTGCCAGTTTGTCTTTGTTTTCGAAAAGGTTTTGTTGCGAACTTCGTTGGTTTTTATTAGCCACATTTGATGTTGTGGTTATTTTGGAATCCTGCAGGATGGGCTGAATTGTACTAACCATATCTGTCATGTTAAGTTTTGGTTTATCAAGTTCTTCAGCCTGCAATTTGCTATGATCATTCCAGCAAGCTAAGCTATTTTCCGTTCCAGATTTTAGGGCTTCTTTTCCGAGCTCCCAGGCGTCTTTCTTTTTTCTGCCATAGTTTCGAATTTGTTAGAGTTTTCACTGGGGGACAACACGATCACTTCTGTTGGCGGGAGTATTAGTTTGCAAACTCGCCCGTTGCTGGCTCGGGGAGCCCCATTCGAAGAGTTTGACCTGTCAATTTTTGCCAAGGCCTCAGGACTTGTGATTTTGTGTGCCGACTCCTCATCGTCTATTTCGGCATTTGTCACATCATCATAGACTGATAAGTTTAAGAGCTCTTGCTCAACAGTTTCAACACTTTCATCTGTCAGAATTGTCGGTTCGGAATCGTCCGGGCACTTTTGCTGGACCTCTATATTGGTCTTTTTAGATGATTCATTTGCTTTTTCTGTATTAACAAATACATTGACTGATTTTAGATTTCTTAGAAATTTCCTTGATCCCATTTTATTGCCTTTTCGTTTGCATTTTTGATTCTTTGTTTTTTTTTCTTGCCGTTTGCTTACATCGGCAGTATGTGCTTTCTGGAATATTTCATAGGTTTTATCTTTTGTTTCAGAACAGCGGTTTGCTTCATGTTCTGAAAGTCCAGTAATTCCTTCAGTATTAGCAGACGTAGATGGCACAGGGATACTTACATCCAACAGGTTGTTTTCAGGTTGAGTAGATGGAATACCTGAGGGGGATTTCATTGGGGTTTCTGATTGCTCGATATGAGATGATATGATGTTTACGTCTGGCAGCGGAATAGCGACATCTGCAACCCGAATAGTCGGTGGTAGCTTCTGTGACTAATCTGAGTGAGACACATCCGAGGGATTGTCTCCCTCGCTCATAGATCTTTCATCACCCAGGGGAACCCTCTGGGGAATACACCCATTCAGCTGCATTATTTGAGGCCTAGAGGTATTTGGCTCCTCTCGTCCATTCATTGTTGAGAATGGAACAATTGTCCTCAATGACTGTCCTGGATCATTTTTGCGAAGGACACAGCCTTCCCGCACAGTTGATAAGGTATCTGCCATTAGTGGAGCCGTCTCAGACTCCCAAGAAGCTGGTTGGGACTTGTCGTACATTCTCCTTGGTGGTTCAGCAGGCTTTACGCTTCCAATGTTATTTCAGACATTAAGCGTTTCTCATCAACGTTTGAGCGTTTCTGATCCGCAAGATCCTTGTTTAAGGTTTCAAATGTTTGGATATAATCCTGTATTTTGGAATTTCCTCCATTATGCGATAATTCTGCTGTTGCCAGTTTAGAGTTTGTCAATGCTGCAAGTGTAGTTAGATCTTTGACATTGTCATTCAATTGTTCATACAGTTTGAGCATTGGAGCCATAGCTATGGTCAGTGAGGACAAAACAAACGGTCTAAGATCATTTAAGGCTTCTTTCAGCATGTTTTGCAGCTTGAGATCTTTCAATGTTTGGGAGGCGGATTTTCTGTAGTTGGATGATTTCCCTTTGGGAAGCTGATGTCTAATAGGAGAGGCATTCAGCGATTCGTCCAAAGATGAAAAGTCGGACAGCTCCTCATTACATGAAGATATAGGTAGCCTTGTAATGGTTTTTGTGTAACCTCTAGGTGTCGCTGGAGAGGTTTGAGACAGAGAAATTCGGTTCCGTTGGTTTCTATTTTGGGAGCATGGTATGGGGGGAGATGCACTGGAAGCCATTCGTCTTCTTTTTCTAGGACCCCTTGGCCATTCGCTACTTGATCGTACGTTAACCTCCAGCTCATTTGCCATGGAACGGGTTTCAATGGTGGTCAGTCCACTATTCGGATCACTGTCATTTGATGTTGATTTGGCATTCAATGAGCTGTTCATTTTTGTCAGATCTAAAATGAGTTTGTTCGCTATGGCCAAGGAATTGGTTTTTTCATCGTAATGAGTTTGAGACATTAGGGTTGATACAGTTAGAAGAGGGATAATTGCATTTAGCTTCTCTAACGCCTCGTTCCTCTACTTCTGTCATAATTTCAGCCAAGTTACTTAACGGTGCTTCATTGACGTGGACTCTTTTCTCCACATTGGAGGAAGTTTTATTGGAAGACGAGGGGCTGGTAGCGTCTGGCAGTGGATGAGTGACACAAGACTTGGGGGACAGTGAAGGACTCCCGGTATGGGAGGTCATGGTTATCAGGGAAGTGGTATCAGAAGTACATTCAAGCCATGATCCAGTAGCTTCCGAGGTTAGCCGTTGCGATTTGCGGTTTATTGAACCCCGCATATCAACAGCCAGTTCTACATCTCCCGGTAAGCATACAGGCCCTGCCAAGTCAATGGATTGTACGCATGGGGGTTGGACTCCATCAGAGCTGGCAACATCGTCTACACATGAGGACTCTCCCAGCGCTTGTGCACCACTCTCAGGAAGATACCTTGCACTCGTATTCATGTTGCTTAATGGGACACCATTACCCTCTCTCCATACTTCATTGTCACAGGGCCCCCCTTCATTCATTCTGCAAGCAGAATTAGTAGAAACATTTCCTGTTTTTTTTAAGCTCAATAGGCTATCGGTAGAAAGGCAACAGTCTGGCTCACTGTACGATCGATTTACACAAGAGACAACAGCATGCGTGGTTCGCATGTCGCTAGCACAAACGCTCGTGTCTTCCATTGACACGCGCGGCAATGATATTGTGCGTGCGGCTGGAGAAGAGTGAGATTTGGATTTCCTTACTTGATTGCTCCCCGCTGTTGTAGTAGACACGGCAAAGCGGTTCCAAGACACAGGTAAAGTTCCTTCAGATCCTTCTTCAGCACGCTTCAGCTGCATACGAGTAAGGGGGTGATGTACGATTCTTGTCGGCACTTTAGATATTTTTCGTCGATCCATGAGGGTTGTGCCCCTTGAGCCTCGGGAGCCTCCAGAGCCTCACGAGACTCTGCACCGACTCCGCGCCGCTCCGCGGAGTACAGGGGGTTATAAGCACACCCCTCTCAGTTGATAGAGATAGAAAGAGGACTATAAAGTTCCAACAGCAGTCCAACAGTCCAGCAGGCAAAGCAGACTCACGAGACTCTGCACCGACTCCGCCAAGGTGTGTATGGTAGACCAAGTGGCTGTCACACAAATGTCTTAAAATTGGTACTCCTCTCCCGAAGAGCGGAAGAAGTAGCCATGCCCCTGGTTGAGTGAGCTCTTAGACCCACTGGGGGATCTTTACCAGCCAATCTATAGCATTCTTGGATAGCCACAATAATCGATCTGGATAGAGTCTGTTTTGTTATTGCTAAACCCAATTTATGACCTGTATATCCGATAAATAATTGGTCGTCCTGGTGAATTTTTGAGATTTGCGAGAGATAAAAACTGAGAGCCCTCCTAGGGTCCAGTCTATGTTACCTCTCCACCTCCCCCAGAATGAGGAGGGGGATAGAACATTGATAAAACTATATTTTGGGACAAATTAAGTCAGACTATTTTTGGCAGAAACTAAGGTCTTACTTTAAGAATCACTGTATCCTTATGGAAGACCATATACAGAGGTTTACAAGACAGTGCTTGCAATTCGCTCACCCTGCGGGCAGACGTGATTGCGGCTAGCAAAACAGTTTTTCCTGTTTAAAGTCTAAATGTACATGAATGCATGGGTTCAAAAGGGATGCATGTTAAGAATGTTAATACCAGATTTAAATCCCAAACAGGGACCTGAAGGGATTAGGAGGAAACACATTAGTGAGTCCTTTAAGAAACTGAATGATTAAAGGGATTTTAAAGTATGACGTTTCCTCTGATGAGCGCTTGAAAATCGAAAGCGCTGCAGATAACCCTTTATTGTTGTGATCTAGATCCCCAGATCTGCTAAGTGAAGTAGAAAAGATAACACCGTAGGTGTATTGCACTGACATGGATCCACATTCTTATCCCTACAACAGCTGCTGAACTTGTTCCAACGACAGTGGTATAAGGATTTTGTTGCTGGCCTTCTGGCAGAAAGAGAAATCTCCCTTAGGTCATCCGGGAAGTCCCAAACCTTGCATCTCAGCCTCTCAGAAACCATGCATGAAGGCTTAGTGTTTTGACCTCTGGATGAAGACGCCGACCCTCCTCTCGCAAGAGAAGGTCCTCTCTTTGTAGAACACGTATTGGAGGGCAGATGGACATGTCCAGAAGGTCCGGGTACCACGTCCTCCTGGCCCAATCCGGGGAAATTAGTATCATGGATTTCCCAAACTTTCTCAACCTCCTGATCAAGTGAGGAATAACTGGGACTGGAGGAAACCCATACAGGAATGGAAACTCCCAGTCCACCACAAACACGTCTCCTTGAGCACCTCTAGGGGTGAAAATTCCCAGGACCAGCACAGTTCGCACTTCCGGTTGACAGTGGTCACGAACAGATCCACTTGAGGGGTTCCCAAAAGGGTGAAGATCTCTTGAAGGACTTCCTGAGCTAGTTCCCACTCTTGGGAGACTATGCTCTGCCTGCTCAGAGCGTCCGCCGCTGTCTTCTCTTCTCCAGTTGGGTGAACTGCTGATAGGGAGATTTCTTCTTGAATTGCCCAGAACCAGAGCTGCATTGCCTCTCTGCACAGTGGTAGTTACCCTACACCACCTCTCTTGTTGAGGTAGTACATGGCCACTGTGTTGTCCGTCATTATCAGGACATTCTTTCCCTGTACAGAGGGCGGAAAAGCCCAATGCGCAAGTCTGATTACTCTCAGCTCCAAAAGATGGATGCATAGTTTGGACTCTGATGGAGACCAATGACCGCTGATTGTCATATTGTTGGCGAGGGCTCCCCACCCCGTGAGTGAGGTGTCTGTCACTGTTATCTCCGGCCATGATCCAAAAAAAGGTTCTCCCTTCAGAATGTTGTTCTCGGAGGCCACCAGGGGGCGCGCAGGCAATGGCTGCCTGAACGTACTGCTCTCCCTGAAGCCAGGTGTCTAGAGGGAATTGAGCCCCCCCCCACCAAAACCCCCCCGGCGGGCCCAACGCGGTGATTGGGACGGGTGAACCCTCTGGGCACCCCATGAGAGCAGGAGCGGAGTCCGACGACCCCAGGGTTCCCGAGATCGGGACCAGCAGGAGAAGGCGCGGCCTGGGCGGCCCCGACACCAGAGAGACGAGGCCTTCCCGCATTGAGGAACTGCGAGCCCGGCAGCGGTTCGGGAGACGGGCTCCCTTCCCCCCTTCCCCCCACCGTCCGGATCAGAGAGGCAACGGAGCAACGCCCCCGGCCCGGGAGACCGTCCCGGAGTGCTCGCGGTCGGAACAGCTCGAGCGAAGTGGGCCTGCGTGCAGACGCCCCCCGTCCCCATCAGGAGTCCCTGAGGCGGGCTGCCTCGGCCCTCGGAGCCCCGGAGGAAGGAGGTGAGGAGAGAGAGCGCGGCGGCGATACGGGGAGTCCCGGACCCGCTCCCCCTCTGGCACGGGTGGGGAGATCCCCCGCACGCCCTGATTAAGCACGGGGGGCCCCCGGACCGTGTCGGCCCCGGCCAGGAGGGTCCAGTGTTGGGCGCCCTGCCCCCCCACCCCCACGGACAGAAGCACCGTCGCCAGAACTGGGGGTAGTTGGGGTGTGAGGCCCCTACCCATTGTTGGTGGGGCGTGTGCCCGCCCCCCCCCCCCCCACGGACAGAAGCACCGTCGCCAGAACTGGGAGTAGTTGGGGTGTGAGGCCCCTACCCATTGTTGGTGGGGCGTGTGCCCGCCCCCCCACACCACGAGAGCCTTTAGGCTGGGCGCCGGGGTTACAGTGCCCTCCGCCCCCGCCAGCCCAGGCCACACACGACACCCTCCCACGGGGCGGCCAGGAGAAGCCCTGGACCATTGTGGCAGACTTCGATCGGGGTGTGAGGCCCCCCCCCACGGACAGAATCACCATCGCCAGAACTGGGGGTAGTTGGGGTGTGAGGCCCCTACCCATTATTGGCGGGCGAGTGCCCACCCCCCCACACCACGAGAGCCTCCAGGCTGGGCGTCGGGGTCACAGTGCCCTCCACTCCCGCCAGCCCAGGCCACACCCGACACCCTCCCACGGGGCGGCCAGGAGAAGCCCCGGACCACTGTGGCAGACTTCGAGCGGGGTGTGAGGCTCCCACCTAGGGATTGGTGGGGCGTGTGCCGCCCCCCCCCCCCCAAGAAAATATTAGCCCCCAAGAAACAGCTAAGAATCATCCGATTCGCGAGTGGGGTGGCCGCGCTTGGCCTCCCCCCCCTTGCACCCGCCCCCCTGGGGCACCCCGGGAGGGAAACCGAGTACTGACCCGGAGTGGGCCCTCTGCCCTCCGTCGGGGCGGCGGGGGTCGATACGGCGAGGTGCAGGTAAACACCAGATGAACTGGCGAGAAGCCTTACAGGGATACCGCTTCCAGGAGACCCCCAGAGGTAACAAGGGTACGAACCCCAAAGGAACTATGGCCCAATCCGAGGACGCGGCTCCCTCCTCGGCAGCAATGGAAAGAGGCTTTGCCTCGATCTTGCAGGAAATCAGGGACATGCGGTCAGATATAGCCCAGAAGTTTGAGAAAATGGACCAGAGAGTGGACAAGGTCGAGGATAGACTATTACAAGTGAAGGCCAACCAATCTTCATCAGCAGCCCAGGACATACAACTATGTATGAGGCTGGAGGCCCTAGAGAAGAGGGACGAGGAAAGGGCCCGACAGATGGACGATTTCGAAAACAGGGAGAGGCAGAACCTCAGAATCTTCGGGGTACCTGAAGCGGAGGGGGAGACGGAGAGGGGCGTCACCCGAGTAGTGAGGGACATCATCACCCTCCTATTCGCAGAGGAGATGACAACCGAGCTCACATTTGACAGAGTGCATAGGGCCGGGGGCAGAGCGGGGGCCCCCCGGTCAATTTTGGTCCGGTTCCACTATTACTAGGAGAAGACAAAGGTGCTGGAGGAGGCCCGAAAGACCAGAGAAATCACCTACAATAATGCCCAGGTCTCAATATATCAGGATCTCTCCGCCTACACGCTGGCCAAGCGCAGAATGTGCCGACCCCTTACGCTACTACTCAAAGAAAAGGGCGTGCGCTATAGATGGGGCTACCCCTTCTCCCTGAATTTTGAATACATGGGCCAACGCTCAACCCTGATCACGGAAGAAGACATTCGGGGAGCTATTCAAGAGTACACGGTGGACCCGTACCCCCGGAGGGGACCGGTGGGACCAGAGAACTTCAGAACAAATAGCCCCGGCCCGTCCGGAGAGAGGAGACGGAGAACCGGTGCAAGGAAATTTCGAAAAATTAACACTCCATCCCCAGCGAAAGCAGGAGAACGAAACGACCCCGAGGACTGAGAACGGGGGCAACCCGCTGAATCCGGGACGGATGTGCGCAGATTCGGAGACTCTACCACCACTATCGTCCCCACGAACAGCAAGTATAGGGGACATACGGACGGCTTACAGCCGGGGGGGGAACATTGGGGGCTCAAGGGGATGAGCTTTATGCGTGAATTGCCTGGCCGTGGTGGGCAGGCTGGTGGTTCGCCCAAAAGCCAGCAATGGCGGAACTAATTGGCTGGACGCTGGGGAGGGGGTGGGGGTGTTTACGGGAGTTGGGGTTGTTCAGATATGGTTGGGGTACGGGGGGCAGTTGGGGTGTTCTAAGCCCACCCGGGGGGGAGGGGAAGGGAGCAAAGGGGACCACAAAGTAGAACCAAGGGAGCACGCGAGGAAAAGAGTTACGAGGGCGTTGACCGAGAGGGAGGGAATCTGGGATTATGGCTGAGAGTTTGCCTGCCCTGGGAGTGGGCTCCCTTAATGTACGGGGCTTAAACCCCCCCACAAAGAGATCCCTGGTCTGCAGAGAGTTTAGAAGGGCCACCCTCAACCTCCTCTTTTTGCAGGAAACTCACTGGCCACGGGGGAAGGAGCCCAAAATGCGGGGAGGAGGTATTGGGGAGGTCTTCAGTGCATCCCACAAAAATAAAAAGAGAGGGGTGGCCATCTTGGTGGCGAGGAATGTGGGCTTCGAGAAAGAGGCCGTGCTGAAAGACCCAGAGGGTCGCTACCTGCTGGTGCGGGGATCCCTGCAGGGGGCCCCACTTACCCTAGCCGTTGTCTACAGCCCAAACGAAGGCCAAATCCAGTTTTGGGAGGAGGTGAGGGACAAACTCAAAGGCTTTGTCCACGGGACGGGGGTGGAGGGGGGGGACTTTAACATGGTCTTAGACCCAACCCAGGACAGGAAACAAGCTGGTCCCCAGGCCCCCAGGGCATCTGATGAGATCACGGCACGTGGCTTCCAGAGGGTCAACTCGGAGCTGGGCCTGGTAGACACGGTCCCGACCCCTAGAATGAACACCCCTTCACTTACTACTCATCTGTACACACGTCATTTTCCAGGATAGACTATGTCCTGGTGGACGAGACCTTGTATCCATTTGTCACTGGCCATAGGGTTGACCCAGTCCCCTGGTCTGACCACGACCTGGTCCGAGTCACCATAGCAAGAGGTGGGCTAAACGAACATAGGGGGAGATGGAAGTGTAATGATTCCCTCCTGAAGGACGAGGTCCTAGCCCAGGAGGTACTAGACGCCATTGCAGATTTCTTTGAACTCAATGACAACGGTGAGGTGCGAACACACACCCTGTGGGACGCCTTTAAGGCAACCCTACGGGGAGTCCTGATCAAATTGGGAGCCCAGAGGAAAAGGGAAAGGGAAGCCCAGGAACGGTATCTGAGGGGAAAAATCGCCCAACTCCAACCGGGAGGCCCCCCTACGGAGCCCCTAGATCGTGACCGGGTGGCCGCCCTGGACGACTACAGGCTCCAACTAAAAGACCTCCTCCTCCACAAAACAGAGAGAAGCCTCCACCTGGTTAAACAAAAGTATTATGAAAAAGGGGACAGGGCGGACAGGATCTTAGCTTGGAGACTGAGGGAGGTACAGAGAAGCAGAATGGTGAAGGCAGTGAAGAATGAGGTGGGGGAGCTGGGTTATGACACTCCCCACATTGGAGAGGCCTTCCGCCGATACTATGAAAGGCTATACTCGTCCGAATACAAGGGGGACGGGGGGGAGATCGAGGAATTCCTAAACTCCATACAGATCCCGTCCCTGACCAGGGAGATGGCGGAGGGGTTGGAGGGTCCGGTGACCGAGGAGGCGGTGGAACACGCGATCAGTGGCATGAAGGTGGGCACTTCCCCAGGCGAAGATGGCTATTCAGTCTACTTTTACAAAAGGTTTTGGTCGGCCCTTGCCCCCCACCTGGTTAAGGTGTTCAATGCGGTACTGGAGGGGGGGTCCTCTCTCGGACTCCATGATGGAGGCAATCATCGTAGTGCTCCCCAAGGACGGCAGAGACCCCTCAGAGTGCTCCTACTACCGCCCGATTTCCCTGCTGAATATTGATGTCAAGATCCTGGCCAAGGTTATTGGGAGCCGGGTGGAGGGGATCCTGACGAAGCTGGTCCACGGTGACCAAGTGGGGTTTGTTAGGGGGAGACAGGGCTCAGATAATATTCGTAAAACTATAGACTTGTTTCACTACGCCCAGGTGTCGGACCTAGACGCAAGCGTCCTTTCCCTGGACTCGGAAAAGGCATTCGACAGGGTTGAATGGAGGTTAATGGAACTCACCTTTCAGAAGATGGGCTTCGGGACACACATCAGGGACTGGGTGGCCGCGTTATACAGGGCCCCAAAGGCCAGAGTCCAAGTGAATGGTAGATTGTCAGACCCATTCCCCCTATCACGGGGAACAAGGCAGGGATGCCCACTCTCCCCGCTGATCTATGTCCTAACTATGGAGCCCCTGGCAATAGCAATCAGAACACACCCAGACATCAGGGGATCAGGAGAGGTGATGTAGAATTTAAGGTCTCCCTGTTTGCGGACAATATCCTGGCCTACCTGGTGGGCCCAAGATCCTCACTCCCCCCCCCCCTCCTGTCCCTGCTGACCGCATTTGGGCGCTTTCCGGGCTTAAAGATTAATACATCTAAATCAGTCCTGCTCCCCATGAGAACTCGGGACCTGGGCCTGGACTCCCGGGACAGTCTGGGGGGGGGGGGGGGGGATAGCGGTGGGGAAGGCCTCTATTCGATACCTGGGGATCCTTCTAACCAGGGACCTAACCAATCTCGCCCCCGCTAACTATGATCCCGTTATGTCACAGGTCACCGCCGATTTAAGGAGCTGGGGCTCCATGATCCTGTCCTGGTACAGCCGTATGACGGCAGTGAAAATGAACATTCTTCCGCGCTTACTATACCTCTTCACTGCTCTCCCCACCAGCGTCCCCGACCAGACCTTTAGGGTCCTTCAGAACGCAGTGCGCGAGTTCGTATGGCAGGGCAGGACCCCGAGGACCGCGAAGGCCGTCCTTACCTTACCTAGAGAGGAGGGGGGGTTCCGGCTGCCTGACTTCCACCTTTACTTCCGCGCCGCCCAATTGCGCGTCCTCCTGGAACACATGAAGGAAGGGATGGGCACATACTGGTCGTACCCGGAGGACATGGATGCGCACCCACTCAAGGTACGCAACCTCCTACGGGCCCCACACAAATTCATCCCGAACAGACTCAAATCCCACCCAACACTGGGAGTTCTCTGGGCAATCTGGAGGGAGTGCCCCCAGACGGCACATCTGACATCATAGCCGTCCCCGGTGTCATCCCTTTGGGGTCATCCCTTCAGACTGGGAAGCAGGGGGTTCCGTAACGCACAGTTCTGGTCAGACTCAGGGATGGAATGGGCTGGACAAATGTTTAAAGAGGGGGAATTCCTGCCATATGAAGATTTGAGGGACGCCCTCGGGCGGGAGTCAATCTCCATATTTGAGTACCTCCGCTTGAAGGGAATCTTATGTGATCAATCATGGGGCCAAAGTCTAAAGAGACAGCTGACCCCCTTTGAGAAACTACTCGATACTGCGACCTCCAGGAAGGGGGCGGTATCCGCAATGTGTAAAACTTTGAATACTGTTGACCTGGGGAGGAGGAGGGGGTTCCGCACTTTTTGGAACAAACTGGCTGGGGAACAAATCTCGGAGGACTCCTGGTCGAGGATATTTAAAATAGCTTTCCACGGGAACTTGTTCACAGCGGACATGAAGCACAACTTTAAGATCCTACAGGGGTGGCATAGAGACCCCGTCAAACTGTCAAAAAGGTTTACGGGAATATCCCCCGCCTGCCGAAGGGGATGTGACCAGGTAGGCACGAGGGGCCACATGTGGTGGCACTGCCCGAAAGTGCAGGCATACTGGGAGAGGGTAAGGGGTTGGATCGCTGAAGTCACGGAGGAACTGCTTCCCCATAATCCCCTGACAGTGCTGCTGGGCCTTCCCCCAGAGGACACGGATGTATACAGATACCCGAGAATGTGGGAAACAATGCTGAGGGCTGTGAGGGTGGCCTTGGCCCAGAAATGGAAAAGCAAGGAGATCCCCGCAAAGGAGGACTGGCTACTAAAGGTTAAGAACATGTTTTTGATGGACAAATTAACGGCGATGATGAACAATGACATGAATTCCTTCCAGGCTAACTGGTACGGGGTGCAGCAGATCTGGGGATGGGAGATCCATTGATTCTCCGGGAGGGAATATGGATGGAAAAGGGCACCCACGGCCCGGGGGACAGCGGACGACATACAGCCAAACATGCAGTAGAAATTTTCGCTCTTTCCCGAGCTCCGGTCACACAAAGTGTGCAACGCGTCTCCCCGTAAAGGGGGTTCTACTGGGACTAAGTTATTGGGGGGGAGGGTTTGTCTTCTTGGGAGGTTGAGGAGGGGGGGGTTCTTTTCCTTTTCTTTTTTTCTTTTTTTTTCTTTTCTCTTCTTTTTTGGGCCTGTGACTTGTATACTCTTTGGTAAAGCTTTCAGCCCGTTTGTTATATTATGAAAATGTCAATAAAACAAAGTTTAAAAAAAAAAGAATGTTGTTCTCACAGGCCCACCACAGAAGGTCCTGTGCGACTCTGCTCGGAACCTGAAGGAGGTCTGACATGCCTGAGAATTGGGACCACTGAGTCCCGAAAGATCTCATTCTAAGGCGAGCCACTGGTTATTAAGCACGTTACAAATAACCTATCACATAGTAGCCCGAGGGAATCTTCTTTGCCCTCCACGAGTGGCTTAACTCTCCCCCTTCCACTTTAGGAGTAGAAACAAAAGGACTTATCCTCCAAGATAATGCACCAGAGTAGGAATGTTGAGGCTGTCTAATGGCGGCACTAAAATGTAGGCGCCGCTTTTGAGGTTTGTAGCCTTTCCAGACTTTCATCAGCCTAGCTACCAAACAATCTTGAGCCGTCAAAAGGCACATTGAGTAATCTAGATTGCACATCCAGTGCAAATCCAGATTTACTCAAAAAACACAAATCCGCATAGTACGGTACTAGTGGCCAGGGATCTGTTAATACTATCTGCAATATAAAGACCTGAATGGAGGCTCTCACACATTACCTCCTTACCATGCATGATGATAGCCAGGAAGCCGTCTCTCTCTTCCCCTTTGGGGATGTGGTCAGCCGCCATTGTTGCGCAATCCCACATGATGAATGAACATTTTGATGAAGCACAAGTGTCATTTGCTGATTTCAAGGCCATGCCATCAGCAGTAAATACTTTCCATGCCCAAGCGTCGACCCATTTATCATCCCTGTCTGTAGGAATGGTAGGGTAAGCAGATATTTTTGTGCACGTGGCTGCTTGGATCACCAAACTTTCTGGAGTCAGGTGCTTGGTTAAGTAATCTGGGTGACTGCTTGATAGCCTATATTTCTTGGGAAAGTTCTTATTAACCGCAGAAATGGAATCTAGGGTTTCCCCAATTTGTTGTAACCCTTTTTTGCAAAGCAATATGGAAGGGCAAAATGGGATCCCTCTGTGGACCTTGGTCTAATATGTCTGTTAAGTCATCTTGTTGAAAAGGAAGAGCAGGGCTATTCCATCCCAAATATTCCACTACTTTGCTAATTAATTGTCTATATGAGCTCTCAGCATGATCTGCAGAATCTGGCTTTCCAAATTCTAGCTCAGGAGATGTATCTACCCCACTGGCTGATTGTAGTTTTTCATACAGATCTTTAAGTCTAGATTCCTCTGAAATAAACTCACCTGGTGAGTCACCTGGTCACCTGGTAAACTCAAAAGGTGTTTGATCATCATCAGATGGTTCATGTTCTTCATAAATTGAAAAAAGATTTGAAGAAATCCTTTTGTGGCAGAGGCTTATAAGATTTCTCTAGTGTTGCCTTCAATGGCTCTGAAAAAGTCTTCGGAGTAGGCCTCGAGGCCAATGGCGTCAATGTCTTTGATTTAGGCGTTGATGGCTTCGATATGGGTGTCGAAGGTTCCAATGTTAAGGGTGTCAATGGAGCCGATTTTGTTTTAATCGAAGATGTCTCCGACAAAGCCCTCGAAGGGCTGGACTCTCGACTTGTCGAGGTCCTCGACACCTTTTCATTCTTTCGAGGCTTCGAAAGGCGCTCTATGTTCGTCAGGCTTGCGTCCCGGACTCAAGGGTGCAAAGAGTTTTGCCATTGACTTCCCTTTGTCGTCTTTATGCAGAGCCACCGAGCCATGGTCTTTCTTCCTTTCTTTCGAGGGAGTAGTGGCTTCTCTCTGGAAGATTTTCATCATTTCCCTTCGAATGTCTTCCCATTTAACTGGGGAGCCGGATTCGGTTAGAAATGCGATTCTCTCGGGTGAGGAGTCACTTGAGGAAGAAGGAGACCTATGACGATTAGGTAGGGAAATACCTCTTAGAATAGGGAGAGGCATTTTCCAACCGCTTTTTTTTTCGATAAAGGTTTATGATCAAAACAATGAGTCCCCCCTGTGTCTGCGTCTCATTCCTGGCTCCTCACAGTTCACACAAAAAAAATCAGCTGTGGCCTCGCCTCTTGGGACACAGAGGGTGGTCTCTGGCGCCTGGCATCCGTGCTACCGTGGAACTGGATGGTGACGAGGAAGGGTACTACTGAGCCCTGAAAGGCACGGCACAAACCGATTTGCAGACTGTGGTGGTCTCCCACCCCACGGACCAGAGTCATGCCCGCCACGGAGACCTTGGAGGGCGCTTCACAAGAGTAAAGGTCTGCTGACTCCAGAATGAGCTCCTAGGCTGCAGGGAGAGAGTACGAGTGGAGGTGGAGTGGGGAGCAGCCCACCCCCATGTTACAGGGAGGAACACATAGCAAAACAAAGTTTTAGGTTGTGCATGGTGGTAATGGCTACTTACTAACTGTGAGGGGTCAGAAATGCAAGGCAGACAACAGGCTAGATTCTTTTCACAAGTAGCCATTTTATAAAATGATAAGGGTGTGACAAACGCCTCGCTTTCCCTACTCTAACGAAGATTCCCCTGCCTAGTAAACTAAGAAAATACTGACATCAAAAGGTATCTGTCCTTCACACTTACACATACAACAAAATCATACAGGTTCTTACAGGTTTTATATGGCTGTTCAAATTCATCAAGATAACAGTTATGTTCGAACATACATTTTGTAAACAAGTATCCTTGTAACTATGGTTGGATCCCCTTTCCCAGGATTAATGCAGGGTTTTCCAAATAAAAGGTTCAGTCAATAAAGTTCCTTTCAATAGCCAAGTTCTGTTCTCAAAACAAAACTCCTTTACTCCATTAGTTTTTCAAGTGGTACTTGGCTTGTCTTTTTGTTAAACCGAAGTTCATCACACTTCAAAATAATTAATCTTTGAAGAACAACTACTTTCACATTTCTTCTTCATTAACAACAATGCTTTGTCAGGATGGTTTTACCATAGTTCAGCATTAACACTTTACGTAACTTGCCTCTCTCTTTCCACCACACCCTTTCCCCACAATGCAGTACTTCAATGTCTTCTTCCTGGTCCACTAAGCTGCCAGGACTATCAACAATAATTCCTTTCCTTGTATACTCGCCTGCCAGGATAAAACACCTGCCACTACTACAAGTACTCTGTGGTGAGGTTTGCTTCCCCTTTAGAAAAGTCTTCGACTTTCAAATACATTGAGATTCACAACTTTTTCCATTAGGATACAACACCCATTAATGCAGTTTGTTCCACTGTTTGCCACATGCCATGCAGGTTACGCTCCTCTCCCGCTTGAACTTTCTACAAGGAGGGCTTCTTTCCTGCCACCTTTGTGTTCCTACAACCACACCATTTAACTGCTGGTCATGTCTTTTATTCAAGTTTCTCTCTTGAAGACAAATGTTTCCCCCTTTTCCTACTATTGCTCCTCTTTGGCTTAGGCAAATACTGATTGTTGTCTTGCTCATATATTGCCTCCTCTTTGCTTTGTCAATGATGGATACAATCGTGGTGCAATATTTCCCATTCTTTACTTTGGCAATGGTGATTAATGTTTGTTCAACATTGCTCTCACTGTACTTTGGTAATGATAGTTGCAAACTTTCCCCTCTTACTTTCTTTCAATATGATTATCAGGCCAACATTGCTTTCTTTCATTAGTTTGAAATTCCAAATACTTGCAAACAACCAGCGGTCTGCTGCGCAGCGCCCCAAGTTAACCCAACAAAGGCCAACTCACCAGTCTCTACCTGCGCGTCAGCTCGACCTGCTGCGGCTGCTACTTCCGATTCTTCTGTTCGGTCCAGACCTGGCAGCTGCGGTCACATCCGTGCTTTTCGGTAAGGAAGCATGTCGTGCTCCTTACACACACTGTTGCTCGCCAGTCATCGGAGTAGGGCACAGGATAATGAGAGCGTCTCTCACACAGGTCAGTATGTCAAAGTACTACTTCCCGCTGTGTGACCTCTGCACTTCAGGTCTCCAACTCCTACAACTCTCTCAGCACTGCAATCCGTCACAAATACAGCAGCGGTACCGACATCCTGGTTTCTTCGCTTCTGCAACTGCTGCTGGCAACTTTTTACTGCTTCTAATGGCCTGCACCTGAAGGCGCTTTAAATAAATCGAAAGTCCAGCTCAGGTGTGGGCCAATAAAAACACTAGACTGCAGTTCTGTGCCTCTGAGCCCCTCTGCCTCGTCCCAGTACTTGGAGCATTACCGATCTTGAAGTACCTAATGTTTTTATTCTTCATGTCATCAAAGACTTCAATGTTAACTTTATTTATTTCATTCTGCTTACAGAATTTACCTTTAGGGGAGGGTTTTAGAGAAATTAATGATTGTTCTTTGATTATATAGCTCAAACCTAAAGGGAAATCATGGTTATCAGAAGCAATGGTATTAGGGCTCTGATAAAATATATAATTCCCATGTTGACAAAGGGATCTCACTACTAACCATTTGGGTAATTTTGGGAAGGGGAAACCTTAGTCTGACAACAAGCCATTAGGTATTCCGTTATCATGGAAATCTCACTCTCCAAAGAAGAAGATTAATACCGCGTCTCTCCTGACAGAGTCATCCTATTCGCATGGTGGCCATCTCCTCCCAGGTGATTCCCCCCTCCCCCAACCCTGGGAAATACCACCCTCAGGGTTAGCATCAGGTAGCGGCTGCCTTCACCATGGCCACTTGGGCAGAAATTCTGTGTGGATGTGAGGACTCTGCAGGATTCATCACATAGCACACCATTTATTGTGCTCGACCCCTTGCAAATGGAGACAAAGGGCTGTACACACCACTAGAAAATAAAAGTTACTCACTGTAGTGACTAAAGTACTAATAGTCCCCTTTCCTCCATCCTTGTGGGCGTCCCCCAACATGGGGACGGTACCAGAAACTTTGGAAGTGGAAAAATTAGCTTCCACCTTAAATTTAGTATAGCGCGCGGGGGAGCGGCCTCGGGCGTGGGACCGCCCCGCCGAGGGCCCACCGTCTGACACCTCATCTCAGTCCCCTATGAACACATTGGACACTTAGATACCTGCCTACTCATGTTACCTACAAAGCCACTGGCATACTGGCGGGGGAAGGGGAGTGGGACGTATAGAGGTAAGAGGACTATGGGTACTCTAGTCACTACACTGAGTAACTTTAATTACTCATACGTCCCGTCCCCTTTCCTCCATCCTTGTGGGTGATTCCACCGAACACAAACATAGGGTGGAACTGGGGGCGTGGCTTGGACGGCCATGTAAAGGGACGTGCTCTTGTGGAGCTTCGCTGATCCTACAATGATCCTGGAGGAGAAGTGCATGCACGGGAACCGGCCGGCACTGAAAAATAATGCCCATGCGTGTGAAGATGATGGCTACACTCGCTGAAACTTTGATGCAAGTGGAGGGTGAGGACACTGAGTTATACTCGTCTGCGGGCCGCGGGCCCCGGATCGGCGAGTGGAACAAGATGGCGGCAGAGACAAAGAGGACAACAGGGGTCACGAGATGTAGGTCCTGTAAAGCCCCTGCATCGAACTCCAAGACCAGCGATTAGAAGCAGACCGCGGCACTTGACCGGAATGCGCTGTTGCTTCACTGAGGCGGCGCACATCTGTGGGCACACGTACCCGGAGCTGTTACAACCTACGGACTGTAAATTGCTGAGACTCATCGAGCACACTGATAACCGACGCTGGGCCCGCGGCGTAATCGGATTGAACGCCGGCGGAACCCAGCCAATTAGGTGGCTGCGGATCCTGGGAACGAGCGGGCGGTGGTGGCTGCAGTTTTCCACAGCGCAGCGGATCAACTCTGTATACACGGGATGATGGGAAAAACCCCATAGAGTTAGACGAAACATCGGTGTAGGCCAGTGGTTGGGGCCGATGTGAGACAATTGCTGATCCCCTGCACTTAGAGCGGCCCCTCTGGGCCTGGTCATTGTGGGCCGGATGGCCTTGTGATCGCGGAAGAGGGGGAACAAATGGAGTGCAGCGAATAGGTGAGCGCACTCGAGCACTGGCCACGGAAGGAACACGACAGAGACCGGGCCACGACACCAAGAGGGTACGAGCACATGGGAGGAGACGGCCCACTTTGGGCGCGAGGGAAGAGACAAGTATATGCTTGGCCTGCTGAGAGTGGTCCGTGACCACGCAAACCTTTGTGCGGAGGGAGGCACGGCAGGCCCTCGCCCAGCTAACTTAGCAGGATGTCCTCTAAAGTGGTTAGACCCAGGATCCGACAGTCCACGATGGAGACCTACGCCAGGTGGCCCCCAGAAGCGGAGGGGGGCAAGAGCAAGGAGACCCCCACGGCAGCGGCGGAAACACCGGGCACGATCCAGGAGGTGCTGGCAGCGATCACAGACTTAAAGGTGGCCTGGGAGACTAAGTTGGGCCAGGCAATGAAAGAGCTGCAGGAGGGCCTGGACCTCAAGATCGGAGCGGTCCAGGAGGAGGTGAACCTGCTGAGACAGGACGTGCAAACGATTGCGGAGCGCACTGGGGCCTTGGAGAAGGAGATGGCCCCGAACACGGAGGCATGCGCCGCACATGGAAAGGAGCTTCATGCCCTCGTGCAACGGGTGGGCAATCTGGTGGACAGAGCTGAGCAAGCAGAAGGGCGCCAGACGCAATAACATCCATATAGTGGGCCTGCCGGAAGGTATGAAAGGGTCAAACCCCACAGAATATGCGGAATCCATACTTTTACAGGAGATAACAGGCGGGGTGCTGACCCAGGGGTTCGCGGTTGAAAGGGCGCACAGGGCTCGACAAGGAGACCGCCTCCTGGAGCCCCCCCGTGGCCGCAGATCGCAAAGATCCTGAACTATCGGGATCGGGAGAAGATCCTCGAATTTTTCCGGAAGGGAGGAACGATTGAAAAGGGTTCTGCAAAAATCACGGCCTACCCGGACTATACGCTCCTTGTACAGCGTAGTAGGATGAACTTCGGATCGGTGAAAAGGAGGCTGAAGGACGCAGGCCATCGCTACATGTTGCTCTACCCAGCCAAGTTTAAAGTGTTTTATAAGAACAGATCCCTTTTTTTCGAGACGCTGACCGAGGCAATGGACTGGCTGGACATGCAGGGCCGACCTCAAGAACCGGATGTCCAGATGGGAGCTGCAGGAGATAAGTAGCGGACGGCTGTGGCACCTAGGGTGACATGGCCAAGACATTGGGACTTGATTATAGAGTTGTATTAAGCTTGTGGGGAGTGTGTTGTAGTATCAACTGGCTGGACCCGCTCGACGCACCAATCCTAAAATAGACGACTGGGAGCTCCTGGGAGGCATCCCTTGTACCCAATAGTAATATACTTAGTTAGGTCACTGTTAGATCGGTGACACCCCGCGGGGTCCTAGTCCTCCGCGACAGGACAGGACCAGACGCGGGTGGGCCGGAGATCCAGGGATGGAGCTGGGCATTTGTTGGAGTAGGGCAGGGTGAGGGGGGGGGGGCTGGTTTGTGTGCAGTGGATGGGAGTTGGGGAACAGGGAGGGGGGAAACTGTTGAGGGGGAAAGGGGGAGAGCCGGAAAACAAACCAAGGGAAGCATTGAAGGGAGAGGTGGGTTGGCAACAAACCGAGTAGATGGCATCGGGTAACCTCAGAATTGTGACCTGGAATGTACGGGGCCTTAATAGCTATCTGAAACGTAACAAAGTGATGCTCTATCTAAAAAGAATGCACATTCATGTGGCCCTGATGCAGGAGACTCATCTCACAAGGGAGAAGTTGGAGGTTGTCAGGCAAAAATGGAGGGGACATGTTGTGGGGGCTACGTATTCTGCGTACGCTAGAGCGGTTATCACTTGGGTGGCGCCGCACGTGCCGCTCCAGGTGCTTAGCTCAACGGTAGACCCAGAGGGCAGAATGGTGGCGGTGACAGGACTCCTAGAGAACAGGGAAGTGCATATCATGAATCTGTACGCCCCCAACCATGATACTGCGGCTTATTTTAGATCCCTTTACAGCAAAATTAGCCCCCTGGTTGGGGGTGCGGTGGTGTGGGGAGGGGACTTTAATTGCACCCTGAATCCCAAAATGGATAGGTCAGTCGACAAAGCGGGGAAGCCGGCGCCGGCGGCCAAAGCACTGGGGACATTGTTAAAAGATCTAGGCCTAGAAGACGTGTGGAGAAGGTTACCATCCAATGGATAGGCAATACTCACACTATGCAGCACCACATGACCTGCACACGAGGCTAGATTATGTGTTTGTAGCGGCTGAGATAGCGGGAGAAATGGTGGGAGCGGAATACAAGGCCCGGGTACTATCTGACCACTCGCCGTTGGTGGTAGAGTGGCGACACCAACCCCCCAGAGCGTGGATCCCGACATGGAGACTTAGGACTGAGGCATTACAAGATGAGGGGTTCCGGGAGGATTTGAGGGAGGCCATCGAGGAATATTTTGATATAAACATGGGCAGTGTGCGCTCGGTTGGAACAGTATGGGAGGCGTTCAAGGTGGTGGTGTGTGGAGTAGCCATTTCAAAATCTAAAGGGCTCCAGGGGGGCATTGAAAGGGAACTTCAGGAAACGGAAAGGGAGCTGGAGGGCCTCACGCGACATGAGGATACCGCCCGGAAGAATAGCGATAAGATAAAAGACCTACAGTTAACCTGCAGTGGACTCTGGGATAGGCTATGTAGACTAAATTACAAGAAAAACACGGCGAGGCTACACGCAGGGGGCGATAAGCCGGGCAGATTGCTGGCCTGGCTGTATAAGAGTGAGACCCCCCCGCATAGTGATCAGTGAGATAAGGGATGAGGAAGGTTGCATCTGTAATACCCAGGAGGGGGTGAACGAGGAGTTCCTCAAGTTTTACAGACACTTGTATGAGGACGCAGGGGAGGATAGGAGCCAAGACATACTGGACACGTTAGAGGACATAGAGCTGCCCACCCTGGACTACCTAGAATGCGCGGAATTGGACGCCCCTATCACCTCGGAGGAGCTGGCAATCCAACATTTGCCCACGTGTAAGGCACCCGGGACGGACGGGTTGCCTAGCGAGTTTTACAAGACAAACAAACAGGAGCTGCTTCAGCCACTGCTTGCTATGTTCAACGAGGCCTATGAGCAGGGGGAACTGCCATTGTCCCTTCGCGAGGCGATGATCATCCCACTCCTAAAACCAGGCAAGGCGGCTGCGGAGTGTGGGTCTTACAGACCCTTGTCCATGCTGAATCAGGACAGCAAAATACTTACGGCAGTGCTGGCCAATAGGCTGAAGAGGGTGATCGGTAAGCTGATACACCCAGACCAGACGGGATATGTCCCCGGCAGGAACATCACAGATAACCATAGGGGGCTACACCACATCATTGACCACACTGAGGAAGATACGGGTGAGCTGGCCATTGTGTCGCTTGACGCGGTCAAAGCCTTTGACTCGGTGCGATGGCCGTGGTTGAAAGCAGCCCTGAGGGGATACGGAATGGGACCTGGGTATATCAGGTGGGTTCAGTTGTTATACAGCACCCCGGTGGCGAGAGTTAAAACAGGATCCATAATCTCAGATACTTGGCAACTCAGCAGGGGGACCAGACAGGGATGCCCCTGGTCGCCCATGCTATACATTCTGGCATTAGAGCCGCTGGCAATATGTCTGAGGCAAAAATACGGGGAGGTGGGGATTAGTACAGTAAGTGGTAGACACCTGGTATCGCTGTACGCAGATGACATGCTCCTTTATCTGCGCTATCCGGAGGAGAACTTGCAGTATGTGCTAGAGGTGATGGACTAATATGCCACCCTCTCGGGCATATCGGTGAACCCTAGGAAGTCTAGTCTGTTCCCCTTGGGTAGATACAGGAATGTCCCGTTACAGAGGCTGCCTAGCCTGCCGATACCATGGCAGACTGAGACATTTAGGTATTTGGGAGTAAATATTTACCACAGGATCGAGGCGGAGCACCAACATAATACAGAGAAAGCAATAGAGGGGGTCAAAGAACAGCATGGTGTTTTGGTCCAGATTGCCCCTGACCATGATGGGGAGAGCGGCCTTGCTTAAGATGGTGGTCCTGCCCAGACTCCTGCACTTCTTTGTGAATGTCCCGTTTTTGATTCCCAGGAGCCTATTTGTGAGACTTCATAGCGTGTGCAGGGGCTTCATATGGGGTAACTCCAGGAACACAGTGGCCCTGTGGAAACTCCAGAACCGATGTGACATGGGGGGCTAGGCCTGCCAAATGTTGAGCTTTATTATCTGGCGGGACAGCTGCTGTATGTGGCCAGGTGGCTGTCGACTGAAGACTCGGCGGAAGCCAGGCTTCTGCGGGAAGACTCAGCCCCATACTTTTTGAATTAAGTGGTGTGGTTACAAAAGAACAAACTGGTGGGACGAGGGCGGCTGTTGAGGCTGGGCTGGGAGGTTTGGTGCAGAACGTGGAGAATGATGGGTGACAGAGCCGTTCTCTCAGCAGGCCCCGCTAGTGGCACTATGCGGGAACGACTCAACTGTTCGAAGCGGTCCGTAGATATTGGGAACCGGTGGGCCTGGCCACCCTTGGGGACATATGGCAGGAAGGGAAGGCATTGGAATTTCAGAGGTTGCAAGAAGAGACAGGGGTGCATAGAGGCCAGTAAATAACCTACGCTAGGCTCATGAAACGGGTAAGGGAGAGATGGCCGGAGACAGTGCTAGCGGATGACCCTGACGCCTACCTGGAAATGATGTATGATGTTTCGGAGGGCGGGCAAGAGATATCTAGAATATACGAGCTTCTAAGAGCAAAGGTAGGGAAGGAGCTGCTTCAATTGAGGCAGGACTGGGAGGAGGAAGTAGGAGGACCCATGACAGATGGGCAATGGGAGAGAGCCCAAAGGTACCATAAAAAGGTATCCCGGAATGCGAGACTCCAAAAACTCCAATTGTATGTCACCCACAGGGCTTATTTGACTCCTGGGAAAATTGCAAGGTTTGGAGGCTCGGCTATGCAGAAATGCCCCAGGTGTGGGGAGGTGGAAGCGGGGCTGCTACACATGTTCTGGACTTGCCCGGAGGTGCACAGATTTTGGGACGATATTAAAACTAAATTGGCTGGTGGAGGAGTGGAGCTGGACGTGGGATCAGCTTGGCCATTCATGCTCGGGATTTTTCCCAGGCCACGGGATTTAAAGCACATAAGCAAAATGAAGGACTTAGCCTACATCCTGGCCAAGCGCAGGATCGCAATGGGTTGGAAGGCGGCCCACAGACCCAAGGTGGAGCTATGGTGGACGGACCTCCTCAGATGGGCGGAGGCGGAATCCCTAGTTTGGTTTGAAGCGGTTACTGGGGGGGGGCAGGAAGTAGGGCCCTTGTTGGCCTAGCGGCAATTGGTGACCTCTATGGCAAACCCTCACCAAGACAATAGCGAATCAGAGGACTCTGATGAGTGCACAAGCACTGCGATACCCGATAATGCTCCCATAGATGACATGAGTGAGCCGGCTCTAGTTTGTGGGGAGGGAGGGGGGGAGAGGACGGAGAATTATACTGTATAATGTGATGGTTTGATGCCGATTATGTACGTCCTAAACAGTTGTAATGTGTGTTATTTTGTTTGGTTTTTATTGAAAATAAAAATAAATTTTAAAAAAAAACATAGGGTGGAGCTTTGACAACCTGCCTCATATCTAGGCTGAAGCGGAAAGGTTCCTCAGAACTGCCTGACCAAAATATACATCGCGACTGGAGCTGGTGTCCAGCGAATAGTGCTCACAGAAGGCCGACCGAGTGGCCCAAGTAGCCACCTTGCTGATGACAACCCAAGAAGCATGTCTCTGAAACTCGACAGCCGTGGCCTTAGCTCGGACTGCATGGGCATGAATCCCCTCAGGAACAGGTTTGCCCATGGCCGTGTAGGCCTCCAAAATGTCCTGGACCATCCAGCGGCGATGTAAGCTTTGGAAGCCTGAAAGCCGGGACAGGAGCCCCCAAAACTCACGAACAATGCCTCAGATTTCCTGAAGGATCTTGCCCGGGAGAGAGAAAGCTCGAGAACCCTCTTGAGGTCCAAGGAATGTAAGGCCCTCAGACTGTGGGTTCGGGAAGAACAGCGGCAGGCAGATCTCTTGATACAGATAGAACCGAGAGACCACCTTGGGCAACAAGTTTGGGTGAGTGCGCAAGACTACCTTGTTGAGAAACGTGGCAAAAGGCTTGCATGAACACAATGCCTGCAGCACACTAACCCTGCGTGCAGAGGTGAGAGCCAACAATAAAACCGTCTTTAGCGTCACCAAGCGGATGCCCACAGAGGCCATCGGCTCGAAAGGCTTCCGTTGAAAAGCTGCAAGAACCACATTGGGGTGCCAGACCGGGTGCGTCCTATGCACCAGAGGAAAAAGCCTGGACAACTCCTTAAGGTGGGCCTTAACCACAGGGTTCTATGAATGTGAGTGTGGGGAACACCCACTGAACGGTAGTGTTCCAACATGCCCCTAGGAAGACCAGATCCTGAGAAGAGCATAACTTCAATTTTGTATGGTTGAGGGAAAACCACAGCTGATGAAGGGTATCCTTCAATCTCTGGCAGGAGTGCACCACCCCCTCCGGTGAACCCGCCCTCACAACCAGTTGCCCAAATAAGGGTACAGATGATGGCCCTCCAAGCGGGGAAAGCCTGCCACTGCTTTCAGCAACTTCACGAAGACGCAAAGGGCCGAGTTCAGGCCAAAAGGCAGCACTTTGTATTGGAAGTGGTACAACATAATCGTGAACCTCAAAAACAACCGATGCAGTGCCTATATGGGTACATGAAGGTATGCATCGTTGCGGTCCAGGGAACACATCCAGTTCCCTGCACACAGAGACTTGGCTATGTGCGCGGATTAATCATTTTTAAGCGTTCCAGCGGTAAAGACTGGTTTAGAATGACAGGTCCAGGACTACCCTCAGGCCAGCCCGGTTGTTCTTGGGTACCGTTAAAATCCTGGAATAGTAACTGAAGCCATGGTCTACAAGAAGAAAGGGTTCAATCGCCTGCATCTTCAAGAACGAAAGGACCTCCCGTAAAAGAGCCGGGATACCGATCTGACGCAGAGGAGGAGAGGATGGAAGAGGCAGATTGAAGCCCATGGAGACTACAGATAGCATCCACAACGCTTCCAGTTGTACTGGAACAGAGCCAAACAGTCCCCCACAGGTGAGTTGTGTTCTGCGACCCCAACATCACTGCTTCTTGGCATCAGAGGCGGGGGCAGAGGAGGCGGAGAGGAAAAACCATCTCAACGTCCTCTGCTGCTTCATTCTGTTATCGCTGAGTGACTTGTCGGGCCTCTGCGTAACACGGCCTCGGAAAGCCTTGCGGCTGGAAAAAGTTTGGGGTTTGAACTCGGTCCTACCGTGGGGTTGAGGGAAGGATTTCTGATCTGGTTTTGTCAGAATGGCCAAGGACTTGGTGGTTTGAGTGGAAGTTTTCTTTTGTCAATTCGTCATCGGTGGACGAATGAAAAATGTCCACGTCCTTGAAGGGCAGATCTAGGATCCACTCCTGCATGGCAGATGAAAAGTTTGTTGCATGCATCAATGCCATCCTTCTCATCTCGACCCCAAAGGCACAGCCCTCTGCTGGCTGTGTCAATGGGGGAGACCGAAGACTCCATGAGGTCCTGCGCAATGGCCCGGGCATCTGCCAGACCAGCCTTGATGTAGGCTTCTTTGTCCAAAGGGTGGTTGGGCCGAAATTCCGTGAGCAACCGCCACAGCTTCTGGTTAGCCATAGCCAGTCCTGAGATGGAGTAACTGCACCTTCCAAAGGACTTTGTCCAACTGGAGGTGGCTCCTGTGTAGGAAGATGACGAAGACGATGGTTTAGAATATAACAAGGCCGTGGCCCCCACAGAGGAATGGGGCTGCGGGTGGGAGGCAAGGAGGATTGGCTCCCCGTCTGTCAGCCTAAACCTGCTGTCCAACTTTTTGTTCATCTGGGCGTTGGCCCTAGGCTTCTCCCATACTTTGTGCCACCTGCAGCACATCCTCCTGGAGGGGAATGCCAAACAGGGTTGTGGTGCGTTTCCCCAAGACCTCTGCAAGCACACCCGACTTCTGGTGGACTTCCTCCAGAAGAGGGACCTCCAAGAACTCTGCCAGGCCCTGGAGGCGGTCATGAAAGACCTTAACGGATGCCGAGGGCACCCCCCCCCCCTTTTTCACAGATTGTGGATAATCCAGACCCTGGGACACAGGTACCGGAGGGGGCCCCCCCCTTAGCTCCAGATCCACAGACAAGTGCAGTGGCTATTGAAGGGGGGGCATTGGTGGTACAGGAGGAGGTGGAGGGGTCAATAAAACCAGTAGAGCCTGAACCGGTGGAGGGGACTGGCACCGAAAGCGCTGGAGGAACGGGATGAGTACCCAAGGGAGGGGGTCAGAGCGGGGACGCCTGGGGGATGACCGGCTTCACAATGTCCTTCAGGGGCCCCTTCATCTAAGGGGAACGGATGAGGAAGAGCTCAAAGAAACGGCCCTCACTACCCGCCGGGGCCCTGCCCTCTGAGGCGCTGGGCCTCCACTCCTGGTCAAAGCGCTGAGGTGCATGGTGCGAGTAGCTGTATGGCTGTGATGGGTAGATGTACCCCTGAGGGGACTAAAACTCTGCACCGTAGGATCCGCTGCCGCTTCAAGAGGGAAGGGGGCTGGAATCATCCTCCAAAGTTCACTCGATGGGCAAAAGCATTGGTGGGCCCTAAGCTGGATCCAAGATGGCCATCTGCCTGACAGGCTCCGCCACGAGCCGCTCTGCCATTTTGAAACCTTGTGCCACGCCCTGGGAGGGAGGGCGCAGAGGCCCAGAGCCAAGAGAGGCCTCAGCCATGAGAGGTTACAGCTTGGGTCTTGCACCCGAAGTAGAGACGTCGACCGCAGATCACTCTGGTAGGCGCTGAGCCTTCGGCAGGATGGCTGGTAGTTTTAACTCCGACTCACGGCCTCGGAGCAAGCTCTGGTAGGCTGGACGTCCTCAGCAACTGTCACTAGCCGTGCTGGATATAGTCGAGGAATGACTTTTGGAGGCGACGCTTGATGATCCCTTACCCCCTGGGGTAAAAGAAGAGGACAAGCCTGATCGTCCATCCAAGGACAGCCTGGTAGGGCCCCCGAACCCCTAGCTTGGGAGCCGGTAGCCTGGGTCTGTCCCCAGGACGCCCGCAAGAGCCCCTGGGCCCCTGGGCTTGGGGACAGTAGCCTTGGAGGCCTCTGGCCTGCCTGAACCTGAATGCGAGGAACCCCAATCAGTGGAAACCCAGGACAAGGAGTCTCCACGCTGTGAAGCCATGCTGAACAAATTGTCTACCTTGTCTTGACGAGAGGTCCCGTAGACAAAGTCCCTAAGGTGGGGCGGAGGAGAAGTGTGGAAGATCTCCCTCCACAGCGACAAACGATTCTTCGATGCCCAGTTACCGAGAGCACTGCAGGCCGAATACGAGTCCCAACGGTGGTCGGGACGCAAACACTGAAGACAGAGTGCAAGGGGGTCTGAGGCTGGGAACGAGCTGTCGCAAGAGGCACATATCATGAATCCTCCTGCATCCGACATGCGCCGGGGAGGTGAGGTACCGAAGGGAAGTGAAATAAGAATTGAAAAAACTAACAGGGATCAAGCGGAAAGCTAAAAAGTCTCTGCGCTGGCAGCCAGTTGGGAGACGCCCACAAGGATGGAGGAAAGGGGACGGGACGTAGGAGTATGAAAACTTGCACGATTTTCATGACATGGGAAGAATAAGCCTGGTGATGAGAATGTCAGCATCAGAGGCCCCCACTGAAACATTGACCGCAGTCACAAGGCAAGATATCAAAGACATGCTAGGGGAGATAAGGGCCATGTGCATAGAGGAAGCAAACTGAAGGTGGGCCTCGGAAAAAAGGAGAGGCTATTGCAGAAAATTAAGGAAAATAGGCTCATCAACCATTACGGAATTCAAATAAAATCCTCCTTCAAGATCTATCATCTTTCACCTACCGAAAAGAAGACTGTGCAGAGAGCTACCACTGTGGCTCCAGCAGCATAAGATTAAACACAGGTGGGTTATTATACCCATTTGCCCTTGTGTTCAAAGTGTGAGAAGACCGATATCACCTGAATAACTCTGAGAAAATCTCCCAAGCCAGGGCAAAACTCTTGGGTAAGGGGGCTGCAGGCAAGGAGGAAAAGCAGGGCCACAACAAATAGAAACACACAGACAAGGAATAAGGCCAACAAACAAAATATTCCCAGAACCGGGATGTTTATGAAGCATATAGAAAATGCGAAAAAAGAAGATATCAAAACTAAGACTGAGAAATGATACTAGAACAAAGTTGCCAGTTGTCCTGGTCCAGCTCCCTGAAAGAAGTCCCCTGCCGACCCCGCCCTTGGTAGCAATGGCCCACTGAGGGGCCGATACTGAAGGGAGCATTGTGTTGGATCAGTGTGGCCGGAAACCCTGAGAGGGTCTGGTAAGGACACTTTGGAGCCAAATAGTCATGAGAAGGTGTATTTATTGAGTTTATAGGGCACACTATACAGCAAAATGGTTGTTTCCAGGCGCCAAGGTTAGGGAAGAGAAGGCACAATGGAGCCTTCCTCAACTGGCGAACCTTCATTTATAAACAAGGAACAAAGGTAATCTTAACCACCTGAGCTCATAAACCAGTGAGGCGATCGGGGAACTGGAGCCAAAGTGAGCTTGCAATCACTGGTTAACGATGTTCATCTGTTGTTGTTGAAAGGTTTAAGGTTTTAGAAGGGGAAGGATGGGGGCAACAGAGATGAGGGGCATGTCCAATACAATGCCATCAAGATACAGGGGAAGAACTTCACTGAGGGGAAGAATGGAAACAAGGGGCGCCGCTAATTGTACACTGCGGTGTAGGGGTATTACACACAAGCGCTTTGAAGTACTTCACTTGTGTATAAGCGCTTTACAAATAAACAATTAAAATCACAATAACAGAACCTTAGGACATTAGGGAAACATGAAGCGTTCAACAGGTGGATGATGGGATGTTACATCACCTCGCAGGAGTGGAATGTAGCACCCTAAACACAAAAGGCCTTAACACTCCACAGAACAGATTGCTGTTAAGAACATTTTTAATGTATTCCTTGCACATGTTTTGCTCCAAGAAACTCACTTTAGGATGGGCCAGGAGAGGTCCCAAAAAAAGTAAAATCAACTGGGAAACCATTCTCGTCTTCGCTGCAAACCAAGAAAAGTGTGTGTGGGAGTTGGAGGTCAGGGGGGGGGGGGGTAATTCTCCTGGCCAGAGACCTTGATGTGCTAGACCTTGCAGTACTAAAAGCAGTCGTTTGCTCATGATCAAAGGGAAACCTAAGGGGGAACAATTCACCCTGGGAGCATGCTATATGCCTAGCCAATCCCAGCAAGACTTGGTGAACAGAGCACTGCAGAAGTGCAGTAAACAGGCGGAAGGTCATATTATCATGGGAGGGGACTTCAACCAGGTTGAAGTTGCCTCTTTTAGTTCCCAGTCCACCCCTGATTGCGTGAGTCCAGCTGTACTGGCAAACTCTGGCAATGGTAATTTAATGATCTCTTGATGAGGGATCCAGTCTTCAAGGAAGCCATGGAGGAGGATACAGAGACCTACTTTGACATTGACATGCGAGGAAGGTCAATTCCGGGTATGGTCTAGGATGCTGCAAAGGTGATCCTAAGAGGGCTATACATAGTTTTCTTTCTCCTGGATCTTTGTGCTGAAAGAGCAAGAATTGTTAATGGCCGGTGAGGGTGGGCGGGGGGGGGGGGGAACAAGGAAATGAAAGAAAGTTGTGGGCAGGGGGTATACAGACAAGGATGTAGCTGTATGAATTAATGATACAAGGAAGGAGCTAAAAGATCTCCTTAGACAAAACATACAGTAAATTAACCTTCCTAAAGCAGAAATATTATGAGAAGGGGAGAAGGCAGGCACAATCCTAGCCAGGAGGCTTAGAAAATAAAGGGCAGAAAGGAGGCTACTGGAAGTTAGGAATTAATAAGAGCATAGTATGGTAGACCCCAAAGGAAATAGCAATGGCTTTGCGAAGTACTACGAGAAGCTATATGTAAGGTAAACTCGGGAGGAGAAACAGCATTGCCCACAAATAACTGGGCATCCTTCACCTAAAAATTGCTGAAGAACAGCTGGGGAGGTTTGAGGAAAACATAATAGAATGTGAGGTGAGAAGGGCAACAAAAGAAATGAAACTAGGAAGAACATCTGAAATGGATGGGTTTACTCCCCACTTTTACAGATGCTTTTTAGACCTGGTAGCCCCCAAAATGACAGTCGTATAACTCTCTCATAGACTGAGAAATGATCCTTACCTCGTTTGTGGAGTCAATAGTGGTGATACCCAAAGAAGGATGCAAACCGAGAGAATTTACCTCTTAATGTCTGATCTCTCTAGTCAATAGAAACAGTAAGGTTTTCACCAGAATACTGACCACCCGCCTTAATTCGGTCCTGCCAGAACCAGTACTTTCAGACCAGGTAGGGTTTTTGCACCAGGCCAACAGAGGGCAGAAAATGTCAGTTAAATGATCAACTTAATATCTTTTTTTTATATTTATTGGTTAAATATAACATTTTACATATTAAAAAGAAAAACTTTTCCTAACAATTCAACCTTCTACATTTTAAGAGAAACATTTCATTTAAAAAAAAATGCACGTGATTTGTCTAAGTGCATAAACAAACATCCATCTCTAATATGGTGAAGCAATCACGTTAATTGTAATTTAAAAAAAGATTTAATTCCAAAAATAAAATATTGTAAAATTAATAACCAAATATTTTCCAGAAAATAAAGAAGACCAAAATTGATCACAACAGATACAATCCATATGATAAGCCTGATATAAATATGCCCTTTCATACAATGTGATAAGTGCCACACAGTCCGTGAGCAGATGTCTAGAGGTTTCTAATGACAATGCATTACTTACCGTAAAAGCATTTCTGATGGTTGTATCTGCTTAGATTCACATGCTGTGCATAGGTCCGACATCCAGTGGTCACTGCGGAGTATTGCATTTTGTTTTTCGTAGTCGAAAAGGGGACGTCGACAAGGCGTGTCTGTAACACTATCCCTATAGTGACGTGCGTTGCACCCACAATCCCTCACGCGTCGAGGTCCCTCTGTATTTTTTCTGCCCTGAGGGAGCCTTCTATACGTGAGTGAGTACAGAAAAGAGAGAGATGTAGAAGATGTATATGTTCCTTCCATCCAAGCGGGGAGGAAGGGTGGGCGCATGTGAATCTAAGCAGATACAACCATCAGAAATGCTTTTACGGTAAGTAATGCATTGTCTTCTGATGTTTGTTAATCTGCTTAGAATCACATGCTGTGCATAGACTAGCGAGCAGTACCCGGAGTTGGCGGTGGGTTATGAGAAGGAACAGTAGAGAAAAGATGTCTTAATACTGCCTGTCCCACCTGGGAGTCAGATCTAGAGTGTGCATCTAGACAGTAGTGTTTTGTAAAGGTGTGCACAGAACTCCAGGTAGCCACTTTGCAGATGGACTCAAGGGGAACATTTGCAATGAACGCTATGGAAGCCCCAGTGCCTCGAGTGGAATGTGCTCTTGGCTTGAAGGGTAGTTCTCTCTTAGCAAGAGTATAACAGAGAGTGATGCATTGAACAATCCATCTAGATATAGTGGACTTTGAGACTGCATCTCCTTCTCTTCCTGCTGCCACCGCGACAAAGAACTGATTAGTCTTTCTCAGTGGTCTAGTTCTTTCCATGTAGAACATGACAGCTCTGCGTACATCTAGTGCATGCAGACTTTTTTATCCCAAGCTGGAAGGGTTTTGAAAGAACGTTGGTAGTTCTATGGACTGGTTTACATGAAACTTCGAGATGAATTTTGGTGCAAACCTTGGGTGTGTGCGCAGAACCACCTTATCCTTGTGAACTGTTACGAAGGGGTCTAGAACAGAAAGAGCCTGTAGTTCACTTACTCTCCTAATGGAGGTGATAGCTATTAGGAAAGCAGTCTTAAGAGTGAGGTCCTTAAGAGTTGCTTTGTGCATGGGTTCAAAGGGAGGGCCCATGAGTCTAGAAAGTACCACATTTAAGTCCCATCCGGGAGCTGGGTTAGCTATCGGAGGGTGTATTCTCTTAACCCCCTCCATGAAGGCTTTGATAACTGGTATCTTCCACCACGACACTAAGTTGGGAAGTGGTATATGCAGAAAGTGCCGCTAGGTGGACTTTAATGGAATTGAACACTAGACCTGAATCCAGTAAATGGGTCAGGTACAGAACAATGTTCGTGGGAGAGCAGTCAACCGGGTTGATGCTCTTACCTCTACACCAGATGACGAATCTTTTCCACTTTCTAGAATAGCAGTGGCGAGTATTAGGTTTTCTGGCTTCGCTGAGGATGTCCATACATCTCTGCGGGAGTTGTAGATGTCCAAATTCTATGATCTCAGGAGCCAGGCTGCTAAGTTCATGGTCTGAGGGCATGGATGCAGTGTCCTGCCCTTGTCCTGTGACAGCATGTTGTACGGGCAGCGAAGTCTCACTGGGGGAGATAGGGACATCTCCATCAAGTGAGCGAACCATGGCTGCCGGGCCCACATTGGGGCTACTAGTATCATGGTAACCTGTTCCTGGTGCATCTTGTGCACCACCTTGTTGAGGAGGGGAGTCGGGGGAAAGGCGTAAAAAAATTGCCCTGACCATTGAATCGACAGACCGTTCCCCTTGGACTGGTTTTGGGGGTAACTGGAGGCGTAACTTTGGCATTGTGAGTTCTCCAGTGTTGCAAACAGGTCTATTTCCGGGAATCCCCATTACGTGAAGACATCTAAGACGATGTCTTTGTGCAATTGCCATTTGTACTCTTCGGGCAGGGGGAAGTCTCTGCTGAGTTCGGCTGCTAGCAGATTGAGTTCCCCTGGTACGTGTTGTGACAGTAGGAACATGTTGTGTTTGAGAGCCCACTTCCATATATTCTGGGACAGCTTGGACAGTCCTGGAGAGTGGGGTTCCCCCCTGCTTGTTGATGTAGTACATGGCTGTGGTGCTGTCTGTAAGGACCATCACTGTCTTCCCTTGAAGTTGTTCCTGGAAGGCTTTTAGTGCTTTGAACACCGCTAGTAGCTCCAGAAGGTTTATATGCTTGGATGCTACGTTCGGAGTCCAGACTCCGTGAGCAGTCTGATGGGATAGGTGAGCCCCCCATCCTGTGAGGGATGCGTCCGTGGTTAGAGTGGCCTCCACCGCGGGTGTGGCAAAGGTTTTCCCTATTATCAGGTTTTCCTTTGTCCACCACCGTAGCGAGAGAACCAAGGCCTGCGAGACCACCACTAGATCGTCCCATTGTCCGCTGGCCTGACACCACTGGCTGTTGAGTCACTCTTGCATTGGGCGCATGCGCAGGCGCGCGTGAGGTACCAAATAAATACACAACGCCATCATACCTAGCAATCGCATTGCTTTGCGCACCGTCACCTCTCGACCTGCCACATATTGGGGGATCTGAAACAGCATGTTTTGGACCCTCTCGTTGGAGGGGAAGACGAGGCCGTCCTTTGTTCGAATTAGAGCCCCTAGGAATTGTTTGACTTGGCTGGGGTCTAAGCTGGACTTCTTCTCGTTGATGGAGAAGCCCAGTTGGAACAAAAGGTCTACAGTCTTTTGGGTGTTTGAGAAGCATGTCTCGTAAGAATCCCCTGTTATGAGCCAGTCGTCGAGGTAAGGGTATACTGGGATGGATAACCTGCGCAGGTGGGCCGCTGCCACTGCCAGTACTTTTGTGAATACCCTTGGTGCAGATGCTATGCCGAAGGGTAGCACTCTGAACTGGTAGTGTTTGTCCTCTATCATGAACCTGAGGTATTTTCTGTGTGCTGGCAACATTAAAATATGAAAGTATGCATCTTTCATGTCTAGTGTTGTCATGTAATCTCCCTGTGATAGCAGTGGGATTACTTCCTGTAAGGTCACCATACGAAACTTCTGGGGTTTGACAAACTTGTTCGCTGGGTGCAGATCTAATACAGGGCGCATGGTTAGATCCTTTTTGGGTACAAGGAAGTACACTGAATAAATACCTTCCATTTCCTGAGATAGAGGCACGACCTCTATGGCTCCTTTTTCCAGCAGTTGATCCACTTCTTGGAGAAGGATGGCGAGGTGTTCTGGTGTCATGCGGCGTCCCCTCGGGGGTCTGTATGTTGGGGAACTGTTGAACTCTATACAGTAGCCGCGGGCTACGGTGGAAAGTACCCAGCGGTCTGATGTTATTCCCTCCCATGCTGGAAGAAAGGATGTTAACCGGCCCCCGACCGGCGTTGCATGGGAGGGGACGCAAATCTTCGCGTCACTTGGTGGTGTTGTTGGCTTGGGAGCCTTTGGGGGTGGAACCCCGGCCTCTTCCCTTGCCACGACGTTGACCCCTCTGATTGTACTGGCCGCTATTACTCTGGTAGTTGCTGGCAGAGTACTGTTGTTGTTGGTTTTGTTGCTGGCGTTGTCCACGAAAAAAGCGCTCATTACCAAATCCCCGCCTATTAGGGGGCTTAGAAATTTGGTCTAAGGTCTTTATAGTATCAAATTCTTTCTTCGCGTTCTCCAGCGCGTCATCCACTGCTCTCCCAAAGAGGTTGGATTCCTCTATGGGTTTATTAATAAGGGATGCTTGTGTTTCCGCCTTAAATCCGGAATTGCGAAGCCAGACGTGACGCTTCAGTAAAATTCCTTGTACCAAAGTGCGGCCAGCCGTCTCTGCTGCATCGAGGGTATTCTTGACGATGCTTTGATTGACCAGAGAGCCCTCGTTAACTGTAGCCAGTAAACGAGTCCTTAGGGGTTCGGGGACTTCTTCGATGTCCTGTCTGAGCTTAGCCCATTGAGCATCGGCGTAGCTTGCCAATAGGGTATTATTGTTGGCGATTCTGGTAGAGATGCTGCAGAGGTGGTGATTCTCTTGGCTAGGGCATACAGCTTCTTCCCCTCTTTATCTGGGGGCGCCTCGCTAGTAGATAGTGGGACTCCTGCCCTTTTTCTGGTGTTGGTCACGACCAGTGAGTCTGGGATTGAGTGACCCTTAATGTATAATGGGTCTGATTGAGAGAGAGAACAGTTTCTCAATTCTCGGATTGGCCCCTCTCACCAATGCAGGAGTGGAAAGAGAAGGTGTAATGCGTCTCTTAACTGAGGCGAGGATAGGTATAACCTGGCTAGTGGGGGGTTTTTCTTTGATAATCCTCTCCACAAAATCGGTGTCTGGGGTGACGTCTCCAGTTTCGATTTCGAAATGTGCTGCTGTCTTCTTCAGCAGTACATTGAAGGTGGGTTGATCATCGACAGGCGAAGGGTTCCTGACTGGTGTAGTTTCAGTAGACCTGATGACTATACTGCCACTGCCTGTGTCAGTCGACCTAGCCGGTGACTGCCAGGGATTTTGGTCGCCCTCGCCTGTGTCTTCCTGGAATCCTTCCTCACATAGGTTAGTTTCCTCGTGAAAACCTTCCTCTTCTTGTTGGTCCTCAACATAGGTGAACTCATCTTCCTCTTGGAAGAAGGTGTCTTCCTCAGTGGGATTGTAAGAGTTTATTTATGTCCTCCTGTATGGGGCTATAAAACGTCTGGTATTTAGCATTTGGACTCTCAAGGGGTGCCTCCCTTGGTCTCTTGGGTGCCCTGTCTTCTGGGATGGACATGAACCTATCTAGTTTGTCCATACAGGTCTGGAACCTTTCAATGGTCCACTGAGGTCGGCCAGGACGGTCTGGGAAAGAAAAGGGGGTTTCTTCCTCCTGTAATTGTCTGGTTCTGTCCCATAACGTCAAAGAAAGAGGCCCTTCGCCTTCTGAGTAGCCTTCTTGCTGGCTAGGGCCTTCCGACGGCGTCGGGAACTGACCTGATCTGTTTTCCGGCGCCTTCGGCGTATCTTTAGCCTTGTGCACGGTCTTCCGGCGTTTCACTCGCCGTACGTCTTTGGCCGTCCTTAGATGCTATGCGCGCGAGGCTTTCGGCGATCATTCTCTCTTCCGAGGGATTGGTCGCCGTCGCGCTATGGAGCGTCGAGCCTTTGCTCGTCGAGTCCTTGGTCGTCGAGTCATTGGTCGTCGAGTCCTTGTTGGCAACGTGAGCGCTCTTGCGATGCGTGTCGCCGGAAATTTTGGTGTTAGCGCCCTTATTTTTAGAGTGTCCAGTCGCCTGTCGCGGAAGCGGTGGCGGGGAGGGCTGCTGACCCTTACGGTCCGTGGAAGACGTCGGTGGGCCCGGCGTCCCCGTTGGCGCTAAGGCTGTCTTCGTCTTCGACGAATGTGTGCCTGGGGGTATGTGCTTTGTTGTTTTTCTGTGTGCGTCCTTGTCGCCGGGGTGTTCATCCCCATAAGCTGGGCGTGAGCCGGGCTTGTCGGGGCCGGGGACGGACGACGAGGAGCGAGAGCGCTCCTTTGAGAGGTCTACAGCCTCCGTTACGGGGGCCGTGTAGTCACTGTCCTCGTCACACTCGGTGGCAGCGGGCGAGGAGTCAGGCCTAGACATGGCGTAGGCCGCCCACCTTTTGACCCTGCGGTCCTTTAGAGTTCTGGGCTTTAGTAATTTACAGGCCGCACAGCCGTCCTCCTGGTGATCGAGGGGTAAGCAACGGTTGCACCGTTTATGCTCATCTTTCCAGGTATATTTACCCTTGCAAAGCGGGCAAAACCTAAATGGCGTCCTCTCCATAGCTGAGGGTAATAGGTGTGACTACGACCTCGAAAGAGAGGGAGGGGAAAGAGAAAGGCATTCTTAAAGAAAAGAAAGAAGGACCACAAAGCCCCACTCTCCCTACTGTGTATGGCCGGCGAGGCCAGGCCACGTGTTCGGCAGCGCCGAAGGATCTCCTCCGCTCGTCCTTCCGTCGAAGATCTTGCTAGGCGGAGAAACGGCTCTGCGTCGAGGGAGGGATCTATCGTTATTGATATTAATAACAAACGACCAAAGGTCGAAGAAACTATTTGGCAATGTCTCTCGAGGAGCTCCGCATAAAGGCGACCCGTAGCTCGGCGGAAAAAAACAATCTGAGGGACCTCGACGCATGAGGGATTGTGGGTACAACGCACGTCACTATAGGGATAGTGTTACAGACACGCCTTGTCGACGTCCCCTTTTCGACTACGAAAAACAAAATGCAATACTCTGCAGTGACCACTGGATGTCGGACCTATGCACAGCATGTGATTCTAAGCAGATTAACAAGCATCAGAAATCTTATTGCATATTCTGCATGCATGTTCTCTAAGCAATATATTATACCAGGTACCAATAGTGGCCAAACTCAGAAGTTGGTTGAATCTTAATAGCATGATAAACCGCCTAACATAGGAATTTTGCAAATGTATTAAATACACACACAGAACATTTACCAGAAAAGCTTGTCTAAAATATTCTCCATAATTTGTTTTGCATGATAGATGGGTATACCTCGTATCACAATCCCAAACCCGGTTAATTTCTTGAATAAATAAGCCACACTTTCGGTCGGTTCAATTAAACACCCCATCTTTTCCAGGAAGTCCTTAATATCGTTTATCCAGGGATTTAAGATCTTAATATCCGCAAAGTTCCCACTATTCTCCACAAAGAGTGAGTCAAGGGATCTGATATTACCTTTATTCATCAGCATCTTCACACAGAAATTACACATGGCTATCATCTTTCTCAGACTGAGAGAAAGGAGCCCTGGTTCACTGCATATGGCTTCCACTGGCACAGCCTGCGATAGTCCAAGGGCTTTCCTCAATAATGTTCCTTCCAATTTACTTAGCCGTGCTGTTTCTTTCATCGTATATACTACTAACCCATACAGAATACTACGTATAATACAGGCTTTCTACAACTGTATTAATCCCTCTGCAGAATATTCTCCTGTACTAGAACTAAATGATCTAACTGCAGTAAATTTTGCTAAGACTTTGTTCTCTATATTTTTGGTGAGCTGTGTTTTATCCATGTTATTAGTAATAAGTGCCCCAAGATAGAGCTAACTGTTCACTTCCTCCAGCTTCGTTCCTTGAATTGTCCAATATTATCTTTTAAAGCTTCTTCTATTGGCTTTTACGGTCATCCTTTTAGTTTTCTATAAGTTGACAATCCATGGTCTAAGGCATATTTTTCTAATGATTGAAGGCTTTGTTGAAGACCCATCGCTGTCTGGTCAAAAATCATGATATCATTAGCATATGATATCCAGGGAATAGGGCATGATGATATACGAAGAGGAGAGTTACCACAGTTTTGTAAGGCCCTACCCAATGTGAACAAATATATGTTAGGCGCCATGTACAACCCTGCTTCAGTCCATAATTAATTTCTAGTTCTTTACTGAGTACTCCTTCCAAGTTGGTTCGTATGCAAATCTTATTGTCCATGTACAGTGCTCGTATGAAATACAAAATGTGCATATGTAGGTTTCCTTCTTTCAATTCATCCCATAAAATATACCTGTCCACCGTATCAAATGGTTTTGTAAAATCTATAAAACAAATGTACAAGGTATTATCTTTACTCAAAATATCCCAAATAAAATACATTAAAATCTAGAGGTTCGTCGCCATATTAAACCCTTCCAAAAGCCGGATTGCTGTGCCCAAAGAATGTTTTTTCCCCCAATCCATTGATTAATATACCCAAACAGTAATTACAAAAAATGTTAGCACTTTAATCTATCATTGCCAAGATTCTATACATTTGCAGGTGAATCTCTAGCTCCCTATTTATATATTGGGATCATCACCGACTGACTCCATTATGTGGGGATCTGGTCCGTAGCTACAATTTTTTGAAAGATAATGTGCATGATATTAGCCCAATTCTTCACCTTCGTCTTTTACAATGAATTCGGGACACCATAAGGTACAGGAGCTCTGGATGGTTTTAACCCCATTATAATATTTTCCAGATCTTCCTCATTAAACGTAGGAGCAGCAATGTGTGTGAAAAATCATTTTTAGCTGTACCTCCTTCCTGCATTGGAAGTAGCCGTTTGTGGAAAACCATTTTTGCTGGGTGCACAACTGTTAGTTACTACCTTTTTACATACAGCGTTTGCTGTGGAGTTCATCCTGCATTAACGTCCAGCACGTCCTACCTTGTCCTCAGTGCCCCCCCCATCGTACCTTCTGTCCCCCAGCCTCTGTGTTTTTGCCCTGCACGCCCCCCTCCTCTATGTGCCTCAGTACATCAGCGGGTTAAGTGTCTTCCTCACTATTGCAGCTAGCTATGTCACTTTCCATCCCTCCTATCTTCTCTAACTGCTTCTCTATTTCCTATCCCTCTCCTATCACTAAATCTGGCCGGGAGAAACTTAAGGACATACTGTGCTGCAACCCAGGCCTTCCTATTGCAGGTACCTATGTCACGGCTTCCGTCAGAGAGACTCTCAGACATCCTCTTAGTCGTTACCTCACCAGACCTATGGACCTGGTAGCCTTTCTCTCTCCTATCGCCTCTTCTCCCATTAATGGCAGCACCCACTGGGAGGGCCTCCTTGACCTCTTCGCCAAATCTAGAATCATCATTAATGTCTATCTGAATGGAACCATCATGGTTCAGGGTTCTCAACCTAACCTTCTCTTCGACAGGCTCCTACCTCATCTCTCAAACTTTACCTCTTCCCTTGGACAGGCTCCCTTGCCTGCTGTGCCTTCCTCATCCTCTGCAATGGCTCAATTGCCTAGTGTGCCTTCCTTATCCTCTGCACAGGCTCCCTTGCCTACTGTGCCTTCCTTTTCCTCTGCACAGGCTCCCTTGCCTACTGTGCCTTCCTTTTCCTCGACACAGACGCCCTTGCCTTACCAGCTGTCCCGGCTCCCTTGTCGGCCTTGGCCCCGTCTGCCATCCTCCACTATCCCTCTGGCTCTCTTGCCACCACCCCCCACCACGGAAGACTTTCAAAGATTACAAGCTGCTCCATAATGCCACGCTTAACTCTCGCTCTGCTGTCAAACACTCATCTGACATTTGCAACCTCCTTGAACACATGGATCTAGATGTGCTCGCCATCACAGAGTCATAGTTCAAGGACAGCTCTGTCACGAGCTTTGACACACTCCTCCCTGAAAGATACAAGATCTTCTACGTGCCAAGGCCCAAAAGGTCAGGAGGGGGAGTGGTGCTGATCTTCCAAGAATGGATACCTGTGTCCATCATCCCCACTCAGGACGACTACTCTGAGTGCCTAGTCTGCAGGCTCTCACTAAAACTTCTCTCCTTATGACCACCTTCTATCGACCACCAGGACAGTCCACTCTCTTCCTCTCGGAATGAGCTGAACTGGCTTCCTCTCAACTCCTCCTGCAGGGTGACCTCAACATCCATCTGGACTCTCCTGACTCCTCAGGACCTTTCCGCAACCTATGCGATTCTTTGTCCATCTCCATCTTACCCTCGGGCTGCACGCACACAGCGGGCAACACTTTGGATGCTCTCATCTCTTCTAACATTCCTCTCTCTATCCCTCTCACTACCTCTCTCTCTTTTGGACGGACCACTCTTCTCTCTTCACACTTGAAGCTCTCCTCTTCTCTTGCATCGGCACACCCGGCGCGGCACCTCGGATTCAAAGCCACCAGACCCATGAAAAGAGTGACAGCGGCTGCCTTTGCCTCCACCTACTCTGCACCTCCTACTCCTGCGGCTGACTCACACCCTGACATAGCCCTCGCTAACCTCAATCTCTCTATCTCCAACACCCTTGATACTCTTGCCCCTGTGATGAGGTTCCGACTGAAGCCTTCCATAAAGTGCAACTCTTGGTACGACTCTGATCTGGCTGCCCATAAACGCAAGTGTAGGGCAGCTGAATGGAAATGGAATTATTCAGGCGCACCCTCTGACAAACTGGACTGCCGCCTCCTTCAAAGGCAATATCGACTCTACTTCCACACCAAGAAAAGAGTCTTTATTCAAGCCTGCATCTCCGGGACATCAAACAACACGGCCAAACTTTTCAAAGTCTGTAAGGAACTGGCCAATCCTGCAGCAGCCACCTCTTCGGTCACACTCACCCAGGACCTTTGCTCGCCCCTGGCAGCATACTTCACCGCAAAACCGAAGACATCCTTTCCTCTCTCACTTCCACACCACATCATACAGCAACACCTCTGGAGCCTCCCTTGGCCCCTCAACCACTTCTCTCTTCCCTCACTCCCATCACACCCGATGAGGTCGCCAAACTAGTCTGGTCTATGGTCTATGAAGGCCTCATCCAAACAGGTGGACCCCTGCCCCTCCAAAATCATTAAGGACAACACTGACTCGCTCACTCCAGCCATGGCTGATCTCTGCAATCTCTTTTGCCACTGGACTTTCCCCAACTTAACTGAAGCACTCCCTTGTGCACCCTCAGCTCAAGAAACCATCTGCCGACCTCTCCATTAGGGTAAACTACCGCCCCATCTCCATCACCCTTTCCTGGCAAACTCCTGGAGAAGCTGGCTATCTCTCAGCTCACCCTCCACACTGAACCTGCTGGTTGCCTCCATGACTATCAGTCTGGCTTTAGAGCACCCAGAGGCACGGAAACTGCTTTTCTGAACAATATGATGACCTGCTCTCAAATCTTGACACTAACACTCCCTCTGTCCTCATTCTTCTTGACCTCTCCTCTGCCTTTTACATGGTAAACCACAACATACTGATCGCACGTCTCTATGACACCCTTGGAATCACAGGTCAGGCTCTGGCGTGGTTAACCTCCTTCCTTTCCAACCACCCATCCCAGATGGAACTTGGGCCCTTTCTCTCTACTATCACTCTTTCAACCTGTGGCGTTGCTCTGGGTTCTAACCTATCCCCCTGGTTCTTCAATGTCTACATGGCTGCCCTAGCACGTGTGATTGCCACTTTCATTTCTTAACTACCAGTGCTATGTGGATGACATGCAACTCTCCTTCAGGCTACCATCAGCCACCTCCTGTACCTCACTCATATCTGTCTGACTGTATGCATTTCAGTCATGGAGTGCTGCAAACAACCTCTGCATCAACGCTAGTAAGACTGACATTGTTTGCATCAGGACTCCTGCTTCTGCTTTCCCACTCTCTGGCCGACTTCCCTTGGCCCTGCGCCTGCACCCACCTGCGAGGCAAAAAAGCTTGGGGTCATCTTCAACTCCACTCTCTCCTTCTTCATTCACATTTCGGACATCTCTAAAAAGTCCAACTACCAGCTGCACCTCCTCAGAGGTACTCTTCCTTTTCTCACCTTCCCCCAGCGGCTCATTGTCTCCAGAACCCTGGTTCTCTCAAGGCTGGACTACTGCAACAGCCTCTTTCTCAACCTCCCTGTCTCTGCGCCTTCTGCAACTCATCCAGAACAGAACCACAAGATTTACCCTAGGCCTCAAGCCCAGGGACCGCATCTCTCTGGCGCTTAAATCCCTCCACTGGCTCCCCGTGGCTGGAAGGATGAAGTTCAAGACCCTCTGCATTGTCCACAAGGCTTTCTGGGGCCTGGGACCTTCCTATTTGCAATGGTGCCTACGTAAATACTGTCCGTCCCGAGCCCTCTGCTCATCTACTGCCCACCTTCTGCGTGTGAACGGGTTCTCCAAGCAGAGATTTGGAGGGAGATCTTTATCCTCAGCTGAGGCCTCCCTCTGGAATAGCCTCCCTGCAACCCTCTCTCTTCAGCCTGATCTCCTAAAGTTCAGGAAACACCTAAGACATCTCTCCCTCCCTCTCCCTCTTCCTCTCTCCCTCTCCCTCCGTCTCCCTCCCCCTCCACCTCCCTCCCCCTCCCTCCCCCTCTTAGCTCTATCCCTCTCTCCCTCCTTTTCCACAGAGCTTGCTGACTGGTTGCCGGGTGAGTCTCACAGGTCCCTGTCGCACTGCCTCCAGGCCTTCACTTGCCTCATTGCTACTGCCCTTGGTCAATGACCCATGAGAGTGGCATCTTTCAGCACTTATCCCAGTTTTCTGACTGACTGGCTGCACTTGACACCCCCCCCCCCCATCCCCCTGCACTTGTCTCCCCCCTTCCATTCTCCTGTTACTGTCTGTGCACTTGCAATTACCGAACATACCATGCCTTGAAGATCATCTATCTTTCCTGTCTCCCTTCCTTTCGTGGTGGCGCCTCAATGCACTAGCAAAAAGTGCAGAATCGTCCTGAGACCTATTTGCTGCTATCTACACTGTTAATCGTATTATATGCACTTACTCTGCCTGTGCAGACTTGTATCATTCAGAAATTCAAGGGCTCTGAATGACTATTTTTTCCCCTTGTTATCTCCCTCCTTGAGCGCTTTAAAACACTTGCCATGTGTATAGGCGCTTTACAAATAAACATTACCATACCAAATGTAACATACCTTGTCTTGGTTAATGCTTTGTACTGCTCCCCAATCTCTGATACTGAGTTATAATAGTATAGCAATAAGATATAATTTTCCCATACCTCAATAGAGATGGGATTGATTTCCCTCAGACATACGTCCATGATAATGTTTATGAAATATATACAACATGTTTTTGTCTTTACTTTTCAGTACATTATACATGGTCTTCCATTGTGCTGATGCCATGGCTCCCTTATGCATTTATTGCCAGTTCTTAAATTTCATTCTTAAACTTTTTATTGCTTTTACTTGCGTATGGGGGTGCTGGCTGGCTAATCAGGAGGCACGGAATGCAGGCTCTACTGTATGGTACAAGCCCGCATTCTGAGTTGCCTGGGCAGCCAGGGCCCCCTTCCCTGTTCCCCTTTCACCATTTAGCACCGATTTAGTTTTTTTACATGGGTGCTAATGGTGTCTCTTTTTGTGTGTGTTAAACAAATAAAGAAACGTACCTTCATCGTGCGTCCCAGTGCCGCACAGCTCGGCTTTTTGGTGAACTCTGTTTTCTCGATATATCCCTGTATCTCATTTGTGCTATGTGTATGCTATGTACCCATGTTATCCGTATCACATGTTTACCCTCTCCATCCTGTCCCTGTATATATGTATACCGCTATGTACGCCCCCCTATCCTCCTTGCGTGCTTGGTTGCAGGCGCTTTATTGATAACCACCATATCACACTACTACGCTTACTCTCTCCTATACATCATCACTCCACTAGAACACAGCAATATTATGACACATTCGGTATAGCTGTTCTCATACTAACATAACAACAAAATCATCATCATCCTAATAAAACACAGCTAGCTGAGCACATACCGCTAGCTTTAGGCGTCTCCTCAGGCCTAACGCAGCCAGAACTCAGTCTGGATGTCCACCCTCCAGACTGAAAACATCCAACTGATTTCCTCAGCACCACACCTACCGCTAAGGAGCAGCTATCATGAAACAACCACACTAGCTGCACACATATCCGGTGCGCCCACGCAGTATATAACACTCTCTCTCTACTGACTTGAACTGAGGTTCACGAGGGTGTTCAACCTACCAGCACTTTGGGGTCATACCAATGATACAAAAGGCGCTATATAAATGCCAAGTAACATAACATGTACATCCACCACATTTTATTTACACTGTAAAATATAATATTTTAATGGTTTCTTTTTCCTTGCAATTTCATAATCAAAAACATTGTTGTGCTTTTTTTTAAACAATGGCTATTCTTTTTTTCTGTTCCATTTCTAGCTGATCAATAACAGTCTTCAGGATCTTACAACATTTCTCAATGGTGGTGAATTTGGGTACCTCTTCTCCAAGCAGCTTATCTATTAATTCGCGACTAGCAGTGATCCATGCACGAGAGATGCAGAGAATAGGTTTGACAGGGTAAAAAAAGGGCGTTTCTGGAAGGAGCTGAAATTCGAATTTGGAAAAAAGGGTCTGCATAATGTACTTCTCCCCATAATGCCAGAGTCAATGTCAACAAGACAACCTCCCACACGTTCAAACTCCGGAGGGGGTGTGATGAATCCTTAGATGTCGTCGCTTCTCCCATAGGGGGAGATCATTCCCATGGGGCCAGAGCAGTGCAGCCACAGTCCAATAGTTCCCCTGGGGTGGTGCATCGGAGAGGATCACATGGGGAGGGGAACCCGTTATGAGATGAGGGACAACATGTCGGGGAGAAAGCGGTATCCACCCACCCCCTTTCAACCTCCCTCACCCTCTTAACCTAGACAGGGTAACTTAGTCCCACAAGTCTCCATCTACCCGTGTAAGTTAGACTATGCTGATCTGTTCTCTCTCGGCACTGTGCACCTGGCCTACCTTCTGTCTTTCGGGGCCAGGTACCTGCTCACCCTGCCACCCTCCTGCACTTCCTCCAGGCCACCCCTTCCACTGGGGGTCTGTATCTGTACCCATACAGTCCCTGCCCTTTTTTCTTCCTGCACATATCACACATAAACCCTCTGCTGCCTTAAACCCAGCACTTGCCACTTGCTGGCTGCACTACCATCGTTTGTTGTCTTTATTATTTATTATTATTGTCTTCTCCCTTGATCCACACTTTCCACTTCTCCCCCACATGCACTTTTGCCCTCTCCCATGCACTTGTGCGTTCTCAATGTCACTGGGCCTAGGAAGATCATTTTTTTGTTCTCCCTTGTTCCCCTCCCTTGTCTGGTCACGCTCTGAAACACTTGTGTACGAGCGAGATATAAATAAAATATCAATATTCTATCGCACTACCTTATACTGAGACAAGGAAGAGTAAGGACTAACTATATAAATCCTATCTTACAACTGGGAGGAAGAAGATCATCAGTCACCCAGTGGAGAACAATCATATGGTGACTGAGATGGTACACGCGTGACCAAACGGGCGTAGGGCAGCTAAGAAGAAGGTGTCGAGCAGAACGGCTTAAAGAAAGCCAAAGAAGGAGGGTCTCCCAGAGAGCTATAGAAGTCACAAATCGCAGAGAGAGGTGATCGATAATACCTGGCAAGATAGTGAAGCAGGTCTATCCTACAAGCAGCAGGAGGAGAAAAGAAACCATAGAAATACCAGGCAGGATAGGGAACCAGGTCCCTCAAGAAGTAAGAGAAGCTCCATCCCGTCTTTTCATCGCAGTACTTGGTGAAGAAGAGACGCAGGTCTGCCTACTGGGGTCTGGGACCCCCGCCGAAAGAAACCCAAGAAGAAAGCTAGCGGAAAGGGAGGCATTTACTCCTGGGATTGCAAAGTAGAGGAACCAGGGGAAGGGAGCCATTCGCCCTGGGACTGTGGGACACAGACAAACCAAGAAAGATATTCCCCTTGATATTGGAAACCGTGAGTGAAAACAGGGAAAGGGAGACATCCCATCTGGTACATATTCAAGAAACCTTTGAATCCTATGTCCAGAAGAAGTGAGTCATTCTTCTGGACCCATCAGAGACTTTTTCCTTAGTTGTTTATTAGTGTAAGGGAAGGAAATATGATTTGACACAACAGTGGACATTTTTGATTTTTGGACATTCTGACAATCTCCTTAGTTTATTATTTGAGGCAGGGAATCCCCTCTAATCATTAGGGCTAGGTAGGTTTTTCCCTTTTCTTTTAAAACAAAGGTTTATAGCAACCACTATGCCACCTTTAGTGTCGGTCTCATACTTCTGCACCCTTACAGGGGAAAAACATGCTTGCCCCTATCCTCCCTGTTTACTTTGGTGATAATAGCGCTCGCACAAAAGATTAGAGAGGAGGGGGAAATAAAGGGGCTTGAGGTGGGGGTATAGGAATATAAACTAGCCTTGTTTTCTGATTATGTCTTCTTGCTCACAGATGTCCACCTGAGACCTTCCATCAAGGCCCTGCTAAATTAGATGAATACGGGAAGATATTGGGGTACAAAATCAACAAGGAAAGGTCATGACTACTCCCACTGGGCCCCGACATACAGGGCATGACAGACAAGGTGAGAGATCCCTTTCAAGACATGAGAGACCAACCTAAAATATTTGGTATTCAAGTTGGGCAGAACAGCAGAGGATCTGTGGAAACTTAATCTCCCGCCCTGTGGGTCTAACCAAAGGTAAACATGGGCAGATGGGGCAGTCTTGGCTGTGGTTGGAAGGGTAGACTGAATACGATCAAAATGAATGTCCTGACCAGATTGTTCTTGTTTATTTCTCTTCCTATCATGATCCCTAAGCAATTTCTAGCAGAGACAAGACACTTATACAAGCAGAAGTGTGGGCTTCCCAGACGTTGAGGATAACCGTCTGGTGGCACAATTTAGGATACTATACTACCATCTGAGACATCAAAAAAGACAGTGGGCTACGTTAGAAAACACACTGATGCATCCAGCCACACTGGATAAATGGCTGTGGGTTCAGAGAAAACACCTGGCCCTGTAGAATAAGGACACACCGAACTCTGTCCCTATAGGAGATCTGGCAAGAGCACAAAGATAGAGAGCCTACCTACCTAGCCTGCCCCAGTAAGCTCTGTGTGAGGGCCCCCATCCACTTTTTAAAGAACATGGCGATTCCTGAATGTTTTAACAGTGGTCGAAGGATGAGTTGGAGAGGGCGGACCAGCTCTGGAGGGATGACCAGTTCATAGGAATAGATACCTTAGAGAATGCATTTGGTATAGGAAAGCTGCTGGTGTTCAGGTATCTCCTGTTAAAGGGAATTTTATTGTAATCGAAATGGAAGGGGGAAGGAGGACCGGTAACTCACGAGGTTTGAGAGAGTGTTAAACAAGGGCAGGTACAGGTTTGAGCTCAGCAATATACACATGTGTCATTGATGGCTGGGAGATTGGTATAGAGGGACAAGGGTCTAGAGATTCCCTTCTCAAATGTTGTTGGCATACATATGTAATAGAGCAGGATGTCAAGCTCCCTGCAATTTAAGTTAGATGACAAAACTGTTCCACATGATTTCTTTCGGTAAAAAATCCATCAATATTTTCTTTCGGTACAATCATAGTGAACCCTTTTTTAAATGTGTGGTGGTCATGTTAAGTTGTACAGAAGTACTGAACGGTATTTTTCTCTTGGATTAAGGAACTGGGGGCCACAGGGCTAAAATTAATTTGCTTAAATGCTGTTTGGAACCAAACTTGAAGACTATCAACCTGAGGCCGTCCCATGCAAGGTCCATCACTTGCTGTTAGCAGCCAGAGCATGCCTAACCCAAAGTTGGAAATGGACCAAACCTCCAACTAAGGAGGACTGGATCAGGAAGGTCAAGGAACTTTACCTAATGGAGAAGGTCACAGAATGGCTAAATGATATCAATGACATTTTGGACCTCGAGCGGTTCCCCTTTTGAACAAAATACGGAGATTTTAGCTCTTGACCCAAGATATGAACCTCACTAAAAGGGTAGGAAATGTATATTTTGCAATGTCCCCTAGACTCAAGTCGTAAGAAGGCCACGATTAAAGGGTGTAAAAAGTCCCAAGGTCATCCGCCACATCCATCTTTGGAGGTGGGGTACAGGCGAGTGTTTGTTAAAGAAGATTACTTGTCGATACAATGTTACTGTTGTTATACGGAATCGGGGCGTGGGGGATAACCCGCATGAAGGAACAATCTCACTATGAGATGTATGTAAGCCAAAATATATTTGTTATACCTGTAAATCGAAATAAAAAGCAAATGGAAAAAACTGTTTGTAGAGTTTTAATAATACAGCTTTAGGAACAGCTTGATTAGATTGATTCTCCCCTCGGCTCTGGATGTGAAGGGCTAACATGCTTTACTAGAGATCTTGGAGCTGCCAGCAATCCTGCCTGGTACAAAAGGTTAGTAACTCAAGCAGAGCATGTCCACCCTCCCCAACTTGGACTCTACACTGACAAGTCAGCACTTTGCTCGGTCACAACATGCTCATGCTTGTAGGTGCTGTATGGCAGTGGTAGAAAGGCTGTAGCGGGTCTAAGCATCCTCTAAGTCATCAGCAAGCCAGTTGTCGTCTGAGGCCTGGGTTCGACCATTCAGCGTTTCAATCCAGGGCCCCAAGGTGATGGCTACTGTTTTCAGGCGAGTTCTCAATCACAATTGCCTTTCGGGTGCTACAAAATCAACTTTCAGTGTTCAATGCCCAAAACCTAGGAGTGACAGCTCCTGAGTTCACATGTGCTCACCCACCATTCTCAATCAACCGGTTTCACCTGCTGCTCATGACCCCAGTGACTGAAAGTACTTTGCCCACACTGAGAAAATGTTGTAATACATTATTCTGTCTCATAGCAGTTACAATCTATACATGATAGTGGCTACACATTTCTAAATAATGCACCAAGTTGAAATACTTCAAATTTCTAAGAAACACTTTAACCATTGTATTACCCTTTTATTTTTCTAGTTTTTCCAAACATACACGAGTTCTAAAAATAATGAATCTACATTTACGAGGGATAGAGTTTTAAGGAAGCATGTCTGAATACCCCAATATGAAACGTGCTTCTACTAGAGATGGGGAAAGGGCTTAGGTCAATGAACAGGAGCTTCCGTTGCCTTAATGACAGATTCAACAGTTTAGAAATCTTTTTGGCATTACTCAACGCTACTCTGCATATTCTATAGCGATGTTTGCAAACAGGCCATCACAGTACCTTGTAATGTTCCATTTTCTTGGAGAAACAAATAAGTTCATTTTGTAATGTCTCTTCAAGCGCTCTTATTTTTTCATCTTTGTCATGGATGCTGTAAAACATTAAATAGAAAAAAATACTTTCTACATTTATCATATCGCAAAAAGATGAGATCAGTCATCACTACTTTATTAATTATTGGAAGACACCTTTTTAATGACCAGATTACACCACAACGAAAAGTGTCACCCATCAAAAATGGGAATATATTATGATATGGTTAGAAACGTCCATTTCACAATTACAGTGAATTTGAAATGGAATGAGACACAAAACAGTTTTTATATTCAAGTTTAAAAATGGTCCTAACCAGTAGTAGCTTGCCATTTACAGCCAATATGCCCTGCATAAACAGTTAAACATTTTCATCAAATACCAAGCAAGCCTTACCAGTTTTTCGTATTTTTAATTAATTTATTTAATTTGGAATTTATATAGCGCACAAAACCGAGAGGTATCCAGGCGCTTTTGACTTAAGAATACGGTTACAGTAAGTGCTTTACAGAAAAGGAAGCTTAAGAGGTGAATTACATCATGGAATGTGCAAAAGGTAAAACATTGTACACCAAGTGCAAAAGAGAAGTACATGGTGATCACATCCACTGGGTCTGACCCCATGTTTCCGGGCGGCAGCATCACACAGATGCAAAGTCAAATCAGTAGGTAAATACATGGTGCCTACCCATGTAGCAGGGCGGCAACGGTACACTGATGCAAAGTTCAGCAATGGGCAAATACACAGTGCCTACCCCATGTTGCAGGGTGGCAGCAACACACAAATGCAAAAGTCAATCAATGGGCAAATACATGGTGCCTACCCCATGTTACAAGGCGGCAGCAACACACAAGTGCGAAAGTGAAACGGAGTGCAGAGTTGGGGTACACGCCATCACAGGCAACCAGGGGGTGGGGGTACACACAGCATCACAGGGGGGGGGGGTACACACAGCATCACAGGCGACCAGGGGGCGGGGGTACACACAGCATCACAGGCGACCGGGGGGGGGAAGGTGGGTCTACACACAGCATCACATGCGACTGGGGTTTCGTGGGGGCGGGAGGGGCTTTGTCGTGGGCCTTGGTAGATGGTGCCGGCTCCCGTCTCCCTGTAGCTTTGATTGGGCTGTCAAGGCCCAGGCAACCAATGGGGGTAGGAGTCAGGCCAGGCAAGGAGCCTTAGTAGGAGACAAAGAAAGATGCAGCCATCTTAGAAGGGCCGGCAAACAGTGTGGCCAAATAGCTGCAAATGGCAAAAACCTACAAGCTGGGTATAAAATGAAAATAAGATTGCATCTTCTGGAAATACACCGCCTATCAGGGAGCGATTGGCAATTTTCTTCTTTCTTTTTAAAAAAAAGGCAAAATTTGTGCTGCATGCGCGAGGCGCACAGCAGATAGCAGGGCTTACCCTGACAGAGCATGAGCTTTCCGGATCCAGTTGCAGGCAAGAAGGGGGCCGCCGTGGCCCTGGCAGCTAGGAACAGTCATAGAAGGCAGAGGAGGAATGGGCATTTTGTCCCACTTTCGTTCCACCAGACATCTCTTGTACTAAAATATTACAGAAGCAAGATGGCTCACTCATTTTAATAAGCGTGCTTCCTCACAGAATGAGGAGCATCTGCCACCGCTTCATGAGGGTTAACATTAGCTAAGAAATTTGAACCATGAATAAATTTAAGTTACTCACTGTACTGACTACAGTACTCATACTCCATACTCTCCTCTCCTCCATTCCTGTGGGCATCCCCCAACATGGGGATCGTACCAAACCTTTGGCAGCGAAAAATTGAGCTTCCCCTTTACATTTATTATTGCACACAGGGGCGCAGCCTCAGGCGTGGGAACGCCCCGCCCTCCGGCGCCTCACCTCAGTCTCCTTTGAACACATCAGACGCTTAGATACCTGGCTACTCTTAGTACATATTAGCCCTTGACATACTAGCAGGGGAAGGCGAGTGGGACGTATGAAGGAAAGGGGACTATGGACTAGGAGTACTCTAGTCACTACGGTGAGTACGTTTAATATCTCATACGTCCCGTCCCCTTTCCTCCATCCTTGTGGGTTATTCCACCAACAAGAACATGGGGTAGAGCTGTGATAACCTGCCTCATATCTAGGATGAAGCAAAAAGGTTCTTCAGAACCGCCTGACCAAACTCTGCATCGCGCCTCGAGCTGGTGTCCAGTGAGTAGTGCTTACAGAAGGCCAACGCGTGTCCCAAGTAGCCACCTTGCTGATGACATCCCCAAGAAGCATGTCTCTGACCGATGAGCATGAATCCCTTCAGGAACAGGTTTGCCCATGGCCGTGTAAGCCTCCGAGATGGCTTGAACCATCCAACGGGCGATGGAAGCCTGAGAGCCGGGGGAGGAGCCCCCCCCAAAAGTCACGAACAATGCCTCGGAAATCCCGTAGGATTTCGTCTGAGACCGATAAAACTTAAGGACACTATTGAGGTCCAAGGAATGCAGGGCCCCATCTGCCTGCGACTGCGGGTTCAGGCAGAACACCGGCAGGCAGGTCTCTTGATTCAGATGAAATGGAGATACCACTTTGGTCAAGAAGTTTGGGTGAGTGAGCAACATGACCTTGTTGTTGTGAAACATGGTGATGGGCTTGCACAAGGACAACGCCTGCAGCTCACTAACCCAGACGCAGAGGTGAGAGTCATCAGTAAAACTGTCTTTAATATCACCAAGCAGATATCCACAGAGGCCATCAGCTCGAAAGGCTTGTACTGCCAAGCTGCAAGAACCACATTGATATCCCAGACCGGGTGAGGCCTATGCACTGGAGGAAAAAGCCTAGACAACCCCTTAAGGTGGGCCTTAACCACCGGGTTGGCCGAAGACAACACATGTCAGGGCAATTCTTGTAATCCCCAATGACCGGCAAATAAGAGCGGCGCGTAGCCACCTGAACTCCAGACCGAGCCAGCTGTGCTGAAAAAGCCAGTATGTCATCCAGAGGACAGGTGACAGGGTCCAGACCCTTGTCACGAGCCCAGTGGCAGAACCTAGTCCATTTACTCTTATCTTAGGACAAAGTCGAGGACCTCCTGGTCTGCTGAATAATGCCCTAGTTGTCACCTGAAAATTGAGCATGCTGAAGCCTCAGCTGGTCAGGAACCAGGCCACCAGCGCCAGCTTGGCAGGGTGCAAATTTTCTACCTCCTGGCCCAGCTGGGTCAGGAAACCCCTGCTGGTGATCGGAAAGTGGGCAGGACCCTGGGAGCACAACTGCAGTAGATTTGAAAACCAGGGTCTCGAAGGCCGGTGGGGGGGCAATCAGGATGAGGTTGCAACCCATCATGCAGAAGGGGGTGGGGCAGAACGGGTGGCACCCTGCTTGTTCAGGTAAAACATTGTAGTAGAACTGTCGCTCCAGACCAGAACCGACTTGTCCCTGATGAGGGGCAAAAATGCATGGAGGGCCAGGCCCACTAATCTGAGCTCAAGTAGACTGGTATGCAGGAGGGCTTCAGTCCTGGACCATGCTCCATGAATCACGTAGCCCTTCAGAGTAGCCCACCAGCCCGAAAGAGAGGAGTCTGTTGTCACCACCAGGGTTGGCTCCAGTCGGGTGAAGGTGGCTCCCAATGAAACATTGCCATCCATCAGCCACCAGCAAAGATTGGGCAGTAGGAGCAGAGGTATTGGGATCCTGTCCGACTGAGAACCAGTTACGCTTACCTGGTCTCTGCAGAGGCGTTGGGGCACGGTTGCAGCCCTTCCAAGAGTTAGATCACCCCTGTCCGGTCTTTCCCTCTGCGGATAAGTTGTGAGCGGCGGCTATTGGTGACACTGCTCCTGCGTGCATATGAGAAAACGTGAGTGCACTGATCGGTGACTATTGTGCCTCTCAAACCCTTCTACCCAAGGTGCGATTTCTGTGGGCATGTACCGGCCATAGGGCTCACCTGTTAATTATTGATGGTAAGCTCTCTGTCCTGCTACTTCTGTCAGGGGCGCTTGTCGATGGGATCTAGTTCCTTCACTGATCCCTGGTAAGTAATAGTCCAGTCCAGCTGCAACTATGCTTCTCCTCTTGTCTCTTTCCCTTTCCTCTTTGCCAATTCTCATTTTCTGTCTTGATATTATTGCTCTCAATATTGCTGTTAAATCCTGAATAACGTTTTCTCTTCTGTTTTCTTCCCAATAGATGGAAATGTGGCTCAAAGGCAGCTGTGGGGGCGCAGAACGCAGCTAGGAAGAGGATGGTTGAAACCCAAATGTCCGACAACAGGTGAGTGATGGTTTAAGGCAAAGCGCGAGGTTCGGTGGTAGCGCGACCTTAAACTGAATGTCCTAAGTGTCTAACCTTGCCTTTCGTTTTAACTTGCAGGTGCTGCTGTCGCTGACGAAGCATGTCGTGTTGCGGTGCCAAGATGAAGATTTCAGCGTCCCAGAAGAATTGAAGATAAGCTGCGGTATCAAGAAGAAAATGTCAGCATTCCGGAAGGTTTGAAGAAGAATGTCGGAATCAATGAAGACGCACACAGGTGAGAGCAGGTTCCCCAGTTGGTAAGTATGAAAGCAGGAAGCAGGATGTCCAAAGGTAAATTTAAACCCAGGTGAGTGTTACGCTGCATAGAAGTGCAGAATAACAAAGCTTCTGCCTCAGGGATCGGAGCAGCTTATATAGCAGCGATCGTGGGTACGCCCACTAGGCCTGGCTTGCCTGCCACACCCTGCCACTCATAGAGAGTAAGCACGTGCAAGGCAACCCAATAGCAGCAGCAGCCACACCCAAGAGTACACGTGGGGCTGCTTTAGTGATAGAAGTTCCCATGTTAAATGCACCTTGCACCCAAAATGAGGTGTTACGTCCAAAATAAAAGCATTCTTGTCCCAAATATATGTTCTTGCTTATCGTTATTTATAAGCCTGGCGCCAAAGACGCCAGGACTGTGTCCATCCGGGTCCCCTGTGTGTATGTGGCCCTTTAATGTTTGCGTCCTTGGCCCGATGACCATGACACCAGTCTCCTGATCCCAACTGGCTGCCAGGTGGAGCTGGAGGCACCTCATCTTGAGGCGAGCGTGCTGTACGGTAAGCACGCTGGAGGCATTCAGGCCCAGAATGTGCTGGAACCACCATGCCAAAGTGGTGGTGTTGGCCAGAAAGTGCCCCACCGCCTTGCGGAGGGACAGGAGCCTCTCGGGCGTTGGAAATGCCTGCTGAAGGGTAGTGTTCCAACACACCCTTTGGAAGACCAGTTCCTGAGATGGGCACAACTGTGACCTCCTTTGGTTGACAGAGAACCACAGCTGATGAAGGATATCTACCAATCTCTGAAAGGAGAGAACCACCACTTCGGCTGACCCCGTACTCACCAGCTAGACGTCTAAATAAGGTTACAGATGATGGCGCTCCAAGCAGAGAAGGCACGCCAGTGCGTTCATCAACTTTGTGAAGACACGAGGAGCCAAGTTCAGGACGAAGGGCAGCACCTTGTATTGAAAGTGATATGATAATCGTGAACCGCAGACATTTCCGATGGGGTTGGTAGATGGGAACAAGCAGGTAAGCATTCTTAAGGCCCAGGGAACAAATCCAGTCCTCTGCAGACAGAGACTCGGCTATGTGCGCGGGAGTAATCATCTTGAAGCGTTCCAGTGGTAAAGACAGATTTAGCAATGACAGGTCCAGGACAACCCTCAGGCCAGCCTGGTTGTTCTTGGGTACTGCATACATCCTGGAATAGTACCCGGAACACACTGTCTACAAGAAGAACCAGTTCTATCACCTGCATCTCCAAGAGCGAAAAGACCTCTTGTAAAAGAGCCGGGGATCCGATATGACGAAGAGGAGGAGAGGATGGTAGAGGCAAAGGAAGAGGAAGACTGAAGCCTGTGGAGACTGGATAGGATCCACCGGTTGCTGAAAAGGCACTTCCTAGTGTCCTGGAACAGAGCCAAACAGCCCCCCACAGGCGAGCTGTGTTCCCGGGCCTTGTCAGTGCTTTTTGGCATCAGTGGTGGGAGCAGAAAAACATGCATGACGTTCTCTGCTGCTTCCTCCCGTTGTCGCTGGGCGACCTGCCAGGCCTCTGTGTACCGTGGTCCCAGAACCCCTTGAAGCCATAGAAGGTGCGGGATTGAACTTGGTCCTGCCCTGGAACTGAGGGAAGGATTTCTGACCTGGTTTTGTCAGGATGGCCAAGGACTTGGCGGTTTGAGTGGAAGTTTTCTTCTTTGTCAGCTCATCACTGGTTGACAAATGAAAAAGATCCACTTAGTGGCGTGCATCCAATCCATCCTTCTCATCTCGACCCCAAGGCACATCCCTCTGCTGGCTGTGTCGATGTGGGAGACCGAAAACTCCATGACATCCTGCGCAATGGCCCGGGCATCTGCCAGCCCGGCCTTGAAGGATGCTTGCTGGTCCGAAGGGAGGTCAGGCAGAAATTCCCTGAGCTCCCACCACAATCTTCTAGTTAGCCGTGGCCAAGAGGGCGTCTGCGTTGGCTTGCCGCAGATGCAGTCCTGAGATGGAATAACAGCGCTTTCCCCAAGACTCGAGGACTTTCTCCTCCTTGGAGAGGCAACTGGAGGTGGCTCCCGTGGAGGAAAACGAAGACTATGGTTTAGAATACAAGAAGGCTGTAGCCACCACTGAGGAATGAGGGTGCGAGGCAAGGAAAATTGGCTCCCCGTCTGTCAGCCTACACCTGCTGTACAACTTGTTCATCTGGGCGTTGGCCCTGGGCTTCTCCCAGACCTTTCGTGCCAGCTGCCGAACATCCTTCTGGAGAGGGATGCCAGACCGGATCGCTTTCCCAAGACCTATGCTAGCACTCCCGACTCCCAGGGGGCTACCGGTAGGGCCTGGATCGGTGGAGGGACCGGCACTGGAACTGGTAGTGTTGGAGAACAGGAGCACACAGACGAGCGGGCCAGGGCGGCGCCACCTGCGGAATTACCTCCTTTATAATGTCCTTTGGGGGCCCCTTCATCTGAGGGCAATGCATGAGGAAGAGGAAGCACTCGAAGAAGCGGTCCTCGCAAGCCACCGCTCCTGGTCAAAGAGCAGAGGCGAAGCCTGCACCGTAGGATCTGCTGTGGCTTCCAGAGTGAAGGGGGCTGGGATCATCCTGCGAAGCCCATTCGATGGAAGTGACTTAATTGCCCCCTTAGGGCGCGATTCCCTACCCACCCCGCTCGACCCTAGGTAGGGCTGTGTGGTATGGGCACAGAATCAAAAGTCTTAAGTTATGATGAGAGGCGCCTCATGGGTTCCGGCCTAGCGCTTTGACAGTTTCCCTGAGTGTTTGCACCTCTTGTCATAATTGACCAAAATTCAGCCAGTGAATATTGTATAGTTTGTTTTGACTCAGAGAGATTTCATTTTGAAGCATTACTCAAAAAATATGAAGCTGACACTGGAAGGTAGCAAGTCAATATATTTAATATCATTTCGGATCTCTACCAGATTTGATCATCATTACACCTGCTATGATGAACGCAGTAAAAACGTAGCATACTGTCAGAGAACCAGTATTGTTGCATAAGCTATAAACATGATTCGCATTTAACAAAGATAAAGTACAATTCATCATTCTGAAACACCAGCTTGAGCAATCATGGAGTTCATGTTATGTTTGTCTAAGCTATACTACGGTATGATCAGGAGTGGAGTGACATAACACACGCCGTCAGTCTAACATATGCAAGAGAGGTTCAACCAACACTTGAAACTCACGGTTTCCTGGGCTTGCTGCTCCAACCTGCTGTCGACTGCTCTTCCCAACCCCCCACGATCTCATGGTCTGCCTGCTGCGGAACCTCTCTCGCCTTAGTTTGTGTGCTTTTATATTAACACCCATGACTTTACCTACATGTACTATGTGCGTCTCTTCCTTGATCTGGGGAGAAAGTCTAGAGTCTGAATTTGCTCTTGTGCTTATGTTTGCAGTGCACACATTATTTAGCTATGTGAGAACTCCAGCGAAAGGTGATGTCTTTTCTTCTTGATATTTTACCTTACAGTGAATGTGGTCCATGTAGGGACAAGAGCAAAGCATGTCATTCACTCGTTGACACCTTTAAAGCCTCATTCTAGTGAATGCTTTTCTTCAGAGGGAAACAGCTACACTTGTCTTCGGCCACTCTAACCGCGTATTTTCTATTTTGGTATTGTGTTTCCTGCCTTTGACTTTTCATCAGCACAGAAGCAACTTAACTCCTACGAGCTCATCTTAAAACAGGAAGCTGTTACTTGTGGTTGGCTTTCTCCTGTTTGAAAGGGGAAAGAACTGTTCACCTTTAGCCGAAACCAAAAGCATTATTCATCAATGGCAATATATCGGCTACAGCAAATGTCTTAACTTTGCCGTATGTGCAACGGTTTACTTCTTATTCACCGTATGCACATTGAGTGAAGTGGTCTAATCTGTGGCACACCTGCCTCTGCTTGTTCGTAACATTTGTAAATCATGACATACCCCCCCCCCACCACTAAAGGAAGTTTGCCATAGATCAAACACATGTAGCTCTGTGAAGTCATGAGTACGCTTACTGGGACCTATAGTTAAATAAAGATTGCCTATATTGGTGGCACAAGGAAATATCATGTATACATTATATTTTAGCACACAGCTGTTGCATGCAAGAATTAAACTAAGCTGCTTGATATATTTGCAAAGCGCTTATGAGCCTGTAATGTGTGCTATACACAAACAATAAAAAAAAACATCTTAAAAAGGGTTAGCACTACTTGCTAACATTATCATGAATGCGTACATATATCCAACATTGAGGTATTCAGCCTGAGTCCATTATATTGTTACTGGACCTAGCTAATAATGCCTGTGCTCACAAGGTGGTGTTTAGGTTGGTTGCAAAATCATTACTGGCGATGGCTTCAAAATACGCTGCAGGATCCTTTGAGAATCCATTAGTAATTAGCACCCAACATAGCTTGCGTCCTGGTTTTTTGACCCAATGAGCTGTCGAGCTTGTGATCTTGAGCACATTGTCACATGCATAAACAGTTAATCGTCTATATTGGTGTCCTTGGAAATAAACCAGTATGTGTCTTTGTTTCTCACAGCGATCAGCACATGGAGGTCATCCAGTTCATATGTTTGCTTTGCATTCATATTTGCATCTTGAGGTAGAATGTGATATTTCTTCAGTTCAGTCCTATCAGACTCAGCAGCTTGCTTGGATGACCTGTTTAGAATGTCATATGTTCTGACCACTGAATGAAAAGCAAGTCTCTTTCTGAGGTATGTTAAGAAGCATTGCAGAGAAGAGAACATAATGCTTATGTCATCGCTGCACACTTTTTTAGGCATTTTTCCCTTCTGACATGTATTCTTGGAACCAGAGGAATCCGTCATTTGCATCGTTTGCTTCCCCAGCTGCCTTGCGGTCTGGGTTTGAGAGCATGCATCCATCATTCTGTGGCGTACTTTGGTCCGGCTGTGATGCAGAGGGACCAGATGCTTCCTTGGCAATGGTGCTGAATGTATTTAGCAATAATCGCTTTCTTCGTTCTCTGCGCAGTTTCTCTTGCTCTGGCATGCCCCCATTATCAGGTGCGGTGTCAGAGGGACTCTCAACGAACTCACAATATAATACTTGTGAGAAGTACCTCTGAATTCCACAAATGTCTCTATGCACAGCCAATGTCCTGGAGATTCTATTGCGCCACAGGGGCAGTCTAGCAGGCGACATGAAATTCCCACGTTCTTAGCCAGCAATGACTCCTGGTGACAGACTCAGCACTTTGCGATGGCTGACACGGTAGACTTCTTCCTGGTCAACGAAAAAATAAAATGCTTTTGAAACAGTGAACACTGCTCATATCCCATATGTCTGCACAGCTCTGTTGTGTACGGGTTGTTTCCAGGGCGGTAATTCTGTGGCTTGTCATAATTTTCAGTTTCTAAAGCAAAATATGAGAAAAGGTCCAGGTATTATCACCAGCCAACTGTACCAAGCACTCGATGAAGTCAATGTTCTAATGACTGTGTCCAAGGCAATGAGCCCTTTAAGTAGGAGACTCGAAGCTACTTTAGCAATTGCAGAAAGGCCAGTGTTGGCCCCATTAAACTGTGAGCTGTCAATGGAAAAGATCTGGGGCTACACTAAAGTCAGCACTGTTGGGACTCGGGGCTAGCTAGCCTTTTAGTTGTACCCCTGAGCTTATCCGGGGCTAAAACCAAAAGACCTGGGGCTATAGCCCCCTCAGCCCCACTAGCAACGCCTCTGGATGCCATTCCGTAACTTCCAACAAGTTTTTGCACCGCTCGGTTCTTTGGACTGAGAGCACCTGGTCGGGATGACATGGGGCTAATCAGATGGCCAACTCTGCCTGATCATCCTATGACAATAATTTGCCCCCTCTTCTTGCCACATATACCATGCTCATGGTTCTTCTCCGTATACATTCCAATTCCGCCCTGAATTGGGCCACGGTGTTAATAGGTATAGCACCATACGCATTCGCTTTGATTTCTGGTTCTTGTAGTGTACAGCAATCAAACTTGCTTTTCCATACTTGTATAATTGTAAGAGTGTAGTTCGCCCCACTGTCTATCAACATAGATATGTGGACTCATTTATAGCGAACATGGTGCAGGGCTTACTACTTCAGACTTTTCCGGACACAGCCTGTATGGAATTGATTACTTCCCTTCCCATGCTCTAATATTCGTCTCCATCATCATCATAGACCTCCCCGACTTGTCCAAATGATCTAAAATTCTTGCAACAAGCCACATGTCCCTTGCGTCCGCACTCACGTCAGATTATGTGAATTGCTATGCAATCTTTGTCATTGTCCAGATGGGTGCCACTATCGCATCTAACAACATTTTCTGTTCTGAGAAAATCTAACTTCTTTGGGGGGGACCCAATGCGCGTCCTAGTTTTCTACTGCGGCGGAGCACATCACCTTGTGTTTCTCTCACCTTTTTGTCACCCTTCCTTCCGGATGCTGACCATTGTTTTTGAGATACTTTAGTGGCTTTTTTACTGAGCCTTCATCCAAAGTTGCTTTATGGCTTCCAGTGTCTTTTTCAGAGTGAAGTGCTGAAAGCTTGGTATGGTTCTATGCATTTTGCAATTTCAATGGCTGTTGCGAGTGTTGGGATTGCACGCGTTCCACATTTCTTCTCATATTTTGTCGTTGGTGCACTTGATCATCAGTTGATCTCCAATGTGCTCTTCCTGACAGTGGGTAAATGGACACTTGACTGACAAACCCCTTAGAATTGTAACAAATTCTGCGATGGACTCCTCTGCCTTTTGTTCCCTGGTAGCAAAGTGATAACGTGCCAATATAATATTCTCTTGCACCTCATCGTTTTTATCAAGTTTGGCTATGCTATTTTTTTTATACAAGACCATATCTCCTATGCCACTGGGTTCAGGCAATTTCTTAATATCCTGACCTGCTGTCCCAAGACAGTGATATAGTAAGGCTTATTTCCTGTCATTCGAATAGTTGGCCCCGGACACTGCCAACATGTACTTGGTGAAGCCATCACTCCAATCAGTCCACTGCACTTTAGGCTCACCAGTTGAGTACATTGGCCATGGTAGCACTTGCTGGGGAAGACCACAGCCCTGTTTTCATGAGTAGGGATTGGTGGGTGCTGTGCCACTATCTGTCTTGCAATGTCCACTAAATGGTCACATTTATTTTTTAATTATATTTTATTTTCAGAAGTCTTGTTTTATATGTACATACAGCTGCTCTGTAATTCCACACTTTATTCCTTTGTTTTACTGCAGTGTTGATGCTGCCAAATCATGTGTGGGCAAGTCTTTGTTGAACGCAAGAGAACAGGAGTTCAAGGCGGCGTTGTGGTTACCCTGTCGGTAATGTCTCCATGGAGATGCTGGGTAAACAGTGTGCTGCCATGCAACTGTGTGTAAACAAAATGGCTGCACACAGATAGACGCTCTCAGGTGCTTTCCTCTGATGACCGAGAACGCTTTGCGGCTGAATGCAGGAAAGTTCTGTGAGGAGCACCGGCTTTCGGATGCCCTCGCTCGGTGTGGCGCGCGTTGCAGTATAGAAACAAAGTGAGATACAATGCTTGTGCGCATCTGCTTCTCACCTGGGACGCCATTCGACTTACCCCCAATGCCGGGGAGTTGTAGGGAGGAGCCTAACACTGTGTATGTAGCGTTCCAAATCCCTGCAGTGTAACCTTGTCCTAGTGTTGTCAAGGTGCATCAAAAAGTCGCAGGAGGCTGCTGCCCACCCTTCCAGCTCATCGCAAGTTTGTTAGGATAGAGGCTGCACACGCAAATGAGGTTCAGGATATGTTGTAGGTATGCAACTGTTTATTGTTAGTTTCAGAAGCAGGGTTCAAAACAGCAATCTCCAGCTCACCCATCAGCCAAATGACACTCAATGGGATCTGGAACCCTTCCTGTACTTCAGACCACCCAGAGATTGCAGGTTCCAGGTAATGGTCTACACACAGACAGCGACCTACTAATTAAAAAATGCTTGTGTGGGACACCAAAATAGTATGTACACTATTTACAGAACCCCTTTTATGTCCACTCCAAACGGGTATTCAATATGCATAACCCATCTTGGGTTGAAGCTTTAGTTCATAGAGTGTTCTGTAATTCATACGCAGCCGGCCCGCCCCCAGAGCGCTGCAGCTTTCCCCAGCACTCACAGGTCTTCGGCGTCCTGCTACGTCAGCTCCTTCTGCTTCCTTTTGCTTCCTAGGCTGGCACTCTGACCTCTGCGAGCCCCGCTCGCACGATGGTCGGTACTCTGCATACGCCTGTAACTTCGTTGCTCCTGGGTGGACGTGGACTGCATCCTTTCTGTCTTCCGCTTGCTTGCAGTCCAAGCTGCACAATCTCCGTCACAGAGACCCACACACCTCAGGGATGTCGGATGGTGTCCTTGCTCCTCCTCATTTCCCACCACGGCTGCCTCCTTACAGAAAGGGCCCCTAGGGTGTCCCCCACACAGGCCTCCCTGTTGCTCCCATTTCTGCACCACTGATCTCCCTTGACAGGTTGCAGGTGTGGATTCAAAATTCGACTTACCTGACCCTCAGTACTCTGCAGGCATCTTCCTCGTCCCAGTACCAAAGTGGTGAATGAAGGTTTAGTGTTGATTACTCCTGGTCACCTCTTCCTCGTCCCAGTATTCTCAGATGTCAAATGTGGAGAAATGAGGGGAATTGTTTTACAGTATCCCATAAAGGTCAGGGGGTGGGAGGGTTTATGTTGGTCTTCAATAGGGAAAAGGGGATACCATGTCTCACCCTTGACCACACTCTTCTTCATCCCTTTTCTGGTATTACTAGCGTTGTAATATTTCTGGGTACGTCCCTGGTCAGTGAGACAGGGATATCAATACCCCACAACTGCCTCTGGGATATAGAGTTCTCCCTCAAAGGGAAATGCAGAATACCGCATCTCACCTGAGAACATCTTGTACCCAACCCCTAAGGACTCTCCAACCAGGTGATCCTCTCTTGCATCTCCGCCCCCAGGGACAGGATGCAATAGCCTTTCCCTGGCCACCTGAGAGGAGGATCAAAGGGGAATAGATGTGAGGATGCCCTCAGGTTCCTCATAGCAGCCACCGTAGGGCGTGTATCCTCATTCTTGCCTCTGGAACCAAAAAACGCAGGCTGCCGTTGGATCAAGGAGGCAGAAAAAGACAAAGGATGGCAGCATACCTGTGTGTGTTCTGGAAGCAGGCGACCATCTGCTGAATGCTGCCAACTCTCGACTTCAATGGGAAAGCATTTCTCACTTGAGTCCCCAGGAATGCTGAGATTAATTGGAACATATGGGAAGGTGTCACACCGGAGTTCTGAAAGATCAGGGAGAAACCCAAGTCCTGTAGCAGCTGGCAGGTGCCCTTGGGCTGACAATATCTGCACCAGCAAATGGCCCATATGAGCCAATTGTCTAGGGAAAGAAAGACGTAGATCGCGTCCCACCTGAGACGGCCCGTCACCACTGACATCAACTTGGTGAACACCCCAGGTGTAGAGGCCATTTCAAAGAGAAGCCCCTTTAACTAGAAATGGCAAGCCCCAGGAACTTCCTGCGCCTTAAATGAATAGGCACACGGGAATAGGCATCCTGTAGGTCCAACTACACTACCAATTCCTGTCTCTGCAAAGCCTGGGGAATCTCCCTCAATGTTGCCATCCCAAAATATGTTCAAGCCACTGATCTCCAGGATGGGATGAGTGGCCCCACTTCTTGTGAAATACAGATTCTGGGAATACCAGCCCATTCCTCTCTCCAGGAGCTGGGCATCCACCACTGCGCCTTCCACCAACAAGATGGCCAGCTACTCTCAGAGTGCAAGTTCTGGATCTGAACACGTTAGCACAGGAGGCCTGTCCAGAGGTTTTCAAAGGAGCTAGAGACATTATCCATTTTCTGACCAATTGCAGTACCTAAGCATCAGAGGCCATGCCAATGGGAGAAGCATAGGGGAAGACCTTAAAGAGGTTTTAGGTGGAAGCCTCTGTGGGTGCCAAGGCCACTGACACCGGACTTCAAGGCAACCCCCACCCCTGCCAGGGTGCATCGAGCATCTCCATGCAGTCTTAGCTTGGGGCAATTGCATCGTCCTCACGAACAATGGGAAATAGAGAAAACCTCTTCCCCTTTGCGACAAAAGCGAAGGAAGGGGATGTTGTGGGCTGCTGGATCACCAAATCTAAGGATATGGCTGTAATCATCGACTCTGAACTTTTCCAAGGATTTGTCCACTTTGGAGCCAAACAAATGCTCGCCCATCAAAGGGCATATCTGGCAACTTTACTTGCACCTTCAGAGAAAACCCAGAGGATAGCAGCCGCAAGTCCCTATGGAAAACTGCTGACCAACCAATGGAACAGAGGAAACAATCCACAGAATTCAAACCAGCTTGTAAAGCTTAAGTTGCTTTCTTGCCATCATTGACGAGGTTGAGAAAGCCATCTCGGATCTCCAGCTAAGAGTCAATGCATTGGATATCAGGTTCCACAAAATCTGGGAATGTTTCGATGAGCAAGAGGCATTCATTGCGTTTAAAGCCTTAACCATTCTCTTTGAAGGAAAAGCTTTTTTGGCCAAGGCCTCTTATATTTGCCTCTCGATCCGGGGCGAGCCGATATCCAAGCCGAAGGTCTCGAATTAGGTGTGGTTGCTTGCGGTACCAGCCTCTTCAGGGGTAGGATGGCACAGTGAAAAGGTATGATCCCCATGCTCTGGCTTATAATTCTTCATAAGGTTCTTATCAACTGCCAGAGCACAGCATGGGTATTGCCACAATGCCAATAACAGAGGCACTATCACTGCATTATAAGGTAAGGTCGCATCTGACTTTCGCCCTTTTTCTAAGACATTTGTTAGATCGTATTGGACTAGCGGATTCACTAGGGCACCAAAGCCTAAGGCAGCAACAACCATGTCCAACATTTTCTAAGACTGCCCATTAGGTGTGCGTGTATAGAGCCAATAGCTGCAAGTCAAGGTCCAGAAACATCTAAAGGCCGCTCGCGCTATAAAGCCCCAAAGTCAAATCCATCAATTCTGCCTGATCTGCCAGGAAATCAACCAGGGGATCCTGACCAGCCCAGACAAGGTTTTGAGACCGAAGAAGAAACCAGGGACTGGAAAAACAAAGTCCTCACCCCAGGTCACAGTCCATTCAGAGGTGAAATGCAACAACACTGATCGGCGTCCCTGACGCCAGCTTCAAGGGGGCTGTGCATGATGGCAGGCGGCCTGCCTTCTGGAGATTTTTAGATTGTTATGGCTGAAGCTATACTGGTCATGGTTTTAGCAAAAATAGCCAACATTTGGTCCCAAAATTCCTCCCACTTCTCCCTGGATGCATCTTTAGAGGTCAAGGACGTACTGTGAAAATCGTGTGATGAATTACTCTTATCTCTACTAGGTCTACGTTCTCTTTTCCTTATTAGATGAGGAGGAATAGGACTGGCAAGACTCAATGCACAAGCAACATCACTTCGGACTTTTTTGCCATCTAGCCTGCCTCTCATCCCTTTCTAAGGAGTCGGCTCTTCGGTTTGGAACTTCGGGTGGCTTAGAGAGAGGTCACCTAAGTGCAAATTGGCAGCCTGATCCCTCAAGGCCTTTGGGTTCCATCGACTGACAGGAGCCAGACTGCCCCTTTTTGCGATCGGTCTCCAGACACCACACATATTGTAGGTCCGTGATGGACATTTTGAAGCTGCTGTCCCACCAGCAATGCTCCGTGCAAGCTGTGCGCTTGGCCAGCTTCCTTCTGGGTGCCGATCAGAAGAATTTTAGCAGCACACAGACAATTCCCACCAATTCAAAAAGATTCAATAAGACACAAGCCACAGCAGGCGCCTAATACTTGCTTCCTCACAAAAGTAAGCTAAATTGTACTAACAAGTCTTGATATTACCTTTTTTTTCCCCCAATGTCCTACTATGCAGGCTTGAACTTAAAGGAATGGTTCGGTCAAAATTTTTTATTGCGCCTACGGGTCGGCCATGTGTTTTTAAGCCTAAGTTGCTCTATTTTAGAAAAATGTCCTATGGACCTTACCCGAGTTTTCGTCCATTAAACGCACGCGAAAACAGGCACCAGGGAGCTGCCATTTTGTGATAATCCTCTCATTTCCCCCATCGCCCTGGCTGACCTGCTTTTGCGGCACTAAATCATATCCCCCGCCCCTGAGCCTGTCATCAGCAGACGCGTACCGCCCATTTCACAACGCCAAAGCACGTCTCGTGTCAACATTCGCTGTGCTTCAGCTAATGACGTGTCGCCATGGAAATGGCAGGACGCCTCTTTCCTCAATAAGTATAAACAGACCGTTTCACAACACACAGCAGCAGATTTTCGATTCCATTCCTCTCTCTGTTACTTTGAGTATTCTGTGACTCGTTTCTGTGCTCTGGTCAGCTACCTTCGTTGCTTGTAGCCCGTGTGGACAGATACCAGTACCACCGCCATCAATTATTTTAGTTTGTGCAACACACAATGGATACAATAATGCCCTACATGTACGAGCTCGAGTATACCAAGGAGGAACTACTGGAAAGGGAAACACGCGAAAACGATGGGGCTTCGGACGGCAGTTGGCAGGACGAATCAACGGATGAAGACACTGGACCTAGTCGCATGGACGGTGTTTCCACCTGGTGCACATGCAATCGGTGCGAGCTAATGCCGACCGAGGAGGAGAACTGCTGCTGCTGTGAAAACTTGGGATGCGTGGCCTACATTTCGAAAGGCGAGCCACGACCGCAATGCATCACCGAGCTGCCAGACTTCAGGGCAGCCTGCCTCACACGGTCCGTGTTGAGGATAATGATGGTGCTTATGCACGAACTTCGCGCAACTGTTCGTCCTCATAATTCGAGTAACGAGTAAGTATACTCTGCTTGTCATGCCACTCCTATTTCATGGTCTTCTACTATATCCAAAATGACATATACATATCATTGAAATGCATGAAAGTCGTTCAATAGTGTGCAGTGTCTAGATAGCATTTGTCCGAGCAGAATGCCATTAGTTACAAGAATTGTCATTGACAACAAACGTTTATTAAACTTATCTTGGTCATTTAAAAACAGTTTGTTTCATTCCTTTTCACAGGTGGTACAGGCTGGTGGCCTATCATTCCTTTACATGGTGGCTTCACGGGAGGCTTGGACACCGCGTTCGAAGAGCGATACCCGCCTGAGTCGTTTGTGCCATAAGAGAAACGTTCCCGAGTGACAGCGGTCAGTACAGGGGATTTTCTCTCGCTGTGCTGCAACCTGAACTATACAATGTGTAAAGTTTTGTATTTTTGTGTCATCAAAACAAGCTACAAAATAAAACACCACATATTTTAACAACGGTTGTTTCCATTTTTTAAATCAATCAAGTGTGTCTCCATTCAAGGATGGACGTAAGACACCTGTGCTCGGAATGGGTGAAGTTCAGGTCGCTGTGAAGCGGGGTGGTCACTATCTAAGCTAACATAATATATTATCAATAATGCATGGACTAAATAACACTTGTTCAAAGTCTTTCAGTCGGTTATGTCGCTATAAAAGTCACACATATATCAATACTATCAATTAACATTGGATTATACATGCCTTAGGTCAAGGGTCTTGACCACTATAATACACTGTTTGAAGTGTGGGTCTGTGCTCAAAAGAATCTCCGATATGTGGCATTTGTTATTGATAGGCACCGATATACTGCAGTAGGGGTCTAATGTTAGTTGGGGATCTGCTAGGTGGCCATCATGGCGTGGTCAGTGGTCTGGCACATGAAGAGAATACCTTGCAGGTACACAGGGTCAGAATGGCAGTAACTTTCCACTGGCGAGTGTGCGTGGGTAAGGACACGTTTGTGGAGATGAACGAGCCATGTGCTTGGTTCAGGCCGGTTCACATGCAGGACCGTGATCTCAGAGAGTGATGTGTTACATTTATTAGCTGTTGCAAATACCTCTGGAGTTTTTCAGTCAGAGTTGGAACGAGGCTGTGGGCCATGTGCTCTGCGTGCTGTACTATCGCAGTGAGGCCTGGTCACCAAAATGGAGTGGAAAGGGGGTACAAAAATGGATGCCCCGTGTCCTGCTCAGTGTTCGCATCTACGCGAATGTCATGCAAAGTTGACATCACAGAAGGGCAAGGGACGGGCGCAAACGGCCAAGGTGCCAAACAGCATGCACACTTCAAAAGGTATCCCACACCCAGGGGCCATCGCTCACATGGCCTCCTCAGACCCCGTGTCTCCAGGCAGACCTCCCCTGAGGCAGGCCGCCCCCCTGCAATCCACAGAAGTGTCTCTCCATTCAGCAGTCTTCCTGTGCCTTATCTGCACGCCCCAGGCCCATCCATCCCACCCCCTCTATCAAAGGCGGTTCGCACCTGGGGATGAGTGCTGGCATGGGGGGCTGTGACGGGTGCAAACGGCCAAGGTGCCAAACAGCATGTACACTTCAAAAGGTATTCCACGCCCAGGTGCTCACCAGACCCCGTGCCTCCAGGCAGGCCTCCCCTGAGGCAGGCCGCCCCCCTGCAATCCACAGAAGTGTCTCTCCATTCAGCAGTCTTCCTGTGCCTTATCTGCACGCCCCAGGCCCATCCATCCCACCCCCTCTATCAAAAGCGGTTCGCACCTGGGGATGAGTGCTGGCATGGGGGGCTGTGACGGGCGCAAACGGCCAAGGTGCCAAACAGCATGTACACTTCAAAGGGTATTCCACGCCCAGGTGCTCACCATACCCCGTGTCTCCAGGCAGGCCTCCCCTGAGGCAGGCCGCCCCCCTGCAATAAACATACCACGACATACACACGTCATTCATTCACAAACACACCCCTGTTTCTAATACTTTATAAACCACTTGATATGTCTCATGAGAACATCTTTGTGCTTTGCAAGTCAACTCCTGAACCTTCTACCTGAGAAGCACTGAGATCTATGCTAATCTGCTCGTCGCCGTGCTATCTGTGACCGCTTCGAGCAAACTCGTCAGTGTGCTACCTGTGGCCATCTACCGTTCTCCTGCAACATACTGCTCGGCCTGCTGAATCCAACTGTTTGTTGGTCAAGGTAAGGCCATGTATCCTTGTCGTATTTCGGTCATTTTTACATTTCAATCTATTTGCTATTACAGTACCCAATAGAGCTATGGTAATTGGTCTCATTGCTATTGACTTGAGTTTCAATTGTTATGCTATCAATAGATCTATTTATTTTCATCTGTGTCAATTGTCATCGAATTGCATCCTTCGGGGGTCCAGTCTATAATGTAAGCATGGTTCCTTTTCGTGCAAGACAAATCAGAAATTTCTGGAACTTATGCAAGTACTAAGCCGCACATGATGAACTGGTATAGTTCCGGCGACCAAAACAAACCTTGCATTGAGCATGGTATGGTTCATTTACTTTTTTATGACATTTTTATTCATCAAGGTTTTATAATAATCTTGATATTTACTTTTCAGAATTTTCAACAGTGCCTGCCTGTTCGATTAGCGGTTGCCCTTCGAAGACCCATGCTAAATCTGAAGGCACTACAATGCATGTATTCCTGAAAACTGTTGATCGAATAAGAGAATGGGTCAGACATTGCGGATATCCACTGGATGAGCTGGAAAGTAGAGTCCAACAAGTCTTTGAGGACAAGAGGGGTGATTGATACCGCATCTGCAGCCGGCACTTTCCCTCGAACATGTACACCACATCTTGGGTAACAAAGAAGAACAAACGGCGATCGACACGAAAATTGCTCGCAAACGCGATTCCCACTCTATTCATCCACAATCCGCCACTGGTGAGTCAAGTGTCCGTTTTTAGCTTTAGGCCTTGCGGTAGTGTGTAGGTAGCCAAATGGATTCATTGATATTTTAGGTGTTGTTTCCAATTTGTAATACTTTTGACATTGATATGAGTGTATAGCTTTTTGAATAATGACATTTATAAATATATTATTTTTAGATTTCATAACCCACAAACGAAATCTATATATGGGCACAGGGAACTGTGCTATATTTCGCATTACTCAAGTATTCTGTCTCCTTACATGGCAATTTTAAATATTGGTATTTCATTATCAAACAATAATTTACCTTTACAATTTCTTGACTATCCCTTGAATCTGAAGCAAGAACATTCTACTTCCGTCACGTGCTCGCAGTTATCAACCACTTCTAGTGCGTATCAGGTAATCATACTTGGCTATTCCGCCACAGACTTGTTTTATGCATGTCAAGTAATAGTTTGTATGTATCGTGTGATTATTTTACCAATTGTTTGGTTAGTGCTTTACAATTGATATACACCTTAGTTGTCGTCCCCTGGTGTTTGTTTTCAGTTATAATTAGTGATATCCATACTAATGCAAGAACTGTCTCTCAGGGAGATGCTGAAGCGTCCACCACATTGACAACAGCCCGAGATGTTCTTTAGCAGCCCGGGGTATGGATACTGACAGCTCAACTGACCGTGATCATCAGGACTGGAACACTTGTCGTTTGATTGTTCTACACCATGTTTCATTTGTGGTTAGCCATTGATATGTACCTGTGCGGTCGACCCCAAGCGTGTGTTGCGTTTTCAATATTGTAATCCTTACTAATGCAAATACTATGTTTCAGGCAATTGTTGAATCGTCAACCCACGCACTTGATGCAGAGCCTGACATTCAAGTAATTCCAGTGAAAGCGGAACCATGCGGATACGAATCGGCGCAACAGCTTTCGGAAGTGCGCACCACATTGACAACAGCCCTAGATATTCGTCAGCAGCATGAGGTATGGATACTGACAGCTCCATCGATGGTGATCAGATAACGTGATTCCATTTGCTATACTTTCTTCCCTATTAACGAAAGTACTGTGTTTCAGGGAGAGGATGGAGCTTCCACTTCAATCACAAGATCCCATTTAGATGATGCAGATGTAAAGAAATCGGAAAAATAAGTCGATTAAATCTGATCATTTTTAAATATTCCTTGATTCTTTTAGACAATGCAACATTTGTGGTTATCTCTTTATATGTACCTGTGCCGTCGACCCCAAATGTGTGTTATGTTTACGATATTGAAAACCATACTAACGCAAGTACTGTGTTTCAGGGAGTTGCTGATGCCTCCTCTTCAATACAATCATTCGTGGCAGTCCATGTAGAGCCAGATGTATGGATACTGACATTTCCATCGAACTAGGTCATCAGAGCTCGAATACTTGTCGTTTGATTGTTCCACACAACGTTTAAATCGTGTTTGGCTATTGAGATGTACATGTGTGTTCGTCCTCACGTGCGTTTTACGCTAACAATATTTTGATACACAGTAATGAAAATACTATGTTTCAGGGAGTTGATGGCGCCTCATTCCATGCTGTCTATGCGGATACAGAAAATATAGTCGTTGCAGCGCAAGAGGAAGGGGAGACATGCGGATACGTATTGGAGCAACAGCGTGCAGATGTTGAAGGTCGAGTCAAAAAAGTTGTAAAGAAAAGAAACCAAAATAAGGTTAGTTACAAACAGTTCATAACTTTAGAAATATTTTTGTGTTGGGGACTATTTTATGTTTTTTTCCAGTCAATTGTACTATACTTTATCTTGTGTTTAAATTGAACATCCCTTTTCCAATCTGTCCTCTAGTTACCCGTGGGTCTACGAACTATACATAAACAGACAGTGAAGCGAATGAGAGATGTTGCTTGCCAGACAATTTACACTATGGAGGAACTATTAATTCAGACGCAGCATGTTGAGACTTGGGATGCTCATGTCCAATGGCCAGAACATGAAATGAATGTGTCCGGAGAATCCAGCAAAGTTTTATTGGACCATTGCTACAGTACGACCGCACCGCCGCAACAACATGATACTGGAAGTATTGAAGATAGCTCTGAAGTAGTCGCAGATCAATTCACACAACCTACACCCGCCAAAAAATTGCCACCAAAAAAGCTGTCGACATTGTTGTGTTCTCCCATCAATGTTGAGGTAGCAGATGTTGAAATGACAGAATGAACCAGCAGCAGCATTCACCGACACATCAGAACTTGATAGCAGCAATATTTCTTTCAAATGTGGCGATATGTCCTCAACATCACAGGCCAAAACAACTTTGACGCAGGATGACAGTCTAATGAAAGAGCGCAAATACATAGTATTCGACAGTTGTTTGATGGATATTATAAGTATGCTGAAATGTGGGTATTCCGTCAGAGGGAAAGTATGTGGGAAGCCATTGATTCATGTTACTCGTAAAAAACAAGGCAGTAACGTCACAATACATGCTGCCTGTAGATTACATCATACGTTCTCATGGTCTGCACAACCGATGCTGGGGAAACTGCCAGCAGGCACTCTACTGTGTGCAGCGGCATCACTTTTTAGTGGCTCCAGTTTTAGAAAGTTAGAGTCTTTCTTTCAGTTTGTGGGACTCCATTTCATTTCAAAAACGCAGTACTACAAATACCAACATGATTATCTGTTTCCGGCCATTAGTGATGCTTGGAAAATTGAACAATTGTCTCTAGCAAGTACATTCGAAGGCAAACGATTCAGGCTAGCTGGCGATGGACAGTGCGACAGCCCTGGATTTTCTGCCAAGTACTTCACCTACCACTTTCAGGACACGGATAGTAAGAAAATTGTGAGTTTGGTGGTCGTACAGGTAACACAATGTACATCCTCAGTGGCAATAGAGAAACTAGGATTTATAAAATCAGTGGAATATCTACAATCGAGGGGAATGCACATCGACCTCATTGCCACGGACAGACACGTTTCAATTGCCAAGACAATGAGAGAGCAGTTCCCTCATATTAAACATCAATTTGACATATGGCATCTTGCTAAATCAATCAATCAATAAGAAAATCTCGGCTGCAGGGAAAAAAAAAGGTTTGGAAAGTATTTCAGAGTGGTCCCAGTCTATCAGCAACCATCTTTGGTGGAGCTCCAAAACTTGTGAAGGGTCAGTGGAAATACTACTTGAAAAATGGCGGTCACTGATACACCACTGTACCAAGGTGCACCGCTGGTCAGAAAACCTACATTTCCACCAATGTGAACATGGCCCTTTGTCCCCAGTGGAGGCACGGAAGAAAAAGTGGTTGAATCCATCTTCACCGACACAAAGCCATTGAGAAGATTGTTTTCGATAAAACTCTATCAAGAGATTTGAGAGGACTGACAGAATTCTGTCACACAGGAGATTTGGAGGTGTTCCACAATATGTGCCTAAAGTACAGGCCAAAGCGCTTGCATTTCAGCATACAGGGCATGAGACATAGGACTCTACTTGCCGTCTTGGCCCATAACGAGAATCTCGGCCGTGAACAATCTAGGACTAAGGGTAATGTAAGGATGCCTCGCTACACTAAGGCCTTTTCAAAAAGAAGTAAGCAATGGGTGATCAAACCAGTCTATGAGGAAATGGAGTTCGACTTTGTCAAAAGCCTTATTGTTGCTGTATTAGAGAAGCACAGCTATGGAATTTTGAAGGTTTGTGTGCAGAGCACTGATCCATTTCTACCCAACATTGCCACTGTGCCATGTCCACCCAAAGGAGAGCTGGTTGTGAAGTACAAATCCTGGTTTAAATAATTGTAATACAAATGTCTTTTTGTAAATAAATGTTATTGTACAGTGTGCATACAAAGTACGCTAACCCTAACCCCTACCTTCACCATCCTGGGTGCCGAACTACCTGCGAGTCATCTTTGAATTCTCTCTCTATTCACCTCATATTGCTGACCTTGTCTATATGTGTATGTATATATTTTTGTTGATGTAACTAATTTTCGCAATCTCTTATAAATGCTGGGCACTGTTAAAGGCATGGTCTAGTAAACATTTTTAATGTCCCTACGGGTCGGCCATGTTTTTTTAAGCATAAGTGGCTCAATTTTAGAAAACTTTCCTATGGACCTTACCCGAGTTTTCGTCCATTAAATGTACGTGAAAACAGGCACCAGGGAGCCGCCATTTTGTGATAATCCTATCACTTGCCGTATCGCCCTGGCTGACCTGCTTTTGCGGCACTAAATCAATTCCCCCGCCCCTGACATTATCAAAACATTCATATTCCCCGCCTCGCTCCGTGACGTTACTGTGCTGCGTAGGCAAACGCGCCCAGTCGTCTTCTACGCGACTTCACATAGAACCCGGAAACCAACACAGACCATCTCACAACACAGCGCGCCACAATTCGGAATATGAAACTGTACTTTAAAATCAAACAGCAACACGGTACATTTGGTAAAGTACATTTATTTGGCATTAAATGTTTAGAGAATATTCAGCAATTGCCATATGAACTCCGAAAGCCATTTATTTTCTTTTATCTGTATCCGCAATGGTACACAGGGTGTTGCTTTTCGTTAAAAGAAGCACTTTGGAAGCACGGTGAACCGCAAGGCTGTTCCATCAACTAGGCACTAGTCCATCGTAAAGGTTGATATGTTGCTTCTAGCCACTAGTACAGCGTAAGGGCATGTGGGCCCTTGGCGATCGTCCCATAAAATTGTCAGTGTGCTCCAGTTGTTCACACGAAGCTGCAGGTGTCTCACGAAGAAACCGTCTGCTGGTGTCTCAAACCGATGGCAGTAGCAGAAGGGGAGCAAATATCTGTTATGAAAACATAAAAATTATAATTAGTCTCGCCAGCCGATCTTCATTAATATTACTCATTTTATTTATTACAGCCGATCAGAAACTATTTGCTTGCAAGGATAGTTCAATGGAGTATGTTCGGCTCTAAAATCAATGCGAAAAGTAACGAAATAAATCGAGGCCAACACACAATGATATACGACAGTCTACATGCGTGAGGAATGATATGATATATGATATGGCATTTGTAACGCGCCTATACTCAAGTGTTTCAAGGCGCGAGGAGGCAGGTGGGGAACAAGGGCAGACAGACAACGATCCTACTAGGCCAGGTGTCTTTCTGATCGCGCATGGGGAAGGGGGGAAAAAGTGCTGTACATGGTTAGTTGAATACAAGATAAATAATAGGGCCAGCTGGTGGCAAGTGCAAGGTAAATGCCGGGAGAAGGGGCTGAAGGATACAGAGACAGTCCCGTAGTGAGGTAGGCAGTGCAGGGAAAAGTCGCTGGGCCAAGGTCCGAGATCGGTGAGACCAGTGGACCTGCATGCCCATGTGCCCACTACAAACACGTTTTCCTTGCTTTTCCTAGCTCTTCATTCATTCATTTATTCATGCATCCTTTCATTAAATCTTCATTCCGGTATAAAAGCGTGTAAAGATTTACTCACATTATATTTGAAATTTCCATTGTGTCTCGTCGTAATGCAGTCTGTAAATTGGACCGTGCTCTTGACAATGATTTTTCGTATACTGAACTAAAATGAAACTCGGTCTAGTTTCTGAATTTTCTGCCTTATCGTCTCTTACGTTATTGCGCACCCCCTTCAAATGTAGTTCTTTCGGCATGCTCCCTGTTTTAAGGTCAAAAAACAATAGACCCTTATACTTCCAGTGCGACTTGTGGGCCTCACCTGGGCACAAGCTGAAATTCAAAGCCGCTGTCCTTCGCATTCTTTATTTGCAACATCACGTAGTAAAGGCATCTGTGAGAACTTGAAGTTTAGAATCCCTCTATGTAGTGCGCCTCAATGTGTAAATGCGAACTGGCTTCTCTCCCAAATGCCACGGCCCGCTTGGCGCGTTCTAAGTCCCCCAATTTTGTCCCCGTTGTCTGCGAGCTTTGCAGCCCAAATGGAGACTTAATTTTTGGCGGAAGGTCAGGGAAAGTATAAAGTACCACAGGAGTTCAGTTAAAAGTGAGATTTATTGTTTGTTTTATTATTTGCAATATGCAAGCCTCCCCTCCGTTAACAGTGCATAACAGTGCGCAGCATTTACATTTACATGAGATGAGACATGAGAAAAATATATACATACACATATATGAGGTGAATACAGAGAATTCAAAGATGACACCCAGCTTGTTCGCCACCCATGATGGTGAAGGTAGGGGTTAGGGTTACAGGTACACTGTACAATAACATTTATTTACAAAAAGACAATCTTATTGCAATTATTTAAACCGGGATTTCTACTTCACAACCAGCTGTGCTTCGGGTGGGCATGGCAGTGTTGCAATGTTCAGTGGCAATGGATCACTGCTCTGCACAGAAACGTCCAAAATTCCATATCTGTGCTTCTCTACCACAGCAACAATAAGGCCTTTCACAAAGTCGAACTGCGTTTCATCATTGACTGGTTTGATCACCCATTGTTTACTTTGTTTTGAAAACACCTTAGTGTAGCGAGGCATCCTTACTTTATCCCTAGTCCTAGATTGTTAATTTCCGACATTGCTGTTATGGGCCAAGACCGCTAGTAGAGTGCGATGTTTCATGCCCCGAAAGCTAAAATGCAAGCGCTTTGGCCTGTACTTTAGGCACATATTGTGGAACACCTCCAAATCTCCTGTGTGACAGAATTCTGTCAGTCCTCTCAAATCTCTTGATAGAGTTTTGTCGAAAACAATCTTCTCAATGGCTTTGTGTCGGTGAAGATGGAATCAACCACTTCTTCCGTGCCTCCTCTGGGGACAAAGGGCCATGTTCACATTGGTGGAAATGTTGATTTTCTGTCCAGCGGTGAACGTTGATACAGTGGTGCATCACTGACCGCTATTTTTCAAGTAGTATTTCCACTGACCCTTCACAAGTTTTTGAGCTCCACCAAAGATGGTTGGTGATAGAATGGGACCACTGCAAAATACTCACAAAACTTTTTTTTCCTGCAGCCGAGATTTTCTTACTGATTGATTTAGCAAGATGCCATACGTCAAATTGATGGTTAATATGTGGGAACTGCTCTCTCATTGTCTTGGCAATTGAAACGTGTCTGTCCGTGGCTATGAGGTCGATGTGCATTCCCCTTGATTGTAGGTATTCCACTGATTTTATAAATCCTAGTTTCTCCATGGCCACTGACGATGTACATTGTGTTACCTGCACGACCACCGAACTCACAATTTTCTTACTATCCATGTCCTGAAAGTGATAGGTGCAGTACTTGGCAGAAAATCCAGGGCTGTCGCACTGTCCATCGCCGGCTAGCCTGAATCGTTTGCCTTCAAATGTACTTGCTAGTGACAATTGTTTAATTTTCCAAGCATCACTAATGGCCGGAAACAGATAATCACGTTGGTATATGTAGTACAGCGATTTAGAAATTAAATGGAGTCCCACAAACTGAAAGAAAGCCTCTAACTTTCTAAAACTGGAGCCACTAAAAAGTGATGCAGCTGCACACAGTAGATTGCCTGCTGGCATTTTCCCCAGCATCGTTTGTGCAGACCATGAGAACCTATGATTTAATCTACAGGCGGCATTTATTTTGACGTTACTGTCTTTAATTTGACGAGTCACATTAATCAATGGCTTCCCACATACTTTCCCTCTAACGGAATGCACACATTTCAGCATACTTATAATTTCCATCAAACAACTGTCGAATACAATGTATTTGCTCTCTTTCATTAGACTGTCATCCTGCGTCAACGTTGTTTCGGCCTGTGACGTTGTGGAGATTTCAACACATTGGAAAGTAATATCGCTGATATCAAGTTCTGATGCGTCTATGGATGCTGCGGCTGGTTCATACTCTGTCATTTCGACATCTATTACTTCAACATTGATGGGAGAACACAACAATGTCGACAGGTTTTTGGGTGGCAAATTTTTGGCGGGTGTAGATTGTGTGAATTGATCTGCAACTACTTCAGAGCTATCTTCAATACATTCAATAACATCTTCTTGTGGTGGTGCGGTCGTACTGTAGCAATGGTCCAATGCAACTTTGCCGTATTCTCCAAACAGTTAATTCATGTTCTGGCAATTGGACATGAGCATCTCGAGCCTGAACACGCCTCGCCTCAATTAATAGTTCCTCCATAGTGTACATGGTCTGGCAAGCAACATCTCTCATTCGCTTCACTGTTTGTATATGTATAGTTCTAACACCCACCGGTAACTAGAGGAGAGATTGGAAAAGGGATGTTCAGTTTAAACACAAGATAAAGTGTAGTCTAATTGACTGGAAAAAAACATAAAATAGTCCCCAGCACAAACATTTTTTTAAAATTATGAACTGTTTGTAACTAACCTTTTTTTTGTTTTTTTTTCTTTGCAACTTTTTTGACTCTACCTTCAACATCTGCACGCTGTAGCTCTGATTCGTTTCCGCATGTCCTCCCTTCCTCTTGCGCTGCAAGGACTATATTTTCTGTATCCGCATAGACAGCACGGAATGAGGCTCCATCGTCTCCCTGAAACATAGTTCTTTCATTACTACACGTGAGGACGAACACACAGGTACATCTCAATAGCCAAACACGATGTAAACATTGTGTGCAACAATCAAACGACAAGTATTCGACCAGTGATGATATATTTCGATGGAGCTGTCAGTATCCATACCTCTGGCTCTGCATGGACTGCCATGAATGTTTGTATTGGAGAGGAGGCAACAGCATCTCCCTGAAACACAGTACTTGCATTAGTATGGTTTTCAATATTGGAAACATAACACACACTTGTGGTCGAACGCACAGGTACATATAAAGAGATAACCACAAATGATGCATTGTCTAAAAGAATCAAGGAAAATCTAAATATGATCACATTTCATCAACTTATTTCTCCGATTTATTTACATCTGCATCATCTAAATTGGATGTTGTGATTGTAGTGGAAGCTTTGTCGTCTCCCTGAAACACAGCACTTGCGTTAATAGGGAAGAAAGTATAGCAAATGGAAGCACGTTATATGATCACGCATGATGCAGTTGTCAGTATCCATACCTCGTGCTGCTGAAGAATATCTATGGATGTTGCAAATGTAGTGCGCACTTCCGAAAGCTGTTGCGCCGATTCGTATACGCATGGTCCCGCTTCCACTTCCCCAGGAATTACTTGAATGTCAGGCTCTGCATCAAGTGCAGGGGTTGACGCTCCATCAACTGCCTGAAACATAGTACTTGCATTAATGAGGATTACAATAGTGAAAACATAACACACACCTGGGGTCGACAGCACAGGTACATATCAACGGCTAACCACGAATGAAACATTGTGTAGAACAATCAAACGACAAGAATTCCAGCTCTGATGACGCTCGATGGAGCGGTCAGTATCCATACCTCCTGCTGGTGAAGAACATCTAGAAATGTTGTAGATGTGGCGGACGCTTCAGCATCTCCCTGAAAGACAGTACTTGCATTAGTATGGATAACACTAATTATAACTGAAAACAAACACCAGTGGACGACAACTAAGGTGTATATCAATTGGAAAGCACTAACCAAACATTCGGTAAAATAATTACACGATAGAATAAAACTATTACTTGACATGCATAAAACAAGTCTGTAGCGGATTAGCCTATTAAGATTACCTGATACGCGCTAGAAGTGGTTGATAACTGCGACCACGTCAAGGATGTAGAATGCTCTTGCTTCAGATTCAAGGGATAGTCAAGAAGTTGTAAAGGTAAATTAATGATTGATAATGAAATGCCAATATTAAAAATAGCCATGTAAGGCGACAGTATACTTGAAAAATGCTCAATACAGCACAGTTTCCTGTTCCCATATATATACATTGCATTTGTGGGTTATGAAATCGAAAAAGAATATATTGATAAATGTCATTATTCAAAAAACTATACACTCATATCAATATCGAAATTATTACAAGGGATAGAACACCTACAATATCAATTAATCCATTCGGCTACCTACACACTACCGCAAGGCCTAAAGCTAAATCCGGACACTTGACTCACCGGTGGCGGAATGTGGACGAATAGAGTGGGAATAGCGTTTGAGCAATTTCCGTGTTGTTCGCCGTTTATTCTTCTTTGTTACCCAAGATGTTGTGTACATGTCCAAGGAAAAGTGCCAGCTGCAGATGCGGTATCGATCGCCCCTCTTGTCCTGCAAGACTTGTTGGACTCTACTTTCCAGCTCATCCAGTGGATATCCGCAATGTCTGACCCATTCTCTTATTCGATCAACAGTTTTCGGGAATACATGCATTGTAGTGCCTTCAAATTTTGCATGGGTCTTCGAAGGGCAACCGCTAATCGAACAGGCAGGCATTTTTGATAAATCTGAAAAGTAAATATCGACATTATTATACAATCTTCAAGAATAAAGATTTGATACAAAAGTAAATGAATCATACAATGATCAATGCAAGGTTTGTTTTAGTTGCAGGAACTATAGCAGTTCATTATGTGCGGCTTAGTATTTGCATAAGTTGCACAAATGTATAAATGATGTGACTAAAATCTGAAGATGTGACTCGTCCCTTGGATGTTCTGTCTTGCACGAGAAGGCAAAATGCTTACATTATAGACTGGACCCCCCGAAGGATGCAATTCGATGACAATAGACACAGATGAAAATAAATAGATCTATTGATAGCATAGCAATGGAAACTCAAGTCAATAGCAATGAGACCATTGAACATAGCACTATTGTGTACTCTACTCGAAAATAGATAGAAATTTAAAAATCTGCGAAATATGACTAGGATACATGGCCTTACCTTGACCAACAAACAGTTGGATTCAGCAAGCAGAGCAGTATGTTGCAGGAGAATACGTGGGTGGCCACAGGTAGCACACTGATGGATTTGCTCTAAGCGGTCACAGAAGTTCACGGATAGCACGACGACGAGCAGATTAGCGTAGATCTCAGTGGTTGCCAGGTAGCACGTTCAGGAGTTGACTTGCAAAGCACAAAGATGTTCTCATGAGACATATCAAGTGGTTTATATAAAGTATTAGAAACAGGGGTGTATTTGTGAATGAATGACGTATATGTCGTGATGTTAGGGGGGCAGCCTGCTTGAAGGGGAGGCCTGGCTGGAGACACGGGGTCTGAGGAGGCCATGTGAGCAATGGCCCCTTGGCATGGGATACCTTTTGAAGTGTACATGCTGTTTGGCACCTTGGCCTTTCGTGCCCCTGACAGCGCGCATCCCCGGGTGCAAACTGCCTTTGATAGAGGGGGTGGGATGGATGGGCCTGGGACGTGCAGATAAGGCATAGGAAGACTGCTGAATGGAGACACTTATGTGGATTGCAGGGGGGGCGTCCTGCTTCAAGGGGAGGCCTGGCTGGAGACACGGGGTCTGAGGAGGCCATGTGACCAATGGCCCCTTGGCGTGGGATACCTTTTGAAGTGTACATGCAGTTTGGCACCTTGGCCTTTCGCGCCCCTGACAGCCCACCATGCCAGCGCTCATCCACTGGCGCGAACCGCCTTGGATAGTATATCGTTGCTTATCAATAACAAATGCCACATACCGGAGATTCTTGTGAGCACAGACCCACACTTCAACCGGTGTATTATAGTGGTCAAGACCCTAAGGCCTGTATAATCCAATGGTAATTGTTAGTATAGATATATGTGTGACTTTTATAGAGACATAACCTACTGAAAGACTTTGAACAAGTGTTATTTAGTGCATGCATTATTGAGAATATGTTATGTTAGCTTAGATAGATAGTGACCACCCTGCTTCACAGCGACCAGACCTTCACCCATTCGGAGCACAGATGTCCGACGTCCATCCTTGCATGGAGACACACTTGATTCATTTAAAAAATCGAAACAACCGTCGTTAAAGTATATGTGGTGTTTTATTTTGTATCTTATTTTCATGACACAAAAATACAAGACTTTAAAGATTATACAGGTCAGGTTGCAGCACAGCGAGAGAAAATCCCCTGTACTGACCGCTGTCACTCGGGAATGTTTCTCTAATGGCACGAACGGCACAGGCAGGTATCACTCTTCGAACGCGGTGTCCAATCCTCCCGTGGAGCCACCATGTAAAGGAACGATAGGCCACCAGCCTGTACCACCTGTGAAAAGGAATGAAACAAACTGTTTTTAAATGACCAAGATAAGATTAATAAACGTTTGTTGTCAATGACAATTCTTGTAACTAATGGCATCCTGCACGGACAAATGCTATCTAGACAATGCACACTATTGAACGACTTACATGCGTTACAATGATATGTAGATGTAATTTTGGATATAGTAGAAGAACATGAAATAGGAGTGGCATGACAAGCAGAGTATACTTACTCGTTATTCGGATTACGAGGACGAACAGTTGCGCGAAGTTCGTGCATAAGCACCATAATTATTCTCAACAGGGCCCGTGTGAGGCAGGCTGCCCTGAAGTCTGGCAGCTCGGTGATGCATTGCGGTCGTGGCTCGCCTTCCGAAATGTAGGCCAGGCATCCCGAGTTTTCTCGGCAGCAGCAGTTCTCCTCGGTTGGCATTAGCTCGCACCGATTGCATGTGCACCAGCTGGAGACGCCGTCCATGCGACTAGGCCCAAGCTCTTCATCTGTTGATTCGTCCTGCCAACTGCCGTCCGAATCCCCATCGTTTTCGCGTGCTTCCCTTTTCAGTAGTTCCTCCTCGGTATACTCGGGCTCGTACATGTAGGGCATTATTGTAGCCATTGTGTGGTAAACAAAGTAAAATAATTTACCAAGATGGTACAGGTGTTCACACGGGCTACAAGCGGCGAAGGCAGCTGACCAGAGCACAGAAACGAGTCACAGAATACTCTAAGTAACACAGAGAGAGGAATGGAATCGAAAATCTGCTGCTGTGTGTTGTGAAACGGTCTGTTTATACTTATTGAGGAAAGAGGCGTCCTGCCATTTCCATGGCGACACGTCATTAGCTGAAGCGCAGCGAATGTTGACACAAGACGTGCTTTGGCGTTGGGAAATGGGCGGTACGAGTCTGCTGATGACAGGCTCAGGGGCGGGGGAATTGATTTAGTGCCTCAGAAGCAGGTCAGCCAGGGCGATGCGGCAAGTGATAGGATTATCACATAATGGCGGCTCCCTGGTGCCTTTTTTCGCGTGCGTTTAATGGACGAAAACTCGGGTAAGGTCCATAGGAAAGTTTTCTAAAATCGAGCCACTTAGGCTTAAAAAAACATGGCCGACCCGTAGGGACAATAACATTTTTTACTAGACCATGCCTTTAACAGAGGGGAGGCTTGCGTATTGCAAATAATAAAACAAACAATAAATCTCACTTTCAACTCCTCGGGTACTTTATACTTTCCCTGACCTTCCCCAAAAAATTAAAACTCTCAATAGTTATGGTTCTTTGGGGCTTCAAAGCTCACAGACAACGAGGACAAAATTGGGGCCTTAGAACGCGCCAAGCGAGCCGTTGCAGATGGGAGAGAAGCCAGTTTGCATTTGCACATTGAGGCGCACTACATAGATGGATTCGAAACTTCAAGTTCTCACAGATGGCTTTACTACGGGATGTTGCAAAGAAAGAATGTATGCTCATTTCCAGTGAAGGTCAGCAGCTTCGATTTTCAGCTCGCGCCCTGAAGAGGCCCACAACTCGCACTGGCAGTATAAGGTTCTATTGATTTTTGACCTTGAGAGACAGGGACCATGCAGAAAGAGCTTAATTTGAAGAGGGGGTTGGGGGGTGCAATAATGCTTGAGACGATAAGGCAGAAAATTCTTAAACTAGACCGAGTTTCATGTTAGTTCAGTATACGAAAAATCGTCAAGAGCACAGTGGGATTTACAGACTGCATTACGCAGAGACATAATGGAAATTGCAAATATAATGTAAGTAACTCTTTAGACGCTTTTATACCAGAATGAAGAATTAATGAATGGATGCATGAATAAATGAATGAATGAAGAGCATTGAAAAGGTTTGTGGGATCGTCCTTGTAGCGGGCACATGGGCCTGCAGGTCCACATTCCACACGCATGTAGACAAAAAGTTGTTTCTCATTGTGTACTAACCTCGATTTTTTCGTTAGTTTTCGCATTGATTTTAGAGCCGAACATACTCCATTGCACTATCCTTGAAAGCAAATAGTTTCAGCGCGACCGTAATAAATAAAATGAATAATATTAATAAAGATCGGCTGGCAAGACTAATTATAAATTTTATGTTTTCAATATAGGTACATCCTTCCCTTTTGCCCCTGCCACCAGTTTCAGACACAGGCAGATGGTTTCTTCAGCCGCTAGCTGCAGCTTAATGCAAACAACTGCACCATTCTGATGATCTTATGGGACGATCGCCAAGGGCCCATATGCCCTTACGCGGTACTAGCGGCTAGAAGCAACATATCAACCTTTACGCTGGCCTAGTGCCTACTTGATGGAACAGCCTTGCGGTGCAACGTGCGACAAAAGTGCTTCTTTGAACAAAAACCAACACCCTGTGTACCATAAAGGAACAGCGCGTGACTCACGATAACATTTTACGGATTTGCGGATAGAGATAAAAGAAAATAAATTACTTTTCGAGTTCATATGGCAATTGCAGAATATTCTATAAATATTTAATGTCAAATAAATGTACTTTACCAAATTTACCGTGTTGCTGTTTGATTTTAAAGTACAGTTTCATATTCCGAATTGTGGCGCGCTGTGTTGTGAGCTGATCTGTGTTGGTTTCCGAGTTCTGTGTGAAGTCACGTAGAAGACGACTGGGCGCGTTTGCCTACGCAGCACAGTAACGTCACAGAGAGAGGGGGGAGTATGAATGTTTTGATAATGTCAGGCTCAGGGGCGGGGGATATGATTTAGTGCCGCAAAAGCAGGTAAGACAGGGCGATGGGGGAAATGATCCGATTATCACAAAATGGCAGCTCACTGGTGCCTATTTTCGCGTGCATTTAATGGACGAAAACTCGGGTAAGGTCCATAGGAAATTTTTCTAAAATCGAGCGACTTAGGCTTAAAAACACATGGCCGACCCGTAGGGGCAATAAAAAATTTTGACCGAACCATTCATTTAAAAACCTAAAAATCCTAAAAACAGAATACACCCTCAAGAGGTTAAAAACCAATATGAAAAAGTGGCTTCACGAACAGAAAATATAGCTAAAATATGCCTGCACACATTAACCAAATAAACTTCCCTCCCCACCAAGAACTCCTACCACACTTATAACTCTACCACACTTATAACGTATGACTCTAATTTCCGCCCCAGGCCACATTCAGATATTACCAGACAACCCAGACTATGCCTACCTTGTCTGTGCAAAAGGTTACCAAACTTGTACCTACATCCACTTGTTTTCTGTTTGTTATAATATGAATGGCGTTCAAGCACAAGCATTTCTGTTACTCAAGGTGCCTTAACAAAAGCCTCACCCAGACTATGTAACCCAACTGCCATGTCAGCTCAAATATCAGATATTGACTGTATTAAACAGTTGACTTGAATGTGTAACCTCATCCCATGCTTCCTACTCTTTGTACATATGTCACACACGCACTTTGTAGTGCCCCCCTGCAAGGTAATGCATTACAAAACTCAAATATTAATTTGCTCTCTTAAGATTGTGAGTACTCCATTGGTAACATTACCCTATCAGCGGAGAGCAGCTTTGCAATATGATTTACTTGGCTTGCAAGGAATAATGGATATGGGCTATGCCCGGCATTATTCATGTATGTTATTAGGGCAATGGATATTCAGATAATTAGAATGATTTTGACACAATCTGCATCCTTTCTAGGTTTTCAGAGTTCCATTAGGCATAGACCTTAACATATTATATGGTAATGTTCTGCTATACAATAACACTGAGCACTTGTATAATCCTACCCAACAATTTAAAAGTGGGGCATTTTGCAAGCAATCTTGTATTCACTTCATAGTATTGTGCACATGCAGATTCATGACATTTTCTTAAACTGCCCATAATATCACAGTGAGGCTTTAAATATGTTTTGCTTGCAAAGTATTGTGTGTATGCTAATATTCCTGTTATTGTTTTACTACTACAATCCCTCACTTTTTACAGAGCCCAGTCAGATAGTATTGGAGGCTAGCACAGGTGCCGAGGAGGGGTACGGGTGGAAGGGCACAGGAGACGACTCCTCAGGGTGAACAAATCGGCAATTTTTAAAAACCAAATCAGATATTTTGATAGTACAGTACAGTGAAGAAAATGTATTTGTTTGCTTAAGGATAGGAAACTCTAGTAACAGTCTAGGAAACTGCACCTTCTGTTTCTATTCCCTGCTGCTGAGGGCTTTTCAATATAATCATGCGTTTTATTGCCTCTAGTATCCCCATGCATCTTCTTCAAAAATCTATCAGTGAATTTCAGATGAGGGGTCTCTAGTTAAAGAAGAAGACACTCAATCTGGTGTACCTCTGACCATTGCTGCGATTGACTTAAAAGGCAAATAGATGTGATATTCTTCAACAGGGATCCTGAAGAAACCTCAGTAAGGATCTTGTTGAAACGTATCTAGGCTGTGGTGAGAAAGAGTGGGCAAAACTATAAACTGCATTACGTGCCCCATCATTTCACCTCCTATGTCACGCTTACAAGCAGGGCTCTGATAAGATTTGCTCCCTACTTGGAATCAAATTATTTTTCTGGGAGTACACAATTATTCGCTTTGACAGTAGTGCTATTTCATGCTTATCAAAATATGTTCTTTTCCCTAAAAGTTCCTCTTGACATCAGCCGGTAATATTAGAGCTCCTACCTATGCCACTGCTCTGCTGGTCATTGAATCGACAAAAATATCAGTGGCCCTTGTGGGTAGAAGCAGGGGAAAAGCTTCTTCCTATATGTTCATGATTTCACGATTTGTTGGACACATTTTCCTACTTTTAGAGAGTACAAATTGATGGTTGAATGCCATTTGCCAATAAGGCGTATTTGTAGTAAATGTTGTTCGAACTCCCAGGACAAAGTAATGTGGACAGTAAGCAGAGACCAAGGTATTCTGACCATCATATTCTGTGGTGCAGTTATTCTGAAGCAATTATTGTCCTCAAACAAATAGAGGCATGTTCTCCTGGCCCTTGCAGTACTTCATTAAAGTGGCATAGGAACTCCTATTGGCAGGTTTTCCTTCACATTCTTTTTAGTTTCCATGATTTAATTTCCCAAAATGGTATTGCATCTACATTTTCGGACAAGCACATCACTGATCAGCGATATTTTTGTTTTGTGTAATGAACATGAATGTTTTATTTCAATGGCATTAAAAACATTCTGCATGGTCTGAGCGGTGTCAACAAACTAATAGCCACATCTAAACCTTGTGTTTATCCTGAGCATACAAAGCTTTTTTTGTGCATACACATTTTTTCTCTGCACTGGGGTACTTTTGGTAGGTACTATGGCATATCCTGAAGTCTTGGACAGGTTGAGGAGCTCTTCTAATAATCACACATTATTTTTAACCTATATATGTTTGGAATAATAGTTTTAAAATGCACATTTTACACTGATTTATAAAGAATTGCAGTGGTTGAGAAGGGGAAATACGCTTCCAAACTCTTCGGAGATGGTACCTCACCAAGTACGCATGCTCACTAAGTGGCATGCCTTGTTATTCAGTTTCGCACAAGGAAAATGTATTTATTTAATTAAACATTTGTATAGCGCAGAGACCACTGACCCCAAGGTTTAAGGGCGCTGACAAACATGTAGCATATACGGGTTAACAATCCGGCTAGAAAGAAGTGCGAGAGTGGACAAATGTTTAAAAAGCCAGCAGATGTTTACTTAAACAGGTGTGTCTTCAGTACTTTTCTGAAAAAACGATTGGAGTTTTCCACCCTCAATTTCAAGGGACGATTATTCCAAGCCACGGGAGCTGCAGAAAAAAAGGCACAAGCCTTAGTTTGCGATAATCTACACTCCAGGACAATAAGCTGAGATTGATTACTGGATCTGAGATTATGTTTGCTCACCTATGGCCTTAGTTCCTCATTGAGATAGGTAGGGCCAGAATGTTTCAAACAATTGAAAGAAATAGATAGCAGCCGAAAGAGAATTTGTTCTTTAATAGGGAGCCAATGAAGTTCCCTTCTAGCCTCAGAGATATGGTCTGAACTTTTCTTGTCCAGAACAACCCTAACCGCGTTGTTCTGCACCACCTGCAGTCTATTCAGTTCGCAGTTGGGAGACCGGTCAGCAAGCTACTACAATAGTCTTCGTGTAGCTTATCAATGCTCTTGCTAGCGTTTCCCTACTCGTTTGTGAAAGGAAAGGGTGGGCATGAAAGTGTAGTTTAATATAATAGGAGGACGAAGCCACCAAGCTACCAACCTGTGCTTTCATGTTAAGGTTGCTGTCAAGATAGATACCCAGAGTCTTGACTTTTTTTCTTAACCACTAGAACACATTCATTGATTACCAATTTGGAGTATTGGTCTTCAAGTTTACGAATCTTGGGATCAGTACCCACAAGCATAAGCTCTGTCTTGCTTGTATTAAGAGCCAATCCATTGGAGAACATCCAGCTTTGGATGAGCAGGTAAATCCTGTTGACATTAATCCAAAAAGACACCAGTGTGTTACGCTCACCTGATCTCTGCGGGGAAGTTGGGGCACGGTTGGAGCCCTCCCTGAACTTGGCTCCCTTCGATCCGGGTTTACCCCCAGCTGCTGTAGTGTGGACTGCTCTGGTCACTGGCAATGCCCTTGGGAGAAGGTAAGAGGCAGTGAAAATGCTGCGGCTGAATTGCGATCCCCCTCGAACCTCTCGTGCCAGAATGAGAGGAGCATGCGTTTTCCCATAAACTCTCACCTGTTTTGTAAAGATGAGCTCTCCGTCCGGCTTCTCTTCAGCAGGGGCGCTGTAGATACATCTAGTTGTTTCACCGGTCTGCATATTCGATGGCCCAGACCGGCTGCGACCAATCCACTTTGGAGGTAAGTGTTCGTAACAATGATTATTGTCTGTATGCTTTTGCAATGTTTTTCCCAATGATTATTGTCCGTAATTCTTATAATGTCTTTCCTTTTCCCAATAGGTGTGAAGATGGCCACGCTGCGTTGCAGTGTTGGAAGTGAGTCCACACAGTGCCAGAAGGGGAATGGAGTGGCCCAACTAGAAGATGAGTAGGGTTTCAAGGTGGTACGCAAGGCTTAGGTATTGCGCGGCCAAGCGTTAAATGTGTATGCAGTTTCTAACTTTGTGGGTTCCTTTTCTCTTGCAGGGATAGCCTGGCGTCGGATGATGGAGAGCGGTGATCCGAGAAGCGGTCAGCGGCTGATAGATGGAAGATCTGTGAGGATGCTGTACGAGAAGAAGACTCCCACGTAGGTGCGCTCGGACAGGTGAGGATGAGACGAGCTGCAGGCGATGGATTTGCAGAGACAGGTAAGATGCGCGCTGTAGATGCTGAGTTGAAGATAGCTGCGCTTCGAGTGATGGTGTGGCTGATTCAGGTAAAATGCACGGCGCAGAGGTAGAGTATGGAAATGTGTTGTAGATACTGTCAGTAACCCAGATGGAGGATCAACAAGACTTTCTCCCACCTGCTCAAGTGGTCCAGTTACTAATGCATTAACCATGTGTTCAATAGTTTTTGAGCCAAGGCAAGAGATTGAAAACATAAGTTCCTTTGTCAGATCTAAACAGAGCTCAGACGCAGAGATAACAAACTCTGTGCTATAAAGCGCAGAGTTCTGCACAGAGTAAAAGTCTGATTGTATGATCAGTTCTGCCGCCCGGTGAAGGCTCGCCAAGATGGAAAATCTTTTCAGGGCAGTTTCTAGAAAACCGTTTTGAGATGAGATTAGGTTCACCAACTGCGCCAATACCCGGAGATCTATTTGCCACCTCCTCAGGCACCACCAATAATTAAATTCACGATTGCGTCCTTGCTCTTAAGGCCAGAAACTGAGACAGCTGATAGGATTGAAACATCAGCAGTGGGGCCAATTCTGCCTTTCCTACCCAAATTAAGTCTTTTAGAGGCTCTAGCAAGAACCACCCCCACCCCCAGTGGTACGTTGCTTCTGCGTGTTGGCGGGGGTTTGCAATAGCCAAGTTGAAGAAGAGAGGAATAACGTTTGTGAGGCAAGTGGCCCCATAGTCACCACACAGCGTCTAAGACTTTTAGAACCAAGCAAGCTTTCAGCAGTAGATCAATACTAGCAGGCCGATTCATGGAATAATTAGCGCGGCGCAAGTGGGCAAAAACGTGCGAATCGCAGTGGAATAGCGAAAATCGCAGTGCAATTGCGAAAATCGCACGAAAAGCAGCGCACGTCAATTCATGGAAGGCCGTGCGCGAGAAAACCAGCGCATGTGCGATAAAAAAGTGCGCGGCGCACGTTGGCGCACAGGCCATCTAACAGCGTGCGCCAGGTCACAGCGAAAATCGCACAGGCCACAGCGAAATTCGCACATAGCGCGGCACACGCAACAAAAGTAGGCGGAACACGGGCGTAACACTCGGAATGGGGAACAACTTGCCAAAACGTGGGCGTCACGGGGGAAGTACAGGGCACAAGTGTGCGGAACGCCCACACGCTCGCCTACAACACGTATTCATGGAATAGAATAGGGGAAAAAAGCGCACGCTCAAACCAGCGCACAGGCACAAACACGACCGCCACAAGAAAGCAGGCGGTAGCGTCTCTGCGGCTGTAAGAAATGTGCGCCAAAAGGTGCGCCAACAAATAGCACCTATATACTGCCATGATGAATGTCCCATACTGTGGCCCTCCAGGAAAAATGACGTGCAAAGGGGTACCCACAAACACGGACACCCGCTGACAAAAAATACGTGTGCGTGTATACCGGGGTGCGCGGGAAGTCTAACACGCGATTTCAGCAGGGTACGTGCATCACAGGGGTTCGCGTGAAGTTATTCACGCGATCGGGCCTGGGGGAGCGGGCTACGTGTATTTCAGGGGTTTGCGTGAAGTTTCTCACGCGATCGGGCCTGGGGGAGCGTGCTACGTGTATTTCAGGGGTTCGCGTGAAGTTTCACACACGATCGGGTCTGGGGGAGCGGGCTACGTGTATTACAGGGGTTCGCGTGAAGTCCCTCACGCGATCGGGCCTGGGGGAGCGTGCTACGTGTATTTCAGGGGTTCGCGTGAAGTTTCACACGCGATCGGGCCTGGGGGAGCGGGCTACGTGTATTACAGGGGTTCGCGTGAAGTTCCTCACGCGATCGGGCCTGGGGTAGCGGGCTACGTGTATTACAGGGGGTCGCGTGAAGTTCCTCACGCGATCGGGCCTGGGGGAGCGGGCTACGTGTATTCCAGGGGTTCGCTTGAAGTTCCTCACGCGATCGGGCCTGGGGGAGCGGGCTACGTGTATTCCAGGGGTGCGCGGGAAGTTCCTCACGCGATCGGGCCTGGGGGAGCGGGCTACGTGTATTCCAGGGGTGCGCGGGAAGTTCCACACGCGAATAGCCTGGGCGCGTGTATTTGAGGGGTGCGCGGGAAGTTCCACACGCGAATAGCCTGGGCGCGTGTATTTCAGGGGTGCGCGGGAAGTTCCACACGCGAATAGCCTGGGCGCATGTATTTCAGGGGTGCGCGGGAAGTTCCACACGCGAATAGCCTGGGGGCGCGTGTATTTCAGGGGTGCGCGGGGAGTTCCACACGCGAATAGCCTGGGTGCGTGTATTTCAGGGGTGCGCGGGAAGTTCCACACGCGAATAGCCTGGGCGCGTGTATTACAGGGGTGCGCGGGAAGTTCCACACGCGAATAGCCTGGGCGCGTGTATTTCAGGGGTGCGCGGGAAGTTCCACACGCGAATAGCCTGGGCGCGTGTATTTCAGGGGTGCGCGGGAAGTTCCACACGCGAATAGCCTGGGTGCGCGTGTATTTCAGGGGTGCGCGGGGAGTTCCACACGCGAATAGCCTGGGTGCGTGTATTTCAGGGGTGCGCGGGAAGTTCCACACGCGAATAGCCTGGGCGCGTGTATTTCAGGGGTGCGCGGGGAGTTCCACACGCGAATAGCCTGGGTGCGCGTGTATTTCAGGGGTGCGCGGGGAGTTCCACACGCGAATAGACTGGGTGCGTGTATTTCAGGGGTGCGCGGGAAGTTCCACACGGGAATAGCCTGGGCGCGTGTATTTCAGGGGTGCGCGGGAAGTTCCACACGCGAATAGCCTGGGCGCGTGTATTTCAGGGGTGCACGGGAAGTTCCACATGTGATTTGACAGTGTGGGTCCTCCCAGGTGTACCCTGTACACCCTCCACGGCCCCTGCAGGCAGCCCACACCACAGGGGACTACCCTGCATCCCTGGTCATGTCCCGCAGGCAGCCCACCCAACATGGGCATGCCCCCCAGCAAAGGCACATGTCTCCTTGAACTAATGAACACCAACTCATATCCCCTTGCACCCCCACCCCCCAGCACTGTGGGGCACCTGCCAGCAGGCCCCCACCCATGACCAACTCATGTCTCCCACCACCCCCACACCCCAGCCACCAGGGGCACCCTCCACCAGGCGCCCACTCATGTCTCCCACCACCCCCACACCCCAGCAGTGCAGGGGCACCCTCCACCAGGCCCCCACTCATGTCACCCACCACCCCCACCACCCAGCCACCAGGGGCACCCTCCACCAGGCCCCCACTCATGTCTCCCACCACCCCCACATCCCAGCAGTGCAGGGTCACCCTCCACCAGGCCCCCACTCATGTCTCCCACCACCCCCACACCCCAGCAGTGCAGGGGCAGCCTCCACCAGGCCCCCACTCATGTCACCCACCACCCCCACCCCCCAGGGGCACCCTCCACCAGGCCCCCACTCATGTCTCCCACCACCCCCACACCCCAGCCACCAGGGGCACCCTCCACCAGGCCCCCACTCATGTCTCCCACCACCCCCACACCCCAGCAGTGCAGGGGCACCGTCCACCAGGCCCCCACTCATGTCTCCCACCACCCCCACACCCCAGCAGTGCAGGGGCAGCCTCCACCAGGCCCCCACTCATGTCACCCACCACCCTCACCCCCCAGCACTGTGGGGCACCTGCCAGCAGGCCCCCACCCATGTCCAACTCATGTCTCCCACCACCCCCACACCCCAGCCACCAGGGGCACCCTCCACCAGGCCCCCACTCATGTCTCCCACCACCCCCACCCCCCAGCCACCAGGGACACCCTCCACCAGGCCCCCACTCATGTCTCCCACCACCCCCACACCCCAGCCACCAGGGGCACCCTCCAGCAGGCCCCCACTCATGTCTCCCACCACCCCCACACCCCAGCAGTGCAGGGGCACCCTCCACCAGGCCCCCACTCATGTCAACAACCACCCCCGCCCCCCAGCCACCAGAGGCACCCTCCACCAGGCCCCCACTCATGTCTCCCACCACCCCCACACCCCAGCAGTGCAGGGTCACCCTCCACCAGGCCCCCACTCATGTCTCCCACCACCCCCACACCCCAGCAGTGCAGGGGCAGCCTCCACCAGGCCCCCACTCATGTCACCCACCACCCCCACCCCCCAGCCACCAGGGGCACCCTCCACCAGGCCCCCACTCATGTCTCCCACCACCCCCACCCCCCAGCCACCAGGGGCACCCTCCACCAGGCCCCCACTCATGTCTCCCACCACCCCCACACCCCAGCAGTGCAGGGGCACCGTACACCAGGCCCCCACTCATGTCTCCCACCACCCTCACACCCCAGCAGTGCAGGGGCACCGTACACCAGGCCCCCACTCATGTCTCCCACCACCCCCACACCCCAGCAGTGCAGGGTCACCCTCCACCAGCCCCCCACTCATGTCTCCCACCACCCCCACACCCCAGCAGTGCAGGGTCACCCTCCACCAGGCCCCCACTCATGTCTCCCACCACCCCCACACCCCAGCAGTGCAGGGGCAGCCTCCACCAGGCCCCCACTCATGTCACCCACCACCCCCACCCCCCAGCACTGTGGGGCACCTGCCAGCAGGCCCCCACCCATGTCCAACTCATGTCTCCCACCACCCCCACGCCCCAGCAGTGCAGGGGCAGCCTCCACCAGGCCCCCACTCATGTCACCCACCACCCCCACCCCCCAGCACTGTGGGGCACCTGCCAGCAGGCCCCCACCCATGTCCAACTCATGTCTCCCACCACCCCCACACCCCAGCCACCAGGGGCACCCTCCACCAGGCCCCCACTCATGTCTACCACCACCCCCACCCCCCAGCCACCAGGGGCACCCTCCACCAGGCCCCCACTCATGTCTCCCACCACCCCCACACCCCAGCCACCAGGGGCACCCTCCACCAGGCCCCCACTCATGTCTCCCACCACCCCCACACCCCAGCAGTGCAGGGGCAGCCTCCACCAGGCCCCCACTCATGTCACCCACCACCCCCACCCCCCAGCACTGTGGGGCACCTGCCAGCAGGCCCCCACCCATGTCCAACTCATGTCTCCCACCACCCCCACACCCCAGCAGTGCAGGGGCAGCCTCCACCAGGCCCCCACTCATGTCACCCACCACCCCCAGCACTGTGGGGCACCTGCCAGCAGGCCCCCACCCATGTCCAACTCATGTCTCCCACCACCCCCACACCCCAGCCACCAGGGGCACCCTCCACCAGGCCCCCACTCATGTCTCCCACCACCCCCACACCCCAGCAATGCAGGGGCAGCCTCCACCAGGCCCCCACTCATGTCACCCACCACCCCCACACCCCAGCAGTGCAGGGTCACCCTCCACCAGGCCCCCACCCATGTCGCCCTGCCCCCAGGTCCTGACGATACACAATCATGGCAGTAATGGGCAGCATACCCAGCACAAACACCCAGGCAAGGATTGCATCCACCCACATAGTGAATGCAATTACATGACACAACCCCAATGGCAAGTATGTAAATGAACACATGTCCGTCACACACACATACACAATGGCTGCAAGTGAATGTCAAAACCCATATCATGACATGTATGAAACCAAAGACAAAATAAGACAAGTGGAAGTAAAAATAAAAAATGTATTAAAGATTAAAAATGAGTAAATGTAACGCTCACCTGATTCTCGCAGAGGCGCCGGTCTTGACTGGGCGACTACCGTATCTTCAAAGGTGATGTGTAGCACCCGGTTGGCTCTTTGGGCTGGACCTCTGTGCACTGTATGCCTGACGTGTAGAGTAAGATGCCTTAGGTAAGTGAATGCCGAGCTCTCCATCTGCCTCGGGGCAGGGTGCTGTAGCCAGTTTCTTCACTGGATAGGTAGCGCAGGCCTCTTGACTTCAGAGGACTGCTGTCCGTCGTTTACTGCACGAACGGTAAGTTTCGAGTCATTCAAATGTCTTTTTAAAGTCTTTAGTAATGATGTCTCTTGTTTTGCAGGGTTCCGGCGATGGCGGATGACGGGCTGAAGTGAAGATGGAGCCCGTGTGATGAATAGAAGCGCCTGGAAGCACGTGAGTAAGCGCTTGTTGCCTGCTTCACGATGCGCTCTAACTGTCTTTTTATTTTGCAGGTACGAGTTCGGAGCGGCTGCAGTGTGCCGGAATACCCACTGGATTAGATGCGGAAAGGAGTAATGGCACGTGAGTATTTAAGTTCCCCAATGTCTTTAAACGCACCTTGTTTTGTCTTTCCGATGCGGGATGCAGCGCCGAAGGCCTCCGGAGCGTGCGAAGAGTTGGTAAGCTTTTGTCTTTCAGATGCCAGAATGCAGTATGAAGACCTCCGGAGCGCACGAAGAGTAGGTAAGCCTTTGCCTTTCAGATGCCGGAATGCAGTGTGAAGACCTCCGGAGCGCACGAAGAGTAGGTAAGCCTTTGCCTTTCAGATGCCGGAATGCTAACCTGTTCTTTCTTGTCTTTATAGGTGTTGCTGAAGACTGGATTCAGGATGGTAAGCCTTTTTCCTTAGGCCCAGGACTGGATGCAGAAGACACGATGAGCGTCCTGCTGCAGAGGGTGCAGAATAACGCAAAGCAAGATTCATCCACCGGGTGTGGTTTAAATAGCCTCCTGTAGTGCTTAGGTGTCTCCTTCCACAGCCACGCCTAAGTAAGAAAAGAGTTCCTGGTAAGAAAAGAGTTCCTGCCTTCCAGAAGAGTTCCAGTGTTATAAATCTAGGGAGTGGCTCCAGCCCCACCCAACAGGAAAAGTAGTTCCAAACAGAAGAGGATCAGAGGCTCAACTGGCAGGCAAGTAAGCAGCATGGTCTGCTGCAGGTAAGTCCACCCAAGCATTATGAGCCCGGCGCTTCCAGCGCTGGGACTGGGCATATTTATGAGCCTGGTGCCACTGGCGCCAGGACTGGGTCCAAAAGGTCCCAATTGGGACTGGTTGGCACTCGGAACCTGGGTTATGGATCTGCTTCCAAGGGAGTTGGGAAAACCCTGACCTTTTGGAAGCAGGGATCATGACAGTAAACAAATCAAACATACAACTATGTGGATAATAAAATAAATGGTCCATGTTGGAGAACAAAAGTAAAAATCAAAAAACGAAAAAGGAATACAAAAACAAATGTTGACCAAAGCAATATCAAGTAGAAGCAAAAGAATGAAAAACCATTTCCACATGGTGAACACAATAATGAAAAAAAGAAAGTTTTCCTTCAAAAAACAAACTAAATACAGGAATGTACCAGGGTCCATGAGCCCAACACCATAAAGGAAACCTACTACTACCTAATGAAAAAAATATATACAAAAAAGTGGCCATTGTCCGAGCGGACCAAAATAATAAAAACAAATAAAGGAAACCCAACACTAACTAACTATATAACTATATACAAAGGCAGCGGGCAAGTCCTGCGGCTCACTTGTTGATGTTGCTGGCCAGGGCATCATCGAACTCCATGTCGATGTCCTGGAGGCGGGACTCTGTCCTGGCCCCGAGGTCTCGCAGGGATAACCCCATGTTCAGCTCAAACTCCCTGCGAGCTTCCTCGAGGCACTCAGCCCGCCTCAACGCCCGACGCATGGAGAACTCCGCCCTGACCATGGTGAGCCGCTCCTCTTCCGCCCGCTGCCGCTCCGCACCTATCCGCTGGACCAACTGCTCCCACACGGAAGACACCACCATCCCAGGGTTGCCCTGCCCTCCGGCCGATGCCTGCCCCTCTGATCTTGATGGCCCGAGCCATGATGCCTCCCACGTCGAGCCCGCTGCTGCCTCCGACGCCACTGCCTCTGCCAGCACGACGGCATCCAGGCTGATGGAAACCACTGACGCCGTCGTGCATGTGCCCTGCCTGATGATGCTGTCACATCTTCCATCTGCTGGGGTCCAGTTGCTGTGTTGTCCACCCCTGCTGGACCTCCGACTCCCAACTGTGGCAGGGATGGGATCCCCACCGAGCTGGCTGCATTGGTCGGGGCAGGTCCACAGCGGGCCCTGGTGGCATCTGGGCTGGAAGACGGCAAGGGGAACGACTGGTGGATAGCCTGCACAGAGGAGGAGAGGGCCGCCACATTGGCCAACACATGCAGGAAACCCCCGAACATGGCCGATCCCAATTGGGCCACGTCGGCACGGTGCACTTCGTGATGACGTGCGTGCTCCTCCCGGGAAGCACGCACGGCATCACGAATCACAGCCGTGCGCATCGCGACCCCAATCAGGACCTTCTCCGCACGGCCAGGGGTTCCCACGTCCGCAGGTGGAGGGGAGTCAGGTGACATGGACATCCCCTCTACCTGCGGACAGGCCTGGGACGGGGCATCCCTGCTGGTGCATGGTGGTGCACTCACAGGGTCAGGGACAGCGACATGCACGGGCCCCTCCACGGTGACCTGTGCTGCCTCCTGCCCCTGGACTGCACCACTTGCACCAGCAGGGATGCCCCCACCAGGCCCCATGTGTGCCCCAGTGGCGGCCTCCTCCTCCTCTATGCAAACCACCAACCTGGATGGCTCCTCACCGTCTCCCACCGTAGCAGGCCCCTGTGGGGGCTCACCCACCCCTTCCGCTGCAGCCGTGGGGGCATCCCCGCCGCCTTGCTCCACAGCGCCGTCTCCGCCCTCCTCTTCACTAGCCGCTGCGTAGAGGGAGACAAAGAACACAAGCATCAGGGCACTGTACAATGGTCCCCTAGACAGGAAGCAATAGCAGATGAGCACCACTGTCAAAGTACACTTCCATCATGTCCCTCCACAACACATGGGTCAGTCCAGGCAAAACACACACAGTAACAGGCATGGTGCATGCCATTGACATTTCCATGCATGTCCAATGGACTCTTGAAACATTCAATGATATGTAACTCACATGCATCATAGCTCATGCCTATCACATGCACACACTTCACCTCAGTCACATCCATCTGGCCCCAAACACACCAAACACAGCGGATACAAGGGTAATTTGGCTGCTTCACTGAATCTGTGCATTGTCACACACATGTGTCATGCATCCATGACATGCACAAGTCACAGACACGCAGGTCAGGCACACAGACATGGCTACCATATATGTACCTGGCATCAGCACCCATCCCTCACCCCCACCCATGTCCAGGTACAGAGACTGGCATGCTCTCATGTTCAAAATCTGCATAGGGCTCCCCATGCGGCATTTCAACACATGCAACAACCATGTGGATCACACATCACTGGTCGCACATGCATTACCATGATGTCCCTGCACACATACATGCATACATGGCCTATGGCACACATACAGGCAAGTATCATAGAACCAGCACACCGCAACATGCCCTGTCTCACACAGTAATGCTTGGACACTTACCGCTCAACTCCAGACGGGCCTCCCTCTCAAGGATCTGGGCGTGGAGCGCTGGGCGTACGCGTTCCAGGACCCTCATCTGGATGGAACTCATACGGCCCCGGCCCCCCTCCACGAGGCGCCGGGCCTTCACAAGGGTCCTGGACCTCAAGTCCTCCCAGCGCTTCTTGATCTTCAAGACGTCGCGGGTTGCCACCCCCTCCGCGTTGATGGCAACCACACAGTCGGCCCAGATCCTCTGCCGTCCTTCCTTGCTGGCGCGGGACGATCCAAAGAGGGCATCATACTGCCCCAGGACATGCTCCACCAGGACACCAACTTCGGTGACAGTGAAGCTGGTGCCCCTCTGCCCCTCTGGCCTGGGGTTGCCACTGGTGCCAGATGTGGAAGTGCCCGACATGGCAACCCCAGAGGCAGGTGTGGGTGGGCAACTGGGTCCTGGGGCTGGGCTGTGGAGCGATGTAATCCCAGTCGGGAGTCTTCAGTTCCAGCAGGGGTGGACACAGCAACTGGACCCCTGCAGATGGCTGATGTGCAGGCACCAAATGGCAGGGCACGGTGGCAGCAGGCAGGCAGCAGATGGCACGTGGGAGGCTGCTCGGGGCACTGGGGGGCAGTAACTCGGCCTTCTGGGCAGGAGCGTGGTCTTCCGTGTGTTTTCGCGTGGCCAGCTTGATACGGAGTGATTTGGCACGTGAAAATCCTGCACGTCAGCGTGAAATCCGAGGAAAGGCCCTTAGCGCGTAAGCGCGTCAGCACGCATACGCGATTCTATTGGACCAGAGTCCCTCAGCGCGTAAGCGCGTCTGTGACGTGACCCGCACGGGTGTTCCCCACTCAGCACGTGATGACGGGGCACACATGGAAATACTGCACGTCAGAGTGTCATCGCGTGTAATTGGACAAAAGTGCGCGTACACGCGATTGGCCTATGTACGTGTATTTAATGGGTGCGCGGGCACTTACACACGCAAGTACGTCAGCAAACCTGTATCCCGTGGTGCGTGTGAATTTCCACACGCTATTGGACTGGGAACTGGATTCCAGGGGTGCGCGGGTCACACGCTGTATCCCGTGGTGCGTGTGAATTTCCACACGCTATTGGACTGGGAACTGGATTCCAGGGGTGCGCGGTTCACACGCTCGCCTAGAACACGCGCAAAGCATAAATTTGCGGACTTTAACAATAACAAGCTCAGACACCAGGATGAACATACCGTTCCTAGCAGCAGTGGCAGTGGGCTACCAAAGGAGGAGGAGGAGGATAGTCAGGGCCAGAATATTCACACCCAGAACCAGCCTTTTCGGGATGCCTGATGACCAGGTGTATGGGAGGTACAGGTTTCCACCACACATTATACTGAACCTGGTGAGTGAGTGGGAGGATGACCTCACATCACCCACCCTGTGCTCCCAAGCACTCAGCCCCCTGGAGAAGGTCCTCAATGTACTGCACTTCTTAGCCACTGGATCATTTCAGCGGACAAGTGCCATAGTGGGTGGGGTGTCACAGGCCACCCAGTCACGCTGCCTACACCAGGTCTTGAACATCATCACTGCACGCCCATCAGTCCGCAGGCACATATACCTGCCCAGAACACCTGCAGAAAGGCATGCTGCCGCCCTGGATTTTTACGCTGTGGCACGATTCCCCAAAGTGCTAGGTGCCATCGACTGCACCCATGTGGCTCTACGTCCCCCCAGGGCATCTGAGCACATCTATAGGAACCGCAAGCACTGGCATTCCATCAACGTGCAGGTAGCATGTAATGCCAAGGGAATCATCACCTCAGTATATGCCAACTATCCCGGCTCCACCCACGACAGCTTCATTTACCGAATGTCCACCCTAAGCCGGGACCTAGAAGCTGGGCGGCATGGCGATACATGGCTGCTTGGTGAGTATGTATGCCACTGCACATGCATGCATGTTGGATACTGAGCAAGGTCACAACCCCACCAATGATACCAATCACCACCTCCACAGGGGACAGTGCCTACCCTCTCAGCCCACACATGATGACGCCAATTCGGAACCCCACCACGCCACCCCAGGTAAGATATAACACAGCCCACATTACAACCAGGGGCATAGTGGAGCGCACATTCGGAGTGCTAAAGTCACGCTTTCGCTCCCTTGACCGTTCTGGCGGGCAGCTGTTATACGCTCCCCCAGTAGTGTGCAGGATCATAGTGGCAGCATGTGTCCTGCACAACGTTGCAACACGCCGGGGCCTGGCCGTGGACATGGTGGTGGCCCCACATCCCCAACCACATGCACAGCCGCTGCGCATGGGAGGGGAAAGGGCACGGGGGGAGGCAGCCCGTACACAGCTAGTGGCTAATTACTTCACATAGAAATCACACCCCTGTGGAGTGCACACTGCCCTGGCACATTCCATCTGACAATCAATGATGACTCAACCGGACACTGATCCTGAATGTCTGGAGAATGAACCGGGAATACCATGTCAGCCTGAGATTGTTCACCTGGAAGTGTCACAATGTGTGCATCCCTACCCACACAGACACCACCAATGCAGTTTTGTGAAGTTACACATTGAAGCAGCTAAAATGAATACCCACTTGCAAAATGCAACAAGAGGACAGTGCCATGTCAGCCAACCCAACCCAAGCACCGCCACACGACACACCGTGCCATGTCATGTCATGCTAATTGCAGGTAAACAAAGTAATCCCCACAACATGACATCAGTCTCACTATGTACAGTGGCACTATTAGAAACCTGCAACACCTGAAATGCTCACAGCAATGCCGGACCAACAACATACTTGAGCACGTACTACCATTAACATGATATCACAAATGTTACATATTAGTAGTCTCACCACCTGGAAATGCCTGCACTCCCACCACTTCCAACTGTACAGTGTTGCCGCCATGTAGAGTTGTAGGTGCACTGCTGCCAACATGGACCCCATCTCCAGACTAGAGGTCCTTGTGTGGACATGAGGAAGGGACCTGCAAATTGGGAGGTAGACACAGAAGAAGAGTTACACATCAATGCAACATGCAGTGTACAACACAACAGCAATATGCACTAGGAATGTATACACAGTATTGACTACAGACTGCCCACACAGCTCATGGGAGTCCAACGTCACTGTGTAATTCACTGTCACTTGGGCACACCCTTTGCAAGCCCATGGAAACGGGAAGCAGGAGGGGTGTGTGTGACTCAAACCCAAGCATCTGAACCAAATACATTACAAGCCTGCATGTGCCCAGCCACAATGCAGCGTATGCCCACAGGAACCACGGAAGCCAACAGATTGTCCCAAAAAAATTGGGAATAAAAGAAATCAAAATCAAAATAAAAATAAGAAACAATCAAAAATGGCCATTGATGGGCCCGGGGGGGTTGGGGAGGCCACCCAGGAGGTCCGAGGACAGGATGCACACCAGAACCCACCTGCGTGGATCCTGGGAAGATAAAACACCTCCATGGGCTCATGGCCCACACGGCTACCCTATTGTGGGAGTATCACTGCTGTCGCTATTATCACCCTGTGCAGCTGCATCCGGAGGTGGTTGCACTATGGGAGGCAGCCCACGCAAGGCCCTAGTCTGCTCCTCCATGGCTGCAAGCATGCGGGTGTGGTAGGTCTGGTTCTGGAGGATGAGTGTGCGGAGGTCCCCATGCAACAACTCACGGGATGCCCGGACCTCCGCCCTCGTTGCCTGCATCTCAGCTGAGAGCGTACGGGTGAGACGCTCCAGCTGCTTTTCTGTCCTTTGGTGTGTTGAAGCCTCAAGCTCAACAAGAGTCGTCCTGAGGTGAAGGAGCTCCTGCCTCAGGGCTTCCCTGTGGCCCTGGGACTCAATGGAGATGGCCTCCTGCAGAGTCGCCAGTGCCGCCCGCCTGTCCCTGTTGGACCCCAACATGTCCTCCCTGTGTGACTGGCAGATGGAGTCGGTTGCCTGCTCTAGTCGCTCCATCAGCCTTTCTGGGGGGACAATGGAAGTGGCCACCCTATCCATGGCCTGAGCCATCATCTCGGATGATGCAGCCTGTTGGGTTGCCATACCGTAAATGGATTGCTCCCATGCAGTATTGCCGGGTGGCGTACGGCCACCACGTCGGCGGGCACCACACCTGTCTGGGGCAAGGCGAACTGCGCCTTGCTGTGCCGGCACTGCCTGAGGCTGCAGGACTGCATTCCCCCTCTGATCTGCTGGCCCAGGAACAGGATCAGATGTCGCGGAGTGTGACCCTGCATCCGTAACCACCGAAGGCGTAGCTGCCAACACTGACATCCCCATGGAGGGTTCTGACCCTGGTGCAGGTGGGTGAGACAGAACAGAATCCCTCCCTGGAACACTCACCTGCGACGGCACGTAGGTCTCATCCGAATCAACACCTGAGTACAGCTCGGGGGAGGTGCAGCCAGAGACACCCCTTGAGAGCACGACCTGCAGCACTTGTGGGTTCTCCCCCACCACCACACCACGTCCCTCACTGGTGGTTGGTCGGCCCTCGGACCCCTCCTGGGTCTGCACCATCTCCACAACCCCAGCAGTATCAGGTGCGTCTTCCCCTGCAAAGACATGAAAACAAAGAAATGGAAACAGGCATTAGCACCATGGCACACAATGAGGGCTGAGAAGCAAGAGAACCAGTACTTGATTGACACATGTCCCACATGACTAAAACCCTCCCATGCATGCACCCTCACTGCGTATGAAGTGCAGGCAAATGGCACACACTGATGACACCAAGATGGAAGATGAACACATTTTCTGCATGCTGCCTGGCAGTGGCATCACACATTGGCCTGTGATTGCCAGGTGAAACACACATGCCATCACACAGATGGCATGTACCATTGCTATTGAGTGAAGATGGAGAGGAGGGCAGCACCTATTCATTCAGTCCAGTTCCCGCATATAATTGCTTTTCTAATTCTAACAGGTCAGATTTTTCACCTGGAGCTGCCAGTCTGAAATTGTCCAATTGCACAGGGACATGTGTGTACAAATGATATCCAGGTAACAAAGTCACTCCACTTTACCATACCCATGTCAGACATGTGACTAGTGGACAGCGACATGCCTAGTGAAAGTGGTGGAATGCAAACAAACTGACTGAATGAACAGTGAAAAATAAGCAAATATGTTGTGGCAAGGTGACACTTCAAGGGCAACTGGCGTGCAGTTGGGCTAGATGTCTACTGTTGGCAGAAGGGATACTGCTATGGCCAAATGCAGCTGCGCAGGAAGTATTGCATGAAGCACATAGCTGACCCATACGACTCAGGCGCACACACTCTCACCTGGCACACAAACAGAAGCCCTCACACACACACCATGCACATGGATGACACACACATGCATGTGCACTCACCGGACAATGCCTCGTAATCAGCCAGATCTCCCACGCCTTGGATCTGTTCCTCCGTGACGTAGGTCCCAGCGACTGACTCATGTGGAGTGAGTTCCATGTCTACTACTGGAGACCCACCTCCAGTCACTAGAGTTGCGGCATGACTTGAGGCCAGCTTACTCTTTGCCCTGCGCTTTAGGTCATTCCAGCGCTTATAGCAATCATTGGCTGTGCGCCTCACAATTCCAAGGGCACTTACGATGTCCGCAACGGTCTGCCAGTGTGCCTGGCGTTGTGCAGGTGTGGTCTTGGATCCTGCAACAATGACCATCTCATTGTCATGTCCGGACACATACTCGACAAGTGCATTCAGTTCGTCATCCGTGAAGCTGGGCTTCCTGGACGGGCCGGACTGTGTAGCCGTGTCTGGGGCATCAGCCTGTGCCGGACGAGCACTCCTCCTCTTCCGCTTGGAAGGTGGTGGTGATCCTGAGTGTCCTGCGCCGCTCTGGACACTAGGGGCAGGAGCCCTGGTGGACTCTGTATCAGGAGTGTGGGATTGCACACTCACCATGGGAGTTGGTGCAGGCATTGGCTCTAGTGTGATGGTGTCAGGGGGAATGTCAGCAGCATGGACTAGGACCGACACTGTCCTGGCTGGGTGTGTGAGGGCTGGGGTGGATGGAGCCGCAGCTGCCCCTGCAGCCTCTCCGCCCTGCCTCCTTGGTGCAGCAGATGACCTTGCTGCCCCAGATCCACGTGGCATGATGGCATCAACGTGCACCAGCGCACGTGTCGTAGCCCTGCTGACCTGGAAGTCAGCCATGGAGTCAGCCAGGTCTGGTGCCACAATGGGCTGGTCCAACAAGGGCTGAGCATGGATGGTGTCAGCCACATCAGCCTCAATGGGAGGGAGGGGGGGGGGGATTATGGGTGCCCGTGACTGGTCCTCCACACATGGGGGGACAGGCTCACCCTGCAAGTTACGACCACGTCCCCTACCGGATCCACCACGGCCACCACTTGTGGCTCTTCCACCTTTGCCACCCTTACGGAATCCTCACCTCCCAGCCATGGCACTGATGTTAATGTGCGTATGGGAGTGGATGTAGACTATTGTCCTGGGCAATTGGGGGTCAAAGGGGTTGGGTACCAGATGGTAATTGTACCCTAGTGCTCTAGCAAGGCTGAATGTAACCCCTGGGGAAAGATGACGGGTCACGCAACGCACAGGAGGCCCAAAAAAGAGAGATGACGTGCACGCAACCCCTCCTAGACCACGTGTGCAGAAAGAAAAACCTGCACTACGCTGTGGCACCCAGAAACACAAGAATGAACGTATGCGTGTCACACGCAGCCTAGAATGACCTCTGAAGGGGTAGGCTACACACGGGGCAAGCACAGATGTTAGATACGTGCGTGACTCACCGTCTGCCTGGTAAACGAGCGTGTAAAAGGAGCACGTTTGGTTGGCAACACCCCCGCCAAAAGAAGATTTGTACGCTGTCTGAGGAGACAGGACAACAGTAGAAGGGAACACTGTTTGAGGGAACAGGCCCAGGTAAACCAGTAAAAGCGAAAGAAGAGCAAAAGCTGTCAGAGATAACAGGGAATACGAACTTGAAACGCCGTGAAGTAAATCGCGTGTGAAACGACAAGAAGTACAGAATTCACCCACTCGCTCTCCACGAAAAGCACGTACAAGGAAGTGGTGTTCTACGCGTACCTTTTATACAGGCCCACACGTCCAGCGTCACTTACGCGGCGTGTACGCGCTAGGGCCATTTCCACCAATTACACGCTTTGTCACTTCTGCGTGTAGGGACATTTCCTCCAATTACACGCTTTGTCACTTCTGCGTGTAGGGCCATTTCCACCAATTACACGCTTTGTCACTTCTGCGTGTAGGGCCATTTCCACCAATCACACGCGATGAGACTCTGACGTGCAGTCTTTCCACGTGTGCTCTGTCATCACGTGCTGTGTGGGAAACACCCGTGCGGGTCACGTCAGAGACGCGCTTACGCGCTGAGGGCCTTTGGTCCAATAGAATCGCGTATGCGTGCTGACGCGCTTACGCGCTAAGGGCCTTTCCTCGATTTTCACGCTGACGTGCAGGATTTTCACGTGCCAAATCACTCCGTACCAAGCTGGCCACGCGTAAGCACACGGAAGACCACGCTCCTGCCCAGAAGGCCGAACTACTGCCCCCCAGAGCCCCGAGCACGCTCCCACCTACCATCTGCTGCTGCCTGACTGCCTGCTGCCCACGTGCACTGCCATTTGCTGCCTGCACATCAGCCAGGGGTGCTGTTGCTGTGACCACCCCTGCTGGTACCGAAGACTCCCGACTGGAATTCCATCGCTCCACAGCCCAGCCCCAGGACCCAGTTGCCCACCCACTCCTGCCTCTGGGGTTGTCATGTCGGGGCAAACACCATCTGTGACCACGGACAACCCCCGGCCAGAGAGGCAGAGGGGCACCAGCTTCAGTGCCACCGAAGTTGGTGTCCTGGTGGAGCAAGTCCTGGGGCAGTATGATGCCCTCTTCGGAAGTTCCCGCGCCGACAAGGAAGGACGGACTCGGATCTGGACTGACATCGTGACTGCCATCAACGCGGCGGGGGTGGCAGTCCGGGACTTACAACAGGTCAGGAAGCGCTGGGAGGACTTCAGGTCCAGGACCCTGAACAAGGCCCGGCGCCTCTTGAAGGCAGCGGATGCCAAGGGGTGCCGGGGCCACTTGTCGGAAGAACAGATGGGGGTCCTGGAACGCATATCCCCAGCGCTCCACGTCCAGGTCCTGGAGAAGCAGACCCGTCTGGAGTCGAGCGGTGAGTGTACATGCATCCTGATTGTGAGCAGTGCGTGTGGTGATTATTCGGTATTGTGCAGGTTGCACATCTGTTTGTATGGGGTCGAGTATGGGTGGGGGTGTACATGGCCGTGGGGCTGACACATGCGAGGGCTGTAATGTGTGAGACATGGATGGTGCTTGTGTGTGTAGGCTTGCATGGCAAATGCAGTTGTGCGTGCACACATGTTTGTATGTATGTGTATGTAAGTAGACATGTCCGTGATGTCACGCATGTATGTTGTATTGGGCTGCATGTATGAGCACTGTGTACATGTGCATGTGTGTGTATTTGACAAGGGTGCAACAGTGATGCAACATGGATGCATGTGACTGCGGTATGTGTAAGCCTGATTGGCAGATGTGACATGGATGCCCGTCTGAACAGTGCGACACTTGGCAGAGGTGTACACATGCATGCAAGTGTGGTGGTGTGTGTACATGTGTGGTGCACTTCCTGTGTTGCATGTGATGTCTGGGTCACCTTTTGCTGCTCATGCTGTTGTATGTGTATGGATGGTGGTGGCAGTTGCGATATGGCTGTGGTATGGCTCATGTGTGCGAGTTGCAATGACATGTGTGTTGGGGATTGTGATGACATGTCTGGGGTTTGCCAATGCCACTCATGTGCAACTGTCATGTGTGTATGTGTCCATTGTACAGTGCCCTGATGCCTGTGTTTTGTTTCTCCCTGTCTGCAGCGTCAACTGATGAAGAGGGCGGAGAAGGTGCTGTGGAGCACAGCGGCGGGGATCCGACCGCCAGCCGGAGATGCAAGGCCCGGCTCCCCTCCCGTGTTGTCATCTCGTCGGGGAGCGAGGAGTCCGGTGCCGCGTCCCAGGCCGCAGCTGCCGGGGGGAGGTCCAAGAGGCGGAGGTTGGAGTTGGACTCCTCGGTAGCAGAAGGGGCAGCTGGGACCCCACAGGGCCCAACAGGGGAAGATGGCACGGAGTCATCCAGGTTGGTGGGGGGTCTGGTGGAGGAGGAGGCCATGCAAGCACCAGAGACGGGGTCTGGAGGTGGGGATCCCACTGGTGCTAGTGGTGCAGTCCAGGACCAGGGACAGGAGGCAGCACAGGCCGCCGCGGAGGTGCCTGTGTGCAATCCTGTCCCCGATCCTGTCCCTGCATCATCTTGCACCAGCAGGGATGCCTACGTCCAGACCCGTTTCCAGGCAGGGGATGAGCTGACGTCAACTGGCCTTCCTCTGCCTGCGGACGTGGCTATCCAGGTCCGGGTTGAGCCTGTCCTGGCTGGTGTGGCGTTGCGTCAACGGGCCATGCGAGGTGACCTGCAGTCTTTTCATGGAGAGACTGCACGTCATCTCGAATGGCTCGTTGACCACGTCAGCCTGCTGGGACAGGTCACCCAGACCGGATTCCTCCGTCTGATGGGGCTTGTTCCGACCCCCTCCTCAACTGGACCCCCTACGCGCCAGTCGTCCTCTGTGCCATCTTCCCACCCATCAGTCACCTGGGTGCCCTGTGGAGCTGCCTCTGACAGTGCGGCCAGGCTGGTGGAGGAGGCATCCCTGCCACAGTCGGGAGTCGGACGTCCAGCAGGGGTGGCCACATCAACAACTGCACCCGAGCCGGCGGAGGATGTGCAGGCAGCAGGAGGCAGTGCACGGGCAGAGGCAGAGCAGCAGCAGCAACATGGTGGGAGCCATGAAGGCTCGGGGCCTTCGACATCGGAGGGGCAGGCATCGGCCGGAGGGCAGGAGGACCCAGGACAGAGAGTGTCTTCCGTGTGGCAGCGGTTGGGCCACGCCATAGGTGCGGAGCGGCGGCGGGCGGAAGAGGCGCGGCTCACAATGGTCAGGGCGGAGAACTCCATGCGGAGGGCCCTGAGGCGGGCCGAGTGCCTCGAGGCAATCCGCAGGGGGTTGGAGGAGGACACGGCGTTGTCCCTGCGGACCCTCGGGGCCATGGAACTGGACCGCCTCCGGGACATCGAACAGGAGTTCGATGATGCCATGGCCCGGAACACCACGGAGTGAGCCGCTGGACTTGCCCGCCGCCTTTGTATATAGTTCTTTAGTTTTAGGTTTCCTTTGTTTTTTCTTATGATTTGGAGTCGACGGACACTGCTCCACTTTTTGTATATAGTTGATATTTAGGTAGGTTTTTTAGGAGGTTTCCTTAGTTCAGTTGTGATGATGGACCCTTGTTATTTTTGTACATAGTTCTTTGTTGCATGGAGAGTTTTTACATTTCACTTTGGACAAAATTTTATGGATTTGATTTTCTACTTTTGTGTTTTTATGCGGACATGCAGCTTATTTTTTCACATTTACATTGTAGTTATTTTTCTTTCTTTACCATTCGTATTTTTGTCCAATACATTTTTTTTTCCATTGTTCACTGTGTGGTTTCATCTCATTGGTTTCATGCATGTCATGTTGTGTGTTTTCCCATTCAATTTGAAAATCTGTGTGTGACGGACATGGGTTCATTTGCTTCATGAACATTGCGGGTGTAACATGTGTTTTCATTTCCATGTGGGTGAATGGGTTACTTGGTAGGGCTTTTTGGCTGTGGAGGCTGACCATTACGCACATGATTGGGGATTGTGAGGACCTGGTGGGGGCTGCACATGGTGGCAGGGGGGTGGGGGTGGTGGGAGACATGAGTGGGGGCCTGGTGGGGGCTGCCCATGGTGGCAGGGGGGTGGGGGTGGTGGGAGACATGAGTGGGGGCCTGGTGGAGGGTGACCCTGCACTGCTGGGGGGTGGGGGTGGTGGGAGACATGAGTGGGGGCCTGGTGGAGGGTGACCCTGCACTGCTGGGGGGTGGGGGTGCAGGGGGACATGAGTGGGGGCCTGGTGGAGGGTGACCCTGCACTGCTGGGGGGTGGGGGTGGTGGGAGACATGAGTGGGGGCCTGGTGGAGGGTGACCCTGCACTGCTGGGGGGTGGGGGTGCAGGGGGACATGAGTGGGGGCCTGGTGGAGGGTGACCCTGCACTGCTGTTGGGTGGGGGTGGTGGGAGACATGAGTGGGGGCCTGGTGGAGGGTGCCCCTGCACTGCTGGGGGGTGGGGGTGGTGGGAGACATGAGTGGGGGCCTGGTGGAGGGTGACCCTGCACTGCTGGGGGTGGGGGTGGTGGGAGACATGAGTGGGGGCCTGGTGGGGGCTGCCCATGGTGGCAGGGGGGTGGGGGTGGTGGGAGACGAGTGGGAGCCTGGTGGAGGGTGACCCTGCACTGCTGGGGGGTGGGGGTGGTGGGAGACATGAGTGGGGGCCTGGTGGAGGGTGACCCTGCACTGCTGGGGGGTGGGGGTGGTGGGAGCCATGAGTGGGGGCCTGGTGGAGGGTGACCCTGCACTGCTGGGGGGTGGGGGTCCAGGGGGACATGAGTGGGGGCCTGGTGGAGGGTGACCCTGCACTGCTGGGGGGTGGGGGTGCAGGGGGACATGAGTGGGGGCCTGGTGGAGGTTGACCCTGCACTGCTGGGGGGTGGGGGTGGTGGGAGACTTGAGTGGGGGCCTGGTGGAGGGTGACACTGCACTGCTGGGGGGTGGGGGTGCAGGGGGACATGAGTGGGGGCCTGGTGGAGGGTGCCCCTGCACTGCTGGGGGGTGGGGGTGGTGGGAGACATGAGTGGGGGCCTGGTGGGGGCTGCCCATGGTGGCAGGGGGGTGGGGGTGGTGGGAGACGAGTGGGGGCCTGGTGGAGGGTGACCCTGCACTGCTGGGGGGTGGGGGTGGTGGGAGACATGAGTGGGGGCCTGGTGGAGGGTGACCCTGCACTGCTGGGGGGTGGGGGTGGTGGGAGACATGAGTGGGGGCCTGGTGGAGGATGACCCTGCACTGCTGGGGGGTGGGGGTGCAGGGGGACATGAGTGGGGGCTTGGTGGAGGGTGACCCTGCACTGCTGGGGGGTGGGGGTGCAGGGGGACATGAGTGGGGGCCTGGTGGAGGTTGACCCTGCACTGCTGGGGGGTGGGGGTGGTGGGAGACATGAGTGGGGGCCTGGTGGAGGGTGACCCTGCACTGCTGGGGGGTGGGGGTGCAGGGGGACATGAGTGGGGGCCTGGTGGAGGGTGACCCTGCACTGCTGGGGGGTGGGGGTGCAGGGGGACATGAGTGGGGGCCTGGTGGAGGTTGACCCTGCACTGCTGGGGGGTGGGGGTGGTGGGAGACATGAGTGGGGGCCTGGTGGAGGGTGACCCTGGACTGCTGGGGGGTGAGGGTGCAGGGGGACATGAGTGGGGGCCTGGTGGTGGTTGACCCTGCACTGCTGGGGGGTGGGGGTGGTGGGAGACATGAGTGGGGGCCTGGTGGGGGCTGCCCATGGTGGCAGGGGGGGGTGGGGGTGGTGGGAGACATGAGTGGGGGCCTGGTGGAGGGTGACCCTGCACTGCTGGGGGGTGGGGGTGGTGGGAGACATGAGTGGGGGCCTGGTGGAGGGTGACCCTGCACTGCTGGGGGTGGGGGTGGTGGGAGACATGAGTGGGGGCCTGGTGGAGGGTGACCCTGCACTGCTGGGGGGTGGGGGTGCAGGGGGACATGAGTGGGGGCCTGGTGGAGGGTGACCCTGCACTGCTGGGGGGTGGGGGTGGTGGGAGACATGAGTGGGGGCCTGGTGGAGGGTGATCCTGCACTGCTGGGGGGTGGGGGTGCAGGGGGACATGAGTGGGGGCCTGGTGGAGGGTGACCCTGCACTGCTGGGGGGTGGGGGTGGTGGGAGACATGAGTGGGGGCCTGGTGGAGGGTGACCCTGCACTGCTGGGGGGTGGGGGTGCAGGGGGACATGAGTGGGGGCCTGGTGGAGGGTGACCCTGCACTGCTGGGGGTGGGGGTGGTGGGAGACATGAGTGGGGGCCTGGTGGAGGGTGCCCCTGCACTGGTGGGGGTGGTGGGAGACATGAGTGGGGGCCTGGTGGAGGGTGACCCTGCACTGCTGGGGGGTGGGGGGGGTGGGAGACATGAGTGGGGGCCTGGTGGGGGCTGCCCATGGTGGCAGGGGGGTGGGGGTGGTGGGAGACGAGTGGGGGCCTGGTGGAGGGTGACCCTGCACTGCTGGGGGGTGGGGGTGGTGGGAGACATGAGTGGGGGCCTGGTGGAGGGTGACCCTGCACTGCTGGGGGGTGGGGGTGGTGGGAGACATGAGTGGGGGCCTGGTGGAGGGTGACACTGCACTGCTGGGGGGTGGGGGTGCAGGGGGACATGAGTGGGGGCCTGGTGGAGGGTGACCCTGCACTGCTGGGGGGTGGGGGTGCAGGGGGACATGAGTGGGGGCCTGGTGGAGGTTGACCCTGCACTGCTGGGGGGTGGGGGTGGTGGGAGACATGAGTGGGGGCCTGGTGGAGGGTGACCCTGCACTGCTGGGGGGTGGGGGTGCAGGGGGACATGAGTGGGGGCCTGGTGGAGGGTGACCCTGCACTGCTGGGGGGTGGGGGTGCAGGGGGACATGAGTGGGGGCCTGGTGGAGGCTGACCCTGCACTGCTGGGGGGTGGGGGTGGTGGGAGACATGAGTGGGGGCCTGGTGGAGGGTGACCCTGCACTGCTGGGGGGTGGGGGTGCAGGGGGACATGAGTGGGGGCCTGGTGGTGGTTGACCCTGCACTGCTGGGGGGTGGGGGTGGTGGGAGACATGAGTGGGGGCCTGGTGGGGGCTGCCCATGGTGGCAGGGGGTGGGGGGAGACATGGGTGGGTGCCTGGTGGAGGGTGACCCTGCACTGCTGGGGGTGGGGGTGGTGGGAGACATGAGTGGGGGCCTGGTGGAGGGTGACCCTGCACTGCTGGGGGGTGGGGGTGCAGGGGGACATGAGTGGGGGCCTGGTGGAGGGTGGTCCTGCACTGCTGGGGGGTGGGGGTGCAGGGGGACATGAGTGGGGGCCTGGTGGAGGTTGACCCTGCACTGCTGGGGGGTGGGGGTGGTGGGAGACATGAGTGGGGGCCTGGTGGGGGCTGCCCATGGTGGCAGGGGGGTGGGGGTGGTGGGAGACATGAGTGGGGGCCTGGTGGAGGGTGACCCTGCACTGCTGGGGGGTGGGGGTGCAGGGGGACATGAGTGGGGGCCTGGTGGAGGGTGACCCTGCACTGCTGGGGGGTGGGGGTGGTGGGAGACATGAGTGGGGGCCTGGTGGAGGGTGACCCTGCACTGCTGGGGGGTGGGGGTGCAGGGGGACATGAGTGGGGGCCTGGTGGAGGGTGACCCTGCACTGCTGGGGGGTGGGGGTGGTGGGAGACATGAGTGGGGGCCTGGTGGAGGGTGCCCCTGCACTGCTGGGGGGTGGGGGTGGTGGGAGACATGAGTGGGGGCCTGGTGGAGGGTGACCCTGCACTGCTGGGGGGTGGGGGTGGTGGGAGACATGAGTGGGGGCCTGGTGGGGGCTGCCCATGGTGGCAGGGGGGTGGGGGTGGTGGGAGACGAGTGGGGGCCTGGTGGAGGGTGACCCTGCACTGCTGGGGGGTGGGGGTGGTGGGAGACATGAGTGGGGGCCTGGTGGAGGGTGACCCTGCACTGCTGGGGGGTGGGGGTGGTGGGAGACATGAGTGGGGGCCTGGTGGAGGGTGACCCTGCACTGCTGGGGGGTGGGGGTGCAGGGGGACATGAGTGGGGGCCTGGTGGAGGGTGACCCTGCACTGCTGGGGGGTGGGGGTGCAGGGGGACATGAGTGGGGGCCTGGTGGAGGTTGACCCTGCACTGCTGGGGGGTGGGGGTGGTGGGAGACATGAGTGGGGGCCTCGTGGAGGGTGACCCTGCACTGCTGGGGGGTGGGGGTGCAGGGGGACATGAGTGGGGGCCTGGTGGAGGTTAACCCTGCACTGCTGGGGGGTGGGGGTGGTGGGAGACATGAGTGGGGGCCTGGTGGGGGCTGCCCATGGTGGCAGGGGGGTGGGGGTGGTGGGAGACATGAGTGGGGGCCTGGTGGGGGCTGCCCATGGTGGCAGGGGGGTGGGGGTGGTGGGAGACATGAGTGGGGGCCTGGTGGAGGGTGCCCCTGCACTGCTTGGGGGTGGGGGTGGTGGGAGACATGAGTGGGGGCCTGGTGGAGGGTGACCCTGCACTGCTGGGGGTGCAGGGGGACATGAGCAGGTGTGCAGGGTAGTCCCCTGTTTTGTGGGCTGCCTGCTGGGGCCGTGGAGGGTGTACAGGGAACACCTGTGAGGACCCACCCAGCCTAATTGCGTGTGATAATTCCAGCACACCCCTGTAATACACGTACCTGGCCAAATCGCATGTGAGAATTCCCGCGCACCCCTGTAATACACGTACCCAGCCGAATCGCGTGTAGAACTTCCCGTGTACCCCTGTAATACACGTACCCAGCCAAATCGCGTGTGATAATTCCCACGCACCCCTGTAATACACGTACCAAGCCAAATCGCGTCTGATCATTCCCGCGCACCCCTGTAATACACGTACCCAGCCGATTCGCGTGTAGAACTTCCCGTGTACCCCTGTAATACACGTACCCAGCCAAATCGCGTGTGATAATTCCCACGTACCCCTGTAATACACGTACCCTGGCTAATCGCGTGTATAACTTCACGCGTACCCCTGTATTACACGTGCCCTGGCTAATCGCATGTAAGACTTCCCGCGTACCCCTGTAATACACGTTCCCTGGACAATCGCGTGTTGAACTTCCCGCGTACCCCTGATATGCACGTTACCTGCTTTGCGTTCCTTGTTTGGCAGCCCTGTAAACTGGTCCAGGGTTAGCGCAGCCCTTTGCGATGATTTTTAGCGATTTTGATGGCTTTTCCTTGCGCGAGGGCGTTCTTGGGGGCGTTACTGGCGCTGCTGCAGGGTCGCTGCGATACTCTGCGCCACGGCTGGTTTGGGAGCCTAAAATCCATGAATACGCTGTGCGCGGAAATCGGTTTTAGCGCACGTGCCTGGCGCAGACAATCGCACGCGGACACTCTGCGCCAGCCGCTTGCGACACTTTTCTGCGAAATTCTATGAATCACCCTGTAGGTCTCTCCCCTTGCCTCAGGTGAGAGACTGGGTTGTGTGTGGGTGCGAGAAAATTAAAACTGAAGTTAAAAATCGATATGAAGATCCTACTTACTGCTTCATGTGTGCGTAGCCCAAATTCTTCTTTCTGAGACAGTTTTCCTTACCCTTTGCTCAGCGTTTCGGCAAAGGATAGGATTCCTGCGTCAATTTCACCATAGGTGCCTTGATGCAGATATCAGGATTCTCTGATAGGAGATAGTGTAGCGGATGTTGTGGCGCAGAGGTGGGGTCACGTCCAACTCCAATGCCCCACACAAACACGGAAACACAGCAGCACACCACTGTGCTATGCCAGCTGGTGAGATTTTCGTTAATAAGCGACCTCCTCCGAAAAAGGCACTGCAGACAGACTCAAAGAGTCAAGGAAACACACAGCAGCACATGGATATTCTGTGCGATAGCCCACACCCAAATATGGATCGTTAGCCTGAACAGGGGCAGGGACCTGGTACCCCCCCCAGTTTGTTGATGTAGTACATACATGTAGAGCTGCCCGTCTGAATACAAACGGCACTGTTCATGACTAGCAGAAGGAATGGCCTCAGCGCTAGCTGTATTGCCTTCAGCTCAACCACATTTATGTGGCTGTCCTTGTCCCTGCATGACCACAGGCGGTGTACCGAATGGCTGACTGTTAGGGAGAATTCTCATTTTATGGCTAATTTCCCTTACCTAAAGAGTCCCCCAGCAGCTTTGCTGGATTTGAAGGGTTTGTTTCTTTTTACCTGCTAAGAGTGAGACACTTTTTCCCACACTCTTAGGCATTTTTGCTATGCGTGTTCTAGGCTATGTTTGTGTTTAATGCTTATGGGATCTTCTCAACCCCATAGGAACCATCTTTAGTCACATGTGTTACACAGGATCCTCAGTGCAGTGACACAGGGATGTCGTAGCGACCCCCAAACATAGACTCCATACCCTGGGACTGACTACTGTCTCCCAGGGCATGTAAAGTCCCCATTGACTTTACTAGTCAAATCTTATGAACTAAACCAGTACAACCCATCTTACTATGGCGGTACTGGAAGGGGTTAATAGTTTTTGCCCTATGTTCATTTTCGAGAGTGTACCCTACAGTACCTCTCTCAAAAGTTTCTGGCTGGTGGCAGTGGTTACTACCATAAATATTCGACCGTGAATATTTCTTTATGGGATTTTCCCATTGTTCGAGGCTACCACTTTTTCTGACAGCCTTTAACATACCGCCAGTGCATTTTAATATTAACTTTGCTCCGGTAGGTTTTATTTGCCAGAACTTTAATCTAACTTCTTTCTCGTGTCTTTCTCTACAATCCTAACCCAGGTGGGGGATCCTTTGTTCGTCCGTTTGGTGGGCTTCTACCCAGAAGCCCTCCTTCTGGCGCCACTGAGTCTGGGGTGGGTCCATTGTTTGGAGGGGGGAGTGGGAGTAGGACCCCTAGACAGGGTTGCCTCAGCTAACCATGTCGCACTCTATCCTGATAGGCTGGAGGGTCTCCCACCAAGATGACCACTCCACTGTGTGAGTGACAGCTAGGCTGTATGAATGGGAATCTTTTTGCATAAAAGCAGGGTCCTGAGGACTGGAAGAGCAAGATGTCGTCACTGGAACTAAGAAGCCAAAGAGGAGAGAAGCCAAAGACATCTGCATCGACTGAACCACCGGTGAAGCCCTGCTGCAGCGTCTCATCACTTTTCTCCACATGACGAGAGGAGATCTTCATCTGCAAGAGCCTTCTTCCCTTGAGCTGGTGGGGCCAACCAGTTTGCCAATCGCCTTCCCGGACCTGCCTTGGTCGAATCTCCCATACCCTGTTCTCGGAGGCTGTATAGCCAGGCACCAGTCCACCCGGACCGCGATTTAAAGGAGCGTACCTTTTATTCGTCGGGCAGCACCGCGGCTGGTTTAATCCCTGGGTAGTGCAGTAACTCGAACCTTCCTCCATGATGAGAGCATCTCTTCCTCTGCTGGATCACCCGAACTGCAGGAACTACCAGGAACAACCGCCACCGCAGGAGCCACTTCTTCATTTTAAGGTAAATTGTTCCGCCAGGCCGCCCTTTCTTCGCGGTAGTGCTAAAGGTGTTTTAAATCCTTTACCTACCTGTTGGGTTGGCCGCCCCTCTCTCTTAACATGGTCTTTTCAACTTCTGCAACTACCTTTTTCAATATCGTTAACCAAAGACTTGACTGCAGCTACAAGGACATTTTGGTCCTGGGCCCTTGCCCTGTACCACTAACTCTGGCACAGGCCTACTGACTCTGGTCACATTTGTTAGATCTGCCTTCTGGAGATTGATTCTCAATTCGAACTGTGTGGTGCACCCCCTTCTTATAACTACTCTTTCTTCCCACTGAATAATCATTGTGAAATGCCATTTTGCCCCGTTTTCATTTTAAGTATTGCTTACACTGATGCACTGTCTTGCTGAACTGGTTCACAACTGATGGGAAGTGTTGTTAGGGTACCCAAGAACCTATTTCTAAATAACTTGTGCTTTCCCTCCCTTGTGAGTAATTGTTAGAGGATCCCTTGTGTGTAGTTTTCACTGTGCCGTTTTGCTCAGTTTTCACTCTGGTTCACTTGGTCTACAATTCATATAGGGAGTGCGTATATTTTTCCTTGACTTAATTTAACTTGCTTGATATTTGTGATCCATGTGTTCCATTAGAAGTGTATAAAATAAATATATATCTACTTTTTAACTACAAAGCTTTGGTCAGTGTTTCCTTGTTCCATAGTCTAATGGGCCTAATGTGTAAACCCTGAATACTGCTCATCTCCCTCTTGAGATAAGTCTGACTGCTCAGCCACAGCTACCAACTAAATCTTTGTGGTACAGACTGATACCAAAGGGGATGTATTGCTCTCATCTGTAGTCCTAATATGGTGTAGTGCTCCCTAAGGGAACTGCAATGGATTCTGCCTAACACTGTCCAGTGTGGCCTCCCCCAGCCCTCCAGTGATTAATCGGTTGTGATCGTCATTGAAGCCAGAGGCTGTAGAAATGGCATACCTATGGAGAGGTCGCCCTCCTTCCACCATAAGAGATCTTGGCAGAGGTCGCCGGGATGGTGAATGTGGTGGGCTGTGAGTCTGTCTCCTGGTTCCATGAGCTTGCCAGGTGCAACTGAATTCTCCTCATCTTAAGCCTGGTAAAGCGGACCACCAGGAGGCAAGCCGCCATGATCCCCAGCAAGTGTTGGAACCAGCAAGTGGCTGGGGACACACTGCTGAGGAAGTGACCAATGGCCACCCTCAATGCACTGATACTTTCTGGAGTAGGAAAAATCCTTTGTTCCCGCGTGTCGCACAGTAGGCCCAGGAATACCAGGGACTGCGTGGATTGCAGCAGAGATTTGCGCTGGTTGATAGAGAACCCCAGCTCATACAGAATGTCCATGAGACCATGTGCTGTAACTTGGACTGCACCTGGCAACACAGCTCGGATTAGCCTGTTGTCCAGGTAAAGGTAAACATGGTGACCTTCAGCCCGGAAAATGGAAGCTATTGCATTAGTCTGGTAAAAACCAGAGGGGCTGAATTCAAGCCGAATAGGTGTACCTTGTACTGAAAATGGCAGCCCATCACCGTTAACCTGAGGTAAGATCGATGGGGCTGCCAGATCGGGACGTGGAGATAAGCATCCCTAAGGATCAGGGAGCACGTCCAATCTCCCCCACATGGAGACTCTGCGGTCAGCCTGGCATGTCCATATTAAATTCTTGAAGGGGTAGGAATAGGTCGGGCAGGAATAGGTCATGGAAGGATAGATCGAGAACCACTCACAGGCCCAAATGGTTCTTTTTCTGAATCACGTAAATCCATAACTAGAAGCCTGATCCTCTCTTGAGAGGGGCAGGGACCTCTTCCACCGCTATGCTGCTGACGAGAGCAGAGATTTACACTACAAGAGTGGGAGTCCCAATCTGTAGGTGGGGAGGAGAGAATGTAGAGACAGAGGGTAAAGGGAGCCTGAACCCATTGGAGACCACCAAAATGATCATTGGGCCCATAAAGTGCATCCGACAGGACTGAATGTGAGAGGCAAGCATGCTCCTTACTGGAGAGCTGTGAACTGGATGCCCTCTTCATTGTTTTTTACCGTCTGAGGCTGGTGCTTGGGAGGGGGACTGGAAAAAACCCTTGTTTGAGGTCCGCTGCTGTTTGCGCCTATGCAGGCTGGATGACCTATCGGGGTGGAGCGTTCTGCGCTCTTGAAATCCCCTAAAACCCCTGAAAGTTCTCCCTCTGTCTGACCTACCTTGAACCTGACCAAATGTCTTTGAGCCAGTTTAGCAAGTATAGCTAGGGATTTAGCCGTTTGAGAGCTGGCTTTCTTTTTGTTAAGCTCTTCATCCGTTGAGGAGTGGATTTGAACGCTGCCTGTCTGTGCGAGGGCAGCTCCGTGAGGAATTCAGTGATCTGTCTCCTTAACAGCTGGTTGGCCGCTGCAAGCATGGCATCTGCATTAGCCTACCTAAGGTGTAGCCCGGCATTTAAGTAGACCTTTTTGCAGAAAGCTTCCAGTGTCCCATCATCTTTTGCTAACAATGATGTGGTTGTGCTAGAGGAAGCAGAGGTTTGGGGCTTCAAATACATAGAAGCCGCCGCTATTACAGAGAGTGGGGCTGCAGATGTGTTGACAACGTAAGGAGTCACCTTTCACCTGCCTATATTTGGCATTGAGTCGCTTGTTATTAGGTTGTGTGGTACGAGGCTTGACCAAACCCTTTTTGGCTAAGGCCTCAACATCCTTTTGGAGGGGTATGCCTGACCTGGAGGAGGCCCTGAGCGTTAATAGCTCAGCAATGACTCTCGCCCCAGGTTGCCCCTGCGGGGGTTGTGGGATACCCAGATATTCAGCTAAACGGTCAGCCTGTCATGGAAGGCCTGTGCAGACATGGACGCCTCTTCATCATAATCCTTGTCGTCTGTATCTGCATCCTGATCTATGCAACGGGGATCTGCCCCAGCCTTTGGAACTTAATTACCATTTGCGTTGCCCTCTTGTGGGATTGGTGGAGGGACCTCTGGGACCTGCTGCAGGCAGTGTCTGCCCTCATGGGAGGTTGCAGAGTGAAGTGGTGCTGGAGGTGGAACCGGAATCGGGGGACCGAGGTGGCTGAGCTTGCACCGCGGCTGGAGGTTGTACTGGTGCGGGATCCTAGGAGGCATCATCTCCTTAATGAGGCCCTTTAGAATTCCCGCCATTGGCATGGACTTCATAGGGCTCATGAATTTGTCAAAGAACATCACCTCGCATGCTGGAGGGGTGCAGTCTGGAGCGCTGGCGCCGTGGGCTGAGACGTTCCAGAACCCTGTCTGGCCTTGGTGTAGCTTGCCTCAGTGTAACGTACTGATAATTAAGGTACCGGGTAAGCCTTGCATCACGACATCTAAGAGTGCACAGGCGACCTCTCCACCCTAGGGGTGAATTCCTGCTTCAGTGCTAAGGGCGTACTGTGCCATTTCGTCCCCATAGAGCCGCCATTTTGTTTGGCTGAGCAGGAAAGTGCGGGAACTCTGTCTCCGACGATGTACCTGCACTAGCAGGCACTTGAGTGCCCTCAAGCGGTTGCTCGATGCTCATCTGCACCTCAGGCGTGGACCTGGGAGCCTTATGCTTGGTAGTGCTTTTGAGTAAAGGTACCCCTTTGGGGCTGAACCCGATGATACAGCAATGCCCCTCAGGAGTATTCCTGGTACCAGTACCTTGCGTTCTCTCAGCGCCGGGGCCTGGGAGGATCCTTCGACCCCTTGGTCCGAAGACCGGTAGGTCGTGGAGCCTCGGGCCCGTGACTGGGGAAGAGGATCTGTATGATCCCTCCCTCTCTGGGTCTTCCGGGAAAAGAAGAACAAGTTACTCTCTTACCTGGTAACGTTCTTTCGATGGGATGGTCCGACGACGTATTCCATATATATGAGATGCAATCACCACAGCTGTGCTGCTTCGGAAAATCTTCGGCGTCTGCGTCCTGCGTCGATGACGTCGATACGCTGCCCTCGAGGACCTCCTCCGACGACCGACGTCACTGGATGTTATAAGTAGGACGCATGACGCCTGTAGCCTCAGTTGTAGTTTTTTCCCAGAACGTGTGGCACCAGTCTTCTGCCAGTCTGACACACAAAGCCTTGCGGAAACTTAAGCTGCAATTGCATAAGAAATTCTGTAGCGAGGAAGACAGGGAGGGAGCGATATGGAATATGTCGCCGGACCATCCCATCGATAGAACGTTACCAGATAAGAGAGTAACTTGTTCTTTGAGGGGATTGGGTCCTCCGACGCATTCCATATCTATGACAGACTCTCAAAGCAGTACCAATGCAAGGAGGTGGGAAAAGAATTTAGAAAACAGAAATTTAGAATGCTAATTTAGAATGCTAATGCTAATTGCGGAGTAAAGGACCGCCTTGCCAAAGACCAGATCCTGCCCACGGATGGAATCGAGGGAGTAGTGACGTACAAAAGTATGTACCAAAGCCCAGGTGGCTGCATCACAGATGTTACGAATAGGAACACCCCTCTGTAGGGCAGTAGAGGCAGCCATACCCCTGGTAGAATGGGCCCGTAAGCCGACCGTTGGGTCCTTACCCGCCAAGCGGTAAGACTCAGAGATAGCCAGAATAATCCAGCGAGACAAAGTCTGCTTCGTCACAGCTTGTCCCAAACGCTTTCCAGCGTACCCAATGAAGAGTTGATCGTCCACTCTGACCCGGGACATGCGTGAAATATAAAAGCTTAACGCTCTCCTAGGATCAAGCCTATGGAGCCGCCTCTCTTCCTTACCAGGATGTGGAGGAGGATAAAAAGCCGGAAGAACAAACTTCTGGCCTAAATGAAATTTCGACACCACCTTCGGAAGAAAGGAAGGACGAACTCCAAGGACAACCCTGTCCTTATGAAACACAGTTTAAGGGTGGCTTAGTGGATAGTGCCTGCAACTCACTCACTCTGCGAGCGGAGTAACCGCAAATAAAAATACAGTTTTAAAGGTCAACAGTCTCAAAGGACAATAATGTAAGGGCTCAAACCGAGCTCCCATCAGGAATTTCAACACTAAGTTCAAATCCCAACCAGGCACCTGAAAGGTGGAAACACATTAGTCAGCCCTTTAAGAAACTGAGAAATCAAAGGAATCCTAAAATAAGAACAGTCCTCAGACCAGCGCTTAAATATTGACAGCGCCGCCAGGTAACCCTTAATGGTACCCACTTGCAGGCCCTTGTGGGCTAACGAAAGCAAAAAAGTCAGAACCACAGCAATGTCACATGAAAAAGGATCCACATTCTTAACCCTGCACCAGTCGCAGAACTATCTCCAACGGCAACGGTACAGGGACTTTGTTGCGGGCCTTCTGGCCAAAAGCAACACCTCCATCACGTCTTCAGGGAGGTCCCAATCCTGGTATCTCAACCTTTCAGAAACCAAGCATGAAGGTTGAGAGACTTGACCTCTGGATGGAGAACCCAACCCCCCCCTCCCGTGAGAGCAGATTGTCTAGATAGGGAAGACGGCATGGAGGGCAGATGGACATGTCGAGAAGGTCCGGGTACCACGCTCTCCTGGCCCATGCCGGAGCAATGAGGATCATTCGGGAACCGAACCTCCGTAACCTCCGCAACACTTGCGGGATGACGGGGACTGGAGGAAACGTGTACAGCAGTGGGAAGGACCACTCCACTACAAACGCGTCCCCTAAGGCTCCTCTTAGAGGAAATTCCCGCAAGCAGAATCTTTCGCACTTCCGGTTGACACTGGTGGCGAAGAGATCCACTTGCGGGGTTCTCCAAAGGGCAAATATCTCCAAAAGAACTTCCTGAGCCAGCTCCCACTCGTGAAAGACCGTGCTCTGCCTGCTCAGAGCATCTGCCGCCACATTTTCATCTCCGGCCAGATGAACTGCCGAGATCAGAATTTCCTGTTGGATGGCACAGAACCAGAGCTGCATCTCCTCCCTGCACAACGGCAATGACCCCCGCCCCCCCCTTTTTTGTTGAGGTAGTGCATGGCCACTGTATTGTCCGTCATAATTAGGACATTCTTCCCCCGCACAGATGGCAGAAAAGCCTTCAGGGCTAGCCTGACAGCCTGCAGCTCTAAGAGATTGATGTGGAGTCTGGACTCCGACGGAGACCAACGGCCGCTGGCTGTCAACTTGTTGGCATGAACTCCCCCACCCGTGAGGGATGCGTCTGTCACGATCGTCACCTTCGGCCACGGTTGCCAAAATGGAGCTCCCTTCATCAGACTTCCTTTCGACGGCCCACCACAGAAGATCCTGAGAATGGAATCCCAACAGGATCCAACATCCTGCCAGAGAACTGACAACTGCATCTTGAGAGCCCACTGCAGAGATCTCATCCGCACCCTGGCCTCTGGCACCAGGAAACGGCCGAGCAACCTCAAGAACTCGAACGCCGGGAGACTCTGGGCACGTTGAAATTTGTCCACCATCTGCAGAATGTGATGAGCCCTCACCTGGGGAGGCGAACACAGTCCCAGGGATGTGTCAAGCACAGCTCTGATGTAGTGGAGCCGCTGGGTAGGTATCAAATGGGACTTCTTTAAATTGAGGGAGAAGCCCAGCTTGTGAAGGGAGCGGCAGGTGACGAACAGATGATCCAGGGTTTGCTCTGCAGAGCGCACCCTGATCAACCAATCGTCCAGGTAGGGGTAGATGTGAATCCCCCCCCTTTCCTGAGAAATGCTGCCACCACCACCATCAGCTTGGTGAAGACCCTCGGGCGGAGGTCAATCCGAACAGCAGGACCCGAAACTGAAAATGTGAGTCGCCAACCGCGAAACCTCAGGTACTTCCTGTGCTTGGTATGAATCGGCACATGAAAGTAAGCATCCTTGAGGTCGAGAGACACCAACCAATCCTGAAGTTGAAGGACCTAGAGGACTTGAGAAAGAGTTACCATCTTGAACTTGTCCTTCCCGAGGAGCTTGTTCAACCGACGCAAGTCCATGATGGGTCTCAATCCCCCGTCCTTTTTCAGGATCAAAAAATAAGGGGAATACCATCTCTTGTTCCTCTCTGCTACAGGCACCAGTTCTATGGAGCCTTTCTCCAGCAGGGATAGGATTTCCTGAGCAAGGAGCGGATCCGGACGATTCAAAGAGAGCTTCCCCGGTGTTTTGTCGTGAGGCCTCGACCGAAAGGGAAGACAATAGCCGTAGGCTATGATCTCCAGAACCCACACATCTGAAGTAACGGCAAGCCATTCTCCAAGATGCTGCACATGTCTGCCCCCTACCGGCGAACCATGGAACATGGCCTCATGACTGAGCGGACGCGGCTGCGGCAGTGCCTGAGGGCAAAGAGGCAACTGCCCGAGCAGCTTTGGCACCTCGAGTACCTTGCTTTCCACTGCTGGTACTCCTATGGTGGCCCCTTTGACTGGCAGCTCCTCTCGATCTACCAAAGGTAGAGTAGCACCGAAAGGAACCTCCCCTCCATTGCTGTCCCCTAGGACGTAAAGGCGGAGTTTGACGGACTGCAGTGCTCAAAGACTTTGCTGCAGCTCTTGAGGTCTGCAACCTCTCAAGGCTCTCGTCAGCCTTGCTGCCAAACAGATGGACACCATCAAAGGGCATGTTGAGAAGCTGGGATTACATATCAGGAGCAAACCCCGACTTCCGCAACCACGCAAACCTGCGTATCACGGTGCTCGCAGCCATGGACCGGCTGACAGTCTGCCATGTCCAGACCGACTGAACTGATTCACACATGGCATCCTTGCCGTCTTGCAAGAGGGCCAGGAAACCATCCTGTTCTTCCCCTTCGGGAATAAGCTCAGCCGCCAAAGATGCACAATTCCACAGAGTGCAAGTTAATCTCACCAAGGCAGAAACTGAGTTGGCGGCCTTCAAAGCCATACCTTCAGAAGAAAATATCTTCCTCGCCCAACCGTCAAAGCGCTTGTCGTCCCTATCAGGAGGGATGGTAGGGTACGCAGCCTGCTTTGCTGGGGCCGTAGCCGCCTGCACCACCAAACTCTCCGGAGTAGGGTGCGTCGACAAGTAGCAGGGGTCACAACTGGCTGGGCGGCACTTTTTTGGAAGCGACTTACCAACTGCCGGGAGACTCTCCGGAGCAGCCCAAGCCGCCACAGCCACGCTTCTTTGCAAAGCCATGTGAAAAAGCAACACGGAGTCAGTGGGTGGACCTTGGTCCAGGATGTCCGTCAGATCATCCTGATCAAAATCAAAAGGTGGAGCAGACCACCCAAAGTATTCCGTCACCCTGGACATGAGACGCCTATAGGATTCGGCATGCGTCCCAGGCTCAGGCCTGCCAAACTCCACCTCCGGAGAAGTGTCAAGACCACTGGGATCATACAAGGACTGACAGAGTTCTTCCATCTGACTGTGACTGTTAGGGAGAATTCTCTCTTTAGGCTGAATTTCCTAACCTAGTGAGTCCCCCAGCAGCTTTGCTGGATTTCTGGAGTTTGTTTTTTTCTCCTGCCAAGAGTGAGACTCTTTCTCCCACTCTTGGACCTGATTTATGGTGTTCCTTTGACTGTTAATGTGTTTTATGGGCTATGGGGTCCTTTACTCCATAGGGTCTCATGTGTTTTTACTATGTGTGTTACACAGCTCCCTCCGTGCAGTGACACGGGGGTGTCATAATGGCACCCCACCATAGACTCCATACCCTGGGACTGACTGTCTCCCAGGGCATGCAAAGTCACCAGTGGCTTTACTAGTCCCAAATTATTAACAGAAACCGGTACAAACCATCATATTGTGGACGTACTGGTCGGGGCAATTCGATTGCCCCGGGGTCTGTTAGTCGAGGGGGCACGTCTCCGTCCCCCCTGATCGAGTTTTGGCTGGTGGCAGTGGATACTACTATTTATATTCGACCGCGAATATATCTTTACCATTGTTTGAGGCTACCAACTTTATTTAATTCTCATAGCCTCGAATATACCGCCGGTTTATTTAATTAATAATTATTTTTTGCCAGGACTAGATTCTAAAATGGCATTTGTGTTCTCTTCTGTGACTCCAACCCAAGTCGAGCCCTTTGTTCCACTTTTTGGCGGGCTTCTCCACAGAAGCCTCCAAAAGTGGTGCCAATCTGTCTGGGTACCACAGGGGGTATAGGAGGGGGTTTAGGCACCCTGGACTGAGTTACCTTGGTAACCCAAGTCGCACTCTTGTGTGATTGGCCCAAGTGGAGAGCCGGCCGGCTCACCACTTAGCATGTTTGATTGACAGCTAGGCTGAGTGAATGGGGGTGTGCTGCATAAAAGCAGGGCTTTGGGGACTGGAACTTCAGAAGTCGCCACAGGACCGGAGAATCCGAAGAGGGAGAAGCTGAGCCGACCTACCACGACGACACCACCGGTGGAGCCCTGCAGAACCGACTCACCACTTCCCGACGACAGAGAAGATCTCCCGGCTGGAGAGGCTTCTTCCCCTGACTGGTGGGCACAACCAGTTTACCTTATTTTCCTCGCATCCCAGGACGTGTTGCGGTCAAATTGCCCGTGCCAAGCACACCGGCAACCGGATAGCCACTTACCACTGGACCGCGAATAAAAGGACCGCTCCTTTTACCTGAGAACTCTGCGGCTGGTTTCTTCCCTGGCAGTGCAACGGACTCCTGCCTTCCTCCCCGACGAAATTCTCTCTTCCCCCGGCCGAAGCACTGACTTGCATCCGCTGCCAGGAACAACTGCCCCCGCTGGAGTATTCTCACCACTTTAAGGTACTGTGTCCGCCAGGCCTCCCTTTCTAAAGATTGCTACAAGGTAATAATCCCTTAACCTTCTGGACTGAGCTGGCCGCCATGACCTTCTAACTGGTCCCTTTCTTTGGTCCAACTCTTTTTGAACCTTTTCAAGACTTTTGTACACTGCAACCGTGTGACCTTGGACACATTTCGTTCTGATCCTCTTAAAGTGGATCCAGCCTTCTGAACTCTAACTTCACGGTTTACTTTGCCTTCCTCTCTTGTTGTGTTCTTGTGAAAGCGTTGGGATCTGTTTCAAATTATACACTGCTTTTCTCTCCCTTTTTAAAACAAATTATTAGAGTGCCATCTGCGTTAAGCGCTCACCGCTGTCTGAAAATAAGTGGGGCTTTACTTAAGAATTGTCTAATATTCTTTTAAGGGAGTGTATATCTTTTAGTGACCGTGTTTCTTAACTGCTTAACCTTAGTGCATGTGTGTTTTACTAGATGTGGTTTTAAATAAATAATTATATCTCTTTTACACCAAGCTCTGGTCAGTGTTACTTGTTCTACTGTGTTTTTCTGACCTATTGTGAATACTCTGTATACTGCCTAACTCTTCTTGAGGGAAGTCTGACTGCTCAGCCACAGCTACCAAGTGAATCTGTGTGGTACAGACTGCTACCAAGTGGGTTTACTGCCAAGCACCTGTAGTCTTAAACCTTTTGCAGTGGTCCCAGAGGGAATTGCACAGGTTTCTGCCTAACATGACCAGACAAAAAGTCATCAGGAACATCAGGAGGCACAACCATTTCCTCATCAGACTCTTCATCCACCTCTGAAATATAATCCAAAGGTTGGAACAAATCCAATCTGGGTGGAGGAACAGAGAAGGGCTCAAAAACAGGCCTCACAGACTTACTGAGAGCCTTCCTCAGAGGTTCCACAGCTCTCCCGGGCACCTCCAGCAAATCCTCCACAATCAGCGTCGAGGGCGCCGACAGCTTCAAAAACCTCTTTGAGGGCAGAGCCCTGAGAGAGCCCTTAGACGGACACGGCGTCAACGCCTTCCTCAAAGGCTTCACAGGATCCGCCAGTCTCTATGGCATCGAGGACCGGGACCTGGCACCGCTACAGTGATCTTCCTTGTCTGAGCGGGACCTCGACTGCTCCCGATGATCGCGCCGACCGCCCAAGCCCAAAGGCGTGCGAGTGGTGGACCGAGCCCCTTCCCTGCCAGCTTCTTTCGAAGGCGCGGACGGAAAAGTGCCTTGCGATTCGAAAATCGCCGTCATCTGCTGGCGGAATGCATCCCATTCGGCCGGCAACAAAGACTTGGGGTGGGACAAGTCAACCGCCTTCTGGCGGAGTCCTCCGACGAGGACGGGGAAGGCGACAGGTGACGGTGCTTCCAAGAATGCCTCGAAGAGTCAGAGGAATGGTGGGAACCACTCCGCGACCGAGACCCCCCCCCTGGACTTTCGCCAACGCGGAGAGTCGCTCCTCGAGTCGTCGGTCGAAAGCCCAGTGGATTTCGACTTGTGTGCTTTGGGCACCCTACCTACCTTTGATTTCTTCTTCCCTTCCCGCAAGGCCTTCGGTGTTAGGGACTGGCAGTCATCGGTGGCGTGGCTTTCGCCGAGGCACTAGAGGCAGATGTTGTGCGAGTCCGTGATGGACATTTTCGAATCGCAGTCCTGACATTTTTTAAAGCCCGACTTCGGGGTAGAAGAAGATGAAGACATCGCTTTCGAAGCAGAAGAATCGAGCGTGCCCAGATTCTGAAGCAAACACGTTTGCGGAAAAAACAGAACTGAGGCTACGGGTGTCGTGCGTCCTATATATATAACATCCAGTGACGTCGACTCTCGATGGAGGCCCTCTAGGGACAAAGTGTCGATGTCATCGATGCAGGACGCCTACGCCGAAAATTTTTCCGAAGCAGCACAGCTGGTCATTACCTGTCATAGACGTGGAATAAGTCGGAGGACACAATCCCATCGAAAGGGACGTTTTAAAACCAGGCGGCGGACTCCAAGTTACAAAGACATCCTGACAGACCCATTATAACTTTAGTTGAGGGAGGAACACCCCTCATAGATATAGGGAAAGATGGGGTTTCTCTTTATTTTTATACTGAATAAAAGTCTATAGCAATCACTATGCCACCTGTGTGTTAGTCTCCTTCTTCTGCACCCTTACACTATTTTTGGTTCATTGTTGACTGCAGAGTGGTGTTGGCATATTTATGCTCAGCAGTTTAGATGGATATTGCAGACTGAAGTCGATTTCCATGGATCCATTCATTGCTTCCACTCTCCTCACTTACCACTTATTCACTTAAATCACCCCCAAAACATCCCCCAGCCCACCTGCTGCTGTAATAAAGAGGCAGGAGTTTGAATAGTCAAACCTTATGGATGCGCTGGCTGAATCCTTATGGAGAGCCTCATCAACCCCAGGTTGCCTTAAGAAATCAGAGCTAAATAGACACATTTTAGGAAAATAATAAAACTGCTAATAAACCTAAAATGAAGATGCTGATTTTGTTGTAAAAACGAAACCAGCTATTATGGTGTACACACCTACCTTGCCCCCCCCCGCCCAACACCCAATAAGAATCATGATTACCACTCTAATAGATCTATATATATATTATTTATTTTAAGTCTTGGCCATGGAAACCGAGGATAGGCTGGGCAAACAGCAGTTTTGTTGTCCTCCAATAAGAACACCAGAGATGGTGTGGGCCATTATTGGACCCATTCTTTACTGTCTGTGCTATCCTGGTGGCATGCTAGACATCCTTTATGGCCACACAAACATTATTCTGTAGATGATTGTAAGTAAATCCATCAATCTCATCACATGGAGAGTAAGCTTTGCAATGCAGCAAAATGCAGAAACAAATTCCACAATTTTTGTTTTCAGACAGAAGGTGGTGTAACAAGATCAGGTACTTCCATTTTAAATACCCAGTTTGAGCCCCAGGTATGAAAACAACATACCTGATCTGGAATGGAAAGACACATTTCAGACACCTTTAAGATGTTTGTGAATACCAACATCAGGATACACCACCTATGGCAGAAAAGACTGGAAAATATCCACCACAAATTTCAAATTATTGCCCTCTACCCCGCAAGCCGTATGAGAGACAGTTAATAAAAACTGAGTACAGGCAAAAAAATATATTGGTAACAAAAGAAAAACCAAGGATGAGGCAAAGTTGAGGATACACCTCTTTGAAGGGACAAAACTGAGGCGTGAGTGCCATGAGACTATCTCAAACCTGTTCAAGTGTTGGGGGGGGGGGGGGGGGGGATTTCTAGCAATCTGTTTTTGGAACATTTTAAAAGGGCTCTGGAGGCGTGGTAGTGAGGGGCAATAGAGAGTAGCCACATATGGAGTATGACACAGGATAAACCCATTTCTTACTCCACACCACGATGCAAAAACACAATATGTGCAAGCTTACTTATTTTGCACAAGTGATACAAGTATACATACAAACATGGAACATTGCTGTGTAAATATAGACTGCAATAGGTAGTAACAATTTAGCCAACAGATTAGATTTTCATATTACCTTCTTTGCATTTGCTCAAATGCATGTGCAGCAGCAGCCTGTATGGTATATATAAAAAAGAATTAAGTCCAAGAGTATTCACATGAGCAGCAGTACAAGCGTTGAGTACATTTTAGGCATTTGGAGTGCCAATACAGTTAACATTTCATATGAATTCAGAAAGAGAAATATAAACAAGAAAAAGGATTTATTAACAATATCTCACTCCTGTAATTAAATCTAATAAGAACTATTCTGTCACAATTAGATGTGATTACTACAACGTTACTCAGTTTTAACTGGGACAGTAATTAGACTTATTGCTACGGATGAGAAGGTATGGAGGCAGACCTGAATCTTGAAAAGGGAGTGCATGATCGCACACATGCCTAGCGCAAGATAATACTTGATAAACATTTCTCTAAACCAAATATTACACCACATAAAAAACAGGAGCGAAGATCAGCAAAATCATGCTTGACAACCCATATGACAATCAGCCTGGTTAACACTCCAAGAAAAAGTACAGACTACTCACAAGCAACCAGTAGGTATAAAACACACGTTTTTTGCATTATTCATTAAAAAAAAAAAAGAACAAATGAAAGACAACCACAATTACTCTCACTTTTAATTCCAATCACTCAATCTCCTCGATACATCTAGTTACAGAAAAGAAACAGTTGTTCACCTGGGTTACATTTAGAATGCCCTCAAATAATAAGGGGCTAACAGCAATTCAATAAGAATAAAAAAAAATATTAAACATGTGTGCATCATCAGTTATGTTCCTTCCATTTTGTCGAAGTCTTAAGTGCTTCACATTTTCCATACCATTCATCTTCTCCAAGTATGCAAAACATACTGCTGTCCTGCTATGCCTCTCTAAGAGCACTGAGCAAGGGGTCCACGTCTGATTCCCCTGGTAATTTAGGGTGAGACCCAAAGTTACTTGGTATGCAAAACAGAGGGGGGTCTGGGAAACGCTCTACCAGCACAAAAGCAGCCCATTGACTTGTTCTTGGGTAGATGGCCCATGGGAGTGTCTCAACCAAGTCCAGACGTGGACCCCTTGCTCACTACTCTTAGAGAGGCACAGCTTCAACTCACCGATGATGCCCAACAAGGCTGAAACACGTGTATGGGGTTGCTGTGGTACTCTTGTTCAGAGGAGAATTGCCTAGCATTTCGGTGCTGGACTGCCCATGGGCAGGACAAAGACTGATATGCGGGGAAATTTCTTCTCTGTGAAAAGAACAGTGAGCTAAAGACTTGGTTGAGACTCTCCCAAGGGGTCATTCACCCATGAACAAGTCGATGGGCTGTGTTTGTGCTGGTAGAGAGTTTCCCAGACCCCCCTCTGTTTTGCATCTTCTCCAAGTAGGCAGGCAGGTGCACATTTTTCCATTTAAATGGCACATATTTTTAAGCCAGAATTATGCCTAGTCGACTCCACATCAGTATAAGGTTTAAGTGACTTACCTGTAAGGAACAAGTTACTTATCTGTAACTTGTTCTCCAGCATGGGTCTGGCATGGATTCACATGCTCATGAATATTCCCCGTCATTAGGCCGGGAATCCTCTGTAAAAGACAAAACTGTTTCCCTTTCACTTTAAAAATGTATTTCTCCTCTAAACCAATCACTGTACTCAGGGTCATACTGCCCCCATCCAATGACAGCTCTCTCCCCAAGATCCACCCCTGGAGGCCATCTTCAGATTTGGTAAGCATGTAAAGTGGCAGTATGAACCAAGAAGAGCCACAGCGGGGAAGGAGGGTTATCATGTGAATCCATGCCAGACCCATGTTGGAGAACAATAGTTACATGTGAGTAACTTAAACCTTTCTCCAGCATGGGCTCTAGCATGGATTCACATGCTCATGAATAACGATTACACAGCAGTCCATATACACAACCACGGGAGGTGGCAAGGCTCAACAGAAGCAATAACACTCACCTCGGAACAGACTCACCTCAAACAAACAGGTTGCGTAGCACCGCTTGGCCAACTCGGGACTCCTCCCTGGAATCTGTCAACACAGTAGAACCTTGTGAAGGTGTGCGTGGACCTCCACGTAGCAGCTTGGCATATGTCGAACAGGGGTACATAAGAGAGAAACACTGTCGTTGCTGCGATGGCTCTGGTGGAATGGGCTCTTAGTTGGCGTGGCAGCAGCCTGCTACCCAGTCGATGACAGTGCATGATGCAGCCGGAGAGCCACGTGGAGATGGAAGCCTTAGACAAGGCCTACCCCTGATTTACAAGTCTAAAGTTGACGAACAACTGAGAAGACATCCGAAAGTTCTTAGTATGTGCCACGTAGAACTTCAAGGCTCGAGCAGCTTTCAGCGAATGCAAAGCCCTTCCCGCCGGCGACGACGGATTCGGGAAGAAGACCGGTAACACCAAAGGCTTGTTGAGGTGGAATTCCGAAGGCAACTTTGGCATGGAGGATGGGTGTGTACGCAGTACCACCCTTGAAGCATGGAAAGACAAGTCAGGCTGCTTACAGGACAGGGCCTGAATGTCCCCAACCCTCCAGGGCGAGGTGTTAGCAAGGAGTAACGCTGTCTTCCACGAAAGAAACTTGAGCGGGCCCTGATGCATCAGTTTGAAGGGTGAGCCCATGGAGCCTAGTCAGCACCACATTGAGCTGCCAAGCCGGGGAAGGAGCCTTCACCGTAGGGAAAGTGCTGAAAAGTCCCTTGAGGAACTCCTTGACAAGTCTGTGAGACCACAGCGAAGGTCTGCCTGGAGATCTGGTGCACCTGGATATGGGGGCGAGATGCACCTTGATCGATGCATGAGGCAGTCCTGCTTTGGCCAAGGAAGGCAAGTATGGCAGAAGTTGAGGGGCTGCGACCCGCAGCGGAACAATCTTTGGAGGACTGCACCACACAGAGAAGCGCTTCCATTTATGCCCATAGCACGTCAACGTAGACTAGGCCCTGCCCCGGCTAGCATGTCCTTATATTCGTCGGGTAGAGCATAACCCCCAAACTCTAGGGCTGCAGGAGCCATGCCCTAAGGTTCAGAGACTCTGGGTAGTGATGTAGAATCCCCCCCCCCACCCCTGGCGATCTGGTGAGAAGGTCCGGGGACAGTCGTAGCCTGATGGACGGGGCCACTGACAGACGCAGCAGGTCCTCATAACAGATTAGCCTCGGCCATGCTGGGGCGACAAGTATTCTGTACAGTCTGAGTGTGTGTATCACATGTAGAAGGAGAGGAAACTGAGGAAAAGGACACAGGTACCGTCTCGCCCACAGGAACAAGAACACATCCCTCATGCTCTTCGGTTGAGGTAACTTGCTGGTGAACCTCTGGCACTTTGTGTTCGCTGCAGCCGGGAAGAGATCGATCAGGGGCCGTCACCATTTGTCAAACAAAAGATCCACTTGGTCCTGGTAAAGCTCCCATTCGTGACAAGAACGCAGTTCCCTGCTGAGTGAGTCCGCAATGGTGTTCTTGACTCCTGTCAGGTGAAACTGAACAAGGAACATGCCTTGGTGAATGGCCAACCGCTACAAGTTCTGGGCCTCTTTGGAGAGTGACGGTGAGCGGGTCTTCCCCGCCCCCTGTTTCCGAATGTAGAACATGGTGGTGTTGTCTGTGAAAACCTTGACTATCTTGCCCTTCAATGATGGCAGAAAAGGCTTGAGGGCCCGGAATACGGCCGGAATGTGTAGGTCCTTTTCCTCTGGTTGCCAGAGGCCTCTAGCGTGCAACCGACCAGTGTGGGCTCCCCATCCCTCTAGAGAGGCGTCTGTGGTGACTGCCTCCGGGTAAGGAGGACCCTGTAATGGAGCTCCCTGGAGGAGATGCTGCTGAACACTCCACCACTGGATCGCCCGACAGAACTCTTCGATGAGGGAGATCTTGTCTGTAAAGTTCCCCGACACTTGCATCCACCACGCATCCAGCAAATTAATATTGGATTATTATAGTGCATTAACTTGCAAGGGGGGGCTCTACGAAGTGCTTGTGTGACATATGTACAGAGAATAGGAAGCATGGGATGAGGTTACACATCCAATTTGCCTGTTTAATTACAGTCAGTATCCAATATTTGAGCTGACATTTGGGGTATATAGTCTGGTTGATGCTTTTACTAGGGCACCATGATTAACAGAATGTCTTGTGCTTGAACGTCATTCATATTACAAACAGAAAACAAGTGGATGTAGGTACAAGTCTGGTAACCTTTTGCAGAGACAAAGTAGGCATAGTCAGGGTTGGCTGGTAACATCTGAATGTGGCCTGGGGTGGATATTAGAGTCATAAATTATAAGTGTGGGCGAAGTATAGGAGTTATGGGTGGGGAGGGAAGCTTATTTGGTTAATGTGTGCAGGCAATTCTTAGCTATATCTTCTGTTTGTGGAGCCACTTTTCATATTAGTTTTTAACCTCTTGTGGGGGTGTATTCTGTTATTAGGGGTTTTACTGTCAAGCTTGCATAGTAGGGCAATGAAAAAAGGCTAGGTCCGAATATCAAGACTAGTTAGTACAATTTAACTTAATTTTGCTAGGAAGCAAATATTAGGTACCTGCTGTGGCTTGTGCCTTATTAATTATTTTTAAATTGGTGGGAATTGTCTGTGTGCGCTGCTAAAAATCTTCTGAGCGGCACCCAGTAGGAAGCTGGGCAAGCACAAATGCGCACAGCTTAGAGGGAACATGGATGATGAATATAAACATTACTACTACTGAGGAAGTAAGAATGTGCTCCAAGAAGAAGAATCTTATAACCTATGTGTTGGACTTTGCTGTTGACAAGTTGAAGTTACATCAGACTTTGTTGCGAATCAGGATTTCCTTGTGTTTTTTTTATTTAACTGTGAAGCAGAATCATGTTTAAAGCTGGGGAAGGTTCTGACTGATTACTTTGTAAACTCAATCATTGTTTTGAACTGCCATGCATCTCCTTGTTTATTTGTTATATGTTTAAGTGTAAGGGACAGATATCCTTTGTTAGAGTGCTTTCTTTAGTTTATTTTAGGCAGGGAAATCCTCGTCAGGGTAGGGATAGTGAGGCATTCATCCAATCTTATATTATAATAAAATGGCATTTGTTGGGAAAACTTCACAACGTGGTACGCCTCAATTTCTGACCCCTGACAGGATCCTCACAGAGAAAACATTTTGATATTGAGGATATGGAACCACCAAGTGTCAAGTCCAAACTACCTTGGAGTGGGGAATCTCAAGAAAGCGAGGTGAGCTTGAAGATTGGACATGCAAGGATAAGAAGAAATCAAACACTCCACTGATTACAAGTGATAAAAGGTTGGCTGAATTGAGAGACTGAGTCACTTTGTGCTTTTGTTACTTTCGATATGGAACAGAGATAAATGATTCATTTTGCTTTATGAGAGACGGAACTATGAAAAGCAGCTGTGAGAGATTTGGATTTGTTTTCTGAGAACTGTGAACTATTATTAGAGATTGAGAGAGAGATGGACTTGTTTCATGTTAACTGTTGCTTTTACCCAGGCCAGAGAGTCCTGGGGAGAGCATTCTGGAGAAGAGGGTATATTTTTATATAGTTTGAGACTTATATAGCGCCTTAATCCAAAGGGCTGTACATAATAACAATGTGAGAACAGCAGGTGTCCATAAACCTGTGGAACACTCCCGTCCCCTGCACACCCTAATGTTGCAAAGACAACCAAATACTCATGAAATGTTTAAAATAAAGAACTTTTATATAAAGATGAACTTGTCATCACTGAATTTTCTGCCAATAACACGGGATTTTTTGAAAAAAGAACAGCAATACAATTGTATATTTTCAACAGTATCATTGAACATAAATCACATTTGTCAAGTGTAATTCACAATTCAGATAATGACTATTAATTCATAGTCTCAGTAAACCAATCTATATACAACAATTCATTTGTCAAAAAGTAGACAATTTGCACTTTGTACCAACACTTAGTCAAATTTTCACAGTGACTTCTGTTGTTCCGAGTGTTATTTACGGTGCCCAATCCATTGGCGTGCAAAAACTCTTTACGCGTTTCGGGGAGAATATAGCCCCTTCTTCAGAAGGTGTCTCTTCTGAAGAAAGAGGAAGAGTGTTCCAATGCAAGGGAGCAAGGTGAGAGAACGTGCAAAAACTTGACTGGGCATAGGGTGGCGCTGGTACTACAATACGAAATGGAGAGCTAGAGCGGGAGGGGGTATAGAAGGAAACCAGCGAGGAGAGGTAATCCGGGGCAAGACCGTAGAGTGATTTAAAGACGAGGGATAAAAAGTTGAATTTGAATTGAGCATAGAAGTGGAGCCAAGTAAGAGTGAGAAGAGTCACGTGAAGTCAAACAGAAAAGTACACAAATAGAGGCATTGAAAACAGATTTCAAGGGAGCAAGTCGAGACGTTGGGAGGCAAAAAAGCATACTGGAACAATAGAAAAGGCGTGTGAAAATTCAAAAAATATCAATAATTTGGTTGCATCAAAAGTCAGGAAAGAGCAAACTTTGCGAATATTATATAGATGATAGCGACAGACACGAGAGGAGATTAAAATGTGACGTTTAAAGGATAGAGCAGAGTCAAAGCAAAGTCCCAGATTGCAGGCAGTGGATGCGATGGGGAGCTGAGAGGGGGAAATGATATGGACGAGGGAGGTAAGAAGGGGCAATGGTGATAGAAGGGAAAAAGAGTATTTCAGTTTTTGTAGTGTTAAGTGTAAGATAGTGGGAAGAAATCCAGATTTTATGGCCAATAAGCATGAGGACAGCCGAGTATGTATGTCAGCTGAAAAGGAAGAGGAAGAGATGAGTGTCGCCGGCATAGAAGTGATGTGTTAGCCCATAGGAAGAAATAACTTTAGCTAAAGGAGAAGTATAGAGAGAAAATAGGAAAAGTCCCAGAACTGATCCTTGTGGGACACCACGAGCAAGAGAATAAGCGTCCGTAGTTGTCCGTCCCCATGAGACAGAGAATGTACACTGGGACAAATAGGATTTGAACCAGGAAAGAACAGAAGCAGAAAGACCAAAGGAGAGAGAGGCTAGCAAGAGTGAGTGATCAACAGTGTCAAATGCAGCAGAAAGGTCTAGTAGGATAAGAAGGGAAGAGTGCTTAGAGTAACGTTCCCAGAGCAACGAGTTTAAGACTGACAAAAGAGCCGTTACCGTTGAGTGCATGGGGTGGAAACCAGATTGAAAGTGAGTGAGAATTGAGCTATTTGACACAAATTAGGAAACTTGGGAATAGACAAGGCGTTCAAGTAGTTAAGATAGGGAAGAAGAGAAATAGGACGAAAGTTTGAAACAAGCGAAGGGGACGGTGGAAGGTTATTTTTAGAATAGGCATAATAGAGGCGTGTTTGAAAGAAGAGGGGAAAGTTGAGGTTAAAAGAAATCTCTGGTGTCAACCAGAGATGTTGACCCAAACTGAGGGTGAAAGCCTGCAGTTTTATTTTGTTTGATTTCTTCCAATGGTAGGCTAAGTTAGTCGTCAGGTTAGAATCAGGGATTATTTTTGGTTATTCTGTCGCATTGACGAACACCTTCGTTTTTTGTTTCGTAGGAAGGGCATTCCCTTTTAGCAGCAGGGCAAGTTAGGGTTTCTTTTGATTTAAAGCATTATGAACCATGACATCTGGTCAGAGCCATATGTCTGTTTCGCCACAGTGCCCAATCCCACAAATGCACTGGTAGGGCACACATTAATTTAGTGCCTACCTCTTTATTTATGTACAGTATTGTTACCACATTGTCTGTCAGAATCAACCGTCTGGAACCCACCATTACTGGCCGGATAGCACTAGGAATGCTGCTTTTAATTCTAAAAAGTTTGTATTCCTGAACATCCTCCATGTTCCACATGTTGTGGATCTGAAGGCCCTCAAGGGTCTCTACCCAGCCTGACAGGGAGGAGTATGATGTTATTGTGAACTGATGAGGCAGGTCCTGAAAAACAGTTCCAATCCGCAAGTTGCTGTTGTCTGACCAACACAACAGATCTTGCTGCGGCCATGATGGAATGGGGACCGCGTTAGTTAGAGTTCCGACAATTGGGACTAGGTCGCTGAGAGGTGTAGCCAAGTGCGCCTCATCCGCAACGCATCCTGGCCATTGGCCCTGGCAAGACACGCCGCCATCAGTCCCAACAGAGCTAGAAACCACCAAGCTGTTGTATGGGCTTCAGAAAGAAGATAATTTCTTTATGGAAGACTTTTCCCAGCCCCGATTCCCAGATGAAGCCTAGGAATTTTAGTTTCTGAGTTGGGATGAGCACGGATTTCTTTACATTTACTCATAGGCCAAGACCATACTTCAGGTCTAGGGGCATTGCAGAGGTTCTGATGCTTGTGCTGGGGACCGGGCTCTAATCAGCCACTTGTCCAGTTAAGGATGAAAGTAAATGCCTTTCAGGAGTAGGAATACATCCAGCAGTGCCATCAGCTTGGTGAACACCCTAGGACCGAGCAGAAGCCGAAGGGCAAATCTTTGCAATGATAATGATCTTGCTCTATAGTGAACCCCAGGTAAAGGTGGTGAAATGGCCAGATAGGGGGGATGTGTAAATAAGCATCCTGCATGTCCACAGATAGTAGCCACTCGCCTGGCTAAAGTGATGATCGTATGGAAACTGGCATAATCATCTTCAACTTTTTTAGGATATAAAAAAAGGTTAAAGGGGGAAAGGTCTAGCACCGGCCACAGGCCAGCCTGGATTTTCTTGGGAACGGTGAAGAACCTGGAGTAAAAACCTTGATACTCCTCCGAGGGACATACCCTTTCTATTGCTACTATAAACAGCAGTTTGGCTATCCGATGGGAAAGTGTCTGAGCCTCTTTGAAGGAGGGGAGTGTGGGATTTGGGGACTCCATTTCCCCCTCGCTTTCTTACCTTGGCTGGCTTCCCTTTCATTCCCAAATCAAATTTAATTTCCTCTGTCTTGTCTTTAAATGTCTTCATGACCTTGCCCCCCCTATCTCTCCTCTCTCCTATCATTCTACACCCCTTCCCGATCCCTCCATTCTGCTGACCTCTTCCTACTCTTCCCCGCCCCCATGTGCCTCTTCTCACTTTCGCTCCTTTCAGCTCCTAGCCCCCCTACATTGGAACTCCCTACCTGTCATGGTCATGAAGTCAGGGGCACAGGCGTGCAGGGGTCGCATGTACAGGAGACCTGGGTGAACACTGTCCTGGCGCCTTTGGTACCAGGCTCATGAACAAAAGTAAACAAGAACATCCATTTAACACCAAAAAGCTTTTATTATGGACATAGCACTTCAGATGCATTAACCTTGAACATTCCATCCATTAAGCAGCCCCAAGTGTATTCTTGGGTGTGGCTGCTAATGGATTGCCTTTGCACGTGCTCACTCTCTAGGAGTGGCAGGGTGTGGCTGGTAAACCGGCCCTAATGGGCGTGCCCACAATCTCAGGTTTATAATCTGCCCCGATCCTCACGACAGACACTTTGCGTTATTCTGCACTTGCAAGCAGCGTAACGCTCACCGTCGCCTGAGGTCAGACTTATCATTGAAGATCCGGCTTCCTGGACATCCTGCTTCCTGCCAGCATACTTACCAACTGGGGCAAGCTGTTCTTACCTGTACATCTCTTCGGCAAACCAAGTATTCAACTTTACACTTTCCGGAACGCCGAAATCTTCATCTTGGCACCGCAGCACGACACGCTCCATCATCGACAGTAGCGCCTGCAAGGAAAAACAGAAGACAAGGTTAGACATCGAAAAAACCAGTCAGTTTAAGGTTGCACTTTGCCATACTTAGCGCTTTCCTAAAACCATCACTTACCTGCTGTCGAACATTGCGGTAGCATCCATCTTCCATCCGGCCACGTCTTGCGTCTCATAGCTGCTTTGAGGCCGCATTTCCATCTAAGGGAAGAAAACAGAAGAGAGACATTATTGTGGGCATAAATAGGAGCAACATATAAAGACATTAAACAGAACGAACAGCATCACAAGAGCTCAAGAAAGACTTACCAATCATAAGGAGAAGCATAGTCGCATCTGACTGGACTAATCCTTATCAGGGATCAGTGAAGGAACTAGATCCTATTCGATGCGCCTCTGCCAGAAGTAGTAGGACGGAGAGCTTATCTTCCATAATTCACAGCTGTGCTTAATGGGCCGGCGTATGCTCACAGAAACCGTACTTTGGGGTGAAGGGTTCGAGAGGTACAACAATCACAGATTGGCGCGCTCACTCTCCACGCAGGAGCAGTATAACCACATACCACTGCTCACAGCATTTCCTCTGAGGGAGAGGCCTGAAGGGGGTGATTCAAGTTCAGGGAGGGCTGCAACCGTGCCCCAACGCCTTTGCAGAGACCAGGTGAGCGTAACACTACCTCTCTATCCGCTCCATTCCCACCTTTTCCTCCTTCCGTGCTTCCTTGAAATCTCTTCTCCATTCCCCACCCTGAAACTGCTCTCTCCCACATGTCTCTCCCCTACCTACCTACTTCCTCTCCTATAAAACACAGCCTGTTTTCTTTACAGGCTAATTGCTCTAGTCATTGTTTTGTTGGTTTGACTCATGTTTTATAATTGCTTGTACTGTTATAATCTACTATGTATCTTGTTGTTATAATGTGAAGCGCTTTGGAGTAAAACGCTGAATAAATACAATAAATACAATACAAATACAAGGCAGAGACAATCGCCACTGTGTACACCAATAGCAACCAGGTGTCACTGGTTATTGACCTCCATTGGGTAAGATGACGACGCACGTGACCTCCTACTGGTGTGCTGTGGATCTACACTCGCAAGTCACTTAAACTGTTTGGATTCTGCTGGAGTGGGAAGGGGGCTAGGAAAATAATCTCCAGGGGATGGAAGCGCTTTCTTCTTTCGAAGAGCACTCTGTCGTGCCTACTATGTCAATCATGGAAGCCCCAGAAACCTTCTGGACAATAGGTAGTGAGTCCTGTGTCTGAAGGTCCGAAGACCCAGGCTTTGCGGGGGGTTTGGTCAAAGCTGCCAAAGACTTTGCAGTCTGCGCACTATTCTTTCAATTTAATTCTTCGTCCTTATCTGGGCTTAAAAGCTCCACCCCATCAACTGGAAGGTCAATTTTTCGTTCGTAGGCGTCAATTGACACTTGGTAGCTTTGAGCAGTGCTTGATGCCTAATACTCACAACTATGGCCATGCCTCTTGCAGCTGTGTCAACATGGTGATAAGCCACCTTGACACAGCTGCAATAGGCTCTGTCAACCCTGAGCGGATTCACGCTTAAAACTGGGGGTGGATGAGCAAATCATGGCCAACAAGCTCTTTTCAGAAGTTTGGCTGCTGCCATAACCGCTTCAGCATTGGCCTGCCTAATGCTCTCGGCGGAGTTCTGGTAGACCACCTTTCCTGCATTGGCCAGGAGGCAGTCATCCCACACCATAAGATTCTGTGAAAAAGAGGAAGAAGCAGCCGATGCTTGACTTTTACCAACGAGTGTAGTCACTACTCTCAAGTGAGCTGGAGGATGGCCCATCCAAACAGATTCTCTACTTAAAGAGGCGTGTACCTCAGATCCAGTCTTTTTGCTATTAGCTGGACTGAGGCCGGTTTCTAACACCTTTTGATGGTCTCTCCCACAACGTCCGGCTGAAGGTGTATACCTGACCTCTGTGCCCTTCCTCGAATGGATGAAGAAAAAACACCGGAGAATGGCCAGAATCCTATCAGGAGGCTGTGAGAGTAGAGATGCAGTGAGCCATGGCCTGCAGTGCATGAGGTATGGTCTTGGACACAGTGGAGGCTGCATTGCCCACCGAGAACTTAGGAGCTGGGCCTACTGTTGTCACAGGTCCTTTCAGGCCCTCAGGTACTTTCATGCTGAGCGGCGGTCTTGGATCGATGTCTGGTGCAAGTCGGAACGCTGTCAGGAACAAAGTCCCTGGTATGAGTCTTGTCAAAAACCCAAGTTCCATTGGGCCAAGGCCCAGAATTATACCAAGATAGACAGGTCCTTGGCAATGGCTTCGGAAGCAGTATGCTCCAAGAGCCCGGGACGAGCCCTTGGTAAATTGGTGGATAGGCCCTAAGGGGCCCTCCCGCTTCAGGAAACTTCCAAGAAGGGCATTGTCTTATCGTGTTGCTAAAGATAATAGAGTTAGTTGTACTCACTCTTTTGGACTGAATGTCGATCTTGAGGTGGTCCTGAGCCTTCGTCGTGAAAAAGGGGTCCTTCCACCACGTCCATCGACTCCCGAGGGATTTAAACGAAAAGGCTTCACAAAGAGCACACACGTCCCAGCGATGAAGAGGCCCTAAATACTGAAAAAAGAGAGTGAATGGGTCCGCTGCCACAAACTATCTGTGACACCCGGTGTACACAGAAAACCTGCTTTACCCAGAATAAAATGGAAGAAAGCAGGGGAAGATGCAATCATGAAAAAAAAGGTTTGATGTTACCGCTGGAGAAGCAAAAGTATGGAAGAACAGAAATGCAACATGAGAGTACTGGTTAAAATGATTCCAAGATAAATGGATTGTAAGGACAGATTAAGTTTCTGTGGAACAAGAGAACAACAAGGTTGCCAGCACTATTAGGTTCCTAGATAGTAGACGGAAAGACTGACACTGTACAGGCCGAGCGAGATTTCAGAATATATTGACTTCTCTTCCAAAGTACACAAGATAGTGCTGGTAGGACAGCCAGCAGATGAGGATGCGTAAGCGCAGAGAAGCGCCCAACCATCTGTTCTAGCACAACCGCAATTCCAAGTGCCACCTGCACAGACGCAGACAAGGCCTAGTGCTTTGGCTATTCCCGGGATACCACACATGTCAGACGCGCCTTTACTTACAATAAGTCAGTGACGAGAGAAGATCCGACATACAGGAGGGATACTAAGATTCTTAAGGCACCACTCAGACAGGTGCCAAGAGGGTGGGCGAAAGAGGGGTAGCAGCTTGCCTGCTTAACATTCATATTCCCTAGACATCGGTCTATTTACAGAGTTTGGCTAAAGAGTTTCCCAGTATTGAAGATGAACCACAACTTTTCATTGAGTATGCAGTTTTATACAGTGCTACATTGCTGCTTCGACTTACATGAATCATCTCGTGAGAGTTGTTATACAGTGAGATAGCTTCTCATGCAGCATGCTAGTAGGGCGACGACATATCACGGTATGGGAGACACCCTCAGGCAGGCTAGAGATAGATTGATTGGGCAATTCCAGAAATGTGCCACAGAAAAAAACTGGGCAAAAATGGGAAACGCTAAGCAAAACAGAGGAGAATCGCTTGCGGAATACTTAGACCAACTTAAGGTAGTGTTCACTCAGCATTTGGCTCTCACAAAACAGGGCAATACTGCCCAAGAGGCCATAGCAAATTCCTGGTTGTCTGTTCTGCTACCAAAGATTTAAGCACTATTGAAAACAATATGTATCGGGTGGCAGATTAAGCTCTCATCAGAGTTAGTGGCTGGTGCAAACCATTGCGTGTAGTTTTAGGAACAGGGGAAGGAGACCTTTAAGAATAAACAAACAGCCTTACAATTACAGGACCTAAAGGGACAAGTGCATACCCCCGGTCCAAGGGGCGGATTTAAGGGAGGTTTTGGGGGTTGAGGTCCAAGCAGAAGAAGAGAAAGAGGAGCACGACACCAAGGGAAAGCAGGACAACAAAGGCAGCAAGGCCATCTGGAACAACAGGACCCACAGGGACAACCGGGGTATTAGGGTCCACTGAAAAATCTGATATATCTGCCAACTACTGTAAACAGGTTTGTCACTGGAAGAACGAGTGCCTTTACAGACCTCAACAACTCTTTTTCCAGAATGCCCAAAGGCAGAATTTCCACTCAAGGGGGAGTCCTAGAGGAGGGTTGGTGCCCTCCACCAACACAAATGTGAAGGCTTTTCCTCCATTCAAAACTATAGTGCACCTGCCTACATTACTACCCCTCCATTGATCCCTGAGAATGATCAAGATCCGTTCTGACTAAAGTTAGAAGAGGAAGTCCCGATGGGGGTTTTGGCAGCAGATCAGGAAGTCAGTCAGCTCTACGAATGGATAGTTTTCCTGATCTCCCTTTATTCAAAGCAGTAGAAATAGCTAATGTTCAGGTATAAAACCCAGTCACAGCACGGTTAGGCAGAATCCTGTGCAGTTCCCTTGGGGAACACTGCAAAAAGATTAAGACTACAGGAGCAGCAGTAAACCCAATTGGTAGCTCTCTGCACCACCCAGATTTACCTGGTTGCTGTGGCTGTGCAGTCAGACTTCTCTCAAGAAGAGAAGGGCAGTATGCAGAGTATACACAATAGGGCCAAAACACAGTAGAGCAAACAAACACTGACCAGAGCTTTGTATAAAAAGTATGTAGTTATTTAAAACACACTTTAGGTAATACACTAGCACTCTCAATGAAAAGTAATCTAAAACACAGTCAGGTAAGTATACACACCTCCCTTGATAACTATCAGACAAGTCAGGGTTAAAGCACAACTATTTGTTAAGACAGAAGTGAGCGCTTAACCTAGATGGCACTCCAATAGTGTAGTTAAAGGGAGAGAAAAAGGCAGAGCATAAGAATAAAACAGTTCCCAACACTTTTAAGAGTTCAGAGCAAGGGGAGAAAGGCAGGTTATACTGTAGAGCCAAAGTTCATAGGCCAGGCCCACTTTAAATGGAGCAAAGCGAAATGTGCCCAGGATCACACGGTTTAAAGTGCATTGACAGTCTTTGCAGAGTGTTCAAAAGAAGTTGGGGTGAGTCAAAAGATATAGTTAGAAGGCCTGGAGCCAACCCAGTTTAAAAGCCAAGGATTTAAGGGTCACCTTTAGCAATCTGTAGAAAGGGGAGGCCAGGCAGGACACAGTACCTTAAGAGAAAGGAAGCTCCAGCGGGGGCAGTTGTTCCTGGCAGTGGTTGAGGTTCGTGGTTCCGACCAGGGGAGGAGAAGATCTCATCAAGGAGGAAACGTGGAGTCATTGCACTGCACAGGGATGAAACCAGCCGCGGAGTTCCCGATTAAAAGGTGCGGTCCTATTATTTGCAGTCAAAAGTGGTGAGCTTGGCTATCCGGCCGCTGGGGTGCATGGCACGGGCAATTCGACCAAAGGCCGTCTTTGGAAGGCAAAAAAGGGTGGTTGGTCCCACCAGCTCAGAGGAAGAAGACTCGTCCAGCAGAAGATCTTCTCTTGTCGTCGGGAAAGTGGTGAGGTAGCTGCAGCAGGGCTTCACCGGTGGTGTCGTCGTTGCAGATGGCTCAGCTTCGTCCCTCTTCGGATTCTTAGGTTCTGTGGCGACTTCTGAAGTTCCAGTCCCAAAGGCCCTGCTTTTATGCAGAAAAAACCCCATTCATCAGCCTAGCTGTCAATCACACTTGCCAAGTGGTGAGCCAGGCGGCTCACCACTGGCCCAATCAGAGTAGAGTGCGACTTGGGTTGCTAAGGCAACGCAGTCCAGGGTGCAAATTCCCCCCTCCATCCTGTGGAACCCAGACAGAGTGACACCACTTGGAGGGCTTCTGTGGAGAAGCCCGCCAAAATAGTGGAACAAAGGGCTCGACCTCAGTCAGAGTTACAGAGACGGACACAAACGCCATTTCAGAATCGAGTTCTGGCAAAAAGACCCAACCGGTGATTTAATATTAAATAAACCGGTGGCATCTTTAACATTGCACCAAAAAGTGGTGCGTTTAAAATCAATGGTAAAATCCCATAGAGAATATTCTGATGGAATATTTCGCGTGGTAACCACTGCCACCAGCCAGAAACTCTACGAGGGGGGACGGGACAGTGCCCCCTCGAAAACAGACCCAGGGGCAATCGAATTACCCCTTACCTGTACTTCCACAATATGATGGTTTGTACTGGTTCTGTTCACAATTTTGGACTAGTAAAGCCAATGGTGACTTTACATGCCCTGGGAGACAGTAGTCAGTCCCAGGGTATGGAGTCTATGTTTGGGGGTCACTGTGACACCTCTGTGGTACTGCACTGAGGGTGCTGTGTATATCACACACAGAAAAACAGATGATACCCTATGGAGTAAAAAGGAACCCCATAGCCCATAAGCGCATAACAAGTCAAAGACATACCTCAAATCATGCCTAAGAGTGGGAGTAAAAGAGTCTCACTCTTAGCAGGAGAAAAAAACAAACCCCAAATATCCAGCAAAGCTGCTGGGGGGACTCACTAGGTTTGGGAAATTAGCCTTAGAAGAGAATTCTCCCTAACGAGCACTGCTCACAATCATGTTCAGTCCTATTACTGATACACATGCCTTCCTTCAGCTCAGGTCAACCTGATAGTGCGTTAGAGCTTACAGATTAAGTGCCTACCTATCTATTGCACCCCAGATGGTGTGTCCTTAAGCGTTCCCCATAATAATGCTGAGGAGGCTGTTTTACCAATGACTGGGAATGCTGGGAAATGATTCAGGAATACCGAAAGAACGATGGCCATGGAGAGACTTCTGTCAATAAAGCATATTGACCTGTGGAAACCGAGAATATACATTCAAGGCAAAGGGGCTGATGCAAGGAATATGGGCTCCTATGTGCACGATTGTTCCTGGTCCGTGGGCCAAAAACAGCTTGGAGACACTTCTGTCCAGGGGTAACCTCAGAGTTGTGGTTAGAGATTGGTTCAACTTGGAAATGATGTCCTCTGAAACACACCCCCTATCCCCACCACCCACCCCAGCAGCTGCAATGTCTTAGTTAGATATTAGTTGGATAGATATCTTAGTTAGATAGAGAACAGGTGGGAAATATAATTTGTTGCGATGGAAGAGCAGCTGTAATAACATTAAATGGTAGGTTGTTTCAGAAAGACAGTTCAGTTAGCGTCTACACACGGACTGTTGACATCTATTTCGTGTTACAGGTAGGAATGCAGAAATTTGAGATGACCTGGCCAGAAGAGAAAACCAATAGGTTTGTACATATAATATTTGCACAAGTGGTCCAAGGTTGGGCCCAGAATGTCATGGGCTGCTCGTTAGCCCAGCTATCCCCAGTTCACCCCGAGCTACACCGATTCAGCAGTGTTGGTTGCTGTGGTGACTGGGGCAGCTTACTGCTCGCCGGTTGCCCCAGATTACAATACCTAGAAGCCCTGGTACTCTGGTCACATGACATGACCGGGCCGCCGATGCAACCCGGAAACTGCCAGCTCTTTAACAGTGGAATCCTTCCTGGCGGCGCTCTTTAAGGGTTGCGTTCCGCACGGCTTACTGCTTTCCATGGTTTTCGGTTTTCATCTTCCTGATTCCCTGTTATTTTGATCCTCCGTTTTTCTCTTGGACCTGCCTCTCATTTGCCCTTGTCTGGTTTCGGCGCTCATTCTTTCATTCAGATCACCCGGCTTTCATTGAACTAGGATCCTCCCCCTGGATTTTGCCTTGCCCTTGTCTGTGTCTAGCACTTTCTTCGCTTGGACTGATCTTCTGGCTCCACACGAACTCGGCCCTCTCCTTGAACTGCCTACTCCCTTCCTGATTGCCAGTCTCCCCTTTGCATCCCTCTCCTCGGATTTTCCATCCTTCTATCCAAAGGAACTGCTTGTTCTCTCTCGCCCTGGACTACATTGGGTTCCTGGATTCTCGTGTTTGAATTTTTTTTTGTGGAACTGGATGTTCTTGGTTTTTTCTTTGTTTTTTGGCTTTCAGCTTCCCTGGATCTGAGACTCCTTTCCTTATTGTGGATCTCCTCCTATCGACTGCCACATTGATCCCTAGATTGCGTCCTCATGCCTTTCGGGTCAGGTATCCTTGAGGTGCATTGATCTTGTTGCTGTTCTTCCCAGCACCTTTTACATTAGGACACCTGTACACTGCAGACTTCCTTGGAAGGAGCTTATCAAGCAGGTTCAACATTCCCAGCTACATCAAAACAGGTAGGAGTTGGGGTACTGTCAGAGAGGTGTTTGAGACAAACATACGGCTATTGAATAGATTCTTATGTAATGTATGTGTCTTTTCCCTCCTTTTAGCTCTGCTGTTGCTCCTGCCTTTTCACCTGAGCTCCTAGCCTGTCAGTTGCATTATTTCCTCTCTGCAGGCTGTGCTCTCAGGAGGAAAGTCTCCCTGTGAAAGGAAACCCCAGTCGCCTTATTGGGGCTGGGGTTACTAGAATCAGACCAGATCCTGACACAGAATGATCGAGAGCTTTGAAAGCTTAAACACAGAGGTAAAGAAGGTAACAGATGTTAAGGAAGGTTTCAAATTATTGGGAGGTGGTTTGTAAAGAGCAAAATCTCAGCTGCCACACAGTGAACCGGTGAATGAGCCTGGTGTTGAAGGGGGACCCAGGACATGGGAACATGCTAAACAACATTGTGAAAAGTACTTTTGAAAACCGACCAAATATATTTTAACGAAAGAGGCGAATATGGTACAATTCTGACATAAAATGTCACTTGGGGAAACCGGAGACCAGCATTGTCTAAATCAAGGGACATTGCCGAAAAGAACAAAGAGGGCAAACATGGTGCAATTCCCTGGACATAAGAGGCCAGTTGGGGGAAACCTGGAAAAAGCATTGCCAAGAACCAAGAGTCTTTAGAAGAGGTTGACAGAAGGAGCTTGAACAAACCCTCATATTAGGGATACCGGTGTTGAGTGCGATTGATCCAAGTGCTAACTTAAGTCAACGAGGGTTGTGCCAGTGGAGACGTGCAACTATAATAACTAAGAGGAGAGTGAATGTTGAAGAGAAGTCTGGTTCAGGGTACCAGGTAATGAAACCTTTTTGAAAAACGTTACCTGGCAGGAGAGTACACAAGGGGATCAAAGTGAACCAGAAAGGGGATATTTCTGGCAGGAGAGTAAACCTGGATAGCAAGAGTTTTTTCATTGGAAGTTTGCTGGTAGGAAAGTGTACCAGGAAACTTATTTTGAGTTGTTTTTTTTAAAAAGAGACTTGTCCATATTGACTTCTTGTTTCAATTGAACATTTTGTCAACCAGAAGATTTGAAAAGACATTTGCTTTGCCATTCTGAAAAGTAGTAAAGACTTTTCCTTGTTTTATCTGAACCAGCATTATGAAAAGAGCATTTGTTTTGTCATCCTGAGGAAAGTATTAGGTGAAAGAGAAATTTGCAATACCTTTAAGAAACTGGTCTTGATACAAGAACATTGTGAAAAACTTACCTGAAGTAACCCAAGGGAAGTAAACCCTGAGTACAAGAAGCATTTTTGTTGAATTTATATGTTTGAGTTGTTGCACTTTTCTATTAAGTTGACTTTGAAACATTTACCTTGCACTGTTTGCTTGTATATGTTCATTTGAGCGTCAGATTTCTTTTGAATACAAAGTCATCCTGCTTTAGTTTTAATTTCACAGGAAGGGACATTCACGTTAGGATAGGGAAAGTTAGTTCTTCATCCATACCTCTTTTTTGTTAATAAAATTACCAATATTGACAAAAGTAGATCTTTGTGTCTTCCTCTCATTGCTGACCCCACACAATGGGCTAAAAGTAACATGGGGTCTGCGGGTAGTTAGGGAGAATTCTCAGAAATGTGCCAATTCCCTCCACCTTAGAGACCCACAGCAACTTTGCTGGATTTTGTGGACTTGATTTTTTACCTGGAGAGAGACAGACCCTTTTTCCACTCCCTCATGTATTTTGAATGTGAATTTTACCTCTGTTTCTTTTGTTTATGGAGTCTAAAACTCCCTAGGCATCATCTATTACAATTGTGTCCCAAAGCACCCTCAGAGCAGTGGCAAAGTGAAGTCTTCCAGATTTCCAAAGGTTTAAATACCTTCTCTGGGATAAACTACTGTTTCCCAGAACAGTAAAGTGAAATTGACTTTACTTAGCAGTGTACTTGCTAGACCCAGCACAACCTATTTTACAATAGAGTGTCGAAGGGGTTACTTAGTATCCCCTGTGTCTAACTGCTCATGTAACATTTTTATGTTACCCTTTCCTCACAGAATGGCTGGTGGAAGTGGTTTTGTTACTAACTACCATAGTTTGCAATTACCGCAGCTGTTCGCAGCTCCAGTAACGCGAACCGCGGGAGCCATCTTTGACAAAATGGTCCCCGGTCTTTGTTTTTCGCCATGTCTTTGTGGAAAGGTCCTTCTAGACTAGAGAGTTTCTCTGCGCACCAAATCAGGTTTGGTCTCTTTGTTCATTTTGCCTTTGGCAGGGTTTCAGGAGTGAAACCCGCCTCTGGCTCCAGAGTGTCTGGGGTAAGCAGGAAGTGAGGGAGGTGCCCGAAACTCCCTGTGCTTAGTCTCCTAGGAGACCCAAATGCACTCTGTGGTGATTGGCTGGCTGACTCGCCAGAAAGGAAAGCCATCCTGCTCGGTGAGTGACAGCTAAGCAGGAATGAATGGGAGAGAACTGAATAAAAGGAGAGTCTTTTGGCTTGGACGGCAGAGTCAACCACTGGACAAAGGAACCGAAGAAGAGCTTGAAGAGGACGCCTGCTGCAACTCCTTGACCGTTGGTTTGCCCGGTGAAGCCCTGCTGCAGTGCCAACTTCGTATTTACAGAGAATCCCCTGCAAGGACGACTTCTCCCTTTGAGTTGGTGGGACCAATCAACTCCAAAGTAAGCCACCTGGACATCTATCTCAGAGATGATTGAATGTCCTCAGAGTTGCTGCAGTAAACCGTATAGCCAGGGAGAGGGACACCAGCTTGTGTGCGTTACTTTTAAGCTGGCCTAAAGCTTTTGGAAGATCCTCCGGACTCCCTCGAAGCAGGACGGACCAAGCCTGAGCCCCCTCAGCAGAATGTGGGACCCCAGAAGCAAGGACAATCCACCTTGACATCCAGGAAGCGCGTTGTTGCCATTTACGGTAGCTAAAATGCGAAACAGCCACTGAAATTGAAGTTTGCCGGTTGCGGGTTTTGACAGTCCAGTGCATTGCAGGAATCCCCTGACGTCCTCCCTCCCGTCCCCACGACTGAGGCCCAGGAACAGTGAGATCTGCAGAGCTGCACAGGAACAGAAATCATCAGCTGCATATTTTCTTCTTTACCAAGGTACTGTAAAACAAGTCTAAGAGAATTTAGCTCTTACTGTAGAAGTGCTTATAACTTCCACAACTCAAGTCTAATCAGCTTGTGGCCCTACATTTGATTCTTCGTTTCATCAAAGACTACTAAGAAATTCTGCAAAGACTGTTCCATTTACTTACCAGAAGTGCTTTATGCTATCCAAGACTTTTGCCATTGACTTTGGCTTAGCCTATTGAATTGAATGACTCTTCTAGTGAACTATAAAAGTTTCGGCACTGCTTAAGAATATTTGTGGTCTCTTGTGTTCTAAAAACATTTGCATTTTACCAACTTTTAAAGAGTGTTCTGAATGCCAACAGTAAGATATTAATGTCCCCAGCACCCTTATTACTGAAGTCACCTGTGGGTGTAGGTTGTGTCTGTGGGCCATCCCAAAAGGGTCTTGTCTGATTCAGAATCTCAAAGTGTACACTATTGAAGTATATATGTGTGTTACTATTCTTTTGCTCCCTTATGAGGGAGGCTTTATAACTGACTGATATATTAATAATTGTTTATGCAAGAAACCTTGAGTGTAACAGTTTATTTAAATATCTGTAACTGGCAATCTTTGTGTAACTCCAGTATAGCTCATATTTACCATCTTGAGATAAGCCTGGCTGCTCAACACACTACCAAAACTGTGTAGTACAAGCTTATACCAAAGGATGGGTTGCCAATACCTGTAGTCATAGTTGTTTGTAGTGTTCCCAGAGGGTACTGCATTCAAACTTTGCCTGACAAGGGTGCAGGCCTGTGATTTTGCATCAGTTTTAGGTCCACTGTGAGAACTGAAACCATTTCGGCCCATAGTTCTAGCTCTAGCCCCTCTACTTCCTGTTTGAAAGGCGATAATGTCTCCTCCTATGGGCCCTTGTCCAGGATATCACTCAGTTCACACTGCACCTTCGGACGTGAACGGGCACATAGCCTTACTGTGTCGACCACCTTCGCCATCAGGTGCTTGAAAGCTGCCTGAAGTTTGCCCAGGGTGACAGCAGGTGGCATGTCAATCTCTGGCAACGTGTCCAGGCCACTTCCCTCCTGCAAATCAGACGCAAGTTCCACTAACTCCCCATGTTCCCCCTAAAACTCCTCTGAAAAGTCTGACATCCTATTATGAAGTAGAGGGGTTCCAGCCCTAAGTGGATGAGGTCCCCCTCATCATACATTTCCTCCAACTAGGACATGTATGCTCTCCTGGGGAGTGGAAGGAATTCCCACACGACTCTAGCATTGCCGGCACCGGTCTGCACCACGAGGGAAGGACCAGAGGTCAGAGGACCGGCGTCCCACGACGGTACGGTATGACCCTTAGACGTGACCTTGTTGGTCTGCTTGTGGATACCCTGCCTGCTCATCCAAGCACAGTGGGATCCATGGGCTTTGCCGAAGTAATCTGCGCCAGGGCTAACGGCGTACAGGCCGCCAGCGTCAGGACTGAAGCCATCTTGAATGCCTCCCATTCCTCAGGGGTCGAGGACAGAGTGGGAAAAGGTACCTCCATGGTCTCTTCCTCACTGTTATCCTTGAAGTGGTGGCTCGTCTTCTTCAATGACGAAGAAGATTGATACCTCAAAGAAACACGTTGTGCAGTTTCTTCTTTTTCTTGTCCTTCCAGACTCGGGACCGTTCCTCAGTGGTGTGGTCTGCGCTCTCCAACGTGTCAGTTCATCACCTCTCTCCGTGTGGCGGAAGGCTAAAGTTTTTGCCTCTCATTCACAAAGCGCCTTCAGGTGCATCGATTGGCACGACGCAAAGTCCTGCATGTCGTGGCCTTCACAGACATTTGATGCCTGCAATCCACGCAAGGTTTGTTTTGGATTTTGCATCGGTCTAATAACAAAGAACAGAAGTGAAGGATTTGAAAGAATCAAATACATTTTAAGAGCGTTGTTCCTAATGCAAGCAGCATGTACAGAAAAAAGCAACTGAGGTCATGGGGCCTCTATATATTCTGGCCTAGACATAATGACCGGCACGGGCGATAGAGGCATCAGGCGGACTAGGCGCAGAGCTGTGCTGCACCCATCCGTTTCCAAAGAGCAGCAGCGCTGGGAGATCAAAGATGAGCAATACATGAGAGGAACAAATCCATTAAAAGAAATTGTTCTCTAGCATGTAAAGACTCAAATACATTTCCTTAGTTCTGTCAATGAACAAGTGAAGGAGTCTCTTCCGACGACGCCAATTGAAGCTTGCAATGCTCTGGAACTAGGCGATTATGTCACGGTGAAGACTTACCAGCGGAAATCTGCATTGGCACCCCGATTGTGTGGGCCCTTCCAGATATCACTTAAAGCACATTTGCCCTCAAGGTTCACGGGATCCCCACTTGGGAGCGTGCAACACAGCGAAAACACGCTGTAGCACAAGAGTAATGAGCAACATAATACTAAGCTACCAAACAGTGATCTTCAATTGTTTGTTTGATGTGTGAAGCTGTTTCCTTTCCCTGAGAGGATTACAACCTGTTCCAACAAGAGACAGGCCCAGACTAAAATACAATCTGTCTTGTATAGTAACCACTTCAAAGGTTAAATCATGGCCTGAAGTTAAACAGTATCATTCCAAGTGGGGAATTGTGATCACAATAGGTGCTGGGAGAGTGTCATCAATCTTCTCCTAGGACTCTTACCTAAACTGGCTCAATGTCACCCCAATCATATCCATCTAAGGCACTGCCAAATTGGCTCTCAGATGAGTTATGCTCGAGCTTTAGCTGCAGACCAACAGTCCTTAACTGTACCTATTAAACTTTAGACAAGGGGAAATGGAAATGCAGGAGACCTTTTGGTTCTGTAATGTTTAGTCACCACAACTACAGTGAGTATAACAGACTATAGAGCAAGCACTGATGAGCATAATAAGATATGACATACCAGCAGGTTTCCACTTGGTGGCTTTACCGGGCAGATGAAGTATAGAAGAACCAGAAAGGTCGTTAAGAATGTACTTTATTGATAATGTTGAAATGTTTCATTATCTGAGAACTACTTTGAATTTCAGGAACAGCATAGAGGTAACCTAGGTTTGCTTTAATGTGTCACAAGGAATATGCCAATACTGCACACAAAAAGAGTATTTATTTTGCATTTATTTCATTGCTTTTTTATAACACGCTTAATAACGGAGTTTGATTTCTAAGCGCGGATCTGGGATTCAAACCTGTTGCTCTGCGTGGTCTTGCTTCCAAGACCAGCACAATGCCCATGTGCCATCCTACGTTCATAGGTTGTGCGCCATGATTCATTTTACGGTCTCACATGCCTTTGAGGTCAGAGACTCTTTAAAATCATACTAAAGTTGGTTTGCAGTCCTTGTGGTGTCAGAGATCTTCACATATTTTGAACCCTCAGCACAATAACATGAGATGTATTGATCCAACTAATCAAAGATGCTGTATCGTCATTAAGAATTCGGCAAGGGGACACTGCCTGTGTAGACTAGCAAGACTACTTAAAAAATGATGCATAGATAAAGATTTGCTGTACAACGCCTCGCCAAAAATTCTCTAACGATTCCAGAATTCCAAAGGATTGTTCGCACTGGAGACCTGTGGAAACGCAGTTTATGGCAGTGCAAGATAAGAGCGTGTACCATCATACTGTCAGCGGTATGCCTTGTACGAAGCCAGCTAAGGATTGCTTGTGCGCCCTTTGCCTACGTCCCCTCCAGGTCTCCCTTACCACCCTTTACCCGCCTCAGCCTTCAGTAATTCACCTTGTCTTGCATGGATGGTGGTCCGTCTTCTCTGCTTTCCCCGTCTGCTTCTGTGACTCTGTGGCATTGCCAGCTGCAGCGCCGCCGACTCTTCTTGCCCATAGCATTGTGCATGGGTCCGCTCCTGCGGAACCCTGTGACGACTCGCGTGGCAGACCACTAGCATCCTCAGCTCCTCTTCTCTAGGGATCCTTTTTCACTTCAAAATAAAAGTCTAGAATAAAAACCACTACTTCCCACTAGTCCTCAGCACCTGCGCATTCGAGTATTCACGGCCACAGCTCACTCGCGGCGCCAGGAAAGCTCCGGCCACAACGGAGCTCTACGCTACAATTGAATCCAGCGATCCCGACACAGGTAAGCACCCGCTTACCCTTCTGGCTTGACACACAAGCCCCCTGCAGGAGCTGGCTATCTTCCTATACCGAATACCCACTGTGTGCTAACTTTGACACCATTTTGCTTACTCCCTGCAGCTGCCCACTGTGATCAATCTGAAGTGCTGCCAGCAAGCTTTAGTCTGCAGCTCGTCTATTTTCCTGCACATTGTCAACCGCTTGGGGACCTACCCATTAGGACTTACATCTAAGGTACCACGACTTCTGAGATTTCTCTACATGTGTTTTTTTACCCTTAGCTGCTTCTCAGGATGTGACACACCCATACAACGCCACCTTGGTGTTTCTCTCCTTTTATCTTTTTAGAGTTCCATCCCTTGAGATGACCCCTCCTACCACACAAGGGACCACCTTCTCCCCCCTGTAGGAGTACCCACCATATGTTAGTCGAATTGTCCCTGCACACGGATGCCATTTGCCTAGAGTGGGACAGGAACCCTCCCCGCCGCGGCGAGGTCCAGCGGCTCCCCACCACAGGTTGGCCCCCTCGCAACTCCACCATTTTTTACAATTCAGACTATGACTGTCTTTGTTGGTATTTTAATATTAATATCTTTTACACTGTTTGCATGCCTAGGCAGCAACACCTTATCATACTATCACTTTAGCTTTTCTTACAGGTATTGAGGCCCCATCTAAGTTCTCATTCCTTAATTTTTCCTTTTTCTTTTTTACATCATACAGAGATTTCCAAACCGGAGGCCCAGACGAAGGCGTTCTATTCTCCAGCCGAAACGCCCCAAGGCCTAGCACTTCACGTGCCCCTTTTTTGACCTTTACAACTTGATAGGGGGCCCCTCCCCCTGGCGTAGACCGATGGTTTTGGTCCTCTGCTTTTGCAATTTAATTGTCACCCTGATTTGATTGTTTCGTCCCCTCTTATATAGCTGGGCTACTTGAACACCTGGCCGTATCAGTGGACTAACAAATCGGGCTTACTCCCCCTTGATTTTCCCCATATTTACCCCTGGTCTTTGTGCATTCTTCACAAGCATCGTTTTGGATACACCAATTTGGTTCTACTCTGACTGAAGTTTCCCTGATTTATGGAACTGTACTCGTTGGACATCCAACTTTAAACAGAGTTACAAGCTAGCCTTTGTTAGCACATGGGGACCAAATAATTGGCCAGCATATTTATTCGCATTGTGTCACAGAACAACTAAACAACTTGCTGTTAAAACTGAAAATACCCTGTTTTTTTTCCATTTACTGTGCACAAATATGTTTTCTTACACCACTAAATGATACTAACCCACTCACTGTGTGAATATTGAACAGCGAGAGTATCCATTCTGAAATTGCCTTTCCAACTAGTGGACGTATGTTTATTTATTTCTATATATTTTTTTTTTCTTTTCTGTTGAGTAACTAGCCAGCAATGGCTCATTATTTCTTGGTTAATATCAAAAATCAATAAATTGAACTGAATGAAAATTAAGAATGAGGGATGTGTACCTTCTTCTATCACGTTTGTTGACCTAATAATGCATGTAAAGGATATTTGGCTTACTATTTGAAGCACTACCCTCAAGTTTTCATATAGAATTATATGGACACTCCGACATTAGGAGAGTGTCTTTAAATTCATCTGTGTTTGGAGCCCTTTTTTGTTATCCCCTAGAACAAAAACCATGCCATCTTTGTGTCAGCATCCTTCTTCAACACCCTTACCATAGTAAGAGGACAAGTGGTACTGGTAGGCAATAGTGTGTTGGTATGGGATGGTGACTGGAGTTACATTGCATGGTAAACTACTGTTTCAGAAAGAGGATAAATGTATAGAGTTGCTATCTATGCCTTACGTCGACAATCAATTTGTTTTGCAGACACAAACCCAACAATTTGTTGTTTTCTGATCCACAGAGGAGAGGAGGTCCGTAAGCTTACATATAGTTTCAGTAGAGATGGCCTACTTATTAGAATTACTACCAGTGGTGAAAAATATAGCGAACGCATTTGCAGGTGTTGGAAGTTTCAATGAGGAGAAAAGAGACTTTGGGGTAGTCCATCGTACAGCCACCTTGTGTACTCCCTACAATGTAATTTTTTCGATTGGTAATGAAATCTTTCAACAAACTTCCGTCACCAATATTGTGTGCATTATACTTGTCTTTCTGATAGAAGAACAAGTTACTTCTTACCTTGTAACGTTCGTTCGACGGGATGTTCCTCCAACGTATTCCTCATCTTTGATAATACGTTTCCAGCTTGCTGGCCTCGGAAATTTTTTCTGTAGAGGGCGCTGCGCGTCGACGTCCGCCAAGTCGATGTCCCTCGACGGCCACCGTATCGGCGCCGACATCATCATGCCCATAAATAGCCACGCGCTGCGTCCGTTGCTCAGTTCCGTTTTGTAGCATAAGAAAAGTGATGCCTGAATTGGTTATTGACCTTGAAGGAGCGTAAGCTGCAACCACAAGGGAAGTATCACTGCGGGGATGGATGGGAGGGGCGATAAGGAATACGTCGGAGGAACATCCCGTCGAAAGAACGTTACAAGGTAAGAAGTAACTTGTTCTTCGAAGGGATTGTGTCCTCCGACGTATTCCTTATCTTTGATAGACTCCCACAGCAGTGGCATGTAATTGGAGGTGGGAGTGAGAATGTTATGTATCCCTTTAGGGATGGACCGAATGTAATACGGCCTTGCCAAATCTGGTCTCTTGACTAGTGGAGGAATCCAGATTGTAAAATTTTGTGTATGTATGTGCGGACGACCATGTGGCATCCGCACATATGTCTCGGACTGGTACCCCTCTTTGGAGAGGGGAAGAGGCTGCGATACCCCTGGTTGAATGAGCCCTGAGATTTTGGGGTGGCTCTTTCCCTGTCAGTTTGTAACATTCCAGAATGGCCAAAATAATCCACCTGGAGATGGTTTGTTTTGTTATGGGTAGTCCCAACTTGTGACCCGAGTATCCTACAAACAGTTGGTCTGCTTGCCTGATCCTAGCCATTCTGCTGATGTAAAAGCCGAGAGCTCGCCTTGGGTCCAGCCTATGTAGCCTTTCCTCCTCTAGGGTAGAACGAAGGTAAGGTAATTTTCTGAGTAATATGAAATTCAGAAACCACCTTTGGGAGGAAATTAGGCTTCACCTGTAGGACAACTTTGTCCTTGTGGAAAATTGTATGTGGGGGTTTACAGGAGAGAGCTTGTAGCTCGCTCACCCTCCTAGCAGATGTTAGTGCTACCAATAGGACAGTTTTAAGCGTGAGAAATCTCAGCGAACAAGAGTGAAGTGGTTCGAATGGAGTGCCCATTAGGAAGTTTAAGACTAAATTTAAGTCCCATAAGGGAACCTGGAATGGTTTTGGAGGATAAACATTAGTTAATCCCTTGAGAAATTGTGTCACTAGAGGAAGTTTGAAATACAATGGTTCCTCCGCAGTGCACTTGAAGATAGAAAGCGCTGCAAGATAGCCTTTTACAGTGCCAACTTGAAGGCCTGAGTTTGCCAAGTAGAGTAGAAACGATAACACCGTTGGTGTACCACATGAAAAAGGGTCGATATTCTCTTCCCTACACCAGCTGCAAAATCTGTTCCAACGGCAGCGGTATAAAGACTTTGTTGCTGGCCTTCTGGCCAAAAGCAACACCTCCATGACGTCATCAGGGAGATCCCAATCCTTGTACCTCACCCTTTCAGAAGCCAAGCGTGAAGGTTGAGGGATCTGGTGTCTGGATGGAGAACCTGACCTCCCTTCTGCGAGAGAAGATTCTCTGAGTGGAAGACGGATTGGAGGACAGATGGACATATCTAGAAGGTCCGGGTACCACGTTCTCCTGGCCCAATCCGGGGCAATTAGGGTCATGGTTTTCCCGGAATCTTCTCAACCTCCTGATCATTTGAGGAATAACAGGGACTGGTGGGAACGCGTAAAGGAGTGGAAATTCCCAGTCCACTACGAACGCGTCTCCTAGAGCTCCTCTCGGGGGAAATTCCCTTGAACAGAACAGATCGCACTTCCTGTTGGTGCTTGTGGTGAACAGATCCACCTGAGGGGTTCCCCAAAGGGCGAAGATCTCTTGAAGGACTTCCTGAGCTGGCTCCCACTCGTGGGAGACTGTGCTCTGCCTGCTCAGAGCGTCCGCTGTCAAGTTCTTCTCTCCGGCTAGGTGGACTGCCGATAGAGAGATTCCTTCTTGGATTGCCCAAAACCAGAGCTGCATCGCCTCTCTGCACAGTGGCAGTGATCCTACGCCTCCTCTTTTGTTGAGGTAGTGCATGGCCACCGTGTTGTCCGTCATTATCAGGACATTTCTCCCCTGTACTGATGGCAGGAAAGCTTTCAGCGCTAGTCTGATTGCTCTCAGCTCCAATAGGTGGATGTGTAGTCTGGACTCTGATGGAGACCAACGACCGCTGATGGTCAAGTCGTTGGCATGGGCTCCCCACCCCGTGAGTAAGGCGTCTGTGACTACTGTTATCTCCGGCCATGGTTGCCAAAACAGTTCTCCTTTCAAGATGTTCTCTGGATAGGCCCACCATTGAAGGTCGCGGGCTACCTTGTCCGGAATCCAGAGGAGATCTGTCATTCCCCCTCAGAATTGCGACCACTGCCTTCTCAGTGCCCACTGAAGAGATCTCATTCTCAGGCGAGCCTCTGGCACAAGGAAGATGCAGGATGCCATGAGGCCTAGCAACCTCAAAAAGTCGAAGGCTGGGAGACGTTGGGCATTTTGAAACTTGGTGACCATCTGTAGAATATCTTGAGCCCTCACCTCTGGTGGCAAGGGTTTTCCCAAGGAAGTGTCCAGGACCGCTCCAATGAACTGGAGTCTCTGTGATGGTATCATCTGTGACTTCTTTAAATTGAGGGAGAAGCCCAGTTTGTGAAGGAAGTGGCAGACATAATCTAGCTGGGCCTGGGCCTGTTTCGAAGATACAGCCCTGATCAGCCAATCGTCCAGCAGCGGGGTAGATGTGGATCCCTTCCCTCCTTAGACTCGCCGCCACTACCAACATCAGCTTGGTGAAGACCCTCGGGGCGGAGGTCAGCCCAAATGGCAGAACTCGAAATTGATAATGAGAGTCGCCAATTGCGAACCTCCTGTGTTTGAGATGGATTGGCACATGGAAATAAGCATCCTGAAGGTCCAGAGATACCAGCCAGTCCTGGAGCTGGAGGGCCTGAAGGATCTGAGAGAGAGTTACCATCTTGAACTTGTCCTTCCTGAGGAACTTGTTCAATTCTCGTAAGTCCAGGATGGGTCTCAGTCCTCCGTCCTTCTTTGGTATGAGAAAGTAAGAGTACCACCAGCCCTTGTTCCTGTCCGCTACAGGTACCGGTTCTATGGCACCTTTTCCTAGTAGGTCTATAATTTCCTGCAAGAGGAGCGGATCTGGAACTTTTAGGGAGCTGTTCCCCGGTGGATGACTCTGAGGGATGTGTAGAAAGGGTAGGCAGTAACCCTGGGCAACTGTCTCCAATGCCCAAGCATTTGACGTTATAGCCTGCCATTCCGTCAGATGGTGAGTTAACCTGCCCCCTACAGGTGTATTGTGTGGAAAGGCATCAGAGTGGTTTGGGGGCGGCTGATGCAGATGCCGAGGGTAAAGAGGCACCTGCTGCTGCTGCGACCCTAGTACCTTTGACCCGTCCACCTCGGGTGGATCTCCTTTGGCCTCTTTGAGCCGGCTGTCCTCTGCCTTTCCCGAATGCGGAATAATAGCGAAAGGACTTTCCTCTCCCAGAGGTTCCTGAGGGGCGAAAAGGAGTTTGGCGGATAGCAGCTCCTAAAGATTTTGCTGCTGCTTTAGAAGTCTGCAACTTTTCCAGACTGTCATCAGCCTTTTTTTCGAATAGTGAAGAGCCGTCAAAGGGCATACTCAAAAGTCTGGCCTGTACATCTGGAGCAAAGCCAGACTTTCGAAACCACGCATGCCTGTGGATTGTTGTACTTGCCGCCATGGCCCTGCTTATACTGTCAGCGGAATCGATGCCAGTTTGAAGTGATTCGCACATGGCATCTTTGCCATCTTTAATAATGTTAAGGAAGGCTTCCTTTTCCTCTCCTTCGGGTATGCAGTCAGCCGCTGATGAAGCACGCTCCCACAGTGTGTGACTGAACCTGGCGAGCGTACAGGTGGCGTTGATGGACTTCAACGCCATACTACAAGCAGAGAAGACTTTCTTCACCATAGAATCGTACCTCTTGTCATCTCTATCCTGTGTGACAGTAGGGTAAGCCGTCCTACTGCTAGATGAAGTTGCCGCTTGAACCACCAGGCTCTCTGGAGTCGGGTGTTTTGATAAGTATTCAGGGTCAGCAGCCACTACCCTATACTTGGCTGACAATCTTTTATTGACCGCAGGGATAACTTCAGGAGTTTCCCAATTAGATGTAATTTTCCTTTGTAAGGCTGCATGGAAGGGGACCACAGGGTCCTCCTGTGGACCTTTGCCTAATATATCTGTTAGGTCATCCTGTTGAAAAACAGGGGAAGGCGCAGACCAACCCATAAATTCAATAATTGTTGCCATAAGGGTTCTATAGGGTGTTTCGGCATGTTCCCCTGGGTCTGGATTAACAAATTCCACTTCTGGGGAAGTGTCCAGCCCACCTGACTCATGTAGTGACTCCTGTAGGTCCTTCAGCCTTCTTTCCTCAGAGGTGAAATCCTCTGAAATATGCAGTGTGGTCCTCTGTAACCCAAATGTTTCCTGGTCAGAATCTTCCCCCTCTTCATAAATTGAAGATAGTCCAGGGTACTCTGACCTCTGAAATGGTGTAAAACCCATCTCTAAGGCAGAATGAGCCAAACTCGTCATTATTGGGCGAGAAAACGTCGATGTCGTCGACGCCGATGTGACAGGCTTCGAAGGCGCCGAGAACGACGTCGAAAAAACTGGAAGGGGTCTCGAAGAACTCGAGAGGATCGGGATCCTACTCGAGGACATCGACGACGGTCTTAGCGTCGTGCCGGAGGCCCTTGGAATCACTGTTGGCTGTGGAGTAGCCTTGGTCTTCTCTTTCATCGGCGTCGATGTCGGCGTCGATGATGGCATCGAGTCGATCGACCGATGCGTCGAGGAACCCTTCGACAACGGCGTCGATGGCGCCGATCCATGCGTCGAAGGAATCTTAGACGACGGCGAAGATGGTGCCTTCTTACCCAATTGCTTGTGGTGCTCTCGGGTGGAATGTTTCGCCGGGTGCTGCGACTCGCGGCTTTTTGATTTTTTGGGTTTTTCACCGGGGGTATCACCCTCAGCTGTCTTCGAGGGGGTCGAGGCCGCGTTCTCGAAGACGCTTAACATTTTCTCTCTGAATTCCTCCCACTCAGCCTCAGAGCTGTGTTTTGTGGGACAGGAGACGCTTTCTGGGGAAACAGAAGACGACGAGGAAGGGGATCTTCGACATCTCTTTTTTCAGTGTCTTGATCTCGACGAATGGTGGGAGCTACTTCGAGATCTAGAATGGGAATGTTTTCGACGGCGAGGTTTTGACTGACTTACCTCTCTCGAGCTTCCCCTTGCGCTCCTTCAAGGCTTTCGCCGTCATGGACATGCAGTCTTCACACTCCGAACAATGGTGCTCGGCTCCCAAGCACCACAAGCAGATCCTGTGTGGATCCGTTGTCGACATTTTTTTACCGTAGTCTCGACATTTCTTGAAGCCGGATCGCGGCGGCGTCGGTTCCGATGAAGATGCCATCGAGAACGAGTAGGTATTATTTCGAGTAGATATAGAGTTATCCTGACTGAACTGAGCAACGACGTTCCGAGGCCCCACGAAGCGCGGAAAAACGGAACTGAGCAACGGACGCAGCGTGTGGCTATTTATGGGCATGGTGACGTCGGCGCCGATACGGTGGCCGTCGAGGGACATCGACGCGCAGCGCCGTCTACAGAAAAAATTTCCGAGGCCAGCAAGCTGGAAACGTATTATCAAAGATAAGGAATACGTCGGAGGACACAATCCCTTCGAAATAATCTTTTATGTCGCTGGTGCTGCTTTAGAGGAAGGGAGGTTTCAGTTTTCAACGGCCCTCAGACTTTTTCCGAAATTATTATATGATTTCTCGCCATCTATCATGTTGCAACAAATGAGGGAATAGTCTGATCAACTACAGATTGAGCTGGAGATGTTGATATCAATCCAAGTTGAATAAATGTTTTTCTTTCTTGAACTTTTAGGGAGCAGTAAACAACTTAGTATTGGCCCAGTACCCACAAAATATTTCTTCTATAATAAAACAAGAGTGTGATAAAGAATGTGGTTGCACTCACATGCAAAGGGGCGGGGAGAATTGTCGAAATGGGTTTTCTTTGAATAAACAATGAAATAAATAGATGAATGCATGGGGGAAGGAGGGAGTGGGCCTTTTTGTTGCAGGAGGGATTGGAATTCATCCAATATGAATTGCGGCAACAAAATGTCCCACCCCTAGGATGTCATGCCCAAGAGTTATTTTCTTTCGAGCAGACTTATTAGGTAATCCCCCTTTCCCGTTGGCTAAAGCCAATACTTGTTCTACAGCATATTAGATGACGCATGCACAGAGACCAAGGACTGCAGGCGCCATGCCCTCTAGGGTTACTGGAGCAAAGCCACAGGCCCGAGCCCAGTGGAACAGACCATACTAAGCTGGACTGAACAATGGACTGTTGTAATCAAAATGGAAATCTTCACAGGGTGGAGGGCCTATGCCAATCAGCTGATGAGAGAAGACCAGAAGCATTTCTCGGAAAGGGATCCACGTGCTCCATCAGGCAGTGCCCCACCAGAATTGCTTCAGTACATCATGAACATTACAGGTAGACCTGTGCCTCAGAAGAATAGGCCCACTGTTTGGTGGGAGGAACATCCCAGAAGGAGAATTTACTTACAGTAATGTTCTTTCTATGGATTCTTGTCCAACAGATTCCTCATCAGATAAATATCCCCTTCCAGCTTCAGCTGCTCAGAAAAAAACTTCGGCAAGGGGCATTGTGGATCTCGATCGTCGATCCATCTTGACTTCATGCTCGACCGTCGGCTCCGGACGTGACATTGGATGCCATACATATACTGTATCACTATGCCCCCGTGCCTCAGTTCCCACCTTATTTCCTCAAGGTCAGCCACGGCAGAGGAAAACTAATGAGAAAAAGATGGCCAAATAGCCAACAAAGTATAAAACAATTTAAAAATCCCAACCGGGACATAACAAAAATCATCTTTTTTGTATGTTTTTTTTAAAAGAAGGAAGAATGCGGTTTGCAACCAAGAAGTGGACGAGAGACCTTGGAAACATCACCATTGCTTCCCTCACAAGGTAACCACTTACTGCAGAAGCTTTCTTAGCAGGGATGGATGGGAGGGATGATGAGGAATCTGCAGGAGAAGAATCCATAGAAAGAACAGTACAGTAATTAATTTCTCCTTCAATGGATTGCGTTCCTACTGCAAATTCCTCATCGGATAGATTCCCAAAGCAGTAGAAACATTGGAGGCGGGATGAAAGCCTTACAGCAACAGATTTTGCACCACTGCCCTTCCGAAATGAGTGTCAGATCCACAGGCGATGCCCAGACTGTAGTGCTTTATGAATGTATGAAGCGAAGACCAGGCTGCGCCCCAGCAGATGTCCCTGACCGGTACTCCACTCTGCAGCACCGTACAGGTAGAATCCCTGTGCTTCTGATATATCGGCACATGGAAGTAAGCGTCCTGAAGCTCTATGGACACCAGCCTGTCCTACAACTCTAGAGCGTGGATAATCTCTCAACACCACCATCTTGAATTTGTCCTTCCTCAGGAATTTGTTCAAAGTCTTGTATACCAGGAAATACCAGGAATACCAGCCCAACCCTCTATGCCAGCGCGGTTCCTCTTACACGGCACCGTTCAACAACAGGGCTCGCAGTTCTTCCTGGAGCTCCTGTTCCGGTTGGCAAGGAGGTGGTGGTGGTCTGTCTGATGGCCTTCATAAGAAAGGCAGACAACGCCACAGCACAAGCTGTAGCGCCCAGGTGTCAGAGGTAATCTCCCGCCATTGGGCCGAGTGCTCGGTCAGCTGTCCTCCAACCGGGGGAACATGGGAGGATTAATCAAAGCGGCTTTGAGGGCGGAGCCACTGTCTGCATGCCTCTTGAGGCTTCCCTGCCCCCTCTGGAGTGCTGGAAACGCTTCTGCCCCTGCCTGGCTTGCGAGTGCTGAGCCTTCCTGCCGTAGAGGATGTAGCGCCTATAGCCTCTGCCCCTGGAAGAGAAAAGGCAGGTTTAGCCGGCTGATGCACAGCTAGGCCGAGTGACTTTGCGGTGAGCTTGGACTCTGAACTGCTCAAAAGAGTCATCGGCCTATGGGCCGAAGAGATTCTCTCCATCAAAAGCAATATCAAGAAGCTTATTCTGGACATTGCGAGAGAACCCTGAGGAGTGCAGGTAGGACTGCCTCCTGAGAACCATAGCTGAACCCATTGATCTCCAGCACACGGTCTGCCATGTCCAGGCCGTCTGCAAAGAATGACTGGCCACCTCTTTTCCTTCGTCCAACTGCAGGAAACCATCCCGCATCTCCCCTTCAGAGATATACTGGGCTGCCTGCGCAACCCCATTCCACAATCCGAAGGAGTACTTTGCGAAGCCACAAGAGACGTTGTACACCTTTAATGCCATTCTCCTGGAGGAGAACATTTTCTTCACTAAGGCATCCACTTTCTTGCCCTCCCTATTAGTTGGCAAATTAAATGTGGAAGAGGCGGGACTGGTGGACACTGGTTGCCAGTACGACCAAACCTTCTGGTTTTGGCTGAGAGGAGAGAAACAAGGGATCCCCTCTTGCTGGCCTATATTTCTTTGTAAGGTCTGAGTTAACCGGAGGTATAGTGCAATGACGCTGCCATAAGGAGGCAATGGGATCAGTGATTGCCGCTTTGAAAGGCAATGCCTTTCTGTGACAGGACCATCATTGAGAATGCCCATAACGTCATAACCCAGGACTGGGTGAGCTGGAGTGTTCAACTCCAGGGTAGCCACCAACATATCAACAAGAGCCCTGAATTTCGCATTGGTATGGCCATAAAGGTGTGCCTGTTGCAGCCTGACGTGCAGGGACGTGTCCAGTCCACTGGCGTCATGCAGTCCCTCAGCCAAAGCTATAATTTCTGCTTGGTCGGTAAAATAGTTGGTGCTGCCAGCTCCTGAGTAAATGAGGTAGATATTGCCTTGATCATCATCATCCTCATCATCAGCATCAGCGCCGAAGATGCCTGCCATTGAGTCAACGAAGTCAGATCTAGACATCGGTATGAAGGACTGCTCGACATTGACGGTTTCACAAGGTTTTGGGTGCCGATGGCGTATCGAAAACAATCAGCACCTGAGGTGCACGGGAAGCTACCAGCGTCGAAGGCCGGACAGGTTTGGTTGGCACCGAGCCCAAGGCTCCCCCGACGAGATTGGTTTCGTTCTGGGGCCAGAATCACTGGGCGCCACTGCATCTATCGGGGCCTGCAGTGTCAGGCGCTCGTCCGCACGTATAGCCACCTTTTTGAACATCTCTAACATTTTGGACTTAAAGTCTTCCCATTCAGATCTGGACGCCGGCCCTGCCTCTAACTTACCACGTCGTTGGAAGTAGAGTTTGAGTCACGTCAGTGATGCCTCTTCATGTGTGAGGAGATGAGTTACTCCAGAAATGGGACTGCTTCTTGCCTTGTGGTGACTTGGACGGTGGTCGGCCCACTCCAAGCTTCGTCACCCACTCCAACAAGGACTTCAGATTCATCTTGCTGCAAGATGAGCCAGTCTCTGCGTTGTGGACCGTGCCAAGGCGCCACACGCATATATCATGCAGGTCGGTCACTGACATTTTTGTGTCGCAATCTCTACAGTGCTTCAAACCCGATATCTGTGGTGCAGACAGTTGTTTGCGATAACAGAAAAATCTGCAAAAACGTTGAGTGAAAAATCAAGTCAGCGAAGGATTGCATTTTTCCTCACGAGCAGCAAGCTGTGTGCGCAGAAAAAAGGAACTGAGGTACAGGGGCATAGTGAAGCAGTATATGTACGACGCCCGACATCCCGGGCGGATTTGACAATCTAGCACAGAGTTAAGAAGGATCGATCGACAAAGTCCACTACGGCCCCGTTGAAGTTTTTTCTGAGCAGCTGGAAGAGGATATCTATCTGATGAGAAATCTACAGGAGAAAGGAAATCCACTGAAAGTCTAGTCTGAGGTATTTGCCAACCTTCCAATGGTCAGGTGACAAAATGTCTATAAAGTTAACGGGCCAGGAAGGTGATCCGTTTATTTAGATGGGTTTCATTATAGGAAGAATGCTGTTTTCCTTGACTTGCGAGCAAATTTATATATCTCTATTTGCCATTAAAGCTAAATTGAAGCGTGAGCCTGGTTTTCTCTGACAGTGTATTCTCCACCATGCAGTCTCCAACCACCCTTGGCAGCAAAAGAATAATGACAATATGGGCCACATAAGGCAAAGATCATGCAGTTTGCCGAGCCGTCACCATGGCCCTCCACAGATTGTCCATGAGTGAGGTGTTGCTTGTTAGACACAGACAGTTATAGTGAATAGTGAGCGCAACATATGCAGTGTTTCAGGGACCATGTGCATGCTTTTACAACCCGGTAGCCATGAAAATCACTATGGCTAGTGAGAAGGAGGCGTTGTACCCTAAACATGGAACTGAGATTGCCAGTGTATGAAGGAAAACAAAAAGATGGTAGCTGGAGGCTATAATATTCTAGCAAGGGGAGCAGGCCGATAAAGTACTCTCACTTGCAGATTCTGTAGTTCGAACTATTAGTCAATCGTGTAATAAGCCTAGACCACAATCACAACAGACCACACAGATTCAAGAAACTAGCCCAGAAGCACAGCAGAAATGAAAGAGCACCTGGGCCCACAGAGATCGTGCTGTCAGAATGGAAAGAAAGCTGGTGCCCAGAGCATGTGCTGCAGTGAGGAGGGAAGGCAGAGTGTTAGAAAAGTTTCTATTTGCACCTTTCCCTCTACACATTTCTATGGGAGCCCGATGTTTTTGCTTATTTTTGAAGCCCTTCCTGATTTCTGGAGGTCAGTAAAGCTTCTGCTTTACTTCCTTTGCTTGTATTGCTCCTTCTTATGAGAAAACGGATTAGTCCCTAAGACTGACAGTACTAAGAGACTTTGTCTTTCTTAGAATTTGCACACGTCAACTTACAGTGACTACAGTTGGGATACTTTGAAGCCTTAACACGCTTTACCTGCTGTCTATTTGGTTACTTTGACGATGGGCTTAAGACACGCTGGTGACAGCTATATCATTTTTTCCATGTGTCAGATTTTTCTCATACACTTTTGCATTTACCACGAACGACCACTAAAGTTGGCTCGTACCCTAAAATGCCCATGCCATGAAATTTCTGCTGGTTCTTTGGCCATCTTCCTGCTTTCCTAGGTCAGCAAATGCCATATATGGTAAGCCCCCCCCCCCCCCGATTAAAGCTGCTGCTTTCATGGACAAGTGAGCTGTGTTTGTGTGTGAGCTGGAACTGGGGCTGCCTGGTCCCAGTCCACATCTTATAGCACCTGAAAGTCTACTGCTGATTGGACAACCCTGGGTTGTTTGAATATTGCAGATCCTTACCATCAGTGGGGCTAGCTCCTAGCCTGAATGTTGGAGAAAAGGAGGTCTCCTACAGCCATTCAACAGATCATTGTTGGAACAGACTCTTACGAAGAAGCGCAGACTGCTGACGACCCTTTCAGCTGGCTAGCAGCTACTCCAGCAACTGGCCCCACAAAGCCCTGCTTCTCTGCCTGATATCTGAAGATCCTCCTTGGTGCTTCGGCCCTTGGACCTGAGAGAACAACCAGTCTCGACCCCTGCTCACAGACCAACACCTTGGACGCCTTCAGAAGTGTCACTAGACATCCCGGTGGACGGAACAGCTGCCTTTTGAGATACTACGCTTCTGCCGTCGCCGGTCCAAGCAGAGCCTTTGGACTCACAGGATCTTCAGTTTATGCCACAAGTTGACGGTCCTCACCATTTCAGCCTGCTCATAACAAGGGAAGCTGAGCTGGGGCTGCTTCTGTGTTCACCGCTAAAAGATTGCATGTAGCCTCCTGGCCCTGGTGAGCTTTGCTGGAACCATCCTTCTGCAATATCGTGAAGTGTCCTAAGGTTTGGGACCATCGAGGTCTGCATCTTTTCTTTGTTTGGCTGTTTTCAAGAAGTTACCTGAAACCGTTGGGTGAGAAATGCAACCAGCCCCCAACACGGAAAGAGATCTCTGCACCCACGACCTCTGGTGCTTCCTTCACCTGAACCAAGGACAGAAGATTGGAGCCACAGCAAATTTCAGAATACCTGCAGCGTCACCTGGAAGAATCCGTCAGGACAGTAAATGAACATACTTGTTTCTGTCACGCTGTGTATCCCATAGGGTACAATTGGGAGGGGAGCCCTTCTATATAAACTCCTGATGGTCTGGCCGCTGGTCGACAAACCTGGGTCCAGAAGCCTGTCTTAAGACTTAACTTTTGAGCAGGATGGAGTGAGCTACTTATTATTTGTGAATACTTGTGTCCAACACCAGTGAAAGAGATGGATGTCGAATCCCCATCAAGATGACCCAAGGCACAAGGGGTGGTGGTGCAAGGTAGTGCAGAAGTCCAGGGAACGATCTCAACTGCCTGTCGAGCACAACCTCAGCCAAGAAAGACTAAGTTGCCAAGAAAACCCCAAAGGACTGTGACTGACGTGTTTACCACTGGAAAAATGGATATGTTTAGGGGAGGGGGGTTTTTGAGGGGTTGGGGAAGGACTGAGGATCACAGTCCTAAGAAAAGCGGTTTAATTTTGCTCTATTCTAGTACTCCACAGTCCTGTGGGCTCAGTTAAACCTAATCCCCCTGGTTTTCTGCTGTATCCAATAAAGAGAGAGAATTAAGGCCTTGGGTTTGTGCTGTCTGATGATCGTGTGACTGAGACCTTTCGCTCACACAGTTGACAAGACGACAGAACTTCAAGCAACCACTCACACCACTGCTCTCATTTAGGTAAAGGCAAGGTTCCAAACCACAACACACCTTATTTCAGCTTGGATCCGAAAGTCATGTATTACAGGCAACCAAGTAAATTTACCAGATAACCGTTTGAAAATCCCAAAGAATGTCGAATACTATCCAGGAATAGGAATACTTTTTACTCCCAACATATCTGGAAGGACAGCTCTGAATGTAAACGCTCTTCTCAGACAAGGGGCCAGCCTGCTCTTCGCAAGTTAGAATTCTAGCAGCGATGGCTCTGTCCTTCAAAGCCCTCTCTCACTGCCCTAACCTTTACCCCCTACCACCCGCCACTCCAGCCTCATGAACATGGCACTCTGGAACGCCAGATCCATCTGCAACAAAACCGCAGCAGTTCTTGACTTATTCTTTTGTCTCAACCTCCACTTCCTATAACTAACTGAAACCTGGCTCCCCCCATAACACCTCTGTCCCCGCTTCCTTAACCACCTCCTCATCCTCCTCTCACACCCCTCGCGCTACTGGCCGTGGCAGAAGCGTTGGCCTCCTCTACCACCCCAAGTGCATCTCCTCTTCCTCCTCACCATCTCTCCCTTCTTTCCCTTCCTTTGAAATCCTTTACAAATCTTTCTCCTCTCCCCACCCTATTTCCTTCCTGATCATCTATCGTCCCCCTGGCCCTCTTTCTTCCTTCTATGAAGACATTGATCACCTCCTCTTGCTTATCTCTCCCTCCCCCTCTCCTCTATCAGTGCTTGGCGATTTTAATCTCCATCTTCCTTCTCCCCCTCAATCCTCTCCCCTCTTCTCTATCCTTGACTCCTTTCCTTTCCCCCATTCCTTCCTCCCCCACTCACTCCTCTGGCTCCACCCTTGACCTCATCTTCAATTCTTCCTACCCCTCTTCCCCAGTCTCTACTCTTCCTGTCTATCTCTCCGACCATGCCTTACTTTCTTTCTCCCTTTCTCCTCTCCCACACTCCTCCGCTGCTAACCCCTGCCCTCCAATCTACTCACGGCGTGACTTTCGCAACTTCGATCCCACCCTCTTTATTGACACTTGCTCTTCTTCTCTTCCAACTCTCCAAGACTTGTCCTTATTATCAGCGAATGATGTTCTATCCTCCCTTTCCTCTTCTATTCCCTCCTCCCTGGATCAATTTTACCTCCTTTCTCTCTTCTGTCCAACCCGGAAACCTTCTCAACCTTGGCTTACTCCTCAACTCCTCTATATGCTGCGCCTTCTCCGACGTTTCGAGACACTGGCTCAAAACTCCCTCGCTTTCTAACCAAACCTCTTACTTCTCTTACCACGCACTCTACGACTCTTGTCTTGCCTCGGCTAAATCCTCTTACTACTCTAACCTACTCCAATCTCAAGCCACTCACCCTCGCTGTATCTTCCAAACTCTCTCTCGACTTCTCTCTCCCCCCACTCCTGATCCCTCCTCCAATTCTACACGCTCTCCTTCTGACTTCGCTAACTTCTTCTCCTCTAAGCTTCTTACCCTTTGGCAAAAAATCCACACACCCACAGATTCACCCTCTTCTCCCCCCCCTCCCTTATCCTGCATGTCCATCTTCTCTCCCATCTCCCCTTCCAAAGTCTCCACCCTCCTATCCAAAGCCCACCCCACGTCCGTCCCAACTGACCTTCTCCCTTCCCTTCTTATCCCTAAGATCTACCCTCTTCTTATCCCCTACCTCACCTCCTTCTTCAACATCTGTCTCTCCTCAGCAACCTTTCCCTCTGCTTTCAAGCATGCTACGATCATCCCTATTCTGAAGAAACCTTCTGCTGATCCACTTCTCACCTCTAACTTCAGACCCATCTCTCTTCTCCCATTCCTCTCCAAGCTTCTCGAGCACCTCTCCTACACTCAGCTCTCATCCTTTGTCACTAATTTCTCTCTCCTACCACCCTCCCAATCTGGCTTCCGTCCCAAACATTCCACTGAAACTGCTATCACCTCTATCCTTAACTCCCTCCTCTCTGCTCGCCATGCCAAGCAATCCTCTATCCTTATTCTCCTCGATCTCTCCGCAGCCTTTGACACTGTCGATCATCCCCTCCTTCTTCACACTCTTTCCTCCTTTGGGTTTAAAGGCTCTGTTCTCAACTGGATATCCTCTTGCCTCTCTTCCCGCTCCTTTACTGTCTCCTGGGGTGGCCGGTCCTCTCCTACCTATCCTCTTGAAAACGCTACCAAACTCTTAATCTCCTCCCTCATCTTCTACTGCTCTTCCCTACTCTTTGGACTACCTACTTCTCATCTTGCCCCTCTTAAATCCATCTACCACTCTGCTGTCCGTACCCTCTGTCTCCTTACCTGTCGTGACTCCATCTCTACTACTCTCTCTTACCTTGGCTGGCTTCCATTTCACTCCCAACTTAAATTTCACTTTCTCTGCCTTGTCTTCAAATCTCTTCATGGTCTCGCTCCCCCTTATCTCTCCTCCCTCCTCTCTTTCTACTCCCCCTCCCGTTCCCTTCGGTCCTCTGACCATTTCCTTCTCACTGTACCTCTGTCCCCCTGTGCCTCCTCCCGTTTCCGCTCCTTCCAACTCCTAGCACCTCTGCACTGGAACTCCCTTCCTCTTGTTATGCGTTCCACCCCCCACCTTCACCTCATTCCTCACTTCCCTTAAATCTCTCCTCCATTCTCCTCCTTGAAACCCCTTCCCCCTTTCTGCATCCCCTCCTTCCTTATTCTTTCCCCTTGACTATCTCCCTCCCCTCTCAGCCTTCCCCTTCCCTCCTCATCACCACCCCTAACCCCTCCTACCCAGTCCCACTCCCATTTTCTCCCTATCCCCTTCAGTTAATTGCTCTTCTCACTGTTTTGTTGATTGATTCATATTGTAATTGCTTCCTCCGTTATATTGTTTATGTTTTTATGTATTAAGTTGTTCCACTGTACAGTGCTTTGGTGTAAGGAGCTTTATAAATCAATAAATACAAATACAAAGTGCAATAAATTGAGTAACATTAAATTGGGTAATAGCAGCTTGAAATAACTTGCACTTTTGGAGGCAGCTTGCAGTTTCACAAGGACGCTTCTTTTATTAGGTTACATCATCAGGATACATGAGGTCAGGAACATCATAGGTACATAAATGGGATTGCAGAGTAATAGAACAGGAGCCCTCTGGCTCCCACCACCCAGGCTTACATTTCTAACTGCCTGGGAGTGGACCCTTCCTTCACAACCAAAATAGTTAAACATTCTCAGCATGCACACAACATTCTCACAGTGACATCACTGAGACAGGAACACCGTAGAGCTAAAATGTAACACAGCTATTGTTAAAGTGCTTGGAAGCATGACGAATCTGGCTATAAAAAATTGCCATTCTAAAGTGGTGGAGGTTTTTAGTTTGATGCATGCACAACAAACATTATCCTTTCACTTGTGTAGGGGAAGCACCTTGTTTTGAATCCGGTCGATCATGGCAAAGCCGCATTAGCCAAATTAACCTATGCTTTTTCGGGGGACTACGGTGACCATCGATGCCTACTTGCTATGCAATGAGCTACATTGTTGTTGTACATGTAGGAGTCTCTATACAGCCATGTCTAGTCCCAGCCTCTTTTGTAGCAGGCTTTAACAATTAAATACTGCAGAGTCACAGTACGAGCAAGGCAGACCGCACAACGAGACAGCTATCCAGAACTGGCAGTTCAAGAGGAGGCAGACATGCACTTGCACCCTTTTTCGCTGCAGACTCGAAAAACCTCTGCAGACGGAATCATAAGACCGAGAACAATAGCCCAAGTGTGCTGCAGTAAATGTCAACGGTACATGGAGCGTATTGACGCTGATAAACCGGAGCGAGGGACACTCCTGCTTCTGTGGTAAAGGCCTGGACTCCATTAAAGAGAAAAGCCAAGCAGTTCATCACAGCCGGTGAGTCGAGGGGAGAGCCGATAAGAACCAGGCTGTGGTGAATGAAAGTGGCAAAGCGAGAGAAGTTCAAAGAACTTTAACAATGTAAAACAGACGAGCTGCAAAGGGCGACCGGCACCACGTGGGTGCTGCTCTGAGAAACCCTGGTCAATCCCCGGCTAAGTGAAACTACAGATACCAGAAGGCCGTAGGAGAGCCGCCAAGATAGTCAAAGTGGTCATACAGGAGGTCCAGCAAAATCCCTGTACAGTCGAAAGCCTTTGACCCAAGAACTAGAATGTAAGTAAGGGAAGTGAATCGTGTGAACATTGAAAGTAAATGTGAATGTGAAGTTGGCAAGAGTAAACCCGAAAGAGGGATGCTGACTAGAAGGGGGCAAGTCTAAAGTCTCAAGAAACAGTGTGTTGACCAGAGTGAACCCGGCCGATGGATGTCCACTGGAACTAAAATGACTGAGATTTGTAATGGAAGGACAAGCCGTAGTAAACCCGGTGGAGGGAGGCAGAAAGTAAAGAGGGGTCAGCGCCCGGAAGAGGGGGATCCAGGGATGAAGAATCCTCACCCTAAGTTAAACCAGGAAACAAACTTTCATTTTGTTGAAGGAACTGTTGTTTTTGTTATTTGAATACGTCACGCCCTCGAAGGCAAGAGACTTTCAAAAGAAACGATACATGGACATTGATGGCCCCGATAGCTGCAAGTGGAACTGTTGGCTTGTGTTGGAGGAGCTTGAGAGTATTGTGCTCCAAGATTCTGCCTTCCCCTTGCTCAAAACGTGGGGGAAGGGAGACCCAAGCTACTGCATCCTGACATATTATTTGTGAACACTTCTTTCTTTTCTTGAAAACTATTGCACACCCCTTTTTGCATTAGTTGTAAGGTTTGGCAATTCTTTTTTTTTAGTATAGGCCTTTTGTATTTGACAACTCCACTAGGACTGCCTTATTTTCATTTGATAGTCGACGCTTGCTCCCATCTTAGATTTAGGAGTAGATTAGGTGTTTTTCAAACCTGCATACAGTTTAATAAACACCCTTGAACTGTGATCACTTGTGTCTGTCTTTAATGTTGCCACCATGAGTTCCCTACAATACCAAGTGTATCGCTGACAGATTTATGGGCGAATAGATGCTTTTTGAGAGAGCAACTCAGAGGAGGGCTGAGGCACCATCCAATGGAATCAGAGGAGCTAGAAGACGGATTGGTGTACATTGTACCCAAGGTTATGGAGGCAGTTAATCTAGTCCAAACAAATCCCTATCTAGCACACCAAGTAATCTTGAAAAAACAAAGAAAATCTGCTGAAATAAAATGTATGGACTTGATGCAACAGTATGAAGTTAACATGATTTATTCAGATTTTAAGCAATGCTATGTCCATGGCATCAGCAATAAAAATCTGCTTTGCTAAGTAGGAAATGATTTGTGGAAGGCATGGCGTAGATTGTTTTGTGCAATATCATGAAGTAGGGGACGTCTCCAAGATATTTGAAAGAACAAAGCGGATGTGAACTATTTACGTTGGATGTGAAGACGCCCCAACACAAATTGGGAGAGGTGCTGCACTGATGCGTCCTGGCAGCATTTAATTGAATAAGGAGATTACATTGCGCAGAAATCCATATGGAAAAGATCTCTGGCACGCCACCCAGGAGACCGCAACACCGGGACCAAACCAATTGGGTTGCAGACATGATACAACAGGGACGGCTGGGATGACTCCACCGATGGCTGCAACTCCATGTACTAGATACTCAGTTTGTCAAGTTAGCAACACACACCAATGTGATCAGAAATGGTTTCTCTTTACGTCCTGAAGATGGCTTTGGTATGAAACTCACGTAGATTACTGAGCCGAAAATGATTCAACACCTTTTTGTCATAAGCCCCACTGGACAACAAATTGGATAGCTTATTTGATGCTTGTGGAGAAACGCTGGATCAGAATTATATATTGATACAATCCAGTATTGTATTTAATTGGTGCATTTAATGTTAAAATAGCACTTTGGGTCGAATTGTAAGACCTACTACTTTTCTACAAATTGAAGATCTTTGCGCCTTTTGCACAGTATGAATGGACTATGAATGTGAATGAATGTGGTTAGTATGAGTTATAGAATTGATTATAGTTGGTTGTGTGTCTTGTATGATTAAACCCTATTGTTGAATCATAGACTGCTATGTATTTTTAATGTATGAGATCTTTTTTAATACACTGTTTTCACACTTTGTATGTATTATACAAAATAAAGAATATTTTTTGGTAACAATTAAACGTTTGTTTCCATGTAAAGAGATCGCAGCAGAAAAGAAAAATTGTTAAATGCCATGAGAGTTTGTAATATACCCTGTATACACACGTTGTGAAGGATGCAGATTCTGACAACCTCTTGGCTTCAGGTAACAAGTGCACGCACACAGACTTTTTTCTGTGCAGGATTGAAAAGATGTCAACTCATGCAACAGCATAAAAACAGGCATATGCAGCCGTACATTACAGTCTACACTAGTAAGGGTCGTAATAAACCAGGGAAGGGTTCAGGGTAGGTCCCTTTGCATGGCTGCATGTGTGATAAAGATAGCACATTGTTTTGAGATATAATATGCCTACACAACCAAGAGGGCATGGAAAACCGGGAAATAGCTAAATAAATATGGAGCATGTTTTTGTAATACATAAATGAACTGTTGCATTGACCTGAATTACTTAGGAACCAGGTACCATCTCTAAAATTATGACATCAAATGACCTTACTATAACCGCAGTAGAGGTGACCCAGTTTAAGAGGGCAGATGAACTGTATGTAAACCCACCAATTCTAGAATGCATGGCCTGTGTTGGGTAAAAAGAATCACCTGGTCACCTGCATTGCAGAGATCTATGGAACAACCAGTTACCAATCTATAGACATCTGAGTCACATTTGAATTTGTTCACCTTACCTTTCTGCATCTTTTGATATTTCACTAGACTATGTATTGGCTCAAAAAGAGAGAAAATTGTGCACAATTACTGCTTCTTTACCTGTTCATTTCTTAGTATCTGCACTTGCTGAAATTCGGATTTTAGCGAAGCATTCTCTCTCTGCAGAGCCTACAACAAAACAAAATGGTTTTAACTATTTGCTAGATTCAAACATGAAATTGTGTTTACCTACTGTTGTACTAAGGTACATTGAAATACATACACCCAAAACTACAACATATAAAAACAGTGACTTTCATATAAATTCAAAAAACCTTTTAGGAATTTTACACTAGTAATTGACTGGTTGTTTTTGTCCAATTTGTTGAACACATACATCTGTTACATTGAAAGTAATATTTAAACTAAAACAAATATGTGATATTATGTGAACTAAAGTGGTTATAAATGTATACGATGCCAAAAGACAAACAAATCACGTACCGAGGAAAGAAGATGGTTCCAAAGGTTTATCAAATTCAAGCATGTAGTTTATTGCATTTTACTTTTAGAAGCATGAATTTGTGTCACTCCAACAGAAAATAAACAGCCCATCTCAAAGAGCATACAAGGCAAATGGCCAAATCAAAACATGAATATTACGTAAGCTGTTAAAATGCTGGCTGATTTAAGTACTTCTAACATTTTACATCGCAAAATGAAACCCAAAGCTTGAAGCTTTTACAGCCTGCTACTGCGATTCATAGAATTCTTTAGATTTCTATACCATCCCGCATGGACTCGTCAATGTCCAAACTCTCATTCGAGCTCCAATTATGCAGGCTCAAAAACACTGTCCAATCGAACAGTGCAACCCATAACAATCAGCTTATTAGATGGCTATATAGTAGCAAAGACCCACTATGAAATACAATATAAAGATCCATGATACATTAAACCACTTATTGGGGGCATATACTATTTGACAACTACTGCTTGCAGCAATATAAGAATATAATTTGTGTTGTACCAAGATTCAGCACCAATTTACAGATACAGGAAACAGATGATGTACCCAAGATCTGAAAGCATGAAGGCAATATGAACATTTGTCTGAAAAACATTTGCAAAGCATTCATGCCTTATGATTTACTCCCGGGACAACGGAAATAGTTCCTGTACTCTGTGCATATCTGCAAGTTTCATGCTTAATAACAGAGCATAAATTCCATGCGGTCATGAAACCAAGTGGTGATCAGATACCTGTACAAAATCTTAAGGATTTCAACATAGGTTTATTTTGGTAACATAAATACAAGCAATCAACTTGGAACAAACATGCAAACCAAAAGAAATTCCCACGGTTTCAACAGTGTTGCAATCTGAGCTACCGGCCAGAAATCCTTGGCAGTTTTGTCTACTCAGAGTAAAGGGTGTTCAAGGGTCCCCGGGCACTTATTTTCTCGTATCCGATGGCTTCCAGGAAGTAATAATTATTTTGTAGGATCCTGTTCAGGGGTCACACTGTAGTCCAAATCCAGGGTGACTATTGGAAAGAAGCTGGGGCCCATCAATTTCAGGCCCCAAAGCTTTCCACTGACCTTTGGCTGGTAGGGATAGGTGGCCTCTCATTGGTCCCTCCGCCACTTGCAAGTCACTGTGCGCCTTGGGATTCCGGTTGTATTCCCCGGTTTCATTTGATGACATGCTGAGCATCACACTCAACACCCATTACCTCATTGCCACCACATTTGCATTCCTTCTTCCCTGTGCAACTTTGATTTCTTCTATTACACAGATCCTACCGTTATCTCCACCATCTCCTCTGTTTCATGAGCACCCTGTTTTGTTTACATCTTCCCACTTCTTCCTACTCATCACTCGCAAGCTTTTCCTGTTGTCTGACCACCTCCATCTGATGTTCAACCACATCTCACACCTTACTTTCAGCTACTTCCTCCTTACAGCTCACCACCTGCTCATATTTGATAAGGTCAACCTTTCTCTTCTCAAATGTGATTCTCCTCCTACGGTCTTCTCCACACCAGCCTTTTCCACTCACATCATTTTGCTTCCAAAATGTTCATTCTCTAAAGCTCTGCTACAGCTGCAATCACACCCTATCCTACTAACTCCCACCCAGTTAGAAACCTGTCCATAGGGACAGCTCTTTGGCTTCTGTCAGGTGTGTGTGCTTTCATTTAACAGAAAATGTGATTAGTTTCTTTGAATCACCAGGTGCTTCTGGAACAGCTGCCTGATTCGTCCCACTCTGGCGGCACTCGCAGTGCAAAGACCAACAGAGGGACAGAAACGGGCGGGTGGGGGGGGAGAAAGAGAGAAAGAGAGAAAGAGAGAAAGAGAGAAAGAGAGAAAGAGAGAAAGAGAGAAAGAGAGAAAGAGAGAAAGAGAGAAAGAGAGAGAGAGAGAGAGAGAGAGAGAGAGAGAGAGAGAGAGAGAGAGAGAGACAGGCAGAGCTAGGTGGAGGGAGACGGGCAGTATTAGGTGGGGGGAGGGCAGTAGAACTGGGAGAGAGTGGGCGAGACACAGTGAGATGGACCGAGACAGGAGACAGGGACAGGGGGCAGAGACAGGGAGGGGGCGAGACAGGGAACTTGTGTCTCTGGGATATAGATTCCAGCTCGCTTCTTAGCATCTTTCAGACCCAGGGAAAAAGTGCCCAGTTCAATTTGCATCTATAATTCACCGCAGCCCAGCTCTTATCAGCTCTCCCCTCGACTAACCGGCTGTGATGAACTCTAGACTTTCCTCATAACTGGGGTCAAGGTCGGTATCACGGTAGCCGGAGTTTCCCTCGCTCCTACTTATTAGCGTCGATACGCTCCGTGTACCATTGGCATCTGTCGCAGAACACTAGGGCTACTGTCCTCGGTCTTATGATTCCCTCTGCAGAGGTTTTGCAGGTCTGCGTGGAAAAGGGGGCATGGTCGTGTCTGCCTGCTCTTGAACTGCCGGGTCTGGATAGCTGTCTCGTTGTGCTGTCTGCCCTGGTCGTACTGTGCTCTCTTACTCCACCTTTTATACCTGTGGGAAAGGGCAGTCAGGTGTGTGTGTGTGTGTGTGATTCTGGTCAATCGCCTGACTTTGCCTGGCCCTTGTATTGGGAGGTAAACAGCTCTGTTAGTTCATTCTCTGGTGTGTCGCGCTTAAGTGTTAGTGTGGAAAAAGGGGGGTGGGAGGGATGTGGTTTTGAATGTCCTACGTGGTAGGATGGGGAAAAGGAGTTGAAAGAAGGGGGATACTGTGTCTCACCAGTCGGTGTCCCACTCCCACTCCCCAAGGACCTCCCCCATCCAGATGATCCTCCCTCACTGGTCCACCCCCAGGAACTGGATCCAATAGCGATGGCCGTGTCCTGGCCACCTTGATGACAGATCCCTGGGGACCAGCTCGTTCTGAGCAGTCCACCTTTGTCTCATGACATACTGCCTAGACAAGATTACTTCAGCGCAATTGTGCATAACAAATAGTGTAAAACCTGTCACTATATAATGTAAGTTTCGGATATTTTTCCAGCCAGCTACTGTGGGACAAAGGATTGATGCACTGTGTAATTTTTACAAAATTAGACACCCCATATTCACTCAAGTCACATTCACTCCATACTCTTTCTCCTTACCCTATTTGCCAGTCACGCGCACTAAAAACGCAGTATCACTTTCACAGCATATCCAGAATCGCCCCACACTCCGCTGCTCCATTCTCCCTCCCGCTGGTCTCTTGATTTTCCACCCCCTAATCCTCCTCTAACCTCACTCCAAACTGCTTCTTTTGTTCTCCTTATATCCCCCTCTGTGGATTGTTTCTCTGTGACTTGCTACTCTGGCCAGTCTTCTCTGCCTGGGGGGTTGAAGGAAGTAATGGTTACAAGTAGCAGGCTAAACCCTGTAGCATTTCCAATGTGCGGGCCCACCACAGAATCGTAATGTCGACCAGGGAAGATGAATGTCCTTCATGTTAGCGGTCCTTATTCCTGGTGCCCCTAAGGTAGGTCCCATAGTTGAGGGTTTGTGCCCCCTGATTTAGTTCCCATGGCGGCTGTGCGTGCTTTACTTGGAAGTCTGTGTGGCTTCTCTCTGCTGGTTATAGTTGGGGTATGCAAAGTTCGCCTCTCTATGACAACGGCAGAGTGCAAAACACTGGCGGGCTGTTTGCTGGTGGTCGGGTTCCGATCTTCTTGGGGCTGGCCTGTGACACTGGATAACGACTCACTGAAATTGTTCACATCATTTCCACATTCTGATGGCTTGTCACCAAGAAAAACTCACATTGGCAAGCATCTTGTCTAGGTGGTGAAAGGTAGGGCACTATACCGCTGGTCACACTGTTCCTGAATATGTACCGTGCATGTTTGGTGTTAAGACAGAGTTTGGTGCGTGTGCTAAGGAGGGTGTGTGGTGACCCTCCTATGCCACATATAAAGTACATATACACTGTTGCTTCAGCACAATTGTGCATAACACCAAAGAGTGTAAAGTGATCCTGATACTATATAATCTATGTTGTAGATATTTATCCACCCAGCTACTGTGGGATAAAGGATTGATGTGCTATGTTTTTCTACAATATCATATACATTAGTGTCAAAGTACATTAAGTGAACAAACAACCAATGCATGTTTTAACCCCAAAGGATCATACTCAAGGCTGGTAGGCATCATGGTATTTCAAAACATTGTGACCAATGAATAGTACATTGTGTTAACCTATTAGTCCAGGTCATTAAAATCCCATGTAAGATCAACATTAAAACATTTTGTTAATTGAATATAATGCCAGAAGGTAATTCTAAATTCATTCATATTGCAGCATGTTCATGAAGAAGAGTGAAAAAAAAACAAAATCAGAAGTTAGTAGGCCGCATTAGGCTAAAAAAGAGGTAGGACAAACAGGAAGTCTAAGTGACCATCAGTCACCCCAAGATTAATTCTTACCCAAATGTGGGTCCGTAGTTGGCCAGGTCAATTCCATATGCCTTGAATACCACACCCGATGTAAAAAGAGTAAAGTGACAGAAACATAAGTGGCCTGAATATCAAACTGATGTAAAGCAGAATAATAATCATTGTGAATACCAAGTAGATACGAAGCGGAGAAAGTGGCAACATAAGAACTTGGCGACCAGACCAGTAGAGTGTGATTGTGGTTTTGAAGGTCAGAATAATTACCAACATTGCAAAACAAGAGTGGCAGGAAGGCTGCCCTTCTGACAGAAGGTATTCAGGAGGAGAGGAGCATAACCTGCATTGCATGTGCCAATCCCAAGTGTGGTACAAACAACACCAATGTGTCATGTTTTCACAAATGTAGTCGTCAAAATTGATGTTGTGGAAAGTCAAGACACTCATTGTGTGAAGTAGAACTGTGCCACTGAAGTGCTTGTAGTACTGTTAGTAGCTTCATTAGTCCTAGCAGGCGATTACACCAGGGTAAGGGACTTTGTAGTTATAGAACTGGCAGGTGAGTGGACCAGGTGGAAGTAATTTATGTACTGTGGTATGGTTAAAAGTGTTCAAGAAGTGGCAAGAAAAAAGTACATTGCGAATTATTGTGCTTCTCAAAGAATTGGTAGGCTTCCAAAGTTCGCCAGTATCAGCAAAAATGCTCCTGTTAGGATGATTCCTTGACAGTCCACAAAATACTGCATCAGCAATATTAATTTGGCAGGATGACATCACAATAAAGACGGTTAAATTAACAGAACATCAAATCCAAGCCGAGGCAAGGCAAGATTTTAAAAAGGGTTGAATAGAATAGCTTATGCCTCCCAAAGACCTATAATTCCACAAGGTATATTACAACCACATAAGGAAGGGGAGGATCTGGAATTTATTTTAAACATTTTGAGAGGTTAACTGGAGTCCTGAATTAAAAGCGTATTACTTGGCCAATTTACTAAAAGATGAACTTCAGAATTCAAATCATCTTCCGAATCCAGTAGGTACAACACCCTTTCCTGAAATCAAAGAAGTATTATAGAAAAAAGTGGGTCAAACTGAAAACGTCTATAAACAAGTATCAGATTAAATCCTGAAGAGACTCTGATGGATTTATCAGTCAGAAATCAAAACATGCTGTCATTATGGTTAGTTACCCTCTGTCTACAAAAAGCTATATTGCAACTAAACAAACCTAACTTAGCCTTGGTCACTGACACTGCTCAAACTTTTATGGAGTCTAACCGTCATGTGCACAATCTACAAAAAGGTTAAGAAATCAGGAGGGAATCAAAATGTACCTAAAACTCTCCTCATGTGGTAACTAAGCCCAAGAATTATGTACATTACTCCACATTGATAGCTAAAGAAAATACAAGTGGAGATACAAGAGCACATTTTTCAAAAGAGTCGGATGAAACCAAGCTCGAGAAAACCAGAGGTCAATATCAACTACGCTATTGTGTTTTTCATGTGGACAAGCTGGTCATTTAGCTCAACATTCTCCCTCCAACAAGAAATCTATGGAGATTGGGTATATGACGGAAGATTAATGGGAAGAAGACAACGACAGAGGGGAGGTAGAAACAATAAATAATTTGTTTCTAGGAAATAAGAGTTAAGAAACTAGCAAAAGGTTCCCTATTGGAAAACTCCCATCCCCTGCACACTATCTGTACTCAGATATTGGCCAAACATTTAGGGGTGATGGGTGTAGTCCCATATGTGACTTAGACTGTCAAATGGTAATACGTTTATGACTTTTCAAAATAATGTATTATTAGCAAATGGTAATTCAACAAATGTGTTTAGAAATATCCACATGAACATTCAATTGTTAATTCAAGCAGAATTTGTTTTCCTTTCTTCATATAGCCCAACTCGTTTCAAGAAACTCTATTCATCAGGGGCAAGCAATCTAAGTTTCTGGTTTTTTTAGAAGAATGACAAACAAAAAAAATGTTATTGTATAAGTTTTGTTCCTACTTAATGAATCAGTTTCAGAATTCAGTTAACAAAGTATTCAACTATGTTAACTGAATTCTGAAGCTCATTTGCTCGCCCCTGATAAGGAGTTTCTTGAAATGCTTTGGGCTATATGAAAAAAGGAAAATAAATTCAGCTTGTATTACCAACTGAATATTCATGTGGATGACATTTCTAAGCACATTTGTTGTTTAACTACCATTTGCTAATACATTATTTTGAAAAGTCAAACTTCTTACCATCTAACAGTCTAAGTCATGTATGGGACTACACCCGTCATCCCTAAATGTTTGGCTAATTTCTGAGCACAGATAGTGTGCAGGGGACGAGAGTTCCCCAATAGGGAACCTTTATGCTTGTTTCTGTTTCGTATACAACCCATATGCCAGAGTTAATTGTCCTCTGCACCTCAAGAGCATAAACAAGCATATTCTGCTTCATTGAAAACATCTTTTAATCCATCTACAAAAATATATTTTTAAAAAAGAGTACTGAATGTCAAAGTTTTAAATTAGTGTTTTAAGACACAGGATACCGCTTCGGTAAATAGAATCCCTGTCAAGACATTAATTGACTCGGGTAGTAAACAGACAGCAACACAACCCAATTCAATTTTCGCAAAAAATTATTAAATAATCCATCCAATCAGGGAAACGTGTACATGGGGATTAAGAAGTATATCATAGAACCCCTGTAACTCTTGGGATTCAAAGGAGGACTACTAGGATACATGTGGCCATCATTCCCGGTTTACCTCTGCGCATTCATATGGTTAAGTCCATCTTGAGCGTGCTATTAATCCTCAAAACCAATCATTACCTGAGGAAATTATTATTGGAACAGACTTACCAAACTTTGAAACATTACAAAAGAATGCAATAGTAATAGCACCTTGGAATTCATTAGGCACTTAATCACAGATTGTGTAGGGTTAGCACCCGCTATAACAGATTCTTGGGTGTTTTGTACATAATATTGAGTCTATTAAGTCAGATTCCTTTTGGTTATATTGCTTAAACTCTCAGAATGGTAAGCTACAATTTACACTGTTTAGATTGTGGAAAATGATTTCAGAATTATTGCCGCAGGTACAATCTCAGTAACATATGGTACAGATTGTGTTTGCTTGCTTAGGCTGGAATGCTTATATTAATAGACCTATGTGGTTTGACTATGGGAGTGTTTTAATATGTAAGCTAGTACTTACAGTTTTAATTATTTATGATATTAAGATTAATGCTCGGGTTAATGGTTATAAATTGTGCCTTATAGGGATTTAATGATTATTGAACGAATATTAATGAATTGCAGTGTGTTAGGGAGAATTCTCTGTTTAGGCTGAATTTCTTAACCTAGTGAGTCCCCCAGCAGCTTTGCTGGATTTCTGGAGTTTGTTTTTTTCTCCTGCCAAGAGTGAGTCTCTTTTCCTCACACTCTTGGACATGATTTGAGGGGTTCCTTTGACTGTTAATGTGTTTTATGGGCTATGGGGTCTTTTACTCCATAGGGTCTCATGTGTTTTTGTGTTTTTACTATGTGTGTTACACAGCACCCTCAGTGCAGTGGCACAGGGGTGTCATAGTGCCACCCCACCATAGACTCCATACCCTGGGACTGACTACTGTCTCCCAGGGCATGTAAAGTCACCATTGGCTTTACTAGTCCCAAATTATGAACAGAAACCAGTACAAACCATCATATTGTGGACGTACTAGTCAGGGCAATTCGATTGCCCCGGGGTCTGTTATTCGAGGGTCACGTCTCCGTCCTCACTGATCGAGTTTTGGCTGGTGGCAGTGGATACTACTTTTTATATTCGACCGCGAATATTTCCCTATGGGATTTTCCCATTGTTCGAGGCTACCAACTTTAATTATTTAATTCTCATAGCCTCGAACATACCGCCGGTTTATTTAATATTAATTCGCCGGTTGGTATTTTTTGCCAGAACTCGATTCTAAAATGGCGTTTGTGTTCTCTTCTGAGACTCCAACCCAAGTTGAGCCCTTTGTTCCACCTTTTGGCGGGCTTCTCCACAGAAGCCTCCAAAAGTGGTGCCACTCTGTCTGGGTACCACAGAGGGTGTGGGAGGGGGTTTAGGCACCCTGGACTGAGTTACCTTGGTAACTCAAGTCGCACTCTTGTGTGATTGGCCCAAGTGGTGAGCCGTCTGGCTCACCACTTAGCATGTTTGATTGACAGCTAGGCTGAGTGAATGGGGGTGTGCTGCATAAAAGCAGGGCTTTTGGGACTGGAACTTTAGAAGTCGCCACAGGACCTGAAAATCCGACGAGGGAGAAGCTGAGCCGACCTGATACGACGATGCCACCGGTGGAGCCCTGCGGAACCGACTCACCACTTCCCAACGACAGAGAAGATCTCCCGGCTGGAGAGTCTTCTTCCCCTGACTGGTGGGCACAACCAGTTTACCTTCCTTTTCTCGCATCCCCGGACGTCTTGTGGTCGATTTGCCCGTGCCAAGCACCCCGGCAACCGGATAGCCACTTACCACAGGACCACGAATAAAAGGACCGCTCCTTTTAGCTGAACTCCGCGGCTGGTTTCTTCCCTGGCAGTGCAACGGACTCCTGTCTTCCTCCCCGACGAGATCCTCTCTTCCCCTGGACGAAGCACCGACTTGCATCCGCTGCCAGCAACAACTGCCCCCGCTGGAGTATTCTCACCACTTTAAAGGTACCGTGTCCGCCAGGCCTCCCTTTCTAAAGATTGCTACAAGGTAATAATAATAATCCCTTAACCTTCTGGACTGGGCTGGCCGCCTTGACCATCTAACTGGTCCCTTTCTTTTGGTCCAACTCTTTCTGAACTGATTGCGAGACTTTTGGGCACTTTGAACCGTGTGACCTTGGACACATTTCGACCGGAGCCTCTTAAAGTGGGTCCGGCCTTGTTAACTTTGACTTTACGGTTTTAACCTGCCTTCTCCTACTGTGTTCTCCCGAAAGTGTTGGGATCCGTTTCTATCCTTCCTCTGCCTTTCTCTCCCTTTTAAACCGATTGATTAGAGTGCCATCTTCGTTAAGCGCTCACCGCTGTCTGAAAATAAGTGTTGCTTTACTTAATACTTGTCTAACTAATCGTTGAAGGGAGTGTATATCTTTTAGTGACCGTGTTTTTGAACTGCTTGAGATTAGTGCCAGTGTGTTTTATTAGATGTGGATTTAAATAAATAATTATATCTCTTTTACACCAAGCTCTGGTCAGTGTTTGCTTGTTCTACTGTGTTCTTTTGACCTATTGTGAATACTCTGTATACTGCCTAACTCTTCTTGAGGGAAGTCTGACTGCTCAGCCACAGCTGCCAAGTGAATCTGTGTGGTACAGACTGCTACCAAGTCGGTTTACTGCCAAACACCTGTAGTCTTAAATCTTTTGCAGTGGTCCCAGAGGGAACTGCACAGGTTTCTGCCTAACACAGTGCTGTTGATAAAAATGGTTTTATGTGAACTGTTCATAATGTTTATATGAACTCTAATATGTAGTGCTATTGGTACTCTATATTTATACTGATTAATGATCATTGATGTTTTAGAAATTGAATTTGTTAATTGAATGTTTGCAAAAGTTTAATTACTGTATACAAATAAATAAATAAATAAATAAAAAGAATGCAAATGGACCTTGGTATTCCTCCTATTGTACACTAAATTCCTGTCTATAAGAAGGAGAAATAACTTACCGTAATGTTCTTTCTATGGATTCATCTCACTCAGATTCCTCATCTGATAGATAACCTCATTCAGCTCTGCAGCTCAGAAACTTTGACAGTGGGCGTAGTAGCCTTCGACTCTGCAGTCGATCATCGATCTGTCCTGCTCAGTGCTCGATCATCGGCTCCGGATGTGTTATTGGGCGTCTTGTATAAACCACATCACTACGCCCCATAACTCAGTTCCCCCTTTTTTCCCCCGTGCTTGAATGCTGCAGAGGAAGACGATGGGAGACGAGGCTAACCAGCCTGTAAAAAACTTCACAATGGGAAACATCCAAACATGGTGAAAACTCCAAGAATTAGAGAAAAATTGAAAGATTATTTTTTCTAAAATAATTTTTTTGAAAGGCAAGCGACTACCCAGATAGAAGCGGTCACCTCAGAACCATCACCAGGCATCCCTTCGCTTGGACAGATGAGCCAAGCCGTATGAACTTTCTGAATGGAGATGGAGGAGAGGGGCGATGAGGAATCTGCAAGAACATTACGGTAGGTAATTTCTCCCTCAATGGATTGCTTTTCTACTGCAGATTCCTCATCTGATAGACTCTCCAAGCAGTTAGGACAAGGGAGGCAGGCAGAAAGTGCTACTGTAGCATATTTTGCCGAACTACCCTACCAAAACGTGCATCAACCCCACGGGCAACATCCAGACAATAGTGTCTGGTAAACCGTGTGCAAGGACGACCATGTGGCTTCACTACAGATGTGCCTAATGGGAACTCCCCTCTGTAAGGCCGTAGAAGCTGAGACCCCTCTCGTCGAGTGTGCCCCGATGCCAGAAGGCAGCTCCCTGCCTGCAGATTGGTAACATTCTGAGATGCAAAGAATAATCCAACGAGACAGTCTGCTTAGTCACAATTAGACCCTTGCGGGACAATGAATGAGCCACGAACAGCTGGTCATATTTCCGGAACTCAGACGTCCTAGCGACGTAAAAGCTCAAGGGTCTTTTGGGATCCAAGCGGTGGAACCACTCCTCCTCAGAGGGGTGTGGTGGAGGGTAGCGGCTTGGCGTGTCGAGCCACCCCCACCACTGTTTGCTGGCCTCTAGAAGCCCCTCTGCCCCTTCTGGGGCACAAGTAACGCTTCTGCCTCTGCTTGGCCTGCAGGAGCTGCGCCTCTGCCTATAGAGGCAAAGCTGAAGGCAGGTTTGGCCGGTTGTGCAGCTAGGCCCAACGATTATGCGGCAAATTTCGATGCCTTAAATTTTTCCAAAGACTCATTACCCTTCTAACCAAAAAGGAACTCTCCCTCGAAAGGCATGTCCAGTAGCCTATTCTGGACGTTCGCAGAGAAGCCAGAAGTTTTGAGATAAGCTTGTCTCCTGAAGATCACTGCCGACCCCATCGAACGGCCAATGCAGTCGGCCACGTCCAGGCCCGTTTGCAACGACTGCTTGGTTACCTCCTTCCCATCTTCCACTAGCCGTGTAAATCCATCACGCATTTCACCTTTGGCAATGTATTGCGCTCCCTGCTCCACAGCTTTTCATAAACCAAAGATCTCTTCTTGCCGTCCTATACTTCCCCATAAAAGTAGAGCTGACGAGGGGAATGGAGCAGGGGTGCTGCCACGAAGAGGCTAGGGGGTCGGCAATTGCCAGATTTGGCATGTTCTGTTCTGTCACAGGACCTTCATCCAATATGTCTGTCAATTCATAGCCCTGAACACTCACTGAAGAGAACTTCAAACCCAGGGTGTCCACTACCTTTACCTTCGAGGGCCCTAAACTTAGCATGGGTCCGAGTGTATGGCTGACCCTGCTGAAGTTCTATATCTGGAGACATGTCCAGGCTGCTGGCATTGTGTAATCTTTGGGCAAGTGCCAACAGGTCCCCCTGTTCGTCAAATAAATCGACGCCTCCTGTCCCTGTATATATGGGATCTATGTCCTCTTGGTCATCCTGGTTGAGGCCGAAAATCGATGCCATTGACTAAAAAAAAATCAGTCAGCGATAATCGGCACCGAAGGCTTCTCCCTTGATGGCGACAGGATGGGCGTCGGACAGGGCTTGGACAGCACTGTGGCATTGAGGGCTTCAGCCTATCGACGATCTCTTTAGCTGCCGGCCATCGAAGGCTTTTGCGCCTTTGCCAGCGTCAAGCCCGAAGACTTCTCCAATGCCAATGGCATCAACCATTAGGCAAGCGTAGGGTCAGGATTGCCGAGCGGCTCTTTCACTGCTGAGTCCTGCTGTTTGGGTGATTTGGGGCAGGGAGGCAGGGGGGTAGAGGGATGTACCTGCACCTGCAGTAGCCTGCACCTTAAACATAACCATTTGGCTTTTGAAATCTTCCCACTTCTCCCGAGTGGTCGGCCCAGCTGAGGGCTTACCTTTCTCTGACGAGCTGGACACGCGTTGACGACGATGGTACTTCTTATGTGACGACGAGGAAGAATGGCTTCTTGAGTGAGACTGCTTTTTGGCCTTCGGTCTGTGCTTTCCTTTCTCCTTTTCGGGAGTGGGCCCTTCGGTCTCGGAAGACCAGACAATTGACCGTGCCAGGGATATCAGAGATGGTCAGCCCAAGGCAAGTTTGGCGGGCCGCTCGTGTATGGACTTTGAGTGTGACAAATGTTGTGCAGGTCGGTCACCGACATTTTAAAATGGCAGTCGGTGCACCTCTTAAAACCCGAAATTCTAGAAGCGGACATACTCACGGTCACGCTTAAAAAATAAAAGATTGGACGCATTTAGTCAAACGCAGAGTCGAAGACTCAATGTCGTGTTCCTCACAGCAGCGTGTCGAGCGTTAAGAAAAAACATAGGTATGGGGCGTAGTGACGTGGTATATATATATATATTATACAAACATACAGACCTGGCCTCTGGGAACCATGGAAAGAGTACACAAGGGCAAGAAGGGTAAGAGGACCCCAACCTTTAGTGTGTGTCAGTGTCAGTCCAGAAATACTAAACACCCATTGGGAGGAAGGAAATGAATGATTAATTGGTTGGCCGAAGACCAATCGCCTCATTTACAGTGTTAGGAATATATACTCATTAGTTATTACGCAGCTATTAGTTCAACTGGAGTGGGGCCATTTTAAGATGACCAGAATCGCCATTTTGTTTTCTCTCTGCTCTCTCCAACGTTGCCACTTTGCCTCATGTAAAACTGCTTTGCTGTAGATTTTATTTCACTTCAATGATCCAAGGCAAAGAAACATGTTGAAATATTACACCGGAAAGCCAGACAGAAATGCCCGATTCCCTCCCTCACATATCCTTGAAGGCAGGGAGCAAGGCAATTTAATCAGTACACGAATGCCAGCGAGTCTCCTGAAATAATAGCAACGTATGAAACTAGCATTTAAAGAGTTGAATTATGTTCTTTACGGCCCCCCCTTACTGAGCACAGTGAGGCCCCGGAGAGCAGGCTGACCTCTAGAGCGAAAATCGAAACTAAGAGATAGTGAGGCCTGGTGTGCCAGTCTCCTATGCGCAGCTTGCCCATGAAAACAGAAACGCGGTGTTCTCGCAAATAAAGAATGGTGTCTGTCAAATTGGAGATTGCAACCCGTTACTAAATATGGTGGTCTAAGGTGCATTTTTGTCACAATGGTCAATCATCGCCTCTAATTCAAAGGGAAATGAATTGGGGGCTGCATCAAATGTGTCATACTGTGTAATTGAGGATTGTAAGGTGCTCCTTTTGAATATATGTAACTGATGTACGTCTCTCACTCTCTTGCGTCCCCCGAGGTCTGTTAGACACACGTCGCGGTGAGTGGGACCATTTGACCAACTGGGACTATATTGTATTGCAATAAACCCTAGATTTTGGGAACAGAACCTTGTGTCTGGCGTATCCATTCATGTGTGGTGATTGTGCCTTGTTTCCACATCCGAGGGTCCGTCAGGGGTCCCTTCATCAGAACCCCCTTTCCTTCCCCACCGAGGTGTGAAAAGAATCTTGAGTGCAGTAGATCCAGGCAATCAGATCTTCGAGTCGGAAGAGCTGCAGCAAGGTGGCAGAGATGGTAGGAAATTGGGAATTAAGTTGATAGAATGTGCCCCACCTAGTCTAGATGAACAAGTTACTTCTTACCTTGTAACGTTCTTTCGATGGGATGTTCCTCCGACGTATTCCTTATCTATGATATTTGTATCTCCAGCTAGCTGGCCTCGGAAACATTTTTTCCCAGTAGAGGACGCTGTGCGTCGACGTCCGTCGAGTAGGTGCTCCTCGACGGCCACTGTATCGACGCCGACGTCATCATGCCTATAAATGGCCACGCGCAGCGTCCGTTGCTCAGTTCCGTTTTGTAGAGTAAAGTAGTTATTGTATGAATGGTTACTACCCTTGAAGGAGCGTAAGCTGCAACCACAAGGGAAATGTTACTGCGGGGATGGATGGGAGGGGCGATAGGAATACGTCGGAGGACCATCCCATCGAAAGAACGTTACAAGGTAAGAAGTAACTTGTTCTTCGAAGGGATTGTGTCCTCCGACGTATTCCTTATCCATGATAGACTCCCATAGCAGTGGTATGTGATTGGAGGCGGGAGTAAGAGATGCCATATTACCCTTTAAGAATGAACAGAGTGTAACACAGATTTGCCAAATCTAGTCTCTTGACTAGAGGAGGAATCCAGGCTATAAAATTTGGTAAAGGTATGTGCGGACGACCATGTGGCAGCTGCACATATGTCTCTAATTGGTACCCCTCTGAAGAGCTGAGGATGCTGCGATACCCCTGGTCGAATGAGCCCTTAGATTCTGAGGGGGCTCTTTCCCTGCCATTTTGTAGCACTCCAGAATGGCTAAAATAATCCATCTGGAGATGGTTTGTTTGGTTATTGGTAATCCTAACTTATGTCCTGCGTAACCTACAAAGAGTTGGTCTGCTTGTCTAATTTTAGCAAGTCTACTGATATAAAAACTCAAGGCTCGCTTAGGGTCCAGCCTGTGTAATCTCTTCCTCTTTACCCGGATGGGGAGGAGGATAGAATGAAGGTAAAGTAATCTTCTGAGTAATTTGAAATTCTGAAACTACCTTTGGGAGGAAGTTAGGCTTCACCTGTAGAACTACTTTGTCCTTGTGAAAAGTTGTATGAGGAGGTTTACAAGATAGGGCTTGTATCTCGCTAACCCTTCTAGCAGATGTTAATGCTACCAATAAAACAGTTTTGAGGGTGAGAAACTTCAATGAACAAGAGTGGAGTGGTTCAAAGGGAGCACCCTTTAGGAAGTTTAAAACTAGATTTAAGTCCCATAAGGGAACTTGGAATGGTCTTGGAGGGTAAACATTAGTTAGACCTTTCAGGTATTGTATTACCAATGGAATTTTGAAATACGATGGCTCCTCCGCAGTGCGCTTAAAGATCGATAGCGCTGCGAGATAGCCCTTAATAGTGCCAACTTGAAGGCCTGAATTTGCCAAATAAAGTAAGAAGGATAACACTGCAGGTGTACCACATGAAAAGGGTTGATTTTCTTTTCTCTGCACCAGCTGCAAAATTTATTCCAACGGCAGCGGTATAGAGTCTTAGTTGCTGGTCTTCTGGCCGAAAGCAACACCTCCATGACGTCATCTGGAAGGTCCCAATCCTTTTACCTCAACCTTTCAGATACCAAGCGTGAAGGTTGAGGGTCTTGATGGCTGGATGGAAAATCTGACCTCCCTTCTGCGAGAGAAGATACTCTCTGTACGGTAGACGAATTGGAGGACAGATGGACATGTCCAGAAGGTCCGGGTACCACGTTCTCCTGGCCCAATCCGGGGCAATTAGGATCATGGTCTTCCGAAACCTTCTCAATCTCCTGATCATTTGAGGAATGACAGGGACCGGAGGAAACGCGTACAGAAGTGGGAACTCCCAGTCCACTACGAACGCGTCTCCTAGAGCTCCTCTCGGGGGAAATTCCCTTGAGCAAAATCTGTCGCACTTCCTGTTGATACTGGTGGCGAACAGATCCACTTGAGGGGTTCCCCAAAGGGCGAAGATCTCTTGAAGGACTTCGTGAGCTATCTACCATTCGTGGGAGACTGTGTTCTGCCTGCTTAGAGCATCCGCTGTCAAGTTCTTCTCTCCGGCTAGGTGAATTGCCGATACAGAGATTCCTTCCTGAATTGCCCAAAACCAGAGCTGCATCGCCTCTCTGCACAGTGGCAGTGACCCTATGCCTCCTCTTTTGTTGAGGTAGTGCATGGCCACTGTATTGTCCGTCATTATCAGGACGTTTCTCCCCTGTACAGACGGTAGAAAAGCCTTCAGTGCCAGTCTGATGGCTCTCAGCTCCAACAGGTTGATGTGTAGTCTGGACTCCGATGGAGACCAACGACCGCTGATGGTCAAGCCGTTGGCATGGGCTCCCCACCCCGTGAGTGAGGCGTCTGTGACTACTGTTATCTCCGGCCATGGTTGCCAAAACAGTTCTCCTTTCAAGATGTTCTCTGGAGAGGCCCACCATTGAAGGTCGTGGGCTACCTTGTCCGGAATCCGGAGGAGATCTGTCATCCTCCCTGAGAATTGTGACCACTGAGTCCTCAGTGCCCACTGAAGGGATCTCATTCTCAGGCGAGCCTCTGGCACAAGGGATATGCAGGATGCCATGAGGCCTAGCAACCTCAAAAAAAGTCGTAGGCTGGGAGACGTTGGGCATTTTGAAACCTGGTGACCATCTGCAGAATATCTTGAGCCCTCACCTCTGGTGGCAAGGCTTTTCCCAGGGACGTGTCCAGGACTGCTCCAATGAATTGGAGTCTCTGTGATGGTATCATCTGTGAATTCTTTAAATTGAGGGAGAAGCCCAGCCTGTGAAGGGAGTGGCAGACAATCTAGTTGGATCCGAGCTTGTTCCGAAGAAACTGCTCTGATCAACCAATCGTCCAGGTAGGGGTAGACGTGAATCCCTTCCCTCCTTAGACTTGCAGCCACAACCGACATTAGCTTGGTGAAGACCTTCGGGGCGGAGGTCAGCCCACATGGAAGAACTCGAAATTGATAATGAGAGTTGCCAATTGCGAACCTCAGGTACTTCCTGTGCTTGGGATGGATTGGCACATGGAAATAAGCATCCTGAAGGTCCAGAGATACCAACCAGTCCTGAAGCTGGAGGGCCTGAAGGATCTGAGAGAGAGTTACCATCTTGAACTTGTCCTTCCTGAGGAACTTGTTCAATTCTCGTAAGTCCAGGATGGGTCTCAGTCCTCAGTCTTTCTTTGGTATGAGAAAGTAAGGGGAGTACCAGCCCTTGTTCCTGTCCGCTACCGGTACCGGTTCTATGGCACCTTTCTCTAGCAGGTCTACAACTTCCTGCAAGAGGAGCGGATCCGGCACTTTCAGAGAGCTGTTCCCCGGTGGATGGCTCTGAGGGATGCGTTGAAAAGGCAGGCAGTAACCTTGGGCAACTGTCTCCAATGCCCAAGCATCTGACGTAATAGCCTGCCATTCCGTCAGATGGTGAGTTAACCTGCCCCCTACAGGTGTCTTGTGATGGGAGACCTCAGAGTGGTTTGGGAGCGGCGGATGCAGTTGCCGAAGGTAAAGCGGCTCCTGCTGATGCGGCTTTCTTTCCTTTACCCAGTCCACCACGGGTACAATTTCCTTGGCCTCTTTGAGCCGGCCGTCCTCTGCCTCTTCCATATGAGGAATAATAGCAAAAGAACCTTCCTCTCCAAGAGGATCCTGAGGGACGAAAATTAGTTTGTCGGATTGCAGCTCCTAGTGACTTGGCTGCTGCTGTAGATGTTAGTAGTTTTTCCAAACTGTCATCCGCCTTTTTACCAAATAGGAAAGAGCCGTCAAAGGGCATATTTAAAGTTCTGGCCTGTACGTCAGAAGCAAAGCCGGACTTTCTCAACCACGCATGCCTGCGGATTGTGGTACTTGCCGCCATGGCCCTGCTGATACTGTCAGCAGAATCAATGCCAGTTTGAAGGGACTCACACATTGCATCTTTACCATCTCTGCTGATATTTAAAAATGCGTCTCTTTCTTCTCCTTCCGGTATGCAGTCAGCCGCCGATGAAGCACACTCCCAAAGAGTGTGGCTGAACCTACCGAGCGTACAAGTTGCATTAATAGATTTTAAAGCCATGCTATAGGCCGAGAAGACTTTCTTAGCCATGGCATCATATTTTTTATTATCCCTATCCTGAGGAGCAGTGGGGTAGGCAGAAGTACTGCCTGATGAAGTTGCAGCCTGGACCACAAGACTCTCTGGAGTAGGGTGCTTAGATAGGTATTCAGGGTCAGCAGCAGATATCCTATATTTCGCTGACAACTTCTTGTTAACCGCAGGGACAACTTCAGGAGTTTCCCAGTTAGGTAAAATCTTTTTTTGTAAAGCAGAATGAAAGGGAACCACAGGATCCTCCTGTGGACCTTTATCCAGAATATCTGTGAGGTCATCCTGTTGAAAAACAGGTGAAGGCGCAGACCAACCCATGAACTCCATAATTCTTGACATTAGGGTTCTATAAGGTGTATCAGCATGTTCCCCTGGGTCTGGTTTGACAAATTCCACTTCTGGGGAAGTGTCTAGGCCACTTGCTTCCTGTAATGCATCCTGAAGGTCTTTCAACCTTCTTTCCTCAGAGGCAAAAGTCTCTGGTTCAGGTGTTGTGGTCCTCTGCAGCCCAAAAGGCCTTTCTTGATCAGAATCTTCCCTTTCTTCAAAAACTGAAGTTAAGGGGGGATGCTCTGGTCTGTGAAATGGTATAAAACCCATCTCTAAGGCAGAGGGAGCCATCATCAGTGGCCTTGAAAAGGTCGATGTCGTTGACGCCGATGTAAAAATCCTCGAAGGCGCCGACAAAGGCGTCGAGAAAACTGGAAGAGGCCTCGAAGAACTCAAGAGGATCGGAATCCTGCTCGAGGATGTCGACGACGTTCTCGACGTCGTGTCGGAAGCTCTCGGTGTAACCTTTGGCTGTGGAGTAGCCGTGGGTTTTTCTTTTATCAGCGTCGATGTCGGCGTCGACTCGATCGACGGATGCGAAGAACCCTTCGATAACGGCGTCGATGGCGCCGATCTATGCTTCGAAGGGGCTTTCGACGATGGCGTCGAAGATGCTTTACTTCCCGATGGCTCATGGCGCTTTCGGGTCGACTCTTTCGCCGGGTGCTTTGACTCGCAACGTTTAGATTTTTTGGGCTTTTCACCCGGGGTATCACCCTCAGCTGACTTCGAGGAACAGATGTAAAAGAGGAAAAAGACAAGAAAAGTTGGAAGTCGTCTGCATAAAAGTAATGGGATAAAACCAAAGATGAGATGACTTCAGCCAACGGAGAAGTATTCAGAGAAAAAAGAAAAGGGCCAAGAACAGAACCTTGAGGAAATCCATGAAGAAGAGGAAGTGAATCAGAAGACCACCCAGCCAAGATACCAAAAATGTCGGTTGGGATAAGTTCGTCTTAACTCAAGAATGAACAGAACCAGAAATCCCAAAAGAAGAGAGAGAAGACAGTAAAAGAAGATGATGACTGTGTCAAAGGCTGCAGACAATTCCAAAAGAATAAGAAGAGACAAGTGTTTGGAACAACTAGCATAAAGTATAAAGAATCACAAACAGAAAGAGGAGAAGTCCCGGGAGGATAGCTCAGCGGCAACGTGCGCACCTTGGAAACAAGACGACAGAGCAACACAGGTTCAAACCCCGGGTCCGCGCTTAGAAACCTCTGGGTGTTTAAGCGCGTTATAAATATGCAACTAAGAGGAAAAAAATAATTACGAACTAAAAAACAAACAATTCCTCTAACAGCGCCTCGATGCCTGTGGGCTGTGTGAGCGCTTTAAAAATGCAAAACAAATTAATAAATAAAAGAGCAGTTTGGTAGAATGAAAAGGCCAGGAACCCGACTGAAAGCAAGGAAGAATAGAATTGTTGGAGACAAAAGTAGAAACTTGAAAATAGACTAAGCGTTCAAGTAATTTGGAAAGGTACGGCAGAAGAGAAATAGGACGCAAGTTAGAAGGAAAGGAAGGATCTAAGGAAGGTTTCTTTAAAATGGGAAGAATAGAGGCATGCTTTAAAGATGCAGGAATTATTATAATGATATCAGGAGAATTATCCTGAGGGTGGCAAAAACTGTCATAACCAATTATTTATTGGGAATAAGAATCCCACATCCAAAGTCACTCATATGTATAGGAGGTTAAAACTCCTGTGTTTTACAAGGGAAGGTTAAATATACAAATAAAAGGTAAAAATATTAACATCTCAGTTTGAAAAACGCAATTCAGACAAACCATTCATTAGATCCTCATAATACCCCTTTAGAAATTGTAATTAAGGACAGAAATGAATTTTGTAACAATATTTCCAATTAACAGACATAAGCGGAACATTGGGGACATCAAGTACTGGGACGAAGACGAGTGAGGCAGAGGCACTGACTGGACTGCAGGTTAATGACCCGCACCTGAGGGAGATTGTGAGGTATAAAATGCCCCCCCCAGATGCATGCCAGAGAGCAGTACTGGGAGGTACCATTATATAAAAAGCAGCGTTCCGAGAGGCCCTAACCAGAACGCCGTTTATTTGGAAACCTAATAAGGTTGTTGGGCATCAAAAACCCACCCTAATGGTGACTATGATCGAAAATATGGAGGAGCAGAATGTATAGTAAAAGATTTGATGAGACCACAATTAATGAGTCTGCTTTTTCAAGTAGAAGGAACTATTTAGAGTTGGGATTGGATCCTGAATGATTATACCAGTTGTGAGAAACCTGGCGGTATTCTCCCACCTACTCCCTCGGGATCGTCCATTGAGGCGGGAAGGGCCATCGCTTTTGCATCCCCATAAGTGACGGAGGATCACCTGAGTGGAGGGTCATGAGGGAGGTCACAAGGGATTGGGAGGAGGATACCCAAAGGGGAGACGTGGTATTCCCCCAGTCCCAAAAATACCCCAACCTACTGTGCCTCAGCCTTTATGGGTATCTTCAATCTTACCCCATTTCCCCCTCCCAATTTACAACAAATACTAAGACGAGGAGGTGGCAACTAAGAGCAGTAAAGATTACCCATAGGAATAACAAGGGGAAAGTAAGGGAAACCTACCATAGAAAGAACTCAAGTTGTCCCAATAATAGTCCAGTAGGGTCAGGCATTTAATAAGGACCACTCACACCTGACTCCACTGGACAGTTGTTGCCACTATAAAAGGTTTGATCTTGCACAGGAGAATGTGCGAGCTGGGGAGGAATACTGGACCAGAGAAAACAAGAAGGGAGCTGCAGAAGGAAGGATCCAGAGGAGAACGGTGTGCCGCGACGTTGGCCTAGTGTTGGTGTGGGGCTGAATTGTGGCTATGGAGCCATGTCTCCAGAGAGCAGGAGCGAGGCAGTCGATATCGGGCTGGCGGTGTCCATGCAATTGCTCGTTCCCTTGGGCGGTGGGCCAGGGCCAAGGGTATCTGAGGGGCAGGTTGTGAGACCCTGACCTCGACCCAAAGCCTCCAGGAGAGACTGCTCTCCAGTGCTACGCTACTCAGTGAGTTTCGTATGAGAGAGAGAGAGAGAGAGAGAGAGAGAGAGAGAGAGAGAGAGAGAGAGAGAGAGAGAGAGAGAGAGAGAGAGAGAGAGAGAAACTAGAGTGTGTGCAGGTGCATGGAGCAACACACATGAAAAATGGCAAGCAAAGAAACCAACATAGGACCCCAAGACATGAGGGTGAAGGTGGGCCAGCAAATGAAATGAGATGAGATGAAAATGATAAAGAATATCGTGGCTACCTCTCCCTGAGAGGCTCTTGAGGGAGGTCAATCTAAAGCATTCAATATAGTGGACAAACGATACTGGTCTGGCACAGCGGGGTCTGATGAACTCATAGGCTGTCTATTCACTTAGTATGGGCTGGGGCAGTTGGGGGAGGGGTCAGGGCTGGAAAGATGAGTTTTTTTGGGAGGGTTCACCCAGGGTGATAGTCACAGTGAGGAATGCCCTGGGCCTTAACCCAGGGAGAGGGCGGAGGTATACTCCGTCCACGGGTAACTTAGTATTATTCTATATATTACTCAGGGTATTGTGATATGTCTGACACCGTAGCTGCTAATTAGACTGGAGAGTGGTAAGAACAGGGCAGCACAAAGAGGCACAAACTGTCAAATGGTCATTTCACAGAGGTGGGGGAAAGGCAGGATGTATACTCCACCAGGGAAGGTGGCGGGCCAGTTACCCATGACACAAAAAGTGAGTGATGGTGGATAGGATAGGCACTCGAAATGTTAAGAGCCTTAACACTCCTAAACCAAGAATCCAACTGTTGAGGTAGCAGAGGGTGAAGGACATTAAAATAGTGGTACTCCAGGAAACCCCACCTAAAGAGGTCAGACCAAATCAGGCTTTGGGGGGCAAACAACCCTTTGCAGGTCCATTCGTCAGCATCAAGTAAAAAGGCTGGTGGGGCTTTGATATTTCACAAAAGCATCTTATTTAAGATACTGGGAAGTAAGGGAGATAAAGGGGGGCAATATGTGATAGTTCAGGGCATCTTGGGGGAAAGAACTAAGAATAGCTTCCTTTTACACCCAGAATGTAGCACAGATCATTCACCCTCAAGAGGGTAGAAGAAATGGGCAAGGAGTATGTTTATAATAATGCATTTATTTTTATTTTATTGAGCATTTGTTCAGTGCTTATGCAACTGAATAGTGTTTCAAAACGCCATAATAACAGGGGATATGAACCTAGTAATGAAAAGTGATCTGGACAAGTCCTGTGAGAAACCTGAAGTTGCCTCAACCCCTAGTCCCCGGGGATCTGTCATCCAGGTGGCCAGGATAGGACCATCACTATTAGATCCAGTTTCTGGGGGTGGGCCGGTGCAGGAGGATCACCTGCATGGGGTGGGGGTTTTCGGGGAGTGGAAGTGCCCTTTCTTATGGCACCTTTTCCCCATCCTACCAGGTAGGATATCTAGAAAATCAACCCCACCCCCCTTTTCCGACACAAACACCTTCTCACAAACAGTTCATCGTGAAGGACAACGGACTAACATCAGATACCTGACATGTCCCAACAGAAGGGTCAGGCATAGTCGGGCAATTACCGATAACTACACACACCCGACCCCCATTACACTTCCCCACACGGATGAAAGGCAGAGCTCAAAAGCACACTGTGAGTAAGGCCCAATGCACGAGGGAGCAACTATCCTGAGACGGCAGTTCAAAGCGGGGAGAAGGGCAGAGAGATCGGAGAGGACGACAAGGAGGTAATAATCTTGCCTTTTTCAATCCAGAACTGCGACTTTCAAGAAGCCTCAAGGAATAGAAACATAAAATGGGGAATTGTAGCTGACGAATGGTGTAGCGTGTGTCAACGGTACACAGGGCCCTCCCGCACCGATAGCCAGGGCTGGGAGAAGCGATTGCCATTGTTTTACCATCCTCAACTTCAACAGCAAAGCAACGCCAACGAGTTCGGCACAGCCGGGGAGTTACAGAAACTGATAGCAGATCGGACTGTGTTATGCTCATGGTTGCAAGCGGTAGCATTGTAAGAAGAAAGAGAACTTGAATATAATTGAACTTTGTGAAAATAAGATTGGTTCCAGATACAGAGTGGTCCGGCACTGTGTAAGTGCTCACTCGAAGGTCTCTGTTTAGTGCCCCCCACACCCTTTGCGCAGGGAAAAACTGTTGAACTGTAAAATCGAAGTGGACCTGCGTTGAATCCTGTGCACACTTGAAAGTCTGATTGTCTGTAAACTGAAGTTGGTCTGAGCCAGGCTGAGGGGGACTAATTGTAGAGAAGTTGGTCTGAGCCTGGAAGAGGGGACGAATTCTAAAGAAAGGGGGGGATCCTGGGTGAGAAACACCCGAGAAGAGAGTTGTGGCAAATGTGAACCCGACTGAGGGAAGTCTACAAATTGAAGTTGGTCTGAACCCGACTGAGGGAGGCTGACGGTACGAGAAGGATCAGAGCCCGGCTGAGGGGGTTCCTGCGTGAAGAGTAAATCGCCCTACGTGAATATTGACAGAGGACATTTTCCTTATTGTTTATAGGCCATCAGGTCTTCTAAATCAAGAAACTTTGCACTAAAAAGATGTGGGCACAGTATGCCCCGATATTGGTGAAAGAAACTGGTACCTCATGCCAGAGGAGTCCTGGAGTGTGACGTGCCTTGTCCTGTGCTAGAAACGTGGTTAAGGGAATCCTGGTCTACACATTCTGACTTAACAGTTTGTGAACACAATTTTTCTTTTTGTGAACATTATCCCACACTATTTTGTAGCATAGTGGCAAGGATTGGCAAACTTTTTTTTTTTTATTAATTAAGTATAGGCCCTTTTATTTTACTAGACTCCACATGGACAGTATTATTATTTGATATTATTTGATGGTCGTAGCTTGTTAACATTTTAGATTTAGATTAGGCATTCATCTCACCCATTTTGCAGTTGAGAAAACACCCTTGAACTGTGATCACTTGTGTCCGTCTTACTTTGTATTGAGATTTGTAGAGCGCAGCAAAGACCTGGCCCCATCAAGGCGCTGAGCGAGAGAGTAAGGCTGCAATAGGGAGATTATAAAAGAAGAGTTTTCAGCTGTTTTCGAAAGGAAGTGAAACTGAGGATACCCAGGAGCTGAGGAGGAAGAGCATTCCATAATGATGGAGCAAGCACAGAGAAAGATCTGCCTATAGCTCTAGCCCGCTGAAAACGAGGGACAACCAACAAAGACTGATTAGCTGATTGAAGAGACCTGTTAGGATGGTACAGAAAGAGTCTAGATTCAAGAAATTCAGCCTGATGTTATGGATGGCACGATGAACAGTACATAACATTTTAAATTTCTCTCTGCTCCGAACAGGGAGCCAGTGGAGGAGATGAAGGAGGTCCTGGGAATGGGCCATTCTAGGAGCATTAAGGGCAAGCCTAGCCGCAGCATTTTGCAGGATCTGTAAAAGTTGAAGCAGAGCCTTAGGTTGACCAAGATAGATCCCCTTACAATAATCGGTTGAACCCATGATGGCAGCAGTCACAATTCTAGAGCTGGAGTTGGTTGGAGGAAAGGGAAGACCCTTTTTCAGCACTTAACGTTTGACAAAGCCTGTTTGACACACTGGGGAAACTTGAGCTTCTCTAGAGCCAGAGGCTATGATTTTTATGCCCAGACGCTTAACTGAGGTGGAAGGTACAGGACATGGGCCAAAAGACCAAGGCCAGAATTCTGAAGTGTTAAGGTTGTCTTGCAGAGATGGGGCCGAACACCAAAACCTTTGTTTTCTCTCCATTTAGCTTAAGCCAATTATTGGCCATCCATATCCCCACTGCTGAAAGGCAGCCCTTCAGCTTTTGGGGAGAGTCTTCCATGGGAACATTAAGACGGAAAAAGATCTGTGTCTCATCTGCATAAATGAAAAAAACGCACCCCGTAGCTGGAAATAAGCTTGGCCAAGGCCACCATATACAAGTTGAAAAGTAGTGGAGAGAGAGCGGAGCCCAGAGGGACCCCCGTAATAAAGCACAATGGGGAGCAAGGTAAAAGGAGGAAGGGAAACCGTCTGTATTTGGTTTGAAGAAAACCATCTATGGGGGACGGCCAAGATTCCCAATTCAAAAAGACACTGGAGAAGTCTCTGATGGTCAACCGTGTCAAACTTTGATACCATGCCTTCCTTACAGTCCTCACAAACCAAAAACACAGTGTAAGGCAGTGCAACACAGAAACCTAACCTACTAGCAAACACTTGCTTACCACCAAGCATTCGTAAGCATGGGCCCAGTGGATGCCTGGCGAGTGCTACACCCACAAGTTAGGGAAAACAATCATTACCCACATGTGCACAGGTCATTCTTGAGGAGCGATCGTATATGTATTTCCTCGAAACTGATGAAATTAACATATCAGACAGAGTTCGTAGCAATGACCCTCTCAGAACACAGTATGGCGATTGCGCTGCTTTCAGATATAGGCATTAGACATAAAAAGGGAACATGGTGACTATCAACCGTGATCCTGAATGTCCCAGTGAGTGATGAATAACTGAAAGAGTTGATAAAAGAATACTTGGAATTCAACGAACCGTAGAACATCGCTGAGCACCCACTGGAAGGCTCTAAAATCGTTTGCAAAGGTGAAGCAGATAGCCTTGTCTGCAGCCCTAAATCAGCGACCAAATCAAACTGAAAAACAAGTGCTAGATGAGTTGAGGCAAAAAGAATCTGAACTGAATACAGGTCACATGAGGAAAGCTTACACATGAGAGTTGGCGGGCATAGGAAATCAACCCCATACAATGAGGATCAAAGAACATTACTGAGGTTAAAGCAAGGCTTTTATGAATATGACAATGAGCGCACCTTGGCAAGAGTACCTGCAGATTACTGACTGCTGTACTGCTGAAAGCCGCTGCTCTCCACACTACGCGTTTTCTTATCAATCCTCCTAGACCTTCACCACTCAACACGGTCTTCCTGGGTATACCAGCTACATTCATGGACTTAGATTATTCACGCTGGACTTTGGCAGTTGAACACACAAACACTATAAATCTTCTCTTCTATTTCATAGCCATGCCCCCACCCACGTGGGCAGTACAAACGTAGCTGGCTCACGCACAAGCACGCGCGCACCACGCAAGAGTACCAGCAGAGTACTGACTGCTGACCGCTGTGCCGCGGCGCAGCTGTGCAGCGCTCTGGTCTCTATCCCTCAACTTTAACTTAAGACGCTTCTTCAGCTATCTGCTCTTCTACCCAAGCTGCTATTTTTCCCTTTTATTTTTTCTCTCTGCTTTCTCTTCTCGTCAATACATTCGACATTACTCTCGGTTTGCCGAGGCTAGCATGTCGTCATACCGGCTGACATCAGGTATGCCGCAGCTCTCCCCACGCCCACCCCAGAGGAATGCCATCTTCAAAATTTCCACCCATCGATCTCCCTCCCGTGCGCCAGCTCCGCCAAGCCACGCCCCCTCAAAATCCGACATCAAACTTCCTCTCTCCTAATGAGGAACCACCGGGGGTGTCACCCTTCAGCACCGACAAACAAGGAAGTAAAGACGAGGCTTCAGTCACTTTTGCTTCAAACATACACCCTCAGGTTGATTGCAATGCCAATCCGCCACTCTCTGATAGAACAATGCAGTGTTGTGTTTCCACAATAGCTTCCTGGGACAATACAGAATCTTTTTACACCCCGAACTACGTGGCTGAACTGCTACCCAAGCTGCAGATACTTGTCACCTTACATAGAATGGATTCCTCAGCGATTCCCCAGTTATATTCCCAAATTGTGCAACATCACAATGCAATTTGCTCCCAGTCAGTCATTGCAAACACCAGGGCTTTTACCCTTTCATGCGTACCTCCTTCCCTGAAATTACATTCCACCCAGAGGTTGCCCCCTAATCAAATCAGAATCCCTTTAGATTTCATTCAGCCTAGACTTCCGCCTGTAGCGTTACCTAGACTTTCCAACTCTCTGGTTCTATATTCCAATGACTGCACAAGTCACAACATTTCGTCTGCTGAATCTGAGTTTTCCATGGCCGCCTCCTTCTCCAGACCCACTGCATGTCCCTCGTTTGGTTTCCCCCCACATCAAATTCTGTGCTGGACTCAGCTCTTAAGGCAATCAACGAGAGCATATTCACTTTAACCAAGTTATTTGAGGTATTTTATCAAAAAGACTCCTCGCAGTTCTCTCTCGATGCCCTCACTAGTAAATTAGATTGGCTAGTATGGAATCTCCCTGTCTTGCTGAAATATGTTCATTTTAACAAGGAAGCCAATATTTCGGATGCAGCCTTAACCACTGAGTTACCTCTGGTGATGCCACAAACCGGGTCAGAGTGCCCCACCAACGCTGCAGTATCTCCCCCGGATTCTATTATTGAAGGAAATGCTTCTGCACAACCCCTATCTGAACCTCTTAAGGAGGATCCTGTTCCATGGGATGCGCTGGAAGCTACTAACATGGAAATTCCACTATACAATGTTTCCTGTCCTGATGCCCAAGGCAAAAAGAGGAAAAGAAAGGAACAGGAAATGCACCTTTATAATCTGCGTTGATCCTAATATAAAAATAAATAAAAAATATATGCCTATACCAACAAACAAAAATAGCAAATCCAAATCCTTTATTGCAAACATCTCCATGCCAACGCATCCTGCAGCTATTCAGAATATAGGGGAAATCGGAAACTAACGCCCAAATAATCAATTATTCTGGTGAGTCATCATTGACAGCTCTCCCTCCCGAGATGCTCGTGGCATCACCTCAAGGTAAGTCAATCATTAAACCTATTATTTTCAATGTACCACCGGTGAATGAATGTCCTGCTGAAAAAGTTGCTGAAACTAGTAGCATCACAAATGAGGATCTTATGAACATGTCAGTCTATTCCAATAATGCTATTTCGATATCAGAAACTGTTCATCATTGTTATTTTGCATTTATATAGCGCCTTATATACCATTGGTATGGTCTGAAGGCGCTGGTAGGTTGAACGCCCTTGGGAACCGAAGTTCAGATCAGTAGAGGGAGTCAAAAGGTGGGTGTGAGCACTGGGTATGTGTGCAGCTCGTGCGGTATTCGTGTAATAGCTGCTTCTTAGCGGTAGGTGTGGTGGTTGAGAGATCAGGAGTATGTGTTAGTTCTGGCAGGATTTATCCAGACCGGATGTGGCTGCGTTAGGCCTGAGGAGAACGTCTGGCTGGGGGGTGTGTAACCAGCAGTGTTTAGTTAGAATGATGTGGAGTGAGCGGCGGATGTTGGTATGAGAACAGTTATACCGAATGGTGTCATAGTATCTCTGTGTTCTAGTTGAGTGGTGATGTAAAGGAGAGAGTAAGCATGGTGGTGTGATATGATGGGTTATATGTTCTTTCAAACGGTCTCTGCATTCCAAACCATACTATATCCGTCATGCAATTCTATGCGCTCCAGTCCGTTCCATGCACTCCTATCCACTCCATGTACCCGCGTCTGCTCCATACACTCCGGTCCGCACCACGCACTCATGCATTCCAGTCTGCCCCACGCATGGGCTGCTGTCTGCCCCACGCATGGGCTGCTGTCTGCCCCACGCATGGGCTGCTGTCTGCCCCACGCATGGGCTGCTGTCTGCCCCACGCATGGGCTGCTGTCTGCCCCACGCATGGGCTGCTGTCTGCCCCACGCATGGGCTGCTGTCTGCCCCATGCTCTCCGCATTCAGCACTTCTACGTACCCATCTATTTTACGCACTCATCAGTATGGGATGCAATCTGTGCTCGTTCGTTCTACATACTCGTCCGCTCTACGGACTTCTCGATTCGACTTTCACAGAGATGCTATTGGGTATACTTCTAAAATCAACTTCTAAATGCACTTCTAGATTCAACTTTTCACAGAGGGGATATTGGGCACACTTCTAAACACAACTTTCCATGAGCGGCTATTGGGTATACCTCTAATTACAATTTTCACCGAGAGGCTATTGGGTACATTTCTAAGTTCAACATTCACAGAGGGCCAATTGGGACACTTCTAGATTCACAGAGAGGTTATTGGGCACACTTCTAAATCCAACTTTCACCTGAAAGCTATTGGGCACACTTCTAAATTCAACTTCTAATGCACTTCTAAATTCAACTTTCACAGAGAGGCTATTGGTCACACTTTTAAATTCAGCTTTCACAGAGAGGCTATTGGGTACACTTCTAGATTCAACTTTCACAGGGATGGTATTGGGCACGCTTCTAAATTCGATTGTCACAAGGGCATGTTATTAGGCACACAGAGGATACTTAGGCACACTTCTAAATTCAACCAGGGCACGCTATTAGGCACACACAGATATTAGGCACACTTCTCAATTCAATTCAACCAGGGCACGCTATTAGGCACACTTCTAAATTCCACCAGGGCACGCTATTAGGTACACAGAGGATATTTAGGGGCCGATTCATGGAACAAACGTGCGCCGAAAATCCATGCGCAAGCAGGCGCAAGGGAGTGCAAGCGTGAGAAACGCAGCGCACGCATGCGAATCAAGGAAGACGCTGCGCGTGCTTCCCGATGTCCGTGCGCCCAATCCAGCCATGGCGCACGCAGGCATACACGGCGTGCGTTACGCGCACAGCAAAAGCGCACATAGCGCGGCGCACACAACCAAAGTGGGCGGAACAGTGGGCGTAACACGCGGAATGGGGAACAACGCGTGAAAAAGAAGGCGTAACTGGGGAAGTACTGCAGGGAACTACACGAAACGCCCACACGCACGCGAACAACCCGTATTCATAGATCCGAATACGGGAAACCCGCGCACGGCAAAAGACGCACACAGGCGTCAACGCGTCCGCCACACGAAGGCAGGCGGAAGCGTCCCCGCGCACAGTACAAAAGTGCGCGCAAACAACAAACACGTATATACAGCTACAATGAATGCCCCATTTGTCGCAGCACTGATCGTGGGACACCGCACGAGGAGGAGAATAGCCAGGGCACGCATTTTCGCACCACAGACAAGCCTTTTTGGGATGCCTGACGACCAGGCCTATGGCAGGTATAGGTTTCCACCCCACAACATCCTAGACCTGGTCAGGGAGTGGGAAGATGACCTTACATCCCCACCCTTTGCTCCCAAGCATTGAGCCCCTTGGAGAAGCTGCTCAATGTCCTGCATTTTTTGGCCACTGGGTCATTTCAGCGGACTACTGCCATAGTGGGGGGGGGTCTCACAGGCCACGCAGCCTACACCAGGTACTTGCAATCATGACAGCGTGCCCCTCAGTCCGCAGGCACATATACATGCCCAGAACACCCGCAGAAAGGCAGGCCATTGTCCTGGATTTTTTCAGGGTGGCACACTTCCCCAAAGTGCTCGGTGCCATAGATTGCACCCATGTGGCCCTCTGGCATTCCATCAATGTACAGGTGGTATGCGATGCAAAGGGAATCATCACCTCTGTCTATGCAAACTACCCTGGCTCCACCCATGACAGTTTCATATACAGAATGTCCGCCCTGAGGCGGGCCCTGGAAGCTGGGCAGCATGGCGACACATGGCTCCTAGGTGAGTACAAATGCCCTTGCACATGCATGCAAGTCACACACAGACAAACACCCAAACCCTAATAATCTCAACTATTATCACCTCCCCAGGGGACAGTGCCTACCCTCTGAGCAACCACATGATGACGCCAATCCGGAACCCCACCACCTCACCCCAGGTAAGATACAACGCCGCCCATATTGCAACCAGGGCCATAGTGGAGCGCACATTCGGAGTGCTCAAGTCACGTTTCCGCTCCCTTGACTGCTCTGGCGGGCAACTACTCTATGCACCACCAGTAGTGTGCAGGATCATTGTGGCAGCATGTGTCCTGCACAATGTTGCAACACGGCAGGGCGTCCCGGCGGACATGGTGGTGCCCCCACATCCCCAACCACAGGCACAGGCGCTGCCCATGGGAGGGGACAGGGCACATTGGGAGGAAGCCCGGACTCAGCTTGTGGCCACATTTTTCACCTAAACTCCCACCCCTGCGGAGTGCACACAGGCCTGGCACATACCAGGTGACAATCGATGATGACAAAGAGACAGTCAACTGTCACAACCCTACCACCCTGAGATAGTTGCCATGGAAGTGCCACATCGTCTGCATCCCTAGCTACTTAAACACAAGCTATCCTGTGTGACCAAAAGGCACACATGACATATGACATGATATGGCCTATACACAAGTATTTCAAGGTGCGATGAGGCAGGGAGAGGGGAACAAGGGAAGACAGACAACGGTACTACTAGGCCAGGTGTCATTTAGATTGTGCAAGTGCAGGGGTAGGGGGAAGGGAAAAGTGCAAGGGGAAGGGGAGGGGGGGAGAGTGCAGTACAGGGGAAGTAGACCAAAAAACAAATACATAGGTCAGCTGGTGGCAACTGCAAAGGTAAGTGCAGACAAGTGCTGGGAAGGGGGGGGCTGTAGGGATAGAGAGACAGTACCGCAGTGCAGGGGTTGCCAGGGAGGCAGTGCAAGTGGAGAGTGGCTGGGCCAGGGCCCGAGGTCGGTGAGAGTGGCCCAGTTGCAGATCCAGTGCAGTTCCAGTGAAGAATCCCGCAAGGGAGAGGCAGAGAGAAAGCAGAAGCAAAGAGGAAGGTCTTGAGGTGCTTCCCGAACCGGAGATGGTTCCCCTCAAATTCAAGTGAGGCAGGAAGGCTGTTCCAGAGGGAGTGCCCTGCCGCGGAGAGAAATCTACCCCCAGCTAGTTGCTCTGAGAAGTGGATGACCCTGACATGCAAGGTGTGCATCACACACACCTGCAAAACAGGCCATGGCCATCACTGTTATGTCACTCAAACCCTCCCAAACCACAACATGACATGGCAAGCAATACCCATACACCAACACAGTAACAATAAGGTACACATTGCCATGTCCAAAATATACAGTGGCATCAGACAATGATGCCTGACCTGGAATCAGATGAAATGACTGACCAACAACCTCCCACCCAAAATAAGTCATTTCCAAATGCATTACAAGAGTTGTAGACATAACAATGAATGCCTGTCTGCATGCACATTGTGCATTGCAAAATCAACACTGCAGCTTCTGTGTGCTGTGTGCTACCCCTGCAACACACTGCTCAGCGCACATCACAGTGAACAGCCATTGTGTGTGATGCACACCCTGAGGATCACATCTAAGCGACAGACCACATCAAAAAGCAAATTAGGCATGTACAGGATCCATAATTGGTCACAGAACATGTGCTGCAGGGACACAGTGGCCACCAGAAGGCAAACAGTGTACACGTGGATATGCAAGGGTGGGAGTACATGTAGTGCATCAGAGTGCAAGTGTGTGGGTCTGCAAGGACATGCACTCAACATATGCATGTGCACTCAAGTGAACATCAGTGTTCTCTACACATCACATGTGAACATTCACCATGTGTACACCCCAGCATGTCAAACCACAACTATCCCCTCGCACCTGAAAGGTAAACACAACACATGAACAGGCATTGATCAGCACAACACAACATGTACATAGGATACCACCATTCCAATGTCAGAGTTCCCATCACACTGCAGGGCAAGGCAACTATCAACAACAACCCCCCCCTCCCTCACAAATGACCATGACCCACTGAACAACTGCACCTGGGTCATGGAGCCTTCAACCCTCAATTCCACCTGGCCACAGGATAACCTTTACCCTTCGTCACCATCTCCCACCTTGTGTGTAAAAAGGTGCCTGCACCCTCAGAATCCACACTCATTTCCAAAATCACAAAATCCAAGCCATAAAAACGAACCCGAACACCCTCCAGTAGATGACTTGACGTAGCAGTACCTCACAAAGGCCAAGTACTACCACAATGATGCAACAACCAAGGTAGCACAGTAAAACAATGTCACAACAGGATGTGAACCATGTGTGGTACATAACATAGGATGATGCACCATGAACGGATGTGTACTGTCACAGGTCCCGTGTACAGGCGCTAGAGTGTCACGAAACAACCACCCCCACCGTGTCCCGGGTGCCTGCAAGGTCAAACTCACACAGCCCCTGAGACCCTGGTGGGGAAGGAGGTTCAGGGATATGCAGTCGGGACAGGTGTTGGCACACTGGATAACTGGAATGAGTGGCAGGGGAGGAGGAATGACACATGAAAGTAGGGAATGCACGAAAATGTACTACCTGCATGAACACATACACAATCCAAACAAACTTGGACATCATTGTCATTACCTTCTGTAGTCCAGGCTTAGGAGTGGTACGAACCAACCACCCCCTCTAGGGTTTTGGCGCCTGCAAGTTCGGGGCTTACACAGGCATCCGCAACCCCAGCGGGGAAAGAGGGTTAGGGAACGTTGCTTGGATAGGTACGGGAAGCAGGAACACCGGGTAGAGGGTACAGGGTTCAAAATTGCATAGGATTCCGGGTGATTAGGGGGAAAAAAACATACCAAATTGAATCACACATACATCCATGCATTAGTGCACCCCCCAGCAAGCCTATGCAGAGCAGTTTGAAAGAAAAACAAGACACTTAGCTCTGGTTTTGAGTGCTGGCCTCCTGCCTCCGCACTCTCGGGTCCGGTTACTGGAGCACTGCAATGCTGCAAAGAGAGCCACAGTCAACAACCTGTACGTGCCAATTACACAAAAACACACCACCAAACATGCCCCATAGCAACAAACTACTCTACAGACAGACAATCTGGTGTAGATGCTTCGTACCCATATATAACATTACCCCTGTGACGGGTCATACACAGTCAATGCAGTAAGTCAGCCGCTGGTGGGTGCGTGGCAAATGGAACACCAATGTGTCACAATTCACACAACATGCAATGTTCCCTGGGTAGGCAGACAGACCCATATAGCAAGCCATGACTTCAGAGCAAGTTGCGTACCACCATGACCGAAACAAAGTTGGCAGTGCATTTATCATAAAGTACATGGAAACGAAATGCACTGCACCCGAGTATGTCCCTTGCTGTATGTCCCTGTGAGCTGCCCCTTTCCATGTCTCGGAAGGCTACATGGTTGATACAAGTGCCTCAATGGACCTTGGTGTACCGGAGGGCATGTGCCACTGCCCCTGCAGGTGTCCCAGACAACCTTACAATCAACAGCCATCAGTCCACCAACACATCTGAGCTGCATTGTGTGCTTCAACACCAATATTCGTCCAAGCTCACCCTCAGTGCTGTGACTAAGCCTGCAAGAGCAACTCGCCTGGTGCAAGCTTTGCTGTGTTGTGGCCCCCCTGTGCTGCTCACCTTGTCTGGAGTTCCTTGGAACACGTCAGCAGTTCTAGGATGTAGGTCTGCAATCCCTGTGCCTGGGCTTGTGCATGTGGGCACCAACAAACGTGTCCAGAATTCCATCGTCCAATGGGCCATGTCTGCTGGCAAAGGTGCTCTGGATGCTCATCCCCCTGCAGAAAGAGCATGAAACACATGATTAATGCTTCAAAGTCCTCTGTGTGTGTCTCTCTCTTCAGGCATCTCATTACTTGACCATGTCAGAGAGTCACATCATAAATCACACCATCAGTCCATCTTTCACATCCAAAGTGTGGAACACTATCTACAGCATGAATTGCAAAAAGCACGTGTACAGTAAAGATAAGAAACATACTACACAATGCATAGCAATTAATGTACACATTAATCATGAAACACCCCATCTAGCAAAAGCTGAACAGTGGACAATAACACCAAAATCATCCCCACTAGGGGTGTAAACACAAGTCACACAGCACCAGACATGCCACAGATATGACAGTCCAAAGCCCTTGTGTAAAAGTTTGTGACACCGAACCATCCTTGCGAGCCCATGAATAAGGGAGGCAGGAGTGGCATATGTGAGTTAAGGACCCCAAGCAGCAAACACATACACATGACAAGCCTGAAGGGCCCAGCTGGAACAGACAGTGGGTGCCTTCAAAAGCCACAAAGCACCACACCATCACATGAAAGCACAATACACAAGCAATTTTAAACTATAGTAACTATTAACTAATTACACTAACTATGGAAAACCTACATTACCTAATTAAACTAACTATCAAACAGAAACTTAACTAACTAAACTAAAAGAAAAATCAAAAATGGCCACATACGACCCGGGGGGGGGAGGGGAGGCACCCAGGAGGGGGGAGGTACAGGGTGCTGCTCAACATCCACATGCGATGATGCTGAGCCAAAAAAAAAACCTCCATGGGCTCAACGCCTGCACAGCCCGACCTATGTGGGAGATAGATGGTTGTCCGAGTCTGGCTCATCCTGTAAAGGAGGACGTGGCACAGTAGCCTGGCCACGCCTAGCCGCAGCTTGCCCCTCGTCAGCAGCAAGTCTGCCGGACGGGTGAGCCTGGTTCTGTGTGGCGATGTGATGTAGGTCTGCATGCAGAACCTCACGTGATACACGTGCTTCCTCTTGCAAGGTAGCACGTGTAACACGGAGTTCCTCCTGCAAGGCCTGGCTGGACAACCGCTGCACCTCCGGGCAAGCCTGTAGCTCAGCCGAGATGGTACGCTCAAGCTGTGCAAACCTCTCCTCTGCCTGCTGCCTCTGGGACATCATAAGGACACCCAGAGTGGATCTGAGGGAAGCATACTCCTCCCTCAGGGCATCCATGTGCGCCTCTGCGTGAGCAGCAATTGCTTGACGCAGAGACGACATTTCAGCCTGGCGTGCCCTGTCTGAGGCCGCCATGCCCAGCCTGAGCGAGCGGGCCGTGGACCGTGCCGCCTGCTGCTGGAGAAGCACCTGCCTAGCAGGGGGGAGCACAGATCGGGCCACACGCTCCATGCTCTCAGCGATGTTCTCCATTGCTGCCCCCTGCCGTTCTGAATTGGCAGTCATGTCTTGCTCCCACTCAGTATACTGCGGTTGCGCGCGGCGACCGCGTTGCCGGGCTTGACCCCTGCGGGACCCAAGGACCGGGGGTCCTCGCTGTGTTGGCACCGCCCGCGGCTGCACGACTACATGCCCCCGTAGAAGTGATGTCCCAGGCACATCAGTGACTGGTGTGGAGGGTGACCCTGCGTCCCGATCCACCACGGGCGGAGGAACCAAGACTGTCTGATCCCTCAGTGCAGGGGTCGCAGACAGAGGAGTGTCCACATCAGAATCACTCAACCCTGACACATGGACTTGATGCTCATCCAACTCAACATGGACGTCAGAGTCGTCATCAAGGCTGGACTCATAGGCAGCCAGAGACAAGATGGACTGTAGCACTTGGGGGTTTTCGTGGCCTACCACCCCACGACCCCCACTAGTGCCGGGTTGATGTAGTGCTAACAACCCTGTGTCTGGCATGACAACACCATCCTCCGCCTCCATTGCGTCATCACCTGAAAAATAGAGAGAAAAAAGGTCACTACACATGTCAGAAGCACACAACACACACACACACACCGACAGCAAACGCATCAGGCAGACATGTGACACACAACATATAACCTGCCATGCATGCTGGGTCAACTTTGAATTGCTTCTGTGATCAGACCTGTTGAAAGGTGGCAGTTTCCATGGAAGTGGGTCTATGCAGTGCAGAAAATGTGTACGCCACTCACTACCTACATGTACAAGGACTCCATGGTGTGTGCCAGGAAATGTGAAGGCAGTGCAATGTCAAATTCAGACATCACGTGCATTGTGCATTCAATGTGTACCATATCTAGAAGCCGAGCACCCCTCCACCCCAGTACCAAAGCAGGGATGCCTAGCATGGTATCAAAAGGCTGACCATACACCTGTGTATTGACAGGCAGTGTTGACTGGCATCAACAGCTGAATGAGATTCAAGTGACAACACTGCAAATGATGCAGGGACAGTAAGCAGGACACATGATGAAAACTCTGGATTCCGCCCATGTGTGAAGAAGACACAACAACAGTTGGACAGAGTCATTGGCCATTGAACAGGCTGAGGCCTGTGAGCCACACAGATTGTCAGACCCTAAACATGTGTGCAACGCAGGACTGAGCCACAGTTGACATGGGAAGGCTGATGAGATGGCAGGCAATGTATGTAACCAAGGACTTGTATTACAGTGATCATCCAGTCAAGGACACATAGGGGCATGCGTGCAATGCACATGGAGCATGAATGGGCACTCATGTCCCTGCGGGACATCTGACCTATGCACAGTACAAGTGAGATACCCTGCATCAAGTACTAAGGCTGTACCACACGGCATATGTTTGGCAGATTCTACGCTGGAAGTTAGCATCTACACAGGACGCATGAACAAGAAAGTACACATTGGCAAGATTGAAGAACACCAGTGCAAAGGTGGAACTGGGGTGCAGAGTGGCGGAGGAGGGGCAAGGGAGCATGCCTACATGGAGTCCCCGCATGCAGGCAGAGGAGACATGCATGACGGAAGCATTGCATTACTTACACATCAGAACCATGTACACGTCACATGTAGCGGCAATCATGCACAACACATCCCACAAGTGAAACACACACGTCCTCAACAAACACGCATCAACAATCACTGGACTGGGCATCAAAGTCCAGCATCTCTCCCACTCCTTTGACCAATTCAGGTGGTATGAACTCCGCAACGAGTGCCTCATGCGGAGTGAGCTCTTCCTCCTCTGGTGCAGGCCCACCGCCAGTCACCAGAGTCAAGTTGTAATTAGAGGCACGCTTAGCCTTAGTGCTGCGTTTGATGTCATTCCAATGCTTTTTGCACTCTTGCGCCGTGCGCACCTCATGGCCGAATGAACTGACATGTTCCGCAACATGCTTCCAGTGGGTGTCACGTTGGGCAGCCGTAGTCTGACTATTGGCACCCACTAGCATGTCACGGCTGTGGCCCCGCACGTAGTCCACGAGGAAGTCCAATTCCTGCTTACAGAAAGGCTTCTTCCTCGACGTGCAGGAGGTCGTGGCTGTGTGTGGGGTCCCAGCCTGTGCTGCAGGTGCAACCTTCCTCCTCTTGGACTGTGGCGCAGACCCTGGCTGGATAATGCCGCCCTGACCAGTATGGCCAGTGGGTTCGGTGGATTGAGCCAAGGGAGTGGCAGGTGGAGGGATGACCAAAGGCCTGACTTGTGTCAGTGGCAGCTGGGTGCCCACTAATGGACCCTGCGCAGCAACATCAGCTGTGGCAGGGTCATTGACCGCAACGGTCCTGGTTGGCAGACTCACAACCGGGGTGCTGTTGGGTGCATCTGCCCCTGCACTTGCCAACACCCGGCTGTTCGGGGCAGCAGATGACATGACTGCCCCAGGGACACTTGTCTTGGTCTGAGCAGCCCGGCCTGCCCATATGGTTTCCCCCCTGGCCTGTTGGAGATCTACCAAGGGCTCTTCAAGTGCCAACGCAGCCTGCGCTGGCAGACCCCGAGCCTGGGTGGCGGTGTCCACAGCTGCACCTGCAGCTACCACTACCCTTCGGCCCGTGGCAGTCGATGGAACGGACTGCCGGGTCACACGGGCGCCAGTGCCAGATGCAGAAGCTGCATCCCCCGGAACCACAGGGGGTGGTGGCATGACTGCACCGACACATGGCACAACATTGTGCTCAAGTGGCGCACCCCTGCCTCTTCCCCTCTGTGGCCGCCCTGGACACCCTGGAGTCCCCCTACTCCCTGGTCACCACGGACACGTCCCCGACCACGCCCGCCACGAGGAGGACGCCCAGCTGAGGCGCCCCTCACCTTTGGTGGCCTCCCAACCATGGCACAGATGTAGTAGTGCCGGCACAGATGGAGTGGTGCCAATGGAAGGTGTACACCACAATTGACCTGGGCAATTAGGGTGAAGGGGGTGGGAAGCAAGATGTTAACAGCCCCCCTGCACCTGCAAGGCTGTATGTGACCCCGGTGATGTAGTGACGGGTCACGCAATGCTCAGGCACCCCAAAACTGCAGTAAAACCGTGCACGCAACCCTGCAGCCTACGTGCGTGGATTCAACCTCCCGCAGTACGCGGTGGCACCCAGTAACACGAATAACACGTACGCGTGGGACACGCAGGCTACTATGACATCGAAAATGGGTGCGATACATAGGGGCACCCGCAGTGGGAAAAAGAGCGTGTGCGACTCACCGTCTGACTAGCGCAATGCAGAAAAACACGTGTAGCCAATACCGCCGCCAAAAGAAGAGATACGTCTGTGATAGCTGTGAAGTTGTGATGGCGCACGAAACAGGAAGCAGCAACACACGTCGGTCTCCACGAAAGGCACGTACAGCGAACTGCTGGGCCCGCTCACCTTTAACCCGTGCTGAGGGAAACGCATGCGCGCGTCACATCACTTACGCGTATGGGCCCTTTCCTCGTATTACACGCGGACGTGCAGTTTTTCACGCGCGCTGAAATGCCCATGCACGCCTGTGCGCGTCACGTCACAGGGGCGCTTGCGCTTGAGGGGCCTTCTGTCCAATGAAATTGCGTATGCGTGCAGACGCGCTTATGCGCTAAGGGCCTTACCTCGAATTACACGCTGACATGCCGAATTTTCACATGCCAAATCACTCCGTATCAAGCTGGCCACGCGTAAGCACACGGAAGACCACGCTCCTGCTCAGAAGGCCGAACTACTGCCCCCCCCAGAGCCCCGAGCATGCTCCCACCTGCCATCTGCTGCTGCCTGACTGCTTGCTGCCCACGTGCCCTGCCATTTGCTGCCTGCACATCAGCCAGGGGTGCTGTTGCTGTGACCACCCCTGCTGGAACCGAAGACTCCCGACTGGGATTCCATCGCTCCACAGCCCAGCCCCAGGACCCAGTTGCCCACCCACTCCTGCCTCTGGGGTTGTCATGTCGGGCACTGCAACATCTGGCACCACTGACAACCCCAGGCCGGAGAGGCAGAGGGGCACCAGCTTCAGTGCCAGGGAAGTTGGTGTCCTGGTGGAGCAAGTCCTGGGGCAATATGATGCCCTCTTTGGAAGTTCTCGCTCCGACAAGGAAGGACGGACTCGGATCTGGACTGACATCGTGACTGCCATCAACGCGGAAGGGGTGGCAGTCCACGACTTCCAACATGTCAAGAAGCGCTGGGAGGACTTCAGGTCCAGGACCCTGAACAAGGCCCAGCGCCTCTTGAAGGCAGCGGATGCCAAGGGGCGCCGGGGCCACTTGTCGGAAGATCAAATGAGGGTCCTGGAACGCATATCCCCAGCGCTCCACGTCCAGGTCCTTGAGAGGCAGACCCGTCTGGAGTCGAGCGGTAAGTGTACATGCATCCTGATTGTGAGCTGTGCGTGTGGTGATGTTTCAGTAGTGTGCAGGTTGCACATCTGTTTGTATGGGGTCGAGTATGGGTGGGGGTGTACAGGGCCGTGGGGCTAACACATGCGAGGGCTGTAATGTGTGAGACATGGATGGTGCTTGTGTGTGTAGGATTGCATGCCAAATGCAGTTGTGTGGGCACACATATTTGGATGAATGTGTATGTAAGTAGACATGTACGTGATGTCACGCATGTATGTTGTTTTCAGCTGCATGTATCAGCACTGTGTATATGTGCATTTGTGTGTATTTGACAAGGGTGCAACAGTGATGCAACATGGATGCATGTGACAGCGGGATGTGGAAGCCTGATTGGCAGATGTGACATGGATGCCCATCTGAACACTGTGACACTTGGCAGAGGTGTACACACGCATGCAAGTGTGGTGGTGTGTGTACATGTGTGGTGCACTTCCTGTGTTGCATGTGATGTCTGGCTCAGCTTTGCCTGCTCATGCTGTTGTATGTGTATGGATGGTGCTGGCAGTTGCGATATGGCTGTGGTATGGCTCATGTGTGCGAGTTGAAATGACGTGTGTTGGGGATTGTGATGGCATGTCTGAGGTTTGCCAATGCCACTCATGTACAACTGTCATGTGTGTATGTGTCCATTGTACAGTGCCCTGATGCCTGTGTTTTATTTCTCCCTGTCTGCAGCGTCGACTGATGAAGAGGGCGGAGAAGGTGCTGTGGAGCACAGCGGCGGGGATCCCACCGCCAGCCGGAGACGCAAGGCCCGACTCCCCTCCCAGGTTGTCATCTCGTCGGGGAGTGAGGAGTCCGGTGCCGCGTCCCTGGCCGCAGTTGCCGGGGGGAGGTCCAAGAGGCGGAGGTGGGAGTTGGACTCCTCGGCAGCAGAAGGGGCAGCTGGGACCCCACAGGGCCCAACGGGGAAAGATGGCACGGAGTCATCCAGGTTGGTGGGGGGTTTGGTGGAGGAGGAGGCCGTGCAAGCAACAGAGATGGGGTCTGGAGGTAGGGATCCCACTGGTGCTAGTGGTGCAGTGCAGGACCAGGGACAGGAGGCAGCACAGGCCGCCGCGGAGGTGCCTGTGTGCAATCCTGTCCCTGATCCTGTCCCTGCATCATCTTGCACCAGCAGGGATGCCTACGTCCAGACCCGTTTTCAGGCAGGGGATGAGCAAACGACAACTGGCCTTCCTCTGCCTGCGGACGTGGCTATCCGGGTCCGGGTTGAGCCTGTCCTGACTGGTGTGGTGTTGCATCAACGGGCCATGCGAGGTGACCTGCAGTCTTTTCATGAGGAGACTGCACGTCATCTCGAATGGCTCGTTGACCACGTCAGCCTACTGGGACAGGTCACCCAGGCCGGATTCCTCTGTTTGATGGGGCTTGCTACGACCCCCTCCTCAACTGAACCCCCTATGCGCCAGTCGTCCTCCGTGCCATCTTCCCACCCATCAGTCACCTGGGTGCCCTGTGGAGCTGCCTCCGACGGTGCGGCCAGGCTGGTGGAGGAGGCATCCCTGCCACAGTCAGGAGTCGGACGTCCAGCAGGGGTGGCCACATCAACGACAGCACCCCAGCCGGCGGAGGATGTGCAGGCAGCAGGAGGCAGTTAACGGGCAGAGGCACAGCAGCAACGTGGTGGGAGCCATGAAGGCTCGGGGCCTTCAACATCGGAGGGGCAGGCATCGGCCGGAGGGCAGGAGGACCCAGGACAGAGAGTGTCTTCGTGTGGCAGCGGTTGGGCCACGCCATAGATGCGGAGCGGCAGCGGGCGGAAGAGGCACGGCTCACAATGGTCAGGGCGGAGAACTCCATGCGGAGGGCCCTGAGGCGGGCCGAGTGCATCGAGGCAATCCGCAGGGGGTTGGAGGTGGACACGTCGACGGCCCTGTGGACCCTCGGGGCCATGGAGGAGGACCGCCTCCGGGACATTGAGCAGGAGTTCGATGATGCCCTGGCCCGGGACATCCAAAAGTGAGCCGTCAGACTAGCCCGCTGCCCTTGTACATAGTTTTGTAGTTAGTGTTAGGTTTCCTTTGTTTTTTTATTTATTTTGGACCTTTTGGACATTGGCCACATTTTTGTATATAGTTTATTTTATTAGTTAGTGTTGTTAGATAGGTTTAATTTCTTTTGTTAGGATAATGGACCCTGGCTTGTTCGTCTGTACATAGTTCACTGTTGGATTTTATTTTTCTTTCACAATTTACCCATGGAGCAATGGCTTTCACTTATTATTTCCCATTGGATTTTCTTTTGTGGACAGTGACTTTGGACACCATTCCTTTTGCTTTTTTTCACGGACATGCTTTTCTTTTTTGTACATTCCCATTTCTGTTTCTTTATTTTTGAATCTATTTATGTTTCCTTTAATAAATATTTTTTTATCGAACTTCAATGTGTAGTATCATCTCATTGGTTTCATGCATATCATGATATGGGTTTTGAGATTCACCGACACCCATTGGGTGTATGTGAGGGACATGTGTTTGTTTCGAAACTTGCAATTGGTGTTCTGTCATGTAATTGCCATTTCTGAGTGGGTGGATGCAATACTCGGGTGGGTGTTTTGCATTTGGAGGCGGACCATAGGGACCAGGGATCTAGATTGTGATGACATGTTGGCTGGGGAACATGAGTTGGGGCCTGCTGGCAGGTGCCCCACAGTGCTGGGGGTGGGGGGGGAGTGGGCAACATGAGTTGGACATGGGTGGGGTCCTGCTGGCAGGTGTCCCACAGTGCTGGGGGGTGGGCAACATGAGTTGGACATGGGTGGGGGCCTGCTGGCAGGTGCCCCACAGTGCTGGGGGGTGGGGGCGGTGGGGACATGAGTTGGACATGGGTGGGGGCCTGGTGGAGGGTGCCCCTGCACTGCTGGGGGTGGTGGGAGACATGGGTGGGGGCCTGGTGGAAGGTGCCCCTGCACTGCTGGGGGGTGGGGGTGGTGGGGAACATGAGTTGGACATGGGTGGGGGCCTGCTGGCAGGTGCCCCACAGTGCTGGGGGGTGGTGGGGAACATGAGTTGGACATGGGTGGGGGCATGGTGGAGGGTGCCCTTGCACTGCTGGGATGTGGGGGTGGTGGGAGACATGGGTGGGGGCCTGGTGGAGGGTGCCCCTGCACTGCTGGGTGCTGGGAGACATGGGTGGGGGCCTGGTGGAGGGTGCCCCTGCACTGCTGGGGGGTGGGGGTGGTGGGGAACATAAGTTGGACATGGGTGGGGGCCTGCTGGCAGGTGCCCCACAGTGCTGGGGGTTGGGGGTGATGGGAAACATGAGTTGGACATGGGTGGGGGCCTGCTGGCAGGTGCCCCACAGTGCTGGGGGGTGGGGGTGGTGGGGACATGAGTAGGACATGGGTGGGGGCCTGGTGGAGGGTGCCCCTGCACTGCTGGGGGGTGGGGGTGGTGGGAGACATGGGTGGGGGCCTGCTGCAAGGTGCCCCACAGTGCTGGGGGGTGATGGGGACATGAGTTGGACATGGGTGGGGGCCTGGTGGAGGGTGCCCCTGCACTGCTGGGGGATGGGGGTGGTGGGAGACATGGGTGGGGGCCTGGTGGAAGGTGCCCCTGCACTGCTGGGGGGTGGGGGTGGTGGGGAACATGAGTTGGACATGGGTGGGGGCCTGCTGGCAGGTGCCCCACAGTGCTGGGGGGTGGGGAACATGAGTTGGACATGGGTGGGGGCCTGCTGGCAGGTGCCCCACAGTGCTGGGGGGTGGGGGTGGTGGGGACATGAGTAGGACATGGGTGGGGGCCTGGTGGAGGGTGCCCCTGCACTGGTGGGGGTGGTGGGAGACATGGGTGGGGGCCTGCTGGCAGGTGCCCCACAGTGCTGGGGTGTGGTGGGGACATGAGTTGGACATGGGGGGGGGCCTGCTGGCAGGTGCCCCACAGTGCTGGGGGGTAGGGGTGGTGGGGACATGAGTTGGACATGGGTGGGGGCATGGTGGAGGCTGCCCCTGCACTGCTGGGGGGTGGGGGTGGTGGGGTCATGAGTTGGACATGGGTGGGGGCCTGGTGGAGGGTGCCCCTGCACTGCTGGGGGGTGGGGGTGGTGGGAGACATGGGTGGGGGCCTGGTGGAGGCTGCCCCTGCACTGCTGGGGGGTGGGGGTGGTGGGGACATGAGTTGGACATGGGTGGGGGCCTGCTGGCAGGTGCCCCACAGTGCTGGGGGGTGGGGGTGGTGGGGAACATGTGTTGGACATGGGTGGGGGCCTGCTGGCAGGTGCCCCACAGTGCTGGGGGGTGGGGGTGGTGGGGAACATGAGTTGGACATGGGTGGGGGCCTGGTGGAGGGTGCCCCTGGTGGCTGGGGGTGAAGGGGGACATGCGTTGGTGGGCAGTTGTGCAAGTTGACATGTGGGTTGGCTGGGGGGCATGGCCATGGTGGATGGGGTGCCTGCAGGACATGTGCAGGGTAGGCCCCTGTGGTGTGAGCCACCTGCAGGGGCCGTGGAGGGCATAGAGGGAACACCTGGGAGGACCCACACGTCCAATTCACGTGTGGTGCTCCCCGCACACCCCTGTAATACACGTACCCGGATGGAATCGCGTGTGATACTTTCCGCGCACCACTTATATACATGTACCCTGCTGACTTCGCGTGTGAAACTTCCCACGCACCCCAAGATACACGTAGCCAGGAGATTCGCGTGTGGAACTTCCCGCGCACCCCGAAATACACGTAGCCAGGACATTCGCATGTGGAACTTCCCGCGCACCCCTGGAATACACGTACCCTGCTGATATCGCGTGTGAAACTTCCCGCGCACCCCTGAAATACACGTACCCTGCTGAAATCGCTTGTGGAACTTCCCGCGCACCCCTGAAATACACGTACCCTGCTGAAATCGCGTGTGGAACTTCCCGCGCACCCCTGAAATACACAGACCCTGCTGAAATCGCGTGTGGAACTTCCCGCGCACCCCTGAAATACACGTACCCTGATGGAATCGCGTGTGAAACTTCCCGCGCACCCCCGAAATGCACATACCCAGCTGAAATGACGTGAGGTACTTCCCGCGCACCCCAGTGATACACGTAGCCCGCTTGCCGTGCTGGTACAGGGTTAGCGCAGCCCTTTGCGCTGGATTGGGGATTTTGATGGCTTTTCCCTGCGCGAGAGGCGTTCTTGGGGGCGTAACTGGCAGCGCTGCAGGGTCGCTGCGCCACTGTGCGCCACGGCTGGTTTTGGTAGCTGGAATCCATGAATACGCTGTGCGCGGAAATGGGTTTTGGCGCACGCGGCTGGCGCAGGGATTCGCACGCGCACACTGTGCGCCAGCCGCGTGCGCCACTTGTGCGCTGAATTCTATGAATTACCCCCTTAGGCACACTTCTAAATTAACCTGCATGACCTTCACCCAATTCCTGACAAACCTAAACAGACCTTTTGCGTCAACCTGAACATTGATCCCTCGATGTTCAGAATGCTTGATCAGAAATGCAACAACTCACTAGGTCGCGCAGTATTATCCAAGGAACAACCCACCTTTCACCCCGTTTCAAACACCATTGATATTCTATCATCCCACCCAATCACTCACCTGGTAACAAATGTAAACAATCCGACACTCATTCTGCAGGACCTGTGCTATTAGATGAAGTAATACGAATCACCATGCTTGATAGTGTATACTCCGATACGTATCCCAGCAGGGCAACACTACTAACAGTTTTTAATTCCATTCCAGAACTACAGCACATTAGGTCGACTGACATTCAGTTTGTGAGATAACTTACACCAGCCAATCATGACATTGTAGAAGCCGTTATCCTCTCAAAAATTGTTAAAAACAGTCTGGCAAGAAAGGCATACGTTACACCTAAAAGGCCTGCGCTTGGAACCTCAAAGTCCGCCACCAACGCTGGCACATCGTTACCAGCCACTAAATCAACCCCTGTGGCCCTTAGACCCAAACACACGACCAACTCCAACCCAATCCAACAAACCTGCTGCAATTGTAAAAAAAGATCTGCAAATAGCTCCACAGGTACCTCCCAAATCCAAATAGTCATGGATCTCTAAAGCAAGGGACAGTGCATATAACTTAGCCACTCAATAGTACAATACCTCAGGCACAACACACGCCTGCTCAATGGCATGCTGGAACACAAGAGGCTTCTCATTTATTAACGAAAAAGCTCCCAACTTTAAACACGTTTGACCTACTACTTTTTTAAGAAACCTAGATGACAACCCCTACCTGGTTTGATCATCAAATTGTCACGATATCTGCAGCAAAAGCAGCTGGAGTCCGCCCTGCTGCAGGCCTCCTTAAAGCAGTCCGATCTGACTCCCAACTACACCTTGAGCCATGGTGATCACCTGACCCAGGCATTCAAGCAGTTAAAGTCACAACCACCAATTGCCATCACCCTCTTTATCCCATCGCAGTAATAATAAACATCTACTGGAACCCCGTTTCCCCCAATGAATTACAGTTTAATGATAAGAGAAGCAATCCTAGACCTCACCCTGCTTGAGCAGTCCGTTCTGACAACCATCATTGCAGGTGATTTTAATATGAATTGTCTCTCTGCAGCCAACATTCAATCCAACTCTCGAGCAGCGAAGTGGACTCAATGAAAATAAGAAATGTTGTCATATTAAATGGCTCCTCTCTCAAAGACTGTCCACCTGCTTACACGTGGTCCAGAGGACTGAGCACCTCTGTGCTAGACTACGTCTTCATATAATCCAATGCAAATACATACATAGTCTCTTTTCAAGTTTCAACTACTACTGCCAGTGATCATAACATCCTTGAAATTCATTGGTCCCCCCATCTTCGGCAACACTCTCAATATTTCAATCCACCTCTTGATCTGAACAATAGTAGAAACTGCCTTCGATGGAATTCTCGACTCATAGCTTCCTTAAATCAGGAGCTCACTGGAACCAACCTATGCAACGAGGAAACTGGCCAAACATTTTATACTGAGTGCGTACAAATGATCATGCAATTGACTCAATTCAACTTTCGCCCACTATTCAAGCACAAGTATACTTTCAACTCACTCATCTCAAAATAGTTCTACAACAAGCATTGGGATCCCTTCTCCCCACAACGCACCTGGACAAGAGGTCTAAATTGAAAACCAAATACAAAAACAAAATCAAGCAAATTCTACTAGTTCAAAAACAAGTAGACACGGAGGAAATGCTTAAAGCACTTATATCTAAATTTTCTGCTGATATATGGCGTGTAATTATAACTCACCCCAAATGCTCTCAAATCACTTCAATTAAATACAATAAGCGAATCCACATGGCGCAAACACTTTCAAAATGTCCTTAACAAACCAAGTGCTTCAGCGACTCTAATCTTTTTGTCTATTCCGGATCTGACAAAGTTCGAATTTGATACACTAGACATCCTTATAATAATTAAACAGCTAAGCATGTCTAGAGCTCCAGGTCCTGATAATTTAACCAACGCCACCCTGAAAGCACACCCGGAGGCATGGGCATCCATACTTGAATAGATATTTAAAATCATTCTTACCGGCAAAATCCCTCCGTCATGGCAAGAAGCTATAATTATTCTGATTTTTTAAAAAGCCGATAGGAATTAACCAAATAACTATAGACACATTGCGCTCCTGGATGCCCCGGCAAAATATTTTAGCAAGATTGTTACTTTGGAACTTTTTAAAATAGCTGGCTGAGAGCAACCGACTCGACATACATCAATAAGGCTTTGTAGCAGGTATTGGCACTGCCCTAAACCTAATGATACTATCAGCTATTAAAAAACAAGCCATTCAAGCAAAGCAACCAGTTTTCATTTTAGCTCTAATCGATTTTAAACAGGCTTTCGACTCTGTCCCACGGGAGATTTTATGGACCAAGCTTTTTAATACCAATTGCCCCCTCTATATTCGTTTTTTAATCCATCAGTTTTATTGTAACACCTCCATTAAAGTGATACTCACCACCGATTGACTATTATCAAAGGCCATACAGACATACCCGTTTTTTATTAATGATATACATGTCATTTTTAAATCTGTTCGCTCGTTCCCGCCAAGATTAGGGGCTTTTGAGATAACGTATCTCCTGTATCCGGATGATTTAGTGATCTTAGACAGTTTCCTTTGCAGCCCAACGAGAGTTCCATCAGCCCTAAGCGATTACACTGAAGCCAATAATCCCACCATCAATACCAATAAGTCTATACTTATCTTCCAACATCATCCAGCAAAATCAGGATATAAATTCAATTGGCTACTCTTGAAAAAATACCTTTTTCAAATCTACCAATACAAATACCTTGGGGTAAACACCAACTCGCATCCCTCTGATCAGCCCTTCAAAACTGAACTCCATGCTAGAATGAGATTCTTAGCAACACAAGGTAAAGCGCTACAGAGAAAATATGTGAAATGTTCAATTTCGCCAGCAAGAATCTTCTACAAACAAAAAGTTGCCGAGAATTAGTTAATTGGACATCCAGGAAGAGGAAAATAGGGGTGGAAAAAATAAAGGTTCTTGAATTGAAATTAAAACTTGCGCAGTCCGGTAAGAAAATGGATAGGTTGGAGGTTGAAGAGACTAAGAATATGTTGAAGGAGGTTTTAGATGAGCAGGTTGAAAGAGGGTTATTTTGTGAAGCAAAAATGTTGGAAGGAGGGTGATAAGAGTGGTCGGTTATTGGATAATAGGTTAAGGAGCTTGACTGAACAGACATTTATTAATAGGGTTTCAGACTCTGCCGGAAACTTTAAGGTTAAAAGTAGGGATATTTGTGATTGCTTTAAACACCTTTATGCTTGTTTATACTCAGAGAATTCTCGGTCTGATGAATTGATGTTGAATATTTTTTTGCAAAGATAGATGTGCCAATTCTGTCTGATGAGGGGAGAGATGCCTTAGATGCCCCAATATGTGAAAATGAGGTGAGTGAAGCGATTTGTATTGTTGAGGGTGTTAAGTCTCCAGGTTTTGATGGGATACTGGTTGAGTTTTATAAATCCTTTAGCATTGTCTTGGTCCCAAGATTATGCAGGCTCTATAATCAGTTTCTCTCAGAAGGGAGGTTAATCCCCTCAATGCGAGAGGCAGTAATCACGCTTATTCCCAAGCAAGGAAAGGATTCAACCAAGTGTGGCAGTTAAAGACCCATTTCTCTTTTGAATGTAGATATGAAGATTTTCACGAAGATTATGGCGATTAGATTGCAGAAATACATAGGGGAGTTAATAGATTACGCTCAAATTGGTTTTATGAACGGTAGGTATGGATACAATAATATTAGAACCTTGTTTAATATAATTGGTCTTTCAAAAACTGAAGTGGATGAAATTATGATTGTGTTTTTTGATGCTGAAAAGGCGTTTGATTGTGTCAATTGGTCTTTTCTCAATTTCACGTTGATTAGGATGGGTTTTGGCCCACAATTTCTGAATATGGTAGGTGCTTTACAATACGATATCTCTGCTATAATATGGGTTAATGGAGTAATGTCTGGTTCCTTCAAATTATTTCGGGGATCTAGACAGGGCTCTCCACTTTCTCCCTTCTTGTTCAATTTAGTGCTTGAGCCATTGTTGTTATATATTAGGCAGTTAAGGAACATTCGTGGATGGAAATTGAATGATGGTGAGGTGAAAGTTTTAGCTTATGCGGATGATTTAACAGTAGTGTTGTCGAATACAGTAGAAGGGGGAATTTTACTTCGGAGTATGTGCAGGAGGTGGAAAGGCTGTCGGGTTATAAGGTTAATTGGGGTAAAACTGTTTTTCCATTGAAAATGAATCCGCTAGGTAGAAGGTTGTTGGACTGGGATTGTCAATGGGCAGAGGTTTCGGTTAAATACTTGGGTGTATATTTGGTACGAGATAGAAGACGGACGATAGATTTCAATGTGGATAAATTGAGGGAATCTTTATTGAAGGATATTCGGAGGTGGGATAGATTAACTCTGAATTTCAAAGTGTGAGGAACCTCTTTTTGGTGGGTATTGCTTTGAGGGGACCTCAGCGCCCTTTTAATATATTTTTTGTATTTTTTGGTGATGTATGGATTTACTTATTACTAGTCGCATGGAATAGTAACTACGGAGTACTTGGTTCCACAACTCCTCCTTTCTCAGAAAAGCGTGGGTGCATGGGCCATTTGATAAAGTAACTGTAAAGTTTCTCTTTTTGATCAAACCGAGTTGAGGAACCAAGTACTCCGCAGTTACTATTCCATGCGACTAGTAATAAGGAAATCCATACATCACCAAAAAATACAAAAAATATATTAAAAGGGCGCGGAGGTCCCCACAAAGGAATACCCACCAAAACAGTTCCTCACACTTTGCAAGTCTTGCTATTGGGTTCCTAGGACCTTGCAGACCACAAATGAAATTACATAATACAGAGCCTTAATGGCAGAATATTTAGAAAACAGAGAAGTGGACGCGGTCAATTTGTTTGCACCGAAAGGAAGCAATGAACATGCATTTGCATCAAACCTGCCAAAACCAAGGGAAGATCTTCGGTACAAATTTGTTAAATTGGAAAAAGCATCCCAAAAGAAAGTCGAAACATATTAGGAAATCATCTCTCTCAAAAACTATGTAACAAAGAAACAGATCCTAGAGGCTTAAGGATACTTCTATTTCCAGACTTTACAAAAGATGATGAAAAAGATTTGGCAGAAATGTGGGAACGAAATCTAAATCAAAGTTCAAATACCATGTTAGAACTTTTAATAGAACATGCATCAAGAGGACACAAAAGAATAACGGAACAAATTGAGACAAGAAAGAAATTAAAGAAGCAAAGGCTTTGGAAGTAACAAAAGAAAAAAACTATCAAAAAATATATGAAATATTGAAAGAATACCAGGATGAGATTAAATTAAGGAAAATTAGAAAATTCTTTAGAGACAACAGAGACTATGAAGATGACAAGTTATATACATTCCAAGACAAATACAGACAATGAACCAAACCAACCTCACATGAGAGCACACTTCCCCTGACAGCTCAGATGCAGATTCGGAAGGGGATCAAGATAAAGAAACAGATCTCACAAATAAAATATCTGAAGGACAAGGTTTTCTAAATCAAATCAGAAGATACAAGAAAGGCAACAGACTGACTTACCAGAAACAAGTACGTTTTTTATTACGTCAACAGACAAATCCACAATCATTGCCCACAGGAGGAGGGGTAAACGCGGATGTGGAAGGCACAGGAAACCTAGACGCACTAGAGGATTTCAGGCGCCTCACAAGAGCAGGGGCAAGAGAAGCAGCGAAGCGGAACAAATGAATGATCTTGTGTTAAATACATCTAATCAACAACTAAAACCTGAGGAAATTTCATTACTGAACAAAGGATTTACATTTGCACCTTCCACACACTTCCTGGACACAGAAGTCCACATAGTTCTATTTAAATTTGTTAGAAAACTCAAATTGAAGAAGTTTTTTGACACAAATCTCAGGATTTCGCACCAAGGAACCGACAGTAGAAGAAAGTACCCTAACCATAGAAGATTTAACCAACATACACCTATTGAGATCTCTACAAGACACAAGTGAACGACCGATTCATGAGACTCTACAGGAACTTCAAATAAAACAAACTGGTCTAACTACCAAAGAATTGAAACTTAAATCTAAATTAAACCCACAACTAATGCCAGAAAATCTAGTGGACACCTTTTACAAATCAGTCACAAAAGATCTTTATGATGTTACAGATGCCAGTTCCAAAAACAATAGGAGACACAAGCACAGATATGACAATCTAACAACCTCAGAAAGAAAAGCTCTCTTTAACCTCAAACAAAACCACAACCTTGTTATAAAAGGAGCAGATAAAGGAGGAAAGATGGTAGTGATGCAACGAGTAGATTATGTCAAAATGGGGATGAGCCACTTAAACACACCATTTTGCTACACCAAACTGCAATCTAATCCAAAACTGGAAATACTAGCAGATTTGAAAGATGCAATCACAACTTGGCACAGACAAGGACTCATTACAGATGATGAAAGATTTTTCCTTGACATGAAACAGCCAATCCTACCCACAATTTACTTTCTCCCAAAGATTCATAAAGAATACGAAACAATCCCGGAAGGCAGACCCATTTTAAGTGGAATAGGGTGGGCCACTATGAAAATGGCACATTACATTGATGAAATATTACGACCACTGGCCACCAAAACTAAATCATACTTAAGAGATACAACTGCAGCAATCAACAAATTAGCCACAATTGAATGGCAAAAAGATTATTTTCTATCCACCTGGGATGTGAGATCTCTTTACACATCCATAAAACATGACACTGCCATAGAAACTATTGATTATACTTTCTCCAAGGAAACAGCCTCTAACTATCAGTCAGTGAGCATGCTCAAAGAGATGTTACTTTTGACACTTGAAAATAATGTCTTTATATTTGATGGACAATTTTACAAACAAACCAGAGGGGTGGCGATGGGGATTAAATATGCCCTGGACCTTGCAAATTTGACAATGGCCATGTATGAAGACAAGCACATTTATGTGGATGAGTCTTATGAATCAAATGTGGTACTATGGACACGTTATATAGATGACGTTTTGCTCATTTGGAAAGGGAAGGAAGATGGCTTGGAAGATTTCAGAAAAAGAGCCAATCAAAACACGATGGGGATTGAATTCACCAGGAACTCAAGCGCAAAAGAGATTAACTATCTAGATCTTAATATGTATTTATCATCCAACTCTCTAAAAACAAAAACCTACAGAAAGAGTACAGAAGCGAACTCAACCTTATTAGCTACCAGCTGCCACTATCACCCAGTAATTAAGAACATACCAAAGGGCGAATGTATTAGAGCCCGCAGGAACTGCTCTGAACAGGAATTTTTTGAAAATGAATGTAAATTACTCACAAGGAGGTTCAGGGCAAGAGGTTACGGAAAGAAGACTATAGCGAAAGCACAAGAGAAAGCTATGCAACTGAACAGAGAAAGTATCCTTACCACTCACAGACTGGATTTAACAGACAAAGAGAAAATAAGTTTCATTACTACTTATTGTGATGATAACGCGGTTCTTCGAAGAATTCTCAAGAAAAATTGGCATTTGCTACAACTAGACCCCAACGTGAAGAAATATATTGAAGCACGCCCATCCATGATCTACAAAAGAACCAAAACAATCAAGAATATTTTAAAACCGTCTTTCCTTCCAGAGATTAGGGATATTAATCCAACAACATGGCAGCCACCACTTCCCAAAGGCTTTCGCAAGTGTGGCACATGTTCAATGTTAAACATGCATGCGACAGCACACCAGTTTTCAAAGACAAATATGGAATCGCACATAAAATTGAAGACCAGATTAATTGCAAAACTAAATATGTGATCTATGCGATAATTTGCCTATGTGAAGAGATTTACATAGGGAGCACAATCCGGCAATTAAGAACAAGAATAAGAGAGCATTTAGAGTATTGGAAGTCAAAACACAAACTTTCCAATGGCAAAAGAATCACCAGTTAAATGACAAGAAACTACTGAGATTTGTTGGTCTTAAACATGTGGTACTAGGCCCAAGGGGCGGAAATCAGGAAATGAAGCTCAGACAAGAAGAAGCAAAACTGATATGCAAATTTCGCTCAGTAGAGAGGGGCCTGAACTCTGACAACGAAATGGCTTCTTTTCTTTAACAGGAATAAATAATGATGTATAGCTCAAGAGAATAATTGGTTAAGTATGGTATTGGGAGATAGGAGTACTACTAGATTAGATTACAGTATCAACCAGTACCCCACCTAGTCTGCTACATTCGAGCCACAGCAATCACTAAGAGGAAAGGCACTAACAAATACCCGCCAACTTTTAGCACATTTATCTACGAATATAATGTGTAGTATTAATTAACATAGTAGTGCAAACGTAGAAACAAGAGAAATTTGGATTTCAGCATGATTTAGGTGCGAGTAAAATATAGTGGCACAAGTAACATAATCACCAAGGTAGAAAAAGGACAAAAACTTCAACACGAGACCACGTGAGGGAACTTGAATCACGTAACTTTTTCAAGCTTTTTTCCATTTATTATCACAACTCCCCAAGACTTTGCGCGAAAAGCCTTAAATTGAATTAAACACAATAGAGTATGTTCAACAAAATCAAAACATTCCCATTGAACTCGTACATTTCCACACACACAATAAAATTTTGCCCAAAGTATGGCCGCCGTTAGTGGAACTGGAAGTAGGACTTTGTTGCTAGGCAACACTAGTATTTACAATACGGAGCTCGGCAAGCCTGCGAGGCTCAGGAGGACGTATTCGTATGAGAACCAGATTAAGAAGGTAAGCGCGGGTACATACTTTTTAAGATCGATGCACACTAACAGACACGCTTTTTGCTTGTGTTGCAATAACTTATAACAGATATAGAGAGTGCGCTTAAGAACTAGTTAATCAATCTCGTAATGCTGTGTTATCAAGGCAAATGCTAAGGACCTTCTATTCGCCAGGAAGACACATTTGGACATGTAGAAGCTTAAAACTTGTGAGCTTCTTCCATCACGTTACTATTTATGAATTGGCCCACAACAAGGGGGACATGGAAACCCAGTTTTCCATACTTATTTAAGAATTTGTAACTGGCAAATCAGAATGTCTCACAGTCAAGGTTAGGAGTACTTTAACCCAGCATTCAGACTATATAACTTTCAACTTAAAAACAATAAGCTGAACCTTTAGTTTAAGAGAAGTGGTCCATTCATGAAAAAAAAATCTATATTTTCCGGATTCACATATATATATATATATATTTTTTTTTTTCCAAACAGCTTGGGATTCAACCCGTGACTTGATACATAAGACAGAGATAGACGTGTGGACAAGTACCATTGGGTAAGCTCCCACACCTCAATGCCAAACGTGCCAAGTATCTCTAATATGATAAAGGAAACAGCAAGAAATGAATTTATGAGATTAATGTTTACAATGTTGAGACGTTTTAACTAATGCAATTTTGCATTTTTCTCCATTTTATTATTTTCTTTTCATGTTTCTTCTACCAATCCCTACCACTCCTACCCATTAACCCTCCTATAATGGCCAATATTTCTTTTATGTTCATTTTTGAATGGGGTTACACTTTAATTACTGTGTGAAACTATATAAAATGCGTATGGGTGTTCATTGATTATCTTGCACATGTTAACGCGTGCTAAAACTGTATACACCATGAAATGCAAATGGTACTAACATGTTTTTTATGATTTTGTTAATTTGCAAAACAATTAGCCCTGATTTGAAAAAGTCTAGTAAATGTCGAAACACGTGTCATCACATAGGGCACTTGCAAACAAGTACAAATCTGAAAATTAAATGCACATTGGAAAACTGAGGAAAGGGGTCACAAGTCTTTCCTTCTTTCTCAGAAAAGTGTGGACGCATGGGCCATTTGATAAAGTAACTGTAAAGTTTCTCTTAACTCTGAATTTGTGGGCTAAAATTAATGCAGTCAAAATAGTGTTGCTTCTAAAAGTTTTATATTATATACAATCGATTCCCCTAAGATTTACAAAAAAGGCGTTCAAACGTATTGATAATATTTTTTTTGAATTTCTGTGGGGAAAAAACCCAACATACCGAGATTTATTTTGGCGCGTAGTGTTAGTGATGGGGGTTTTGGATATCCGTTATTGGAAAATTATTATAAGGGTTTTTTATTGAAAAAGGCTTATTATTATTTTAGGGGGATGGATATCCAGATCCATTTTGTCTTCGGATGGAAAAAGAAAACTTGGATCCCTTACCCATTGATTGATTGTTTATTCATTTGTTAAGCGCACCAGACTCATAAGTAAAAGGGCGCAGCAGTATGGAAATGCAAAGCTTACAAAGTTACGACATGAGCACAGGATGCAAGATTTACATGCTTACAAGATATACACAAAGTTCAAAAATAGTGGCAGCGAATAAACATGGCTTAAATAATTACAGAGATAAACACTAAACACTGTACAGAAATAAATATTACAAGAGTAAGGCCCTTCATGTATCACATAGTCTCACAAGTAGACTAGATAGCGCACAGGAAGACTAGAAAGCACATAGTCTTTGAAGGTGGTGCCGACGTACACTGTTAATGCAAGGTCTCTTCAGAGAAGGCCGGTTCACAACAGGTGCAGGGAGCTAGGGGTCAGTGGCGATGATGTATTTTATAAAATAAATTCTGAAATGTAGGTAAGGTTGGTTAACTCTCAGATCTTGAGGCAGTGACTTCCAGAATTTAGCGGCCTTTACAGTAAAGCTGTTACCACCGATGGTAGTAAACTTTTATTTAGGTATGTTCAGACAATTAGCATTCCCAGATCTGGTAGGTCTAAGAGAGGTTCTTCTCTGGAGTTTATCAATTAGGTAGCTGGGGGCTGCGTTATTGAGGGCTTTGTAGGTCAAGGAGAGGGTTTTTAATTGTATTTTATTAGATGTAGATAACCATTTATGATGGCGTCTCACAGAGGAGATGTGGGTTTTTTTATTTATTCCTAAGGCTGCTCTTAGGGCATTGGTCTGTAATGTTTGGAGCTTTTGGGTAGTGGATTTATTAGCGCCACTGTATAGGGCATTACAGTAGTCAATTCTAGAGAGTATTAGGGCTCTGGCCAGGATCAAGCAACTATTGTCGGAGAGGAAAGGCTTACCAGCTATGAGTAGCTAGCAAGTGTAAGCAGTAGAGGAGGTATGGGATTTAATCTGTTTATCAAAGGATAATGTGGAATCCAAGTAGAATCCAAGGGTTTTTACATCATTCGAGACTTTAATGGTGTTCCCATCAATATTAAAAGAGGAAATTTGTGGCCTAGTTTTTTGATGTTAGCCTGTGAACCCAGAATTATTAGCTCATTCTTATCATCGTTCAAGCACAAGCCATGAGTAGCCATCCATGCTTGGATGATAAGGTAAACCTTGTTCACTAATCCAGTGTCTGTAATGTAATCCCCAGAAAACGGGAGGAGAATCTGAGTATCATCTGAGTAATTAGTGTAGATGACACCCAGATGGTCCAGATCGTCAAACAGTGGCTTAGTGAAGATATTCTAAAGAGTTGGCGAGACGCAGGAGCTTTGAGGGACACCACATAGGATAGGATAGGTGTTGGGTCAGCGGCTGCCGACGGGGAGAAGACTCATGGTTCTTACACTCGGGAAGGACTCAATCCATTTGATGGATCCAGAGGAGAAATGGGGCGCAGAATCAAAGTGACGACATAGGACCTTATGATTGACTAGATCAAATGCGGCAGAGAGATCAAGTAGAAGCAAGAGTACTGTTCTCCCTTTGTCTCTCTGCTCGTGAGACATTAGGCAGACGGGTGTTAGGTGAGTACTTTAAGTTCAGTGCTTCCTTTTTTTGTTGAATTTTATTTTGGAGTGTGTTAATTTTATTGGTTAGGGCATGTTGGATATCTACAGGATTTGTCCTTGGTGCAGACATCAGGCACAGCAATTGGGGACTGTAGTTCTTTGAGTATGGAAAAGAGTTCTTACATGCTGGAATTAGAATTGGCAATGCGCTCATCGTAGGAATTGCTGACAAATTTCCTTCCTATAATGTGAGGAAAGTGTGGTTAATTTAGCTTTGCTCTCGCTAGAGGGGCATAGTCTCCAATTGGTTTCACTTTTATTCTTTAAGATACAGAGGTCTTTAAGTTGAGGTGTGAACCATTTGTTTAAGTGGGCTACTGGTTTACTAGGTCAGAGTTTGACGGGAGCTATTTTGTCCAATGTGGTAAGCATAATATTATTGAATTCCTGAACAAGGATACTTGGATCAAGATTTTCTGGCAGTGCATTGAGGGTGGGCAAGATGGCAGGGATAACTTTCTCTGCAGTGATGCTTTTTTACTTCTAGTAAGGCAAGGTGGCGCTAATGGCTGAGCCATTGGAGTGGGTCTTATAGTAGATAGGTGGAATGATACTAGAAAGTGGTCTGTCCACGATAACAGCAAGATGGAGGAGATGGTAGCAGAGCAGTTAAAGTCTACTATCCAGTCCAGTATTCTTCCTTTTAGGTGGGTAGGTTCGTTGACTTTTTGGGAGAGGCCTAGTGCATTAATAGTGTTAACTATGTCTGTTGCATTTTTATCCGTTAGGTCGTTAAAGCCTAAATTAAGGTCTCCTAATAGGATTAGCTGCGAGGTAGGTTTAAGGTTGTTCGAGATTATGTTATGCAGATCTTCCTCGAAGGAACCAAGAAGGCCAGGCGGTCTATATATTAGGTTAATTGTAAGTGATTGTGAGTTATTTATCTGCAATTTGACAGTAAGAACTTCACATGATTGAGACGGATGGGTGGGTGCTAGTCTAAGTCCCAGGGTAGTTTTAGAAATAATGGCAATACCGCCACCTCGGGCGTTGTCTCGGTCTTGTCTGACTATAGTATAGCCATCAGGAATAGCCAGCATAAGTGAGGGTCCTGCTGCATCATGGAGCCATGTTTCCGTAATTGCGAGGAAGTCCAAATTGCCTTCAGAGATTAGGTCAGTAGCATGGGCAACAAGCGATCTTGCATTGAGAAGTGCTCCTTGGGGGGGGGGGGGGGGGGGCGGGTGGAGTCTCAGATACTTTTTTGACTGGGATGGGTTTGTCAGAATTATTATTGCCGGACTTAGGTTTATAGTTATTAAGTTGATGGGTATTCAGATTCAAAATAGCCATAGGAGGAGAAAACTTTAGGTGACTAGGTCTCAGGCTAGGCTTACTGTTGGTTTTAGGATTAGTGGCCGGTAATGATCTTCGCAAAGGTTCGTATAATTTAGTTAATCTGGCACGAAGTCTCTCATTTCTATTGGACGTGGCACATGGTAGAGAGGCGTAGGATACGGTCTCTAAGGCTCTGTCGTGTATGGATAGTTATGTGGGCACAGTATTTGTAGGAGTTGGCAAGCTAGGGTCTAGGAGAGGTACTAGCAACTGGGCGATGTGTTCATGACATCTAGGGTTCGCATGCATGATAACAGCCATAATGCAGAGCAGTATTATTTGGTTTAACACCCTACCAATTCCAAAATCAAGAAAGGTATAGCACATATGTGACTCAATTACGGCTAACTGACACAAATTGGTAAGTGCGACTAGAGAATGACTGGCATGGATCGGGCAACAGCATTAATTAGGCAAAGCATGAAGCAGGCTGATGTCAGGGCAGTGACAGGCGATCTGGAAAATAGCAATATCAAAATTATCAGCACTAGCAAAACAGTTATGGAAATGTTGTGGTCCCAGCAAAAACACAACACAGATTAACGTGGCTGAAGATAGGTGTTACACAATAACTGATTCATCGTGAAACTTCATGTGTACACGTCTGCAATGATATCACTGGCTATAGATCTTTGTGAAGAGGTAAACATGTGATATGGCCAAGTCAAAGTACGGCAGATAAAAGCACGTTAGCAATCAATGAGGACCTATGCATAGTAGACACACAATGCAAATAGTCAAGCTCAAGCATGGATTACATTAGGTGGCAAAGTTTATAAAGCGTCATTTCTGGAAGTCGCGAGCGAGTGGAAACAAGTCAGATAGCAGGGTGCGCTAATCAAGAGGTCACGGTGTTGTGGAAATAGACCCACGAGTGCCCCAAGCAAAGGTCGCAGGAAGGCAGATGTTCCGAGGTACTCACGTGTGATACTGGTATAACTTCCAAGTAGATAGAATAGTGCCGGCATACAGTTAAGTACGGTAAGGGTGAGTGAGCATGGATGGCGGGCAGTGAGAAAGCATCTCCAATGGAGAGGAGACTTACCCGACAGTGGGCGCAAAAGGTGCACAATGTGAGGTGAAAAGGGTCTGGCCACAGTCACTAGTGTCACTGGACAGGCAAAGGAGAGGATCTGTCCTTGTTCGTGGTCCTTGGGAAGTGGGACGGCTCGCGCCTCACAGCTCCAGCAGGGCTAACATATGGCGCTGCCCATCCAATCCGGATGCAGCAATCAGCGTCGTCGTCGTCACGGGGGTGTACCTGGCGAGGTGCAGGCAGCTCACTTCAGTGGAGCAGCCATCTTGGCATGGTATTTACCACATGGATGCCAATGGCGGCATCAAGAGTGCAACAGAATAAGTATTCCGGCAGACTGCTGAGGTGAGGGAGCTAATCAAAGCTGTTATTTTTCAAATGTAGACAAGCAGCAATCAATTTCACGGGTGCATCAGAAAAGGAAATGGTTGCACAACGCTTTTCCTAAAACAGCAGCATGGACTGCATATGTTTCAGGAGACTTCGTGCAGACATCACTGCTCCGGCAGCATCAAGGCAATCATTCTCCATGTGGGCAGCCACCCTGTCTAGGGGAGACAGGCACAGGACAGGATTCGTCCTCGTTTGTGGTCCTTGGGAAGTGGGACGGCTCGCGCCGCATGGCTCCGGCAGGGCTAACATATGGCGCTGGCCATCCAATCCGGATACAGCAGTCGGCGGTGTCTTCACGGTAAAGTTGTCGTATGGAAAGTTGCCGAGATCTAAGTTAAAGATTGAAGCATTAGAGGTTACAAAATAGACTTTGGGATCGATGATTGAAGGAAGCGGTGAGACTATGTTCCTCTATAGTACTGCTTCCATCTGGTTGAATCCGAGTTTATAGATTGAAAACAGAATGTTGTATTGAAAAGGATGGGCTAACAAGGGGATTTTGAGATTGGGAGATGTGTGGGAGGATGGTCAAATGCTTACATTTGAGGAACTGGTACTTAGATTTGGATTGAGTAATAGGGAGCGGAAAAGTATAGATGTTTGAAGCAGTTAATCTTAGAAAGATTTCAAATAATGGATGAACTTTTGGGTGACAAACCACAAATGTGTGTATTATTTGGAGCTGCTCCAAGTGTAGTCTCCACGTTTACTAAAATGATTCCTGTACAGGAATTTATACGGGTTTCTTGGGAGTCTTTACGAATGAAGTGGGTGACTGAATTGGGGAGTGATTTATCTATGAAAGTTTGGGATAATGCTTGGAAGATGAGAGTTAAAATGGATTTGAATTTAAGATATATTCATCAACAAATCTTAGGGCGCATTTACTGGACTCCAGTAAAGATGAAGGCGAGGGGCTTGATGCATTCGGATTTGTGTTGGGGATGTTCTCGTTAAACAGGGACTTATTTACATATGCTGTGGGAGTGTGGAAGAGTACTTACCTTCTGGAAGGATGTTCTGGATCAGATGGATTTAGTGTTGGAAGACTCATTTCCACGAAATTTTAAGTCTGTGATTTTTCTCTCAAGTGCGAGTAAAAGTTTGAAAATTTGTGGTGCTTCTGATTGGATCAATAGGGCGCTAGTGACGGCTATATAACAAATTATGAAGGTGCGGAAATCGCGGAAAAAAATGTGTCTTGATGGTTGGTTGGTGGATATACACATATTATCGAGATATGAAAAGTCCCGTACTTATTGGCTTCATCGGGAGTCTGAATATTGTGAAAGTTGGGATTCCTTTAATGAATTATTTGGGTAAAGTGTAAGTAAATTGGATTGAAATATCATAGGGTTTGGGGGGGGGGGGGATTTCTGTTGTGGTAGTTTTGTTTGTATGTATGTGTTCGTTGTGTGTGTGTTACTTTGTGGTTTGGGTATATGATGGAAAATTTGGATGAGGATTCATTGTTACATGGTTGATGTGATATGTTAAATGAACTGTTGGTATGTTGTTTCTTTTGTTATTCTCACAAGTATTCTTTTTATTGTTCTTATAAAATGTTTAAATAAAGATAAAATTAAAAAATACAAAGTTGTCCCAATAATCACCTATGGCAGCCAGACCAAATCAACGCCTGAAGCCCCTAGGTGGGACACGCTTGAAAGCATCTACTGGAAAACCATTCTCCCCGTTCCCTAAACACTACAATCTCAATCATCAGATTTGAGCTAGGTCTAACCTCTCTTTTTGCAACTGCAACCTGGCTAATGCTGTCAACCTATAAGAAATGTCTTCTCGCCTCAAGCACTTCAGGCAATCTCTTTCCGGTTCTTAAATCTCTCAGAAGCCCCACGGTTGGGCCCCTTTCAAGCATGGAAAAAATCTTGCTTATAATCACTACAGAATGCAGATATTTCGCTTGAGATATTAATAGATAATCCCAAAAAAGCAAAAATCAAACTCTGGCGTTGGGATTGGATGTCTACATGGGCTAAATGCAATACATACATATCATTTAAAGCAGGTGCCTTTGTAATTAAAACTATGAACAAGGTTACTCACTATCGCATCAAAGAACAAGTTACATACCATATCTGGTAATGTTCTTTCGATGGGATGTTCCTCTGACGTATTCCACATCTATGACAGGTAATGTCCACAGCTGTGCTTCTTCGGAAAATTTTCAGCAGAGGGTGTCCTGCGTCGATCCGTTGTCCCTCGAGGGCCTCAGTCGAGGGTCGACATCACCAATGTTATCTATATGATGCACGGCGCCCGTAGCCTCAGTTGTAATTTTTCTCCAGAACGTGTGGCACCAATCTCCTGCCAGTATGACTGCAGAAAACCTTGGGGAAACGTAAGATGCAACCGCATAGGAAATTCAGTAGAGGGGCAGGTTGGGAGGGCGATGTGGAATACGATGGAGGAACAACCCATCGAAAGAACGTTACCAGATATGGTAAGTAACTTGTTCTTTGAGGGGATTGTGTCCTCCGACGTATTCCACATCTATGACGACTCCCAAAGCAGTACCAACTTATGGAGGTGGGAAAAGAACTTACAATTTTAGAATTTTAGAATGCCCAATCAAATGGCTGAATAAAGGACTGCCTTACCAAAGGCCAAATCCTGCCCATGGATGGAGTCCAAGGAATAGTGTCTCACAAAAGTATGGACAGAGGCCCAAGTGGCTGCTTCGCAAATATTGCGAATCGGAACGCCCCTCTGTAGAGCAGTGCAGGCAGCCAAACCCCTAGTAGAGTGAGCCCGTAAGCCTACTGGAGGGTCCTTTCCCGCCAAATGGTAACACAAAGATCGTCAAAATGATCCATCTAGACAACGTCTGTTTGGAAACAGGTGGAGGAGGATAAAATGGCGGAAGAATCACCTTCTGGCTCAAATGGAATTCCGACACAACCTTCGGAAGAAAAGAAGGCCGCACCCGCAGGACAACCCTGTCCTTATGGAAAACAGTAAAGGGTGACCTGGCCGAAAGTGCCTGCAAATCACTAGCTCTGCATGCGGAAGCAACGGCAACTAAAAATACAGTTTTAAAGTACAACAGTCACAACGGACAAGAATGTAAGGGCTCAAACGGAGCTCCCATTAGGAACTTTAAAACCAAATTCAAATACCATCCCGGCACCTGGAAAGTAGCGGGTGGAAACACATTAGTTAGCCCTTTTAGAAACTGAGAAATCAAAGGGATCTTTAAATAAGAACATTCCTCAGACGAGCGCTTAAATATGGACAGCGCCGCCAGGTAACCCTTAATGGTACCCACTTGCAGGCCCCTTGTGGGCTAAAGAAAGCAAAAAAGACAAAACCAAAGGAATGGAAGATTGGAAAGGATCCACATTCTGTACCCTGCACCAGTCACAGAACCTTCTCCAACGGCAAAGGCACAGGGATTTCGTTGCGGGCCTTCTGGCTGAAAGCAACACCTCCATAACGTCTTTGGGGAGGTCCCAATCCTTATACCACATGTTAGGCAGAAACCTGTGCAGTTCCCTTAGGGACCACTGCAAAAGGCTTAAGACTACAGGTGTTGGCAGTAAACCCAATTGGTAGCAGCCTGTACCACCCAGATTTACCTGGTAGCTGTGGCTGAGTAGTCAGACTTCTCTCAAGAAGAGTTAGACAGTATCTAGAGTATACAAGATAGGTACCAAAATACAGTAGCACAAGCAAACACTGACCAGAGCTTTGGTATCAAATATATAATTATTTAGTTAAAGACATTTAGAAATACTCTAGCACTATTATTTAAAGCAAGTTCAAAAACACAGTCACTATTAATATATATACATCCCTTATTCCTTTTTAGACAAGTCTTAGTTAACACCACTTATTTCCAGACAGAGGTGAGCGCGTATCTAAAGATGGCACTCCAATAAGTTAAGAAAAAGGGAGGGAAAAGGCAGAAATTAGAAACAGCACACAACACAATACTTTAGAAGCACTCAGCAAGGCAGGAAAGTCAAAGTCTACTTGTGAGCAAAAAGTTCAGAGGCCAGGCTCCCTCTTGGAGAGAGTAGAACACCAATGCGCCCAAGATCACACAGTTTAAAAGGCTTGGAAAGTCTTGCAGAGAGTTTAAAAAGGAATCCGTTCAGCTCAGAAAAGTTCAGTTAGCCAGCCTAGGGCCAACCCAAGTGGTAAGTTGATGATTTAAGAGACACCCCACACAGACCGTTGCGAGGGAGGCCAGGCGGACACAGTACCTTGAAAGTGGAGAGAATCCTCCAGCGGGGGCAGTTGTTCCTGGCAGTGGATGCAAGTTGCGGCGTCGTCCAGAGGAAGAGATGATCTCAACGTGGAGGAAAGCTGAAGGTTGTTGCACTGCCAGGGAAGAAACCAGCTGCGGAGTTCTCCGGTTAAAAGGTACTACCCTTTTATTTGCGGTAGTGGAAAAACGTGGCATCCCAGTTGCCGAGGTGCTTGGCACAGGCAAGGGGGCCACGAGATGATCCGGGAAGGCGAAAAGGCGGGCAAACTGGTTATCCCCACCAGTCAAAGGAAGACGACTCTTCGGGATGAAGATCTCCTCTGTCGTTGGAAGAAGTGATGAGTCGGTTCAGCAGGGCTCCACCGGTGGTGTCGTCGTTGCAGGTCGGCTCACCTTCTCCCTCTTCGGATTCTTTAGTCCTGTGGCGACGTCTGAAGTTCGAGTCCCCAAAGCCCTGCTTTTATGCAGAAAACCCCCATTCATCAGTCCTAGCTGTCACTCAAACATGCTAAGTGGTGAGCCGGGCAGCTCACCACTGGGCCAATCGCACAAGAGTGCGACTTGAGTTGCCGAGGCAACTCAGTCCAGGGTGCCTAAACCCCCTCCCACACCCCCTGTGGTACCCAGGCAGAGTGGCACCACTTTTGGAGGCTTCTGTGGAGAAGCCCGCCAAAAAGTGGAACAAAGGGCTCAACTTGGGTTGGAGTCCCAGAAGCAAACACAAACGCCATTTTGGAACCGAGTTCTGGCAAAAAATACCAACCAGTGAATTAGTATTACATAAATAAACCGGCGGTATGTTTGAGGCTATGTTAAAAAGTATTAGCCTCGAACAATGGGAAAATCCCATAGGAATATATTCGCGGTTGAATATAAAAAGTAGTATCCACTGCCAACAGCCAAAACTCGATCAGGGGGGACTGGATAGTGCCCTCTCGAACAACAGACCCAGGGGCAATCGAATTGCCCCTACCAGTACGCCCACAATATGATGGTTTGTACTGGTTCTTTTCACAATTTAGGACTAGTAAAGCCAATGGTGACTTTACATGCCCTGGGAGACAGTCAGTCCCAGGGTACTGAGTCTATGTTTGGGGGTCACTATGACACCCCTGTGTTACGGCACGGAGGGTGCTGTGTAACACACATACCAAAAACACATGAAGCCCTATGGAGTAAAAGACCCCATAGCCCATAAAACACATACAAAGTCAAAGGATATCTCAAATCATGTCTAAGAGTGGGAGAAAAAGAGTCTCACTCTTAGCAGGAGAAAAAAATAAACCCCAAAAATCCACCAAAGGTACTGGGGGACTCACTAGGTTTGGGAAATTAGCCATAACAGAGAATCCTCCCTAACACCGCAACCTTTCAGATACCAAGCATGAAGGCTGAGAGACTGGACATCTGGATGGAGAACCCAACCCCGTTCCCGGAAGAGCAGATAGTCTCGGTAGGGAAGACGGCATGGAGGGCAGATGGACAGGTCTAGAAGGTCAGAGTACCACGCTCTCCTGGCCCATGCCGGAGCAATGAGGATCATTCGGGAACCGACCCTCCGTAACGTCTGCAACACTTGACGGGGACTTGAGGAAATGCGTACAGCAGTGGGAAGGACCACTCCACTACGAACGCGTCCCCTAAGGCTCCTCTTCGAGCAAATTCCCGTGAGCAGAATCTCTCGCACTTCCGGTTGACACTGGTGTTGAAGAAATCCACTTGTGGGGTTCCCCAAAGGGCGAAGATCTCCAAAAGAACTTCCTGAGCCAGCTCCCATTCATGAGAGACCGTGCTCTGCCTGCTCAGAGCGCCCAGCGCCGCATTTTCGTCTCCGGCCAGATGAACTGCCGAGATCGAAATTTCCTGCTGGATGGCCCAGAACCAGAGCTGCATCGCCTCCCTGCACAACAGGAGTGAGCCTGCCCCCCCTTTTTTGTTGCGGTAGTGCATGGCCACAGTATTGTCCTTCATAATCATGACATTCTTCCCCCGCACAGATGGCAGAAAAGCCTTCAAGCTCAGGTCGGCCAAACTCCACCTCCGGAAAGGTGTCCAGGCCACTAGCGTCATGCAATGACTGACGGAGTTCCTCCGTCTGATTATGCCCAGACAAAAGATCATCAGGGACATCAGGAGGTACAACATCTCCTCATCAGACAGTTCCACAACCTCTGAAATATCCTGTAAAGGTTGGAAAAAGTCCAATCTAGGAGGAGGAACAGAATAGGGCTCAAGAACAGGCCTCACAAACTTACTGAGAGCCTTCCTCGAAGGTTCCACAGCCCTCAGGGGCACCTCCGGCAAATCCTCCACTAACGGTGTCGAGGGCGCTGAGGGAATCGGTGTCGACCGAGGCGCCGACAGCATCGAGGGTGGAGCCCCGAGAGTGTCCCTCGACTGCCATGGCGCCGACGATTTCTTCGAAGGCTTCACAGGTTCCGACGGTCTCGATGGCGTCAAGGACCAGGACCTGGACCTGGATCTGGCACGGCTATGGCGACCTCCCTTGTCCGAATGGGACCTCAACGGCTCCCGATGATCGCGCCGACCTCCCGAACCAGAAGGCGTGTGAGTGGTGGACCAAGCCCGTTCCTTGCCGGCTTCTTTCGAAGGGACGGACAGAACTGTGCCTTGCGACTGAAAAATCACTAACATCTGCTGCCGGAATGCATCCCATTCGGCCGTTGACGAAGACTTGTGGGACAAGTCAACCGCCTGGCGGAGTCCTCCGACGAGTAAGGCGACCGGTGACAGCGCTTCCTAGAATGCCTCGACGAGGCAGAGGAATGGCTGAAACCACTCTGAGACCAAGACATCTTGGATTTTCACCGACACGGAGTGTCGCCTCTCGAGTCATCGGTCGAAAGCCCAGCGGACTTCGATTTATGGGGCTCAGATACCCTACCGACCTTCAATTTCTTCTTAAGTTCCTGCAAGGCCTTAGACGTCAGGGACTGGCAATCCCCGCAGTCGTCGGTGGCGTGGCTTTCGCCGAGGCACCAGAGGCAAACCGCAGTCCCGACATTTTTTAAAGCCCAACTTCGGGGTAGTAGAAGAAGACGAAGACATTTCTTTCAAAGAGAAGAATCAAGCGCGCCGAGATTTGGAAGCAAAAACAGAACTGAGGCTACGGGCGCCGTGCGTCCTATATATAACATCCAGTGACATCGACCCTCGACTGAGGCCCTCGAGGGACAACAGATCGAAGCATGACGCCCTCTGCCGAAATTTTTCTGAAGCAGCACAGCTGTGGACATTACCTGTCAGATGTGGAATACGTCAGAGAACACAATCCTCTCAAATTTCCGGATCGGATCAATGCCGACTCATTCCTGTGCTTTCGTTTTAATCTCTTTCCGAGGAAAGTCAAAATAGCAATTAACAATAAATTAGCTAACTTGGACATAGTGTGCAGATTCTGCAAAATGGAATCATGCCCAGAGACTACTGAACATCTTATAACAATGCTCTGCCATTGTGGTTCTGAGAAATCGATATTACCACAAACACAGTATATGATCTTATTGACTAAAGAACTCTGGGTGGCAGTCTTTAATGCCACCAAAAGATCCTTGAACATTGACACCGTTCAATTTCTTACTGCCTTGAACCTCACCTCCCTGTATAATCTCAAAGGGCCCCACTATGCCTAATTATTTAGAATTCAACCAATCCAGATTGCACCAAAAAGTTGCTATATTCAATGGCATAAAGGTAATTATTATCCGACTAATGGTGGGCACTTCAAGGAAATTGGTTTCATGAATCCTCTTCAAACAATAGGACTCCAAGATGCCTCCAACTATACTTTGCTGATTTGGAAGAACTGGTTCAAATAATGCTTTAAACCATTCCTATATATGTCGACCACTTATCACCTAACCATCCGCGCTCTGGCATTCTATTATAACGAAAAGATTTTAAAGTTTCATAAATAAGTGGATCATTTGGGTATGTTCAAAACCCAACTTCATTTAAAAACTTTATTTATGCATGCTGTCTCCCAACTATCAATTTTACTCTGGTTTTAATGCTTCGAGATGTGGTGATTTTAAGACTCCAATTGTCTGATCATTTGACTGTGCATGCAATGAAATTTATTATAAGATTCTTCTTCAATTACCGCTCTGTAAGTCTATGTACAGACTGACTAGTTACTCAATTTGTTTAAAACATTTGGCACAACTGATAATGCTATTTACCCATTCTACCATTGTTGATTTAAAACCGACTGCATCCAAGCTTTCTAACTGTCTGATCATTCGGTTGAACACGCTATTGTAATCTTCACACTGAAAATGTTGATATATCAACTAAAACAATTAGAAAATAATAATATGACAACAGGCCGGGCAGGAATCTGGCCAATCAGTTGTGGGCAAGAACAGGCAAAGCATACATCCTTTCAATAATAGATGAACAGGTAAGAGAAAGGGGATGGACAGCATAAAAGGAGGGCCTTCAAGTCTTTATGACAGCCTTTACAAGGCAGAAGGCTTAGACCTCAGCCTAGAGGAAGCATATCTAAAAAAGTGTACATATCCTCTTCCCCGTCGGAAGGAGAAAGAGGCCCTAGAAGCTCCTATTTACCTGTGTTCTTGTATTACGCCACTAACCCCAAGGCCTCAGGGCGCCACAGGAGGGGAGAAAAGACAGGCAAATTACATAAAATTCCAAAAGAGACAAGAAGAGGGCAGTATTCATCCTATAAGCCAACAAAAAAGGAACTGGTGTGAAATTACACACAAGTGGAACACAGGAATGAATAACAGCAGCATGAGAAAGGGAGAAATTATCCTATAGACCCCCAAGAAGTTGTCAGCCATAAAATCATTACAGCTCCAGAAATCTCTGCGATCAGACAGCCCCTTTTTATAAGCTACCAAACCAGAAATTGTCAATCCTGACTAGTGAAGGCGATCTCAAACCCACAATGGGTGAAGTCCACACTACAATAATTCCCAAAGCCGGAAAGGAACCCAGGAAATGCACATTACATAGGCTTTTGCTCACCTAAATCTCGACACGAAAATGTTTACAAAGCTTCTAGTCAACAAGATGGAACAATTGATCCCTGGACTCATCGATCCAGACCAATGTGGCTTTGTGTTGGGAAGGAGAACAACAGATAACGTATGCAAAGTACTCCACCTAGTATGTCAGGCCAGCAGATCCTCAGTCCACTCTGTTGCTAACCTTGGATGCTGAAAAAGCATTCAACAGAATGTATTGGGACTTTCTTGAAATCCCTCTAGGTTCAGATTTGCCAAGGGAATGACTAACAAGACGTTAGCTAACTACAAAAACCAAACCGCTCGAATACAGGTAAACTGGGCATTTACAGGATCAATCCAACTTACACAAGGCACCCAACAGCCTCCTCGCCCTAGTGATGGAGTAACCAGGGTCCCCGGGTGTGCCAAATCCCAACATCAAAGGCATAAGATTTGGGAAGACAACACAAAATAAGTTTTTGCCGAAGGCATCCTAGTCAGTCTGATCAATCCCCTTACTTCCTTACTACATTTGTCAGAAAAAAACTACAATCATTCTACAAAGTGTCCAGGTTCAAGATTAACAAAACCAAATCATATATATATATATATATATATATATATATATATATATATATAGGATACATTACTCACCGCAATCGAATTTCTGATGCTTGTATCAGCTTAGATTCACATGCTGTGCATAGGCCGACATCTAGAGTAAGCTGCGGAGTATGACAGTTTGTTTTTCGAAACTCGAAAAAGGGACGTCGAACAGGGCATGCCAGTAATACTATCCCTAGTGTGATGTCCCCTGTACCCATTATCTTTCACGCATTTAGGACCCTCAGATTGTATTTTTTCTGACATGAGGTAGGCATGTGGAGTAGCATGAGTACAGAGTATCCAAGCAGATAAGATAGATAAGACTACAAGCATCCATGCACCTTCTCTCAGAGGGGAGGAAGGGCGACACATGTGAATCTAAGGAGATATAAGGATCAGAAATACAATTACGGTGAGTAATGTATCCCTTCTGATGTTTGTGAAATCTGCTTAGATCACATGCTGTGCATAGATTATGTATCTGTCTTGGAAGGAGTGTCAATGCAGTAGTGCTGAGTAAAGGTGTGAACAGAGGCTGTCCAGACAAGTGGTCGACTGTAAATTGGTCGAAAGACAAATGGTCGAATTTTTTTTAAAATTTATATATGTATTTTTTTGGTTTTCGTTTAGGGAAAAAAGGGTTTTTTTTTAGAAAAAAAGTGGGTTGGAGGGACCTCCCCCCCACCCCCAAAAAAAAGGGGGTGAAAATAAAAAAAATTAAATTTGACCATTTGGCTTTCGACCAAATTGGTTCGACCATTTGTCCAGTCGACCAAATTTTTTCGACCAAATGTCTGGCAACCGAACAGAGCTCCATGTAGCTGCTTTGCAAATACTGTCTAAGGGGACATTTGCAATGAAAGCCAAAGTGGCTCCAGTACCTCTTGTGGAGTGGGCCCTTGGCGCAAAAGGCAGTGTTTTATCTGAAAGGGAATAGCACAGTTGGATACATCTGACTATCCACCTAGAGATGGCATTTTTAGAGATGCAATCTCCTTCTCTGCCTGGCGCTATGGAGACGAACAGTTGGTTCTGTCTTTCTTAGCGGTCTGATCTTGTCTACGTAGTAGAGGACCGCCCTCCTCACATCTAGTGTGTGGAGTTTCACCTCAGCAGAGATTTTGGGTTCCTGGAAGAAAGCCGGTAGCTCAATAAACTGGTTAACATGGAATTTGGAAATTAATTTAGGTGAGAACCTAGGGTGGGTGAATGCGTAAAACCGGTTTGTCCTTGTGTATAGTAAAGAAAAGATCCTGCACTGACAGAGCATGGATTTCCCTGACCCTTCTTATGGAGGCGATGGCTACTAAGATGGCATTTTTATAAGTCAGGTGTTTGAGACTAGACTTGTGCATGGGCTCAAAGGGTGGTTCCATGAACTTAGCAAGTACCACATTAAGGTCCCAACCTGGCGGTGGATTAGAAATTGGAGGGTAGGACTCAGACCTCCAGCGAAGCCAACCGCCACTCCAACAAGCCCCTGGCACTGGTCCTGACACTGCGATCCTCCCCGCGAGGGAGAGAACTCAGAGCGGAGCAAATCACAGAACCAGGGGACCCACTTAAGACCCGGAGCAGCCCCGACACACCCAGCAACCCGGAGACGGCCGCCTGGACACCCGACACCCGCACATCCCCAGAAGGTACGTGAAGCAATCCGCAAGGGGATAAAATAAGTAAACAAAGCGCCCAAAGGAAACAGACCCCCCCACGGACATGCTAGGCTGAAAGCCAGCCCATACCCCCAAGAGAGCACCAATCACCAGCCCTAACGCGATTGACACCCGAGGAGGGGAAATCACCCCCGCAACCCCGGATCCCCAAACAGAACCCTGTTTTTGGGGATAACTGATAGAACCTGCGCTCGGGTAACCTGGGGAGCCCCTCACCCCCTGACGCCAACTGCTGAGACCTACGCCTGGGAGGGGGGGACCGACGCCGGCCCACACCTCCAAGAGAGCACCGATCATTAGCTCCAACAACGGCACCGGTCTCCCACCGCATTATTTCTATACAGGCAACACACTCTGGGCCCGCATCACAGGGCGCAAGCAGCTGCACGGCCCGAGGCTGCTGTAACATACGCTCTCCCACGTTCCGGGAGAGACGAGAGGAGGACCTACGCTGGTGGGAATCCCGCTCTCCCCGGAGTCTACCCGGTACATGAGGCCGCATTAACGATCCCAGCGGGATAGTGCGGCAGGACAGTACAAAAGGAGCTGCGGATGAGTCAGTGAAGGCAATGCACTAGGCCCTCTGGGAGCAACCCAGCAAACTATCTGCACACGAAGGACCACCAAAACCAATCAAAGCATACACACAGTCAAGAAAGAGCCCACGGAGAAGCTCTCTGAGCGCAGGTTCAGCTAATCAAGTGCCTAAGGGGCCAACAGAGAAGGAAGCAACCCTGAGTAGAGCGAACAGTATACCCCTACAACAAGCACGAAGCCCACGGAAGGAGGGGGGGTCCACCTTACGACAAAGACCAGCATGACTCCAGAATAGCAGTGAATCTGCACGCCTGGAGGGGGGTCCGCATCATACGAAAAGACATCAGACACACATTTGGCACTGAGCCTCCTGCGCCAAAAAAAGCCGCCCTATTGAAAGCCAACCAGTGAGGAGAGTCCCCCTGGAACACTACAATACCAAATTACACACCATCCACAGCCATCCCGGGACAACAAAGAGCCATACTTCCACCTCTACACCAGTAGCACAACACAGATGTCCGCCACCAAGCCAAAGAGCACCCCAGCAAGAACCAGATCCGCAGCGAAGGGGCGTAACGGACAATTGGAACTATTCTGGAAACAACCTCAGGAGGGGAAACAAAACAGGAACAAGACAGAGGACTCAAACATAGAAACGGACATAGAGTCAGACACCATGGCACTGAACAAAGGACGTACAGGAATGCCTGAGAGGCATGGAGAACAGAATGATGGAATCCCTCCAGACCCAACTGGGTACAATTCTCGAAGATCTAAAATCCTCCCTGCAAGAGATGAGGAAGGGCATCGAAGAGCTGGGGGACAGAGTGGCACTACAGAGAGGGGCCTCTCGGAGACAGCGGAATAGTAAAACAGAATAGCATCCTCCTAGAGCAGATCTCCAGAGCCACACACAACCTTGAACTACAGGCGGAGGACCTCGAGAACCGCTCACGAAGATCCAATATACGGGTCAAAGGCCTGGCTGAAACGACTGGGGACAAAGACCTCAGGGACACATTCTAACTATGCTTCAGCAGCATGCTCAATGACATCCCACATGAAAGCATATCCATCGACAGGATACACAGAGTGGGGCCCGGGAGAAATGATCCGGGAGCCAGACCTAGAGACGTGCTCATGGCAATGACCTCATACTTAATGAAAGAAGATATTTTACGGGCAGCCCGCAAGCAACAGACAATCACCATTAATGGCAACCAAATCTGACTCTTTCAGGACTTAGCCCTATCCACGCTACACAAAAGGAGACTGATGCAACCAGTCACAAGGGCACTGAAAGCTAAAAACATCATATAGGGATGGGCATACCCCTTCGGACTCCAATTCACATGGGAAGGTAAACCACAGCGGATCTCCACATGCGAAGAAGGGTGTTACACTCAACTGGCTCCCACAGATGCATCGATCTGGACTGGACTGCTGTGATCTCCACCAATGTGACGCGTAGGGCCGAGATGACGGACTGGACTGGCCCACCTAGCTTTGTTTGCTTGGCCCGTAGGAATATTCTTCTGATGATTTGAAAAGATGAGCTCTCCATCCTGCATTGAGCGCAGGGGCGCGAAGATAACCAGTTGATTCACTGGCTCAAAGGAATTGGTGAGTTCCAGGACAATATTGACTCCGATATTCCCGGCAAGACGCCGTAAGTATGTAGTTCGTAAGAGTTCAAATGCCTGACTTTCACTCTTGTCCGATTCCTTGCAGGTTGCAGCTTGACCTTACTGAAGAGTTCCTCGTGGCAACCGTTAATGTTAAGGTAAGGATTTGTATTATCCAACACAGTTCGATAAAATAATGTCCATATGTAACCTGTTGCTTTCTCCCTTATTCAGGCGCTGAGAGAAAGTATGAAGTCTCGGGGAATAATGCCTCCGGCGGTAAAATCAGGTAAGTCTTTTATGGTGAGGAGGGTTCCCCTTGTTAGTCCCTTGTTTCACCTTGCTGTCCTTTTGTTTCCCCTTAGGGGCCGGGGTTCGACTAGGATGCAGTGGAGGCTGCGCCGACCCGTGAAGAAGAATAGTACCTACGGTGGTAAAATCAGGTAAGTCTATGGGGGGTATTCCTCTGTGTATTCCCTTGGCTCACCTTGCTGTTCTTGTCTTCTCCTTAGGTGCCGGAGTGCGGCGGGAACATGCAGGAGGATGCGCTGAAATGTGAAGATGCTGCGAAGGCCGGTGAGTTCAGCCCAGCGCTGCAGCAGGCGAGGCGACGCGCATAAAATAACTTCATTCTTCCAGCTCGAAGGCACGATGGATCGGGAATTCAGGTAGAATCAAAGGTATTGCTCTTGTTCTAACCTTTTCTCCTCCTTTCTCCCTTTTTCTAGGAGCTCCAAACTCGAGGCGGGCGTGGCAGAAGACTGGATGCAGACTTGCAGGCACGGTGAGCGTTACGCTGCTGGATGCAGAATAACGCAAAGCGTGTGCTGCTCTTCGGGCGTGGTTTAAATAGCCTCCAAAGTAGTCCCAGGTAAGTATTCCTCCCCAGCCCCACCCGAGTAAAAAAATAGTCCCTTCCAAGCCTCTTTTGGCTTGGAGCTCTTGCAGCATAGTCTGCATCAGGTAAGTTTTAATCTATGAGCCTGGCGCCTATGGCGCCAGGACTGACTCTCCATATGAGCCTGGCGCCAGGACTGCACCCAAATAGCCCCTAGCAGGGGTTGTTGGGCTTGCTTGGGGTAACTTGATGCCTGCTTCCGGGGTTGCTGGACTTGGTCTGGGTCCCCGGGGGTAGGCATCATGACAAAGGGATAAGTCTGCTGCAGCTTGAAGAGGAGGCACCCCAGAAAAACGTGGAAACACGCCAACCGAGGAAAGAGGGAGGTCCCAGACGATGGGAATGGTCCCCCGACACCAGGCGTCGACACGAAAGAACCCGTACCAGAAGGGCCCAAACCATGATAGATCCTACAGGAACAGGCTCCACACGACAATAACGAACGCCATAGAACCCGGAAATGGAACAGAGGTGGAGCCGATAACCGCAAAACAAACACAACGAAAGGTAAACCATAGAGGTGTTTGAACTAAGCCTGGGCAGAGAGAGGGAGGGGGGCGGGGGTATCTTGGATCCCACGGCATACCCGGATACACCCTGGCGATTGGGACGCGGGGGGAAACAAGGGGCCCAACACTCCGGGCGGAGGCGCAGAGACTGCTCGGTCCCACCACCACGAGGGTGGAAACAAGTTCACAAGTTTATAATGTTTTTCGTTCAGCTATGTTGGGTTGGGAATGCTCTGGGATATGGTTCGCGACAACACACCAAACACAATCTAACGCAAAAGGGAGCACACAGATGATGACGTACCCCCCACACAAGACTCATGCCTGAACTAACGGTCCTAACACTGAATGTACAGGGCCTAAATTCGCCAGTGAAACGGCGCAGTATATTAACACGCCTACCGGAACTCCATGTTGCAATAGCCTTCCTGCAAGAAACACACCTGCTCGCGCCAGACGAGAAACGGATGGCTCATAAAGCCTTCCCCAAACAATACTTTGCCTCCAGAGAAGGGGGGAAAAAAAACAGGGGGCTGGGGGGAGGGGGGGGTCGCAATTCTTCTAAACGCAAATTTTTACCATTTAAGAAAAAGACAGTATACAGAGACATAGAGAGCAGATTACTCAAAGGGACCCTGCACGAACAAACACACTCTGATAGCACTATACGCCCCAAATGATAGACCAGTTATCTTTCTGGGCGGAATCCTACGGAACCTGGGAAGCCGGTGCGAGGGACAAATAATAAAAGGGGAGATTTCAACTGCATAATGGACCCCACGTTAGACAAGACCCTCCCTCCCACCGTGGCAGACAGCAGGAACAGGCAAGCACTAGGAAAACTGTTCAGAAATCTAGAGATGAGACATGGAGATTCTTCCACAACACAAAAAGAATTCACCCATTACTCACCTGTACACAGGGGCTATTCAAGGATAGACATGATCCTGACCTCATCCACCCTAATCCCACAAATCGAAGTACAAATAGGAGTACAATACCTCACTGACCACGCCCCAGTCATACTAAAAATGATCCCGATAACGGAGACACCCCGTCCTAAAAGAACCTGGCGACTGAACGAGCTCATACTTAGAGACATTACCCTTAGAGCCCACATGGAAATGGCACTAGAAAACTATTTTCAGGACAACGACAACGGAGAAACAAACTGGGGGGTAATATGGGATGCAGAGAAAGCAGTGATGCGCGGGGAACTCATATCCCAAACCACAGCATACACACATGAGAGAAGGTTACTTAAACAGAAACTGGAGCTGGAACTGAAGGAGGCAGAAACGCAACATAAGGCTAAGCAAACACCCATAACAGTAAGACACCTCCGAAAAGTAAGAGCCCAACTAGAAACCCACATGGCAGAACACACCGCACAATCCATACTACGCACTAAACAGTCTTACTACGCACACGGAGGCAAAGCCAACAAATTCCTAGCAGCGAAACTTAAATTAAAAACCTGCAACTACATAGTCAGTCTTAAAAATCCAAATGGGGGGATAAGTACATCGGAAGAAGGTAAACTAGACTTTATGGAAAATTCCACCTAGATCTCCACAACTCCAGTTAGAATACATGGCCAAAATAACCCTTCCCCAGATAACGGAAGAAGACAACCTGAATCTCCAAGCTCCCATAACGGCCCAAGAAATAAGCGACACCATCACGCACCTCCCACATAATAAGACACCTGGACCGGACAGGCTCAGGAACGGGTACTACAAAACCTTCAGGAACCAGCTCCTGGGCCCATTAACGAACCTTTTCAACCACATAAAGGAAACTTGGTCAGTTATACCAGACATGGGCAGATCGACCACAGTCCTCATCCTGAAACCAGGAAAAGACCCCAAGGACTGCGCAAGTTACAGGCCAATAGCATTACTTAATACCGACGCTAAGCTATACGCAAACATTTTGGCAAACAGATTAGCGAAGGATCTACCCCAAATAATCCACGAAGACCAAGCAGGATTTATCATAGGGAGACACACACAAGACAACACTAGGCGAGCGGTGGACATTATAGAAAGAGGGAATACAACAAAACAGAAGTTCTCAATAGCGGCCCTATACGCACGCACGGCCTTCGATAGCCTAGACTGGGCGTACCTGGAGCTAACTCTGAGAAAGTATGGCTGCGACCCCACTTTTACGAGAATGGTCCTGGCAAATTTCAAACTCCCCTCCACAACATTCATAATCAACGGCAGACCCACTACTCCAATACAAATCCGTAGAGGTACGCGACAGGAATGCCCACTATCCCCCCTTATATTCGCAATGGCAATGGAACCTGTGGCACAAACCATAAGACGGGACCAAGAAATAAAAGGGGTATTGGCAGGAGGGATAGAACATAGAATAGCACTATACGCAGACGACATCCTATTGTTCCTTAGGGACACCGCCAAATCACTACCTAAAGCCCTAGAAAGATTACAAGACTTCGCCAAGATATCAGGGTTCACGATTACCTATGCATAATCAAAAGCCCTAAACATAACCGAAGAAGAGAAGATACCCCAACAAATGGCAGCGCAACACCCAATAACCTGGGAGCCCAAAACGATAGAATACTTAGGCGTCCAACTGACACGGGAATACAGACTCTTATACGGGGAGAACATAGTCCCACTGTGGAAACAATTTAAGGAAGACCTCTCGAGATGGGATGCCCAGGAGCTCTCATGGTTGGCGCGCATAACCGCACTCAAGGTGACCCTCCTACCCCGCCTTCAATATGTAATTAGCTCCCTCCCGATAGAAATACCCCCTCAAATGTGCAGAAAACTACAAAAGGACATAGTAACCTTTGTATGGAATGGGAAGAAACCCAGAATACAAAAAAGAATCTTAACCAGGCCACCTATACTTGGCGGGCTGGGACTCCCCGATGTGGAAAGATACGCACTGGCATCCCAGATAGCCCCCATGCTGAAATGGATGGGAGGGAACCCACATAAGGGATGGGTGGGTATAGAACAAGGGGAAACAAGCATCCCTCTGGGGACCTTACATGCCCTACGGACAGGGGCCAGAGGGGCGGAGGGCCAGCTACTAAAATCTACCCGCACTTCACTAAGAACATGGGACACAGCACTCAGAAAACACCATGTAGCTCCTGGACTAGGCCCCTTTACACCAATGGCACACAACCAGGATTTCACCCCGGGTAAACGTGACAGATTCTGGGCAAACATACCCGCTCCTCCTAAAAGAATTCTACCACGAAGGATCCCCATTACATTTCGAAGAATGCAAACGGAAATTCGGCATAGGGGAAAGCGAGAGATTCAAATATATACAAATCAGGCATTGGATCTCCCAGGAAGGGGTGAAGAAGGCAGCCTCTAGGACTCCCATAGGGCTGGAACTCACTCTACACGAAGGCCAGTCCCCCAAAGCAATAACAAGAATGTATAAGCTACTAGACGGCGTACGAATCGAGGACCGAATCTCATACAGAGACAATTGGGAGAAAGACCTGGGAACCCCCATCACGGAGGAGTGGGGACAAATTTGGAAGAGGGCCCAGAAAGCATCCAAATGCACCAAAATCAAAGAAACCTCATATAAACTACATACAAGATGGTACCTAACCCCACACAGACTAAATAAAATGAACCCGGCCTACCCTCCTAACTGCTGGAGACAATGTGGTAATAGAGGGGACCTATAACACATGTGGTGGACCTGTCCTAAAGCTGAAATACTGGAAAGAAATACTGGGACACATAAGGGAAATCACTGGGAGACAACTCCCCTACGACCCAAAGGTAATATTGTTGGGTGCCGCAGTGGAAGGAATCTATGCAGAGACAGGTAACAACGCAGCCCTGATCACGCAGCTACTAAAAGCGGCAAAGACAGTCATGGCCCAAGGATGGAAAAACTCTGAAAGCCCAGTAGTCGCATGCTGGTGGGTCAAAATATGGCACATATTGGCAATGGAAAAGGTAGGGGCCATAAAAGACAACAAATGCTTGAAATTCAGAGAAGTGTGGGACCCATTCATAGACTACGTCCCAGACAGGGAAGCCTACTTCCACAGACCTAACCTGCTGAGATCGATCCTGAACTAAGGCCCCTGGTAAGACGGAAACTCAGAGACCCACAGCAACCACTGACTCAGGCAACTAAGGCCCTAACTGCAAATGCACAAGCCATCGGCGTAAGAAAACGGAACCAGCCCAGTTGGGGGGAGGGAGGAACGAAAGGGGATATATGTTATTCACGTTACTGCAGACTAAAAAGGGGGGGGGGTTATAAAGTTAACACTCATGGACTTCCTACAGACTTGAAAAGAGGACTGGGGGGTGGGGGGAGGATAAAGGCACAATGCAAAATTTCTGTATGTTCCTCCCACACACATGCTGTTAACTTAAGTACATGAAAAGAAAATAAAGTTGGTACAAAAAGAAATTGGAGGGTAGAGTCTTTTCACCCATTCCACAAATGCTGTGACAATTGTTACCTTCCACACGGAAACCTTGTTATTGGAAGTGGTGTAGGCTGGCCAAGCTGCCAGGAGTATCTTTAGCGAGTTAAACACTAGCCCTGCATCCAGTAAGTAGAGCATATAGGTCAGAACATTAGAAGGAGTACAATCAACGAGGCCGATTTGGTTATTCTGGCACCAAACAACGAATCGTTTCCATTTATCATAGTAACAGTGCCTCCTGTTCGGTTTTCTTGACTCTTTCAAGATATCCATACATCTCTGCGGTAAATTGAGATGTCCGAACTCTGACTTCAGGAGCCATGCTGCCAAGTTCATCGAGTTGGGCTGAGGATGCACTGTTAGCCCCTTGTGCTGGGAGAGTAGGTTGTACCGGCACAGTAGTTTGATGGGGTTGCACACCGCTAGTCTGCGCAGGTGTGGATACCATGGGTGTCTCGCCCACATAGGAGCAACCAGGAAGAGCGTCATTGGTTCGCTGTGGATCTTGTTCACCACGTTCCTCATCAGAGGGGTTGGTGGAAAAACATAGGCAAATATCCCTGACTGATTCATCCATAGGGCGTTCCCTTGGAACCTGGCTGGGGGAACCTGGATGCGAAGTTTGGGCATTGCCTGTTTTCGCTTGTGGCGAATAGGTCTATAGTGGGGAATCCCCACTGAGACGAGGTCTCCTATGACCTCTTCGTGTAGTCGCCACCAGTGTTCCTCTGGGAGGGGATCTCTGCTCAGAGCGTCTGTAAGCGAGTTGAGTTCCCCCGGAACATGTTGGGAGGACAGGTAAATCGTCCGTTTGAGTGCCCATTTCCAAATTTTCTGGGCAAGCTTGGACAGATTTTGAGAACAAGTGCCCCCCTGTTTGTTTAAGTAAAACATTGCAGTCGTGCTGTCTGTTAGGATCTGCACTGACTGACTGACTGGATAGGAGGGGTTTGAATGCCCGAAGCACTATGAAGACTGCCAGAAGTTCTAGCAGGTGGATGTGGATCTGAGCCACTGTGCGAGACCAGAGACCCTGAGCTGTGTGGTGAAGGTAGTGCACTCCTCACCCTGCCAGGGAGGCGTCTGTTGTGACAACGGCCTGTATCTCTGGATCATAGAAGTGTTTACCCTTTGTAAGATTCTCTTGTCCACCAGCGAAGACTCAGTACTAGTGTTGGCGAAACGACCACTAGATCATCCCACTGACCACTTGCCTGAGACCACTGTTTCGCCAACCATTCCTACATGGGTCGCATGCGCAGGCGCGCATGGGGAACCAGGTAAATGCAAGAAGCCATCATGCCTAGCAAACGCATACCTTTGCGCACCCTTAACTGGCGACTGGTCCGATATTGAGGAATTTGCAGCAACACATTTTGAATTCTTTCCTCTGATGAAAAGGCCAACCCCTTTTGGGTATTTAGGACAGCTCGTAGGAACTGTTTTGAGGTGCTTGGCACCAGGCTTGACTTTTTCTCGTTGATTTAGAAGCCCAATTGGAAGGGGAGGTGGATTGTTCTTTGGATGTTTAGTCTGCAAATTAGGGGGGACTCCCTCATAATGAGCCAGTCGTCCAGGTAAGGGTACACTGGGATTGCATCTCTGCGTAGGTGCGCCGCCACCACCGCCAGTACCTTGGTGAATACCCTTGGAGTCGAGGCTATTCCAAAGGGAAGCACCTTGAATTGGTAGTGCTGGATGTGTATCTTGAAACGCAAGAATCTTCTGTGCGCTGGGAACATTGAAATATGAAAATAGGCATCTTTCATATTCAATGTTGCCATGTAATCCCTCTTTTTTAGTAGAGGGATTACCTCTTGTAGGTGTAGTCATGCAGAATTTTTGTGGCTTGACATACTTGTTTGCAGGGCGCAAATCTAATACTGGGCGCATTGTCAGATCTTTTTTTGGCACAAGGAAGTAGGTTGAATAAATACCCCCCCGTTTACCTGGTTGACCGGGACGACTTCTATGGCGTCCTTTGCTAGCACAATGGCAAAATCCTCGAGGAGGATCTTCTGATGTTCCAGCGAGTGTACTCTGTCTCGGAGGATGGTCGTGGGGACACCCTAGCAACTCTATGCAGTATCCTCCAGACGCTGGACAGCACCCATCTGTCCGAAGTGATCGCCTCCCATGCGTGGGTGAAGGTGGAAATGCACCCCCCTACTGGGGATGCATGGGAGAGGGGACCCGAAGCTGAATGTCACTGCTTGTTGGGTGGCATACCACCTCTGGTGGGGCTGCTCTACCCCGAGTGCGACCCCTATGCTGTCCTCTGGGGTAGCCCTGTGAGGAATGGGATTGGTTGTTACCCCATGAAGTTCCCTGACTTTGTTAACAATTGGAACCCCTTTGGGAATTATGGCCCAAAAGTGGCTAAAATTGTTGTTACCCCTCTGTCCAGAGGGTTTGTTGGTGAGTTGGCCAAGAGATTTCAGGGTCTATTACTCATCCTTTGCCGTTTTTAAGGCTTCCCTCAACTGCCTTGCCGAATAGTACATTCGGCTCCACAAGCATATCTATTAGGGTTGCCTGGGTTTCAGGTTTGAAACCTGACTGTCTAAGCCAAGCGTTATGCTTAATAACAGTGCCCTCAGCGATTAACCTCCCAGCATTATCCGCTGCATCAAAGTTAGTTTTTAACAGGCAGCCTGACACAGATCTGCCTTCTGCTGCCATCCGAGCCAACTGGCTCTTTAAGGGGTCGGGTGCGGAGGAAACCAAAGCGGACACTTCCTCCCACTGACGGCAATTGTAGCTTGCCAAAAGGGTGGCACTGTTGACAATTCTTGCCCGATAGGCCGCAGTGGAGGCAACTTTCCTTCCCAGGCCGTATAGACGTTTGCTCTCCTCATCAGGAGGTGCTTCTGAGGAAGCAAGAAAGGTACCTGCCCTTTTCCTGGTGGTTGTTACAACCAGGGAATCCGGTCTTAATTGACCACTAATGTACAGGGGACCGCTCGAGTGAGATTTGGGGTTTGCAGCGAGGGATCAATTCTGCGCTGGATGGATTTTAGCAATGGGATAGCCCGAGTAAGGGCTTTCTTATCCCCTAGGATTTCTTCAGCGAAATCCCCGTCTTCCTGAACACCCTGTGTGTCAATACTAAAGTGGGCAGCCGCCTTAGCGAGTACCTCATTAAGGAGGGGTTGGTTGTCTACAGGCGAGTTAGGCACCGGGGGGTCTTGTGCAACCGGGGAGTCAATGTTGTAAGCTTCAGCTTTATCATCCTCCTCCTCCTGGTCTTCGTCATCCCCATAATAAGGGCCACCCGCTTGTTCATCAACATATTGAGGCTGTTTCATCGCAATAGGAATCAGGGTGGTAAGGCTCCACCACGAAGGGGTCTGTGACCAAGCCCTGGAAAAGGGGGTCTAAGCGGGGTCTTTTAGTAGGGGGTTGAGAGGACCCAGGTGTTACCTTGGATCCAGAAGGAGCAGAGGTAGGAGGGGTGCTAGAGTAACTATGAAAGTAGTTAGGGTCCTTTTCATAAAAGTTAGTCATGAATGTTAACCTTTTCATGACCCTATCAATGTCTGCTAAGCTCCACTCTTTAGAGCTAGGAATAATAACTGGTTTGGGTTCCTCATCAGTGCCAATATCCTCAGCAGTGGGAGGAATGAGTTTTGTTTTTGGGGTAGGTTCTGAAACTTTGGACTTCCCTGTTACCTTTGGGGCCGCATTTGTATTTGTTTATTTATAACGTGCACCGTCGGCCCAGGGGCATCAGGGCGCAACTTGAAGCAAAATATACATACATATCATATATACATACATAGTTATATACAAGAATAGTAACAGCCATAGAAATATACATAAATTGCAGAGTAGCTGTTAGCAAGGTGATGCATAGCGACCTAAAAATATAATGCAAGCAGAGATCATTAGGAAGAAGTGTAGTAGGCATAGAAACCCAGAGTTTGGCAGGTCAATATGACGTTTTTAAAGAAGTTAAAGTAGTGGAGGCAACCGGCTGACAGACTGTGGCATGAAGCACAAGAGAAGGAATGCCTCAGTTCTGATCGAAAAGCCAAGATTTCGTTTTCGACTTGAAGGTGTTAAATGAGTCTTCTGATCTGATGGTGACAGGGAGAGAGTTCCACACCTTATAGGCGAGGACAGGGAAACTCGTGCCCCCCGCTTTTTGGAGTTTGAACCTAGGAATCGTAAGGCTGTGAATCTGTGCCGTTCTTTGCGGTCAGGTGGAGGAATGGATGGAGAGCATGTTGCAGAGGTAGTGAGGGGGCCTTGTTGGCCATGCATTTGTGCGTGAGGGCAAGAGTTTTCAGTGTGATTCTCTGCTTGACCGGTAGCCAATGCAGGTTGGTTCTGGAATCGGAAATGTGGTGGTTTCTAGAAATGTTTAGAGCTGCCCTAATGGCATTGTGCTGGGTGATTTGTAGTTTATTCAGATTCCCTTGGCTAGTCCCTAAGTAGAGGGCACTACAATAGTCAATTTTAGACATAAGTGTTCTGGCTAGGGTGACGCTGTTCATGGTAGTGAGAAACGGTCTACAAGCTGCAATAAGTTTACACGTTAGGCAGAGGCTGATCTGACTGCATTTGTTTGTCGAGACAAGGATAGAGTGGCATCAAGGTAAAAACCTAATGTTTGTGTCTTTGGAGACTTTGATGGTATTGCCATCTATGGTAAATGACTGGTAGGATGGCTCTAGTTTGCTCAGACGCTGTAGGGAACCCAAGATGAGGAGCTCAGTCTTGTCGTTGTTAAGGCATAGTTCGTGTTGGGCCATCCATGCCTGGATAACCAGGTAAACGTCGTTCAAGGCCTTGGTGTCAGCTAAATAGTCACCAGTGATGGGGATGAGAATCTGGGTGTCGTCAGCATAGTTGGTATACGAGACACCCAGATAATCAAGTACATCAAAGAGCGGTTTACTGAAAACATTATCATTATAGAGAGTAGGTGACATGCAAGAACCTTGGGGAACGCCGCAGTGAATTGGGGCGGGGTCAGCGGCTGCGGAGGGTGAGAAGACCCTCATGGACCTGTTACTCAGAAAGGATTTGATCCATGCTGTGGCTGAGTCCGAGAAGTGGGCAGCGGAGTGAAGGTGCCAGCATAAGATTTGGTGGTTGACCAAATCAAAAGCCGCAGATAGGTCTAGGAGAAGTAGCATTGCCAGTTTCCCGTTGTTTTAAGATCTCAATTTGGGTTTTTAGGTCTATCAGGGCTGTTTCGGTCCCATGTCTAGGGCGGAATCCAGATTGTCGTAAATCAAGGAGATTATTAGATTCCAAGTAGTCTTGGATCTGAAGGTATGCCGCGCGGTCTAGGATCTTGAGCAAGAACGGGACAGTGGTTATGGGTCTGAAGTTAGTGGGAATACTTGGGTCCAGGGAAGGTTTTTTTAAGCAATGGGATCACCCAAGCATCCTTGAGGTCGTCAGGGACAGTGCCTGTTTTAAAAGAGGAGTTAATGAAGGCCTTGATGAAGGGGGCCAAGTCATGGGCAGATTCCTTAATGATAGGAGCAGGGCACGGGTCGCCTTGGCAGTTTGAAGGTTTGATTCTCTTGATAATGTCTTCTACTTCAACGATAGTGAGCGGGGAGAAGGAAAAAGGTTTAATATTGGGAGAATCTACAGGGGTGACCCTTACAGTGGTGGGTGGACGGTTGTTCAGATTCAGGCTGTCTTGTGTGTCTTTGATTTTAGATTGTAGAGTCGAGAATGTATTCAGTAGAGCAGATTGGATGTTAGCACACCATTTACTGTCTTTTTTTAAAAAAAAATGTTTAGTGATTTATTCAAACAAAAACAATACAACCACACACGCAGTGTATGCATCAACAATACAAATGTTCATCAAGTTATTCTGGCCACTGCTTCCGCCATCCCCCTCCCCCCCCCTTACGAGCCTATTTGTTCCACGCACTCTGACACCATTTACTGTCTTCAATGCAAGTGTCAGTAGGGGTGGCTGGGGATTCAAGTTCTTTTAAGATCTTAAAGAGTTCTTTTGTGTTCGAGCCTGCTTGCAAGATGCGGTTATTCAGGGACTCCTTTTTGGCAGTGATAATGGCATCTTTGTAGGATAGGGATGCAAGGAAAAAACCGCCTTTGTGCTCATCAGGGGTAGCTTTTCCAACGATTTTCGGCCAACGTTTAGCTTTGCGGAGCACTCTTAACTGAGGTGTAAACCAAGAGTTGAGATGTGCACGTGGTTTAGACTTCCTGAGTTTGATGGGGGCGATGGAACTTATAGCCGTGAGCATGCCATGATTGTATGCGTCTGCTAAAGATGTCGGGTCAGTGCAGGTGAGTGTAGCCGCATTGAGAGATGGGAGAGGTATTGGGAGAAGTTTCTCCTTTGTTATGGCTCTTATTTCTGGTGGGGAGGGCTGGAGCTATCACGGTCAGGGCACGCGGGGCTGCTTCCATATTGAAGGTGATAATGTGGTAGTCGGACCATAAGCAGGGGGTATTGGAGAGGACCTTGATATTACAGTTGGAGCCGGCTAGCCAGTCAAGGGTCCTGCCTTTAGTATGGGTGGGTTCTTGAATGTGCATGGTGAAGCCGAAGTCGGTTAGAACGTTCTCCAAGTCAGAAGCAGTGAAGTCTTTAGGGTCGCCAAATCCCAGATTAAGGTCACATAGGATGATGATTTGAGAGTTGGTTTTAGTTTTGTCGAGGAGAAGGGTGGACATTTCACCAACAAAGGAGTGTGCACGACCCAGGGGTCTGTAGATAAGGTGGAGTGTGGCGGTTTGGTTGGGTGTTAGTGGTAATTTGACTGTGACTAGTTCAGCTGACTCGAGTTTGGAATTGGACGACACTCTTAGGCCGAGGGAGTTTTTATGAATGAAGGCCACTCCACCGCCTCTAGATTGGGCAGTGATGCGATCACATTGCGTGATGGCGTAGTCTGGCGGTAAGGCCAGGGCCAGTGAGGGTCCGGATGCGGCATGTAGCCAAGTTTCGGATATGGCCATAAAGTCAAGTTCTAGGGTTGTGATGATATCTGCAATGTCTAGTGCGTGAGCTGGAAGAGATCTGGCATTAATGAGGGCACCCTTGATCTGTGGAGGTTTGGCTACTGTGGTAGAGGATTTCAGCTTAGAGGTAGGTGAGGGTGAGTGAGGTGGAGTATGTATATAGTGTGCTTGGGGTTATTGCTCTGGGTGTGTACAAGGCTGAATCTTGAGCCTAGTCTCTTGTTTCTGAGCGGAAGGGAGCAAGGTTGGTTAGGGGTGGGTTTCCTTGCAAAGTGATCCAGCCAAAGGGCAGGGTCATTAAGGTATTGGTTGCTATAGTTACTACTGTAGTAATGTTGAGTAGTAGTGGTCACAGGGCAGCCCATTGTGAGGCCAGAACTGGACAGTAGCTGGAGGTAGTGGCTAGAATAGGTAACACTAACCGACAGCTGAGGGAGCTGGGGGGGGGTTGGGGTATTATCGCCGGAAGTAGCTGAGCTAAGGTGGCTACCTGTAAGGCCATGCAAAAGTAGAGGATATGGAAAGTCCTAAAGAGCATGATGGTGGTGTAAGACACCTGGAAATCCAAAATAGGGCACACCGACCTGTTGCAGGAAAGTAGATTCCTGAAGATAAATTCTAGGTGGGTGGGGGTAGGCGAGCACACTGGTGCCGCGGATTAAGTGGAAACTCTAAACAGGTTTGCAAGTTGTAGCAGTATACACAGGTAAAGGGCCACCTAAATTCGAAATAAGTAAGGCAAGCGAAGAGACACTATAAATGCGACAGTATACACAGGTATGGGCCACCTAAATTCGAAATAAGCATGGCAAGCTCAAAGCACTATAAGTGCGGCAGTATACACAGATAACAGGCCACCTGAATTCGAGATAAGCATGGCTAGCTAAAAGCACTATAATGCGGCAGTATAGCCAGATAATGGGCCACCTAAATTAGCAGGCAGAAAGCAATATAGGTGCGGCAGTGTGCACAGTCAAAGAATACCTAGGTACAAGCAAGTGAGGTGCAGGATTAGAGAGATCGGAATTACAGTTACACTGTAGACACCAGTATCGAGTGAGAACAGTCATGTGTACGTAACAGCGGGCCTTATGCTTCTCCCTATGAACATGGGGACCTGACAATGTCTCTTTCTGTTGTTTATCCCCTCCCCCATGGTTAGAGGAGTGTTTCCCAGAGTTTTTAGGGGCCTCCGAGGGCTACGACACCTTGCCTCAAGTTTCGGAGGCGGGATTCGAAGAAGAACGTCAAATCTCGGGTGTACGGTCAGATGCACCGCGTCTAGCCTCTTGAGGATGCCGGGCGGTCTCGTCATCCGACGATCGGACCTTGGGGACTGTTTATCGGGCGACACCTTTCTCAACCGAAGACGGTTGGGCCTTGCCATGAGAGGAACGGAAACGCCCAGAGGACAAAGATTAATTGGACTGCTCTTGTGTCGAGTCACGGCTGGGGCTGATGTGCTTAGTGGTGGTAGAGTGTGTAGCGCTTTTGCCATCAGGTGTTGTCCCCACAACGTGGCCGCCGGCCAGTCCTTTGGGGTCGGGGGCCTGCACGCAGGTGTCCGAAGTCACCCCTTTGCCCTCGCCGTCCGATTTGGCGGCGTTGCTGCCATCACTGAATGTCCCTTCCACGTCCATGGCCTCTAGTTCCCTGGCGTAGTGGGCCCAGCCCTTAGTTGAGCGGTCTTTATGGGTCTTCAGCTTGAAGAGCTTGCAAGCTCGACAGGTAGCCTCCGTGTGGTCTCGTGGGAGACACGGGTTGCACGTAAGGTGCTGGTCTACCCAGGGAAACTTCCTATTACATTTAGGGCAGAACTTGAATGGAGAACTCTCCATATGGTACAATATGGCAGCGGGCGAATATGTATATGAAAAACGGGGGGTGGGGGGAGAATAGAGAACCTATATGACCACCCCACTCTCCCTACTGTATAGGGCTGAGTCCAAGGCCCGGAGTCCGTCGTGGCAGTCCTCGACGGTTGATTTCTCCGATCTTCACCGGCATCGGTGGAAAGGGGGTGGGGGATATTAACGTTAAAGTTCAAAAGGGCTTAGTGCCAAAGGAACTCCGCAAAATGCATCCGACTAGTATGGCGGAAAAAAACCAATCTGAGGGTCCTACACGCGTGAGGGATCATGGGTACAGGGGACGTCACACCAGGGATAGTATTACTGGCACACTGTCACGCATCCTGCTCCTGCACACGCCACCAACACCCTTGGGGTTTCCACAGCTCGACCATGTCCCGCTTCTTCCCCGCACATTACTCACAATGGTCGGGGTTCACGTGTGCAGCTGGGTGTCCCTCAGGGTCATGCACGACATGCCAGGTGCACTGCGCAGTCCCGACTGCACCCGTTTCTCCACTGGCAATTGGGCTGGCGCTTTGGAGCCGGGAAAGACAGACGGGCGCTTCCGCGTCACGTGACCGCCTGGTCCCGCTCACGTGACCCAAATCTTCATTCACGTGATACTATTGTGCGTCACGTGACAAGAAAGCAACCGGTACTAAAGCGGTGATTCGCTTTACGCTCATCACTTCACAGCTGTTCTTTCGGAAACTCTGTTTGGCGTCACATACCGGTTTCTGCTTTATGAAACCTACGACCTTGGATTTGTTACACGGACTTCTTTGGATTGCCCTTTTGCTTCTGGTACCTTGTTTTTGGACTGCTCCTTGTCGATAACGGATCTCAGGACCGTTTCACGGACTCCATCAGATCTCCCGCCTGTTCTGGCATTTTGCTATTTAAACTTTCCCTTTTCGTTGGTGAAACCTTTGGACTGCTTTACGTTTTTCTGGTACTGGTCTTCAGCTCAAGTCACAGGTGGGCTATCTAGTGTTACTCAACACTCCAGTGGGCACTCCCATCACCCTCATCTGAGGCTGCTGCTCATGTGACCCCCACGGACCCATTGCCCCAGCCTTGCATGGTTAGCAGAGACACTACTGCCATCATTTGTTAAGCCTCTTTCCTTCTCCTTCCATGTCATATTGGTTACTGCGATTGTCTGGTGCTGATTACTATTTTCTTTGCAGCGGCTTCGGGGTTTCCAGTGTTCCGGTATTTCGACATCTCCCACCTGTGGCCTCAAGGACTCCACAGAGAGTGGCCTTGTTGTCTCTGTGCGGTACTTGGGGAAGGAGGTCTCTCATATCTTCACGACAATCAAGTCTCGACACACGCCCTGTTTGACGTCCCTTTTCGAGTTTCGAAAAAACAAACAGTAATGCTCCGCAGCTTCCACTAGATAGCCTCAGAAATATATATATATATATACACACACACACATATATACACACACACACACATCAAAATGTGTTAGTTTGTGGCGGGATTTGTGGTGAATAATTGTTCCTTATACAATTCCACACTGTTTCACCAATCTGCACCAAACTGCGCTTACTTACCTGTTAGGACCCTGCCGACATTACTGGCTACATGACATTTGGACATCCCACCCCGTTCCACAGAGTTCAGCACAAGTAAAAATGCGTTTGTGGCGAAGCGTTGTTAATTATACAATTTCACACCGTTTGACCAATCTGCACCAAATTTTACTTAGTTACCCATTTGGACCCTACGGACATTACTAGATACACGACATTTGGACACCCCACCCCTTTCCATGGATTTCAGCACCTTGACACATGAGATGGTTGCCTGAAAACAGGCGAATCAATGTGGTCATAGAAAGACCAGTCCCGACAAGAGGAACAAAACCAGAGGTCGAGGCCCTAGGATGCACGGTTTCCAAGATATTTGCACCGCAATTAAATGTACCGCGGTAGGGTGAGGTGCCAGGTGGGGAGAGAGCACAGAAGATCCCAGTATGCATCAGCACACCAACTTCAGACCGAACAATTACCCCCCCCCCCCAACGTCTGCTTTGTGGTATATCAGCCAGCCACACGTGCCCATTCTCAGCGCAGTTTACTTCAGGGTGCAAAGGACATCAAAAGATAAACAAGAAAAAGAAAAACAAAATAGGAGTATAATAAAAGAAAACATAACACATTTCATAGTTCATCATGAAATAGTCCACATTTTGTGAAAAATGGCTACAGAATATTTTAAGCCATACATGTATATGGTCTTTTCTAATTCAAAATGAAAACATTTCTTTGGTGCTATTTTTATTTGAACTAGCTCTAGTGCGCTTTTTGGGAATTAACTCTATTCAGAGTGCTCATAAAATTTTGTATACAGCTAACTTGTGCCATTTCATTGTCTTTGTGATATCTTGCCCTTTATTTTGTGAAAGTTTAAGTTCTTACCCCAATAATAGGTACAATATTCTCCAGTTAGGTCCAGTAGGGGTATGAAGTTTGTAGAGTTAAAATCCCTCCTGCAATGTATTTGTTCGGTTTTGGTAGTTACACATTTTTCTTTCCAATAGTGCATTAGATAGACTGTTTTTAAATCGCATCACATTTATTGTATATATTTAACTGGATGAATGATATTATTCGTGCCACGAGATCACTGAACACATTCACGGTGCCACCTTCCCAAAGTCGTATTACAACGTTAATGCTACTAATTAGCCATACTGCTTAGTCCTAAATCAATTTTCAAATGTATGTCGCACGTTTTACATCATTTTAGCCTCACATTAACATTTTTCTTACACAGCATCCCTCGTTCAATTCTATTACCTCGATCGTAATACCGATTACACTTAGTGGATCCAGACAAAGTATTAACCAGTGTCCCTTCTGCTTTGTGCATGTCCGTATCAAGTTATTAGCTAGTGGGTCTTACTAAAAGTTGCGCTCGTCATGTTTAGGGCATCTCGTTATTTTCTCACCTCAATGGTGGTCTTCCAGATAACGCGTGTCAGCTTGTTTGCTCACACAACGCGAGCGCGACGGTTCCGAATGTATGTACCTGCGTTTCCTAGAAAACGCGTCTAATCCTTTTTCTTTTTCTATTCCTATGCGGGTCGCCATCTTTAACAGGTTTCGATCCTCCGATTTATGTCATACTTAGATACAATATTGGTTCTACATTAAAAGGTCCTCTTCCTAAAGCATTCTATATTAGTTATTGCTTTTAAATAGTGTGAAACGTTAATTAGTTCTTGTTTAATACACAGATTGTTTATGCTTTTGTACACATTCCATGTACTCTACTAGGTTCTTCCCCACGCACATTCTATATTTAATGGTGTATCATAGAACTCCACTTTCCCTTTTCCCAAAACTTAAGTTGCACATAGGAAGTCATCATCAAACACAGTGGTTTTCGTCCTGGTACTTATTACAAAGACAGTTAAGCTTCCCAGAGCCCATAATTTCTTTAATTATCTTTATCTTATTCAAACAAGCACATGCAAGATATAATATAACCAAAATCAATATAGAATACAGTATATCTTATCATGTACATCTATTATAATTCATCATACCTTAAGAAATTCAATAAAGGGATATTTACAAATTAATAAAACATACATTGGAGCCATAAAACAGTTTCTAATAATAATCAGTCCTACACAATATATCTATTCAAACTTCTCAACATATAGACATTAAACAAGACAAACAACTATATACACACTAACTACACAAATAACTACTTACACACCAACTACAACAAACCGGACAAACACTAATACAAGTATTCGATCACAGACTAATTGGTCATGCATGTAATGTAACATTACCATATAAATCAATAAAAGATTTCCATAAAATCCAATAAGCTCCTTCTTTACCCTTCCTCTTATATAATTCAAAATCAGATAGAATCACCACATCATTAATCCATTCTTCCACCGTTGGCTTCTTCCTCGTCTTCCACACTTTCAAAATCTGCTTCACTGCTATCACTAAAATTCTATGTATCCAAGAACCATATAAACGAGCCGTCAAACACTGCCCAGTATTTGCTAAAAGCAAGACCTGTAACAGTCTTCTTGGGAACTTAATGGAAAGGGTCATATCTAATCTATCAAGAACTTCACACCAGAAGGTGACTACTCTGGGGCAATACCATAACATATGAAGTAAATTCCCCTTTTCCTTTCCACATCTCCAACATAAATCATCAGTTACTAATCCTAAGGCACGCATGCGCTCAGGCGTCCAATATAGTCCCAAAACTTTCTGATAGATAAGTCGTAGCTTAAGATCCATTTTGCTACTATGTCCAGTTCGCTATACATATTTCCAGACTTCATCAGTAACAGTACAACCCAAACATGAATCCCATTTTCGTTTCAAGATATTCCATGATTCTAAAAGAGAATCATTCTCTGGCATAAGCTTCAAATACGTGGAAACATTTCGTGGTAATAGACAAAATATGGTCCATCCTGCCAGTTCTTGCTCCACCGTGTTGGACAACATACCAACTAGACTGATCAAAAGACATTTCAGCTCTTTAGATCTACTTTTCTCCTTTCCATCCAGTCTGAACAAAGTCTGAAGTGCCTGAAAAGTCATCAAATGCCCATCGTGCTTCAAATCCCCCGGTGACAGAATCCCCCTTGAAATCCAACTACACCATAACAATGTCTTGTTATCAATTTGTAATGCAGGATTATTCCAAATATATGCCTTATAGTTCAAAAAGACATTCCCATCAAAATTAAGCAACCACCATAACATCATGCCTTTAGCAATTTTAAGTCAATTTAGCAGACCCCCTTGGTAGTTTCCCCATAGAAAAAATATGCTGGAAGACCACCATTGAGGTGAGAAAATAGCAGGATGCCCTAAATAGGACGAGCACAACTTTTTATAAGACCCCACTAGCTAATAACTTGATAAGGACATGCACAAAGCAGAAGGGACACTGGTTAATACTATGTCTGTACCCACTAAGTGTAATCAGTATTACGATCGAGGTAATAGAATTGAACGAGGGATGTCGTGTAAGAAAAATGTCATTGTAAGGCTAAAATGCTGTAAAACGTGCGACATATATTTGAAATTGATTTAGGACTAAGCAGTAGGTCTAATTAGTAGCATTAACGTTGTAATACGACTTTGGGAAGGTGGCACCGTGAATGTGTTCACAGTGATCTCGTGGCACAAATAGTATCATTCATCCAATTAAATATATACAATAAATGTGATGCGATTTAAAAACAGTCGATCTAATGCACCATTTGAAAGAAAAATGTGTAACTAACCAAAACGGAACAAATACATTGCAGGACGGATTTTAACCCTACAAACATTGTGCCCCTACTGGACCTAACCTGAGAATTTTGTACCTATTATTGGGGTACGAACTTTAAACTTTCACAAAATAAAGGTCAAGATATCACAAAGACAATAAAATGGCACAAGTTAGCTGTATACAATGTATGAGCACACTGAATAGAGTTAATTCCCAAAAAGTGCACTAGAGATAGTTCAAATAAAAATAAAAATAGCACCAAAGAAATGTTTTTATTTTGAATTAGAAAAGACCATATACTTGTATGGCTTAAAAAATAATTCTTAGCCATTTTTCACAAAATTTTGACTTTTTCATGATGAACTATGAAATGTATTATGTTTTCTTTTATTATACTTATATTTTAGGTTTCTTTTTCTTGTTTGTTGTCCATGTGTTTCCGTTTTCCACACCCTTTCAATCTGTTCCTTGTGCCCGTCGTAGTTTTCTGTCTGATTTAATGACATTTTTTTGTGTACAAAAGTGATTATAAGTAATGGAGATGAAGTATATATGCCCTAATGTTTTGAAAAAGGCTTACTGTCAAGACAAAACACGTGTCAACGTTTTAAGGGCTTTCATGTTAATTTGACAGAACAGCAGTAATAAGTTTGTGAAATCTAATACATTTGTGGCGCTTTTTTTTGTGTGAGAACATTTTTCATTGTTTGAACCACAGAGGTGGAGATATTTGGCTCCTCCGACCACATCTCACATTTTTTTGCGACTGTTAGGGAGAATTCTCTTATAAGGCTAATTTCCCAAACCTAGTGAGTCCCCCAGCAGCTTTGCTGGATTTTTGGGGTTTGTTTTTTTCTCCTGCTAAGAGTGAGACTCTTTTCCTCCCACTCTTAGGCATGATTTGAGGTATGTCTTTGACTTTGTATGTGCTTATGGGCTATGGGGTCTTTCTTATTTGTATGAATAAAAAAAGTAAGATTTGATTTTTACAAAGAGTCAGTCGCTCGATTTGTCTTTTGAACAGACTTCGTGTACGTTTAAGAAAATGAGTTCAACTGTTTTTTTTAGCCTTTTTCGGCCTTTTCAAACTGAAACTAAGAAGAGGGGTGTCACACGAAGTATCGGCTCACCTGGACTCTCGTAATGTGAAAGTGCCAGTGTAAGACCTTGGCTCTCTGAGGTCCTTTCCAGAAGTTCCAAGGTATCCAGCTTGGCCATGATTTGTTGCACAAGTTCAGAAGTAGCCGTTAGCCAAGTTGGTTTTTCCCCGCTGATCATTCTTGACCACCAACAGGATTCGCCATCTAGTGAGGGATCAGACGAAAAATGCTGCATGCAAGCTGTCCTGATTGATTTTGTTTCTGAGCAACCTAAAAGCAGGTGGCAGACCGTCTCTTTTTCATTTATGTTGCGACATAATCTGCAGTGTGTTGAGTTGGAAAGTCCCCTAATGGCATTAATTTCATTTGTCGGTAACAGGTTCAGTCTCGCTCTTAGAAGATAGTTTCTTGCTTTTCTGTTAGGGAATTGTTTGATATATCCCTGCAGTTCATTTAGTTTCTTTGTGTTTGGTGGCAAGTGTAGCGATAGCCTGTTTTCCGTGGCTTTTGCAAGAGTCGTGATCCAATCTAACTCTGATTTTTTTTCATGATTTTTACTGGGTTTTGAATCAGATAGTCTTCTTCACACTCGATAGATTTCAGAAGCGAGGAAATGTATAGCTTCCAGGATTGTACGGGTTTGTTGGATTCAAGTGCTAGTACTATTTTGATGATTCTGTATGGCAGTGGGCTTTCAGGGAGCAGTATTTTTCTGTATAATCTTAAGGAATTGCAGTTCAAGGTCCCTTGTAGGGACAGGAGGCTCAGTTCTCTGCAAATGGATGCTACAGGCCTAGAAGTCGGAAGGCCGAGAACTGTTCTCCAATAGTAAGCTTCGAGTTTAGGCCAAATTTCTCGCAGGAGCAGTATCATTGCCCCTGTACCGTAGGTTATGGCAGGGACAGCTTTCATTTTGTAAAAGTCGATCGCTGGTATCGTTGAGAAGCGTCCTAGCTTTTGGTCGATTGCTTTTCCTTGTATAGCAAGTTTCCTGGTTTTTGTTCTTAGATTTTCTTGCATAGCTATTTCTTTTTTGGTATTGTCGAGTGTGATGCCCAGATACTTAAAGCTTTGGACTTTTTCGATCTCCGCCAATTGGAAGAACCATTTTAGTTTTTCAGTTTTCTTTGTTTTTTCCAATGTGACTATTTTTGTTTTCCCTTTATTTACTTCCATATACATGAAGGTTATCGAGTTGGCGCTTTAATCCTATAGGCGTTTGGTCAATCAGTATGAGGTCGTCGGCGTAGAGTAATCTGCTGATTTTGTGTTGGCCCAACCGCGGTGGGAACGATCTCTCAGAAGTTTCTGATGTTTGAAAGTCGCCATGATAGGCCAGAAAGAGTGCGGGGGCCAACGGGCACCCCTGCTCGACTCCCCTTTGGGTCACAATAGTTTTTGATAGAGATCCTTGACAGTTTAGTCTGACTCGTACTGACGTGTTAGTGTGCAGAGATTTGATGGGATTCAGTATTGCTTCGGGACAGGACCAGTTTTTCAGTTTACTCCATAGGAGAGTCCTGTCGACTCTGTCGAACGCTTGAGAAAAGTCGATAAAAGCCAGATGTAGCCGGGGACCCCCTTCTAGCACTTTGGTTTTCAAAATGCTTATTAAGAGAATTTTAGCTAAAGATCCTGAGGTAAACTTGGACCTGGTGATGGTGGAAGTTCAGGGATTCGGGGTGGTGTCAGGCCTACAGGTGAACACATCCAAATCGGTGTGATTTCCCCTGTCCGAGGCGACGTCCCAGTTCTGGGATACATGGGGGTTTCAGTGGCATATGGTCAGTACAATTTACCTGGGTATTACCATTGCGAGGGACCCGCAGGTGGTGTATCACACTATCTTAGCACTCTGCATAACGCCAAGTTGGCCCTAAGTAGATGGAGGAAGCTCCCACTGAACCTGTATGGGCGGATATCTGTCGTTAAAATGACACTGCTCCCAAGATTGCTTTATATTTTCTTGAATGCCCCAGTGAGAGTCCCAGGAGAATTTTTCTGTAGCTTGAAAGTTGAGGATTTATATGGGCAGATAAAACGGCCAGGGTTTCGTGGGATAAGTTAATAGCCCCGGTGTCGGAAGGGGGCTTGGCATTGCCGGATTTTGAAACGTATTACGAGGTAGCGCAAGCTGGGTTTCCGATTTATTGGCACAGATTCCAACATGATTGAAGTCATATAGAGGTGGAGAGAGTAGTGGCTGCGCCCAACCTGCTTCTGTCAGTTATCCTGTTAGCCCCAAATCGGGTGCGCTGCTCAAAAAACTTGGTAGAGGCGACGTGTAGAGCATGGACTAAGCTAGAACAGAAGCAGGGGGGTGGGGTTCTCTATTCACCCCAGCTCCCAGTAATACATACACCGGGGATACCTATCACTGGAGAAAGATGCTTTGTGGATATGGTTAAGAGGCTTGGCTTTACATGCTTTGGTGATGTGTTCCCTGGGGGTAGGTTTATATCTTTGGGGGAGCTGAGGGGAAGGGGGTCTCTATCTGCCCTAGATGTGCTTTTGTATTTTAGGTTCAAAGTGAGCCTTCGAGCGTTATTTGATACTTTCCCTGACCAGCCGCCGGTGTCCCCTATGTTAGATAAGGCGCTTCAGGGCCTACTGGACAGGCGTATGACCACGGGACTGTACTCAATGGCTATCCGATCTAGGAGCATGGGAACATCTTGTTTGCGGGAGAAATGGGAGAAATCACTGGGTAGGGAGATTTCAGAAGATAAATGGAAATACTGCTGTGAGGTTATCCGAAAAGGCGCTGTCAATACGGGGTATAAGCTAATTCAATTTAAGTATATTCATCAATTCTATTACACTCCTGTTAAGCTCAGAGAGCTCTTCCCGGAGGTCACCGGAAGATGTAATAGATGCTGGTCAGAAATGGCCGACTTCCTCTATGTTGCTTGGAGCTGCCGAACATACAAGCATTTTGGAAAGGGGTGTTTGAGGTAATTGGGGGGGATCGTAGGCCAAACGATGGACCCTGATCCTGTGATGGGCCTGTTAGGCTACAATAAAGAGATCCCGAGAGGTGTGAGGAGGTTGGTGACGTTGCTTTTAATCCTGGCTAAGCGAAGGGTAGCTATGCTGTGGGGGGCCAGACATGCTCCAAAGGTCTCACATTGGGAAAACGACATTTTGCATTGTAATGACATGGAATGTGGGTGGGGTTCACTGAATGGGCAGCGCAGGTGCGATACTGGCATGTGGGATGCATATACAAATTATTTGCTCCAGAGGCCCTCATCTAGCGATGGTGGGGCATTGGTACGGGACGATGAAGGAAGGGTCTAGAGGGCCCTTTGGACATTACGTGCGGGGTGGGGTATGGAGCTGGCTATAATGGGACTACATCTGGAGGCCTAAGCGGACTGATCTATGGTGGCAGTGATAACAATTGTCTGGACGATCTGCACTTGTAGCCTTAGGAGTGGACAGCATTGGAAGGTGTGTCAAGGGTGGGGGAGGGGGGAACTTTGTTGTTGTAAGTTGATTATGCGTATTGTCAAATAAAATGTTAAATAAAGTAAAAAACAAAAAAATGAATGTTAGCTGCGGTTCCCAAGTTCTTTTTAAATCCAGATTGAAATGGATCGTTGCACGGAGCGTCGTGGGCCCGTGTTTGGAACCTTTTCAGTAACAGGGAGCCAAATAACTTTCCTATGGGGTCAAGAAGCAATAATTTGCGGGATCATTGATGTCGCCCTTCTTTTATATTGGTACGATCGTAGCTGTAGTCCAAGAAGCAGGGATTGATTTCGATTCTGAACATCTTGAGAAAATTTGATTTATGAAAGTAGACCAGGCTTCCGGATGGGATTTTAGGTCAATGTTTGTAATGCCTTCTGGTCCCGGTGCCCTTGAGTTTTTCAGTTTGCTTATTAAATCGAGGATTTCTTCTTGATTGTTGAGTTTAACCCAAGGGGTCTCTTGGCTCACTGACATAGGAAAATTCTGGCCCAGGGGTAGTTTCCTTTATGTACTTTTCCCAGGTTACTTCGCTGATCACATTTTGGATGTTTGTGCTCCTGATGGACAGCTTGGAGTTTAACAATGACCAGAATTCTCTTGAATTTTTTGTAAAGATGGATCTCAATATGGCTTCGGAATCCTGTTGATATAGGATTTATTGGTGTGATTTTAGCCAGGAGCGGTAGGTGGATTTTGCTTTCGCTTTGGCGCTTTTCGCTTGGTTAATGTCAAGCTTAGCCACAAGTCCAGTGGCTTTTCGGTATTCTCGTCGTTTTTCTACTAGCAATATGTCGTACGAGTGCTTCACAGATGTAGAGGGTGGTCTTGTTTGCCCGTGATTCTTGTATGTTATTAACAGGGGGCCATAGTCAGTCACGTACTCCAGTTCACTGGATTTGGCCTTGTTATACTTGTTTGACAGATATTTGATGTCTTTCACCGAGAGGCGTAGTCTGTTTCCTTGTGCATTTAGTTCAGGCTGATGGCCCAGTGATTACGCTGACCTATTTGTACTTTGCCACGATGCAATTAGAGGATTGTGGTCACTGGCCTTGGTTTGTTTCACCTCAAAGGACGTGATCAGATCCAGGAACAGTCACGAAATGAATATGTGGTTGTTTGATGACTGAGACACACCATTGGACCAAGTCGGTGGACGGGACTGGTCAGGAAAAACCGAATCCAGACTTTGGAACTGTCTAGATTTCATTAGATCGTGCCACTGCGAACCTCTGAGATCGTCCGGGCTCAAGAATTATTTAGGTTTTTTTAATGAGCATACAGCGTTTAGGTCTCCACAAATTAATGTGTGTCACTGAGTGGGCTGTTAAGATCTCATCAATTTCTGTTTCCATTTCTCTGAGGAAGGAAGGTTGACGTTTCTATTTTAGCTGGGTTCCAGTATGTGTTTAGGATGGCTAGGGGCGTGCTTTGTTCTTTCTTATCACGGTCACTTTGGTGAGACCATTTTAGGAGCACTGCTAAAAGATGTTGATTTGTACTTAAAACTTTTTCCAGCTTTAAACCATGTCCCATACGGATAGCTGTCAAGAGGCCAGACGAGGGACAGCCTTTCGTGCTTTTTAGGGCCGGTGCCAAGGAGAGTTTGTAGCCATCTAAAGTTGGTAATTTCGTTAGCCAAGTATCTTGTAGGCAAAGTATATCGTACTCACCAAGGTGGATTTCACCCAGGGCGGTCAAGTGTTGAAAACCCCTGGTGTTCCAAGAGCAAAGACGAATTGTGTGTCTAACTGCGTCTGTTGGCTGCTGCTCTTTGAGGCTATAGTCCGAGATCTTGAGTTGCTATTTGGACTTCCTTAATGTGAGAGCTTTAGGAAGCCAGGCCCATAGGCCCGTAGCAGTCGACTTGGACGTGTGTGCGACTTGATCCAATGACATGGGTTGAACCAATTGGCTAAACTTTTTTCGCAGAACCTGAGAAGATAGACTACTAATTGTAGTCGATCGGATGTTGGTGTCGATTTTTTACACTTTTTCGTCGTACTTCGGGTTAGATTTGGCTTGAACCTTCGAGTATGAATTTTCACGATCGAAGGTAGCTTGATCGTGCACTGCGGTAGAGTTGTGCTTACTCTGATTTGATATTACAGAGAAACGCTCTGTTTCTTCGATGGTTCTTTTGGGAGCTTTCTTTGCTTGGTGAATGCTGAGTTTGTAGCCTTTCATTTCCCCTTGAAGTGTGGGACTTACTGCGTGAATGTTCACTGATGTTGTTTGACTCAGTAAGATCGTAAACCAGTCTCAGTAGTTCTCTTGCTTCTCTTCTTAATAGGTCTTTGACCGATGCTGATGTAATATAGAGGTAGGTTTGCGCCCTCCCTTTCTTATGGCTAGGGTCAACGATCTTTAGAGTGTCAGTTTTTATTGTCCTCAGCTTTGAGACGTGGTTGAACATGATTAGCACTGAACTTCGGTTTAGAATCACGCCGTCGTGGTTTCCCTGGATTTGTTCTAATTTAAGAACCCACCGCCGTTCTTGGGTGGCGTTGGAAATCTTACGATGTTTTTCTGTTTTGGATCGCTAATGGGGTGTGTTGCTTCCTGATTTTCGGGAGTTGGTGTCAGATTTTGCCTTGGGAGTGGCTTTCTCTTGTGTCTGGTCCTCTTTTGAGGTGGGGTGAGTCAGAGTTTGATTTCTGTGTGGGGAAAGTCTTGGTCTGGAGTCTTTCACCGTTTGAAAGGGAGACGCTGTCGGACTTTGGTTTTTACTCCAATTTGTGGCCGAATGATCACTTATTTTCGTTTGAGGTTTCTTCAAGTTTTTATTTATTTTATTACGACGTTCTTCTAGCGTAAGGAAAGGTGAAGTTTGCTTTGGATTTACTTCTTCTAAGCTGTCAGCTGAGCTTTGAGGGAGGCCCACGAAAGTTACTTTTCTTCCTGGAGTTTCGGGTACTTCCTCAATAGGATCTTTCTGGGGACACTCATTTAGGTGTTGGCTAATATTCATCAAGGACTCCAGGGCCATGAATTCTTCAGTCGTTTTAGGAGATTGTGTATCCGCACTTTGAATAATTGAGACACTCTGGATTAAAGGAGGACTGGTATCTCTCCTTACGGGTGCAGGCTTTTCTTTACTCAAGTTCGTTTTGAGTTTACTCGAAATTGCTGGTCGTTTCATAAGCTTTGGAACTTGTTTTTCACACTTTTTGCTTAAATCCTTTTCTACTTTGTTTTTCTTAAAAATCAGGAAAGGTTGGTCGGCACTTTGGCACGCAATGGTGTTTCCTGAGTCCGAGGGGATGGTGTCCTCCACTACCAGCACCACTTCCTTACTCCCTCCTTGGACTTGAGTTGTTGCCATTTTCGTTTGAATTGCTTCGGTTTGGGTTTGAATGTTTCTAGAGGTGATTTGCACAGTCAAATCTATGAACGGAGATGTTTGTTCCCCCACCTCTCTTGAAATTTTATTTTGCCTCAAATCGGCACTTGCTGAGTTTGAGTCACTAGATTGATGTTGGAATGAGGCAGAGTAATGTTTTTGCTCTTTGGCCAGTTTCAGGAGTTCTTCATGGGCCATCACGTAGCCCTCTAAATAGATCAATTTAGTAAACATCATAGCCTAATTTGAGGTATAGTCTTTTAGGGTCTCGTTTAGAGATTCATAGAGTTTTGTGAACGGAGTAAGACCTATTGAAATTGCAGACATAATGGAAAAAATGTCAAGTTTTTTTACTGATGGAGCTTTTAAAGGAGATTTGCCTTGGCCACTTGGACTTCTTGGTAGAGAAGAAATAGTTAGTGGTGTCATTAGAGGACTTTGGTGGAGTCTTGTGGGCGGCTGGTCAAGAGAATATCTTCTGTGTGGCACCCGCGAAGGAAATAGAACTGGAGTCAACTTTAGACTTCCAAAGCTGTTTCTGGCGCTTCTAGGAATTTCTTTTTCGAAAGGAACGGCGTGGTTTGGCATAGTTGATTTGGCCACACCAGCCGCTAGTGAGACATCAATCTTGTCGTGGTCTACCGGGGACCTTATGTCCCGCCGGGGTGTTTGAGGACTGAGTTGGTTTTCCTCTTCTCCGGGTTTTGTTGGTACTTGTGCTTCAAGCACTAAAGATTGAAAGTCCGAGATATTTCCTTTGCAATGTATTTGATATATGTCTCGATTCTGGATGTCGGTAGCCCTGGAATTAGGCCCTGCCGGTGCCTTTAATGAGTTGTCTTCAGAAAAGTTTTTTGGTGTGCTAGATGGAACACGCCCTTGCACTTTAGTAGTTACAAGTAGGGAGTCTGAGGCGTTTCCATTAAAATTACTTTTTTGGAGGTCTTCTAGTTCCTTGTCGTTTGCACTAGAGTTTGTCCTAGGCGATACCATTGATGGTTCATGGAGGTCTTTTTGGGGCGCCGCCCCGTCTACCTTCAAAACCTGTGATTTCTGTTTTGGCGGAGTTGCAGTTTGCTCTGGGGTATTGGGAGGTAAAACCTCTCTATGAGTTTGATGTTAATTAGAGGCTGCAAGTGCTGCCAGCGATTGTGGACTGAATGTCCGGTGGTCCAACTTCCTGTATTTCAACATTGGTTGGCTGTCCTGGAGCGCTTCCAAGATTTCAATATCAGTGAGCTCTGCTGTGTAAAGTGGACGTTGGGGGTTTTTAGGGTTGAAAAAACTTGTGAGCACGTTTTGTGAAGTGGCGTTATGCCCTTGTGTAAAAACAGCCCTCTCTTTTTGTTTTCTTTTTTTTCCCGTTCGGGTCGTTTATTTTTCATTGTGTTGCGGGCTGCAGGCGAGTGTCTAGGGCATTTTCTTGGATTTGGCTGAGCCGGTATAGTGATGGTGCTCGGCTTGTCTAACATTAGTGAATTCAAAAGGGCGCCATAGTCACAGGAATGAGGCGCGCCTTCCAAGGAAGGCTGGTCGAGGGAGGCCCTCGATGCAAGTTCAGAAAGAGTCACGCCTCCAATGGTCAGGGTTTCCTTCTCCTGCCACCGCGTCGCAGTGTATGATAGCTTTGACTGAGACGCGGCTGTAGGGTACGGCTACTTCAGTCTCTGCCACCGCTGGATCATCCGCGTGTAGCAAACTTTGCTCCCCGCCGCCGAAGCCGGCTCCCGCGTTGAAGTTTGGCCGAGCATCGGGTTCTCGGATCAGCGTCTCTCCCTGCTGCAGACCCCGATCCTCACCCGGGGGCAACGCGGACCAGCCATCCCCTCCGGGACCAACAGGTGAGCGGCCCAGTGGGACAGTATTCGCAGGGTCTGCAGTACTCGCGGAGGGTGGAGCTTCAATTTGCAGGTCCTCCGTGGCCGATGGCGTGGGAACTTGCGGATGTTGGTTCTCCGATTGAGTCTTTGCTCGGTAGGCTTCTTTTGCCGGGGCCGGTAGAGGAGTCAAAAGATCAACAGGTATCTTCCGCATTCGTTTAACGTTTTGGTTGCTGGTTTATTTCTTTTTCCTGTTGGGCTACGAACTGTGGAAAAAGGGTATTCTTGATTAAGTTTCGTAACCACCAGGTCCTCTGGGATTGAATGGGGGCGCGAGCTACGCGTCCATCGCCTTGCTTCAACATCAGCTGTAGGGGAGTTAATGGAGGTGGCAGTCCTCGCAGCCATGACTGCAGGACTGCCACTCGCCGCCACTCCGCGTCCGCTCCGCGGACTGTAGGGGTTGTTGTAGTACAGCTGAAGTGCTCCGCCTCCAAAAGTGAAGATGGTGTCTTTTACTCCATAGGATATCATCTGTTTTTCATGTGTGTTACACAGCACCCTCAGTGCAGTAACACAGGGGTGTCATAATGACCCCCAAACATAGACTCGATACCCTGGGACTGACTACTGTCTCCCAGGGCATGTAAAGTCACCATTGACTTTACTAGTCCCAAATTGTGAACAAAACCAGTACAAACCATCATATTGTGGAAGTACTGGAAGGGGTTAATTTGATTGCCCCTGGGTCTGTTTTCGAGGGGGCACTGTCCAGTCCCCCCTTGTCGAGTTTCTGGCTGGTGGCAGTGGTCACCACACAAAATATTCCACCAGAATATTTCCTATGGGATTTTCCCATTGATTTTAAACGCACCACTTTTTGGTGTAATGTTAAAGATACAGCTGGTTTATTTATTTAATATTAAATCAACGGTTGGGTCTTTTTGCCAGACCTCTTTTCTAAAATGGCGTTCGTGTCCGTCGCTGTAACTCTAACCAAGGTCGAGTCCTTTGTTCCACTTTTTGGCAGGCTTCTCCACATAAGCCCTCCAAATGGTGCCACTCTGTCTGGGTTCCACAGGATGTGTGGGGAGGGGAATTGGCACCCTGGACTGCGTTGCCTTAGCAACCCAAGTCGCACTCTGTTCTGATTGGCCCAGTGGTGAGCCGCCCGGCTCACCACTTAGCATGTTTGAGTGACAGCAAGGCTGTTGAATGGGGTTTTTTCTGCATAAAAGCAGGGCCTTTGGGACTGGAACTTCAGAAGTCGCCACAGGACCTAAGAATCCGAAGAGGGAAGAAGCTGAGCCATCTGCAAGCAAGACACCACCGGTGAAGCCCTGCTGCCATGAACTCACCACTTTCCCAACGACAAGAGAAGATCTTCTGCTGGACGAGTCTTCTTCCTCTGAGCTGGTGGGACCAACCAGTTCACCCCTTTCACCTTCCAAAGACGTCTCTTGGTCGAATCGCCCGTGCCAAGCACCCCAGCGGCCGGATAGTCAAGCTTCACCACTTTGACCGCGAATAAAAGGAACGCACCTTTTACCGACGAACTCCGCGGCTGGTTTCATCCCTGTGCAGTGAATCGACTCCACGTTTCCTCCTCAACGAGATCCTCTGTTCCCCTGGTCAAAACAACAAACTGCAACCACTGCCAGGAACAACTGCCACCGCTGGAGCTTCCTCTCTCTTTAAGGTACTGTGTCCTGCCTGGCCTCTCTTTCTTCGGTTTGCCCAAGGTGACCCTTAAATCCTTGGCTTTCCAACTGGGCTGGCCCCAGACCTTCTAACTTTACCTTCTTGAATCACCCCAACCTCTTTTGAACATTCTGCAAAGACTTTTAGTGCATTTTAAACCATGTGATCCTGGGCACATTCCGCTTTGCCCCATGTAAAGTGGGCCTGGCCTATGAACTTTGGCTCTACAGTGTATACTGCCTTTATTCCCTTGCTGAGAACTCCTAAAAGTGTTGGGACCCGTTTTATTGCTATGCTCTGCCTTTTTCTCTCGCTTTAATTTAACTATTTGAGTGCCATCTAGGTTATGCGCTCACATCTGTTTTAACAAATTGTGGTGCTTTAACTCTGACTTGTCTAATAGTTATCAAGGGAGGTGTATATACTTTACCTGACTGTTTTAACTTGCTTTTGATTTAGAGTGCTAGTATATTGCCTAAAGTGTGCTTTAAATAAATAATGATATACTTTTTATACAAAGCTCTGGTCAGTGTTTGTTTGCTCTACTGTGTTTTTGGCCCTATTGTGTATACTCTATATACTGCCCTACTCTTCTTAAGAGAAGTCTGACTGCTCAGCCACAGCAATCATTTTGCAGTGTTCCCTAAGGGAACTGCACAGGATTCTACCTAACAGCGACATGTCGAGAATGCAAAAGGAACAAGGTCGCAAGGCATAAAATGTTGCACCATCTATACAAAGTATCCTGCAACTCCTACACATCAAGCAATAAGCGAGTTGGAACAGCGACCTACAGGATCAGTGTTATCATGTCTGTCTACAGAACCCGTTCGGAGAATGGATACTTCTACTAGTTCAATATAAATATCTCAACAATACGGAAAACTTTAAAATCCACCTTCCCTTTTACTTGGGCTGAGAAGGGAATAAGTTATCTGGAGGTTAAATTTGCAGCTAATCTGGCCCGGCTATATGATGGTAATTATCCGTCACTCTGGTCATAAATAGAGGAATCTATAGACCAGTGGAGGAAACTGCACCTCAGATTGTTTAGGAGGAACTCAGTGTTCATCATTTACATATTTCAGGGAATACTATACCCAGGCATCCAGATAAGTGTCGTACCAGGTCTTTTTACGCAAGAAATCTTGTAAATACGATTATTTTCCTGCTTACATTTATGCACAGGTTTAGAGCAGAGGGCAGTGCAAAGGTCAGGTTCCTTGACAGAAACCAGAATGCTTCTTTTGATTTTTTTTACTGTACGACAGGCATGGTATCAAGAGAGAGACAGACTCAAACGTAACAGTTTGAAAACCTTTATTTATCAAACCTTGTGGGGTTGGTGCAATACCTATCTGGCCCTAACTCTAAGGGGGTTATTCCCTCAACTGATGCTTCTAAGAACCGTGAATATCTGTAAATCAAAAACCAAAGTTGCTCTGTGTCCAAACCTATGTTTGGCCTCACTCTTAAACCAAATGTGATAGGGGATCTTCTTAAAGGAAAAATGGTTACTCAAATAAGAAATGTAAACAGCTGGTTTCAGGTAGTCTTACCAACGGGTATAGTTCTGCCAGTTGAAAATAGTTCAACTCAAAAGGGTTGCCCATGGAACTTTCCACATAGATTTGTAAAAATACAGCCTTTGGGCAGCTACTGGCACCCTGTGTTGTTAGTGTATAATTAGAAAAGATAAGCAATAGATTCTTGTTGATGTTGTCTTACTGGCAGCTCAGAATCAAAAAATACAGTCCCCCTTATGCTGTCCAGGGGTTAGATAATCAAAATAATACAACAATACTGTATTGTTTGGTATGGCGCCTTTTTATTGAACATTCATATTATTATTCATTGCAATAAAATGTCTTGCAGTGGATTTCCACTTTGGTCTAAATTGATTATATCCTAAATACTCTCTTTAGGATTTAATTATATCCTTAGAAATGTCAATTGTAATGGTGTACTTTATGTCCACTTCTGATGTCCACTTTTACCCTTTTGTTTGGGTTAGTTGTATCCTAAATTTCCTCTTTAGAATTTATAAGTGGCCTAAATGTCCTTGATTTGGTTGTGTCCTTGTTGTCCTCTATTGTCTTCGACACGTGTTTCCCCGTCTTTTTATCTGACGGTTCTTCAGAAGGATCTTTGTATAGTTGTTTCTTTCCTCAATTGGTCTGTTTGAATTTCGTTATCTTTATATTGACCATATGTCCTTATCAAAAATAATATGTTTTAATATGGTTCTTCTTTAGATTGGAAATCACTATAACTAAATGCGCTGTTTCTTGTTGTGAAATTGCCTGGAATTGCCTTATTTTACTTTCTTTAGAAAACATCCGTTTTACAGGTTTCCATTCATTGTGTTTTTTCGCTGCTTTCAAATGCTTGTGATGTATTTCGTTATTAAATTGATTTCCGTGATCTCCGTGCTTCTCGTGTGCCTGGTCCGCCTTCTTGTTCTGTCTTCCTCGTTCTTCTACATAGGGCCCTTGCGAAATGTGTGAGAATTGTGTTTATTTCCAGCAAATTTCAGGGACATTTCCCTCTGCTCACCCACCAAAACACGCCGCCAACACCACATCCTACCTTCCTGCGTTCCCACAGGTGTCCAGATGAAAAAAGGTACCTCACATGTGTGGGTGCACCTACCTGGATGGAAAAGGAAAAAGGCTAAAACACTTGTAACCCACATCGGGCACTAATGGGAATTGGGGATCTACTACTTTGTTCACCGCACGTAAATCAATTATAAAACAGTAAGGGATTTCATTCCCACCTTTCTTGTAAACTGGAAGAATCACGCTGTTGCAAATACTACCAAAAATCTTTTCAATTACATTTCTAGCAATTAAATCTGACACAATGTATTTTAACGCTCTTTCACCTTCACTCGAAATGTTGTATTGCGGAATATGCGGTAATGTAATTCCTTCCTTCAAAATAATTTTTACTGGTTCTACTTTCAAACATCCTACATCATTATCGTTCACTGCCCATATACAAGTCAGTACTTCACTCAATTCAGTCAGTAATGGCAAAGATACAAATTGCGATACAGGAGTTTGTTGTGGCGAAATCGTCAAGTACACTCCATCAGGAGAACAATACATTACTGCATTCAATTTCTTCAATAGATTTAATCCCAACTAATTTTTGCCGCAATTTGTCATCAAAAGAAATAGAAAAGATTCAGTAAATGGACCCAGTGTGATTGGCACTGGTTGTGAAACTGGACGAATTACTGGCATACCTGAGAACCCTACTGAGACATTTCTATGCCCTGACAGTGGTATATTTGGAACCCGCTGATGGTCGATCGAACATTTCTGTGCACCTGTGTCCACTACAAAAATGTACGCCCCATTTCCAACCTTCATTTCTACGTAGGGCCCTTTCTGATCAACGGGAATAGGCACTCGTGTGTTTCGGGCTGTCCTAGGGGAACAGTACATCATCAGACGTAAAGTCTCCAGAGTAATATGCATTGGAGGGATTATCGTACACATTTCCACCATTCATGGTGTTCTGTTGATTCTGATTAACCTGATTATCCTGAAATTGTGGCTGCATCTGATTTCTATTCTGGCCCGCTATTCCTGGACGACCTCTAAACTGTCTTCTCGAAATAGTCCCATTTCTATTCTGTAATTGCGGGCACTGGGCTCACCAATGGCCTTCTTGTCTGCAATAGGCACATTGATTTATACCTATTGGACCCCCTTGCACGTTGGTTGATAATGCAAATTGGACTCTAGATGGTGCGTTCCCGCCACCTCCATTATTTTTGGCTACCTGCTGCAGTAACACTCTGGTTTTCAAATCTCCTTTCTTCCTTATTTCCTTATCTGAATTTTCTTGGTTCTCATAATATTGGGCCATATGTAATACTTCAGTTTGTGATTTTGCTTGCTATGCACTTTCAGATGTCATTATTAATGTCTGAATTTCCGGTAACAATCCTCGCACAAACTTAACAAATAATCTCTTCCCATATTCGTACTTCGATCTTGATCACTAAAATCGGCAAATAATTCTTCAAACTGGTTAAAAAAAATCTGTCGCTCCTTCCGATTTGCCATGTAGACAACCAGTCAATTTATCACAAACTTTTCTTTTTAGGCACTAAAGTTTTCAATTTCTCTACTATTCGTGAGGGCAAAGTTAAAATTACTTGCAAAGGTTTCTCCCCAGCCTTTCTCTCACTATCAACTCTGATCAAAGTTTCCCCATGTATCGCCCAACATCGGCGCATCATTTATACTTCTAATCTGCAGGAAGAATCACAGGGAAACATAAATCAATGTCACTCAGTGTAAAAACAGATGAATTTAAAATGGATTCAATTTCCTTATAGAAACCTGCAGGATTTTTCCTAATGTCAGGGACCATCTGCTTTATAGTGTTCACTTCTTGCCTAGAAAAGGGAACATGTACAAACTGTGCGATATAATGGGCTTCTATCGTTCGCACTGGAATCACTCCATCAGCAGCAACCTCTACTTTTGGGACAAACATGTGAGGCACCTCCCTCATAGGTAATTGCAAAGTAGGGGATTCTACACCTGTTCGTCTATTAAGCAACAAAGCCAAATCAAGAGAAAAAGCAGTCGTTTCAGTGTCAGGCGAAAATGTGTCTTTTATAAATAGTCATCAAATCAGCAGGACAACAAACCACCTTCATGCATTCATCGTGTAAATACTCAACCATAACCTGTAACACCTTTCTCTGCATTTCTGGTGTATATTGACTAAATGTATCATGCACTTCTATCGGGAAAATGGTGGCATCCGTAATCCATCGAAGCGCATCTCGCGAATAAATTTGCATCTCTTCACTAACAGGTTTCAACGGCGGAAGAAATGGTTTCTGGACATATGACATATGCAGTTCATGTTTACTCATTATCTCTTTATGCAACCGATCAAGTTCTCGCTTAAACACAAATATTCGCCCTACATGTTCTCGTATTTTCGCCACATTATCTCGAAAATTGGAAAGGACAATCAAATCACGCAACTCTTGCGGTACCTCTGTACTAGTCAAATCACTCCATATTTTGATAAGATAATCTCCCATACATTCTAAAAATACCTGCTGTTCACCAAGGCCTCTATGATCAGATATGGAACTTTGCACAGCCACTTTATTGCCATCAATATACGTCTCAGCCCACTGTTTTAATTCGTCTTTCCGTTCCTTGCTAATCGTACTACGAGTCAGTCTAATATTTCCTCTTTCAGGCCTCAATGATGCAGAACTGCCAGCAAAAGCGTACAACTCAAGCTATGGTGGAGGGAATGATGTCATGGGCACAGATGGGACGTGGGAATAGCAACAGAAGGAGATACATAGGGAGGCGGTGCAACTGGGTCAGTACTTGGATGATCATTTCTTCGCTCATTTACTATCTTATTTATCAGTTTGTCTGATGTATGCAAATCTTGTGAATGATTTATTTTCTGTATGTCCAATTGGAAGGCCCTATCCATGTTCCTAATGGCTTCTGTCTGCTTCTGCTGATCATGCTCTAGCGCTTTCTCTACGGTTGATTTATGTCTACGTGCGTGTTTCTCCTTCCTTCAGTCCCTTACAACGTTGAACGCTGCAGGTCTGGCCTTTTTCCATAGCAAAACTGATTCTAAATGTTCTATACGCGCTAGTTCGAAGCTCCCATTATTCGGCCACTGAAGGTCTGATACAAGTCTGGTTTGCCTATGCCAAACCGCATTAACCGCTATTGTCCCTATTCCGTATTTAATGTACATATCATGTGCCGGCGACCCCTCGGGTGGCGCAGCCTGGCCAGTTTCTAAAGACGGTCTACTGCAGTGAAAAAAACTCACTAGACAGAAAGACAATTTCCCAGGCATGGTTAACTCTTACCTCTTTTTACCCTGGGTGTTTGTACTTGCAAGTGCAACACTCAACCAATATCAGGACGTTTAAGAATAGGGGCATGACTCGCATGCTCAATCAATTCGTCTCTCAGGACGCAATTCACCCGTATACAGGCGCAACCAAGAATTGTCATGACCACGTGTCTGGCACAATTTTCCTCTCTTCCAGGACCCTCGCCTCGATACTCTCTAGCCGCTGCTCGCCGATCAGGGATCGGCTGTGTACAGATCTGCAGAGGAGTCTCTAATCACTTCTGCAAGGGCACCCCAAACACCTTCCGATCCCGGTCTGACAGCCTCGTCCTCGACTCGTCCTTGCCTTCAACGTATGCGATAGAGCATCACATGGAGGGTCCCTGTTCAGGTGCCATCTTTGTTAGACGATATATGGAATCAAGGCACAATAACCATATACTTAATGACATGCCAGTCGTGAGGTTTGAATTCCAAACAGGTCTGGTTTATTCATAAAGTATCTCAGTCGGCCGACCAGGTCTCAACACCTCATGACGTGTGTTCCCAGACACTGAGATAAGAGAGCGAGCAGCGCTAAAGCAGTCATATGTAAACATTATACATCATCCTTTACAATACCATTCGGCCCGCCCTTTCACATGACGAACAAGTTAGGGTTCGGTAATTGACAGCTATGCATGTAACTTCAGCCAGTTTAAACATTAGTATTCTAGCAAAGGCTGCGGAGACAGTTTTCTGTTATGGGGAACACGGGGCACTGGCACAGGGGAAGATATCATGTTCTAGCAGGGAGACATTCCAACCAACGTTATCTGTTTGCTGCGGCTCATGAGCTAACGGTCAGACAGTTCTGAGGCAGAGAAAATACCATTTTTCATGAAGGAGCACAGTTAGTTGCATATAATTCACATTTAACTGTCTTTTACAACAGAGCTTGCAAGACAAACCGGCACCTGGGCTACTGATTAGGCGCGGCTCTTGCACAGCTTCAAGGCCTCAGTGAGAGGAAAACAATGTATTTCTGCACGGCTCTACATTCCTGTGTATGTTATCATTCAGAGTTCAAGCTGTGGCCTCGCACCGTGTGTGGATATGAAGCATAGAATATATTCACAAAACTTTACATAAAAGAAAATGGCCGGCATCTACAAAATGGACTCCCAATGGTCACATTCAGGTTTCACGGTTTGCATTGTTTGTCACATGATGCGATTCGCTTCTGGCCAACATACTATTCATATCATTCGGGCTATGCATTTGCATTTACGGTATAACAGACAACCTACAGATTTGTGCCAAGGGTGTCGAAGCCAGCAAGGAAAACAGGGAACCCCGGCATTTATCAAAAGAGGACACCCGTGGGAATCCACAGAGGTCTGACTTGCGCCAATTGGCCCCATATTTATTACCCAGAACCCCTGGCAAAGTACAAATTGGGGGGGGGGACCATTTTCACACATTTCACTCTGGTCACCCAACCGTGGTTTTCATAACGTTTCAACCTATTTGCTCCTGCCCTTTGTCACACAACCCTTTCATTTCCCAAATGTGCCCTACATTTAGCAGCTGTGTTAGTCCCTATATACTTTTGTAACCTGCACAAAACACCTACCCTTCAAAAGGTCTGCCTGTGCTCTTTCAAGAAATGTATGCTTGCCCTTCCTCACTGCATTTGTTTTCCGTATTTACACATGCTAGGTACATCTGTTCAGGCCATAAGCATAAAACTCCTGTGTACCATGGCTCCGTTTTTGGCTTGTGGCATTGCTTGTTTTTTGGCTCGTGGCATTGCTTGTTTTGTAAAACATTACAAAAAATGTGTGATTTCCTAACTGCAAGAGTCGGGGGGAATGTAGCGGAGCATTGTTTTTCTCAAAATTCATACAAGCCATTGCCGTACCAGGCCAACCATGTACACCACATACCTTTTTTTCGGTCATTTTCCCCAAACTATGGAATTTTTCCCTACATAGTTGTTGCCGGACAAGTGCAAATCACCCCTTCCTAAACTTGGAATTGTGTCTACTTTTCAGAAATGTATGCCTTTCTGTCCTCCCATTCAGCTTTCCTACCCTTTTCTTCCATTCCATCCAAACATGTCCTATTGGAATAAAAAGCCAAAATAGCCTACCTCTGACAACACGGTTGACAACCACATCAAAAAAATGTGTTTACAAGGAAAAAAACACAGACTTCTTTGTACATCATTTTATTGGCATTTTTTGACAAAAAACAAAATGTTCTCCCTATTTGGTTATTTTTTTTCACCCCCCCCACAACCCACAGCAAACTAGGATTCCTGGGTGGTGTTACGACCGCCAATATGTGGGAAAAAAGGGGCCACATTTGGCAGAGATATCTCCTGTAACAAAAACGTTACAAGCCATTGAATGGCGACATACCGAAATCACCAAAAAAGGCCTGGGCACTGGGGGAGAAAACCCATGGCAGTTTAGGGGTAATATACAACATATTCAAACAATCGCAGATACTTTATAGAGTTAGAGCTAATAGTTTATGTGTGCATACGATAGCTCAAGACAGTCTATAAGTATGACATTTACAGTATTAATATACAAAATATTCAAGTGTTAGCAGATCCATTTATACAGTTCGGGCTGATAACAGAAGCTATAAAGCCTGCTAATGAGGGGCATTCAAAGTGATAGGTTAGTGGTCCTTTTCTCTGAGCCATTTAATGGTATTAAAGGCATGGTCTAGTAAAAAATGTTATTTAAAAAATAGATAGGCAACATAAAAAAAGAAAAATACTAGCATTCTCTTTTTTTAAACTTCCTATGTAAAATTGTGAGCGATTCAAGCTCAAAATTCGCAAAAGCAAGCACATGGGCGCATCCATGAGAATGCTATTATTTTTTTTTATGTTGCCTATCTATTTTTTAAATAAAATATTTCACTAGACCATGCCTTTAAATCTGAATTTTAGAAAAGTTTGATCCGTTCTCAAGGATGGGAGGAGTGAGTTCCATAACTGTGCTGCTTTGACCAGGAAGCTTTGGTCAGTTTAGACCTATGTACTACTAAACAATATGAGTTAGCAGTACTGTTGGGTCGGTTAGTAATTCTTCTGTCAATTCTCTCCATGAGATAGCGTGGAGCAGCATTGTTAAGGCATTTGTGAGTCAACGATGCCGCTTTGAGCAGGATTGTGTCACAGATAGACAGCCATTTGATATGCTTTCTTGCCTCAGAGATGTGTTCTCTTCTTGCTATGCCTTGTGACGTTCTCAGGGCATTGTTCTGTAGTGTTTGGATCTTGTTGATGGTATGTTTACTCGCGCACAAGTACAGGGAGTTACAATAGTCCAACTTGGAAAGAATAAGGGCTCTAGCAAGTATGGGTATGACGTCCTTTCATCACCTGCTTTTACATCGCCAGGCTTTTTATTTTATTTTTTTAACTTTATTTTAAATCAAGGCAGGATGGTAAATACACATTACAAGCAATGCTTTTCCAGGCATGTTGATCCCCAGTCCTCATTCCCCCCACCCGGCTTCCTCCCTCACACCTCCCTCTGGCCTCTCCACCCCTCAGTTTTGGAGGAAGAATTTTTCCTCCTGGGTTACCCAGTTCGTGCCTTAGTGTCTATGTGTCTTCCTCAAGGTTCTCTAGGTTTTTCAGGATCCATCGGGCCCTGATCGGTTTATAGGTCCGGGCGGGGAAGCGCTGGTCGTATTCAAGCACTGGGCCCCAAATATTCTGGAAGCAATGGAGTTCCCGCCTGTGCTGCTGTCACCTTCTCCACAATCAGGAGGTCCCAGAGTTTAGACCACCATTGGGCTATGTGAGGGCCTTCTGGGGATTTCCAGGCCCGGGCCAACACCGTTTTCCCCGCCAGTAGGCAGTGTGTCAATAATTTGGATCTGGTCCCGTAGCGCGGGTAGATCGCAGGGATTGGGGCCCCCAGCAAAACTGGTTCTGGTTCCAGAGGAATCGCCGTTCCCGTGATTTGCGTGATGGTCTCCAGGCATGTCCTCCAGAACTGTTGAATCTTTGGGCAAGCCCACCAAATATGGAAAAAGGAGCCTGGGTGGCCACATCCTCTCCAGCAGGCATGATCGACTTGTGGGTTCATGTGGTGAAGTCGAAGGGGCGGGTAATACCACTGCAGCAGCACCTTGTACGCACATTCCCTGTTGGTAATGCAGGTGGAAGAGGTGTGTGTTCTGGTACATATGTCCACCCAGGTTTGGTCCTCTATTGGATGACCTAGGTCCGCCTCCTACTGGGCCATACAGCGGGTCTTTGTGGACAGGAAGTCGCTTAAGAAGCGCCTATATAGGGTGAATACCCTGTCCCGGGTCGGAAGGTCCCCCAGTGTAAGTTCCAAGGCGGTGGGCGGGCGCGTTGCTGCCTGCAGAGTTTGCAGGTGTGAGCACCAGTGGCGTAGCTGGATATAAGTGAATCTGTCCCTTTCCTGGAGTTGGAACTTTTCCTTACATTGGACGAAAGTGAGGGGTATCCCTCCCATATATAGCTGGTCTATAGTCTCCAGCCCGCCCTTTATCCAGTTCCGAAAATTACAGGGGTTCGCTCCGGGTGAGAAGGATGGGTTATGGAAGACCGGGGAGCGTGGGCTCAGTCCTCTTGGCACTCCCTTTTGCTTTAGCGCCCAGTCCCAGGAGCTAAGGGTATGTTTAGTTGATAGGAGGTCTCCCCAGTGTGTTCTGAGGGGGGGCAGGATGTGTGGCAGAAATCGCAAGGGTAGGGGCACTTGTGATTGTTCCAGCTCTACCCATCTAGGGCGGTTTGTTATATTTTGCCATGCCTGAACCTGTGCTAGTTGTGCTGCCACACTATAGGCCCGCAAGTCTGGAACCCCCAGTCCTCCTAGCTTGGAGCCCCCCCAGCATCGTTCTGAGAGGGATTCTCGCTCTCTTACCTTTCCAGATGAATTTCAGCATTTTCCTTTGGATGTCCCTGAGGGTTGGTGTGGGAATCGCTACTGGGAGGGAGGCGCAGGCATATAGGAACCTCGGAAGTAGGTTCATCTTACATGCTGTGATGCGCCCCAGCAGTGAGATCTCTTGGGTCTCCCATCGTTTCAAGTTGCCTTCCAGTTCTTTCAGTAGCCGGGGGAAGTTGGCTTTGTATGTGTCTCTTGGGTTAGCCGGGATGTGGACCCCTAGGTAGAGGATGGCCTTCTTCACCCATGTCATCGGGCACATCGCAGTCAGTGGCTTCCGTTCTGCTGGGGTGAGGCCGATGCCCAAAGCCGAGGATTTGTCGAAGTTTATAGTGAAGCCTGAGACCTCACCATAGGTGGTAAGTTCTCGTATCGCATGTTTCAATGATGAGTGGGCCTCTGAGATCGTGAGTAGAACATCGTCCGCATATAGGGCGATTTTGTGTTGCATGGGGCCGCTCTGTAGCCCTTTGATTTGGTTGTTTCCCCTAATCCTTTGGGCCAAAGGCTCCATGGTGAGTGCGAAGAGTAAGGGCGACAGCGGGCAGCCCTGCCGAGTTCCGCATGACAGGGGGATCGGAGCCGAGCTGTGTCCGTTGATTCTCAGGCTAGTAATTGGGCTATTATAGTTGGCTAGAACCATCGTTTGGAAAGTTGACCCGAAGCCGAAGGCCTCTAGGGTGTGTTTCATAAAGGTCCAATCTACCCGAACAAATGCCTTGGCTGCGTCCAGAGCCACTAAGACTAGTTTCTGGGAGTTCCGGGAGGCAAGGTCCACCAGGTTCAAGGTTCTCCGTATGTTGTCACCTGCTGACCGGTGAAGGATGAAGCCTGCTTGATCGGGGTGGATGATCTTCGGGAGGACGCGATTCAAGCGGTTTGCCAGAATTTTTGAATATATGTTTGCATCGATGTTTAAGAGTGCAATCGGTCTATAGGAGGTTAGACTCCTTGGGTCCTTTCCTGGTTTGGGCAGGAGGATGGTGGTTGATTCCTGCATCAATGGGGTGACTGATCCTGTTTCTCTGAAGGAGTTGAACAGGGTCACCAAGTGGGGGGTCAGTTGTGGCCTGAATAGTTTAGAGAACCTGGTTGAAAAGCCGTCTGGTCCTGGGGCTCGTGTTTTAAGCAATTTAATGGCCTCCTCAACCTCCTCCCCTGTAATGATCGCCAGGCTTTTAAACGTGCACATTACATTGAATGTGCTCATCACATTTTTTAGGGGGGGTGGGGGGAGGTGGGAAAGGGCAATTAAGGGTTATGGCGGGTGGGCAATTGTATAAAATAAGTGTGGGTGGGGGGTTCGGGAGTGGGACACCCCCCCCAAAAAAAACAAAAAAACGATGAGCACAATCGATGGAATGTGCATGTTTAAAAGCCTGGCGATGTACAAGCAGACGATGAAATCACATGGAACCCAAGTATGGTACAGCTGTCTTTAGATATACATGGTTTACCTGCTCTGATCAGCTTAGAGGTGTATGCTGAGGCCGAAGCCAGGGCATTGGCCTGTTTGGTAAAGGTGAGGGAAGAGTCGAGGTAAAAACCAAGGGATTTTACCGCTTTAGCTACTTTGATAAGGTTGCCATCGATGTTAAACGAGGCATATTTTGGGCCAAGTTTGTGGAGGTTGAAAGCAGTCCCGAGAATGAGAATCCCCATTTTGTCATCATCATTCAAGCATATACCGTGGGCGGCCATCCATGCTTGGATGATGAGGTATATTTTGTTTACTAAGCCCAAGCGGCATAAGGATCAGGGTATCATCCGCATAGTTAGTGTAGGTGATACCCAGACGGTCCAGATCATCAAATATGGGCTTTGTAAATATATAGTGCATTGTGGGTGAAACGCCAGAACCCTGCGGCACACCACATGTAATAGGAATAGGATCAGCCGCCGCAGTTGGTGAGAAGACTCATAGTCCCGTTACTCAAAAATGATTGAATCCAAACTATGGCATCCTGAGTGAAATGGACCGCTGAGTCAAGGTGATTGCATAGTACTTTATGGTCCACCAGATCGAAGGTGGCAGAAAGGTCAAGGAGGAGCAGCAAGGCTTTTTTCCCCTTGTCCTTGGGGTCGATCTAGGTTTTAAGATCCATCAGCGCTGTTTCCGTGCCGTGTTGAGGCCTGAAACCAGATTGTCGGATACCCAGGAGCTGACTCCAAGTACTCCCGAATTTGCAGGTAGACCACCCGGTCAAATATTTTAAGTAAGAGAGGCACTGTTGTTATGGGCCTGTAGTTGATAGATATGGATGGGTCTAAAGATTGTTTTTTGAGAAGTGGAAGGACCCAGGATTCTTTTAAGTTGCTGGGGATAGTACCTGATAAAAACGAGGCATTCATTAGTTTGGTTATGAATGGTGGGAGGACTCTTGCCGCATCCTTAATAATTTGGGATGGGCAAGTGTCTCCCTGACAGTTTGAGGGTTTTAGTGAGAGGATAATTTTTTCAACCTCAAGGATTGAGACTCTTGAGAAGCTAAAGCGTTGAGGCGGTTTAGTGGTCTTCGTGCAGGTGAGCGCTGGAATGTCTGAGTTAGGGAAGTTTGCTTTCTTACCAGCAATTTTGCTCTGAAAAAGGGTAATTTTATTAGTTACGGCATTCTGCATGTAGGAACACCAGAGTTTGTCCTTCGAGCAGTGTGTGTTTGGGGGGGGGGGGGCGCTTCCATCTCTTAAAATTACAAAAAGTTCCTTAGTACTAGAGTTTGCTTGGAGAATCCTCTTGTTATACGATTCCTGCTTAGTGTGTATTTTTGTTTTAATAAAGGGCTGAGATATTAACTAGGTTAGTTTTTTTTTCATCGTTAGGTAGATGTCTCCAGGTGACTTCGCATTTTATTTTTTCAGTTCTCAGGATTTTGAGGTGCGGAGAGAAACAGGAGTTCAAATGGCTTTTGGGTTTACTTCTCCTCATTTCTAATGGGGCAATTATGTCTAGGGCTTTAGTGATAGTATTATTGTATTCATCTACTAGTGTCCCAGGATCATCAGTGTCAGGCAGTGAATTCAGGACAGGTAATATGAGGGGTATAAGTTTGTCCGCCGTAATGTTCATTTTTTTCCTAGTAAGGGTCAGGGGAAATACTGGGTTGTTTTGGGGGGTGTCGTTTTTGACTGCAATGGTGATAAGAGGTAATGGTCAGTCCACAGTTGGGGAGTTATGGAGGTGATAGATGTATTATAGTTAAGTTCTGCCACCAAATCTAGCGTCCTGCCCTTATTATGTGTGGGTAGTCACCTTTTGGATGAAGCCAAGTTCGGTGAGCGCATTGGTAATTGCTGTAGCTTGCTGGTCACTGGGATCATTGAGGCTCAGATTGAAATCCCCCAGTAGGAGTATTTGAGAAGTTGTTTTCATGTTGTCAGATAATATTATTGAGATATCCTCTTCAAATGCACTGATGGGGCCCAGAGCTCTGTAGATAATATGGATGGTCAACGTTGGGAGTCAGAGATGAGAAGTTTAGCAGTAAGTAATTCACATGATTTGATATCTATTGCAGGGGCTAGTCTTCTAGCTAGGTTGTATTTAGCTATAAGTGCTATTCCCCCTCCTCTAGAGTCCGTCCTGTCAGCTCTGAGTAGAGTATAATTATATGGGACTTCGAACATGAACATTTGTATCCCTAAGTGGTTTCGATGAGTAATCCTCATTGCTCCTGATCGCCTCTTCCTCGTCAATGTACTTATTGGACATGGGGAGATGGGGTGTGATTGAAAATATCCCATGAAGGCCGAGGGAGAGTGGGTTGGTGTATAATTGGGAAAGGGATAATACCATGTCTCGCCCTTGGTATTCTCCTCCCTATACCCTGTGACCCTCCACACTCAGGTGATCCTCCCTGGCTTTATAACCCCCAGGGTCGGGATCAAAAAGCGATCGCCTTTCCCTGGCCACCTGAATGGAAGATCATGGGGAGTAGGTGGGAGAATACCGGCAGGTTTCTCACACTAGATAGATGTATTTGCAAGCCATGGAGAAAAGCCTCTGAAACAGAATGTTATTCTCTGAAGCCTTCCCTAAAACGGAATTCGCACACTATGATAAAAGGAATGGTTTCTTTCCATTCAGCTTCTGCTGCGCTGAGTGTAGATGCTCATGGAGCAAACAGAAGCACTGTACATATTTATTTTCCTAGCATTTTAGGATAGTATAATTAATGAGATGGAAAACTGAGTTACACTAGAGAATTCATCTTTTGTAACAAATTATGCTTTTTTTCCCAGTGAAAGCGAACCAGTATTGTACAAGTTCCTGTGCTGTGGGAACCCTGAGGGTATTCCCGCTCCTACTCCCCTTGAATTCTCTACGCAGGTGGACAGGCGAAAGTCATCACTTTTGGAGCATGACCCTGAAGGCGGAGAAGCGAGGGAGGATCACCTGGGTGGAAGGTCCCTGAGGATTGGGAGTGGCGTGCCCTTAGGTGAGACATGGTGAGACGAGGAAGAGGAGGCAGAGTAATAAAGACTATACCTTTTTACCACTTCAGCACTGGGATGAGGAAGATGCCTATTAAGAGATGCGAGGGTCAGGCATGCCCCTTTAATTATGGTCAGACAGGGCTGATTGAGCATCCAGGTGTATAAAAGGCGACCAGCCCAGCAGGAAAGAGCAACAGGGAGACCTGTGTGTGGTGGAGCAGTAGGAGACCCTTGTGAGGAGGCAGCCATGATGGACCAGAGACAGAGCCAGGACACCAGCAATCATCCTGGAGGACTTGGCGGACCCGAAACGAGTGGGCTGTGTGTTTTCCACAGGTCTCGGAGCCTACATCTCCAAGTGCGAGCAGCAGGAGCGGCTGAGGAGTAGCTTGGTGCATAGAGGATGCCTCCCGCGTCCATGAAGAAGCTGTGGAGCTGGTGTGCAGAGTGAAACAAGGCAGGGGAGAGGGCTCGCGCCAGTGGATTTCCCGACTTCAGAAGTCAAGAGGAAGTTGTGGGAACAGCTGAGAAGACTTAGAAAAGGCTGGTGAGTGCCGGGAGGACATTTAAGTACCAGAGCGCTCATGTGGGACCGCAAATGAGTAACGGTCCATGCATACAAGCCAATACACGCATATTGAATTGATAACTAAATGGAAACTTAACATTGAAGCAAATAAGTGCACATTGAAAACTGAACTTAAAGTAAATGTTAAATATATGTTGCACCATGATTTAACTTAAACCCTGAAGTTAAGTACATCAAAGGGTAAAGGGAGCCACAAAGTGAACTTTGCTGAGTGACTGCAGTGCGGCAAGGCCCCAGATTGGCAAGAAGTGTGCGAATTGTGGTGCCAGAGCCACAGTGCTAACAAGGAGAACCCAACATAGTTTAAGACTACACAAAGCCAAGAGGGCGACAAACAGAACTAAGTGAATGTGACTTGGTGCACAGGAGCAAGTGCCAAGGAACCTGTATAGGCTGAGGAGCTTGGAGATCCTGTGATGGGTGGACTGTGCAGTCTGACAACTGCGCCTAGACCAGTGAGCCCTGAATGGTAAAACATAAGGACACTGTAGACCAGCCAAATGAAACCACTGCAAATGTACTGGAGAGGTAAGGATTGGTTCTGAACTTCATCACCTTGAAATGGAAAAAGGTAAACTTTGAGACACTTTCATGGAACGTTCTTCTGCTTGGGGAAGGTGAGCTGAAAGAAAGCTGTGAGCTGGAAGAAACTCAACTTTATGTTGAACACGATTTCCTGTCACTTTGACATCGCAACACACTTAGTTTTAGTTGCGAGGGCAAGGATAGGTTTTGGATACAGACAGACTTATGTTGAACTCAAACTTTCCTTAGTTTTCGTTCAGGTAGGGAAATCCCACTCTAGCATAGGGCAAGGTAGGCCTTCAACCATCCTGACATTTAAGTTATTCAATTACTTGTGTTTGAATTTTAAGTCTTTTGTCTGTGTCTTACTTTGTGATGCCGTCACAGTGCATAATCATCAAGATGCGTGTAGGAGAAGGTGTTTCAGAAATGTAATAAATTGTTTGAAACCAGTCGTCTTTGCTTAACAGCTGTTTTGTTTCTAATGGGTCCTACTCATTTTCATGTTTTGTCACGTTATGGTTGCCCGTTGCATACTTTTTACACTTTTGCTGAGGCAGATCATTTATACACTTCCAAGTTACACTCTAACTACAAAAACAGTATGTCAAATGGTGAGTATATACAGTCTATTTTACATCCATTCAACCTTGCAGTCAGTGGGGTACATTACTATAAATGGTCAGTGGTAGCAGAGTCCTTGCACAAGGGTGAGTGATTGTCATTACCCCAATTACTGTTACAGCCTCTCAAATCTTCAAGACCACTATTAAAACATCCAAAACCTGACTCTTCAGGAAGTGCAAGCGCTGTTCAAAAACAAACAAATGAAAGTTATATTTGTAATTGGGGGAAAAAAAACTCAGCAAAACCTATCCCTGTGAAATCCAGATAGGTATTTGATGTTTTATGCAGGGATCAAAATTGAGATTTGTTGGCCAAGATCAAAAAGCAGTTCCTGGGTATCGGGCATAACCAGTTAAGCAGGAGCTACCTCTGGAGATCCAAAAGCTAGTACATAGTGTGCAGTAAATCTAATTTTGCGCCAGATACAAACTAACATTTTGTACATTTGATATGCTCTAAATGTCCCTTGGGTGTATTCTTAATTCTGATTTATATACATTCCCAAACATACACAGTTAATATTGCATAGCACCACTTGCCAAATGAGTCAAAATTAGCTCTTGGTGGCTGTTTGTTTCAAGCTAACCAAACTCCCCTTGGCTATAACCATGAGCTAAATAGGTTTTAGCTACTGGCAGTTTCAAACAATGCTATGTAGCGCTTCATGCATGGTTCGTCCAACATCTAGGCATTCTCATTATTATACCTCAGTCGATACTCAGTTTACCGACCTCAAAAGGATGTTAGCCAATAAGATAACTCAGCTGGTTGAGCGCTCGCTGCTGCGATCTGTACATGATCTGTAGGTCGCAGGTTTGAATCCCAGCAAGGCCAACTCAGCCTTTCATCCTTTCGACGTCGATAAAGGAGTACCAACTTCGGTTTGGCGATAATTATGATAAATATGTTCTATGTACAGCACTATAAAAATAACAATTTGACCATGATATTAGGTATACAATTTAGCGTGGAGTGGCTGCCTCTCTGCACCGTTGTATCATAACATTTGCATACCATTAGGTAGTCACAGTTCCAGGAAATTAGGACTTTCATTAAACATCAAAAGACAATTCTGCCATCGAACCTCAAAACACACAATACAATTCACGTTTGCTTTAGTATGTAGTTGGCTAGGTTTTTGTGTTTTCAACATTTAAATACATACAGGAGAGATCAAAGGGCCAGACCTTCGAGAAATAATTCACAATGCAGAAAGCTGCCGCGTGGTAATGATTTCGATACAGTTTTTGCACACGTTGGCGGCAAGTCCCACAAATTTTATTCTTGCAAAGGAGAAAACTCTACTCTCTTAAAATCACATTTACTCTCAAAGTTTAAAAATAGGGAGTAAAATAATCCTACCTCAAAATCTTATCTGGATCACTGACTATACCTATTCCAGTCTATACAATCCCACAACCGGAATAGAGAATTAAGTTCTGGGTAAACAGGATACTTAAATTCATATCGAATGGAAGAGCACCAAGAGTGAATAGGAATACTGTACGCAGCCAGGAATATGATAGGAGGCTGGCCTTCCTGAAGCTCCTATGGGCAGTCCAGATAGGGCCAGTGGTAGAGTGGGTGTAAACACACAAAAGAAATATGTATTCTTATAACAATCGATAGCAGGCAAACATCTTTGGCCACAACTCTGGCTCCCCAAACCATCAAGGGTGCCAAGCTTGTATTGTAATACATTCACAGTGTGGGACAATCGCAGCAAATATTCAGGGTGTATGGCATTTCCCCTCTCCTTTTACCCCACAATAAATATAACGAGGACTAAATTGATAAATCGGGGACTCAATAAGATAGGGGACGTATTTCAGAATGGGGAGATCAAACCCTTTGAGAAATTGAAACAGGACTACAAACCAGTTGAGGGAGATAGATTATGCTACATGCAAGTGCGACACAGGGAGCATAAAGGCATGGGTAGTATAGCTGTGGCAACGCGCTCGTCTTGGAAGCAAGACGCAGAGCAACAGGTTTGAATCCCGGGTACGCGTTTGGTAACCTCTTTGGTATTAAGCGCGTTATAAAAAAACAATTATAATAATTATAACCCTCAGATTAAAAGCGCGTCATACAATTACCTTAAAATCTCTGAGGTGGACTTCAAGATGGCTGCCGACACAAGATAGAAGTGTTGATGGCGCCCTTGAGCCCATAAGCAGCAATAAGCGGTTCCACCACTCCGCAAGAGCTGTGTTGGACACGGTGTGGGTGATTACAGGTGAGCCTCCACTCACCCTCATAGGCCCTGCATACACCCCCAGGCACCGAGAACGGGAAGGCGAACACTGCGAAGGAACTCAGCCTCGCAAGCACAGCGGCAGGGGACCTGGCAAGTGGAACAGCACAGGGCACCGGGGAAGGACCCTAGGGATTCTTGCTGGGCATAGGGCTGAACCACTAAGGAGAGACTAAAGGAGAACTCCCTTTATAGGGGAAAGTAGCGGCACCTGATGGGGAAAAAGCACCGGAAACAGAGCAGAATACAGTGTGTGACAGACAGGATCAAATCTCCCTCAAATTACACAGAGGCATAGGAGAGCTCAAGCATAAAGCTCCACAGATCGGGGCCTAGAACCCCACCATAAGCTGGGAAAACAGTAAAGACCGGCCTAACAAGGCGTAACACAGGTGCAAAGAAGGGGGGAAGCCCTGCCATCCCCCGGATAGATTAAGCACCCCCGAGGCGAAGTGCAAGACGAATGCAAACATCCTGAAACACAGAAGAAAAAGGGTGAGAAAAGGCTGGCAGGACACAGGAAATCAAGAATGAGAGGCACCCTGAGTGGAGGGGGAAAGAAAAGAAGCAAACCAAGAAAAAGCCACTGCAGGGAAAAGGGGCAGATAGGCCAGACAAGCCTTAAAGGAATAGGACACAGGGCATCAGGAGGGGAGAGACCAAGAGTCCCAACAGTGAGAAGGAGGACCCCCGGAGCGACAGAAGAGGAAGAACACAGAAGTAGGACCGGGGCAGGGAGCCACACCACAACCCCGAAAGGACAGCCATGACAACAAAGTCCCAAGCTAGGACAACTAATGGGGGGGGGTTACACAGGGTGACGCACCAGGAACTTTCCAGACGATGTGGCCGGCCCAGGAAACACCCAAGGGCACCCAGGAAGGAGCAACAGGGCTTAGCACCACAGAGGACACAGACCCAATGACTCCTAAGTCACGACAAGACTTCCATTGGGAAATGCTCTCCCTACAGGCCACCCTAGCAAGGACATTTCAGGACCAATTCCAACTGATGAGGTCAGACCTCAACTCTGCCTTGGTGGAAATAAGACAGGAAATGGGCCAACTTGGTGAAAGAACGGATCTCCTGGAGAAGGGGTTGCAGGAAGTGGACAGAGAAACCATGGCAAACAGTGAGGCAATAGAGAGACTGAATGTGGCAACGCAAAACTTGGAGCTCCAAATGGAAGATCTGAATAGATCCCGGAGGGTCAACATTAGACTGAAATTACTTCTGGAAACGGTATTAGACAGAGATTTAAAGGTAGTTATTCAGGAAATCTTCACGGAACTCCATAGGAAACCAATCCAAGTGCCATCGAACTGGACAGGGTTCACAGATGGGGACGCGTAAACAAGAGCCCTAACGCAAGACCAAGAGATGTCCTGGCAGCATTGACAAGGTATGCCCATAAAAAACCAGTTCTAAAAGCGGCAAGACAACAAGGACCAGTGAAATACAAGGGACAACAAATTGCGCTGTACCAGGACTTGGCCAAGAGCACACTAATAAAGCGACACCAAATGGGCCCGATTCTTAAAGTGCTCAATGAACAAGGGATTAAGTACAAGTGGCCCTTCCCCTTTGGACTTTTCTTCAAATGGGCGGAAGCAAAAAAACTAAGGTTATCGGGGGGGGGGGGGGATTTGAAGGGGGAGGAACAGGGAAAAGCAGTCGGGATGGGCATGGCTGGGGGAGGAACAAGCAGGGTCCTGAAACTGATCAAAAAGGGGGTAGGGCTCAAATGGAAGGGGGAGACAGGAAAAAAGGGAAAACACTAATAGGCACGTTTCGCAAGCAGCAGCACATTCAAGTGGCTGACTCATAACGTCAGGGGACTTGACATTACCCTGAAAAGGAAAAAAGAAATAGAGAAATTCACCAGGAAAGAGGGCCCAATGTCCAGGGACTACAGGAAACACACGTACTAAAATAAGACCAGGGATGGTTAAAACTACGAGGATTTGATGAAATACTCAATGACTCAGGCACAACAAAAAACAGGGGGAGTGGCCTTGGCTATTAAAAATACAATGGAATTTAGGGTCGGTGAGACTATTGGGGTTAAGGGAGGCAGGTATATCGTAGCAAAAGGTACCCACATGGATACCCCCTATACCATAGCATCAATCTATGCACCCAACTCGGGCCAAGAAACATCCCAGAGGGAATTCCTAGGAGTCTTGGAAGACTGTGCGAGGGGCCACATAATAGTAATGGGAGATTTTAACATTGCATGGCATAGGGGTCAAGATAGGTCGGGGGGGGGGAGAGGAATGGGGGGAGCGGTGGCATCAGCGGACCTACGAGATGGGATGGACCAGGCAGGTCCCAGGGAGCTTGCTAATGGACCCAGTGATCAGAGAGGAAATGTAAGGGAAGGTATAAGATTTCTTCTAAATCAACAATAGCGTGGAAACGGGGGAGAATACTAGATGGGATGTGTTTAAAGCCACGATGAGGGCGGAGTTAATATCTACAAAAGCCCAAAGGGAGAAGCAGCTGAGGGCTCTTGATGAACAGCTGGAGGCGGAGGTAGAGGCGGCAAGGAAGACTGCAGGGGAAGCCCCCACAAGGTCCTCCCTTAGGAACTACAGGCGGGCAATTAGACAACTAGGGGTCCTTAGAACAAAGAAAGCGGAAGGGGCACTATTCTTTGTCAGATAAAAATAATATGCAAAAGCCAATAAAGCCGGAGCCCTGCTGGCTCGACTAATAAAGGGAGCGGGGGCTAAAAACATGATCACAGCACTGAAAGATGAAAGCGGGGAGCGCCTTACACGCACAGAGGATATACAAGAATGCCTGGCACGATTTTACTTTAATTTGCATAAAATAAGTAGTGGCGCCCAGGAAGGTTGTAGGTGAAAGGATCTAAAACAAAAGGATCAAATGTCTTTTTTTCGACACCAACAGTGCCGGGAAAAAAAGTTTTGAATGCTTTTTTTTGTTTTTTTTTTAATGCGGGGGGATCCCCCACCAACCGCCCATTTTCCATTTAAAAATGTTTTATGCATACTAAACTAAAAAATATATAAATAAATATAAAAGCGTTCTAAATTATTTTTTTGGTCCTTTTGGTTTCTAACAAAAGGGCATTCGATCCTTTGTTTTCGATCCTTTGACTGGACACTTCTCAAGAAACACTAAGCCGGGTAATTAAGGAAGATGAGGTGAGGAGGGTAATTGGGAACCTACCCCGGAACAAGGCACTGGGGCCGGACGGCTATACGGCTGCCTTCTATAAACCATTTGCAACATTACTCGTCTCACAGCTACCAACTCTTTAACACATTTAAAACTACAGGCCACATTACCCCCCCCCCCCCCTCCATGGAAGAGGCTAAAGTAATCCTAATCCCTAAACCCAATAAAGACCCTATGGAATGCACCTCATACAGGTCCATTGCACTGATTAACGTTGACGCGAAAATATACACCAAAATATTGGCGAATAGATTAGAGGAGCTCCTGCCAGAATTGATCCACCCAAATCAGGTGGGCTTCGTAAGGGGGAGGCAAACAGCGTACAACATTAGGAGGGTGGCACACCTAGTGGAAAAAGCACAAAAAATGGGCACTTCCACAGTACTTTTATCTTTAGATGCAGAAAAGGCATTTAACCACATGGAGTGGTCCTTCCTGTTTCAGGTCATGGAGCAAATGGGTCTGGGAGGAAACTTCCTCAAAATGGTCCAAGCTAATTATCAGGCCCCAGTAATGTGCCTGGCGGTTAATGAAAACATGTCACATCTCAAACAATTGGGCAGGGGGACGAAACAGGGGTGTCCACTCTCCCTGATGCTCTACGCAATCTACTTGGAGCCCCTGCTACAAGCTATACATGAAATGGAAGGGATACAGGGATACTACGATATGCGGCTAACACCGACTAGACCCGAGGAATCTATTCAAACAGGGAGGGAACTACTTGAAACATTTGGGGAGGTATCAGGCCTGCGTGTCAACATCGGCAAGTCAGAGCTGATGAGCCTTATGCTGGGGAAGGGAGACCGAAACACACACAGAACAAACGCCGGTTGAGTGGAGCCCAGGGGGTGGGAAGGGAGCAGGTACCTAGGGATAAACATCACGCCATCTCTTTCAGGGTGGTACGTCGCCAACTACCCTCCCCTATTAAAGGGAATAAAGGAGGACTTCCTAAAAAGGAGGAATCTCAGGATATCCTGGATAGGGAGGCTTGCGGCAGTAAAAATTGTTACACTGCCCTGCATGTTATACTTATTCCAGGTGATCCCGCAGGCGCTACTGGCAAGTTTCTTCAGTGAAATACGGACACTAACTAATGAGTTTATCTAGGAAGGCAAGGGGCCGAGAATTAACCTGCACCTGCTCATAGCCTCGAGGAGGGAGGGGGGCTGGCCCTCTCCAACTTCCAGCAATACGAGGCAACACAAGTAAGGGTGATCAGGGAATGGTTCCATGAGGGAGAGGGGAAACAGTGGGTCTCGATGGACTGAGCGGTGGCACATCACGACCTGAGGGAAGTACTGTGGCTGCCGACATATGTCTGATAGCACCACCACGAAGCTTGTGACTGATATTTGGGATAAACTGGTGAAGACGCTGGGGATTACAAACTTTCCTTTCCCTTTTACTCCCTCCCATCTTCAATAATGGAGACTTTTCGCCAAGGACAGAAAAAGGTGCATTTAAACAGTGGCGAGAAGGAGGATGTAGGAGAATACAGGATATGTTCCAGGGGAAGGATATCCATTCATTTACAGATTGCAAAAGAGAATTTGTAGTGGGGGAGGTCGGGAGATACCCACCTAAGACACTGGGTATTGAACCCCATAATGAAGGAGGCAGCCACCAGAAAGGTCACACCATTCCAAAAGTTCTTGCTGACGAATGACGGGTCAAAAGGGTTGATTTCCAGCTTGTATAAAATATTAGATGACTCCACCCCCAGACAACAATGGCCATTCATGCGAAGATGGGAGCAAACACTGGGGTGAGAGATAAGAAGGGAGGATTGGGGGATACTGTGGAAGCCTGATACAAAATACTCCATGGATGGCACTACACCCCTGCCCACCTTCATAATATGTACCCAGAGGTGTCCAGGGACTGCTGGAGGGGGTGCGGAAAAAGAGGGCACGGAGGAGCATATCTGGTGGAGATGCCCAAAAATTGAGCACTTCTGGAGGGAAGTGCAACAGATGCAGATTCAGGCATTTGGGGCAGGAGGAGGTAGACCACTGGAACATATACTGTTGGGCCTCAAGGACCCAAAAGCCGGGAGAAAGCTAGAGTGGTCCTGACGATAGCGGCAATTACTATAATTGCACAGAGATGGAAGAGCTCAAATATACCCACGGCACAGGAGTGGTGGCGCAAAGTATGGGAAATGGTGGCCCTGGAATGGGCCACGTGTGGAATAAATGATAACTTCCAAAAAGTTGCATAAGGCTGGGGAGAAACTTTGGTGTTCCTCAAGGATGACTTCCGGGTTCACTGGTGCCCCCAGTGCCTTATACTGTTGGACCTGAACTCAACCTCAATCCGCACCTGTCAATGCTGAAAAGGGAAAGATATGAGACTGCATCCCTGGGGTGGGGGTGGGAGGGGGAACATTTTTACATGTTGTAAACTCAATAAAGAGATGTTTAAAAGAAATCTCTGAGGTGCACAGGAACATTAATAAGGGGGAGACCCCGACAAACCACTCATTGCAGGGCATGGAGGAGGGATCTAGGGATAGTCATAAGCGAGGAGGAATGGTAGAGGATATTTAATAACACCCAAAATACATATCTTTGCCCCAATTAGCAGAGACAAGTCAAGATTCAAACGAGATGGCATCTTACCACCACAAAGACTTCTAGCAGCGATGAAATCACCTTCTGACCTCTTCGGAAGTTGCAAAAAAAAAAAAAGAAGGTAACTTCGCAACATGTGTTGTGTAGCTGCCTCAATATTCAATTGGTTTGGCTGGAGGTATATTCTAAATTAAAAGAAATACTAGATACAGAATACCTGATGTACCCTCTATCTAGGATACATGGGGGAGGTGACGGCGAGAAAATGCTAGCCTCTGAACACCGAGGTAAACTGGCCTCTCCTTTGCTACTAGCAGCATAAATAACCATACTGATGAAATGGGGACAGACAACGCCATCAGCGGAGGTCTGGCTTAAAGTCTGGCACATACTGCTGATGGAGAGACTAACCACAAACATACGAGGGACAGGTAACGCATTCAGCCTGATATGGCGCTCTTTTCTGAACTATATGGAGAAAGAATACAGCAACCTATCCTGCCCAAAAAGACATAGCATTACATTTTATTGAGATGCCATGACGGTTTTTCACAGGGTTGCCCCTACTACTTGAGGTTTCGTCATTAGTTAGGCCATACTCCTGCAGGACTCCTGTTCTTAAAAACAGCCCTCTGTCATAAATTGGGTGCAGAGTCAAAGCAGTAAGAGAACTCAGACTCAAACACTCTTTGTGAACAAACACAAAACTGTTGCAGCACTAGGTGAAAATTTTTGCCATTTCTGCCATGAGGCACTGTCTGCAAAAATAAATAGCGGAGACACTGTATGGATGGGAAAAGATTAATGATTGGTTAATAATTGAAAATGTGCAAGACTGAACTTTCAACCTGCACATAGTATTAAAGCTTACAAAGGATAGTGCAGCTATGAGATTGTAAGTCACACACTGATCTTTAATTTTTGGCTTGGTCTGCAGTAGGGGAGGGAAAGCACAACAGCTGCTTATCTGGATAGGTATACTTTATAGAGTTTAAAGTAAAAAGACGTTCTACTCGGGCCATTTAATAATTAATAGTGTCTTGAAGTTTCCATTCACTCAAACGAATTGAAATGTTTTGAAGTCCTTTTAATTTTTTTATTTTTCAAAATTGAACTTTGACATTTTCAGGACTGTGTTACAAACCATCGTAAAACACCTCATCAAAGAGCAACCCAAGAGCAACCCAACCTTGTCCACCTTCCCCACCATCCAGTAGGTTACGATTAACTCCTGTAGGTTCATTTTAGGGGTATTAACCCCCTACTAGTGGGAGAGTTCCAAAGTCCTTGAGGTAGCTTTGCAGCTGTTTCATGGTGAGTCCCCTCTACCCAATAACCCAGCAAAAATTACAAGTGCAACCTGGCAGTTTCAATACAATGAGACAACCCCCATCCCATATCTGGGCCCGCCAAACCCCACTCACCGCCGGCACTTTAAAAAGAGGGGAGCCATAGGCTTTCAATGTTGGACCCGGACATATCTAAAAGATATGTGAAGTATTCCATATCGTATATGGCACGGATCTTCGCCACCCATTCCCTTTCCATAGGCATACGCAAGCTCTTCCACAATGGGGCTAGGCAGCATCTAGCGGCAACCAACATAATCTGCAACATGTGCCCATCCTCAACCTCCTCTTCCTCCTCCAACTACACCCCAAAAAGGAAGAGCCACAGCGGGAGTTCCGTTTGGATCCCATCCACCCATTTTATCCACCATAGAACTTCCTGCTAATATGATTGCACTCTAGGGCATCCCCACCACATATGTTTATAGTTCACCCTCACCTGGCGACACTGCCAACAGTACGGGTCATACCCCTTACACATCTTAGCTATCACAGCTGGTAGATAATGCCATCTGTGTATCAGCTTCAGTGCCTGGTGCCTATACTGCAGGGAAACGGTTGAGTGCCCAACTCTCCAACTCTCCCAAACATCTGCTTCCATACGGTGTCGTCAATGTCATTCCCCAAGTCTTGTCCCCATATAATCCTGGCTGGGAGTGCATCCCCTAGGTTACCCCAGCAGTATCATCCCCTACACAACCTAGCAATGGGAAGCTGTTCAAAGTCTGTCAATCCCCCTCCTCAAGTTCTCGCCCTCATTACATTCCGTCAGCACACCTTTCACCTGTAGGTGACAGAATATAGATAGTTTTCCAAGGCCCAAACACTCCTCCAGCCGACCTAACTAGATGAAAGCCCCACCTTCCCACATCTGTCTGGCCCTGCTCAGCCCTGCCTCATAGCAAAGCTGGAACGCTAGCGGTTCCTCAATCCTGTCCCACAAAGGCGAGCCCAAACACAACTCAGGGGTGGCGCCAAGAGGACAGCCGCGTATTCTCTTCCCAAATGCACAATAAAGCTCTAGAATCGGATGATGAAATACCCTCCTCGGTATACAGGCCCTGGGCAACCACAACCATTCCCCCAGGGACACCGGGGCCAGGATTGCGTTGTTCAATGGCACCCACTGCTTGTCAGAGAGCGGGTCCAGGTGATCCGCCACGACACAGAGCTAGGCCGCCTTATAATAAGTCTCGAGGTCTGGGAATCCCACGACTCCCCTCCTCTTTCAGTAAAATCTATGTCCTATAGGCGACTCTGCTTTGTCCTCGCCCAAAGGAATTTCAGAAGAGCCACTCTAACCTCAACGAAAAATGATTGCGGGATCACCACTGGAAGCATTTGGAATAAAAACAGGAACTTGGGCAGCACCACCATCTTGATACAGTTTAGGCGCATCATCCATGACAGCCTCAACCTCGCCCACCTCTCCATATCCCTTCTCACAGCCGACCAGAATGGCAGGAAGTTCTTGGGGGAAAAGATCACCATAGTGATGCAACCCATGTAGCCCCAAATAGCGAAAGGAGTCCTCCTGCACCTGAAACGGCAAACCTCTTGATATATTCCCTCTCTGCCCCCGACAGCCCCCCTACCATGTAGGCCACTGATTTCTCCAGATTAACTTTAAAGCCAGACAACTGCCCGCAGCGAGCCAAGCCCTCCAGCAAAGGTGGCACCGATTGTGCAAGCTTGGTGATGTACAGCAGGGCATCGTCTGATCTACGTCAAAATGACTTTACACGTCATTTCTGCCAACAAGACCCCTCTAATCCCCTCATCTTTCCTCTCTCCCGTGGTTCCATAACCAATGCGTACAACAGGTGGAGCGGGCACCCGTCTCGTGCCCTAGTGCAGCTGGAAGGCCTCGACTCAACTCCAGTTTACCACCACCCGGGCTGTCGGATTGGAGTATAAAGCTGCAAACCATCCCTGCCATTTCGGGCCTATCCCTATGGTGGAGAGGACCTCCCTCATAAAGGCACCACTCACCCGATCAAATGCCTTTTCAGTGTCTAAAGCCAACAGCAGTGCCCCCTCTCCTGCCACCTCTGGTATGCTAAGAATATGAAGCGGCTTACGCATATTATCAGCCTATTATCAGCCACCTGCCTATGCAGTATGAAGCCCGCCTAATCCATGTGGATCCACCGGGGAAGGCAAGACTCCTGAAGGTACGCATACATATGTAATGTTGTGCTCACACTTGGAGTTTGTACTAATCACCATATGTGTTAAAAGAATGTACCCTTTGTTAAAAGAAGAGGCCTTCTCTTTATACAGCGGCATTTAAGACCTGCTGACCTGGCAAGACAGAAGAATTGTGTTTGGTCACTGTATGTCGAAGCATGCTGAGCCTGCTAAAACTATCTGCAGATTACGGGTGGGGAAGGAATGAGTAAGCACAGCCTCGTGCACAGAGATAAGGACACAGAGGGGCACGAGAGAGAGCGAATAACAGATAACAGGAAACCACAATAGCAGATGTTGAACTGTTGACCGTTGACCGTTGATGCAAAGTCATGACTGGGAGGAACCGCCTTGTGGTGGACATAATCTATGTGCAGCAATGTATGACAATGTAAAACAGATGGGTATAAAAGGACCACGATTTGCAGGGGAAAGGGCGGCACTTTGACGACTTGCTTTGCGAGACGGTTGAACTTGTGGCCCATTCGCGAATGCTTGTGTGTTAATAAAGCAATGTTTACTCAACTCTTTTCTGTTTGAGTTTTTATAGGGTCCCTTTTGTACTGGTTATGGTGACGGCGAGAAATCGCACCCACAATTTTGGTGTCAGAAGTGGGATGCGAAGGAGCGACAGTCCGTCACTGGGTGAGGAACGCCGCGGCGGAACCGGAGAAGGAATTGATCACGGGGCCCCAACAACTGAATCCGCATCTTTGATTGCAACCAACGCGTCATCCTTGTTTTTCCGGCTCCGTTGGCGGTGGAACAGCAGGCTGTCGCCCTTCGGGTCCGGAACACTCTGGCGGGACCCTTAAGTTAAGTGGTATGGACGGATGCATGATGGAATAAGGAAATAATGATTCAGGGTTTGTGAAGAGGACGGTGGTAAGTCCGTCTATGAAGAAGTAATGTTGAAATGATGATATGATATGTTAGATACGCCAGGAGGATGTATTATTATTATTTTTAGCCAATAGGTGCATATTTGGGAAAGGTGAGTGTTTTAGGCAATTGCGGTATACCGCCAAGATGGGTCAAACGGCTTCCCACAAGGGAGGTATAGGCAAGAGACACTATGCCCCCCTTGAAGGAACCCCTGCATTTGATATGTTGATTAAACATGGATTGAACTCGACATTGTTTTTAAGGGAGTGGTCTGAATATACAAAAGATTCGATTGAACATAATTGGCCAGATACCGGGTCCTTTGACATAGACCGCATATCCAAAATAGAAATAGAGTTAGTAAAAAGACGGGTTAGACCCGCAGAGTTTGAGGCTATACGACTATGGAGGGTAGAAGCAATGCGCAGGCGCAATGCTCAGAATAAACAAAAAGCAAAGGAGCAGAAGAGAACGGTAAATCAAAAATTACATGATCTAGAGATAAAAGAGAAGGGTGAGAGGCTAGATCAGTTGGATAGACATATGATGATTAAGAACAGTGGGGGTATGTATCCTGCCGTGCCGGTGCCTCGATATGAAGATGTGATAGGGCTAGAAGCAGAACAAACAACGACTGAATTATTGTTTCCAGGAGCTACAGCTCCACCGGCAGACAGTGAGGGTGAAAGGGTGGAATTCCCAATGAAGTATGGAGACCCAGATAGGTTGATAGACCATAGGAGAACGACTACTGTAGAAAAGGATAGAGATGGAGACTTGCAAATCCTTATGACCGGGCTGTATGGCACACCCCTCAATGACAGCCTACGGGACCAATTGGGGCGTTTGACACCTTTGGAATTTAGGACAGTGGCCACTAAACTATATACCTTTCATGAGGGTAACTGTAAATTGAGAGGACAGAGTACTGCGGATCTGCCCTCAGCATATCAGGACGCTGTCGCGTTACTACCAGTGACTGCGTCCAGTGTTCAGTTATGGGGATGTATGTCCGACATAATAGCGGAAGTCATAAGGGGCGGTGTTGAATGGGAGAAGGAAAAGAGGGCATGGGAAAGAGAGGTGAGGGAAAGAGAGGCTAAACTCAAAGATGCAGACCAGGCGGGCCAAAACGTAGCTAATCGTATGATAGCATCCATACACTCGCAGTCCATGTCCACCCTGGTGAGTCTGATGGAGGGCCTTGGCTGGCCTATACAAGTAAACGTAATTAAATATCTTCTTATTAGGGTGGATGATATAGAAGAGGAAAAGGAGCCTAGATATGTGTCCCAGTGGAATAGGATTAGGACGGAATTGGATAAGAAACTGCTATCTAATATAAGAGTGGATGATTCAGGGGCGGAAGAATGGAGGATGGCTAAGGTGGAGAAACTATTAAAAGATTATAAAAAAATAAAAGAGAAAGCTCTTAGTCATCAATCCTCTGTTTCGCCACCAGCGCAGGCCCCTGTGAGTGAACAAACAAATACGGAAAAGTTACTATTAATGCCAATGAGAGAGTGCCAACCCACCATAGAGGCAGCCACTGGTAACATGATGCGCACCTATGTGTATGTCCCTTTATCCCGAATTGAATTAATGCATATCACCAAGTCCATCCCCGACCCCCGTATAGACCCGGCAGGATTCTACAAAGAAGTAGGAAAGTTAATCAGACCAGGGTTATTTACCGTAGAGGATGTAGATAACATATTGTTAGCCATTGTCCCAGAAGAAATATGGACCCCCTTTCGTGCCAAAGACAATGAAACAATAAAATGGAAAGATGTAATGGATGCGAGCAAAAATAGAAAACTGCATGAGGAATATCCTGAACCCCTAAGGGGGCATGGCATGGCAGTCCTGAGGGCTCTAGAAAAGGTGTTACCCCCATTTGATGTGAATGTGGAGAAACTGTCCGCTGTGATACAGGGTGCAAGTGAGGAAGTAGCACAGTACTTTCTGCGTTATGAAGCAGCATTTAAAGCGCACAGTGGGCTAGAGATAGGGTCTGAAACGGGCCAACGGTACTTTGCCACAAACTTTGTAGAGGGGCTCCACGGGCCAATTCAGGAGAACATTAGGAGGGCAGAAAGTACATGGATGACTAGAAACCCCCGGGATCTCCTCGAAATGGCTAGGTATTACGAAAGAGGGGAAAGAGTAAAGGGACAACAAAAGGCACGACAAGAGAAGGATCTAAAAACCAAAGTGTTGATGCAACAGTTGCATCAAGGGCCCCAAGGCAGGTATAACTACAATTATAACGGCCCGTCACAGGGCTATAGTAGCAACATGATAGGGGGCCAAGGGACAGGAAGAGGTACAGTGCAAGGAGGTGCGCTATATGGGAGGAGGGATGGGCTACCCCAAGATGTATGTGCCTTCTGCAAGAGACCCGGACACTGGAAATCCCAGTGTCCCCAGAGTGGTGGGAGAGTAAGGGCGTATGGCCCCCTTCACAGACAACATTTGCCCCAGGAAATAGGACTGGTGGGTACGGCAACCAAGACAATAGAATGTTTAAACCCCCTCAACCCAATGCCTTTGATGGACAAGCAAGAGGGGATGTTCCCTGGCCGGCCCCGCCTCCCCCCAATCTACTGTATCAGCCACGACAAACGACACAAGTACAAGGTGTATGCCAGGGTGAAGAATGTGGGGAAGGGGTATACTATAACGATGATTTTCAGGATAACACAAGCGATATGTCCTGAGGATGTCGGAATGAGATAGCGGGAGTGGTGCAGGTTCCTATAGACCAAAGGGGGCCTTATGCCTCTATTAGGATCGGCCCCCACCGAAACTTGAGATGTCTGGTAGACACGGGAGCTGGAAACAGTTCCGTGAATATCAGAGCCGTCCCCGCTGTCCCATTATCGGATAAAAGCAAGGTATCAGTTGGATTTGGGGGAAATCCAATAAAGACTCCTGTAAGTGAAATAGTAGAGGCGGAACTTCATGGGGTAAAATGGGAGAATGGGTGGCTGTTGACCAATCACTGCCCAGAAAACTTGTTAGGTATTGATGCATTAAAAACGCTAGGGGCCACAATATATTGCTCCCCCCAGGGAGTGAGAATGACCATAAGCAAACCTATGAGTATGATAGGAGTAATGCAAACCCTGCCCCCGGAACTCCAAGACATCCCGAATGAACTATGGGCCACTCATGGGAATGATGTAGGAGTGTTGGATGTTTCCCCAGTAGTAATCAAACTAAAGCCCGGTGCCAGGTTGCCCAGGATAAAACAATATCGCATATCACACGAGGGAGAGCAGGCACTATATCAAATAGTACAGGACATGATACGGTTAGGGGTGGTAGAGCCAACAAATGATAGCCCTTGTAACTCTCCGATCCTTCCAGTACACAAGTAAGGTGATGAAGCCGTACCCTATCGTTTTATTATTGATTTGAGAGAAATAAACAAAATAGTAGAACCCAGATATCCAGTTGTCCCTAATATTTCAAGTGTACTCACTTTAATTCCCAAAACAGCGAAATGGTTTACGGTAATTGATTTGAAAAATGCCTTCTTCAGCATTCCTATTGCCGAAGAAAGCAGGTACCTGTTTAGTTTCACTCTTCGAGGTAGACAGTATCGATTTACTAGAGCCCCGCAGGGATATACAGAAAGTCCCGCCATATTCAGCCAAGCACTAAAAACACAGATGCATAACCTAGCCCTACCCGCTAACACTGCTCTGATACAATATGTTGATGATTTGCTATTATGTGCAGCCACCGAAGAGGAATGCCATTATGTGACCAGATTGGTGCTAATGCACTTAGCAGAGAATAAGCACAAGGTAGCCCTAGCCAAAATGCAGTATGTAAAACAAAAGGTCCATTATTTAGGCTTTGAGCTGTCCGAAGAGGGGCGAACCCTGTCTACTGATCGCATTGCTTTGATACAGTCCATAAAAGGTCCAGACACGGCAAAGGGTCTCCGAAGGATAATTGGTGTTTTATCCTACTGTAGGCACTGGATTCCTGAATTCTCTGTATTGATCCAGCCCATGCTAAAAGCCTTAAAAGAAGTACAAGAAAACGGCCCATTAGAATGGACACCTGAGATGGAAAAAGCCCTGACAGCTATGAAAGATGTTCTATGCCACGCACCGGCCTTAGGCACACCTGATTATACTAAGAGATTTTGCCTTTTTGTTGATGAACAGGAAGGTTGCGCTGTGTCAGTCTTGACACAGGAACAAGGGGGTAAACAGAGACCATGTGCATATTTTTCTAGCACTCTGGACTCAGTAGCTCGAGGCCTACCCCCATGCATGAGAGCAGTAGCTGCAGCAGCGACAGCCCTAAAACAAAGTGCAGGTATCATCCTAGGGAGTGAAGTAACAGTAAAGGTTCCACATACGGTAGATGTTCTTCTGAATAGAGTGCATACACAGCATTTGACTACAGCTAGACTCACACAGTATGAGATGATCCTGTTTGCCAGTAATGTAAAAATTGAACGGTTTAACACTTTGAATCCAGCGACACTGCTTCCTTTGCCCACCTCACCTGATGACATTAGGCATGATTGTGTGATCCAAATGGAAGAACACACTAAGGGTAGAGCAGACCTGCAAGACACCCCGCTGGTTGATAATGAGGGTATATTATTCTGTGATGGTTCCTGTTTCAAACTGCCAAATGGGGAGACAACAGCAGGGTATGCAGTAACTACAGGGGAACGGTTGATTGAGAGTGGGAAAGTGTGTGAAAAATCGGCCCAGGCAGCAGAATTAATTGCGCTAACGAGAGCATTAGTGTTAAGCAGCGGTATGAAAGTGACAATTTATACTGATTCAGCCTACGCTCATGGGGTGGTTTCCAGTTTTGGTAAACTCTGGGGAGAGCGTGGGTTTTTAACCTCCCAAGGTGATACTATTAAACATGCCCGATTGATTGCTGAATTATTGCAAGCCCTTACGCTGCCCAAAATGGTGGCCGTAGTGAAGTGCTCAGCGCATAAAAAAACACTGGATTATGTCACGCAGGGAAATTCTTTGGCTGACCAGATGGCTAAACTAGCTGCCACAAGGGACACTCGGTGGGAAGCCCGACAGCTCATAGTGGGGAGGGATGTGACTATGGAAGGGACGAAGGAGCGCGTAAAGGAAATCCAAGCAGATGCAACCATTGAAGAAAGACTATCTTGGCACAAGGATGATCAATATGAGGAGACGGTAGATGGGCTATGGGCACATACCAAAACGAACACCTGGGTACTACCTGACGCATACTTACCTGTGATAGTGAGCGTGGCTCATGGTCCAACCCACGTTAACGCAAGAACTATGGAAGAAGTTTTAAGTACTGTGTGGTACAACAAAAGATTGGGAATGTATTGTCGCCAATGGGCAAAACAATGTGAAATATGTGTTTTATATAATGTGGGGAAAGGTGTACCGGCCCCGGCGGGCCACAGTAAGTTACCCACCTGCCCTTTTGAGGTGGTGTATATGGACCTTATACAGCTGGTGCCTGTAAATAAACATTCCTACTGTTTGGTGATGAAATGTGGGTTCTCAGGATGGGTGGAAGCATATCCCCTGCGGGACAATAGTGCCACCTCCACAGCACAATGCATATTGAAACACTGGGTGCCCTTGTATACGGTCCCCAGATATCTATGGTCTGACAATGGGACTCATTTTACTGGTGAAGTAGTAAGCAAAGTTTGCAAGGCCCTTGGTATTGATCAACGTTTCCACGCAGTTTTTCATCCTCAATCAGCTGGGATTATAGAGGGCACAAATAAGGTACTGAAGAACAAACTGGCAAAGGTTTGTGCTGAAACGGGACTGAAATGGCCGGATGCATTGCCTATTGCATTATTGAGTATGCGTACTATGCCTAAGCGTACACATGGTTTATCTCCTTTCGAAATTGTTATGGGGCGCCCACCAAGTATTGGGACCCCCATATCACCTAAGAGATTGTCTGAGCAAGCATGGCCTGCATTACAACAGTACTGTATTGGGTTAACTAATAGACTGATTTCTATTAATGCACAGGTGAACGCAGTAGCTCCATCTCCTCTGATAGGAGAAGGTCACGACGTGCAGCCCGGTGACTGGGTTGTTATAAAAGCCTTCGATCGCACCAGCGGACTGCAACCCAGATGGAGGGGCCCGTTTCAGGTGCTCCTCGCAACACAAACTGCGGTAAAAGTTGATGGCAAACCGCACTGGTACCACGTGAATCACGTCAAGAAGACGCTTCCATTACTGATTCCTCCGGAAAAGGGAACCAACCAACCCCAGGTTGCAACAGTACTGCCAGACGCCATTAGTAGGTGTGCCCATCGTCTCCGATCCCGTGACGTGTATGTGCCAAGCAACGTGTAAGGACACTGTTTTGAACTTTGATCATTAGGGAGATGAACATTTGGACTCTCTTGTTGGTTTTAGGAGAATTGTGCCTTACTGAAGACGACGGGCTTGTAGCCTGAAGGGCCTTCGGCGTTCCCCTCCTGGGACGGGCACTACGAGACGTGGGACAGATCGGATGAAGGTTTTCAGTGAGACCTACCACTATTAGAGTAATAAGGACACTGGTGCTTTAAATAGGGGATATTGCTATATCGCTAGGTTGCAACTGATATACGCTGTATACTGAGCCATATACTGAACTATGTCTACACCCGTGTATGCTGGTTTAGTCCCTGAACGGATAAGTGTATGCTCCTCAAACACAGAAGGTAAGAGGAAAATACCAGTTTGTACCACAAGAGGCAACATTTTGTTTTCTGTATGCACGATAGTAGTACTAATAGCATTTGCCATAATATTCTGGTATCTGGAACATCCATCTAGATATGAATTAAAGAACCTGTTGCCCGAGTCAAATGAAACAGGGAGAACAGATTGGGTCAAGAGCAGGAATCGAGATGCCTATGACCAACACGACCCGGAAGACTATGCTAAAAATGAATACGTGAAGATAATAAACACAACATATGGGGTAGTGAATAAAACTGATTGCTGGATCTGCACCCACATGCCCCGACATAGCAGTGAAGGCATCCCAGTGTACGCATCGCCAGTTACTGAGGATGCCGGGTGTACATTAATTTACATGAGAATAGTGTCAGCACAGCAATACATGATACCGAATACCGCTTGTTATGTTAGAGGAGAGAACAAAACCCTTCTAAAGGAAAAGATACGCTATAAAATCAAAACTGAGGGAATCGGGCTTGCACCTGCTATGGTACAGATAGTAAGAGAACCTCCTCCCCCTATCACCATCACACAAGAGTTTAGGCCAAAGAATATATGTTTTAAGAGGAGCGCAAGAGGTAATCAAAGAATGATCTCGGGGTGCAGTCAAATGGTGAATCTAAATAACTACACGAAGGGATTGTTACAGATTGAAGGACATGCCTACGTCTGTAACAAGAGGGCTTATTTGTGGTTAGCCAAAGATTTTGTTGGGGTATGTTACATAGCCAGAATAATGCCGGCTGTGATGGTATATGCCCCGTCTACTCTGCATAAAGAAATACACAGCAGAAATAAACGAGCAGTAAACCCAAAAATTCCTACGTATCAACCTACAGGATGGGAAAAGTTTATAGATCTGATGGGGGTCCTGGTTCCTCCAGCGGGCATCTTTATGAACAGTCAAGAAATCCAAAAGCTAAACAGGGCCCTTGAGTTCGTAATCGAAGAATCTGCAGACCTAATGGAAAACATCACTTATGAAATGAAAGCAATTCGGCTAGTGGCTCTCCAAAATAGGTATGTCTTAGACATACTCACTGCAGAAAGGGGCGGAGTCTGTTTTTTGGTGGGATCCCAATGCTGTGTTTACATACCAGAAGGGAGTACAGGAATCCTGGATGGAGTAAACAAACTGCATAAAGTGGCGGATAGCATCCACCAGGAGGAAGGGTCAGGAGATAGCTGGTGGATGAAGCTCCTGAAAGAAATTGGATGGCAACTTCTTACGCCTATACTGGTTCTAGCGGCAATAGTTGTAGGAATTTGTCTCTGCATCCAATGCTTCCCGGTATGTGTGTCGTGCTGTGTTTCCATGTGTTCTTCCAGCATAACGCGCCTAAATCCAATGGATAAAAGCCATGTACAACAGGAATTTTTTGACATGGGAGGCCTGAAGATACAGTATGTGATGATGTTGCTTTCCTGCCATCTGCTTATGCTAGGACTGTTTAGATTGATGCTCAAGTGTGAGCAAAGGGTGGATTGAAGGTACGCATAAATATGTAATGTTGTGCTCACACTTGGAGTTTGTACTAATCACCATATGTGTTAAAAGAATATACCCTTTGTTAAAAGAAGAGGCCTTCTCTTTATACAGCGGCATTTAAGACCTGCTGACCTGGCAAGACAGAAGAATTGTGTTTGGTCACTGTATGTCGAAGCATGCTGAGCCTGCTAAAACTATCTGCAGATTACGGGTGGGGAAGGAATGAGTAAGCACAGCCTCGTGCACAGAGATAAGGACACAGAGGGGCACGAGAGAGAGCGAATAACAGATAACAGGAAACCACAATAGCAGATGTTGAACTGTTGACCGTTGATGCAAAGTCATGACTGGGAGGAACCGCCTTGTGGTGGACATAATCTATGTGCAGCAATGTATGACAATGTAAAACAGATGGGTATAAAAGGACCACGATTTGCAGGGGAAAGGGCGGCACTTTGACGACTTGCTTTGCGAGACGGTTGAACTTGTGGCCCATTCGCGAATGCTTGTGTGTTAATAAAGCAATGTTTACTCAACTCTTTTCTGTTTGAGTTTTTATAGGGTCCCTTTTGTACTGGTTATGGTGACGGCGAGAAATCGCACCTACACTCCAAACAAGACACAAGCACCCTGGCGAAGATTTTGACACTTTAGTAGGGAGATGGGCCTACATGAAGCACAGTTGGCCAGGTCCTTCCCAGGTTTAGGGATAACTGCTATCAAAGCCCGAAGGAACGTAAGCGGTATGGAACCCTCCCCAACAATAGAGTTCAACAGCTTGGCCAAGGGTGCAGCCAATAGAGACTGGTACTGTTTGTAAAAATCTGCAGTAAACCCATCTTCCCCAGGGTCCTTTCCAGCTTTTAGTCTTAGAATCACCCGTAACACTTCTTCCCGCATTACCGAATCCTCAAGCGCATCACACTCTGCCGCTGTGAGCTTGGGGAGCTGCAGGCCGGCAAGATAATCGCATACCTCTTCCACCCATGCCTCTACCGGTCTGGTGTAGAGCTCCCGGTAGTAGACCGCAAACTGAGCTGGAATGTCTTCCCCCCCTCTATTCACCATATCCCCGTCAGCCCTCCACACCCAGTCTACTCCCCTCTCCTGCCTGGATCCCTTTACTCTTTTCGCTAGTAATGCTCACGCAGCGTCGCCTCACTCAAGTATTTTTGTCGCGTAAACCTCATCCTCTTTACCACTTCCCCTATTGACACTGTGTGAAGCACTTGTCTCTTATCCCTCATCACACCCAGGAGTCCCTCCCTAAGGGCATCTTTCTGGACCAGTTGGGCTCTCAAAGCTTTCAGTTCCTCCAAAGCCTGTCCTCAACCAACCCCCTCTCCCTTTTCTTCGCGACCCTTCTGCAATGAGCAGTCCCATGTACGTGGCCTTAGCAGCCACCCATACCGTTGCCATACGTGCCTCCCCATTGTCATTGGTTTCAAAATACGCTCTTACATCCTTCCCAAAGAAGTCCCGGAACGCTTGTTCCCTCACCAGTGTGTCATTGCACCTCCAGCGGAAATGCAGCTAGGGTGGTTTGATTACATTCCACTCTGCCACCACCAGCTCATGTTCCGACCAGGTTATCACCTCGACTTTGGGCCCCCTTACTTAACCCTCCTGTTCCCAGGGACTAGCAACAGGTCTATCCTGGTATACGTCTTAGGCGGGTGTTAAGCAGAATCCTGTGCAGTGCCCTTAGGGACCACTACACACAATTAAGACTACAAGTGGTAATACAAGTTCACCTTTGGTACAAGCCTGCACTACACTGTTAAAGTGGTAGCAGTAGCAGAGCAGCCAGACTTATCTCAAGAGCAAATGAGCAGTAGTAGAGATTACACAAAGGACTACAATTACTGTGACTCAAGCAAACTTTTTGGTTAAAAAGTAAAAGTACATTTATTTCTCGACCATCTGTTCACAAAACACTTCACTTCTATTAATTTAAAACCACACGTAAAATACACTACACACAACCAATTCACTTTGTGCAGCACAATTCAAGGTAAGTACCTTTGGATTTGACAGACCGGTGTTGTGAAACAACGTTACCGGGGATACAGATGCGATCACTTTTGACAGTAATGACAGTTCGGTCTTACTAAAGATCCGCGTACCCACGGGACGAAATGTTACCGGAGTTAAAACACACTTAGCACATGAATCAACACAAGAGAGTTGGGGATAAAAATCATAGGCAATACTTTTGTCAAGGAAGATAGAATCAGGGGACACTTTCCTACAAGTGCATAAAAGTCAATAGGTCTGCGCCAGTGTCAAGTGGAACAGGGTTCCTGTAACCGAGGATCACACGGTTAGTACAGTTCACGATTCGAGATTGCCAGGAGTACTTCGATATTGTCTAAATAGGAAGCAAAAGTTATAAGAGGGAAGGAAGATAAGGACAAGCCTTTAGTGAGGAGAAAGGGGTCCATCCCAGTTCCTCGAAGTTGAACAAAGTACCTTATTCAAAGTGAAGAAGAGCTGGTCTATGGCAGTTGTTCCAGCAGACTCATGGTTCCTCTGGCTTCAGTCGTGGGGACAAGAAGGACGACGTCTAGAGCGATCTGCACTACCCATGGATGAAGTCAGCAGCAGCAAAAGCAACAGTGAATAAAAGGTGAATAAAAGGTGCGTTCCTTTAAAACAGGAGAGGCTCTTCAGGTGGCTATCCGGACCACTACAGCTGTGTGCAGTGATCTTGAGCTGGTAGATAGCTCAGGACTGCAGCAGGGCTTCACCAGGACTCGGTAGTTGCAGCAGCCGTTTACTTCTCCAATTCTCTTCGGTGCCTTGCAGTTTCAGTAGCGACTGACTTCCAGCCCAAGAGTCCTGCCTTTTATGCGAAAATCCCCCATTCACACAGCCTGGCTGTCAATCACTCAGCAGGGGGGTTGTCCAGCAGGGACAACCCCTTCAGCCAATGGACGCAAAGTGCGACTTGGGTTTCTAAGGAGACCCTGTGCAGGGGGTGACTTCACCCCTCCCTCACATTCAGCCCACATAGACACCCAGGCGCCAAAAGGAGGGCTTCTTGGGAGAAGCCCGCCTAAAGACGGTGAACAAAGAAGGCAAACATGGTTTGCCGCGCAAAGTAAAACACAAGAAGGACTTTAACAAAAAGAAATGGCCAATAAACCCGACCGGAGCCAAAAGAAAAAGTATTTAGTCAAGCGGGTTTATGTTCGAGGCTAATATAATAGCCTGGAACAGTCCTACGGTTATATAGTTTAATCACGATAGATAAGTTAGGGTAGATACCACTGCCACCAGCCAAGTCTAAATGTTAAAAGAGCAAACAAAGCTCAGAGAGGCACAGACAAAAACGATAGCCCTTTCCAGTACTCCATGTAAGATGGGGTTTACTGGGTCTGTAGTTTTAAATGACTACATAAAGTGAATGGCAACTTTACCTGTTTTCTGGGGGACAGTAGTCAGCCCCAGAAAAATGGAGTTAGTGGGAAGTCTCAAAGACAACCGCTGTCACTGCACTGAAGGTGCTGTGTAACGCACATAAAAAGTGGGGCTCATGGAGTGGTGTACTCCAGAGCCACGATCACACAAACAGTAGAAATACACATGGCAAAACACATGTAAGAGTGGGAAAAAGGCTCACACTCTTACCAAGTGGAAAAAGTAAACTCCAGAAATCCAGCAAAGCTGCAGGGGGCCTCACTAGGTGAGGGAAATTCGCCATAAATGAGAATTCTCCCTAACAGCGGGGCAACAACAGTCTTGCAGGAGGTTCCGGAATTCAATTTTCTCCTTACCCCCCACCTTGCCCCCTTTGCGGACCACCAATCAAGCGCTGGGTCGGCCACCAAAATGTAGTCCACCCGCCCGTCCCAAGATCGTGGCCCCCCTCTGCCCAGCTTTCCAATAACCCAAATATATGGTGCAAAAATCTCACTTGCCCTGCGTTGGGGGCGTATAGCGTGGCCAGTGTGTTCTGCACTTCCTCACAGAGACCCTTTATCCCCAGTATCCGACCCTCGAAGTCTCGCTTAATCCTGGACCGGTCATCCAAATTGTTTTCCCTAATAAAATACCCACCCCCTCCTTCTTATGATCCCTGTGGGAGGCCCAACAAACCATACCAATATCCTTATGCTTTATTGCAGATTCCGCCCCTGCTTATAGTGCGTCTCCGGCAGGAAGAGGAGCGCCAGTCGCCACTTGGGAAACATGTTAGTTAGCATACTCTTGCTCTGAGAGTTTAACCCCTTTACATTTAATGTGGATATCCTCACCTCAGCCATAACCCTTTCCTACCCTTCGCCGAATACCCCCCCTCAATAGGTACCCTATCCTCCCCTTCTGTATGAACCACTGCATGAGATCCCCCTACGCCCCACGAACCCTACCTCCCCCACCATGCCCTCCCTTCCCCCCCTCCCCACTGTGGCGTTCAACCATGTGTCCCTTCCCTTTTGGTCACACCAGCCGAAACACCAGGAATTCGAAACCTGCCCTGGTCGCACTACACATCTCCCCCGCCACTACCCGCAGCCCCCTATTCCCACAGCACCACCCATACACAATCAACATTCCAACACAAACCAACAGGACCTGGATCACCCCCAAATCCCTGTTCGACCCACCCATTGTCCTCCCTTGTCCCCTCCCCTTAACATGTTCGACCCCCCCCATTATCCTCCCTTGCCCCCTCCCCTCAGCTTATCAATAAGCACATGTGAAGCCGATCAACAGACAACACACCCCTCCCCGCCACCCCCACACTCAACTGGGATGGGAGAGGACCCAGGTGCAGGGTCTGGGGCTTAAGCAAGCAACCAAAGGGTCAACACGGTCCTCTTAGCCCCCTTCATGTGGCATCTTTCCAGGAAGATGTGGTATTAAACTCCTAGAATTTCCTGGCCCCTTGAACTTTGCGCCTCCCCAATGTGGACTTCCAGCCTCAAGTTTCACGCCAAAGGTCTATTCCACTTCCGCCTTCCTCTCGGAGAGCCCCCCCTCTGGAGTCCCACCAGCTCCTCCGTGACATACTTGACCTCTTCCTCCTTGATGAGGTGACATCTCTCCCCCTCGCCCTAGAACACCAGCGCAAAACGGCTAAGCCCATCTATATCTTGCCCCATCTCCTGGAGCCACTTAGTGAGAGGTCTGAATTTCTTATGCCTCACTAACGTGTGAGCTGACAAGTCTTGAAAAATGCCCACACTGGAGTCTCCATATTCAACATCATCCATGTGTCTCGCCATTGAGGATTTTCACCTCGTCACTGTAGTAGTGTAACCGTGCTAGGACCGAGCGCGGTCATCTGCTCCCTCCCCCAGTGCAGTGTCCAGGGTTACCGTCTCCCCCTCTTTGGAGCCCAGAACCATTCCCATCATTTCCTGCGTTCCAAGCCCCTAGGGTGGGAGATTCCCTTTCTGCTGCCAGCAAGCCAAAAAATCCAAGGTTATTTCGTCTCTCACGATTTTCGATGTCGTCTACCTTGAGGCGCAGTTCCTCCACCCGCCTTTCCACTTCCAAGAAGTGTGCCTCTGTTTGCTCTTCTAAGTTCCTCTACCCGCCTTTCCACTTCCAAGAAGTGTGCCTCTGTTTGCGCTTCTAAGATCCCCATCAAGGCCGGATTAGTCTCCACTCCCACCCTGGGTCTCGCAAGGTCCGTCCCCCTCCCTCCGTTTCCTCCAAAGGCCTGACCGCACCCCGTCACCCACACCTTACAGGGGAGCTCCACTATATCTCGGGTCCGGGGGCCAACTGCTGCTCTCCATTCATCTCGGCCCCCTTTGGCAATCACCACAGCTATGCCTCCTCCACTATTGAGCCCCACCACAGACCTTGGGGCCTCTCTTACCGCTCCACCAGGGGGTGCTCTACGTACTCCGGCACAGCTCCAAACAGGTGTCTCTGGGCAGCCATCTGACAGGCCTCTCAGTGTCGCCTGGAGCACACGGCATTAGCAGCTGGGTGCACACGAGGGCAGGTGGCTGGCCCGCGGGGTGCAGTTTTCCAGAGGCCCGCCCTTTCAAGAGTATGGATGCTTTAACGGCTGGGCTACTCCCCCCCCCCCTGTAGGGACCAACGCTTCTCTGGGGCTAGATTCATCCACAGTTTGCCTTGTAGTCACTGCTCATGCGGTCTTGCACTTAAGGGGTGCATTGCTCCTGTGTGTATGCTGCAGCTAAGCTCCCCTCATTCACCGTTATCCCCCCCCCCCTACCTGGGGTGCCACTGTTCAGCCTCTGGCTAGCCGCCTTTAACGATCCCCCCGATGGCTGCCTCTGGTATTGCAGCTCCTTCCTCACCAGGGGGTATCAATCCTGGCCCTCTGGTGCAGCTCCTGCACTGCTCAGGCAGTCCCTGACGTCCGCCTCCAAGATCTGTGCTGCGGGTCTCAGATTTCACTGCACCCCAGGGGCTCCTGGGGTGCTCTGTTACTGAGCCCGCCTTGTATGGGTTCGCCATTTCCCCAGCGGCCTCCTTGTCTGGCCCAGTCAGCGCTGCTGTGATTCCACTGCCACTTCCCTGTGGGGTCGTGCCGTGGTTCAAGCCTGCCACCTTGTCACTGCCGACCTGCGTTCACGACTGGTGGGGGGTCCTCCGTCCGCCTCTCACACAAGGATTGCCGCAATTACACAGATGCAGGGGTGCAGGGTAGCGAATCAACCCATCCCGCTCCACCTCTTACAGCACCCACCTCAGGCTTCTGACAGTTACGTCCTGTCTCTCCTTTGTACAGGACACTGACCTCAGAGCTTCAGATCTCTTGGTGCTGCTCTGCTTCCCACGTTAAGGGACCCTTCTTCCGGGGACCGCAGGTACCTTAGCTCTGCCTAAACTCTAATCACAAGCGCAGGGGACATAGCACTGCACTTAGGCAGCGATGTTGCCTCCGCCAACTGGTGGACTCTTCTTTTAATTTGACTTTCTCCAAATGCTTCTCACTTGGTCAAACGATCTGCACACAGGTGTTTCACACAACATGCAGTTTGAAAGGCATTAGTATCAAGCAAATTGTCATAGAATATGGCTGAACAAATGTGTAGGATCAGAGCGAATGGTAGTAAATTGACCGCATTATATTTCAAAAGAAACATTTTGCAGATTCCAGTGCTTGTAAGCAGGATGTGTGGTGTCATGGGTGGCAGCCACGGAAAGCATGCACAAACGGACACCACATGCTATAGGTTTGAATACCTTATTTCAATAGGAGTCAGTGTTTTATTGGATGACCTATTTGATGGGTATGCAACTCAAAGGGGGACAACTGTAGGCAAAACCGTGAGAAGATGGAAGATTAACAAAGGTTCTATGACAGAACCTATGTTAAAAGACCAGAGGTTATGAGTCTAATCCCAAAACTAGTTTTCAAAAACAGCAACCAGGCCTACAATCTGGACAGTGTTCAGCAAGTACATCGCAATTTCAAGGTCTTCACAACATTGTACCCCTCATCGCTTGGGTTCTTCTCTTCGCTGGGATCGGTCTCTTGACTTCACACTTGGCATGGTCTGGTTCTTTGTCTTGGGCCTTGTTCAAAAGACGAGGGACAGCTTCTCAGAAAGCTACATGGGCATGACTTGTATGGGCCATAGCAGACTATGCAGATACAGCTGGTTGGTATTCTCCCCCTACAGGACAGTTGCAGCAAGATTTCTTAATTTTGGGGTGAGTGGGTCGCTCTGTCTCTCATATATGCGGTTCTAGTATGCGTCTCCTTTCAGCCTCTAAGCCAGAGTCATGAAGCCTCTCAATCTACCTGGTCTATTGAAACTGGCCCCACTGTCTTAGCCAACTGCCTTTCTCACTTCCTAACTCTCTGGTTAGCCCTTTTGGCTTGGCCAACTTGGGTGCAACGCTTCTGCTTCTCACCGTTCTTGCCTTACTCTCACAACTTCCATGTGTTGACTTGCCAAAATATGTTTTGCATTCCTGCTTCTCATTTGTGTAGCTCTCCTTATGCAAATCAGGGGGTTTGGGGAGTTGCTCTACCGGCCTCAGTCGCAGGAGAGTCTCAACCAGATTTTTTGGCTCACTATCCCTTTCACAGAAGAGAAATATCCACAACATATCAGTCTTTGTCCTGCCCAAGGGCAGTCTAGCACCGAAATGCTAGGCAATTCTCTTCTGAACAAGAGTACCAACATTAACCCCAGACACGTGTTTCGGCCTGGGCGGGCCTCATCAATGAGGTGGAGCTGTGCCTCTCTAAAAACAGTGAGCAAGGGGTCCACATCGGGATTACCCCTAGTAACTTAGGGTGAGACCCATAGTTACTTTTTAATATGCAAAACAGGGGGTACTGGGAGTCTTTCTACCGGCCTCAGATGCGGGGGGAGTCTCAACCAGATATTTAAGCTCACTATCCCTTTCACAGAAGAGAAATATCCACAACATATCAGTCTCTCTCTTGCCCAACGGCAGTACAGCATCAAAATGCTAGGCAATTCTCTTCTGACCAAGAGTACCAACAGCAACCATTTTCTGGCAGGAACACCATCCCATCACTCACAAAATCGGGAGATTTCTGCGTTTTTTTAAAACAGGATTTGGAAAAGTGATTAACATAATCAGGGTTTTGAATTGCGTGTCTGTTTCCCCATTAGCTTTATGGAGCAAGATTGCCTACTATGACTGATCCCACCCCACTCCTCCTCAATTTTAAGGCCATTGTTTGTGCTTCTCTGCAGGTGTTGGATATTTCTTGTTAATGAGGTTCGGCCTGTGGCCTGGCTGGCGCCCACCACTCAAAGTCGACAATAGTCTAGCCACCAGGTTGGAATCTGGTGGTATAAACATAGTGGCTTGCAGATTTGGCTCTGCAAAATCATTGAGTCCCTTTGAGGCACCCTGCTCTTTGCGGGTGGGGCTTTGAGAAGCACAAGTGCTAGCTGTGTGGGATTCCAGCGGCAGGCGTATGATTTCTGTTGGACTCTGTGGTACGGATGAGAAATGATAGAAGTGACAAAAGATTCTGATGGTGCAACATATTGACTAATTAGATGTACAGGGGTTGGATAAATGCCTAGGGTTATAAAGTAAAGCAAACAGTGCCAAGGGTGTATTAACGCCTTCAATGATGCTGATTCAAATGAAAGTCTTCAAGCTATTCTTTGTGAATGTTTGGTTTATCAGAGCCACCGTACCTTAAAGAAAAGTCTCAAAAGTATGGCCAACAGAAAGTCCCAACACATTTCTTAATAAGTGTTTAGCCTCCAGGCTACCTGAACCTATTAACACAAATGATGGAAGTTCCCTCCCAAAAATCTCAAACCTAATTGTCAAAGTTCAGCCCTATTCTAATACAACAACAAATTGCTCTGGGAAGTGTAAGGGTGTAGAAGTAGGGGACTGACACACAGGTGACATGTCTTTGGCTATAGACTTTTAGTAGTGAGCAAATAAAACCCTACCTGACCCTAGTTCTTAGAGGGCCTTGCCTGCTTCAACTAATACTAAGGAGAATGTCAGGATGTCAGTCTGAAGCAAATAGTCCACCATCCTGTGTTAAAAGCCTAATTTAATCCCTTACACTATAAACTCAACTGACACAGAGGGGGTGGTCTTCTTGGTCCAGAGGAAGGACTCCCTTCTTCTGGAAAACAATCCAAAATTCACTTCTGGGTGAAGCAAACAAAATTGTCCTTATCCAGCAATGTAAATCAAAAGTTTCAAAAAAGGTTCTTTGAATGTATCCCAGCAAACACAAAACAAAAGTCTTGAATGGTTCTCAATACCAGGACAAGTGTCTTTCTTCTCCTGGCATCTAACAGATGTTTCACAAAGCCAAGAGGACACTTCCCTCATCTTGGTTCCTTCCACAATGTTCATCAAGACCATCAGGCATGTCTCCCTTCCCCTTGCCTTTCTCAAAGTGCTCTTTAGGATCTCCAGTGTTCACAGTCTACCTGGTGGCCTACCCTGCAGGTACCGAGACTAAATTGATGATACCCAAGGCAATTTGTCAGTTCTTCATGAGCACACCCGGTTCACTATCCTGCCAGGCATTCCTCCTTGTCAGGTCCCAGGACCTCATTAGTTTCTTTCTTAATCCCGGGTCTGAGAGAGTATCTCCCTCCCACCCTCTTCTCTCTCTCCCCCACATTCCTCTACCCCCCTCTCTCCCTATCACCGCCTCTCTCCCTGCCCCCACCTCTCTCCCTGCCCCCACCTCTCTCCCTGCCCCCACCTCTCTCCCCCCTGCCTCTCCCTCGCCCCTCGCCTCTCGCCCTCCCCTCTCTCGCCCTCCCCTCTCTCGCCCTCCCCCTCCCTCCCCTCTCTCTCCCTCCCTCCCTCGCCTCTCTCTCCCCAGACCCTTTTTGTATTTACCCCTTTGAATCCTAGACCCTTTTGGCAAAGCATTGTCTTTCTTCTGGGGACCCCCAAAACCGTCTGTCTCCCCATCCTTTTCTTTACTCTTGCTTAGCGGTGTCTTGCGGTTGTGTACGGGCTTCGATTCCCATCTCCGGCATCGCCTGATCCTTCCAGGAACTGCGGCAGCTCTGAAGCTGCTCCCTGCGGCCTCCGATTGTTCAAGGGACTGCAGCCATACTGCAACAGTTCCTAGAGACCTCCTGGCCTCCTCTGATCATTCCAGGGACTGCGGCAGTTCCGCAGCAACTCCCTGCTGCTAGGCTGCACAGCCCAGGTGATTCATTCGCTCCGGCCTTCTGGTTCGGCTGGGTGCACTGCGTCCTGTCTCCTGCTCCAGCCTATCCACAAAAGACCTTGTGGCGATGTAACTGCAGGCGGGTATCTTTTTTGTCCTCTGCTGTTCCTTCCTTCGTACAGGGTTCGAATCTCCTGGTTCTGCCAGAGATGGCCTTTCCGATTTGGAATTCCCTCTTCTGTGTTGATGGTAGCTCGGCCTATAGGAATCCTTTAACTAGATCTATATAAACCAGGGAGTTGTGCACTTGAAAGCAATCTATAAATTGCGCAGTGGTATTTGGGGGACATGGGAAGCTCAATCGAGGAACTTTGTAACAACCTCATGAAAGTAAAATCTAGACTTTCGTTGGGACTGGATTAAAAATGCAGGGATCCCTACATACTTCTAGTTCCCTTCAACATTTGTATGGCGATCATAAAGATCTGGGTACGTTAGCTCCATTTCTTAGCATTTGCCCGCATAGAAATACTCGGTTGAGATGCCTGCATTTTCAATGGAACACAACACGGACTAAGTCTTCTTCGTCGATTTGGTTCGATTCTTTTGGATAAAGCTAGCTGCAGATTTTGCACAAATGTTATGGACACTTCGAAACTGGGTCCTTGAGTGTAGGGCTCTTTCTCATCCACGTGTCATATTTTAGGAAAAATTATGAATTCCATGAAATGAACTCGGCTGAGGGAAATCTTTTTATATGGTCTCTTCTCGCGGGACGCAATACTTCTTCAATGGTTGCTATTACAGGTTTTATCAGAGCAGTGGATTTAGATACTTTGTGTAGTTGAGATTTAATTTTTTTTATTTTTGCTTTTGTTTATTTTTCCTTTGAGTATGAACATTGCTCTAATCATTCACAGTTTTTAAAGGTTTTAGAATGTTATGTATGAAGCACATCAATGTATATCTTTGTATATTACAGACATATTAAAAAAAAAAAAACAACTACACCGTTCAGTAGAGGTGCTCTTTATACTTACACACTTCTTCCTCATCATAGTACTGATGTTGAGGACTCCCAGTGAGTCAGAAGGTATCTTCCTCATCTCAGTACATAAGGCATAAAAGTCCCTTGAGGCGGCCACACTATTCCTCGTCTCAGTACTTCCTAGCTGGCTGGTACGGCAAAGGTACATGGGTAAACTAGGGAAGGTACTGGTGGGGAGAGGGGTAGGAAGGTGTGTCAGGGTAAGATGGGCTATGGGGATACCGCATTCTCTCCGGTCATCACTAATCCCATAAAGGGCTTCCCGCCCCATGAGGTCCACCTGCTGAGTACCACCCCCAGGGGGGCTATCAGGTAGCAGCCTCACCTCATGGGAAGGGGCTCTCCCTAGGGAACAAGTGATGACATTTGGGGATTTGTCACAGAAGGTTCATGCAGTGGTTACTCAGTCTGGTCTCCTTCAGTCCTCTCTGCTTCCACCATATGATGCAATGCTTCTTCCAGATTTCAGGCTTGACATTTCATTCTCCTTCTGGCTTCTTAGCCTTATGACAATCACAGGTGAGCTTTTCCCCGTCTCTCATTTTCCCTGAGTTCATAATATGCCCCTCCTAAACCAGGGCTTTTTCAGGATTCATAACTGCTGTAATGAGAATGTATTTCCCCTCATTAGGGTTGCCAGGAAGTTAATAGTTGCACCATCCTGAAAATTGTCAGCCTCACGCCCTATTAATTCATAATTGCTGATGGATAGATTGAGGCCTACCGCCCTCAAGGCTTGGGAGGGGTCCACCAAATCACCTGCATATGTCAGATGCAGCCCAGCACTCAGAGGCATTGTAGGGAGCCGCCCCCACAGCACTTCTCAACCTGGGACACGTCTGCCAGGTGTAACCCAGGGAGTCCAGGTGGGCCCCTTGATTTAAAATCAGCCCAAGGAGGGCTAAAGACACATTGGGTGCCCCCAGCGGGGGGGGGGCGCCAGTAACTGGGAGGTGCCTGGGGCCCAGCGATGATGGAGTTACCTGGGGGTAGCAGTGTTTGTTTAAGGCACTCTCTTGCCTGTCAGGGGAGTGCCAAATTAAAGGCCTGGGCAGAGGCTGTCTGGAGCCAAGCGGAGCACCTCTACTCCTGTTGAAGGGTTCAACAGACCTCCCAACTCTCCACTCGCGCTCCCAACATTTTTTTTTCCTTCTTTTTCTAGAGTCAAGGGACACTCGCGTGGGCACGCGCAAGAGTCCCTTACTCTAACCTTCTGGTCCCCAGCAAGGCTCTCGCGCCCGAAGTCAAATCTTTTATTTTCCATTTCGGGATCCCCGCATGGCGTTACGCGCTGGGGGTCCTTTCCTTAATCCCTACGACATGGGTGTTACACTCAGACCGGGGATTGTTTCCTAATACTGTTCCTGGTAAGTCATTCACCTTTCTGGATTTAATTCTCAAACTTGGTTGGTAATTCCCTTTTGAGCCTTTACTCTGTCGCATTAGATTATTGCTGGTACAATTCAACAATTCAAGTTTGGGCTTCAAGCTTTTGACAGTGTAATCAATTTTGTAGGCCTCATCTGCCTTACCACAAATACACAGTTCTGCTCTTGGTTTTCACTTGGCCACTATTCAACACAGGCTTCCCTCCGCCGGGCTCGAGCCTGCCTTTCTATTTTGGGGGTCCCCTTCCCTAACGTTCTATCCTTACTTCTTTTTACTGTCGAACACTTTCGAAACTGCAAGGATTTTACATAGAACTCTGCACGACCACTTCGACCTTTGTAAACAAATCGACAATCAACAATCTTCACAAAAACACTGTTCCTTGGTACTTGTAATTTTACATTTGCCCTCTTGACCTCTTTCAATGTTCACACGCAAAACCAATGCCTCTTGGTACTTGTCATTTTACTTTTGCCCTCTTGGCGGTATTCCAAGTTCATATATATCGCTTTTCACTCAATCAGCTCTCGTTCGGGATCGCGGTTGCTTTGTTGCATTTGTTTCCCATTACTCAGAACATTTCACAGAGACTTCGAATGTGCGATTCCGCTTCGCAGTACCACTCTGTTACTTTGTACACTTTTCTCAGAATTCAATCATTGTTCTCTTCATTGCGCGTTTTATCGGCACACGCACAACCTTCAACTCTTGTTACATCTTTCTCTTTTACTCTTAACACAAAACAGGTTTTCGTTTGCCTTCAATAACTCACTGGTCGTGTTAATTGGGCTTCTATCTTCAACGCTTTTGTCATAGCAGTTAAGGCCGTTACCAACGCCTCTTCTGCTCCTCCCAAACTCTGTTCACCCGGAAGTGTAACGGGCCGCAAGGAAGCACTTTGAAGGTTTCTCTTTTCCACACACTCGTTTTCCGTCCTCTAACGCTTACGGCTTCCCAAAAGGATGGAATTCTCACCTGGCTCTCTCTCGTTCTCCGCAGCAGCCGTCAGCCACTTGGCCTTCCAACTTCCACAGCCTGGCTTGCATCAGCCCCGAAAGAGCTGTTCCTTCTTGCACCCAGCCTCGCTCACAAAATCTCTAATTTTTTATCTTCCCAGACTTCAAGTTCCATAATGCATAATTCTCCCCCTTGGCTAGCTCCCAGCGGAAGCCTTTTGGCAATTATGGGAGCTTCAAGTCTTTATACTGGTCTTTGTCAAAAAGGAGTTATCCTGCTTCAGCCACATGCACACCACTGCACCTCCATCTCTCACCCTGTGTAGCGCTGTGCTGACAGGTCCTTCAATGGGATCAGCCTGAGACCAGGGTATCGCCATTTGCCCCTCTGGCACCTGGGATTCTGTAGGTCAACCAGGGAACAAGCACTGGTTTGGGCCTCGCCAGCAAAGTGTTGCTGTCCCTGTTCTGGCTCCTTGGAGACACAGGTCCCTCGCCACACTGCAGCCCCCCTTTTACTCACATGCTCAGCATCTTGGCAGTCCATCCCCTTCCAGGCTCTCCAGGATTCTCCCAGCTGCTGCTTTCTCCTCCTGGCTTCCATGCACCTCCCAGCATTCCCAGCTAGCTCCAAGTGTGGCTTCTGGCCTCACCTTTTATACTTGGTGAGAAAGTCAATTGGAGTCAGGTGTGAGTAGTTGCCCAGCCCGACTCCACCGGACCACATCAATGGGACAACCTAGGGATGATTGTAAACAGTCTTACCTCTGTTTCCTAAAGGGTTCTCCAGAGGGAATCCTCATGGCTCTCAGTCACCTCTTCTTCCTCCCAGTGTTTGTTGAAAATGACGAGGGGGAGATGGAATGAGATTGAAAATGTCCCCTGGAAGTCAAGGTAGAGGATTCTGGGGTACAATGAAAACAGGGGAACATATGGTCTCACTACTTAATGTGGGGATCTGGCGGGACTTCCCAAAATAAAGGTTTAGCATGTTCCTATTGCTAGTATTCGAGGTGTTGTGATAATAGTAACCCCTGGGTGTTGGTTTTCGCCTCCCTTGGTGTTCTGGGGTTTTGGGCTTCCCTTTTCTTATGGAAAGGTTGTGGGGCGGAATGGGCCCTGAATACAGATAGTCCATGAAGGCCTCAGGAACTTCGTCATCCTCGTCTTCTGTTCCGCTAGGATACCACGTCTCACCTGGGGTCTTTCCATGAGCGCAACCCCAGGCTCCCCTACCCAGGTGATCCTCCCTTGCTTGTCCACCCCCAGGGATGGGATCCGAAAGCGATGGCCCTTCCCTGGTCACCTGAAAAGGGGGTTCTCTGGATCTAAATGGGAAAACACCCTCAGGTTTTTAACACTCCCCACAACTCTTGCCACGATCCAGGCTGAAAATGGCATACCAGTCATATGATGATCCTTCACTCACGCTTCCGGCATGGACTCCCCCGGCAGTAGTATAGAGAATGTAGAACATCACTAATTTTGTATATATGGGAAACAGAGTTTGGGGTGGATTTTGTTTGGGTTTTCTTTTTAGAAGCCAATAGTTGGTCTTTGGGATTGAAGATGCTGCCTTTCTTCCCTCACACACAAAACCTTTTCCTCTCACTTACCCAGTGTCATTTTTCCACTCTAAACAACAGCCAGACCCCTGACTTGACCAAGAAAGGGCAGAGGAAGCTCTGGGATATCTTATTTATACTGCCGAAGGCTTTGAATCACAGAGCAGGTTGTGTTCCCTGGTAACTGCAACCAATATCAAAAAACTGTGCAGACTGGAATGAGGTAGTCATACAATCAAGTACATCCGTTTTATTAGTACATCATTTTTTAATTTTAATATATACCAAGGTGTAAGAAGGAAACATGTAGGGCACAGGTTTAGGTAGATATAGACATACAACACAATGTGAGTAGTAGGGTGTCATACCAGTGTAATTCAAGACGACACTTACAGTTGTATTTAGGTAAAAATTGCAGAATTGGGAGATGTGCAATGTGCTATACTCCACTTTTAGTAAATTTGGTTTTAGGAATGTATGTCATTTTTTATGATGTTAATTGTCCTTTGCTGTTTTGTCACACCTGTACATACTGATATGTTATGGATGAATGTATATTAACTAATGGACGTATTAACATTTAGAAATGATGTATTAACTAAAGGTATGTACTAGATGACTACCTCATTCCTCTAAAGCAGTTTGCACAGTTTTTTGATATTGGTTGAAGTTTAAATAACCTGGGGTTACCTGTGCGCTGCGTGTTGAAATGTCCCTGGGATCTGTATACCATGGTTCACCCTGGTACACAGAGTTCCCCAGCATTCTGCTATGGGCAGAAACCAAGTGACCAAGTCACAGTGGAGACAGCCTAGGACTATTTGCCATTACAAATGGTAAAGAATTCAAGTTTGAAATGTGCCAGATAGAACCTTAATATTAGATGAGCAAGGTATGAAAACTTTATTTCCGCCTCAGCAGTGCTGTATATATTATCAGTTAATTGTATAGAAAGTAGCACAAATTATGGAATATTCTAGGTGAAAAAGTCAAGCCTGTCTAGAAATTGTTCATATCTATTAGCACAAAACATTAGTTCATACAAAAAGATGTATATGGAGAGTCCAAGAACACAAATCCATGCTCGTCTATTGCAATATTTAAAATAAGGACTACTCCTGAAGTTTCAAAGTTGCAGCCTTCATCTTAAAAGGTATACAACTAGAACTGATTTTCTTAAACTCATAATATTTTGTCACTAAAATCGAAGCATAAATGTTTCCATTGATGTGTTTATTACTCAAATTGTTCACAAAACTTCAGAAAAATTGCAATCGATATCCAAAATAAACATTTGGCAATGGCAACAGTTTGGGCTTTTGCATAGGAATGGGAAAGGCACTTGCCATAGAGTTATTACCTGGCATTGACGGTCACAGGTGCAAAATGGTGCAGGTACCTGGGCATCTAATAGCTGGGTCTGGCAAATGCCTAATACTTATACACAAGCCCAAACTGATGGTTTTGCCATGCTTTTTTTTTTTTTTAACAGGACTACAGTGAAGTACATGCACAGTGCTTATAAATCTAGCAGCTGAAGGCAGACTTGGTTAAGACATTTTTATTTCATCAGTACGCGTTTACAGCCCCAATTAAGTCACTAGCTCTCAGAAATCCGCTGTGAAAAAACACTGTCAGTTTGACTGCAAAGTTTGATGGTAAAGCTCGAAGGACATTGGACACAACATTATTGTGTTTCACACAGCACTAGACAGTGATTTAGTCACAGAATCTCTGCATTTTTTTCATTTCAGTAGGAATAACATGCACAATATTAGATAATCCTCATACCTTAAACTCTTCTTCATGGTTTGTTAAATGTGCGTGTTCAAAGGCCAAAGAGTCATCCATTTGTTTGATCTGTTGATCTTTTTCAGCAATCCTGAAAAGAAATCCATACAAAAAGCTTTTGTTATAGCATGAATTAGCACACAACTCCTCATATGTAATCTACTCATTAACCCATTCCATACCTTAACCTCGATAAATATGCATATATTTTTACTGTTAAGAAAATGTTTTCCAAAAAAACACATTCAATGATTCAAGTAATATTTATGTTTTCTGAAAAGGCTATATCCAGGCTGTCTTGATGCAACTTTCCACTTACATTAGGGTAATAAAATTCAATTGAAGCATTTGTATTTCAATCTCTTTAGTAAACACACATCAATGTAATGTCTTATCCCAATTCCCCCTTACTGCCATTATTACTCCCTACATACAGTTATGCCCAAAACCCACCTCTTACAAGAAGTTGCAGTTTTCACCTTATAAAGAATTGATTATTCCATAGATGAGAATGCGTCCATGAGTCTGCAGCCTCATCTGGCAAGTCAGTTGGAGTAGTTCTGCAACTCCAGTTCTCCAGCATTGGTATTTTTTAATAGATTCCCGTTAATTGAATATTCCCAGTCAGGCTGGGAATCCTCGGTTACCTACTTCCTCCTTTTTGTAAAGGAAAAATAGATATGTTCCATGGTCTTCCCTTCTCATTATGGGTGCTTTTGGTTCCAGCCAATGGGATGTCGAGTGTAATGCCCCTCCCCTGGAGGCCATGTTCAGATTCTAACATACAAGTGATGACCTGTATTATGTACTTGAGAACAGGCCTTTTGCCCCAAGGAGGATTGAGGGAGCATGTGAATCTATGAAGACTACTAATGCTGGAGAACTGGAGTTACAGGTAAGAAACGTACTCCTTCTCCAGCATTCGATCTATCATAGATATACATGCTTTGAAAAGAATACACAGCAGTACATTTGAACATTTTGGAGGAGAGGAAGAAAGGCCTACCTTATTGAAACAGACTTTGAAGGAACGCTCTCCCCATCTTTGCATCTGCCACATGCTGCCCTTTGAGGCAGTAGTGTTTTTCAAATGTGTGGGTTACCGCCCAAGTGGCTGCCGTACATATGTCAGTGAGCGGGATTCCTGCCCACAGTGCTACTGATGCTGCCGTGGCCCTTGTTGAGTGGGCCTGGGCTCTGCCCAGTAGAGGTTTTCCCTCTGATGACAGTGAAATTACAGACGATATCCATCTCGACAACCCTTGTTTAGAGATTGATTTTCCTTTGTTTGTCGGGCCAAAAGCCACAAACAGTTGATTAGATTTTCTGAAGGACTCTGTTGCTCTCTTTACGTCAAGGGAGCGCAGGGCAATGTCTGCGATCGTTGCATTTTGGAACAATGTCAGCAATGCAATGGCAGTATCATGAGAAATTCCGTCGGTACTTTGGGGATAAAGCAGGAATTTGTTATAAGCACCACTTTATCCCTTGTGAAGCACAAATATGGTTCATTAACTGCCAGTGCTTGGATTTCTAACACTCTAGTTGAGGAAGTAATTGCGACTAGAAATTCAACTTTCCATGACACGCACTTGATATCTGCTGTGGTTAGGGGCTCGAAGGGCACCTTCATGAGACCTGCAAGTACTGCGTTGAGGCTCCATTGAGGGGCTTCTTTTCTGGCTGGTGGAAACAGACAATACAACCCTCTCATTAAGTGCTTGATAAGCCTATCACTGAATAGTGGAGCCGTCTCACTTGTCCATTTGTACCTGGAGATTGCTGCCAGGTATCCTGATAGACGAATGCGCCAGGACATTCTGAGCCAACGAAAGGAGGTATGGAAGGAGCTGTTCCGGCTCTATTTTCAGCGTTTGAAAGCCTTTTAGAGCACACCATGCGCAGAATCTTTTCGACTTGTATGAGCAGTTTGTTGAGACTTTACAACCTTCTGGCACCTCTATATATCTGAATTCAAAGAAGTCAAGCGCCATGCTGATCGCTTCAGTGAATGCGGATCATGGAGCAGAATCCTCCTCCTGTCCCGATTAGAAAAGGTTGGGCGCCGCCTGCAGTTGCATGTGGTGTTCTTCTGAACCTTTGGGATACATCTGTCACAACCGCAGGTTCCTGGCGTCTATGGAAGAGGTGGAAATATGGCAGCCGTCCAACTGTGCCGCCACGTTGTGCTCCCAAGCGCTGTTAGCGGTCTAGCCCATTCCATCATGGCCGCTGCCGAGTGTACTTCCCCGTTTACGCTTGGCGGCTCGGCGCGTTGCAACTTCTGTATCCTCTTCGTTGCTTGCGCTCCACAGTTCTCTCGCTTGGCGGTGTTCCGCTCCTGTCCTATTTTCCGCTGCTTACCTCCCTCTTTCCGTTGTCTTCTCTTCTCTCTCTGCCTGCGCCCCGTTTAGCTCTTTTGGGCGCGTGTATTGCTCGCTTCCCTTCTCCTCTCCTGCCTTGCTTCTTTTGAATTTCTCTCTCGGGCTCCCCCCCTTTTTTGATTCCCATTTTGTGCCGTTCTCTCTACTCGCCTTTACTGAGCCCCCTCCGCCGGCATTCCGGTTCCTCATATTCCAGCTGGTCTTGGTGTATCCTCTCTTTCCGCTGCATCGGATATCTACACTCCGAAGGGGTTTTTGTGCCGTAAGGCTTTTCCCCTTGCCTCACTTGTCTGTCGCGGGGGGGGGAGTCACCGCTGATTCGTTCCCAAAGGGTCGCGGTGGCTTCCTCCCGAGGCCGACCCTATCTACACAAGGAGAGGAGGACTTTCACTCGTCGATCCCGTGGAAAGAAGTTGGACATCTCATCTTCATCAGGTGAGGAGGAAGGGGAATCTGCCGACTCTCAGGGTTCGAGTGGGGTGGACAACATAACGGAAGACCCTGTCGATACGCCCACAGCATCAGGCATTGTTGATAACATCCGAGTACCACGGATTGCATGGCCAAGCTGGTGCTATTAAAATGAAGCAGCAAGGGTACGCTTTTATCATCTTTACTACCTAGCAGATCACAGTGAGGGGGAGAAACGCATAGGTGAAGAGGCCGCTCCATGATATGAAGAATGCGACCCCATCAACCTTTCCTGAGGGGTCTTGCTGACAACCCTTCTGCACTTTTTGTTGTCTTTCGTCACAAATAAGTCCACTTGCGGGTGAGACTATCGTGCAAACACCTTGGATAGTTGTGCGTCGCTCAGCTCCCATTCGTGACACTGTGGGTGCTCTGCTGAGCCCATCCACCACCGAGTTCTGGATCCCTGGGAGTAGAAATGCCCGCAGAGAAATGTTTTCGTCTACTGCCCAGTGCCATAGATATTGAGCTTTCCGAGACAGGGTTTGGGATCTTGTTCCCCTTTGTTTCCTTGTGTAGTATATAGTTGTTGTATTGTCTGTTAGTATTCGTACAATTGAGCCCTTCAGTATTATAAGAAACTGATTTAGTGCCCATCTGACTGCCCCTAGTTCTAGCACATGGATATGATGGTTGGCTCTGACTGCATCCAGAGTCCCTTTACATGAAGTTGATCGGTGTGTGCTCCCCACCCGCAGAGCGAGGCATCTGCGAGTAGGGTCCTTTGGCATGGTGGCTCTTGCAGGGGATTGCCCACTGCTATGTTTTGGTGCCATGACCACCAATTGAGCGAGGGAGTGATCTTGACCTTGTCGTCCCAGGAACCCAACATTTGGGACCATCTGAAAGCCATAACCACCTGTAATGGCCTCATCTGCAGTCTGCAATGTGGGATAAGAGGTATGCAAGAAGACATTGGCCCTAGAAATGTCATGCATCATGAAATGGAAACCAATGTTTCTTTCCTTAGCATGGGAACCAATGTTTTGAGAGCCCGTATCCTGTTTGGCAACGGTCGCAACAGTTCCTCCTCTGAGTAGAATGCCACGCACAGACAAACTAGCCACATGGATGGCTGTATTTAGGACTTCTTGTAGTTTATAGCAAATCCTAGCCATTGTAACATGCTCTTCATCCGAGTGATGGAGCGTTGTGACAGATTTAGTGTGGGAGCCTGCACTAGCCAGTCGTCTACATACAGGTAGAGGGGTTGACCTGGTATGCAGCTATGGGAGCCAGGCACTCAGTGAATTTTCTGGGCCGATCTCAGTCCAAAGGGAAGTACCCTGAACTGGTAATGTTCTTTTCCGACCACAAACCTTAGGTACTTTGTGTTTTTGTGCACTGGTATGTGGAAGGATGCGTCTTGCTGGTCGAGGGATGCTAAATAGTCCTGCGGCTGAACCGCTCTGATGACCTCTTGTAGCGTGACCATTTTGAACCTCTGTTTCTTTATGGATTTCTTTAGGGTTCTGAAATCCAGAATAGGACGCCACTTTCTATCTGGCTTTTTTTTACCACAAAGTACCTTGAGTACACGCCTGTGCCTCGAAAGGTGCGCTGGTACTCTTCCCACTATGTTTTTGTAGCATCTTTTGATTTCTTGCGTTAGCACCTTTTGTTGAGGAGTTATCTGTTTTGGTGGGAAAGTAGAGGGTCGTCTGGCAAACTCCAGAGTGGGCACTTTTTGGATAACATAAGACCCATTTGTCCATCATGATTTAGTCCCATTCATTGAAATAGCGTGTGACTTTTCCCCCTATTTTCTCCACCCTTTCAGTCCATGATGAGTCATGCCTGCATTTTGGTGTGCTGCCCTTCGGTTACGACCCATGAGAGAGGTATCTCTGCACTTAACCCAGGTTCTGACGCGACTGGGAACACTTTTTTCTGTTCACCTGCATAATCTGACTGTACCATGCCTAGTTTGTTCGTTTATTTATATTGCGCTCCCAACCCGGAGGTAACTGGGCGAACGCATTTCAAGGATATGCAGTTTCTTAGTTACATACAAGGGAGTGTACAGTAGGCAAATGGGCAGAATGCTTTACATAGTTCGTGAACATACAGTTAATAACACAGTAGGCAATTTACAGATAGGCAATATACAGTAATGCAGGCAGATATATTTGAGTGCAATCATAGCAGGGAGAATGAGTAACACCAATAGTCAATACCTAGTTGTGGTTATAGACGGCTGACCTGGTCTAGTAGGGTGCGTCATTAGCAATGAGACAGTTCTTTGTGTCTTTCTTGAATTTATAAAAGGATTGTGTGGCTCTTAGTGTGGAGGGTAGGGAATTCCACAGTTGTGCGGCCATAACCGGGAAACTACTGCCGCCAGCTTTTTTGAGTTTGTACCTCAGTACTTTAAAGGCACCCAGAGTTGGGATCTAATCGGTCGTGCATGGTTATGTTTGGTTAATTTTTCAACAAGGTAATGGGGGGGCTGCGTTGTTGAGACATGTGTGCATCAAGGATGCTGTTTGGAGTTGTATTTTCTCCTTGATGGAGAGCCAGTTGATGTTGCGTCTCGTTGTAGAGATATGTTGTCTACGGGGTATATTGAAGGAAGTTCTGAGTGCTTTATTCTGCAATATCTGGAGTTTAAGGGTATGTTTGCTGGCCCCCAAGTAGAGTGCATTGCAATAGTCAATTTTCGATAATACTAGAGCTCTGGCTAAAGTGGTGCAACTTTTGGTGGATAGAAAGGGTTTGCATGCGTGGATAAGCTTGCAGGTATATGCTGTGGCCGAAGCAGTTGCACTGACCTGTTTGCGCACGTTCAAGGAGGAGTCGAGGTAGAAACAGTTTTTACCTCTTTGGCCACCATAATAACATTGCCATCAATGTTGAAGGAGCGATATTGATCACTCAGTTTCTTCATGTTGAAAGGAGTGGTTAAGAGGAGAAGTTCGCTCTTGTCATCATTCATGCACAGGCCGTGAGTCGCCATCCAGGCATGAATGATGAGGTAGATTTTGTTTACGAGGGCTAGGTCTATGTCATAATCACCTGTGAGCGGTATGAGCATCTGGTTGTCATCTGCGTAATTGGTGTAGGTGACACCCAGATGGTCCAGATCGTCAAACAATGGTTTAGTGAACGCATTGTACATGGTGGGCGATACACATGATCCTTGAGGGACTCCACAAGATATGGTGATAGGGTTGGCTGCTGCTGAAGTGGTGAAGACGCTCATAGATCTATTGTTCAGGAAGGATTGAATCCAGGTTGTTGCTTCTGTTGAGAAGTGTGCCGCTGTGGAGAGATGTTTAAACAGCACTTTATGATCCACCAGATGAAAGGCGGTTGACAGATCTAACAGAAGCAAAAGGGCTGGTTTCCCTTTATCTTTTAGATCGTCAATCTGGATCTTTAGGTCAATCAAGGCAGTTTCAGTGCCATGTTGGGGCCTAAAGCCAGATTGACGAAGTCCAAGTAACCTATTGGTTTCCAGGTATGTTTATATCTGATTGTAGGCTGCTTTGTCGATAATCTTTAGTAAAAAAGGGACAGTAGTAATAGGTCTAAAGTTAGTGGCTATGCTGGGGTCCAGTGATGATTTTTTTTTGTTGTTGAGCGTGTGAGTACCCCTGAATTCTTCAGTACAGTACAGTACATGTGCAGAAGGCGGCATTGATAAGCGAGGTGATCAAGGAAGCAAGTAAACTGGCAGCTTCCTTTATGACGGATGCTGGGCAGGAATAACCTTGGCAGTTAGATTTGAGCGAGGCTATGATTTATTGCACTTCTTTGGGGTCGACACTGGGGTAAATTTAAAGCATTGAGTGGGTTTAGGCAGAGTACGGCTCTGTATCGGAGCATTTGTTTGGGGGGCAGGCTACGTTTTTTGGCGGCTATTTTGTTTTGGAGTAGGTTAATTTTGTTTACTAGTGCCTCTTGTATTGTGGTGCACCAGTTTTTGTCCTTGATGCAGTTATCTATGGAAGGTGTGGGAGATTCGAGTTCTCTTAGAGTAGTGAAGAGTTCTCTGGTGTTAGAGCTTGCTTTGTCAATCCTATCATTGTAGGTTTATATACAGTTGAGATTTTTAGGAGGTTAACTTTGTTGGCTATGGGCGGGTTATTTTTCCATGTGGTTTCGCATTTTCTTTTTTTGTTTCTTAGGTCTTTTAGTTTAGGGGTGAACCAAGTGATCAAGTGTGCTAAGGGTTTACTTTTTCACATTTTTAGAGGTGCTATGGCGTCTAGGGCTGAAGTGATGGTTTTATTGTGGATATCCACTAATTCAGCTGGATCAGATGAGGCAGGTAGAGGTTGAGTCAAAGGTTGGATGTAAGGCAAGAGTTTGTCAATAGTAATATTTTTTTTTTATTCCTGGTAGGAATAGGTGGAGCAGTCCGGTTCTCTTTAGTAAGGAGTAGGTAATCTTGCAGCTTTAATCTCAGTAGAAAGTGGTCAGTCCAAGATTGGGGTTCAATGGAAGTTATATTTATTTCACAGTTGATGTCTGCTACCCAGTATAAGATTCTTCCTTTTGCATGTGTAGGAAGGAAGGCTCTCTGAGTAAGACCTAGTTCAGCCAGGGAGGCAATCGGGATCAATGCAGATTTGGTCAGAGGGGTCATTGAGGCCTAAGTCGCCAAGTACAAGGATTTGCAATGAGGGTTTCGTGTTGGTGGCAAGTAAGGAGTTGATTTCTTCTTCAAAGGAACCTGTGGGTCCAGGGGGGTCTATAAATTAGATGCATAGTAATGGTGCGCGAGTTGGTAAGGGGAGGTTTCACCGTCAATAGTTCACATGACGTGGTAGATTCATGTGGGACAGTTCTAAGTCCCAATGTGGCTTTGGCAATAAAGGCAATACCACCGCCTCTGGATGACTGTCAGATCGGAGAACAGTGTAGTTGTCTGGGGTTGCAATGAGGAGGGATGGGCCTGCTGCCGGATGCAGGCAGGTAGGTCTCGGTTATTGCTAGGAAGTCTAATCAGGTCGGCAATGTCAACTGCATGGGCTAACAGGGATCTGGCACTGATTAGGGCCCCGTGGATGACAGTGGGGTTGCTGTGGATGGATCAGTTGTGGTATCTGTCGATCTGGTTCTTTTGGGGGCTTTGTAATTTTTCAAAGGGGCTTTTTGTAGGTCTAGTGGGCGGCTGTTTATCGGGGGTGGCCAAATGTACTTTATAGGATTTCCCTAGTCTATTGCCAATCCTGGCATTTCTTGTTGAGATTGAACATAGGCTGTGCACGGTATGAGGGGTGGGAACGGGTACTTGCAGTGTATCGATATTGCACAGCATAGTATCTTGTGTAGCACTCAATATGAGGCTGTGGTTATTAGAGGTAGGTCCTTCCAATGGTTGTGGGTCTCTGAGACGTAGGATAGTCTTCGCTGGTTGTAAGGGAGGTAGGAATGGCGTGGGTCTGATTTTGTTGGTAAGAATCAGAGGTGGGAGAAAGTTGGTAGGCTTGATGTGGCCGTTAAGGCAAGGGTGCTTCGCCATGGTAAAAGACCATGTAGGCTTGTGAGTAAGTGAACAGACACTTGCAAGCATACACTTAGGTTGGCTGGTGGGAGTACTTATGAGGGCTATAAAGGTATGCAGCCTAATCAGAAGTAAGGCAGTATTGTATCTGGTAGAGGCATACATAATAGCAGGGTCACAGAGAGGGAAATCACATTACAGTCAAAAGGTTTGCTAATAGTTACCCAGCAAATTTCATAAATGTAGGTGAACATGCATAGTATGCAGATACATCAAAAACACGGATTGTGCGGGACAATGAGGAGTACAGTAGGGCACATAATAGAAAAGAGGTACAGTCAGATATGAAATGAGCTTGTACGGATGTGATTGGCTGGCCAAGTCCGGACAGTTGAATATTACACGTTAACTAGTGAAAGAGAGACAAATTATCTCTTACGGACCGCTAATGATACAACAGTCCACACATTAGGAACAGCAAGCAGTCAGGGGTATGACCCTGATAATCAGGGTCGAGTGCATAAGGCTGGGCTTGCAGTTAGCGACAATGCAGCACTATTCAACATTCAGAGATGTACAGTAGCAAAGTGGTTTGGGACACATCCGGCCTATTACAGTCACTAGGGGTGCACGTATGATCTAGGGCGGTAAGTCTTAAGAGACGACGAGACGTGCTGGTCGTGGCGGCGAGTTGAAAAAGATAAGTTATGCTGCGGTATGCTACGGGACCGAGGAGGGAACGGACCATGTGTTTCCAGTAAGATCGTTTGTCTTCCCCTCCCATGCATGGTTGCGCTTTGAAACACTTGTGTACAAGTGTATATTAAATAAACAATCAATCAATATCCCTCTTTGAGAAGGAGGAGAAGCCTCTGCACCTTTGCGTTGGCTTAAAGTCCATACACTTCTGGTATCCTTGAAAGGACCACCGTTATCCTTGTGAGTAATAAGTGCGTCTACTGTAGCACCGCCATCCTCTAGTGGAAGACGACGTGGGTCTTTCTGGGGCTCCTCTGACGGGGCCAAACGTTTTCCTTCCTTGGAGGAATGTTAACAAAACGGACTGTGCCGGTGTCCGTCTTCATAGCCTTGAGGGCATCGTCAATATTTTCTCCAAATAAGCTGTCCCATTCAAATGGCATTTATATTTTGCACCTCTTGCTAGAAATCTGTACAGGGGAGCCAACCTTGATGTCTGAACATTGCTCTGTTGCCGAACTGTTGCTGATCTGTTGGAATGCGGTTTCAGCTAGGTCTACCGCAATACTAATATTGTGGTTTGAGGCCTCCTCTCCTTCCTTAAGAATGGCTAAGGTTGGGTGTGGCTTGGAGCCGTTGCAAGCAGCATGGCTTCCTAGGAGCTCCTGGCGCCGACACGCCACCAACCGGATTTACACCGGCAGCTCGAAAGGCAGCAACTTTCCAAGCAGTGCACCATTGACACAATGGTATGGGGCGCACCTGGTCATAAGATGAAACACTGAATCAGCGCCGAAACATATAAACCATGCAGCAGTAAGATAGCTCATGTGGAACGCATGTGATCCCAAAATGACGGGTGCGATGAATCTCCGGTGCTGAAGCCGCTGCATTTTTCCACCACAGGGAGTGAGTAAGCAAAGGAAAAGAAAAGCCTGCCTGATTGTGGGACAACGAAACATAGCACGCAGCAATCCCAGAGAAGCTGGGCTACGCGACCCTGAGGAGAAGTGTCCAAGCAGAGAGGTGACGAAGGCAGGACTCGGGACCCCAGCCGCCTGCCCCATGAGGTCCGCGTCAAGGAAGAAGTACCACCGAGGACCGCCACAGGAGATGCATGCAGGGAGAAGTGGCGGAACAGCATATTGCGCTGAGACGCTGCACAACAGGGAAGCTGCACAAACTGGGTCACACTGATAACTACAGCAGCAAAGATCCTCCCCATGCAGACTGCCATTGGGATTTGGGTACAGCAGCTTCAAACAAACTAATTGAGAAGTGGAGATCACTGTGTTCAGTGATGAAAAGTAGCCTCCAAAGCCCCTGAATTCTCAGGCAAGCCCCGATTCCTCTGGTGACCCTCACAACCGCCCTGCATGCACACCAAACGACGCCGCCTCTTGGGGTCCCAGAACATAGCTGCGCCCACCCTAACATAGGGTAAGTGATCAGGCCACGAGGCGAACAAACACCAGTCGCTCCCATCTCCAGATACACTCAGCTGGACGGATAGCCCAGCAGCCCCCGCACTACATATCTGAATGGGAGACAGCCCAGTGAGGTTCCTCTGCAGCTCTATTCCGAGAGCACCCTTGAGGAAACCATGGCAAAAAGTTCAAATAACATGAAGCAGACCGTCATCTCAGCACTGCTGGGTCACCCGCACTCTGACAAAGCAAGAAACGGTGATCAAATGGAGAAACAGCTAATTGAGGGACCGCATTTGCCAGCGGCGGAGACTCCTCACAAGCGGTAACAAAAGCTGGAACTTCTGACAGCTATGACCAGGGAATTCCAGAAAGGCACAGATGAAGGGATGAAGAAAATATCCACCCTGGATAGGCGCATCAGAGAAGAGGAAAATAACTTCTACGAACAAGCTTTTTCGAGGTTGGCGAGGGGGCGAGCAGATTAACGGCCCTCGAAGCACGGTGCAAGGCACTTGAAATGAAGCAGGAAGACGCAGAAAACCGCTTCAGGAGAAAGAATATCCACCTACGGGTTATCCCCACCTTGGTCCTGTACGCAGAACTAGCAGACTTCACCAAGGACCTGTTTCGCTTCATACTAGCGCTTTTCAACTGTGCCCCACTGAAGATTGACAGAGTGCACCACACCAGGTCTAAACAAGTCTTCTCTACTCCTCCGGACGTGCTAGCAAGAGTGCACTTATATAAGGTGAAAGAGGAAATCATGCAGGAGGCAAGAACTCTAAACATATCCAATTCAGGGACGTAACCATCCAGCTTTATCAGGACTTAGCGAACAGCATTCTACTAAGAAGGAAATCCTTAAAGCACATGAGCGAGTGGTTGAGGGAACGGATGATCCCAAGGAGCAACGCATCGAGCCCCTGCCGTGGGGACCCACTCTGCGGGATGATCACGAGTGGAGCAGAGGCGCAGGATCCGCCCCGCTCCCTCCCCTGGGAAGGCTAAGAAACCAGACAAAGACTGAACGGCTGCCCCAGGCTATAGGTTATGTGGCCATCGGTGGCCCGAGTGCCTGGTGCAGAACCTCTCCCACATCGCTCAGTTCTGAACCAGGGGAGAGGTTCCGATTGCCTCACTGAGCCAAGAGAGGGGGGGGGGGTGAGGGCAAGCACGTAAACCGCTCAAGTTAATTGTCAAGTTTCAGCTTTAGCAATTTTTCTTTATAGGGTATACAAAGGGCTGACCGACCCACCACTGGTGTAGCACCAATATACCATCTCCTAAATTGCTGCCAAAAGCAAAGTCATGGGCATGTTGGCCCCCAATAGGGTCGGTGGCGAATCGCAGCCACATACCCCATTGGTTGAGGGCTGGACTCTACACCACAAGGGGGGGGGGGGGAGATCTGGAATAGGGGAGGGTTAACAGGGTTTTCTGGGTACAAAAGTGAACGAACGCAACAAAATATCAACTTCACTAGGGAAAACATGGGCAGCCGACTGCTTCGTATTGGGGGTTCACATGGGGCACAGTGCAGGGGAGGGTGCATTATCGGGGAGGAAACCACAAACCTATGACAGCTGATGGTAGCAGTGCACTTCGGATCCTAACATGGAAGGTACAGGGTATCACTTTCCTGGGGACGAGGAAGTCTGCGGAGTGAAGACGGACACACTGGACCGCTGATGTGGTGTTCCTCCAAGAGACTCACCTCTTGGAGGCTGATGAGAAATGCATCAATTTCAACAGGTACAAAAAACGGGCTCTCTTGCTGAGTGAGAATGTCCCCCTGGCGCGAATCTCTGAAGCTGGACCCCATGGGCAGATTACTAATGGTTAAGGGGTACCTTCTAGAGCAGCCACTAACACTGGTCTCCATCTATTGCCCAAATAATGCACAGAATCGGTTCCTGCAAAGCATAATCCCATCAATCCTGGCATTTGTGGAGGGCCACTGCCTGATCCGGGGTGACTTCAACCTGGTCTCAGACCCACAAATAGATATATCTCCCCTCCCCCCAACTAGAGCAGACTTCGCCTGGGCCCTGGGGATGGCATAGTTACTGAAGGAGTCAGGCACGGTGGACATCTGAAGGTTGGATAATGGGGGCTCCCAAGACTATACCTTTTATTTTCACGTGCACAAAGGCTTCTCTAGGAAAGACCTCCTGCTAATGTCCGACATCCTCTTTCCCTGTCTAGAGAAAGTGCAAATTCTTCCACGAGTCCCATCGGACCACGCCCCTGTGTTGGCAGCCCTGCGTTTACAGGATCTCCCATCGCACCCCCGAAGGCCATGGAATCTTCAGGACTCTATATTGTTGGATCCCTTAATCAAAACAGGTGGTAGCAGACACACTCGCACACTATTTTAAGGAGAATGGGATGGGGGAATGCTCACTGTCCACAGTCTGGGATGCCATGAAGCCAGTGGTGCAGGGATCCTAATTAGCGCTGCAGCGGAGCGAAAACGGAGCGGCTTACAAAAACAACCAATGTTAGAAAAAAGGGTAGAGGAGTTAGAAAGTAACCTTAAAAAGCGCAACACTACCAAAGGGGGCCGTGACTTAAAAAAGGCCAAAATTGCATTGGAAATGCACCTAGCAGACAAGTTGGCGAAGGCCATGGCATACACCAAACAATATTACGTAAATGGTAATAAGGCGAACCGCCTACTTGTGTATAAATTAAAAAAGATGCATATGAGGAACCACATCTCGAAGCTTAAGGGGGTGGACAGGGTTCTACGATATACTGAGGAAGAGAAAATGGGAATATTGTGGGACCACCACTGAGAAATCATGGCAGGGCCCCTCATGACAGCGGAGGCCCAAGCACACTCCCTAGGATCCATCCACAGTGCTACCCCGCCCTGTTCATATGGAGGCCTTGGAGCTCCATATGTCTACATACGTCTACATGTGTCTACTGCCCCGGGATCTGACGGGTTCACAGCGCGGTTTTATAAAGCATTCGCTCACATCCTCGCCTCCCCAGCTGTCCACTTTATTCAACTCCTTTCTCACAGAGGGCGGGATCACCCCATTTTTGAACGAAACGCTAACAGTACTTATCACTAAACCCGGCAAGGATCCCGAACAATGTGCCTCATACAGGCCTATCACTCTGATGAATAACAATGCCAAAATCTTCTCAAAGACCTTGGCCCGAATTAATACATCCTGATCAAACAGGCTTGATTCCTGGGCGCAACACCCAAGACAATATTAGGCGTACGATTCATCTGATTGAAAACGCCTCCAGGCTTAATGTAAAATTAGCTGTTGTATCCCCGGATGCACATAAAGCCTTTGACCTACAGGACTGGGGGTAAATCAACCAAACCCTAGCCCACTGTTAGGCAGAAACCTGTGCAGTTCCTTTGGGGATCACTGCAAAAGATTTAAGACTACAGGTGTTGGCGGTAAACCCACTTGGTAGCAGTCTGCACCACCCAGATTTACCTGGTAGCTGTGGCTGAGCAGTCAAACTTCCCTCAAGAAGAGTTAGGCAGTATGCAAAGTATACACAATAGGCACTCAGACACAATAGCACAAGCAAACACTGACCAGAGCTTTGGTATCAAGGTATATAATTATTTATTTAAAAACACACTTATTGAAACACTCCAGCACTATTATTGTAAATCACTCTAAACACAATTTCTATTATTATATATACACTCCTTATTCCTTATCAGACAAGTCTTAGTTAACACCACTTATTTCCAGACAGAGTTGAGTGCTTAACTATAGATGGCACTCCGATAAGTTAACGAAAAAGGGAGGGAAAAAGGCAGAATGTAGGAAAATACACCACACTAATACTTAGGAACTCTTAAGCAAGGCAGGAAAGTCAAAAGTTACTTGTGAGCCAAAGTCCATAGGCCGGGGCCACTCTTGGAGAGCAGGGCACAAATGCACCCAAGATCACACAATGACAACAGGCTTAAAAAGTCTTGCAGGGAGTTCAGAAAGGTTTTAGTTAGGCTCAGAAAAGTTTAGCCAGGGTGTGCCAGGCTAACACAGGGTCGAAAGCCAGGGGCTAAATCTACCCCGTACAGTCGGTTGCAAGGGAGCCAGGCGGAACACGGTACCTTATGTGGAAAGGATCCTCCAGCGGGGGCAGTTGTGCAAGTCGCGGCATCGTCCAGAGGAAGAGAAGATCTCAACGTGAAGGAAAGATGAAGGTCGTTGCACTGCCAGGGAAGAAACCAAACGTGGAGTTTTACGGTTAAAGGTACTAACTACCCTTTGATTCGGGGTAGTGGTAAAACGTGGTATCCCGGTTGCCGGGGTGCTTGGTACAGGCAAGGCGGCCACGAGATGCTCCAGGAAGCGAAAAAGGAAGCAGACTGGTTATCCCCACCAGTCGAAGGAAGAAGACTCTCCTGGCTGGAGATCTCCTCTGTCGTTTGGAAAAGTGGTGAGACGGTTCAGCAGGGCTCCACCGGTGGTGTTGTCGTAGCAGGTCGGCTCAGCTTCTCGCTCGTCGGATTCTTAGGTCCTGTGGTGACTTCTGAAGTTCCAGTCCCCAAAGCCCTGCTTTTATGCAGAAAACCCCCATTCACTCAGCCTAGCTGTCACTCAAACATGCTAAGTGGTGAGCCGGCCGGCTCACCACTTGGGCCAATCAGGACGGAGTGCGACTTGAGTTGCCTAGGCAACTCAGTCCAGGGTGCCTAAATCCCCCTCCACCCCTCCTAAGTACCCCAGACAGAGTGGCACCACTTTGGAGGGCTTCTGTGGAGAAGGCCGCCAAAAAGTGGAACAAAGGTTCAACTTGGGTTGGAGTCACAGACGCGAACACAAACGCCATTTTAGAACCGAGTTCTGGCAAAAAATACCAACCGGAGAATTAATATTAAATAAATAAACCAGCGGTATGTTCGAGGCTATAGGAATTAAATAATTAAAGTTGGTAGCCTCGAACAATGGGAAATCCCATTGGGATATATTTGCGGTCGAATATAAAAAGTAGTATCCACTGCCACCAGCCAAAACTCGATCAGGGGGGACGGAGACGTGCCCCCTCGAATAACAGACCCCAGGGCAATCGAATTGCCCCGGCCAGTACGTCCACAATATGATGGTTTGCACTGGTTCTGTTCAGAATTTGAGACTAGTAAAGTCAATGGTGACTTTACATGCCCTGAGAGACAGTAGTCAGTCCCAGGGTATGGAGTCTATACTGGGGGGTCACTATGACACCACTGTGTTACTGCACTGAAGGTGCTGTGTAACACATCTCAAAAACAAATGAAGCCCTATGGAGTAAAAGACCCCATAGCCCATTAAACACATCTAGAATCAAAGAGACACACTCAAATCATGTCCAAGAGTGAGGGTAAAAGAGTCTCACTCTTGGCAGGAGAAAAAAATAAACCCCAAAAATCCAGCAAAGCTGCTGGGGGACTGACTAGGTTAGGAAATTCAGCCTAAACGGAGAATTCTCCCTAACATCCACTTCGGCCCCAAAATGGCTAATGACGAACTATCAACCCCCCAACCACCTCCCTTAGCATAAATGACTTGAAATCTCCAGGGGCACACACCAATGCTGTCCAATATCAACACTGGTATTCGCCCAGTCGATTGAGTCATTTGCCACAAAACTCAGGGAGAACGCAGACATACATGGCCTAAAAGTAGGGGAACATACTTACAAAGCTGCTATGTACGCAGATGACGTACTGCTCACCTTAACTCAGGTGGACAGCTCAATGGTCGCCCTCTGGTGGGAAATCGAGACTCAGGCTTCAGGGTAAATTATTAAAAATCTGCAGCCTTGGAAATAAATATATCACGTAAACAGATCAGCCATGGCTGCCAAATACCCTGGGCTAAATCGAGCATTAGCTACTTGGGGGGGCAAATCCCGTACAAAATAGAAGGGAGCTACCGAGCCAATTTCCTGCAGTTATTTAGTGAACTCCACAAAGACCTGGAACGCTGGCAGAGGTAGGTCTCCTGGCTGGGGAGGGTGACGGCAGTAAAAATTAATATCGGGCCAAGGCTCATCTACCCCTGCACAGCCCTGCCAATCCACATCCCGGAGGGTGACTTTCAGAAATTGCAGAGTAAAATACAAAAATTCATCTGGGGGGAGTGGGGGGGAAACCACGTATAGCTAAAAGGATCATGATGAGCAGCACAGGCTTGGGAGGACAGGGCGTCCCCGACGTCTTCAGGTATCACAAAGCCGCGCAACTCCCTCATGCATTCTCATGGGAAGCCACTACGAATCAACCCTGCTGGAAAAAGATAGAAGAGGCCTGGAGCTCAGCTCCATTAGCAGCGCTGCCACATCTCCCGGCTCTCCGACCCGCTCAGAATACAGCCCTGTTGACTTCTACCAAAAACACAATCAAAAGTTGGGACGCTGCCCGCGGATGGGGCTGCAAGGGTACACTGGGCCCCCCCTCACCCCAATATGGAGCAACCCCGATTTCTCCCCCAGCCAACACCTGCAACGTTTCGCCAGATGGACGGAAGGGGGTTTAACAATGGTATCAGACTTCCTAGCAAATGGGACACCCTTAACATTTATAGAATGTAAAGATAAATTCAAGGTAACGAGTCCGAAAGATTTTGTTACACTCAAACAAAGCACTGGTTGTTGCAGCGCTCCGTCAGGACTAGTGGAGGGAGGGATCTAACATCATTAGAGCTCACACTCACAACACCAACACACATGGGCAGAGTCTCAAATCTCTACCGCCTTCTTGACAGAACGGACCCCAATAAAAGAGAGAAGTACATGCTCTCCTGGGTAAAGGACCTGGGTCAGGCTTTAGAACCAGAAGACTGGGGGCGCATATGGGCTTGAATGCACAAAATCTTGAAATGTGTCACGAATCAGGCAGGGGGGCTGAAAGTTTGCTTCAGGTGGTACATGACCCCAGAATTGCTAAACAAATACAATCCGAGGCTTCCGCCACAGTGCTGGAGGGGCTGTCCATCTACTGGGTCTGTTTCATCTCCTATGGACCGGCTCGAAAGTCTCGCAATTTTGTCGTGAGGTCTTGGAACACATACGGTTGATCACAGGCCTGAGCATCCCATGGGACCCCGGCATGGTCTTGTTGGGAGGCACGAAGGGAGAAGCCTACCCGCTCACAGCCCACATGGCCAATCTCTGCACCCAATTATTGACAGCGGCCAAAATAACAATAGCGCGTCTATGGAAGCACCCAGAGGGTCCTGCCCTCCCCATGTGGTGGGTGAAATGCTGGGACACAATCGTGGCTGAAATGATCACGGCCAACCGGCTGGACAATCTGAACAAATTCCGCAGTACACAGGCCGCTTTCCTTGACTATTCGGAGAAAAATTCCCGGGATTGACTCAAACTGCTGGGACTAGGTGGATGAATCAACTCTACCAGAGCGATTAAGACCAGACCTCCGACCAAGCGAACCTTTCGCAATTCGCCAGTCGCTGTGGGGGTGCAGGGACCTCTCACTCAATCTGGATAATGGACTGAGGGGACGGCCCAGCGCAACTGTTATAGAGCCGAATGTGACCCAAACTGTTGTCTTGTGCCACCTCGGAAGCATTCTCACACCCATGAGTATCTACATGTGTCAATGAAATATGTTGATTGTTAATACAGTGAAAATGCACAATCAAATATATTGTATAAAAAAAATTTCAAAAAAGAAAGGCCAAGGCTTCTTTTAAGATGTTCCAGGATTGGCACCATTCTGTGCCACATATCCCTGTCGTATAGTGGCATTATTGCGAGAGCATTAGCTGTTTTAAAAGTGGTTGCCCCGATAGCGAGCCCTTTTTCCCCAAAGACGTACAATTTTCGCCTTTTATTCTCAGGCGGAATTGAGCACTGGCTGACTGAGGTGCTTTTTCTGCATGCCGCTACAGAATCTGGTGGGGGCTGCGAAGTAAGACACTTTGGCATGGTATCTGGGGCTTTAAACTTCTTTTCTAGCCTCCCTTTCATTGCTGTCTCTGTGAACTGATGCTTTATGGTTTTAAAACCTTCTTCCCAGACGTGATCTAGGATGGGGATGTAGACTTTGGACTGCCTTCTCTTGCTCATATGGTCGAACAGGAAGCAATCTTTTTTCTCTTCTGTTTGTTAGAGACCAAACTCCAAACAGCCTCTTGTATAGCGAAAGAAATCCCCATTTCATCTGGCGGTGATTGTTTTGGGGTTCTTCTGGTGCATCCTCTGCAGTGGAATCATCACCTTTACGTGATGAGGAGGATGTGTCTTTTAGATCATCGTCTATATCCGTGTATGGTAGTTCTCCCTTCCTCTTGTTTTTCAGCTGGTGAGGCAGTTCAGGTTGGGCGCGCCGATAATCTGTGTGCCCATAATGCACTTGTGGGCATACCCTGTTGCCTACGTCGATGAGGGTACCTTGAACCCCCTAGCCGGGGTGATTGCCCTTAAAGATGATCGTGACCTTTCCCCCTTGATGGTGTGTCTTGTAACAGCCTTGCGTCTTACGAAAAAGGAGGAGCTGGGATTAGTAGCCTCCTGTTAAGCTGAGACAGCAACATTTGTAGGGACGATAGGACTATACTGATCGCAACATCTGCAGGTATACTACTGGTTGCACTGGTGCCGTGGGGGTGGAGTCATACCACCTGCCATTACTGGTTGCAGATGTGCTGCTGGTACTTGAAGTGGTAGACGTGGGGCTTAGGGTAAGTCCCCTTCCATAATGACAATCCTTTTGAGTCAGAGAAGATGGGAGAGCACCCCCTTTTGTACCTCAGTCAGAATCAATACGGTGTTGAAGTAGGTCGTCTGGCATCATGTGGGATTATGTAATTGGAGATACCGTCGGCAAAGTGGGCTCTGGAATGGACTCCAGGTTAACCGGAATGGTCTGGCTTAGCGATATATCCACCTTCTGCTCTGTAGGCACAACATATGATGTGGCTGCTATGGCCATGGACGATTTGTGCGTCACCTCCGGTCTCATTTCTTTCCTTGACGACTCGTCGACAACCTGTGCTTTGAATCTGTCGTTGAGGAGCAGTGAAATTCTATCGGTGATGAGTGACTCGCCAACAGGACTTTCGATGACTGGCTTGCAGTTTAAGCCTTAGGTGACGGGTGGCTCGTTGACGGGCTGTAGACTTTGACTTGGCCGACGGGAGTCTGGGTAACGATGCCAGCGATGGGATCTTCAACAATTTACATGGCGTCAACAATAAACCAGTGCATGGTGCAGAGCCAATTGATTATTGGGCCGGCGTCTGTACCTTTTAGGTGGTTGTGGTCAATCCAGCAGTTGCTGGTGCTAGTCTGCATATGTATGGCCGATGAGCCCATCTGGCCATGTTGGGCTTTATGCTCCTTAAACCATTTTTGGTGGTGGGGGGGGGGGGGGTTAGTCTCTCCTCTGACCTTGCGCTTTTTGGAGGTATGGCTGTTTTCATACAGAGTTTTGGAACGACCGCACTCTTGAAGGATCAGGTTCTGAGTGTGGATATATACAATCTTCTTGGCTCCCTCAAACATATTCTTCAGCACACATGTAGAGCAATCCCTAAAAAGGGACTTTCTTGAACTGCTCTCTATTCCTGGCTTTTAAAATGAGAAAATAGTAGAAAAACATATCTGGTTAGGTTCTGTAGAAATATCTTTTCTCCTGAGAGAACGATGTGCAGTTAGAATCTGAACATGGCCTACAGGGGAGGGGTATAGCACTAGACGTCCTATTGGCTGGGACCAAAATCACCCATGATGAGAAGGATAGACTGTAAAACATAACTGTTTTTCCTTTACAAAAAGTAGGACATAGGTAACCGAGGATTCCCAGCTGACGAATATTCAAAGCATGTGAATCTATGAAAGATCCAATTCGGGGGAAACAAGTTTCTCCTAGAAGTCCCCATTTCCCACATGCCAATTAACTATTACAGAAGTAATTCTTTCACATATGACCAGAGACAAGAACCATAAAAGTATAGGGAAATACCTAAATACTAAAATAGGAATGGACATTTTCAAGTTTTAAAAAAAGAAAAACACTTTGTTTATTGCAAAAATACAGACAGTATGGCATGTTCAAACATCACATTCATGTAATACCATGTCATGAGTGGGAATGGTACACTAAACAATACCACAGCACATAGCATATTGCACCGTACATGAAATGAGGTCCATTACAGTTTTTATCCTGTCATTTCCCCTTAGTCATCAGATTGATTCCCCCCACGGGCCAAATATGCATGGAACGGGCCCAAATTTCTTTAGGCCAGCAGGCAGGGTTCATCATAGTAATGAATGTCTCCTCCCTCTCATTCATGTACACCACGTCTCTCAGCCATTCCTCACACGTCAGGGCCTGAGCCGACTTCCAGTGCCGGAGGATACACTTCTAGGATATGATACGAGCCAAGTTGAAGTGTCTGATGACCACTGCCACCTTGTCAATATCACCCAATAAGTATTTTGATGGAATCACATTAGGGGGGATATCAATAATGTAATTCAAGATCTCGGCGAACTGACGCCAGTATGCACTGAAGGGAGGGCATTCCTAAAATATATGGTAGGAATTGGCAGGGGAGAAACCACACTTCACACAGGCCCCGCTCGCATCAGGGAAAAACCAAGCGACACTGGGAGGGAAAATGTATTTAAAAAAAGGTAGCAGGCGCCCCTCTCCAGAAAGAGCATGGCATGATATCCTGTTGTGTGTTTTTCCCCACTTTGAGAGTTCCCAGCCATCGCTTTTTGCTCACTGTACTTTCACAGATGGGAATTATCCATTTGCATATCCGTCTTTGTCCTGCCCACATGGGCAGTCCAGCACCGAAATGCTACGGCAATTCCCTTCTGAACAAGAGTACCAACAGCAACCCCATACACGTGTTTCAGCCTTGTTGGGCCTCATCAGTGAGGTGGACTTGTGCCTCTCTGAGCACAGTGAGCAGGGAATTCCTTAAACTCCTTATAGAACGCAACACAAAGCCCGTCCGGCCCAGGTGCCTTACCGGACGCCAGTGCCGTTATGGCCTCGGACACCTCTTCTGTCGTTATTGGAGTATCTAGGGCCAGCCTACCTTCCAGGGGAAGTACCGGAAGCTCTACTCCAACCAAGTACTCCTCCAAGGCAACAGCAGCACATGCATCAGCACTGGCAAACAGCTCTGCATAGTTCTCTTTAAATACCCTATTGAATCCATTGCTGGTGGCAAACACCTCCGCTTTTGGGCCACGGGCACCAGCAATAACCTGCGCTTCACGCTCCACTGTGACCACCTGGGCCAACATTCTACCAGATCTCTCCACCTCCCCATAAGCTCTAACCACACCGGATTTGCCATGTATCTGACCTCCGTTTCGGCGAGATCCTGAAACTTCCCTTTAATCTTGCCCAGAAGTGCTCTGTCGTGGGATCTGCAGTATTCAATTTCGAGCTGTCTAACCTGCCTTTCAATTTCCCCCAGCTCGGCCCTAACCAACTTAAGGGTTCCCATCGTAACTGACAGTAATTCACCCTGCATCCAAAGCTTAAATGCCTCCCACACCACAGAATATCGGGAAACAGAGCCAGTGATAATGTTAAAGTCGTCCTCAATTTTGTCATGAAGATTAGCGGTAAACCCAGGGTGTAAAAGCATTGATGATGGCATTCTGCCACATAGGGCCGTGTTGCGGCTGTGAGTGCAGGAGTATTGACAGTACCACCAGGGAATGGTCAGACAGCGTACACAGCAGAATCACACATCTACTGACTTTAGGAACCAACTCAGCCGATAGAAACCAATAGTTGTTTGGGACATTATGTCGTGCACAGTTGAATAAGTAAATTCTCTAGCCTCAGGGTACAAATAGTGCCAAACATCAGTAAGTTGTAACTGGTGCATAATATGCAGCAGCGAGTGTGTGGTGGCAGATCCCACCCAAGAGGATACAGAAGACCTATCTAGGACATCATTAAGGATAGTACTGAAATCCCCTCCCCATAGAGAGTATTTCAAAAATAGTGCTATAAAAGCCAGGGTCATAGATGTTGGGGCCATAGGTGTTGATGAGACCAACCTCCCTACCATAAAACTGTCCCCATACAATCACGTAGCGACCCATTGGGTCAACAACACTACATGTGACCCGGCTCAGGACCGGGCGGTGGATAGGGGTAAGGACACCTCTTGCCTGAGCAGAATAGACTGAATAATACCCATGATTACCCCATCTCGGGTCAAACTCTTCGTGGGTTCCCCCCAGTGCATGATTCTCTTGTAGCATGAGAATTTTAGGCTGATGCATGGTAATGTAGGTCAACAATTTCCAAGCTTTGATTGGATTATTCAATCCCCTTACACTCCATGTAAGAAAAGTGACCTGCTCTCCAGACCCCTCTGTATCAGATCCCGCCATGCTCCATCATTACATCCCACCACGTACTCCACACCACCGCATGTTGCCATGATATCCTAGGCATTCTGCCAGTCAAACTTTAACTTCCCCCCACAACCCTGCACTGTCTGCCCCAACCAGACAGTGTCACCCCATAACCATCCCATGTTGAAACTTCAAGGAACCCAGTGCAAGCAGCAACTCAATACAACAGAAGAGGACCACTCAGTTCAGAATTGAAATACATTCAGATTCCCACAGAGCGGACAAACGCAGAGGAAATAAAGAAAGAATACACCAACTCATACCAATGTCCTCGAGCAGTGCAATAGTAGACAAACCATAACACAGTTGGAGGGTACCTTCTCACAATGAGTAATACAGCGCAGGAGCAACTGTCCATCACGTATTGTTCGAGGTGGAACGCACAGGAAGGGGAGGGGGATAGATTCCTCAATATACTGTAGAGAGTCCCCCAAAGTCACTTTGCCCCGACAGCGAAAAGCTCTTTAGTGACCCCTTTCAATAGCTGATCTTGAGAGGGGCCTATCTTCAAGGGACCCTATCCTAATCTCTGCCTCTGTGATGCGCACACTCTCCTTATCCATCCTGGTCTTCAAGGAGAGAATGTTAGCGGCGATGTCGTCCAGTTTAGTGTTAACAGAGGCAAATCCGGACTGCAAAGGAATCCATCAGCCCCCACTTTTTAGCAGCTCCTTTTGTCATTCTACAATACGGGATGCACTCAGGTTGGTATGCCACTCAGCCAGATCTTCCAGAAGCAAGAGTGTCTCAAAGGTACACTCAAAAGGCCACAGTCCACGGCTCACCACACCACACTGGTCTTGATTACAGACTCCTCAGGCCCAATCCACCACCCACATCCAGGACTGGCAGACAGGGGCTATGGAATTAGGTGTAGTAGTTCAACTCCACCACAGATGAACTCAGCCATCCTGCGCCATCTCCACCGGTATGATGCCCCCTTGCAGTGGGGTAGCAAAGTCACTTATATCAGGCCCCCTGTTGAAAGCATGGTATCAGTCTGGATTTAGTAATGCAAGAACTGGTGTATGTCAGGAGAAGGTTAATAAAAACTGCAGCTAAAGAAATGCAGTCCACAGCCCTACCCCAGCACAACTCTGTTTCTGAGTATTAGTAAATGCTCGCTAGGGAATACAGTACCGCTTACCGTTGTGATGAATCCAATGGAGTCATCACAAATTTCCTGGAGATCATCTACTCCCATGTGGCCAGGGGACGGAAGTCGCCAACTGATCCTGGAGGCGGTTTCATGAGAATGGATCACATGGGAGGAGACAATTACAGGGGAGATGGCATGACTTCAAAGGAGGAGTCACAAAATGTCCCCCCCCTTTCCCATGAGGAAGGTCCTCTGATAACAGAGTTCTTAATGGCATTTTGTTAGTCGAGTCAGGCTTCCACCTTTCAACCAAACACTTATGACTCACACAACACCTTTTGTTCTTGATGTACTTTTTTAATGAAAAACATGGAAAAGAACACCCAGAAGTTAAAAGCCCCAAAGTAGTTATGGACTTCAACTCCCATAAGCACTCAGGTACTGAGATGAGGAAGAGGACAAGGGAGTTTGTGCAGAGTGACAAAAGCTCAAACTGCAACATGCAGACTAGTTGTTTTTCCAAACCTGTAATGAACGGGACATATAAAAAGGTCCACCACACTATGGAAAGAGGAGATGCAGCGGAAGGTGCAGAAGCAGACGTTTCCATTGACGCTGAGGCTGCTGAACGCGAGGCTCACCGATGAGCCGGCAAAGCAGAAGAGGCCGTTGGAAAAAGGAAGAGGATTGCTACGTGTGAGCAGGAAGGATCATAGAGATGCCAGGAGCAGTGCAGAAGCTCCTGGAGGTACAATCGCTCGGCGAGGCAGCAGACTTCTCCCTGGGCCGAGAAGGAGAGCTGGCACGTGACCACAGAGCCGCGCCGGGTGCTGGGGAAGCGTCTGCCCACTCCAGTATGGAGAGCAGAGGGAAAAGACATACCGAAGGGGCGCAAGCAACGTTAGCAGTGCTGGAGAAAACCGGTGAGTCTGCACAAAGCAGCTGGGGACCCCGGGGCATTACGACAGCAGCGCCAGCACACGATTGAAAGCTACAAGATTGCTAATGCAGAAAATATACAAAGGCCAAGTTTTGTTGAATGCAGCCAAAGTAAAATCCAGAGGCAAGGTTTGGTTGAATGCAGCCAAGGCAATGAGCCAAGGCAAGGTGCCTTAAGAAGAATTTTTGTATGCAGACAAGACAAAGTATAAAATTGAAACCCCAACTGAATACAGAAGTGTGAGATGCCAATGTGGGGGAGAAGTTTGAGCAAGAACATTTGAGCAAAATATTAACACAGATATACCAAACATCACATGGTATAACGCTATTGTGGTACTCTTAACTGTGAAGTTGAACCCAAGAACTGTGAAATGCATAAGAGTTCTGGCAGGTGAATACCCAGACAGCTGAAGTTGAATCCAAGCACTGTGAAACACAGAGGAAGTCATGGCAGGCAAGTATACCAGGCAGTTGATTGTACAAAGATTCCTGGCAGGAGAGTACACAAGGGAATCTGAGAATTCTAAAGAGAAGTCCTGACAGGTGAGTACACCAGACAGTTGAAAGTTGTGTTCAGATTCCTGGCAGAGGAGTATACCAGGTAATCTGTAGAAAAACAAGAACTGTTATGGAAAGACTGTTGCAGAAACTTTTTCTGAAACAAGAACTTTGTAAATCAGTTAAAGACACATAGGAACAGTTAGCTAAAGATACATTATGCCATCCTGTTTAAGAACCCAGGGGAATGGGACCATCCTCTGGATCCAAGGCTCTGTACCTTGGAGAACATTTTTGTTTGAGTTCTTCTTACACTTTTGGTTTTGAACATTTTCTATCATCAAGTTAAAGACACTTCCATGCACCCTTTGTTGTTTGTTTATAAGTGTGAGGCTCAGGGATAGGCTGTTTTGGACACAAGTGCGGTTTTTCAGCTACTGACATCCGGACAGACAGATCCTTAGTTTTAGTTTCTAGGTAGAGACGTTTCCCTTTAAAATAGGGCTGGAGGGGCATCTTTCCAACCCATTTTCATTTAATAAAAATGTCTACACTTGAAAAGACAACATCCTTGTGTCCATCTCTCATTTCTGACACCTCACACCATGCATAATGGTAATTTGATCCCGACATATTTATCTATAATAATCAGACAACATGAAGTTATCTTCTCTGCTCGCCAACACATGCATTCAGATCAAAGAGCCAGATTATGGACAGGCTAAAGCAGCTAGATGCAAGTTTAGTGACTTCCAGGAGATTGTATTCATGTTAATCGTCTTTACGAGAAACCACTCATGATCATTTTCCTTCCCAGACAGCATTTGTCGTCGTCTTCGAGGACACTGTCCATGTTCATCATACATAGGGATGTATTTTGTTTAATGTAGCACATGTCTAGCTGGGAAGCAATAGAGCACTGACTAACAAGGAGATACAGGAACACAATACAATAATATGGATACAGTACAGATTCCCTTTGCTTGTTAGTAGAAGGAAGATCGAATTCTATTAAATTCAGAGTGTTGAGTATATGATGCACTTTATTTGCATGTCTTTTAGCAGCAAGCTAAATATTTTCAACAAAAAACGACTTTTCCTAGAAAAAAAAAAAAATGGGACTTTTCACCAGTTTTGTACTTTCTGCCACATGCAAGTCTTGCAGCCAGATTGCCGGAAAGATTTCCGGGGCTCGTTCTACTCCCGGACTCAAACAGTGATAGCACAGTGTTCATATACCAAAGCAAGGAACATCTGGATATCAGGGAGTTTTGTGAAAAACTCATGGCAGACCAAAGGGTGATCACAGATTGAGGTCCACGCCCCTGCATTGTGACCTGTTGAAATAACTTAACTGCAAACTCCTGTGGACGCGAAAGCCTTGCCATCGTTTCATAATCCTGTTAGGAAATTTGATCATGCCAACACAGGTGTGGAAACTGAATTTAAAGAGCTTTCCATACAACATCTATGCTACACCACCCAAGCCTGGCCATAGTTCTTTGAAGTGGAAGGGGCCTGGAAGTCCTAAAGTGATCTAGCAGATTCTGATCTAGCCTTTGACTGGGAAGGACAAGCAAGTGCAGACACCATATATGACACTAGCTCCAGTATCACGTGAGGCATCATGAGGTGACTCTTCCTTGAAGGACCCGACAGGAGATCCAGACAGTAGGGAAGTAGGATTGGCAAAGCCAAGGAAAGCACCAGCAGAACAGAGTAATCCACTGTCAGTAATCCACAGTCATCTATAGAGGGGTCAATATTATTAGAGATGCGCACTCCCTTGTCTTCCTGCTATGAAAGGCAGAAAGGCGTGCATCGTTTCTTGTCCAGCTTAATGAAGGAAGGTTTCTGAGGCCAACGCAAAAGGGTCCAGCCTCTAGCAGAAAAAGTGCGACAGCTGAGCATGAGGCCAGGTGGCAAAGTGGTCCGATTGAAAGATGTATCCTGCAATACTGCTAGCACTATTAAATCCAGCATCCAGCTGCTGAGGACTACAAGTATTAATCTGTGCTACATTTGATCAGCCCAGAAGACAACCTGCCGGGATACCAGCCACAGCTGCAGGCAGTAATGCCAAAAGTCTATTGCAAATTCAGCCAACCACCTCCATCGCGAGTCCCATAGAAGGCTATTATAACACTTATACAACACAATATCCATCTGGAGTAGAAATCACCCATCAGAGGAGAGATACCAAATAATCCATACACAAGTTCAAGACAGCCGATATGTAGACTCAGTTTTTCATGAGACTATTTGTCCCATCTGGAAACCTCACCACAAGGTGTGCCCCAGACAGACTGGGATAAATCTCAAGCAGGTCTGGAGCAGCACTGAAGATGGCATGGACGTTCTGCTCCTCCATTTGGTCCACTCACCTGCATAACTGTCAATTGCTCCAGATCCAGCAGAACCATATTGATGTTAAAAGGCCTATCTGGATAGGTTGGCTTTTCAGTCACTGAAGGTCCCTGCAGTGCAAGGGCCCGGATAAATGCCCTGTTGCAGTCTATGCCCAAGGGAATGTATTGCTTTATATCCTGCACTTTCTTGCCCAGCAATTGCAAGGTAGCGGATGCAGAGTACACTCAGAAGTCCAGAAATTACATTAAGTTCATGGTGACAAGCTCTGACAGTTCCTTTTAGAAAACTCACGCTATAAAGGCAGCCCCCTGCTCTCACCACATTTGAGCCTAGGTATTAAAGGAATGCCGGAGAGCCAGACAAAAAGCTTTTTTAGCAGCGCTCAGTGAAGCATGACGAATCTCTCCATTTATTGAAGTAATTTTGCAATCAGTGTGAGACTGCTGGTGTGGAGAGTGAACTGGGCTCCTGCAACACTACTGCTTGGCTATTTAGTGCAAGGTCAGGGCAAGCACTAGGCAAACTAGGTGGCTGCCTATGGTGCTGGCTAACAGGGGGAATCAAAAAGCAGCATTTCCCCCTCTGCTTTCATGAATTACAAAAGTGATGCAAACCAATCTGAGTCAAGGTAGCTGCATGATGTCCTCCTGCAATAAGGGGTGTCCTGCTGCAAATGACAGTGCTCTCTTTTCTAGGAGTCTAACATGGCAGTGAAAGCAGGGCTTTTTGGCTATTGACGCCTGTTTTGAGCAGCACAGTACATGGTCTGGCTCAAATAAAAGCACAAAGGCCTAAAAGGAGGAAATGTTGATGAAACAATGTGGCCGGGACAAGGGCACTGTGAGGAGTCGGACGTGAGTAGGACACATAGGTATAGTTTGTTCACAAGTTGCCATTATTATTAAATAAAAAGGGGTGAGAGAAACGCCCATCTTTCCCTAACCTAACAAGAATGTTCCTGCCTAACAAACTAAGGCTAAAGAAAAATGACCTAGTGTCCAAAAAATATCTGACCCTTACACTTCTATATACACAACAAATACAAGGTTCAGTTGGCTTTCATAAATCCCACAAAATAACGATGTTGAACTCAAAATGTACAACCAATAATCCTTGTGTCCAGGGTTGGATACCCTTCCCCTGAATCAATTCAGGAATATTCAAAACAAAGTTCAATTTCAGGAAAGTTCTGTATGGTAACAAAGTTACACTCAATGTATCATTCAAAGTCTTTTCCATTCAATGTCTCCATTCACTCAATCAGATTGTCTCTCTTCCAACTGACCATAAATCAAAGCAATTAATATTTTTACAGCCTCCTGTTAGGTAAAGTATTTTTCTTCCAAATACTTCTGCTTGAGATAACAAAATACTTCTCCTCCAAACAAATGTATAAATCAAAAGTAAATGTTTTCTCAACTGGCCACTCACTTTTAAGCACCTCTTACTACTACTTCAACATATAACACTTTAGTCAGGATGGTTCCAACAATCACTTTCTGAAATGCAGCAGTAAATGATGTAGTCAACTTTTCTTTTCCATTAACATCTTTTACCACAATCGCAGTACTTACAATAATTTCGCCCTGGTCTACTCGCCTGCCAGGAATAACTACAATTGTTCCCTTTTCTGGTTTCCTCACCTGCCAGGATACAACTCCTAAAATTTCAATGTTGTACTCTGGTAATGCTTGTTCCAAACACTCAACACAAGAAAAATATGCGAGGAGACTTGAACCAATAACTGCTTCTCTTGATATTCTTTTAGCTTTCATCAAAAGAGTTCACATCTTTTCACAATTCATATTTCACAAAAGGATTTCTTATCTTGCTTGTCTTTTGGCTATGCAGGTTACAGTTCTCTCCCCCTTCGTCTCATACAAAGAGGACTTTGCTTCTGCAGCCTTTGTTTTCTGGTTGTATAGCCTCTTGGCTGCAGGCAATGCGGATTAACATGTTCTCTCCCTTGACATCTCTTGCTGGGAGAGTTGTATCCCATGTGCCTTGATAATACTCTTTTGCTGATTTGACAATATGGGTTATAATAATCTAATTGGTATCCTTTTTTAGGAGAGTTATGTCCAATTTGTCTATATATCAGCCTCCTCTGACTTTGGCAATGCAGGTTCAAATGTTCCCCTATTTGGAAGCCCACCTTAGGAGAGTTGTGCCCAATTCATCTTAGATCAATTGTTAGATTTTGAAAATAATTCTCACCACCTTGCGTTCTCATCCAGAGCACCCCGGGGTAACCTGTTTCCGGACAACTCCTCGCTATGCTTTGGCATCTCCTTCAGACTTCTATCTTCGGGGCCTCGTTTGCTTCCGACAGCTCCTCGTGGTCTGCCGTCTTGTTCGCCGACCTTCTAGGGCGCTCTCGCAGCTCTGCACACTTTCCGGTGTGAAGGAAGCACCAGAGCAGTTCATGGCGTTTCGAGAGCATCTCTCCCACACAGCGTGATTTGCTTCAGTGCCGCTTCCCCCTGAGTGTCCTTTGCATGGCCACATTGTCCCGAACTCTGACACATCTATTACACAGCGTTCGCCTGTTGCCACAACGCCCTCACCTTATGCTCCTTCCTGCTGCTTGTCCCGCTGCTGCTTTTCTCGCACCTGAAGGGCCCTCACATTTTTAAAAGGTCCTGCTCAGGTGTTCTGTATTAAAACAACTAGACTGCTTAACACCCATTCTTCAACTCTGAGCCCTTCTTCCTTGTCTCAGTACTAAGAGCATTATGGGACCTTAAATCCATAATGTTCTTGTTTGGTTTATTCTTAGTTAATCCCATCTGACAAGGTAACAGTGTTCAGATTTAGGGGAGGTTTTTAAAGGAGTTGGTGTTTTTTCTTTCCAGTTTGGACCTTGATGTAAGGCAGAATAACAAAATCCAGAAGAGATGATGTTAACTTCCTGATCACGAAGTGTAACATTTTCATAGGTATAAAAAGTATCTCCGGGAGATGGAATCATACAATGACAACAACCGTTAAATAGTTAGGCATTCTGGAAATCTCATCCTCAGAAGAGGATGAATACTGCATCTGTCCTAACAGAGTCACCACCTCCCGTTGACAGTCGCCTGCTCCCATGTGATCCTCCCTCATGATACCACCCCCAGGGTTAGGCTCAGGTAGCAGCTGCCTTCCCCTGGCCACATGGGAAAAGGCTTTAGTGATTACTCCGCAGGACTCGTCACAGCACCCACATCAGGTAAGGCAAGAGTCATGGTAGAAGTTTCTGGAACTTGCCGGCAGAGCTAGGGCCAGGCAACAGTTATGAGCAAGAGGGAGGTGGGGTGGCCGTAGGGGCCTCATGCATGTTCAGCAACAAGGAGTACAATAGGCCAGACTATGCTGTGCTGTGCTTGCAGCACATTTTGATTGCCATGAGCAACTCGATATAACTTTTCAAGCAATGCTGGAAGAGCGGACTCAGAATATTGACCCCACAATTTATTTGTTGCAGCGATTCCGCTCATGAAGATGTAATACATATTTATTCAGGCAACTTTAAGCCTATTTCAGGAATAAATAAGACTATTTTGGGCACACACACCATTTGACATTCTTTGTATCTGGATGCATTCACAGCTGCAAGCATTTTCTAGTGTTTCTTGGAAAGGATGCCCAATACATTTGTGATTTTCTGTGCTAACTTTCAAAGCAATACTCAACCATATCGGTCAAGCCTCGATATCTTTGCTAGCATATTAATATTGGGTGCAGATTATAAATCCAAGCTAAGTATTCTGGCTGATAAAATGTGCATGTTGGGGATAAATGCATAGCACTCTACCCATCATTTTATGCTGGTCAACCATTCAATTTACATTGAAAAGTATAAAACTAATTGAACATTTTGTAAGCTCATACCAGCAATTTGATGGTGAAAAAAGGTCGGACCCTCCAAAGTGGTGCCAATTAAAAGCAGGGCTGGATTAACTAATAAGCCACTGGGCGGGCCAGTGAATTTAGAGGATGGTGGTGGCAGTTTGCCTGAAGTGCACTTGCCATACAAAGGGCCACATATGTTTAGGCCAAGCTGCACTGACCTGCAGTCTTCTGACTTGTTCTCTGGCAGTCTCTTACTGCCTCATTCGACAGCCTGAGATTGGCAAGTGGGCAGATTTGCGAGTGGATACATTCTGCAATGGGCAACAGTGATGTGTGCGTTTGTGTGGGTGTGTGTTGGGGTAGTAAGGTCGGCCAACAACCGCTGACCTTACTACCCCCATCATCTTCACCTGGCCCTTCCTCTTCCACACAAGTAAACCTGGTAATAAGCTATTGATGAGTGCAAAGAAAGCAGGCAAGTTTGCACAGTACCTCCCTTGTACCTGTCCCACTACCCAGCCAGCACATGGAAATGGGTAAAAGCTGCTGATTGGGGTAGAGGTTCATATGAAAGAAGAGCTCTCCACATGGATGTCAGATAGCAGGGTACATGGCTCTAGAGCTCATGCTGTAGTAGTCTCTTAGCAAGTGAAACCTGCACTGTCAACTTATTCTATGCAATTTATCTGTGCAGAGAGCTTTCAATGTGTGTGACCATGTTGCGCCTGTACTAGTTTAGGAGGAAAACATTCCCTAGCCTTGCACTTGCTGTACCTGTACTAGTACCAGTATGTGAAGACATCTTGCACTGATTCCATTTGTGCCATAAATGTTTCAATTTGAGTGACGTGCGCACAGGCCCTTTCAAACAGTTGCTCTGCCAATGCTGTACTTGTGCATATTTGTAGGGGAAACTTGCCCTGGGATCAACAACCATGCTGCGACGTTTGATTTTTTATACATGCTGTAATGTTTATTAAAGCAACCAATGAGCTTCCCAGGAGTTGCTGTCCGATATGATCTGGGCTTAAAGTCATTAAAATCACGAGCACACTGAAGAAAACTAACTCTTGTCTAAGATCTTATCCACAGTGAAAGATTCTTTATTTGTAGATTTGAATTATTTTTACACTAAACTATGTTGTACCAGAATGAGAGCATTAAACGACTTATGTAGTAAGATACTAGAAAAGATAAGCTGCTCCACACAGGACCTGATAGCACATGCAAGCATGGTCAAACTACTGCTATGCCGACGAGATTGGATGGCGATAATAGACCATTTCCATTCATATCCTTCCTTGGTACGTTTGAGGGAAGATTACAAAAGGAGGGGAGCGTCAGCTCTTTTTTAAAGTATATACCCAGATAAAGTGACACGTGCAGTCTTTATCTGTTTTCTCCGGAACTTGCTTAATTCCAAGAAAAATATGATAAGATATAACAAGATTCCAGCAAACCTTTTGTGGCTATCTGAGTCCGCCGCTCCCCGACCAGGAGTTGCTCAAGTCAAGGAGTGCATACCACACACACCGGGGGCTCACTGTTGGAGAGCCAGAACCCTACTCCTGCGAGACTCCAGATAATGGCTGCTGAGGTTGCTGCAGTTTGGCGATGGGGCTTCGAGTCCCGGATCCAGCCCTGAATCTTTGTGCGGACCGGGGGAAGGTCAGTCCAGGGTAATTCCTTACTCACGAGTGCCGTCCTTCCTTTCCTTGCAGAGAGCAGCCGCAACGTTTTGCAGATGCAGGGGGAGTACAGCCACCCGGCCCGATCCTCGCCTAAGCCGCCGCAGGTCACACACCGGCACTGTGGTCCGCACGGGGCTCCCTCAGATGCTGCCGGGATGCTGATGCACAGGGCACAGACCCCTCTGTCATCCCGGCCCAGGCAGCCACCTACTCAAATACTGCTCTGGCTGGTGCAGGTCTCTCCGAGAGTCGTCGGCCGTGTCTCGCACCACAGGCTATCAAGTCCTCGTCAGATGGCCCCAGGACGCCCGCACGAGTTGGCTCGCACATCAGTCAGCATAGGGGCTCCACTCTGCCGTCTCTTGGCTCTCCGAGAGGGAGCACCCCTGCAGTCTAACACACAGGACCCCCTGGGGCAGGCACTCGTGGGACCAGGCCTCTGCGTCCCTCACTCCGTCCAAGCGGTGCTCTTTGCAGGGCTGCTGTATTGCGGGCCTTGCACATAGTTTGGGGCGCCTCCCTGCGTCTCAGCCAGTGCACCGTGCTACACTCCCGGAGGCCCCAACCAACGGGTCCGGGACCAGCTTGCAGGCTTCGTTTTAAGGTTTTCCAGGACCGATTCTGGCTGAAAATACAGCTGCAGATGCCTGGTGTCTCGGGCTTTCTGAGCGACAAATCCCAGCGTGCTGCGGGCTGGGAAGACTAAATATATTTGCTTCTGGCCGGAGGTCTAGGGGGAGCTCAGCAGTCAGGCTTCCATATAGCCTGCACCTCCTGGTGGTCCGGTGTTAGATTTTCTTAACCAAAAAAGTATGGTCCCGACTAGGTTGGCCTGCGCCCGAATTTGAAGACAAGAAACAGGCTTATCGTGTGCACAAATGAGGCCATACACGATCGAGTTACAGGTGAAAAAGGAGATTCCCTATAACTCTAAAGCATAGAAATGGGCAGCAAATGAAGGATTCCGATGCATTTGTGTGCTTAAATTAATCCTTCTAAAAATATTAGACAAAGTGGCCTACACTCAAATTCAGAAATATTTAGAATCACATTACCTCTTAGGAGCACGCCAATCAGGTTTCCGTCCACAACATGGAACGGAAACCGCCCTCATTGACCTAAAGGCCCAAGTCGACGGGTTAAAGGACAAAGGGAAATCTGCCCTACTCTCGCTCCTTGACTTATCGGCTGCCTTTGACCTTGTGGACCACAAGGTCCTATGTAGTCACCTTGACTATGCAGCACATTTCTCCAAAGAAGCCATAACTTGGATTGAGTCATTCCTCAGCAACAGAACAATGAGGGTTTTCTCTCTGTCAGCGGTGGCAGACCCTATCCCCATCACCTGTGGAGTGCCGCAGAGGTCCTGTGTCTCGCCCACCCTGTACAATATATTTATTAAGCCCCTTTTTGATGATCTGTACCATCTTGGTATCACCTACACGAACTATGCAGATATTACTCAGATTCTCCTCCCACTTTCAGGGGATTACAACAAGGATTTGGCCTTGGTGAATAGAGTCTACATCATCCAGGCATGTTATGTTATGTGCGTGCTTATTACGCGCCGGAAGCCTGCAGGCATCAGGGCGTGGGAAACCAAGAAGATCAGAAACCCGAAACACCTCATTAAGACAGGTAGAAAACCTAGGGAACGAAACTCTAATGCTCATTGAAACAATGAGGTTTTTAGCGATTTCCTAAAACTCTGGTAATTAGCTTCCAGCCGTAATGCCATCGGCAACTTGTTCCAGAGGTCTACTGCTTTCGCCGGGAAAGATTTGCCTTGCCCAAGTGCGGACTTAGCCCCAGGTCTGTTCAGCGTGCCCCTGTCGGCTGATCTTAGACATCTTCCAGGAGCATAGAAAGAGAAATGTTTTTTGAAGTAGCTAGGGGCCTCTCCATATAGGCATCTGTGACTTATAGTCATGGCCTTGAACCTGACTCTCTCATCCACTCTTAATCAGTGTAGTGCTCTTCTCCCTGTTGACACATGTTCTCTATTATTTATGTTTTTGACTATGCGAACTGCGTCGTTTTGTATGACTTGGCACTTTTGAATCTCCCTTTTTGTGGCTCCTAGCAGGAGAGCGTTGCCATAGTCAAGTCGCGACAGGATGATGGCCCTAGCGATTGTCGCAGCATTGACTTCATTAATGAAGGGTCTTATTGCTCTCAGAAATCGTAGATAGTAGGTGTTGTTTTTCTGCAGGTATCTTACCTGTACCTCTGCGCCCACGGAGGCCTCTACCATCATCCCGAGAGTTTTAACATGCGGCAACACCGGGATGTTAGCGTCCTTGATGGTAAAGGACTTATATTCATTCCCTAGTTTGCACCTGGCCTGTCAGGTGCCGAAAATCAGCAGCTCTGTTTTGGTATTATTTAAACACATCCAATGATGTTGCATCCAGTGGTCTATGATGTTATAAACCTCTGAGATTTTAGCACTATCAGTTGTGTAATCACCAGTGAGTTCAAAGATGAGCTGCGTATCATCAGCGTAATTTGTAAAGAAAACGCTGATGTGTTCCAGAAGTTCGCAGAGGCTTCTCAGATATAAATTAAACAAGAGGTGACAGGCTAGCTCCCTGCGGGACTCCGTAATGGATGGGAGCGGCCTTGGAGAAATTGTCACCCCAATGTATTCTAGCACTCCGATCTTTGAGAAAGGATGATAACCAAGCCAAAGCCTTAGGGGAACAACCAACAATGTTGGCCAGTGCCTCCTGAAGGAGCTGGTGATCCACCAAATCAAAGGCCACGCTTAGATCAAGAAGCATGAGAATCCCTGTTTTGCCTTTATCTCTCAGGCCCAACATATGCGACTGAAGGTCCAGTATAGCAGATTCAGTGCTATGGGAGGCCCTAAAACCTGATTGTTGATTGTGCAACAGCTTCAGGTCTTCCACATGTTTTTGCAGTTGGTTTGTGGCAACTTTATCTAGCACCTTCAAAATAAAGTTCGAGTTAGTGATGGGCCGTAGGTTCCCAGGATCTTTGGGGTCCAATCCTGCTTTTTTAACTAGTGGAGTAATAGTTATCCTCCCTGATGTCCTTAGGCACCACCCCTTCACTGAGAGATGCATTTACTATCTTCGTTAAAACTGGTAGGAAGAGTTCTTTGTGCTCCAAAATAATTTTGGTAGGCAGAGTATTCTCTGCACACGATGTCGATGTGTAGCATGGAAGGCTACACACGGTCTATGCCTGAATGATAAAACAGAACTCATCATCCTGGGCACCCCCTCCAACCTCAAAAAATTAGGCCCTGGATATTCCACCTTTATAATCTATGGCAACCTTCTAAAAGTGGCCAAGGATGCAAAAGCCCTCGGATTCTATCTTGATTCTACTTTGTCCTTCACCAAACAAGTCAATTCATTGGCTTGCACAACTGCATATACTTGCAAACTTATTAGAACTGGCAAACCTTTCCTATCTAACAGTTGTCTCATCTTGGCCAGAGCCCTCCTTTTGTCCAGGCTAGATTATTGCAACACACTTTATATAGGTTCCAATAAATCCATCGTCGGGAGAATTCAAATCCTTCCAAACAACACCCTTAGAGCGGCCCTTGGAGTAGCCAGAAGAGAACACATCTCTGAGATTAGACGGCAAAACAACGGGCTCTCCACATATGACAAAATCCAATTAAAATCTGTGTCACTGATCCACAAATCTCTGAACAACGCAGCTCCCAGTTACCTAGCAGAGAAATTCCAAAGACGGACCTCAACTAGACCTGCTAGACTAGCCAACTCAAACTGCCTTTCTATTCCCAGATTCAAATTATCTAAAATTGGTGGCTGTAGCTTTCCTGTCAAAGGGGCCCAGCTTTGGAACGCCATGCCCCATTCCTTACGAGAAGACCAACCAATGATTTAACAATACACCTGAACTTTTGATCTAATACTAATACTTAGCTTAAATCTTCCAACCAGCACTGACTCTGGCCTCCGTATTAATACTAAACACCACCTCTATCGTCTATATGTCCACCTCTCAGCAACACACATTAAAGAAATTATAATCTATTCAAATTTTCTTCTGTAAATATGCACTCTTCCCCCTATGCTTTTCAACACTGTGTGTGTAAATGTATAATCTAAGATGCATCTGTTTTTTATACTATGTAAACTTGTAACCTAAGCTGTGCACCTGCTTGTAACTGCTGCACCCTGATACCCTTGGGTCTGGTGCGCAATACAAATTATTAAATACACAAACATGAAGCAGCAGGGGCTGGAATGTGAATATACACCATTGGTGGAGATTGGGGATGGGCCCATCAAAATCATGGTGGATAATAAAGGGTGTCAAGATATTTATTTGGAAGAGAATTGCGTGTTGGGAATAGCAATACAAAAATCACATTATACTGCAAATTTCAACAATATGGTGATTGGAAATATCCCTGAGAGATATGTAGATTCACAGGGCATGTTGCCAGAGTCTCTGGATTCTCAACCCAAAGGGATGTTCAAAATTCAGTCTATTTATCCTTATGATTCCAATGAGACAGTAGGCTGCCACCAAGAAAACTGCATATTATTTGATTCAAGTGAAAATGAAACAGGAAATCAGCCTATTGAAATGGAGGTTGATACTCCAAAATATTTAAAAGTGGCAACTCTGCAAAGAGATACAGCCACACAGTTAGAAGAAAGCAGAGGTTCCTCCATTGGAGGATTTTCCAGAATTTACAAAAATGGTAGAGGAGTAATTCTGCCAGCAGATGCATGTGATAGCGAAGAGGACAGGAATTGAGAAAAATATTTATGGAATTTAAGGAGGTTTTTGCCAAGTATGCATAAGATTGTGGCCTAACTGATTGGCATGTTGCCACATTACCAGAAGGATGTGGTAGAAATCCGGTATTTGTGCGCCAATATCGGTTGCCACTGGCATGCTTGGAGTCACTGACAAAGATAATTAAGAATGCAGAATCCAGAGCAATTATCAGACCCATTCTTAGCACCTCCAACACTCCCACTTTGGGTGTATTAAAGCCAAATGGTCAATGGCGTTTGTGTGCAGACTAGAGAGAACTAAATAAAAGGGTGCCACTGTCTAGATGGCCGCTTACATTTATTTATCAAGGCCTTGCTCAGGTGCATGGGTCAAAGGTGTTTACCATGGTAGATCTTACATCTGGGTACTGGTGTGTGCCATTGGCTAAAGACATTCAAAATATGTTCGCATTCTCATTTGATAAAACGCAATAGGCTTGGTCTAGAACACCATTTGGGTATGTTAATAGTAGGAGTGAATTTGGCATATTTTTTGAGAAAAGTGATACCAGATACAGCGGAAAGGGGAACTGTAGTCTATGTGGATGATGTCCTAATTAAAAATGAAAGCCTGAGAAGTCATTTTGATGAGATTAGACATGTGCTTGGCCAATTGCAGAAAGCCCAATGGTGCAAAAAGAAAGTTAATTTCTTAGGCCATGAAGTGACTGAACATGGGTTAAATACACAAAAGAAAAAGATGGAGGCAATACAAAAATTGAAAAATCCTACTGATATGAAAGGTCTGAAAAGTCTACTAGGGATGACAGGATATAACAGGAAGTTTATTGAAAATTACGCTGAAACCACTCAACCCTTGATTAAATTGTTGAAGCAGAATGTACCCTGAAAATTAGAAAAAGAGCAATCTGAGGCAGTTGCTAAATTGAAGGGATGTCTCATGAAGGTGCCATACTGTTAAGATCTTGATGGTCGTGCAGATTAATAATGCCTCCGTCCCCAAGTACCACACAGACAATTGGTATAGAATGTCTGTGCAGTCTTTGAGGCCACAGGTTTTTGTTTGTGAGCCGTCAGGTCTGGAACCGGGAACTGCCAGAAGGACCCCTTGAGCGCTGTAAGGCAATGAGTGGTTATCAGATAATGTGCGATTGTTACAAGGTATACCCAGCAAGGAGATAAAGCACCTCTTACCTAGAAATACGGAAGGTGACACCCTGATGGAAGAGGCAGTGAAACCCGGGACAGAGGGCTTGGTGAGCTTCTCGGTGAGGAATGTGGGTGGTATCCAAACCCTGGATGGCGGCACACACGTGGCTTGTGGTAATGTAGGTCAGGCAACCGCCTAGCAGAAGGCCAATGGCCAAAGTCACTGAATCCAAAAACGAAATCCGTAAGACAGTCCAATTCCAAAAAACCAAGGTGGGTAACAAATGCCAGGGGTTGACAAAACAATCCAGTAAACAGAGTCCGAGGTCTAGTAACGTGTAAGAAGCAAGAAGTAGACAAAGCAGTCCGGTAGACAAGGCAATCCAGTAGACAATATCCGAGGTCGTAGTAACGAGATTCAAGCATGCAAACAAACGCTGTAAAGTCCTGAAGGTAAACAGCTGTGAAGCAATGCTATCGATTTCAGGACGCCTTTTAAGCCAATAGGGAAGGTCACCTGATGCTGGCATGATCATATGACGTGCGTCAGGTGATGCAGTCACGTGAGATGTTGTCGTCACGTGACGTTTGGCCCGATCACGTGACGTGTAGATCTTTGTTGACAACGTGTAACGTTGCGGGCCAGCAGATGTTTCCATTGCAGACGCCAGCGATGCGAAGGCCGGTAAACACCTGATCCAAAAGACCATGTCCTGGCATAACGGGTGAGAGGCCGCAACCTCCGTAAGCCAGAATGTGTGCGTGGGATACCCTTGTCCCTGTTTTGAAGTGTAGAGGGGTTAGTACGTGTGCCTGTGGGTTGTCTGGCAGGAACAGGGCATGTTCCTGCCAGACAACGTAACATGCTTAGCCTATCCAATAAAGAATAAAGATTTCTTTGTAGAAATAGGATTCACTGAACAGTGTATGCCAGCTGTGTTATCTCAAAAGCAGGATTCAAATCATAAAACTATCGCCTATGAAAGCAAGGCGTTTACCCAGGTTTAAACTAAATTCAGTGAAGGTGAAAAGGCTCACCTGATCACTGTATGGGCGTTGCAACACTTCCGTCCCATTAATCAGGGTGAAAAGGTGATCATTGAAACGAATCATCAACCGTTGCAATTTTTACAAAGTAAAAGGATTAGATCAGGCAACCTAATGGAGTCCAGAATTACTTCCTGGACATTGGCATTGCAGGGATTCCCTCTGGAGGTAAGATATGGACAGAACAAAAAGAGCCCGATTTCTCAAGGGATAGCAGATCTGCATGACTGTGCAGCTGAGTGTGTTTCAGATTAAATAGAAGTAGAGCCCAGTTTGAATGAACTTGAACAATCACCACACAAAGCTTTTAATGACAATGTGTGCAAAGATTTGCCAACCGTGTATGTAGATGGGTGTGCTTATATTGAAAATTATAGTGATAAACAGCTGGTGGAAGAAATAGGAATTATTTGGTTGAGGTGTGAACACATTCCTAGTATGGGAATGAGAATTGGGGCAAGGAGTAGCCAGACAGAGTTATTTGCCATTTATAAAGCAATTACTACTGCAGTTGATAAATTCAAAGAAATGGTCCTGGTAACTGACTGATTATGCACGAAATAGCTTTGTGGAGTACTTGCCTGGCTGGAAAGCGAGAGGCATGTTCACATAACAAAAAGCCCCTTAAACATGGGAAAATGATCCAAGCTATAGATAAATTAGTTTAGGAGAATGATTCAACAGTACACTGGAGGAAAATTCGTGGACATTTAAAGGCAGCACGAGAGGATAAGGAGGGAAATGATAAGACAGATCAATTGGCCAAGATTGGTGCTGTCATGGGAGAATTATTGCCCATTGAACACCTAATTGGTGAAATACAAGTGGATGCAGTTACACGCTCCAAATCTCCAAAAGAAGTTGAACAACTGTAGTGCAACGGAGTTATGATGCACAAAAAGAGGACCCCGTTTTGAGTGTTTCTTTATAATCATTTGATAGAGCCCGAACAAAATCCCTTAACTGAAAACGATTGCAAAGGAAAGGAAGAACTGAGAGTGTTGTGAAAGAACAAAAAAACAATTAAACTACAGGATGGTCTGATGTTTAGTGAGTCTAATAGGTCAGACACAGTGGGTGTGCCTCTTTCATTCAGAGGGTTAATGTTGCACCACGCGCATGACACAATAACTGCAGGTCACAGGGGTTCACAAAAAACTTTAGAAATATTGAAGGACTATGCTTACTGGCCACATATGTCCCAGTATGTGGAACTATACACCAGGGGGTGTCTGGTATTTGCACAATTTAAACCTGCTTCACCAATGCATAGAGCTCCATTGATGAAGAGGTTTAACCCTTCCATGGTCAGATTTGCAAATAGTCTATGCTGGGCCTGTGAAAATATCAGCCAGGGGAAATAGGTATTTTTGACGGTGGTATGTCTGATGTCGAAGTGGGTGGAGTGCATTCCTGCACCAGACTGTAGTGCCCAGACAGCAGCCACCTTGTTGGTAAATCACATATTTTCAAGGTTCGGGTTGCCCCAAAGGATAGAATCAGACAGAGGAAGTCATTTCACTAGCGCCTTGATGGGCAAGGTGTGGCAGATATTGGAGGTAAAAAGGAAATTGCATATCTCATATCGGCCGGCTTCTTCTGGAAACGTAGAGAGAAGTAACCGGTCTATCAAAGATATACTGAAGAAATTTGTAGCAGAGGCAGGTTCCAGTTAGGATCTATGGTTACCTTTAGTATTAATGGCCATTAGGTCAACTCCTGCTAAAACAACAGACATCAGTCCTCATGAAGTATTGACAGGAAGAAAAATGGTGCTGCCACAACATTTATAGTACAGAACACATGAGCAAACACTTGAGTGCATCCACAGTTCACGAATATGTGGAAGAATTGAGGAAGCACTTGCAACATGCCTTTGCATAGCGAAATGTGGAAAAAGCTGGTTAAAGTGCAAAGACCTATTATGATAAAAAAGACATCTGTGAAAGAATACAATATAGGTGATCAGTTATATAAATATCATTTTGGTAAAAATACATAAAAATTCAAAATTTCTCGTGGTATGGCAAGGGCTATTTGAGATTGTAGATAAAATATCCCCTGTGGTATATAAAATAATAAGGAAGGAGGGTGAAATGGTGACAGAGCAATTTGTTCATGTCAACCAAATTAAGCCCTGCCATCCAAAACATGAGATCAAGAGACGTGAGCCGGTGGCGACCAGCTAAATGTACTGATTGCATGTAAGTAAAGTTGACAGTAGAGAATGATGATATATAAATGTATTTGTTGGGGGATGCATGCATGGAAGAGTGACGGTTTCATGATTTATAGCCTAATAACATGAGACCAGGTACAAGGTGATATATATTTCACTCCATGAGTAATCAGAAATATGGTCTGGTAAGTAAGCAAAAACAAACAAAAATGCCATATAGAAAAAAGAAAAATGGTACCATGTTTTCATAAAAAGCGATGAATCAGACTAAGCTATTCTAATACTGTGTAGTAAGATTCTTCCGCATGGGATGGACAAAGACATGCTGAAAAGGATGGAGAAACAGAAGGGTATAGTTGTTTGGGAATTACTGTCATGTATAGTGATGCAAAATGTAAAATATTATTTGTTTCTCTATAATGTGTGTTTAATTGCAGGTGTCCAAAAATGGCAAGTCCTGGAAGTTATGGCATTTTGGGCCATGTTTATTTTCCTCAAACCTTGCAGTGAAAGAGGGATAGACAGTTGTTTTATGCTGTGTACTTAACCTGTCTCTTTTCTATTCACTTTAGAATTTACTAATCGGTTGTCCTGGGCCGTATTGGAGTCCACAGGATCAGAGTCCACGGGAGGAAATCCCAGGAAAGCCTCCGGACCGAAGTATGGGGGTGAAGATAAAAAGCCTGAGGTGCCAAAAGAGATGACCATAAAAGATGACTTCTGTGCAGAGGGCTACATGGTGTGTCACACCGGAGAACTCAGAGGAATATCGCTGAGGATGCTCTTGTGTGGAAATTGGGTGCAAAAATCGGTGTATGGAACATCCGGAGGAGTGGCCATAAGGATCCTGGATATCAAAAAGTGAACATGATTGGTTCTGAGTCGCATGGTTCATCTTCAGTGCGTGTTTTTCATTTATTGCTGATGGAGTATGTTAATGTGTTATGTTCTGCCAGTTTGGACTTCATTATTTTATTTTTGGACATACACACTGGTAACGAATGCTTACTCCATAGAATACATAGACTACAATTCAGAAACTATGATAATGCTACAGAGTTTGGACAATCCATGGATGTATCAATTATTGGGAGTGTGCACGTATGTTATTTTATCGCACATGCACATACATGTGAGGACTGATATGCACACTATGTTTACTTTATTTCATTTTTGATTTACACTTAAGCAAGTATTCATTGTGGAATATTTATAGGTTCATTTTTATTAATATGATGTTTCAGAAAAATTATTCATCTGACAATAATGGAAAAGGAGAGATATCCTGTGACACATACATTTAGCTGATGGTCCGTTTCGGCCAAATATGCCTTTGCGAGCATTCATAATTGTCCGAAAAGGAGGCAATATGTAGAGATATATGATGGTGTTTTTCATGGAAGCAACAAAATGGGTATAAATGCTGATGCAGTGTTTTGAAAGCAGCAACGGCAAAAGGTGTGCAGATGCAATAGCAGTGTACTAATGACAGTGTTTTTAATAGCAGCCAGTAAAATGGGTGCTTATTCTAAATAGCACTCAACAAAAGGTGGGCAGATGCAGCCAGTAAAATGAGTGCTCACTTTAAGAAACACGGAACAGAATATGCTGTTATTGTAAAATACAAATGGAAGCAAGTGGGAGCAGGTTAGGGACACAGGCCAGCAGATTAGTGGAATTGGTATAAATGCAGACAAAGACAAATTCAATGTGCAGTACACATATATAAATTAGGTGCATTTCTATCTGTGAAGAACTGCATTGGGAAAATAACATATATAACAAACTAACTTTCGATTAACAAAAAAACCCAGTAACTAATTAATTCTCCTGGTTAACATTGCAATGCAGTTCAGTAAACAGACAGAAATTCCATGGAAAGGAAATATGCACAGTAATAACATTTTTTTAAAATGAGCCGTCTTCTTGTGCCTTCTGAAATCTACTTTTGTTCGCACACAGGAAGAAAGAGATACATAAATGCCCTCCTAAAGTGATTGGTCAGTGTAGTCAGGAACTGAGGAGGTGTCAAGCACGTCAAGAGAAGAACAAGTTACTTACCAACTGTAACGTTCTTTCGACTGGATGTTCCTCTCACGTATTCCTCATCTTAGATATATTCACCAGCTTGCTGCTTCTTTCGGAAACATTTTTTGCCAGAGGGCGATGTGCGCAAGACCGCGTAGCCTGGTCCCTCGAAGGCCGCCATCGGGTGTTGACGTCATCCGTCGTATAAAGGGCTCGAGCCGCGCCCGTTGGTTCAGTTCTGTTTTTTTCTATGTTAAAGGACACATCAGTTGTATTTTGTGCCGGCAGATGTCAGGCTCTTAAGGGAGTACAAGTGCAAAAAAAGCGTAAAAACTGTACGGCGGGGTAGGTTGGGAGGGTCATTGAGGAATACGCGGGAGGAACATCCAGTCGAAAGAAAGTTAGTTGGTAAATAACTTGTTCTTCGAATGGATTGTGTGCTCCCACGTATTCCTCATCTTAGATAGACTTCCATAGCAGTTGTAATTTGAAGGAGGGATTACCATAGTTTTTTTTAATTATGCACTGAATGAAGGACAGCTTTTGCAAAAAGGCCTCCTTGGTAAGAGTTAGTGTCTAAACAATGTTTTGCAAAAGTGTGCATTGATGACCAAGTGGCCGCAGCACATATGTCCTGCACTGGGACAACCGTCTGAAGAGCCGTGGAAGTTGCTATGCCCCTGGTTGAATGAGCCCGTTAACCATCTGGAGGCTTCTTCCCAGCCAATTTGCAACATTCAGATATTGCTAGGATAATCCATCTGGATAAGGTTTGTTTGGACACACCAAGTCCCAATTTGTGTCCAGTGTATCCGACAAACAACTGATCTGTTTGTCTAAATCTTTCCAGTCTAGATATGTAGAAACTGTGAGCCATTTTAGGGTCTAGTCTGTGGAATCTTTCCTCCTCTTTACTAGCGTGCGGAGGAGGATAAAAGGACGGTAAAGTGATCTTCTGTGACAGATGAAAATCTGAAACTATTTTAGCTAGGAAAAAAGGCTTGATCTTTAAAACAACTTTATCCTTGTGGAAAATTGTGTGAGGAGTCTTACAGGAGAGCGCCTGCAATTCACTCACCCTGCGGGCTGAAGTTAGAGCTACTAGTAGAACAGTTTTTAAAGTTAGGAGCCTTAAAGGACAAGAATGTAAAGGCTCAAAAGGGGCACGCATAAGAAACTTCAAAACTAAATTTAAATCCAAAATGGGATCTAGAAAAGGTGTAGGAGGGAACACATTTGTTAACCCTTTAAGAAATTGGATAACTAAAGGCATTTTGAAATATGAAACTTCTTCTGAGGAGCGCTTGAAGATGGATAGCGCTGCCAAATATCCTTTAATAGTTCCAACTTGGAGCCCCGAGTTGGCTAAATGTAATAGAAAGGAAAGCACCATGGGAGTGGTACATTGAAAAGGATCCAAATTATTATCCCTGCACCAGTTACTGAATTTCTTCCAACACCACCGGTATAAAGATTTTGTTGCTGGCCTCCTGGCCAAAAGCAAAATCTCCATAACGTCATCCGGGAGGTCCCAATCCTTATATCTCAACCACTCAGAAGCCAAGTGTGAAGGTTGAGTGTCTTGACCTCTGGATGGAGAACCCTACCTTCCTCTTGCAAGAGAAGATCCTCTCTTTGTGGAAGACGTATTGGAGGGCAGATGGACATGTCCAGAAGGTTTGGGTACCAGGTCCTCGTGGCCCAATCCGGGGCAATTAGGATCTTGGTTTTCCTGAACTTTCTCAACCTCCTGATTACGTGAGGAATCACAGGGACTGGAGGAAACGCGTAAAGCAGTGGAAATATCCAATCTACTACGAACGTGTCTTCTAGAGCTCCTCTCGGGGGAAATTCCCTTGAGAAATACAGTTCGCACTTCAGGTTGGCATCGGTCGCGAACAGATCCACTTGAGGGGTTCCTCAAAGGGCGAAGATCTCTTGAAGGACTTCCTGAGTTAGCTCCCACTCATGAGAGACTGTGCTCTGCCTGCTCAGAGCGTCTGCCGCCGTGTTCAGCTCTCCGGCTAGGTGAACTGCCGATAGAGATATTCCTTCTTGCATTGCCCAGAACCAGAGCTGCATCACCTCTCTGCACAGTGGGGGTGATTCTACGCCTCCTTTTGTTGAGGTAGTACATGGCCACTGTATTTTCTGTCATTATCAGGACTTTCCCTGTACAGAGGACAGAAAGGCCTTCAGCGCTAGTCTGATTGCCCTCAGCTCCAAAAGGTTGATGTGTAGTTTGGACTACGATGGAGACCAATGACCGCTGATTGTCAGATAGTTGGTATGGGCACCCCACCCTGTGAGTGAGGCATCCGTCACTACAGTTTTCTCTGGCCATGGTTGCCGAAAAGGTTCCCCTCTGAGGATTTTCTCCTTGCGAGCCCACCATAGGAGATTTTGAGCCACCTTGGATGGGACTTGTAGAAGATCTGATATCTCCCCCGAAAACTGGGACCATTGAATCCTGAGGGCCCATTGCAGGGATCTCATCCTCAGTTGAGCCCCTGGCACCAGAGAAATGCAGGATGCCATGAGGCCCAGCAACCTTAGGAAGTCGAACACCGGTAGATGTTGGGCATTCTGAAATTTTGTTACCATCTAGAGAATGTGGTAAACTCTTTCCTCGGGAGGCGAGGCCTTCCCTGAGGTGGTGTCCAGGACGGCTCCGATGAATTGGAGTCTTTGGCTCAAAATCATTTGTGACTTCTTGTAATTGAGGGAGGAAGTGTAGGAAGTGACAGGTCATGGCTAGATGTTCCTGGGCCCGTTCGGGTGAACTTGCCCTGATTAGCCAATCGTCCAGATAAGGGTAGATGTGAATCCCCTCCCTCCCGAGACTCGCTGCCACCACCGCCATTAGCTTGGTGAAGACCCTCGTGGCAGAGGTCAGCCCAAATGGTAGAACTCGAAACTGATAGTGAGATCCACCAATTGCAAACCTCAGGTACTTTCTGTGTTTGAGATGGATTGGCACATGAAAGTAAGCATCCTGAAGGTCCAATGAAACCAGCCAGTCCTGAAGCTGAAGAGCCTGAAGGATCTGAGAAAGGGTCACCATCTTGAACTTGTCCTTTCTGAGGAATCTGTTAAAATGACTCAAGTCCAAGATGGGTCTCAATCCTCCGTCCTTTTTGGGAATGAGAAAATAAGGGGAGTACGAACCCTTGTTACTCTCTGCTACAGGTACATGTTCTATTGCACCTTTCTCCAGCAGGGTTAAAATCTCCTGCAGAAGGAGCGGGTCTGGAATTTTGACAGAGATGGCTCCCGGTGGATGATCTTGAGGTCTTTGATGAAAAGGAAGACAGTAACCATGGGTCACTATCTCTAGTGCCCAGACATCTGACGTAATGCCCGCCATTCGTCCAGATATTGAGTGATTCTGCCTGCCACCCGTGTCTTGTGGGTTAAGACCTGAAAGTGGCTTTGCAGCAACTGCAGCAGTGGCTGAGGAGATAGTAGCCGCTGCTGTGGCTGATCTAGCGCCTCTCCCTTTTCCACCACGAAAGGGTTTTCTTTGTTGTCCTCTCTGACTGGCCTGCCCTCTCCCTTTTCCAAAAGAGAAATAGAAGCGAAATGGGTGACTCGTCCAGGAAGATGAGCGCCTGCGTAAGAGTGTTGCTGAGGTTGCCTTATAGTGGCGCTGAGTGATTTTGCTGCCGCTTTCGAGGTCTGCAGCTTCTCCAAGCTCTCGTCTATCTAGCTGCCAAACAACCTCAAGCCGTCAAATGGCATATTAAGCAATCTGGACTGTACATCAGATGCAAAGACAGATTTCCGTAGCCATGTGAATCTACGCAAGACTGCGCTAGATGCCATGGATCTTCTTATACTCTCTGCAGTATCCAGTCCTGACTTGAGGCATTCCTCCATAGCCTCCTTCCCATCCTTTACTATCGCCAGTAAACCATCCCGCTCCTCACCCTCCGGAATGTGATCAGCCGCTGCATCTAAACAGCTCCAAAGGGTGTAAGTAAACCTAGCTAATGTACAAGTCACATTAGTAGATTTAAGGGCCATACTACCGGAAGTAAAAGCTTTCCTCGCCCAGGCGTCAATCTTTTTGTCGTCCCTGTCAGGGTGCATGGAGGGATAAGCCGATTGTCTAATTGCAGTCGCAGCTTGAATCACCAAACTTTCAGGTGAAGGGTGTTTTGACAAATACTCCGGATCCGAGGGAGCAGGTCTATACTTTCCTACAAATTTCTTGTTTACAGCTGGTAAAGACTCAGGGGTCCCCCAATTTGTCATAACTCTCTTTTGAAGAGCTTTGTGGAAAGGAAGGACTGGGTCTTTCTGAGGTCCATCATCAATAATATCAGTTAAGTAGTCCCGATAATATCTTGGATACACTGGCTCCACCCCATAAAATCTATCACTCTTCCCATAAGGTTCTTATACCCCGGTTCAGCATGATCAGTGGAGTCAGGTCTTTCAAATTCTACCTCAGGTGAGGTATCTAGGCTACTGGCCAATTGTAGACCGGTCTGTCATTTTTGAATTAGGATCTACTAGTTCATCAGGGACTTCGCTTGTCCCAAATCGAACACCAGCTGATGTAATTTCCTCATCAGAGGTTTGTTCCTCAAAAATAGCAGGCAGATTAAAAATATTCCTGCCTGGGCTGAGGGTGGAACATGTTTTCTGGTAAAGGTGGACTAGACCTAGTTTTAGCCATAGTTGTCGTCTTGGGAACCGGTATAAAAGATTTCCCCGACAAAGGCGTCGACGGAATCGACAATGGCTTTGATATGTTCGAAGGAATCCACAAAGTCATCGAGCAGGGCTTCAAGGGCTTAGGTCTTTGGTGTAGATAAACCACTGACACAATCTACATGCGATAAATGACATTCATGATCTTAATGGGTTCTCTAAACATGTGCTAAGCCTGAGAGAAAGGTTACAGTCAGCCCGAAGCATATCACAATTATAAAGAGGGAAGGGTTGTCTTATCATGGGATATGTTATAAAAAAATATGCTCACCACTAAACTATCGCCAAAGTAAGCTAATACTAAATTACCACCAAAATAGGATAATATTAAACTACTAACAGAATAGGGTGATACTGAATTACCATCAAAACGAGGTAAGGCCAAAATACCACTATACTAAAATACCGCCACAATACCACGATACTAAAATACCACCAAATCAGGTAATAGCCCTAAAGACAAAACATCCAACTATCTTCACCATTTTGTAAAAAAAACTAAACTATGTCAACAGGTGTTGAACCCCACAATATGAGGTTTAGCAGTACACAATATGCATCCTGCGACATAGCTAGTAACCATGCCTTGTCTAGGGGAGACAGTAAACCCTTTCAGCCCGGGGTAGGAGGCTCCTGAGGTCAACGGTGGCAGCAGAGGCCCCAACTGCCTATATCCACCCTATTTATCTCAGGAGGCATCAATGCAGACACTTATCTCTAGGCATGCATTGTTACTAAAATGCGCCAATCTCTCTTGTGCTTTCAGATCAGAAGCATTTTAAGATAACCAGCCAAGCAACTGTGAAACATCAGAAAGGGGAGAAACTACTGTGAGAAACCTGAAGGTGTCTTACCCGCTAGGCCCCCGAGGATCTGTCATCCAGGTGGCCAGGACACGGCCATCGCTTTTGGATCTAGTGTGCGCGGATCACCTGGGTGAGGGGGGGTGGAAGTGGGACATCGGATGGTGAGACGCGGTATCTCCTTCCCTGTAACATCTTCACCACATCCTACCAAGTAGGATACTTAGTAACTCAACCCATCGTCCCCTTTTCCAACACAAACACTTTCCCACAAAAAGCATGCTAAAAGAGAAAACGGACCAACACCCAAACAGTATACCCCGCATATGCCAATACAATGGTCAGGCAATTACTGACCATTACACACACACCTGACTTCCATTACACTTTCCCACACGGATAAAAGGCGGATCATGAGAGCACACTCTGAGCAAGGCAAAACACACGAGTAAGCAGCAGTTCCAAGGTGGCAGTTTATACAAGGCAAAAGACGGTAAAGCTAAAGGGGATCGCTACGGGGGATGTGCCCTTGACCTCTTTGATGAGGAACAGTTACTTTCAGGAACCTTCGAGAGTGGAAAACATAAGATCAGGAAACAAGGCTGAAGAGTCCTGCATTGTGTGTCGGACACACCCTCGGCTCTCATGCGCAGATAGTGAAGGCGGTAAGAATCGCTTGCTGCCAGGGTACAGTGCTTGGCTCCTACTACAACGCAGCGCCAGCGAAGTCAACACAGCCGGTGAGTTGGGGAAGACGGATACCAAACTGGGCCGTGTTGAAGGCAAGGTTGCAAGCAGCAACATTGTATAGTGAATGCTGAAGAGAACAGTGTATGAAGCGTATGTGATGAACAACGCAACTCAATTTGAAGAGCAAATGAGTGATTGAAATTTGAAGCCAAGATACGATACCTTAGAGTGGTCCAGCACTGTGTGGCTGTTCATTTCGAAAGTCTCTGTAAGGTACCCAACTGAAAGGTGGCAAAAGCGAAAGACTGACATTGAACTGTGAATCAAAGTGGTCCTACAATGGGTCAAGTAAAATCCTGTGCACAATCTAAAGTTCTTAATGTTAATGAAAGTAGATGACAACGAAGTTGGTCCGTAACCAGCTGAGGGAGACTAATTTAACAGTGTGTTAAACAGGAACTGAGCCCGGCTGAGGGGGATCCGGGGTGAACAGAAAGTCACCCGACAAACCGAGAACATTGAATTGAAGTGGAGTGGATCTGAGCCCGGGTGAGGGGGGATCCAAGGCTGATGGTGAATCACCAGTGTACTGCCTTGTCCCGTGCTGAAAACGTGGGGAAGGGAAGCCAACGGCCTGGACATTCTGACATGTCATTTTGTGAACACTTATTTCTTTTTAGTACCACTGTTACCCACACTATTTGTATTTAGAGGTAATGATTGGTCCATTTATTTTGACAAGACACCATTAAGACTACGTTATTTGTTGATCATAGCTTGCTCCCATCTGTAGATTTAGGATTAGATAGGCTTTTTTCAACCCCTTATTGAAGCTCAATAAACACCCTTGCACTTTGGTCACGTGTGTGCCTTACTGTTGATACCATGCCTTCCTTACACTACCAATACGCAAGACTGAAACCCTCCAGAGACTCCACACTGCTGTAGTTCTGAAAATCGTCATCACAAAGCAGCCCAATGAGCGGGCGAGGGAGCGAGCCACTGGAGAAAGCTGCAAATCTATGCAGCAGCCAAACAGTGCGGTCCCAGCAGGAAGCACCAACGAGATACAGCGCATAAAGAATGACCATCAGAGCATGAAGGAGGAGCAAAGCATCGTGCATGAACATTTTCCCTCAGTGCAGAAAGCCAGGCACCCAAAGGAGGAGGGAAGGAAGGAAGGAAGGACAAAGTAGCGGCTTGTGGAGACGATTGATGGAGCAGGTGAGGTAGTGGTTTAGGAGTGAAAGTGGTTCTGCAGTTTGGGTATGCGTGCTTGGGTGATGTATACGTTGAGGAAGTTTGTGTAAGGAGTCCATCCTTAAGACTGGGTGAAAGAAGGATGTTTGTGTAGCGGGAGGAGGCATGTAGTAGCGAGAGAGGGAGCATAGTGGTGAGAGGAGGATTTTAACAGTCGCAGGAAGAGCGCAGAAATGCGAAGGAAAGTACTGACAGAGAGGGGGCGTAGTGATGTAGATTGGATGAAGTGGTTACATCAAAGGTTGGAGGCAGGAAGTAGGAGGACTGAAACATTGGAGGGACGAAGAACTGTTGGGAGGTGTAAACCAGAGGAAGTGGTAGTAAGAGTGAAGAGAAGAAGTGAGTGTGCATAACCGATCTAGCCTGAATACCACAAAGCAAGTACAAGGCACTATACAACCTCCCATTAGAACACTAACCTGTTGCTAGAGTAGGGACAGTTAGGAAGTCACTAATGGGGTTTAGATAGCATGCATATAGGAAAACCCTCTGTAGAGGAGTAGAAGATTCTACACAGTAGGGCTCATCATTCGGTAGAACTAACCAGGGATTACGGACGCCTGGGCTAGGGAGGAGGTTTGTGGGCCTAAGAGAGAGGGACGCCTCTAGGCCCCACAGAAAAATAAAACCCCTTGAACGGTCTCAAAGACGGAGTGTTTTCTGTGCCCTCTGTGACACTCAACAGCACACAGATATAAACACAGCAAGTCCACTTTATGAAAATCTTGAGGGGAAAATAAAAACAAGATTTACGTTGTACACAATTTCAACTGTTGACAATACAGGACTAGTGCAAGAATATAACTAAGCTATCATTGCTCAGCATGCACTGCCTGTGAATATTCAAATGCCGGCTCAATGTCAGCCCATTTCATGTTCATGCCCCTTTGCCCTTCGTAACCCCAGGACGCACCCTAGGAACTCTTTTGCCTTCCCTGGATGTCAGAACAAAGTCTTCCTTACATTTGCATTTTACATGCAGCTTGGCTGGATGTAGCAAACCTGCCTTCACCTACTGTGCCAAAAATTAATGTATCCAACTCTTTTAAAGCAGTCCTCTTTTTATTAGTGTCCAGTAAGGGAAACAATCTTTTGACAATCATACTACAGGATTCACTTCACCTTGGCCTCTACCAAAATCCTCTCCTTATACCTCAAGTCGGCTATACAGACTTTAAGGGTTGGGCCCCCATTACTCTTAGAAGCCCCTTTTGATTTAATTCTGTAGTAATTGTCGCTATGTATAGGATCCTCCTCTGAATTGAAATCCAACTTGTCCATTGATCAATTTTGGCAAAGGCTGTAGGGTCATGATCGTCAACCCCAGGGGGAGACACTGGGCCTCATTACAAGTTTGCTGATCTGATAACTACGGTACCAGTAAGCTTGCCAGTACCGTAGTTACCGGACCGCCAAACTACCGGTTCGGACCTGGCGGGCAGACCGGCACCCGCGAGCATAGCATGTCAGATGCATCGCCGCCATTCCCATTGAGCGCTATGGGGCTCAAATGGGAATGGGGAACATTTTTTAACGCTGCCTGGGAATGGCCAAATAACGGGTCTGGCAGGGCTGTAATGACCCGGTAATTGCCCATAACCGGGTGCCGGTAAAATTTGCAAGTTCGGCGGGAGCATGCCGATTTTACCAGCAAGGCTACCGCCGAACTTGTAATGAGGCCCACTGTAATCTCATTTGGTTTTGTCGCATACAATTCTCTAGGTTTTCCGACCTCATCGTCAACGTTTTGTTCTTGATGAGCAGCACACTTTTTTTTTAATCAACACCAGAAATCACTGTAGAACAACTCAGCCATTCTGTTTATCCAATTTGTTTTTATAGAGGAGTGATTGATGTGCTTATTCTGGCGTGGGGGGTGCAGTAATGGGTTGGGGAGTGTGATGAATCAGATGATGCTCCCAGAAACCCTGGCCTAGGACCCTTCTCATGTGGCCAGGGAAAGGCAGACACTTCCTGATCCCAACCATGGGGGTGGTGTTCTGTGGGAGGACCACATGTGAGTTAAGGGGGAGAAATCAGGTCAGGCAAACTGGGAAAACCCCTTTACTAACTTCCCTAGAGACCGTAAACTCTTAATGGCCTATTGTAGAATTGAAACCTTTGAAGAAAAAGGTAATCAGAACATTGGGGACTTCAAGTCCCACAACGCCCCAACTACTTGGATGAGTGAGAGGGACTCAGACACTAAACTGAAAGTTGCAGTTTAGTAGTTCTAATGGCCCACACCTTAGCAGGAGGTTTCGATATATAAGGCCCCCTCAATTGCAGGCCATTAGAACAAGAAGGTGGAGTTGTAGAGACCACCAGTCGCAGTTGCAGTATAAGAAGAAAGGAAACAGCCACCGGAGACGCTGCTATTTTTGAAGCAGGTGTCGGTCCAGAGATGGTCTCCAAGATTGATGGTCATAATTGCAGAGTTTGCGCAGCGGGAAGCGGTGTTGTAGCTAGCTTTACCCCTGGAGAGAGAGGCTTTCCTGATTGCATGCTGTGTCCCGGTGACTGGCGAATCTGTGTGCACTGGGAGCGAGAAAAGCTCCTTTCCAGAACAGCGTGGGCTGTGGGAAAACCGAAGCAGGGTGCAGTGCAGGAGGCGACAGAAGAGGCAGAATGAGCAGTGGCATCAAATTGCACGGTCACATATGGAGAAACCGGTAAGTTTACCATAGTCAGGCAATCCCCGGTACGCTCCGTAAGCAACCAATTTTGAATACCGAACTAACAAAGAAGTCACATTGGCGAAATAAGAACTTCGTAAAGAGGCAAGAAGAGAAAGGTTATAATCATTGCTATCAAAGCCAACACCATTGCCAAAAAGAAGACGGGGGGCCATCCATCAAAGAGTATATCATTCATATTGGCTAAATATCATAGGGCAAATGAATGTGGTACACACAAACTGGATCAAGTGCAATTTATCTGTGCATCCTATTGAGTCTATATGTGGTTTTACTCGGGAGCCTTTTGTGAGTAGGAACAAGTTACTTACCTGTAACTGTTGTTCTCCAGCATGGGTCTGGCATGGATTCACATGCTCATGAATATTCCCCGTCATCAGGCTGGGAATCCTCGGTAAAGAAAAAACTCAGTATCAGTTTCGTTTCTGATCTGACTTTCGTAGTAGTAACCAATCACTGATTTCTGCGTCATACTGACCACAGCCAATGACTGCCCTCTCCCTAAGCCCCGCCTCTGGCAGCCATCCTCAGATTTGGTAGCACGTGAAGTGGCAGTATGACCAAGTGAAGAGCCGCAGAAGGGTAGGAGGGAGGGTTCGCATGTGAATCCATGCCAGACCCATGCTGGAGAACAACAGTTACAGGTAAGTAACTTGTTCCTTCTCCAGCATGGGGTCTGGCATGGATTCACATGCTCATGAATAAGAGAATACATAGCAGTACGCACATGCACAACCACGGGATGTGGCAACAGGCTCAACATTAAGCAATACAACAACTCAACATTAAGCGTCTCTTACCTCCTCACCAGGCTCACCTTAGGCGAACAGGTTGTGCAGCACTGCTTGGCCGACCCTGGACTCCTCCCTGGAATCCCGGTCGACGCAGTAGAATCTCGTGAAGGTGTGCGTCGACCTCCACGTAGCCGCCCTGCAGATGTCCAGCAGGGGCACACCAGATAGGAACGCCGTGGTAGCTGCGATCGCTCTGGTGGAATGGGCTCTCGGACGGCCGGGCAGCGGTCGGTTTGCCAACCGATGACAGTACATGATACAGCCGGAGAGCCATCTGGAAATGGAAGCCTTTGAGAAAGCCTTCCCCTGATTGACATGTCCAAAGTTCACAAAAAGTTGACACGTCTTCCGAAAGCTCTTTGTGCGGTCCACGTAGAACTTTAGCGCTCTAGCCACATCCAGCGAGTGCAAAGTCCTTTCAGCCGGCGACAAAGGCGACGGGAAGAAAACAGGCAACACCAAGGGTTCGTTGAGGTGGAAGTCCGACGGCACCTTGGGCATGAAGGAGGGGTGCGTCCTGAGCACTACCCTCGTGTCGTGAAAAGTCAAGTACGGGGGCTTGCAGGAAAGGGCCTGGATCTCTCCCACTCGTCGTGCAGAGGTGATGGCCACAAGGAACGCTGTTTTCCACGACAAGAACTTCAAAGAAGCTGAGTGCAGAGGCTCGAACGGAGGTCCCATGAGCTTGGTCAGCACCACGTTGAGCTCCCACGCCGGGGCCGGCGCCTTCACCGGCGGGAACGATCTGAACAGTCCCTTCATGAACTCCTTCACCAGACGATGAGACCACAAGGACGTCCGTCCCGTGGTTCTGGTGTATCGGGAGATCGCAGCAAGATGAATCTTGATGGAAGCGTGCGCTAGTCCAGCCTTGGCCAGCGTCAGTAGGTACGGCAGTACCTGCAGAGCCATAATCCATAGAGGGTTAATCTTCTGTGCGTGGCACCAGACAAAGAACCTCTTCCATTTGTGTCCGTAGCATTTAAGAGTTGAGGACGCCCTGGCCTTTGCAAGAACCTCTCTGCAGTCGGCCTTTATGTCGTAACCTCCAAACTCTAGCGCTGCAGGAGCCAGGCCTGCAAGTTCAGCGACTTCGGGTCGTGATGGAGGATGGCGCCTCCTTCCCTGGAGAGAAGATCCGCGTCCACTGGCAGCTTGATTGACGGGGACGCTGACAAGTCCAGAAGGTCCGGGAACCATATCTGCCTTGGCCACGTGGGTGCAACGAGTGTCATCCTGCACCGTGACCTCTTGAGCTGGTTGATGAGCCGGATCAGCAACGGTAAAGGAGGGAACGCGTACAGGAATAGGCCCTCCCAGGGGAACGAGAAAGCATCGCCCATGCTCCTCGGCTGGGGAAACCTGCTGGCGAACCTCCGGCACTTGAAGTTCGTCACTGTCGCGAACAGATCGATCTGGGGTGTGCCCAAGCGTCGGAAGAGGCGGTCCACTAGGTCCTGTCATAGTTCCCACTCGTGGCACGAGCGCAGCTCTCTGCTGAGCGAGTCGGCAATGGTGTTTTTTATTCCTGCCAGATGAAACGGCACCAGGAACATCCCTTGGGCGACGGCCCAATGCCACAGATCCTGCGCCTCCTTGGACAGGGCTGGGGATCTGGTACCGCCCTGCTTCCTGATGTAGAACATGGTGGTGGTGTTATCGGTGAAGATCCTCACCACCTTGCCCTTGAGGGACGGAAGGAAGGACCTGAGGGTCCAAAACACTGCACGGAGTTCCAGGACATTGATATGGAGGGATTTCTCTGTCGGAAGCCAAAGGCCTCTCGCGTGCAGGTTTTAGGTGTGCGCTCCCCACTCTTCCAGGGAGGCATCCCGTGGTTACTGTCTTCTGGTGGCCTGGGGTCTGGAAGTCCATGCCCACCGTCAGATGCGCGCAGGTGCCCCACCACCGGATCGCTCGTCGGAAACTCTCGTCGAGCGTGATCCTGTCCTCGAAGCTGCCCGTCGTCTGGACCCAGCGAGCGTCCAGGAACTCCTGCAACGGGCGCATCTGAAGCCTGCACAGGTGGATGAGATAAATGCAAGAAGACATCATTCCGAGGAGGGATTTGATGGACCTCACCTTGGCCGCGCCCGCAACCAGCATCCGCTGCACCTTTCCCAAGATGGCCCTCGTTCTTTCCTCCGACGGCGAGGCCAGAAGCGCCACTGTGCCGAGTTTCGCTCCCAGAAACAGTGCGTCTTGCGCGGGCACCAGGTGGGACTTGGCGTAGTTTATGGAGAATCCCAGGTCCGTGAGTAGTTGGACGGTCCTCGCCGTGTGTTCCGCAGCGAGCTCCCTTGTCTTTGCTCGGATGAGCCAGTCGTCCAGGTGAGGGTACACGTGGATCCCCTCCAGGCGCAGCCGCGCCGCCACCGGTGCGAGGCACTTGGTGAACACCCTGGGTGCCGACCTCAATCCGAAGGGAAGGGCTCTGAACTGGTAGTGCCGCCCTTGTACCACGAATCTGAGAAACTTTCGGTGTCCCTTTAGGATGGGGATATGGAAGTAGGCATCCTCCAAGTCAAACGACGACAGGAAATCGCCCTCCTCCAGCTGACCCAGGACGTGCTGGAGGGTGACCATCCGGAACTTCTGTGCCTTGATGAATTTGTTCAGTCGTCGTAGGTCCAGGATGGGACGCCATCCTCCCGTCTTCTTCTTCACGAGGAAGTATCTTGAGTAAACTCCGGAGCCCCGAAGCCTCTTTGGGACGAGCTCGATGGCGCCTTTCTTGAGCATCGCCTTTACCTCCAAGAGAAGTTGAGGGACGTGATGCTCCTTCCTGGTCACGGGGAGGACGCGCGGGCACTTCTTTAGAAACTCGAGCGCGTGACCCTGGGCCAGGGCGTCCAGCACCCAACGGTCGGTGGAGATGGACTCCCACATGCCGACGAAGTTCACCAGCCGGCCTCCCACCGGGGTGCTTCGGTGGGGGCCCGACCCCACGGCCTGTTAAGTCCTGCTTCGACGAGGCTTTGCCGCCTTGTTCTCCCTGGCGACGACGGCGGGGTCTGCCCGACTTGCCTCGTCCCCTGTAGGCTTCTTGTGACGACGAACGGGCCGCTTGACGGTAGGTGGAATATCCGCCGCCGGAACCTTTGGAGGCACCCTGCTTGCCTCCGGTGCTCCGAAAGGGCGGCCGTAGTTGCTGGAGAACACCAAGAGCCCGGGTCGTCTCCGTGTCCGCCTTGATGGCTTGCAGGGAATCGTCCACCGTTTTCCCAAACAGGTTGTTCCCGTCGAACGGCATGTCCAAAACTCTGGTCTGCACGTCCTGCCGGAAGTCCGTTGCCTTGAGCCATCCACGCCGTCTAAGGCACACGCTGTTGCCCAACTGGCGAAAACCAGTATCGGCGATGTCCGTCGCTACCGTAATGGCATGGTCCGACGCCACTTCCCCTTCCTGCAAGATCTCCAGGGCCTCAGCCCTCTTGTCGTCCGGTAGGAAGTCCAGCAGGGGGGCGATCTTGTACCACAACTCCCTGTCGTAGTGTTGATGTGGAGGCCGATGCCCCCCCCCGCTTTCTTCCTGGCCGCCGCGGAGACGACCGAGTCCGGGGTCGGCTGTGCCCGAAGGCACAAGGGGGCCGCGTCCGGGACCCGGTACTTCTTCTCGTACCGATCCCTTCTGGCAGGCTTTGTGGATGGGTTCTTGAGGAGGGAGAGACCCTCATCCCAGATATCGTCCAGTAGGGGTACAGCGAGGACCGTCTTCCTCTTGGTCTTGCGCCGTTGATAAAGGAAGCCTTCCTTCTTCTCTTCCGGGCAGAGCTGGAAAAGCTCGGATGCCCTGGCGATCATGGCATGAAACGATCCAATCTCGTCGGGCGGGGAAGCCCGAGGAGGAGGTGACGGAGGATCCTCGCCGTAAACCTCGTCGTCTGTACCCGTCGCGGCCGTGTCCGTCCCTGTGTCATTCCCCCGGGTCGTGGACGGGGAGGAGGGCTGAGACGGGTGCGATGGTTGAAAAGGAGGTGGGGGATGAATCCTTCTTCTCTTAGGAGGAGGGCTCCCAGAAGGGCCCGGCTCCGGGTCCCCCGTCGGGAGCAGTTCCTCCGTCGGTGGTAACGTTAATCTCGTCCTTATCTCCGAGCAGAAGGACTGTATAGCCAACAAAATGGCCGCCGAGTTGTCTTGCGGCACTGGTTGAGGGGGTTCCGACGGGCAGACAGGAACCTCGTCGGTACCTCGACGTTCTCGTCATCCCCCTCGTCGGGCTGGTCTTCCTACACGCCAATGCTGTGGCTTAAGACTTCGATCAGCTCCTCTACAGAGGTTGAGGCCGAATCCACGATGGCCTCCTGCCCCCCCTTCTTCTCCGTCGGATGTTTCACGGGGGTCCTGTCGATGGGCTTGAAAGAGGACTCCCTCCGCGGTGGCAGGGAGACTCTGGGCCCCGAGGTCGCCTCCACTGGTGTAGCCTCCTCAGGCTGAGCCAGGGCCGCCGTGACTGTCTCGATAGAGGCCTTGGCCGGGTGGATCAAGACTTTCGTCACCTTAGGTGGGCTCACCGCCTTCTCCTTAGGGGGTGGGGGTCACCGCCTCTCTCCCCCTCCGAATTGGCCTTCGAGCTCGACCGGGGCCTCTCCAGAAGCTTCGGTGGGTGCTCGGACTTCCTCTTACCCGAGCCAATGCGTTGGCTCGTGGTTGATGGCGCCGGGGAGGCTGCGCCCTGCCTGGCAACCGAAGAGCACGACCGTTCGACGCTCCCGGTGCCCGCGGACTCGCGGTGCTTGGCCTTCTGTTGGGCCCCCGTCGCCAGGGCGCCCTCAAAGGTCTTAGAAGACCACTCAGACGACTTCTTTTTCTCGCCTGATGGGCTCTTCCCTTCCAGCCAGTTGGCGAGACGCAGATGGCGGTCCTTTATGGTCCTCTCTGACATGTTCCCGCAAAACGCACAGTCCTTCTCCACGTGCGTCTTGTCCTCATGCAGGCAGTAGTGGCAAAGGGAGTGTTCGTCCTCCTTGAAGACATTCTGAAGCTGGCATGCAGGGCAGACCCTGAACAGCTTCCCGGGCGTCGAGCTTCCCTTCTCCTGGGCCATGTCCGAGATGGGCCTGAGAAAGTTCTGGAGTCCTCCAAAGCGTGGCTCGACGAAATCTTCACCCTTGAGGGGCGTAGAAGAATCCGACACGGATCCCTGTTGATCGGATATAGAAACGGTGGAGCTTGAGGCTCTTTGACCGAAAAAAGAGAAAATGTTCCTATGAAAAAAGCACGAAAACGCACTAAAGCTCGAGAGCAATAGCACGAGGATCCCAACACTTGAACGTGCGGTAAAAATCTGAGGATGGCTGCCAGAGGCGGGCCTTAGGGAGAGGGCAGTCATTGGCTGTGGTCAGTATGACGCAGAAATCAGTGATTGGTTACTACTACGAAAGTCAGATCAGAAACGAAACTGATACTGAGTTTTTTTCTTTACAGAGGATTCCCAGCCTGACGACGGGGAATATTCATGAGCATGTGAATCCATGCCAGACCCCATGCTGGAGAAATGTGGATACGTGTAATGTTTTGATTATTTTATTTGTCCTACAATCTGGCGGGTGTTTTTCAGAAATGAAATACTTAGAGAATTTTTTTAGATTTGTAATACAATTGATAAAAACATTGAAATATATTGGTAATAAAATTGTTGATTACATTTTAATGTGTTTGTGCAACGAGGTCCATTTTTCCAGGACTAAGCAATAGGAAAAGAATAGGAGAGTCACTGGAAATATTCAACATGCTCCCCCCCCCCCCCCCCCATCTCTTCTCTTTACATATATATTCTGCTGACCCCAGGTAGCAGTGATAGGGTTTCCCCTCATAGGTGTAAAACGTTTTGGGGCTCTAAATAGCCTGTAGTATATTGACTAAACAAAAAGATAACATTATTGCAGAATGATTATAACCATTTCTGCCAGAGTAAGGAAGAGGCAATAGTTGACCAAGACAATAACAAGCATTGCCTAAGCCAAAGAGGGACAAGCGTAATAAAGACGGCAGACTCGAGACGCTACAAGAGTAGCTCTGCAGAACGCTCCCCAAGACCCCAGGACCCCCTCGGCCCTGCCTAACTTTTTCTAGAAGTCACACCACAAACTCACAGGAATGGGGACACGGAGCAGAGAGTTGGGCATGGAGCAGAGAACGTCCCCTCCGGCTAGAAAAGAGGCCAGTTCATCTTCCTTGGTGGAACTCTAGCAGGCACGTAGGAACATTCAGCGAGTGCACTCAGCAACCCAGTGTTTGTGTATGCGAGCCCCCTAGTGGTTCTTTGCTACTGCATGTGCACAATTTTCAAGGGCAGTGTCTGCAGCCTGTGCTGCCGGGATGCCGTCTGCGGTCAACTGGAGGTTTTTGGTCCCCTGATTGAACCCCGTTGATTTTGGATATTTATCTAGGCCTATGGTCGATGGAGCACAAGGAGTACAGGCATTAGCCCTGTAAGAGTTCTGCATTGCACTGGTACCTATGCTGCCATTGTTTTTAACTTGGCGGGATGTGCTTGTAGCTAGAAGGTGGCCACTTTATTTGCCTCTGTACTAACTGTATTAACTGTGACTTTCGGGAGCGATAAACCTCAATCCAACCTGTCCTGTGTGGCCTCAAACCCATTTCTCGTGTTATTTTCCACCCGCCACCTGTTATACGCTGCCTACTCGCAAGCAGAGGAGGACTGTACCTGCTATCCGCTGTGCTACCTGCTGTACTGAATGCCACGCATGGCTCTGTCACCAAGGGTTTTTCTCAAGGAGGTGTGTACGGGGGGGCGGGGGGGTGATCGTGGAGGTCTGCTTCACTCCCAAAAGGCTCCAAATTCTCTCACTGCTTGGGAGGCAGACTATGGCAGCCCTGTTAGCCATTCAGCGTTCCTCTGGGGGAGGCGCACTGTGCTGGAGTATTGGACTCTACCCCCTGGACATTGGATGCTAGCTAGCAGGATTTTTGTCTCCGATATTCGGATATTTGTTGATATGATTATATGTACAAAACAATGGGATATGTTTAGTTTGTTTTAAGGTGCCATTTTATTCTCAGTTTTTTTTTTTAACAGCTTAATTGTATATGATGTCATTTTTCATGACAATGATTTTTTTTAAAAAATAATATTTTTATTGGTTTTCAATATAGGTAAACAGCATAAACCATCAATTCATGGCAGTTAAACTGTATACCCGCAACCCCCCACCACTGATCTTGTCCTCTGCCACAAGTCAGATTTTACCCTATTCCCAGGATACGGAGAGCTTGTGGGCAAAACCCTTTTCTATAGTCATCATTCAGAAGGGCCATCACCTCTTCCCAGTCAGTTGCAAACTTTGTTTGTGCCCCCTGCAGCGAGTAGGTCATCCATTCCAACGCAGTGAATTGCCAAACCTTCATGAACCAGTTGTGCTCAGTTGGGGGGGTGGGGGTCTTTGGCCTTCCATTTCTGCACCATGACCAATAGTGCAGCTAGTGAAAGGTTCACATAGGACTTCCTGGTAGGTTTCGGCCAAGAGTTCTGGCCTGGGTTGGTCAGGCATAGTATCCCTTCTCCCAGCCCTCAGAGAGCCAGTACCAAACATTGTGTTTAAGTGTTGGTCTATTTGTTTCCAGTACCCGTCCAGTTTATGGCAACCCCTCCAAATGTGCAACCAGTCTCCCTCCTCGCCACAGTCCCGCCAACACAAAACCCCTGTCGTATTGGGATAAATCTCTTTCAGCCTTGAAGGAGCATAGTGCCAGTGAGTCATCAGCTTGTACCAGAATTCCCTGATCTGCATTGCTTGGGTACGTTTTGGGATGTCGCGCCCGAGCCCCTCCCAGTCTTCCAATGGTATGGGTTCCCCGAGTGTCGCCTCCGGCGCCCTCATGTATTTGGTGGTTGGGATTTGTTCCGCAGTAAGGCCTATCTTGTAGATGTTGGAGATTAGACGTTTATCCCTGGGGTCGGATGTGAGAAATTTTTGGAAGTGGGTGAGGGTCCTAGTGGCCGCTGCCCGCATACGGGAACCCATTAGCCAATGACACAGTTGGAGGTATTGCATTCTATCAGTTTCCAAGAGCCCCAACTCCTACTTGCATTGGAGAAATGACTTTATATCTTGTCTCGGGAACATGTCCCCAATCTTAGTACATTCGGCTTCTTTCCATTTCCTGAAAGCCCCGGCGGGTATGCCTGGGGTGAATTGGGGATTGCCAAAGATCGGGGAATAGGGGGTGGGGAAGGTGGTGAATTGTTTAACTTGAGCCAACCAATCCCATTGTTTCTCTACCAGGGTGGTAAGGTTCGATTTGTGCATGTTGGGTGGGCGATTATCTTTATGTAGCCAGAGAACATCCCCCAGAGGGGCAACTACTACTGCCTGGTCCATCTGACGCCCAATCATCACAGAGTGTGGAGAGGCAGCCTTTGACGATTCTAATTTGGACTGACCTGTAGTATATGCAGAGGTCCGGCAAGCCTAGCCCTCCTCTTTTGGTCTGAGTCTGGAGGAGTTTCATTGCTACCCTGGGGGGCCTCTGTCTTCATACGTATGTGTTAATGAGTTTGTATATTGCTCGGAAGAATGATTCCGGCACTGCGATTGGCAGGGCTTGGAAGAGGTATAATAGTCTAGGGAGCACCATCATTTTTATGGCATTAATTCTGCCTAGCCAGGAGGTTATGAGGGGGCCCCAGTTGTTGAATTGTTTCCTGAGCTGCTCGATCTGCTGGGGGTAGTTGGCCCCATAGAGGCCCTGGAGGGTTGGAGTCAAGTGCACTCCCAGTATTTTGAGGCGTGTGTTCTCCCATCTAAATTGGGATGATTGTTGTGCTTGGGTTAAGTTATCCGAAGTCAATCTGAGGTTTAGGATCTCTGATTTTGCCCGATTCAGTTTCAGCCCTGCCACCGTCCCAAATCTCTATTTCTTTGATCACTCCTGGAAGGGATGTCTCTGGCTTCCCAGGGGTTAGAAGCATATTGTTGGCATAAGCCATTACCTTGCTTCTGCCCTCATGAATGGTATGCCCTTGATGTCCCTGATCATGCGGATGGTGGCCAGGAATGGTTCTAGATAAATGGCGGAGAGATGGGGCGAACCTGTTTGGTGCCTCTGGATATGTTTTATCTGAGTCGATAGTTCCCCGTACACCAGGATTCGAGCCAACGGGTTGCTATAGTTTGCTCTAACCATGGCCATGAATTTCGGCCCCATGCCCATTTTTCCCCTTGTGTTGAACAGGAAGGTCCACTCCACCCTGTCATTTCAGCATCTAGTGAGAGGACGATGGCCAGGGTTCCTCTCTTCTGTGTTTTTTCCAGGATGTGGCAGACCCACCTGATATTGTCGTGGGTTTGTCTCTGGCTGATGAACCCAGATTGGTCAGGGTGGATTAATTGTGGCAGCAGGTCCTATAGCCTGCTGGCCAGAATTCTGGTGTAGATTTCGGAGTCCATGTTTATCAGTGTGATGGGCCTGTATGAGCCAGATTGCGTGGGGTCTTTGTCTGGTTTGGGGAAGAGTAGGATTTTTGCCTCTTCCATCGTAGGGGTGATGCTTCCGGAAGAGGCAAAGTGTTGAAGAGCGCCGCTAATTTGGGGGCCAAGATGTGCTGGTAGGCTTTATAGAACCCCAGAGTGTACCCGTCGGGTCCGGGGGCTTTGCCCATAGGAAGATGTTTAATCGCCCGAGTTATTTCAGCCTCCAGAGCTTTGGTTTCTGCTATGGGTATTTTAGTGAGTGATATTGGTCTAAGAAAATCGTGCTGGGCTTCCACATCGGGGATAATGGTTTTTTTAACCTGTTTTTAGGTTAAAAAGGCGACCAGGGTATACCAGTAGGAGGCTTAGAGTTGGGTGGAGTGGAACATTGTTGGGTGGGGAGGGGTGACTCTCTCCAACTCAATGGTGGACCCAACTGGTTTCAGGGTGTATTGGTGCAAAGTGGCTGAGGAAGGGTCTGTGAACAGTGGGCAATATGACCAAACAAAAAGCGACTTCTAGCCCTCCTGCTATACATTGCCCGAAAAAAGAGAAAGATGAAGGAGAAGGCACTGGCCCTGGAGATCCCTGCACTTACGGAAGTGGCTAATAGTGAAAATAAGATGTTAAAGAGGGGGTGGGTGGACTTTGGATTCTTATTCGCAGAAGGTGGCGGGGGAACTAGAAGAGCAGATCATGGCGACAGAAATGGCCATCTCATCTACTTTGAGGAATGCCGCCCCTTCTGCCACATTGACGGTGTGCTCTTCTGGGTTATTAGCACCAAGCCTAGTTCTGGATGAGAAGGAATTACTTTGTTCTGGAGCCCCCATTGCTGTCCTGCTTTCCGTTTCTGCCCCCTCCATGATCCTCTTGTTATTCTGGTGTCTCCCAACGTTGCAAATGTGAGAGTCGCCAAAACTTTGGGTGCAGGGTTGAGTTCCTTCCTTGTCTTCCCTGGAGAATCATGTGCAGATCTCTAATGACCCGGGTTTATCTGGTATAATAAATAAGCAATATCCAGTGGTGGGTCATGCCAGATGTGGTTCTTGTTATTTGTTGCCTGAGCCCCCTTCCCCCCCCCTGTTATCACTTTGTCCTGTTAATCCCCCTGACCCGCTTAGTTCCGTAGCTCTAAAAGAAGATTCACTGACAAAAATTATTTATTTTATGATGAATTTTAAAAGGGGCATTTAAAATGCTCTGTCAATTTTTAATGATATGTTGATATCTTTCAAGAAGGATGTGGAAGCCTTGAACGCTTCTGATAAATTTAGCATGAAATGCGCTTACCTAGGAAAGCCAGATGGCTCAGTGCCCCCAAGTATCAAAAGCAGTCAAATTTGCTCAGAGGAAAGTAGGGGGCGGGGAATGGGTAGGGTTATGTCCCACATCAGTGACACTTTGGCAGATATATATGCGGTTTCTGACTTACACTCAAGCCAAGGTCCTCTGCCCGAATTGCCTCACCAGGCCTCTGTCATTGCTGCCCTCAAGCTCTTTGTTGTCCCTAAACGTGGATCAGATGCAGATCGGAAAGGTGCCAACGAAGGCTCCTTTTAAAGTGATCATGCATCAGAACCTTTTGCAGTTACCTCCTGAAGCAGTGCCATTGGTGGGAGTGATCCTGAATGTTCCCACATTGGAGGTTGGGATGAGGGAGGATTGTAGTACCCTAAATAATAAGTCAACCCAATGGATTAACTCCAACATGCAGTGCAGTCCCATTGACCCACACTTAATTCTAGTGGCCCATAGAGTCCCGTGGGTAGGCCTTACAAATAAATCTGTTGCAGGGACTGTGTGGTGGTGACCTTTAAGCGTCCTGGTGTTACTAATTATGTGGTGGTCTCTAATTTAGATCTGCCGGGACCTAAGCACTGTGCATGGATAGTACAGTTGAATTAGTTGTATCCCTTTAGACTGGATGGTGGTCTCGTTGCTGTAGGGTGGTCTAATTTGTTACGTTCCAAACAGTTGCCTGAGGCATGTGTGATGGCTACCCCTGAAGTTGTCCAAGTTTCTCTGGGGCCTGGGGTTGGGAGTGCCAGAGGTACAGTGGCCAAAGATTATAATTCTGTGTCATTATCTAATCGGTTTGGTTGTTTTAGCGAAATGGATGACGTTGAATAACTCAAGCAGTCAGGCCCAAGCCATAGTCATACCCAAGGGGTTCCCCTGGGCTTCTCTCCAAGCCTCACAAATGTAAATTCACACATCGACCAAATGTTATTTCTGTCATGGAATGCAGCTGGGGTTACATCTAGGCTAGCATGTGTTGAGACCTAATCATTATTTGAAGAGATCGACATTATTCTTCTGCAAGAGACCTGGTCACAGGAGGAAATTAATGTGGATGGCTACGCCTGATATGTAGTTCTGGCCCCGAGAAATAAGAAGGGGCAGAATTATGGAAGCTCGTGTACTCTAATTAAATCTAATTTGAAGAGAAAATTGGTGGTACTAGAGCCCCATTGCCTTTTATCTTGGTGGTCAGAATTGTTAAACCTGGTACGTACGACATATTGGATGTCAACTGATATAATAGCCCTCACAGTCATAAGAAAAATTGTATATAAGCCCTCCCCTTAGTGTTGGACGATTATATCCCCCCAGATCACTTTGAAAAATCTGTGTCTAGTATTAGGAGGACACTAATGCAAAGCTGGGAGAGGAGCCAGGTACCAGGTTGTATGGCAAAATGGAGTATGTGGTGGCAGGGATCCCGCCTCCAATTATGATGGACCCCAGACTGTGTGCAGAGGGGCAGAGGTTACAGCTTTACCTCTACGAATGGGGGATGCGTACTGTAAATGGTTGCCAAGACGGCAATATTCCAGCTAGGATAACTTTCTCCTCTGTGTTAAGTAGTTCAACTATTGATTATTTTTGTGTTCCAGTGAATTTCTGGGGTGAATTGAGGAGGTTTAAAGTGGTGGATAACATCTTTAGTGACACCTTTCCCATTAGGCTTGACATTGGCATGGACCATAGAGATATCTCACCAGGGCAGGTTTACTTGCCACAGGTATTTCTGTCTGCATCGGGAGGCAGATTGAGGTGGGACAACGATAGGAGGGAGGAACTATTGAGAAAGGCTGTTCATTCAAGTACACATGAATTGGAGGCCTTACTGTCAGTCGCTTGGGAGCACAATCTTATTTTAAAGAAGTTTGGGTAATTATTGCAGAATCGGTCAATGGAGTTTACCCGGGTAGCGGGTAAAGGAAAGGCAGCACGCCAAGGTCTGGCTGGTTTGACCAGGAATGCACTAGAGCCAAGTCCCACTTACTTTTAGTATTGCTACCCTGGACAGTATAGGGAATCTGGAGGAGGGGGCATTGCTGCAGGGATCGTTCTTTCAGTGGCAGAAATAACTAAGGCCATTGACTGTCAGAGTTGTAATCGGGCACCTGGACCTGATAATGTGCCACCAATTTGTTTGCCATGGCTCCGGAACTGTGGGCCCTGGTTCTGAGCCAGGGATTCAATGCCATCTGTGCAGGGGGTGGTACCCCCTTCATGGTCTGCTGAATCCATTCACCCAATATAAAAAAGGGTCCGCAATATGCACTGGCTTGATATAGATCAATTTCACAGTTTGATTCTCTTTGAAATCTTTGGCTGTGCAATTCTGGCAAGACTAGAGGAGTGGGTTGTGGACAGGCTGGTCCTCTCGTTGGTGCAGCTGGGATTCCGGCCGGGGCTGAGTATGGCTGAGCAATCTCTTAATCTTTACATGGGGATATCTGACCCCATTTATATAAGAGAGGAGCCTATTTATTTGGCATTCATGGATCTGAGTACGGCTTTCGACAAGGTCAACCGAGCTAGGTTGTGGGCCGTGTTCGGATCCATGAATTGCCCATCAGCATTGGAGAGTCTCTTGGCAAGAATGCCGTAGTCAACACATGCTTGTGTTAAGAGTGGTGTCAATTGGAGATGCACAGGTTCATTTAAAGTGGAGTCAGGGGTGCGTTAGGGCAGGGCTGTGTCCTGGCCCCAGCCCTTCTGTTTGTATATGAATGGTTTGTATGAGCCCCTATTGAGTTACTCCCGTGATGTTCCCAGGATAGGTGGGCGGCATTTGCCGGTTTTGGTGTACGCGGATGACAGTTTTAATGGCATGTATCCAGGTGGCTCTTCAGCGGATAAATCTCAGATTCAGCTTGCTTTATGGACAGTCTGGATCTGGTGGGAAATGCTGCAAAGTCAACAGTGATGGCCTGCCGCAGAGAGAGCTGCACTGTGAAATTCAAGGCAATGTACTGCAGGGGTGTTTTGATCTCCCAAGGGTCGATAAGTTCAACTACCTGAGAGTCAGGTTCTCTTCTAATTTTGGCCCAAACCTGCATTTGAGCAAACAGGCGGCTCATTTTAAGCAGGCATTGGGAGGTGTCATCAGGTCAATGGGCATGTATAAAGCCAAACCAATTCACCTGTTAAATGTGTACAATGGCAAAGCGGCCTCTGTCACCAGATCTGGGATGGAGTTGTGGGGGTATTGTAATGTTAATTCCATTCAAGTAGGAGAGAATACATTCTTTAAAAGTATCATGGGCCTGCCATCCTCTGCTCCGAACTTTGGGGTACACCTAGAATTGGGCTGTAAATTAATTGAGGATCTGATCTCACTGCAGCCCATTTTTCATTGGCTCAGGTTATGGGGCAATGAAATAGCAGTCCTCACCCACAAGTTGATTAACTTCATGATTGCCAAAGACATTGGTGGTAAGGTCCCGAGGTTGAGCCACATTAAGAAACAAATAATGGAACACAACATTACAGATTTGTACCCACCTATTAATATTATATCTCGAGGGGAGATAAGACTGCTGACCATCCATTTTCATGATCATGTAGGGGCAATGAGAGAGAGCCTGGAGCTCTTGAAACCTAAGAACAGAGGGCTAATGACCATCATGTCCTTTGGCATTCATAAGTATTTACTGTGGGCATATTTACTGTGGGCAAAGTCACCGGCAGAGCGAGTCATTATAACCAGGGCTAGGTTTGATTGCGTCTTATTACAGCCGGTGGTGGCAGCATGGTCTGGGAAGATTGGTAATCGGTCCCGTCTGTTGTGCAATGCTGCATATGAGAATCTGGCACACAAAAACTTGTGGATCACTCCCTTATTAAAGAAACCCAACATATGTCCACTGACACATACCAACTATAGACACACTTCCAATACACCATTTTTACTGAAAATGTTGGATAGAGTTGCATATAACCAGATTTCTCAACATGTCAATACAGCCAAAATCCTACATAAATTCCAATATGGCTTTTGCCAAAATCATGGCACTGACAGCACGCCTAGAGCTTAAATTCCAACTGCTGCAAGCAATGGATGGCGGTCAATAGTCGTTGCTTATGATTTTAGACCTCTCGGCGGCGTTTGACCTGGTGGATCATTCCATCATATCCACCAGGTTAAGGGATATCGTGCATTTCTCAGATGAAGCCATACAATGGGTCTCATCATTCCTGAGCAACAGATTGGTGAGAGTGGCAAGTGAGTCAGCCGAAGCTGAGCCTACGTCTTTGCTTTATGGGGTGACGCAGGGAGCATGCATGTCACCATGCTTTTACAACATATTTATGGTCCTCTTCTTCCACATGCTGGAACAAGAGGGGATCCTTTTCTCAAATTATGCAGATGACACGCAGTGCGTTATCCCCATTACAGGATCCTATGAGGTTGAGGAACTGTACATCAATAAAGTCCATCTTTCTACACAAAGGTGGATGGTCACTAATGAATTGGCCCTGAACAGCGCAAAGACTGAGCTATTGATTGTCGGCACTGAGGCCAAATTGGCTAAACTTGATCCGATGTTCTCCAGCTTCAACATAGATCAATGCAGCATCAAGGTCTTAAATAAAGTCAAGACTTTGTGTGTCATAGTGGACAAAAACCTAACCATGAAGGCTCAAATTAGCAGCATAGTTTCAACTTCATCCTATTATATCAAACTGCTGCATCATCTTCGCCCACTCATTTCTGAAGAAAATTCTGAAACTTTAGCAAGAGCCATCATAGGGTCCAAGATGGACCACTGTTGTAGCCTCTTAGCTGGCATCAGCCAAACCGATCTCCATCGCCTTCAGGTATTACAGAATGGGGCGGTGAGAGTTGTGAAAAGACTGAATCGCAAAGACCACGTCTCGGAGGCAAGACAGAGCCTGCACTGGCTCCCTGCACAAGCCAGAGTACGCTTTAGGTTGCTATTAATCACCCAGGAATGAATTGTAGGGCATATGCCAATCTATTTAATGGATGCAGTGGCAGTAAAACCCTCCCTGAGATCATTAAGATCCGATAACTCAAATGTCCTTAAACCACTCGCTGCAAAACCAACAGAGTTCGGAATGGAACCTTTAATATAGCAGCTCCACTCGCCTGGAATGCCTTGCCCCCGGAGCTCAGAACTATTGAGTCAACGATGTGCAAGAAAAAATTAAAGACTTTTATTCTGCTAGTTTCTCTTTGGGTCTAGGCCACATCAGGTCTCAATTTACATTGTTCATGTTGTTTGTCTTAGTAGTCTCTTTATGTTTTGCGTCCGTAAGCCCCAGGTACCTGGTGCGTGCGACAAATCCATTAACATAAACTTGATATTTTTCTGCCCAGTTTATGAGAGAGCGGGAGGTTCTTTGTTACGCGAACTAGGTTTTGTGCATTATTGACCTGCTCTGACTTTTGTATTGTGGGCCGACTCTCCATGTATTGTGGGCCGACTCTACAGCACTATCTTTTTAAAACAAAAAAGGTCTTATTTCTTGGCATCTGTATTATGTATTTTATCCTGGTTTGTATGGAAAGCTTTGCACATCTCCGAAATAAACATGATGATGAATAAAGAAACATTACAAAGTAGAAAAAAAGAAGGCATCACTTAGGCTCATGAAAAGTTCTCAATGGTCGAACAATAATCCCTTTGGTCATTGTGAATTCTGAGTGGGGTGCAACCCACGGTGTCACGCCTCCGTGCTGGGCATTTATGGAACCGATAACGAAAAAAGACCTAGGCTCAAAAGCCTTCGGTGTGGGCTGCACTCCCTTCGTACCACTCAAGTGGTTTCTTTAAATTCTTACATTTTTAGATTAATCAATAATATTCTTATAGTTTGCTATGCTCTCAAGAAAATTATTAAATTCTCTGTGTTTTTCCAAAATAATGTAATTTATTTGCAGATGCCAAATTGCTGCCAATGCATTTCGGACTGTTAGTCCTTCCATCAGGGCATTTATGTTATAGCTGATCAACACCAAAGTATTGTATTAATTCAATGAACACATACAAAACATATCCAACATATGATCATGTTTAAATATGGAAAACGATTCTGCCAATATTCCAGCAAAAATAATGGTATTGTAACATTAATCACAATTGAATGCAAGTAAATATATGTGCCAGCAACATGACAGTAACGAACAACATTAAAAACATACAGAAAACGAGAATAAAAAAAAAAGAGAAACAGAAAAAACAAAGTTGTCTCGCCCACATCGGAGCAACAAGGATGAACGTCATCTGTTCCTTGTGAATCGTTTTCACCACTCTGCTCATTAGTGGAATTGGGTGAAAAGCATAGGCAAATTTCCTTAACCAACTCATCCATACGACGTTCCCCTGGGAGTCTGGTTGGGGAAACTTGGACGCCAAGTCCAGGCATTGCTTGTTTTCTTTTGTAGCAAACAAGTCTAGTGTGTGGTAACCCAACTGTGAGAAGATGTGGTCTATCACATTTGTGTCTAGTTGCCATTTGTGTACCTCTGGTAGAGGATCTTTGCTTAGCGAGTCTGCTAAAGTGTTGAGTTCCCCTGGAACGTGTTGAGAAGATAGGAACATCCCTCTTTTGAGTGCCCATCTCCATATTTTCTTTGCTAGTTTGGACAGATTTGGAGAATGTGTGCCCCCCTGCTTGTTGATGTAGAACAATTCATTGGTGCTGTCAGTGATGATCTGTACCAACTGATTTGTCAGCTGTGCTTCGAATGCTTGAAGCGCTTTGAATACTGCCAGAAGTTCCAGCAGGTTGAGTGGTTCTGTGTCGTGATGCGAGTCCACAGACTGTGTGCTGTTAAATGAAGGTGATGTGCCCCCCCAACCCCCAACCGGAGATTGACGCATCTGTTGTAACTACCGCTTGCACCGCCGGATCATGGAAGGGCTTTCCCTTGAACAGATTCTCCTTTGTCCACCAGCGAAGGTGTTATACTAGTGTTGGCGAAAATACCACTAGATCGTCCCACTGACCGCTTGCCTGAGACCACTGTTTCGCCAACCACTCCTGCAATGGGCGCATGCACAACAGTGCGTGTTGGACTAGGTAAAGGCAAAATGTCATCATGCTGAGCAAACTCATTGCTTTGCATATGCTTATCTGGTGACCGGCTTGATACTGAGGTATTTGGAGAAGCATGTTTTGAACTCTTTGCTTTGATGGAAAGACTAACCCTTCTTCCGTGTTTATGACAGCTCCAAGGAACTGTTCGGTTGTACATGGTACAAGGCTTGATTTTTTTCTCGTTTATTGAGAAGCACAATTGGAAGAGAAGGTTTATAGTTCTTTGAGTGTTTTACCTGCAAATAGCACATTTGGGGAGACTTCCCTGTAATCAGCCAGTCGTCCAGGTAGGGGTACACTGGGATTGCCTCCCTGCGCAGGGTGCGCTGCCACCCCCGCCAGTACCTTGGTGAATGTCCTTGGAGAGGATGCTATTCCAAAGGGTAGCATCTTGAATTGGTAGTGCTGGTTTGCCATCTTGAAACGTAAGCATCTTCTGTGAGCTGGGAATCTGGAAATGGGCATCTTTCATATGTAATGTTGCCATGTAGTCTCCCCACTTTAGCAGTGGGATTACTTTCCGTCGCCTTGTCATGCGGAATTTTTGTGGCTTGACATAGGTGTTTGCAGGGCATAGGTCTAATACAAGGGCACATAGATTTCTTTTTGGCACAAGAAAGTAGGGTGAAAAGATACCCTTGTTTACCTGGTACGCTGGGACAATTTCAATGGCGTCCTTGAGTAGCAGCGTTGCAACCTCCTCTAGAAAGATGCGCATTTCTTCCTTCGTGGTTGGCGGTCACTGAAGTAGCTTCACGCAATAACTGCCCTCTACGGTCAATAGCACCCACTTGTCAGAATTGATTCCCTTCAAATACGTGGGTGAAGTGTTATACGCCCTCCTACTGGAGAGTCCTGGGAGGGGACCTGAAGCGTGTGGTCATTGTTTAGGAGGTGTTGCTCCACCTCTGGAAGTGGAGGACCTCCCCTGGCCACGAGATCGATGCTGGCCCCTCTGGAAACCTTGCAAGGCTTGTCCCTGATTGTTTCCCCAGGATGAGCCCTGATTTTGGCCATAACTGGAACCCCTTTGTAAGTTTTGTCCTTGAAACCGACGAAAATTGCTCCTGCCTATTTGGCCTGGTGGCTCATTAGTTCGCGTGTCTAGTGATTTCAGAGCATCATACTCTTCTTTGGCAGATTTTAATGCATCCTCAACGACTTTTCCAAACAGGACATTAGGTTCTATATTGGCATGTTGCCTGTGTTTCCAATTCAAAAGCAGATTGGCGAAGCAATGCATGGTGTTTAATAATGGTCCCTTCTGCAATGATCCTGCCTGCATTATCTGCGACATCCAGGTTGTTTATCAAGATGCAGCTGGACACTGCCTTTCCATCTGCCACTGCGAGGGATAGCTGAGATTTGAGGGATTCTTGAGCTGAAGCCATCAAGGTTGCGATTCCATCCCACTTGTGGCAGTTGTAGCTTGCCAACAAAGTGGTGTAATTTGCAATCCTTGCTTAAAAGGTCACTGAGGTGGCCACTTTCCTCCTTAGAGTGTACTGTTTTTTACTTTGCTTATCGGGGGGCGCTTCCGATGAGGCTAGAGGTATTCCTGCTCTTTTTCGAGTTGTGGTCACCACAAGTGAATCCAGTCTTAATTGCTTCTGATGTACAGTGGGTCTGTGGGTGCACGACGGAACAGCCTTTCAATACGTGGGTTGACTGCCTGAGTTTGGTTTTTCCAGATATGGTTGTATTCTTCTTTGAATGGACTGAAGAACAGTTATGCATTGGGTGGCAGCTTTCCTGTCCCCCAAATGTCTTCCACAAAATCTTTATCTAGCTGCGTGTTCTGGGTCTGAATTTGAAAATGCTCAGCTGCCTTTATGAGCATATCATTATACAGCGGTTGATTGTCCACTGGGGATTCTACCACTGGTGGGTCTAGGTTGACGGGAGAGGGTCAGTTATACACATCCTCATCATAGTATTGGTCTGCCTCGTGGATTGTATCAATGTCCTCAGTGTCTGTATTTGGATCATATAGATCAATATGGACTGGGTCTTGCTGAGGTGAAATTAGAAGGAAGTCAGGACGTGGCCTCTTTGCTGGGGGTTGTGAGGATGTGGCGCCACTAGTTGGTGGCGTAATTTCGAAATTTTGTACAGCCTGGGGATTTTTCTCAAAACAAGTCTGCCATGAATGACATTCTTCTCATACCCCTATCAATGTCATCAGAGGTCCACTGAGCAGAGCTTGGTATGGACACAGGAGTTTGAGTAGGCTGAACCCTTTTTTTTTTTTTAAGGCTGCGGCTATGTTATCCTCCCCTTGGGAAACAGAGTATTTTTCCCTGTGAGGTGTAGTGGACTTCTGCATATGAGAGTGATGACTCTTTGAAGAGTGTTTCTTCAAATTTTTCCTCTTAACAAGGCTTTCGGGCACATGCTTCTGCACCAGACTGGCGATTTTTGGGCTGTTGGTGCTTTCTGCCGTTTGACATTTGTACGGAGTGTTGAATTTCAGCAGTAGGGAGGGCCAAAGCCGCGTTTCCAACGTACGGCGCTCGGCTGATGTTTTGGACAAGGCGTCCGCATCGTCTCTCGACTTTGGGGGCCTGTCATGTGGCGATCGGGACTTCGAGTGCCCAGGAAACAGGGAACTGGTGGACCGCCCCCTTGACGCTGTGTGAGGGCGAGTAGATGACTTTGTCCTCGAAGCTCGGCCCTTTTGTATGTGTTTAGTGTGGGCTGTAGTGTGTGTGTGCTACTGCCACCGGGCACGGGGGAAAAATGGTTGGTTCCCCATCGCCTTCAAAGACTGCAATGCTGCCATCGCTGAAGGCACCTTCCACGTCCGCGGCAGCCTCCGCCTGCATGGCATGGTGGGCCCAGTGTTTGGTCTTTCAGTCCTTGATTGTTTTCGGTTTGAAGAGCTGACAATCTCGACAATGCCCTTCATCGTGGTCCCGTGCAAGACAAAGGTTGCAGACCCGGTGCTCATCTTTCAAGGGGAACTTTTGCTTGCAACTTGGGCAGAATTTAAAAAGGTGTATTTTCCAGTTTTGGATGGAAGGGCAGCCAGAAAATAGAGAGCGTAAAGGGGAATATGCAATCTCTTAGAGCCCAAAGAAATGTCCACCCTTCACTCTCCCTACTGTCTGGGCCGAGGCCCTGAGCGGCCTTCCAAGGTTGAAAGGGTGTGTCGCATCAAGGTCTTTGCAGCGATCCCCTACCAAGGTCTTTGTCCGACATTCGTCCTTTTCACCGCCAAAGATGTTGTCAAAAGACAGTGATATAAAGGTTAGAAAGAGTAACTATCTCTAATTTATAAATAGTAAATGGCGAAAAAAACGATCTAAGGGACCTAGACGCGTGAAGGACCATGGGAACAGTGGATGTCACACTAGGGATGGTATTACTGGCACACCCTGTCGACGTTTTCAAAACTCGAAAATTGACAACTGTAATACTCCATAGCTACCACTAGATGTCGGCCTATGCATAGCATGTGATCTAAGCAGATTCCACAAGACTCTTTCTCTACCGTTTTGATTAAGAGTATTAGTGCAGGGCATAGGTCTAATACAGGGTGCATTGTTAGATATTTTTTGGGCACAAGGAAGTACGATGAATAGATACCCTTGTTTACCTGGTTCGCCAGGACGATTTCAACGGCATCCTTTAACAGCAGCGCTTTCACCTCTTCCAGGAGTATGTGCTGTTCTTCCTTTGTGGTGGATCTGTGTCTCTGAAGATGGTTTGAGGGTCGTAGCAGCTCTACACAATAACCGCCCTCCATGGTTGAACGCACCCACTTGTCTGAGGTGATTCCCGCCGATGCGTGGGTGAAGTGTGTTGTGTCCTCCTACTGGAGTGGCATGGGAGGGGATCTGAAGCGGGAGGTCATTGTTTTGGGGGTGTGGATCCACCTCTGGAAGAAGAGGATCTGCCCCTGCCTCGAGATCTTCTTTGGCCTCGTTGGAAGCCTTGTGAGGATCGGCCGTGTGTTGAGCCCCAGGACGAACTCAGATTCTGGTTGTGTCCAGAACCCTCTTTGAGAATTTGGTCCCCTGAAGCTCTGAAAATTATAGCCCCCCCCCCCCCTTTGACCTGAGGGTTTGTTGGTAAGCTGTCCCAGAGATTTTAGAGTGTCGTACTCTTCTTTAGCACTTTTGAGTGCATCCTCTACTGCCTTGCCGAACAGAACATTAGGCTCCATCGGCATGTTTAGAAGAGTTGCTTGTAGTTGGATTGGTGCAGCCATGCGTGACGTTAGATAAGTGTGCCCTCAGATTCTTCCTGCGTTATCATCTGCATCTAAATTGTTTTTCAGCTTCTCTCCTTCAGTCCTGCCCCATGTCCTGCCCTGGCCCAGATTGGCCAAGCACAAGAAACATGCCTGGAGGGCCTAACCTGCGACACTCTCACTTCCTGGGCCATTTCCATCCTGGCCCAGGTAAGCATGTGTGGTTGTGTTGCCCCTGCCCCCCCCCCCCAAGCCACCATTTTGGAGCTACGAGGCCCTTGCTGCGTCCCTAGACCCACGGCAGCTTCTCTCCCTTAGTCCCGAACCCTGCATCTCCGGGCCCTCGACCTCCCACCCTCCTCCCGCCTCCTAGTCCGCCCTGTGATCAGGCGACTACTCAAACCCACCAACCCTGGGCAGCCCCTGCAGCTAAGGGACCCAAGACAAAGGGTGGCTCCTACAGAGGTGGCTCCAAGATTGTCAGCAGGGGACGCAAAGGAAGCCAGACACCAACAAAACTGAGTGTGGCATGGGTGGGGTGTAGAGCAATCATTTTACTCCAGAAAGCCCTCGCCACTACCTTACCTTCCATAGCGTAAACTGCCATAGAATTGCACCTTGCATACCTAGAGAGCTTTTGTGACCACCAGTCTAAATCCATTCCTGGCTGAACTCTAAATGTTGCATTCCACTACCCACCAGCGTACTAACCAATGTGAACTAGTGCCACACATATAGAGACCAGTCAAGATTAGATTACCCTGCGTCACTTTAGACAGGTGTAACAATGTTAGCATGTGCTACACTTAGTTGGAGTTCTTAACTCTGGCTTCCGTCACATCTAGATAGAAATGTGAATGTTGGCATGTGCCACACTTGGATAGAATCGTTCTCACTGGCCTGCCTCACATTTAGACAGAATATTGAAAATAAGCAAGGGCCACAATCGGATGGAATAGTGAATGATAGCAAGCATCACACCTAGACACAATTGCAAGGACACTAATACCAACTAAGCAATCCACTAACAATTTCATCCCTCTGCATACACCTCTCAAACTCTAACCAAACACAACCACAAACCTAAAACACAGCAATCCGCACAAACTTCACTACACTACAACAAAACAAACCACACAGACTTGCACAACAGCACACGACGACTACCGATCGTAAAACACCCCACGCCCAGCCAACGGACCCACCGGGCTGAGGCTGCCAACAGCATATCACTGCTCTCTTGCACATTTCCAGCTTATTTCCACTAACTCATCCCTACCCCCCTTCTCCCTTTTTCAGAGCCGCCAGGGGACCACTCCGGTGGTGATAGTACACAATTCAAATATCCTTTAACATTGACATACAGTTTGAAATAGCTTTTCCTTCTGCCACAGCAAGGGAGAGTTGGGATTTCAATGACTCTGGGGCTGAGGCCATTATTTCGGCTACTTCATCCCACTTGTGGCAGTTGTAACTGGCCAGCAAGGTGGTGTTTGCAATCACTCGCCTGATATGCTGCGAGGTGGTGATTTTAATACCAAAAGTGTATTTTTTTTTGCTTTCCTTTTCGGGGGTGCCTCTGATACGAGGGGTGTTCCTGCCCTCTTCCTCGTGGTGGTAACAACATATGAGCCTGGTTTTAATTTACCCCTGATGTAGAGGGAGTCTGAGAGGGTTGGCTGGAACATTTTCTCAATCCAGGGGTGTACTGCCCGCGTCAGGTTTAGGGTTACCTAAGAGGGTTGTATTCGCCTTTGCACAAATTGTTGTAAAGGGATGAAATAGGTTGCTGATTTTTTGTCTCTCAATATGTATTCGACAAAATCTTGGTATTTGGAAGTGTTCAGCTGCTCTTAAGAGAATGCCGTTGAACTGGATCTAGTTATCCACCGGTGAGTCTGCCACCGGTGGGTCTACATGGTCTGGAGACAGTATGACTTAAACGCCTTGCTCGTCATAATAGTGATCCACCTCCCCTATGTCTCCCTGATCCTCGGAGTCCGTATAGGCTCCAGTCTCTTGGAATCTTTGGTTGGGGTCATAGTGTTCAAGATGGCCTGGGTCTTGCTGAGGGGTGCCTGCCTGTAGGGTGTCTACCCGGGCTCTTTTGGAGGTGGTTGTGACAGTGCCACCCAACTAGCTGGTGGCGTGTTCTTGAGGTTTTCTACCACCTGAGGGCGGCTGTCGAAAAAGTTGACCAGACAGGACATGCGTCTCATGACCCTGTCTAATTCTTCAGCAGACCACTGTGATGAACTAGGGATTGTGGTAGAAGAAGGTGTGGGAGGTAGATCAGGTGTGGGCTGCCTCTTGTGCCTCATAGCCTCTGCTACTGTTCCCTCCACTTGGGTAACAGTCGCCTTCTCCCTATGGGATTTGTGGGTCTTCGAAGTGTGGTGTTTCGAAGTCTGCCCCTTCAGCAGTGTCTCTGGGACATTTTTTTATAACGAGATGTGACAATTTTGAGGTCTGAGGGGATCTTGCCGATTTCAACGGGTTTGTTGACTCATTTCTCTGTGTGTGAAAGGGCTGGCGCCATATCTTTCGACGGACGGTTTTCAAAAGTAGTTTTAGGCACAGCGTCCTTATCTCTCGACTTAGGGGGCCTGTCGTGAGGCGATCGCGAATGCCCACAGGACAGGGAACTGGTGGACCTTCCCTTAATGCTGTGTGTGGCCTTGTAGTCGGTGTTGATGACGTAGACTTATGGCCTTGGGTTGTGTGCTTAGCGTGGGCAAGCTGGTCTGTGCTGGTGCCGCCGAGGGTCATCCCATAACAGAGTCGCTGGCCTATCTGGTGGGGTTGGGGGCTTGCACATGGGAATCTGATAGAAGCCTTTCGCCGTCGTCGTCACTGGCGGCCTCGGCGTGCATGCTGTGGTGGGCCTAGCGCTTTGTTTTGCGGTCGTTCAAAGTTTTGGGCTTAAAGAGCCTGTGCGCTTTGCTGTGGCCCTCGTTGTGGTCCCTTGGATGACAAAGGTTGCACACCCGGTGCAAGCCCTTCCAGGGAAATTTTCGATTACATGTACGACAAAATTTAAAAGGTGTATTTTGCATTTCGAAGGGGAAGGGTAGCTTGGCGAATAGCGTGGGAAGGAGGGGAAATATACATTCTCTTAGATTTAACCAAGATATTCACCACCCCACACTCTTCCTAGTGTGAGGGCTGAGGCCCGGAGTGGCCTTCTGAAGCCGTCTGGAAGTTCTTTGAGGCAAGTTCTGCAGCCGACGACAATAGTCCTCGAAGCCGTTGCCAAAGTTGCTGTAGGGAAATGGCTAAAACAGGACCGACAGAGTAACTAGTACTAATTGTGTTATAATAAATGGCGCTAGCCAGAAAGGAACTCCGCTTTCAGCGTCCGACAATGATGGTGGAAAAAAACAATCTGAGGGACCTCCACGCATGGAGGACCTTGGGTACAGTGAACGTCACACTGTATAGTATTACTGGTATGCCCTGTCAACGTTCCTTTTCGTGTTTCGAAAACAACATCTGTAATACTCCCCAGCTACCACAAGATGTCGGCATATGCACAGTGAATATGCAAACTGAACTCTTACTCATAGGGTCACCCTCTACCTTGGGTAACCTCGTGAACAGTACGCTTCTTTCACTATTGACAATATTCACATCAAGGTCTCCAACAACGTTAAGACACTCTGAGTCTACCTGGACTCCGATCTGTCCATGGATAGACAGGTCAATGCCATCGCCGCCTCTTCAGCCTACTAATCTAAAGTTCTCAACACTGCCAGATCCTTCCTGTCACGCCAGAATAGCCTCACCATTGCCAGGGCAATAATTGGATTGAGGCTGGACTACTGCAATGCCCTACTCGCTGGGACCTCCAACAAAAACCTGGCCAAACTCCAGTTAGTCCAGAATGACGCACCAACGGCGGCCACAGTTACCTCGAGAAAAGACCACATCTCTGAAGTTAGAAGACAGGCCCACTGGCTCCCGGTCAAAGAGAGAATTGTCTTCAAAACACTCGCCATCGCCACAAATGTCTCGATGAACTTGCTCCCCCCTACCTGACCCAAAGAATCAACAAGCATACTGCCACAAGACCCTTAACATGATTGTCACACCTAAAACGCGCAAAGTGCGTGCTGGTGGCTACAGTTTTCCCACCCAGGCTGCCACCCACTGGAACGCACTGCCACCTCACGTAAGAATGATCGAGTCCCACCAAGCATTCTGCAAAGCTATTAAAACCAAGCTTTTTGTTTGAAATTAAAATGATATCAGTCTAACAGTAAAACTCATTGTTACGCTCTGTTACGCTCACCTGGCTCCCACAGAGGCGTCGATCGGAACTGGACAGCTGCGGTCTCCACCAATGTGACGCATAGGGCCGAGATACGGACTGGACTGGCCCACCTAGCTTCGTTTGCTTGGCCCGTAGGAATATTCTTCTGCAAATGGAGAAAGGGAATTAACCACCCGTGGAGTTGAGCGTTAATCCCCCCACTCCCGCTGTTCTCCCACAGATCGCCTTTGATGTCCCCTCTATAGTCTCACCTGATGGTTTGAAAAGATGAGCTCTCCATCCTGCATTGAGCGCAGGGGCGCGTCGATAACCAGTTGCTTCACTGGCTCGAAGGAATTGGTGAGTTCCAGAACAATATTGACTCCGAGATTCCCGGCAAGACGCCGTAAGTATTAAGTTCGTAAGAGTTCAAATGCCTGACTTTCACTCTTGTCCGATTCCTTGCAGGTTGCAGCTTGACCCTAATGAAGAGTTCCTCGTGGCAACCGGTAGTATTCTGGTAAGGATTTGTATTTTCCAACACAGTTCAATAAAACAAAGTAAATATGTAACCTGTTGCTTTCTCCCTTATTCAGGCGCTGAGAGAAAGTATGAAGTCTTGGGGAATAATACCTCCGGCGGTAAAATCAGTTAAGTCTATTGTGGTGAGGAGGGTTCCCCTTGTTAGTCCCTCTGTTTCATCTTGCTGTCCTTTTTTTTTCCCCTTAGGGGGAGGGGTTCGGCGAATATGCAGTGGAAGCTGCGTTGACTCGTGAAGAGGAATAGTACCCCCGGTGGTAAAATCAGGTAAGTCTATGGGGGGGGTAACTAATATTCCTCTGTGCATTCCCTTAGCTCACCTTGCTGTTCTGGTCTTCTCCTTAGGTGCCGGATTGCGGCGGGAACATGCAGGAGGATGCGGTGGAATGTGAAGATGCTGGGAGTTCAGTGCGGCGCTGCAGCAGGCGAGGTGACGCACATAAAAAAATAACTTCTTTCTTCCAGCTCGAAGGCGCGATGGATCGGGAATTCAGGTAAGGATTAAAGGTATTGCTCTTGTTCTAACCTTTTCTCCTTTTTTCTAGGAGCTCCAAACTCGAGGCGGGCGTGGCAGAAGGCTGGATGCAGACTTGCAGGCACGGTGAGCGTTACGCTGCTGGATGCAGAATAACGCGAAGCGTGTGCTGCTCTTCGGGCGTGGTTTAAATAGCCTCCAAAGTAGTCCCAGGTAAGTATTCCTTCCCAGTCCCGCCCGAGTAAAAAATATTCCCTAAGTAAAGTAGTCCCTTCCAAGCCTCTTTTGGCTTGGAGCTCTTGCAGCATGGTCTGCATCAGGTAAGTTTGCAGCATGGTCTGCATCAGGTAAGGTTTAATCTATGAGCCTTGCGCCTATGGCGCCAGGACTGACTCTCCATATGAGCCTGGCACCATAGGCGCCAGGACTGGACCCAAATAGCCCCTAGCAGGGGTTGTTGGGCTTGCTTAGGATAACTTGATGCCTGCTTCCGGGGTTGCTGGACGTGGTCTGGGTCCCCAGGGGTAGGCATCATGACACTCATAACATGCATCTGTATGTAACTATATTTGTATCTGTGTAATCAAGAGACATCTGGTCACCTGTCTAACCTCTGAATCAAAATTCCAACAAATTCTTGTAACAGCGCCTCAATGCCGCCGGGCTGCAAGTGCGCTATACAAATGCAAATAAATGAATGTGATCTAAGCAGATTCCACAAGCCTCTGAAATTATATATAAAAATAAATATACAGCTTTCTCTACTGTTTCGATTAATAGTACTAGTGTATTGATTGGTTTGTATTTCTTAATGTATAGATCCATGGCTGGATCCACACATGTTAAGCAACCCATGGTTTGCTGCCTTGAACTATCATAGCATAGTCAACAAGTGCTAGCAGTAAGGAGTTCTATTTACGTTAACTACGAAATACATGCAAGCTGAGTTGGGGCTTGCTAATTCTGATCTCTGAAAACTGATCTTTGAAATTGGATTTATCCAAGTTATCCTTAGGTCAACCCAATTTTGGGGTGCGAATCATGATTAGTGCAAGTTATTATTTTTACCACAAATAATTTGTTCTTATTCGTATACTGCATTACACACAAGGGTTATTTAATTTCCTTTTTCTTTTTGTAGTTAAGTTTAACTGCTATGGCCCCATCATTTATTGTTCTCGAAGTCAAGGATTGTCGCACACACTTTATTTTAGGGCACCATCTCACTTGAGAAGCTAATACTATTTGTTCCAAGATGGCCGCACAGTGTTCATCACTACATTAGACGAGACATCTTCAATGTTGAGCCCTGTTTCCACAGGTACATTTGTATACATGAGAAGACACACGCGCCCTGCAGGCAACCTGCTAGAGATGCCGTGCTCAGTCCTTCACTCGCGCAACGCTGTCCGAAAAGGATTCCTCGAGTACTTTCCGAGATACAGCGTGTCAGTATTTAGCCAGTGCGCTAACAAGGCAAGACCCCATGCCCGAGAGGAATATCATTCCTTCGGTTATTACAATATTCTGAATCCTGTAGACGGAGATTACGCTCACATCATGCTTGCGATATATTACAGATCACAAACTCTACGATACCCAACCTATGCAGTAGGTTGACACACCACCTTGCAGCAAAGCCAGTACACGAAAATAGCTAAGCCCCTTCACTGCCCCTACAAGAGGGATTATAATGGTGAAATGTTAGGTCAGTTCATTAACAGTGAAAGAGCAATTTTTGAACAGAGCAAACTTTGTGGGATAGTCTCATTCTACATAGTGCACACACCAGCACGTTACAATTTAAAGGCAACCCACAATCTCAAAAACTAACTTCCCTTACTAGCACAACCAAGCACAGCAATGTAAGTGTATTTGTGCATGTAGGAGGGAGTCTTGGTAAATAGTGATGTTCAATCTTGCAGTTTCCTTCACAAATTAGGAGTACTTGGCTAATGGAAAAAGTGCATATTGAGAGTTGATGATTACGGATTGATGTTTTTGCCCAGTTTCTCTTTTCTATTGTTTTCTGTATGTTGTTTTAATGTTGTTAGTCACTGTCATGTGGCCAGCACATATATTTACTTGCATTCAATTGTGATTAATGTTACAATACCATTATTTTTGCTGGAATATTGGCATAATCGTTTTCCATATTTAAACAGGATGATACATTGGATATGAATTGTATAACAAATGCCCTGACTAAGGACTAACTTGTCCAAAATGCACTGCCAGCAATTTGGCATCTGCAAATAAATTACATTATTTTGGAAAAAAACAGAGAATGAATAATACTCTTCAGGCACAACAAAATATAAGCATATTATTGATTAACTCATCTACAAATTTTGCTTAAGTGGTAATTAGGGAGTCCAGCCCACACCGAAGGCTATTGAGCCTAGGTCTTTTTTCTAATAAAGAAACATTGTCAGCAGTTAATTGATGTGAAAGTGTGAAAACAGAAGTGGCAGCAGAGAAGCCCCCCTGGTATAAAGTATCAAGGAGGTGAGGCGCATAACCTGCACTGCCTGTGGCAAATGCAAGAGTGGAACAAACACCACCAACGTGTATTGTGTTTTCCTTGAAGGAGTTGTGAATTTTAATGTTGTTTTAAGGCAAAGAAATGTCCAAAAGGTTCAAATTAAACCTCACCACAGAGTACTTGTATTACTTTTAGGAGCGTTTGTCCGGGCAGGCGAGTATCCCAGGAAGAAATCACTGAAGTACTGCATTGTGGTTGAAGGTTGTTGAGAAGAAGAAGTGGCAAGATGACTTCATAAATTGTCTTGGCAGCATCCTGACAAAACAGTGTTGTTGATACAGAAAAATTATTGAAGTGTTTTTGTTTCTTTTGTTGTGTTGAACTCTTCCTTTAAGTTGAGAGATAAAGACTCGCCGTCTACTTGAAATGTTGGTTAAAGTCCAAGTGGAAGACTTTTGGAGCAAGAAGAACGTTATGATCAAATCCTGGCTACAAATCAGAACTTCCTTATTTGGACCTTGAATTGAAAAACCTGCTTTGAATCTGGGCAAGGGGATCCCATCCAGGTAACACGGATACAGTTATCAGGTTCATGTTGAACATTACTGTTATTTCTGTTACGTTTGAATTGCCATATAATAATTTTTTTGAGTTTAATGTATGTACAAGTGTGAGGGATAGATTCCTTTTATTAGAGGGTTTTCCTTTAGTTAATTTTGATAGGCAGGTAAATCCTCATTAGGTTAGGGATAGTGAGGCATTTGTCAAACCCTTATGAGTTAATAAAAAATGGCTTCTTGTGAAAACCCTTTACGCGAGAGTGGTGTGGAGTGGTCTACTGTGGTTGAGTACAGAGGATTTGGAGTCTTTTTTTCAAGTTCTATTGGAGGCAGGACTTTGCAGGACTTGCGGCGTGAGAGTGGTGTGGCGTGGTCTACTGTGGTCCACGGGGCACGCCGAGAGGAAGCCAGTAAGCAGGTGACTGGTATGTGGAAAGTGGATCCGTTCAACAAACATGCACATGTTAAAAAATTGAAATGAGTGCTGTCCGGCTTGCCATCCCCCCACCCCCCTCCGCAAACGGACATTTAGCATTAAGCGTGTACTGAGTTTTGACTTTCTCCTTCCCGCCTCGGCTTAGGCTTGTTATAGCCCAAGTCTATATTGGTGTGTAGTGAAACAATCAGCCTAGAATGCTGCAGTACACAAGCAAAGAAATATAAAACATTTGGTGCCCCAAGCGCATGTTTCGTATAGCCAGGGTAAGCGGCATGTACGCATTCTTGGAAACAAACAAGCAAGCATAGTAGCGGACATGACTGAAACTCATAGAATGACAAAGACATTAGTCATTACAGACCCACCACCAGAGGATAAAATAAACTCGAATGAAAAGAACATCAGTGCAACAAACGTGGGGGTTGAGACTTGAACACCAAGCAGCATGATTGGGACCAATGCTGAAAGGACCAACGTGGTTAAAAGGAAACGAATTCGGAGTACATCCTTTAGCCAAAGTCAAAGGATAACCAACTTTGTTCTGATAGTTACGCTGGCACCTCCTCCATGGCTAGTAGCACTTGCAATTTCACCTATTTCAACAACAAATATAGACAATAACTCTTTATTAAATATGTGCTTGGATTTGCAAAGAGCATTGATGGGTGGATTGCAGGCAAATTCAGTGATTGCGATACAAGTACCAAATATAAACCTCTCATCCACCCACCGACTTGGCAGCCATTGCCCGAACTGTGCTGGATGTATCAGTGCCTACTCCTATTGATAACACTAGTGACACCACAGATTAATTCTCATCAGCACCAAGTATGTTTTAATCCAAGTTTGAACACTGTGGCTCTAACAGTTGATGGCATTTTTGGGCTGTGCTCGACGAAGGCAAACTAGCAGCGGGCTATAAAACAGATATTGGCTAGGGTGGTGAATATAATTCTGGCAAATAGTACCAAGGACGTGGAGCTCATAAAAGAGGGCATTCTCTCTCTCAAAACCTCTCCTCTGTCCCAGCAGCCTCCCCCACTCAGCTTTTCCCTCGCCAACCCTTCCCTTAGTGTCCCTTCTCTCCAGCCTCCCTGCATTCAATGGCAGTCCACAGGCCCCTGGGTCCCATGAAAGTGGGTATGCCTAGCTTGTATGCCTGCCATCAATGCCATGCCTTGTGCCCGCAGCCCAGTGACGACAATCATCCGTGTCCAGTGTGCCCAACTTATTCTGCTGGCAATAAGCCTACTTCTCTAATAAATCATTCATGGGTGTTCCTGTTTTTTGGTGCAGCCTGTCTGTTATTGCCAGAAGGGGGGTGGGGGACCAGTCCGTCTGCGCACACAACGCACCCTCACCGTGTCTGTTAATCCCTGGCCCAAAACAATGGCTCTGCTTGGGGTCTCCCACAAGGCCATCCGCATTTTGGCCTGACGCCCACGTCCGCACATGGATGTTAAGTCGGAATTCCTATTTTGCAGATTTTTTAGGCCAACTTGTAGGGGCTGCTCAACTTTTTTTCTTACCCTTCACCCCTACCTTTTGTGGTTCTTGGATTTCTTTTGGCGGCTAGAGGGACTTCTGAAGTCCCCCTGCCATTATGACCCTTTATACCTTAAGGCATATGATATTCAGATGCCGAAAAGGGGCCCAGTCCCAGAGTTGCTGCTCAGTCTCCTCATTTTTGCTGTAGGGTAATTACACAGATTGTAGGGAGTAGGGTGGTGGCAGTTATATGTATGTTTTTACTTCATCAATGAAGCACACATTTTACGGCATTGGTAGCCCAATATACTATTTTGGTAGCCATTGGCATCATCCTGCTCTCTGGCATTTTATGTCTCAGGGCTTCCATTTTCAGGGTGACCATGAGGTAGGCTTTTTGTGAACTCACAATGGCAACTGCTGTATTGGTCCTAAATGGTTTAGGCCAGTATAGGTGCCTCGATATGCCTCATCCTTCCTGTTGGCACAGCTTTAGCTTAGTGGCAATGGTCGGTCATCTGACCCCTTTGCCAAGCGCCTTCAAGTGACTGGCTGACTGGCCTTCGGCCAGCCTCTCTTTTCGAGGGTATTTAAGCTTTGTTCTACCCCAGCTGCTCCCTTGTGATTTTGTTTCTGCAACTTGAAGGTGACAGTTCTGCTTACCTGCTGAAGGAGCGTACCTGCGAATTTCCACTGTTTCTTTTCAAAACTTTTTTTTTAAAAAAACTCTTATTACGTTTGACAACATATGTCAACCATTCTTCCAACAATGCCCCCCCTCCTATCCCTTTCCCCCTTAACCCCAGGGCAACTTCTGTTCCGTCCCGATTCGTTTTCTTTCTTGTTCATTCCCCGTATCTCATTGCAGTTCAAGCCGTCTCAAGTGCTGCGGACACCACATTATTCTGAAATCATCTCGAAGAAAGGTTAGTATGTCCCCCCCAGTCTGCAGCAAAATTTTGGACCTTACTGTCCATGGCATATGTCGCCCATTCAAGAGATACTATTTCCCAAACTGTTCGCAGCCAGTCTTGCATCTTGGGGGTTCCAGGCTCTTCCATCTTTGCTCTATTACCATCATAGCCGCTAAAGTTAATAACAGTCTTGCCTTTTCCCTCGTTTTAGGCTCCCCCGCACACCGGGTTCCTCCAATTCCCAGGAGAATCTGAACAGGTGTTCTATCATCCCCCAAACCATAGACTTGCTCCTGCGCCCTCTGAATCCCCCTCCAAAACGGTACTATTTTTGGGCATGTCCACCAAATATGATCTGCTGTACCCTCCAGCCCACAGCCCCTCCAGCATCTGCCCGAAGTTCCCAGATAAATTGTATGAAGTCGAGCTGGCGTATGCCGCCATCCCGAATTTTGTACCAAGCCTCCTGCAGTTGGGAAGCTTTCACCAGCTTGGGAGCCCTCCTCCATAACCTTTCCCATTCCTCTCTTTCTAATTCTCTTTATAGTACCCGATCCCATTTTTGCATATAACCCCCACCGTTTGACCCACCGTCTCACTCCAAGATCTTATAAAGGTTTGAGATCAGACCCTTCACCCCAGCATTAGTTAGGAGAAAGACTTCTCCCTGGTTACCGCCTTCCTGTTCACCGGATGCAACACCCAGTGCCTTATCTGCGCATATCTTAACCTTTCCCCTTCTCGTATCGCAAACTCCCTTTTACAGTCCTCAAAAGTCAACAAATTCCCCACTGAAAACATATCACATAACTTCCTACAACCGCCATCCTGCCACTGCTGGAACGCCCCTTTCTCCATTCCTGGAGTGAAGTCCCTATTACAAAAAATTGGCGTGAATAGGGAGGGGAATGTCGTTATCCCTATGGACCCCGAGAGTTTATCCCAAGTATCCGCCATAAGCTTAGTTATTGAACTCTCAGAGATGTGTAGGCGTATGAGATTTAGGCAACCAAAGAAATTCTCCCAAATCAGGGTGTGCAACCACCCTATCCATCCTTACCCATATCTTGTCATGCGACCCCTCCTCCCCCTTTAACCACTCCCTGATCACTCAACTGGGTCGCTTCAAAATACCTCCTGAAATTCGGCAGTCCCAGCCCTCCTTCCCTTCTGGACGCCATTAACAGATGCTTGCTGACTCTGGTTTTTTTCCCCCCCTCCCATAGGAAATCGTTGGTCAGTGTCCCCAAAATCCCAAAGAACCCCGAGGGTACTGCCTGCGGAACCGCCTGAAATAAATAGAGGGGTCTTGGAAGCGTGACCATCTTGACCGCTGCAACCCGCCCCATCCATGAAACTCTAAGATTTCTCCATCTCTGAAAATCCCTCTTAATTTCTTTCAGGAGAGGGGGGTAGTTAGCCGAGTACCACCCCGCAAGGGATGCCGTAATCCTGACTCCCAGATACCTAATGCCCCCCGGGCCTCCACAGAAAGGGAGTACTCACCCTTAACTTGTCCCGCTCCTCCCCTCTAAGCATAAGGTTAAAAATTTCAGATTTACCACTATTAATCTGTAACCCTGAACTCCTCCAACAGGCTCACACTAGCCCATATTGAATTAATTGGATCTGTCAGGGTAAGCAGTGTATCATCCGCAAACGCTGCTACCTTCTGTTGCCTCCCCCCAAAATGTATACCCTGCATCTCCCCCGCTTCCCTCATCGCCTGAAGGAGGGGCTCCAAATAAATTGCATAAAGCATTGGGGAGAGAGGGCACCCTTGTTTCGTACCCCTATGCAAACCAACGATTGTGGACATCACTCAGTTTACCGCTATCCTTATGGACGGGGCCTGATAATTGGCTTTCACCATCGTTAAGAATTCCTCTCCAAATCCCATCTGCCGCAGTACTCAAAACAGGAAGGACCACTCCACGCGGTCAAATGCTTTTTCTGCATCCAAAGCAAGGAGGACAGCGGGAGTGCTCGTTTTCTGCGCCTTTTCTACCAAATGGGCGACCCGCCTTATATTGTCTGCCGTTTGCCTGCCCTTAACGAAGCCCGCCTAATCCGGGTGCATCAATTCGGGCAGACAATTCTCAAGCCTATTCGCCAAAACCTTAGTAAAATTCTTAGCGTCCGTGTTCATCAACGCGATAGGCCTATATGACGTTCTTTCCTCTGGGTTCTTATTAGGCTTGAGAATGAGGGTTAACTTAGCCTCCTCCATGGAAGGAGTTATTCTGCCCGTCTTCCTAATTGTATTGAAGAGCGAGGTCAGGTGTGGGATCAGTAGTGTGCTGAATGTTTTATAAAAAGCTCCCGTATACCCGTCTGCACCTGGGGCTTTATTAGCCTGCATTCCCCCAATCACTTTCCATACTTCTTCCTCGATAATCTCCTGATTAAGGGACTCCCGTATTTCCCTGCCTATTTTCCCCAACTGCACCTTCCCCAAAAACCTCTCCTGTAGGTCAGCTCGGGGGTTCTGCGAAGCGTAGAGTGAATCATTGTACTCTGCGAGTGTTTCCTGTAAGTCTTTTAGACGTGTCACCCTTTCCCCTGCTCCCGTTTTTAACGCTGTAACATTCCTCGATCTCACTCCCCTAAGGAGGCGCGCCAACAGCGCATCAGCTTTACCCACCTTTGCGTAGTATTTCTGACGCACTGCTAGCAGAGCCCCCTCCGCTTTTTTGGTTCGGAGAACCTGCCCCTACCGCCCTCCTATAGTCACTCATAGCAGATCTGGACGGAGTTATGCCGATTAGTTGTCTAGCTGCCTCTACCTTGCCTCCAACTGTGATTCAAGTGCCTTAAATTGCTTTGCCCGAAGGGTGGCCGCCGCTATTAATTCCCCCCTGAGAGTAGCCTTAAATGCGTCCCATCTGACCTCTTTACTCGTATCTCCCTTCCTATTAAGATCAAAGAAACGTTTGATCTTCTCTTCCATTTCTTCCCTAATCACTAAATCCCTTAACAGGGCTCTAGGATACTTCCATCCCCACACCCTCCTTTCCCTTTGCCCTAAGTCCAAAATAATGTCTTATGGTCTGCTATTCCTGTAGGGCCTGTAGTCACCTCCCGAATCTGACCCACCAGGCCCGCAGAGACCCAGATGTAATCGATTCTGGACTGCGACCCATGTACCCCAGACAGAAACGTGAATCCCTCCTCCTCCCCTCTCAGCTCCCGCCATGTATCGCGCAGTCGAATCCTATCCTTCAAAGCTGCTGACATCACCGCCCCCCCTTCCTCTTACCTGGCCCCCAAGCATATCCCGTTCACTATCCCATGAAATGTTAAGATCGCCCATCAGGATCACCTGGCCACATGCCCTCTCCTCCAAAACCCCCAACACTCGCTATAGAAACTGGTCCTGACCTGAATTTGGTGCGTAGACCACTGCTATGGTATAGGGTATACCCTAAATTTCCCCTTGACTATTATATATCTCCCCTCCTTGTCTCTTATGACATCCCCAATCCTAAAGTCCACAGTATTTCTGAGAGCCAGAGCCACTCCCTTCGTTTTGCTGTTGCTAGTAGCATGAAGGATTCGATCAAACCCCCGCAATCTCAACCGCCCCTGATCTTTGCACAATAGATGAGTTTCCTGAAGCCCCAGGATATCTGGCCCCTCTTTTCTTGTGAATTGTTCCAACTTCTTCCTTTTAAGAGGGGTGTTCAGCCCTCGTACATTATGTGTTAGCCACTTAAAGGATCGCCAACCCATTTCCGTGCCCCAACTGCTTGTCCCTCATTTTCACCACCTTTCCTGAATTAGTTGCCCTGTGGCCCCCCCTTTGCTCCTCCCTCCTCCTCCCCTCCCCCACCCTTCCCCTATACCCTCCCCCCTCCCCCCTGGAAGAACTTTTCCTTCCCGCTTCTCCTCCACTCCTAACTCAGACAAACCCGCCCATTCCGATTCAAAATAGTTGCTCCCCAACAAGCCCAAAAATCTCATTAATCCTTTCAGAGGCCCACCACCCCTCATACCACCATATAACATCATGGGCTCTCTTGCATTCCCTTCGCTATCCCGTCGGTGTTTTCCCTTTGTTTTGACCCTCTCTCCTGCCGAGACCTTTGCCTTTTCTCCCCAACCATTGACCATTCCCATGGTCTCGGTCTAGGCTGGTTGCTCATGCTCTGGGAGCCGGGTCCTGAGGCGTCACCTTCTAGTTCCATGCGCAAGATGTCCGCTCCTTCCTGCACAGAGGTAATGCGCTTTTGGTTCCCCTCCCATTCAAAAGCCACTCCAAACGGGAAAGTCAATTTATACCGAATGCCTTTCTCCTTCAACACTCGCAGAACTGGGCTCATTTGCCTGCTCTTTGTGAGCGTAATACTCGCCAGATCTTGATACAATGCAATCTGCTGCCCCTTATACTCAATGGGTTCTTGTTTTCTTGCCACCAGCAGGACTGCTTCCTTCTGGGCATACCTGGCGAAAGCCGCAAGAAAATCTCTTGGTCTCGCCGCCCGATCTTTAACCAGCCTCCCCACTCTATGTACTCTATCCAGTTCAATCCTGGTAGGATTCTCTTCCTTCAATATTTCTGCGAACAGCTCCTGGACCACCATCTTCAGATCTTTATCAGACATCGATTCCGGCAGCAATTTTATCCTTATATTTGCCCTTCGGGATATGTTTTCGAGATCTTCCACCTGTATTTTCCAGGTTTCGTGTTGCTACATCGAGCCTTTCAATAGCTTCGCTATTCTCAGTGGTTTCTTTATCCACTTCTTGAAGGCCCTTTTCCAGGAGATCAGTTCTTTCACCTAGTTGTCTCATCTCTTGTCTGATCCCTCAAAGAGCTTCATTAAGATCAGCTCGCATAAGTTGAAATTGGTCTTGAAATGTCTTTGTCAAATTAAATTCTTGCAGTTACATTGACATTCTCATGTGCCCACGTTGTGCCGAGAAAAAGACAAATGACCCCTTTCCTCGATTTTCCAATGGTTATTTTGGTTTTTAATTGCAAATATTGAAATGCATTCGGCAGTGCCCTTCATGATAACACGTGTTTCGACGATCTCATCGTCTTTTTCAAATCAGGGCTAAAATATATCACATTTACAAAATGTAATTTCAAAAACCATAAATTTGATTTGTGGAAATTTTTGTTCATATTGACCATTACATAAAATCCACACATACATTACATAGTGTCATTCATTGGGTTGGCCATTGAGGGAGGGGTATTGGGTAGGAGTGTTAGGGTTGGTAGAAAAAACAATAAAAAACAAAAACAAAATAAACCATAGTAAGAGAAAATTAATTGAAGACAAATTTGCGCACGTCATTTTAATCGACTTGGTGTGTATGGTATTTGGTTCAATCTGAATCTGCTTACCCAATGGTGCTAGTTCGAAAATGTACTCTTTTGGTCTTTTTCTTAATTTCACGGGTTAAATCCCAGCCCCAATGCTGCTAGTTTGAAACTGTATACTTCAGTTCTTTACTTTCAAATCACGGGTTAAATCCCTGAAATATAGATGGAAATCTGTCAAGACTGCTTTTATTCTACAACTTTTTGTTTTGTTTTTATTCCTTCTTTGGTTTAGTGGCATGCAAATTGAATCTTGCCAATTACTTATTTTCCTTAAGTTTGGCAATATTCCATGATACCCATCACATGCTTCTATAGCTTACTTAGAAGTGTCTTTCAATTAATGTACATACTAATTGGCAAACTTGCTCGTTATGGAGGGCACACCCTCCATAACTCCAGGAGATGAGCCCTCCCCGGCCTCTTCCTGACTGCCGCTAGCTCTGTCCCTGGTATTCTGCACTGACCACATTGCCTGAAGGGTGCCCGATGTGTCTCCAGAAGCTTGAGAAGGCTTCCCTCCTCTTCCTTTTGTTTTCGTTGTCATGCTCTTCAGATTTCCGAATCCTCCTGCACTATTCCTCAGACCACTGAGTTGTCCTGAGACCCCTGTCCTTCCTTTAACCTTTCCTTGCACTTCGGTGCAGAAGAGACATTCCTTGTGTCCACCTGGCCTAGTCAGCCTTCACCGGAGCAGCCTGTACCACAGGGGGATTGATGCCGGCTCCCGGGGGTCCCAGGCCGGCCGCCCGATTAACTGGATCCTCAGGGGGCTCGGCAGTCACAAGTCCGCACCCGTCAGAGCCCTGCTCAGGCCCACGGCCCCGTTTTTGAATTTTTTTTTATTTTAGTGTGGGAAGAGCCTCCAGGCACAGTCCATATGTGCCCCCGGGTCCGGGTTCGCCCGTATCCTTCCTCCTCCCACCGGGGGGCTTGAAATATTCCTTTCTCCTTCAGGGAGGCTGATGTTTACTTTCCCCCTGCCTCCCACTCCCAAAACACCTTGGGGGCAGCTACCTCCTCCCCGAGACCGTAGCAGGGGGGGGCCTCCCCCTGGTCTTCGTGAGGGTCCCCTTACCTCCTCCTCTACAGGTCCCCTCGTCATTTCACTCTCTCCGTGGATCACCTGGCCTCGCCGCGGAACACTGCTGGGCCAGCCGCCCCGTGCGACACTCAGGGCTCGGCCGCGCTCTGTCCCTCCTCCATCTTCCGGCGACCTGCCCTCAGCGCCGATCTCCGCGCGGGCTAAGGGCTCTATGCCGCGCCGCAGCTTCCTTGCTCCACAAATTACCTCAGGTCTGCGCTGGTCCAGGCCCTCCTCACGCGGCCCTCCTCCTGCGAGGTCGGGGAAGAGCCAAAGGCTTTGGCTTGCTGCACGCCTCCTCTCTCTGCTTTCACTCCTTCCTTCCCGACCTCTTCCACACGCCCCTCACTTCACTGTCCGCACTTCGACGTTTTCGGGATCCGTGGCTACCTCCTTCGTCGCGCAGCTCCCCTGACAGCTGTCAAAATACTGAAGACTCTGGAGGGGTGGTGGGACGCCCAAATCAGTTTTGAGCCCCGGGAGAGCTGTCGGCACATCTGCAGTGTGTTAGCGGCCATCTCGATTCCTCAAAACTTCTTTTTATTGGTTTTATACATACAGCTACTGAGATAACATCAAACATTAGGGCTTTTTTGGAGCTTCAGTTTAGCAGAACGAGAGAAAATAATGATAACAGAACCAAACATTGTCTCCAACTCTGGGAGGGGACAAAAGAAAGGGGGGGGGATGAGGGAAGACACAGGGGAACATCAGTCTTACACTAAGCCAGGTTGGGAGACCTGTTTTCTTGCCGTCTATTTGGAGATGCATTTCCTTGGCTCGAGTTCGTCCGATGACGCTAGGCCTAGAGGTTTCTGTAATTTCTGCTGATTCTGCAATTTTAAAGACCTCACTTGGCAACATGTCTAAGTCTAATGGCATGGGAATATTCCAGTTTGGTTTGTTTGCTATTGAAGGTCCAGTCCAGGCTTCCTAAAGACACTTGGTGACTTCCCATATCAGCTAGGTTGAGCCCTCCCCCCTGAACCATTTTCTGGGCTGTTTACCACAGCATGTGACCATTTCCCACCAGGATGATCCACTTGGATTTGGATCACTGCTCGCGTCCAGAGGTGCTGTGACTTCATCACCCTTATATTCCATTAGTTTAGCATATTGTAGTGTGCTTCCAGGCGTTGTCTCCATCCTGGAACTGGTTGCCGTTGAGTCACCTTCCTCTTTTGTTCATTGAGTCACTTGGGGCCATCTCTGCAAGTTTCAACATCTTCCTGGGATCTTCCTCGCCAAAATCTCGATGCAGGCTTGAGTGGAAAGATCCTGGGGAAGAGCCTTTGTTCCTTTCCAGGGTTGCTGGGATCATCACTGGCTCAGTGTGCAAGTTCCTGAGAACCGAATCCTGAAAACCACATCTGAGAAAAAGCACCATTTACTCACCGAGTTGTTCGTGCGGCTAGAGCCTTTTCCACCAAAACCACTGACATGAGAACCATTTTTAGTCCTGTGGTGGCTGATTACTCAAGATACTCACTCTCGGGTGTTCCTCTCGTCCAGGGGGGAGATTCCTTTGAGTCTACACTTTATACTACAATTCCCATAAAGTTCTATTTGGGGTCCCCTGTCCTGCTGAATCTTCCTCTGGGGCTCTGGGTCCATCTTCTGACCTCTGGAACACTTATTTGGGTTTGCTCTGGCATTCCGTGGTGTTCCTCGCTGTGGAATCTGCACCTGTAGGTTAGATAAGACTTCCCTAAACTTAAATGGATGGCCCTTTAACGACTCTGCTCCTATTAATTCCTACAAAACTTTGAACCTGCTCTGCAACTCTGTACAATTGATTCCGAGTACTTAACTGCCCCTGGACATTTTTCCGGAAACCACTAGCGGTTATGTGAGCTCTCGACCAAGTAATATATTTTTAGTACTTATCTGGAATTTTGTATTCATTTTTAAAGTCATGCTCTACATTTCTTTAATGGGTCTGTATGTGTTAACATTGATAACTATTTTTTCATGAAATGCAGGATCAAAGTAACGGTTCCTAAAACATTTAATAATTCTTGAAAGCAGTTAGCTTTGATTTGAAATTATTTCCTATCCTTTCAAAATTATGCCTTAGCGTTATTAAATAATTTGAATTACTGTTCTAGGCATTCGTGCATTTTAGAATATTTTTCCTGCCTTGTAAAACTGGGTTTTCATTTTTATGGCAAACCTTACCTTATGGGTTAGGTACTGACCACCAAGTCTAGGGACTTCCACATATAATAGGGTTCTTTTGTGTCTTTAGGTCAGTGTACAAAATTGTGCAGGCCCATGATGGACTTATCTACTTGTTTAGTTTTAGGGTTTCCTGGTTCTCCCCGCTCACTGTTATTTTATGTTGTGCGCTTACTTGTAGTAGCAGCCTCACGTAGAGTTGGAAGAGTCCTTGTACAGCCATTATCGTGTTTTAATATGCTTGCTACCTTTTTGATACTGTGTATTATTACTTAAGTGCTTCTTTGAACTAATAGGTTTTATGTGTGTGACTTAAAGTATAGATATATTAGTGTGGTGTCTTTATCTAGAGCTAAGTGAGTGGATTGATTTTATCTTTGCATTAGTCTACCATCCCCACCTGAGAGTTCAGGCTCGTCGTTCACACCACAGTAACTGCACTAAGAGGTTTGACTTTGCTTTCTTGTCCGTGTGTTAGCCTCCCCTTCAGGGTTAGTTGTTGTAGTACCCTAAGAGGGTGGTGCAAAATCTGCCTGAATAGAGGTAACATTGGCCACACTGTGTTCCGCAGAAGTCTTAATTTACATTTTTACTTTTTTCAAAACAAATATGTATTGAAAATAAAAAGCTTCTGAGGAGACTGAGCATTATCATTAAACACCACATACATAATAAATCCTCTAATGTGTGGTATGTCTTTGTAAATGCAAATGGCTTACGTACGCTTTCTGTAGTTCTTCAACCAGGACTGAAGCAGAAGTCTAGAAAAATGGAGAAAAAAACTATTAAATTCATTTTAAAATTAACACGTTTAATACTTGTGCCTTTTTAGAGACGTGTACTTTGGAGATGCTTATCTGGAGGAAGCAATTGTGTCATAAGGGTTAAGTTACTTACCTGTAACTATTGTTCTGCAGCATGGACTCACATGCTCATGAATATTCCCCATCGTGAGATTGTGAATCCTCAGTGAAAAAAAAAAAACAGTTTCACTTTAAAACTATTTCTGCTCTAAACCAATCACTGTCCTCTGAGTCATACTGAGCCCATCCAATGACAGTCCTCTACCTAAGCCACGGCTTTAGCAGCAATCTTCAGATTTGGTAAGCACGTAAAGTGGCAGTATGACCAAGAAGAGCGGCAGAGGGACCGCAGGGAGGGTTCGCATGTGAATCCATGTCAGACCCATGTTGGAGAACAATAGTTACAGGTAAGTTACTTAAAACTTCTCCAGCATGGGGTCTAGCATGGATTCACATGCTCATGATTAACGAATACACAGCAGTACAACATAACAACCAAGGGAGGTGGCAAAGCTCAACAGATGCATTTAACTCTTAGCTCTGGTACAGACTTGCCTCAAGCGGACAGGTTGCGTAGCACTGTTAGGCCGACTCTGGTCTCCTCCCTGGAATCCCTGTCAATGCAGGATAACTTTGTGAAGGTGTGCGTAGACCTCCACGTAGAAGCCCTACAGATGTCCAGCAGGGGCACACCGGAAAGAAAAGCCGTAGTTGCAGCAATTACTCTGGTGGAGTGGGTTCTCGGACGGCCCGTCAGCAGTCGGTTTGCCAACAGATGACAGTGCATGATGCAGCCAGAGAGCCACCTTGAGATGGAAGGATTGTACAATGCTTTTCCATGGTTCACAGGACCAAAAGTCACAAATAACAGATTAGTCTTCCGAAAACTCTTTGTGCGGGTCACGTTGAACTTCAAAACACAAGCAACGTCAAGCAAGTGCAAGGCCCTTTCCGCCGGTGACAAAGGTTTCGGGAAGAAAACAGTCAACGCCAAAGGCTCATTGAACTGAAATTCCGACGGAATCTTCGGCAAGAAAGAGGGGTGCGTATGCAGTACCACCCTTGATTCATGTAAAGTCAGTTTGGTATGGTGGTTTGTAGGATAGGGCCTGGATCTCACTCGCACGTCTGGCAGAAGTGATGGCTACAAGGAAAGCCGTTTTACACGGCAGAAACTTGAGGGGGGCTTGATGCATAGACTTGAAGGGACCCCCATGAGCCTTGTCAGAACTATTTTGAGCTCCCACGCCGGGACAGAAGCTTTCACCGGTGGGAAGGATCAGAAATGTCCTTTGATCACGTCTGTGGGACCACAGAGGATTTTCCTGGGGATCTGGTGTAGCATGAGATGGCCACCAGGTGTACCTTGATGGAAGCGTGAGCCACAGCTTTTGGCAAGGACCACAAGTACAGAAGGATCTGTGGAGCCATGACCCTCAGAGGGATAATCTTCGGTGGCCGGCACCGCATAGCAAAACACTTCCATTTATGGCTGTAGCATTTCAAAGTCGATGACGCCCTGGCCGTGGCGAGGACAGCCCTGCAGTCAGCTGGCAACTTAATTCAATCTCCAAACTTGAAGACTGCAGGACCCAAGCCTTCAGGTTCAGCGATTCTGGGTTGCGACGCTGGATTGTGCCTCCTTCTCTGGTGAGCAGATCCGGAACCACCAGCAACTTGACCGGGGGTGACACCGATAGGCTGAGAAGATCTGGATACCAAATCTGCCTCGGCCACGCCGTGGCGATGAGTATCATCCTGCATGGACACGGAGTGAGTTGATAACAGGTAGCAGAAGAGGGAACAGGGAAAACGTGTACAGAAACAGCCCTTCCCATCGGAAGGATAACGCAGCTACTCAGCTGATGGTATCTGCTGGCAAACTTCTGGCATTTGGAGTTTGCCACTGTGGCAAACAGATCAATCTGGGGTCTGCCCCATTGGACAAACAAGAGGTCCACCTGATCTTGACGAAGTTCCCATTCGTGGTAGTAGGAACAAGTTACTTACCTGTAACTGTTCTCCAGCATGGGTCTGGCATGGATTCACATGCTCATAAATATTCCCGGTCGTCGGGCTGGGAATCCTCGAAAAAATCAGTTTTGTTTCTGAACTGTCTTTCCCATAATAACCAATCACTGGTCACTGGGTCATACTGCCCCCAGCCAATGACTGCCCTCTGCCTAAGCCCCTCCTCTGGCAGCCATCCTCAGATGTGGTAGCACGTAAAGTGGCAGTAGGACCAAGAGAAGAGCCGCAGAGGGGTATGAGGGAGGGTTCGCATGTGAATCCATGCCAGACCCATGCTAGAGAACAACAGTTACAGTTAAGTAACTTGTTCCTTCTCCAGTTTGGGGTCTGGCATGGATTCACATGCTCATTAATACAAGAATACATAGCAGTACACGCATGCACAACCACGGGAGGTGGCAAGGCTCAACATTAAGCATTTCATCAACTCAACATTAAGCATCTCTTAACTCCCCACCAGGCCCACCTTCAGGCGAACAGGTTGCGCAGCACTGCCTGGCCGACTCTGGACTCCTCCCTGGAATCCCAGTCGACGCAGTAGAATCTCGTGAAGGTGTGCGTCAACCTCCATGTAGCAGCCCTGCAGATGTCCAGCAGGGGTACCCCATGTTAGGCAGAAACTTGTGCAGTTCCATCTGGGACCACTGCAAAAGATTTAAGACTACAGGTGTTTGGCAGTAAACCCACTTGGTAGCAGTCTGTACCACACAGATTCACTTGCTAGCTGTGGCTGAGCAGTCAGACTTCCCTCAAGAAGAGTTAGGCAGTATACAGAGTATTCACAATAGGTCACAAGAACACAGTAGGACAAGCAAACACTTACTAGAGCTTGGTGTAAAAGAGAACTATTTATTTAAAACCACATCCAATCAAACACACTGGCACTAATATCAAGCAGTTCAAAAACACGGTCACTAAAAGATATACACTCCCTTCAAAGATTAGTTAGACAAGTCTTAAGTAAAGCAACACTTATTTTCAGACAGCGGTGAGCGCTTAACAAAGATGGCACTCTAATCAATCGGTTTAAAAGGGAGAGAAAGGCAGAGCAAAGATAGAAACAGATCCCAACACTTTCGGAAGAACACAGTAGGAGAAGAAGGCAGGTTAAAACCATAAAGTCAAAGTTAACAAGGCCGGACTCACTTTAAGAGGCTCCGGTCGAAATGTGTCCAAGGTCACACGGCTCAAAGTGCCCAAAAGTCTCGCAATCAGTTCAGAAAGAGTTGGACCAAAAGAAAGGGACCAGTTAGATGGTCAAGGCGGCCAGCCCAGTCCAGAAGGTTAAGGGATTATTATTACCTTGTAGCAATCTTTAGAAAGGGAGGCCTGGCGAACACGGTACCTTAAAGTAGTGAGAATACTCGAGCAGGGGCAGTTCCTGGAAGCGGATGCAAGTCGGTGCTTCGTCCGGGGGAAGAGAGGATCTCATCGGGGAGGAAGACAGGAGTCCGTTGCACTGCCAGGGAAGAAACCAGCCGCGGAGTTCTCAGTTAAAAGGAGCGGTCCTTTTATTTGCGGTCCAGTGGTAAGTGGCTATCCGGTTGCCGGGGTGCTTGGCACGGGCAATTCGACCACAAGACGTCCTGGGATGCGAGGAAAAGAAGGTAAACTGGTTGTGCCCACCAGTCAGGGGAAGAAGACTCTCCAGCCGGCAGATCTTCTCTGTCGTTGGGAAGTGGCGAGTCGGTTCAGCAGGGCTCCACCGGTGGTGTCATCGTAGCAGGTCGGCTCAGCTTCTCCCTCGTCGGATCTTCAGGTCCTGTGGCGACTTCTAAAGTTCCAGTCCCAAAAGCCCTGCTTTTATGCAGCACACCCCCTCACTCAGCCTAGCTGTCAATCAAACATGTTAAGTGGTGAGCCGGCCGGCTCACCACTTGGGCCAATCACACAAGAGTGCGACTTGAGTTACCAAGATAACTCAGTCCAGAGTGCCTAAACCCCCTCCCACACCCCCTGTGGTACCCAGACAGAGGGGCACCACTTTTGGAGGCTTCTGTGGAGAAGCCCGCCAAGAGGTGGAACAAAGGGCTCGACTTGGGTTGGAGTCACAGAAGAGAACACAAACGCCATTTTAGAATCGAGTTCTGGCAAAAAATACCAACCGGAGAATTAATATTAAATAAATAAACCGGCGGTATGTTCGAGGCTATGAGAATTAAATAATTAAAGTTGGTAGCCTCGAACAATGGGAAAATCCCATAGAGATTTTCGCGGTCGAATATAAAAAGTAGTATCCACTGCCACCAGCCAAAACTCGATCAGGGGGGACGGAGACGTGCCCCCTCGACCAACAGACCCCAGGGCAATCGAATTGCCCCCACCAGTATGTCCACAATATGATGGTTTGTACTGGTTTCTGTTCATAATTTGGGACTAGTAAAGCCAATGGTGACTTTACATGCCCTGGGAGACAGTCAGTCCCAGGGTATGGAGTCTATGGTGGGGTGTCACTATGACACCCCTGTGTCACTGCACTGAGGGTACTGTGTAACACACATAGTAAAAACACATGAGACCCTATGGAGTAAAAGACCCCATAGCCCATAAAACACATTAACAGTCAAAGGAACCCCTCAAATCATGTCCAAGAGTGTGAGGAAAAGAGACTCACTCTTGGCAGGAGAAAAAAAACTGCAGAAATCCAGCAAAGCTGCTGGGGGACTCACTAGGTTAGGAAATTAAGCCTAAACAGAGAATTCTCCCTAACACCCCAGACAGGAACGCCGTGGTAGCAGCGATCGCTCTGGTAGAATGGGCTCTCGGACTGCCGGGCAAGGGTCGGTTTGCCAACCAGTGAGTGCATAATGCAGCCGGAGAGCCATCTGGAAATGGAAGCCTTCGAGAGGGCCTTCCTTTGATTCACAGGTCCAAAGTTCACAAACAGCTGTGATGTCTTCCGCAGGCTCTTTGTGCGGTCCACAAAGAACTTCAGCGCTCTAGCCACATCTAGCGAGTGCAAAGTCCTCTCGGCCGTCAACGAAGGCGTTGGGAAGAAAACAGGTAACACCAAGGGCTTGTTGAGATGGAAGTCCGACGACACCTTGGGCATGAAGGAGGGGTGCATCCTTAGCACCACCCTCATCTCGTGGAATGTCAGGTATGGAGGTTTACAGGAAAGGGCCTGGATCTCTCCCACTCGTCGTGCAGAGGTGATGGCCACAAGAAACGCTTTCTTCCACGACAGGAACATCAACGGTCCCGAATGCAGGGGCTCCAATGGTGGTCCCATGAGCCTGGTCAGCACCACGTTGAGCTCCCACGCTGGGGCCGGAGCCTTCACCAGCGGGAACAATCGGAACAGTCCTTTCATGAACGCCTTCACCAGGCAATGAGACCATAGGGAGTTCTGGTGTAGCGGGATATAGCCGCCAGATGAATCTTGGTGGAGGCATGTGACAGCCCCGCCTTGGCCAGCGATAGCAAGTACAGCAGCACGAGAGGCCATAATCTGCAGAGGTTTAATCTTTTGTGCATGGCACTAGACAGAGAACCTCTTCCATTTGTGTCCATAGCACTTGAGAGTCGAGGACGCCCTGGCCTTTGCAAGCAACTCCTTGCAGTCCGCCGGGATATCGTATCCTCCGAACTGGAGGAAGGCCTGCAGGTTCTGCAACCCCCGGGTCGTGGTGGAGGATGGCGCGTCCTTCCCTGGCGAGAAGATCCGTGTCCATCGGCAGTTTGACTGGGGGGCACGCTGACATGTCCAGAAGGTCTGGGAACCAAATCTGCCTCGGCCACGCAGGTGCGACGAGGATCATCTTGCACCGGGACCGTCTGTTGACTGAAGAGTCGCTGCAGCAACGGCAGGAACGCATACAGGAACAGGCCATCCCAGCGGAATGAGAAGGCATCGCCCATGCTCCCTGGCTGGGGAAACCTGCTGGCGAACCTCCGGCACTTTGCGTTTGTCGCCATTGCGAATAGGTCGATCTGGGGATTGTCCCATCGTCGGAATAGGAGATCCACTTGATCCTGCCGCAGCTCCCACTCGTGGCACGAGTGCAGCTCCCTGCTGAGTGAGTCGGCGATGGTGTTCTTGATTCCCGCCTGATGGAAAGGTACCAGAATCATCCCTTGGGCGACGGCCCAGTGCCACAGATCCTGCGCTTCCTTGGATAGGGCTGGAGACTTGATGCCCCCTTGCTTCCGGATGTAGAACCTCGTGGTGGTGTTGTCGGTGAGGACCCTCACCACCTTGCCCTTGAGGGACGGAAGGGACGACCTGAAGGCCCAGAACACGGCTCGGAGCTCCAGGACACTGATGTGTAGTGACTTCTCCTCTGGGAGCCAAAAGCCTCTTGCGTGGAGATCTGCGGTGTGCGCTCCCCATCCTTCCAGGGAGGCGTCCGTCCTCACGGTTTCCTGGTGAGCTAAGTTCTGGAAATCCATGCCCGCTGCCAGATGCGCGAGGGTGCCCCACCACCGGATAGCTTGGCGGAAAGTCTTGTTGAGCGAGATTCTGTCTTCGAAGCTGCCCGCCGCTTGCATCCAACGGGCGTCGAGGAAGTCCTGCAGTGGCGCATCTGCAGTCTGCATAGGCGCACAAGGTAGATAAGCGAGGACATCATGCCGAGTAGGGACTTGATGGACCTCACCCTGGCCATGTCCATGGTCAACAGCCGTTGTACCTTGCCGAGGATGGCATTTGTCCTTTCCTCCGACGGTCGAGCCTGGCTCCCAGGAACAGGGCGACTTGCGACAGTACCAAGTGGGATTTCACAAAGTTGATCGAGAATCCCAGATCCGTGAGCAGTTGAACGGTCTTCGCTGTGTGATCGACGGCGAGTTCTCTCAACTTTGCTCGGATGAGCCAATCGTCCAGGTAGGGGTAGACGTGGATCCCCTGCAGGCGCAGCCGCGCCGCCACTTGTGCTAGGCACTTGGTGAACACCCTGGGCGCCGACTTCAATCCGAAGGGAAGGGCCTTGAACTGATAGTGTCGCCACAAATCGCAGGAATTTTCGATGTCCTTTTAGAATGGGGATGTGGAAGTAGACATCCTCCAAGTCCAGCGACGATAGGAAGTCGCCTTCCTCCAGCTGTCCCAGCACGTGCTGGAGGGTGACCACCCGGAACTTCTGGGACTTGATGTACTTGTTTAGACAACGAAGGTCCAGGATGGGTCGCCAAACGCCGGTCTTCTTCCAGACGAAGAAGTATCGCGAGTACACTCCTAAGCCCCGGAGCCTCTTTGGGACGAGCTTGATGACACCTTTTCTTAGCATCGCCCGTACCTCCAGCAGCAGTTGAGGGACGTGGTTTTCCTTCCTGGAAACGGGTGGAATGCGGGGACACCTCTTCTGAAATTCTAGAGTGTGCCCGCAGGCCAGGGCGTCCAGCACCCAACGGTCGGTGGAGATGGATTCCCAAACGCTGACGAATTTCGCCAGCCGGCCTCCCACCGGGGTGCTCAGGTGGGGGCCCGACGCCACAGCCGGTTCAGTCCTGTTTTGTCGCGGCCTTGCCGACGACGGGATCCTCCTGTCTTGCCGCGTCCTCTGCAGGTCTCCTGTGACGAGGAGCGGGCCGCTTGGCGGTACAAAGAGGAACCGCCGCCGAATCCTTTGGCGGCACCTTGCTTGCCTCCAGAGTTCCGAAAGGATGGACGTCGTTGTTGAAGAACACCCAAGGCCTGAGCCGTCTCGGTGTCCGCCTTGATGGCCTGTAGTGACTCATCCACTGTCTTGCCTAAGAGGTTGTTACCGTCGAAGGGCATATCCAGAACCCTGGTCTGCACGTCCTGGCCGAAGTCGGTGGCCTTGAGCCAACCGCGTCGGCAAAGGCAAACGCCGTTGCCCATCTGACGAAAGCCGGTGTCATGGAGTGGAACGATCCCACCTCGTCCGTTGGAGAAACTATGAGGAGCATCCAAATGTGGCGATTCATTGTCCACCGGGATGAAGTCTTCGTCCTCATCCGTACTCGTGGCCGTCTCCGTGTCCACTGGGATCCCAACGTGTTGGAGGAGGTTGATACAGCGGCGTCAGATGACGCCTCCTTTTTAGGCAGAGGCTGATCAGGAGCCTGGGGTCCTCAGGACGCCGGAGGCATCCTCATCTGGATCTCCAACACCAAGGTGTGGAGAGTTGATATAATGTCCAAGGAAATGTCCCTCGGCTGAAAAGGTAAGGAGGGAAAATTAGGCCCTGGGCCGCCATAGTCGTCGTCGTCATCATCGTCCTCGTGGACTGTACGCACGGACTCTTGCTCATCGTTGTCTGGGGATGAGACCGCCATAGGTTGAACGGCGACCTGGAGGGCCTGTTTAAGGGGCCTTCTTGCCCCCACAATTTTATTTCCCTGAGGTGTCTGAACCGGAACCTGGGCCGGCACCTTTACTCATTCTGGAGTGCCTGCGGCCTTTGCCAAAGCCTCTGCGGTGGTGTAACGTCTTGGGGGCAGAGACACGTTTTGTGCTTCTGGAGCCACCCTCTTAGGATCAGCGCCCTTAGCTGCCGTAGTAGTCGTAGATGTCGACAAAGTCACCGACGAGGACTGTCTGTGCGGTTGAGCCTGTTTGGGCTGCTCAGCCTTCTCTTCTGTCCTTGGCTTATCAGATTTCTCCAGTAGCTTAGCCTGGGTGGATGACTTCCTCTTTGAAGAGAAGCTTGATGGTAGGATGGCTATGGAGGCTGAAGGTGATGGCGATAGTGCCATATTCAACTTCAGACCTGCATAAGCGGCGAACCGGGTGGACTCGAACTTGCAGATCTTGGCCTTATCTTGGACCTCCACGGATGGGGTGACCGCAAAGGACTTAGAAGACCGCTTTTCGGGCCGGTCGGTCCTGGACGAGGCATGACCCTGCTCGGAGTACAGGGCAGAGGCCTTGTTCCAGTTAAGCCATGCCACCAGCCTACTATGCATGTCTTTCGTCGTCTTCTTAAAGAAACCTAGGCATATTTCACACTCTACTCCTAATGGTCCAGGTGTAGGCAGTAGAGGCATTGCAGGTGCTTCTCTTCTACAAACACATTCCGTAGCCCGTATTTGGTGCAGGGTCTGAAGAGGGGCCTTCCCTCCTCCTCCTCAGTCATGGCCGGAGGCCATGAAGTAGGCAAAAGATGGTCTTCTAGAAGCTTCGATTAATCCTTGCACTTGACGGGCGCGGAGCTTCACCGATAACGGATCCTCGTTGCCGGCAGATGAGGAAAATAGGACACAGGCTCTTTGGAACAAAGATTTAACTTTTCTCGTCTGAAAACTTGGAAAAAAAATAGAAATGGCCCGCAGAGCAAATTCGAGGACTCCCAACACTAAAGTGTGCGTAAAAAATCTGAAGATGGATGGCAGGGTTTAGGGAAAGGACTGTCATTGGATGGGGGCAGTATGACCCAGAGGACAGTGATTGTTTAGAGGAGAAATACAGTTTAAAAGTGAATGTGAAACAGTTTTTCTTTTACTGAGGATTCCCAGCCTGACAACAGGGAATATTCGTCAGCATGTGAATCCATGCCACACCCCATGCTGGAGAAAATATGGGATACATTACTCACTGTAACCTTATTTCTGATGCTTCTATCTGCTTACACTCACATGCTGTGCATAGTACGACATCTAGCGGTAGTCGCAGAGTATTACAAGATGTCAACACGGTGTGTTAGTAATACTATCCCTAGTGCGACGTGTACTGTACCCATTGTCCTTCACGCGTTAAGGTCCCTCAGTTTCCGACATGAGGTTGCATGAAGTGTAGTGTTAGTACAGATGTTATAAAGCAGAAACAGCGATAAACCAGAAAACATCCATGCACCTTCAACTAGGTAGGGGAGGAAGGGTGGGCGCATGTGAATCTAAGCAGATACAAGCATCAGAAATACGATTACGGTGAGTAATCAATGCCTTCTGAGGCTTGGCATAGATTAGCGAGCAGTGTTAGAAGGAGGTGGGATGTGAGAAGGTACAGCGGCAAATGGATGTTTTAGAACCGTTTGTCCCACCTGGGAATCTGCTTTAGAGGGAGTGTCAATGCAATAATGCTGTGTGAAAGTATGAATGGAACTCCATGTAGCAGCTTTGCAAATGGCGTCTAGAGGGACGTTTGCAATGAAGGTTAAGGTACCTCTGGTACTTCTGGTAGAGCGGGCCCAGGGAGTGAAAGGTAAAACTCTTTGGATAGGGAATAGCAGAGCTGTAGGCACCTGACTATCCATTTGGAGATGGCGTTTTTTGAAATGTCATCGCCCGCTCTCCCAGTTGCTATTGAAACAAAGAGTTGGTATGTTTTCCTTAGGGGTTTAAATTTAGTTCACTTAGTACAAGACCACACTCTGTATATCAAGTGTATAGAAGCTTCTCTCAGCTGAGTTGGATGGATTTTGAAAGAAGGTAGGAAGTTCTATGGATTGATTAACATAGAACTTTGAAATGAACTTGGATGAATCCTAGGATGTGTTCTGAGGACAACCTTGCCTTGTGGATTATGAAGAAAGGGTCTTGTACGGACAAAGCTTGTAGCTCACCGACTCATTTTATAGTAGGTAATGGCTCCTAGGAATGCAGTTTTGTAAGTCAAATGTTACAGGCTGGCTTTTTGCATGGGCTCAAAGGGCGGTGCCATGAGTTTGGAGAGCAAGACATTAAGATCCTAACCAGGTGGAGGGTTAGAGATGGGAGGGTATTGCCTCTTTACCCCTTCCATAAATGTTTTAATGACTGGAACTTTCCACCAGGACACCTTGTTTTGTGAAGTGGTGTAAACTGACAGAGCCGCCAGGTGTACTTTGATGCAGCTGAATCCTATGCCGGAGTATAGTAGGTAAAGCTTAAGTGTAGAATGTTAGCTGGGGAACATTCAATTGGGTTTAAGGTTTGTGACTTGCACCATATTACAAACCTCTTCCACTTGTTGAAATAGCAGTGTCTGGTGTTGGGTTTCCATGCCTCCTTTAGGATATCCATACACCGTTGTGGAAGATTTAAGTGGGCAAATTCTATGACTTCAGGAGCCAGGCTGCCAAGTTCATAGATTGAGGACAAGGATGGAGGGATGGTCCCTTGTGTTGTGTTAGCACGTTGTAGGGGCACGGTAGCTTGATTGGGTCGCACATCGCCAGTTTGAGAAGATGTGGAAACCAAGGTAGTCGTGCCCACATAGGAGCAACTAGGATTAGAGTTGCTTGTTCCCAGTGCATCTTGTGCACAATCCTGCTGAGGAGTGACGGAGGAAAAGCGTGAGCAAATTTCCCTGACCAGTTCATCCATAGGGCGTTCCCCTTGGACCCTGGTTGGGGAAACCTGGACGCAAAGTCTGGGCATTGCGTATTTAGGCTTGTAGCGAACAAATCCAACAGGGGATGACCCCATTGGTAGAATATTCCATCTAGGATATCTTTGTTTAGCTGCCACTCGTGTTCTTCTGGGAAAGGGCATCTGCTTAGAGTGTCTGACAGAGCATTGAATTCCCCTGGAATGTGTTGAGTGGTTAGAACATGTTCCGCTCGAGTGCCCACTTCCATATTTTCTGGGATAGCTTGGACAGACAGTGTGTGCCTCCCTGCTCTTTTATGTAGAACATGGCAGTGGTGCTGTCTGTGAGGACATGCATGGTTTCATTTGAAAGATGTTGTTGAAAGGCTTGAAGAGCCATGAGAACTGCCAATAGTTCCAGGAAGTTAATGTGTCTTTGGGCTGTAGCGTGTGTCCACTGGACGTGGGCTGTGTGGTGGAGGAAGTGAGCTCCCCCCCACCCTCTATCCGGCGAGTAAGGCATCTGTAGTTGGGATCGCTTTTGCTGGTGGAACGCAGAAAGGTTTTCCCTTTATCAGGTTGTCCCTGGGTTAGCGAAACAAACACTAGATGGTCCCACTGACCGCTTGCCTGAGACCATTATTTCACTAACCAGTCGTGCATTGGGTGCATGCACGCATGTGGAACAAAGTGAATGAATGAGGCCATCATCCCGAGCAAGCTTATTGCTTTGCGTACAGTTATCTGGCAACCGGCCTTGTTATTAACTTGCAACAGCAGGTTTTGTACTCTCTCGTTTGACGGGAAAGCCAGCTCCTCTTGTCTTTACAATTGCTCCCAGAAATGGTTTTATTTGGCTGTGAACTAGACTTGATTTCTTTTCGTTGATGGAGAATGCCAAATTGAAAAGAAGGTCCATCGTTTTTGGGGTATTTTGTCTGCAAATTTGGGGAGATTACCTGGTGATAAGCCAGCCGTCCAGATAAGGGTATACAGGGATTGACTCTGTGCGAAGGTGTGCTGCTTCTACTGCGAGCACGTTTGTGAACATTATTGGTGCTGAGGCGATGCCGAAGGGGAACACTTTGAACTGGTAGTGAACTCCCGCCATTTTGAATCGCAGATATTTTGTTTGTGCATGGAGCAGAGATATGAAAGCATGCATCTTTCATAACCAATGTTGCCATGCAGTCCCCCCCGTTTTAAGAGGGGGCATCACCTCTTGAAGAGTGGTCATGCAAAACTTTTGGGGTTTGACATATTTGTTCGCTGGGTGCAGATCTAGGTCTGGGCGCATGGATGACCAAGTTATTTTCCCCATGTAACATTCTTTCGATTGGATGTTCCTCCCATGTATTCCTCATCTTATGACAATTAGCTCTCCAACTTCAGCTGCTTCGGAATTTATTTTTCATCAGAGGGGGCTGTGGGCAGTGTCGTCAAGTCAATGTCTCTCGATGGCCTCCGTTCGACGTCATCAGTATAAGAAGCGCATGCCCCGCCTGTGGACTTTAGTTCCGTTTTCCCCCTCCTGAAGGACAATTACCAGGCGTACCCTAAACCGTAGGCTCACAGAAAGTGTAAAGTGTAATAACACGTAAATTGTATGGAGGGTAGGCTGGGAGAGGCGATGAGGAACACATGGAAGGAACATCCAATCGAAAGAACGTTACCAGGTGTAAGTAATTTGTTCCTCAAATGGATTGTGTCCTCCCACATATTCCTCATTTTATGATTGACTCCCAAAGCAGTAATAATTTGGAGGTGGGAGTAAAATTAAATTTAGATCTAATTATGGACTGAATGAAGGACTGCTTTTGCAAATTGTCCTCCCTGAAAGGGAGATGAATCCAGGCAGTAATGTCTTACGAAGGTATGGCTAGACGACCAAGTGGCTGCTGAACAAATATCATGGATTGGGACACCTCTTTGAAGAGCAACAGAGGTTTCCATGTTCTTGTGGAATGTGCCCTTAGGCCTTCCGGCGGGCCCTTGCCCGCTAACCTGTTAGCATTCGCCAATAACCAGGATGATCCATCTGAATATGGTTTGTTTAGTAACCGCAAGGCCCAATTTGGGACCAGTATAGGCAATGAATAATTGGTCATCTTGCAAGTTAGCCATTCTGGATATATAAAAACTTAGAGCCCTTTTTGGGTCCAGTCTATGCAACCTCTCCTCTTCCTTTCCTGGATGAGGAGGTGGATAGAAAGTTGGTAATGTAATTTTTTGTGACAAGTGGAAGTCGGAGACTACCTTCAGTAACAAAGAAGGCTTTACCTTGAGAATGACCTTGCCTTTATGGAATACCGTACGTGGAGGTTTACATGAAAGGGCCTGCAACTCGCTTACCCTGCCGGCTGACATTATTACAATTAACAAAACGGTTTTTAATGTCAAGAGCCTTAAAGGGCAGGAGTGTAAAGGCTCAAAGGGAATGCATGTTAACGACTTTAACACTAGATGGAGGTCCCATACAGGGATATTGAATGGGACTTGTGGAAATACATTAGTAAGGCCTGTACAAAATTGAACAATCAGAGGAATCTTAAAATATGAATCCTCCTCTGAAGAGTGCTTGATAATTGGAATGCGCCACTAGGTAACCCTTAATTGTCCCAAGCTGGAGCCCCAGATTTGCCAAATGTAACAAAGGAAAGCACTGTAGTTGTGTCACATAGGAAGGGATCCACATTCCTATCCCTGCACCAGTTGCTGAACTTGTTCCAACGGCACACAGATTTTGCTGCTGGCCTTCTGGCCGAAAGCAAAATCTCCATTACGTCATCTGGGAGGTCCCAATCCTTGTATCTCAGCCTATCAGAAACCATGCGTGAAGGCGGAGTGTGTTGACATCTGGATGGAGAACCCAACCTTACTCTTGCAAGAGAAGATCATCTCTTTGTGAAAGATGAATTGGAGGGCAGATGGACATGTCCAGAAGGTCCAAGTACATCCTGGCCCAATCAGGGTCAATGAGGATCATGGGTTTCCCGAACTATCTCAACCTCCTGATCACGTGAAGAATGACGGGGACTGGAGGGAAGACCTGCAGGAGTGGAAAGTCCACAACAAACGTGTCCCCCAGAGCTCCTCTTGGAGGAAATTCCCTTGAGCAAAACAGTCCGCACTTCCGGTTGATACTGGTCGCGAACAGATCCACTTCAGGGGTTCCCCAAAGGGGAAGGACCTCATGGGAGACTGCTCTGCCTGCTCAGAGCGTCCGCCGCTTGTTCTGCTCTCCGGCTAGGTGAACTGCTGATAGAGAGATTCCTTCTTGAATTGCCAAGAACCAGAATTGCATTGCGTCTCTGCACAGTGGTTGTGGCCCTACACCTCCTCTTGTTGAGGTAGTACATGGCCACTGTGTTGTCTTTCATTATTCGGGCATTCTTGCCCTGTGCCGACGGCAGGAAGGCCTTCAGCTCTAGTCTGATTGCCCTCAGCTCCAAAAGGTTGATCTGTAGTTTGGACTACGATGGAGACCAACAACCGCCGATTGTCAGATCGCTGGTGTGGGCTCCCCTCCCAGTGAGTGTGGCGTCCGTCACTACCGTTATCTCCGGCCATGGCTGCCAACAAGATTGTCCCCTGAGATTGTTGTCTTTGCAAGCCCACCACAGAAGGTCCTGAACAACTCTGTTCGGAACTTGCAGGTGGTCAGACATTCAGCTTGAGAACTGGGACCACCGAGTTCTGAGAGCCCATTGGAGGGATCTCATTCTCAGGCAAGCCTCTGGCACCAGGATATTGCAGGATACCAGCGAACCTCAGAAAATCGAAGTCTGGAAGATGCTGGGCACTCTGGAATTTGGTAACCATCTGCAGAATGTGTTGATCTCTCAAATCGGGTGGCGAGGCTTTCCCCGAGGAGGTATCCAGGGCTGCCCCAATAAAATTGAGTCTTTGGGATGGTATCAAGTGAGACTTCGTATAATTGAGGCAGAAGCCCAGTTTGTGAAGAGAGTGGCAGGTTACGCTGAGATCTTCGCGGGCCTGCTCGGGTGAATGAGCCATGATCAGCCAATCGTCCAGGTTGGGGTAGACGTGACTCGCTGGCACCACTGCTATCAACTTGGTGAAGACACTCGGGGCGCAGGTCAGCCCGAATGGCAGAACTCAAAATTGATAATGAGAACTGCCAACCGCGAACCTCAGGTACTTTCTGTACTTAAGATGGATTGGCACATTAAAGTAAGCACAATGAAGGTCCAATGATACCAACCAGTCTTAGAGTCGGAGAACCTGAACGATCTGTGAAAGAGTAACCATTTTAAACTTGTCCTTCCTGAGGAACTGTTTAAGTTTCTTGATTCGAAGATGGTTCGCAATCCCCTGCTCTTTTTCGGGATCAGCAAGTATGGGGAATGCCAACCCTTGTTCCTTTCTGCTACAGGCACATGTTCTATTGCATCTTTCGCTAGCAGGGTCAAAATGTCCTGCACAAGGAGCGGATACGGAATTCTGAAAGAGTTGTTACCCGGTGGCTGATCCCGAGGCCTTTTTTGAAAAAGAAGGCAGAAACATTGAGCCGCAGTTTGCAGTGCCCAAGCATCTGAAGTAATGCCCCGCCATTCGTTCAGATGCTGAGTAAGAATGTCTCACACTGGTGTCTTGTGGGTCAAGGCCTCAGAGGGGTTTAGTGGCGGCTGAAGGTAAGGCTGCCGCTGCTTCGGCTGCCTTAGTGCCTCTCCCTCGTCAACCACGAGGGAATCTTCTCTGACCTCTTTGTCCTCTTCCTATTCCAAATGAGGAGTAGAATCAAAAGGACTTACCGCTCCAGGAAGATGAGCCCGAATAGGGTTTTTAAGGCTGTCGAATGGCGGTGCAAAGGGATTTAGCCGCCGCCTTTGAGGTCTCCAGCTTTTCTAAACTCTCATCCGCCTTGCTACCAAACAGCCTCGAGCCGTCAAAGAGCATTCTGAGTAGTACTAGCTTGCACACTTGATGTGAACCCAGACTTCCGCAACCCCACAAATCTGAGTAACCTTGTGCTAGCTGCCATCGATCTGCTGATGCTGTCTGCAGTATCCAAACCTGACTGGAGACATTCACCCATTGCCTCCTTACCATCCTTTAAGAGTGCAGGAAGCCGTCTCTTGCCTCTCCTTCCGGGATGTGGTCAGCCGCCATAGCAACACAGTCCCACAGGGTAAACGTAAATCTAGATAATGTGCAAGTCACGTTTGTCGACTTCAAAGCCATACTACCCGCAGTGGAAACATTTCTCGCCCAGGCATCCATTCCCTTATCCCAGTCCGGATGGATGGATGGGTAAGCTGACTGCTTTGTAGACGTAGCAGCCTGAACCACCAAGCTTTCTGGTGTGGGATGATTAGTCAGATACTCCAGGTCACTGCTGGATGGTCTGTACTACGTTTTTATTTACTGCAGCCAGTCTTGTGTCTCCCAATTTCCGGAGACCATTTTCTGTAATGCCATGTGAAAGGTCAAAATTGGGTCTTTCTGCGTACCGTGGTCCAAGATGTCCATCATGTCATCTGGCTCATAAGATGGAGTGGGCCTACTCCATCCTAAAAATTCAATAACCTTTCCCATAAATTTTCTGTATGATGAGTCAGCATGCTCAGTAGGGTCTGGTTTGCCAAACTAACTCTGGCGAGGTATCCAACCAACTGGGTGACTGAAGGTTATCGTATAAATCTCTTAAACTGGACTCATCAGATATTAGTTCCTCTGGCACATTAGGGGTGCCAAACTGTAGTCCAAAAGGTGGTGTATTGTCATCATAGGGAGGTTCCTCCTCATATATGGCTGACAGACTTAAAATAGTCCTTTTTAGGTAAAGGTTTGTAAACCTTTTCCTGTACCACTACAGGCTTTGACAATGTCGAAGTAGCCGTCGATAATGGCTTTGAAATCGGTGCCGATTTAGTCAGCTACGATGCCGGCAGGGTCAGCGAAGGCGTTCAAGTTTTCAGCGTCTTGTACTTCTTCGATGGAACCCTCGATGGGCTAGGTTCCTGACTCGTCGAAGCCCTCAACCATTTTTCATCGTATCGAAATGCAAAACCGGCTTCAAGCTCAGTTTCGAAGATTTAGGGCCTCATTACACGGTAGGCGCCATGGGATTACCGCCACCGGTAATCCCTTAGCGCCCTACTACGAGGTCCCTTAGCGGGTCCCTTCCTTAACGCCTGGTTTTACCAGGCGTTAAGGAAGAGACCCGATGAGGGACTTCAGAGCTAATAACGGGCCTGCTAATAGCGGTCCCGTTATTAGCTCCTTCCCCATTCCCATTGAGCCCTATCGGGGCTCAAATGGGAATGGGGAATGGTTCCCGGAATGGGGACTTACCGGTCCCGTCAAAGTCGAAATTACCTGGTAAGTCCCCATTCCGGGAACACGGACCCGGAATGCGGTAAGGGGGAAGCCATGGCGCTAATAGCGCCATGGCTACCGCCTACCGTGTAATGAGGCCCTTAGTCTTCGACTTCTCTTTGTCGTCCTTATGTGGAGCGACTGGGACATGGCTCTTCTGCTTATCCTTCGAGGGGGTTAAGGCCGCATTTTTGAAGATTTGCAGCATTTCACTATGAAATGAGTCCCATTTTGTAGGGGAATCGAATTTCGTAGGACACCCAATCACCTCAGTTGAGGAATCACACAAATTCTCGATTAAGACCGTTTTGATTTTTGCGTCAGGAAGAATCCCTCGACATCGGTCTGTTCTGACCTCTTCTTCAAAGGCGACTTAGAAGCTACCCTCCCCACTGCCAGTTTACCTTTATGCTCCCCGAGAGCCTTCTCGGTCATCAGCTGACAGGAGCCACAGTCGGAGGTATGGTGCCCGGAACCCAAACACCACAGACATACACGCTAGGGGTCGGTAATCGACATCTTCGACCGGCAATTGGTCACCGATGGAGTTGACGAAGATGACTTTTTTTTTTAAAATCACTATTTTCACTGAAGCGTGCCGTGATTCTCTCAAAGCTTTAGCTCGGAAAAACAGAACTGAAGCCAACGGGCGCTGCATGCGTTACTTACACTGATGATGACGTTGAATGGAGGCCCTTGAGGGACATCGACTCGGTGTCACTGCACACAGCGCCCTCTGTCGAAAAACGATTCCGAAGCAGCTGAAGCTGGAGAGATAATCATCATAAGATGAGGAATACGTGGGAGGACACAAACTATTCGAAAGGTCTTTTTTTGGCACAAGGAAGTACGTTGAATAAATGCCCTTGTTTACCCATTTTTGCTGGGACGTGCTCCATGGTATCCTTTTCCAGCAGTGTCTTTACTTCTTCTAATAGTATGCGCTGCTCTTCTGGCATAATTTTTCTGTGTCTTGGTGGGCGGTTTTTGTAAAAGTTTGATGCAATACCCACCTGCCACGGTGGACAACAACCACTTGCTGATGTTATCCCCTGCGATGTGTGGGTTAAGTGTGAAATTCGACCTCCTACTGGGGTAGCATGGGAGGGCACCAGCAGCAGTGCGTCATTGTTTGGGAGGGATGGAGCCACTTCGAGGTGAGGTTCTGCCTCTTCCTCTGGATCTTTTATTCCCGGTTTAAAAACTAGAAGAGTAAGATTGTCCTTGCGATGGGCACAGTTGAAGACTGTCCGCCCCGAGTGTATCCGGAAGAACATTGTGAAACCTGACCCCTAAACTTTCTTGAGTCTGAGGAGCCCCTTTGTACGTAGGGTTTGTTGGTTAATTGTTTGAGGGATTTAAGAGCGTCATACTCATCCTTTGCGATTTGAGGGTGTCTTCGACAGCAATAACAAAAAGGACATTTGGTTACAATGGCATGGTAAGGAGGGTGGCCTGTGTCGCTAATTTCAAACCAGACTGAGCAGTGTGTGGCGCCTGATGAGTGTCCCTTTTGCAATGATGCGGCCTGCATTGTCTGCTGCTGCATCGAGACTATTCTTAAGGATGCAGTTAGATATCTGCTTGCCCTCGGAGATGGTGTTTAGTAATTATGATTTTAGGGGTTCTGGGACTGTTTCAACCTGGTGTTCCAAGTCATCCCACTTATGGCAGCCATAACTAGCTAGGAGTGCGGTGTTATTTGCAATTCTAGCTTGATATGCTGCTGAGGAGGCAACCTTCCTTCCGAAAGTGTAAATATTTTTAATCTCTTTGTCTGGCAGGGCTTCAGCCAACCCCAGAGGACTGCCAGCCCTCTTTCTGGTATTGGTGACGTTCAGAGAGTCAGGTTTTAGCTGACCCCAAATATACAGCGGGTCTGTGGGCGCTGGCCTGAATAATTTTATTTGATTCTAGGGTTAACCGCCCTTGTAAGTTTAAGTGTAAGTAAGGAGGGCTGTATAAGTCTCTGTATACACTAACAGTAGCACACACTGAGTGGCGGACTTCTTGTTGCTAAGAATGTCCCCCCCACCTCCGAGCAAAATTTGGGCAGGCCGGGCACCCCAAAAATTGCCAAATGGACAGTATGTATTGTGCACAGTCACTGCACCCTACTCCCAGTGTAGTCCTTGGGCTCCCCCACCTGCTCCCATCACAGTGGCTGGGTGCCCTCATCCCACTCCTATCCAGTCCCTGGGCTCTGCCCACACCATCACACAACCTGGGCTCTCCCCACCCTGCTCCCACCACTATCCCATGATTCCTGCCCATCCTGCTCCCACCACAGTCCCTGGGCTCCCCCATCCCATTCCCAACACAGTCCGAGAGCCAGTGGCGGTTCGTGAATTTTTTAAGTGGAGGAGCATAACTATTTTCCCAAAAATGCCATAGCGACCGAACGCAGTGAGGGAGTCTGACCAATCAAGTGGGGTTCGAGGGGTTTCCCCCCGTGAATTTTTTAAATAAAATAATGGGTTAAAATGTTGCACTGTAGAGCATTCTTTAAAACAAAATTGGTAAATATCCAAACAGTTTGCAATTGCTGCTGGGGGGCACGAGGGGCCAGGCATGATATGTTTTACTGGACATCTATGATAGAAATCCAGTAAAAAAAATACCATCCATGTCCCCTGGGCTCCACAGCACCTCAGAAGAAGAGCTGATTTTGGCAGGGGAGTAGGGGGATTGTGCAACAAAGGCATTTAGGCATTTTTAAAATGCCTTTGTTGTACAACCCCCTCCTCTCCCCCCCCCCCCTCTATCCACCACTTGCCAAAATCAGCTCAACGGACCAAAACAAACACACACATTCATACAGCAATCACTCTATCATTCACACAAGCATCCATCACCATACACTCACACATAACACAAGCATTCACGCATCCATACACAGGTTTCAATAAAATAAATGAACATAAACATACCTTCTGCATTGGCCTACATGTGGGTGCTGAAACGCCCTGTTCCAGGCTGCTCTGTCCGTATGTGCGAAGAGGCGCAGGAGCTCCCCCTCACACATACAGACACGCAGTGCCCCAGCCAGCATTTCCAATGAGCTATGCAATGCTGGCGAAGCAAAACGCCCCAGTCTTGCATGGCTTCGCGAGCATGTGCGGCTGGGGAATGAACTGAACTGTCAAAGGGAAATAGGGTTTCCCCTTTGACAGATCAGCCAGCCCAGGAGCACTCCCTCAGCTGGAAAAAGCAGCTGAGGGAGTGCTCATTGTTTCACTGGGCTGGCTCCTTAGCTCCTCCATAATGGGTGAGGGGGCCACTGGGTGGGCGCCCCCTTGCCATTATGGATGAACCACCAGGTTTGGACTGGCCTATAGGGCAATGCCTGTACCAGAAATACAAAATGCTAGTGTGGGCCAGTCAAAATAGGCCACCTTTTTGGCCAGTGTGGGCCAGTTTGATGAGTTCCTTCACTATGCAGTTAGTAATTTTGACCATTGATGCTGATTAAATATTCTATAAATATCACAATGTACTTACATTTTAACATAGAGCACCCCCTTGGGTACTATTCAGTCTATTAATGAATATCCATTTACAACTGTGGGGCACTTTTTCATTGGTTCCTGAGACAGTGTCATACTTCAACCCGACCATGTGAGCCACCCCAGACCATTTCTTTCAACATAAAAAAAACCAAAAAGTGATTTTTTTTTACATTTCATGCTGGGCTCTCGCGGCCTCCCAGGGATGCGGCAGCGGCACCCCCACTGGTCCGCGCCCCACAGTTTGAATACTGCTGCTCTAGAGGATTTTTCTGCAGACACCGCGTGGGCCTCGACGCTCGAATAACAGCCATGGGCTACGTGCTTGGTATTTTTGGACGTGTGTGTGCTATGGCCGCCGGGGTATGGTCTTCGTCACAAAGCTGCAGACCTGCTTAGTGGAGTCGGGGGCCTGCACATGGTGTTCCGGAGAAACCCTTGTCACCTACAGCGTCACTAAGGACACTGATACTGCCCTCGCTGGAATCCTCCGTCATGTCAATGGAGGTTTTGGCCTGCATTGCGTGGACGGCCCTGCGATTGAGCCGACGGTCCTTAAGAGTTTTCCGGCAGAAATGTTTTCAGAACTTGTAAAGCTTTTCAGGGTGGTCCTTAGGGAGACAGTACTTGCAACACCCGGTGCGTGTCCTCCCAAAAAGGTGTTTTTTCCATTATAAATGGAAAGGGCAGTTAGCTGAGAAAAAAGGGAAAAGGGGTGGCAGAATATGCATTCTCTAAAAAGAGAGTAGCTGTATGAAAACCTCTCTCCCTACTGTAAGGTTGTCGATCCAAAATAAAGTCGTAGACAATGGAGTTGCCCGTCGAGTTGTTGGGTAACGCTGTGGCAAAAGCGGACAGTAAAGAAAGGAGAAGTCTACAAATAAACTTTTAACTAGTCAAAAGCATCCAATGGCGGAAAGAAAAAATCTAAGGGACCTCAACGCGTGAAGGACCATGGGTACAGTACACGTTACACTAGGGATAGTATTACTAACAGGTACTGTCGACGTCAGCTTTCGACTTTCGCAAACAAATCTTGTAATACTCTGACTACCACACAGATAAATTAGGCAACTTTGTACAGCATATTAATATGTTGATCTTTGTGGCACACGTAGAGGTATGCATATGACCACAATATATATTAAAAATACATTATCTCGACAGGGTTGTGGCAGTGCAGTTAAGTTTACATCGCACTTTACATAGGAAAGTACAAAAATGCATTCTCCTATGACCTTTGAACCCATGTATGAATCTTCACAAAATCGGGGAAGCAACTGAATGACCAATCCAATCAAGCATACAAAACTTGGTAAAATCAATGCAGTGGCAGGGCCTGGCAAGAGTGAACCAGACCAGACCCAGGAGATGTGACCACCCAAGCGACTGACTACTACCCTAAATTGCTGCAACTGTGATAGTTGAAATCCATACTAAATGTGCAGTAGAAGAGATGTTGATAAAATGGGCGAGCAGTGTAGTCGATTCAGAGTTGTCTTACCAGAAATGCGAACAGAATCCAGGGGATGGAGAATGCAAAATCAAAAAGCACAGAAAACGTCCACCGGGATTCTGTGTTATGCACTCCATTCATTTTGGGTGTGTTCCTGAGGTTCTATGTGTTTTTTCCACCAAGTTTTCTTTTTCCGCAGTTTAACGAACATCTTTCATCAAATAAAACTCATAAAAATCTTTGTCATCTTTGGGGGTTCCCGACCCCCAAAAACCCACCTTCCCTACCTTCCCTATAATTTAATCCCTATCCCTAAGCCCCTGCCCCTTTTATCCTCTTACCCACGCTTACCCACCCGCCTTTATTATCTGATGAGTTTTTTCCATTACTATTTTTATTTAAAAAATGAATCGGGGGATCTGGGGGGGGGGGGGGACTGCCGGCAAAACAACTCTATACCATTCCTGAGGATAGGTTGGGTCAGTGCCTTCTCCCTTGGCCTCTTCCCTACCTGGGATGCTGGGGCTCCGGGTTGGTGGTGGGGGGCTACTGACTGCTGATCCTTTCTATCAGAGGAAACTGTGCAGTAATCGTACGTTCAAGGTCAAAATGAAGTCATACGTAAGAGACAGCACAGACATGATCAATGTCCTTGACAATCTAGAGATCGGGAAAAGTGACTTTTTGTTAAGTTTCGACGTGAAAGCCTTATACACGAGAATACCCCAAGTTGCCAGCCTGTTAGTACTCAAGCTATATTTGGATAAAAGACCAGATCCTATCGGACATGTCCCCCTCTGCATTTATACTGGAATGTGCAAGACTGGCCCTCACAGAAAAGTTTTTTCTGTTTGAAACCAGCCTTTATCGCCAAATACATGGACCAGCATGGGTGACATTGCGAACTCTATATGGACAACTTTGAGGCAATGTTCATTTTCAACAACAACCCATACATACAGTATATGAAGACCTGGAACCGGTACATTGATATCTTTACAATCTGGACGGGCACGAGACCAGTACTGAAAGAATTCAAAGAATGGTTGAATGTTCGTGACCCTTTCTTGAAATTTACAATGGTATCGGATGACCAATCCCTTGCATTCCTTGATCTCACTATTAAGGAAACCAACTCAGGCAATTTAGAGACTGTGTTGTTTCGTAAACCAACTGACAAAAATACATTACATTTTGAGAGCTATCATCCAAGCTCCTTGAAACTTAACCTTCCATGTGGTCAATATCTTCAAATACGAAGAAACTGCACAAATATACAACAATTTGACGAACATGCACAGGATCTGACGAATCGGTTGAAGCAAAGAGGCTACCCAAATAAATACATTAGAAATGCAAAGAAAAAAGCAAGGAATGTGAGAAGAGACACTTGTCTCCCGATGTACATCAAGGAAAAGGAGGAAAACACATGGTTGACCACGTATAGCCCTGTGAGCTCTGCTATTACAAAAGCCATACTTAAACATTGGCCGCTGGTCAACACTCCAGATTTTCAGCCCATGAAACCACGTTTTGCTTTCAAAAAAACTAATAACCTCAAACAAATGCTAGTGCATATATATAAGGAAGAAAAAAAACCTAAAATGAGTCAAACACCACTATGGTCAATGCCACCTGTAAAAGGACACCACAAGTGTGGTCAATGTTGTGTGTGTGATCTCACAACCAACACAAAATGCTTAGAATTAAACAAGATCACGTTGAAGCTCAATGAGTTTACCAACTGTAAAACAGCCTGGGCAATTTATGGAATCAGGTGCCCTTGTAACCTGTGGTATATTGGAAAAACCAAGAGACCCCTGCGGCAGCGGATATGTAAACATTGTTCCTGCTTAAAAAAACAACATACTAGATAAACCTCTCGTAGAGCATTATCATAAAAGACATGCATACACTGATTTCAAATGGTATGTAATACAAACCATTAGAGCAAAAACTCGGAGGAGACCGTGATCTTGACCTGAAAAGACTAACAGAAATGGATACAAAGGGTGGACAGTGTATAGAATGGTTTGAACTCAGAAATGGAGTGGAGTTTGTTTTTTTGAATGTCTCCCTTTGTATGCTCTTTAATATGTTATCTAAATGTTCCCACAATGACTCCACATTGTTCCATCAAAAATTGCATACCTGTGTTTTACCCAGGTTGTTTTCTTGTCTCCCCTTTACTTTGCTTTAGGAACAGCAATTACAACATTGTTGCATTGAAATACCAAAGAGAAATATGTATTGTTTAAAAATACTGCACCATCGTCAATTGTAACATTGAAATGCAGTTATGATTCATCTTGAATTATGGTTTGTTCTTGGTTAGGGTTACCAGTAACCTATTGATATATTGTCTCATGTATTAAGAGAACAAGTGTTTTCTAGATGCATACCAGCATGTCCTCATCCAGTATGGTTTGGGTTAAAAATAAGAAAATCAGTAGGGTGATACCGAATGCCAACATGTAAATGAGTGTTAAAACAATGGTGTATGTACCAGTATATATGATTTGTCAAAAATGGAACCTTGTGAGTGATTTTCACAAAAAAAGATAATCACTTACTTTATGAAGTACTGCATAAAGAAAAAAGATTCATAACATACTAGTATGATAGTGATGGATATGAATCTAATAATTAGAGAGGAATTAGACAGCAATTTCGTTGGTAGGACGTAATGGCTTTGCACTTGAGTAATTCCAATAGGCAGTATCTAAATTAGGTACTTGTCAGGCTGATATTTGTTTCAATATATGCTAGCCCACGATGTGAGACACCCAACGTTATGTTTCGTTACGTCCCGTACTCATCTCCACGGTTCCTGAGAATAGCCTAACATGAGTCCCATTTCTTTGTCTATGAAGGTTCATGGAACCTCGCAGCACCTTTTTTTTTTTTAAACCTTTATTTATTTGACTTGACACCACACAGGTAAACAGAGATGGTCAATGAGCGACATCAAAATACACTTTACAGAATGCAAGCTTTACAGGACAGTGTTAAGATTCCGTATAAATCATAAGGGTTGTATTCCAGACAATGTATTGGAAACAGGACTAAAGGAGACATAATTCACAGGGCGGCATTATTGAGGGGATCGGGGGGTCGGGGGGGAGATTCAGAATCGGAGTTTGAGGTCAAAGCAGACATGCAACTGTGGAACTGACACCAGATATCCCTTGTTCTCGAGTGTGGATGTTGCAATATACCCCAGGCCTCCTCTGTATCATGCTCCCAGTTGACTGAGCTACTGCGTGTACATGGGCGCTCTAGGACGAAGCCAGCACATCAATATGAAGCGTACAGCCAGTACCATGCAGAGTTCCGCTAGCCCCTTAGAGTCACGTCCCAACTGGGGAAAGTCGTGGAAGAGACAGCGCATTGGGGAGGGGTCTATAGTGTGATTCAGTATGTCTGACAATGTGGAGCATATTTCGGTCCAGTATTGAGTCAGATGTGGGCAATAGCAGATAATATGAATGTAGGGTGCTTGGTCGGCGCCACATCTGGGGCAGCTGGGAGGAAATTCGTGAAACATATGATGCAGTCTAGTTGGTGTGTGATGATATCTGTGCAACACCTTAAATTGTATTAATTTGAACCTAGAGTTATAGGACACATCATGGGTGCGAGCGCACATTCGGGACCAGCGTTCATCGGTAATCTCAACTCTGAGATCCTCTTATCACCTGAGTCTCAGTTTGGTGAAGGAGGGGGCAGCTCTAGTCTGAAGTAGGGTGAAGAGCCTTGACACTTTCCCTCTGAAGGAGTCGAAGGAGCAGAGCTCTGCAATTATGGATTCGTCAGGTGGCAGCGTGGGGAAGTTGGGGTATCTGGCTTTGAGATTCTTCCGAAGAGAGGAGTATTGTAGCCATGCTGAAGTCTTCCGCTTGAGGGAGAGAGGGAGGTCTGTCCATTCAAGAAAGTTGCCCTGTTCATAGGCATCGCGGAGTGTCAAGAAGCCTGCATCAGCCCAGCGAGATACAATGGATTGTGGAATGTATGGAACATCAGGGAAGAAATTCCAGAGTGGGAGGTCCCCATGGAATGGGTGAGGTGTAGTGACCATTGTCCAGATCTTGGCGAGTGCTAAGGATGTACTAACAACGGGGTCTGCTGAATCGGGGTCAGGTGGGACGGGTTTGAGGATAAGGGAACCAATTGCTCGGTCGCTGACCGTTCATTTCTCCAGCCGGACATGAGGGGAGACGGGGGGGATCTATGTTGTTAAACCAATCAGAAGCAAATTGAGATTGGGCTACCACCCAGTACCTAATGAAGTAGGGGGCGCCAAACCCGCCTAATTCCTTAGGGGTGGTCAGTGTTAGTTTGAGGCGGACTGCACCGGAATGCCAAAGAAAAGTATTGGTTATGTGGCGTAGCAACTTGAAGAATTCATCGCCTGGCCATAAAGGAAGATTGGTGAATCTGTAGAGGAGTTGAGGTAAAACTACCATTTTAAGTATTTCGATTCTACCTGAAAGGGAAATGGCGAGTCTAGCCCAGCTAGTAGTTTCAGTGGCCAGGTTTGGAAGATAATTCTGGTAGTTGTCGTCAATGCAACTTCGCTGTGTGCCGGGAAACTGCCACCCCCAGGTAAGTGATGTTGGATTGAGACCAAGTGAATCCCCTGAGATCAGAAGATGGTTGCATGGAGTCTGTAAGCGGAAATAGGACAGATTTAGAACAGTTTACTTTCAACCCAGATATGTGTCCGAATCAGGCTGCATCACTCAGAATCGGGGCAAGATTGGTTTCTGGGGAATGGATGTAAAGGAGGGTGTCGTCGGCGTATAAGGAGACAATATCGGCCTGGCCCGCCGTGCGCAAGCCTCTGAGAGTATGACTGGCGCATCATGTCAGCAAAGGGTTCCATGGCTATGGAGAATATTAGCGGGGAAAAGGGGCATCCCTGCCATGTCCCTCTGGCTATTTGGAAGGGGGTGGAACACTTGTCCTCAGTGCGGACCCTGGCTGATGGGCCGTTGTAGAGCAGCCTAACCCAGGTTCGAAAGTTGGGGCCAAACTTGCATTTCTCAAGGACTCGGCACAAATATTCCCATGACACTGAGTCGAATGCCTTCGGCATATTCAAGGTGGCTGCCACCACCTGTGCCTTCGGATTGATCCTACTGATCACATTGAAGAGTCTTCTTAGGTTCAGGGTGAATGATGTGTGGCATAAATGAAGCCAGTCGGTTGGCCAGTAGTTTGGCGTATATTTTGATGTCGCAGTTAATTAGCGAGAGGGGCCGGTATAAGCCGCATTGGTTCGGGGTTTGCCAGGTTTGAGAAGGACTTATCATTGCTTCTCGGAGGGAGGGGGGGGGGGTTGAGTATGCCTTTTTCACACGCCTCCTCCCGCAGGGCCAGTAAATGTGGAACCAGGTGAGTTTTTTTTTTTTTTAGAACTTTATTTTTGGTATTTGCAAAAAACAAAATCATGGAAGTAACTGTGCTTCTAGTCCTGCCTCCCCTTCGCCCGCCCTCCACCCCCCTCTGGATTACACCCGAGCCTGAGTTAATAATAGTCCACGGTTGATTGCATTGGTCATGTTGGGACACGCGTCAGTGGGACTCCTTTGGGGTTCTGGGGTTGCACTTCTGGAAGAGTCACCGACTTCGGTGGACAACAAGTAAGCGATATATGGGCCCCAGATGTCAGGTGGTCGAGCGTGCAGGGGCAATAGCTTGATGAAGTTTGTTTCTGTGTCTTGACAGTATGATAAGTCTTTCAGCCACTGCTGAGTGGTCGGTGTGGGTCCCTTTCCCCAAGACATAGCAATTCTTCTGCGTGCCAACAGTAACAGCAGCCCTCCTAGTTTGCGCGTTGTGGGGGGAAGGTGTTTGGGGAATCCCAATAGAGTGATCTTGGGGTCGGGTTCAATGGGTATGTCTACTATTGCAGCTGTCTTTTTCAATATCGATACCCAGAAATGTTGTATTGCTGGGCAGACCCATGCGAGATGGAGGAAGTCCGCCGATGGTGCACCACAGCGGCCGCACTGTGGGGGGGGGGGGTCGAGGGATGGAAGTGGTGGATTCTGGCAGGGGTATGGTATGCCTGGTGGGTGGATTAGTTTGTATCTTGTGTTTAGTGATACCTTCTGAGTTTGCGCTAGAATATAATCCCAATCTTCATCTGGAATTGAGGTCTGGAGGGCTCTTTACCATCTCCCTTTAGATGTTGTCGGGTTCGGGGCTGTGTCTGTTATGAGGGATTTATATAGCATTAGACCAGCTTACCCTCTTCTTGTGATTGGATGACCCCGTGGAGTAGTTGCCAAGTCGCAGGTTGTTGGGGAAACTAGGGTAATATGGTTTGTACGGTGCCTCTGAGGCGGAAGTAGATGAACGTATCGAGGGTGGTGGAGGCTCTGCGAGTTTTGGCCTGTTGGGGGGTGAGGAAGTGCCCGAAGAGGTCGCCTATATTTTTAAATTTTAGCTTGTCAACCCAATTCAGGTAGACTTTCTCTGCGGTTAGTGGGACTCCGGGAATGAATTTTACCGGGAGTAAGGGGGAGAACCTGGTCTGAATTTTACATTTCAGCGCTATTTTTTTCCATATTCCTATGGTTGAGAGCACCCGATTTCGGGTTTGTGTCGTGCCTAAAATAGCTGCTCTGAGCAGATTTGGGGATACCAAGGCTCGCTCTATTTGGACATGGGGACGAATGAATTGTGTGGCGTACCAGTGCCCCAGGAATTGGGCTTGTGCTGCCCAGTAATAGCGTTCTACGTCGGGGAGTGCCATTCCGCCTTTTTTTATTGGCTGAATTAGTGACTTGTATACTATTCTGGCTGGTGTGCCCGCCCAGAGTAGTTCCAGGATTATGCTCCTCAGATGTTGGAGCAGTTTTTGGGGTACTAGTAGAGGGAGGTTTACGAATAAGTAAAGAAGTTTGGGGAGTATCACCATTTTTATCAGCGATACTCGGCCCCATAGGGTGAGTGGTAGTGATTTCCATCTGTCTACTTTCCCCTGTAGTGATTGGATTACTTCAACGTAGTTGTCTTGGAACAGGGTCTGGTGGTCTCTGGCTAAGTGAATGCCTAGGTAGTGCACATTTGTGCATTCCCATTTGAAGCCATAATCGTCTTGTAATTCATGAGTCTCTGGGGTGAGTGGGAATATAACTGACTTACTGTGATTGATCTTTAAGCTGGAGAAGTTGCCGAATTTTATTATATCACGAATTACTGGGTTTAGGATTGTTGTCGGGTCGCGTATATAAAGGGCGATGTCATCTGCGTATAGTGCGATTATTAATTTATGGGGACCGAAGGAAAGACCTCTTTGTATATGCCTAGCTCTAAGATCAGAGGCAAGGTGCTCCATCACCAGTGCGAAGAGCAGGGCGGAAAGTGGGCACCCCTGCCTTGTTCCTCTCTGGAGATTGATTGCCATCGATCAGGTTTTCCCTAGGATGATGTGGGAGCGGGGTTGATTAGTAGTAGTAGGGCTATTAGTTGGAGGAACCTCTTGCCAAGGCCCATTCTCTGAAGGATTTCAAAGAGAAATGGCCATTCGATGGAGTCAAACGCCTTTTCGGCATCCAAGAGGACTGCCACCGCTTGATGCGAGGGATCTAGTGCCTCCATGACCCCGAACATGCGCCTTATGCCGAACGTGGTATTGCAGCCTGGCACAAATCCAGCTTGGTCTGCTAGTACCAATGTGGGCATCAGGGGGATGAGTCTGGAGGCCAGGATCTTGGCCAATATTTTGTTAGCTAAATTGATCAGAGATATTGGCCTGCATGAGCCGCATTCTTCTGGGGGTTTATCGACTTTGTGTAGTAATATCATGTTTGCCTCTCGGAGGGTCGGGGGTAGTGATCCGGCTTCGAGTGCCTCCTCATAGACCTGTTTTAATAGTGGGGTGAGAATGGGTGCGAACGCTTTGTAGAACTCGCCTATCAGCCCGCCTGGGCCAGGAGCCTTGGTTCTTGGTAGGTCTTTAATGGCCTGGAGGATTTCCTCTTTTGTGATTTGTGCGTTTAGGGGTTCCCTTAGCATGGCGTCTACCCAGTATAATTCTATATCTGCTAAATAGTGGGACAGTTCCTCCTGGGTGGCATTGAAGTTGGTTCCATATAGGTTTTGGTACAAAATGCGGAAAGTTTCTGCTAATTTTTTTTCGGTATACACTAGGGTGCTCTGGAGGTTTCGGATCAGCTCTATCTGCGTGGGTTTACGGTCCGCTGCTACCAGCCTCGCAAGAAGGGCGCCCGGTTTCTGACCCTCTCCGTATTGTCGGACTCGGTGGCCGTGTGATAGGAACTTTATTTCCCTGTCTGCAGCCGCTCTGAACTTGTCGAGTTCGGTCTTCAGAGATGCTAGCACTTGTAGTTCTGGCGAGTTGAATTGTAATTGTTTGAGCTCTTTCAGTCTAATCTCGCTCAGTGACAGTGCTTGTCTAATGAGTTTCAAGATACCTTGTTCTTTGGTGAGACATATCCCTCTGATGTAGCATTTCAGGGATTCCCACAGGGTCCCGGTGTATGTCACTGAGCCCTGGTTGATTTCAAGGAACAATATGATTTCTGTGCGGAGTTCATCAGCAAAAACCTGATCTTGCAGGGATCCGGGCTTGAACTTCCAGTGCCTCCTCCCTTCTGATGGGTCTGGTGGGGTGTATTCTACTGCGACGGCCAAGTGGTCGGACATGGATCTGGGCAGCATTTGGCTATTTGTCCATTGAGCTTGGCTGTGTGCGGACACAAGGATGTAATCCAGGCGGGAGCTAGTTTGGTGGACCCAGGAGTGGAATGAGTAGTCTCGGGACTCGCCATGTTGGCACCTCCAGATGTCCACGAGGTCATATGCCTTGCAGATCTCGAGTACCTGGAGAGCTGCTTTGGAGGTAGTTGTAGAAGTTGGGTGTGATCTATCCTTCTGAGGGTAGAGCATGGTGTTCATGTCCCCTGCCCATACGATTGTTGCAGATCTTGTTTCTCCCTGGTGTGTCATTACCCAATCAAAGTTATTATATCCGTCTGTATTCGGTCCGTAGGAGTTCATAATGATAAATTCTGTGTTTTCCAGAATTCCATGAACCAGAAGTGACCTCCCCCCTTCATCGCTTTTGGTTGCGAGCAGTATGAATTTCAGAGTTCTGTTTATTAGGATTGCCACTCCCCTGGCGTACGTGGAGTAAGACGCAAAATACCTGTGGCAGCCCCAGTCTCTGGCCCATCAATTCTCTGTTCCGGGGAGGAGGTGAGTTTCCTGAACCAAGGCGATATCTACTTTGTGTCTCCGGAGGTAGTGTGTCATTTTCCTAGTTTTGGTCGGGTTATTGCCCCCTTTAATGTTCCACGTGGCTAGTTTGAATGTTGTGGGTAGTTGAATTTTTGATCGGTTATTGGCCGAGATGTCGGACCTTTTGGTCGTGTGATGTCCCAGTTATGTTTTGGAGTTCCCACATTCTTAGATGAGTGCCGGTTTTGGTGCTTCCGTTGGATGTTTCCCGGTGATGGTGGGGGGTGGGGGGTGGGGGGGGGGGGCTTGCAGACCTCTGGCAAGCACGCTTCCATAACGTTAAACAGTTTCCCTCCCAATCATGGGCAACCCCCAACTTGCCCATCAGCTTTCCCCTCCCAACGTCCCCTAACATAACTTAGCTGCGCTAGGGAACTTCCAAGGTCCAGCGCACCTTAGACTCTAATGCGGTTTTCTGAATCCGGGGGATCATTTAGAGCGGCGCAGAGCAGCCTGTTTCTGGGTTTAGATGGGCTTCATGGTGGGTCTCCGTTTGCTCGTTCTCTCCTTTGTGGTCTTGGATAGTCGAAGTTTTGTTTACACCCCAGCTTATCGAGAAACAAATTTGCCTCCTCAGGAGTGTTGAAAAATTGTGACTTGCCGTCGTGTTGAATTTGTAGTTTGGCTGGGTAGAACATGTAATACATCAGTTTGTTGTCCTGTAGTCGGCGTTTCACACCGGTGAATGTTCTGCGCTGTGCCTGGACTGACAGGGAGAAATTGGGAAAGAATTGGATGTTGTCCCCGTCATACTGCAGGTTTCCTTTCTGCCTTGCAAGGCGGAGAATTGTATCTTGGTCTTTGTAATTGAGCAGTTTTGCTATTATTGGGCGAGGGGCTATTCCAGGAACGGGTCAGCTGATTGGTACCCTGTGAGCTCGCTCCACCACGAATAGATTGGACAGCGCTGGGCCTCCAAATATCTCCTTGAATAGGTTTTCAACAAAGTCTTCAATTTTCCTCGTGGTTTGCTGCTCTTACCCCTAGTACCCTGATGATGTTCTGGCGTGATCGCCCTTCGAGGTCCTCGTTTTTGGTCATAACAACTTTCATTTGTGTTTCCAATGTTGTTACCCTGGTGGACATGCGAGGACACATTATCCTCTACGTCGGAAATTCTTTGTTCAGCAGTGTCAAGCCTGTTCCCATGTTTGTCCAGACGATGTTGTAGCTGGTGGACAGGGAGTCAAGCTTGCGGTCTATGTTGCCGATCCCCGCTTTTAATTCGAGAAGGATTTCTTTAATGTTTGTGTTGTGAGCAGGCTAGTCGTCCCGGGGCATGGACTCTTCCGGGTTCTCTAGTCGCTCATGTGCTTTTGGGGTTTTAACTATGGTTCCAGCCTCGAATGTTAGCTTCCGCTGAGATTTGTCCGATTTCCCCATCGCGGTGGTATCATTGTGCTTAGGCTGAATGTGTTGGGGTGATCGCAGATGTTCTCTTTATTTGTTGCCCTCCAGAGTGGGTGCTTTGCGGTCTGTGTGGCCCGCAGCTCAAGTGGAAGTGTATCTGGTGATCCTTAGGTCAGCACGCTATTGTTGCCCTGCCCTCATTGGGGTTATTGGGTGTCTCGGGGGGGGGGGGCCTTCCTCCTGTTCAATGAGTTGTCTGGAGCTGTCCGGGGGAAGCGTGGGGGGGTTTAGCTCCGGTGGCCTGCTTCAGCTCTGTTGTCGTGCTCTGTGCTCTGCCTGTGATAATGGGGCTGCCCCTCCCCTGAACCGCCGGAGTGTGAGGGGGGGGGCCCACCTGGGACATTGGATGTCGCCGTCGCCTGTTCTTGTCCTCCGGTGGCAAGGTGGGGGCTCCCTGGTCGCTGAGTGGTCGCCAGAGTTGGCTCGCCGTCTAGCTGCCCTGGGGCCTGCTGAGTGTAATATGGCATCCGCGTGGGTCTGGTCCTTCCGACTGATCTGAATGTTGGTAGTGGCCGCCCAGCCCACGTGGTCTTGTTTGGGAGGCTGCTGGGTCTTTCCCCCGGGTGGGGCTCCCAGGAGGACCGCTGGCCCCGCCGCACTGTGTTTTGGGTGGTTTCTCCCCAATTCGGGGAGGTCGCGGAATACAGTTGGAGCGGGCCTCCCTCTCCCCGTGCCTTACCTGCCCGCCAAGTTGCCGCAGGCGTCCCCCGGGCACAGCAGCCCCCCACGTCCCGTCCAGGAATGACTGTCTCACCTCCGGGGGGGCTGGATGGCCCCCGAATCAGCTGGATTCACGTGGGGGGGGAGGGGAGGGGTCTGGTCGCCTCCTCGGTGCTCGATGTCAGCGTTGTTGCTGCCGGCTTTGTCTCTGCCGCTGGTGCCGCCGGATCGGGCCCCCTCCGCGGGTCACTGTGCGGGCCAGAGCGGATCCTTCCTCGAGCGCGGTCCCCTCAGGATGCCGCTCCGTGGTTATAGGCTCCCGCTGGTGGCTCTGGGGGGGGGGGGGCAGCGGGTCTTATGGCTGCCCTCCCGAATTATGTCTTTAGGCCGCGTGTGATGCTGGCTCTTCCGCCCGAGGCGCTGCGATTCAGATGTCGTGGGAGCATGGGGAGGGGGGGGGGATTAGGGGGTGCGGGTGACGGCTGGTGCGTCTTGTGTTGGGACGTCTGTCCCACCGCTGGGGAGGGTCGTATGGCCCCCGGATCCGCTATTTTTGGCAGGATTTATAAGGTGCACTGTCGGAGCTCACACCAGAGTGGCCACCTTGGTCACGCTCTAGCGCCCTCTATGAACCAGGTGAGATTTATTATGCTTATAAAAGTCCATGGGGAGGCCGTCTGGACCAGGGGCTTTTCCTGACGCCAACGACTCAATGGCTTCCGTGAGTTCTTCAGGAGTAAAAGGTCTCTCCAGGGAAATGCTGGCGTCAGTGGACAGGACCGAGAGAGGGAGGTTTTCCAGATCGGAGTCGAATTTTGAGATATGGGGGCCATCAACTTTCGAATACAGGGAGGTATAAAATGATAGAAATTCTGAGTTGATGTCTTGTGGTGAGGTAGCTAGTGTTCCATCAGGCCTTTCTATCGCCGGTATGTTGGGGGCTCCAAATTCTCAGCGTATCAATATGGCTAGCATGTGGCCTGGCCGTTCTCCCTCACCATACTTCCTTACCGACTAAGGGCTATCCAGGAATTTGACTTCTCGTTCTGCAAGGCTGCTGAACGTGTCTAGCTCTGACCCTAGTCATGCTACTGTGTCAGGGGAGTGATCCTGGGCATATTGAGTCTCTAGGTTACCTAGGTACGATTCGGTACCAGCGATATCCGCTCAGATACCTTTCAGGATGCCACTCCCTTTGGATATGGCGATACCCCTAGTATATGCTTTAAAGGATTCCCAGAGGGTGGCTTGTGATGACACAGAGTTCGTGTTATTCTCAAAGAATTCTTCGATGGAAGATTCGAGTTCGGAGGAAAAGGCCTGATCAAGGAGGGCATGGGGCCTCATTCTCCACTGTCTCGTTTTACATAGTCTTGGCCCCATTTCAATGAGATAATCACTGATAGCGTTCTGGGGAGTATCGCCAGATGGGACAGGCACCTGATCAATATGTCTGATATGAGCCATCTGTCTATCCTAGAATGTGAGTTGTGAACTGAGTAATAGGAGTATGTGCGGGAGTCAGGGTACATGAGCCGCCAGGCGTCCACCACTGCTAGTCGAGGAAGAATTATAAGAATTGTGTGGGCTGCCCTGGAGAGCTGGCGAGGTCTAGAGCCCGATCTGTCCAAGTTGACGTCTAGTATCGTATTAAAATCGCCACCCCATATGATCGGGATCAGGGGGTAACTTTCCAGGACAGAGGCCAGGTGCAGGTAAAAGTCGGGGGTCATAAATATTCGGCCCATATATATATTCAAGATGGCTACCTCCTGGTTTTGCAGTTTGCTGATAATGAGTACATATCTCCCAAGCGGGTCTATCTGTGAGTGGCGGCATGAGCACTTAAGATTCCTGTTTATTAGAATAAGGGCACCTCGACTCTGGGTCGAGTAATTAGTGTAGTACCTCTGGGGTCCCCACTGTTTAGCAAATCTTTCGCATTGTTCAGAGCGGGCATGGGTCTCTTGTAAGCATACGATTTGAACACTGCGGCGCTCAGCATGAAGTTGAATCTGCCGCATCTTTTTGTGGTTACCCAGACCCCTTAAATTCCAGCTCATGAAGGTTAAGCTGCTATCCACCATTCGTGCAGGGACGTTGATGGAGTTTTTGTCTGTGAATTAGTAGTAGCCAATGCCAAATCGGCTTGGGCAAGTGTGTCATCCTATCTGTGAGCCTGTGTTGTGCTACTGTGGTATGTGAGGCATCGCTGGTGGTCGTCAAGACTTTAACATTACACCCCCCCACTCACATCCCTCCCCCAAATAGAGGAATGATACACCAACAAAGCCATAACAGCAAACTTCTCGGCATCAGCGCCTGGGGGCCTTTTAGCTAGCCTGGCAATGACGCAACGTACTGGGGAGAGTGCAAGGAGATTTCCAATACAGTAGGATTAACCAGTGTGTTTAGTATAGGCCGCGTGTGCAGAGGATCAATGGTTAAAACAAAGGAACAACAACAAACTGTTAATGCGTTCCCGTGAGGGATAATGATGACCCAGTATAACTGTAATCATAATCAGGTCCCCGGCATCCACGTCCGGGGGCCTGTGGATCGGCCTGGCACTACTACTTCAGACTGGGTAGATATTAGGATATCAGTTATTACTAAACACAATGAGTCTGTGTGGCAAAAGAAGACCACAATAGAGGATCAATATAACAAGAAGGAACAAAACTGACAATGTACTCTTGCGAGGTATAGCCACTACCCTGGGCAAGGCAGTATACGGGCCTATTGCTGGTATAGGCACAATTGGTAACAACAAGGCAACGTAAAAGTCCACCGCAGTGATTGGGGGTGGGGGGGGGGGGGGGGGGGGGGGGGGAGATCAGCCAGGGAAATGTTCATCAATTAATTTTTAAGCCTCTTCCGGGATCGTGAAGAAGAATGTTTGGTGAGAATATTCGATCCTTAATTTTGCAGGGAATATCATGGAGTATTTAACCCCTAAGTCTCGGAGTCTCTTTTTCACAGCCAGAAAGTTTTTCCGCTCCTGCTGTACAGGAACAGAGAAATCCGGGTAAAGATGGACCCTCGCCCACACAAGAAGCAACTCTCCCTTAATCCTGGCTGCCCGTAGGAGGGCATCGCGGTCACGGAAGTTTAAGATTCTAGCTATGATGGGCCGTGGAGCTTCGGTGTATCCAGGAGTGTTAGAAGAATGCGTTCCACGTAGTCCTCCATGGGTTCCATGATATTGTCCTCGGGTATTCCGACAATGCACAGGTTATTTTGTCTCGAGCGAGATTCGAGGTAGTAGTTTTTCTTCTCAACTACCGATACCCGATTGGTGAGTGTGGGAACCGCAGCGGCCCCCACCCTCGTTTCAATTTCGGCAACCCGACCGTCTTTTTTTTTCGATATGAGCTTTTATAGAGGAGATGGTGTCATTCATATCATCAAGTTTAGTGTGCAAAGTGGTGAAACCCTCCCGAATATACTCCAGCATCTTCTGCGAGTCATCTGGGGCTGAGGTGGTGGGTACCTCCTCTGGGGTCTCGGTCGCTGACCTGGATGGTGTTTTAGTAAACATATTTAGCGAACTTTGCTTTTTCCCTGCACCCGCGCCTTTAGTCATGGTGAGGATAAGGGCAGGGTTCCAGGAACAAGCGTGAGTGCGAGTGATCAGAGGTATTAGAGTTCCCTTGATAACGATTGTTGGTATAGGGGTATCTGGGCAGGTGGTTGTGTGGTTCTTCTGTTTGCTGAGTCTATATAGGTGCCCCGGGTTAAGCTGTGTTCTCAGGCTTCTTTTTAAGCATGTAGGTATGTAACGCAGCAGTAGCCTCTAAGTTTTGACCCGCTACGGATTCAGCGCAGGTGGCGACGTCCTCAGTGGAGGCAAACTGACCGTATCAGCAGCAATGGGGGACCCCCTAGAAGAAGTCTGGTGAGTTTGTTGGCAGTGTATGTCAACGGGGCCGGCCGAGTGCAGGATAGCTTCTGGTGGTCCGGGCTGGGCCGTGTCAACGGTCAGGGCCACGTGGAGGGACCAAGGAGTTTCAGTGCTGTTTAGGGTTTATAACGCTGATCCGGCAAAGCTTACACCCCAGCCCAGCCCAACCCAACCACAGCCACGTCACTGGCTTCTATGTTTACACCTATGTCAATTCTTGCTGGGCTGTCAGTGGTGGGGGGGTCCCCCAGGGGGAACTCAGTTCCAAGTAATGTGCCAATGGTGGCATCCAGGGGGCCAGCAACTTGTTGCCCTGGGGTTGGAGGTGCACTGAGGAGGTGAACATGGGCCAGTTCCTCAGCTCAAGGTCCAGGAAACCACCACAAAGCCCTGGGCTCCTGGAGAGGAATGGGCTGCACTTAATGGAGGGCCTCGCATGGCGCCACCCGAGGAGGGCTGCCGCATGTGTTGATTTAAATCAGGAGGGGGAGACTCCCCAACATTCAGGCCATTGCAGTGTTAGGGCCCCGGGGACGCTCCCCTCAGGGCGTCTGGGCCGACGGTGTCTCGAGGTGGTATGTGCACAGTTTTGTGGCTGCCACTGATCGCCCCCTGTGACCGGGGGAGGAGGATCAAGGAGAGTCCACGGCCGCCATAGCTGGCGCCGCAGCCCCGCAGGAGCGGCCCGCTCCCCAACCCTCCCCTCCCCCCGAGCTCCCTACCTTGTCGTGCGCTGGTCCAGGTTTGTATCAAGGAGGAGGGCAGCAGGAGGGGGGAAGGCGAGCAGCACACTGACGCGGGACCAGCGGCAATGGCGCCGTCCACCCGCGTCGTCCGGGTCCACAAAGCGGGGGGGGGGCACCAGATGCGACAGGTCCCGGCCCCTGGTTGGCGGGGCAGCCAGCAGCGGTCTTTGGGCCGAGGTGCCCCGGAGGCCTGGGTATACCAATGAGGCACCGCACAGAGAAACTTCAAGTGTTCACAAGACTGATTCCAGCCACTTGGCGAGTTCCTCGGGCCTGGATGCCCCTCCACCACGAAGGCCGGCAGCGTCGCGGCGTCTGGCAATTAGGCGAGCCGCTGCCTCAGCACGGGGCGAGCCAGGAGTTCGCAGTCCCGGCTCCTGCGGCAGCCGTAGCAGCGTTCCCAGAGGGACCTCAACTCTGTGAATTGGCGGAGATGTGGAATGCAGATTCCCACAGAGGCCACAGCAAGGAGGTATGGTTTAACTGTACCAGTGAGGTGAAATTGAAGAATATGTGCTCTCCCAGTCCGGGGCTCGGCACTCAGGCTGCCATCTTGCTTCGGCGCAACAGCGCTCCCCCTCGCGGCACCTTTAAATGCAGTGGCCGGAAGCCCCGCAATCGTATAAGTCTGCGAGCTAGCCCGGAGACAGGGAAAGGAATATTAACTGCGACCAAGCGTATTCACTCAAGATACCGGTGAGTAGTAGGAAATGGAGCCGTGGTGGAAAGGGTGTTGTACCAGAGTACCGGCGGCATGTCCCTTCTACTCCTCACATAAATAATAGGATAGACTGCGCTCTCACAGGCTATTGTACACCTTCATTTTCACACGTTCTCCACGCCGGTAAGCTTTTAAGCTTTAGTGGCAGCGAAGGACACTCGGGAGGGTACAGAATATATGCACTTTCTAAGCATACTACAACAGCTTTTTTCAGTTAATGAGCGATGCGTGTTTTTGGATATAAGGTACTACATCACTCCCGCTGTATTTTTCAAAATCTTTCTTTTAAAGATTACACTCCTGTTTTTTAAGTACAAGCAACATAGGGCGTTCATTAATTGGAGAGAGCCGGTGTAGCCAACTGCCAGTGAATTTACTGCATGCCCACACCGGTATATACAACATATTCCCACTATTACGGAGCATGACGTTTAACACAAGCAACAAAGGCTGAGTTTATTGCATACCCACACCGGATATAAGACATATTCCAACTATTAAGGAGCATGCCGTTTAACATAAGCAATGAAGGCTGATAATTAAGATTAGGCGATGCAGCCATATGCCATCCCATTAATTGGAGATCCGGACTTTCCCCATAGGTTTTGGATCTGATGGGGAGTTATCCACGTCCGAGGACCCAGGACACGTTTAGCCTGAGGTTTCTACAAGGTATTTATTTTAATTTTATTTATTTATTTGTATGGCGCACCTACAGCCCAGGGGCATTGAGGCGCTGCTACATGAAATCTTATATGAAAGTGTAATTGACTAGGTTACAGGTGACCGAGTTGGTCTCTTGGGTACAAGTGCATAGAAATCAGTGACTTAATACATGAAAGGTAGGTGAACTTGAAAACATAATCAAGTGGGCACGCAATCAGTAATACATCAGAAATAACATGGCAACAGAGTAGGGAATACAGTTACACAAAAAGCTCGTTTCTGATGGCTTTATGGAAAGCTTGGTGGGACTCGATCATCCTTAGGTGAAATGGAAGAGCGTTCCAGTGAGAAGCGGCCAGTGTGGGAAAGCTGGACCCCACAGCACGAAGGTAGGGGTTGCACTCACCTTAAAAATCGCAATCATATCACTTAGTCATATACATTGATGCCCGGGATCTAATATATATTCAATGTATACCCTTCATGTTCATTTTCAGAACTACAGAATTTCTCCAGCAATTTGAAAGCTGATGCACGCTAGACAAGGTGAGCAAACTCACATTTTCTTTTTGAACTATGTGGCTTAACACATTAAGATACCCTTCCAACCCCGTTGATTTAGTTTTATTGTTATCTTGTTTTTAGAGATTTTGCCAACATAGCTACATGAACACTAGCCTTTGATCATCCGGCATCTGTCCTGAAGAAGGCCTTTATACTAACACCTGAAGAACCCACTACAGAAGGTGGTTCATTCTACATCTGATAGGCCGAAATGCGTTGACACACAATCCTGCCAGGCCACACTGACCAAAATGCCATCATTTCTCTAAATAAGAGAACTGTTCGCATAGACAGAGTTCCATTATCCGCTGTTGGGCAAATATTACAAATGGCTATTTCAAGTATTGTATATATCTGAAATCAAAAAACTGTTTGGCAGAAATCAAAGCAATTTTGTCAACATTTTTTTTATTTTTTAATATGGTTTGAAACAAATGGAGAAAAAAAAGTTATATATATATTTTTCTAAATCTGGGGTTGTGTATGTCCACATAGTATTTGGAATAGGTTAAAAAAGAAACGAGAATCAGAAGAAAATGTACAGTAAGATACAAAGCGGTAGACTGGGGTAGTTCGTGTTTCATTTTTTCTTTGAAAGTATCCTTGCTCGACTACAACACGTCCCCCCCGTCCCCCATCAACAAAAAATTCAAGCACAACCTACTTTTGATCATCTTTGCTCCGTTTGTCCAGCAAGGACCTCAACCAGTTTGTGCAACAAGGCGGTCATATGTAATGTCTGAGTTTGCATGCACCGAGTAAAGAATGACCACCTAAGCTGATAAACTCGACCGCTCCATGCAACTTTGAAGATCATGCATTATAGATTAAAGCCTCAGTTCTGTTCTTCCACTAACTTTGAAGCATAAAGAATGGAAAGAAGATCTGATCTGTGGTTTCGACCATGATATGCAGGATTTTCACTGACCTCCTCCCGATTACCAGAATAAAGAGACAGTCAGAGACAACAACCAGAGGGACATATGGAGTTTCTGGAACAGGGATTTCCCTCCACCTTGAAAATGATTTCTACTTCCCAGGTCCTCTCGAAAGCCACTGTCCAAATCGGATATACAGCAACATTTTATGCTTGCCAGGAGAAATGTTTCTGCACATAGAAGGGGCACATTAATTAACTCAAGGATAAAATCTTGGTAATTGCTGTGATGCTGGAAATGCATCGGAGGGACAGGGCCTCCGTATCCTTGTCCTTTACTGCTTTTTATCGTGTGTTCTGTCGTGTTTTCCGTGCAGGAGTTCATGTGGGACTCCTGGCGGTGCAGCTCTCTTTCTTTGGGTTTGGTGAACGGACCCGTGGGATACCCTTATGGCACCCATGGGTGGGGGGTACAACCCTGTGCCCCTAGTATATGTTTTTGGGCACCTGTGGGTGGCCCACAGAGCAGGGTATGGGCTGGTGGCAGCTCCATGCTGAATTTGACAGGTGTGCGGAGTATCCTCCATTTTTGGATACCCCGGCCCTGCCATTGAGATCAGTTGATTCCTGATGGAAAACAAGATGGCCCCGGTGGCCTCTTGCTTTCTAATACCCATTACCTTGTTTTCCCAAAGTCCTGGGAAGCCCGGACTCTGTCCCTTCCCCCTGACTGGCTGTTGGGTGGAAGTGCCAAATATGGTGTTGTTGTGAACGCCCGGCCAGACTAGCTGGGGCCTTCCCGGTGATGTATGTTGTGGGTACCTCCTGTGGGTGGGACCTGGGTGACTAGAGTGTGTGACGAATATGCATTCTGTGTTGTGGGTGTCTAGTATCTGGTGGTTGACACAATGACCGAGACAACCCTGCCCGAAACCGGTATGAATGCAGCTTGGAGTGTTGAATGGCTCGGTACTTGTCACAATACACATAACTTGTTGTGAGTGTCTGGAGAGAAGTGAATGGCCTGAATACCTTGTGTGCCTGATTGGCTGGCTGCCTGCATGCATGAATGCCCGTAGTCGTGATTGGATGCTGAAGTGTGATCCAGCGGAATGAATGGGAGATCAACAGTATATCTGGGGACCTCTCACTGCTAGGAATCGTGTTCAGAAGCTGAAATCTACTACGACGAGTAACTGGATTAACTGACGCTTGACCTTGAAGCCCTGCTGGACGAGAAGAATTGCTGTTGCTCTCCTTCACAATCTGAAAGCTGTTGTGCCTCCAAGGACTGACCCAGAGAAGACCTGGTAAGGCGCCCTCTTCCCGAGCTACGAGGGACCATCGTGCACAGCTGATCTTTGCCAACGCTCCCTGGTAGACAGACCTACGACAGGCTGCCGACCCAATACGGGGACTGCTGCGAAACTCCAAGGAAAAGCACTCGGACTGTTGTCCGCCACTGTCGACGACCGTCGTCGCCGACCGGAGCCGCCGTGCTCCCGTTTGCCTAAGAACTTCCATTGATCATCGGACGCTCTCGTCTGCATCGTCATCCACTTGTCTCCCGCTGGAGAAGGCCCGACCGTCGACGCACCGAGGAGCATCCACCGGTGGGTTTCCCGCCACCTACAGACCGCAGAGACGCCGACGACTCGACGCCCTGACTGCGCCAGCTCTCTTAATCATCTCTTTGCGGTCCAGAACTATTGTCATCGAGGTGCCCCGCACGCCTCTTCCTTGCAGGATGCCAACGCTCTGTCGTCGACGAGCACCACTAGGAACGAAGCGGCCACTTTCCTGCCATAGTTCACCCTGTTCACCGTCGGACGTTCGACGACCCGTGACTCCTGCCTTAAAGGGAGGGCACTCAAGAAGGGCCGTCGATTCCCCGACACCTCTCGACGAGCCGTGGCTCCCGCCTGAAAGGGAGGCACTCAAGAAGGATCGGTCGGTGCATCGTCGGAGAACTCTACTCCACCAGTTACATTGGGGGGGTAAAACCTTGACAGGAAGAAGGAAGACTATTGAACATTTGGACTGGGCTTGTGCTATATATCTTTATCTACAGGTTGCCCAGGTGGGGGGGATTTCCACACAGAACTGTGCCTAGAGGTAGGACCAGTATTCTGCCTATTGTTTCAACCATCTTGCGTTCCTTCCTATCTCTATTACTGGTTTCCTCGTTATCGATCTGTGTGACATTTTAACCGTACCGTTGATGCACTCTAATGAGATTTGATAACATTAGTGGTACCACTCTAGACTTGTATATATTTATCATTATTGACTTCCAAGTACACAAAGTGCGTTATTGTGATTGTGTACATACTTTTGAATATTAATTATATAAAGACTGTTTTCAGTAATAGTGTGTGGACATTCCTTTGTGGGGGTTCGGGGACTACACTGTACTTAAGAACCAGCCCGCATCACCTCCTGAGAAGCTAGGCCTTGATTGCTCGTCCATTGCTACCAAATAGAGAATCTTGGCTGGGGTCCGCTGTGCCTCTCCTCTACCATATAGAGAGCGGAAGTACAGACACCCCCCCCACCGGTCTTTACAATTGCCTCCTTCAGGTTTGACTTGGCAGAAAGTGTAAAAAAGGGCATATAGTAATGAAGCCGCCTTGTAGGATTCTGGGCACATCAAAGGAATAGTCTGCGCTAAGACTTGAGCAACTGGCGTTAATTTTATCAGGCTTAGAGACCGAATATGAAAATGAAACCCAGAGACAATTTAAGAGTGAAATATTAGAAGGTGTTTGAGGACTCGGATATGACCTTGCACACACAATTTCCTTTTTTTAAAACATTTTAAAAAAGAGATTTTGGGTGCTGAGACCTCTGAGGAAATTGTAATCTAGTGCCTAAAGAGTGGGCCTGTCCGCTAGAGATGAGAAAAGACCCAGGGACACTGTTGTGAAACTACAATCATTTAGTCTCAAAGAGGGAATCTTGCAAGCAGCTCGGAGACAAGCTCTTTTGTGATTTGTTGGTTCAGAGGTACAACTCTTCCAGAATCTAGCTTCACCCCCATTATGGAAGAAGAGGAGCTTGCGAATAGCAATAAAGCAACTTGCCTCAAGGCAGACCAGTTATCTGACATTTTACTTTGGCCTGCAGTTTCAGCTAGAGGGCAAAAACCACACTATTAAGCCTGAAAATGCAAGCATTGAGTCAGTTTTCAGTCGCCTTCTGAAGAGGAAAGACGAGCATCACCTGTGATTTCAGAGATGGTGGGCACTTGCTAATACCAGATGAAACCCTCAGCAAACTTTCTACAGCAACACAAAATTGGGAGGACGCTGGGATTATTTTTTACAAATTATTTATGTGCTTTGGTTTAAAAGTAACCCTTTCACATTTATAAAGCTAAAACAGCAATAAAAGTCAAACATTGGATACATTTACAAACCTTCGTATAATCATACATGAACCTTGTTAAGAACAATTAGGTATTAGAAAATATCTTAAACTTATGTGCAGTCAAAGCTGTTCATGAGGTAAATCGCAAAGCAGTACCAAGAATCTATACAATGCGTAAAGTAACGAAACACTACAACCCATCTAGTAATCAGGAGCACAGTGACATCTCAGCGTACACATACTCATTATAAATAAAAGTAGGAAAGTGTTTATGTCTTAAAAGGCAAGTCACTGGCCAAAACAAAGTAAGGTGTTTCAATATTTCCAGTTCCTCCTTGTTACAGCACAGCCTGCATGTATGTATGTATGTATGTTCTAGGGGAAAGAGTGCCAATCTCAGTCCTTTTCAGTCAAGGGTCGGCAACTGATTGAATTTGAACCACATATATGCAGATCTTGCCTAATTACAATGCTGGTCGGTAGTGTACAAAACCTTGTTCCTGCAATAGGGGTCATATAAGCCACCTTCTAGACGGTGCGTAAACAGGGCAAAAAAAAGATCAGGTGAGCTAAATCCTCAAAGGGAGCATCACATAGCGGACAGGATCGGTCCACTCACCCTGGATCATGCTGCCACCAGGGCCCTTAGGTGGATACAGTTAAGCCTTGCCCTATCAGCACACGATCTGCAGGGAATTCGCCCCAGAGCAAATAGTGCTAAAAGACCAAAGACATTTTGGTCATCAGGCCATGGTTCTTAGGTTTCGCTATTTCTGATCTTTCTCTATCTAATCTTGCAGATTCGAATAGACATAATGTCCAATGATTTCTCTCTCTCCGGGAGAGTATACTGCTCTGAGGGTGCAAGTGCATGGTATTGATTCCCCTCAGCTGTATCTTAATATTGTGCAGCCATGGAATCTTATCTCCCAAATCCATATCTAATAGAAAAATGATCAGTTCATGCGTTAAAAGTGGCTTTAACATTACCCCATAACCTAAGGCAGTGTAGTACCGGCTGCAACGAGATTGTATCCTCAATTGCTGTGCAGCCCACCTCCATGTGCAATCAAAAATGTCGAGTTGAGGTAGGCAACCCCAGAAAATTCTTAAACAATTGGTTCTCCAGAGTCTGGACCGCAACCACATTCGAGTCACCCCACAGTTCCATCCCAAATCTAGCCACTGATGCCGCTTTGCCCTTGTACAACTGCAGCAAAGGGGCGATAGGTTTGGCTTTAAACAGACATGGCTCTAGACACCCTGCCGAAGGCCTGTTTGAACTTCAATTCCTGCTTAGATCCAGGGGCCGTGGCACCAACACTTGCAGAGAATCTGGCCCCCAGGTAGTCAAAGAAGTAAACCCCTGGGATGACTGTATTCCTGCAATGCATGGCCCTGAAATTAATCCTCCTTCCAGCAGCCATCACAGCTGATTTAGCTGCATTTACCAATTAAAGAGAATGTGCCATTACCAGGTAAAGGTTCAGTACCTGCTTCGCTCTGCCCAACCCTGGCCTAAAACCTAGCTGGACCGATGAGAGGATTCATTACACGTGACCCAATCCTCCAGTCGGGTCAAAATGGAGTCAAAGAGATATGGGTCTTTATAAGCAGGAGAAACCTGGGAACCCTTTATATATATTGGTTGAATAACTGCCATACGCCATGACGGTGGGATGGGCCCACCCGCACAAATTGCGTTAACACCTTGTGTCAGTACGGGAGTCCACAGCATAACAAATAAATCAGCTGGCAGGTGGTCCGGGCCTGGAGCACGGTTACAGCGCTGTTGGCCGATTGCCTTCCTGATCTCATCCACTGAGAAGACAATAACCACCTCAGTGCCCATCCCCTCACCGCATCCCATACTAACCATAGATGCTAGTCCTTCAGGTTCACCCATGTGCCCTGCACTATAAAGACTTGAGAAATGGTCCATCCAGGCCATCTCTGGCACATTACTGACCACGCTGTCTGTTATATTTATAGTATGAGTCCTTCTAGGCAATCTCCCAGAACAATTTAGAATCTTTGTTCTTGGCAGCTACCAGCCAGGTTTCCCATGCCTCTTTGTCAATTACCTGTTTTCCATTTGCCAGGGTTTTCTTGCATGTGCATCTAGCCTCTATAATAGTTTTGAGAGTATCCATGCTCCCTAATGCTAGAAAAAGATGTTTCCTAGCTCGATATGTATATAGCTCAAAAGCTAATCTCTTATTCTAATCACTAATGCATACTCATTATACAATTTTAAGAGCTCAATAGTCGTCCTCCAATCATCGGCATACAATATTTTCTTGGTTTTCCTAGGATTATGAATCAATTCAGCAGGCTCCGAGTCAATCTTTTGCAAGATACCACACATGGAATCGCTGAATTTCATAATAGAAGAAACAGAACATGTATTAAGAATTACACCTAGATCGCTATAAAGCGAATTTGGCGGGGGTAATAAGATTTTCAAGTATATGCAGAGTTGCTTCCAAATCATCTTGGTTTCCAAAGAGAGGTGGTCAAATTCATGTCTGATAATAGGATTCAGAATCAAGAAGGACAGATTTAAAGCTTGCTTACATATAATACCCTGGGTGGTATTAAGATAGTCACCCATGGAAAACAAAGAAACCACATAGCCGATTGTGGGTAGAAGCGAAAATTGGCACAATCTAGAAAATGCCCTTTTCACTTGAGCCACCATGGGTGAAATTTTTGTTCGAAGTTTAGCCTTGTAATCATTTTTTTAAACTTGTTTGAAAGGCAAAAACCCAAATATCTCATGGTAGATACCATCTCTAACCTTTGAGTCACCAGCCACCCAGTTCATGGTCTTTGGTAGTTCGAGTATATCACTATTTCTGACTTGGCCCCATGGATCCTCAGGGTGCCCCTAATGGCATATTCTGAAAACATGTTCACGTTTCTTTGTAGCCCTAATGGAGTTTGGTGCAAAAATAGGAGATCATCAGCGAACGCGAGCCAGCTTATTCTGGTAGAGCCCAATTTGACTGGATTGGTTATATTTAATGTCCAGAGTTCATCAAGATCAGTCAGGTAAAGATTGAAGAAAGTAGGGGCGAGCACAGAGCCATGTCACAAACCAATTGATGTAATAATTGGCCTCTTCGACGCACCTTCTCTCATCAACCGAATGCTACTAGAACCATTTTGATGCAGACATGAGGAGATTTGATCCAGGGGCTCATGGATCCCCCTAACCAAGAGTTTAGCCCAGAGTTCTTTGCATATAACTCAATCAAATGCATTGGTCATATCGATCGAGGCTATGTAAGGGGTTCCTATTGAGGATTGTTTTACTTCTGCCAACAAATGCCCAATAATGGTCCTATTTATACTGGTCCCTAGAGCTCTTCTAAAGCCAACCTGAAAGCGGGAGAGAAGATTTGAATTCCCTACCCATGAATTTAGATCCTGTAATACCAGAGAGAAAAAAAGCTTACTAGACACATCTAGGATGGCTATAGGTTTATAATCGGATGATAAAAAGTGGCCCCCTTATATTTGAATAAAATAAGAAATATTTCAGGAAAATGGAAGAATCAAGATTTCGATCAACAGAGGGAATATAATGTCAGGCCACAGGTATGGATCAAACTTAATAGTAGCGGGAGCGAGACAGTCAGGACCCTGCAGCCCTAGATGCTTTTTCTTTAGAAATAGCCTGTCAGACATCCTCTCTTGGCCAATCAAAGCCTGCGATCGAGGTGTATTTATCATTTCCAAAAATGAGAGGGGGAGCATCACATTTTGTTGGGAACAGTTCTTGACAGTAAGCCACCCAGACTTCCTCCTGGATAGTACAGGAATCTTGCATCGGTTATATCTTAGGTATGTGTTGTCAACTCCCAAAACTTGCATGATTGGAGTTGCATAATGATTTCAGTGTAGCGTGACTATCCCTTAAATAGAGAGGATATCTTAGAATGTTTAGGTAGTTACTATATTTTTTAGTAATACTACATCTAAGGGATCTAGGATTGCGAAGATCTATGTCCCTCAGACCAAGCGCATGCTATATTGTCAAGGTCAGCTTGGATTGAGGTAAAAGAATGACATTGGTTTCCAATACAAATTTAGGAGCAATAAATGAAGGGGAGAGTCACGAAATGAAGGGGAGGGTCACGTACTAAGAGATCAATGTTAAAGTTAACGGACATTTGTACCGTGCACCATCACCACCGGAGTGGTCCCCTGGCGCTCTGGCGGCTCTGAAAGAGGGAAGGAGGGGTGGTTAGTGGGAGCAAGCTGGAAAGTGCAAGAGAGCAGTGATGTGTTGTTGGCAGCCTCAGCCCGGTGGGTCCGTTGGCTGGGCCTGGGGTGTTTGCGGCCGGTAGTCTTTGTGTACTGTTGTGCGAGTCCATGTGTGTTTTTGTTTTGTTGTTGCAATGTAGTGAAGTTTGTGCGTTTTGTTGTGTTGTAGGTTTGTGGTTGCGTTTGGTTTGGAGTATGAGAGGTGTATGCAGAGGCAGAAATTGTTAGTGCAATTGGTTAGTTGGCATCTTTATCCTAACTTTGAGGCGTTAGGGTTCTGTAATCTCCCAAGGTGGGGTTTAGGAGCACCCCAGCGTCCTTGTCCTGAACTGAGTTCGAACGGTCTTTGAGTTCCAATTTTATTTTTTATTTTTTTTGGCTCCCTCCTACCCCAGCCACCTACGGAGCCCTACCTGTTTTCACTCCTCACTTATATGGCTAGTGCATCTGCCAAGTGTCCCCAGCTCATGTAGTGTGGTGAATGCCAATATCCTGAACAATTCCACAACAGTGGTTGCTGGTGGCGACTGAGGGGGTGAGTGCGGGTGTTGGGTGGGATTAGGCTGAGTTGTTGACTCTGCCTTCATGGGTGTCGCCTGTGTTCCACTCTGCCCGGCGTCCTTTGTCCAGTTGCCGTGGAAGCTTCTCCTCATATCAAATTGTCCAGAGTCTGTTCTGGGAGTTGTCTGTGTCCACTTCTGTTTAGTCATCCCTTTCCTTTCGGTTTTCAGTTGGAGTCTGTGGTGTTGAGGAGCCAGGTTTTTAGTAGTTTTCTAAATTTTAGGTGATTTTTGGCGTTTCTTATTTCTTTTGGGATGTTGTTCCAGGTTTTTGCGGCTAAGTGGCAGAAGGAGGTGCCTCCAAGTTTTTTCTTGAGGTATGGTTTTGGTTCCAGGCGGATTTCGTTACTTGACCTGAGGAGTCTTGTTGGCTTGTAGATTATTTTCTTTTGTAGGAATTCTGCTCCTTGTCCACCGATTGCTCTGTGCGTTATGCACATTGTTTTGAAGGTGATGCGATGTTTTACTGGGAGCCAGTGTAGTGTTTTTAGGGCAGGAGTGATGTGTTCTCTTCGATAGTTTGAAGAGTAGTCTGGCTGCTTTATTTTGGATCTGTTGTAGTTTCTTCAGGCGGTATTCTGGGATTCCGAGGTAGAGGCTGTTTGCATAGTCGATATTTGACATGATGAGGGCGACGATAGTGTTTTGTGCCCGAAGGAGAGGAAAGGTAGGATTCTTCTTGCCGTGTGGAGGAGGAAAAAGTATTTGACTGTTGCAGTTACTTGTGGCTCTAAGGTTAGGGTGTTGTCCATCAGGACTCCCAGATTTTTTACTATCTTAGATGGTGGCGGTGCGGTTCCCATTTCCGTTGGCCACGGGATGGCGGTTTCGTTCTCTTAGTCTTTGGATATGATCAGGATTTCTGTTTTTCCTGGGTTGATTTTCAGGTTGTTGGCAGTCATCCAGTTGAAGCCTTCTTTTAGACACTCGATTAGTGTTGAATGATCTTTTTACAGTGTTTTCTCAGTTAACACGGGTAACGCTCTGCTGCCAAACTCACCTGGTTCCTTTCCTAGAAATGGAGCAGGTTCAATCGATTGCGAACAATCATTTTGTGTGGGACTTTCAGAGTACTGCATTTTTAAATGTAAATCAAAAGCAAGGGCCATCCCTCTCATTCCACCCCCAGCCCTCATGGGCCGGTGTGAAAAACCTGAAGGTGTCTCACTCAATAGTCCCCGGGGATCTGTCATCCTAGTGGCCAGCACATGGCGATCGCTTTGGATCCAGTTCCTGGGGGTGGACCAGTGCGGAAGGATCACCTGGATACTTAGGGATTCAACCCACCCCCCCACCCCCCTTTACCGACACAAACACCTTCTCACGGACAACTCACTGTGAGCGAAAAGGGTCTAACAGCTGAGCCGTATACACGACATGTCCCAATACAATGGTCAGGCAGGGTCAGGCCATTACTGATCATTACACACCTGACTTCCATCACACTGCCCCACACGGATAAAAGGCAGAGCATGAGTGCACACTGAGCGAGGCAAAGCACATGAGGACGCAGCAGTTCCAAGATGGCAGTTTAATACAAGGCGAAAGACGGCGAGGAATGACCCTTGACCTTTTCACCGAAAGACTAACTTTTATGAGCATTTGAGAGTAGAAAACGTAAGACCTGGAATCAAAGCTGAAAACTCCTGCATTGTGTGTCTGAGTTACGTCAATCAAGGCAGGGAGAAGCGGTTGCTGCTGTGGTACTGTCCTTGGATCCTACAACAAAGAAAAGCCAGTGAAGGTAGCACAGCTGTTGAGTTGGGAAGACTGATGACAGCGGGCTGTCTGGAACCCAAAGATGCAAGTGGCAACATTGTATGAAAGAATTTGAAGACGACAGTGCATGAAGCATATGTGGAAAGTGATGCGAATATAATTAATACACTAAATGGGTGACTGAGCTTTGAGGCGAAGATACATATCGTAAACAGTGTGGTCCGGCACCACGTGCTTGCTCATTCGAAAAAGCCTGATAGGTATCCAAACCCAAAGGGGACACATTTAAAGAGAAGGAATTGTAAAATCGAAGTGGTCCTGCAACGGGTCAAGCTAAACTCTGTGCACATTCAAAAGTCTACAGTACTTGATTGAAATTGGTCCGAGCCCGGCGCAGGGAGACTGTTTAAAGAGGGGATCTGAGCCCGGCTGAGGGGGATCAGGGGTGAACGGCGAGTTACCCGAAAGTATATCCTGAAAACATTGTATTAAAGGGATCTGGACCCGACAGAGGGATCCGGGAAAATAGTGAAGGAACAAGTTACTTACCTGTAACTGTTGTTCTCCAGCAAGGGTCTGGCATTGATTCACATGCTCATGAGCAACGAATACATAGCAGTACAACATTACACAACCACGGGAGGTGGCAAGGCTCAACAGAAGCAATTAACTCTTACTTCTGGAACAGACTCAACTCAAGCAAACACGTTGCGCAACACTGCTTGGTCAACTCTGGACTCCTCACTGGAATCCCTGTCGACGCAATAGAACTTTGTGAAGGTTTGCGTGGACCTCCACGTAGCAGCCCTGCAGATATGTCCAGCAGGGGCATACCAGACAGGAACGCCGTCGTCGCAGCGATCGCTCTGGTGGAGTGGGCTCGCGGACGGCCGGGCAGCAGTTGATTAGCCAACTAATGACAGTGCATGATGCAGCCAGAGAGCCACCTTGAGATGGAAGCCTTGGACAAGGCCTTCCCATGGTTCACAGGACCAAAGTTCACAAACAGTTGTGAAGTCTTCCGAAAACTCTTCGTGCATGTCATGTAGAACTTCAGGGCACGAGTAACGTTCCAGCAAGTGCAAAGCCCTTTCAGCCGGTGACTAAGGCTTCAGCAAAAAAAACAGGTAATACCAAAGGCTCGTTGAAGTGGAATTCCAACAGGACCTTTGGCATAAAAGAGGGGTGTGTCCTCTGCACCACCCTTGATTCATGAAAAGTCAGGTACGGTTGCTTGCAGGATAGGGCCTGGATATCACCTACCCTCCTGGCAGAGGCGATGGGCACCAGGAAAGCAGTATTCCACGAGAGAAACTTGAGAGGGGCCTGATGCATAGGCTCGAAGGGGGCCCTCATTAGCCTTGTCAGAACCACGTTGAGTTCCCACGCCGGGGCAGGAGCCTTCACCGGCAGGAAAAATCAAAAAAGTCCTTTGAGGAACTCCTTGACGAGACAGTGAGAGCATAGTGAATATCTTCTTGGAAACCTGGTGTAGCAGGAGATAGGCACCAGATGCACCTTGATCAAGGCATGTGCTAGTCCAGCCTTGGCTAAGGATAGCAAGTATGGAAGAACTTGCGGGCCGTGACCCTCAGAGGGGTAATCTTCTGCAACCAGCTTCTACTTGTGCCCGTAGCACTACAAAGTCGACAACGCCCTGGCCTTGGCGAGGACCTCCTTGCAGTCTGCATGCAACTCATATCCACCAAACTCCAGGGCTGCATAAGCCAAGCCCTCAGGTTTGGCGATCATGGGTCATGATGAAGGATTGCACCCCCTTCTTTAGTGAGAAGATCTAGAACCACTGGCAGTTTGACCGGAGGCAACGCAGACAGGCTCAGAAGGTCTGGATGGCAAATCTGCCTCGGTCACGCCGGGGTGATAAGTATCATCCTGCATTGGCACGGAGCGTGTTGACTCGTAGCAGGATAGTCAATGAAGGAAACACGTACAGAAACATCCCTTCCCATATGAAGGAGAACAATTTTCATGGGCTCCTCGGTTGGTGGAATTTGCTGGCAAAAAACTGGCATTTGGAGTAGGCCGCCGTCTCAAACAGGTCGATCTGGGGCCTGCCCCACTTGGTGAAGATGCGATCCACCTGTTCCTGTCCAAGTTCCTACTTGCGACAGGAGCGCAATTCCCTGCTGAGGGAGTCTGCGACCGTGTTCTTGATTCCCGCTATGTGAAGAGGGATGTGGAACATCTCTTGTTCGACAGCCCAGCGCCATAAATCCTGCGCCTCCTTGGAGAGCGCTGGGGAATGGAGTGCCCCCCTGTTTCCTGGTGTAGAACATGGTGGTGGTGTTGGCTGTGAAGATTCTCACCACCTTGCCCTTCAGAGACGGAAGGAACGACTTGAAGGCCCTGAACACTGCCCGTAGCTCTAGGATATTGATATGGAGATTCTTCTCCTCAGACAGCCACAGGCCTGTGGCTTGCAGACTTCCGGTGTGGGCTCCCCAGTCTTCCAGGGAAGCGTCTGTGGTGACTGCCTTGTGGTATGGATGGTTTTGAAACCTTGTGCTCCAGGTATTGGAGCAAAATCTTGTCTGCGAAGCTTCCGGACACCTGTATCCAGCGAGCATCCAGGAACTCCTGAAGAGGTCGCATTTGCAACCTGCAGAGCGGTATGAGGTAGATGCACGACGCCATCATGCCGAGAAACAACTTAATGCTCCGCACCTTGGCTGTCCTCATCAAAAAGAGCCGCTGCACCGTCCCTTGAATGGACGCATTCTCCCCCTCAACTGCTGCAGACCCCATCACCTGCGGAGTACCCCAGGGATCCTGTGTTTCGTCTACCCGATACAACATATTCACCAAGCCCCTTTACGATGATCTGGACCATCTCGGTATCACCTACACTAATTATGCAGATGATACACAGATTCTCCTTTCACTTTCTGAAGATTACAACAGGGATTTGGGCCTTGGTGAACAGGGTTCACCTCATCATCCAGGCATGGATGGCAACACATGGTCTATGCCTGAATGATTATTATTATGACAAGACTGAACTCATCATCCCGGGATACAACTCTTAACCTTAAAAATTTGGGACCCGACTACACCTCTTTTATTATTGACGGTAACTCCATCAATGTCGGCAAAAAGGTAAAAACTCTAGGTTTCTACCTCTACTCCACCCTTTCATTCTCTAAACAAGTCTACTATATGGCATCCACGACGGCATACACATGCAAACTTATCAGAGCAGGCAAAGCTTTTCTTTCCACAGATAGCTGTACCACCCTCGCCAGAGCACTGATACTGTCTAGATTAGACTATTGTAACGCCCTTGTTATGACCGGCTCTTGGTCATAGGGTTCACTCCAAGGGACACTCAGGATACACAGGCCAGGTACGCATAGTGGTTACTTTATTAGCTTCTTAGGTTACAGGATCAGATGTCAACAAGTCATTAGGAGATAAAGAGGAAAGGGACAGGAGCCCACTGGCTCCCACCACCCAGGCTCACATAATCTAACTGCCTGGGTTAGAACCCATTCAACCCCAAACATTCTAATCTCACACTCCAGACTCACAGCCTACATTCTGATGGTGACATCAATCCTGGCTCAGCACACATGCAAGTATAAGAGCCAACCCGAACACCTCCTTTCCTACAACAAACAAACACACCTCAAACACACACTTAGAGAAAGCAACCCTAACACCGCCTCCTCTTGCATAAAGAACAACACACACTTTCACAACAGCAAGACACACCTCACTCTCAGCAGAGTTCCGCTAACCCCAGAGATTGAACAAACAGGTGTAACTAACATCCTATGACAGTCCCAGCCGCCACAACTAACATTCCTAACCAATCAAAACATCACAAATCACCTTCCGTTCCCGCCTGCCACAAAGGAACCTCGAACTGCCACTTTCGAGCACTAACCGCCCACCTCGGCAAACAAACCACAACACTACCAAGACCAACCAAACACAAAGCTCCTTCCGTTCCTCTCTGCCACACAGGAACCTCGGACTGCCACTTCCGAGTACTAACTCCCAAAACCGGGAAAAACCAGGTACTGTCATAACTGCGCAAGATACTTACTAACAACCCACCAATCTACCTGGGTCACCAAGAAACCACAGTCACAACTCATGCCGCTGTCAAATCCATTCCAAAATTCAAGCAACACAGACACACCTAATCACCAGTCACTCACCTCATCACACCAATAAAGAAACGCAACCAGCTGTCACTAAACAACCACCACCAGCATAACGCTACAAATGTTGGCCAGACAAATGAGCCCTTCAAAACCAAATAAACACCCCAAAGTGAACACAGCTGCAGATGAAACGTTGCCAGGCTTCTGAAATTAATCAAGAGCGGACTCAAGAACAATTCTAAAAGTCACCTAAAGTTAAAAGAAAACACTAAATGCAATGTAACTTGCATCTCCAGAATTCCAAGCAATCCCTGGACCTTAACAACTCCAGGGTCACCAAAAACATAAAAGCTTCACACAGCTTCAAGTAAACTCCGCAGAGCTAGACACCTTCAAAAACAACATAGAAGCTTCACACAGCTTTAGGCACTAGTCCCCTGCTAGATGCCTCTGGACTGCTCCGCAGAGCCACAATCCAAAACAACATAAAAGCTTCACTAGGTTTCATGTGAACTCCTCAGAGCCACCAATCATCACAAAAACACAGCTTTGCAAAGCTTATGGTACTAGTCTCCTACTAGGTACCTCTGGACCCCTCAGAGTCAGGCAGTTAGATTATGTGAGCCTGGGTGGTGGGAGCCAGTGGGCTCCTGTCCCTTTCCTTTTTATCTCCTAATGACTTGTTGACATCTGATCCTGTAACCTAAGAAACTAATAAAGTAACCACTATGCGTACCTGGCCTGTGTATCCTGAGTGTCCCTTGGAGTGAACCCTATGACCAAGAGCCGGTCATAACAGCCCTCTACATTGGTTACAATAAATACATCTTGAAGAGAATTCAAACTCTTCAGAACAATGCCCTTAGAGCGGCCTTGGGCTCATAAGACAAAACAACTGGCTCTCGACAAGCATCAAAATACAACTAAAAAATGCCTCAGTTACATACAAATGTCTTAATAACGCAGCCCCCCTATACCTTCGCGAAAGATTCTGCAGAAAATCTTCAACCAGGCCCACTAGATCAGCAAATGCAAACTGCCTCACTGTACCAAGAACTAACCTATCCAAGATGGGGGGGTTGCAGTTTTCCTGTAAAATCTGCTCAGTTATGGAACTCTCAACCTCCCACGATACGAGCAGACCAACCATACATCCAGTTCAGGCAGAAACTTATCACTCTGCTAAAAGCCCTTGACCAGTAAGGCCTGTCACCAGCCTGAGTTCTCAACAATTGATTGCCTTCACCAGTATGACTTGTAATGCATTCTTCTTTGCCTGTCCTCACTTTATAGTCTGCACTTGCCTGTATTGGAGTCTGTGTATTATATTTTTGCCTGTGTAACCAAGCTGGGAATCTTCCTGTAATTTCGGCGCCCTGATACCCTCGGGTCCGGTGCGCAATATAAATGAATAAACAAACATTGGTCTTTTTTTTGTGTTCACCATGCAGTAATGGTTTTTCTTTTATTTCAGATGGTGTTGTAAATAATTTTTATGGACATTTTTACATTCTTTAATTTTTTTCATGTACATATTTGGAACTTTCATTTACAGTGTGTATGAGCAAAAGACAACTGTTCAATATAATTTGTTTTGTTAACTCACAGTCATTGTTTCTTAGTTTTTTTTGCAGTGTGCCTGTTAGTTCATTTAGTGTCCCTGGTTCTGACCATCATTGGTCATGTGTGTGGTTACTTGCTTGCATGCGTCATGTTTGGTATTCATTTGTGTGGTGAATATGCACATGTGGCTCTCCGGTGGAGGAGTGTGCACGGTAAAATGGCCTTTGCTTTCACATGAGCAGCATCAATGTGTATTGGCACTCACTGTTTGTGAGGGAGGTGGGGTGACGCTGGGAGTGTTTCATGTTCAGGATATTGGCATAGGATTTGCTTGATGCTGTGTAACACATGTCATGCTTTCACCTTCACCAGCATGTGTTTGTACAGTTATATCATTGTCTCTGGAGTTGGGCTACCTCTTGCACTGCCATGCAATATTACTTTGGATTTACATATTGGCAGAGCAATGCAACTGTCTCGGTGCGTGGCGCACTGTCTGATTGCCATGTACGCAATCAGAAATCAAGTCATTCCGCTTTGCCTGTGCTTTCTGTCCTCCTCTCCCCTGCTCAACTCCTGTCTGTATCTGCACTGGTCACCTGGCTACCCTCTGACCTTGGGCCTAGGTCCCCTCGCCCGCCACTTTTGAAATGGATATTTTATTTCTATTGCGCTCGTACACAAGTGTTTCAGAGCACGACAAGGCAAGGGAGGGGAGGGGAACAGGGGAGAACAAAACAGCGATTTTACTAGGCCCAGTGACATTGAGAACGCTCAAGTGCATGGGAGAGGGGGAGGGGAAAAGTGCATGGAAGGGGGGAGAAGTGGAACATGCGAAGCAGAGGAGAAACAGATAAATAATAAATAAATAATAAAGGCAACAAACAGTTTTTCGTGCTGCCAGCAATTTGCAAGTGCTAGGTTTAAGGCAGCAGACAGGGTAGGTCTGATAAGTGCAGCAAGATAAAAGGGGGGGCTGTATGGGTACAGATACAGACCCCAGTGCAAGGGGTGGCCCAGAGGCAGTGAGGGAGGGTGGCAGGGTGAGCAGGTACCTGGGCCCGGAGGACAGAGGGTGGCCAGGTGCACAGTGCCAAGAGAGAACAGATCAGCAAGGGAGAGGGGGAGCGAAGGCAGAAGAAAAGAGGAAGGTCTTGAGGTGCTTCTGGAACCGGAGATGGTTCTCCTCAAGTTTTAGAGTGGCAGGGAGGCTGTTCCAGAGGGAGGCCCCAGCCGAAGACAGATCTACCCCCAGCTCGTTTCTTTGAAAAACGACGGACCCTGAGGGAGTTGGAGGTAGAGGAGCGAAGAGCTCAAGAGGGGAGTGCACACTTGCACACCTGCCTGGCATCTGCCGCACTTTGACTGTATTTCTGTATTCCTACAGCACCCTAACTGCACATGACACCTGATGTCTGCACTTAGCCTTACACTTTGCACCAGCTGGCCGCACTTTAATGATTTTCATTGTTATTGTATTTCTTATGATGTCCTTTCCGTATACTGCACTGCCCCCTCCACCTTCCCCCGCACTTTTCACCTTCCCCACTTCCCATGCACTTGCGCCATCTCAACATCACCTGGCCTAGCAAGATCGTTATATCTATCTTCGCTCTGTTCTCCCTCCCCTGACTCATTGCGCCTTCAAACACTTGTGTATAGGACTCCCACAGAGGGGGGTGGCCTTTTTGTACTTCTGATGTTCTCCCTTTTGTTGTGTCCTTTGTAATCATGCACTAGAATTGTATCTTTATTTTCAGAATTGTATTTGTAGAATGTACTTTGATTGCCTTTCTTTGGCCAAATAAAGTAGTTTGACTGAGTTGTGTATAGGTGCATTATGAATGCCATATCATGTGTGATTTCATATCATATCCTTCACACATGGGAAGAACTGTGATATGTTATTAGAAGATCTGTCCTGGTAATAGATGCTCAATTGAGGCTCAGGCTGTGACAAGCCTGGGCACTGTCTGTTCACGTGGCATACATTGAGGCTGCTTTTTATTCTGTCATTGTCTGAATATTTCTCCATGGGGATTTGACACATGACATTGTCATGACATGGCCAGCAGGGCCTCACTTAACCATTAACTTGTTACATGTGTATATTGGGAGATGGTTGCGGACAGCAATTGTGTTTGAGCAGCTGCCACACTGGTGGATGGGGCCAGGTGTATGAATTGATTTGTGTTTGCAGGATACATTTTACAGTCGATATTCGGGGTGGTGTCACAACACGGCAGTCAAGGTGCACGACACCATCGAAGGAGTGATGTGTCACTATGTCAGCATGCAGGTGACGTCCGGTCTGGAGGGGGCTGCCTGCAGGGTGGGGCACTAGGGGATGGGGTCTGGGGTATCCCATGTGGAGGGGGCTGCCTGCAAAGTGGGGTGATGGGCGCTGGGGCCTGGGGTGGGGGTGTCCCGTGTGGAGGGGGCTGCCTGCAGGGTGGTGTCACGGGTGATGGGGCCTGGGGTGGGGTATCCCATGTGGAGGGGGCTGCCTGCAAAGGGGGGGGGTCACAGGTGATTGGGGCAGGGGTGTGGGTGTCCTGTCAGGAGGGGTCTGCTTGCTGCTGATTGCGAGGTACAGATGCACAATTTGGCTGGGGTGTGGCCAGGGATTGCGAGGTGTGGCGCGATTACACTGGGATCGTGCAAAGTATTCACGTGATTTCGCTAGGGGGGCTGTATGCTAGCCCAGGGATGGCGCAGAGGCTTGCGCTGTATTAGGCATTTCACTTACTTTTTACTGTGAGTGGGGACGTTACTGGCGTAGCTTGCTGTTCCTTGTGCCACGGCTACTGATGCCTCAGGAAATCCATGAATACGCGTACCGCACAATCATTTCTCAGTGCCACGGCTGGCGCACGCTCCTTTCTCGACGCACAGCGCTTGTGCCTTTTCTTTGCCAGATTCTATGAATCGGGCCCAAAATGTGTATGCACAAAAAAGCTTTGTATGCTCAGGATAAACATTAGGTTTAGTTATGGCTATTCATTTGTCGACACCACTCAGACAATGCAGAATATTTTTAATGCCATTGAAATAAAACACTAATGTTTATTACAAAAAACAAATATCGCTTAAAAGATGTGGGTGTCCAAAAACGTAGATGGAATCCAATTTTTGCAAATGCAATAATGGAAACTAAAAAGAATGTGGAAAAAAAAACCTGCCATAGGAGTTCATGTGCCACTTTAACCAAGTAATGCAAGGGCCAAGAGGACATACCTCTATATGTTCAAGGACAATAATTGCAACCGAATAACTGCACCACAGAATATGATCAGAATACCTGGGTCTTTGCTTACTGTCCACATTATGTTGTCATGTGAGTTGTGACAACATTTAATCAAAACAAGCCTTATAGCTAAATGGCATCGAACCATCAATTTCTACCCTCTATAATGAGGAAAATGTGTCCAACAAAAATGGGAAACCCTGAACATATAGAAAGAAGCTTTCCCCCTGCTCCTTCCCACAAGGGCCCACTGATATTTTTTTTTAATCAGTGACCAGCAGAGCAGTGGCATAGGTAGGAGCTCCAATATTATTACTGGCTGATGTCGAGAGGAATTCTTAGGGAAAAGAACATTTTAATGAGCACTAAATATCCTTACTATCAAAGCGAATTATTTTCGTACTCCCAGAATAATCATGTGATTCCAAGTATGGAGTAAAATCCTATCAGAATCCTGCTTGTAACCCTGACATAGGAGGTGAAATGACAGGGCACGTAATGCAGCTTATAGATTTGCCCACTCTCCTCACACAGCCTAGATACATTTCAACAAGAGCCTTACCGAGATTTCTTCAGGAGTCCTGTTGAAGAAAATCCCATCCATTTGCCTTTTAAGTCAAATATCCCAGTTAGTGTTTTACTACTACAATCCCTCACTTTTGACCGAGCCCAGTCAGATAGTATTAGAGGTTAGCACAGGAGCCGTGGAGTGGTACGAGTAAAAGGGCACAGGACAACACTCCTTCAGGGTGAAGAACAAATCAGCAATTTTCTATAACCAAATCAGATGTTTTGGCAGTACAGTGAAGGAAATGTGTTGTCCGTTTTATAAAGGATAGGAAACTCTAGTAACAGTCTAGGAAACTGCACCTTCCGTTTCTATTCTCAGCTGCTATGGGCTTTTCAATATAATCATGTGTATGCGTTTATTGCCTCTTGTATCCCCATGCATTTTGTTCAAATGAGATCAGTGAATTTCAGAAGAGGGGTCCCTAGTTAAAGAAGACACTCAATCTGGTGTACCTGTGAGCATTGTTGCTATTGATTAAAAAGGCAAATGGATGGGATTTTCTTTACAGGGCTCCTGAAGAAATCTCAGTAAGGCTCTTGTGGCAATGTATTTAGGCTGTGGTGAGGAAGAGTGGACAAAACTATAAGCTGCATTACGTGCCCTGTCATTTCACCTCCTACATCATGGTTACAAGCAGGATTCTGATACGATTTTACTCCCTACTTGGAATCAAATGATTATTCTGGGAGTACAAAAATAATTCGCTTTGCCAGTAAAGATATTTAATGCTTATTAAAATGTTCTTTTCCCTAAGAATTCCTCTTGACATCAACCAGTATTATAAGAGCTCCTACCTATGCCACCGCTCTACTGGTCACTGATTAAAAAAAAAATCAGTGCCATTGTGGGTAGGAGCAGGGGGAAAGCTTCTCCCTATATGTTCAAAGATGGAGGGTTGTATGGAGGAAAGGGGACAATGAACTAGGAGTATGTTAGTCACTATGGTGAGTAACTTAATTACTCATATGTCCCATTCCCTTTCCTCCGTACTGTATGGGTGATTACAACCGATATTGCCCTTGAGGAGGAGTGCAATTGTCTACTTTGCAAATAGGTTTGAGGTATGCTTGTCTGAACTCAGCATCTGACCTGGCACCAACATCAAAACAGTAGTGCTTGCAGAAAGCCGATGGCAATGCCCTTGTGTTTGCTTTACTGATGACGTGCCACGGCACCCACCTCTGGAATGCAATCGCTGCTGCCTTATCCTTCACAGCGTGCGCATGCATATTTGCCGGGCACGGCCCCTTCTGCATTTTGTATACATTTGAAACAGTGTCCACTATATACACCTGTCAATGGAAGCTTTTGATGCTTGAACCAACAGCTAAGTTCCACCGAACATGATCAGTAAGGCATCCGGCTTCCTGAACTGTTTTGTCCTGTCTAGGTAGAAGCTGATATCTCTCCTAACGTACAAGAAATGTCACTCTTTGCTTCTGACCGAGGATGTGGGAAGAAGGTTGGGAGAACAATCTCCTCATTTGTATGAAAAGAAGAGCCTACTTTCGGCAAACATTTTGGGTGTGTCCTCATGACCACCTTATCTTTGTGGAAGATCAAGTAAGGCGCCGATCGGACTAGAGCCCGATTCTCACTTAGGCGCTTGGCTGATTTGAGGCCCGCCAACAGTGCCATCTTGAGGGTCACCCACTTGATGTCTGTAGTAGCCATGGGCTCGAAAAGCTTGTGCGCCAGTGCTGTCAGCACCACATTGACGTGCCACACCGGAAGACATTTTCTGATGGAGGGTATAGTCTGACTATCACCTGCAAATGCCTTTTCCCCACCGGAATGGCCATGGAGAATGATTGGTCCTATGTGATTAGGGTGCGCCAATTGCTGCTAGATAGGTGCAACACATGACCACCTGCACTTTCTAAGTGGGCAGTAAAAGATGAGACTTGATCGAGCGTGCATGATGCTGGATCCACTACATTGTCACTTGCCCAGTAACAGAACCTGGCCCACTTGCCTTTGTACTGGAGACTAGTAGACACCTTTCTAGCATTTTGAATAACGTCCAGATTGGCCTGTGAATGTCCTAGCTGCTGCAGTTTTAGTTGCTCAGGCACCAGGTTCAGAGGACTAGGGACTCTGGTTGCAGGTGAACTACCGCTCCCCGCCCTCTGCTGCAAGAAGTGCAACAGGCCCATCGACTTCAGGGGAATTGTGCCTCGACTTGCCATACTTACCAGGTCTGAGTACCAGCACCTGGCTGGCCAATCTGGAACAACCAGAATCATGCAACAGTGTGCCGCGTCTTCCCCAGCACTCTCTGGATCAACGTTGTTGCATCGGGTGGGGTGGGGTCGGGGTGGAGTCAGGGGGTGGGGGTAACGCGTAACACCAAAGGGTGTCCCAGGAGATTAGGAAGGCATCCCTGAGGGAGCAACTGCCTCTCTCCATCCATGAAGCAAACTGCATGAACTTCACATTGCTCTCTGAGGCAAGGAGATCCACCTCCGGTGGGCCCCATCCCCTGAAGATGGCGTTGAAGACCTGAAAGCCTACCTCCCATTCGTAGTTGTCCGCCAGAAGCCTGTTCACACTGTCTGCCACTGTGTTGCTGTCTTCCGGGAGGTGAACAGCAGAAGAGTGAATGCATTGTTCTAGGGCCTACCAAGATCTGAATTGTCAGTCTGCACATCACAGGAGACCTTGTCCCTCCCTGGTTGTTGAGGTAAAACATTGACGCGATATTGTCAGTTCGGATAAGCACAACCCTGTTTGATTATCAGAGGGAGAAACGCCCATTGAGCAAAATTGAATTGTTCTCAGCTCAAGAAAGTGTTGTGCTCCGCCTGCTCCTGCAGAGACCACAGCTAGTGATTTGAATAGCTGTCCAGTGTGGGTCCACAGCCTTCCAGCAAGGAGTCTGTAGTATTCACCACCAACGCCTCCGGCTGGCGGAACAATGCTCCATTCATCAGATTTTCTTGCTGTTGCCACCATACGAAATCTGGCTTGACCTCTATCAGTATTATGACCTTGTCCATCTGTGAGCCTCTCTCCAGGTCCCAGTTCTCTGACAGATGCAACTGCAATCTCTGCATCTTGAGTCTGGCGTAGGGCACTGCCAGAATGCGGTCCACCATGAGACCCAACAGGTGCTGATGCCGACATCACCGGTCTGCCTAGGAAATGGCCCATAGACCTGAGGATCGCATTGACCCTTTCCTGAGTGGGGAAAATCCTTTGCCCGACTGTGTCCCATGACAATCCGAGAAAGACCAATGACTGAGTAAGGGTGAACTCTGACTTCGTTTGATGCACCAAGAAGCCCACAATGTTAATAAGGTCCATGAGGCACTCAAACGTGTAGCTCACCCATTCCTGGGAGCTGCCCCTGACTAGCAAGTCATCCAAATATGGATAGACATGATTACCCGTGGCCCAGAGCAGTGCCGCCATTGTGTTCATCAGCCTCGTGAAAACGGGTGGGGCAGAGTTGCGACCAAATGGCAGCACTCGAAACTGGAAGTGCTGCCACAATACTGTGAACCGTAGGAATTGCCTGTGCAGCTGGCAAAATTGGGACTTGCAAATACGCATTATTTAGGTCCAGGGCGCACATCCAATCTCCCTTGTAGAGAGCCTCTGCAATCTGTGCTGGGGTGGTCGTGAATTTCTTTAGTGGAAGGTAAAGATTCAGAAAAGACAGGTCGAGCACCACCCTTAGGCCAGCCTGGTTCTTTTTGGGGATGGCAAAAATCCTGGAATAGTATCCAGAGTCCCAATAATGAGGGGGTACTTCCTCCACCGCCCTGCTGTGCACTAGGGAAGCCATTTCTGCTAGCAGTGCTGGTGAGCCCATCTGTAGATGTGAGGGAGAAAATGGGTGCAGGGAGGGAACTGGGAGTCGAATTCCCCCAGGAAATCACCAAAAGCACCCAGGGGTCTCTGAACACACAATGCCATTGCATCTCGTGAACAGGCAATCTGCCCCCCACTGGTCAGGGGTAGACCGGGACGCCACTCTCATTGGTTTTTGGCTTCCGAGGCTGGGTTGGAGGAGGAGGACTGGAGAAATCCCTTATGCGAGGTGCGCTAATGCTTGCGACTTTGCGGGTTGCACAACCTGTCCGGCTGCCTGGACCTTCGATCCTGAAAGTCCTTGAACCCACAGAACACCCTGCTCCTCTGGCCAGACCTGCCTTGCGACTGGCTAAACAGTTTGGACACTGGTTTAGCCAGGATAGCTAGCGATTCCGCTGTCTGCAAACTGGTCCTTTTCCTGTTGAGCTCCTCATTCGTAGAGGAGTGGAAGAGCTCTGTCGTCTCGAAAGGGAGATCCGGTATCCTGTCCTGGACATCAGTATTAAAGCTGGTGGCATGCAACCATGCCACCCTGCCCATGTGCGTAGCGACACAAATGCCTCTTCTCGCCACATCAATGAGTGTAAAGGTAGATTCAAGCAAATCATGTGCTACCACCAAAGCCCCTGCCAGGCCCGCCTTAAACGCGGGAGGTCTGGCAGGAAGTCTGCCATCTCCCTCCACAACTTTTGGTGGACGGCTGCCAATATTCTGTCAGCATTGCCTGCCTGAGGTGAAGGCCCAAATTCTGGTAGACCTTTCTCCCATAGCCCTCCAGCAGCTTATTGTCCTTCCCTACGAGGGCTGTCGTCAAAGACCTGGAGGCCCCGGATGTCTGAGGTTTGGCGTCCATGGACACTGCTGCAATTACAGAGGCATGCGGCTGCGGGTTGGAGGAAAGGAGAATGGCCTCCTTCTACCTGGCAGCCAGCCTCTTGTTGCCTGGGTGTGAAGGATGGGGCTTCACCCATCCCTTCTTTGCCAACACCACTGCATCCTTCTGTAGTGGGATGCCTGACTTCCTGTGCTCCCTAATGGTCAGTACTTCTGCCAGCACGCCAAACTCTGGCTGCTATTGTGTGGAGGGGGCACCCCCAAGAATTCAGCCAGCCCCTCCATTCTGTTATGAAAAGCTTTTGCAGAGGCCTTCAGGTCATCGTCCCTCGTCTATGTCCATGTCAGCCTGCCCTACCTTCTCCCCCTCGTGTCTGCCTGAGACCCAGAAGCTGGGGCTGCATCTGTTGTAACCTATGGGGTTGACCCCGCCGTCAGCTGGGAGAACTAAATTCTGCTGAGGCAGAGTGCATGCAGACACGCCTTCCTCTACTATTGGGGTGGCGATGGGCTGGGCCTGTACAGATTGGGGCTGAGGTGAAGCGGCCTGAGGCACTGCCTCCTTCATCAAGGACTTGAGGAACCCAGTCATCTGCTGGGACCTCATAAGCCCCATGAAACGGTCAAAGAATCTATCCTTGCAAGGCGGTGCCGTTGGTGGCTACGAAGGGGCAGCCCCTGTTGATGCGGTCCGCGGAGCCGCTGTCATGTGCTGGACCCCACTGCTCCTAGTCCTGCAGTGCTGTGGACATGATTGGATACGAGGTGAACCACTGAACCTGTGCAGCTGGCCATTCCAGCTAAGTGGTGAAATCTGGCCTTGAAGGAGCGTCTGGTTAATCCATGGCTCTTCCTGCAGAGTCACTGGCTGTAGGACTCTGCCTTGTGCTGGGTGCTGCCTCAACGCTAGGCGCCATTTTGTCGTTCAATGCAATTTTGCAGGCTGAGCTTTCTACGGGAGTGGGCGGGGAAAAAATGTCTGGCGCAGAGCCTGGGCCCCAAGATCCTGAGGGGCCCTCTAGCGGTACCTCAGTGCTGAATACGACCTCAGGGGAACCCCCCCCCCCCCCGATAGGCCTGCCGCCCTCAGACTTGCGCCCGCTAGTCTGTGTACTTGAAGCCATCCCCTCAGGCTTAGGCCCAGTGCCAGAGCATTTCCGCCCTTAAACCGATGTCTCGGGAGGTAGCTCTCGGAGCCTCGAGACCCTGACTGGTACTAGGGTCCTTAGAACCCCTCCTGCTCTGTGGATTCCCAGGGAAGGAATCCCCCTTGAGGGGTGCATTACTAAAAAGTTTAGCACTTACCTTGTCTGACTTGCTTCTGCATCGCACCAAGTCCTTTAGATGGTCTGGAGCGGAAGCCGCAAAGATCTCCCCTTCACAGAGCCAACCAATTCGTTGAGTGCAGAGTAAGGAATTCGTTACTTACCTGTAACTCTGGTTCTCCAGCATTGGTATCATTCATAGATTCACATGCTGTGAAAATTCCCTGTCGTCAGGCTGGGAATCCTCGGTAATAGAGCAGTTTAAACTTAAACTGAAAACTTTCAGTCACTTTTGTGCTCGATTACAGTACTTTTGGGTCATACTGCCCACAGCCAATAGGAACACCTCCCTAACGCCTCCCCTGTCAGCCATCTTCAGACTTGGCAAGCACACATGAGTGGCAGTAAGAGCCAATAGACAAGCCATCCAGGGGTAGGTGCGAGGGTCGCATGTGAATCTGTGAAAGATACCAATGCAGGAAAACCGGAGTTACAAGCAAGTAACCAATTCCTTCTCCAGCATTGGATCTTTCATAGATTCACATGCTGTGAACAAATTACAAAGCAGTATCCCAACAATACATATGGGCGGAAGCAAGCTCCCAGCATAACTTACCACTGGAGACTTTCTAACCTCACTCAAAAAAGGTTCTGCAGAACCGACTTGTCAACTCTAGACTCTTAAGCGACAGTAGAACATGGTAATTGTATGCACTTTTCTCCAGGAGGCTGCACGGCAGATGTCAGGCAGCGGGATTTCAGAGAGGAAAGCAGTGGTTGAAGCCACTGCTTTGGTGGAGTGCACCGGGGCCTGCCAGGAAGCGGCCTGCCGGCCTGCTGATGGCAGAATGAGATGCAAGCTGCAATCCATCTTGAAATGGAGGACTTTGAGAGAGCCTTCGCGGGCCCCGAAAGTCCAAACGAAACAAACAGATTTGTTGTACGGAATGACTTGGTACAAGCCACCACATAGTACTTGGGGGGCGCACTACATCCAGCGTGTGCAGTGTCCGCTTTGCTGGAGATGTCTGTGTGCCAAAGAACATGGACAAAACCACCCGCTGATTGAGATAGAAAGAGGATGGCACCTTAGGCATAAAGGTTGGGTTAGTATGTAGAATAGCATTGTCCTTCTGAAACGTCAAATAGGGCTGTTTCGAGGAAAACAGCTGGATTTCACCCACTCGCCTGACCGAAGTTTTGCCACCAAGAAACGCTGTTTTCCAGGTAAAATGTTTAATGGATGCCTGGTGCATGGGCTCGAAAGAAGGCTTCATGAGTCTTGGGCAAGATTGTGTGCAGTACCCTTTGGATGCACTACAGCAACCTTGACCTCCTGGCAAGAGCCCAACCTTTGGTATAAGTCTGTACTACACAGGTTGGTAGTGTGGCTGAGCAGCCAGGCTCATCTCAAGAGGGGTCAATGGAATGAAAAAGGGAGCAAAACATGTAACAATTATAATACACTTCAAAACACACTCTTAGTTTCTCTAAATCAGATGACACCCATTGGGGATGGGACACAGACACTTCCAACACCCCCAGGTGACTTAAATAGCTACAACACTGCGGACATCGATTTATCGCGGGTACATTTAGAGCAATACTGAGTTTGGGGCAAAGGTTAGATATGGGAATAAAACAAAGGTTAACAAATTATTCATAAACAGGTAAGTACTTTTTGAACTTTCCAATGGCAAGTCAATTTAACCCTTTCCTGGGGGAAAGGTAAAGGCACAGAGTCGAAGGTAAGGAGAGTCTTTCAGGGAGCCAGGACATCCAATGTTAGTTGAGCAAGTCTAGAGGAACTGAAGATCTTCTTTGCAGGCAAGTAAAAGTCTTGCAATGTTTTTAGAAAAGTTTGTAGAAGTAGGATTCACTTGAAGGGCCACAGGCTGGAAGGCTTGGTAGGGGCAAAGCTGTAAGCAACTCTGCAAGTGCAACCAAAACAGGTCTTACTGAGAGCAAGTAAGCCTACACAACATGAGATAAGTTCTCTTAGACTTTACAGTACCTTTGTGGTTAGAATAAATGATTCCAGCTGGCTTCTGTTCCTGTATAGCTCTGCAGATTGTTGTGTTCCTGGGCCTCAGTCATGGGGACAAGAGGGACGACGTCTGGGGACTCGTGCACTGGAATGGGAAGTTTAGCGGCAGCAATGGGCAAACTTCAATTAAGTGACAGGGGGCGTGGCCAGCGCGCATGGCGTGAAGACGGAGTTCGCCAGCTCTCCTGCCGGAGATCCTGCAACGGACCGATCTGTTCATTTTAGAAGCGATGAATAAACATAAATTAGGAAGCAGTGTGGAGAAGAACTGTTTCCCTACCCTCGGCGAAGATCCTATGTGAAAATCGGACTGTGACAGCTGGTAATCGGAGCGGGTAAAGTGGAGACCCCCCCCTGTCCAGCAAGATGGCGGCACCCGCGGTTCCTTTCTAAACCACATTGATGTGGAACGGATCGTCTTCTGAAGGCGGAAAGCACAGACTGATACTTCCAGCCCTGTGCACCGACGGCACCCCGGAGGGAACCAATCCTCGCTGCCGACTGCAGCCTGTGTCTCCGGTTCCTGGACCACGAACCGCGGCGGGGACGGCGCCGGGAGGTGGAAAGCCCAGAAGCGGAAGAGGAAAGAAGAGGCTGAGACAGGACCATTGCACACGGCCGCCGAGAGCGGTCACCATCCAGCCGGGCCCTATCTGTGAAGCGGGGAAGAGGAGCCCGAGCAGCACCTACGGGGAGGAGCCCGGGGGACGAACCCTGCTGGAACTTCTGGCCTGAAGAACCTGCCAAGGGCACGGAGGAGGCACCAGGGAGGCGGCCTGGAGACAGCTCACACCAAAGCCCCAGACTGGGACTCCTGGGGGTCTGCAGCTCCCCACTGATGGCTGATACGGCATACCGCCACAGCCTTTCGGACACAGGGCAGCCTATCTAGCAACAGGGCAGTAAGCCTCGGGAGCGGCCTGGAAGGCCTGGGGTGGCACGGAGAAACTAACGTGCACTACGAACGAAAAGGCGCTGCGCCTGAACGTCGCAACTTGTGTGCTTGATCCCAGGCTTTGGGCCAACATTTAACGGATGGCCTCAACCGCGAGCGGGGGAGAAGCAGAGCCATAGGTGGCAAGCCACAACAAGAACCAGCCCTCCACACAACGCTTTGGGCCCTGTGAAAGACTGCTGGCCAACACGCCTCAGACCTGCAGAAAAGGGGAGTGAGTCAGCAGGGGACTGACAACGCGAATGCCCGGACATGAAACAATGAACAGGGTCGCCGCTGCTCTGATACACTACGATTTCAGGCACACATGCTAACGAAAGGGCAGTACACCCATCTACGGCCAGCGACCTAGCAACCACTCAATCCAGACAAGATTGCCATTGACCTCGCAATCAGTGCCGGGCAACTATCCCCATAATAAGGTGACGGGCTAGGAAAAACCCGGAGACAAGGGATGTCATCCCCCAAAGGTAACCCGAAAATCGTAACAATGGACTCCTTCACAACGGTTAGGCCCAAACAGCAACAGGACGCAGGGGCTACAGAAGATCCAACGACCCAAGAAGACACCCCTACGAACATGCAAGTGCTGCAGGCCATAGCAGCGCTACGCACGTCCATTGAAACCAGAATAGATGAAATCAAGTCGGACATGCAGCTGATGAGACAGGACGCCCGCAACATCACTGAAAGGGTGACCACAGCGGAGGCCACACTGCAGGACAATGTCCGCAGCATGACGGAACTCAAATCTAAGGTCCAGGAACTTGAACTGCAAGTAGCGCGGTCAGAAGATGCGGAGGGGCGCACCCGCCGCAACAATATTCGAATCCTAGGGGTCCCAGAAGATATGGAGGGCCCGGACCCAACAGAGTTCATAGAGACAATGCTATTGGAGGAAATTGGGGCAGGCAAACTGACCCAGGGATTTTCGATAGAACGGGCCCACAGCCCGTTCTATCGAAAATCTGCAGAAAAGACCTCCTCCGGGCCCGCGCCCGCATCCAATATTTGCAAAAGTCTTAAATTTCCGCGAAAGAGAGACAATATTGAGATTCGCGAGAGAAGGCGGGGAAATCGAGAGACAGGATGCCAAAATAGTCATCTACCCAGACTATACCCCTGCGGTGCAACGGGCAAGGAATTCATTTGTGCCGGTGAAAGCAAGGCTATGCAAGCTCAACCTCAAGTACATGCTAATGTACCCGTCGCGCATTAAAGTATTGTATAAAGGGAAAGCCATCTTCCTAGAGACCTGTAACGCTCACCTGATTCCCGTAGAGGCGCCGGTCTTGACTGGGCGTATACCGTATCTGCAAAGGTGATGTGTAACATGTCTCTCTCTTCTTCCCTTTCTCTTCTCCTGTAGAACCCCAAAGGTTAACGCTCTCACCTTAGGTAAGTGAACGCCGTGCTCTCCATCTGCCTCGGGGCAGGGTGCTGTAACCAGTTTCTTCACTGGATAAGGGGAGCAGGCCTCTTGACTTCAGAGGACTGCTGTCCGTCGTTTACTGCACGAACGGTAAGTTTCGAGTAATTCTAATGTCTTTAAAGTCTTTAGTAATGATGTTTCTTGTTTTGCAGGGTTCCGGCGATGGCGGATGACGGGCTGAAGTGAGTTGAAGATGGAGCCCGTGTGATGAATAGAAGCGCCTGGAAGCACGTAAGTAAGCGCTTGTTGCCTGCTTCACGATGCGCTCTAACTGTCTTTTTATTTTGCAGGTACAAGTTCGGAGTGGCTGCAGGGTGCCGGAATACCCACTGGGTTAGATGTGGAAAGGAGTAATGGCACGTGAGTATTAAAGTTCCCCAATGTCTTTAAACGCACCTTGTTTTGTCTTTCAGATGCGGGATGCAGCGCCGAAGGCCTCCGGAGCATGCGAAGAGTTGGTAAGCTTTTGTCTTTCAGATGCCGGAATGCAGTGTGAAGACCTCCGGAGCGCACGAAGAGTAGGTAAGCCTTTGTCTTTCAGATGCCGGAATGCAGCGCGAGGCGTTGGTGACAGCCGATGGACCAGGTAAGTGAAGAGCTGCCACTGAAGACCGTAATGCTAACCTGTTCTTTCTTGTCTTTATAGGTGTTGCTGAAGACTGGATTCAGGATGGTAAGCCTTTTTCCTTAGGCCCAGGATCAGATGCAGAAGACACGATGAGCGTTCTGCTGCAGAGGATGCAGAATAACGCAAAGCAAGATTCATCCATCGGGTGTGGTTTAAATAGCCTCCTGTAGTGCTTAGGTGTCTCCTTCCACAGCCACGCCTAGGTAAGAAAAGAGTTCCTGCTTTCCAGAAGAGTTCCAGTGTTCTGAATCTAGGGAGTGGCTCCTGCCCCACCCAACAGGAAAAGTAGTTCCAAACAGAAGAGGATCAGAGGCTCAACTGGCAGGCAAGTAAGCAGCATGGTCTGCTGCAGGTAAGTCCACCCAAGCATTATGAGCCCGGCGCTTCCAGCACTGGGACTGGGCATATTTATGAGCCTGGTGCCACTGGCGCCAGGACTGGGTCCAAAAGGTCCCAATTGGGACTGGTTGGCACTCGGAACCTGGGTTATGGATCTGCTTCCAAGGGAGTTGGGAAAACCCTGACCTTTTGGAAGCAGAGATCATGACAAGACCCCAGCGGCGGCAAATATGTGGCTTGAAGACAACAACCTCGCAAATAAGGAAGGAATGGCGAAGGAGGTCACAGGCCACTGAATACCCCAAGCAACAGAAAAATGATCAAGGCTTGCACGACTAAAGAATGAACCATCGGACCGCATTAAGATTTACAGCACTACGAAAGCAACAACAGGCAGGAGCGCACCGACCCATGCGTGCGACGACGTCGACACACCCCTCCGGAACACGTGTAGGCTGACGGCCTGGAAAGGCCCAAAAGGCTTGGGTGCCCTCGAGCGCTGCAAGTTTGAGGCAACTGCTGGGGGCAGTTCAAAGTTGAAAAGTATGCTGTTCCCATTCACTAGAATGAAGGTTACTATTGTTGGTAAGCCTCCAGGTGATACTGATGGGGAGGAAGAGGGAAGTGGGGGAAGAGAGGGGCCCGAGCCCCAATCCAAACGCAGGCCGAATCCTTGATAGTTGGACCAAACCCGTGGGCAGCTGGGAAGGGGAAACAGGACGACAGCGAAACCCTTATTGAACCACCATGTCCACGACCACAATAAACATAATGACATGGAATGTGAGAGGCTGGAGTACTTACCTCTGCAGAAACAGAATTAAAACCTACCTATACAGAAAAGAGGGTGACTATAGCATTGCTGCAGGAGACCCACTGCACAGTAGACTCTATGACCAAACTCCAAACGCATTGGGGGGGGGGGGGGGGACAGGGATTTGGCACTACTTATTCTAAATAGTCTACACCTGGATCCACCCACAGCTCCCGTTCCGCGTGGTCAAGTCAGAGATAGACCCGGAGGGTAGATTTGTTATAATATGGGGATTCATTGAACAGGAAGCAATATGCATTATGAACTCATCTCCCTAATAATAATATACCGACATACCTGAACTCACTGTACCCCAGAGTCGCACAATATAGGAACAACCTTTTCATCTGGGGAGGAGATTTTAACTGTGTGCACGACCCGATGCTGGATATGTCCATACCCCAACTAAAGGGCCCATTGACAGCAACGATAGCTCTGGCAGGAGCTGGACATGGCGGATACGTGGCGTGAAAAGCACCCAGAAACACGAGGATACTCATACTACTCGTCCCCGCACAATCTACACGCGAGATTAGATTATATCCTCATAGGCAGGTAACACTTGTCCCGGGTAGATGGGGCACAATACTTGGAAAGGACCATCTCTGACCACTCCCTAACTCCTGGTGACATGGAATCACAAGGGACCTAGACCCCCGATCCCCATGTGGAAAATGCCTGCAGAAGCCCTGAAGGACCCAGCCTTCAGGGAGGAATTACGAGATTCTATTGATGCCCATCTAGAGGTTAACATGGGCAGTGTAGAACACATAAGCACAGTGTGGGATGCCCTGAGAGTACTGGCCAGGGGAGAAACCATTGCAAAGGCAGGGGGCATCAGGAGGTTGCTCAGAAAAGAATTAGATCATGGAGCGGGAAATTGAAAGGCTGGTAGCCACTCCCATAAACACCCAACAGGGGGAAGCAGAGCTTAAGAAGCTTAGAGAGGAACACAAATGCATGGAGCAGGCTAGAAAAGTTTGACTATACTGCCAAAACAAATAGAGCACACGTAGAGGCGGACAGACCGGGCAGGTTACTGGCCTGGCTCTGCCAGGAGGAGCACCCCAGACACTCCACCACCTCATTACAGGACGAAGATGGGAACATGCACTACACACAGCAGAGCATAAATGATACCTTCAAACGTTTTTACGCACACCTATACTCCCATGAGGAACAGGTCCCCCAAGAACAGTTGATAGAAACACTTGAGGAGATAGGGCTCCCCAGATTGTCCCCTGAAGAAGCCGACTCTCTCGAAGCAGAAATCACACCTGAAGATATAACCAAAGCCATCAGATCCTTGGCCACATGTAAGGCACCTGGCACTGATGGGCTAACTACAGAGTTCTATAAAACATACGAGTCCTCCTTGACCCCCCCCCCCTACTACATGCTGTCTACCAAGAGGTGCACGAAGAAGGGATACTGCCCGAAAGCATGAGAGAGACGCTTGTGGTCCCGATTCTTAACCAATGTGACTCCTATCGCCCACTTGCGATGCTCAACTATGATGTGAACATTTTAACCACAATTTTAGCTAAGCGACTGTGCAGAATAATGGGAGACATAGTAGACACTGACCAGAGCGACTTTGTACCGGGCCGCAATACATCCACGAACTTGCGCAGGCTGCAACATGTTATAGCACAAACTGACAAAGATAAGGACTCATACGCGCTGTTGTCTCTTGATGCAGTAAAAGCTTTCGATTCCATTTATTGGGAGTGGCTTGTGGTGGTGCTCAGGGAATTTGGCTTTGGACCTGGGTTTATTAGATGGATTAACATACTGTACTCTAAGCCTAGAGCACGGTGAAATCTGGAAAGCATGTGTTGGAGGCCTGGGACATATGCAGAGGGACTAGACAGGGCTGCCCATTATCCCCAATGTTGTACATATTAGGACTGGAACCCATAGCCATTTACTTTAGGAAGCAGTTCTTCGATGCAGGCATAAGGCTGGGAGGCGTGGACCACATCATCTCACTTTATGCAGACAATGTTCTCATATATGTCAAAGACCCACACCTCAATGTGCCAACCATGCTCTAAGTTTTGGACAATTATTCTAGGGTCTCTGGGATACACTTTAGCAAGTTGAAGTCCTGCCTGTCCCCCTGGCGGCTCTGAAAAAAATGGGCACGGAGGCACTCCCTGCAGTGGGGATCAAGTGGCAGACTACGTCATTCCGGTACCTCGGAGTGCACATAATGCACACCCCTGCACTAATGCATGCACACAACACAAAGTTAGCACTTCCAGCTCTGTGCAAATCAATGAACTTTTGGGCGAAACTCCCCCTATCGATGATGGGTAAGGCCTCGATAGTCAAAATGACTGTTCTCCCACGATTCCTTTACGGGTTCCAAAATCTACACTATTACATCCATAAACCCTTCTTCCGACTTCTTGAGACAATAGTGCAAGAGTTCTTATGGGGGAAAGACAGACACAGGATAGCGCTGTCGTCATTAGATTTACCATACAAACAAGGCGGAATTCAACTTCCGAAACTGGAAAAATACTATCTGGAAGCACAGCTTAGTTTTGTGACCAAATGGCTAGCTGATGAACCCACATCAGAAACACCATTGCTGCAAGCCATGATCCCTCTGTTCCAACTGAAGGAACCGGTCTGGGCACCTTCACAACTACTGGGAACCATACCCTATCTGTCTGACCTCGGGAGAAAAATCTGGCGCAGAGTGAAAATGCTTACCCACTCACGGAGCCCCTATGCCCCGGAAGTACCACTGATCACAGACCTATGCACAACAAATTCAGACTTGAAACAAATCAGACTATGGGAGAGGGAGGGGGTCTACACCTGGGAGACCTGTACGATGAGGGCACTTGGAGTTCACCTCGCTACAGGAGAAGGAAGGTATCCACACCAGAGAATTTCTGTGGTATCAAAGACTCCGTACCATAGCTCGACACAAGTGGGACACATGGCCTGAAGAACGAGACACAGACCCATTCCTAACACTGCTGTACAATTTAGGAGAGGGCTGCAGACCAATATCTCAAATATACGGCCATCTGAGCGATACACCTAATCCCCGGAGCATGGAAATGAAAAACAAATGGTCAGTGGACATAGGCAGAGAAATGACAGAGGAGTAGTGGAATAGAGTTCTTATATTCCCCAAAGAGGTATCCTGGAATCAGATTCAGCTAAATGTACTACACAGAACTTACCTGACCCCCATGTCCGAATAGCGAAGTTTAATCAGCAGGCACAACCAACCTGCACCTGGTGCATGGGGGAAAAACAGATTTGATCCATATGCTGTGGGAATGTCCCAAAGCAGGGTCTTTGTGGGACAAAGTGAAACAGACTTGTGAAAAAGCAGGCTTGAACTAATACAAATGGACACCCGAGGAGTGCCTCCTAGGAACCTACCCCAGACTAGCTGAGCTTAAACATGCTTTAAGACTCATGGACATATCGTGCATACTGGCCAAAAGAACTATCGCAATGGCTTGGAAAAAACCTGCGGGACCACAATACAAGCTATGGCACAATGAGACGGAGCGATGGGTGCTAGCTGAGACCAAGGCATGGGAGGAATGCGTTGCCAGGTCCACTGATGACTCCAGTACGGCGCTTGAGGCATGGAAGGAACTCACCGACACATGTTTCCCCCTTCTGATAAGCCCCCCTTGAATCAAGAACTCAAGCTATGCCCACTCACAGCTCAGCCAAGGCTAGCTAAGGTAGAGGAGCTGTGGAAGATGGAGGCCCTCTGGGAAACCCCCCCTCTCTGATGTTGCTAGATAGTTCCCCCTCACCCCCCCCCCGGGACAAGCGACACTATAATATGTGAATTAAACAAGGAGACAGTTAATGTTGTTTGTATAAGGTTAAGTTTAAAATACATTGCTATATGTGTAAGGCATATCTGAACATCATGTATCTGATACTAATGAAAATGCCAATAAACAAATTTAAAAATAAATTCAATTCAGTGGCACTTTGGCATTTCAACTCCTCCCATCTGACAGCAAATAGCAACAATGCGATTCTCGGATACCACTTCAGACTTTCCTCGCATCTGGGGTCCAACACTCTGTTGAGGGGGCTCAGGGTTGGTCAGTCCTACTTCAGGGAAGTCCAGAGGATCTTCCTGGCACTCAGGTCTGACTTAAAAGCGATCCACACAATTTGGTGTTCCTCTCCCTGGCACTTTGGTTCCAGCAGCAGCAGAAGTACAGCCAGCTCCGAGAGGATGTCCAAACGAGTTCACTTTGGAGTTGATTGGTCGCACCAACTCAAGGGGAGAAGTCGTCCTTGCAGGGCTTCTCTAGTCGAAACAAATTCGGAGCTTCAGCACAGCAGCAGGGCTTCACCGGGCAAACCAACAGTCCAGGAGTTGCAGCAGGCGCCTCTTCCAAGTTCTTCTTCGGATTCCTTCGTCCAGTGGTCAACTCTGCCTTCCAACCCAAAAGGCCTTGCCTTTTATGCAGGTTTCTCCCATTCATTCCAGTCTAGCTATCAATCACACAGGGTGAATGTCCTTGCCGAACAGCCAGCCAGCCGATCACCTTTGGGTGCATTCCTGTAACCAAGGGAATTAAGCACAGGGAGTTTCGGGCAACACTCTCAATTCTACCCCTGCCAGACATACTGGAGCCAGAGGCGGACTTCTTGTGAATCCCACCAAAGGCAAAACAAACAAAGGGACCAAACCTGGTTTGGCACACAGAGTAAATCTCAAGGACCACCTTTCCGACAAGAAATGGCGAAAAAAGAAGACTGGGGCCATTTTGACAAAATGGCCACCCATGGGTGCCTTACTGCAGCTGTGAACGCTGCCCGCTCTAAAAACACAATGGTAGTAAAAAGTAAACCAATGCCACCAGCCATTAATTGTAGAATTAATAACATAAAAATGTTACATGAGAAACTATACAAAGGGGATACTAAGTAACCCCTCCAGCACCCTATGGTAAGATAGTGTGTGCTGCATCTAGAATGTTACAAAATGTAAGTAAAGTCAATTTCACTTCACTGCTCTTGGAAACCGTAGTTTCACCAAGAAAAGGTATTTAAACCTTTGGGAAATCTAAGACTTCCCTATGCCATTGCACTGAAGGTGCTGTTTGGCACAATGTAAAGATGATGCCTATGGAGTTTGTCAGACTCCAAAGTCAAAAGAAACAGAGAATAAATCACATTAAAATTACATGAGATACACAAAGTCGTAAAGTGCAGCAAAAAGAGCTGGGGGTCTTTAAGGTAGAAGGGAACTGAGCATTCTCCCTAACAGTTGGAAATGGGCGTTTTGACACAGGATGGTGGACTATTTTGATTTTGACTGGACATTCTGACAGTGTCCTTATTTCTGTTGTGAAAGGGCAACCCCGCAGTCATAAGGACAGGAAGGATTTTTCCCGATTTCATTTTTAATAAATGTTTATACCAACAGGTATACCACATTTGTGTCTGTGTCATACTTCTGCACCCTTAAACCACCAATGGCCGTTCCTAAACACTGGAGGCAGAGCGAATGTGGGTCTGACGCAGGAAAACTCCTCTTGCAGCAGGAACACCTGCTAAAGCCTGACGTGGCTGGCATGCACCGGAGCAGACTAGGCACCGGTGATCAGTAATCATAGAACAAACAGCTTGGGGAAAGCTAAAATAAATGGCCACAAACTGGTGCTGCTTGTAGGAGTAAGGTCTGATCCAGTCAGCATGGAAAAGGGGACCAAGGCCAGGTGCCAGAGGGTGGGGCTATGGTGAAGCAGTAACGCCAGTAGCCGCAACTTAAATTTAAAGAAGAAAAAAACCTATTGGGGGGGAAAATTTTAAGTTACTCACCGTAGTGAATAACGTACTCTTAGTCCTTAGTTCCCCTTTCCTCCATACTACATGGGCATTCCTTCCAAGGGACTGGAGACTGAACCTTTTTCACCAGAAAAAACCTTCTTCCCCTTTAAATTTAGAGGGGTGCGGCCCAGGTAGCATGCGCTGCCCTGACTCAGTCCTCCGGCGCCACCCCTCAGTCCCCATAGACGTGTCGACAATAGATTAACATTGCCTAATGACACCAGTTTTATTAGGGGGGAAGCTGGCGGGACGTATGGAGGAAAGGGGACTAAGAACTAGGAGTACGTTAGTCACTACAGTAAGTAACTTAATTACGCATATGTCCCATCCCCTTTCCTCCATACTGTATGGGCGATTACAACAGATATAGTGCGATTGTCTGCTTTACAAATAAGTTTGAGGTCCGCTTGTCTGAACTCAGCATCTGACCTGGCACCAACATCAAAACAGTAGTGCTTGCAGAAAGCCGATGGCAATTACTCTTACGTCCCATCCCCTTTCCTCCATGCTGCATGGGCGATTACAACTGAGTGTATCCCCAGGGTGGAGAGGAGACCCTCCTTAAGCTAACATGTTCCTAAAACCACCTGTCCGAAAGCCGCGTCTCACCTAGAACCGGCATCCAAACAGTAGTGTTTGCAGAAAGCTGAAAGGGTGGCCCATATGGCCGCCGTGCTTATGACTTGCCAGGGGACATGCCGCTGGAAAGCGATGGCCATTGCCTTGGCTCTGACTGCGTGGGCGTGCATGTTGGCCGGCACTGGCTTGTGCTGTCCCTCGTAAGCTTCTTTGATGGCCAAGACCATCCAACAGGCTATGGAGGCCTTAGAGGCCCGATACCCCGGTCTTGATCCTCCGAAGGTGACAAAAAGTGCATCCGACTTGCGGAAGCCCTTGGTCCTGTCCAATTAGAATTTCAGGGCACGCCGGACATCCAGGCAGTGCAGAACTCTGTGCCTCGTCTTTGGGCTCAGCAAAAAATGTAGGTAGCACTATTTCTTCGTTAAGATGGAATGCGGAAAGCACCTTGGGCAAGAATGCTGGGTGTGTCCGCAGGACTACTTTATCCTTGTCAAATGTAGTATATGGCTCTGAGGCGACCAGCGCCTGGATTTCGCTGATTCTGCGAACCGAGGTGAGGCCGACTAGCAGGGCCATCTTAATGGTGACCAGCCTGATGTCCGCAGACGCCATTGCTTCAAATGGTGTGTGCCTCTTGATGGGCGGGTAGAGCCTGGCGAGTCCCGTCAAATGTTTCTTGACAATCAGGTTGGAAGAGGAAAAAATCTCCTCTGAGTTTCTGTAAGCCCTGATGGCTGCCAAATAAGTGCGGCAAGTGTCTACTGGCACACCTGAGAGGGCTAGGTGGGCCGGGAAGGAGAGCACATCGTCCAAGGTACATGCCAGGGGGTCGATACCCTTAGAGTCTGCCTAGTGGCAGAACCTGGTCCAATTGCTCTTATACTGGGCCCTGGAAGACTTGCTCCTGACACCCTGTATGATCTCTAGGTTGGCCTGGGAAAGGCTGAGGTGAGCTAGCATAACCTGTTAAGGAACCACGCTATGAGGGCTAGTTTCTGTGGTGCAGGGTGGATGCCCCTTCCCCCCCCCTGCTGCTCCAGAAGATGTGCTGGGCCAGTCGGAAGGAGAATTGGTGGCTTCTCGCAGAGGCTGAACAGCTCTGAGAACCATGGCCTGGCCGGGCACCACAGCGCTACTAGAATGATGCTGAGGTGGCGAGATTCCTTGATCTTGCATATTACCCTGTATATCAGTGGTGTGCGCGGGAAGGCGTATGTCTTCATTCCGTCACACTGAATCTGGAATGCATCTCCCAGGGAGCCCAGGCCCTGACCTTGCCAGGAAGCAAACAGTTGGCACTTCCTGTTGTCCCAGGAGGCAAATAGGTCCACCTGGGGGTGACCCCATTTGTAGAAGATTTCCTGCAGAACTAGGTCGTTCAACTGCCACTCGTAGTTGTCCGCCCCCAATCTGCCAAGCCTGTCTGCCTCCAGGTTGGATTCCCCCGTAAGGTGGACAGCCGTGAGGTCGATGTTGTTCTCCAGGGCCCATTCCCACATGCTGACAGCAAGCCTGCACAGTGGGGGTGGGGGGAGCGGGGTGGACGGGGTCTGGTACCTCCCTGCTTGTTAACATAGAACATGCTGGTCGAGTTGTCAGTTTGAATGAGGACCACCTTGCCCTTGATAACCAGAAGGAAGGCTCTGAGAGCCAGCCAGATGGCCTTCAGTTCTAGCCAATTGATGTGGTACTCCTGCCGGGTTCAGGTGCCATGGATGCCGTGTTTGTCCAGGGTGACCCCCCAACCCGAGAGATAGGAGTCCGTGTTGATGTGACCTGCGGGGTAGGTTGCCGGAAGGGCTTGCCCAGCCGAAGGTTGCAGTCCCTGGACCACCATGTGAGATCTGGGTGAAGTGATGGAGGAACGTTGATCATCTCTGACTGAGAGCCCCGCTCCTGGTTCCAAGATGCTGCAAAGTGCAGCTGTATCCTCCTCATCCTGAGTCTCGGGGGACAGCCAAGAGGACTGCTGCCATGAGCCCCAGTAGGTGTCGGTACCACCAGGCCGAAGTCACTTCTCTGCTGAGGAAGTGCGCAGTGGCCCTTGAGGGCCATGATCTTGTCCTCCGAGGGGAAAAACTCTCTCAGAGCATGTGTCCCAAATGAGACCCAAGAAGTTCAGTCTCTGCGTGTGCTGCAGCTGCGACTTCTTGAGGTTAAGTGCAGTGTGTTCATCAGGGCGTGGGAAGAATGGTGCACTGCTTCCAGAGATGTCGCCCTGACAAGCCAGTCGTCGAGGTACGGATAGATGTGGTGGCCCTGTGACCTGAGGAGGGCCGCCACTGTGTTCATCAGCCTGGTAAAGACCCTGGGGGAAAGAGTTGAGGCCAAAAGGAAGCACCTTGTATTGGAAATGGTAACCCATGATCTTGAATCGTAGAAAAGAACGATGAGGCTGCTAGATCGGGGCATGTAGGTATGCGTCCTTCAGATCCAGGGAGCACATCCAGTCTCCCTTCCACAATGTCTCCACTATCAAAGCTGGCGTAACCATCTTGAATTTTTGTAGAGGTAGGGAGATGTTGAGGGTGGAAAGGTCCAGCACAACTCTCAGGCCCACCTGGTTCTTTTTCTGAATGGCGAAAATCCTGGAGTAAAAGCCCAAGTCTCGCTGGGAGGCTGGGACTTCCTCCACTGCCTGGGTCTCGTCGAGCGACCGGATCTCCGCCAAAAGAGTTGCTGTCCCAACCTGTGGGAGGGGAGGGAAGGGAGGAGGAGGAGAGGCTGGGATAGGGAGGCGGCACCCCATGGATACTACGAGAGGATCCAGAGGTCCGCAAAATTCTGGTGCCAAAAATGTGCATGAAGAGCAAGCCTGCTCCCCACTGGAGACACGTGGATGTAACACTTACCTGGACTCCGCAGGAGCGCTCTGGTCTGATGCGTGCGTTCAGGAAGGTATTTCTTAGATGAGACTAGTCAGTTGAATTCTGTAATGGTAGGACATTAATTTACTTCCTAGAAAACCCCCCCTAAAACCTTTAACTTGTAAGCACAATGCCTTAATTGGAGTTATCCAAAATGATTTCCCTGTAAAATGATGGAACTGCTTACCTGTGTTTTTAGATTAATGAGCTCTCCATCTTGCTCTGTTGCAGGGACGCAAGTTCTGAAGAATGATCGTGGAAAAAGGTATCAATAGGGCATGAAGTATGTATGGAAAACTGGTTAGTAAATGGAAGGAATAATAATGAAAGCTGGAGTTTTTTGGTGTATGGGTAACTGACAGCTTAGAGGGGGTCTTTCCGACTGGAAACTAGTTTTCTTATTAAAATGGGGTCCAAGAACTGCGTAGTAGGGTTATAGATAATAAGGCAGTGGAATAGTGTAGAACGCGGAGCAGACTACGTAGGGCAATAAATAGTGTGCTGAGGCAGCTTTATTTTCTCTGAGTCTTTAATGAACGCTGCGGCTGAGGAACGCTATGAAATTATTAGGTGAATTATTTTGGTATAAACATAGAACAAAGAGTGTAGGAAAGTCCTTTAGCTAAACTGCAGAGACCGGGTAACGACCTGCGGAACTAACTATTTATAGCATGTAACAACAACTTCAGTGAGGTAACGTTCACTGAAAGAAAATCACAGGAAAAACTCAACTATACTGATAGCTGGAAACGTTTTACTTGCGTGCATTAGAACGGAAGAATTCCGATGTCGCTCTGAACTAGAACGCCTGTGGGGGTTCTTATGTTCCAGCGCGTCTGACTGGAAACTCTTCTGACAAGATTCTGTGAGGTGTCCGGGAAACGGAAAATAACTAGCGAATTCGGACGGGAAGGAAATCTAGGAGTGAATAGGAAAATGGGAATGAATGAACTGAAGAGTAAATGGCTTCAAGGAAACTATGACAAGAGTGCTGAGGTAATTGCAGGGAACCGCGGTAAGCGTTGCACTGCGACGGCAGAACGAACACGAAGCACGGCCCTCCACGGGGGCGGGGCTAATAAAGGAAACAAACCAACGCATAGACCTACACTACAAAACCCCCAGGATCTAGCTGGCAGCCATGTTAGGAGCCAGGAAGTAATTAGTCTACATAGGAAGATTACAATTCAGGACCTAACTTGCGCAGTAGCCCAAGGGTGCCAGACTAAAGACCAACTTATTGAAATTATCTTTGGAGGAACAGAACTAGGAATCTTACTGGTGATCATGACAGTGGACCCGGGGGTGTGGGGGGCGTGTCATGCCTTCTTTCCGTCTGAGGCAGTTGCAGAGGAGGGGGACTGGAAAAAGCCCTTACCCCCCCCCCCTTTTGTTGTTTGCGTTGATGTTGAGTCGGCGAACGGTCAGGCTGCCTGTACCTCCGCTCTTGGAAGCTGTGGAACCCTCCGTATGTACGCCCCTTGTCGAAGCACTGCTGTGACTGGGTGTACATTTTGGGCGTGGTCTTTGTCAAAATGGATAAAGACTTGGCTGTTTGTGAGCTATTTTTCTTTTTGTCCAGCTCCTCCCCTGTTGTGAAGTGGCAGAGGTCACCCCCTTCGAACGGAAGATCTAAGTTGCGTTCCTGGACGTCCGAGTTGAATTTCGTAGCCAGGCTATTCTTCTTATGTCCGTGGCAATGCAGATGGCATGGCCAGAGGTGTCAATGTGGGCCACAGTGGACACCATGATGTCCTGCACCACCATCTTGGCCTCTGCCAATCCCGCCTTGAATCGTGATGGACTCTGTGCCGGAAGCTCTGGGAGGAAATCAGCAATTTCCCGCCAGAGCCTCTGGTTAACGGCTGCCAGCATGGCATCCGCGTTGGCTTGACGAAGGTCCAAGGACGACGTGGAATACAGCTTCTTCCCGTATGCCTCCAGGATCTTCTCCTCCTTGCCTAGCAGCACCGCGGAGGAAGAGGCCGAGGACGACTGAGGCTTTGGAGTATAGTAATGCTGCAGCGATCACCAAAGAGTGCGGGTGGGACGATAGCAAGAGTGTATCCCCCTCCATATGCCTGTACTTGGTGTCCAGGTGTCGATTGACCGGCTGCACTGAGTGGGGCTTGAGCCAGCCCCTTTTGGCCAAGGCAAATACGTCCTTCTGCATCGGGATTCCCGTTCTCGCCCTGGCATGTAGCGTGAGGACTCCGGCAAGGACCCCCTCTGACGGTTGCTCGACCTCGGGTTGAGGAAGGCCCAAGTACTCTGTCAGACTCGCAAGACGTTCATGGAAGGCCTTGGCTGATGACGGTGTGTCAGGGTCCTCCTCCTCCTCATCTGTGTTCACCTGAAGGTCTGGTACCGGTGGAGGGGGGCTGGGTGCCGAAGGCTGGGGGGTGGAGACCTGAGCCTGCAGCGGAGGGTGGTACCAAGCCACCAGCCCTATTGGTTGGTGGACCAGAGCGGGCGGCAGAAGCTGAACAGGGGCCATGGGCGCCTGTACCGGGGCCTGTGGCGCCGGAGCCATGGGCGGGAGCACGTCCTGATGGAGTCACTGGGGATGACCCCACCGAAGGAGATTTTATGAGGCAGAGGAACTGTTCAAAGAACCTGTCCTCGCAGGCCGGAGTGTTGGTAGGCGATATTGACAGTAGTGAGCGGCTGCTGGAGCCCTTGCGTGCCCTGCCCATATGGGGGCAGCAGGAACCTGCCTTGCGCGAAGAAAGGGGAAACTGTAGGCCACATACCTGGTTGAGACCAGTCCCACCTTGACACACATTCCTCCACCTGCTGCCTTCCTTGGAGCTGCGTTGGCCGGATGTCTGTATTTTCTGGCGCAGCTGCCTTTTTGTCGAGCTGCCTTCCACGTGCCTGCGTAGTGTTGCTCGGCTCACTGGGCCCTGCTCTGTCCAGGACTTTCGCCCTCGGCGGATCTGCTGGTAGAACTGTGTATAGGTGCCCCCTCAGACATGTTGCCAGTTCTGGGGCGTAGCCCCTCGGGTGAAGATCCGATCAAAGAACCTTTGGGTCCCTCAGCACCGTCACCGGGAGGATCCACTGACCCCTCGGCCTATAGCCGATTCAGCCTCGGTACTTGTGCTGGTACAATGACGGATGATGATCGGAATAGTCCCTTCATAAATTCTTTCACCAGGCGATGAGACCACAAGGACGCCCGTCCTGTAGTCCTGGTATATCGGGCGATGGCAGGCAGATGTATTTTGATGGAGGCGTGAGCCAGACCAGCTTTGGTACGGCAGTACTTGAGGCGCCATAATCCGCAGAGGGTTAATCTTCTGTGCACGGCACCAGACAGAGAACCTCTTCGACTTATGACCGTAACACTTGAGAGTTGAGGACGCCCTGGCTTTTGCAAGAACCTCTCTGCAGTCAGCTGGGATATCGTACCCTCCAAACTCTAGTGTTGCAGGAGCCAGGCCTGCAAGTTCAGCAACTGTGGGTCGTGATGGAGAATGGCGCCTCCTTCTCTGGAGAGAAGATCCGCGTCCGCCGGCAGCTTGACTGGTGGGGACGTTGACAAGTCCAGAAGGTCCAGGAACCAGATCTGCCTCGGCCACGCCGGTGCGACAAGGATCATTCTGCACCTGGACTTCTTGAGCTCGTTGATGAGCAGCAACGGCAACGGAGGGAACGCGTATAGAAACAGGCCGTCCCAGGGGAACGAGAAAGCATCGCCCATGCTCCTCGGCTGCGGGAACCTGCTGGCGAACCTCTGGCACTTGGAGTTCGTCGCCGTCGCGAAAAGGTCGATCTGGGGTTTGCCCCATCGTCGAAAGAGCTGATCCACCTGGTCCTGACGTAGTTCCCACTCATGGCACGAGCGCAGCTCCCTGCTGAGTGAGTCGGCGATGGTGTTTTTTATTCCTGCCAAGTGGAAGGGAACCAGAAACATCCCCTGGGCGACGGCCCAGGGCCACAGATCCTGGGCTTCCTTGGATAGGGCCGGGGATCTGGTTCTGCCTGCTTCCGGATGTAGAACATCGTGGTGGTGTTGTCAGTGAAGATCCTCACCACCTGGCCCTTGAGGGACGGGAGAAAGGACCTGAGGGCCCAGAAAACTGCCAGGAGCTCCAGGATGTTGATGTGGAGCGGCTTCTCCTCCGGGAGCCAAAGGCCTCTCGCGTGAAGATCTACGGTGTGGGCTCCCCACCCCTCCAGGGAGGCATCCGTCGTCGTCGTCACCGTCACCTGGTGGGCCGGGGTCTGAAAGTCTGTCCCTGCCGCTAGATGAGCATGGGTGCCCCACCACCGGATTGCTTGTCGGAAGGTGTCGTTGAGAGGGATCCTGTCCTCGAAGCTGCCCGTCGCTTGAATCCAGCGGGCGTCGAGGAACTCCTGTAGAGGGCGCATCCGAAGCCTGCACAGGCGCACGAGATAAGTGCAAGAGGACATCATCCCGAGGAGGGACTTGATGGACCTCACTCTAGCCACGTCCGTGGCCAGCAGACGCTGCACCTTGCCTAGAATGGCCTTTGTCCTTTCCTCCGACGGCGAGGCCAGACGCGCCACTGTGTCGAGCTTGGCTCCCAGAAACAGTGCGACTTGAGAAGGGACCAGGTGGGACTTGGGGAAGTTGATGGAGAACCCCAGGTCCGTGAGCAGCTGGAGGGTCTTCGCTGTTGTTCTATAGTGAGCTCCCTTGTCCTTGCACGGATGAGCCAATCGTCCAGGTAGGGGTAGAAGTGGATCCCCTGCAGGCACAGCCGCGCCGCCACTGGAGCAAGGCACTTGGTGAAAACCCTGGGTGCCGACTTCAATCCGAACGGGAGGGCCTTGAACTGGTAGCGCCGCCCTTGGACCACAAACCTGAGGAACTTCAAGTGCCGTTTTAGAATGGGAATGTGAAAGTATGCATCCTCCAAATCCAACAACGACAGGAAATTGCCCTCCTCCAGCTGTCCCAGCACGTGCTGGAGGGTGACCATCTGGAACTTCAGTGCCTTGATGTACTTGTTCAGTCGTCGCAGGTCTAGGATGGGTCGCCACCCTCCTGTCTTCTTTTTCACGAGGAAGTACCTTGAGTATACTCCGGAGCCCTGGAGCCTCTTTGGGACGAGCTCAATGGCACCTTTGTTGAGCATTGCCCTTATCTCCAACAGCAGTTGAGGGACGTGTTTTTCTTTCCTGGCCACGGGAGGAATGCGGGGGCACTTTTTTAGAAATTCGAGGGCGTGCCCCTGGGCCAGGGCATCCAGCACCCATCGGTCGGTGGAGATAGACTCCCACACGACGAACTTCGCCAGCCGGCCTCCCACCGGGGTGCTTCGGTGGGGGCCCGACGCCACTGTCGGTTCAATCTTGCTTGGAGGACGCCTTGCCGCCTTGGCCTCCCTGGCGATGATGGTGGGATCCACCCGAATTGCTTCGTCCTCTATAGGCTTCCTGCGACGAGGAGCGGGCCGCTTGGCGGTACGTAGAGGAGCCAATGCTGAATCCCTTGGAGGCACCCTGGTTGCCTCCGGAGCTCCGAAAGGGCGGCCTTCGTTGCTGGAGAACTCCCAGGGCCTTAGCTGTCTCTGTGTCCGCCTTGATGGCTTGGAGGGACTCATCCACTGTTTTCCCAAACAGGTTGTTCCCGTCGAACGGCATGTCCAAAACCTTGGCTTGTACATCCTGGCGGAAATACGTCGCCTTGAGCCACCCTCGTCGTCTGAGGCAAACGCTGTTGCCTAGCTGGCGGAAACCATTGTCGGCAATGTCCGTTGCCACCGTTATGGCGTGGTCCAACGCCACCTCACCTTCTTGCAAGATCTCCAGGGCCTCAGCCCTCTTGTCGTCCGGTAGGAAGTCCAACAGGGGGCGATCTTGTACCATAACTCCCTGTCGTAGCGGGCCACGATCGCAAGGGCGTTGGCCGCCTTAATCGTTGTTGCTGCCGACGAGATAACTCGTCGTCCCATTGCATCCAGCTTCTTTCCTTCGCTGTCCGGCGGGGAAGTTGACGTTGAGGCTGATGCCCCCCCCCCGCTTTCTTCTTGGCTGCTGCTGAGACGACCGAGTCAGGGGTCGGTTGCGCCCTAAGGCACAAAGGTGCCGCGTCGGGGACCCGGTACTACTTCTTGTACCGATCCCTCTTGGCAGGCGTCGTAGACGGGTTCTTGAGAAGGGTGAGACCCTCGTCCCAGATGTCATCCAGCAGAGGCACAGCGACGACTGTCTTCCTCTTGGCCTTGCGCCGTTGGTAAAGCAAACCTTCCTTCTCTTCGGGGCAGAGCTGAAAAAGCTCAGATGCCCTGGCGATAATAGTGTGGAAAGACCCAATCTCGTCGGGCGGGAAGGCCCAGGATGGAGGCGATGGGAGCTCCATCCCGTCGTCGCCGCCGTCGTCATTCGTACGAGTCGTGGCGGTGTCCGTTCCCGTGTCATCCCCAGGTACAGGGGACATGGGCAAAGGCTGGGCAGGCCGCGAGTGCTGAAAAGGCGGGGCTGGAATGGTCCGTCTTCTCTTGTTTGGGGGACTTCCCGATGGGCCTGGCTCTGGCTCCTCCGTCGGGCCTGTTTCCGGCTCCTCTGTCGGTGGTAGGGGCATTCTCGTCCTTATCTCCGAACATAAGGATTGTATTGCCAACAAAATGGCCGCCGAGTTGTCCTGTGGCTCCGGAAGCGACGGTTGACTAGGAACCTCGCCGGCACCGCCGTTGCTCTCGTCGTCCCCTTTGTCGGGATCCCTCCCGTGGGACCAGGCCTCTTCGACGCCCTCGTCGAGGCCCTCCAAGACTTCAACCAGTTCCTCATCGGAGGTTGTGTTCGTGTTCACAAGGGCCACAGGCACCCCCCCTCTTTTTCCGCCGGGGTATTCACGGGGGTCTTCTCGATGGGCCTGAAAGAGGTTTCCCTGCGCGGTGGCAGGGAGACTCTGGGCCCCGAGGTCGCCTTCACTGGTGTAGCCTCCTCAGGCTGCACCAGGGCCGCCGCGACTTCCTCGATAAAGGCCTTGGCCAGGTGAATCAAGGCCTTCACCTTCTGCGGGCCTGTGGCCTTCACCTTGGGGGGAGGGTCACCGCCTCGGTCCCCCTCGGCTGGATTATTTGAGATCGACCGGGGCCTCTCCAGAAGCTTCGCCGGGTTCTCGGCCTTCCTCTTCCCTGAGCCAGAGTGTTGGCTCGTGGTTGATGGCGCTGGAGAGGATGCGCCCTGCCTGGCAGCCGAGGAGCCCGACCGTTCGGCACTCCCGGTGTCCGGGGACTCGCAGTGCTTTGCCTTCTGTTGGGCCCCCGTCGCCGGGGCGCCCTCACAGGACTTCGAAGACCGCTCAGACTTCTTCTCACCCGACGGGCTCTTTCCTTCCAGCCAGTTGGAGAGACGAAGGTGTCGGTCCCTGATGGTCCGTTCCGACATGTTCCTGCAAAACGCACAGTCCTTCTCCACGTGTGTTTTGTCCTCATGAAGGCAGTAGAGACATTTCGAGTGCTCGTCCTCCTTGAACACATTCTGCAGCTGGCATCCAGGGCAAACCCTGAACAGCTTTCCGGGCGTCGAGCTTCCTTTCTTCTGGGCCATGTACGGGAAGGCTGCAGAAACTTCTGGACTCCTCCAAGAAGTGTAACTCGACAAAAACTTCATCCTTGAGGGGCGTAGAAAATCAGAAACGGGTCCCCGCTGATCGGATGTAGACACGGTGGAGCTTGAGGCTCTATTTGACCGAAAAATGAGAAAATCTCTTTGAAAAAGCGCAAAAACGCAGCAAAAAGCTTGAGAGCTAAACACGAGGACTCCCAACACTTGAGCGTGTGGTAAAAATCTGAGGATGGCTGCCAGTGGGGGGGGGGCTTAGGGAGAGGGCAGTCATTGGCTGGGGGCAGTATGACCCAGAGATCAGTGATTGGTTACTACTAAGAAAGACATATCAGAAACTAAACGGATACTGATTTTTTCTTTACCGAGGATTTCCGGCCTGACAGGGAATATTCATGAGCATGTGAATCCATGCCAGACCCCATGGTGGAGAACTGAAGACATTTCTACAGGATTCTTATCCCAAATCCTGGCTGGATGCAAGTACAAGTTCACCAACGGTAAGGCTATACACCATTCAAACAGCCAGCAGTGGTCCAATCAGGGAACACTGAGGGTTTCACTCATGCACACCCCCTAGACTCTTTGGCACATTGATGTGGAGTGGGACCTGACAGTCCCACCCACTTCCATAGTCTACACAGTAATGGCATGCCTGTGAAAACAGCAGCTTTCCTGGGCGAATGCATGACTATATTAATTCCTCAACCTGAGAAGGCAGGAAGAAGGCCAAGAAACAAAATGGGCAAAGAACAAGCGAAGACTCTTGGCACTAGCCATGTTTAGTGGCCAGGCGCAGTAAACGTTAATGTGTACACTAAAAATACTGCAATAATGGCAAAAATGTATCTTGTGCCACCATCTAGTCTTTAGGTACATATGAAAGTAACCAGATATCCCCAGTGTAAAACACTAGGGTGATACAAAAGTGTCTCCACTGCACTGCAAGATGCTTTGTGCACTGTTAAAAAGTTACCCAAACAGATAAAAGGTAAAAAGACAATAGGGAAAAACAGTGTGAAGGACTGATCAGTTTCCCCGTGACAAATAAGCAAAAGGCCGGGGAGTGACGCTGAAGGCTTCACTTACCTGTAAAAAGTCTGGACACGTTCTAAAACAAAAGCAAAAGGTTTGGGGGGCGAGGACCATAGAATATGGAGGGAAAGTGGGAGGAGGAGATAGCTTAAACTGCAGCTAGGCAATCTGCCTTCATGCTCTGGATTGCTCAATTGTTAAAGACATTTTCTGTAAAACTGAAGTCTCTATTTCGTAGTGCAGCCTGTTGTAGATGCACCCTTTTTCTATCAACCTCTGACCAAGTTATCACATTCCTGGCTTCTATATACCAAATGGCTCCACGTCCTCTGACACCTTCAGCTAGTATGTTGGGTAGTGATGTTGGCTCAAAAGACAGGTCTGTCTAACGGGGTCACTAATAGTTTGGGTCCGCATGGCAGCCATGAAGGTCTCCAGACTATAATCTCTGTCTCGGCGGAGTCCTTGAAACAGAATCCGTCATTGTGCAGTAAGATGGTTAAATATTTAATTAAAAACAAAAATACACTATTTAGGTGCACAAAAAACAGAACACTTAACAGCACTCAAAAGGTACAATGACAGAGGAATATCAAGCTATGAACAAAGGACACAATGTTCAGAATTTTAGAATATGGATACTTATTTACCAAACATTACAGGTAACAGGCAGAACATATGGCCCATCAGCAACCAGTCATTTAGTAAAAATATATTCCCAAAAAAATGTAGACTGGAAAGAAAAAATTGAAGCTGTGTTGGTCCAGTTTTGAGATTTAAAAAGAATACAAGCTTTTATTGGACTAACTGAAAATAATCTACTTCACAGGTACAATATTAGCTTTTAAAATCCCATAGAAGTTACCTTCCGTTGAAGTCTAAGCAACTCCAAACGCTAATTCATTGTACAATCAAGGATGCTAATCCTAAAAAAAGTATCGGAACAGTTTTTTTTGTCAAAAACAGTTAGGTGACAATACAATTAAAAAGGTTTTACATGAACCATTCAATGAAAAAATTGCTAAGTCAATCAAAACGACTGCACTGTGTTACTAAACGTCAATGTAACTACACAGCTAACACTACACATACCTGGGCAGCCATTTGAGCATGAAACTTTTGTATCTGAGTTTGCAAGGCATCATTCTGATCCATAAGTTCCTTATGAATACATAAAAATAGGAAAGAAAATATGAGTGAAAACATCAAAAGGCTACAACATGTAAGGCAATATTTGGGCAGGACATTAATATACATGATGATATACAAACAAAGCTCTGCACGCCTAAGCTTAACATAATACTGACAAGCCACAAAGAAACACAAGAAAATGTCAGTAAACCTTGGGGGCAATTGCATTCCAAGTCTCAAAGGCACTCAAGTTGTTCCCAATCTTTTTAAAATTGGTCACTTAACTGCTGCAACAGAGTGGTTTACTCAACATAGGACTTGACAGTCCAAAAGTTATTTTTGGCCGTTTTGTATTAGAGCTAATAAATAAACCATTGTTTCCAAACAACAAAAGGGTCCATTATTTGTGTGTAAATGTCCACTTTCTCCAGTGGTTGCTCTTTATACTTCACTTTTCGACAGCTCTCCAATTGTGGGACTCTGAGGAGTGGCTGCACCAACCTTCATCCACTTCCTAAAACCGGTCTCTGTTATTGGCTTTTGACCTCCTTCATTCTCCAGATACTGTTGAATATCTACTGGGTTTCTTATTCTCTCCCAACTATGGGAATAACCGGAGCTTTTTTTACTTTCCATTTCTATGGTTCTACTGCACTCTTCAGCCATCTGCTGTCCTACAGATTTTTAACAACACTTCTAACTCCCATTACCTAGGGATCTTTCAACGTCCAACATCATGGACCACTCTGGCTTTGTCTGTCAATTCTTTTTTTAAAATATATTTTATTCGTTTTATACATAACCACAACCAACAATAAACAAAAAGTTACATGATCCACAATTGCTTCATACTGTTTTCCGTTAACTCCCCCCACCCCACTCCTGAGCCTGTTCTTCCCTAACTTTTGTTCATTCTACTACACTGTCCCCAGCATCCTCTTGCTTGTGTGCTTTGGGTGGCACCATCCGTTTCATGACGATCAAACAATGTCACAGTCAATGCAATCCACTGGAGAATGTCCATCCCCAACTCCCAGAGCTTTTTCCCCACACCCCCGTTTCTGCCAATGACCACTTCCTCAGGTCCTGCCACCATTTATCAATCCTGGGCTCAGAGGCGGATTTCCATCTCATTGCAATGCTACGTTTAGCTAGTATGTAAATGAGGTCTTTCATCTTTGCCATGGTTTTCTGTTTGGCATTCCTCTTAAACAGGCCCAACATGCAGGCCTCTAGGGAACTGTACATCATAAGAGATGCCTGCACTAGCTACTTTACACGCCACTCCCAAAGAAGGCCTGAATCACTCGACATACCCAAAGCAAGTGAATCAATCCTACATTTTCCTCTGTACATCTGGGACACACATTCTGGCCTCCTTTCAATTTTGCTATAGCTGCAGGTGTAAGGTATGCCCTTTGCATAATATACAATTGTATTAGCTGTAACCTGGCATTCCTGGACACTCTTATTGTATAGGGTGATCCTATTCCATTCATTCGTCAGTCGTCAAATCTAACTTCCTGTTAACCAACTTCCCTTCTTCATGTCACTTCACCTTCCATCTTCTCTTCCTTCATCCCCTCTCTACCTTTTTTGCCAAATCATTTCCACTGTATACCTTCATTCTTACTGTTTAACGACTAGTCCCCTCTACATCTGTTAGGATACTATGCCTCCAATCGCCTCAACAGTGTTTGGTAGGGTGTTTACTTAGCGAGTTCCTGTAAATCAAGTGGTAGAATAGCATGAGCCGACAACTCCCACTGAGTCAAATGGTTATAAGGTACAGTAAAAATATTTAGTTATCACATAGTAAGGGACAGTCCACACAATATACCTGTACAAATATATTATGTAATAAACTTGCATATAGGCTTTAACTACAAAATATACAGGTATATACATATTTAAAATTACTTTGTAGAATACGGATACAAATACAGAAATTGATCACACCATGACATTTTCAAACCGTTCATCCTGATCTCCTTGAATGAAAATATTGGCAATAAGTAATACCTCCTCAGCCTATCATGCCCTGGGCAAAACAGAAGAAAATGCTTTAATATTTCCACAAACCCTACAGTGTTTTTCCCGCACCACAGTCCAGCTCGATGTAAACTCGGCTACCCGCAAAGTGTTGGTGCGCAGCTGCACAAACAGCATTCAGGCATATGCTGGTGTGTCACAATCCAGATATGGTTCAAATCCTCAACTGATTTTAGCACTATGTAGGGGTCTCCTATTTCAACACAGTACAGGCCCTTTTAATTTTATCCAGAATGACCTACCGACAAATGGATTTGACGCTGGCTTTCGCTCTCAGCGTTATACCTTCTGGGGTTACCCAGTAGTCCAAAAGACCCAATTCTTCAAAACCCTTTTGAACAAATTTGGGCCAGGCGAACGACGTAGCCCCAGAGAACAATAACGGGCTAATCAGTGCTTCCTTATCTATACTTTGCCAATTCAGGAACACTCCAGAGCCTAATCCAACACAGCAGGGGCTTGGTGGCAATTACTTTATTTATCAGTTTGAGGCTGCTTTCCCATCGCAAGCTTGCCATTGGGGCTCCCTTAGGCTGCATAAGTAAACTCTGTAAAAAATTGTTATCTGCTACACACAGCTCAGCTAGAGGGTGGTGACCCCACAATTCAGCCCTCTAGCTTGCTGCTGCCCTACCTTGTTCTAGATACAATTTGATAGCTGGGGAGATAGCACTGTCATGATCTCTGCTTCCAAAAGATCAGGACTTGCCCGACTCCCTTGGAAGCAGACCCATAACCCCGGTTCTGAGTGCCAGCCAGTCCCAATTGGGACCTTTTGCACCCTGTCCTGGCGCCAGTGGCACCAGGCTCATAAAGATGCCCAGTCCCAGCGCTGGAAGCGCCGGGCTCATAATGCTTGGGTGGACTTACCTGCAGCAGACCATGCTGCTTACTTACCTGCCAGTTGAACCCCTGATCCTCTTCTGTTTGGGACTACTTTTCCTGTTGGGTGGGGCAGGAGCCACTCCCTAGGTTCAGAACACTGGAACTCTTCTGGAAAGCAGGAACTCTTTTCTTAGGCGTGGCTGTGGAAGGAGACACCTAAGCACTACAGGAGGCTATTTAAACCACACCCGATGGATGAATCTTGCTTTGCGTTATTCTGCATTCTCTGCAGCAGAACGCTCATCGTGTCTTCTGCTTCTGATCCTGGGCCTAAGGGAACAAAGGCTTACCATCCTGGAATCCAGTCTTCAGCAGCACCTGTAAAGACAAAGAAAGAACAGGTTAGCACTACGGTATTCAGTGGCAGCGCATCTCTTACCTGGTCCATCGGCTGTCACCAACGCCTCGCGCTGCATTCCGGCATCTGAAAGACAAAGGCTTACCTACTCTTCGCATGCTCCGGAGGTCTTCGCACTGCATTCCGGCATCTGAAAGACAAAAGAAGGTGCGTTTAAAGACATTGGGCAACTTTATTACTCACGTGCCATTACTCCTTCCCACGCCGAATCCAGTGGGTATTCCAGCACCCTTCAGCTTCTCTAAAGCTCCGAACTTGTACCTGCAAGATAAAAGGCACAGTTAGTGCGCATCGTGAAGCAGGTTACAAGCGCTTACTTACGTGCTTTCAGGCGCTTCTATTCCTCACGCGGGTTCGATCCTCAACTCTCATCAGCCCGCCATCCGCCATCGCCGGAACCCTGCAAAACAAGAGATATCATTACAAAAGACTTTTAAGACATTTGAAGTGCCCAGAACTTACCGTTCGTGCAGTTAACGACGGACAGCAGTCCTCTGAGGTCAAGAGGCCTGCACCCTTATCCAGTGAAGAAACTGGTTACGGCACCCTGCCCCGAGGCAGATGGAGAGCTCGGCGTTCACTTACCTAAGGTGAGGGTGTTAACCTTTGGGGTTCTACAGGAGAAGAGAAAGGGAAGAGGAGAGAGGCACCCAATAACCCCAGTTCATTAATCCCATATTTTCTATCTGCAGACATCTTACTCTTCGAGTCAGACATACAGTGCACAGAGGTCCAGCCCAAAGAGCCAACCGTGTGTTACACATCACCTTTGAAGATACGGCATTCACCCAGTCAAGACCGGCCCCTCTGCGGGAATCAGGTGAGCGTTACAAGCACCCCTTCCCAGTTTATTAAAAAAACATTGAATTCCCCCGCTGTATTTCTCTAGAGTTGTGGTAGCTTTGACAAGATGAGATGTCCATGAGAGATCCTCAGAGAATCTTATGCCCAAGTAGTCATAATGGGCCACCTGTTCCAACTCGTAATTGTCAACCATCACCTTCAACTTTATCTTTTTCTGGCTCTTTGTGCCAAATACCATCGCCTTTGCCTTTTCAAAATGTAATGACAATGAGAGATCCTGACATTTTTCTTTAAACATTTTCAAACTATGTCTTATTCCCATGGGTGTGGGTAGATAGCAATACAGCGTCATTGGCAAATAGGAGTGCTGGGAACCTGTCCGGCCCCAACTTTGGAGCATCAGTACTGGTAGCCATTAACTCCTATTATTGCATTTACATACAAGCAGAACAAAAGGGGGGCTAGGACGCACCCCAAAGTAAAAGTGCGGCCCAGGAGGATAGCTCAGTGGCAACGTGTTCGCCTTAGAAGCAAGACGACACGAAGCAACACAGGTTCGATCCCCGGGTCCGCGCTAAGAAACGTCTTGGAATTGAAGCACGTTATAAATACGCAACTGAGACCACCAGGGGGCGTGGAGCATGGGCCTAGTGTGCTGTTCCAGTCCCCGGCCAGGATTATAAAGTGAAACCGGAGAGGACCTGAGCTCTGTGTGGTTGGTCCCACCGAGACCGCGGACCAAGGGATATAGGCCAACACAGATCTCGGTCAAGGTGCCAGGTGAAGGCTCCCTGAAGGACGCCGGCGGCCCTGACCAGCCTGCGCCTGGGATCCCAGAAGCAGTTCGTCTAGTGCCATCGATCCTCCGGGGGGCCGTGGTGAGGCCTGAAGTGCTGGGGACCCCCCCCCCACACTCACAGAACACTCCTGGAGGTCGAGCGCGGGTGGTGGTGCCCCTGCGCTCACAGCCCTGAGTGGAGGGCGCGGGGACCGGAACCCCACCGAGACGAGGACCCGTGGGAGCCCATCGGCGGTGAGAGGCGAAGACCGGGCCCCCCACTCAGACGGTACACCGGAGCAAGGGAGTGAAGGCCGACACCCTATAGGACCACAAGACCCACCCACCGGAGCGGAGTGGGAGCCCCCCCAACTCGCTCCTCGAGCTGAACAGCCCGAACAGAGATACATAAGGACGCCGGCGACCTGGACTAGTGCTAGCCAAGGACCCCAGAGGCATCTCGCGCCGCCACGCCATCGGCCCCCCAGGAGGCCGCGGTGGGGCTGGAAGGGCCAGGATCCCACCCCACGGAATACATCGGGAGGCTGGGCGTTGAGGGTGCCGCCACTGCGCACATAACAGCCTAGGCCCCCAACCTGCACATAGCACGCCGGAGCATGCAAGTCGAGGTGGGCACCTGGTGGGACTTGAAGAGCCTCCGACCCGAGATGTACAGGCCCCCCCCCCAACTCACCCCCGAGCGGGGAGGCCTCCGGGGCGACCTACACACGGCGGCGCCAAGAAGAGGGGCCCGGGCCTGGATCATAGGCCCACCCTGAAGATCGCAACAGAGTGGAGGTGAGGAGACGGTGGGTGGAAGCGGGACAGTGAGGAAACAGTGGTGGGGCGCCGCCCCCTCCTCCCTCTATCCGCCGCGGCCTTTCTAGGGCTACAACTCTGTGACCGGCCATCCCAGAAGGGGGCACCTCACCAGCGGCACCTCGCCTCCTCCAGTCTACACAGCAGAGGCCTACCACAATAAGCAGGCCACAGTCCAGAGCATTGGAAACCCCACAGGGCCCCCGGCACAACCCTAAGGCCTATAGCCAGGAACCTGGTACCCCGACAACAAAGAGGGGCCGGGACCGCCTGGCAGAACCCTGGGACCCCAATAAGAGAGCCCAGTTAGAAGTACCACACCAGGAAGCATCAAAAGAGCAAAATCCTGGAGCGGACCCCAGCCACCGGGACAATCGTTTCCCTCCAACATTTTCGCTGCTCACAAACAGCCCCGAGTGAGGCCTACGGAGCCATCATGCCCTCAGGTAGCGAACCCCCTCCCACAGCGCTCACTAAGGATGACCTCAAGGACATTCTTCAGGAGATTAAAGCTATCCGCACCGACATACAGGCCTCGATAGTGGACCTCAGAGGAAGAATGGATACCTTGGAGGAGAACATGGAAGGAATGAAAAATAACCAACTCCAGACAGACTTGTTGGACATGAAATATGAGGCGAGGCTAACGGACCTAGAAATGAGAGACATTATCTTGAAGATGGATGACCTGGAAAACAGGGAACGCCGAAATAACCTACGCATTATGGGTGTGACTCAGCAAAGAGGAGAGATGGCGGCCGATGTGGGGAGGAAGGTCCAAGGTCTGATCAACCAACTTTTTACTTTAGAAGGGGGTAAGGAAGTTCAGTTGGAGAGAGCACATCGAGGTGGAGGGGGTGGCCCAACGTTAATAGTGGTGTAATTCCTCCGATATAAAGAGAAAATGGAGGTCCTGGAGAAGGCAAAGAGGCTTGAGAGCTTTATCTTTGAAGGTGATACAATTAAGATCTACCTAGACCTGTCCACGCTCACCCACAGAAGAGAGTGTCGCCCGCTCACCCAGTGGCTCACCACCCAGGACATACGATACAGGTGGTCTTTCCCATTTGCCCTCTCTTTTGAACGATCTGGCGTCGATTACAGGGTGACTACTGGCAAAGAAGCCACGCAAGTTCTCCAAGTGCTCAAGGGTGACGTTCCGGAGGAAGGAAATGAAGAGGGCACACAAGTTTAGCCGGAAACCAGGAGACAGCCTGAGGGCCCCTGGTCCACAAAGAAGACGACAAAGGGCAGAAGAAAATTCAGGAAACCAAACACCCCAACGTCAGAGGCTGAGGCGGACTAGGCGAACAAAGACTTACCATCAGGAAGTGAAAGGTCTCCAGTTTAGTAATCCCGGCCGGGCATACCGAGTTCATTAAGGGACTTGCAGTGGATGGACTCACATTCACCCTGTTGGCTTGCCCGTTGGCAGGCGTCCTCAATGGGAGAGGGAGGAGGGGGGCAGGTGGGGGAGGGGCTCTTAGGCACAGAACCGATCTAGCCCCAAAAGGGTACAGGGCAACTCCCACAGGACCGGGAGAAAGATGAGCAAAAGGCAAAGAACCAATGTCAGTCAATGAGAGGAAGGGCCGGGTTGAGACCCTTAGATTAGGCTCCAGCAATGTTAAGGGGCTTAACTCCCCAACAAAGCGCTCTCTTTTGGGGAAGGAAATGAAAAATGCGAGAGTAGATGCCTTCTTCGTACAGGAAACTAGAACAGTGAAGGGAGAGGAGATGGCTATACCGGGATCTCATGTGGGTCAGATTTGATTTTCTGGGCATCTGGTCACACTAAAAGAGGGGGAGTTGACATCATTCTGCATAGGAACCAAAAGCTGACCGAGGTAACCCAGTGGGGAAGGGAGGATGGGAGAGCCATGGTGGTATCGGGCAATTTACATAACTCCAGAGTCACCTTGGAAGCCATATACTGCCCTAATGTAGGTCAGATGGAATTCATCCAGGAAGTCCTTGGGAGGTGATGACCAAAGAAGAAGGGCTCCTCCTCTTGGGGGGAGATTTCAATATGTGGGCGACTCGGGAGTTGGACCATGGCGGCAAGGCCATTTCACCGGGTAGTAGAGGGGTACGACCGTACAGAGGATTTCAGGACCCAATGTGGAAGCAGAGACTGGTGGACATATGGAGGGAGCTCCATCCAATCGGGAAGGGATATACCTTCTATTCTGCAGTCCATGGTACGATGACAAGAATAGACTACCTGTTCATGAGGCACCAGTATATGAGCAGAATAGACGCCTGTGAGATCCGCCCCGGTCAGCTGGTCGGACCACGACCTGGTCTGGTCAGACATTAGCATATCGGGCCTAAAACCCAGGGAATCCCTTTGGTGATGTAACGACTTTCTTCTTAGAGATGTGCTCTTCAAAGAGGAGATGGTAACGGTGATCAGGGAATACTTCGAGCTAAATGAAACCGGTGAGGTTGACCAGGAGATAGTATGGGAGGCAGCGAAGGCAACTTGGAGGGGTAGGTTGATTAGTGATGGGGCTTCCAAAAAGAGGGTGAGGACTCTCCTAGCCCACAGGCTGAGGTCGGAGATTCTCGCACTGCAGAGGTCGGAAGGGAAGGGAGAGACGGAGAGGGATCTGGGCTCCGCAAGTGGAAAGAGACAAGAACCGAGGGAACTAGAGATGGGCAAAATTGTAGCTGGACTCCAACACCTACGTCAAAGATATTACGAAAAAGGCGACAAAGCTGACGCCATCTTGGCAGCCAAACTTCGAGGTCAGCGGGGCGACAGATGGGTGGCAAGAATTTTAAGTGGTGAAGAGCGGGAAAGATCAGACCCGGAGGGCATAGCTGAGAAGTTCGCCGGCTTCTATGAAACCCTATATGGGAAGGAGGGGGAGGCAGAGAAGGAAACCCTCGATGCATACCTCAAAGGCGTCACCCTCCCCACCCTTGGAATTCCAGAAGCAGCCGCCCAGGATGCTCCGATAACAGAGGAGGAGGTACTCAAGGCAATATCAGGCCTGAAGTTGGGAAGGGCCCCTGGAGAAGATTGGTATACCGCAGGCTTCTACAAGGCCTTCTCAGGCCAGCTGGCGGGGTTCTTGGCAGGTCTTTTCACCAACATTATGTCCACAGGGAGGGCACCCCCATCCTTTGGTAAAGCTCTAATCACAGTGATCCCTAAGGAGGGGAAGGACCCAGCAGACTGTCGTTCTTATAGACCAATTTCACTCCTGAATGTGGATGCAAAACTATTCACCAGGATTATTGCCACAAGGATAGATGGCCATATGCCGGGGCTGATGCACTCTGAACAGGTGGGCTTTATACAGGGGAGGCAGGGGGCGGACACTCTTCGTAAGACTCTGCATGTCATGAGGGAGGCGGCACCTGTTGGGCAGAAACCTGTGCAGTTCCCTTAGGGACCACTGCAAAAGATTTAGTACTACAGGTGGTTGGCAGTAAACCCAATTGGTAGCAGTCTGTACCACCCAGATTTACCTGGTAGCTGTGGCTGAGCAGTCAGACTTTTCTCAAGATGAGTTAGGCAGTATATAGAGTACACACAATAGGTACAGAGATACAGTAGCACAAGCAAACACTGACCAGAGCTTTGGTGTAAAAGTATATAATTATTTATTTAAAGACACACTTGTAAATTACACAAGCACAAAGAGGTAAGTAAATTCAACACACAGTCACTATTATATATATACAACCCTAGTTACTTATTAGACAAGTCTTAATGAGAAACACCACTTATGTTCAGACAGAGGTGAGCGCTTAACATAAGATGGCACTCTAATAAGTTATTAAAAAGGGAGGGAAAAAGGCAGAGTTATGAAAGCACACAAATTTCAATGCTTTTCAAAGAACCACAGTGAGGCAGGTTAGGCAAAGTCTACTGGAGAGCAAGGAAGTTCAAATGCCCGGCCCACTCTTAGAGAGAGCAAGCGAAAGGTGTCCAGGATCACACAGTGGGGTTATGCCCAAAGAGTCTTTGTAGAAAGTTCACAAAAGACTGAGATCAAGTCAGGAAAAGTTAGTTAACAGGCCCCAGGCTAGACCAGGTTAGAAAGTCGAGGATTTACTGTCACCCCGAAAGGTCAGTCGCAAGGGAAGCCAGGCGGGACGCAGTACCTGAAAATGGGAAGAACGCTCCAGCGGGGACAGTTGTTCCTGGCAGCGGGTGCAAGTCGGTGTTTCATCCAGAGGAAGAGGAGGTCTCGACGTGGAGGAAAGCTGAAGGTCGTTGCACTGCCAGAGAAGAAACCAGCCGCAGAGTTTTCCGGTTACAAGGTACCACCCTTTCCTTCGTGCTAGTGGTAAACCGTGGTATTCCGGTTGCCGGGGTGCTTGGCACGGGCAAGGCGGCCACGAGATGGTCCAGGAAGGCGAAAAGACGGGCAAACTGGTTATCCCCACCAGTCAGAGGAAGAAGACTCTCCGGAATGGAGATCTCCTGTCGTCTGGAAAAGTGGTGAGATGGCTTAGCAGGGCTCCACCGGTGGTGTCGTCGTTGCAGGTCGGCTCGGCTTCTCCCTCCTCGGATTCTTTAGGTCCTGTGGCAACTTCTGAAGTTCCAGTCCCCAAAGCCCTGCTTTTATGCAGAAAACCCCCCATTCATTCAGCCTAGCTGTCACTCAAACATGCTAAGCGGTGAGCCGGGCGGCTCACCACTTGGGCCAATCAGGACGGAGTGCGACTTGAGTTGCCGAGGCAACTCAGTCCAGGGTGCCTAAACCCCCTCCCACACCCCCTGTGGTACCCAGACAGAGTGGCACCACTTTTGGAGGCTTCTGTGGAGATGCCCGCCAAAAAGTGGAACAAAGGGCTCGACTTGGGTTGGAGTCACAGAAGCGAACACAAACGCCATTTTGGAACCAAGTTTCGGTAAACAATACCAACCGGTGAATTTATATTAATTTAATAAACTGTTTGAGGCAATTTTAAAAAGTGGTAGCCTCGAACAATGGGAAAATCCCATAGGAATATATTTGCGGTCGAATATAAAAAGTAGTATCCACTGCCACCAGCCAAAACTCGGTCGGGGGGGACTGGACAGTGCCCCCTCGAACAACAGACCCCGGGGCAATCGAATTGCCCAGACCAGAACGTCCACAATATGGTTTGTACTGGTTCTGTTCACAATTGGAGACTAGTAAAGCCAATGATGACTTTACATGCCCTGGGAAACAGTAGTCAGTCCCACGGTATGGAGTCTATGTTTGGGGGTCGCTACAACACCCCAGGGTTACTGCACGGAGGGTGCTGTGTAACCCACATATCAAAAACACATGAAACCCTATCGGGTAAAGGACCGCATAGCCCATAGAACACATACAAAGTCAAAGGAACACCTCAAATCATGTCTAAGAGTGGGAGGAAAAAGTCCCACTCTTAGCAGGAGAAAACATAAACCCCAATAAATCCAGCAAAGCTGCTGGGGGACTCACTAGGTTTGGGAAATTAGCCTTAACAGAGAATTCTCCCTAACAGCACCGAAGGGAGATAACCCGGTCCTGGTGGCCATAGATGCCGAAAAGATGGATTGGGGGTTCTTACACAGTGTTCTCAAGAAGCTGGGCTTTGGAGTGGAGATTAGACAAGCCATCAAGGCCCTATACGTAGCCCCATCTGCCAGAGTCATGGTAAACCTACGCCTGTCACACACTTTTAGCCTCCAAAGAGGGAGGCAGGGCAGTCCCCTCTCCCCACTCCTATTTGCCATGACCATGGAGATACAGGCAGAATACCTCAGAGGCTCCCCGATGGTACGGGGTATAGAAATAGGAGACCGTACCTTCAAACTCGGCCTATACGCAGACCATATCCTGCTACACCTGAGGGATCCCACCAGGTCGGTCCCTGCCGGCCTGCAGGTCATTGAGCAGTTTGGTCTCTTTTCAGGCTTCAGGGTAAACATAGCCAAGTCCATGATCTTTCCTTTCGCCCGAGATACGGAAAGGAACTTGGCCGAACTGACCCCATTGGGCCTCAAAATTTGCACTGAGGGTGTAAAATATTTAGGGATTAATATTGTTAGACCTAACGAGGACTTGAGCCAGGCAAACTACCCCTCTCTGTTTGATACTGTTCAGGGACATGGAGGGTTGGGCAAAGGGGCACATTTAATTGATGCGAAGAATAAATGCCATAAAGTCGAATCTCCTCCCCAGGGTGCTATACGTTTTTCAGATGCTACAGCTGGAAGCCCCGGAACCCTACCTCAGAGAAGCCAAAAAGTGAATAACCCAATTCATCTGGCAGGGCGAGATACCCAGAATAGGGTAGGAGACCCTCACCCTACCCAAGGAAAGAGGGGGAGTATCCCCCCCAGACTTGCAAACATATCATAGAGCAGCCCAACTTAGAGCGCTGGCCCCACACCTCAGGGAGGACCCCAACAAACAATGGGTCTACCTCAAAAATGTTTACCTCCACCCAGTCACGGTAGGCGAATGGTTATGGGTCCCATTGAAGAAGCTATCAAAAAGAATTAGGGACCACCACATACGTGGAACGATGTGGAAAGCATTGGCAGGGAAGGGAACTAGAGAGAAGGTGACCACGTAGCCCTCCCCGCTGAACCACATCTGGTCCACGCCAGTCCTAGAAGAAATCCCAGCCCATGAACATTACCAGTCCTGGTTCGACGCTGGACTTTGTAGAGTTGGTCAGTTGGTGAGGGAAGACACCTTCATAACCATTCAAGAGCTTGAGGAGGCCCTGGGAATTGGTAAACTCTCCCCGCTCCTTTATTTAAGACTCAAGGGAGTCTTAATGAAACCTAAACTAAAGTCGTGTATACAAAGAAAGCTTACCCCGGTCAAACAAATTTTAAGACTCCCATGTAGAAATGAAAGGTCTCATCTCCCTCCTTTACGGAGCATTCATGATCCCCCGAGAGGGAACAACTAAAAGCCTTAGAACGAAATGGGAGAGGGACCTGGGCTGTGGAATAGGAGATGGTCTCTAGGGACGAATCTGTAGCAGGGCATTCAAGACATCTATCTCCTGCCAATATAAGGCACATGCCATTAAGCTTCTTCATAGGTGGCAGTATGACCCGATCACTCTCTCCAAGATGTTCCCTGATGTCGTCCCGATGTGCTGGCACGGATGTGGGGAAAAAGCCAACTATTGGCACATGTGGTGGTCATGCAAGAAAGTTCAAGCATACTGGTCAGAAGTCTTAAACTGGCTGAAGGAGGCAGGAGAGGGGGTTTACCCACAGGACCGTATCCTATTAATGTTTGGATTGCAGCTAAGGGATGAACACTGAGAAAAACTCCCGGACCCGACACACTCGCTATTTCTAGCAGCTCGAGCAGCTCGGGCTAGAACATGGAAGAGGGCCGCCCTCACCACGAGAAGAGAGTGGGTTGCAGTGGCCAAGGACATTTATTTAATGGAAAGACTTACAGTGGCAATACAGGGCTCAAGTGCCCAGATAGAGATGGACTGGCTACAGTTTATGGAGGTGTTCGGCAACACGGAGGACTCGCCCTGAGAATCACATGGGCCCTCGACCCGGCCCGAAACAGGCCATAGTACATGACACTTTGCTCCAGACTTGGGGGAGTCGGTCATTCACCGACGGTCTTAAGCCTGGTCGGAGTTGCCCAAGCACACTGAATAGGGACAAGCGGTTCCTGTGTCCCGAGACAATGGGTTTGGAGGGAGGGGAGAGGGTGGGTGAATACATCAGGGAATTATGGTTTGTTTTTTGAAGTTATGTTGGGCACCTGCCCAAAAGTTTACATGCTATATAAGCTCTCTGTTGCCTTTAAAAAACCAATAAAAATGGATTAAAAAATAATACGCAACTAAGACAAAAAAATACAATTACGCAACAAAAAAACAAAAATTCCTGTAACAGAGCCTTGATGCCTGAGGGCCGTGTAAGCACTTTAAAAATGCAAATAAATAAATAATGAGGAGTCAAATAACAGGTCTGAACACAGGGCCCTGAAGACAGTTTGGGTAAAAAAAAAAAAAAAGACTCCAGAAGAGTAAGCAGACTCACCAGAGGTAGTCCAGAACAAGAAATGTCCTCACTAAACCCTAGGTTGTGAGATGGCAGAGATGAGTAGCGAAGTCTCCAGCATGAACGGAAGCTGTTAGGTTCTGTATTGGCTAGCTCAGCAAGAAAGCCTTGTAATCATGATCAGAAGAATACTTCACAGGTGAGTCAGAGGGCACCCAACAGAAGATCCTATCAAAGAAAAGCAGCTGAAGATGTTCCAGCGAAGAGCCTATTAAGTGAAGACTTTGAAGCAGCAGGAGCTGGGTTGGACTAACAAACCGGGAGCAGGTCAGTATCTGATAACACTAGAGGACTGCACTGGGATGCCAAGTTGAGGTCAGGAGTACTGCTTAAAGAAATTCAGGCATCGCTACCATGGCCTAACATTGGCAGATCAAAGATTTAGCAATTATGGTTTATTGGCTCAACCGTCTGCTATTGTGGTTGAGAAAAAGTGCAGTGGACACTGGAGGTCTCCATGTCAGTACAGTATGAGCATCACTCTACACAGATTCTTCCTAGAGTAAAGCACCAGCTGACGAGGCATCCAGGCTGGGACAAAAGGCAGAAGCAGCACACGCTAATCCTGAGAAGTGAAGAGTCATAAAAGCTCCAGAAGAAAGGATGCAGTTGTCCCCATTGAATTATGGGAAAACAGCAACAAACAGTTCCTTTTGGTCGGTAGTATTAGAAATCAATGACCTTCAGTAGTGGCTACGGGCCAATCAAGTGCAAATTGAGCCCAGATACTCCAAGAAGTTTCGAACTGATATCTAGCAATAGCTACGGGGCCAACCAAGTCCATTTTCGAGTTTAAATACTTCAAGAAGAATACACGCGCACCTAGCAGGGATACTCCGATAACAGACGAAACTGCCTTGAAGACGACCAGGGGGTCGATACACGCGTCGGCTGTTTCGCTATCAGAATTAAATACACATTTATAATATACTGAGAGATTTGTATTTTTGCATGAGATTTTGACTGTTATAGAGCCATTATCAGCATCATATGGTCCAATCTAGACTGTCCACCGTTCAGTCGTCTTATGCCATAGGAGCAGTAAGAAGCAAACAATTGGAATGGCCCGTTATAGGTAGATTCCAGAAAAATGGCATTTAAAGTACTAGCTTCTAGATGTGCCTATGCCTCTGCCATGGGAGCCAGAAAAAGAGCAGTAGAACTAGTCTGTCTTTTAGGGAGGGAATTATCTTTTGCGTCTCTTTAACAGCCTTGATACACTTGTGGGCAGTGCTCCAGATAACAGGTGGTATTTTACTCTATTTTTTTAAGTTGGGAGTAAAATTATTTTTTAAGGAGTAAAAATGTAAATTCAATTTCCAATGGGAGTTTTGTAAGAGGGCAAAAATGTGTTTTATCTGGAACAAGGAAATGTTTTTCTAATAGGTATTTCTTTGCACCTAGTTATTCATGCACATTAAAAGATACAGGTTTACTTCTCCTTCAAAATAGAAGTATGCATTGACCTGTGGGCGTTAGGCCACAGTGTCTGGGTCAGGTAAAAATCTGGTATACTGGGTAATTTTCCATTCAATTGGGTAAGATTCTAGTGAAAAACAGAATGTTGGCAATTGATAAACAATGACCAACATATTGCCTCTATGAGCCAGATTAATCTGATACAATCAAGGAATGGAAATTAAAGTTATTCACCGTAGTGGCTAGAGAACCCATAGTCCACAGTCCCCTTTCCTCCATCCTAGTCGGCGTCCCCCAACATGGTGACGGTACCGGAACCTTTGGCAGCAAAAAATAGAGCTTTCCCTTTAAATTTAGTATAGCATGCAGGGGCACGGACTCTGGCGTGGGAACGCCCCGCTGAGGCCCCGCCCTCCAGCGCCTCACTTCTGTCCCCTTTGAACACATCAGACGCCTAGATAACTGGCTACTCTTATTACCTATAAGCCATTGGCATACTAGCTGGGGAGGCGGGTGGGACTTATGAGGAAAGGGGACTATGAAGTACTCCAGTCCCTACAGCGATAACTTTTATTACTCATACAATCCGTTCCCCTTTTCTCCATCCTTGTGGGAGATTCCACCGAACAAGAATATAGGGTGGAGCTGTGACAACCTGTCTCATTTCTAGGATGAAGCGAAAAGGTTCTTCAGAACCACCTGACCAAACTCTGCATCACACCCGGGGCTGGTATCCGACGAGTAGTGCTTTCAGAAGGCTGACGGAGTGGCCCAAGAAGCCGCCTTGCTCGTGGCCTTGTCTCCGACCACATGGGTATTAATCACGTCAGGAACAAGTTTGCCCATAGCTGTGTAAGCCTCAGAAATGGCCTGAACCATCCAACGGCAATGGAAGGGTTGGAATTCTTAGAGTCTGGGGAGGAGCGCCCAAAAGTCAAGAACAATGCCTCAGACTTCCTGAAGGATTTCATCAGAGAAGCGATAAAACTTGAGATCCAAGGAATGTAGGGCCCTCATGTAGGACCCTCTCTGCCTCTGAGTTTGGGAAGCAGGCAGGCAGATCTCTTCTTTCCATCTGAATCGATAGACCACCTTTGGCAGTAAGTTTGGGTGAGTACGCAAAATGGCCTTGTCGTTGTGAAATGTGGTGCAGGACTTGCATGAAAACAACACCAGCAGCTCACTAACCCGGTGTGCAGAGGTGAGAGCACCAACATCTCAGTCTTTAGCATCACCAGGCGGATGTCCACAGAGGCCATCAGCTCAAAAAGGCTTATGTTGCAAAGCTGCAAGAACCACATTGAGATCCCAGAACAGATGTAGCCTATGCACCGGAGGAAGAAAGCCTAGATAACTCCTTAAGGTGGGCCTTAACCACAGGGTTGGCTGCCGAAAACACATGCTCAGGGGAATTCTTGTAAACCCTGATGGCTGCCAAATACATGCAGCAAGTATCCACCTGAACTCCAGAGCAAGCCAGGTGTGCTTAAAAAAATAAATAAAAATAAATAAATGAGTACGTCACCAGGAGAGGTGACAAGGTCCAGACTCTTGTTGCGAGCCCAATGGTCAAACCTAGTCTGTTTGCTATTATACTGGGACCAAATCGAGGACTTCCTAGCCCGCAGAATGACGTCACAGTTGGCATCTGAGAATTGAGCATGCTGAAGCCTCTGCTGATCAGGAACCGGGCTGCCAAGGCCAGTTTGGCTAGGACTGGATGTTCCACTGCCCTGTCCTGCTGTATCTGGAAGCCCCTGCTGGGGATTGGTAAACGGACTGGACCATGGGAGCACAACTGCAGCACATCCGAAAACCAGGGTCTCAAAGGCCAGTGGGGGTCAACCAAGATGAGGCTCCAATCCATGGAGGCCCGGAACTTGTGGAGTGTCAGTTGGAGCAGAGGGGTGGAAGGGAACCTAACACCTACGGCCGTGCCAACAGATCTGGAAGGCGTCCCAGTGACCCCTGACCTGCCCATGAAGCAAACTGGGGGCACTTGGCATTCTGAGATGTGAACAAATCCATGTCTGCAAACCCCCAACGCTGGAACAGGGGCAAAAAGGAGTTGTTGTGCAACTCGCACTCGTAGGTGTTGAACCTCAAGGGACTCAACTGGTCCGCTTCAGGATTACTGTCCCATGGGAGGTAGACTGCCGAAATCTAAATCCCTTCTGAAAGGGCCCATTCCGAGATCAAAACCTCCTCCATGCAGAGATGGGGGGAGCAGGTGCCACCCTGCTTGTTCAGGTAAAACATAGTAGTTGAGGGGGGCATGGCTTGGAGCTGCCGCGAGTGGGATGGCTCCTTAGAAACTCCTGGCTGGCTCCATGCACCGGGCATAACTACAGCGGCTCCTCTCTCCATTAGCCTGCATGAAATATAGTGTCGGAATGAGGATGGAAAGCAGCGTGTTTCTCTAGAAAAATAACCCCCTAATTCGCCGGGGTTGTGCAGCAACGACCGAGTGAAGTTTATGACCCGGCGCGGAAACAAGAAAATGGCAGCCGCAACTTTCCAGCGTTCTGAGGACAACACATGGAGGGGGAGCCACCACGTTCAAGCACGCAACCGGTCCCGACGTTGATGCAGCATAGTGTTAGCAGCACTTGGTAATCGGCAACTCCGGTGGGGGTCCTCCCCAGCAACCCCCTCCACCAACGTAGCAGCTGAAAGTATCTGTGGTCCGTGGTTGAATCCTGGCTGGGGTTGCAACCAGCACCTGATCGGGATCCCCTGCAGTGCTGTCCCGTCGCATCCCTGATTTATACGCGGGGAGAAGGCTACATGTGCTAGGATCCACTACGTGAGGGCCGCCTTAGAGGGCCCTGACCCATCTACCCAGCAGCAGACTTCCCTCTAGGGAGTGTTGGTAAGCAGCAGTAAGCGGAGCCGGGTCCCGCACGAAGACGCCACAGAGGGGCAGGCACAAAGGCAGCCAGCGGGTGAAAGAAGCAGACCAGGGTGACAGGCAGCCAGTGTCCCCTGGACCTGTGGGGAGGGTCCACTACGCCACATCTTTGTGGGCCCAGGAGGAGGGGAGTCAGAGGAGCTGTCGCTCTCCCCGGGGTGACCCCCACCGGAGCTGCGCGGTAGCAGGAGTGGGAGAGAAGACCACAAGCTGCAGCGCGATCAGCACGGCATTAGTACACTGGCAAGTCCGCCGTACGGGCCTTCTGTTCCCCCCAACGTCCATCACTGGGGCCTGTAAATGACATGCTGGGCCCCGAATGCTCACCCTCAATCGGAACACCAGGGACAGGAAAGCTCAGACCTAGCCCAGCAATCCACAAACGTTTTGGTCCCAGGCTGCACCTGGACTTCGGCAGCGCTCACAGTAGCCGCAGGCTGCAGCATGGCCACTCATGGCACTGGCACAGTTGCAAACCGACCGTGCCCCACAGTTATGGCGCACCAGCACACTTTTCCCCTAGCATCCGCTACGGGGGCCCGTGATTAACATGCCGGGCCCCGATGGCCACCATCAAATAATGGAGTACCAAAGCCAGGCAAGTTCAGCCTTAACCTGGCAATCCACAGATGTACCGGTCACCGGCTGCATTTGTAATTCGGCAGCGCTCATATTAGCTGCGGATACCAGACAACAGCAAAGGGCCATGGCGGGGGACAGGAAAAGTGTACACAAAACTCCCATTAGAGCCGGGTGGAGTAGGAAACCTCATGTGCACCCGCTGCTGAGGGACTGCACCAACAATAAAGGGTCCCATCCTTGCGGCATATCCCAGGCACGTTCCAGTCATCTGTCGGGAAAGGGGCACAAATCTCCCTGCTACCTAACAGCGAAACCACCATCTGCAATACGACAAGGGAGCTAGCAGCATGGGTCGTCCTCTCATCGAAGGGATCACCAGGCTGCACCAAGGGACAAGCCCCCCCCCCCCAACCCGTATTATCGAAAGCATACACGCATGATATAGCTCTGCAGAAACCTGTGGGGTGAAGCTACCACACTGTGCAAGACCTGAAGCGATTACCCCCCCCTCCACTGAGGAGGGCCCCACTACGCTTGGGATCCCGAGGAGAGAGCGAAGCTAACAGGAGGCCTATCATAGCAACCCCATCCCGCCTCCGGACCACCAGGAGCAATGGCAAAAAGTTGCAAGGTGACCAGGCAAACTGATATTGCTGCACTGATGGGAAATAGCATCCCGGAAAAACCAAAAAAGGGAGAGCCATCAGGGGAACAGGCATCGGGCTCCAACACTACCCAGGAGTCCCTAGAATCGGAATAGTTAGCCACTAGGTCAGACCTGAAGGACCTCCTGGCAGCCCTGAAAAAAAATTCAAAAGGGCACGGACGAAGTGACTAAAAAGATAAATTACCTCAACAAAAGGGTGGAGACAGTGGAAAGCCGCACAGCAGACGTGGAAAGTGCCTTATGTGACCAAACATTCGAATGAGAGAAAGGACAAGACAGACTGACAGCCCTAGAAGCACGGTGCAAAGCGCTGGAGGCAAAGCTGGAAGGTGCAGAAAATAGGTCAAGACTGAACAACATCTGCCTCCGGGGGATCCCGTTGTCGGTCCTGGACTCTGAGCTGGAAGGCTATGTAGTGGACTTGTTCAGATTTATCATAACTCTCCCGGACGAATCTCTGCTGGAACTTGACCGGGTGCACAGAACGATCCCATGGCAATCGGCCACCTCGCCTCCGGACGTCCTAGCCCGGGTCCACTTCTTCAGGGGGAAAGAAGAAATGGAGAGAAGCCAGGTCAATGCAGCAAATCTCCTTCAGAGATTCCAATATCCTCTTATATCAAGATCTGGCGAACTCCACCCTTCATAAGAGGAAATCCCTCAAGCCACTGACTGAATAGCTGTGTGAAAGAAAGATCACATACTGCTGGGGCTTCCCAACATCCGTAAAATTCAGCTGGGAGTGCGCACAGCAACAGCTCCACCCCCTGAAAGAAGCTGAGGAATTCATGGGCGTTCGGGGAGCAAGCGAGGGATCTGAAGCAGAGGTGACTACCCAAGATCCCACCAGAAGGTAAGAAGGAGTGACATGGACAAGGGTGAACAGAAGGCGCAGGATCCGCCCCTCCCCTCCATTCCCTGAAGAAAACCCAACCCAGACTGAGCGGCTACAGAACTCTTGAGTGAAGACAAGGTCAGTTGTTGACCCCCTGGTGTCTGACATTAGAACAAGGAGGGGGAGGGATACGCCGCCGGAAACTCTTCCCTAGCTGATTTAGGATGGGTAAGGAGGAGAGTGAAGGGGTATGGGGTGATGCAAAGGTATCCCCTAACATCTGGGTTAGTCTTACTGAGCGTGAGGGTCCCACTGACTAGAATTTCAGTTAGGCGAGATCCGGGGGTGGGGGGGCAGATTTCTATTGGTGAACAGGCTACTAGTAGAGCAACCAATCACATTGGTTGCAGTCTATTGCCCAAATGCCGCCCAAGACAAGTTTCTAGCAAACCTGGTCCCAACGATCCTGGCGTTATCGGAGCGATATCTAATTTTAGGCGGGGATTTCAATATGGTCCCTGACCCCAAAGTAGATAAAACACTTCCACCTACCAGATTAGACCATACACTAGCGCTATCACCGGCTAGGCTATTTAGGGAAACGGTTGATGAATGGAGGCTGGCTAATGAGGGGATTAGCGACTATACCCCACTGCTCGCACACACATAGGGGTTTTTCAAGAATTTACCTCTTGTTAGTCACAGATGCAATTTACCCATGTTTGGACAAGGTAGAGATACACGCACGGGCAATCTCGAACCATGCCCCAGTATCGGCTGACCTGAGTATTAACAGGTCCCGCCAACCCCCAGTGAGGTACTGGAAGTTATGCGATTCCATGCTGCTAGACGCAAACATAAAAAGGGAAACAGAGGAAACACTAACTACTTTCTGGAAAACAGCAGAGGACACCCCCATTGGCGTAGTTTGGGATGCCATGAAAGCGGTGGTGAGGGGGACGCTCATTAGTGCAGGGGCGGAGCAGCAAAGGATCTCGAAAATCCTATTGTTCAAACTAGAGGGGACGGTAGCCTTGCTGGAAAAAGATCTGCCATCCCACTGGACAAGGAAAGGGGAAAGGGCACTGCGAAAAGCCAAAATAGCACTGGAGATGAATTGGGCGCATCGATCGGCGAAATCACTGGCCTACAAAACAGTTTTACTATAGTAAAAGCAATAAAGCAAACCGTATTCTAGCATATAAGCTGAAAAAAACACACCAAGAACATCATAACTTGCCTTAGGGACTCGAAGGGTCAGGCCCAATACAGGGAGCGGGACAAGATGGAGGTGCTGGTGAATCATCACAAAGCTATAATGACAGGCCCACCAACATCCCTTAATATGGATTGGCTCGTGGATTCGAAGCTGAATATCTGTGCGCTAATGATCACCCAAAAAGTAGTTGGTATGGTTAACTTAGACTAATTGAATGTGTGCTGGCAGCAGTCACTCAAATCCCACCAACCTATCCACCCAGGTTGGCACAAATTAAGTACAGTGATGGGGCAAGGGATGGCAATGCGCTCTGCACCAGTGGAGCAATTAGAGTAACTACAAGTATAACACTTAGGCTGATGACTTTAATTCAGTTGTGAACAGCCGACTATAATGATGCCTACCCCCGGGCATCAGGATCAAGCCCATCATCTACCGAAGCAGGCATCCAGATACTTACTAAAACCCAACAGCCCCGGCAGGGGGCTGTTTGGGTTCAGTCCTGGCGCCATAGGCGCCAGGCTCATAGACTTTACTTACCTGATGCAGACCATGCTGCTAGTGAGTCCAAGCCAACGTGAGGCCTGGATGGGACTATTTTTCTACAGGGACTATTTTTTACTCGGGCGTGGTTCTAGGGAACTTCTTAACTCGAACTACTTTGGAGGCTATTTAAACCAATGCCCGAACAACAGCACACGCTTTGCGTTACTCTGCATCCAGCAGCGTAACGCTCACCGTGCCTGCAGTCTGCATCCAGTTTTCTGTCACGCCCGCCTCAAATCTGGAGCTCCTAAAACCAAGAGGAAAGAAAAGGACAATATCAGAAAATGAAATATTTCGAATTCCTCACCTGATTTCGGATCCATCTCGCCTCCGGACCTGGAAAGAACATCATTTCTGTACGCGTCGCATCTCCAGCTGCAGCGCCGCGCCATACTCACCAGTCCTCGCAGCATCTTTCGATTCGGCGCTGCCTCCATCATTTCTTCGCCGAACTCCGGCACCTGAGGGACAAAAGAAAACAACAAGGTGAGCCGAGAAAATCAACAAATAAAACACTTATCATAGACTTACCTGATTACCACCGGAGGCATTATTCTATAACTCCCCACATCCGTTAAACACCGGCAACCTTTACCGGACGGCGTCGGGTAATACAGACTCTTACCTAAGCGCCACCAACTGCCACGAGGGGTATCTTCTCACGATCTTAGTTGCAAGACAAGGAAGGAAGGGGGGACAAGAGTGAACCATTGGACATATTGAACTCTATGAACTTGATCCTTACCGAACCTTGCCAGGAACCTCAGAGTCAATACTCTCCGGAAGTCTCCCACGCCTTCAAACCAGTGAAGTAACTGGCATCAACGCGCCCCTGCATCTCCTAGGATGGAGAGCTCATCATTTAAAAACATATGGTGAGGTTCCTAAAAGGGGATATCGGAGGTGACAAGAAGGGAGAACGAGAACAGTGGGAGGGGGCTATCACTCATATCCACGGGTGGCTAAATCCCTTTCTCCACTTGCAGGAGAATACTTCTACGGATCACGAGATTAGGCGGGCCAGACCAGACAGTCATCTCGACACTACGCATCACGTTGGTGGAGACCGCAGCTGTCCGGGTCCGATCGACGCCCCTGTGGGAACCAGGTGAGAGTAACACTGACACGTGTTTCGACACGCTGGTTATTTTCAAGGCTGAGTAATTACAACAAAAATGTAAACATAATGATATACAACAATGATTATTATTCAATTCATGAATACCATCATATTGGATGTAAGCTAAAACACAATACGTACAAGTCTAATAATTTCCACATCAAAGTCATGTGCAAAATAGATATGCAGTTAAATCAGTATAATAAGTATAGTGATACCACAGTTCAAGTTGAAGGTGGGGGGACAATTGATTCAGTGTCTATCACAATTTCGATTAGGGTCAATAGGGCCTGCAATTACGTCTGGCCCTGTGAAATTCGCCCACCGGTATATTATCAATGGTAGAGCGTTGATGATTACTCTGAGCTGACAAAATAGAGTTCACCTAGGTCGGTTTTCGATAAGTTGTAGTCTGTAGATTACCATCTTCAATAAAAAAATGCAGATCTAAAAAGTCAATTTCATTGGGGTCACAATTACCAATTAAACTGATACTGAATGCATTGGTGTTAATATAGACCAGAAACTTTGAGAAGGATTCCTGTGTGCCTTTCCAAATTATGAAAATATCGATAAAGCGTCCCCAGACTATGATGTTAGTGCTGAACAGTTGCTGATTGAGAACATGGGTCTCGTCATAAAATGACATGAAGAGGTTTGCTAGGAAAGGAGCAAACTTGGCTCCCATAGCCACTCCTTTCACTTGGAGAAACTCAATTTGGAACAGTGATTAATTTTCTTGCATTTTGATTTAGCAATGGCTCATTAATCTCTCATTTGATACGAGTGATGATGTATTACTTCCAATTACCTAACTGTACTCTTATATGACTTTGTTTCCGAAATTTTGATCGACACTGAACCAATTGTCCCCCACCTTCAACTTGAACTGTGGTTATGATCTACTTTTATCACTATACTTTTTATACTGATTTGACTGCATATCTATTTTGCACATGACTTTGATGTGGAAATTCTTAATCGGACTCACACTTATTGTGTTTTATCTCACATACAATATGATGGTATTTATGAATTGAATAGTAATCATTGTTGTATATCATTATGTTTTCATTTTTGTTGTAATTACTCAGTCTTGAAAACGACCAGCGTTGTCGAAACACGTGTCGGATGTTCACAACTGAATTAAAGTCAATCAGCCAAACTGTTATACTTGTAGTTACACTAATTGCTCCACTGGTGCAGAACGCATCGCCATCCCTTCCACCATCACCAGGCCCGGACGGGCTAACTGCAAAATTTTACAAGACCTACTTACACATTCTAGCTCCATGATTGACCACCCTATTTAACACCTTTCTGAGCACGGGTAGTATCAGTAAATAAATGGCAGAATCGTTGAGGATTCTCCTTCACAAACCGGGGAAAGACCAACATCCAGCGTCCTACAGACCAATAACCTTAATTAATAATGATGGGAAAATGTACTCGGAAGTATTAGCAGCCAGACTTTATATTGAAATGTATAATAAAAAGTACTGTTGAAAAAAACAAAAAACATTGTAGCTGAATAGACCGTCCTGACCAGAACAGATCTGTCCCTGATGAGGGGCAAGAACACCCCGAGGGGCATTCCCACTGCCCTGAGCTCGAGCAGATGGATATGCAACAGGGCTTCCGTCCTGGACCATGCTCCATGAATCGCGTAGCCTCCAGAGTTGGTACTCTTATTCAGAAGGGAATTGCCATAGCATTTCGGTGTTGGACTGCCTATGGGGGCCGGGTAAAGACTGATATGCAAATGGATATTTGCCAGTTGTGAAAGGTACAGTGAGCTAAAATGTGGCTGCAGACTCTCAAGTGGGTACCATCCCACAGAAAAGGCCATTTTTGTCCTGTTCATTCTCAGAGGGGCGCCCATGACTAATATTTAATTTTTTCAAGAGCCTTGGGATTAGTCACCCTGAGTGTCCTAGGGTCATCCAGACATGGACCCCTTGCTCACTGTGCTCAGAGAGGCACAGCTGTCATGATGCCTACCCCCGGGCATCAGGACCAAGGCCCTCAGCTCCGGGAGCAGGCATCCAGACATTTGTTTAAACCTCAGCAGCCCCGGCTAGGGGCTGTCTGGGTTCAGTCCTGGCGCCTTAGGCGCCAGGCTCATCATAGAAATCAGTCCTGGCGCCATAGACGCCAGGCTCATAGGCTTTACTTACCTGATGCAGACCATGCTGCGAAAGAGTCCAAGCCTACATGAGGCCTGGATGGGACTATTTGGTTACAGGGACTATTTTTTTACTCGGGCGTTGCTCTAGGGAACTTCTTACCTGGAACTACTTTGGAGGCTATTTAAACCACACCCGAACAGCAGCACATGCTTCGCGTTATTCTGCATCCAGCAGCGTGACGTTCACCGTGCCTGCAGCCAGCATCCAGTCTTCTGCCACGCCCGCGTGCCTGCAGCCAGCATCCAGTCTTCTGCCACGCCCGCCTCGAATCCGGAGCTCCTAGAATAAAGAAGAAGAAAAGGACAAGGTTAGAAAACGAACTTATTTCAAATTCCTCACCTAATTCCGGAACCATGTCATCTCCGGACCTGGAAAGTACATCAGTCCTGCATGCGTCGCTTCGCCAGCTCCAGCACGGCGCCATACTCGCCAGTTCTCACAGCATCTTTCGATCCGGCACTGTCTCCATCATTTCTTCGCTGTAATCCGGCACCTAGGGGACACAAGAAAAAACAAGGTGAGCCAAGGGAATCAACAAATACAATCTCTTACCACCATAGACTTACCTGATTTACCACCGGCAGTATTATTCCATAACTCTCCACATTTTCATATGCCGCATCTGTAAAGAGGGAGAAAAACAACACGTTAATGCATGCAATAGTTACCGGACAGCGTTTGGTAACACAGACTCTTACCTGAACGCCAGCAGCAGCTACGAGACCTTCTTCTCACAAACTCAGTTGCAACTTAAGGAAGGAAGGGGACAAGAGTGAACTTCGGGCACATTGAACTCTTTGAACTTGATACTTACCAATCCCGGCAGGGACTTCAGAGTCAATACTTACCGGAACTCTCCCAACGCCTTCAAACTAGTGAAGTGTTAGGATATTAGTGTATCATACAAGCAAGTAAGCAAACATGCTGTCACTGTCATGGTGGTGTTAGGATATCAGTGTATCATACAAGCAAGTAAGCAAACATGCTGTCACTGTCATGGTTAGCATGCGCTTGGAATGTGGATCTCGACCCCGGGGGTTCGAGGTTCCAAGAGGAGAGTGAGTTGAGAGAGAGACGGTGGACGGTGGTGGAAACCCTCCCGGGGGTCGTTTGACCTTATTACTAAAAAGAAGTAATAAATAACTTTACTCTGCAATCCTGTGTACTGGAGTACTTTGGGACATAACAACTGGCGACGAGGATAAAGGATTTTCAAAGACGACCCCCGGCACAGTATCAAGCTACAACTTTATAGCCACGATTCAGGAAAGGAAGGAAGCTATGATACATTAACCAGGACTACTATAAAAAGAAAGGAATCAACTTGACGCAGACATCGACGACACTTCAATCAAGCACACTAAGTGACATTGTGCAAAGAAGTTTACTTTCAAATATCTGCAGGCGCGCCCCAACGCCATTCCGGAATACGCACTGATAGCGTTCGGAATACAATTTCAAGGACGCAACTATTATTTGAGAAAAGGACCCTACGGCGTAACGGACGCCACAACCGACGTCCTCACGCAACAAGAGAAACACGGAGGCGGGCCAGTGATCGCAAACGTAATACGGAAACAGATTAATCTAAAAGCAACTCACCGACCCGGCGAGAAGGAAGCAGTGTATTATACCGCAGGACACTGAATGAGAACGTGACCCAACACCAGATCCACAGCGCTACGCTGCACAAATTGCGGGTGAGTCATATTTCACAAGGCTTCACACGGTTGAAGTGGGAAATTTGAAAAACAGTTCTTCAGCATAGCTTTCACAACGCAGATATTTAAATGGTTGTAATGAGGGAAATATTAAACCGTACCACAGCATAACATATATAAGTCCTGGTATTAGATTACAATGGCAAATGTTCCGGCCCCAGTATTTTTCTTGCCTTCACCTGGAGAACCCAGAGTACGATGGTCAGATTGGAAGGAAGGTTTTCATAAATACGCGTTAGCAGTATTTGGCCCTAATTATTCAAATGAAAGGAAAGAAGCCTTATTGTTTCATTGTTTAGGAACAGCAGGCCAGGAAGTGCTAAGGAAATTACCAGAGCCTACAGATGCACCAGACACAGGTCCATATGAGAAGGCACTAACCAAGTTGGACAAACATTACAAAATAGAGGAGAACATTATTTTAGAGAGATACAAATTTGCCACCAGAGAACAAAAGAACGGAGAGAACATAGAAGACTTTATCACAGCATTGAGGGGCTTAGCAGTGAAGTGTAGATTTACTCACTGTCAAGACGAACACATACGGGATCAATTAATGATCAAATGCAACAATGACAATATTAGGAAAGAGCTTTGGAAGGAGAAGGATCCTACATTAGATAGAGCAATAGAGATCGCAAAGATGGTGGAACACACTGATAAATGCATAAAGCTACTACAAGCAGACAATCAGATGAACACAGATAAATCCAAGCTGGAAGAAACAGAGGGCACAGTTCAGAAAGTATCAAAAGTTAAGGCGAGGATGGGCTCAAGTTTTTCAAAAAGACAGATACAGTATGAGAAAAAAGGCGAGGAGCGACAGGAGAGTAGACTTCCAGCGGGGAAAAGTTGGAATCGCCAAGTGTGGGTCAAAGACAATAAGAATTTCTCACGTGAGACTAATTTTTCCCGATTTCCAAAAGAAGCAGTGACAAATAGAGATGTTTCATCAAGAAGGTGTTTCCGGTGTGGGAGTTTCTCACATGTAGCATCGGACAAGGAATGTTTTGCAACACACGTCATATGCAATAATTGTGGTATACGTGGACACATAGCTAGATGTTGTAGAAATGTTAATTCCAATTCAAGTCAAGTTTTTGATGTCAATGTAAATAATGCGGAGGATGAGTATGTTGAGAATGGCAGAGAGGTAGTTTTCATGGTGAATGCCATTGATGGGCAAGTGAAGAAGAAAAAGCCATACGCCATGGTTTTGGTTAATGGGATACAAATATTGATGCTTATGGATAGTGGGGCGGACTACACACTAATAGGAGTACGGGTATGGAAGGAGAGATTTAAGTGCTGTACATTGAGAGAAAACAAAATTAAGGTGAATGCATATGGTGACAAACCCATAGAAATAATAGGATACTTTGAGGCCAAATTGCAGTTTAAAGATAGAGAAGCCACCACGAATATTTATGTTGCCAACAAAGGAGGAGAGTTATTATCGTGGAGTGACCAAGCTGAACTAAAAATCAGACTTGAAGCAAGTCATCCGGAACAAGTCTTAACAGTAAACAGTGAGAGTGTGAGTGAGAAAGGAAACAAACTTGGATGTATGAAGGGTTTTGTTCACAAAATAAGATTAAAAAAAGGGGCAGTTCCCAAGATTGCGAAATTACGCACCATTCCCCTGGCACTTAAGGAGGGTGTAGAAAGTGAGTTAAAAAGAATGGAAGATGAAGGGGTCATTGAAAGAATTGAATCTTCAGAATGGGTGAGCCCCATAGTAGTAGTTCGGAAAGCCTCTGGGTCTTTGAGAATATGCATTGACTTAAGACATCTTAACAGTATGGTAGTAGCAGATAGATTCCCACTACCCAGGATAGATGATCTACTGGTTGGTGTTTCCGGATCTAAAGTATTTTCAATTTTGGATCTCAAATCAGCTTACCACCAAATTGAGTTGCATCCAGATTCCAGAGATCTAACCGCATTTATTACCCCCAACGGTTTATTTAGGTGTGTACGAATGCCGTTTGGTTTGGTGTCGGCGGCGAGTGTATTTCAGAGTATTATGTACAAGTTACTAGGTGGAGAGAAAGGAGTAATGTACTACCAAGATGATGTTCTAGTTTGTGGCAGAGATGAGGAGGAACATGACAGGCGGTTAAAGAGGGTGCTAAACATATTAGGAGAAGCCGGTTTAACGATAGCGTCAGAAAAATGTACATTCAAAGCAAGTAAAGTGGTTTATTTAGGCCACGAAATCACTGCTGAGGGAGTCAAACCTAAAGAGGAGGCTATCGAAGCTATAAGGAAAATGGAAGAGCCCAAATCCAAAGCAGAAGTGTTATCATTCTTAGGGTTAGTTGAATTCTATGGCAAATTCATCAAGAATCTGTCAGACATGTCAAGATACATGAGGAAGCTCACGCGCAAAGGTGTGACATTTAAATGGAGTGAAGAGTGTAAGTGTGAATTTGAAAGGATAAAAAAGGCCATGGTTGAAGCTCCCATTCTAAAGACATTTGAAGAAGGGAAGCCCACACTACTTTTTGTAGATGCCAGTGACTATGGCATAGGTGCAGTGCTTATGCAAGAAGATTCAGAGGGGCTGCATACCATAGCGTTTGCTTCAAGATCACTTAAAGATCCTGAAGTCAGATATTCAGTGGTGGAGAAAGAAGCTCTCGCTTGTATTTGGGGTGTTGAGAAATTCAAAAGGTTTTTGTGGGGAAGGAAATTTGAGATTTGTACTGATCACAAACCGTTAGTTGGCATTTTTACTAAGGGTGGACTGGAAGGTGTATCAAGACGCATAATGAAGTGGGTAACAGCTCTTCAAGGTTTGCAATTCACAGTGATTCACATTAGAGGTGAAGTTAATGTCGTAGCAGATGCCTTGTCAAGATCTGTTCATAGAGAAGGTCACATCAGGGTAGAGCAAACAAATCAAGAAGAAACATGTGAAATTTTTCAGGTGCATGAGTCTTTAAAGGAAGATGAGTGGGTTAAAGCGTGTAGTGAAGATTCAAAATATCAGAAAGTATTAGCATTAGTAAGAGAGAATGGAGTGATGAACTACAGAGGTGATATGGGTGGATTTGCCAGAGTTAAAGAAGATCTATGGATCAATGATAAGTATCTATATAGAGGGCATCAGATGATAGTTCCTCAGGGTATGAGGAGACAAGTAATTGAGATAGCTCATGAAGGACATTTAGGTATAGCCAGGACCAAAGGCATAATAAGAGCTGAGTTCTGGTGGCCTGGAATTGACAAAGAGATTGAAGAGCAAGTCAGGGATTGCACAGAATGTCTGGAGGGAAACAAAGGCTTGAGAATACAAAAAACGCCCATGGTCATTAGGGAAACACCGAGGGTACCATGGGATGAGATTGCAATAGATTTATTAGGACCATTTAATATAGGAGGGACTCGTGACAGTTACTTGTTGGTGGTCATAGATTTATTGTCCAAATGGCCAGAGATTTGTTTACTTAAAGATATATCTAGCAGCAGTATTTCCAAATTTCTAGAACAATTATTTTGGAGGGAAGGTTTTCCCAGGAAATGTTTATCGGATAACGGGTCTCAATTGACATCCAAGGAGTTCAAAGATTTTCTAGATAAGAATGGTATTGAACAGGTAAACACGTCTCTCTATCATCCCCAAAGTAATGGATGTGTTGAACGCTTCAACAGGACGTTGATGGAAGCTATAAGAATTGCAGTAGCAACTGGTGGGGATTGGTTCAGAACTGCAATGGAAAGGACATTTCAGTACAGAATTACGCCTCATAGTGTTACAGGATTGACACCATTTGAGATGTTGAGAGGTAGGAAACCCAATTCTCATTTATGTCCCGGATGGATGGGAAAATCTAGGATGGTTGATGTGGATGTGGGAAGAGTGAGGAGTAGAATGTTTGAGGCAGGAGTTAAATCCAAGGTAAGGTATGATCTAAAAAACTGTTGCAAAGAATTTAAGATTCATGAAGGTGATTGGATAAAAATTAAGCTACCGACTAAGGTACGCAAAGGGGCATCGTTGTATTCTGAGCCCAAACAAGTGGTAAAAGATTTAGGTTCATCAGTATTAGTCAGAGGTGGAGGTATTTGGAACAAGGAGAGAGTAGCAATTATCAAATGTTCCAGAGGAAGAGAATGATGGAAAAAATAAGGTTCTGTCATTCGCCCCACCATTGACATACAAGTTCAATTTCACTATTGGAAGTTAACTTATTTTAGATTCTTCACATCTGTACATCAATATTCAAATTTAGTTATGTTCTATGTTCTAAGATTTTATCACAATCTAATCAATAACATCTGTTAGTCATCATAAGAATATTTATGGTTTTCAAAAATGTCAGAAAGGAAGGAGGTGTTAGGATATTAGTGTATCATACAAGCAAGTAAGCAAACATGCTGTCACTGTCATGGTGGTGTTAGGATATCAGTGTATCATACAAGCAAGTAAGCAAACATGCTGTCACTGTCATGGTTAGCATGCGCTTGGAATGTGGATCTCGACCCCGGGGGTTCGAGGTTCCAAGAGGAGAGTGAGTTGAGAGAGAGACGGTGGACGGTGGTGGAAACCCTCCCGGGGGTCGTTTGACCTTATTACTAAAAAGAAGTAATAAATAACTTTACTCTGCAATCCTGTGTACTGGAGTACTTTGGGACATAACATGAAGTAACTGGTATCTACGCGTCCCTGCAAGACACGCAGGATGGAGAGCTCATCTTTTATGAACATAAGGAAAATAATTCTTCGGGTCCAGCAGACAAGACTAGGCGGACCAGTCCAGACAGTCATCTCTGCACTACGCATCACGTGACGGAGACCGCAGCTGTCCGGGTCCGATCGACACCCCTGTGGGGTCCAGGTGAGCCTAACAACAGCTCCCCCTCACTGATGAGGCCCAACAAGGCTGAAACACGTGTATGGGGTTGCTGTTGCTACTCATTTTCAGAAGGGAATTGCCATAGCATTTCGGTGTTGGACTGCCCATGGGGGCAGGGTAAAGACTGATATGCAAATGGGTATTTTCCAGTTGTGAAAGGTACAGTGAGCTAAAATGTGGCTGCAGACTCTCGTGGGTACCATCCCACAGAACAGGCCATTTTTGCCGTGTTCGTTCTCAGAGGGGCGCCCATGACTACTTTTTAATTTTTTCAAGAGCCTTGGGATTAGTCACCCTAAGTGTCCTAGGGTCATCCAGACATGGACCCCTTGCTCAATGTGCTCAGAGAGGCACAGCTCCACCTCAATGATGAGGCCCAGCAAGGCTGAAGAAACCGTATATGGGGTTGCTGTTGCTACTCATTTTCAGAAGCGAATTGCCATAGCATTTCGGTGCTGAATGCCCATGTGGGCGGGACAAAGACATGTAAATGGATATTTCCCCATCTGTGAAAGGTACAGCGAGCTAAAGTGTGGCTGCGGACTCTCGAGTGGACACCTTCCCGAAGAACAGGTCAATGGGGCGTGTTCGTTCTCGAAGAGGGGTGCCAATGGACTATTTTATGATCATTTTTAGATTTAACGAGAAAGAATTCCTTCTTTGATAATAGAGGCCGACCGCGTGAGAATACTTTGAGCGTAGGTGGGTCTTTCAAGCCTCAGGTCTAGAATAGTGTTGAAGTCACCCCCCATAGTATTGGAATCATCGGGTAGCAGCCTAGCTCTTGCATCAAGTCAGTGTAGAAGTGGGGGAATCCTCAACATTGGGGCCGTAAACATTCATCAATACCAGCTCCCTCCCCGCAAGAGACCCATACACCAGGACATATCTGCCCAGAGGGTCTGTTTTTGCATGTTTACACTGGAAAGGAGGGATATATGCACCAAGGTCATGACTCCCCTGGATTGTGAGCAGTAAGACGTATAAAAGCAATTCGCACCAGAGTTCTTAGCAAACCCCATGCAGGTCGCAGACAGAGCATGGGTTTCTTGCAAGTTTAGAATTCTAACCTTGTGCCTATCTACATATAGGTGCAATTTGCGACGTTTCACTGGATTGCCTAGACCATGTATATTCCAGCTCATGCAAGTTATGTCACCCATCTTGATATGAAGTGTATAGTATTATCATGTTCAACATTTTGCTCTAACCACTGCAATACTTGAGTGATTCATTGTGCGCATGCCTCTCATAACTAACTGCATGGTGTGTTCCAAGTGCTTTTTAACATAACAATCCCAACCCCCACCCCCTCGCATCTCCCACGAAAAAGGGGTGATGTACCATAGAAAACAACCATTAACGCAACTTTGCATATGGAAGCTGATGCATGGGCTCACCAGGGCCCTCAATGGACTTAGTTACAAATGAAAGGAAATGAGCACCAACAAACTTCTAGTGTAATTGTGTCAAAGAGATAGCGACCATCCCATTGTCGTGGAGGAGGATCCACCCCCCCCCCCCCAATCTCCCATTAGGGTCCTGGATGTGGACAAAATGGTAAACAAGATGGATATTATTACCAGTGTAAATGAGTGCCCTGAAAATGCAGTAGCTGAAGGCAGAAGTGCACCTGTACAGGTGTAGCAAAAGGGTTACGCAGCAAGAGCTCAAGATGCCGGTAAGGTCTCGTCCCGGAATTTCATAGCCTCGCCAGGTATTGTGAAGAACGTTTTATTATTCCATTCGACTCACAGTTTAGCGGGTATAACATAGCATATTTCAAGTTGGTGTCACAGAGCCGTTTCTTGACCAACAGGAACGATTTCCTCTCTTGTTGGACAGCCACAGAGAAGTCCGGATAGATGCGTATCCTGTTGGATTCGAATAGCAGGTCTCCTTGTTACTGTGCCGCTCGGAGGATTGCAACACGGTCTCAGTAATTGAGGATGCAGCAATGATGGGCCACGGAGGGGCTACATGTTTAGGAGCCAGGGACCTGTGGGCTCGATCAATAGCAAACTGCATGGATAATGCTGGGCTCCCCAGAAGCGGTAGCAGGGTGGAATCTATCCATTGTCCCAGGGAGGGTTCAGAGTTGGACTCGGGGACTCCTATAATGCGAATGTTGTTTTGACGGGATATGGATTCCAGATCATTCTTTTTTCCACTTGGAGTACCCACCTGGAGAGTGTAGCCAGTTCAGCCCTCATGGTGTACACACCATCCACCACTGTGCCCACCCGTGACTCGGTTTCCAAAATATGCTGGTCTGACTTGTCGATCCGTGACTTAATGGAGTCAATTGTGCTAGTCATATCATCTAGCTTGTAATGCACCTTGGCGAATCCCTGCTGCATGCATGTCAACATGCGCTGAGCCTTGGAGGGCTCTATTGGGGTGGTCTCGGTCTCTGCGTCAGCACCGCGCTGCCAGTGGTTGAAGGTTTAGGAGTTGTTTTAGTATACTGGCTCATGGACTGTTTTTTTGCTCCCCCTTTGGTCATGTGCAGCGAGCCAGATTTGCCAGTAAGGCAGGGGAGGCGTTGCAAAGGTGTAGTGTTCCGCACAGTATTACTGTGTACAGCCCGTTTCAAGCAGTGTACCCTTACACAATAAAGGGGCAGCCAGGCGGAGGCAATAGCGCAGTTCATGGCAGTAGATCAGCTGAGGGTGATCTACGAGTATTTTCGGCAGGTTGTGAAACGGTTGTAATCCAGCAGGTCTACCCAAGTCCGTCTGCGACCCTCCCCTCGTGTTGAATGAGGCGGTTACTGCAACTCTGGTCTCTAGTGGCACATGTGTTCACACATGCCAAAGGCTAGTGTGGTTCGTAATCAGAACTGGCAGGGTGATAGTAGTGGGTGCTTTCCGAGCGCCTTCACAAAATGGCTGTTGGGCCACTCTTCAGCAGGATCACAGGCACGCATGCAGAGGAGGGGGCCTCAGAAGAGCTGGCCCCCCAATAGTGGTCCCAGTGGCTACACAGCAACCAGGCAGTGCACCAACAGTGTTATCGTGAGGGAGGGGGCGCGGGGCCGCCAATGAATGATTGGCATTTCACTTGTGAGAATGGATATTCAAATTAGTGGGAAATCTCCCGTGGAGCTCTCCACAGTTGGTGCATGAGAAGGGGCCAAGGCTCGCTGGCGCGTCAGATGGCACAACATTTATTAAATAGGATATTCCTCCCTCCGATGGCTCACTTCCGCTCCGGGCACCTGCTCTCACAGTGTAATGTGGCGAGGGGGACTCACCAGGCGTAGGAGTGCTGGGGCGTACGTCTCTGCTCAATACACGTTGCAGGCATGCCCCGCTGGGATCAGGGGTTTACTGGGTGGGTGGGAAATCAGAATTCTGACAAGGAATGCCCCCATCTCCCGATGTGCTGGCGGGTATTCACCGGGTCTCGTTGGGCAGCAGGTGGGATGCTGCGAGTGCGCAGCCTCCTGCAGCCATCGGGAAGAAGGTCTCTCATCCCTCACTCGCAGGATCAGGCATCAGAGTCAGGAAGCAATAGCCAGACAGCTGGTGATGTCGGGGATCTGGTAGTTGCCTTCAAATGTTGTGAAGTCTGTTAGAATCGCACATATCTGTCCTTAGACAGTGCCGGGTGCGGAAGCTCTAGAGGAGAGCCGCCATCATGAACGCTGTGCAACTGCATCCCCTTCAATAAAAGTTGTTAAACAAAATCATGGCAACCTTGTGCAAGGAAGGCATGGTAGCAACAGTAAGATAGACAAGTGACCACAGTTCAAGGGTGTTTATTGAACTTCAAAAAGGGTTTGAAAAACACCCATCTAATCCTAAATCTACAGATGGGAGCACTCTACGACCATCAAATAATAACGCAGTCGTAGTGGTGTATTGTCAAAATAAAAGGGCCTATACGAATAAACCCATTGCCAGTCCTTACCTCTAAATACAAATAGTGTGGGAAACAGTGTTACGAAAAAGTAAGAAGTGTTCACAAAATTATATGTCGGGATGTTCAGGCCGTTGGCCTCCCTTCCCCATGTTTTCAGCACGGGGCAAGGCAGTTCCATTCAAGCATAGCACAGTCTCTGGCTTCTTTATCAGGGGGATACAGTTCAATCATTAGCATCAGTGCCTTCGGTGCTCAAGTCTTTTTGCTTATCAAAGTCTCTTCATTCAAAGGGCCTGATCGACCAAATAAACAATACGTTATTTTTCTCTTTCAGATTTTCACAAGTACTCAATTTAGGTGATTCGCTAATTACTCCAGATTCCCCTCAGCCGGGCTCGGACCAATTTGAATTAACATCAACTATCGAAGACTTTCAAATGTGCACAGGGTTTGGCATGACCCGTTGCAGGACCACTTCGATTTCACAATCCCTTTCCTTTTAACATTTGCTACCTCTCAGTTGCATACCCAACAAGAGACTTTTAAATGAGGACCCACGTGGTGCCGGACCACTGTCTACTGTATTGTATCTTGGCTACAAAGTTCAGTCACTCAACTGCTCTTTTAATTATATTTGCGCCGCTTGCCGCATTCGCTTCACACACTGTTCTCTTCAGTTTTCTCTATACAATGTTGCAGCTTGCAACCTTGGCTTCAACACAGACTGGTCTGGTATCGGCCTCCCCAACTCACCGGCTGTGCTGACTTCACTGGTGCTGCTTTGTTGTAGGAGCCAAGGACAGTATAGCACAGCGGCAAACTATTCTCCCCGCCTTGACTATCTACACGGGAGAGCCCCGGGTAGCTCCGGCACACAATGCAGGATTCTTCAGCTTTGATTCTGGGTCTTACGTTTCCTATTCTCGAAGGCTCATGAAAGTTGAGGTCTTTCGGTTAAAAGGTCAAGAGCACTTCCCTCCTTGAATCTTCTTCGGTCTTGCCGTCTTTCGCCTTGTATTAAACTGCCATCTTGGAACTGCTGCTTCCTCGTGTGTTTTGCCTTGCTCAGAGTGTGCTTCCAAGCATCGCCTTTTATCCAGGTGGGGAAGTGTGATGGAAGTCAGGTGTGTGTAATGATCAGTAATTGTGTGACCCTGCCTGACCATTGTATTGGGACATGTCAGGTATACAGCTCGGGTGTTAGTCCATTGTCTCTCACAGTGAGCTGTCCCTGAGAGAGCGTTTGGGTTGGAAAAGGGGGGGTGGGGGGGGGATGGAGTTCCTAAGTATCCCACCTGGAAGCATGGGGTAAAGGTGTTACAGGAAAGGGGATACAGCGTCTCGCGATCTGGTGTCCCACTACGACTCCCTGAAGACCCCATATCCAGGTGATCCTTCCGCCCTGGTCCACCACCAGGAACTGGATCCAAAAGCGATGGCTGTTTCCTGGCCACGTGGATGACAGATTCCCAGAGACTAGCTACACTTCTGTCAGTTTCATTCCTGACTCGTCACGGAACCCTATTTCTACACTCTGTTAATTTATTCCAGCCTCTTCTGCCCAGAGTCTTCTGTATTCTTAAAAACACCTTACTCTTTACTCATTAGGAGCAATACAGTTCTGATGACTCATTCATGAATTCGCCCGGAATGCAGTCCTTGTGCCAAATGAATGACAGAAAAGTCTTGCAGTTTGAATGTGCTTTAAACATACTTCTTGCATTCCATTTGTAAAACATTGATTGTTGTGCAAAAAGAACAAGTTGCTCTCTTACCTGGTAACGTTCTTTCGACGGGATGGTCCGACGACGTATTCCACATCTATGACAGTAATCACCACAGCTGTGCTGCTTCGGAAAATTTGCGGCGTCTGCGTCCTGCGTCGATGACGTCGATGCACAGTCCTAGAGGACCTCCTCCGACGGCGGACGTCACCCGATGTGATAAGTAGGACGCACAACACCCGTAGCCTCAGTTGTAGTTTTTTTCCCAGAACGTGTGCCACCAGTCTTCTGCCAGTCTGACACACAAAGCCTTGCAGAAACGTAAGCTGCAATCGCATAAGAAATTCTGTAGCGGGGAAGGTAGGGAGGGAGGGAGCGATATGTGTCATGGGCGCTACTCCCGAGGGGCCAGGACTGGCCCAGCGCCCTCGGAAGCAGACCGGTCTTCCACTACTCCGGACCCAGCAGACCCCTACAGGGGCCCTTTGGACCGTGTCCTGGCGCCTTTGGCGCCAGGCTCATGAAGGGTTTCAGTCCCGGCGCCATAGGCGCCGGGCTCATATTGATAAACAATATAATAATGCTTGGTGGACTTACCTGAGGCAGACGATGCTGCATATTTACCCAGAACAAACCAGTCTGGTTGAAGTCCCCAGCCATCAGGGCTGGGAGGAACTATTCCCTCCATTCAGGAACTCTTTTCTTACCTGGGTGGAACCGGTGGAAGAACACACACTGGAAGCACTTCTCTGCTATTTAAACCACGCCCGATGGAAAACACGTGCTTCGTGTTATTCTGCAGCAGCAGCAGGACGCTCACCGAGTCGGCTCCTGCATTCCAGGTCCAGAGTCATCTTCAGCTTCCACGCAGCAACCTGTGGATGAAGAAAGACACAGAACAATACTTACCAGATCCCCGAATCCAGTCACCGGCAAAACCTGCAAAGAATAAACATAAGGTTAGAAAAGTGCAACTCGCTCGCAGCCGCGCCCGCTTACCTGATCCATCCGTGATTGCAACGGAGCTAACCGCGGCCTTCTCTTCGGCAGCTTATCTGCACCTGAAAGGCAAAGGACATAATTAAAAAGGGGTTCGGGTGAAGGCAGTCGCATTCATCTTAACTTACCAGTTTTTGCACACGCAGTAGCGGCCGCATCAACCTCAGCATCCCGGCACCTGAAAAACAGGAAAAAGACATTATTTGAGGTGCCATTAAAAGCGGCCAACGATCATTATATTTGCGTACATCGGCACATGCAGTGGCAACGGATATAAAGCCCTCAGCATCCCGGCACCTGGAAACTAGGAAAAGGACATTATTAGAGGTGCCATTAAAAGCGGCCAACGAACATTATACTTACGTGCATCGGCACGTGCAGCGGCAACGGAAAACTACGCCCACAGCATCCCGAGGCCTGAAACAAAGGAAAAGGGACATTATTGAGGTGCCCATCTTTTAAAGCCTAAAGACTACAGTATATTTACAGGCATCCGCTCGTGCAGTAACGGCGGCATCGCTCTTCAGCATCCCAGCACCAGTGCCACAACTAAGGCCGCAAAAGACTTGAGCCTCAACACTGAACTCATCCAGTGACGTAACTGGAATCCACGTACCCCTCCACCAGACGCAGGATGGAGAGCTCAGCATTTATACGCCTAAGGTGAGAGCTCGCCGAGACAAGTAGAAAGCTAGGCTGTGGGAGAAACTGGCGATTGGTGGGAGAAGGAATCCCATCAAACGGTGATTAACCCTTTTTCTTCCACCTGCAGAAAACTTACCCTGCAAGTCAGACATTCGATAAGAGGAAGCCCAGTCCTGAGAGTCGTCTGAGCTCCACGCTTCTCAATTGAAGAAACTATAGCAGCCCAGCCGGGATCAGCGCCTCCGTGGGAATCAGGTGAGCGTTACAATATGGAATACGTCGTCGGACCATCCCATCGAAAGAATGTTACCAGGTAAGAGTAACTTGTTCTTCGAGGGGATTGGGTCCTCCGACGTATTCCATATCTATGACAGACTCCCAAAGCAGAACCAATGCAAGGAGGTGAGAAAAGAATTTAGAAAACAGAAATTTAGCATGCCCAATCAAATTGCAGAGTAAAGGACCACCTTGCCAAAGGCCAGATCCTGCTCCCGGATGGAATCGAGGGAATAGTGACGTACAAAAGTATGTACCGAAGATGTTGCGAATAGGAACACCCCTCTGCAGGGCAGTAGAGGCAGCAATACCCCTTGTAGAATGGGCCCGTAAGCCGACCGGGGGGGTCCTTACCCGCCAAGCGCTAACACACAGATAGCCAAAATAATCCAGCGAGACAAAGTCTGTTTCGTCACAGCCTGTCCCAAACGCTTTCCAGCGTAACCAATAAAGAGCTGATCGTCCACTCTGACCCGGGGCATGCGTGAAATATAAAAGCTTAACGCTCTCCTAGGATCAAGCCTATGGAGCCTCTCCTCTTCCTTACCAGGATGTGGAGGAGGATAAAATGCCGGAAGAACAACCTTCTGGCCTAAATGAAATTCCGACACCACCTTCGGAAGAAAAGAATGACGAACTCTAAGGACAACCCTGTCCTTATGAAACACAGTGAAGGCTGGCTTAACTGAAAGTGCCTGTAACTCACTCACTCTGCGAGCGGAAGTAACCGCAACTAAAAATACAGTTTTCAGAGTTAACAGTCTCAAAGGGCAAGAATGCAAATGCTCAAACGGAGCACCCATTAGAAACTTGAGAACAAGGTTCAAATCCCAACCGGGCACCTGGAAAGGTGACGGAGGGAACACATTAGTGAGCCCTTTCACCATGTCTGAACGACGATAAGACGGAGCTACTTATCCTGGGTACATCACAACGCCTGAGCAAACTTGAGCCATCCTATCAGTCATTCATCATAGACGGCAACTCCATACAAGTCTCGAAAGACACTAAAACACTAGGCTTTTACCTGGATTCCACCTTATCCTTGTCAAGACAAACTAATGCAGTCAGGTCCACCTCCGCCTACACGTGCAAACTCATTTCAGCCTGCAGACCATTCCTCACCACCCACAATAGCGTCACACTAGCGAGAACACTTATCATGGCAAAAATAGATTACTGCAGTGCTCTATATTTAGGCACCAGCCAAGAAAACCTGTCCAAACTCCAAACCACCCAGAACAATGCAATTCGAGCAGCTCTGAACATCCCTCGTAACCACCACATCTCAGAAGCCAGAACTAGCCTTAAGTGGTTACCCGTGAAGTAGAGAATTTCCCTAAAAACGCTTGCCCTCACGCACAAATGCCTAGCCAACAAGGCTCCGATCTATCTCTGCAGTCGGCTTTCGCGCCACTCCACTGCCCGACCACTAAGAATTGCTCAGACTCACTGCCTTACTATCCCTAGGTTTAAGCTCCAAAAAGCGGGAGGCACTAGCTTCCCTGTCCTAGCCTCCAAACTTTGGAACACCCTCCCCGCTGCCATCAGAGCTGAAGACTCCTTCAACACCTTCAAGAATAAAACCAAATCTTGGCTCTTTGACCAGCAATAGTTGTGTTAGACATCGGTCCTACTTACCCAACCCGCCTGGTCCCCTGCACGATTTCCGGTCTGCTACCTTCCCAACTACCTCAGGGATACTTCCTCAGCGGAGCCTAGGGACACTGTACCATGTGTAATATTTGTAATTATTAAGATTGTTATTATGCTGTATTGGTATACAGGCCTGATGGTCTGCGCGTTATAAATAAACAAATACAAATTTCAGAAACTGAGAAATTTAAGGAATTTTAAAATAGGAACACTCTTCAGACGAGCACTTAAATATGGACAGCGCCGCCAGGTAACCTTTAATGGTCCCCACTTGCAAGCCCCTGTGGGCCAAAGAAAGCAAAAAAGACAAAACCATGGGAATGTCGCATTCAAAAGGATCCACATTCTGAACTCTGCACCAGTCGCAGAACTTGCTCCAACGGCAACGGTACAGAGACTTAGTTGCTGGCCGCCTGGCTGAGAGCAACACCTCCATCACGTCTTCAGGGAGGTCCCAATCCTTATACCTCAACCTTTCAGAAGCCAAGCGTGAAGATTGAGGGATCTGACCTCTGGATGGAGAACCTGACCCCCTTCCCATGAGAGCAGACTGTCTCGGTAGGGAAGACGACGTGGAGGGCAGATGGACAAGTCTAGAAGGTCCGGGTACCACGTCCTCCGGGCCCACGCCGGAGCAATGAGGATCATCCGGGAACCGAACCTCCGTAACCTCCGCAACACTTGCAGGATGACGGGGACTGGAGGAAACGCGTACAGCAGTGGGAATGACCACTCCACCACGAACGCGTCTAAGGCTCCGTTTGGAGGAAATTCCCACAAGCAGAACCTCTGCACTTCCGGTTGACACTGGAGGCGAAGAAATCCACTTGAGGGGGTCCCCCAAAGGGCGAAGATCTCCAGGAGAATATCCCGAGCCAACTCCCACTCGTGAGGGATCGCGCTCTGACTGCTCAGAGCGTCCGCGGTCTCTTTTTCATCTCCTGCCAGATGAACTGCCGAGATCGAAACTTCCTGCTGGATTGCCCAGAACCAGAGCTGCATCGCCTTACTGCACAGGAGGAAGTGACCCTGCCCCCCACTCTTTGTTGAGGTAGTGCATGGCCACCGTGTTGTCCATCAGGATCAGGACATTCTTTCCTCACACAGTCGGCAGAAAAGCCTTCAGGGCTAGCCTGACGGCCCTCAGCTCCAACAGATTGATATGGAGTCTGGACTCCGACGGAGACCAGCGACCGCTGACTGTCAACTCGTTGGGATGAGCTCCCTATCCTGTGAGGGATGCGTCCGTCATGATCGTCACCACCGGCCAGGGCAGCCAAAATTGAGCCCCCTCATCAAATTGCCTTCGTCGGCCCACCACAGAAGGTCCTGGGCGGCCGAAGATAGCACCTGAACCGGGTACGACATCCTGCCGGAGGACTGAGACCACTGGAGCTTGAGTGCCCATTGCAAAGATCTCATCCGCAACCTGGCCTCTGGCACCAGAAGAATGCAGGATGCCATGATGCCGAGCAGCCTCAAGAACTCGAACGCTGGGAGAGTCTGGGCAAGTTGAAACTTGTGCACCATCTGCTGAATGTGATGAGCCCTCACCTGGGGAGGAAAACGCTGCCCCAGGGACGAGTCAAGCACTGCTCCGATGTACTGGAGCCTCTGAGTTGATGTCAAATGGGACTTCTTTAAATTGAGGGAGAAGCCCAGCTTGTGGAGGGAGTGGCAGGTGACTGACAGATGATCCAGGACTTGCTCGGGAGAGTGCACCCTGATCAACCAATCATCCAGGTAGGGGTAGACGTGAATCCCCCTTTCCTGAAGTGCACTGCCACCACTACCATGAGCTTGGTGAAGACCCTCGGGCGGAGGTCAATCCGAACGGCAGGACCCGAAACTGAAAGTGCGAGTCGCCAACCGCAAATCTCAGGTACTTCTTGTGCTTTGGATGGATCGGCACATGAAAATAAGCGTCCTTGAAGTCGAGAGACACCAACCAGTCCTGAAGTTGAAGGGCCTGGAGGACTTTCATGACTGAGCTGAAGCGGCTGCGGCGTTGCCTGAGGGCAAAGAGGCAACAGCCCGAGCAGCCTTGGCACCTCGAGTACCTTGTTTTCCACCTCTGGCACTCCTACGGTGGCCCCTTAGACTGGCAGCTCCTCTCGCTTTACCAAAGGATGAGTAATAACGAAAGGAACCTCCCCCTCCATTGCAGTCCCCTAGGACGAAAAGGCGGAGGTTGTCGAACTGCAGCACCCAACAACTTTGCTGCAGCTTTGGAGGTCTGCAACCTCTCAAGGCTCTCGTAAGCCTTGCTGCCAAAAAGATGTTCCCCATCAAAGGGCATGTTGAGGAGCCGGGCCTGCACATCAGGAGCAAACCCCGACTTCCGCAACCACGCAAACCTAAGTATCACGGTGCTCGCCGCCATGGACCGGCTGACGCAATCTGCCACGTCCAAACCCGACTGAACGGCCTCACACATGGCATCCTTGCCATCCTGAACCATGGCAAGGAAACCATCCCGTTCACCCCCTTCAGGAATATGTTCAGCCGCCAAGGAAACAAAGTTCCACAGAGTGTGCGTGAAACGAGACAAGGCACAAATGGTGTTGGCCACCTGAAGCGGCATACCCCCTGCAGAAAACACTTTCTTTGCCCAGCCGTCAAAACGCTTGTCGTCCCTATCAGGAGGGATGGTAGGGTACGACGCCCGCTTTGCTGGGGCCGTAGCCGCCTGCACCACCAAACTCCCCGGAGTAGGGTGCTTGAACAAGTAGCAGGGGTCACTACTGGCTGGGCGTTATTTTCGCAGAAAAGACTTGCTCACTGCCGGGAGACTCTCCGGAGCAGTCCAAGCCGCTGCCACCCTTCTTTGCAGAGCCATATGGAATGGCAGTACCGGGTCAGTTGGTGGACCAATGTCGAGGATATCCGTACGGTCATCCTGAACAAACTCCCCTGGGGGAGCAGACCATCCTAAGTACTCAGAGACCCGTGACATAAGTCGCCGGTACGAAGAATCAGCATGAGTGCCATGCTCAGGCCTACAAAACTCCACCTCCGGAGAGGTGTCCAGCCCACTAGCATCATGCAGGGACTGCCTCAGGTCCTCAAACTGGCTATGGCCCGAGAGAATCTCGTCAGGCACCGTCAGGCACCATGCCATCATCAGAGCCCTCATCCACCTCTGAAATGAATTCCAGATGGCGGTAAGAAGGCACAGAACTGGAACCAAAGCCATGCTTGACCTTGGCCAGAGCCTTCCTAGGTGGTTCCCCCGAGCCACGGGGTACCCCCCTCGACACAGCCCCGAAAGGCGTCAAGTGAATCGGCGCCGACGACAGACGCGGCGCCGACAGCATCAACGGCGTCGACACAGGCCTCGAAGGCGGAGCCCCGAGCGTGTCCCTCGACATCCTTGGCGCCGACGGCATCGATGACTTCCTCGGAGGCGGAGCCTCGAGAGAGTCCGTCGACAACCTCGGCGCCACAGGCGTCAATGTCTTCCTCGAAGACTTCACAGATTCACGCGGTCTCGAGCGCGTCGAGGACCGGGACCTGGACCAGGCATGCCGAGAACGATTCCCCTTGTCCGAGCGGGACCATTCCCGCGAATCGCAACGAACACCCTAGCCCGAAGGCGTGCGAGCGGTGTGTCTCGGCTGATCACGACCGACCCCACTCGGAGGCGCGGACGGACCAGTGCCCTGCGATTCGAGAATTGCCAACATTTTCTTCCTGAAGGAAGCCCATTCCTCCGGTGTTGCATGCTTGGTGGGGTAAGTGACCCACCGACGGGCAGGAGTCCTCGGATGAGGACGGGGAAGGCGACCGATGACGGTGCTTCCGGGAGTGCCTCGAAGAGGCAGAGGAGTGGCGAGACCTACTCTGGGACCGAGACCCACTGGACTTCCGACAACGACGCGGAGAGTCACCCCTCGAGTCATCCGTCGACTTCCGGGGCTTGGACACCTTACCTACCGATAACAACTTCTTGCGCTCCCGTAAGGCTTTCGACGTGAGCGACTGGCAGTCGACACAGTCATCCGTGTCATGAGCCTCCCCGAGGCACCAGAGTCAGGCGTTGTGCAAGTCTGTGACCGACATCTTGGACCCACAGTCCCGGCACTTCTTAAAGCCCGGACGCAATGTGGAAGACGAGGTAGACATCTTCACGAAGAAATCGTACACAAACAGGTTTGAAGAACCGAGATGAACAACAGAAACTCCAAAGAGTCGAGGCGTACTGAGATTCACGAAGCAAACACGTTCGCGGAAAAAAACGAACTGAGGCTACGGGCATCGTGCGCCCTACTTATCACATCGGGTGACGTCGGCCGTCGGAGGAGGTCCTCGAGGACGGCGCATCGACGTCATCGACGCAGGACATTTTCCGAAGCAGCACAGCTGTGGTGATTACTGTCATAGATATGGACTACGTCGGAGGACCCAATCCCCGCGAATGATAAGTTACTCACGGTAGTGACTAACCTACTTTTAAGTCCATAGTCCCCTTTCCGCCATACTGTATGGGCGTCCCTCGCTAGGGACGGGAGATGGAACCTTTTTCACCAGAAAAATCATCTTCCCCTTTAAGTTTAGATGAGCGTGAGGGCGCGGAACTGGGAGAATGCGCTCCCCTGACTCTGCCCACCGTTGCCACTTCTCAGTCCCCCTTGACGCGTCGACAATATCAACATTGCCTAATGACACCAGTTTTATTAGGGGGGAGGATGGTGGGACGTATGGAGGAAAGGGGACTATGGACCAACAGTACGTTACTCACTACGGTGAGTAACATAATTACTCCTACATCCCGTCCCCTTTACTGTATGGCCGATTACAACTGAATGTAGGCCCGGGTGGAGAGTTGCCCCTCTTAAGAAAACAAATTAACTAGCACTGCCTGACCAAATGCTGCATCAGACTTGGTGCTGGCATCCAAACAGTAGTGCTTGCAGAAAGCCAAGGGAGTAGTCCACATAGCCGCTTTGCTGATAACCTGCCATGGAACGTGCCTTTGAAAGCTACCGCTGTGGCTTTAGCTCAGGTGGCATGGGCATGCATGTTTGCTGGCAATGGCCTGTGCTGTCCCTCATAAGCCTCCTTGATGGCCATAACCATTCACCTTGCTAGGGAAGCCATGGAGGCCTGACAGCCTGGTTTTGATCCCTAAAGGTGAATAATAGGGCATCTGATTTGGTTCTGTCCAAGAAGAATCTTAGCGCCCGTCTTACGTCTAGACAGTGCAGTACTCTCTGGGCGTCATCCATAGCATCCATGAAGAAAGTTGGTAACACAATCTTCTCATTAAGGTGAAAAGAGGAGACGACCTTAGGTAAGAATGCGGGCTGTGTTTTGAGCACCACCCTGTCCTTATGAAATTTAGTATATGGCTCTGAAGCCACTAGCGCCTGGATCTCACTGATTCGGCGAGCCGAGGTAAGGCCCACCATGAGCGCCGTCTTAATGGCTAATAGCCTGATATCTGCGGACGCCATCGGCTCAAATGGTTTATGCACCAGGGCGCCCAGGACCAGATTGAGGTCCCACAACGGGTGCCGTTTCTTGATAGGTGGATATAGCCTAGTCAGGCTGGCTAAGTGCCACTTAACCACTAGATTCGAGGATGAGAATACTTCCTCCTGAGAGTTCTTGTAAACTCTAATGGCCCCCAGATAAGCGCGGCATGTGCTTACTTGCACGCCTGACTCTGCGAGGTGTGCAGAGAAGGAGAGCATGTCGTCCAACGTGTAAGTCAAAGGATCGATTTCCTTTGATTCTGCCCAGTGACGGAACCTGGCTCACTTGTTTTTGTACTTGCTCCTGGTGGCGTCACTCCTAGCCCCCTGTATAATAGCCAGCTTAGACTCTGACCGGTGCAGATGTTTCAGGGCGACCTGTTCAGGACCCACGCTGCAAGGGCTAACTTCTGCAGAGAGGGGTGGATGACTGTGCCCTCCTGCTGAGAAAGTAGGCGTGCTGGGCCCAGCGAAAGGTTTACGGACGGGGGCTTGGTCCGACAGGCTGAGCAGCTCCAAGAACCAGGGTCTTGCTGGCTACCATGGGGCTATCAGGATGATCCAAAGACCCCTCAACTCCTGAATCCTGCAGATGACCCTGTGCACCAGGGGAGTGGGGGGAAAAGCGTAAGTAGTAATGTTGTTCCACGGGATCTGCATTGCGTCGCCCAGCAAACCCCTGCCTTGCCCCTGCCAGGAGGCAAACTGGGGGCACCTCCTGTTGGTACTGGTGGCGAAGAGATCCACCTGCAGATGACCCCACCTGTTGAAGATCCCCTCAAGGAGCTGCTTGTTCAACTGCCGTTCGTAGTTGTCCACGCTCAGCCTGCTGATCCTGTCCGCCTCTAGGTTCGACTCCCCTGGGAGATGGACTGCTGACAGGTGTATGTTGTTCACCAGAGCCCACTCCCAAATGTCGACCGCCAGTCTGCAGAGGGGAGGGGACAGTGTGTCACCCTGCTTGTTGATGTAATACATGCAGGTAGAGCTGTCTGTTTGAATGAGAATCGCCCTGCGGGTGATGATACGTAGTAAGGCTTTGAAAGCAAGCCAGATAAACAATCATATCGCGCCAGTTGATGTGCACTAGCTGATCCGGTCAGGACCATACTCCATGGACGCTGTGGCTGTCCAGGGTAGCTCCCCATCCCTCTAGGAATGAGTTTGTGGTAATGGTGACCTGAGGTGATGGTTGCCGGAAGGGCCGCCTATCCGCAGGTTGTTGTCAGTACCCCACCAGATCAGATCCTGGTGAGCTGTTGTGGTATGCTGACCTGCTGTCTGCAAACATTTCTCCCGGTTCCAGGAGGCTGAAAAATGTAGCTGCAGCCACCTCATTTTGAGCCTCGAATGTGGCACTGCAAGAAGACATGCGGCCATAACCCCCAACAGGTGTTGGTACCACCACAGGGAGGTCACTTCTCTGCTGAGAAAATGCCCAGTGGCTCTCTTGATGGCTGTGATCTTGTCCTCCAAGGGGAAGATTCTCTCGGAGCTTGTGTCTGATAAGTCCCAGGAAGGACAGGCCCTGCGTGGGCACCAACTGTGACTTTTTGAGATTGATAGAAAATCCCAGGTCGTACAGTGTATCCAGGAGGGCAGATGCCTTATGTTGGACTGCCTCCGGGGATCTTGCCCTGCTTAGCCAGTCATCTAGATATGGGTAAATATGATGGCCTTATGCCCAGAGTAGGGCTGCCACTGCATTCATTAGCCTTGTAAAGACCCTGGGGGCGGAATTGAGTCCAAAGGGTAGAACCCTGTATTGAAAGTGAAAACCCATGATCCTGAACCTCAGGAATCATGGGTAGGCATCCATGGAACATGTAGGTAGGGATCCATCAGATCCAGGGAGCAGATCCAGTCTCCTGCACGCAATGCCTCTGCTATGAAGGCTGGGGTAACCATCTTGAACTTTTGGAGAGGGAGGGAAAGGTTCAAGGTGGAAAGGTCCAACTCCTCTTAGGCTAGCCTGGTTCTTCTCGTGTATGACCTGTGGGCCCCGCTGTGAGGCTGGGACTTCCTCCACTGCCTGGTTTGGTAATACCGAGCATATTTCCACAGAGTTGCTGTACCAACTGCGGGAGCAGAGGTGAGGAAGGAGGAGAGGGAGGAATGTGGAGCTGGAATCCCATGGATACTAACTACGGAGAGGATCCATGGGTCAGTGAACCTCGTCAGCCAGCAGAGTGTGTGAAGTGCAAGCCTGCCCCCCAAAGGAGACTCGTGGATCCAGATGGGCCCGTCACAATTTCTTCCTCTTTGAGGCTGGGGCTGAGGAGAGGGACTGGAAATCTCCCTTGTTAGCCGCCTTGTTTTGTTTGCACCTGTGCTGGATAGGGGATCTGTCTGGTTTCCTGGACCGTCTCTCCTGACAGCCTCTGAAGCCTCAGAAAGAACAACCCTTGTCTGGGCGCTGGTGCATTTGGCTGTAGGTCTTAGAAGTGGGCTTTGTGAAGATCGATAAAGATTTCACTGTCTGCAAGCTATTCTTTTTGTTATCGAGTTCCTCATCCATTGTTGAATGGAACAGGTCCACCCCCTCGAAAGGCATGTCTAGTATGTAGTCCTGCACATCTGGATTGAATTTTGTAGCCCTTCGCCACACCATCCTTATAATGTCCGTGGCAATGCAAATGGCCGGACCTGAAGTGTCAACGTGGGCCACTGTGGACTCCATTATGTATTGTGCCACGATTTTGGCCTCAGCCACCCAGCCTTGAAGCGAGCCTGGCTGTGGGTAGGGAATTTAGGGAGGAAATTGGCAATCTCCCGCCATAACTTCTGGGTGACAGCAGCCAACATGGCATCCGCACTGTACCCCCGCCTCTGGTTGCTCCACCTGTAGCTGCGGGATTCCTAGGTACTCAGCCATGCCCGCCAGCTGCTTGTGAAAAGCTTTGGCTGATGACAGAGTATCCGGGTCCTCCTCTTCATCTGTGTCCGCTGTTGTGTCCTGCGGGTCCAGGGGAGATCCGTGAGAAGACAAGGCGACTGGGTAACATTGAGTACGAGGACTCTAAGATTGCTATTTTCCAGGATTTGTCGGCACACACGCTTCTGAGGTGCAAGAAATGGGCCACCTTACCAGATGGCTCCAAGAGAAGGGAGACCAATATTGTTGGGGCTACTCCTTTGTGCTTGTGTTTGAATTGGAGGGAGAGAGATACCAAATGGTGTTGGAGCGAGACATTGTGCGTGCCATGGAGGACCTAATGGGGACCGAATGTGATGGCCCCTAGGAGAAGGGTGAGGGGGGTCCAGCACTTACAGGGAGCCCCATGGTCTTAAGGGAAACCTTGGAAGATATAAAGTGCAGGGAGTGAGGAAATTCCAGCGACTAAACACTCCTTCACCTCGGAAAGACAACACGTAAGGGGGGGGGGGGCTTAACTCCCCGTGTTGGCCCTTATTTTCCTTAGTGTGCTCTAAGACCCACTTCTTGGGACTTCTTCAGACCCTGTTGGTTCAGAGGTGGGGGCCTGAAATGGGGTGGTGAGGTTGACCGAGGGCCCAACGAGGTGAAAAGTTGCTTCTTGTATGTTCGCTGAGGGGGGAATATGGGAAGTTGGATTGGGGGGGCAGGGTAGTTGAGTGGCGAGGAATAACTGATGGCCCCGTCGGGAGGCAACATTGTGGATAGGCGGGGGCCTTGGGCCACCTAAAGAGGGTTGACAGAGTAATTAGTGTGGCCAGGACAGGGGTCGCATCCATGGTGGTTCAGCTGGTGTGACAATGATTTTCAGGGCAGACGGTTAAACGCCTCAGGTAGGGGAGGGTGGAGGGTGCCCCATGGGTTGGTAGGGGAGCAAGTGGAGGGGTCTCTCAAAAAGTGCACAAAAGGAAGTTATTCCTTAGAACAACTGCTAAAGATAAGGATATGAGTGGATGCACCAGGGGATACTACCAGGGGATACTACCTGAGGTGACTGCTTTAGGGGTTGCACTATCCCCCTGCAGGGGTGGATAGCACTTCTGTTTACGACACCCAGGGTCGCAGTGAACGTCAATGGTTTGTTACCTGCACCCTCTAGACCTTACAGAGGAACGAGACAGAGATGCCAGCTGACATCCCTTTTATTCACACAGGTCATTGAGCTGCTGGCATGAGGAGACAAGGAACAGCTGACGAAGGTATTGTGATAAACAGCAATGAATCAATCATAGTGTTGTATGCCGACAAGTTACTGTACACAGTGAGTATGCAGAGACGGCTATTCATGGTCCAAGAAGAACAAGTTACTTTCTTACCTGGTAACGTTCTTTCGATGGGATGGTCCGATGACGTATTCCATATCTATGACATGTAATCACCACAGCTGTGCGCTGCTTCGGAAACTTTTTTCGATGTCTGCGTCCTGTGTCGATGACGTCGATGCGCCGTCGTCTAGGACCTCCTCCGACGTCCGACGTCATCCGATGTGATAAGTAGGACGCACGACGCCAGTAGCCTCAGTTGTAGTTTTTTTCCCCCAGAACGTGTGACATTAGTCAACTGCCAGTCAGACACAAAGCCTTGCGGAACGTAAGCTGCAATCGCAAAAGAAATTCTGCAGCGGGGAAGGCAGGGAGGGAGCGATATGGAATACGTCGTCGGACCATCCCATCAAAAGAACGTTACCAGGTAAGAAAGTAACTTGTTCTTCGAGGGGATTGGGTCCTCCGACATATTCCATATCTATGACAGACTCCCAAAGCAGTACCAGAGCAAGGAGGAGGGAAATAATTTAGAATCAAAATTTAGAATTGCCAATCAAATAGCAGAGCAAAGGACCGCCTTGCCAAAGGCCAGATCCTGTCCTCGGATGGAATCGAGGGAATAGTGACGTACAAATGTATATGTACTGAAGCCCAGGTGGCTGCATCACAGATGTTGCGAATAGGAACACCCCTCTGCAGGGCAGCAGATGCAGCCATACCCCTGGTAGAATGGGCCCGCAAGCCAGCCGGTGGGTCCTTACCTGCCAAGCAGAAACACTCCGAGAAGGCCAAAATAATCCAGCGAGACAAAGTCTGTTTCGTCACAGCTTGTCCCAAACGCTTTCCAGCGTAACCAATAAAGAGTTGATCGTCCACTCTGACCCGGGACATGCGTGAAACATAAAAGCTTAAAGCTCTCCTAGGATCAAGCCTATGGAGCCTCTCCTCTTCCATACCAGGATGCGGAGGAGGATAGAATGCCGGAAGAACAACCTTCTGGGCCAAATGAAATTCCGTCACTACCTTCGGAAGAAAAGAAGGACGAACTCTAAGGACAACCCTGTCCTTGTGAAATACAGTGAAGGGTGGCTTAACTGAAAGTGCCTGTAACTCACAACTAAAAACACAGTTTTCAGAGTTAACAGCCTCAAAGGGCAAGAATGTAAAGGCTCAAACGGAGCACCCATAAGAAACTTAAGAACAAGGTTTAAATCCCAACCGGGCACCAGGAAAGGTGACGGAGGGAACACATTAGTGAGCCCTTTCAGAAACTGTGAAATTAAAGGGATTTTAAAGTAAGAACACTCTTCAGACGAGCGCTTAAAGATGGACAGCGCCGCCAGGTAACCTTTAATGGTACCCACTTGCAAGCCCCTGTGGGCCAAAGAAAGTAAAAAGGACAGAACCATGGGGATGTCGCATGCAAAAGGATCCACATTCTGAACTCTGCACCAGTCGCAGAACTTACGCCAACGGTACAGAGACTTTGTTGCTGGCCTTCGGGCCGAGAGCAACACCTCCATCACGTCTTCAGGGAGGTCCCAATCCTTATACCTCAACCTTTCAGAAGCCAAGCGTGAAGGTTGAGGGATCTGACCTCTGGATGGAGAACCTGACCCCCCCCCCCGTGCGAGCAGATCGTCTCGGTAGGGAAGACGACGTGGAGGGCAGATGGACAAGTCGAGAAGGTTCGGGTACCACGTCCTCCGAGCCCACGCCGGAGCAATGAGGATCATCCGGGAACCGAACTTCCGTAACCTCCGCAGCACTTGCGGGATGTCGGGGACTGGAGGAAACGCGTACAGCAGCGGGAATGACCACTCCACCACGAACGTGTCTCCTAAGACTCCTTTTGGAGGAAATTCCCGCGAGCAAAACCTTTCGCACTTCCGGTTGACACTGGAGGCGAAGAGATCCACTTGAGGGGTCCCCCAAAGGGCGAAGATCTCCAGGAGAATCTCCTGAGCCAACTCCCACTCGTGAGAGATCGTGCTCTACCTGCTCAGAGCGTCCGCCGTCACGTTTTCGTCTCCGGCCAGATGAACTGCCGAGATCTAAACTTCCTGCTGGATGGCCCAGAACTCGAGCTGCATCGCCTCCCTGCACAGAGGAAGTGACCCTGCCCCCCCCCCTTTTTGTTGAGGTAGTGCATGGCCACTGTGTTGTCCGTCAGGATCAGGACATTCTTTCCTCGCACAGTTGGCAGAAAAGCCTTCAGGGCTAGCCTGACGGCCCTCAGCTCCAACAGATTGATATGGAGTCTGGACTCCGACGGAGACCAACGACCACTGTCAGCCCGTTGGCATGAGCTCCCCATCCCGTGAGGGATGCATCCGTCACGATCGTCACCTCCGGCCAGGGAAGCCAAAATGGAGCCCCCTTCATCAAGTTGCCTTCGACGGCCCACCACAGAAGGTCCCGGGCGACCGAGGGCAGCACCTGAACCGGGTCCTACATCCTGCCGGAGGACTGAGACCATTGCATCTTGAGTGCCCACTGCAAAGATCTCATCCGCAGGCAAGCCTCTGGCACCAGAAGAATGCAGGATGCCATGAGGCTGAGCAACCTCAAGAACTCGAACGCTGGGAGTGTCTGGGCATGCTGAAACTTGTGCACCATCTGCTGAATGTGAAGAGCCCTCACCTGAGGAGGAAAACACTGCCCCAGGGAAGTGTCGAGCACCGCTCCGATGTACTGGAGCCGCTGTGTTGGCGTCAAATGGGACTTCTTTAAATTGAGGGCGAAGCCCAGCCTATGAAGGGAGTGGCAGGTGACGGACAGATGATCCAGGACTTGCTCGGGAGAGCTCCCCCTGATCAACTAATCGTCCAGGTAGGGGTAGACGTGAATCCCCCCTTGCCTAAGATGCGCTGCCACCACCACCATGAGCTTGGTGAAAACCCTCGGGGGGGGGGGGGGGGGGGGGTCAATCCGAACGGCAGGACCCGAAACTGAAAGTGCGAGTCGCAAACCGCGAACCTCAGGTACTTCTTGTGCTTGGGATGGATCGGCACATGGAAGTAAGCATCCTTGAGGTCGAGAGACACCAACCAGTCCTGAAGCTGAAGGGCCTAGAGGACTTGAGAGAGAGTAACCATCTTGAACTTGTCCTTCCTGAGGAGTTTGTTCAAACCGCGCAAGTCCATGATGGGTCTCAATCCCCCGTCTTTCTTCGAAATCAAAAAATAAGGGGAATACCATCCCTTGTTCTTCTCCGCTACAGGCACCAGTTCTATGGCGCCTTTCTCCAGCAGGGCTTGAATTTCCTGCGCAAGGAGCGGATCCGGACTCTGCAAAGAGAGGTTCCCCAGTGGATTGTCGCGAGGCCTGTGCCGAAAGGGAAGACAGTAGCCGTGGGTTATGATCTCCAGAACCCACACATCTGAAGTAATGGCTTGCCACTCTACAAAATGCTGCGCCAGCCTTCCCCCAACCGGCGAACCATGGGACATGGCCTCATGACTGAGTGGTAGCGGCTGCGGCGTTACCTGAGGGCAAAGAGGCAACTGCCCGAGTAGCCTTGGCACCACGGGTACCCTGTCGTCCACCTCTGGTACCCCTGCGTTAGCCTCTTTGACTGCCAGCTCCGCTCGCTTTACTGAAGGACGATTAATAGCGAAAGGAACCACCCCTCCATTGCTGTCCCCTAGGACGAAAAGGTGGAGGTTGGCGAACTGCAGCACCCAACGACTTCGCTGCAGCTTTTGAGGTCTGCAACCTCTCAAGGCTCTCGTCAGCCTTGCTGCCAAAAAGGTGTTCACCGTCAAAGGGCATGTTGAGGAGCCGGGACTGCACATCAGGAGCAAACCCCGACTTCCGCAACCACGCAAACCTGCGTATCACGGTGCTCGCCGCCATGGACCTGCTGACGCATTCAGCCAAGTCCAAACCCGACTGAACGGACTCACACATGGCATCCTTACCATCCTGGACCATAGCAAGGAAACCATCCCGTTCGTCCCCTTCGGGAATATGTTCAGCCGCTAACGCAAGACAGTTCCACAGAGTGTGTGTGAAACGAGACTAGGCACAAATGGAGTTGGCCGCCTCAAGCGCCATACCACCAGAAGAAAACACTTTCTTCGCCCAGCCATCAAAACATTTGTCGTCCCTATCAGGAGGGATGGTAGGGTACGACGCCTGCTTTGCCGGGGCCGGGGCCGTGGCCGCCTGCACCACCAAACTCTCCGGAGTGGGGTGCCTGGTCAAGTAGCAGGGGTCACTACTGGCTGGACGGTATTTTCACGACAAGGACCTGCCCACCGCCGGGAGACTCTCCGGAGCAGTCCAAGCCGCCGCCACCCTTCTCTGTAAAGCCATATGGAACGGCAGTACTGGGTCAGTTGGGGGACCAACATCAAGGATGTCCGTGAGATCATCCTGCACAAACTCCCCTGGGGGAGCAGACCATCCCAAGTACTCAGAAACCCTAGCCATAAGGCGTCGGTACGAGGAATCGGCATGAGAGCCAGGCTCAGGCCTACAAAACTCCACCTCCGGAGAGGTGTCCAGTCCACTGGCATCATGCAGCGACTGCCTCAAATCATCAAACTGACTATGGCCCGAGACAATTTCATCTGGAACCTGACTAGGAACCAGGCCATCAGAATCCTCATCCGCCTCTGAAAAATATTCCAGGTGGCGAAAAGAAAGCACCCGAGAGTGCTTGCTCTTAACTAGAGCCTGCGTAGGGGGTTCCCCCGTGCCACGGGGTACCTCCGACACCCCGGCCTCGAAAGGCGTCGAGTGAATCGGCGCCGGGGTCAAGAGAACAGGCATCGGCGCGGAGAGGATCGGCGTCGACGTCAGATGCAGCGCCGCCAGCATCGGCGGCGTCAACAGTGTCCTCGAAGCCGGAGCTCCGAGCGTGTCCTTCGAGGACCTGAGCGTCGACGGCTTCGATGACTTCCTCGGAGCCGGAGCCTCGAGAAAGCCTGTCGACGCCCTCAACGCCTCAGACGTCGATGTCTTCCTCGAAGACATCACAGGTGCACACGGTCTCGAACGTGTCGAGGACCGGGACCTGGAACAGGTACGTCGAGAACGAGACCCCTTGTCCGAATGGGATCTCTCCCGTGACTCGTGCCGACCACTCTTGCGAGTGGTGTCTCTCGACCTCTCATGACCGACCCCACTCGGGGGTGCGGACGGCTTAGTACCCTGCGACTCGAGAATCGCCAGCATTTTCTTCCCGAAGGAAGCCCATTCCTCCGGCGTCGCACGGCTGGTGGGGTAAGCGACGTGCCGGGCAGAGTCCTCCGAAGAGGACCTGGAAGACGACCGGTGTCGGCGCTTCCGAGAATGCCTCGAAGAGGCCGAGGAGTGGCGAGACCGACTCCTAGGAGACCCATGAGACTTCCGACGATGACGCGGAGAGTCTCCTCTCGAATCATCCGTCGAAAGCCCCGCAGACTTCGACTTCCCGGGCTTGGACACCCGACCTACCGACAACTTCTTCTTACGTTCACGTAAGGCTTTGGACGTGAGCGACTGGCAGTCGATACAGTCATCCGTGTCGTGGGCCTCCCCGAGGCACCAGAGGCAGGCGTCGTGCGAGTCCGTCACCGACATCTTGGGCCCACACTCCCCGCACTTCTTGAAGCCCGGACGCGGGGTGAAGACGAAGTAGAAGACATCTTCACACGAAGGATTTTCACAAAAAACGAACAGGTTCGAAGAACCGAGAAGAACAGAACTCCAAAGAGTCGAGGCGTTAACCGAGATTCACGAAGCAACACGTTCGCGGAAAAAACTGAACTGAGGCTACGGGCGTCGTGCGTCCTACTTATCACATCGGATGACGTCGGAGGAGGTCCTCGACGACAGCGCATCGACGCAGGAAAAAGTTTCCGAAGCAGCACAGCTGTGGTGATTACATGTCATAGATATGGAATACATCGGAGGACCCAATCCCCTCGAATAGTAGATAAGCTTGGTGAGGTTTGGTATGGGAAAATCAGCTGAGACAAATAAGAGCTGTTCTACATCAACACAAAAAGAAACAGTGGTATTTCAGACAGTTTCATGGAAGATATTGAATACTCATGATGCATTGTAGCATGCAGGACTCTTATTATTAATACAAGGAAAGCAGTAGCAGTGCCATAAATAAATGTTGGTCAGCAGGAAAAACGATGTTAGCGAAAATGATTGTAGTAGCCAAAACCATTGTAATCATTTGCAAACATAATGTACACTACGACGCAGGAATTCTTTGAAAGATGCCAGTTATTGATAGCCAGATAACATTATCAGCCAAAGGATGCAAGGGAATTTAGTCTTGTACACTGTGCATCAATCGGTACAATAATGATAAGTTATTTATATAGCGCCTTAATCCAAAGCGCTTTACAGAGCACATATTTACATAAAATATCACCCAACCAAAACTGGTACTCATTTATCGAACTCGGAAGGATGAAAGGCTGAGTTGGCCTTGCCAGGATTCGAACCTGCGACCTGCAGATCACGCTCAGATCGCAGCAGCGAGCGCTCAACCCGCTGAGCAATCTCTGATCGTAGTGACTCTTGTCACCTCATGGAATATTCAGCATCGACTTGATGTAAAGCAAGATTTTCCTAAGTAGATTCCAAGAGAGCTTGAGCACCTTGGAGACACCATAAGACAGAATGTTATATCTGAATAATGTGCTTGGCAGGGAATCACACGGTCAGGAACATTTTTCGAAGCGATATTAGGACAAAATGTTGTGGACAGGGTTTCCTTACAATTAGCTGGATTTCATGTTGAAGGTGGTCACTAATGAATACACTGTGACAAAGTCCCTAGCACCTTGGAGCCCAACAGTGGGCTGTTCAAAGTGGCCATAGCTGCCACAAGCTAGTGCTTACTGAAGACAGTGGAGGTATACAGGGATCCACAGTCCACACTTACTGGGTTTCCGCACTAAAATAGCAGGCAGGCAAAGTGAGATATATCAAGCCCCTCGTTCCAAACCCCAAAGGTCTATTATAAGGAAGACACCAGAGAAAACCCACAGGGCAGAGGGACCACCAAAACACCTTTAAACAAAAGCCAGGGTAAGAGAATGGAAAAGCATCCTTAACCCTTATGGGAAACTTTATTCACTTGTCAACTATTAAAAAATCGTTACACGCCAGTATTGAACTTGCAGCAAAATCGAGTTGATGGGTGAACAAAAGTCTTACAAGGTTCAGCAATCACACACAGACTCTTAAACATCCTTCTATTGGTCCCATAGTATGAGATTCTGGTGAAAACAGGCAAGAGCAAAAACGCACCACCATTCACCCGGAGCGCACAAACAAGGCAGAATGCTCCAGGTGACCTACAAAAAGTTTCCTACAGTTTGTTCACATAGTGGAGGGAGAAATTTAGCATGTTGAGTCCATAACAGAGGGTGGGTTCCAAGTAAATCCAAGACTGACAGTGGGCATTATATGACTTTTGACCCATCCCATGAGCAGTTTCACTGTCTAAGATGATAATTCTACCTCTGCTTCTGTAAATATTTCAAATCATGCCAGGCTTATCCGAGGTTGGATAAAATGTTGGATAGAATGTTAACACACCAATACTGGGGTACCAAGAATCTAAGGGTCCGATTGAGAACATTCATGCTCCCATATGTAGAGGGTGGGGCTAGAGCCCCGGAACATCGAGCCTACTACGCTGCAGCATTATTACAATAATGGTGTGAAAGCCTGTGCACACGGGCCAAAGTGAGGAGCACATTTTTCAGAGTGTTAATACAAATGTTCAACTGGCCTAATCTATTTCCTAAGGAAACAGCTCCCTCTAGTGGTGGAAAGTATCAAAGCGGGCAGTCTCTACTGCACATGACTGCATCGGAAAAACATACATCTGGTCTTATTATATTGTAGATGTGGCCCTGTGGTTCAGAGAAAGAACAGAGGGATATTTTAACTAGATTAATGGAAGCACCAATGGTGCTTACCAAACGACTGAACACGTCGCTATTATCTATGGCACAAGAAAGTGTCATGTCACGCGGGAGACTGGGGTCTGCCGCTCCCATTTCCTCCTGGCGAGTCTACCCGCGCGTTCGCGTCTGGGGACTCGCCGGGAGGGGAACAACGGATTACAGGGCCGGCGGCCTTCGGCGCATGCGCGGAGGTCCTCTCTCTCGGTTCCGCGCATGCGCCGTGGGGGCTTGCCTTCCAAGCCTCGTTCTGGGTTCGCCGGCGCCCGGAAACGGAACGGTTTGCGTTCCAGGCCTCTCGGGCGCCGGCGGCCCATAAAAGAGGCCGCGAGTCAAAGCGGGCCGCGTCTCAACGCGGTTCGCTTCGCTTTCCTCGTTGTTCCTGCCCAGCCTTACCTGTGGCCTGTCCTGGGCCTACCTGCCTCCAGCCTTACCTGTGGCCTGTCCTGGGCCTACCTGCCTCCAGCCTTACCTGTGGCCTGTCCTGGGCCTACCTGCCTCCAGCCTTACCTGTGGCCTGTCCTGGGCCTACCTGCCTCCAGCCTTACCTGTGGCCTGTCCTGGGCCTACCTGCCTCCAGCCTTACCTGTGGCCTGTCCTGGGCCTACCTGCCTCCATCCTTACCTGTGGCCTGTCCTGGGCCTACCTGCCTCCAGCCTTACCTGTGGCCTGTCCTGGGCTTACCTGCTTGCCTCCAGCCTTACCTGTGGCCTGTCCTGGGCCTGCCTGCCTCCAGCCTTACCTGTGGCCTGTCCTGGGCCTGCCTGCCTCCAGCCTTACCTGTGGCCTGTCCTGGGCCTGCCTGCCTCCAGCCTTACCTGTGGCCTGTCCTGGGCCTGCCTGCCTCCAGTCCTTACCTGTGGCCTGCCCTGGGCCAGCCTGACTCCAGTTCTTATCCGGGTCCTGTCCTGGGCCTGCCTGCCTTCAATCCTCACCTGGGTTCGGCCCTGGGCCAGCCAGCCTCCAGCTACTACCTAGGTTTTGCCCTGGGTCAGTCTTCCCTCAGCCCATTCCGGAGTTCTGTCCTGAGTCCTCATTGTGTAGAGGGGACTTATCCCACACTAGCCTGCATTCCCCCTGTTCCATCTTGGGCACGTTCCTACAGTTCTCTAATTGGCCAGACAACTAGTTCCAACTGTCCTCACTCTTTCCTGTCTTGCCTGACTCCGAATCTCATCCTGTGTACCATTGGAACTATCTGCACCAGCCAAGCTCCTTTGCCTACTACGAATACCTTTCTGCTACACTGGTCTATCTATCAACTGTCGCTGCACTGAGGTTCTTGGAAGATTCATGGTCTGGACAACAAGCTCTACCTGGACTATGGTTCCCTCCATCTGAGCCTACATCCTCTTGTCACGCTTACCTGGGAGAGTGCCTTTGTGACATTGGGGGTTGGTCCATCCTTCACCCAGTTCCTCATTTGGGTGGTGGAGAGGCTGATTCCTCGTGCCGCTATCTCATCAGTTCCTGGACTCCAGACTGGCGACCTCTGCGAGACCAACCACCAAGACTACAGGTACGCGGTCCTCCCGGGCCAATCAGCTTGACAGATTGAGACGCCTTCCTCCTGATTCAGAGATGGATGAATCGCAGGACATGAGGAACGAGTTGCTAGCGCTCAGGGCCGAGATGACCGCCCTGCGTCAGGAGAATCAAACATTACGACAAATGATAACGCAAGGAGCACCTAGTACCTCTCAAGGAGAGGGATCATTGGCTCATACAACACCCATCAAATTCGACGGAGACCCTAGACGGGTGGCGGAGTTTTGTAACCACTGCAGAATACACTTTCTCTTCAGGTCTACCTACTTCAACACTGATAGGGCCAAGATTGGTTACATCTTGGGGAACCTAACTGGGAACGCATTAGCTTGGGCAACTCCGTTTGTGGTTACGAACAGTCCTATTTTGAATGACTTTGCTGCCTTTGAAAAGGCCTTTCTTGAGGTATTTCAGACGCCGAACCTGGCCTCCGTTGCACAGAATCAATTGATGGACTACAAACAGGGAAGTAATGACGTCATCACCTACATCAGCCGTTTCCGACTTTTGGCTACTGACTCCCAGTGGCCCGAAATTACACAGAAGACACTGTTTCGTCGAGGCCTGAGAGAGGAGTACAAGGATGAGTTACTTCACATCCCTGAACCAGAGAGCCTTCAACTCTTGATCGATCAAGTACTCCGTATTGACCAAAGGCTAGCCGAACGAAAGGCTGAGAGACGTCGGCTTGACAGAAGCGGTCCCCGGACAACCAACACACCTGCTGGTTCGTTTGGGTCGACCGAGTCCGGACCTGAGCCCATGCAAGTAGGAGCCATGAGGGGACCTTTGACGGAAGAAGAGAAGAAACGAAGGAGGTCTTTGCGTTTGTGTCTTTACTGTGGAGCAGCTGGACATTATTTGGGTACGTGTCCTTTGCGTCCGCAGAAGAAGTCGTCGGGAAACTAGGAGACCTGTCGTATACAGGAAGGGCAACGACAGGTCCCATTCCTTCCTCAGACCCTTATGTTATTTGTTCTATACGTCTGCCCATGCAACCAGCGGTACTACAGACCCTGAAGGTCCGAATTAAACTACCAGACAAGAACCTGGAAGTATCCGGTCTACTGGACTGTGGGGCTTCCGGCAATTACATCGACGAAACGTTCGTCACCAGACATAAGATACCACTCGTTTCCAGACACACGCCTCTGTCGGTGGAGCTTATTGATGGTACTCCCTTGTCTTCTGGACCCGTTAGTCAGTTCACAGTTGGACTGGCCCTTCTGATTGCTGATCATTACGAGGAACTAGCCTTTGATGTTATCAAATCACCGAACTACAAGATGGTTTTGGGATTACCTTGGTTGCAACACCACAATCCTTTGATAGACTGGAGAACCCAGACCTTGACCTTTTCATCCGAACGGTGTGCTCAAGAATGCAAGCTACCGGTTCCCACCAGGACCGTCTCGACTTCACTAATAACGGACAGCAATGGGGTTCATCTATGTTCCACGTCTCTGGTCCCACAGGAATATTCCGAATTCAAACAAGTGTTTTCTGAACCTGGCAACATACCCCTTCCTCCACACCGTTCTTTTGATTGCTCCATTGACCTGCTACCGGACCACGTTATTCCCCATGGGAAACTATATGCTTTGACACGTGACGAGAAGCTAGTTCTTCAGGAGTATTTGTCGGAGAGTCTAGAAAAGGGGTACATTGTGCCATCGAAATCGCCTGCAGGATTCCCCCTGTTTTTTGTAAAGAAAAAAGAAGGTACATTGAGACCCTGTGTCGACTACCGGCAGTTGAATGACATAACAGCCAAGGACCGGTATCCTTTACCCTTAATTCGCAGTATCCTTGAAACCCTGCATACTGCGCGAATCTTCTCCAAATTGGACCTCCGCGGAGCTTATCATTTGGTGCGCATCAGGAGTGGGGACGAGTGGAAGACAGCTTTCAAGACATCTTTTGGGCATTTTGAATACAGGGTTATGCCTTTCGGCCTATGTAATGCTCCCGCTGTTTTTCAACGATTCATGGACCACATCTTTGGTGACCTGTTAGGATTATCCGTTTGGGTTTATCTGGACGACATATTGATATTCTCTAAATCCTTAGACGAGCATGTGGAACATGTTTGTGAGGTCCTTCATCGGCTGTCCGTCAATAACCTGTTCGCCAAAGCGGAGAAATGTAGCTTTCACCAACCCAGCATTGAATTCTTGGGATTTGTTATCAATCAAGAAGGCATTGGGATGGATCCCAAGAAGGTGCGAGCCATACAAGAATGGAGACATCCACACGATATCAAGGCTCTCCAACGCTTCCTGGGATTCGCAAACTTTTACAGGCGCTTTATCCCACAGTTCTCACAGATCTCGGCGCCCCTCACCAGGCTAACCAGCAGCAAGATCACGTTCGAATGGGATCTCGTGGCTTCCCGGGCTTTCGACGTATTGAAGTCGGCCTTTATGGCTGCCCCGATCCTGCGCCATCCCCAGGAAGAGTTGCCTTACATAGTGGAGGCCGATGCTTCCAGCTTTGCTGTAGGGGCAGTCCTTCTTCAGAAAGATCCTATCACGTTGGTAGAACATCCAGTAGCCTATTATTCTCGCAAGTTGAGTCCCAGCGAACGAAACTACGCGGTGATTGAAAGGGAACTGTTAGCCATCAAGACCGCGTTCGAGGAATGGAGACATTTTCTCCTCGGAGCACGCTTTTCTGTGGAGGTGCGGACAGACCATCGCAATCTGCAATATCTTCGCTCTCTGCAATGTCGGACTCCTCGTCAAGCCCGGTGGGCCTTCTTCTTCTCTCCGTTTGAGTTCCATGTTACTTATATCCCGGGAACCTCCAATACGAAAGCGGATGCGCTTTCCAGGTCCCTGGAAAACGTAGATGGGACGCCCTGTCCAGAACAGCCACTGATTTCTCCTCGCCATTTTCTGCTGGCCTTGTCCTCTCACCTTAAGTCCATCGCGGAAGCCACTCGGTCGGATCCAGAAAGAACGTCCCTTCTTAGTCGGCAACTAGTATCAGAACGAGACGGACTGTTGTTTTTTCAAAGAAGACTCTACATACCCAGAGGAGCCATTAGAAGGGGCATTCTACACGGATTCCATGATTCACCCATAGGAGGACATCGCGGGGTCAGAGCCACTCGAGAGTTGATATCCCGACAGTTCTGGTGGCCTGGTTGGGCGACCGAGGTCCAGAAGTACATTGACAGCTGTCCAATATGTGCCCAGTGCAAGGTTCCCAGAAGACGACCATTGGGTTTGTTAATGCCCACCGAAGTGGCTCCCTATCCATGGCATACCATCGCCACCGATTTCATTGTGGATTTGCCTCCATCTGAAGGGTACACCTGTATAATGGTGGTTGTGGACAGCTTCACCAAACTGGCCCATTTCATCCCATTCCGGAAAATCCCTACAGCTACTCAAATGGCTTCAGCGTTTCTGCACGACATCTACCGGTTGCACGGCCTACCGGAGAAAATCATATCGGATAGAGGTACCCAGTTCCTTTCATCATTTTGGAGACAGGTGTGTGGTCATCTGGGAATACATAGAGCTCTAAGCTCAGGCTATCACCCACAGACAAATGGGCTAACCGAAAGGACCAATCAGACTTTGGAGGGGTACCTCCGCTGTTTTGCCAATGCCACACAGTCTAATTGGAAAGGTGGGCTAGATCTGGCCGAAGTATCCTACAACAACACTGTTCATGCCTCCATCGGAGTCAGCCCATTCTTCTGTTCCACTGGTCTACATCCTCGGTTAATGCCTTTTCAACCAGTTCCATCTAGTACTGTTCCCTCTGCTGATGGTCTGGTCTTACACATCCGGGAACAGCAAGACCTTGCACACAAGATCTTAAGTGAAGCCAAGGATCGGATGAAGAGACAGGCAGACAGGAAGAGGAGTGCAGAACCTAATTTCCAGGAGGGCGACAAGGTGTGGTTGTCCTCAAAGAACCTGCCTCTCCGCAATCTGCCCGTCAAACTGGCCCCTCGATATTTGGGACCCTTTGTTATCACCAAACGGTTGTCCTCTGTAGCCTTCCGTCTTCACCTACCCTCTTCCTGGCGTGTACATCCCGTTTTTCACGTGTCCCTGTTAAAACCCTATGTGGTCGATGATTATGGCCGCACCTCTCCTCGTCCGGCCTCTGTTTTGGTACAGGGGGTCCCTGAGTTTGAGGTACACGAGATCTGTGATGCCCGGTACCGTAGAGGGGTGCTCCACTATTTGGTTGACTGGAAGGGGTACCCGGCCTGTGATCGTACCTGGGAACCGCGCCAGCACGTGCATGCTCCCCGGCTGATACGTGAGTTCTACGTACGGTTTCCCTGGAAGCCTGGGGCCCCGGGTCTTCCTGGGAGGGGGCATAGTGTCATGTCACGCGGGAGACTGGGGTCTGCCGCTCCCATTTCCTCCTGGCGAGTCTACCCGCGCGTTCGCGTCTGGGGACTCGCCGGGAGGGGAACAACGGATTACAGGGCCGGCGGCCTTCGGCGCATGCGCGGATGTCCTCTCTCTCGGTTCCGCCCATGTGCCGTGGGGGCTTGCCTTCCAAGCCTCGTTCTGGGTTCGCCGGCGCCCGGAAACGGAACGGTTTGCGTTCCAGGCCTCTCGGGCGCCGGCGGCCCATAAAAGAGGCCGCGAGTCAAAGCGGGCCGCGTCTCAACGCGGTTCGCTTCGCTTTCCTCGTTGTTCCTGCCCAGCCTTACCTGTGGCCTGTCCTGGGCCTACCTGCCTCCAGCCTTACCTGTGGCCTGTCCTGGGCCTACCTGCCTCCAGCCTTACCTGTGGCCTGTCCTGGGCCTACCTGCCTCCAGCCTTACCTGTGGCCTGTCCTGGGCCTACCTGCCTCCAGCCTTACCTGTGGCCTGTCCTGGGCCTACCTGCCTCCAGCCTTACCTGTGGCCTGTCCTGGGCCTACCTGCCTCCAGCCTTACCTGTGGCCTGTCCTGGGCCTACCTGCCTCCAGCCTTACCTGTGGCCTGTCCTGGGCTTACCTGCTTGCCTCCAGCCTTACCTGTGGCCTGTCCTGGGCCTGCCTGCCTCCAGCCTTACCTGTGGTCTGTCCTGGGCCTGCCTGCCTCCAGCCTTACCTGTGGCCTGTCCTGGGCCTGCCTGCCTCCAGCCTTACCTGTGGCCTGTCCTGGGCCTGCCTGCCTCCAGTCCTTACCTGTGGCCTGCCCTGGGCCAGCCTGACTCCAGTTCTTATCCGGGTCCTGTCCTGGGCCTGCCTGCCTTCAATCCTCACCTGGGTTCGGCCCTGGGCCAGCCAGCCTCCAGCTACTACCTAGGTTTTGCCCTGGGTCAGTCTTCCCTCAGCCCATTCCGGAGTTCTGTCCTGAGTCCTCATTGTGTAGAGGGGACTTATCCCACACTAGCCTGCATTCCCCCTGTTCCATCTTGGGCACGTTCCTACAGTTCTCTAATTGGCCAGACAACTAGTTCCAACTGTCCTCACTCTTTCCTGTCTTGCCTGACTCCGAATCTCATCCTGTGTACCATTGGAACTATCTGCACCAGCCAAGCTCCTTTGCCTACTACGAATACCTTTCTGCTACACTGGTCTATCTATCAACTGTCGCTGCACTGAGGTTCTTGGAAGATTCATGGTCTGGACAACAAGCTCTACCTGGACTATGGTTCCCTCCATCTGAGCCTACATCCTCTTGTCACGCTTACCTGGGAGAGTGCCTTTGTGACATTGGGGGTTGGTCCATCCTTCACCCAGTTCCTCATTTGGGTGGTGGAGAGGCTGATTCCTCGTGCCGCTATCTCATCAGTTCCTGGACTCCAGACTGACAACCTCTGCGAGACCAACCACCAAGACTACAGGTACGCGGTCCTCCCGGGCCAATCAGCTTGACAGAAAGACATACTGCAGCATACAGGAACGATATATGCAATATGGAAAAAGCACACTAGGATGGAAGGACACAAATTCATGTACACGCCACAGCTGCCAATAGGGGGTAATGTGATATGCCCAATAGCCTCGGGAGGGCAAGAGCGCCAGGAGGGGCAATAAGGTGCTTGGGGCCTTATGAGGGAGGCAGGTTCATGGGATTTAAGGCAATGTGTGATATAAGACACATGGGGAACTCCTGGTCATTGGCGTATGCAAGACTGGCTATGTGGAGTAGGTCGACATTCAAAAGGATTTGACAGAATGCCAGATGCATGCTGTAAGCAGCACCATCTTGGAGCTGAGAGGAGGAGGCAAGTGTATCACAACACTGTATAAAGTTGGTCAAAGTAAAAATACTAAACATACTCTGAGAATACGAGAAAGATGGGAGCAAGATGTTGTTAGCCCTAGTGCGGAACCAGAGTGGAAAAGGGAGTGTATGAACACTAGGAAGTGTGAGAAACCAAAGGGTGTGTCACCTGCTAGTCACCAGGGATCTCTCTCTCAGGTGGCCAGGGCAGGCCATAGCCCTTGGATCCAGACCCTGGTGGTGGACCAGTGTGGGAGGATCACATGAATGAGGGATTTTCAGGGAGTGGGGGTGAGACGACTGATGTGAGACGCGGTATTCCCCCCCCCCTTTCCTGTGCCAATACCCCATCCTAATTTTTAGAATTCTCCAATGTCCCGACTCGCCCTCTCCCCTGACAGAGTAAAGGGGCAAAACCTTACGTATCTCATTGGACATGTCCCGTTAATCAGGTCAGGCAAAGTCAGACACTTGACATTGATCACATACATCTGATACCCATTCGCTCCCCCCACACAGATAAAAGGCAGAACAGAAAGACACACTGAGCAAGGTGAGACACGAGAACAAGAGCTTCCCGGGGCCAAGGCTAACCCACTAGAGCAGGACGACCGATTGAGGGACTAGATCGAGGGATGGAAAGACCCCGAAGATCCCTGCAGGAGGTTGTTGCCTCTGAGAAACTCAAAGATACGTAGAGAAAGCCAAATTACTGATGAGAGGAAGCCTGATTTGTGTTTCAAGAACTCCAGGAACCCTCCCGGGTGAACGGTAGAGTTGGGGAGGCGAGGCCAAGCATGTGGTATCAACCTTGATTTGTGGATCAAAGCCGCAGAGAAAGCAAAGGAAGGCACACAACTGTTGAGTTAGTGAAAGACATGAAAGGCAGTTTTGGTCAAGGAAAGATTGAAGCCGCAACAGTATCTTGCAATTGAAGGTTGCACACGTGCTGATGAGACGCAAAAGAAAGCAAATCAGTAGTCAACTTTAAAGATCCCGATAACTGAAGCCAATGTAAAAAGAGTAGCGGGGTGGACTGGCAAAAGGACGTAGCCCACTCAAATGTCTCTGCGAAATGTGCAATGTCTTGTTAACAAGCGTCAAAGTGAGCAAACGTTGAAATCCGCATTTGTCAAGATTAACCCTGTCAAAAGGGCAAGTTAAAAGGGTGATTGCTTTAAGAGAAAAGATCTCGTTCAAACTTTGTTGATTGTGTTATGGAACTACCGAGATCAAGAGACACTGGGGTAAAGACGAGACGGGAGGGATAAAGTTAAAGTCGAAGTGGTCCTGTGGAGGTTTATGGAAAAAGCCTTGCATATTCAAATGTCTTCGACATCCATGAAAGGTCTGAGCCCGACCGAGGGAGACTTGGAATATGAAATGAGATAGAGGAAGGGTACCCCTAACGAATGTGGATAAAGCTTGGGGAAGGGTACACCTGCAAGTGCTGTGATTGCAAGGCCCGAGCCAACTGAGGGAGACCTACATGACCTTGAATCGGGTACATTTTGTGTTGAACAGTCCTAGCCTGACAGAAGGAGACCTATGTGTTGAACTGTCAAAGAACTTCTGGAAACTGGAATAAGTCAATTTAACGTGGAAGGCAGAACGGGCCTCGACCCACATTTTGAACAGCCTTTTTTTTGATAACCTGAGCCAAAGTGTCATCCTGCTTACGGGGCTCGCCTTACTCCGTGCTGCCCAATGTGGGGAGGAGAGCTGACTCGGCCACCTTGATCTTTCATGTTATACCACTGACTTTCCTTTGCATACACAGTCCCCTTATCACACTTTTTGTATAAGAGATAGGGCAGGCATTAGGTTTTGTTAGTATAAGCCATTTATTTTGATTTGACAGACTGACTAGGACTGTGCTTATCCTTATTATTTGAGGGTAGAGACTACTCCCATCATAGCTATAGGGCAAAGTAGGAGCTTTTCCAAACCCCAATAATTGAACAAATGTTTTGAAAAGTGTACCTCTTGTGGCAATGTCATACTTGTGATACCATGCCTCCCTTACAGAAGTGTCGTGCAACATGCCGTTTAAGCTGATTCAATACAAATGTCAGCAACAGGCAGATATCAAACCAGTCTTGGTGCACAAGATTAATGCACACAAGCGCAAAATACCCTAAATGCACATGTCCATGTGTGACTTATTAATATGAGGTGGGAATGCCTACAGGTGCAAGCATTATAGGAAGAAGTGCTGGGGATACTGGAGAGATTTAGTCGGTGTGAATTGCGCCTTTCAGTCAAGGTATTTTTATTTTATTGAGCATTTGTAAGGCACTTTATACAACAGAATTGTGTTTCAAAGCGTCACAAGGCTAAATGGAAAGGGAACTGAGGAAATGATGGCAGTGGAAAAAAACAGTAATAAACAATAATATACGGTGGTTGCCCTACTAGGCGTTGTGGCATTCGGGCGTGCAAGTGCATTGAGGAGAAGTGCAGGTGATGGGGGTGGAAGGAGAAGCAGAGGAGTGGACAAGTGCTGGAGGAGGGCCCAAGAGGGAAATGCTAAAGGGAGCCAAGGAAGAGAACCCCAGGCTAAATGATAGTACAGGCAACTCTCAAGGGTGGGATGTGGAGCCATGCAGGGGACCGCAGGGCAGTGCAGTGGGGGTGGAGGTGTGCTGGTATTGACTGGGATGAAGGGCTTGGGATCCTGCGAGATTCATGAATATCAGGCCACCGGTCACAGTGGCAGTGGGGTAATTAGCAGGGAAGGGAAAGAGGTAGAAAAGAGCAGAGTTATGAGCAGTTTCTGGAACTTAAGGAGGTCTGTCTCAAATGTGAGGGGGCAGGGAGGCTGTTCCAAAGGGAGACAACAGCCGAGGAGAGAGACCTGCCCCCCACTCTGTGCTTGGAGAAGCGTTTGACACTCAGAGTTAGAATTAGAGAAGCGTAGGGCTCTAGCAGGGGGGTATTTAGGGAGAGAAAGTTGGAGTGAGAGTGGTCTGAGAAGACTTTGTGAATGATGCAGTGTGTCTTGAATTTGATCCTTGCAGCCACTGGTGGCTGCAAGGATCAAATTCCCTGGGCTTGAGGCCAAGGATAAGTCTTGGAGCCCTATTCTGGATTAGCTGGAGGGAGATTGAGAAAGGGGCTGTTGCAGTAGTCCAGCCTGGAGAAGACCAGAGCTCTGGAGACATTGAACTTCTGGGGAAAGTGAGAAAAGGAGGAATGCCTTGCAGGTGGTGGAGCTGGAAGTAGGACTTCTTGGTAAAGTCCATGATTTGAGGGGTGAAGGAGAGAGTGTAGTTGAAGATGACCCCAAGTATTTGGGCCTCACAAGATGGTGGGGGTAGGGTGGCCAGACGGTAGGAGGAAAAGAGGGCACAGGTGTCCCGATGGAGGAGGATCTACATCTTACTGGCATTGAGAAAGAGATCAGGCACTGCACACCGTTGCCTGAATGGCGGACAGACAGTGTGGGAGGAGGGAGAGGGGGAAGTAGAGATAAGTTTGAAGGAAAGCTGTGTCTCATCAGCATAACACTGAAAATGAAGAGAGAAGGAGGAGATCAGGAGATCAAGAGGGGCGAGATAGATATTGAAGAGCCATGGCGATTGGATAGAGTCCTGGGCAAGCCACAGGTAGAGAGGGTGGAGGTGGAGAAGGGGCCCAGTTGAAGCGGGGAAGGGAAGTTAGTGAGGAAGGAGGTCAGCCAATCCAGTGCCCGGTCAGTAATGCCGAGGGTGTCACAGAGTCGTTTTATGAGGATGGAATGGTTGACCATGTCAAAGTTAGAGGAGCTGTTGAGTCGAGATTTGAAAGCATGGTTTCACGGGTGTTCAGGAGAGCAGTTTCTGTGCCTCAGGATGCCCGGAATACAGATTGATGGTCATGGAGGCAACCAACAAGATCAGTGTGGAGGGTCAGTTGTAGGAGGACCAACTTCTCCAACAGTTTACCCAGGAAGGGGGTAGTAGAGATAGGGTGATAGCGGGGCAGGAGGGGTCAGACGACGTCTTTTTTCAGGGAGGGTGCACAAGGGATAGAGGGAAAGAGCCAGTGGCGAAGGAGTGGTTACAGAAGTCAGCAAGAGCCGGAGAAAGAGAGGGATGTTGTCCTTATGGTTCTGGAGGAGCAGGAGGGCGCTTGTTTGGAGGAGGCCATCATAGAGCAGACCACTTTAGAGACCCCATTCGGGGCTATGGACAGGAGAGAGGAGGGTGAGGGGGGTGGGAGGTATGCCTTCTGGGACTGATACCTGTTAAGAAGCATAGCAAGTTGCACAAGAAATGTACACTATTAGGCTTGGCAATAGCGAAAATGACAATTGCAATCAACTGGAAGCAAGGGGGCACATTTATAAAGGTGCTGGTCTAAAGACATGATTAAATGGGCAACGGCAAACAGGTACTGGTACAGCTAAGGTGTTTAGGTGGTCCTTTGCAGGTTTACACCAATTGACTATTGGATCAAACTTTTATTAATATATCTATCTCTCTTGTCTATTCTTGATAAAGTCGCAGGACAATGAAAAATAGGTTAATAAATATACATTTTTATTATACTTAAACACATCTGTTTAAAAGATTATGCTAACAAGATTCAATGGATTGATTCTTTGAAAGTGTATTGTTAAATGTTAATCTCCACTTCTTCTAATAAATTGAAGGAACAAGTTACTTACCTGTAACTGTTGTTCTCCAGCATGGGTCTAGAATGGATTCACATGCTCATGAATAATCCCCGTCAGGCTGGGAATCCTTGGTAAAGAAAAAAATCAGTATCATTTTGGTTTCTGATCTGTCTTTCTTAGTAGTAACCAATCACCGGTCTCTGGGTCATACTGCCCCCAGCCAATGACTGCCCTCTCCCTAAGCCCAGCCCCTGGCAGCCATCCTCAGATTTGGTAGCATGTAAAGTGGCAGTATGAACAAGGGAGGAGCCTCAGAGGGGTAGGAGGGAGGGTTCGCATGCGAATCCATGCCAGACCCATGCTGGAGAACAACAGTTACAGGTAAGTAACTTATTCCTTCTCCGGCATGGGGTCTGGCATGGATTCACATGCTCATGAATATAAGAATAGATAGCAGTACAAACATGCACAACCACAGGAAGTGGCAAGGCTCAACATTAAGCATTACATAAACTCAACATTAAGGAACTCTTACCTCCTCACCAGGCCCACCTTCAGGCGAACAGGTTGCGCAGCACTGCTTGGCCGACTCTGGACTCCTCCCTGGAATCCAGGTCGACGCAGTCGAATCTCGTGAAGGTGTGCGTCGACCTCCACGTAGCTGCCCTGCAGATGTCCAGCAGAACTTCTGCGCACTAGCTACATCCAGCGAGTGCAAAGTCCTCTCGGCCGGTGACGAAGGCGACGGAAAGAAAACTGGTAACACCAAGGGCTCGTTGAGGTGGAAATCCGACGGCACCTTGGGCATAAAGGAGGGGTGCGTCCTCAGCACCACCCCTGTCTCATGAAAAGTCAAGCATGGAGGCTTGCAGGATAGGGCCTGGATCTCTCCCACTCGTCGTGCGGAGGTGATGGCCACAAGAAATGCTGTCTTCCACGACAGAAATTTCAACGGTGCCGAATGCAGAGGCTCGAATGGCGGCCCCATGAGCCTGGTCAGCACCACATTGAGCTCCCACGCCGGGGCCAGAGCCTTCACCGGCGGGAACGAACGGGACAGTCCTTTCATAAATTCCTTCACCAGGCGATGAGACCACAGGGATGGCCGTCCTGTAGTTCTGGTGTATCGGGAAATTGATGCTAGGTGTATCTTGATGGAAGCATGCGCTAGTCCCGCCTTGGCAAGCGACAGTAGGTACGGTAGCACCTGAGGGGCTGTAATCCGTAGAGGGTTAATCTTCTGTGCACGGCACCAGACAGAGAACCTCTTCCACTTGTGTCCGTAGCACTTGAGAGTTGAGGACGCCCTGGCCTTTGCAAGAACCTCCTTGCAGTCCGCCGGGATATCGTACCCTCCAAACTCTAGTGCTGCAGGAGCCAGGCCTGCAAGTTCAGCGACTCCGGGTCGTGATGAAGGATGGCGCCTCCCTCTCTGGAGAGAAGATCTGCGTCCGTCGACAGTTTGACTGGTGGGGACGCTGACAAGTCCAGAAGGTCCGGGAACCAGATCTGTCTCGGCCACGCCGGTGCAACGAGGATCATCCTGCACCGGGACTTCTTGAGTTGGCTGACGAGTCGGAGCGGCAACGGAGGGAATGCATACAGGAACAGGCCGTCCCAGGGGAACAAGAAAGCATCGCCCATGTTCCTCGGCTGGGGTGTTAGGCAGAAACCTGTGCAGTTCCCTGAAGGACCACTGCAAAAGATTTAAGACTACAGGTGTTTGGCAGTAAACCCACTTGGTAGCAGTCTGTACCACACAGATTCACTTGGTAGCTGTGGCTGTGCAGTCAAACTTCCCTCAAGAAGAGTTAGGCAGTATGCAGAGTATACACAATAGGTACAGAGACACAGTAGTACAAACACTGACCAGAGCTTTGGTGTAAAAGTATATAATTATTTATTTAAAAACACACTTGTGATTTACACTAATGTTAAAGGACATTTGTACCGCGCACTATCACCACCAGAGTGGTCCCCTGGCGCTCTGGCGGCTCTGAAAAAGGGGAGGCGAGGGGATGGGTTAGTGGGAATAAGCTGGAAAAGTGCAAGAGAGCAGTGATGTGCTGTTGGCAGCCTCAGCCCGGTGGGTCCGTCGGCTGGGCTTGGGGTGTTTTATGGTCCGTAGTCGTCGTGTGCTGTTGTGCAAGTCTATGTGTGGTTTGTTTTGTTGTTGCATTGTTGTGAAGTTTGTGCGGATTGCTGTGTTTAAGGCTTGTGGTTGTGTTTGGTTATAGTTTGAGAGGTGTATGCAGAGGGATGGAATTGTTAGTTGGTTGGTTAGTTGGCATTCCTGTCCTTGCAATTGTGGGATTCCACCTAGGTCTGGTACATGCTAACAGTCACATTTCTATCTAGATGCCGCGCAAGCTAGGTTCATAATTCTAAGCGTGGTGCATGCTAAGAATCACATATGCTAACAATCACATTTCTGAGATTCCATCCAGGTGTGGCATTCGCCAACAACCACATTTCCATCAAGATGCAACGCGGGTCAAGCCCGAGAATCCGGTCCAAGTGTGGCACATGCCAACAATCGCACCTCTGCCCAGAATCGGCGCAAACTATGCTTGAGAATTCCATCTTAGTGTGGCACATGCTAACAACCACATTTCTGTCTAGATTCGGCGTAGACTAAACTTGAGAAATTTCATCTAACTGTGGCATGTGCTAGCCATCCTATTTCTATCTGGATGCGACACGTGCTAAGCTTGAGAATTCCATCTAAGTGTGGCATATGCTAACAATCACATTTCTGAAATTCCATATAAGTGTGGCATATGCTAGCAATTATATTTCTGTCTAGATGCGACGCGGGCTAAGCTTGAGAATTCCATCTAAGTGTGGCATATGCTAACAATCCCATTTCTGAAATTCCATCTAAGTGTGGTATATGCTTACAATCGCATTTCTGTCTGGATTTGGCGCAGACTAGACTTGAGAAATTCCATCCAAGTGTGGGATATGCTAACAATCACTTTTCTGAAATTCCATAGAAGTGTGGCATATGCTAGCAATCATATTTCTGTCTAGATGCGACGCGGGCTAAGCTTGAGAATTCCATCTAAGTGTGGCATATGCTAACAATCACATTTCTGTCTAGATTTGGCGCAGACTAAGCTTGAGAATTCCATCTAAGTGTGGCATATGCTAACAATCTCATTTCTGAAATTTCATCTAAGTGTGGTATATGCTAACAATCACATTTGTCTAGATTTGGCGCTTCTATCTAAGAGTGGACATGCTAACATTCACAATTCTATCTAAGGGTGGACATGCTGGTATTATGGCACTCTATGTTATTGGTAGGTAGGATAGAGTGGCAGGGTTTTCTGGAATAGAGTGATTGCTCTACTCCCCACCCATGCCACACTCACGTTTTTTTTTTGTTGGTGTCTGTTGGCTTCCTTGGCGTCCCTTGCGGACACCTGCAGACACATCTTGGAACCGCCGATGTTGGAGCCGCCCTTGGCCTTGGGGCCCTTCGCCGCGAGGGCTGCCGGGTAGAGGGCTGCCCTGGGAGGGTTCATGATATGGGCCAGGACACCAATCGTGGTGCAGGGGGAGGGTTGGGAGGCGGGATTGGGCTGCGGAAGGGGGGTGGAAGGAGGAAGGGAGCTGCAGCGCAGAGTGCGCAACCGTTTCCATTTTTAACACTTTTACAGTGTTTGGAAGCGTTGTGGGGCATCTGGGGGTACACTCACCTCAGCCAGGTCTTCTTTGGAGTGAAGGTGCTGGCGAGAACGCCACGCACCGGGAGTTTGTTTCCCTTTTATTTTTTTTTTATTTTTTTTTTTAAAATGGGCCAGGGCACCAATCGTGGTGCAGGGGGAAGGTTGGGAGGTGGGATTGGGCTGGGGAAAGGGGGTGGAAGGAGGAAGGGAGCTGCAGCGCCGAGTGCGCAAACGTTTCCATTTTTAACACTTTTACAGTGTTTGGAAGCGTTGTGGGGCATCTGGGGGTACACTCACCTCAGCCAGGTAACTAGGTAAGTAAATTCAGCACACAGTCACTATCATATATATACAACCCTATTCACTTATTAGACAAGTCTTAGTGAGAATTACCACTTATTTTCAGACAGAAGTGAGCGCTTAACATAAGATGACACTCTAATAAGCTGTAAAGCAAGGGAGGGGAAAAAGGCAGAGTTAAGGAAGCACACAAGTTTCAATACTTTTACAAAGAACCACAGTAAGGCAGGATAGGCAGAGTTCTACTGGAAAGCAAGGGAGTCAATTTCAAGGCCCACTCTTGGAAAGAGCAAGCAGAAGGGGTCCAGGTTCACACAGTGGGGTTATGCCCAAAGAGTCTTGTAGATAGTTCGCACAAAAAGGATGAAATTAAACTCAGGAAAAGTTAGCTAGGTTGTCCCAGGCTAGCCCAGGTTAGAAAGTTGAGGCTTTACTGTCACCCCGAACGATCTGTCGCAAGGGAAGCCAGGCGGGACCCAGTACCTTAAGTGTGAAGGAAGCTCCAGCGGGGGCAATTGTTCCTGGCAGCAGGTGCAAGTCGGTGTTTCGTCCAGTGGAAGAAGAGGCCTCGCCGTGGAGGAAAGCTGAAGGTTGTTGCACTGCCAGGGAAGAAACCAGCCGTGGAGTTCTCCGGTTAAAAGGCACCACCCTTCTCTTCGCAGTAGTGGTAAACCATGGTATTCCGGTTGCTGTTGTGCTTGGCATGGGCAAGGCGGCCACGAGATGCTCCAGGAAGGTGAAAAGAAGGCAAAACTGGTTATCCCCACCAGTCAAAGGAAGAAGACTCTCCGGACTGGAGATATCCTCTGTCGTCGGGAAAAGTGGTGAGACGGTTCAGCAGGGCTCCACCGGTGGTGTCGTCGTTGCAGGTCGGCTCAGCTTCTCCCTCCTCGGATTCTTAGGTCCTGTGGCGACTTCTGAAGTTCCAGTCCCCAAAGCCCTGCTTTTATGCAGCACACCCCCATTCACTCAGCCTAGCTGTCAAACATGCTAAGTGGTGGGCCAATCACACAAGAGTGCGACTTGAGTTACCAAGGTAACTCAGTCCAGGGTGCCTAAACCCCCTCCCACACTCCCTGTGGTACCCAGACAGAGTGGCACCACTTTTGGAGGCTTCTGTGGAGAAGCCCGCCAAAAAGTGGAACAAAGGGCTCGACTTGGGTTGGAGTCACAGAAGAGAACACAAACGCCATTTTAGAATCGAGTTCTGGCAAAAAATACCAACCGGTGTATTAATATTAATTAAATAAACCGGCGGTATGTTCGAGGCTATAAGAATTAAATAATTAAAGTTGGTAGCCTCGAACAATGGGAAAATCCCATAGAGATATTTTTACGGTCGAATATAAAAAGTAGTATCCACTGCCACCAGCAAAAACTCGATCAGAGGGACGGAGACGTGCCCTCTCGAACAACAGACCCCGGGGCAATCGAATTGCCCCGACCAGTACATCCACAATATGATGGTTTGTACTGGTTTCTGTTCATGATTTGGGACTAGTAAAGCCAATGGTGACTTTACATGCCCTGGGAGACAGTAGTCAGTCCCAGGGTATGGAGTCTATGTTGGGGGGGTCGCTACGACACCCCTGGGTTACGGCACGGAGGGTGCTGTGTAACCCACATCAAAAACACATGAGACCCTATGGAGTAAAAGACCCCATAGCCCGTAAAACACATGGAATGATAAAGGAACACCTCAAATCATGTCTAAGAGTGGGAGTAAAAGAGTCTCACTCTTAGCAGGAGAAAAAAATAAACCCCAAAAATCCAGCAAAGCTGCTGGGGGACTCACTAGCTTTGGGAAATTAGCCTTTACAGAGAAAACGAGGATCATCCTGCACCGGGACCTCTTGAGTTGGTCGACGAGTCGGAGCAGCAACGGCAACGGAGGGAACGCATACAGGAACAGGCCATCCCAAGGGAACAAGAAAGCATCGCCCATGCTCCTCGGCGGGGGAAACCTGCTGGCGAACCTCTGGCACTTGGAGTTCGTCGCCGTCGCAAACAGGTTGATCTGGGGTTTGCCCCATCGCTGGAAGAGTAGATCCACTTGATTCTGGCATAGATCCCACTCGTGGCACTAGCGCAGCTCCCTACTGAGTGAGTCGGCGATGGTGTTTTTTATCCCTGCTAGATGAAAGGACACCAGAAACATCCCCTGGGCAACGGCCCTATGCCACAGATCCTGGGCTTCCTTGGATAGGGCTGGGGATCTGGTTCCTCCCTGCTTCCGGATGTAGAACATCGTGGTGGTGCTGTCGGTGAAGATCCTCACCACCTTGCCCTTGAGGGACGGGAGGAATAACCTGAGGGCCCAAAACACTGCTCGGAGCTCCAGTATGTTGATGTCGAGCGGCCTCTCCTCCAGGAGCCAAAGGCCTCTCGCGTGAAGATCTACGGTGTGCGCTCCCCACCCCTTCAGGGAGGCATCCGTCGCCACCGTCACCTGGTGTGCTGGGGTCTGAAAGTCCGTGCCGGCCCACCGGATTGCTTGACGGAAAACCTTGTTGAGTGAGATCCTGTCCTCGAAGCTGCCTGCCGCTTGCATCCAATGGGCGTTGAGGAACTCCTGTAGGGGATGCATGCGAAGCCTGCACAGGCGAACCAGATAGATGCACAAGGACATCGTTCCGAGAAGGGACTTGATGGACCTCACCCTGGCCATGTCCGTGGCCAGCAGATGCTGCACCTTGCCCAGGATGGCCTTCGTCCTTTCCACCAACGGTGAGGCCAATCGCGCTACTGGGTCGAGCTTGGCTCCCAGAAACAGTGCGACCTGCGACGGGACCAGGTGGCATTTGGGGAAGTTGATGGAGAATCCCAGATCCGTGAGCAGCTGGACGGTCTTTGCTGTGTGTTCGACGGACAGTTCCCTTGTCCTTGCTCGGATGAGCCAATCGTCCAGGTAGGGGTAGACGTGGATCCCCTGCAGGCGCAGCCGCGCTGCCACTGGTGCTAGGCACTTGGTGAATACCCTGGGCGGCGACTTCAATCCGAAGGGAAGGGCCTTGAACTGGTAGTGGCGTTCTTGGACTACGAACCTGAGAAACTTTTGGTGATCTTTTAGAATGGGGATGTGAAAGTACGCATCCTCCAAATCCAACGACGCTAGGAAGTCTCCTTCCACCAGCTGGCCCAGCACGTGCTGGAGGGTGACCATCTGGAACTTCTGTGCCTTGATGCATTTGTTTAGTCGACGCAGGTCCAGGATGGGATGCCATCCTCCTGTCTTCTTTCTGACGAGGAAGTATCTTGAGTATACTCCGTAGCCCCGGAGCCTCCTTGGGACGAGCTTGATGGCTCCTTTCTTGAGCATCGCCCTTACCTCTAACAGCAGTTGAGGGACGTGGTTTTCCTTCCTGGCCACGGGAGGAATGCGGGGACACTTCTTTAGAAATTCGAGTGTGTGCCCGTGGGCCAGGGCATCCAGCACCCATCGGTTGGTGGAGATGGACTCCCACGCGCTGACGAACTTCGTCAGCCGGCCTCCCACCAGGGTGCTCCGGTGGGGACCCCGACACATCGGCCGGTTCAATCTTGCTTGGCAGCGGCCTTGCCGCCTTGGCCTCCCTGGCGACGACTGCGAAATCCACATGACTTGCCTCGTCCCCTGTAGGCTTCCTGCGACGAGGAGCGGGCCGCCTGACGGTATGTGGAGGAGCCGCTGCCGAATCCTTTGGTGACACCTTGCTTGCCTCTGGAGTTCCGAAAGGGCGGCCGTCGTTGCTGCAGAACTCCCAAAGCCCGAGCCGTCTCTGTGTCGGTCTTGATGGGCTGCAGTGACTCATCCACTGTCTTTCCAAACAGATTGTTCTCGTCGAAGGGCATGTCCAAATCCTTGGTCTGCACATCTTGACGGAAATCTGTTGCCTTGAGCCACCCCCGCAGTCGAAGGCAAACGCTGTTGCCCAACTGGCAGAAACCAGTGTCGGCAATGTCCGTGGCTACCGTTATGGCGTGGTCCGATGCCACCTCACCTTCCTGTAGGATCGCCAGTGCCTCTGCTCTCTTGTCGTCTGGTAGGATGTCCAACAGGGGGGCAATCTTGTACCAAAACTCCCTGTTGTAGCGGGCCACAATAGCTAGGACGTTGGCCGCCTTAATAATCATTGGCGCCGACGTGATGCCTCGTCGTCCCATGGTGTCCAGTTTCTTTCCCTCGCCGTCCGGTGGGGAAGTAGAAGTTGAGGCCGACGCCCACCCCCTGCTTTCTTCTTGGCTGCTGCCGAGACAACCGAATCTGGGGTTGGTTGTGCCCTAAGGCACAAGGGGGCGGCCTCAGGGACCCAGTACTACTTCTCGTACCGGTCCCTCTTGGCAGGTGTCGTGGACGGGTTCTTCAGAAGAACAAGTCCCTCGTCCCAGATGTCATCCAGCAACAGCACAGCGAAGACGGTCTTCCTTTTGGCCTTGCGCCGTTGGTAGAGGAATCCTTCCTTCTTTTGTTCTTCGGGGCAGAGCCGGAAAAGCTTGGATGCCCTGGCAATCATAGCGTGGAAGGAGCCAATTTCGTCGGGCGGGGAGGCCCGAGGAGGTGGTGGTGGGAGGTCCATCCCATCACCACTGTCGTCATCCGTCCCCGTCGTGGCCGTATCTGTTCCCGTGTCATCCCCAGGGATAGGGGAAGGAGAAGGAGACAACGGCTGAAAATGCCGTGAGGGCTGGAAGGGTGGGGGTGGATGAACTCTCCTCTCCTTGTTTGGAGGGCTTCCCGACGGGCCCGGTTCCGCTGGGTCGTCCGTTGGGGGTAGGGGCAATCTCATCCTTATCACCGTGCATAAGGTTTGGATTGCCATCAAAATGGCCACCGAGTTGTCTTGTGGCTCGGGTTGTGACGGGCGCGTTGGTTGCTCCTCCTCCACGGGAGCTTTGTCGGCGGCACGGTCACTTTCTTCGTCCCCCTCGTCGGGATTCCTCCCGTGGGACGGAGCCTCCCCAAAGTTCCTGCTGAGGCCCTCCACCACTTCCACCAACTCCTCATTGGAGGCTGTGTCTGTAACGGCCACCGGCCCCCCTCTTTTTCCACCGGGGTCTTCACGGGGGTCTTCTCGATGGGCTGAAAAGAGGATTCCCTCCGCGGTGGCAGGGAAACTGGGCCCCAAGGTCGCCTCCACAGGCTTCGCCAGGGGTGTTGCGACTACCTCGGTAGAGGCCTTAGCCGGATGAATCAAGGCCTTCACCACCTTGGGTGCGCATTTGGCCTTCACCTTGGGGGGAGGGTCACTGCCTCGCTCCCCCTCGGCTGGTTCCTTCGAGATCGACCGGGGCCTCTCCAGAAGCTTAGCCGGGTTCTCAGACTTTCTCTTCCCCGAGCCAGAGTGTTGGCTCGTGGCTGATGGCACCGGTGAAGGTGTTTGCCTAGCAGCCGAGGAGCCAGACCGTTCGGCGCTCCTGGTGCCCGTGGACACTTGGTGCTTTGCCTGCTGTTGGGCCCCCGTCGCCGGAGCGCCCTCATAGGACCTAGAAGACTGCTCGGACTTCTTCTCACCTGCTGGGCTCTTTCCTTCCAGCCAGTTGGAGAGACGGGTCCGACGATCCCTCATAGTCCGATCCGTCATGTTCATGCAAAATGCACAGTCCTTCTCCACGTGCGTTTTGTCTCCGTGAAGGCAGTAGAGGCATCTCAAATGCTCGTCCTCCTTGAACACATTCTGTGATCCACATCCAGGGCAGTTCCTAAACAGCTTGGATTCGGGTGTCGAGCTTCCTTTCTCCTGGGCCATGTCCACGAGGTAGGCCTCAAACTTCTGGAATCCTCAGAGAAGCATAACTCGACGAAAACTTTGCCCTTGAGGGGCGTAGAAAATTCCGAAATGGGCCCCTGTTGATCGGAAGTAGAAACGGTGGAGCTTGAAGCTCGATTGACCGAAAAAAAATTAGATAAATCTCTTGGAAAAAAAACGCAAAACGCAGTAAAAGCTCGAGAGCTTTAGGAAGAGGACTCCCAACACTTGAACGTGCGGTAAAAATCTGAGGATGGTTGCCAGGGGCGGGGCGGGCTTCGGGAGAGGGCAGTCATTGGCTGGGGGCAGTATGACCCAGAGACCAGTGATTGGTTACTACTAAGAAAGACAGATCAGAAACGAAACTGATACTGATTTTTTCTTTACCGAGGATTCCCAGCCTGACGACGGGGAATATTCATGAGCATGTGAATCCATGCCAGACCCCATGCTGGAGAAATTCTGTTATTCTATTTCTTTCTTTTTCTTGGAGAGAACCGTTAAACATAAAAAAACATTCAATTTTTCAATTGTTTACGTATTGGATCTCGACTCTCTAATCCTCTTTTCATTTACTACATTCATCCCAATATGTTTCATTCCTCAACAACACTTCATACAGACTTTGTTTATAGAAAAATCAGGGGTATACACTTATCAATCTTTTTTCTGTTCCGTTTTCTTATCAGAACACAAATTGATTTTGTTCAATGTCTTGCGGTGTAGCGACAAATAAGCTTGGCTTAGTTTTAACTGAGCTTATTACATTTTAGTTGTATTTAATACTCTTAATCGAGTCGGAAGATTAATTCCTTTTATTATTCTACAGCTTCATCTTTGAATGCTCCATTATTTACAGGACTCCATTGTTCGCTCGCAGTTTTCTTATTCATTTTGAGTTTTAAAAAAGGGTTGTTTTGTCTCTTCTATCTGGACGTTACTTCTTTTGTCTACAGTTAGCTCCTTTCACTCTTTTTTAATCTACTCGTTCTCTTATCTGGGGTAGAAATGGGAGAACAGACCATAGAAATCATCATTTTCACTAAAAAGCTGAAATTTCAAATTACATCTCATTTATTGTGACAAAAAACGCTCTTCATCTATGCTGGTATCTTAGAGGTGATCGCAGAATTTCAACTTGAAATTCCGCGATCACCTCTAAGATACAAGATGGTCTGTTCTCCCATTTCTAGCCCAGATAAGAGAACAAGTAGATTAAAAAAGAGTGAAAGGAGCTAACTGTAGACAAAAGTAATAACGTCCAGCTAGATGAAGCAAAACAACCCTTTTTTTATACTCAAAATGAATACGAAAACTGCGAGCGAACAGTTGGAGTCACGTAAACAATGGAGCATTCGAAGATTAAGCTGTAAAATAATAAAGTGAATTAATGTTCCGACTCAATTAAAAGAGTATTACATACAACTAAAATAGCTCGGTTAAAACTAAACCAAGCTTATTTGTCTTTGCAGGGAAACACCATGACTGATGCAATAACTTACACAGTGAGGAATTGAACAAAATCAATTTGCGTTCTGATAAGAAAATGGAACAGAAAAAAGATTGATTGATTGTTTATAGGAAATTCATCACAGTATCAAAGTCTGTATGAAGAGTCAGTGAGGAATAAAACATGTTGGGATGAATGTAGTGAATAAAAAGAGGATTAGAGAGTAGAGATCCAATACGTAAACAATTGAATAATTGAATGTTTTTCGATGTTTAATAGTTCTCTCTGAGAAAAAGAAATAGAATAACAGATTTTCTATTAGAAGTGGAGATTAACATTCAACTATACTCTTTAAAAAAAGAATCAATTGAATCTTGTTAATGTTTTAAGCAGATGTGTTTAAAATGTAATAAAAAGGTATATTTGACATATTTTTCATTGTCCTGCGACTTTGTCACTAATAGACAAGAAAGATAGATATACTAATAAAAGTTCTAACAGTCAATTGGTGTAAACCTGCGAAGGCAATGGACCACCCAAACACCTTAGCTGTACCAGTATCTAATGTTAAGGAGGGATTTGTTTGGAGAGGGCCAGATACAAATTCCCTCCCGTCTCTATATTTGAGTTTATAAACAACGTCAGAAAGGGACATAAGGGGAAGGAAAATGTGATTCAATGAACAGGATGAAATATACTCAATATGGGATGCCTACATAGAAGCAGTACTGGAATCGCCATATATGATGCCTCAGAGAATTAAGTCTAAGGCAATATTGGGGATGAATTGAAATTGTACGGATACATTAAATCGAGGAGTGGAACACAAAGACAGGAAGTGGAATATGGAATGAATAGTAAAAGTGGCTGAGATTAGCCATTACTAAATAATTCAGACTGATGTACGCAAGAACATTTTGACTGTTGGGTTTTACCTTAGTTTTTCGATGACGTCAGGGTTCACTGTGTCTTAACAAAATGGTTTCTTTTTAACCGTTTTGTCTTTTAAATTATAATAAAAAGATTAATTACCATATATTGGAACCCTTATCAAGCTAATGAAGACGTGCCTTTGCATACAATGGGTGACATTATAGAATCTTGGTACAATCTTACAGGTTCCGATTTAATACTCCTCGCTGATGATTTGGATTGTCAGTGTCCTGATGTACATTAAGCTAATGATATGCAAACTGTAATCTAAAAAGGGTTTCTACTAAAGTGAGGGGGACTTCGCTGGGCATATATACGATGCACTCTTGGCAATTCCACATACGTAATGATAATACCAAGGGAGATCAGCCCAGCCATCTAACCTGGAGCAGGAGATTGAATAGTCAACAATTTATTGTGTTTTGTTCACCTTCCCTTTTACCACAATTAAGTGACCATGCATGTTTAACATTTACATTAAGTCTTGTAATGAATTCAAGGAGTTGGTCACCTGACTTCAATGTGGCGCCATGCCCTTTTGGCGTAGGGAGGTGAGCCTGCTATGCTTTACACCCCCCCTAGGAGACAGGGTACGCGGGATCCCTCTCGAAAGGGGACCCCCCCCATCCCCCAGAGGGACTTAAATAACCCCCCCTCCAGACACCAACACCTTTGTGGGCTATATAGGAGTAAAGGGGTATGATGAACCTATTGCCCCTTCAATGGCAAGCACGGCTTCTAATCCCAACCTTATTCAATCTACCTCCTGGAAAACAGCAGAATGGCAGAAGGACCTGCCTGGTGGAGGCACGTTAGAACAAGAACCAATCGGAAGGAAGTATTCGTGCACACAGAGTTCAATAGTGCCGCAAGCACACCCAGAGATCCGCACTGGGTGGGTGTGAAGAGGCTCGGCTGGCGGAAGCATATAGTGTGGCATGGCATCCAGAATGAGCATGGAGTACCTCAGAAGACAGAGGTAGAGCACGGAGAAGCCACCCACAAATTCCTGCGCCAAGCAAAGGAAACAGACAAGACGTCGGCTGAGTGGACGGCTCATGCAAGAGTCTCTGCCGCAAGGAGAGCCCCAGGCAGACTGCACAGCACTCTCAAGGAGCAACGCTGATCAGAATAGGTATGCAGCAGCTCCAGAGGAACATGAGGCGGGAGGCAAGGCCTGAAAGAGGCAGAGAAGCCATGAAGTGGGGAAATAGCCAACTAGTCCCAGAGTAGGGAAAGAGACACAGACACAGACACCACAGACAGGAGAATACAGAGAAGCCCCAGGATTGGGAGGAGGAGTGAGACACGTACCAGACTGGGGAAACTACCAGGAAACCCCAGAATGGGGAGCAAGGAGCAGAGGCCAAGAGAGTGTAAAGAAGCAAGAAACCCCCGGGTGGAGAGTGAAAATGAGGAGCCCCGGTGTGGGGAGAGTGACTGATTTGAGAGAGGGAAAAGAAAGACCTGGCTCGAGTGCCAGGACGGTCCTCAAGCAGTACAAGAACTGCACGCTTAGGACTATCCACATAGGCCAGCATCCATGGTAAAGCGAAACAAGTACAGGGGTCAGAAGCCTGCAGCCACCCTTTGTTCGGGAAGTGCCTCAAAGTCTGTCTTGGTTAGTTTATGTCCCTAGAAATAGGGAAAGACGCTTGGTTAAAATAGTATTCATGACAGAGGACTGCATTTTTGGTTAGCCACCTTACATCCGGACGAGCACCTCTTGACTTTCTTTGGTATAGATTAGGGATTAGTAGCACCATCTTATGAACAGACTAGGTCTTCTTTCTTTAAAGAGAAAAAATAAGAACTTGAGCGAATCATGCCTCCTTGCACGTCTCCGGATTCTGACTCACCACACTCTATTGACAGCATATTTTTTAAGGTTGGGCGTGCAATCAACCACTGTAACTAATATTTCTTGCATAAGAATGTTCTGGTCTACCATAACAATAGCAAAGTAAAATGGCCTCCTGAATATATTACATGATATTAAGAATGTATGTAAAAAGTTTGAAATATCTACCTACAAATTAAATTATTTGGTCTCCAAATTGCTTGTGCAAAATATCCAGAAACTCTCAAAGATGAACCTTAATAAAACTCATGTCTATGATGCAGAAGTTTCACAAAAGATAAACAATATAACAAGTTTAGAGTACAATAGGTACTAAGAATTAACAAGGCGTTTACTAGCGAGAAGACAAATGGACTCCTCCCTTATCCTATGATGTGTGTTCCAAGTTGTGTTAAGTATTTAAAGTGTTTTTTATACAAAACAGAAAAGAAAGTCATGAAAGGCAATACCTGCACCTGAATTTGAATGGAATTCTCTGCTACCCTGTTTTTCTCAGCTTCCATTAAGTGCATCAACTTCTGCTCCAGCTGTTGCTTGGACACCATTGTATCAGTAAGCTTACTGTGCAGGCTCTGGACTTCACTCTCTTTGGCTATCAGAGTGGTCTGCATATCTAAAAAACAAACATTAGAAATATTTCCAAGAGGAAATGCATGTGTAAATCTTTATTTTTTTAATTTGGTTTTATTGGGTTTTACATAGAAGAAAAAAACAATTTTCTCGCATTCGAGAGTAAGCAAACAATGAGTTTTCATACATACATATTTGTACGTCAAAATATTGTCAGAGAAGCAAACAAAGAGGAAGTGAACAACAAAAGAACATGAAAATATTGTACCTGTTGGTACCCTAGCATAGTATCGTACATTCACAGGTCGATCTGGTGACTAATTTTGACAAAGCACAACGAGTTACTTCTCTCGTTCCCGTTCCATCAATTTCCCCCCCTTCCGCCTCCCCCCGGGCTGGGTCTATAACTCCTAAGGTAGTGTAAGTCTGTGCGTATATTCTAATTTGAATGTGTCTGCGGGTTCTTTACTTGATATTTTACTCCATTTTATTTGGGATCTCCTTTGTTGGGGGGGGCGCTCTTGCGTCTTCAGTTCAGTTTCTTTGGTCTTACTCTGAGTCGCCCATCGTGTATTGTTGGGATTGAAGAGGGTGTCATTACTCTACTGTGGGGGTGCATAATTCAAACTAAGCTTGGGTGGTGTCTGCCCAATTCACTACCTCAGGTGCGTATTTATCCAGGAAATCTGCCCAAAGGGTATCGCATTGAGTCGATTTACCATGCAAGGATGCCATTATTTTCTCCATAGTGCACATATTGATTGCCACATTGACGCATTATTTTTCGGAAGGGGCTGTGGGGGATTTCCATTTTATTGTTAGGAGCGCTCTAGCGGCAAGCAACAGATGCGGGGCCAGGCCCTGTACTTTTCTCCATTCATCCTCATCTTTTTCAAACCCAAAGAGAACTAGGTAAGGGTCTGCAAGTCTCAGGATACCATCTATGGCCCTGATTCATCCAAGGACTTTGTCCCAGTAAACCTTAATTTGTGGACATTTCCACCACATGTGCCAATAATCAGCAATTATTCCACATTCACGCCAGCACAAGGGGCTAGTTGTTTGATACATTCTGCATAGCCTGCTTGGATCATATTGCCACCTGTGTAAGAGCTTGACAGCATGAATTTTATATTGAGAGGATATCGAGGTTTTGAATGTTGCGCGGCACATCTTGTCCCATGTGTCTTCATCTATGTCTGTCCCCAGGTCCCTCTCCCATCTTACCCCGAGATGTTCTGTATTCCCTTTTCCCGCCTCCATTAATGTTTTGTACATGATGGAAATTAGGCCCTTCATGGTTGTTCTGGAATCGAGTAGTTTCTCAAAGGGGGCGAGTTCTCTACTCAAGTTCTGCTTCCTTTCCTGTTTGGTCAAAACTCCTTTTATCTGTAAATAGTGGAATGTGGACAATACTCCTATTCCTAGCACTTCTGTTAGTTCCGGCAGTGTTATGAAGGATTTGCTCCGCACCAGCTGACCCACCCTCTCCAACCCCACCTTGTACCAAGTCTGGAATCTCTCAACATTGGGGATATGATTATTTATGCCCAGGGACCATAAGTGGCTTAGGGGTGACAGCCATGTGGTGATCTTTTTCGTCTCTGCGCCTTCTTCCCATATGTCCCAGATAGTTGTCAGGATCGGATGCGCCTTTGATTTAGTCCGTATTCCCTTTCTTGGGGCCCACAACCACTCTGAGATCGTTGCCGGATGGAAGTAATGGTTATCCACTGCAATCCATTGTGGTTCACTCTGGTTTCGTAAATGGGGGATAAGTACTTGTAACTGGGCTGCCTTATAATATTGTTCGAGGTCCAGGAGGACTACCCCACCCTTTTCCTTGGGCAGTGTCAAAGTGTTATATGCTATCCTTGCCTTCTTCACTTGCCACAGGAATTGTAGGATTGCCCTCTTAACCTCTAGAAAGTAGCTCTCTGGAATGTGAATGGGTAGCATTTGAAAGGGGTATAGGAATCTGGGGAGACAGACCATTTTTATAGCGTTAAGGCACCCCAACCAGGATATTGTTAATTTGTTCCATCTAGCGAGGTCCACGTGGAAGTTTTCAAGGAGTTTAGGGAAGTTGGCTTCGTATAGGGTTTCTATGCTCTTTGTAATTTGTATCCCTAGATATTTCAACTCATTGTGCTCGATGCATAAGCCAAGAGAGGAATATTTGATTTCATTTTCCTCCACGGACCCTTTCAGAGGGAACAGAATTGATTTAGCTCGGTTGATCTTAAAACCGGAAATGCGCCCACATTCTTCGAGGAGGAGGAGTATGGCTCTGGGGACGGACGTCTCCGGGTTGGTCATATGTAGGAGTATGTCGTCAGCATAAAGTGCCACTTTGTACTCTGCCTGGCCTAAGTGGATTCCCTCTATCTGTGGGCCTCATTACAACCCTGGTGTTGGACCATGGTGCTATTAGCACCATGGTCCATGCCGGATTCCGCCATGGTGGATGGCGGATTTACCGCCCCATTCCAAGGTTGGCGGGGCGGTAAATCCCCATTCACCATGGCCCCATCCCCATTCCCATTTTTGGCCCATAGGGCTCAATGGGAATGGGGAAGGCGCTAATTACGGCACCGTAAATTATGGTGCCGTAATTAGCACCAAGGTCGCTTAGCGCCTTGGACTTTAACGCCTGCAAAAAGCAGGCGTTAAAGTGGGAATCTGGCGTTAAGGGTTTAACAGCGCCGCAGCCTTTTACGGCGCCGTTAACCCCTTAACGCCAGGGTTGTAATGAGGCCCTGTATGTCGCTTCTCATCTTTTGTGCGAGTGGTTCAAGTGAGAGGGCAAACAACAGCTGACAGTCGGCATCCCTGCCTGGTACCTCGCTTTAGTTCGAACCTGGAATATTCTCTGTTGACGGATACCGACGCTCTAGGTGTTGTATATACTGCCTGGATTCCCCTACTAAATCTGGGTCCTATGCCATTCTTGCGCAGGAGGTACATTTGAAAGTCCCAGTTGACCCTGTCAAAAACTTTTCTGCATCGATGGAGAGCAAGGTTGGATCTCCTACCATGTTTGCAGAGGCATGTATTAGGTGTAGTGTCTTGCGCATAGTGTCGGCTCCTTGACGGCCTAGTATGAAGCCTACTTGATCGGGGTAGACAAGATGGGGCATATGTGATTCAATTCTGGCAGCAAGGACTCTTGTGTAGATTTTTGCGTCTAGATTTAACAAAGATATGGGGCGATACGATCCAAAATTTTTGGGGTCCTTTCCTTCCTTCGGGATCACTGTGATAAGGGCGCTAACAAAGGAGTCAGGTGTTTTGCGTGTTTCCAGGATTTCGTTAAATAGCTCGACCAAGAAAGGGGTAAGTTGGGCACTAAATGACTTGTAAAAACCAGCAGTATATCCATCCTCTTCTGGGGATTTACCTAGGGTCAATCTTTTTATTGCGTTTGTATTTTTTCCCCCGTTATGGGGGTTTCCAGGGAGGCTGACTCCGCTGAGGTTATTTTGGGCATTGCTATATTGTTTAAATATGACTCAATGTCGTGCGAGTTCAGGACTGTCTCCGGGGTGTAAACCGCTTCATAGAAGTCTGCGAATGCTTCAGGGATAGTAGTTTTGCTAACATCCGTGTCGGGCTCCCCGTCCACCATCTCTTGGACTCTGCGTTCTGCTCGTTGTTCCCTCAATCTGGCCGCTAATATTGCGTCCGCTTTATCCCCTTTCTCATAGAACCTTTGTTTTAATAGCAGGAGTTTGCGGGTGATTTGATTGCGCTCTAGGAGGTGGAGCTCTTCTCTTTTCTTCCTTGCCTCATCTATCTTACCCTGGTCTGGGGGGTCCCCCTCTTTGCTTCTTGATCAAGCCGGTGGATTTCCGCTCTAATTCTGTTTTCAGTCAATGTTCTCTCTTTTTTCCAAGTGCCCTCTCTTATAAGGATACCTCTGCTGCTTTCCCCGCATCCCAATCTCCTTGCTTGGAGACCTCACCTGTGTAATTAATTCTAAAATATTCGGTCCAACTCCATCTGAAAGGCAGGGTCTTTCCACAGAGTTTCGTTACACCTCCATTTTCCATTTTTACGCGGTAAATGCTCCATTGGACGTCGATGGTGACCATATCATGGTCAGACCATGTGATTGGGGTAATCTCTGAGTGTGTTCAGTGATTGTGGACTTCTTTGGTGAGGTAAATGTAGCCAATGCGAGTAAAGGTATTGTGTGGGGCTGAAAAGAACGTATAGGCTTTCTCATTGGGATGCATTTGTCTCCATACATCACTCATTCCATACAGATCCATCATTTCGGCAAAAGTAGTGTTTGCACTTCGTGTTCCCAGTACGGGCCTCTCATCACCTTTCATGTACTTGGTCTCCTGTAAGAGGAGGATGTCAATTTTAGTGCAACAAAATTCTCTATAGACCAGTGATCTCTTGGTCGGTGAGTTAAGACCCTTGACATTGAGCGTTCCCACCCTTATGGAGCCCCTGCGTTGGGATTCAGCGGCGGCCATCGTTAGGTAGTCTGAGATTATGCACATCATTCATTTGTGTCCGCCGACTTGTTCTAATTTCAAGTAGCCACATGACATTTTTGTTAATTCGGTATTTTGCACTAGTCCATTCTTCAGTTTTCCCCTTAGCCTGTGTTCCCTTCCCTGTCGCCTCCCCCCCACTCCCTCCATGTGGTGGAGTTCGGCCGGTTTCAGTTGACGAGACTGTCCCGGTATCGAACCACTAATGGGGACCGTTACCTCACGGTCCCTGTATAAAAAATAATACAACAAATTACTATTGAGCCCCCCATCTTTCCAATCTTTGAAATCGCCTTGGAGTTCCAGTTCGAGCATCAGTCATTGAAATCTTACCTCAGACAATATACATGCTCATCATTATCAAGCAACATATATGTCAAATATTCCATGATTATTGAAATGTATTCACCGCCATCTTTTGATATGTTGCCTCTACGATATTTCCTCGAACCTTAACCTTTTTACGCCTTGGGCCTTGGATATGCCATGCCCTCCCCTCTCTTGCAGGTTACTGTCGATCTTCCCCATGGTCCTGTGTTCCAAGCAAATCCGATATGCACATTTTAATGTCTTTTTCAAAGTTCAGTCTGATCCTCGTGCCTTCGTGTTTAAAAGAGAGGGAGAAGGGATATCCCCATCTGTATCGGGTATCTCGTTCTTTCAGCCACTTTGTGAGGGGTCTACACATTTTCCTGAGAGCTAACGTCAGGGAAGAGAGATCCTGATATATTGTTATTTGAGCTTCCCCCTAGGATGATGGTGCCTCCACTCCTCGCTTGCTCAATGACTCTGGTCTTATCTTGGTAGCGGTGGAACAGTGCAAGTACTGACCTCGGGCCCCCAGGCGGGCCATCTGCTCTATGGATGCGTTCTGTTTTGGGCTCATCAATGTCGTCATCTGTTGGGAGAGGTTTGATGATATTGTGAAGCGTTGTTTTGAGGTCTGCCTCAGTCTCCCCCCTCCTGCTCTGGGATTCCGAAAATGCGAAGGTTGTTCCTTCTCTCCCGATTTTCCAAATCGTCCAACTTAAGCTTGACCTCTTCTCTCTCCTCCAGACTCGTTATTCTGTGAGCCAGTTGCCTCTCTAAAGTGTCTATTGAGGCTTGATTGTTTTCCACTCCTTCAACCCCGTCTTCTATTTTATCCAGCCGTTGCGTGAGTTTGTCAATTTTGCCCCCAATACTGGCACTCATTTTTTATTTCAGTCAGTAGTGCCGCTATGTCCCCTTTAGTGGCGGCAGTTTCGGCACACGGAGTCGGTGTGGATGCCATCTTGGGGTCGGTGGAGTGAGAAGTAGTCGGGTTGTAAGCGTAGGTGGCTAGCTTCTGTTGCGCATTCATACATCTGGTTCAAGGCGCTCAATGCCGTCTTTCAAGTTTTGGGTTGAGGTGGCACGACCACCAGGAGAGTATGTGAGGAGGCACACGCCCCAGGTGTGGGAGCCCAACCCTCAGTCCTGGTGAAGTATCCCGTATTGTTTTGCCAGTTGTGCGAATCTCATTAGGTAGTGGTCTGTCAGGGGGAGCGCTTTGATAGGGGACCCACTTTCATTTTAAGACTCCTCTGTGTCTTCATCAGGGCATTGGGGGTGGATGATTCAGTTCATTGCCCATTTTGTTTCGGGACCGGATCGTGCCAGGAGTCGTTCGCCCGTGTCCTGGGCTGCTCCCCTCTTGTCCGCCCTGAGATTTGTGTCTCTGGGTGAGGAGCGCCGGTTACTGGGTCACGGAGCGTTCGCACTCTTGTTTTCTCCTAATTTGGTCTCTCTTTCTCCTGATTTTCCCAGGATCTGAGGGGTGTGACTGAGGGTGGATTCAGCATGGTTCCACGCGAATATGAGTATTACGGTCTTTACTTTCGTTCAATGTCCCCTGCGTGCCTCCCCTCTTTTACCTCTAACGAATATGCAGGGTTCACAGAGTGCCTACGGCTTATCTTATGTCCCTTGACGTATACACCAAGCGTTTACGCTTGCGAGGCCTCCGTTACACGGCGTATAGTATGGTATCCTTTATGTTGGTTGGGGGTGCTTGTGTGGAATGCGGCCGGAGGGGGTGTCCTCTCGTGGACCTCAGGGTACGCGTTGGCTCCTCACGCTGATCCCCCCCCCCCCTTCCGGGTCCGCTCACCCCGCAAGAGAGGGGTCTCTTTCGCTCTGTGTAAGTGGGCGCGGGGGCACAGTCACTCGGCCCTCGTGACCGCTCTGGTAGTATTGTTCTCGCCTGGAGTCGAATGCCGATTCTCGCAATGGGCCCGGTTGGATGTGGCTGACTCTCCGCGCGGAGCGCCGGGTGTGTTTGAGCGGCGCCGCTATGGGATGCGTTCTGAGGCTGAGAGGGCCGGGGCCGCGTAGTGTTTCGGTGCGGGGGTGGATTCAACTCACCACGTAAAGGTGCCGTGCTGTGTTTGATGTTGGTTGCTTGTGATCGCCTTTCCAAATCGGCCCTGCTGCTTCTGATCGATGCTCCCTCTCCACAACGTTTCTCACCTTCCCTCCAGGCCGTTCCTATCTCTGTACAGGTTTCCAGTCGCCTCCGTTGTCTTCTGGAGTTCACGTGCGTTGCGCAGTTAAGCCGGCGATCAGGAACTTCAATGTTTCTCCGCGAATACTTGCACGATTTTCGCCAGATATTTTTCATGACATGCTAGACATCCTCTCCTACACCATTTCGTCGAGCGTACTTAAAGGGGGGGGGTCTCAAGTGGGGGCTCAATCCACTTTTCTGGGACCTCGGGACGGAGCTCACACAAGGGAGTTCATCCGTGTGCCCCCTGGTTGCCAACGTAAATCCTTTTTTAAAATAAATCTTGATTATGTTTTCAGAAGAAATCTTACAGCAAAAACACTGGCATAAGCACAACATTAAGTTGGAGGAAGAGCATAATTATTTCGGCACTATATAATTCAAAACAGTCAGAATCGTACAGTAAAATATTACAATAGAGATCACTGTGTGTATGCATTCAAAAACGGGCACAAGCCAAGCACATGCCCCCCCCTCCCCATCAGCGTGACCGCCGAATTCAGTCGAGGTAGTGTTTAGACAACTACGTGCCTTGCGTGCACACATCAGTTGCGCACATGAGCGACTTTCAATTAACCCAGCATAGTCCCATACACTAACTACATGGTGCATGTATTGACCCATCATAGGGGCTATGATCAGGTGGGTAGTTGAGAATTTCCACCCACCTAGATCATAATGTGCTGTGACGAGTCAGTAGGTTTCCTCACTTCTCCACAGGAGGGAGACCTTTCCCGTGAGGCTTAGGAGTGGCGGCCGCTACTCAATATTCCCCCTAGGGGTTGTTCAATGTGGGCGGACCTTATGGTGAGGAACTCCCCTCCTGGGAACAAGGACGACCACCTGGGGTATGGCCTTGTAAACACCATTGCACCAACAAATACTCTAGCTCCAGATTCCTCTGCCAACCTCTTTTTAGAGAGTAGACCCATGTACTATTCCAATACAGAAGACCTCAGTGTGACCACAAGTACCACGAGAAAGAAGAACATGGGCACAATGACGATACCAATTATAGAAGTACTAGTACGTGGGGGCCCCGCAGAGCCACGAGGATTGGGACCAAGAGAGAAAAAGGACTTACCCAATGGATTGAATGAGACCGTGCTATATTGTATAGAAAACGACAACAGACTAAGCAACATGTCAAGCTCAGCCGGGATAGGCTGGGAGTGCAGAGCTAGTCCGACGCGGGAATGTCAAGCTCGTTTGGCAGACCTGAGAAAGGAGAGCAAGGAGGAAGCCAACAGTCTGCAGAGTGTGCTCCCGGGAAGGACCGCAGGAGAGGGCCTGTGCAACCAGCCAGATGGAAGGCGAGCGGAGGAAAGCTGTTGGTGGAATCACCACCCGACAGCAGCCTAAAGAGCCAGCAGAGGAAAGCTGGGGGAACACTGTCCCTGGAAGCCCTGCCGACGCACCTACGCCCAAATAAAGGTTAAAAGGTGGTGTGGGAGACCAAGAGGGGACACAGTGGCACAAGTAAAGCAGGCTAATGCCAACTCCCCTCAACCACTTGGTAACAGTGCCTAGAGGACCCAGAGAGGCCCAATGTGTAGCCCAGCTCCTTTTCCACATCCCAGTGGCCATACCAATAAGCCCCCTGACTAACAGCGAAGGGTTGAGGTGCCCAACCAAAACCAGATGAGCAACAAGGGAGACCATCCCCATTGTAGTGGCAAGCATAAGCCCACTAGTCACCAGAGAAGGATCAAGGATCCCAACAACACAGAACTGAGTGAAGGAGAAATTCTTCCTCAATTCAGTGGGGAAGTGAAGCTCACTGAATGCAATAGAAGGGTCTGGGACCCTGACAAAGGATGTGTGAAAAGGGTCTGGAAACCAGACAAAGAATACCAATAACAAAGCGTGGTAGTTTGACTACACTTGGAAAGAGTGGCAGACTCTATTGAATGACTGTATAACATACCGGGTGAACACAGAGGCATCAGAGGAAGAGAGCTATTCCCGCACCCCTCCCCCCTTCCCTCCTGGTCCTGCAAAAGGATGTGGAAGTCCAAATCCAATCTATGAGAGAAGGGAGTCATTCTCCAGGATCAGTACTTTGTGTGAATTTTTGTGGAATAAGCTATCAACGTCGGGGAAAGGGAGTCAGTCCCCATGGCTTAAGAACTTTTTGGACAGTTGTTCTAGAAGAACTCTTAGCATCCACCAGGAGAAGTGAGTCATTCTACTGATGGGAAAACTTTTTGTTATTAAATATCCTTAGTTGTAGAGTGCAAGGGCTACACAGAGGTTTGGACACAAAATGGTTACTATTTGATTCACAGACATTCTGACAGTTCTTTTAGTTTTGGTTGAGGGAGGGAAACCCCTCACAGAGATAGGTCCAGATAAGTATTTCTTTAACATCTCAATAAATATTTGTGAAAAATGTCACCCTGTGTCAACCTCTCTCCTGCACCCTTACAGTGTACAAAGGAGAATCACTACCTCCCATTTCTCATTTATAATAACTATAATACTAATATAATATAATTATAATATAATATCAGTTCTCCATGTATAGCCAACTCCCAGTCACGAGCCACTTTAAGCTTACTGTCCTCTTGATAATGACAGAGTTCAAATCCTGAATCGCAAAGTGGTTGATTACTGCAACCTTTATTTTGGCTCCAGACTTGTGCTAGATACATTTCTAGCTGAAAGTGAGATTCTGAAAATACTGGGTTTCGACCGAACGCACGTCGATGGCCAACAGGGGACAGAGAAACATTTTTGGGAGACAAACGAACTAAAAATCAATTTGGACGGCTTAGGGAGATGCTAAGTAAGTGGTCAGCAATAATAACATTAAGGAATTGAAGAAGGAGGGAGGGGATCACGTCATCTTTATGGGCAAAAAACTCAGAATAACTACTACATCGATAAACCAGATCTTAGAAGAGCCGCGAGAGATGAGGTATTGCCATAATGCAGTTTAGAGCTCGAACCCTTGAAGCTCATATCTTGGAATTCTAGGGGCAATGGGCAATTACAAACTAATATTGATCTGGTTACATTTCTGAGGGAGGTGGATCTAATCCTACTACAGGAAACCTGGCTTATGGAGGCCCCGGTGCTAAGCAGCTTTGAGGTAATCTTCCAGTCAGCTAAACCTAGCTGTGGAGGGTGCCCATCACAAGGTCTACTAGTTGCTTTACGGACAACACTGGGCCTATCTAAGGTAGATACTTTGATGCTCCCCTTTGGGGCTCTGGGAGTTGCTTTGTATAGTGATACATTAAAAGTAAATCTACTCATAATAAATGTATACTGGCACTCAGAGAGCGAATCCAGAGGAATTTCTGTCCCAAATAGCGGACTGCATTATAGAATGGTGTGTGAGGACGTACAGTGGCAATATTAAAAAAAATATATATTTAAAAAAATAAACTGTTGTAGGAGACCTGAATGCAAATTGCTTAACTCCAAAAGACAACAGGGAGTCCTTGAACAGAAAAGATCCAAAACACACTGCAGGCAGAAAATGGTTTGGGATCGCACACATGGCATAGAGGCTCCCAAACTTCTGCTATGGATTACATCTGTACAGACTTTGAATTCCGAGAGAAGAACAAGTTACTTACCAACTGGTAACGTTCTTTCGACTGGATGTTCCTTCAACGTATTCCACATCTTTGACATGTAATGTCCACAGCTGTGCACTGTTAGGGAGAATTCTCATTTATGGCTAACCTAGTGAGTCCCCCAGCAGCTTTGCTGGACTTCTGGAGTTTATTTTTTTCCACCTGGTAAGAGTGAGAGCTTTCCCCCCACTCTTACCTGTGTTTTGCTATGTGTTTCCATCTGTTTTTGTGATTGTGGACTCTGAAGTACACCACTTCAGTAGCCCCCTTCTTTGTGTGCGTCACACCGTACCTTCAGTGCCGTGGCACAGGGTTGTCTTTGAGACTTCCCTCGACTCCATTTCTGAGGCGACTACTGTCCCCCAGAAAAGGGTGAAGTTACCATTAACTTTACTTACAGATCCAGTACACCCCATCTTCCATGGAGTACTGGAAAGGGTTAACTAATATCCCTTTTTATTTGTACCTCCTAGAGCATTGTTTCGCTCTTTTAACATTTAGACTTGGCTGGTGGCAGTGGTATCTACCCTAACTTTTCTACCGCGATTATATTAGATAAACGTGGTACTGTTCTTGGCTATTATATTAGCCTCGAATATAAACCCGCTTGACCAAATCACCTTTCTTTTGGCTCCGGTTGGGTTTATTCGCCATTTCTTTTGGTTAAAGTCCTTCTTGTGTTTTACTTTGCGCGGCAAACTAGGTTTGCCTTCTTTGTTCACTGTCTTTTGGAGGGCTTCTCCGCTGAACAGGGTATCCTAGGAAACCCAAGTCGCACTGTCATGATTGGCCAGGGTAGTTGTCCGGGCTGGACAACCCCCCTGCTGGGAGATTGACAGCCAGACTGCGTGAATGGGGGTTTTTCGCATAAAAGGCAGGTCTCTTGGGCTAGAAGTCAGAGTCGCCACTGGAACTACAAGGAACCGAAGAGAAGCGGTGAGAACGACAGCTGCTGCAACTACCCCATCCCGGTGAAGCCCTGCTGCAGTCCTGAGCTATCTGCCCTTCAACGACTCAGAAGATCCAGTCCGGAGTCTTCTTCCCTTGAGCTTGGTGGGGATAACCAGCTCATCTTCTACAGCCAGAGGATCCTCTTCCGTGGTCGAAATGGCTGCACACTGCTGTAGTGGTCTGGATAGCCACCTGAAGAGCCTCTCCTGTTTTTAAGAAGCGCACCTTTTATTCTGTGTCGCTGCTGCCGGCCTCATCCCGGTGTGGTGCAGACCCCCTTCAGACATCCTTCTCGACGAAGCTCCAGGAATCATGGGTCTGCGGGAAACCAACAGGAACAACTGCCAGGGCACCAGCTGCACCATTGGAACAAGGTACTGTGTTCTGTTGAGGAAACTGGGTGAATCCCTTTTTTTTTAATTTCCAAGGCTTGACCTTGTGTTCCCTCCTTCTTATAACTTTTGCTTCTGAACATTGACAATATCGAAGTACTTTTGGCTCTGTTGAACCGTGAACTGTTAGACCGTGTGATCTTCGACAACTGGCACTGGCGTCTTTCGACCCTGGCTTCGGCCCTTTGACTTTTGAACTCCTGTCTTTGAGTGTTTCTTGATTCTGCCTGCCTAACCAAAATATTGCCTGTGATTTTTTTGCCTCCAATTCCCTCTGGGTAGCTCAGGTGCTAAGTGTGTTTTTGCCCCGGTAGCATTTCATGTCACGGATACGCGTTTGTTTAGTAGACCGAACTGTCAAAAAGTGATCGCAATCGTATCCGCGGTAACGTGTTTTTGTGCCCAACACCGGTTCATTCCACCACAGGGTACTTACCTTGAGACTTACTGTACAAAGTGAATTGGTTAGTTGTAGTATATTTAACGTGTGGTTTTTATTGAAGTTTAATAGAAGTGTTGTGTTTATAACAAATGGTTTAAAAATAAATGTACTTATATTTTTCTACCTGAAACCTTGAGTCAGTGTTTCCTTGAGTCACAGTAATTGTGGTCCCTTTGTGTAATCTCTGCTACTGCTCATATACTCTTGAGATGGGCATGGCTGCTCCGCCACTGCTACTACTATGACATAGTAGTATGGGCTTGTACCAAAGGTAAAACTTGTATCACCACCTGTAATCTTAATTGTGTCTAGTGGTCTCTAAGGGCACTGCACAGGATTCTGCCTAACATGCACTTCAGAAACTTTTTCGGCAGAGGGCGTCCTGCGTCAATGGCGTCGGGTCGATGTCCCTCGAAGGCCTCCGTCAAGGGCGACGTCACCAGATGTTATAAATAGGACGCACGGCGCCCATAGCCTCAGTTTAAGTTTTTTTCCTCAGAACGTGTGGCACCAGCCTCATGACTGCTTGACTGCACTTAGCCTTGCGGAAACGGAAGCTGCAATCGCATAACAAATTCTCCTGAGGGGCAGGCTCGGAGGGCGATGTGGAATACATTGGGGGAACATCCAGTCGAAAGAGCGTTACCAGCTGGTAAGTAACTTGTTGTTCGAATGGATTGTGTCCTCCAACGTATTCCACATCTTTGACAGACTCCCAGAGCAGTACCAGTAAATGGAGGAGGGAAAAGAATTTAGAGTACCCAATTAGATTGCAGAATAAAGAACCGCCTTCCCAGAGGCCATATCCTGACCATGGATTGTAGCCAGGGAATAATGTTTAACAAAGGTGCGGATTAAAGCCCATGTAGCGCCATCACAAATATTCCTAATAGGAACACCCCGCTGTAGGGCGGTGGAAGTAGCCACACCCCTAGTGGAATGAGCTCGCAACCCTTCAGGAGGGTCCTTACCCGCCAATCGGTAACACACCATAATGGTGAGGATAATCCACCTGGACTGTTTTGGTAACAGCCTCGCCCAATCGGCGTCCAGCATATCCCACAAAGAGCTGATGGTCCACTCTGACCCTGGACATCCTAGAAATGTGAAAGCTCGGAGCTCTCCTAGGATCCAACCGATGGAGCCGCTCCTCTTCCTTGCCAGGATGACGAGGGTAGTAGAAAGATGGAAGAACCACCTTTTGACACAAATTATATTCAGATACTACCTTAGATAGAAAAGAGGGACGTATTCGCAGTACAACCCTGTCCTTGTGAAACACAGTAAATGGTGGCTTAGATGAAAGTGCCTGCAATTCACTTATTCTGGGAGCGGAAGTAACCGCAACCAAGAACACAGTCTTGAAGGACAGTAATCTCAAAGGACAAGAGTGCAAAGGTTCAAATGGAGCACCCATTATACATTTCAAAACCAAATTCAAATCTCAAACCGGCACCTGGAAAGGGGACAGCGGGAATACATTAGTCAGTCCTTTAAGAAACGGAGAAATCACAGGTATCTTAAAGTTGGAACATTCTTCGGACGAGCGCTTAAAGATAGACAGCGCCGCCAGGTAACCTTTAATGGTACCCCACTTGTCCATTGTGTGGCAAAAAAAAGTAAGAAAGACAAAAACAATAGGAATGGAGCACTGAAAAGTATCAACATTGTGATCTCTGCACCAGTCACAGAACTTACGCCAACAGTACAGGGATTTTGTTGCAGGCCGCCTGGCCCGAAGCAACACCTCCATCACGTCATCTGGGAGGTCCCAAATCCTTAGGCCTCACCTTTTCAGATACCAAGCGTGAAGGTTGAGAGTCTTGACCTCTAGATGGAGACAACCCCCCCCACTCGTGAGAGAGAGAGAGAGAGAGAGAGAGCAGATCCTCTCGGTAGGGAAAACAGCCTGGAGGGCAGATGGACATTTCTAGAAGTTCTGGGTACCACACTCTACAAGCCCAATCTGGAGCAATGAGGATCATGTGGCAACCGAACCTCTGTAACCTCTGTAACCTCTGCAACACTTGAGGAATGACGGGGACTGGAGGAAACGCGTACAACAGTGGGAATGACCAATCCACCACAAACGCGTCTCCTAAGGCACCTCTTAGAGGAAACTCCCTTGAGCAGAATCTCTCGCACTTCCAGTTGACACTGGTGGTGAAGAGATCCATTTGCGGGGTTCCCCAAAGGGCAAAGATGTCCTGGAGAACTTCCTGAGTCAACGCCCACTCGTGAGAGATCGTGCTCTGCCTGCTCAGAGCATCCGCCGCCGCATTTTCATCTCCGGCCAGATGAACTGCCGAGATTGAAATATCCTGCCGGATGGCCCAAAGCCAGAGCTGCATTGCCTCTCTGCACAACGGGAGTGACCCTACCCCCTTTTTTGTTGAGGTAATGCATGGCCACTCTGTTGTCCATCATGATCAGGATACTCTTCCCCCATACAGAAGGCAGAAAAGCCTTCAGGGCTAGCCTGATGGCCCTCAGCTCTAACAGATTGATGTGGAGTTTGGACGCTGCCTGGAGACCAATGACCACTGGCTGTCAACTCGTTGGCATGAGCGCCCCATCCTGTGAGGGAAGCATCCGTCACTAGAGTCACACGGTTGCCAAAACGGTTCCCCCCTCATCAGGTTCCCTTCGTTGGCCCACCACAGAAGATCCTGGGAGACCGAGAGTGGAATCTGAACGGGATCCGACATCTTGCCGGAGAACTGTGACCACTGCATCTCGAGGTCCCACTGCAGGGATCTCATCCGCAGCCTGGCCTCTGGCACCAGAAAAATGCAGGATGCCATGAGGCCGAGCAACCTTAAGAATTTGAAAGCTGGTAGACACTGAAACTTGTCCACCATCTGCACAATGTGATGAGCGCTTACCTTGGGAGGCGAACACTTCCAAGTACGTGTCTAACACAGCCCTGATGTACTGGAGCTGTTGGGACGGTGTCAGATGCGACTTCTTGAAATTCAGGGAGAAGCCCAGCCTGTGGAGGGTGCGGCAGGTGAGACCGAGATGATCGAACGCTTGCTCGGGAGAGCGCGTCTGGATCAGCCCGTCGTCCAGGTAGGGGTAGACGCAAATCCCCCCCCCCCCCTCGCCTGAGGTACGCTGCCACCACAACCATTAGCTTGGTGAAGACCCTCGGGCGGAGATCAATCCGAACGGCAGGACCCAAAACTGAAAGTGCGAGTCGCCAGCCGCAAACCTCAGGTACTTTCTGTACGCGGGTTGGATCGGCACATGAAAGTAAGCATCTTTGAGGTCCAGAGACACCAACCAATCCTGAAGTTGAAGGGCCTGGAGGACTTGAGAAAGAGTGACCATCTTGAACTTGTCCTTCCGGAGAAGTTTGTTCAACCAACGCAAGTCTATGAAGGGTCTCAATCCCCTGGTTTTCTTTGGGAGCAAAAAAATAAGGGGAATACCATCCCTTGTTCCTCTCAACTACAGGCACCAGTTATATAGCGCCTTTCTCCAGCAGGGACAAGATTTCCTGCGCAGGGAGTGGATCCGGAAGCTTCAAAGAGTTTCCCCAGTGATTGTCGGGAGGCCGCTGAAGGAAGGGAAGGCAGTAGTCGTGGGCTATGGTATCCAGAACCCACGCATCTGAAGTAATGGCTCACCACTCTTCAAGATGCTGAGACAGTCAGCCCCCAACCGGTGAACCATGGGACATGGCCTCATGACTGTTTATATGCGGCTGCGGCAGTGCGTGAAGGCAAAGAGGCAGCTGCCTGAGCAGCTTTTGCACCACGATTTCCCCGACCACCACGGGTACTTTTTCGATGGCCCCTTTGACTGGCGGCTCCTCTCGTTCTATCAAAGAAGGAGTAGTAACGAAAAGAACCTACCCTCCACTGCTGTCCCCTAGGACGAAAAGGCAGAGGTTGACGCACCGCGGCGCTTAAAGATTTCCCCGCAGCTTTCGAGGTCTGCAACCTCTCAAGGCTCTCGTCAGCCTTGCTGCCAAACAAATGTGCGCCATCAAAGGGCATGTTCAGAAGACGGGCCTGCACATCCGGAGCAAACCCCGACTTCCGCAACCACGCGAATGTGCGTATATTGGTGCTCGCAGCCATGGATCGGCTAACACTGTCGGCCGTATCCAAACTCTACTGAAGGGATTCGCACACGGCATCCTTGCCGTCCTGCATGAGAGTAAGGAACCCATCCCTTTCTTCCCCCTCGGGAATATGCTCAGCGGCCAAAGAACCAATTCCACAGCGTGTGTGAAAACCTTGCCAAGGCACACGTGGAGTTGGGCGATTTCAAGGCCATGCTCCCAGCACAAAATACCTTCCGGGCCCAACCGGCAAAGCGCTGGTCGTCCCTATCCTGAGGGATGGTGGCCGTAGCCGCCTGAACCACCAAACTCTCTGGAGTGGGGTGAGTAGATAAATAGCTGGGGTCGCTAACGGAAGGGCAGTATTTCTTAGTCAAAGATTTATTAACAGCCGGAAGAGATTCTGGGGACTGCCAAGCAGCTGCCACCCTTTTCTGCAAGGTAAGATGAAATGGCAAAATAGGGTCAGAGGACGGACCTTGATCTAAAATGTCTGTTAGATCATCCTGCACAAAGTCTTCAGGAGGACTGGACCAGCCCAGAATTCCACTTTCGGAGAAGTGTCCAACCCACAGGCATCATGGAGGGTCTGCCTCAACTCCTCCAACTGACTGTATCCAGAAAAAAGTGAGCCTCATCAAGTTCACCAGGGTCCTCAAACTCGGATCTTTCCTCCTCTTCAGAAATGTCACCCATAGGGGGCTGAAACCCAGGCCTGGAGACAGAAGAGGGCCTGGAGGCCAAAACTGCCGCACAGACTTCGCAGAAACCTTCCTTGGAGGATCCACAGGATCCGGTTACTCCGAAGGTACATTTTGAGAAAAAATCCCCAAAGGCGCCGATAGCGTCGAAGGCTTCGACGCCGAGAGCGTCGACAACCTTTGTGTAGTGAGCACCGAAGGCGTCGACACAGGTGCTGACGGCGCCGTGGGCTGGTACGATGGTAAAGCCTCGACATAGGAGTCGGACGGACACAGCGCCGACCGAGTCGACGCCGGCATCGAGCCCTCACTAGGTAGCTGTGGTCTCGCTGGGGACGAGGACCGAGACCTAGACACACGTCGCTTGCGACATTTCGAATCCTTGTCCGTACAGGACCTCGAAGGCTCCCGATGCCAGTTGTGTCGTGGACCCGAGCCCAAAGGCGTACGAGCCACGGTACAAGACCAATCCTGGATGGCTTCATCAGTAGGTGCGACCGGACCAGTGCCCTGCGATTGAAAAATCAGTAACATTTGTTCTTTAAACGCCACCCATTCCTCCGGAGTCGAGGACTTCGTTGGGCACGCTACCTTCCTCCGAGGAGGACGGGGTAGGCGACCAGTGACGGCTCTTCCTAGAGTGCCGGGACGAGGAAGACGAATGGCGGTAAGCACTCTGGGACCAAGATCCTCGGGACTCCTTCCGACGTGGAGTCTCGCCCCTCTAGTCGTCGGTGGAAACCCCCCTTGGACCTTCGGGACTTAAACAGGCTTAGAGCCCTTACCTGCCTGAAGCTTCCCCTGCCGCTCCCGCAAAGCCTTGGCAGTCAGCGACTGACATTTCGAGCACTCGTCAGTGTCGTGCAACTCGTCCAGGCACCACAAACAAAGGCAGTGCTCGTCGGTGAGCGACATCTTGGACTTGCAGTCCGGGCAGGTCTTGAAGCCAGACCACAGAGTCGGAGGGGTCGAAGAGAAAGACATCGTAATGATGAACACACAAGGCACGCCGAGTAACACGACGCAACACGTTCGCGGAAAAAACGGAACTGAGGCTACGGGCGCCATGCTTCCTATTTATAACCTTCGAGAGACATCGGCCTGACGCCATCGACGCAGGACGCCCTTTGCCGAAAAAGTTTCCGAAGTGCACAGCTGTGGACATTACATGTCAAAGATGTGGAATACGTTGGAGGACACAATCCATTCGAAATGCAGCGATTTTAAAATTACTACAACTGAATGTAGCGATCATTACATGTTAAGAGCAGATTTTGCGGTTAGAAAAGCTAGTCCCAATCCAGGGGGCCGTAGGGACCTGATGTTGAATCTAAAGGGGAGTAGACTTGGAGTGATAAAAAACAATCACACATGTCTAAATAGTTATTGAGGATTTTATATGGCCAGTCAGAACTGCAATGGAAAATGAATGTGTTTAGTACAAGGGCATTTGACGGCTCCTGAATAAATTCCATCAGGGGAGCGGTCCTAACGGGGGAAATACTACTAGTAAGACAACGAATATCTTCAAGCATGTCTTTGATGAGGAGTTGGAGGTAAAAAAAAAAAGGATGAAAAAGGAATTGAGAATGGTTTGAATTGGGCAACTTGAGGGGGTAACTTATTCTAAAAAGGTGAATTTTATTTTTAAAAAACCTATAGAAACTACTGCAAAAGCATAAGAATGATTCTGCTTCAGAGTCAGAGGCACGCTGAACCTATGTTGAACGTCCTGATTAAGAAAGATACTACAGTTTTTTGGCAGCTGGTAAAATCTGGGGATATTGGACACTCCTTTAAATAACTATATGCAGTGCCAGAACAGCAATGGGTAACCTTCTTTGAAGAGCTGTATGAGAGTAGGGAGAAGAAGCATGGAGAGACTGAGGTTGAAGAAATTGAAGGATGGGTGGGTGGGTGAGAGATCTTTGCCAAGCGAGGCGGAAGGGTGTTATGGCCTTAATTGGGGAATGTAGCAACTAATGAGCAGCAGGTCCTAATGGGCTGTCTAATGCTTTATCCAAGGCTGACAGTAATCTGGGGCAAGATCTTGACAACAAGATTTAGAGAAATTACAAGATATGGGATGTTTCCAGCGTCCTACAAGAGGGGTCCTAGAAATTACCCCAAGAATTATAGACCTATCGCGCTGATCGACGCGGACTGCTAATTATTTTCGACAGTAATCTTGGGCTACTTAAATGAATGGGTCAGTGACTCAAAGAGGCTATCAGTTCTACAAAAGGATTTCAGAAAGTGCCATTCAACTTCTCTTAATGCAGTATTTTTTTTTATTTTTTTATTTAAGTTTATTTTAATCCAGCACAACGAGGACAACAATGCAAGTGAATGACAAACACATCTGAGACCCCTTGTCTGGAGGTCAATAAAGAGCAAGCAGGAGTTCCAAGAATCAATGTCCCCGGCCCACCCCGTTCCTCCCTTGGTCCCTGGTTAGGAGTTCTCCCGGTCCGGTTCGGAGGGTGCCTCCATAGGCCGCTCGCCTACTAGGTGAAGGGCTCTCCTGGTCTGAGGGGGTTTGTTGGTCTGAGCCGGAAAGTTTTGGTCGTAGTCTAGGAATGGGGCCCATATGTCCGTGAAACGATGCAGAAGGCCTGCTTTGGCTGCAGTCACTTTTTCCACAATCAGTATGTCCCATATCTTTATCCACCAAAGAGTCATGCTGGGGCCTTCAGTGGTTTTCCACGTGCAGGCAGCTGCGATTTTTGCAGCCAAGAGGAGTAGCGTCAGTAGTTTGGCTCGTTTTCCTGACCTCGTGTATGCTTCCGGGGCTGGGGCTCCTAATAGGATGGGTTTGGGTTCCATGGGAATGGCCACCTGGATGATGTCCTTTATAGTGGCGATGCATTGTGCCCAGAAGGCTTTTACGATTGGGCATGACCACCACATGTGGTAGTATGATCCCAGCTGGACACATAGGCGCCAGCAGGAGGGGTCCAGGGCCGGTCTATGTTGTGTAGCCTAAAGGGGGGCGGTGGGGATAATACCAGCGCAGGAGTAGCTTGTTGGCGCACTCTCTATTGGTGATGCAGAAGGACGAAGAGTGTGTCCTTGCCCAAATATCCACCCATGTCTGGTCTTCCAAGTGGTGCCCCAGGTCTGCCTCCCATTGCAACATGCATGGTGCTCTTTCGGCCAGGAAGTCTTCCTGCAGAAGTTTATAGGGGGTGGAAATTTTCCCATGCAGCGGGAGATCTTTTACGGTGAGGTTGAGGGGGTTCGGGCTCCGTACTGCTGCTCGACGGTTTAGAGGGTGAAAGCACCAATGTCACAATTAAATGTAGCGGAACCTATCCGCTTCAGTTAATTGGAAGGCTGTTTTGCATTTTCTCATGAACGAGGTTGGTTCCCCTCAAAAAGTTGCCCCAGAAATTCGAGACCCCCCCGCAATTCAATTTTGGAAGTTCATTGGATGGAACCCTGGGGAGAAAGTCGGATTATGGAATATTGGGGAGGAAGGACCCAGCGCTCTTGGGATGCCCTTATGCCTTGAGGCCCAGTCCCATGCTTTGAGAGTGTGTTTAGTGGAAGACAGCATATTTTTCCAGTGCCGGCGCAGTGGGGGCAGAATATGTGGGAGAAAACGCAGGGGGAGCGACAAGCAGGATTGCTCTACTTCCACCCATCTCAGGCATTCCAAAGACACCACCCATGCCCGTATATGTGCCAGCTGTGCTGCCACCTGGTATTTCTGCAGGTCAGGGACTCCCAGCCCTCACACCTTGGCGCTGCCCAGCATCACCTATTGGGGGATCCTTGCCTTATTAACCGAACCATATTCCTTTGAAGGCGGCGAAGACGGGTAGCGGGACCGTGGTGGATAGGGAGGAGCAGGCGTACAGGAACCTCGGGAGGTGGTTCATTTTACAGGCGGTAATGCGCCCTATGAGTGAGATCTCTTGAGACTCCCATTGCTCTCCAGTTCCTTGAGGGGCGGGAGGAAATTCACCCGATATACCTCTCCCGAACGGGGGGGCAGGCGGGAATCTGGACTCCCAGATAGGGAATGACTTTTGCACTCCATCGGACCAGCCAGAGGGTTTCAAGGGCTTCCCTTTCTCCCGGTTCTAATCCTATCCCCAAGGCTGCTGATTTGCCACAATTGACAGTGAAGCCCGCTATGGTCCCAAATGTATCAATCTCAGAGAGAGCAGGTCTTAACGAGGAGCTAATATACTTGATAGACAACAGCACATTGTCCGCATACAGTGCAATCTTGTGCTAAGTGGCGCCGGCGTGGAGGCCCCTCAACTCGTGGTTTAGCCGAACCCGTTGGGCAAAGAGATCCATAACTAGCGCAGATAGGAGCGGAGAAAGGGGGCATCCCTGTCTGGTTCTGCAGGTTAAGGGGATTGCATTTGATGAGGAGGCATTGACTCCGAGTAGGGTTCTCGGGGATTGGTAGTAATCCAAGACCAGTTTTTGGAAGGTTAGACCCAAGCGGAAGGACTCTAGGGTAAAGCGTATGAAGGCCCAGTCCACCTTGTAGAACGCTTTAGTTGCGTCCAGGGCTAGGAGTGCTAGCTTCCGCAAGTCCTGGGTCACCATATCAATTAGGTTAAGGGCTCTCTGGACATTATCCTCTGTTGATCTGTTTTTTATGAAGCCTATCTGGGCCGGGTTTATTATGTCAGGCAGGGCACCTGCCAGAAGGTTTGTCAGGATTTTCCAGTAGATGTTAGAGTCTACGTTTAGGAGGGTTAATGCAGTAGTTTTAAGAATTTTACAGCAGTCTGCTTGGGCGGCAAAGGAAGGGTCGATTTATGTAGCCTCCATATACTTATCCAATGCATTCGACAGGGGTGGACCATAAGATACTTTGGTCCAAGTTGCATGCCTGACGATTTACTGAAGATACTTAAACTCCATAGCAACTCAGCTCTTAGAATAAGATTAAATAAAGAAGGGGCGTACGTCAGGGTTACATTTTGGCTCAGTGTATTTTATGTTTATGTTTATTAGATTTATATAGCGCTTTAACCCAAAGCGCTTTACAATATAACAGGTGCAATAGTGGGAGAAGCATATAAACAATCATGATACAAACCAGTGTAACAATACGTAGAACAGTTCCCTTAGATGGAGGAGGAGAGGGAAGGGTGAGGAGGAAGGGAGTGGGGGTAAGGGAGGGGGATCAAATTCAGTTGTCCGATTTAAATTCCTGTGTCTCGGATGCCTGGAAATATCTGGAGAAGTGCGGTTTTGTTTCACCAAAAATAGGTCATGTGAGAGTTCCAGGGTTATCTTAAGTGGACTTCCTGTTGATGTGACAAAAAAGGGTCTGCAACGACTCGAACGGCTTTTTGAAGTACACAGAGGAAAATGGGTTAAAAATAAATCCAACCAAGACCAAGATTTTGCACTTCTCGAGAGGGAGGAAAAGAGAGACTATGTCCTGGTACTTAGAGGAGTGTAAACTTGGATGTTCGGAGCATATGACATTGGGTTTCGACATTTTTGCATGCCCATCCAAGGTAAAAATCTGGGACAGGTTGAAAGCTAAGGCAGAGGCATTGGCTATTCAATTAATAAAAGTGGATGGAAGATTTGGTAGATTTTCAATCAAACCAGCTGTCCAATTCTAGGAGGGGATAATCGTAACCAAGTTGCTGTATGATAGGGGGCCGGGGGGGGGGGGTCAGTCTTTCACCAAAAAGCTGGAGTCCCTTGAAGCACTTATCTGGAGGAGGTGCTCGATACTTCCTAGTTCAATCCCAATATTGTTTGAATTAGGGCTTCTATCGCTTAAGTCAACTGCAAAAAAACTGTCTTTGCTGGCTAAGATTTTTGACCCCATGGAAGATACGCTCTATGCGAAACTGAAAAAAACATTTAGCATTAATGAAGTCTCTAGGCAGGAAGGAAGCGGTCATATGTGTCCTAGAGAAAAGGAGTATGAGCTTGTCTTGGATGAGCTGGGGTTAGACATGGGCTGGCGGTTAAAAATATCCAGGAGAAGTTAAGAAATCCCACTTTGATAAAGACTGGTGTGACACTGGAACATTTCCATATGTACCCCCCCCCCCCTAAGCCATCTGTCAAGAGAACAAAAACTGAAGGGAACAATTTCATTATGCACCAATTTCCAAATAAATTCAGGTGAAATCAACTCCTTAGACTAAGGTGGAACATACTATACTCTAAGGAAATCCTTTTGAAGTATGGAAGTCGAAGTGAGCAGAATAGTGAATGTAGGTTTTGTGGATCTGAGGGTACGGTTGAAATAATTAGACTGCGTGTCTCTAAAAGACCTTAGAAAGACACATACGAGTATATTCTGCAGTAATTACAGTGTTCTGCCGGTTGACCAGGCATGGCAACGATGTGTCTGTATTAATAGCACTAAAGATGGCATGGATATCGCGGTACGACATCCTTTCATCGCCAGGCATTTCAAAGCCTGCAGTTTAAGCGTGTAAAAAAGTTCATCTAATTTTTTGGGGGGGGATCGGGTATAGTTAAAAATAGGTGCAGGAGGGTGGGAGGGGGGACCCCCCCTCCCCCCCCCACCAAAAAAAGAAAAAAGAAAAAAGAATTTGATGAACTTTCAAGCACATTTAAATTGCAGGCTTTGAAATGCCTGACGATGAAAGGACAATGAACCGGAGATCGCTGCCTTTTTAAAATCCTTGGAGCTATTAGAATCATTCAATAAGTCTGAATAAAAAAGCCAGAATGGGAGATTTGGCAGAATTTTTGGCTGCTCGAAAAGTCTGAACAGGCGAAAAGTTTGACCAAATCCCCCATTCGGTGCCAAGGACTGCAGGGACATCACCCACACCCTTGTTCACTATACAGTGAATGGGGGCTGGGGGGTGTCCCCTGCAGCCAATCCCATACAAAACATTTTTAAAAAAAGAAAAAAAGGAAAAAGGACCCTGCAGCGCCAGTTCCTGATCACGGAAGTGAAAGGGAACAGGCTTTGCAGGGACACGGCGAGTTGGCAGCACACAGTGAAATGTGCAGCAGTAAGGTAATTAGGGGTGGGGATGTGGGTGGGGTTGGAAGCCTGTGGCTGCAATGTTCAGGGGAGAAAAGACCAAAGGTTTTCAGAAATATAACTTTGTCTTTTCTCTGTCGAACATTTCAGCCACGGCCTTCCAACCCCAATCCGGAGTTAGTAAATAATAAAGTTGGCTGAAATATGACAGGTTGAGGGGTTTAAGGCAAATTTGAGAAGGTGAATGGTAATCCATGGAATATTAGCCATGTGTTGTGTTCTGGGGTTATTTCCCTTTGTTCTTAGCTTGTGTTTTTTAGTAAGAGAAATGTGTAATTTTTTTTTAGCTTTTGATGTGTATGTAATTGTAAAGTTTTATTTTAAATCAAGACAATAAAAAAAATAAAGAGTAGTGATTTCTTGGCTTGTCTACGCTCCAAGTCGAACCAGGTAGCTCTATAATTAGGCATTCATTTGGGGCACAGATCGACATAAATAGTTGATAATGTGAACCAGCCAGTTGTAAAAGGTTAATGGTGCCATAAAGGACTCTTCCGGGCCACAGTCAAGTAGAAATGGTAATGGGTCAGTGTAGAGACTAGGGAGAGCCACTGCTTGGTTAATCGAAACCCATTTCCGGCGACAATGGTGGGCATGAGATAGAAATGTAATCTGTGGGAGCTGGTCAATGTGAACCAGACTAAGCATTGAAGAGTCCAAATATAGGTCCAGTGAGTCATGGTCGCTCTCAAGTCTTTTTCCAACCCTAAACTAATCTATTTTCCAGGATTCCAGACATACAAGGATATAGTCAAAATAACTGCACAGGAAGGTCGGTCGCCATGGATGCAGCCATTACAGGCTCTCAACCCATGGCGAGCAATTATATCAACTAATAGGTTGCGATGAGTGTGCCGGCTCGGAAAGTCTGTAAAAAGTAGCTCGGAGATTTCCCATTGCTCGTATTCTATATGTAGGTCCTCTGGCTAAGGGTCAAAAGGTTTGAATTGAATATTTAAATCGCCCACAATTATAATGCAGGTTTGATTAGATGGGGTTCTTGTATCCAAGTCTTTCTCAAGAGTGACATTAATTTAGGATATCAGTTAAAGCTCTTAGATACAAATTCAATAAGCGAATACTATATCCTCCTGTGAACGGATGATCGCACAGGGGACAACACGCTTTTCTTTGAAGCAAGACCACGCAGAGCAACAGACGTTCGAATCCCGGCTCTGCGCTTAGAAACTGAACTCTGTTATGGTATTAGGGGAGTTATAAAAAAATAAATAAATAAATAAAATGACCCCCCCAACAAATTCTATTGATACCCCCAATAGGTCAGTCAAGCAAATGTCTAATGCAAGATACTTCTATCGTAGCCTAACTCCAAATCAAAAGCTCCCAACCCCCCCACCCATTGGCTTGCTTTTAGGGATTTAGATGCAGGGCAAAATAAGGTAATATAACCTAGTATATCACCCGGCTCCAACTTCCAGGTCTCCTCCAAATAAATGATGTGAGGCCCAACAACATAATTAAGCCGATCTAGCACCTCTAGCTTGTTCGATAGTCCCAGGATGCCCCACGAAATAATCTTGATAGTGTCTTTTGTCAGTCAGTTAGAGGTAAGATTGCTCTTGTTCTGAGGAGGGAAGTAAAGGGAGGCAGTGCATCAAGAAGGTAATATGGGGACATTCTGAATATTCTGTGCTAGATAGAGAGTTCATCTTGGTGGGTAAGTGACTAGACTGAATGCAAAAAGTATCATTCATGGTGTTAGAGACAAGAGAGCGTGTAGGGGACTGTCCAAGTTGAATCCTAGAGCCATCAGGAGGGCATGTACGTTACTCCATGGCAAGTAGCCCATCCACTAAGAACTGGTGTGATTGCATGAGCTTGATATTATCCCACTTAGGTTTGGTATTATCTGGTAGGTATCTATCTTGGAGCATGTCGGACCGAACAATTGAATGACAGCCCTTCCTATGATATAACCAGTGCATGCACCTATTGATAAACGAAGCATCATTCTCAGTTGCACCTCGCAGTAATTCAGGGACCTGTGTCATGAAGACCTCACAAGAGGAAGCCGTCCTATTGGATGTTGGAGTTTGGGGATACATATTAGGATTAGGTTTGTGAGCAGTCCCGTTGTGCAGCCATCTGTATTCCTGGGCGAGATGGAAGCCCACTTATGATGTGATGTGCCTAGCTTAGCTATAGGTGCTTTGAGTAACGCAGATGGGACGGGGAATTGCATAGATTCTTATAAACCCTAATCTGGGTAGCTGATGTCGGATTACTGCAATTTGCATGCCTCCTAGCTCCATTAGTATAAGGAGCTGATGGAGACTGTTGAACAAAAGGAGTAGGAACCATATGCTCGAATAGGGACGCTTAAGGTCGGAAACTGTTAGTTTTTCTCCCAGGTCCAGTGTAGAAGTTAATTTGGACATAACCTTTAGGGAATCATTTGAGGCTAGAAACTGCTAAGATTACAGCATCGATTTTAGAGTTGAGCTGAGAACAATTAAAGCACTTATCAGAGAAGACAAGAAAAACAGAGTCCTGATTAGTACATCCATGGTGTGGGTGGCAACCAGAATTAAGCAGGTCAGGTTGTACGGCAGAGATCGTTGTGTCAAGTGCAGAAGAAGAAACATCAGATGGCAGGTTTTGTTACTGAAGGATGGTAAATCGATTAGAACATGGCACGTGCGAATGAACAGTTGCGCGAGTTACATGTTCCACTTTATAGTTCCATCCTGCTTCCTGTCTGTCAACCCAATGTACTTCAGTCACACCAGGTGTCAGGTTCTTGTGGGTAATACGGAGTGGCAGATTTAACTGTTTACGATTAGTGGTAGGAGTTAAGCCTGATGAGTTTAAAGAAAGAGTGTCCGCAGTAATTGCTATAGGTTCATCGTGGCAGACTGCCGGATTCTGGAGAGCCATTGGTTGGATATTGGATAAGACAGTCAGGAGGAATTCCATCTCATCGATAAGTACTTCGGCTTGAGAGAGTCTCCTGATGCTGTTACTTGAGCTATCTCTTTTTGGAAGAGCATTCAATAAATCTAAAACACTAGCTTTACGTTTGAACATTTTTTAGAACAATAGAGACAAGAAATTTAGAGGTTAGAAGGAGAAAGTGGCAGACACTACACAGCTTATGTTGGTGGCACGCCCGACTGGTTCAAGGAGCTTGTCACAAGTCCGTTTCCCTTCTCCACATCAACACTAGGTGCTAGTAAGGACTTGGAGCAACTGGAGAGGCATAAAAAAAAAAAATACTTCAGCTCAGTATCAGTCTTAATAACCCGCCTCCTGATAATGGTATATTTGTGCGGCGCTTACCGCATCTGTCCACAGCACGGTCCAACACGCCCAACTACCCTATTTACCGGTGCCAAGCTATAGCAGATGATGGTCGGGGGGCGTGGCCAACAGAGCGCGTCAGCACGAGTTCCTCCTTCTGTCATGGCCACAGGACAAGGGCCACTATCTTCGTCATCTAAAGGGTCTAAATGCCTTTGGCGCCAGGCTCATGAGAAAGTGTGCTCTGCACACTTTGTGTCTGGGGCACATGCATCAGGCCAGGCGTGGCCATTAGGAAACATTGGGGAGCAAGTGCAGCAGTCTCTGGTAGTGGCAAGGTGGAGCCATAAGGCGGGGCCAAAGGAGAGTTGCTGGGACCAGGCTATTTAAGCCAGCCCCACCCGCATGCAAGTGCTTCGCGTTACTCTGCTTTCTGCAGCGTAACGCTTACCGCCGCCTAAAGCGTTCTTACCTGTTTCCAGCTCATCTCAACGCGCATCTCGCCAGGTTCCAGTACATAATATTCAGCGCGCACCTTACCTGACTCCAGCCACACCACGGCTTGAAGCGCAGCTTACCTGACTCCAACCCTTCATCTTAGCGTGAAGCTTACCTGCTTCCAGAAATACCATGGCTCGACGTTCAGCCTACCTAACTCCAGCAACACCATCGCTGGGCGTGCATCTTACCCGTCACCTGCAATCCCATCGCCTGCAGCGCATCGCATCTTATCCGATTCCCATTGTCACCAGAGTCGGGGCGTCCTCACCTTTTCCGGACGTCTAGCTACGCGGGAGTTCATCTCGCCCAGCATCTTCACGGATTTATCCATCCAGTAATCGCTGGCAGGTCTCCCGATAGCCGCTTCCCGTCTGACGCGGCCAGGCCATCCCTGCAAGAGAAAAGGACACACAAGGTTAGAGACTGCATAAATATCTTACGCTTGGCCACGCAACACTAAGCCTTGCGTTCGACCCTGAAAACCAACTTACCTTTTCATTGGGAGCTTCGCAATCCCCTCTGGCACCATTTGGACTCGCTCCCAACACCACGTGGTCATCTTCACACCTATTGGGGAGAGATAAGACATTACAAGGGTTACGGACAATAATCATTGTTAAGAACACTTACCTTCAAAGTGGTACAGTCACAGCCGGTCTGGGCCGGCACTCACACGGACCAGTGAAGCAACTAGGTCCATCAAAGGCGCCCCTGCTGATGAGAAGCAGGACAGAGAGCTCATCCTCACAAGAAAACAGGTGAGACTATATGGGTAAACGCATGCTCACCTCATTCTGGAACGAAGGGTTTGAGGGAAATCCCAATTTAACCACAGCATTCTCATTGCCTCTCATATTCTCTCTGGGGCAGTGCCAGCAACCAGAGCAGCCCACACTACAGCAGCTGGGCAAGGAGTCTGATCCAGGGGAGCCAAGTCCAGGGAGGGCTCCAACCATGCTCCAACGTCCCCGCAGAGACCAGGTGAGCGTAACACCTTCCTGGCTCCCTTTCGCTCCAACTGCCAGCACAATTGGCCGAGCAGGCTTTTGGGGAAATACAGATGACTCCCCCTAGCAGAGGCACGTTCTTTCTGGTAGATTTAAACAGCGGTCGAGCAGGCCGATGTCCCATCAGTGAAGAGCAATCTTGACACATCCAATACTCGAGTATTTTTTCAGATCACTTGAGCAAGGGAGTGTACCATCTTTATGAGATAGGGATTGCTGTTGGAGATCACAACTGTGACCTTTACATTAAACATGAAGTCCTGACCAACCACTCCTGCCCCATCCTCTATTGAATATTTGTAGGCAAGCTCTTATTTTGGGTCTGTTCTCCGAGAGGTCCCCAAAAACAATGCGATTCTCAAGTCTATTTGTCTAGGGTACTTTCTTCAGATGTATCATGCAGATGTAACCCAGCTCCCTTTGCAGAAGCAACAGTAGGAATGGTAGCCTCTATTCAAGTTCCTGACCGCCTTCATGTTTGGTCATTTTTGGGAATGCACCTCACTAAGTTGAACTGTTAGGTCAAGTTCTGTTGATCTCATTTCTCATAGGTCCATGAGTTTAAATTCTGAACTCTCTACAATTATTACAATTATGCTGGCACAATTGGCACACCGATTTCACCACAAAAAACAAATAAAGATCACTAGCACCCCCGATTTTAAGTCTGGGGCCTAAGGAACAAAGTGTTAGTGGCTGGGGGAGCGGGCTTACATGCCTAGAAAAGCCCCCAACACTTGAATCAAAGCCTTTGCGTTGCTTCCAGCTATCACAAGGAGCCAGCATGCCAGGAAAGCCCACCGTTGAGTCATTCCCATTTTAGGAAAGGATACCTTCTAGTGCCTCAAGGTTACCCTGTTGCTCCTGGGATATATCGCCTAGTATACTTCTTGGCACATTGAATGCAATCTCTGGGTTATGTCTTCTAACTTCAAGACACAGTACTTTGCTCTCTAAGGTCTCTTGAACACTTCTCCAAGGATATAGCACCTTAACACCTCTGGCACAATATCAGGGGCTCGACCAATGCAGCCACCTGGACAATCAGCCACAATTAGCAGACCACTAGAGATACTGCGTCCTGTTTGCACTTTACCAGTTTCAGGGATGAAACGCCCAGCATGCTTTGCAAGCTTTAGATATTCTAACCCTCTGTCTGGGTCAAGGTTCCTCCATACAGCTCCCTTTCAGAATGTAGGCCCTCTGGCTCTGCAGGTTCTCTAGGGATCTCCTTTTCTCCTCCTGGTGTATTGCTTTCTCTTGTTTTTTGGGTAACTGTGGCTTTGGACCAGTTTGCTTTAGCCCTTTGTATGCTTCCATGACATTATGACTTACTAAAAAGGTTTGGCATTAGTTCTGGTCGCTTTTTTAGTCTTCTGGGTGATTTGTATACTTCACTACAGTGGCAACTGGTGGAAGTTTTAATTGGAGGGGGGTAAATGTTTGCCTGACTATGCGGGAGCGACTGCGTAGCAGGGCAAGTTGGACCAGCCAAAAGGGATTCAGGGGGGCGTTTTATCCCTCATGAGAACATTTTTAAAATAATGGATTAATATGATGCATTTTACAGTACGCTTTGTGAAAAACTGGATAAAAAACCGGTTTTGTATGGTGGCACATGAAAAAGTACAATAGGTGCAAGTCCCCAACAGTGCACAAAATAATTTCCATTATGCCTTTTCACACAATATTTGCAAGTATAAAAATATTTTTATGCTGGCTGTGCCCATACACGTCATGCAGGATGTACCAATATATGACATTATTACCATACAAGAACTTACACCTGTTGACTTTGCCTGTAAAAACCAACATGCCACAGAAAGAAAGTATATCGAGACTGGCTGCACTGCCAATGCGGGCCAGTCGAGCCACTTAACACCGTAATTTCTTTACCCTTCATGAGAAGTCAAAAATGCAATGAGGCCAGTAACCTCCGCCAACTAAAATTAGAGGCCCATTCACCAAAGCAGACATGCCCACCCACTGATACGGCGCACACTAATTCACACACATATACATCAAACCTACTCTCTGCCATTCGCCCGTACATTCAGACAAGAGCACATACACAAAAACCAACACAAACCTATACACATGGACAGTCATACATGCGCAAGCTCAGACAACGCCCCCTTGCATTAATACATACAAATCACACATTAACACTTCACTTACCTGCTTGTTCCCTCAGCACACCGCAACACAAGAAAAAGACTGGATGACCCTCCTCTGCAGAACGCACTGAGTGACAGCAGAGCACCCCTTTCCTTTCCTGTCAGTCAGTGCGTATGCTATTACTGCAAAAATGAGAGGTTGTGGGGCCAGACTTCCTATGCCCCTCTGGTCTCCCATTATTGGGCACTATGTACTTTGAGGAGCCCAAAGGGCTCTGCATTGAAAAAGAAAACTGAGCGGGGGTTCACCCCTGCGCTGAAGACGACATCAGTGTCCCCAAATAAAGCATGTTCAGTGTTCTGCACTGCCTGGTGCTGTGCTACTGCTTTGGACTTTGACTCACTGCCCAATGCAGTAGCACGGCGCAAGAGGGATATACATAAAGTACACACCAATCAACTAAAGCGATGGGGCTGCACTCCCCCTAACCCCCCCACCCCACCCTTGATATAAGGACGGAGCAGACACTGCTTAACTAGGTTATCTTTCTTCACCTGTAGGTTTGGTAGGAACTGCTGAAGCTTTAAAAGGTGCAAGGGCCCTTTTGAGATCAGATGGTGTGGCCGTTTTGAGATCAGGCAATTCTGCCTCCTCTCTGTATCTGCTCCAGGCAGGGCTGACGCAGCTCCTTTGACCATAACTCTTTCAGTGCAAAGTCTCCTTTGAAAGTGTAAGACCGCAATAAAAAAAGCAGGCTTGGAAGGGGCAGCGCTGTGCATTGTTCCTGGTACTTGATATAGCAGAAACTGTCACACATCAAGCAGTTAAACTTGGTAAGTGGACATATACTGCAGACATCACAATACTGGTTCTCTATATGATGGTTGAGGGGCATCAATAAAGATTACAAATAGAACAGGAACCAAACACTGGGAAAGTGAAACAAATGATAAGCTAAGGGTTTGTGGGGCTGGGACAGGGGCTCTGAATCTCAACCTTGCCCTCAACCAGGAAGATCACAGGACTGGCCCAAGAGTTCTGATAGACTGGCTTTCCTAATTCACTCATGGGACAGGGCCAAGACACAGAATTAGTCGTACTACATTTTCACACATTTACATTTTCAAAAAGGTTCAGATACCAATCAGACTCTCGTACAGACATTTGTTGCTCTACCCAAATACTCCCAAAATGCAGAACAGCTTCTTCCGGCATATCATGTGTGATGCCCAAGCCCAATATGAGTGCCAGTATAAGTCTAGCAGCAAAAAAGCCAACCCGGCATACAGTCTGTCAATCCTATCCATTAGCATCCAAAGTCCCGAACCCATCTCTCATGAATTGTCTTCAAAGGCCATCCTTCCTGTTCACAGGTAGCACAATACTTTTCTGAAATTAGTGGTGGTCAAGCTCCATCCCTTCCAAATCTGTAGTACATGCCCCAGTATTTCCCCTTTACTTCCCTCTCCCACCATCCGGTCTTCAGTTTCTTCTCTGTAGCATTACAGCAGAAAATCAGATCTCTGATTTAGGGCCGGATTTGAACACTTCACATGCAGTATTTTCATTGCACCAACATAATTTAAGCATTGTGAGAAATGCAGCATGACAGCGAATGAAAACAGACCTTGAGTTAGCCTCTATCAGTTGCATTGTGTCAGTTTAAAGAATAGTTTTAGACATTGGTGTTGGCGAGAATACGGTTTTGAGGAGGGTTATGGTTTCAAGGAAAAAGCTACATCTCAAATAGATTAGAAATATCGTGAAAAACTTGTTTGAAACCTTGTTGTGCAGATTCAAATTCAGATGTTCTTTTCCTGAGATAGTCCTCTATTTCCTCCCATCTGAGCTTTGCATCTTGCTGTTGAGCCTTAAACGAGAGAGAAACAGTATTCAAATGATAAACAAATACACTGTTTGTCGTCATTTTGGTGGTAATACATCAGCAGAAATTAAAGTTATAACATACAAGCACCCCAATCAGGCTAAAACTGCTGGTGTAAGCCCTCAAAGCATTCTCATATCCAGCTTCACTCTCTACTTCCTCTCTCTGCCGCCTATCTGCAAACTGCATCTTGCTGCATGCCTACCTCCCTTAACACACACAAACCACCCCACTTGTACCTTGGGGCTAAGAGAATTTTATATTTTAATTTGAATACAAGGTTTCAAGTCCCCCGCAACCCCAGATACATTTCCTCTTACAGCTTGGATCTCTATAAGAATTCCCTTCACCAAGTGTATATTTTGGATTAAATATATCAATCTGTGGTACATTCTTTTTTACAATGGACATCTAACAAAATGGCTATCCTACCAAGCCATTATACTCTGGCCTTGTCAAGCGAGGGCGTGGACCCCCATCAACTAAGGGTATGAGATATGTGGAGACGCTCAGGGTATGTCCTAACTTTAGGCCTCCTTTCTTAGCACCATCAAAGTCGTGTTTCCCCATCATGTGCCAGTATGCTTGTTTGCAGCCCCATATCTCCAGCCTTCCCTTAGTTCTCAAAATTCTCTGTTTCTGAGAAGGCCAAGGGAACATGAGAACCCAACTAGCAGCCCATGAAAGTCTCAGAGTTCCCCATGAGCAATAGCAACCCTCCAGGATAACAGAACAGACGTCCCGGGAGGGGGGGGGGGGTGCGGTCGGGCAGCCAAGCAAGATGGCTGCCTGATTGAGGAGCTCTGGCCCCACGACATCCTTAGTTCAAATGAATCCTGCTGTGTCCAGCTAACAAAGAATCTGACATCGGCCGCGGCTGGCGACTAGGTCTGAATTTGGAAAAGATGCATTGTTGCACAGGTGACCTAACTGCTCCTACGCACTCCCTGGTGGCCCGCTTCGGAGGTGGCGCCTGGAGCCTCTCCCTAAGTGAGTGCCCTAACCTGGGATAGCAGCGGTTGCATCTGATCGAATATCTGCGATCCTGCAAGAACTTGGGACAAAGGGGCGAATGCCCACTGTGGTGGCCGTGAGCTCCCTGGTGGGGGAGGGGGCACTCTAGGCGCAAGGCTGCTGGCACGAGGATACCAGACAGGAGGCTAATTCGGATTGCATACCTGAGGCGCTCCACATAACAGAGGGCTCGTCTGGAGCTATACCCCAGCGGCGAGGCTCCTTATAATCTCGCAGCCATGTTTTGCAATGCTGGCCTGCCTGGGCTTCTGGAGGCACCAGTGGACACCACAGGGGAGTCGGAAGTAAGTGCACAATAGACACAAACAACCAACTTGGCAGGCACATACGAGACTGCTGGGGGCGCCAGATGAGAGGTCGCTGCTGTGGGCTGCACCCCAGCTGCATACAGCTGCCCGCTCCGTTCTACCTTTCAAACAAGATAATACATATCGTGCTGGGTCATTGGGCTCTGGATGTTTCCCGAGAGGTGCAGCAGCAATGCTGCAGTGGCTGGAGAGACTGGCCTTCAATTCTATACTGGTGCCTGAATGTGCTATAAAACACCTGCCTACTGATCGAACAGACGCCCGGTGTCGGAAAACACAGACTGCCAGCCACAAACCACTGACGACTGTGGGGACATTTTCAAAGCTACTGGGGGCTGCTGCTTAATCTCCTCTCCCACTACATCACCACCTGGATGCTGGTGGCGCACACCCACTGCCTCGTTGACTGGACCCTCGGAGGAAGGGTGGTTCTGCCCCACGTCCCCTCGGTAGGGGAGGCCTCATATCTCATGGTGCTGTGCGTGGAGACACGTAGAGGTGAGTGAGGTCCCGGTGTGTCATTGCCCATTGAGTCATACTCCTGAATCTAGCACACACAAAGCACTGGGCAAGGTGTGGCATCAGCATCATCCTTGACAGAGGCTCTGTCTGTGTGGACATTTGTGGGTCACGGAGACCTGTTACAAACCGCCAAATACTATTGCAAAGGAGGAATGAGGGATACATAAACACTAACATTTGCAGGGCCTTCTGCAGTGGTTATGGTGCGGGCCTACAGTCATCTCATGGGAATGCCAGGGTGGAACCAGTGCCTATACTAATCCACAGGGACTGCAGGGCTGGGGCGCTCTGGGGTGCTGCGGGCCTGCCCCTCGTGCCAAATACTAAAGTGACAGGTGGGTGCCACTGGTGAAGGTGCTGGGGCCGGTATACAGTGAGCACACCGGTGGGGGAGCCAGTGCTGGACCCCAAATACTGGACTGCGATCTGGACGAAGATCGAGTTAACACCCCGAGCGTCTGTACACTTACTTGGCCCGGAGACGCTTTACACAGCGGGGACCAGCTACGCCACTGACATAAGTGAAACATCCGCCTAGAGCACGTGTGACCTATAGACGGAGCCCATCCGACTTCTATTTCGCTACGGCAGTGTCCTAAACGCAGTTAGGCTGACCTGCCACTGATTGAACACTGGTATCTTGCCTATCGGTGTAATGATCCTACATCAGGATAACTGGAGACCTGTTACCACATTTTTTGAATAGAGCATTTTGCTGATACTTGCTGAGGAATCAACATGACGAAGGGCTCTGGAACCAAAAAGAAAGGGCCAATTGATTCATACACTAATACCCCCGAAAAGACACTGGGTCCCACAGAGCCACCAGCGGATGGCGAGCAGCCTTCGGCTCCTACCACCAGAGACGGCCAACTCCTCGCGGCGATGCAGAGCGGATTCATGGCAGTAAACAGGAAACTAGATGGCATTGTTTCAACCATAGGGTCACTGAAATCGAAGCTCGAGAAGGAGGGTGCTCGTATCACAGAGGCGGAGACAAGGATTGGCGAGGCGGAAGACAAAGTCACTAAACATGAACGTGATATAGCACCTTTGCAGCAGGAGTTCAGCAAGATCCGCAATAAATGTGATGAATTGGAATCGCGATCTTGACGTATCAAAGGGATTCTGGAGGCGACCTGTAAAGGCCTGATGGAACAATTTGTCGAGAACCTGTTGAAAACAATGTTCTATCATCTAAATGTTCACAACACTTCTTGGTAGACCCACAAGGCAGATGTTATTCTATTAGGCTCATCCCCGCACCACCTTTGCTAATCTCCTAAATTCCTAGGACAGGGACTAAATTCTATGCATGGCCAGAGAAAAAGGGACTCTGCGGTACGAATCCTCGAACATCCATATATATATCCTGACTTCTCCGCCAGTCTTCAGGCGGAGTGCAAGTGGTATGATTCAGTTAAAAAGCTTCTACGCATGAGGCAGGTCCAGTATGCGCTACTACACCCGGCAAAACTGCGGATACACATGGTGGAAGGGCACATTTCTGAAGTTCCGACAGAAGCAACAGCCTACATCAAATCCACCATTTCTATACCGCTCCCGAGGAGAGACTGTGGTGGCGGGGGCAGTCTATCCACGTGCAATAATGAGCCTGTTAACATGAACAATGATTGAATACCATATGTGGTGCGATGCCTTTTCCTCGCATTGACCATGGGCACACAAACTCCATGACTTGGGACGTGCTGCTTGGGGGTGATCTGAGAAGTACCACTCTCTGCTCACGGTGCTCCCCAAGGGATTTCCAATTGTGTTCTATTGTGATAGGGTCCATCGTCGAGTTGGTGGTGATGATGTGGGAGGGGGAGGGAGAATGTCAATGTGAACCTAAGATGTTCGGGTGTCACAAGTTTTGTTTTAAAAGTTGTTAAACTTAATGTTGAAAAACAGTGCAGGCTGCTCCTAGGCCACACACTACAATCATATCCTAGGTTCTGCCCTTCAATGTTTGGGCCCTAATATGGTACAATCAAGTCATAACAGAGAATAATATCACATTCATATCATGGAATATCCGTGGTCTCAATCACTCTATTAAGTCACGAAAGGTTGTGGCGTACATGAACCACCATGCCCCAAGAGTGGTGATGCTGCAGGAGACGCATGCCATGGAGGTCCTTAAAGAAGGATTTGCTGCAGCATGGGGACATCAGCAGAGCTATACTAATTATTCATCGCAATCCCATGGGGTGAGGACGTTTATACATTGCACTATCCCTTTCCAAGAAACTAAACGCAGCATAGACCCACAAGGCAGATAGGTTATTCTATGGGGCGAATTGGCATGCATCACCACAGCCCTAGTAAACACATATGGCCCAAATGGTGATGACTGAATTCAATGGTCAGGTATTGGACGTTGTACTAGGGGGAACCCACACATGTATCATCTGGGCAGGGGTGTACTGGACAGATCCACTCAACGGGAATTGACTAATGCGGATGCACAGTGTTAAACATAATGCAACACCTTGATCTAGTGGATGTATGACGGGGTCGAAATCCAGATACACGTGACTACACATACTATTCGACAGTCCACGACGCGCATTCAAGAATGGATTACTGGCCGATACCTACATCACTTATGATACGGGTAAAAGATTTCAAGATTGTCCCTCGCACAATTTCTGACCACTCCCCTATCACTATGACGCTGATGTGGGATGGACAGGCTGCCCCTCGCCCCCATGGCGCATGCCCCCTGCATGTCGGTCAGACCCAATCTTTCAGGAGTCGTTACATAGTTGTGCGGTGGAATTTTCCAAAGAAATGAGGCAACGGTACAACATGGCACGGTCTGGGAGGCCTTCAAGGTGTGGGCCAAGGGGGAGGATGAGTCACAGTAATTGTGGTTCCTTTGTGTAATCTCTGCTACTGCTCATATACTCTTAAGATAAGCCTGGCTGCTCCGCCACTGCTAGCACTATGGCATAGTAGTACAGGCTTGTACCAAAGGTGAACTTGTATTACCACCTGTAGTCTTAATTGTGTGTAGTGGTCCTTAAGGGCACTGCACAGAATTCTGCCTAACAATGGGTAAGGGAGGTGAACAACTCTATGGTGCCTGGGAAGATTTCTCAAGGGCCTTTGACCAAGTGGACAGGGGAAGGTTGTGGATGAAACTAAGAGCAAAAGGCATCCCAGAGGGGCACCTGGCGATGCTCATAGAATTCCATAAGGACAATGATATCAGGGTGCGATTAGATGCGGAGGGTCATCTGTCAGAACCCTGAGAGTAAACTGGGGGGTCAGACAGTGTCTCTGGCCGCGCTATTTTTCAACTTGTATACCTCTGATAAGGGGGCCTTTTTAGCATCTGCAGCGTTGGCTAGTCCTTCCCTAAATGGTAAGAAAATACATTGGCTAGCCTACACCGATGATGTGGTGGTTTTAGACAAAACAGCCATCGGGCTGCAGCGTCTACTTACCGGTATTCACAACTATGCAGTTGAAAATGGGCTCTCCCTAAATCCAAACAAATCAAGGGTGTTGGTATTTAGGCAAAGGAATAAAAAAAATGTTTTTCCCGTGTAGTCAATGGGGGGGGAGGGGGGGCAATCATAAGGGTGGAGGATTTGGTTTACCTGGGATACAAAATCTATGCCACACCAGCATTATGCAGGTTGGAGTCTGACCTTGAGACAAAAATAAAACCCCTAGCAGCCCAGATGAAAAGAATTCTTTGGAAATTTGGCAAATTCTCATTCATACCCGTCCTCAGGTTTTACCAGGCCAAAGTCATCCCCTTTTTATTATATGGGCTAGAAGCCAAACCCCACCTATGGTCACGTCCTGGCAAAAATGGGAAGGTCTTGTTTGGAAACATGCCTTGGGTTTACCAATGAGTCCATCGATGGACAATATCAGATTCGAACTGGGCTTAAGATCATTAAAATCCCAAGCAGGGTGGAAACTGCTGACTTTTCACCACCGTATTACGACAACAAGACCAATCCTTATACACAGATATGAGAAAACATCTGGAGGCTGGTAACTCCCACCATTTGTATAGACTTGACTCGCAGGCGAAGGAATGGCAGGAGTGGGCGGACAGACTCAAAATTGTTGGAGGAAAATCCATTAAAGGCCAAAAAAAAATGGGAGGAAATGGATTGGATTAAGACCCTTGAGAAAATAAGATCAGGGTCACACCCAAATCCCCTACAAAAATCGGAAAGAAAACTGGGCTTCGAAAGCAAATATCTAATAAAATTCCAAGACTGGAGATTAAGGAATACGTTTTTCAGACTGAGATTGAACATATTACACACTGGGGAAATCCTGGTGAGAAGAGGTTTGGGAGCTTCCTCATGTCAGTCGTGTGCCAAGACAGAAAACCAATCAATCAAACATCTGATGGAGTGTGAGGGCACGAGAAATTCCAGGCTTCAATTTCTCAGTAGATTCATGTCCGATGTAACATCATGGGCACATGACCATTTCTGGGAAAGCCTGATCGATGGCCATTCCCATCAAAAGACAATCGCTGTTGTCAAGATGCTTGAGGACTGTAAGATAAAATTGTAAAATCCTTTTAAATATTGTTTAAATTTTGTTTGATCTGGCTTGGATGCAAATGCTTCGTTTGTTAACTGTATACATTTTCTGTCTTCGTTAAATTATGTATTTGACTTGAGATTTGTGAAAGGTTATATTTTTGTAACCATATACAATTAAAAAAAAATAAAAAAATAAAAACAATTCTGCCTAACGATGACAAACGCAGTGGCAAGGGCAGGGGGACAGCATTCCTGGTGGTTCAACAGGTGTGATCAACATGCTTGGGGCACACGGTCAAACGCCTCCGTTTGGGGTAAGGCGGGGTGGGTCAGGGGGAGTTTTCATGCAGCGGGTCTTTGGAAGGGTAAAGAGGTGGTACCTCTTCATTGATGTTCAGGGGACTGGAGAATAGTAAGGAAAGGTTATGGCTGAGGTTCGCGTAGCCACGTTAAACATGAAAGGACTAAACTCCCAAAACAAGAGATCTCTCACAAGCAATATGTTTCTGCAAGAGACTCACTATAAACGGGGGCAGAATCGACTCTACAAGGCAAGGAAATTGATAGAATCCTTTGGGCTTCACACAGAAAATAGCAAGGAAGGAAGAAGTGGGTATTAACTGTGGACAGCTTTCAAGATGACAGATACAGGTCAAGAGGGGATTTGGAGGCTGATTTCTAGGGATAAAGGGATTCTACGAAGAAACGTGAATTACCCAGGCTACCTTATATGCTAACGTGGGACAGTTTGGGTTCCTGCGCCAGGTCTTGGCGTTGTCAGATGGCTGGGCAGAGGGGGCCACGGTACTAGGGAGGGATTCCAACCTGGTGGCGGATCCGGTGCTAGACTGGTAGTCGGCTAAAGGCAAAAGGTCCAAAAGTTATACTCAAAAAACACTGCCTTCAAGCACCTCCTGCATAACCATTACTGGGCAAACGTGTGGCGGGGACACTTCCTGGGACAGGGGGTTACATGTTCTTTTTGCCCCTGCACCAGACCTATACAAGGATAGATTTGCTCCTGGTTCCACTTGACAAGGAGGCTGAGGTAGGGGCACCTACGGTCGAGGCAAGTACCTGGTCTGATCATGAGTTGGTGGTGGAATGAAACATAAGGAGCACCATGAGGCAATTCCGCTGGAGGTGTAATACCTTGCTGAGGGACAGGGTCTTCCGGGTCTTTCTTGGGAAGGGGGAAGCAGGCATACTTTGAAGTTAGTGATAACGGGGAGACGTGTATAACGATGGTCTGCTAAGCTGCTAAAGCCATGTTCCGGGGCCCCCTCATTGCTGAAGGCGCGTGAAAGAAAAGGGCTGTTTGAGGCCAGGCTCCGGGTGGGGAACTGAAGTGTCCCGGTCACAAATCCTCCATAAGGTGGCCGATATGGGAGCACTCCTGTGTGAGATGAGGGATAAGAGACAGGAATTCCACACAGCATTGATAGGGGAGGTGGTTAAGAAGATGAGGTTCACAAAGCAAAAGGTACTATGAAAGGGGTGACAAGGTGAGGACACTTTTGGCAAATAGAGTGAGGGGGTGTAGGGTGGAAAGGAGAATAGTCTAAATACAGGGTGCAGATTGGAGTATGGAACTACAGGGGATGAAATCTCTTCTTGGTTCGCGAAATACTATTAAAAGCTCTATAACAGACCGGTGGAGCCTCCGGGGGTGGAGTTGAGGTGTATCTCGCAGATTGCCGGTTGCCCAAGCTGTTGGGTGCGGAGAAAGAGGTCCTGGAGGGGTAGGTGACGTTTGAAGAAGTGTTGCGAGCGATCCAGAGACTAAAGGCGGGGAAGACCCCAGGAGAGGACGGGTTTACAGCAGATTTTTACAAGCAGTATCAATCCCTACTCGCTACACTGCACTGCTGGCAAAGTTGTTTAACTCGGTCGTGGGGGAGGCTACGATTCCACTGACGTTTCTTCGATCGTTCATAACTGTCATTCCGAGGCAGGAGGAAGGAACCGACGAGCTGTGCCTCGTATAGACCGATATCTCTGCTGAATGTCGATGCAAAATATTTTGCCTGGATCCTTGCATAGTGTTTGGAGTCCTGCCTCCCACGACTGTTTCACCCATACCAGGCGGGTTGTGTGATGCATAGACAGGGAGCAGACATGTGCAAGACGATTCAGGTTCTTAATGCCAACGCGGCGAAGAAAGGGGGGGCTTAGTTGCTGGCCCTAGATGCCGAGAAGGCCTTCAACCGGGTGAGTTGGTCCTTCATGGGGGAGGTCCTGGAGTCCATGGGGATGGGCCCGAGGTGGACGGAATGGATGGCGGCCCTTTACTCCAGCCCTACGGCGAGGGTAGTGGTCAATGGAGGTATGTCGCAGGCCTTTCCACTACAGTGGGTATGTGACTGGGTTGCCCCCTCTCCCTGTTGCTTTACGCACTGGTTATGGAGAACTTGGCGGCAGCGGTTAGGGAGGACAGCAGAATAAAGGGGGTCCAGATAGGGGCGATTGAGTGCAAGATTGGTCTCTGCAGATGATGCCCTGCTTTATATTACTGAGCCGGAACGATTGGTGCTGCCTCTGCTGGAAAGGTTGGTGCAATATGGGGAGTTGCCCGGCTTCAAAGTTAATTTGGAGAAGTCGGTAGCCTTCAAGGTGGTGGGGCTGTCAGAGGCAGATGTGGAATACATTGGAAAACTGCTGTTTCGGGTACAGGAGGACTCATTTGCACCTGGGAATTCAGGTGACGCATAACTATGGTGATCTCTTCCCCAATAACTTCCTGCCGTTGTGGGCAGCCGTGAGAAACGACATGGAGAGGTAGGCGAGACTAGGGCTCTTGGATGGTGCGCTTAAATGCCATTAAGATGGTGGTGCGGGCCAAATTTCAGTTTTTATTCCAGATGCTCCCGGTAGTGATCCCACTGTCGTTTTTCGCTGTGATGAAGATGGCTATGCTAAAAATAAATGTGGGTAGGGGCAAGGCATAGGGTGGCCTACAGGACCTTAGTCTTGCCAAAGGACGAGGGAGGGGGAGATTCCCAGATCTAGAGACCTACAATAAAGCGACTCAGCTCCGGGTCATAGTGGATCACTTGAATCCGCTCTCAATAAGCAGTGGGCGCCAATGGATAATGCTATACTAGCCCCGGTTTCACTGGGAGAATGGCTGTGGGTGCACAGATCCGGTATCCCGCAAAGGGTCTTGCTTCACCCAGTGCTGGAAGTCCTGTGGGTTACATGGAAGGAAGAGGGAGGGGTGGGGGGGGTGGGGGGATGGGGTGAACAGATGGCTTGGACATCGCCCTTGAATTGCATATGGGCCCTTCCCCTGAGGGATGAGATAGGGGATCCATTAGCATTCCAACTCTGGTACGAGTGGGGGCTCTATAGAGCCAGAAAAATGTGGGAATGAGGCACCTTTCTCCCGCTGAGTAGGCTGGAAGAGGTTCTGAACGTGGGTAAACTGTCACCCTTCCGATACCTGCAGCTGAAAGGAGTCCTATTGGACGCCCAGTGGGGTGAGAACCTAAGGAAATTGACAGACTGAGTGGCTCCTGTTAACAGGGAGGGGTATCAAGGGACTCATTTCAGGACTATAGAGGACAATCTTGTTGGCGGAGCCTAGGAACCCACTCCCGGCCAGGGCTAGGTGGGGGGCGTACATGGGGAGAGACTTCAGGATGCATTATGGACACAGATCTGTAGAAGGGTGGGGCATCAACCATCTCCCTGCAGTACAGGCACAAAGCATTAAAACTGATACATAGGTGGCATTACCCGCTGGCTAGGATAGCAAAGATGCATAAAGGATATGACCCACGCTGCTGGAAGTGCAAACAGGTGAAGGGTGACTATATACACACATGGTGGGGTTGCCCCAGAGTGCCGTCATACTGGAGGGAGGTCCTCATGGATTAAGGGGGTTGACGGGATCCACAGGGAGCTCTCACTATGGCTCCTCCTCTTTGGGGTGTGGTTAAAGGAGGAGGTTGAAAGGGGACATATGCTGCAGATTATGTTGGTCTTCACCAGATGTTTTGCCCAACTGTGGATAAACCTGCATATGCCGCTAGAGAAGGAATGGGTGGCAAAGATGAGGGCAATATATGACATGGAATATCTTACGCACACGTTGGACGAGTTCCAGTCTAACAGTGACGGCTTATGGCTTCCCTTCTTTGAGAAATATGGGCACCGAGAGGGGGTAGGGCGATGAATATGCCTTGTCCTGTTTGATCCTGGGGAGGCCTTGAGGGAATGAAACATATGTAAATCAGGCTCTGGCCTCCAAATAGACAGATTATTTATCTACATGGCCAGCCAACAATTGCAGAAGTAATGCTGGCCTGTGGCTTTGGAATAGCCTTTTACGAAAAGGGGGGGCTACCCCAAGTTTGAACTTTGTGGACTCAATAAGGACATGCTGCAGGAGCAGAGGTGAAGGAGGGAGAGGGAAAGGGGGGACGGAGGACAAGAAGGGATTGTGTCGGGGGGGGGGTTGGTTTTGAGGAGGAGATGTAATGATGGTTTGTAACACAGTTTTTGAAATGCCAATAAAATTCAATTTGGAAAAAAAAAGTCACTGACCAGAGACCAAAAGAGAATTTGGCCAGGGCCCAGAATGCATTGATTGCTCACAAGTCGAGAATGCTCTTGCTTGGTCAGGAGGCAAGGATGGGAAACAGCGTGTTCTTAGGTTTTCTGTAGAGCCTAAACTCTTGGGGAGGAATGAGTGGACAGAAAGGCCAGGCCCAAAGGTGCCAGTCTGTGCTTGTTTGCCAGGCCTTGTCAAATGCAGGGACAGAAGTAGTCTTCTTCTAAACCTCCAACACTGGGACTCCACCGCTGGGTTGAAGGAAATTAGCATCTCTCGGAGGACCTTCATCTAAAATAAATGTCAGGTCTAACTGAACCTTTGGTCTGGATTGTGCCGACAGCCCCAGATTGTCACTGGAAGGATGCCTGTGGTTTTTCCCCAGAGTCGGTGATAGTAAAATGAGCACCTCCAATGAAGTGTTCAGTCAACTGGCTTCCTGCAAGTTGGAGGCCAATTCCATCAGCTCCTAACCTTCCCAGTAAAACTTCATGCAAATCCCTCAATTCGTCAAGTTTTAGAAGTTTCGGCCTAAAAGGGATAGGATAACCCTCAGCATCAAAGGTGCCCCATCTTCCACATGATTATTCCCAGATTGTGCCTTGGCAAAGAGTCCTAGCGTCTTTACAATAAATGCCTCCCATTCCTGCAGGGGCGGACGATTGGATTGGGAAGGGTACCTGTGGCACAGTCTCATCCAAGGAGCCTCTGGAGTTGTGGCTTTTCTTCTTTAACAAATAGTACCGAGAGTAGCTGCAGGGTGAGCGGGACCTCTTATATTGGTACTCCTTCCAGCCTGTCGGAGACAGACATCTGACAACCGCAGTCTGCGCAGGTTTGATGCACGGGGCCTTTGTATGATTCAGCATTGTGCAAAAAAACTTTGACGATGAAGGGATATCCTTGAAGCAACCAGAGTGTGAAAGAGCCGAGGTTATATGGGACAGCACCTCAATGTACACTGGCCCTCAACGTCAATGCTTAGTGTAGGGGAGGCATGGTATCACAAGTATGACACTGACACAATGGATACAATTTGTAAACCTTTATTGAAAATGTTGGGGCTGGAAAAACACCTACTTTGCCCTATAACTAAGATGGGAGTAGTCTGGACCATCAAACGATAAACAAAATAGTCCTAGTGGAGTCCGTCAAATCAAAATGGCCTATGCCAACAAAGCCTGATGCCTGCCCTATCTCTTGTGCAAATGTATGCAAAGGACAAATCAGTGTTCAAAAAGAATAAATGTGGTTGAACCAGCTCTCCTCCCCACGTTAGACCTCACGGAGTAAGGCTGTCCCTGTAGGCAGGATGAGACACACTGGCTCGTTTTCCAAGACTACAAACAGTTCCAAAACGTGGGTTGAGTCCCACCTGGCCTTCCACGTTAAAATCTCTTTTCTTGTTTTCCAAAAATAATACTTCAACACAGAGTTCACAAAGGTCTCCCTCAGTCGGGCTCGGACCCCTTTCGGATGTCGAAGAGTTTTGCATGTGCGTGGCGTTCTTTACAGACCACCGCAGGGCCACGACTCAAAGTTCATGTTCACTCTTGCTTACATCACTTTTGCTGTTCATTTGCTTAATTGCTTCCAACAATGTACCTTTCACAGAGACTGTCGAGTGGGCTACTTCCTTTCGCTGGACCACTCCGTTTACTTAGTATCACTGATCTCACAGCTGTCCTTACTTCAAAGTTCATTCACAAGCCTGCCTTTCTTTGCATCTCATCCACACGCGTGCAGCCTTCACTTGCGATGACATGCATTACTTACCGTAAAAGCATTTCTGATTGTATCTGCTTAGATTCACATGCTGTGCATATGGTCCGACATCCAGTGGTAACCGCGGAGTATTGCATCTCGTCTTTCGGGGGCCCGAAAAGGGACGTCGGCATAGGCGTGTCTGAAACACTATCCCTATCGTGACATGTGTAATACCCAAAATCCCTCACGCGCCGAGGTCCCTCCGATTGCATTTTTTCTGCCATGAGGGAGCCCAAGGCTATAGTGAGTGAGTACATGAAGAGAGAAAGTAGTAAGAAGTCTATGTTCCTTCCACCCCCAGCGGGGAGGCAGGGAGGGCGCATGTGAATCTAAGCAGATACAATCATCAGAAATGCTTTTACGGTAAGTAATGCATGTCTTCTGATGCTTGTTAATCTGCTTAGAATCACATGCTGTGCATAGACTAGCGAGCAGTAACCTAGTTGGAGGTGGGTTGTGAGAAGGAACAGTAGAAAAAAGATGTCTTAGTACTGCTTGTCCAACCTGAGAATCAGACCTAGAATGAGTATCTAGGCAATAGTTTTTTGTAAAGGTGTGTACAGAACTCCAGGTTGCCGCTTTGCAAATGGACTCTAGGTGAACATTTGCAATGAATGCTATGGATGCCCCAGTGCCTCGAGTAGAATGTGCTCTAGGCTTGAAGGGCAGTTCTCGCTTTGCCAGAGTGTAACATAGTGTGATGCATTTGACAATCCACCTTGATATTGCCGATTTAGAGACCGGGTCCCCTTCTCTACCAGCTGCCACTGAAACAAAGAATTGTTTCGTTTTCCTCAGTGGTTTAGTTCTATCCATGTAGAACATGACTGCCCTGCGCACATCTAGTGTGTGAAGGCTTCTTTTGGCCATGTTAGTAGGTCTCTGTTAGAACATGGGTAGTTCGATTGACTGGTTCACATGGAACTTCGAAATAAATTTCGGCGCAAATCTGGGATGAGTGCGCAGAACTACTTTATCTTTGTGGACTGTAACAAAGGGGTCCAAGACCGAGAGGGCCTGTAGTTCGCCAACTCTTCTGATAGAAGTGATAGCTACTAGAAAGGCTGTCTTGTAAGTTAAGTCTTTCAGACTAGCTTTATGCATAGGCTCAAAAGGGGGTCCATGAGCTTAGTTAAAACCACATTTAGATCCCACCCAGGGGCTGGGTGAGTGATGGGGGGGATCCATTCTTTTAACCCCTTCCATAAAGGATTTAATCACAGGTATTTTCCACCACAACACCTTCTGCTGTGACGTGGTGTAGGCTGACAACGCCGCTAGGTGAACCTTTAAGGAATTGAAGACTAACCCAGAGTCCAACAGATGGGTTAGATTTAACACAATGTGTGAAGGCAAACAATCGGTGGGATTGACGCCTTTGGAACTGCACCAGATGACAAAACTTTTCCATTTGCTGGCATAGCAATAACGTGTGTTAGGCTTTCTTGCCTCCCTCAGTATGTCCATGCAACTTTGAGGGAGTTGCAGATGTCCAAACTCTATGACCTCAGGAGCCAGGCTGCTAAGTTCAGAGTTTGTGGGCATGGGTGCAGAGTCTCCCCCCTGTCCTGAGACAACATGTTGTACGGGAAGGGCAGCTTGACTGGAGGGGAGAGGGACATTTCCATCAGGTGCGCGAACCAGGTTTGGCGGGCCCACATGCGAGCCACCAGAATCATGGTGACTGGTTCCTGGTGCATCTTGTGCACTATCTTGTTCAGAAGGGGAGTCGGGGGGGTGGGGGGAAAGCGTAAACAAATTTCCCCGACCAAGTTATCCAGAGACCGTTCCCCTTGGATCGGTTCTGGGGGTACCTGGAGGCGTAATCTGGGCATTGGGCGTTCTCCTGAGTAGCGAACAAGTCGATCTCTGGAAACCCCCATTCTGCGAAGACGTTGGATACAATGTCATCGTGTAGACGCCATTCGTATTCTTCTGGCAGAGGAAAATCTCTGCTGAGTACGTCTGCCAGAAGATTGAGTTCCTCTGGAAAATGTTGGGATATCAGGAACATCTTGTGTTTGAGAGCCCATATCCAGATGTTTTGGGACAGCTTGGATAGCCCTGGAGAGTGAGTACCCCCCTGCTTGTTCAGATAATACATTGCTGTTGTGCTGTCGGTTAGGACCAGCACTGTCTTCCCCTGCAGTTGCTCCTGAAAGGCCTTCAATGCTTTGAACACTGCCAGAGCTCCAGTAGGTTTATATGGTTGGATGCTACCTGAGGGGACCACAGTCCGTGCGCTGTTTGTTGAAGCAGGTGAGGGGGGGGCCCCCCCCACCCTGTGAGAGATGCGTCTGTCGTGAGAGTGGCTTCCACTGCAGGGGTGGTGAAGGTTTTCCCCTTCAAGAGGTTCTCCCTCGAACACCACTTCAGAGAGAGAACGAGGGCTGGCGAGACAACTAACAGATCTTCCCATTGTCCGCTGGCCTGACACCACTGGCTGTTGAGCCACTCCTGCATGGGACGCATGCGCAGCCGCGCGTGGGGGACCAAGTATATGCAGGACGCCATCATCCCTAGCAAACGCATGGCTTTGCGTACCGTCACCTTCCGACTGGCTACATACTGAGGAACTTGAGAGAGCATGCTCTGAACCCTCTCGCTGGAAGGGAAGACTAGACAGTCTTCCGTGCGAATTAGAGCCCCCAGGAACTGTTTTACTTGGCTGGGGACTAAGCTGGATTTCTTTTCGTTGATAGAAAATCCTAAGCTGAACAGTAGGTCTACTGTCTTTTGGGTGTTCAAAAAACAAACGTTGAACGAGTCCCCCGTGATGAGCCAATCGTCGAGGTAAGGGTAAACTGGAACTGAAAGTCTGCGCAGGTGTGCGGCTGCCACTGCCAGGACCTTGGTAAACAACCGTGGCGCCGAGGCTATGCCGAAAGGGAGTACCTTCAACTGGTAGTGTTTGTCCTGAATCACGAACCTTAGGAATTTTCTGTGCGCTGGCAGCATTGAAATATGAAAGTATGCATCTTTCATATCCAATGTTGTCATGACGTCACCTTGTTTTAGCAATGGGATCACCTCTTGAAGTGTTAGCATGCAAAACTTTAGGAACTTGTTCGCTGGGCGCAGGTCTAGAACAGGACGCATAGTGAGATCCTTTATGGGTACAAGGAAGTATATTGAATAAATACCCTTGTTTACCTGAAGAATCAGGAAGGCTTCTATTGCGTCCTTTCCCAACAGCGCCCCCACCTCTTGGACCAGGATATGCAGATGTTCCGGTGAAAGGCGTTGATGCTTCGGCGGTCTGAACTGTGGGGGTTGGGCGAATTCCACGCAATAACCGTGGGCGACCGTCTTTAATACCCACTGGTCTGAAGTTATCCCCTCCCATGCCTTGAGGAAAGATGTTAATCGCCCCCCCGACCGGGGAGACATGGGAGGGGACCTGAACTTGGTGGTCATTTCTGACCCGAGGTTGACGCACCTCTCGAATTGGAGCCTCTGCCTCTATTCTTTCCGCGCTTCTGACCCCTCTGGGGGTAGTAAGTGGGGCTTGCAGCCGGTTGACTTGCATTGAAGTTGCCCGTGCCGAAATTATTTTGAGCGGCACGGGCTTGTCCTCGAAAGGACCGCCGAGAATTGCTGCCCCTCTGTGAAGAGGGTTTTTGGGAAATTTGGTGCAGCAACTTAATAGTCTCATGCTCCTTCTTGGCTGTCTCCAACGCATCGTCTACCGCCTTCCCGAAGAGGTTGGCCTCTTCTATGGGTTTATTGATGATGGATGCCTGGGTCTCAGGCCTGAAACCAGAAGTGCGCAGCCACGCGCGTCTCTTTAGGAGAGTACCCTGTGCGAGAGACCTGCCTGCTGTCTCTGCGGAGTCCAGGGTATTCTTTACAACATTTTTGATTGGCAAGTTTACCCTTCAAGACAATGGCGAGAAGCTTGGCTCTGGTTGGTTCCGGAACCTCCTGGAGGCCTTCCTGGAGTAGGTTCAATTGGGCGTCAACGTAGCTTGCCAGTAACGTAGTGTTATTGGCAATCCGGACGGTATAAGCAGCCGCCGACGTGACCCGTTTGCCTAAGGCATATAACCTTTTAGACTCCTTGTCCCGGGGTGACTCTCTCGTGGCAAGGGGAACCCCCTGCTCTCTTGCGAGTGTTGGTCACCACCAGCGAGTCTGGGATTGCGTGCCCTTTGATCTAAAGCGGGTCGGTGGGGGAGGGCCGGAAGAGTTTTTTAACCCTTGGGTTCACAGCCCACGTCTGAGCGGGTGTGAGTAAAGAAGGGGCCAGCCGTCTCTTTACAGAGCTCAAGAGGGGGATAGACTGGCTAGCCGGAGGCTTGTCATTAATAATGTTTTCCACAAAATCCTGTTCAGGCAATGCCTCAAGCGTGGCAATTTTAAAGAATTCCGCTGCTTTTTTCAACGTGTTGTTGAAAGCCATTTGATCATCCACCGGGGGAGCCTGCCTAACCAGTGTGGATGGGGGAGAGTCGAGGCAAACGATATCAGAATTGTGATCGTCCTGCTGGGTGTCCTCCCAGTTGTCCGTTGCGCCTTGATCTTCCCGATAATTGTGCAGAAAAGAAGTCTCCTCTTCTTCTGTATAGATGTCTCTATACGTGTCCTTCTGGACATCTTCTTGATAATCAACATAGTGTTGAACACCTAGGTGTTGGGCAACTTGTGTATGAGGGTTAAGGTTACCTGAGCTTTTTTCGGCAGAGGTTGATCAGAAACACCGAAAGCCTGCTGCAGCCGATCCATATACCCCTCAAATTGCTCCGTGGTCCACTTGGATGACCCAAATGGACCCCGCTGAGCAGGAACCGGGTCCTCCGCCCTAAGGCTTTCAGAGGATCTCCTCAGGGTGCTTGAGAGGGGTACCTGGCTCTCTTCGTAAGAGTCCTGAGGATCGTCTTGCAAAACCGTGGAAAACCTTTCGACGGATTGGCCCATAATTGTGGGCGAAACCGGTACAAGGCCCGCCGTCGTAGCAATCCTATTGATGCTCTTACTGATAGTTACCGAAATTTCGGGGGACAACGCCTCCGATGATGGCTTCCCGGGTAGAGGCCTAGTTAGAGGCCTACTCTTAGTTTTCGGGCCTGCACGAGCCTTGGAAACCTTGAAAGTCGAAGTTTCTTGTTCAGAAACTTCGGCGTGTGTAGTTTGGGGAGTAGCGCCTTTCTTAAGTTTATTAAGCCCAGTCATGCGCTGCTGCGGATGCGGGGAAGGCTTCGGATCAGATCGATCCGATGGCGCTTGAGCCTTCTTCGACATCGTCGAGGAGGGCGCTTGGGTTGTGTGTTTTGTGTGGTGCGATTGTACGCCCCTGTCGCCGGGTGTGGTCCCTGTAGCAAGACCGGAGTCGAGCCTAGAAGGGTCGGGGACAGGCGTGGCGGCTCTAGAATCGTCCGCCTCAAGGTCTACAACGTCTGCATTGGACGGTTGGTCATCCAATGTACCTCCGTCACTCTCGGCTGGTGTTGTGTCAGGGGAGGGAGGCTCCACACGTGACATACCGTCTGCGGCCCACCGCTTCAACCGGCGCTCCTTAAGGGATTAGGTTTAGGAGTTTATACGCCGAACACCGCTTTAGGGGGAGACAAGCGTACACGAAGGGTGCTCGCCTTTCCACAGATATCTGACCCTTCTAAATGGAGCCCTTTCCATAGCAGAAGGGAAGGGTGACCAGACCAAAAAGGAAAGAAGTGGAAAAGAGGAAAGACATCTTCTAGCAGTATGGCAAACCCCAAGCCCACTCTCCCTACTGTGTAGGCCGGCCAGAAGGCCCGACCACGTCGAGGTCCGAACGCCGGATCTTAGGTGCCGGAATCCACAGCCGTAGGCGTTTCACCCGTAGTCTTCGTCAAAGATGTTCTTGATAGACGAAGTGACTTAACGGGGATTAAACCGACAATTCAGTAAGTTAAACAATGTCTGATGAAGAGCTCTGCTATAGGGCGACCAGTTATCTGGGCGGAAAAAAACAATCTGAGGGACCTGAGGGACCTTGGCGCGTGAGGGATTTTGGGTACTACACACGTCACGATAGGGATAGTGTTTCAGACACGCCTTTGCCAACGTCCCCTTTGGGTCCCCCAAAAGACAAGATGCAATACTCCGCGGTTACCACTGGATGTCGGACCATATGCACAGCATGTGATTCTAAGCAGATTAACAAGCATCAGAAATAATGTTGCTACTTCATTCGCTTTAACACACCACGGTCTCTCAGGTTTCTTGCCAACTCACCGGCTGTGTGAGTCTTTTCTTGTTTTTGCTATTTCCAATTCACAAGTCAAGGTTAGTACCACAGGCTTGGCCTTGCCTCCCCAACTCTGCAGTTCACCCGGGAGAGTCGCTGGTGTCCTTGAAACAATGCCTTTTTCACTTGTGTAATCTGGCCGCCTCCACATGTCTTTCATGGCCTTTGGAAAGAACAACCTCCAGTAGGGAACGCTTTTTTTATTTATTTTTTAGGCCAGCTGCTCTTGTCCTGTTGCTCTGCTCCAATAGGTGTTTCTTCGTCCCAGAAGTTCTGCTCGTACTCATGGTCCACCTTGCTCAGAGTGCATCTTTAGGTGTTGCCTTTTATTTGTGTGAGGAGAGATAATTGGTATTAGGTGTATGCACTTAAAATAAACTGCCTAATTTTGCCTGACCCGATTAATGGGACATGTAGATTAGAATGTGGGAGAGTTAGTCTGGTTATTCTCAGTCACCCTCTTCCTCGGCCAAGTGTTTGTGTAAAAAGGGGGAGGGGAGGGAGGTGGGACACCGGAAAAACCTAAAAAAAACAAAAAGGAGGGGGTCAGATAAACAAAAGAGGGGGTAATACCGCGTTGCGCCATTGGTTACCTCACCCCCACTCCCCCAAGACCCCTCGCCCACGTGATCCACCTGCACTGGTCCACCCCCAGGGTCTGGATCGAAAGGCGATGGTCGTGCCCTGGCCACCTGAGAGCTAGATCACCAGGGACTAGCGGGTGAGACACCCTCTGGTTTCTCATAGTAGGCACAATAATCAGAGCCATGCTGGGCCATCTTCTGGTGAAAAAAGCATCCAATGAGCAGTTGCGTTGCAGAAATGCAACATAGATGAACAATCTGTGGCAGGAAGGAATCCATTTAAAAGAAAAAGTTACTTATCTTACCTGGTAACGTTCTTTTGATGGGATGTTCCTCTGACGTATTCCACATCTTTGACAGTAATGACCACAGATGTGCTGCTTCGGAAAACTTTCGGCGTAGGAGTCCTGTGTCAATGACGTTGATACGCTGTCCCTCGAGGGCCTCCGTCGATGATCGACATCACCGGGTGTTATATCTAGGACGCACGACGCCCGTAGCCTCAGTTGTAGTTTTTTCCCAGAACGTGTGGCACCAATCTCCTGCCAGTGTGACTGCAGAAAGCCTTGCGGAAACAAACTGCAATCACATACGAAATTCTGTAGAAGGGCAGGCTGGGAGGGTACCATGTGGAATACATCCGAGAAACATCCCATCGAAAGAACGTTACCAGGTAAGATAAGTAACTTGTTCTTCGAGGGGATTGTGTCCTCCGACGGATTCCACATCTTTGACAGACTCCCAAAGCGGTACCAACGAATGGAGGTGGGAACAGAATTTATAATATCAATTTAGAATGCCCAATCTAATTGCTGAATATAGGACTGCCTTAACAAAGGCCAAATCTTGCCCATGGATAGAGTCTAGGGAACGGTGTCTCACAAATGTATGAACAGAAGCCCACGTGGCTGCTTCGCAAATACTGTGAATCGGGACGCCCCTCTGTAGAGCCGTGGAGGCAGCCACACCCCTAGTAGAGTGAGCCCGTAAGCCTACTGGAGGGTCCTTACCCGCCAAACGATAACATTCAGAGATCGTCAAGATGATTCATCTGGACAATGTCTGCTGGGAAACAGCCTGACCTAAACGCCTTCCAGCATAACCAACAAAGAGCTGAGCGTCCACTCTGACCCGGGACATCCGTGAGAGATAGAAATTCAAAGCTCTCCTAGGATCCAACCTATGGAGCCTCTCCTCTTCCTTACCAGGATGCGGAGGAGGATAAAACGCCGGAAGAATCACCTTCTGTCTTAAATGAAATTCTGACAACCTTCGGAAAAAAAGAAGGACAAACCCTAAGGACAACCCTATCCTTATGGAACACCATAAAAGGTGGCTTGGCGGAAAGTGCCTGCAACTCACTCACTCTACATGAGGAAGTAACCGCAACTAAAAATACAGTCTTAAAGGACAACAATCTCAACGGGCAAGAATGTAAGGGCTGAAACGGAGCACCCATTAGGAACTTTAAAACCAAATTAAAATCCCATCCCGGCACCTGGAAAGGCGACGGTGAAACACATTAGTTAGCCCTTTCAGAAACTGCGAAATCAAAAGGATCTTAAAATAAGAACATTCCTCAGACGAGCGCTTAAATATGGACAGCGCCGCCAGGTAACCCTTAATGGTACCTATTTGCAGTCCCTTGTGGGCTAAAGACAGCAAAAAAGACAAAACCAAAGAAACCGAACATTGGAAATGATCCACATTCTGTACCCTGCACCAGTCGCAGAACTTCTTCCAACGGCAACGGTACAGGGATTTCGTTGCAGGCCTTCTGGCCGAAAGCAACACCTCCATCACGACTTCGGGGAGGTCCCAATACTTATACCTCAGCCTTTCAGATACCAAGCATGAAAGCTGAGAGACTTGACCTCTGGATGGAGAACTCGACCCCCCTCCCATGAGAGCAGATCGTCTCGGTAGGGAAGACGACGTGGAGGGCAGATGGACATGTCTAGAAGGTCCGGGTACCACGCTCCCCTGGCCCATGCCGGAGCAATGAGGATCATCCAGGAACCGAACCTCCGCAACACTTGCGGAATGACGGGGACTGGAGGGAACGCGTACAGCAGTGGTAAGGACCACTCCACTACGAACGCATCCCCTAAGGCTCCTCTTGGAGGAAATTCCCACAAGCAGAATCTTTCGCACTTCCGGTTGACACTGGTGACGAAGAAATCCACTAGCGGGGTTCCCCAGAGGCCGAAGATCTCCAACAGAACTTCCTGAGCCAGCTCCCACTCGTGAGAGACCGTGCTCTGCCTGCTCAGAGCGTCCGGCGCCGCGTTTTCGTCTCCGGCCAGATGAACTGCCGAGATCGAAATTTCCTGCTGGATGGCCCAGAACCAAAGCTGCATCACCTCCCTGCACAATGGGAGTTACCATCCCCTCCCCCCTCCATTTTGTTGAGGTAGTGCATGGCCACTGTATTGTCCGTCATAATCAGGACATTCTTCCCCCGCACAGAAGGCAGAAAAGCCTTCAGGGCTAGCCCGACAGCCCGCAGCTCTAACAGACTGATGTGGAGTCTGGACTCCGATGGAGACCAACAGCCACTGGCCGTCAACCCGTTGGCATGACCTCCCCACCCCATGAGGGATGCGTTCGTCACGATCGTCACCTCTGGCCACGGTTGCCAAAACAGCACCCTTCAACAGATTTCCTTCGACGGCCCACCACAGAAGGTCCTGGGCGACCAAGGGCGGAATCTGAATGGGATCCGACATCCTGCTGGAGAACTGCGACCACTGCATCTTGAGATCCCACTGTAGAGATCGCATCCGCAGCCTCTGGCACCAGTAAAATGCAGGAAGCCATGAGGCCGAGCAACCTCAAACACTCGAACGTCGGGAGACTCTGGGCACCTTGAAATGTGTTCACCATGTGCAGAATGTGATGAGCCCTCACCTGGGGAGGCAAACAGCCCCAGGGATGTGTCGAGCACTGCTCTGATGTACTGGAGCCGCTGGGTAGGCGTCAAATGAGACTTCTTTAAATTGAGGGAGAAGCCCAGCTTGTGAAGGGAGTGGCAGGTGACGTACAGATGATCCAGGACTTGCTCGGGAGAGCGCGCCCTGATCAGCCAATCCTCCAGGTAGGGGTAGACGTGAATCCCCCCCTTTCCTGAGATACGCTGCCACCACCACCATCAGCTTGGTGAAGACCCTCGAGCGGAGGTCAATCCGAACGGCAGGACCCAAAACTGAAAATGCGAGTCGCCAACCGCGAACCTCAGGTACCTCCTGTGGTTGGGATGAATCAGCACATGAAAGTAAGCATCCTTGAGGTCGAGAGACACCAACCAATCCTGAAGTTGAAGGGCCTGGAGGACTTGAAAAAGAGTAACCATCTTGAACTTGTCATTCCTGAGGAGCTTGTTCAAACCACACAAGTCCTTGATGGGTCTCAAGCCTCCATCTTTTTTCGGGATCCAAAAATATGGGGAATACCATCCCTTGTTCCTCTCTGTTACAGGCACCAGTTCTATGGTGCCTTTTTTCCAGCAGGGACAAGATTTCCTGCGCAAGGAGCAGATCCGGACGCTTCAAAGAGAGCTTCCCCGGTGGATTGTTGCAAGGCCTCTGCCGGAAGGGAAGACGGTAGCCGTGGGCTATGATCTCCAGAACCCACACATCTGAAGTAATGGCACGCCATTCTACAAGATGCTGTGCCAGTCTTCCACCAACCGGCAAACCATGGGACATAGCCTCATGACTGAGCTGACGCGGCAGTGCCTGAGGGCAAAGAGGCAACTGCCCGAGTGGCTTTGGCACCTCGAGTACCTTGCTTTCCACTTCTGGTACTCCTACGGTGGCCCCTTTGACTGGCATCTCCCCTCGATCTACCAACCCACAGGTTGGCGTACTGCAGCACTCAAAGACTTTGCTGCAGCTTTGAAAGATGGACACCATCAAAGGGCATTTTGAGAAGCCGGGATTGCACATCAGGAGCAAACCCCGACTTCCGCAACCACGCAACCTACGCATCACGGTGCTCGCCGCCATGGACCGGCTGACACAGTCCAGACCCGACTGAACGGATTCACACATGGCATCCTTGCCATCTTGGACAAGGGCTAGAAAACCATCCCGTTCCTCCCCTTTGGGAATATGTTCAGCCGCCAAAGATGCACAATTCCACAGATTATGAGTGAATCTTGCCAAGGCACAAACAGAGTTGGCTGCCTTTAAAGCCATACCCCCAGAAGAAAATACCATCTTCGCCCAACCATCAAAGCACTTGTCATCCCCATCGGGCGGGATGGTAGGGTATGCAGCCTGCTTCGCTGGGGCCGTAGCCGCCTGCACCACCAAACTCTCCAGAGTGGAGTGCGTTGACAAGTAGCACGGGTCACTACTGGCTGGACAGTATTTTTTAGGAAGCGACTTATTCACTGCCGGGAGACTCTCCGGAGCAGTCCAAGCCGCCGCTGCCACCCTTCTTTGCAAAGCCAAATGGTATGGCGAAACCGGGTCAGTGGGTGGACCTTGGTCCAGTATATCCGTCACGTCATCCTGCAGAAAATCAACTGGTGGAGCAGACCACCCCAAGTACTCCATCACCCTCGACATGAGACGCTGATACAAGGATTCGGCATGTGTACCAGGCTCAGGCCTGCCAAACTCAACCTCCGGAGAGGTGTCAAGACCACTGGCGTCATGCAAGGACTGACACGGTCTTCCATTTGGCTGTGACCAGACAACAGGCCATTAGGAACCTCAGGAGGCACAACCCGCTCCTCATCCGACCCTTCTTCCACCTCTGAAATGTAGTCCAAAGGCTGGAATAAATCAAGCCTGGGGGGATGAACAGAGAAGGGCTGGAAGACAGGCCTCACTGACTTACTGAGAGCCTTCCTCAGAGTTTCCACAGCCCTCCGGGGCACCTCTGGGTAAATTCTCCAAAAGGCGTCGAGTGAGCCGATGGAATTGGCATCGACAACGGCTTAGAGGCCGGAGCCCCGAGCGGGTCCTTAGACGGCCTTTGCGCCGATGGCGTTGACGACTTCTTCGGAGCCGGAGCTTCAGGAGAGTCCCTCGATGGACACGGCGCCGATGGGGTCGATGCCTTCTTAGAAGGCCTCACAGGTTCCGACGGTCTCGAGGGCGTCGAGGACCGGGTCCTAGACCTGGCACAGCTATGGTGATCACCTTGTCTGATCAGGACCTCGACGGGTCCCGATAATCGCACCAACCGCCCGAGCCCAAAGGCGTGCGAGCAGTGGCTCTAGCTCGTTCCTTGCCGGCTTCTCTCGAAGGCGCAGACGGAACGGTGCCCTGCGATTTGAAAATCACCATCATCTGCTGGCAGAATGCGTCCCATTCGGCCGGCGATGAAGACTTGGTGGGACAAGTCACCCGCCTTCTGGCGGAGTCCTCCGACGGGGAAGGCGACCAGTGACAGCGCTTCCGAGAATGCCTAGAAGAGGCAGAGGAATGGCTGGACCCACTCCGAGACCGAGACCGCTTGGACTTATGCCAGCGCGGAGAGTCGCCCCACAATCGTCGGTCGAAAGCCCAGCAGATTAAGACTTACAGGTTTTAGATACCCTACCTACCGATAATTTATTCTTCCGCTCTCGCAAGGCCTTCGATGTCAAGGACTGGCAGTCATCGCAGTCGGTGGCGTGGCTTTCGCGAGGCACCAGAGGCAGACGTCATGCGGGTCCATGATGGACATTTTGGAACCGCAGTCCCGACACTTTTTGAAGCCTGAAAGCCTGACTTCGGGGTAGAATAAGACAAAGACATTTTCTCAATTCAAAGTACAAGAACCGAGCGCGGCGAGATTCCGAAGCGAAAACATTCGCGGAAAAAACGGAACTGAGGTTACGGGCGTCATGCGTCCCATATATAACATCGGTGACGTCGACCATCGACAGAGGCCCGCGAGGGACAGCGTATCAACGTCATCGACGAAGGACGCCTACACCGAAAAAGTTTTCCGAAGCAGCACAGCTGTGGTCATTACTTTCAAATATGTGGAATACGTCGGAGGACACAATCCCCTCGAATGAATATTACAAATATAGACCATATGCTAGATATGGCAACTAGGGGGAGGGGAAAAGGGGTTAAAACATTATCCCAATCAGGGTTAGGCGGCAATATAACAGTAACTCAAATACACTTAAGATTTCTAAAGCAGCAAGTACCCATTTGGGATGGCCCACAGACACTACCTACACCCTCAGGTGACTTAATAGTTAGGGTGCTGGACACATTCATATATCATTGTTGCATTTAGAATCAGATTTAGGAATATGTCAAAGAAAAAAGGTTATTAGAACAAAACAAGACATCACACATATTCTGAAGCAGGTAAGTACTTTTGGTAACCCCCAATGCAAAGTTAGTTAACCCATTCCTGGAAGGAAGACTACACCTAAGCACAGGAGAGAAGAGACATTCAGGGAGCCAGGAAAGCCAATGTTAATTTAGCAAAAGTCAAGGTGAACCGAAGCACTTCTTGAAGGTAAGTAAAAGTCTTGCACAATGTTTTAGAAGTCTTTGTAGAATAAGAAGAAATTCAAAGTAGGGCCACAAGCTGATTAGGCTTGTGAGGTAAAGAAGCTGTTAGCAACTCTACAGAGGCAACTCAGACAAGTCTCCAACAAGGACAAGCAAGGTGGCACAACAAGAGTTAAGTTCTCTCAGACTTTACAGTACCTTTAGGTTGAAAAAAACTGCAGCAGATGACTTCTGTTCCTGTGCAGCTCTGCAGATCCTGGTGTTCCTGGGCCTCAGTCATGGGGACAAGAGGGAGGATTTCTGGGGACTCCTGAACTGCAATGGGACAGTCACCGCTCGCAACTGGCAATCTTCAAACAAGTGGCACTTCGTTGCTTCAGCTCCTCGCGTCTACCGCAAATAGCAACACCACGGTTTCTGGCGGTCAAGATGGGCTTTCCTTGCATCTGGGGTCCCTTACTCATTTGAGGGGGCTCAGGCTTGGTCAGTCATGCTTCCTGGGAGTCCGGAGGATCTTCCTGGAGCTCTTGGCCAGCTTAAAAGCAATGCACATGATCTGGTGTTCCTCTCCCTGGCTAGTCGATTTCAGCAGAAACTGCAGTGGAATTTCAACCAGTTCCGAGAGGATGTCCAGGTGGCTTACTTTGAAGTGGATTGGTCCCATCAACTAAAGGGGAGCAGTCGTTGCAGGGGCTTCTCCGTCGATACAAATTTGAGTTTCAGCACAGCAGCAGGGCTTCGTCAGGCAAACCAATGGTCCAGGAGTTGCAGCAGGCATCCTCTTGAAGTTCTTCTCCGGATTCCTTCGTCCAGTGGTCGACAATGCCTTGCAAGCCAAAAAGCCTTGCCTTTTATGCAGGTTTCTCCCATTCATTCCAGCCTAGCTGTCAGTCAACCAGCAGGATGGCTGTCCTTGCCAGCCAGCCGGCCAATCACCTAAGACTGCATTCCTGTCTCCTAGGAGACTAACCACAGGGCGTTTTGTGCACCTCCCTTGCTTCCTGCGCCGCCAGACACCCTGGAGCCAGAGGCGTGCTTTACTCGTGAATCCCGGCAAAGGCTAAAATGAACAAAGGGACCAAACCTTGATTTGGCACGCAGAGTAAATCTCAAGAAGGACCTTTCCACTAAGAAATGGAAGAAAAAAAAAAAAAAAAAGACCGGGCCATTTTGACAAAAATTGTACCCTTGGGTGCTTTACTGCAGCTGTGAACGCAGCCTGCAGTAAATGCACACTACGGTAGTTAAAAGTAAACCACTGCCACCAGCCATTCAGCATGGAAAGGGTAACATAAAATTGTTACATGAAAAGCTAGACAAAGGGGATACTAAGTAATCCCTCCAGCACCCCATCGTAAAATAGTGTATGCTGGGTCTAGAAAGTTACAAATGTAAGTAAAGTCAATTTCACTTTACTGATCTTGGAAACAGTAGGTTAGCCAAGAAAAGGTATTTAAACCTTTGGGAAATCTGGAAGACTTCCCTGTGCCGAAGGTGCAGTGTGACAATGTAAAAGATGATGCCTATGGAGTTTATCAGATTCCACAACCAAAAACAAGAGTTCAAAATCACATTAAAATACATGAGTGGGAAAAAGGGTCTCACTCTCTCCAGGTTAAAAATTCAAGTCCTCAAAATCCAGCAAAGTTGCTGGGGGTCTCTAAGGTAGAGGGCATTGGCCCATTTCTGAGAATTCTCCCTAACAGTGATAATCTAAAACGTCCTGTTATAACAGCTGGTTTCGTTTTTGACCTCAAGCATGACATGCATTACTTACCGTAATAGCTTTCCTGATGATTGAATCTGCTTAGATTCACATGCTGCACGTATAGTCAGACATCTATTGGTAATCACAGAGTATTGCATCTTTCATTCGAGGATCGAAAGGGGACGTCCACATGGGCGTGACTAACACTATCCCCAACATGACGTGTAGTGTACCCAAAATTCCTCACGCGTCGAGGCCCTCAGATTGTTTTTTCTACCCAACTAGTTGGTTGCCTTATGCAGAACTCGTCAGAGTTTATATTGCAAAAAATATTATTTGTTGTCCCACGACTGATGGACATTAACTCTTTGACTTCCATTTCGTAGATCTCTACGCCAACAACATCCAACTGCTGTCTTCGTTGCCTGGTGCATCAGTTGACGTCCGTTGACCGTGTGGCCTCGTCGCTCCAGCCAGGCCTTTACAGTAGAGAGAGTGGCGCCCTGGGTTGATTCTTTTAACTGAGAATGCATTTCCTTTTGCCCTCTCTTTCCTTTTCTGGTCTGGTTACCACCTTTTCCCTCTCCAATGGAGAGGACTCCATTTAAGTTTTGTCCGTCTTGCAACGGCAAATACCCCTGGAAGGACACCCATCGCAAGTGCAATAGCTGCTTACCTCGGCACCACGACGAGCGATCCTGCAAGTCCTGTAAACTTTTTTTTCGTCCTAAGACGTTAAAGGATGGACAAAGCGGTGGGCAGCCTACGCTATGCAGGCTGAAGCGCGCTCCCCTGTTGACGCTGTCGCTTCGAGTGACAAGGATTCTATGTGTAGCCATGGCTCCGCTGGTGAGGCCATAGACCTTTCGGCAAAACTGTCCGGTTGCCAGGTGCCCGTCCCCGACAGACTTGGCAAGTGCGTAGCACTGTGTGATTCAGTTTACAATCCAATTAGAAATTGCTGATGCGATAGCCACCGAAAACGCGGTCTTCTAAGTGCATGCTTTAAGGCTAGCCTTATGCATAGGTTCAAACGGAGGCCCCATTAGTCTAGTAAGTACCACGTTCAGGTCCCACCCAGGAGCTGGGTTGGCAACAGGGGGGGATTTAGTCTTAACCTCCTCCATAAAAGCTTTGATTAGTGGAATCTTTCACTACAAAACCTTCTCCTGGGATGTGGTGTATGCTGAAAGTGCAATTAGGTGGACTTTAAGGGAATTGAAGACCAGGCTTGAATCTAGTAGGTGAGTCAGGTACAGGACAAGATGTGTAGGTGTCCCTGCAATGGGATTAGGGGGAGATAGCTTCGACACATTTCCCTGACCATGTTATCCAGAGTCTGTTCCCCATGGAGCGGTTCTGCAGGTACCTGGAGGCGTAATCTGGGCATTGTGTGTTCTCCAGAGTTGCAAACAAGTCGATCTCTGGGAACCCGCAGTCTGCAAAGACACTGAGAACAATGTCTTCGTGTAGCCGCCACTCATACTCTACGGGTAATGGGAAGTCTCTTCTGAGAAAGTCCGCCAGAAGAGTTTCCCAGGAACATGTTGTGACAGGAGGAACGTCTTGTGTTTGAGAGCCCATTTTTCATACGTTCTGTGACAGTTTGGATAGCCCTAGAGAGGTAGTGCCCCCTTGCTTGTTCAGGTAGTACATGGCCGTGGTACTGTCCGGGAGGACTAGGACAGTCTTCCCCTTTAGGTCTGTCTGGAATACCATCAGGGCTTCGAACACTGCTAGCAGTTCCATCAGGTTTGTGTGGTTTGCTACCGCTGGAGACCACATGCTGTGCGCTGTCTGATGAAGGAGGTGAGCACCCCCACCCCGTCAGAGATGAATCCGTGGTGAGAGTGGCTTCTACTGTGGGGGTGAAGAAGGGCTTCCCCTGCAAGAGGTTTTCCATTGACTACCAGTGAAAAGACTGACCACTAGATCGTTCTATTGTCCACTGGCCTGACACCATTGGCCTGCATGGGGCGCATGCACAGACGTGCATGAGTAACTAGGTAGATACAGGAAGCCATCATCCCCAACAGTCGCATGGCCTTGAGCATGGTCACCTCGTGACTGCCTTCATAATAAGGGATCTTGAACAGCATGTTCTGATCCCTCTCGGTGGAGGGAAGACGAGGCTATCTTTGGTCCAAATTAGAGACCTCAGAAACAGTATGTCTTGGCTGGTGTCTAGGCTGGACTTTTTCTCATTTATTGAGAACTCTACACTGAACAGGAGATCCATCGTCCTCTGGGTGTTTGTAAGGCACGTTCCGTAACAATCCCCCGTTATGAGCCAGTCGTCAATGTAAGCGCAGACTGGGATGGACTGCCTGCGCAGGTGAGCAGCTAACACTGCCAGTACCTTTGTGAACACTTGTGGAGCCGAGGCAATGCCGAAGGGAAGAACCTTGAACTGATAGTGTGCGTCCTCTATCATGAACCTTAGGTACTTTCTGTGCGCTGATAACATTGAAATATGAAAGTATGCATCTTTCATATCCAATGTTGCTGTTAGGGAGAATTCTCTGTTAAGGCTAATTTCCCAAACCTAGTGAGTCCCCCAGCAGCTTTGCTGGATTTTTTTTTTTTTTCTCCTGCTAAGAGTGAGACTCTTTTTCACCCACTCTTAGACATGATTTGAGGTGTTCCTTTGACTTTGTATGTGTTCTATGGGCTATGGGGTCCTTGACCCCAGAGGGCTTCATGTGTTTTTGGTATGTGGGTTGCACAGGACCCTCCATGCAATTACCCAGGGGTGTCGTAGCGACCCCCAAACAGACTCCATACCCTGGGACTGACTACTGTCTCCCAGGGCATGTAAAGTCACCATTGGCTTTACTAGTCTTACATTGTGAACAGAACCAGTACAAACCATCAGCTTGTGGACGTACTGGTCGGGGCAATTCGATTGCCCCGGGGTCTGTTGTTCGAGGGGGCACTGTCCAGTCCCACCCGACTGAGTTTTGGCTGGTGGCAGTGGATACTACTTTTTATATTCAACCGCAAATATATTCCTATGGGATTTTCCCATTGTTCGAGGCTACCACTTTAATATAGCCTCGAACATACAGCCGGTTTATTAAATGAATATAAATTCACTGGTTGGTATTTTTTGCCGAAACTCTGTTCCAAAATGGCGTTTGTGTTCTCTTCTGCGACCCCAACCTAAATCGAGCCCTTTGTTCCACTTTTTGGCGGGCTTCTCAACAGAAGCCTCCAAAAGTGGTGCCACTCTGTCTGGGTACCACAGGGGGTGCTGGAGGGGGTTTAGGCACCCTGGACTGAGTTGCCTCAGCAACTCAAGTCGCACTCTTGTGTGATTGGCCCAGTGGTGAGCCGCCCGGCTCACCACTTAGCATGTTTGAGTGACAGCTAGGACTGATGAATGGGGGTTTTCTGCATAAAAGCAGGGCTTTGGGGACTGGGACTTCAGACGTCGCCACAGGACCAAAGCATCCAAAGAGGGAGAAGATGAGCTGTCCTGCAACGACGACACCACCGGTGGAGCCCTGCTGAACCGTCTCACCACTTTTCCCGACGACAGAGGAGATCTTCAATCCGAAGAGTCTTCTTCCTTTGACTGGTGGGGATAACCAGTTTGCCCGCCTTTTTGCCTTCCCGGATCATCTCGTGGCTGCCTTGCCTGTGCCAAGCACCCCGGCAACCGGGATACCACATTTTCTCCACAACCGCGAATAAAAGGGTAGTACCTTTTAACCGGAGAACTCCGCGGCTGGTTTCTTCCCTGGCAGTGCAACGACCTTCAGCCTTCCTCCACGTCGAGATCATCTTTCTCTGAACGACGCTGTGACTTGCACCCGCTGCCAGGAACAACTGCCCCCGCTGGAGGATCCTCTCCACTTTCAAGGTACTGTGTCCGCCTGGCCTCCCTCGCAATGGTCTGTGTGGGGTGACTCTTAAAGCCTCAACTTACCACTTGGGTTGGCCCTAGGCTGGCTAACTGAACTTTTCTAAACTGAACGGATTCCTTTCTGAACTCTCTGCAAGACTCTCCAAGCCTTTTAAACTTTGTGACCTTGGGCACAGTGGTGTTCTACTCTCTCCAAGAGGGAGCCTGGCCTCTGAACATTTTGCTCACAAGTAGACTTTGACTTTCCTGCCTTGCTAAGTGCTTCTGAAGGATTGTGCTGTGTGCTGTTCCTAATTTCTGCCTTTTCCCTCCCTTTTTCTTAAACTTATTGGAGTGCCATCTTTAGTTAAGCACTCACCTCTGTCTGGAAATAAGTGGTGTTAACTAAGACTTGTCTAATAAGGAATAAGGGTTGTACATATGATAATAGTGATTGTGTTGTTGAACTTACTTATAATGATAGTGCTAGAGTATTTCTAAGTGTGTGTTTAAATAAATAATTCTATACTGGATACCAAAGCTCTCGTCAGTGTTTGCTTGTGCTACTGTATTTTGGTACCTATCTTGTATACTCTATATACTGCTTAACTCTTCTTGAGAGAAGTCTGGCTGCTCAGCCACATCTACCAGGTAAATCTGGGTGCTACAGACTGCTACCAATTGGGTTTACTGCTAGCACCTGTAGTCTTAAGCCTTTTGCAGTGGTCCCTAAGGGAACTGCACAGGTTTCTGCCTAACAGTTGCCATGTAATCCCCCTGCACCAGCAGCGCGATTACTTCCTGTAGTGTAGTCATTCTGAACCTTTGTGGTTTGACATATTTGTTCACTGGGCGCAAGTCTAGAACAGGACGCATGGCGAGATCCTTTTTGGGTACAAGGAAGTATACTGAATAAATACCCTCATTTGCCTGATGAATAGGGATGACTTCTATGGCGCCCTTTTCTTGAAGGATTTCCACCTCTTCCAGCAGGATCTGCACGTGTGCTGGTGACAGTTTGCTCTTTGGAGGATGGTATTGAGGTGGCCAGTGAAACTTGATACAATAACCGTGGGTGACTGTCTTGAGCACCCACTGGTCTGGAGTGATCCCTTCCCATGCGTGAAGGAATGATGATAGCCGTCCCCCAAATGGGGAGCCATGGGACGGGACCCAGACTAGCGCGTCACTTTGGCGCGGAGGCCTGGGAGCCTCTTGGGGTTGAGTTTCTGCCCCTACCCTTGCCCCTGCGCGGTCCTCTTTATTGATACTGGCTGGTGCCAGTTGGACCCTGTCCGGAGGACCATGTGGTACCTCCTGAGTCGTATTGTCCATGTGGAGATCTGGAGTTAGACCCTCTGCGCTGTTGAAATAGTTTGGCTGTTATCTGATTAAGGGATTTTAAGGTCTCATGTTCCTTCTTAGCCGTTTCTAACGCATCGCCCACAGCTTTGCCAAACAAGTTAGTCCTCTACTGGTTTGTTTATCAATGAGGCCTGGATCTCTAGCCGAAAGCCAGAATTCTTACGCCAGGCGTGCCTTTTAAAAAGAGTACCCTGTGCAAGAGTGCATCCTGCTGTCTCAGCAGCATATAGAGTGTTCTTAAGGAGGTTGTGGGTTACTTGCTTCCCCTCAGAAACTATCGCCAGCAGGCGTGATTGCACTGGTTCAGGGACCTCCTGGAGGCCTTCATGAAGCAGGTTTCACTGCACATCGCTATAACTTGCAAGAAGAATAGTGTTTGCTGTTCTAGTCGAATATATTGCTGCAAACGTGTTAATGCGCTTGCCAAGGGCATAGCGCTTCTTGCAGTCCTTGTCGGTGAGGGCCTTTGCAGTAGAAAGTGGCATCCCAGCCCTTTTCCTGGTGGTGGTAACAACCAGCGAGTCTGGCGTGGCATCAGAGACGTCATTTAGGGTTCGCCAAAGGTCGCAACTGCGACCTCTGTGGTCACCCTTGCGACCTCTAGAAAAAAAAAAGGTTTTCTTTATTTTTATTTTTTTGGAATGCAAGCTCATGGGCTGTGGCCAGCACCATGTGGCTATTCAGTTCTGGAGTGGCTGGCTTTCTTGTTAAAGCCCCTTAAAAAAAGAGAAGAAAAAGAAGAAAAGGAGTGACACAAGTCTAACACTTTCAGTACTGACCCTAAATAAGAAAGATTAGGAATACCACATAATGTGTCTTTCCGGAATTCTATACAATAATTGTTACTCATTAAACGTTTATTTCAGGCACACTTCAGGGGGTGAGTCACTGATTTAGTCTGTTCTTAAACACCTCAACTCAGCATTTCATCCTTCTGAGGTCGATAAATGAGTACCAACACAGGTTGGGTGATATTGGGTGTATATTTTTTCAATATAAAACGCTTAAGCGCAAGTGCTATATAATAACATAATTATCATTTGGTCATGGACATCTGCTTGCATTCACAGTAATTTGGTAATATGGGCCTATATACAATGACCTTAATGATACATATGGCGATCCATTCTTGTATGAAATGTACATCACATTATAGTGATATCGTAACCATATTTTTTGTAGTGTACAATGCTATGTGATAGCATTTCCTGTTTTGTCAACGGGTGAAAGGTCGCATTCCATGGCATCCCGCGACATCACTTTGGGGTGGGGTCAAATGACATCACTTCCTGTGATGTCGCCAGGGGTCAAGGGTCATGTGATGTCACTTCCGCTACCCCAGGCATTTTGGTGAAATGACGTCCCTGCGTGGCATGCCCCCGAATGTACATCGGGTCAGATGGAGAGTGGCAAAACAGTTTTTCAACCCAAGGGTTCAAAGCTCTTGTGAGTGAAGGGGACAGTAAGGAGGGTGCAAGGTGTCTCTTGATGGAATTAAGCAGGGGAATAGCTTGGCTTGTGGGAGGTTTTTCCTTTAGGATATCCTCTACAAAATCAAATTCCTGAACAGCCTCCTGAGTGGAGATCTGGAAGCATTGAAAGCCATTTGGTTGTCAATAGGGAAAGGCTGTCTCTGTTGAGGGGAGGAGGGAGGGTCCAGGCAAAGGACGTCTGGGTCAAGAGTCATGGTGGGTGAAAGCCAAGGTGCTTCACTTACTGGCGGATCATGTCCCCAATCTGGGCACTGGTCAGTTTCATCCTCACCAAAAGGATGGTCCTCATGACCATATGGGTCCCCATGTGGCTCCTCTGGGTCTGAAAACTCATCTACCTCCTCTGGGTGAGTCCGAGTCTGGGATGAAAGCTTTGGCAGCTTCGGTAACCTGGAGAAGGAATATTCCTCCCTAGGTCTCTTGGGATTGATGAATCTCTCAGAAAAGTCAATAAAATGTGACATTTTGTCCACATATCTGGAGGAGGGAAAGGTTCTCTAGAGGGAGGGGACTCATCAGTCAAAGCCTTAGAGAGGGGCTGGGACCCTTCTGTGTACTCCCCTCAACGATAGGAGGTGCTTCTAGGTTGTCCAACTGCCGAAACTATAACCGCTAGACTCTTGCGGAATTTCCAGAGGATGTATAACTATTTCAATGTGCCTACAGGCGTCGTCACGGTTAACAGCTCGACCGAAACCTTTGGGATCGACGCGCTCTTAGATGGCATGTCGCCACCCGTGTGTATTTTAGAAGTGGCACCCTTGCGAGTGGAATGCCCGGACGCATGCCAAGACGGCGGATGCAGAGGGGTATGGGGGGGCGCCGAACCATGAGGCATGGATGAAGATTTCGACGTGCCTGTTGGCGTCTGATGCTTACTCAAGGTTTCCGCCTAGGAAGATCGGGGGGCTGTGTGTTTATCCTTTGGTGGTGCAGGTGTGCCCCTGTCACTGGGGTGTGATCTCCCCATAGCAGCTCCGGCGGCCTGCCTGTCTGGGCCGGGCACCTGGGAACTGGATGGTTCCGCCAAAAGGTCTATGGCCTCCACATCGGAGCCATGGCTACTGCTGGAATCCTAGTCACTCAAAGCAACAGCGCCAACAGGGGAGCGACCTTCAGCTTCAGCCTGCATAGCCTAGTCTGCCGATCCTTTAACGTTTTATGATGAAGTTAACAGGATACTGTATGCGCTGCAGAAAGATAGCAGCACCCCCTCCAAATGAGGAGCCAGAAGGACTCAGCCCAGAGAAGCGGAGGAGAGTGAAAACCTATTGAGAGTCGAGAGACGAGAGGCCTGTCCACAGGGAAGCCTCCAACCAAGTCCTGTGCAAAAGCCATCAGGAAACTAGAACAAGCAGCATCTGACGCAAAACCCAGCAGACAAGTCACAAAAGCTGCTCTGCATCAGATGAACTCACCTACCCTCTGGGGAGCATTGCACAGAAAACAAAGGTGCGTGGTGGCTCTGGGGAACCCGAAGGGAGGGTGGCGAAGCCCAGGTGGGTAGAATGCCAAGTAGCCCCAAACGAAGGGTGAGAAGACCGACCTCAGAAGAGGGAGAGACCTGAAAAGTACCAGACAGGGGGACAAGAGTGAGACAAGCTGTAAGGAAGGTATGGTATCAAACAGTAAGACAGACACAAGTGATCACAGATCAAGGGTGTTCATTGAACTACAATTGGGTTTGAAAAACGCCTATCTAATCCAAAATCTAAAGATGTGAGCAAGTGATGACCATCAAACAATAACACTGTCCTAGTCGAGTATGTCAAAATAAAAGGGCCTATACTAATAGTGCTATTGCCACCCCTTAATTATAAACACAAATAGTGTGGGAAACATTATGTAAAAGAAAAGTGTTCAAGAAATGATATGTCAGGATATTCAAGCCGTTGGCTTCCCTTCCCAACCTTTTCAGTACGGGACAAGGCGGCACACTTAAGCTTAATACACTCTCTGGCTTCTCTAGCAAGAGCATGCAGTTCAAATGTTCAACATCAGGGCCTTCTGTGCCAAAGTCTCTGCCATTCAAAGTCTTTTATTTCAGAGTGCCTGATGCAACATGACAAACATTAAAGTTCCTTCCTTCCAAGGATTTCACATATACGACTTCTCGGGTGATTTACTGTTCACCCCGGGTCCCCCTGCACCGGCTCAGACCCACTTTAACACAAAACCTGCAATTGGTCTCCCTCTGCTGGGCTCGAACCAAATGTATCTACTTTTCCAAACTTTCTCTACTTCATCAAAATCGAAGACTTTCGACTGTGCGCAGGATTTTGCTTGATCTGTCGCAGGACCACTTCGATTCACAATTACTCGTTCATTTCTTGATATAACCTTTTCCATACTTTCACTTTTGCCACTTCTCAACGAGATACCTTACAGAGAACTTCGATTGAGCACCTACGCAGTGCCGGACCACTCTGTCAAAGGTATTGTTTCCTGTTTTTAAAGTTCAGTCACTCATCAGCAGTTCAACTTCACTTGCGTCTCTCATCACACACGTTTTAACAATGTTCATTCCAGCGCTCGCCATACAATGTTGCTGCTTGCAACCTTGGCTTCAGCGCAGACCGGTGTTGTATCGGTCTCACTGGCGGTGTTGAATTCACCAACGCTGCTTTGTTCATGGAGCCAAGGACGTTACCAAGGGGCTGGTGATTCTCCCCGCCTTGAGTGACGCTGGAGGGGCCCGGGTATCTCCGACACACAAAGAAGGATTCTTCAGCCTGGTTTCCTGGTCTTCCGCTGTCTTTTCTCTAGGCTTCTGGAAAGTAACAGTTCCTTGTCGAAAAGGTCAAGGGAACTTCCCTTCTTGTGATCCCCTTCTGTTTTGCCGTCTTTCCTCTCGTTCAGTTTACTCACTCAGAGTGTGCTCACGTGCAGCGCCTTTTATCCATGTGGGGAAGCTTAATGGAAGTCAGGTGTGTGCGAGAGATGGTCAGTAATTGCCTGACCTCGCATGACCATTGTATAGGGATGTTACGCAGAATCCTGTGCAGTGGCCTTAGGGACCACTACACACAATTAAGATTACAGGTGGCAATACAAGTTTTACCTTTGGTTCAAGCCTGTACTACTAAGTTATAGTGGTAGCAGTAGCAGAGCAGCCAGGCTTATCTCAAGAGTATATGAGCAGTAGCAGAGATTACACAAACAGACCACAATTACTGTGGCTCAAGCAAACACTGACTCAAGGTTTCAGGTAAAACAAATAAAAGTACATTTATTTTTAAACCGTCAGTTATAAACAGAACACTTCTATTAAACTTTAAACAAAACCACACGTTAAATTTACTACAACAAATTCATTTTGTACAGTATGTCTCAAGGTAAGTACCCTATGTTTGAATGAACCGGTGTTATGAACAAAAGACGATAATGCGGATATGGAGCGATCACTTTTTGACAGTTCGGTCTACTCAATAAACGCGTATCCGTGACATGAAATGGTACTGGGGCAAAAACACACTTCGCACCTGAGATACCCAGAGGGAGTTGGAGGAGAAAAAAAAAAAATCTCATTAGGCAGGCAGTATCGAGAAACACTCAAACAGGAGTTCAAAAGTCAAATGGTCGGAGCCAGGGTAAAGTGACACCGGAGACCTGTTGCCGAAGATCACACCGTTAGACAGTTCACGATTCAGCGTAGACCAAAAGTACTTGGATATTGTCAATGTTCGGAAGCAAAAGTTAGGAGGGAAGACCAGGACGAGCCTTGAGGATGAAGAAAGGGGGGTTCACCCAGATTCCTCGAGTAGAGCACAGTACCTTATTTCAATGGTGCAGCTGGTGCCCTGGCAGTTGTTCCTGTTGGTTTCCCGCAGACCCACGATTCCTGGAGCTTCGTTGTGAAGGAGGACATCTGTAGGGGGTCTGCACCCCACAGGGATGAAGCCGGCAGCAGCGACAACAAATAAAAGGTGCGCTCCTTAATAACAGGAGAGGTTCGGCAGGTGGCTATCCGGACCACTACAGCAGTGTGCAGCGATTTCGAACACGGCGGAGATCTCTGACTGAAGAAGATGAGCTGGTTATCCCCACTAGGCTCAAGGGAAGAAGACTCCGGACTGGATCTCCTCTTAGTCGAAGGGTAGATAGCTCAGGACTGCAGCAGGGCTTCACCGGGACGGGGTAGTTGCAGCAGCCGTCGTTCTCTCTGCTACTCTTCAGTTCCTTGTAGTTCCAGAGGCGAATGACTTCTAGCCCAAGAGACCTGCCTTCCTGCCATTTATGCGCAAAACCCCCATTCACACAGCCTGGCTGTCAATCATGCAGCGGGGGGGGGGTTGAAGTGTCCAGCCGGGACAACCACCTCAGTCAATCATGGCAAAGTGCGACTTGGGTTTCCTAGGATACCCTGTGCAGGGGATGACTACACCCCTCCCTCACATTCAGTCCACCTAGACACCCAGGCGTCTTGAGGAGGGCTTCTGGGCAGAAGCCCGCCAAAAGACAGTGAACAAAGAACGCAAACCCAGTTTGTCGCGCAAAGTAAGACACGAAGGACTTCAACAAAAAGAAATGGCAAATAAACCCAACCAGAGCCAAAAGAAAGACGATTTGTTCAAGCGGGTTTATGTAGTACCACGTTTATCTAATATAATCGCGGTAGAAAAGTTAGGGTAGATACCACTGCCACCAGCCAAGTCTAAATGTTAAGAGCGAAAAAATGCTCAAGGAGGTACAGACAGAAAAGGGGTACAGATTAGCCCTTTCCACTACTCCATGTAAAATGGGGTGTACTGGGTCTGTGGTAAAAATGACTATGTAAAGTAAATGGCAACTTTAACTTTCTCTGGGGGACAGTAGTCAGCCCCAGTGAAATGGAGTCAGAGGGAAGTCTTAAAGACAACCCTGGGTTACTACACTGAGGGTGCCGTGTAACCCATACAAGAACAGGGGCACCTGGAGTGGTGTGCTCCAGTGCCCAAGATCACACAATGAGTAAAAACACATAGGCCGAACCACATGTAAGAGTGGAAAAAGGATGTACACTCTTACCAGGTGGAAAAAATAAACTCCAGAAATCCAGCAAAGCTGCTGGGGGACTCGCTAGGTGAGGGAAATTAGCCCTAGAAGGAGAATTCTCCCTAACAAGGGAAACGTCCGGTATACTGCTCGGATTTTAGTCTGTTTTCTCTCATAGCGGGCTGTCTGTGAGAAAGTGTTTGTGTTGTAAAGGGGGGTCTGTAGAGTGCCTGAATATCCAACCGGTTAGGATGGGGTAAAGGTGTTATAAAGAAGGGGATAGATACCGCGTCTCACCATCCGGTGTCCCAAGAGCCCTCACCCAGGTGATCCTCCCACACTGGTCCGCCCCCAGGAAATGGATACAAAAGCAATGGCCGTGTCCTGGCCACCTGGAGGACAGATACCCGGGGACTAGTGGGTGAGGCACCTTCTAGTTTCTCACAAAGCCCCAGTGCAGAGGTGATGGCCACCAGGAAAGCAGTCTTCCACAAGAGGTACTTGAGAGGGGCTGATGCATAGTCTCGAAAGGGGGCCCCATGAGCATCGTCAGAACCACGTTGAGTTTCCACGCCGGGGCAGGAGCCTTCACCGGCGGGAAAGATCAAAAAAGGAACTCCTTGACGAGACGATGAGACCAAAGTGAAGATCTTCCCGGAGACCTGGTGTAGCGGGAGATAGCCGCCAGATGCACCGTGATCGAGGCATGCGCCAGTCTGGCCTTGGCCAAGGATAAGCATGGAAGAACTTGCAGGGCCGTGACCCTCAGAGGAATCTTCTGCGACCGGCACCACGTAGCGAAACGCTTCCACTTGTGCCCGTAGCACTTCAAAGTCGATGAAGCCTGGCCTTGGCGAGGACCTCCCTGCAGTCCGCAGGCAACTCATATCCTCCAAATTCTAGAGCTGCAGGAACCAAGCCCTCAGGTTCAGCGACCCTGGGTCGTGATGCAGGATTGCACCTCCTCCTCTGGTGAGAAGATTCGGAACCAATGGTAGTTTGACCGGAGGAAACACTGACAGGCTGAGAACGTCCGGATACCAAATCTGCCTCGGCCACACTGGGGCGATCAGTATCATTCTGCATTGGCATTGTCTGAGTGTGTTGACTCTTAGTAGGCGAGGCAATGGAGGAAACTCATACAGAGAGATCCCTTCCCACGGGAAGGAGACCATGTCCCCCAAACGCATCGGTTGGTGGAATTTTCTCACAAACAGATCGAACTGGGTCCTGGCCCTCTTGGCAAAGATGCAGTCCACCTGGTCCTCCCGAAGTTCCCACTCGTGGCAGGAGAGCAATTCCCTGAGGGAGTCTGCAACAGTGTTCTTGACTCCCGCTAGGTGAAGAGGGACAAGGAACATCTCTTGTCCGACGGCCCAGCACCAGAAGTCCTGCGCCTCCATGGAGAGCATCGGGGATCGAGTGCCCCCCTGTTTCCTGATGTAGAACATGGTGGTGGTGCTGTCCGTGAAGATCCTCACCACCTTGCACTTCAGAGGCGGAAGGAATGACTTGAGGGCCCAGAACACTGCCCGTAGCTCTAGGACATGTATATGGAGATCCTTCTCCTCCAGCCGCCACAGGCCCCTGGCATGCAGACATCCTGTGTGGGCTCCCCAGCCTTCCAGGGAATCGTCTGTGGCGACTGTCTCTTGGTAAAGAGGGTTTTGAAACTCTGTGCCCCGGGTGATGTTGGAGCGGATGCCCCACCACCCTATTGCCCGACAGAACTCCTCGCTGAGCGGGATCTTGTCTGCGAAGCTTATGGACACCTGGAGATAGCGAGTATTCAGAAACTACTGAAGAGGTTGCATTTGCAACCTGCAGAGCCGTATGAGGTAGATGCAGGAAATCATGCTGAGCATCGACTTGATGGTCCGCACTGTGGCTGTCCTCATCGACAACAGCCGCTACACTGTCCCTTGAATGGCCGGTACCCTCTTCTCCAAGGGAGACGCCAGGCAGGACAGCGTTTGGACCCTGACTCCTACGAACAGCATGTTAAGCAGGACTTCGGATAGTTGATGGAGAATACCAGCTCTGTCAGTAGCTGGACCAGAAAGTATCTGGAATAGACTCCAGAGCCCCAGAGTCGTCAGGGAACTATCTCTATCGCCCCTTTTGGCAGCATGGCCCGTACATCTTAGAGGAGCTGAGGGATGTGCTGCTCCCGATGGGTAACAAAAGGGATCCGTGGACACCTGCGTTGAAACTCCAGGGTGTGCCCCTGGGCGAGAGCATCCAGCACCCATCTGTTGGTGGTGATGATGATCTTCCACTTGCTGATGAACTTCCTCAGCCAGCCGCCCACCGGGGTGCACGTTTGGGGCCCGATGTCCCGGCCGGTTCAGGCATGTTTCGGAGCCGGCATCCTGCCCTCCGGGTGACTGCGACACAGTCTTCTGCTACTGTAGGTCTGGGAAAGGTCTCTGTATCTGGAGGGCTGACGGTACGAAGAGGAGAAACCTGCTCGACTTTCCCCTGGAGGAGCGAAAAGAAGAGCGCTGCTGCTGGAGAGTGCGCAGGGAACGGGCAGTGTCCGTATCCGCCTTGATGTCCTGGAGGGACTCGACGACCTTCCCTAACAAGTTCTCTCTGTCGAAGGAAGGGCATGTCCAACACCTTCACTTGGACCTCCTGCCGGAAATTCGTTGCCTTCATCCAACCTTGTCGAAGACGGACACCGTTCCCCCATCTACCAGGACCCTGTGTCGGCGGCATCCAACGCCACTGTAATGGCATGATCAGACGCTATTTCCCCCTCCTGGAAAAGAGCGATTGCCTCCATCCTCTTACCGTCAAGGGGGGGGGGGGGGGGGAGGGGGGGAACGCCAGAATAGGCCACAGTTTGTACCACAGCTCCCTGTCTTACTTGGCTAGGTTCGCCGTGACAGTAGACACTGCACTGTAAATCACTTTCCTTCCCATGGCGTCCATCTTCTTTCCTTCGCTGTCCGGAGGGACCGAAGACGACGAGGACAGATTAGCCGATAGTTTACTTGCGGCTGCCGAAACAACTGAATCCGGCGATGGTAACGACCTCAGGTACTTTGGCGCAGAGTCCGGCACCCGATACTTCTTTTAAAGCCCATCCCATTTGGCTGGTGCTGTGCAAGGGTTCTTCATGAGGGCCAGGCTCTCTTCCCACACATTGCCTAGAAGGGGAACCGCCATGATTGTATTCCTCCTGGCTTAGCGCCTCTGGTACAAGAAACCCTCAGTCCTGGTTTCTTCAGGCACAAGCTGAAATAGCGGAGGCTCTGGCGATCATGGAATAGAATGACCCCACCTCGTCCAGTTGGGACGCCCAAGATGGCGTATACAGATGCGGAGACTCGCTGTCCGCTGCAACAATATCGTCGTCTGTAATTGTGACTGTAACCGTCCCAGTGTCTGGATCTGCTGGGGGAGAAGGGGACCGATGCAGATGTGGAGGCTGAAACGGAGGCGTCGGAAGACGTTTCCTCTTTTTCGTTGGAGGTTGAACAGGGGCATGGGGGACCACCGGAACTGGGCCCAGGGGCATCCTCTTCTGCATCTCTGACACCAATGTCAGAAGAGTCGACAGAATGTCCAGAGACACATCCCTTGGCTGAGCTGGAGAGATCGGAAAGCTCGCTAGGCTCTGCGCCATCGTCCTCCCTTCTTCCATATCCTTGTGGACCATGTGCAAGGCTTCCTGGTCCTCCTAGTCCGTGGAGGAGACCTCCATGGCTTGGGCTATGGCCTGGGAGGACTGTTTCGGGGGCACTTCACCCCCGCCCGCCCCCCCCCCCGTGGGGTCAGAACCAGGGGCCATGCCAGCTTTCCCCCCTTCAGGCGTGCCAGCACTTTGCCAAGGTCACTGAGGTGGTGTTGCACCTTGGGGACAGGGATATTTTCTGTGCTGCGCGGGCTTCTTTCACAGGGTTAGCTCCTTTAGCAGTCGTGATAGCAGCCGCCACAAACTATCGTCGACAAATCTTAGACTGTGCTGCTTGGGCTGTTCGGCCTTCTCCTCCGTCCGTGATTTCTCAGACCTTTCCCGCAGTTTAGTGGGGTTGGAGGATTTCCTTTTCAAGGAGGAGCTGGATTGCCGGCGGAGGGTGATGTCGATCGCGCCATATCCCCTTTGGGACCCGCTTCTGCGCCGACAGTGATGGACTCGGACTTGCGGTTCTTGGCCTTGCCTTGGGCCCCCACGGATGAGGTGCCCTCAAAAGGACTTAGATGACCGCTCCTCGGACCGGCCGGTCCTGGGTGAGGTATGCTCCTGCTCGGGGCAGAGGCCTTAACGTTAAGCCACGCCGCTAGTCTACGGTGCCTGTCCTCCGTCTTTTTCTTGGGGAACACGAGGCATATCTCACACTCCACCTCCTTATGGCCTGGGTGCAGGCAGTAGAGGCCTTGCAGGTTGTCTTCCACAAACACGTTCCGTAGCCTGCACTTGATGCAGGGTTTGAAGAGGGACCTTCCCTCCTCCTCCTCCGTCGTCATAGTCGGAGGGTGCGAAGTAGGCCTGATGGCCTTCTGGAATCTTCGACGATCGTCGCCCTTGAAGGGTGCTGAAATTCACGGACAACAGATGCCCGCTGTCGGCAGATAGAGAAAAGAGCACACAGGATCTTTCAGAACAAAAATAGAACCTTTTTCCGTAGGAAATACGAAAAAATGTAGAAGTAGCTCGCAGAGCAAACTCAAGGACACCCAACACTGAAGCGTACAGTAAAAACATGAAGCTAGCTGTCAGAGGAAGGGCTTAGGGAGAGGACTGTCATTGGATGGGTCAGTAGGACCCAGAGGACAGTGATTGGTTTAAAGTAGAAATACAGTTTAAGTGAAAGTGAAACTTTTTTCTTTTACCGAGGATTCCCCGACTGACGACAGGGAATATTCACGAGCATGTGAATCCATACCAGACCACATGCTGGAGAATGGTTTATTTAGGACGATTAATGAAAAGTTGATTTTATATTATGTACTGTAAACATTGTGAAGGTTTTGATAAACCAAAAAAATATATATTCACTGTTCATGTTGTGAGGGCTTGGTACCCCGCCCTGCACAGCAGATATTGCTGGGAGCCTTTTCTTTAGGAACGGGAGGTTTGGTTTATTGGAACACTCTTGTGATCTTCACATGTGTATGTGAAGTGGCAGCTTGCAGCACAGATTAAAAATCACTGTTAGGTGAGCCCTTGCTGCTCAATCTCTCACTAAAGGGATTTACTGCAATTTAAGGACCAGAGGAAGCCACACCTCAGATTTATTGGAAGTCTGAAACCATGCTATGGTTGCATTTCCACAATTCTGTTGTGTTGCATTGAGGCCTCAGGGCGTTACCGGATCACAATAGAGTCAAACCTATCTATAGGTCTTGAGGGGCACTTGGGGGCAATGAATCCCCCGGTGTATGCCAAGACTTGATGGGCAGGGCACCAGCCACTTCTGCCCAAGGGTAGGTTTCTGTCCACAGGGGGGGCACATTAGAATTGCTACTGGTATTCATTAGTGAAAGAACTTCAGTGCTTGCACCAGTGTTCGGCTCAAAGGGGAAACCGGTTGCCCCCACCTTATGCTGCACTGAAGGAGTCAGAGAACCCCTCCTTGTTCTGCCGATTCATTGTAATGAGTCGCCTTATTGAAGTGTGAGAAAACAAAGTATGACATACTTCTTGTCTATGAATCTGCTAAATTAATCACGTTGTAGTTTATAGAAAAAGCTCCTCCCAGTTTTTTGACCATGTGTCAAGAGCTTGAAAGAAAAGTGCATCACCTAATGTACAATGGAGCAAAATGGTGGGTGTGGGCAAAATCATGAAGGAAATGCTCTTCTGGGAAATGGCACTGGAGAAAAGGTGAAGGTAACATTAAGCAAAAGCAAAGGAAACATGGAGCAAAGGAATTTACAGTCCTAAAACTCAACATGTGGTGTAACCTGCTAAACAGCAGTAAAAGAATTACAGAAGGCAACACATGGGTTCATTGTTCACACTGGCAGGAAGGGAGGCTGTTGGAGAAGGTAGGTCCATTATGCAGTGTATTGTATGCCTTGAAAGATGCATGTATATCGGAACCTATATGAAAATTAAACATATCCATGCCCGTCTGATTTTGGAGCAACAGGGATGTCAGAATAGGAAAACCCATCAGAATAAAATCAGAATACAAGGGGGCAGGGGAGGGGGGGGGGGGGGCGCTGTTGCGTGGCTGTAAGGTGGCCACCGTCTGAAAGAGCTTGCGCCCGACAGCAGCTAACATCCTTCAATATCCTTCACTACTGTGTATTCCCGATGGTGTTGACGGCGGCATCGTGTGGCGGATACCAGGCGGCATCTTTTTTTAGGCCCACTGCGGCACAGTAGCAACCCATGAAAAAGGATCCTGCAGAGTCCCCCGCCCGCTGCCGGACGCGGAGTCCCTGTGATGGCAGCTGCAATACCGGCATTGAGATAAATGTATTGAGGGACAGGCTCGATGGGAGAGCGGTCTGGAGGGACACCACCACTTGAGGAGGCCGGTGAATGTTCCAGCGGCCCGTGCCTTGCTGCTTGGTCTGCCCCCAGCGACATCCACCATTCCCCACTCACCCCCCGGATCGCCAGCCGAATTCCCTGCAGCGCTCCTCTGCAAGCCGCGTGGCGAGAGAACGGGAGGAGCTCCATTCACCCGCTCGACCACCAGCTGAATCCTAGGGCCTCCCCCACTGAGCCCGCGGGGGGGCAACAGAGACTACATCACCTAGGTGTCCTGCGACCATCACTGGCCACATCTCACCAGCTACTCACCCCCCTCTCCCCCAATCTCGGCGCCAGGTCGCACGCCGGACATCCTGGGTGATACAGCCCCCCTACCTGTGGGCAGGAGCACGGCACAGGGGCTTGGATGCCCTTATCAAGGGGCCACACAGTTATACCCCATTCTAACTTGTCGGCGTGAGCCATAGCCACCTAATAGCTCCTCTTGTTGTGGAAGACCCCAGATTCATCGGGAAGTTGATCTCTGCTGCAGCTGGGACAACACTCTCCGGGGAAACTCCTGGTCTGGCTTCACACCATCTTGGACAACCCCCTGGTTCTTTGAGTTGTCCCCCCTCGGGTACTGGCTGGCCCCGAGTCCCCGGGGGTCGGTTATCCCTCGCCTGCCCTTCAAAGAGATGGGAAACAATAAAAGACAAGCCAAAATTGATCCATTTGCTCGCCAAGATCAACCCCCACACCCCCCTTCTCCTGCCACGGCTTCCCCTACACCTTGAACGAAACGCTGCTGGCTCTAAAAAAAAAAAAACAGTACAGATAACCATGGCTCCAAAATGGACACATGAACGTGCAAGGTAGAAACCTCAGCCATTCAGATAGATAAACTATGTGGCCGCATGACGGAGGCTGAACAACGCATTGGGGACAACGAGGACAGGGTAGCGTCTCTGCAGAGGGCGGGTAGTGGCCCTACAACAATCCGTGAGACGGGTCGAAGCCAAGAACAATGACCTGGAAGGAAGATCACGCAGAAACAATATCCGGATAGTGGGGATCCCTGAAACTACACATATCGACAACATGGAAATGTTTGTGGAGAAACTCCTCATGGACATATTAGAGCGCCCCACGCGGACCAACATGTTCCTAGTTTGGAGGGCGCACTACTCCCTAGCACCTACGGCTCCTCCTGGGGCGCCTGACAGACCAATCATTGCCTGAATACTCAACTACAGATACAATCTCCTCAGAGCCGCAAGAGACCTGGGCGAACTGCGTTACGGATCCTCGATCATCAGACTGTTCCCCAACTTCAGTCCACGGGTTCAAGAACAGAGAAAATCATTCCAAGCAGTGAAGATTAAACTCCAGAAGAAGACCCTCTGTTACGTTATGATGCTCCCGGCCAAACTGAGTGATCCATAATGGCAAGACCTGGTTCTTCACTACACCTGTGGCCCGTTTTGTCTCTGAACTCTCTGACCCTGATGGGCCCTGGGGGGAACCAAACAGTTGATGCTAGCACGATCATTATCTGCCGGCGGTAATGGTGCGCCACCTCTTTTTCTATTCATGTGCCTTTGGTGTTTGTGGCCATGCTGCGCAACTCTTCTCGTCTTGGATAAGGATATACCACTTTATCCCGATTTATGCTATCTTATACCATCCAATGCATCTTCAGGCGCTGTTAAGGGCCACTGAGCTCCACGTTGGAATGACACTGATACTGCTGCTGGGCCCCCGAGCTAAGCAGCCGCGAACAGCACCCAGTTGATGCAGTCACTGCGCCTTGTTCTCGATGGGTGTTGACTTTTCGGGGGGGGGGGGAAAGGGGGGGGGGTAATATGCCGGTATGTTGGGGTTTCTGGCGTGGGTGGTGGTTGAAGAGGGGAATGATTTTTCGTTCAAGGTGCAAACAAGAATACTTTTGTCTTACTGCAGAATCATTTAGTAACGGTGTACCCAGGCTCTTTGAGCACAAATTGATGCGATTTAAGCTTGCTTGGCCGGAGCACCCCGCTCTTCTGTTTGTCGAGGTCCATGGGAGGTGAGCCATTAAATGTTATGTCTTGGAATATCAGGGGGAAACCAATAGCAGAAAATTCTGAATGGTGATCAATCAAGCTAAATCACAAAGTGAACATCTTATGTCTACAAGAAACGCACATTCCAAAGGATGACGACTCCCACTAGCTAGAGGTTGGGGTGTTTATAGGTATGGGTCTTCCTTTTCATCACATTCTCAAGGAGTGGCATCTATATACATCAATCCTTGAAATTCCGTCTAGATGAAAGAATACGTGATATCGAGGGTCAATATATATTTTTAGCGGGCAAATGCCTTACGCTGAAAATCCTGTTTATTAATATTTATGCTCCCAATGTCGACTCACCGCAATTTTTCCAGAACTGTTCAGCCTTGTTTCACAAATTCCCCTCATATGAAGTAGTAGGGGCGGTGATTTTAATGTGGTCCCTAGATTTAGATTGGTCATCAACAACACAAACATTACCTAAAACTGCAGCTACATGGGGCGATATAGCAGATTCACTTGAGTTGGTAGATATTTAGAGACATATGCACCCTGACACAAGGGAATTCTCGTTCTGCTCAAGCGCCCATGGTAGTGCTTGCAGAATTGACTACATCATGTTGACTATTCCCCTAGCCATGGCATCACAGTTCACCAAAATGCTCCCAAGGACACTCTGCGACCACTCTCCTGTACTGGCCTCCATCTCCATCCCAGACACGTCAGCACAACCCCACAGTTGGCGCTTCTGCCCCGGCGCCCTGCGAGATGCAGTATTTCGGGCAGGTATCCAGGAAGATATTCTTGAGTGTTTCCTTACTAACGCGGACTCGGTCCCCGACTACAGAACGGTTTGGGAGGCCTTCAAAATAGTTGTAAGACGCTTTGTTATCTCCAGAGAGGGGCGAGTTCTCAAGTCCCTAAGGACGACTCTGTCGTCTAGAAGCAGAAATTAAAGATCTGGAACGTAAACAGATGCTGGGGAGGGACCCACACGTTGATAAGACACTAACTGACAAGAGACAGGCACACCTTGAAACCTCACAGAGAGGACAGATACCTAGGGGACCCTATCCTGGCAACCAAATACGCAGACGGCGATAAGCCCAGTTGCACCCTAGCCTGGCCAAACCATAAAGATAGAGGACAGGATACTAGAGGTTACCGACCCAAATGGGAACCCAGTACGTGACTCCAGAGATATTAATAGGCTATTTCCGGACTATTACAATACATTATACTCATCCCAGCTAACATGCTCACCTGAAGAAATCCGGTCGTATCTCGATCAGGTAGCCCTGGGCTGGTTGGACCCCTCTGTTGCAGACCTCCTGAATTCACCACACACGGTAGAGGAGATAGGTACAGTCATTCGTGACCTCCCAAATGACAAAGCCACCGGCCAGGACGGCATCTCGTTAGAGTTCAACAAGGAATATGCCAATATCCTTGCCCCACATCTATGTCGCATGTATGAATTCTCCATGTCTGCTAAATACTTCCTGAGTCCACCAGGACAGTGATAGTTACACTTTTACTTAAATCAAATAAAAAAACCCGTACTGCACATCATACAGACCCCTTTCCCTCAAACACGGATAATAAAATTCTAGCCAAATTGTTAGCAAATAGACTTCTCCCCCATATGAGCGCCCTGGTTCTTCCAGACCAGGCGGGTTTTATCCCAGGAAGAATCACACAGAATGAACTTGGACAAATCTTTTCCATGTTAAATAACGTCAATGAGGACATTCCTATTGTAGTGGTAGCCCTTGATGCAGAGCAGGCCTTCGACTCAGTCTAGCGGTCCTTCCTGTTGGATGTTCTGCGTAGATCTGGACTTGGCCTCCACTATATCCAATGGATCTGTTTACTGTACAAAGCCCCCCAGGCTACAATATTGACAAAACAATTTATCTCTGAAAATATTTTCCCTTCCAAAGGCATGAGACAGCAATGCCCCTTTTCTCCCATTCTATTTGCCCTGATGGTCGAGCCTTTAGCCTGTATTATACAGGTGTTTCACTAGCACAGGGGGGTAAAGATTACACTTTTCAACTATTTCACTAGATCCAGATGACATGCGATTGTACGTTAAGAACCCCAAACAAAATCTACAGTCCTTGGTGCAGGAAATATCCCTATTTGGTGAGTTCTCCGGGTTGTGTATCAACTGCTCCAAGTCCAAAATCATGCCACTGACCCAGACCGTACATCCTACAGATGTCAGTTCTGAATTCATCTGGTGCCCCGAGGGCATGAGATGCCTAGACATTATAATCTCCACTTCCCCAACGAAGCTCTTCGGGGTAAACTATCCGGCGGCCATAGAGCTGCTGGAATGTAAGGTTGGGTCTGGATTCGCCTCCCACTGTCCCAGACTCCAAGGATAGTTTTGGACAAAATGGTAGTGGTCCCGAAGATGCTTTACATCTTCAACAATGTTCCTTTAATCCCCCCCTCCTAGTACTGGAGGCGGGCTAGGTCGCTGCTGTCCAGGTTGGTATGCGCAGGGGCCAGGCACGAATCGCGCTGATACCCTGACGTTACCCTATGCCACCAGTGTCCGGGACTACCCGGATCTATTTGCATACTTTCTTGCTGCCCAGATTCAGTATGCCATCTGGTGGTAGCACCCCTCGACAGACTTATCACATAGTCAATTAGAAAGAGCTATAGCTTGGCCCGACAACCCCAAAAAGTTATGTTGTGGGGGAACACCAAAACGCATACCCAAAGGGGAGATACAATCTATTGAGGTGACCTGCTGGGCTTTGGACCAGGTTGTTGGCGGATCTGATGTAAAGAGACATTACCATGCCATGCAGCATTCTCACTGTACTCGGTACACAGGGTACTGCTTACCCATGAGAGGATATTCAGGACACAATTAGAGACACTAGACATCCACAGCTTGGGGGACATGGTACAGAACTATAAATTCATACAATAGGACACCCTGAAAGGCTGGGAGGCCCTGGAATGCAGTGACTATGCTGCTCTATTTTAGACTGAGGGAACGCTCCAAGGACTGTGTGGGAGGGGTTACCGATGAGACAGACCATCTCCCTTGGCACATTTTGTGACAAACCCCTCCTCCCCCGTACCACCCCAACTCGCCACTGTACAAACTTGTTAAATCACTACAGCTTTCCCCACCGGTTCTGTATAGGGTGCTGGACGCACCCCCGTCGGAAGCCCAGTGGCATCTGATCTGTACCATGACTTGAACAATATCCATTAACACCCGGTCTGACTCACACAGTTTTAGTATCTGCACCAGTCCTACCACTCCCCCGCTCAACTACACACATTTTACCCTGATAGAGATGCCTCCTGTCCACGGTGTAAGGCTGACCCAGCTGATTATTTACATATGGTAGGGTAATGTAGCCACATACAATCTTTCTGGAAAGGGGTGTACGAAACCATGAGTAAAATGATCCCAGACTGTCAAGATGACTCACCGGTGGCTTGGCTACTTGCACCATATGAGCTTCCAGGTAAAGCGGATAGAAGACCATTAGCCATGGCATCTGGGATAGCAAGAGCACCAATAGTTAATACATAGAAAAGAACAAGAGCACTCACAGTGAAGGAGTGGATGCATAGACTGAAGATTTGTGAAAGCATGCAAACATTACCTTTCCACCATCCCCCTTGGATCTCGGCCAGCAGACTATTGGGCACCGTTCCGAGCATATATCACTCTCCACAATGTGACGCAACATGGCTGGCCTGATGGGATCAGCTATCCTGAAAACAGTGGAAGACTGCACACTCTTGCGTATTGTAAAACACCCTGTCCACCCTTCCCATCATGTCTACATTTCGGTTTTACCTAGATTCTGCTTACAACTGCACGTTTTACACAACTGTATTTGCACCTGATGCTGTGGGTTTATTGGGAGAGGGGGAGTTGGAGGGGGGGGGGGTTGGGATATTCATGTTGTAATGTTAACATTGCAGAAAATTTGAATAAAAAGATAAACAAAAATAAAAACTCAGAATCCAGTTTAGCATAAATCAGGCACTCAAAAGGTTGAGACTACAACATGGAAAGGCTGTCAAAGCAACTAGTTGATAATTCAGCAATGTCTGCTTTGTCAATATTTGTTCCTTTGACTACAAACATTCTCCCAACATAACACAAAGCTGAGATTCTTAACTCACTTTAAGTTGTACAATAGTCTGTTCTGTGTTCTTCTTCTGCAGATCCTCCTGTGCCAGCTTATTGTTTTTCTCCGACAGATCATTCATTAGTCTGGCATAATCCTGACGAAGTTTATTTAGTTCAGAAGATTGCCTACGAACAAAAACATGCTTTAAATAAAAACTATGCAATGGTTATAAACTTCAGCCACAAAGGAAGGTGCAAGGAAATACTTGATTCATTTCAAAAGGTGGAAACATGCTTCAGCAGAGAGAAGTGCTACAGAGAAGCAATGGTGTCTCCTAAGAATTTAAAATGTTGCTTCTATGTACACTGACCATACTTACTTGCTTTCCATCTGATTTGTAGCTGAGCTTACAGCATCTCTTAGTATACCATTCTCCTGCTTAAGGTGGGCAATCTGATCCTCCAGTTGCTCACGAACTTGTTGGAACTAAAGGCAGAAATGTAAGAAAAGTTAATGAAATTCTATAAACAATGCAGAAATGATATTTGTAATGCTATGTTTCACAATGAACACAACTTATGACAGCAATCAATTAATACACAATTACAGTAATTTTTCACTAGCACCATAATTTACAATTTTACAGACAATCCAAGTATATTGTACAGCAAAAGAAGTAGCCCGTTCAGCCACGTGTAGCTGCCATTTGGACTCTATGTTCAACTACCTTTTGGTACAAACAATTCATCCTAATCTGTGACTACCACACTGATGCCATCTATTTCATGTGAAGAATGTGAACTGGTAAGATTGGATACAAGGTATTCTACTGTCATTTCCCTTCAGGAGCTTTTACAGTGCTTTTTTAATAATACTGTCCACCCGGACAGCATAGACTAAAAAGATTTTTCAAACTTTTATAGGTGAGGCCATCCTTACCCTTTGGACTGACGGCAGACTGATTGATTAGGTAAATTCTATTAAACTGTAACATTCCTTATTGCCATTAGGGCTATTTTGAAGCATACACACAGGATTACCTTTTATACTCCCTTTTCAGGGAGATTCTACATCACGAAAACTAAGTCTGAGTTGATGTAATGCCTAAATAACTCAGGTACTCTACAAGTGTACTCAAAATTGGGGATGTTGGGGCGGGTTTTAAAACTTTAAATGTATTGACAAACGCATCTTGAAATGAGTTATACTCGTACATTAAGTAACATCTCCTTCTTGGATTTCTTCTTTCTTTCTACCTTTTATTTTTGCCTAGTTATGCTTCTGAAGATGGTCACATGACCAAAACGTGTTAAGCATTAATATTCACACAGCTTTGTGTTATCTAATGCAAATCACTTTGTGAACTATATTTCAAATTTTACCACTCAGACTGTAACTAATGATATGATATACTATGAACATAGGATGATCTTATATTAAATCACTGCTTTAAGGTAATAATGCTGTCATTGAGTTGAGCATTGGTTGGCTCTCCTTGGAACAGGAGAGCCATGTTCTGATAATTAACTAGGAACAGGCACACTGTCATTGACAGGTTGACAATGAAGTACTCCGCTTATAAATAAGAGGTAGCACAACATATCAACTATATTTACTAAACATAAGATCAACAGGATCTAAAGTTTAAAATATAAAACTAATACATTAGTTTACTTTTCGATTCTAACAAACACTTACCAGATCAGAGATGGTAACTAGCAATAGATTGTGGAAGGCGGCAACACTGATACTCATTGAAAGATTCATTAATCTATTACGTGTTTAACCCCCGGAGACCAGTCTCTAAGGGTGGGACTGGGATTAGAACCAGTCTTTCTCTGCGCGGACTTGCTTCCAATACAAATGTATTGCCCCTGGGCTATCCCCCCGGCCCAGAAAGATAGTTCTTTAACCAAAAAAAAAACGATTCCATTGCACGATGGTTGTACGGATGCAGAAAAATTCTAAACTATAGGCAACACATACATTTCACACTAAATACTTTTGGTTTCGGCCCAAGATTTGAAACTATATTCCAAGCTCTGGTCACAGATCCAAAGGCCCATTATCAGTCAACTTATTTCTATCTGAGGAATTGGGGAGTGAAAGGGGTACCAGAAGCCGCTGTCTATCTTGAAATCTTGTAAACCTCACAATGTAAGCTTCTGCTTAATCTATATGAAATCTAATATAAAATGATCATGCATAGCACAAAGTCTAGCATGTTAGCGGCACTAAACTACTAGGTTCTATAATAAAGGAGGATGGAAAGTTAGTGGGATGAGAGGGAAGGCGCAAGACCTGAAATGCTGATGCACAGGAGAATGGTTGGGTAACCTGTAGCACTAATTTGTCACAGTAAGTGGCATTCAGTAAGATTTTCAAAAAAGGTCTTGCAATCCCGAATCGCTACTCTCAACCCTACTTGTCCATGTCCAGATGCTCTCCTCCTACTGGAACCTCCTCCAATCCTGCTCCCGATACCCACGCATCTTTCCTGTAACCCCCCCTGGTGGCTCCCCCATGTACAGAGCTCTGTTGCTTCCCAACTAGGTATGCACTTTACAAATCCCATGCATACCTTGCAAAATGGAAAGCATTTGGAGCATATACATTTGCAAACCTCCCCATGGAAGCTGTAGCTATACCTTTGTATGGTCACCAAGGGACAAAAGGACTGCTTTACCATCACTATCTTTTAAAGTTGTTGCTTCTTGCAAAGGACCCTTTGCTGAGGTCAGGACCGGTCTGTGCATTATGGCACTTAAGGCCTGTGGTGCCAACTCATGGGTGGCACCAGAGTAACACCACTATCATGCATTATTTGTAATTTTATAAATGTGCTGATAACACATTTCTCTCTGTGAAGGGAGCACCATAGGACAAGATGCTGCTGCAATGCTACTGTTAGTGGTGTGGGCGACGCCTAGCACCTTGGGTCCATGCAAGCCTGGATATGGCAACTGCAGGCGTACATTTTATCTTAAAATTAACATTTGTTGCTTATTGTGCAGTTCCAAGCACCAGGGCCCTGGCGTACCGCACATGCCTACTGACCGAGTCCTCTGAGCACATTCGCTGTGAAGGGTTGGGGTTATTAAACTGGGCTGAGGTGCCTGCATACTAGTGGACTAAGACTGAGCATCGAGCAGATGCCTCACCATCTGGCCTGATGAGATTTAAACAGTGAGGCCCAGGCAGCAGACCAGCACTGCCAAGCCGTCCCAGGTGCAACTGGCCCTGCCCTGTGTAGAAGCGATCAGAGAGGGACATGTGTAAAAGAGCTGTGAGGAACCTGCGGGTGTCCTTGCTTCTTTTCCCCCAGAATCCTCCTCTCAGCTGGCCAGGGAAAGGCCATCGCTTTTGGATCCCGACACGGGGGGGTGGGGGGGGGGTGGATATGCGAGGCCGGATCACCTGGGTGGAGGGAATTTGGGGACTGGGGAAAGGACGTCCTTCGATGAGACATGGTACCCCCCATTCCTTGTCAACATTAAACTTCTGTCCCAAAAGCCTTTGTAGGCGGTCAGCCTTTCCCCTTTTCTCCCCTACAGAAGTCCCCCAGAAAAACCATTTTAATACTCGGATGAGGAAGAGACCAACTAGGAGAACACATTTGTTTAATGTAAACCTCCCCAAACACCATTCTGGTACTGAGACAAAAAAGAGGACTATGGAGGACTTCATATGGAACAGCCAGGCATGTCCCACTATGGCCAGGCAATTTAACTAAATGACCCTCTCCTGTGGTCACTTTACAAGTTGAATGGGGATAAAAACCTGAGCTGCACAGAGAGCGTGAGAGAGCGAGACAGAGACAGCAGGCTGAAGCTTGGAGCAGGCTGAAGAGAGGCGGACTGGGGAGACAGGAGCGGGAGACACAGGTGCTGGAAGCCATGCCGATCAAGGACAAGGGACGCCAGGGAAGTCCTGCACACTCTGTGTCAGCCGCAAGCAGGAGCTTGGGGCGCCAAAGCATTCCGATTGCTACAAACCTCCAGGAGAATGAGCAGTGCTCTCTCCGACCTCGGCAAAGGAAGAGCAGGGTAATTGGAAGCAACAGGAATAAAGCTGACTCCAGGACTCGGCGCCAGTGGAAATAAATTTGATTGTTTTATTGCACAATAAAAGCATTTTTTGAAAACTTAGCCCTCTGCTAGCTGATCCCTGCTAGCTGATTACACGTGTTTCGGCCTGAGCCTTCATCAAATCAGGGCCCATATCAGAATAATAAACTTCTGATGACTGATGTCCGGTAGTTAGTAAAAGGGACAAATCCCCAAACATCAATGTTCCTGTTGTTCTGGATACAAACGCGTCGGCTGCACAGGGAAGCAACGCAGGAAGAGGAGCGGAACGAAGATGATGGGAGCTGCCGACTGAAGCCGGTGAGTGTAAACAGGGAACACCCATACCGGGGCACTCCAGGAACCGGAAGCGAGAATTCTTTGCATATCGAAGGAACTGGAAATTATCTAAAGCACTTCTAAATGCTGAAACAAGTGACTTTGAATCTCTAACGAACTGAAAGTAGTTTCAAACACTTTTGAATGCCGAACAGAGACATAAGCATTACTGAATGCCAAACAAAGCCAAAGCAAGTGATGAACTTTTCTAAATGTAATTAAGCATTTCTGAATGACACAGAGCCAAAGCAATTTATTAGCATGTCTGAATGGAATGAAAGCAAGGTGGTACAAGTGGCAAATACCACAGAGTGAACTAGAGATACAAGTGTGGCAAAGCCAATAGAAGCCCAAGAAGGGTGTGAGAGGAAAACCAAGTATCAACACGAGCAAAGTGTGCAAGGAACTGCAGGTTGAGAGGAAACCTGTAATGGCAAGAGCCAGAAGAGTACAGAAAGTGTAAAGGAACAATCTTCACTGTCAAGAGAAAGCAGTGGACATTTGTTGATGAAAAGCAGATGAGAAAGTATCAGTTGCGTGACCTGTAATGGGTGGACCATGTGGTCCGACAACTGCGCCTAGACCGAGTGGTCCTTTTGGAAGAAGCTAATGAAAGTGATAAGGAAGCTTGTGTTTTGCTACAGTTGCTCAAGTGATTTTGAAGTCAAGAGAAATAACTATTTTGGTGAACCAATGAAAAATATTGATGACAAGAGATTTGGGAAGTGTCCCAAGGAACTGTGTTGTTTTGAAGAGCTCTAAGATTCCAACCCATTGTTTGAAAGCTGGAAGATTTGAACTCTTGGGGAAGGGAACCACAATATTTTGTTAGCTGTGTTGAACTTGGGGGGAGGAGGGGCGATTACAAGCAAGGAACTGGAAGAAGCTCAGAAGTCTATTTTTGAACACTATTCATCTTGATACCGACATCCCTACACATTGTATGCATTTTTTAGTAGGGCAAGTATAGGTTTTGGGCACAGACTGACTTTTGAGTTTGACTTCATGACAGACTATCCTTAGTTTTCTTTAGGTAGGGAAATCCTATGTTAGCATAGGGCAAGTTAGGCCTTACTCCATCCAGACATTTACGTTAAAATAAAGTTTGTTTAGAAAACCTGAACCTTTTGTCTGTCTGACTCATGCCTTCACAGACCATGTCGAGAGATCATCACACTGCTGCCCCAGCCTGCAAAGACTGTGTAGCTAGCTGGGGCAGGGGAGGGTTGCCTGCCTGCCATCACCACCACCAGCTGAGTCCCCTGCAAGACAAGCAGATGATCACAAATGCAAGCAAGGAGACATCAGGCTTGCAGGCCCACCAGGAACGTAATTTCCCCGTTTCTCACGTTTCCGGTCAGTAAGTATTGCAGCCAGACAGCACGTTTAATGAGTCTCTTGTTTTCTTCACTTTGCCTAGCTGATGTGCAGTGTGTGATAAATCCTGCAGTCTCATCACTGCTCCCCAGCATAAAGTCTCCTCCCCAAGGCAGCCGCAACCTAACTGTAGCAGTGGCATTGTGAGGGTGGATCACATGTGAGGATATGGCTGTCAGGGGAGAGTCGTGACTCCAACAGGAGAGAAGCAATATACATCTCTTTCTTGTGAAGATTATCCCTAAATTCTGGATAATGGCCTGTCATCATTCCAAAATCTCCAAGTGTAAAAACTCTGAAAGCAACTTTAGTTCAACAAAACCCTATTCAATCTTCATGTGTACATGGTAAACCCAAAACATATGAAACATCTGATGTTTATGGCGATTGTATTTAAAATGCAACTGTTCAGCATTGTGACCTAAAATCAGTTGAAACCTCTTACGACTCAAGTCCCAGAAAGCCTCATGTACTGTGGAGAGGAAGAGGAGCAAGGAGTTCATATGGAGGAAATGTGATGCTAAGAATAATGTGCAGTCTAGTTGTCGCAAACCTAATCAGCTGCGTGTGACATTTAAACCCATGGCTCACCTGCAGCAACAGGAACGAAGGAGAGATGCAGAGTGCATGGAGCGGGAAGAGAGACTAGTGGCAGAGAAATCCTACGGAGAGTCGCGAGGAGAATGGGGGACATCCACCAAAAGCAGATTAGCGGCATTCGGAACCGGAGACGAAGAACTCTGGGAAAGAGAAAGCGATCAGTGCTCAGCAGGGCTGTCGGAGGAGGAGCGGTCCCACAGAGCCGCCGGCGAGGGACATGAAAGCTGATGCAGGGACTCTGCCCAAAAGGGGAAGCTGGCCCCCCACAAGCACATCATAGCAGCCATACAGTGAATTGATGAGTCAGTCTAGAAGCGTAGGGGGGCCCGGGATGTGCGAACACATTAAAGAATGTTTGGAAAGCATTTTCTAATACCGAACAAAAAGAACTGTAAAGAGAAGGTGAACATGGTACAATTCTCCCAACATGAGTCTGTTGGGGCAAATCTGGAACCAGAATTGCCATAGGCCAACAGACACAGAGAAACAAAGAGGCAAGAGTTGTACAATTATCCTGACATGAGATGTAAGTTCGGAGACACTTGGAACAAGCATTGTCAAGAGCCAAGAGAGATTGAAAGAAAGGTTGACAGAGAGCTTGAACAAACCCTCACATATGGGATGTCAGTACGAGGAAAATTGGCACAAGTAACGACTCAAAACAACAAAGTTGTGCTGTTGAAGAAATACAGTTGTGTGATACCCAAGGAGAATGTGAATGTTAGAGAGAGGCCTCATAAGATTATCATGTAGTGATCTTTTTGGAAAGGGATACCTTGCAGGAGAGTAAACTAGGATGCCAAGAGTTTTCAGTTGAGAAGTTTCCTGGCAGGAGAGTGCACCGGGAAACTCACTTTGAACTGGTGTCTTAAAGAGATTTGATCAAATTGAGTTGTTTCGCTTAAACCTTTTGTCAACCAAAGACTTGCCTTTTGCCATACTTTAATTAATTACTATTGGGGAGGAAAGACATTTGTTTTAACCATGCTGAACAGTAGGAAAGACTTTCATTTGCCATAATTCAACCAGTGTTGTGGAAAATACATTCTTGTTTGCCATTCTGAAAGACTAATAGAGACTTCCTTTCTGCTGTACTCTAACCAGTGTTGTGGAACGAACATTGTTTTGCCATCTCGAGGAGAGTATTAAAAAGACATTTGTACTGCATTTAAGAGGCTGGTCTTGACACAGAACATTGTGAACAATTTTCCCGAGACAATCCTGGGGAAGGGTATCAACCCCTGGACGCAGGAATCATTTTGATTGAAGTTATATGCTTGAGTTTTTGCAAATTTCTATTGAGATGAACTTTGAAAAATGTACCTTGCACCTTTTGCTTGTTTATTTTAGTGTGAGGATCAGATTTAGTTTGGACACAGTGTCGGCCTGTTTTAGTTTTATAGGAAGGGACATTCACGTTAGGATAGGGAAAGTTAGGCCTTTATCCAAACCGCTTTCCGTTAATAAAATGGCTAATGCTCAGAACATTACCATTTTGCGTCTGCCTCTCATTTCTAACCTGCTCATAACAGATGACTATATACAAACATTTGGCCACCTGTCCCTATTCTGGCCACGTTCTTTAGTACCAGTACTCTCCTTAAGTTTGAAGAATTCCCAGTTATCAATAATGCCAAAAATTAGAAATGCAGGAACTCAATGCTGGTTAGAACCGGCCCAGTTAAAGCAAGGACACGCTCTGAGCCCTATAGGCACAATGATGCTGTGCGTATAACACAATGCTCGATTTGTTACACCCACACTGACTCACTTGTAATTGTGTCTGTACTCCACCTACTTTCTTTGTCTCACAGGATGATAAACCTATTTTTATTTCTAAACCTTGCTCACCCTCACCAATCATCAGATTTGACAAGCATAACATTGCTTTGTTTCAGTAAAGAACTTTATCTGCTTCTTCCCCGCTTGGACTCATGATTGAAGAGGCAGAGCCCTTCTGCACCCACCACACAGCCCCAGCAGAAGGGCGAGTGCGGGCTAGTATAAGCAGTGTCTAAATGGTGCAGAACAAACCCTTGCCTATATTTGACCACCAGCACCCACGTCAGGTGGAAGGGGTAAGTTTCTTACAAGTAAATCGATTTCTCGACCATTGGTATCTTTCATAGATTCACATGCTATGAACATTCCCTGCTGTCAAGCTGGGAATCCTCGGTTACCTTTAACATTTTGTAATGAAAGAAAATGAATAGTTTATTTTGCCGTCGATCTTCCGCCTTTTGGGTACTTTTGATCAGCACCAATGGCACCTCGAGTGTGTAGCCGCTCTCCTCTCCTGCAGCCTTCCTTCAGATTGGACGCAGTACATGCTGGATATGGCCATATAGGAAGAGCCTTTTTGTCTTGACGGGACTGGGATGGCTACAGGGCACATGTGGATCTATGAAAGATGCCAATGCTGGAGAAATGAAGTTACAGGTAAGAAACATACTTCTCCAGCATTAGATCTTTCATAGATTTACACGCTATGAACAGATTTCGTAGCAGTATACACTTAAGATGGAAGTAAGTAGCACAGAAAAAAGGCCTAACTCATTGGAAGAAGCGCTGCAGGACTGCTCTACCAGTCGTTGCGTCGGCAGCATGTTGCTCCTGGAGGCAGTGATGTCTTTTGAATGTCTTTCAGGGGCATCCCAGACCATATCGCTGCTGAAGCCGACATAGCTCTGGTCGAATGGGCGCTAGGAGGCCTAGTGAGTGGCTGATTTGCTTTCACATGACAGAAGGAGATAGTGAAGGATATCCACCTTTCGATCCCTGTTTTGAGATAGCTTTCTCTTTGTTTGTAGCCCCATACGCCAGGAACAGTTGTGTGGAGGATCTTATTGACTTAGTTCTGTGGATGTAATATTTGAGCTTTCTTTTAATGTCCAAAGAGTGCAATGCAATCTATGCTGGCGATTTTGGTTCTTGGAAGAACACTGGGAGAGCAATTGAATAAAGTTTATGGAAGATGGAAGGTATCTGTGGAATAAAATGTGGTTTGGATGCGAGGACAACTCTATATGTAGAAACGCAGGTATGGCTCGATGTCATGAGGGCTTTTAGCTCCAAGGCTCTTCTTGCAGATGTAATGGCAACTAGGAACAAAAGCTTCCACGAAAGGAACTTTATTGGAGCCGTTTGCCAGTTGTCTGAACAGCGCTTTCATGGAGACCAGCCAGTACCACATTGAGACTACTGTGGCAGAAACTTTTTTGGTGGTAGGAAGGATCTAAAAAGACCTTTTAAGAAATGTTTCATTAGGCAGTCAGTAAAGAGAGAGGTTTTTCTTCTTTCTCTGGTGTATCTTGAGATGGCGGCCAGATGTACCTTAATGAAAATGTGAGACAACCCCGCCTCGTGCTAAAGAGATGGAAGAATACCTTCTGGACTTGCCGAGAAGGGTTGAACATTTGGGTGATTGATTGCTTATTTGTAAAGCGCCTATACACAATGTGTTTCAAAGCGCTTCAAGGCAAGGGAGGGAGCAATGGAAATACGACATTCTTACAAGACCTTGAGACATTAAGAATGTAAAAAAAATATATATATCGTACCTGGCCTGGCGACATTTCAGATAGTGCAAGAGCTATGACAAAGATGAGGAAATGAGGAGGGGGAGTAGGAGATGAGAACAGACAAGCCTCTACCATACTAGGCTGGACGACATTTCTGGTAGAACCAGAGATTGACAAGAGGTGGGGTGTAAGGGGAAGAGGGAGGAGGAGTGAACAAAACAAGCGACTAACTTATTAGGCCTGACGCCATTTCAGGTAATGCTGGAGAGGGAGGGGGAGGAAAACAAACAAGCTGCTATCGTAATAGGTCAGATGACATTTCGGATAGAGTAAGTGCAAAGAATAAAAAAAATAAGAATAAGTAAGGGAAGAGGAAGAGGAGATTGAGAAACGGTTAGAGTGGTGAAGAGAACCTTTTCCATTTACTTTGGTAGAAACGATGTGTGCCTGGTGCTCACACTACCTTCAGAATATCCGCGCATTTACTCAGAATATTTAAATGTCGGAATTCTCTGAGGTCAGGAGCCACACAGTCAACCAGAGTGTTTTCGAGTCGTGGTGTAGAACCTTGCCGTGATCTTTTGATCGACAATTGCCAGAGGACCGAATACCACATCTGCCTCGGCCAATTGGGTGCAATTAGAAGTACTTGCACGGGTAAGTCTGCATCATTTGGAACACTTTCCCGATGAGTGGGACTGGCGGGAAGGCATATGCGAATAGGCCTGTCCACGGAACGAAGACTGGTTCCCCACTGATCCCTTCTGTGGCATCCTGGTGGCAAATTGGAGGCATTTTGTGTTTTCCTTTGTTGTGAATAAATCGATTTTTGGCCATCCCCATCTGTCGAACAGTACTTTCAGATCGCTGTCGCAGAGTTCCTACTTGTGGAATTGGCTGGTCGCCTTGCTGAGACTGTCCGCAATTTTGTTGTTCACCCCTAGGAGGTGAAAAGCTTGCAGTGGTATTCTGTTTGAAACTGCCCAGTGTCAAAATGTGGGATAGCGTTTGTGATTTTGTTCCTCCCGGTTTTCTGATGTAATACATAGTCGTATTGTCGGTAAGAACTTTTACTGTGGCCTGTTTGATTACCAGTAGAAACAACTTTAGGGCACAGCCCACTGCCCTGAGCTCCAAAATGTGTATGTGGAGATTGGTTTTGTCGTTTGTCCAAATGCCTTTCATGTGGAGGGTTCCCACGTGCGCTCCCCAATTCTGACAGGGAAGCATCGGTTATGAACGTCTTGTCTGGAATGGGCCCTTGGAATGGACACCCCCGAGTGATGTTTAGAGCCGTAGTCGGTTTGTCAGTTTCTGAGTTATTGGTACTTTGTCTTCCCATGATCCCGTTGATTGGGTTGGTTGCTGAGAGCTCTTGTAATGGGCGCATGTTGAGCCTGCAGTTGGGTATAAGCGGAATGCAGGAAGACATTGTCCCTAGGATTTTCATGCATCTCCTTATGGTGAATTGCACTCCTGGCTTGAATTGAGGAAACAATGACTGGAGTGTGCGTAGTCTCGAGAGGAACGTACTAGAGCCTCGAATGTCACAAACTGAGCTCCTTTTCAGCGGGCTGTTGCGACCGGTGCGAGGCATTTGGTGAATGTTCTTGGGGTAGATTTTAATCGAAACGGGAGCACTGAACTGAAAAGGATGGTTCCCTATTGCAAACCTTATGTACTTTTGGTGTTTTGGATGAATTGGTACGTGGAAGTACGCTGCTTTTAGATCCAATGATGCAGGGAAGTCGTTCGGCTTGCACTGCTTTTGTGATTTGTTGAAGCATTACCATTTTGAACCGCTGCCTTTTGATAAATTTGTTCCACTTTTGCAGGTTTAGTATTTGGTTTCTTCACTATGTAGTACCGGGAGTAAACCCCCTTTCCCCATTGAGAGTGCAGCACATTTTGAAGGGTGTTTTCGCCATTATTCAGTTTACCTCTTGTTTCAGCACCTTCAGGTGTGGGGCAGACATGTTGATTGATGGAATATTTGGCGGTTGCTTGCTGAATTCTATTAGGTGGCCGTATTGGAGCACCTGTAATACCCACTTGTCGGTTGTTATATTTTGCAAGTGGTGCAAGTGGTGTGATTGTCTTCCCCCCCACCATTGGCATTGTTCTTGTTGTGCATTCAGGTGCATGTTTTTGTCCTGCCCCTGTGGGAGCTGGTGGATCCTCTTGGCTGCTGCAGTTTGTAGTCTTTGTCGCTGGAAACCATGGAAGTGCTTTTTGTATCCCTGGGATTATTGCAACAATTGCCAGTATGCCCTCGAACCTCTGATTGAGGAATATGTTGATGTTCCTGCTGCCCCTCGGAAGGTGCGTAAGGAGCGCTTACTTTGTAGCGTGGTTAGCGATCTGACTGTGTCAGTGTCCACTTTTATTGCCTTGAGTGCTTCGTCGATTTTAGGGCCAAAAAGATTGTCCTTCAATCAGCATGTCCAAGACTTGTTGCTGTACCCCTGGCCTAAAGTTGTTGCAGGATAGCCACCCCTGCCACTGCAGCACCACCCCATTGTTGATTTGTTTGAAGCCTGTTACAGCCAAATCGGCAGCAATATTTAAGCTGTGGTTTGCAGCTTGCTCACCATCCTTTAGTATAGCGAGCGCTTCTGCACACTTTTCTTCAGGTAAGTGGTCCAGCAGTAGTGTCAATTGGTGCCACATTTCCCGGTCATACCTTGATGTTATAGACAGCGCATTCACTGTGGTGGCTCCAATCCAGAGGATTTTCCTTCCTAGCGCATCTATTTTGCGGCCTTCTGGCTCTGGGGGCGTTGTACACTTGCATGCTTGAGCATGTACCTTCCTGGTCACTGTTGTGGACACTACAGACTCCAATCACGGTTGGGACATAAGTCACTTAGGGGTGGAATCCGGCGCATTACATTTCTTTTGTAGCCTTCCTTCAAATGCCGGTTTGTAAATGGGCGTTTCATTATGAGTAACCCTTCCTCCCATACATGGTCGAGGATGGGGATAGATATCACCGATTTTCTCCTTTTGTGCATATGGTCGAAAAAGAAAGCCTTTTTTTTTGTCCTCCGCAGGTAGACCACATTTTTGGCAGGCTTTTATTATTAGTGCGTAGAATGCTCCAATTTCGTTCTAGAGGGGATGGTTTTTGGGGCTCCTCCACCGGGGCAACCACTTGAGTATCGTCCGTGTCCCACTGATCATCCGGAGTAGGAGATCTATTAGTGGTTGTGGAATCTATAACTTGTGGTAATCGATCAGTGTCCTTGGCCGTGAGCTCCCCTTCCTCTTGGTCCACTTGTCTATGTATTGGTGCAAATGTTCGCAGGCCCTTCATCCCTGCTTGGGTTTTGTGGAATGTGACCACTAGGGGACGGTGACCCGTCTGCATGTTTACGCTTCGTTTTGGCTTTGCGCAGCAGAGAGCGTGAATCTTTTGTGCTATGTTGCTCTCTGGTTGGGGATACTGATGACTCGCCTTGGGTGACTTCTAGCGCCTCCTGGGTTGGCGCTGTAGCTGTTTGTACTTGCACTGGGAGCCTGGAATCCAGTTAGGACAATCATTTTGCAATGTGGACAGCACTTGTAGTGATGGTAAAGTTTGCAGGTTCAAGAGCGGCTGCGAAGGTTGCATTGGAGGTGCAATAGGAGCGTGTGGCTTCAGTGGGAGACGTGGTGACCTGAAATGAATATGGGGTCTCGAACCGCTTTCTATCACCACTGAGTCATCTGAATCTGAAAAAACTGCCAACCCTTTTTGGAGTGCTTCGAATTCGGAATCCACCTCATATTGTAGAATCTCCTCTGGCATGACCTGCAAGTATGTTATAAGAGAGTGGAGCGCAGATTGTCTGAGACGGCGGCCCGCCCTGTTCCTCTGCTTGAGGCTCTGGTGTTTTGGGCCTCTGTAGCAATCTGCATGGGCTCATTCGGTTGCTTTGGCATAGTTTTGCCACATGATTCGTTTTTCTGTTGCTAGTAATTCTTGCAGTTGGTTGTTCGTCGTCGAGCCCTTTTCTCCCACTGTCGACTGGCTTTGACCAGGTGTGTCATATTTCCTAGAGATTTTGCTCGACAAGTGGGATCCCATCAATGACCCCCGACGACGAGCATTTTTCAACTAATATATGCCTATCCATTGACGGGCGATCTGTCGACGAGGGCCTTGCCGTCAACGAGCATACATTGTCCGTCGTCGGGCTCTTGCTTGCTGACAAGCACTGCTTGTCCATTTGTCAGGCTATGGCCCATTGACGAGCAATGTCCGTGGGCGGGGGTAGGCTCTTTTCCTTGCTATCGGTCGTGGTCGCTGACCGGTGTCTATCAACGGGACATGTTTTGGTGACGAGTCCTTAGTCGTCTAAGAGTTTGCTGTCGATAGGAGTCCGCTTGTAACCGCCGGCTGGGCCTGCGCAGTCGACGAGAGTGCTAAGGGCTCTTGTCAATGACAGCATCTGTTTTTTTTTTTTTTAACCCTTTTGATCACTTGATTCCCGAGAGGCTCTTTCCTCTGAGCTAGCCCTTTTAGGGGTAGACTCCTTCCTTTCTGAGCGTCTATGGCCTGCCAGGATTCTAGAAGACTGCCTCTGAAAGGGGTTGGTGGCCTTAATTTAGCCAACAGACTAGACATCGGTGCCTATCTTAGTGTTTTTTTGCTCAGCCCCTTGCAAATTTTACAATCCTCCACAGAGTGCTGAGGGTGCAGGTATTAAATGAATTTGGAAAGGTTTATGCCCCTCAAACATTCTTTAAGCCACAGGTGGTACAGGCTGCTCCTCCATATTTCCCCTCACTTATCTGTAACAAGTTTCTGGAGGTATTCTTGAAGTTGTAGGGATTTTGTTGAGATTTTGCTCAAGTCTTGGAGATTCCTGAGGGAACCAACATGAGGACTCCTTTCAGCATGAAATGCGGTTAGAATCTTTACTTTTAATAATGTATACCGCGCTATCCATGGACCTGGAGGCTTAAGGGGGCCAATATGACATACATATATACACAAAACATATAAAAGAAAGGTGAATTAAGAGTGTCAAGGGTTGCTGAGGCCAGTTAAAAGTTGAAGTAAGACGAAGTATTTAAAAAGCCAAGCCTTGAGTTTACTTTTAAAAACATCAATGGTTTTCAATTCCCTAAGATCAAAGGGTAGTCCATTCCAGATTCTGGGAGCAGCATGCATAAAAGCAGTTTTTCTGGCCTCGACATTGTTGAATTTCGGAATATGCAGCAAGTTGGTATTGTTAGACTTTAGGCACCTGAGATGCACATTATCACTAATCAGGGCCTGAAGATACTCTGGCATCTTGCCCTGCCAACATTGACATACAATAAGGGCAAGGCAGTATACAAGTCTGGACACCACAGGGAGCCAGTGAAGGTTACGGCGAGCTTCTGTGATATGGTCTCTGTGCGCAGTGCCCATTACCGTTCTCACTGCACTATTCTGCACAACCTGTAATCTCTTGCAATCTCCTTTATTGATACCAATCAATAAGACGCTACAATAATCTATTTTGGCGCCCACTATTGCTCTGGCAATGGTCTCTGCGTTCTGTTGGCTAATAAAAGGACGCAGGTGTGCCAGGAGTTTGATATAATAGGCAGACGATGACACAATGGAGCCGGTATGCTCTTTCATATTGAGGTGTTGGTCCAGCACTACACCCAGTGTGTTAAGCTTTTTTTGTGTGGTAATTTTAGTTTCCTTGAAGCTAAAGCTCTCATAGGCTGGACCACGACCACGAGCTCTGTCTTGTCCTTATTAAGAGCAAGGTTGTTCTGGATCATCCAGTTTTCCACAACAGAGTATACCTTGTTAATGTAACATTCGTCCTTCTCAAAGTTGTTGCATAATGGTATCAAACACTGAATCATCGACATAATTAGTGAACTTTATACCATTAAGATCGAGACATTTAAAAAACTTAAATTTAAAAATTGTCGATGGAGATTCAGCCTCTCCTGAAAAGAATCCTGCATTCCCTAGCACTTAGAAATGATGAGAACCACATGGCTGCCCCATTGGAGAGGTTTGCCACCTCCTTCAACCTGGGGATCAATATAGTATGATCCGCAAGGTCGAAGGCGGCCGATAAGTCTAATAACATTAGAGATGGCAAGCCTCTATCCATGCGATCAACCATTCCCGACTTCAGTTCTAATAGGGCTGATTTGGTTCCATACCCCTGCCTGAAGCCAGATTGACGAGTGAAGAATAGGATGAGAATTCAAGTGGGCAGTTAACTGGACATAGGCTGCTCGAACAAGAATCTTCAAAAAAAAAAAAAAGTTTTCATAATGGGTCTGAAATTCAATGGGTTAATCTCAGATAGGCTGTGTCTTTTAATAATAGGTGTAATTCATGCCCTTTTTAAAACCGTTGGCACCAGATTTTCAGCAAAGGATGCATTGATAAACTTACAGATTGCGTCCAATAAGATAGCTGAACAGGATTTTAGAATTACAGCGGAGCTTGGATCGCCTTTACACGCGATATACTTAAGTTGCCATATAATGGTTGCTAATTCTTCCACCGTTATAGGAGTAAAACAGAACTCCGGGACTTAAGAGTCCAATGCCGGATATACTTGGTTAGTTGCTCCAAATGTATCAGAATACAGAGCCTATTTACTAATAATATCCGATCTGATTGTCAAGCTTCCCCTACATTGCTTCCTGAATTGATGTGCATCAGGCGGTGTCCTTGGTAATAGTGGATGTCTCCTGCCTAGAAGGGGTAGCTTGTTGTTTTAAAATTTTAAAAAGCTCCTTTTAGTTTCATATTGCGCATTACTAATTCTATTATTAAAACAATTTTTCTTTGCATTGATAATCACACGTTTGTAATCTTTTGCAGTTTTTTTGTATATAGCTAAAGAGGAAGGGCAGGATAAGTTCTTCCTATCATAAAAACATTTGAACATATGCGATTTGAGTTCCCCAAGTTCTTCAGAGAACAAGGCATTTCTAGACGCAGAATAAATAGGACGAAAGAATTGTACGGCCTTGGGCAAGGAAATACTGACACATCTTTAACAGGGACATTAAGGGTAGCAACCCAATCTAAAGTATGCCCTTTGATGTGTGTGGTTGCAGTAATTATTTGGGTAAATCCAAAGTTAGACAGTGTGCCCTCCAGTTCCAAGGCTCTACTATCAACCTCCTGTCCTAACCACAAGTTAAAATCGCCTAGCAATACACATTTTGTTTTGGGTTTAAGCAGAGGGAGAATGAAATTGGATAGAATTTAAGATAAATCATCCATGACCATCGGAGGTCTATATAGAAGTAAAAGATTAACAGTTGCCTCCGCATTTAAGCCTATTTTAGCACATATTTCAATGGGATGATGTTTTACTTCGTAAATAGACAGGCAAGATTTATAAATGAGGGCCACCCCAGCTCCCCTACCCTTAGTTCTGTTATGCCTGACCATTCTGAATCCATTAAGCACCGCCAGATCTAATGAAGGTCCCGCTGCCTCATGATCCCAAGATTCTTTTATGGCACAGATGTCAATTTTTTCCTCTACAATAAAGGCAACTACCTCAGTAGTGTGCTTGATAAGCGAGCCGGTATTAAGTATTACTATTTTTAGTTCAGACACTCAACACTGAAGTTGTAATACCTGTACAATTAGAAGTCATATCTGAAGGAAGGCTGCAGGGGAGAGGCTACAGACTCAACGTCCCATTGGTGGAGGCCAAAAGCACCCAATAGGAGGGAGATAGACTACAAAACAAACTACTCTTTTTCTTTAATTACAAAATGTAAAAGGTAACCAAGGATTCCCAGCTTGACGACGAGGAATGTTCACAGCATGTGAATCTATGAAAGATCCAATGCCGTAAAAATGTGGAAATAAATGTGCTTACAACCTGCTATGGGCCCACACAGTACAGAGTAAAAACTTGCCAAGTGTGCACACTGGAATGGAGTAAACCATTTGTAGAATTGTAAAGATCAAAATTGTACCAAGTAGGGTATTATGGAAAAATGCCATGCGTTACTATTTTATTACGTATGGAATTGAATGCACAAAACTTGCAATGAGTGCCAACTGAATTACTGTTGGCTTTACAAATATCAAGTCTGCCTAGCACTAGCAAGAATAGGTGGACAATTCAACGAGCATTGTGAGAAATGGAAAGGTGGGCTGATTAAGGCACTTTCCATTATTGATGATTGCAAATGTCAGTATGACTTGAAGCAGTACATAGCTCTTAAGTCACGTAACACTACTTACAGTTTTTCTCAGCCTGTGTGAGTAAGAAAAATACACTCCGCCTTCTTTGATATTCCAAAACGTACATCCAATCACAAGAAGAGCATATCTAAACAAACTTGAGGCCTTACTAAATGGCAGTGGCTGCTTATAATGCATTTTAATTGTGCACTTTATTATTCTGTGTGCAAACTGTTTTAGCAGCAGCAAGTATCCTTGCTAAAAGTAGACTTTAAAATGCACTGCTTTACATAGTGCCACAGTTGTTATGGGCACGCCACCCTCCTTTACCCGCTCCCCCCACCCTAATCCTACCCCTCAGTTCATTATTCTCAAATGGAAGTTGCTATGCTCCCCATCCCCAAATGTTTGGTCAACATTAACCCTATGTTCTAGAGGCATGCGTGGCTGGGGAAGGGGGTGCAGCATTCATGCAGGCTTGCAGTGTATTGAGGCTGATGGGAATTAAAATTAGGGGGCATGGGTGGGGGAACACAAGGCTGGATGGGACATGTAGGTCTTGGGGTCTAGCTGAAGATTAGAGACATTCATGATTGTGGCGTGGGCTGCTACGCATAGCTGAGGATTGGGAGCATGCCAAGGTGGGTGAGACATGCAGTGCTGTGAGAAAAATACAGGGTAAGTGGATCATGTAGGGTGGGCAGACATTCATGGCTAACTGTCCTTTGAAGTTAAAAGAGCATCTGTGGACTGGGGCGTTTATTAGCATTTACAAAGCGCGCAGCAGCCCGTAGGCATTTTGGCACTGTTACAGACACTTCTATTTAATTACAAAAAGCATGCTTAGTTACAGTAGCAGTACATGATAAATACCTATTTACAGCAGGAAAGCAGAGAGAAAGAGTGTCTGAGGAGTGAAGGCAACATTAGTTGAAGAGTGTGGTTTGTAGTCCTTAGCGGAATGCCGCAAGGGACGTCTCGGCTGAGTGCATTGGGTAGAGGGCTCCATTGTTTGGGTGCTATATGTGGGAAGCCTATCCCCCCGCTTTAGTCCCTTTGATAGGTGGGATGCGCAGTTGGTTGTCGTATCAGGTTCTTTTTGGACGTGATAAGGTATCTCTGGTTATCGTCTCAGATAGGTATGGAGGGGCAGAGAAGCTTAGGCATTTGTGCGTTAATGTGAAGGTCTTGAAGGTAATTCTTTCCTTAACCGGGAGTCAGTGAGCAGCTTAAATCGCCTGAGTGATATGGTCTCTTTTAGGGATATTGAGGGCTGCTCTAAGCGGATTGTTTTGGACTATTTGAAGTATATTTAGATTTTTTTGCTGAGGTGCCAGTTAAGAGGGCGTTGCAATAATCTAGTTTAGCTCCTATGGTGGCTCGGGCAATAGTGAGGCAGTTCTGGTTGGATAAGAAGGGTTTTACAGCATTTATAAGTTAAGTAGCGTGGGCAGAGGCGATGGCGCTGACTTGTGTCATAGACAAGGTGGAAATCAAGGAAAACCCCTAGAGTCTTCACTGAGGAGGAGACGGGGATGATGGTGTTATCAATGGTGAAGTTACAGTATATTTGGTCAAGTTTGGATAGTGTTTCTTTGGGCCCAATGATGATGACCTCAGTTTTGTCTCCATTGAGACAGCCCATTTGCTGCCATCCAGGCATGGATGGTGGAGTATATCTGGAGGAGGGCTTCGGCGTCTTGGTCATAGGAGCTAGAGAGTGGGAGGAATACCTGCGTATCATCGGCATAGTTTGTGTAAGCTATGCTGAGGGGTGGAGGGAGCTGCGTTCGCCTGGTCAGAGTAAACATTCATGGCTCTGCCTTCTAGGAAGGATGTTATCCAAGAGGAGGCCTGTGTGGAGAAGTGAGCTTCATGGGTGAGATGGGAGGTCAGGATCTTGTGATCAACGAGATCAAACACGGCCGAGAGGTCCAGGAGTAGGAGAGCAGCAGGTTTGCCTTTGTCCACGATATTGGTTATTTGTTTTTTAAAGGTCTAGGAGGGTGGTTTCTGTGCCGTGGCCTTTGGAGAATCCTGATTGCCTTTTGCTGAGGATGGCGTTGGATTCAAGGAAGTGGTTAATCTGATTGTGGGCTGCTTTATCCAAGATTTTGAGGAGAAATGGGACAGTGGTAATGGGACGGTAGTTGTTACGGGCTGTGGGGTCTAGGGTGTTTTTATTTTAGTGGTGGGCGAACCCAGGCTTCCTTTAAGCTGGACGGAACAATACCTGTTGTGAATGAGGCATTGATGAATGCCGTGATGAGGAGCCAAGGAATCAGCACATTCTTTAATAATTTTAGGAGGACAGATGTCTCCTTTGCACATAGATGGTTTGAGATGTTGGAGTTGTTCAATGACTTCCGCTTCTGTGACATCTCTGAACAAGGAGGGTTGGACGGCAGGATTATAGGAAGGGATAGTGGGCATAGGGAGATGATCGTGCTTGGGTAGTGCATTGAATTGCTCTTGTATTTTATCCTGGAGTAGCTTATTTTGTTCGGCATGGCTGCCTGTGTGCTGGAGCACCATGCTTCATCTTTAATGATCTCATCGGGGCTGGCGGCAGGGGTGATGAGGTCTTTAAAGATGGCGAACATTTCCTTGGACTTCGAGTTAGCCTTGGAGATCCATAGGTTGAAAGAGTTGGATTTAGCTTTGACTATGGCTTCTTTATATTGTTTGGAAAGCTTTTTGAATTCATCCCTGGTAGAGTCACTGGGCATGGACTTCCAATTAGCTAGTGCGTTACGTTTGTTGGTATGCAAGGCTAGTAGGTCATCCGTAAACCATGAGTACGTGTGCATGGATTTTATTTCTTTTGTTGACTCAATCGGTGCCATGGTGTCAATGGCTCTGGTGAGGGTGTCTGAATAGATGTCAGCAAGAGTGCTGGGGTCATTCCAGAATGGGGGTTTGAGTTTAGGGACTTCCAGGTCAGGACGAAGGTTGTCCATGGTTAGTTTCTTTGAACTTCTAACCTGGGCTGGAGGGGTATATGATAGTGTTTTAGTGGTAGGTTCAATGGGAATGGTAAATTGGATACAGTTGTGATCAATCCATGGGTAGGCCGAATTAGAGATTATAGTGGAAGAGCAGTTGTGGTCTGCTACCCAGTCGAGGGTGCAGCCTTTACAGTGCCTTGGGCTAGTAACTTGTTGGAAGAACCCTATATCTTTGAGTTCCTTACCTAGGGCTGATGCTGCTCTGTTCTTGGGGTCACCATAATCTGATATACAGGGCGCCCTTGGTGATAAGAGCTACACCTCCTCCTTTCAAGAGCTGTCTGTCTTGTCTGAGAATAGAGTAACCCTGTAGGAGAGCTAGGGAGAATGCTGGACCGGACGCCTCATGGAGCCAAGTCTCCGTGATGGCGAGTAGATCTAGATCATGAGTGGTGAGGAGGTAATTAATCTCGAGGGCGTGGGCCGGGAGAGAGCGAGCATTTATTAGGGCACAATTTAGGGCGGAGGAAGAGGTGATCTTATTAGTAGGGTGAGTAGAAGCATTGGGGGCGGGGGGGGATACCGGAAGTAAGGGAGAGGGGGTTTGAGCATGCAGATGATCCCTATGGTTCTAGGGGGAGGTGTCATGTGTGAGGGTACAGGCAGGAAGAGAGGTCTTTGCTGGAGAAGAGTGTGAAGTTGCATAGGTGTGGCGGGTGCGAGAGGCCAATCTGAGATTCCTCCAGGCAGTGGAGCCAGGGATGCTGTGGTGTCATGAAGGTTCAGTGTGAAGCCTTAGCCTAGTGTTCCTAGATACTGGGTGATCCTGAGGGTATAGCGAGGCTGTGAGGCTCTTCACAGAGGCAGTGTCGGTGAAGCTAGTGAATTGATGTAGAGTGAGAGGTTAGTGGGTCATGTTGGAGGTCAGAATCATGGATGGAGCCACGTTCGAATAGGAGGATAGTGTGACTGCTGGTGCAGTGAGGAGGTGCCAGGTAAGGACGGTGCAGAGTAAGAACTGATGCATAAGCATATGAGACGGTAGTAGTTGCGTGAAGAGATACATTGGCGGGTGATGGGTGGGCCAGTGCAGTTTGTCGGGCAATGAGTCAACGGAAGATGGTGCGCACAGAATGCAGCAAAAATAATGAAGCGGCTGGTACAGTTGGCAAGCAGGCTATCTGCTGTAGTAAGAGGCGCACAATGTGGCAGCCATTAGAATGAAGCGGTTGGTACAGTTTGGCGGGCAGACTGCACCAGAAATGCAGGCAATAAAATAACAGTGATATACATGGCAATACAGTTGAGCTGGCACGGGCAGTATTGGCACTGATAAGCAGATCGAACTGGCAGCGACTGTGGGCTTGAGGCGTCTCTCGAACATGGTCATATGCAGGAGGTGACGTATCGGCTCAGTTGCATGCAGAGATCGTGTTCAAATGGTGCGTCATAGTCTCAAGATGGAGAGGCGGGGTAGGGAGAGGTGGATCACAGGTCAGTGGGCGCAACGTGGTGGTGGGGTGCTGAAGCCTGTGGCATAGGGAGGCAGACGACCAGCAGTAGTGCAAGGAGCTGATGATACGGCGGAGTGAGTGGTACTCACTGAGAAGGTAAATGGTCGGCAAAGCCGAATTTCCGGCCGACGGTATGAACAGCTACGGACAGGCTTGGGACAGGAATCGGCCTTTGTTCCTGGGCCTTAGTGCAGTGGGCCAGCTTACGCCTGCCGGCATGGTATTGGTGTTCAAGTATTACTGGTCAGCCAATTGGGATTCGGCCTGCACGGCCTATGTGAGGTTAGGCTGGGATGGCAGTAACAAACTGCGGATCGGCCATCTTTGCCTATGCGACCTGGTGGATGGGTGCATAGCGATGCAATAAATGAGGCGATTACACTGTGCTGCGAGGATGTAGTGCTTCCAGCAAAAGTTCTGAGTCATGAGAAGATAATGCGTGCTCCTCTGCGCTTGCGAAAATAAACACAGTGTTGTGTGCTACGGGTTCATCTGGGAATATTGGCAGCAGTCAGAGCAGGGGACTGGAGACAATATGTGTATCTTCACTTTGCCTAACAGCGCTGTGTGTCTTTTTGTCGTCATTTTTGGGGAAAGGGTGCCAAAGATGCTTCCCACCTGGGGCAGAGACGTTTTATGGGAGGGCAAAAGGGGCACATGCCCCGGGCCCCCAACTTGGAGGGGGCCCCAAAAGGCTGCCTGATCTAAATAAGTAAGATTCCATTTGTCACCAGACTTAAACAGCACACATCAGGATATTTGATGGCTTGCTGCTGAGACTCTAAACCTATTGCCCGTCAGGTGCTCTGCATTGATCAATTCAACATGTAATGCTGCCTGTGTTCACTGCGGTATACATAGCCAGTGTGCTCACTACTGGACAACTCCTGTAGCATTCCTTCCTTCCTGTGGGAATTATGTTGATGTGCGATAGCGAAATGTCTAACGCATATTGATAGTTCAGAAGTTAGCTCAGTGTGTTGAACACTCATTGCAGAGATAAGTGTTAATATGCAAGATTAGAATAGCACATTCTAGCAGGGCTGGCTGAGCCTTTCCTATGACTGAAGTTTATAAATGTGCCTGCATATGTACTTGGGTTTGCAATACAAAAGGTGCTATTATCTGCAATGTAACTGCACCAGATAGGTGTTGCTATACAAACTAACATGTCATCGTATGATGAAGGTCTAGAAATTGGCTTCTTCAGATGGGGGGTTGTAAAACCTAGGCAATCGCCTCCAATGATGAGCCTAAACTGTTAGTCCAAAAGGTGAATAAGTATCCAAATTCAAGACTGTGGAAACAAAGCGTTCATGCTTACATCCTGGATTTACCAGCAGACGATACAGTGATCCTGGTCAAATCAGCTAATGTGTCTTACATTACTCTTCTATGAGGTTTGTCTTTTCATGTGCTGGTGGCATCGTTTAGCCCATTACTTGATCTTTTTTCTTATTGAGGCCATTTGAGTGGAAGGGGTGGTAGACCAGATGTTGCAGGACTCAGGAAAGCATATTTCAATTTCTGCTCATTTGACAGAAAAAAACTGTTTGCTTTTTTTGTACAAGCGAAAGGTTTTTCTGCACGTTTATAAATGACTATTTCACAAGCCAGTGTTTTGGAAGAATTTAAAGCTTTAAAATACAAAAGACAAACCCAGATTAAATCACATTGATTACTAAGCTGTTACTTATATACTTCCCTAGATGATGGAGAGAACAAAGCTAGAATCATTCCCATTTTGCAAAACACCCTTCTATAACATTTTGTTTTAAAGCATTGTCATGTTTCGTAATGTGATTTGTGTACTTTCCAAGCCTGTTTTATAAAATGAGATTATTTTAGTTCGTGGTAAGAACTGCAAAAGAAAGTTCTTAAATGCAGAAATTGCAGAGTTGGCTTACATCCCAGCTTCACTCCTTAACCAATGTGTGATCCTGGGAATCTAATTTAATCTTGTATTGCCTAACCTCTGAAAATTGCCAGTCCCTAGACTTTTCAAAATGGTCAGCCCTTCAGAGTGATATCCTTCTCAGGGTATGATCTTCAAATAAGCCTCACTTATGGTTTATGGCACTTGTTCCTTCGAACTCTAATGGCAACCCTTTTTGTAAACTATGTTGCACTTCCAATCTCAGTGCGTCTGGATACAGACACCTTCCTGCAGCCACTTTTCGTGTTATAGTATGTGTAGCTTTCTCCTTCCTTCCGATTGGTCTCCTGTCTCCATGCTTGAGCACGTTTGCATTCTGTGAGGAAGCTAATGTGAGTCTCTGTCTATTCTGGGTTACATGTACCTTTTACATACGGCCCTGCAATAATACTACAGGCTGGATGCTATTGATAAAAAGTCTCCTGCATCTATACCAGAACAGAAGTAACCTCTTCGTAGACTGCTAATGTTGGCCTTCAAATGCTACTTGTTTATCCTTCTGATTAGAGCAAGAATGAAGAGGATAAGGGGAATTAAAGACAGTAAACATGTTTACTTTTGCATGTTGCGAGGCAGCATATCAATTTATAGGTTGTGATCACGACGAGGGGGGTAGGAGGGAAGGGTGCAACCATATATTTTTGATCACTTCATTCCTTTGGTTTGGTGGAGGGGACCCCAAAGATGTCCGTGCCCAGGGCCCCAAAAGTGCTGAAGATGGCCCTGCATATGCCAGTCAAGGGTTCTAAGAGACCATAAATTGCTGCTAGAAAAACTGGTGTGAAAGTAAGACAATTGGTAGACCTGCACTCACCGATAGTGAGACCGCAGTGAGAAACAGTTCAGCCCTAGTGAATCCTTGATTATATGCATGCACCCCACAGATGCAGAAGTTAGAGGCCTGCTTGTAGAAATTAAGTCCCTAAAAGTTGACAAACTGGGCAGTTGCCTGCGAGATTTGGTTGGCAAAATTAAAGTATTAAAAGATAATTTTGCCACATTATCTTCTAAAATCAAAGGTAAAGAGACTCGTAAGGTATTGGTCTCTGTTCCCAATGGGGAACAGGCCAACGCCTTGCAGGAAAAATGTAATCTATTATTGATCCCGTCTGTTTTTTTTTGGATGACAAAAGGGCTATACCGATGAGCCAATACAACCGAGGTTAAAGTGTTGCATGCAGGACCAAGTGCCTAATTCAGGACCGGTTCAAAAACCCAAACCATGGCAATCATTGGTCTGCTCTACTGTACTAAGAGCAACAGAGCAGCAATATTGCCAATGGTAGATGCTTTGGAGATGGTTTTAGGGAGCGCTCAAGGAATCTACCGTCGTTACTATGGTTAATGTCCCAATACGTATACAGAATACTTACGAAGACAAGGAGGCAATGAAATTAAGTTCATTTACTGGATAAGATATGTCAAGGGAAGTTTTCCTTCGGTCCTGGGATTTGGTAGATAGAATTTTAGCAATTGACTATCAGGCTTTTCTGCTGAGGGCACCTCAATCCTGATTAGATCATACGCCCCCATATAAAGGAACCAAGGGATGGCGGAAAACTGAGAATATAGATATGAAGCTCCAATCATGGGCAGGGGAACTCCATTGCCCACTATAACACAGGGGTCTGAGAAACTAGCAAAGGAGGCAGATCACAGAGATATGGAAGAGGTAGAGTGACTGGGACAGGGCTCTACCAACCAGGTTTTAGATACGGGCTGTCACTTTGTATCCTGGAAAATAGCCAGAATCGTAAAGAACCTTGAAGACCCATCCTGGATTGATTTTGTAAGGGAATAGTGGGAATTCCTGGTTACCTTGTTGCAACTACTTTTCCTAGACTCTTGCGTCTACAAAGATTTACACGCTGGATCTAGTGTATGAAGGTGTGTTTTTTATTATTCATATGGTGGACACATGGTCTAAAGTGTGGACAGCCGACACGTGTTTCGAACCCGGAGGTTCTGTCTCAAGGCTATTAAAGGAAATAACGATCTTGGCAATGGGATGCGAGGTTGAGTCTTATGGCCGTGTGGCAGAGTATTCAATGGTTGAGTTTGTGAGATTTCATGGCTGATGCCAGTGTGTACGCCACATATGCTGCAATCGATTGAGGAACTCCTCATTCGATTGCAGCATACGTGGTGAACGCACTGCATCCAGCGTGTAAATCTTTGTAGTCACAAGATTCTAGGAAAACTAGTTGAAGATAACCAGGAATTCCCAATATTTAATTACAAAGGGGGTTTGGTTCACCTTTTCACACCTGTGACCTTGCACAGAACAATAAGAGACAATCAGAACAAAAACCGAGCTCAGCACAGGAGTGTTCTATCCTAGAGCCCACTTTTCGTTTATCTGAATTTACAAGGGGTTTCCAAGTGATCATTTTACAAGAAACCTGGACCATAGAGACGGCAGTCCTGCAGGGATGTCAAGCTTTCCCGGTTCCTGCAAGAAAAGGCCTTGAGGGCAGATCAAGTGAGGGGTCTTCTCATTTGGCTAGAAACTGCATTAAACTGAGAAGTGATAGTGCGCCCGACAGATATGAAGAGCTCCAGCACTTGGTTATCCGCACTATGGGTGATGACTGAATACTTTTATTACATTTTTACAATAGACCATTTGAAGCTAGTGGGCTGGCGGTGGCCGAAAAGATCCAAGAACTAACAGATTCATGGAGGGGAGCAAACTATTTGAAAACCTAGATAACTGTGGCAGGTGATTCGATTTGAATTCGCAAATGGAACCCATAAGTGAACTGGGAGGGTTGTCCGAAGACCAGAATAGTGCCTGGGATATCCCAACCCTGGTAGCAGCTCACCCAAAGAGGGTTCATCAACTTGCCATAGATACAGCCTGCACTTTTTATGGTGTGGAACTCGGGGCCTGCAACAGACTGTTTTTAGAAGACCAGCCTGCAAAACCAACCTTTGTTGAGCACAATGGTGTTTCCACCTTCGGTTAGATCTTGATCTCGGCCAAAGACTGGACCAGGGTGAGCAAATTTAGGATCCATGAAAGACCTGAAAGTGATCATTAACCCTTCAGTGTCCTTTTTAGATTCGATAAAACTATTGACTCATCTGCACAAGCCTCAGACATAGTGGAAGCCATAGTTCTCGCTGGCCATGCCTCGCAAGTAAGTGAAATGGGTTAGAGTGCTTGACCAAGATTTGAAGTCAATTATATATGAAGAAATCCTGGAAAATCTCGTAACTATCTGTATAGACAATACCTCTGATTTAGAGCTTCTGTCTTGATTTGATAAACTGATGGAGAACTTGGCACCTTATTTAACCTGTGCAACTACTAGATCCAAAAGGATTGCAATAACTAAACCTCTTTGGTAAGATAAAGCCTTTAGGGATGCGAAAATTAAGAAAGTGGGATGCCCAAGATCCATCAGGGCTGTGGATAAGTCACAGCTCAGACTGTATAGTACCGATTATAAGTCTCATAAAGAACAAAGGGTTGTCCCAACGAGCTACCTTTTGATGTCCGCACTAGAGGTGACAGAGCTGTGTCAAGACCAACGTCCACTTATACCCCCATCCTTTTCAACATATATAAGAGGATGGAGAGGTCGAATTTACAAAAAAGATATATCTACATTTTATTCTGTCATGGATCATTTAAAAAGAATTGACCAACTAGTCACATTTGCAAATCAAAACAACATAAAACACAATTGTTACATGAACAGTAACTCAATAATTAGCAATTATTGTCCTTATATTCTCGCGTATCATACAATGTACTTAAAAGTGATGTTAGTAACACATGGGTGACTTTAGACACTCCAGTTCATGTCTGGTTTTACAAAAGACCCCATATATATTGTGTCGACAGGAATAGATCTGTTTCCAGCCTTAATCTTGCACACCCATCGACTCGCACTTGTTTGTAGAATGTTTGGTCTTTTGTGTAAGGCTTTCCTCAGGACACATAAACCCCACGTCTTACGGGGGGTGGAATTTCACAAATACTATTGCACATTATCTCTGCATATCTACAATAAACCAAAGAAACAAATATTCATCGACCAAAACCTATTTATTCAAACACTTTTATCAGACATTAGGTCAGACAGTGCTGTCAACCTCTCAGTATATCAGAAGTGCACATCCTCAAGATTATTTATATACCTGTATAGTCAACAGTATTATTTCTTAGTTATTCAAACTTAATTAGAAACTGTGCTGTATTTTTTGTTTAACACATTCTTTCATTTTATCTACCTCCAACAATGGTTGTAGTTTTTTTTCATCCAGTGTACTCGCTATGAGCACTAGTGTACCTGAAAAGGGAGGAGAGAAGAGAAGGGGGGGAGGAGGGGAACCGGGAAAGGGACAAACAGGAAAGACAGCCAGAACTGGCAGGGGAGAACAAGAGGCCATTACAGCCCCTCACTGTAGCTTAAAGTGCCCTATCTAGTCTGGACACATAATATAGTCGACCATGCGTACCTTTTTGGCTCCGAGTCCTATAGTGGTTATGTGGTCGTCAAATCCCACAGTTTTGGAAACACCAATTATTTCACGTTCTAATCCTACAGCTGAAATGACATGCAAAACAGTATATTTTACTGTACTGTTTCACTGTGTGGCTTACAGACCGGTTACCACAGTCCGACACAACTACGCCTACCTGTAGTAGTAACTAGTTGCCTGTTGCACTTCGTTCATGTGTACTACCGTGTACCCGGAGTGTGCTTCGGTCAGCGGCAGGTGTCGCGTGTACCTAGCGGGACAAGCAGCGTGCCACACACAGGTTAAGTGCCATGGCTTGTGTCTAAATGTTAGCACTTCTAATATCATAAGTATGTGCTCTTACATACACTTACTTTTAAGGCGATCGCCAAATGCCCCCACAATCGGACGGAGTGGAATCACGGAGCCAAATGCTTGCTTAAGTCTTCTGTATCCCGCACGTCATGTGATACTGCTGCGTGGCTTATCACGTGTGCTCGCATGAACAAAGACTGGCCCGTCACACTGCAGTGGTAGAGGTCCGTGATCATCTAAATATGCCGGCCCTATTGGGGACCTGTTGCAGGCAAACCTGCATGTTATCTGAACAGGATTGATGTGGGCAGAATGCTCACATTTTACAAAGGTGAAAAGGCAGTTGGCATAACTCGAATGTATGTTATGAACTGAAACAAGGCTACAAACTTATCGTGCAGTGTGGAACACACATACTCTAGACCACTACTGCTATTTCCGAAAAGACATGTGTATTAAAGACAATGTCTAGCCAGACTATATATGGGCACAATGTTCACAGAAATATTTCTTATTCAAGGAGGAGAACGGCGAGAAAAGCAGCAAGCATGGTTGATCTCTGTATGCTGTGTATTGCAAGGGTAGACAGACACATTTCCTGTCACAAACTACAGAGCGCTGTTCAGATCGAACCAACGATTCTTATTATAGTGCCAAACATGCTAGATTACTTTCGTGTGAATAGACCCGACTCAATATAGAGATTAAGTCCATGTTTGACTGAATCCAGATTATATATCCATTACTGTTCCAATCTGCATAGTTCTAGGGCTCTGTCACCGCCACGAGGGTGGCGATTGATCTTTTGTAACACACATCAGAAAATCTCATCGTGAGAATGCTTGGCTTTCTTATAATGTTCTAAAAGCGGTTTGTCTGCAGTGCCATTTTTTATGCAGCAGCGATGTTCGCCAATTCTTGTGCGGATTGGTCTTTTAGTCTTACAAATGTATAAGAGCCAGCCGGGGAATCTAATATAGGAAATTACCCACTTAGTGGCACAGTTGCTAAATGCATTCATCTTCCAGTTTCTGCCCTTCAAATCAATTGATTTCAGTTTTTTTGTAAACTTACACATGGTACATTTGCCACATTTTAAATGCCCTACGACCGGCGGTAGATGCCATAGAGTAGAGTGTATCTGATCATTTTTTTTTTATTTACGGGTAGGTGTGTACTAGTTTGTCTCTAAGGTTAGTTAAACGCTTGAAGGCGAAACGTGGTGGGGGAATGTTAAAATCCTCAGCGTTGATTCACAATCTGAAGGCAAGAGGATACCCCTCACACATTGTCAGAAGATCACACAAAAGGGCAGCGAACATCTCAAGGGTTGATTGCCTTTTAAACAAACAAAAACTAGGTTAGATAAAATAACATGCGTGTCCTCCTTTACTCCGATTAGCAATGATGTAAGAAAATCAATATTCAGAAATTGGAAAATGATCAACACTGAGGATTTTAACATTCCCCTGCCACGTTTCGCCTTCAAACGTTTGACTTCCAGCCTCTTGCTCCATCTCACCTGTACATGCTTCCTGCCACACCACAGTTTCTGCCTCTGCCCATTTCTGCAGGTCTTTCCACCACATCTCCCATCTTGGTCTATGACATGCCTTCCATCCCATCGCAATTCTTTATTTAATTTTTTTTCATTTATTTGCTTTTATCAAATCAATGATTTTGCAAAAAGGGAGAAAGTCTTGAAGTTTCTTGAAGTTTTGAAGTTTTCTGTCCAACCATGACTACGTTTTGAAATTCCCTGTCTTTTTTTTTAAAAAAAACTTCATTTTTTATTTCTGGTATTCAAGATAAGTTCAAAACCTTTAGTTGGTCAAACCTGGTTGCTCGTCTCCATTGGATTTGAAGCACATTTCTCTAGGTCTGCCTTTAGAACTTTAGCAGTCGCTATTGACCATGCTGTCCTCGATCCACTCAGGAGGCGGTTCCACCAGACTTCTTCATACAAGAGACTAGGTTGAATCAGCGGGCCCAGGTACGCTCTTCTCCATTTTTTCGTTTGACAACAGTGCATCAGGAGGTGCTTTACCGATTCGGGCTCATGTTCAGTTTTGCATAAGCGACAATGGTTTGTTTGCGACAGGCCCCTTATGGCCCTTATTTCGTTGGTCGGAAGTAGGTTGAGACGAGACCTCAGAAAGATGGATCTTAGGGCCTTGTCTGGAAACCTTTTTAGGACTTCAGTGGTTGAATGGAATTTTTTGGGCTGGAAATTTAAATGAGTGAAAAGTTTTTTTTTTCTGCTGATTAAAGTCTCTATCCAGTCCAATTGGTCCATTTTCCGTTTTATTTTAGTGGGGTTTCGGATCAGTTCGTCTTCAGAACATCCAATATTGTCCAAGTGGGATTGCTGCTTGGCCGCCCAAGTTGTGAGAGCCTTGCCCCTTCCTGCTGACATTTAAATTTTGATTATGTTGTACAGGGAAGGCGAGTCCTGCATTATTACTTTCCTGAACATAGCCATTTCACCTGCTTCGATGGCAGCTTTCAAGGAGAGTGTTCCCAGTTCTCTTCTAATGACCGAGACCGATGTGGAATTGGGAAGCCGAAGGACCTTCCGCCAAAAGTAGGCCTCCAATTTTGGCCATATTGTCGTGGGAATCGATGGCATTGCCTCACATCCATATACCAAGCTCGGAACTACTTTGCCTTTGTAGAATTTTATGGCTGGTAAGAGCGAAAAACGGCCATATTTCCTGTCAATTATTTTTGCCTGGGATGTGAGTTTTCGGACCTTGTCCCACAGCCCACAGATGGTTTTGCATCGATGTCTCAGACTTTGAGTTGTCCATCACACCCAGCTATTTAAAGGACTTCATCACTTCTATGGTCGAGTTTTCGATGTGCCATCTGAAGTTTTTTTAGTTCTTTTTTGAAGGTTGTCTGAAAATCAGGATTTTTGTTTTCCCTTTATTTATCTCTAGGTTGTTTTTAGAGATGTATTTGGCCAGATTATCAGGCTGTCTTTGAAGGCCAATTTCGGTCTGGTCAAGAAGGATGATGTCATCTGCGTATAGTAAACGGACCACAGAAGTCTCGCCAACTTTCGGAGGAAAAGATCTTGTGTTGCTGGAATTTTCTTTAAGGTCTCCAAGAAAAGAGATGAACAGAGCCAGGGCCAGTTGGCAGCCCTGTTTTACCCCTCTGAGCGTTGGGATTTCTTCAGACAGTGTGCCTGCTTGGTTTAACTTGACCCTGATTGACGTCATGTTGTGAAAAGCCTTTATTGGGTCAATAAGTTTGCTTGGACATTTCCATTGTTCCAGTTTGGACCACAGCAAAGCTCTGTCTATTTGATCAAAAGCTCGACTGAGATCTATGAAAGCCAGGTATACTTTCCCAGGCCTTGGCGTAAGCTTGTTCTTTATGACACTTATCATCATGATGTTAGCTGTGGTCCCTGAATTTTTCATAAACCCCGCTTGAAAAGGGTCCTGGCACGGGGCTGATTTAGCCCAGGCTTGGAAGCTCTTTAAGAGAAATGATCCGTAAAACTTGTTGATTGTGTCCAGAAGCGCAATAGGGCGATAATTCCCCCGATCACTTCTGTCGGCTTTTTTGTAGATGGGGGCAATCACTGCAGAACACCAGGACTTCGGGATCGTTTTAGTGAGGCAGCATTTTTTGAACACCTGGCCAATGAAACTCGCCCATTCCTCCGGATGGTTTTTTAGGTCTATGTTGGTAATTCAGTCGGGGCCAGGAGCTCTGGAGGATTTAAGACGCCTGATGGCCAACACAATGTCCTCTTTGTTTAAGAAGTCTTCCCAGGTTGTTGGTTTTAACTCGGACCCAGTGGAGGGTCTAGTTTGCCTGGGGAGCTGGAATATCTTGGAAAATGCAATTTCCAGACTTCTTCTGAGGCGTTGTTTGACCCTGTTGCAGTTGAGCCGTCTTCTGAGTTCCTAATCAGTTGCCAAAATGCCCCTGAGTTCTTATCTGCCAATTTCCTCATCATTTCTTCTGTGTCACGTTGATAAAGGAGAGCTCTGCGGAATCTTAACCAGGATTTGTACAGTTTTTGTTCGTTCAGGTGAGCTTTCATTGGACCATCTGATTCAGAGGTTGCTGCCTGTTTCTTCAGCTTTCTCAAGATACGACGTTTCATTACCAACTCCTTGTCATAAGTGTGTAATGATTGCCCTTTGGGTTTAACTTCCTGGGCATCTGATACGGAAGCAGTAAGGGTTGGTAGTTGAATTTATTGCCCCCCTTTCTTTCCGTGAGCAGTGTGTTGCGTAGTTTGAGAGTTCTTTATTCGCTTAGCCGATTTCCTTGGGCGTTGGATTCAGTTTTTTCAGGCATTTTGAAGTCTGCCTCCTGCTTCAGTCAGCCAGACGATTTTCAAGATGATGAGGTCGCTTGCCTCGGCCCTTATGACCTCAAATGATGTGATCCGACTCAGCATTGGTTCCGATACAAATATGTAATCGATCGTCCATTCTTGTGACCCTCTTTCCCATGTCGGAATGTAGGAGGCCAGAGGTAGGGAGTGGTCGATATTGTAGAGATTTCTCAAATCCATGAGGGATTGCCATAATTTGCCACGTGATTCCACCTGACTTGTCAGACATGATGGAATGCTTCTTGGGAGTCCGTTCGGCATTTGGCGTTCAGGTCCCCACTTAAAATTATAAGAGGGTTGTTTTGTGCAGTCATGATGACGTCTATCTTGGATTCGATGGTCGCTAGAAAGAGCCCGTCTGAGATTACTTGAGGGTTCGAATAGGTTGTAATTATGGTGATCAGAGAGGACGTCATAGAGCGAGTCTCGGCCTCCAGTCATTCCCACTTTACTAGTACTGCTAGGTGCGTTTGAGTAGCAGCGAGCTTCTTCTGGATTGAGAGGCCTGACCCGGATCAGACTGCCACAAGGAGACCAGCAGAAGGATGGCCCAAGCGGCCTTTGTTTGCTGGTGAAACCACAACCGAAAAGCCATCGATTTTATGGGGGGGGACAAGAAGCCTTCTTGAAGGGTTATGTCAAATTCCCCTAGGTTTACTCCTCCTGCTTTTGTGAGGTGAGTGTAAACCCTGGTGTTCCAGGACATCATTTTAAGCGTCCGGGTTTGATGGTCTGGTTCTGAACTGAGATCTTTTGAGGTTGTTACGTCTTTAAATGTTTTCGGCGTTTCGCTGGATGGTATTTGTTGCTATTTCTTCATGTGGCTTGATGAGGTTTTCGGAAGCCATGCCAAAAGCTGCTTGATTGGTGCAAATGTTGACAAGTTGTTCCGGGTAGTAGAAGACTCCAGGTGTCTCAAGGTGTTGGGGTTTCTGTCAGACGGATTTTGTTCGATCTTAGTTTCTGAGTGAGACGGGATCTGTCTCTTGGTGAGAGATCTTTCTTCTTGAATTTCTCTTGATCTGTACAAGTTTCTTTCAGTAGGTCTCCTTGACGGAGAGTGCCGACTCTCACGCTTGCCAGTATTGGCCGGCATTCGAACAAAGTCCCGCTTGGGTGTTTGGGTCAGATTTGGAGTATTGAGTTCTGTTTTTGATCTATAGTGGGTTTTCCCAGTTGGGTAAGTTTTCCCCCTGTGTTGAGAAAGCTGGTAGTTCGATACTCTTTTTACCTCTGTGATGTAGTAGCCCCTTTTCAGGAGGTCTGCTTTGCCTTCTTTGGACCATCTGCCTTTAGCTTTTGCTCTCACATGTAGGTAGGCCTTTGCTTTTTGATCTTTGTGGTAGGGTTCTACTAGTATCAGATCCTCTGTCGTCAGATCTTCAAGGTCTCTGATGCGTTTCAAGATTTTTAAAACCGTTCCCCTGTTTAAGGTTGTCTTCTCCGAGTTTTCCGGGATCTGTTCCAGCTTGAAAACTGTAGCCGAAGCTAGTCTTTGTGGTTTTGCTATTTTTTGGGTCAGAGTTCTGTCTCTGAAGTGGTTGTTTTCTTTCTGTTCAATGGATTCCTTTGATCTTTTGTGCGAGTTAGGACTGTCTTCGATCATTGACAGTTTTGTTAGGTGATTTTATTTCTGCGAATTTTTTTTTTTTTAATGTCACAGGTTTCATTCTGGAGAGTTCCGGCCCTCTGGGATATCTCAAGTTAGGTCTTTGCGAGTCCATCTTCTGGTTTTCACTGTTCTTCCTTTGTTTTTTTGATATTGGGGATGTTGCACGGTTGGTGTTCGAGGACGAGCTTTTGCGCTCATTTTCGTCATTTTGGCTTTGGGTACAGCTCCCCAGAGATGAGTGGAGGGTAATGTTCATGGAAGCTTCGTCTCTCAGGAAGTCTTCCGCAGTGATTGGCGAATGTACTGGTGAAGTCTGAGGGACTTCTAACGAAATGACAAACCTGGATGGGGGAATGTGAGGATTCGCGGGAATCACTTGGTTTAGGAGCCGACTCTTTATTCCTCAGATGGGGGTCTGGGTAATTTCCCAGTGCCGGGCCTAAAGGAACTGGTGCCAGTCCTTGAAGATTGTTTTTTTTTTTTACCCCGTTTGGCTTAGATAGTTGGCCTGGTGTTCCTTTTGTCAAGCCTTTGATTGGATTCACCAAAAAAGGCAGATGTGTTTGTTTTGGGTCGGATTCTTTCAAGCATGATTTAGCCGCTCCCTTTTTGGCCCCTTCAAATAAGAATTGGCGGGGGGGGGGATTCAGTATTTTCCTTCAGTTTTTGATTTTTTGTTTGCTTTTTTCCGAAATCAAAACAAATTTTGTTGGAAGACAGCTTGTCTGCTGACTGTGTCTGGTCCCGCAGGTCTGTTTCTTTTGAGGTAATAGAATCTGTTTGAGACGTACTATCTCTTGAGTCTTTAATTAGAATTGGTTTGGGCAGAGGAATTGAGGTGGCAAGATTGGCTCGTGCTGGGTCTCCTATAATTTTGTTGTATATCACGCTGTCTACTTTTTCTTTAGCAGTTATGTACCCCTCAAAATATGTCATTTTAGTATGGGTCATTGCGATCAGAGTAGTTTGGTCCTTCAACGTGTCATTTATGGCTTCATACAATTTTCCAAATGGAGCAAGCGCAATCGTAAATGCTGACATCAACGTTGTTAGGTCTAATTTGTTGGGCGGTGTATCCTTTTGAGCTTCTTCTGCTTGGCCCGCCCCTCCGCTCTTCCTTCGAGGTGAAATATGAGGACAGCTGGACGGGGTAGATAGCTGTGGTTGGGTCTTAGGAGAGCGCTGCTCTTTACCCAGCAAGGAGGCAGAAGGGTCGGGGGTAGCTGAATTTTTAACTGGGGACCCAGGGAGAAGGGTGTCCGGCCTCTGAGCACGAGGGTCTTCAGCTCCCTCCTTTGTTGTGATGTTGTTTGGGTGATCATCAGTAGTTTGTGGTGCAAGGGGGGGGCGTAGAGACCCCCCTGGGACTAAACGCCCAAGGTGTTTCATAAGAGGTGGGAGAAAGCCCCATTGAGGAAAGGTTGAGGGGAGCGGTTTGCGAGCCTTCAGGTAGTACAGGTGAGCGAACTTTAGGATGGAGAGGAGTCTGGAAGGGTGTATTCAAGATCGCCGTGGTGGGAAGGTTTTGGCTTAAGTGGGGTTCCCTCTTTTGATGTGTAGGGGAACTTGCAGGCTTTTGGACCTCCATAAAGGTCAGACGTCGCATCCAGCAGTTCTGCGTCTGTCAGTTCAAGGAGGACGTCATATTTCCGTTTTCCTTGGCTGGCAAAGTATGCTTTTAGAGATTTGCAAATCGCTGAGTTGGCCAGGAGCTTTTCCGAAGATTTCTTTTGTTTATTATGTAATGACTGGCTGACTGTGCCTTTCTTTTTCCTGTGAATTTTTTTTTTTTTTTGTTTTTTGAAGAATGTTTTTTTTGGGAAAGGTAAATGTAGGCAGAGAGTTAATTAAAAGTACTTCGCTTTCTTCATTCAGCTGAGTTTGCGGTGTAATAGGCTGTTCATTGTCATTTGACCTGGACCCTTCACTGTCTGACTGGGAATAGTCATGTGGTCCTGTGTAATCGCTGCCATGCTGAACTCCGCGTTCCCGGTAAGTGATGGAAAGCAAGTCAGGTTAGTTCTTTGTGTGCCCTCTTGGTGCTTTGCAGGCGCCGTGGGCCGGGGCGCCCCATGCAGTTCCCTCGCAGCCCACCCTTCGGTCGGTTGCACCGGGAACTTGTCCGCAGGGGGGTTTCCCCGGATTGCGCGCCGATTTCAGCTCGCGGACCTCCTAGTCCAGTACAGATGGGTCCTTGGTAGGGGTGAAACGAGTTGGCAAGTCTTTGTCGCTGGCCGTGTCCTTTCCTGAGTAGGTCATTAAAAGTTCATCAGCGACCTGGGGCGATTCTTCGAAAGGGGCTGCATGTTGGAATTGTTGGGAGGGACTGGCATAACCAGACCACGTTTTTGATGGAAACCTGGGTCTTGATGAGGGGCGAACCAACGGGGGGCTAGGGAAATCGAATCTGTAGTGGGCAAGCCTTGAGCTTCTCACCCATCGCACCTCCTCGTCTTTGCCTCCTGGTGGCGGTGTGGAGGGCACATCACCCTGTTTTTCCTCCATGTTGGTGGTGGGGGCCTTCCCCGCCTGCTCACAGACTGCAGCAACTCAGCAGCCAACTCTTCTTTTTGCTAGGACATATGCTAAATCATTCAGTTTGCTCACATGTTTAAGTTTACGTGGCCTGGGAAACCCTCATCAAGCAAGCCCATTCTGTATCCACCCCCATTTTTATTCCTATCTCCTCCATCTTCTGTGCCATTTCTCCCCAGAATCTCTCTATTACTGGACATGACCAAAACATATGCACCATTGCCGCATTTTCCTCATTACATTTGGGGCATGATTGTCGTCCTGCGTTTTTAAATTTGGCGATTATTTGAGGTGTCATATACGCCCTGTGAGTTATATATATTTGTATCTGCTGTAATCTGGCATTTGACACTTTTTTATGATATCCTTGAGCTCGTTCCCCCATCCCATCACTCATCGGGACCCCTACTTCTTCCCAGTCCAATCTAAGTTGCACCACCTCCTTACTCGCCTTGGTCATTATCATCTCATACAATCTGGATGTTTCATGTCCTCCTTCTGCTATGTCATATCGTGTCTATAGTGGCATCTGATTCATCTGCCATTACCACTTCAGACGAGGTCTCTAATTTGCTGCCCCATCCCATGATAATATATTGCCCCATATGCAACCCGGTTTCCTCCACCAGCTCCTCAAAATCCTGTATCTTCCCCTCCTGCCACACCACCCACCGTCGCTAGCCCTACCGATTCCCAGTGCTTCCTAATCATTAGTCTTAGTTGTTTTTCTTTTCCCGCCACAGCGACCAATGGGATCTGCGGGGAGCACAGGGATGGCATTTCCATTAACTGGCAGGCTTTTCGCCATATCTCCCAGCCAAGCATCATCATCCTCGAGCGTCCTTCCATTTCCCATTTGAGCAACCATATCATCTCTTTTAAAAAGAATGGGGCGCAGTCCGTTTGGAACAACCTGAATTCTAAAGTCGGCTCTTCGGAGAGCCATTTAGCTACATATTGTAGTTGGCTTGCTGTATAGTACATTTCGCAGTTTGGTAGCTTAATACCCCCTTTCTAATATGAATTTTGTAATTTCCACAGGGCCACCCTATTCCTCGTCCCATGCCATAGGAATTCTCTACATATGCTGTTCAACTTGACAAAGAATCTTCTGGGTATCAAGTATCGGATATTCGCCAAGCAGTGCAATAGTCTGGGCAGTACCACCATTTTAAGCGTTTCCCCCCGTCCCATCAATGCCAGGGGGAGCTTTGCCCAAAACTTCATACTATTCTCTATTTTCTTAACGGTTTTCTCCGTATTGTGCTTATGTTCTGCTTCCACCGTATGATACATATCTACCCCGAGATATCTGAATGCGTTAACCTCCCATGGTATCTGCAGGGTCGCCAACTGCTTCAACGGGATCCCTCTATACCTACCCACTGGAAATATACAGGACTTTCCTGGGTTCACAGCTATGCCAGAGAGATCTGCAAATCGCTCCATAACTGCTAATATGTATTGGAGGTTCTCTTCCGGATATCGCAAGTACAATAGCATGTCATCAGCATACAAGGAAATTAGATGCGGTTCCCCTCCAACGATGATGCCCATTGCGTCATACTGCTGCCTTAGGTATATTGCCACGGGCTCTAAGGCCAAAATGTACAGCATGGGGGACCATGGGCATCCCTGCCTGATACCTCTGCTGAGTTGTCATCTTTCTGATATTACAGCTCCTGTCTTCACTCTAGCTAGCGGTCTACTATATAATAGCTTAACCCATTTGAGATATCCCGGTCCCATACCATAATTGGCCAGGCCGAAATTGGCCAGGGACATTGGACCGAGTCAAATGCCTCTATCGCATCTAATGATACTATCGCCATCTCACTTGCATCTCCGTTAGCATATTCAATAATTGTGTTTTATGTTTTGATTTGCAAATGTGACCAGTTGGTCAATTCTTTTTAAATGATCCATGACAGAATAAAATGAAGATATATATGATTTGTAAATTCGCCCTCTCCATCTTCTTATATATGTTGAAAAGGATGGGGGTATAAGTGGACGTTGGTCTTGACACAGCTCTGTCACCTCTAGTGCGGACATCAAAAGGTAGCTCGTTGGGATAACCCTTTGTTCTTTATGATATTTAGTCCTTCCCCTACGAGCCCCTAACTAAAAAAGAGGACTACTGTTTGATCAGTGTGCTCATTGAGTATTTACTGATTATAAGTCTCTACAAGCAAGGAAAAAGAAAGGTTTTGTTATCCAAAGCTGGGAAGCATAGCTACGGGCCTATTAAGAAGGGGATTATATCACCTATTGGAAATGGATTGTGGGAGAACAGGTAAATGAGGCCTTAAGTTTTCATTGCTAGATCCCGGCAGATGTCTGGTGGCAAAATTTCTCAAATTTATATGGTAAACCTGCTGTGGGCCAAAACCAGTGTTTGTCAATAGATCCCACTGCAAAATCTAACTGTAGGGGTGAGATTCTTTCATTTACCATAGAGTAAGTCCGGAGGGCAACTGAAGGCCAAAAAAGTTGAAAAGCATCTGGGCCATATAGAATACCAGGAGTGCAATTTGTAGGGTAAGGGAGTCCGCATTGAGACCGCTATCCCAGTCCCAAAAGGAATCAGTGTTAAAATAGGTCCTGCATTTCACTTCTTTCGATATCAGGCAATGTACTTTCGGAGTATAGCTGCGTGAGGTCAGAGACGCGTTTTTCTAGCACTATGTAAAACCGGTATTATACCATTGTACTGTGGTTTTTCAGCCAACTGTATTCGTAATGTGTAGCTTTATGCTACCAACATATATAGAATTTGCACCCATCTCTCCTGTTGAGAATGTGGTGTAAATAACACATTCGTTTAGGGAACATAATGCTTTGGCACTGTTACTTGAAGTGTTTTTAACAGTACATTGTGACTGCCATTTGAAAACAAATACCCTCCCTGCACTTTACAGATATTGTGCTGCTTTGCGGACGGTAGAGCACTGCGGGGGCAGGCTGTGAATGTAAGAGTCGGGGTACGACAGCGTGGAGGGTGGGTATCTCGCTGAAGGCTTGTGGGCGTGCGGGACCACTCACACTCCCGCGGCGGTACTGGAATGGAGCTGTGCTGCAAAACTACACAGAGGGTGCCATATAACCAGAGCAAACAGACACTTAAAACCGCCCCCAACTTCGCCTCGCCCGGCAGCCTGCCAGCAGACTTGCGTTAACAAAGCCTGCCATACCGCGATGACACCAGAACGGGATGCATGGACATAACCCACTCACTGCCTCATCCCCTACTCGAAGGCGGGTGGGTGAGCAGGAGCCAGTGTAACAGACAGACTGGCAGTAAAACGGACGCCCCTGCTGCTTCAATATAACGAGGCAGCCACCTTGGAACGAGATTTTATGATAGCTACTGTACAACGAATCCCTCTATTAACCTCAATGAAACCCTTGCTGTATAATAGAAGGCGAATAAGCAACTATGTGTTTAATTAGTTAAAAACATCAAATCTTGACATTCTTGAGGGTGCCACTTAGGATCGGTTCTGTATTTTTACAATAGACCATTCGAAGTCAGTGGGTTGGCGGTGGCCGAAAAGATCCAAGAACTAACAGATTCATGGAGGGGAGCGAACTATTTGAAAACCTAAATAATTGTGGCAGGCGATTTGAACCTGCAAATGGAATCCATTAGGGAACTGGGAGGGTTGTCCCTGGTAGCAGCTCATCCAATCAAGTCAAATAACGTAAACATCTGGCATCTGCCATTTTGGAAGTAAAAATGGCTGACAAATTCACTATACAATACAAATGTAGCCAAAGAGTGCAAAAAAGGGGTGTGGTTGGAGGGAAGAGGGGTGCGAATTGGAGGAAAATCATAGATTTCAGTTAGAGATGGGTGTTAAATGGGTGGGACATTTAGACAAACTACATAAATCCCCAATATGCCATCTGCATTGAAAAGCATTCGAAACCTGCATTCAAAGCCCCCATTTCAGGCTCTTATGTTAAAGCTCTTATATTAGTGACAATAGTTTTGGCTTTAAAGGTAGTGCTTTCAGTGCCACCCAATAGCCAAAACTAAAAAGGAGGGAGAGACTCACCAGCCAATTACAGACCCATCTCTCTCCTAGATAGCATGGGGAAAATATATGCTAAGGCTGTTTTGTTTCGTTGGCAGTCCTGCACTGATGACAATAATATTAATGACCGCCAGACAGGGTTTCAAAAACACAAGAGTACTGTTGACCAAAGTTTTCGACTGTTCCTGTTGATCAAGAAACACGCTGAAGATCAAACCGTATGCTTTATTTGTAGATCTCGGGACAGAATTTGACTATTTCACAGGAAATCCTGTGGCGCATTATGAGGGAAAGGGGAGCCCCACCAAAACTAATCTCGGCCATCCAGTTGCTGTATGCCGAGAACAAGGTAGCTGTTTGTTTCGGTTTGGCTGGAGAACTAACTGCACCATTTGATGTGGTGAAGGGGGTAAGACAAGGATGTGTCCTTGCCCCCCTACTCTTTAATACGTACATCGAAGATACATTCATGGCATTAGTCCAGATGTGCATTGACTGCCCGAAGATGGGCCAGGATATTTACCCAGCCCTATTCTACGCTGATGACGCTGTGATTCTGTCTACCTCCCCATGAGGCTAAAAGGCTACTTAGAACGTATTTCTTAATAAATGCGAGGTACTTGGATTGCAATTAAATACTGACTAAACAAAGACCATGGTCTTTCAACTACAATTCTCGAAGCGCAGTGTTCTGAACATCTACGTGAATGAATGCAGCTAGAACAGACGCCGTTTCCTGATTACTTAGGAATTAGATTCCACGAGAACAGTGGATGGTGCTCACAGTTCGCCAGAACCTGCACCAACCCGGACAAATATAGTGGGGCTAGAAACTCCTTTTTCTTTAAACACAGGAGTGGGGCAATTTTCCCTGCACTTGAATTATACCGAAAGCAGGAAATACCAGCTTCAACTTTCGGTGCAGGAATTTGGGGGTAACGGCACCTCACGAGACCTTGACACAATTGAAAATAAGTTTCTAAAAAATCTACTTTTATTGCCACAAAGCTCCCCGACCGTATGATTACACCTGGAGTTGAACATCATCCTGATAGGAGATGTACTTGCTTTACAGCCAGTCTATTAATGGATTGGACTGTGGAGTATGGACAGCTTAGGAGAGTACAGCGATGCACTAAAAAAAAAATCAGAGCTTGGGAGGGAGGGAAATCCATCCCTTGGCTAGCACATGTTAAGAAGCAGCTAATAAGGTTAAATAAAGTTGAACTATGGGAAACCCCTGAAAAAATGTTTAAAAACAACAACAAAAAATAATAATAAATCCACTCCACTTAGTATTAAGAAAAAAGCAACTGCAAGGAAAAAAGAATTGATGATAGAATAAGCCAGAAACCTCAAGTTACGCCCAGTTTATCTCCAGGGAAAATAAGACTTTGGCTTTGAATGTTACCTAGATTATATACAGCCGCCATATGAGAGATCCCTGTATGCCCGATTTAGGATGGGTACACCAAATTTAGCTTCCTTTACTAAAACGTGGGGTGAGGGTGGGTTAGGTACATGTGGCTTGGGTATGGAAACTATCACTCTTTCCTGTTTATTTGTGTCAAACTGAAATATCTGAGAACCCAAAACTTAAGACCATTGTTTAGGGCTGCTAGTTTATGATCTACTAGTGAAGCCCTGAAATTTTGCAGAACCTCTACGGAGCATCAGATCATATTTGCAGTAGCCCGTTACATCCATAGGGCGTAGTTGCTTAGACTAAAGCTATCGGAAAAGACCAAGGATGATGATAGCAAAATGGTTTCCATGTAACAAGCACACTGTATGGTGTATTGGCTGGTTATTACATGGGACTTTATTGAAGCTGCGAGCAAGCCCCCCTTTTTATGAAATGTTGTTAAAGATTTGTATGTTTCTTCCCTTTTAAAAAAATTATGAATTTGCTGAAAATCTTTTAACTGGAGAGAAAATTAATGTTTTACTCTTATCTTGTGTATTGAAAAGTGGTTTTGTATGTCTACTTTTACATGTTGCTATTTTATGGTTTTTATACCGAATAAAGTTTTAAAGATAAAAAAAGACTGAAACTGACTTTATTTGCAGCATTTTTCATGGTACATTTTGGAGCGCTCTGCAGACTGAAATTAATGTGCGGGGGAGGAGGGAGCAAAAATGTAAGTAATGTTTGGTGCACTCAGTTGTAGCCTCTCCTCAGTGCCTCTCACCTGCATGCCTGCCCCAGAGCAGCTTTAATGCAAGCAGATTGCTTAATTTGGCTTCTGAAGGCTCATATGCACCAGTTTGGCTTTGCTCACCCAGCTCGTGCATATCAAAAAGCCTCAGTCAGGACTACTTTGTATAGCAAGTACTTGCAGTGTGTACGCACAAAGATGTGGACTTGCTGTTGGCAAGTTCCTCAGGGATCATGCGTATCGCCCACGCTATACTATATATTCACAAATTCCTATTCGACCACCTCGACAATCTGGGTGTCACGTATACCAACTATGCGGATGACACCCAGATCCTTGTCACACTCACTGGATGCTATACTCAAGACACTAAACTGATCAATGCCATCTATCTAGAGATCCAAGCCTGGATGGTCACTCATAACCTTTGTTTAAACGATGATAAAACGGAACTACCTATCATTGGATCTAAATCTCGTTTAAACAAATTAGACAGATGCTACGAGTCCTTCAACATTGATGGGAATGTCATTAAAGTTTCAAGGGAAGTCAAAACACTGGGTATCTACCTTGACTCCACTCTGACACTAAATAAACAAGTCAACTCCTTAGCCTTCTCCACAGCATACACCATTAACTGATCAATGCCTGTAAGCCCTTCTTATCCACCACTAGCTGCATTACATTAGCATGAGCACTCATTCTAAGCTTGACTATTGTAACACTTTTCATTGGGACCTTCATGCGGAATTTAAACAAACTCCAAGTTCTGCAAAACAAAGCATTAAGGTCGGCTCTAAATATCCCACCTCTCTAGTCACATCTCTTCCCTCAGAAGAGAGGCTCATTGGCTACCCATTCGTGACAGAATTACACTCCGATCGATAACCCATAAGTGCCTAGCCAACACGGCTGACCCGTACCTGACAGCTAAATTCTCAAGACACCAGACCAATAGACCCACCAGATCCAACTACCTCAACCAACTCACTATCCCCAAATTCAACCTAAAAACAGCAAGAGGTTCTAGCTTCCCAGTGTTAGCAGTACAACGCTTGAACTCCCTACCCTCTGACATTAGAGCAGAGCCCGCTTTCTGGACCTTCAGAGCCAAAACCAAAGCCTGGCTCCTTAGCTGAAACGACTCATGAGCATGACTCCACCCAGGAGAACACACACATCTAGGTTGCGTGGATCTACTGCCTTGTATCTGTAACTATAAATGTTCCACTTCCTTTGTAAATGTATGTATAAATGATACCTGCGGCCTGCTTACTCACTTGTTTGTTTGTGTGCCTTTGTGATCTTTTGCTCACTGCCTCTATCTATAAGGTGATTTGTAACACACCTCCAGTACCTTTTATTTGTAAGGAAGGTGATCTGTAACACACCTGCTCCCTGCTTTGTGGGCTCTGTGTATTATATATGTAACCATGTATCCTTGTAGCTAAGAAAAAGCACCCAGATACCCTTGCGTGGGGTTCGCTATACAAGTAAATAAACTAAACCAAAATAGCAATGACGTTATTTCAAAGTCGGCATTGGCCGAATGCCCGACAGAGCAGTCGGCACCTGGGAGCCAGTCTAAGTCTGGAAGCCAGGAATCAACAAAGCAGTGGAGAATGCTGCTGGAGTACAAAGAAAAGGTCCAGGCAACAAGGGTACATAGAGGAGTTGAAGTTGATATGCGGTCTCCATCGGTACAACATGGACTGCTACTTGCAAATTGTAGATGGACATGGCCCTGAAGGTTCAGAGGAGTACACAATGGCTACAGCAAAGTAAAATCCGACAATACCCTTCAGACCAGGTTTCAACTGAATCAAGACCCCGATTTTCGAAAAAGAATAGAGCTTTCTCCATACTTCAAAGCTGTTGCAGGTTTTAGGCTTATGAATGCATAGAGGATTTCACAGATCTACATGCTCACAAGGCTGGAAGTGACCAGTGGAGGCTAGCCTCGCTCCTGTTTTGCAGGTATACAAAAAGGATGTTTTGTGTTTAGATGTCTGGCAGATCCTCACCGAGCTAGAACTGGATTCCATTCAATCAGGGAAACATTTGTGAGCTTACAGTAACAGTATTTAAAAAAAAATATTTAGGAAGGTATTTTGTTTACACAAACCTTCAATATTATCAAATGAAAAAGAAAGCGAAATAACAAACTCACATTGCATTATGAATACATTTCATTTCATCCTTTTAAATAGTCAATTTCTCTAATAAAATTACCAAAACATTCTCCTAGAATGAGAACACTGCATATATTAAAGCATTTTCTACACCATCTAAAATTCAGCACCAGAAATAATTTATTTTCAAATCTTCAATGTTGCTCACAAATCTACTCTCCATGTAATTTGTATCTCTATGTATCCAATGGATAACAATCTAAATATAGATGCAATATGGTCACAATTAATCTTTTGAAATTGTAAAAACAAAGGACAATATTGTTGAGGGATCTTCTTGCAAAGGTCATTAATGTAAATTTCAAATTGCTACAGGTGAAATTTTAAAAACAATTGTATATGCATGGAAATAATGTGATGCCAATCTATGCCCATTAGGTTATGGGTTTAAAATCGAGTAGCAGTACTTTAAAAAATGTATTGCGTTTAGATTATTTCTCACTTACTTCCAATTTGATTCTACCTTTCGAAGTAAATCAAACTTCTTTTGTCAACATCCTTTTAATAGAATCGTAGCCAATAGCTTTATAAAATGTGCTATGCCATATGGTACTTAACCTAGTAAGACCTTCCTTAAATTTCTGGAGGAGATTATTTGCCTCGTTTATGAGGATGTTAAGTGTGGGTTTCAAAGCTCTAGGCTTGGCCTGAGACAGCCAGAAAACAATACTCAGCTCAGCATGCAAATATTCACTTAGAGTAATCTGTACAAGACAATGGCCCATCGCTAGAGTTTCGCATCCATTTCATGGAGCTATGTCATACCATCCTGCACACAAAGCTCTGCCCCAAAAGGTTTAAGTTACTTACCTGAAACTATTGTTCTCCAGCATGAGCCTGGCATGGATTCACATGCTCATGAATCTTCCCCGTCGCGAGGCTGGGAATCCTCGGTAAAAGAAAAAAACAGTTTCACTTTAAAACTGTATTTCTCCTCTAAACCAATCACTGTCCTTTGGGTCATTCTGCCCCTATCCAATGACAGTCTCCCTAAGCTACACCCCTGGTAGCCAGCTTCAGATTTGGTAAGCACGTAAAGTGGCAGTATGAAAGAAGAAGAGTCACAGAGGGGAAAGAGGGAGGGGTCGCATGTGAATCCATGCCAGGACCCATGCTGGAGAACAATAGGTACAGGTAAGTAACTTAAACATTCTCCATCATGGGGTCTGGCATGGATTCACACGCTCATGAATAACGATTACACAGAAGTACTTCTACACAACCACGAGAGGTGGCAAGGCTCAACAGAAGCAATAACACACTCACCTCTGGAACAGAGTCAACTCAAACAAACCGGTTGCGTAGCACCACTTGCCTGACTGTGGACTCATCCCTTGTATCCCTGTCGACACAAACCCTTGTGAAGGTGTGCATGGACCTACACGTAGCAGCCCTGCAAATGTCGAGCAGGGGCACACTATCGAGAAATGCCATCGCTGCTGCGATGGCTCTGGTGGAGTGGGCTCTCATTGGTCTTGTAGCGGCCTGCTCGCCAGTCAACTGGAGAGCCACCTGGAGATAGAAGACTTCGATGAAGCTTTTACGTGATGTGCAGGTCCAAAGTTGACAAACAACTGAGAAGTCTTCCGAAAATTCTTTATATGTGCCATGTAGAACTTCAAGGCAGGAGCAACGTCCAGCGAATGCAAGGCCCTCTCCGCTGGCGACGATGGATTCGGGAAGAAGACAGGTAACATCAAAGTTTCGTTGAGGTGGAATTCGGACGGTACCTTAGGCATAAAGGTGGGGTGTGTATGCAGCACCACCTGTGAGAAACCAGAAGGTGTCTCACCCGCTAGTCCCCGGGGGAATCTGTCATCCAGGTGGCCAGGACACAGCCATCGCTTTTGGATCCAGTTCCTGGGGGTGGACCAGTGCGGGAGGATCACCTGGGCGATGGGTCCTCGGGGAGTGGGACACCGCATGGTGAGTCGTGGTATCCCCTACCCTGTAATACCTTTACCCCACCGTACCAGGTAGGATCCTTAGGAACTCAACCCACCCTCCAACTTTCCCAACACAAACACTTTCTCACGAACAGCTCGTTATGAGAGCAAACAGACTAACACCCGAGCCAAATACCCGACATGTCCCAATACAATGGTCAGGCAATTACTGACCATTACACAGACCTGACTTCAATTACACTGCCCCCCACATGGATAAAAGGCAGAGCACAAGAGCACACTTCGAGTGAGTTAAAGCACACGTAGAAGCCGCATTTCCAAGCTGGCAGTTTAATGCAAGGCGAAAGATGGCAAAACCGAAAGTGATCACAAGGAGGGATGTGCCCTTGACCTTTTCTACAAGGAACCGTTACTTTCATGAACATTGGAGAATAGAAAACATAAGACCAGGAAACAAGGCTGAAGAATCCTGCATTGTGTGTCGGAAGTACCTGGAGCTCTCCCCCGTCTATACTCATGGAGGGGAGAATTGCTTGCCGCCGTGGTACTGTCCTTGGATCCTACAGCAAAGCAGCGCCAGTGAAGTCAGCACAGCCAGTGACTTGGAGAGACCGATACCAGACCAGTCTGTGTTGAAGTCAAGGTTGCAAACGGCAACATTGTATAGTGAACGCTGAAGCGAACATTGTATGAAGCGTATGATGATCAACGCGAACAAAACTGAACAGATGAAAGATTGAACTTTGAAGCCAAGATATGATACCTTATGCAGAATGGTCCGGCACCACGTGCATGCTCATTTGAAAGTCTTTGTAAGGTATCCAACTGAAAGAGTCACAAACAATTGTGAATCAAAATGGTCCTGCAATGGGTCAAGCAAAATTCGATGCACAATCGAAAGTCTTCGATGTTAATAGTGTAAAGAAAGTTGATGACAAAGTAGAGGAAGTTCATCCGAGCCCGGCGGAGGGAGATCAGCTGAGAGCCTTTGGTTAAAGCAAGTTTGTGTTAGAAGGTTAAATTGAAATTGGTCGGAGCCTGGCGGCAGGAGACTAATTGAACATTGCATTAAGAGGATCTGAGCCCGGTTGAGGGGATCTGAGCTGAATAGTGAATTGCCTGAGAAAATGAGTACTTGTGAAATTCTAAGAGGAAAATAACTTGTTTGTTTTGTCACATCAGGCCCTCTGAGGGAAAAGACTTAGAGAGGCAAAGAGACTTGGGCACGGAAGGGCCTGATGCTAATGATTGAACTTCATCCTCGTGCTAGAGAAGCCAGAGACTGTGCTAAGCTTGAGAGTACCGCCTTGTCCTGTGCTAAAAACTTGGGGAAGGGAGGCCAACGGCCTGAACATTCCGACATATTAGTTTGTGAACACTTTTCTTTTTCGTAACACTGTTTCCCACACTATTTGTATTTAGAGGTAAGGATTTAAAATAGGTTCATTAGTGTAGGCCCTTTTTTAGTGGGCCTACATTATTATTTGATGGTTGTAGCTTGCTCCCATCTGTAGATTTAGGATTAGATGGGTGTTTTTCAAACCCTTTTTGAAGTTCAATAAACACCCTTGAACGGTGCTCACTTGTGTCTGTCTTACTGTTGATACCATGCCTTTCATACACATCTTTGAAGCGTGGAAAGACAAGTAAGGCTGCTTGCAAGACAGGGCCTGGATCTCCCTGACCCTCCTGGCCAAGGTGATGGCCACAAGGAAAGCAGTCTTCCACAAGAGGAACATGAGCAGGACTTGATGCATAAGCTCGAAAGGAGCTCTCATGAGCTTAGTCAGGACTACATTAAATTCCCAAGCCGGGGTTGGAGCCTTCACCGGCGGAAAAGCCCTGAAGATCCCTTTAAGGAACTCTTGGACAAGTCTGTGCGACCACAGAGAGGGTCTACTCGGAAACCTGGTGTACCGGGATATGACAGCGAGGTGCACCTTGATAGAGGCGTGTGCCAATCCCGCCTTGGCCAAGGGAAACAAATAGGGTAGAGGTTGAGGGGCCGTGATCCGCAGAGGGGTAATCTTCTGAGTCTGGCATCACACAGAGAAGCGCTTCCATTCATGCCAGTGGCATTTAAAAATAAAAAACATTTATTGCTATTTTCGTAACATGGCCTAAGGCCGACACTTCTTCAACAGTACAAAAAAATCTAAACAAAACCAACAGCACAGTGAATAACTCACCAATCTTAGCCTCCGGGGACATAGCGTTCACATTTTGGAGAGGAAGATCATTTGTGTTCTGTTTCAGACGGGAAATGTAATTACATTTCAACTACGACTGCTGTAGGATCAACCCCACATTTAATCTGTGGTTCCATGCAAAATGTGTACCATTCACTTGGAACCGTTGAGTGGTGCAGTCAAGTCCATCTAAGGGTGACGTAGATTGCATAATCAGGAAAGCAATGTATGGGCCCCATTTATCTCTAGGCTTGGCCTGGGGGTGTACAAGTCTGCCGTACCGAGTCTCCATATCATTACAGTAAAGAACATCTGCCTGCCATTTCTTCAAACCTGGTAATAGGCCCTTCCCCACCCCATAGCCACCCTTCTCTTAGCAAGAAGCAAGAGCAGTCCCGTCAGTTTTCTCACTTTTTTGGGGACATTTTTGGTATAGCCCAGCAGTGCAGTTATCAGTGTTCATTGCACTTTTCCCCCCACCATATTACCCATTGCTTCAAAGATTCCCTTCCAGTAGGCGAAAATCCAGATGCCAAGTGTATAAAGTCTTCAGGTGCAGTGCCACATCTCCCGCACCTATCCGAAACCTCTAGGAAAATTCTATGCAGAGAGGAAGGTGTGTGATAGAACTGATGCAAGTACTTAAAGTGTATCAATTTGAAGTTAGCGTCGAGTGCCACATGTTTTGTCCTCCCACAGCAATAACTCCATACTTCCTCAGATATCCTATCACCTAGCAAGACCTCCCATTTCTCCTGAGGAGACTTTCCAGCTTTCGCCCTATCTTTAATACAGCAGATTATCCCCCTCTGCCTTGGGTACTGGTGCATCTTATCCAATATCGGAGCCGTTTCCGGTTCCTTAGGGAAGATCGGGAAAACCGCCTACAATGAGGTCTGCAGCCTAAAATAAACTAATAGATCCAGGGGTGTATGCTCACCTTTATTCCGCATCTCCTCCAGAGTTATAAAAAGAGTATTTGGGAAAAGGTCACAAAAACAGGTCACCCCTAGACGCTTCACATAGGTTACATACCCACTTTCTATTTATTATTTTATGGTTTTAAAAAACCCATTAACAAGACAATGAGTTAAAATACAATTTGATGAACTAGATTCAATGCAATTCATTAGTTCCTTTTACAGTTAAAATAAATAAAAACACATTCATAATCAACAATTCATTACAGTGTTACAGTAATCGGAAAATAAAACTGTCCATTCACACATATAAAATATACAGATTATTCCAAGTTTAGTGATCTAATAAAAATTGTGACTGCGATCACCACCGAGTGGTTCTACAAGCCAAGCAGAATTGCATAAAAGAATCACAACCTAGCAGTTAAAATTAATCTCTCTTTGACTCCGTGTCAGGGGCAGGCAGTTGGTAAGTGCTCCATGGTTTCCATCATGTTCTGCGCCCCACAAAACCTGCATACACCTTTATCAAGTGCTATCATATGGTAGCATATTAAAATCGCTGTAGTCTGGGTTTGACCAATACGGAATCTTAAGAACAAGCATCTCACTGTAGGGGTCAGCCATTCCTATAGTTCTAAAAATCGGTCCTTAAATTTGCCAATGACTCATGAGTGCATAGTATCCATTGTATTTGCACAATCGTACCTATAAAGATATTTTTTGTATTTTTTGATGCTTACTGGATCGTCATTGAGCTTGTCAAATGTGAGATCAAGTTCTTCCAATATCAGGTTGCAATAGGTCGAAAACTCCTGTAAGAAGTTTTCTTTTCCACTGAACAGCAAGTGAGCGGAATACCTGTTCTATAAATAGATGGCAATTCTGGGGAATAAATGACCTCACCATTGGATATGCGCTCAATCGGGTCAGCTCCACCATATCCTTCACCCTGGCTGTCCTACTCGGAGCTGTCAAGATTTTGGATCGCACGAGGAACGGGGCCCCCCTAGTGCCCTCTACGCCTTGATGTGTCTTCTATTTGACTGTTCCCCGAACCAGTATAGGAGGAACCCTGCCTGTGCCACCTCACAGTATGTTTCAAAGTCGGGCAGCGCCAGGCCCACCTCATTTAGTGGCATAATCAACTTTTCCCACGCAACCCTAGCCTGTTTCCCTGCCCAGATGAACTGTGTAGTTGTGGACCTTTGCACCCAGAAGAAATCCCTAGGGAGTGCCATGGGGACATTAAGAAACACATACGAAAACCGCGGCAGGAGCACCATCTTCACCAGGGAGATTCTGCCATACAGGGAAAGTGCAGTCATCTGTCCATTGACAGTTTAGCATGTTCCAACACCCTTTTACAGTACTGCTTAGATAGATGAACGGGGTCACGGGCAATATATATTCCCAGGTATCTCGTAAAGTCCCCATGCACTGAACCCCTATCTTGTCAGTATGTTGTATGGTGCCGTTCGTTAGTAGCAAGAGAACCGACTTTGCTGCATCGACTCCAAGCCCAGAAAAAACGCCAAACCGCAAGACATACCCCATGATCGGGCCAAGGTTCAGTGACAAAGAGCACCATATCATCTGCATAGAGGGAGACAACCACCTTGAGCCCACACACCCTCACCCCACTATGTATATGACAGTCCCCAATAATCTCAGTCAGCGGTTCTATCGCCAGGGCGAATAGCAACGGGGAGAAGGGACATCCCTGTCTCGTGCCTCTTTCCAGTGTTATAGCAGGGGTTAGTTGTCCATTTACCCTGACCCTGGCATTGGGTGACGCGTAGAGCAGTGAAACCAAGGATATAAATTGGGCCCCCATTCCCATCCTACGCAAAATGGTCAACATAAACGTCCATTCCACAGAATCGAACTTCTTGGTCGCGTCCGGCAGCGCGGCCACCACCTGGTCCTCCTGTCGCACTGCTGACATCAATCCGAACATTCTGCGCGGACCGTATGAGGAGGAGCGTCCCGGGATAAACACTGACTGATCCGCTTTCATCGTTTTATGCATCAACAGGGCTAGCCTGGATGCCAGAATCTTGGCCAGGATTTTATTGTCCAGGTTAATGAGGGATATGGGGCGATAGGAAGAGCAATCATCTGCTGCTTTGTCAGGTTTCAGAAGCACTACCACCACTGCTTTCCTCATGGATTCCAACAGCTGCCGGTCCTCCAGGCAGCGTTGGTATACCTGAAGTAAGTGGGGAGCCAGCTTTATGGCAAAGTGTGGAGTTCTGCCGCATAGCCGTCTGGACTAGGAGACTTCCCGGATGGGAAAGACTTAATGGCTGATAATCTCTCTTCCACTGCCAGGGGGCGTCCCAACGATCCCCTTTCCACATCTGTACACCAGTACAATGCTACCTGGTCCAGATAGTTATCCACCTCTGCTTGGGAAGCCCGTGTATGGGAGGAATACAGATGCCTATAGAAATGATAAAATTCTTGAACTATCTCCAAGTCCGCAAACTGTTCTCCCGCCAGACTGTTTCTTATGGATAGGATCCGGTCCTTAGACCTCTGTGGCCCTCACCAGTATCCTGCCGGGCGCTGTCCTTCCCCGTATTGCCGTACAACCGCTTTCCCCCTGAGAAATTTCACCTTTCAATGTGCCAACTCCATGAATTTCTGTAGGTGCTGATTGGCTTCTAATTGTTCCTGTGGCGACAGTGTACCCCCCCCCCCCCCGCTTGGAGCCTTTGTAATGTAGACTCAGTGTCCGTAAGTTGCCTAGGATAAGTTTAAGTATCCCAGCTTCCTTCACTATACATTCCCCTCCGATTACACATTTAAAGCTTTCCCATAGCGTCACATGTGACTCCATCAAACCTTCATTTAGATCTTAAAAAGGGTCAATGGCTTTGGTCAGCTCCTCAAATACCTCATTGATTAAACATTCACTCTTAAATGCTCAGGGCTTCCTCTCCCTCTTCTCATCCCTTAGCTCAATGGACATACGCACTGGGGCATGGTCTGACAACGTGCGTGCCAGGATGGACACACCAGACAGTGAGTTTGCAAGTGTGAGAGAGACTAAGAAATAATCTAATCGGGACGCAGAGTTGTGAACGGATGAATAGAAAGTGTATTCTCTCCTCCCTGTATTTCTAAGCCTCCAGATATCCAAGACCTCCCAAGCCCAGCACAGATCTTCTAATCTACCCAACCCCTTCTCGGCCGATTGATGAAGCCCCGGAGTGCGATCCCAGTCTGGTTCCATTACCGTGTTAAAATCCCCCATTGATATGATTTACCCGGTTGGTGACCTTTCAAGTTGGAGCCGTGACCACCCAAGAGATTCCACAGAGTCCAGACTCGGGGCGTAATAATTGACCAGAGTATACAATCGGCCCTGTATAGTGCCCCTGACCAACAGGCCCCTACCCTCCTGATCCTTCACTGTAGCAATATGACAGAACCCCACCGAGTTGCGTTATAGGATGCACACCCCCTCTGTAGTATGAGGAGTATGACGAGAAATGGCAGTAGCAGCCCCATCCTTTCCCGAACTTTGACCCCCCCACCCCCAATGGGTTAAGTGCATCTCTTGAATGAACGCTATGTCAGCTTGGTGCCTCTGCATGTATAAAAGGACCTTGCGACATTTGGATGGACAGTTTAGCCCTCTCATGTTCCACGTCATACTGGTAAGTAACCCTGTCATCCCACCACCCAACCATCCTTACCACAATATGATATCTCGTAAATAGGACAACAACTGCCTCATCCATCCCTTCCATGAGGCTTAGAAATTCTCGTTTCAACTGTGAAAACTGGACAATAACTCCAAGAACATTCCCTCCCCCACCAGCAACCCCAACCTGTCAGTTCCCCACGTCCCCCCTGTGAAGACACCGGAGGGGGGTGGTCTGTACTTCTGCTCTCTATATGGTAGAGGAGAGGCACATAGGACCCCTGCCAAGATTCTCTATTATTGGTAACTTAGTCGAGCAATCAAGGCCTAGCTTCTCAGGGGGTGATGCAGGCTGGTTCTGAAGTACAGTGTAGTCCCCAAGCACCCACAAAGGAATGTCCGCGCACTGTATTGGTTAAAACACAGTCTTTATACAATTAATATTCAAGGTCATGTACACTATCACAATAACTCACTTTGTGCTCTGAAATCAACAATTGTAAATATATACAGTTCTAAAGTGGTACCACAAATATTATCAGATCTCATTAAAGTGCATACGGTCAGAATGACACACAGATCAAATAAAGAGGAAACCAGCAGTAGAGGGAGGAAGGAAAGCAGGATGGTTGAACTGGCAGGATACTGGTCACTACCGTTCAACACAGTTCTGTGTGGAGATCCCCCCCCCATCTGTAGAATAAAGATACAAGCCCAGTCCATATGTTGTTCTCAACAGCATTCCCAATAGTTCTGCAACCCCAAAGTACCTGGCGTTGTAGCGTTCGTCGCGAATCGACGGCCCTTCTCGAGTGCCCTCCCTTTAAGGCAGGAGTCACGGGTCGAACGTCCAACGAGAACAGGTCGAGCTACGACGGTGAAGTGGCAGCTTCGTTCCTAGCGGTGCCCGTCGATGGGGAAGCGTAAACGTCCTGCAAGGAAGAGGCATGCGGGGCACCTCGGTGTCGATAGTTCTGGACCACAAAGAGTTTGAAGAACTGTGGCCCAGCAAGGGCGTGAAGTCGGCGGCATCTGTGGCCTTTGGGTGGCGGGAAACCCACTGGCGGATGCTCCTCGGCACATCGACGGTCAGGCCTTCTCCAGCAGGATACAGCAGCGACGATGCGGACGAGAGCGTCCTTGAATTCAAAAGTTCTTAGTCAAAATGGGAGCACAGTGGCTCCGGTCCGCAACGGCGGTCGTCGACAGTGGCAGACAACAGTCCGGGCGCTTCTCCTTGGAGCTCCGCAGCAGTCCCAATCTCAGGTCTGCAGCCTGTCAAAGGTCCGTCTACCAGGGAGCTTTGGCAAAGATCAGCTGGTGCACGTTGGTCCCTCGTAGCTCGGGAAGCAGCGCCTTATCAGGTCCTCTCTGAGTCAGTTCTTGGAGGCACAGCAGCTTTCAGATTGTGAAGGAGAGCAACAGCAATTCTTCTCGTCCAGCAGGGCTTCAAGGTCAAGATTCAGTTACTCCAGTTACTCGTCGTAGGGACTTCAGCTTCTGAAAAAGATTCCTAGCAGTGAGAGGTCCCCAGATATACTGTTGATCTCCCATTCTTTCCGCTGGGTCACACTAAAGCATCCAATCACGACTAAGGGTATTCATGCAGGCAGCCAATTAGGCACACAGTGCATTCATGCCATTCACTTCTCTCCAGACACTCGCAACAAGTTATGTGTATTGGGACAAGTACCCAGCCATTCAACACTCTGCACTGCATTTATACTGGTTTCGGGCAGGGCTGTGTCAGTCATTGTGTCAACTACCAGATACTAGATACCCACAACATAGAATGCATATTCGTCACACACTCCATTCACCCAGGTCCCACCCACAGGCGTGCCCACAACATACGGTCGCTGAGAAGGCTCCAGCCAGTCTGGTCGGCACTATCCTACACTACCATATATGGAACTTCCACCCAACAGCCAGTCAGGGGGAAGGGACAGAGGCAGGGCTTCCCGGGACTTCAGAAAGATCAAGGTAACAGGTGATGGAAGGCAAGAGGCCACGGGGGCCATTTTGTCTCCATCAGGAATCTACCGATTCCAATGACAGGGCCTGGGCATCCCAAAATGGAGGACTCTCAGGGCACCAGTTATTTCAGCATGGAGCTGCCACCAGCCCGTACCCTGCTCTGTGGGTCACACACAGGTGCCCAAAAACATACACTAGGGGCACAGGGTTGCACCCCTACCCATGGGTGCCATAAGGGTATCCCATGGATCAGTTCACCAAACCAAAAGAGAGCTGCACCGCCAGGAGTCCCACATGAACTCCTGCGTGGAAAACACGATAGAACACATGATAAAAAGCAGTAAAGGACAAGGATACGGAGGCCCTGTCCCTACGATGCATTTCCAACATCACACCTCCCCAATCAAAACCAAACACCTTAGCTCCTGCATGAGGCGCTCCAGGGCCCTACTTCTGGGCGGTCCGCTAAGGTAAGGTATGACCCGACTGCCAGCGTCCCAGATCAACCTCCAGTTTAGGGTGGCACCCCAGCGCAGCACATGGTGGGGTTTTACCCCTCAGTCATCATTATTCCTGCGGTGTGGAGCTCTGGGGAGGGTGTCTAGAAATTTTTGAGCTTCTTCTAGCATGTAAAAGAACAGCCATCTAATAGCTACAATATTGGTTCAAAGTTCCAAGCAACTATAAGGGCAAACATACACAACCTGTGTTGATTTGTCCATAGCTTTCATGACACGGCAGCAACACAAGAAGAACTTCTAGATTAACGTACACTATTGAGAGAATTGCAATGAATTGGTCCAAAACATCAAGAATATATCTTTGCCTCACAGTGCAAGTCATAAAATATATGCTATACCAAACCATTTCTTCTTTATGTACCCCGTGGCTACAATCTAGCCATCTTAAAAACACAAACATGTAAAATTAATTTAATGTATTAATTTGCTGAGGCACAACTTCTCTTACAGAACTTTTCGAAAGACAGGGGGGGTGTAAGGAACTTAGCTCGCATAGACACATTTTTCTGTCTGAGTGGACAGGGTGTACTGGGCAATTGTATAGAGAACACAGCCACATATAAACTAACGCAGAATCAAAAGGTGATGGCTGGAAGGTTTTGAATCAATCTTAACCACAGGCACAGCTTTGGGCAACACTCCAAACCATCGTCTTTCAGCCTGCAAAGGCATTACAGAAGGGGAAAGACTGTATGCAAATCAAGTTTGGTCCGATTTGCATATGGTCTTTCCCCTTTCTCTGTAATGACTTGATCTGGAGTGTTGCCCAGAGCAATTGCCAGAGGTTTAAGATTAGCCATCATCTCTGTTTGCTATGTCACCCCGAGTGGGACGGTATGCCCCGACATGGGTCCCGTGCCTGCGGGGCCTAGAGACCCAAGCTACACCTCACAGATGACTAGCAATGAGCCCGAAAAACGTCTGGGCTTGCTTGTGTTTTCATGTGGAGGTAATGCAACCCAGCAGTAAGGGCTGTACTTCCCCTTTGGGGTGGGACCAAGCTCGATTTGCTTATTGCCTTCACCATTCCTGTAATGGCTTGGCAGGCGAAGAACGATTGGAGGGTTGCCCAAAGTAATTGCCAGGGGTTTAAGATGAATTCTAAACCTTCCAGCCTTCACCTCTGTTTTACATATAACCCCACCTGAGAATTGTGTCACTCAATCTTGAAACTTCAAATCATTGTAAACCTATTCCTATTAAGCTATAGTATTCCAACACCAGTTTCACGCTTCTGACACTTTTTTCAAAGCATATTCATGGCAATTGTTCCATTAAAAAAAATACCAGCAAGATAAATGAAACAGACAGTTTCCTCCCATAAGGAGACAGTATTGCTTCCGATAAGTCAATCAACTCACGCCGCCACTCTTAAAGGACACAGTGCCAAGAGCCCACAACAATGGGAAATGTGCTAAACAAGGCAACTTTAACTTACATATAAACTATGAAGAAAAAACATTAAACAACCAATTCCGAACCTTCAATTGCAACTGCTGGTTTTCTTGGAGGCTGACGTGCACCCTGCTCTGCAAAGATCCATGCTCTTTTTCTAGTGTACCGAAGCGTTCTCTTACTTTATGTTCAACCATGCCGCTCTTCTGTTTCTCCTCGATCAGTTCCTTAAAGAGGGAAGAACATTATGTGGATTCCTGCTATCGAAGAAAATATTAAAGGTACTGTTGTTCTTTACAAGTTTGCTACAGCACTTTGTATTTCCTATTAGCAACCTGGATCCGGTCACACTTCCTTGGTACCCACCATTTGTCAGGAGACAGTCACACAAAGACCGCCAGACGCACTCACTTAGTAAAAGACCACTCCAACTACTATTAACCAAATCCCACAATGAGCAGAGCAGCTGGTCCTACGTGGCCATGCATTTCCGCAAAAACACTTCCCCACAAGTCTATGCTGTCTGAGGACTCATCTGGGCCCACAGACCTGCAAACTCACCAAGCACCTGAACGCCAGAGAAAATTAAACTAAATACACCCCTTTGCCAGCAGAACTACGCTTACCAGAACAACAAGAGGAAGCAAGATTGCCCTTGGCACACACCGCTCTCCCAGATCCTCCTTGCTCTAACATGAAAACAGTTCCCAACCCTCAGCTAGAGAACGCCTAATTGAAGCCGTGGGTGCTCCCCCAAAGTAGGCTGGGAGTTTTAAATAATCAATCCTCCAATGACTGAGTCCAAGCTGCAAACTCTAGCCAACAAAAGGGTCCATACCACTATAAAAAGGATGCCTCTCATACAACCAGTTTGGGTTGTTGGACCACAATAGGACTGTAATGGAGTGGAGGATGCTGGAGGCATAAGGGGGCAAAGGAGTCTAGTGGAGGTGGCACTCTACTTATAATATTCAAATGATGCTGGATCGTCTGTACCCAGCCTTTAGCAGTCCAACTTGAGTTGGGGCCTCTCCTTCACTAAATGATTAATAACATACTTGCCGAGGGACATTGCTCTCTAAAACGGTCACTAAAAATACTTGGTTAATTTACATTCCCAGAAATGTGGTTGGCCTCAAACGCAAATCCTGGCTCCATTCTCCAGCGATGATTCCCTCTAATGCCAAGTTTCTCATTAAACTGGCTTTCTGTAATCAACTAAACGAGCTTAGGGAGAAGGAGCAAGGAAGAGAGAACTATTGTTTTACTACTGCTTCCATTTGCATCAAGCCATTTTTAGATTGGGTCTCGTACAAGTTTTGACAACTAAGGGGAAATGGAAAGATGTCAATAATTCTCAAGTGGAATGTGGACGTCGTACATCTGGCCTTGAATCCCATATAGGAAGAAGATTTTAAGACCCATGAATAAAATGTGGCATTTACAATGTACACCCTCTATTTTTTTTAAAATATTTATCCGCAACACATTTACTGGTTATTTAAATGCGTATCTCCTATCCACTGCCCTGCATATACGATTACAAATGTGTAATGTAATCTTAGTTTTAACCTTTTTGGAGATTAAATTATACTTTATTTATATATATTGGTCATAATTTTAACATGTCAAAAACATTTATAATTTCACTATGATGTTAAGATGTATTTTTCTAAAAAGACACAGACAGGAGACGCCGTACACAATTAAAAAACTAAGCAAGTCCCGATCAGCCATATACAGGAACTGTCCACTCAGAATAATCTAATATGCAAGCACTTTAATGCCCTTTCCAAATTGTTTAGACAATATAAAGACATGTTCAAACAAACTCTAGACAGAAAGACACACAGAAATGCAGCAGTGGGAGACACGCCACTGTCAGCAGTCAATTTCAAGCATATATCAAATGACTCATATTTCAAATGATGCTCCCTTTCTCTTTTTAACCAATATAGGTTTACATACTGGGAATCTCTATGTGAAGATGTCCATCGTCCTTGCATGCATGTTTTTCCCTACTTTTCCACACCATAGGTAAGACATTGTGGCCCCCCCCCCCCCCCCCCCCCCCCGAGTCCTTTGCTCAGGCGATGTCATGGTAATACCCAAGGAGGGGAAGGACCCCAGATCATGTGGGGCGTACTGACCTATTTCCCTGGGTGCTCACGGCCAGCATGGAAGAGCACATGCCCAGTTTAATCCACCCAGACCAGGTGGGCTTCATCAAAGGCAGACAGGGGTCGGACATGAAGAGGAAATCCTTAAACCTATTACACGAAGCAACAAGGGTTGCAGGGGACCGCGCCTTCCTTTCAGTGGATGCCGAGAAGGCATTTGATAGGGCAGAGTGGGACCTTATAAGAGCTGTTCTGGTGAAATATGTTATGGGGCAGAGGCTTCTGCGTGGGATCATGGCAGTCTATTCATCTCCAAGAGCATGTGCTGTGGTTAACGGGGGGGGGGGGGATGCTCCTGCTGGGTCGCCCTTGGGAGAAGTGCTAGGCAGGGCTGCCCCCTCTCCAACCCTTTCTACGATCTTGTTGAAACACTTGTGTATAGGCGCGTTACAAATGCCATATCATATCATAACCCCTGTCGCAGAGGATCAGGGGGGAGTTGAGAATAGAGGGCAGGAGTATAAACTAGACTTATATTCGGATGACATCCAACTACACGTCACAAACTACTTGACGTCGGTGGCGGTCCAATTGCAATTGATAGAGCAATATGGCTGTGTAGCAGGGTTCAAGATCAATACTTCCAAGTTGGTCCTCTTCCCGCTGGATAAGAAGGAAGATCTACACGTGGCCAAATTTACTCTCCTCGGAATGCAGGTCACCCAGGGACTGCTTAGGTATCCGAGGATAAATGTTAGCAGGGACCTAGGAGACTTGTTTAAGGCTAGTTTTACCCCTCTGATGGCCAGGCTTAGAGTGGACCTGGAGAAGTGGAGCGAGCTCACGGACTCCTGGTTAGGCTGTCTTAATGCCCTCAAATGGTCATCCTTCCGAGCGAGGATCCTCTACCTGTTCCAAATGCTTCCCATCCAAATCCCGGATTATTTAGGCATACCAAGGGCATCATTTTGAAATTCCCATGGCAGGGGAAGAAGGCGAGGATCCCGGCGGGAACCCTTACACTCCCCAAAGCTAAAGGAAGGGTGGCCCTACCGGATATGAAACTTTACTATAAGACCGCGCAACTTGGAGTCCTGATACCACACCTCAGAGCGCAGCAAGAACGCCAGTGGGTCGCCCTAGACCATGATCACTTGCATCCAGCCACGGTAGGGCAATGGTTATGGGTCCCAAAGAGCAGGATACCACGTAGAATTTGGGAACACCCGATAGTGGGAACAATCAGCACATTTGGAAACAACGTGCAGAATTGGAGGGTGCGACAACCTGGCCCTCTCCGCTGGGACATATTTGGGTAACGAAGTGAGAGATGCCATACAAAACTCAAAGATTCCAACCCTGGTTTGAGGCAGGGCTGGAGAGGGCGGGACAGCTCTGGAGGGGGGCACATTTATTACTATACAAGAACTAGAAAAGCGCTGGGCATAGGTAAACTCCCCGTCTACCCTTTTCTGCAACTCAAGGGAGCATTGACCGCGGAGGGATGTAGGGATCGGATCCAGGGGGACCTCGCCCCTTTCGAGAGAATCTTTAGACACCAGAAAGGAATGGAAGGGCCTTATCTGGACCATGTATAGTGCCCTAGTGTAATCCGGCAAGGGGTCCACACAAACTTTGGGAGAGATGGGGAAGAGACACGGCAGAGGGGCTAGACCCTCCGTTGTGGGACAAACTTTGCATGGGTGTCTCCCGAACCTTGATCTCTTTGCCAATACAAACTCCATGCCATCAAGCTTCTGCACAGGTTGTAATACGACCCGGTGAGGTTATCCAAGACGTACCAGACTGTCAGCCCCTTGTGTTGGCGTGAATGTGGGGTGGTGGACTATTGGCATATGTGGTGGAGTTGTCCTCGGGTGCAGGTATTTTGGGATGACGTCCTGGGGTGGATCAAAGAGCTGGACAGAATTGTTGGAGGAAAAAGCCCCACTGTTGGTTGTGTTTGGTCTAGAGAAGGCATGAGATGGGTGTACCAGACTCCCCCCAATGGCAGCAGGCTTATTGCTGGTAGCCAGGTCATGCATAACGACGAGTTGGAAATGCACGCTGCTCCCCAGATAAAAGGAATGGATCAGTATGGTCAAAAGTATGAACATAATGGAGTGTATAACAGCGGGTCTCCATGGGGTTGGGGGGGTGTTGGAGATGGCATGGAGATTTGTGAAGAAATACATAACTGCATAAACCTGAACTAACATGCCAACAGGGAACTATAAAGGTATAAACAATAGCCCAGGGGGCAAATCGAGGGATTAGAATTGAATGGACCTGGTCAAACTGGACAAAGTTCCCAAGCGAAAGGGTCAGCGCAGGAGGAGAATCCAACCCAAGTGGACTACAGACATTACTTGATCCTCATGGGGACCAAAAATAAAGGAAGAGTAAAAGTTTGGGGGGGGCAAGTTGGGGGGTGAGAGCGGGGTGTGGGTGAGGAGAGTAGGGGACGTATCAGGGGAGTTTGTTAGTTGTTTTCGAAAAGCTTGTGGCTGCTAGAAGTTATGACTATTGTAGCAGTGTTCTCACAAGGGATATCTCCCTGTTTGTTGTAAAGTGTTGTCGTGTTTTAAAAAATGGCAATAAAGAAAAATGTGAAGAAAAAAAAAAGCCAGCCAGACTAAACACAGTAACTGCAAGAATGGTAGTGTCAAACAAAAGCCCATCCTTATAATAGCATTGAGTTCCTAATGTAATGAGGGCAGAAATTAGGTGTAAAAACGGCCTTTTTTCTGGCGGAAGGTGAGACAACCATCCTGTTCAAAATCACCCAACCAATGCAAGGCTGGGGCCAGAACCAGAGAAAGAAGAATCACAGGGCGAAATGGACAGACCTGCAGTAGACCGCTGTGGAACCCAAAATTGGCCTGCAACCCACTCTGCTCACCGACCGTCAAATCGGAAGCACCAAAGTTCCACTGTTGAGCAGATATCTGTGAAAAACCTGAAATCGGAACCCCTGCTCCAAAGGGAAAAGAAAACAGGGAGCACACAGTGGCCTTACCTTGCCTTCACATAACATCCAAAAATGCTACCCGACAACTGGCTCCACGCCAATCTGCTAAAGCAAGGGGGCTATGCTTCAAATGTCCCACAGGCACAGACTGCAGATCTAACGGGAAGTAACAGCAGGAGTGAAAACAAACCGTGCTGCCACCCGCTTTTCTCTGCTCAGGTGTCTCAGGTGACTATAGGAGTTCAAGGGCTCGAGCCTTTAGCCACCTCCTTTACCGCCTGCTCCACAACAAATGTAGCCACCTCGTTTCAGTGCCGTCTTTGAGAGGAGCCAGCCAAGAACAGCAAGAGCTTGGTCTGACTGTAGGCACCAACATCAGTTCCAACAGCAGGCAGCAGCCCACCCACCAGCGCAGCTGGCAGGAATATGAATGTGTGCTCATTAACCTTGACAAGCTATGGACAGAGCCCACATAGCAGGCTCAGTGAATAGGACCACACGTTTGAGCTGCATAAGGGTCTGACATAGTAACTTAATTCACGTGTGTGTGGAGGTGTGAAGTTGTGAAGTAGTGAAGTAGGCTGGTCATTCATATTTAGTTTGGAAGCAAAAACTTTGAATGTTGCACTGCAGGTGATTGTTGCGGAGAGTTGGTGTAAGCACCGTCCCTGTGGATTTGAAGATCATGTTAAGATCTGTAGCAATTCTTTAGTTGAACAAGTGGTCCGGATACTGAGGAAGCTGAGAGAACCAAGAGGGATGCGGAGAACTGCTAGAAGCTGTGCTGCCGTCATCCTTTCTTCTTGAAAATTGAACTTTTTCCCACCGACCAGAGGAAAGCTCTTGGAGGCCCGCCCTTCCTCCACGCGAACCAATGAGCAGTCTGCTTGCCCTCCTTTTTTTAACAGTGTCCTGATGCTTTCCTTAAGCCACTTGTACCTAGATGCTCTCATCTGGAGTAGTAGCCCCTGCAATTCCTGGCATTGTGCTTTACAGACTCAAAAACTAGCTCAGTCATAGGGAGAAATACTTGCTACTTGTCACAGCACTCATCCCGCTGCCTTTGCAGCGTCCTTTGTTTTCACTGGAGACTCCTGTGACCTGCTTAAAAGAGTCCCCTCTAGGCTGCCTCACTGTTGCTGCTGTGCACTCCTCCTCATGAGTTACTTGAAGGGGGTGATCAAACATCAAGGATTCTGTTCAGGCCTGCAACCTCCAGGGACTCTAGGTGCCGATTCCAGTGTTTGATTTTGATGGTAGTCAAACCTAATCCAGACATGTAAAGCAACCTTTGCACTGAGATGCCTGGGCCATGTCTGCAACAACCATCAGCTTGGTCAGCCTTTTCACCCCATGACCTCTGACTCGTAACATTTTTCACTGGTTGCGGTCTTTAGGGCCTCAAAGGAATGTGTGCGGCTTCTCTTCAAAGCTCGTAACACCAACCTAGGATTTCAGGGGGCTGGTGCAGCATCGTCAAGCCACAACTACAGTGGTGGTCCAAGAGCATTTTATTAGAAAACAACTGACCGATGGCACAGCCTTAGATATTGTGTGCCAGGTACAGGCAGTAAAGACAATTGTTATGCAAATCTTCCACTTAGACATTCTTGAAGCTGCATCTGGCACAGGCCTCGAGACTTCTTTCTAGAGTCCACCATGGAAGGATGATGGCCTTGCACCACAAAAACAAGAAATCAGCTCCAATAGGGCAACTGCCACTGGAACAGGAGCAATCCCAGACATCACCCGAGTCAAGGATCTGCACAATCTTCAAAGAATAGAAAAAATTAGCAATAAAGCCAAACAAAGAATTACGAGAGAGATTTATTAGGACTCCAAAAACATAACGTGCAGTAAAAAAAGATGGTACCCAGGGGAGCCCTTCTTTATTGGCTGTGGGGCATATGATCCAAAATGACAATACTAGAGCACTATACTGACTGCAGTTTCAATTTAAAAAAATAATCTGCTAGATGTCACCAAGGATTCCCAGCCTGACGGGGGAATATGCATCCAGCATGTGAATCTATGAAAGATCCAATGCTGGAGAAAGCACTAAATCCCACACTGAGGATTTGGAACAAATAAAAAGCATCCAGATTCCTTTCCTGACACCAGGACGAACATTTACGCCATCTGCAGGCACAAACGGACATGGTGGCAGGTCTGCGAGGAGCACATGCAGGGAGTCATCTGAGAAAATCACACTCCCTGTATCTCAGCTTCTCAGTAGCCAAGCATGAAGAGTCAGGTTGCTGAGGCGGTGGAGGCCCCCGCCGCCTGACTGGGAGAGCAGATCCACTCATCGGGAGGCGCCATGGGGGGCAGTTAGAAATGTCCAGCAACTATGACACAGGATCAATGTAGTATGTGTGATCATCATGCCTAACTTCAACTACTCAACAGGATTGATATTGGAATCCCAGCAAATGCCATACATTAACTACAAAGGGTCCAACATTCTGTAGTAAGATTTCTCTTCAGCCTGAAGCACCAGTTTTCCATCGTCCTGTTCCAGAATAAATACCCAAACTCTTCACCCTATCAACCGCAAAGGATTGCTGCTCAAAACTTTCTTGTGACACCACCGTACTTCTTAAGTGCTTTGGGTGCAGAATAAAGACTCGTCTCCTGGGAACAAACTCCCTACCTGTCCACCACCAGCCTGATGGCTTAAGATATTGTCATTAATATATATAATTCCTCTTTAAGCACAGCAGCAGATGAGGGCTAAAGGCATCACAGGTGTACACCCAGTTATAGCGTTTGCCCCACTCATTCAAGCTCCCATTGTATTTAACCATTTTGAAATGGCAACCTAAAGAAAATAAAAAAAATAAAAAGAAAATAAAAAAAAATGAAAAACATTCCTTTTTTTTCTCCAAAAGTTAATGGGATGCTAGTCAAACCTTTAATGGAAAGAGGTTAAAACAAATCATGAATCACAATTTAATAGATGATAAATTAACTACAGTAAATCAATATACACTTATATAAAGCTGCATTCATAAAAAAGTCAAATAACAAATACAGAATTGTATAGGTCCTGTAGTGAAAAAAAATGCCCAAATTAACACAACGCATAGATGAGATTTATCCGAACTTCTGGAGATACCCGATTTGGACCCCCCTCGACACCCGAACCAATGTTCCTCTATATCCCTAGCCCGGATTAGACTCTGACGACACCACAGCACCACATGAAGACTGTTTCAGTTAATTGTTTGTTATGTTATTATTTTTTAAATGTTTATCATTTATAAACATTAGACATATTGCCAATTCCTAATTTGTCACATGTTAAACACTGTCTATATGACTAAATGCCAATAAAATACGTTAAAAAAATAAATAGGTCCTGTAGTGAAAAACCAGGTGATATTCCTGCATTAAGTTTTATGACAGGGCATTAGGTATCATAATAACTTGCACATGTTTGAATAAATGGCAGGTTAGTTTCAGGGGTTTTACCTGTGTCAATTGTTTGACCTGCTCCTTTGCAACAGCAGCTTCTTCCTTGGCAATCGCAAAACATTTCTCTTTTTCTTGTAGCAGATGTGACGCCACTGCCACATCTCCCTTGGCCATCTAAAAGAAATCGCACGCAAAAAAAACAAAAAAAAACATTAATAGCCACTCAAACTACCCCTTTAAATTTAAATGCCCTTTAACAGAATACTGCACATTCAACTTAAAAATACATACCACCAACACAATTATTTCCAAAACTGCCATTTAGAAAAAATGTACTATAAATCTTTTCCAACAACTTTTCTTCTCTTTTACAAAACGTTAAAGCTTCTACAAATACACATTTTCTTAACTTTCACGAAAGTGCTCCTAAAAGCAACCATTTTTAACCGTCCACCAATTTTATTAACTGTTTTCCCCATCCCTCCTTCATAAATATGAATCTTGCTTACTAAAAGTACTTCGCCACATATCCCCACTAACTTTCTTTTACAATTACAGGAAAGAAGCACATTACTGAAGAAAACACCCCAAAACCCAATACCCTTCGCATCCAAAGTAAGCACATTAATGTACCATATATCTGTATGTAATTACAGCAGCACAGTAACACTGTATATTACCCCAGACTACTATTTTTAAACCAACATTTCTTACACTCTAGCCCATTATATTTCACCATATTTCACACCTCTTACAATTCCCAATCTACACACCACCACCGCCCTGATGCCTGCAGGTTTTTGGCACGTTACATATAAAAATACCACTGCAACACCCACTCTGTTGCTCAAAACAGCACAATCACCCTACAGATTCCATCACACCACCACTCCTTTACTCAGTAACCCAACACCATCAAACCTCTGCAGACTCTTACACTCACAGCCTTCTCAACCACACCTAATATACCACCCCACAATCAAACAGCACTCTATATATTTCTACAATCACACCCACAAACCCATGCACTATACATGCATATATATTGCACAACTATTCAATGCAAACTCTTTTTCCTGATACAACAAAATGCCACCTAAAAATCAACTCAGCAGAAGAGAAAGAAAAAAAGGAGCAGTTAAGACTAAAACTACACCACATAGTCATCCACCTCTAAAACAATTTATAGAAAACATTAAAACAAAAGAGCTAGTAACCTCACCCAACAAAACTAAACCAGCCACGACTAAAAAAGGTAAGGCCCCTATTGTAAAAACTAAAAGTAAAAAATGATGTACAAAGAAAAGCAGACCTACTAACAAACCTAACCGTCTACCTACCAGTGTTAACGTAGTTACAGTAAAGCAATCCAAGTTCTTCACAATCTTATAAAAACAGCTGCAGAGACTATCTACCCTTAAAACTACTGTAGGAGACTAATCCTGCAAGCTCTAATTGACCGCGCTTTTCTACTAAAGAGAACATGGTTTATATTGATTTTAAACAGATTGAAACCATTAACTAAATCAATAGTACTTCTAAACATGTGCAGTGTCAATATAGATAGAGACCTTTTCAAACTTCTGTGATGAATGGATTCACACAAGCAGCACAGAACCATACTTCAATGAAGATTATAAACAATAACAACAAAAAATAATTGCCATAGACCATGGTCGAGGGTATGAAATGGTGGAACACACCATTATGGCAAAAGAAACCCTTATAGAAAAAAAAGTCCCCAACAAACTTAACCAAATGCTCCTTTCACCCAAACAAACTGTCCAGTGTACAAATGGACTTGTGGCTCAATGTGTAACGTGTGCCAACAATCCTTTAAATCTTTATGATAATTCCTCAATCATTATGTGAAGCTAAAAAAGAAAAAAAAAAAAGAAAAATGAAAATGAAAACTTTACAAACCACAGACTCCTGTCCAGTGCGCAGTCACACTGGTCTGCAAGGGCATTCATTAACCTGCATTTTAGGAACTGCTTGTAAAAGCACTTCGCATCATGTTAGCGACACCATTCTCCTATACAGAATCTTGTGCATTGACTAGACTATGCAAAAAGTCCTGCTCTAGAACTGCAACATTTAAATAACATTCTCCTACATGGAGACATACAAAAACAAAATAGCTAAGTTTCAAAACACATCTGCTGAAATACCAGACCAAATGTGTGTCTGTTGTCGCAGAATGTTTCATAAAAAAAGCGCAAAAAAAAAAAACAGTAGATCTAGCCTACACAATAGAAGACAATGAAGAATGCCGATGGGTCCAATTCGCTTTATATCCAACGGCAGAAACTAAATACAAAATGGCTGATCCCCCCCCCCCCCTCAACAGTTTGCACGTGCTGCAACACAAAGCTTGACAATAACCAAATGCCATCACATGCTATCACGAATGACTTAGAAATATTCCCACTTCCGAAAGATCTCCAACAGCTTAACTTGTACGAGAGCATTATAATGCAAACCATGCACCCATTTCAAGCTATAATTAGCTGAAATCAGCCAAATTACCTCCATCCAAGTTACTAAAGGGCATCCGTGGCAAAGTAGTATATTTGCAATTAGATCTAAAAGAAAATTTACAAACTCTAGGAGTACAACGGCCAATAGATCAATCTTTGATTGTACTAGCCAATGGTGTACCAACAAAAGACAAAACATTTTGGCAACAAGTAGACTTAAAAACAAAGTTGACAAGCCCTACAATATCTAAAAGAAAACAATGAATACTACAAAGATATAAACAGAGGAAAACGTAAGAGAAACCACCCAAATTATTCAAGACTCGCCAGCAACTAGCCAATTTGAACGTGTAGATCCTGTTACTACAGCCAACTTTTTAGACCAGTATACAATTCACCAGCAACACTCCAAAGACACAATTGACGATACATTAGAAACATATCAAATGCATCAAGCCACAGGATCCCCAATGAGCATATGGGAAAAAAGTGTACCAGCACATTCTTTTCCTCTACTCTTTCCCACAGGAAAAGGAGGAAGATATGATGAAAGTGCAAATTAGTGCATCGGAATATCTCTCTAAGAATGTATTCCGAAGACCCCAGATTCAGACAAAAATGTCAAATACATTTTCCACCTCCTCTTCAAAAGTCAACTAGCAACTCTGTTATGGAGTTGCACACACATTAAAAACAGGCTCTAACTTTTTAAACATATCCGCTACCCAATTGCTTAAAAAAATAAAAAGACAAAGATGAAGTTTTGCAGTCAAGTATCACTAATCTCTTAGCAAACAAGAATACTGGTTCCGCCATAACGCTAATGTACGCTGTATGCCAAGGAACCTAGGCCCACCAACATGGTTTGTTACTTTAAGCTGTGCAGAGTACACATGGGATGACTTGCCCGACTTCTTACGCACTGTAAACCAAAATAAAGACTGAATAGAAATAAAGAAAACAGGAGAACTATGTTCTCTTGACCCTGTCAATGTATCAAGGTACATTCACCATGGCTTCATTGCCATGCTGCATTTCAGCTGCAATAAAACTACCCCTCTGCTCAGAGAAGTGCAACACTTCTTTTGGAGAAGGAACAAGTTACTTACCTGTAACTGTTGTTCTCCAGCATGGGTCTGGCATGGATTCACATGCTCATGAATATTCCCCGTTGTCAGGCCGGGAATCTTCGGTACAGAAAAAAAAAATCAGTATCTGTTTCTGATCTGTCTTTCCTAGTAGTAACCAATCACTGATCTCTGGGTCATACTGCCCCCAGCCAATGACTGCCCTCTCCCTAAGACCCTCCCCTGGCAGCCATCCTCAGATTTGGTAGCACGTAAAGTGGCAGTATGACCAAGTGAAGAGCAGCAGAGGGGAAGGCGGGAGGGTTTGCATGTGAATCCATGCCAGACCCATGCTGGAGAACAGTTACAGGTAAGTAACTTGTTCCTTCTCCAGCACGGGGTCTGGCATGGATTCACATGCTCATGAATATAAGAATACATAGCAGTATACACATGCACAACCACAGGAGGTGACAACAGGCTCAACATTAAGCAATACAACAACTCAACATTAAGCAACTCTTACCTCCTCACCAGGCTCACCTTAGGCGAACAGGTTGCGCAGCACTGCTTGGCCGACCCTGGACTCCTCCCTGATGCCCGATCAACGCAGTAGAATCTCGTCAAGGTGTGCGTCGACCTCCACTATGTCCAGCAGGGGCACACCAGACAGGAACGACATAGTACCAGCGACCGCTCTGGTCGAATTGGGCTCTAGGACGGCCGGGCAACGGTCGGTTTGCCAACCAGTGACAGTACATGATACAGCTGGAGAGCCATCTGGAAATGGAAGCCTTCGAGAGAGACTTCCCTTGGTTCACAGGTCCAAAGTTCATAAAAAGCTGTGACGTCTTCCGAAAACTCTTTGTGCGGTCCACGTAGAACGTCAGCGCTCTAGCCACAACCAGCAAGTGCAAAGTCCTCTCGGCCGGCGACGAAGGAGACAGGAAGAACACAGGTAACACCAAGGGCTCGTTAAGATGGAAGTACGACGGCACCTTGGGCATGAAGGAGGGGTGCGTCCTCAGCACCACCCTTGTGTCGTGAAAAGTCAAGTACCGGGGCTTGCAGGATAGGGCCTGGATCTCAACCACGCTGTGTGCGGAGGTGGTGGCCACAAGAAATGCCGTTTTCCACGACAGGAACTTCAACAGCGCCGAATGCAGAGGCTCGAATGGTGGCCCCATGAGCCTTGTCAGCACCACGTTGAGCACCCACGCCGGGGCTGGAGCCTTCACCGGCGTGAATGATCGGAACAGTCCCTTCACAAATTCCTTCACCAGTCGATGAGACCACAAGGACGCCTGTCCCGTGGTTCTGGTGTATCGGGAGATCGCAGCCAGATGTATTTTGATGGAGGCGTGAGCTAGTCTAGCTTTGGCTAGCGAAAGTAGGTACGGCAGCACTTGGGGGGGCCGTAATCCTTAGAGGGTTAATCTTCTGTGTACAGCACCAGTCAGAGAACCTCTTCCACTTATGTCCCTAGCACTTGAGAGTGAGGATGCCCTGGCTTTTGCAAGAACCTCTCTGCAGTCAGCCGGGATATCGTACCCTCCAAACTCTAGCGCTGCAGGAGCCAGGCCTGCAAGTTCAGCGACTCCGGATCGTGATGAAGGATGGCGCTTCCTTCCCTGGCGAGAAGATCCACGCCCGTCGGCAGCTTGAACGGAGGGGACGCTGCCAAGTCCAGAAGGTCCGGGAACCAGATCTGCCTCAGCCACGCCGGTGTGACGAGGATCATCCTGCACCGGGACCTCTTGAGCTGGTTGATGAGTCGGAGCAGCAACGGCAACGGAGGGAATGCATCTAGGAACAGGCCGTCCCAGGTGAACGAGAACGCATCTCCCATTCTTCTCGGCTGGGGAAACCTGCTGGTGAACCTCTGGCACTTGGAGTTTGTCAATGTCGCGAACAGGTCGATCTGGGGTTTGACCCATCACCGGAAGAGTCGATCCACTAGATCCTGTCGTAGTTCCTACTCGTGGCACGAGCGCAGTTCTTTGCTGAGCGAGTCGGCAATGGTGTTTATCCCTGCCAGATGAAACGGCACCAGAAACATCCCTTGGGCAACGGCCCAATGCCACAGATCCTGGGCTTCCTTGGACAGGGCTGGAGACCTGGTTCCGCCCTGCTTCCATATGTAGAACATCGTGGTGGTGTTGTCGGTGAAAATTCTCACCACCTTGCCCTTGAGGGACGGAAGAAAAGACCTAAGGGCCCAGAACACTGCACGGAGCTCCAGGATGTTGATATGGAGCGACTTCTCCTCCGGGAGATAAAGGCCTCTTGCGTGAAGATCTCCGGTGTGCGCTCCCACCCCTCCAGGGAGGCATCCGTAGTCACCGTTTCCTGGTGGACTGGGGTCTGAAAGTCTGCATCCACTGTCAGGTGTGCGCGGGTGTCCCACCACCGGATCGCTCGTCAGAAAGACTCGTTGAGTGGGATCCTGTCCTCGAAGCTGGCCATCGCTTGAATCCAGCGGGCGTCAAGGAAGTCCTGCAGAGGGCGCATCCGAAGCCTGCACAATCGCACGAGATATATGCATGAGGACATCATTCCGAGGAGGGATTTGATGGACCTCACCCTGGCCACGTCCGTGGCCAGAAGATGCTGCGCCTTGCCCAGGATGGCCGCCGTCCTTTCCTCCGACGGCGAGGCCAGACACGCCCCTGTGTCGAGCTTGGCTCCCAGAAGCAGTGCGACTTACGAGGGCACCAGGTGGGATTTTGGGTAATTGATGGAGAACTCCAGATCCGTGAGCAGCTGGACGGTCTTCGCTGTGTGTTCTACGGCGAGCTCCCTTGTCCATGCTCGGATGAGCCAATCGTCCAGGTAGGGGTAGACGTGGTTCCCCTGCAGGCGCAGTTGCGCCGCCACCGGTGCCAGGCACTTGGTGAAAACCCTGGGTGCTGACTTCAATCCGAACGGGAGGGCCTTGAACTGGTAGTGCCACCCTTGGACCACGAAGCTGAGGAACTTTCGGTGTCCTTTTAGAATAGGGATGTGGAAGTATGCATCCTCCAAATCCAACGTCGACAGGAAATCGCCCACCTCCAGCTGTCCCAGCACGTGCTGGAGGGTGACCAGCACGTGCTGGAGGGTGACCATCCGGAACTTCTGTGCCTTGATGTACTTGTTCAGTCGTCGCAGGTCCAGGATGGGACGCCATCCTCCTGTCTTCTTTACGAGGAAGTACCTTGAGTAAACTCCGGAGCCCCGAAGCCTCTTTGGGACGAGCTCGATGGCACCTTTCTTGAGCATCGCCCTTACTTCCAACAGTATTTGAGGGACGTGATTTTCCTTCCTGGCCACGGGGGGGGAAGGCAAGGGCACTGCTTTAGAAACTCGGGAGCGTGCCCCTGGGCCAGGGCATCCAGCACCGAACGGTCGGTGGAGATGGACTCCCACACGCTGACGAACTTTGCCAGCCGGCCTCCCACCGGTGTGCTTCGGTGGGGGCCCCAACGCCACGGTCGGTTCAATCTTGTTTTGAGGTCTCCTTGCCGCCTTGGCCTCCCTGGCGACGACAGCGGGTTCCACCCGACGTGCCTCGTCCCCTATAGGCTTCTTGCGCGAAGAACGGGCCGCTTGACGGTAGGTAGAGGAGTCGCCGCCGGAACCTTTGGAGGCCCCTTGCTTGCCTCCGGTGCTCCGAAAGGACGGCCGTCATTGGCGAACTCCTAGGGCCCGGGCTGTCTCCGTGTCCACTTTGATGGCTTGAAGGGACTCATCTACTGTTTTCCCAAACAGGTTGTTCCCGTCGAAGGGCATGTCCAATACCTTGGCCTGTACGTCCTGGCGGAAATCCGTCGCCTTGAGCCATCCTCGCCGCCTGAGGCAAACGCTGTTGCCCAATTGGCGGAAACCGGTGTCAGCGATGTCCGTCGCCACCGTTATGGCCTGGTCCGACGCCACTTAGCCTTCCTGCAAGATTTCTAGGGCCTACGGCCCTCTTGTCGTCCGGTAGGAAGTCCAACAAAGGGGCAATCTTATACCACAACTCCCTATCATAGCAGGCTACAATCGCTGCCGACAAGATGACCAGTCGTCCCATCATGTCCAGTTTCTTTCCCTCGCCGTCCGGCGGGGAAGTCGATGTTGAGGCCGATGCCCCCCCCGCCTTCTTCCTGGCCGCCGCAGAGATGACCGAATCCGGGGTCGGCTGTGCCCTAAGGCACAAGGGGGCCGCGTCGGGGACCCGTTACTACTTCTTGTACCAGTCCCTTTTTCCCAGCGTCGTGGACGGGTTCTTCAGAAGGGAAAGACCCTTGTCCCAGATGTCATCCAGCAGAGGCACAGCGAGGACAGTCTTCCTCTTGGCCTCGTGCCGTTGGTAAAGGAAGCCCTCCTTTTCTTCGGGGCAGAGCTGGAAAAGCTTGGATGCCCTGGCGTTCATAGCGTGGAAAGATCCAATCTCATCGGGCGGGGAAGCCCGAGGAGGGGGAGACGACAGGAGGTTCGTCCCGTCGTCACCGCCGTCATCTGCACCCGTCGCGGCCGTGTCATCTCCCTGGACCGAGGATGGGGGTAAGGGTTGAGCAGGCCGTGAGGGATGAAAAGGCGGTGGAGGGTGTGTCCTTCTCTTATGTGGAGGACTTCCAGACGAGCCTGGCTCTGGCTCCTCCGTCGGACGCGGCTCCGGCTCCTCCGTCGGGGGTAGGGGCAATCTCGTCCTTATTTCCGTACATCGGGATTGTATTGCCATCAAAATGGCCGCCGAGTTGTCCTGCGGCACTGGCTGCGACGGGCACGACGGTTGATCTGGAACCTCGTCGGCGCCGCTGTCGCTCTCATCGTCCCCCTCGCCGGGATCCCTCACGACGGGCCTCAACCATGCCCACGTCGTGGCTCTCCAAGACTTCGATCAGCTCCTCCTCGGAGGCTGTGTCTGTATCCACGATGGCCACCAGCCCCCCCTCCCTCTTTTTCCACCGGGGACTTCACGGGGGTCTTCTCGATGTGCTTGAAAGAGGATTCCCTCCGCGGTGGCAGGGAAACTCTGGGCCCCGAGGTCGCTTCCACTGGTGTAACCGCCACAGGCTGCGCCAGGGCCGACGCGACTTCCTCGATCGAGGCCTTAGCTGGGTGAATTAAGGCCTTTGCCACCGCCTGTGCACCTGAGGCCTTCACCTTGGGGGGAGGGTCACCACCTCGCTCCCCCCTCTGCTGGGACCTTCGAGCTCGACCGGGCCTCTCCAGAAGCTTAGCCGGGTTCTCGGATTTCCTCTTACCCGAGCCAGAGCGTTGGCTCGTGGTTTATGGCGCTGGGGAGGATGCACCCTGCCTGGCAGCCGAGGAGCCCGACCGTTCGGCGCTCCCGGTGCCTGTGGACTTGTGGTGCTTAACCTTCTGTTGGGCCCCCGTCGCCGGGGTGCCTTCACAGGACTTAGAAGACTGCTCGGGCTTCTTCTTTTTCTTCTCACCTGACGGGCTCTTTCCCTCCAGCCAGTTGGCGAGACGAAGATGGCGATCCCTCATGGTCCGCTCCGACATGTTCCCACAAAATGCAGTGTCCTTCTCCACGTGCGTTTTGTCCTCATGAAGACAGAGGCATAAAGAATGCTCGTCCTCCTTGAACACATTCTGTAGCTGGCATCCAGGGCAAGCTCTGAACAGCTTCCCGGGCGTTGAGCTTCCTTTCTCCTGGGCCATGTCCGGGGTAGGCCTCAGAAACTTGGACTCCTCCAAAAGCGGAACTCGACGAAATCTTCACCCTTGAGGGGCGTAGAAAAATACGAAACGGGTCCCCATTGATCGGATAAAGAAACGGTGGAGCTTGAGGCTCCATTTAAACGAAAAATTAGAAATTCTCTTTAAAAAAGCGCGAACGCGCAGCAAAAGCTCGAGAGCTATAGCACGAGGACTCCCAACACTTTACGTGCGGTAAAAATCTGAGGATGGCTGCCAGGGGAGGGGCTTAGGGAGAGGGCAGTCATTGGCTGGGGGCAGTATGACCCAGAGATCAGTGATTGGTTACTACTAAGAAAGACCGATCAGAAACTAAACTAATACTGATTTTTTCTGTACCGAGGATTCCCGGCCTGACAGGGAATATGCATGAGCATGTGAATCCATGCCAGACCCCATGCTGGAGAAAGGAATATCAATCCAGGAGCACCACACATTAACATGCTTTTGTGGATAAAAGATGCTCCTAAATTTGGCCATGATAGTGATGCCACTGTTTTACAGTTTATTGAAAAATACATTACCTGTGACATCCCTTCAGAAACCACAGATAGTGACCTATATACACAAGTCTTACGCTTCCAAAAACATAAATGTGTTAAATACTGCCGACGTATATATAAAAACAAAGGCAAATAATACACCAAATGTTGCTTTGGCTTCCCAAGACCAGTTTGCAAAACAGGACAAGTAAATAGCTTGATGTCTTCTGTTAGATAGTATAACAATGGCAAATCCCCTAAAAATACATACAACATTAAAAGGGGCGAAAGCATCCAAGTACATCAATGATTACAAAGCAATCATTGCCTCTTGTGGAATGCAAACATAGCCATTCAATACATTGCAGACAATTCCACTGCAGTTGCAAGCTATGTCACAGCCTATCTCACCAAAGCTGAGAAAACAGAGCAAAAAGACCTCTGGGATGACATATCTGACAAAATACTGTCACAAAAATTGTACAGCTTTGGTATACAAATGCTCTCCCATAGAGAATGCGGGTGCTACGAAGCTGCAGACCGTTTAATCAGGTACATCTTTATATAGCAAATCTGAACACATTGTCTGGCAGAACCTTGGACCAGCTTCATCCTGAAGAGTACTAAAATCCTACCAAGAGATAGATAACATAGCTTCAAATGATACCAACAGCCAAGACATTAAAAAAACCAATTTAATTGACACATACTACCCAAATAGAAGTACTGCTTTGAAAAACATGTGTCTGTACAACATTGCCTAAAATTACACCTACAAAAACAAGGTCATAACAAATGACAACTGGCAAATATTCAGTCTCAACTTGTGAAGGAAGCCTAGTGAAACTCAACAAACCCAGTCTATTTAATCATAAAGTTATCATTTAAATCTCCACAACATAGAGAACTGTATTGCATGTCCCTACTTCAACTTTATATCAGGTGGCTATGACTCATTTGAAGCTGCAGTCAAAGCAAACGAAAGCAGCATAACAAATGACAATTTCAAACCATACAAACAAATGTTAGACAATGAACAACAACAAAAGGAAGGAATTGAAGCTCAACTAGACAAAGGCACTCCTGACGGCAGTCAACCTCCCCTTACAGGAAGCCAAGAACCACTCATTCTAAATGAAGCAGAAATAGCGATGAGTGAGGTAGAAAATACCATGTACCAATATAAACAATCTGAGGAAGACTTGTCAGTGCTAGAATCACAGCTAAATGATGAACCATCCACCATTTATCTAGAAGTCACTCAAGAAATTGAACATTGTTTTAAACATGAAACAAAAACTTGTAGCGGGAAAACTTATACACTTCTGATCCTGTATGCAAGTGGTGAAGCTGGTTCTGGTAAAACATTCTTAATTAAAATAATCAGCACATTTCTACTAAACTTAAACAACAACCTTCGGCTGTTGTAACAGCCCCCATAGGTTTAGGAGCCTACAACATAGGAGGTGTAACTTTATTCTGACTACTACTCCTCCCCGTAGAACACCAACACAAATTAGAATACTGCAAATTATCAGCAGAAGCTGGTACTGAAGTAGGCAGAATTCTAAAACAAATAAAAATTCTCCTGATAGATGAAGCAAGCATGGTTTCCAACCTCATGTTGGCTTTAATACATCTCAGAATGCAAGAAGTGCTAAAAACCAACTACAAAGAACTGTTTGGAGGAAAACATTGTTTTCGGAGACCTCCTACAGTTTTTTTGAAAAAAAAATTATTTATTAATTTTCTTAATCAACTAACAATCATCATCAGCTTCCCTCCACTATTACCTCCCACCCTCCCCTCCCCCAATCGCAGAGCTCGTTGGCATTATACACATGTCAGTCCATACATTACGATTTGTCCATTATCTCATTCGCAGTGCATCTGCGCTATAACTACATCTTCCTCTGGATCCTGTCAGTGTCAATGACAAAGGATAGTTTCCAGTTCACGCTGGATTCACGGCTTATTATATGTCCTTCAAATATCTTTCCCAGTATTATCTCTTACGGGGCCCTTCTCCATTCGTGCCTGGGGTTCAACTATGATGAGGCTTCCTTGTTTGTTAACATGTTTGATTTCAAGTCAGAATAGTATTGCCTGAAGGGGGCAAGTAGTCAATCGCTCAGCTACTGGCTGGGAGTGTTAAGGCGCATCAGACTTTTCTTTGTTCACACATGTTCATGAATTCCAACCATCTCACAAAACCGGGTGCATTAAGTTTCCCCCATGATCTAGCTATCAAGTATCTAGCAGTCACAGTGGCCATCGCCAGTAGCTTTTTCTCTCCACGCGGGCCCCTCCCAATTAGGGCCAAAAGCCATAGCTCTGGTGTAAAGGTCCATTTTGATGGCAACATCGCAGACATGGCTTCTTCAATCTTTCGCCAATAGGGTTGTACCTGCATACAGGCCCACGTTACATGGTAAAAGTCGGCTGCCTCTTCATTGCATCTCGCACAGGAAGATTGTCTCTCGGGTAGAGTCTATGTAATTTAGCTGGGGAATAGTAGACTTGATGCAGAAATGTATAATGTAGTAATCTAAACCGACTGTTTAATGATAGGTAACGTGTTTACATGTAAATTAGTTTCCAGTGTACATCGGATATTGCTACTCCCAGGCATTCCTGTGCCTCTGCACTACCACTGTCTTCTTCCCTTTGATCATCTTGTAGAAGGTTGACACCAGCTTCCTGGTGGTCAACGGCTTGAGCAGGTATTGGAGAATAGGGTGGGGACGGGTTCCTCAGGAAATTCGGGCCACCAGGGCCTCAATTCCTCCCTGATCCTGTAGTACATGAGTAATGTTACTGCTGTCCATTCTCCCCTTGTTTGTAGTGTCTCCCATTTTATAAACTGCCCTTCGTGAATTAGGTTTCCCAGTCTTTGGGCCCACAGTTTTTGGAAGTGAGATTGGAAAGATCTTTCATGCGTGAGCGGTATCCCAGGTATGTTGTACAGTGGGATGTCTGGGGAATATGAGAGCCCCGCCCCAGTCAAACGTTCCCACGCTCTAAATGTCACACCCATGGGCTGAATCTCGGTACGCGGTACCTCCATCCGGGCGCCCCACAGCATACCCCATAGGTCATCAGGGCTCGCCACTTTTTTCGATAGGATAGAGTGGGGGAGCCCAGTGTGGCAGATCCCCATCCAGCTATGTATTGGGCCTGTGCAGCCAGGCAGTACAGATATAGGTGTGGGTATTCCAGCCCGCCTCGATCATATGGTAGTGTGAGGGTATCAAGATATTCTGGCGTGTTTACCTGCCCAAACCAATCTTAAGCTTTTGGTTCCTGTCCAAAAGCACCTTGGGGCCAAATTGGTATATTAAAAATATAAAGTTACTTGGGTAGTAGAACCATTTTGGCCAATGCAATGCGTGCTGCTTAGGAAATGGGTAAAAGGATCCATGATTCTATTCTCTGCTCCAGTAGTTCCAATTGTTTTAATGTAGTTATCTGTGTAGAGGTCACCCACCTTTGTGGTCACCAGAACCCCCAGATATCGTATTCCCTGTGGGCACCAGCGGAAAACTGTTCCTATATCGGTCTGTTGTACTCCTGGGGGTCAGTAGTAGCACCTCAGATTTATTTTAGTTGATCCTCAACTCTGAAAGATCCCCGAATCTACCCATCTCTTGCGTCAGGGGGGTGAGATTTAGCCTGGAGTGTTTGATGTAGAATAAAATATCGTCTGCATATAGTGAGGTGAGAGCGTATTCTTATGCCCCATTGAGTATGAAGCTCCCTAATGTGACATGCAAGCGGCTCCATTACAAGAGCAAACAGAATTGGTGAGAGGGGACACCCTTGACGTGTGCCTCTCGTGTAAATATATTTGGACGCAGAAGTTATCCCATTTGTGTACACCGCTACCTTGGGTGCTGTGTACAGCAGGCAGACCCATAGTATGAATGTTAGGCCGAATCCTGAGCGGCGCAGGACCTCGAAGAGAAAAAGGCCACTCGACAGCATTGAAGGCCTTTGCGGCATCTAACGCCGCCACCGCTATTGGAATCTCCGGGTATACATTATCAGTCAGTCAAACAAGTTTATTCGGTTGTATAAAGCAACCATTAAACGACAAGTAAACACAATTATTACACTGATCCAAATTACAAAATCTTAAAATTACACTTCCATAAAAATAGAATCAATGAACATTACCAAAGGCAGCATACAAATACATTTACCAATTGGACGGTTGCCTCGTGATGAACTACATTAAGGGATATTTTAGTGATGATTCATACGAAAAACAGTACAGAATGCTTTGACCCATTACGAGTGCTATAAAGTTTTTCTTACAGACCTTCACCACCTTGCAGTTTCAGAATACGATTTCTAAAATACATCGCTCTTTTCAAGAACGTCAAAAGAGCCCATGCGCTGTAAACTGTTTCGGCGCTCAGGAGAAACACAAGAGCAGCCCTGTGTGTGCGGATCATCGACTTCTTAAGGGCAGGAATCAGGGACACTTTACGTATACCTGCATACCCTATACAGAAGAATAGCAAATGAGAGAGATCCTCTCTACCGTGTCCACAAACCGGGCAACCCGCTGAGTCAGGAAAACCCTTCCATTTATGAGTGTTGCCTTGCAGCCGAAGGCAATCGAACCGTGCCCTCGTAATCAACCACCTGTCCTTTTTTAACGTACTCCAAAGCAAGTAAGGTTGGATTCCAGTTAGGCAACTAATGCTTGAGTGAAATTCACCGTTACTATGGCCACGCTCTAGCAAAATTCTTTTACTTACTATGGTTTCACCCAGCATGGCTTTGTAGACAGACCCCTCACTTTTGGACAAAATAGTATCAGGCGGAAAAAGGGCGCCTAAATTGGCTTCACCCAAAATTGAAAAGACATACGCTAGCCAGGGAATTTTTTTCCAGCCACATTTACCTAGCACAGTACGAATAATAGTATGGCACGAGGAAGCATGCTCATTAGCCCACAGCCTGACCCAAAATAAAAGAGGGGCCAACGCCCACTGATCTTCCCAAAACTCCACACCCAACTCCCTATGGACGGCTATTCCAGATACACTGGACGGGAGCCCGAGCAGGTTTTTAAAGAATTTGCTCTCCTTACTCTGGATTTCCGCTGCATTCTGGAAACCCCAGATAGCTGCACCGTACAAAGTGGAAGCCGCAGTTTGGGTACCATAGATCTTAAGGATCACATCCAAAGGCCGGCCCCTACACTTCGACATAAATCTAAAGATTCCGCCTATCTGTTGACTCATCTTAACAGATTGTTTGGCCACGTGGTCTTTACCATTTAAGGCCTCCGAAAAACCTATTCCAAGGTAATCAAAAGTCCTAACTCTGGGGATGATTTCATCTGCACATAGCATGGGTTTCATGGGCACAGGACGTTTTCTACCAACGCACGCCATTACTGCAGATTTCTTAGAGTTGATTTTTAAGCCCAAATTATCCATGAACCTTGAATAAGCATTAATCAATATCTGTAGGGCCCTAGGTGTTCTTGCGAGAAGGACAGTGTCATCAGCATAGGCCAATACTGGGAACCCCCTTCCTCCCAAAACTAGAAAATCAGCCAATACACCAATCAGGTCCTGTGAAAGGCCATTAATGTAGAGGCAGAAGCAAATGGGGGCCAGTACACAACCCTGCCTCACACCACACCCCACCTGAAAGCAAGCCGTGCAATGCCCCCCAGAGCCACTGCGTACGCAGGCCTCATTATTCGTATGGAGGTCAACCAAAGCCTGTAAGATTTCCCCTGGGCACCCTAAGGACCCAAGCACTGCCCAGAGGTTAGCTCCATCTACTTTATCAAAGGCGGTGCTTAGGTCCATAAAAGCTAGATAGACAGCCTCGCCCCGACAAAACACAGAATTAGCCACCAGCAAATACAAATTAAGACTCTGTTTTGTGGTTCCCACTCCAGGGCGAAACCCAAATTGGATGTCAGAGAGAACTGACTGTTCCCCAAGCCAGGATTCTATTCGGGCTAGCAGTATTCTCCCAAAAATTTTAAACGATGAGTCTAGTAGGGAAATTGGCCTGTATGCACCGGGGCTAGACATGTCTCCCTTTTTAAAAATAGGGAATATTATTGCCCTCTTCCACGAGGAAGGATATTTCCTCGATTTTAGACAAGCATTAAACGCCACAGTCAGAAGTGGGGCCCACAAATCAACTGGGTCCTGGAACAGATCTGAGGGTATCATATCCGGGCCAGGGGCGCGGTTATGTGCTTGAAGCCTGATTGCCTTAGCAATCTCCTCCACCTCAAACGTCAGGCAGGGACCACTAAAGTCTGACTCGACCTCTGAATGTTCAGATCCAAATAGGCTACCAAAATGCGCCAACCATGCCCCTTCTTCCACATGGGTGCCACTCCCCACGTTGGACCAACATCCCTCCGGACCACTTTTTACAAATGCCCAAAAAGTCTTCTGGTCCCTCTTCATGGCGGCATTCAAAAAACCTTCCCAGGCTGCCTGTTCAATCTCCATTTTCCTTCTCTTTAACTCCTGTTGGTAGGTTTTCCTGTCTTGTGCAATCTTCGATCTGCAACTAGTTGGGCCCTTTAGGGTTCTCAACAGCGATTTCTTTGCATTTTTGCAGGCCTCATCAAGCCATCCTCTCTTTGATACATTACCATTGGACTTTATAGTTTTAGAGAACTTTGAAGTTAGTGCAGCCAATAATTCTACAAATTTCTCTACAATTACATGTGCAGATTGATGATTGCCCAATATGTCCAGCACAAGCGAGTTATTCCCCCTTAAGGAAAAATGGTGTAGCCCCTCCTCTAAGATGGTACCCCATTTGATTCTTCTGGAACCCGAGGGTACTCCCAGCCGAGGGCTAGGGGCTAAGGCCAGAGATTCCCGTTCCCCCAACAAACCTTTAAGAGTAAGACAGATGGGCAAATGGTCGCTATGGGTATCCGCCTGCACCTCAAAGCTCACAACACATTCCCAGAGGTTTACTGAGATGCAAAAGTAATCAATTGTTGAACAGCCTTGGTGATTCTTAAACGTTTCCTCCCCTGGAATGTCAGGTGCCTTTCGGCCATTAACAATACGGAACCCCCATTCCAGCAACCAGGAGTTAAATTGAAGACCCTTCGGGCAAACTCTCCCATCTCTCATACACCTAGGCGGGATGTTCTCTGCCTGATCCTCAAGGAGGTCAAGAGCACCCAGGTCCAACCCCCCCCCCCATTTTTAGATTGAAATCCCCACCCCATATACAGGAGGTGAACTTCCTACCTTCCTTGGACAACAGGTTCTCAATGAACCTTTTGACCTTGGACAGTCTCTCCAAATCCGAAAAGTGAGGACTATTATAAAAGTTGATGATGCAGATTACCTTCCCCATCCTAGTTGTTAGAGACACCTGCAAAAAGTCCAGCCCTGTTGGGATCAACTCAATCCCACATTCCAGAGCACCCTTTATCAAAATACACAAACCACCAAAGAGTCTTCCTCTCGGTTTTTTGTTGGCTGGAATATCAAACGAAATGAAACCATCTAAGTGTGGGGGTTCTAGAGCCCAAGTTTCTTGAAGTAGGACTATAGAGTTAGCTTGAAGAAGTTCCATCACTGGACCCAGCTTTAATTTCCTCGTTGCGCCTGCTATAGTCCAAGAAAGCAGGCGCAATTGCAGACTGTCTATGGCCAAACTCCTGTGGGAAACTAGAGGGGTTGACACCATTGCCCCGGCCTCGGTAACAGCCTCTTGTCATTCCACATCCTCACAGGACGTCAAAATCTCGAAATGGTTTTCCAGAGGCAAGGGTACTGGAACGTTTTTTACCGGGGCATTACGCTGGCCCTTGTTGGAAGAGGTTGTACTCCAACCGACCAGGGGGCTATTGATCGGTAACATTCTACTCAGATTAATATTAGGATTTCCAAAACCTCCATCTTGCCTACTTCCTGACATTTGGGTCGGCAACTTCCTACCCCCGCCAGGGATATAGAAATAATCCAGAGGGAATAATTTACTGGACAATTTGGTACCATTGGGCTTAAGGCCCCGGGCTAGGTTGGTATTCAGAAGATAATCCGTGATCTGAGCATCAGAAAAGGTGATTACCACACAGTATCCCCTCAGATTCTTAGGTCTGTTTCCCACCCATCCCACACGCCTGGCCATACGAATCATTTTGGGATCGATCTTAGGTCCCATCAGATTCGAGTTGACCCAGTGCGAGGCCTTGTTAATCAGGGAAAGAGTGGATTCAAAACTTCCCGTTGGCAACCCGGGCAGACCAGTAATAATCCCCACAAAGGGGACCGCTTCCGGGGGTAGGTTCAGGATTGTATTAGTCCCCAACCCACTCCCCAGCCCCTTTTCACTTACTGTTTTTCCGTGTTCGTCACTCTCCCTATCCCTCACAGGCCCATTTGGCCTTTTTTTGGCCCCTGGTATGTCGTCCTGATCTTCTATAATCACCACCTCCTGACAGCACCCTTGAGGAGGTATAACCTTCTTACCATTGGAAGCGGTTTCCCTAGATAAGGGCGTGGTTGGTGGACACTTACACCCCCAGTCCTCTAAGCCCCTTTCCTCAACAATAACGGCCAGGTCAGACAGTTTAAGAGATATAGCCCTAATGGAGTCATCCATAATAGCCAAGGTGGTTAAAACCCCCTCTTTAAGCCCCTTCAAAGAGTTTAACATCAACTGTAATGGCTTAAACTTCTCCTCGAGTAAGGCATTCAACCATTCTTTATCGCTCTCACTGGCGGCGGAACAGTCTAGTAACCCAAATTCCCTTTCTGCCAAGATCCTACCATTAATACTGGGGGCCCCCTCCACGGGGTGCGTAGGTTGCGACAGTAAATGAGGAGGCGTCACCATACCAGAGACAGTCGCATCTCCCCTAGACATAACACCCCTATCAACAACCCCCTGTCCCTGCATATCCACCAAACCCAGTCCCTCACCCCGGGGGACGACCTCTCTAGAGGCAGGTTCAACCGCATTCAAACAGTTAACTATTTTGTTTGCCATGGCATCCATATAAAAGTCCAACGATCTCTGGGATGGGGTTACACCAATTTTGGGAAGGGTTTTAGCTTTAGTTGCTGCTTTAGGGGGTTTGGTGATTTGGGTAGAAGTAACATTTTTAGGTTTTTTTGCCCTTTTACTAACAACCCCAACTCCAACCCCTCCCTCTCCAGCTTTTCTCTTCCCCATAGAATGAAATACTTGAATGGGTAGAATTAAGCGGGAAACAAAAAATATATAAGCCAGTATAAGCCAAAGGTAAGGCAACGGTTTGGAGATGAGGGGGAGAGAAAAAAGGAAACTCGCAGCCCCCTCACACTCTCTTCAGAAATAAGCACTAAATCCTATACAATATAGAAAGAAAATTACACTCTTATAAAAACCCCATATATGACATATACATATGTATATATGTGAATATTAAAAATGGATTAAATACAGTTGTGCAATTGAGCAGTATTATACAATATTAAAACCATGAGATAAAAAATAAAATCGTACTCGCTAGGGCACGGGGGTTCACAATCCCCAAACCATGAATAAATAATTAATAAGTATGAGGGTGGTGGGTGGTAAGAGAACCATAAACAGGTAGGGGCATGTAAGGGCCACCCTTACAAGAGTCAATGGCAGTCAATGGCAGGCGTTTAAAGCCCAACTTTATCTTCCTCCTCCGAGTCAGGGTCAGAGTCAAAGATAAAAAGAGGTTTCCAGAAATATAGGTAAACAAAGATTGTAAACGCAAAGGCAAGGGTTATAGAGCCGATCCAAGGCCCAGGGGGCTCACAGGTGCACTGAACAAAAGTCACAGGGGCTGGAGGGCGGGGAACGCCCGACAGCTCGAGGAGCTGCCGTAGTCCGTCTCTCCCCCCTTCGCCCCTCCAGCAAGCCTTAAATAAAGGACGGGTAAAGTCACAAAATTATAGCAGACACCAACAGCAAACACCGTACCTTGCGTGCGTGCGGGTTTAATAAAATAAAACCGTGGGCAGAGGGCTGAAGTCAGCAGATCAGTCCAGGGCAGCGCAGGCAGCAAAAGCAGCAAGGGTAGACTGCACCCACACCAAATGCCACAAAGGACTCTGCGCGCTCCGCGCGCTCTGCGCTTCCGGGGGTTTTTGAGCAGGTAAGGCCGCCTCCTCCTCGCCAGGCAGAAAAGTTAACCCCTTGCAGGGACACTCACAGGAGAACTCGCAAGCAGAGCTTCCCGGACACCAAGGACTGTGCGGACTCCGCGGACTCCGCGCGCTCCGCGCTTCCGGGGGTTTTTGAGCAGGTAAGGCCGCCTCCTCCTCGCCAGGCAGAAAAGTTAACCCCTTGCAGGGGCGCTCACAGGAGAACTCGCAAGCAGAGCTTCCCGGACACCAAGGACTGTGCGGACTCCGCGGACTCCGCGCGCTCCGCGCTTCCGGGGGTTTTTGAGCAGGTAAGGCCGCCTCCTCCTCGCCAGGCAGAAAAGTTAACCCCTTGCAGGGGCGCTCACAGGAGAACTCGCAAGCAGAGCTTCCCGGACACCAAGGACTCTGCGGACTCATTATGCATTAGGGTGAACAAACGTCTCAAGCTATACTGGGTTGACCGGCCAGGGATGGAACCCGCCTCATCCGATGGGACCAGTACTGGCATAAATGGCAGTAACCTATCTGCTAGTATTTTCGCAAGAATGTTATTGTCGATATTAATTAGTGACAATGGCCTGTATGATGTGCACCTTTGGGGCTCTTTCCCGGGCTTGAGAAGCACAGTAACCAAAGCCGTTCTTGTGGAGTCCGTGAGTGTGCCGCTCAACAGTGCATTCTCGTACATGTCTTGTAAGCAGGAATTCTAGGTATGTTTTGTAAAACTCAGCTGTTATCCCAACGTTTCCAGGGGCTTTACCATTAGGGACGGAGGGAGATCTCCTCATCGGTTATGGGTTTGTTCAATGCCCCCCCCGTTCCGGGTTCAACCAGCCTAGGGCCACCTCGTCTAGATATCGCAGCATCGTATCGTGTCGTGTCCCGTACTGGATTGGGACGTATACAGCTGATCCAAAATTAAATTCCATAAAAAACACCATTTAATCCCACAAGGTCTTTAATGAGGTGTCTGGACTGGTTTACGACATCCAGGATGGGCATGGTCTGTCGTTCTCATTTTATGGCCCATGCTAGCGTTTTACAGGGGCGGTCACCCTCTCCATATCTCACTGCTGTGTTCTAGTCGCCTATTAATCTCTCCTCTCTGGTTGCTAGCTGGTGCAACTGTTCTCTTTGCGTGCTATGGGTTGCACGTATTTCACTTATGTCTTTGACCCCTTGTACGTTCTCCAGCTCCTTAATGGTGCCTTCCAATTTACGCCTGAACCTACGTATGGCTTTCAGCACTCATCCCTCTTTGGATATGCAGCAACCCCTTAAATATACCTTAAAGGTCTACCAGATCACACCAGGGTCCGGTACCGAGCTGGTATTAGTCATGAAATAGTTCTGTATGTCTTGGCAAATTTCTTCTCGGAATGCCTAAACCTCCAGCGTAATTGTCTGGTGGGGCCTCTTGGGCCTGACACTCGGGCTAGGACCGGTGAGTGGTCCGATAAGAGTGCGAGGGAGTATGTTGGCCTCAGTGACGTTACTGGTTACAGTAGAGGTAGACATAATGTAGTCAATTCTTGATGAGCTACCATGGACCCCAGAGAAAAAGGTATTCTCTTATGGATGGATCCATTTCCCTCCATACATCATGCAAATCATGGTAGTCCGCTATAACTGCCCACGTTTGCGCGGCTCGCAGCAGATTATACTGTGTGGTAGAGGACCTGTCTAATTCCAGTCTGAGGGCCATATTAAAATCACCAAGCCAGATAACTTTGTACCCTGGGAACTTATGGATATGGTTGGCGCATCGGTGGAAAAACTTTGATGTATCAATATTAAGTGCGTAAATGTTTACCAACAGGAGTTTTAACCCAAAGATTTCCCCGGTCAGATTGATACGTAGCCCTCCTCGTTGCCTACCTTCTTGTGTAGTTTAAACTCTAGGGAGCCATGTATATAAACTGCCACCCCTCTGAAGTGCATAGTGTAAGAGGAACCATACCTATGTATGCCCCACCCTGCCAATCGGGGAAGGTTGCATACCGGGATAGATGTGTTTCCTGTAGGCACAATATATTTATGTTATGGTTCTTGCAATAGTTCGCTATCAACCGGACTTTCTTCGAATTAGTGAACCATCGTATATTCCATGACAATATCGATAGTGTGTTATTGATATTTCCCCCTGTGTTGAACGTAGTCATTGTATATGTTTGGGGACTAGGTGGTGAAGAAAGTCGTTGTGCCGTTATGTTGTGCTCTTAGTTTCTCCGGGTACATCATTGAGAATTGTACTTCCTTTTTACGAAGTATATTTTTAACAGACTGAAAGGTATTGTGCTGTTCTTGGACCGATGGGCTGAAGTCCGGGAAGAGCCGAATCGTGGAGGGTCCCCATCTTAAATCCTTCTTGCCTCAGGCAGAGCGGAGTAGGATGTCCCTGTCCCAGTAGCTGAAGATTCTGGCAATTATGGGGCGCTCCGGGCGGGTGCCTTGCAGCAAGTGTGTGTTCCACGCATTCCACCATGAACATATTTGTAAGTGGGGGGGTCTCTTAGGATCTCAACTAACAGCTTCTCCACGCATTTCTCCATGTTTTCAATCGGCGTGGTCTCCAGTATTCCCAAAATGCGAATGTTGTTCCTTCTGGAGCACCCCTCTAGGTCCTTGTTCTTCGCCATTACTTTTTTTAACAGACTGTTGCAGCTCGGCCACCTCTCGTTGCAGTGTGGCCACTTTGTACTCTCCCTCTCCTATTCTTTGTTCCGCCTCCGTCATTCGCCCGCACAGCTTGTCCATCTGAATTGCGGAGATATCGACTTTGCATGCGAGTGCATCGATTTTTGCCTCTAAATTGTCTGTACTACTCTTCAGAGCCAGCAAGGTCAAGACTGCCGCTTGGTCCTGCCGAGGGGACTGTGTGGGCTGTGGTTGTTCTGCTTGTGCAAACTGTTCCATTTTAGCCTGCTTTTTGGGTTGACCATTATATCACCGTTCCCACGCCTTGCTCCTTACGTTGGCCAGTGTCGAAATTGAGACTAGGTGGTAAAGTGACATGGAGAGAGAAATAAATCTTTGGAGCAGATTATGTAGGGGAGCCTCTCAGACATCGATCTCAAGCCAATACAAATTGCATGCCATCAAGCTCCTCCATACGTGGCAATAAGACCCCGTCAGGCTCTCAAAGATGTTTCAGACTGCGAGCCCTGTCTGCTGGCGCTCATGTGGGGCCACAGCGGATTACTGGCATATGTGGTGGGGATGCCCTCAAATAAAAATGTTTTTTCAGGTCAAGTGCTGGGATGGATCAAAGACCCAGAAGGGATCCACCAACCCAAATCACCCTTCTTGATCTTGTTTGGCATGGAAGAAGTGGAGGGGGAACAGAGTAGTTTGATAAGGCTGGCAGCGCCCCTGCTGCTTGCAGCGTGGGCCTGCCTAGTGATGAAGTGGAACTGCGCTCAGACCCTATGTAAAAAGGACTGGATCAATGTGGCCCTGAATATATGCATCATGGAAAGAATAGCGCTGGGCTCCATGGCAGGGCACCTCTGCACGAGAGGAAATGGGGGGGAATTCATGAAAAAACAGGAAAGTAGAGAACTCCAAGAACAAAGGTTGATTGTAAGATGGACTTTTCGGCCGGACTGTAAGCAAATGCAGTGAGCCTCTCCCTGGGGACTATTTCTAGGTAGGCAGCACTCTATGATGGAATAAAACACCTGTGAGGTGGCCAAGGACATAAGTACTTTACATAATTATACTGCCTGCTATCTCAAGTCAACTGAAGGTTCTTAATTGTGGTTTCATTTAGCTAAAGAAGATGCCGTTACCAGGGGGTAGGGGGTTCGGAACCGGGGGGTGAAAAGTGAGGGCTTAAGGGGTAGATGAAGTGTTGGGTGAAAAAGGGTTGTTTATTGATTTCCTTGCCCATATGGTTCATTGTTGCCCACGTACCAAAAGTTGCAATAAAATGAAATTTTAAATAAAAGGGAGACAGAAATGTACATTCAGTTGGCATGTATGTAGGGCAGGAGAACATGGAACAGGTTGATTCTATTGTCTATTTGGGGGTGTGATTATCTCGAAGCATATGTGATTGTGTTTGGACACAAGGGCAAAAGCTCTAGCTGCCCAGGGTTTGGCTCTACATTTGAGGTATGGAAAGTTTATGGTACTACCATTCTGGGTTTTTTTACAAACAGAAGATCGTCCCGAAATGGTCTTATGGAGCAGATGTCGACTTCTCTTCCATGGCAGATTTGGAAAGTCCTTGAGGGTATTTTTTGGAAGAGAGTACTCCATTTACCAAGAGGGCTCCCACTGGCATTTATCAGGTGTGAGCTGAGCCTCCAATCGCTACTCATTGGTTTTAGGGAAGTCAGGGTGCTTTTTTCGGAAAGGCCTTTTGAGGAATCCAGTGCCTCCTTTGGAAATTTTAAAATCTGCACCAATAGGGTTTTGTATGGACCTCTGGACACTCACAAGGCGAAACCTACGACCTACTTAATTGGCCTAGGAAGTTCAGTTGAGCTCTTGATATCGAACCCTGACGCCATAAAAAGAAACGTTGGCGCCTAGACTGATCGATACGTAAGAGGAAAGAATGTTGTACAAATTGACGAAGAATTTCAAATGTGAACCTAGACGGGCCAATACACTCGCTAAATACCTAACCAAATTTCTGAGTCGTTACCATCAGACTCAATTCATGTGTTTGAGATTTAATATTTTTTTTTAAAAAAAATGTATTTATTGATTTGGCTGAAAATGTAAACCTTTCAATATATATTTACAAAATATATTTACAATTCAAGCAGTTTGATTTAAAAGAATATCAATCTTACAATTTATGGACTCATACATTTAAATAATAAAACATTAAAATATTCAACAAAATGTAAGCGATTAAAAACCAAGTTAATACTTTCATATTCAATATTTGAATTTCATGCTTTCATTCACTTAATATTCCATTCAATTGTCTCATTACTGTTTACCAATTTTAACACTTTCAAGTAGTTCATAATTGCATAGCCTAGAATCCTTGACCGTACATGAAAAAGATAATGCCACAACATCTGCTCATCTACAACGTCATATGCCTCAAAATACTTTCTGAAATATTTGATTCTAATTGATGACAGATTGGGGCATTGAACCACGTGTTGCAAGTTTTAAGTCGATTTTTGACAATATCGACATAATACAGCTAGTTGCGCAAGTGGATACCATCTTGCTATAATTTCTCTAGTTCGCCATAAATTCAATCTGAAGCATAGGAGACCATTACGATGCTGACGGTTTGGAGATTTTTCCAGATAGGGTGCAATGACACTGTATGTCACAGGTTTCCCCCCCTTCTCACCTATCTATGTTGCCTGATGTCCTCTTTGGGTGGAGTCTTCTTTCGTATGGTTCGGGACTTAAATAAGCCCGCTCGGCCATCCTCGGCTTCCAGATTACGTTCAGCTTCGATGTCCAGGATCACGGGAAACTCCAGGAGTATTCAAGATTGAGTTGGGGGCACGCGGAAGTGGCACAGGGATTCCGGGAAGTTAGGAAAGAGGGATGAAGTCGGGAGAAGGGAATCCAGGGAACAGGGGATAGCAAGTAGCACTAGAGAAGGTTCGGAGCACATGTCCGATCACAGCTAGTAGCAGCGTTGAGACGTGCGGGGGTGTGGCTTCTTTATAGAAGACGCTGCGTAGAACGTGAAGACTGGCGAGCAGCGTTCTGAGCTTGCCGCCATGTTGGTAGTATTATGGAGTGTAAGGCCCGACGTGTCAGGGACCGGGAGGCCCAGAAGGGGCGAGTTCGATGGTTCATGACAGCATGCCTCCTCCGGAAACTCGTTCCACTGGGTTTGCCCGGGTGTATGAGATGGAATCTTCTGAGTAGCCTGGGGGTATTTAGATTTGAGATAGGTTCCCAAGTGCATTCACTGGCGGGATATCCTTTCCACTCCACCAGGCACTGGAGTTTGCCACGTCTATATCTAGAATCGCAAATCCTGGAGACCTCATACTCCAGTTGGTCATTGACAAGTACTGGTTTGGGCTGAAGGTTAGTTCGAGAGGTCTGAACATATGGCTTTATTAAGGACGTGTGAAAGACTGGGTGGATTTTCTTCCAAGAGTCTGGAAGCTTGAGTCGGTAGGCCACTGGCTTAATGATTTCCTTTATAAGGAATGGCCCATAATATAGAGGAGCCAATTTATTTGGTCGCAAATGCCGTGGTAGCAGTTTCGAGAACAGGCAAACCTTATCCCCTATTGTGTTGGAGGGCCTTGGTCTTCGTTTGGAGTCCGCATACAGTTTGGTCTGGGTCCTGGCCTTTTCTAATTGTTCTTTGGCTTCTCTTTTAACATTAATGAGCATTTCAATCCAGGAATCGACTGTTGGAACTGGTGTAGGATGAGGAAGGATGGAGGGTAGAACTGAAGGGTGGAATCCTTGGCTACAGAAAAAAGGACTGGTCTTAATAGCAGAGTGGTCCGAAATATTATAGGCGAATTCTGCCACAGGTATTAAGAGGGACCAATCGTCCTGGACCTTGGTAGCGAAGCAATGAAGGTATTGTTCCAAGGTTTGGTTTACACGCTCTGTGGCTCCGTTGGTTTGAGGATGATATCCTGAGGAAAGAGCGCGTCGGATTCCTAGTATTTGGCAAAGATGTTTCCAGAACTGAGAAATGTATTGGGGCCCTCTGTCTGATATGATCTTGGAAGGAAGTCCATGCAGTCGGAATATGTGTTCCAGCAAAATTCCAGCAAGTTCTGACGAGGATGGCAGTTTAAACAGAGGTGTAAAATGGGCCACATGGGAGAACAAATCAATGGTGACCGCGATGGTTGTGTATCCCCTGGAAGGTGGTAATTCCACAATGAAGTCTGTTGCTATGAATTCCCAAGGCCTTGTTGGAAGTGGAGGTTGCTGCAATAGACCCGCTGGTCTCTTGTTGTCATGTTTGTTTTGATTACAGACAGAGCATGCCTGGATATACCTTTGTACATCAGCTTTCACTCCAGGCCACCAAAAATGCCTTTGTATTAATCGGAGGATATTGGTAATACCACGATGCCCGGAGTAAAGGGTATCGTGACATAGATTTATTATCCTTTGCTGTAGTTTTTGTGTTGGGATGACCAAGGCATCGTCTTTGAACAAGTATCCATCTTTGGTCTTCAGTTTCCACTGGTTCTTGCCGAGATATCTTTCCAGAGTTCCAAGGATTGAGTCTGACTGCGGACTTCATCTAGGAGGCTCGTCGCCTGGGCTACAATTATTGTGTGGGGAAACATCTTGGGAAATGTTCGGTCATCAGGAGGTTCATAGTCAGGGCGCCGAGACAAGGCGTCAGCAATTACGTTTTGTGTTCCCGGAACATGGTGAATTTGGAACTGGTATTGAGCAAAGAAGAACGCCCAACGGGCCTGACGGCTGTTCCTGCATTCCAGGGCCTGTAACACTTGGAGATTCCGATGGTCCGTCCGAACCTGGACAGGATGTTTAGCTCCTAGAAGTAAGTGACACCACTCGGTGAAGGCTTGACGGGTGGCTAGAAGTTCCTTTTCTAAGACTGAGTAATGAGTTTCACTGGAGGTCAATGTCCGTGAAAGATAGGCAATAGGATGTTCCAGCCAGTCATCTAGTTCCTGTTTCAGAAGTGCTCCGATGGCATAGTTGGAGGCATCTGTTTCCACTAGGAATGGTCGATTTATATCAGGTTGAACCAGGATGGGGGCTTGTGTAAATTCTGTTTTCAGGTGTGGGAAGGCCTTCTCCTGGGCTGGGGTCCCATGATAGGGAGTATCTTTCTTCAACAAGGAGATGATCGGTTGAACAATCTCGGAGAAGGATGGTATAAACTTCCGATAGAAATTGGCCAAGCCCAGGAAAGATTGGATCTGTTTTACGGAGGTCGCAGTTGGCCAGGATAGTATGGCTTTAACCTTGGATTGATCCATGCCTATGCCATCTGGGCGAAGGACAAATCCTAGATAGTGAACAGTGGAAACATGAAAAAGGCATTTCTCTGGTTTTGCTAGAAGCTTGTGTTCACGTAGCTGTTGTAACACTGATTTAACATGTTCTTCATGCTTGAGAGGATCCTTAGAGAATATCAAAATATCGTCCAAGTAGACGATGACGAAAAGAAATAGCATATCCGAAAACACCCGGTCCATAAAGCTTTGGAAGATTGCCAGAGCATTATAGTGTCCAAAGGCCATGACCAAGTATTCGTAATGACCAAAGGGTGTTCTGAAGGCTGTCTTCCATTCGTCACCTTCTCTAATAGGAATCAAGTGATAAGCACCCCCAAGATCCAATTTGGTGAATATTACGGCACCTCTTACGGCTTTCAGGATATCCGAATCAAGGGTAATGGATAACGATCCTTAAGGGTGCACTGATTAAGACCTCGATAATCAAGACAAGGTCGGAGTTCCTTGGTGTCTTTTTTAGGAACAAAAAATAATGAAGCTCCAGCCGGAGACTTGGATGGGCGTATGGTGCCATTTTTTAGGTTAGTATCTAGGTATTCACGAAGGGCCTTTTTCTCTGGTTCAGACAGGATGAGCATCCTTCCAAAGGGAATCACGGCTGAAGGTTCGGTTTCAATAGCACAGTCCTAAGGCCTATGGGGTGGTAGGGCTTGGACAATAGCAGAAGAGAACACATCAGCGTATTCCTGGTAGGTTTTAGGAACCTGGATGATGTTGGAGACCATAAGAGGATCTTGCTGAGTTGTTGAATGTTCTTCTGATGTTGTCGGTGAAGGATCCTGGAGCAGACAATGGGACATGCAAAATTCGGAAACCTAGGAACAGGAAACCAGCTGTCCAATTGATGTATGGGTTGTGTTTTTGTAGCCAGGGCATTCCTAAAACCATTGGGTAATGGGCAGATTTTATGATGTCAAACTTTATCCTTTCTCGGTGATGGTTTATAGCAAGCTCAATTTCCTTAGTCTGAAGGGTTATGGGTCCAGAAGAAAGAGGTCTTCCATCAATTGCTTCTACAGGTTGCAGGACGTTCCAGGATTCGTAAGGAATATGATGTTTAAGGACCCATTCCTGATCTAGGAATATTCCCATGGCCCCACAGTCCACTAGTGCCAGAATGGGGTAGGATTCCTTCTTGGATGATGATAGGAAGGCCTGTAGGATTACCAGGGAGGTTTGTCCAGGAGAGTTCAAGGATGGTATAGATGTGGAGCCTGCATCTCTCTCCCGAAACTGAGCTCCATCTAGGATCGGGCGTTTCCCGAACGCCGTGGAGGGGCTAAGGGACATTCTCTGACTAAATGCTTGTCCGAGGCACATTACATGCATAAACCAGTATGGATCATTCTCAGCCTTTCCTGGGGGGATATGGGTCCACGGAAGGCCCCTAGCTGCATGGGTTCGGGTTCATTTGTAGGAACAGGAGAATCTTCTGATTTTGAAGGGCTCACACGATTTTTTTGGATGGTTGACTTGGTCTTCATTTTCTCTGCCTTTCTTTCCTGGATGTGGAAATCAATTTGTACAGCAAGATCCATAAGTGCCTGGTAAGAACTAGGACGTGCTACCCTGGCTAATTCATCCTTAACATCTTCATTTAGCCCTCTTCGAAAGAGGGTGAAACAAGCTTCAGAAGGCCAACCCGCTTCTTTAGCCAATTGCTTGAATCGAGTTACGTAGGTGAGCATGTCCCGAGAGCCTTGCTGGAAATCGAGTAAACGTTCTTGAGCACTAAAGACCTGTTCTGGGCGGTCAAACAGTCTTTAGTGCTTGAATGAATCCATCATAATCATCCAAAAGGGAATCTCCGGTGTTACTAATGGTGTGGCCCAGGCTAAGGCATTCCCGGAGAGGTGAGAAATAATAAAGCCCACTTTAGCCCTGGGGGTGGAAAAATAATAAGGTTTCAAGGTAAAGTGAACCAAATAAGAATCCAGGAATCCTCGGAGGGTTTTTGCACAGCCGTCATATTTGTCAACAATGGCCCCCAATAGCACGCTGTCCTTTGAGGCAGAGTCGCGTAATAGTACCAATTGTTTCAGCGCAGCGTTCTCCGCTTTCAAGTTCTGTACTTCGGTCGATAGTTCCAAGCATAAGATCCTGGATGGCCGCCTCCATGTCTGTATCGACTTCGGTCAGGGGGCGTCTCAATCTGTCACAGGTTTCCCCCCTTCTCACCTGTCTATGTTGCCTGATGTCCTCTTTAGGTGGAGTCTTCTTTCGTATGGTTCGGGACTTAAATAAGCCCGCACGGCCGTCCTCGGCTTCCAGATTACGTTCAGCTTCGATGTCCAGGATCACGGGAAACTCCAGGAGTATTCAAGAAGGAGTTGGGGGCACGCGGAGCGGCACAGGGATTCCGGGAAGTTAGGAAACAGGGATGAAGTCGGGAGAAGGGAATCCAGGGGCCAGGGGATAGCAAGTAGCACTAGAGAAGGTTCGGAGCACATGTCCGATCACAGCTAGTAACAGCGTTGAGACGCGAGGGGCCGCGGGGGTGTGTCTTCTTTATAGAGGATGCTGCGTAGAACGTGAAGACTGGCGAGCAGCGTTCTGAGCTTGCCGCCATGTTGGTAGTATTATGGAGTGTAAGGCCTGACGTGTCAGGGACCAGGAGGCCCAGAAGGGGCGAGTTCGATGGTTCAGGACACTATTGTTTTGAAGCGAAGGGATTTCTCTTAAAATCTTGGTATGTCAAACATTGTTCCCTAGTACTAATCCAATCGGATTCCCACAGTTTAGTTTTGGCCCTGGTGGGTTTAGTAAGAAGTAATTCATTGGAAATGTCTGCATCGTGCAGGTACTCCTCTACTTTAGATTTTCAAGATCTAAAAAAAGTATTTTGAGAGGTCCTGACATAGTCTGATAGAATTGCCAATAGGCCATTTGTTATTTGTTTCGTCCAAACATTTCCGATATAAGGTGCATCATTTAATTTTCACTTATAATGCGCATACATTGAAATTAAACCCACCTCATATCTGATTATAGATCGAGGTACAGAGGATGGTAAATTAAGCAAGGTCCTCCAACATTTGCCTTCAATTCTATCCCAATAAAGCTTAGTTTTCCATTGTTTGGTTTCAGATCCGTATAGAAGTATGGGCATAACTTTCTGCTTATAATACATTACAATTGGAGAAATCGAGAATTTGCAATATCTATTATTGATAATGCGTGCTTCAGACACTGTTGTGGAAAGTTACATTTTTAAACTTATATCGTAAGGTAAGTCAGCAGGATGATTATTTATATTCGCACCTAAATATAGTTCGAGACTATTTGTAATCTTGTGTTGGCTAATTTCCAGTCTTTTAATGCAACTCGTTTTTGATTTCTGAATTTAAATTTCTTTTTTTTTTAGTATTCATTATAATCATGTTGTCATTTGCATATTTTTCCAAGACTTTTAAAATGTTGCGGCGACCTCTGTGTTTTTGCAATAAGAACGAGGACATTTGCGTAAAGGAGACGTTTTATCGTATGATTTCCCAGTTTTGGAGATGATGTTCTCCAAACCAGTGCCCACATCTGATATAAAAAAATTAAATAGGGCTGAAGCAAGTATACATCCTTGCTTCAGCCCTCTTGATGTAGATTTGGGAGTGGATAACATAGCATCTTGACTCAGACTTATTTGTATTGATGTATTGTCATGAAATTCAATTATCCACTTTAAGATGTTCCAGGGGCACCCACGATCCATTAGTTTTTTAAATAATATTCCCTTGGCACTGAATCAAAAGCTGTTGTAAAATCTATGAAAGCTACATATAGAGGGCATTTCTTTTGATGATTATGAGAAATAAGAGACTCTAAAGTAAACAGGTTAACGCTAGTTCCAAGACCTGGAATAAAACCTGTTTGATAAGGATCTTGTCATTTTTCAATGACCAACCATTGATTAAATTCCTTAAGTACCATACAGGCAAACCTTTTCCCCGGGCACTCAAGGAGGGCTATTGGCCTATAAGACCCCTGGTGCATTCTAGCTCCTTTCTTGAACAATGGAATTATTATTGATTTTTTCCATGATTGTGGGATCATGCCCCTAAACATAATTTCATTGAAGATTGGTTCCAAGATGGAGGCCAATATAGCTGGATCTTTTTTAACATATTATTAAGACCATCGTGTCCCAGGGCCCTCAATGTATTTAATTTTGATATATAGTGCAGAAGATCATTTTGGTCAAAAAGTATTCTATAATTCCAATTAGGCTCTCCTAGATTTAGTTGACATTTAGGTAAGGGAGAATCATAGACCTGTCTATAATGGTTGTTCCATGCAGTCTCTGGAATAGGGTTAATTTGGACCGATGCTTGAGATTTAAAAGTTGCTTCATTCAGTGACACCCATAAGTTAGCTGTTGACTTCGATGCCATACGGGACATTTCTTCACTCTCTTGTTGGTATTGCAAAGCTTTCCTTCTGTGTATCCAGTTCCCATATGTCAATTTTAGACATTTTGTTTCACTGAGTCTTGCCAAAATTGGAAGATATTTTAGATCTCAAATAGAGCGTCTTAGGGTTGCTTTCCTGTCTTTTAGTGTGCGATCAAAAACATGTATGTTTATGAGACTGTTTTTGAATATTTGTTTTAGTTTGTATACATTTCTGCATAGATGTTGCATAACATGTTCCTTTTTGAAGTGTTGGAAGGTTGTTAAATTCCATCAGAGTCGCTTCAGACCACTTGAGGCGATTTCTGGTGTTATTTGCTATAATGATTCCGCTATAATGATTATTCGGTTTCTGAGCACTGAACAACTTCCACGTCCATGTTAGGCATAATTGATTATGATCACTTAGTTCTGTTGGTTTAATAACCAAGGAGTTTATTATATCTAGAAACTCTAGGTTAGAATAAATATGATCAATTATCGCTTTTGTGGAATCTCTACGCCATGTACAATTGGCCGGGGTATCGCCATTAATAGCTCCATTGATCATTATGTATTGCCTCTCTTGCATCATTTTGGACCATCTGTCCTCTTCTTTACACATCCAATTTCCTATAGGTAATAGGTGGAGATTTAAATCTCTAGCAATCATGACAAAGTTAATATTTTTTTCTGTCATTAAAGTATCAAGGATAAATGAGATATGTTCAAAACAGATAACAGGTTATAAGTGAGCTCTGTCCCAGTAGATATTTAGTATAACTAGTGTATATACATCTTTCTCGATTTTTACCACTTGAATAAATGGAGTAGAAGATTTGCATATTTGAACATTGAAGTTTTTAGAATTCTTAGTGGCAGTGAGTAAACCCGCCATTTGGCGACTGTTATTGGCTGGAGTGATGACTACATTAAATGCATCCCAGATGGGTAAATCTGTTAACCATGTCTCCAGCTAAATAACTATATCATATAAGTCCAAGTCAGCTTCGTTTGAATTGATGAAATGCCTGAAGCCACAAGTATTCCAGGTGAACGGTTTCCTGCATTACGCATTGTTATGATATGGCATTTGTAACGCGCCTATATACAAGTGTTTCAAGGCGCAAAGAGGCAGGGAGGGGGGAACAAGGGGAAGACAGACAACGATCCTACTAGGCCAGGTGTCATTCAGATCGCGCAAGTGCAGGGGTAGGGGGGAAGGGAGAGGTGCATGGGGAAGGGGTGGGGGGGGGGAAGTGCAGTACAAGGTAAGTAGAATAAATAAATAAAAGGGCCAGCTGGTGGCAGGTGCAAGGTAAGTGCAGAACAAGTGCTGGGAAGGGGGGGCTGTAGGGATACAGAGACAGTCCTGCAGTGCAGGGGTTGCCAGGGAGGCAGTGCAAGTGGAGAGTGGCTGGGCCCAGGACCGAGGTCGGTGAGAGTGGCCCAGTTGCAGATTCAGTGCAGTTTCAGCGAAGAATTAGCAGGGGAGAGGGAGAGAGAAAGCAGAAGCAAAGAGGAAGGTTTTGAGGTGCTTCCGGAACCGGAGATGGTTCTCCTCAAGTTTCAGGGGGGCAGGAAGGTTGTTCCAGAGGGAGGCCCCTGCCGCGGAGAGAGATCTACCCCCAGCTTGTTGCTTCGAGAAGCGGCTGACCCTGACGGAGTTGGAGACGGATGAGCGAAGGTCTCGGGAAGGAAGATATTTAGGAAGGGAGAGTTGAAGGTAATTAGGCCCCAGGCCCCAGAAGGCCTTGTGGACAATGCAGAGGGTTTTGAACTTTATCCTCGCAGCCACTGGGAGCCAGTGTAGAGATTTCAGTCCTGGAGAGATATGGTCCCTGGGCTTGAGGCCAAGGACAAGTCTCGCAGTTCTGTTCTGGATGAGTTGCAGTGGGCGGAGTGTGGAGGCAGGCAGATTAAGATAGAGGCTGTTACAGTAGTCCAGCTTTGAGAGAACCAGGGCTCAGGAGACAGCGAGCTTCTGGGGGAAGGAGAGGAAGGGAAGAATACCTCTGAGGAGGTGCAGCTGGTAGTGTGACTTCTTGGAGACGTCAGATATATGAGGAGAGAAGTAGAGTGTGGAGTCGAAGATAACCCCAAGGTTTTTTACCTTGCAGGTAGGAGCAAGAAGAGGGCCAAGAGGCCGGCCAGAGAGCTGCAAGGAAGGAGGGAGTGGGTGTGCCGATGAGTATAATCTCAGTCTTACTGGCATTAAGGCAGAGGTCATTGGCAGCACACCATTCCTGGATAGCAGACAGACAGTCAGAGATGAGGGAGGGAGGGAGGGAGAGGAGGAGGAGGCCGAGGGTAGCCTGAAAATGAGCTGGGTATCGTCCGAATAGCACTGAAAGTTGGGGCAGAGAGCGGCGATGCGGTGGGCAAGGAGTGCCAGATACTGGTTGAACAGCCAGGGGGAGAGATTAGATCCCTGGGGGACACCACAGGTGGAGAAAAAGATGTCGGAGAAGAAGGACCCGAGTTGGACCTGGGAGGGTCGATTGGAGAGGAAAGAGGTCAGCCACGCCAGAGCCTGACCAGTGATACCCAGGTTATCACGGAGACGGTTGAGCAGGATGGCATGGTTGACAGTGTCAAAGGCAGAAGAGAGATCTAGCAGAATGAGAACACACGGAGTGTTGGAGTCGAGGTTCAAGAGCAGGTCCTCACGGATGTTCAGGAGAGCAGTTTCCGTGCTTCTGGCAGCTCTGAAGCCAGATTGATGGTCATGAAGACTGCCAACAGATTCAGCATGGAGGTTAACTGGGAGATGGCCAGTTTCTCCAGGAGATTGCCCAGGAAGGGAGTGATGGAGATTGGGCGATAGTTAGCCGGGCAGAAGGGGTCAGAAGAGGGTTTCTTAAGAAGAGGGTGCACAAGGGAGTGCTTAAGGGGGGATGGGAAGACTCCAGAGGCGAAGGAGTGGTTGCAAAAGTCAGCCAGGGCAGGAGCCAGGGAGTCAATGTGGTCTTTGATAGTTTTGGAGGAACAGGGGTGAACCTGTTTAGACAAGACTTTCATAGATCGGACTTGTCTGGAAACCTCGTCAGAAGAGAAAAGGGGAAAGGCAGAGAAGGAGGGAGGAGGGGTGGCTGCAGAAGGGCCAGAGGAAGAGCCGGGCAGAGAGGGAGGGAGGTGGTAGGAGGAGAGTGAGGATAGGATGTCCTGAGTTTTAGAGATGAAGTGAGAGGCCAGTGCAGAGGGCCTGGGAGGGGACAGGAGAGGTAGAGACTGCAGCAGGGTTGGCAAGCTCCTTGCAGATTTTAAAGAGTTCGGCCGAGTTGTTAGATGCCGCAGAGATGCGGGCTTGGATAAGGGCTCTCTTCTTGGTGAGAACGGAGAGACGGTATTGTCTTTGGAGCAGGCGGCAGGCCAGTTTGTCAGAGGATGAACATGAAGCACGCCATTTCCTCTCTGCCACACTGCACTTGCGTTTTAGGGTGACGAGATCCGAGTCATACCAGGAGTTACATTTGGCTTTGGGGTTCAGGCGGATTCTCATGACAGGGGCAAGGATATCAAGAGTATCAGATATAGTAGAGTGGAGCGTGGAGAGGGCTGTGTCAGGGTGGGAGTCAGCCGAAGGGGGAGGGGGGGTGAGAAGGTGGCTGCGAAAGCCTCAACTGACAAGCCCTTCATGGGTCGGATGATCGAGAAGCTGGGTGGCAGTGGTGAGGGTGGCTTTGCCTGTGGGGTAGGGAGGGTGAGGTGGGAGGATAGGAGAAAGTGATCACTCCAGGAGAGAGGAGTGAAGAGAGGGACGGAGAGGGGAAGGTCAGAAGAGATCAGAGCATCAAGAGTGTGCCCTGCAGAATGAGTAGGCCCAGATGGGAGAATAGAGAGTGAGAGAGAGTCGCAGAGGTCACGAAAAAGTCCCGTGGGGGGACAGGCGGCATCCAAGTGGATGTTGAAGTCACCAAGAAAGAGGAGCTGGGTGGTTGAGGACAGGAGTGAGGAGGAGAGATCAGCCCACTCAGAGAGGAAGGAGGAGATTTGACCAGGTGGCCGATAGACAGTAGCCATGGTAAGGGAATGGCTAGGAGAGAGAGAGCGAGACGGCAGACAAGGCATTCAAAAGAGGAGTAGGTCTGCATAGGAGTGACAGAGGCAGGAATCCACTCAGGAAAGATAAGGGCCACACCCCCACCTGCACGGTTGGGCCTGGGCACGGAGAGAATCTTGTAACCGTCAGGTAGGAGTGTGTCAAGGCTGGTGACAGAGCTGGCCGTGAACCAGGTCTCAGTGAGACCGAGGACGTCAAGGTCCAGTTCCTCAAGAAGGTGACAGATATCAGAAGAATGCTTGATTGCAGAGCGAGAGTTAAGAGTGGCAATGTGGAGAAGGTTGCCATCCTTGAAGGACTTCCAGGGAGGGGTACAGATCAGAGGTACGCCCTGCGGAGGTGTAGAAGAGGGAGGTGAAGAAGTAGCACGAGAGGGGGCAGGGAGGGAGGGTAGAGGCAAGGTAGCCGAGGACAGAGGAGGGGGGACAGCAGGAGAGGAAAGGAAGTTGATGAGGCATGGGAAGCGTCTATCAAAGAGAGGAAGGTTGGCCTGAGGGCCTTGGACCAAGATGGTTGCATTAGTGTAGACATTAATGATGGCCTTAGAGGAGTGGAAGGAGGTGGTAATATGCATTTGAATCATTCTGCTGACTAAAATTGCACTGTGCAGGGTGAAATGACAAGCTTGGACTTCTCCGAACCATAGATTTTCAGAGTTTTTTTTCCAGAGTAGGTTTGTCTCATTGATGTTCGGTCACAGGCTCTTGATTTAGTATAAAGTCCATTTCATATAGGGATGATCTTTCTTCCCAGATAATATTTGCTATTGCTCCGGAACGAATGAATAAATGTGTGTTAGGCAGAATCCTGTGCAGTGCCCTTAGGGACCACTACACACAATTAAGACCACAGGTGGCAATACAAGTTTACCTTTGGTACAAGCCTGTACTACTAAGTTATAGTGGTAGCAGAGCAGAGCAGCCAGGCTCATCTCAAGAGTATATGAGCAGTAGCAGAGATTACACAAAGGGACCACAATTACTGTAACTCAAGCAAACACTGACTCAAGGTTTCAGGTAAAATATATAAGTACATTTATTTATTTATTTTCAAATTGAATTTTTATTGGGTTTTTACATCAAAAGTGAACAGTCGGGTGAATACATAACTGAGCAAACTTGGTTATATCAAAAGATCATCGCGATCTACTTCAATAACAAACCAATAGTAACATACATGTCCACTCTCGATGACTATATAGTACGAACCCCCTCTCTACCCCACCGCCCCCCCCCCATGTCCATTCTTTGACGACTTCCCGATATCGGCGTTAACTGTAATTGTTTTAAGTGGTGGTGTGACGTTGATCTCTGTCAGTGTCATACGTTCTATGCGAAGGTTGTGACAGGGATGGCTATTAAGCAGTACGTAGATCACGATTCGGTTTACGGATATGGGCCGTTGAGTGGCGTTATGGTTAGAGCTGTGAGTCGGTACCGGCCGTACTTGTAATATATTGTTCAGTGAAGTCCATCCAGGCTTCCTCCTGCCGGGCGGCCTTGTCATGGAGGGCCGCGGTTATTTTCTCCATTGTGTATATATTTATAGCGATTTGCTGCCAGTCTTTTTTGTCAGGTAGGCGCAGGGACTTCCATTTGATGACTAGGGCAGCTCTTGCCGCCAACAGGAGGGGAGATATCAATCCTTTTACGCGTACCACTCTGTCTTCTTCAAGGCCAAATAAGATCAGGAGAGGGGATAGGACTCTTTCTATGCCATCTAATTGTTTAATCCATCCCAGGACCCCTTGCCAATAGATGCGTACCTTGGGGAACTTCCACCACATGTGCCAGTAATCAGCGTCCATGTCGCAGTGTCTCCAGCATTTTGGGCTAGATGTTTGAAACATTTTAGAGAGTCTGCAAGAATCATACTGCCATCGATGGAGCAGTTTCAGAGCATGTAATTTTGTATTGGATGGCGATTGATACTTTAGCTGGTGTTTCGCAGATTATGTCCCAGGTGTGTTGTTCAAATTCTCAGTTAAAGTCCTTTTCTCATCCCTCTTTGAGGGGAAGACTAGGAGTTTGATCTTTGGTGATGAGGGCCTTGTACATGCGCACTATTAAACCTTTCGATGAGTTGGTCGTGTCCAGTATCGATACGAACGGTGTCAGCTCTCGTCGTGTGGTTTCCTTCCATTCCTTCCATGACATGACCCCTTTTAAATCGTAGATAAAGGAAGACTGGAATTGGAGGGCCTCCTCTAGTTCCGAGGTCGAGATGAAGTTCCCGTTTCTCCACAGTTGGCCTACTCTCTCCAGATCGGCATCAAACCAGGTCTGGTATCTGGCGTGTTCGGGGAATTCCTCTCGGGACCAGAGATGACTTAGTGGAGAACGCCATGTCGTGATTCCGGTCATCCCTTTCCCCTTCCTCCAGATGTTCCACATGGTGCCCAGTATTGGGTGGTCACGTAAGCATTTCTTGAGTTTTGCTCTGGGATCCCATAGCCACTCCGCAAGAGTAACATGGAGAAGGACATCATTATCTAGTTGGACCCATTGGAGGTCCTTTCTATTGCGCAGGTGTGGGTTCAGGATCCTAAGTTGGGTCGCCTGGTAATATCGTTCGATGTCTGGGAGGCCCACTCCACCCATCTCCTTCGGGAGTATCAGGATATCATATGGTATCCGGGGTTTCTTTCCGTCCCACAAGAATTCCAGTATAGCCTTCTTGGTCTTTTTGAAGAAGTGGTCCGGGATTGCGATGGGGAGGACCTGGAAGGGATATAGGTAGCGTGGGAGAGTCCCCATCTTAATTGCGTTCAAGCGGCCTATCCAGGAAATTGTGAGGGTTTTCCATTTTGCGAGATCCATTTTGAGAGTGCTTAGGAGTTGCGGGAAGTTTGCCTCATAGAGTTGAGTTAGATCTCTTGTTGATTTAGATCTCTTGTTGATACCCAGGTATCGCAATGTGGGGCCTCCGGCAATCGGGCCAAGGCGTTTGAGGTCATGTTGCTGCTCCGGGGATGGGTTATGGAGCGGAAAGAGTGGATTTATTTATCTTAAAGCCGGAGAGTGTCCCATATTCTTCAATGAGGCGTATCACCCTTGGGATTGACGAGAATGGGTTTACCACGTGGAGCAAGATGTCTGCATACTAGGCTACTTTATATTCCTGCCATTCACCTGCATTCCTTCAATGGCGGTGTCCGATTGGAGGGCTCGGGCCAGGGGTTCTAGTGAGAGCGCAAAGAGAATCGCAGAGAGGGAACAGCCTTGTCTTGTTCCTGTCCTGAGAGGAAACCAGCAGGAGTACTGGGCGTTTACTGCTACAGAGGCTCTTGGAGCTGTATAGACTGCCTTGATTGTTTGTCGAAGAATGGGTCCCAAGCCTATTTGTTTCAGCGTGGTCTCTAAGAAGTGCCATTCAACTCTGTCGAACGCTTTCTCTGCATTGATCGAAAACAGTGCTGGTGTATTTAGCAGGTTTCTGGCCTCGTGTATGAGGTGGAGGGTCTTGCGGGTGAAATCTGCGCCTTGTCTCTCTAGGATGAAGCATACTTGGTTGTTGTGAATTATTGTGGGCATGTGTGCCTCGAGCCCCGCGTTGAGAACCCTCGTGTAAATCTTGGCATCAATATTCAGGAGCGATAGCAGGCGCATTGCTTGTGGTCCTTTCCTTCTTTGGAGATCACCGTTATTAGGTCTCCAGAAAAGGAGTCGGGTGTCACACCAGTGCTGAGGATGTTGTTAAAGAAGACCACCATAAAAGGGAGGAGTGCATTCTGGAAAGTTTTGTAAAACCCTGCTGTGTATCCATCGTTCCCCGGTGCTTTCCCCATCGGAAGCCTTAATTGCGTCTGTAATTTCTTCTCCCGTGATAGGGGTTTCCATGGCTTGCGTTGTTTCCAATGGGAGGGTCGGCATGGCTACTTTGGTCAGATAGTCTGTTATCGCCTCTGGGTGCGGTTTATCTTGTGAAGTGTAAAGTCTCTCATAAAAATTGGCGAAGGATTCGGGGATACTGGAGGGACGATGGTCTGGGGGTGCGTCTGTATCGTGCACCGTTGGAACCCATCGTTCACGGTGTTGGCCTCAGAGTCTTGCAGCGAGTAACGTGCCTGCTTTGTTCCCATGCTCGTAGTGCTTTTGCTTCAGGCATCGAAGCTTGTGAATAATGCTATTTGTTTCCAGCTGCCACAGTTATTCTCTTTTCGAGTTAGCTTGTTCGATCTTCTGCGGTCTTTCGGAGTCCACCGATTGAGCTGCGAAATCAAGTTCGGCGATTTCATTTCGCAATCTGTTTTCTATGAGCAGGCTTTCTCGTTTTTTCGCTGCTCCCTCCCTAATGAGAAGTCCCCTCCATGTGGCTTTACCTGCCTCCCATACTGTGGGAGTTTCACCTACGTTGTTTTGCTCGAAGTATTGAGTGATGTCCAACTCCAGCTGCTCTCGAAAGACTGTCCTTGAAAAGCGTTTTGTTGCATCTCCATTTGGAACTCCGCCGAGGGAGAGTGATCTGATCTATAGTGACCACCACCATGTCATGGTCCAACCAAGTAATGGGCGATATGGTAGCTGCCGTCATTGCTGAGGCTATTGCTGCTGTTATGTAAACGTAGTCAATTCTAGAGAACGTAGCGTGAGGCGTGGAGTAGAAGGTGAAAGCTGTTTGGGTTGGATTCATGCATCGCCAGGCATCCGTGAGATTGTAGGAGTTCATCATATCTACAATCCGGGAGTGTCCGGTGCCCTGTGAAGGGGTTGTGGATGGGGTGCCTGCTTGTCTGTCCATATCCGGGTCCATCCACGTGTTGAGGTCACCTCCTATTATTACTTCACCCTCTGCCTCGTTCATGACCTTGGGGATTGCCTGTTGAAAGAACCGGGACTGTCCGGTATTAGGCGCGTATATAGATGCGAGTGTGATGATAGTGTCCTGTATCTTGCCAACTAGCACCAGCGTCCTACCGCTCACATCTGACCAGGACCTCAAGAGATCAAATCGAATTGATTTGCTGACGAGAACACCAACCCTGGCTTTTTTAAGCAGGCCGGAACCCCAATATTCAGTGCCCCATTTGGGGTGGAGTACCCTCCTCTCCTCTCCATTACTATATAGAGTTTCTTGCAGAAAGAGTATATCTAGAATGGCCCTCTTGAATTCTCGGGAAACTAGCCATCTTTTGGTAGGGGAATTTAGCCCCTTAACATTTAGCGTGCCAATTCTGAGTGTGCCATGCCTGTCACCTGATTCGTCATGTCCACCAATGAGTGGTGAGTCTTCTGAGTTTGTTGGTCACACCGCCTGTGTACGTATTGCAAATCGCTGCAGAGGAAGACTTTTGATGGTTGTCCCACATCCAATGGGACTTCAGAACATTTTGTATTCCCTCCCCCCTCCCCGGGCATTGAACTCAATACCCGTTGTCGGCAATTCCAATTTCTGGCACAACATTTCCCCTACAAGGAAATGAAATTTGGATTGATGGCGTCCGAGGCGAGCCAGGTGCTTGCAACCGGTCTACTATCGGACCGCCAGTGAGGGTCCGAACCACGCGACCCCCAGCACGAATATCATCTCACCAACAGTTTGAGCTCCCCCCGTTCTTAAAATGTCAACTCGAATTACAACTTAACACACAACAACAACTATTATCACTGAGTAATGAATGTAGTGATACATGTGATTTCGGGTTCCCTTGCGGCCAGTCGATCATCCGTCCTGGGTCTGGAGACAAATTCGTCACGGGCCGGCTCCGGTGGCTGTGATGTGCCTGTTTCCAACGTGACGGAGGGACTCCGAGACCATGATTGCTGAATAGGCCTCGCCGGTTCGGAAGATACGTACCTGCCACTTCATTTGGCATTCTCTGGTGTGTTGTTGGGTCGTCTGTGTTTTCTAGCTCCTTTGACCTTCCTTCTCGGGTCTCGGGGTCCCCGCTGTGCTCCCTCTCGTGATGATTCGTCTTGTGACCCCCTCTTTGGGGCCGGTGTCGAGGAGATTCGCGATGCAATCACGAATCTCTTCTTCGGAGCGTAGTATTATACTTCCTGCTGCCATGTTCGAACGTTAGGGAGAAGGGATAACCCCATCTATATCTTGTACCCTGGTCTTTGAGTCATCTGGTTAGCGGGCCACACAGGCGACGCAGGGCTAAGGTGAGCGAGGATAGGTCCTGGAAGATGGTTATTTGGGCTCCACCAAGGGTGAGGGTGTCGCCTGATCTGGCTTTAGTGAGAATCCTCATTCTGTCTTGATATCTATGAAATCTGGCAAGGACCGATCTCAGACCCCCTGGTGGGCCTCCCGCTCTGTGTATTCTTTCTATTGTAGGTTTGTCGAAATTCTCATCCACGGTTAGGATTCTAATGATGTCATGTATGCTGTGTTTAAGGTCCTCCTCCGTTTCCCCCTCCCGTTCTGGAATCCCAAAATCGCAGGTTGTTACGCCACTACCTGTTTTCTAAATCGTCTATCTTCAGCCGGATGTCTTCTTCTCTTCTCTATATTACGCATGCGGAGGTCCAGCTGGGTTTCCAGTGTGTGAATTGAGGCTTGGTTCGCAACACTTTCGAGCCTCTGCTCAATATTGTCCACCCTCTGGGAAATGTTGTCGATCTTGCCACCCAAGTTGGCGCCCATGTTTCTGATTTCGCTGAGGAGGGCGGCTATGTCCCCTTTGGTAGCCGCTGCCTCTGTTTCAGAGGGACCTGCTGACATTGTGCGGTCAGGTGCGGCGGGGTGTAGGCGTATTTGGCTAGTTTGAATTTGGTGCTCATGCGTTGTGTAGGTGCGAGGAGGCACTCGCCCCTGGAACGGGGGCACTACCCTCAACACCAAGTCAATGAGCCAGTACAGGAGTGCGTTGCAGGGCAATCTCCGGAGAGTCCTGGGTAACGAGAGTCCAGCGTTGGGAGGAGGCACACGCCCTGGGGTCAGGGGCTCTACCCTCCGGATGCGTCACCTTGTGTTCAATTACGTGCAGACCACAGGTTCGGTGCGGGTTCCACAATGTGCTGGAGTGAATGCGGATTGACTCGTGGGCATTGTTGGGTTTGCGTGGAGGGGTCTCAGATTGGGTGGCCTGGGTCCCAGGAGTGTCTCTTGGAAGGCGTAAAGAGGAGGGCACACACTCCACGAGTGGGGACCCAACCCTCTGTGGCGGGTTCAGTGTTGGGAGTTTGGAGGACGAGTTGAATAGGGGAGGCCTAGCTAGCGTCCAAATCCAGATCCAGTGGCCAGAGGCGTTGGGCGCGATCCTCTGGGTCAGGGTATGTGGTACATGGCTTGCCCAGTCGACGGAATGGGGCTGGTGACACTGTACAGAGTCCGACGAGGGGTGAGGGATATTCTCCAGGAAATGGCAGGAGCAGCCTCCCCAGGCAGATGACTGGGGTTGCACCACACACTCTTTCGTGAGGGGCCACTGTGCATGGGCGTAAGGTCGAGGTTGGGCAGGCCTTTCGGGGAGCAGGCACAGCGTCTGTAATGGGCTAGTGCGTCGGTGGATGGGGAGGGGAGCACTCACTCTTATGGACGGTGGGCCTCAGGCTGTGTCGGGCGCGACGGAGTTGCCACGCGGAACGGGAAGGACCTCCTCCTCCTCTGGGGTCGGGGGTCTCCTCGCTACACGAGGGCCTGGGGGCTGCGCGGTGGGGCGGGAATGCCTTGGGGGCCCGCTGCACGGCTCAGTGTTTCTGCGGGAAAGCGGAGGGCGGAGCCAGCAGTCCCGGGCTTTGCAGGTCCCAGTGCCCCGTCGTGCTGAGGGCCTGGAGGGAGAGGCACGATCCCGGAGGCTGTACTCGGGCTACAGAACTCCGATTTTCACCAGATTTTCGCTCAGCATGTGGGGGTCCGGTTCCCCCGTCCCGTGGATCTGTTGTTATGCGGTGGGGGGTGCCAAAAGTGGGGTCTCAAGCCACTTTTGAGGGTCGCAGCTCACACGGAGGAAGACCGCATCCGTGCGCCCCCTGGCAGCCAGTGTACATTTATTTTTTAAACCATCAGTTATAAACACAACACCTCTATTAAACTTTAAACAAAACTACACGTTAAATATGCTACAACTAACCAATTTCCTTTGTACAGTATGTCTCAAGGTAAGTACCCTGTGTTTGAATGAACCTTTGTTATGAACAAAACGCGATACCGCGGATACGGTTGCGATCACTTATTGACAGTTCGGTCTACTCAAAGGCGTATCCGTGACATGAAATGCTACCGGGGCAAAAGCACACTTAGCACCTGATATATCCAGAGAGAGTTGGAGAAAAATCACAGGCAATATTTAGGTTAGGCAGACAGTATCGAGAAACACTCAGAAACAGGAGTTCAAAAGTCAAAGGGTCGGAGCCAGGTTTAAGTGACACCAGAGACCTGTGCCGAAGATCACACCGTTAGACAGTTCACGATTCAGCATAGCCCAAAAGTACTTGGATATTGTCAATGTTCGGAAGCAAAAGTTATAAGAAGGAGGGAAGACAAGGACGAGCCTTGAGGATGAAGAAAAGGGATTCACCCAGTTTCCTCGAGTAGAGCACAGTACCTTATTCCAACGATGCAGCTGGTGCCCTGGCAGTTCCTGTTGGTTTCCCGCAGTCCCACGATTCCTGGAGCTTTGTTGTGAAGGAGGACGTCTGAAGGGGGTCTGCACCACACAGGGATGAAGTCGGCAGCAGCGACAAACAAAAATGTATGCTCCTTAAAAACAGGAGAGGCTCAGCAGGTGGCTAACCGGACCACTAAAGCAGTGTGCAGCGATTTAGACCACGGCAGAGATCTCTGGCTGAAGAAGATGAGTTGGTTATCCCCACCAGGCTCAAGGGAAGAAGACTCCGGACTAGATCTCCTCTTAGTCGCTGAAGGGAAGATAGCTCAGGACTGCAGCAGGGCTTCACCGGGACGGGGTAGTTGCAGCAGCCGTCGTTCTCTCCACTTCTCTTCGGTTCCTTGTAGTTCCAGAGGCGACTGACTTCTAGCCCAAGAGACCTGCCTTTTATGCGCAAAACCCCCATTCACACAGCCTGGCTGTCAATCACGCAGCAGGGGGGTTGTCCAGCCGGGACAACCACCTCAGCCAATCATGGCAAAGTGTGACTTGGGTTTCCTAGGATACCCTGTGCAGGGGGTGACTACACCCCTTCCCCACATTCAGTCTACCCAGGCGCCAAGAGGAGGGCTTCTCTCCAGAAGCCCACCAGAAGACAGTGAACAAAGAAGGCACACCTAGTTTGCCGCACAAAGTAAAACACAAGAAGGATTTTAACAAAAAGAAATGGCGAATAAACCCAACCGGAGCTAAAAGGAAGACGACTTGGGTCAAGCGGGTTTATGTTCGAGGCTAATGTAATTGCCAAGAACAGTACCATGTTTATCTAATATAATCGGGGTAGAAAGGTTAGGGTAGATACCACTGCCACCAGTAATGTCTAAATGTTAAAAGAGCAAAACAATGCTCAGGGAAGTACAGACAGAAAAGGGGTACAGATTAGCCCTTTACAGTACTCCATGTAAGATGGGGTGTACTGGGTCTGTGGTAAAAATGACTATGTAAAGTAAATGCCAACTTTATCTTTCTCTGGGGGACATTAGTCAGCCCCAGCAAAATGGAGTCAGAGGGAAGTCTTAAAGACAACCCTGGGTTACTACACTAAAGGTGCTGTGTAACCCGTACAAGAACAGGGGCACCTGGAGTGGTGTGCTCCAGTGCCCAAGATCACACCATGAGTAAAAACACATAGGCCAAAACGCATGTAAGAGTGGAAAAAGAATGTACACTCTTACCAGGTGGAAAAAATAAACTCCAGAAATCCAACAAAGCTGCTGGGGGAACTCACTAGGTGAGGGAAATTAGCCCTAGAGGGAGAATTCTCCCTAACAACGTGCATTAGAGATCATAATCATCTAGAAGAACAAGTTACTTACCAACTGTAACGTACTTTCGACTGGATGTTCCTTCCGCATATTCCTCATCTTAGATATTCGTATCTTCCAGCTTGCTGCGTCGTCAAAGAATTTCTACAAGAGGGCGCTGTGCTCAAGGCCGCAGTGTCAACTTCATCCGCAGTATAAAGGGTTCGAGCCGCGCCCGTTAGCCTCAGTTCTGTTTTTACGATATGAGTAGCTGCATCAGTTGACCAGGCTCTATTGACCTTTGGCTCGTAAGGAACTTGAAGTGCAACTGGCGTAAACTGTACAGCGGGGTATGTTGGGAGGGGCGATTAGGAATGCGTGGGAGGAACAGCCAATCGAAAGAACGTTACAGTTGGTAAGTAATTTGTTCTTCGAATGGATTGTGTCCTCCCACGTATTCCTCATCTTAGATTTTATCCCAAAGCAGTAAGAATTCGGAGGAGGGAGTACCAGAGAAATTAATCGTGAATCGTGTGAAGGACAGCTTTGGCAAAGAGGCTGCCTTGATAAGATGTTGAATCCAAGCAATGTTTCATGAATGTGTGCATCGACGACCAGGTGGCCGCTACACAAATATCCTGCACCGGAACACAACTCTGAAGAGTCGTTGAAGTTGCCATACCCCTGGTCGAGTGGGCTTTTAATCCATCCGGGGGCTCTTTTCCAGCCAATTTATAGCACTCCGTAATTGCCAAAATTATCCATCTGGATAGTGTTTGTTATGATACCCTTAAGGCCAATCTGTGTCCAGTATATCCGACAAAAAGTTGGTCACTTTGTCGGAATTTAGCTAATCCCATGCTGGAGAAGGAACAAGTTACTTACCTGTAACTGTTCTCCAGCATGGGTCTGGCATGGATTCACATGCGAACCCTCCCTCCTACCCCTCTGCGGCTCTTCAGTTGATCCTACTGCCATTTTACGTGCTACCAAATCAGAGGATGGCTGCCAGGGGCGGGGCTTAGGGAGAGGGCAGTCATTGGCTGGGGGCAGTATGACCCAGAGACCAGCGATTGGTTACTACTAAGAAAGACAGATCAGAAACAAAACCGATATTGATTTTTTCTTTACCGAGGATTCCCAGCCTGATGACGGGGAATATTCACGAGCATGTGAATCCACGCTAGACCCCCTGCTGGAGAAATCAGACTATTTTCTCAGCCTCTCAAAGCCATGCGTGATAGCTGAGAGTTTTGACCTCTGGATGGAAAACCTAACCTTCCTCTTGCGAGAGGAGATCCTCTCTTTGTGGAAGACGTATTAGGAGGGCAAAGGTACGGGTACCACATTCTCCTGGCCCAATCCGGGGAAATTAGGATCATGGTTTTTCTGAACCTCCTGATACATGAGGAATTATAGGGACTGGAGGAAACTCTTACAGTAGAGGAAATTCCCAGTCCACCACCAACGAGTCTCCTAGAGCTACTCTTTGGGAACATTCCCTTGAGCAGTACTGATCGCACTTCCGGTTGACCCTGGTCGCGAACATATTCACTTGAGGGGTTCCCCAAAGGGTAAAGATCTCTTGAAGGACTTCCTGAGCTAGTTCCCATTCGTGAGACATTGCTCTGCCTGCTCAGAGTGTCCGCCGCCGTGTTCTTCTCTCCGTCTAGGTGAATTGCTGATGGAGATTCTTTCCTGTATTGCCCAGAGCTGCATTGCCTCTCTGCATAGTGGTAGTGACCCTACACCTATTTTTGTTGAGGTAGTACATGGCCACTGTGTTGTCAGTCATTATCAGCACATTCTTTCCCTGTAAAGAGGGCAGAAAGGCTTTCAGCGCTAATCTGATTTCTCTCAGCTCCAACAGGTTGATGTGTAGTTTGGACTCCGAAGCTCCAAACTTTGGTCTCCAACTGCTCAAAATATGAATGAACAGTTACTGACACTTGTACTAAGGATAGGGTCCAATACACTCTGTAAAAATAAGTGCATGGAATACGTTGTAACAACGAAGTTTAGTTACACAGAAATGTAGAGAGCCATCGCTGCTGTTGAAAGTATGGGTATGAATGAGTGACGGAGAAATTTATAATGTTAGCAGAAATTTGTATGTGTATTTGAGTATATGAAAAGCTCTTTTTTTTGTATAGTTTAGAGAATGTAAATGACATTTTTGTACTTTGAAAATAAAATTATTTTGATAAGTTGAATGAGATAGCCCTGTCATCCTCTATTTGCTGGTTCACATTTTCTGTTTTATTTACCTGAAGAACCAGTGACTATATACAGGTAACTCCTTTATTTCTGAAATGGAAAGCTATAGGTTGCAACTTTAGATGATGGGTAGCATATTTGTTCTAGGTTTCTTTCTTTATGCAAAGTATGTATTCTCTATTTACAGCTCTGAGCTGAATGCTAGATTAAAGAAAATATATGGTCCAACACAGAGTACTACAAAAAGAAAGAGTAAATCAAATGTGCGTTATTATACTTGAAGGTTTAGCCTTTCAAATGATTACATTATTTTTACCTTATGAAAGCCAATCATTTTCTCTAGCTATTTTTCTTACCAATCACTGTGGAATGCTTCTACATTTATTCAATTTTGGGCAAAAGTATGAAATATCAGTGCCCATTGTGGTTCCCTTTTTGCTGTGCCAGTTACGATACGCAGACGACCATGGACTTAAAGGAATGGTGCGGTCAGAAATATTATTGTCCTTATAGTTCGGGCATGTGTTTTTAACCATACGTTGATCGATCGTACAAACATTTCCTATGCACCCTACTGTAGTTTTTGCCTTTTGTACACAAGCGAAATCAAGCTATATGATATATGGCATTTGTAACGCGCCTATACACAGGTGTTTCAAGGCGCGACGAGGCGGGGAGTGGGGAACAAGGGGAAGACAGACAACGATCCCACTAGGCCAGGTGTCATTCAGATCGCGCAAGTGCAGGGGTGGGGGGAAGGGAAAAGTGGAAAGGGAGGGGGGGAGTGCAGAACAGGGTAAGTAGAATAAAAAATAAATAAATAGGGCCAGCTGGTGGCAAGTGCAAGGTAAGTGCAGACAAGTGCAGGGAGGGGGGGGCTGTAGGGATACAGAGACAGTCCCGCAGTGCAGGGGAGAGTGGCTGGGCCAAGGACCGAGGTTGGTGAGTGACCCAGGTGCAGGTTCAGTGCAGTTTCAGTGAAGAATTTAGCAGGGGAGAGGGAGAGAGAAGAACAAGTTACTTCTTACCTGGTAACATTCTTTCGACGGGATGTTCCTGTAACGTATTCCTCATCTTTGATAATACGTTTCCAGCTTGCTGGCCTCGGAAATTTTTTCTGTAGAGGGCGCTGCGTGTCAACATCCGCCGAGTCGATGTCCCTCGACGGCCACCGTATCGGCGTCGACGTCACCATGCCCATAAAAAGCCACGCGCTGCGTCCGTTGCTCAGTTCCGTTTTGTAGCATAAGAAAAGACATGCCTGAATCGGTTAGTAACCTTGAAGGAGCGAAAGCTGCAACCACAAGCAAAGTTATCACTGCGGGGATGGATGGGAGGGGCGATAAGGAATACGTCGGAGGAACATCCTGTCGAAAGAAAGTTACCAGGTAAGAAGTAACTTGTTCTTCGAAGGGATTGTGTCCTCCGACGTATTCCTTATCTTTGATAGACTCCCATAGCAGTGGTATGTAATAGGAGGAGGGAGTGATAGTGTTATGTATCCCTTTAGGGATGGACCGAATGTAATACGGCCTTGCCAAATCTGGTCTCTTGAGCAGTGGAGGAATCCAGATTGTAAAAGTTTGTGAATGTATGCGCGGACGACCATGTGGCAGCCGCACATATGTCCCGGACCGGTACCCCTCTCTGGAGAGCCGAAGAGGCTGCGATACCCCTGGTTGAATGAGCCCTGAGATTTTGGGGTGGCTCTTTCCCTGCTAGTCTATAACATTCCAGGATGGCCAAAATAATCCACCTGGAGATGGTTTGTTTTGTTATGGGTAGTCCCAACTTGTGACCTGAGTATCCTACAAACAGTTGGTCTGCTTGCCTGATCCTAGCCATTCTGCTGATGTAAAAGCTGAGAGCTTGCCTAGGGTCCAGCCTGTGTAGCCTTTCCTCCTCTTTCCCCGGATGGGGAGGAGGGTAGAATGAAGGCAAGGTAATTTTCTGAGTAATATGGAATTCAGAAACCACCTTTGGGAGGAAATTAGGCTTCACCTGTAGGACAACCTTGTCCTTGTGAAGGTTGTATGTGGGGGTTTACAGGAGAGCGCTTGTAGCTCACTCACCCTCCTAGCAGATGTTAGTGCTACAAGTAGGACAGTTTTAAGTGTGAGAAATCTCAATGCGCAAGAGTGAAGAGGTTCGAATGGAGTGCCCATTAAGAAGTTTAAGACTAAATTTAAGTCCCATAATGGAACCTGGAATGGTTTTGGAGGGTAAACATTAGTTAGACCCTTGAGAAATTGTACCACTAGAGGAATTTTGAAATACAATGGTTCCTCCGCAGTGCGCTTGAAGATAGAAAGCGCTGCGAGATAGCCTTTTACGGTGCCAACTTGAAGGCCTGAGTTTGCCAAGTAGAGTAGAAACGATAACACCGTTGGTGTACCACATGAAAAAGGGTCGATATTCTCTTCCCTACACCAGCTGCAAAACTTGTTCCAACGGCAGCGGTATAAAGACTTTGTTGCTGGTCTTCTGGCCGAAAGCAACACCTCCATGACGTCATCAGGGAGATCCCAATCCTTGTACCTCATCCTTTCAGAAGCCAAGCGTGAAGGTTGAGGGTTCTGGTGTCTGGATGGAGAACCTGACCTCCCTTCTGCGAGAGAAGATTCTCTTTGAGTGGAAGACGGATTGGAGGGCAGATGGACATATCTAGAAAGTCCGGGTACCACGTTCTCCTGGCCCAATCCGGGGCAATTAGGATCATGGTTTTCCGGAGTCTTCTCAACCTCCTGATCATTTAAGGAATAACAGGGACTGGTGGGAATGCGTAAAGGAGTGGAAACTCCCAGTCCACTACGAACGCATCTCCTAGAGCTCCTCTCGGGGGAAATTCCCTTGAACAAAACAGATTGCACTTCCTTTTGGTGCTTGTGGCGAACAGATCCACCTGAGGGGTTCCCCAAAGGGCGAAGATCTCTTGAAGGACTTCCTGGGCTAGCTCCCACTCGTGGGAGACTGTGTTCTGCCTGCTCAGAGCGTCCGCTGTCAAATTCTTCTCTCCGGCTAGGTGGACTGCCGATAGAGAGATTCCTTCCCGAATTGCCCAAAACCAGAGCTGCATTGCCTCTCTGCACAGTGGCAGTGATCCTATGGCTCCTCTTTTGTTGAGGTAGTGCATGGCCACCATGTTGTCCGTCATTATCAGGACATTTCTCCCCTGTACTGATGGCAGGAAAGCTTTCAGTGCTAGTCTGATCGCTCTCAGCTCCAATAGGTTGTTATGTAGTCTGGACTCCGATGGAGACCAACGACCGCTGATGGTCAAGTTGTTGGCAAGGGCTCCCCACCCTGTGAGCGAGGCGTCTGTGACTATTTTTCTCTCCGGCCATGGTTGCCAAAACAGTTCTCCTTTCAAGATGTTCTCTGGATAGGCCCACCATTGAAGGTCGTGGGCTACCTTGTCCGGAATCTGGAGGAGGTCTGTCATCCTCCCTGAGAACTGTGACCACTGACTTCTCAGTGCCCACTGAAGAGATCTCATTCTCAGGCGAGCCTCTGGCACAAGGAAGATGCAGGATTCCATGAGGCCTAGCAACCTCAAAATGTCGAAGGCTGGGAGACGCTGGGCATTTTGAAACTTGGTGACCATCTGTAGAATATCTTGAGCCCTCACCTCTGGTGGCGAGGCTTTTCCCAGGGAAGTGTCCAGGACCGCTCCAATGAACTGGAGTCTGAGATGGTATCATCTGTGACTTCTTTAAATTGAGGGAGAAGCCCAGTCTGTGAATGAAGAGGCAGACATAATCTAGCTGGGTCTGGGCTTGCTCCGAAGATACGGCCCTGATCAGCCAATCGTCTAGGTAGGGATAGACGTGGATCCCTTCCCTCCTTAGACTCGCCGCCACTACCGACATCAGTTTGGTGAAGACCCTTGGGGCGGAGGTCAGCCCAAATGGCAGAACTCGAAATTGATAATGAGAGTTGCCAATTGCGAACCTCAGGTATTTCCTGTGCTTGAGATGGATTGGCACATGGAAATAAGCATCCTGAAGGTCCAGAGATACCAGCCAGTCCTGGAGCTGGAGGGCCTGAAGGATCTGAGATAGAGTTACCATCTAGAACTTGTCCTTCCTGAGGAACTTGTTCAATTCTCGTAAGTCCAGGATGGGTCTCAGTCCTCCGTCCTTCTTTGGTATGAGAAAGTAGGGGGGAGTACCAGCCCTTGTTCCTGTCCGCTACAGGTACCGGTTCTATGGTCCTTTCTCTAGCAGGTCCATAATTTCCTGCAAGAGGAGAGGATCTGGAACTTTTAGGGAGCTGTTCCCCGGTGGATGACTGAGGGATGTGTAGAAAGGGTAGGCAGTAACCTTGGGCAACTGTCTCCAACGCCCAAGCATCTGACGTTCTAGCCTGCCATTCCGTCAGATGGTGAGTTAACCTGCCCCCTACAGGTGTCTTGTGTGTGAAGGCCTCAGAGTGGTTTGTGGGCGGCTGATGCAGATGCCGAGGGTAAAGAGGCACCTGCTGCTGCTGCGGTCTTAGTACTTTTGACCCGTCCAGCTCGGGTGGATCTCCTTTGGCCTCTTTGAGCCGGCTGTCCTCTGCCTTTCCCGAATGCGGAATAATAGCGAAAGGACTTTCCTCTTCCAGAGGTTCCTGAGGGGCGAAAAGGAGTTTGGCGGATAGCAGCTCCTAAGGATTTTGCTGCTGCTTTAGAAGTCTAACTTTTCCAGACTGTCATCAGCCTTTTTCCCGAAAAATGAAGAGCCGTCAAAGGGCATATTCAAAGGTCTGGCCTGTACATCAGGGGCAAAGCCCGACTTTCGCAACCACGCATGACTGCGGATTGTTGTACTTGCCGCCATGGCCCTGCTCATACTGTCAGCGGAATCTATGCCCGTTTGAAGTGATTCGCACATGGCATCTTTGCCATCTTTAATGATGTTAAGGAAGGCTTCCTTTTCCTCTCCTTCGGGTGTGCAGTCAGCTGCCGATGAAGCACACTCCCATAGTGTGTGACTGAACCTGGCGAGCGTACAAGTGGCGTTGATGGACTTCAACGCCATACTACAGGCAGAGAAGACCTTCTTTGCCATAGAGTCTTACCTCTTGTCATCCCTATCCTGTGGGACAGTAGAGTAAGCAGTCCTACTGCTGGATGAAGTTGCCGCTTGAACCACCAGGCTCTCTGGGGGTCAGGTGTTTTGACAGGTATTCAGGGTCAGCAGCCGCTACCTTATACTTTGTCGACAATCTTTTATTGACTCCTGGGATAACTTCGGGAGTTTCCCAATTGGATGCAATTTTTTGTTGTAGGGCTGCATGGAAGGGGACCACCGGGTCCTCCTGTGGGCCTTTGTCCAATATATCTGTCAGATCATCCTGTTGGAAAACAGGTGAAGGCGCAGATCAATCCATAAACTCGATTATTCTTGCCATCAGGGTTCTATATGGTGTTTCGGCATGTTCCCCAGGGTCTGGCTTTACAAATTCCACTTCTGGGGAAGTGTCCAGTCCACTTGCCTCATGAAGCGACTCCTGTAGTTCCTTCAGCCTTCTTTCTTCAGAGGTGAAATCCTCTGCAGTAGGCAGTGTGGTTCTTTGTAAACCAAATGTTTCCTGGTCAGAGTCTTCCCCTTCTTCATAAATTTAAGAAAGACCAGAGTATTCTGATCTCTGAAATGGAGTAAAGCCCATCTCTAGGGCCGAAGGAGCTAAACTCGTCTTTATTTGACGAGAAAATGTTGATGTCGTCGACGCCGATGTAACCGGCTTCGAAGGCGCCGAAAACGGCGCTGAAAAAACTGGAAGGGGTCTCGAAGAACTCGAGAGGATCGGGATCCTACTCGAGGGCATCGACGACGGTCTCGGCATCTTGCCGGAGGCCCTTGAAATCACCGTTGGCTGTGGAGCCTTGGTCCTCTCTTTCATCGGCGTCGACGATGGCGTCGAGTCGATCGACCGATGCGTCGAGGAACCCTTCGACAACGGTGTCGATGGCGCAGATCCGTGCGTCGAAGGAATCTTCGACGAAGGCGAAGACGGTGCCTTCTTACCCGATGGCTCATGGCGCTCTCGGGTGGAATGTTTCGCCGGGTGCTGCGACTCGCTGCGTTTTGATTTTTTGGGTTTTTCACCCGGGGTATCACCCTCAGCTGTCTTCGAGGGGGTCGGGGCTGCGTTCTCGAACACGCTTAACATTTTCTTTCTGAATTCCTCCCACTCAGCTTGAGAACTGTGTTTGGTGGGACAGGAAACTCTTTCTGGGGACACAGATGACGACGAGGAATGGGACCTTCAACATCTCTTTTTTGAGTGTCAAGATCTCGACGAATGGTGGGAGCGGCTTCGAGATCTAGAATGGGAGTGTTTGACGGCGAGGAGACGAATGCCTCGACTGAGCCGACGAAACCTTTGAGCAGGATTTGGTTGACTTACCCCTCTCGAGTTTCCCCTTTCGCTCCTTCAGGGCTTTCGCCGTCATGGACATGCAGTCCTCACACTCCGAACAATGGTGCTCGGACCCCAAGCACCATAAACAGACCCTGTGTGGATCCGTTATTGACATTTTTTTTACCGCAGTCTTGACCTTTCTTGAAGCCGGATCGTGGAGTCGTCGGTTCTGATGAAGAAGCCATAGAGAACGATAAGGAATATTCGAGTCGTTTAAATAGATATTAAACCTCACTGAACTGAGCAACGACGTTCCGAGGCCCCACAAAGCACGGAAAAACGGAACTGAACAACGGACGCAGCGCGTGGCTATTTATGGGCATGGTGACGTCGGCGCCAATACAGTGGCCTTCGAGGGACATCGACTCGGTGGACATCGACGCGCAGCGCCCTCTACAGAAAAGATTTCCGAGGCCAGCAAGCTGGAAACGTATTATCAAAGATGAGGAATACGTCGGAGGACACAATCCCTTCGAAACCAGAAGCAAAGAGAAAGGTTTTGAGGTGCTTCCGGAGCCGGAGATGGTTCTCCTCAAGTTTCAGGGAGGCAGGGAGGCAGGAAGGCTCTTCCAGAGGGAGGCCCCTGCCGCAGAGAGAGATCGACCCCCAGCTCGTTGCTTCGAGAAGCGGCTGACCCTGAGGGAGTTGAAGACAGATGAGCGAAGGGCTCGGGAAGGAAGATATTTAGGAATAGAGAGTTGAAGGTATTTAGGCTCCAGGCCCCAGAAGGCCTTGTGGACAATGCAGAGGGTTTTGAACTTAATCCTCGTAGCCACTGGGAGCCAGTGTAGAGATTTCAGTCCTGGAGAGATACGCTCCCTGGGCTTGAGGCCAAGGACAAGTCTCGCAGTCCTGTTCTGCATGAGTTGCAGAGGGCGGAGAGTGGAGGCAGGTAGATTAAGATAGAGGCTGTTACAGTAGTCCAGCTTCGAGAGAACCAGGGCTCTGGAGACCGTGAGCTTCTGGGGGAAGGAGAGGAAGGGAAGAATACCTCTGAGGAGGTGCAGCTGGTAGTGTGACTTCTTAGAGACGTCAGATATATGAGGAGAGAAGGAGAGTGTGGAGTCAAAGATGACCCCGAGGTTTTTTGCCTTGCAAGTAGGAGCAGGAAGTGGGCCAAGAGAGGCTGGCCAGAGAGCTGCAAGGAGGGAGTGGGTGTGCCGATGAGTAGAATCTCAGTCTTACTGGCATTAAGGCAGAGGTCATTGGCGGCACACCATTCCTGGATAGCAGACAGACAGTCAGAGATGAGGGAAGGAGAGGAGGAGGCCGAGGGTAGCCTGAAAATGAGCTTGTATCGTCCGCATAGCATTGAAAGTTGGGGCAGAGAGTGGCGATGCGGTGGGCAAGGATTGCCAGATACTGGTTGAACAGCCAGGAAGAGAGATTAGATCCCTGGGGGACTCCACAGGTAGAGAAAAAGATGTCAGAGAGGAAGGACCCCAGCTGGACCTGGGAGGGTCGATTGGAAAGGAAAGAGGTCAGCCACGCCAGAGCCTGACCACTGATACCCAGGTTATCACGGAGACGGTTGAGCAGGATGGCATGGTTGACAGTGTCAAAGGCAGAAGAGAGATCGAGCAGAATGAGAACACACGGAGTGTTGGAGTCGAGGTTCGAGAGCAGGTCCTCACGGATGTTCAGGAGAGCAGTTTCCGTGCTTCTGGCAGCTCTGAAGCCAGATTGATGGTCATGAAGACTACCAACAGATTCAGCATGGAGGTTAAGCTGGGAGATGGCCAGTTTCTCCAGGAGCTTGCCCAGGAAGGGAGTGATGGAGATTGGGCGATAGTTAGCCGGGCAGGAGGGGTCGGAAGAGGGTTTCTTAAGAAGAGGGTGCACAAGGGAGTGCTTAAGGGGGGATAGGAAGACTCCAGAGGCGAACGAGTGGTTGCAAAAGTCAGCCAAGGCAGGAGCAAGGGAGTCGATGTGGTCCTTGATAGTTTTGGAGGAGCAGGAGTGAACCTGTTTAGACGAGACTTTCATAGATCGGACTTGTCTGGAAACCTCATCAGCAGAAAAGAGGGGAAAGGCAGAGAAGGAGGGAGGAGGGGTGGCTGCAGATGGGCCAGAGGAAGAGCCAGGAAGAGAGGGAGGGAGGTGATAGGAGGAGAGTGAGGACACGATCTCCTGAGTTTTAGAGATGAAGTGAGAGGCCAGTGCAGTGCAGAGGGCCTGGGAGGGGACAGGAGAGGTAGAGACTGCAGCAGGGTTGGCAAGCTCCTTGCAGATTTTAAAGAGTTCGGCCGAGTTGTTAGATGCCGCAGAGATGCGGGCTTGGATAAGGGCTCTCTTCTTGGTGAGGACGGAGAGACGGTATTGCCTTTGGAGCAGGTGGCAGGCCAGTTTGTCAGAGGATGTACATGAAGCACGCCATTTCCTCTCTGCCACCCTGCACTTGCGTTTTAGGGTGACGAGATCCGAGTCATACCAGGAGTTGCATTTGGCTTTGGGCTTCAGGCGGATTCTCATGACAGGGGCAAGGATATCATGAGTATCAGATATAGCAGAGTGGAGCATGGAGATGGCTGTGTCAGGGTGGGAGTCAGCCGAAGGGGGAGGAGGGGGTGAGAAGGTGGCAGCGAAAGCCTCAACTGACACGCGCTTCATCGGTCGGATGACCGAGAAGGTGGGTGGCAGTGATGAGGGTGGCTTTGCCTGTGGGGTGGGGAGGGTGAGGTGGGAGGATAGGAGAAAGGGTGTGGACATCTTGCGATAATCTTATCCGTTGCTGCATCGCCCAAGCAGGACTGCCTTTGCGGCACTAAATCATATCCCCCTGGCCCTTGACCTTGACATCACCAAATCATTGATATTATCTGCCTTTCTCCCTGATGTTACTCGTCACCTATGCGACTTGACGCAGAACCCGGAAAACACATCTCACAACACAGGGCGTCACAATTCAGAATATGAAACTGTACTTTAAAAAGGAAACAGCAAGACTGTACAATTTGTAAAGTACATTTATTTCACAGTAAATGCTTCGAGAACATTCGGCGATTGACATATTCAATCAAAATTGAACTTTTTTTCTTTGCTCTCGAACCACAAATGTTTATCCCGAGTCGCGCGCTGTTCCTTTTGGGTACACAGGGTGTTTGTTTTGGGTAAAAGATGCACTTTGGTCGCACAGTGAATTGCAAGTCTTGTGCATCAACTTGGCACTAGACCACATTAAAGGTTATGTTGCTCCTAATCGCTGGTACAGCGTAAGGGCATATCAGCCCTTGGCGATCGTCCCAAAGAAGAGTCAAATAAATCCAGTGATTGACATGTAGCTTCAGCTGGCAGTTGAAGAAACCATTGGTTGGGGTCTGGAACAGATGACAATCGCAGAATGGCAGGATGTACCTGTTTGCAAAGCAAAATAGAAATGTGTCCGAGTAGCCGATCTTTATTAAAATTTAGCATTTTACTTATTAATTTGGCATTGAGTTACAACTAACGATTAGCACAGACGTGAAACAATGTAAACAGAGAACACAACGTGGAAAGTACTCCACTATTTGCTTCCAAGGATAGTGCCATGGAGAGGTTCAGCTCTAAACGTGATGCGGAAGCTGAGGCAACAATTCGAGGTGCACAAATGAATGACTTATTAGCGTTGAACCAGGGGGGCCGAGTGGTGGTCTACATGCGTCTCGATGCTGAACTGCCCATGCACTCGGTAGAAAGACCAGCACACAAAGGTTGTACTTGTGTTTCATTGCAATATGCCACACAGAACGAACGAATACAATGTAACCCAGCAATAACGGTCAGCTAATGTTAATTGGACTCGTTCTGGTTTAAAATCGTCTAAAGTGAAACTTACATTATATTCAGCATTTCCATTCTCTTGGCGTAATGCAGACCATAACGCAGACTCCGTTCGGGTCAACGATTTTTCATAAACTGAATTTACATGTATCCAAGTCCAGTTTTGGAATGGAGAACCTTTTCATATCTTACGTTATTACACCCCTCCTTCAAATCAATTCCTTTCGGAATGGACCCTGTGTCTCAAGGTCAAAAAACAATAGAACCTTATACAGTGTGTGCGACGCGTGGGCTTCGTCAACTTGCAAGCGAAAATTCAAAGCTGGTGACCTTCACTCAGAATGAACATACATTCTTAGTTTGCAAGATATTGTGTCAACGCATCCATGAGAACTGGAATTGTGAAGCACGGGCACAGGAGGAAAAATGTGGGGGCCGTCACTGCTCGCTGTTCGTGGCATTGCTGAGGGGTAGGGGAAACTTGGCAATGACAGAATGCACCCTACTCCAAAATGTTAGTCGAGGAAACACAAAAACTGAGTCAAAGTGTGTCTAGCAATAGCCTCACCTCTGCTTATGTCACGGCCTCCTACCCCATGGCATGTTTTGTTCACAGTCAGTACTTCTTGCGTGCCTAGTATCTTATGTAGCCTCGGTCTCATCCCTTTTGTCTGACAATCAGTTATTCAGCTGCTTGGGTAAGTGTATGGTAAGGCAACTGCCGAACCCCAAAGATTCTTACACACTGTTATCCATCTGGCCCTACCACGATCAATGAAGGTCCCACAGTAGTTCGATGAAACTGTGAAATGTGAAAGCACAGCGTTGCATTGTATTGCAATCGTAAAAATGGTACTATTTGGAAAAAAAGGACAAAGAGGATAGATTTCAAAAGAGAAATTGCATACTTTATTTGAACACTTCATAAAAACATTGTTGGTAAAAATGAAAACAGATGGTAATCATTTGTACCGGGATTTGAACTGTTCAAGAGCTCTGCTTTAGGTGGACAGGGCATGTTGGCAATGGATGTGTGCTCTGAACAAAATCGCACGCAATTCCATGAGTATGCATCTCCAAGAAATTATTAGTAAGATATTTCACAAAATCAAATTCCATTTCCTCATATACTGGCTTGACCACCCATTTTTTGCCTCTTTTCGTAAATGCCATAGTGTAGCAAAGCATCCCTAATTTTCCCCCAGTCCTAGATTGTTCACGGCTTACATTCTCGTTATGTGCCAATACAGCTAGCAATGTCCTATATTTCATCCCTCCGATGCCGAAATGCAATCTCTTTGGCCTGTACTTTAGGCACATATTGTGGAACACCTCCAAATCTCCTGTGCGACAGAATTCGTTAAGTCCCTTCAGATCTCTTGATAGAGTTTTATCAAACACAATCTTCTCAAAGGCTTTGTGTGGAGGTGAAGATGGAATCAACCACTACTTCTTCAGTGCCTGCTCCGGGGACAAAGGGCCATGTTCGCATTGGTGGAAATGCTGGTTTTCTGTCCAAGAGGGAACGCTGGAACAGTGGTGCATTAGTGACCGCCATTTTTCCAGTAGAATTTCCACAGACCCATCACATGTTTTGGAGCTCCACCAAAGATGGTTGCTGAAAGACTGGGACAACTGTGAAATACTTTCAGAACCTTTTTTTTCCCTGCAGCTGAGATTTTTTTATTTATTGATTTGGCAACATGCCACACATCAAATTGATGTTTAATATTTGGATACTGCTCTCTCATTGTCTTGGCTATTGAAACGTGTCTGTCCGTGGCTATGAGGTCGATTTGCATTCCCCTCGATTGTAGATCTTCCAGTGATTTTATAAAACCAAGTTTCTCCATGGCCACTGAGGATTTACATTCGGACACCTGCACGACCACCAAACTCACAATATTTTTACTTTCCATGTCCTGAAAGTGGTATGTGCAGTACTTAACAGAAAATCCGGGGCGGTCACACTGTCCATCGCCGGCTAGCCTGAACCGTTTGTCGGAGAATGTACTTTGAATAGACAATTGTTCAATTTTCCAAGCTTCACTAATGGCAGGGAAAAGATAATCACGTTGATATTTGTAGTACTGCGTTTTATACATGAAATGGAGTCCTACAAATTGACAAACTGGATAACTTCCTGAAACTAGAGCCATTGAAAAGTAAAGCTGATGCACACAGTAGATTGCCAGCTGGCAGTTTCTCCAGCATTGGTTGAGCGGACTATGATAATTTTGTAGGTAACATTTCACAGGTGGCATGTATTTTGAGGTTACTGCCTTGTGTTAGACGAGTCACATTCACCAATGACTTCCCACATACTTCCCCTCTCACTGAATGCACACATTTTAGCATCTCTATAATCTATATCAAGCTGCTGTAGAATACTATGTATTTGGCCTCCTTTATTAGACTGTCATCCTGCATTAATGTGGTTTCTGACTGAACTGTTCTGGACATATCAGCCAAATTGGACATACTATAGTTGAGATCTTTGTCCAGTTCGTCGGTCAATTGTGTTGATGCTTCAGTCTCTGTCATTTCAACATCTGTTACTTGACCGTGAATAGGAGAAAACATCAATCTCGACTGCTTTTTGGGTGGCACTTTTTTGGCGGGCGTTGATTGTGTCAAGTGGTCTGCGACTAATTCAAAAGTATCTTCAATACATTCAGTTTCATCTTCAACTGGTGGTGCAGTCGCATTGTAGCAATGGTCCAAAAACACTTTGCTGGATTCGCCGGTCACATTAAACTCAATTTCTGGCCATTGGGCAAAGGCATGTCGAGTCGGAACACACCGCGCCTCAATTAATAGTTCCTCCATGGTGAAAACAGTTTGTCAAGCAGCATCTCTCATTTGTGTCCCTGTCTGTGTCTGCATAGTCCGTACAGCATCGGGCAACTAGAAGACAGGTTGGAAAAAGGATGTTCAATGTAAATTCATCATACAGTATCGGACAATTTATATTATAAAAAAGCATATTATGAAGGCCTCAGCACAAAACACTTGGTAAAAATAGAAACAGTTTATAAATTACCTTATCTTTCTTTCCTTTGAAACCTTCTTTACTCTAACGTCACCAACAGCAAGCTGGTGCACCGACTCGGATCCACGTGCATCCCGTTCTATATCCGGATCTTGTATACATCCCTAGAAAAGAGTATCCATTTAAAATAAGTCATTTGTATTACAAATCAAATTAGACCGAGTTCCTTTCATTCGAGGGTATTGTCAGTACGCATACCTCTGGCTCCGGATCAACTACAAGGGATGATGCAATTGTAGAGGGCGCTCCAGCATCTCCCTGAAACACAGTACCTGCGCATTAGTATGGATGAAAATATTGGAAATTGAACGCACACATTGGGACGACGACAAAGGTACATATCAATAGCAAACCACGAATTAAACATTGTGTAAACGAATGACACGATATGTAAATATGATCAGATTATCTCAAATTCCATGCATAAAACAAGTCTGGAATAGAATAGCTAAGTAAGACTACCTAATACGTGCTCGAAGTAGTTGATGACTCCAGGCAAGACATGGATGCTGAATCTTGTTCCTTCATATTCAGTGCATAGTCATGGAGTTGTAAAGGGAAAGTATTATTTGATTACGAGAACATTATGCTTATTTCAATTCATAATAAAGCATAGTTGTGTGCCCATAAATCAATTTTCTTTGAGGGATCTGAAACCAAGGACTGATGTTTAGCAAAATGGTCATTATTTAAAAAGCAATAAAATCCTATAAATATGGAAAGCATTATAAGTGACATTTACTCCTAAAATACCAATCAATCCATTTAGTTACAAGCTCACTACCCCAAGGCCTACAGCTAAGTCCGGAACTGTGACTCACCTGAGGCAGCATGTTAACAAATGGAGTCGGAATAGCATTTGGGAGCAATTTTCGAGTCGTTCCGAGTTGATTCTTCTTTGTGTACAAGGATGCGTCATACATATTCGGGGTAAAGTGCAGGCTGCAGATGAGGTATTGATGACCCCTCTTGTCCTCCAAGACTTTTTTTGACTCTACTTTCAAGCTCTTCCGGCGCATATCTGCAATATCTGACCCATTCTCCAATTCAATCTACAGTCTTTGGGAATACATGCATTGTAGTGCCTTCAGATTTCTCATGGGTCTTCGAAAGGCAACCGAAAATCGAACATGCAGGCATTGTTGTAAATTCTGAAAAATAAATAAATAAAGTCTACATTATTTGAAAATTACTTTGCATAAAAACGTGAGAAAGAAGGAATTGTACCATACATTCTTCAATGCAAGCTATGTTTTGGTCACCACAGCAAAACTAGTGCAGCGTGGGCGGCTGTATTATACAATAACAGTTCTTTAATGTGTCGAAAATCAGATCACGTTACTCGTCCCTTGAATGTGCCATCATGCATCAAAAGGAAATATGCTTATATTATAGACATGGTCTACTAAGGATGCAATTCGCTGCCAATTGACTGATGAACATTGATATATCTACAACATAAAAAATGAAACTCAAGTCAATGGCAATGAGACGAATGAACATAACACTACTGAGTACGTTAGTTCGAAATAGATAGAAATTTAGAGATGATGGACATATGATTAGGATACATGCTTACCTTGACCAACAAACAGCTAGATTCAGCAAGCAGAGTAGTTATTGGCAGGAGAACAGGGAGATGTTCACAGGTAACACGACGACGAGCAGATTAGCATTGGTCACCAGGGTTCTCAGGTAGCACGTTCACAAGTTGACTTGCAGTGCTCAAAGATGTTCTCATGATAAATATCAAGTAGTTTATAAAGAATTACAAAAAGGGGTGTGTATGTGAATGAATGACGTGTATATGTCGGGGTATTATGTGGATTGCTCCACCCTCCCATTACTGTTTTTTTTCCTCCCCACCACCCCTCCTCCAGCACTATCGGAAATGTTGTCAGGCCTAGTATGATAGTCACTTGTTTTGGTCCTCCCCTCCCTTTCTGCACCCCTCTCCCTCACCTTTTGTTTTTCACCGGCTCTACCAGAAATGTCGTCAGGCCTAGTACGGTAGTCGCCTGTCTGTTTCCATTTCCTTCCCACTCTCCCCCTCCCTTCCTTATCTATGTCTTAGCTCTTGCACTATCTGAAATGTCGTCAGGCCGAGTACAGTAGTTAATTTCACATCCTTACTGTTCATGGCCTGTAAGAATGTGGTTGTATTTTCCCTTGTTCCCTCCCTTACCTTGAAGCGCTTTGAAACACATTGTGTATAGGCGCTACATAAATAAACAATCATATCATTGCAGGGGCGTAGCCTGCTTCAGGGGGAGCCTGCCTGGAGACAAGGGGTCGGAGGAGGGCATGTGAACATTGACCCCTGCACGTAAGATATCTTTGAAGTGTACATGGTGTTTGGCACCTTGGCCGTTCCCGCCCCCGACAGCACCCCTTAGCAGCACACATCCACTGGTGTCAACTGCCTTTGATAATGGAGGGGGGATGGATGGGCCTGAGGCGTGCAGGCAAGACCCGGAACACTGCTGAAAGGAGACACTTGATTCAATGAAAAACTGAAGCAACCATTGATAAAGGTTCTGTTGTGTTTTATTTTGTTTCTTATTTTGTCGACACAAAAATACTACACATTGTAAAGTTCTGGTTGCAGCACAGTGATGGAAAATCCCCTGTACTAACTGCTGTCACTGGGGAAAGTTTCTCTAATGGCACCAACGACACAGGCGGGTATTACTCGTCGAATGCGGTGTCCAAGCCTCCCATGAAGCCACCATGTAAACGAAGCCACCAGCCTGCACCACCTGTGAAAGAGAAAGTTACAAACTGTTTTTAAATGACCAAGTTAAGTGCATTAAACCTTAATTGCCAATGACAATTCTTGTATCCAAAGGCATTTTTGCCAGTACAAATGCTACCTAGACACTGTACAATATTGAACGACTATTATACGACTATTACTAGAGAATGGCAAGACTAAATTGGAAGGACAATGATATATTGAAGTTACAACAATATAGGAGACAACCATGAAATAGTACTGGCCTAAGTGACATCACAACCAGAGTATACTTACTCGTTACTTGGATTCCGAGGGCGAACTGTTGCGCCAAGTTCGTGCATAAGCACCATCAAAATCCTCATCACGGACTGCGTGAGGCAGGCTGCCCTGAAGTCTGGCAGCTCGGTAACGCATTGTGGCTGCGGCTCGCCTTGCGATATGTAGGACAAGCATCCAGAGTTCTCTGCAGCAGCAGTTCTTCACCTCGGTTGGCATTAGCGCACACCGATTGCAGGTACACCAGGTGGAAACTTCATCCATGCGACTAGGCTCAGGCTCTTGACCTGTTGAATCGTCCTCCCAACTGTCGTCCGAAGCCCCATCATTTCTGCATCTGTCTCTTTCCAGTAATTCCGCCTCGGAATACTCAGGCTCGTACTGGTAGGGCATTATTGTTGCCATTGTGGGGTAAACAAACGAAAATAATTTATAGCGATGGTACTGGTATCTGTTCGCACGGGCTACAAGCAACGAAGGTAGCTGACCAGAGCTCAGAAACGAGTCACAGAATACTCAAAGAAATACAGCTAGAGGAATGGAATAGAAAATCTGATGTGTTTTGTGAAACGGTCTGTTTATACGTATTGAGGAAAGAGGTGTCCAGCCATTTCCATGGCGACATGTCATTAGCTGAAGCGCAGAGAATGTTGACATGAGACGTGCTTTGGTGTTGTGAAATGGGCAGTATGCGTCTAGTGATGTCAGGCTCAGGAGCGGGGGATATGATTTAGTGCCGCAAAGGCAGTCCACTCTGGGCGATGCAGCAACTGATAAGATTATCACAAGATGGCCGCGCCCTCTAGCTTGATTTCGCTTGTGTACAAAAGACGAAAACTATGGTACGGTGCATAGGAAATGTTTGTACGATCGATCAACGTATGGTTAAAAACATATGCCCGAACCATAGGGACAATAATATTTCTGACCACACCATTCCTTGAACCAGGGTCACCACTACTCATTGACTTGTGCTAATTGACCTTTGGGGAGTAAAAAATGGTGGGTTATCTGAAAGTATAGAATTGAGGTGGCGAGTGACTTTATGGCTGGCTGGTAGGTTGCAACTTGAAATTTTGCACCATGGCTTAATTTATTCTACCCTTCCGTACTAAAACACAGATCTAATCATCCTTTTGTCAGACGTGTGAGGTTGGCATCATGGAAGGAGACACAGACAACTGATTCAACGTATAACAAATGGCTTTTATTAAAGAAAATGTCAGGATGGCGCAAGGACTAACTTGCACTATGCTACGGTGGGCTTTGCCTACCCGAAGAAACTAAGGAAAGTCTGTGTCACTAAGTGCAACTGAAAAGTCTGTGTCCAAAACCTATGCTTGCCATCACAACTAAGACAAAACAATGTGGAGGGATGTCAACCATAAACTAAACAGTGATCTAAAAGTAAAGTTTAGAGATATTCCCAGCTCGGACTTACTTTTCAGCCTTTTTTCCCCAAATGTCAACCAGTTTATCACAATGTTCAATTTACCTTCTTCTGGACTTGAATGTATAAAGTTCTACAAATGTCAGGACGCCCTTCCCCAAGTTCAATAATAGTTCCAGGGCAGCACGTCTTGGGTTCCCTTCCCCAAGTTTAATGTCAAAAAATGTATCTTGAAGCTTTCTCTTTAAACTGTGCTTCGGTAATTCTTTACAGCTCAGGGTTCCTTTCTCCAAATCTTATATGCACCAATAGCAGTTTTCCCTTTTGTGTTCTCTGTTCTTAGCGCAGTTTTAAGACGAAATGGTCCAACCATTACAGGTCACGCAACTAGGAACCTTGCATTCGCTTTCAACAGTTCTTTATTCAAAAAGTAGTAGTTCTTTGGTCTGGGCGCAGTTGTTGGATCACACTATCCACCCTTTACAGGTCACGCAACCAGGAACTTCAAGCTCTTTGAGTAGTGCAATATTCAGTTAAACCAGTGGTTTCTCAAAATGTAGTTCCCCAACTTTACTAAACAAGTGGTTTTTCAAATGGTTATATGTTCATTCATCCCCAGTTTACTTTCTGCAGCATTTTTTGCAGAAAATATTTGGTGGAAAAAATGCATCTAATTTTTTTATTTGGGGGGGGAAGGCCCCCCCAAATTATTTATTCCCTATACCCCACACCTTATATGCCCTTACATCCCCATATTTTGTGATTTTTTTCAGCCCAACATTTTTGGCAAAGAATGCGGCAAAAGAAAAACGGGTGGTGAATGGACGTCGTACCCCTCAAATGCATTTCCTTAGCAAGCACTTGCTCAGCCTTGACTTCAACTCTGCAGTCATAGTCCTTCATTCAACTTGGTTTTTCTATTTTCTTTCAGTTCATGATTCAATCTTAGTAGGTTGTTTATTTGCCTTCACTTCGATGTTCAAGGTTGGCAGTTTCATATAATATTTAAAATGAATACTTTGCTTTCCTTTTACTTCAGCTTTCAATATGTGCAATTTTTGCTTATTTCATTCAGTTCGGTATTCAATAAATTCAACTTTGCTTACTGTCATGGACCGCTACTCCATTCACAGTCCCTTGGAGCACCGGGTGGTTCCGGTGTTCCCAACACTTACCTGGAAGCTCATCTTGGCAGCTTTTCCCCCCAAGCAGGAAAACCTTGATGGGTGCTTTGTTCAGCACACGCCAGCTCCCATGCACAGCTCTGCAATGCTCCATGGCAGCACTTGATGCCCCCCTTCCCTTCTCAGGGTTTTTCATCCTGCATAGTCCTACCAGCAAGACTCCTGGGATCTTGGTCAGAGTGTCAGGCTTCTCGTGCTCGTGCACAGCTCCTACCCCCTTGCTGCTTCCTATTTGGATGCTCTCTCTGCTGCTGCTTTCTCTGTGTGCATCTGCAGGTTTCCTCTTATACACCTGTGGTCCTTCAATGGGCAGCAGGTATATCCCCATTAATTAATGTTTTTTGACTGATTACAAGGACATGCCTGACCCTCATGAATCTTCTTCCTCCCAGTGCCAAAGTGGTATTCATTGCTCTCAGTTGCTTCTTCCTCGTCTCAGTACTGTTAGATGCCCCGAAAGGGGAATAAAGGAGAATTGTTCTACAATGACTGATAAAGGTCTGGAAGGGTTAGGCTGGTTGTCACGAAGATTAGGGGGATACTGTGTTTTGTCCAAAGGTACCTCATCCCCAATCGTTCTCTTCCTCTTTCTAGCACATCTGGGATGATAACATCTCCTGCCCTTTCAGAGACAAGGGAACAAGATGAACAATATCCCATAACCACTTCTGGGATAGGCATTCCCTCCTAAAAAGGAGGATGTGAAATACCGGGCCTTACCTAAAGGCTTTCCACCTCCAATTCCCAAGCACCCTCCATCCTGGTGGACCTCGCTCGCTTTCTCCTCACCCCACGCCACACCCTCAGGGGCAGGATCCAAAAGCGATTGTCTTTACCTGGCCACCTGCATAGAGAATCCAAGGGGAGTAGATGTGAGAACACCCTCCGGTTTCTCACAGGAGACAAATGCTTCCAGAATTTCCAGCAATTAAATGTTGCAGCTAATAGCTTAGCACTTAATTTATGTACAAATTAAGTGCCAGTTTCACATTTCCAATAGCATAAAAACCTACGGTATGGAGGTTAATTTGTGCACTTTTTTTATTACAGTCATTACTGTTTTTAATAATTATGTTAAAAATGGTACCAATAGACAATATGTTTTCTATAGAGAGAAAAAGTAACATAGCGGGTGTATTTGTAGATCTCTTATGATGCTCTTCAATACCCATGGGTCCTTTCGGCACTATCAGATACATGAATCAGACTCTCCACTGGACCAAAACATAAATCATGCAAACACAAAAAACAATCAAGAAAAACATAGTAACCACTGGAGAGTATCTTCTCTGTATCAACGATACTGAGGGTACACCCATGCATGTACTCACCTTCTGCAGGCTGTCATGCACAGCACTGGATTTGTCTTTCAGTAGATCCACAACAGAGAGGGCCTCCTCTTCTGTAAATATCATGTTTTTTATGACCAGCAGAAAGTCCTTAAATTTTACTTCAGCATTTTCTAAAAGCAAAATTATAAAAGCAAATGAACTATGTAATATTAAATCCAAAGACAGGTTTACTGCAGACAAGAATATGACAGGAAATGATGAAATGTAAAAAAGTACTTTAAGAGACCATCCTTGTACAACAGCTTGTAAGGCACAATAAAGCCATGGTGACCACTAACTGGGACCAAAGAACAATCTAGAGAAAAGAAAAATGTTTTTGTTTTTAAAATTGTGATTTAATTTACAACTGCCACCTTTTACAATACGTTATGTTATAGATGAGTTTTGTTGAGCGCAACTATCACCCAGACAGGTATCTCAGCGCTATTCAATTATGAGTAAAAGGACTAGGGATACACATGTACTGAACATTGGTTATAGATTAAAAAGATGAGTGGACAGCCAGGGGAGGCGCAGACAGCATGCAGCCTTGAAGTGCTATAGCCCTCGCCCTGGGACACAACGCCCAAAAACATCTGGTGATTGCGAGTATTCAGCCCTGAATCGATATCACAGAAATCGGAATGCTTACAGAAGCTCCCAGCCTAATCTGTTCATTATCCAACACCATACGGCAGAGAGAATAGCAGTAGGAGGCTGCGGCTTGGCTAGAGAGAAGACAAAGGAGCAGGCCGGGAGGTGACCAGCGCCACCACACCGTCACTCGGAGGACACCACAGGCAAAGTGACTGAGCTCCGCAGAGCCCTTTTAGAGATTCTGGAGCACTAATGCCGCACTGGGTCTGATGGTTAAAGACCTGCTCCCTCTCACCCCAGCAGCAGGGCAGTAAGGAGCATTGGAGGACGGGCATTGTCAAGCCTACAAATCTGCGGTTTGAGTGCCCGAGACCCTCTGGAGAACACGGATTACCAGTGCAGAGCGGCAGCAGTGCATAATCTTGGGTGAGCGTGGGGAGAATGGCGCGTGCGCGCATCACGAAGAGAGGGCCCAGTAGAGACAGCTGGAGGCCCACTCTGTTGCCTCTCGGGCCAGAGAGGATTTCACCATCACGGCAGGACATAAGAGCTCAGGCTCAATGAGTAGATGGCCGCAGTACCCAGGCCTCAGTCATATCGGAGGGAGGATACCACAGCGCAGCCCGGCAGCCCTACACACATTGCAGCAGCAGTGCTCCAGCAGTGCCATATATGCAAAGCACCTGCTTATATTTCATCACAAGGCACTGGTGGAGTGCCTGGGTGAAGTCAGCTGCTGTCCAGGCCCTAAATGAATGGTGGGCTCATGCAGGAGTCAGAGTGAGCACTGCGAAAGGGGACCCTGTATGGTGGGGGAAGCTTGGTGCAATTGTTTTTAGAAGCAACTCTAGCATCTCCCAACCAGTCTGCGCGGCAGACATCGGCAGACGTTGCATGCTGCATCCCATTACTGCGGGTCAGTTGCGCAGTTTCCGAAGGAGTTCAGACTACGAGGTGGAAGCAGCAATGGAAGGGACCCCGATGACCATGGGCCCCGACCATGCAGGCTCCACTAAGGCAGGCAATAGGCTCCTTCTGCAGGAAATCAGGTCGATCCAGAGAAGCCTCTGAGTCGTTATTACGGAACTTAAGAACAGAGTGAAGAAGGTGGAAGAAAAATTATAATCCTTGAAAAATAACCAATTATCAGCAGACCTGACAGAAATGAATGGATGGGTGGATTTAGAACAGAAAGCTAGAGATCTAGAACTGAAAGTCACTGACCTGGAGAACAGGGAGAGGCGTTAGAATATCGAATGCTGAGCCTGCCGGAATCGCAAGAAGAATACACCCTCTCCTTGGAACGCTGCATGCAGTCATTAATAAATGGACTAATTGATACAGCTCCAGCCCCGGAAATTACCTTTGACAGGGTCCACCGGCCGGTGGCCCATCAAAGGGCCCTAGGTTGGTCCAGGCGAAGTGCCATTATTACAAACACAAAGCCGCCATCCTACGGAATGCCAGAGAGCAAGGCCAGATCACGTCTGAGGGAGTTAAAATCCAAATTTTCCAAGATCTCCAACCCAGTGGCTGCGGGAGAAGGACATACGATACAGATGGGGGTTCTCGTTTGCACTTTGCTTTGAAAACTCACTGTGGGTTTTGGCCACATGGGTGAAGCAGAGAGTATTCTTGCTGCTTACTAGGGTGGTGAAGTAAGGGATTGGACTGGACAGGGAAACCGGTCAATAGAGGGCAGGGAAGCAGAGGCGGAAGAAGCGGCCTTCTCTATGATGGGATTACACAGGCACCATACATGACGGCATGGCATGGTCATCATAATGAGATCAAGGTGGGATCGCTAAACGTTAAGGGACTAAATTCCCCACAGAAACGTTCCATGGTAGTATGAGAGTTCAGACAATCTAACCTTGATATACTCTTTTTGCAGGAAACCAAATTTAAGAAGGGAGGAGAGAATGCACTTTGGGGAAGGTGGTTGGGGGCCTCGTGGTGGTCCTCGAGCACGAAGAAAAAAAAAAAAAGCATGTGTGGTAGTTCTGACAAGGAACACCTTCCGGTTTGAGGTGACCGGTGAAAAGGGGAATGGATGGTAGGTTATTGGTGGTGAATGGCCGGCTGGGTCAAAGGGCTGTTTCTCAATGTTCCCTCTATGCCCCCAATCAGGGCCAACTGGCCTTCTGTACGGGGGCTTTAGCATTGATGCACGCTTGTGGAACAGGTTTGCTGATATGTGGGGGATCTGAATCAAATTAAGGACCCCGCCTGGGACTGGTCATCATTGACAAGTGGGGCAGTACCACCCACGCGTCACAGGACGGAGAGGCCCCATAGGCACTGCTGAAATACTACTTCGTCACAGATACATGGAGGATGGCCCCACCACCAATAGCGGGCCTACACCTCCTCCCCGCCCCCACAACACATCCACCATGATAGAGCAATAGGCTTTCATTTGACTTTCGTCACTTTGCAATTAAATACATACAACTCAGAAAAACTTAACAATATAAATAGTGGCATAATTTACAGGGTGAGCAGTATTAAAAAATACAACAGCAATTTAAGCACAAGAAATTTAAAAAGAACCTGGTCTTTACAAATATTCCAAATGTAACTGTATAAACAAATCTTGGTAATTCAGCTCTATCGTATACATAGCCTCCAAGTAACATTAAACAAATAATAAAACAAACCCCAATGATAAGCCCACAGGATATGAAAGATGTGCGTATAGCAATACAGACTGAGTGCAATTTTGAGATAGATTGACCACCACAGTAAACGTGCAAATTGTCATGTAGTCTAAAAACACAAATACAAATGTACTCATACAAATGAGTGACGGGAACCATATGGGCCAGGAAATATATGCTAACTCAGTAAAATGACTTTAATCCTCCCACGTAATTTATATAGTGTGCAAGATGATCTGGGCCACAGGATATGACATGCATTACTTACCAGGATAGCATTTCTTTTTTTTCTTTTTTTTTTTTTAAAACACTTTATTAAGTTTGCAATGAACAATAACAACTGCCAATAAAGTAACATGTCTCACAGTAAAGCGTCACAGCTTAATTTGCAGAATATTAGCATCATACATCGTCAATCCGTCATAATAGCTTTATCCTGTGAAACATAATAGCAAACTGACAAGTATACACAAAACACCACAAGAGACAACACAAGTGGGATGAATGAAAAAATAAAAAACACCCCTTCACCTCTGTCTTATCCCCCTTTCTTCCTCAGATGACATATCCACCAGATCAGCTCCACTGTCACATCAATCAAGAGCTAAAAATGGGCCCCATAACTTCATTTATTCCTCACCTTTATCTTTATTTTCCAATTGAACCTTAACATACTGTGATAAAATATGCAACTCCGTTAACCACTCCTCGACATTAGGCTTTTTCCTCTTCTTCCAGATTCTGAGAATTATGTTAATTTCTACCATCATGGCCATATCTATCCAATAAGTATATTTTCTAGAACGCACACATCTACCTTTATGTGATAATAAAATTGTATTAGCTGCGGATCTTTGTAAGTTTATTCCATAAATCAGCTCAATCCCATCAATGACATCCCTCCAAAACAATTGTACTTTCGGGTATTCCCACAGTATATGTAATAGGGTGCCTCTACCAATGTCACAACACCAGCATAAATCACAAGATTGAAGACCCAATTTAAACATCTTAACCGGTGTTCAATATAGGCTTCCAATGATGATCTGTCGAATCAAACGCAAACCATGTCTGCTCCCAAATGTAAATTCACCTTCAGAATGTCACTCCAGTCCTCATCAGTAATACCCCTACCAATATCATATGACCAACATTCCTTCAATCCAGTCCCTGCTGATTGAATATTTTCGCCAATAGGCATACGTTGTATATAAATTCGTACACAATATTCCTAACATTCCAATAATTTGCTAATTTCTGATCCCCCTCCCCCCAACAGAACCACCAGCCATACCTATCCTTAAATTAATCATGGAAGCTAGAGCCAAGTATCTATTCAATTCTCTCCAATTTAAACCATATCTACACTGCAGATCTTCAAATCCCAACAATTGGTTTCCATCCATCACATCCCCTAGCTTCTGAATTTGCTTATTAATCCAACTAATCCAATTTAGACATTTATTATTTATTTGCAGAGCTTCAATATACCAAATAGAAGCATCCGGGCTGAAGACATAGCCCTTTCTATTTTCTCTAAACCACGACCCTATCACCTGTCTAGTTGCCACCACCGGAATTAGCTTCAATCGTTTATTCGGCAACTTACCCATACCATAAATATTCCCCAGATCATATGGTGCATATATACCCCTTTCCATACTCAGCCAAATCGGCTCCTTCTCATTCACTTCCCTAAAATAATATGAACTCTTTAAGTAAAAAAGCTTTAGAATACTTCAGTAAATCTGGATATCCAAATCGCCCTTTCTCCACACTTTGCATCATTATATATTTTGGAACACAAGGCTTTTTCCCAGGACCCCACAAAAAGGATTGAAATAGTCTATCAACTTTTATCAATTGTTTTTTATATATCAAGAAAGGGATGGATTGCAAAACATAAGAGCTTCGGCAAGAGAACCATTTTGATCGCATTCATTTTTGCCCATAAAGTCAATGTCAACCTCTCCCATCTCTTTATTAGTAATGATATGTTCTTAGTTACCTGGTCCAAATTATATTGTAACAATTTGTTTAAATCCCCAATAATATGTATTCCTAAATACGTGACCCCCCTAGCGACCACTTAAAATTCCATGAGCCCAAAATATTACTATCACATGTTCTAGACAATGGAAAAATCTCAGTCTTATCCGAATTTACTTTATGACCCGAAATTTCACCTACCTCCTTAAACATTTATTTAATTACATCTCCACATATTTCTCGATTCGACAACAAAAGCAGCATATCATCTGCGTACGATAACATTTTAACTTCCACCCCTCCAACCACAATTCCCTTGATCAATTCACATTGTCTAATGTATGCAGCAAGAGGCTCTAGTGCCAAGTCAAACAAAAATGGTTATAATGGGCAACATTGTTGCGTGCCTTTCAACAATGGAAATTAACTCGAAATAACTCCATTGACCAATACCTGAGCCCTAACATCATGATGTATACATTCTATCATCTTCATGAAAACTGGCCCAAATCCCATCTTTTTCAAAGTATAATCCATAAATTTCCAATTAACCCTGTCAAAGGCTTTCTCAGCATCGAAAAAAACAATTTTATTCGAGCCCTTACCATAATGTTCACCAATCACATTCAACACAGTCCTAATATTATCATAACCAAACAGACCTGGGAGGAAACCACATGAGATTCATCAATCAGATCTCCCATACATGACATTAATCTATTTGCCCATATTTTCGTCTTCTGGGTGTTTGATAGGCATGTTCTGTACTAATCCCAATTATTAGCCAGTAGTCGAGGGAAGGATAAACTGTGATGGATTGCCTGCGCAGGTGAGCTGCCACTACTGCCAGCACCTTTGCAAATACACTTGGGGCTGAGGCAATACTGAATGGAAGGACCTTGAACTGATAGTGTTTTTCCTCTATCATAAACCATAGGTATTTTCTGTGCGCTGGACCGGAGAACGGTCTACTATGAAAGTATGCAGCGTGGCCTGGAGCATCGGCAATGCGGTCGCTCTTCTAATGGCCTCTGTGGAGAGCCCGCCGCACAGCCAACTTTAGGAAGGTTTTGGCGTGCCATCTCTTAAGGCAAATGCCTGTCGCAACACAAGATCTGGGGCTGCTGCCTGTACGAAAACGGTGGGCAAGGGTCCCGGGGAGGCTTGGAACAAGCCTGGTGAGCTCCACGGATCCGCCACTGTATTCTTCCAAGAGGGCGGGCGAACCCGTGGGAGCCTGCGATGACCCTGGGAGGAGACCGGAAGATGAGGATTCCTGGCCCTGAAGAGCCTATTTGCAGTGCACCACCTGCCGCGCGCCCCCCAGGCAATCTTGACAGTCCACTGCCGGAGATCCATCCAGCCTAGACCGCGGGCCCCCTGTTCCGGCTGGCGGAATCAGCCCGCTCCCACCCGAGCGCTCTGGGACGGAGCACGGCAGCCCCGAGCTGGGAGTTCCGGGACAGAGGCCTGCGCCGCGGGGTGGAGCAGGATGTTGGGGCTGCAGCAGAGGCAGGGGGTTCTCCGGTCCTTCCCGCCCTTGAGGACGGCAAGCGGGTCCGGCAGCTCCGGGAGGCTGGGGCTGCCCAGGCCTCGCACAGGAGACACTGCTGGCCATGCGTGGCGCGCAACATCGGCCCGGACCCATCGATCAACATAACTGCCCTCTGCCCCCGCCCCTCACTGGAGAGGGGGTACAACTCTTGGCGGTGGGCCAGAACGGTGGAAAGGGAACGGCAAGGGGGCCTTCAACATCTCCAGGCATATATAACAATCGGAATGGACTGAGCCATTACAAAAAAAAAAAAAATCACCCCTGAAGAGACCGCTATAAAGAGATGCTTCCCTTCCTCTCTCCTGAAACCGGGCTACCACAGTCCTCACTCTCCTCTCCTGGGGCGTCCCGGCCCACACAACAGCCCCCCTCGCTCTGCCACTGCTGCACAATTATCTCGCCCACAGGTTCCGAATCAAGAACAGGGGGGCTCCTCCTCCCTCCATTGCTTCATCTATGGGATGCTGCTCCCTGAAGCCTCTGTAACAAACGATAGAGATTAGGGCCCCTCCTAGGCCCCACATAGCAGTGGACAGTGCAGAAGATCGGGGCAGCCACCTCACCTGCCCTCCTCCACCTCAGAAGCCACTAAACTCCTTACTCCATCAAACTAAAGCTGCAATGTGAAAGCAATCGAAAACTGTTAAGAACCCAGACAGCCACAATGTTGCTGTCAGCTGCTAGGGGACGAAACATGATCCCCCCCCCCTAAGCTTACACCACAAACGACCCCAGATGATAAAGGGTCCCTGGCCACTAAGGAAGACATTCAGGCTTTCATGGCGGAATTCAGGTCATGCATGACCGAGCTCACCACAAGGGTGGACCAAACCGATCAAAGGGTAACGGATGCAGAACAGAGACTTGGAGAGATTGAAGACCGGTCTCAAGACCATGCAGCCACTCTGGGGGAGATTCAACTTTCGATCCCGACTCCGCAGGACAAATGTGAGATCCTTGAATTCAAGCTGGAGGACCTTGAAAACAGGGCCCAGCGCAATAACCTTCAGATTCGAGGAATTCCAACCTCGGTCCCGGACAGAGATCAGGTGGAATACATGGGAGACTTCTTCCAATCCCTGCTTCCAGAGCTAGACAAACCTCAGCTGCTTCTGGACCACAACCCACAAGCCGACGTAATAACTAGGGTGCACTTTTATACCACGAAGGAAGCCATTTCAGCAATAAGCCGATCTCAGGATGAACTGTCCTTTCAAGGCTCTCCCCTCCAGATCTATCAAGTTCTCCCACTCCTCACGTTACAAAAAAATGAAATCCCTCCGACCTCTAACTCTAGTTCTCCTATAAAGGCACCCTTCGGAAAATCTGCCACCTTGACGATGCCGAAAAGATCATGCATCCAAACTCTACTGGCGGACCTGCAAATCCGGCATCAGAAAGCGCAATAGGGGAGGTACCTGCCTCCGCACCGAAACCAAGGCAGGCATCATGGTCGAGGACGCTGAGGAATGGAAAGAAGAGATGACACGTGGTGAACTGAGAGGGGCGCTGGACTCCGAGACCCCAAAGTCCTGGCAGCATGTGCGCATTCCCCCTGCCTGGTACCAGCCCTGGATGGTGAAGCTTAGCACCCTACCTTCTTCTGGGACTATGTGCCTCTCTGATGGTATCTAACCGACTTCGTAACATGAAACACGAAACTACAGTCAGTTGCAGGGGGCTCTCAGCGGCCTATGTCCATTTCCAAATTATGGATCACCCATGGGTCCTTAGAATGAAATGCAGTTCTTGTTCTCTGTCCCAGCCATGTTGGCTGAGAGCACCTATTTGGCCCGGTTGGCCAGTGGAGGTGCCGAACACAAAAGTTGGCCCTCCAACCGGTTAAAGTTCACACCTCCCGTTGGAGTCCTGGGTTAAAATCCCAAAGGCAGGATGGCATACTGCTACTGATTCCCCGAGATGATGGCTAACTCCTTGTTAGGGAGAATTCTCTTATAAGGCTAATTACCCTAGCGAGTCCCCCAGCAGCTTTGCTGGATTTTTGGGGTTTGTTTTTTTCTCCTGCTAAGAGTGAGACTCTTACTCCCACTCTTAGGCATGATTTGAGGTATGTCTTTGACTTGTTATGTGTTTATGGGCTATGAGGTTCCTTTTTACTCCATAGGGTATTATCTGTTTTTCTGTATGTGTGGTACACAGCACCCTCAGTGCAGTACCACAGGGGTGTCACAGTGACCCCCAAACATAGGCTCCATGCCCTGGGACTGACTACTGTCTCCCAGGGCATGTAAAGTCACCATTGGCTTTACTAGTCCCAAATTGTGAACAGAACCAGTACAAACCATCATATTGTGGAAGTACTGGTAAGGGGTAATTCGATTGCCCTTGGGTCAGCACTGTCCCGTCCACCCTTGTCGAGTTTCTGGCTGGTGGCAGTGGTTACCACGCAAAATATTCCCCCGGAATATTCTCTATGGGATTTTGCCATTCATTTTAAACGCACCACTTTTTGGTGCAATGTTAAAGATACCGCCGGTTTTTTATTTAATATTAAATCACCGGTTGGGTGTTTTTGCCAGAACTCTATTCTAAAATGGCATTTGGGTCCGTCTCTGTAACTCTGACCAAGGTCGAGCCCTTTGTTCCACTATTTTGGCGGACTTCTCCACAGAAGCCCTCCAAATGGTGCCACTCTGTCTGGGTTCCACAGGAAGGGTGGAGGGGGGAGGGGGGAATTGGCACCCTGGACTGCGCTGCCTTAGCAACCCAAGTCGCACTCTACTCCGATTGGCCCAGTGGTGAGCCGCCCGGCTCACCACTTAGCATGTGTGATTGACAGCTAGGCTGATGAATGGGGTTTTTTCTGCATAAAAGCAGGGCCTTTGGGACTGGAACTTCAGAAGTCCCCACAGGATCCAAGAATCCGAAGAGGGACGAAGCTGAGCCATCTGCAAAGATGACACCACCGTTGAAGCCCTGCTGCAGCTACCTCACCACTTTCCCAATGACAAGAGAAGATCTTCTGCTGGACGAGTCTTCTTCCTCTGAGCTGGTGGGACCAACCAGTTCACCCTTTTTCGCCTTCCAAAGACGGCCCTTGGTCGAATCGCCCGTGCCAAGCACCCCGGTGGCCGGATAGCCAAGCTCACCACCTTTGACCGCGAATAAAAGGACCGCACCTTTTAATCAGGAACTCCGCGGCTGGTTTCATCCCTGTGCAGTGCAACGACTCCAGTTTCCTCCTCGACGAGATCCTCTCTTCCCCTGGTCGGATCAACGAACTGCAACCACTGCCAGGAACAACTGCCCCTGCTGGAGTTTCCTTTCTCTTTAAGGTACTGTGTCCTGCCTGGCCTCCCTTTCTACAGATTGCTAAAGGTGACCCTTAAATCCTTGGCTTCTATACTGCGTTGGCACCAGACCTAACTATATCTTTTGAATCACCTGACCTCTTTTGAACACTCTGCAAAGACTTTCAGTGCACTTTAAACGGTGTGATCCTGGGCCCATTACGCTTTGCTCCATTTAAAGTGGGCCTGGCCTATGAACTTCGGCTCTACCGTATAACCTGCCTTTCTCCCCTTGCTCTGGACTCTTAAAAATGTTGGGAACTGTTTTATTTTATGCTCTGCTTTTTCTCTCCCTTTTTAACCTAAACTATTGGAGTGCCATCTAGGTTAAGCGCTCACTTCTGTTTTAACAAATAGTTGTGCTTTAACCCTGACTTGTCTGATAGTTATCAAGGGAGGTGTGTATACTTACTTGACTGTTTTAGATTACTTTTCATTGAGAGCGCTTGTGTATTACCTAAAGTGTGTTTTAAATAAATAACTATACTTTTTATATAAAGCTCTGGTCAGTGTTTGTTTGCTCTACTGCATTTTGGCCCTATTGTGTATACTCTGCATACTGCTGTACTCTTCTTGAGAGAAGTCTGACTGCTCAGCCACAGCTACTAGGTAAATCTGGGTGGTGCAGGCTGCTACCAATTGGGTTTACTGCTGCTCCTGTAGTCTTAATCTTTTTGCAGTGTTCCCCAAGGGAACTGCACAGGATTCTGCCTAACACTCACATTTATCCCAATCACCCCATCCAGATGTCACGGTGGCCCGGAACCCACCCCAGACCACCGGACCCTGACATTTGTCTCCCTCAATGTTAGAGGGCTGAATTCTCCTGCCATGCGCATATCTATTTTGCAGAAGCTTCAGGATGAAGATGCTGAGTGGTCCTACTACAAGAGACTTGCCTACTGCCAACAGTCTTTGGGCGACTACGTTCTAGACACTTTCCACTTCAATTCTTGGCCTCTGGCAACAACAGAGGCATCATCTCTGGCGAACCACCTGGCCCAGGTAATGACCGCGCCACCGCGGTATCACAATGAACACAAAGAATACCTGCAGAGGGCGACGCTCCCCCAGCTGAAGGACTCTGTCCGAGATAGCGTGGACACTCCAATCTCGATGAGGAGGTTGAGGATGCCATAAAATCTCGAGCCCCTGGCCCAGATGGATACTCCACCAGAGTCTATAAGATCTTTAGGTCCCAAATGATTGCCCCCTTGGTTGCGCTTTCAACTCTTTTAGGGAAACGGGCACTGTAAGCCCATCTATGCTAGAGTCGATCACCATTCTCCTACCTAAACCGGGGAGGGACCCGAGGGACCTTGCCTCCTACAGACCGATTGCCCTACAAAATATAGATGCCAATATTTATTCCAAAATCCTCGCTAACCGCCTTTCACACATGCTGCCTGACATAATTCACCTTGACCAAACAGGCTTTATTAAAAATAGATCCGCAGGTGATAATATTCGCAGAGCCTTGGATCTAGTAGAGTTCGCCTCTCAAAATTCTCAGTAGTTGGTGCCGATGTCCCTGGACGCTACCAAAACGTTCAATAGAGTTGACTGGGCCTTTATGCCTCTCACCCTAGAGGCCTTCCGATTTGGACCAGCATTCCAGAACATGGTCCTGGCCAATTACAAGTCCCCGAAAACCTTCCTTAGGATTAATGGCTCCTTTTCTGGTACGATCCTCCTGACCTGCAGGACTAAGCAGGGATGCCTGCTAACTCTGCTCCTATTTGCTCTAATCATGGAACCTTTTGCCCAAACAATCAGACTGAATAATAGCATTAAGGGCCTCCAGATTGGCCCCTCCAAACATAAAATACCCTTATATGCGGACAATGTCTTGCGTACTAATTTGAAAGCCGATTCTACTCTAAGGCACGCTCTTTCCGAAATAGTTAGCTATGGGAGTGTCGCGGGCTTCTCCATTAATTTCGATAAATCTGTGGCCTTAGGGATAGGCTTGACTTCGGAGGAACGGGAGTACCTGGTCCCATTGTGCCCAATTCAATGGAAAGAGAAGGCAATCCTCTACTTAGGGGTTCGGGTTCCCACAAACCCAAAAGAAATATATGGCGTAAATTTCCCCCGCTCTTTACAGAACTGGAGGAAGACCTGAAGCGATGGGTGTCGCAAGAAATCTCGCTAATGGGGTGTATTACAGCCTGTAAAATGAACCTCCTCCCCAGATTTCTATATGCTTGTACTTCCTTGCCCATCGAAATCCCACGGCCCGCACTCCCCGGTCTACAGAGGAAAATGCTCTGGTTTATCTGGAGGCGTAAAAAGGCTAGGATTACCCAGAAAACCATGTTTTGTAATGCAAGACTGGGCGGACTGGGAGTCCCTCACTAGTGGGGTTATCAAGTGTTGGTGCAGTTGGAGCACACCCACGCTTGGCTCATGACCACCGAATGCCCTAGGTGGGTGGAGTTAGAACAATCTTGCTTACCTCTCCCCCTACGCTTTCTTTTGCATGTCTAACCCCCACTGCGGCGGCGATGGGAGAGACTATCATCATCTACTAAACACACCCATCACACTTGAGATTGGGCCTTGAAGCGCGGGGGGGAATCCCACGGGGTCTTGGTCCTTCTTCCCCGGTTTTTCATAACCCGGCGTTCTCACCGGGGGCATGTCCCCAGAACTTCAGAAACTGGATTGTGGGGGATCTTGAAACTCTAGATCAGCTTTGAGGGAGGCCTGCCTTGTACCTTTGAACAATGCAAGGAGACATTTCAGCTTCAGGAAACTGACATATTTTCCTACATCCAGCTCAGCCACTGGTGTTCTCACCGTTAAACCCTTCAAGCAGCAACGCGTACCCCTACATCCCTCGAATTGACCCTAAAAGAAATCCCAGCTCAGGGAAGAATTTCCACCCTATACAAACGCTTCCTGGAAGGCTGTCTCCCCTCGAAAACCCTATGTATGGCGCAGTGGGAGGCAGACCTGGGACATACCCTATAGGACCAATCCTGGGTGGACATATGGACACGGACACACTCAAAGTCCTCCTGCATCACCAATGGAGAGTGTGCTTACAAAATTCTGCTACGCCCATCAGGCTCCATCATATGAACCGGGCACTTGACCCTGCCTGCTGGAGACTTTGCAGTCAACCAGGCTCCTTCTTTCATTTGTGGTGGGTATGCCCAAAAGGCACAACAGTTCTGGAAGCAATGCATAGCCACCATAGAAGGAATCACATGAGCAGTAATCCCACTCGAGCCTGAACCTGTTCTCTTGGGAGACCCCGGTCCCAGGGATCTACCCGAGATCTGGAAAAAGAGCCAAGCTGCTGACCCAGTGACTCCTGGCGGGGAGAATAGTGCTTGCCCGCTCCTGGAAATCTGTTGAAGGACCCCTAATGTCCCTATGGTGGGGGAAGAAATGGGACATCTTGATCACAGAGTAAGTAACAGCGGCCAGAGTCGGACTTCTACACTGCTTCCAGAACGTCTGGGCCCCATTCCTGGACTACGACCAGAAATTCCTGCCCCTAACCTATAAACCTCAAGGGGCCAGGAGGGTCCTGGAAACCATGGGGGCTCCCCGAGGAGGAGAGGGAGCCGAACTGGAGGTGGATGACACAAACTGCTGAGTTCTGGCCCGGGCTGGCAGACTAAGGGGGAGCGAAGGGGCGAAGGAGGGGAATCAGTAAATGTGAATATTGTATTCTCTTGAAATGTATGCTGTGGCCACCCTGCATTGGTTTAAAATAAACATTCCCATAAAAAAAAAAATATATATATATTAAAGTATGCATCTTTCATGTCCAATGTTGCCATGTAATCCCCCCGATTCAGTAGAGGGATTACCTCTTGCAATGTTGTAATATCTAAATTTATGCGGTTTGGCATATTTGTTTGCAGTTGCAAGTCTAGCACAGGGCGCATGGTGAGATCCTTTTTTGGTACTAGGAAGTACACCGAATAAGTACAGTTGCTTACCTGTAGAATGGGGGACGACTTCTATGGTGCCCTTTTCTTGCAGGATCTCGACCTCTTGCAGTAGGATCTTCAGATGTTCTGGCGACAGACGCCTGGACTTTGGTGGTTGGTATCGAGGTGGTTGGCTGTACTCAATACAGTAACCGTGGGTGACCATCTTGAGCACCCACTGGTCTGTGGTAATTCGCTCCAATGCGTGGAAGAACGGATGTTATCTGCCCCCCGACCGGGGCGGTATGGGAGGGGACCCGGATCGGCAAGTCATTTTTGATTTGAGGCCGGGGTGGTGCTTCTACCCCTTCCTTTGCCACGGAGCTGTCCTCTTGGCTGATATTGGCTTGGGGTAGCTGCCCCTTGTCCTGAGGAACATGCATTTCCCATTCCGTACTGATTGTAGGGGGGGGCGTGGCAAAGATTGTCCGTGAAAGGAGAGGCGAAGCGAGAGCTGCCTACTCGCTGCTTATAGGGCCTCCGAGTTACCTGGTTTAGTGACTTCAGAGTCTCATGTTCCTTCTTCGCAGTCTCTAGTGCCTCATCCACCACCTTTCCAAACAGGTTAGATTGCTCTACCGGTTTGTTAATAAGGGACGCCGGTGTCTCCGGTTTGAATCCTGAATTTTTCGACCACGCGTGCCTCTTCAATAAAGTTACCTTGGGCAAGTGTTCTCCCTGCTGTCTCTGCAGCATCCAGGGTGTTCTTAATATTTTGATTCAACTGCCTTCCTTCAGACAAAACCGCCAGCAGGCATGACCGTGTTGATACTGGGACCTCTTGCAGGCCTTCCTGGAGTAGATTCCACTGGACGCTGCTGTAGCTAGCCAACAACGTAGTATTGTTGGCTATCTTGGTGGAATAGGCTGCCGCAGTTGGAACACTTTTTTCCACGGCATACAACTTTTTACAGTCCTTGTCCAGCGGTGCCTCACAGTACCCCTGCTCTTTTCCTAGTCTTTGTTACCACTAGGGGCAAAAAAGTTTTGACCTGTGGGTTCACGGACCTTGACTGCAATGCCGTAAGCAAAGAAAGGGCGATACGCCGTTTGATGGAGTTTAGCAGAGGTATCGCCTGGCTTGAAGGTGGTTTCTCTTTCAAAATATCTTCCACAAAGTCGGAGTCTCACACCGCCTCCTGTGTGGCAATCTGAAAGTGCTCGGACGCTTTTTTAAGGATAGCATTGAATACCATCTGGTCATCGATCGGAGATGCCTGTCTTAGAGGGGGAGAAGCGGGAGGATCTACGCACAATGCATCTGGATCTGGGGTGGAGGCAGGTGACAGCCATGGTGCATCGCCCACTGGCTGCTCATCACCCCAATCTGGGGACTGGTATATAGGGTCCTCAAATGGATTATCTCCCTGGTCATAAGGGTCCTGAGGAGTCTCCTCTGGTTCCGTTCGATCAAACACCTCTTCATGAGGAGTGTGGCTAGAGGTCTTCCTCACTTGGCCTTTTAGGTGTGATGCATCTTTTTGAAAAGTCCCCAGATGTAGACAGTTTATTCATATACCCTTCAAACCTGTCCCTGGTCCATAAGGATGACCCAGAGGGGTCAGCAGGGCGGCAGGGCTCTTCTTGGGACCTGTGACCTTAGGCTGTCGTGTTTTGTCCGACACAGTCTTAGCCACTTGCTGGCAACCTTCAGAATACTCTTCCTGACGTTTGGACGAGTTCTTAGACTTGTCTTTGGGCCTATTTGTCGCAGAGACTATCTTTGCGAGACTCTCGCATATGTTCGGCGTGACAGAGGGGTTTCGACGGCCCTAGCGGCTTGGATGCTGTTTTCGACGCTGCCGAAACCATATGCGTCGGCGCGTTCCCGAGAAGCGTCTCAACGCTCTTGTGAACTTTGGTGCTGGCGCCCTTGTCACTGGAGTGCCCGGAGGGCGGCTGACCCTGTGGATCGGTGGGTTCCGTCGACGGTATCGGCATACCCGCTGGTGCCTTTGGCCATCTCAACGAGCCCGTCGAGGACGCCCGGTGGGTTGTGTGCTTTCCTTTGTGAGAAGCGTGTGCGTCCCTGTCGCCAGAGTGTACACTCCCCATAGCAGAACCGGTGGCCTGCCTGCCGGGGCTGGGGATGTACTTCTTGGAGCGTGACTGCTCCGAAAATAGGTCAATGATCACTGTGTCAGAGCCACGGATGTCGCTGACCTCTTCGTCACTTGAGGCGCCTGCAGAGGTGGGGGAGCTACCCTCGGCCTGCATCATGGTGTAGGCCGTCCACTGTGTCACTCCCCATTTTTTTATCGTCTTGGGACGTAAAAGCTTGCAAGACTGACAGGACTCCTCATGCTGGTCTCGAGGCAGACACTTCTTGCACCTCTGGTGCATGTCTTTCCAAGGGTACTTGCCTTTACAAGAAGGTCAACATTTAAAAAGGTGTCCTGTCCATAGCTCAGGTTTAAAACGACAGCAAAAACAGAAGGGAAAAGAGATGGGAGAAGGAAAAGCATTCTCGAAAAGAAACAGAGCCACGTACCCCACTCTCCCTAATGTGTAGGCCTAGCCGGAGGGCCAAGGCTATGCAGTCGACAGCATCGACCGGAGCACCAGCCATCGAAGTCTGGAGTTGTCTTCCACGATTTTAGGCATTGGTTGGTAAGTAGTCGTCGATGAAGGGGACGAATATAAAATGATATATATATATATAGCTGGACGGAAAAAAACAATCTGAGGGACCTCGACGCATGAGGGAATTTGGGTACCCTAAACATTACGTTAGGGATAATGTTACAGGCACGCCCATGTCGGTGTCCCCTTTTGATCCTCAAAAGACAAGATGCAATACTCTGCGATTATCACTAAATGTTGGACTATATGCACAGCATGTGATTCTAAGCATCAGATTATAAGGAACAAGTTACTTACCTGTAACTGTTGTTCTCCAGCATGGGTCTGGCATGGATTCACATGCTCCTAAATATATTCCCTGTCGTCAGGCCGGGAATCCTCGGTATAGAAAAAAATCAGTATCAGTTTCATTTCTGATCTGTCTTTCGTAGTAATAACCAATCACTGGTCTCTGGGTCATACTGCCCCCAGCCAATGACTGCCCTCTCCCTAAGCCCCGCCTCTGGCAGCCATCCTCAGATTTGGTAGCACGTAAAGTGGCAGTATGACCAAGTGAAGAGCCGCAGAGGGGCTGGCGGGAGGGTTCGCATGTGAATCCATGCCAGACCCATGATGGAGAACAACAGTTACAGGTAAGTAATTTGTTCCTTCTCCAGCATGGGGTCTGGCATGGATTCACATGCTCATGAATAAGAGAATACATAGCAGTACACACATGCACAACCACGGGAGGTGGCAACAGGCTCAACATTAAGCAATACAACAACTCAACATTAAGCATCTCTTACCTCCTCACCAGGCTCACCTTAGGCGAACAGGTTGCGCAGCACTGCTTGGCCGACCCTGGACTCCTCCCTGGAGTCCCGATCGACGCAGTAGAATCTTGTGAAGGTGTGCGTCGACCTCCACGTCGCAGCCCTGCAGATGTCCAGCAGGGGCACACCAGACAGGAACGCCGTGGTAGCAGCGATCGCTCTGGTCGAATGGGCTCTCGGACGGCCGGGCAGCGGTCGGTTTGCCAACCGGTGACAGTGCATGATGCAGCCGGAGAGCCATCTGGAAATGGAAGTCTTCGAGAGAGCCTTCCCTTGATTCACAGTCCCAAAGTTCACAAACAGCTGTGACGTCTTCCGAAAACTCTTTGTGCGGTCCATCCAGCGAGTGCAAAGTCCTCTCGGCCGGCGACGAAGGCGACGGGAAGAAAACTGGCAACACCAAGGGCTCGTTGAGGTGGAAGTCCGACGGCACCTTGGGCATAAAGGCGGGGTGCGTCCTCAGCACCACCCTTGTGTCATGAAAAGTCAAGTATGGAGGCTTGCAAGATAGGGCCTGGATCTCTCCCACTCGTTGTGCAGAGGTGATGGCCACGAGGAAAGCTGTCTTCCATGACAGGAACTACAAAGGCGCCGAATGAATAGGCTCGAATGGGGCCCCCATGAGCCTGGTCAGCACCACATTAAGCTCCCACGCCGGGGCAGGAGCCTTCACCGGCGGGAATGATCGGAATAGTCCCTTCATGAATTCTTTCACCAGGCGATGAGACCACAAGGACGCTCGTCCTGTAGTCCTGGTATATCGGAAGATTGCAGCCAGATGTATTTTGATGGAGGCGTGAGCCAGTCCAGCTTTGGCCAGCGACAGTAGGTACGGCAGTACTTGAGGGGCCGTAATCCGCTGAGGGTTAATCTTCTGTGCACGGCACCAGACAGAGAACCTCTTCCATTTATGTCCGTAGCACTTGAGAGTTGAGGACGCCCTGGCCTTTGCAAGAACCTCTCTGCAGTCGGCCGGGATGTCGTACCCTCCAAACTCTAGTGCTGCAGAAGCCAGGCCTGCAAGTTCAGCGACTCCGGGTTGTGGTGAAGAATGGCGCCTCCTTCTCTGGAGAGAAGGTCTGCATCCGTCGGCAGCTTGACTGGTGGGGACGTTGACAAGTCCAGAAGGTCCGGGAACCAGATCTGTCTCGGCCACGCCGGTGTGACGAGGATCATCCTGCACCGGGACCTCTTGAGCTGGTTGATGAGCCGGAGCAGCAACGGCAGCGGAGGGAACGCATAAAGAAATAGGCCGTCCCAGGAGAACGAGAAAGCATCGCCCATGCTCCTCGGCTGGGGGAACCTGCTGGCGAACCTCCGGCGCTTGGAATTCGTCGCCGTCGCGAAGAGATCGATTTGGGGTTCTCCCCATTGTCGGAAGAGTCGATCCACTTGATCCTGGCGTAGTTCCCACTCGTGGCACGAGCGCAGCTCCCTGCTGAGTGAGTCGGTGATCGTGTTTTTTATTCCTGCCAGATGAAGAGGCACCTGAAACATCCCTTGGGCGATGGCCCAATGCCACAGATCCTGGGCTTCCTTGGATAGGGCCGGGGACCTGGTTCCGCCCTGCTTCCGGATGTAGAACATCGTGGTGGTGTTGTCGGTGAAGATCCTCACCACCTTGCCCTTGAGAGACGGAAGAAAGGACCTAAGGGCCCAGAACACTGCGCGGAGCTCCAAGATGTTGATGCGGGGTGACTTCTCCTCCGGGAGCCAAAGGCCTCTCGCGTGAAGATCTCCGGAGTGCGCTCCCCAACCTTCCAGGGAGGCGTCCGTCGTCACCGTCACCTGGTGAGCTGGGGTCTGAAAGTCCGTGCCCGCCGACAGATGGGAGCGGGTACCCCACCACCGGATCGCCTGACGGAACGTCTCGTTGAGAGGGATCCTGTCCTCGAAGCTGCCCGTCGACTGGACCCAGCGGGCGTCGAGGAACTCTTGTAAGGGGTGCATCCGAAGCCTGCAAAGGCGCACCAGATAAATGCAGGAGGACATCATCCCGAGGAGGGACTTGAAAGGTCTTACCCTGGCCATGTCTGTGGCCAGCAGACCCTGCACCTTGCCCAGAATGGTCCTGGTCCTTTCCTCCGACGGCGAGGCCAGCTGTCGGAGGTTGGTTCCACTGTGTCGAGCTTGGTTCCAAGAAACAGGGTGACGTGCGACTGAACCAGGTGGGATTTTGGAAAGTTAATGGAGAATCCCAGGTCCGTGAGCAGCTGGACGGTCTTCGCAGTGTGCTCCACGGCGAGCTCCCTTGTCCTTGCCCGGATGAGCCAGTCGTCCAGGTAGGGGTAGACGTGGATTCCCTGTAGGCGCGGCCGTGCTGCCACCGGTGCGAGGCACTTGGTGAACACCCTGGGTGCCGACTTCAATCCGAACGGGAGGGCCTTGAACTGGTAGTGCCGCCCCTGGACCACGAACCTGAGGAACTTTCGGTGTCTTTTTAGAATGGGGATGTGGAAGTACGCATCCTCCAAGTCCAACAACGACAGGAAATCGCCCTCCTCCAGCTGTCCCAGCACGTGCTGGAGGGTGACCATACGGAACTTCTGTGCCTTGATGTACTTGTTCAGTCGTAGCAGGTCCAGGATGGGGCGCCATCCTCCTGTCTTCGTTTTTACGAGGAAGTACCTTGAGTAAACTCCGGAGCCCCGAAGCCTCTTTCGGACAAGCTCGATGGCACCCTTCTTGAGCATCGCCCGTACTTCCAACAGTAGTTGAGGGACGTGGTTTTCCTTCCTGGCCACGGGTGGAACGCGAGGACACTTCTTCTGAAACTCGAGGGCGTGCCCTTGGGACAGGGTGTTCAGCACCCAACGGTCAGTGGAGATGGACTCCCACACGCTGATGAACCTCGCCAGCCGGCCTCCCACCGGGGTGCTTCGGCGGGGGCCCGACCCCAGGTCGGTTCAATCTTGTTTGGAGGCCGCCTTGCCTCCTTGACCTCCCTGTCGACGACGACGGGCACCACCTGACTTGCCGCGTCCCCTGTAGGCTTCCTGGGATGAAGATCTTGCTGCTTGGCGGTATGTGGAGGAGCCACTGCCGGATCCCTTGGAGGCACCTTGTCTGCCTTCGGAGCTCCGAAAGGACGGCCGTCGTTGGAGCACTCCCAGTGCCCGGGCAGTCTCTGTGTCTGTCTTGATGGCCTGAAGGGGACTCAATCAACAGCGTTCCTAAACAGGTTGTAACCGTCGAAGGGCATGTCCAAAACCTTGGTTTGTACGTCCTGGCGGAAATTCGTGGCCTTGAGCCATCCACGTCGTCTCAAGCAAACGCTGTTGCCCTACTGACGGAAACCGGTGTCGGCGATGTCCGTTGCCACCGTGATGGCGCGGTCCGAAGCAATCTCACCTTCCTGTACGATTTCAAGGGCCTCAGTCCTTTTGGCGTCCGGAAGGAAGTCCAACAGAGGGGCGATTTTGAACCACAACTCCCTGTCGTAGCAGGCTACGATAGCCAGGGCGTTGGCCGCCTTGATATAGTCGTCGCTGCGGATGAGATTATCCGTCGTCCCATCGTGTCCAGCTTCCTGCCCTCGCCGTCCAGCGGGGAAGTTGATGTCGAGGCCGATGCCCCCCCCCCCCAGCTTCTTTGCCACCGCCGAGACGACCGAATCCGGGGTAGGTTGCGCCCGAAGGCACAAGGGGGCAGCGTCGGGGACCCGGTACTTCTTCTCGTACCAGTCCCTCTTTGCCGGCGCCGTGGCAGGGTTCTTGAGGAGGGCGAGCCCCTAATCCCAGATGTCATCAAGAAGCGGTACGGCAAGGACCGTCTTCCTTTTAGCCTTGCGCCGTTGGTAAAGGAACCCTTCCTTCTTCTCTTCTGGGCAGAGCTGGAAGAGCTCGGATGCCCTGGAAATCATGGCATGAAAGGATCCAATCTCGTCGGGCGCCTCCGTCGTCATCTGTACCTATCGTAGCCGTGTCTGTGCCTGTATCATCCCTGTAGGTAGTAGACCGGGGGGAAGGCAGAGCAGGGCGCAGAGGTGGGAGAGGTGGCGTAGAATGTGTCCTCCTCTTATGCAGTGGACTTTCCGAAGGTCCTGGCTCCGGTTCCCCTGTCGGGTCTGGCTCCGGTACCTCCGTCGGGGGGAGGGGCAACCTTGTCTTTATCTCCGAGCATAAGGACTGAATAGCTGACAAAATGGCCGCCGAAGTGTCCTGCGGCGCCGGAAACTACGGGCGCGAGGGCTCTTGAGGAGCCTCGTCGGCGACACCGTCCCTCTCGTCGTCGCCCTCGTCGGGATCCCTCCCGATGGGCTGGGCCTCTTCCACGACTTCGATGAGCTCTTCTTCAGATGCCATGTCCGTATCCACGATGGCCACCAGCCCCTACCCCACCTTTTCCAACGAGGACTTCGTGGGGGTCTTCTCAACGGGCCTGAAAGACGACTCCTTCCGCGGTGGCAGGGAGACTCTCGGTCCTGAGGTCGCCTCCACAGGCTGAGCCAGGGCCGAGGCGACATCCTCAATCGAGGTCTTAGCAGGGTGAATTAAGGCCATCGTCACCTTCTGGACGCCTGGGGCCTTCACCTTGGGGGGAGGGTCTGAGCCTCGCTCCCACTCTGCCGGAATCTTCGAGATCGACCAGGGCCTCTCCAGAAGCTTCGCCGGGTTCTCGGACTTCCTCTTACCCGAGCCAGAGCGTTGGCTCGTGGTCGATGGCGCCGGGGAGGATGCGCCCTGCCTGGCAGCAAAGTAGCCCGACCGTTCGGCGTGCCCGGTGCCCGTGGACTCGCGGTGCTTAGCCTTTTGTGGGGCCCCCGTCACCGGGCCGCCCTCACAGGACTTAGAAGACCGCTCGGACTTCTTTTTCTTCTTCTCGCCCGACGCGCTCTTCCCTTCCAGTCAGTTGGCGAGACGGAGGTGGCGATCCTTCATGGTCCGCTCCGACATGTTCCCACAAAACGCACAGTCCTTCTCCGTGTGTGTCTTGTCCTCACGGAGACAGTAGAGGCATAACGAATGCTCGTCCTCCTTGAAAACATTCTGAAGATGGCATCCCGGACAGGTCCTGAACAGCTTCCCGGGCGTCAAGCTTCCTTTCTCCTGGGCCATGTCCGGGGTAGGCCTCGGAACTTCTGGAATCTTCCAAAAGCGAAACTCGATGAAATCTTCACCCTTGAGGGGCGTAGAAAACTCCGAAACGGATCCCCGTTGATCGGATTTAGAAACGGTGGAGCTTGAGGCTCTATTTAACCGAAAAATGAGAAAAATCTCCTGAAAAAAGCGAAAACGCAGCAAAAGCTCGAGAGCTACAGCACGAGGACTCCCAACACTTGAACGTGCGGTAAAAATCTGAGGATGGCTGCCAGAGGCGGGGGTTAGGGAGAGGGCAGTCATTGGCTGGGGGCAGTATGACCCAGAGACCAGTGATTGGTTACTACTAAGAAAGACAGATCAGAAACGAAACGGATACTGATTTTTTTCTATACCGAGGATTCCCGGCCTGACGACGGGGAATATTCATGAGCATGTGAATCCATGCCAGACCCCATGCTGGAGAATATATATATATATATATATATATATATATATATATATATATATATATATATATATATATATATATATATATATATATATATATGATACATTACTCACCGTAATCGTATTTCTGATGCTTGTATCTGCTTAGATTAACATGCTGTGCATAGGCCGACATCTAGTGGAAGCTGCGGAGTATTACAGTTTGTTTTTCGAAACTCGAAAATGGGCGTTGACACAGGCGTGCCAGTAATACTATCCCTAGTGTGACGTCCACTGTACCCAAGATCCCTCACGCGTCTAGGATCCTCAGATTGTATTTTTTCTGACATGAGGAAGCATGAGGAGTAGCGTAAGTACAGATAATCCAAGCAGATAGACAGAAAGGTAAGACTACAAGCAATCATGCGCCTTCTCTCGGAGGGGAGGAAGGGTGGGTCGCATGTGAATCTAAGCAGATACAAGCATCAGAAATATGATTACGGTGAGTAATGTATCCCTTCTGAGGCTTGTGGAATCTGCTTAGATCACATGCTGTGCATAGATTAGCGAGCAGTACCAGAAGAAGGAGGTGGGATGTGAGAAGGGTCATGAGCAAACAGGTGTCTTAGAACCGCTTGTCCCACTTGTGTATCTGTCTTGGAATGAGTGTCAATGCAGTAATGCTGAGTAAAAGTGTGAATAGAGCTCCAAGTAGCTGCTTTGCAAATGGTGTCGAGGGGAACATTTGCAATGAAAGCCAGAGTGGCCCCAATGCCTCTAGTAGAATGGGCCCTTGGCGTAAAAGGCAGAGTTTTTTAGAAAGAGAGTAACACAGCTGTATACAGTTGATAATCCACTTCGAGATCGCGCCTTTAGAGACGCGATCCCCCTCTCTGCCTGTAGCTACGGAGACAAACAGTTGATCTGTTTTCCTTAGCGGTCTGGTTTTATTTACATAGTAGAGGACCGCCCTACGCACATCAAGGGTGTGTAGTTTCACCTCAGCTGAGCTTTGCGGGTTCTGGAAGAAAGCCGGAAGCTCGATGGACTGGTTTTCATGGAACTTTGATATAAATTTAGGTGAGAACCTAGGGTGTGTGCGTAAAACCAGTTTGTCTTTGTGGATAGTAAAGAAAGGATCCTGCACTGACAGAGCCTGAATTTCACTGACCCTTCTTATAGCGGTAATGGCTCCTAAGAAGGCCGTTTTATAAGTCAGGTGTTTGAGACTACTTTTATGCATGGGTTCGAAAGGGGGGCCCATGAGCTTAGCTAGCACCACATTGAGGTCCCATCCTGGCGGTGGGTTCGAAATAGGAGGGTGAAGTCTCTTTACTCCTTCCATGAAGGCTTTAACTACTGGTACTTTCCACCACGATACTTTGTTATGGGATGTGGTGTAAGCCGAGAGGGATGCCAGGTGTACCTTCAGAGAGTTAAAAACCAAACCTGCATCCAGCAGGTGGAGCATGTATGTTACAACGTTGGAAGGAGTGCAATCAACTGGGTTGATTTGTTTATTCTGGCACCAAATAACGAATCTCTTCCACTTGTCAAAGTAACAGTACCTTGTGTTTGGTTTCCTGGATTCTTTTAGGATGTCCATACACCTCTGTGGTAAATTGAGATGCCCACACTCTATGACCTCAGGAGCCATGCTGCCAGGTTCATTGAGTTGGGTTCCTGGTGCACTGTTTGACCTTGTTGCTGGGACAGTAGGTTGTACCAGGCTGGGAGTTTGATGGGCTCGCACACCGCCATCCTGCGTAGGTGTGGAAACCATGGTTGTCTCGCCCACATGGGAGCAACTAGGATGAGCGTCATCGATTCCTTGTTCATCTTGTACACCACCTTCCTGATGAGAGGAGTTGGTGGAAAAGCGTACGCAAACATCCCTGACCAGTTCATCCACAGGGCGTTCCCTTGGGAGTCTGGCTGGGGGAACCTGGATGCAAATCCTGGGCATTGTTTGTTTTCGCTTGTGGCGAATAGGTCTATAGTGGGGAAACCCCACTGAGAGAAGAGCTCTTCTACGATATCTCTGTGAAGGACCCATTTGTGTTCTTCTGGGAGGGAGTCTCTGCTTAGGGCATCCGCTAGGGAATTGAGCTCTCCTGGAACATGTTGTGATGACAGGAAGATGTTCCGTCTGAGTGCCCATATCCAGATTTTCTGGGCAAGCTTGGACAGATTTGGCGAACGAGTCCCTCCTCGTTTGTTCAGATAGAACATGGCTGTCGTGCTGTCCGTCCGGATTTGCACCGACAAGTTTAGCAGATGGGGCTCGAACGCCCGAAGCGCTCGGAATACTGCCAGAAGCTCTGGCAGGTTGATGTGGTTCTTGGCTACTGAGTGAGACCAGAGACCCTGAGCTGTGTGGTGGATATGGTGAGCTCCCCACCCAGTCAGGCATGCATCTGTAGTCACCACTGCCTGTACTTCGGGATAGTAAAAGGGTTTTCCCCTTGCGAGATTCTCTCTCGTCCACCAGTGTAAGCTCTGTACCAGTGTTGGCGAAACGACCACTAGATCGTCCCACTGACCACTTGCCTGAGACCACTGTTTCGCCAACCATTCCTGCATGGGACGCATGCGCAGACGCGCGTGGGGGACCAGGTAAATGCATGACGCCATCATGCCCAGTAACCGCATTGCTTTGCGTACCGTTATTTGTTGACCTGACTGATAATGTGGAATTTGTAGTAGTATATTCCGAATTCTCTCTTCCGAAGGGAAGGTCAACCCTTTCCGAGTATCTAGGATTGCTCCTAGGAACTGTTTTGAGGTGCTTGGCACCAGACTTTACTTCTTCTCGTTGATAGAGAAGCCTAATTCGTGGAGGAGGTCGATAGTCCTCTGAATGTTTGACCTGCAAATTCCTGGGGTTTCCCCCGTTATGAGCCAGTCGTCCAGATAAGGGTACACTGGGATTGCCTCCCTGCGTAGGTGTGCAGCTGCCACCGCCAGTACCTTGGTGAATACCCTTGGTGCTGAAGCTATCCCGAAGGGCAGTACCTTGAATTGGTAGTGGCGACTGTCCACCTTGAAGCGCAAGTATTTTCTGTGCGCTGGGAGCATGGAAATATGAAAATAAGCATCTTTCATATCCAAGGTTGCCATGTAATCCCCCTTTTTTAGGAGGGGGATTACCTCTTGTAGCGTGGTCATACGGAATTTTTGGGGCTTGACATACTTGTTGGCAGGCCGTAAGTCCAATACTGGGCGCATTGTCAAATCTTTCTTTGGCACAAGGAAGTAAGTTGAATAGATACCCTTGTTTACCTGGTGTCCTGGGACGAGTTCTATCGTGTCCTTTTCTAGCAGAATGGCGATCTCCTCGAGAAGGATCTTCTGATGTTCTAAGGAGTGTATTCTTTGTCGTGGAGGGTGGTTCCGGGGACGCTGCAGTAATTCTATACAATATCCTGTGGACACTGTTGACAGCACCCATCTGTCTGAGGTGATCCCTTCCCAAGCCTGGGTGAAGTTGGAAATGCGTCCCCCTACTGGGGTTGCGTGAGAAGGGACCCTGAACTGAGCGTCACTGCTTTGGTGGAGGCGTGCCACCTCCCTTGTTGGGGCTGCCTCTGCCTCTTCCACGACCTCTCTTGTTACCCCTGCCGTAACTTTGGGCAGACTGCTGGTTGTTGTTCCATTGTGTACCCTGTCCTTGGGCATAGTTGCCTCTTTGTGAATTTTGGCCGCGTGGGCGACGAAAATTACTGTTCCCCCTCTGGTTAGGGGGTTTGTTGGTAAGCTGGCCAAGGGATTTGAGAGTCTCGTATTCGTCCTTGGCATTCTTAAGTGCGTCTTCGACCGCTTTCCCAAACAATAGATCGGGTTCCACCGGCTTGTCTATTAATGAAGCCTGGGTTTCCGTTTTGAACCCCGACTGCCGTAACCACGCATGTCTCTTGATAACAGTACCTTCTGCTATCAATCTTCCTGCGTTGTCCGCGGCGACGAAAGTTGCTTTTAATATGCAACCAGACACGGCTCTCCCTTCTGCCGAGATCCGAGCCAACTGGCCCTTTAACGGTTCAGGAGCAGAGGCTATGAGCGCCGTGACCTCTTCCCATTGATGGCAGTTGTAACTTGCCAACAGGGTGGTGGAGTTTGCAATCCTTGCTTGGTAGGCGGACGTTGAGGCTACCTTCCTGCCAAACCCGTACAGTTTTTTGCTCTCCTTGTCGGGAGGAGCTTCTGACGACGATAAGGGTGTCCCAGCCCTCTTCCGAGTGTTGGTAACCACTAGGGAGTCTGGTTTAAGATGTCCTCTTATATAAAGAGGGTCAGACTGGGCTGCCCGAAAAAGTTTTTCGACTCTGGGGTTGACGGCTCTGGTGAGGTTAGGATTCACCAGGGATGGATCTATTCTACGTTGGATGGATTTAAGGATAGGGATGGTCTGAGCGACCGGCCTCCTCTCTCCTACCAACTCTTCTGCGAAGTCCCTTTCCTCCTGTACACCGTGGGTGTCGATGTGAAAATGTTCTGCTGCGCGAGCGAGAACTTCATTAAGGAGGGGCTGGTTATCAACTGGAGAGTCGGTAACTGGGGCTTCGCTCTCTACCGGGGAATCTACTCTGTAAATTTCCTGCTCATCTTCTACCTCCTCCAGGTCCTCATCATCCGCATAGTATTCAGTCCCGGTTTGTTCCTCCATAATTTTAAACTCCTGGTCCCCTTCAGGGAAAGGCTGTCCTTGGTATCTGGGGTGTGGAGTAGAGTATGGAGTAGAGTAAGGCTGCACCTCGAAGGGTTCAGGTCTTTCGAACCGGGCCTTTTTACTTAGGGGGATAGGATCAGAGGAGCCTGAGGGTGTGGCCCCTTGAGGGTCATACGAAAGGAAATGTTCTGGGTTTTTGTCATAAAAATCAGCTAAGGAAGACATCCTTGACATGACCCTGTCTATGTCTTCACTGGACCATTCTTTGGAACAGGGTATGACTTTAGTAGGCAACTTAGAGGACTTATCAAGGGTACCCTTGCTGGATGTTGATGTCCCAGTAGATTTATGTTTGTCTGTCTGCTTAGGGTGGAAGGATGGTCTTACAGGAGTGGAAGGCTGTGCTTTCCGCTGTTTCCCCCCCTCCCCGTGCGTGGAAAAATGTTTTCCCTGCCCCTTGGAGGCCCCAGAGACTTTCGACGCCTGGCGTCGAGGGTTGGGAGAGGTATCTGTGTGTTTCGAGCGTGGGGCCTCGCTGGTGTTAACTGCGGCCTCGGTCTCCTGGAGCGCGGCCTGGGGGTGGAAGTCGTCTTCGTCTTCCAACGATCGAACTTCCGTTAATCTAGGGAGCGAGGCACTCTTGGCAAGAGTGGATGATTGCCTTGCGTCATGAGGCGATCTCGATCGAGAGCGCCCAGAGGACACCGAGTCGGACCGTTCTATCTGTGCCTCTTTCCGAGAAGTCGACGTCGTCGAGGTTCGGTTGGACTTAGTGTGCTTAGTGTGTGTAGGGTGTGTAGCGCTTGCGTCGCCGGGGGTCTTCCCCATAGCCGCCCTGCCGGACAACCTTCCGAGGTGGGGGACCTGCGCTCGGCAGTCTTTCGACGCCGTAATGCCCTCGCCGTCCGAAAGTACGGCGTCGCTGCCATCGCTGAAGGCGCCCTCCGCTGCCATGGCCGCCTGCCTGGCGTGGTGGGCCCAACGCTTTGTCGAACGGTCCTTAAGTGTCTTAGGCTTAAACCTACTACACGCTCTGCAGTTCGCTTCGGGGTGGTCCCTCGGCAAGCAGAGATTGCACGTGGCGTGCCTGTCGACCCAAGGGTATTTGCGGTTGCACTTGGGGCAGAATTGGAAAGGGGTACCCTCCATACGCACCTTGAGGCAGCGGGCTGGTAAGTGTAGGAAATATATAAGGTGTACCTATATACCAAGAGTGAAGAGTATGTACCACCCCCCACTCTCCCTACTTGCAGGGCCGAGGCCAGCGGCCTACTAGGCCCGGGCCGAGGCCAGCGGCCTTCCGAGGCCCAGATCCGTCGTGCAGCAGCCGACGGTCGATGTCTTCTCCAGCCGTCGTCGAGGGTCGACGTTGGGGTGGGGAAGGATGTCAATAAATAATTTTAAACTTCAATAATTAGCAAAAGTATGGCTAAGGCCAGGGGACTCCGCAAGATGCTTCTGACCAGTATGGCGGAAAAAAACAATCTGAGGATCCTAGACGCGTGAGGGATCTTGGGTACAGTGGACGTCACACTAGGGATAGTATTACTGGCACGCCTGTGTCGACGCCCATTTTCGAGTTTCGAAAAACAAACTGTAATACTCCGCAGCTTCCACTAGATGTCGGCCTATGCACAGCATGTGATCTAAGCAGATTCCACAAGCCTCAGAAATATATATATATATATCATTAGTGCAGATTGGATAAAACCATACTAATTGTGCAAGTCAGCAAAAATAGGTACACACAGTATCAGGAAAAGCTAGGGAGTCAAATTCCTATTTCCCGACTCTTCAAAAATCAAGTCGTTAGATCTCTTAAACAATAAGAGCACTTGGTTTACACGCTGTACACTGTGTGCATTACATACCCTTTTCTGGTACCCACATCGGGCCACTCAGTAGCCCTGACAAAACAACAAGAAGTGGCATGGTGACACCCTGGCTGAGCCACACACTGGGCATAGATCGCTTCCAGTTAGAGACCATTTACTTGAGCGATACGCCAGGTTCAGTAAACTTCGTCTGAATTCCATGTACAAGCTGTGCCCCAAAGGCAGGTATACCCTACCTAGATACTTTAAGTCCCAGTGATTACATATCAGTCCAATATGACTCGCCCATTACTAACCCTCTACAAGCATTAACCATTTCCATTTCGGCTGCCTCACAGGAGATCCTCTTTGCAAAAATTCTACGGTGCCTTTAGTGATACCCAAGGGATTAAGCCATTGCTCAGTTAGGTGTAAAGCAAACATTTCTTAACATGTACGAACCAAGGCAAAGACCTGCCACCCTCAGAGCTCAGAATGTGTACAACTGTCTTGTGGTAGGTCGCGAGTTCAGGAACTGTCCAGGTGTGATGCCCGTGAGGTTGGGATGTCATCACGGTGTGAAGTGGCATCAGCGGTGCCATGTTTGTTCTCCCAAGATGGTGACGGTTCCTCCGTTCAACGCACTATGCATTTCTCAGGCACTGGATGGAGTGTATCCGCCTTCTCATCCTGCAGTAGATCAGGAGATGGGACAAGTGCTTCAAGTCGTTGCTGCTCTTACCGTCGCCACGCTACGCGAGTTGTTAGAAGGGTAGCTTTTCATCGTGCCCAGGTATCTTCTCGCAGGACATTTCTCAATGCAGTCTGTCTGTTCCCTTTCACACTTGGGCGGGGGAACTTCACAGTTTCTCCCTCGAGCACTTGCATTCACCACTACGAACATTAAGAACAGCGGAACACACTTGTACGGAGCAGAGTGTCATGACCCTTGCCCCTCACTGGCAAGTCAGCCTTCCAGTTAGGGCCAGGTCAAAGGCTTTAAAACCTCATCCAAAAGTCTTGGAGTCAGTGCTGGCGCCTTTGGCGCCAGGCTCATAACCATCATGAAGACCAACATTAGAATGGGACTATTTACTTGGGACTATTTAACTTGGGGGGGTGGGGGGGTTCAGCCAACATGGAGGCACACACATAGCTCAGTTACAAGGAACTGAGCTATGCGGTCTAGTCTTTTGGGTGTGGCAGGCCTGGGACTACTTTACCTGGACTACTTTGGGTGTGGCAGGCCTGGGACTATTTTACCTGGACTACTTTTCCATAAGAATATTTAAACCACACCCAAACAGCAGAAAATGCTTTGCGTTATTCTGCTGTGGGCAGCCTAAACGCTCACCGTGTCCAGTTCTTTGATGCCAGCTTACCTGAACCAAGGACCTGCAGAGAGAGAAAGAACACTATGAAACTTACCTGGAACAGTATCCAGTCTTCAATCCATTGCTGACTTCAGTTCTACTCACCTGAAGGTACGAACTCCATCATCCAGCACCGCATGCATCCTGGAATACCATAACCTGAAAAGAGGAGAAAGACTAACAAGTTACTTTCTTACCTGGTAACGTTCTTTCGATGGCATGGTCCGACGACGTATTCCATATCTATGACATGTAATCACCACAGCTGTGCTGCTTCAGAAACTTTCGTCAAGGACCTCCTCCGACATCCGCCGTCATCCAATGTGATAAGTAGGACGCACAACGCCCGTAGCCTCAGTTGTAGTTTTTTCCCCCAGAACGTGTGACATTAGTCAACTGCCAGTCAGACACAAAGCCTTGCGGACTGTAAGCTGCAATCGCAAAAGAAATTCTGCAGCGGGGAAGGCAGGGAGGGAGCGATATGGAATACATCGTCGGACCATCCCATCGAAAGAACGTTACCAGGTAAGAAAGTAACTTGTTCTTCGAGGGGATTGGATCCTCCGACGTATTCCATATCTATGACAGACTCCCAAAGCAGTACCAGAGCAAGGAGGAGGGAAAGAATTTAGAATCAAAATTTAGAATTGGCAATCAAATAGCAGAGCAAAGGACCGCCTTGCCAAAAGCCAGATCCTGTCCTCGGATGGAATCGAGGGAATAGTGACGTACAAATGTATGTGTACTGAAGCCCAGGTGGCTGCATCACAGATGTTGCGAATAGGAACACCCCTGCAGTCCTATTCGCAACACAGTAGATGCAGCCATACCCCTTGTAGAATGGGCCCGCAAGCCAGCCGGTGGGTCCTTACCCGCCAAGCAGTAACACTCCGAGATGGCCAAAATAATCCAGCGAGACAAAGTCTGTTTCGTCACAGCTTGTCCCAAACGCTTTCCAGCGTAACCAATAAAGAGTTGATCGTCCACTCTGACCCGGGACATGCGTGAAACATAGAAGCTTAAAGATCTCCTAGGATCAAGCCTATGGAGCCTCTCCTCTTCCTTGCCAGGATGCGGAGGACGATAGAATGCCGGAAGAACAACCTTCTGGGCCAAATGAAATTCCGTCACTACCTTCGGAAGAAATGAAGGACGAACTCTAAGGACAACCTTGTCCTTGTGAAATACAGTGAAGGGTGGCTTAACTGAAAGTGCCTGTAACTCACTCACTCGGCGAGCGGAAGTAACCGCAACTAAAAACACAGTTTTCAGAGTTAACAGCCTCAAAGGGCAAGAATGTAAAGGCTCAAACGGAGCACCCATAAGAAACTTAAGAACAAGGTTTAAATCCCAACCGGGCACCAGGAAAGGTGACAGAGGGAACACATTAGTGAGCCCTTTCAGAAACTGTGAAATCAAAGGGATTTTAAAGTAAGAACACTCTTCAGACGAGCGCTTAAAGATGGACAACGCTGCCAGGTAACCTTTAATGGTACCTACTTGCAAGCCCCTGTGGGCCAAACAAAGTAAAAAGGACAGAACCATGGGGATGTCACATGCAAAAGGATCCACATTCTGAACTCTGCACCAGTCGCAGAACTTACGCCAACGGCAAGGGTACAGAGACTTTGTTGCTGGCCTTCGGGCCGAGAGCAACACCTCCATCACGTCCTCAGGGAGGTCCCAATCCTTATACCTCAACCTTTCAGAAGCCAAGCGTGAAGGTTGAGGGATCTGACCTCTGGATGGAGAATCTGACACCCCCCCCCTCCCGTGAGAGCAGATCGTCTCGGTAGGGAAGACGACGTGGAGGGCAGATGGACAAGTCGAGAAGGTCCGGGTACCACGTCCTCCGAGCCCACGCCGGAGTAATGAGGATCATCCGGGAACCGAACTTCCGTAACCTCCGCAGCACTTGCGGGATGACGGGGACTGGAGGAAACGCGTACAGCAGCGGGAATGACTACTCCACCACGAACGCGGCTCCTAAGGCTCCTTTCGGAGGAAATTCCCGCGAGCAAAACCTTTCGCACCTTCGGTTGTCACTGGAGGCGAAGAGATCCACTTGAGGGGTCCCCCAAAGGGCGAAGATCTCCAGGAGAATCTCCTGAGCCAACTTCCACTCGTGAGAGATCGTGCTCTGCCTGCTCAGAGCGTCCACCGTCACGTTTTCGTCTCCGGCCAGATGAACTGCCGAGATCGAAACTTCCTGCTGGATGGCCCAGGACTCGAGCTGCATCGCCTCCCTGCACAGAGGAAGTGACCCTGCCCCCCCCCCCCCCTTTTTGTTGAGGTAGTGCATGGCCACTGTGTTGTCCGTCAGGATCAGGACATTCTTTCCTCGCACAGTCGGCAGAAAAGCCTTCAGGGCTAGCCTGACGGCCCTCAGCTCCAACAGATTGATATGGAGTCTGGACTCCGACGGAGACCAACGACCGCTGACTGTCAGCCCGTTGGCATGAGCTCCCCATCCCGTGAGGGATGCATCCGTCACGATCATCACCTCCGGCCAGGGAAGCCAAAATGGAGCCCCCTTCATCAAGTTGCCTTCGAAGGCCCACCACAGAAGGTCCCGGGCGACCGAGGGCGGCACGTGAACCGGGTCCGACATCCTGCCGAAGGACTGCGACCATTGCATCTTGAGTGCCCACTGCAAAGATCTCATCTGCAGGCGAGCCTCTGGCACCAGAAGAATGCAGGATGCCATGAGGCCGAGCAACCTCAAGAACTCCAACGCTGGGAGCGTCAGGGCATGCTGAAACTTGTGCACCATCTGCTGAATGTGAAGAGCCCTCACCTGAGGAGGAAAACACTGCCCCAGGGAAGTGTCGAGCACTGCTCCGATGTACTGGAGCCGCTGTGTTGGCATCAAATGGGACTTCTTTAAATTGAGGGAGAAGCCCAGCCTGTGAAGGGAGTGGCAGATGACGGACAGATGATCCAGGACTTGCTCGGGAGAGCATGCCCTGATCAACCAACCGTCCAGGTAGGGGTAGACGTGAATCCCCCCCCCCTTGCCTGAGATGCGCTGCCACCACCACCATGAGCTTGGTGAAAACCCTCGGGGCGGAGGTCAATCCGAACGGCAGGACCCGAAACTGAAAGTGCGAGTCGCCAACCGCGAACCGCGAACCTCAGGTACTTCTTGTGCTTGGGATGGATCGGCACATGGAAGTAAGCATCCTTGAGGTCAAGAGACACCAACCAGTCCTGAAGCTGAAGGGCCTGGAGGACTTGAGAGAGAGTAACCATCTTGAACTTGTTCTTCCTGAGGAGTTTGTTCAAACCGCGCAAGTCCATGATGGGTCTCAATCCCCCGTCTTTCTTCGAAATCAAAAAATAAGGGTAATACCAGCCCTTGTTCCTCTCCGCTACAGGCACCAGTTCTATGGCGCCTTTCTCCAGCACGGCTTGAATTTCCTGCGCAAGGAGCGGATCCGGACTCTGCAAAGAGAGGTTCCCCGGTGGATTGTCGTGAGGCCTGTGCCGAAAGGGAAGACAGTAGCCGTGGGTTATGATCTCCAGAACCCACACATCTGAAGTAATGGCTTGCCACTCTACAAGATGCTGCGCCAGCTTTCCCCCAACCGGCGAACCATGGGACATGGCCTCATGACTGAGTGGTAGCGGCTGCGGCGTTACCTGAGGGCAAAGAGGCAACTGCCCGAGCGGCCTTGGCACCACGGGTACCCTGTCGTCCACCTCTGGTACCCCTGCGTTGGCCTCTTTGACTGCCAGCTCCTCTCGCTTTACTGAAGGATGAGTAATAGCGAAAGGAACCACCCCTCCATTGCTGTCCCCTAGGACGAAAAGGCAGAGGTTGGCGAACTGCAGCGCCCAACGACTTCGCTGCAGCTTTTGAGGGCTGCAACCTCTCAAGGCTCTCGTCAGCCTTGCTGCCAAAAAGGTGTTCACCGTCAAAGTGCATGTTGAGGAGCCGGAACTGCACATCAGGAGCAAACCCTGACTTCGCAACCACGCAAACCTGCGTATCACGGTGCTCGCCGCCATGGACCTGCTGACGCATTCAGCCAAGTCCAAACCCGACTGAACGGACTCACACATGGCATCCTTACCATCCTGAACCATAGCAAGGAAACCATCCCGTTCGTCCCCTTCGGGAATATGTTCAGCCGCTAACGCAACACAGTTCCACACAGTGTGTGTGAAACGAGACAAGGCACAAATGGAGTTGGCGGCCGGAAGCGCCATACCACCAGAAGAAAACACTTTCTTCGCCCAGCCATCAAAACGTTTGTCGTCCCTATCAGGAGGGATGGTAGGGTACGATGCCTGCTTTGCCGGGGCCGTGGCCGCCTGCACCACCAAACTCTCCGGAGTGGGGTGCCTGGTCAAGTAGCAGGGGTCGCTACTGGCTGGACAGTATTTTCGCGACAAGGACCTGCCCATCGCCGGGAGACTCTCCGGAGCAGTCCAAGCCGCCGCCCCCCTTCTCTGTAAAGCCATATGGAACGGCAGTACCGGGTCAGTTGCGGGACCAACATCAAGGATGTCCGTGAGATCATCCTGCACAAACTCCCCTGGGGGAGCAGACCATCCGAAGTACTCAGAAACCCTAGCCATAAGGCGTCGGTACAAGGAATCGGCATGAGAGCCAGGCTCAGGCCTACAGAACTCCACCTCCGGAGAGGTGTCCAGTCCACTGGCATCATGCAGTGACTGCCTCAAATTGTCAAACTGACTATGGCCCGAGACAATTTCATCTGGAACCTGACTAGGAACCAGGCCATCAGAATCCTCATCCGCCTCTGAAATATATTCCAGGTGGCGAAAAGAAGGCACCCGAGAGTGCTTGCTCTTAACCAGAGCCTTCCTAGAGGGTTCCCCCGTGCCACGGGGTACCTCCGACACCCCGGCCTCGAAAGGCGTCGAGTGAATCGGCGTCGAGAGAACAGGCATCGGCGCCGAGAGAACAGGCATCGGCGCCGAGAGGATCGGCGTGGAGTAAATCGGCGTCGACGTCAGATGCAGCACCGCCAGCATTGGCGGCGTCGACACAGCCCTCGAAGCCGGAGCTCTGAGCGTGTCCTTCGACGACCTGAGCGTCGACGGCTTCAACGACTTCCTCGGAGCCGGAGCCTCGAGAAAGCCTGTCGACGCCCTCGACGCCTCAGACGTCGATGTCTTCCTCGAAGACATCACAGGTGCACACGGTCTCGAACGCTTCGAGGACCGGGACCTGGAACGGGTACGTCGAGAACAAGACCCCTTGTCCGAACGGGACCTCTCCCGTGACTCGTGCCGACCACTCTTGCGATCGGTGTCTCTCGACCTCTCACAACCGACCCCACTCGGGGCGCGGACTGCTTAGTACCCTGCGACTCGAGAATCGCCAGCATTTTCTTCCCGAAGGAAGCCCATTCCTCCGGCGTCGCACGGCTGGTGGGGTAAGCGACGTGCCGGGCAGAGTCCTCCGAAGAGGACCTGGAAGACGACCGGTGTCGGCGCTTCCGAGAATGCCTCGAAGAGGCCGAGGAGTGGCGAGACCGACTCCTAGAAGGAGACCCCCGAGACTTCCGACGATGACGCGGAGAGTCTCCTCTCGAATCATCCGTCGAAAGCCCCGCAGACTTCGACTTCCCGGGCTTGGACACCCGACCTACCGACAACTTCTTCTTACGTTCGCCTAAGGCTTTGGACGTGAGCGACTGGCAGTCGATACAGTCATCCGTGCCGTGGGCCTCCCCGAGGCACTAGAGGCAGGCGTCGTGCGAGTCCGTCACCGACATCTTGGACCCACACTCCACGCACTTCTTGAAGCCCGGACGCGGGGTCGAAGACGAAGTAGAAGACATCTTCACACGAAGGATTTTCACAAAAACGAACAGGTTCGAAGAACAGAGAAGAACAGAACTCCAAAGAGTCGAGGTGTTAACCGAGATTCACGAAGCAACACATTCGCGTAAAAAACGGAACTGAGGCTACGGGCGTCGTGCGTCCTACTTATCACATCGGATGACGTCGGAGGAGGTCCTCGACGACGGCGCATCGACGTCATTGACGCAGACGCCGAAAAAAGTTTCCGAAGCAGCACAGCTGTGGCGATTACATGTCATAGATATGGAATACGTCGGAGGACCCAATCCCCTCGAAAGCATTATTTAAGCGTTTACTCACGTTTCCTGCTGAATGAAGAAAGCCACACAATTCTTACCTGGGTAGTCATCTCCTGGTCAGTATCATAGCTGGAACATTACGGCGCTTGGCGAGAAACATCGCAACCTGCAAGGAGAGAAAAGACACACCTACCGGCCCATGCTCATCTTCAAACTGCATGTCAACACCAAAATACCTTTCCATACCTAAAAGGAAAGAAGCAAGACATTATTCGAACTAAGAGGGACATAAGAACTGCATATAAAGACTGTAAAGCAGCAAACCTACAGAGTCACAGCAGGCCTGGATTCCCACAGTGGGGCTTTCACCAGTGAAGTAACTTGGTCGCTGCTCACCCCCCACATCTACGCGCCCCTGCCACGAGGAGCAGGACAGAGAATCCACCTTTTACTATATTAAGGTAAGGAGAAGGCCCAAGGGGGAGGAAGGAATTGAGGCCAATGGAGGTGGGAAAACAAAGACAATCTGATTTTGAATCCAGCTCTCCTATATTGCAGACCCATCTTTAACCAGGGGCCTTACCAAGGGACCGGGAGAGGGTTCGAGAGTGCAAATCATCCAACCAGGGATGGGTGGCGTCCCTGTGGATACCAGGTGAGCTAACACAGAGCGGGAACTTCAAGAACGTTACGGTTCTTGTTTGCAGTATCGGTTCATGTTGCATTTTAAACCTCTAAGCACTCACTTCCGGACTACATATCCCAGCATTCCCGGTCTGTGCATAGTGATACAGTTGCTGGACCCTGTCCCTGGGGTTCTCTCCACGTTCGATTCCCGGTAAGAGGCATCCTATTCACACTTACCCTATCTATCTTTCTTTCGTTGTTGTAATCTGGGCTTCTTTGCTTCCTGTCTCCCTTTACCCCCGGGCAGTGGGCCATTTGTGGAAACGGTCTTTCCGACAAAGCGTGGTCCAGATCCTTGACGGCAAATAAGCATGTCACACGAAACTGGGTAATTCCTCTTTTAGCCTCGGCTTTGACAAGGGTGATTATAGAACGTCAGTCGAAAGTGTTGCGTGTCTTTACAGTAAAGACAAGGACAACCAGAGCATAAGGAAATTCCCGGAGTGCACCGATCTACATATCTGGGACAACGGGTTGCTGATCCTACTACTTTAATCTCCACACTCAAGCAACCCAGGGTTTTATCCCCCAAAATGGTTTCCCTGGCAATCTCGCTCTGCTCCAAGATCTACCATTGGAGCTTTGACGGGGTGGCCAGGTATATTCTCCTAGCAGCTTGCCATTCTGAAACAGGATTTCCACGTTAGTGGATGTCGGTTGTACAACTTGTGCACAAGTGTATTGTTGTCTTGATCCTATTAGGATTTTGATATTACTTAACGTTACAACACGCTCGGAGCCGATACAGGACTTGCCGAAGGCTTATGTCCCTATTAATCGGCCTTAGGCCCAGCTCTAGATAAAGGGGAGAACCCCAGCATGCAGAAGGCATGTCTAACAGGCATTTGAGGAAGGCTCTTTCACCCAAGTCCAATGTACTGCCAGCAGCATGCCCCCAGGTTTCTGCTCCATACAGAGTTTGAGTGCTGGGGTAACGGCTCCTCACCCATGACTAAGAACATTTCCAAATGGCCCATCCATATTTTTCAAGGGCAGCACTAGATTTAACCATTTGTGATGTCCATTGGCCTTGATCATTAAATCTGACGCACAGATAATCATAGCATCCGACCTGTTCTAGAGCAGAGCCACTGATGTTCAACTTGAGTTTGGTAAACTGTTTAAACTAAGTTGAAAGACTAGGGATTTTGTTTTTCCAGAATTCACCTCAAACTGGAACACTGCATTTCTCCACAAATGCCTCCAGTCCCCTTGCCGATGTTGAGACATCGGCAAAGAGCAACACTGGGATGGATTCATGCCCCAGCTTTGGCTGGTCCAAACATTTTGATCTAACATGGCTTACGACTTCATCTATATAAATTAAGAAAGACAGGGGCGAGGACGCAACCTTGTCCCACCACTACGGTCAACGCGAATGAGTCACTAAGCTCACCATCCAAGCCCCAACGCACAGAAGCTCTATTGTTAGAGTAAAGTTGTTCAATGATTTGCAGGTTACTCAGGTCCACCTTCTGGCCAATACAGACCACAGTTGACCTCATGGTACACGGTCAAAAGCAGTTTTGAGGTCAATGAACACTGCATACAGCTTCATGTTTCTCAAAACTGTATTTCTGTATGGTAAAATATAAACTAAATACTTGATCCAAGGTGCTTATTTTTGTCTGAAAGTCTGCTTGTAAGTGGTCAATGATACCTTCCTGCACTACCCAAGTCTGGAGTGGTTAATAAATTACTATGGCAAAAACCTTCCCCAAAATATACAACAGGGATATCGGCCTGTAATTCCCTGGATCCTCTCTCCCGCCTTTATGAATGGGAATGACAGTAGCATTTTGTCAAGAGGTAGGCACCTTATTGATCAAGGGAATCACATTAAACAGCCTCCATAAAATTGAGGTCCGAACGATCAGTTCATCCTTAATGAGATCTACAGGGATGAAATCCGGTCCAGGAGCTTTCGCCCCTCGTTGAGATAAGGTGGCATTCTCTACTTCGAAAAGCTCAAATGGAACAGGACCCGCATTACTTTTACTGGCTAAGCTCCTGTGTTCTACTTCCATTATCAGATTCCCCAGGACATCCACATGCTCCATCAAGCTGTAGATAATCTGGAAAGGATTCTTCCAGGTACTCGGGGTGTTATTAGCACCAAGATCATTACTACCCACCTCCCTGCTCCCACTGATGATTCTCCAAAATGTGCAGGTATCTCCAGTGATGGATGCTCTGCAGTCCCTCACTTCAAACGTACTAAATTGTATTTTTTATGTTTGATCAGGAGATTATAATGGGCTCTCAGACACCGCAGCTCAATCTTATTAACACTCAAACCTCCCTTCAAGCAATTTAAAAATATCGAACTTTGCTGACTTGCATTCTTCATCAAATCACTTATTGGATTCGATAGCGTGTTTCTTAACGCACTGGCTACATTTAGTAATGGGGGGTTTTATGCTGATAACAAGATCATATGCAGTATAAGCGTCTTCATCAGGAAGCTCGATGGTCAAAAGCCCCTCGAAATCGAACAGCATTACATGGTAAATGCTGGGCTTCAAAGAGGGCACATTGAGGTTAGCCCATTTTATTATTTTCCTTCGATTGCCCCAAAATTTGGACAGGAATACAAAGGTTGCCATGGTGATCGATCTCTTGAGCAACCATAGTCATAAATGTTATGGCTAGTGGCCTGTTGTCGATACCAAGTTCTCCCAATGCCTCAAAGTCCAACACATAGCTCCATATCTTCATTGATAGGAAGATGTAATCAATATGTGAGGTACAGTTGTACCCTTTGAAGGTGGGTTTAGCAGGGTGATCTTTCAGGAATCACCCATTACATGCCCTTAATTCCATACCAAGAGTAGGCCAGTGCAATCCAGTGCTTACGAATGCACTCTTTGGATTAACAGCTTTTAATACCGCGATGTCCCAGGCCTCATATCTTGGTCCTCCCAGACCCCCTACATGTCAGATAATGGTTCAATTTGCAGATTGAAATCACCAGAAAGAATGATTGGGTAACCCAGGCCTTTGTGAACTTCCTTGTCCTCTATAGTTTTTTGAACAATTCAACTGCATTAGATTCTCGTTTATTACATACAGGCGGCGGGGGAGCACATAATGGCAAGGGCAGATATCCAAATAGTGGGGTGATCTGATCATGATAGGAGTACTGTCACCATAGACTTAGGTCCTAAAGCCCCAATCGATAGTTGCTGGGTCTGTAATGATAACCTGTTCAGGGATCAGTCTTTAGGGAATCCTTTCGGAAGGAATTGTGGGATTTTTTTATCGAATGCTATGATACAGGGGAAGTACCGGCTCACATGTAATGGGAGGAAGAAAAAGCAACATTACACAGCCTCCTGATTTCTGAGAGAGCAGCCAAAAAAAGGGAAAGAATCCTTCACGAGACTGAGTTAAAGCAAGAGATCCAAGAGAGAGGAGGAGCCGAGATCCGCTGGGGGCCAATCGGAGGACTTTATGAAGCGATAGGTGGTTTGAGATGGAAATTGGGAGAAATCTGGAGAGGGAGGCACTAACAGCTGCGCTTTCTTAAACCAAATTCTTTTTGAAAAGGGAGACAAGCCCACACTTTGTTGGCATCTCAGTTGAGACGTCAAAGGGCAGAGAGGGCGGTCTTTCAAATCAAAGATGGCAGGGGTCAAACGTTCACTGACCCAGAGGGAATTGCAGCCAGATTCGGTGAGTTTTACTCTCGGCTTTACACCATGTAGAGTCACGTGGAGGAAGGTGCGGCTCGTCTCTATCTGACTCGTTCCTGCTCAAAGTGTTGGGACCAGAGGAGTAGCAAGCTCTGGAGACAGAAGAATATTTCCAAATGGGAGAGTGGGCACCGCTAGTCTATCCGATAGTTATATTATATCTTTTAATAATAATTTTTGTGAATTGTACATGGGGTGCAATCCACTGCCAAGTGCCACTGTGCAGGGCACTATACGTTAATGCAAAAAGAAGAGACCAAGGCTAGTTGGCCGTCGGTGTGGGTTGCACACCCGACCCACGAGGGGTTTGATTTCTTTCAAAGAGGTTTATGTTGCATTTGATATTCAAAGTTCTTCAAATTGACAGTACATTTTTTTGGTCATCCAGGGTTTAGTCAACAACTTTTTAATTCAATACAGTGAACCAATCAATGGTTCTAAATGTGTTAGCAAATCCGAGATTAGGCCTATGCTCTGAGATTAGGCCTTGGGTCCTTCCTCAGGGCCTGCACCCTTGCTTGTAACAAAAAAGTCCTTGTATTTGTGCAACAAAATGAATCAATCAGAACACACATCATATCAAGTCATATCACAATAGGTTGTGGTTTTGCATCATGCCATCATCCCACAGAACAATGCATGGTTATGCACAAATAAACAAATGCACCCATCCTATCAAATCAAAACAAAAATTGGTTGTAGCATTGCATCATGCCATCACCACATAGAACAATGTATGGTTGTTGTGCACAATTGTAATATCAGCATTAACAGGGCACCCACCGATTGCAAGACGCACAAGAACATGCAGCATGTATAAAAAAAAGAAATAAATAGAAGCAAAATAAAGATCAGCATTGTCCATAGTGGTTAACATCAATAAAGCATAAGTGACAGTACGTTCCACCTATCGTGTCTGTTAATTCTAACTGGTAACATCATCCTCGCAAACCTAGCAGTTCGTTCCATACGTCTCTCAACTCTTAAATCTGTTCATTACATTGTAGTGCCTTTCAGAGCTCTTACGCTTTCGATAGTGTCGAAACTGCTGTACCAATACATAATGTAAGACGTTTTGGGCGTTCGCCCCATTGTGTAATGCTCAAACTTCACCATTCCCCTGTGTTGCTCCTTTAAAACCATACTTATGTCCCACGTGAATAGCCAACACGGTGTGCACAGTATACCGAAACTGACCTTTGCTTCACAGAACTGTAACCCTGCTTCTCACTGATGCGCGTAAACCAATTTACAAAATATTGCTTGTAATAGCTAAGAACTAGTTGTAAACTAGTCACGAGGAGCTAATGCCTCAGTAATTCAAGTCACTCACTGTCATTTTTCTATCGGAGTAAAGTATCGTCGCGGCAGCAACGGCAGAAACCGAAGCTGTCGTGCCAGTCTCCTTTTATGACCATGTAACCATGCAAACCGCTACTGTATCTGTGCCTGAGAAGATGGCTGCGCCGCATTGACGGCAGCGGCCATCTTGAGATGGTATTGGCGTATTCTTATGCGTTGGTGGAGTGAAATGATTCAAAGTACACCTAACAGTTAGCATAGATTGTTAGTAATGGCGCCAAAGTATTCTGACGTATTTGATGGAACAATCTGATTCCAAGTACAGGTGTTGTCTAGCATATATTCTTACTATTAATGAAGTGCGCCGAGTCGAAGAATGTTAAGCGAATAGTGGTTACTCCCTACTATGAGGAGAAACCACCTCAAAAATATATGGATGTGTTGAATATGTGTCCAGTTTCTAACATGTAGAGTAGATCTACAGGGTTCTTGTGTTGAGGTGTATACAATCTATATGGAGCAACCAACGATCAAAGATATGCCCAGGTGTCGAGTGTCTAGTCTCGTGTTTTCAATGGTCTATCAGTGACTGCCAATTATGCATCAAATGGCCAGGCGGTAGCAGAGATATGGCGAGTGCAACCTGAGACTCGGCTCAAAACATATATGTCAATCATAACAAACATAATATATGACAGTGGTGGTTTGTAGTATTTGTTCGAAAATCTGGTTAGGTTTGCATTGTTACAACATTGTATATTGTTATTGTTATTTTGCATTTATATAGCGCCTTATATACCATTGGTATGGTCTGAAGGCGCTGGTAGGTTGAACGCCCTTAGGAACCAAAGTTCAGATCAGTAGAGAGAGTCAAAAGGTGCGTGTGAGCACCGGGTATGTGTGCAGCTCGTGCGGTATCCGTGTATTAACTGCTTCTTAGCGGTAGGTGTGGTGGTTGAGAGATCAGGAGTATGTGTTCGTTCTGGCAGGATTTATCCAGACCGGGTCTGGCTGCGTTAGGCCTGAGGAGAACACCTGGCTGGGGGGTGTTTAGCCAGCAGTGTTTACTTAGAATGATGTGGAGTGAGCGGCGGATGTTGGTATGAGAACAGTTATACCGAATGGTGTCATAGTATCTCTGTGTTCTAGATGAGTGGTGATGTAAAGGAGAGAGTAAGCGTGGTGGTGAGATATGATGGGTTATATGCTCTTTCAAACGTTCTCTGCATTCCAAACCATACTATATACGTCATGCAATTCTATGCGTTCCAGTTTGTTCTGTGCACTCCTATCCACTCCATGCATTCATGCATGCATTCCTGCTCGCCCCGCGCGCTCGAGTCCGCTCCGCGCGCTCCAGTCAGCCCTACACATGCACTCTTGTCTGCCTCACACATGCACTCCTGCTCTACGCATTCGGCAGCTCTACGTATTCATCGATTCTATGCACTCATCAGTACTGGATGCAATCTGTGTTCGTTTGTTCTACGTACTCGTTCGCTCTACGCAACACGTCCGTTCACTCTGGGCACTCGTTCGTTCCAGGCACGCGTTCGCTCCAGGCATTCATCCTCTTTATGCCCTCACATGTACTATGCATTCACCGGTTTTACGCACTCACCCCCTCTACGCACTCATCTTTAAGCACTCGCGCTTTTCACGCAATCAGCAGCAATATCCTGTTCTATATATTCATCTCTTTACTTTCATCCATTCCTTCCACCCATCCACTCGCTCGCTCTATCCAGTCATCCGCTCTATCCAGTCATCCGCTCTATCCAGTCATCCGCTCTATCCAGTCATCCGCTCTGTACATTCGCCAGTTCTGTACATTCATCTGCTCCAGGGATCTACACACTCTACGGAATTCCATATTCATCCATTATCCACCCTCATGTGCTCTACATACTCATCCGCTCCACATACTCGTCTGTTCTACACATTTATCCGGTTTACGCTCATCCGTTCTGGACACTCATCTGTTTTACGTACTCTTGCGTTCTACACGCTTCTCTGTATTTGCGCACTCATCCACGCCTGTCTGTTCTACACATCCAGCCGCTCTACACACTCATCCACTCAGCATGTTCATCCATTACATACACTCATCCGATAAACAAATTAATTCGATTTCCACACTCATTCGAACTATATAGGTATCTATTCTTCCACTCATGCATTCTTCCACTCAGCGCATTCATTTGTTCCACCTGTTTCATCCATACTAGCTAATTCATCCACACCATTTACTTCGTTCAGTCCGCGTGCATTCTGTCCATTTCAGGAGTTTAAAATTGCTTTACTGTTTCCGTATGATTTACTCTTATTAGCGATTTCACTGCTTTGATCTACTTTATTAGTTTAATTTTGTTTGTCCTTCTAGTTTAGATTAGGGGTTATTAGCTGTCAGTTTCTCGCATCCGGTGGTTTGATGGATTGGTGTCATTGAGTTGCTGTTGGTCTGTTTGGGATAGTTTGGTACGGGTTGGTTTTGGGGGAAGAGCCAGGTTTTCAGCAGTTTGCGGAAAGATGTTAAATCCTCAGTTAGGCGGATGTGGGGTGGGAGTGAGTTCCATAGCGTGGGGGCCAAGGCTGAGAATGATGCTCCGCCTAACCTACTTGAGTTTGTCTTCGGTATGACTAGGAGGCCCGCTGAGCTTGATCTTGGGGTGCGTGGGGAGTGGTAGGGTTTTAACTTGTCATGAAGATATTGAGGTCCGGTTTTGTGCAGTGCTCGATGGGAGATGCACAAGGTTTTGAATGTCACCCTTCGGGCTAATGGAAGCCAGTGCAGCGTCTTAAGGGCTGGGGAGATATGGTCTCTTGGGCCGAGCGCAAGTAGCAATTTGGCTGCAGCATTTTGTGCCCTTTGGAGTTTTTTCAGTTGGTACCCGTGGACTCCGAGGTATAGGGGGTTTGCATAGTCCAGTCTTGATATAACGATTGACTGGACCGCAGAGAGTCTGTTGGGAAAGGAGAGATATGGAAAGATGTGCCTAAGGGTTTTAAGGTGGTAGTGGCAGGACTTTGAGACGTTGACTTGGCGCGAGAGTGTTAGGTCAGAGTCAAGGGTGCATCCAAGATTTTTCACGGAGTTGGAGGGAGTTGGTGAGTTGCCTATGGCAGATGGCAAGGGTAGTGGGTGCGGAAGAAGTTCGGAGTTGCCACATACCATGATTTCCGTTTTGGAGGGGTTTAACAAGAGGTGGCTTTGGGTCATCCAGAGTTCTAGGTCAAGGAGGCAGGAGGCCAGGTCTGGTCGGGAGTTGGGTTTTGAGTTCAGGAGTTTTAGAATTAGTTGAGTGTCGGTATAGCTGTAGCACAGGATGTTGTGCAAACAAATTATTGGTGGGAGGGTGATCAAGTAGAGATTGAACAGGAGGGCAGATAGGCATGCTCCTTGTGGGACTCCCGTGTCGACTGGTTGGCTTGGGATGTATAGGTGGAGAGTATCGTTATTTGGTACCAATCTTTGAGGAATGAAGCTATCCATTTAAGAGTGGTTTCTCGAATTGCTAGGGAGTGGAGGCGGTCTAGGAGGATTGAGTGATTGTGTCAAAGGCGGCGGATAGGTCAAGAAGGATTAGTGCTGCACATCCCGCGGAGTCTGCCGTCATATTAAGGTCATCCCAAATTGAGGTTAGGGTGGTTTCAGTTCGGTGACGGGCTCTGAAACCTGATTGAGCGGGGTCTAGGAGATTGTTGGCGTCGACAAAGGCATTTAGTTGGGAGTAGGCGGTTTGGTCAATGAGTTTGGCAAGGAATCTGGTGTTTGAAATGGGGCGGTAGTTTTTGGGCTCGAGCGGGTCGAGCAAAGGTTTTTTAATTAGAGGTTTGACATGAACCGTTTTGAATGCGTCGGGGAAGATACTAGAGGAAAGGGAGGCATTTATGATGGATCTTGCGTTTTCTCCTGCGCAGGTGGAAGCGAACATTTCTTTGAGGGTTGTGGCTGGGCAAGGGTCCAGCGGCGAGCCAGATGGTTTGCAGGCAGATAGAAGTTTGAGAAATTGCTCTGGTGATATTGGACTAAAGGATTCGAACGTTGGTTGCGTAGTGGTCGCAGCTGGTGGGCCAGCCGGTATGGGGGGGGGGGTTGGGGGGGGGGGAGAATTGCTTGGTGGATGTAAGAGAGCCATTTTGGTGGCTAGAGTATTTGTTCTTTCGAGAGCTGTGGTGTAAAAGTGGAGGGAGAATGAGTCGCACAGTGATTGTGAGGGAGTCGGGACGGTCGTGTTGCAAGCTGGATTGGTGAATTCGGAGATGATTTTGTGGGGTTCTTTGCTTGGGTTTTTGCAGTTTAGGATTCGGGAGTTGTAGTGGGCTTTTTTTGCTTTCCGTATTTCGGCCTTGTACTGATAAAGGTGTCAGGCCAAGGTGGCCCTGCTCTCTTGGGTTTTGTCTTTCTGCCACTTGCGTTCTAGGCATTTATATAGTTGTTTAGTGATCTTCAACTCAGGAGTGAACCATCTGGGGAAGAGGCCATGGCGGATTGATGGTTTGCAAGGCGGTGCGAGCCGCATCAGAGATGCGTTGAGCCATGAGTCAAAGGTGTCAGGTGTTACTTGTTTGTTGAGTTGGCAGGTAGGTGGTGGAGACTGGAGGAGTGCGTCGGCTAGGTCCGGGACGATTATTAGTTTTTTCCAGCATTTGCATAGATTCAGAGGTTCAGATTCGAGCACGGGAAGGAGGTCGGGTGAGTGAATGGCGAACGAGAGAATTAAGTGATTGGACTAGAGGATAGGGATGGGGGGGCTTTAAATGAATCTGGTTGTTGGAGCTAAAGATGGCATCAAGAGTGTGCCCTTTATAGTGAGTCAGGCCGTTTATGTGGGGTTGGAGGTTTCTTGATGGGTGACTGACTTGCTGCTTAAGTCTATAGCAAACTTGGGATGCTTCTTATAGAAAGCAGTTAAGGTCCCATTCTTCGCTCATACCATGGGGTACCATAGTGTTCAGTCGATCTATCCAGTAGGCTTCACGTTGCTGTTTTTTTTTTTTCTTGAGGTCTTGATGTCCTTGTTTCTCAATCACCACCAATACTTGGAATTTTAATTGTGCAACATTGTGCTTTAGTTCAGTAAAATGTCTCGATACTGACTATGTTTGATTTTTAGTCCCAATGCATTACTTATGTTCATTCATGCAGATTCTGATTTTCCTTCCAGTCTCCCCTACGTAATAGATGCTGCATGGGCATTTGATGGCATATATAGTACTCTCTGTATTGCAAGTAGCAAAATCTTTGAGTTTAATCACATGCTGTTGGAGTAGCTAGCTTAACTTTGGTCTTTCGAAGTCCAGTAAACCAGGAACCTTTTCATGTTTGAATTGCGGCAATTGCCACAGCATAATAAAAGGCAATACAGTATTGCATCCCGAACAAGGGAAAAGATTAAACTCAAAGATTTTGCTACTTGCAAAACAGAGAACAAGTGACTTGCCAACTGGTAACGTTCTTTCGATTGGATGTTTCTCCAACAAATTCCTCATCTTTGATATTCACGCCCAGCTTCGAAAAATAAAATCTTTACAGAGGGAGCACTGCATTGATGGCGTCGAGTCAATGTACCTTGAAGGCCTCCGTCGATGGTGACGTCATCGGGTGTACAAGTAGCATGCGCGGCATCCGTTGCCCTCAGTTCTGTTTTTCCCTCCTGTTCAAGTTGGTTGTTCGTGTAGGCAGGCAGTAGACAGCCCTGCGAAAACTGAAGTTGTAACAGCATAGGAAACTCTACAGAGGGGTAGGTTGGGAGGGCCATGAGGAAAGCGTTGGAGGAACATCCAATGGAAAGAACATTACCAGTTGGTAAGTAACTTGTTCTTCAAATGGATGGTGTCCTCTAACGTATTCCTCATCTTTGATAGACTCCCAAAGCAGTATGCAAAATTTGGTGGAGGGAGTAGAGAATTTGAGATTGTCGGCATTTTATAAAGCTGAATACAGTACCACCTTACCAAAGGCAACATCCTGAGAGTGGGAAACCTCTAGACAGTAATACTTTGTGAATGTATGCAGTAGAAACAAGTTGCTGCATCACAGATTAATTTAATAGGAACACCCCTTTGAAGGGCTGCCGAAGAGGCTATAACTGGTGGAATGAGCCCTTAAGCCTTCTGGCGGGTCCTTGCCTGCCAATTTGTAACATTCCGAGATGTCAAGAATAATCCACCTTGATAATGTCTGTTTTGAAACTGCTTGACCCAATTTCCTTGCGGTATATCCAATAAAGAGTTGGTCATCCACTCTGAGTTCGGAGAACCTAGAAATATAAAAGCTTAAAGCTCTTCTAGGGTCCAACCTATGGAGCCTCTTCCACTTTACCGGGATGCGGTAGGGGGGGTGGAACGCCAGCAGAACAATTTTCTGCTTTAGATGGAAATCGGATACAACCTTAGGTAGGAAGGAGAGTTTTACCCTTAACACAACCCTGTCCTTGTAGAATACAGTATAGGGTGGCCTGGAAGAAAGTGCCCGCAACTCGCTCACTTTATGTGCAGATGGCAAAGTGACTAATAATATTGTTTTGAAGGTTAACAACCTCAATAGACATGTGTGTAGGTGTTCAAATGGAGCACACATTAAACTTTAGAATCGGATTAAGGTCCTAAACTGGGACTTGAAAAGAAGAAGGTGGGAACACATTTGTGAGCCCCTTTAGGAATTGAATCACCAAGGGAATTTTCAAATAGGAACACTCTTCCGAAGGGCGCTTGAAGATGGAAAGCGCTGCCAGGTAACCTTTGATGGTCCCAACATTGAAACCTTTGTGTGTCAATGACAAGAGGAAAGACAACACCTCTGGAATTGAACATAGAAAAGGATCAACATTCTTTTCCCTGCACCAGTCGCAAAACTTGATCTAACGACAACGGTACAGAGATTGTTACTGGCCTTCGTGCCAAAACCAACACCTCTATGACATCATCCGGGAGGTCCCAATCCTTATATCTCAGCCTTTCAGAAACCAAGCGTGAAGGTTGAGAGTGTTGACCTCTGGATGGAGAACCTGTCCCTCCCGTTGTGGGGGAACATCCTCTATCTGCGGAAGACTAATCGGAGGACAGATGGACATGTCTAGAAGGTCCAGGTACCAAGTTCTCCTGGCCCAATCCGGGGCAATTAGGATCATGCGGCTTCCGAACCGTCTCAACCTCCCGATTACTTGAGGAATGACGGGGATCGGAGGAAACTCATAGTAGTGGGAAACCCCAATCCACCACAAATGTGTCTCCCAGAGCTCCTCTCTGAGGAAATTCCCTTGAGCAATACCTTTTGCACTTCTGGTTGACCCCGGTCACAAACAGGTCTACTTGAGGGGTTCCCCAAAGGGCGAAGATCACTTGAAGGACTTCCTGAGCTAGTTCCCACTCGTGGGACACTGGACCCTGCCTGCTCAGAGTGTCCGCCTTTGCGTTCTCCTCCCGGGCTAGGTGAACTGCCGATAAGGAGATTCCTTCCTGAATTGCACAGTACCAGAGCTGCATTGCCTCTCTGCACAGTGGTAGTGACCCTACGCCTCCTTTTTTGTTGAGGTAATGTATGGCCACTGTGTTGTCTGTCATTATCAGGAAATGTTTTCCCCGTACAGAGGGCAGGAAGGCTTTCAGCACTAGTCTGATTGCCCTCAGCTCCAAAAGGTTGATGTGTACTTTGGACTCCGATGGAGACCAATGACGGCTGATTGTCAGTCTATTGGCATGGGCTGCCCACCCTGTGAGTGAGGCGTCCGTCACTACTGTAATCTCTGGCCAAGGGTGCCAAAAATGTTCTCCTTTCAGAATATTGTCCCGCAAGCCCACCACAGGAGATCCTGTGCGACCCTGCTTGCAAACTGGAGCAGGTCCGTCATCCTTCCAGAGAATTGGGACCATTAAGTTCTCAGAGCCCATTGAAGGGATCTTATTCTCAGGCGGGCTTCTGGTACCAGAAAAATGCAGGATGTCATGAGGCCGAGCAACCTCAAGAAATGGTAGGCCGGAAGCTTCTTGGCACTTTGAAATTTGGAAACCATCTGAAGAATGTCTTGAGCCCTCACCTTGGGTGGTGAGCTCTTTCCCCAAGGATGTGTCTAATACAGCTCTGATGTATTAGAGCCGATGGGAAGGTGTCATCTGTGACTTCTTTAAATGGAGAGAGAAGCCCAGTTTGTGAAGGGAGTGGCAGGTGACAGATGATCCAGGGCTTGCTCAGGAGAGCATGCTCAGATCAGCCAATCGTCCAAGTAGGGGTAGACATGAATCCCCCTCTCCTGAGATATGCTGCCACCACCACCATCAGTTTGGTGAAAACTCTTGGGCGGAAGTCAACCCGAATGGCAGAACTTGAAACTGTTCGAACCTCAGGTATTTCTGTGCTTGAGATGGATTAGCACATGAAAATAAGCATCCTGAAGATCCAATGACACCAACCAATCCTGAAGTTGGAGGGCCTGATGGATCTGAGAAACAGTAACCATCTTGAACTTATCCTTCCTGAGGAACTTGTTCAAAGTATCTCAAGTCCAAGATAGGTCTCAGTCCTCAGTCTTCTTTGGGGATCAAAACATATGGGGAATACCAACCCTTGTTCCTCTCTGCTACAGGTACCGCTTCTATAACAACTTTCTCTAGCAGGGTTAATATCTCCTGCTGGATCTGGAATCGTCAGAGTGTTTTCCCAGTCGATTGTTGTGGGGCTGCGTTAAGAATGGAAGGCAGTAACCCTGGGCTATTGTTTCCAGAGCCCGGGCATCTCAAGTAATGTCTCGCCATTTTTGCAGATGCTGAGATAGTCTGCCCCGCCCACTGGTGCTTCGTGACAAGCTCTCAAAGCGGTTTTGAGGTGGTTGCTGCAGCTGCTGATGGCAAAGAAGCTGTAGCTGGAGCTGGCTTTGCACTTTTACCTCGTCCACCATGATGTATTTTCCTTTGTCCTCTGACTGGCCATTCCTCTCGCCTTTCCAAATGAGGAGTAGCAACGCTAGGATCATCCCCTCCAAGAATGTCCTGATGAACGAAAAGGCTGAGGTTGCCGAACAGTGGCCCCTAAAGATTTGGTATCTGCTTTTGAGGTCTACAACCTCTCAAGGCTCTCCTTGCTGCGAAAAAGGCGATAGCCATCAAATGGCATGTTCAGAAGACGGACTGCACATCGGGTGCGAAACCAGAATTCCGCAACCACGCAAATCTGTGCTTAATTGTGCTAGTAGCCATGGACCTACTAACACTGTCTGCAGTGTCCAATCCGGACTGATGGCATTCACGTATTGGCCTCCTTTCCATCTCGAACGATAGCTAGGAAACCCTCCCTTTCCTCCCCTTCTGGTATGTGATCCGCTGCCATGGAGATGCACTACCACAGAGTGTACGAAAATTTGGCTAAGGCACAAGGGGAGTTGGCCGACTTCAATGCCATACTGCCAGCTGAAAATTCCTTGCCTGCCTATCCATCCACACGCTTGTCGTCCCTATCCGGAGGGATGGTAGGGTACACCGCTTTGTTAGATATAGCTGTGGCTGCCTGGACCACCAGACTCTCGGGAGTGGGGCGTTTGGACAGATGTCGGGGTCGCTACTGGAAGGGCGGTATTTTCTAGTGAGTGATTTATCCACAGCAGGGATAGCATCCAGGGACTCCCAATTCTTGGCCGCCCTATTTTGCAAGGACACATGGAAGGGTAAAATTGGGTCTGTAGGTGGACCGTGGTCCAGAATCTCTAAGATTATCCTGAATAAACTGAGCTGGTGGTTTGGCCCAGCCTAAATAGTCTACCACTTTTGACATTAGGTCCTGATGAGAATAGTCTGCATGTTCGCCTGGCTCTGGTTTTTCAAACTCAGTCTCTGGCGATTTATCCACACCACTGGCATTGTGAAGTGTGTCAATAAGGTCTTTCATTCTACTTTCTTCAGAGATTAGACACTCTAGCACATTAGGAGTACCAAACTCCAGACCAAAAGGAACCTCCTCTTCCTCAGATCTTTCCTCTTCTTCAAATATTAAGGACACGGATTTAAAGTACTCCTTCCTGGGCAAAGGAGTGTAAGATTTTTCAGGAGGTGGAGTCAGTTTTGTGGAAGGCTTTGGCTTAGCAGCTTTTGCTGCAACATGCTCAGAGGGCTGAGCTGAAACCTTAGAAATCTTCGGCGCTGATGGTTACGGTGTGGACAAGGGCGTTGATGTAAATGGCGCCGATCGCGTCGAGGCCTCGATGACCACCTTCGAAGATTTCACCTTCGGAGTATGTTGAGCCTTGGACAGCATCGAAGACCTCGAGCGCTCGTCACTACTCAAATGACTCTTTATCAGAGACCTCGAAGGCTCTCAATGGGTTTTTCTTCGATCACCCAGGCTCGAGGGCGCGCAAGTGTCAGAACGGGAACGCTCTCGACCAGCTTATGAAGAAGGCGTGGACAGAGGCTTGGCCTTATCAAATACTTCAAAACATTTGGGCGAAATCCATCCCACTCTGCAGAAGAATGCTTGGTGGGTGGGACAACTAAATTTACTGGGGTATTAGTCTGACGACGATGAAGATGGCAACCAGTGGTGTCGCTTCTTCCATCTCTTCGTCGAAGACGATGAGTGGCGGGAGCCACTTTGCGATCTCCACCTCTTTTCCTCACTCCTGCATCGAGGAGAATTCACTCCAGACTCGACGATCGAGGATCAGTCGTTTTTTGTTTTACGACCCAGCTTTAATTTCCCCTTCCTCTCTCGCAGGGCTTTACATTGATCGTCCTGACACGTCGAGGAGGCCTCCCTGTCGTGGCCTTCTCCCAAACACCACAGGCAAGACCGATGCAGGTCTGTGATGGAGATCTTTGAACTGCATCCCTAGCACTTCTTGAAACCCAAGCAAGGGGTGTTCAGGGTTCGATGATTTTCTTTTGAAGAAATGAACTGCGTATCAGAAATGTACTAACGAGGCGCGCCGAATCTCCAAACCAACACGTTCTGTGGAAAAACGGAACTGAGACCAACAGTAGCCACGCGTGCTACTTGTACACCCGATGACATCACACTCGACGGGAGGCCTTTCGAGGGACATAGACTCAATGCCATTGACGCACGGCACCCTCTGTCGAGAATTTCTTTTACGAAGCAGCCGAAGCTGGACGTGAATATCAAAGATGAGGAATACGTTGGAGGACACAATCCATTTGAATACTATAGATGGCATCAAAGTACCATGCAGCATCTATTACGTAGGGTAGACTGGAAGGAAAATCAGAATCCACATGAATGAGCATAAGTCATGCTTTAGGACTAAACATCCAACATCCTCAGTAGCAAGACATTTTACTGAACTAAAGCACAATGTAGCAAGTATTGGAGGTGATTGAGAAACAAACACAACATCAAGACCTCAAGAAAAAAAAAAAAAGCACCGCAAAGCCTACTGGATAGATCGACTGAACACTATGGTTGCCAATTGTATGAGCGAAGAATGGGACCTTAACTGCTTTCTATAAGAAGCATCCCAAGTTTGCTACACACTTATGCAGCAAGTCAGTCACCCATCAAGAAAGCACTTATGAACTATCTCACAACAGATGATAGTCTTTGGAGTTGTAAACACATGTACAATGTTGTAACAATGCAAACCTAACCAGATTTTAGAACAAATGCTACAAACCACCACTGTCATATTATGTTGTTGGTCATGATTGACTCTGCCATATATGTTTTGAGCCAAGTTTTAGGTTGGACTCAGCATATGTCTGCTACCGCCTGGCCATGTGATTGGCAGTCACTGATAGACAATTGAAAACACTGGGACTAGACACGTGACACCAGGGCATATCTTTGACCGTTGGTTGCAGCATATAGATTGTATCCACCTCAACACATACACACAACAACCCTATAGATCTGCTCTTCATGTTAGAAACTGGACATATATTCAACACATCCATATATTTGAGGTGGTTTCTCCTCATAGTAGGGAGTAACCACTATTCGCTTAACATTCTTCGACTCTGAGCACTTCATTAATATTAATATATGCTAAACAAAAGCCGTATTTAGAATCATATTGCTCCATGAACTGCATCAGAATACTTCGGCACCATTACGAACAATCTATGCTAAATGTTGTGTTTACTGGAGTGAAATGATTCCAAGTACACCTAAGTATACACTGATGCCATCACAAGATGGTCGCCGCCGTCCCAGGCACTGATACAGTAGCAGTTTCCATGGTTACATGGTCACTAAAAGGAGACGGGCAAGACAGCTTTGGTTTCTGCCACTGCTACCGTGCCGATACTTTACTCCGATCGAAACAATTACAGTGAATGACTTTAATTACTGAGGCATCAGCACCTCGTGACTAGTTTTCAACTAGTTCTTAGCTAATACGAGCTTAACTTTGTAGATCGGGTTACGCGCAGCAGTGCGAAGCAGGTTTACAGTTCTGTGAAGCAAAGGTCAGTTTCGGTATAGCGCACACCGTGTTTGCTATTCACGCGGAACATAAGGATGGTTGTACAGGAGCAACATAGAGGAATGGAGAAGTTTGAGCTTTACACACTGGGTTGAACACCAAAACGTCTCTTACATTATGTATTGGTAGAGCAGTTTCGACACCATCAAAAGCATAGGAGCTCTGAAAGGCACTACAAAATAATGAACAGATTTAAGAGTTGTGAGACGTATGGAACAAACTGCTAGGTTTGCGAGGATGATTTAACCAATTAGAATTAACAGACACGATAGGCGGAACGTACTGTCACTTATGCTTTGTTGAGGTTAATCACTTTGGACAATGCTGATCTTGATTTTGCTTCCATTTCTTTTTTTTATATACATTTTACATGTTCTTGTGCATCTTGTACTCGGTGGGCGCCCTGTTAATGCCGATATTACAATTATGCACAACCATGCATTGTTCTATGGGGTGATGACATGATGCAATCCTACAACCAATTTTTGTTTTGATTTACTATGATGGGTGCATTTATTATTTCCTTGCGCATGATGGCACGATGCAAAACCACAACCTATTGTGATATGACGTGATATGATGTGTGTTCAGATAGATTCCCTTTGTTGCACAAATAAAAGGACTTTTTTGTTACAAGCAAGGGTACAGGCCCTGAGGAAGGACCCAAGGTCTAAAATGCATAAGCCTAATCTCGGATTTGCTAGCACATTGGAACCATTGAGTGGTTCACTGTATTGAATTAAAAAGTTGTTTGACTTACAAAACATTGGATGACCAAAAGAATGTAGTCAATTTGAAGAACTTTGAATGCAACATAAACCTCTTTGAAAAAAATCAAACCCCTTGTGGGTCTTAGGGTGTGAAACCCACACCGACGGCTAACTGGTCTTGGTCTCTCTTTGCAAGCTCTGGAGGCACCCATCTCGGGTGAGGAAATATGAGCAGCCATCTTAAGGCTGAAGGCAGGGTCGGCACCAGGGCAGGACGGCTATACTCTGGCATTTTACAAAAGACATGACCCTCAACTGGTCCCATCCCAGACAAAGCTTTTCAATGAAATTCTGGATGGAGGGGGCTGCCCTATATTCGTTTACGCAGGCTTGGATTATAGTAATACCGAACAAAGGTAAGGACGTGTCAGTGTGTGGGTCGTACACACCCATATCTCTAATCAACCTCATCCTCCCCTCGCTGATCCATAACGACCAGGTGGCTTTATCACAGGCAGGCAGAGGGTCGACAATATTCTGAAGACCTTGAACTTGATGGCAGAGCAGACAGGGAGGGGATAGATGCGGTCCTGTTGTCTGTCAATGCCGAAAAGGCCACCATGCAGTCCGTAATGAGCCAACTTTACTCCTCACTCGTTTATCGTGGTTAGCTGGATTTAAATAAATATTTTCCAAGAGAACATATCTTTCAAATTCTACTTCACTAGCCACTAGAGGCTGACTGACATGAGGAACGCTGATACACAAACCTAGTTAATTACCTTGCCCCAGGATGTTATTGATAACAACCCTCCCGCCAGCCTTCCTTTACTGCGTTTTCATGCTCTTTAAACAGATGGTTTAACCATCCACGATGGGACATTCTAGGAGCTCACTTGTTGCAAACATCTAATATTACAATCTCTAACTCTACAGTCTGAAAAACTACTGTGGCTGCTAAAATTCCAAAATAATAGATTAATATCATCTAGATCAAATACCAGCGCTGGGTTGCATTCCCCAGGAGAGTTTCTGGTAACCGGGATCAATGTTACAATTTACATCATGCGGTAAGGACATCAGACGTTGCCCCACAATACCTTATGGGCAGCTTACTTAAAGGTCTGGGTATGTGGAGGTGCACTTGGGTCCAAATGTATAACTTAATGGAAAGAATATGTACTTTCAATAAAAGTAAAATAAAAATCAAGGTGCTCCCAGTTAGTAGAGTGCTACCTCTACTGAATAGATGTTAATCTGGGTGGTTCATCGTAGGATCACAACGAACAAACTGAGGCACAGCAATAAGCCAATCAATGATTTGGCTCACTAATTCAATACATTTAGACACATTCAGGTTCAAACTTATTCAGAAAAACAATAGGCTTGTGTGAATTAAGGAACAAGTTACTTACCTGTAACTGTTGTTCTCCAGCATGGGTCTGGCATGGATTCACATGCTCATGAATATTCCCTGTCGTGAAGCTGGGAATCCTCAGTAAAGAAAATATCAGTATCCGTTTCATTTCTGATCTGCCTTTCTTAGTAGTTTGCCACCGGGGTCTTCACGGGGTTCTTATCGATGCGCTGAAAAGAGGATTCCCTCCGTGGCGGCAGGGAAACTCTGGGCCCCGAGGTCGCCTCCACTCAGAAGGAAGACGGTCCTCGCGGTACCATTGATTGATGAAATCTGGGAGGAGGGACTTGCTCTCCTGAAGAACCTGTCCAAGACGCCTGCCAAGAGGGATCGGGAAGAGAAGTACCACCGGGTCCCCGACTCTGCCCCTTTGTGCCTTAGGGCACAGCCGACCCTGGATTCGGTCGTCTTGGCGGCGGCCAAGAAGAAGGCGGCAGGGGCGTCATCCTCAACTTCAACCTCCCCACCGGACCGACAGCGAGGGAAATAAGCTGGACGCCATGGGACGACGAGTCATCTCGTCGGAGGCGACAACGACAATTAAGGCGGCCAACGCGCTAGCGATTGTGGCCCGCTACGACAGCGAGCTGTGGTACAAGATCGCTCCCCTGTTGGACTTCCTACCGGACGACAAGAGGTCGGAGGCTCAGGAGATCCTGCAGAAAGGTGAGGTGGCGTCGGACCACGCCCTAACGGTGGCCACGGATATTGCTGACACCGGATTCCACCAGTTGGGCAACAATGTTTTCCTTCGACGGCTGGGATGGCTCAAAGAAACTGATTTCCGCCAGGACGTGCAAACCAGAGTTTTGGACATGCCCTTCGACGGAACAACCTGGGGATGAGTCACTTCAGGCCATCAAGACCGACACAGACGGCTCGGGCCTTGGGAGTGTTGCAGCAACGACGGCGCCCTTTCGGAACGCCGGAGGCAGACAGAGTGCCTCCAAGGGATTCAGCGGCAGCTCCTCGACATACCGCCAGGCGGCCCGCTCCTCATCGCAAGAGGCCTACAGAGGACGTGGCAAGTCAGGAGGATCTGGAAGTCATCGCAAAGGAGGCCAAGGCGGCAAGGATGCCTCCAAGCAAGATTGAACCGGCCGTAGTGTCGGGCCCCCACCTGAGCACCTCGGTGGGAGGCCGGCTGGCGAAGTTAATCAGCGTGTGGGAGTCCATCTCCATCGACCGTTGGGTGCTGGATGCCCTGGCCCACGGGCACACTCTTGAATTTCAAAAGAAGTGCCCCCGCATTCCTCCCTTGGCCAGGAAGGAAAATCACATCCCTCAACTGCTGTTAGAAGTAAGGGCGATGCTCAAGAAGGGTGCCATCGAGCTTGTCCCGAAGAGGCTCTGGGGCATACTCAAGGTACTTCCTCGTCAGAAAAAAAGACAGGCGGTTGGCACCCCATCCTGGGCCTGCAACGGTTAAACAAATACATCAAGGCACAAAAGTTCAGGATGGTCACCCTCCAGCACGTGCTGGGACAGCTGGAGAAGGGCGACTTCCTATCATCGCTGGACTTGGAGAATGCTTACTTCCACATCCCCATTCTAAAAGGACACTGAAAGTTTCTCAGGTTCGTAGTCCAAGGGCGGCACTACCAATTCAAGGCCCTGCCATTCGGGCTGCAGTCAGCACCCAGGGTGTTTACCAAGTGCCTCGCACCAGTGGCCGCGCAGCTGCACCTTCGGGGGATCCACGTCTACCCCTACCTGGATGATTGGCTCATCCGTGCAAGGACAAGAGAACTCGCTGTCGAGCACGCAGCAGAGACCGTCCAACTACTCACGGATCTGGGATTCTCCATCAACTACTCGAAATCCCACCTGGTCCCGTCGCAGGTCGCACCGTTTCTGGGAGCCAAGCTCGATACAGTGGCGCGACTGGCCTCGCCGTCGGAGGAGAGGACGAAGGCCAGCCTGTGCAAGGTGCAGCACCTGCTGGCCACGGACGTGGCCAGGGTGAGATCCATCAAGTCCCTACTCGGAATGATGTCCTCATGCATCTACCTGGTGCGCCTGTGCAGGCTACAGATGCATCCTCTACAAGAGTTCCTCCGACGCCCGTTGGATACAAGGGTCGGGCAGCTTCGAAGACCAGATCCCACTCAACATGGTTTTCCGCCGAGCGATTCGATGGGGCACCCGCGCGCATCTCGCGGCGGGCAAGGACTTTCAGACCCCAATTACATCAGGAGACGGATATCTCCCTGGAGGGATGGGGTGCGCACATCGGAGATCTGCACGCGAGAGGACTTTGGCTCCCAGAGGAGAGGTCGCTCCACATCAATATCCTGGAACTCCGAGCAGTGTTCTGGGCTCTAAGGTCGTTTCTCCCGTCCCTCAAGGACAAGGTGGTGAGGATTTTCACCGACAACACCACCACGATGTTCTACATCCGGAAGCAGGGAGGCACCAGATCCCCAGCCCTGTCCAAGGAGGCCCAGGATCTGTGGCACTGAGTCGTCACCCAGGGGATGTTTCTGGTGCCCTTCCATCTAGCAGGAATAAAGAACGTTATCGCCGACTCACTCAGCAGGGAGCTGCGCTTGTGCCACGAGTGGGAGCTGCGTCAGGATCAAGTGGATCGACTTTTCCAACGATGGGGCAAACCCCAGATCGACCCGTTTGCGACGGCGACAAACTCCAAGTGCCAGAGGTTCGCCAGCAGGTTTCCCCAGCCGAGGAGCATGGGCGATGCTTTCTCATTCCCCTGGGACGGCCTGTTCCTGTATGCGTTCCCTCGGTTGCCGTTGCTGCTCCGACTCATTAACCAACTCAAGAGGTCCCGGTGTAGGATGATCCTCGTTGCACCGGCATCGCAGAGACAGATCTGGTTCCCGGACCTTCTGGACTTGTCAGCGTCCCCCCCAGTCAAACCGTCGACGGACGCAGATCTTCTCTCCAGAGAAGGAGGAGCCATCCTACATCACGACCCGGAGTCGCTGAACTTGCAGGCTGGCTCCTGCAGCACTAGAGTTTGGAGGGTACGATATCCCGGCGGACTGCAAGGAGGTGCTTGCAAAGGCCTGGGCGTCCTTATCGCCTGGTGAAGGAATTTATGAAGGGACTGTTCTGATCGTTCCCGCCGGTGAAGGCTCCGGCTCGGGCGTGGGAACTCAACGTGGTGCTGACCAGGCTCATGGGGTCACCATTCGAACCTCTGCATTTGGCACCGTTGAAATTTCTGTCGTGGAAGAAAGCGTTCCTGGTGGCCATCACCTCCGCACGACGAGTGGGAGAGATCCAGGCCCTATCCTGTAAGCCTCCATACTTGACTTTCCATGAGACGAGGGTGGTGCTGAGGACGCACCCCTCCTTCATGCCCAAGGTGCCGTCGGACTTCCACCTCAACGAGCCCTTGGTGTTGCCAGTCTTCTTCCCATCGCCTTTGTCGCCGGCCGAAAGGACTTCGCACTCGCTGGATGTAGCTAGAGCGCTGAAGTTCTACATGGACCGCACGAAGAGATTTCGGAAGACATCACAGCTTTTTGTGAACTTTGGACCTGTGAATCAAGGGAAGGCCCTCTCGAAGGCTTCCATTTCCAGATGGCTCTCCGGCTGCATCATGCACTGTCATTGGTTGGCAAACCGACCATTGCCCGGCCGTCCGAGATCCCATTCGACCAGAGCGATTGCTGCTACTACTGCGTTCCTGTCTGGTGTGCCCCTGCTGGACATCTGCAGGGCTGCTACGTGGAGGTCGACGCACACCTTCACGAGATTCTACTGCGTCAACCGGGATTCCAGGGAGGAGTCCAGAGTCAGCCAAGCAGTGCTGCGCAACCTGTTCGCCTGAAGGTGGGCCTGGTGAGGAGGTAAGAGTTGCTTAATGTTGAGCCTTGCCACCTCCCGTGGTTGTGCATGTGTGCACTGCTATGTATTCTTATATTCATGAACATGTGAATCCATGCCAGACCCCATGCTGGAGAAGGAACACGTTACTTACCTTTAACTGTTCTCCAGCATGGGTCTGGCATGGATTCACATGCAAACCCTCCCTCCTACCCCTCTGCGACTCTTCAATTGGTCATACTGCCACTTTACATGCTACCAAATCTGAGGATGGCTGCCAGGGGCGGGTCTTAGGGAGAGGGCAGTCATTGGCTGGGGGCAGTATGACCCAGAGACCAGTGATTGGTTACTACTAAGAAAGACAGATCAGAAACGAAACTGATACGGATACTGATATTTTCTTTACCGAGGATTCCCAGCCTGACGATTCATGAGCATGTGAATCCATGCCAGACCCCATGCTGGAGAAATCTATATATTTTTCAAAGCATATATTATAGACAATCCAAAATAAAGAGTTTCACAAACAATTCTATTCAATTTACGTTCTTTTTCAAAAGAGTTGGTGATTCAATAGTAAACATCTTGTCCACATATTCTATTCATATGTTACAGACTGTTTCACATATGTTACATTCCAATCATCTTGGTAGGGGTCCGTTCCAGTTCCCTAAAGGTGGATAGAGAGTATGACACCCTATCTATAACTACGCGTTTCAGGTGCTTCTCGCCCTTCAGGTTTGAGATATTGGATTAAGCTTCCTGTATTCTGCAAGACATAAATAATATTTACTAATCCATGTCTCAATTTGGATCAAAAGTAGTCCTCCAGCATTTGTGTTGGCATGCACTAACCTTCAAAGTTGGTCTTCTGATAAAGGCAGTCCGCCCGTATAAGTAAGATGTGATTTAATTGCTCTGAAGTAAAATATAAAATCAAGTTTGACTCAAATGTTCCCTTGTTAAGAGTCGGAGGTGGGCAGACGGACAAAGCACTGGTCAGAGCGCTGGGTACCTCTGCGCAACACCTATAGTATGAGATTACAATAGAGGTCACTTAGTTAAAAGAGACCATTTAGCTTACAAAAAAGGCGCTCTTTTCTTTTCAGACATCTGTGATATACAGCCAGAATGCTCACATTTTATATTAAGCGCTGCGGGATTGCCCCTGCAAGTTGATACTAATGATGGTTTTTGAGTTACATGTTCCAGTCCCACAAATTATAAGTTAGGTATAAATAAATGATCAGGCTGGATCCCTACCTTTAAGGGTAACAAATAGTAAGCGTTTCGAGGGCCGTCTGGTTTTTCGCAGAAATACTTGCTTCACCTAAGCGGAATGGCGTGTTGACTGCGACTGATGTAAGAACGGTCGTAATCCTAGAACGTATACAAGGTTCACCATCAGATGCTATAAACGATCATACGGGTGCGTTTATTGAAACTTAACCTCTCATGTTCACAAGGCTTACCTTCGTTGTTAGGAGTGCTTCTGGATTCGGTGGGAGCACCGCACGTATGCAATGGGCTGTCTGCTGCGAGGCAAACAAAAGTGTCGCTAGGCAGCCAGTCCATATTCATCTATTGAGAGGCAGGCTGAAGTCTGCTCTGGGTAAACTTGGGCACCATCTTGGTGGTAGAGTTGAAGCACTAAACTGGGGAAGAATCCCCCGGATAATGTGTATACCAAAGACTCAATGTATATTAACTGAACTTATATTGATGTACGAACTCACCACTCGCATCTATATGATTCTAAGAAATCCTAGTAAGTGTTAGTTATGTTATTTTAGAGTTAAATGATTTCTATGAATGTCGAAAGCTTGCTCACCGCAGGATTCATGTCAATAGTAAGTGCATCCGTGGTAAATAACCACTTTTATGATCTAACTTGGGATGTTGTTACATCTCTAGATTATATTGTTCTCCAAATGCATAGCTATGTGTACTTATTATCTTAACGAGATACAGGTATGTACATTTTTTCTTTTGTATCCTAATAACAGATCACAATCGGGTTTCCACAGTGGATTAGCCTCCAGGGATACACTAACTCACTGCCAGTATAATGTTACAGGTTTGCATCTCTACCGTCAATCAACTCTTGCATGTTCTGGTTTGTAATGTGGTTACACACATACATTACATGGTTGCCCAAATGCATATCTATATTCATACGGTCTCAACAGGGGATACAAATGCATGTGTTTTTCCTGTGCATCTGAATCACAGATAACAGTTCAGGTCCCATTCCAGATTCATCCCTCTAGGGTACATTGTATCGAGCTTCTCTATCCAAAATATTTCTCTTTGCTGGAGTAGCAAAGTCAGGTTACACCCTCTTCTTGGAAGTTGCACATGTTCAAGGATTACAAATTGGATCTGAGCAATTGAGTGTTTTTGTGCATCAAAGTGTTGGGCAACTGGGTACTTGATTGCATGGTTGCGAATGTTTGACTTATGCCCCCCCCCCCCCCATCAGATTTTAGCGTTTCTGCTTGTTAGTCCAACATAATAAAGGCCACATAGACATTTAATGCCATACATGATGTTCATTGTATCACAGGTCGAAGCATGCATAAGTGAAATCTTTTGTCCACTATGTGGATGATGGATAAAGTTGCCTTTCATTATATTGTGGCAGCAACTGCAATTATTGCACGTTAGGGTACCTCTGAATAGTTCTTGTATTTTATTGTTTTTTTGACTGTAATTTGATTTTATCAGGTGATCCTCCAGTGATCTACTTTTACTGTAAGCGAACAAAGGCGGTGTTGGGAATAGGTTTGCGAGTGTTGGATCAAGAGACAATATTTCCCAATTTATTTTTACTATTTTTTTGATTCTGTTGCTCTGTTGAGAAAAGGTGGTGACATACATTAAATCTGCATTTGTGGTCTTCTCTTTGGTTTTGAGAGCCTCGGTTCTTGAGGTATTCTTCACTGTTGTTGCGTGCCTGGATAGTATGTCTTTGTTGCACCCTCAACACATTTTTCTCTTAGTTCTGTCGCTTTCAATTCATATTCGCCTTCTTCTGAAATTATGAGTCTGTACCGCAGGAACTGACTAAGAGGAATACTCGATATTGTTTTCCTAGGATGGAAACTGGTGGCTAAAAGCAATGCTATTTCTATCAATGCTTTTCGTGACGATTGTTGTTTCCAATTTATTAGCCTTCAGGTAAATTAGGACATCCACAAATTCAGTCGAGAACTTGCTGTATTTGTAGGTGAATTGGATATGTGGAGCTAAATTGTTCATGAAATCAAAGAATTCCAAAAATTCTTCTTCGGTTCCTTTCCAAATCCCGAAGAGATCTATGAATCTTGTTAGGCACTTCAGTTTGTCCTTCCATCTTGGGTTGTTGATAACTTTTGTCTCCTCCATGTATGACATGTAGATATTGGCATAGCTGGGGGCCATCACGGCCCCCATAGATGTTCCTGATATTTGGACAAAGTGTCGATCTTCAAATGAGAAGAAACTGTTAGAGCACAATGGTCACGAGTTTCATGATGAAGAGGTTATCACTTTTGACTATTTCTTCTGTGTTCAATAACATCCATTCCATGGCTTCAAGGCCAGCTTGATGGGTAATGTTCGTATAGAGACTTGTCACATCCATAGAGAATAAGAAATCTGTGTCTGTTTCGAAATATCGGGAACATCTATGGGGGCTGCGATGGCCCCCAGCTATGCCAATACCTGCATGTCATACTTGGAGGAGACAAAAGTTATCAACAACCCAAGATGGAAGGACAAACTGAAGTGCCTAACAAGATTCATAGATCTCTTCGGGATTTGGAAAGGCACCAAAGAAGAACTTTTGGAATTCTTTGATTTCATGAAAAATTTAGCTCCACGTATCAAATTCACCTACAAATACATCAAGTCCTCGATTGAATTTTTGGATGGCCTAATTTACCTGAAGAATAATAAATTGGAAACAACAATCGTCACGAAAAGCACTGATAGAAATGGCTTGCTTTTAGACACCAGTTTCCATCCTAGGAAAACAATATAGAGTATTCCTCTTAGTCAGTTCATACGGTACAGACGCATAATTTCAGAAGTAGGTGAATATGAATTGAAAGCGACAGAACTAAGAAAAATGTGTTAAGAGGATATAACGAAGACATACTATCCAGGCATGCAACAACAGTGAAGAATACCTCAAGAACCGAGGCTCTCAAAACCAAAGAGAAGACCACAAATGCAGATTTAGTGTACGTCACCACCTTTTCTCAACAGAGCAACAGAAACAAAAAAATAGTGAAAAATAATTGGGAAATATGGTCTCTAGATCCAAAACTCACAAATCTATTCCCAACACTGCCTTTGTTCGCTCACAGTAAAAGCCGGTCAAGTGGCACAGCGAGTAGAGCGCCCGCTTTGACACCCGTGCAGAGCCTGTTAACGCAGGTTCGAATCCCGGCGGGGCCAAACTCAGCCTTTCATCCTTCCGAGGTCGATAAATGAGCACCACACACCGTGGGTAATAATAAGCAGCGCTCAGATACCTGAGGGTTTGTAGCGCTATATATATAAAAGCCTAATTATTAGAACTGAAGGATCACCTGATAAAATCAGATTTCAATTAAAAAAAACTATAAAATACAAGGACTATTCAGAGGCACCCTACCGTGCAATAATTGCAGTTGCTGCCACAATATAATGAAAGGCAACTTTATCCATCATCCACATAGTGGACAAAAGATTTCACTTATGCATACTTCGACCTATGATACAATGAACATCATATATGGCATTAAATGTCCATGTGGCCTTTATTATGTTGGACTAACGAGCAGAAAAGCTCAAATCAGATGGGATGGGGGAACATAAGTCAAACATTTGCAACCATGCAATCAAGTCCCCAGTTGCCCAACACTTTGATGCACACAAACACTCAATTGCTCAGATCCCATTTGTAATCCTTGAACATGTGAAACTTCCAAGAAGAGGAGGTAACCTTACTAAGCTACTCAAGCAAAGAGAAATATTTTGGATAGAGAAGCTTGACAATGCACCCCAGAGGGATGAATCTGGAATGAGACCTGAACTATTATCTGTGATTCAGATGCACAGGAAAAAACACATGTATTTCTATCCTCTGTTGAGACAGTATGAATTTAGAGATATGCATTTGGAAAACCATGCAATTTATGTGTGTAACCACATTACAAACCAGAACATGCAAGAGTTGATTGACGGTAGAGATGCAAACCTGTGACATTATACTGGCAGTGAGTTAGTGTATCCCTGGAGGCTAATCCACCGTGGAAACCAGATTGTGATCTGTGATTAGGATACACAAGAAAACATGTACATACCTGCATCTCGTTTAGATAATATGTACACAGATATGCATTTGGGGAACAATATAATCTAGATATCCAACAACATCCCAAGTTAGATCATAAAAGTGGTTATTTACCATGGATGCACTAACTACAGACATGAATCCTGCGGTGAGCAAGCTTTTGACATTCATAGAAATCATTTAATTCTAAACTAACATATAACTAACACTTACTAGGATTTCTTAGAATTATATAGATGCGAGTGGTGAGTTCCTACATCAATATAAGTTAAGATAATATACATTATGAGTCTTTGGTATACACATTATCCGGGGGATTCTTCCCCAGTTTAGTGCTTCAACTCTACCCCCAAGATGGCGCCCAAGTTTACCCATAGCAGACTTCAGCCTGCCTCTCAATAGATGAATATGGACTGGCTGCCTAGCGACGCTTTTGTTTGCCTCCCAACGGCCAGCACATTGCATACCAGCAGAGCTCCCACAGAATCCAGCAGCACCTTAACAACTAAGGTAAGCCACGTGAACATGCAAGGTTAAGTTTCAATAAATGCAACCGTATGATCATTTATAGCATCTGATGGTGAACCTTATATACATTCTAGGATTACGACCGTCCTTACATCAGTCACAGTCAACACGCCATGCCGCTTAGGTGAAGCAAGTATTGCCGCGAAAACTAGACGGCCCGCGAAACGCTTACTATTTGTCACCCTTAAAGGTAGGGATCCAGCCTGATCATTTATTTATACCCAAGTTATAATTTGTGAGACTGGAACATGTAACTCAAAAAACATAATTAATATAAACTTGCAAGGGCAATCCCGCAGCACTTAATATACAAGGGTAGCATTCTGGCCGTATATCACATGTGTCTGAAAAGAAAACACTGCCTTTTTGGTAAGCTACTATTCTCTTTTAACTAAAAGGGACCTCTATTGTAATCTCATACTTTAGACGGTGCGCAGGGGGACCCAGCGCTCTGACCAGCGCTTTGTCCCTCTGCCCACCTCCGACTCTTAACAAGGGAACATTCGAGTCAAACCTGATTTTATATTTTACTTTACAGCAATTAAATCACGTTTTCCTTATACAGACGGACTGCCTTTATCAGAAGACCAAATTTGAAGGTTAGTGAATGCCAACCCGAACGCTGGAGGACTACTTTTGGTCCAAAATGACACATAGATTAGTAATGGGAATATATTATTTATGTCTTGCAGATTACAGGAAGCTTAATCCAATATCTCAAACCTGAATAAGGGCGAGAAGCGCCCGAAACGCGTAGTTATGGATAGGGTGTCATACTCTCTATCCACCTTTAAGGAACAGGAACAGACCCCTACCAAGATGATTGGATTGCAACATATGTAAAACACAGTCTAACATATGAATAGAATATGTGGTTAAGACATGTATACTATTGAATGACCAACTATTTTGAAAAAGAACGTAAATTTTATATATTTTTATGTGAAACTCTTTATTTTGGATTGTTTATAATATATGCTTTGAAAAATATACAGATTTAATTCACACAAGTCTATTGTGTTTCTGAATAAGTTTGAACCTGAATAATGTATCTAAATGTATTGAATTAGTGAGCCAAATCATTGTTTGGCTTATTGCTGTGCCTCTGTCTGTTCCTCGTGATCCCACGATGAACCACCCAGATTAACAGTTTACTTTAAGGGCCTCATTAGCTCTAGCTGATTTTTTTTCTCAGAATCTGAAATACATCATAACCTAGAGTCAAAAATGCCCTCACCTTCGCAGTCAGCAGTTGCAGGATATATTAAAATTAAAGTACAAAATTACTGAATCCAGAAGATTCTCATTGCAACATTTTCCTTGGTCCATATCGGAAGGATTGTTCTTAATGATGCACTGGAATAGAACAAACTCATCCTATTAACACAGTCTATTAAATATTAAAAAAATCAATATACATATTACTTCTTTCATAACCTAAATTATAATCAAAGAACCAAAAATAGATTGGACTCTTTATATTTACCATGTTTTTTCTTACTTCCTCCATGCTTTCCATTAACTACATCCAATTCATTTTTTAGTTTCTTAAAGTTGCTTTTGTGGATGTTTTCCGACAGATCAGGTCTTTCCAGTTCAGCCACATCTCTCATTTCCATCATTGGATTCACCTCAGTTTTATCCATTAAGGGGATGTAAGTAGTGGCTTGAACCTGAGGCTCATCAACTAAAGCTGTAACTAAAAGAAATCAAGTAATTATTTCTATAGTTTAAAAAAGGTGAACGTTAGACGATCACACTTTGATATATGATAGAAAACTCCGTTAAACGCCTTGCAGCAGTGTCTGGCACGTTCATACATAATGTTCCCGTTTTATCAACCACAAATCCCACATTCTAGAAAATAACGGAAGGGGAAGGTCTTAACTCAGTTTTGCTACCTAAAACAAAACAGTGATAAAACACATACCATGCTGGCATCAGGGGTACGTTTATGTGCACAAAGGGTAGTATATAAAATAGCAAACGCTTCAGGAGAAATCTTGGTTAACCCGCAGGAGATAACCCAGCGCTTTGCCCAATTTTATGCAGCATTATACCTAGGATCGACTAAAGCAACAATTAAAAGAATCCAAACCTTACAAAATAATGCCCTTAGAGCGGCCTTAGGCATTTCTAAAAGAGACCATATCTCAGAGACTGCGCGACAAAATAACTGGCTTCCAACCAACAACAAAGTCCTCCTAAAAATGCTGTCACTTACTCACAAATCCCTCAACAATGCCGCACCTATTTACCTGGCAGAGAGATTCCACAAACAAACTTCCACAAGACCAATGAGAGCAGCCAACAGAGACCGGCTTCCCATACCTTGCTTCAAACGTTCCACAATTGGAAGTAACAGCTTCCCGGTGAAAGCGGCCAAATTGTGGAACTCCCTACCTCTCAACCTGAGAGGAGACCAATCCTACCTCAAGTTTAGATCCAACACCATTACATTGTTGAAAGACAACAACCTGTAACTGACCCACTACTTAGAACAGAGCTAGCATCGACCGGCTACTACCAAAGTAACCACTACTTGACGTGACTTGACATCTTCACTCTATGCCAGCATCCTTAATTATCTCTTACCTATTTTCCACTCATACACCTTATATATTTTGCACGCTCTAACCCTACTCTGAACACAATGCCTCATCGGAGACTGCCTGCACACTCTCCTATTGCATACTATTTTTGTAAATAAGTACCCCATATATATATTTCACTGTAATTATTACCTGTATGTAAACCAAATACTTCTTCATGTAATTAATTATTACCTGTATGTAAACTGTATTCATTTTTGTGTAACCAAGCTTCGCATATACTTGTAACTGTTGCGCCCTGCTACCCTAGGGTATGCTGTGCATTACAAATACTACAACAAACAAATTGCTTCAAGGGCTACTTGACAGGGCCGATACCTCGAATGCCAACAGCGGAGGAGAGGAAAATGCTCAGTTCACCCATTGATGGGGAAGAAGTGCTGAAAGCCATTTCGAAACACAAAGCCGACTCGGCCCCATTTCCTCACAAGACTTAACATAACAATCCGGCCAAGCCCCTACTTCATTTACGCAAAGCTCAAAGAAGGGAGGGATAAAACAAACTGTACTGCCCTATATCATTAATTAACGTTGACACAAAGATATATGCAAGTGTCCTAGCGGCCTGCTTGAGCAGTTACCTTCATAGGTTAGTTCACAATGACCAAGTGGGTGATTTGATGGGTAGACATGGCTCAGAAAACATCCTTAAGACCCTTATGTAATCACTAGCATGAAAGTAGAGGACCAAGACCCTACCCCAATCTCGATGGACACCGAAAAGGCCTTTGATAAAGTGGAGTAGCCCTTTTTATGTTCAGTTCTTAACAAGCTTGGCCTGGGAAAGTGCTGGGCAACTGGCACCCTAGCATAGTATAGGAACACCACTGCACAGGGATTAGTCAACGGGATAGCCTCAGGCGCATTTAAGTTAGGCAGGGGAACACGCCAAGGCTGTCTGCTTTTGCCTCTGCTCTACGCACTAGTAATAGAAGCCCTGGCACAAGGGATTCGGCAGAATAGAGACATACATGACTCGAGAGACATGGAAGGTAATACAAATTTGCCTAATTTGCAGACTACATATTGTCTTGCGTCACTCACCCAGAAACTTCTGTCCTAACCCTCCTAATGACCATCGCAGAAAATAGCACATATTCTGGGTTTTGTATAAACCTACATAAAACCATGGCACTAACACTGACTGATGACAACACCAGCGTCATCCAACTCCTGGCAGGGCAGGACATTCAAGCACAAGGGGACAGCATCAAATATTTAGGGGTTACAATGACCAGACAGCTTACTGAGCTCTACAGAGCGAACTATGTGCCGCTATGGAGGAAAGTAGTCTGAGACATAGCAAGGTGGTCGAAGCTCAGCCTCTCGTGGGCAGGTAGGTTCACCACCATAAAAATTGAATTTTTCGAAATTGCTCTTCCTAGTTCAGTCATTGCCAGTCGCGATCCCGGCTGCTTTCCGCTTAGAGATGAAAAAATAACTCCTTGCATTCTTGTGGGCAAATCGGAAAGGAACCCACCCCCACATGAAGGTGGAGTGGTTGGACAAGGCCTATACAATGTACAAAATGGAAAGCCTCACAGCAGCCATCATGGAATCCCATGCACACCTTGACATGGAATGGTTCCAGTTTTTGATGTATTACAGGACGCAGAGGCTGGGAAAAGGTGATATCTGAGGCCAGAAAAATTGATAATTGAACTAATTTTGCCGTTGGATGGGGAGGGGAGAGAAGGGGCTGGGAGGTTCCAGGGAGTGGGATAAACGGTAGGGAGGGAGTAAACAAGGGACAAGCAGGGTGTTCCAGGCCTTTAGTTTTGTTTTGACCGGTGCAACTAGAACTGGACACTTTGAAACTGAAAGTAACAGATCGGTCTTTTTTTGCTTATGTAGAAGTATTTTGAGCCCTGATCGGACTTTCAATAAAATTCAATTTGCAAAAAACAAAACAAAAAGAAAATGCTATTTACCATTATCAATTTTCTGTTTCTTGACAGCATTTTTTTTCTTGCCAGTTCCAGTTTCTTGTTTTTTTGTCTCCACAGGGAGCAATGGCATTTCATGTTTCTTCGTGACAGGCAAAAAGGCTTCAACCTTTGGCTCCTGGGTAGGTGGTGCAGCGTCATCTATCAAGTGGAAGAATAAAATAATTGATAAACTAGTACTTTATCTAACTTGCATAAAAACACAAGACAAGCAATGCCCTTTAACACCCGAGACACCAAAGAAAACCACACAGCTGCCTTCACTGTTCATTTGCTGATGGGCCTGGATCCAGTCCCTCACGGTTTGCCTAAAGTGTTGCTCCCGGTTCCCTTAAGCCTTGCAGTTGCCAGTATTCACCTCTTGTTTGTGACTGGATAGGCAAATACCATCCCTGCGCTGACTGAGGATTTAAAATCCTGTCCACCATTTAAAGCCAGGTTGCAGTGCCCAACGGTTGGCAACGGGTTCTGTGGTATGTGTGAGGGGCTGGACATATGAGACAGACACAAGGTGGTAGTTTGCCCAAATACCTTTATTTACATAATAAAAAGGAGTTTGAAAAATGCCTCATTCGCCTGAATTCTAGGTGGGGTTTCCCTACCTCAACAAAACTAACTAATGAGGCAGTCGATGCCAGAATGTTCAAAATAAAGTTTGTTCAAAACCTATTCTAACCCTCACACTCTAAATGCTGCAAAATCTACTATAAAAGGGAAAATAAAAGTCTTTTGGCTGCTCTTCTGCAGCCGCCTTCAGTTCTTGTATACTGTGAAGCACTCCACCAGTGCATAAGCGCTGCATAAATAAACAATTACAATTAAGTAGACAAAGACAACGGGTTCAGGATTGGTTCTCAATAGTTGTATTAACGTAAAAGGCAAGATGGAGTATGGCCTAACTTGTCCTAGTCTAAGCTGGAATTTCCATACCTAAAGAAAGCTAAGGATAAACTGTTTCAGGAAGTCCAAATCAAATTGTGTCCAAAACCTATATTTGCCCTCACAACTAACTGTATACAATTGTATTTATTTATTTGCATTTTTAAAGCGCTCACACAGCCTGGGGGCATCGAGGCGCTGTTACAGGAATATGTACTAGTTGCGTATTTATAACACTTAATAGCCAGAGGTTTCTAAGCACGGACCCGGGGATCCAACCTGTGTTGCTTTGTGTCGTCTTGTTTCCAAGGCGAGCACGTTGCCGCCGAGCTATCCCCCTGGGATGTGATGGGATGTCAGCATCAAAATTAATAGTGTTCAAAATAAAAGTTCAGAGCTTCTTCCAGCTCTTGGATTGTAATCAGCTTCCACTTGCCCAAATTCCAAACAGCCCCACGGTATCAGGGCTCCCTTCCCCCAAGAGTTCAAATCTTCCAGCTTTTCAAAACACAACACAATTCCTTCGAACCCTTCCCAGCTCTTTTTGACATCAATACTTATCACTGGTTCACATAAATAGTTCTTGAGTGAGCTTAGTTATTGACAGGTCTGAAAGTGACCGCCGCCCGTTGGCTATGCATTTAAAATTGGAACATCTAGAGTCTGGAAGGAAAGCCCTCAAGAAGGAAGGGACCCAATAGGGTTAAAGACCTTGTGCGAAGACCATTGAAATGGGCAAAGATCCTAACCCCCGAGCTGAACCAGAATACGTATGCATCAATTTTAACTAATGTCAAGGTAATCTATAATTCAGAAACCAAGCCTTTTGGGGTCTTGGACGAGTCTGAAATGTTGAAAATAAATGTGGAACCATATGTTTCGGGGACTGCGGCGAAACGTATGAGTAAACTAACTACTGGAGGGGCATGCAAAGGGAGACATAGAAAAATGCCTCCGAGATCCCTCGGGACTAACAAACCCCTGCTTCGTTCTTTGAGAACCCATTACAAAAACCTACTTTATGATAGAAAGACCAAATATCTAAAAGAGAAATTGGAAGGATTGCACAATGCCTGGCAATCGAGAAACAATGTTTTGTTTTGGAAGCTGGTCTCCGATAGTGATCTTAAAGGGGACCCTCAAAAGACAGATAGCATTGGTGGAGACGGTGAGAGGGCCCATTTTTGTGGTGCTCTTTATGCAGCAGAGCCCCCTTTAACACACTCATTTGCTATCAAAGGTGGAACTTGTACTAATCCATTATGTATTACGCTGCAGGATGTAGAGGAAGCTCTAGACTCTTCCAAAAATGGTAAGGCACCGGTCCAGACCTAATACCATTGGATTTTTAGAAGGATGAGTCTAGTACCTGGGCGGATATACTACTCCAGGTCTATAGGACATTGATATTCACAGGCAGGGTCCCAGACTCATTCTGCAGGGCAGTCATCATCCCGGTATACAAGAAGGGAGGTAGGGATAGCACGGTCAATTTTAGACCTATATCGCTCTTCAACTGGGCTACGAAGCCGTTTGGAAAAATAATCTTGAAATCTCTCCAGACATGGGTGGACCATAAATGGATAAGTGTGCAGCGGGTAGGCTTTCAAAAGGGATGGGGTACCATGGACCAGTGTCTTATGTAATTTCTTATTATCCAAAAATACACAGTCTTATTAAAAAGATGCTTGTATGTACTATTCATGGACTGTAGGACAGCATTTGACTGTCCCGCGAACAGCTGTAGAAGGTCCTGATAGAGCGGAAAGTACCATAGCATTTGATAGGTATATCAGCTTTATACTCCAATACTGTGTCCTGTGCACGTTATAATCTCGGCCGCGAACAAACTTCATACTTTGAGGTGGCTTTGTGAGTCAGGCAGGGCTGTGCCGTGGCCCCCCACCCTCTTGTTCAATCTATATATACAAGGAATTGTAGACATGTTCGTGGGGGTAAGGGGGCAGGACTGCCCGAAGCTGGCTACAACCAAGTTCCCTGCATTATTGTACGCGGATGACACTGTCCTAATAGCTACATCACCGCAGGGCCTAAAGGAATTTCTAGCCGGCTTCATAAGGAAATCTAGGGAGCTGTGTCATGGCATTAATACGGCCAAGACGGAGTCGATGGTTCTCGAATCAAAAGGCGGGAAGAGGGCACTCTCCAAATTATGATTGACAACAAGGTACTAGAAAAAGTCAAAGGTTTTGACTATTTGAGTGTGAGAATTCAGGCTAGCCCCGGAATGGGCCCACCATCTAGCCAGTGTGGCAGCCACGTTGACTTAATATAGTGGAGCAATTTTGGCTTTTTTTGTCATCCTGGGAGTGGTGCAATCTCACCTGCATTAGAGCTATATCAGAGGCAGATTGTCTCCGCTGCCTTCTATGGTTCAGAGCTATGGGGGTATGAGAATGCAGAGATCCTTCTAAGAAAATAACTTTCAAACTTTTTTTTTGCAGTTATCACCAAGTGCTCCGACCGCACTAGTGCATTTGGAATGTGGCACACTCCCTTTGAGTCCATCTATTATGTATCAGCCTATCTCCCTTTGGGCCAGATTGTTGACTAGACTAGACCTTGAAACGTGTAGGGAGGCACTGGTATATATTAGGTCAATGGAAGGTGCAAGCAGATTGAAATGGCTTACCCACTTAAAAAATGTATTATTCTACCTGAAAATGGGCGAGTTCTGGAATGAGCAAAGCAGGCTCTGTGATCTGAGCTGGAATCAAACAAAGCCTCAAATAAAACAGAGCTATGGAAACGCTCCTTCTTGAGGCTTCAAAGTTAAGGTTGGGGACTGCTTATTTAGCTCAGAGTAACATGTATGGATTTAAATCCAATCTGGATCAGATCAGATCAGGCCTGCCATTGGAAGATCACAAGAGTAAAATTAGGTATATTGCCTATCACCGCTTTTACCGCCAAATGGAATGGCCTTGGTTCTGCCAGATACCCTGTGTGGTGCACCCTTGGTTCTGCCGGATACCCCCTGTGTGGTGCGCCCAAGGAGTCAATATCACATTTTATGTTATCTTGTAAACCATTCCAGTGGTTAAGGTTCATATAAATACCAGAGACCCGTCTTGCTGGAGGCAGGGATCAAGTCATGGCCTAGTGCCGTGGAATTTCTGGTCTAATCAATTACTCCCTCCCACTCCCCTAACTGTGGTTGCTGTGACCCATTTCTTGCATAAAGTATGGATCTTGAGGTGAAAAATGGCACTTCAACTGGGCAACAGGCTGCAAGTATAGCTCTCCTGCTTCCCCAGTAATGCCTTTGGGACAGTTATCCATCTCGTTATTATTTGTGGCTATATGGCAAATCATTGGAACAGTCTTTTCCAGCAGTCCTGTATAAGTTTTGTTTTATATCTTTTACCTGTGTTATTTACTTTGTGTATTTGTGATAATTGTGTGATTTAATGCATTTTATAAAACGTAACTGGATGACATTGTCGAATAAAAGTTTAACAGTAAATAATAAGTAGTTCTGTTTCTTAACTTCAAAATCACATAAGCGTCTGTCGCAAAACACAAGCTTCTTTATGGATACTTTCATTGGCTTTTCCATACAGGGGACTACTCGGTCTAGGCGCAGTTGCCGGACCACACGGTCCACCCATTACTTGTCACTCAACCAATACCCCTTCTTGACTGTTTTACATCAGCAATTTGCCACTGCCTTCCTTTTACAGTGAAGCTTTGTTCCTTCATTAGTGTCACACTTCTCTGACACTGTACAGTGGCTTGGTTGGGCACTATGTATTCCTCTGGCTCTTGCCAGTACAGGTTGCCAATACAGGTTTCCTCTTAAAGGACTAGCGCTCTCAAATATTATTGTCCCGAGCGTTCGAGCAGGTGTTTTTAAGCATACGTTGATCGATCGTACAAACATTTCCTATGTACCTTACCGTAGTTTCTCACTTTTACACATGCGAAATCAGGCAGCCGGGCGCGGCCATCTTGTGCTAATCTTATCCGTTGGTGCATCGCCCTAAGGTGAACTGCCCTGGCGGCACTAAATCATATCCCTGCCCGTGAAGCGGACATCACTAGACACTTACGGCCCATTTCACAATGCCAGTGCAAGTCTCGTGTCAACGTTCTCTGTGCTCCAGCTAATTACAAGTCTCTGTGGAAATGGCAGGACGCCCCTTTCCTCAATAAGTATAAACAGACCGCTTCTCAAACAACATCAGAGTTGCATTTTTAATCGTTTCACTGTCTTTATTTGGGTATCCTGTGGCTCGTTTCTGCTCTGTTCAGCTATCTTCGTTGCTCGTAGCCCGTGCAAACAGATACTAGTACTATCGTTACTATGTATTTTAAATTTGTTACATAATGGCAACAATCCAGCCCTACCAGGACGAGCCGGAGTATTCGGAGGCGGAATTACTGGAAAGAGAAAGATGATGAAACGATGGGGCTTCGGACGACAGTTGGGAAAACAAATCACCAGATCAAGAGCCTGAGCCCAGTCGCATGGACAAAGTCTCCACCTGGTGTACCAGCAATCGGTGCGAGGTAATACCAACAGAGGAGGAGAACTGATGCTGCCGAGAAAACTCTGGATGCTTGTCCTACATATCGGAAGACGAGACACGGCCGCAATGCGTTACCGAGCTGCATGATTTGAGGGCAGCCTGCCTCACACGGTCCGTGATGAGGATTATGATGGTGCTTATGCACGAACTTTGCGCAACAGTTCGCACTCGCAATCCAAGTGATGAGTAAGTCTACTCTAGATGTGATGTCAGTTAGGCCACTAACATTTAATGTTTGTCTCCTATATTGTCGTAATTTTGATCGATCATTGCCAAATGTATGTATTCTTGCAATTCTTTACATCACTTGCGATTTGGGGAAATCATAGTGGACATCTTAAGTGTCTTTCACGCACAACCAAGAAACAATATTTCTCTGTGCCCCAAACGTTATAGAATGCACGAGTGTTCATGTTTATAATGTGTCTACACTTTAAAACCCAAGTTGATTGATTCGTGAAGTAGCATTTGTACTGGCACCAATGCCATAGGATAAAAGTTGCATTTTCAACTAAGGTTTGATGCACTTATCTTGTTCATTTAAACACAGTTTGTAACTTTCTCTTCCACAGGTGGTACAGGCTGGTGGCCTATTGTGCGTTTACATGGTGGCTTCATGGGAGGCTAGGACCCAGTGTTCGACAAGTAATACCCGCCTGTGTCATTGGTGCCATTAGAGACACATTCCCTAGTGACAGCGGTCAGTACAGGGGATCTTTCCCACACTGTGCTGCAACCTGAAGCATACAATGTGTAGTACATTTGTGCCATCAACATCAGCAACAAAATAAAACACAACTTAACTTTTATGAATGGTTGTTTCAATATTTCAGTGAATCAAGGACATGCTCACTTGTCCTGGCAGGGCTGACTGGGTGGGAACAGCCAAGGTGCCAAACCCCATGTACACTTCAAATGCATCTTCCGCGCAGGGGCCATTGTTCACATGGCCTCCCCAGACCCAGTGTCTCCAGGCAGGCTCCTCTGAAGCAGGCTGCGCCCCTGCTCCACATACGACCACGCCATATACACGTCACTCAATCACATACACACCCACTTGATACACTATTTCATATTAAGTATCCCGTTTGTTCACATAATGTTTCATCTATGGGTTTATATTGATATGTACCATTGACTACGTCAGATTGTGTAAGTTCAATTTCCCCGTTTTCATCCACACTAAAACAAGTACTTTATTACAGGGGGATGCTGGGACTTCTACAATTACATCATCCTTTGGAGCTGGTCCAGAGCATGAGGTCGGCATACTGCCAGTTCCATTGAATGAAAGAGTTAATGCTACATCTGATACTATTAGACAGTGACATTATTATAAACAAGCATCTTTTCAAACTTTTACCATTTGAGTTCTAACGTTACAATTTCTACCCTAATGCCGAATACAATGCAAAATGCTCGAGTGCAACATTACAAACAGTGGGTTTTGCACAGTGATCTCTGATCGAGTACACTAGCCATCAATCAGGTGAAATTCAAAATGTATATTTTGACTAAATGACATACACAGTTTACAAGGGTATGTATTCAAGCGATGTGTGTGAGGAAAGAATTATATTTAAAAAACAATTGACTTTTTTAATGAATATTCTATTCAAGGGATATATACAAGGTCAGGAATTACAAGAGACATGGATCAGAGGTGGTGGACTAGCTTGCTGGTGCGGTCGTTACAGTGAAGAACACAGTTTCACCGAAAATCAAGAAAACAAGGTTAACTAAAACAATTTTGTCTACAAAAAGTGGTTTGGGCTGGTGTCTTCATAACAAGGTTTTAAAAAAAAAATCTAAAGTGCTATATACTGTATGTTCGATTTGCATTGAACAAGTTTTTACAACCCATCAGAAGAGGCCGACGAGAAAACGAAGTATTAAGACACAGACAACAAATGAAACGAAAGATGCAGCTTGCCAAACAGATTTCACCATGGGGCAACTAATATTTGAGGCACAGCGTAGTCCAGTCAATAAGCAGACTCGAGATGCTTATGCCCAATGGCCAGAAAATAAACTGAATGTGACCGGCGAAGCAAGCAAAGTGTTTTTGGACCGTTGCAATAATGTGAACTCGACAAGATGAAGAAGAAACTGATTATAAGAAAGATGCTTTTGAATTACTCAGACACTACTTCACACAGCATACACCTGCAAAAAAAGGGCCACCAAATAAACAATCAACATTGATGGTTTCTCCAATTCATGCGCAAATAACACAAGCTGAAACGCAATTGACCGAGGAACTAGCCAAAGATCTCGACTTCAGGGTGTCCTGTTCGGCCAATATGTCCACCACAGTTGAGTCACAAACCACATTCATGCAGAACAATAGTCTAATAAAGGAGCACAAATACATTGTATTCGACAGCTGCCTGGTACAGATTATATTGATGCTGAAATGTGTCCATCCAGTGAGGGTGGGGGTGGGTGGGGAGAGTATGCGGGCAGCCATTGGTAAATGTGACTCGTGTATCACAAGGCACAAACCTGATAATCCAAGCCACCAGTGGCCTGCTCCATGCTACATTACATTTTCATAGTCCGCTCAACCGATGCTGGGCAAAATGCCAAATGGAAATGGCATTTTACAGAAGCTTTACTTTTCAGTGGCTCTACTTTTAGTAAGTTGTCCGTCCAGTTTGTCAATTTGTGCGACTCCAGTTCCTTTCTAAAATGCAGTACTACAAATACCAACGATAATATTTATTCCCTGCCATTAGTGAAGCTTGGAAAATTGAACAAATGTCAATTGAAAGGACATTAACTGAAACGGTTCAGGCTAGCTGGCGATGGACTGTGTGACAGCCCCGGATTTTCAGCAAAGTACTGCACATACCACTTTCAGGACATTGAAACTAAAAAAATGGTGAGTTTGGTGGTCGTACAGGTGTCTGAATGTAAATCCTCAGTGGCCATGGAGAAACATGGTTTCATAAAATCCCTGGAAGATCTCCAATCGAGGGGAACGCAAAAAGACCTCATAGCCACCTACAGACATGTTTCAATATCCAAGGCCATGCGCTAGCAGTTTCCAAATATTCACCATCAATTTGATGTATGGCGCATTGCCAAATCAATCAATAGAATATCACAGCTGCAGGTAATAAATAAATAAATAAATAAAAAATTCTGAAAATATTTTCCAGTGGTCCCAGTCTTTGAACAACCATCTTTGGTGGAGCTCCAAAACTTGTGCTGGGTCTGTGGAAATTATACTTGAAAAATGGTGTTCATTGATGCACCACTGTTCCAACGTTCACTCATGGACAGAGAACCAACATTTTCACCAATGTGCACATGGACCTTTATTGGAGGAGCAGGAACTCAAGAAGTGGTTGGTTCCATCGTCACCTCCACACAAAGCTCTTGAGAAGATCATGTTCGATAAAACTATCAAGAGATCTGAAGGGACCCACAGAATTCTGTCACATGGGAGATTTGGAGGTGTTCCACAATATGTGCCTAAAGTACAGGCCCAAGAGATTGCCTTTCAGCATAGACGGGATGCAATATCAGACATTACTAGCGGTCTTAGCGCATAACGAGAACGTAGGGAGAGAACAATCGAGGACTGCAGACCTCGTGGAACAGTTCACTTCCCGGTTCAAATAATTAGCAACTATTTATTTGTACAACAATGTTTATATAATGTGTCCAAATAAAGCATCCAAATTGTCTTTTGAAATGTATCCTCTGTCAATTTTTTGTTGTTGCAAGAAGTGCCTTTTGGAGGATCCCATGCAGTGTAACGCTGTGCTTTCACACTGCACGCTTTTGTCGAGCTCTTTTGAGTCCTTCACTGATCGGGAGAGGGTCAGATGGATATCAGCATGAAAGCAACTTTGGGGGTTCTGCACTTGCCTTACCGGGCACATGTCCAAATAGCTAGCTGAATAAACACACGTCCCACAAAGGAATGAGACCTAGGCTACATAAGAAACTTGGCACGTGAGAACTACTGACTAAGCAAAACAATGCATCAAAGGGGGTTGTCGGCGAGAAATAGGTGCATTCTGACCTATATTTTTATGGGGGCATGTGTTGGGGGTCGTTGCTATATGCTTATCAGAGGTCCGGTCTATGATTTGCGCCCTCAAAGTCTTACGATTGCAAACACAGTGGGGATAGGTGTCAGTGCTACCAAAATATATGACCACTCCTGATTAGGTATATGGGAGGTGAAGTTGAGGTGGTGTAGGGGTTGGGTCTGGGGACCAGATTTGTTCAAAGGGAACAGGGGTCATGGGTTCAGGGGACTGAGGCCTGGCAGGAGGGGGTTGGAGATGGCATGAGTCAGTGAGCAGAGACAGATTTTACACTAAGGTTGGAGCAGGGCTTGCTCTGACATTCTCGTACAAGCACATTTTGACAGGGCTCGAGACTCGCTACTTGCAAAGATGATTAGCTGATTTGCTTTGAGAACAGGAGACTAGCTGAGCCGACAGGTGGTGTTTGATTGCTGTGCGAGGCGCTGAGAGTGTGAGCAGTTCACCAGAGTCGACTCCTCGTCTTGGTACCAGACTGATGTGTGTCTGTATGAACAGTATAGGGCTAGGGTGTATGTCTCATCCAAATCAGGATTATGTCTTCCTGGATGGTCTCTTACTCGTCCCAGTATTGGAGGTGGTGTTTCTGGGAGACATTTGGAGGGAAGATAAGGAAAAGGGCTGACAGTAGCCTACAAAGGCTGGAGGGATGGAGGGTTCATGCTTAAAAGGAAATGGGGGATACCATGTCTCACCTAAGGACGTCCTCTCTCCACTCCCAAGTTCCCTCCACCCAGGTGATCCTCCCTCGCACATCCAGCCCCAGGGTCAGGGCCAGGATCCAAAAACGACAGCCTTTCCCTGGCCACCCAAGAGTAGGATACAGGGAGAAAAAAGTGAGGACGCCCTCAGGTTCCTCACAATACAAAGTTCCAATGTAGAACGTTCCTAAAACAAAAATCAATAGGGTTCTCAGTAAGACTCTCTTACTTGTGGTCTGCTTATTATTGGGGAAGGTAACCCATCAAGCATAACCGTTAATGCCAGGGGGAACAAGCCAATCCCCTTGGTCTTTCCTCAGTGGTTCTATCCTGGTTTTATCTAACAATTACCTACACAGTGTTGCCCCAGCATCTGGCAAACTTGGTTTATTCTCCTTCCAAGTATTTAGCTAATTTCCCATTTTAGGATCACTGGGACGAGGAAGAGCAGGGTAAACCATCAATGGGCCTATTTATACTCTTTCTTAAAGCTCTTTTGGAGTTTAATTATAAGTTATTCTTTGTGGTTACATTACCCCCCCCCCTTAGTGATCTCTTGTGGCTTAATTAGTTAGTCCAACCACCACCGTCCCCATGCCGTACCCGTTTAGGCGAGTCCCAGGTATGGCTGGCTTCACTGCTGCTTCCCTCTCCTTCAGCAGGCTTCCCGAGCTGTAGTTGCTCTTTCGCCCAACGCTGCTGACATCCACCTTCAAAGTCCACACTGTCTGGTCACTTGACCCGCCCTTCCCGATCGTCCTGATGGTACTTGTCACTTGCGGGTTGTAAGATAGTCTCAGTTTTGGGGCCATTTTATCTCCGGCTTGGCTAGAAACTGTATCAGACTCGTATATTGAACATTTTTTGTGTCCAGATGTCAGACTTGCGGCTTCCCATGTGTCAGTGGTTTATACCATTTCCATACAAGTCCAAATTCCAGCGTGTACATCAATGCACGAAGGCGGCAGGATAGCCTTTTCAGCTTCACCATGTAGAAGCAGCGTTCACATTCCAGCTCAGCTACAGTCTACATGTCTCGGTTGTATTTTGGGAAGACAGAGATGGTACCACTGAGCAAAGCCCTGGTTTCTGCCATCTGTTGGGCTCCCAGTGCAGTCTTCGCTGGGTCTCCCTAGTTGTGGAACGCATTGCAATTTCATGTATTGTTCGCCAGAGTACACTTTCTTTTCTGCCTCCGTGGGGTGATTGACGATCAAACAGCTGTTTGTCGGTTGCGTCTCTGGCGGGTTCCAACCTTAGTTTGTCAGCCAGTCCTACTGTCTTAAATTTCTTCCCACAATGTCCATTATGGTGGTTGCTTTTCCTCGTGGGTCTCTCCTTCAGTTCGCCACCACTTCTTCCTTGCACCTGACCACTGTTACGGCTACTACTGCTACCACTATAACAACTTGAGTTTTATCCCTCTTCTGTTTTTATTGGACAAACATTCACAGTAGTGGGGAATTGATTGTTCATTTGTATAGCGCTTATACACGTTGTGTTTCAAAGCGCTTCAAGGAGGAAGGGAGCAAGGGAGAATACAAATACATTCTTACAAGTCCTTGAAACAAATCAGAATGAAAAACAACTTTCATAATCAGCTTTGCGACATTTCAGATAGTGCAAGTGCAGGAACAATTAAGGAGGAGAGGGGAAAGGAAAAAAAAAGGCGAACAATACAAGCAGTTACATTACAATGCCTGACGGCAATTGATGTGGTGCATGAGTAATAAGAGGAAGGGGGGTATGGAGTGAGGGAGGAGGAGAGGGACGTAACAAGCAAATATAATAGGACAGAAAGGTGCTGGGGGGGATGGGAGGAGAGGACAGGAGAAAAGGGGGGAGAGAGACAGGTTGCTATCAAAGGTCACAGGACAAATGATAAGAGTAAGTGCTAGTGGACATAAAAAGGGGGGGGGGAGCAGGTGGATGTGAAAGGAAGGAGGCAACAAATTACTATGCCTGACGGCAATTGAGGTAGTGGAGGGGTTTGGGGTAGGTGAGGGTAGGTGACTGCGCAGGACAGGCGGCTACAATTAATATGCCTGGCAACAATTGGGGTTGTGCCAGAATTTACACAGGAGGGGGAAGAGATGGGGGAGGGGAAGGGCAAAAGCGACCACATAATAGGTCAAGACCTGACAAATTGTGCTAGAGCGGAGGGGGAAGTGAGGGGCAAAGAAACACTCATGGGGGAGAAGGTGGTGGGGGGCTCGGGTGGGTAGGAAGCATACACAGAGTCGGGGGGCAACAGGGTGGGTGGGGGCATATACAGTCAGGGGGCAACAGGGTGGGTGGGGGCATACACAGGGGGAAACTGGGTCGGTAGGGGGCATACAAAGTCAGGGGGCAATGGGGTGGGTGGCATACACAGTCAGGGTGCAACAGGGTAGGTGGTGGTCATACACAGTCGGGGACAATGGGGTGGGTGGGGGGCATACACAGTGAGGAGGCAACGGGGTGGGTGGGGGCATACACAGTGGGGCAACAGGGTGGGTAGGGGGCATACACAGTCAGGGGGCAACGGGGTGGGTGGCATATACAGTCAGGGGCAACTGGGTGGGATGGTTTATACACAGTCAGGGGGCAATGGGGTGGGGGCATACACACAGTCAAGGGGCAAGGGGGTGGGTGGTGGGCATACACAGTCAGGGGGAGCAGCGTTGCGGCGTAACATGGTGGACAGGGGTAGACAGGGCCTTTGTTGTGGGCCTTCGGTGTTCTGGCCGGCTCCCGCCTCCCGGTTGCAGCGATTGGCTTAGGGCCATGAGCAACCAACGGGAGGGGAGCAGGGTCAGCCAAGGCAGCTGGAAGAATGGCAAAAGTCGGAGCGGCCATGTTGGAGAGCCAAAGTCAATGAGGATGGCTGGTGAGGTTGCCAAAGAAGTGGCACAAGAGTCATACAAAGGTGGATGCACAACACAAAACAGCACATCCCAGCGGCTTCTCAACGTGCGCAGCAATAAATGTCAATTTTTAAAATGTTGGATTTTTTAGTGGTAAAATTGCTGCACCCGTGTACTTTGCACACAACCACCAGGCTTACCCCAGTAATTGTGTAGGTGGTGCTGCAAGCCAGGTAGGGCAAGGGGAAGAGACCCCAGCATAGTCGATTCTCATCAGGATGGTTGTGAGATGGAAATGCAGAGAGGAAAGGCAGAGTCAGAGTCAATGAAACAACTAGAACACTGCTGGTTCTTCTCCATTGCATCCGTGGCGTGCCCCTTTGTCGCAGTTAAGAAATAGATACATTCCACAGGATTTTTATTCATGTCCCTTACTTTTAACAAGAGGGAAGGATTTCTTGGGGTTGTAAAAATAGCGAATTTGCCAGATTTGTCAAATATGGTGGTCAGCTCTTGAAGTGTACAGGTGAGTCCATGTCACATTTCAGCATACTACTCCGGTCACAACTACCCACAAGGCACGAACACTCCAATAAGGAACAGCTGAGCGCAGCATTCCCAGAAAGACCACATCTCCTAGGCAATAGCATGCAGGGACGCTGCTACATGTAAATCGCAACTTATGCAGGACATGCGACACGCACTGAACTGCCACAGAAGTAAAATCTGCAGTCGGATAGCTTGTGTTGATTTTCAACCGAGTTTCGAATTCGCAACATTTCTGTCCCATGTACAGACTCATGACTTTCTTGGACCTGCTGGCCTCGGTTTCCGATTAGTGCTATGGATTTTCCTCGATTATGGCTATGCTGGTGTTACTTGGTTTCTGTCTCTGCATTTAAATTTAGAGCACTGGCTTGTGGACTTCCTCACTTTGACGAATTAGAACTTCTTTGCACATTTTCCATCATGGGAGTTCTGCATGGGGACGTTCTTGTAGATCTTGCCTTTGGCTTTCCCCGTGCTTATCTTGGTTACCTACCGTTTATGATGAACCTTTCCTAAAGACTTGTGTTTTCGTGATGTGAGGGTTAAGCTCTTGCAGAAGTCAACTGTTCTTGTTTTTGCATCTCTTGTCAACAGTCGTCGTGGTGGGCACTGTAAGCAAGACATGGTATCAACAGTAAGACAGACACGTGACCACAGTTCAAGGGTGTTTACTGAACTTCAATTGGGTTTGAAAAACGGCCATCTAATCCTAATTGTAAAGATTGGAGCAAGCTACGACCATCAAATAATAACGCAGTGCTAGTGGTGTCTTGTCAAAATGAAAGGGCCTATATACCAATACACCTATTGCCAATCCTTTACTCTAAATACAAATAGTGTGGGAAACAATGTTATGCAAAACAAAAGTGCTCAAGAAATGATACGTCAGGATATTCAAGCCCTTGGCTTCCCTTTCCCACGTTTTCAGTACGGGATAAGGCGGCACACTCTAGCTTAGCGCAGTCTCTGGCTTCTCTAGCACAAGGGTGCAGTTCAAAACTTCAACATTATGGCCTTCTGTGCCAAAGTTTCTTTGCCATTCAAAGTTTCTTCTTTCAGAGGGCCCGACACAACAAACGAACAATAAAGGATATACACAATTTTCTTAGGTGGTTTACTATTCACCGCGGATCCCCCTCTGTGGGGCTCAGATCCACTTTAACAAAAAGTTCTCCGGTTTTTCACGTATCCAATTTCTCGGGTGATTCACGGTTTACCCCAGATCCCCCTCAGGCGGGCCCAGATCCGCTTTGACACAAAATCTTTAATCTGTCTCCCTCTGCCGGGCTCGGACCAATTTATCTATTCCAACACAAAACGTTCAATATCGAAGACTTTCTATTGTTTGCAAGATTTTGCTTGAGCCGTCGCAGGACCACTTCGATTCACAATCCTTTGCCACCCTTTCACTTTTGTCAACTCTCAGCTTGATACCTTACAGAGACCTTCGATTTAGCGCGCACACACACTTTGCCGGACCACTGTCAAAAGGTATCGTATCTTGGTTTCAACTTTCAATCACTCAGCTGCAGTTCAACTTTACTCGCGTTGGTTATCACACGCGTTTCATACAATGTTCATTCCAGCGCTCGCCATACAATGCTGCCGCTTGCAACCTTGGCTTCAACACTGGCCGGTCCTGTATCGGTCTCCCCAATTTACCGGCTGTGTGGATTTCACTGACGCTGCTTTTTTGTTGGAGCCAAGTACAATACTACGGCAGCTGGCAATTCTCCCTGCCTTGATTATCTCTGAGAAACAATGCAAGATTTCTCAGCCTGATTTCCTGCCTTAAGCTTTCTATTTTCGAGACTTGATGAAAGTAACGATTCCTTGTCGTAAAGGTCAAGGGAACTTTCTTCCTTGCGATCCCCTTCTGTTTCACCGTCTTTCTCCTCTTTTTAAACTGCCATCTTGTAGCTGCTGCTTCCTCGTTGTGCTTTGCCTCGCTCAGATGGTGCTCTCGTGCTCTGCCTTTTATCCGTGTGAGGAAGTGTAATGGAAGGTAGATGTGTGTCATGGTTAATAGTTGCCTGCCTTTGCCTGATATTGTATTGGGACACGTCAGGAATACGGCTCAGGTGTTAGTCCGTTTTCTCTCATAACAGGCTGTCTGAGAAAGTGTTTGTGTTGTAGAAAGGGGGTAGGGGGAAGAGTAACTAAATATCCTACCTAGTAGGATGGAGTAAAGGTGTTACAGAGAAGGGGATAATGCGTCTAACCATCCGGTGTCCCACTCCCCAAAGACCGCTGTTGTGTTGATGGTTTGTTAGCATTTGACTTTGTTCCAGAACTGCATTTGGTTCTGTAATCATTTCAGTTGTGGGAGCTGAGCTGGGCTGTGTGCCTGTTGCTCGCTCTGTCATTGACTTAATAAAGTATCTGTTCCTTTACTCATCTGTGTCCGGTTTCCAATCCTAACACTGGTGGCGAGGTGATTCTCCTCTGTGACTGTGGAAGAGGAGAGGATTCGGGGCCCGGATTAAATCCACCCACTGGTGACGGCAGAGGGCCTTCTTGGAGCGTGTGCAACCCACAGTGAGGAGGAAGGTCGAGGAGCGGAGTAACAGGCACGGCACCCGCCTACCACTCGCAGGTCAGCGGGAGCATGGCACAGTGTAAGGGGGGCAGGGCACAGATTAGCCCAAACCTCGCCCTGCTTGAGCGCGCACACAAGTGCTAGCAGCGGAGAGACAGGCAGCTGAGACTGGGCGTGCGCAGCCCCGCCCACTTCATTGTTGACGCGCTGCCCGGGCAAACCAGCACATCGCCGAGGGAAGCTCTCGGAAGTGGCGAGTGAACTCGGAGCCCTGGCCTTGCTTCATTGTTGACACGTTGCCCTGGCAATGCAGGGCATCACGCTAGGAAGCTCCCATCTGCAGCAAGCAGTTTTAGAGCCCAACAGAGGAGGGCTATGCTGCCTCTACACTAAAGACTGATATTAAAAGGTGATCACAGGCACAGGAGCAATGTTCTTGCAGTACTGGGTGCCCAGTGACACAAAGCAACAATAAATGACCCATTCTCAATGAGCAATTTGGCAAGTGACAGACACCTGAGATGATACGGGAATAACACGTGTCATAACAGACAGCCATACACTGCAGTGTTAAAGCTAAAAGGGGTTCCTAGACCCAACTCACCTAAAGGACAGCACATTGTCAATTTACCAACGTGTCAGTTGTGGACCAAAAGATAGAGGAAATGGCTGCTACTATTCCACCACCATCCCCTTTCCTCGCTGATCCTGGAAATCCTCTGATCATGTGGGAAAGATGGAGGATGTTTGAGAACTACCTGGTGGCTATAGGAGGTGACAGATTTTGTGCAGCCAGAAGGAAGGCTCTATATTGCTTCATAACCTGGGCCCTGAAGGCCGCTGTGTATTTGATGGCCTTGCGGGTCGACTGGAAGAGGGAGCAGGAGATCTCGATGAGTATGCAGTGGCAGTCAAAAGGATCGAGGAACACTTCGAGCCAAAAAAGAATGTTACTTTTGAGAGGCACAAGTTTTTCCAGCGAGGTCAAGATAATGCAGAATCGGTGGAGACCTATGTAGCATCCTTAAGGACATTGAGTCACACTTGTGAGTTTGGGGAACTAACCTACTCCTTGATTAGGGACCAGCTGGTCAGGTGCACCAACAACCCAAGGGTGCAGGAAAAGCTGTTGGCCAAGGATAGGTCATTAGAGCAGGCGGTGGAACTCACATGCAGCATTGAGAAAACTTTGCAATACATGAAGGAAATAAAGGTGGGGAAACAAGTCGCGCAGGAAGTTTGTGCAGTTGCCCCAAGGAAGAGGTTACCTGGTCCAGGCTCAAGGAAAGAGTGGTGGGGACAGAAGTGTAAACTGTGGGAGTTATAGACACAGCTAATAGCGCATTCTGTCCTGCTAAAAATGAGGAGTGTTTCAAGTGCAGGCGCAAAGGTCAATTCGCACACAGGTGCAAGGAGGCAACCGTAAACATGGTAGACCAGAGAGTACAATGGTGATGCAGCGAGTTCCTCATCTTCAAGAGCGTCCGCGGCATCCAGTCAAGAGCATGCCATGTCATGGTTTTCAGATTTCTGCTGTGTCGGGTGTGAAGAGTGGTCCCGTGGATGACTTCACGGTGGATGGGTGCAGCTTAAAAATGAAAGTCGACTCAGCATCACCTTGGACCATCGTGTCAGAAGACAACTTCAAGAATACGTTGAGCAAGAACGTGCAGGACTTCTCATCAGCCAAAGTACAGCCGTGTGGTTATGGGGAGACAGCCATTGATTTGTTAGGTGAATTCCAGGGCCAAGTGTGTTACAAAGGAAGGGAGTGCAGAGGTGACATTTTGGTTGCAAAGAAAGGTGCCTTGCTGTTAGGATGGGAGGAACAAAGGAAGCTGGGGTGAGAATCCAAGCTAGTGCGGTGACTCCCGTCACCATAGCCAAAGTAAACGACAAGTAGTCCAGGGCGTTTCCGAAGGTGTTCACGGAGGGTTTAGGGAAACTAAGATTTTGAGCAGGATATCAAACTAAAAGCCAAGGCACACACAGTAGTTCACAAAGTGAGGCCAGCGCCACTGAAGATGAGACAACAACTTCATGAAGAGTTGGCCAACCTCCTCCGGAATGGGGTAATTGAGCGCATCCAAGGGATCGAATGGTTGTCCCCAGTCATCCCGTTAGCCAAAAGTAATGGGAAGCTGAGACTGTGTTCAACCTCAGAGAACTTTATAAAAATATCCTTGTGGAAAGACATCCCTTGCCGGTCATTTCTGAGACTTTAGCCACATTGGGGGAGTCCAGTTGGTTTTCGGTCTTCAATCTCTCTGCAGCGTATCATCAGGTGCCACTATCGAAGAGGAGTCAAGATGTCAATGTGTTTATCACTCCTGAAGGAACTTTTAAGTACTTGCGCATGCCGTTTGTCTTGGCGTCAGCTGCCTCCATGTTTCAGAGGGTGATGAAGGCCGTGTTGAGAGGGATGGTGAATGTTGTGGTATTTCAGGATGACATACTTGTGTTTGCTGTGAGTGAAGAACATGATGCTGTGTTGAGGTATGTGCTGCAGAGAATGAGGAAGGCTGGTCTCACTGTGCAGAGAAGCAAGTGTAGGATCGGTGTAAGGGAAGTGGAGTACCTAGGGCACAAAATCTTTGGGCAAGGGGTTTTGCCCAAGTTCAGTCTGTTAGATGGCATATGCAAAGCTCTGGCACCCTTGGATAAAGAGCAACTGCGATCTTTTAGGGTATGGCCGAATTCTACCACAAGTTTGTAAACAATTTTGTCACCATTTCTAGTCCTTTGAGGGAGTGTTGAAAAAGGGAGTTAATTTTAATTGGTCTGAGGAGTGTCAGCGAGTTTTCATGAGAATTAAAGAGTGTATTGGAAGTGCGCCATCGTTGGGAGGTTTTGTGTGTGGTAGGACGACGATACTGTCAGTGGATACAAGCTTGTTAGATTTGGGAGCCTCACTGGTGCAAATTGATTCGGGGAAAGAAGAGAATATTATTGCTTTCGCTTCAAGGCCATTAAGGGGCACGGAGAGGAACTACTTGCTTATTGAGAGGGAAGCCTTAGCCGTGTTCTGGGCGGTACTTCACTTCAAGGTTTTTTTTGTGAGGTGAGGAGTTTTTGGTCAGGACAGATCACAAACCCCTCATGCAGTTGATGAGCAGTGAAGGTTGGGCAAGGGGGTTCTCCCAGGATTTCTAGGTGGATGCTTGGTCTGCAGGGATACAATATTTGCATGTTCTACGTGCCAGGTAGGGAGAACGTAGTGGCAGATTGTCTTTCTCGTTTGCCAACGGAGGAAGTAGGAGAACCAGTGGGAATCACCCAGGAGGAAGACATGATAATTGCTAACATTGCTGAAGGGGTTCTGGATAAGGAAGAGAGGACCTTAGCGGATGGAGAGGACGTGGCTGTCTAGGGTGAAGGAATGGACTGTAGGAGGGTGGCCAAGAAGAGAGAAGGTGGACAGGACTTTTGATCGGTTGTTTGAAGTCAAGCAGGAGTTGAATCTCTCCGAGGATGGCAGCAGAATAAGGAGAGGTACCAAGGTTGTTCCCCTGAAGGAGTTAGGAGTAGGTTGATTAACATAGATAATCAGGGCCAATCCAGGAATGGGGGAGGAGAGGGGGACGAATAGGCTTTAAGGCAATCGTTTTGGTGGCCAGGGATGGACAGCAAGGTGGATAGGAAGGTCCGTCAATGCAGAGAGTGTGAGATGAGTGACAAGAGTAAAGTTGTGAGGGAGGTGCCTCTCTCTCCAGTGGAGGTTCCGAGTCAACCCTGAAAGAAGGTAGCAGTGGACCTTATGGGCCCCTCCAAGGTTTGGGGGACGGTGTTAAGTTTGTGGTTGTTATGGTGGATTACCATTCGAAGTGGTTGGTGTGGAAGGATCTAAGGGAAGCCACCACAGGTGAACTGTTAGCATTTTTTGAGGACGTATTTTATAGAGAGGGTTTTCCCTCCAAGATCATTACTGATAATGGAGTCAGTTTTGCTCAAAGAGGATAAAGGCGTTTCTGGTACGCTTTGGTATTCAACATTTGCGCACAGCGTTGTACCACCCCACGGCGAACGGATTAGTAGAACGGGCCAACAGGTTTCTCAAGGGTGGCATACAGTTGGCACTCAGTTCTGGGCTACCATGGATGGAGGTCCTAAAAGAGATGGTATGGAGTTACTGTATCACAGCCCACTACATCACTAAGTTCTCGCCATTTGTATCTTTGAAGGGATGCCAACCAGCCACAGAGTTGTAGCCTGGGTGGATAGAGTTGTCAGGGTATGTGGATGTTGACCGAGATGAAGTCATGAAATTGGTTATGAAGGCTCAGAAGGAGTACAAGCACAGTTTTGATATTGCGGCCAGTGTAAAAGTGCAGGAGTGGTCTGCTGGGGAATTAGTTTTGAGAGCAACTTCTTGGGCCCCAATAGGATCACAGCTGTTCGGGATGGTGTTGTAATTTTGGAAGGAGAGATTTGGTCCAAAGGGAGGTTAGTCAAGTGCGGTGCAGGGATGCGTGATGGAGCCGTGTTGGAGAAGAATTACTCTAAGGTGGTTGTGAAGGAGGATGTGGTGTGGGACAAGGCATTTGGTATTGGTGAGCAGATCACAGACTTACCTAAAGGGAGGACCAGGAAGATGCCCAGCCGTTTTAAAGACTTTTGCTGTGATTAATGCGTTGTTTGAGATAAGGGGGAAAATGTGTTGTGTTGATGGTTTGTTTGCATTTGACTTTTTTTCAGAACTGCTTTTGGTTCTGGAATCATTTCAGTTGTGGGAGCTGAGCTGGGCTGGGCTGTGTGTCTGTTGCTCGCTCCGTCATTGATTTAATAAAGTATCTGTTCCTTTACTCATCTGTGTCCGGGTTGCCAATCCTAACAACCTCCTCCCGCACTGGTCCATCCCCAGGAACTGGATCCAAAAGCGATGGCGTATCCTGGCCACCTGGAGGACAGATCCCGGGGGACTAGTGGGTGAGACGACACCACCTTTCTCACAGCACCTCTACCCTACAGAATATTACTAAGATCTACCAGAGAAGGATGTGCTGTAGTTGATCAGATGCAGAGTAAACCACCAAAGGTAAAATAGGATGCAAGTAGAAGGGAGAAAGAAGAGTTTAGCCCCTGCTGTCCTTGTGTATTTTCTAGTCGGTGCTTCCTTACAGCTCAAGGAAAGTGGACCGCACACTTTCCTGTCCTTCCCTTATTCCTCTATTTAAAAAAAATCAGTGAGAAGTATTACTATCCTCTTGGCGAAGGGAGGAGGGCGAGAGGGAGCTGTGGGACTGCTGGACAGAGTTCATTGTGACAGTCCAATAGCAGGAGTGGTGTGTGTGCACGCAAAGTGGAGCTCGCGATGTACATGAAAAAAATATGCCTTCATGAGTGGTTAACTGCGGCCTGCAGATCAAAGGGTTTAGTGATGCAGAAAAGGTGATTCTCCTTGGGCTGAGTTTTCTAATATGTAAGGGGAAGCCCTTTGGTTCCTCTTCTCACGTTATTGACGGGAGCGACAGGGTGCATCAATGGACGCATATTGTCATAGGGCATGCACATCTGGATTAACTGTGCTCCACAGACAAGATTGTATTGCAGCCAAAATCTCCCTCTGCCTTATTGTCAGGTCACTGCAATCAACAGGTTTAAGATTGTAGAATCAATCAAATGATCTTCCTAACTAAATAGTTTTCACAGTTTTAATGGGCTGTAGACCATTGTGGATACACGGATAGCGCTATTTGGAGTACTATATAGGTTCAGGAAGAGCACATCAGTGTTAAGCAGCCATTTGGAAACGGCCCATTAAAACTGTGAAAACTATTCAGTTAGGAAGATCGTTTGATTGATTCTGGACATCAGTCCATTAGTAGTCTGTACAAGCAATATATGTGAGAAAGGTGATATATTGGCCCTGAAGAAGACCTGTGTTCTTAAAGGTTGAAACACGTTTTGGCTTTATGCTGATCACCAATAGAAATTAAATAAGGATTTGAAATTAGAACATCTTATTGAGATTTCTCATTTGCAAGAATCAAAAAGGATTACAACCGTTAACAGTGATTGTTTATTTGCAAAGAACTGAAGATATGTCCATGCGCAATGGCTAAACCAAGACATTTGTTAACTTTATAAAGTCTCTGGATACTCACCTAGCCTGGAGGTATAACCGCCATGAATCTAGAATCCTTACAATTGCGTTTCATGCTTCCTTTTGTGTTTCCTTTTCCTTAGGGGACGATGATGCAGTACTAACCATCGCGAATGAATTTCTTTACTTCCCTTATCTCATTTTTCTGCAGGGTATTGCTTGAGGGAGTTTCCCATGGTTAGTTGAGAATAAATGATTCAAGGAGCAGTAACCACAATTTGCCTATTTCCAATGAGGATGGATTGTGGGAACTACTGAGATTTTGAAGTTTCATCATGTATTTGCTTGTGGAAGCCAGACTTTGATGATATTTTGAGGATCGGACATGGGACCAATGATCATTTCAACAGAGCTGCCACCAGTTTAAACTATCAAGACCCGGAGTTTATGAAGGTAGACCACCATGAACTGGCATTTCTAGATGTCAAAAGAGGGGTTGAAGATGGCAGTTGAATGTCTAAATTAGAACTCAAGCCGACAGATCACAACAATATACATTAACATCATTGTCAACAAAATTCTCATTCACAACACGACAGAATTACATTTGGGCAGCTTTTAAGTTTGTTCCGTAGTTGGTCTAGATCATCAGGTGATTAATTTACTGGGCACTAAAATAATATTATAGTTATATCCAAACAGATTAGTAAAGCGGTGAATGAAAAGGAGGGAAAGAAACCGTGGTGTGTAATGATCTGCACTTCAAGCAAAACATGAGTCAGCCATTGCAGTATGGTTGTCTACTTAATGTACTCTAAACACTGCCATCTGCATAAATGGAAATAATTGGTATTATTTATTTTTTATTGATTGTTTATAAAACCTCACAAGATCAAAAAACAGATACAAAATGCACAGTTAATAATCATAAATACAAATGTCAATACATCAGTTAAAAACGAATTAACAAAGTGGCCCAGAGGCCACTTAATTACATTACACTTTCATCAACTTACAGACACCTCATGAAACGACCATCAATGGCGAGACCTGTACCCTTCATAACAAGCAATACCAGAAACAATTACAGGAAAAGTTAACTAGCTATCTCCTACTTCAGTCCTCGTTCGAAGTTTAATTAACTAAAAAAATGCTTCTTTGTAGACAATATTGCTAGCCTTTCTTGTATCGGTTACTGTGAACAAATTGTCTTTGTTTACAACTCTGCAGCAAGCCACGTAAAGCGGACCATGAGAAAAACATGAATCCCGTAAATCGATTCCAGCTACTTTGAGTTGGAGCGTTGAGATTGTGAAGCAACATTATTGGTGTCCCGATCTACAGCCGAGGCAGCAGCGACCTTAACGTAAGTGCCATAGGGGCAGGGCTGAAGCGTGTAAGCTTGAAGTGCCGTACCCGTACGGATGAAGCATGTAAGCTTCGTACTGTTGTGATGGCAAACTTCCATCGACTTCCGTGGGAAATGAAGTTTCTGTAATTATCATGAGAGATTTCCACGATGTGGCGGACTTCATTGCGGACACCTGACAAGACATGCACCATTTCCTGTTACCCGCATTACTACAAAAGCACAGGTCTATGTCACCCGCATGACTTCAAAAGTGAGTGCTGCTAATGTCAGCTAGAATGCCGATAGTGTGGAAAGTTTAGAAGAAATGAACTACTGAGCTTTACGAACAATGAACATAAAACTATGGCAGAACTACAGCGCAAAGAGCCATATGGCAGGGGTAAGCATTGCAGATCACGTAAAGAAAATTCAGAAAAAAAAGGTATATTTTAAACTTGTTACATTGTCTACACCATGGAACCTACCCACATGCCAAATTTCAGGTTTGTAGCATGTTGGGAAGTATGCTGAACATTTCAAACAGACAAACACACAGATCCACAAATGTTCCATATATATCACTAACAAAAAACCTTGTTGAAGGGACATTATGGTTAAGTTGCGCTACCAAAACCATGTCCACTTGAAACACTTGTGTACGAGCGCGATACAAATAAAATATATCACTTAACTGCAAAATTCTAGCCTAACGCATAGTTATGGTTACAGTGGACTATTAAAACCTATGAAATTCACTAACAAAAAAACCTTGTTAAAAGGGACGTTATGGTTAAGTTGCACCACTACAAACCCTATGAAATTCAATGGAAAAACATTGCTACAGGGACGTTATGTTGCAGGTAAAACCTAAAAACCCCAGAAATTCGCAGTTATGGTACGCTACGCAACCATACCTTGCGCTACCACTGTGCGCTGCAAGGACTAACATTCATGGCATCAAAGATTACGTCACAAATGTCATTGATGACATCACTGATGACAAGTCTGGCACCCTCTTTTTCAGTTTAGTGAGAGATGTACACTAGGCGATTTTCATGACTAGCAGTGAGGAAATGCAAAGTGAGAAGGTACTACATTTGTATACCTTACCATTATCATATGTTCTTACACTGCTTTCCTTAGGGTCCAGTGACATCCTATGCTACATATATATAGGGGAAGAAGGAAGCCTGAAATGCAGCACTTATGTCTGTGCATTAAAATAATCAGTTAGGTTACAAACATTTTGTGGCATTACTGCTACTTTTTTGCTTACTTTACTTTCTTTGTATATGCTGCTATTGGTATGCATTGTGCGGCCTTTCATTTTTGTGTGCAGTAGTACATTTATATAGTAACTGAGCGATTGGTAGCTACTTATCACATGTTTAACAGTCCACAAAAGTCTAATAGCAAAGCATGCATCATTTCACTATGCAACATGGGAAAAATGTGGATAGTGATTTGATTGTGTATAGGCGCTATATAAATAAACAATGTGTTTCAAAGCGCTTCAAGGAGGGAGGGAACATGGGGAAAAAACATTTACATTCTTATAGTCCTTGAAACAATACAGAATGTGAAAAATAACTATCGTAATAGGCTTGGCGACATTTTGGATAGTGCAAGTGCATGGAACAGATAAGGCAAAGAGGGAAGGGAAAAGAAGGAGAATAAAACAAGCAGTAACATTACTATGCCTGACGACAATTGATGTAGTGCATGAAGTATACATGAGGAAGGGGAAGGGGTGAGGGGGGAGGGGGGGACTGGAGTGAGGGAGAAGGAGAGAAACAAAACAAGCTACTGTCAAAATAGGTCAGACATATTTTTTTAGAGCGGGGGTTGTCGGAGAAGACAAGGAGGAAAGGAGGGGAGACAGACAAGCTGCTATCAAAAGTCACTAGACAAATGATAAGAGTAAGTGCAAAGGACAATGAAAGATAGGGGGGAGGAGGAGGGGAGGGCAGGGAGTCTGCAAAGCCAGGCAGCTACGATTACTATGCCTGATGGCAATTAGGATAGCGCTGGGCTTAACAGGAAAAGGAAAAAGAAAAAGGAGGGGGGATAGGCAAGGTGGCTGCAAAAGACAGACAGCTATGGATTTACGATACCTTACGGCAGTTGAGGTAATGCTGGAAGTTAACAAGGAGGAGGCAAGGGAGCAGGGAGGAGGAAAAAGTAGGAGAGGAGGAAGAATAGAATGGGGTGAAGAGTAGGAAGGAGGCAAAAGAAGGGGGATTCATGGAAGAGGGAGGGTCAGACAGGCAGTTCAGGAGGGGCAAGGGGCGCACACAGACACTAATGGGGGGCATGGGGGCACACAGACACTCATGGGGGGTGCACCTGTATTATGCATGCTGCACACACTGCTTACGTTTGTACATGAGTTCGGTCTTCTAATGGAAAGAACTGTGTAATGCAATACTGTTTATAGCAATGCCTTGTGTAATTACCTACTTATGTAATTATAGCTCTCCCCATGATCTCTGATAGTTTCATGGCAACATAACAAAGACAATCCCTTCTGGAGGCTTCTCATGACAACTACATATACATGTGATGTCATCAGTGATGTCAATGATACCTTACCATAACTTGCAAATTTCTGGGGTTTTTAGGTTTGACCTGTAACCATAACGTCCCTGTAGCAACATTTTTCCATTGAATTTCATAGGTTTTGTAGTGGTGCAAGTTAACCATAACGTCCGTTTAACAAGGTTTTTTTTGTTAGTGAATTTCATAGGTTTTTAATAGTCCACTGTAACCATAACGATGCTGTAGGCTAGTATTTTGCAATAAAGTGGAAATTGTTTTAGTAGCGCAACATAACAATAAAGTCCCTTTAACAAGGTTTTTTATAAGTGAATTTCATAGGTTTTTAGGGCAGCAATTTAATCATAACGTTGGTATGTTGTCGTTTTTCCAGGAAAGGTGATAGGGTGGAAGGTGCACAAGTGAACCATAGTGTCCCTGTAATAACGTGTCTTTCACTGAAATGCATTAAATGTGTACAGGATACGCTTAGTGTGTAAAGATGTACTGCGCAACATACTGAAGCCGGAGGCTGTATAGTAAGGCACAAAGTTTGGGAACACTGCGTCCGTTTGCGGAGATTGGGTTGAGCCCAACGTGCCCAGAAAGGGAGGGAGGGTGGAGGGGCATAAAAAGGTGTAACATTCAGCAAAGACAAAAAACATAGGCAAACAGCTTTCATTTCGTCAATTAGAATGGAAAATGGCGTACCTATACAAAATGTGTACTTTCTCAACAAAGTGCACAAAGGCATAAAGTATGCAACATAAAGGAAAGCACCAACATGAAAAGTGACGTTTGCCTTCATCAATCTTACCGCACACCTGCTGCACAATCAATGAAAGAAGAGGCAGAGGAGCAAATGGCAACTACCGAGAACAGAATGTCAGAGCAACGTGGTAAGGAGACCAACATTTTTGTTGTAATTGCACAGATCCGTTAGTTTACAATAGTAGAAAAGCACTGTTTTCTGTTTGTGTGCAGCAATGACTTCCACCCTAGAGTGGCTTGAGGAGAATTTTCCGCATTAAGAAATGAGTGGTGGGATTCCAAGATGCCCGCCGAAACGAGATAGACGTGTCGACGGTGCTCCGGTGCCCGCTAGCAGCGTTTAACGGTCCCACCACCAAGTTTTATTAGCAGCTGCGGTGAGAGGCCCCCGGGGGCATAGCGTGAACGCGAGAAGGAGCCCCGGCCTTTGATACGTTCGGGCGCGAGGGTCTGCGAGAAGTGAAGTCTCCTCAGTCCCCGGAGGAACGCTCAGGCCGCCAGCGTCAGAAGGAGAGGTCCGCTGGAGTCAGAGGAGCAGAGGCCCGCCAGTGACACCAGAAGCGTGGGCGGTCTCGTTCCGAGTTGTAACCGCGCCCGGTGGGAGGACAGCGCAGCCCTTTGGTGGAGGACTCGGCAGCTTGGCCAGAGAGAAAAGGCGGGGAGTCCGGGCGCGGGCGTCCGGCAGCTTCGGGGGGCCGCTCCCGACATATGGTTGGAGGGAGCGGAGGAGGAGCTGGTGCACGCTCGAGTGTGACCCCCCCGCCGGGAGCACCCAGCCCGCCAGCATTGGCAGCAGAGAGAGCCCCGCCCCACCAAGAGCACCCAAGGAGAACGAAGCAACATCTGAAGAGGTACGAGGGGAGCCAAGACAGAGTGGGGTGCGGGGTGGCCCTCCACCAGTCCGTTTGCTGCGAGAGAGGGAGAAAGGGGTGCAGGAGGCTGTGCTCCCCAAGCAATTGGGCTGCACGATATCTCCACTGGGAGTCAATATTGGAAAAGTCTCTGCTCTCCTTTTCTTTTCTCCGATGCCTACCATAAATAAATGGGACTCGGGCAATATGGACAGGCAGTAGGCACTCCATTGGGAGGATAACAGTTAAGTTGGACTTCAGTGGCAGAGTTGTCACACCCACCACGCCGCGCAAACTGGTCTGTGGATTTGCACTAGATATATGCCACAGATGTGTGCGATATACTGCATCTTGGGACGGTGGTGAAAGAACGCCCCGGGTGGGGGAAAAATCAAGGCCAAGGAGAGGTATCGGCAGCGTTCGGGCCTCCCCCTCCCCCCCCCGGCTTGCTTCTCAGGGGTGGCCCCCATAGGAACTCTTCGCCGCATTGGAAGGAAAGATCCCAGAAGGTGGTTCTCATTGGCTAGGAACAGCACCGGTGTGGGGCAGAAGTGCTTCAGGGCCGCGGGTGGGGTGGCTGACTCCTCCCTTCACAGAGACTTCATTGGTGGAGTGGGGCAAGAAAAGGAGACAAACGAGTTCCCGGTGGGGGAGGGTGCCATTGGCTGGTGACTACAGCGACCTTAGTGGGCTGGGTTCCCCTCACCCCCACAGAGCGGGGGGAATTGATAACCCAACATTCCCACTCAGAGAAAGTCTTCAAAGAATAAAGGCAGGCAGACGAAGGGTGGTCCGATGCAAGCTGAGACCTCGGGTACCCTCCCAACTTTGTGGCATCATAAAGAGTAGGCTGATGAGCAGGAAAACGCTCAGAGGAAGGGCCTAAGTCTGAGCCCCCAAGAGGAGGGGGTGCTGTCGACCCCGATGTTGCGTCAGGACTTTCATGGTGAGATGCTAACCCTGCAGAACAATCTGGCTAAAGCTTTTCAGTATCAAATCCAATTACTCAGAACGGATATTAGCCATGCCATGGTGGAGATGAAGCAGGAGATGGGCCAGTTAGGGGAGAGGACGGACATTCTGGAAAAGGGTCTTCAGGAAGTAAGGAGGTTACGGAAAATAGTGAGGCGATTGAAAGACTGTACACGGCAACCAGATACTTGTGATGTTGGAGGATTTGGAGAACAGGTCCAGGTGAGTCAACATTCGGCTGAAATGGCTTACGGAAGCAATTCAAGACCAACGTGAAGGCCACGCTGCAAAGCATCTTCGCGGGGTTGCTGGATAATCCCCCTCCGGAATCCATCGAGTTAGATAGGGTCCACAGAGTAGGTCGCATCAATAAAGGAGAAAATGCTAGGCCAAGGGACGTCCTGGGGGCCTTTGCCAGATATGCTCAGAAGGAGGCAGTTCTGAGAGCGGCTAGGCAGGCGGAACCTCTCAACCATGAGGGCCACAGAATAGAACTATACCAAGATCTAGCAGGCAGCACCTTTGTGAAGAGGCGGCAAATGAATCCTATCCTAACATTCCTCAGAACTAAAAGGGATCAAGTATAAATGGACCTTTCGCTTCGGCCTCCTTTTTGAGTGGCAGGGAGTACAAAAGAGGATAACCTCACCGGAGAAGGGGCGAGCCTGTTGCAATTGGAGATGGACCAAGTGGAACCTGGGGAGAGGGGGGGAAAGACTGCCAGGAGCTGCCCGCCCCCAGAAGCTCAGGGAATGGGAATGGTCCATGGTGGGGGGAAAAAGGAGGAGACCTGCCCCGAGGGCTCCCCCTGAAAGGGGGGAGGAACACAAAATGGAGTGGGGGATGTGACTAACAGATAGACCTCCTAGGGATAAAATCCAGATCTGAAGGGGTGGTGGGCCCAGAAGCCATCCTGATGGCAGGGGGCAATGGGGAGCAAACATCCTGGAGTGGGTAAGCGACAAGGTGACCTCAGAGTGTTTGAGGTTCAGTGGGAAACCCCAGGGAGGGTACAGGGGGGGGGGGGATTTAAGGACAAAGGGGGGACGTGGGCTATACTTTCCAGGGCTCAAGAGGGGCGGCAATATGGTCCAAAAGGGGTAAGGACGAGAGGTTATGAGCTGGGAATGAGGGGCGGCGGGCCAAGTGATAATGAGTTCTGGAGGGAATAGTCCTAGGCATGGGTGACTACAAGGGCCCCAGAAATAAACTAGGTAATTCAAGTGGATAGCCCATAATGTGAGGGGCTTCAACTCCCCTCTAAGTAGGCAACAACTGGAGAGATTTACGAGGAAGGAAGGGCCGGATATACTGGGCCTAGAGGAAACACATTTGCTGTCCAGGGACCAAAGATGGTTGCGGCTTACATCAAATTTTTCAGGCCTCAGCGAACACGAAAACAGCAGGGGTGGTCTTTGGCATTTAGAAACTCCGTGCACTTCAGGGAAGAATGCACGGTTAGAGACAAGGGGGGCAGATACATCATAGTGAGGGGCATGTGTCAGGCTATGGTATATACCATTACATACCATTACATTATATACCATTACAGTAATATACGCCCCAAATGTAAGACAGGAGGCGTTCCTGGAGAAATTCCTTGAAGTTCTGGGAGAAATGGCAAGAGGCCTGGTGGTCTTAATGGGCGATTTCAATCTAGCATGGGACGGGGCTAAGGATAGATCCGGGGGGAGGGGGCTGGGTTCGGGTAGAGCTGCCTCAACGAGCCTAAGGGAAAGGATGGTGGGGTTAGGCTTGAAAGATGTTTGGCGGGAATTAAGGGGGGATGAGGTGGGATATACTTTCCTCTCTGGGGTTCACGGTACTCAGACGAGGATAGATTATATATGGGTCTCAGCGACACTCCTGGGACGGGTACAAGAGGAAAAAGTAGGCCCCTTAGGCATAGCAGACCATAAAATTGTCACTATGCGTTTAGAAGTAGGGGTGAGAAAGAGGGGGATATGGAATTGGAAGTACCCAGCGGCCCTCATGAGACCGGCGCTCAGAGAGGAAGTTGAAGGGAAAATGAGGAAATTCATGGAAGAGAACAAGAGAGGAGATACCTCTCAGGATATACGGTGGGATGCATTCAAAGCCACCATTCGAGGCGAGCTTATAGCAGCCAAGGCCAACCGAGATAGGCAAATAGGGGAGCTGGAAAGGCAGTTAGAGGGGGAGGTGGAAGCCGCCCGACAAAAAGCAGAGATTGCCCTGAATAGGGTCTCTTTGAGGGAATATAGCAGAGCGGAGGGGCAGCTCCGAATTAAAAAGGCGGAAGGGGCCCTTTTATCGATGCGACAAAAATTCTATGCAAAGGGGAACAAGTCCGATTGCCTTCTGGCTCGCCTTCTGAGGGGGGAAGCAGAAAAAAAAGTTATAGGGGCGCTTAGGTCAGATGGGGAAGAAAGGTTGACGTGTAACGAGGACATCCAGGAGCACCTAGCTGCTTTTTACGAGAAGCTCTACACATCTCAGCATCCCACGGCTCAATCCCAAGAGAAGTTTTTGGGAAAAATCACCTTAAGCAGAGTCAGTGAGGACTCTCAAGAAGCGTTAAGCCGAGAGATCACGGAGGAGGAGGTGAGAAGGGTGATATCAAATCTCCCTCCGGGAAAAGCACCGGGCTCCGATGGGTATACGGGGGCGTTTTACAAAACATTAGCTAGCTTTCTTATTCCACACTTGGCCCATTTATGCAATGCGTTCAAAACTACGGGACGTATAACCCCCTCTATGGAAGAGGGGAAAATTACCCTGATCCTAAAACCTCATAAGGACCCAATGGACAGGGCATTTTACAGGCCGATAGCATTGATCAATGTAGATGCTAAAATCTATACAAAGATCTTGGCCAATAGACTCGAGGGACTGTTCTCGGAGTTAATACAAAGGGCCCATCTAGTGGAAAAAACACAGTCGCAGGGGAACAACCAGAGGTGAGAATAGACAGAATTCACGGAGTTGGGGCACGGGCCAGAGATGTTATGGCGGCTTTGCCAGATTACAAAACTAAGGAGCAGATTTTGCAGCTATCCAGGAAGGCCGAAGGCCAAACATATAACATACAATGGGGCTGAACTGTTGCTTATCCAGGACCTGACCCAGACAACCTTGGCTGAAAGGAGAAAAATGGCTCAGGTCGTGCAGGCACTTCGAGACAGATATCCGATACAGATGGACATTCCATTTGGTATGGTTTTCGAATGGCAGGTGAGGCAACACAAGATCACTTCCTACGAAGAAGGAGCAAGGTTCTTGGGGATCGAGGAAGAGGACCAGGAGGCAGGGGCACCTCAATTGAAGGACCATATTGCGCGCAAGAGCTGGGAATGGTCAACGTTGGTGAAACCTAAACGGAACAAGAAAGGGGGAGGTTGGTGGGGCAGGGGGGGAGGGGAGTACCAGCCCCAACTGAAAGGACCAGCCATCTGAGGGGAACGAGGTAGGAGACGGCCTCCAGTGAAGGACAGAAGATTTACGTGAAATGGTCACTGAAGTACCAGGAGCTAAAAAAGCATCAAGCCTGGGGAGGGCGAACAAAGGGATTGAAGTAGGAGGTCCCATGGGGGGGTGTTACGCTCACCTGGTATCCACAGGGATGCCACCCAGCCGGGTTACTCGCTAGTATGCTTCTCAGCTTTGCCCTGATGTGGTCTGCGGGGAAGGTTCTGCCTGAAAATACAGGAGGACTGTGTTCAAGGCTGACCGACTGGGTAAAGTATCCTCCCTCCACCCCGTAGGATTTCAGTCCCTCTGGCGCCCTCTCCTCACCTGGTGGTAGAATTAGGCGTGCTCTCCATCCTGCCTTCTTTGCAGGGGCACGTTGTCTTTCATGGGCGAGTGCGGTCCAGTTACTTCACTAACGCCGGCCCGTTTAATATTGTTCAGGTAGGTTTTATTGCTGTTCTTTAGTTTTGCTGCTATCCGGCATGCCCTTCTTTGTTTAAAAAGGTCTCTTTTTTTCTCCCTTAGGTATGCGGAGCTTCAGCGAGGTGAACTGGCTTGGTGGAGCCCTGCTGTTAAATGATGGCGCATTAAGAGCGCCATGATGCGGTAAGTAAGCGCTATGCGCAGCGCTGCGAAGTCTTGCCTTTGCTAACCTGTGTTTTCCTTCCTTGTAGGTCGCGGTGTTCTTCAGCGTGAGTGGAATGTCCGGAGTGGTGCCAGCCGAGAGGCGGCCAGCCAGGTAAGCCTTTTGAGAAGTTCGTAATTTTTAAATGTCTCTACTGCTTTCTTTAATGTTGCCTCCATCTTCCTCTTTCAGGTCGTTCTGTCCGGGAGGCGTGCAGATTCGAGGAAGCTGTTCTCAGTAGCTGCGAGTGACTAAAGATGAAGACTGCAGGTAAGATGCTGCTGCTAATGATGTTCCTTTTGTCTCCTTGCAGGTTCGGCTTCTCTGAGGGAATAGCTGGACACGGTGAGCGTCACGTTGCAAGCTGCAAAGTAATGCGAAGCGTGTTGTCTTGCTTGGGTGTGGTTGAAATAGCCCCAACAAAATAGTCCAGGTAAAGTAGTCCCTAGGCTACCACACCCAAAACACTAGACCGCATAGCTTGGTTCTTAGGAACCAAGCTATGTGGATGCCTCCATGTTGGCTGACAATACAATAAAGTAGTTCCCAAGCACATTGTTTTTCATGGTGTACGAGCTTGGCGCCACAGGCGCCAGGACTGGCCCCATGAGGGCTTTTGAAGAGGATGCCAGGCTCTTACCAGGGGGGGTGGGGGGGGGGGAGAACCCGCTGATGTGCAAGCTGGGTTGCGAGGGGGCTCAATTCCCAAGGGGGAGATCAGAGGGTGGGGGGAGGTTGCTAGAGGCCGGTGGAGCTCCTCCAGTCAAGGGGAAGGGAGGGGGATGAGGGAGGGAGTATACAGAAGCTAGAAACTCCTATGAAAATGGATAGCCTGAATAGGTTAGGCATCATACCCCTGAATATAAAAAGGGACTAAACTCGCCTTTGAAGAGGAAAAAACTGGAGAGGTTCATAAGGAGGGAGGAAACGGATATACTTACATTACAGGAAACCCACGTACAGACCCGAGACAGGGAACGCCTGAGATTGCAAGGATATCCCCATATCTACCAGTCCACAGAAAAGAACAAGAAGGCGGGAGTGCGGATAGCCTTATGGAACACCCTTGATCTTACAGTAATGGATATGGAAAGGGATGCCATGGGGAGATACATAGCTTTGTACTTGAAGCGAGCGCTACATGATAGCAACCATGTATGGCCCAAATTCGGGTCAAGACGCCTTTATCCAACGTGCCCTGGACAGACAGAAAAATTCGCGAAGGGTTCTATAATATTGACAGGGGACTTTAATTTGGCTTGGGATCCAGAAAAGGACAGATCTACGAAAACCAAAAGGACCCCAGGAGAAACTTTTGAAAGAACTGATAAAGTGGAGAGGATAGCCCCAGTGGACATATGGAGGGGAAAAATGGGAAAAAGGAAGGGACCACATTCTTCTCTCATGTCCACCATTCATCGTCACAAATAGATTATGCGTGGGCCTCCAGGAAACTCCTGGGACAAGTAAGGGCCATAGAGGTGGGGGCAATAATCTTGTGAGACCATGCACCCTGGACATTGAAAATAGGTGGAAGGCCAAGTTCCCCAGGACTTTGGAAATGGAGGTCCCCAGTGCACTTTTTTAGGGACGAAGTCCTGGAGGAACGAATTGAACGAGGCGATCGTGTGTTTCTTTGAGGATAACAACTTTGAAGACACGTCAGCGCAAACTAAGTGGGACGGCTTTAAGGCAACAATCGGGGCGAAAATCAATGAAATCAAGGCACGCAAGGACAGGGAACTAATTCTGCTAAAAAAAGATTTAGAGGACAAATTAAAGAGGGTAATGGATAGGATGGGAGTGGGAGTGAGGGGGAACGAGAAGGGAATAATGAGCTATCAAGGGCCAACGGGAAATTATACAAGCAAAGGCAGCAGAAAAGTCACTGGTGTTTCTAAAACAGAAATTTTACATCAAGGCCAATAAAGTTGAAAGACTTTTGGATAGGTTGTTGAGAAGGGAAGAGAAGGCTAAAACAATCATAAAAGTAAAGGTGGAAGGGGGGGAACCAGTATGGACACCAAAGATATCGTCTGAGAATTTGAGGTTTTATACAGAACGATATAGCTCGGCAAACCCTATAGAACAGAGTCAAGCGAAATATATAGAAGCAAGGGAATTGGCCCAAATAACAGATCAGGAAAGAGAAGCACTAGAACTAGACATCACATCGGAGGAGGTGCGGAAGGTCATTACGGCTCTGGCCAGAAATTAGTCACCCGGCCCAGACAGCTTCAATTCACAATTTTATAGATCCTTCAGGGAAACACGGATTCCATATTTGGTCCCCCTTCTCAATGAAATTGGGAGTAGGGGAAAAATTACAGCTACCATGGAAGAGGCAAAAGTAGTCCTCTTCCCAAAAGAAGGCAAACACCCGACGGAAGGCTGTTCTTATAGGCCGATGGACCCAATTAATGTAGACAAAAAGATCTTTACAAAAGGTACTGGCGAATCGCTTAGACCAAATCCTTCCAAGCATAATTAGTTCAGACCAATCAGGGTTCATCAAGAGAAGATAGACAAGTGATAATACAAGGAGGATAGCTCATCTCATAGAAAAGGTCAATGAAAAGAGAATCCCAGCCTTTCTAGTAGCTTTAGATGCGGAAAAGGCCTTTGACAGGGTTGAGTGGCAGTTCCTGTTCACCGCAATGAAGAAAATGGGCTTTGGTGAGAAATGTCTAGCAATAACCAAGGCCAACTACCAGAAACCATCCATAAGGTTAGCAATAAATGGCCAGCTGTCCGAGCCCATTAAGGTTCAAAAGGGGCACGAAGCAGGGTTGCCCCCTTCTCCCCTTTGCTTTACGCTATCTACTTTGAGCCATTTCTCGAGGCAATAATAGCAAACAGGGAGATTGTGGGGATACTATTTGGGGGAAGGGTACATAAGATGGCCACCTTCGCAGACGATATGCTGTTGACCCCGAGGGATCCCTTAGGGCAATGGAGACAGAGATACTACGGTTTGGGACAATAGCAGGGTTAAAAATAAACCCCCATAAAACAGAAATCCTGAATCTCACAATAGCAAGAGACGGAGGTGGGTCTCAAGGGCACGCCTGCATATGGATGGGTTGAGAAGTACATAACCTATCTGGGTATAAAGTTAACTAAAATGGTGGAAGAACTCTTTTGGGTCAATTATATGCCCTTGTTAGAAGTAATAAGGAATATATTGGTAGACTGGTGACCTCTAACGCTTACCTGCATGGGCAGAATTAATGTCCTAAAGATGGTTATTCTGCCGCAGCTGCTGTATTACTTTATGACTCTCCCTGTCCAGGTCCATGTCTCTCTTTAGGGCGGGAAATTTATTTGGAATAATAAAAGACCGAGGATAGCTAGAAAGGTTATGATGATGCCCAGAAATAGGGGAGCTATGGGGAACCGGACTATAAAATATACTTCATGGCGGCAGAAATAGAGTATTGAGGGACTGGCTGAAATATGACCAGGAAAAGATATGGAAGGCCATGAACAAGGCAGTAATAGGGGAGAACCTTGAGGAGGTACTGTGGAAACCGAAGGGAGACAGACCAAAATAGATGTACTACAACAGGATACTGATGGTGGGAGGGGACTCCTGGGATGAACTAATAAGGCAGGCCCAAATTACCACATTTATGTCTCCATTTACACCAATTTTTGGCAACCCAGGTTTCGCCCCAGGGTATAGAGAAAAGTGCTTTGGGGCATGGTGAGGAGGTTGTCAAAGATCCGGGACACGTTTGTGGGGCCAGATGTTAAATCATTCTCTGAATGTAAGGTAGACTTTGGAGTGGAAGAATCAGAGAGGTACCGATACTTTCAAATAAGGCACTGGGTCATGCAACCGCCCATTAAGAGGAGAGCAACGCACAGCTTAACTCCTTTTGAGAAATGCCTAGTGTCTGACCGTGGTGATAAACACTTAGTGGGGGCAATTTATTCACTCAAACAAGTGGAGAAACCAAGGGAGAGAAGGTACAGGACATCCTGGGACGGGGCAACAGGCCAAGAGATAGAGGCAACAGAACGGAAGCAACTGTGGGCTAACATACCCAAGTAAACAAGATCCCTACAAATTCAGGAAATATGGGTGGAATTCATGTTAGAATGGCATTTAGCTCCAGACAAGATACATACATTTTACACCTCAGTGTCCAACCTTCATAAGAACCAATGTGGAATGGTGTGGACTTGGAATGATATTTGGTGGGACTGCCTTCATACCCAGGATTACTGGAGTGTAATATTGGAAGCACTAGGAGAGTCACTGGGTCTGAAGGGAAGGGGCAACAGGCTTTGTCTATACTGGGGCTATGGGGAAAGCTGGAAGACTTGCCCTCCAGAGCATTGCGCAAAATATTTGTGATTCCGATGATGGCAGGGGCGCTGGGGGTGGCGCAAAGATAAAAATCAAATGACCCTCCAACAGAACATGAATGGGTAGGAAAAGTCTGGAACTTTTCTGTACTGAAATGGGCTACCTACTCTCTGCAAGGAGACCATCAAGGCTTTCTGGGGGATTGGTCTTGGATTCTGGGGTTTCTTCAAAAAGGGGAAAGGGGGAACCGATGCCCGAGGAGGATGAGACTGCTAGGCCTAGTGGAATAAACCACGTTAACTGACATTAAGAGGTAACGACTTAAAGGAACTTAAAAGGAACCCCCACCACAGACGGTCAGACTCTCAGGGAGGGCGGGGGTTACAATGTTATGGAAAAAATTTGAAATGTTAATAAAATGTAACATGGAGAAAAAAAAAACTGACTTTGTCTTGGTCATATTTATAGATAAATCATTCTCCTTTGCATGCGTCCAAAGTCTCTTTAGGGCTCCAGTAAAACCCCCTATAGTATGATCCATAACTACTAGATCATTGGCATAGGCTAAGCAAGGACAATGATAACTGCACATTTTTGGGGGAAACCCTTTGAGCTCTGCCAGTATCTTGGGTAAATCTGCCAGGTAAATATTAAAAAGCATAGGGGCCAATGTACATCCTTGTTTGACCCCTCTTATAATGTCAATGGGCTCTGTTAGTGCTCCACTCTCACTCAAACGTATTTGAGTGGTAGTTACCTCATACATTGTTTTGACCAAATATAATAGAACTTTAGGGCAGTTATATCTTTCATCTTGAACCAAAGCTGACGATTAATGGAGTCAAAGGCCGCCTGAAAATCAAACACAGCATAAAGGCCTGGATTATCTACTCCAAAAGCTTTACCTTTCAAGTGGTCCATCAGTCTAATATTTTGAATCGTATTGCATCCTGGACAAAAGCCAGATTGAAATTTGTCAAACAGACCAATGTTATTTACCCAACAAAGCAATTTGTCCAATAGAAAGGCCGCAAATAGGTTCCCTGTAGTGTCTACCATAGAGAGGGGCTGATAGTTACCCGGACTCAAGGGGTTACCCTTCTTAAAGCAGTATCAGAAGCTGATTAGTCAGGAAAATAGGCAGGGAGGAGAAACAAACTATACACAAGTACATACACTTAATAGCTCAACAAAAACTACTTTTCAGATAGTCCTTTTCTGGCAGAAATTGTGGTTTTAAAATCACCTTAAAAAAAAAAAAGACACCAATATACATACATAATTCGGAATGAGTCACTGGTGATTCTACTGTATTGGTCCACAAGAAAAAAGGGCAAGCTTTCATGTGTATTCCATGGCAAAAAAAATTCTAATATGTTGGAAAGTGACATCTCTATATGCCAAAACTAAAAAAGCAAAAAGACAATGCAATCTTGCAAGGATGGTACTATTGTTTTGCGAACACTTCTCGGCTGCTAGCTTTCAGGAACACATACCCCTTCCTCCCACAGGTGTAGTACACCTGAAGCAGATCCCGGATAACAGCCTGAGCTAAAGATGTGTAGTCTTGGAAGAAAGCCATGATATTTATGATATTAATCATAACAAAAAAGTAGCCGTATCCTTGCAAGACAGCATTTATTGGGCAAAATCAAAAATAAAATATACTTTACACATTCTCTTGACTGTTTTACATGAAATATGAGATTCTTGAAGAAACAGTGGACTACAAACTTGATATTTGCTATAGTTGATTTGTAGGTCTACATCCATCACAGCTAAAGCATTTAAAGAAATGTTACTTTTAAGCAAAACTAGAACAAATTATATTGAGTGAAGATGTGCACTAGAGAAATCACTAAACAAAGCGGTTTACATTTCTTAGATTGACAGACTGTTATGTGAAATACCTCTGCTTTGAATTGGTTTCTTTTGCCCAGGTTTTTTCTTGGTTCCAATAGATTCCGAAGGTGGGCTTGGCTGCTTTGTAACAGGAATAGGTTCAACTCTTTTGCCTGTAAACTTGGATCCATCACTCTCTTTTGCCAGTAGATCATCTTGTACATGTTTTGACTGTTTCTTTTCCCTTTTCTTTCGTTCTCTGAGGTTGCTTGGCATCTCGGCTGCACTCAACACAATGTGAGTGGAGAGTTCTTCAATGGGCAAGGCATCAATTAAATCAAAGTCTACCAATGCACTCTCCGAATCAGACTCCTGAAGGTTACCATTGTGGGCATCTTTTCGCTTATTCTTTCTCTTGTCAGGTCTCTTTTTATCCATCTTTACAGGGGGGAGCTTCAGTTCTTTCTTCTGCTTTGCCAAAACTTCATCATAGGAGGTCTCTTTCATGAACAGCCAAAAGAAGAGGAAAATGATGGTAATGACGACTGAAGGGACAAGGACTATAAAATAGGTTGACTCGTAAAACTCCATGGTTGTTTCCTTGATGTCGTTCTGTCAAAGGTTATAAAAGGAGAAAACATGTTAATCTAATTGTACACCAATTGATTCAATTTTTGGCAAAGAATGCGTGCATTTAAATGACATTCCTGATTTTGTGTTTTGGGCCTATTATAGAAATTGGGGTTTTTCAGAAAATTTAATTAGTTTGAAAACGGTATTGCCTTTTGGGCGGTAAGTGGAGGATAAAAAGGCAGTACAATGTTCTAATGATTTGATGGCAGTTAGAAAAAGAAGAGAGAGATAGTGGGCACATGTATTCAACTGGTTAAATTATTTACCTATAACAAACTGGTTGAAAAGAAATTGCACTGGTAGAATCAGTTATTGAGTAGATCTCTAACCTCAGATGGGTAAGCAGAATTCAAATGTTTTATTAAGAAAAAATTATCAGGTGGTCCAAAACTCTAATCAGTGTGGCCAATACTGTGTTTGCAGTTTTAACAGCATCTGTAAACCTTGCATTCATACTGTGCTTCTTTGTAAATCATCTCAATGTCTTTTACAGACTTCTTCGATTCCAGGTAAGTAGTGGTTCTCTGTGCCTTTCATTTATCAATGTCTTTAGGGAGATTGCCTTCACATCTCAGCAGACAGTGTCTACTTCTGAACTTGCACCAAACTCAAGCTATGGTTTCTATTGCTCACTTTTTCTATGGTTTCTAAGAATCCTTGCAATGGCTTATAGCATATAGAGGTTTTTGATAACTTTCTCAATGTAAACTAGAAAATGGAACACCCAGTTTCAGAATATATCCTTTCTCTTCAGGGTCCCTTTCTTAGTGTGCACTCTAGAGGATTGGCCCGAGAAGGATTTCCTCCAAACTCTGGTCTGCCCCCGACTTGCCTCATCACGACCTGTATCCATCCATGAACTCCTATTCCAGTGTTCGTTCCATGTTTTTGCCCCCTCTCAGTCTGCTCTCCATCTCACTACTTTACCTCAGGTCCCGCTTCAGCGGTTCGGCTGTCTCTACGCCTCCCTTGTACACTTCTCAGCTCTTCCTCATGTTGTCCTGGACTCCTAAAGTGTTGCTTGGGCTTGGTCTCATTCTTGTGTGACTGGAAACTTGGCCAACTTTTACAAGCTCAGTCAGTACTCCTCTTTTCAAGAAGGAAGAGATCATAAAAGACAAGTTTCACATTAACACGGTCACCTGTCAAGTTACCAGCAAAAGCCAAAGTTTCAGGTAACTGTGGGGAGGGGATCTTCGGAACATAAAAAGTTTCTAGCCATCACATCACTGACTAAAGCAATTACATTTATTTCGTCAATATTAAAAGGATTCCTACATTCGATACTCAAATTCCACATTTGTGCAATTTGAGACATCTTATTAGTGATTTTTTTAAATAAAATTAGAAAATCTGTAGAGGACCTCAACTTCTGTAATGAAATTCAATATATATATATATATATATATATATATATATATATATATATATATATATATATATATATATATATATATATACATACATACATATACACACACACACACACCCCCCATTCCCCCGTCCCCTTAAAATTACACCCATGCTCATTTGGTTACTTATTATAACACTACACGGGATGAAAAAAAGAAATAAAATCAGATTCACAGGGGCGTCAAATTGATACCAATGAAAGATGTTATTGGTAGAAGAAAACAAAATACTAACCAAAAAGGAACAGACATGGAGTAGATAAATTGGGTTTACACAATGTAAAATGTCTTCATGTGTTTACAGCTATGGGCTAAGAAGCACAATCAATGCTTTTTACCTGCCCAAACTAGAGCTACCTCTCCATCCTCTGGTGAGGTTTTGGGACCCACCAACTCTAAATCCCCTTCAGACTATTTGACAATAGAGAACCCTCAGGTAATAAGAATCAACCAATAGGCCCAAACACCCACCTTTACTACATTGGCCAGGCAGAGAAAAGCTCTGAAGTGTTGCAAGGCATCTTAATAGCTTTGAATGGGTTACATCTGATTTTACTGAACAAAAAAAAATCCCTCCAAACCTCTGTCGTTTCCCTTTATTTATAGTAACACCAACAGTCACCCCAACTGTTATTTTTTACCAAGTTTATTTATTCAACGAGGGCATGTGCAGATTACAACATGAAGAGACATTACCGTATTTGTCAATTATTTAACATGTCCTTCCGTACTCAAACAATGTCCCTCTTTAGTAATTGGTTGGTCACCACAAGGGTTTTCAATAATCCCCTGACATGTGTCCCTTACCCTTAACCAGTACCCCCTGCCCCCCTCCCGTTTCCCCAACTTGTTTGGATCCAGAGTCTTTTCCCCGTTGCTGGGTTACAGTCTTATTTGCATAAGCAGAACCTTGCTTGTTTGCAGAGTCTCATCGAACTTGACTGTTTGAGTAACCTCGGTTTATGGAAGTGGCCTTCTCTGTCCTTTACAAAGTCCTGGAAGGGGCTCCACACCGCTAGGAATTTCGAGTATTTACCTGCTTTTAGGGCACATACCTTTTCCATTGCCATAACCCCCCCAGATTTTTACCCACCACCACGCTATTATCGGTCCCGATTCATTCTTCCATCACTGTGCTAATGTCATTCTCGCTGCCATCAGCAAGTGTGTGGTAAGGGAGCTTTGTTTTCTCAAAGCTGCTTATATACCGTCTGATACCGCTCCCAGTAGAACCACTTTTGGCCTCATTGGTAGGTCCCTTCCCGTTATTTCTTTAATGTGACCCAGCACTTATTTCCAGTACATCACCGTTTTTGGGCATGTCCACCACATATGGTATAGGGCACCCCCCTCTCACCACACCTTCAACATTCTGGGGGGTATTTTGCATTGATTTTAAGTAGGCGATATGGGGTCAAATGCCACCTATAGCACAGTTTATACACTGCTTCCTTGATCGCGGTGCATTTGGATGATCTGTGCGCCCTCAGCCAAATCTGTCCCCATTCCTCTTCTGTGAAGGTTTCTCCTATATCTTTCTCCCAGTTCTCTTTATATGGTAGATGGTCTACTATTTGTGCGTTGCTTAATAGTCTATATATTCTGGCTATCCGGCTCGCTGCCTTGCCCTCCTGCATGGTTAATTCCAGACCCACTGGGGTTCTAGTGCCTGCCCTCTTCACCATCAGCTGGGAGATCCAAGGTCTAATTTGCATGCAACTGTAGCTCTTTCTCCCAAACCCCATATATCTGTTTGCAGTCCTCAAATAGCAGAAGGAACCCCTCCCAGTACATATCTTTTAAGGTCAGTGTTTCCGCACCCCTCCAACCCTCATAGAATTTCTGTTGTAGACCTGGTGTGAAATCCACATTATAGGCTAGTGGGGCTAGGGAACCCAGCCCCCACTGGATATTCTTTATACCCATCGCTCTGTCCCAACTGCGTAGTGACATCTTAGTGGTTTCCAGTAGATTTCCCCCCTTCTGACGAGTTCCAGTGTTAAGGGCACGTAGTACTTTCAGAGGGATATTAGGAGACAGTTCTATCTTGCACCACCCATACAATTTATTTTGTCGCGCCCATTTCAACATCGGGGCCAAGTGGGCTGCCAGTACATATCTCTCTATGTCCAGGACTCCTAGACCCCTGTGAAGGGGTGGGCGCATCCAAATCCGCTTTTGTATCCTAGGTTTCTTGCTTTGCCATATGAAGGAGAATTTTGCTTTTTGTAGCTCTCTAATCATGCGGGCGGTATGTCTATGGGTAATGATCCAACCACGTAGAGCAGTCGGGGGAGAAGGGTCATTTTCACTGCTGCGATCCTCACAAACAATGACAACTCTTGGGTTTCCCCATCAATGCATGTCGTCTTGTAGTGGTTTCCAGAGGGGTTTAATGTTAGTTCTGAAAAGGTTCCCCATTTCCCCTGTTAAGTTTATCCCCAGATATTCCAAGGTATCCTTTTCCCAGATCAAGTGGTATGTTTTCTCCAGTAACCCGATGATCTCACCCTCCTCTGTTACATGCAGTGCTTTTCATTTAGAGTAGCTTATGGAGAACCCGGATACCCTGACGAACTCCGGTAATTATTACATGCTTTTGGGCAGTGTGTTTTTAATATCTTTCATGAACAACATTATGTCATCCGCATATAATGCGATTTTATGTGGTTTTCTCCACATACCACTCCACTAATTTCCAGGTCTAGTCTAATCTGTACCGCAAAGGGTTCCATCGCCATTGCAAATATTAAGGGGGGCGGCGGGGAGCGGTCAGCCCTGTCGTGTGCCTTGCCTTATTGTAATCTGTTCAGTCAGAACCCTGCTCGTTTACTGTAAAGCTCGTCGATGGGATCTTAAAGTTTGCTAGTACCATCCTTGTGAACTAGGGCCCGCAACCAATCCACTCTAGTACCAGCTTTAGGTATTCCCAATCTAGGCTATGAAAAGGCCCGTCTAGCGTCTAGTGCGGCTACCGAAAAACGCTGTCTCGTTCTTGTTGCCAGGTCGATGATAACTATGGCCCGTCTCACATTGTCTTGTGTGTCGCCCCGTGATAAAACCTGCCAGGTCTTCATGTATGATTTCTGGGAGGACTTTCATCAGCCTGGTTGCCAGTATCTTAGCATAGATCTTTGCGTCAGTGTTAAAGAGTGCGATGGGGAGGTAACTAGTGCATTCTGTGGGGTCTTTACCCAGTTTCAAAGTTAATATTGTCATAGATTTCCCCATATCTGCAGTGACCGACCCTTTCTCCCTAATGACATTGAGGAGCTGTGTTAGCAGTTGTGAGCCGAAGGTTTTGTAATAACCATTTCCCAAGCCATCCGGACCCAGGACTTTGTTTGAGGGCAATGCTGAGATCGCGTCACTGACCTCTTGGGCCATTATCAGACCCCCTAGTGTGCTCCTGTCGAGTTCCGAGACTTGGGGCAGTGGCGTTGTCCGCACGTAGGACTTCTGGCCCTCTGGGTCGAGGTGTTGCCATTTTAGCAATTCCTCGTGGAATTCTACCATTATTTCTAGTTTCCCCTTCTCTGCCGTGCATGTTTACCCCTGCCTATTTTTAAGCTGCGTTATGTGATTTCGTGCCCTTTGTTTCTTCAGTTTTGCTGCTAGAAATGTGTTTGCTTTCCCTCCGTGTATGTAATACATTTGTTTGGTGCTCAGTAATGTCAGTGCTACCCGGTCTGCAGTGTGGTTTTTTAACTGGGCTCTAATGTTCCTAAGTTCTTCTAGCGACTTAGGAGACTGTCGAGTCTCATGTTGTCTCTCGGCCTCTTTTAGTTCCCTTTCGAGTTTCTGTGTGACGAGCGCCCTTCTCTATTGCAAGCAGCCGCTTGTGAGAAATTCTCTGCAGACTACTGCTTTCCCCGTGTACCAGAATATCCTCCAGTCTGTTTCACCATCATAATTTTCTTTGAAGTAGTTATTTATTGTCCCCCCCATATGTGCTCTAAGCGCTATGTCCCTCAGTATCATTTCATTTAATCTTCATCCTGGTTGCCTTTTCCGCTCCTCCCCTCCCACTTCCATGCAGGCCAACACTGAAGCATGATCAGAGTGATATTGGGATCAAGGTTGCTGAGAGTAGGACCAGGCTTATCCTAGAGTAACCTTTGTGCACTGCAGAGTAATGCGTATATTCCCCGTTTTCTTACTGGAAGAACCGCCATGTTTCAATGACCCCCATATCTCTAAAGAACTTCCCCAGTGCTTGCCTGTTTTTCTGGTCTGCTGTTGTAGGAAGGAGTGTTTGGTCAAGGGTCAGGTCAATCACACAGTTAAAATCCCTGCCTATAATTAGCTGACCCTCACACCAGCCGCCCACTTCTGTAGTATCTCCGTGATATATATGTCCTGTTTCTCGTTGAGAGCCTATAGCGCTATGATTGTGTAGGTTTGACCCCCCTATTGTGCCCCATTTATTTTATTTATTTTTGCATTTGTAAAGCGCCACACAGCCCATAGGCATCGAGGCGCTACTGCAAGAAAATGACTTAGTTGCAGTACAAGGAGGGGTAGACCGAAAGTGTTAAAGGGATCATGTCTACCCCTAGCCTGGGAGAGAGGTGGTCGCCTTACAAAGGTTATACAGTTGACAATGTCCGAGTGGGGTTTATACAAACAGCATAGTTTTTATTGCTTTCCTGAAGCCCAGGTGGGACTCGATGCCTCTGATCTCGGCGGGTAACAGGTTCCAGTTGGTGGCCGCGAGGACTGGGAAGCTAGCACCACCTACTCTGGTTCTGATGCTTTTTGGAATTGCTAGACGGTTAGTGTGGCTAGATCTGGTTGGTCTGTTTGAGGGGGGGGGGGGACCAGAGAATCTCTGAGCAAGGCAGCGCGGTGCTGTGTCGCGATGACATTTGTGGGCGAGTGCCAGTGATTTGAAGAGGATCCGTTCCTTGACAGGTAGCCAGTGGACGGATTTTCTGGTGGCCGAGATGTGGTCTCTGAGATTCCAGTGGCTGCTCTGAGGGCATTGTTCTGCACCTTTTGAAGGTTTTTAATGTTTTTGGCTGAGGTGCCTAGTAGGAGTGCATTGCAGTAGTCTAGGCAGGAGCCTATGATTGCTCTTGCGATGGTGAGGGAGTTTTCCTGTGAGAGGCAGGGCCTTGCGGCAGTAAAAAGTTGAGTGGTAGGCTGCTGCTGAGGAGATTGCGTCGACCTGTCTGTCCATGGTGAGGTTAGAATCCAGGTAGACTCCCAGGGTTTTCACTGCTTTGGAGACCGAAATGCGGCAGTTGTCGATGAAGGAGTCATATATTGGGGCCCCATTTTATTGATTGTGGCTGGTGATCCGATGATAAGTAGCTCTGTTTTTTCGCTGTTGAGGCAGAGCCAGTTTTCAGCCATCCAGGTTTGGATGGTGCTGTAAATGGAGGTAAGGGTTTTTTGGTCGGCTTTGTAGTCTCCGGTGAGGGGGATGAGGACTTGTGCGTCATCGGCGTAGTTGGTGTAAGTGATGCCCATTGCATCGAGGTATTTGAATAGTGATCTTGTGAAAAGGTTGTACAGTGTAGGAGAAATGCAGGACCCCTGCGGGACAGGTATCTCCTTTCTGTATCCCAGAGTAGGTGAAGCTTCTTGAACCCCAGGGCTGGATGGATCAATATGGCTACTCCTTTCGTCTTTTTACCACTGGAGGCGTAGAACTGTTGGGAAAAAGCCTTATGGGCCATCCTCCTTTCGTCTCCTGGGAGGAGATGAGATTCCTACAAGATCTTGTTATGCTTCAATATACCTTTAAACATAAGAGCTCAGAGAAGACTCAGAAGACCACCTACCTGTGGTTATGGGGACCGCTGCTGGACCTAGCCGACGGTAGGAATTCTCCTGAAAACCCCTCTGCGGTCCTGCTCAAAGGCCTGGACACAGAGGTACCCAGGGAAACCCTCATGGGGAGAAAACCCTGTGGAGTGCTGCTTGGGTGCGCGGACTCCAGTGACTCAGGATGGGCGGTGACGAAGTGCAGAATCCCTTGTTGCGATGGCTAGCGCGTGGTCCTTCTTGGCTTTAGCCATGAAATACGGGAAGAGGGTTTTTAGAGCAAGGGATCCGGTGGGTGGTCCCTGAATAATATTTGCCCTGATGAGGTCTGTATCGTACCCTTGATAGGCAAGGCTGACCCTGTTCTGTGAAAATGACTCGAAGGGGGAGTCGAGCAGGATATATGACGACAGTGCTAAACAAGAAATAGGAGTATGTAAAGAGAAGGAAGAAACCAGCAGGTAACCAGGCAGGATGCGGATTGATTTCTTACCGATAGCTGGCCTGGGCACCGCCCCCTGGGAAATGCTGTCTTCTGGGTATTGTAGTAACAAAGGCCCCCGCTGTCTGACCGAGCGTTCGCCTTTGTGCCGAGAATTGGAAATGATTACGTTTTAGGCACGAGGGTACGAAGGGGATCTGCTTGCTGATCCCAACAATCGTGACCTACTGCAGGGTTGAGAGGCGCAACTCGTCACGGCGGTTGAGCCTCAGCGACGGTGGAAAAGGAGTCTGCTTCCCGTTTCGGATGCTGGTAGAGTAGGAAAGGGTCTGAGGGGGAAGGCAAAGGCAAGGTTAGAGTGAGGGAAAGTTAGCACTTGTCAGCGATACGGAAGTAAGAACCTAGGAGAACTTACGAAGCGTGACTGCACTCGTAGTAGAGTAACAACGCGAGGAGCCATCTGCAGCCTACCCGGATAGGCTGTGGAGGATAGGGGCGTGGCTTGCCCTGGAAGCACCACAGAGCAAAAAGCTAGACTGCTACTGCGGCAAGGCCACGCTGCCATGTTGATAGGAGGCTGGCCTGGGAAACAGCCGTTGCATTGAGGAGCGGAGACAACCATCACAGTATGCCCCCTCTTAGGGGTGTACCCCCCCCCCGGCTTACCCGGGTGACATTGGTGAAACCGCTTCACCAGACGAGGTGCATGAACCGACGCCTCAGGTTCCCATGAGCGTTCCGCTGATGAGTATCCCTTCCGGTCCACCAGGTACTGGAGTCTTCCCCGATGGTATCAGGAATCACAGATATCAGCGACCTCATACTCTGGCCCTGAGATGGTAAGGACAGGCGGAGGAGGTGTGGTGGCTCTAGGATGGAACTGACTCCGATTATCAGGTTTTAACTGTGATACATGAAAAACGGGATGTATACGGGCCCATGCGTTGGGGTGACAAAGCCTGAATGCCGCAGCTCAGATTGAGGTCAAGACCCGAAAAGGACCAAAGAATCTTGGTGATAATTTGGAGGGCACCAGGTGTCTTGGGAAGAAAGCGTGATAACCAAACCAAGTCTCCCGGTTTGATGTCGGGAGCTGGAGTCCTATGGCCGTCTGCAAATAGCTTCACTCGGTCTTGGTATTCCAGCAGTGCGATTCTAGCCGATTTAGGACATTGTTGTAGTTTGTCCATCAGATGGTCCACATCCGGGAATTTAGAGTCAGAAGGCACAAACACAGGAAATGAAGTTGGGTGAAACCCATAGGGGCAAAGTGTGAGGTCTTGATAGCTGAATGGTAGGAGTTATTGTAGGCATATTCCACCACTGGTAGTAGGTCTTTCCAATCGTCTTGAGCTGCTGAAACATAGCTACGGAGATACCCTTTGAGAGTCTGATTAAGTCTTTCGGTCTGGCCGTTGGTCGGAGGATGGTAACACGAGCTAAGGGCTCGGCAGATTCCAAGAAAACGGCAGACCTGTTCCCAGTAGCGTGAAGACTATTGGGATCCTCGGTCCGAAATGATTGTTTCGGGTAGCCCATGTAACAAAAAGATCCTCCTGATAAAGATGAGAGCCATCTGGGCAGCTGAAGGGAGACCGAAAAGGGGAATGAAATGAGCCATCTTTGTGAAGGTGTCAATCGGGACCATTATGGTAGAATATCCCCCGATGGCAGTAACTCCACCACAAAATCGGTGGAAATAATCTGCCAGCGAAGTGATGGTAGAGGCATCTTCACTAATTCCCCTAGAGGAGAATGGCGCAGCGACTTGGACTGTAGACACGTCGGACAGGATTCCACATATTCTACAACATTTTTCCTCAACAAGGGCCACCAGAAATATCGTAACGCTAGTTCTCGAGTGTTTGCTATGCCCCGATGTCCAGCAGTCTTGGAATCATGGCACATAATGAAGACGTCCTTCTGTAGAGACTTGGTAGGGACAAACGCTCTGTGACCATAGAAGTAACACCCTTCCTCTTTCGTCAAGGCAAGTTGGGTGGACCGCGAGAGCTGTTGCTTTATCAATGATCCAGAATGCTGCTTTAGGCTTGTCAGGAAGTCTAACAACTTGTAGTACCATCGCAGCTCTTGGAAAGATGGGTTTGGATCTGAACTGATCATTGGGGATTGGTTCCTTTCTGCACAGCGCATCAGCCCGCAGTTTATTTCTCCCAGGGATGAATGAGAATGTGATCCTAAACGGAGAAAAGAAATGTGCCCATCGGGCCTGACGATTGTTACAGGTTTGTGCGTACTGAATAACCCGCAGGTTGTGATGGTCTGTCCGGACCTCCACTGGATGTTAGGCCCCTAACAATAGGTGACGCCACTCCTCAAATGATCGTTTGATGGCCAAGAGTTCTTTCTCCAGAACCTTGTAGTTTAGTTCAACTGGCAAGAACGTTTTGGACAGGTATGCCACCGGGTGCTCCAGACCCTGGTCATCTATTTGGAGCAACATGGCTCCTAGTGCGTACTGCGAAGCATCTGTCAGGAGTCATCAGAACTGGAGCTGTGGTCAAGAGCTTCTTGAGTTTTTCAAAGGTTTGTTGAGTAGTAAGAGAGCATGAAAAGGGTACATCTTTCTTAAGTAAAGCAGTCAAAGGCTGTGCGAGAGCTGAGACGTGTGGTATGAATCGCTGCTAGAAATTGGCAAACCCCACAAACCGTTGGATGTCTTTAACGGAGGTGGGTGTTGGCCAGTTCTGAACGGCGGAATACTTCAGGATCCATAGCTATCCCCTCGGCAGACAATACATAATCCAAATAAATCACTTGGGACTGATGAAAAGTACACTTCTCTATTTTGCAGTACAGGTGGTTCTGTTGTAGTCTCCCAAGGACTTCCCGGTGGTTCTGTTGTAGTCTCCCAAGGACTTCCCCTACATGTTTCTCAGGTTCTTGGATGGATAAAGAGAAGACAAGGCTGTCATACAAGTAAATTATAACAATGTAGAAGAATGTCCGTGAACAGATGGTCCATAAACCGTTGAAGACGGCTGGGGCGTTGGAAAGGCCAAAAGGCATCACCCGATACTGATAATGTCCAAAAGGAGTACGGAAAGCAGTCTTCCACTTGCCGCCATGTCTGACACAAATGAGGCGATATGCCCCTCTAAGGTCCAGTTTAATATATATCCTGGCCCCTTGGACCACCTCCAGGATATCCAGTATCAGCGGCATGGGGTATTTATCAGGGACTGATTTTTTTCAGTCCGTGAAAGTCAATACACAGACGTAGTTCCGAGGTATTCTTTTACGGAATAAAGAACAAAGATGCCGCTGCTGGGGAGGTGGATTCGGTGATGAGACCATTCTTTAGGTTAGATTGCAAATACTTCTGCAGAACTTCCTTTTCAGTGGCCGACAGGATGTACATCCTTCCGAATGGTAAAGGCTGGTCTGGTATCAAATCGATGGCGCAATCGTCCCTTCTATGAGGGGGTAGTTCGGTGTATTCGGATGTGGAGAAGACCACGTAGTGCTTTAGGTGTTAAGCCACGTATGGCAAAACTTTGGCGGCACGGTGGATCTTATTCCCTTTTAGCCACATGCGGCGAACTTGGACCACATGTTCTGAACCACTTACTATAGTTGGGCACTATTAGGCTCTGTGAGCAGACTAACCTTCAATGTGTAATGTGCATGTGCCAGTACTAACTAACCCAGAGGTGGCATGCCTCACAGTTGTAGGTTTGTGGTTTGTATTACGCCTATGTGAGTTAACACAGGTCACTAATACTAAACTCTTTTGCAGCATATGAACTGCTTCGAGCTCCGGACCTGAGAGTGCACAGGCAGGAGGCCAGCACTCATCCACAGAGCTAAGTGCTTCTTTTGCATCAAAAGTTATTGTAAAGCACAGTGTGTATGTGTGGGACAATAATACATGTATTATTGTTTTTTTCCCTTATGTTCCCTTGCCTGTCCACTTACCCTCTCCTAACCCTTAATCCGGTTACCCTCTGTTCGAGACCTATCCAACCAACAAGACCCTAACCCTCTTTCCCTGCTGGGGTCTCGGTGGCCTGTGTAAACCTCATCTTGCAGGTGCCCATACCGCAGTGGGGGTTGTTGGTTTGCGCCACTCCTGCACCTGGAATTTGGGCCGTGACAGATGGACACTGTTTTGGTTGAATGGGGAACACCATGTTTGGCAGCCCAATGATCGTCAATAAAGTTCCCAGCCGCACCGATATCGATAAGTGCTGGGATGTCTTGTAACATGCGCTCCCCAAAAGCGAAGGACACTTTAAGCACCAGCATGTTGGTATCCGTAGGACTGGTACACAGGGAAGAGTGCGACTTGGAGGAGGAACCTTTATCTGGCAAAGGATCTTGAACCATGGTTCCTCTTACGGCAATAGGACATTCTTGAACTGAATGGGTGTTGGCTGCACAGTACATGCAGAGTCCTAAGGTCCGTCTGTGAAAACGTTCAGGTGACAACTGACCCCTTGCTGCCGCCCCCAACTGCATAGGCTCTTCTGAGGAACTCAACCGACTCACTGTGGTGGAGTCAGTGGGAGGACGGGTGGTCCTTCCCTTCCTTCTTTAACTACGTCGCTCTTTCATGCGATAATCAATTTGCATGACTAGAGCAATGAATTCAGTTATGGAGTGAGGACGTGCACTCAGGAGACCTCATCCTCGAGGTCTTCTGACAATCCCCTTCTAAATATGGTGATTTGTGCGTCATCGGACCAAGTGGTCTTGCGTGCCATTTGTTTAAACTTTCTGATGCACGCAAGGATAGCCTGGTTTCCTTGCTTGATATCCAGGAGATGTTCCTGCGAGGCCACAAGGATTTCCTGTCGTCCAAACATACTCTGTGTGCTGTTGCAGAATGCGAGTCTAGAATAGGGTTATTAGAAGTAACCAAAGGCGTAGCCCAGGCGAGCGCGGGACCTGTCATCTTGGAGATCATATACCCCACACAGTCTCTCTCTCTCTGTGAAATTAGGCACCTTTGAATGTGAATTGTATGGCGCAAGAATCCAGGAATTCCTTCACCCTAGGTGGGTTCCCGTCGAATTGACCTCCCGGCAACAGACCTGGCGGGACTTGAGAGCAATGCGGGGTACAGCTTGCTTGTTGCTGATGTTGCCTCAAGGAAGCATTCTCTTGTTTGTTTAAGATGATGTACATCCGCAGTCAATGACTGTACGGTTGATATCAGCTGCTGGATCTGCTGATCCATGGCTGGGGTCTTCTGTGTCCTCCAGAGGCTCTACAATAAACAAAACGTTGCCATCTGTTAGGCTTCAATATACCTTTAAACATAAGAGCTCAGAGAAGACCCAGAAGATCACCTACCTGTGGTTATGGGGACCGCTGCTGGACCTAGCAGACAGGAATTTTCCTGAAAACCTCTGTGACCCTGCCCAAAGGCTTGAGCACTCAGAGGTCCCAAGGGAAACCCTCATGGGGAGAAAACCCTGTGGAGTGCTGCTTGGGTGCGCGAACTCCAGTGACTCAGGATGGGCGGTAACGAAGTCCAGAATCCCTTATTGCGATGGCTAGCGCGTGGTCCTTCTTGGCTTTAGCTATGAAATACGGGAAAACGGCGTTTAGAGCAAGGGATCCGGTGGCTGGTCTTAGAATAATACTTCCCGAGGTGGTCTGTATCTTACCCCCCGATAGGCAAGGCTGACCCTGTTCTGTGAAAATGACTCAAACGGGGAGTCGAGCAGGATAGATGATGACGGAGCTAAACAAGAAATATATGAGTATGTAAAGAGAAGGAAGAAACCAGAAGGTAACTGGGCCGGATGCAGATTGATTTCTTACTGATAGCTGGTGTGGGCGCAGCCCCTGGGAAATGCTGTCTTCTGGGAATTGTAACAAGGGCACCCGCTGTCTGACCGAGCGTTTGCCTGTGGGCCGAGAATTGGAAGCGATTACGTTTTAGGCACGAGGGTACGAAGGGGGTATGCTTGCTGATCCCAACGATCGTGACCTACCGCAGGGTTGAGAGGCGTAACTCGTCACGGCGGGTGAGTCGCAGCGACAGTGAAAAAGGTGTCCGCTTGCCGTTTCGGATGCTGGTAGAGTAGGATAGGGTCTGAGGGGAAGGCAAAGGCAAGGTTAGAGTGAGGGAAAGTTAGCACTTGTCAGAGATACGGAAGTAAGAACCTATGAGAACTTACGAAGCGTGACTGCACTCGTAGGAGAGTAGCAATGCCAGGACCCGTCTGCAGCCTACCGGATATGCTGTGGAGCATGGGGGCGTGGCTTGCCCTGGAAGCACCACAGAGCAAAAAGCTAGACTGCTACTGCGGCAAGGCCACGCGGCCATGTTGATAGGAGGCTGGCCTGGGAAACAGCTGCTGCGTTGAGGAGCAGAGACAACCATCACAGATCCCCATTGTAGTTTGCAATTCCAAAAGCCATCCCATGATAGCGCAGTGTTTTGTAGGCGAGTTTAGCCCTTGCACATTTAGGGTTACTATTGTTGCCTCCGCCATTTTGATGGGGTCAATGTCTGTTGCCCACTCCCTCTTCCCTTTACCCTGCTTCGTCCTCCCACTTCCGCCACTTCACTACTCCCTCTCACCCCTTGGACTCTGGACCATTTCTTTTCCCTAACTCCGTTTACTCTCCTTCCCCCCTCCCCCCAACTTCACCCATTCCCTTAGGTTAATTGTGGCTGGGGTTCCTAAGAACCCCCCTCCAACTCCCCCACCCCCCTGCCCCCCAGAGTGTTGGGCCACGGTCCCTCCCGCAGTTTCTTTATGCCAGGATAATCTCATATCCTGATTTGGGTTCCAAAATGTGACGCCCTCCTACCTCCGTACGGGCTCTCACTCATTGCGCCTCGCTATCTTCACTTCCTCCTTGGCCGATTTAGTTTTCTGCTTTCTCGCTTGCTTCCTATTGTAAATCATAACTGCTTGGGTCAGATGACAATGCATTACTTACCGTAAAAGCATTTCTGATGGTTGTATCTGCTTAGATTCACATGCTGTGCATAGGTCCGACATCCAGTGGTCACTGCGGAGTATTGCATTTTGTTTTTCGTAGTCGAAAAGGGGACGTCGACAAGGCGTGTCTGTAACACTATCCCTATAGTGACGTGCGTTGTACCCACAATCCCTCACGCGTCGAGGTCCCTCAGATTGTTTTTTTCCGCCCAGTTTGTCAGTTTTGTTTCTCTTCCACCTCTTCTTTCAGTTGTCCATTCCCATGGGTTGTCCGCACCTTTTGTGCCGGTCTGTTTCAGACCGGGATCTGCGTGGCTCTGGTATTCTTCCAAATGTAGCAGAGATAAACCCTCCTCACATGTGCCAATTCTCCTTGTTTTTCCTTCCCAGGTAACGTCAGCCCTAATGGGTAGGCCTATTTCGAAGATATGTGCTTTGCCTGTAGGACCGTTGTGAACGGTTGCATTAGCCTTCTTTTATGGAGTGTTGAGAGTGCCTAGTCTTGGTAGAGCTGAATACGGCTTACGTTGATTGATAAATCAGTGTGTGATCTTTCAGCTCTCAGAATGTCCTCCTTCAGGATATAAGATAGGACAATCAACACATCTCTAGGCCTTGCATCTGGTTTGGTTCTTTTGGGGCCTACTCGGTGTATCCTGTCGAACAAAATCTTTTCCGGTGGGCCATCATTCAGCAGGTTGCTAAAGCATTGTTGCATGGTATCCTTCAGGTCCCTGTCCACCACTGATTCAGCCAGGCCTTTGACCATGATGTTGGACCTTCGAGATCTATTTTCGAGGTCCTCTGCCTGTAATTCCAGGTTGTTCGTTGCTCTAGCCACCTGGTCCAGCAAGATGCTGCATTGTTTTGTTTCTTCCGCCATGCACGATAGGCCATTCTCGGCCACATCAACCCTTTCCCCCCAGATCGTTCATCTCTTTTCCGACCTCTTGTAGGGCCGATTTCAGTTCCTCCTTCATGTGCCTCATCTGATCTTGGAATGTGTTCGTCAGTCTGGTCTCCATGCCTTGAAAGCAGTTCTTATTTGTTTGAGGCCATTGTGGGTGGGGTCGCACTACGTTGGTTCCTGTGTTGGTGAGGGTGTTGGAGGCAGAGAAAGCCTGTAGCAACCCCAACACCTCTCCAGCTGACCTTGGTGTTTCGTTATATTCCTAGCTCTTAAGGAGGCGCTTCTCGATTTGACCCCCGGCATCGGGGTGCCCCTTTGGGCACAAGACGTGGGGCGCACCTTCCCGTGGCTTACTGTGTCATGTGCCAGAGGCGTCTATGTGGTTTGCCCCCCTACGCCGACACCCTTTTACTCCGACAGAGCTTGTTCTGACCATTGCCTCCACCTGCTTCTTCCGGATACTGTGTGCTAGCCTTACTCTTCTCCGTGGTGCTAGGGTGTGACTGTTTTTAGAGTTCTTTAGCAGAAACCCTTGTATTCGTCACCCCTGTCCTTCCTGGTGTTGCATTCAATTATTGATCTCCAACAAACTGGCTCACTTTTCCGGATCCCTTTTCTTCCCTCCCGTGTTCAGAGATTGCTGAGGGGAAGTTTTCCTTTGGGGAAGGGGTATGCATGTTTGCTGGGATCCATGTGGCTACTCGAGGTTTAATTCTGGCACCTTGTATTCCTGCTTTAGTTAATTAGTACTTTCTGGGGCATGTGCTTCGTGTTATATGATCCGATCGGGTTACTTGGTGCTTTGATGTGCGGGCGCTTACCCTCAGATCCGTCTTTTTGGCTGCCACACTAGGTGCGCACCCATCCGCAGTCTGACTCTCAGCGTCAGGGCTTTACTCTGGGGTTCCGTCTGCTCCTTCTGTGAATGGGTTGGTGCGTTGTCTGGGGCAGTCCACTCTTAGCTGTACTTTGTCCTTCCTTTCCTCTGGTGCTCCGCGTAGAAGGGAGTCTGGGGGGTGTCCCGAGTCCTGCTTCCTACCTCTTCTGCGTTCGTATGAGACCTACCTTCCCTCGCCTGTTTCCTTCTTAACGGCTTTCTGCGTCTCGCCCAGGGGGGAGTGATTTTACCGGGGGTTGTTGGTGCGATGTTGTAGTTGGCTAATTCCCTCCCAGACACTACCGTTGTGTTTTGCTGTGGGGGGCGGGGGGTTGGGGTCTCAAGGTACCTTGCGGCTCCAGCACCCCCGGGTTCCCTGCTTTTCTTTGATTGGGATCCACTTGCTCTTTCTATTTAGTTGGGGCTGCTGTGGGATGCAGATTTGCAGTTCTCTGGTGGTGGCACCGGGGCGGGCTGCACTATTCTAGGATTTTCTTCTTCAGTGGATCCTACCGTTGCACCATCTATTCGCCCTGTGGTGCTGTATGAGGCGTACAGTGTTACCTACACTTTTCTTGGGGCCTGGCTTGTGTTGGTGGGCCCACTAGTTTTTGTGTTACGGCCTTCCGTTCTGTCCGAGACTCCCGGTGTCAGCTAATGAGGCGGTTTCTGGGCCGAGGACTACCTCCGTCTGCCTCGTTGGTCCCCGTGGTTCTCCCTTGCCACTCGGATGTGCAGCTGTTATGCTAGCCCAACAGCTGTACTCCGCTGGAGTTATGCAGCACTGTTGAGTGTTGGTAGGTCCGCGGGGAGGTCTCTCCCCTCTCGTAGGCGTCATGGTGTTCAGGAATGTGTGGCTCTTTCTTCACCGCCCCGTCACCAAGCTTTAGCGGGTGGGAGAAACCTTCCCCTACTTCCGCTGAAGTTCACAGGGTCTTCCAGGAGCGTTTGCTGCCTTGCATGTATATGACCCACTCTGCAGTTCTGAGGGTCTAATGGATGCAGCTCTGGTCTTCTTTCTCCCAGGCCAGTGCACCTTAGGAATGCAATTTTTTGGCATGTTTGCATGATTTTTTGCTTCGGTTTTCACCTTACATTTCCCACTCCTACGGAGCTCCGGAGTGATGCATCCTCACGGGCTGGCAAGTCATCTTGGAGTGTGTGTGTGTGTGTGTATTTTTATTTTTAAAGAATGTTGAGGTATAAATGTGGTTTGTTATTTTAAATTTAGGAAAATCACTGCATACCTTCGGCTGTGGGTCAGTGGACTAATGTATTCAGCCTGTGCTTGGCCTAATGGCAACATGTTCGAATCCAGGCAGATCAAGACCGCTCTTGATCCTTCTGAGGTCGTTAAAATGGTTACCACTGAATCGGGTAACAAACATCTGTTAACTGTCAATAGTGCTAAGATACCCCTCCAAGGATCAATGTGTGCTTTGCAAATACACCCATTATGCTAATAAACTGATCTCACTATAACCTTTCCTCCGACATCTGAAAAGAGTTATTTGGGCCCGCTTCCTATTGCCCCACCCCATGACCACTAGACTAAGTTTGCAACCTTACTTCACTTCTTCGTTGCTCACCATGGCAAATACTTACAGAACATCCTAACAGGAATTATGCAATCGAGGCGGGTTGATCTAGTCAAAGACTTAAACACATTGTGACGAATCCCAGGATGCTGTCACTGCTCCCATGGTTGGTGGGGGGGGCACCGTCCCATGAGACCAGGGAGATGAGGTCGCTACCCGATAGTCTCCCTGGGGGTATTACCCAGCTAATGGATCTCATGGGAGGGGAAACCCCCTACGGGACCAGTGACTACTATAGAGGGAGAACGCAGTATCCACCTTGTATCCCACCTCTCCTTCACCCCCATTCTCCTCACCCCTACCCTATGGTCAGACACTCTGGAGAGGAACCACAAGAGGGACTGAGGCTCACAGAGAAGGCCGGCAAGAGCAGAGCCAGGCGTGGAGACTCAAGCAGCGGTCTCCACTGGAACCACTAAACAAACCGAGAGGCTGGCTCAGTAGGTCTGGAGCCACAGGGCCACTGTGGCAAGCCGACAAGAACGCCAGAGTACTGGCGAGGCAGCAAAGAGCACAGGAAAGCACACGACCAATCAGAGGGCTGCAGCCAAGAACCTGGAGGTAACTGGGGGGCAGAGCTGTGGTTGGGGTGCAGGGGGGGGAACCCTAAAAAGCATAAAGAATGCAAATTAGGGGATACTAGACAGCCCCTATGCAATCCTAAGGGACAGTTTACTAAGATATGGTAATAAGGGAAACGGGGGAGAAGGACATATCAAGTGATAAGAAGGCATAATCTACTTTGTGGCAGTACTTGGAGGGAAGGTGACCTAGGACTGTCACATACGAAATCCTAAAGAACTGTAAGAGGGATACATGTGAAGACCTACTTGGCAGGGGAGTAAACCAAATCTGTATTTGACATCAAGAGACCATAAAAAGAACTGCAAGAACAATTAAAAGGAACACAGAGCGTGGAAGGCGAGTGAACCAAGTCTGTTTGAAATTAGGACACCTGAGGACAGAAGAAACCAGGTCTACCAATCAGGGCCAGGGTCCCACCACAGCTTGGGGGAGCATCTAAGCCATTCACCTTCGTCACGGTACTTGGTAAAAGGAAGCCAGGTCTGCCAACCAGGGTCCGGGACCCACCACAGTTTAGAGATGTATCCAAACACCTCTTCTTTGTCATAGTGCCTGGTGAGAAAAGAACCAGGCTTGCTAATCCAAGGGTCAGGGACCCCCGGGGCAGAGAAGCCTGGGAAGGGCCAATTGGGGAACAGAGATATTTCACCACCAATTGTTGAAATGTGTTGCAAGCCTGAAGAAGGCTGAGGAAGGAAGATATCCCATAGCAGTTGACAACTGCACCAGAAGCCTAAGGAAGGTTGGGAAAGGGAGACATTTCCACCACCTAAAAAAAAAAATAAACTCAAAACTGTCTTTGTCCAAGGGGAAGAGTCATTCCTCTGGGCCAGGAAGACCTCCTTTTATTTAGTTTAACTTACAGTGTGAGGGACAGAGCTAGGATTCTGACACTGGACAGCGAGACTTTTTGCTTTCGACATCCCCATGTGACATTAGTTGTTTTGGTTGAGACCAGGAATCCCCTCTTAGAGTTAGGGTAAGATAGGCTTTTCTTCTAATTTTCGTAATATAATAAAAGTATATGCCAACCACTATAACTCCTGTGTCAAGGTCTTACTACTACTGTACCCTTACAACATCTACAATGCATTAAGAGAGGAAAGAGTAATCCTTGGACCATGCCATGCTTTCCTTTGAGTATGGCAGGGTGTGTCACACTGCACCAGAACACAGCATTGCTCTTTTAAGAATCCTAGGCGAGAGAAACTCTTGAGCAGCAGGAACACCAGCTATCCACTGCCGGATAAGAGGTAGGATTACTCTGTACTTTGCCGGCAGCTTGCATAAAGCAAGCAGAGAGATGACCAGCAGTTGTCTCACAAACAAACTGGTTATGACCTATGAGACTCCTGGTGACCACATTAACATTGTTCCCAGCTTATCTTAGGTATGGCCAATCGATGACCCTGGTCTTTTTCCTCGGGTTGCAGCTTTTGAATTGACCCTGAACTGTCAGTTAAATAAGTGTTCAGAGCCCCCAGTCCAACACGTTCCGAGCTTGTGGATAAGCCTTTAAGACTCTTCCAGGAAGTCGAAGAGGTGGATGTGATATGGCATTTATATCGCGCCTGTACACAAGTGTTTCTAGGAGCGAAATATAGTCTTCTGTTGGCACAGGTCTAAGTTGGGATCAGGGTGTTCACTATTTTCTCGGCAGTTCCCTGCTCAAATGTCTTGGTCACTTCGTGTCCGCTTTCCCGGTCTTGTGTGCGGAGAGTATCCTTAGGAACCATGGAATGGGTACACCTCTACCACTATAACTCGTCCCCCACCCTGTTATAAACCACAGGCAAAGGGAATACACAAAATGGCAGGTGCAACTTTTTGGTTGCATCCCTTTTCTTATCCCCAAATTCGGATCACCAACACAGGAGCTGCGCAGGAGAACAAGAAAGAGGTGTTTAGTAAGGAGTTGAGTTTGTGTGATGAAATAACAAGAAGTGTCAATCAGTGATATTAGAATAGATGGTTACCTGAACTCCTGTTCTGTCTAGCCGGAACTATCCGGTGAGGAAATCCTGTTTTATTCACAAGCATGTTACAAGAATAGAGATACCATCATGGAAGAATAGATCCATGGGGGCTCTGAACATTTATTTAACTGACAAGAGTTCAGGAACAATTCAAAAGCTGCAACCTGAGGAAAAGGACCAGGGCCATCGATTTGCCATTCAAGCAGGACCAGACCAAGGCCAACACCTGAACTTTGTAAGAAACTCTGTACTGTATTTTGACTTAAACTTATTGACTGTCTGAAAACACTAAAGAGGTCTTGAAAGGAGATCCCATCAATGCAAGCTGATTTTTAGTTTCTTTATTGTTACCACTCTTACTGAAATAACCCCTACACTTGCCTTAACAGAATTTCGTTATTCCATGTAAAAGATCTAAAATTCTTTTGTTTGTTTTGGAATGGACCTTGGCCGTGTATATAGTAAATCAAATACAATTAAAACATGAACACATTTACAATAATAAGCTGCCAACAGCATATACTCTACCATTTTCATATATTTCACACCAATCAATAACTAACATGCACATACTAAAACAGACAAGCATACACATCAATATAGACAACTGGCTCACAACTCACTCGAGGAGGGTCTGCATTGCTCCACACATGTTCATCTATGTAGAAGTTTTACATAGCAATGTACTGGGACATCTGAAGATGAACATTACTTATGATGGCAGCAGCTGCATACGTGGAATGATACCTTACCATATTGTGTCTTTGCTAGGCACGTGTACGATGGAATTGAGGTATTAGGGGCAAATGACCCAAAACAAAACATATCTTTTGACAATACTTGTATATACTTGACAACCAAACCAAAAAAGCAGGACCAACTAGACGTCACCTAACAAAGACTAAACAAACTTATCAATCTTACAATGCCGCGCAAACGACCCATTCCAAGGAAAAGACGAAGAGACGAAAGAACAAACACTCCAGAACAGCAGCTTAGAAAATCAACCATAGACTGGACCCCCAAAGACAGGAATACAAACCAAGGCAACTCTGAGAGAAGAGAAAAATCCCTCTACCCAACTCCATACCTCGCAGACAGCAGGCCACCACAGCAATCCAACGCAACATTAGAAGCAGCAACTTCAAACAAACAACCTAACACAAGCAAGCAGAAGGAGGACAACCAACAAAAACAGCAAACAGACGACCGACGCAATAACCCCCTATATCACCAAAACAAGAGGAACCTCCAATCAGCAACCACAACTCCCGGAAGACGAACGCGATGAAAACACAAAAAACCCAAGACAAAACCTAGAAGAACTCTTCGAAGACGCTGACACCCCGAATCCCACAGTCCAACAATTGACCGACCAGGAAGGAAACCTCAACACCGAACAGAAGGCGACCTCGACAAAGACCAAACCAAACAACACCTCCAAACTTCACTGCAATCTAATAAACGCAAGATCCATGTCAAAACACTCAACAGAAACCTTTGACCTACTCAACGACAACGGCATTGACATCCTGTTCATCACAGAAACATGGCTGGACGACAACTACAAAATCACACTCCAAAGCTGCCTTCCGACCGACTTCAAATGCCTACAAATAAACAGGAAAAACAAAAGAGGAGGCGGCATCACTATAGCATTCAAAGAACACCTGAAAATAAAAACTAACAAACCACTCAACATCCTCAACTGCGAAACCATGGTAATACACCTAACAGCGAGCCCAAAAACCAACATCACATTTATCCTGGTATACAGACCACCAACATACAATGCAACATTCGTCGATAACTTCATTGAAGCCATCACAAACTTAGCCATCAACCATGAACACCTAATCATCCTGGGGGACTTCAACATCTGGTTTGAAGACAGCCACGCCAACTCCCAAAACTCACTAATTGAACAACTCCACCATGAAACTACGACTAGTCAAAGGAGCAACGCACTCGGCAGGACACACCCTAGATGCAATTTTCGCCAAAGAAAAACTCATCACCACGGCACCGCCGATACAAATACTGTGGAGCGACCATCTCATCATCCCATTTGGGATCACTCTGCCTACCCAAGCCTACATCCAACATCCAAAACTCACTACCACCACCAAAAGAAACTGGAAACGCGTCAAAGAAAGCAACCTATTTGAACAACTGGAATTAACGAAACCCTCAAATACAGAATTGGAGCTAGCGCACCTAGGTGGGAAAGCAGAGATACTGCACAAATGGATCGCTGATACAATAGACAAGATCGCCCCAGAAAAACCGTTCACCCCATCAAAAACAAGAGCAATGGCAAAATGGTTCACCCCACTATTAAACAACATGAAAAAGGAAAACAAAAAGGAGGGAAATGGAATGGAGGAAAGAATACAACCCAAGGAAAAAAACACTGTACCAGAAACAAATCTGCACATGCAAGAAGGAAATTCAAAAAGCAAAGAGAAGAACCTACGATGACAGAATCAACAATGCCACCAACACACAAAAAGAAATGAGAAAACCACCAGGCTGCGATAACACCCAAAACCCCTCAGAAAAACTCTGCAACAACCTGGCAGACCACTTAAAAAAAAAAAAATCAATGACATCCGACAAACCATACAAAAGCGACTACCCAACCACAACACACAACCCAACGGACTTAACACGGAACCAAAGCACAAACTCCAAAGCTTCCCTGAAATATCAGCAGAGGCATTCGCAATGCTGGTAAAACTAAGCAAGAAAGAGGGATCACCCATGGACCCCTGTCCCCCAGACATCTACAAATCAATCCTCGCGCAAGGATCGCCAGCAGAACACTACAGAAACCTTCTAAATCTTTCACTATCAACAGGGACTGTACCGAAGATCTTAAAAATCAGCATACATCAAGCCACTCTTGAAAAACACAAGTGGTGACGTAGAGGACCTTCCAACTACAGGCCGATTTCGAACATCCCCTACCCAGCAAAACTTCTAGAAACCTACATATATAAACTAACCCAAGAACACGTAGAAAAACACCACCTGCTGCACCAAGCTCAAATCGGTTTCAGACCAGCGAGAGGAAAGGAAACAGCATTGCTATCCATTTGGGACAATCTCAAAACTAACGCAGACTCAAACACTACCTCAGCCCTTATTCTGCTCGACCTCTGTGCAGCCTTTGACACAGTTAACCAGAACACCCTGACCAAAAGACTAGAAGACATATGCATAACAGACACAGCACTACACTGGACCAAATCATTCCTAGCAGACAGAACAGAAACGGTATGGATAAAACCTTTTAAATCAACCCCACGAGTTAATAACTGGAGTCCCACAAGGATCCTCACTATCTCCACTATATTTCAACATCTATCAGACTCCGGTCATCAGAATCTTCAAAAAATACAACATTAGATGTTACAATTACGCAGATGACACTCAGCTCATCTACAAAATCAAAGACACCGATGCCGACCACTCAACCCTAAGCAACTGTCTAAAAGAAGTCTTCAACTGGATGGATGCCAACAACCTGAAAATCAACCCAGGAAAGACAGAAATCATGATCATATCCAAAGACCAAGAGAACAAAACTACCATCCCATGGCCCACGGAAATGGGAAACGCACCAACACCATCGAAGGTAGTAAAAAATCTGGGAGTCCTAATGGACAATACCCTAACCCTGGAACCACAAATAAATGCAACAGTGAAGAGATGCTATTTCCTCCTCCACACGGCAAGAAGAATTCTACCTTTCCTCTTCTTCACGCACAAAACACTTACTATCGTCGCCCTAATCATGTCAAAAATCGACTACGCAAACAGCCTCTACCTCGGAATACCAGAATACCTCTTGAGGAAACTGCAACGGATCCAAAACGCAGCAGCAAGACTACTCCTCAAACTATCCAGAAGAGAACACATCACTCCAGCGCTAAAAACACTACACTGGCTCCCAGTAAAACATTACATCACCTTCAAAACAATGTGCATAACGCACAGGGCAATCAGCGGACAAGGAGCAGAATTCCTACAAAAGAAAATAACAGTCTACAAACCAACGAGACCCCTCCGATCAAGCAACGAAATCCGCCTGGAACTCAAATCATACCTTAAGAAAAAACTTGGAGGCACCTCCTACCACTTAGCCGCAAAAACCTGGAACAACATCCCAAAAGAAATAAGTAACACTGAAGATCACCTAACATTCAGGAAATCACTAAAAACCTGGTTCTTCAACACCATAGACTAAATCTGGAAACCAAAAACCCCAAAATAAATAAATAAATAAGTGACTAAACCGGAAAAGGGACAGACATCCCCGACCGAGAGGGTAACTCTCACGACACCTGGACGGGTGATACTGGACAGACTGAAACACAGACGGCGCGCACAGAGACTGAGTCAACTACCCCAGACAATCCCACCAACACCTCGCCTGCCCCATAGTGGTATGGAATTGACGAGCTATTGACAATCACCACACTACCTAAGAGGTTGACACTGGCAGGTGCACTTGCCACAGGAGTATTAAAGGAAAATAAGGGGAGCTCTGAGAGAGCATGTTAGAGGTGGGGGCCTGAAGAGTAAGGAACCTTATATTCCAGTCGGACCCAGATCTGGACAGAGCCGCATCAGGGGAGACCACGCAAACCAAGCACCTCAACTCGGGATAGAGACGCAAACTAACCAACCCTACTAACAATTTTCCTTTCTGCATACACCTCTCAAACTCCAAACACAACCAAACCTACAGCACAACAAACCGCACAAACTGCACTACACTGCAACAACGAAACAAAAACACACAGTCGTGCACAACAGTACACAAAGTCTACCGGCCGCAAACACCGCAGGCCCAGCGAACGGACCTACCGGGCTGAGGCTGCCAACAGCACATCACTGCTCTCTTGCACTTTTCCTGCTTCGTCCCACCAACTCATCCTCCCCTCCTTTTTCAGAACCGCTAGAGCGCCAGGGGACCACTCCGGTGATGAAAGTGCACGGTACAAATGTTCATTAACATTTGACTGAAGTGACAGAAAATTATTAGTCACAACGCAATGGGTGAAGCAATGAAATTCCAAGACTAGTGCACGTTATCCCAAGTGACATTCGGTCATCTGATAATCTATGTAATTTATGCTCCTTTCTGTAGAAAGAAAGGTGTAATTTTTCCAGTCTGAGTAATAAACCTAGTATAGTATCGGCAGAATCTGCTTTCCACTCGCTTTATGGTAACCTCCATTTACCCACGGAGTGAAGCAAGACTAAAAGATTGTATTAATTGCACATTCATGGAGTCAGTGGACCTGCTCAGTTAGTTCCCAGAAACAAAACAGCCCCAAGTGAAGATCTCATGGGGAAGGCATGTAGTTATACTAAACAGTGTAACTCATTACAGTGCTGTACAAACACACACACCTACCAATCATCTTCCTTCACATACGAAATCACATGCCTATATTGCTGTTACATAAACGGATCCAGAGGGAAAGGAACAGGGCTGTGGAAGTTACACTCACTATGCCATACATAATGTATTTGCCAGGGACAACAAGCGCTTGCCTGTGCTTTGTCCCAAGGGAATGAGGATTACTGCCTAATTGGGCACATTATTTTAAAACGTGTAAACTCAGTTCTTCAAAGGTCTCTGGAGAGGGGAAAGGAATTGTTCATCTATTTTCGTGGACCATTGAAGTGAACAGATGTGTGTGCCACAGCCCAAATCTCACTCCACAAGGGATTTTCACTTGACTGATCAAAATAAAGACGGATGACCCTGCACAAAGCAACAATGTTGGATATCAACACTAAAAGAGGAATTGTAACAAAAAAGGGAGTACAGGAGGAGGATGGGTGTGATAAGAATCATGGTTAAGGTAATAGAATCATAGAACAGTAAATAAAGCAGGGACCACTGGCGGCTGGTAAAAACTTTTATCCGCGAGCAAGCAAGCCCAATCAAAAATAGCATGCCAGAGTGAAGATTTGTCTACACCGGTCCACCAAAGACTGCCAGTACCACCTAGGTACACATATGCTGCCATCACCCTTGATGCCCAGCAGAAAATGCCATGCCGTGAAGGTTTATCTAGACTGGACACAGCAACTACTACATAGATAAACTAGTTACATTCCTTTACCCCTGCATGTCATTTTTGCCAAGCATCAAGTTAAGGCCCATAATACAACAGGAACCAGGAATCTGAGTGCTTCCTGGCTCCTGCATATGGGTGGTGGATCTGGAGCGCCTCCCATCTGACTGCACCTTGGGCCCCCGATGTGCAAGGAGGTACAAGAGCGTCCCCCGTCTTGCATTAAGGCTCGCAGTACCCCCAGCCTACAATCCCAGGCTCGGGACGCAAAAGGCATCCACTCTTGCATGGCTCTTTAGGCATGCGCACTGGGAAACCACATTTCCCTTTGATAGTTTAAGCCAGCCCAGGAGCGGTCCTTCAGTATTTACACCAGACTGGCTCGACTACGCTACAATGTCTGAGGGTACTGGCGGGTTGGTGCCCCCAAACCATTGTGGACAAGCTGTCACTGCCAGGGACAAGGCCAACACCCATTTCAGCTTTTGAACAGTGAACATGGTTTTCTGCGTTTCACATGGTACGTCATGTACCCAGTGTGACCAAGTTCCCTGCGTCGTGCTGATGGCAGGGGACGGTCATAGGCTCTTTAGGAGCTATCTTAGAGATAGAGCCGTCTCTTATCGACCCTGCAGATAATTCCAATCCTACCTTGTGTCCCAGCAGATATAAGGAAATAAGTATGTAGGCCCCTTTTAAGGGAATCCAGGAGAAGCCATGCCAGAGAGCCGGCAGCACATGCATGCTAGACTCCCCTGTGAAGGTGCAGAAACTGCCTTTAAATATGCCAAGAGAGGGAGGTAGCAAGCCCCAAGCCCCACTGCATAAGTGGAATCCAACACAGTGGAGGGATCAGTTAGCAAGCTCTTATACCTTCAACCTAAAGGGGAAGAGGGCATTTGCAAATGCAAGATGGCAGATGCAGTTCCTGAAGTTTCGGTCCAGCAGAAATGTGTGTGCCACACAGGAAGAGAAGTACAACTCCAAAAGTCCCTATACCAAATTTGCATACTACAGTTCCCTTAACTCAAAAAGAGTCTAGACGGCAGGGTCAAATAATTCAAGGTCATGGGAGTTTGGAAGTAAGAGGTCAGTGTTTGTAGCTTGTGATTAGAGTTTAAAGCAGACTGGAGAACAAGGAGAGAGGATTTGGGAAGCAGGGGCAAGAAGCAGAGGAGCCTGGAGGCTATAGGAGGAGATACTCTGGAGATGTTGGGTGAGTTTAAGAAGCAGATTGAAGGAGAAGGTCAGGAAGTTATTGGAGGAGGTAGGAGAATTCAAGAAGGTGTTTGAGATTACAGAGCCAGTTAATGATTTTAGAAATAGTGATTGGTGAACATCTTAAGAAGGAGGTTAAGATTCAAGAGGAGGTTGCTGAGAATGAACAGGAAATTGGAAAACATTGGAAGAAGAGGATTGTTTCCGGCTCAGGAGCGTGGTAAAGATCTGGAGGAGGCATTATGAGGGAGTAAGCAGGCGAGAGGAGATTTGAAGGAGGAAGTTGAAGAGAAGGCTGGAAACTATATGATGAGAGGTTGAGGAATATTTGAAGGAGAAGCAGTTTAGAGATGAAAAGAAGACAGTAGAAAAGATGGAGTTTGGGACCTCCTCTCCCCCCAGTATGGAGGGAGTGAGAAGGCTATGTGAATATGAATCCCATCAGTCGGAGGTAATAGGAGATAGAGAAGATATTTGAAGAATGTCAGAAGGAGGGTGTTGGAGAGCTTGAGACATCAGAACTAGGCGTCAGTGACTGAAAATGAATCTGAAGATCAAAAGGGAGTTGTAGAAGTGAGCAAAAGTGAGGTAGTAGAAGGGAGCAAGAAGTTATTTGCAGAAAACTAAGAGGAGGGACTAGAAAGTAAGGATAAGAATTGTGGAAGAAAAAAGCATATATATAAAACCAGGCCTACAGCAGCTTGTGTTTTACGCTTGCAGTCAGGATGGATTAAAGAAACTTGCACGCAAATGCAGTATCTACTCTCATACTTACGTTCTGCCACACACACACACACACACACACTCACCCCCCTCCCGATATACTTGTATATTACTAACAGAAGCAGCTTCAAACAAATGAGAGTGTTGAGCCGTCAAGTGTATTAAAAGGCACAGATCGTTACTTGTCATCTCTAGAAAACTGAGGAGTTACATTGACAGGCCAGATTTGCAAGTCTCCTCATAGAAGAGCATTGTGCTAATTGGAAGGAGTGAAATCTTCACTAGTGAAGCCGTATAATCCTTGTGAGGAATCCAAGGATGTCATCACTCCTTTCCCTGGGATGATCCGCCCCTGATCCCCATGTGGCCAGGGGTCAGCAGCCGCTACCTAATCCTGACAATGTGGGCAGATCTATGGGGAGGACCACCTGGGGGGAGGTGAATCTCAGGGAGCCCCGATGACAGTAGTGGAGGAAATCACATATCCTCCTTTCTCCTTAAGGAATGCTTTCCGAGTCACCCATGCCTTAATAGCATAGGTACCCTTACTCCCCACCTCTATGTAAAGTTGGTCCGTCTGATCTCCAAACTCTCACAAGGGAGAATATGCAGGTTACTGAGATGAGGAAGAGGCAGGGAGTAGTGAAGATCACTCCCTAGGTAACTCGGTATCCATTTCCTCTGAGTGATCTAAAATCTAACTTGTCCTCCAAACTACTGAAAATACTTGTTCAAACTCTGCATAAAAGTCCTCAAACTTCCCATTCAAAACTACTGAGAACACATTCCCAGACTGCCTACAAGTTATCACAAACTGACTTCCCTTCTTCTAAAGATAGAAGTACTGCCACAAGGAAGTTGAAGTGAGTTATGAAGATCAGTGAAGGCCCAGAACGCAAGCTACGCTCTAGTTGTTGCGAACACATATCAGCCGGCGGGACATTAAAACAGGGAAGCCAGGCTAGGTGACAGGGAGGAGCTAGCTGGAGAGGTTGAGTCCTCCTGGTGCTGACCGAGGGATTGCTGGCCGAACATGAAATCCGTGGAGCCGAACGGCTCACGGAGAAACTAAACTAGGAAGACTGCAGAGATCAGTACACCACAGGAAATCCAAAAGGAGGAAAGCCAGCCTCCTGGTATACAGCTTTTCCGAAGAGCAGCCTCCAAACAGTTGGAGCCAAGGGGAGCGTGGAAGAGGCAAGCAACGGGCCCGGGAAGGACAGGAACCACAAAGCAGAGTTGGTGAACCTCTGCAGGTTCACTGTGGGAGAAGCCATCCCCACTTGGGGGTAGATACCCACCATCTGAAGGTGCCTCCCTCTGAAACAGCCTCCTTGCCTCTCTCAGTCTTGAACCGGACCGCCTTCTGTTCTGGAAACTCCTCAAGACCTTCCTTTTCTCTTCCTCTCTCCCTCTCCCGAGCTAACCTCCTCGCTTCTTTCCCTCCTTTCTCTTCCCCAACCTAGTCAGTTTGCAGACTGGTCACCTGGTGCACCTCCAGAGGCCTAGAGGTCCCAGGCTCCCCCGCCAGTCGTGCACTTGCCTCTGGACTTTGCTGGCACTACTGCATTATGCTCCACAAAAGGGGGGAAACAATCTGCACTGGCCCCTGCGGGACTGGGCACACTTGTCCTCTTCCCCCTCCCTTGCACTTCCAGTCTCTGCACTTCATGACCCTGAATGTACTATGTCTGTCTGGTCCTCCCTCCGTTTCCCCTCCCTAGCCCTGTCTTGTACTATAGTATATTACAGCGTATGTTCCTTTCCCTCGCCCTCCTTCTCCTCACCCTTTTGTGACGCACTTACACTAGTAGATATGCCTCTGGCCTAGCATGCTAGTTGTTGTTTAATCATTCAGAATCTTCAAGGACCAAGAATGACAGTAATCCCTAGTTTTCTTTCCCGCCTTGAAGCACTTCACTTCTGTACAAGCGCTTTACAAATAAACAAACAATTACAATAGCAAACCAGTGAATCCATCCGAGGGAAGAGGAACACCGGGGCATTTCGGCAACAGGACCGAAAGCAAACAGAAGAAAATGAACCAAATGAGAAGGAGCGAAAAGTGTCATATTTCTTAAAGAAACAGAGCAGAATAAATATACAAGACTGTCAAGTTTACAAGTGTGCCAAATACGCATAGTAGAAAGCCCTGGCAGGAGTGTATACCGGGGATTTGAACTCATAAGTGTTTGTATATGATGAAGAGAAGTGTTTGCATTTGAGATAAACCTGGCAGGAGAGTTCACTGTGTACAAAAAGGTTTGGACAATTAATCAAATATACCGCATGAGAAAATCAGGATAAGGGTACACCAGAAAGTAACTAAAGAGTGTGATTGAGAAGGTTCTATCTGAAATGACCTTTTTTTTTAAAAAGGTTTCAAGAGAAAAAGACCGATTTACTTTGACCGATTTTCTTTTCATCGGCAAACCGGCATTGTAAGTTCTTTTTCTCTTGAGACCTTTAAAAAGCGGTTTTCCCTTTTTGTTTTTCTTAATGAGTAAGAAGAAACCTGGCAGGAGAGTATACTAGGTAGTCAATCAAGATTCAGACTGTCCTGCAAGCTACTTTGTATACTAATTATATTTGATCTAAAGGAAATTAAAGAATCATTATGAAGCTGAGTGAAGAGAAATCCAGGGTAAGGGAACCGCCCTCTGAAACTGAACTTTATCCTCCTGGAACTTGTGTTGGAGTTAAGCATTTTCCTTTTTGAACATTTGTACACCTTCCAAGGCCAAAGACATTTCCCTTTTCACCTTCTAGTTGATTTTTAGAAAGTGAGGGGCAGAATAGTACTTTGGACACAGTACAGTTTGCTTTGGACATCTTGACTAAGGGCCGACCCATTCGTTTTGTTTTAGGTAGGGAAAATACCTCTTAGAATAGGGTCATAAAGGCATTTTCCACACCGATTTTCGCTTAATAAAAGTCTATGGCTAAAACCATGCATCACCTGTGTCCGTGTTTCATTCCTGACCCTTCACATCCTCTACTCATCGTATTGAAGTGAATGCAGTGAAAACCTATAAAAGTTGCTAATAAAGGGGCAGGGTAACAGTGCGTTCATTGCATGATGTGCATTCCTGTGTTCACTGCAGTGCTGCTACTAAAGGTTTACCAATCTAATCTCACTGGAGGTTACAGTCCCATGTCCGATTTCCACAACAATATATCAGAGGGTACGGGCAGGGGTACAGTGTGGCCGTAAGCAGGTATTGGAGGCGGGAGGTATGACAAGACGTTAGCGAGTCAGTGAGGAGGGAGTGTTAGAAGTGATGGAGATTCTCAAATATTAGAACAAGGAGTTGACATGGCCCACTTGAAATTACTAATCAAATCAAGTGCAGGTCAAACCGTGTGGCGCCGGCTCTTGTTCAACCAGAAATTACTCCACTCCCTTCAAATCCTACAAGAGACCCATAGGTAAATGGCTGCACATGAATGAGGATAGGGGAACCCAGTGAGTAATCCACTTCCAATAACAAAGGGGAGGTACTCACTGGCACCCTACAGAAGGTGACCCGTCTCCAGGGATGGAGATACTTTGTGTTGCTTTCATTAACCACTTGGAATCTATAACTTGACCCAGCCTGCACTGTGCAACTTCGTTGCTTTTAATCCACCCCTTGGAACATTACTTGTTTTTTGTATACTATACTGAGAATTTGTTAGGTTTACTTTCATCAAATCCTTTCAATGTTATTTAGTTCCAGTAAGACTGAGATCGTTCTCACAGGGTCCCCTGCTCCCGCTTTCCCTCTGGCCGTGCCTTCCAGCGAGACAAAAAAACTTGGCGTCATCTTCGACTCCTCCCTCCCCTTCTCTCCTCACATCATGGATGTCTCTGGAAGTCCCACTACCAGCTGTACCTCAGAGGTAGTCTTCCTTTTCTCACTTTCCCCCAGAAGCTCACTGTCTCCAGAGCCCTGGTTCTCTCTAGGCTGGACTACTGCAACAGCCTCTTTCTAAATCTGCCTGCCTCTACTCTTCGCCCTCTACAACTAATCCAGAACAGGACTGCAAGACTTGTCCTCGGCCTCAAGCCCAGGGATCGGATCTCTCCAGCCCTGAAATCTCTACACTGGCTGCAAGAATCAAGGCAAGACCCTCTGAATTGTCCACAAGGCTTCCTGGGGCCAGGGACCACACTACATCCCACTCTCTTTTCCTAAGCACTTTCCTTCTCAAGCCCTCTGCTCATCCACCTCCAACTCTCCGAGGGTCAGACGCTTCTATGGGCAGAGAGTGGTGGGTAGATCTATCTCCTCGGCTGGTGCCTCCCTCTGGAACAGCCTCCCTGTGCCTCTCTCAAACTACCTCAGGTTCCGGAAGCAACTGAAGACAAGTCAGTTTCTCCCTCTACCTCTCCCGCTGATGTTCTTGTATGCTACACTAACATTACCTGTCCTCCATCTGAACCTTATGGGGACCAGGCTCCTTCACGACCAGTAACCTCAAGCATGCACTGCCTCCAGGCCAACCGCGCAATAGGGACTGTATCTGCAACCCTACAGTCCCCTGCCTCCTTGCACTTACTTAGAATCGGCCACCTCGGCGGCACTTACTGAGCTTTGCTTATTGTACTCTCCTTTTTCCCCCCCTGGCACTTCTCCTCTCCCATCCCCTTGCATGATCTGAATGACAAAAGGCCTAGTAAGATGGTTTGTTTTGTTCCCCTTTGTCTTCCCCTTCCTTGTCTTGCCGTGCCTCGAAACACTTTTGTACAGGTGCGCTATAAATGACTTATCATATCTGTACACCATTTATCTAATAGACATGGTAATACACCTTACCTTATCTTTGGTATTGCTGGTCTGTTCATCCAAGTGAACACTGACACCAGCTGCTCACACAATTTGACAAATTTTGCCCCAATGCGATGAAGTACTACTATCATATCATAGTTATTTCTATCATATCGTAGTTATTTCCATCATATCAGCAGGTACTCTACAATGCAGTGTTCCCATCCAATTAAATAGGCAGAATAAGAACCTTTCCTGAGTTTTCCATTTGACGTTCAGCTACTCAAATTATATGGTAGTTCTTGCTATCATTTTCCAAGGTACTTCAATCATTCAGCTCACATTTCCAATTTTTTTCTAAAAATGCTTAGGTATACCACACTTGCCAGATACTGTTTGTGTACATGTATATTGTTTGTCAGCTATTCACATCATATGCCTGCGTTCTCAACATTTGGCAGCTATTATCAATTGTCTAGGCACTGCCACCATTCATCTAGATACATCATATGCTAGAGGTTGGCGCTATATGTTCAAGTACTCTGACTATATAGCAGGTCTTGCCGTTCTAACCTGTGAAGGTAATAATTATTTATGTTTATAGCTCAATGAGCTTTATCATAATATACACACATTATTCAATATATGAAAATAGAAATGTAAACACAGATGCAGATATACTATTAAAACGTTCACATATACAGTTAACACATTTCCATATATAGTTAAAACATTTACATATTCAAGCAGATATCCTGAGCATATCACAATCCATATAGTTAATCTCATCTGCGTACACTAATTACTAGACAAAAACAACATATCGAACAGAGAAGATGACATTCAAGCCCTAGTTATACAACTTTTAAATCACTTTTCTGACCTTTCCAGATGTTGAATAGGGCAATATACATGGATTTGTGGCCATTATTCAGACAATATCGCCAGAACGTCTCACTCTTGATACCGTTAAGATCGGAAACATAGGAGCCAAACATATTCATGTAAAGTGGACCATGTTCCCTGCAATTGGTCAGGATGTGCTGGCAGTCTCTAACTTACCTAGTAGGCCATATGAGCGGCATCCCCTCCCTTAGGAATTCCCTGCTCTAGGCCAATACTAGCTAACACTGGTAAATTGCCAATTCTCAATAGTAACAGGAACCTACGCAATCCGGGCGAACAAAAAAGTTGGCTATAACATTGCAGTGTTTTATATTTATGGTCAAGTTGGTCAATTATGGTGCGATAGCTAGTAAGAGTTGCAAGTTAGTCATTATTTGCACACCAATCCCATTGCTCGAGCTTGCGGGTATCCTTCTTGATCAATTCCTGCAAGCCGTCTTCCCACTCTGGGTTCCAACCCATAATTGCAAAGCTCCCCTGTGTGAGAGAGGACACCGAAATCAAGACCAGCAGAAGGTAGTTGTTTGCCCAATAGATCTACAAATGGGCAGACTGGAGCCTTACAGGATTTCAAGTATTGAAGAATTCTCCTCTTCGTTGCCATCACAGACATTCGTGTAAGGCCCAGCTCTAAGCGGATGATTTCAATCGAGACGCTGTGACGAAGCCCCAGCATTTTCTGCCAGAATCTGCCTTCAAGCACGTCTAACCAGGAAAAATCCTTCATGCTAATCCCTTCCAGCCCATATAATACCGAAGTGCAAAAGCACTGTCTGGAAAGGGTGAGAATACCTTGGAAACTGAAGCCTGAAGCTGCTCTCACACATCTATATGTCATTCAACTTCACAATGGCCTTAAGCTTTCTTGCTTCAATTAGTTCTAGATAATCTTTCTTGGTGGTAAATTCTACTGCTAAATATTTATAGCTATGGACACGCTCTACTATGTTTTCGTCTCCAACCAGGGAAGGAATAGACACTTGCTTGTTAGAAAAATGCATTACCTTGGTTTTCTCAAAATTCAGAATAGGGTCATGTTCCATAGCATACTTTTGAAGCACTTCCATTGCTCTTTTAAGGCCAGCAAACGTGTGATCGAATATGAAAAATATCTGCGTAAGAGAGAGAAGAGACTGCAGTTCCCATTATCTTAGGCGGTAGCGGCCATGTAGTTAAGTTACTAATCCCATAGTAAGCACTTTTTGGGCGGCTTATAACTTCGTTCCCCCTGGACAAATCCTCACCAAACTTTGCAAAAAAAGTATATGGCCCACTCTGATGTTTGGTCCCGGGGGTCCAAAGTTATAGGGGAGGGGGGGGTCCCAACATCCCCCCCCCCCCCCATTAACATAATGGGGAAAACAACTTTGCTCACGGAGGGGGCGTGGCTTGGAGCTGCCGCGGGTGGTATGGCTCCTGAATAGCTCCTGGTGGACCTGAGACTTCGAGCGTAATTACGAGGGCTCCCCTCTCCGATTCTCGTCACTGAGGGGCTCCCTGGAATGCTGGTGCCTGGGGGAGGGGGGGGGGGGACGCTGCTCTCCCATCGCCTGAAACCGCCGGAGCACAAAGCAGCAGACCCTCACGGTCTGTGCTGAGCCATGAGGTGGCTTGGGAAAATGGCGGCAGCCGCTCAGAGGGAGAAGGGGGCCGGTGGCGGCAAGGGGAGGGGAGCCATTGCCTGAAGCGCCCAGTCGCCCCAGCCTGACACACTGCACTGCCTCGCGTTGGTTGCCCAGCGCCCTCCGATGGAGTGAGGCGCCTTCATCCCAGATCGAGTGAGGGCTTCGACGGCATCCTCCGGCTGGTCCCGCGCAGTCCTGATCGGCGGCATCCATGGGAATTCTCTGTGGGCTGCTGGCACTCACAGCGGACACCTGAGGCTGTGGCCCCCTCTCGCCTCGTCGGATTTGCACATCAGCGCTTCAGCCTGCATGCCTCATACCGCTGAGTCCTGGATTTGGTGCCTGCGGCCGGCACAGGGTGAGTCCCAGGAGGCGGGAGCTCTTGGCCAGAGGTGTTCGCCGCCCCAGCCCTGAGATTGGGACACAGTACCTCCCCGGGCCTCCGTGGCCTCCTGGTGTCGCGGGTGAAGCTCGCCTGCAAAGGGGGGAGGGGGGGTGGACAGGGCCCTTGTCCATCCTGGCTGGACCCCCCCCACTCCCCTACTCCTAATGCTCTGAGGCGGTCCTTCCAGCATTTTGATCTCCTCCTGCCTCGCCCGAGTTCCGCATCGGCGCTACAGCCTGTCCACATCGCTTGCTGCCGGGGGCTTGAATCCGGGGCCTGCTGCCATCGCAAGGGGAGCCCCAGGAGGCGGAGGCTCCTGGCCTGCGGAGCGTCCTGCCCCGGCCCTGGGATTTAAACACAGTGACTCCCCAGCCCCCCGTTGTTTTCTGTTGGTGGGGGGGTGAGGCTCGCTTGCGGGGGGTAGTGGACTGGGCACCCCCCCCTGCCCCGGCTGGCCCCTCCTCTCCTCGCTCCCGGAGCACTGAATCGGCACCTATAGCGCCTGGGGCCATCCTGAGACACCTCCCCCCCTTCCCCCCCCCATCAACGTTGCTGCGGCCTGGTTCCGGGTGCTGGGCCCTATCCGAGCAGCTGATGCCCTTCAAGATCTGATGTCCTTCGGCCCTGAATCAGTTCAGCTTCGCCTGGGAGCACCACCCGCCCCCCCTTCTCGGCCTTCCCACGTGGAGTCCCCCCCTCTTCTACCACAGATCGGGTACAGGGCCTACATCTGCCGTCAATAATCTGTCACCCAGACTTTTGGCCCCCCGGATTCCCCACGCCTCTGTCTGGGAGATCCCTTCATCATCCTCCTTGTCAGCCTGCGAGGAGCCCCGCCATCACCCAAGGGCGAGTATCTGGCCCGCACCTTCCCTCTGCCATCGAGCTCTACCGCAGTGTGATGCGGCCCTGACCAGTGGTGAGGTTGGGGGTCCACGGAAAAGCGAATTTGACTGCACATGGGGAATTGGGTAGATCCGGGGGCCAATTGGTGCAGCGGGGACGATTCAGCCTACTGGACTGGGTGCTGCCCCCTGTGGGTCAGGGGGGGCTAACAGCATCCTTCCTCATTCCATCGCGCCCCCGAAAGGCGGAGGGAAGGACTGGTACCTTTGACATAGGTGTGGGGCCCTTCTCTCGGAGGGCCCCCGGGTGTGGGTGGAGGGGGCCATTCAGTGTCTGGACCTCGCACCGGAGTGACGGCCAGACAAGCAGACATAGCCACTATGATGGGACACGGCAACCCAGACAAAATAAGAAAAGAGGGGCCGGCCGTTGAGCGGTCGGGGGGGATCAAGGTGCCTCACAGCCGCCTGAGGAGTCGGAGCAGGTGGCCACCAGGGCGGACCTGAGGGACCACCTGACCGCCCTAACCAAAGAAATCCAAAAGGGTACAGAGGAAGTGACAGAGAATTGACTCCCTGGACAGGAGGGTGGATGCAGTGGAAAGCCGCACAGCAGAGATGGAGGATGCATTGTGTGATCAGGCATTCGAGCTGGAGAAAGGCCAAGAGAGACAGACGGCATTGGAGACGCGATGTGAGCCGCTGGAATCGAAATATGTGGAAATCCTTCCAGACGAAACAACATCCGTATCCGAGGGATTCCGGCATCTATCCCGAGCTCGGAACTCGAGTCATATGTGGCCGAGCTGTTTAGATTCATCATAACCCTTCCTGGGGACTCCCCGCTGGAATTGGACCGAGTCCATAGAACGCCCCCTCGGCGCTCTGCGACCATGTCCCCAGATGTCCAGGCTCGGGTCCACTTCTTCAGACTGATGGAGGAAATCATGAGGGAAGCCAGGGCGATGCAGCAAATCTCTTTCCGGGATGTCAACATTCTCCTGTTCCAGGATCTGGCAGCCTCCATCCTCCAAAAGAGGAAATCCCTTAGGCCACTGACGGCGTGGCTCCTGATCTTGGTCCTCCTCTTTCCTCCAGAACCAGCCATCCACGGCATAGTCTGCCGCTCTGCATGCAGTCCTGAATATGGATTATGATGTCCGGTCATTGGGGAATCTTTAGGTTGTCAGGCTGGGACCGTTTGGCCACAAGGGCTTGAGGTTTGAGTCCATTCAGTTGCCCGTTGGGGTAGGATCATTTCCTGTCTTTTAGTTTGGGGAGAGGGGGGGGGGGGGGGGGGAGAGCGGAGTCGGGGGAATTTGGTTCAGGGGTAAACAGGGCAAGTTTATTTTCTCTCAGGCAGTTGGAAATGCGAAGGCAGTCAGACACCCATGTCATCTTTCACCGGGGGCTTCCCCAACCAATCGCACAATGCACCAGAGCCCGGCGCGGGAGGGCCACTTACCATTACCAAAGCAACAGCTTGCAGGGCATCCCATGGGGCAGGCTGACGACAGAGTGCTCAGAGTTCTGACATGGAACGTCCAGGGCCTCAACTTCACGGGGAAATGTAGGTCGGTGGAACAATCACTCAGTCAGATGGAGGGAGACATCGTCTTCTTGCAGGAGACACACTTGCTTCAGGCCCATGAAGATCGGGTCAGATTCAAAAAGGTCAACGGAAGATTCTTTGCCACCTCCGGGGGAAGAGAAGAGGAGTAGCCATCTTGCTACGTGAACAAGTTCCTCTGACGAGAATCACTGTAAAGCGGGTCCCAGAGGGGAGATACATTTTGCTGAAGGGGTGGCTGGTGGAACAACCAATTATTCTAATCTCCATATATTGTCCAAATTCTGCCCAGGACAATTTTTTAGTGAAGCTCTCTCCATTGATCTTGACGTTCTCGGAGGGACACATAATTATTGGGGGGGGACTTTAATGCTGTCCTAGACCCCGGCAAAGACAAAATGCTCCCTCCGTCCAAGTTAGATTTTGCCTCAGCACTAGCCTTAACCAAAGTATTTAGGGATACGGAGACAGCGGACGCATGGAGGTTGGCCGGGGGGGGGGGGGTGTCAGAACGAGGCTTCACACATTATTCTCACGCTCATAAAGGATTCTCTAGAATTGACCTATTACTGATCACTGCTGCAATTTACCCATGCCTAGAGGGGGTATCTGGTAATCCAGGGTTCCCCCCTCCACCAACGAGATGCTGGAAGCTATGCAATACCCTATTGCTAGATGCAAATGTAAAGAGGGAAACGGAGGAAGCACTAAAGAATTACTTCTCCGAAAACCTGGGGAAGGATACCCCCATCGGGGTTGTCTGCGACGCCATGAAGGCGGTGATACGGGGATCTCTAATTAGTGCCGGGGCCGAACTGCGAAGGGTTCATGGATCCTGGAGACTAAACTAGAGGGGACAGTCTCACTGGAAAAAGACGTACAAGGTCGATGGTCCAGGAAGGGGGAAAAGGGCGCTACGCAAAGCTAGAATTGCGTTAGAGATGCATTGGGCGCATAGCTCTACGAAATCCCTAGCACTTACCAAACAGTTTTATTACAGCAGATCTAATAAGGCTAATCGCATCCTAGCTTACAAGTTAAAGAGAGTCCACACTAGGAATAATATAGCCTGCTTGAGGGACAAGTCGGGGCAACTCCATTATGATGACCGGGATAAACTGAAGGTGCTTGTAGAGCACCATAAAGAGATTATGTCGGCCCCCCCCCCCCCCCACAGTCCTCGAGGAGCTTCCGGAATTTCTTAGAGCCAGTAGAACCCAGGACCATCGGTCCAGATTGAGTGCCTTAGAAGGCCCAATCACAGTGGAAGAAATGGCCAGCGCCATTAAATCCTTGAAAAATTCCTCCCCTGGCCCGAACGGATTAACGGCCAAATTTTATAAAGCCTTCTACTTCATCTTAGCTCCACAACTAACTGGGCTATTCAATTAATTCCTGGAGACAGGGACCATCACCAAATCAATGGCCGAATCCCTAACAGTGCTTTTGCACACGCCTGGTAAAGACCCCGAGGATCCTGCGTCATATAGACCCATTTCCCTGCTGAATAATGACAGCAAACTTTTCTCAAAAATTCTGGCAGCTAGACTGAACGCACACCTCCCACACATCATAGATCAAGATCAAAACGGGATTTATCCCGGGAAGGGGAACACATGATAACATTAAGAAAACGTATTCTAAACCTCTTTGAATGTGCCACCAGAATGGGGGAAGGGATGCTGGTAATTTCACTGGACACCCATAAAGCGTTTGATCTGGTGGATTGGGGTTACATCCGGGCCATTCTGCAGCACTGGGGCTTTGGCAGGAACTTCGTAACCTGGGTGATGGCCAACTTCCAGTTTCCTACAACGCAACTGCGGGTCAATGGGACTAGGTCAGAGACGTTAAGGAGGTATTTCATGGATTATTTGTGCAGGAAAAAAAAAAAATATACAAAAAAAAAATAAAAAAAAAATAAAAAACGGGATTTGTGCGCCATTCTGCCCTCAAATCCCCGTTTAACAAATGGGGATTTGCGGGCAGAATGGCACACAAATCCCGTGTTTTTCGGCGCAAATAATCCATGAATTACCTCCTAAATCTCTGTCCCTTGTCGCCTTTCATCTTTGCGCTCTCCATGGAGCCATTGGCGAATAGGGTCTGGGAAAACTTGGGAATCCGGGGGCTCTCGGGAGTACAAAGTGGCGCTATATGCGACAACATCCTGCTCACGATAGCTGATCCTCTCCCTTCGCTCCCCTTACTTTGGAACTAAATCCAAGTATTTGGCCAGCATTCGGGGTTTGGGGTCAACCTTGACAAATCGGAAGCGATGGCAATTAACCTCACCAAACTTCAGAAGGAGGGCCTGGGCCAGGCCCTCCCAGTCCCTTTGGCGGCTTCCTCCATAGGGTACTTGGGTGTCCGGATCCCCAGAGTTCCATCTTGAGCATACTAGTGCAACTTCCCTCGGCTTCTAGGCGAATTCAAACGAGAATTAAAACAATGGCAAGCGCAGGAAATTTTGCAGTGCGGCCGCATAGCTGCGGTGAAGATGAACCTGGTCCCTAGGTTGCTATACTACTGCTCTGCCCTGCCCGTGCATATCCCAGACAAGGAAATCATGGCCCTGCAAAGGAATGTCCAAAAGTTCATCTGGGGAGGGAAAAGGCCCAGAATAGTGAAGAAAGTCTTGCTCCGGGGGAGGGAGCTGGGGGGCCGGACGTGCGGAGGTATGCATTGCGGCGCAATTGTCCCATGCGTTCGCCTGGGTTCTCCCTTCAGACCCCCCCCTGGTGGAGGCACATAGAAGAGGCCTGGAGCCTGGAGCCCGGTGCCCCTAGCGGACCTCCCACCTATCAAAGTCCAGGGTATACAAGGCCCGTTAGCGTCTACCAGCAACACTGTGTGTAAATGGAAAGCTGCAGCCCGCAAATGGGGTTGCTCTGCCTGGCTAGGCCCACTGACTCCTTGGTGGAACAATCCTGAATTCACCCCTGGAATCTCCCCACATGGGTTCGGTGCATGGCAGGTGGGAGGGCTCCGGATCCTATCCGACTTCCTGAAGGAGGGGCACCCCCTCTCCTTTGAGAGGTGCAAGGAGAAATTCAGGGTCACAGAAGTAGAGCGCTTTCGATACTCCCAACTCTGGCATTGGGCCTCAAATAGGATGGTGAAGGAAAAAGGGGGGCAAGAGCCCTTTCGGCTCTGGAGCTCACTCTTACAGTCCCGAAATCCAGGGGGAAGGTGTCCTCACTCTACAAACTCCTAGATAGGACCGATCCGGCCACTAAGGAGAGATACATGGTGGAATGGGAGAGGGATCTTGGACGTGAGATAGATGTCACAGAATGGGGGAAAATTTGGTCCAGGTTACACAAAAGCACCCAGTGTGTCACGAACAAAGAAAGCGGCTACAAGATTTGCTATAGATATTATACAACGCCGGTCCAACTTAAACTCAACCCTGGCATCTCCCCGAACTGCTGGAGAGGCTGTTCTGAAAAAGGTTCCCTGTTCCATCTCCTTTGGTCCTGCCCTAAAGCGGAGAAGTACTGGAGGGAAATGGTGGGTCACGTCAAAGAAATCACGGGTCAATCCATCCCTTGGGATCTGGGAGTCATTCTCTTGGGTGAAACAGGGGCAGGGGCGTTTCCGGTTTCCGCACCCATGTCACGACTGTGCACGCACCTGCTCCTAAACCCGCAAAAATTGCACTGGCCCGAGTATGGAAGAGTACAGAGGGTCCGGTAAGCTCATTATGGTGGTATAAATGCTGGTAAGTGGTGGCAGCGGAAAAAAATTAAAATAAATAATCACCACAGCAATTCGTTCTCGGAAACTAGGCTCCTTCACAAATACTTGTGCTCCATGGATGGACTTTGTTCCAGAATACCCTGCCCTCACCCAAAGGCCTTCACTCACGCGCTGGTTACAGGACTGGGAGACTCTGCTGGGCCCTCAGCAGGCCCAGGGCATGAGGCCTGCCGGACTAGGAGCACTTGCCGGCCTTTGCTCCCATGGGGGTTGAGTGGATTTGGGGTTTGCTGACTGCTATGGCTGATATCCACAACGCGGTGTCTGTTTTCATTTGTTATAATGCTTAATAAAAAAGTATTGGTGAAAGAAAAAAAATAAAATTAAAAACAAATATATAACTTTGCTCATGCCTACAGCCCAAACCGCTGGACGAATTTATCATCAAATTTGTGGCAGGAGCGGCGGCTTGGTCCCGAAAGCGTGCTTTTGTTAATTTGGTGTAAATTCGTCCAGTAGTTTTTATTTTTTAAATGACCAAAACGCAGACACACTTCCCTGTTCACTCAGATTGGCTGATAGACTTGCGTCATGTCCACGGACACACGTGTTCGCTGATTGGTTGGCGTGAAGCGTGAGGTGCGTCAGATTTTTAAAACGCCTGCCATCTTGGATTCACGGACATCGGCCGGTGTCCGAGGACATTGCAGTAATAAACAGATTAAAAAACACAACATTGCACTTGTCAAACTTATCAAATAATCTCTGGTGAGGCGAGGGGTGATGAGAATGGGATGGAATATGGCTGCAAGAAGCAAAAAAAGGGTGGTTTTTGCCGCGAAGGTCTGAACAGTTTGGATGTTCGCGAGCAGTCCTGAGAAGTTCAGGGACACTTCAGATGTTTGGGGCCAGTTTTTGGATGCTTATAACTTTGGCGCTGCTTAATGAAAATGCATGAAATTTTGCAATTATATTCCTGACCTGATCACGAATGAGTTTGCAAAGCTTGGTGGGATTCTGTCAAGAGGGAGCAGAATTAGAGGGGGGTTCCAAAATATTGTAAAGGCTTATAAATGGGCTGCCATTTGACAAATCTATACAAAGGTTTGCAAAAAGATTATAGATCTAGATATAAATGTTTTCATAAAGCCTGAATGAATTTTGTCAAGTGGGAGCTAGATTATATGACGATTGTATGTGCATACATTTGACACTTTTGAAAAATAAAACATGGGTGGATTTCCAGCAAACTTGTGTAAGGAGCATTGGCAAAGACCTGAAAACATGGTTTTGCAAATGTGCCTGTGTTTTATTTTTTGACAAGTGTCATAATGTAGGTACAAAAAAACAGTGATATATCTTTGGTGACTGAGGTGTAGCCTGTGGCCTTGGGCAGTGGCCAGATAGTCCAGGTCATGGAATAAGTTCATGATCGGGACAATCTGGCATGACCATGAGGGACAACATATGGGGTTAAAGTGCCCATGTCCACCTGGGACTGGCTTGGTGGTGAAGTTATTCGAAATTGGGATAGATTTGAAAGGGAAGAAAAATGTGATTGTGGTAATAAGGTCATAGGGTTGGGCGTGGCTTGGCGGCCATGCAAGCGTGAGCTAACTCTGAGAGGCTCCCACTCGATCCGGCCAATGATCCTGAAAAAAGGCGAAAATAAACACCGGAAGACCGAACAAACGGCAGGAAAAGGCATCGGAAGGCTCAGGGCACATACGGGAGAAGACCCGAGAAAAAACGGAAGTTGGAAGAGTGTAAACGGAGAGGGAGAGATGCGCGGCACCACCAACAAAATGGCGGGCGCGCAACACTGAGACCGCGACCCGCGTCTTGCGACACGGGGAAGGACCGGAGGTGAAGGGCGGTGCCGGGAGATACAGCCGACCAACACCCAGCTCAGGCAGAACCGGAGTACCCCCCGAGCGGCATAGGCGCGAGGAGCCATCCACAGCAGGCGCTGGAGCGGGCAGAGACGCCGTGAGAAGAGAGAGGCGGCCCACAGGCCGGACCGAAGTAGGGCCCTCCCCCGCTAACGCGGAGATGAGCAACAGCAACGGATACCCGGCAGGGGAGAGAGGTGTGGCAGCGACCGGGACATCAAAACCCGGATCGGGGACTAAGTGATAGACTGCGGAGCCCGCGAGGGGAACGGCGGCCGAACCAGGACGGCACAGGGACGAGAGGCGGCCATCAGCATAGCGACGAGGAAGTGAACCAGAGGAGACACACACAGACGCAGTCCCCGGCCGCTTCAAGACATTCAGTGGAGTGGCGGCACCTCGATAGAAGCTACGAGCCACAAATTCAGCTGGCACAACTGACCACCCGCCACAACACCAGGACAGTGACTAGGGGAAGAGCCGCCCCACGAAAGAGCCGCCCCACGGTAATATAGACTGCATGCACCCACGGGTGTGCGGGAGGACGATACCGCAAAGAGACACGGTGGGTGTGCGAATAAAGAGGAAAGAGGCTCCTCAAAGGTCAACACACGCAGGAAGTGCGGGAGTGAGCGCGAGGATTGGGCTGAAACCACTGAGGCGCAACGCAGACCCCAACCAAGCGGGACCCAACGGCCGGCCGAGCCGAACAGGCGTCAACATGCCAGACAAGCCAAAGAGCGGCAAGGGGAGACAGACGGTCATGGAGACATTTGCCCGCAAGAGCGATGACCAGCAGCCCGAGGCGGATGAGAAAGGCACGCCAGAGCCATATGTCAAGCAAGGAGAGATCAGGCAAGTGGAAAGCAGCAGACTGGAAGCCATAGGAGCGCTAAAGACGTCGATAGAAGGCAAGCTGGATGCGGTGATGGTGGATGTGGGACTCCTCAGACAAGACACGAGGAACCTGGCGGAGAGGATGACGACAGTAGAACAACAAGTGCACAGTAACTCAGCGGACGTAACCACCTCGCGAACACAAATGTCAGAAGCAATAGAGAGAATCAATGTACTAGAACGCAGAGCGGAAGACGCAGAAAGCAGGGCCCGGCGCAACAACGTACGCATAGTAGGGCTGCCGGAGGGGGAAGAGGGCAGAGACCCCACGAATTACATTGAGAACCTCCTGATCCAAGAAGTAGGAGCTGAGACCCTGTCCCAGGGCTTCGCAGTGGAGAGGGCACATCGGGCGCTAGCCAGGAAACCGCGCCCAGGAGCACCACCGAGACCAATGATTGCAAAGATTATGAACTTCAAGGATAGGGAAAAAATCCTGACTTTCTCGAGGGAAGGAGGGAGCATAACAAGAAATGCGGCCAAGATAACGATGTATCCAGACTATACGGTTCTCGTGCAAAGACAGAGCGCCCAGTTCTGGCAGACCAAAGAGCGCCTTCGAGCGGCAGGGGTGAAATTCATGCTGCTGCACCCAGCCAAACTTAAAGTACTACATAACGGGAGGACGCAGATCTTCGAGACAACAGCGGAAGCCCAGGAGTGGATGGACCAACAGGGGATTCCGCAGTTGGCAGAGGGAGGCGAGCGAAACAGAAACCCCCCCAAGCGAAACAGAGAGTGAAGCTGGGCACGATGTGCGTATCCAACGCCACAGCAACAAGACAGTTGAGACATCCTGCCGTGAAACATTGAAATATCGAAATAGGGCGACCGACAGCCTCCAAGTTGAAAAGCCCAAGGTACAGAGAATTGCAAGGGGAGCACAAAACTCAGGGAAGTGGAACCGCCAAGACCCATAGCGGAACCCGAGTTAAGACAATGTTTATAGTGTCAGTTTTGAGACGCTACGCCGCGACAGGCTGGCCCGAGAAGAGGAGGACGGCACCTGGAGAGCGGTGGGGCCCGAGCAGGGGGAGGGAGGCTGGGCGTTTGTTGTTGTTTTTTTGGTTAATAGTTATAGCAGTTGGAGGGATAAGGCTAAGCACGCAAGGAAAAAAGAAAATCAGAAGGAGAAATAACAGTTGTCGCACACAAAGAATCAGTATGGACGACAGACACAGGGAGCAGTACCCACGAGCAAAGAGCTGGCGGGAAGCACGAAGTAAGACTGTCAACAACGAAATACAGCGAACAGCAGGAGAACCGACCCGCGAAGGCAGACGAATGGACTATTTAAAATTCAACAGGCAGAAGAAGGGGAACAAATCCCTGGCAGGAGCAAACCGAGAGGGTAAGACACTGAGCAGGCCCATGGGAAGAAACAGGCCGCCAGCGCGAGTCTTCACAAGGACCGGGATGACCTGAGGATTGTCACGTGGAACGTCAGAGGGATGAACGCATATGTCAAGAGGCTGAGGATATACACCTGGTTGAACAAAACAAGGACCCACATTGCAATGTTGCAGGAGACACACCTGATGGCCGCAAAACAAGCTAAGATAGAGAAAAAATGGGGGGGGCCAGATGTATAGCGCAACATACTCCAATTACGCAAGGGGAGTAATGACCTGAGTCGCTCCTGGAATCCCATTCCAGCTCATCAACCAAGAAAAAGACGCGGATGGCAGGGTTCTGCTGGTCCATGGGATGCTGGAGAATCGGGAAATATGCCTGGTGAACACCTATGCCCCCAACCATGATGCGACGGCCTTCTTCAAGACACTCCCGCCCCAGCTGGCCCCGTACAGGAATGCAACGATGATCTGGGCGGGCGATCACAACTGCACACTGGACCCCCGGCTAGACAGGTCGGACAATAAGCACAAGAGAGCGGCGCCACCAGCGAGAGCACTACGACAGATGCTAGACCAACTCGAGCTTGAAGACATCTGGAGGAAGGTACATGGGGAAGAGAGGGGATACACGCACTATAGTGCCCCACATAAGACATTTACACGGATAGATTACCTTTTCACGGGCAAGGAGACACTGGGGGAAGTTACTGAGGCACACATACACGCGGGAACCCTATCTGACCACGCCCCCCTGCGAATCACATGGGAGCGCGCACACACACAGGAGAGCCCCTATACCCACGTGGAGATTAAGGGCAGAGGCATTATTAGACGGAGGTTTCCAAGAATACATCCAGAACGTAATAGACGATTATTTCAAGCATAATGCGGGTAGTGTGGGAAGCACGAGTACGGTATGGGAGGCCTTTAAGGTGGTGGTCAGGGGCGAGGCGATGGGGAAGACGGGAGGTCTTAGGCGAGAAACCCTAGCGCAACTAGATGAGCTGGAAAGGGAAATCGAGAAGGCCGAAGGGCAGGCGGGGGTGAGGGGAGCGGAACGGGGGAACCTCACCACCCTGCGACAGCAGTGCGTGGAGACCTGGGAGAGACTAGGGCGTCTTGACTATGGGAAATATATACAGAAATTACACACCGAAGGGGACAAGCCCAGCAGACTCCTGGCCTGGCTAACCAAACAAGAAACTAAGCGGGAACCGATCAATGTAATCCAAAATAGACAGGGAGAGGTAATAAGATCCCAGGAAGGCATAAATGAGGTGTTCTCGCAATTTTACGAGGACTTATACTCCAGGGTCCAGGAAGCGGAAGAGGGGGACCTAGAGGAAGCCCTCGCGGAAATCAGCCTCCCACAATTGACGGAGGAACAGGCCCAAATGTTAGACGCCCCTCTCACCGTAGAGGAACTAACGGATGTGATCACCCAGCTGCCGACAGGGAAATCTCATGGGCCAGACGGGTTGCCGGGCGAATTTTATAAACAATACAAAAACGACTTAGCCCCGAGACTGCTGGAAACACTAGAGGAGGCATACGAGAAAGGAAGACTCCCTGGTAGCATGTCAGAATCTATAATAGTCCTGATCCTTAAACCAGGAAAGCCACCTCTCGAATGCGGCTCCTATAGACCGATCTCCCTGATAAATCAGGACTCCAAGATCCTGACGGCGACATTAGCTAACCGCCTTAAAAGAGTGCTACCCACCCTGATCCATACAGATCAGACAGGGTATGTACCGGGACGAAACACGTCCTGGAATCTACGCAGACTCCATTATGTCATAGAAAGGCCAAACCAAGAGGGAGGGGAGAGCGCTGTAGCCTCACTGGATGCAATCAAAGCATTCGATTCGGTAGGATGGGACTGGCTCCTGGGAACGCTCGCTCACTATGGGATAGGACAGGGGTTCGTACGATGGATAGAACTACTATATAAAGACCCGAGAGCGAGGGTCAAGACGGGTAGGCAAGTTTCCAAGGAATGGGGCATAGAGCGAGGCACAAAACAGGGATGCCCCCTGTCTCCAATGTTATATATTCTGGCTCTGGAGCCGTTCGCAGCATTCCTAAGAACGGATTACAAGGACACGGGCATAGAGATAGACGGGGAAACACACCAGATATCCATATATGCGGACGATATACTCCTCTACATACAGAACCCACGCACCCACCTGCAGGACTTGCTGGAGGCGCTGGGCGCATTTGGTAGGTTATCCGGAATAGTGGTCAACAGAGAAAAATCCTCACTATTTCCCCTAGCAGGCCTACGCGCAATACCGACAGATCAATTGCCGCACCTAGGTATCACATGGACCCCGAACACCTTTAAATACCTGGGAGTAGACATTTACCACGACACCACGGAAACACATGCAGGTAACACGCAAGCAGCCCTAAACAAAATCGAAAACGCCATGAAATTCTGGCAGACCTTACCGTTGGGCATGATAGGCCGGGCGGCACTGCTAAAAATGACGGTCCTACCCCGACTTCTATATTACTTCACAAACATCCCATACAACATACCAAAGTCCTTCTTTAGACACCTACACACCATGGCGAGAACCTTCCTGTGGGGAGAGGGGAGAAACAGGATGGCACTAAACACACTACAAAGGAGCTACGAGTGGGGGGGCATCAAACTCCCAGAGTTTGAGTATTACTACTTGGCAGCACAACTCCAATTTGTAGTGCGATGACTGGGGGAAGAGATCTCCATAGACGCAATACTTTTTGGGCCAACACTCCGGAGATACCACCTGAGAGAACTCTTATAGATAAAGGCGCCCAAGTCAAAGACCTTCCCAACATAATCCAGCTGGGCCTCACACTATGGAAAAGAGCCTGGAAATCACAAGGCGTACGAGACCCCTGCTCAAGGCATATTCCACTAGCCGGGCTAGTAGACACCCGAGTGGCCAGTCTGGCCACGTACAGAACACAATGGGAAGACAAAGGAGTAGCCCAAATAGGGGACCTGTGGCGAGATGGACAACGGGTTGAATTCCAAACTCTGGTAGACGAACAGGATATGCACAAGGGCCAATTTATCCTGCATAATAGCCTAATCTGCGCAATACAGAAAAGGTGGAACACCATGCCAGAGCCCGAGGACGCTGACGGAGCACTGGACGCATGGTATGATGTTTCCGAAGGGGGACACACCATATCCAGACTCTACGAGCAATTGCTGGGATTCACTAACAAAAAGACACTAAAAGCACAAACGAAATGGGAAGAAGAACTTCAACAACCCTTTGAGGAAGAGGAATGGAACAAAGTCCTCTGGTACACGAAAAGGGTCTCCAGGAACGCCAGGTTCAGGCAGCTGCAACTGTACATAGTGCACAGAGCATACTTAACTCCCAAGAGAATGTCGAGGATGGGAGATAGACAGGCCCGGTGCTGCCCGCGTTGCGGAGTTGAACAGGCCGACATGGTGCACATGTTCTGGTTGTGCCCGCAGATAACAGACTTCTGGAACATGGTGAAAGAGAAGGCGTTGACAGCAGACATACACATGCCAGCGGGATCGCCAGCATCATACTTATTGGGCCTGTTCCCAAGGGGGCACCGGCAGATGTCACATGTAGCAAAAATGAAAGACTTAATGACAATATTGGCGAAGCACCGCATAGCGATGGCATGGAATAGGAGCGAAGGCCCCTCGAAGGAGGGCTGGTGGGCCGACCTACAAAAATGGACAATAGCAGAGACGGCAGTCTGGACGAAAACCACTCAAAGGGGGGAGAGTAACAATGGGGCCAGATTATTGGCATGGAACTCTTTAGTACAAGACCTGCTCGGCAACAGAAGCGGGGATGACACGAGCGACCCGGGCAACTCCGGTAACGAAGACGTTGGCCCGCCCACGCGGGAAGGCACCACATAATTCAGAGAAAGGAAGGACTGAGGAGAGGAAGGCCAGACCGAGGCCTGCGCAGACACTGAACAGTGCAAATCCTACTTGGGAAGGCCAACATATATATGCATAGACGAGAGTAGGGGACACTCCCAGTGAGAGGAGGGAGGCTGCAGAGGGACTGGTCCCTCTGCCATAAATGCGACAACTGTTAGAGCCACGCCCGAGGAGGCGACGGAATATGAACATACTGCGGCGGCCTTTGAGGGAGGGAGGTGGGAGGGAGAGGGAAGGGGGAGTTGGGGAATGCGTTCTTGTTTTTTTTTGTTTGTTCTTTCCCTTTTTTCTTATGTTGTAAAACAATAAAAAGAAGTTAAAAAAAAAAAAAGGTCATAGGGTTCTCTTTTCACATTCTACAGGTTTCCATGGAAAGCCCTTTCCATGGTGGCCATCTTGGAAACGGGCTTCCATGGAAAGCAAAGAGGGGTCCTGTATGGAACCCCGCCTTCCCTTTCGATGGTGGCCATCTTGGAAAATCCTTTTTTCCAGCACCCCGGGTTCCCGCTTTGGGAACCTAGGGTGCTAATGGCCTTCATCCCCCATTACAGGGGCTGGAATGGGGGGATAATGGTCCAGAGACCTCATTAGCCACCCTTGCTTCCCTTGGGCTGATAACTTGGGCTGCCGGGCCGGTATCCACCGTTCCAGTCCTGGAACTGAGGATGACCACCACAATATTCCCATTAGCATAACACAAAATTCAAATGGAAATGTTGTAAAATCTTATTGAGTCTATGGGCCTCATTACACGGATGGCGGTAGGGATTTACCGATACCGGTAAAATACCAATACCGGTAAATCCCTACAGCCTTACTACGAGGTCCCTTTGCGGGTTGGGGGATTTAACGCCTGCTTTTTGCAGGCGTTAAAATCCAACCCGCTAAGGGACCTCGGAACTAATTACGGCACCGCAAAATTGCGGTGCCGTAATTAGCGCCTTCCCCATTCCCATAGAGCCCTATGGGGCAGGAATGGGGAAGGGCAATGGCGGAAGGGGGATTTACCGCCCCTCCAACCTTGGAATGGGGCGGTAAATCCCCTTTCCGCCAAGGCGGTGCCGGTATTTTAGTGCCATGGCTCACCACCTACCGGGTAATGTGGCCCTATGTACTTTACTAAGAAATATAAAGTAGATGGAGTCTAAACGTTTTTTTTTTTTTTTTTTTAGTTTCTATTTTTTATCTATGAAAGGTGGTTTCGAAAGGAACATTTGTTTTGTTGTTTTTGGATGTATTTTCTTTTTTGGCAGGCGAGCTAAGAACGAAATGTGGGGAGGAAATGAGGGAAGAGGCACCAAGCACTAATATGGAGGGGTAGGTGCACAGAGGATAATTTTGAGCGTGTGTTATTTCTAAGGTAGGGGGCAGTGTTTCTCATGCTGCTTGATTAAAGCAGTGGTGGTGGCTCCTGGGGAGGAGGGATGGCAACAGCTGATGCCATTTTAAGATAAATAGCAGTTTTCCTAAAAGTATGTAGTGTGCTAGATTGTAAATGGAGGAGTAGGAATAGGTGTTGGAGCTGTGCAAGGGAAATTTATTTGAATTGAAGGGAATGATTTTTGTGAGGTCATACTTTGATGTCCTGGGTGTTAGTCTTAGCAATGCACTGTGGTGGCGCGAGTTATGGTTGCTTAGCTTACCATGACTGGCGAATTTCAGGATTTTTTCGATTTTACTTGTAATCATAACGTCCTTTTAACAACTTTTTGTACTGAATTTCATAGGTTTTTAGTGGCACAACTTAACCATAACGTCCCCTCAACAAAGTTTTTTCATTGAAATATATATATATATATATATATATATATATATATATCTCTCAAAAAAAACTTTGTTGAGGGGACGTTATGGTTAAGTTGCCCTACAAAAAACCTGGGCGCCCTCCCCATTATGGTTCAAATTAAAACCGAAAAAACCCCTGAAATTCGCCAGTTATGGCAGACTGAGCCCCCATACTTGCCATCACCACTGTGCACTGCTAACACTAACACCCAGAACAATCATATTTGTGATGCTATCTTTGATGTCCTGGGTGTTAGTCTTAGCAATGCACGTAGATGGTGCGGGTTATGGTTGCAGAGTTTACCATAATGGGGGAATGTGCAGTGTTTTTCGTTTTCACTGTGAAGTATAACATCCCTTTAGCAAAGTTTTTTTACTGATATATATATATATATATAGCAGGGGAAGGAAAATAAAGGAGCTAAACATGTGATGTCGTCAGTGATGTCATCAGTGACATTTGAGATGACATTGTTCATGTTCTGGGTGTTAGTGTTAGCAGTGCACAGTGGTGATGGCAAGTATGGGGGCTCAGTCTGCCATAACTGGCGAATTTCAGGGGTTTTTCGGTTTTAATTTGAACCATAATGGGGAGGGCGAACATTTTTTTTAGTGAAGTGCACAGGTTTTTCATAGGGCAACTTAACCATAATGTCCCCTCAACAAAGTTTTTTTTAACTAAATGGCATTGCTTTTTAGTAGTGTAAATGCATCATAACAGTACTTTAACAAACATTTTCTACTACATTTATCAGGGTTCTAATAGTAACACATAAACATACTACTGTAAAGGAACATTTGAAGTAACTGCCCACCTTCCGAAGAATTCCACATTATCATATGCTGGCGCACAGCATGGGGGGCGTGTTCGAATAGTCATACACACTTCACAATGACATGTGTAACTGGTTGATAGTGCGGAAGTACATTGTATATTCTTGTATGAACTTGTAACTGCAAAATATCCGGCGCAGAACTCCACAAGGCAAGTGTGCAACACAATATAAGCAAGAGTGCATACTGACATATCTGGATCATTAGCCCCCATTCCTCCCCAAAGAGTGGGGGGTGAATGCCATTAGCAATCGAGATTTTAGAGCAGTAACCTGTGGTACTAAGAAAGAGGATTTTTTGTCTTCGGCTGAAGAAATCAAATCCTTTTTCAAGATGGCCACCATAGAAAGGGAAGACTGGTGTTGGATAGAAAGCCTTCTTCGCTTTCCATTGCAGGCTGCAGAAAGCAAAAATGAAACTGACCGTAAAGGCAGCGCCACATTTGTGTTCCTTGAGAACTGTGTGATTATGAGCAAGACCTTCACCAGAAAGGCAGTCCCTGGTGGACATGGCGACCTCAATGCAATGTTTTGTCCCTTCCAGTAATGGCCAGTAGCCACACCCCGACATTGTGGCCACTAACCATACATAGCGGCTACCCCTCAGAGACAGAAGCTGTACCGTTGATTTGTTATGCACATGACGACACTTGTTAAATAACAAAACACTATCACATGCACAACACTAAGCTTTTCGGTCGTTGTCAATGACCTTTACATACATGTGTTGTACATGAAGTAATTTTTTTTGTGTAAAAACGTGCATAAAAAACACAAAAGGAGTAGTCTACTTACATTTACATAAAATCCCAAACAAACTCTGATGGGAAGCGCAATGACGTCAAATACTGGAAGCAACACCATTACCACTCACCTTTCGACACATAATTTCGTAATTGGCACAGGTCGAAAGGTGTGAAGATATGTGTATTGCAAGGGTGTAACCATGTATTATTTTACAAACATTTCTGTGCAGCAAACACTTACCTCATTTTTCCTCGTTTAAGAAGATACTAATCATTCTGAACTAATGTTGGTTAATAGGGCATCTGGGTGACAGAAATTGGCCCGATTGTGACAGAAATTGGCCTGACGGCACTAAAGCATATGAGATGGGCCTGACCCCCCGTAACCAAAGCAAGTGGTATGCAGTACCTTTCTCCATAACGTTCCTTGGCAGCTTAAACAAATGCGTCCATATGGACGTACGTGCCGTGATGTAGCACCTACAAAAGAACACATTACGACCTGCAACGTAGCATGCCTCATTGTGAAAACAGAGTAAATTTGTAAAAAAAAAACACAGTAACATTTAAGAATTAGTACAGTAGTTTTATTTCACAATAAACTGAGCGAAATCATCGCCCTATGCAATTAGTAAAGTAGTTGTGTTTCACAATGAACTGTGCGAAATGATCGCCCTAATCACATTTCCATAGAAGTAGTAAGTTTGTCTCTTTGGTCGACAATCAAAATGTTAATGGCCACATTTTTTTTTTCTTCACACACAGAAAGTAAGCGTTGCCGCCCCAGTAGTCGTTTTCCTCCCACATTGATGTGCAAGACGACGTCAACCGCTGTGATCTACACCACCAGAAAGGATGGAATGTTACTCCTTATGGCGACAGCAGCGTAAGGACACAGAGGTCAGACACGGTCATCCCAGTGAATTATGACGCACAGACAACCAGTGATGAACAGCAGCATTTGACGGTTAAAAAAGCCGCCACTTGGCAGCTGTAATCCGTGACAATCACAATAGGGAAGGAAGTATCTGAGGGGGAAAGGGGAAATAAAACAAGTATCAATCCTCAACCTTTGGATAAACCAAAGTTGTAATGCATAACATTTTCAGTAAAAATGTAATTCAATAGGTGGAAATGTAGTGGGACCCTATGGACGGCGACAATGTGCAATGTCCATAATGGGGGAAAAAAAAAATTCAACGGCACATAACCTTGTCATTCATTAGGAAAAATAATTTTGATGTGGACCGCCTCCATTGCGTTCGCTGCAGTCAGACAGTGCATGTGGAAGAGTGCCTCTTCGGAAACTAATATTTCATGGCCGATGCAAATGTTTTTGAAGCATAACCTTATCAAACGATATGTTTTTCTAACTGTTACTCCCTGCATTCTTTCTGCTCTTTCCCTGTACCTCAAGGTTAAAAAACAAGTGACCCTTATGGGCGTCGACAAATATGCGGCCGTACAGAGCTCGTATTGAAAAGAGAAAATGAAGTGGCCTTCACTCCGAATGCAAATACATTTTCATTTTGCAACAACATATCAACGGCTATTCATGAGAACCGCTACTCCCGTACACGTGCAGATGTGCTGTGTGTACGGAATAGTGCAGGTGGCTGGCTTACATTTCAAACAGTAGGACGCCAGCCTGACTGCAGTCATGTTGTTTATGTATTGTAAAATGGACGCAGTAAGTTCATTTCGTACAATGAGTAGCAAGTTCCACTGTACCGTATGACAGTGCAAAAAAGAATACTTCAATGTTTGACTTTCTACTACAACGTCTCATTAACACTCACCTTTCGAAACAGTCTTCCATAAGTGTAACAAGTGCATTGGTGTCTTCTTCGTTTAGGTATGTTAGCGGTGATGTCCGCGTTTAACAGAAAACAAAGTAAACATGGCGGATGTATCGAAAGATTACAACACACTTCACGCTATGCCAAAACCAATCGGTGAAAGCGCAACATGGTCATGGGCAGCACGCCACGGAATAGCCAATTGCAATCTTCTCCACGGAGCGAACAGGGAAGTGTGACGGCGCAGCGGACATCGATATTATTAATTTTCAGAGACATACTTTAGGATCCTTTTTAAGGGAACTACTGGATGGATTGTCAGAAAATGTACAAAAGCACGCTTTTGCGACGAAGCCCCTGCCACTGCCGCTAATTTGGTGCAAATCCGTTCAGCGGTTTGGCCTGTAGCCGTGTGCAAAGTTTTCCCCCATTCAGTCTATGGGAAAAAAAGACAATTAGGGACACCCCCCCCTATAACTTTGCCCCCCTGCACCAAACATCAAACTTTGCACAAAAATTCATAGTGGGCCATATTTTTTTTTGCAAAGTTTGGTGAGGATTCGTCCAGGGGAGCGGAGTTATAAGCCGCCCAAAAAGTGCTCTTCCTATGGAAACAGTAACTTAACCATAACTACAGTAAGCCCATAATAGCCAATAACGGATCCGGAGGGCATCCCAACTGATTCATTTTGGCCAAAGCTTACTCTTATTAACTGTATCGAAAGCAGCCCGAAAATCTATCATGGCTACATAAAGGCCAGGTTGGTTTTACTCTTAGCACTTGGTAAGTGAGTCAAATATCCAAAGATAGTGGGCAGTGTCAGAGCCAGCGCTAAAGCCCATTTGGAAGTTGCAATATACTACTTCAAGCTATCCATTTTGTTAGTCTATCTAATATTAAGGATGCAAAAATGTTTCCAGTTTTATCTAGCATGGATAGTAATCTGCAATTCTCTGGGCGCATTCTAGGCCCCTTTTTGTGGGTTGGTACGAGAATGGAGACACGCCACGAATTGGGAATCCGCTCTTACGGGCATACCTTACTGAATAGGCAGTGTAAAAGTTCACCCCAAAAAGTCATGTTTTTTTTATAATGACATTGGCTAGCCCTTTTGGGCCCGGAGCTATGGAGTCCTTTGGGAGACCAATTTTCAGCATGATTTCTTCCGGAGAAAAACTCAGGCAGCATTTAGCTCCTGCCCATAAACGATTATCATTGGAACTAGCGGGATCATAGAAGGTATTACTAATATGGTGCAGCCATTCTTTCTTGTTCCCCAATTGCACAGATCTCATGGGATATAGTTTTAGAATTAAACATGCTCAGCAATTTCCAGAGCGTACGGGAGTCCCCGGAGCTAGCAATAGAGACTAGGTATTGCCATTGTGCATTTCTACCAGACAATGGCCCTCATTCCGAGTTAGGACAACACCATGGAGTAAATAGCTCCATGGTTGGCAACCATGGAGCTATTTACTCCATGGAATACCGGCATGGTGAATGGAGTAATTTCCGGTCCATTCCAAGGTTGGATGGACCGGTAATTCCCCATTCACCATAGCCCTTCCCCATCCCCATTTCTGCCCCATAGGGCTCAATGGGAATGGGGAAGGAGGTAATTACGGCACCGTAAATTACAGTGCCGTAATTTACTCCAAGGTCACTTTGCGGGTCCCGTAATTTACTCCTGCTAAAAGCAGGAGGTAAAGAGGGACCCTCAAAGGGAACTCGGAATACGGAGGTAACGGATTACCGCCATTGGTGCCCTTACAGGCGCCGGTAATCCCTTACCTCCAACCTCGGAATGACCCCCAATACCCAGTCCTTTACCCACCTTCAGTATCTCTTTTTAGACATTCCGTATGGGCCTCTAGCTTTTGAAGGAGAGCTGGTGTATTTCTTGATCTCACTTAGTTCTCGCGTTTAGGACTTTTTTTGATTTACGAATGGCTTTATCAAATCGGTATTTCTTGTTCTTAGTGGTGAGCAAGGCATGATGGCCTTTTTGTACCGCAAGTGTTAAGGCGCAGATCATTTCTGAGGCATAAAATAAGCAGTGTCACATAGAAATTTGCTATACAGCTCTGTAGGTTTGCTTATCAAATGGACAACTTATCTTCGACAACAAACCCGACCTTAACCAACACATTGAACTTGCCTCGGCGGGATTGGCTACCCGCTTCTATTATTAGCAATAACCTTGCCGGCAAGCAACAAGCCGGCCCACCCACAAAGGCCCACCCATCAAGGCTGGTGCCTGTTCTGAGCCTGTGCCCTGGTCCTGAGCCCATCCAAGCTGCATCTCCCTGAGGAGCAGGAGCTTCCTCAACTGCCGGAGCAGCTCCCCTGCCTCCGGATGGCCTGGGATCCACCTAGATGCAAGGTAGGACCCAGAGGTCACTACACATCGCATTTGCGCCCCGTACTTCCTTCTACGCTTTTCTCCAGCAGATCAGCTGCTAATATTCAATATTAGCCCATTCTTAACCTGCAAGCTGAACCAGCCTGCACATTCTGCTTATTTGCCAACATCAGCTGAAAATCACCTCAGCCTCCATTGCAGCCCACGAGGTGCTGCCGCTTCAAGATGGCCGCCTGCACTTTTCTTCGGCAACAAACCAGCCCTTAACCAACACATTGAACTTGCCTCGGCGTGATTGGCTACCCGCTTCTATTATTAGCAATAAACTTGCCGGCAAGCAACAAGCCGGCCCACCCACAAAGGCCCACCCATCAAGGCTGGTGCCTGTCCTGAGCAGAGTTGACAGAGCCAGGGCCAGGAACTCTACCCTTTTTGCACTGCATCTCTCTGGCTTCTGACTGCTGGCACCGCCCAGAATCCATCCATCCAGTAAGATTCATTTCTGCCCTCAACTGCCCCTCACTACCAAGACTTTCTGTTCAACTATATACTTCACAGAATGCTTCGGTTACGCCATTCGACTATATGTGCAATATGCAACCTGCCTCCAAGCCTCACAGGAAGGCACGCCTTTTTACGAATTAATCTAGCCTCTGCGTGTCGGTCACCTCCCGTCCCGCCTGCATTATAATTACTTTCATTTGTCCATTTCTAGCTTGCTCCTTACGATATCCCTCCTGTCTGCATAGTGCCCTGCTATTCGAGTCGCCTGACCGATGTACACTCCAGAGATATGTGCATACATTGTTGAGCCCAGTCATTTGTGCATACGCCCATCTCAGCAGACCATTTCTACATTGCGGCTAATATACACAGTCTAGCTTGCCGATCTCTGTGACCTCTAGTATGACCCATATCATGCTCATCTTGTGATTTCTGTGCCTGCTTTGTACTCCCATACTACGTTTAGCCTGTTAACGTTGTGTCGGCCCTGCCAGCCTGTGATTTTGCATCCATTTTTGCCAGCACCACACTTTCCACGCTTAGCCTATGTTATCTGCGGCCACCTGCCAGTAGTGCTCACCTTATGCTTAGCTTGTGATTGATGTACCTATCCTGCCAGTGCTGCACATATCCTGCCTTAGCCTTGACATTGGGACCACCTTGCCAACAGCACTCACCTTATGTTTAGCATGTGATTGCTATACCTAGCCTGCCAGTGCTGCACATATTAGGCTTTAGTCTTGACATCTGTGACCACCTTGCCAATAGTGCCCATTTTATGCTTAGCCTGATACGTCCTCTATGTCTACACTACTTGTCATATGTTGACTCAGATTCTTGAGACCACTGTGCCAGCCCTGCCCTTCTCGGCTCAGCGATATCTCCCACGTTGCACTGTTACTAGTCACTTGACGACCCTAATACTAAGACCAGCGCCCCCCCTAGACAGACTGATCTTAGTCACTCCTTGCCCATCTCACATCTGTGGACTCCTCCAACTACCCTATATGGTATACTAACTTGCAGCCAGCCCTTACATAACTATGTATATGCCAGCTATCTACACTGTCCTACTGAGGACTATCCTATACGTGTCTACTGATATAGACGTTGATATGCTGCACGCTCTACCCTTTCTGACATCTGTGGCACCCTCTAACAAGCACACAAACTCTATGATGCTGTCTACCAGACCATGCAATCTCTCCCAAAGAAACCTCAAGCTACGAGCCAGACTCCCTAAAATATATTATGAACCCCATGCCAAATCCCTACACTCCCATTCTAACAACTCTTTGAGAAACCCAAGAGGCCCCCAGCCTAATACTAAAGCGCCCATGCACAAAACTACTAAAATTCATCATCCACTCCAGCTCAACAGCCGACTCACTCGAGACCTTATCACCCGCCCAGGAACCAATCACAACACTGTGCCACCACCTAGTGAGACCACTCTGCCAGGTATCAGAGGAGCCCTATTAAATGCCCGGTCCATGGTGGCACATGCCACAGAAATAGCCGACTTGATCTCAACTGACAAAATGGACTTCAACGCTATAACAGAATCCTGGCTTCATTCAGCAGCAGGTCCAGCAATCATGCTAGCCATCCCAGATGACTACACTCTCCTAAGAATAGACCGCACCACCTCCCGGGGCGGTGGCCTAGCCATAATTGCCAAAACTAGCCTAGCATTGAGACTTGCTTCCCCACTAAATATAGACTCATGTGAACTCCTGACTGCCAAGCTATCTCTAACACCCAAACAATATCCATCCATCTAATATACAGACCTTTAGGCTCTTTCTAAGAATATCTCACCGATATCCTATCAGAGAACCTTAAAAATGCCTCATCAAGCCTCCTCCTAGGAGACCTTAATCTGGGCTACAAAGACCCTTTAGCTCTGAATGCTTCACAGATCAATAACTCTATTGAGGAATTAGGATTCACGCGAAAGGTAACGGGCTCTACACACACTAAAAAGGTAGAACTCTTGACTGGATAGCTGAGCACAACTGCCAAACTTCAGTCACTGCCATTACACCTTTGCCATGGTCCGACCACCATTTGATTTCCTTCTCCCTAGAAGCCACAGCTCCCCACCATGCTGCCAACATAGCACCCGCTGTTCCCACCAGGAATAAAAAGAATATAACTGCCAACCAGCTAATTCCTCTGATCCTCCCCACTTTGAACTCTCTCCCCGCCTCCGCAGACCCACTCACTATGGTCGAAGAGTACAATAAAGTCATGCTATCTGCTCTCGACACCATAGCACCTTTGAAAATTAGAACGAGCAAACAGAAAAAACATGTCAACACGTGGTTCTCCCCCCACCTAAAAGCCATCAGATTAGAGAAACTTATCTGCGAACAAACATGGAGACGTGACCCATCAGATACTAACAAAAACAACCTCACAAAATTAGCATCACTTTACAAAAAATAAATAATCCTTGCTAAACAAGAGTCATACAATCTGCATATCTCCCAAGCCAACTCCAACACTAAAGAACTGTTCACCATTCTCAAAGAAATAGAGACTCCTATCAAAGCCCCCGACACCTACCTCAAGGATAAAAACTGGTGCACTAGCATCCAGAGTACACTAGCTAATAAAATAATGACCCTACAGGCGAAAATCAACAAGAAAGAATCCCTCCTCCTCGCCTCCAATCCTAACAATAACACTGCCCTTTTGCCCTCGAGCACCCTACTGCCCACCACTTCTGAACAGATGTCTCTCCTCTTCAACTTTAAGAAAGTATCCATCTGAGAAGTTTTAAAAGTTATACTCGCCCTCAAACCGTCCTATTGTCACGGTGAACCCTGCCCAGCACAAATCATAAATGACGCCGCACGGGACCTCTCCCCATTCATAACCAAGCTTATAAATGCTTCATTTTCCACTAGCCCTATCCCTAACAACTTGAAACAGTTGTGGGTCCTCCCACTCTTAAAAAAACAAACCCTTGACCCATCCATTCCCACGAACTACCGCCCTATTACCACAGTACCATTCCTGCTTAAAATTCTAGATAAGGTGGCGTACCTCCAAATTCAACAATATTTGGAATGCAACCACCTTCTTGGAGCACGGCAATCAGGTTTTAGACCTCAACACGGAACAGAAACGGCACTGATCAACCTTAAAGGTACAAATAGACACCCTGAGAGACAATGGTAATACTGCATTGCTACTATTGCTCGATCTCTCAGCGGCGTTTGACTTGGTTGAGCATATGATTCTCTGCCACCACCTGTACTCTGATACCCACTTCTCACAAGAGGCTATAGGATGGATTCAATCCTTCCTAGACAAAAGAGCCATGCGGGTCTTCTCACCCTCAGCAGCTGCGGACCCTATACCTATTACCTGTGGTGTGCCCCAGAGCTCCTGCTCGCCCACTCTGTACAACATTTTCACGAAGCCCCTTTTTGATGATCTAGATGTCCTGCGTATCACCTACACTAACTATGCAGAGGATACACAGATCCTCATCCCGCTGACGGGAGACTACAACAAGGATTTGGCCTTCGTAAACAGAGTTTACCTTATCATCCAGGCATGTATGGCCTCCCATGGTCTATGCCTGAATGATGACAAAACAGAACTCCTCATCGTTGGCACCACAGCCAATCTCAACAAACTAGGCCAATCCTATTCCAACTTCATTATAGACAACAACAACATTACAGTAGCCAAGGAAGTTAAAACCCTTGGCTTCCATCTAGATTCCACTCTCAAAAAACAAGTAAACTCTATGGCCCTGGCGACTGCCTACACTTGTAAGCTAATTAGAGCAGCCAAGCCATTCCTTACACCTAACAACTGCATCACGCTAGCAAGAGCATTAGTATTATCCAAACTGGATTATTGTAATGCCCTATATGTTGGGAGTAACAAATATATCACTAATAAAATCCAGATCTTGCAAAATAATGCACCGAGAGCAGCTCTTAACATTCCCAAGAAAGCCCACATATCTGACCTAAGATGATCCAACAATTAGCTTTCCACCAAAGACAAAATCTTCCTGAAGTCAGCTTCCCTGACATAAATGCCTTCACCTGGCCGCTCCACAATACCTCACCTCTAGATTCATGAGACAATCTACCAATCGCCCCTCCAGAATAGCCACTACCAATTTACTGCAAGTGCCTCGATTCAAACGCATGAAGACGGGTGGCAGTAGTTTCCCCAGTCAAAGCTGCCCAAAATTGGAACTCACTCCCTCCTACTTTAAGGGAAGACATGCCCTACCTTTGCTTCAGATACAACCTAATCCACTGGATTATGTAACATGACATCTAAATCTTCAACTATGCCTGCTCCCACTACTGACCCCTTTCTCTGTATATAATACCATCTGTTGCCTCCTGCCTCCACTTGTTCATTTGTATGATAATTCTTTAGTAGTGCCTATTAATGTATTGCAAGTATTGTAATGTAATGCACAGCATTGTAACTTAAGCTGAACAATCCTCGGGTCTGGTGCGCGCTATAAATAAACAGACACTTGTGTGGAAAAGTTAGCTATTTAAGTTGCCCTCTCCAATGAAAGCACAGCTCGCCCTGCATTACTCTCTTGCCCTCAGGGCTCTCTTTACCCTCCTTTCTCTGAAGTGGTAATGGAAAGTGCAGCAGTAATCAACTCCTCCATTATTAAGTACCAAAGGCATGCATGGGAGAGCTATGCAAAGAATTGCAAAACAGAAGTAATCAGGATAATACTTGCATTAAGCTTTCTATATCCTATCTGGCAAAGAACAAACATTTTTTAAAAAGACAGTCATGCAATTCCCCTTCTAAAATGTAAGTTGGTATATAATTACAGTATTGACAGTAATTCTAACTGGTTATTTATAACGAGTTTAATACCCAGAGGATTCTAAGCACAGACCCGGGGATTGAACCTGTGTTGCTGTGTGTCGCCTTGCTTCCAAGAGAGCGCATTGCACTTGAGCTATACTGCAGAGTCAAACACTTCATCTCCATGCTTTACAGTAAAGTTTAGGTTAGAGTGAATTAGATTTCCTTTTGTTGAGGAAGATGCATCAATATTGACTAGGGAAGATTTTTGAAAATGTACATGATCAAATGCTTTTGATGGCAAACCTAGTTCTGTAACCTGCAGGTCATACATCTTGCAACTGGTGCTCAATCCATGAGCGAGCCCATACTCCTTGACATTCTATATTATTGCCCTGTTGCTTTATACCAGGTACCCTAAAAGTGAGAAGGCCACAAACTACGATATTCCACCCAGTTTGCTCAGTTCTCTGCCTTCTACGCAATCCACTGAGTAGTGTTTCTTTGCTCTTACATAATGAATACACAAAGAGAACTAGAAGCTTAAGCAAAGTAGTGATCCATAGTTCCGCAAAGTAGTGATCAATAGTTCCATCCAGTCTGCATCTACAGATCTGCTGTGATACCAAACACTATAGACAGCCTCCCGAGCTCACTTTGCTTTACGATTATGATTGTATTATATATTACCGCCCGCAGTAGACAGCTGGCCAAACTGTTTTCAGAGCCTTTTTATCAGATCTATTTATTTGTGTCCATTCATGCAGCTAACCTTTTACAGACCCTCGTCTATGGCTCACAAATTCTTTTCGCCCACCCGCAGACATGTAGATTTTATGTAGGGCATTTGCAAGCAATGTTTGAAACTTGTATTTAACATTTACTTTGTTTGCAGTAAACGTCAAATAAAGGTTTCACTGTGTATGGCTGACCTCTGGGTGCCAACAGTGTGCCAAACAAAGTCGATTTAAAGTGACATGCACCATTTTACAGAAATCACATTTTAAATTTGTTGTCTTCCGTTGCTATGGGTCGAGTGCATTTTTCTTAGGTTGGATAGGTAAATTAAGTTACCCGACCTGCAGGTCTAGCTAAAGTTTAAAGAAATGAAAGCCCAGACTCCTCTCACTAATGTCTTGTTTCAGCTGTATGCAAAACTGCTGTATTGTTGCTCATTTCATGTCTTGGGTACAAATAACTACTGGTGACATTAACAATTTTAGTACAAAATTGCTAATCAAATGGGTCCATTTGCTAATCAAACAAATGTTAATTAGCAAACTCTGCTAATCAGTTTTTGAAAACTAATGTATGCCTTGATTTCCTCGATCCCATCAGCCGATAGAAAGAATACATCAGCCGATAGAAAGACCGCCGTAGGCAGCAGCTTTCCAGCATGTGAGACGAAGTAAGATCCCGCCTTGTTAATACTTCATTCTGTCCATCGTATCCTACTGCCAGCGGCATTCCTTTCCAATTCCCCAACCCGCCCTTTATGTCTGGGGCCATTTTTCCCCAGAATAGTAAGGGTAAATATGGCGTAATCACGAAAGGTTGCATCAGTGATTCCTAGCTTCTTAACATAAGGAAGAGCTGACGAGTTACAGAAAAAGTAATCTAATGTTGCGGTTTTTCGTCCTAGACCTCCAGGTACTTTTCCCCAGAATGTCACCCGCTAGCATTCCATTCAGGAGTAAACAGTCCCATGCTATCATAGTATCAACACATATTTTTCCTTTAGATGATCCTTTTACTTTGGTGCCAATCACAGACCTACTTTTCTAAAACAGTTTCATTAAGGCAAATCCCAGCCCCCCCACACCCCCAACATAGATATGAGCTTGTTCATCTAAGCTTTTAATACTCCCCATCATACCTAATACCAGGTCGGAAATATCTTCTGTTTTATCCGAACCTGGAGGATCGTATGCGTTAATAATGTGTATGTCTCCATCACTGCTGTCAGTACTCACACTGACCGCCAACACATAGAGCTCATCACCATTAGGGTCAAGTCTTGTTGCTTTTAAATGATTTTTGACTCCAATAATAAGGCCTCCATTTGGGCGACCTCTCGGCCCTTTATTGGCCATGATTTGGAAGATTGGATAGCCCTCAATCAGCAGTTCAGATAGCAACCAAACCTCCTGCAGCATGAAGATAGCCTTCTGCTCCAAGAGTACTTATGATCCCCCGGATTCTAAGAAATGTGTAAATCCCAGTTTATTCCAATTTGAGATGACCAGATGTCAATTTCCAGCTGTTTGACCATTGTTGTTGAGGACAAGCCAATTCAAGATGCCCAAGAATGCAATAATGCACAACTCAAAAGTAAAAGATGTATTAACTAAAAATGGTTAGGAGGTAAGTATTTGTTCCTTTTTTGGGACAGCTCCAGGCCCCTTTCACCACGTAAAATTTCTATCAGGCTCTGCCTTTGTGAGGCTTGTAGAGGGCTCTTGCAACTCGAACAGAGTAGATTGATTCCAAGTGAGTGGTCTTTCATTTAGTAGTACACTCTGATATGTGCCTCTTGTTTCCAGAATATAGCAATCAATTTGTTTGTGTTGCTTCCGACACTGAACCCTTCCAACTCAGAGTAAGAGGATGTATTGTTCTTTTCCATTTTGGCACCCTCGCTTTTGCCTTTCTTTGTCCCAGAACACAGAGTCCCTTTCTCTTTACGGTTGCCAGACACTTGGTCGAAAAAAATTGGTCGACCAGACAAATGGTCGAACCAATTTGGTTGAAAACCAAATGGTCGAAATTTTTTATTTTTTTATTTTAACCCTTTTTTTTTATTCCCCCCCACCCCCTTTTTTTCTCTAAAAATCCCTTTTTTAACTAAACGAAAACCCGAAAAATAAATATATAAATAAAAAAAAAAATTCGACCATTTGGTTTTCGACCAAATTGCGTCGACCAAATTGCAGTCGACCAGTTTTTTTTCGACTAATTGACTGGACACCCTCTTTACTTCTCATATTGGACTGCAACCCAATGTTCCTCGTTTCTAGGAACTGCATCCGAGATTGAACCGTGATGAGTTATGAAGTTAAAGCCCTCCTGAGTGTCTTGATGGTCAAACTTCTCTGCCCACTGCTCCCATCCCACTGTGACGTTATCTCTTCAAGGGGGCTTGCAGGATTTTTAAGTGCTACCAGCACTTTAGTGTCGCCACCGTATTAGGAAGAACAGCGACTCAATTAAGTAAATGAATTCAGTATCTAAAGCATTAAAAAAACAAATGTATTGCATCCATCTTAAACAGAATGGAATATACAGGTCAGAGGTTTATTAGAGCGCTCTATACTCCTCTTTACACATTACCTCAAGGTCCTTCTTCCTTGTCCAGTATTTACACACGAGGTAGCAACCTCAATAACAAGAATGCATTTCCATTTGAGTTGAATCCCGCTCCTTGCGGATAAGAAGACTTCCAATGTCAGACTATCCTTCATTTAAAAAACGAAGTCATTGTCCAGTCTTTCGGGCAGGGACTGAGGTAGGCAGCATGGCTATGCACTGTAATTGTGCAGAAGGAGGAGGAGGCAAAACACACGGGAGGCATGGTTGTTGGCATAAACATTTATTATACCAGAAATAAAAGAAAACCTAGAGGGGTTTACCTACCTCAACTAACAAACTAAGGGGTCAGGATGTCTGTAGCGGGTTGCTGTAGTCAAGCAGCAGCGGCGCACACTCTTGCTGGCTTGTGGGCGCTGGAGCATCATTTGAATGTTCCTGGGTGACACACCGTGCAGGAGACATTGACAAGTCCGTTGGCCTACAGCAAGTCTAGTGAATGATGCTGCTCCCATTTCACGAGTTGGGCTTAGACAAATGAAGCCTTTCAATCTACCTGAATTCCCTCCGCTTCGCATTTCTTCCCCCCCATCCCTTCCTGTTATATCCGCAGGACAGAACAATGTCCTTGTAAATCAAGAGTCCATCGTCCTGTGTCAAAACGTACTCCTACACTTAAAACTAAACTAATGAAGTAATTAATTTTCTTGGCCCAGATGAAGGGCTCCTTTCTTCTGGACAACGGCTCACAGCTCCACTTCTTAAGTGGGATCTTTACCTGAGGAATGCCTCCGTTCCCCAGGTCTCAATCCCTTTCCAAGGCACAAACAATGTCTGTATTGAGAAGCAGTAAAATTCCAGTTCAAACATCAACATTCCTTACTGTCCATAGCCGCTTCTTCACCATTGGGTTCCTGGAGAATGCCTCCCTTCTCAAGTATATTGTTCTCCATGTTTTCACAATGCCAGGGAAGGCCACTTCCCCAGACATTCCTTGGCTTTGTTCTGACACGCTTGGCCTTTTTAAATTTTTTTTAAACCAAGTGTTTATTTACAAGAAGTAAAAACAATGATTTCATCACCATGAGAATATATTTCACCTTACTGATAGATCCATCAATTATTAAGCTTCAACATTATCAATCAAATAGCACTAACAAAAGTCTACATCATAGTATCTTCAACTCCCCAATTGTCTACAATGCCCCCACCCACCCAAAGATCCTCAGGTCTCGATCAAACACGCCAAGTTCTATCAATATTCCATCCATTCTACACTCTTCTTGCAGTAAAATCTCTAGTAGCCGCAGTCTTGTGGAGCTGTAAAATCAATTGCAAGGTTCAAAATTGGAGCAAGTAAGCTCCCAATTCTAGCCTAGGAGAGCCTGGTTAGCTTGAAAGCAAAAGCTGCCACAAGCTATTTTTGGCTCCTCAGGCCAACTGGTGGCATGCAAACTTATTGTGACGAATCCCGAGGTGTCATCACTCCTCCCAGAGACGGAGCACCTTCCCATAAGGCCAAGGAGTTGAGGCTGCTACCAGATTGTCCCCCTGTGGGTGGTTCTCAGCAGGAGGATCTCATGGGAAGTGACTTGCCCTCTGGGGACAAGCGAGGACATCTCGGGAGAATGCGGTATGCCAACCCTCCAGCCACACCTTACACACCTGCCTGTCCCATAAAGCCCAACTCCCTATCCCATACTGCCATGTATGTCTGTAAGTCTGAAGACTTAATGACAAGTACTGAGACAAGGAAGAGCAGGGTCTACCTAAGGTAGACCTACTTGACAAGTACTGAGATGAGGAGTAGGTGCGGAACAAAGCAGAGTAATGGTGTCAAACTTGAATGAACATTCTAGTTTTACATATCCACTGGCGATGAAAACTAAAGACTTATCATTTTGGCAAGCGAGCTGTCAAGTGCAGCGTGGAAAACAAAGGCTTCTGAACAAGAAGCTGATGGGCAGGAAAAAGCTTACCTACGGGGTCCGTTGTGGTTGGACCGACCAGAAAGAGAGACAAGCAGAAGACCAGGCACGCGACGCAGTGGGACCACATAGTCAAGTGGAGATGCGCATTCTTCGAGGAACCAGATGCTGCAGAACACCTGCAGCACAACAAAGAACGTGCTGAAGGGCCTCCAGCTGCTATCTTCAGAACGCTGTGCATGTGAAGATAGCAGCCGGAGGCACTTCAGCTTCACCGGACACGCTTGTGGATCTCCTGATTTACCTCATCTAGGGCTGCCGATACCAGCTTCACAGTGCCCTACATCATACGCTCCAGCGGAGGTGAAGACACTTAGGATCTGCCATCAGCGGAGTTACCAAATAGAATAAACATGGTGCGCAAGTAAAATTGAATTGAAAGCCATTGTTTTTGGACTGCTTTTCGGGTCCGGATGCCATAGAGCTACACTGTGGTATCATAAAAAACACGAGCGAACAGGACTTTTTCCACTACCAACTCCCTTCTCGTCCTGATGAAGGCCTACCAATTTGCAGCTTAGCTAACAAACAGCCGAAACACAGCTGTGTCGACTCCCCCTCCCAGTGTCAAACACGCACAATGTTAAAGCTGTGTAATTAGCTACACTTTTTTTACTTTCTGTTGTCTCAATGTGACCCCTCACTAATTGAAGGAGAATATATATTTGTACTGTGACCAAAATCATCGTCTTGGGTGAACACCAATGAATCATGTGGAGATACTGTTTTTGAATTGATGAATGTCCTGTAAATAGGTTTTAACTCAACATATTTGTGTCGGAAAAAAGGAACACATTTTGTTCATGCTTGTGTCCTGATAATGTTGATCATTGTGTGAAAATCGTTAAGAGTGTGCACCGGGTTCTGTGACCGTGTTCATTTTTCTATTTTATTACTAACCCACCTGGGTAGAGCAGTGTTTAACCAGGAGCCCTTTTATTTAATAACATAATGGATCATACATAATGGGCAAAAAGTTAAAGTAGCATGTCCTGGTTCCGCTGCAGTAGCTCCTGCCTACAGGGAGATGCCAGACACCCAGGAACTGGTTTTAGCTCCTGCTCAATTAATCCAAATTCCTTGGACCTTGTTATCTTTCGCAGAGTTTGCTTCTAATGATGTGCTGCATGCAGCGTTAGGGGATTCCCATTGAATGTCACTTATGAGATTTAACCGTCATCAGTTTTCGTAATTTTCGTTCATCCATCTACAGTTCCCACAGCCAATGCACTTCTGTCAAATTTGACTGGAATTAAGGAAGCTAAAATACATATTGTTATTGTTACATATATAAAATTATGCCAAACGTATGGCGGACGGAAAGAGAATCCAAGTACCCCAGGTTGCTCCTGGGGATCAGCTGTGGTTCTCCACCTGTGACAGACATACCATCCAGTGCCCAGCAACTCAAACCCTGTTACATAGGGCCTTTTCCTATATAGGAAGTCATTAATCCGGTAGCCATGCATCTCCGATTCATACAGAATCCATCCTGTATTTCATATCGCTCGGTTGAAAGCAGTGGAACATTCCCGGAAATACCCAAACAGCATCACATCCAGACACCCAGTTGTAGGTCCTGAAGAAGAATACGAAATCAAACAACTCCTTGAATCCCGGCAATACCAGGGTCGGATTGAGCATTTGTTGGTCAGTAAGGGATATGGGCCGAGAAGAAGTCCTAGATAAAAGGTGGGGGATATTCATGCTCCTAGACTACTGCAGTTATTCCACAACATACATTCTGGAAAACCTGGATGGGGTCCCAATCAGTTTCCTGGGGACAAACTGTTAAGGTTGCCATGGGCAACCCCAGCAGTCAAAGATATGTTCCCCTCCTACCGGGTCGTCTGTGGCAACCCAGATGGACCAGACGTGTTGGCACTAGGATGTCATTCCAGTGCAACATAGCCACCAGGCACGTCCGATGCGATGCATCAGACATCATTCGATCCTCAAACAAGACGGCCGCCATAGACAATCCGATGTCCACATCCAATGTCGCTCCTTCCTAAGCCCAGAAACAAAGGGAGATTGGGAGGCATCTTTCGGCCTCTCACAACGGCATTATGAAGATGAACGCTGCTAGGGTCTTACTGTAACGCTCACCTGACTCCCACGGAGGCGCTGGCCTGGTTCGCGCTGCTGTGACCTCTTCTAAGGTGATGCGCAGGGTTCGGAAGACGGACTGGACCGGGCCCCCAAATCTGGCTTGTCTGGCTCGCAGAAGTATCCTTCTGTAGGCGAAAATAGGGGATTAACTGTCTGCGGGGTAATGCAATCGGCCTCCCACTTTCCCCTCTCACCCTCCTCGAAACCCTTCTGTGATTCCTCGTAGCGTCTCACCTTAGGGTCTGGAAGGACGAGCTCTCCATCCTGCTTCTGATGCAGGGGCGCGTTGGTATCCAGTTACTTCACTGGATTTTCGGATTGGTGAGAACCAAACTTGCTTGGCTGTCAGGTAAGTTTTTTGATAAGAGGTTCCCCTTGTGTCCATGCATTAATGTACTAATGCTAGTGTCTTTTCCCCCATAGGGGCCGGGGTACGGAATGCCGGGGAACAGGCACCAACCTGAGATGAGAAGTGAAATCCTTGTAGAAATCAGGTAAGTCTTTAATGAGCGTTTTTTGGTAATGTCTTTTCATTCGCTCATTAACGCTGTCTCTTTTTCCCCTTAGGGGCCGGGGTCCGGAAATGCCAGGATGCGGCGCGGACCCGAAATGAAGAGGGAATGAATCAACAGGTAAGTCTTAACATGGAGATTTAGCTTTCCTTATTCCCTTCTCTCTCTCACCTTTTGTTCTGGTCTTTTTCTCCCTAGGCGCTGGGGCGTGACTGCGAATCCGGATGATCGCTGCTGAACATGGAGGCGCCCTGTAAAGGTGAGTGGAATGCGGCGCTGCAGCGATCGACGCGATGAGCTTTTAAATAAAAGTCTTCCTTTTCAGGATTGTCGGCGAGATGTCTCCGGGATGCGGATTTAGCAGGTAAGGACTTTTCCTTCTTCTGTTCTCTTCTTCTCTTCCTTTGCAGGTGATCCAGGGTGCTGGCAGGCGTGGCAGAAGTCAGGATGCAGGAGCAGACACAGTGAGCGTCCAGCTGCTAGATGCAGAACAACGCGAAGCACGTGTGGCTGTTCGGGTGGGGTTTAAATAGCCTTGGAAGAAGTTCCAGATATGTATCCTTCCTTCAATCAGGTATGTATCGTTCCCCGACCACGCCCGGATGGTAAATTAGTCCCACAGGTAAAGTAGTTCCTTTCAGGCCTCAAGGGGGCCGGGATCCTGCAGCATGGTCTGCATCAGGTAAGTGCACCCAAGCACTCCCATAATGAGCCTGGCGGCTACTTCGCCAGGACTGATGTCTTTTATGAGCCTGGCGCCATAGGCGCCAGGACACTGTCCAAAGGGCCCCTATATGGGGTTGCTGGATCCTTCCTTGGGGACTGGATGTCCGCTTTCGGGGACGCAGGGCTTGAACCGGCTCCCCGGGAGCGGGCATCATGACACTTACTTCCGTTATGAAGTATTTCGTTTTGATTTTGCCTTCTATTCCGGAGAATCCCTTTTCTAAATCCAAGGAAAATATACATTAAGGGACTCAACCTCACATAGCATAACCCCTCCAGGATCTTCCCTGGCACCCAGCTTTAGAAACCTTCTTGTGTTAAGAGACCAAATTAATTTCTGTGATAAAACAGGGGATCTGTTCTGATGGCGGTTCATGCACAGCTGCAGGAAAGATTGGTAAAGCAAACTTGTAACCTCTATCTGGTGCCCACTATACTTCTCTCCTTTACGATTCCTAGGCCAGGTTGTCAGTCTTGACACTCCAGGGGGCTGAGCCACTATGTGGCTCCTGCCTGGGAGGAAGCTTTCCCTGCCTGATGTATTACCACAAGGGTGGAAACCTCTTCTTTCCAAGTAGGATGGCCTAGACTCCAGTTCCCATGAACCTGGGATTGCAAACTCACTCGAATAACACCATGCGAGCTCTACACAAAATGAAGGTTACACTCCCAAGAGCTGTAACACATACAGAAGAACAAGAACATCATATTTACACCTAGTATTGAAAAGATAGTGCAGAGAAATACCTGAAAAGTAACTTATCAAAAACATGTATGCGTCTGGTGTGCACCTTTGAACAAAGGTGACAAAAACCAAGACTCATTAACCTCGCCTTCCTCCTAGAAAAAATGAGGGCACAAACTTTTGGAGAGGGCAAGATTCAAAATGGCCAGGTGGTAGGATTAAATGTGACTCGATAGAGACAGAGGTGTTGAGAAAGCAGAGAAAAGCAAAAGAGATGGGACTACAACAATGTAATAGTGTATAATTTTACTTGTCTGGTTAATGCTGCCCTATAATTATCCCTCCCACCAATGGAATACATGTGGAACCTATAGCAAACCCAGAAAGATAAAGTATGTTAAGTAGCAAAACAATGGGTTGGCCTTTAGATTCCATTTTGGGCAGATTAAGTACATATAGCCTTCTTGAAGGATGATACAGCACGGAATAGAACACTCAAAGACGAACAATGGAATATTTACTCTGATGCTAAACCAAAACGAATAATGCATGCTATGTGATATATAGCTTATGCCACTGAGTAGATGCTAAATTGAATGATGGTTCTCATGAGACCATAATATTGAAACACTGTATGGGGTATGGGGATGGATAACTTGGACAATTCCTTGCTGATGGTTGTGATTATTCATAACGTATGTACTTCAGGCCAGGACTTTTATTAGCACAACTAAGTAAATTATTGTAAATATTCTCCGTGTTTTGGTTTACAAAATATTACATCACTTCCATGCTCAATATATTCACATCCAACAGTAAAAACATGTAGTAAATAAACATGGAATGATATATAAACACATGGTGAGGAAAAATACTGTCAGTATTTGTTCTTTTGGAATAACAAAGATTATCATTTTGAAAAATCAAGCAATGTTGGCAATGTGCAAACTATTGATCAACCAAGGCTATGTGCCTAATAAAGAAAAGACTATCCTAAACAGGTACCTCAGTCTTACGTTAGGTTACAAGGACCATTAATTGTCACTTATTGGCTAACACGTTTGGGTACTTATTTAGTGCAGCTTGACAAATTTAGGCAATTCGTCCCTTCTTCCCAGCAGGGAGCCACCCACTTTATCTAGGAGGTGAACCTGTTAAGCAAGACCCTGCCCCTAGAGGTCAGGGAAAGCGGGCCCTCACTGGGAGTGTCTCCCCTCTGTGGGACAAGGACTCCCATTCCCTTAAGAAAATCCGTCTAAATAACACAATTTCTGCCTATAGGAGAATAGAAGAAATTGAAGAAAGGCCTGCAACCGATACTAACAGTATTCTTCTATTATTGGTCCAATAACTATGGGCCCCAGGACATTAACAGACTCTAATGCCCCCGCCGCTCGGGGCATATTGCTGAATTACACTTCAGTTGTGACATCACAGTGCCTCCTGCTTAAGCCAGCAAGGAGAATTTCAGCACTCAATGCTGTGAAAAGCTTTTCTAATTCCTTGCTTGCTGAGTATTTTTCTGTGACACATTGAAGCCGGTAATTGACAAGGAACTGTTTATGGTAGAATGTTTAATTTGTGAACTATTGGAGTTAAACTCAAGTGAGAAAAAACCTGCATGTGATTACTTATGTTAAAGCGCTAAATGAACTTTTGTTTTCAAAACCTTTATGAAATAGCTTGAATTATTTTTCTGCAACCCATTAGGAACTGCATTTTTGCTTTTTTAAATCCAAACAAATTCTATATTGATTATATGGAAGATCTTACATATTTATCAAAGCAAGAGTAGGAATGACAATGTAGCAATGTATTACAAAGAATAAAATAACCCTGGGCCTCGTTCCTCTATTTGGTCACGATACTCCTCAGTGATTTGCAATATCCTAATCTTATGCACAGGAGGGGATACGTTATCAATGCACAGTTAATGTATGCAGACTTTTTCTTTGTATAACATTTGCATTTATGTAGGTTGTTTTTTTCGTCTCGTAATCAGCTGTCCTATGTGTGTGAAAAAGTTTCTTGCAAACTATATTGCACAATAAATTAAAAGAAATTACGAAACGATAACCAACCCAGTACACTAGCCCAGTGGTAGACGAACTCCCCCGATAAATACTAAGCAGTCCTCTAAGCAACAAGTACCTAATAGCAAACAGAGCAGGCACGCCATACCCTCCGGCTCACCGTAATTTGGCAGGTGTAATTATCCTGTGAAATATCTTCACCATCCAACAGACTCTACTTGGTTCAATGGATGCTTTCTAAGGAGGGTCAAATCCATTGAGATTGTCCTAACAAACATCTAACTTTCTACTTCTTGAATAGTCTTTGGATTGAGGGGTATACTGTAATCCGACTACACCGGTCCCTGGTCTAAAAGGGTGACTTTAGAGACCACTCTGGGGTCATCTGATGATCATCGAACTACACTAGAAGTCATTCCCACATCATCAGACGTCACACTGTTAAAGTCATCAGCAAATATCTCAGAATGGTGGGTGATGATTTGGGGATGAGCTTAGGATGACTTAATGAATATGCTAACACATCCACATTTTAGAAAACACTTTGTTCCTGAGGTTTTTAGGATGACTTGCTGATCACTTCAAGAGATGCACGTTTGTCTCTGATGAATTGAGGATGATGCTGGGATGACCTGCTAATTACAAGAGCATTGACATGAAATGAGTTTGTTCTTGATGATTTGGGGATGACTTGCTAATTACTTCAGAACATCAGAGTTTGTAGGATGATATGCAGATAATTACATATTGCTTTTGCTTAGTTGCACTTATGCTGAATGACCCCCCCCACTGTGGCAAGGGTAAAGCTTGAGACAATGTTGGGCCAAAGTGGAAGCCAGAGGCTTAAACATAGCATGCACCCCTTCGGTGCAAATCCTTTGCCATCCCAGTCAAAAGCAGGAACTAATCACCCTCCCAATCAACGCATTTCCATGCTGACTTGTTAGGTAAGAATTGGTCTAGTCCCACTGTGTGAGACTACACACCACTTATCTGCTTGGTATTAGGTAACCCACCTTTTGGAATAGGTCTGTATTACACAGGTTGGTAGGGTGACTGGGCAACCAGGCCTATCTCAAGACGGATAAATGTGAGCTGTACAAATGAAATCCATAAATACAAGTAGCCATGTAACACTTACAATCAAGGTTTGAGTTATAAATAGTTATTTAATTAACATCAATTTTTAAATAAGCGTTCTTTAGAAATGCAATTCATGTAACAACGTAAATTTACTTTAAAATTAAATTTCAGAATCAGAGCAAGTTAGTGGATCTTTGCATAGGCTTCTTACACAATTCCTACATCCTGGGGTGACTTCAATCACAAGGACAGTAATGGCATTTATAGATCACAGATGCTGAGGTTGCAGAAAGGTTTAAGGAAGGAAAAAGGTTAAACAAGTCCTCAGTATATGTGAGGATAACTAAATCTGCCAATGAAATCTAGACAAGCCTTTCCCAGCAGTAACCGTCTAAAACAAGTTACCACCTATGAGGGACAAACAATATCAAAGTCAATGGGCTAGAAGAGTCTGCAGGGAGCCAGGACAGCCAAAGTCAATTTGAAACAGTCTATGGAACTGAGGCACTTAGACTCAAAAAGGTCTTGCACAAAGTTAGAGAGTTTGTTAGAAAAATCACTTGTAGGGTCACAAGCTGTTAAGCCTGTGAAAACAGAGTTGGAATCAACTCTAAAAGTAAGCCACTGCAATTCCGAACTGAGAAAAGCACGGCTACAAGACAGTGAGAAAAGTACCCCAAGTCTAAACAGTACCTCTGATTTGACGAAGAGTGGTCCAGCTGGCTTCTGTCCTGCTACAGCGTTGCAGACCCAGGGGCTCCTGAGCCTCAGTCATTGGACAAGAGGGAGGACAACTGTAGGGCTCCTGCGGCGGTACTTGGAAGTCGTCAGCAGCTATGGGCTCTTTTTGGTTGAGCAGCACTTTGCGCGGTCTCAGCGCTTAGTAAACAGCACTGTTGCGGATCTCGGATACTGGTTGGGCTGCCTTCACTCCTTGGGTCCTGCACTCTGGTGAGGTGACTCAAGCTCTGGTCGTCCTGATTCTGGAGGGTCCTTAGGAGACTGCTGGCGATTCTAGCCGGATTTCAGAGGTTTCACTTGACTACGGATTACTCGACCCCTGGCACTCGGTTCTTGCAGCAATGAAGAAATACAGCCAGGGAAGATGGTCCAGTGGAGTTAGTCTCTGGGTTAGTTGGTCCCACTAACCCAAGGGGAGAAGTCGTCCATTACAGAGCTTCTCTGTCGAATTGAAAAAGGAGTTTCAGCACAGCAGCAGGGCTTCACCGGGCAATTAGATCCAGGAGGATGCATCAAGTTTCTTCATCGGGTGTTTCTCCCAGTGGACAACTCTGCCTCTAGTGCCAAATCCCTCGCCTTTTAAGAAGGTTTCTCCCATTCATGCACAGCCTAGGCTGTCAATCACAGCAGGGTGGCTGTCCTGAAAGGACAGCCAGCCAGCCAGCCAATCAAGACTGGTTGCATTCAGACATTCCTAGAGACAAAGGACAGGGGAGTTTTCGTGACCCTTCCTCACATCCTGCCCTTCCAGACACACTGGAGCCAGAGGCGGGTTTCAGGGCTGAAGCCCGCCAAAGGCAAGACAAACAAAGGGCTGCAATCTGTTTCGATGCAGAGTAAAACCCAAGACAGACCTCACAAACAGAAAATGGCAAAAGAAAACAGGGGCCATTTTGATAAAGTGGTCACCCATGGGTGCTATACTGCAGCTGAGGGTTCAACCTGTGGTAGAAAAGCACAATGGTAGGAAAAATTAAACCACTGCCACCAGCCAATTAAAGTAGGGAGGATAACATAAAAATGTTACTTGAGAATGTAGGATAAGGGACTACTAGGTAACCCCACATTAGATGGTGTGCACTGGACCCACAAAGAGAAAAAGCTAAGTAAAGACAAATCTTGGGAACAGTAGTTCACGCAAGAAAAAGGCATTGTAAACCTTATGAAAAATCTAGGATTTCTCAGTGACACTGCACGGAAGGTGCTGTGTGCCACCATACAAAATGTAGATGCATGTGGAGTTTTTTAGACTCTGAAAACAGTGAAAACACAATCAAATTTCAGGTCAAAACACATGAGGGAGTGGGAAAAAGGTCCCACTCACTCCAGGGTTAAAATTAAAAAGTCCTACAGTCCAGCAAAAGAGTTGGGGGTCTTTAAGGAATTGGCACAGAAATGAGAATTCTCCCTAACATGACTGCACCAATATATGCCAGTATTCACATGTACTCCTTCACACAGTATTCACGTTTGCTTTGTGCAAAATCCAATAATGAACAACCATATCCGAAAATACCTCCAGGATTTTAAAAAAACAAAAAGAAAAACACATAAGATCCAAAAAAAGAAAGAAGCAATAAACAAACAGAGCCACAACGTCTCATCAACCGAGGTCTCAACTACCCACAACCTACCAAATACAAGCAACAAACCACAAACAGCAAAGACTAAACCCAAAAGACCAGGAAAAACACCATTCCAAAGAGGACATCCACTAAGGAACACAACCCACACATCATGCACTGCCACGAGAAAGACAAAGAAGTCAGAAAACACAACAGAAATAATAAGAAATCCCAAACCACTGAGGAAGGAACCGACCAGCATGATCCTCCAACGCCAAAAAACTCTAAACATTTCTGAGATGGCCCAAGGAGACCTACAAATAACAGAGCAAAGACAGGCTAAAATGCTTGCTACCTGTCCACATACGACAACGTGGTAAACAAAACAGCACAGCAACAACGAACCGCCAACCAACAAGTGCCACAAATACAGACCGACACCAAACAGAACACAACTAAAACTATCCCAACCCAGTCTCCACCATGGACAATACCCCAACCAGAACAAGGAACAAATTGGAATCCATCACACTCTACACCCCCTATATCACCAAGATTGGAACAGAGGGGTGGCTACCCTATTTACCACCCGGAACGAACCAACCCCGCCATAAATCTTATCGGTCTACTCGACAAATACTCACCAACAAACAACCACCCCACCCAAAAGACTCAACTGGGAAAAACCCACCTGGAACGAAAACCCAACCAACACCACACCGGTCAGAACAAACAATACCAACAACAACACGAAAGGGAAATCAAGCAAACTACACTTGAGCCTCATCAATGTTAGATCCATGGCAAAACACTCCCTCCCAAGCGGAGGAGGCACAGACGTGCTCTTCCTTACAGAAACCTGTATATCAACTATAAAGCCATTGCGAACAAAGCAATACCCGACAATTATACATTAATGCACGCCAACAGAGAAAACCAAAGAGGAGGCGGAATCGCAATGATACACAAAACACGCCTGAGCTTCTCGAATCATCAACACCAACGCGGAAGACTATGGGCCTCATTACGAGTCCGGCGGTACTGCCTCGGTTACCGCCGGACTCGTATTACCATTCCGCCTCATTGATTCCCGGAATTACAACCCCGGTTCTCCGGGAATCACGGAGGCGGAATGGTGTTAATCCCCATTCCCATTGAGTCCTATGGGACTCAATGGGAATGGGGATCATGGAAACACCGGCAGCATCTCCGCCTGCAGGCGGGCGGTGTTAAAACCGCCAGGTCAAACCTGGCAGGAACATCACCTCCCGCCTGCAGGAGTCGGGATCAGGCGGTCCGGAAACAACTGTGGCGGCAGGTTTACCGCCACCGTTATTGCCGGACCGCCTGATTTATAATGAGGCCCTATGAATCCCTTCTTATCAAGATAGACCTCAACGACCAATGCAACATAGTATTCCTCCTGATCTAGAGACAATGTTCTTACAACCCCAACTTTGCAACTAAACTAGCAGATGAGGCCGCTATGCCATCAACAGACCACGGCAACCTAGGAAAAAAAAAAAGAGATCCCACCGATACAACAGAAGACACACTCAACAATTGGATCACCAAGCCCTTGACCAACTAGCACCAGCTAAAGCCGTCATGACCCTCGCCCAAAACCCCCTCTGGCAAACCCATTGGCCAGGTGGAGTCAGGACTCGGGCCTCTCAAGCCTGGCATCCTCTTCAAAAGCCCTCATGGGGCAGTCCTGGCGCCGATGGCCCCAGGCTCATACTCCATGAATAATGTGCTTGGGAACTACTTTATTGTATTGTCAGCCAACATGAAGGCATCCACATAGCTTGGTTCCTAAGAACCAAAACTATGCGGTCTATTGTTTTGGGTGTGGTAGCCTAGGGACTACTTTACCTGGACTATTTTGTTGGGGCTATTTAAACCACACCCGAGCAAGACAACATGCTTCGCGTTACTTTGCAGCTTGCAAAGTGACGCTCACCATGTCCAGCTATTCCCTCGAACAAGCAGAACCTGCAAGGAGACAAAAGGAACATCATTAGCAGCAGCATCTTACCTGCAGTCTTCATCTTTAAACACTCACAGCTACTGAGAACAGCTTCCTCGAATCTGCACGCCTCCCGGACAGAACGACCTGAAAGAGGAAGATAGAGGCAACATTAAAGAAAGCAGTAGAGACATTTACAAATTACGAACTGCTCAAAAGGCTTACCTGGCTGGGCGCCTCTCAGCTGGCTCCACTCCGGACATTCCACTCACGCTGAAGAACACCGCGACCTACAAGGAAGGAAAACACAGGTTAGCAAAGGCAAGACTTTGCAGCGCTGCGCATAGCGCTTACTTACCGCATCATAGCGCTCTTAATGCGCCATCATTTACCAGCGGGGCTCAACCAAGCCAGTTCGCCGCGCTGAAGCTCCGCATACCTAAGGGAGAAAAAAAAGAGACATTTTAAACAAAGAAAGGCATGCAGGATAGCAACAAAACTAACGAACAGCAATAAGACCTACCTGAACAATATCAAACGGGCCAGCGTCAGTGAAGTAACTGGAGCGCACTTGCCCTTGAAAGACAACGCGCCCCTGCAAAGAAGGCAGGACGGAGAGCACGCCTTATTCTACCGCAAGGTGAGGAGAGGGCACCAGAGGGACTGAAATCATACGGGGGTGGAGGGAGGATACTTACCCCAGTCGGTCAGTCTTGAACACAGTCCTGTATTTTCAGGGAGAACCTTCCCCGCAGACCACATCAGGGCAAAGCTGAGAAGCATACCAGCGAGTAACCCAGCTGGGTGGCGTCCCTGTGGATACCAGGTGAGCGTAACAAAAACATTCAAAGCAACACCATAAAAACTGGTTCACAGAAGAACTGAAAAAAAAGCACACAAATTTAAAAAAAAAAAAAAAAAAAAAATGGAAACAAAAAGGGAGAGAACAATAGAGCAGACCAGACAAAAATAAAATAACCAAGATAAACTGTGAAAAGCAAGCCCTCAAAGAAAAATATAAACACCACTCGACTACGCTACAAGAATAGAATCGGCAAACAATTTACAGAAATAACCCTTCAAAATCATGAGATCAAAAACAAAAATTTAAAAAATCCATCACCCCTACACAAACACTGTGTGACAAAATCACTAACCACCAGATAGCAAAAATAGACAATACAGGAGACCATCAACCTAGCTGGGGCAAATACAACCACTGGACCACAGACTAAAACACAGATTAAAGCAAAACTCATCTGCCTAGAACCAATCACAGAGGAAACTTTTACCACACTGATCAAGGACACCAACCTTGCAGGATCTTCCAAGGGACCCAGGCCCCCCACACATCTTCAAAGGAATCCTCAACCACTGAACCCCAGCGACACGCTTCCGGAACCTAATAAATCTATCACTCAGAAGAGGAATAGTACCGTCCTCCTTCAAATCAGCATACATCAAACCAATGAAAAAATAAAAATAAAGGACAGAAAGCGCAGAAGACCCAAGTAACTACAGACCAACAGCCAACCTGCCCTACCCAGCAAAGATCCTCGAGAACCAGGTCTACAAAATCCATCTTAAACACATTGAAACAAACGGAATACTCAACAAATCACAAGTTGGCTTCAAACCGATGAGAGGAACAAAATCGGCACTTCTATCGATTTGGGACAACCTGAAAATAAATGCACACAACACCCAATCGGCCCTCTTTCTATTGGACATTTCAGCGGCTTTTAACACAATCAGCCACGCAACAATAATAAAAAGATTGATGGAATGTGGCATGCAGCAATCCGCACTAAAGTGGATTACCTTATTCCTAACAAACCGAACCAAAGGAACCTACCTACCACGGTTCACCTCAAACACCAAAAGAATATTGTGCGGAGTCCCACAGGGTTCCAGCCTCTCCACTGTACTTTTCAACATCTACCTGTGCCCACTGATGAAAATCATTCGATCCTATGGACTTACCATCTACAACTATGCAGACGACACAACTGATTGTGAAAACAAACAGAACACAGGAACAAAATAACCCTCAACAACTGCCTCACAGACACATACAACTGGATGACAACGAACAACCTCAAACTGAACCCAGCAAAAATGGAAATAATGATCTCACCCGCAGGGTTCGACGGAGGGAACCCACAATTGTACTGCTAACACCTGGAACAACATGCCCAAAGTAATTAGAACCACATAAGACCACATCACCTTCAGGAAACTTCACAAAACCTGGCTACGCAGCAGACAATTACAACATAGAATGGACACCAGGAACAACACTACTAGAGAGGAGACGAGAGGGGACACCGCAAACAAGAACCTGGCTAGATACTGTTAAGCAGCATCCAAAGGGCCGCCCCAGAAAGACCACAACAAATTGACCGATTTACATACCCTCTTCCCTTCCTGCTCCTCCTACATAACTGATGCCTGTACACCAGATCTTGGACTAGCCACACTCATAAGCAGAGAACCATTACTATGCCAACATTCAGAGTGAACCACCCACATAGCCCAATACCATCTAAATTGCAACAACACACCAAGATGCCGGACTACCTTACAGCTACGACCACCTGTGACTCTGAATCCCTTATGGACACGAACCAGTGCACACGACCAACCCATCATAACCACACAACGCCAACACCAAAACACTACCACACGTCCGAGGCATGGAATCTCACAAGTGACCACATGCAAAACACACAGACACCAGTTCCTCCTGGTTCGGAACCCATTCTCTCACCCTTTCCCCACTAACCCCCCACACCACTTTCTTGCAGATCCACGCAAGTGCCTGGAGACTGCCCGTGGGTGGTAGCGGTGTGGTACAAATCAACTGAACATAACAATGCCAGTAATGATACTATAAGAAAACATGCCCATCATGGGCCTTTCTCACACTCCTATTGGCTTTGCCTTTAAAAATGTCTTTTCACAACAAGAAAACATGTCCAAACTGGCTGCAAAATGCAGGTGAATCTAGATGTGTAATAATGCTGATTATGTTTGCAGTGCTCCAAATAAGATTTTGAGGTGGGAGTATTTTACTCCCCATTTTTAAACTTTGAGAGTAAATGTGATGTCAAGAAAGTAAAAAATGAATTTTCTCCTTTGCAAACGTATGGGACATCCAGCCGACGTTTGCAAAAACTGTATGGAAATCATTACTATGCAGCAGCTTTCTGCATTGTGACAGAATACACCTTTCATTATTTCTCTAAAGTCTGGCTATTTGATCTTTCCTGCATATACGTAAAATGCTGAAAACACAAAAACCTAGCCAATTGCATAGTAAATCAAACATGAACTGTATTGTGTGGTTTGAGGTTTGATAGAATTAGCTTTTGATGTTTAATGAAAGTCCTCATTTTCTGGAGCTATTACCACCTAATGGTATGATACAACAGTGCAGAGGCAAGGACTCCATGCTAAATTCTATATCTAATCTCATGGTCAAATGGTTATTTATATAGCGTTTTTAGCAAAGCGCTGTACATAGAACATATCTATCACAATCACCAAACCAAAGTCAATACTCCTTTATCGACCTCAAAAGGATGAAAGACTGAGTTGGCCTTGCCGGGATTCAAACCTGCAACCTACAAATCACAGCAACAAGCGCTCAACCGGCTGAGCTATCCTATTGGCTAACAACCTTCAGAGGTCAGTAAACTGGAGTATGGACTGAGGTTTAATAATCACAGTGCCTAGATGTTGGACGAACCATGTATGAAGCGCTAAATAAAGTTATATACCTATCTGGATTATCACAGGGACAGGTTTTGCTGAGTTTCTATTTCAATTACAAATGTAACTTTCATGTGTTTGTTTTGAACAGCACTTGCACTTCCTGGAGTCAGATTATGGGTGATTATGGTGTAATGACAATCACTCACCCTTGAGTAAAAACTCTGCCGCCACTGACCATTTATAGTAATGTACCCTATTGACTGCAAGGTTGAATGGATGTAAACTAGACCGTGCATACTCATTGTACACACTGTTTTTAAATTCGAGTGTAAATTAAATTATAATAGTAAAAAAAATGATCTGCCTCTGCATGGTTATGCACACAGCACATGAACTCTGAAAAATAAAATTGTGCAATACTCGTTTGCTTTCACTGGGAGGAAAACAAAAATAAGGCATAATTTGTTACAAAAGATTAATTCTCAATTGTAACTGTTTTCCATCTTATTAATTATACAATCCTAAATTGCTAGGAAAATAAATATGCACAGAGCTTCTGTCTGCTCCATGAGCATCAACGAAGCAGAAGCTGAATGGAAAGAAACTATTCCTTTTATCACCGTGTGCCGTTTCTTTTTTTGAAAGGCTTCAGAGAAATACATTCCATTTCAGAGGCTTTTATCCATGGCTTAAGTAACCTGACCTTTGCACTGTCCTGTGCTCTAAACTTGTGTGTAAATGTACACAGGAAAATAATAAACTGTCGTATTTACAAGATTTTCACGCATAAAAAAGGTGTGGTACGCACCTCATCTGGCGGCCTTCATGTTTGCTTTACCCTTGATACCCAGTGATAAAAGCCACGCCAGAGTACGAAATGGCTTGCCTGGCTGACCTAAATGCCATTCTAGACACATAATCTCATCATGCTTGCTTTGTCACAGAATCCCAGTAAAAAACAAATGTCATGCCACAGCAAAGAATGGCTAGACTGGGTGCCCCAAAATATCAGGGCAGCCACATAAAAGCACATATTCTTTCTATAAAAAAAAAAAAAACAGCATTTTGTACTAGGATCTATAATGGATACCAATTAAAAAGTGTATTGTGATTGGGATTCTAAGATGGCCACAGAGGGGAGAGCAGCACGATCGTGGAGCTCTCACCCCCCGGGGCCAAATACAATAAAGATAGATTAAAAGAGCCTTCCTCAGGCGAGGATTTATCAATGTAGGATTCGGTGGTGGAGTGCAACAGCCCGGATCGCTGGGGGACTTCAGAAGAGGCGGGTGCGCAGCCTTCATCTCCACAGTGTCTGAGGTGTGGAGGCACTGCGCCTGTTGCCAGTGCAGGGCAAGCTGAGACACGCTTGCAGACCGCGAGCAAGAAGAACCACTCCGGGAGCCACAGGTTAGCCGAAGACCCAGTGCGGCTGGGAGGGGGTGGGGGGGGGGGGGTGACGGAAAGCAGCCGCTGTCGGACAGCAGACGAGTCTGTCAGGAAGGAGCTGCCTGCAATATTGGAAGCCCACCGGAGCTGGATTTGTGGAGCAGGAAGATTGAGGCGGGACCCAGCTGCCCCAGTGCCTGCGAAGCAGCGTCTCATCAGAGAGATCAGGAGGATCCGGAAGCGCCATACCCGTAGCCCACTGCTGAGAGCTGCGCAGCGGAAAAGAGCACCCGGAGCAGCCAAGAGGCCCAGGAGGGGCTGCACAACGAACAGGCAGGAAGGCGGCGACCCTGAGGGGTTCGACTCGCCCTTGACCCCCCCCTTCCACCTCTTGGGGGAAAACCATCACAGGTCAACGTGCGCCCTGGCCCAAAGAAAGGGTGCAAGCAGGCAAAGGCTGGCCAGTGCAGGCAGTTATCAGCAGGCAGTGATCACCAGCTTTGAGCAGAGTGACATTGAGGAGTGGGAGAGTGGCGGGAGGGCCCCTGCCCAAGCTTTGAAGCCAGCACTTCACGGACGGAGAAGACCAGGGGAGGCTCTGTGGTGAGGTAAATTTGGAACTGCATAAAGTGCCTCAGCCAGCACACCCCCATCCAGAAACACAGCAGGGGAGACAAAAGGAGCAAGAAGGGCACCACGCATAGGAGACAGTAACCGGTGGAGCCCTGGCCTCCCCAGGCCAGTCCTGAGGCTGAATAGAGTACATCTATATCCATGGTGGGCAAGGAAGAAAACGGGAGAGGCCATTCGGTAGGCTCAGGGCAGAGTGATCCTGGCACCAAGGGCAGGAGGGGGGTAATTTAAAACCAGTGGAGGAGGACAAACAGTACCTCAACTGCACAGGGTTACAGGGGAGTTCCAACCCCCCGCACAGTCAAGGGTGGACTGACAAAGTGGCGGAGGGAGGAGGGTCCTAACCCTGAATAAATGTCCAAGAGAGGTCTGAAGGATGCAAAACAATATCAGGGAGAAGAGGAGGGGGCAGCCCCCCCCCCGAAAAATCAGACCTGCCAACGCCTATGTCCAAAAATAAGGGGAAGGACATGCAATCTGTCCCCAAGTCTGAAGAAACCACAGGAGGGCAATCTGCAGACACTCTGGCGCACAGACAAGTTAAGTACCATCAGGGGCCCGGAGAGGATTGGGGGATGCTGGCAGGCACTGCAAAAGATTAATTGGTCACCCAGGAGGCCCGTCGCCAATGCTTTCAGGATTTTGGGGACAAGATAGCGAACATCATTCAGTCGCAGTTGATCAGTTGATCTTGATGCGAGCGTAACTGGTGACAGAGGTTAAGGGGGACATAACAAAACTAGAGGGGCTGGAGACAGTACATGACTGCAATCATTTGCCCGTCCAGATATTATCAGGGCAGTTTCTAGACCATTTGGTGCCCAGGGCGAAACACGAGAATATGCCCCCGCCCTGCACACCACTCCCAGACTACACTGTTAAGTAACTCCTACCCAAGGTCAATAAATCACTGCTAAACAAATGAAATCAGTTTTATTACATCATGATTTCTTGGACAAAGCAGAGTACACAAACAGTATAAAAGTAGTATTGTGTCCATTTTTTGTCTATGTTAAGGGCACTCCCCTTGACTTTGCTGCTGCAAAGCATTTATTGCTGCTGCATAATCCATTTTTTCAACAGATTCACTCTCAAGTATTGCAAGGACTGATGGCCTTTCCTCAGCCATTGTGGAGCGCAAGTATGTCTTTATCAGTTTCATTTTACTAAAGGTCCTCTCACCACTTGCCACCGTAATTGGAATTGTTAGTAAGAGCCTCATGGAAACCCACACATTTGGAAGCAATCAATGTGTTTTTGTATGATGAACGTACTTCAAAAATTCAAAGGGCATAATAGAACTCTTCCGAAGTGATGGTTGGATATGTTGCAGGTCCTCAGCCAACTGGGAACCATCTATATCAGAATCTGGTGCACTATTAACACCCTTTGCTAGCAATTGCTCCAGGTGCTTGCACAGTTGTATCGGTTCTTCTTTTCCAGGCAAGAGCTTTATTTTGTACATGAAACCCCAGCTTGTATTGTGCGCAAACAACTGGGAAAAGCGTCTTTCAAGCAAAGTAATTATGGCGGCAGTCAGGGTATAAAATACGGCTACTTTAAAATGTTCTTCCTCATTCTCAGGGGTCTTGACCCCCGTCTCATACGCAAACATTTTTGTTTTTTCCTATGCCATTTAGTTGCCTTAAAAGTAGGGTCAACATATAAAAGTAAGGCTCTCTCTTTTGCTGTTTTTACAGCAGACTCAATACCAACACTCCTATAACTTTTGACTTTAATGATGAGAAAACTGAGTTACTCATCCTAGGCTCTCAGTCCAAACTCACGAAACTTGACCCCAAAATACAACACCTTCATTATTGATGGAGATGTTATTAAAGTCACCAACGTCACGAAAACACTGGGAATTTACCTAGACTCCATTCTCTCTCTCTCAATAGACAAACCAACTAGTCTCAGCATCATCGTACACGTGTAAACTCATCACAGCCTGTCGCCCCTTCCTGACAACGGCCAATTGCCTGATTTTAGCCAGAACCCTCATGTCCAAAATTGATATTGCAAGGCCCTTTACTTAGGGACTAGTCAAAAGAAACCTTGATAAACTCCAGGTCACCCAGAACAATGCCATTAGGGCTGCTCTCAACATCCCCAGGCGTTCCCACATCTCATCCACCAGGCGCAACCTACACTGGCTACCCATTACACTTCACATCTCCCTCAAAGCACTCGTTCTAGCCCGCAAGTCACAAAATAATGCTGCACTTGCTTACCTGTCCACGCGCTTCACACAACATACAGCATCCAGACCCCTGAAATCTGCACAGGCGCACACACTAACCATTCCCAGTTTCAAGGTTCAGACAGCTAGAGGCTCGAGTTTCCCAGTCCTGGCTGCTAAGCTTTGGAACTCCCTACTTAGGAATGTGCCAGCCATCCAATCCTTCAAAAAGAGAACTAAACGCTGGCTATACGAACAGGATGCACTGGCCTCCACTTTGTAATTCATGCTGCCATCACCCGCAAACTGGTTACTCGCTGTATATACTGTATAGTTGACCATTTTGCCTTTCCGTGAAATATTCATGTTCTTATTTTTGATGTAACTATGTCTATACAATGTAATTTGTACCTATCTTTGTAACACTTCTCTGTAACTACCTTTTTCAAACATGCACCCTGATGCCCGTGGGCAGGGTGTGCAATACAAATAAACAAAATACAAAGGCAATGTCGTTCTTAAGCAGGTCATTTCAGGCCGGCAAATCAATTTGTTTGGACTACATGGATTTGGTTACAATATTCACCTGAAATAGAAGGTCATACCACACAACTAAAGTACAAATAAAACTGAAATCTTCCAAGTGTAAAGCAAGGGACTTAGCATCCGAGGACAATGTTGGATCACTGACTTTTTCCTTCAATGCACATTAGTGCTGTGTGCATCTCAACAAATTGATACCGCCCAGCTCTCAAGCATTCAATTCTACATTCCCATCATGTTTCACAGACCTTTTTGAAGGAAAGATTTTTTACATGTTCACTGAGAATGCTCCAGCATTTGGTTGAAGCTGCAAATTATAGTCTCTCTGAAGTACACCAAACCACCAAATTTAAACTATGGCAGCCACATGGGTTAATAAATGCTTGTGGTATTGCGCGAGAACTTCTTTGTTTACCCCAATCATGTTTGCACCATTATCATACCCCTAACCACGGCAGTTGTCTCTAGACCTCATTCTGACATTTCAGAATACAGAAAGGTTTGCAAGTCCTCCACCAGATGGGTCGTCTGCAGGGCGATACCCTATAAAATATTCTTTCACAGAAATGTCTTTGCCTGTAATTTCCACATTTCTTAGAGTGAAAGACAGTTGCTCAGTGTGGCTGATCTCTGGAGTACAATCCAAAATGACAAATATTTTTCAGCCTTCACCCTTTGTAAAATTGCATTCTTTACTTGAGACCCCATTAAACTAATTCATTCTGAATGACATTTCCGCAATAGTGACTGTGGATCTCTTGTGAGGTCACGCGATGCAAATGATCCATCATGATCAGATCAAATTTTCCTAGTAGTTCAACAAGGCCTAAGGAATTTCCATTGTTTGGAGAAGTAACTTGTTTGAAGAGCCACAAAATGACAAATTATGTTTGGACAGAAAGACAACTGACATAATTATTTCAAGCACAGCCTGCCAACGCTTGGTCTCTGCCTGTATTTGATTTTGCGTAAGAGAATCAATACCAACATGTCCTGTGTGGCACCTTTCAGCATTCACCCACTTGTCACTGGAATTGCCATGATCAGGAGACCCTTTGTGCATTTTCAAATAGTTACCAAGATGCTTCCAGTTATTAATGCCATAGCTACCAAGTTTTGATTTTGGCATAGGGTCAAAAAGCCTACAGCAAAAACAGTAGACTATCAGTCAAAATAGAATATTGCAGCCATGGCCTGGAGACTGTTTCTTTGTTAGGAAATACCCATAACCCATATGAAGAAGAAAGGTGTCTATTTTTGTCATCCTTTGGGTATGAATAACTAGGGGGTGGCATAGCCTGTGGCCCTCCCTTTATAATTTGATCACGAACATGTCCAGGCATCGATTTAGAACATAAAGAAACGTTTTCAAACCAACACGTTTTAGTGCCTTGTTCCTGGTGGTCAGCATTGCCATCTAGTGCTTGGGTTCTTGAGGCCTCATCCCTTGAAACTTGTGGCATGACCACAGGCAGTACGTTTCCTCAGGAATGCCTGTTGCCTGGCCTTGGGGAGGGCGCTTATCTATTTCTTTTGAAGTCTTCTCTTCCCTCCTGAAAAATGAAGACAGTTCTTTGGCACTTTTGATACCTTGCAACACTTGTTTTTTTTCCTCTGCCGGTTCTGTACTCCCGAAGGTCTTAAAGGTTTCGACATTCCAGTACGTTCAATTGCCTGAAGTAAAAGAAATAGCCATAAAGTATGGCCCAATTATAACATGTTGCAATATTCTTGCTAGGAATAATCCATACTCCCCATAAACGTTTTTTGAAAAGTCTTTTCAGTTTAAATAATGCATTGACTGCCAAGCAACTCCATTCTAAAGGTGCCAAGTTGAAAGTGGGCCAGATTTGGAGAGCCTACATCATGGCCATACCCATTTAAACAAACCTTTTCTAGCATTTGGCCAAATACGATGTATGGCAATTCCTACCACTAGCTGACAGGTTCCAGTTTACCATTTCACATTGCAAGTGTCCTCTCTCAACCAAATACGCTGGAACCCAAATACAACAAAACAAGGCTCTGAATTGGCAAATGGGGTCAGAGGGTAGTCTGGAAACTCCACTCTTTACCATGAACTGCAAGGTTTGTGAGAGGCAATAACTTTTGGTTTAGAGAAAGGGCTGCTTGAATTAGGACCATATGGCACATTGTAGTTTCCTTTCAATTACATCTCACCAATGACCTCAACGAGGTCAAATCAGGTCAGGACTGTTGAGCAGTTTTTGGAGTGCCGTTTATCATTTGAAAGTCACTTTTAAAGTGATAGTGCTTTCAGATAGTTCCATTTGTGCAGAAGGGCAGAAGATCTCGATCACAGCCTCTGACTCATTTCACATAGCCATACAGTAGAAACATCCTACTTATCTACAGTACAGACGCCAGCCTCCAGATCAAATAGGCAGGCAGCATCTGACCAGAAGCTCAATCGATCAAATACAATATTCCTCAACTGAATGGTCTTTGTTTTAACCATTAAGAAAGCAAACACTGAAATGGAACAATACAGGAGGTGAGGAACCAGAACACCAGAGGGGCGCAGCCGAGCTTCATTACGAGGCTTGAGTGAAGCAAGGGGCACTAAGGTAAATAAAAAGCAGGGTATGGCCTGAGGGTTAGAGAATCCCTCACTTCACCTAGGACAACTTCCCACATAGGCTGCAGTGACCTGCAGCCTGACTACTGGCACATCTAAGAGCGTTCACTTTTCAGTACCCGGAGGGTGATCTGTGCCAAAGGAAAGTACTAATCAGCCAGCAACTCTGACAAAAAACATCAAAAGGAGGCATTCAGCTGATGGGAGCACAGAGGGCTGGACTCCGCTTCATAGAGTCCTCCTGCAGCCCTGGAGCTTAGCCAATTTGCACATTCCGGTGTGCATTTCACAGCAGGGTCAGACTGGGACAAGAAATAGTCCCGGTCACCCAAAGAAAAGTGGCCCACCGCTTGCCTCACAACCCTTGACCTCTGATATTCCCAGATGTGATGTCATTTGACCCCACCCCAAAGTGACATCCCGGGTGAGATGAAACACGACCTTTCACCCCTTGACAAACCAGGAAGTGGCACCAAATAGCATTCTTCCTAAGTACACTAAATTACTGTAAATGCAAGCAGACGTCCAAGGCCAAATAATATGTTATTGTATAGCACTTACGCTTAAGCTCATTTGTATATAACAAATATGCATACAATATCACCCAACCTGTGTTGGTACTCATTTATCGACCTAAGAAGGATGAAAGGCTTTTTGAAAAAAAGAAGAAAAAAAAAATATTTTCTTCCAAACCAGCCCAGGCATAGCCAGAAACCGGCCCCCACTCCCTAGGGACGATTTCAGCCCGGCCATGGGCTGAAAGGCCGAGGAGCAATTCCGGCCGTGTTTCACAGCAAGTGTAATACAGCGGTCTCTACACAGTCCTGGTCACGGTGCTCTCTCCCAGTTACAATTCAACGCCTCCTCCTCCTGCAAGTCACATCTACCCCTACCGTCACCTCTCTTCCATCTCACTTTTGCCATTTAACCGCCCATTGCCTCCCCTTCTCACGTGCAATCTCTGTCCCCATTTTGCTTCCCCTATAGAGCCTATATTTTCCTCTCTTTCGTTCCCCCTTTCTTAATCTCACCTTCCTCACCTTTTCCTTGAGTATGTAGTTTTCTGTCCCACTTTAATCTCGTTCACTCTGTCGACCATCCTTACTTGAGCCCTACACCCGCTGGGCATAATCTCTTACAGTGAAAGACACCTTACATTTGGTCAGTTATTAAATGGCAGAAACCTTTTAAATATAAGTGGAACCCATTCACTATTCCAATCCGTCCATCGCACATGGCCTTCAGGGGCCTGTGTAGAACGTTTCAAAGTAATTCCAACCCACAGGACAAGATCTCAAGTAGTCCAATTTCTGGCCTGAAATAATAAACCTCATATCAGATTGCATTCTGGTACTTGTAGGCCTGTTTACATAACCTTTACAGGAATGCAAAATGAAACGCATAAAAATGGCAGCTCCCTGTAAAAGTGGATTAGAGAGTGCTTCTTCTGCATATTTTAAAGAAACAAGAGTGTGAAAAAAAAGCATGTGACAAAAAGTGCGCATTAGCCTCACTGCATTACTAGCGGTCAAATATTCACACTTCAGAGTTATTTTGTATGCAGACTACTGTTCTGCAGCAGAAAACATTTACACCTGTCCATGCGAGGTGCTCACCCCAAAAGGCCAGTTACACATACATGTAAACCTCCAGAGATCTTTGCACTGCCTGCGTTTTCAAATTCTGGCCAGAACTGTGCTGCCCATCATCCTTGCCCTGCCGATGAAAGGAGTACCATTTTGCTGTGCTAAAGAATGATATAGGGATATACCAGAGCTCAAACCCTGATCTTGTCCACAGGATCAAGCAAAAGAAAACCGCCTCTTCAAATATATTCCCCTTGGTGTATGGGGAACTTAACCAGAGGCAAATGAAGAAACAAGGCAACTCTGCCTTATTAGAACTGGCGCATCTCAGTTGGCCCTTCTATAGGGCTGCAAATTTTCGAAAAATTCGATTCCTTCTTCAATATCTTATTGCAATCAAAGTATGAACAGTCAAATATATCTATGTACTTTTAGACAGGAATGTTTATTCTTATTCTCATATATTGATTCACATTGCACTGTGTTGGGCGATCAAATTTTGCCTTCAATATACATTCTGCCAATGCATTTCGGTTTAAACCTTCGTCAGGGCTGTATGAAGGCACTTGATTACGTCATCAAGCTAGTCATAATTATATATTCATGAATTTAAATACACTTTACAGTTTAAATACAATATATTAACAAATTCACACATACCATTTGGATTGTCCCACGTATATGCAATAGTTCCGCCAAATGAAAAATAAACAACCAACAAAAAGCCATTTAGTTTCAGCATTATAGGTTTTGTATGCATTGATTTTTAGGACAGAAATCAGTCCTACCTGATCGCTTTAAAGGCGTTTTCTCTCTAGTTTCACAGTTGTGTGTGTTTAAATGCGTCGCAAGGCGCATATGTCCATCGTCTCTATGTTAAAGAGATAGGCGGTTTAGACAGCCATTCTAATGTTATTATGTCTACTGTAGAGCGCGGCGAGTGTTCGCCGATGCTTACCTGGAGTTCCAGCGTTGTCCTGCGGTCTGTAGAGAGACGTGTGCGCGCAGGCGCCTGTGTGTTTCATTTAAACGTTGTCATGGAGACGGTACGAGGCGCCGTGGTCCAACCGGGTTGCCGGAGCACGTACGCCTCGCGCCCCACCCCCGGGTAATTATCCTGGGGCGGGGATGTCTCCATGGAAACCTCTGTTCCACTATATGCAATAGGTCAAGCTGTCAATGCCTATGTTTAACTCCATTACGGATAACTAGACATACTATTTGTACGGTGCATTACGTATATGTTATAAAATATGTGCTATACTATTATTCATTTGTAGGTGCAAGCAGCAATCTTTCACCCAGGGTGATTTCTAAACAATTAAAGCATGCAATGATTTATTCAATAAGGGTATAAATGTTAATCCAAGTGTCTAGATAAATCGGTCTCATGCACCAATGCCTGAAGTTCATCTGAGGTTATCCTGCGTCTGTAAGTATATATGCAAAATCGGAAATTCTAGATTACAAAAAACACATATAGTTAATCTCTTCATTCATTCCTTTAGGCATTAGAGAACTCAAACGGTCAATCCAGAAGGTTTCTCGTTGATCCATTGTTTTTTGGAAGTTTTCATGTGGATCTCTCTTTTCAACTATCTCTAGGATAGCAAAACGTATTTGTGCCAAGTTATGTTTCTTGTCTTGCCAGTGCCTGGCCACAGCCGAGGTTTTGTTATTATTACGTATACAAGATCTGTGCTCATTCCATCTTGTTTTAGCTGTTCTCACAGTTTGGCCAACGTAATGTGAACCACAGGGACATTTTATAGTGTATATCACGTTTTCAGAGTCACATGTCCCGAAACTTCTTAATTTTATGGTTTCTCCTGTATACGGATGTCTCAAGGTATCCCCTTTCATTATGTAGCCACAGTTGTTACAATTCAGGCAGGGAAAGGTACCACATCTTTTCGTAGTTTTCTTTTTGTGTGCTGGTTTGGTTTTTACCAATTTATCCTTAAGATTGTGGCTTCGTTGATATGCAAATACCGGGACGTCTTTAAATACGTGTTCTACTCGATGGTCACAAGTCATTGTGTTCCAATGTTTTTTAATGATTGTCTTGATGCGGTTACTCTGTCTTGAGTATTTTGATACAAACACTAAGGGAGATTCGTCATCCTTTTTGATTCTTGTTTTCAATAGGTCTCCCCTTGTCTGTGTCGCCATGCGTATTTCTGCTGCCGATACCTCTTCTTGCTTATAACCACGGTCAAGGAATTTCTTTCCCATTTCTTTGATCTCCTTTTCGTACTCTATTGGATCGCTCACCAATCTTTTCACACGGAGCATCTGACTGTATGGTAGATTTTTAATGAGGCTTGGTTGGTGAAAGCTTAGTCGTTGAAGTAAATTGTTCCGATCTGTGGATTTGCGAAAAATGGTGGTCTGATATCCTGTATTTGTTATTCTGATTTCTACATCCAAGAAATGTATGTTTTCACGAGAGTATTCATGTGTAAACTGTATTCTTCTGTCTATGCCATTGAGGTAATCAAAAAATTCAAGTAGTTCCGATTCGCTACCTTTCCATATTCCGAATATGTCGTCAATGTATCTTATCCAAATCTCTAGCTGTTGTTGCCATCGTTGGTTAAGTAGAACATTTTCAGTTTCAAATTTGTGCATGAATGAATTAGCGTAAGAAGGAGCCATGGTAGCTCCCATGGCTGTGCCAGCTACCTGTAGGTAGTAATTGTCTTCATATCTAAAGTACGAGTTGTTGCCAATGAACTCTAAGAGTGCCATTATGAATTCTTTTTGTGCTCCTATTTCATCCGCTTTCAGAAGAATCCACTCAACTGCTTCATTTCCTAGATCGTGTTCCCCATGAGACCCAATAGCATTGTGTGTGTGGAATGACTTGTGACCATCGAGTAGAACACGTATTTAAAGACGTCCCGGTATTTGCATATCAACGAAGCCACAATCTTAAGGATAAATTGGTAAAAACCAAACCAGCACACAAAAAGAAAACTACGAAAAGATGTGGTACCTTTCCCTGCCTGAATTGTAACAACTGTGGCTACATAATGAAAGGGGATACCTAGAGACATCCGTATACAGGAGAAACCATAAAATTAAGAAGTTTCGGGACATGTGACTCTGAAAACGTGATATACACTATAAAATGTCCCTGTGGTTCACATTACGTTGGCCAAACTGTGAGAACAGCTAAAACAAGATGGAATGAGCAAAGATCTTGTATACGTAATAATAACAAAACCTCGGCTGTGGCCAGGCACTGGCAAGACAAGAAACATAACTTGGCACAAATACGTTTTGCTATCCTAGAGATAGTTGAAAAGAGAGATCCACATGAAAACTTCCAAAAAACAATGGATCAACGAGAAACCTTCTGGATTGACCGTTTGAGTTCTCTAATGCCTAAAGGAATGAATGAAGAGATTAACTATATGTGTTTTTTGTAATCTAGAATTTCCGATTTTGCATATATACTTACAGACGCAGGATAACCTCAGATGAACTTCAGGCATTGGTGCATGAGACCGATTTATCTAGACACTTGGATTAACATTTATACCCTTATTGAATAAATCATTGCATGCTTTAATTGTTTAGAAATCACCCTGGGTGAAAGATTGCTGCTTGCACCTACAAATGAATAATAGTATAGCACATATTTTATAACATATACGTAATGCACCATACAAATAGTATGTCTAGTTATCCGTAATGGAGTTAAACATAGGCATTGACAGCTTGACCTATTGCATATAGTGAAACAGAGGTTTCCATGGAGACATCCCCGCCCCAGGATAATTACCCGGGGGTGGGGCGCGAGGCGTACGTGCTCCGGCAACCCGGTTGGACCACGGCGCCTCGTACCGTCTCCATGACAACGTTTAAATGAAACACACAGGCGCCTGCGCGCACACGTCTCTCTACAGACCGCAGGACAACGCTGGAACTCCAGGTAAGCATCGGCGAACACTCGCCGCGCTCTACAGTAGACATAATAACATTAGAATGGCTGTCTAAACCGCCTATCTCTTTAACAGAGAGACGATGGACATATGCGCCTTGCGACGCATTTAAACACACACAACTGTGAAACTAGAGAGAAAACGCCTTTAAAGCGATCAGGTAGGACTGATTTCTGTCCTAAAAATCAATGCATACAAAACCTATAATGCTGAAACTAAATGGCTTTTTGTTGGTTGTTTATTTTTCATTTGGCGGAACTATTGCATATACGTGGGACAATCCAATATGTGTGAATTTGTTAATATATTGTATTTAAACTGTAAAGTGTATTTAAATTCATGAATATATAATTATGACTAGCTTGATGACGTAATCAAGTGCCTTCATACAGCCCTGACGAAGGTTTAAACCGAAATGCATTGGCAGAATGTATATTGAAGGCAAAATTTGATCGCCCAACACAGTGCAATGTGAATCAATATATGAGAATAAGAATAAACATTCCTGTCTAAAAGTACATAGATATATTTGACTGTTCATACTTTGATTGCAATAAGATATTGAAGAAGGAATCGAAATTTTCGAAAATTTGCAGCCCTATAGAAGGGCCAACTGAGATGCGCCAGTTCTAATAAGGCAGAGTTGCCTTGTTTCTTCATTTGCAGTTTATTAAGGTCCGGGTGCTATAGGACTAGATTTAAACTGGCAGCTCCAATTTTACCTGACATTGAAGGTGAATTATATACATAATTTGAACAAGGAAAGAAAGAGAAGAAAATTGTGGTGCCCGCCTCTCCGATACTTCCGGAACTTAACCAGAGGGCCACGAGTACACAGCGCAGGTTCAACCGGTCAAGAAATCCTAGTTGCACCACTGCAGCCAACTCAGTATGAGAAAGGACTCACGCCACGACGAAGAAAAATTTGCATGGGGATAAATTTTCAATGGAACCATGAAAAGAAGTGTAGTTAGTTCCATATGTTCCTGCCCCGAATCCTAACTCTAAACAAATGAAGTTCTCCAAACTGCAGAAAACAGTATCAAGTTTCAAACTTGACTAATTAAAACCAACAAAGAAGAAAGGTTGCAGCTGAAAGTGCACAGAACAGCAGCAACCTCCAATATACAAAGGCTTTCCTGTTTTCAGTGAAATCCAATAAACACTGGAAAAACACCCCTGGAAGAAAAAGTGCCTCCTAGGTTTAAACTGAAAAACACTGTTTCCCCCTATCCAAGTGGTGCCTTAGTATGAGCAGGGATGGGAGGAAGTTTGGGGTTGAAGGGGTGGCTGGAGAGGGGGCTTGGACGACAATAGGAAAAAGGGCCCTACTCCCCCCCACGCCCACTTATGCATGATAGTTTGCTTAGTCCCTTTGCTTCCCTTCCTGTCCCCAGACCTTATTCAAAAACACGCTGTGACGACAAAGGTTCCCACATAGAGTGAAGCCAGAGAGACGTGCTCGTCCCCAGACAAAACACATTTTACAGCAGGAACAGTAAAAAAGCCCTATCATTTACAGGAAGGTGTAAACATATAACATCTCAGCAACAATCATCTAACCTGCTGAGTTTCCTTTGAAACATTCTGCTATAGGATCCCCCCATTATTCCCACACCTGGCAAACAGTTTTGGCTTGCTCACCCCCTCCGATCAAGCCTCAGGGGATACATTAATGAGACTCCCTTCTCATTTTGCAGTGAGCAGCACTTGATAAACAGTTATTATCTGCTTGGAGTTTATTTCTTTTGACAGTCAAAATAATCCTCATCTCCACCAAAGTAAATGCTCCCAGGCAAATCCTTTTATCACACTATGCCCTTATGTGCTAACATTGGCAAGTCTATACAATGAGGAAAGGTCGTTTTCACAAATCAAAGTCTTCATGGGAATAAAAGAAAAGGCAAGGATTGGCAAAGATCCCTGAAAAAGTATTGCACAATTTACTACAATAGTTTTGTCTTGTAGATAATACTGGATTAACACATTCATCTTTATTCTCCGGAAAGTGTTCATAACATCTTGCTCTGAAACATTATCCTACTTATGCATGCAATGAAACAATACAAGAATATTGGTGCGTTTACACTGGAAAAAACAGTTGTCCACAATTTTTTTAAGCCAGCAAACAGGAAAACACTGATAAACACAGATGCTAATGCTTTTCGAAAACACCGAAAAACACCCCCCCCCCCCCCTGCCCGGAAGTAAAAAATAATAAACCCCTAAAACAGGAAACCCTAAATATACGCTTTCAACTCTAACTGAGAAATGTTTCTGCCGTTTAGATTTTTTTTTGGGACAGAACAGAGTGAAGCTACGGTCTGCCATTTACCCTTTCAGGCACAGGACACATTCTAAAGGGGAAGCAGGAACACAGCAAAGCGATTCCAATACACGCACTCGATCCAACCGAGCCAAGCGTCTACACGTTGGAAAAAAATCTGGGCTAGGAAAGTGTAGACAAAATATTCTCCTTTACCCGTTCTTGTCCAGAATGCACTCTGAGCTATGTAAACTACCGTTTGAGCACCAGCCGAACACTATGTACACAGTTTAAAAGAAGCATCGGGCTGTACCTACCTTCTTTCTGAGTAGTTCTGCACACAAGCGAGTCAGGGAGGCAATGCAGTCTTCATTATTTGCGCAAAGGTCCAGGTAGAAAGCAATTGGAGTGTCGGGGCAGGAAGCCGGGAACGCTCAAAGGAAGCTGTCTTTTTTCCTCTGTGATGTGTTGTTCCTGCTGGATTACAAAGGAGGGCGGCCGCCAGGGAAGGTGGCCTTTTATGCCCTCACCCCAAGTGGTGCAAAAGTTCAGAGAGCCTCTGACTTACATAACGTTAGGCAGGTACTATGTGACTGCCTGTCAGCAGCTGCCGCTACTGTGCTACAGCTACTCTCCCCACAGCAATCGCGCCCCACACCCAGGGAAATTTCACCCTCCAGGGACTGGGGCAATTGTGCCCCGGGCAGCCGCCCGCTTCGCCCGGATAAAACAAACGTGCCCGAATATTATATATGTAGTCACTTACACCAGAACAGGGTCTGTGTAGTAGGGCACAGCAGTTACTGCGTCTGCGAGCATTCCAGAGCCATACCTCTCAACTCTCACGCTTTTGGTCACCCGCCAAGCCCCTCAAATGGCCATCTAAGTCAATGGGCGTTCACCTGCCAAAGGCCAAATCGGGTGTTTTCACCCGCCCTGGAGCCTCAAAAGGTTGAGTTATGCGTACAGTAAATGAGTTTCGGGGCAGCTACTGTGTCGAGGATACCAATAACAGGCTGCCCTGCGTAACTTCAAAACCAGTTGTTTAGAAAGTCACGTACTTACAATGTTTAATTCCAACATGTGATAAGTACAATACAACGAATTACAGCTTCAACGTGCATGTCTAGTGGTTGCAAAAGGGCTCCTCTTAACAATATAACAAAGTGGTGAGGGCGCCTAAATTAAAAAATTCACAAGCGATGCATCGCATACACTCACCTGATGCTGCCTGAAATCAGAACATGAGTGTTTCCTTGTCTAGTTCCCATCCGAGAAAAGGACCACAGCAACGCTCCGCCTCATCACATGGGCTGCCCTGCATCACGTGGGTTTCAACGTTCACATCGTCATCTTTAGGGCACGAGCAGGACGGATTGGGAAGGCAAGGCGTTGCAGGCGTGAGAGAGATTCATCCGTTATAAAGCACATTTCGTATAGTTGATTGTTATTTGCTGCTTGAATTTGGTTTATAGTAAGTCTTAAAGTTATCTTATGTTGATTTTTACTTTAATACAGAGCGGCAATATTGGAAAGGGGGTATTTCTGTGTATTTTGGAGTTTGTAATGTGCATCAGGTGTGAGATTTGGGTGAGATGTACTTAAACTTCAGGGGGATTCAGTTGTTTTTTTTCCGTTAGATATAAGTGTATTTTGTGGATATGTAATGTGCTTCACATGGGTTAGGCAATATTGGGTAGTGGGTATTTCTGTGTATTTTGTAGGTTTGTAATATGTAACAGGGGTGTGATTTTCTTAAAGTACAGGCGGTTTCAGTTCGTTTTTCGGTTTTCTCATGTAGATGGACGATTTGCCCGAGGGAGATGTGTTTAACGGAGCGGGGCTGGGCACAACGCGTTTCTCCCTTCCCAATAGGACTTCCACTATGCTAGTGAAGAGTGGGGGAGGAGGATTTTTTATTTGCAGCAGATGGGGATATGTGTTGCATGCAGACAGGCACATTTGGGTACGAATTTTTTTTCTCCTGCATGGGGGGGGGGGGCGATATGGCATTCCCCGGGGAGGGGGTTGTTAATTTGCACCTTTGTAATGTGTGGCAGAGAAGGTTAAAGGGAGGCCTTATATTGCTTTCATTATCAATCACACATTTAAAGTCCCCATGAGACCCAATAGCATTGTGTGTTTGTTTATTTTATTTATATTGCGCGCCTGACCCGAAGGTATTTGGGCGCATTTGTAAGAAGGTACAAGTCTTGGGTTTCTCCTTCTCTCCTCGCATATCTGACGTCTCTAAGAAGTCACACTACCAGCTGCACCTCCTCAGAGGTATTCTTCCTTTCCTCTCCTTCCCCCCAGAAGCTCACTGTCTCCAGAGCCCTGGTTCTCTTCAAGCTGGACTACTGTAACAGCCTCTATCTAAATCTGCCTGCCTCTACTCTCTGCAACTCATCCAGAACAGGACTTCGAGACTTGTCCTTGGCCTCAAGCCCAGGGACCATATCTCTACGGGACTGAAATCTCTACACTGGCTCCCAGTGGCTGCGAGGATTAAGTTTAAAACACTCTACATTGTCCACAAGGCCTTCTGGGGCCAAAATACCTTCAACTCTCTCTTCCTAAATATCTTCCTTCTCGAGCCCTTTGCTCATCCGCCTCCAATTCCATCAGGGTCAGCTGCTTCTCCAACTAACAAGTTGGGGGTAGACCTCTCTCTGCGGCAGGGGCCTCCCTCTGGAACAGCCTTCCTGCATATCTGAAACTTGAGGAGAACCATCTCCGGTTCCGGAAGCACCTCAAAACCTTCCTCTTTGCTTCTGCTTTCTCTCCCCCTCTCCCCTGCTAAATTCCTACTGAAACTGCACTGATTCTGCAACTGGGCCACTCTCACCGATCTCGGTCCTTGGCCCAGCCACTCTGCCCTTGCACTGCCTCCCTGGCAACAACCACTGCACTGCAGGACTGTCTCTGTATCCCTACAGCCCCCCTTCCCAGCACTTGTCTGCACTTACCTTGCACTTGCCACCAGCTGGCCCTTATTATTTATCTTGTTATTCTTCTACCCCTGTACTGCACTTTCACCTCCCCCTTTCCCCCTGTACTTTTCCCTTCCCCCCTACCCTTGCACGATCTGAATGACACCTGGCCTAGTAGGATCGTTGTCTGTCTTCCCTTTGTTCCCCCCTCCCTGCCTCGTCGCACCTTGAAACACTTGTGTATAGGCGCGTTACAAATGCCATATCATATGAACCGCAGCAAACTGTCTTGATACAATAAGTACATGCTGGCATAGTTAAGAAACATAACGGCAGTTCAGGCAAGATCATACAATATTCATACAGCAGCGGTTAGATGGGCGATCAGTAGTCATTTGACAATATCAATTTTTTGAGGTTAGTCCTGAAGGTAAGGAAAGTCTGAGTCATCTGTAAGTGTGTGGCGAGGGCGTTCCAGCATTGGGCAGCCTGAACCGGAAAACTAGATCGCCCTGCCTTTTTCAGGTTGCATCTGGGGACTATAATGCAGTTTGAGTTTGCCAACCTCGTGGATCGTGACAAGAGATAAAATTACAAAAAAGTCCTTAAGTAGTATGGGCAGCATTGTTCAGACATTTATGTGTGATGGAGGCAATTTTGAGCAGGATTTTATCTTTAATAGAAAGCCACTTGAAGTTTCTTCTCACTTCTGAAATGTGGTGGTTCCTCTGGATATTTAATGCATTGTTTTGCAGAATTTGCAATTTCTTCAGTACCTGTTTATTAGCTCCTGTGTAAAGGGCATTGCAGTAATCAAGTTTAGACAAGATTAAGGCCGGATCAGCTTGCAAGTATATGCTGTAGCTGACGCAGTGGCATTAACTTGTTTCCCTAGATTCAATGTTGAGTCCAAGTAGAATCCTAAGGTTTTTGTCTCCTTGGCAATTTTAATGTCATTGCCGTCTATGTTAAAAGAGGTATATTGACATCCAAGTTTGCTAAGGTTAGTTGGGGCGCCTAGGTTCACGATTTCAGTTTTGTCATCATTGAGGCAGAAGCCATGTGTGGCCATCCATGCCTGAATGAGAAGATTTTGTTAACTAAAGCCAGGTCTGTGTCATAGTCGCCCTTGAGGGGTAGGAGTATCTGGGTGTCGTCTGCATAATTGGTGTAGGTGACACCCAGATAGTCCAAGATATCAAACAACGGCTTTATAAATATGTTGTACATGGTTGGTGAGACACATGAACCTGGTGGTACATCGCAAGTGATGGGCGAAGGATCGGCAGCGGCAGAAGGAGAGAAAACTCTCGTAGTCCTGTTGTTAAGGAAGGATTGGATACAGTTGGTGGCTTTTTTGAAGAAGTTAGCGGCAATGGACAGATGATTGCAGAGCACTTCATGATCCACCAGGTCGAAAGCCGCAGATAAGTCCAAAAGGAGCAGTAGGGCGCATTGTCTGTTGTCTTTTAAGAGATCAATTTGCATTTTTAAATCAATCAAGGCCGTTTCTGTGCCAAGAAGTGGTCTGAAGCCTGATTGGCGTAGACCTAATAGATTATTCGACTCTATGCATGACTGTATTTGGATATATGCAGCTTTGTCAATTACTTTGAGCAGGATTGGGTAGTTATAGGTCTATAGTTCGTAGGAATAGTTGGGTCCAGTGAAGCCTTCTTTAGCAGCGGCGACACCCAAGCATCCTTAAGGTTAAGGACATTAGAGTTGCGGAAGGAGGCGTTTATTAATTTAGTGATGAACGGGGCCAAGCGTTTGGCAGCCTCTTTGATAATTGGTGCTCGGCATATATCTCCCTGACATCTCGAGGGTTTAAGTGAGGCAATAATCTTTTCCACCTTTTGTATAGTGACTGGAGAGAATTTGAATTTTGCCAAGGAGATTTGGACATTTTTTTGTGAGTTGTCCTCTGTCGTTTTTTTGGTAAGACTTCATCTCTTTGCCGCAATTTTATTTTGTAGTGAGATAATTTTATTGGATAAGGCATTTTGGATGTTAGTATACCACACTTTGTCCTTTGTGCACAAATCCTCTGATGTTTGTTTAAAAGTTTGCCGATACTTTCTAAAATGGTAACAACTAGTTCCCATCCGAGAAATGGACCATATCAATGGCCCGCCGGTGTGCAGTCAAAAAATCGAAAACATTTTGTCGAAAGTCATAATATCGAAAACAAAAAGGTAGAAAAAAAAAAGTCGAATGGGGGGGGCACCCCACCATTTCGAATAAAAAGCAATTTAAAAAAAAAAATCGAAAGTTTGTTTTTGACTTTTTTTTTCTCGGTATTATGACTTTCGAAAAAATGACATTCTATTATATCACTATAAACTTGGCCCGCCTATTCTTCACGTGACTTCCTGCATCATCATTGTGATTTTTCCGGAGCAATGAAGCGGTTCCGGAGCAATTTCAGTGAGCGGGAACTCTCTGGCTGCCGGTGCAAGTGCAACCGGACTATGCGTGCCTTTGGCTCGAGCTGGAACTCAGGGGAGCCTCTGGCAGCAAGAGCAGCAGGAATCGCAGGAAGGCTTTGGCCGTCGGTACAAGTGCAACTGGACTCTTTGTGCCGTTGGCTTGCAGTGGTTGGGGTGGGCATTTTCTTCGGGATACCGGGAACCTTTCTGCAAGACACTGGTGCATCCGACTTTGCCTTGTCCCTTCTCATCATTTTTCTGAGCGGGAACTGGGAAGGCTCTGGCTGCCATGCTGCAAGAGCAGCAGCAATCTGTGTGCTCTTGGCTGGCTGAGTATACAATTTGCATTTTCTTTGGGATACCGTGAACGTTCCTGTAAGACACCAGGTTGATTTTTGATTCTATTCAAAATATTTAATATGTATGCTGTTTGCATCTATCACGTGAGGCAGTAAAAACTAGTTTATTTGTTTATTTTTCCTGTATTCCAGCCATTCCCATCATAAAGCCTTCCACCATTAAACAATAGCCAAAGAGAAAAAGATGGAAATGACCTTCTACCTGTTAATACATTTACAATTCATACAATAAAAAAATCAATCCCAAGTGTTTGAGAAAAAATAGGCATTTTACATTAGATAATGCCTGGTGCTTAGAGTTTTTTAGGGCTATATCTGCACGACAATGTGTAATGACTTTATTGGCCACTGTAGTGCCAGCCACTAAAAAAGTCTATCAACTTGTACTGATAACACACAATACATCAAAGGAACCTTAACTATAAAGTCCTTTTTCCAACATCTAAAAATTCTAAAAAATACACAAATGAAAGAAGAATCTGTTTTAGACCCGGTATAAAGCACAGGTCAAATTGATTTAGATACGTCTGTGACCAGTTGTTTCTGTGCACAGATCATAAAAACGCATGAGACCAGCTCATACTATATCGAGGTCGACCGGTTTCATAACCATATTTCTTCAGGTCATCTTCATCAGGACTTTACTTATAGCCAAGGGGTGTCAACTCCCTGTGTGGGTGAGCAACTTGCTCCCCTTCGTGTGTGTTCCTGTTCCTGTTCCTATAGACAAACAGCACAGAAAGAAGAGGTAAGAGGCTAGATCTCGAATGTGCCCCTACTACTCCCATGCTAGTGTTTATTACCATGCAAAAATAATTGGGATGTGTATCATACAGATATCACCAGGCTATATTGCTAATTGAAAGACATTTTAATTTGTTTTCCAAAATCACGCCTGTTATTACATACAGCAGAGGAAAAGGGGAGTGGAAACGTGCTCAGGAGTGCTCCAATCTATTCTGCCTTGCCAGGAAGTGTGTGTTGTGTCATAAACCTTATAACCCATATGTGAGTAATCAATGTGCAGCGCGGCAAAGGGCTTACCGCACTTATTGGTTAGTCTTGGCACTAATTCGCTGTGCCCGGGGCAGGTGGGAGGCTGTAGACTCCTATTGTAAATTAAATAAACGGAGAGGAGATAATCAAACAAAGGTGATGCCTTAGTCTCCGAGGGAACACTATTTATAAATGCAAGAGAAAAACAGGTATAACTCTTCTTCATACTACGAGGGCTGGAGCAATTTACCAGCTCCAAGAGAAAGGCCACCGACACTCCTTGCTGGAGCCCTTCAAGTAGAACAACCGCAGCACTTCCGGCTGTTAGGATAGCTCTTGGTCGAAACCTAAATGCAAAAAATGCAGTCTGCATCAGGAAACGCTTGCCTTCCAGACACTGTCTCAAAATCATTTACGCAGGTCTGTAAAATGAGCCACTATGTCGCTCAGGGGAACAGCCAGACGGATCAATGAGGGGAAGAGACCAGGAACTAATCTAAACAGCAAAAACGTACCCGAAGTGAATGCGGGTGAGCCGTGTTACATGTACGGGTTGCTGCTGCGCGCATCGTTGTCCTGCTACTGCTTGGCTCTGTTAGGCCGGCATAGCTATAGAGACAAGACGCGCGGCTGGATGATATGAACTCTATGGTCCAGTGGCCATCTTAGTACTGGCCCTTTAGGTCGGCCTACGACTTGTGCACCTGGCTCATGTAAGAAACACTGCCGAAATGCGGCCGCGTCTCTTGCGGCTCCCTGTGTGCTCGAATGGTGGCATGCAAAACATGGCACTGGATTTTTCTTTTTCTCTTTGGCTATTGTGTTATAGACACCAGGTTGAGACAGGGGAGCGGAAAAAAACATTTACTTTAAAAATCATGTTCAGCTATTCAACGTGAAAGGTATGGAGGGTTAAGAAAAGGGACAGTGGATGTGGTGTTTAACTGATCAGAGGGGGCTAATAGAGTAATTTAATGTTTCATGAGGGTGTGTTTAGGATGGGTGGCTTTAGAGGGGGTCAGATGGGGCTGTCTGCGTGTGGTTCGGGAGAGGCACATGGGCATCTTGGTGTCGGTCTGCAAGGGGGAAGGGGCATCTTGCTATGTGAAGGGTGGACGGGGCATTATGGTATTGGTGTAGAGGGAGGGATGGGGCATCTTGGTGGGGTCCGAATGGTTGGATAGGGGCACGCTGGTATGGGTCTGGAGGGGGGGATAGGGACACAGTGGTGTGGGTCTGAAGGGAGGGTTTGGGTACATTAGTGTGGGTCTGGGGACAGAGATGGAGCACATTGTTGTGGGTCTGGGGAGGGATGGGGGCACATGAGTGTGGGTCTGGAGGGTGGCATGGCTCATCTAGGAGTGTGTTGGGAGGGTGGGATGGGGCACCTTGGTGTGGTTCGGGAGGTAGGGGATGGGGGCAGATTGGTGTGGGTTTGATGAGAGGTATGGGGGAAATTGGTCTGTGTCTGGGGAGGGATGGGGCACATTGTGCGTCTGGGCCGAGGGATGGTTCATCTAGGTGTGGGTCTGGAGGGTGGGATGGGGCATCCTCGTGTGGGTGAGATGGGGACATCTGTGTGCATCTGGAGGACGGGATGGGGACATCTTGGTGTGGGTCTGGAAGGAAGGGGATGAGGGTCCATTGGTATGGGTTTGATGGGAGGGATGGGGGACATTGGTCTTTGGGTGAGGGATGGTTCATATAGGTGTGGGTCTGGATGGCGGGATGGGGCATCTTGCTGTGTGGATTGAGGGATGGTGGGATCTTGGTGGTGTCTGCAATGGATGGGGGCACATTGGTGTCAGTATGGGGCAGCTGTTGTTCTGGAGGGTGGGATGAGGCCATCTTGGTGTGCCTCTGGAGGGAGTGGATGTAGCGACATTGGTGTCGGTTTGATGGGAGGGATGGGGCACATTGGTGTGTGTTTGATATGAGGGGCAGGGCAGATTGGTGTGGGTCTGCAGGGAGGGATGGGAGGGACTGGGGATATTGGTCTGGGGAGGGACGGGGGCATATTGGTGTGGGTCTAGAGGGAGGGATAGGGGCACACTAGTCTGGGTTTGATGGGAGGGACAGGCACATTGGTCTGGGGAGGGAAGGGGGCATATTGGTTTGGGTCTGGAGGGATGGTGGCATCTTGGTGGGGTCTGCAATCGATGGGGGCACATTGGTGTCGGTCTGAAACAGGTATGGGGCATCTGTTGGTCTGGAGGGTGGCATGGGGCATATTGGTGTGGGTTTGATGGGAGGGATGGGGAACATTGGTCTGTGTCTGGGGGAGGGATGGTTCATCTAGGTGTGGGTCTGGAGGGCAGGATGGGGGCATCTTGCTGTGTGGATGGAGGGATGGTGGGATCTTAGTTGGGTCTGCAATGGATGGCGGCACATTGGTGTCAGTCTGGAACAGGTATGGGCATCTGTTGGTCTGGAGGGTGGATTGGGGCATTCTGGAGGGTGGAATGGGGCATCTTGGTGTGGCTCTGGAGGGAGGAATGGAGCATATTGGTGTGGGTCTGAGAGGGAGGGATGGGGCACATGGATGTGGGTCTGGAGGGAGGAATTGGTGCTCATTGGTCGGGGAGGGAAAGGGGCATCTTGCTGTGTGAAAGAAGGATGGGGCATCATGGCATGGGTCCTGAGGAAGGGATTGGGCATCTTGGTGGAGTCTGGATCGGAGGGGGGAGGATAGCTCAGCGGCAGCATGCACGTCTTGGAAGCAAGACGACACGAAGCAACAACGGGTTCGATCCCCGGGTCCGCGCTTAGAAACCTCTGGGTGTTTAAGCGCGTTATAAATACGTAACTAAGACAAAAAAAACAACACAATTACACAACTAAGAAAAACAAAGAATTCCTGTAACAGCGCCTCGATGCCTGTGGGCTGTGTGAGCGCTTTATAAATGTTAAATAAAGTTGATCTAGAATGGAGGGACAGGGCATATGATGGGGGCATGTCGGGGAATGATGGAGCATGTGGGTCTGAGTGAGGGCTGGAGCACTCTGGTTGGAAGAAAGGGGGCATCTGGGTGTGAATGGAGGGATGGGGTAATCGGTGTGGGTATAGAGAGAGGGGGAATGGCGCCATCTAAGTGTGAGTCTGGAGATAGAGGTGAAGCATATGGGTGTGGCTCTGATTGGTGGAGCATCTTGGTGTAGGTATGGAAGGACGGATGTTGGTGTCTTTGTGTGGGTTCAGAGGGATGGGTGGTGGCATATGGGTCGGGGAAGTGGCATTTGAATCTGGAACATGTGTTTGGAAGGAGAAATGGGGTATTTGGGTGTGAATTGGGACATGTAGGGCTGGGGTATCTGCTTGTGAGTGGGGGCATGAAGGATCATTAACAGCGGAGCAGCCGGAGGGACAGTCGTGGGCCCGACCTCGGTTGCATCCCAGACGCACACACCCACATCCTGGGGCACCTCTTGCAGAGCAGTCTGGCGCGTGTGGGCAACCAGGTGCTGAGGAGCGGGGATTCCCTTCAGCCGGAGGGGGGTCCGCGACCCAGCAGATGGATGGGGATGCCTGGCAGGGTTGTGTTAACCTTCTGTGGATGTCCCCAACCACTCCCCGGAAAGGGTGCCGCGCACGGCCCCCTCGCCAAGCCAGCCGCTGCGTTGGCCAGGGGCGTTTACTCCTCTCTATGACCCGCCAGCGGGTGGGCATTGGTGGGCGCTCCCCAGTCAGCAGGGAAGCCCCGAATGGGGCAGAGTGGAGGCAGTCAGGAACCCAAGGGAAACATGACTGCTTTCCAGGGGCGCCTCCCCAGGCAGACAGGGGCCTGGCACGCCAGGCGCGAGCCCTGAGCCATGGCGCAGAAGGCTTACTCGACGAGCGGGCGTCGAGGTTCCAGTTGCCCACATCTGTGGGCAAGCGATGGCCAGGTCCACTGGCGCAGCAGGTGACCTTCCCTCTTGCCCAGGTATCTGGAGCTCGGCCCTGTGCGGCCGGGCTGGGGTTTGAAGACTCTAGCGGTCCCACCCGACCCCCTGCCCGTGCTGTCTCTGGCCCGCCTCGCTGTCTGTCCCCCAGTACCTGTCCCCAAAAGGGGAGCAGAGGGTGTCGGGGAAGGAGAAGTGGATTGGGCCGGTGGCGGTGCGGCCTGCCTCCACCCCCCTGGGAAGCTCTGTGCTGCTGCAGGTTGCGGGCAGGCTTGCTGAGCGCCTGGATTTATTTTTTTTTGTTTTAAAAACCACAATGGTCTCGGCAGAGCTAGACCGGGCGCTGGGCTGTCTCGCCACAGCCGTCGGCAGGGTCAGACTGACAAAAAAAAGTTGCGCGTGACTCTGGGCAGTGAATCACTCGACTTCTGTGTCGATGAAGAACGCAGCTAGCTGCGAGAATTAGTGTGAATTGCAGGACACATTGATCAACACTTTGAACACAACATGCGGCCCCGGGTTCCTCCCGCGGCTACGCCTGTCTATGGGTCGCTTGTACATCAATCGCCCCGGGGTTCCCTCCCAGGGGCGTGGTTGGAGCAGTCGCAGGGACCCTGTTCCCTTCGCCCCTCTAAGGTCAGACCCTGATCAGCACTGTCGCAGGATCCCTGGATCTGGCGCGCAGGCTCATTGCTGGCGCTTCCCCACCTCACCATATTCCCCACCTCATGCAGGTTTCGGGAAGGCCGGGTGGCGGTGGCAGCGGGCCTTAAAAAAAAACTTGGTGCATCTTCACCCTACCCTGGGGCACCTGGCTGTGCTGTGTGTGGCTGTCTGTGGTGTCCCACGGCTGCCGGCGCAGGATGACCATGGAGCGCGGGCCTCGGGACCATGTGGGCTTTGGCCGCAGATCGGTACAGTGCACACTCGGCTGTGCCAGAGGCACGGGGCTGGGGCAACCCCCTGTACGTGCCAGGGGCCAGCTGCCCGAGCTTTGTGCTTCCCCGACTACAGCCTCAGATCAGACGTGGCGACCACCTGAATTTAAGCCCATTACTAAGCAGCGGAAAAGAAACTAACCAGGATTCCCTCAGTAACGGCCTGTGAAGATGGAAGAGGCCAGAGCTAAATCCCATTCAGCAACAGGTGTGGGAAATGTGTTGTACAGAAGACCGACATCCCTCAGGGGACTCAAGGCCTTCTGATCAAGTCTCACCCCGCAGACGGTGTTAGGCCGGTAGCGGCCTCTGGCAGCCGGGATCAGGTCTTCTTGGAGTCAGGTTGCTTGGGAATGCAGCCCAAAGCTTGTGGTAAGCTCCATCTAAGGCTAAATGCGGGTGCGAGACCAATGGCTAACAAGTACCGTAAGGGAAAGTTGAAAAGAACATTTGAAGAGAGAGTTCAAGAGGGCGTGAAACCGTTGAGAGGTAAACTGGTGGGGTCGGTGCAGTCTGCCCGCAGGATTTAACACGGCAGGCAGGTCGGTCGCCTGGAACGGTGGATGCTCTCGCAGGACTGCAGCCCGGGCACACCCAGCCCCCGCAGGGTGCATTTCCTCTGTGTCGGTGCACCGCGACCGGCTGGGAAGGCCCCAGGGGGCAGGTGGCTCTCTTCTCCGGCACAGTGTTGGTGCTTCCTGACAGCAGTTTTGCTGTGTACGCGGGGCCGAGGGAGATTGACCGCTGCCGTACCCTTCTCTGGCAACCGTGCTGGCCCCTCTTGGGGTTCGCCGGGGTGGCAACGGGAGACAGGGCTCCCGATGCGACTGTGGTGGACTGCCCTCAGTGCGCCCCGACCACCCACGTTGTGCCGCCGGGCGGGACGGCCCACAAGGGGCGCCAGGGGTCTGAAGTGATGTCGGTTAACCACCCGAGCTGTCTTGAAACATTGAAACACGGGCCAAGGCAAAAAAGACCAGGGATTTGTTTGTAAGGCAGCTGCAAGGCATACAAATGCAAAAAACAATTTGGCCTCAGTACCTGCAAATGCTTTGGAAGCTTCTTACCACATTATCTGGGCAAAAACAAAAAGCCCTTTACAGATTCTGAGAAAGTAATTCTGCCAACAATTCTCGCTGTAAACCAAGCAGTGCTCAGTGACGGTGCAGCAGAAAAATGCAAAAGTATCCATATGTCTGACACTACAATTTTCCGCCACATCACTGACCTGTCCTCTGATATCGCGCTTGAAACAGTCAGTTTGCCCCACAGTTGGGTGAGGCACATTTGATTGCTTTTGGGAAGTACTGCCGTGGAAAATAAATTCAGGGCAGAGCAACTGCATCTATAGTCTTTGACATTGTTAACTACTTCCTAAATTCTCACTGCCTAAAGTGGGAGGCGTGTGTTGTATTTGCATGGATAGTGCTCCTTCAATGTGTGGTGCTAGAGCTGGGTTAAAAACAAAAGTGTTGGCAGTAGCTCCACATTTATTGTGGTTACACTGCGTCATCTCCCGGGAAGCTTTGCCTGTGCACAATATGGGGAATGGGCTCAGAGTTGCTGACTTCTGTTGTAAAGATTAAGATGCACCACACAAGAGCCTGTCTGTTTGCCACATTATGTGCAGAAATGGGAGCTGCACATGATGCTTTGTTGTTTCACACGGAGCTCAGGTGGCTCTCCAGGGGGAAAAGTTTTAAATCGCTTTTAGGAACTCAGGAACAAAGTGAGACACTTTCTCCTGGGTTTAGACCAGACGAAAGTAGAGCCTCTGTGTGATTCACACTGGCTTGTACTGTTAGCTTACTATGGCGACCTCTTTGAAAATCTACATTTTCTAAACCTCTCTCTGCAAGGGACAGATCATTGGCTATGAATGCAAAAATATCAGCATTCAAGAAGAAGCTGGAGCTTTGGAGGAGGAGAGTTATTGTCTGCATTTCAATGCGTTTCCATTATTAGCAGATGCTCTTGAGGAGACCGAATATGATCTTTCATGTGTTGCTGAACTGATAGGAAACCATCTCAGAACCAGTCTCAAAGTACTTTCTAGAGGACGATTGTAGCATCAATGACTGAGTGGTTCAGCCTTTCCTAGCAGACGTAGGGGCCCACCTCCCAATATATTTCCAGGAGGCACTAATGGAGCTTCAAAGTGACCGCCTACTGGAGAGCCAATGGGTGGATTTTGTCAAAATGCAGAGTTTCCAAATTTATACAAATGTACTGTTACCTTGCAGCCCTTAAGACTAAATATCGGTCAAAGCTGGAAGAAAACCTGTGGTTAGCTATTGCAAAAATTGAACCCAATAGTGAGAGGGTGGCTGCTGACAGGCCCACCCTTCACACCCTAGTTCTCCAGTATGCCACTGTCCAACGTGCAAGTGACTGCATTGATAGTAATCAAGTTGTTGTACTTAAGAAACAAATTGTTACATGTCAAACGTTACTGTAGGAAATAAATATTCAACACTACTTTTAGTCAAGTCCTTTGTAGCAAAAAATTCTGAATGTTGTGATTACAAATATTTGCCCTCTAATCTAATTTCAGTTATTGCAAGCAATGATTTTGAAAGAATTTGGTGTTTGGCACCCACACCTCCATTTGGGGAACCATTCTACACCAGTGGGTGATAACCGTTAGCAACCGATAAACATTTTGGAGCCCCTGTTTATAAGGGGGCCAAGCCAGGTACCTTTTTCTTAGGGGTGTTCGCGATCAAAAAAGTTTGAAGACCACTGCTCTAGAGTGCCTATTATGTTATCAAGAAAATGTTTTTTTAAAAAAAGGCAAAAAACCTATTTGCTATCTTGCTGGCACCGCTATATGTTAACATATATTTTGATTGCTAGTTTGGAAGAGCACTTAGACCCTCCCTGGTCCCTAGGGGACAGTGCACGTGTGGGCTTGAATGGCAGAAGCTTAATATACTTAACAAACCTTTGCAAAAATCCCTGGTTGCTTTTTAAAGTGGTCCATTATCCATGTGCTTGTTGTGCCCAACGTTGCTATGTGTATGGTGCATATACAACTCGTACACATGACTGCACCTTCAGTGGGTACGAGCAAAATCATTCCAATGCTTTACTGTGAAGGAAAGAGTTGCACGGGCCCAGTGATACTCAAGGTTTGACTTGGTCGTCTGCCTTAGAACATTGCAGTGTCGCATAGCCCCTGTGAGAATGTGTCTTTTGTATATAAAGGGCACAGTGCGTGTAATTTTCAATAAGTTGCCCAGACAGCTGCATTCCAGTGCACAGACACCCACTGGCATAGATTCCCTTGTGTGGGGGTTTGTTGATGTGTGACTTTCGCTGCATCTTTAATATTGCTTCATTCTGAAGCAGGGTGCCAAGTGGCAAAGTTTTGTTTGGCTGGCATGAAGGCTGGCTAAGTTTTGAAGTGTGTGGCAAACTATTTGAGCCGCTGTGTGGTACGGGGTGTGCTGCACACACCGCCAGGTGTAGTTTCAGGCTGGGGATGGTTGAAATGCCCTGATGCGTTCTCTGATTCCTGCATTCCTGCTCCTGGTGGCACAGGGCGCTTTGGGCTTTACTTTACAAAAGCTCCAATTAGATTTGGTGTTGTGATTCTGCGCACAGAGACTGGTTGCAGATATTGGCCATCCAAGCTCTTATTAAGAAGGGAGAGATGGATTCCAAGATGGCTGCCAGCACGGAGTCGATGTGCCGACGGCACTCTGTGGTCCCCACTCGAAGAGAGGTGCCCACCACCCCGCAAAAGGACAGGCTGACAGGACATACAGGGCCCCCACATAGTGAGGAGGCCAAGAGGAACACAAACGAGGGGCGCGAGGAGGACTCGGAGACCCACAGAGCGGGCGGCGGCGGCCCGGCAGTCCCGAGCAGGGGAGAAGAGGCGAGCAGGCGAGTTCAGAAGCGACCCAGGGGGGAGCAACGGCACCTAGCGGGATGACTGCCCCCCTCAGTGAGGGGAGGACCCCAGAGATTGGCCACGGGCGAGGGGAGAGCAGTGAGAGGAGTCCCCCCTCAGCGAGACGCAAGACCTGGCAGGAAGAAGCGGCTCGGGTCTCTGACCCGGTTCAGAACTCCGTGGCCACTGCAGGAGCTCAGCCCGTGGCTTCTCCCCTCCCAGCAGAGAGTGGAGGAGCAAGCAGAAGGCAACGTAGACCCGGGGCTCTCCTGTGAAGGTACCGAGAGGGAGACGGGAATCGTTGAGCCCACGCTGGAACATCTGCCCACCTCCGAATCAGGAAGAGACGCAGCGCTGCGGCCGAGCCCTGAGTGGGGGACCCGGCCAGCAAAGAGCGGAGGGAGAGAAAAGCGCATTCCCCCTGGAGCCGCCCAGAGTCTGGAGGAGCAACCAGCGCAGCACCAGTGAGTCAAGGGGCCCCGGGGGCAGCACGCAGAGCCAGGAGGCCACGGGCAATAAGGGGCCTAGGGGCCCGGATGTGACTGGAGCAACGGGACAAGGGGTGAGCGGTGGGGAGCAGTGAAGCCCTCCCAGAATATAACATGTGGTTCCTGAGGCCCCATCTTGGGCGCCGTCAGCCGAGAGCAGGGGCAGAAGCCCCACAAAGGCACAGATAGGGGCAGAGGCCCAAGCCACGAGGAGCCCGGTTTGCCCCCCCCCCCGCCCTACTGACGATAAGAGCTAAGCCAGAGAAGTGGGGAGAACAGGGTTGATGCAAGGAGAAGCGAGATACCACGAAAAGGTCAGGGCTGCTCAGAGGTTGGATCAGAAGGGCACATCCCCAAAGCAAGGGGCACGGTGCTCCGCTTGAAGCAGTAAAGACCCGGAGAAGTGACCCGGCTTACAGCGTTGGAGGCAGAGCAAGGGATAACCCCAGGAAACGAAGGGAGAGGCCGGGCACAAGCTCAAGAACCAGGCGGGAGAATACGAGCCGAAGTAATCAATGACTGCAAAAAGGAAGAGATAGCCTGGGAACCCCTGGGGCAAGATGACTACCAAAAACAAGGGGAGGGGGGGAAGTGGCGCAGACCCCAGGACACACGCCAGGTACCCTCCCAAACATATGGCCACCGCAGGACCCCAAGCAGGTGCCTAAACACCCCCGGGAAGGAACAAACGAAAGTGGCACACTAGAGGACGCGGAAGCTTCGGCCAGCATGTCGAGGCAAGACTTCAGGGCAGAAAATCGGGCCCTACAGAATAGTTTGGCAAAGAATTTTCAGGACCAATTTCAGCTCATGAGATCAAATCTCAGTTCAGCCTTAGGAGAAATAAGATAGGACTTGAGACAAATGGTGGAAAGAACCGATCTCTTGGAAAAAGAATTACAGGAAGTGGACAAGTAAGCTACCGCTAACAGTGCAGCCATAGAACGACTAGACGTGGCCACGCAGAAACTGGAGATCCAAATGAAAAATATGGAAAACAGGTCCTGAAGAATCAACATAGGGGTGAAGATGCTTCCGCAAACGGTGACGGACAAGGAGTTGAAAAAAGAAATCCAGACTATATTTGCAAGGATTTTAGGAGAGGACACCCCAAAGGCCATTGAACTGGATCGTGTACACAGGGTAGGAAAATTGACAAAAGGCCCGGCGGCGAAGCCGAGGGACGTACTGGCGGCATTCTTGAGGTACGCACAAAAAGAATCTGTCCTCAGGGAGGTAAGGAAACAGGTTCCCGTCAAGTACAAAGGGCAGCAAATAGCTCTATATCAAGACCTAGCCAACAGTACGCTGGTGAAGAGACGACAGATGGCCCCAGTAAGAAAAGCACTTAACGAGCAGGGAATAAGATACAAGTGGACCTTTCCGTTTGGCCTTGTGTTTGAGTGGGAGGGTGGTCACCATGCTGGGGGGGGGGGGGGGGAGAGAAGAGAACGGTGGAACAGATTCCCCGCCCGAAAGGAAAAGGAAAAAGACAGGGGGGATAGACAGAGCGGCAGAACAAGAGGACTCCTAAACAAGAAACATGGTAGAAGTGGTGGGCCTCGGAAGTTGGTAGCGGGGCAGGGGGGAGGTTAGAAGCAAACATCATGGAGCTAGAAAGGGAGGAGGTGACCCATGGGGGGATGAAGGGAGGCGGGAGACCTCCGTTGGGAGAAAGGGGGAGTAGGGGGGAGGTTGGGCAGGGGCGAGGCATCACAGGGAACAAAGGGGGCTGCATGTTAAACCGAAAGGGGCAAGGGAGACCGGGCCAGGAAAGCCGGATGGACTAGAGGACCAAGGGAGAAGGGAAGCTCCAAGAGGAGCGACCTCGCAGATGAGCGACTAAACTAGGTGTAGGGGAAGGCTACGTCATTCAAGAGGATAACCCATAACGTGATGGGTCTTAACTCTCCCCTAAGTAGGAAAAAGCTGGAGAGGTTTACGAGAAAGGTGGGACCGGATATATTGGGGCTGCAGGAAACACACTTCTTGTCAAAGGACCATAAGCGGTTAAGGCTACAGGGCTTTGATCAAATATTCCAAGCATCGGGAAGCACGAAAACAGCGGGGGTTGCTCTGGCCATTAAGAACACTGTGAATTTTAAGGAAGAGTGTATAGTACGAGATAAGGGAGGCATATATATCATAGTTTGCGGCACCTGCATAGACCTATATACACAATAGCTGTGGTATACGCACCAAATGTAGGCCAAGAGTCTTTCCTGAAACAATTCATATGCATGGTTGATGAGACGGCTAGGGGGCTAGTGGTACTGATGGGGGACTTCAACATAGCCTGGGATGGCGAACGGGACAGATCAGGGAAGAAGTTAGCAGGAAGGGGGAGGGGTGTCAGGAGGACTACGGGAAAGAATGGCGAGGATGGGCTTAAAGGACGTATGGAGGGAATTGAAGGGGGATGAGAAGGGCTATACTTTTCTCTCGAGTGTGCATGGGGCACAATCTAGGATAGATTATATATGGGCGTCAGCGGCCCTCTTGGGAAGGGTAAGGGAGCTGGAAGTTGGCCCATCGGAATAGCTGACCACAACAATGTCACCATGCAAATGGAACTAGGGAGAGGAGGAGGGGGGTGTGGGGATGTAAATACCCAGGGACCCGGTGCTCAGGGAGGAAGTGGAAGGGATTATGAGTACATTTATGGAAGAAAATAAGAGGGTGGACACGACGAAGAATACGAGATGGGAGGCTTTCAAAGCCACAATTAGAGGCGAGCTCATAGCAGCCAAGGCTAAACGAAATGGGCAATTGGGGGAGTTGGAGAAACAGCTGGGGGGCAAGTAGAAACAGCAAGGAAGAAGGCCGAGGAGACACCAAACAGGGCTTCCCTGAGAGAGTACAGGAGAGCAGTGGGGCAACTGGGAATCCTACGAACCAAAAGAGCGGAAGGGGCATTACTCTCTGTGTGGCAAAATTTTTACGCAAAGGAAAACAAGGCTGATGCCCTTATGGCACGCCTACTGAGGGGGGAAGCGGCGAAAAGCGTGATTACGGCACTGAAGACAGAGGCAAGGGAAAGGGTCATACGAAATGAGGATATCTAGGAGTGCTTAGCAGATTTCTATGAGAAGTTATACACTTCACAGTATCCCCCGGCCCAAACTCAGGAGGAGTTCCTGGGGAAAGTTAACCTACACAAAATTAGCAGAGAGTCACAGGCGGCCTTAAGCCAAGAGATCACGGAGGAGGAGGTGAGAAAGGTGATCGCGGCTTACCTTCGGGTAAGGCACCAGGCCCAGACGGCTACACAGCATCATTCTACAAAACATTTGCAACATTCCTAACACCACACCTAACCCATCTGTATAACACTTTCAAAGACACCTTTTCCTCCATGGAAGAAGCCAAAATGATGCTAATTCTAAAACCCCATAAGGACCCAATGGAACGGACATCATATAGACCGATAGCATTGATTAATGTCGATGCTAAAATTTACACGAAGATACTGGCCAACAGAACAGAGGGAATGCTGCCGAAGCTAATCCACCGGGATCAGGCTGGATTTATAAGAGGCAGGCAGACAGCGGATAGTATAAGGTGAGTAGCCCACCTGGTGGAAAAAGCACAGAAAACAAACACTCCAGCGGTCCTACTTTCTTTAGACGCCGAAAAAAGGCATTCGACTGCGTGGAATGGCCCTACTTGTTCCGGGTCATGGAGAAGCTGGGGCTGGGAGGAAACTATCTAAAAATGGTGAAGGCTAATTACCAGGAGCCAACGACACAAGTCACAGTGAACGGGACTGTGTCACAGCCATTTAAACTGAGTAGGGGCACAAAACAAGGATGCCCCGTCTCTCCGCTGCTGTACGCAATCTATCTGGAACCTCTCCTGCAATCAATAAGAGCAGCAGATAATGTACATGGCATCCCCTTGGAGGAAAGCAGCATAAAGTTGCGGTCTTCGCCAATGACATGCTGCTTACATTAACCAACCCTATAGAATCTATCAGGGCTAGCAGGGACGTCCTAGAGGCATTTAGAGAGGCATAAGGCCTCCACATCAATATGGGAAAGTCTGAACTGATGAACCTATCCATAGGCAAGGAGGTCTGCACCAGTCTTAAAAACGAGACCCCATTTGTTTGGTCACCAGGGGGAACTGGGTAGTTGGGAGTTCAGATCACCCCGACGCTCGAGGGATGGTACGCACTAAACTATATCCCCATGCTGGAAGGAATCAAAAGAGATCTACGCAAGTGGCGGCTCTTACGAATCTCATGGCTGGGTAGAGTAGCCGCAATTAAAATGCCAAGTTTGCTTTACCTATTCCAGGCCATCCCTCAGTCGGTGCCAGCAAAATTCTTCAAGGAGCTACAATCCCTGACGAAGGAGTTCATATGGGAAGGAAAAAGGGCTAGAATTAATAGGCTTCTGCTGGAGGCTCCCAGAATGGAGGGTGGGTTAGCTTGCCAAATTTCAGACAATACTACGAAGCAACTCCGCTATGGGTTATTAGGGAATGGCTACAGGAAGGCGAGGAACAGTTATGGGTAGGGATGGACAAGGCAGTGGCAAACCACAATCTAGAGGAGGTATTTTGGCTGCTGACGGAACACAGGCCCAACACGTGCGAAAACTCTATCACAAGCCTTATGGCAGCCAATTGGGATAGGCTGGCTAAGACGAGGGGAATCACATCCTTCCCATCTCCCTTTACACCCATCTTCAACAATGGGGAATTAACACCCGAAACTGAGAAGGGAGCGTTTAGGAAATGGCAGGATGGGGGATGTAAGAGAGTGCGGGACATGTTTCGGAAGGGGGAGATGCTGACATTCATGGAGTGCAAAGAATCATTTGGGATTGGCGAAGGGGAGAGGCTTTAATACGCCCATCAGCGCCACTGGCTGCTGCATCCGACAAATAGGAAAGTGGCCACCAGAGAGGCCACCCCATTCAAGACATTTTTACTATCGAATGATGGATCCAAGGGTTTGATCTCCAATCTATACAGATGCTATTCCCCGGCAGCAATGCCCATACATGACAAGATGGAAACAGATTGGGTTAAGATTTGGAGAAAAATGTCTAAAATGGCTAAGGCCTCCCAGCTACCGGAAGCCTGGTATAAAATACTATACGGGTGGCATTACACGCCGGCGCGCCTACACAGAATCTACTCGGATGTATCAGGGGAGTGTTGGAGAGAGTGCGAGAACGAGGGACTGCAGAACACATATGGTGGAGGTGCCACAAAAAATAATCTCCTTTTGGGAGGAAGTGCAGCAGGCGCAAGACCAGGCATTCGGAAGAGGCGGGAGTAGACCACCGGAACAGATATTAGTGGGCCTAAGGGACAGGGGCTTGGGGGGCAGTGGGGGAACCCAGCAACAGAGAAAAAACAAGGGTGGTTTTAACTCTGGCAACAGTGGCATTAATTGCAGAGAGGTGGAAGAGTGCGAACATACCGGCATTTCAAGACTGGCTACGGAAAATATGGGACATAGTGGCCCTGGAATAGGCAACATATGCCATGAGTGGAGAGGTACAGAAATTTGCAAAGGACTGGGGAGAGACTTTGGCCTTTCTTGGCCTTCGCACAAGCGGAAGCAGCCCAGGAAAGGAGGGAATATGTGCCCCAGGGGGAGGAGGGAGGGAGGGGGGAAGGGTTGGGAAATGTTCTTTTTTTCATGTTGTAAAATCAATAAAGAGATGATTTAAAAAAAAAAAAAAGAAGCGAGAGATAAAGGCTTCTCTAACCAACAGTGGACAGATGCCCCCCATCAATTTTTTTCTCTTAACAATGCTTTCAACCTGATCATTGCTTTCACTTAAGCCATTGAACACCAGCCAACTAAAAAACAAGTGGCATCCATTAATTGACCAAGCTGGGGAAGATTGTTTACAGTATGCATCAGTTTGAGATTTGTGTAATGTGAAAAGTGTTCAGGACAGGTATTCTGGTGTTAAGTTCAAGGTCAAAGCAACCCTAAAGAGGTTCTGTAAAGCTGCCCCCCCCCTGAAAAGCGAACTGTCTGGCATTCAAAGACTGTAATTTTGTAATGTAATGCTTTTGAATATTCTTTCTTCACTGCTGGAATTAACAGATGCTATACCCGTGAGGCAGAGCTTTTTACAACAATTATTTTAAAGAATAGAGGGCTTGTTTACCCCCGTTTTCCATTGCCTTTTCGGTTCACAGTAGGGCTAGTTGTGCCAGCCTTTATGCGCCGGGGACAGTGTTCTAATTCCCCCCATGACTCGTACTCTACTCCCTCTATGTTTAGTTTGTTTGGGGAAAACGCTACATGATTTAATATATACAAATTTAAGTTTCAGGGACTCAGGATTACTGCATGTTCTAGTTATGATTATGTCACATTCTCTATATAGGTTGATGAGGTTACTGGAGGGATTTTATTGCCCCTTCAATGTGGCTTGTTTTTTCCAACCACTTGACCACAACAGTTTGCCGGTAAACTTTATTGAATGCTTGCTAGCGCTAGTGATCCCTGTCACTAATTTTGAAAATATCTTTTTTTGATCATTGTTTATGAAGATCTGGGGTGAATGCTTTTTATGTTGATGGTTGTTTTTTTTGTCTCTAATGATGGGACCAGTTAATTCTCGTTTCTTGCTTTTCAGCAGCCTTGTTTATCGAAGGACTGGTGCAGTAGCAGGAGTTTTCTGACCTGGGCCTGAAAGGAGTGCTGTTAATTGCTTTGCTATTTGAAAGTGGGAGGTCACTTTATTCCTTTAATGCAGTGGTCTTCAAGCCTTTTTATGCTGAGCCCGCCCCTTTGAGTAACATAGTTTCTGCCCACCCCCAGCACAAATGCTTATATTTCCTATTAAAAACAGTCCCCATAATTCTTGAAGCCCCCACCACTGGGCATCCTTCGGACCCCCCAGTTAGGCCACTGCCTTAAGGCACCCTAGCTTTTCAACATACAGAGGCCCCCGTTTCGTGGGTGGGGCAACTCCTTCCCAGTTCCACACAATGCCTGTTCTATGGATCAGGCTGATCGCTTTCAAACCGTCGCCAAGTAGGGGATAAATGCTCTGACTCCCCCTCTCAGGCTTTAACGCTTTTGCTGCTTTAATGCCCCCACAATGTTCCACAAAAATAGGGCAATGCCTTCCTCAGAAAGGTGCACCCGACTCTCTAAGTAATAAGTTATCTACATGTATCAGGCCGTGGTGCATGTGTGAGAAACCATGCCTCTGCAAAATTTACCCATGACTTGGTTTACTTTTTTGCAGGATGTTTACACTGCTGTGAGCGCTGCACTAGTTCAGCTGTAGTGCATAATTTATGGCACAGTAGCGATGCTTATGGGGGCGGGAGGGAGACTTCTGACCCTTCTGGAGGATAGTGCCTGGCTCGTATTAGTAAAGGCCTTCCTGCTAAGGTGTAATATTTACTTTTTGTTCCCCCAGTAAAGATCACTTTGGTCATGGGTTCTGTCTCTGCATACCCTCCTATTTCTGGTCCCTATCATTTCCTGTACATGTTGTCTGCAAGCTGGGACTCTCTATGGTTGATATTTACATTTAAGAAACTGAAACAGGTGATTGTCTTTAGAAGGACACACACAAAATGACTGCAGCATTTTAGGTACAATTGTTCTGTAGTTAAGAACGTATTGCCTCTCCAGAACACCCTCCTCTAATTTTATTAGGGAGCACATGCAACTAGTTAAAGCCACAATGGGTGAGAGGAAGTTACCAAGCACCAAGGAACGCTTCACTGCATCAGGCAGGAACATCCATAGCAAGCCCACTATAATTTAATGGTTTTGGGTACAGACCTGGTTCACAAATACTTGGAGCATACTAAATTTACTTTTTGTTTCTTCTTTTAGGCAATAACTCAAATCATGGCACTCTTTAATGTGCTTTTCTTTGATGCCGACAATTCTCTGTGTATTGGAAAGGATGGGGAATTTGAGACTTTCACAATTCCTGGTGAAGTTAATTGTAAATGGCTGGTAGAGGGTGTTGATGAAAGTAGAAGAGAAATATGTGAAGAAAAGGATTTCAAGGCAGCCGTGCTTTTTCTAGTCAGGTAAGCAATGTATTTATTTTTGTTCTTCTATTTGATGTTGGGGAAGGAGGGTACATCTGACGTCTCTACGCAGAGGCATTCCCTTTTTTCACACTTACAGATGAATTCTGCACAATTCCCACCACTCTTTTACAGCATCTCTTTCCTCTAGAGTAACTCTCTAAAGTATAGATGGTCTACTGATTTCTCTTATGTTATTGGCAAAGCGCTATGGGTTGAACGCCCTCGGGGACCGTAGTCCAGGTACGAGTATGTGTGCAGCTAGACTGAGTTGTGGGTAGCTGCATGGGGAGGGAGGGAAAGCGCCAAGGAGAGCAAAAATAAGCAAAAATCCAAGGGGACGGATAGGATCGCGCTTAAGGGGAGTCACTTACCCCAGTGTACAGCTCAAGCAAAATGTTTGTTGTATTGGTAGTCACATTATGAAGTTTCAACTTGCCTTTTTCATACCCGCAGCCAAGAAACAGTATTAAGACACAGAAAACATTTGACGAAATAATGAAAACGCAGAGGGACTAATTGAGGATTTAAAAAGAAAGGTAGAGGAGGAAAAGCAGCTATTGGTGGAATCTGGAGTGAACTACAAGAAGATGCAGTGAAAAAAACAAGAGAATTATATTGAAAAAGCTGATGGGTGAAAACTGACTATTCCAAAACGTATTAATGGCTGTTCACAAAAGCTGGCAGTCTTTTGGCAGGGATGGCTAGTGGTCTTCATTCCTCCTCAGAACCCGCCTCTTACTTCAGATGGACAATCGAAAGACACAGCATTAAATCGGCAGATGCCTCCGTGTAATGTTGCAGTTCCCAAAGATGTAGCTGCACAATAACTTCAAAATAGTGGACTATAAAGTAACAGTCTGCTACAAATGTTTTGTCGGACAGATCTAATTTGACAGGCTCAACTCAGCTTACAGGATGACGGTCATGCCTGTTTGGACAGAGAAGTAACACCTGCACATTCCCACACACCTGCGCAATCATTCAGATTACAGTCTTAAAAAAATAAAACTATTGAATTGGAACATCCCCACAACTGAGTTTGGTTGCTACGTCAGCTCCAGTTACTCATCGACAACATAATTGTAGCTCACACGCTGCTCTGTGAAACTGAAGATGCAAGTGTGTAGAACTATATAGTTGATCTGGTGAATTTGTAGGTTGGTGCCAACTTGTAAATGGTACATGTTTTTGTGCTATGGATTTCTGTTGGCGGTCAGCTAGTGTTTTCTTGGGTGTGGTGAATGGTCAAACTAATTGCTAGCTGCTCATAGCAATATTGGGTGACATGATTGGTAGTCTGTTATGCAAGTAGACATTTAATGGATTCTGTTTAAGTCACTGAAAGTGTGTATTTTAGTGCAGTGTTTTAGTGCAGTGATTTGTAATTGTGGGAGTTTATTGGGTGTGATGCCATGTTAGCTAGGGGTGGGAACTGAAATGAAGGAGTTTACAGGTTAATGCGTGACATTGTGGGCTGGATTTGTAGTTTTGTATACTAAATCAGTGAACCTTAGTTAATGACATTTGAGTGCTCCAGCAAAGAAGACAAAGATGGAAAGTAACGGCTGCAAATTCACTTGAGGTTTTCCAGTACACTATCCAGAAGTCTAACTAGACTTACCCTATAGTAATACCACCCTTCTTACACACAAGGAAACAAAAGCCTTTTCCTAAATAGTTTGGAAGCAACATGAAATAACTCCTGCTGAAGTTGTCTGCAATAATCGTTCACAATTTCAAACCCATCCTAATGTTGTCACTGGGTCATACTTCAGGATGATTTCTGATGATCTCCCTGAACTAGCCATGAGTTACTCTAGGATGGAGTCACCGTATGACTCCAGAATGATTTCAGGAAGGTCTTCCTTTTTGACTTGGGGGTGGCAGATAGGAACTCCATGTAAATTGCAGTGAGGAACTGACTACTCCACAATCCATTGATGGGAAAGGAAATTGCTGTAAATGGGAAGGAGACATGCAATACCATTGTGTCAGTGCGACTAATTCTTTTTTTTAAACAATTTTTATTATTTTTTAACATAACCATGGCAACTTTCAGACTTGTACAATCATTGATAAAGCATTTCACACAAATGAGTCTGTCTGCTTACGCCATCCCCCCACCCTTCCTTGTCCTACGTCGCACCTATATTCCTTCTCGTTTCTTATTTTGTATCGACCCCCCCTGGGCTCAGTATCCTCATGTATATGAGTTTCCTCCACTCCTTTGACCCCCTGATCCAAGGTGGCCAGATCTGCTATCAATTGTCTCCAAGCATTCACCCCCCTTCTTGTTCTGTGTTTCATCCTATCGCTTCCTGCCCCCACTACAGTCTCAGCATTTACCCATTTTAACAGGTCCCTCCACCACATCTGCACTGCTGGCCTCACCTGTGCTTTCCATTCCATCGCTATTCTGCGTTTCGGCAGTATATATGCCAAGCCCCTGAGTTTGCTCACATGTCTAGCCCTATTGGGCCTTGGAAAGCACCCTAGTAGACCAGCCATGGGGGAACTAATATCCACGGTGATATCTACCCTTGCTAATGTGTGGGCTTCTTCTTCCCAGAATCTGCCAATCTCTATGCATGCCCAGAACATATGCACCAGATCTGCGTTTATCTTCCCGCACTTCGGGCATGATTGTGTTGCTATCTAGATAAAGTTGGCTATTTTGCTCGGGTCAGATATGCCCTATGGCTCACATATAACTGTATTTGTTGTAGGTGCGCATTCCTCAACACCTTTTTGTGATACACCATGACTCTACTCCACAAACTATCCGACATCGGCTCTTGTAAGTCTACTTCCTACTTCTGCCTCTTCTGTCCTAATTCCCTTCCTATCTTGGACATCATTAACTCATATATCCGTGAGACTTTGTGTTCTCCTTCGGACACATTATAAAATGTCTCTATAGTCTCGTCTAATTGTAAGGACAGCTCGGTCTCAGGCCATCTGCGTCCAAGACTCCTCAAGAGGCGGGAATATGTGAGATGTTGTCCCTGGTGTACCCCTCTTTCACTAATCAATTCCTCATAATCCTTGGGCAACCCCTCCTTAAGCACATCTCCCACCGTCGCCACTCCTCTAGGTTCCCAATACTTCCTCACATTTAGCCTCAATTGTTCGTCTACCTCTTCCAGCGCAACAAGCAGGATCTGCGTGGAGTACGATGTGGTATTCTCCAACAGATGGCAGGCTCGGCGCCACATCACGCACACCAGATGAAGAAGCAAGTGCGAGCGGGTTGCACGTGGGTCGGTTAACCATATCACTTAATTCAGAAAGAACAAAGTACTTTATTCTTGTAATAACCTTGATTCGTGCGTTTGTCCATCTGACAGCTGTTTGGCCACAAATTGCAGCTGGCTCGCTACAAAGTATACTTCAAAATTGGGCACTTTTATTCCTCCTTGTTCGTATGGATTCTGGTGCTTCCAAAATGCCACTCTACACCTCGAATTATGCCGCAAGAAGCTCCTACATTTACTGTGCAGTTTCCTGAAAAACACCTGCGGTATCGCAAACGGTATGTTTGCAAAATAGTTTGAGTCTTAGTAGCACCACCATCTTCAGTAATGCTGCTCGTCCCATCATGGACAGCAGCAATCTAGCCCAGAAAGACATGCAATTTTCTATTTTACTAACTGCTCTCACTGTGTTCTGTATGTGTTCCCTTTTAGGGTCGTGGTAGATGTCCACCCCTAGGTACCGAAATGTATCTGTTTCCCACTTATTTGGTAACGCCGGCAGTGTGTGTATGGGCTTCCCTGCATACCCTCCCAAAGGGAACAGACTCGACTTCTGTGGGTTAATAGTTATACCTGACAATGCAGCATACCGTTCCATCACCTCCAGCATGTACTGCAAATTCATTTCAGTGCACTGCAAGTACAGGAGAATGTCATCCGCATATATTGAGATCAAATGCCTCCCTCCCAAAGTGATGATTCCCGCCTCCCCATATTCTTCCCTTAAATAGACCGCTAGTGGCTCCAACACCAGGATGAAAAGTATCAGGGACCACGGACATCCCTGCCTCATGCCCTTACTCAGCTGCCACTGTTAGAGATAATTGTGCCCGTTTTGACCCTTGCTACCGGTTCGTTGTACATCAACCGCACCCATTTAATGTATGTGGGCCCAAAAACAAACATTTTCAGCACCGCCTTTACTGCGTCCAGCGACGCTACTGCAACTTCCTGTGTTTCTCCGTGGGTGTAATCTATTATGTGGTGCAATCATCTCAGGTTATTGGTAATATTTCTGTTTGGAACATATCCTGTCTGGTCTGGATGTATAAGCTTGGCTATGATCAGTTTAAATCTATGCGCCATGACAGCCGTGAGAATCTTCCCATCTTGGTTCAGCAGCGAAAGAGGCCTGTACGACCCACAGTCCGTATCTAGCTTCTTTGGTTTAAGAATGGGGGCAATTATTGACTCTCTTAGGCACCTAGGCAGTCTGCCCGTGTCCAGCGCCTCGTTTAACATTGCTAGTAGCGGGGCGAGTATTTCTGTCTTGTATTCAATATAAAATTCTCTGGGGAGCCCATCTGCTCCTGAGACTTTACTGGTCGGTAATTCTTTTATTATTTTCTCTAGTTCTATCTCTAGGCTGTCTCTCTCCTTCGGATTTAGTTTGGGGAGACAGATCTCGGTCAATGCTTCCTGTATCTCTGGCACATCACTATCCAAGATATCTTTATACAGGTGTTTATAATAATCATAAAAACACTTGTTCACCTCCTCTTGGGTCTCCCGCAACTCTCTGTCCTGTCCCTTCACGGCTCTAATTGTCTTCCATTTAGTCTCGCTCTTATACAGCCAGGCTTGCAATCGTCCCGGCTTGTCCCCCTCTGCATATGATCTGTCAACATATTTCTTGTAGCTTAATTTGCCTAACCTATCCCAGTGCGCCCTACATTCCTGTTGTAGGCGGGATACCTCTTGGGCCTCTTCTAGGGACCTGTTTCCTGTCGGCATTATGATTTCTAGTTTCTACTCCGCTTTTTGCAAATCCCGCAGTATGACATGCTGCATCCCTTTCGATTTTGCTATAGCCGCTCCTCTCACTACTACCTTGAAGTCCTCCCACAATGTACCCGCAGAGTTTACGCTGCCTGTGTTATATTCAAAATATTCTTTCACCTCTTCTCTTACGTGTTCAGAGAACCCTGTATCTTTAAGTGATTCAACTCTAAGGGCCTCATTACACGGTAGGCGTTATGGATTTAACGTTACCGGTAACAGAATAACGGTAACGTTAAATCCCCATGCGTATTACGACCCGGCTCACCGCTATTAGCGGCACCGCTAAGTACAGTGCCACTAATAGCGGGCAGGACGCGTGCGCGCGACCCTCCATCCCGTAAATTACGCTATTAGCACAGCATCACAAGGCTAGTGGACATGCCAATAGCGGCATGGTAAACCCCCCCAAACCCCTTACCTCCATGGTGCTAATACCGGCATCGCGAACCACCCGTTAAGAGAACGGAGCAGTGTTCCCACCTGCCACAGGTGGACACAATCAGCACAGGTGGAGGCAATGGAGACTGTGGCAGCTCAAAAGGAGCACACCACACCCCTTCCCACACCAAGATGGTTCCAATACTGGCAGCATTACATGGCCTGGAGGACCTCATTGCAGCGCAGCTGCAACAACAACAGGCAGCACAAAGGAGACGCAGGAGGAGGAGGAGGGCAAGACAGGCACAGCAAGCACCACCACGGCACCTAATCATACCACAGAGGCACCCACCAATCCCCAGGATCAGAGCCAGTCCATTTAACCTAACCCCTGAGCAGATACACACCCTGTAACGACTGGACCGGGTTACCATCACCAGCATCGTGGACCTGATACACTACGACATTGTGAGCCTCATAGACATCAGAACTGCCATCCCCCTCTAGCATACATAGAGTATGTGGAGCCCATTTTTACACACACCCACTTCTGTGCCAATGTATCTTGTCTATCTTTAGTCAGATGGGTTTCCTGCAGGAGAGCTATATCTATTCTCTGGCGTCTCAAATATGTCATAACACGGTTCCATTTAATTTAGCTATTCAGACCTCTAACATTCCACGTTGCTATTTTGAGTTCACCCATTCTCTTTAATAGTTTTCGCTCTCATCCCTCCCATATAAGTTCCACCCTCCCTTCCCTGTGCGTATCTGTAGGCCAACTTCCCTCTAACTACCCCAACTCCCCTCCCACACCCCTCCACAACAGTTCCCAACCATTGCCCAGCTCCAAATCTGAAGGTCCGGCATCCCTGCATCTCGCTCCTATCCCGGCAGAGATGGCAGCATTTGGAGTGCAGCAGTGAACTAATAGTATCCTAACTTCTCTAAACTATTGTGGGTGATAGTGTGATTATTGGCGCCGCTTGGGTCAGAGTGGCCCCAGTGATTCCTGCATTTAGCTAACTGAGATTTTCTTCCAACCTTCCGCCTTAAGTGTCAATGTCGGATCATTCCACAATGGTACTGGGCGGCTCAAGTATACATTCTTTAAACAACATCGATTTGCTTATCACTCCCGCCTGCTGCCTGGTCTTGTTTCTCCGTCTGCATGTTCATCGTGTCCCTCCACTTATTCACATCTTCAGGAGTCTCAGAAAAGACTGTACAGTCTTTATGTAGGATCTTCATTTTCGCTGGATACAACGTGTATTTAAGATTAGCCACGCATAACCTCCTCCTGACTGCCACATAGTTCATCCTTCGTTTTTGTACCAGGAAAGTATAATCAGGGTATGCTGTGATGGTCGCCGATGCTCGACAAATCGTTCACCCTTTCCGAAAGTGTTCTAGGATTCTCTCCCTGTCCTTGTAGTTTAGTATCTTGGCAATTATTGGCTGGGGCGGGGCTCTAGGCGGCGGTTTCCTTGTCAGGAACCTATGCGCCCTTTCAACTGTAAACCCATGGGTGAGTGACTAGGCGCCTATTTCTTGCAATAGCAAGTTTTCAATGAATTATGTCAGGTTTGGTCCTTCTTCACCTTCCGGGAGCCCAACAATCTGTAGAACAGATTGACTGGTCCGCAGAGCACCGACAAGCGCAGGAGCACCTGCAGTGACCATAATACGGCTGGCGGATGGAACTAAGGGGAGAAGAATACGCAGACGGCCCGGCGTGGCAAGCCCTAGCACTGGAGCTCCCGACACTTAGAGACCAGCAAGAAGTAACACGCAGGAATAACATATAGTGCCCGATAATTTCAGCGAACCACGAGAGCAGAGATAACGAGTGCAGGACCATACACATGACCGCCAGCGCACTGGCACGGCTTGTGAAACTGAACAACAGTGCAAGACGGAAGTGATCGGAGGTATCCCATTCAGAAATGCACATAATCAGTGCCCGCATATGGCTATGTGGCAGAACCCCTCAAATAAGGTCCATATAGTTAAATTGATATTTGAGAAGGGATACTGTAGCTGGCTCGAGAAAGCACAGACCGGGCCTTCCGAAATGTGAAACTGACTAGCAACTGGAGTGCAACGTATTCCCAAGCACATTGGAGGCACCGAAAGTGCACAACACAGGGCAAGCCCACTGGATGAAAGTGATGACCGCATGAGACAGAGAAGTACGGAACGAAAGTTTGGATGATAAACTACTGGACCCTTGCAACCCGCACGCACTGAGTGAGAACAGGGACCACACAGATGAACGCTGCAGTTGGGACCCAGGAAGGTATGGCAGCCCTGGTAGATAGGATCATGGTAACATGAAAAACAGAATGCAGTGAGGCTCTAGAGCTGGCCAGCAAGGCCTTTGGGAAGAGAGTCCAGACAGACAGTGGATGGAAGGTTTGCTGAAAGCGCACGGGTTCAGTGTAGTCCCCAAGCACCCACAAAGGAATGTCTGCACACTGTATTAGTGAAAACACAGTCTTTATATAATTAATAATTAAGGTTCAAGGATATATACAATATCACAATAACGTTGTGCTCAGTTAATCTACAATGGCAAATATATACAGTTCTAAGTGGTACCACAATTATTATCAGATTTCATTAAAGTCCATCAACTGTACTCTGGTCGAATGTCACACAAATCAATTAATAAAGGTAACCAACAATAGACCTAGGGGGAAAGCAGTTGGTTAGAACAATTGGCAGAATACTGGCCCCTACCACTAGACACAGTTCTGTGTGGAGATCCCACCCCACCTGGGCAACCTGTAAGATAAAGATATACCACAATCCTAGTCCATATATTGTTCAATGAGGCTAATTTCCTTCTAAAGTGTTTCGACCACCCCAATGTACCTGGAATATCAGAGTTCCTCGAGGAGGCGTTGTTGGATCCTTCTTAAAGTGACTCCCTTCAAAGTAGGAGCCACGGATCGTGGATGGGCCTCGAAGAAAGTGAACTTGGCAACGAGGCAGCAGCTTTGGTCCTGACGGTGCTCGTCGATGACGATTCGAAGACGTCCTGTAAGGATGAGGCGTGCGGGGCCCCTCGATGTCGGTAGTTCAGGACTGCAAAGAGTTTGTGAAGAACTGTGGCCCAGCAAGGGCGTCGAGTTGTCCGGCGTGTCTATGGTCTTTGGGTGGCGGGAAACTCACTGGCGGATGCTCTTCGGCGCATCGACGGCCTGGCCTTTTCCAGCAGGATAAGGCAATCGGCGGTGCGAACGAGCGCAAACGGGAATCAAATGTCTTAGGCAAAGGAGCGTTGCAGCTCCAGTCGTCGACGGCACAGCATCAAGCAGTCCCCGCTTCTGGGCAACTTCGACGGGCCACCAGCAGTTCTAGCAAACCTGCGAACCCTGGTCGACGACGGTGGATGGCTGGCTGACTTCCAGGGCGCTTCGGCAAAGGTTAGCAGTGCACGATGGTCCCTTGTAGCTCAAGAAGAGGGCGCCTAACCAGGTCCTCTCTGGATCAGTTCTTGAAGACACAGCAGCTTTCAGATCATCGAAGTAGAGCAACAGCAATACTTCTCTTCCAGCAGTGCTTCAAGGTTAAGCTTGTTTGTTTGTTTGTTTGTTTATTTGTAATGCACGCCAGACCCAAGGGTAACCGGGCGCAGTGAGGAGAATATGCAAAGCTTACAATGTTACATAGGATTACAGTGTTGCAACGAATTACAAAGTTACATAGAATTACAATGTTACATAATTTACAGTGATAAGGAGAAAGGTATGTACAGACTTAGTAGGGAGCATATCTGAACAAGAGGTTGAGGCATTGCTATAAAGCGAGGCGGTCAGTTATATACAATGTTACTATAATTATTTACAATTGTGATACATCTCTAATAATACATAATATACATTCAGATAAAGTGGCATAACGCAAGTGTCTATCAGTACCCTACATAAGCTTGAGTTTCAATGTCGGTTTCAACTCCGGCTTCTGAGCGATTTCTAGCAGTGAGAGGCCCCCTGATATACTGGTGATATCCCATTTGTTTTGCTGGGTCACACTCAGGCAACCAATTACTCATAAGGCGTACACACAACATACGGTCATTGGGAAGGCTCCAGTCAGTATGGTTGGGACTTCCCCACACTACCATATATAGAACTTCCACCCAAAAGCCAGTCAGGGGGAAGGGACAGAGTCGGGGCTTCCCGGGACTTCGGGAAAACCAAGGTAACAGGCGACAGAAGGCAAGAGGCCAGGGGGGCCATCTTGTTTCCATCAGGAATCTACTGATTCTAAATGAGAGGGCCTGGGCATCCCAAAATGGAGGATACTCTGCGCACCTGTCAGATTCATCATGGAGCTGTCACCAGCCCAGACCCTGCTCTGTGGGCCACACGCTGGTGCCCAAAAAGATACACTAGGGGCACAGGGTTGTACCCCCACCCATGGGTGCCGTAAGGGTATCCCATGGGTCTGTGCACCAAACCAAAAGAGAGAGCTGCACTGCCAGGAGTCACACATGAACTCCTGCGTGGAAAACACGACAGAACACACGATAAAAGCAGTAAAGGTTACAGAGGACCTGTCCCTCCGATGCATTTTCAGCATCACAATGTTGTTCCCCATTCCTTCATGCATCTATAGCTCAAAAATTACGTGTCGTAGCCGATTGCAATCATATCTTCTTATCCGGATCAGCAGGAGCACCGCAGAATCACATCCTCTCTCATGGCTCTGTAGCCATGTCCGACTCCCCCACAGCCCCCCACTAATTCTTGTATCTGGTTGACAGTTGCCCTCCTTTTCAACCGATGGGGCGACGACAGCCTTTTGACAAAAAAGACAAACATCCCGTTAATGCCAAGGCATCAGCACTGCTGCACATGTGACATGAGTATCCCGACAGGGAAGAGCAGCAGCTTCTGCGAAAATTCTTGTATGTAACTTCATATGAAGCGCAGTGAGAAGCAACTGCAGGGGTTGGTGTCTGGGTTACACTCTCAAACAAAATCTTTTACATATTTCAAATCTTGGCCTGTGTTCAATGGGCAATGTCATAACACTTGAGATAATACTAAATACCACTAAATACATACCGTTCACATATTCGGCTGCCCCTATGCTGATTATCACGGCACGCTCTTCCTGATCTCTGCTAAATGCAAGAATTGTATTGAATTAATGCACTGTGCAGCATTGCGATGTACCCTCATACTGCATGTGTAACCTATGAAACTTGCTGAGCTTCTTGTCTGCTTTATTTTGAACTTAGCTTTGTATACCTGATGTTTAGCAATGTCTGTATTAATCTGAAACTAGCCAGGAGAAGACAATTGTTGTTGATCTGTTGATTATTCCCTTTCTGCTACAAACTGCTCGGATTCTAAGTAGGACCTAGCTTGTATTAGTGTACTGACTGAAATGCTCTGAAACTGCTGATTATTACACCTGTATTGCCCTTAACCCTAGTGGCCCCTTATACTGGCCAGAACGCCACTATAGCCTACATGCGCCACCAGTACTGCTATGAAAATCCTCTTAGGCCTCCCACTATTAGTACTAATAGCAACACTACCACTGCCACTCCCTCTGAGCCACTATCACGAGAAATAACCTCACACCCCTCTTACAATGGATAATTCTATCAGAAAGAACTCGCCATGCACAGCAAGTGCCTACATTTATAGGAACTGGACCAACCTGTCTACGGTGTGACTGCCATCACCCCATCCCCTGTCCTACGCCCTTCCCCCAACTCAAGGGCCCCTTTCCCTGACATCCCCACCCTTCCCAATAACAGCTCCTGCACCAAGGACTTGATAAGGCCACATTTGCATGCCAATAGTCACACTTTAACTACCTATGCACCTGATAGACCGACTAGAACACTCTGCCTATCCGCAAGGACAGCATTCAATTACCCAAACATCTCAACACACCCACTACTGGTTAACCCCTCTACCAAAAAACCACCCCATACCTCCCCACCCACACCAACCCCCTACCGCCTGCCCGTCACAGGTTTTAGCAGAAGACTTTGCCTATCCTGCTCCTACATCCAAATCAGGAGGCCATTAACAGGTTCTCCCAACTTAGAGAAACCTAAATCTCTTAGTGATGAAAGCTCAGCGTTGGTCCTCCCTCCCACCAACAACCCAGTACCAGCCAAAGACTGCCCTACCAGTGCGCTTCACCAGCACACGGCACCTACATCTAAACACCTAATAGAGACCCCCCCTAGTCACCAAAGTCCCAGCAATCACCAATGAGATACACCTAAAAGGTGCACTGATCAATGCTATATGTATCATTGCCCATGCATTGGAAATAGCAGAAGTTATCCAGTCTAACAACCTTGATCTTCTAGCAGTCACCGAAACATGGCTACATACAGCTTCAGGCCCGCACCTTTCCCTAGCTATCCCGGATGGATACACTGGGGCTCATTCCAAGTGTGGCGGTAAGGGGTTAACAGCGCGGGTAAGGATGCCGGTGCTGTTAACCCCTTACCGCCGCTTTCCGAGGTCCTTTAGCGGGAGCCTCTAAAGGACCAGGGAGCTAATAACTCCCTGGTCCCTTAGCGGCTAAAGCCATCCGCATTTGAGCCCCCTGTGGGGTCTCGAATGGGGATGGCTTCCCTGAATGGGGAAATACCGGGTCCTCCAACGTTGGAATGACCCGGTAGGTCCCCATTCAGGGAACCCAGACCCGAGTTTGGAGGCAGCCATGCCGCAAATAGCGGCATGGCTACCTCCAAACTCGTAATGAGGCCCCCTATATTCAGGAAGGATAGAACCACCTCAAAAGAAGGTGGAGTAGCATTATTAGCCAAGAAAGCCCTAAACATAAGAATCTCAACCGAACCCCCTTTTACCTCAGGAGAAATGATCTTGTTAAAAATTGCCCTCACACACACCTGCATGCTTACCATTAATATCATCTATAGGCCTAAAGGCGCTTCATCCACATTCGAAGACGACATTACATCCCTACTGGCATACAACATGAAACCTCACACCAAAGTCATTATCATGGGTGACTTCAATTTGGGCCTGGATGACCCAGCGGATACGCATGCCAGCCACCTCGTTAACTCCATGAAAGCCCAAGGCTTCACACAAAGAATCGGCTCACCTACACATAACAAAGGACGAATCCTAGATTGGTTAGCAGACACCAACTGCACCACAAACATCCTCGCTAACACCCCTACACCTTGGTCTGACCACAATACTAAAGTCTTCACCACTACTGTGGTCACCAAAAAGGCCAGACATCCTACCCTAGTTCCCTTAGCTCCATATAGAAGCATGAAAAATATCAACAGAGACAACATGCTCCCCCTCTTAGCACCATTATTAAACCCAACTCCAACTGACGATGACCCATCAACCTTAGTCAGTAAATACAGTAAAGTAATGTGCTCAGCAATCGACAATGTAGCACCTCTGAAAAATAAAAAAGCCAAACCTACTGCTCATGTTAACCCTTGGTACACTGCAGAAATCCACACTCTGCATACTACCAAAAGAACAGCTGAAAACAACTGATTAAAATCTCCAACACCAATAAATAAAGAACTATTCCAGACTCTAGCAAACTATTTCAAAAATAAAATCCTCAAAGCAAAGAGTGTAGTCTACAATCAAAGAATATCGAATGCCCAGTCTAACACTAGCAAATTATTTACAATACGTGAATTAGAATCGCCAGCACCCACCCCAGATCATACCATTAAAAACGAACAATGGTGTACTAATATCCAAAATGCCCTAGCAGACAAATTCTCCTCACTACAAAAAAAATAGCACTTAAAAAATCCATACGCAATCTCAATCCCCCTCCTCCCACTACTATCCCATCAACGGAATCCTGTAAGGCTATTACATTTGCCTTTACACCTCGGTCTCCTTCAGACACTGTCAATATCATCAAAGGCCTTAAATCGTCTAAATACAAGGGTGATATGTGTCCCGTTACCTTGGTTAAAGAATGTGCAACTGAACTAGCACCACTTATCACCAATCTTATTAACGGCTCTTTCGCCGCCAACACCATCCCAGAAGACTTAAAAACAGCATGGGTTCTACGCTTGCTCAAAAAACCCACACTAGACCCTAACATTCCTACTAACTTCCGCCTTATCACCACAGTGCAATTCCTATTAAAAATCCTGGACCGCACAGCCTACCTGCAGATCCAAACATTTCTGGAAGATAACCTTCTGGGACTAAGACAATCGGGCTTTAGACCAGGCCATGGTACAGAAACAGCCCTACTGGACTTAAAAACACAAATGGATCAATACAAAGACAAAGGGGATCTCTGCATCCTCCTATTACTCAACCTCTCAGCAGCTTTTGACTTGGTAAACCATGATATACTGTGCCAACATCTGGAACCTACCGTTCACTTCACTCCTGACACCATTATATGGATCAAATCCTTTCTCGCCAATTGGACCATGAGTGTCTTCTCTGACACCTCTGCTGCCTCCCCTGTCTCCGTGTCCTGTGGCGTCCCACAAGGATCATGTGTGTCACCAACACTCTAGAACGCATTCACCAAGCTACTATTCGATAAATGAGACAAAATGGGTATCACGTATACCAATTATGCGGATGATACTCAAATATTCATTCCCATCACCGGATGTTATGACGCACTCAAAAATCCTAAACAAAATCTACCTCGCACTCCAGGCCTGGATGATGCTTAATGAACTATGCATGAACAACGACAAATCCGAGCTGATCCTAATCGGTAACCAAACTAAACTTAACAACTTACCACAAGAGTACAAATCCTTTAACATTGATGGTAATGCCATCATGGTTGCCAAGGAAATTAACACACTCGGAGTCTACATTGACTCCTCCCTCACCTTAAATAAACAGGTCAATGCCATAGTCTCCTCTGCCGCCTACACAGCTAAATTGGAGCAAGCCGACCCTTCCTCTCATCTGACAACTCAAACACATTGGCTAGAGCCATGATACTCACTAGAATTGACTACTGCAATTCTCTATTCACTAGAACTAGCAGCAAAAACATTTAAAAAATTACAAATCGTTCAAAAATAACGTCATCAGAGCAGCGTTAAATATCCCCTTCAAGGAACACATTTCTGCTACTAGGAGGGATATCCACTGGCTCCCAGTCCACGATATAATCAAATTCAAAATATTGACACTCGCCCATAAATGTATCTAAAAAATGCACCCGACTACCTCAACAACCTGATTAGAAAAACCCAGTCCTCTAGACCTACTCACTCCCTCTACACTAACATGCTCATCACTCCCAGATTCAGAAGTGGGAGGTGCAAACGACCCAGTAATTGCACTCAAACTCTGGAACGCTCTCCCCAAGCATCTATGAAATGAACCATCATTCTGGTCATTTAGAAAAAAACAGAAAACCCTACTATTCAAGACCGAAGCCACATCTTTGACAACCTTCCCAACCCGGTACACATATGGGCTTGACTTGAACTGCATTTGACCCTGCTAGAATCTTACCTGGTTCATATGGAACATGACTTTGCTACTACTCCTATCACCTCATGATTGCTTTGCCATGTAAGTTTGAAAATTCTTGTAACATGTAAGCTTGAAAGTTCTTGTAACCATCTGCTTATGCCTTAGCGCCGAGATGCCTGTGGGCTTTGCATGCTCTATAAATGTAAAAATAAATAAATGATCTAATGTTGTTCTGCCCTTGGAAACTAGGGCAGAGGTCTGTTCACAACCGCTGGGTGGCCCTGCGGAAAGGAAGGAATGCAAATTAAATGAAGTAGGAAGGGGAGCTAAGCGCAAGAACGTGGCACACAAGCTTCCATTTGGACCCACAACCTCTGCAAACCTCCCTTCACTCACATCAGAGGCCTACAGTGTTAGCGGCATGGAGCGGGACCGCAGCATGCAATCAGTGCTGGGCATTTAGTCAAACAGCCGGTGCTGTCCACATTGCTGCCCCTCCTGCCAGCCCAACCGCCCCCTAGCCTACACAGCCCCACACCTCACTCACCCCAGTACCGCCTGAGGGAGCTGTTCAGCCCGTGCGTGAGCGGGCAATGTTACGGAAGCCTTCTTGCCACCTGGGAGGTGGGAGCAGGGAGAGGCTGAGGCCGGGAAGGGAGGGCCTACAGACACTGTACGTCCTCTAACTTGTCACAACATGTAGTCCCGGAGCCGGCCACTTAAAGACGCAGTCACGCCGGCCTGTCCGTCTGATGCCACACCACCCTACCTCACCTTGGGGTATGATGCCTGCATCTCCTCATCGCAAATCGAGGGCACACCCACAACCCCAACTTCCAAGGGATCAAAGGCTCAGAGAGGTGGGGGTGCACCAGTTTAGGACACAATCTGGAGATTTCCTGACAAGCAAATATCACCTTTCAGGAACATCAACCAGCCCGTCAAAAAAACGTGCAACCCGGAGCCAAGCTCAACGGTAGGTTTTCAAATCGTCTTTTATTATAATTAGCTAAACCCTTTTTGCAGACCCTTGGCAAAGTTAATAGCGCATTGTATTCTATGCCGGGTCTATGGCCCACAGAGCACCAGTCAGAGGAATGACCCACTTTCTCTGTGATGGAGACACTACCGCGCCTCAGTTTAATGAGATGCGACTTATCTTTTACATAGCCCATGTCTTTGCTAATGTAATCGAATACTTAATTAGAACATAGTTATTGAGTCTGGAAAATCACAAATTTTCAATAAGAACAGAAAATTCAAAAATATCGGGTGGGCAATTAATGAAAATAGGATCAAAGAAGTGGATCAGTTTGTCTACTTGAGTTATATTTCCGCCAAGAGGAATCGTAGGAAAATGATCAAAGAAAAGGTCTAAGGTAAGGCGGTGGCCTTCACTTCACTAATGAAGATTATTAAAGCTACATTGTGTGCTTTTTCCTTATGCCCTCATATTGCTGTTTTGTATGGGTTAGTGTTAACAGCCTTTGGCAATAGAAAATGGTGAGGGTAAGATCTTGAGGGCGGTGTCGGTTGACAGGATTTCCACCTTTGGTTCCAATCAGTGTTAGTAGGCTTGAATTCTGTGTCCATTCCAGGTGGTCCGTATATAAACGTAAAATAAGGCTTTAGTGTAAGGTTACTGAGGGGACGGGAGATTCACTGTATACTAAACCGGGGGATGTTCTTATGTCTGGGCTCAGCAACTCTTTGATGAATTTTATGAAGTCTTGCAAATGCTTCTGTCTCAAGCAGGTATCCTGGTAGGTTCCTCTAAAGAAATTATTAAGGCTAAACTGAGAGCTTGGGAGAGGATAGAGGATGAACATCATCTCCTACCAGAGGCGTAGCCATGATTGTCTCACAAGTGGGGCCTGAAGCTAATGTAGTTGGGCCCACCAAGGTGAAATTAACATTTGTAAATGCCCATGGAGCGCTTGGGTGGGCATTGCATGCTCGGGCCCTACACTCTCTACGCCTCTGTCTCCTACTATTAGAATTATATATGGATCAGTCTGTCATGTATACGAATTTCAGGACTATGAGGAATGACATCAATAAATTCCCGTCTGTGAATATTTGCTCATAGTATATTCAATTTAGACTGAATTGTCTATATACGCTGGAAGTTACAGGACCATGGATTGGTCTCTAGAGAGAAGCATACTAATATTATGTAAAATGGATTTTGTGGAGACTCTAATGTCCTGTTTTAATGCAGCGAACAGCACTATTTTTGGGCAAGTGTGTGCTTTCAGTCTCCACTGTCATTGCTTTTAATCTATTGGCAAGACTATGGATGGGATTCAGGTCTCCTTGATAGTTGCCCTAGTGGCATTTTTAAAAGGGATTTTCTCTAAATTAGAGGCTAGCTTTTAAGTGATTTTAGTGATTGGAGTGATGCCCGGGTTTTATGATTATATGCTTTTAAATTGTATGTATTTGCCTATTGCTGTATTTGAAGACATATTTAGATTATTAATAATTCTGAAAACTGTCCTTATGAAATATAGAGCCAATTTGTTAAGTTGGGAAAAGGGATGTAAGTAATAATTATATTGATCAGTGTCGGGTTTTATGGTTGTTAGAATATGTTGATTTGTGTATGGCTTTTATGATTGAATGTATTTTTTTGTTTATAGGTAATTGTGTAAGGTTTGATTTTAAACATATACACAATAAAAATAACACAAAACTATGCCTTTGCAACGTCTTGTCTCCATGGTGCATACGTGTTCTGCTCTGTAGGGATCAAGTGTCATAATTTTTGTAATTTTTTTTAAAACTTTATTTATTCAATGCTCATGTTTTAAGCATGTTTATCCACATTTACATACTTTTGGTGTATTGCATATTCTTAATTCAACAGGTTAGCAATGTCGGGAAACCCAGTACCATCAGCTTCAGAATTCGTCTTGCTCAAGTACAGTCTGAATGAAGCCCAAATTTCTTTAGGGCGGCATGTCGAGGATACCAACAAAACAGATCTCTCTTCACATTCATTGAAATAGGTTAATTTGCACGGCCTGTCCTCAAAGCTTGGTGCATTCTTAGACTTCCAACATTTTAATATGCACTTTTTCACAACTGTACAAGCAACATTGAACAATCTTTGCGTTGTCTCTTAGGCTTTCCCAATCTCTTTCGCTTCCCAAACAAGTATTTGAGTGGAGCGAGTGAAGACTGGGCCGGCGATCATGGCATGTAGTAAAGTCGTGGTGACCTCCATATATTGCCAGGAGGAGGGATCACTCATTGGAGTTGTTTGTATCCACATTTGACACCGTGGTTCCATCAAAAACATTTTGACCAATCTTGTATGGTTCCTGCAAGTACTCATACACCTATGTAGGTCTATACATTTGATACTGACACTCATGTACAGTATGTTTTGATAATCTTGTGACCTGTATTGTTTAATATGTTTTGGCACTCCTGTGACCTGTATTGTCAACAACATCTCTCTATCACCAACCAGTCCAATTAACGTTTTGGATATATTGTAACTGGACTATTTATATGCACATTGAACTTTGGTGTATACACATCATGTATTGGAGTTGTTACACATTGACATGGATACGTTTATGTTTTGGTACCCTTTTGACCTGCATTGTTCACAACAACTATGTATCATCAATCAGTCAGATCCATGTTTGGGAGATATTGTAAATGTACTGTTTATGTGCACATTGATTATCGGTGTACACACATGTTAAACCTCAAACAATTTGTACCCATGGGATAGTTACTAGTGTTTCTCCGTTACCCACAATCCATACCGCTCCATACAGTCAAGCGTTATTCGGCAACTTGGAATTTGTTCTAATAATTTTTTCGGACACACTAATGGCACGTTGGACCTATCCAAACTCCATTGGGGGGCAACATATCCTTTTTGTGCCACACTAGCCCCGTTTACGTATTTGATCCGCTGGGATTCACACGTTGTATTGGGACCTAATTTATATACTTGTTCCCCCCGAGAAAAGAAAATTGATTGAATTGTGTCGGGTGACCTATCTACCCCGTTAACCATAATCTTATTTGGGCTCCTCGTGGCACACCACGTAGGCAGACCCAAAATGACCACTGTTACTTAAAGAACAGTATCCATGGCTATGCTACAGCAACGCCGGAGGCTCCGCCAGTTTTGCGGAACAATCCACTGCACAGGTTAGATAAGAAACTGCTCTTCATAGTAATTTCTGTCTTTGAATGCACGATTTGGTAAACACTTGTGGCTACGAGCTTCTCACTTTGAATTTAGATCCATAATGGAGTGCCCGCCGTATACATCTATGGGAACACGGCTATGCCAGGCACGCACAGGAATATTTTTACTCGCACAAACAAACGAGCGTTATTTTAATCGGCACACCATGTTCGAAACCTGTTTTTACAGTATCAGCCGTATACATGTGCTGTTTACTCGTGTTTGATCCACCGTATACATCATTATAGATGTCCCCAGTAACAAACTCTAATGCATTTCTACTGCACTCGCATTAACAGGCTATCAGTAGCTTAATAGGCACGTTTTACACAGCACCCGCCTCTATATAAGCCCATTTAGGCACTCGCTGTACATTTTTGTAATAGAAGCATCTCTGCATCTCTACTCTATAGGTGTGACTCATGAGCGCACAGGAGAGGTTACTTGATGTTTTCACTTACTCCACACTTACTCCAGGTGTTTGGAGCACCGTAACCAAGGTAAAATGGTGTTTTGGATTATCTTGGCGTACATTGATTTGCAACCATTCCGAGAGTCCCCTCCACCCAGGTAATATATTTGGTCCTTCCTGTAGATTGGACGTGACTGAAGAATTTTTGTCGTTGTGGTCCATTGAGCAATCCAATCCGGTCCTGCAACTCCCATCCGTTGCTCCATCTGGACACAGCAAGATTTGCCTTGGTTCTCCTGCGGGAGACACCCCCTATTTAATTACACATTAATTGTGACTCAATAGAAAGTTATTGTCATTTTGGAACCACACACATCGTCCTGATCCGTGCTTCTGTCCCGTTTTCTTTTTTTTTTCAAATGAGTTTTTATTAACATTTTAACAAGTTTACATGAACACAAACCCCTCCCCACAACCACCGCCCCGTAGCCCACCCCGGACCCACGAGCACCCCTGAGTGTAAGTTTGTATGATAGTCAATCCATACTGCTATAAAAGTTTGTTGAGCTACTTCCTTAGAATGGCCACTCAGTAGGACCCCTGCATCAATTCTCACAAGTCTGACTCATCCTGCAGACGAATTATGCCCAGAAGTTCCATGGCCTTGGGACACCAGGCCCGGCAGGCCCCCCTCTTTTAGGTAGGACAGCAGGTTGGACCAATCTGAAACAAACCGCAAATGGTCTCCCTGGATAGAGTAGGGGATCCATTCCAAAGCTACTAACGACCATATGTTGGCAATCTATTCGTGTTCTTGCGGGGGTTCTTTTGATTTCCATTTTCGGGCCACGACCAGGGCTGCCGACATCATCATCACATAGAGTTTACGGTCTGCCTTCATAGCTAGGGTTGTCTGGACCTCATTTAGGCCCAGTAACTCCAGGCCTCTATTCTGACCTACCCTGATTCCCAGGACCTGAATGACTGCCCGCTGGACCTGGGTCCAGAACTGGTCGATTTCTGGAAATTCCCAACAGACATGAGCCCAGGACCCCACTCCCCCGCACTCCCTCCAGCATAGCCGTGACATATTGGGGAATATCTTATTTAGGCTGACCGGAGTTAGGTGCCACTGAAGCATCAGTTTCAGCCACATCTCCCTAATTTGAATTGAGCGTCTAAGTTTGGGGATCTTTGACCACAGTTTTTCTCATGCCGGCTCCCCTATCTCCTTCCCTGTATCCCCCTCCCATTTCTTCATATAGTTTCTGGTCGACAGGGCTTCTCCCTGTTTAATGTTTTTATAGATGGAAGCCAGAACCCTCCTTTCCCCTTCGTCCGAATCTAGATACTTTTCGAAAGGGGTAAGGGAACGGGACCCCGTCTGCTTGACCACCGGGTGAGAAAGCCAGTGCCGCATCTGGAGGTAGGAAAACGTATGCAACTCCCCTATGCCAAAGTCCTTTTTGCTCTGCTCAAATTGTTTGACCTCATCTCCGAGAAACATATCTCGCATCATCCGGCAACCCCCATGGAACCAAGGGTTAAACGCTGACGCCCTAGTAAGTGCTGGAGTGAACTGCGGGTTGCTGTGCAGGGTTGTGTAAGGGGAGGGGAAAGAGGTGATGTGCGCCCTTTTCACTGCTTGATCCCATGCCTCACCCGTTGTCGCAGTTATTATACTGCAGTACATTTGGATAGGTCTATCAGGCCTCAGCAACCACAGAATCCCCTCCAGATTCCCTCCCTCCACCGCTCTATCCATTGGCCTCCAAACTTTCCCCCTGCCGTCTCTTTGCCAATCCCTGATAACCCGGATCTGTGCTGCCAGGTAATAAGCCCTGAAGTCCGACTCCCCCAAACCTCCAGGGGCCGGCAGAGCTTTCATTAGGGAAGCTGCTACCGTTGGTCGTTTCTGATTCCATATAAACCGATTGGTCATTCTCTGGATGGCTTTGAAGAAGGACGCTGGGTCTGTCCCATTTTCTTGACAGAACTCACAGGAAACTCCTATTGTCCACTACTCCGTCTTGATGAAGGCCCTTTAAAGACTGGCTATCAATGCAACCGCTCATGGCTGAAACACAGTTGTGTTGACTTTTTATCTCAGTGTTTAAATACATCCACTGTTTCATTGTTGTGCTTGGTAGCACTATTTACTGTTTTTTGTATTACCCATGTGTTCCTTCTATGGTGTCAGAATATGTACGTATTGTCTAAATATTTATCCAAGGAAATGACCATGGTCGAGCACTACTTGCACCATTTGATGACCTTTTATTCTTTTGTAAATCTAGTTTCCCTGTGATTACATGTTATATGAAGATTTATAGCATGCTGTGATGGTAATTAAATTGTCTCTTTAGTAAGAACCATTGCTAAAATCTTGAACATTCATTACAGGAGTGTGTGTTTTTCGGTTCCTTGACACTGTTCATTTGTTTGCTTGAGCGAGTGAAGACAGGACATTCACTATGTCCTCTATAGCCTCAGCTACCTTACCTCAAAATGTCAGGACCAGGGGGCACGACCAATACATGTGAAAGGCGTTCGCTTGTGGGCTCCCGCACTTCAAGCATTCACCCGTACAATCTTGAGTGAACTTGGCCATTCTGGTGGGGGTGTAGTGCAATTGGTTTAGAACCTTAAATTGGATCAGTTGCAGCCCGGCATTCAGGGATATTGACTTGGTCAACTGGGAATTTTCGCTCAATTTCTCGTCCCCTATCACAAATACCACTTGTTTTTCCCACACTTCTTTAATAGTATTATGAGTGGAAAGATGTGATTATATCAATCTATATAACCTGGACACTCCACATCTTGTGTCATCATTTGTCACCATGGCACTGACGCAGCTATGCATCTCTGGCTCTGCCGGGAATGAATGCCATCTCTTGTGGAAAGCGCCACACATTCAGTGGTATTGAAGCACTCCAATTGGCCTCCCCCTAGAAAGTCAATAAATTTGTTTAGGGATACAAATCGCTCTTCTGGGTACATGTCGCTGATTTGCATTTCCAGAACGGATCCCATGATTTCTGTGACATCTTATCAAATGTGGGGGAAATGTACGGATAGCCCCACAATGGAGTCTCCCGGGTTATAGGGAACCACTAACCCAATCTTCCTGAACATTCTGCTCCATGAGTGTACTTATGCGGGGCCTGTGCTGTCAAGTAAAATAATTTGAAATCTGGTGCTGCTAACCCTCCATATTCATATGGTTCAGACAAGTTTTGCCAGCTGATTCTCGGCCCCCCCCGGAACCCCAAACAAACGTGGCAGCTAATGATTTCAGTTTAGTAAAAATTGCTCGCCCTGGCCACAGGGGAACATTGCTAAAGAAATAAAGTAACTTCGGGAGAACCACCATCTTTATTAGGGCTTAGCTTGGTGGTCAGTTGTTGCAAATAGGATTCATAATTGTCTGCATACAAGTGTCGGCTGCTCGACACCATGATACCCAAGTACCTGAAGTGCACTGGCGACCATTTGAACCCCCCCGAGTTAGGTGGCTAAATAGTGGATGGCGTAATGGGAAACAATTCTAACTTAGCGTCATTTATTTTATATCCTGAGTAGTGAGAACATTTATGGATATTCTTCATTATTGGGTCATGGTTGTGTTCAGGATCATGCACATATAAGAGAGTATTGTCCAGGTATAACGTAATAATCTGGGGAGGCCATTTATTCTTATTCCTCTGTGCCCATGTATCTTCCTGATCAGTGCCGCCATTGGTTCGATAGGGCAAACAATAACGGAGAGAAGGGGCAGCCCTGCCTGGTGCCCCTTCCAAGGGAGAATAGTGAGGACAGTGTTTGATTAGTTAGGACTCTTGCCCCTAGGTTAGAGTACAACAGCCAAATGGAATTAAAAAAAGTATAGGCCTACCCCAAAACACAGCAGTACCGAAAATAAATAACTCCATGACAGAGAATCAAAGGTCTTTTCGGTATCCAATGAAGCCACTACCACTCTTGCCTAGGGATTCACCTGTGCTATTACACTGAAAAGGCGAGGCAAATTCAGAGCTTTAGACCTCGTGGGTATGAAGCCTGACTGGTGAGGGTGCACCAGTTGGGGCATAACCGGGAGAAGTCTTGTAGCAAGGATTTTTGCAAATATATTTGCGTCCGTATTGATTAATGACAATGGTCTAGAGGAGGCCACGTCGTGGGGAGGTCTGTGTGGTTTGAGCAACACTGTGATAATGGCCTCACGCATATATTGTGGGAGTGCACCTTGTTCCATGGACTCATCCCATACCTTCAGTACTCTGGGAGCCAGTTCCTGTTGGAACTCCTTATAAAGTTCTATCCCCAGTCCATCCGACCCCGGCGCCTTCCCGGTAGCCAATGACTTTATTGCACCCTCAATCTCGTCTAGTGTTACTGGTTGTTCCAGAGTGCGCCTTGTCTCAGTCGATATTGTTGGAAGCTCTAATGTCGTTAAATATTGGGAAAGCTCTCCCTCTGTGACCTCATCACGATTATAGGGTAGAGTAAAAACTAGCGAATGTTTAATATCATTTTCACTTGTATTCACAGTGTTATCTGTGCCCGGAATACTGGTAATGGGTTGTTGACGATTCTCTGTTTTCACCAAATTGGCCAACAGTCTATCAGCCTTGCCCCCCTCGCCATACTTCCTTGCCCTAGTGGGGACAGCCAAATACAGGATCTCCCTGTCTGCCAATTTGTGAAATTCACCCAATAATCCCTGTATCTGTGCCATGGTCTCCTCCTTGTGTGATCTACTGTATCTATTTTCCAGGTCCCTGAGTTGGTTTTCTAACCGGCCTAATTCTGATCTAATACTTTTGAGGGACCCCGAGGTTTTGGCCATAATAATGCCCCTTACCCACACTTTAAATGTCTCCCAAAGCACTGAGTGGGCGCGGACCGAGCCTTCATAAATATTAAAGAATTCAGTGATTTCAACATGTAGTGAGTCACCCGCACTGGGATCTCTGAGAAGAGAAGGAGGCATTCTCCAGCGCAGAGTTTGTACTGGATATCCGGAGATCTCTAGGGTCAGGGAAACTGGGGAATGGTCTGACAGGGTACGTGGATGAATAGTGCAATTCTGAACCATGGTGGCCATCTCTGGGGTCAACAACCACACATCTATACAGGACTATGGACCGAGGAGTAGTATGTGAATTCCTTGCTTAGTGGGTGAAGTGCCCGCCAAATATCAGTGAGAGGGAGGTGCAGCATAATTTCATGTAGTGTTTTCGCAGTTCTAGTAAGCACTTGTGAGGTACACGAGGATCTATCCAATTCCGTATCCAAAATGGTATTAAAGTCCCTCCCTATTACCGAGGTCTCTTCCATGGGGAATCAACATTTGAGCAATTGTATGGTAAAACCCATGGTCATCCTAATTGGGCCCATATGGGTTGACCAATACTATCGGGTGGCCGGCTATTTCACCCCATACTAGTACATATCAACCCTGCAAGTCCACGCTACTCCTAGCAAACCGGAAGCCCATTGAGGGGTGAATAAGGGTAAGAACACCTCGTGCTTGCATGGAGTATTCCGTGTAGTACCTCAATGGGCCCCAGTTTTGTGCGAAGGATTCATTCACCTTTCCTAGAGTATGCGTCTCCTGCAACATCAGTATCTTGGGCCCATGCCGCGAAACATATGCATTAACTTGCCTTGGCTTAACTGGATTATTGAGCCCACACACATTCCAGGTCAACAATTTAATTTGTAACCCTCTACTCCTGGTTCCATCAGCTGCCATAGCCTGAAAACTCCATGAAAGGATGTGTTACGTTTGCACCCAACGACAATACTATAGCTTTCAACATGACCATTACATTTACAACTTTTAACTTCTCCAACAAGCCCTTCCCCCCCATTACCTAAAGCATTTGCATCTTGCTGTCCTCCCTCCTCATAATGTGACTTACAGAGTCTGTACCCCAACTTGGACTTTGACCCGTGTATACCCCTCTCGCCACCCGCACCATCTGCCCAAACTAGATGATGTACCCCCCCAGTAACTCATACAACTTTCCTGAGGGACTTTAGCTGCAGCTACCTTAAGAAGGCTGCCAGCTGCATGCTGCCGTCCGGGCTACTTGTTAACTTATTGATATGTGCCTGTCAGCTTCTTATCATTACAAATCAGAACCTTAAGGATATGATGAATCCTGTGTGTCAGTCACCAGGTTCCCCTTTCTCGTTCTCGGGTCGTGGATTCCTGTTCTGATCTGTGTCTCGGAGCTGAGGTGGGATCGGGATGGAAAACTCTACATAGTTCATGGCCTCAGTAGGATTCTCGAAAAAGTGGGCCCTGCCTCCATGGTGAATCTGAAGTTTTTTGCCGGAAATATCACGCCATATGGAACCCGCCACAGTCTCAGCTGTCTCTTCAAAGGGTCATATGTCCTTCTTTGAGCCTGTAACCCCGCTGCAAAATCTTAATAGATGTGTATATTGCTTGCCTCATATCGTAACGTTCCTTGTTCTCTCGAAAGCCTCACGATAAGGTCCCTATCCCTGTTATTCAACAGTCTTGCAATAATAGTGTGGGGGGGGGGGACAGGTCTTGGGACTGGGGCCAGGGTGCGATGCGCTCTTACAACCAAAGAAAATTTGGAGAATGAGGCTGTAGCAAACGGGGATCTGAGGAGCGACTCCACAGATGTTTTCCATTTTGGTCTTTACAGCCAGATTCCAACAATGCACACGTTATGTCTCCTGGATCTTGATTCCAAGTCATCACATTTGCCTTTTATCTTGGACAGTTCTACCTTCAGATACGTTATATCCCGATCATGTTGATCTACTTTGTCCTCTGTTACACTAATTCTATCCAGCCGCTCTCCTTCTACAGCTTTGATTTGAGTGACCCTATTGTTGCAACAATGTCGTCCAATTTGACATTTATTGACATAAAGCCAGCTTGTACTATTGTCAGTAAGTGGTCTTCTCTGGTGTTATCTACTGGCGTTGGTGATGCATCAGCATTAGTCTGTCGATGTACTCGCCGCTGGGTCTTGCGAGCTGGTGAAGAAATCCATCAGGCCTTTCTTTTTCCCTCCTGCGCCTTTCGTCATCTTCCCTAAATTCTTCCAAGAGAAACGCTCTTCTCCGACCAACTGGGTATATTTAAGTCTCTCCAGCTGGTCAAAAGGAACGTATCGTGGGAACAGACTTGTTCTATAAGGGCACTATGCCCAGTGGTGTGGACTTGGAGTTGACTCTTTCTCTTGATTGTATTGTTAACTATGTTTCTGCCGTCGTCCCAGTGTTTTCCGAGTTCAAGCCTGTGATGGGGTAGACGTAGTTATGCCTGCTTTCCAGGTCCTCACGTGGTACCAGTCCACCAGTCGTTGCTTAGGAAAAAAGGGAGGTGCCCCTTTTTTACAGCGTTTTTAAAAAAAGCGTGTCTACACTTTCTCTGCGCTATGGGAGCACTCCTTGTCCCCTTACGCATCTCCGTAGGGTCTAGTTATGTATCGGGGACTTGAGATTTGTTAATGCTACGCTCACAGCTTTCTCGTGGGAGTGCCCACAGTGCTAGGCCGCTATGCCGTATCTCCTCTATAGCTTCCTTTCCACAGCCGGTGGTACCGGAGTTCGGCACATGTTGTGGCGTTAATGCACACTCCGCTACAGACGTTGTTCGTGTATTGCCACCATTTGCGCACACCATCACTGATTTTGTTTAATGGCGTTATCCGGAGGGTGTGGCTCTCCTTTACACTGATGAATGTGTCGGGCTAGAGAGCGCACAGCGAACATGCTAGCCACCGAAAGTTCTTGTTATCTTTGCCTCCCGAAGCACTGTTCTCCCTCAGCTCCGTAGGGCTAACTGATTGTTCAGTGTGTGTAAACTGAAGGGGCAGCCCATAACGGCGGAACCTAAGGCTGAAGTAAACAGTGTATCACATTAGTGGTAGCTGCCTAGCAAAGTTAAAACATACTATAAATTTGGTATGTAATTGATTGTATTTGAATTGGTGGTGTTGTCAGAGATACACCATTAATTCAAGGTCGTGATGTATTCTAGAAACTCCTAGAGGTTAAACAAAACCAGTGAATTGTTTTGTGACGGTATAGTCTGTATAATAAAGAGAAACAGTTCTTATCATTAATGGTGCAATTTTTATTACACACGGCTTCCTATGTCGAGACAGCTGCATATTGATTACTGTGTCTCAATATAAAGGAAGAACAGAGAATAACAAATAAGGAAAAAGGAACTGTAAGCAGTAGTTGAGCATAAGTCTCAAGTCTGTTCCACAGTTGAAGAAATCAAAATACAATGTACAGATTGAAAACCAAAAGGGATTCAATTGTAGTGCTCAAATCTGAACCCAGTCTCTTGGGTGAAAAAGCTTTTTGCATAAATCAACAGAGGCATCGATAGTTAGAAATTCATTTTCATCAAATTTAGAAACGGTGCCCCATATAAAGCTATAACAAGAGCAGAGTAGGACAGACTGGTAAATGTTAGTAAATAGTGTGCATTTGCATATAGGTCAGGAGCAATGTCATTTTTGGTCCTATATAATTGTGCACTGATTTTAAATATGTTGATGACCAATCCTCGGTACGTCAGGAACATAGAATTTCCATAGATGTAGAGGGGATCCACAGTGATGGTACTGGACTCTAGGACATTTCGGCTTCCAGGGTAGGTGCCTTCTTCTGGGCCATAAGAGGATTGTATCTCCCTATGGTTGGTAAACACAAACAAGGGAGGAGTGTTAGAAACTCACAGAGATTCCTGTACCAATAAGTGGTAACAGTGTAAACTATACAGTAGAAGTGCTGTATAGCTAAAAGAGAGTGGGCCTCTCACTAAAAACAGCAATAAAAGAGCAGACCAACCTTGAGCTTAGGTCCGTGGGGGTAAATAGAGGGGAGAGAATCTGTTTGGTAGTGATGTCTCCAGGTAATCAGGAGCAGGTAGTATAAAGCAGGGCCCTTGCATGGGGTTGTAAAGCAGGACCCTGCTGTCCATCTAGAAAAAATATATAAAATAAAAATGTGGGTCAAAGCTGGTGGGTCCCTATGTGTAAGGAAGACTTAGAAAAGAGTTAAGTAAAACGGTGGGCCAAGTTCTTACCTACTAATGCAGTAACGCTGTGAGGCGTCCTCTAGGGTTTATTCGTAGTGGAGCCTCATAGGGAACCCCAGAATGTGTCGAGGTCGGCGTGGGATGTGGCCCAGCCCAGGTTAGTTATAGGGCTGCGAGTGTGGGAATCACCCCTTTTAGATGCGGGTAGTCGGTGAGTGCTGTAAACAAGAAAGGAAGGCAAAAAGTGCCATATCAATACGTGCCGTGCAATGAAATATACTGCAGCAACAATAGCTTAAGTGGAGCGGTAAGCAGAAGCGAGATCCCTGCCTCCCAAGTACGTGTCTTACCTCTGAGTGAGAGCAGAGCGTTGCGGAGGCAAAGCTGCCATGCTGGATTGTGAATGAAAGCTGTATAGCTAATGAGTTAAATAAACGCGCATGCTCAGTGTACTCGGGGACTACTCCGAGGTTCATGCTCGGATGTCTGATGCATTAGGGGCTGGTGTAGCAGTATTTGTAAAGATAGAGGGAGCCTCCCATAGAAGATGTGCTGGCGCCGGTAAATAAAGTAGGTAGACTGAATGTCTGATAAAAGTGGATTACCAGCACGTAAGTCCTATTACGGTAGCTAGGATGATGTGAAGTACATGAATAGAGCTGTGCGTGTATATTATTAGTGGAGGACATCACGCTTGCTCATTGTGTGGAACGCTAATGGTAGCCGAATGCAACCACACAGCTACCATATCGGCAGAAAACAGCTATGCAGGAGGTGACTGATAATGTGGGCACATGAGTCTATAACTAAAGACTGTAGGCTAGTAGAAGGAAATGCAGGCTAAATTGTGGCCTGCTGTGCAGACGTTGATAGTGACAGCAAAATCGATGCCTGTAGCTACAACGGAGTGCTGGTCTGTATGGAAAAGCTAACTGGAATGCATAAAGGTGTAGGAGCTTAGATGCCTATTGTGGGGTAAAAAGTCTCCCACTATGTCCTAAATACCTGTGGTAAAATAGAGGGAAGGTGCACATGTCAATTGAAGCATACTGGCAACCAACCAGGGAGAGAGGAAAAGTTCTGCCCCCCCCCCCTATTTTTTCTTCAGTAGTACCGGTTATCTAGAGGTGCAGCCTCATTAAGACCTGTTTCGATGGACCGTAGCTTGAAGACCCACCATGCCTCTTTATAATTTAGGGCACTGGTGACATTCCCTGAGTTCTGTATTTTTTCGACCACCCACCATTTGAGCTGGTCCTGATTGTGCTGTAGTTCCACAAAATGTGCGACCAGGGGGGATGTTAAATTCCGGCATCTAATCCTGGACCGATGTTCCACAATACGTTTGTGTACCGGTCTGCTGGTCTGGCCCACGTAGCGAAGGCCACAGGGGCATTCCATTACGTAAATGACATTGGGTGTTTTGCAGTTTGTATGTTGGCGTAAAATCCAGTCCTTGCTTTGGATTTTGATGGTCTTTATTTTGTCAGTGAACCGACAGACTGTACAGGCCCCGCATGGGAAATGACCTGTGATCTCTCTTAGGTTCCAGAGGCCTGTTCTGAAAGTCTTTTTTGGGAGTCTTGCGTGAGTCAGCCATTGACTGAAATTCTTGGAATGTTTAAGGGCCATTCTTGGTGGGGGTTCACCAGGTAAAACTTGGTGGATCAGCGGCCAGAACTGCTTGATGATGCTCTTGATCCTATTGGTATTCGGTCCATATGTAGTCACACAGGTGATTCTGGAGTTCTCAGTATTTCTATCTTTTGGTATGAGCAGTGTGTCGCGGGGGATGCAGAGAACTCTTTTTCTGGTGTTTTTGACTAGTTTCTTCGGGTACCCGCGTGCTGTAAGTTTAGATTCCAGAATCTCCGCATGATGTTGGTATTGGCGAGTATCAGATCAATTGCGTCTGAGCCTGAGGAACTGTCCAAAAGGGAGATTCGTCTTGAGGCTTTGTGGGTGGTTGCTCTGATAATGAACGAGAGAGTTCCTATCAGTTTCCTTCCTGAAGAGGGTGCAAGTCAGTTTGCCCTGATCTGGTTTAATTGTGAGATCCAGGAAATTAATTGCTGTTCTACTGCTGGTGATAGTGAGTTGGAGATCAGTGGATCTGGTATTAAGCCATTCGTGGAAGGCAGTCAGAGTGTTAGCAGTGCCTTTCCAAATGAAAATGATGTCATCGATGTATCTGTACCATCAGTTAACTTATTGTTCAGTGACTGCGGCCGACGGGGTGAGCCCAGGTTCACCACTATCTTGGGCTAGTGTATCTCCCGTTCACTTGAGATGATGGGTGTGATGGGAGATCTAACAGTTGTAGATCTGTGCAGGACTCCACAAACACCGTTTAATTAGAACGTGTTTCCCTTGTCTCGCAGCACATCAAACGCACTCTTCGTTCCGTTCCCATATCATGCTTTTATCTGGTCATCCGCTCGGATTCCATCCATCTCTGGGACCTTCGGACAGTGGGGGAGTAATCATGGCCATGGGGATCACCACAAATTAACTATATTGCGTGCAGGGGAGCGGAGGTTAGTGACGTATAGTAGTTATTGCTATTGTGGGATCAGTCTCCTTCCCTCGCTGCCTTTCGGAACCAACCTGCGAACGCTGCATATATACAGTCTCTGTCGGAGGTTGATCTTCAGAGCACTGTCACAGGCGGCTCAAGTCCGCCGCATATCTCTGCCCGCTTGCGATGACTCCCAGGAGTTGAGCTCCTTGCAAGTAATTCGCCACCCGTTTCACTGCGTATGTGAGCAGGGCCACCCAGGTCGACTGGTACTTCAGTCCCCAGCTCTGTCTCATAAGATGGTGTTAGTTCGAGCAGTTCTCCCTGGCGTACTTGTAATAAAGGCCCTGTAGTTTCGTAGAGGGACGTTTAGTCGCTAGCTCCTCCCTTCAAGCAGGCCGCTGGAGGCCCGTGCTCGTGTTTGTTTCCAGCTATTTCAGCCTGGCTGTCTGCTGCAGCCTCTGGTTGCGCCACTCACTGGCATGCTTAATTCACTGATTCCAATGGCATTATCCCAGGGCCTCAGGGCTTGCCAGCTGCCGCACCGTGCCTTCCTCCTTGCCCACCTTCAGTACATTAGTAGATAGAAGGCACCCTTCAGGATATATTTTCTTCAGGATTTTAGTCGAGACAGAGTTTACAGCTAGGCAGCCATTTCCACTGCTGCTCAACAGCGCCGGGATCAAGTTTAATCTTTAAAGCTCCTTTGTCATGCCAATCCAGAATGGGGTCTCCTTCATCTGTGGCATAAATGCACCTTTGTGGTGGGGGGGTGGCCTGAGCCGATGTGGTAGGACCTACCTGTGTGGAGCTCCCGCTGAGATCCTGCTATAATCCTTGTAACGGCAGCTACGACGATTCGACTCAGTCCAGAAACACAACCCTGAGCAGAGTAAAGTGGTGCCTGACTGCTGACCCCATCCTGGGAGAAAATCGGGACTGCATCAAATGAGAAATTGCAGGAGTCCCCTGTGCGCCAAGATGGCGACCGTGGCGAGGGACAGGCATTAGTAGCAAAGCTACTTACATCTTGCCTGCGACCGCTCACAAGGTCCGCTCACCCTACGGCCCACCGGCATGTAATTATGCAGCATACCCGGACCATCACTCAGGTAGCACCATTGAGATCCATCTCTGGCCTCCACGAGCAATGACGGAACGGCACAGGGTCCGCAACCACAAAACCTGGATCTGCTGCGGAGGGTGCGATGCCACCCAACCTCCTTTTGCAAGTAACAGTGCATGCAGCTCCCAACAGCCCTGACACCGCAGATACCGTTGGGATACTGCTCCTGCTGCCAAGCTCCGGTCTGACAGCTCCTCATTGTGTGGTAAGTGCGAATGACCGCCTCGACACACCAGGGCCTCTGCCAACATACGTTCACGTCTGGTCTTATTTATCATTAACATCCATGAGACGCGCCCTGAAGCTGGGCTGGACAGACCCGACGGGGCTCACCCCTCCATCTTGCTTCACCCCCTCCCACTGGCTAACTACTGCGCATAATCTGTCACTGCGCCAACGGCATCAACAGGGGGAACTGCATTGAGCAGTGTGTTCCAGAGCCTGGCTCCGGTCCTACAACCCAACGCCCCACGGTGGGTGTTGACTGCCACCACATTACCCTTGACTCCCATCCCACACAAACAAGATTCACAACTGGGCGAGACTGATCTCAAGTGGCTCACATCTCCTCCACCCCATAACTTTCATCACTGCGCCCGCGGAGCTGGACCATTCTACCTGCCATCACCTAGGATAAGGAAGCATGCACGAGATACCGTGACCACAAGCCCACTTTGGAGAACCGTTGGCGCTGATCTTCCTTAAACAAACAGCCAGTGGAGCGGGCCGCTATAACGAGACCAGATACTGAAATCACTGAGCATAACAGCCCACATGCTTAGTAACGAGATCCTATGTGACCCACTATAGAGCTAACAACACTTACGAAATTCGCTGAACTCCTGTAGGCGGTTCCTACCCTGAAAAACACTATTGCCTGCACCCCTGCGACGTGCCCACCTGATGGTTTAGCTACAAGCAGATTGCTGCACCACAGACTACGCCTCTGTAGAGTAGCCTACCTGGACTTCCCAGAAAGATACCCTGCAAACACAGCTGGGCCCCCGGCTGGATGACAAGACACAGCATAACCAACGTTACCCACCAAACAACGTCACACCATGTCACCCACCAAAAACCAGAATAAGTCCATGACAATGGAATCCTTCATGGTACAAGGGAAAAATAGCAACGCCACACAGACTGAGAGCTCGACTCAACAACCGATTCCTGTGATCTTGCAAGACCCAAAAGAAAATCAAGTTCTTGCAGCAGTAGCAGCCTTACGTACATCCCTGGGTATCAGGTAATATTATCCCCATATATATGGTTGCCGTAAATAATATCGCCGGAAAAAGGCTGTGGCGATATTATATGGGTGACCATATAAATGGGGACAGGGGCAAAAAAAAAAAAAAACATTGGGGGTTGCGGGGGTGTCCCCCGCATGTTCCATGCAATAATGTCACCACAAAAAACGGCCATTTTTCGGTGATATTTTTGCATGGCGAGATTTTTGTGGCGACATTATTACATGGAACCCATCCCTGGAGTCGAGAATAGACAAGGTTAAAATTGACACCGCTCCTTCGACAAGATGACGGACAGCTAGCCGAGAGGGTCACGTCTGCAGAAGTTGTACGGCAAGAGACAACAGACTCTTCTAAGGACCTGGACAAGAGCGTCAAGGTACTCAAGAGACAAAACATCATCCTGGAAATGCGTGCAGAGGATGCTGAGGGCAGGTCGCATAGAAACATTGTGAGGGTGCTCTGTATACCGGAGGGAACTGAATGGCCAGACCACACCTCGTACATTGAGAACCTGCTACTCCAGGAGATTGGACCAGGCAAGCTCTCTCAAGGGTTTGCTATTGAAAGGGCCAACCAATCACTCGAAAAAAAACCTCCGCCCGGATCACCCCCACGACCAATGATCGCCAGAATCCTTAACTTCCGAGACGGGGTCACTGAAGTCACTCAAAACAATGCCATTAGATCAGCAATGAACATACCCAGGTCTCAACATATTTCCGAAACCAGGCGCAATCTGAAATGGCTTTCCATCAAGCAAAGAATAGCACTAAAAACCTTGTCACTGACACATAAATCCCTCGCCAATACTGGTCCCTAAATACAACAACAACAGTATCTCGCGCAACATACCAGCTCAACCCACCAAAACAGCTCAGACTCACTGCCTCAAAATACCCAGGTTCAATCTACAAAGAGCAGAAGGAATTGGCTTCCCAGTCTTAGCTGCCAAAAACTGGAACGCTTTCCCCATATCACTAAGATCTGAACCCTCCTATCACCAGTTCAGAAAAAATGCAAAGCTCTGGCTACAGGATCAAGACTGTGGCACCCCATGATTCCACCTTGGAACTTCTCTACTTTGTCATTGTAATTTATTGCATTCACAGTTCTGTATAGAACCTTCTATTATGTACTTCCTTGTAAATATGTAAACAAGCTGTATGTAACCTAACTGCCTGTATGTACACTTAGTAAAAATAAATTCATAAATGTATGTAATTTTGTAACGTGTAAGATAAGCACCTAGATGCCCCAGGGCTTGGTGCGCCCTACAAATAAACAAACTAAACTAAACAGGGAAGTCATCCTACAACAATCTAGAGAAGGGGGCGAGATAATACGGGGTAGCTCAAAGATTACGATCTACACAGACTATACACCAACACTTCAAAGGGCCAGGAACTCGTCCATCCCTATAAAGGCAAGACTGAGACAGCTAAACCTAAAATACATGCTTCTGTATCCTGCGAGGCTCAAAGGCAAAGGACAATTCTTAGAGAGCCCATAGGCGGCTGCTATGTGGATGGACCACAGCAACCTGTCTAGTAATAGCAACTTGGATCCATGACAAAAGAGATATAAAAAGGCTACTCACAACAACTGGGGGATCTAGGCCTCAGGACTCGATATGGGCGCTAACTATATAAGATAAACAATTGTCACCAAATCCATGAGAAATGCCTAACTCCTTGGCTGGAACTAACTAAAACTACTCAGGGGTACCCAGACACCCACAACCGCACAAGGAGAATGTCTCTGCCGTAATTACTGTTCTCTACCACCGGTGGGGGTGGAGCCCAGCTACTCACGGTTGGTTTTCACCACTTGCCCCCAAGTTACTAAAGGTCTACAGCACGTTGTTGGACACCCTGGTACACAATGGCCGGACCAAGCCTTGTAGGATTAGATTGCCTGAACAACCTGACGTCGTTGGGCACCATGTTCAAGTTCTGGATTTGTTTTTGTTCTTATGTTATCCATACAAAACGACTCTTGGGAGTTCCTGTCTGGCGGGAGGGACGGGCGTTTCAATTGTTGATCTGGGATATCTGTAATGTATATGTTGGCACAGGGACTCTGGCGGGTTCCATATCACACTGTTGAAGGGTATTGGACACAGAACAGCTGTACTACTCCTAGGGAACAGGGATACAGGCCACGGGAGGGCCAACCAAAACACAGTACAATGTCGACTGGCATAAGAATATTGTCCTGCAATGTGTGAGGCCTTGGTTCCTTCCTCTGCATAAACAGGATGACATCCTATCTAAAATGCATAAATATATCCATAGTTTTGCTCCAGGAGACACACCTACTCCCAGAGGGACAAGAGGCACTGCTATCCCACTGGGGAGGGACGGGGTACGGTGCCACCCATTCTAAGTTTGCTAGAGGAGTGTTTACCTGGATTGACGGCATACTACCCTTCCAATTATTAGATATCAGGGAGGGGAGGTACCTGATTGTCAGAGGATATCTCGAACATAGGGAGGTCTGCATTGTAAACTACTTTCTGAACCACAAGATCCTGGGGCACGCACATAGCCTAAGTAAACTAGTAACAGCAAGGAGCAATGGCCTTTTTTTTAACTGTGTACGAAACCCTGCACTGGATCGATCATCCTCTCTAAACAACAACCACTCTCCAGCCTCTACTACACTACTACACTGAACACAATGCTAACAGACCTCGACTTAGTTGATTTCTGGAGGGAAATACACCCAGACACCAGGGGTTACTCCTACTACTCTTTCCCCATCACAAGCCGTAAACGCAAATCGACTATTTCTTTGTGGGGTCAATACATCTTCCAGGGACCCTTAGCGCGGAATAAATGGGCCGCTCCATATCGGACCACTCGCTCCTGGTGATTCAGTGGTGCCTTGCGTACCCTAGACCTCCTATCCCGACATGGTGCCTACCTGTCGGGGCACTAACTGATGTAGCTTTCAAAAAGTCACTATCAAACCTCCTAACCAGCTTCCTCGAGAACAATGTGGGAAGTGTGAGCAGTTGGGGCACCATATGGGAAGCCATGAAGCTAGTGACCAGAGGTGAGGTCATAGCTAGGGCTGGGGGTATCCGCCGGGTACTACGAGAGACCTTGTAGTCCACAGAAGAGGAAATTAAAATGCTAGAGACCCAACACCTGGGTTTACAGTCACAGAAGAAAAACTGATGGAGGCACGATCTAGGTGCCGCGATGCCTGGCAGAAACTCCAAATTCAATCACACTGTCCAGACTGCCCTAGCACATACACGAAGGGATAAAGCAGGGAGATTACTAGCACGGCTGTGCAAACTTGAGCACCACAGACCACTTTGCTCTATGATGAATGCGGGATTCCATGGAGATCCGAACTGGCGATCAACAAGACCTTTACCTCCTTCTATACACAACTGTACAAGCACAATACTCCAGTTCCCCAAAAAGACCTAGATGAGGTGTTATCCCAGAAACACCTCCTGAAGCTTTTGGACAGTTAACGAGCTTCCCTGGATTTAGCCATTTCGGTTGAGGAATTGAACGAAGCTATCGCTTCCTTACCTACCGGAAAGACCCCGGGCGCAGATGGATTCCCCTCAGAATTTATTGAGGTTAAACCTGCTACCCTGACCCCAACACTTCTAAAAGTCTTTACGGAGGCTTGTGACACATGCTTGCTCCCAGCGGGCATGAGGGAGTCCCTAGTGATACCCATTCTCAAACCTGGGAAACCAGCAGACAGGCGTGATTCATACCGACCTCTGGCATTGCTAATCTGCGTCATAAAGATACAACAGAACTAGCTAGACGCCTTCGCACAGTTATCACAACACTGGTACACACAGATCAGACAGGATTTGTTCCCGGGCGAAGTACGGTCCTGAACCTCGGAAGACTCCAGCACATCATAGACCAGACACACACTTGCAAAGAACAGTGCATGGTGTCATCCCTAGGCACCACTAAGGAATTTGACTGGCTATTGGGAGTGGCTGCTCACATCATTGGAAAATTTCGGACTGGGCCCGAAATTCATCCACTGGGTCAAACTTCTGTATGCCCCCCGATGGCTAGACTAAAGTCAGGCAGGCAGGCAGATATCCGAAAAGTGGAATATTCAACATGGTACCCATAAAGGCTGCCCACTTTCGCATATGCTATACATACAGGCTATGGAACCCATAGCGGCATATATACACTAAGAATATTTAGAAGCAGGCATAATGATAGGTAGCTCTAAGCACTTAATATCGCTTTACGTGGACAACGCCTTACTTTACCTTTGTGAACCATGACACAACCTCCCCATTATCCTAGACATGCTTGATAGATTTGCTGAACTAGCTGTGATCTTGTTCAATAGGTATAAATCCTATTGGCTGGTCTCTGCGAAGCAGTCTCGTCTGTCCTACCTGACTTGGGACTCCCTTGGGAGACTGAATCGTTCAGATACCTAGATATCCGGATCGCACACACACCCCAGGAAGCACACAATTGCAACACGCTACGGGTACTGGGAGGTCACAATACAGGTAATTCATACTAATACACCACCATACGGCATAGTGATATCACAAAAAATGAAAGATGTATTTCCAGATGCAAAGTTACATGTGCCAGATGCAAGCATATTAAAACATTTTAAAAGACAATCTAGGAAGAGATATAATGTGTGTAGAGGTTTAGGTTTTGATATGATAGAGGACATGCACCATCCAGAGATGAGTAACAGCTGGTACGTGGACATGAGCTTGGTGGGGAAACAGAGGGTAAATGGGAGTGGTTATATTTTCTCTTTAATACGATGTGCGTTGGGGGCACCCAAGGTACTAATACCGCAACTAGTTCAGATCTGGATGCTCAATGTCTTGTCGATCTGGCACTATGTAGATTGCGAAGCACATTTCAAGCGCACAGCACCCGCCTTGTGATGATGGATCCAGATGAACAGCAGTGTGCCAGTAATGCCAGAAGCGTGCAGTGTTTTGCATATGTGTGGTTGATACATGAGTAGTTTATAGACTTACTCATTGAGTGCGGTTCATACATGAGCAGTCCTCAGACCCAATAATAAGAGAGGGGGTTCTTTAAACTTTTAGCAGCTGGATATTCATTTCTCTATATCGAAGCACACCGGGTTTAGACCATATAGACATTTGTGACATTTTAGTTGGCAGCACAGCTACCCGCAGACTACCGTAGTAATGTTATATACTTGCATATGCCAATACGCTTTCAGTTTTATATACATTTTCGCCAAATTAAATCATGTGATTGAATAATTTTCATTCGATTATAAAAATAAACAAATTGTCCCTAATTAGGTAAGGGTTATTACAAGCTGCCAATGATGAGTTATATATTTATAGCATACAATTGTATTGGTGCTTGGATTTTTCATTTGATTCTGCGTAATTAGTGCCTTAATCCGATTATTTATATATATATATATATATATATATATATGGATGTCAGTTACCACAAGTTAATGCGTGCTGAATAAACAAATTGTTTATACATATGGGACACATTAGGCGATCGGTTCCTTTACAGAAATTTCTTATTTAGCCTTTCCAATAAGACAGACAGGCTCGTATTTGTGGGCACTTCTGGCTACGGCAAGCCTTTTTGAAATGTAGGCTCCATATTTGCTATGCATCACTGGGATGCACTTCAGATTCAACCCTTAGCTCACTAGAGGTAGGTTGGAGTTAGGCCAGCTGCTCGGGACGCAAGTTACCCTGTTGGCAGCATGCGTTTCCATTTAGTTCTCTTTTAATGTTTTTTTGTTTCTTACTGGCAGCGTTTGTTATACCGTTATCATACCGCACTGTCGGGTTACTTTGAAGTTCTATCAGGTATGTTGTGCTTGAACACTACGGGTGATAGTCTATATTGTATTGTTATACACGGGTACACCTCATAAATCTTATATTTAGTGTTTTGTATCCTTGTTCATTTCAGTTAACGCTTTTGCACCCAACCAAATGGAGTTGCTTTCAAAGTCTTATAGATCAGGTAGAAGATGCACGTCTCTTATTGGGTTTTTATTGCACGACCGCACACACGTGTGTTCAGGAGTACTAAGGTGTTAACTTAAGGGCATGCGCCTCCCACAAGATGCACTCCTTGTTCAATTTGCAATCTCTTAGTTTTACCCTTACCAAATTTGGACTGGTTGGCGCACATCACGCTCAAACTGTGGTTGATGCACCGAGGATTGAGTCACTTACATTTATGCATGGCTTAGCATGTAGGACAGGACGCACATGGCTCATTTGTTACCTATTACAATTGTGGAATAAATGGCATGTTCACTGGAATATAAATTACTTTTTAGTTATTAGACTTAGATTTATTTGGTGCAATTTGGTATCTAATGTATTGTGTCTTTTTTGTCTTTTTTCTGGTTAAACTTCTTCCTTTTTTCTTTCTTTCTTTTTGGTTTAATCGGCTGATGCACTGTTTGATCATGTGAAATTACCTAACTACTTGTCCATTTCATCTGTGCAATGGGTTTCTGTGCACGATTTGTCTATTTATGTTTATTATTTGTAAATGATGTACTATCATGATGTCAAAACTATCCTTGATTGTATTATAGCCTAGAGGAAGACTGTGAGGTCGAAACACATGTCGGCTGAGTGGTCCATGGCAGTGTGATCCAAGAATAAATGTAGTTTATGTTACAGGTTTTGTGTTCACAGCGCAGTGTGCTTTCATTTTTATAAGTGTTTGCAAAGGCCTTACATGCAACTAGAAGAAATTAAGTTTGTGGCCAATTGGTGGGAAGAAACTGTTCAGAGGGTGAATGAAGCATGTCAAGAATACTGGGGAAAGCACGTGGCAAAGTTAACATGGATCGAAAAACAAAAGAGAAGCCAGTTAATATGTGCACTACTGGTCCAAACATAACCATGGAGCTGTAAGGGTGAAAGCAGGGGTGTAAGGTTCTACTGTGTTTTTCCTATTTTTTGTTGGGAGTATTCAGACTCCCTAGGGAGTAAAAGTGTCCGATACACCCCTTATATGTAGGGCTGCTGCCCTCTGACCATCAGAGGCCCTCCTTACAAGGGATAGAGGCATTTGCCTGCCTATTACCACCTCATGTGGTGATACATTCTGATCCTTACAGGGCTGCATGCACAATCTGAATAAAGCGGGTGGGAACAGTGCACAAAGTTTCTCTCTAGGGTGGCACATAACTTAGAGAGTTTGGCTTTTAGCAGGCCATTGATCCTCTCCACAACACTGTTTGCCTGGGGTGGTAAATTGTGCACATTCGATGCTTGATGCCTAGCAACGCGGTCCCTTCCTTAAAGAGTTCATTAAAGAAATCGGTGCCGCTATCGGACTGCAGCACATCGCAGACGCCACAACGAGGAAACACCTCTCACCAGAAATGTGGCTGCATATTTAGTGTCTGGATGTGGACAATGTGCCTCGTATTGTTCTCGCGGTGTGACCAGTACTGTATGTTTGACATGTGATGCAGTTTATCACCAATTTAGTAAGAATTTCCTGAAGATCGGGAACAACCCAAGCCTCTTGTATATCTGCAGCAATGTGCTGCTTTGGCAAATGAGAAGGATAGTGCAGCTGCTCGAAGGCGACCAGCAATAATTCACGTGGCATGACCGCTTTACCTGTACTTTCTTGTTGCCATAATAAATCGGTAGGGGACTGTGTGCACCCTCTTTTCTGCCACAAATCTTTCTCTTCCTGTAATGCTTGACCTTGTATTTCGATGATTTGTGTTAGGGGAAGTGAAGTGTGCGGTGCTGGCAACTGCTTTCGTCCCCGTGGTGTTACTGCATATATGAGATGATGGGTCCCGGGAGATAAGTGGTTTGTCTGGCCGCCGCATCTGTGGCGGCGTTGCCGAGTGAAACTTCGTCTGTGTCATTGGTATGGGTGGTGCATTTAACCACAGCCGTCACAGAGTGATGGGAAAGTGCTTCGATCATTTTATCCAATACTGCTGAATGTTGGACTGGTTACCCGTCTGCTCTTATAAACCCTCTCCTTTTCCACCATGCTAGTCCTGAATGCACAGTTGTGGTGAAATAGGCTCAGTCAGAATAGATAGTAACGCGGCACCCCTGGAACACAAGAAGTGCTTCAATAAGCGCTATGAGCTCTGCTGCTTGAGCAGAGTAGTGCATGGGTAACCTTTTTTGCACCACCACCTCGTAATCTCCGTCCACTAGGCAGACAGCCACCAGACCAGTATGTCTCAGGCATGTCCCCTGGTTAATAGTTGCTGATCCATCAACGAAAAAGCACTTCTCCTGCCACGAGTTGACTGTCTCTTGCTTTTGGTATATCCTCCCCTTCAAATGTTACACAGTCATGTCTATCGAGGTCTCCCTCAGTGCACAGTTCTGTCAGGAAAGTAGAAGGATTTACTGTCTTGCACCACACTATGTGGATGTTTGGGCTGGATAGGATTACTTCATACATAGATGCCTGCTGCGTGGTCAGAATTGATTTAGATCATCCAATGATGGTAAATAATGTATGCTCCATATACAGTGTTACGGAACACCCAAGGTAATGTGGAGTTCTTCTCAATTGCAAATGCAGCAGCAAGCGCCTGTGAGCAAGGGAACTGACCCTGCATTACTGAATCTAGCACTCCACTGAAATAGGCCAATGGCTTGTGGCCCATAGTGCTTTTCTGAGTGAGTACCACAGTTATCATTTCACCATTAGAATGGAAAAACAAGTAACACTCTTGAGTGTAGTCAGGGGTTGCGAATACTGGGGCATTGGAGATGACCTCTTTCAGTTCATTAAAGCTTGTAAGCATGTCCTCTGTCCAGGTTATCTTGTTGTCTGTCTTTTGTGTTTCTTTGAGGCCCTGCAGCAGGGACCTAGTGTATGCAGCGTAATCTAGAATCCACTCCCTGCAGTAATTACACAGTCCAAGGAATGTCTGCATTTCTTTGACAGTGTTCGGCTGGGGGCACTGCGCACTGACGCAGCGTTCTGGTATTATTTTCTTTCAATGGACAGATATGAATTGTCCCAAATACTGTCAGGTTTGTCAGGTCAAGGCTGATGAGAGGTTGAATCTGGTTCTGTAGAAATGGGGTTCAAGAGCTCTGGTTTGTTGAAATATTTGAGAATTTCCTTGACAAACTTTATAGGGAAGTGTAATTGTCCCATTCCAATATGGAGAACCTTCGCCTCAGTGATGATTGGAGGAAAGGCAGCTGTGACATTTGGACCCTTCATCCAGGTTCTAAACTGTCTTTCATCAGCAGACTTGAACCAGACAGGTTATAGCAAAAAGTGCTCCAGAATTCAAGAAAGAGGAAACAGTCAAGAAGAAGCAAGCCAAGTGTTAACTACAGAGACTGAGTTCTAGATGTCAAAGTCTTGTAAAAAGTTCATTGATGTTCTGCAAATCGTTTAGAAGTTGCTATATAATTATTTTGATAACTACGAATTGTACTTGAGGACAAAATCATAATGTTTACTGGAGAAAAGAAGTTTAATTCAGGAAAAACATACTAAAGGCTAAGACTGAAGTTGCAGCCAAATTTGAATGGCAGACGTATGCGCAAACTGTAGTTAACTCAGTTTGAATACAGAGAGATCTGCACAAGCGGCCCAGTTTTGAGTAAAGGACCTCTCAGCGTTAGCTAGTGTCGTGCCGTCAGACGGAAGCCGTTGCCTGGTTACCCGATGCGAGCTTGCAACAGTGTTGTAATACCGCGCAAATCTCAAACCAATTTTGTCATTGCACGGTCTACACTTTGAAAGAGGCCCACCAATTTGTTAAAAACTCCTGTAATTTGGTAGTACCCCGTTATATGGCCAAGTACATACATCGAGCTTGGTTCAGAAAGCGCGTTTTAGCAGAATTTTAGATTTAATTGTTATATTGACTTTGGCTATTTTCCCCTTACTCGTGAAATGATGTTTTATTTTTATATAGTTTTGATTTTAGTAGGGCAACCATTTGAGGATTTTAATGTATTTTAACTATATGTAGTAAATATGCCATTGGTATGGAGATAGGGTCATTGACGTTGCAATCTTTGTACTGTACATTAGACTACAGGAGTCTCCTAACTTGTGATTGCATTCTATTTTATGCAAGTAATGTCTACAGTCGATTAAAACATTATCATCATCATTATACTCAGCAACTGCTGCAGGTGACAAACAACTATAGCCCTAATCGTGCAGCACAGCATCTGCTTATCTTTTCTGCTACACCCTACATAGCAGGAGCTACAGGTGTGCACAGTTAAGGGCTATCTGGCTGTACTGTCTGTATTTAGGCGCAAGCCTCAAAAGGGTTCATATTTTCCTATACCCACAGTGATGCAATACCTAAATGGACTGACAAACCTGTTCCCGCCGGTCCAGTTTTTTGTAGTCACCTGGGTTTTTAACGTAGTCTTTACGTTACTGATGATGGGGGCTCATTTTGAGCCCATGAATTCACATCCCTTAAGACCTTTGGCTTGGAAGACTATTGTTTTGGTAGCAATTACATCGATGAGGAGGGTGAACGAAATGCAAGCCTTATTTGGCAAGCCTCCATACATAGTCTTCTCGAGTGATAAGGTTACCCTCATTGTGAGGTCATCCTTTCTATCCAAAGTAGTTGGAGAATTTGATCCAGCTTCCAGTGCTCTATCAGCACCCTCATTCCCCTAAGGAGGAGAGGTTTCACAGATTAGATCCCAAAAGTTCTCTAACCTTCTATCTGTCAAGGACCAGGACATTTAGATTGGAAGATCAACTGCTTCTAGGGCACACTGGTGCTAGGATGGGCAAGTCGTCGCACAGCAGGCGCTGTCGAGCTGGATAGTCCTTTGTTCCTCTGAATGTTACTGCATGGCATCAAAGAGATGCCTGGAGCACTCAAGGCACATTCTACCTGCCAGGCATCCACTTCGGCTCTTCACGGAGAAGCACCAATGCTCGATATCTGTCATGCTGCAACCTCGTCATCATTTCTAACTTTTCCCAGGCACTATTGCCTGAATTCTGTCTGGTCAGACCACCTCTTTTGGCATAGCAGGCCTCCAAAGTTTATTGAACTGACTGTTTCTCTCAGGTGTTGCTGTCGCCATCAATGAAAACTATTGTACCTCCGTGCAAGTCTATTTAAAACTATTAGAAGAATACTTACCTTCTGTAATATTCTTTCTGATGGATGTTCCTCCCACAGATTTGTCATCGCCCTCTCCACCAAACCTCTGATCGAGAGCTCCTCCAGTTCTTTGAAGATTCCCTAATGTGACTGAACATGCAGTTTAAAAAAGGGAAATGAGATGACAGAGTGTGGTGTTAGCTATGCATCAACGCTGACATTACTTAGCTATGCATCGACGCTGACATCACCTGCGGATTTGAGGAGTGGATGTGTCAGTGGATTCTGATGCTGGTGGTGCCCTGTGCAGGTTACAAGGTTCCTGTGGTCCAGCTGAAGCTGCAGGAATATATCTATGATGATGTTTTTTTAACACTGGCCCCTCCCTCCTACCTCTGTAGAAAGAGGAAAAACCCACAATCTTTTGGACACTTGAGAATACCGATGGCCCTTCCTAGCTTTATTTCCTGACACACATATATATCATCCCGATTCCTTGTTTTTTCTGCAAGCATACTCACACTCAAACATTGAGCATTCCTTTAATAAAATCTTTCCACTTTACCTTGGTGTTTATGAGTCTCAGTTCTCTGAACAGATTGGTCATTCAAGGGGTCCATCACACCTACCCCGAGTGATGGAGGAAATTGTGACAGATTCTGCTAATGGCACCAGTGTGTCCATACTTAGCCATTCAAATTGTAACACTAACTTGTGTCAAATCGTGACAGAATTGTGAAGATCAACATCGCTTCACATCTAGACAGAATTGTACTACCAGCTTGCGTAACATCTAGATAGAACTGTAAAGATTAACTAGTGTCACATCTAAACAGAATTGTGAATGTCAGTCTGCATCACATCTAGATAGAACTGTAAAGATTAGCATTATGCCACGTCTGGACAGATTACGAAGATTATCATGTGTCCCGTTTAAATAGCGATGCCACTAACCAACCATGCTAAAAAACCTCACCCGTCTGCATACACCTCTCACACTCTACACATGCACAACCACACCTACAAAGCACTGCAAACTGCACACACTTCACTACATCGCAATAACAAAACACAACACACATAGCCTCGCACAACAACACATGAATGGCACATTACAGCTCTCTTGCTCTTTTCCCGCTCAACTTCACTAACACATCCCACCCTCTTTTCTTTTCAGATCCACCAGAGCGCCAGGGGACCACTACGGTGGTGGTAGTGCACGGTATAAATATCCTTTAACATAACATTCTCTGGCCCAACATCATCAAAGCCCTAGCAACTTTGCTGACGACATAAGGCCCCACCCCAGAGACAAGGTGGTGGATCCTTTGACGTGCAACAAAAGAACAAGAAATCACCCAAACCGAAGAAAGAAGTGTTGGCACTTACAACGCTAAAAACTGTGCAACGAAAGGGAAAAGGGGAAGGAATGACAGAAAATGTATGGTCCTTAAGAAAGTGTTATTTGCTCACCATTGTTTTCTTTAAATTTGCTATAACCTTGTTTGCAGTCCACCCTAATCCATTGCCACATTTTCTTTGTAAAATAAATAATTTTGAAATGCATTCTTTAGGCTCTAAATTGTCTGTCGATTACTTAGCTGTGCACATGCCAGGTATCACTGTAATATAAGGCCGGGAGGATAGCTCAGGGGTAACGCGTTTGTCTTGGAAGCAAGACAATGCGTAGCAACACAGGTTTGAATCCCAGGCTCGTGCTTAGAAACCAGTTCCGGTATTAAGCGTGTTTATAAAAGCACAATTATAAAAATTATATACAGAAATTATATAACAGGAAGAGCTGGAAAGAGTGCACCAGATTAATTACAGCACATTTGAACTCTTCAAGAGCTTCATTGTGGCGCTTTTTTGCATTCACCTGATTCTCGGCTAGTAGTTTTAGGAAGTCTTTAAGCGCAATCAGTTCTTTAGCTTTCCCAGTGGTAGTGAGCTAGTAGGTTGGCTCAAGCTAGGGCCTCCTCTTGTGCATTAATTACCTAGGACTTGCTACTCCTGTCGGTGTCGAGATGGGACTCAGACTCTATTTCTTTTCTTTCTTTTTTTTTTTAAACAAAACATTTTATTAGGAATTTTAAATAAGTTGACAATGACATCAGATTAGAATTTTATAATCGAACAGTGCACAACACTAGTGCAATCAAAGGAGGTTCACTCTACGGGATTCAGTTCTGGGGTATTTTGTTGTCCTCATATAAGGGCCCTGGATATGGCGTGTTACACCCCTCCTTCTCAGTTCTTATTGCAGCCAGCGGGTTAATGGGGGTCGTCTGGTGATTCCTGGGTATTTTTCTGCATAGTCCATGAATGGGGCTCAGGTGTTTTCGAAAAGCGCTCAGATTCCCAGAGCGGATTGCTGTGATCCTTTCCGCCACTACAATATCCCAACATTTTGACCACCGTATTGGGATTGAAGGGCTCTCTGGGTTCTTCCATAGCCAGGCCAATACAATCTTAGCAGCCGTTAGGTGAGTGTATAGGCGTGCTATTTGACCAGTAAGCAGGAATTTCCCATCGCCGGTGTCCCCCAACAGAATTATCCCTGGATCCCATGGGATTGACAGACCTGTGATTGCCTTAATCTTTTTTCCAACACCCCCCTCCAGTAGTTCCTCGCTTTTGGACAGGTCCACAGTGGGTGGAACAGTGTTCCCCCGGAGGCGCAGCCCCTCCAGCAGCCCGGTGGATGTCTGGGTTGGATCTGTGTAACTGTTCTGGTGTGATGTAGTATCTGTAGCAGACTTTGTACAGAGGCAGAGCGGTTTCCTTACGCTCTGCTTCGATACTGGATATCAAAGAGGGTAGTCAAGGAAAAAGGAGCCAAAGATTTTACAGCGTTAGAGCTGACCCTAACATCAACCACTCTGCGGGGGAAAATCTCCACTCTGTACCACCTGCTAGAAAAAACAGACCCCCAACATTAAAGAAAAATATATGCTTAATTGGGAAAGGAACCTGGGGCGCACCATAGAAATAGACGAATGAGGCAAGATTTGGACCAGATTACACAAGAGCACTCAATGCATCACAAACAAAGAGGGGGGGATACAAAGTCTGTTTGCCACTGTGTTTTGCATTGTTGGGAGAGGGCCTAGATTTTCCTGGGTTTTCAGGGTCGGCATATGTGGGAGGTCTGCTAATGGGGGCTTAAACCATGCTTCCTCTTATCTGTTTCCAGTATGGCTGGTCTGTGGTCTGGGGCCATGTGAATGCGTGAGATAATTGTGCCGCCCGTCTGTATCTGGACACGCCTGGGACTCCCAAGCCCCCTGAGCTCTGCCCACAGAGCATGATCTTCCTAGCTATCCGGGTTTCTTCCCTCCCCAGATGAATTTTAATATGCTTCTCTGCAGGGAATTCCGCTCATTCTCTGGAATATGTGTCGGGAGTGCTGTGCATTGGTATATTAGCCTAGGTATCAGGTTCATTTTTACGGCAGCTATCCTACCCAGTCAGGAGATCTCCTGTTTTTTCCAATGCTCCAGGTCTTTCCGGAACTCACTGAACAACTGTGGGAAGTTACTTTGGTAAATTTATACAAAGTTCCTGGGGATCTGTACCCCCAGGTAACCAATTGCAGTATCTACGCAGGGGATAGAGAGCATGGGACTAAGGTCCTCCCTCTGTTTCTTCGTGAGGTTAACTGCTAGCGCTGATGATTTGTCTTAATTTACCTTAAATCCAGAGGCCCTCCCAAATGCATCGATCTCCTCCCAGAGGGGTTCCAGAGATGTGCCTGAATGTGTAATGGTTAAAAATACATCATCTGCGTACAATGGGGCTTTATACTCCTGTCCCCCCACAATAAGTCCCCAAATTCCTGGGATTTGTCAGATCCTATCAGCGAAAGGTTCCATGGATAGGGCAAACACCAGGGGTCAAAGCGGGCAACCCTGCTGTGTTCCTCTAGTGATATGAATCCTTTCCGATCTGATACCGTTTGCCCGGAGTTGTGTAACTGGGTTTTGGTAGTTGGCCATTGTCCATTTCACAAAATTTGGGCCAAATCCTAAATGTGTGAGAGCTTTTCTGATATACTCACAGTTCACCAGATCGAATGCTTTATGGGCATGCAGTGAGATGACCAGTAATTTCTCCCCCATTCTGTCGGCACTTTCAATGATGTGGATCGTACGCCTAAAGTGTCCCCCGCCCCCGTATAAATCCTGTTTGATCTCGGGCTATTATGTCTGGGAGATATTTTTGCAATCTGAACGCCAGCACCGTAGAGAATATTTTCCCATCGTTATTCATCAATGTTATTGGTCTATAAGAAGCTGGTTGTTCAGGGTTTCTCCCTGGTTCATGGACTAGTATTGTTAGCGATTCTGCCATCGATTTGGTAACCATTCCAGTGGATAAAAATGAGTTAAACGAGGTCATGAGTCGTGGGGCCAGTATGTGTGCATAAAGTTTGTAGAATTTAGCAGTGAGCCCGTCAGGGCCCGGGGCAGTGCTTTTCAGGGATTTGATCGCTTCCACTATTTCTTCCACCGTCATTGGGGTTTCTAAGCATTCGAGATGGGGATCTTTCGGAGGAGGTTCTGATGGAGCATAGGTAATGGGTTTGGTTTTCAGCCGGGGTTGGCTGCCCTGACATAATTATACTGTGGTGGGCTACAAGGGCTTACATCTTCTCTTTGTCAGTGTATCGAGCTTTGCCGTCATCTCCTATGAGCCTTATTATGTTATTTCGCTTATGTACCCTTTGCAGTTTATATGCCAGTATACGGTTAGCTTTTTTGCTCTTACTGTAATAGAACTGTTTTGTATATGCTAAAGATTTGGCTGAGCGGTCAGCCCAGTGCATCTCTGGGGCTATTTTGGCTTTTTTCAGTTCTCTTTCGGCTTTCCTAGTTCGGCGATTTTTGAGCTCCCTCTCTATACCTCTTTTTTTGTAATATGAGAGCCCCCAGTGTTGATTGTGTGATAAGAGGCTACCCAGGTCTATACTAGACCTAAATCTCCCCGTGCCAAATGCCACAAAACTCAATTATTATCAAAATTATATATGTCAATTGTCAAAGTGCCTTTACTAATTAATCTTCATAAACATCCATATGACAAGCGCTCTTAAAATATCTTACACCATACTTTCGTTCCATATAATTCAGAAAAACAAAACAGTTCCATATTTACATATTACATCAAAAAGAAGACTTCTAAGGGGCGTTGCCAGGAGCGCCAGCGATGAGGCAGCTCCTTTGATGGCCTCCGCACATTGCCCGCAGCAACTGGCAAAATAATGCAGTTCCTGAGCACGTTACGTAACCAAAGTAGCTCCTATCGCCAGCGGAAGCTCTGGGCTATTGCCGGACCATGACGCACTCGCTTTCCCTCTATAGCCCTGATTCGGATCCCGCGAAGCCTGTGCCCCCCACCCGCTGCTTTGTGGACCAAGATGGCGGACGGGCCGAAGCTACGCGCCCTCTGTGACTTGCCCACGGGCAGAGCTAACGTCGGGGCACCTTGCACCACATGATTGGAGTCTCAGAGCCGCCTCCCACATCTCCCCGCTCTGAGCAGCTTCTCGTCGGCTGGTCGCATAGTCTCTCGCGACTCCTTTCTGGATGCTGGAGAAGGGAGGGCCCGGCTCCCCAGCGCCACTCCTGAAGAGGAGCTCCCCTCCGGCCCGTACCATAACTTTAGAGCGGCCGCCAACATCTCTGCCCCCTCCCCCACACCTTCAGGTGTTTCCTGCTCCTCCTCTGCTCTCAGAGGCGGTCTCCCTTCCTCAGCCAGGGGAGCTGAAGTGAGATCACGGGGGCCTGACGCGGTCCTGGAGAAACTGCTGCCTCTGGCCCTGAGCTCTTTCCTAACAACCAGCAGCCACCTAGCTGCAACTTGGGCACTCCTGCAAGTCTCTGCCGCCGCAGTGCTGCAGACTGGACCCAGAAGACCCGCCCCCCCCTCTGGAGCCCAGCCTATGCCCCCCCTCCTGGACTTCCATATAACCTCTGCAGAGGTTCTTGGCAGCATCAGTATCACCTCCAGCTTCCTGGGGCGCCCCCGCCCACCTCCGAACACTGCCAGAACAGAGAGACCTGGTCCCCCTGCTTCCATCCTGGGGGATCCCGCCAGCCGGTGAGGAGATTGCAGCTTTGGAGCCCCCTTCCTACCCCCCACCCGTGCTCTAATGACCATATAACCTCCGCAGAGGAGCTCACTGGCACCAATTCGACCTGCTGCTTCCTGCGGCGCCCCGGCCCACCTCACATCTCCGCCACCACCAGAGTAGGGAAGCTTGGTTCCCCGGCTTGCATCTTGGGGACTTCCACTGGCCAGTAAACAGCTCACCAGCGGCAGTAATAACTCTCAAGCCTCACTGGGAGCCGTCTCCCTCCCTGAGCTCTGGGACAATGGCTAAACTCCTTAAACCACCCAAATCTGCAGACATTTCCATCATGCTCCTCGCAGCAGATAAAGGGAAGAAATTGGACCCCCCCGAAACTCACGCTTCAAAAAGCGCCGGAGGACAAAGGGACCCTCACAACCAAGGAAGACCTCCAAGTCTTTTTGTCCGATATTAAGTCAGAATTCAGATCTTGCATATCGGAGCTCACCTCAAAACTGGAACAGAGGGTCGCGGACTTCGAGCACAGGTTGGGGGAGACTGAAGATCTAGCCCAAGAGAACTCCACTACCCTTGTGGAGGTGCAACGCACTATCCAGGTCCTAATGGACACAACCGAGATCCTCAAATTCAAGCAAGAGGACCTTGAAAAACGTGCCTGCCGTAAAAACCTGCAGGTTCGAGGTGTCCCCTCCTCAGTTCCCGACAAGGAGCTAAACGAGTACGCAGGCGACTTCTTCCAGTCGCTGTTGCCGCACCTGGACAAATCCCAGCTCCTACTTGATCGCACCCACAGACTCCACGAGAGTCCACTTTTATACCACCAAGGAAGCCATCTCGGCAATAGGCCGCTCGCGTGATGAACTATCGTTCCAGGGCTCCTCGCTCCAAATATTCCAGGACCTCTCTCTCCTGACGCTGCAGAAGCGTAGGGCTCTGCGTCCGCTCACGCTCTTCCTCCGAGACCATCAGATCCACTACCGGTGGCTGTTCCCAACGGCATTGCAATTCTCACAATGGCACCCCCCGAACCGTCAGCCATCTTGATGACGCAGCAACAATCTTACGCCCCGGCTCCCCAGAGGGCGCAGGGTCTTCCTCCCCCAGCCGGGTGTAAACCGAACAGGTCAAAGCTTCCCCCGAGGCGAGCACCGTGGACAAGAGTGCAGAGAAACCGCAAAGCTAAATAAGGATCAGCCATATCCCGAAAGGAACGCGCAGCATTGTAACATAACCTGCTAAACCTTGCTGCAGGCCGCGTGCGGCCCGTGCCCAACTCCAAGGTGCATGTCACCGCCTTTCCTTTGGATGGAAACCCAACCCTTTTGGTTGGCAATAGCCCGGTTGGCTAGTGGATGCACCGATGAGTCGAAATCGGTCACCCAAGTTACGTTTTTGGCTTCCCGTTGGAGGCCAATGTTAGAAGTTCTTTCCTCCTGTTGGAGGCTACCTAGAAAACCTCTGCCACAGGAGAACCCAAACCAACTCGCACCTCTCGACTATGGCTGACTTGGGCTCCACCCAGTCCCCTCTCCTAGGACCTACGACCCCAGCCTCCACATCAAAAGCTGAAATTCATCACCTTAAATGTCAGAGGCCTAAACTCCCCTCCGAAAGGAAATCCACCCTGCGACGGCTACAGGACGAGGGAAACTCGGTGGCCTTTTTGCAAGAGACTCATTTGATGCCGGTGGACTTTTCCCGCCTTCGCAGTAGACTTTTCCCCCTGCAACTGCTGGCTTCTAACGGCACCAAGAAGAGGGGCACTGCTATACTCTTTGCAAAAGACCTTAGACCGCAAATCCTGGCCTCATTACGATGCCCGGAGGGCCGCTTTATTGCAATCAAATGCATTATCTTCGGCCAACTCTACTCCCTCATTTCAGTCTATGCTCTGAACGATAACCAGGAGGGGTTCTATCAAGACTTGGAAGAGGCCCTCCTCCCATTCATCGAGGGACAACTCATCATAGGGGGGGACTTCAATGGAGCCCCTGACCCACTTAAGGACAGATCGCACACCGCCATCCTCTAGAGACCTAAAACTGGCAAAGAGCCTGCTCCACCTCTTTCGGACCCTAGATGTCGTGGACACCTGGAGGGTAATCTATCCAGATGAGAAAAACTTTACTTTCTACTCATACGTGCATCGTACCTTCTCCCGAATTGATCTACTAAAGACCTCCCCTCAGATTCTGGCCTTCACGGACGACATCACCATTGGCCCAAGGGTCCTCTCTGATCATGCCCGGTCTCGCTGACCCTACGAGCACACGATCCTGATCCTCCCCCCAGCCGCTGATGGAACCTATATGACCCTATCTTAAATTACATGGTCCGCTGGAGTAAAGGGCGCGGCTGTTTTCTGCTGTGCGGCTGGTCTACTGTTTGTGCCTGGCTCCCCTGGACTTGCTGTGAACCCGCTCCAATTCGCATCAGACTGACGGCTGGAGCCGTCAGCAGTTGAAGCGAGCGGGGCGTTGCTCACTGTTTGCTGCCTTGTCACATGACAGAAGTCACGTGATTCCAACTTGCCACTCCTCCAGGAAGCCCAGATAAAACCAGCACAGCGCGACCCTTGCTGCATGAAGCCCGCTGGAGTAAAGTGCGCGGCTGTTTTCTGCTGTGCGGCTGGTCTACTGTTTGTGCCTGGCTCCCCTGGACTTGCTATGAACCTGCTCCAATTTGCATCAGACTGACGGCTGGAGCCGTCAGCTGTTGAAGCGAGCGGGGCGTTGCTCACTGTTTCCTGCCTTGTCACGTGACAGGAGTCATGTGATTCCAACTTGCCACTCCTCCAGGAAGCCCAGATAAAACCAGCACAGTGCGACCCTTGCGGCGTGAAGCCCGCTGGAGTAAAGGGCGCGGCTGTTTTCTGCTGTGCAGCTGGTCTACTGTTTGTGCCTGGCTCCCCTGGATTTGCTGTGAACCCGCTCCAATTCGCATCAGACTGACGGCTGGAGCCGTCAGCAGTTGAAGCGAGCGGGGCGTTGCTCACTGTTTACTGCCTTGTCAAATGACATGAGTCACGTGATTCCAACTTGCCACTCCTCCAGGAAGCCCTCATAAAACCTGTTTCCGGCTGGACCCGGCAGGATCTGCGGTAAGTTCTCGCTACTTCTACACACTTGCATTGTGACAAATCAGTCTTCTGTGATTGCACACCTCATTGTCCATACAAACCAATAATGGAACCCACAAAGCCGCGAACGCGCTTACAAGGTAAATTGGAAGAATCGGTAGCAATAGTAAACAAAAGCACCATTCCACCAGAGCTACATGGAAATCAAACTAATAATTCCAATACCAATGCAGCTAAAATGGTTGAATTTACAGGTGTCCAACTCACAATATTGGAACTAAAAAAAGATGATAATCACTCTTCGTCACCCAATGCGGCTACAACTGGACCAACATGTGAACAGGATGATCAAGCACCTCCCCCAGTGAAAACCCTATTGAAATCCGCAAACATGAAATCACCAGAGAAAATACCCCCAGCCTCTTGTTCCAGAGGCTCCTTTCCTTCCAGTTCAACAAAAGATCATCTCTTCTCCCCAAAAGTTGCCTTCCTCCCTCATTCCCCCGCCCAATTATCCAATTCCTACAGAATCAGCTGCCTCAGAGAAGCAACGGTTCATGCCTCTCAGACTGCCTAACCCAACCTCTGATTCCCTTCCCGAGACAATAGTACCTGATTGCTCAAAACTTCCTTGTCCTCTATCAATGCAGTCTCGACCACCAAATAAAATAATTCCTAAATTTGCGCTTGAGGACTCCTGCTTCTCACCATCCCCCCAAAAAAGAGCAAGAGCAGCCAATAAAACTTTAAAAATTAAAATTAAAAAAACAAAAAAAATAATGGCAATCAACTTATTACCCCACAGATTCTCTCAACTGTGAAAATATCAAGCCATTGTCTGTTCGCATTGCGTATAGATGCAATTATGGACTTTCAGGAGAAAAGAGGCGAAGTGTTTGGGGATGTTCTTGATCGTATCCCAATACAAAAGATTAATACATCCACACCCATTGCACCTAAAGGAGCCCAGGTGTCCATTAAAATGTCTCCAAAATCTCCTCATGATGCTTTGACTAACCCACCTAACAGTGAACTCTCAGAAGTTGATTCCTTCTCTCTGCCTAAGAAATTTGAGTCTTTGAATAACACCCCTGAAATCCCGGAAAGACTACCAACTACGATGCTTGACCTCCAGAACACTCTTATTGCAGTATTATCAGTAGCGATGATACAGTTTCTTAAAATCCAAGAAGCCATGGTGGACACAAGAAAAGATCAAGCAACCTTGCTAGCCATGATTATGACTAAACAAACCCATCTGGAAGGCTTTTTTGGTACCATACAAGAGCGTCTAAAGTACGAAGCGGAAACCTCTAGGACATGGCAAAGTCGCCTTGCGAAAATTGCAAGAGTTGATCGGGCAGATAAACAAAATCTGATGGAGACAGTATCGATAATCACCAAGAAAACGATAGATGAAAAGGTAAAAAAACATCCACATGTACCGTCATATCCATTTCAGCCAACAAAACAACCCCAAACCATGAGTACAATGCATGTAGATGTCACCACCACATACCAGACGACACAATATGAAATCCAAACGTATCCTATTGGAGGACTGGACCCATCTCTACTACCGAACCAGGTTAATGCTGAACCGGCATCATGCACTCCCTTCGTCATCTTTGATCTGACAAAACGAGGTCATGTGGGAAAAGAACCACTGAGTAAAACGAATAAAACAAAAAACCTTAAAAAAACTCAAACAGGCTCACGTGCATTCCTAAGAAAAATGGAATCAGTCCAAAAATCAATTTCAGAAAACATACCTAAAATACCTAAAAAAACAATTCTGAAATTACCAATTGCAGGGGCCGGTGTTCCTACCACAACATATACGAAAGCTCCAACCATCACAACTAAACACGGCGATCATTCACAGTCAGAACCACTGGACACTTTATTAGCTGTGATTAATCAAGACAGCCCTAGCAAAACGATAAATTCCTTGTCAGTCACGGACCTTAGCACTTCTGACAACTCTATCACTCAGAATTCTACTTTGATGGACTCGCAGGACGCCGTATTGATTGTCCTTGACGAATGCCACAAAACATTGGCTGAATCTGCCCGGATGAGTACATTCAATCAGGAGCCATCAAGCAACTTCTCATTGGTATATTCAGCGGTGTCAAACGATGAATCTTTGTCGTCACCAGAAATACAAAACAGACCTAAGAACAAGGCCATTCCATCTGAACAAACGGATCCACCACTTATCAGACCAAACTTTCTTAATCCAATGAAATCATTGTATGCATTCAGAGTATCAGTATTTCCATCGGAGACAAACTCTGACGAGACGGTAACCATGAATAGAGCCAATGTTTTGCGTTTATTTAATGCAATTCCACATCTGGCTCAGATTAGTTCCCGTGATATCGAGGTGATCCATTTTCCCAATAAAGGACGGATGGATATAGCCCACATTGATTTTTACTCCGAAGATATAATGCACTGTGTGCTATCCACCAAGTCTCAACTAACAACGTTAGGCTTCGAAACGGAAGAGATCTTTGTATCCAGACTAATGGCAGAAAAAAATGGAGTAACAAACTAGCAAAGTTCGACCGATCCACTTGCAATAAACCGATCAAACAACAATCGGTCCATGATACTCAGAAGACCACCAACGATACTGTTCCAAAGTCTCGAGATACCAACATGGAAAATTATCAAACAAACACATATGACGCAGTAAAAAGACAAGGTATATGGCGTGACTTACAATGGACTCCCCAATGCAAAACAACATCTAGCATTTCAAGAGAAAACCGGAGTCCGTCCAGGAAAACTTATCTATAACAATCAAAATCCAAAACTGCCCAAGCAAGTAAAATATCTTTATGCTCTCGGAACACTAGAGGTCATAAGCACCCATTTTATTTTTTTATTTTTATTCAGTGTATTTGGTTTATTACAAACCTATTTATGAAGGATCAGCCTCTCTTGCAGAATCAGATATTATATGCTTACAGGAAACCTGGCTGAAAGAAGAGGTAATATGTGATGGATTTATAACTTTGACGAATCCTGCGATTAACTCTCAGCAAGGCAGACCGGCACCAGGAATGATGATCCTAATGAAAATTAGCCCCTCGTGATTGATAACAACAAGGAAGAATATCCATTCCTGGGCTCAATACATCACTACAAAAATACCAACCTTCACTAACGACCTGGAGCAATGCTCGGAAACACTTATCTTACCATTTTTAACATATACTGGAACCCGACAGCAATGAATGATAATAAATTCATAGACTCAATATGCGATGAAATTGATAATATCGCCCATTCCACCAACCAAGTAGAATTTCTCATTGCCAGAGACTTTAACATGCACTTATTCAGCAGAGAAGGTCAAAAACCTGATGCTCAGTCTTTGTCATCCAGAGCTAGAAAATGGACAAAAGAACTAATCATTCATAATATGTCTTTGATTGATCCACCAAAAAACGGTAAAGGGTTACCCCTCCCAACCTGGTCACGAGACAAATCTACATCAATCATCGACTATATTTTCATTTCAGAAGGCATACGAAAATTAATCATCTCTACTGATAATTCTCCACAGTCCACCAGGGACCATCATCAATTATCAATTTCATGGGACACACTAAGAGCACAGAATCCTTGAATAACTTTACCAGCTCTTGAACTCAACAACGGTTTGAATAAACTCTGAATAAAGAGCCATCAGATATCTGGATTAACATCAACTTTTGAACGCTCGACACTTCAAGATCAATCAAAATTGAACTATGGCTGGATCCTGGAGAAATACTATCAACCACAGGCAAGGATTAATAATTTACCAAACCACAATCATAGCACCATTTCAGCATCGAAATCGAGCTGAAAAAAAAACTTTTTCATAAACCAATACGACAATAAAAAAAAGAAAGAACCTGATTTCAAAATCGAAATAAAAAAAGAAAAACCAAAATACTCGAATTCAATCAAAGCAATAATGCAAAAAAATGATGCAGAAGTGATTCTAGATGCGCTCAAACAAAAAAACACGCGACAACTTTGGTCATTGCTGAATGATTCACTGAAAACCTCTTATATGATCCAAGATGTCGAAGCACAGACATGGATCAAACACTTTACGACTCTCTACAAATCAAATACCAACATTCCGACAGCCGATTTGGAGAAAGAAGAGAGCCTTTGGAACCTCGTTTGGGATATTGAAGAGCTCGAAATACCATCATGGCCCTCAATCCTTCTCGAGCCCCAGGTCCTGGTGGATTATCGAACGCCGACCTCAAAGCAGCTCCAGAAGATTGGGCAACCTTTTTCATTCAACTTCTTCAACTCATTGGAAAGACAAAGGAAATCTCTCGTACCTGGACATTGGCTATTCTTATCCCAATTTTCAAAGCTGGAGACCGAAAAGATCCGGGAACTACAGACCTATAGCTCTCCTAGGTCCCCTAGGGAAACTATTTGCGGGCTATCTTGTAAAAAAACTTAACATCTGGGCAGCAGAGAACGGTAAGCAGGACAAAAGACAAACTGGTTTTGTCAATAAAATAGGAACCAAAGTGAACTTACTACTGTTAAACATAATAAAATATGAAGCATTAACTAAAACCCAACATGTTTATGCCATCTTTATAGATCTAAAGATGGCTTTTGACTCTGTCAACAGACAAAAACTTTGGTCCAAATTAACATCATGGGGCTGTCCACCCTCCATCCTGCACCCGATAAAACAACTCTGCTCTAACACCTCGGTTCAAGTCTGGTTAACTAACAATGGTATGGTGACAAAACCAATCTCCACCTGGAACGGTTTGAAGCAAGGGTGCCCCTTGGCAGCCTGCCTATACAATTTGTACACCTGTGACTTTGGAGAAAAGATCCAAAATATAGCGGCAAATCCTCCGAAGATCAACAACGAGCCAATACAAGCCCTAATTTACACCGATGATATCATCATTCTAGATAAAAACGTATCAGGTCTACAAAAAACCTTAGACAAAGCACAAAATTTCAGGATGGAAAATGAGCTGCAGATAAATATCAATAAAACTAAGGTAATGAAACTAGCCTCTCAAAAAACAACATAGCCTAAAGATACATCTGGAAAGAGAACAGATCGTGAGAACCAAGGCTACCAAATATCTGGGCGTAATGATTAATTCCTCCTGGAACGAACAAGAATGGAAAGACCACATAGAGGAAAAAGCCAGATCCCTTGCGAGGCAAGGTCGATTTTTTTCATCTAAAATTCGGAACATACTCAATAAAAGCCACAATTGCTCTGTACAAGCAAAAAGTAATTCTGATCCTGACCTATGCCAGTGAATCACTGATCAACCAGCAAACAATAAACTGGGTAATTCATAGATTTCAGTGCAAAGGCAGCGCACACGAGCAGCCCAGAGAGGGAGCGTGCGCCAGCTGTGTGCGCTAAACAGCATTCTGGCGCACCACGTATTCATGGAATTACTAAGCCATTTTGAGTGCTGGCGCAGTGAACATCCCGCAGCGCCTTTTACGCCCCCAAGAATGCCTCTCACGCAAGGAAAAGCCATTGAAATGGCCAATGCAGCGCAAAGGGCTGTGCTAACCCTTGACCAGTTTACAGGGCCGCTACACTGTAATTGCGTGAAAATACTACGCGTACCCCACTCTGGGCAGCCAAAACGTGTGAAAATGTACTCACGCACCCCTCGGAATACGCGTACCCCCCTCGCGCCAGGTAAATTGCGTAGAAAAAACAGCCCCTTTGGTGTGGGCTGCCTGTGGGGCATGGCCAAGGTGCATGGGCTACCTGCGGGACATGGGGAGGGTGAGTTGGCTGCCTGTGGGGCATGCCCAGGGTGGATGGGGTGGCTGCGTGTATTTTGTAGGTGCACGGGTAGTCACACACGCGACAGGCCTTGTGCGAGCGTGGTACGAGTATTACTGGGGGTACGCGTGGAGTTTCACACACGATAGGCCTTGGCCGAGCAGGGTACGTGTATTAAGGGGGTGCGCGGGGAGTTTCACACGTGATAGGCCTTGTGCGAGCGTGGTACGTGTATTTTTTTTTTGAAAATATGTTTTTATTGACATTTTGTGGGTTATTACTACAAACGTTGCATCAGAGAAACAAACATTACATTTTAAAAAGAAAAAGGAACATTCCTACCAATAGCCCTTTTTACCCCCCCACCCCCCTAGCCGTATGGTCAAAGTAGGGTCTGAATTCAACACTGCGGAGTCCAATACACATTCACAGAGCACAGGCGTTAAGCACATCTTGCACATTTGTCCTTGGGCTCAACCCTTCAAGGCCCCCTTGTGGGGGGGAGAGAACATGTCCCAATCAGTGGGTGTCCATGGGGTCCCCACCTGAACATTATCGCCCTGTCCAAGGGGCGGAGCCGGGCCCGTCCTGAGGGCTGGACCCCTCACGCATTGCTCTCGTATCTCTCAAAGAACGGAAGCCAAAGTTCTCCGATGTTAGTTCTGGATTCATCAAGGACATGCGTGAGGAACTCCATATCATAAATCGCTCGGACCTTGGCTACCCATTCCTTTTCCTGTGGCATGTTTGGGTTTTTCCATTTTTGGGCCAGGCAACTCCTGGCCGCCACAAGCATGACCTGGAGCATGTGGCCCTGGGTGTCCTCCTGGTCGTCCCCGACCTCGATCCCAAAGAGGAGCAGCCAGGGACAGAGGGGTCTGTCTATCCCATCCACTCCCTTGATCCAGGACAGGACCTCTCCCCAATACATCTGTACCCTGGGGCACGACCACCACATGTGTATGTAATCTCCAGTGGTGTTGCGACATTTCCAGCAGTGTGGGTCATAGCCCGGGAGCATTCTAGATAATCTCTGGGGGGGATAGTGCCACCTGTGTAGAACCTTTAATGCCTGGTGTCTATATTGGAGGGATGTGGTTGAGTGATGAGCTCGGATACACATCTTGGACCATCTCCTATCATCTATTGCATTTCCCAGGTCTCTTTCCCATTGCGTTCGTGCCGGGGGGGGGGTCCCTTGGAATTGAAAACAGGAGGAGTCTGTACAACCGGGCTATCACCCCCCTGGAGCCCCGGGTGGAGATGATTGTTTTCTCAAAGTCCGTGAGGTCTCTCCTAAGAGTGTCCCCCCATGAAGGTTCTGAAAGAACTCCCTTAAGCTGAAGGTAGCGGAATGGGGACAGTTTACCCAGACCTAGCGCCTCCTCGAGGTCTGGAAGGGGCATGAAGGATCCCCCCACCCATAGATGGCAGGCCCTAACCAGGCCCGCCTCGTACCAACTCTGGTATGCCGCTGGTTCTGCTATTTTGGCCAGGAATGGAGGTGCCCAGATGCAGCTCAGCGGTGAGGGCCAAGTCGTGAGCCACCTGAAATAACTCCCCTCCTTCCAGATCGACCAGAGGACCCCCAGTACTGGGTGTTCGTGTACCCTCTTCGGAATGCGTGTTCTTGGGACCCATAACTGCTCATCAATCGTGACTGTGGCGAGAAGTCTATTGTCCAGGGCCACCCACTGTTTCTCCGTCCCTGGGTTAAAATGGTCAACCAAGATCCTTAGCTGAGATGCCCTGTAGTATGCATCGAAATCGGGGAACCCCACTCCTCCATCCTCCTTCGGTCTTGTCAAGACATCGTAAGAGATTCTATGTTTCTTGCCCGCCCAGAGGAATCTAAGCAGTACTCGCTTCATTGAGTTAAGAAAGGGCCTCGGCACCTGGGTGGGGAGCATTTGGAAAAGGAATAGAAATTTAGGGAGTATTACCATCTTAATCAGGTTGAGCCGAGCCATCCATGAGAACCCCGCCGCCGCCCACCTCTCTATATCTCTCTTCACCGCTGTCCATAGTGGGGTAAAGTTACGCTCAAAGAGGTCGCCCGGGGTAGATGGAATTTGGATCCCCAAGTATCGGAACCCCTCTCTCTGCATTTGGAAGGGGAGACTTTGTACATATTGTACCTCAGGTTCCGGCAACTGGCCCCCCACGAAGGCCACCGACTTGTTTAGGTTGACCTTATACCCAGAGAGGTTGCCATAGCGCGTCAGGGCCTGAAGTACATGAGGGATCGTCCGTGATGGCTTAGTGATATACAGGAGGACGTCATCTGCGAACAAACTAATCTTACAGTAGGAGTCGCCCAGTTGGACCCCTGTGATAGTTTCGTTCTTGCGTACTGAGATTGCCCAGGGTTCCATGACTAGGGCGTATATCAGGGGGGACAGTGGGCATCCCTGTCTTGTACCCCGCCCCAGGGGGAAAGATTCCGATTTCGTCCCGTTGGCTACTACCCTGGCTGTTGGGGAGGAGTACAGTGCCGCCAGCCAGCCCATCCACCTCCGGCCCATCCCCACCGCCGAGAGGACCTCCCCCATGAACTCCCAGCTCACCCTGTCGAAGGCCTTCTCTGCGTCTAAGGATAGGAGCAGGGCTCCTTCGCTCCGGATCTCCCTCGAGTACAGCACATGGAGAGTCTTACGCATGCTGTCCGAGGCTTGTCTATTGAGTATAAAACCCGCCTGGTTGGGGTGGACTAGTCGAGGAAGGCACCTCTCTAGGCGGGAGGCCAGAATCCTAGTGAATATCTTGGCATCAAGATTTAGGAGGGAAATAGGCCTATAGGAGCCACATTCCCTCAGGTCCTTCCCTGGCTTCGGAATAACCGTGATTAGGGCCTGGAGGAAGGAGGGCGGGAGCGTCCCCTCATTGCGAATTTGGTTAAAGAGCTTGGCCAGGGGCTCCACCAGCGAGGGTGCAAACTGTTTATAAAAATCGGCTGTGTAGCCATCTCCCCCCGGGGCCTTGCCCACCCTCAGCCTTTTGATGGCTGCCTCGACCTCGTCGACAGTTATGTCAGATTCTAGTTCCTGTAATTCCGCCTCAGATAGGTGGGGCGGGGGGTATTCCTCCAAATATGCCCTCATCTCCTCTGGTGATGTTCCCTCCTGTTTTGTGTACAGTTCCTTATAATAATCTGCGAAGGAGCCCACGACCTCCGCCTTATTGTTAAGCATGGAACCCTCCCGGTCTCGAATGGGACCAACCCTCCTCTCCAGTCGGCATCCCCTGGCTCTGCGAGCCAGCAGCGTTCCCACCCTGTCTCCCCTCTCGTAGTACCTCTGTCGTGTATATCTCAGCTTCTTAACCACCTCTCCTATGAGAACCGTGTGTAGGGCCTGTCTCTTCTCCCTCATTTCCGTTAAGATGGATTCCCTGTCTGTCCCCTCCCGATTGAGCCTACTCCGCAGGGTTCCAAGGTCTGCCCGTATCCTGGCTTCGATGAGCCCTCTTTCCCGTTTGCGTCTGGCTCCCTCTGCTATGAGGAGGCCGCGAAAGGTGGCCTTTGCCGCCTCCCACACCGTCGACATGTCTGTTTCCCCATTGTCGTTGGTTTCAAAGTATGCCGCCATTTCGCCTTTCAGGAAGTCCCTAAAGACTGGGTCTCTGAGAAGCAAATCATTGCACCTCCAGTGTGATGACCGGGGGGAGACGGGGAGAGACCAGCGTGCCACCAGAAGCTCGTGGTCGGACCAGGTTATTGCCTCAACTCGTGGGTCTGTGGCTACTCCGCCGCCCTCTCTGGAGATCAGGAGCAGGTCAATTCTGGTGTATGTAAAGTGTGGGGGGGAGAAAAATGTGTAGCCCCCCGGTTCTGGGTGGGCTGTCCGCCAGACGTCCTCCCAATAGTGTTCCCTCAGGAGAGTCCGGAGCGAGATGTTATCCCTAGATGTCGCCTTGGGTTCAACCCCTCGGGCCATCCACCAGTCCAGTTTGGGGTCCATTACAAGATTAAAATCACCCCCAAGGATCATGGCCCCTTCCGCCCATTCATCGATCGTCCCCATGATTTGGGTGAGGAATCCAATCTGGCCGGAGTTGGGTGCATAAAGAGTGGCCAGGGTGATGCGTTCGCCCTCGTGGGTGCCCTTAATTGCCAGGAACCGCCCCCCATAGCCCCTCTTGGTTTCAATATTGGAGAGGTGGAACGCTTTATTCAAGAGGATCCCTACCCCCTCCTTCTTTGAGCTTCTGTGGGAGGCCCAGTAGTTGGATTCGATGTCCCTTCCCTTTATGGGTGATTCCTTGCCCTGTCTATAGTGAGTTTCTTGGAGGAAGAGTACCATTAGTTGTTGTTTGCGAAACATGTTACTCGTCAGTGATCTCTTGTTCTGTGAGTTGAGACCCTTGACATTGAGTGTGCCTATCTTGCCCTCAACCATTGTCGTGTGGGGAAACCCCTTCTGTTTGTCCTGTGTCGCAGTGTTGCCCTGTGGTCTGTTTCTGCGTTGTGAACCCTAGTTTGACTCGGCTATTCCCCCCTCCCATCCCCTGTGTCTCCCACCCAACTTCCCCCTCCCTGTCCTCCCCCCTCCCCCCCCCTTCCCTACTCCCTTTCATTGTAAGGCGTCCGTCCACGCCCCCCAACAGTTGTCGGGGTTGGTCAACGAACCACCAAGGACTCTTACCCCAGCCCCGGGTATTTCTTTTGTTAGGGATCCCCATCTCTTGTTTTTCCCCAATTTGTGTCGACCCCAACCATTGCCTCGATGTGGGCGGTCGGGACGGGAACCAACGAACTCCCACCGCCCCCCAGCCCACCCCAAGGTTCAACCTTAGCCCCTCATCGGGGAAAACACAACCAAAACATTAACATTGCCTTCAACTGTTTCCCGCCCCTCAATCCAGCGGTTTAAACCTCGCGCCAACGCGGCGCCCGGCCTCGGCCCCGAGCAGCCCGGCCTTCATTTCCAGCTCCGCCAAGGCTCAGAGCACAGGAGCATCGGTAGGGTTCCTCAACCCCCCGGAGAGTGGTATAGTCATGGATTCGGGCGGTCCTCCGAAGCCGTTGGTGGATGTCTCGTTTTCTGAAATTTACGAGTGCCTTTGACCTTTGACTTGCCGCTGAGCTTACCCGGACCAACCGGGCCTCTGGAGGGGTCTTGGGCGCCACCCTCCCCGCCGCCCGAGGGAGCGGGCAGGTCACCAAGCAGGTCGTCCGTGGCCCTCTGGATGTCCTCCCCCGAGGCCAAGTGATATTTCTCTCCCTGCCATTCGAACGATAGGGAGAAGGGGTGGCCCCAGCGGTATCTGACCCCCTTCCCCTGTAGCCATTTTGTGAGGGCACCGCATTTCTTCCTCATTAGTAGGGTGAGGGCTGAGAGGTCCTGGAAGATTGACACCCTGGAATCTCCGTATTGGATATTGCCTAGGTTCTTTGCCTTCTCGAGGATCCTGGCTTTATCTTTGTAGTGATGCAACCGAGCCAGCACCGAACGCGGGCCTCTGCCTCCTCCGCCCGCCCGGTGGACCCTGTCAAATTTGATCTCGTCTCCAGCATTATCACCCAAGACAATTCTTATGATGTCCAGTACTTTGCCCTCCAGACCTTGTGTGGTCTCACCCTCGGATTCCACCAGCCCAAAAATGCGCAAATTGTTCCTCCTTTCTCTGTTCTCCATATCGTCCACTTTGAACCGAAGTTCCTCCTCCCGCCGTAGCATGTCCTGAAATCTGACCTCCATCTGGGTCTCGAGAAGCGCCGTGGAGAGCTGGTTGTTCTCGACCCCTTCCATCCGGTCCTCGAGGGTGGTGACTTTGGTGGTAAGGTCAGCCAATTTAGCCCCCATGTCCGTTCTCATCCCGCGTATTTCCTCCAGGATTGTCTGGATATTGTTCTGTATCGCCCCCAGGTCGGAGGGGGGGGTAGAGGCACTCCCTGCCGCCATTTCGCCCTCAGGAGCCGCGAATTGGTATTTGGCGAGGGTCTCCCTCCAGCTCATGGGAAGAGCACTCTGGTGGGTGATGCGGCCTGTCTATTCCACAGTTTCGTGGGAGGGCGCCGTGTGTAGTTTGTAGCCCTGTGGGTGGGGCGGGTGAGCTCCTGGTGGGCGGGGGTCCCCCCGTTGATGATCCCGAAAGACACCGGTTTTGTGTGTGGAGCGGGACCCGGTCGAGACGCCGGAGGTCTGGTGTCTATGTGGTCCCTTGGTATGCCTCCCAGGGTATGTGCGCGGCGTCGTGCTCTGGTGGAGTGCTCACCACCTTTTGCCGTGGATCTCCCCACCCGGGGTCCTCCCGGAATTCACTGGCGTAGTGGCGGGTCCCGTTTGTCCCCCCGTCGTGGGGTTCCAAGGCCGGAGTTCATGGGGGTGTCAAGGGTTGTTGCCCCACGTCGTGTCCCTGGAGGGGATTGAGGTCGAAGGGGGGGGTCGCTCCTGCGTCGCCCCTCTATGTCCTGGGTGTGCTGGGAGCGCTCTCACCTTTCGCGCCGGGCCGACGCGCCACACTACGGGTCCCGGCCTCGGATTATCTCCTCGCTCGGCCGCTGGTCCCGCGTCCAGTCCCCGTCTCGGCTTTTCGCGCTCTCTGCGTCTCCCCTTCTCCCGATCCGGTGCGGCCGCCGCGGCCTGCAGTCGAGTCCCACGCCGCGGTGTGGGGGGAGGGGCCAGCAGCTCCCTCGGATGGCCGAACTCGGCGAAGCCTTCACGGCCGAGGGTCGGAGTTGGACCCAGCGGGGGGCCGAGGGTTCCTACGGTCTCGTGGGGGGTCTCGAGATGAGTGGGGGCCCCACTCCACTGCGTTATCAGCGATTACCCGGGGCTGGGTACGGAGCTCTCAGCTCAGGCAGCCATGTTGCCTGCGCCCCCTGGTGGCCTCTGGTACGTGTATTTTGGGGGTGTGCGGGGAGTTTCACACGCGATAGGCCTTGTGCGAGCGTGGTACGTGTATTTTGGGGGTGTGCGTGGAGTTTCACACGCGATAGGCCTTGGCCGAGCATAGTACGTGTATTACGGGGGTGCGCGGGGAGTTTCACACGCGACAGGCCTTGTGCAAGCGTGGTACGTGTATTACTGGGGTACGCGGGGAGTCTCACACCCGATAGGTCTTGTGCGAGCATGGTATGTGTATTTTGGGGGTGTGCAGGGAGTTTCACACAAGATAGGCCTTGTGCAAGCGTGGTACGTGTATTTTGGGGGTGTGCAGGGAGTTTCACACGCGATAGGCCTTGTGCGAGAGTGTTACGTGTATTTTGGGGGTATGACTGGAGTTTCACACGCGATGGGCCTTGAGCGAGCGGGGTACGTGTATTTTGGGGGTACGCGTGGAGTTTCACAGGCGATAAGCCTTGTGCGAGCGTGGTACATGTATTTTGGGGGTGTGCAGGGAGTTTAACACGTGCTACGCCTTGGCCGAGCAGGGTACGTGTATTTTGGGGGTGTGCGGGGAGTTTAACACGCGATAGGCCTTGGCCGAGCAGGGTACGTGTATTTTGGGGGTGTGCGGGGAGTTTCACACGCGATAGGCCTTGGCCGAGCGGGGTACGTGTATTACTGGGGTGTGCGGGGAGTTTCACATGTAATGTGCATTGTGGGCCCTCCCGGGTGTGGCCTTTCCCCCCTCCCCATCCCCTGCAGGCAGCCCACATGGCACCATGCACTCCTGAGCACACTTGTCAGCCCCGCCTCATGTCCCCCTGCACCCCCAGCCACCCAGCAGTGACGGGCACTTGCCTGCAGGCCTGGACTCATGTCCCCCCCAACACGTCATCACGATCCACACTCATGGCCCTCATGGCCACCCAAATCCCACCCCACGCCACCCCAGTCCAAACCCCCAAACAAGTATTCCATCCACTCCACATTGAAATCACCATGTCATGATAGATCCCAAATAACAAGTATGCACATCAATACATGTCCGTCAGACACACACAATGGGGGCAAGTGAATGAGAAAACCCACATCATGACATGCACAAAACAAATGATAGAATACCACACAAATGAAGTATGAAATCAAAATGCATTAAGTACAAAATCAATGGAATTAAAGAACACTTAAAGAAAATCACAAGAAAAAAAATAATAAACAAAAGGCTAGATGTCCAAATTGAATAAAAAATATATGAATGCAGAATCCAAATAAATCCAAATAAAAATAGCTCCAAACCAAATCCAAAGGTAAAAATAAAATAAAAACCATTGCTCCATGGAAAAAAATTATTCAAAGAAGTCAAATCCATTCCGGAACTATATACAATGTAAAAATCCAGGGTCCAAGAGCCCAACAATCTAAAGGAAACCTACTAAAAACACTACCTAATAAATAACTATATACAAAAATGTGGGGCATAGTCCATGCCCCCCAAATGAAAGAAAAATAGAAAGGAAACTTAACACTAATGAACTATATACAATGGCGGCGGGCAAGTCCAACGGCTCACTTGTTGATGTCCCGGGCCAGGGCATCATCGAACTCCTGTTCAATGTCCTGGAGGCATCCTGTTCCCTGGCCCCGTGGTCTCGCAGGGGTAATGCCATGTTCACCTCCAAATCCCACGAATTTCCTCGAGGCACTCAGCCCGCCTCAGCGCCCTGCACATGGAGTTCTCCGCCCTGACCATATTGAGCCGTGCCTCTTCCGCCCGCCGCCTCTCCGCATTTATTTCCTGGCCCAACCGCTGCCACACAGAAGACACTCCCAATCCAGGGTCCTCCTGCCCTTGGGCCGATGCCTGCCCCTCTGACGTTGATGGGCCCGAGCCATCATCGCTGTTAGGCAGAAACCTGTGCAGTTCCCTCTGGGACCACTGCAAAAGATTTAAGACTACAGGTGTTTGGCAGTAAACCCACTTGGTAGCAGTCTGTACCACACAGATTCACTTGGTAGCTGTGGCTGAGCAGTAAAACTTCCCTCAAGAAGAGTTAGGCAGTATACAGAGTATTCACAATAGGTCAAAAGAACACAGTAGAACAAGTAAACACTGACCAGGGCTTGGTGTAAAAGAGATATAATTATTTATTTAAAACCACATCTAGAAAAACACACAGGCACTGATAGTAAGCAATTCAAAAACACGGTCACTAAAAGATATACACTCCCTTAGAAGAATATTAGACAAGTCTTAAGTAAAGCCCCACTTATTTTCAGACAGCGGTGAGCGCTTAACGCAGATGGCACTCTAATAATTTGTTTTAAAAGGGAGGAAAAAGCAGAGAATAAATTGAAAAAGGTCCCAACACTTTTACAAGAACACAACAAGAGAGGAAGGCAAAGTAAAACCGTGAGTTTAGAGTTCAGTAGGCCGGATCCACTTTAAGAGGATCAAAACGAAATGTGTCCAAGGTCACACTGTTGCAGTGCACAAAAGTCTTGAAAAGGTTCAAAAAGAGTTGGACCAAAGAAAGGGACCAGTTAGAAGGTCAAGGCGGCCAGCCCAGTCCAGAAGGTTAAGGGATTATTACCTTGTAGCAATCTTTAGAAAGGGAGGCCTGGCGGACGCGGTACCTTAAAGTGGTGAGAATACTCCAGCGGAGGCAGTTGTTCCTGGCAGCGGATGCAAGTCGGTGCTTCGTTCGGGGGAAGAGAGGATCTCATTGGGGAGGAAGACAGGAGTCCGTTGCACTGCCAGGGAAGAAACCAGCCGCGGAGTTCTCAGGTAAAAGGAGCGGTCCTTTTATTCACGGTCCAGTGGTAAGTGGCTATCCGGTTGCCGGGGTGCTTGGCACGGGCAATTCGACCACAAGCCGGTCTGGGGTGCGAAGAGAAGAAGGTAAACTGGTTGTGCCCACCAGTCAGGGGAAGAAGCCTCTCCAGCCGGGAGATCTTCTCTGTCGTCGGGAAGTGGTGAGTCGGTTCCGCAGGGCTCCACCGGTGGTGTCGTCGTGGCAGGTCGGCTCAGCTTCTCCCTTGTTGGATTCTCAGGTCCTGGGGCGACTTCTGAAGTTACAGTCCCCAAAGCCCTGTTTTTATGCAGCACACCCCCTTTCAGTCAGCCTAGCTGTCAATCAAACATGCTAAGTGGTGAGCCGGCCCGCTCACCACTTGGGCCAATCACACAAGAGTGCGACTTGAGTTACCAAGGTAACTCAGTCCAGGGTGCCTAAACCCCCTCCCACACCTCCTGTGGTACCCAGACAGAGTGGCACCACTTTTGGAGGCTTCTGTGGAGAAGCCTGCCAAAAAGTGGAACAAAGGGCTCGACTTGGGTTGGAGTCACAGAAGAGAACACAAACGCCATTTTAGAATCGAGTCCTGGCAAAAAATACCAACCGGTGAATTAATATTAAATAAATAAACCTGCGGTATTTTCGAGGCTATGAGAATTAAATAATTAAAGTTGGTAGCCTCGAACAATGGGAAAATCCCATAGGGATATATTCGCGCTCGAATATAAAAGGTAGTATCCACTGCCACCAGTCAAAACTCCATCAGGGGGGACTGAGACGTGCCCCCTCGACTAACAGACCCCGGGGCAATCGAATTGCCCCGACCAGTACGTCCACAATATGATGGTTTGTACTGGTTTCTGTTAATAATTTGGGACTAGTAAAGCCAATGGTGACTTTACATGCCCTGGGAGACAGTAGTCAGTCCCAGGGTATGGAGTCTATGGTGGGGTGTCACTATGACATCCCTGTGTTACTGCACGGAGGGTGCTGTGTAACACGCATAGTAAAAACACATGAGACCCTATGGAGTAAAGGACCCCATAGCCCATAAAACACATTAACAGTCAAAGGAACACCATAAATCATGTCCAAGAGTGGGAGAAAAAGAGTCTCACTCTTGGCAGGAGAAAAAAACAAACTCCAGAAATCCAGCAAAGCTTCTGGAGGACTCACTAGGTTAGGAAATTCAGCCTAAAGAGAGAATTCTCCCTAACAATCGCTCCCACCTTTAGCCTGCTGCTGCCGTGCATGTGCCCTGCCTGTCGATGCCTGCACGTCCTCCTCCTGCTGGGGTCCAGTTGTTGGGGTGGCCACCCTTGCTGTACCTCTGACTCCCGACTGTGGCAGGGATGTGTCCTCCACCAGCCTGGCCGCTGGGTCAGGGGCAGCTCCACAGGGTTGCCCGGTGACTTTTGGGCAGGTAGATGGCACAGAGGACGACTGGCACATAGGGGGTTCAGTTGAGGGGGTCGGTAAAGACCCAGCATACGGAGGAACCCAGTGCTGGTGACCTGTCCTAGTAGGTTGCCGCGTTCAAAGAGACATGCAAAATGACTTGCATTCTCCTCATGAGAACTCTGCAAGTCATCCCGGATGTCACGTTGACACAACGCCACCCCAGCTAGGACAGGTTCAACCCGGTCATGGATTGCCACGTCCACAGGGAGAGGAAGGCCAGTTGTTCGCTGAACCCTTCCCTGAGAATGGGTCTAGACGTAGGCATCCCTGGTGGTGCGGGATGATACAGTCACAGGATCGGGGACAGGATTACACACAGACACCTCCGCGGTGGCCTGTGCTGCTTCCTGTCCCGGACTGCACCACTGGAATCCCCACTTCCAGGCCCCGTGTGTGGCCCTTCCACGGCCTCCTCCTCAACCAAACCCTCCACTAACCTGGATGACTCCGTGCCATCTACCTCCATAGCCCCTGTGGGGGCTCAGCTGCCCCTTCTGCTGCCAAAGAGTCCACCTCCAACCTCCCCCTCTTGGACCTCCCCTCGGCAGCTGCAGACGCAGATGCGGCACCTGTCACAGGTTTCCCCCTGTCTCACCTGTAGGTATTGTTTGTTCGTGATCTTCAAAGATGTCTTCTTTCGCACTGTTCGGGTTTTGTATAACCCTGTGCGTGGATCCTCAGGTTCCAGCGTGCAGTTCTTGATCCGACTCCAGGAAGTGTTCAGATGTCTGGGAAAAAGTCCAGGAAATGGCGAGGAGCGCACTCGGATATACAAATGCGCTGGCAATCCAGGAAATGCAAGGTGAGGAAAAAGGGGAAGGATGAAAGAAGAGGAGATTCAGGGGACCGGGAACCAGGAATCAGAAGTAATCGCTGTACGAACTCCGGCCGCACACGTCTGACCACTGCAAGCGGTAGGGTTGAGAGGCGCAGGGCCGCGGGGGCGTGTCTGCTTTGTACAACGTAGAGCGTACAACGCGAAGACTGGCAAAAAGCGTTCCGCGTTCAGCGGCCATTTTGGGAGTACTGCTGAGTTGAGTCCCCTATGGGTCAGGGACAACGAAGTCCAGAAGGGACGCGTACGGTGGTTCATGACAGCATGCCTCCTCCGAAACCCAGTTCCTCTGGGTTTGCCCGGGTGTATAAGGTGGTACCTTCGGAGCAGTCTGGGGCATTTATGTTTGAGACTGGTTCCCAGGTGCGTTCATTGGGAGGGTACCCTTTCCACTCGATCAGATACTGTAGCTGTCCACGTCTGTACCTGGAGTCACATATTCTGGAAACCTCGTATTCTAACTGATCATTGACAATCACAGGGGTAGATCTCGGAGCAGTTCGGGAGGACTGGACGTATGGTTTCAACAGAGAAGTGTGAAAAACTGGGTGGATCGACATGCAAGATTCTGGTAGTCTGAGTCAGAAGGCCACTGGGTTAATGATTTCCTTTATGGAGAAAGGACCATAGTACCGGAAGCGTCGAGGCAGAAGTTTCGAGGATAGCCAGACCTTATCACCTATTGTGTATGAAGGCCCTGGTCTTCTTTTGGAGTCAGCATAGTGCTTGGTGTTTGTTCGGGCCTTTTCGAGGTGTTCTTTTGCATCTTTGTGTACATTGATGAGGGTTTGATGCAGGAGTCAACTGTAGGAACAGGGGTAGGATGTGGGAGAATGGATGGTAGAACCGAAGGGTGGAATCCTTGGCTACAGAAGAAGGGACCAATTTTGACAGCCGAGTGATCCGAGTTGTTGTAGGTGAATTCAGCTACAGGTATCAAGAGTGACCAATCGTCCTGGACCTTGGTGGCGAAATAGAGGAGATATTGTTCCAGAGTTTGGTTCACACGTTCAGTAGCTCCATTGGTTTGCGGATGATAACTTGAGGACAGGGCACGTTGGATTCCTAGTATGCAACATAATTGTTTCCAGAACTGAGATATGTACTCGGGTCCTCTGTCAAATATGATCTTGGAAGGTAGTCCGTGAAGTCGGAATATGTGTTCCAGGAAGATTCCGGCAAGTACAGAGGAGGATGGTAGTTTATATAAAGGTGTAAAATGAGCCATGTAAGTGAATAGATCAATGGTAACCATGATAGTTGTGTATCCCCTGGAAGGTGGTAGTTCCAAAATAAAGTCTGTAGCAATGAATTCCCAAGGTCTTGTTGGCAGCGCTGGTTGGAGCAGGAGACCTGCCGGTTTCTTCTTGTCATGCTTGTTTTGAATGCAGACTGCACAGGTTTGGATGTAAAGTTGGATATCGTCCTTCATCTTCGGCCACCAAAACTGTCTTTGTATTAGACGAAGGGTGTTGGTGACGCCACGGTGTCCCGAATGAAGGGTATCATGACATAGGCTTGTGATCTTTTGTCGTAGTCTGAGTGGGGATGACCAGGCAATTGTCCTTTGAATAAATATCCGCCCTTCGTCTTGAGGTTCCATCGATTCTTTCCATTAAACTCCTTCCAAATTTCAGAGGGCTGGGTTTGAATCCGGATGTCTTCTAGGAGACTGATTGCTTGGGCAACAAATATTGTGTGTGGAAACATCTTTGGGAAGGATCGGTCTTCAAGACTTTCGTATTCAGGACGTCGGGATAAGGCGTCAGCTGTTATATTGTGTGCTCCAGGAACATGATGGATTTGAAACTGGTCCTGGGTAAAGAAGAAGGCCCAACTGGCTTGACGACTGTTCCTAAACTCCAGGGACTGCAGGACTTGAAGATTCCGATGGTCTGTGCGGACCTGAACAGGATGTTTTGCTCCCAGGAGTAGATGCCGCAAGTCTGTGAAGGCTTGACGGATGGCTAGTAGTTCCTTTTCCAAAACAGAATAATGGGTTTTGCTAGGGGTCAAGGTGCGAAAAAGGTAGGCGATGGGGTGTTCTAGCCTGTCATCAAATTCCTGTTTCAGGACTGCTCCGATGGCGTAGTTAGAGGCAGAGGCATCAGTTTCCACTAAGAAGGGTCGATCAATTTCAGGTTGAGCTAGGATGGGGGCTTGTGTAAATTCCGACTTTAACCGTTGAAATGCCTCATCTTGGACTGCTGTCCAGTGAAAGGGTGTATCCTTCTTCAACAATGTAATGATCAGATGTACAATCTCCGAAAAAGAAGGTATGAATTTCCGGTAGAAGTTAGCAAGCCCCAGGAAGGATTGAATTTGTTCCACAGTAGTTGGAACAGGCCAGGATAGAAAGGAGTCTACTTTCGAGCGGTCCATTCCAATTCCCTCTGGGCTGAGGACGAATCCGAGATAGTGAACAGTAGACACATGGAAAAGGTATTTCTCGGGTTTAGCCAGGAGCTTATGTTCACGTAGACATTGTAAAACTGCTTTAACATGTCTTCATGCTTCAGATGGTCCTTGGAGTATATCAGTATGTCGTCCAGGTATACTATGACGAAGAGGAACAGCATATCGGAGAACACCCGGTCCATAAAACGTTGGAAGACCGCTGGGGCATTGGCAAGTCCGAAGGGCATAACCAAGTATTCAAAATGACCAAAGGGTGTTCTAAAGGCTGTTTTCCATTTGTCTCCTTCCTTTATGCGGATCAGATGGTAGGCACCTCGGAGATCTAATTTCGTGAACACTACAGCTCCTCTTACCGCTTCCAGGATATCCGAGATTAGGGGCAATGGGTAACGGTCTTTGAGGGTGCATTGATTAAGACCACGATAGTCTAGGCAAGGCCTTAGCTCTTTGGTATCTTTCTTGGGGACAAAAAACAAGGAAAGCTCCCGCCGGGGATTTGGATGGTTGTATAGTACCATTTTCCAAGTTGGTATCCAGGTATTCTCAGAGGGCTCTTTTCTCAGGTTCTGATAGAATGAACATCCTTCCAAAAGGAATCACTGCTGAGGGTTCAGTACCAATGGCGCAGTCTTCAGGCCTGTGAGGGGGAAGGGCTTGAACTATGGCGGTTGAAAACAAAATCAGAATAATCCTGATAGGCCCTGGGAACCTGGATGATATTCGAGACAGTGAATGGACCTTGCTGGTTAGTTTGCGTGTCTTCACAGGATCTTAAAGAGGAATCTAGGGATAAACAGTGGGACATACAATGTTCTGAACCAAGAAACAAGGATCCTGATGCCCAGTTGATGTAGGGGTTGTGCTTCTGTAACCAGGGCATTCCCAGTACCATTGGGTAATGGGCAGATCTTATGATGTTGAATTTGATCCTTTCTTGATGGTGGTTTATAGAAAGCAGGATCTCTTTGGTTTGAAGGGTAATGGGTCCTGAAGAAAGAAGTCTTCCATCGATAGCTTCTACAGGTTGCATGATGTCTCGTGTTTCATATGGAATGTTATGGGTAGTGGCCCAATCATGATCTATGAATATTCCCATGGCCCCACAATCCTCTAATGCCAGAATGGGATAAGATTCTTTCTTGGAAGGCGATAGAAAGGCCTGCAGAATCACAAGATTGTTTTGTCCAGGAGAGTTCAGGGATGGAATAGATGTGGAGCAAACATCTCTCTCCCGAAGCTGTGCTCCATCTAGGATCGGGAGCTGGCGTTTCCCGAACACCGTGGAGGGGCAATAGGGCACTCTCTCACCAGATTTTTATCAGAGGCACAATACATGCACAGACCAGTGGGAATCCGTTGCATCCTTTCTTGCAGAGTTATTGGTCCGCGAAAGGCTCCTAGTTGCATGGGTTCTGGGTCCGTGGTCGGGGAAGAAGCAGGCTCAGGTCTAGAGGAAGTTTCTGTAGAGGTCTTCTGCCAGGGTATTTTAGTCTTCTTCTTTTCCGCTTTTCTTTCCTGGATACGAAAGTCAATTTGTAAGGAAAGATCCATAAGAGGCTGGAAGGAACTTAAGCGAGCTACCCTGGCTAGCTCGTCTTTTATCTCTTCATTCAAACCTCTTCGAAAGAGGGTGAAACAGGCCTCCGAGGACCAGTCTGCTTCCTTGGCAAGTTGTTTAAAGCGTCTCACATAGGTTAGCATATCCTGGGATCCTTATTGGAAGTCCAATAAGCATTCTTGGGCATTGTAAACCTGTTCTGGGCGATCAAACATGGTCTTTAGCGCCTGCATGAAACCATCATAGTCATCTATGAGGGCATCACTCGAATTAACTAAGGGAGTTACCCAAGTTAGTGCATACCCGGAGAGATGAGAAATGCAGTGAAGTGCACTAAACATGAATCGAGGAAACCGCAAAGGGTCTTTTTTGAAGAGCCATCATATTTATCAACCACTCCGCCCAACAACACACTTTCCTTGGTTGCAGAGTCACGCGACAGGACCAATTGTTTCAATGCCGCATTTTCAGCTTTAAGATTTTGAACTTCTGTTGTTAACTCCTGCATGCCGCGCATGAGGTCTTATTTCATAACTGTATCAGTTTGTTGGCGTTTCAATCTGTCACAGGTTTCCCCCCTTCTCACCTGTCTGTATTGTTTGTTCGTGATCTTCGAAGATGTCTTCTTTCGCAATGTTTGGATTTTGTATAACCCTGTGTGTGGTTCCTCAGGTTCCAGCGTGCGGTTCTTGACCCGACTCCAGGAAGTGTTCAGATGTCCGGGAAAAAGTCCAGGAAATGGCGAGGAGCGCACTCAGATATACGAATGTGCTGGCAATCCAGGAAATGCAAGGTGAGGAAAAAGGGGAAGGATGAAAGAAGAGGAGATTCAGGGGATCAGGAATCAGAAGTAATCGCTGTACGAACTCCGGCCGCACACGTCTGACTACTGCAAGCGGTAACGCTGTGTTACGTATTCTACATGGAATGACAGCACTGGTTCATCCGCGGCAATCACGCGAAGAAGAGCACACTCACGAGCTTCCCTCTGGAATCGATACAGGTTGCCATGGCGCTTGTTTGCACGCCGGCGCGTCTCGTGTCAGCTGACAACTTGCAGGCGTACGGAACGTGCACCTAAACCACGCCCCTCTGTACTTTAAAGCACCGCTACTCGTACAGCTCTCTGCTGCTAATTGTATCGTTACTCTCCTTGCGGTTACGTTCCGTATTCCCTTCCGACTTTCAGTCAGTGCTCTATTTTTGATCTTCTGGTTCCCGACGCTTGGCTATTCAATTTGGACTGCATTTGGATACTCCTTTGGTTTCGTTACGCCCGCCCCTTTACTGATCCGGACTTCTTCACGGACTGCCTGCCTTTTTCCTCAGTGACTTCCTGGTACTACGGCCCACTAAGGGAATTGGTTGTCCTAGGATTCTCATCCATGGCCTCTTTCTGGTTCCTGAGGCCATTTCACTTGCTGCTATCCTGAACTGTTCATACTAGTTAAAACCCACTCTGCTGGATTTCACCGTTATCCTTAACTTTGGAACTTAGTTTCTACATCCTCTGGGACTTCAACATTCTACAGTGAACTACTCACCAAGTGCATATTGACGCTTTCCGGTACATGCACCAACCCGTCACTAGTGCGTCCCTCGTGCCGCCCGGGTTACTCTCCTGTACTAACTCACCTTTTTATTATTGTGTCCTTTCGTTGTTTTCCCTCTATTTGGACTTCATTCAATCCTGCCAGTTTTCCCTTCAGGTCTGTGTTTGAATTATTTATCCATTTATTTCTGGGATGCTCTGGTGTATTACATTTGTGTAGAGGGTAATAGTTTATTTCTTTTGTAGGTTAATCCTATAGCAGAGTCCACTCCTCAAACCCTATCTAGGTACTCCTTAGTACTATTGTTTTCTTGCATTCCTTCATACCTTGGCTCCTCTAACCATCTTTGTATTTCTTTGCAGCATTGGTTGGCGGTGTGTGTTCTCCCCACTCTTTTAGGTGATTGGCAATTCTGCCTGTTCAGGTTGAAACAGCAGACGGGCACATCACAGAAAAGAGCCCCTCCTTGAGGATGCCTCAATCTTAGAATTCAGCGGGTGTCGGGTTACCAGAGGCTGTCTTGTCAATATCTGTGGAAACTACCGTCTCCAAGGTTGCCTATCTACAGGCAGTGATCAATTACCGGAGCGGTGAATAACATTGAGACGTGCAGGGCCGCGGGGGCGTGCCTGCTTTGCAGAACGTAGAGCGTACAACGCGGAGACTGGCAAATAGCGTTCCGCGACCATGTTGGGAGTACTGCTGAGTTCAGTCCCCTATGGGTCAGGGAACACAAAGTCCAGAAGGGACGCGCACGGTCGTTCATGACAGCACCAGACTCCTCACTCCCCAAAGAGATGACAACCTGGGAGGGGAGCTGGGCCTTGCGTTTCTGGCTGGCGGTGCGATCCCTGCCGCTTTGCTCCACAGCACTGTCTCCGCCCTCTCATCAGTTGACGCTGCAGACAGGGAGACACAAACCACAGGAGTCAGGGCACTGTACAATTGTTCCGATACACACATGACATTTGCACATGTGTGGCAGTGTCAAACTTCACAGATGGCATCACACTCGCCAGCACACATCATTTGAACCGACACACATGCGCAAGTTAACAGGACTGTTGCAGCAGGCTGCAGCATCCATACACATACAACAGCATGAGCATCTGAAGGTTAGGCTGACGTCACATGCAACATGGGGGGTGGCAAACACATGCACACATGTCACCAGACATACATGCATCTGTAAATCTCCAACATCTGTCACAGTGAAATCATCTCCAACTATGTCACATCTTCCAATCAGCCTCCTACATGTTGGTGTTACATGCCAAATACACACACACACACACACATGTACACCGTGGACTTACATGAAGGTGGAACCAGCATCCATGTGACACACCCCAACCATGCCATAGTACATACACAGAAATGTAAACATGTTTGCACCCCCACATGCATTTGGGCATCATGCATTTAGACACATACACCATTGATGTAACTCACACATGACTGGACTCACATGCGGCAGACTCATGTCCCTGCACATACACATCCATAAATGGGGCTTTACACACATGTCCCAGCTGCACACTCACACATGTCCCAGCTGCACACTCCTGGCACACCTCAACATGCACTTTGTCCATTCAGTACGCATGGACACCTACCGCTCGACTCCAGACGGTTCTGCATGCAAAGGACCTGGAGATGGAGCGCTGGGTTTGTGTGTTCCAGGACCCTCATCTGCATGTTGGTAAGGCGGACCCGGCACCCCTCTGCATCCGCTGTCTTCAAGAGGCGCCGGGCTTTGCTGAGGGTCCTGGACCTGAAGTCCTCCCAGCGCTTCCGGACGTGTTGCATGTTGCGGGCTGCCACCCCCTCCACGTTGATGGCAGTCACGATGTCCTTCCAGATCCCCTTCCGTCCTTCATTGTCGGCGTGTGAACTTCCAAACAGGGCATCATAATTGATTGATTGATTTATAGAGCGCTTTACACTAAGGCGCTGTATGCCCCTGGACTTGCTCTACCAGGATGCCAACTTCTTTGGCACTGAAGCTGGCAGCCCTGTGCCTCTCTGCTGGGGTGTTGCCACTGGTGCCAGATGGTGTTGTGTGGGACATGGCAACCCCCGGAGGCAGGTGTGGGTGGGCAACTGGGTCCTGGGGCTGGGCTGTGGAGCGATAGAATACCAGTCGGGAGTCTTCTGTTCCAGCAGGGGTGGTCACAGCAACTGGACCCCTGCAGATGGCTGATGTGCAGGCACCAAATAGCAGGGCACGTGTCCAGCAGGCAGGCAGGCAGCAGCAGATATGAGGTGGGAGCGTGCTCGGGCCTCTGGGGGCAGGAAAATGGTCTTCAGGGCAGGAGCGTGGTCTTCCGTGTGTTGTCGCGTGGCCAGCTTGATACGGAGTGACTTGGCACGTGAAAAGAGTGCACGTCAGCGTGTTATTCGAGGAAAGGGCCTTAGCGCATCTGTGACGTTACGCGCGTGGGCGTTTCCTCGTGACGGGTGCATAGTGAATCAGCACGTGAAGAAACAGTGTCAGTGTGCAGGGTGTTATAAGGGGGAATCAGGGCTCAGTGAGGGGCTCCAGGCGCAGAAAAACAGAACCCAAAACAAGACAAACCCAAAAGAACAGCTTCCAGCCTTATAGGAGGCTTCTCTGTCCGTTTCGCAGGCAGAAAAGCCTACGGACCACGATTCCCAGCAGCCTCCAGGCCGGGAACTACTTTTTCACTCCCAGGTTGGGAGGGGCTCGTGCACGCGCATGCGCGAAGGACAAAGACACGGGGCTTGTGCTTAAGCTCCTGACTGGAAAGGACGCATCTTCCAGAGCTCCTGCCGACAGGGATCACGCGAGGGGCCACGCCCTAAGGAACCAGCATTCCGGCCCCTAGCTCATAGCAGATAAGTGCATCAAAGCCCCAGCGATCGAGCGCACATGGGAATTAGACGCGCAGCTACGGGGGGAGAGCGCGGAAGCAAAAGGAAAGCATTGGGAGTCCTAATCCTCTGAGGGGCACGCGCAGGGGGCATCGCCCAGCCACATCACGTCCCCTGCTGAGGGCAAAGCTAAGTGCCTAACCGCGTTCCGTTGCATTTAGCCAATGCTGATTTCGGCTCGCATGACTAACGCGCGCAGCGTTTCTTTACCAACATACTTTCAGCCACGTGCGCCAAACTTTGGTAGCACGGAGAGCCTTCTGAGCACGGCCACATGCGGCAAACTTTGGCAGCACGTAGTGCTTTTGATTTTAAGTCACATGCGGCAAAACTTTGGCAGCATGATGGGTTTCATTCTTTTTAAGCCACGTGCGGCGAACTTGGGCCACATGTTCTGAACCTCTTAACATAGTGGGGCGCTACGTCCTCCATTGCCTGATTATTATTGGGCACTGTTAAGCTCTGTGAGCAGATTAACCCATAATGTGCATGTGCCTACACTAACTAAACCCAGAGATGGAATACCTCACTGTTGTATGTTTGTGGTTTGTATTGTGCCTATGTGAGGTAACACAGGTCACTAATGCTAAAACTCTCTTGCAGCATTTGAACTGCTCTGAGAACCGGACCTGAGAGTGCGCAGGCAGGAGGCCAGCACTCAACCACAGAGCTAAGTGCCTCTTTTGTATCAAAAGTTATTGTAAAGCACAGTGTGTATGTGTGTGGGCAATTGTGTAAATGTTACTGTTGTTTTTTCCCATATGTTCCCTTGCCTGTCCACTTCCCCTTTCCTAACCCTCAATCTGTTTACCCTCTGTTCGAGACCTATCCAACCAACGAGACCCTAACTCTCTTTCCCTGCTGGGGTCTCGGAGGCCTGTGTAAGCATTGTCTTGCAGGTGCCCAGACAGTAGTGGGGGTAGTTGGTTCACACCACTCCTGCACCTGGAATTTTGGAGCCGTGACAAACAGCACGTACGCGTGTTAATGCGTGTAATTGGAGGAAAGGCCCTTAGCGCGTACACGCGTAAGTGACGTTGCACGTGTGGGCTGGTTTAAAAGGTACGCGTAGGACGCCATTTTCTTGTACGTGCTTTTTGTGGAGAGCGAGTGGGTGATTCTTGTACTTCTTGTTGGTTCACACGCGATTACTTCACAACGGTTCCAGTTCGTATTCCTTGTATACTCAGACAGAGTTCTATTCTTCTTTTGGCAGGGGTGTTGCCAACGCGCACACGCGTGTCTTTTTCACGTTCTTTTTCCAGCCAGACGGTGAGTCGCACTCGTATTTTTCACCTGTGGTTGCCCCGTGTGTCGCGTACCCATTCAGAGGTCATTGTAGCCAACGCGTACGCTCCTTTTTGAGTTTCTGGGTGCCACAGCATATTGCGGCTTCTTTATTCCACGCACGTGGGCTACCAGGGGTTGCGTGCATGTTAAAGTTTGTTTTTGGGTGCCTGAGCGTTGCGTGATCCGTCATTTTCCCCCAGGGGTCACAGACAGCCTTGCTAGAGCACTAGGGTACGTATTCCATCTAGTACCCTACCACCCCAATTGCCCAGGACAATTGTTTACTGCACCTCCCATTCGCACAAGAACATCAGTGCCATGGTTGGGAGGCGACCAAGCGGTAAGGGAGGCAAAGGTGGCCGAGCTACAAGAGGTGGACGTGGTAGGGGACGTGGCCAGGATGTGCAGGGTGGTCCAAGAGGCCAGTGTGTGGAGGACCAATCAGGGACACCTATGCCCCCCACCCCCAATGGGTCGGGGAGATGCAGCTGACACCCTCCCAGCTCAGGCCTTGGTAATCCCGCCCATATTGTCAACTGAACCGGCACAGGATGACTCCCAGGCTGACTTCCGTGTCCGTGTCACTAAGTCAAAGCCACGTGTGGGGGTGAAAGTTTCTGTCACCAGGCCCAGTGGATCTGGGGCAGCAATGTCATCTGCTGCCTCAAGTAGCCAGGGTGAGGAGTCTGCAGGGGCAGCTGCACCTTAATCCACCACAGCTCTGAGTCCCCCAGCCAGGACAGTGTTGGTCCAAGTCCATCACACAGAGGTTGGTCCTGCCAACATCACCCAGCAGCCAATGCCTGCAGTGAGACCTTTGGTCATCGTGCCTTTGGCTACTTCCAGTGCCCAGTCCACCTGCGCTTCTGCCCCTACCAACCAGAGCGACGTGAGCCACTCAGGGTCCGCACTACCTCTCAAAAGGAAGAAGGGTGCTCTTGCGGTACAGGCTGGGACCCCAGGCATGGCTACCCACTCTAGCACATGAAGGAAGCCTAGTTTCAATGATGCAGAACTAGACACACTTGTGGGCTACATGTCGGCCCATGGCCGCGAAATGGTGGTGACTGCAGGGTTCAAGACTACGCCTGCTCAACGTAGGGCCCACTGGCTTACCATTGCGGACCACATTAGTTCCGTTGGATTTGTGAGGCGCACAACTGATGATTGCGGTGGAATGACCTGAAACGCTGAGCAAAGAACAAGCTGGCTTCCAATCATGCCTCTACTCTGGTGACTGGCGGTGGATCTCCACCAGAGGAGGAACAACTCACTGAACATGAGTCTATCACTGGATGTCATGATCTCTGCTTCCAAAAGGTCAGGGTTTTCCCAACTCCCTTGGAAGCAGATCCATAACCCACGTTCCGAGTGCCAACCAGTCCCAATTGGGACCTTTTGGACCCAGTCCTGGCGCCAGTGGCACCAGGCTCATAAATATGCCCAGTCCCAGCGCTGGAAGCGCCGGGCTCATAATGCTGGGGTGGACTTACCTGCAGCAGACCATGCTGCTTACTTGCCTGCCAGTTGAGCCTCTGATCCTCTTCTGTTTGGAACTACTTTTCCTGTTGGGTGGGGCAGGAGCCACTCCCTAGATTCAGAACACTGGAACTCTTCTGGAAAGCAGGAACTCTTTTCTTACCTAGGCGTGGCTGTGGAAGGAGACACCTAAGCACTACAGGAGGCTATTTAAACCACTCCCGATGGATGAATCTTGCTTTGCGTTATTCTGCATCCTCTGCAGCAGAACGCTCAGCGTGTCTTCTGCATCTGATCCTGGGCCTAAGGAAAAAGGCTTACCATCCTGAATCCAGTCTTCAGCAACACCTATAAAGACAAGAAAGAACAGGTTAGCATTACGGTCTTCAGTGACAGCGCTTCACTTACCTGGTCCATCGGCTGTCACCAACGCCTCGCGCTGCATTCCGGCATCTGAAAGACAAAAGCTTACCAACTCTTCGCACGCTCCGGAGGCCTTCGGCGCTGCATCCCGCATCTGAAAGACAAAACAAGGTGCGTTTAAAGACATTGGGGAACTTTAATACTCACGTGCCATTACTCCTTTCCACATCTAACCCAGTGGGTATTCCGTCACCCTGCAGCCGCTCCGATCTTGTACCTGCAAAATGAAAAGACAGTTAGAGCGCATCGTGAAGCAGGCAACAAGCGCTTACTTACGTGCTTCCAGGCGCTTCTATTCATCACACGGGCTCCATCTTCAACTCACTTCAGCCCGTCATCCGCCATCGCCGGAACCCTGCAAAACAAGAAACATCATTACTAAAGACTTTAAAGACATTAGAATTACTCGAAACTTACCGTTCGTGCAGTAAACGACGGACAGCAGTCCTCTGAAGTCAAGAGGCCTGCTCCCCTTATCCAGTGAAGAAACTGGTTACAGCACCCTGCCCCGAGGCAGATGGAGAGCACGGCGTTCACTTACCTAAGGTGAGAGCGTTAACCTTTGGGGTTCTACAGGAGAAGAGAAAGGGAAGAAGAGAGAGACATTCAATAACCCAGTTCCTTAATCCCATATTTTCTATCTGCAGACATCTTACCCTTCGAGTCAGACATACAGTGCACAGAGGTCCAGCCCAAAGAGCCAGCCGTGTGTTACACATCACCTTTGAAGATACGGTATACGCCCAGTCAAGACCGGCGCCTCTACGGGAATCAGGTGAGCGTTACAGAACGCAAAGCCTACCACAAAACTCCCGTCCAGGCGCTATGGAAACCTCGGATACCGACCAGCTAGCCCAGTTACTTGGGGAACTAAGGGCAGAAGTGCATGCAGCCCGTCAGGAAACGAACGCTCTAAGAAGGGAACTGATTATTTCCAAGGAGCGAACAGATGATCTCGCTAGACAATTGCTACAGTCACAAGCCGGACAGACCCCGTTACCCGCATCTGGGGGAAATCTTCCTTCTACATCCTCTATGAATCCAGTGCAGATCAACCTACCTGGGAATGTACCTCTGGCTCCGCCCGAACGTTTTTCTGGTGACCCAAAGAGGTTTGCAGTATTTATCAATCAGTGCCGGTTGCATTTCTAATGCCGGCCAGAAGCCTTTCCAACTGATCAAGCTAAAGTAGCTTTCGTGCTTTCGTACCTTAGTGGCAATGCGGCAGACTGGTCGATCCCTCTAGTAAATCAAGATGATCCGGTCCTCCATGATTTTCAAGCTTTTCAGCTCAGTATGGAAAAACTGTTCGCAAGACATTCACAGGGGCAGGCCTTGGACAATGAGCTTCTTTTGTTGCGACAAGGTAATCAAGACCTTTTGGCTTATATTGCGTCTTTCAACAGACTGATAGTGGAAACTCAATGGCCTGAGGACAAAAGGATTACGCTGTTTTATAGAGGTCTACGTGGAGAGCTCAAAGATGTGTTAGCCCAAGTAGTGAATCCCCCACAAGATTGTTCGGACTATATAGACTTAGTCGTTCAAATAGATCACTGACTGCAGAACAGGAAGGCCGATCGTTCCAAGTTTGATGCTCGAGTATTTTCCAAACCGCCAACTCCTTCCAAAGGAGTAGACTCCGGGGAACCCATGCAAATAGGGGGTCTGAAAGGTCCTCTAACACAAAAGGAGCGGGAAAGGAGAAAACAGTTGCAATTATGCCTCTATTGCGGAAACTCAGGGCACTTTCTTCGAGACTGTCCGTTGAAACCTGCCAAGAAGGCAGTAGGAGCTGCAGTTACCAAAGTTACAAACTCTGAGCAGGGAAACGACCTCGCCCGACAAGAATAGAGGTCCTCTTGCCGAGCGTGAAAACCAGTTCCGTGACCTCGCATTTCGTGATACCTATGGTCCTCATTAGCCCTGATAATCCGGATCGATTACATGCAATTGAAGCTTACGTCGACAGCGGTGCCATCGGCAATTATGTGGATCATGAAATGGTTTTGAGGATGAATCTAACTCTTTGTCCCAAGGCTGTAAAGGACGTCATTACTACGGTGGATGGTACGGAGATAGCCTCCGGGCCAGTAACGCATACCACTCAAGAGGCGACGCTAGTAAGTCAAGATGGACACCATGAGAAGATCGTGTTCGATGTGATCAAGGCCCCTCAGTTTCAGATTATTCTAGGAATACCTTGGTTAGAGAAACACAATCCTTTGATCGATTGGCGAGCAAGAACGGTCCAGTTTCCAGAATGTGTCTCTACTTGTCACCCTCCACCTGGTGTTGCACTGGCAGCAATTTCTTCAGAGACTCCCCAGTTACCTCCCGAATACCTAGAATACCAAGATGTTTTCCGGAAGGATCAGGCTAACTCTCTACCTCCTCATAGGTCTTATGACTGCCAGATAGACCTGATACCTGGATCTACTCCTCCTTGTAGTAGAATTTATGCCCTCACCGAGCCTGAGAACCTTCACCTTCGACAATACCTGGATCAATACCTGGCAAATGGGTTTATTCGTCCTTCCAAGTCCCCTGCTTCTTCAGCTTTGTTCTTCGTTCCAAAAAAGGAAGGAGACCTTAGAACTTGTATAGATTATCGCTCCCTGAACCAGATCACCGTTAAGAATAGATATCCGTTACCTTTGATCCCTGAACTCCTGGACCAAGTCAGAAAAGCATGCATATATACAAAGCTGGATCTTAGAGGAGCTTACCACTTGGTACGAGTAAAAGAGGGCGATGAATGGTAGACGGCCTTCCGCACCAAGTATGGGCTATTTGAATATCAGGTCATGCCCTTCGGACTTTGCAATGCCCCGGCCGCCTTTCAATATTTTATGAACGATGTCCTCAGAGAGCTCATAGATGTGTGTGTTGTTGTTTACATTGACGACATCCTCGTTTATTCTTCATCGGAATATGAACATCGGAAACACGTGAAAATGGTCCTCGAAAGATTGCGTCAACACAAACTTTTCGCTAAGTTGGAAAAATGTGTTTTCAACGTGACTGAAGTTGAATTCTTGGAATTCATATTATCACCTGGCGGAGTGCGTATGGATTCAAAGAAGGTCGATGCAGTTCTCAAATGGCCATCACCATCCTCCGTAAAAGGTGTGCAAAGCATGTTAGGCTTCGCTAACTTTTACCGCAGGTTTATCCCCGAATTCTCTCGAATAGTCCAGCCCATCACTGCCTTGTTAAAGAAAAACAAACGTTTTGAATGGTCTACCGAGGCGGAACAAGCTTTCCAGGATTTGAAGACTAAATTTATCTCTGCACCAATCTTAAAACACCCTCGCCCCGAACTCCCCTACATCGTGGAAACTGATGCTTCAAGCCTTGCCATGGGGGCAGTTCTATCACAAAAGGACCCGGTAACCAATCAGTTGCATCCCGTGGCATTTTGGTCCCGCAAATTCTCGCCTCCTGAAATCAATTACACGATTACTGACGAGGAACTTCTGGCTATCAAGTCTGCCTTTAAGGCTTGGCGGCATTATCTGCTGGGGGCCCGACACACCGTTACTGTGATTACGGATCACCGAAACCTGCAATATTTGAAAACCGCAAAAGCCCAATCCTCTAGACAACTCCGTTGGGCATTATTCTTTGCCGAGTTTGACTTCATAATTACCTATCGACCTGGTACAAAGAACGGTAAAGCTGATGCCCTTTCTCGGATGGGAGTGGAAGAACACTTGATCAACCCTAAACCTGTACCAATCATTCTCGAACAAAGAATTCTGGGTGTAATCGCCACAGAATCCATAGAGGAAGTTAAGGATAAAGCCAGGCAACTTGTAACTCCAGCAGACATACAGAATTGGCATCTGCAGGGAAAGGACTTTGCAGTAAAGGACAACTTATTGTATTTCCAAGAACGATTATACCTACCCAGCACAGATTTACAGAAAAAAGTAATCTCTTGTTATCACGATTCTTTAATGGAAGGACATCCCGGTATGGCCAAGACCTCAGAAAAGATCAAGCGCTACTTCTGGTGGCCGTCTTGGAAAAAAGATATCAGAGACTTTATAATGTCCTGTGGAGTATGCGCCCAAAACAAGAGTCAAAAGGAAAGACCAGCAGGCCTCTTACGCCCTATTGACATCCCACCTCGCCCTTGGCATACGCTTTCTATGGACTTCATCACCGATCTACCTCCATGCTCCGGATACAATACGATTCTAGTAATCGTGGACTTATTCTCCAAGATGGCGCATTTCATTCCGCTCAAAGGCTTGCCAACAGCAGCAACTCTGGCCCGAGAATTTCTCGAAAACATCGTCCGACTGCACGGTTTTCCTTCGGTTCTAATTTCGGATCGAGGTAGTCAATTTATTTCTCATTTTTGGCGAAGTTGCTGTCGGTCGGCTCAAATTGATGTGAGACTATCGACCAGTCACCACCCTCAGACCGACGGACAAACCGAGAGGACCAATCAAACTCTGGAACAGTATTTACGCTGCATGCTGCAACAAACTGAAAAAACTTGGAAAGACATCCTTTGGATAGCCTAATATGCCTACAATAACTCTGTCCATTCGGGAACTGGGAAAACCCCGTTTTTTCTTTTGTACGGCAGTCACCCTCGAACCTCGGAGTTGGATCCCCTCCAAGATCTTGAAACACCAGCAGTAGACTACCTGCATTCTACAATCACCCAAGCCTTTAAGGACGCTGTTTCTCACCTTCAAAGGGCTAAAGAACAATACAAGAAAGGAGCAGATCAACATCGGAAGGAAGCCCCTCAATATCAAGTAGGGGATCAAGTCTGGTTATCCACCAAATATCTACCTCTAAAAGGGCCACGCACATTCAACCCAAGATACCTTGGTCCCTATTCCATCACTACCATAGTAAACCCAGTAGCGGTCAAGTTGGACTTGCCCCCGCACATGAAGATACATCCGGTCTTCCACGTCTCTCTATTAAAACCTGTGCAACCTCAAACCCGACTAACTAAATCTCCAAAACCTATCCTAGTTGATGGAGAACTCGAGTTTGAAGTCAAAAGCATTCTGGACTCCAAGATCTCCAAATCTAAACTATTTTACCTAATTGACTGGAAAGGCTACGGCCCCCAAGAGAGATCCTGGGAACCTGCTGAATATGTCCACGCTCCTCGCCTAATCAAAAGATTTCACCGAACATTTCCTGACAAGCCAAAACCCCCGGAGAAGCCCGGTTTGGGAGGGGCCTTGAGGGGGGTACTGTCATGATCTCTGCTTCCAAAAGGTCAGGGTTTTCCCAACTCCCTTGGAAGCAGATCCGTAACCCAGGTTCCGAGTGCCAACCAGTCCCAATTGGGACCTTTTGGACCCAGTCCTGGCGCCAGTGGCACCAGGCTCATAAATATGCCCAGTCCCAGCGCTGGAAGCGCCGGGCTCATAATGCTTGGGTGGACTTACCTGCAGCAGACCATGCTGCTTACTTGCCTGCCATTTGAGCCTCTGATCCTCTTCTGTTTGGAACTACTTTTCCTGTTGGGTGGGGCAGGAGCCACTCCCTAGATTCAGAACACTGGAACTCTTCTGGAAAGCAGGAACTCTTTTCTTACCTAGGCGTGGCTGTGGAAGGAGACACCTAAGCACTACAGGAGGCTATTTAAACCACACCCGATGGATGAATCTTGCTTTGCGTTATTCTGCATCCTCTGCAGCAGAATGCTCATCGTGTCTTCTGCATCTGATCCTGGGCCTAAGGAAAAAGGCTTACCATCCTGAATCCAGTCTTCAGCAACACCTATAAAGACAAGAAAGAACAGGTTAGCATTACGGTCTTCAGTGACAGCTCTTCACATACCTGGTCCATCGGCTGTCACCAACGCCTCGCGCTGCATTCCGGCATCTGAAAGACAAAGGCTTACCTACTCTTCGTGCGCTCCGGAGGTCTTCACACTGCATTCCGGCATCTGAAAGACAAAAGCTTACCAACTCTTCGCACGCTCCGGAGGCCTTCGGCGCTGCATCCCGCATCTGAAAGACAAAACAAGGTGCGTTTAAAGACATTGGGGAACTTTAATACTCACGTGCCATTACTCCTTTCCACATCTAACCAAGTGGGTATTCCGGCACCCTGCAGCCGCTCCGATCTTGTACCTGCAAAATAAAAAGACAGTTAGAGCGCATCGTGAAGCAGGCAACAAGCGCTTACTTACGTGCTTCCAGGCGCTTCTATTCATCACACGGGCTCCATCTTCAACTCACTTCAGCCCGTCATCCGCCATCGCCGGAACCCTGCAAAACAAGAAACATCATTACTAAAGACTTTAAAGACATTAGAATTACTCGAAACTTACCGTTCGTGCAGTAAACGACGGACAGCAGTCCTCTGAAGTCAAGAGGCCTGCTCCCCTTATCCAGTGAAGAAACTGGTTACAGCACCCTGCCCCGAGGCAGATGGAGAGCACGGCGTTCACTTACCTAAGGTGAGAGCGTTAACCTTTGGGGTTCTACAGGAGAAGAGAAAGGGAAGAAGAGAGAGACATTCAATAACCCAGTTCCTTAATCCCATATTTTCTATCTGCAGACATCTTACCCTTCGAGTCAGACATACAGTGCACAGAGGTCCAGCCCAAAGAGCCAGCCGTGTGTTACACATCACCTTTGAAGATACGGTATACGCCCAGTCAAGACCGGCGCCTCTACGGGAATCAGGTGAGCGTTACACTGGAGCCTTCATCACAGAGGATCAGATCCAAGCCGTTGGAGACTTACCAGATCTTGAAGCAATGTGCGGTGAGTGCCCATGCATGTGTGTGCAATCCATGTGTATGTTGCTTGGGTGATGTGTTCTGATTGAGTGCCAGGTGAGGCTGTGTACTCATGACTGCTATGGGTCACCCATGTGGTACCTCCATTCCCCGGTCTTGGGTGGGTTTGGGTTTCACAGTATCCCTTCTGACCGCAGTTGACAATTTGCACCTGATTACTGCACTTGCCCTTCAACTATCATCTTGCCACAACATTGTTCTTACTGTTTTACTGTTCATTTTGCCTGATTGATGAAATCCTTAGCATTTTTACCACACATTTTCGTGCCGTACTGCCCCAAATGTAACATACTTCAGTCATAGATTACACCCCACAATGGCACACATTTCTTACCTTATTATGGGAATGATTTCACCAATCAGGCTGATTGTGTGCAGGCCATGTGTAGGTGCACATTAGTCAATCATTTTGGGGCCCTGTTTGAATGTTGAAAATGACAATTGTCTTCTGTCATGTCGAAGTGACCAACCATTGATGTATCCATGTGCCTGCCATCACTGCATCAGTGAACACTGGCTTTGTTGCAGCATGTGGGACATGCGTGTTTTGTCACACTATTTTGCAGTACTGATTTGCTACCATCTGGGTGTCCTTGTAAAATCTGCCATGGCTATGCTATGCACCATCTGTGTGCTGGCATGTGCCATGTATGTGGAATGTCCATGCCACTCACAGGCTAATGTGTGATGCCAGTGCTATCCAGCATGCAGCACATGTGTTGGTTTTCCATCTTGGAGTCCTCAGTGTCTGCTTTTTGCCTCCCCTTCCAACTCATTGACAGTGCATGCATGCCAGAGTTATTGTCATGTGTGACATGTCAATTATGTACTGGATGTCTGCCTCGTCATGCCTATGTGTGTGGGCTATGGTGCTCATGCCTGTTTTCATTACTTTTCTTTTATGTTTTTGCAGGTGATGAGGCACTTGATGCTGTTGAGGAGGAGATGGCGCAGAGCCAGGACGACTCACAGCCACAACCAGGCACCAGTGGAGGACGTGGGGTGGTGGTGGGTGAAAACCCATTACTCCTACAGACCATACTGTCCATGGGTGTCTCTGGGTACATCTCCGGAGACCTCTATGAATCAGGTGCTGAATCGGACATTGAGACATATGTCTCATCGCAGGTGAGTGTTTCTGGCAGAGATGCTGTTCTGTCCAACCCACCTGCACCGGGGGTAGACCCCTCTATGGGGCATTCAGTGTTGGAAAGTCCGCCTGTGGCGGTTACGGATGCAAGGTCACACTCCACAATATTTGCTCCTGTTCCTGGGCCAGCAGATCAAAGGAGGAATGCAGCCCTGCAGCCTCAGGCAGTGCCAGCAGAGCAAGGTGCACATCACCTTGCCCCAAACAGGTGTGGTGCCTGCCAACGCGGTGGCCGTGCACCACCAGGCAATACTTTGTGGGAGAACTCCATCTACACTATAGCAGCACAACAGGGGATCATTGTGTGAAATGATGGCTCAGGCAATGGATAGGGTGGCCACTTCCATTCTCCCCCCTGAAAGGCAGGTGGAGCTCCAGCGGCAGGCAACAGAGTCCATTTGCCACTCACACAGGGAGGACATGTTGGCGTCCGACAGGGACCGACAGGCTGCACTGGAGACTCTGCGCACAGCCATATCTGTAGATTCACAGGCCCACAGGGAAGCCCTGAGGTTAGAACACAGGTCCCTCAGAGATACTCTGTGTGAACTTGAGGTGTCCCAGAGTACAAGGTCAGAACAGCAGCTGGAGCAGCAGACACTCACACTCTCAGCTGAGCTCCAGGCAACCCGTCGGGGGATCCGGGCATCACGCGAGGCCATGCAGGCAGAAATGCATGCTACCCGTGAGGTGCTGCATGGGGATCTCCGTACCATCATCCTGCAGAACCAAAACTTTCACACTCGTATGCTTGCTGCCATGGAGGAGCATGCCAGGGCTTTGCGTGGTCTACCTCCCATATCACGCCCACCTTCTGATGTAGCACCAGAGGGTGATGACAGCGACGGCAGTTCTCCCACTATAGCGTAGCCGTGCAGGCCATGAGCCCATGGAGGGTTTTTTTTTCTCAACATCCACGCATGTAGGTGTTGGGGTGCACCCTGTACGTCGTCCCTCCTGGGTCCCCCCCTCACCCCTCTGGTCCACACATGGCCCTTTTTTATTTTTATTATTTTTTATTTTACAGTGTGTTGCTTTGTGTGGCTCCCGTAGGCATCCACTGTGTATTCCAGCTGGGAACATGCAGGCTTGTCCTGTCTTTGGGTTAGAAACTTAGGTTCCTGACACACACCCCTCCTGCTTGCCCTTTCCATGGGCTCGCAAAGGGTGTGACAAAGTGACAGTAACTTACACAGTGACATTGGGCTCCCATAAGTTGTGTGGACAGTCTGTAGTCAAAACTGTGTATACATCCCTAGTGGGGATTGTTGTTCACTTCTCCACTGGATGGTGGATTTATATATGGTTCTACATCCATGACTTTTTCCAAATATACATGTACCTTCTTCATGTCTTAACAAGCCTGTCTACTTTGCAGATGCAGTTCATGTTGTATGCAGTACACTGACACATTTGCCTACCAGCAACACTCTGCAGTTGGAAGGGGTCGATGTGCTGCCTTAGTCAGGGTGTGACACTTGCACTACTTTAATTTTTTACTCTCATATATTGCCACTGTTTGATCACATACTGATGTTTTGTCTTGCTGGTAAGTATTTGTTCATGTGTGTTGTTTTTTATTCATTACTGAGAGCAAATTGTCTGTGGCCTGTTTCCATTTGGGACAGTGCACTTTGTGACACTTGTGTCATGTGTTGTGCATTCATTTGGTTGCTTTCACATTGCATGCCATGGTGTGTTGGGTAGCAGAGAGGGGGGGGGTTGGGTGACATGCCACTATTTTGATGTGGTATTTTGCAAGGGGGTAGTCCTTCATGCTGCATGAATGTGTGGCTTTTTCTGACACAGCATTGGGTGTCTTTAAGTAGCTAGGGATGCACAGAATGTAGCACTTCCAGGTGAACAATCCCAGGCTGGTAGGGTTCTGACAGTTGACTGTCCCTTTTGTCATCATCATTGATTGTCAGCTGGTATGTGCCAGGCCTGTGTGCACTCCGCAGGGGTGGGATTTTAGGTGAAGTAATTTGCCATAAGCTGGGTACGGGCTGCCTCACCACATGCCCTTTCACCTGCCATGCGCAGCGGCCGTGCATGTGGTTGGGGATGTGGGGGCACCACCATTTCCACCGGCACGCCCTGCCGGGTTGCAACATTGTGCAGGACACATGCTGCCACTATGATCCTGCACACTACTGGGGGCGCATATAGCAGCTGCCCACCAGAGCAGTCATGGCATGATGCCCGCTCCCGGGGAGCCGGTTCTAGCCCTGCGTCTCCGAAAGCGGACATCCAGTCCCCAAGGAAGGACCCAGCAACCCCATATAGGGGCCCTTTGGACAGTGTCCTGGCGCCTATGGCGCCAGGCTCATAAAAGACGTCAGTCCTGGCGCCATAGGCTCCAGGCTCATTATGGGAGTGCTTGGGTGCACTTACCTGATGCAGACCATACTGCAGGATCCCGGCCTCCTTGAGGCCTGAAAGGAACTACTTTACCTGTGGGACTAATTTACCATCCTGGCGTGGTCGGGGAAGGATACATACCTGATTGGAGGAAGGATACATACCTGGAACTTCTTCCAAGGCTATTTAAACCCCACCCGAACAGCCACACGTGCTTCGCGTTGTTCTGCATCTAGCAGCTGGACGCTCACTGTGTCTGCTCCTGCATCCTGACTTCTGCCACGCCTGCCAGCATCCTGGATCACCTGCAAAGGAAGAGAAGAAGAGAACAGAAGAAGGAAAAGTCCTTACCTGCTAAATCCGCATCCCGGAGACATCTCGCCGACAATCCTGAAAAGGAAGACTTTTATTTAAAAGCTCATCGCGTCGATCGCTGCAGCGCCGCATTCCACTCACCTTTACAGGGCGCCTCCATGTTCAGCAGCGATCATCCGGATTCGCAGTCACGCCCCAGCGCCTAGGGAGAAAAAGACCAGAACAAAAGGTGAGAGAGAGAGAAGGGAATAAGGAAAGCTAAATCTCCATGTTAAGACTTACCTGTTGATTCATTCCCTCTTCATTTCGGGTCCGCGCCGCATCCTGGCATTTCCGGACCCCGGCCCCTAAGGGGAAAAAGAGACATCAGCGTTAATGAGCGAATGAAAGGACATTACCAAAAAACGCTCATTAAAGACTTACCTAATTTCTACAAGGATTTCACCTCTCATCTCGGGTCGGTGCCTGTTCCCCGGCATTCCGTACCCCGGCCCCTATGGGGAAAAAGACACTAGCATTAGTGGTCAGGTGAGCGTTACAGGTCAAGGGAGCGAAAGCGTGACTTGAGCACTCTGAATGTGCGCACCACTATGCCCCGGGTTGCAATATGTGCTGTGTTGTATCTTACCTTGGGTGGTGTGGTGGGGTTCCGAATTGGCGTCATCATGTAGGTGCTCAGGGGGTAGGCACTGTCCCCTGGGGAGGTGATAATGGTCATCATTATTGGGGTTTTCACATTTCTCAGTCTCTGACATGCATGCATGTGCAGAGGCATTTATACTCACCAATTAGCCATGTGTCGCCATGCCGCCCAGATTCCAGGTCCCCGTTTAGGGGTGACATTCTGAATATGAAACTATCATGGCTGGACCCTGGATAGTTGGCATATACTGAGGTGATGATTCCCTTGGCATCACATACAACCTGCACGTTGATGGAATGCCAGTACTTGCAGTTTTGATAGATGTGTGGGTGCAATCAATGGCACCTAGCACTTTGGGGAAGTGTGCCAACCCATAAAAATCCTTGGCAGCAGCCTGCCTTTCTGCAGGTGTTCTGGGCATGTATAAGTGCCTGCGGACTGAGGGGTGTGCAGTCATGATGGCCAACACCTGGTGTAGGTAGCGTAACTGCGTGGCCTGTGAGACACCCCCAACTATGGCACTTGTCTGCTGAAATGACCCAGTAGCCAAGAAGTGCAGTACATTGAACACCTTTTCCAAGGGGCTCAGTGCTTGGGAGCACAGGGTGGGTGATGTGAGGTCATCCTCCCACTCCCTGACCAGTTCTAGGATTATTTGTGGTGGAAACCTGTACCTCCCATACACCTGGTTATCAGGCATCCCAAAAAGGCTGGTCCTGGGTAAAAAAATGTGGGCCCTAGCTATCCTCCTCCTCCTGCGGTGTCCCACGACCACTGCTGCAAGGAACGGTATATTCATCGTAGCGTATGAGCTTTTTTGTTGTTTGCACGCACTTTTATGCTGCGCGGGGCCGCTTAGGCCTGCTTCCTGCTGGCGTACATGTTTCCGGATTAGCACGTTTTTTTTGGCACACGGCTTTCCCCTGTTTGATTCCATGAATACGTGTTGTGTGGGCGTTGCAAGCATTTACCTCTGGTACTTCCCCCGTAATACCCACATTTTCACACGTTGTTCCCCATTCCATGTGTTCTCCAGCATGGGGTCTGGCATGGATTCACATGCTCATGAATATTCCCCGTCGTCAGGCCGGGAATCCTCGGTATAGAAAAAAATCAGTATCAGTTTCGTTTCTGATCTGTCTTTCTTAGTAGTAACCAATCACTGGTCTCTGGGTCATACTGCCCCCAGCCAATGACTGCCCTCTCCCTAAACCCCGCCTCCGGCAGCCATCCTCAGATTCTTACCGCACGTTCAAGTGTTGGGAGTCCTCGTGCTGTAGCTCTCGAGCTTTTGCTGCGTTTTCGCGCTTTTTCAGGAGATTTTTTCTCATTTTTCGGTTAAATAGAGCCTCAAGCTCCACCGTTTCTACATCCGATCAACGGGATCCGTTTTGGAGTTTTCTACGCCCCTCAAGGGTGAAGATTTCGTCGAGTTACGCTTTTGGAGGATTCCAGAAGTTCCGAGGCCTACCCCGGACATGGCCCAGGAGAAAGGAAGCTCGACGCCCGGGAAGCTGTTCAGGACCTGCCCTGGATGCCAGCTTCAGAATGTTTTCAAGGAGGACGAGCATTCGTTATGCCTCTACTGTCTCCATGAGGACAAGACGCACAAGGAGAAGGACTGTGCGTTTTGTGGGAACATGTCGGAGCGGACCCTGAAGGATCGCCACCTCCGTCTTGCTAACTGGCTGAAAGGGAAGAGCCCGTCAGGCGAGAAGAAGAAGAAGAAGTAGTCCGAGCGGTCTTCTAAGTCCTGTGAGGGTGCCTCAGCGACGGGGCCCAACAAAAGGCTTAGCACCGCGAGTCCGCGGGCACCGGGAGCGCCGAACGGTCGAGCTCCTTGGCTGCCAGGCAGGGCGCACCCTCCCCGGTGCCATCAACCACGAGCCAACGCTCTGGCTCAGGTAAGAGGAAGTCCGAGAACCCGGCTAAGCTTCTGGAGAGAGGCCCCGCTCGATCTCGAAGATTCCCGCAAAGGGGGAGCGAGGCTCGGACCCTGCCCCCAAGGTGAAGGCCCCAGGCATCCAGAAGGTGATGATGGCCTTAATTCACCCTGCTAAGACGTCGATTGAGGCTACACCAGTGGAGGCGCCCTCAGGACCCAGAGTCGCCCTGCCACCGCGGAGGGAGTCGTCTTTCAGGCCCATTGAGAAGACCCCCACGAAGTCCTCGTTGGAAAAGGTGGGGCAGGGGCTGGTGGCCATCGTGGATACGGACACGACCTCTGAAGAAGAGCTCATCGAAGTCGTGGAAGAGGCCCAGCCCATCGGGAGGGATCCCGACGAGGGCGACGACGAGAGCGATGGTGTCGCCGACAAGGCTCCTCAAGAGCCCTCGCGCCTGTCGTTTCCGGCGTCGCAGGACACCTCGGCGGCCATTTTGTCAGCGATTCAGTCCTTATGCTCGGAGATAAGGATAAGGTTGCCCCTTCCCCCGACAGAGGTACCTGAGCCAGACCCGACGGAGGAACCGGAGCCAGGACCTTCGGAGAGTCCACCGCATAAGAGGAGGACGACGCATACTACGCCACCTCTCCCACCTCTGCGGCCTGCTCTGCCTTCCCCCCGGTCTACTACCCACAGGGATGATACAGGCACGGACACGGCTACGACAGGTACAGATGACGACGGAGGCGGTCGCCCCCTGCTCGGGCGTCCCCGCCCGACGAGATTGGATCCTTTCATGCCATGATTTCCAGGGCATCCGAGCTTTTTCAGCTCTGCCCAGAAGAAAAGAAGAAAGAAGGGTTCCTTTACCAACGGCGCGAGGCTAAAAGGAAGACGGTCCTCGCCGCACCGCTTCTTGATGACATCTGGGATGAGGGGCTCGTCCTCCTCAAGAACCCTGCCACGGCGCCGGCAAAGAGGGACCGGTACGAGAAGAAGTACCGGGTCCCCGACGCTGCCCCCTTGTGCCTTCGGGCACAACCTACCCCGGATTCGGTCGTCTCGGCGGCGGCAAAGAAGAAAGCTGGGGGGGCATCGGCCTCGACATCAACTTCCCCGCCGGACGGCGAGGGCAGGAAGTTGGACACAATGGGACGACGGATCATCTCATCCGCAGCGACGACTATCAAGGCGGCCAACGCCCTGGCTATCGTAGCCCGCTACGACAGGGAGTTGTGGTTCAAGATCGCCCCTCTGTTAGACTTCGTTCCGGACGCCAAAAGGGCTGAGGCCCTTGAAATCCTACAGGAGGGGGAGATTGCGTCGGACCACCCCATCACGGTGGCAACGGACATCGCCGACACCGGTTTCCGTCAGTTGGGCAACAGCGTTTGCTTGAGACGACGAGGATGGCTCAAGGCCACGGATTTCCGCCAGGACGTACAAACCAAGGTTTTGGACATTCCCTTCGACGGGAACAACCTGTTTGGGAAGGCGGTTGATGAGTCCCTTCAGGCCATCAGGACAGACACAGAGACTGCCCGGGCACTGGGAGTGCTCCAACAACGACGGCCGTCCTTTCGGAGCTCCGGAGGCAGACAAGGTGCCTCCAAGGGATCCGGTAGTGGCTCCTCCACTTACTGCCAGGCGGCAAGATCTTCGTCCCAGGAAGCCTACAGGAGACGCGGCAAGTCAAGTGGTGCCCGTCGTCGTCGACAAGGAGGCAAAGCGGCCTCCAAACAAGATTGAACCGACCGTGGGGTCGGGCCCCTGCCGAAGCATCTCGGTGGGAGGCCGGCTGGCGAGGTTTGTCAGCGTGTGGGCGTCCATCTCCACCGACCGTTGGGTGCTGGACGCCCTGGCCCAAGGGCACGCCCTCGAGTTTCAGAAGAAGTGCCCTCGCGTTCCACCCGTGGCCAGGAAAGAAAATCACGTCCCTCAACTACTGTTGGAAGTAAGGGCGATGCTCAAGAAGGGTGCCATCGAGCTAGTCCCAAAGAGGCTTCGGGGCTCCGGAGTTTACTCAAGGTACTTCCTCGTAAAAAAGAAGACAGGAGGATGGCTGGTCCTACGACAACTGAACAAGTACATCAAGGCACAGAAGTTCCGTATGGTCACCCTCCAGCATGTGCTGGGACAGCTGGAGGAGGGCGATTTCCTGTCGTAGTTGGACTTGGGGGATGCGTACTTCCACATCCCCATTCTAAAAAGACACTGAAAGTTCCTCAGGTTCGTGGTCCAAGGGCGGCACTACCAGTTCAAGGCCCTCCCGTTCGGATTGAAGTCGGCACCCAGGGTGTTCACCAAGTGCCTCGCACCGGTGGCGGCGCGGCTGCGCCTACAGGGGATCCACGTCTACCCCTACCTGGACGACTGGCTCATCCGGGCAAGGACAAGGGAGCTCGCCGTGGAGCACACTGCGAAGACCGTCCAACTGCTCACGGACCTGGGATTCTCCATCAACTTTCCAAAATCCCACCTGGTTCCGTCGCAAGTCGCCCTGTTTCTGGGAGCCAAGCTCGACACAGTGGCGCGGCTGGCCTCGCCGTCAGAGGAAAGGACCAGGACCATTCTGGGCAAGGTGCAGCGTCTGCTGGCCACGGACATAGCCAGGGTAAGATCTATCAAGTCCCTCCTCGGGATGATGTCCTCCTGCATTTATCTGGTGCGCCTTTGCAGGCTTCGGATGAGACCCTTGCAGGAGTTCCTCGACGCCTGCTGGATCCAGTCGACGGGCAGCTTCGAGGACAGGATCCCTCTCAACAAGACGTTCCGTCAGGCGATCCGGTGGTGGGGTACCTGCTCCCACCTGTCGGCGGGCACGGACTTTCAGACCCCAGCTCACCAGGTGACGGTGATGACGGACGCCTCCCTGGAAGGTTGGGGAGCACACACCAGAGATCTTCACGCGAGAGGCCTTTGGCTCCCGGAGGAGAAGTATCTCCACATCTACATCTTGGAGCTCCGCGCGGTGTTCTGGGCCCTTAGGTCCTTTCTTCCGTCCCTCAAGGGTAAGGTGGTGAGGATCTTCACCGACAACACCACCACGATGTTCTACATCCGGAAGCAGGGCGGAACCAGGTCCCCGGCCCTATCCAAGGAAGCCCAGGATCTGTGGCATTGGGCTGTCACCCAAGGGATGTTTCTGGTGCCTCTTCATCTGGCAGGAATAAAAAACACGATCACCGACTCACTCAGCAGGGTGCTGCGCTCGTGCCACGAGTGGGAACTATGCCAGGATCAAGTGGATCGACTCTTCCGACGATGGGGCGAACCCCAAATCGATCTCTTCGCGATGGCGACGAATTCCAAGTGCCGGAGTTTCGTCAGCAGGTTCCCCCAGCCGAGGAGCATGGACGATGCTTTCTCGTTACCCTGGGACGGCCTATTTCTTTATGCGTTCCCTCCGCTGCCGTTGCTGCTCCGGCTCATCAACCAGCTCAAGAGGTCCCGGTGCAGGATGATCCTCGTCGCACCGGCGTGGCCGAGACAGATCTGGTTCCCGGACCTTCTGGACTTGTCAACGTCCCCACCAGTCAAGCTGCCGACGGACGCAGACCTTCTCTCCAGAGAAGGAGGCGCCATTCTTCACCACAACCCGGAGTCGCTGAACTTGCAGGCCTGGCTCCTGCAGCATTAGAGTTTGGATGGTACGACATCCCGGCCGACTGCAGAGAGGTTCTTGCAAAGGCCAGGGCGTCCTCAACTCTCAAGTGCTACGGACATAAATGGAAGAGGTTCTCTGTCTGGTGCCGTGCACAGAAGATTAACCCTCTGCGGATTACGGCCCCTCAAGTACTGCCGTACCTACTGTCGCTGGCCAAAGCTGGACTGGCTCACGCCTCCATCAAAATACATCTGGCTGCAATCTCCCGATATACCAGGACGACGGGTCGGGCGTCCTTGTGGTCTCATCGCCTGGTGAAAGAATTCATGAAGGGACTATTCCGATCATTCCCGCCGGTGAAGGCTCCTGCCCCGGCGTGGGAGCTTAATGTGGTGCTGACCAAGCTCATGGGGGCCCCATTCGAGCCTATGCATTCAGCGCCTTTGAAGTTCCTGTCATGGAAGACAGCTTTCCTCATGGCCATCACCTCTGCACGACGAGTGGGAGAGATCCAGGCCCTATCTTGCAAGCCTCCATACTTGACTTTTCATGACACGAGGGTGGTGCTGAGGACACACCCATCCTTTATGCCCAAGGTGCCGTCGGACTCCCACTTCAACAAGCCCTTGGTGTTGCCAGTTTTCTTCCCGTCGCCTTCGTCGCCGGCCGAGAGGACTTTGCACTCGCTGGATGTAGTTAGAACGCTGAAGTTCTACGTGGACCGCACGAAGAGTTTTCGGAAGACGTCACAGCTGTTTGTGAACTTTGGGACTGTGAATCAAGGGAAGGCTCTCTCGAAGACTTCCATTTCCAGGTGGCTCTCTGGCTGCATCATGCACTGTCACCGGTTGGCAAACTGACAGCTGCCCGGCCGTCCGAGAGCCCATTCGACCAGTGCGATCGCTGCTACAACGGCGTTCCTGTCTGGTGTGCCCCTGCTGGACATCTGCAGGGCTGCGACGTGTAGGTCGACGTACACCTTCACAAGATTCTACTGCATCGATCGGGACTCCAGGGAGGAGTCCATGGTCGGCCAAGCAGTGCTGCGCAACCTGTTCGCCTAAGGTGAGCCTGGGGAGGAGGTAAGAGTTGCTTAATGTTGAGTTGTTGTATTGCTTAATGTTGAGCCTGTTGCCACCTCCCGTGGTTGTGCATGTGTTTACTGCTATGTATTCTCTTATTCATGAGCATGTGAATCCATGCCAGACCCCATGCTGGAGAAGGAACAAGTTACTTACCTGTAACTGTTGTTCTCCAGCATGGGTCTGGCATGGATTCACATGCGAATCCTCCCACCTACCCCTCTGCGGGTCTTCACTTGGTCATACTGCCACTTTACGTGCTACCAAATCTGAGGATGGCTGCCGGAGGCGGGGCTTAGAGAGAGGGCAGTCATTGGCTGGGGGCAGTATGACCCAGAGACCAGTGATTGGTTACTACTAAGAAAGAGATCAGAAACAAAAGTGATACTGATTTCTTTCTATACCGAGGATTCCCGGCCTGACGACGGGGAATATTCATGAGCATGTGCATCCATGCCAGACCCATGCTGGAGAACAACAGTTACAGGTAAGTAACTTGTTCCTTATGCCCCGTGTTCCACCCACTTTTCTGTGTGCACTACACGATGTGCGCTTTCCCTGTGCGTGTCGCGCACGCCGTTTAGTGACGTGTGCGCCCGCGTGCACCACCCAAGGATTTGGCGCACATCCCAAGTTTTACAAGGGCAGTGCATTCCATGAATCGATGAACGGCTGCGTGCGCGGCTTTAGCACGCGTGCGCTGCGATTTTCACGCTTGCGCTCCCCTTTTCGGCGCACATTTATTCCATGAATTACCCTGAAATGGCCCCGCTATGAGGCTTTATTCTGGAGGAAAACAGTAGCTCTTCCAAAATCCTTCCCGATGCCAAGAATCCGCTATGAATTAGCCCTTGAATCCATCCGATCTATAGTTTTCTGGAAGCAAATGGACCTATATAGAAAAATAATCTCTCAAGACAAAATACCATCGCTAGAAATCCTCAAAGAGAAGAAACAAGCCTTTCAATTCACAGCCCTTTCCAAGTGGACTTCTGAGATTAAACAGAAAATGCATACAGAAGAAACTACTGAAGAAATGCTGATAAATAGACCACAGCATGCGAAACGCAAATTATGGAATAACGACTGGATCAAAAGTGTAGCCGAACAAAGTAAATATAAACGTCATCTCAAATGCGAATTTGAAACAAGGGCTCTTCACAAACTGCTAGGCTACTTGAACCACTTTCCGGACCGTACTGTCCAAGACCTATTTTTGCGTTTTCGCTTTAATATACTACAGACCCGTGATTACCTAACCATGACAGACAAATCGGCTAATAAAACTTCTGATTGCCATTTCTGTAAATCAGTAAATATCCCGGAAACACTTTTTCATCTGATCATGATCTGTCCGGCTCTGAAGGAAAAAGGAAATCTACATACAGATTTCTTTGAGATACCCACAAACAAATGACAACCCAAGAAAGATGGGACTCTTTACTAAGAAGAAAAGACAAACGTCTAATCTTCACAGTAATTAAATTCTGGACTACGATCAATGAAGACAGCAACTTGAAAGACTGAAATGTAGTCATATAATGTCACCTTTTTAGATATGTAATATAACTGTAAATGAAAAGTTTGAAAAATCAAACAAAACATTAAATAAAAAAATAAAAAATGACATGGCAGTAAGGGACTCGATTGCTAGATCAATTAAACACTTCTTAACGGAAAATCGCAACGAGGACACGTCCCCAGCCAACACCTGGAACGCCATGAAGGCAGAGCTCAGAGGGGAACTGATTGCTCAAGGCGCATCCTTCCACAAACAAAAACATATGGCCCGCATCGCCCTGGAGTCTGAAGTCCGGGAGGCCGAAGCCACTCACAAGCGGAAGGGTTGGTCCCCGAAATCCTATAGGGCTCTACAGGCGGCACAAAAGAGACTGGGGGCACATTACACTGAAGCCACGGCGCACCTGCTAACTAGAACTAAACAGTGGTATTACGTCAAAAGCAATAAAGCGAACAAGCTGTTGGTAGACAAACTGGCCAAAACTAAGAAGAGAAACAGCATCCTGGGCCTTTGTGACCCACAGGGCGCGGTCCAATTCTCAGAACGTAAGAAGCTACGACTGGTGGTGGCCCATCTCTCGGAGATAATGACAGCAGCTCCAAGGGACCGAGCTGAACAACAGAACTACCTGCGAGAAGCAGCCCTCCCACACCTCACACCCACGGCAAGCAAAGATCTTGAGGCCCCCATCACAGGCAAGGAAGTCGAGGCGGCCATAGAAAGCCTGAAACCCAGAGCTCTGGGCCCAGATGGGTACTCCACCCGGTTTTACAAAATCTTCTGCCCTCAGCTGGTGGCCCCTCTAACCCTCCTCTTCAACTCATTTGCCACCACTGGAAGTATCACCCGCTCCATGCAAGAGTCCATTACGATCCTCATTCTCAAGCCTGGAAAAGACCCCAGGGACAACAGCTCATATAGACCCATCTCATTGCTAAACCTGGACGCCAACATATACTCTAAGATCCTGGTTAACCGTTTAGCGCTCATCCTCCCTGACATCATAGACCCTTCCAGCCTGGGTTCATAACCTGTCATGATCTCTGCTTCCAAAAGGTCAGGGTTTTCCCAACTCCCTTGGAAGCAGATCCATAACCCAGGTTCCGAGTGCCAACCAGTCCCAATTGGGACCTTTTGGACCCAGTCCTGGCGCCAGTGGCACCAGGCTCATAAATATGCCCAGTCCCAGCGCTGGAAGCGCCGGGCTCATAATGCTTGGGTGGACTTACCTTCAGCAGACCATGCTGCTTACTTGCCTGCCAGTTGAGCCTCTGATCCTCTTCTGTTTGGAACTACTTTTCCTGTTGGGTGGGGCTGGAGCCACTCCCTAGATTCAGAACACTGGAACTGTTCTGGAAGGCAGGAACTCTTTTCTTACCAGGAACTCTTTTCTTACTTAGGCGTGGCTGTGGAAGGAGACACCTAAGCACTACAGGAGGCTATTTAAACCACACCCGGTGGATGAATCTTGCTTTGCGTTATTCTGCATTCTCTGCAGCAGAACGCTCATCGTGTCTTTTGCATCCGGTCCTGGGCCTAAGGAAAAAGGCTTACCATCCTGAATCCAGTCTTCAGCAACACCTATAAAGACAAGAAAGAACAGGTTAGCATTCCGGCATCTGAAAGGCAAAGGCTTACCATCCTGAATCCAGTCTTCAGCAACACCTATAAAGACAAGAAAGAACAGGTTAGCATTCCGGCATCTGAAAGGCAAAGGCTTACCTACTCTTCGTACGCTCCGGAGGCCTTCGGCGCTGCATCCCGCATCTGAAAGACAAAACAAGGTGCGTTTAAAGACATTGGGGAACTTTAATACTCACGTGCCATTACTCCTTTCCACATCTAATCCAGTGGGTATTCCGGCACCCTGCAGCCGCTCCGAACTCGTACCTGCAAAATAAAAAGACAGTTAGAGCGCATAGTGAAGCAGGCAACAAGCGCTTACTTACGTGCTTCCAGGCGCTTCTATTCATCACAAGGGCTCCATCTTCAACTCACTTCAGCCCATCATCCGCCATCGCCGGAACCCTGCAAAACAAGAGACATCATTACTAAAGACTTTAAAGACATTTGAATGACTCGAAACTTACCGCTCGTGCAGTAAACGACGGACAGCAGTCCTCTGAAGTCAAGAGGCCTGCGCTACCTATCCAGTGAAGAAACTGGTTACAGCACCCTGCCCCGAGGCAGATGGAGAGCTCGGCATTCACTTACCTAAGGTGAGAGCGTTAACCTTTGGGGGTCTACAGGAGAGGAGAAGAGGAAAGAGATAGGGACACCCCAATAACCCCAGTTCATTAACCCCATATCTTCTATCTGCAGACATCTTACTCTACACGTCAGGCATACAGTGCACAGAGGTCCAGCCCAAAGAGCCAACCGGGTGCTACACATCACCTTTGAAGATACGGTAGTCGCCCAGTCAAGACCGGCGCCTCTGCGAGAATCAGGTGAGCGTTACATAACCCACAGGTCAACGAGAGACCACATCCTCAGAGCCCTAAACCTAATAGATGTCGCCAAACAAGAATCGCAACAACTTGCCCTACTGGCCCTGGATGCGACTAAAGCTTTTCATGAAGTGGACTGTACCTTCCTGCGCCTCGCCCTCGAGGCCTTCCACTTTGGCCCGACGTTCCAGAAAATTGTCCTATCTAACTACCAGTCCCCCAATACCCTTTTGAGAGTCAATAGTCTCCTATCGGACCCAATCCCGCTTACATGTGTAACAAGACTAGGTTTCCCTCTGTCCCCCCTGCTCTTTACCCTGGCCATGGAGCCCTTGGCCCAACGCATCCGCCTGAACCCTCGGATCAGAGGTTCACAAGTAGGCCCTTCCCAACAGAAGATTGCTCTTTACGCCGATGACGTGTTACTGACCATCACTGACATTGCAGCCTCAATGAAGGCGGCCCTGGCCGAATTCCTGAGTTTCGGGAGAGTAGCAGGTTTTGCCATCAACTTCGAGAAATTGGTGGCCCCAGAGGGGGTGGGGCTAGGCCCAGGAGAAAGAGAAGCTCTAGAGAAGCAATGCCCGATTCAGCGAAGCGTCAAGTCAATCCCATACCTGGTGTCCAGATCCCGGCCCACCTGCCAAAGTTTATCAGACAAACTTTCCCCCCCTCTTCGAGGAGATGGAAAAAGATCTTAACCGCTGGCTACCGCAAGAGATCTACCCTTCTGGGCCGCAATACGGCTTACAAAATGAACCTCCTCCTACGGTTCCTCTATGCCTGCTCCTCCCTGCCCATCTCGATCCCGCTCCCCCCCCCCCTGCAGCGTCTTCAAAGGAAAATTATCAACTTTATTTGGAGGGGAAAGAAACCGCAAATTACCCAGAGAACCATGATGCGCAGTGCTAAATTCGGAGGATTGGGGGTTCCGGACCTCCGTAGATAGCAAATAGCAGCACAACTAGCCCACATTCAAGCATGGGGAATCCAGTCTCTCTCTCTCTCCCCTTCGCTTCCTCCCATCCGTCCCCTCCTCACTGCGCCGAACTTGGCCGAACATTCTGGCCTCCACTAAACATTCAGTGAGAGCCTGGGGCTGGGCCCGCAGACACAATGGCATCCCAGGGGGCCTGAGCTCATTCTCCCCAAGCTTCCACAATCCGGGCTTCTGCCCAGCGAACTTTTGGAATTGGGTGGCGGGAGGCCTCGAATCTCTGGGGCAGCTCTTCGAGGAGGGCGGCCCGCGCACCTTTGAAAAATGCAAGACAACCTTCCAGTTAGCGTAAACTGACAGTTTCACCTACGCCCATCTGCAGCACTGGTGCTCCCACCTCCAGACGCGAACAGCAGCAACCCGAGCCCCCACTCTGCTAGAACTCACCGCAAATGACCTGCCAGCCCAGAGGAAGATCTCTGCCCCCTACAAACTACTGCAGGATGACCCCTTTCTCGCTAAGCCTTCCTACATATCTCAATGGGAAGCGGACCTGGGGCATGCCATAGAGGACCAAACTTGGGTGGACATCTGGTCGAGAACCTGCACGTCCTCCCCTTGCATCACCAATCAGGAGTGTGCCCATAAGCTGCTCCTACGCTGGTACTTCCCCCCCTCTCCACCTCCATCACTTTCAGCAGGCGCTGGACCCGCACTGCTGGCATTTTTGCGGACTCCCAGGATCCTATTACCACATGTGGTGGACTTGCTCTAAGGTGAGAGAATATTGGTCCCAATGCTTTGCAACGATAAAAGACATTACCCAAGTGGCAATCCCTCTGGCCCCGAAAACGTCCTCCTAGGGATCCTGGTCCCAGGCTCCTACCCGAGAACAGGAAGGAGGGCACCCCTTATAACCCAACCTTTGTTGGCGGCAAAAATTACGGTTGCACGCACCTGGAAATCCATTGAAGCATCCTTGGTGACCCTCTGGTGGATTAAGAAGGTTATTGCAGCCAAGGTGGGCCTGCTTCACCGCTTTGCAAACATTTGGGCGCCGCTGTTAGACTATGACCAGAACTACCCAGCGATGGCTTATAAGCCGCGCTTAATCGGCAGAGCCCTGCACTCAACAGCGAGCATCCATCGCTCGACCCAGCTCAGTGAGACTGAAAGCAAAAGCTCAACCTACGTGGTAATAGGGGAGGGATGAGAGAAATATTGTTTTCATATGCCACGCTTGGGGTTGCAATTAAATGTTGATGTATATGTTCACCTGTGCGCTGATTTATAAATAAACTAATAATAAAAAAAAAAGAAGACCTCTAGCATAAAAGCACCCTACCACATCCTCCAGTGTTAAATATTGGTTGATTGATTTGTTATTTATTATGGGCCTATACACAAGTGTTTCAAGGAGCAACAAGGCAAGGGAGGGGGAACAAAGGGAGTACAAGACAACAGTCTTACTAGGCCTTCTGTCATTGAGATTGCGCAAGTGCGCAACAGAAGTGCAGGGGGGAGGGTACAGGGAGAAGTGCACCCACAGCAGCAGGGCTCTGAGTTAAGTGCAAGGAAGACTGGGACTACAGGGGGCAATCCTAGCCCAGTAGTGCAAGGTTAGCTAGGCGGCAGTGCAAGTTGGGCCAGGTGGAAAGTGCAGGGGGACTGGTCGGGGTGGGGGGCGCCTGGTGTCCTTTAAGACTCAGAGGACACTGAGCAGCCAGTCAATAGATGGAGCAGGATCAAGGGAAGGCTAGCAGGGGAGAGGGAGCGATAAAGAAGAGGAGAAAAGGGAGGTCTTGAGGAGCTTCCAGAATTTAAGGAGATCTGGCTCAAGGCAGAGAGGCTATTCCAGAGGGAGGCACCTGCAGGGGAGAGAGATCTACCCCACATTCTCTGCTTGAAGAAGGGACTCACCCGCAGAGAGTTAGAAATAGACTAGCAAAGGGCTCTAGGAGGAAGGTACTTAGGAAGAGAGAGTTGAAGGTAGTGAGGGCCATGGCCCCAGAAAGCCTTGTAGACAATGCAGAAGGTCTTATACTTGATCCTTGCAGCCACTGGGAGCCAGTGGAGGGATTTCAGGGCCAGAGTGATGCAGTCCCTCGGCTTGAGACCAAGGATAAGTCTTGCGGCCCTGTTCTGGATGAGTTGAAGAGGGCGAAGAGTAGAGATAGGCAGATTGAGAAAAAGGCTATTGCAGTAGTACAGCCTAGAGAGAACCAAGACTCTGGAGACAGTGAGCTTCTGGGGGAAGGTGAGAAAAGGGAGAATACCTCTGAGGAGGAACAGCTGGAAATGGGCCTTCTTGGCAAGGTCCGTGATGTGTGGAGAGAAGGAGAGTGTGGAGTCGAAGATGACCCCAAGGTTTTTTGCCTCACAAGAGGGTGAGAGAAGAGGGCTAAAGGAGTGTGGCTAGAGTGAGAGAGGAATAGCGGGAGCAGGGGTTCCCAATGTGAAGGATCTCAATCTTACTGGCATTAAGCTTAAGCAGAGATCGTTAGAGTCGCACCATGCCTAAATAGTGCATAGACAATCGGGGATGAGTGAGGAGGAGGCCGAGGGTAGCCTGCAAGAGAGCGGAGTGTCATCTGCATAACACTGAAAGTTAGAGGAAAAGGTAGAGGTCAGGAGGGTCACAGGGGCCAGGTAGACATTGAAGAGCCAGGGGGAGAGGATAGAGCCCTGGGGAACACTACATGTGGAGAGAGAGGTGGTGGAGAGAAAGGACCCAAGCTGAAACTGGGAAAGTCGGTCCAGAAGGAAGAATGTCAGGCATGCCAGATCCGTGATGCCAAGGGTCTCGCGGTGAAAAGTAATCAGGATGTTGTGGTTGACCGTGTCGAATGCAGAGAAAAGGTCGAGGAGAGTGAGGACAGAGGGAGAGCTACAGTCAAGATTAGAGAGCAGATCTTCACGGGTGTTCTTGATTGCAGTTTCCAAGCCTCTGGCTTCTCTGAAGCCAGACTGATGGTCATGGAGATAACCAACAGATTCAGTGCAGAGGATTAGCTAGGAGATAGCCAGCTTCTCCAGGAGTTTGCCCAGGAAAGGAGTGATAGAGATCAGGCGATAGGGGTCAGCAGAAGGCTTTTTTTAGTAGAGGGTACACAAGGGAGTGCTTGAGAAGAGAGGGGAAAGATACAGTGGGGAAGGAGTGATTACAGCAATCGGCCAAGGTTGGAGAGCGAGAACCAATGTTGTCGTTAATGGTTCTGGAGGAGCAGGGGGTCACCTGTTTGGATGAGACTTTCACAGACCAGACTTGTCTGGAAACATCTTCGGGTGTACGGGAGAGAGGGAGGAGAGAAGGAGAGGAGGGGGGAGGTTGTATTCAAGCAAGGGCCTGCTAGAGGTGGAGGGAGAGAGAAGAGAAGGAGAGTGCAGACATATCTCTCTCTCTCCCGACTCACTTTGCAGGGCACATCCTGGATGTTCTGATCTTCTAAGGCCTCCGCCTATCTAGCCCTCTCACCACTCGTCCCTCCTGGAGTGATCACTTTCTCCTTTCCTCTCATCTCTCTCTCTCTATCCCCCTCAGGCCAAGCCAACTCCAGCTCTGCCACCCACCTTCTCGGTCTTCCGACCCATGAAGCATGTGTCAGTTGAGGCTTTCGCCGCCACTTTCTCTCCTCCTTCTGCACCTTTGGCTAACTCACACCCTGACACAGCCCCTTCTAAGCTTCACTGTGCTATCTCTGACACTCTTGATGCACTTGCCCCCGTCATGAGGATCCGCTTGAGGCCCAAATCCAAGTGCAACTCTTGGTACGACCCAGACCTCGTCACCCTTAAACGCAAGTTTAGGGTAGCTGAGAGGAAGTGGAGGTCAACAGGTTCACCCTATGATAAACTGGCCTGCCGCCTTCTCCAAAGGCAATACAGACTCTGTGTCCTTGCTAAGAAGAACGCTCACATCCAAGCCTGCGTCTCTGCGGCATCTAACAACTCAGCCAAACTCTTTAAAATCGGCAAGGAGCTGGCCAATCCTGCTGCAGTCTCTACTTCTCCTGTCCCCTCCCAGGCCCTCTGCACGGCACTGGCTTATCATTTCATCACTAAAACTCAGGACATCCTGTCCACCCTATACACTTCTCCATCCTCCTCCTCCTCTCCTGGCCCTCCCTCGGCCGCCTCTCCTCCTCCTTTACTTTTTCACCCCTGACGACATTTCTAGACAAGTCTGATCTATGAAAGTCTCGTCAAAACCGGTTCTTCCCTGTTCTTCCAAAACCATCAAGGACTACAACAACACCCTCGCTCTAGCTTTGGCTGATTTCTGCAATCCCTCTGAAGCACTTCCTTGTGCACCCCCTTCTTAAGAAAACTTCTGCTGATCCCTCCTGTCCGGCCAACTATCACCCGAGCTCGTTTACTCCTTTCCTGGGCAAACTCCTGGAAAAGCTGTCCATCTCCCATTTTAACCTTCACATTGAATCTGTTGGTTGTCTCCATGGCCATCAGTCTGGCTTCAGAGCGGCCAGAACCCCACAGTAACTGCTCTCCTGAATATCTGTGAAGACCTTCTCTCAAACCTCGATTCTAACCTTCCTTCTGTCTCTCTTCTCCTCGATCTTTCCTCTGCTTTCGATACGGTCAACCATGCCATCAGGCTCAACTGGATCTGTGATAACCTGGATATCACTGATCAGGCCCTGGCCTGGCTGACCTCCTTTCTCACTGATCGACCCTCCCAGGTCCAACTGGGGTCCTTCCTCTCTTCTATCTCTCCCTCTACCTGTGGTGTTCTCCAGGGGTCTAATATTTCTCCCTGGCTGTTCAACCAATACCTGGCACCTCTTGCCCACCGCATAGCCGCCCTCTGCTCCAACTTTCAGTGTTATGCGGATGACACTCGGCTCTCCTCAGCCGCCTCTACTACTCCTCTCATTCATGAATGTTTCCGAAATTCAGGAGTGGTGTGCTGCCAATGGTCTCTGCCTTAATGCCAGTAAGACTGAGATCCTCCTCATCGGAAAACCAGCTCCCTCCTTTCTTCTCACTCTCTGGCCGCCTACCCTGGGTCCTCTTCCTGCTCCTACTTGTGAGGCTAAGAACCTCAGGGTTATCTTTGACTCCACACTCTCCTTCTTTCCTCACATCTCTGAGGTCTCTAAGAAGTCAAACTACCAGCTGCACCTCCTCAGAGGTATTCTTCCCTTGCTCACTTTCCCCCAGAAGCTCACTGTCTCCAGAGCTCTGGTTCTCTGTAGGGTGGACTACTGCAACAGCCTCTTTCTAAATCTTCCTGCCTCTATGTCCTCTACAACTTATGTAGAACAGGATTGCGAGACTTGTCCTTGGCCTCAAGCCCAGGGATCATATCTCTCCAGCACTGAAATCTCTTCGCTGGCTCCCAGTGGCGGCAAGGATCAAGTTCAAGACCCTTTGCATTGTCCACAAGGCTTTCTGGGGCCTGGTGCCACATTACTTCCAACTCTCGCTTACTAAATACCTGCCTTCTCGAGCTCTGCGCTCTTCCACCTCCAACGCTGTGAGGGTCAGTCGCTTTTCCAAGTAAAGAGTTGGGGGCAGATCTCTTTCTTCAGCTGGGGTCTCCCTCTGGAACAGCCTCCCTGCCTCTCTGAAACTTGAGCAGAACCATCTCCGGTTCTGGAAGCAACGCAAGACCTTTCTCTTTGCTTCTGCCTTCTCTCTTTCTCACCCTTGCTGATCACCTGCCTAATCCATGCACTGGTCACCCTCTGATTTTGGGCCCAGGCCCCTGCCTGTCCAGCTGTAATCCGGCACTGCCTCTTGGCTCCCCTGCACTTGTTGTCTGTATCTGTAACCCTACAGTCCCCTCTCTTGCACTTACTCACCATCCGTTGGCTGCACTTATGAGTATCCGGACTTGCCACCTGTTGGCTGCACTCTTGTTTCTCCTTTGTCCCGCACTTCTCCATCCCCCCAACCTCAGTACTTCTCCCTGCCCCCTCCCTGCTCTTATGCAATCTGAATGATACAAGGCCTAGTAAGATCAATGTTTTGTCCTCCCCTTGTTTCCCCCTCCTTGTCTTATCGCACCGAGAAACACTTGTGTACAGGCGCATTACAAATGCCATAGCATATCAAACAACATTAACTGCAAAGGGTGCTGCAGTACTGTTGGGCTGCACTGTGGGACGTCTGCTTTCCCCCCTGAAAATTCCACTTTGCTGTCCTATTTCTACTGACCAACACCGTGCCACTAGTGCACCTATGCATTTCTGTACTGTCACTTTAACAAGACTCTTTCTTGGGCTGGAAGACTTCCCTCCAGGAAGTGGGAAACTGGGTTAAAAGCCCTACCCTGCAACCCTTGCGGTGAAGCCCGCTGCTGCAAAGAGTGCTGCAGTTTTGTTGGGCTGCACTGTGGGCCGTCTGCTTTTCCCCATGGAAATTCCACTTTGCTGCTAATTTCCTATTTCTGCAGACCAACGCTGTGCCTCTCATGCACCTACGCATTTTGTACTGTCACTTTAAGAAAACTCTTCCTCTGGCTGGAAGACCTCCCTCCAGAAGTAAGAAACCGAGTTTATAAGTCCTACCCAGCAGCCCTTGCAGCGAAGCCCGCTGCTGCAAAGGGTGCTGCAGTACTGTTTAGCTGTTGGACAGAACACAGGCACTATGGACTGTGCAAGGTAACTTACATAAGTGAGTGGTTTGCTAATTGACATTGTTGGCCCTTTGTTAAGTGTCCCTATCGTGCACGTAAGCGCTTTATTGTAGCAAGGGCAAGGGCTTGTTATGGAACAAGCACCCTGAACGCTAAATGTATGCAGGTCACATGGATGATTAAGGCAGACGCTGAGGTAGAACGACACAGTGGGGAGTGCTAGATAATTTAAACAGGCTCCCACAAAGGGACTGTCTCCAGTGAACAGTCGTAGTGCTGTTGCACTAAGCCCCCCCCACTACAACCTTATAAGCAGCTTATTTTCCCATGAAGGATTAAGGGTGTGGGTGTTCAAACACGAAGCAACCCAAAAGTCAACATTGCCCCTGTATAGAGGTTGCTCCACTAACCGCTGCCGACCGAGACTTGTGATCAAGGACGACAACGAGGAAAGGGGGAGCTATCACTGTAGTGGCGCTTGGCAGCATAGCTTCCCAATCCTTTGTTCGACTGCTGTAAGCTCTGGGGGCAGTGGAGCTTGCATAATCTTCCAGGGGTCAACATACCATCCTGAGTGCAAATATTGCAGAGGATCTCCCGTTTTAACGGCAATGGTTATAATAACTCACCTATACTCCAAAGGATTGTTTGGGTGAACACAGTGCCAAACAGTGGAGCATGAGTGCCTAGTTCAAGTACTTTGCTTATTTGATCTGGTCAGGGGAGGGGTGAGCCTCCGGGAAGTGGGAAACCGGGTTTGACAGTCCCAAAGAGCTGGTGGTGGAGGCCCAACCCACGGCACTGGAAAAACCCACTGTAATAGCGGTATCCATAATTAATAGATACCAATTGCTGAGTGAAGTGGAAACTCGGGATGGAGGTGGGAGAGAGGAAGTGGCCCCAGCCAGTCCTATTAAAAAGGCAACAGGACCTAATAAATCATCCACCCGACCTTCGACAGGTTAGACTGGAAGTAAGGGAATTAGTAGACGCACTCAAACTGACTCAGTGGATGGAAGAAGTCCCAGAGAGAAGGAGAACTGAGGGGATACCTTGGGGAAATTGAGGGATGAACTCTGTTCACTGATAATGTTATGTGGCTCATTGGAGAAAGTGATCAGGGTAAAACTTGATGAGATTGGAACCGAACTGACAGGCATCGACGAAAAACTGGTTCTTAACCCCATACCAAGGGCTCCCCATAGACATGGGATTTAAAAATTCAGACCTTCGGCATGATACCTTCTCAGGTGCTACTGTACAGCTGGCCCATCCAGCAACCCCTCCGCCCCCCAAAATGGGCCCTTGTGCTGCAGCTGTGGCATGTAACGATACCGCAAACATGAGGCGGGTGGGGCTGAGGCGGGAGTATGGACCTGCCATGCCCCACCGCCCTGGTGGGATACAGCAGGTTATCAACCCAAATCCTGACTCACGCAGAAGACAAATGCCTTTGTTACTTTCACCAAATCTGATCCCCCTGGGACAGGGAGACAATAGAGAGAGGGAGAAGTGCTTATAGCATAGGCCCACAGAATCAGCCACGTACCCAAGCATATGGTTGCCATAGCGCTGGGGGAGGTCCAAATAGCCACTCGGTAACATTGTATAATGTGATCAGGGTGGGAAACAGGGCGCACCAAACTCAAGAATCATTGGTAAACAAATGTATTGATTATGTAAGACAATAATTCATAGTGACATAATGTACTGTGAAAGACAGAGCTCCTCCGATAGCCATGATGATGAGATTGTGAGCTACCTGAGAAGCGTTCACCTAATGCAAGGCCTATTGTCCATTGAGTGCCAGGCTCACCTTATGCAAGGCCTATTGTCCATTGAGTACCGGGCTTACCCCCCAATAGGGTCAAGTATACAAATCAGGCCAACCATCAATAGAATACTGGAAAGAACTAGTGGCAAAAAACATCTACTAAGGCTAGAGACCAGGAGATCTGTGGATCCCAGACAATTAGCCAGAAATAGTCTGGCAGGCACTGACATGGATGGGGTGGAATGATATCATACTAGCCCTGTTGTTGAGCCCCAACTGCGTGGGAATGCTGTCAACATAATCTCCTGGAATATAGCCGGTCTAGGGAAACATCTCATAGATCTGGTCTAGCGCAGTCTGATATAGGGCTATGATTTAATGTTTCCAGGAATCCTGGGAAATACAATTGCTCTCTTTCCAGGGATATCCCATACATGAAATCCCCACAGTCAAAGGGGAAAAAAGGGAGACCTTCGGATGGGTTGTCAACATGGATCAAAACCGATCTCGATTGGAAAACGTTACGGTTGGAATTTAACTTCCCCAATATCCAGATTTTGGAGTGCCAATCACAGGGCGGTGAATTGCTAATATTGGTCAATGTTTATAATAGGGTCTCCAATAACCATTCAGGCAACATGATTGACAAATTAAGAAGATCTATAGAATCCTGGGAAATCAGGGAGCGCACAACCCCAAGGATTATGATGGTGTTGGATCTGAACTTTCAAATCGAACCACTGGTGGATATGGAGGGATTGTGGGAGGATTTTGATGACGCGTTGGATATTCCTGGCCTGGTAGGCCCACAGGCCAAGGAGGGAGCATCCCCAGGCCATGGGTTCTGCTACAATGCTCCTGGGAATGGGGATTGAGGGCATGTAATGGGCAGTCTACGGAGGATCAGCCGGCCAGACCCACATACAAAGGAATTGACAGAGCCATGCATATAGACTATGTTCTCTTATTGATGAGTGTGGCCATTTGCCATAGCCTTCAAAGTCCTTGATATTCAGGATAGTGATCATAGACCTCTGTCCCGACGATTGATGTATATGGGCATGTGCAAGAGATTTTCCCAGCATAGGCCCAGTAACCTGATGAAAATTCAAGGCCAAGTGAACAAAAGGATCAAGTGGACTGACCTTGATTTACCATCCCTCAAACCTAGGATTTATTAATCAATCCTCACTGACCTCGAATACTTGTTAACTCCAGACTCACTAGATGATGAAGTATCTCTCGCCTATGATAGGCTAACCCCTATCATACTGCCATTTATAACCAAACCATGCAAAAAGATTAAAAAACATGTTATCAAAGGGGCTCGTTTGTATGATGTGGAGTGCAGAAGAGCCAAGCTTGATCTCTTGACTTGTTTTAAGAGTGTCCTAGCAGTAGACCGGATAGCAGTAAAAACCTGCAGAGCGCACAACGGACAAAAACCAAAAAGGATGAGTCAATCGACAAGAGTGGGTGGAACTTCAGGAAGCAGCGAATCAGGGGATTCCAAACTGTTCTGAGGGATAGTCAGTGGGAGCAAATAGGCTAATGGTAATGGCCCTGACGATAATATTGCTCCATATTTGTGGAAGGACCATTTTCAGAAATTGTATGGAGCAGTAGATTAATCACAGCACCAGGGCATAGGAGCAAGGACGGAGAGTAGAGAGGGCATTGAAAGCCCCCTACATATAGACCTCAAGGAGGTTTGTGATACAATTCAAATCCAACACTGGGGCAAGGCCCCGGGACCAGACTTTCTGCCTACTGACTTAGTCAAGGATGAACCAGATATATGGGCACCTGCTCTGTGGCACCTGTTTGATGTGATCCTTAGAGCCAACAAAGTCCCCCTGTCTTGCAGGAGGCCACAATACCAATATATAAAAAAGGAGGAAGGGAGGACCCAGCCACGTTTAGGCCCATATCCCTTCTAGATGGGGTAGGGAAGATATTTACTAGAATTATTTGTGAACCTCTCCAGGCATGGGTTGTCTAGGAGGGCCTCATTGACCACCTTCCGGCAGGATTCCGCCCTAAGCTAAGCACCACAGACCATGTATTCCGCCTGAGCTTGATTACGCAGAAATGCGTGACCTTGAGGAACATGAATCTGTACTCAAGTGTTCATGGACCTCAGGACCGCGTTTGACTGCGTTCCACGGGCTAAGCTATGGTCGATTATGGTCAAAAGGGGGATGCCAGTAAACCTCCTCCAGATTATTGTACATCTGCACTCGAACAATATAGCAAGGGTTCACTGGGGCCTGGGTGGAGAAATAACTGAACCCTTCACTGTAACAAGAGGGGTAAGACAGGGGTGTGTCCCCGCCCCACTTATCCCCATCCTCTTCTTTGTGGACGATGCTGTCCTTTTATCCACATCTATCAAAGGCCTGGAAGTCACCTTGGGAGCCTTTGTTGAAAAGCTATGGTCTTCTTGCCAACATTTTTAAAATGTACTTAAATTCAACTCCACATCCATGGCACCCCCCTGGAGCAAGTACGCAGCTTTGACTATCTTGGTGCAAGATTGCAGGATAGGGACGGCTGGACCCCACAGCTAGCTAAATCATGCGCAGCCCTGGACAATTCTAGTGGCGCAATCTGGAGATTTTTTCTCGTGCATGGATGGGGGGCTATTTCACCCACCCTGACTATATATACCGCCCAAGCTAAGGCTGCAGCACTGTATGGAGCTAAAATCTGGGGCTATGCTCCAGTTAAAAAGCTGGACGTGGTAGAGAGAGGTTTCTTTAAACGGTTGCTTGGCCTACCACCTCCATGTCCAGGGACACCAATTTATTTAGAACTTGGGCTCAATGCAATAGCTGTTGATGCTGCCCTTAGGCCCGTTCTGTACTTGATCAGGGCATGGACCACACCAGAGTTCATGATGTACCGTGAGGCTACATCACATCTGCTGGATTCAGAGGGTGGCCGCTCGTTGCCCTGGTTTGTATATGTAAAGGCTTCATTTGGAATCCTATTGGACAAACCCATTAGAGATACCACTGGGTACCGCCAACAGATTAAGGAGCATTGTGCTGGAGGCCAGTACAGCAGATATGATTAATGCCTGTGGTAATTTGGGTACGGGGGATCATTATCTGGAATGCAAACCATGTCGGGGGTTTGAATCCTACCTGGACGTGGTCACACACCCCTATGCTAGATGCCTGTATATGAAGTTTAGGCTGGGCCCTTAACCTGGTTTACCGTACAAGTAAATGGGAAGTGGGGATAAATTACATCTGCCAGGCTTGTGATCAGGCCAAAGAGACCCAATGCCATTTCCTGTTTGAAGTATGCTGGTACGAGGAACAAATACTTGAAAACACTCTGTAAAAACTATGGGATTCATAGAACAACTGATGCTCTATTATTATTTCATCATTCCCAGAATATTAACAGTGGGCTTCATTACGGGTCCGGCGGTAACCGTGCCGGTGCTACCGGCGAGTTGCCGTCGGACCCGTAATAATTTACTGGTGCTTGACTTCTCGGTGGCACCAGGCTATTACAAGTCCGGCGGCTGGGAAGTTAGGCGCCCATACATTTGTTAATCCCCATTCCCATAGAGTCATATGGGACTCTATGGGAGTGGGGACACAGGAGCACCGGCACCGTTAACAATGGTGCAGGTGCTACCGTGACAAGTCTGCCTACCGTGGCTGCTGCGCAAGGCAGGGTCAGACCTGTTGGGCACAGGGGCTCCGGCAGGCAGACTTGTAGTTTGCCAGTCCGGAAACAAAAGTGCCGGTGAGCTTACCGACATCCTAGTTTCTGGTCCGGCAAACATGTAATGAGGCCCATTGTATAATTTGTGGCGTCCTATCTCTTCCAGGCATGGTGTGTGAGGTCAAGGGCTCTGAACAGTGATGGGCCCAGGCAATGAATTATTGTTAAACCTAGGGATAGCTTAACTGGCCGCATATTCGTTATGACCTGGCCTAAAAGCCTACCCACAGGCCCATTGTATCCAGGCGGTAATATACTTGACTCTGAACTAAAGAGAGCATAACACATTTACCCAAAATGCACACAAGCACTTTACGCTGATTTGGACAGGATCTGCTTATATAAATCATATTGTACTAAGGACAGTGCATAAGCCAACATGTATAGTATCCAAGAGGAAAAAGGTTTGCATATTGATGGATGTATTGTTCTGCTTTTGACATGTTCTGGTTTGTAATGCGTCTATTGATTGACTACTTTTATGAAGTCTTAAACCCACATCAATTTTAAACAAATTTCCTGTATGACCACCTATGAATTGTCTATGTATCATTGTGTATTATTTTTGTATTGTGGCTAATGACTTAGTCAAATAAAAGCCCTATAATTATTCACTCTAAGGGATTTCCATCAAGCGGGAGCCCCATTACAATTTGAGGACTGTAAAAAGAAATTTGCTGTGACAGAACATGAACGGTTCCATTACATATAGATCAGGCATTGGATAGGGTGGTTAGAGAGGCGGCTAATAGATCACCTATAGGCTTGGACCTCAAGATGAGAGAGGGGGGTCACCAAAAAAAGGAGTTGCAAGACTATATCTCCTGTTAGATGGGGCTGCACCTCGGGATGGCCTGCCCTACCTGGATCAGGAGATACATAATTTTCTGTGATTTCTATACTTTTTTGTGAAATACAAAATTGTCACATTTGATCTATAAATGTACACGTTCCTAAATAAGTAAGTATGTGAAAATGTTAATGATTTAGTGTCCGGGTTTGAAATACATTGAGTCTTCATAACTATATAATAACAAGGGACAATCAAACACGGTTCAGTAATTTTTTTGGGTGATTTGAGATGCATCACAATTCGAATCAGTCTCCTTTTTGTAAGCATCTTTTACAATTTAATTGTAAGTCCCTACCACGAGTGAGACATGCACGTAATTAGGGCATTTACTAATGTATGAATGTTCAGAAGCCAGTGTATCTCTATAAATACAAAATTAATTAGAAATGTATTAGAATAATTTTCAAAATATTAGGTATTCCTATAGCAAATACAAGATTGATATTCTTTCAAAACAGCAGCTGGTAAGCAAAAAACGAGATCCCAATTCAAAATGGAGACCGCAACAACGTATGACGTCATCACGCCATATGCGTGAGACGACAGTGGTTCAACATAAACAAAGGAGGTACGCCTCCGCCATGCAGAAATGTTGGCAATCGTACCGCTCTGCAAGACATAACTAGAACAAGACCGAATATCACGAATCAGGTAAGCGACTAAGTATCTAAGTCGTACCGTTGCAGCAACTGTAGTTACACGAAGGTTTACTTCTCACCGGAGTCTCAGGTTTATGTCGCATTCTTTCACACACAGAGTAGAAAGCGCCTCTCTCGTTTTTTGAGTACAGAGTAGCAAGAAGCAATATAGCCCCTATTTCGAAGTATCAACTACGAACAGGCACTTACCAGACATTATGAACAAATATAATGTTTAAGTAAATTTGTATCTTTTTGAACCTCAATTAAATTAAAAATGACAGGCAGAACAGCATATTAATATTTGCTATATTAAGCACCCTCAAAAATGCAGCGCAGCAGAGTGAACATTTTTCATTTATGTTCAAAACAGATAGAACATATCGGCGGATGCGTACAATCACCAGAGAGCTAGACAGATCGATTTATACTCAAATTAACTCACAAATAATAAAAGAAACGAACAGGAATTGATGTAAGTACACATCTCTTTTCAGCTGGCTCAAAACTAGGGAACTTGAGACTTATTTTTAACATTACCCTAATTTGTGTTTCATTTGCATTCTTAGTTATTTTTCCCAGCACTAGAAATACAAGCCACCTAAACCCCTGATGAACCGCCACACTTAGGACGGGGAAACACGTGTCGGAAAGGAATAGGCATGACATATTTATTTGGATGCAACCAAGAGGAATTTGCAACAAGAGAAGTCGCTTTCAACTTTGGTTTTCATGCTTAAGTATACACCAAGTACTGGAATTTGTTTGAATTGAATGACACTCATTCAATGAATATCCAATCAACAGAACAGCATAATAAAAAGTGCTGTAGTGAAAGATAACAGAGTTTGAGTGATTTCTGGTTTATGTATTCACAAAAGAGTCAGCACAAGATTTTACAGGATCCAAAAGTTTTGTTTGCCTTCGCCAAATGGGAGAAAGACCTGGCCGTTACCATAACTGGGGAGGAATGGGGCCAGATTTGGAATCGGGCGAGCAAAAGCTTCAAATGTACGACCAAAGAATCGACGTATAAAATATGCTTCTGGTGGTATATGACCCTGCATGGCTGCACTCTATTAATCCTGAAATGTCCCCCCTCTGCTGGCGAAACTGTGGCCAGGTTGGGGACCTGGGTCACATATGGTGGTCCTGCTAAAAGGCACACATTTTCTGGAAAGAAATTTGGAGCCGCATCAAGAACATATTGGGTATACAACTACCTCAAAGCCCGACGGTGGTGGTTTTGGGGCGGTGGCGGTATTGGGGGCGGTGGCTGAGGGCCTTTATGATGCTAGTGGTGTTTGGGAAAGAGAACAGGGCCCAGTTGTGGCTATGTGGTGGGTAAGAGTGTGGGGAATCATGGCGATGGAGAAAGTGTGTGCCTTGGCCAACAGCAAATACCAGAAATTCCTTGCAGTATGGCTCCCATTTCATGAATATGTATCGGACAGAGAACATAATTACTTTAGGCCTGCTTTGCTCTGAAAGTTCTTGGTGCTTTGAGGGGGGGCATTGTTGGTTTGGCCCTGTGGAGTGTCCCCGAAAGATGGACTGACTGTCAACTGGAGGAACTCAGTTACGCCACTGCTGGTTTGTTTAGTTTGTTAAGGGGTAAGGGAGGGGCAAGGGAAGGGGGGAATGGGTTGTTACATATTGGGTAAAAATTATGTGAACTCAGACTTTTACCATGTTTGGTCATATGGCGGACTAATTGGGCCTCATTATGGCTCTGGCAGTAGCTGTGCCGGGAAAAAATGGCACGGCTGCCACCAGAGTCCTTTTCCTTCCGGCGGCTGGCAATGGGGATTTACCGGGGCATTACAGCCCCGACGGTCCTGGTAATTCCCCATTGCTGGGCACCAGAAAAAATCATGAATGGTGCCGGTGCAACCGTCAAGGTCTGCGAGCGGGTGACGTTCCGCCCTCCAGGTCAGACCTGGTGGGCTGAAAGGCACCCGCTCGCAGAACTGCCAGTCTGGTAACAACAGTGCCGGAAGCTTACCGGCACCGTTGTTAACGGACCGGCATACTTATAATGATGCCCATTGTCATGGTGTTAATGCTTGTGATGGTAAGTCAATAATGCTTGTCCAGAATTCACATTTAAACTAAATAAAGCTTTAAAAAGAAACGTTAAGGAAAATGGTGAGAATACGGATAAGCATTACCTTATGAGCCGTTGGCAGGAACTACAGGAGCTCATAAATAAGACACTGAGAACCAGAAGAGACTATCATGATGAACTTATTGCTAGAGGATATTTTCAAATGTGATATATATATATATATATATATATATATATATGCACTAACAAAAAAACCTTGTTAAAGGGACGTTGTAGTTAAGTTGCACCACTACAAAACCTATGAAATTCAATGGAAAAACGTTGCTACAGGGATGTTATGGTTACAGGTAAAACCTAAAAACCCCATAAATTCGCAAGTTATGGTACGCTACGCAACCATAACTCGTGCTACCACTGTGCACTGTAAGGGCTAACACCCATGACATCAAAGATGATATCACAAATGTCATTGATCTGGCACCCTCTTTTTTAGTTTAGTGAGATAAGGAGACTAGGTGATTTTCTTGACTAGCAGTGAGGAATTGCAAAGTGAGAAGGTACTACATTTGTACATCTTACCGTTCTCATATGTTCTTACGCTGTTTTCCTTAGGGTTCAGGGACAGCATATGCTACGTATGTATACGGGAAGAAGGAAGCATGAAATGCAGCACTTATTTGTGTGCATTAAAATAATCTGTTAGGTTATCAACATGTTGTGATAGTACTGCTACATCTTTGCTTACTTTACTTTCTTTATATATGTTGCCATTGGTATGCGTTGTGCTGTCTTTCATTTTTGTATGCAGTAGTATATTTATATAGTAACTGAGGGATTGGTAGCTACTTATCATATTTTTAACAGTCCACAAAAGTCTAACAGCAAAGCATGCATCATTTCACTATGCAACATGGGAAAAATGTGGATATTGCACCTGTATTATGCATGCTGCACACATTGCTTACGTTTGTACATGAGTTTGGTGTTGTAATGGAAAGAAATGTGTAATGCAATACTGTTTATAGCAATGCCGTGTGTTATTACCTGCTTTATTTTTTTATTTTTTATTGTTTCAGCTGAATTTGATCAAGTTTACAATTTATACAAAACAAAGAAAACACAAAATAAAATCAAGCAATTAATAGAATTTACAAGAAAAAAAGAATGAATTAAAAATAAAAAAATACATTGAGTTGATAAAACCATGAATACATTATCTTACACAAAAGATAAACATGAATTACTTCTATCCATACAACTCATACACAAAAGATAAACATGAATTACTTCTATACACACAACTCATAATGATTATGCTGTCACAATTTTAATTTAGAACTGAATGTTTCTTGTTCACAAATCTTCTAGTTTCAAGGCATGAAAGAACCCAATAGCTCCAATTCTCACTCGGGTGAGGAAGCCACAGTGAATCAAGAGCCATAAATAATCAAGGTCTACATTTCTATAGGCTTCGACAGAGTGTTTCAAATAATACGTCCTTAAATCAAGTAAATTAACATACTCCACCAACAAATGTTTTAACGTCTCTTTTTGTGTAGTAAGTTGGCATAATCTGCATACATTTTCAGACTGGTCAATTATTTTACGTTTGGCTAAAATGTCTTTCGTTGGCCACAAATTAAAACAAATTTGCATGAATTCTATTCGGTGTCTAACACCAGGATATCTCAGCGTATAGGCCTCTGCTATACCATAGCTCTTGGGTTGAAACGGATTAGTAGAAAAGTCATGATATTTGTTACATTTCGTTATTGTTCGGCACCAGTCCCATTGGAAAAATTTAATCTTAACCCTAACGGGATTCTGGATTAGAGTTAGTAAAGTTACTTCTATATCAGTCATGGTAAGTATAACCAGTTTGCGCTATTTAGATATACATTTATCCTTGGACGTGAAGATGTAGTTGCCTAATGTGCCAACAACCAAAGGAGACTGCAAAGTTAACAAGCATTTTCTGAATAAAGCAATAATCTGCTATACATAATGAGCATATAACGAAATGAAAACAAGTTCATGTGTCACCCAGACAGTTGACACACAGCTTGTGAGTAATAACACTTTATGGCAAAATTTCCCCCCCACGGCAGACCATGCGCCTCATTACTAGTACGGCGGTAGGGGTTTAACGGCACTGGTAAGGATGCCGGTGCCGTTAACCCCCTACTGCCGCATTCTTATTAGCTCCTTCCCCATTCCCATTGAGCCCTATGGGGGCTCGAATGGGAATGGGGAATGGTTTTCAGAATGGGGACTTACCGGGTCCTCCAAGGTTGTAATGACCCGGTAAGTCCCCATTCCGACTACCCGGACACGGGTTTGGAGGCAGCCATGGCACTAATAGCACCATGGCTACCTCCAAACTCGTAATGAGGCCCCATGTCTTATCTGCAATTATAGATTTAGTCTCTGCCACATACAAAAGTATAGGCGGAAGTTTTTGTAGGTAATATGTTAGGGCTACAGTGATGGAAAACTTCCCTTACTTGGTCTGGATGATTCTGGCCTGAGAGATTCCAGTGACTAGCTTATTTCTTAGCGTGTCAATGAAATATCACTCATCAAGAGAATTGGTCACATTCACACCCAAGTATAATGAGATACACATTCTAACATTTGATCATATACATGCCATTTATAGGTTTTGATGTTATTCTTTTTACCCATTTTACACTGCATAACCTTAGTTTTATCTAAATGAATGGTCAAATGATTCTCTTGGACATAAATTGCTAAAGCATTCAGCAACCTTTGAAGCCCCTGGGGTGTCTTAGACATCATAATCAAATCATCAGCGTATAATAAGTAGGTGACAACCTTATTCGCTAATTTAGGTGAATCAGTGATAATATTCTGGAATATTTTACCCACATCTGATATAAAAAATTAAATAGAACAGAGGCAAGAGTACAACCTTGATGTAAATCTCTATACATATTGATTGGACAAATTAGCTACTTATGTAATAATAGTTCTCCCCATGATTTTTGATAGTGTTATGGCAACATAACAAAGACAATCCCTTCTGGAGGCTTTTCCTGAAAACTACATATACATGTGATGTCATCAGTGATGTCATCTATGACATTTGTGATGTCATCTTTGATGTCACAGGTATTAGTCCTTGCAGTGCACAGTGGTAGTGCAAGTTATGGTTGCGTAGCGTTCCATAACTTGCGAATTTCTGTTTATTTTAATGTTTTACCGGTAACCATAACGTCCCTGTAGCAATGTTTTTCCATTGAATTTCATAGGTTTTGTAGTGGTGCAAGCTGACCATAACGTCCGCTTAACAACATTTTTTTTCCCACTTTGTATTTATTAAGCTTTTCAAATATCAACATTCACATCAGCAAACATCTGCGGAAATCGAAGAACATTCCCAACAAATAAAACACTTTATACCTCTTTCCCCCTCCCCCGACCCACCTCCCGAGTACCCCCTCCCCCCCAAACAAAGAGCTACACAGGATTCAATAAGTAAGAAGCAAAACGTTCACAAGGGTTAGAGCATAGGCATTGAACGAGGTAAGACTCTTCTACAACCCATCCCCAGCGGTAAGGTTCCAGGCGAACACCAAAATTCACAAGACATACTTAGAAACTAGCCACCCTCTCCCATCCTCAAACCCTACCCCAAGCCCGAGAACTTTATAGCTTCAGGGCTTCACAGCCCGCATTTAACAGCACGATAGTCCATTCTTGTAAGAAAGAAGACATGTTATCGTTGGCTATAGCTGCGAGTTTCTCATAAGTAAAGATTGCCAGAAGTTTATTAAACCATTCTGCTTTCGTTGGAGCCTGAGGACTTTTCCATTTCTGGGCCAGGGCCATTTTCCCAGCTCTCAACATAGCTCCCACCATCCTAGAGAAAGGCAACGTCTCACACTCGGGGTTGGGAGTACCCAGAAGGATCTCCATGGGATGAAGGGAGGGGCACGTTCCCAGGATGCCCTTAATCCAACTAAGCAGCTCCGCCCAATAGACCTGAATAACCGGACACTCCCACCACATATGGAACCACGTTCCTCAGCTAGAACACGCCCTGGGACACATAGGGGACACATTAGGAAACATTTTGGACAGGGTGACGGGGGGTCGGTGCCAAGAATGGAGAATCTTAAAGTTATGCTCCATGGCTGCGGTATACAGCCTCCCCTCGTAAGTTGCCCTAAAAACCAACTCCCATGCGTGATCATCAAGGGTCACATCCATCCTCTTCCCCCCATGCAAGTTTAAACGATTGCCTGCCCTCTAGAGTTGCTGTAACCAGCACGTTGTAAATTTTGGAGAGAGATCCCTTCCTGGACTTGGCCTCCACAAAAACCTTTTCAATGGGAGTCAGAGGACGGGAAAGGGGCACCACCCAATCTGCCTGGGTAAGAATTCCCTTAAGCCGCAGATAGTCAAAGCTAGAAATTGACTTCTCCGGCAACACTTCTGACAACTGGGCGAAGTCAATAAAGCAACCCTGATTAAACAGCTGTGCAGCCCTCTCCATCCCCTGGTCCGACCACGACTGTGTCTCACGAAATCCTCTGGTCCCTAAATTGAGCAGGGGGCACGCACAAGGAAGACAGGGGGGAAGGCCATGAAGAAAGGAGATTGTTGTCCCTATTCGGCTTCCATAACACCCAAAGAACCGAAAGGATTGGATGGTATTTAGCCACCACTGGTAAGGAGCATGAAGGGGCCCAGAGTAAATCCCTGACCTTATATGGATGGACCTGTACATCCTCAACGTACGTCTAGTACGTCCTAAGGTCATCCCTAAGATGCTCCAACATCACCCGCAGCTGAGCTGCTTTGTGATACATTTTAATGTCCGGTAGGCCAAACCCTCCGAGCGCCTTTGGCAGGGTCAAGGTATCGTATTTCACTCTAGCCCTCTTACCACCCCAAACGAAACGGAGAAGGCAAAAGCGAAGTGATTCGAAGAAAGAGTCCGGAATAATATAGGGAAGAGACGAAAAGAGATAAAGAAGCCGGGGGAGTATGTTCATTTTCACAGAGACTATACGCCCGAACCAGGAAAGTGTGAGAGGAGCCCATTTAACCAAGTCGTTAAAAATCTTGGCCTGTAGAGGAAGGAAATTTAACTCATTAATCGTACCCAGATTCCTAGGTATATTGGTACCCAGATACCTAGTACTAACGCTCTCTACCCTCATCCCTAGCACCTCTGTTGTGCTATTAATCTCTCGGTCCAGCCTACCCATCGGCATAATGCAGGATTTGGATACATTAATTTTAAGCCCGGAGAACACCCCAAAACAACGAATTAAATCTAACAACCGTGGGAGGGAGTCGTGAATCCTAGTCAGACACACCAAGATGTCATCCGTAAAGAGAGACAACTTAAATTCGCAATCCCCACACCGTACCCCCGAAACACCTCCGTCGTCTCTAATCGCGATGGCAAAAGTCTCCATTGCCAGAGCATACAAGAGGGGGGAAAGAGGGCATCCTTGGCGAGTTCCTCTAGAAAGCGAAAAGCCCAGAGAAGTACAACCGTTAACTAGTACCCGCGCTGAGGGACCGTTATACAGGGCTGAAACCCACCCACAAAATCTGTCACCGAAACCCATCTTACGGAGCACTCTCCCCATATATGGCCACTCCACACGGTCAAAGGCCTTGTCGGAGTCCAGAGAGAGGAGGTAAGCCTCTGACTCCCGCTTGGGCACCTCATACATAAGGCCCAAAGTTTTCCCAATATTGTCGGAGCCCTGTCGTCCGGGGACAAAGCCAACTTGATCTCCGTGGACCAAAGAAGGGAGGAATCTAGACAGCCTATTCGCTAGGAGCTTAGCTAATATTTTAACATCTATATTAAGGAGGAAAATGGGCTTGTAGGACTGACAAAGCGATGGATCCTTCCCTTCCTTCGGGATAACCAGAATAACAGCCGACATCATGGAATGGGGGAGACAACCAGTGTCCAAGGTGTTATTATACACCTTAGCTAAAAAAGGAGCCAACGTGGACCGAAATGTCTTGAAGAACCGGACAGCGAACCCATCATCCCCCGCAGCTGTACCACTCTTCAAAGAAGAAATAGCATCTGTCACTTCCTGGGGCGAGATGGGAAGCTCCAGGGAGGCAGAACTCTCTTGAGCGAGACAAGGGATTGGGAGAGAGTCAAAGAAACGGTCCACTTCAGCCCCATCCCCAGTGTATTCAGAGGTATAAAGCCTTTCGTAATATTGCTTGAACTGTTCTACTATTTGGTTGTCACCTAGCAGTTTTTCACCCGCCTGACCAGAAGTAAAGTTAACTCGCCTACTTTTACGAAGTTCCCTCAACCTCCAGGCCAAAATTTTGTCCGCTTTTTCCCCTTTCTCCATGTAGCGCTGCTTTAGAAATGCAAGCTTTTTCTCCGTCTGACCCACAAGGAGGGCGGAGAACTTCGCCCTAAGATTTTGGAGTTTCTCGCGCTTGTCTGGGCCCATCTGCGTTTTCAACGTACCCTCCGGTTGGATGGCAGAAATCTGCTCCCTCAACTTGAGCTCCTCTCTTGTCCTGTCCTTCTTTCTCCTAGCTCCCATCTCCATCAGGACAGCTCTGACTGTGGCCTTAAACGCGTCCCAGACACCTCTAATTTCCACTTCCCCAGTGTCATTTAAAAGAAAAAATTCAGTGATAGAGGCCAAGAGGGACTGCCTCAGCTCCATATCCATTAGCAGGGAGTCGTTACATAGCCACCGTGGTTTGCTCTGGGCCACCGGGGAGACACCCAAGTTAACTCGAACTAGGTCGTGGTCAGACCATGGGACAGTCTCTACACCAAAGTAAGAAATACAGTCACAGATCGAGGAGTCTACAAACACATAGTCGATCCTGGAAAAGGATTGGTGCACTGTGGAGAAGTAAGTATAGAGAGGATCTCGGCTGCCACCAGCAGGATGCGCATCAACCAAGCCCAGTTCCTCATTTACACGGCGGAATGAGTCCGCCAACTTCATCTGGGACCCAAGATCGGGGCAAGGCTTGGAGGATTTCCTGTCTATATCCGGGTACAGGACCATGTTGAAATCTCCCCTGACTATTAACGCCCCTTCTGGGAATTCTCTAATTTTTTCCCCCATCCCCTGCCAAGAAACATCCTGCCCTTCATTCGGGGCATACACTCCCACAAGCGTGAAGAGACGACCTTTCACCTCTCCCTTAACCATAATATAGCACCCTTCCGGGTCTTTTCTATGGGACCTGGGAGAGATGTGTGCATTTGGAGAAACCAAGAGAACAACCCCTCTCCTCTTTGCCCCATATGAGGACCGAAACATCTGCTGGATAGCTTTGGATTTGAGAGTAAGTTCCTTCCCCTTAACCCAATGGGACTCCTGCAAAAAGAGAAAATGAAGTTTTAGCCTCACAAACTCCCTCAACACCAAAGATCTCTTAGTCGGAGAGTTCAAGCATCGCCCATTCAGGGACCCCACTGACAAAGGTTGGACAGAATCACCCATTGGAAAAGCCAAATAACTCATCCGCCTCCTGTTGGAGGCCTTCGTGCGAACCCAGCCCCATGTCCCCAGTGCACACAAGAAAACCACAAACAATCCTATTGAACCCTACAATCCTGGTAGCTCCAAACCTCCCCTCCCCCACAGAACCGACTCCCCACCCCCACTCTCCCAATTGATGAGTGCCTGAAAGGACAGCGACATCCAACAATCGCCTCCACCCCTCTAAACAACACAATATTTTGAGCCCCCCCCCACCCCCAGGCTGCAAAAAAACGATCAAAAATGTAATCAAAAATTCCAGCCCGGCCCAACAGCCGTTAACTCAATCCAAAGAGATTTCGGCACAATTGTCAAACAGAACTCTGCTTCCCATTTAAGACGTTAGCTGCCCCGGAGAGGGCAGAGTCATCTTTCTGTACTTTCTATGTCCTCGGACGCATCGCCGCCCCATAAACTCTGAGGATTCTTTTTGACGTCCTTTGTCAGAACCTTCACTCACTTTAACATGCCCCAAGGGAGAGTCTCCCAGAAGCTCATTCATCACTTTCTGAATGTCAGATTCTGATGTGAGTGAGTACTTGTCTCCATTGACTTCAAATGAGAGCGAGAACGGGTGACCCCACCTATAGCGCACGCCCTTGGCTTGCAACCATTTCGTCAAAGGCCCGCAGAGTCTCCAGCGTGTGATTGTTAGCGCCGAAAGGTCCTGGTAAATGGAAGTCTTAGGACCGTTCCAGTCAAATGGACCCCTCTTACGAGCCAACTCCAGGATCTTGGTTTTCTCCACAAAATAGTGAAATTTCACCAGGACAGAGCGAGGACCACCTGCGCGACCTCCCGCTCTATGGGCCCTGTCGATGGTAGGGACGCTGGTATTTTCTCCACCAAACAAGGTACTTATGATTTCCTTAACCTTTCTCACAATATCCGCCTGCGTCTCCCCTTCTTGCTCCGGAATACCAAGGAATCTCAGATTGGAGCGTCGCTCCCGATTTTCCAAACTGTCCAGCTTGAGCGTGATCCTTTCCTCCCTCCTTTCCAGTTCTGCCAGCCGCATATCAAACTGAGTTTCGAAGAGGTCGGCCGAGGATTGATTAGCCTCAAGGGCCTGGACGCGGTCCTCCACATCGTCCACCTTCTTATCAAGGGAGTCCAGCCTTCTAGCTATATCCGCCCTAAAACCTTGAATCTCCTCAAGCAAGGCTGCCATACTGCAACTCATAGACTGGGTTTCTGCTGCCTCAGCTTGGTTAGTGTCCTGCATGGTGAGATCTCCCTCAAACTGCTGAGGTGACCGCCGAAACCTCTGCAGGGCCTGCACTCCGTCCATCCAAGGCGTACCAGGCTCACCCACAAAATGGAGGGTCAAAAACCCCAAGAGGGGGTGAGGAGGAGCACGACTCTCCTCTATCTCCTTCAACTCTGAAGCAAAAATTCACACCCTAGGCCAGCCACGCCGTTGTCCACTGTCTAGAAAGCCGCCTCCTACCAGCTTGCCACGAGAGGTACTCCTGGCCCCCTCTTCCCATAAGCAAAGTTCGGGGTGCTGCCCAAGGGAGGTGCCAAAGTCCCAATGGCTACCAAGATGGAAATCCAGGCATTAGGCGATGAAAAGGTCCAACAAACAAGATCCCTTCACAGCCCCCTAAATAGAGGCATTCCAGTGAGGGAAAAGAGCGGAAGAGTGGGCAAGGATTCAAAAATTGGCCCACAGGAGGAAGGGGCCCCAAGGCCCAACAGCGGCGCCAGAGGATATAATCCCCAAGGAAAAGGTCCAGGGCTGCCTCCACACAATAGGGATCACAGGACTCAGTTCCTCAGATCAGGACCACAACAGGGGGCCCCTCCAACACTTAAACCCAGGGGCGCGGGAAGGGGAGCCAGCAGCGCACGCAAAACATGAGGCACTCACCCGTGCTCCTGTCCCCCGTTGGGGTGCGCAGGCCACCAAAACCACAGGGGACCTCCAAGATAACCAGTAATGCCTCTTCGAACTGCCGACCCTCCGCTCACCCCAGTGGGGTGAGCGGCGGACAGAGGACTGGAGGCACTTTCCAAAAGGTCAGTGTCTGCACGAGTGTGGTCCTTTGTACGCTACACTGTAGCCACAGGCTCTTTTTAAATTTGCCCACCTCCACTTTCTGTCCTCACCAACTCATGCATGAAAGAGTGCACAACTTGTCCTTCGCTTGCACAGCAGGTATCCTGCCTCTGCTTTAGTAAAATGTGTGCATTACCTCACACTAACTGCAAGCAATAAAATAAAAGCCCTGTGCATTATACAGAATGACATCTGGTCCCTGGGACCTCAATATCTTCTGCTCTCACTTCTTACATATGTGCTGGCTCCAACTTTTCCCTCATCAGCCTCCTACTCCTTCCGGGTCAGTTGCTTGTACATGCAATCAGATGATGGTACATGTATTTTTCTGCTGCAGCCGCCCTGTGCAACATGCTCTTTGACTCCCTGCACCTTGAGGAGAATAATGGCAGGCTCTCAAAGCACCTGAAACCTTTCCATTACTTCTTTTTCCCCTCCTGTCCCCTGCTGAGTTCCTGGCTAAAAAGTATTGTGCACTGCTTTCTTACCCAAACGATCAGTGTCCCATTCCACCTCCCTCCCTACACTTCCACCCCTGCACTTGCATACTGCTTTCTGGAACCCTAACAGTACACACATCACTTTCTGTGAACACTTATCCTTCCACTTGCCAGCACCGGCCGTAGTTACATGTATTTCTGTTTCTTATTGTTCGCATATACTGCACTTTGCCCTCCCCCTTTCCATTCACTTGCGCACCGTCAGTGTCAGATGGGCTAGAGGAATCAATATCTCTGTATGGCCTCCATTCTTCATCCCTTTCCTCTGCGCTCCTTCACACACTTGTATGTATGCGCAACACAAACTGCAGAAAGTACCATATCACATCATATGATACACTGCATGCATAACATCATCATCATCATGGCTGCCAGGTACTTTAGCAAAATGGAGAACAGAGTCAAAAGCCACCCTTGTCATTGAGGCATAGGAGGTTACCCTATGTTGGCAGTTAAGCTAGATTAGTATATACTAGCTCGTAAATATCACCAGGAGTAGAAATGTCTAAAACAAAGATACATTTATTACATAGACACACATTTAAGAACACATATGTGCCTTAAGTGGCACTTGGGGTATGTGTAACACAAATGCTGCATCAACTAGCAATACGCAATCTTTGTCGACACACAGGATTTATGGTGTTTCTGGTTCGGTGAGAAAGTGGAACTATAGCAGGGGCTGTGTAAATTAAACAGCACTGTTAAAGACACCGAACTGTCGTCAGGACGTTGATTCTGATGTAGAGGATGTTGAACAGAATATGACGTGCACCTAGAAAGAGTTAGAGAGAGATAATTTTAAGAAGGTGATCAAAGAGTGGAAATTTACAGGGAGGGCACTGCGGAAGGGGGACCTCCCTAAATTAGTATGAAGGCGTCATGGCATGGAGTTGTTTGTAGTTGGCCGGCTGTCGTTTGTGCAGGTGGCGTTGTTCAAGTGTGTGACATCAGACTCTTGTATCTGATAAACAAAGATATCTAGATATAAATGCCGGTTTGTAATGAGTTACCGAAACATATTGATTGGTAGTGAGAACAGAGGGCGGTACCTGGAACCAGATGGATGGAGTCCAAATGTGAGGTAAGTGTCCAGGATTATCGGTCTTCAGAGGTTATTCATTCAGTAAGCCACATACTTTATACACTTCACAATATGGTCTTCCAGTGTAATGCATGTACTACAAATGTCGGAAAAGTGATCCCACATAAGCAGCAGGGAATGTATAGTAGCAACGTTACGCAAGTGCGTGCAGTCCATGCATACAAACATGATACATGCCCCTAACCTTGCACACTTTCACCATGGCCTCCTACATTTATGTGTACAAACAAACCTTCTCTCACAGTCTTTGTGTACACACTACAACCAGTAAGCACATTGCCCATTTGCTTTGCTTCCTCAGTGGCAATGTTATAGCTGCCATCCTAAAAACAACCAGATGTGCCAGGTGGAATCCTCACAGTACCGCGGATTGCGTGGCATTACCGTGCTATACACTATAAGAGGGGGTGGGGGATTGAAAGGGTGTTAGGAAGAGTGGGAAGGGGGTGAAATAAAGGGGTGTTATTGTGTCTTTAGGATGGTGTGTAAAACCACTGTAGTGGCCTAGAAGGATGACAGGACCCTGCATGGTTTCCGTGAGTGTTTATTTAGACACCAGCACAATAACAATGTGGGGGGTCGGGTATGGTCCAGAGCAGGGCTGGGGTCTGTACTCACTGTTGTGCTGTCTAATCATGCAGTTAACTTCACTGCATCCAAGGTGTCATGGAATGAGACACACTGAGCCAGCAAAAGCACCCAGGAAGCTGTCCTCAGCCTTAGTAATACGCTCTGCTAGCTGGACCTCTGTCAGGTGGGCCCTGTCACTTATGAGGCTCCTTCTCAGAAGGAGGGCCGGGGCTAACTGTCTTGGTCATCTTCCCGCCGAGATCTGGCGCTCTGTACTCTTCACGCTCCTTAATTCTCGCTAGATCCCACGAGGAGTCCCCACAAACACTTATATTTCTTTTGTCCTTTTTGTTGTGTTTTTATTACATACGTGCATTCATACATTTTTCTTTCTTCTTCTGTCTTTTACTCACTGTCTGCTTCCTTCTCCTTCTGACATTTTTCTCCAATGAAGACTAACCGTTATCTTACATTTCTACGGGATTGTCTGCAAAGCTTCATGCACAGTGGCAAACACAACAGCATTGCCAAAGGAAGTAAAATAAAAGCCATTTCCCTGGAACCACTGGACCTCTTGCTGGTTATTAATGCTGTCATAGTCCGTGCACAACATCCCAACACTGGACATAAAGTTGCACATGCTTCTGTTTATCCAACGTCTCTTGACCTCTAGCTGTGGACAACTGACACCGGCATGCTCCCATTTTCCTCTTGGTGTCATTGATGAGAAAATCACCTTTGCAGTAGGAAATATCTGCATCACAGCTCCCATCCACCTCTTTAAATAAACGAGCAAACATAAACATGACATGTGCCCTATATGTAGTTCTCCAAAATGCACGACCACCACATCCACAGTACCATCAGAGGCCACATATTTGCAAATAAGATTCATGCAGCCGAAACCCCACTCAAAGTGTGGCCCAAAAAGCCTGCACTCCTTCCAACTGAAAATCAGTATCAAAGCTTCTTTCCACAGCATACCTGTACAGATCGTACACAAAGCTATCACCGACTATAAGCACTCGCCGTCTCTCCATGTCCGCCAACCTCAATACATCTACCTTTCAGTAAATATGTCACAGCCCCTTCTGTTAAACCACACCCTTCAATCCTCATTGGAGAATCCCCACAATTCCATTTGCGAAGGCCCCATGAATATAAAGCCATGATGTGGCATGTGCGCTTTCCCAGCTACAGCTAATGCCACGCCCCAATAAAGCAGGCACAATACTTCCTCCCTTTGCATTTGATTTCTCCAACAGTCCCTTACTGCCGCCTATTAACAACTACCAAATTTTCTAAAACGCCTGCAGCATTCACATACTTGAACTCTGCATTGCACAATTGCATTTCTATACACAACTCCATATGTCCCCTTTAACAGTCTGAGAACACGTTCCCTTTGCTTACAAAGCCCCTTCACCAGAAACCTTTCCTACAGAATGCCCTATTTCTGCATCCACAACAATCTGCCGGTGCACCCAGCACACCTTTTCCCATGCACACAACACTCCACCCTTGCGCACACGCACAACACTATGAATGCATGCATACGACCATGTGTGCAGCTAACATAGTACATAAACATAACATACATAGCAGCACTTCAACCCAACTCCATAAAGCACCCATTGATGAAAACAGTTCGCAATTACCACCATCCACAAACATACCATAACCTCCACAACCCCTACCCACTACCATGCAGAAAGTATTGTTTCACTAGCAACCTAACCACAACATTTCCCCTACCTCAACAATTCTGTACACATCTTAGTAAAGAAACCATATAAGCTGCACTTCAACCATACCCTGTGCCACACTGCCAGTATGCACACACTGCACCAAGTGGGCAGACTGCATGCCTTTTCATTGCACCATGCCCAATCACACATCCAAAACGTTACCGTATTCTACCATCCACCTCACCTGCAGAACCAAACATACACACCTGCCACCTCATTAGTACTGCTCTATGTCATCTGCAACAGACTGCACAACCATTCTTTACAGGTCATCGCCGTCTACCAGATGCACAGTCAACATTGCATTAGTGGCGTGAGTGTCCCCAAGTCCTAGGCTCTTCAATCCATGGCCTACAACATACCCCCTTCGGCCATACACCCAATAGGCTACACCTTCAACGCATGCACTGCAACTCCATAGTGACATTATGCAAACCCAGCACCCAGTGCCAACACTGCATCACGTTTCACAGCACCATCTCCAAGTACACATCAAAAACTTTAGCATGTTGTTACAGTGTCCTCACCAGCAACACCACACAAGCAGTCATGGCAGCTCACTTGTCCTGCTCTATTGCATCTGAAATGTGCTCCACACTGTTAGGCAGAAACCTGTGCAGTTCCCTTAGGGACCACTGCAAAAGGCTTAAGACTACAGGTGTTGGCAGTAAAACCAATTGGTAGCAGTCTGTACCACCCAGATTTACCTGGTAGCTGTGGCTGAGCAGTCAGACTTCTCTCAAGATGAGTTAGGCAGTATATAGAGTATACACAATAGGTACAGAGATACAGTAGCACAAGCAAACACTGACCAGCGCTTCGGTGTAAAAGTATATAATTATTTATTTAAAGACACACTTGTAAATTACACTAGCACAAAAAGAGGTAAGTAATTTCAACACACAGTCACTATTATATATATACAACCCTGATTACTTATTAGGCAAGTCTTAGTGAGAAACACCACTTATTTTCAGACAGAGGTGAGCGCTTAACCTAAGATGGCACTCTAATAAGTTATAGAAAAAGGGAGGGAAAAGGCAGAGTTATGAAAGCACACAATTTCAATACTTTTCAAAGAACCACAGTGAGGCAGGTTAGGCAAAGTCTACTGGAGAGCAAGGAAGTTCAAATGCCAGGCCCACTCTTAGAGAGAGCAAGCGAAATATCCAGGATCACACAGTGGGGTTATGCCCAAAGAGTCTTTGTAAATAGTTCACAAAAGATTGAGATCAAGTCAGGAAAAGTTAGTTAACAGGCCCCAGGCTAACCCATGTTAGAAAGTTGAGGATTTACTGTCACCCCGAACGATCTGTCGCAAGGGAAGCCAGGCGGGACACAGTACCTGAAATGGGAAGAATGCTCCAGCGGGGGCAGTTGTTCCTGGCAGTGGGTGCAAGTCGGTGTTTCGTCCAGAGGAAGAGGAGGTCTCGACGTGGAGGAAAGATGAAGGTCGTTGCACTGCCAGGGAAGAAACCAGCCGCTGAGTTTTCCGGTTACAAGGTACTACCCTTTTCTTCGCGGTAGTGATAAACTGTGGTATTCCGGTTGCCGGGGTGCTTGGCACAGGCAAGGCGGCCACGAGATGGTCCAGGAAGGCGAAAAGACGGGCAAACTGGTTATCCCCACCAGTCAAAGGAAGAAGACTCTCCGGACTGGAAATCTCCTCTGTCGTCAGGAAAAGTGGTGAGACGGTTCAGCGGGGCTCCACCGGTGGTGTCGTCGTTGCAGGTCGGCTCGGCTTCTCCCTCCTCGGATTCTTTAGGTCCTGTGGCGACTTCTAAAGTTCCAGTCCCCAAAGCCCTGCTTTTATGCAGAAAGCCCCATTCATTCAGCCTAGCTGTCACTCAAACATGCTAAGTGGTGAGCCGGGCGGCTCACCACTTGGGCCAATCACACAAGAGTGCGACTTGAGTTGCCGAGGCAACTCAGTCCAGGGTGCCTAAACCCCCTCCCACACCCCCTGTGGTACCCAGACAGAGTGGCACCACTTTTGGAGGCTTCTGTGGAGAAGCCCGCCAAAAAGTGGAACAAAGGGCTCGACTTGGGTTGGAGTCACAGAAGCGAACACAAACGCCATTTTGGAACCAAGTTTCGGCAAAAAATACCAACTGGTGAATTTATATTAATTTAATAAACCAGCGGTATGTTCGAGGCTATTTTAAAAAGTGGTAGCCTTCAACAATGGGAAAATCCCATAGGAATATATTCGCCGTCGAATATAAAAAGTAGTATCCACTGCCACCAGCCAAAACTCCGTCGGGGGGGCTGGACAGTGCCCCCTCGAACAACAGACCCCGGGGCAATCGAATTGCCCCGACCAGTACGTCCACAATATGATGGTTTGTACTGGTTCTGTTCACAATTTAAGACTAGTAAAGCCAACAGTGACTTTACATGCCCTAGGAGACAGTAGTCAGTCCCAGGGTATGGAGTCTATGTTTGGGGGTCGCTACGACACCCCTGGGTTACGACACGGAGGGTGCAGTGTAACCCACATACCAAAAACACATGAAGCCCTATGGGGTAAAGGACCCCATAGCCCATAAAACACATACAAAGTCAAAGGAACACCTCAAATCATGTCTAAGAGTGGGAGGAAAAGAGTCTCACTCTTAGCAGGATAAAAAAATAAACCCCAAAAATCCAGCAAAGCTGCTGGGGGACTCACTAGGTTTGGGAAATTAGCCTTTACAGAAAATTCTCCCTAACACTCTGCTTGCTGCTGAATCTGAAATGCCTTAGTACCGTGTGTGTCCTAAAGTCCTAGCCTCTTCAGTGCATGGCCTACGGCCTATAGCCATGCACCCAACAGTCTAGCCCTTCAAGACTGTCACTGCTACGTAATAGCATCATCCATTTCACCAACTTCGCCTATCCACATACACAGCAGTACCACCAACACTACTACCCAACCTGCGCACTAGCATTTAACTACACAGCAACAAATTGCACCACTTAGCACAATTTACAAAAGAAACACACTCTCCTTCACCCCTGTGTACTTTCCTTCACTTACTATGCCCGTCCCCACTTCCATTCCTAAAGTATAGTGCCACCGCCAAAGTACACACATTCGGTTTGCAACACTACCCTACTGCAATCAATTTCCACACACTGCACAATGCAAACACCACCCTGCACCGAATGTACACCCACACTTGCTGCGTTACTGTGTTACGTATGGTAAAGGCTCTTCACTCCATGCCCTATGGTCTATGTCCTTACTCCATGCAGCCACTCCTTTCTTCCACTAACCCAACACAAGTTCCTCAACCCATGCCACCACCATATGGCCAACTACCGCATCCCATCCGCATCAGAAATAGGTGGGCGCAAACAAGTGGCGGCACAATGTATGGGGCCGTTGCTCCACCTACCTCCAATCACCACACAAAGTACTTGCCTGTGTAGGTACCCGCCAGTTCGCGCTGTACGCACCAACAGTACAGGCACTCATCCGTCTTCTTCCACCTACACACATATTTCACATAACCCACTTTTCACTCCCCCACCCGTTCCGTACGGTCCATTTCCCACACCCTTCCGCCGCCACACTGTCCTCCGATACACGATGGCAGCGTTTCCCAAAAACTTTGACGCAGAGCACACTTTCCCCCAGCCAACCACCGGCCGCATCCAACGTTCGCCGACATCACGGCTTACCGCAGGCCAATGACACTGCGTTCCGCAGAGGAAACAGGAAAATGGTCCACAGAGCGAACGCATATATCACACATTTTTTGGAGATGTACATTTCAGTAATTTCCCAAAAAAGTACTGGGCGGATTTCCACCAAACACACAAAAGCACGCTTTCTGACCCAAGCCGCCGCTCCTGCTGCAAATTTGCTGAAAATCTGTCCAGCCGTTCGGCCTGTAGCCGTGCGTAAAGTTTTTCCCCATTCACTCTATGTGAAAAAAAATGTTTTTTGGACCCTCCATATAACTTTGCCCCCCCCCACACCTCAGCAAACTTGGAGAAAAAATTCAAAGCCGCCCATATACTTTTTCTGCAAAGTTTGGTGTGGATTCGACCATGGAGAGCAAAGTTATAAGCTGACAAAAAAGTGCTCTTCCTATGAGTTTATGAGTTTATGAGTTTAGCAACTTAACCATAACTACACGCCCGCTACCGCAGGCCGTGTAATATATATTACACTGTTTCCATAGGAAGAGCACTTATTGGGCGGCTTATAACTCTGCTCGCCCTCGACGAATTCTCACCAAACTTTGCAAAAAAAGTATATGGGCCACTCTGAATTCTTTCGTAAAGTTTGGCGAGAATTCGTCCAGGGGGAGCAGCAGAGCTATAGGGGGGGTCCCAAAACGTTTTTTTTCCCATAGACTGAATGGGGGGAAAAACTTTGCGCACGGCTACAGGTGAAACCGCTGGATGGACTTTGACAAAATCTGCGGCAGGTACAGGGGCTTGGTCCAGAAAGCGTGCTTTTGTAAATTTGGTCACCATACGTGCAGTATGTTTCTTTATAATTATGAAAAAGTAGGTCTGAAATAGTTAGTGATATCTATGTTCGCTCCGCGGTCACACTTCCCTGTTCGGTCGACGAACAAGAAACCGATTGGCTAACGGGCTTCTGTCATGACCGCGTGCACGCAACGTCTCTGCCCATTGGCTGCTGCAAGACGTGTTCTTCGTCAGATGGATTGGATGCGCCCGACATCTTGGATCCGCGGAAAGCGGAGCAACAACCAGCCTACACATGCTTTTTTCATTAACCTATTTTGCTGTGTCCCAGAGCATTGGGAAAGGTTCAGACAGTAAGAAATGGGCGATCTATGCATTTGTTCTTCGGGCGTCATGATGTAATTTCTATGGACACCTTGTACGTACAGTAAATGTGGGGGGTAATAACGATAGCACTTCAGTCCATGTAGTGGACAGGAAATGTGTAACTGTTGAAAGCACACGGGTATAGGTAGGCAACATTGAAATTGACAACATGCCGTGAACGCATTATTTTTTCCAATGGCTATTATATTCATTAGTACACCGCCATGGGTGGCACATGCTACGGTCGTTGTGGCCAGGGGCTACAGCCTTGAGATATGGGTGATTAGTGCACTTGTTCTGGGGGTCGCTCGTCATGATGTAATGTGTATGGACATCTTGTACGCACAGTACACTTATACCTACTTAATGATGTATGTTCTATGGCCTCCTTGTACGCACAGAAAATGAGGGGTCCAATAAGGAAAGTATTTGAGCCCATACACTGCACGGGGGAGTTGTTACATTTGTAAGGACACGTGTGGTGTTAGGGAACATTGAAATTGCCAACATGCCGTGAATACATTATTGTGTTCAATGGCTATTATTATATTCAATAGTACGCTGCCATGGGTGGCACATGCTACAGTGGTTGTGGCCAGGGACTAGAGTCTTGGATGCATGGCCGTCGGCCGAAGTCCAAAGGCCTTACTTACAAGACTGTAGGCCCTGGCCACAACCACCGCCACATGTGCCACCCATGGACAAAACTGTAGTGTTGCATTTTGATTGACAAGTTGTGGGGAATGCATGCAGTCTTGGGTGCATGGCCATGCAACCAAGAACAAAGTGGTAAGTACTAGACAGGGAACATTGAAATTGCCAACATGCCGTCAATACATTATTGTTTCCAATGGCTATTATTATATTCAATAGTACGCTGCCATGGGTGGCACATGCTACGGTGGTTGTGGCCAGGGCCTAGAGTCTTGGATGCATGGCTGTCGGCTGAATGCCGAAGGCCTTACTTCCAAGACTGTAGGCCCTGGCCACAACCAAAGGCCATGCACCCAAGAACAAAGTGGTAAGTATTAGACGTGGAAGACACTGCACACCCATCCCATGCAAGATCCACAGACATACAGCTAGGAGTGAAGCCTCTGGGCAGACGCACTGAAGGATAGCACACCTACAGAATAACCCCCACTACCACACATCACTGAGGTGGCTGTGGGGAGACCCTGCACTCTTGGGTGCAGGGCCGAAGGCCATGCACCCAATAATACACTTATACCTACTTAATGACGTATGTCCTATGGCCTCCTTGTATGCACAGAAAATGAGGGGTCCAATAAGGCCAGTATTTCAGCCCATGCAATGCACGGGGGAGTTGTTAGGTTTGTAAGGACACGTGTGGTGTTAGGGAAGAAGGAAATTGACAACATGCCGTGAATGCATTATTTTTTCAAATTACTATTATTATATTCATTAGTACGCCGCCATGGGTGGCACATGCTACAGTGGTTGTGGCCAGGGCCTAGAGTCTTGGATGCATGGCCGTCGGCCGAAGTCCAAAGGCCTTACTTACAAGACTGTAGGCCCTGGCCACAACCACCGCCACATGTGCCACCCATGGACAAAACTGTAGTGTTGCATTTTGATTGACAAGTTGTGGGGAATGCGTGCAGTCTTGGGTGCATGGCCATGCAACCAAGAACAAAGTGGTAAGTACTAGACAGGGAACATTGAAATTGACAACATGCTGTGAATGCATTATTTTTTCCAATGACTATTATTATATTCATTAGTACTCTGCCATGGTTGGCACATGCTACGGTGGTTGTGGCCAGGGCCTAGAGTCTTGGATGCATGGCCGTCGGCCGGAGGCCTTACTTCCAAGACTGTAGGGCCTGGCCACAACCACCGCCGCATGTGGCACCCATGCATACACCCATTGTGTTGCATTTTCATTGGCAAGTTGTGGGGAGGCCAAAGGCCATGCAACCAAGAACAAGGTGGTTAGTACTAGACTTGGAAGACACTGCACACCCATCCCATGTAAGATCTACAGACATACACCTAGGAGGGAAGCCTCTGGGCAGAGGTACTGAAGGATAACACACCTATAGAATAACCCCCACTACCACACATCACCAGAGGTGGTTGTAGGGAGACCCTGCACTCTTGGGTGCATGGCTAAAGCCCATGCACGCTAGACTGAAGTCATAAGCAGTGGAGTTACAAGTCAATATGGGTGTGGTGGATTGTGGTTGTTGTGTTGATGCCCTAGTGTCTTCACTTCATGGCTGCAGACGATGGTCCGAAAAGTAAATTTATAAGCAGCTAATTTACAAGGACCATGTTTCACATATGCAGCGATGGTTGTGGATAGGAACTGTACTCCTTGAAACTTGGTTGTAAGGCGTAGGTGGTAGGTTACTCACCGAAGGTGAAAGGGCAGCCTACAGGCACTGCAGCATGTTAGTATCATAGATTAGACGAGTAGATTCCCAAGTGTAGAAAATGCCTGCCAATATACTTACTCCTTACTTTGTTCAGAATCCATAAACTTTTTTTAAATTGGTTATCGTACTTGGCGGAAGTATCACTTTTTCCATTTCTGTGATGAAAGAAAAAGGTGTGCTAGTGTTTGCAGTTTTTCCAAATTTACCACATTGCATAATAGTCAGTTAACTTTTTTTTTTTTGGACCCTCATATTTAGTTTACAAACCAGTGTACTGTGCATTGCACTCAGTTTCTGTGTTTGCTTTTCTAATCCTTGGGTCTGGGGAAAAAAATCCTTGTCGGATTAAAAAAAAACCTTCATTTCTTATGGTACTAAGTACTTCATTTTTTCCTTTCAGTGTTTTCTTCATTTCTCTGATCAATGTTATGTGTGTTGCCTTCCTGCCCATTTTTAACAACAGTTAAGATACCTGTAGGCGTATTCTAACTGTGCATTTGTTCCTACAGATTTGTGAAACTCATTCATTTATGTCGTTGTTACATCCTGTTTCCTTCATCTTTCCCATTAATGTTTTCTTTGTTGCCTTCCTGCCGATTTTTAATAGTTAGATACCTATAGGCGTATTCTACCTGTGCATTTGTTTCCAACGATCTGTGATAATCATTTATTTGTGTCATTCTTCCATCCTGTTGGGTAGATACCTGTGGGTGTATTCTAACTGCCTGTAGTCTTTCACATACTTTGTTGACAATCCTGAAGTATACATTATTTCATACATTTTGGCTTCACGAACATTAAATAAGCATTTGTTAAGTTAGCTGGCAACCTCTGCTTTAGAGTAATGGTGCTCTCATTACATACAAACCATCCAGAATTCTTTTTAATGTGTGCAGTGTAGTGACCTGCATGGTAGATTATTCCTACTGTTGTAAAAGTTTTCTTTCCAAGTGACACTTCACTGTGTGTGAATCCAGTCAGTTTGCAGTTGTTTTTGGTGCCATCTGCATTATAACGTAGAAGCATAAGTATTATGTAGGAACTATGTGATTGTATCAGTAAGGTGGAGCGATTGTCTGAATTGCAAATACTACATAATCTGCCATGGTTTGCATTTTGTACCAGTTGCTGAAATGGAATGCTCTCAGTATTTGGTATGGAAACATACACAAATCACTCATTTGGGATTTCTTCCTGTATCACTTTGCTACAGAGAGTGCACGTATGTTTCCACATTTATGTTATTTGGAAGATTTCATTTATAGGTATGCTTTTGTTTTCCAATACTAATAGTATGCACATTAGAAATTCTTGTGGATCTTCTTGTGTGTTAATAGTGAATCGCACCATTCCAGCACAGTAATCCAATTGTTGCCTTACTCCATGAACACTGTATGTGTTGTCAGGATTGCTTGTTGCATTTCTATGCAGCACTAACATTTGCAAACACAATTGGTCTGTACTGTGCAGGTAAATATTGTTAATAATTGGTGGCAATTGAAATAGAATATTGATTGCTACATTTGCATAGCAATTTACCCCACTTCCATTTGTAAATTTGAATGGGCCAGCAAGTTCTGTATCGGAGTGCATTTTTGGGTTTTTCTGTTGCTTCTTTGCCGACGTGCCTGGTTTCCATTCCCTAATAGGTTCTTCTATGTTGGCGGCAATTGATGAAACTTTAGCTTCTTTTCTTTTCTTTGCGGAATTTGCTGTTGCATTCTGTTGCATTTCTGTTTCATTTAATTTTCTTTTCCCACGTTTCACTTTATCTGGAACAGGGTATTGTTTCAGATGAGGGGTGTACAGTGAACGCAATCTATTGTATTCTAGAATGCAAGGAATATCAGCTTTGACTTTACTTGAATCAAAGTTTATTAGCGTAAGCGTGATAATGCTATGTAGCTCATGTCTTCCTTAAACACTGTGTTTCCTATATCTATCAATGCTTTCTCTAGGGTAAGACCTTGGGATTGATGAAAGGTAACTGCATATGCAAGAGTTAGAGAACATTGCTCTCTACGTACATACATGTCTTTGAAGAGAAGGAATTGAGCAATTGAGCGCCCTATCCTTTTCACTTCTGAAACTTTATCAAAGCGAATATTTACAAACTGAATGTTGCATGGTGGGTATGATTGAAAGCCAACAACTCTGCCCAGTGCTCCATTAACTAGCCCTTGCTCTCCGTCAAGGTTACGTTTAAGCATAACTCTACAATTTAATGATAATTTCAATATTTTTTCCAACCCAGCTGTGTTGGAGATTCAATTTTCTAAACTATTTAGGCTTGCTGTGGCTTGCTCACACATGGGTACTGTCATACCATGTACGTCTAGTTTGTCTGTAGCGCTAATTTCCAGTATTGGTTGCATTTCTTTATTTAACATTGTTTCATTGAATTTGAAACAGCTTGCAAGAGTTGGCATTAAGGCCATACAATTAACATTTTTGTGCGCTATTTGTTCCATAACATCAGTTGCACATGCATTATCGCCATAAAGTGCATGTATATGCCAGTTTTTCAATACAGCTTGTGCTTCTTGCGATAATACACCAACTCTAATACTTTTTAAGATGTTGGCATAAGTGAGATCTGCAGATTGGCGCATGTTCTCAGTTAATTCTCTGTATTGGAAATGTTGCCAAAGGTTAACATTACCTATGCTACCAGCAGTTTTCTGGCAGAGTTTGTGGCCTAAGGTTTTAAAAATCGGTTCACCTTTCACTGGAGTCAATTGTAGAAGATCTCCGAAAATGATAATGTGTTTCCCTGCAAAGAGTTCCTCGTTATTATTTTTAAGTACTTCTTGCAATCTGAGATGAATCAAAGCCAATATTAGGTTAGAGACCATGCTCACTTCATCTATTAGTAGCATTTTCATTTGTTTCAATACTCTATGTAATTCCATTGCAGCTTCTGCAGAAAGTTTTTAGTAGTCTAATTTATTTTGATGCTCTACTGGAAGCAGTAGTAATCGGTGTAAAGTCACACCGCCTATGTTGTAGGTAGCTAAACCTGTGGGGGCTGTTACAACAGCTGACAGTTTGTTGTTTGTCAATTCTTGAAGGAACTTGCTGATGATTTTGATTAAGAATGTTTTCCCTGATCCAGCTTCACCACTGACATACAGCAGTATAGGTTTGTAATTTTGGCAGGTACATTCTTTATTTTCGTGTTGTACACCATGTACAATTTGTTTTGTTACGTCTTCAAAAATGCTGCGCTGATCGTTCTTAAGTTTTGCTTATTGTACAGTTAAGTCTTCTGTGTCTTCTTGATACTGATCCATGGTGTTTTCTACTTCTGCCATAGCTACTTCAGCCTCATTTGCTATTAGTGGTTGTCCTAATGGTTCTTGACTTCCTGTTACAGAAGGTTGACTACTGTTGGAAGATTCTTTCTCTAGTTGGGCCTGAAGTTCTTCTTCCTGTTGTTGCTCATTGTGTAACATTGCTTTGTACTGCGTAAAGTTCACATCGGTGATAGTGCTTTCATTTGCTTTGAAAGCATCTTCATAGAACTCATAATTATCTAGTATGTCTTCCTCTTTTCTCCATGGTTTGAAAAGTTATAACAGAGACATGTAATATAGTTCTTTCTGTTGAGTTTTTAATGACAATTTGACATGATTAATTAAGCTTCGTTTGTTAAGTTTCACTAAGCTCCCTTCACAATCGGTCACTCTATATCTACATTTGCTTTCATCAGGTTTTACATTATTTTTGTGTGCAAAGTTTTGAACTATGTGGTATAGAAACATGTTTTCCAGAGTGGTACTCATGTTCAGATAGTATGTGTCCAGTAAATTGTTTTTAAGAATGTCTTGGCTGTTGGGATCATTTTTGGCATTTGTGTCCTCATATGATTTTAGTACTCTTTTTCTAGATTTTGCAGGACCAAGACTGAGCCATACTATGTTGTCTAATTTTCCATACAAAGCAGTGCCGGTTAAACAATCTGCTGCTTCATACGCCCCATATTCTCTATGAGAGAGCATTTTTATGCCTAGGCTGTACAATTTCTGTGATAATGTTTTGTCTGATGGTAGGTCATCCCAGAGGTCTTGAAGCTCTGTTTTTTCTGCTTTTGTTAAGTAGGCTGTAACATATCATGCACCAGCAGTTGAATTGTCTGCAATGTACTGCACATCTATGTTTGCATTCCATAATAGGGCAATGATTGCATTGTAATCATTGATATATTTTGCTTCTTCCCTTCTTTTTATGTAATACGTGTTTTTAGGCGATTTACCTTTAACACTATGTCGAACTGAAGACATGAAGTTGTTTACTTCACCTGTTTCTGTAACTGGTCTAGGGAAACCAAAGCGGCATTTGGTGTAGTATTTATCTTTGTTTTTGTATTTGCGGCAGTATATTTGCCACATTTGTGTCTTTGAAATTGTAAAATCTGCCCATTCAGCTCACTATGTGTCTGTTGTGAAGGGATTTCACATGTGACATATTTTTGGATAAACTGCAAAACAGTGCTATCACTGTCGTGCCCAAATTCGGTGCACCTTTGATCCATAACAGCATGTGAATATGTGGTGCTCCTCTCGCTTGATATTCTTTTCTCCAAAAGAAGTGTTGCACTTCTCCAAGGGGAGCAACAGTTTTATTGCAAATAAAGTGTAGCATTGCAATGAAACGATGATGGAAATATCGTGCGACATTAACTGGATCTAGAGAGCAAAGTTCTCCAGGTGTTAATATATCTATGTTGTTTTTGTTGCTGTTTGCTATGCGTAGGAACTCATGCAAATCTTCCCATGCATATTCTGCACAACTTAGCGTAACAAACCAAGTTGGTGGTCCAAGGTTTCTGATCATGCAACGCACGTCTCTGTGCCATCTGAACCAGTATTCCTTTGTACCACGCATGTTTGCAAACAAATTTGTTATACTTGATTGTAACACCTCATCGTTTTCTTGTACTTTTTGTATTAACTGCGTAGCTGACATATTTTGAAAGTGCGTTCCAAATTTAAGAATGTGTGCAACTCCATAACATAGTGTTGCTAATTCACTTTCATAGAGTAGGTGGAATATGTATTCAACATTTTGTCTAAATCTGGGATCTTGCGAATACATTTGTAATGAGCGGTATTCTGATGCCCCAATCTGAGTGGGTCTATCATCATATCTTCCACCTTTGCCAGTAGGAAATAGCAGTGGAAAAGCACGTGCTTCTATACTTTTTTCCTAAATACTAATTGGTGACCCTTTGGTTTGTCGCATTTGGTAAGTTTCTAGTGCATCATCATGCTTTCATTGGAATGCAATGGATGAATTGTGTAATGGTCTAAAAGAGTGGATACTGTAGCTGGATCCAGAAGTTCGAATTGTCCAGTTTCTGATGGCTCTTGAATTATTTCAGTTGTTTGCCTGAAGCTTTCATCAATATTTATTGCCTTATAGTATTCATTATTGTCTTTTAGATATTGTAATGCTTGTCTAACTTTGTGTAAATCCACTAATTGTTGCCAAATTTTTGTTGTCCTTTGTTGGTACTCCATTTACCAAGACTATTAAAGAATGCTCTATTGAACGTTCCACTCCTAGAGTGTGTACATTTTCCGTTAGATCTAATGGCAAGTAAACTACTTTGCCACGAATGCCTTTCACCAATTCAGAGGAAGTGTCACAGGTTTCCCCCTTTCTCACCTGTTTTCGCTGCTTGATGGATTCCGTTGTAGAAGTTTTCTTCCTTAGAGTTCGGGTCTTATACAAGCCCGCTCGGCCTTCTTCGGCTTCCAGTGTTCGTTCAACTTCTTGTCCGGGATCGATAGTAAACTCCAGGAAATCCAGGAAAAAATAAGTGGAAGAAGCACTCGGAGGAGGGTGCACGGATTCCGGGAGAAGGTTGGGTAAGAAGGAGAAGGGAGGGGATAGAATGAAGCAAGGGTCCGGGAACCAGGAAAGCAACAAAGTTCCGTGAAAGCGAACTACGGAGCACACGTCTAGCCACAGCTAACAGTAGCGTTGAGACGCGCGGAAGCGCAGCTATTTTATCAAGCGTGCTGCAATGAACGTGAAGGCTGGTAGGCAGCGTTCAGTGTTTGCGGCCATGTTGGTAGTACAACAGAGTGCAAGCCCCAACGTGACATGGACCAGGAGGCCCAGAAGGGGCGTGTCCGATGGGCCATGACAGCATGCCTCCTCCGAAAACCCGTCCCGCCAGATTTGCCCGGGTGTATGAGATGGAACCTTCGGAGTAACCGGGGGGTGTTCAAATTGGAGACGGGTTCCCAAGTGCCTTCACTGGGTGGATATCCTTTCCATTCCACCAGGTACTGGAGCTGACCACGTTTATATCTGGAGTCACATATTCGGGAGACTTCATATTCCAGTTGGTCATTGACAAGGACAGGGCTAGGTCTGAGGTTAGTCCGAGAGGTCTGGATGTATAGCTTTATTAGAGATGTATGAAAAACTGGATGGATCTTCTTCCAGGAATCTGGCAATTTGAGGCAGAACGCCACTGGGTTGATGATTTCTTTTATAGAAAAGGGCCCATAATATCGGGGAGCCAGTTTATTTGGCTGTAGATGTCTAGGCAGTAGTTTCGAGGATAACCATACTTTATCACCTATTGCGTAGGAGGACACTGGTCTTCTCTTTGAGTCCGCATAATGTTTGGTCTGATTCCGGGCTCTTTCTAGCTGTTCGTTGGCTTCTCTTTGTACATTGATAAGCATTTCAATCCAGGAATCGACTGTAGGAACCGGTGTAGGATGGGGGAGGACAGAAGGTAGAACCGAAGGGTGGAACCCCTGGCTACAGAAAAAAGGGCTGGTTTTAACAGCCGAGTGATCCGAGTTATTATAGGTGAATTCAGCCACAGGTATTAAAAGGGACCAATCATCCTGGACCTTGGTAGCAAAACATCGAAGATATTGTTCTAAGGTTTGATTCACACGTTCTGTAGCTATGTTGGTTTGGGAATGATAGCCTGAGGAGAGAGCACGTTAAATTCCTAGTATTCGACAAAGGTGTTTCCAAAACTGAGAAATGTATTGGGGTCCCCTGTCCGATATTATCTTGGAAGGGAGACCATGAAGCCGGAATATGTGTTCCAGGAAAATTCCAGCAAGTTCTGATGAGGATGGTAGTTTATACAGGGGTGTAAAATGAGCCAAAAAGAGTGAACAAGTCAATAATGACCATGATAGTCGTGTATCCCCTGGAAGGTGGCAATTCCACAATGAAGTCTGTAGCGATAAATTCCCAGGGCCTTGTTGGTAGTGTAGGCTGCAGTAGGAGACCCACCGGTCTCTTGTTATCATGTTTGTTCTGACTGCAGACTGAACAGGCTTGGACGTACAGCTTTACGTCAGTCTTCATTCTAGGCCACCAGAATTGCCTTTGTATGAGACGGAGGGTATTGGTAATGCCACGATGTCCAGAGTGAAGTGTATCGTGGCAAAGGTTTATTATCCTTTGTTGTAGTTTCTGTGTGGGAATGACTAAAGCATTATCTTTGAACAAATATCCGTCCTTGGTTTTCAGATCCCATTGATTCTTCCTTGAAATGTTCTTCCAGAGTTCAGAGGACTGAGTTTGTAAGCAAATTTCTTCCAGGAGGCTGATTGCGTGATCTACAAATATCGTATGGGGAAACATCTTAGGGAATGTCCGGTCTTCAGGAGGTTCGTAATCAGGACGTCAAGAATTATATTCTGCGTTCCAGGTAAATGGTGAATCTGGAACTGGTATTGGGCAAAGAAGAAGGCCCAATGGGCTTGACGGCTATTTCTACATTCCAAGGCCTGTAATACTTGAAGATTTAGATGGTCCGTGCGAACCTGGACCGGATGTTTTGCTCCTAAGAGTAAATGACGCCACTCGGTAAAGGCTTGACGGATGGGTAACTGTTCCTTTTCTAAAACAGAGTAGTGGGTTTCACTGGGAGTTAAGGTCCGTGAAAGATAAGCAATAGGATGTTCCAGTCTGTCGTTGAATTCTTGTTTCAGAACTGCTCCAATGGCGTAGTTAGAGGCATCTGTTTCCACTGAGAAGGGCCGATTGATATCAGGTTGAGCCAGAATGGGAGCTTGAGTGAACTCTGTTTTCAAGCGTTGGAAGGCCTCCTCCTGAGGTGTTGCCCAATGAAAGGGAGCGTCTTTCTTCAACAAGGCAATAATCGGTTGGACTATCTCGGAAAAGGAAGGTATACATTTCCTAAAGAAATTAGCTAAGCCCAGGAAGGACTGGATCTGTTTCACGGTGGTCGGACTTGGCCAGGATAGTATAGCCTTTACCTTGGATTGATCCATTCCAATACCTTCTGGGCTAAGAACAAATCCTAGATAGTGGACAGTAGGGACATGAAAGAGGCACTTCTCGGGTTTTGCCAGGAGCTTGTGTTCACGTAGCCGGTGTAACACTGCCTTAACATGTTCCTCATGCTTGAGTGGGTCCTTCGAGAATATTAAGATATCGTCCAGATACACGATGACAAAAAGGAATAGCATATCCGAAAACACCCAATCCATGAAACGTTGGAAGACCGCCAGGGCGTTAGCAAGTCCGAAAGGCATGAGTATTCATAATGACCAAAAAGTGTCCTGAAGGCGGTCTTCCATTCCCCACCTTCTCTAATACGGATCAGATGATAGGCACCTCTAAGATCCAATTTGGTGAATCCCACGGCTCCTCTTACTGCTTCCAGGATGTCCGAGATCAAGGGCAACGGATATTGATCCTTTAGGGTGCACTGATTTAGGCCTCGATAATCAAGGCAAGGTCTGAGCTCATTGGTGTCTTTCTTCGGAACAAAAACAGTGATGCTCCTGCTGAAGATTTGGATGGTGGTATGGTGCCATTTTCAAGGTTAGTATATAGGTATTCACGGAGGGCCTTTTTCTCGGGTTCGGATAAAATGAACATCCTCCCAAAGAGGATCACAGCTGAAGGTTCGGTTTCAATAGCACAGTCTTCTGGTCTATGAGGAGGTAAGGCTTGAACAATAGCAGAAGAAAACACATCAGAGTATTCCTGATAGACTTTAGGAACCTGGATGATGTTTGAGACCGAGAGTGGACCTAGATGGTTTGCTGAAAGTCCTTCCGCTGGTGTCGGAGCGGGGTCCAGGGGTAGGCAATGAGACATGCAGTGTTCGGAACCCAGGAACAAGGAACCTGCTGCCCAATTGATGTATGGATTGTGTCTTTGTAGCCAGGGCATTCCCAAAACCAATGGGTAATGGGCGGAATTTATGATGTCAAACCCTATCTTCTCTCGATGGTGGTTTATTGCTAGCTCAATTTCCTTAGTCTGGAGGGTTATTGGTCCGGAAGAAAGGGGTCTCCCATCAATTGCTTCTACAGGTTGCATGACATTCCGGGATTCGTAGGGAATATGGTGTTTAAGGATCCATTCTTGGTCTATGAATATTCCCACGGCCCCACAGTCCAGAATGGGGTAGGTGTTCTTCTTGGATGGCGATAGAAAGGCATGTAAAAGACCAGATTGTTCTGTCCAGGTGAGTTCAAGGATGGTATAGATGTGGAGCCAACATCTCTCTCCCGAAACTGCGCTCCATCTAGGATCGGGAGCTGGCGTTTCCCGAATGCCGTGGAGGAGCTATAGGACACCTCTCTCACTAAATGTTTGTCCGATGCACAATACATGCATAAGCCGGTATGGATCCTTCGTAATCTTTCTTGGGGGGATATTGGTCCACGGAAGGCCCCTAATTACATGGGTTCAGGTTGGTTAACAGGGGCAGAACTGTCTTCAGATTTCCTGGGGGGCTCTATGGGATTCTTCTGGAAGGATAACTTGGTTTAATTTTTCTTTGCCTTCCTTTCCTGTATGCGAAAGTCAATCTGTAGAGCAAGATCCATAAGGGCCTGATATGAACTTGGACGTGCCACCCTGGCCAGTTCATCCTTGATGTCTTCGTTCAACCCTCTTCAAAAGAGAGTTAAACAGGCTTCAGAGGACCAGTCTGCTTCTTTAGCCAATTGCTTAAATCATGTAACATATGTGAGCATATCCTGGGAGCCCTGCTGGAAATCGAGAAGGCGTTCCTGAGCACTGTAGACCTGATCTGGGCGGTCAAACATGGTCTTAAGTGCTCGAATGAATCCGTCATAATCATCCAGGAGGGCATCTCCGGCATTAACTAATGGTGTGGCCCAGGTTAATGCATTCCCGGTAAGGTGTGAAATAATAAAGCCCACTTTAGCCATGGGGGTGGAGAAATAATAGGGCTTAAAAGTAAAGTGGACCAAACAGGAATCTAGGAATCCACAAAGGTTCTTTGCTGACCCATCGTATTTGTCAAAAATGCTGCCCAATAGTACGCTCTCCTTCGTGGCAGGATCTCGGGATAAAACCAATTGCTTTAGCGCGGCATTCTCTGCCTTTAGGTTTTGTACTTCGGTCGTTAGTTCCTGCATGCCGCGCTAAGATCCTGAACGGCCGCCTCCATGTCTGTATCGACTTCGGTCAGGTGGCGTCTCAATCTGTCACAGGTTTCCCCCTTTCTCACCTGTTTTCGCTGCTTGATGGATTCCGTTGTAGAAGTTTTCTTCCTTATGGTTCGGGTCTTATACAAGCCCGCTCGGCCGTCTTCGGCTTCCAGTGTTCGTTCAACTTCTTGTCTGGGATCGATAGTAAACTCCAGGAAATCCAGGAAAAAATAAGGGGAAGAAGCACTCTGAGGCGGGTGCACGGATTCCGGGAGAAGGTTGGGTAAGAAGGAGAAGGGATAGAATGAAGCAAAGGTCCGGGAACCAGGAAAGCAACAAAGTTCTGTGAAAACGAACTACGGAGCACACGTCTAGCCACAGCTAACAGTAGCGTTGAGTCGCGCGGAAGCGCGGGGGTGTGCCTATTTTATCGAGCGTGCTGCAATGAACGTGAAGGCTGGTAGGCAGCGTTCAGTGTTTGCGGCCATGTTGGTAGTACAACAGAGTGCAAGCCCCGACGTGACAGGGACCAGGAGGCCCAGAAGGGGCATGTCCGATGGGCCATGACAGAAAGGTAATTTTGCTGTTTTTGGATGAAGCCGTATAGTTGCTTGAAATGGGTGAACTGTTTGAATTATCATGCTCTCATACAAATTGAGCTGTTGCAGGATTTTTGGTAATGGAAACAATTCCAAATTATTTGTAATTGCACGTGAAGGAGTGTCCTTGTTGTCTAATTTTGCAGTACAGTATGCAACATATTAGGCGTTCAGTTATTTCATATTTGCTTTCAGCTAAAAGGTACAAAGCTAATTGAAACCATTTAGAGTCTTCATTGTTTTCTATTTTGTATGCTATGTCCACATTTTTTGTGTTCCTTTTGTAAAATGTTCTGCGGCAACATACACACACATGGTTTGGTACTTCAACCGATGACCTTTTAAATTTTAGTATTTCTTTTTTGTATGTGTGTAATAGAAGGTTGCTATCTGCAGAATTGTCGCTACTATGCTCTAAAACTTTTGCATTTTCTACGTGGCTCTCACTTCCAAAATACTTTTTCTGAATACGGTCCATTTCTTCTTGTAAGTATTTGGGTGTACTATGCAGAAGAGTGGTATTTAAATTGTCTAATTCTGAAGCTGGACTTTTTGCATAGTATATTTTATACACTAAATTTCTTACTTTGGAATGATGTACTCATATTCTTTTGATATCATGGAAGGTACTTTTGCAAATAGGCCCAGAAATGCAGGCTAATGAATGTGTTTTTAGTCCTGTGTCTTTCCGCACTGCACAAATATTTATATTTTGCAGCACATTCATTTTACTTTTATCTTTACCTTTTACATATTGATTGAGGAACTGACGTAAAGATTTGAAAGCTTTGTTTGAAATGGCACACATTGATGTGCACGGCCATTTGTATACTGGACGGTGTGGTTCTGCTGAATTGAGAGGTAATTCTGAGCTTTCAGGAGATAGTTTTGTAAGCAGTGTTTCTTGTTCCATGATGGTAGTATTGATTTTCTCAGACACTCATCCACTGCTATGGATGGCAATTGCGTTTGTTTGATTTTGTTTGTATGCTTCTTCATTAAAACATGGCTCTGTGGTTGTTGTGTCTTTCCATTCACCACCACAAACATGCAAAAAATTATTTTTGTTCACATTCCGTTTATTGCTGAGTTTCTTTTGTAGTTTGGTACTTAGTTTTGTTAGTGCTTTCATCCTATTTAACACTAATATGAACAACTTCCTTTTGAGAAGGATTGCACTGTCCACGAGTGCTTGTACAATTAACTTTCTACGGTACGTTTTAAGGGGTGAGGAATATTTTTGGTCCTCTTCCTAGTAGATTCTGAAGGACTCTGTGATGAAACATTTTTGCTAAAATACTTTTTTTACTATGGGTTCTTCTTACACTATCAGGATTATTAGGAACATTGGTAGCTGTACTGGCAGCCGTTTTTTTGACAACATTTCTGTGTTTTGTGACACTTTTTGATGGAGGAGGTACAGTTGTAGTTGAGACTTCTTTTATTATGTTACCCAACTGCATTAGCTGGTTTGTACCAAGATTCTCTACTAACGCTACAACAGGTGGATGCTTACATTGGGCATCTTTATTTTTATTTGCCCTAATTCTCCGTTCCTTTCTACGGAGTTGCTTTTTAGTAGGCCTTCTTTGGTGTCTGTTGAGGAAAAAAAGTATACTTTGGTCTGTTGTGCAATGTATGTGCGCAGTGTGCATGTGTGCATAAGTGTGATGGGGAAGCTCTTTGGCATGGTGTGTCAACGTACAGTGACCTCTAACTATCATTTGGTAAGGCTACTTTGCTGTTTGTATACTACTACAATGTGCTTCAGATGAGAGTACAAAGTGGCCTACTTGTGACGAGAACCATTATTAATAACCCAAATGCCAAAAACTTGCTACAGCAACTTCTTTTCACAATCGAACCTTCTAAGGATTTCCTATGTTATTTCAGTACCAAACACACTGGGATTTGTGAGCCATTCTGCCTGTTATTCTTTGTTCAATAAATGGATATTTGTAGGTAGAATGGTTTACAAATAAATGCTTGCTTTGGTGCCCAAAATAAACAAATAACCCACGCAGCCTCTTTAAGGAGTAGTTAAAATATGAAGGTTGTACTGTACTTACTTTTTTGTGCAAGATGACCAGGTTTCTTCGGATATGTTGTCTGCAGTGTAGATGCTGTTGATTCTCAGGAGCGTAGTCTTCACTGTGAATAAAAAAAACAATATCAATTACTTTGTGTGTTTGCAGCAGTCATGATGCTGCAGACATTACTTGTACTTCTTTCGTCAGAGGATTGAACTTTCATATTTCAACCCAGTCTACGTGCACATTTCACTTCACTCTGTGCAGTCTTTGCATACTACTTTCAATATGGTGCTTGAAAGTCCTTCAAAATAACTAAATTCTTTAAGGGTTTGCAAATGCCTTGTTATTTACAAAGTGTAGTATGCATAGGAGAGAGGTTTGTAAGCGATTGGGCAAAGTACTATATGAGGAAACATTTTGTACTTGTTAATGAAAAGCACGATGTCGAAAAATCGGGAGACCCTCCAAAGGACATGTCAGCACTACAATCGGGAGCACTTACTATTCTCATACGATCACATTGCAAGTAGCATTACTGTAGGCAGTACAGAGTACAGAACTCCGACATTTTCACATACAAAACTGAGGTTTGCTCTAAATCATAGTTCTCAACTCACACGCTTTTGGCGGGTGTCACCCGCCTTGTAAAGGGCAGACTCACCCGCCAAGCCTCCTGCATGCCCATTCATTCCAATGGGTGTCTCACCCGCCATAAACAAAATCGGGTGATTTCACCCACCTTTAAGACAAAAATGGTGGAGAGCTATGCCTAAATAGGCATGCTTGCAACGTATGTACAGGTTATGCGGAAGACAGTAAGCAGTCATGCATTTGTTAATGACAAATCGGCATCTTGCACTTTAAAAGGGGGGAGCGTTATGTGTTCCCTATGGACATTTACCAGCATTATTTTGTCTATTTTAAATCATAAGGCTTCCACATGTACTCTGATTAAAATATACATACCTGTACTCTATACTGATGCATGCGGACATGTATGGAGCTGTACGTAGAAATTCGCAATCCTTGCACAGTAGCTTGTGAAGTAGGTGCTTTGCAATGGTATGCGATTTCCATTAAGAATCATCGGCAGTAATTTTGAAGTGCGCAATGTTGATGACGGAGTTAAAATTAGCGATGTTCTATGTGACTGGTGGATGATTGATTGTGCCCCCGCTTAGTTGTGTCCAATGAGGGACTCGCTTTGGTACCGCTGTAGAAAGGGTAGAAGGACTGGGTAAGAGTTACGTGCCGCACGTAGGCAACGCTTGTCCGCTGGTAGGGCGTGTCACATACGGGTTTCTACTGCAAATCCTGCATGGAAAGACTACTGTAGGCATCAGCCAATCAGATGTTCACATTACTCTTTTGTGTCGAAAGACGGTGTGCACACTGAAAATGGCAGAGATGGAGAGGGTCAGGGTTTTGCTGCTTGGAGACATTTTTGTGCAAGGCTTACAACACTATGCCGAGAGTAGGCATGTGGCACACCATTTCGATGTGCAAGGAGTGGGGGTGATGTGGAGCGCTGACACTGATGCCAATGCTGCAGCAATTCTGCAAGTTTGTAGAGCTATGCATAGAATGACCACTCCTCATGTGGTTATTTTGCACTACCGCGCTTGCCACTTGGGATACCTGACTTCACATACTTTGTTGGCAGATTTGGCACAGTTGGTTGAAGCACTCATGACCATCTTCCCAACATCGAAAGTCATTTTTTCTGCTTTACTCCCGAGAGTACAATGGAACAACACTTCTGTTTTCTGCCCAGATCAAAGCATCGGGAGGTGTATCATCTATCACGGCATGCGTATATTCATGCTACGAGTTGGTATGTTTTTTTGTAGCCACAATAACATTGCTCCAAGCAATGTGCATTACTTTGAAGGAGATGGTGTTGCGCTATCTTCTTCGGGAAATGCAATGTTCTTTTGGAACATAAAGCTTGCTTTAGAGAAGGTTCTGTAATGTTTGCAAGAGTAAAGCCAGGACCAAAAATACAAACAAATACATAAAATACCAGATGTCTGTACGATATCTGGCCAACATTTTTTAAAAATCAGCTCTTTTCAGAGCCTACCTTAAAGGGGAAAAAGGGGAATAGTACTTTAATGTACCGTCGTCACGCTCTGATCCTGTACATGTCCGCGAACATGGCAGTAGTTAGCAGCCAGCACATATCACCACCGGGGATTCAAGGGTGCAGCCGCATGTAAATGAGAATGAGCGGAGCTAGGGATTGGTCCATAAAGTTCAGTAGGTGTGTTCTGACCGACATACTTTAGTAAGACCGTCTTCTCCCTCACAGGACACCACACAGCCATGGCTTTCCATGGTCGAAAACAGATTATCTGGATTGTGGGAGACTCATGGATACATTGGTTGTAGGTGCATGCAGAAAGCTGCAGTTTATCTACAAATCTCAGATTTCCACACGCGGAAGTGCACTGGCATGACGTGCGTGGCATGAGATGGCTGGACTTGGTACCTCTTTGTTTTACTTTAAAGACAGAGCGTCCTCCAGATATACTGATCATTCAATGTGGAGGAAACAGTTTAGGCCATGTATCTGGAATTTCTTTGCAATTTGCCATGAAGGAAGGGCTTGTGAAGCTCATGGACATGTTCCAAATTGTCAAATACTTTTTTCCCGTATTGCCAAAAGACAAATATGGTTGCGTTCTTCTGCATTTGGTCCACAAATGGAGAAAGAGAGACGCAATGTGAATAAGGGTGTGTGTGCCTTTTTAAGAGATGTTGGCATGTCCTCTTTCCACGATGAAAACATTTTGTTTCATAGCAGTTTCTTTTTCCGCAGAGATGGAGTCTACCTCACATATGCTGGCAATCAGATGTTTCTTGACAATTTACAAAATGCATTGCGCCCTCTTTTTCAATCACACTAACCTATCTGACAATCCGTTTTCCCCAATCCACTGTTTTTGACCCACACAACACACCACCAAAAGGCTCTTTTCAGAGCCGCCACTTACTCCCAACGTACACTTTATTGCATTTGCTCCGCTTGCACCCTCCCTTTTTCCCTCTACGACTGTCCGCAAACATTTGCTGAACTCCGCAGGGGTCTACGGCCATCACTTCATAGTTCTATTGTTATACTGAGAAAGGCGGCTCTGAAAAGAGCCTTTTCTGTAATTTTTGTTGTTTTTACGTTCATTGATTAACAGCACTCGACACACTAGGAGAAGAGGCGAAAGGAGGGTAAGGAAGGGACACCAGCCACGGGGATAAGAAAGGGCAACTGAACAGACAAATATTAAGGGTGAGCTTTATTTAGGTAAGGAGCAGATCTTCTGGTGCTCGGTGACTGCAGCCTCAAAAGCACTTCGAAAACTCTCCCCCCTGCAGAGTACTGCGTCACAATACATGCACACTACTGTCACCTTTGAAAGGTAAGGGTCCACAGCATTGCGAATGGCTTGTGAAGCAGCTGGAGGGAGGCGCTCCCCCAATGGAGTGTCTCTTGTGGTGGGAGGATCGGATACTGAGGATGCTGTGGAGGAACTCAAACGACTACGCTCTTCACATGGCACCACCTTGCGAATGTCCGCAGTGTGGAACGAAGTGAGGTGTTGCTTCATGGTTGTCGTACCAAAACTGTACGCTCCGAATCCCCCGCGACTCAACACCACATCGCACTGGTTACACTTCACCAGGTTCGCACATGCTTTTGGTACGTTCCCATAAACGGAAAAAAACAGCCACACCCACGACTCCCGCTGAGTGCTCCTAGTGCAGAGTTCCTCCACTTCATTCTCTTCCTCCTCTTCTTCCTCAATCTCTACATCCTCACCCATATATCTTTCTGCAGGCCCTTGGTGAGGTGGTTGTGGTGGCAGGTTTGGGGGTGGTGCAGAGGCTAATAACCCAACAGCAGCCATGGAAGCCATACCGATTAGTTTCCTTTTGGTCACTACAGCAGTAAAGGTAACACAGCTCAATCTGCTATAGCTAGAAGGACAATAAAGATGCGCTCGGGGGTGTGGCCTTTTGTAGGGGTGCAGGGGTGTGCCTCGTGACCGTCTCCATCCCTACAAAGCAGTACACACATTTTACACACCAACTCCTGAGGTGGTATATTGTTTGGAATGTGTGAAATTACATTTTTACACTCTACAATACTTTGTCTTGTGTCTACAAGTTCATTTTTATTGTTGCGGAAGCACACCAACCGCGGAAACTAGTCCCCCCACTCAGCGTAGGTGCAGTCACATGATGACGTCCTCAACACATCCGCCGCAGTAATGAAAGTCCCCTGGACAGCAAATGCAAAGAATCAAACGTGCGCATGCGCACAAGTGTCCTACGGACAGTGTTCGGGTTCTCAAACTACTTCAAAGTGCGACACAAAAGAGACGGACAGTTAGGAAATGGCGCAACGTTCGCAATACTTACGTTTGTACTGCACATGTGTACGCATGCTAGGTTAACTGTACGGACAGTTCCAGTGTCCTTAGGACAACTCCATTTTGTTTGCCTACGAACTTGCCGGCCACCGTACCTGTTCTACGGACGGCACCATTTTCACTGCGCCCAATACGGACCGCTATACAGTCCTTCACACACTCCCTTTTTACTCATTTACACCCATTCCGGACATCTTGTGTCTTCTACGAACATGTATTATCTCGTTTCCAAGCAGTATGCCGAGGTAGTATATCCTTTTGACACCCCTTTCCGTTTATGTACGCACATTTTCAAAAGATGGTGCAGTCACACATCACATCCGTCTTACTTGACATTAGACAGCACCCACATTCCATTGCTTGCAGATAGGTCAAACAGGGGCTCTGTTCGCAAAAATTTTACGTCTTTTTAAAAAAAAAAATCTACACACAAACTCTTTCTCTACAACTACTGTACAAAAACATTTCAAACACACACACACACATCATTCTAAAGAAATAGCGGGGGAAGCGGACACTGAAACAAATATGGGGGAATTAGGATTCAACAGAGGCTGGTTATGAGGAGAAGATTTGTGAGGGGAAGAAGGGATGGATGTTTCGTCAAAATGTCTATTTTCCTGTTCACGGTTTGGGGATGGTTCACTAGGGAATGGAGAAGCAGGGCAGGTGTAGGTGGGGCAATGATAACGAACTTTTCCTCTCACACAGTCCTCCACAAACTCCCGTAAACTTTGAAAATTGTCGTTTAATATGTCCATTTTCGGCTCTATCCTTTTTAGCCTGTCTTCTTCTGTCGCGTTTGTTGCCCTTTCTTCTTTTCTTTCCTAGTCTGTTAAAAAAAAAATACATAAGTTGAATGCCTCTAAAATACTGGTCACCATTTTGTATATGCAGAGCGATGTGTACCAATATTTTCGCTGTCTTCAGACATTTCCCCATGCGGAAAATGCTCCTCCAGCCACTCCAAAGAACTAGGCATTTCTGAGTGAAAACAACAGAAGGAACAAGTTACTTACCTGTAACTGTTGTTCACCAGCATGGGTCTGGCATGGATTCACATGCTCATGAATATTCCCCGTCGTCAGGCTGGGAATCCTCGGTAAAGAAAAAATCAGTATCAGTTTCGTTTCTGATCTGTCTTTCTTAGTAGTAACCAATCACTGATCTCTGGATCATACTGCCCCCAGCCAATGACTGCCCTCTCCCTAAGCCCCGCCTCTCGCAGCCATCCTCAGATTTGGTAGCACGCCAAGTGGCAGTATGACCAAGTGAAGAGCCGCAGAGGGGTAGGTGGGAGGGTTCGCATGTGAATCCATGCCAGACCCATGCTGGAGAACAACAGTTACAGTTAAGTAACTTGTTCCTTCTCCAGCATGGGGTCTGGCATGGATTCACATGCTCATGAATAAAAGAATACATAGCAGTATACACATGCACAACCACGGGAGGTGGCAACAGGCTCAACATTAAGCAATACAACAACTCAACATTAAGCATCTCTTACCTCCTCACCAGGCTCACCTTAAGCAAACAGGTTGCGCAGCACTGCTTGGCCGACCCTGGACTCCTCCCTGGAGTCCCGATCGACGCAGTAGAATCTTGTGAAGGTGTGCGTCGACCTCCACGTAGCAGCCCTGCAGATGTCCAGCAGGGCCACACCAGACAGGAACGCCGTAGTAGCAGCGATCGCTCTGGTCGAATGGGCTCTCGGACGGCCGGGCAGCGGTCGGTTTGCCAACTGGTGACAATGCATAATGCAGCCGGAGAGCCATCTGGAAATGGAAGTCTTCGAGAGAGCCTTCCCTTTAGTCACAGACCCAAAGTTCACAAACAGTTGTGACGTCTTCCGAAAACTCTTTGTGCGGTCCACGTAGAACTTCAGTGCTCTAGCTACATCCAGCGAGTGCAAAGTCCTCTCGGCCGGCGTCGAAGGCGACGGAAAGAAACTGGTAGCACCAAGGGCTCGTTGAGGTGGAAGTCCGACGGCAACTTGGGCATGAAGGAGGGGTGCGTCCTCAGCACCACCCTCGTGTCATGAAAAGTCAAGTATGGAGGCTTGCAAGATAGGGCCTGAATCTCTCCCACTCGTCGTGCAGAGGTGATGGCCACAAGGAATGCTGTCTTCCATGACAGGAACTTCAAAGGCGCCGAATGCATAGGCTCGAATGGGGCCCCCATGAGCCTGGTCAGCACCACATTAAGTTCCCACGCCGGGGCAGGGGCCTTCACCGGTGGGAATGATCGGACTAGTCCCTTCATAAATTCCTTTACCAGGCGATGAGACCACAAGGACGCCCGTCCCGTAGTCCTGGTATATCGGGAGATGGCAGCCAGATGTATTTTTATGGAGGCGTGAGGCAGTCCAGCTTTGGCCAGCGACAGTAAGTACGGCAGCACTTGAGAGGCCGTAATCCGCAGAGCGTTAATCTTCTGTGCACGGCACCAGACAGAGAACCTCTTCCATTTATGACCATAACACTTGAGAGTTGAGGACGCCCTGGCTTTTGCAAGAACCTCTCTGCAATCAGCCGGGATATCGTACCCTCCAAACTGTAGTGCTGCAGGAGCCAGGCCTGCAAGTTCAGCGACTGTGGGTCGTGGTGTAGAATGGCGCCTCCTTCTCTGGAGAGACGGTCCCCGTCCGCCGACAGCCTGACTGGCGGGGACGTTGGCAAGTCCAGAAGGTCCGGGAACCAGATCTGCCTCGGCCACGCCGGTGCGACGAGGATCATCCTGCACCTGGACTTCTTGAGCTGGTTGATGAGGCGGAGCAGCAACGGCAATGGAGGGAACGCGTATAGAAACAGGCCGTCCCAAGGGAACGAGAAAGCATCGCCCATGCTCCTCGGCTGGGGGAACCTGCTGGCAAACCTCTGGCACTTGGAGTTCGTCGCCGTCGCGAACAGGTCGATCTGGGGTTTGCCCCATCGTTGGAAGAGTCGATCCACTTGATCCTGGCACAGTTCCCACTCGTGGCACGAGCGTAGCTCCCTGCTGAGTGAGTCGGCGATGGTGTTTTTTATTCCTGCCAGGTGGAAGGGAACCAGAAACATCCCCTGGGTGACGGCCCAGTGCCACAGATCCTGGGCCTCCTTGGATAGGGCTGGGGATCTGGTGCCTCCCTGCTTCCGTATGTAGAACATCATGGTGGTGTTGTCGGTGAAGATCCTCACCACTTTGTCCTTGAGGGACGGGAGGAATGAGTTGAGCGCCCAGAACACTGCACGGAGCTCCAAGATGTTGATGTGAAGAGACCTCTCCTCTGGGAGCCAAAGGCCTCTTGCATGGAGATCTCCGGTGTGGGCCCCCCAACCCTCCAGAGAGGCGTCCGTAGTCACCGTCTCCTGAAACGCCGGGGTTTGAAAGTCTGTGCCCGTCGTGAGGTGAGCCCGGGTGCCCCACCATAGGATCGCCCGACGGAACTCCTTGTCGAGGGGGATCCTGTCCTCGAAGCAGCCCCCCGCCTGAAACCAGCGGGCGTCGAGGAACTCCTGTAGCGGATGCATCCGAAGTCTGCAAAGGGGTACAAGGTAGATGCATGAGAACATCATCCCGAGAAGGGACTTGATGGACCTCACCCTGGCCACGTCCGTGGCTAACAGTCACCGTACCTTGCCCAGGATGGTTTTGGTCCTCTCCTCCGAAGGGGAGGCCAATTGCTCCACTGTATTGAGCTTTGCCCCCAAAAACAGTGCTACTTGCGACGGAACTAGGTGGGATTTGGGGTAGTTGATGGAGAACCCCAGCTTCGTGAGCAACCGGACGGTCCTCGCCGTATGATCGATGGCGAGCTCCCTTGACCTTGCCCGGATTAGCCAGTCATCCAGGTAGGGGTAGACGTGGATCCCCTGCAGACGCAGCCGCGCCGCCACTGGTGCCAGTCACTTGGTGAAAACCCTGGGTGTCGACTTTAATCCGAACGGTAGGGCTCTGAATTGGTAGTGGCATCCTTGAACCACGAACTTGAGGAACTTCCTGTGCCTTCTTAGAATGGGGATGTGGAAGTAAGCATCCTCCAGGTCCAGCGACGATAGGAAGTCGCCTTCCTCCAGCTGTCCCAGCACGTGCTGGAGGGTGACCATCCTGAATTTCTGCGCCTTGATGTACCTGTTCAAGCGGCACAGGTCCAGGATGGGGCGCCAACCGCCTGTCTTCTTCCTGACGAGGAAGTACCTCGAGTACACTCCGGAGCCCCGGAGCCTTCTGGGGACGAGCTCGATGGCACCTTTCTTGAGCATCGCCCTTACCTCCAACAGCAGTTGAGGGACGTGATTTTCCTTCCTGGCCACGGGAGGAATGCGAGGGCACTTCTTTTGGAATTCCAGCGAGTGCCCATTGGCCAGGGTGTCCAACACCCAACTGTCGGTGGAGATGGACTCCTACACGCCGACAAACTTCGTCAGCCGGCCTCCCACCGGGGTGCTTCGGTGGGGGCCCGACAACACGACCGGGACAGTCTTGCTTGGAGGCGGCCTTGCCGCCTTGGCCTCCTTGGCGATGACGGCATGAACCCCCTTGTTTGCCGTGACCTCTGTAGGCCTCCTGGGAAGACGAGTGGGCCGCCTGGCGGTAGGTGGAGGAGCCACCGCTGGATCCTTTGGAGGCACCCTGTCTGCCTCCAGAGCTCTGAAAGGGCCGTCGCTGCTGAAGCACCCCAAGGGCCCGGGCCGTCTCCGAGTCGGTCTTGATGGCCTGTAGAGACTCATCCACTGCCTTACCAAAGAGATTGTTGCCGTCGAACGGCATGTCCAACACTCTGGTCTGGACGTCCTGGCGAAAGTCTGTCGCCCAGAGCCATCCTCGTCGTCGGAGGCAAACTCCGTTGCCCAGTTGGCGAAATCCGGTATCGGCAATGTCCGTTGCCACCGTAATGGCGTGATCCGACGCCACCTCGCCCTCCTGCACAATCTCTAGGGCCTCTGCCCTTTTGTCATCAGGCAGGAAATCTAGCAGGGGAGCTATCTTGAACCAGAGCTCCCTGTCATAGCGGGCCACGATCGGTAAGGCATTGGCCGCCTTAATCGTCGTCGCCGCCGACGAGATGACTCCTCATCCCATAGGGTCCAACTTCTTACCCTCGCTGTCCGGCGGGGAGGTGGAAGTTGAAACCGCCACGCCCGCTGCCTTCTTCTTAGCCGCTGCCGAGACGACCGAGTCCGGCGTGGGCTGGGCCCTGAGGCACAAGGGGGCGGCATCGTAGACTCAGTACTTCTTCTCGTACCTGTCCCTCTTGGCGGGTGTCGTGACAGGGTTGAGGACAGCAAGCCCCTCGTCCCAGATGTCGTCGAGTAAAGGCACCGCGAGGACCGTCTTCCTCTTAGCCTCTCGTCGCTGGTACAGAAACCCCTCCTTTTTCTGTTCTTCAGGGCAGAGCTGGAAGAGCTCGGATGCCCTGGTTATCATGGCGTGGAAAGAGCCAACCTCGTAGGCTGGGGATGCCCGCGGGGGGGGGGGTGACGACGGGATGTCTGCTGTGTCATCGCCGCCGTCGTCGTCCGTCCCCATCGCCGTATCCGTCGCCGTATCCTCTCCCGGCGAGGGGGATGAGGGGTCCACCGGTCTTGCAGGCACGAAGGGCGGAGCGGGGTGGACTCTCCTCCGCTTGTTCGGAGGGCTTCCCGACGGGCCTGGTTCTGGCTCCTCCGTTGGGGTGCGTGGTAATCTCGTCCTTATCTCGGTACATAAGGATTGGATTGCCAAAAAATGGCCGCCGAACTATGGGGTTCGAGCAATGGCTGCAACGGACGGGATGGCCGCTCCAGTGGGCCCTGTTCGTCGTCCTCGTCGCTATCATCGATCACGTCAGCAGGGACCGTCCCCTGGGATCGAACCTTCTGGAACCTCTCGTTGAGGTTTATGAACCTCTCGTTGAGGCCTATGGACCTTTCGTTGAGGCCCCTCTCGGTCTCCACCAGTTCCTCCTCAGAGGCTGATTCCGAGTCTGTAACGGCCACCGCCCCCCCCCCCCCTCTTTTTCAGCCAGGGGCTTCACGGGGGTCTTAGCGATGGGCTGGAAAGAGGATTCCCTCCGCGGCAGCAGGGATACTCTGGGCCCAGAGGCCGTTTCCATTGGCGTAGTCTCAGCCGGCTCCGCCAGGGTCGCAGAGACCACTTCGGTAAAGGCCTTAGCCGGGTGGATCAAGGCCCTCACCACCTTAGGTGCGTCCTGGGCCTTCGCCATGGGGGGAGGGTCAACGCCTCGCTCCCCCTTCAAGATCGACCGGGTCTGCTCCAGCGGCCTACCCGGGTTCTCGGACTTCCTCTTCCCCGACCCAGAGCGCTGGCTCGTGGTCGAACGTGCCGGGGAAGTAGCGCCCTGCTTGGCAACCGAAGAGCCCGACCTTTCGGCGCTCCCGGAGCCCGCGGACTCGCAGTGCTTGGCCTTCTGTTGGGCCACCGTCGCCGGGGCGCCCTCAAAGGACTTAGAAGCCCGCTCAGACTTCTTCTTCGCCTTCTCACTTGCTGTGCCCTTCTCCAGCCAGGTGGCGAGGCGGGAACGACGATCTTGTTTGGTCCGTTCCGAAAGGTTCTTGCAGAACGCACAGTCCTTCTCCACGTGCGTCTTGTCCCCATGGAGGCAGTAGAGACATCGGGAATGCTCGTCCTCCTTGAAAACGTTATATAATCCGCATCCAGGGCAGTTCCTGAACAGCTTGGATCCGGGCGTCGAGCTCCCTTTTTCCTGGGCCATGTCTAGAGGTAGGCCGCAGATCTTCCGGAATCCTCCAAGAAGTGTAAACTCGACGAAAACTTCACCCTTGAGGGGCGTAGAAGAATTCCGAAACGGGTCCCCATTATCGGAAGTAGAAACGGTGGAGCTTGAGGCTCGATTAAACCGAAAAAATGAAAATTCTCCTGAAAAACGTGAAAACGCAGTAAAAAACTCAAGAGCTAAACACGAGGACTCCCAACACTTGAGCGTGCGGTAAAAATCTGAGGATGGCTGCTAGAGGCGGAGCTTAGGGAGAGGGCAGTCATTGGCTGGGGGCAGTATGACCCAGAGATCAGTGATTGGTTACTACTAAGAAAGACAGATTAGAAACAAAACTGATACAGATTTTTTCTTTACCGAGGATTCCCAGCCTGATGACGGGGAATATTCATGAGCATGTGAATCCATGCCAGACCCCATGCTGGAGAAAGAAATTATTATTTCTGCACCACATACCACAAAAAAAACATCACCCATATAAAAAAATGACCTGCACTCACTCTTGCTGTAATGTCCCTTTGTCGTACTGCGTCCGTCCAGGCTGCTGAGTTTCTGTGAAGTGATTACGCTGGAGGCATCCTTTCTTTTTTTATGGCACCCTCCACTTTATTCTATATACTAAAATGTGTTGTTTTCTTCTCCCAGATTCAGGTTTCCATATTTGCTTATTACTACTTATAATATCTTTATGTCCTTCTTCTACGTTGCACATTTTTTGTGTAAGACAATAGTACGTTTTCAGATACCCCCTGCATCTTTGGCTAATGTTGATCCTGTCCAAACCCGTGCGCGAACAGGCGCTCAGTCCGTCCCTTTCTAATATCAATAGGGAGGGGGTTCTGTATGTTCTATGTTAAATGTATGTCAAGTACGTAGATTACACTACATATCTCTCAAAATCACATGATTACAATCTATATTCTGCTCAACGACTTCATTGCCAATATTTCATGCTTAAGTTCCACCTTCCAAAAACCTACTTAATTCCCTACAAAAAAAATGTTGTTACGGGGACGTTATGGTTAAGTTGCCTAACAAAAACCTGTACACTTCACTAAAAAAAAACTTTACTCCTCCCCTTTATGCTTCAAATTAAAACCGAAAAACCCCTGAAATTCACCAGTTATGGTAACCTGAGCCCCCAACCCTGCCACCGCCCCTGTGCACTGCTAACACTAACTTTGGCTTTTCAAAGTGCACATTCCATCGAATGTGCTCATTTAATTTTTTTGGGGGGGGGGGAATGGCAAAAAATAAGTGTGGGCGGGGAGCTTGTGGGGAGTACCCCCCCCCAAAAAACAAAACAAGCACATTCGATGGAATGTGCAAGTTTAAAAGCCTGGGGATGAAAAGGCAGGCGATGAAATGACATGGAACCGGTTGAAGGGAAAGAGGGTCTACCTCTGCAGACTTTCATCAAGAATGTCCATTAGTTCGTAATTCACCTTAGGTCTTGAAGGGGCTGACAATCCTAGGGTGTCAACCACGTTGCCCATCAGGCTCTGAAAGGAAGCATGAGGTTTACCTGGTATAGGTGCAGGGCGCATGTCAAATTCTGGAGAGGTATACAAACCACTTGCCTCCTGCAAGTCAACAGCAAGGTCTTTCAAGTCTCTGTCTTTCCCATAAAATTCCTCAGGGAAGTCTGTAAGGTCCAAGGATTCCAGCCCAAAGGGGACTGGATCACCCTCCCCGTCGTAAATACATTCCATACAAGACGACACATAAAAACGTCTCTAGGGTTCGTGGCCTACCCCCGAGGAATCGCTGCTTCACTGTTATGAGGAACTGGAGTGGAGGGCCAACATTAGAATATGGATCAGTGCAGTGTAGAGACGGAGCCTCGATCGTAGGAACCATGACTGAGCCCGAAGGCATATGGTCAAAGGCTTTTGCGTGATCTCTGCCGGCTCGTCCGAGCATGGTGGACCCCAATGGTGCCAACGGCCGAAGCCATCAGCGCTGTGGCCTTGGTGTAGATGTCAAGCATCTCGAGCCAAAAGGCCTCGCATTCCTCCAGCGTGGAAGATTTGATGGGGAAAGGTACCCGTGGCACTCCTCTGTGTCCTTGGAGTGATGTTTTGACAGACAGCTGGGTGAATGAGACCTCTTGCTGTGCTTCTTCTTTTTGTCCTTGTGAAGTGGGGACCGTTCTTTGGTTTGGTGGTTCGCACCCGGCGACCTCAAATGAGTCTGTCTGTCTCCTTTATCCCTATGGAGAACAGTGATCAGTTTTGCAGGCCATTCTCAAAGTGCCTTGGGGTGTAACGACTGACACGACTCACAATCCTGCGTGTTGTGTCCTTCCCTTACACAGAACAGGAAAATCCTTTTGGGGTCAGAAATTGACATTTAACGCCTGCAGTCTCTGCAGGGTTTAAAAACAGAGGCCTTTGGCAGATTTGGCATGTTGCGAAAAGGGGAAGATAAATACTTCAGTAAATCAGTGTTACTGAAGCAAGCCGAGTGCGTGGAAAAAAGGGACTGAGGAATTTGTGGGAGGAAGTAATACATTGGAAATGGGCATTCTGGACATACACCATGTCCCTGTGCCTATGTGCCTATGCCCTCAGAATGTTTGTTTCTGTACTTTTGTCGGACTAAGAGCAGGGTGCTGTAAGGGTAGGAAAGAAGGAAGCTGACACAAAGGTGACATACTGGTTGCTACAGACTTTTATTCTAATAAAACAAAACTCACTATCCCTATCTCTAAGAGGGAATTCCCTGGCTCAATCTAATACTAAAGGATCTGTCTCAATGTCCTATAAGATCAAAGTCCACTCACTGTCCTGTGTCACAATCTACTTTTATCCCTTACACAACAACTAAAAAATGATATAATCCAACAGAAAATGTCTTCTCTATGAGAATATCTCCCTTCTCCTGATATATGTATATCGGTCTAGAAATGTTCTCTTGCAGAAAGGTGCCAGGGGGAAATGACTCCCTTCCCCTGGCTTGTAGCAATCTAACAGAAAGTTCCTTCACCAGGAGAATGACTCTCTTCTCTGTATCATACAAAAATGTCGCCCTCATTTGTGTGCCCCCACAGTCTTGACTTTGGAGGCGCACAAAATGAGGGTGAAATTTACTGTGCCCAAGCAGAGTAGGGGTTGTGGGGTTGTCCCCCGCTCTTCCTGGGCGCAGTAAGGGGGGTCGGAGGTTGCAGGGGTGTCCCCCTCTTACCATTTCGGAAAGTAGGGGAACCGTAAAAAAGTTTTAAAAAAGCACCCTGCAGCGCCAGCTCCAACCCACGTTAGTGAGAAGAGCTGACACCGCAGGGATCACAGAGTTCGGGCGGCACACGCAGAAGTGTGCCGCCCTAAAGGTAAGTTGGGTGGGGGGTTGGGAGGGGTAATGCAGGCCAGGGGAAGCGGGCACAGTGATCCATATGATCACTGCGCCGCACTGTAACTTCTGTCGGCATTTTCGGCGTCGCAGTTGCAGGCGGCGCAGTGATCACATAGATCCCTCTTCTCGGTATACGGGTGGTGTTCACACAATGTCCTCTTGTAAATGGATGACACCCTTCTCCTGGTTTGTAGATCCAACACCTTGTACAGTCAACTTTCTGCCTGGTACAGGTCTGCACTCTCTAATATAGTTTGCAAGAAGGCCAGGGGGAAGGACTCCCTTTCCCTGGTGTCTCTTCAGTGTACTTGAAAGGATTCGCTTTCCTCACCAGGGGAATGACTCCCTTCTCCTGGTGTTTGAGTGCGCTTTTCAACTTGGGTTTTATCATGGCTCTCTTCTGTTGGGGTCCCAGACCCTTCTCTGGTGGTCAGTGGGCTTATGTCTGCCACTGCTATGAGGAAGATTTCAGTGGATGCTTGGCTCTCCCCTGTTGGGGTCCCAGACCCTTTTTGGCCCTCTGGTTGGCCTTACACTTGCCCCAGCCTCTCTACCCCCTTGCGTCCCTACCTGTCTTCCCATGCTTCCTGTTACTTTCTGGGACTTGCTAGCACAGCCCTAGTCTCTCCAGGGACTAGGGTCAGTCTCCTTCCTGCAGCCGTTTGCTTTGTTACTGCATCTGCTGCGGCGTTGCATGTTGTGGCTCCTTACAGTCTTAGCACGGTTAGGAGACTGCGCGGTCCACCTCCGCCTGGAGGCATGCCACTGCATCGCTTATTTTCTGCTGGGCTTGATTCTGCCGATGCAGGACCCGTCACAGACTTCCTCAACCATTCACTGGCATCCTCTGCAGAGCCCTCTCTTTGGGTTGAGTGGCAGACTTTGAATCTCACGGGTTCCACAATGGGGATGCAAGCCACAGAGTCCTTCTGTTTCCATTTTATAGGGCTTACTCCGCCCCAGCGTAATGTCAAAACCTGTTGTGAATGGCTTCTTGGTATTCCTCATTCCTCCTGTGAGCCACCTTGTCTCAGTACTAGCACATTCAGTAATCCTCATGTTTTCTGTGCTCTTCTTCATCCTAGTATTTTCTGTCTTGGCTGTACCCCAGATACTACAGAAATACATTGGTCTACTCTCAATATAGTGCTTTGAAATGGAGGGAGGGCTAAATAATGTGGGGGTGTGATGTTGTTTAATGGGTTGTCCCCAGGTTTTCATCCTTGTCCCCAGAGGAGGAGTCCCTCCCCATGAGGTCCTGCCACATTAAACCACCCCTACAGGGACTATTGGGTAGCAGCCACACCTCCCTAGCCTCATGGGAAAGCGCTCCCCCTTAGGGCGAAGTGACGATACCTGGCGAATCGTCACAGTGCAGGCACCTAATATGTTTTGCCTTCAGTGTCTACTTTAGGGAGGTTGGGTAAGCGCATAGGACTCTAAACATAAACAAGAACCAGAAAGACCTATTGAGTAAGTAACATTTTTCTTCTGGGGCATGTGAAGCTGTTTAGACGCACATGCTATGTATAGATTAGCAAGCATTGTTATATATTTATGGTGGTGAGAATGCTTATGGCATAGCAGGACACAAGTTACGTAGCACTGCCTGTCAAACCTGTAAATATGCCCATGTTTGTTTTTTTAATTTTATTTACTTGATTCAATTGATTTACGGTTTTTACAAATAGGAACAAAAGATAACATCCCTCACTTCGTTCTCAGAACTTCTTAAAATTCATGAGTCCATTCTGGTTTGACTCGGCGTCCTCAGCCTCCGCGTGTGTTTATTTCCTTAGATCCTTGTTTGACTACCGCTCTCTCCTCTTTTTTACAGAGCAATATTTGAGAAAAATAATGCCACCACAATCACCAGTGACGTTTTGTCTCCACTCATTAGGCGAGTCCACCAATACTCTTCTTCGTAGACTCGTAAATCAGAAAAGAGGTGCCCCAGGTAAGTATTTCTAGGTATGTTGAGAACTGGGTAAGATAGCAACAGATTTCTCACTCTTTCAACCTAGTCTGTTGTTTCACAATATCGACATTTGTTTCCTCTGATTGCCATGATTTTGTTTGTCGCAAGTAGATTCAGGCGTACCCTCAAAAGGTGTTTCGAAGTACCCTGTTAGGGAATTTTTCCATATACTCTGGGAGCTAATTTTGCCTTTTTGTGTTCATTGGCATGGCCCTCATTACGACCCTGGCGGAAATCGAAAAACGATGGCGGAAATGCAATACCGCCATCGAATAGCGCTCGGTGCGACTATGACCCGTCACCGCAAAGTACGAAGCCATTAGCGACACCGTAGTGAACGCCAACGCTAACTGCACCAAGCACGCGCGCGCGCGCCATGCCAAACCGCAAACACCACCATGGTGCAACGGTACGCCAATTCCGACCCTAGCGGACATGTACCTAACGCCATCAGGCATGGCGTAATGTACCATTCCGCCATGGCGAGAAGTACGGCATCGCGAATCAACCGTAAACGGCCCCACTGAGTGCCTGTACACCGCTCCCTGCCCACAAAGTACAACCCCCCGTAGGTGCAATGAAGTCACAATGCAACCATTGAAATGTACAAGTCACCCATGCATGCCAACGAACAAAAGAAACACAAGAGGGGCCAATGGGAGCTGCAGGGCACAGATGGCACGAATACAGAAGCAATCCCAATGGACATGACCACAGTCCCCCACCAAGAAACGCACGCAAACACAGGCACCTGTGACCAGCAATATTCCGATAATCACATCATTCCACCAGTCCACCTGGCTGACCGGCATCTGTTACACAAAACCCAATCCCCCGCCCCTGAGCATGACAACATTCAAACTGTCATATAGGCAGACCCCATCCCTGACCTCACGGGCTCAGTAGGCAAACGCGCCCAGTACAGTACCACGCAACTAAACCCCGAAGCTGGAACCCAATGCAGATCTCCTCACAATACATCGCCCCCCAAATAGGCATATGCCACATCACTTGCAAAGAAAAACGCTACACGGGCCAAATCAGAATAGAAATTTATGCACATCAAAGTCACCAAGCCCATACAGCCATCAGGCCATGAACTCCAAAACACTAATCACCATTGTGGGCTGCATCCGCAAGAAATGACCAGCCACTACTTGTGTGTCGCCCTGTTCCCCCATGGTACACAGAGCCACATTCACGTACGAAAAGGCAACATGGAAGCGCACAGAACCGCAGGGCCGTCCCAATGGGGAGGCACTAGTCCAGCTGAAAGGCCGAAATGTTGCTCCGAGCCACCAGTACTGCGTAAGGGCATGTGGGCCATTGGCGATCGTCCCATAAGATCGTAATGCTGCTCCACTGATTAACACGAAGCAGCAGGTGTCGGGAGTAAAATCCATCTGCAGGAGTGGCATACAGATGGCAGTGGCAAAAGGGGAGGAGATACCTGTCAACCAAAAGAAAAGAACAAGAACAGAATGGCCATCAGAACCACATTCGAACAACTCACTTCAATGATCACACGAAATCCACAGCCATATGCATGCTAGCCCACTCAAAAGGATCATCACCACCCCAAAACCACTTGCGACTCATAAACATCTATATCGAGGTGCAAACACCATCACAAACGAGTGTACCTGGTCATGCGTCTGTCAAAACAGAATCCATCAGATGGGAATGTTAACGTGCATGGACACAAGTGTCTGAGTGCGCCTCGAGACAGGGAGGGCTCAACAAGGCCAGATAGACGATGGTCCCACTATGGCAGCCCTGCATCACATAGCGTAGGGGAGGCGGATAGATCCCAAGAAGCCCTGTACATGGCAAACTCTGTATCAAATCACCTGCCCATGCATCCATTCATCATTCCCTCATCCCGGGATCAAAACGCCTGAATAATTACTCACATAACATTAGAAACATCCATTGAGTCTGTGCGTTATGCAGCCTGCAAAATCCACAGTGCCCCAGCCCGTAATTCCAGTGTTGTGAAGTAACATGTATTTGGGAACGGCCGGCCTCATCGCCCACGTAGCTATTGCGCATCCCAAACTATTCATATCAATCATTGCTCCCTCGCCATGGGCCCTGTCTCAAGGACATTGAACAATAGAACGTTATATTTGCAGTCAGACCTGTGGGCATCTCCTCGCCGCTAGCTGGAAACCGAAAGCGCCGCCCTTCGAATTCCTCATTTGCAACACCACGTCGGAAAGGCATCTGTGGCCGTTTGAAATCACTAATTATTCCATCGAGTGCGGCTGTGTGTGAAAATGGCAACTGCCTTCACCCACGAATGGGACGCCCCGCCCGTCGTTGCAACTCGGTACAGTGATGCATGAGGGCCCACCGTTACTCGAGTACTACGTTCCACTGACCCTTCACAAGTCTGTTCGCGACTGCACAGATAGTATGGGAAACAATGGGACCACAGCAGAATGAACATATCAATCCAATCTTACACGGCCATCGGGTACAAATACATGATAGCAATAGCAAGATACCATTCCCCGAATTGCAGCGTTGTGCGCGTGACGTGCTCGGCCAAAGGGGAGAGCAGTTTGCACAGGTGGAATGAATCACCACAGGTGGAGGCCATACAGCCTGAAAACACATAAATTGCACATCCAGTCTCCTCCCACAACCACACCGAAATGCTACCGGCAGGACTCGCGATGTTGGCCCTGGGGGACCTGATAGCACTGCAAGTGCTCCAACTCCAAGAAGAAGACGAACACCAACTACAACCAGCCGCACGGAGGAGACGCAGGAGGAGGAGGAGGCCAAGGCAGGGCCAGCAAGGCCCACCAGCACAGCCACTACCACCACGCAGGCAGCCCGCAATACCACGCCTCCGAGCCCATCCGTTCAACCTCACTGATGAGCAGATCCACACCCTCTACCGTCTGGACCGGGACACCATAGCCGCCATTGTGGACATGACACAGGCTGACCTTGTCAGCATGATAGATAGCCCAACCGCCATCCCACCCCTACTGAAGGTGGTGTCTGTACTCCACTTCCTGGCCACAGGCACCTACCAGCACACAGTCGGACAGTTGCATGGCATTTCTCAGCCACTGTTCTCACGGACACTATTGCAAGTGCTCGATGCCCTCCTGCAGCACGCAGACGACTACATCTCCCTACCACGCTCGGAGCAGGAAATTACAAACACGAAAGTGGGATTCCATGCACTTGCCAGCATACCGGGTTGCATTGGTGCCATCGACTGCACCCATGTTGAATTGGTCGTCCCACATGCCATGGAGGCCCAGTACCGCAACCGAAAACAATTTCATTCCCTGAATGTACAAATGGTGTGTGACTCCAACAGGATCATTACACATTGTTGTGCCCGATTCCCTGGATCAACCCATGATTCTATGGTCTTGAGGAACTCTACAATACCACGCTACATGGAGCGACACGCAGGGAACAGATCCTGGCTACTCGGTGAGTCTCATTACATGCATGATGATGTGGGGTATGTGAATTGCCAATGACCTGGCAGGAAGGGGGGGGGGTGTGCGTATGTATCAATGGCATTCCACATCATACGTTTCTCGTCCACATACAGGTGATGCTGGATATCCACTGAAGAGATGGCTCCTCACACCAGTCCGGAACCCACGGGACCAGCATGAGGAGGACTACAACCATGCCCACTCACGTACCCGTGTAGTCATAGAACAGGCATTCGGCCTACTGAAGGGCCGTTTCCGCTGCCTCAGCAGGTCTGGCGGGGCACTCCTGTACCGCCATGAGAAGGTTGCAAAGATGGTGATGGCATGTGTCATGCTCCACAACATGTGCGTACGTAGAAATGTGCCCATGCCCCCTGACGCTGAACTGCAAGCACCTGAAGATGGTCATGATGAGGGTGGGGATGTGGCAGCACCTCATGGAGTCTGCGAGGCACCGGAGGCCCGTGACATTCGTCAGCATCTCATTGATGTATGCTTCTAGCACTCACGCCTGGTGGCTGATACATGGACACGGGACTCGTGGCACTGCGTGTGTCTGGGACATGCACAACATGGACTGTACGCCTATGATGGCCTAGTACACAAAGATCAATGTCCACACATCTCATTGGTTGATCGTGCACTTTTAATGGCATATGTGATGTTATGTTGAACACCCTATCGACCCGCCACCCAAGTGAGCCCAACACACCCCCTCCACCCTCCTACCTCCCCCCCGAACACCAGTGTCCAAAGATGCTCATTGTCAGTGGGCTGTCGCTATTGCATGCCCCCTCTGCGGGTATCAGGGGCACCCCTGCCTGTGGAGCGCAGGTTCCTCCCAGATCTACGTTGGGGGCTGCCCTGGACGGAACTTGCAACGGATGATGTGTCTGCCTGCTCACGTCCATGCATGTCCCTAAGGGTTTGCGAGAGCTCAGTGAGCACACGGCGCACTGCGGCAAGTTCGGCACATACGTCCTTGGCCGTCGCATGCAGTTCCCCCCTGAGGCTCTCGGTGCTACTCTCCATTTGGACTCTCAGGCTCTCGGTGCTACTCTCCATTTGGACTCTCAGGCTCTCGGTGCTACTCTCCATTTGGACTCTCAGGCTCTCGGTGCTACTCTCGATTTGTGCCCTAAGTGTCTCAGTTGATGTTTCTATGTCTGCCTTAGTGCCCCCACATTCATCGGCATGGTCCTTGAGGAGCGTGGCCAGTTGCTGCTGTTGTTCGATCAACTGGTCGAGGGACTGTTGCCTCTGCTGGGCCATGGCCATTTGCGGGGGTGTCACAGAGGGGCTGTTGTCCTCATGTTGCCTTGCCACAGGGCTTGTGGGGGATGGCCAGTCGTCGTCTTGTGGGTGCCCCTGCGTGGTATCCTCATGTTGTACGGGATGGGACAGACAGGGGGATTGGGACAGGTCATGGATGGATCTGACTTCGGCATCCCCGTTTTCTGTGTCCGAGCATGCTGCCATCAATGGGGTGTCACCTATGGTGCTGCTGCCACCAGAGGCAGTGCCTTCTGTGGCATCCATTGGGGGGACCTGTGGTGGTGGTGTTGTGGGCATGCTGGCTGCTGGGGTGCCTGTTGATGTTCCCTCCTCTGTGCTGCCACCTGATTTGTGCTGCTGCCGTGTCTTGATGCGTGCAGCTGAGGTGGAGGGTCTCTGGCCGTTGGTCTTGGCCCTCTTTGCAGGTGTGCTGGTAGGGGTGTCCTGTAGCTCGTCGTTTGGATCGGACCCTGTGGTGGAGTAAAGGAGGGCGAGGGTTATTGATGGGTCTGTGGGAATTGGAATGGCATTGTATCACATGCATTGGGGTGGTACCTGAGGGTGATTTGGGTCGGGGCCTTGGAGGTGCTTTGATTTGTGTGTGGAGTGAGGGTGCAGTTGTTTGGCAGCCTGCAGTTAGGGTGTGCCTGCTGCACGTGTAGTGCGTGTATTTGGGGTTTTTAATTATTTATGTATTTATTGTGGGTTTTAACGTGCGCTATCAGGCCGATGTGTGTGGGCGTTCTCCTGGACATGTGTTTCTGTTGCACTATGTGGACGCATGGTACTTCACATGGATGGACTGTGTGGATTTGGCATTGTTTTATCTGGCCCACCTACCTGAATCTTCGGATGTCTGCACTCCTTTCTCCATCCCTCCGACTCCCTCTATGCTCTCCATTCCGATGGTGGAGGCACAGATTTCTTCCCAGGGGGTCAACTTGATGGGTGATTCAGGACCTCCCCCAGTGGCTGTGGCAATGTTGCGGTTGGCAGAGAGTATGCTGCTGACGCGTATCCGCAGGTCGTCCCATCGCTTGCGGCATTGCTGCGGGGTGCGGTCCCCACCGCACTTACCCGCTGTGCCACCAGAGCCCATATGGCCGCCTTGTTTGCAAGTGCCGTCCTGGTCATTTGCGTGCAGAAGACGACGGCAGCATTCTCCTGGAGGGTCTCTGTTAGCACGGTGAGTTCCTCACGGGAGAAGTGGACCTGCCGCTTGCGGTCGCACGCTTTCTTCGCTACTTTTCCCATTTTTCTTGGTTTCGCTAGGGTGGTTGACGGGTTGGGGTGTGTTTCAGGGTAGTGATTTTAGTGGTTGTGTGGTTTTAGTGTATTTATAGGTGTACGCCGGGATGTTTCCCGTTCCGGCCCCATGTTTTAACTTCCGTTTCCGTATATTTCCGGCCACCGTACTTTCCGGTAGGCGCACACTGCGGTGACCGCTAAGTGGGGTGGCGGTATTGCACCTAGGGCGCCGTACGGCGGCGGTGTGGGCCGTTTTGGGGTCATTTCCGCCATCGCGGACTTTGCACTTCCGCCATGCCGTGGTGCTCGTGCCCGATGGGTCGGAATGGGCCGCACTTTGCTCCTTCGTGCAATGGCGGAAACGCTATTTAAGCTGTGGCGCTCCGGTCAGTCGCTTTCCGCCAGGGTCGTAATGAGGGCCCATGTCAGTTGTCAGTCTGTTTGTAGTCCGTATGCAGTCCCACTATTCCAGTTTTTCTTTACTTCTGTTGGGTTTTGTCTGAGGTTTTCTTCCATGCAGCCAATCTCTTCCAGTATGCCTTTGTTTTTATTTGACCAGTTTTTCAGCAATCTGTTGTTTCCCCCCATGAGTTTGCTGTGGATGATATTGAAAAAGGTCAGTCGGGTTGCTAGTAGTATCTTCCTATATAGCATCAGGCTGTTTCGGTCAACCGTTGCTTGAAGTACAGAAGCCATTGGTTTGGATGTTGGGAGGCCCAGTGTCAGAACACAGGATCCTAGTGGGCTTTCTGGCTTACCCGACAGACTTTCGGGGGTCAAAATAGCTAGGAGCAACACTATACGCTTCCATTCCTTTAAAGGCTTGTTTCGAAGGCATTGGGGGTTGCCATGGTGACGCTGGCCGCTAGTATGTCTGCAGTCACGTGTTTCTGCTGTTTCCCGTTCACGTGACTCCCGCGTTGTGGCCACGCAAATTTAGGGCCGCCCCTTTGTTGCTTCGGTGCTCCTGATCGTTTTCCTTGGAACACAGCAGTGGTGTTTTCGTAATCCTGGTTCTTGCTCCTTCTCGACCTTTTGCCTGTTTATTGGATTTGCTCTTGTCTTACCCACGGTACTTTTGCCTCGACCTGTTGCTACGACCCGGACTTCCTTTTTGGCTCAGATTCACGTCTCCTGTTTTCACCTTGCCTGCTTACTTGGATTTGGACCCGGACCGCTCTCAGACTTGTTGTTTGGATTGTTTATTCGCGTCTCAAAGAAGAAGGATTTTCACCCTAGGCATATGCGTGCCGGCGGGAATAGGAAACTGGTGCTGGACTAGAGACTGCCTACAGCACACTTGGGAACTCGCATAACACCCTAGGCGTACGCGTGCCGGCGGGGATAGGATTTTGTGTTGGACCCAAGAAATCCCACAGCACATGTGAGACTGCGTTCTTCTTGGACTTTCCCTTTGGATCCGTCTATACCAACATCACGCTTTCTTCGTTTGAATCTCTTCATACGGATATACAAGTAAGAATTCTCACCTCTTGTTCTTTTTCTAGTTGTTCGTTCTTTTGTTTATCCTTGTCTTACGTAAGCTCTTGTATCATTCCAGAGGCTGATTAGTTCCAACCTACTGTCGTATTTCATGCCCGACATGTTATGCACATTACCCTACTGACAGCCAGTGGGGTTCCAGCTTGTCCTGTGCAGTCGTCAAGCAACTTGAAGGAAATTGCAGTCATTGGGGTTCCAGCGTGTCCTGTTCCTTCTTCAAACATCTTTCAACCAATTGAATGCTCAGACTGTTTTTATGCACACCTGAGTGTTACATTGGTGGGAAGAAACAAACTACTGCACTACGGGTTCAACAGCTCCTCTTTGGTCACTAGGCGCTTTACCCTATCAAGGTTCACTGATCTGACACCCAGGACTCATCACCAGAAGTACCCTTCTACCTTCAAGCAGATTTTTTCAGAAAGTCTTGGCATTGCCTTGGCTCCATATGTCAATGAGGGGATGACCTTTGCCTTATAAAAGTTTATGTTGTAGTGAAGCGGCCAAATTTCTTGTCAACTACCTTTGTTTGAGCTGCCAGTTAGTTGACCTTTTCGGAGAGGACAACTTGCATCAGGGATTCTACTATACTGTTTAGTATCACGCCAAGATATTTAAATTCCTTCACTCGTTCGATCTCAAATCCGTCCAAATAGCAATGCAGTTTTTCGGTTTTCTTAGATGATCTTTCAAAGGACATAACTTTCGTTTTTTTCTTTGTTGATCTCCAGGTTATTCCTCTTGATGTATTCTGATAAGTTGTTTAGTTACCACTGGAGGGCAACAGCTGTCTGATCTAGCAGAATCAGATCATCTGCATATAGGAGGCGCTTGACTTTAGCCCCTCTTATTGCTAGGGAAAGGATCTAATTCCCTGCTCAGAATACTGGAAGTCCCCTAGATAGGAATTGTACAGCGCAGGAGGGAGCGGACAACCCTGATTCACCCCTCTTGCTGTTAAGATTTCCGAAGATAGAAGACCCAAGCAATTTAGCCGCACTCTCATAGATGTGTTAGTATGGAGTGCTTGTATAGGCTCTAAGATCTCTATCACACAATTCCACTCTAACAATTTTTGCCATCAGATTTCGAGGTTGGCCTGGTCGAAAGCTTGGACCAGGTCGATGAAAGTTACGAAAAATCCTTGGGCTTCCTTCCATGATCTTCCCCTTCAAGGTGCTTAGGAGCAGGATATTTGCAGCTGTTCCTACGTCCTTCAGAAAACCTGCTTGGAAAGGGTCTGCACAACCCGCAGATCTTGCCCACGATTGAAAACGTCCCAATGCCAGTGAACCGAAAACCTTGCCGATTACATCTAATAGGGCGATCGGACGGTAGTTCCTTTGATTATCTTTCCGCCCCATCTTGTAAATTGGAACCACCGTTGACGTCCCCCATGAATCTGGAATGGATCTTGTTTGTATACACTTTTTAAACACCTCATGGATGAAAGAGGCTTACTCATTTGGATGTTCTTTGAGATCGGCGTTGGTAATCCCATCAGGGCCTGGCGCCCTTGAGGTGTTTAAATTAGTGATTGTTCCCAGTATCGTCTCCACACCGTAGGGGATGTCCCAGTTTGTTGATGTCTTTTCTCGCAAGGCACTTTGGTCCACGGCTGCTTTTTGAAAGAGCACTGTGAAGTGGTCCATCCATGTTTTTTCTCCTACATTGTTTTGTAGGGAATCATTAGTGTTGTTAGTTGTTACATTATTAAAGACCAAAATTCCCTAGATTTCCTTCCACAGACCACTCAGAGCATTTGTTCAGAGTCTGCTTGGTACATTTTGAATCGGTGGCCTGTCAGCCAGCTTTTGTATGCCTTTACAGCAAGTTTGGCTTTTTCCTTATCTTCATGGGAGTTGGTTTTAGCTGCCAAACGCTTTGCATGCCTTAGGTCTCTTCTTTTGTCTACCAAAAGTGCGTCATATCTGTGGGAACTTGACTTTGAGATGTGTTTTAATTCCTTTCTTTTTGAACGGTAAGGAGTAAGCAGGTGATGGTAATCAACTGTAAAATATCCTATTCCATTTTTTCCAGACCCGTGGTTAGCTGTGTAGTCCTTTGTTAGGGTTTCAATGGATTTTGCTGTTAGTCTTAGATGGGTTCCACCGTCACATTCTTTGACTTGGGCTGTCATTTTACTTCTTGGTTGTCTCAGGGTCTTCCATAATGTAGTCAGCAAGATATGGTTGCTATGTTTTGTTCTTATAACTTCAAAAGAAGTGATAAGAGTAAGGAATTCTCTGGACACAAAGATATGGTCTATGACTGCGTTTTACCCATCTCTCTCCGAAATTGGTATTGGGGGTTTGACTTGGTCAGATATCATGTGAAGGTTATAGAAATCTCTAGAGTCCATCAATGATGACCATAGTATTCCTCTCTCGACAGAAGGCGGTGGGTGTTTTAGTCTGCCCTTTCCACCATGATGTTTTGGGCAAGTTGCGTTCAAGTCACCACTTACAATCGAGTATTTCGATTGGTGATCTGTGTGGCCCTCGTCAATTCCGTTCTCTACCATCTTTAGGAATTTCTCATTGCTCGTGGCGTGTGGATTCCAATATGTGTTGATAATCACCATGGTGTCCCCCGGATCGTCCTCTACTGGGTGTCTCCAGTTCATACGTAGAGCTTGCAAGAATAGATCCAAGACTAGTGTTTTTTTTAGGTGTATTCCACTACCAGATCGTATTGCCGTTATTAGGCCAGAGGTTGGGCATCCTTTGACACCCTTCGAAGCCGGGGAGATGAAGATTTCATAGCTGTCCAAGTGAGGTTTTTCCAGGAGCCATGTCTCTTGCAGACATAAAATGTCAAATTCTCCCAAGTTGACATCCCTAGGAGCTGTCAAATGGTTAAAACCTGTAATGTTCCATGAGCCCATTGTTAGTAAATTTGCAGCAGGGGGCAGTTTTCCCAAATTGTCACTTTGCGGCAGGCACTGTTGTACATTTTTGGATGGCTATCTATGCAATTGAATTGCTAGGGCCTCTGGAATCCAGGCCCACATTTGCTGTTCTTTCTCCTTTGACCCTTTGTCAGGGTTGCTGATTAATTCCTTTTGTTGGGCCAGGGCAAGGTCCAGCTCGAAGGTCACTTTTAGTTTTGGAAGTTGAACTCTTGGTGCACAACCTATCCCAATTGGTTTTTAAATATTTTCTCTTCTCTTGTCACTTGAGGGTCCGTCCTCAATGTGCAAGGAGTCAGCACAAGAGGACAAGAAGGCTGGTTGTACAGACACTCTTCTGTTATGACTGTAGAATTGTAGGGTGTCGTCTTTAAAAAATTCATCCTTTTTTTTGTCTTTTGGTCTTCCATCCTCAGAGTTTGTTGAGTTGGTGCAAAGGGATCAGGGGGCTTGTTGTTTGAGCGCCCTCCTGGCGTGGCTATAATGATGTAAAGTGTCATCATCAGGTTTAGTTTCTGTTAAATCAAACCTGAGAATCGGGAGGCTCTCGGCCGAGTCCAACAGCATACCCTTCACCACTGGTGAGGGGATGTGGAGATAGATACTGTCCATGCGATTTTCAATCCCAAATTCGACAATCTTCAGATCCTCTGAACGAAGTTGCCAAAGATTTGGGATGCAGTAGAATAAGTCCTACAGAGTCCTTCAAGTCCTTTGGCCACACGGCTTGCCAGAAGTCTGCTCTACCCTGGGAGAGATGGGGTTAATTGCAAACAGGAACCAGAGCCTGGAGGAGGTGCTTTCTACTGAAAAGGACATCAGAACGCGTAGCACGCAGAGTCCTTTCAGTGCTTTGTGTCCTGGGTGTATCCTTGGATGTGTACGGTTTACACTCAGAAAAAAAGGCGGAGAAAAGTGCGGCCTGTAACACCAAACTGTTATATTAAGGTGAGCACACTGCGAATTCTCTGTGAACCGTGTGAGCCCCATGAGAGCAAGACGGCGAGGGTGGGGGGGCAAGGGACGGACTCTGGCAGCTCCTCGAGCTGTCGGGCGTGCCCCGTCCCCCGACAAGCTCGAAGGTCTAGCTAAACTCAGACTCGTGAGAAACTTTGAACCTCGTTTTCGTCTGCACTTGTGGGAGCCTGTGGCGGTAAAGCAGCCAGTATCAAGTAGCCCATGCCCCCGATATTAGAAAGGCTGGGGCCGCAAGGTGAGCCTCTCCTCCGCTCTGGGCAAACAGCAGCCTCGGACTGATTGGTATAAGAGCCATTCAATTGATGGACTTAATGACTATGTGGAACATGAACACTGCTTGACATTTTTTCTTTGAGCAATATTAACTGACCTCTTGGAGACTGGGGATTAGGCACTCAGTTTGTATTGCTGCTTGTTCCACCAAATCGTTTAGGTTGGGGGCTGCGAGGCTCTCCTCTCCCCCACTATACATATTTTGGACAGTAGGTAGTGTCCTTTACGGGTTTAGCAATATTGGGAAATGCACTCTCTCCCTAAATTTGTGCTATTGTTTGCCCGAGTGTAATGTCATGCATTTGAACCAGAGTTTGAACTTAAATTTAGAGCAGCACAGAGTCTGTGTGACGCTCTCAACCCTATGAAGTTGGTTTTATTTATCTTATATACTTGGCGTCCATGGTCTGTTATTAGCGTTTTAATATTGTTTAGTGTTCTTAGTGTACATTTTATTCTGATAAACCTGATTAAATGAATATCCTGCAAAAAAATAGTAATGACATTGACCATCAGTAATTTTGGTCAACCAACTGGCTATAACCTCAGTGAGTGGGTTAGCTTATAGCTTGTAGCCTACTAGTTTGTTTGAATTGTGATTGTGTGCTATTGTGTAATTTAGTTTATTATATTTATTTTTATATGTAAAGCGCCTAGCAGCCCAGAGGCATTGAGGCGGTGTTTCAAGAATGTGACTTAGTTACAGGAAGTTGGGTTGATGCACAAGTTTAGCCATCACACTGGTTGGGCATGCTGCTGAAGATGTCTGATCTTTACATTGTTACTCTGCTGTTAGCAGTTAGTCATTAGTTGGCAGTTAGGCGGCAAACAGCAGCGTGGAAACCCTTTGTGTGTGGGCACTTGCCAAAATACCACTGTTTCTGTCTTGCAGTGGTCAACTAGTTTAGTGGCTAAATTGAGTATTTGGCCGGATACTGCACGGTACCCTACTAGTTTGGTGCACTTTGTGCACACCGTTTACTGAAGGCATACACCCAGAATTACTCCATTAAAGTTCTACATAGTTGTATAGGGGTATTGGTATATAGGTGGGTAAAACCTAACAAAGTGAACTGGGTAATAAGAATAGAGAACTCCCAGAAAATAGCATCTCGGGTATTGATCTCATCCTGACATGAAGTGTCCACCCATGGCAGAGATTAAAATGAAGGGAGAGATTAGTCCACATAAGGTGTTGCGCGGCAGGCGAATATGCCTTTCAAAGATTATTAGTAAAGCCAGAACATCTAGTATCTCCTGCAAACAGCTTACAGAATTTTTCCTTATAAAGAAGAGTTTGGATATGCAATCTGAGCAGAAAGCCGCAAGAGAATAGCTCACACACCTAACTAAAGAGTTGGGATGTGTAAAATCTAAACTGATAGGTGATGTAATGTTGGGTTCTGCAAAATCCCTGTGTAGTGGCGTGAATTATCCTTCTGAACTACAAGAAGGTGTAAGCCACACCACACGTATTATATCTATGAGTAATTGTTCGAGTAATCATAACAATAGTGACACAATAGGTACAGTATTGATGCCAAACAAAATATACCTCGACTACCCTATCACAAGAGGGTCAAGAAACACAGTGGGCCTCATTCCGAGTTTGGAGGTAAGTTCCGTTCATTACCGGCATGGTGCAAATAGCGTGTCCGAGCTGGCAATAGACCGCTAAAAGCACCCTATTACGAGTTCGCAGGCACGAGCTTTGCACCATGCCGGTAATGAACCTAGCGCCATGCCGCAAAAACGGCTGAAAAACCCTCTACCGGCATGAATCGCACCGTAGTGAACACTACCACCTTAGAGTAACGTGGCATTAGCGGTGACCGTAAAAAGCGGTCACCGTTATTTACGGTCTCCGTTAAATTGCGAAACTGGAAACAGCGTCATCGCACAGGAACTGGAAGGAGCACGGCGGCCATCTTTAAAAACACAATCCATTGCCATCCTCACCAGACAGGACCGCTGGCAAACTTTCGACACACCAGAAAGATCCCATCATCAAGGATGAATGCCCAAAGCGTCAAAAAAGGGAGCTGCCCGCCTCCGTAAGGAGCGCTTCAGCCCTGATGAACTCCAAATGATGGTGGATACCCTCCATGAGCATGCTGACACCGTTTTCAGCAGTGACATGCGGAGGGTGGCGTGATAAAAAAAAAAGAGATCTGGGCTATGGTAGTGCAGAAGGTGACCGCCGTGGGCAACACCCCCAGCACCACTAAGGATTGCAGAAAAAGGTGGGACGACCTGCGGCTGAGGGCGCGGAGCATCCTCTCGGCTAATAGAAGCCAGGCCCTGGAGACAGGAGGCGGCCCAGGTTCGCCCATGAAATTAATGCCATGGGAGGAGACATGTGCAGCCATGATAGGCCCCGAAGCCATCGAAGGGGTTGGAGATATGGAGTGTGGGGCAACGTCATCCGCTGATGGAGGTGAGTGTCCAAAGTCAATACTGCCAACGCCAATGTTTTGAAAGTCACTGCTAAGGGCTGACCAAGGTGTCACGGCATGGTCGGCCACACACCCCCCCTTTAAATCATGCCGAAACAAGTGAGACCCAGGCTAGTGCCAGGTGCGAGGCTGTAACCTATATGACACATACCACACAAAGTGGGCCATTCCGTGAGGCACACAGGGCAGTTGATGTAAACAGTGTGCATGTGAGCCAGCACAGTACCCAGCCAACATGAGTGACACAGACATACGCATGCATTTACCACCCAAGCATAGAATAATGTGCCGTTCTACACCCAAATGCCGATAACCCACTAGTATCTGATTGTGATATTGTAGCCATGTCCAAATGCTGGCTCTCAAATCATCACTCATGCCGTCCCTCTCTTCCACCCCCACAGGCAGCGAGCATGACAGCGAGGACCAGGCAAGCAACCGGCCCAGCACCTCCAGGGGCCAAGGCAGGGGCTGCTGTCTACCTGCGAGCAGGAAAACACCTGGAGGCACACCACCGGCACCAGCAAGGCCCGTGGAGGGTGAACAACCCCCACCCTGCACTGGCGGCAGACACATGCCCTACGCCGCGCTCTGAGGAGTCTAGTGTGGCTGGGGAGATTGCAGCCACGGCCCCCCTTGATGTTGCCAACAGCCCCATATCCATATGCGGAGCAACTGAGGAGGACACATATGAGAATGTCCACACCCCTGATGCCCAAACCAACCCCCAGGTCTCCTATAGTGACTCGGGTGACAGTGACACACCTGGGCTTACGGGGCAAGGAGCAACACAGGGACATGCCAGTCCTGTGGCCAGTTCCCTAAGTGAAGCGCCGGAAACACGTGAGCCCCATTCTCAGCAGGCCCACAACATCAGCCATTGATGCAGAGCGGGCTCAGCAGCTCACAGGCCTGGTCAATGACTTCATGCAGGACAATCGGCAGGCCAGGGAGGAGTGGCGGAATGAACTGAGGGCACTGGGTGAGGTCATTACGGACAGCAGAAACTGGCTCTGTGAGGTCCTTGGCCGGATAGCAGATGCTCTGGAGGCTGCACATCCTGCACGACAGTCCCAGCAGGAGGACACACCTTCTACATGCTCCTCCACCCAGACCAGCCCGCTCTGTCAGTCCCAACGTATGATGCGCCGCCAGGACATGCCTCCCCCTGGCTCTGGGAGCGCACAGTGACAATGCTGCCATCCACATGTGGCCTATGTGGTTCTTATGGGACTAGTGTGGGGTTGTTGTGGTGGGAGGGGGAGGGGGTGAGTGTGTGTTTGGGAGTTGTGGTGGGCGGGGGAGAGGGGGAGGGTGGTGGAGGGTTTGTTTTTCACATTTGAACCTTCAATTTCAATACACCGGTTGTTCATCTAAAAAAAACAGAGTGGACATTCATCTTTGCGCATGTGTCATTTTATATTGCACAGTGCATAGTGTACATGTATCCCCACACCCAGTGTCCGATGTCCTGACATCCTCACACCCTCTGCTCACTTGTGTGTCAGAAATATTGTCCAATCAATGCTTGTCGCATGGCACGTCCCTCCTGTGCATCGGCACCGTGATGCTGTCCTGCCCCTTCTTCCTCCTCCTCCCCTTCATCATCATCAGGTGGTAGCAGTTCCATGTCAGGGGGCAGGGGCACGTTCCGACGGATGCACATATTGTGCAGCATTACACATGCCATGGTGATCTTGGACACCTTCTCATGGCTGTAGATGAGTGCCCCACCTGACCGGCTGAGGCAACGAAATCGTGCCTTCAACAGGCCAAAGGTCTGCTCAATCACCACATGTGTACGGGTATGGGAACGATTGTAGTCCTCCTCGTGCATGTTCTTTGGGTTTCGGACAGGGGTCATGAGCCACGCTTCAAGGGATAGCCACCATCACCTGCATGAGAGGGGAATGAAGGTAAGTGTTTGTACATTCATGGTGGACAACTGAACTAGTCTTACATGGCAGCAGGTGATTTCTACCCCTACGCACATGTCCCTGGATGCATTGACCCCATTTCTGGCCCCGCTATGTGTCCTGTGCAATGGAATGATGGAGGGGGTAGCATCTTCAAGATGGTTTATTGGTGTGCACTCGCATCTTGTTGCACGTGCATCGTATATGCATGCAGCAGTCTTGGGGTAAAATCATTGATGTTCTGTGAGATTTGGTAGTAGGGAGTGTTGGCTGTAGTCAGTAGCATATTCGTCATTCTGCACTGATCAGTACCATGGTGACTTGCAGCACTCCTATGGGTGTGCGGAACCAGTGACACGCTGTGGTATCCCTGTTAGGCTCACCTCAATGCACTCCCAGGGATGACTGTCCTGTGTGGTGATATGCTGGAGGCAGCGACATAGTGCATATGCAGTGCCTAGTGCAAGAAGCCCTTACGGTGTGTGAGGGCCGCCGATGAGTGGTGATTGTGTTGTTGAATGTGGCCTGGTTACCTGTTAGTCATGTAGTGTTAGGTGTCAGCCTTACTTCATCACTGTGGGATTTGGTAGTCATGTGCCGTATCACTTGCTTTGGGGCACAGTGTTCGGTGAGGTGCACATCGTGCACTGGCTTCAACATTTCCACCCAGGTGGAGTATGCATCTCCCCCACCCCTTCCCACCCAGGTGGAATATGCATCTCCCACCCAGGTGGGGTATGCAGCCACCCACCTCACAACCCTGATGCAGTGCCATGGCCCAGTCAGGCAACTCACCAAGCAGCCAGGCACGTCGTCCAGCATGTCGCTCCATATAGCGTGGTAGCGTGGAGTTCCGCAGTACCAAAGAGTCATGAGTTGATCCTGCATATCAGGCACAGCAATGTGTGATGATCTTGCTGGCGTTACATACCATCTGCATGTTGATGGAGTGGTATTGCTTGCGGTTGCGATACGCCACCTCCATGGCATGCGAGACCACCAACTCCACATGGGTGCAGTCGAGTGCACCTATACAATTTGGCATGCCTGCCAGTGCATGGAAGGCAACTTTTGTATCGAATATCTCCTGGGGAGTCCGTGGTAGGGATATGTAGTCCCTTGTGTGCTTGAGGAGGGCATCCAGGACTTGGGTCAGTATCCGGGAAAATAATGGTTACGATATGCCATGCATGTGCCCCACTGTGTGCTGGTAGGTGCCTGTGGCAAGGAAGTGCAGGACAGACACTACCTTCAGAGGGGGAACGGCGGTGCGTATTTCTATGAGGCTCACGATGTCGTTGTGTATCAGGTCCACTACGGTGGTGATGGTGTCACGGTCAAGCCGGTACAGGGTGTGGATCTGCTCAGGTGTTAGGTTGAAGGGGGTGGCTCTGATGTGAGGGATTGGGGGCTGCCGGCATGGTTACGGTGGCTGCACTGGTGGGGCATGCTGGGCTGTCTCACCCTCCTTCTCCTCCTGTGTCTCGTCTCCTCTGTGTTGGGGCCTGTTGTTGTTGTTGTTGTTGTTGTTGTTGTTGTAGTAGAGGCCTTGCAAGCAGGGCCTCCAGCTCCAGTAATGCTACCACTATTGGTATCATCTTGGTGTGGGAGGGGGTGTGGTGTGTGAGTGTGCTCCTTTTCTACTGGCCCTGACTCCATTGCCTCCACCTGTGCTGATTGTGTGCACCTGTGACACTGCTCAGGGTTCTTATCACCTTCTCGGAGATGCCGGTATTTACTCCATGCCGCTAAGGGCTTTTTCAGCCTTCAGGAGGCCGTTCTTTGCATGTCCGCATTACTTGGGATCAGCTCCGGTTTACGGTATGCCGCTAATGTCGGCTTGGTGTATTGCGCGAGCGTGCCCTGACCGCTATTTACGGCATCGTACTTTACGGTGCCGTAAATAGCGGACTGGTTGGTCAGAATTGCCCGTAGCGGTAAGCGATGCTGGTAATCCTTTACCGCCATCGTTTTTCCCTTACCTCCAACCTCGGAATGACCCCAAGTGTAATAAATGAGTGTCCCCACCAGATAGAAGAATACTTGTTGTACAGGTGCTGGTACACAATGACATGGAGAATGTCAAGGACCCCTTTAAAAATGGTCTAGATTTGGGTAATAGTGAGTTAGAAGAATTTGGTATAGAATATCTGGGTAACATAATGGAGCTACCGGTATCAGAAGTATTATCTACCCCAAGAAGAGTGTCAGACACTTTTGGTCAGTCTGGTAGCCCTTTTGTGAACTTGAATTCCATAGCTGGCGTCATTGGTAAAGTGAATCAAAACAAGGTAGAGAGAGAACCTATGTTTGGTTCATCAGTGTTTGGTTTCCCAAGCAAGTATGTGAAGACCTTGCTGGTTATATTTAAAGCGATTCCAGATCCCAGTGAATTAAATCGGGCGATGGATGAAAGTGCTAATGATAATAGCATGTCGTCAGACGATATGTTTAATGCATTTGAGAATCAGTTGAAAACCCTGACAGCTAAATGTGAAGGTTTAGAGCAAAAAATGGACATCCAAACACTAATGCTGCATAAAAATCTGAACCCGACTCAGAAGATTACCTGTAATCGTATTATGTGCACATCCCTGATCAGACCAAGAGGGCAAATTGAAATAGAGAATGAGATAGAGACAGACGCATATTATAGATCTGAGAGATGTTGACAAAAGTAAAAAGACACAATGCAAAAAAGGTAAAAAAGATCACACACCTGTAAAATGCCCCAAACCACCCATTAAACAGGCCTGTATAGTAATAAGGTACAATTACGCAAATATAGGAATATCACCAAATAAGTACCAAAGTCAATGGGAAAGGCCAACAATAACATACAACCCAATGAAATACAACCTGTAGCAGCACAGGCTATAAGAAATGGCAAGGAAAATGGTATCAATCCAGCAGTGTGTGACACACAGCAGAAAATCTCTAACCTACCTACAGATAAGGTCCTAATATTATCAGAAATTATAGAGGCAGGAACAAACGTTTGGGAGAAACCTCTGGTTCCTCCAAAGACTCAAACGACACTACCACATATATGGACAGGACAACGTTTCACTCCTGTGAGTACACCCGTAGCTACGGGTGGTGGTAGTAAGACCACAGAGAGTAGTAAACAAGAAAAGGCCTTACAACTCGCACTGGTATGTAGGGAGGGTGACCAGAAGTCACTAAATAGAGGTGCAATCTTATGCATCTTGCACTCAGTGGTCCCCCTGCGAATGATTACCTCTCAAAATATTGAGATTGTTGATCAAGTAGAAATAGCCAATAAATACATCTCGAATGTTTGGTTTAAATCAGAAACTACCTTGGGTTATGTGAGGACATATGAAATTGACCTATTGAGATTAGGTTACTCATGTAAAGTAGTGTCAATATCTACAATAAAGCAACGCTCTGTAGAACAGCCGAAAGTCTGCCCTCAAACGAGCATCTTTCAGCCGACACTAGCTAGAGCTGGCATAGAAGGTGTAAACAACTAAGGTAGCAATAGCTCCAATGTTGGTAAGAAAGTACAAGTCGCAAAACCAAATGGCTCATCGTCTGCACACATAAGTACAGAAAATGGGCCTGGGAAAGAATTTTCAGCTAATGTAGGGTATGGGCAGTGGCTACCCTTAGCTTTTAAAAAGCATTTTACATCGGAGCATTGATGATGTTCACCTTTTGTATACATGGAACACCATGGGGCATGTTCACCTATTTGACACGGAAGGTCTGGTGAGCTTGTTAGATAAGCTACTATTTGTGGCACTTCAGGAAACCTGGTGCAGAGATGCATTTAATTTGATGGGTGGTGCACCGTTCAGCAAATAGCAGAGAAGGGGCTGAAAAGGGAGACCCAAAGGGGGTTCATGATATCTGTAAAATCACTGTGGATAGCCACTAAAATAGGAATAACCACACCATACATCCTGGCTCCTATATTATCCCATCTAAAGCTAGAGATACTATTAGTCAACATATATGATCCACCTGGGATGAAGGCCACCAAAGATAATATCAAAATGGTAGATAATAATGTCACACAGTATGGGAGAAATCACCCTGTTTGGATTGTAGGCGATCTAAATGCCAAAATTGGCAGAATAGAGAGTGCTTACGAAATCGGACCTCACCATAAATCAACCCTCATCACTAATGGGGTATCTAATAACCAAGGGAAAGCCTGGGGTCAGATGATGCTAAAGCATGACCTATCAATGCTGAATGGGTGTACTAGGAGTGATGCCACCTTATCCTACACCCGGGTTGATAGACAATCTGCCTCCACTATTGACTATATAATAGCTAACATCAGTGGACTCACTTACATGCTGGATATGGGTATTGTGTGCCGTGAAGAGAGCACGGACATTGCTGGACATTGCCTACCTTCCCGCGTCCCCACATGTGTCCCGATGAAAACGGTACCTCACATGTGTGGGCGCACCTACCGGGGGCGCAAAAGGAAAAGGGTAACCCACTGGTAACCCCAAACCTTTCGGCAGATCCCATTTTGTTCATGTGGGCAACCTAAAGATTTGGGCCTAGGGTGTCGAAGCCAGCAAGAGAAACAGGGAACCCCATGCATTTCCCAAAAGAGGACACCCGTGGGAATCCACACATGACCAAATTGGAGGGGCGGACCATCTCATGTAGCCCTCCCCAGGGGCGGATAAGGGGGAGGGTTGTGCTGCATTCTTCCCTGGGCTCAGGCGTCCGTTCCTAGGAGCAGATATCTGGTCCCAGGGAGGGCTGCATGACATGGCACCCACTCCATTGCGGCTGGGGGAGATGGGGTCAACGCCCCATCCCATTAGAAAATTCCCAGACCCTTTGGGGTGCCCCACAGCCCCCCTAAAATGCGTTCCGAAGGTAATCCAGCCCCCTGGCAGTGAGGGGGGAACTCCCCCTCACATAGCCCGGGGGTTGGATCGAGCAAAGCAGAGTGCCAAAACCGACGAGCCGGCTCGTCGGTGGCAACCTGGAGCAGTTTCTACTGACGAGCCGGCTCATCGGTGGCACTTAAGGGGTAAAATTGAGGTTTAGTTGTGTACAAGATAACTGCATTACAAGCAATGGAATCTATTGCGAATGGTAAATTTACTCGGATGAGCTTGGAGGCTCTCCAGAGTGCTTGTGAAGCCAGGGAATTAGACTTTGTGGATAAGTCTAGGGCTGAGCTGATAGCTGCCCTGGTAGACTACCAGACTGATTGTGAAGCATTTGAAGGGGGGTATGCAACCAATGGGGACTCTACCCCGAGGGTTGTCACTGAATCTGATTCTGGGAATGCCACCATTCCTACTGCCTCTGTTCCAAACCCCAGCACTTCCTTGGAGCTTGAGTTATTAAGGATGAAATTGGCCTTTGAATACTGCAAGTTGGAAATAGATGCTGAGCTTAAGAAAGAGGAGTTGGCGCAGCAAGTGGAGCTCAAGAATCGGGATCTTAAGCTAAAAGATAGGGATCTTGAACTCAAAGATAAGGACCTTGAACTCAAGAACCGGGACACTGAATGTCAGCGAATCCAGTTAGAGAAAGCTCGAGTGGAGACTTCAGCTAAACCAGTTGAGTGTGTCAGGTCCCCAGCAACCAAGTTTATGAAAGATTTGGTTAGGGGGTATGCAGAGGGTTCTGATATCCTCCAAGGGATTGAAGCATTTGAAATGGCTTGTGCAATTCATGATGTTGATAAGAGAGACTGGGCCAAGTGTTTGTTAAGCAGAGTGCCTCTGACTGGATATGACTGTATTCTGAAAATGAGTGTGGAAGAAAGGAGTCAGTATGAGTGCATGAAGTCTGCTTTAATTGCCAAGTTTGGCAAGACCCCTACCCAATACCTTAAAAGATTCAGGGATTTTAAGAAAAGAGAGAATGTGTCTTGGGTTGACTGGGTGAGTGCTGCGCACATGAACATGATGGGGTGGATTGATGGTTACAAAGTGAAAACGTTTGTTGAATTTTCTCACCTTTTGTTTTTTGAGCATTTTTCTGAAACCTGTTCACCAGAGCTGGGTCAGTATGTTGCTGACCAGAACACTTTGGACCCCTTTAAGCTGGCTAGGTTGGCTGACAAGTGGGTCTCCCACCGGGTGTCCCCTAAGGACTCCAGTGGGAAGGACAAGGACAAAGAAAAGGGGACCTCTCAGAAAGCTGAGGAGTCCCAAAAGCAGTCACAGTCGGGTAAACCAAAACCTTCCTCTCCGAAGACCCAAAAACCTAGTGGGGATAAGTCTGTTGTGAATGGGAGCACGAGTAGTTGTCCGCCTGCTGCAAAGCAGGGTCCCAGTGGCTCCAGTACCGTACCCTGCACTCCTGGCACTTGTTGTGATTGTGGGGCTCTGGACCACCGAAGGGTTGACCCCAGGTGTAAGGGTAAGGCACTTGGAGTCCAGGCTGTCAGCCTGACCTATCCCTACTCCGTACCTGAGGTGGAGGCCACTGTCCTCCCCTCCTCTACTGGGATCAACTTTGGTGCTCCCGTAGAGATTTCCTTAGTGTCCCTTGGGGCCTGGGACCAGTACGCAGAAGTACTGGCGACTATCCCACAGAACACTCGTAGGTTTTTGAGAAGTGTCCTCTTGAATGGCCGGCCTTCTACTGGTTTGAGAGACACTGGGGCAAGCATGACAGTGGTGCAAAGGACCCTGCTCAAGCCAGAGGACTATGTAGGTGCTCCTCTGAGAACCACCAGGTTAGCTGGTGGGGCTCCCAAATTATCGCCTGTAGCCTTAGTCAACATTACGATCGGAGACAAGACAGCGAAGCTTCCGGTCCTGGTTCAGGAGAACGTGCCTGCGAAAATTTTGTTGGGAAACGATTTGGTCGAGTTGGGGATGATCACGGATGGTCTACCCATGGATGCTGTGGCAGTCACCCGATCGCAGGTCACAAAGAGTCCGGCTGCGAGCCCGGTATCCTTGCCGACGGGGAAACCCAAGGCACGAAGGAAACGGAAAAGTAAGAAGGCCACCTCTGTGGAGGGAGCCCCTGCTCTTCCTGCTGTTCCGACAGCACCCATTGGGATCCATACTCCGGACGGGCTGGGTCCAGTGGTGAATCCCGTCTCAACTCCTGTGGGAGAAGAGCCAGAAGACTTTCCTGTGGGAGAGGCTCTCAACCCGGAGGATCATCCCGACCTTCAATGCTTGTTAGCTGAAGGGGGATCCTCCCGGGCAGACTTCTGTAAGGGACAGAGTACCACTCTTTCGAGGGTCTGAGGAAAAAGGCCCTGTCCCAGGCACAAGGAGAAGTGCCTGGGACATTCCGAATCTATTGAGAGGGTGAGCTCCTTTTTAGTGAGCCCACTAAGCCTGAATCTGATGCCCTCAAGAGGTTGGTGGTACCCCAGGTTTACAGGCCCTTCCTGCTGCAGTTGGCGCATGAAGTGCCTTTGGATGATCATCTTGGGACCAAGAAGACTAAGCAGAGGCTCTCTGCCCATTTCTACTGGCCTTGGATGGGAGTAGAAGTGGAGTCCCACTGCAGGACCTGCCCAACTTGTCAGTTGTCTGGCAAGACTGGAGGCAATGTCATTGCCCCACTGCAACCATTGCCAGTGGTAGGCACACCATTTGAGAGGGTGGGCATCGACATTGTCGGTCCCCTTGACCCTCCCACTTCAGGTGGACATCAGTTCATCCTGGTCTTGGTAGATCATGCCACCAGGTACCCTGAGGCTATACCCCTTCAGACGGTTACTACCAAAGTGGTTGCCAGGGCTCTCCTGGGCATTTTCACCCGTGTTGGATTCCCTAAGGAGGTTGTCTCTGACAGAGGATCCAACTTCATGTCTAGTTACATGAAAACCATGTGGAAAGCGTGCTGGGTAACCTACAAGTTCTCCACCTCTTACCACCTGTATTGCTCTCCCCAGAGTGCACGGAAAATCATAAATCACCAATGCAATTTTAGAGCCAATACTTTGAACGCAGAAAGACGCAATAACTCGCAACCACACACTCTTAGAAAATAATGAGCACTTATACGGCTATTTATTCAAAGCTTAGAAGCAACCAGTGATAACATAGAAATAACTCACAGAAGTAACATAGACATAAATCACAAAAGAAGCAAAGAATGCAAAAGGAAATACATCACAGTGAGCGTAATTTGATTCCTCATCTCGCCAGAAGCGGCTGGAAGACCCCGATAACAGCCAAGCCGAGAGCACCAGAGCTCACAGGAATGCTGGACGTAAGCGTCCTCCTCCGGCTGAAGTCTCACCTGACCACCCCCGGGGCCCCGCATAAATGCACACTCCGAAAAGGGGTGGCGATTTCTCGAACCTTCTGGAAATGGCACTTGCGCATCGATGAGCAGCCGTTGGTTGCCAGCTGGGTCAATCGACAGCCACCCTCAAGGAGCAGAGTGCCTCCCTCCTCTAAAAACACGCTCATAACAAACCATAACAAAGTTAGCTTTCCCAGCAGAAATGTCCTTGACCGCATACCAGGTTTGGAAAGCATGTTTTTTCAGCACCGTGAATCTAACACTCAGCAAAATGTGTGCAGCTTTTCGCTGCGGAATGAACTAAATATCCATCATGGCTCCGAGCGCTCCCAAAATGCATTGCGCACCAGCGCCATTTTAGTTCAAGCATAACACCACCCTCAGACCAATGGTCTGATTGAGAGAGTTAATAAAACTCTCAAGGGCATGCTAGGCGCTTTGGAAGAGCTCCTAAGGAAGAAGTGGGATCTTCTCCTGCCATGCCTGCTGTTTGCTTACCGAGAGGTACCTCAAGAGTGTGTTGGTTTCAGCCCCTTTGAGTTACTCTTTGGACATCCCATGAGGGAGCCCCTTGCCTTGATCAGTGAAGGTTTGGAGGCCACCCCTCCAGTGCCCGACAAGCGAGTGGGGGACTATGTGTTAGGCCTTAGATGGAGGATGACACAGATGATGGGTCAGGCAACAGCAAATCTCAGGGCCAGCCAGGAATTGAATAAGTACTGGCATGACCTTAAAGCATCGCAAGTGGATTGGACTCCGGGCCAGTAGGTCCTCGTGATGGAACCCACCAAGCTTTCGGCTTTGGCAGATAAATGGACTGGACCCTTCAGGATAATCTCCAAGATGGGCGAAGTCCATTATCTGGTTGACATGGGAGCCTCTGGGGTAGCCCCTTAGGTATTCCATGTTAACAGGCTCAAGCCTTTCTACAGGCAAGCAGAAGTCTCATGTCTCTTGCTAGCTTCAGAGCAAGAAGAGGAAGAGAGTGAGCCCCTTCCTGATTTACTGCATGGCAACCCTCAGGATGGCTCAGTGGAGGGAGTACATCTCTCTCCAGATCTGACGACAGAGCAGCCGAGGGCCTGCAGGGCTTTGCTCCGGCAGTATGCTTCTCTGTTTTCCCGGACACCAGGCCTTACACCGTGGTGTAGGCACAAAATTGACACTGGTGACAGTGTGCCTGTCAAAAGCAGGTGCAACCGTATGTTGGATACTGTTAAGAACCACATCCAGGCTGAGGTCGCCAAGATGTTGGATCTGGGTGTTATTGAATCCTCAACCAGTCCCTGGTCCAGTCCCGTGGTCCTTGTTCCCAGGTAGGTACCAAAGATTGGAGGCTCTGTTTGGACTATCGAGGAGTCAATGCCGTCACCAAAACTGACGTGCACCCATTGCCCAGGGCTGATGAGCTCGTGGACACCATGGTGCCAAATTTGTGAGCACCTTTCACCTTACCTCAGGCTATTGGCAAATAGCTCTGACGGACCATGCCAAGGAAAAGACAGCGTTCTCAACACCAGCGGGACTCTACCAGTTTAGGGTCATGCCTTTTGGGTTGAAGAATGCCCCTGCCACTTTCCAGAGATTGGTCAATCATGCGCTCAGTGGGCTGGAGGCCTTTTGCGTGGCCTACCTAGACGACATTGCCGTATACAGTTCCACCTAGGAAGAGCATTTGACACATCTGGATAAGGTGTTGCAGGCCTTGAAAAGGGCTAACCTCACTATCAAGGTCACCAAGTGCCAGATAGCTCAGGGGAAAGTCACATATCTTGGTCATGAGGTAGGAGGGGGTGAAATTCAACCTCTCCCCAGTAAGGTACAGGATGTACATGACTGGGAGACTCCCACTACTCAAACCCAGGTGAGAACCTTTTTGGGCCTCACTGGGTACTATCGCAATTTCATGGCAGACTATGGAACCATAGCTGCACCACTGACAGCTCTGACTTCGCCCAAACAACCTAGGAAGGTTATTTGGACTGAAGACTGTCAGAGGGCCTTTGATGGCTTGAAGGAAAGTCTGTGTAGGGCATCTGTGTTGTGTGCGCCTGACTACAGCCGACCCTTTATCGTCCAGACGGTTGCCTGCGACACCGGAATTGGAGCCGTCTTGTCCCAGTTAGATGACAAAGGGAGGGAACATCCTATCATTTTCATCAGTAGACAACTCAAGGGTAGAGAATTTAGGTTGGCTACTGTTGAAAAGGAATGTTTTAGCATGGTTTGGAGCCTTATGTGTTTTAGGCCCTACCTTACAGGGTCTACCTTCAAGGTCCAAACAGATCATAAGCCCCTGAAGTGGCTTATGCAGATGAAGGGTGAAAACCCGAAACTGCTCAGGTGGTCCATTAGTCTGCAAGGACTATACTTTACCATTGAGCACAGACCAGGGAAGAGTCACGATAATGCAGATGGCCTTTCCAGAAGGTATGTTGACCGTCTTGATGAGGGTGTCTATCTCGTGGGAGATTAGGCACCCTAACCTCAGTCTGGGGGGGGGGACAACTGTGATGCTAGAAATGCATCGGAGGGACAGGGCCTCCATATCCTCGTCCTTTACCGCTTTTTATTGTGTGTTCTGTTGTGTTTTCCGTGCAGGAGTTCATGTGGGACTCCTGGTGGTGCAGCTCTCTCTTTTGGTTTGGTGAACAGACCCATGGGATACCCTTATGGCACCGATGGGTGGGGGTACAACCCTGTGCCCCTAGTGTATGTTTTTAGGCACCTGTGTGTGGCCCACAGAGCAGGGTATGGGCTGGTGGCAGCTCCGTGCTGAAGTGACTGGTGCCCGGAGCGTCCTCCATTTTGGGATGCCCAGGCCCTGTCATTGGAATCGGTAGATTCCTGATGGAGACAAAATGGCCCCCATGGCCTCTTGTCGTCCATCACCTGTTACCTTGATCTTCCCAAAGTCCGGGAAGCCCTGCCTCTCTCCCTTCCCCCTGACTGGCTGTTGGGTGGAAGTTCCATATATGGTAGTGTGGGGAAGTGCTGACCAGACTGGCTGGAGCCTTCTCAACGACCGTATGTTGTGGGTACGCCTGTGGGTGGGACCTGGGTGAATGGAGTGTGTGACGAATACGCATTCTATGTTGTGGGTGTCTAGTATTTGGTGGTTGACACAATGACTGAGACTGCCCTGCCCGAAACAGGTATGAATGCAGTGTGGAGTGTTGAATGGCTGGGTACTTGTCCCAATACACATAACTTGTTGTGAGTGTCTGGAGAGAAGTGAATGGTCTGAATGCACTGTGTGCCTGATTGGCTACCAGCCTGCCTGAATGCCCTTAGTCGTGATTGGATGCTTGAGTGTGACCCAGCGGAATCAATGGGAGATCAACAGTATATCTGGGGACCTCTCAATGCTAGGAATCGTGTTTAGAAGCTGAAGTCCACTACGACGAGTAACTGGAGTAACTGAAGCTTGACCTTGAAGGCCTGCTGGACGAGAAGAATTGATGTTGCTCCCCTTCACAATCTGAAAACTGCTGTGCCTCCAAGGACTGACCCAGAGAGGACCTGGTAAGGCACCCTCTTCCCGAGCTACGAGGGACCATCGTGCACCAGCTGATCTTTGCCAAAGCTCCCTGGTAGACAGACCTACGACACGCTACCGACTGGAGACGGGGACTGCCGCGGAATCCCAAGGAGAAGCGCCCGGACTTTTGTCCGCCACTGTCGACGACGCTGTCGCTGACTGGAGCCACCGGGCATTGTTTGCCTAAGAACTTCATTTGATCCAATGACGCTCTTGTCTGCATCGCCGTCTGCTTTATCCCGCTGGAGAAGGCCCGACCGTCGACGCGCCTAGGAGCATCTGCCGGTGGGTTTCCCGCCACCTAAAGACCACAGAGATGCCGACGACTCGACGCCCTTGCTGGGCCACAGTTCTTCATCATCTCTTTGCGGTCCAGAACTATCGTCACCGAGGTGCCCTGCACGCCTCTTCCTTGCAGGACACCAACGCCCTGTCGTCGACGAGCACCGCTAGGAACGAAGCTGCCACTTCACTGCCGTAGTTCACCCTATTCTCCGTCGGACGTTCGACGACCCGTGACTCCTGCCTTAAAGGGAGGGCACTCAAGAAGGGCCGTCGATTTCCCGTCGACGAACGCTACACTTCCAGGTACATTGGGGCTGTAGAACTATTGTAGAAGGAAATAAGACTCATAGAACAATATATGGACTGGGCTTGTGATACATCTTTATCTTACAGGTTGCCCAGGTGGGGGCATCTCCACACAGACCTGTGCCTAGGTAGCGGGGCCAGTATTCTGCCAATTGTTCAACCATCTTGCTTTCCTTCCTCTCTCTACTGCTGGTTCCCTCCTTATTTTGATCTGTGTGACATTCTGACCATATGCACTTTAATGAGCTCTGATAATATTTGTGGTACCACTTTAGAACTGTATATATTTGCCATTGTTGATTTTCTGAGCACAAATTGAGTTATTGTGATAGTGTACATAACCTTGAATATTAATTATATAAAGACTGTATTTTAACGAATAGAGTGTGTGGACATTCCTTTGTGGGGGCTTGGGCACTACACTGTCCTTAATAACCAGCCTGCATCAACTCCTGAGAAGTTAGGCCTTGATTGCTCGACCAATAATAGAGAATCTTGGCTGGGGTCCTCTGTGCCTCTCCTCTACCATATAGAGAGCTGAAGTACAGACACTCCCCTCCAGTCTTTATAGTCCCCCCCTTTTTTTCTTCCTGCACTTATCAGACATACCCTGTCTGCTACCTTAAACCCAGCACTTGCCACTTGCTGGCTGCACTACCACTGTTTGTTGCCTTTATTATTTATTGATTTATTATTATTTATCTATGTTCTCCTTTGCTGCGCCCTTTCCACTTCTCCCCCCTTCCCATGCACTTTTCCCCTCTCCCTCTCCCATGCACTTGCGCATTCTCAATGTCACTAGGCCTAGTAAAATCAGTGTTTCGTTCTCCCCTGTTCCCCTCCCTTGCCTTGTCACACTCTGAAACACTTGTGTATGAGCGCGATATAAATAAAATATCAATATCAATACCTCTATTTGGACAATAAGCAGAGCCATAACTGAGTCCATGGCCAGCTCTGCCTTTGATTGGGGACAGTGTTCTGTTGTTTTAGGAGCGAGTTCGCCATCCAGTGAGTCACACTGGGATCAGTGTCTAGTTCAGGGAGACAGGCTCCAGCTTTTTTCCTCGCTTTTTGCTTTCCCTTCTTCCCTCTGCAGTTCGCTTTGTTTTTTACCGACCTGTCTGTTTCATCGTTCGTATCCAATGGTAGTAGCAGGGGTTCATTCTGCGGAACAGGCGTTCCAACCTTGCTACAGGCGTCGCGAGGAGAAGAAGGTACATGGAAGTCAGTGTGGAGTGGCGTCCCAGGTGATTTCGTCTCAGCCCCACTGCACTCAGGGAGGCTAGGCCTCATACAGTTGGATTCAACCTCTATACCGAGTGTATCGTTGTGGCCATAGTTTCTGTGTGCTTTCGGAAGTAGGTTTCCAAAGTCCTTTGATTTAATAGAATGGTCACAGGGTGGATGCATAGGCGGAATGGTAGGTGCAATTAGTGAAGTTTTTTTTTTTTACTTTATTTAATACTGGCATGTAACAATTATAGGAAGATCATGCTTTACTCAAAACAGTACATTATCATTGCATTTCATTGGTGTAAAATACGTTAGTTTATACAGCTTTAGGGGTGAGTGGAGGGGAGGAGGGGGAGAGAGGTGATAGGGGGGAGATGACAGAACTTAGTGGGTTGAGAGGGGGGGGATTCCAGTTCTCGTGGTCCTCGTCTTGTCTTCTTCAGCCATTAAATATGATCTGAGGGGGGGCCCATATGTCTTTAGGCCTTGAAGTGGGCTGGACCCCTTGGACGTAAGATTCTTCGCATTCCTGTGTGCTGATCAAGTCTCGCATCCAGGCCTGGTGTTTTGGGGGGTCTTTAGATTTCCACTTCCTGAGGATGTTTCTTTTGGCCACTGCACCCCCCACTGCAAACAGTCTGCGGATCTTGACCGATGCTTTCCCTATGTCTCCCAGTAGGTATTTCAGCGGAGTGGCTGTAATATTTGAGTTCAGGATCGAGTTCATAGTTTTTGCCACTTAGTTCCAAAATTGATTGATTGGTGGACCTTCCCAGTAGATATGTATGGCTGTAGCGTTCAGTGTACCACATTTAGGGCATGTCTGTGGTCTGGAGGGATCAAACTTGGAGATTTGCTTGGGGGTAATGTGCAGATGGTTTAGTATTTTGAATTGGATAAGCCTGAAGTTTGCACAGAGGGAGATCGTTTTTGTGTATCTGTAGTAATTTGTCCATTGCTGCTCTTCTATCTGGATGTTCAAGTCTCTTTCCCATTTGGTTTTTATGTCATTCTTGGATTGTGGTATCCTGTGTAGCATGGAAACATTGCCTATAAAGCCTTCCTCAGTAAGGATTTCCGTTAGGAATTTGTGGGTTGGAGGGGCGTCCGGGAAGGTCGGCCATTTTTTCTTGCAGGCAGCCTTTAGTCTTTGCTAATGTAGAGTCGTGGATAGTCCTTTTCCTGCCCTATTTTGAATTTCTGTCAGCTTGAGAAACCGGCCCTCTGGTCACCAACTTTGGCATGTTTTCCAGGATCCCAAGATGCTTGTATGGAGCAGTCCGTTGTGGTTTCTAGACCTGGGTAGTGCCATAGTGGTGAGTGTGGCCAATATGCAGCTTCACAACCTACTCTCTTAAAGATCTGCACTCATGCTCGCTCTGTTGATTCCATTGGGTCTGCTAGTGATTTTTCTCTGGGTACTTTGGCAAACATCATGCTTTTGAGTTCTAGGGGGGATGCAGCAAATTTTCTGCATGTATGTATGCGAATTGTTCCACTGTGTTAGTCCAGTATTTTGCGAAGTGTGCTTGTGCCGAGTAGTAGTATAGTTGAAAATCCGGGGCTGCGATGCCGCCTGTGTCATAATCTTCGCATAGTTTGGACCAGCTTATTCTAGGACTTTGTCCCCCCTAGACGAATCGCGTGGCAAGCTTTTGTAACGTATCAAAGAATTTCCTGCCTGGCCAGATTGGGATTCCGTTAAATAGATATAGTAGTTTTGGGACTACCAACATTTTCAGTAGAGCTATGCGGCCGTAGAGGGACAGCGGCAGCCTGATCCATGCATTGAGTTTACATTCCAGTTGCAGCAGGTATGGGGCGTAGTTGTTTGCAAACAGGGTTCTTCTATCCGGCGCCATTATGATGCCCAGGTATCTTGCAGTGGTAGGGGACCAGCGTAGGCCTTCCATGGTTGCTGTCTGGATAGTGGATTCGGTCAGCGGGATTATTTCAGATTTGACTTGGTTAATTTTATATCCGTAATGTCTCATAAATTTGCTTATGTCTCGTAATACTGGTGCAAGATGGGTATCGGGGTTCCTGATGTATAGCATCGTGTCATCTGCGTAGTGAGAGATGAATTGCAGGGTTCCCAGTATACAGATTCCTCTCTAGGCATGATTATGCCGTAGATGCGCCCCCATTCCCTATATTGTCAGTGCAAATATCAGCGGGGAGAGTGGGCAGCCTTTTCTGGTTCCTCTTTGTAGTGTGAAGGTGGGCGATAGAATTTTGTTGGTTCATACTCTAGCCGTGGGGTTATGGCATAGTATATTTATGAAGCAGAGAGTTAAGTTCTTTTTGTTACACTATTTATTAAGCTCCTACCTGTTGGAGCTTCTCCGCCGCTCGTTGCTGAAAGCGATGTCAGTTTCAGTCCCTGCGAAGTCAGGAGAGGGGGCGGGGCCTACAAAGGACTCCGTAGCTCTGGGTCTTCAAAGTCCTCATGTCGGGACCGCAAGCTTCGCAAGCAGCAGCTCTCGCCTTTTCGCCGTCGCTGTCATAGACTGCTAAACACTGCAACTCAGCAGCCAACTCTGCGGCTGCTCCGTAGCAGAGCAGAGTTTTTAAGGCAGCCCCTCCTCCAAGGAGAGATGGTGAAAAGACTGGTGGTCACAGCAAAACACAGCACAGCAAAGGGGGTAGACTGCTAAAGACTGCAACTCGGCAGCCAACTCTGTATGTTTTCCATATTGCAACTTTGCAAATTATGTCAAGAGGAGTATTGACTAGGAAAGCAAATGTTGCTAGTGACCCTTAAGAGGAGTGTGCCTTCGGGGATGTTGCCAATGACTATTCTGCAAGTAAGTAGCATTCTTGCATGCATTGTACAATTCATTTGGCACTACTGAATTTAGATGCAGGTAGCCTTATTGTCCTGATGCAAGGGAAACAAAAAGCTGCCCTTTTTTCATAGCTGTATGGTAATATTCATGTAGAACAACTCTATGCAAATCAAGTGTATGGAATAATTTCTTTGCTCATGAGATTTGCAAAACAGCAATTCAATCAATAGATTGACATGAAATATAGAAATTAAGTTTGGGGAGAAGCCTGGGCATGTTGTGAAAGCCACCTTATCTTTATTTAATGTTTCAAATGGCTCCTCCACTGAGAGGGCCTATAACCCACTCACCCACCTTATTGAGGTGATATCAACCAAAAATGCTACTTTTAATGTTATATGTTTCAAGGAGCGTTTGTGCATTGGATCAAATAGAATCATTGGTCTGTACATGACTGAATTTCAGTTTGGAGCCGGCCAACTGGCAGGTGATGCGTGAAACTCCTTTCATAAAGGCTGGTACTTTCCAGCATGAAACCTTATGTTGTGATGTAGTATAAGTAAGTGCTGCAAGATGTACATTACGGGATCTGAAAGCTAGACCGGATTCTAGGAGATACTGTAAGTATGTGACAATGTATGCACAATTTGTGTAGAACATAACCACTCTATGCACATCAAGTGTATGGAATGATGGGGGCGTGGCCTAGCAGCCATGGAATAGGCTGCTCTTTCGTGCTCTCCCGTATCCGAAATACTGATCCGGACTGGCGCGCATGCATTGAAATCACCCGTTATAAGAAAAGCAGATCACATAAACAAGAACAAAAGGGGAATCGAATGCGCGCCTCTGCGTGAGAATCGAACGTTATTGCCATAAGTTATGAGACTTCGAAGCTGCCAACAGTAAGACGTGAGGCTGGCGGCAAGATGGCGCTGACCCTGTAACAAAGGACCCTTTAGACCAGCGGACCGAACAGGCTGAGTAGACCGCTGAGGCCGGGGAACGGGCGCGCATTCTTTGAACAGGCAACGGCTGAGCGCATCCAAGCGGGGAGACGTGCGTGCGGCTAGAACCAGCTGTCTGCGCTGCGGCACCCGCATTACTAAAGTGGCAACGGGGGGCCGGGCGGGTGACCAAGGACGGAGGATGCACCCCGGGAAGAGCATGGTGTCAGTAGTTGTTAGGCAGAAACCTGTGCAGTTCCCTCTGGGACCACTGCAAAAGATTTAGGACTATAGGTGTTTGGCAGTAAACCCGCTTGGTAGCAGTCTGTACCACACAGATTCACTTGGTAGCTGTGGCTGAGCAGTCAGACTTCCCTCAAGAAGAGTTAGGCAGTATGCAGAGTATTCACAATAGGTCAAAAGAACACAATAGAACAAGTAAACACTGACCAGAACTTGGTGTAAAAGAGATATAATTATTTATTTAAAACCACATCTAGAAAAACACACAGGCACTAATAGTAAGCAATCCAAAAACACGGTCACTAAAAGATATACACTCCCTTAAAAGAATATTACACAAGTCTTAAGTAAAGCCCCACTTATTTTCAGACAGCGGTGAGCGCTTAATGTAGATGGCACTCTAATAATTTGTTTTAAAAAAAGGGATAGAAAAGCAGAGAATACGTTGAAACAGATCCCAACACTTTTTCACGAACACAACAAGAGGGGAAGGCAAAGTAACACCGTGAGTTTAGAGTCAGTAGGCCGGATCCGCTTTAAAAGGATCAAAACGAAATGTGTCCAAGGTCACACGGTTGCAGTGCACAAAAGTCTTGTAACGGTTCAAAAAGGAGTTGGACCAAAGAAGGGGACCAGTTAGAGGGTCAAGGCGGCCAGTCCAGTCCAGAAGGTTAAGGGATTATTATTACCTTGTAGCAATCTTTAGAAAAGGAGGCCTGGCGGACACGGTACCTTAAAGTGGTGAGAATACTCCAGCGGGGGCAGTTGTTCCTGGCAGCGGATGCAAGTCGGTGCTTCGTCCGGGGGAAGAGAAGATCTCGTCGGGGAGGAAGACAGGAGTCCGTTGCACTGCCAGGGAAGAAACCAGCCGCGGAGTTTCTGAGGTAAAAGGAGCGGTCCGTTGATTCGCGATCCAGTGGTAAGTGGCTATCCGGTTGCCGGGGTGCTTGGCACGGGCAATTCGACCACAAGCCGGTCTGGGGTGCGAAGAGAAGAAGGTAAACTGGTTGGGCCCACCAGTCAGGGGAAGAAGCCTCTCCAGCCGGGAGATCTTCTCTGTCGTCGGGAAGTGGTGAGTCGGTTTCCGCAGGGCTCCACCGGTGGTGTTGTCGTGGTAGGTCGGCTCAGCTTCTCCCTCGTCATATTCTCAGGTCCTGTGGCGACTTCTGAAGTTCCAGTCCCCAAAGCCCTGCTTTTATGCAGCATACCCCCATTCACTCAGCCTAGCTGTCAATTAAACATGCTAAGTGGTGAGCCGGCCGGCTCACCACTTGGGCCAATCACACAAGAGTGCGACTTGAGTTACCAAGGTAACTCAGTCCAAGGTGCCTAAACCCCTTCCCACACCCCCTGTGGTACCCAGACAGAGTGGCACCACTTTTGGAGGCTTCTGTGGAGAAGCCCGCCAAAAAGTGGAACAAAGGGCTCGACTTGGGTTGGAGTCACAGAAGAGAACACAAATGCCATTTTAGAATCGAGTCCTGGCAAAAAATACCAACCGGCAAATTAATATTAATTAAATAAACCGGCGGTTTGTTCGAGAGTATGAGAATTAAATAATTAAAGTTGGTAGCTTCGAACAATGGGAAAATCCCATAGGGATATATTCGCAGTCGAATATAAAAAGTAGTATCCACTGCCACCAGCCAAAACTCGATCAGGGGGGACGGAGACGTGCTCCCTCGACTAACAGACCCCGGGGCAATCGAATTGCCCCGACCAGTACGTCCACAATATGATGGTTTGTACTGGTTTCTGTTAATAATTTGGGACTAGTAAAGCCAATGGTGACTTTACATTCCCTGGGAGACAGTAGTCAGTCCCAGGGTATGGAGTCTATGGTGGGCTGTCACTATGACACCCCTGTGTCACTGCACGGAGGGTGCTGTGTAACACACATAGTAAAAACACATGAGACCCTATGGAGTAAAGGACCCCATAGCTCATAAAACACATTAACAATCAAAGGAACACCATAAATCATGTCCAAGAGTGGGAGAAAAAGAGTCTCACTCTTGGCAGGAGAAAAAAAACAAACTCCAGAAATCCAGCAAAGCTGCTGGGGGACTCACTAGGTTAGGAAATTCAGCCTAAAGAGAGAATTCTCCCTAACAGTAGTGAACTGACGCCCAAGGGCCCCCTGGCGGTCGAATGCAAACCGCCCAGGCACTGGGCTAAAATCAATGGCCTGCAACATCAGCCAGTAAGTGAACGGCTGCAACATTGTATAAATGTTACGAAAGGAGACAAACTGCAGCCGCGGCCACTATGGCAACAGCTGTGCCGTATATCGGACACGAGGAAGCTCTAGAGGAGAGCTCCAGGCAGCAAAGCCGAGGAATAAACACAGCTACTGGCCAATAGCGCAGTGGGAAAGCAGGCAATCATAAGCAAACGTAGCCCCGATAAAGAAGATATCATACAAACTATAACATCACCCCCTATAGTCTAGGGGCACCACTTGAACATGGCAGCTTCCCCAAAATAAGGAACATGACAATAACAACAGGTGATGCTAGAGGAGCGGCCCCGGATAGCAAACAAGAGTCAACACAGTGCTACCAAGTAGGCACCAGAACAAAGACATACCAAAGCGCCGTAATATACAGAAAAAAGCGCATTGAGGGCACAGATCAGGACTGGACATCAAATAGCTGTCCAGTGACGGCCCTAAGAGGACAGAGAAACTAGCAGAAACTACAGGCAAACAGACAGTGGACCTTGCCATGAAAGAAGGTGCACTCCTGATAATGCAATAAAGGTGGAGGCGAAGTAAAAAAAAAGGAGGAGGCGGGTAGGGCACCCACGTCGAAGCGGAAAAGAAATACCGGCAGACTAATGAGGTCAGCGCAACATTGAGGCAAGGCTAGCCTTGTAAAGAGCCACCACGCGAGCAGCACTAGAACCGGGCTCGCCCCCACTTAAAACAGCGCACTAGCCCTTGAAGGAGTCTAAGCGCGCTTGGAGCACCAGGGCGCACGCCATCCGAATGCGGGAAGCGTGCAACGTGCACGTGAAAGAGAGGACCAGATGTATCTGGACAAGCCATAAACAAAGAATTGGTGCAGTGCTGCAGCCAACAGGAAACAACTAAGAGCAGCGGAACATGGGCACTCTGCATACAGAGAAATAAGTGTATGCAGCAGACAAGGCCACAGAGAATCAAGTACTTAAGAAACCAAGTTGAGGACAAAGACTGAAACACATTGAGAACAGCTTGAAACCTGCGCAATAGAAGAGCAAGACCTGGGACGGTCGTAGCAGTGGCGCTCAAGGGGAGCAAAGGTAAAGGCAAGCAGCCAACTATGGACATATTCGCCAAAACACAGCAAGCCCCAACCACGCCTGCACAGGCCACAGACACCACCCTGGAAGAAAGAGCCTCGCAGAGAGACGACCACCAGATTCTGGCAGCCATAACGGAACTGAAATCCTCTTGGGGAGCCGCGATGGCAGACCTCAAAGCGGCATTGGAAACCAAGATAGATGCTGTGGGGATAGAGGTCAACCTACTAAGGCAAGACGTAAGAGCACTAGTGGACCAAACAAGTGGCTTAGAAAGCGCTGTGAAAACCAACACAGAGGTTAGTACCACCAATGCCAAGGAAGTCCATATTTTAAAGCAACAAATGTCTAACCTGGAAAACAGAGCTGAGGAGGCAGAAGGGAGGGCGAGACGCAATAACATCCGTGTGATGGGCCTACCGGAGGGAGAAGAAGGCCAGGACCCCACGGACTATGTGGAAAACATGTTTATCCAGGAAATAGGGGCATGCAAGCTCTCCCAGGGGTTTGCGATTGAATGCGCGCATAGGGCCCGGATGAGAAGACCGCAGCCTGGGGCCCCTCCCAGAGCCATAATAGCAAACATATTAAACTACAGAGACAGGGAAAAGATCTTGGAATTTTTTCGGAAAGGTGGGACAATAACGCGAGCTGCGGCGACTATCACTGCATACCGGGATTATACCATGCTGGTACAGAGACAACGGTACAGCTACGTTGCTGTGAAAAGAAGATTGAGGATAGCTGTATTCAAATACATGCTCTTGTACCCTGCGAAACTCAAGGTTTTACACAATGTGAAAGCACACTTCTTTGAAACCCCAGAGGAGGTCACATGCTGGCTGGATACCCAGGGATGTCCCGATTCTGAAGACGACCAGGACCGAGATGGACAGGATAAGTGATACAGCGTTACGTTTGACATTGCAGGAGGGGGAGATGCATTAATGAGGTGCCAGTAACAGAAGTAATCCGCGTGCCAGGACGCACGGACGCAGACTAATTGATAAATCTGTGGGCGGACATGATGGACTAGAATATAGAATTGCATAATGAAGATAGGAGCCATAAAAGCGCTGCGAACAGTAGCCAAAAAGGGAGATACCGAGCGTGGACGACATACCCCCGATAGCTAAAGTAGTAAGGACGCCAATAGGGCGTTACTTTCCTGCTGTGCCCAGAGTACTGACGACAGCCAAGAAGTGGACAAGAGTCAAGAAACGGGCAAGATGCGGGGTGCCCGAGATCCAGGGATGGAGCTGGGCAACAGTTGGGATGGGGGAGGGAAAATAGGGAGTTGGGGATTAAGTTGGGGCAGGGAAGGGCGGGGAGACGGAGGGGAGTTGGGGTTTGAGTTGGGGCTGGAAAGCGAGGGGGGAGGGACGTTGGGGAAATAGTTAGGTTAAAGGGGAGGGACAGTTTGAAGTTGGGGAACGAGCCTACATACATGAGCGATGGCCTACAGGCAAGAATGGGATACTTGCGAAGGGTGGAGCGGGATGCTATTGGATCATGGGGGACCTTAAAATATTTACTTGGAATGTTAGAGGGTTCAATAGCTACCTAAAGAGGAACAAGATTATGATGTATCTGCATAGACAGACAATAGATACAGCCCTAATACAAGAGACTCACGTAACAAAAGAAAGATTGGAGGGGATCTGGAAAAAGTGGAAGGGGACTGTTGTTGGTGCAACATATTCAGCTTACGCTAGAGGGGTGATCACCTGGATAGCACCGCATGTCCCATTCCAGTTACTTCAGTCCACAGTGGAAGCAGATGGGAGGATGGTTGCGAAAAGGGGGCTGGTGGAAAATAAAGAAATATGCATTATAAATACATATGCCCCGAACCAGGACACGGCGGCATACTTCAAGACCCTATATAACAAAATGAGCATGCACTTGGAGGGGTGGTGATCTGGGGAGGAGACTTTTACTGCAGGCTAAACCCGAAAGCAGATGGATCAGATAACAAAATAGACGGACCCACACCGGCCGCCAGGGCGTTGCAGTCATTACTGACGGACTTCCAGTTCGAGGATGCATGGAGGGTGCGCCACCCGCAGGACAGACAGTATTCAAATCACTCGGCCCCACAGAATCTGCACACTAGGCTAGATTATGTGATTGCCACACAGGAGTAAATGGCAGAAATAGTGCAGACGGAATACAAAGCGAGGGTCTTATCATACCACTCACCATTGGTCCTAATATGGCAATACCGACCCCCAAGGGCGAGAATACCAACATGGCTCCTCAGAGCTGAGGCATCAAAAGATACAATGTTCAGGGAGGATTTGAGAGACAAAATAATAAGTTACTTTGAGACCAATACTGGCAGTGTTGAGTCAGCTGGCACGCTGTGGGGAGCCTTTAAAGTGGTAGTAAGGGGGATAGCCATAGCTAAATCCAAGCGACTACAAGGAGGGACATTGACTGAACTACGTGAGGTGGAAAAAGAACTAGAAACAGCATTGAGCAGAGCGGGTAACACCAAGGAAGATACTGAAACCATACTCAGGCTGCAACAGAAATGTGCTGGACACTGGGAGAGACTGTGCAATCTAAACTATAAAAAGTATATAGAGAGACAACATGCGGGAGGAGATAAACCAGGGAGGGTGCTGGCATGGTTATATAAAAGCGAGATCCCCAGACCTACAATTAGAGTAATAACAAAAGAAGATGGCAGTATAGTGGATACCCAAGAGGGCGTGAATCGGGAATTTTTGGAGTACTATCAACACTTGTATGGGGATGAGGGGAAATAAGGGAAACACTGGAAGACATAGGCTTGCCAGAAATCAGCGCAGAGGAGCAAGAGGAGTTAGATGCCCCAATCACCCTAGAGGAACTAGAAGAGGTGGTAGTGCAGCTACCCACTAGCAAGACCCCAGGGGCCGATGGACTCCCTAGCAAATTTTATAAAATGTATAGAAATGAGGTGCTTCCCCCGCTTTTAGCGATGCGAAATGAGGCATACAAAACAGGTAGGCTGCCAGATTCCCTAAGAGAGGCGTTATCATACCGCTCCCTAAACCCAATAAGCCTGGCAAAGATTGCAGATCATTCAGACCACTGTCAATGCTCAATCAGGATAGCAAAATGCTCACAGCGGCCCTGGCAAACAGAATGAGAAGGATCATTAACAAATAAATACACCCAGACCAGATATGTTCCAAATAGGAATATATGCAACAACCTTAGACGACTTCACTGAGTTATTGAACATGCGGAAGGGGACGCGGGTGAAATGGCAATTGTATCGTTGGACACAATAACGGTCTTTGACTCAATCAAATGGCCTTGGCTGAATGCGGCCCTGACCAATTATGGGATAGGGCCTGGGTATTTTAAATGGGTCGAACTATTATATAGCGCACCGCTGGCCAGGGTTAAAATGGGAGCAATAATATCAGAGAGGTGGCAACTCAGTAGGGGCACTAGACAGGGATGCCTGTGGTCCCCTATGCTATGTATCTTAGCCCTAGAGCCCCTGGCGATATACCTAAGGCAGCAGTATGACATAATAGGAATCACCACAAAAGGGGAGCCACACTTAGTCTCCTTGTATGCGGATGATATGCTTTTGTATCTACGATACCCCAAAGAAAACCTCCAATATGTTCTGGGAGTGATGGAGCGATTTGTGTCGCTGTCCGGCATAGCGGTGAACCCCAAAAAATCATGTACATTTCCGCTGGGTAGATACAAAGGGATCCCGTTATATCAATTACCTGTTTTATAAATACCAATGGAAGTCAACACGTTCAGATATCTTGGGATAGATATTTACCATACGGTGAAAGCAGAGCACCAACATAATATTGAGAAAGCGGTCAAGAACATTGAAAATAGTATGAGGTTCTGGGTAAAACTCCCCTTGGCGATGATGAGAAGAGGGGCTATGCTGAAAATGGTAGTTTTGCCGAGACTACTGCATTATTTTGGGAACATACCATATCTGATACCAAGGCGATTCTTCGCTGATGCATAGCATATGTAGGGAATTCCTTTGGCATGGGACGAGGAACTGAATTGCCCTTTGGAAGTTACACAACTCGTATGATAGAAGGGATATAAAACTGCCAAACTATGAGATCTACTATCTAGCAAGCCAACTACAATAAGTGGCAAGATGGTTATCAGAAGAACCAACTTCAGAATCTAGGTTGTTTAGACTGGAATGTGCCCCATTCTTCCTGAAAATAATGATATGGCTGCCCAAATCAGATATGAAAGAGTGCCCAGAGATGATGATATTGGGATGGGAAATATGGCATAGGGCCTGTAAGGCAATGGAGAACCCATCCCAGTGTTCCCCGCAAGTGCCACTAGTCGCATTGACGGGAAATGAAAGAAAACTAATGAGGATGATCAGGAAGCACTGGGAACCGGTAGGGATAGCAACAATGGGAGACATATGGCAAGATGGGAGGATAAAAGGATTTGCGATGTTGGTGGAGGAAACAGGTTTACGGGACAATATATTACATACCATGGGATGGTGCGGCGAATCCAAGAAACATGGTCCGAAATAGTATTAGAAGAGCAACCGGACGCCACCATAGAAATAACATATGACATAGCTGAAGCAGGGCACGAGGTATCTAGGATATACGAGTTGGTGATGTCCAAAGTGGGGAAGGAAGTGGTACAACTGAGACAGGATTGGGAGGAGGAAGTGGGTGCCTCAATGAGTGATGGGATGTGGGACGAGCCCAAGGGTACCATAAGAAAGTGTTAAGGGATGCAAGGTTACAGCAAATACAATTGTATATAACCCACAGGGCTTATATGACACCCCAGAGTATAGCTAAATTCAAAAACGCAGAACGGCAAACATGCCCCAAATGCGGCAAAGAAAATGCTGGGATGACGCATATGTTCTGGGCATGCCCAGAAATTGAGAGATTCTGGGGAGAAGTGGCCCATAGACTGGAAGAAAAAGGGATTAAGATAACAGTGGAAACAGCGTGGGCATGCCTAATAGGAGGATTCCCCAGACCACACAAATTTAAACATGTAAGTAAATTAAAGGATTTGGCATATTTGTTAGGGAGAATTCTCTCTTTAGGCTGAATTTCCTAACCTAGCGAGTCCCCGAGCAGCTTTGCTGGATTTCTGGAGTTTGTTTTTTCCTCCTGCCAAGAGTGAGACTCTTTTTCTCCCACTCTTGGACATGATTTATGGTGTTCCTTTGACTGTTAATGTGTTTTATGGGCTATGGGGTCCTTTACTCCATAGGGTCTCATGTGTTTTTACTATGTGTGTTACACAGCACCCTCCGTGCAGTAACACAGGGGTGTCATAGTGACAGCCCACCATAGACTCCATACCCTGGGACTGACTACTGTCTCCCAGGGCATGTAAAGTCACCATTGGCTTTACTAGTCCCAAATTATTAACAGAAACCAGTACAAACCATCATATTGTGGACGTACTGGTCGGGGCAATTCGAATGCCCCGGGGTCTGTTAGTCGAGGGGGCACGTCTCTGTCCCCCCTGATCGAGTTTTGGCTGGTGGCAGTGGAAACTACTTTTTATATTCGACCGCGAATATTTTCCTATGGGATTTTCCCATTGTTCGAGGCTGCCAACTTTAATTATTTAATTCCCATAGCCTCGAACATACCGTCGGTTTATTTAATTAATATTAATTCTCTGGTTGGTATTTTTTGCCAAGACTCGATTCTAAAATGGCGTTTGTGTTCTCTTCTGTGACTCCAACCCAAGTCGAGCCCGTTGTTCCACTTTTTGGTGGGCTTCTCCACAGAAGCCTCCAAAAGTGGTGCCACTCTGTCTGGGTACCACAGGGGGTGTGGGAGGGGGTTTAGGTACCCTGGACTGAGTTACCTTAGTAACTCAAGTCGCACTCTTGTGTGATTGGCCCAAGTGGCGAGCCGGCCGGCTCACCACTTAGCATGTTTGATTGATAGCTAGGCTGAGTGAATGGGGGTATGCTGCATAAAAGCAGGGCTTTGGGGACTGGAACTTCAGAAGTCGCCACAGGACCTGAGAATCCGACGAGGGAGAAGCTGAGCCGACCTACCACGACGACACCACCGGTGGAGCCCTGCAGAACCGACTCACCACTTCCCGACGACAGAGAAGATCTCCCGGCTGGAGAGGCTTCTTCCCCTGACTGATGGGAACAACCAGTTTACCTTTCTTTCTTTGCACCCCAGCCCGGTTTGTGGTCGAACTGCCCGTGCCAAGCACCCCGGCAGCCGTATAGCCACTCACCACTGAACCGCGAATCACCGGACCGCTCCTTGTACCTGAGAAACTCCGCGGCTCGTTTCTTCCCTGGCAGTGCAACGGACTCCTGTCTTCCTCCATGACGAGATCCTCTCTTCTCCCGGACGAAGCACCGACTTGCACCCGCTGCCAGGAACAACTGCCCCCGCTGGAGCGTTCTCACCACTTTAAGGTACCGTGTCCGCCAGGCCTCCCTTTCTAAAGATTGCTACAAGGTAATAATAACCCCTTAACCTTCTGGACTGGGCTGGCCGCCTTGACCCTCTAACTGGTCCCTTTCTTTGATCCAACTCCTTTTTGAACCTCTACAAGACTTTTGTGCACTGCAACTGTGTGACCTTGGACACATTTCGTTCGGATCCTCTGTAGGTGGATCCAGCCTCTTGAACTCGAACTTCACGGTTTTACTTTGCCTTCCTCTCTTGTTATGTTCTGATAAAAGTGTTGGGATCTGTTGAACTTGTTCTCTGCTTTTCTCTCCCTTTTAAAACGAACTATTAGAGTGCCATCTACGTTAAGCGCTCACAGCTGTCTGAAAATAAATGAAGCTTTACTTAAGACTTGTCTAATATTCTTTTTAAGGGAGTGTATATCTTTTAGTGACCATGTTTTTGAATTGCTTACTATTAGTGCCTGTGTTTTGCTAGATGTGGTTTTAAATAAATAATTATATCTCTTTTACACCAAGCTCTGGTCAGTGTTTACTTGTTCTACTGTGTTCTCTTCACCTATCGTGAATACTCTGTATACTGCCTAACTCTTCTTGAGGGAAGTCTGACTGCTCAGCCACAGCTACCAAGTGAATCTGTATGGTACAGACTGCTACCAAGTGGGTTTACTGCCAAACACCTGTAGTCCTAAATCTTTTGCAGTGGTCCCAGAGGGAACTGCACAGGTTTCTGCCTAACACATATATACTTGCGAAGCGCAGAATTGCCATGGGATGGAAGGCATGCCATAGACCGAAAATAGAAATATGGTGGAAAGACCTCCAGAAATGGCCAGAACCTGAAACTGCAGTATGGCAGGAAGCTAGTAATACCGGAGGAGATGAAGAAGCCGAAACCTTGATAGCCTGGAAACATTTAATAGCACACTGTTTGGGCCCATACAAGACGGTCGTATGACCAGGACCCAGCAGAGAATATAAAAGAGGGAACCCCTCCGCAAGATGAAGAAGTAGAACACAAAGTAGAGTAGGCTCGAACTGGGGGGAGGGAATGGGAGACGCAGTAGAAATGTTTGAGCTGTACAAAATTGAAATGATGTAATATGTACTGCAAGTTTGCTTTTGTGGTGTTTGTTGGGAATAAAATCAATAAAATTGTTTTTAAAAAAGTGTATGGAATGATTTCTTTGCTTATAAGTTTTGGAAAACAGCTAGCAAGTCAATCGATAGACATGAAATATAGAAATTAAGTTTAGGGAGAAGCCTAGGTATGTTGTGAAAACCACCTCATCTTTATTTATTGTTTGAAATGGCTCCTCCACTGAGAGTGCCTAAAACCCACCCACCCACCTTATAGAGGTGATGGCAACCAAAACTGCTACTTTGTATGCTAGATGTTTCAAGGAGCGTTTGTGTACTGGATCAAATAGAATCATTGGTCTGTACTAGACTGAATTTCAGTTTGGAGATGGCCAACTGGCAGGTGATGCATGCAACTCCTTTCATAAAGGCTGGCACTTTCCAGAATGAAACCTTATGTTGTTATGTAGTATATATAAGTGCTGCAAGATGTACATTACATGTTCTGAAAGCTAGACCTGAGTCTCGGAGATATTGTAAGTATGTGATAATGTTTGCAGATATTCTAATGCAGATCGCTTGCATTGGGACACCTGCTCCCGCTTTCCCACTTTCACTCCGGCCAAACTCCCCTGGCCCTGCGCCGCACCCACCTGCAAGGCTAAAAACCTTGGGATCATCATCGACTCCACTCTCTCCTTCTCCTCTCACATCTCGGACATCTCTAAAAAGTCTATCAGCTTCACCTCCTCGGAGATACTCAACCTTTTCTCACTTTCCCCCAGAGGCTCACTGTCTCCAGAACCCAGGTTCTCTCTTGGCTGGACTACTGCAACAGCCTTTTCCTCAACCTCCCTGCCTCTGCCCTGTGTCCTCTGCAACTCAGCCAGAACAGAACCGTGAGACTTATCCTTGGTCTCAAGCCCAGGGACTGCATCTCTCTGGCGCTGAAATCCCTTCACTGGCCCCCCGTGGCTGCAAGGATCAAGTTCAAGACCCTCTGCATTGTCCATAAGGCTTTATGGGGCCTGAGACCTACCTACCTGCAATGCTGCCTACCTAAATACTGTCCCTCATGAGCCCTACGCTCATCTACCTCCAACCTTCTGCGAGGGAGCCGGTTCACCAAGCAGAGATTTGGAGGGAGATCCTTATCCTCAGCAGGTTTCTCCCTCTGGAATAGCCTCCCTGCTGCCCTCCGTCTTGAGCCAGATCTTCTTAAGTTCCGGAAACTCCTCAAGACACTCCACTTCTCCTCCTCCTCCTCACTCCCTCTACCCTGCTAACCTAGCTTCTGCTCTTCCCCTCTCTCCTTGTCATGATGCCTGCCCCCGGAAGACCAGACCAGGCCCAGCAGCCCCGGAAGCAGGCATCACGCCACTTGGAGCATGTCCAAAAGCCCCAGCCTATGGCGCCAGGCTCATAAAGATAAAGTCAGTCCTGGCGCCATGGGCGCCAGGCTCATTCTTGATAACTTACCTGAAGCAGACCATGCTGCATACTCACCTGAGGCAGACCATGCTGCATGAAGACTCAAGCCAAATGAGGCTTAGGAGGGACTATTTTACTGAAGGGACTATTTTGTTACTTGGGTGGGGCTGTGGAAGAATACTTACCTGGATCTTCTTCCAAGGCTATTTAAACCACGCCTGGACAGCCACACATGCTTCGCGTTATTATGCTTGCTGCAGCGTAACGCTCACCGTGTTTTCAGCAGCTCCAGTCTTCAGCCACGCCCGCTTCAGTCCTGGGACTCCTGAAACAAGAAGACAAAAAGGATAAAGGTTAGAACGGGAGTTTTAACTTTAATCCTTACCTGAATCCTGATCCATTTCGCCACGGAACTGAAAGACAGAAGTCTTTGAAGCATCGCTTCGCATTCCTACGGCGCCGCGCTGAACTCACCTGCTTGGCGGTACTTCAGCATTCCATCACGCTATCTCCATCTCGCGGCCGCCCTCCGACACCTAAGGAGACAAAGACAGCAAGGTGAGCAAGGGGACTCTCTAAGGCCTTACAAGCTACTCCCAAGGACTTAACTGATTTACCACGGGAGGTACTCAACTCATTTCGGGTCAGCGCAGTCAACTCTGCTTCATCGCCGTACCCCGGCCCCTAAGGGGAGAAAGCAAGGACAATACCAGTTACCCCCCACAAAACTTACCTGATTACCACGGGGGTCTCACCTCATCTCGGGTCGGCACAGTCAACTCTGCTTCATCGCCGTACCCCGGCCCCTAAGGGGAAAATCACAATAGACTTGAATCTTACCGAGTGCCATTTGGAAATCTTCGAGTGGATTAATCGGCAACCTGCAAGGAATCGGACAGAGTGAAGAGCAGACATTTGAACTCTTATGAACAATTGGACTTTAGAGTCAATACTGGAACTCACCAATTCCTCTACGCCAGTGAAGTAACTGGTCATCAACGCGCCCCTGCAGTCGACGCAGGATGGAGAGCTCATCCTTCCAAACCATCAGGTGAGACTAAGGAGGTAACTATACATATGCTGCACAAATGTACAAATGTTCTTACCTATGCCTGTAACCTGATGCTTAAGCGCCCATATACCTCTGGGTCAGGAGCGCTATACAAAATAAATAAACAAACAAATCAAGAGTGCAGTCCAGTCAGTCATCTCGGTGCTACACATCACGCTGGTGGAAATAACAGCGGCCCAGTTCCGGTCGACGCCCCCGTGGGAACCAGGTGAGCGTAACACTCCTCTTCCTTACAGCTTGCTGACTGGTGTACCTCAGAGTCTCATAGGTCCCTGGCACCACCACCAGTCCTCTCTCGCACTTGGCTCAGGGCCCTGCACCCCACCCATCCTCACTGCACTTAAGAAATAACCCATGAGAGTGACACTCGCTGCACTTAACCCAGTCTCCGACTGGATGCACTTGGGCCTCCCCCCTCCCTTTGACCGTCTGTGCACTTGCACTATCTGAATGCACCTTGCCTGAAGATTGTCTGTCTGCTTCCTTCTTGTTCTCACCCCTTAATTGCACTTGGTAAAACTGCAGAATCGCTGCAGGCCTATTTGCTGTACCCCAACTGTTAAATGTATTATATGTACTTACTCTGCCTGTGCAGACTATTATCGCCTCAGAAGGGCTCTGAGCGACTGTTGTTTTTTCCCCATGTTCCCCACCCACCTTGAGCGCTTTGAAACACTTGCCTGTGTATAGGCGCTATATAATTAAACATTACCATACCAATGTAATAAACAAGCAATCAATTGGGTTGATTGCTTGTTTATTACATCAAATGACAACCATTTTCAATTTGTTAAAATAGCAGGTTTGTAACGTTTGTAGGCTTCCTGTAGAAAACCTGGGCACCGTGAGAGAAGTTTTAGGTGTCTGAACTTTATCACTTCAGGAGCCATACTGCCAAGTTCAGTTTAAGTGGGTCTGGATGGGTTAGCTGTTGATACTGTTGTGTTAACAAATTGTGTCTTCGAACTAGCTTGATTTGCAGTTCCACTGCCCTACGAAGCATCTGGGAGTACCACACCTGGAAGGTCCACATTGGAGCGATCATAATTAGTGTCATGCTCTCTTTTTGAAGCTTCTGCACTACTTGGGGTCATGGGAAAAGTATAAGCAAATGCCCCCGATGATCTCACCCTCAGTGCATAAACTTGGGACCCCACGTCCAAGTATGTGTAGGCAAAGCTGTGGATATTACTTCTGAATCGGGAGTACCCCACCTGGCAAAAACGGTTTTGAGTGCCTTTGGACTGAACTCCTACTCTGTTCATGCCAGGTATGTCTGCTGAGACCGTCCACCAGAGAAATGTCCCCTCCTGAAACATGCTGACCTTGCAGACATATGTTTTAGCGAGAGCGACAGTGTGAGATGTGCTAGGCTACTTGAGACAGAGTTAGTGAGTGTGTGCCCTTCTGTTTAAGTATAACATTTCTATTGTGCTGTCTGTTTTGATAAGAACACTCTGGCTGTGAATTTGTTTTTTCACTACTTTCTGTACTGTTAAGAGCTCCAATGTGTTGATTTGAAACAATTTTTCCTGTTCTGTCCATTTCCCCCGAGTCATTCGCGACTGGAGGTGTGTACCCCAGCCATGTTGCACCTGTTAGGGTTCCTTGCACAGGCAGGTTCGAGAGGGGTCATCCTATTGAAATGTTTCTGCATTTCACCACTGCAGAGCTATCACAATCTTTTGTGTTACTAATCACTAGAGTTTACCAGTCTCCTGTGGTGTTTGACCATTGTAAATTGAGTCATTCTCAAAATGGTTTATGTGAAGCCTGGCATGAACTACTTGGTGAATGCAGGAAGCTGACATTCCCAAAAGGTTCATGGCTTTCCTTACTCTGATTGCCATGGATGGCTGGTAAAGGGGAACTAAGGTCTCAAAGGCATGTATTCTAGATTTTGAAGGATTTGTCATGGCCCTGCCTGTGTCAAATTCTGCGCCTAGGAATCTTTGTTTTTGAAGGGGGAGAGAGACTTAATTTTGCCTAGTTTGTGAAGAACCCCCATTGATGAGGAGAAAGATCGTCTTCTGGGTGTTTTTTTCAAAATACTGCTTGGCACCGTTGCCTGTTAGCCAGTCAGATGACCTGGTAGTGTGTGTGGCCCACCTTAAACCATAGAAATGTCTGATGGCTCTGGAATAACAAAGTATTTAAGTAAGCATCTCTTATGTTGAAAGTTACCATGAAGTCTCCATCGCTTAGCAGTGGTGTGTAGTCATCAAATTCTTTTTGTGGTTTGATGAATTTGTTGGCTGGGCAGAGGTTGAGTATTGGTTTCATGCATCTGTCTTTTTTGGGTAAATTGGGTTTAATAAGTGGAGAAAATGCCCAACTTCCTGTCAGAAAGAGGGACATTCTCAATGGCCACCTTTTTAAGTAACTCTGCTACGTCTGCCCCTAAGAGTTGTTGATGTTCTGGCTTGGTTTGATTTTTTTCTTGGTGGTATTGAAAAAACAGTGTAGTCTGGATCTCCACACAGTAACCATGGCTGACCGTATCCAGTGCCAACTCGTCTATTTTTATACCATCCCAAACGTTGGCAAATGATATGATATGATATGGCATTTATAACGCGCCTATACACAAGTGTTTCAATGGTGGAGGCATGGAAGGAAACCTGGTATTGCATGTTCTGTTTTATGCGCCGTTTCACCCTTGGTGGTGGCACCTTTCCTTCGCTATCTTCCTCCTCTTTGAAGAAAAATGGAAGATACTAGTCACTTTGTTCTAGCGCACCTTTATTTTATGATCAAAAGAAATATTTGTTATTCATGAGACTCGATTCGAAAGTGAAAAGATATTTATTTGTTAAATTATTCCCTCGACACGTGTTTCCCCAATATTATTGGTTCTTCAGGAGGGTGTCACAAAGACAAATTCATTTCATTATAATTCTTCAATGTGATGTGATCATGATGCATTCCTACAAAGCAAAACAAATAAATATTGTGTTCAACAATATTTTTAAGAAAAATGTTTTTTTGAATGGAGAAAGTGGATTCAAAGTCAAGAGAGAACAAGGCAGTTGATTACATATTATTGATGCATGTTCTTTTGATTTAATGGGTGGATTTGTGTAACTTATCCATATTAATGATTTAGATTTATGACAAATGATGCAGAACTCCTGCGTTTTAAGTTCTCACCTTGTTTTGGAAAACAAGAAGGCTTGTGTTAGTCCATCTGGTTTTGCAATGGCTTGCAGGATGTCCTGTGTTCATTTGATAAGAACATTTTTTGCATGGGTTTTCCCCTTTCAAAGTCATGCAAGTTATCAGTGTTAAGATGGATTTCTGAACTCTGACCTGGAGGGGCAGAGGTTCAGAAGGCCAGCCTAGTTTCTTGGAACAGGGTAACCTCTGGACAAGCCAGACCAATCAGGTTAGCAATGGTGGCGGTCAAGACTAAGTCTCAAGAGGGGTGAGGGTGACAAAGACCTCAATGAGCACATAAAGCAAGGACACTTACAAATTACTTCAGACAGGTGTTATATTAAAAATATAGACACATTTATTACAAGGCCTTTGTAACATCGAACATAGCAAAGAATCACAATAATACTAAAGTAAACCAACACATCACAATCAATTCAATATATATACAAGACCGAGGGGTCTAAGGAGATAGGAGCACGAAATATGTAGACCACCTCGATGGGGAGGAAAACAGGTAGTGCAAGTAATCATTAGCCCCAGTTCGACATCAGAAATACACCTAACTAGGAGGCAGTCCAAGCCCTATGAAGAGAGGAGCCTTAGGCTCAATAGTACATGCACGCGCTTGTGCCAATGGACAAAATAGGGTCTCTTCAAGGGTCTCTGACAGTTAAGGAAGGTGGATGAAGCGATGAAGAACAAGTCCCCACTACTCAAGCAAGACCTCCACTTGCGGGCAGAGGCAGGGTGAGAGTGTGGGATGGATCCGCTATTTCGCAACAGCGGTAGAAAAGAAATGGGTTCCTGCGCTAGGGGCCACTGGTTGGGCTATGGACTACTCACCGGTCCCCGACGCAGGCAGACCCAGACTTCGCCATTTCAGTTTACGTTGCTGGCAGGTTCGGACGCGACAATCAGGACATCTCGACACCGGGTAGATTCCGCTGTAGCAGGATTCAGGGTCGAGGGGGTCACAAATGCAGCAAACGTGCACATGTCATTACCACAGCAGGGCAACACGGCAACCACGTTTACTCTGGTCCGGACGCACTCGTCTCACTTCAGATCTGGGGATGCCAATTGTACGAAATTCGGTGTGAGGGTGCTGTGGACACAGAGCTAGCAGTACGCCAAGTTTCGAGGGCTTCCCCGAAACGGCGGCGGTGACAGAGCAAACGTCCCGTGTAAGCTGGTCAGCCCACTGGTTGGCCCAGGGACACTTCCGAAGAGGCTTACTTGCAGGGTTTGATGAAGGTGCTGAGAATAGTTGGTCCCACTATTCCAGTGGGTCGAAGCGCCTTCGCAGACCTTCTAGGACGATCAGATGCAGAGGGGTCTCGCAGGATGACAGCGGGCTCAGGGTGCCAAACCTTCCAGCGGGTCGCCAGCGGTTCCTTATCTCGGCTTCTTGTTGCAGGATACCTGGCTCCTTATCCCTTGTTCGGTGTGAACTCAGGAGATCGACATGGCAGTGGTGTTTTCGGCCTCCTCTTATCCAAAGTTCCCTTCGTGCCAAAACGGAGAGGACCCAATGGGAGATCTGCTCACAAACACTCACTCCATATGTGGACCAATCACGGACCACGGTGGTCCCAGGCATTCAGGACACTCCAGACTCTCTGCCATGTGTATTGGGAACAGACATCCCAGCCCACATCCTGGAGGCACACACACAAGGCATGCAGAAGCCCGCGAAAGCTTTGGGTTTTGCGGGAAAGTGCTTGACCAAATAAGGACTGACCCAGGTTGGCTCGACCTGGGAAAGGTGAAGGGGCAAGATGGCCAAAGGACAGGACAAAGAACCGCGTGGCATGGCCATTTTGGAGCCAGGCCACCTATTCGTGCCAAACACGGTAAGCGCAGATAATATGGCAAAAAAGGGTTAAAAACATAAGATAAATGATAGCTGCCACCAGTCCTGTCCGTGACACACTTGCACAGTTCATAATAAGTCCAGAGAGAGTTTCTAGGGCCTTTGGAATGACTAGAGACCCAAGAGTGCGGTAAAGTAAGTTACATTGCACTCTTGTTACATGTTGCACAAAAGCTGAAACATGAGGAAAGGACTAAGGGAAACAAAGTCTCCCAGTATTGACTGTTTTAAGGGCATGTCAGTTTCCCCATAAGAATTGAGCGAAAGCCCAGAGGAGTGCGGCGGAGGGCTGCGCTTCTCTGGCAAAGGTTAGATCAGGGTGTAAAACAGCAGCAAAAAGTTAGGGGTTGACACATGGAGGGAAAATTACATTCAAATATGAAATCTTTCCTAACAATCAGCAAAAGCGTTTACGTCTAAAAGTGAATCAAAAGAATATTTTATCCAAATGTCTAATATCTGATTTTATGCTTGCTACACATAAAACTTGATTCGGAAGAAGGCTATGATCTACACCTTTTCTTATTGAGACTTGACGTTTCTGTTTCCTTTCGGCTTTCCTAGGTTCGACGGAGCACAGAATTATTTCAAAAATTGACGCTTTTTATACGTGTTACGTCACGAAGCTCAGCAATTGCGTGAGAAGTTACGGACGTTCCGAAGCGCCATGTTGGATCGGGTTATTAGTTTCAACATGTTGATACTACGTTTTAGAGAAAAACTAATAGCGTAACTGATGAAAGAGGAATGGCGTGACTAGTGGAAAAAAGACCTAATGGGCTGATTTAGCATTGCTAATGATCAGGGAAACAATATTTTGATAATTATTCCCGATTCCCCATTATCCCAAAGATATGTTTTAATGTATCAACCATTTTTTGTGTTGATGTTTTTAATTTGAGAAGAGTGGATGATGAAGACAGTGGTTAAGGATATTAAACCATTACCTATAGTTTATTCGAGTTGTAGACTGTGCCTTTTTGATCGATTGCTCTGATTTAAAAATAGAAATGGTCAATCAGAATAAGATCCAATGTGCTCTTATTAGGATAGTATGACAGTTAAATGTATACATGGAATACCATAGTTGGCTTTGTGATTTTCAAACAACATACAAATGATTATTTATATTTTGTACGAAATCAATACATGAATTCTGAATCAAAGTTATAGTCAAATATACATAACAAATCATTGAGAATGAGGTTAGAGAAAGTGTCCCAATTCTGAATCTGAGTTGAGGCCTGTGTGACAACAGTCAAGAGAACAGATCCAAAATGCTTCTCTGTCTCAAATGCTTTTCAATATTGCCACCTCTGGAGGATATCTCAATTTTTTCCAGCCAACATCTTGATGGTACTACCCACATATAATTTGGAGCATTGACATTTTAGAGCATAAACTATGTATTTACTTTTGCAGTTTATGACATTTTTCAGCTTATAATCATGGCCGTTAGGCATATTTATATTGGCCAGACCATTTTCCGAATATTGGCACATTGTGCATGTTCCACATTTGAAATTCCCTGTTAGGGTAGCGGTACTCCATAGCTGAGTGAGCCCTTTTTGTTTCCTGTGTTGTTCAAAATGGGAGGGACTTACAATTTGTTTAAGATTTCTGGCTCTTTTGAAAGTTGTATTTGGTTGATCATCTAAAAATGGTTGGAGATCCGGATCTAATTTGAGTAGATACCAGTGTTTTTGTAGAGTTTGTTTGAGTAGTTTGGTTTCAGAGTTGAATATTGTTACAAATCTTAATTTTTATTTACTTTTGATATTAGTTGTCTTGATTTTATTTTGAAGAAATAGTTTGTGATCTGGTGTCTGTTTTTTCTTGTGCTTTTTTCAAAAATGTTCTTGAATAACCTCTTTCCAAGAATTTTTTGGTTGCTGCTTGTTTATGTCTTTCAAATTCTACTTGTTCATTACAATTTCGTTTGATGCGCAAGCATTCTCCATATGGAATGTTGTTGATTATATGTGGTGGATGGTTACTTTTGTCAGCAGTCTGAGTGTCAGTAGTCATCTCTATTGTGGCACCAATTAGAACATTGAACAATTGATAACTATTTTTAAGGCCAGCTCGCCAACAGTTGTATTACAGACTGCAAAATAAGATTCCTCCTCTTTGCTGCATTAAGGAGATTGGTTGGTATTGTCTTTGTGAGTTGGACTGCTGTCCACAGTGTTTGGGCAGCTTGAACGCCCTGTTAAGTTTGTTGGGTGGGCCCTGCCGTGAACCACACTCCCTTCTGTTACCCTGGGTGGAGCATTGATATAAAGTTTCTCCTGTTTGTTTGTTTGTTTGTTTGTTTATTCACTTCTAATTCGCACCAAACCCATAGGTAATGGGGCGCAGCAGTAAGATAATGAAAGGCTTACAAAGTTACAAATTTGTATAGGTTACAATATAGTGCACATAAACACAAAATAACAGAATAAATTACACATAACATTGCAGACAATGTAGAATTGTTCAACTGGAAATCTAGGAATAGTGGTAGTGTGCCATAGAGGTAGAGTGGGCAAGATGGCAGAGGCAACGTGAATGATAGTGTGACTAGGGGTCATTAGAGATGATGTATTTGATAAAGTTCTTTATATGGTGTAGGTAGGATTGGTCTACTCTCGGGTTTTGTGGCAGTGAGTTCCAGAGTTTAGCCGCCTTTACTGGAAAGCTGTTGCCACCAATCGTTGTGAGCCTGTATCTTGGTACAACAAGGCAATTAGCGTTACCAGCTCTAGTTGGTCTAATGGATGTTCTTCTATGTAGTTTATCCGATATGTAGCTAGGGGCAGCGTTGTTTAAGGCTTTGTGGGTCAGTGAAATCATTTTTAGCTGTATTTTGTTGTCAGTGGAGAGTCATTTATCTTGGCGTCTAATGGAGGAGATATGTACTCTTTTGTTTATGCCAAGCGCTGCTCTTAAGGCATTATTTTGTAAGGTTTGTAGCCTCTGGATGGTGATTTTGTTAGCGCCGCTGTAAAGGGCATTGCAGTAATCAATTCTGGAGAGTATTAAGGCTGTAGCCAGGATCATGCAACTGTCATTAGAAAGGAATGGCTTACCAGCTCTTATGTCAAGTGTAGGCAGTGGTAGAGGCCAGATATTTTACTTGTTTGTCAAAGGACATAGTGGAGTCAAGGTAGAAGCCAAGGGTTTTTACTTCCTTGGATACCTTGATGATGTTTCCATCTATATTGAATGAGGAATATTCCTGGCCTGGTTTGTTAATGTTAGCATGTGTACCCAGGATTATCAACTCTGTCTTATCATCATTCAGGCATAGGCCATGAGTGGCCATCCATGCCTGGATGATAAGATATACCCTTATACACCAACTCCATGTCCTTACTATGATCCCCAGAAAGCGGGAGGAGAATCTGTGTATCATCTGCATAGTTAGAGTAGGTGATACCCAGAAAGTCCAGATCATCATAAAAAGGTTTGGTGAAAAAGTTGTATAAAGTTGCCGAGACACATGAGCCCTGAGGAACACCACACAGGATAGGGGGTGGGGTCCGCTGCTGCCGACGGGGAGAATACTCTCATGGTTCTCTCGCTCAGGAATGGTTCTATCCATCTGATAGCCTCGTTGGCAAAGTGAGCTGCAGTGTCCAGGTGTCTGCAGAGGACCTTATGATCCACAAGATCAAATCCAGCTGAGAGATCAAGTAGAAGCAGAAGTGCTGTCTTCCCTTTATCTCTCAGCTCATCAATTTGTGTTTTTAAATCAATTAAAGCAATCTCCGTCCCATGTAGTGGCCAGAAGCCAGATTGTCTAGCTCCTAGGAGCTTATGCAGTTCAAGGTATTTTTGAATCTGGATGTATGCAGCTTTATCCAGTATTTTGAGTAGGAATGGTACTGTGGTAATGGGACGGTAATTAGTAGTGATCAGAGGATCTAGTGTCTGCTTCTTGAGGAGTGGGAGCACCCAGGAATGTTTTAAATTGGCAGGAATAGTACCTGAGGCAAAGGAAGCATTGATCAATTTGGAGATGAATGGTGATAGGTCTCTGGCAGCGTCTTTTATTAACTGTGCTGGGCAGATATCACCTTTGCAATTGGAAGGTTTGAGCGAAAGGATGATTTTTTCTACCTCTAAGGTAGAAGTTTTGGTGAAGTGAAATTTATTTTGGCCCGTAGGTGAGTCACTAGGCAACCGGATATTGGACAGGTGCTGTAGGTTCAACATGTCTTTCTTTTGCTGTATTTTATTTTGGAGCGTGTTTATTTTATTTGCTAACACATATTGGATATCTGCACACCAGGACTTGTCCTTGGTACATGCATCAGGTGTGGCTATTGGTGACTCTAGTTCTTTCAGTATGGAGAAAAGTTCCTTCATGCTAGAGTTAGATTTGGCAATGCGTTCATCATTGGAGTTCCGTTTTGCCAGGCAGACTTCATTTTTGTAGTGCAAGGAGAGGGAAGTTAATTTTACTTCGTTTTCATTAGATGGGCATAGTCTCCAAGTAGTTTCACTTTTTCTTTTCAAAAGGCATACGTTTTTTGATTGTGGCGTGAAACATTTATTTAGATGGGCTTTGGGTTTACTTGTTCTGAGTTTAAGAGGGGCGATTTTATCCATTGTGGTAAGCATGATATTATTATATTCATGGACTAGAGTGCTAGGGTCTAGATTTTCTGGCAGTGCATTTAGAGTTGGGAGGATAGCAGGGATTACTTTATCCACTGTGATGCTCTTTTTGTTTCTGGTAAAGCATGGTGGCGCTATTAGCGTAGCCATAGGAAGGGGTTTGGTGGTTGATAGGTTGAAGGACACAAGTGGGTGGTCTGTCCAACATGAGGTGAAATGGAGGAGAAGTAGCTGTACAGTTATAATCCGCTATCCAATCTAATGGACTCCCCTTCATATGAGTAGGTTTATTAACTTTTTTGAGACAAACCTAGCGCATTAATGGTGTTAGCTATATCTGTGGCGTGTTTATCCACTGGATCATTAAAGCCTGTATTAAAATCCCCTAGTAGGAGTAATTGTGAAGTCGGTTTGAGGTTGTTGGTAAGTATACTATGCAAGTCCTCCTCAAAGGTCCTAAGAGGACCTGGTGGTCTGTATATTAGATGAATAGTAAGTGATTGTGAGTTGTTTATCTGGCATTTAGCAGAAAGGATTTCACAAGATTGCAAGGTTTGAGTAGGGGCTAGTCTAAGGGAAAGGCTCATTTTGGAAATAATGGCGATTCCACCGCCTCGGGAGTCATTGCGGTCTTGTCTAGATATTGTGTATCCGTCTGGGATAGCTAACATGAGCGATGGTCCTGCAGCATTATGTAGCCAAGTCGCAAGGAAATCCAGATTGCCTTCTGTGATTAGATCGGCTATGTCAAGGGCATGGGCGACCAGCAATCTCACATTGAGAAGTGCTCCTTTAAGGGAGAGTGCCTCAGTTACAACTTTGAGCTGGATAGGAATGGATATATTTGTGTCAGTGGGCTTGGGCTTATGTCTTTTAGTTTGGTGGGCATTTGTATTAGAGGCAGATGGTGTAGGTTGCAGGTTAGTGTGGTTAGGTTTCATACTATACTGGCAGTTTGTTTTCAGGTTTGTTGGTGGTAGGGATCTTCTCAGTGGCTCATGCACTTTGGTAAGTCTGGCACAGAGTTTATAATTTCTGTCAGACGTGGTGCATGGAAGAGAGGCATGGGCTACTAGCCCTGTGGCACCATGGTACTTAGATTGGAAGGTGGTGGAATTATTCATAGCTATCTTTGGAAAGCTAGGTAAGATTGGATCTGGCACTGGTAGGGGGAGCTCAGTAAGACATTCCTGACTCCTAGTAACAAAGTGTATAGTGGCAGCCATTATACAGTAGAGAATCATTGGACTTAACATCTTTCACGGCTAGGCTGTGGGTATGATGTGCAGGGAGCAATGCAGGAGGCTGGTCTTTCCTGTTATACGGGACAGTGTTTTCAATGCGTCATGCTCTGTCTTTGCCTTTTGTAAGGCTCAATCAAAGTCTGTCCCCAATAAGTGGGTATGTTTATTAAGGTTGGCTATGTTTCAGTCTTGATACCAGTGACTCTGAGCCTGAATAATATTTCAAGATGGCTGTGCTCACTGTCAGGCACTGAGGCTGTCTTTTAGTGTGGTATTCCCTGTCAACTGTTGTGGTTGGTCAGAATCAGAAAACAGATAAGGGGACATGTTATTCTTTCTCTAAGAAAACAAGGCCTAAGATGTCCCTAGGCCTGAGGTTCTAGGTCCTACTCTACGAATACATACGTAGAATGTCCTGGATAAATAAATGGTTTCGCGATCGGTGCTGAAAGGTGTTTCGATGCTCTGGCACACTGGCTGATATTGGCGCCGAAGGCGTGCAATCGAATATCGGCACTGAAGGCGGCACAACTTGGCTTGGTGTGGATAACGGCTCCGCCGATGACGCCATAACGGTGGTCACTTTAAGGCTGCGGTTCCCTGGAGCCACTGGGGCCTGCTGCATCGAGGGATCACCCATGCCTGTGGCTGCCTTTCGGAACATATCCAGCATTTGTTCCTGAAAAGCCTCCACTCGGACCTGGATGTCTGCCCCGCCAATGACTTATCAGTGTCATCCAAAGAATCAGACCTGTGTCGGTGCCAATGGTGTTGCCATTTCTTATGGGAGGAGGAGGAAGAGGAGTAACTATGGGAATGTGACCTCCTCTTGGTTTTATTTCAGTGTCTTTCCTCCTTGTCAGGAGTAGGCCCCCATTTCGGCTTCTGACGATCGAATGGTCGACCGCGCCAGAGATTTCAAAGGAGGCTGGCCCACCGCGAGTTTCTCCACCCTTTCAGGTTCATATTTCTGCAGAAACCACAGCCCTCGGTGTCCTGAACGGCACTGAGGCACTACACGCAAACGTTGTGCGTGTCCGTAATGGACATCTTGGAGCTGCAGTCCTTGCAGTGTTTGAACCCGGATAACTTGGGCACGGACATGACTCAAACACATGCCGAAAAAAGAGATGATGAATTTGTCGAATGTAAATGCTATTCAGAGCAATGTTCCTCAAACAGTGTGCAGAAGTCTCACCTTCAAATCCTGACGAGTAAGAATCTACCTGGCCACCTGAATGACAGTAACAACGTTTAAAATCGCCACCTGGAACATTCGTAGCGGTAATCGACCGGCGAAGAATAGGAGAATCTTCCAGTATCTCCGCAGACATAAGATCAACATCGCCATACTCCAAGAAACCATCTCCTGCCAGCGTCGGAACTTCAGTGAGCCAAATCCTGGGGATGCCATAGGTACTTCTCGTCGTATTCGTCCTTTGACAGAGGGGTTTCAATCCTCATTGACAGAAGGTCAAACTTTAGTCTCATCGAGTCACAGAAAGACACTGAGGGAAGGGCCCTGCTGGTGAGAGGGATAATCGCAGGGAAGGAAGTGGTGATTTTGAATTCCTACGCTCCAAACGCTGATGGACCTGACCATTTCAACTGTGTTATGTCCCAACTTGGCAGGACCAACGCTGAAACCATCATATGGGGAGCTGACCTTAACACACCAATCAATCCCAAACTCGACAAATCCCATAATACAACCGGGAACCTGTCTAGAGCCAGCATTCAAGTTCGAGAGATATGCCGAGCGTTTGATCTATCCGACACCTGGCGACATCACAACCGTGATGCGAGAGACTTCACATTTTATTCGCCCGTTCACAACACCAGCTCCAGGATAGATTACATTATGGCATCCACCCACTGTCCGTTCTCCTGGGGAACGAGTTAAATTCTACCACGCACGTTCTTCGACCACTCAATGGTCACACTTGAAGTCTCCCTGGCAGGCGCAACAGTTCCCGGACTAAACTGGAGATTCAAGCCGGGCTCACTTTCAGACGCCGTCTTTGCAGCTGAATTGCGTCAAGAAATAATAGCCTTCATTGAGATAAATCAAGACTCTGTTGATTCGACCAGCACCGTCTGGGAAGCACTGAAGTGCTTTGTACGTGGTATATCCCTTGCTAAAGAAAACGGTATTTTAAAGTTGATCCGTAAAGAACTCTCTGACAGCGAACATTGGTTGAAGGAACTAGAGATGAAAACCACCACAGCATCAAACCCTCAAATTCAGGCAGAGCTGAAAGAAGAGCTTCAGAAGTTCAGGGAAACAGCTGAAAGGGAACTAAAATTCCTCGGCCGCAAGCATCAGATCCGACAATATGGTGAGGGCCAGAAGCCAGGTGCACTGCTTGCCCGATTACTCGATTACTATCGATAGACCGAACCCCAACCCGCGTGGAATGCATTAAAGACGCACAAGGGCAGCTGGTATACTCGGAAGGAGACATCGCCAACGCATTCCGAGATTTCTATCAGAACCTTTATAGCTCCAGAAGCAACTCAGACCCTAACTCTTTACAGGAATATCTTAATGACACTGAGATGTACTGGGTGGAGGCAGTCCTGCGAGAGCCATTGAACGTACCAATAACAGCCGAGGAAATAATGGATGCAATAAAAGCCCTCCCGAGCTCCAAAGCGCCAGGACCAGATGGACTCACCGGGGAGTTTTACAAAACCCACGCGGCCATCCTGGCTCCTCTCTTGCTATGAGTCTATGAAGAATCTATTGAGCGCGGTTGCCTTCCCTGCACACTACGTGAAGCCAATATAATAGTGTTGCATAAAGCCAGCAAACCCGCTGATGAATGTGCATCATACAGGCCGATTTCTTTGATCAACCTGGACAATAAAATCCTCGCAAACATTCTCGCATCACAACTTCTCCCTCTTATGCCAGCTCTAGTAATTGGAGATCAAGCAGGATTTATCCCGGGGCGCAGCACCACCTATGGCATCAGACGACTGTTCGGTGTCATCGAGGCCCTGGACCCAACACAGCAGGCAATAGCTGTGCTTCTCGACACCGAGAAGGCATTTGACTCTGTGGAATGGCCATTCATGCTGGCAACGCTTAGACAAATGGACTTTGGCAACTTCTTCATTAAGTTAGTGTCTCTGTTATATAACGACCCAAGGTCATATGTCACACTGGGAAACACTAGGTCCTCGCATATCAATAGAGCGGGAACGAGACATGGATGCCCACTCTCTGCTCTGATTTTTGCCCTTATTATGGAACCCTTGGCTTCGAGACTACGCAAATTCCAAATACACAGGGGTCTTAAACTAGATCCACATAAATTGTCTCCCTTTACGCTGATGATGTCATATTGTTTATCGGCAACCGCTAAGATAACCTTAACCCGGTAATGCGTGAAGTGATAAGATTTGGTCAAATGTCGGGTCTAAAAATTAACCACTTCAAATCTGTGGTATTTCCCCTGACCCCTTACACAGTGGAATTTGTAGACGATCATGGTTTTAAATAGGAGAACTCGAGGGTGCGATACCTGGGTATATGTATGTCTCGCAATCACCACGAGATATATAAAGATAACTATGTCACCACGCTCAATTCCATTCAAGACCGAATACATAGGTGGAAAACGCTCCTGCTAACGCTATGGGGCAGGGCCTCTCTGACGAAGATGGTGATCCTTCCTAAGCTTCTGTATTTGTTCACAAATATTCCGCTACTCCTCCCCAAATCCTTTCTCCTAAAAGTTATAACTGCAGTCTTGGAACTACTATGGGCAGGCAAACCTGCGTGTGTAGCGTATAACACTCTAGTTCTACCAACGTCGAAGGGTGGTCTAGCGCTCCCAAATATAGAAAAATACTATTGGGTGGACCAGGCGCATTTTTTAAGCTACTGGTACATGTCCCACTTTGTTCGCCCACATGTACAGATGGAACGAGCTCTTGCCTCACCCGACTTGCTCCGTGCAGTTATTATAAGTCAAATCCCAGGCCCTTACAACACACTAAATACGGTCCTATCCACATACACAATCTGGAAAAAGATGGCTGTTAAATACATCGTGACCGTAAGATATTCCCCTCTACTACCTATCAGATTCATCCCGGGCATCCCGCTCACGAATGAAAAAGTATTCTTAATATGGGCCGATAAAATCAATATCCACTCCTTCGGTGATCTATTCCCGGAGGGCACCTTCCTAACCCGACAAATGGCCAAAGACAGGGGCAGTAACACCTCCATAGACACCTTCCTTTACTTTAGATTACGCCACACCCTACATAAAATGTTTCCCACATTTCCTGAACAACCCCCTATATGGGATCTGTTACACAACACCATCCAGGCGCAGGGGGAAGGGAGGTTGGTTTCGCTGCTCTATAAATCCCTTGTGGCGGACACCGTGTCACCTAATGCTAAAACACAGCAGAAATGGGAATCAGCCATCCAGGAGTCAATAAACGCTGAAGACTGGTCCTATATCCTACGTCAAACTCAAAAAGTCACAGTGAATACACGCTATAAACTAATAAACTTCAACTTTGTGCACCAAACATACTATACCCCTGCTAAAAAGCATCTGCACAGTGTGGACAATGTGCGGCGGCACACACAGATTTTTGTCACCTAGCTTGGGAATGTCCGGGAATTCGACGTTTCTGGGTTTCAGTTCTACAAATTACTGCAGACATTATAGGGGAACAGGTGGCTACGCTGCCATTAGTAGCCCTTCGTGGCCTCACTAAATACCTACAACCCACGTCCTGTAAACTAGCAGCCCTTCTTCTGGTGCTGGCCCGAAGACGAATCGCCATGGCATGGAGCAGAGGCCCCCTGCCCAAAATTTATGATTGGAAAAAAGACATAACATATTGTCAGGATGTGGAGAGTGAATTTATAAGAACCCTACCATTACATGCTCGCCCCCCCAGACATCTGGGGGCCATATATTGCATATTTGCTAAACTGTACAGAATCATCTGATGCCGAGAGCAACCGAACTTGACATAGAGCTTTGGAACTGCGAGCTATTACATACTCATGACCTCATTCTAATACGCATCAAGCAAAGAATGTATTGATATTTGTTGCTGTGGATGCTGGAGCGGGCGAGTGGCTCTATTGACGAACCCGGGGGTGGGGAATGTTGTGTGATTTTTTGTCCTGTTTCCTCCTTCTCTTCCTCCTCTTCTCCCCTTCCTTTCCCTCCTTTCCTTCTCTTGTTGTCTTGACAATGCACCATGTTGGTACAATTGTTTTCTGATGGTACGAAAATCTCAAAAAATAAAGTTTAAAAAAAAAAAAACAGCGTGCAGAAAAAAGGAACTGAGGTGCAGGGGGCATAGTGATGCAGTATATGTACGATGACGGACGTCACATCCAAAGCTGACGACCGGGGCATCGAGGCAAGACGGATCGACAGCCGAGTCGAGGTGCACTACAACCTCTGTCGAAAGGTTTTCCAAGCAGTTACGCTGGAATGGATATCTATCTGATGAGGAATCTGCGGGAGAAAGGCAATCCACTGAAGGGCACTTTTTGCAAGTGCTTCATGTTTGCTGGCTGCATCAAGTATGCCGCTCATGCAGCTGTTTAAGACACCAAAGAGTGTTTGGTTTAAACTTTTGACAAGAGATGCCGGCCTCCTCATTGTGAGCCCAGTGAAGGCAAAGGTTACACAGATTATGGGTGGCCACCCAGGGGAATTTGGTGCTACAGTTGACGCAAAACCTTAAAGGTGTTTTCTCCATTGAAGCCCAGGAAAAGAAATACAATTGTCATAGGTGCAGCGTGAAGAATGTTCATGCATCCTAGGCGAGTCTCAGAAATCCTCTGTGTGGTGCACAAGTCCTGAACTGAGGTGCTATCAGTAGTAGCACAGCACCATGTAAGTAATGGGACTGTATGGGTCCTGAGGTTCCCCAGGAGTCAGAAGGAATGTTTTACAGGGATCTTGATGGCAAGGGTTCTCCTTGAAAAAAATACTGAATGGGCTAGAAAAAAAGGGAAACCATGAGAAGTTACATCCTTTAGCTCTTCCTGTGGCAACCCTCAATTCCAACCCAGGAGTCCTACGTACCTGAACAGTGAGGATGAGGGTTTTTACTGAGATAGTCTTCTCCAAATGGTTTACAGAAAAAGGAGGGGGTAAGAAAAGGGACTGAAAGAAAGACCACCCTGAAGATATGGGCACACCAAAAACATAATATAGAAGTGCAGGGCCTACCCTAACGGCATAAGTATGGAAACTAAAAGGAAAATGGGCACAAGTTCAAAGTCAATATGTCCCAAATCACACAGGTCCCAAAAGAGAAGAACTGTGTTAACGAAAAGTCCTCACAGCACCAGACACTGGGGTTCCAAGAGCGAAAAGCCAAGCACAGACTGATAGACCAAATCAGGGAATCGTCAGGCAGGTCCCATATGCAGGCAGAGGTCGAAGTGCAGTAAGCAGCACCAGGAGCAGTACAAGTCCAAAACAGCACATAAACCAGTTCGAATAAACCAGCTTGGAGGTCAGGACAACCAGGTGTAGATAATCACAATCAAATGCCATCCTATGGTTCTCAGGGGAGCAGTTGTCACATGTGGAGTGCCAGGTCTGTAAGACACAAATAGCATCTCTCTCTGTCCCAGTGCGCATTTCTGAGTATGTGCAGCACGCTATGTCAATTTGCGCATTTTACGCTTTCACGCTAGAGATCTTGGAACCATAGGGGATCCTCGATGTGCCACAGAAGGTGACGGGTAGGTGGGCCAACATGAACACGCTCGGGTGGAGTCTGAAAGGAAGCTCAGAACAATGTAATGTGAAAAAGGCTCAAAAATGTGTCGTAGGTGCCCCTCTGCATGGGCGAACACGGCCCATTGACCTGTTCTTTGGGAAGGCACCCACTTGAGTACGCAGCCACACTTTAGCTCACTGTACCTTTCACAGATGAGAAATATTCATTTGCATATGAGTCTTTGTCCCGCCCACATGGGCAGTCCAGCATTCTCGTATGACCTGTGTCCTTAAAGACAAGTGTATGAGTCGCGAAGCACCAGGCACCTAATGGTGCCGTATCCGATTTATCGGTGCTAGATCAGTGCTGAGAACGATGTCAGGATGGTCAAGCTCGTTTTCAGTGGTTGTTTCCTAAATTGTCTTTTTCTATCTGTGCTTTCACTCCTGCAACCATCTGACAGTGGGGAAAAAACAATTTGAGCATGTAGGCACCAAGAAGAAGGATGGGTAATGTGACAAATACAGGGAATTCAGTCCTTCTCCTCTAGGGGGAGCCATCCCCTTTGGGACTAGATAGGTGAGTCAGCTATGCAATATACTCCCTAGGAGACAAGGCATGCAGGATTTTACTGGAGGTGACCCCTCCCTTAGGGGACAATGAATACACAGGTGAAAACTCTGTAGCATCTCTCTTAACACATAAATCCAAATTGCTTGTTGGATATATGGGGGCTGAACGTGTTAATAATTTACAGGTGCCTTTAACTGTGTGTTAGGGAGCATTCTCTGTTTAGGCTGAATTTCCTAACCTAGTGAGTCCCCCAGCAGCTTTGCTGGATTTCTGGAGTTTGTTTTTTTTCTCCTGCCAAGAGTGAGTCCCTTTTCTTCACACTCTTGGACATGATTTGAGGGGTTCCTTTGACTGTTAATGTGTTTTATGGGCTGTGGGGTCTTTTACTCGATAGGGTCTCATGTGTTTTTACTATGTGTGTTACACAGCACCCTCAGTGCATAGTGACACCCCACCATCGACGCCATACCCTGGGACTGACTACTGTCTCCCAGGGCATGTAAAGTCACCATTGGCTTTACTAGTCCCAAATTATTAACAGAAACCAGTACAAACCATCATATTGTGGACGTACTGGTCGGGGCATTTCGATTGCCCCGGGGTCGGTTAGTCGAGGGGGCACGTCTCCGTCCCCCCTGATCGAGTTTTGGCTGGTAGCATTGGATACTACTTTTTATATTCGACCGCAAATATATCTCTATGGGATTTTCCCATTGTTCGAGGCTACCAACTTTAATTATTTAATTCTCATAGCCTCGAACATACCGCCGGTTTATTTATTTAATATTAATTCGCCGGTTGGTTCCACTTTTTGGCGGGCTTCTCCACAGAAGCCTCTAAAAGTGGTGCCACTCTGTCTAGGTACCACAAAGGGTGTGGGAGGGGGTTTAGGCACCCTGGACTGAGTTACCTTGGTAACTCAAGTCGCACTCTTGTGTGATTGGCCCAAGTGGTGAGCCGGCCGGCTCTCCACTTAGCATGTTTGATTGACAGCTAGGCTGAGTGAATGGGGGTGTGCTGCATAAAAGCAGGGCTTTTGGGACTGGAACTTCAGAAGTCGCCACAGGACCTGAGAATCTGACAAGGGAGAACCTGAGCCGACCTGTTACGACACCACCGGTGGAGCCCTGCGGAACCGACTCACCACTTCCCGACGACAGAGAAGATCTCCCAGCTGGAGAGTCTTCTTCCCCTGACTGGTGGGCACAACTAGTTTACCTTCTTTTTCTCGCATCCTAGGACGTCTTGTGGTCGAATTGCCCGTGCTAAGCACCCCGGCAACCGGATAGCCACTTACCACTGGACCGCGAATAAAAGGACCGCTCCTTTTAACTGAGAACTCCGCGGCTGGTTTCTTCCCTGGCAGTGCAACGGACTCCTGTCTTCCTCCCCGACGAGATCCTCTCTTTCCCCGGACGAAGCACCGACTTGCATCCGCTGCCAGGAACAACTGCCCCCGCTGGAGTATTCTCACCACTTTAAGGTACCGTGTCTGCCAGGCCTCCCTTTCTAAAGATTGCTACAAGGTAATAATAATCCCTTAACCTTCTGGACTGGGCTGGCCGCCTTGACCATCTAACTGGTCCCTTTATTTTGGTCCAACTCTTTCTGAACTGATTGAGACTTTTGGGCACTTTGAACCGTGTGACCTTGGACACATTTCGACTGGAGCCTCTTAAAGTGGGTCTGGCCTTGTTAACTTTGACTTTACGGTTTTAACCTGCCTTCTTCTCCTACTGTGTTCTTCTGAAAGTGTTGGGATCTGTTTCTATCTTTGCTCTGCCTTTCTCTCCCTTGTAAACCGATTGATTAGAGTGCCATCTTCGTTAAGCGTTCACCGCTGTCTGAAAATAAGTGTTGCTTTACTTAAGACTTGTCTAACTAATCTTTGAAGGGAGTGTATATCTTTTAGTGACCGTGTTTTTGAACTGCTTAATATTAGTGCCTGTGTGTTTTATTAGATGTGGTTTTAAATAAATACTTATATCTCTTTTACACCAAGCTCTGGTCAGTGTTTGCTTGTTCTACTGTGTTCTTTTGACCTATTGTGAATACTCTGTATACTGCCTAACTCTTCTTGAGGGAAGTCTGACTGCTCAGCCACAGCTACCAAGTGAATCTGTGTGGTACAGACTGATACCAAGTAGGTTTACTGCCAAACACCTGTAGTCTTAAATCTTTTGCAGTGGTCCCAGAGGGAACTGCACAGGTTTCTGCCTAACACTGTGTAGGGCTTGGCTGCTGACCACACGCTGTTGCCATTGATGCCAGAAGGAACCAATGGTGTTCCATCTCTCGTATCAGAAAGGGACATAAAAGGACTAAAACCCATACCTGCAAGCTTGAGAAAGGCTGCACGCAGTGGATGCCTGCGCTGTAGCGCCAAACTAGTCCACCCTGGAGTCAGGACCATATTGAATACGTGGTGGCCTGAAGAATCCCAGAACCTGCAGAATGACACATAGTCCAGAAGGGTGATAGCCCAAGGCATGTAGGTCCCCTGTAGTGGGAGACCGAACTGCTGCAGAAGTTGGGCACCAGTGTTCATGAGCAACGACGCCAAGATGACGAACCACTGCAAGAGACCACAGAAACACGGTACCGCAAATACCAGAGCAGCCGCCTCTCCCAATGAGCAATGCCACCAAAACCCAGGTAAGCGGCTAATACAGAGGAGAGGGAGGAGGGTGGCAAGACTCTGAAGCACTCCTTGAGGGGATGAAGACAGTACAAAACCCACACGGCCAGTGAGGCCGTAGCACTCACGTAGGGTTGAGGAGCCCATTACCCCACGAAGGGGGTGGAGAACAGTATGCAATCCATGAGGCCAGTGAGGCCAACAGCTGGGCTGAACAATCCAGTAGCCTATGGAAGCACAAGTATAGCAAGGAACAAAGACAGGCTTAATAGCCTGTGGGCCTTTGCGGGACTAACAGAGACATAAGCAAATTCAACAAAGTTAGCAGGCGCCCCTCTCTCGGAAGAACAAGGCATGATAACCTGTTCAGTGGTTGTTAACCACATTGAGAGTTCGCAGGCATCTGCTTTTTGCATAAGCAAGATAGTTACACCCAGGAAGGGTACACCTGAATCAAATGGTCTGAAGGACCAAAAAACCCAGTCCGGGCTGAGACACATTCACTCACGGAGGGTGGAGAATCATGATGAACCGAGACCGGCAGTTTAGCCTGACCATGCTGGACCAAAAAAACACATTGCTTACAAAAAACTGAAAAGCCCTGGTGGTGTGAGCAAGAAACACAAGTTATGAAGTTGAATGATTTACACATTAAGTGTTACATTTAAGGAACAAACTATCTCAGTTGAACAGGACATTGGTGAGTCGGTCAGGGATCCCCTTTTGTATAGAAATCCAAGGAAATCACAAAACTTGTTTGATTTGCACCAACAGGCCAAGGGCCTGAAAGGCGAAGAGAATTTGAGAGGCAATTTGGTGGGGGTCATGCACCAGCCAGCACAAGCCAAGAAAGCAGGAGTAAGAACACTTCCCTAGGCTAAATTATATTTTCTTTATTGTCAGTGGTTGGGTCAGTTAGTAAGATAGAACAGGTTTGGACAGAAAAGAAGGTTTATTTGTGGAAGATGTCCTGACGAGCACCCGTTTATTATTTTCTAGAATAGGGATACTCCAACAGGGAAGTAGGACAGACGAGGCATTTCTTTTTTCAATAAAACTGAGACACTTGAAGACATGTCTTCTTGTCTGTCTGCGATACCTGACTTAACACAACTGTACAAGTAGTAGAGGGATAGTATCTCAGGAAAATCCCTATCGAGTCCTACTTTTATTTTAGAAGTAAACAGCTTGTAATACTCTGGAATAATCACTGGAGGAGAGAATAAGAAAAAGCTACTCACCGTTGTGACTTCTGTACTCCTAGTCCATATTCCCCTTTCCTCCACATTTGTTGAGTTTCCATCCTTGGGGACGGGACCAGAGCACTTTTTGCACAGGACCAAAAATGTGCAGTTCCCCTTTAAACATCTTTGTGTTGCGCGGAAGGCGGAGCAGCATGGGCATGGTGACCCCCCCCCCAACTCTGCCAACTGGAAACACAAGTCAGTCCTTGAAACTGCTAGTTGGGTCACCTGACTAACTATTTATCGGGGGACGCTGTGCAGGGCGTATCGAGGAAAGGGGACTATGGACTAGGAGTGATTAACTTTTTCTTACTCACACGTCCCGTCCCCTTTTCTCCATACTTGTGGGAGATTTTAAAACACTAAACACCCAGGGTGGCTGGAAGCTAATCCTATGCAAACACGATCGGTAGAACCGCCTCTTCAAACCTAGCATCGGAACTGTGTGGGCATGCAGCCTTTTGGGCACTCACTTTTTCTGATGTTTGTATGACTCTATAATGCAGGAGAAAAACCATTGCGCTATTGTGGCTTTTCATGCCGGAAGACCAGATTGTTTTCCACAGAAAGTAAAAAAAAGGCAGTCTGCTTTTCTGCAAGATTTTGACCTCTCTAGGTAAAATGTGAGAGCCCGCCAAAAGTCCAGTGAGTGTAAAGTCCTTTCTCCTTCCGTCTGAGGTGAGGCAAAACATTTAGGTAAAATAATATCCTGATTTAAGTGAAAAGCCAAAATGACCTTTGGTGAGAATTAAGGGTGTGTTCCAAGGACAACCTTTTCCTTATGAAATACAGTATAGGGTTTTGAAGCCGATAGAGCCTGAATTTCACTGGTCCTTCTGGCCGAAGTAACTGCTACTTAAAAGCAGTTTTCCACGAAACCAGCCTTATGTCTGCCGTCGTCTTGGGTTCAATGGGTTATGTAATATCACTGCCAAGACTATGTTGAGATTCCAAATCGGATGAGGTCTGGCTATTGGTGGGTGAAGCCGAAGAAGTCCCTCAAAATGCCTCCTGAGAACCGGGTTAGAAGTTGAAACGTTAATGCCAGGGGAACAGACTTAAGCCCCAACCGCAGATAAGCATCTATGACAAGATTGAATATTAATGCCAGTTGAAGCCAGATAAGATAAAAAGATAAAATATCGTCTAATGAGGGATGAAGAGGATTCAATGAGTGCTCCAAAATCAGAAACAGGTCTTCTTGCTCTTATATGGGGACCTTGTGGATGGTTTACCAGCCGCCTGTATAATCTCCATATTCCGACCTGAAATATCTAAATGGTCAAACACTAACTCCTCAGGTACCAGGATTGTAAGTTCCATGATATTGGGGAGGGGTGTAAACCCCGACCCACCCCCCTGCTGAGACAGAAGGTCCTGAGTCACTGGAAGTAATAGAGGACCCATCGCCTTGAGCTGTAACAGGTCTGAATACCAGATGCGAGTTAGCCAATTTGGTGCTATCAAGATCAGACTGCAATGGTTTGATGCTCTGAATTTCTAGAGTATTTTCAGCATTGGTGGCAATGGGGGAAAATGCATAGCATGCATTGCAGTCCCATGATATCTGTAGTGCATCTCCTGTGGAGTCTAGTTCTGACCCAGGAGGGATGCTAACAGCGAAAAAACTTTTCTACTGCAAAGTTGCAAAATGATCTACATGAGGGTGACCCCATTTTAGGAATACCATCCGAAGCACTGAATCCTTCATCTCCCACTCATGGTTGCAATGAGAAAGGTGACTCAAGGTGTCCGCCTTCGTGTTCAGATCACCCGCTAAATGAACAGCCTTGAGAGCTACCTGTTGCTGCACTGCTCATTCCCAGACTTCAATCGCTAATTGGCAAAAAAGGGTTGTGGGGGGGGGGGGCTCTTGTCCTGCACTGCTTGTAGCACATGTGCTATTGGCTCTCTGCAGGGGACCATAGTGCATGCGCCTGAATTTGGCCCAATGTGGTTCCCCCCTCGGTCAGAGACAAGTCTGAGGTTACGATGTGCACTTGTGGAGGCTCCTGAAAAGGAACACCTCTCAGAAGGTTTCCATCATAGTTTCAACAAAGCAGATCTCATGTCAATTCAGGAATTATCAAAATCCTTTTAGATTGAGCGTCTTTCTCTTGGATACATGAACTGGCTAAATGAAGCTGAATACGTCTCATCTTGAGACAAGTCTGGGTATGGGTAGGATAGATGCGGACATAATAGCCAGCAGGTGGTGGAACTACCACACAGAGATGGATCTCTGACTTAGGAAGTGAGCTACTGCTAGCTTTATGTCACATATTTTCTCCCATGTGAGAAATACTCTGCCTATTCACAAGCTTCACAAGAAGCCAATGAACCTGATGTCCTAAGTTGGGACTAGACTAGGGTTTCTGTGATTGACCAAGTGTCCCAGACTGAACAGTAGACTTAGAAGTCTGTTGGGAGACGCTACCGCTTCACTTACTGACACATGTCAGCACTGCTGACCCAGCAGTTGAGTTAGGGATAAATGTGAATTCCCTGCGTCCTCAAGTGAGTTACTCTGGGGTGCATCCATTTAGTAAATACCCTGGGGGCCGCATTCAAACTGAAGGGGAGTACCCGGTATGGGAAATGATGACAACTGAGGGAAAACCTCAGGAATTTCTTGTGCGCAGCACAGATGGGAACATGCAGATACGCGTCCTTTAGACCTGCAGTGTACAACCAATCTCCCCGGTTCAGCGCATTCCTGATATGGGCTGGTGTAACCATCTAGCCTTTTTCTAGGGGAAGATAGACGTTTAAGGAAGAAATATCCACAACTGTCCAGAGACCCGCCTGGTTCTTTTTGAGGACAGTGAACAGGCGAGAGTTAAAACTGCATCCTCTTTCCAGAGGGGGAACCTCCTCTATTGCTCAAATCTCTAGAAGGTTGGTAATCTCCTGAAAGAGAATGGATGATTCCAATTACAAAAGATGGGGAGATGAGGGGGGCATAGGGGATGGCTAGTCGGTAACCCCTGGTGATCACAGAAAGGGTCGAAGGAATCCCCTGAGATGGTACACCAGCCCAGATGAAACTTCGAAATCCTGCCACCTCCTGGGAGGAGTGGTTCCGAACGTAGATCTCGTTTTTTAGGTTGTTTGGCTACTTTTGAGGACAAGAAAAATCCTCTGACGTTCTCCGTTTTCTCCTGTGTGCACTAGGTGATCCATCTGGACCTGATAAGCTTTTGATGCAGATGCGTCACCTGAGGCCTCAAAGACCTGGTGCTAGACCCTGAGAGTTCCTCAGTGTTTCCACCGGTAATAGTCTGTAAGGCCTTAGAGAGCACTCCTGTAAATTAAATCCTAAATAATTTAGGGTAGGACCAAAACGTTGATAGTTTCCCTACACAGTCATGATGGATTTCTCAGAAACCTTAATGATTTTATTCTGCAGTGGTTCAATGAGCTCAGCACTGGGATATGTTAACTGTAATGGGTGTTCTTGCCTCAAAACACATTGTTCCCTTGAAAGTGGTAGTCCATCTAGGTGTTGGATATGGCAGTTCTAGTAGGTGGAGACCTGAATATTGGTTGTGTATGACAGCAAATGTTGATGTTACAGTCCAGTAAAGCAGGTATGCAGCAATCTTTGATTTCCCTGGTTACCATCACTCTCATGCTGGAATCACTGAAGATCTGAGAACAGTCTCTCAGCCTGTAAAGCTCACTCTTGAAGGTACTCATCCTTCTTGAAAGCTTTCCTGCCCAATTGTTTTTGCGTCCATCTTCAGGTCAAGCTATAATGGGAGTCCTGTAAGACAGAGCGCACTCTGATCGAGTTGATGTGTCTCTGCATCTTCTCATTCTGTTTTGGCAAAACATAGCAGATGTTTTGTGGTTATCCGTATTGTCCTGCAAGAAAGACAATTTTCTCTGTCAAAAAGTGCAAAGTGGTTATACCAGTTGATACGCTATTCTGCTCGTTCATCGATGAGAGACCAGATCATTATCTAAATGTTGCATACATAAGACTGACTCGGCGGAAGGCAGCTGTTAAGGCTGCCCCCCCCACATGGTGGGTCTTAAACATGCCTCTCCCTTACCCTTGTCCTTTCTGGGGGGATCCTGTCGCAACCCCCTCTCCCTTTGAACTTCCTCACCACCACACTCCTTCCACTCACCTTCACAGGCCTCAAGGCTAGTTTTATCGTGGACACCAGACCCCGTTCTTCAAAACCTGAGGTACTGCTTGACACGCTTTGTGATGCAGTCTTTTGTTTGGAGGGTTTTGGAGGGCGAGGTCTGGAGACTGAGACAAAGGAGACCACTTAATGACTGCACTAATGCAAAATTGAAAGGTATCTGTTTTGAATGTTCCTGAGAACAAGCAGTAGCTGGTTTTGTCTCAGGCCATGAGACCCAGGACCACCTGAATGCACCAAGTTTGTTGGGATTCACTACCAGATTGGAATGATTATGGGATACAGATGTAGCCACTTTGTTGCAGAGTTGAGAATGGGATGGTGCAAACTATACATATAATGCATTTGGCATGAGACAAATTAATGGGGACACAGAAGCTAATATCTTTTGTCCAGAGAGCACATTCTCTCTCTTTGATTCTGTACACTTACAGAATCATAACTGGTGATCCATTTGATATTCTATTCTTTTATCAATAACTTCGCTTCTCTTAAGTCCTGGATTTGACCTAGTTTCTGTTTTTTGTTCCTTAGAGAAAAGAATGGTGAATTACATTTTTTTCATTGCATCCATAGGGGCCTGTTATACTATTGTTTAGGCAAGCAGGCTTTGAACCTCCAAGTGCGCACAGCAGTGCTTCTCTGGGATCACAGACAACTGTGTGGCAAGACTTGAAGGGGAGAGCGTTGCACGCCTCTCATGTCTAGACATTTGCAGGCCTCTTTTACCACTCCTCCAGAAAAGCTCACATCCCTTCTACCAGGAGATAAGGAACAAGTTACTTACCTGTAACTGTTGTTCTCCAGCATGGGTCTGGCATGGATGCACATGCTCATGAATATTCCCCGTCGTCAGGCCGGGAATCCTCGGTATAGAAAAAAATCAGTATCAGTTTTGTTTCTGATCTGTCTTTCTTAGTAGTAACCAATCACTGGTCTCTGGGTCATACTGCCCCCAGCCAATGACTGCCCTCTCCCTAAGCCCCGCTTCCGGCAGCCATCCTCAGATTTGGTAGCACGTAAAGTGGCAGTATGACCAAGTGAAGAGCCGCAGAGGGGTAGGCGGGAGGTTCGCATGTGAATCCATGCCAGACCCATGCTGGAGAACAACAGTTACAGGTAAGTAACTTGTTCCTTCTCCAGCATGGGGTCTGGCATGGATTCACATGCTCATGAATAAGAGAATACATAGCAGTACACACATGCACAACCACGGGAGGTGGCAACAGGCTCAACATTAAGCAATACATCAACTCAACATTAAGCATCTCTTACCTCCTCACCAGGCTCACCTTAGGCGAACAGGTTGCGCAGCACTGCTTGGCCGACCCTGGACTCCTCCCTGGAGTCCCGATCGACGCAGTAGAATCTTGTGAAGGTGTGCGTCGACCTCCACGTCGCAGCCCTGCAGATGTCCAGCAGGGGCACACCAGACAGGAACGCCGTGGTAGCAGCGATCACTCTGGTTGAATGGGCTCTCGGACGGCCGGGCAGCGGTCGGTTTGCCAACCGGTGACAGTGCATGATGCAGCCGGAGAGCCATCTGGAAATGGAAGTCTTCGAGAGAGCCTTCCCTTGAGTCACAGTCCCAAAGTTCACAAACAGCTGTGACGTCTTCCGAAAACTCTTCGTGCGGTCCACGTAGAACTTCAGTGCTCTAGCTACATCCAGCGAGTGCAAAGTCCTCTCGGCCGGCGACAAAGGCGACGGGAAGAAAACTGGCAACACCAAGGGCTCGTTGAGGTGGAAGTCCGACGGCACCTTGGGCATAAAGGAGGGGTGTGTCCTCAGCACCACCCTCGTGTCATGAATAGTCAAGTATGGAGGCTTGCAAGATAGGGCCTGGATCTCTCCCACTCGTCGTGCGTAGGTGATGGCCACGAGGAAAGCTGTCTTCCATGACAGGAACTTCAAAGGCGCCAAATGCATAGGCTCGAATGGGGCCCCCATGAGCCTGGTCAGCACCACATTAAGCTCCCACGCCGGGGTAGGAGCCTTCACCAGCGGGAATGATCGGAATAGTCCCTTCATGAATTCTTTCACCAGGCGATGAGACCACAAGGACGCCCATCCCGTAGTCCTGGTATATCGGGAGATTGCAGCTAGATGTATTTTGATGGAGGCGTGAGCCAGTCCAGCTTTGGCCAGCGACAGTAGGTACGGCAGTACTTGAGGGGCCATAATCCACAGAGGGTTAATCTTCTGTGCACGGCACCAGACAGAGAACCTCTTCCATTTATGTCCATAGCACTTGAGAGTTAAGGACGCCCTGGCCTTTGCAAGAACCTCTCTGCAGTCGGCCGGGATGTCGTACCCTCCAAACTCTAGTGCTGCATGAGCCAGGCCTGCAAGTTCAGCGACTCCGGGTTGTGGTGAAGAATGGCGCCTACTTCTCTGGAGAGGAGGTCTGCATCCGTCGGCAGCTTGACTGGTGTGGACGTTGACAAGTCCAGAAGGTCCGGGAACCAGATCTGTCTCGGCCACGCCAGTGCGACAAGGATCATCCTGCACAGGGACCTCTTGAGCTGGTTGATGAGCTGGAGCAGCAACGGCAGCGGAGGGAACGCATAAAGAAATAGGCCGTCCCAGGGGGACGAGAAAGCATCGCCCATGCTCCTCGGCTGGGGGAACCTGCTGGTGAACCTCCAGCACTTGGAATTCATCGCTGTCGCGAAGAGATCGATTTGGGGTTCGCCCCATCGGCGGAAGAGTCGATCCACTTGATCCTGGCGTAGTTCCCACTCGTGGCACGAGCGCAGCTCCCTGCTGAGTGAGTCGGCGATCGTGTTTTTTATTCCTGCCAGATGAAGAGGCGCCAGAAACATCCGTTGGGCGACAGCCCAATGCTACAGATCCTGGGCTCCCTTGGTTCCGCCCTGCTTCCGGATGTAGAACATCGTAGTGGTGTTGTCGGTGAAGATCCTCACCACCTTGCCCTTGAGGGACGGAAGAAAGGACCTGAGGGCCCAGAACACTGCGCAGAGCTCCAAGATGTTGATGTGGAGTGACTTCTCCTCCGGGAGCCAAAGGCCTCTCGCGTGAAGATCTCCGGAGTGCGCTCCCCAACCTTCCAGCGAGGTGTCCGTTGTCACCGTCACCTGGTAAACTGGGGTCTGAAAGTCCGTGCCCGCCGACAGATGGGAGCGGGTACCCCACCACCGGATCGCCTGACGGAACATCTCGTTGAGAGGGACCCTGTCCTCGAAGCTGCCCGTCGACTGGACCCAGCGGGCGTCGAGGAACTCTTGTAGGGGGCGCATCCAAAGCCTGCAAAGGCGCACCAGATAAATGCAGGAGGACATCATCCTGAGGAGGGATTTGATAGATCTTACCCTGGCCATGTCCGTGTTCAGCAGACGCTGCACCTTGCCCAGAATGGTCCTGGTCCTTTCCTCCGACGGCGAGGCCAGCCGCGCCACTGTGTCGAGCTTGGCTCCCAGAAACAGGGCGACTTGTGACGGAACCAGGTGGGATTTCGGAAAGTTGATGGAGAATCCCAGGTCCGTGAGCAGCTGGACAGTCTTCGCAGTGTGCTCCACGGCGAGCTCCCTTGTCCTTGCCGGATGAGCCAGTCGTCCAGGTAGGGGTAGACGTGGATCCCCTGTAGGCGCAGCCGCGCCGCCACCGGTGCGAGGCACTTGGTGAACACCCTGGGTGCCGACTTCAATCCGAACGGGAGGGCCTTGAACTGGTAGTGCCGCCCTTGGACCACGAACCTGAGGAACTTTCGGTGTCTTTTTAGAATGGGGATGTGGAAGTACGCATCCTCCAAGTCCAACGACAACAGGAAATCGCCCTCCTCCAGCTTTCCCAGCATGTGCTGGAGCGTGACCATACCGAACTACTGTGCCTTGATTTACTTGTTTAGTCGTCGCAGGTCCAGGATGGGGCGCCATCCTCCTGTCTTCTTTTTTACGAGGAAGTACCTTGACTAAACTCTGGAGCCCCGAAGCCTCTTTGGGACGAGCTTGATGGCACCCTTCTTGAGCATCGCCCTTACTTCCAACAGTAGTTGAGGGGCGTGATTTTCCTTCCTGGCCACGGGTGGAACGCAAGGGCACATCTTCTGAAACTCGAGGGCGTGCCCTTGGGCCAGGGCGTCCAGCACCCAACGGTTGGTGGAGATGGACTCCCACACGCTGACGAACCTCGCCAGCCGGCCTCCCACTGGGGTGTTTCGGCGGGGGCCCGACCCCACGGTCGGTTCAATCTTGTTTGGAGGCCGCCTTGCCTCCTTGACCTCCCTGTCGACGACAACGGGCACCACCTGACTTGCCGCGTCCCCTGTAGGCTTCCTGGGACGAAGATCTTGCCGCTTGGCGGTACGTGGAGGAGCCACTGCCGGATCCCTTGAAGGCACCTTGTCTGCCTCCAGAGCTCCGAAAGGACGGCCGTGGTTGTTGGAGCACTCCCAGTGCCCGGGCAGTCTCTGTGTCTGTCTTGATGTCCTGAAGGGACTCATCAACCGCCTTCCCAAACAGGTTGTTCCCGTCGAAGGGCATGGCCAAAACCTTGGTTTGTACGTCCTGGCGGAAATCCGTGGCCTTGAGCCATCCTCGTCGTCTCAAGCAAACGCCGTTGCCCAACTGATGGAAACCGGTGTCGGCGATGTCTGTTGCCACCGTGATGGCGTGGTCCGAAGCAACCTCACCCTCCTGTAGGATTTCAAGGGGCTCAGCCCTTTTGGCGTCCGAAAGGAAGTCCAACAGAGGGGCGATTTTGAACCACAACTCCCTGTCGTAGCGGACTACGATAGCCAGGGCGTTGGCCGCCTTGATAGTCGTCGCTGCGGATGAGATGATCCGCCGTCCCATCGTGTCCAACTTCCTGCCCTCGCCGTCCATCGGGGAAGTTGATGTCGAGGCCGATGCCCCCCCAGCTTTCTTGTTTGCCGCCGCCGAGACGACCAAATCCGGGGTAGGTTGCGCCCGAAGGCACAAGGGGGCCGCGTCGGGGACCCGGTACTTCTTCTCGTACCGGTCCCTCTTTGCCGGCGCCGTGGCAGGGTTCTTGAGGAGGGTGAGCCCCTCATCCCAGATGCCATCAAGAAGCGGTACGGCGAGGACCGTCTTCCTTTTAGCCTCGCGCCGTTGGTAAAGGAACCCTTCCTTCTTCTCTTCTGGGCAGAGCTGGAAGAGCTTGGATGCCCTGGAGATCATGGCATGAAAGGATCCAATCTCGCCGGGCGGGGACGCCCGAGCAGGGGGTGACGGGGGACACGTCCCGTCGTCGCCTCCGTCGTCATCTGTACCTGTCGTATCCGTGTCCGTGCCTGTATCATCCCCGTGGGTAGTAGACCGGGGGGAAGGCAGAGCAGGCCGAAGAGGTGGGAGAGATGGCGTAGGATGCGTCCTCCTCCTCTTATGCGGTGGACTCTCCGAAGGTCCTGGCTCCGGTTCCCCGTCGGGTCTGGCTCAGGTACCTCTGTCGGGGGGAGGGGCAACCTCATAACATAAGGACTGAATTGCTGACAAAATGGCCGCCGAAGTGTCCTGCGGCGCCGGAAACGACAGGCGTGAGGGCTCTTGAGGTGCCTTGTCGGCGATCCCGTCGCTCTCGTCGTCGCCCTCGTCCTGATCCCTCCCGATGGGCTGGGCCTCTTCCACGACTTCGATGAGCTCTTCTTCAGATGTCGTGTCCGTATCCACGATGGCCACCAGCCCCTCCCCCACCTTTTCCAACGAGGACTTCGTGGGGGTCTTCTCGATGGGCCTGAAAGACAACTCCCTCCGCGGTGGCAGGGAGACTCTGGGTCCTGAGGGCGCCTCCACAGGCTGAGCCAGGGCCGCGGCGACATCCTCAATCGAGGTCTTAGCAGGGTGAATTAAGGCCATCGTCACCTTCTTGACGCCTGGGGCCTTCACCTTGGGGGGAGGGTCTGTGCCTCGCTCCCCCTCTGCCGGAAACTTCGAGATCGACCGGGGCCTTTCCAGAAGCTTCGCCGGATTCATCAACCACGAGCGTTGGCTCGTGGTTGATGGCGCTGGGGAGGATGCGCCCTGCCTGGCAGCCAAGAAGCCTGACCGTTTGGCGCTCCCGGTGCCCGCGGACTCGCGGTGCTTAGCCTTTTGTTGGGCCACCGTCGCCGGGGCGCCCTCACAGGACTTAGAAGACCGCTCGGACTTCTTTTTCTTCTTCTCGCCTGACGGGCTCTTCCCTTCCAGCCAGTTGGCGAGACGGAGGTGGCGATCCTTCATGGTCCGCTCCGACATGTTCCCACAAAACGTGCAGTCCTTCTCCGTGTGCAGTCCTTGTCCTCATGTAGACAATAGAGGCATAACGAATGCTCGTCCTCCTTCAAAACATTCTGAAGCTGGCATCCAGGGCAGGTCCTGAACAGCTTCCCGGGCGTCGAGCTTCCTTTCTCCTGGGCCATGTCCGGGGTAGGCCTTTGAACTTCTGGAATCCTCCAAAAGCGTAACTCAACGAAATCTTCACCCTTGAGGGGCGTAGAAAACTCCGAAACGGATCCCCGTTGATCGGATGTAGAAACGGTGGAGCTTGAGGCTCTATTTAACCGAAAAATGAGAAAAATCTCCTGAAAAAAGCGCGAAAACGCAGCAAAAGCTCGAGAGCTACAGCACGAGGACTCCCAACACTTGAAAGTGCAGTAAAAATCTGAGGATGGCTGCCGGAGGCGGGGTTCAGGGAGAGGGCAGTCATTGGCTGGGGGCAGTATGACCCAGAGACCAGTGATTGGTTACTACTAAGAAAGACAGATCAGAAACGAAACTGATACTGATTTTTTTCTATACCGAGGATTCCCGGCCTGACGACGGGGAATATTCATGAGCATGTGAATCCATGCCAGACCCCATGCTGGAGAAGTGTGACATTGCACCTCCAGGCAGGTTGATGATTTGGAGGTAGTGGGAGTGTAGGAAGATGTTACTGACATCCTATCTCTTCAAACAACTTCGTGGCATTGCATTTGTCCTACTTCCAGACTGGAACATATGGAAAGATTGTGGAAGCCATGGTTGGGAACATCTGCCTTAGAGAGAAGGAAAAAGACCCAGGTTGCCAGCAGCTAGAGTTCTGAGCACCACATCAGATCTGAAGCAGAAGTTCTACCACAATGGAATCAATCATATTAGACGACAGGCTTCTTTGCCCAAGCCCACTTCCTGTGTGAATCTGGAGAACCCTTTTCCAAGGCAAGATCTTTTCTTGTGCCAAGGCAAGGTAAGAGTAGTAGCTTTAGTAAGCCTCTCTCACCCACCTCTATATGAAATCATGGGGCCAGTTTTTAATGTCTTTGAGAGATCACATTCACTTACAATGCTGGGACTCAGAAAGTTGATTTACGGATATGCTAAGAGGCAAGACAAGACAGTCTCAGTCACGTCTAATACTGTAGCAAAATAGGCTCTCTTTCGATATGCATCCTAAATGTAAAAAGAAGAGATTATGCGATTAATGGCTGGTAGTCATGGTAAAATTAGCTATTTAATGTAAAAAAGGCAGGAAAGATATTTCTAAATTAAAATAAGTCCTATATTTTGTCTTCATTAGTTTTGGTGTGATATGTGCAAAATGAAACTACGTCAACACTTACTTATAAGACTCAGGGACAGCATCTTTTAGAGGAAAAATTAACCTTTGTATAGATCCTTGATTTATAATGTGTTAACCAGTTTACATCTAACAGCGGTTTACACTGCATTGCCATTTCCATGGCGTGGGCATTACAGAAAAACAACACAATCTCCATGGGACCACTCCCTTTAACACCAAGACCAGCTGTGAAAAAAAGGGAATTGCCGGAATGGGAGCAGTGGTAATAGAACCAGGGGAAAGCATCAACCACTGCTCTGGAATTGAATAATTTCTGAAAGTAATGAGCTGGGACTTGTGCAAAGCTTCACTGCTCTTTGTCACTGCCATAAGATAACATTACTGCAGCCCCTATCATAATGTGGATAATGCATTGTGTATTGGCCTTGTCAGTTTGTAGGTGTGGCGTGCTGGCGGAAATCTCAAAACTTCCTTTAACGAGGCTGTGAGACACCAGGATTTGGGTTGACCAGGACACTGCCCCATGCATCACCCAGAGGGTGGATGGAGCGAAATACTGCTGGCTCGCTACCTTTGAAGAGACATGATATCCTATCCTCAAGGACAACTCAGGGCAGCTTAACACTTGTGTTCTACAATTCCCCAAATGCTCCACAAAGGAGGTGACTTGCCTGCAGACCGGAAAACAGAAATAATGTTAATGTTAAACGATATTTGTACCGCGCACTATCACCACCGGAGTGGTCCCCTGGCACTCTGGCGTCTCTGAAAGAAGAAGGGAAGGGTGGGGGGAGATAGTGGGATGAGCTGGAGAAGTGCAAGAGAGTAGTGATGTGCTGTTGGCGGCCTCGGCCCGGAATTCCGTTGGCTGGGCTTGGGTGTTATACTGTTGGGAGACGTTGTGTTCTGTTATGGTGGTTCATGTGTGCTTTGTTTTGTTGTTGCAGTGTAATGAAGTTTTTGCGGATTGTTGTGTTTGGTTAGAGTTTGAGAGGTGAATGCAGAGGGTGAAGTTGTTAGTTGGTTAATTGCCATTGAAGATGAAGTGGTAAATTGTTCTAGAGGTTAGCTACCACCAACAGGAAGCTAGATCCCAAGCACTTCTCTATCTGAATCTCGGGATGAGAAGGCAGCGACTGTAGGAGGATCCGAGTAGTCTGGAAGAAATATGTTTTTTGATTCTCTGGGCCAAGTAGGAGGGGACTTGAGATGCTCTAACAAGTTCCTCAAAAAGGACATGTTCAAAATGGTCACTCAAATCCTTCAGGCCCACCAGCTCCAGAAATGGATGGTAACATTGGAACTTCGGGATGATTACTTTCATATGCCTATATGTCACAAGCACAGGAAGTACGCAAAGTTCACCACTGATAAGCAATGGGGTGCTCGACAATGGCATACTCCAGTGCTCATACAGAGTGAGACGCTGCATCTGGCAGAAGAGACCGTGGAATCCAGAAGAGCTGTCACACTCAAGGAAGAGAATTCCAAGATGGCTTTGCACACCACTGAGGCTTGTGAATGGTTGCGATTCCAATCAAAGCCTAATAGAGACTATTACCCTGTAAACCAATCACTGACCTTACATATTGATCATATGATTCATGGAATTAAGACTCCTAAAAGGAATAACAAATCCCAGGGAGGGATATAAGAGCAACTGGGAAATAACCAATCAGATTTAGACTTAAGAAATCTCTCACAACTTCATGGGTATACAAAGGGCTGGGAATGCTCATTCAGTGTCTCGAACCCTAAAGAAGCAACACACCTGCTAATAATCTCTCAAACCATGATTTAAGCATGATGTGTATCACTGCTTTGAGTGCCCCACAATGGACTAATGTATAAAAGGGTCCATCTCTTCTCTGTATCAACACCAAATTCACAAAGGCTTTACATTTGATTTCCTCAGTCCAAATCAATAATGTTAAATTTGCAATATTGAAATGAGTCTTTGTTCACTCACTTTCTGCAATTCTGCTTAATGTTCATCTAATTTTCTGGCAAAAGGTGAGATATTTTACAGACAGAGAACCATCTTAGACAAAGCAACACTTAAATAATAATAACTTACTTTTTATATAAGGGTTGCAGGTCGAAGAAGGTTAACCGCAAAGGTGCAACCTTTACTCAGCTATTTGTTTAATTATTTTTGCAGTACAGTAAAACAAGGCTATAAGAAATCAAAGAACGACAACTGAAAATTTCGAAAAATATATTGAACAGTGCCAAGCAAAGCATAAGAAGAATCCTGACTTAAGACAAAGCACACACCAAAGGAGAAGGGAGTGCCCCTGTTTGGTCAAAGAGAAATAATTAACTGAAATGTTCCCGGGTAGCTAGAGCACTAAACAATCGTAAGATGTTTTGTCTTTTTTACAAGGTTTCTGCACTCACATGTTAGTGAGAGTCCATGGAGGGAACCTACCCAGAATGTAATTCATATTTTAAAAAAGCACTAAGCTCGAATAATGATTAATGCTCAACACAAAGATCCCTTTTTTTAACAAGATGTACATACCAGTGTACACAATACTTATTTTATTGAAGCTGTCTGCCATTTGTCCAATAAACTATGCATTAAAACAAAAATAATGGTCCCTTTCTAGCCATAAAAGTCAAATTAGAGGAACAGGAAATCATACTTCATCATTTCATTCATTCCCACATGTTGGTATTGTTGTATGGGCACATACAAGAACAATAAAATCCAATAAACGTTGCCTGTCGATTAGAGCTTCTATAATATTCTCTGCCTGTAAATGATGCATCAAATCTTCCAGAATATTCTTTTTTTGTAGAGTACGTATGCAATGAGGACCCATAGTGAGGTTGCAAGAAGGTTCTGTGTCAAGTGCTCAGTGTGAGACTGGCTATTCTTCATCTTCCACGAAAAGGGAAAGTAATTTTCAAGAATTTCATGCCCGACGTAAACCAGGATGGAGTTCATTCCTTTAAAAATGGATACAGAATGCAAGTTATTTTGAAAACCGTTACATTTGAGTTTTACTTTGAAATACAAAAGAAGCAAAATCCTCGAGCAAAACCAAGAGGAAATCAAATAGTTTTATAAACGCTCACCATAAAATATTTTGAAAAGTCACTGGAAATGTTGTACTGTGTGGGTCAAAATATTGTTCACAATGCAGGTCTATCTAATGAATTTGCTCCTGAGCGAATCCTCTGCCACAAAACTATCAGCAGCCTTCGAGGGTCTATCGTGTTTCATTGTATCCCTACGAGACATGGCTTAAACTTCGTTTCCAGTGCCATAGCTTGGCAAGTCTCCACAGCCCTTGGTCTCACCAGCACTAGAAATGAACAAAATTACTCACTGTAGTGACTACCTTACTCCTAGTCCATAGTCCCCTTTCCTCCATACTTTTGGGACTTTCCGTCCTGTGGGACGGGACCGGAACACTTTTTCTAAAAAACATCAAATTGAAAAATGTGTCCTTCTCTTTTTATGCAGGGTACCGCACGCAGCTGTAACCCCGCCCTCCTTAGCTCCACCCCGCGCATCGCCCTTCAGTCCTTTTCTATCGCCAGGTCTGAGACCATTTAAGCAATAATAGAGGATACTTATTAGAGGGGACGGCGGGCGGGCGTATGGAGGAAAGGGGACTATGGAGTAGGAGTAAGGTAGTCACTACGGTGAGTAACTTTGTTATACTCCAACGTCCCGTCCCCTTTCCTCCATACTTTTGGGAGATTACCAAGCACTCCTTACAGGATAACCGGTGGATGGAACTCCTTTAATGAAAGAGGTTTTTGAGAACAGCTTGCCCGAACTGAGCATCAGTCCTGGAGCTCAGGACTAAGCAGTAATGTTTCACAAAAGCTGATGGGGAAGCCCACGTAGCTGCTTTGGCAATGGTTTCCCAGGGAACATATTTTTAGAAGGCAATGGCAGCAGCCTTGCCCCACACAAGGTGGGCATGAATTCCCTTCGGAGGCTGAAGGCCCTGAATGATTTACGCCTCAGAGATACAGGAAGCAATCCATCGGGAGATAGTTGCTTTCGAGGCCGGCTTTCTTTTCGGGTCACCGAAGGTCACCAAGAGCTGGGGACAGCTCCAAAGATTAGATGTTCTGTCCAAATAAAATTTAAGAGTTCGCCTTACATCCATATTATGCAGAACCCTCTCGGCATCTGAAAACTGGTATGGCAATAGACTGGTTTAGATGAAAATCTGATACCACCTTTGGAAGGAAAGAAGGATTGGTCTGAAGGACAACCCTGTCCTTGTGAAAGGTGAGAAATGGATGTTCTACTGACAAGGCCTGAAGCTCGCTTACACGCCTTGCCGAAGTCACAGCAATTAGAAAAGCCATTTTCCATTAAAGGAATTTCAAATCCATTGTAGCCATGGGCTCAAAGGGTTTATGGCATAAAGCAGTAAGAACCACATTCAGATCCCACTTAGGATGTGGGGTATGCACATGTGGAAGTGCCTTTTAATGTCAGGGTTTATCAATGAAAAAGAGCAAGAGTACGAAGACAGGTAACCGGCAATAGCCGACAAATAAGTCCTGCAAGACAAGACATGCATGACCGAAGCTGCCAGATGAGAAATGAAGGACAGCACCGTGTCATTGGCAGCTTCTCTGGGGTCCAGCTTTTTTGCTAAACAACAGTGACAGAAACGGAGCCATTTGCTCCTATTCTGAGACCTGGTCGAAGGTTTTCTAGCCACCAGAATGATACGCATATTATCCACGGACAAATTGAATCTTTCTAAAGATTTGAACTCAGGCACCAGGTCGCCAAGCTGAATGATTGTGGGGAGGGGTGCCACATCTGCTGATCGCTCTAGTGAAGCAGTTGGGAATCAGGGGAAGCCTGATCGGTGATCAGACTGACAGATGCTGAAGCTCTAAAAACCAGAATCTGGCTGGCCACCACGGGGCTATGAACAGGAGAGTGCAATTCGACGTGTTCCTGAGCTTGCATAGCGCCCAGCGAATCAGGAGGAGGAGGCAGGAAGCCCTAGGCCCTCCTATTGTGCCACGGAATCTCGAGAGCATCCCCCACGGAAGAGGCTGCGAGCCCGTTCCTGGAAGCATAAAGAGTAAGTTTCCTGTTCGATGAGGTCACAAAGAGGTCCACTACTGGAGTGCCCCAATGGCGAAAAAGGTCATAGAGGATCTCCGTGTTAAACTCCCACTCGTAGCTGACCACTGCTCGCCGACTGAGAGAATCTGCCGTTACATTCAGCTGGGCCGGAATGTGTACCGTCAACAGCCAAACACTGTGCTGAATGGCCCATTGCCAAATCTGAATGGCTAGATCTACAAGGGGAGGTGACCTGCTACCCCCCTGCTTGTTGATGTAAAACATGTATACCGCATTGTCCGTGCGGATGCGGACCATTTTGTTCACAATCCCTGGCTTGAAAGCTTTGAGTGCCAGGAAAATCGCCAGGAGCTCCAGATAATTTATATGAAATTGGCTGTCCTGCGGCGACCATAGGTCGAAAACCTGAAGATGATCCATCGTTGCATCCCACCTGATAAGGGAGGAGTCTGTCGTAAGGGTCACCTGAGGGGAGGGCTCCTGAAAAGGCGCACCCACTGACAGATTTATTTGTTTTATTTATTTTATTTTATTTCACTTATTACACGCCCAGACCCTGGGGTAACACGGCGTGGTTACAGACAGTTTGGGCATTAGTATTGCAGGTGTACATAACACAATGACATTTAAACAAGAAAAATATACAGAAGAAAATATGCAGTGCATTCATGGGCCTAATTTCCACGATGTACAAGTTACTACTGGGAGTCTTCTGTTTCCGTAAATTGTCATGGTGATGTGCTAAAATTGATAACTGCTAAGATTGCTGGAAGAAGACCACCATAGGAGATCTGTCATCATGCAGGGTGGAACCGGAACCATTTTGGTGTCCGGGTCCACTGCCTGAAGCCAGGAGCTCCGAAGAGCCAACTGCTTAAGTCGCACCTTGAGACGCGCAAGGGGAAGAGCAAGAACATATGAGGCCATGAGGCCCAGAAGCCTCTGGAACCACCAGGCGGACATGCTTGACGACTGAATGAAGATTTGACACGTGGTTAACAGATCCGCCATCCTGTCCACCATCAAGTACACTCTGCAGTCGATCGTGTTCCAACAGAAACCCAGGAACATCAGGTCCTGATATTCCTGGGTTTTCCTGACACGCGGCGCCGAGCTGAGACCAAAAGGGAGCACTCAAAACTAGTAGTGTTCCTCTCCCAAGGAGAACCGCAGATATTTCCGATGCGGGCTCCAAATCAGGATATGCATATAAGCATCCTAAAGGTCCACAACGCTGAGCAAGTCGCCCTTCTGAATAGAGGACTCTATTTGGCAGGGCGTAATCATCTTGAATTTCTCTTGGGGAAGAGAAAGGTTGAATTGGGAAAGGTCTAGAATGGTGCGCAGGCCAGCCTGGTTGGGTTTTGGCACCGTAAACAGACAAGAGTAGAAGCCCTCCCCTCGTTCCACTAGGGGAACGGGTTCCACCGCCCTGAGATCTTGAAGCTTTTGGACCTCAGCTCTGAGGGAGGGCTTCCCCGACTGCTGAAAGGGAGGATGGAAGGGTGGGGTAGGGGAGAGGGGCAAGCGCCCGCCCGAGCGATGGACAAAACCCACAGGTCGTCTGTGATGGTTTGCCACGCCTCCAGATGAGACGAGACTCATCCTCCCACCAGAGTATTGTACGAGCGCCAAAAAATATAATTTTGCAGACTTTTCGGCAGAGAGACTACCTGTCCCTGAAAAGGAGGCTGACGACCGAGAGAAAAACCGGGCACGTTGCTGCCTCTGGTGGGAGTTACCCCGCAGAAGATCAGTCCTGCGTGACCTGCGGTCTTGGAACCCTCTGAAGCCTGAAGAGGATCAAGATAGGGACCCAGATCTCTGGGCTTTGACTGGGTCCTTCATGAGCAGCGACAAAGACTTGGCAGTTTGCGTGCTCGCCTTAGTCTTGGTGAGCTTGTCATCCGTTGAAGAATGAAATAACTCTTTGCCGTCAAAAGGCAGGTCCAGAACTTTATCTTGGACCTCCTTCGAAAACTTTGTTGCATGAAGCCAAGCCTGACGAGAGGTCTTCACCCTCAGCATGAGGCCATGAGCCGAGGTGTCAACATGGTGCGCAGCAGCCTCCAGCATATCCTGCGCTAACACCCTGGCGTCTGACAAGCCGCCTTTAAAGTCTTCTAGCCTGTCAACAGGAATGAACTCCTGGAAGTCAGCCAAATCCCTCCACAATTTTATATTCGCTGCCGCCAGAATGAGCTCTGCGTTAGGCTGACACAATTGCATCGCTGAATTGGCAAATATCTTCTTGCCCAAGGAATCAAGTAATTTGTCCTCCTTGAACAGAACGTGAGCCGCAGCTGTGGAAGTCGCAGAGGCCGGCTTGGATTGCAGAGAGCCGGCCGCTACGACCGTCGAGGACGGGAGCGGACATGACGCCAAGGCTACTTCTTCAGAGGTGTGAATCCTGTAACGGGCGTCAATCCTTTTATTTATGTGCAGCCCGGTGTGGGGTTTATCCCAGACCTTGCGGACCTCGGCTAGGACTTCCCTCTGAAGGAACAGGCCGGTGCGCTCCTGTGGAGACAAAGTTAGTGCCCCCGAAAGCACCCCTTCGTGCGGAGTGGATGCCTCAGGCACTGGTATGTCAAGGAGTGACATCATGTCCAGTACCCGGTCGTGCAATATTCGGCCAGAGCGGGGCTGGTCCTCACTGTCCTGATCTGCCAAAGGGTCGTCTAGAGCAGCCGGATCCACCCGCTGCAACGCGACCGGTGTCAGATTGACATCACGCTCTGCCGGAATCTTGTCCAACGGCGACAAAGGAGGCAAAGGCGGAAGAGCTGGAGGAGGGCCGGGAGGCAGAGGAGGTGCTACTGCCGGAGCGACAGGTGCCGTGACAGGAACTGCCGGGGCAGGAAAAGGAGTCTGAGGGCAGATTTCCCTAAAGAGGCCCTTAAAGTACTCCCTCATGGGATCAGAGTTCATTAGACTATGCCATTTCCCATAAAAGGCATCCTCTGCCGAAACCTTAGGCACTGGAGTGGGCAGAGGCCTTTCATGAGGAGCATAACACCACAAACTTAGTGAGGAGGGCTGCCAATAGGGCCCGCCACCAACCGGGTCTACATAGACCAATGGGGCAGATGTAGGAGGAAGCGAGACCGAATGAGGTAGTGACATCCAAGCACGCCAGTCATAGGAAGGGCGGAACGGAGTCACACTGTCACGTGGAAAAGGTTGTCCACCGAAAAGAAGATTCCCAGCACCCGCCGTCGATAGCGTGTGTGTGAGGGAAGAATCCAAAATCGCCCCAGTAGACCACTCGGGAAGGCTCGCCATTTTGTGAACATCTGAGAACTGCGGCACATGTGTAGATGAGGCAGTTGACTCCACAGACTGGTCAGGGGACTTGACTGAAATTTTAGCCTTGACACAAGGATCCTAGGCAGAGCCGGTACTATGGGGCCTTGGATGTTTACTGGACATCCTGTCCCTTGAATTAGCCTCCAAAGGAGGAACCTCTGCAATGCCAGTAACAGGAGTTTCGGTCGACAACCTCTCCCTGTGCCCCCTCAACAGAAGCGGAAACTCCGCGAGCGCGGGAAAGTTGAGTAATCCACCTCACAGACAAGGTCTTAACAGGCCCCTCAGTTCTGTTGGTACACACCTTAGCCTTGTTAAGAGGAACCTCGGAACAGAGTCCGGTCTGAATAGCTCCCCCGAGAGGGGCCTCGAAACCGTGGTTCGGTACAAAAAGCCTCAACAGAGGCCTCAGGGCGCACCCCGCTTCTGTGTGGGAAGCTCCTGACAAGGAGACCTCTGAGCAAACTCCGGTACCCAATACCTCAGCATGACTATGCTGGCTATTAGCACCTGATCGGTGAACCCCGGATTGTGATCCGGTATAGGCAGGTCCCTCGCGGAAACCCTTGGAGAAATCCCCAGTACGCCTATTAGGCCTGTTAGGCACCTCAGGGAAAACCCTGGTAACAGAGCTTTTGAAGCCGCTTCCGCACCTGGAGGAACCCGGGAAGGAGTCCCCCGGCTGGGGTGCCCCGAAAAGTAAGGAACTTACCGGGCGTCTCTTCTTTCCGTCGATGAAGAGTTGGAAATGGAACCTTCTGGAAGATCTCCCCCCACCAACGAAGACGACGCTGAAGTGCCCAGACCGAAAGGGAGTCACAGAAGAAACACAAGTCCCAGCGGTGATCTGGTCCCAGACACTCCAAACAGAGAGAATGGGGACCCACCCTAGCGAAGCGACGTTCGCAAGAGGAACAAGTAGCAAATCCCAAACGAACCGGCATAGATGGAGGACTACGCGACCGCAGAACCGGAGCAGGAGAGAAGGACAACGGGAAGGAAAAAAGGTCTTCCCGGTGATGCAAGTGCGTCCAGCCCCGACCGCGTGGAGAAAAGGACTGAAGGGCGATGCGTGGGGCAGAGGTAAGGAGGGCGGGTTTACGGCTACGTGCGGTACCCCGTGTAAAAAGAGAAGGAGGACACATTTTTCAATTTAATGCTTTTTTACAAAAAGTGCTCCGGTCCCGTCCCACAGGACGGAATGTGCCAAAAGTATGGAGGAAAGGGGACCGAACGTAGGAGTAGTAGGTTTATATTTAATAATGTATGACACGTACAGCATATATGTTATTATGATTAAACAGCCTACTTGTGGAATGAGTGCTTCATGCCTCCCTTGATTGAGGGGCTAGCACATCATATCAATGCCTGAAAAGGTATTCATGCAACACCTAAGGGGATGAACTTGTGTGGTTCCCGAGTGACTAGGTGGAGTGTTACAGACCCCCTCTGCGGTGGTGTAGCTTGTGTGGCAGTGCATAGTCCTCCAAAAACATTGAACTTGTAGTAACATGGGATGTTGAAGGAGAGTGGAGATGGGGCCTGTGGTGAGTTTGCTTACCTTCCCAAGTTTGTATGTGGGGGTAGTAGACTGCCAAGGATGGGGTTGGTCTGGCTGCTATATGATGGGCCTACCCAAGAGTGTATGAGGCAGGATCCCATTGGCCTGCTACCGACCCATAGATGAGTATTCCCACATCCAAGTTCCCTTTGAGGGAGAAGAAAAAATTACTTACCTCTAGGTAATTTTCTTTTTGATGTATTAGTCGTCCCCTCCCCCCACAGATACCTCCTCTTTGATATTCTATCTCCAGTGCCAGCTGCCTTCAGAAACATTTTTGCCACCAGGGTGCGCACTGATGTCGGGGCAAGTACATATGAAGCTACCCTGCCACATGTTAGGGAGAATTCTCTCTTTAGGCTGAATTTCCTAACCTAGTGAGTCCCCCAGCAGCTTTGCTGGATTTCTGGAGTTTGTTTTTTTCCTCCTGCCAAGAGTGAGACTCTTTTTTCTCCCACTCTTGGACATGATTAATGGTATTCCTTTGACTGGTAATGTATTTTATGGGCTATGGGGTCCTTTACTCCATAGGGTCTCATGTGTTTTTACTATGTGTGTTACACAGCACCCTCCGTGCAGTAACAAAGGGGCGTCATAGTGACCCCCCACCCTAGACTCCATACCCTGGGACTGACTACTGTCTCCCAGGGCATGTAAAGTCACCATTGGCTTTACTAGTCCCAAATTATTAACAGAAACCAGTAAAAACCATCATATTGTGGATGTACTGGTCGGGGCAATTCGATTGTCGAGGGGGCACGTCTCCGTCCCCCCTGATCGAGTTTTGGCTGGTGGCAGTGGAAACTACTTTTTATATTCGACCGCAAATATTCTCCTATGGGATTTTCCCATTGTTCGAGGCTACCAACTTTAATTATTTAATTCTCATAGCCTCGAACATACCGCCGGTTTATTTAATTAGTATTAATTCTCTGGTTGGTATTTTTTGCCAAGACTCGATTCTAAAATGGTGTTTGTGTTCTCTTCTGTGACTCCAACCCAAGTTGAGCCCTTTGTTCCACTTTTTGGCGGGCTTCTCCACAGAAGCCTCCAAAATTGGTGCCACTCTGTCTGGGTACCACAGGGGGTACAGGAGGGGGTTTAGGCACCCTGGACCGAGTTACCTAGGTAACTCAGGTCGCACGCTTGTGTGATTGGCCCAAGTGGTGAGCCGGCCGGCTCAACACTTAGCATGTTGATTGACAGCTAGGCTGAGTGAATGGGGGTATGCTGCATAAAAGCAGGGCTTTGGGGACTAGAACTTCAGAAGTCGCCACAGGACCTGAGAATCCAACGAGGGAGAAGCTGAGCCGACCTACCACGACGACACCACCGGTGGAGCCCTGCAGAACTGACTCACCACTTCCCGACAACAGAGAAGATCTCTGTTGCTCGAGAGGCTTCTTCCCCTGACTGGTGGGCACAACCAGTTTACCTTTCTTTCTTCGCACCCCAGCCCGGTTTGTGGTCGAACTGCCCGTGCCAAGCACCCCGGCAGCCGGATAGCCACACACCACTGAACCGCGAATCACCGGACTGCTCCTTGTACCTGAGAAACTCTGCGGCTGGTTTCTTCCCTGGCAGTGCAACGCACTCCTGTCTTCCTCCACGACGAGATCCTCCCTTCCCCCGGACAAAGCACCGACTTGCACCCGCTGCCAGGAAAAACTGCCCCCGCTGGAGCGTTCTCACTACTTTAAGGTACCGTGTCCGCCAGGCCTCCCTTTCTAAAGATTGCTAAAAGGTAATAATAACTCCTTAACCTTCTGGACTGGGCTGGCCGCCTTGACCCTCTAACTGGTCCCTTTCTGTGGTCCAACTCCTTTTTCAACCCTAACAAGACTTTTGTGCACTGCAACCGTGTGACCTTGGACACATTTCGTTTGGATCCTTTGAAAGTGGATCCGGCCTCTTGAACTCTAACTTCCCGGTTTTACTTTGCCTTCCTCTCTTGTTGTGTTCGTGAAAAAGTGTTGGGATCTGTTTCAATTTGTTCTCTGCTTTTCTCTCCCTTTTTAAACAAACTATTAGAGTGCCATCTACGCTAAGTGCTCACCGCTGTCTGAAAATAAGTGGAGCTTTACTTAAGACTTGTCTAATATCCTTTTAAGGGAGTGTATATCTTTTAGTGACCGTGTTTCTGAAATTGCTTATTATTAGTGCCTGTGTGTTTTTCTAGATGTGGTTTTAAATAAATAATTATATCTCTTTTACACCAAGCCCTGGTCAGTGTTTACTTGTTCTATTGTGTGCTCTTGACCTATTGTGAATACTCTGTATACTGCCTAACTCTTCTTGAGGGAAGTCTGACTGCTCAGCCACAGCTACCAAGTGAATCTGTGTGGTACAGACTGCTACCAAGTGGGTTTACTGCCAAACACCTGTAGTCCTAAATCTTTTTTAGTGGTCCCAGAGGGAACTGCACAGGTTTCTGCCTAACACCACATAACCTCAGTTCCACCACTTTTCTCCAGCATTCAGCTGGTTAGAGATTGCAGAACAGATAAGGTGTGTACACTGTCTGCCGAGTGGGGCAGGTTGGGGTGAGCGATGAGAAATCTGTGGGATGAAGGCATAGTCCATCAGAAAGAACATTACCAAGAGGTGCGTAATTCATGCTAATGTATTCCTTCCTCCCATAGATTCCTCATCATTGAGAGACTCTCATAGCAGTACATAATATGCAGTAGAGCGTGAAAAACACCCCTAACCCATATATTATAGGGCTGCTCAACCAAAGCATGCGCCCTGCCCTGTCAAGGAATACAGGCAATAATGTTTGGCAAATTCGTGTAGTGAAGCCTACATTGCTGCTTCACAAATGCACAAAGCAGGGACCCCATATTGCACAGAAGAAGAGGCAGCCAGGCCTCTAGTGGAATAGGCCCCAATTTCCACAAGCACATCCTTCCTAGTAGATTATAGAATTCTAAGATGCAGAGGATGATCCACCTTGACAGGGTCTGTTTAGCCAGAGCCCTGCCAGCACGAGACCCAGCATAACCTACAAAAAGCTGGTCATCTTTCCTGACTTTTCTTGTCCAATGCATATAGAAGCTGAGGGCCTTACCAGATGGCACTGCTCCTCTTTCTTTGAGGGATGATGCAGAGAGAAAGAGTGATCTTCATATGGAGATGAAAATCCCCAACCTTGGGAAAGGAGGACGTCTCACTCTCAAAGTTACCTCGTTGAAGAAGTGATGGCTACAAGGAAAATCACCTTAAGGGTAAGTCTCAACGAACATGGATGCAGGGGCTCAAACAGCGCTCCCATAAGGAAAGTCAAACATAAATTCAAATCCCACAAGGGAACAACCAACTAGCGTGAGAGAAACTAGTTTTAACCCCCTCTATTCCCAAAAACTACATAATAGTGGGGATATTATAAGTTACTCACCGTAGTGACTAACACACTCCTAGTCCATAGTCACCTTAACTCCATCCTGTATGGGCGTCCTTCACTAGGGACGGGAAACAGAACCTTTTTCACCAGAGAAAATGGTCTTCCCCTTTGAATTTAGATGCGCGCGAGGCTCAGCCCTGGGAGCATGCCCTCCCTGACTACACCGACCGCCGCTAGTCCTCAGTCCCCTTTGATGCATCAACAATATTACAATTGCCTAATGACACAGGTTTATTGCGGGGGAGGATGGTCGAACGTATGGAGGAAAGGGGACTATGGACTAGGAGTACGTTAGTCCCAACGATGAGTAATTTATAATTACTCCTACGTCCTGTCCCCTTTCCTCCATACTGTGTGGGCGATTACAACTGAATGCATCCCTGGGGAGGAGCGATGCCCCTCTAAGAAAACAAGTTCTTCAAAACTGCCTGGCCAAATGCTGCGTCCGATCTGGCGGTGGCATCCAAGCAGTAGTGCTTGCAAAAGGTTGATGGGGAAACCCAAGTAGCCGCTTTGCTGATCGTCTGCTATTGGACTTGTCTCTGGAAAGCCACAGCCGAGGCCTTGGCTCTGATGGCGTGGGCGTGCAGGTTTGCTGGCAAAGCCCTGTGTTGCCCCTCATAAGCCTCCTTGATGGCCATCACCATCCTCCTTGCTATGGAATCCTTGGGGGCTTGACAGCCTCATTTTGACCCGCCAAATGTGATGAACAAGGCATCCGATTTACGGAAGCTCTTGGTCCTGTCCAGGTAAAATCTTAGAGCATGCCGGACATCCAGACAGTGAAATACCTTTTGAGCCCCATCCTTTGGGTCTGCAAAGAATGTTGGGAGTACTATCTCCTTGTTAATGTGGAAGGAGGAAACGACTTTAGGGAGAAAAGCAAGGTGCGTCCTGAGCACCACCATGTCCCAGTGAAATGTTGTATATGGCTCTGAAGCCACCAGTGCCTGATTTCGCTGATCCAGCGTGCTGATGATTTAAGGCCAACCAGTAGGACAGTCTTGATAGTAACCAGGCTGATGTCTGCTGATGCCTTGGGCTAGAATGGTGTGTGTGCCATGGCGCCCAGAACCACGTTAAGGTCCCATACCGGGTTTGGGCATTTGACTGGAGGATATAATCTGGTCAGACCTGCCAAAATGCCTTTTAACCACCGGATTGGAAGAGGAGAAAGTGTAATCTCCAGAGTTCTTGTGTGCCTCTATGGCTGCCAGAAACATACGGCAGGTGCCTACCTGCACACCTGAGGGTCTAGATGCGCCGAGAAGGATAGCACATCATCCAGTGAGCACGTCTGGGTATCAATCTTGTTGGTTTTGGCCCAGTGACAGAACCTTGTCCACTTGCTCCTGTACTGACTCCTGGTGGAGTCGCTTCTTGCCCCTTGTATGATAGCCAGGTTGTTCTGTGACAAGTGCAAATGCTTCAGAGTGATCTGTTCAGGAACCAAGCTGCCAGGGATAACTTCTGCAAAGAGGGGTGAACCTCTGTGCCCCCCCTGCTGGGATAGTAAGTGGGATGGTACCAACGGTAGGTGTACCGGGGCTGTTCCGCCAGTCGGAAAAGTTCCAAGAACTGTTAGGGAGAATTCTCTGTAAAGGCTAATTTCCCAAACCTAGTGAGTCCCCCAGCAGCTTTGCTGGATTTTTGGGGTTTATTTTTTTCTCCTGCTAAGAGTGAGACTCTTTTTCTCCCACTCTTAGACATGATTTGAGGTGTTCCTTTAACTTTTATGTGTTTTATGGGCTATGGGGTCCTTTACCCCATAGGGCTTCATGTGTTTTTGGTATGTGGGTTACACAGCACCCTCCGTGCAGTAACCCAGGGGTGTCGTAGCGACCCCCAAACATAGACTCCATACCCTGGGACTGACTACTGTCTCCCAGGGCATGTTAAGTCACCATTGGCTTTGCTAGTCTTAAATTGTGAACAGAACCAGTACAAACCATCATATTGTGGACGTATTGGTCGGGGCAATTCGATTGCCCTGGGGTCTGTTGCTCGAGGGGGCGCTGTCCAGTCCCCCCGACCGAGTTTTGGCTGGTGGCAGTGGATACTACTTTTTATATTGGACCGCAAATATATTCCTATGGGATTTTCCCATTGTTCGAGGCTACCACTTTTTAAAATAGCCTCGAACATACCGCCGGTTTATTAAATTAATTTAAATTCACCGGTTGGTATTTTTTGCCGAAAACCGGTTCCAAAATGGCATTTGTGTTTGCTTCTGTGACTCCAACCCAAGTCGAGCCCTTTGTTCCACTTTTTGGTGGGCTTCTCCAAAGAAGCCTCCAAAAGTGGTGCCACTATGTCTGGGTACCACATGGGGTGTGGGAGGGGGTTGAGGCACCCTGGACTGAGTTGCCTTGGCAACTCAAGTCGCAATCTGGTGTAATTGGCCAAGTGGTGAGCCACCCGGCTCACCACTTAGCATGTTTGAGTGACAGCTAGGACAGATGAATGGGGGTTTTCTGCATAAAAGCAGGGCTTTGGGGACTGGAACTTCAGAAGTCGCCACAGGACCTAAAGAATCCGAGGAGGGAGAAGCCGAGCCGACCTGCAACGACGACACCACCGGTGGAGCCCTGCTGAACCGTCTCACCACTTTTCCCGATGACAGAGGAGATCTCCAGTCCGGAGAGTCTTCTTCCTTTGACTGGTGGGGATAACCAGTTTGCCCGTCTTTTTGCCTTCCTGGACCATCTCGTGGCCGCCTTGCCTGTGCCAAGCACCCTGGCAACCGGAATACCACGGTTTACCACTACCGCGAAGAAAAGGCTAGTACCATGTAACCGGAAAACTCAGCGGTTGCTTTCTTCCATGGCAGTGCAACGACCTTCATCTTTCCTCCACGTGGAGACCTCCTCTTCCTCTGGACGAAACACCCGCTGCCAGGAACAACTGCCCCCGCTGGAGCGTTCTTCCCATTTCAGGTACTGTGTCCGCCTGGCTTCCCTTGCGACAGATCGTTCGGGGTGACAGTAAATCCTCGATTTTCTAACGTGGGTTAGCCTGGGGCCTGTTAACTAACTTTTCCTGACTTGATCTCAATCTTTTGTGAACTATCTACAAAGACTCTTTGGGCATAACCCCACTGTGTGATCCTGGACACATCTCGCTTGCTCTCTCTAAGAGTGGGCCTGGCATTTGAACTTCCTTGCTCTCCAGTAGACTTTGCCTAACCTGCCTCACTGTGGTTCTTTGAAAAGTATTGCAATTGTGTGCTTTCATAACTCTGCCTTTTCCCTCCCTTTTTCTATAACTTATTAGAGTGCCATCTTAGGTTAAGCGCTCACCTCTGGCTGAAAATAAGTGGTGTTTCTCACTAAGACTTGTCTAATAAGTAATTACGGTTGTATATATATAATAGTGACTGTGTGTTGAATTTACTTACCTCTTGTTGTGCTAGTGTAATTTACAAGTGTGTCTTTAAATAAATAATTATATACTTTTACACCAAAGCTCTGGTCAGTGTTTGCTTGTGCTACTGTATCTCTGTACCTATTGTGTATACTCTATATACTGCCTAACTCATCTTGAGGGAAGTCTGACTGCTCAGCCACAGCTACCAGGTAAATCTGGGTGGTACAGACTGCTACCAATTGGGTTTACTGCCAACCACCTGTAGTCCTAAATCTTTTGCAGTGGTCCCCAAGGGAACTGCACAGGTTTCTGCCTAACACTGGTGTACAGCGGTGGGATTTGTATTGATTATACATTTTAGTGTGCTTATAGATACCTTAGTGCAACTAACCACAAAGCTTAGCACTAAAGAAGTTATTTTCTAAACCTGTCAACTATGGAAAGTTATAGTCAATAGTCCCTTGCTACAAAAACTGCTGATTGTTTAAGAGTTCTCTGTAAGCATAAGAATCTCCTAACTAAAGGCAAGAAAATGGAGCTAATAGAAAGGTTGTTAGCAAACCAAAGTCTGGATGGTGGTTCAGAGGAACCTACCACTCCAGCAACTGTAGATAACAGCAATGATATTGATATGAATGTTAGTATTGATAACTTTGAGACAGAAGCAGAAGAGGAGGGTGAAGATGATAGAGTTATCTCCCCTGGGCCTCTACCTGCCCTGCCAGCTGTACCTACTGGACCTTTACCAGGTCCCACACTTAATCCCCAATATATGGAACTAGAAAGAATGAAGCTTGAATTAGAATTCAAAATAATTAGTGCTCAAACAGAACAACGGCACCAAGAACTAAGGCTCAGAGAAATGGAGCTCAACCATGAGCTAGAAATGAAAAGATTGTCTGTGGAAAGTGCTTCTCTCTCCGAATCCTCTAGGAGTTCCAGTCCCAAAAGACCCCGGATGCCTAAGGCGTTGGTGGGTATGTATGAGCCTAAGTTGGATGTGTTGGATTGGTTGAGTTTGTTTGAGTATAATCATGGGCTCCAGAACATTACAGGAAATGAGTTACTTTCCTGGTTGTTCTCTGGGCTCCCCCCTGTTGCAACTGATGTGCTAATGGAGTTGGGGTAGGAGGATAAGAAGGATTATGAATGTGTGAAGCTGGCTTTGATAGCTAGATTTGGGAAGACCCCTTCCCAGTACCTTAAGAGGTTTAGGACCCTCAAAAAGCATGATGGTACCCCTTGGGCTACCTGGGTGAGTGTAAGTTTGAAGAACTTAGAGGGATGGATTAAGGGTTACAAAGTGAACACCTATGAGGGAATGAATAATCTTGTGATGTTGGAGTCAATTTATGATGCCTGCTCTCCTGAGCTCAGACAGCACTTGGCTGATTCAAAGGAATTAGATTCCAGGAAACTAGCTAAGGCTGTTGACTTGTGCGTTGCCAACAGGGCTACTCACAAGGACTCTGGGGTAACTCAGAAAAAGGATGAGGGGAAACAGCCAAAAAAGGACTCCAAAGAGAATTCTAATAATTCCAATCCCAAAGAGGGCCCCAAACAAAACAATAAGGGTAAACCAAATCAGGGTAGTGTACCTTCTGGTGGTAAACCGGAAGGATGTCAGAGCAAGCAACCATTCCAGAAAGCATTTGGTAAATGCTATGTTTGTAGCTCGCCTGACCATGTGAAAGGAGATCCCAGATGTAAGGGTAAACCTTCAGGGGTCCAGCTTGTCTCCTTAGTCTTCGCTCCAGAGGAGGAAGTACAAATGGCAAGTGGAAACGTTCTACTGCTGGCTGATGAACCCATTGGAATCTCAGCCAGTGTTTCTTTAGTGTCTCTGGGTCTGTGGGAACAACAGAATTTAGATGTCTATAACTCTATCCCAGATAATACTAAAGAGTATTATAAGGACAGTGTCCAGGTGAATGGTCAGGAGACTCCTGCCATTAGGACACTGGGGCCAACATAACTGTGGTGGATAAATCTTTTTTTCAGGCTGAGGGTGTTGCTGAGGCACCCAAACGCCTCACCAAGTTAGCTGGAGGGCCTGTGCAGATGCTTCCCCAATTACCAGTTCTCATCCAGTGTAATGACATGACTCTGAAGATACCTGTCAGCATACAAAGTGAGGTACCAGGAAGGGTTCTGTTGGGTAATGACCTGAAGACTCTTGGAGTAGTGTCACATACCCCCAGACCTCCTAGTAAAAGTTTACAGGAGCTCACCAGACCTGCAAGTGAGAGAACCATGAGAGGTACTCCCAAGGAGATGATGAAGAAAGATATCACTCCTACTCCACTGGAGTTACAACTTGCTATCACTGAACAAAGAGAAGCAAAAGGGAAACCCAAGGCTTCAGGGAAACAGCCAACAGCAAGCACTCCAGTGCTGCCAACAAGGACATCCCCTAGGTTGTCCAAAGTTACACCTGTAACTCCACCTCCACCTGAGGCTGAGAGGGAGGGACAACCCTGTGTGGTTGAACTAGACTCTGAAGAAAAGCTAGTGGAAGGCCAAGAACTCATTGGAGATCTGGATCCTGTTGACCATCCTGAGCTGCAGTCTTTACTGGCAGAAGGTGGACCCAACAGGGCAGGCTTCAGTAAGGGACAGAGAGAATGTCCAACTCTGGAAGGTCTTCGCCAACAGGCAGCTTCTCAGGCTGATGGGCAAGAGCCTGGGAAGTGTAGGTTGCACTGGGAAGATGGCCTCTTCTACAGTGAACCAACTGAGTCTGCACCTGGAGACTACAAGCGGCTTGTAGTACCTCAAGAAAACAGACAACCGTTCTTGCAACTGGCCCATGAGATTCCTTTGGCTGGTCACCTGAGTTTCAAGAAGACCAAGGAAAGGCTCTCACTGTACCTTTATTGGCCAAAGATGGTGGCTGAGGTAGATAGGTTTTGCAAGAGCTGCCATACCTGCCAGACTTCTGGTAAGGTTGGTTCCAAGAATGTGGCACCTTTAGTGCCTCTCCCAGTTGTGGGAGTCCCATTTGAGAGGGTAGGGATTGACATTGTTGGTCCCCTTGATCCCCCAACCTCCTCAGGCAAAAGGTTTATCCTTGTTGTAGTAGACCATGCTACTAGGTACCCTGAGGCAATTCCTATGATTACTGTTACAGCTCAGGCTGTGGCTACGGCCCTCCTTGGTATTTTTACCAGGGTTGGGTTTCCTAAGGAAGTAATCTCTGACAGGGGGTCAAATTGTATGTCCCACTACATGAAAGCCATGTGGAAAACCTGTGGAGTTACTTACAAGTTCTCTACCGCCTACCACCCTCAGACAAATGGGTTGGTAGAAAGGTTCAACAGAACCATGAAGAGCATGATAGGTGCTTTAGAAGATCCCCTTAAAAGAAAGTGGGACCTTCTATTGCCATGCCTTCTCTTTGCTTATAGAGAAGTCCCTCAGGAGGGAGTAGGTTATTCTCCCTTTGAACTTCCTTATGGCCATCCAGTCAGAGACCCATTGGCCCCGATTAAGGAGGGGTTGGAGAGTGCTCCTTCCCCCAAGCCAGTCAGAGTGACTGACTACGTGATAGGTCTCCGGAGGAGAATGTCACAAATGATGGCAGAAGCTAGTGATAACCTGAAAGCTGGACAAGCTTTGGTCAAGCATTGGCATGACCAAAAGGCTAACATGGTTGAGTTCACTCAAGACCAGCTAGTTCTAGTTATGATCCCAACAAGGCAGAGGGCCTTGCAAGATAAATGGATGGGACCCTTCACAGTTGTGGGTAAACTTGGAGAGGTGAACTATCTGGTGGACTTGGGCAATCCCAAGGAGGCTCCCAGAGTCTTCCACAACAACCGACTAAAGGGGTATGTCTCCAGGCCTGAAGTATGAGCCTTGCTTCTAGCTTCAACAGAAGAGGAAGAAGAGAGTGAAGCTATCCCTGATCTCTTCAGAGGCTTACCCTTGGACGAAAAGATTGAAGGAGTAAATCTCTCTTCAAATCTGACACCTGAGCAACAAGAAGAGTGCAAAGCTATGTTAAATCAGTTTGCCTCTCTGTTCTCACTTTCACCAGGCTTGACCCCTTGGGGACAGCATGATATACTCACTGGTGACTGTCTGCCAGTCAAAAGCAGAGGATATAGAATGTCAGAAAATGTAAGGACCCACATCAAAGGGGAGGTCAAGAAGATGCTTGATCTCGGGGTAATAGAACCCTCTACTAGTCCATGGTCTAGCCCAGTTGTGTTAGTACTAAAGGCAGGATCCAAAGAATTGAGATTCTGTGTGGACTATATAGCTCTTAATGCAGTCACTAAGACTGATGCCCACCCTTTGCCAAGGACAGATGAGTGGGTGGATAGACTTGGTTCAGCCAAGTTCCTCAGCACATTTGACCTTACGTCAGGCTATTGGCAAATAGCCCTGACAGACCATGCCAAGGAGAAGACTGCATTTTCTACCCCAGTTGGCTTATACCAATTTAAGGCTATGCCTTTTGGATTGAAAAATGCACCTGCAACATTCCAAAGGATGGTAAATCAGGTTCTGGCTGGGATGGAGGATTTCTGCATGGCATACTTGGATGACATTGCAGTATTCAGCCAATCCTCGGAAGAGCATGTTAACCACCTAGGACATGTTTTGCAAGCTCTTGGACAGGCCAATCTGACCATAAAGGCAAGTAAATGCCAAATTGGTCAGAGTAAGGTGGTCTACCTTGGGCATGAGGTAGGAGGTGGCGAAATAAGGCCTTTGCTCAGTAAGATTGAAGCTGTGCAAAATTGGACAACACCTACTACTCAAACCCAGGTGAGAGCCTTCCTAGGCCTCACTGGGTATTACAGGAATTTCATAGAGAACTATGGGACCATAGCTTCTCCACTGAATGTAATCTCCTCTCCAAAATTCCCTAAGAAGGTCAAATGGAATGAGGAATGCAATCAGGCCTTTGAAAACCTGAAGAAAGCTCTTTGCCAAGCACCAGTATTGAGAGCTCCTGACTATCACCAACTTTCATTGTGCAGACAGATGCTTCTAATGTAGGTATAGGTGCAGTCCTTAGCCAACTGGATGAGAAAGGTAGGGAACACCCCATTTGCTTCATCAGCAGAAAGCTGAAGGATCCTGAGACAAGGTGGGCAACTATTGAAAGAGAATGTTTTGCTATTGTGTGGGCACTGAAGAAGTTTAGGCCATACTTGTATGGTTCTACTTTTGTCATTCAGACTGACCACCAACCCTTGAGATGGTTGATGCAAATGAAAGGGGAAAATCCAAAACTATTGAGATGGTCAATCTGCCTGCAAGGGTTTGATTTCACCATTGAGCACAGGTCAGGGTGTCGCCACCAAAATGCTGATGGTCTCTCTAGGATGTATGTCATAGACTAGAGGTATGAGATTCATCCAGGAGTGGATTAAATCCTCCATGGGGGGCGAGTGTTAGGGAGAATTCTTTGTAAAGGCTAATTTCCCAAACCTAGTGAGTCCCCTAGCAGCTTTGCTGGATTTGTGGGGTTTATTTATTTCTCCTGCTAAGAGTGAGACTCTTTTTCTCCCACTCTTAGACATGATTTGAGGTGTTCCTTTAACTTTTATGTGTTTTATGGGCTATGGGGTCCTTTACCCCATAGGGCTGCATGAGTTTTTGGTATGTGGGTTACACAGCACCCTCCGTGCAGTAACCCAGGGGTGTCGTAGCAACCCCCAAACATAGACTCCATACCCTGGGACTGACTACTGTCTCCCAGGGCATGTAAAGTCACCATTGGCTTTGCTAGTCTTAAATTGTGAACAGAACCAGTACAAACCATCATATTGTGGACGTATTGGTCGGGGCAATTCGATTGCCCCGGGGTCTGTTGTTCGAGGGGGCACTGTCCAGTCCCCCCCGACCGAGTTTTGGCTGGTGGCAGTGGATACTACTTTTTATATTCGACTGCAAATGTATTCCTATGGGATTTTCCCATTGTTCGAGGCTACCACTTTTTAAAATAGCCTCGAACATACCGCTGGTTCATTAAATTAATATAAATTCACCGGTTGGTATTTTCTGCCGAAACTCGGTTCCAAAATGGCGTTTGTGTTCGCTTCTGTGACTCCAACCCAAGTCGAGCCCTTTGTTCCACTTTTTGGCGGGCTTCTCCACAGAAGCCTCCAAAAGTGGTGCCACTCTGTCTGGGTACCACCGGGGGTGTGGGAGGGGGTTTAGGCACCCTGGACTCAAGTCGCACTCTGGTGTGATTGGCCCAGTGGTGAGCCGCCCGGCTCACCACTTAGCATGTTTGAGTGACAGCTAGGACTGATGAATGTGGGTTTTCTGCATAAAAGCAGTGCTTTGGGGACTGGAACTTCAGAAGTCGCCACAGGACCTAAAGAATCCGAGGAGGGAGAAGCCGAGCCGACCTGCAACGACGACACCACCAGTGGAGCCCTGCTGAACCGTCTCACCACTTTTCCCGACGACAGAGGAGATCTCCAGTCCGGAGAGTCTTCTTCCTTTGACTGGTGGGGATAACCAGTTTGCCCGTCTTTTCGCCTTCCTGGACCATCTCGTGGCCGCCTTGCCTGTGTCAAGCACCCCAGCAATCGGAATACTACGGTTTACCACTAGTGCGAAGAAAAGGGTAGTACCTTGTAACTGGAAAACTCAGCGGCTGGTTTCTTCCCTGGCAGTGCAACGACCTTCATCTTTCCTCCACGTCGAGACCTCCTCTTCCTCTGGACGAAGCACCGACTTGCACCCGCTGCCAGGAACAACTGACCCCGCTGGAGCGTTCTTCCCATTTCAGGTACTGTGTCCCGCCTGGCTTCCCTTGCGACAAATCGTTCGGTGTGACAGTAAATCCTCGACTTTCTAACCTGGGTTAGCCTGGGGCCTGTTAACTAACATTTCCTGACTTGATCTCAATCTTTTGTGAACTTTCTACAAAGACTCTTTGGGCATAACCCCTCTGTGTGATCCTGGAAACATTTTGCTTGCTCTCTCTAAGAGTGGGCCTGGCATTTGAACTTCCTTGCTCTCCAGTAGACTTTGCCTAACCTGCCTGACTGTGGTTCTTTGAAAAGGATTGAAATTGTGTGCTTTCATAACTCTGCCTTTTCCCTCCCTTTTTCTATAACTTATTAGAGTGCCATCTTAGGTTAAGCGAACACCTCTGTCTAAAAATAAGTGGTGTTTCGCACCAAGAAATGTCTAATTAGTAATTAGGGTTGTATATATATAATAGTGACTGTGTGTTGAATTTACCTACCTCTTTTTGTGCTACAGTAATTAACAAGTGTGTCTTTAAATAATTATATACTTTTACACCAAAGCTCTGGTCAGTGTTTGCTTGTGCTAATGTATCTCTGTACCTATTGTGTATACTCTATATACTGCCTAACTCATCTTGAGAGAAGTCTGACTGCTCAGCCACAGCTACCAGGTAAATCTGGGTGGTACAGACTGCTACCAATTGGGTTTACTGCCAACCACCTGTAGTCCTAAATCTTTTGCAGTGGTCCCTAAGGGAACTGCACAGGTTTCTGCCTAACAAGAACCAAGGTCTTGCTGGCCACCAGGGGGCTATCAAGATGAGCCGAAGCCCCTGTGACTCCCTGACCTTGCAGATGACCTTGTGAATCAGCGGAGTGGGGGGGGAAAGTGTATGCATTCATATCATTACACGGAATCTGCAATGCACCCCCCAGCAATCCTATGCCTTGCCCCAGCCATGAAGCAAACTGATGGCATCTCCTGTTGCTCACGGTTTCAAATTGGTCTACCTGATGGGTGACCCCATCTGTCGAAGATTCCCCTCAGGACCTACCCATTCAACGGCCACTCGTAGTTGTCGATCCCCAGTCTGCTGAGCCTGTCCGCTTCCAAGTTGGATTCCCCCGGAAGTTTGACTGCTGACAAACGGATGCTGTTAGACAGTGCCCACTTCTAAATGTTGATGGACAGCCTGCAGAGAGGCGGGGAGCAGGTACCTCCCTGCTTGTTGATCTAATACATACAGGTGGCGCTGTCTGTATGTAGACTGACCGGCTGCTGATAATGGAGAGGATCACTATGAAAGCCAGCCAGAGGGCCATCATCTCAAGCCAGTTGATGTGTTCCAGCTGCTACATGACCATACAACAAAGACAACTGTGCTCGTCCAGCGTAGCCCCCATCCCTCTTGGGTCGAGTCTGTGGTAATGGTGATCTCGGGAGAGGGCTGCCTGAATGGTCTGCCCACTACCAGGTTGGTCTCCGCACTCCACCACTCCAGGTCTGAGTGTAGGTGCTGTGGTATGCTGACTAGGGCTGCCTGGAAGCCAGTCTCCTTATTCCAAGAGGCTGTGAAATGCAGTTGCAGCCTTCTCACTCATTTTGAGTCTTATGTGTGGCACAGCCAGGAGACAAGCCGCCATTATTCCGATCAGGTGGTGGTAACACCATGCTGAGATCACCGGTCTGCTGAGAAAATGCCTTGTGGCCTTCTGGCACAGCCAGGGGACAAGCCGCCATTATTCCGATCAGGTGGTGGTAACACCATGCTGAGATCACCGGTCTGCTGAGAAAATGCTTTGTGGCCTTCTTGATCGCTGTGATTTTGTCTGCCGAGGGGAAGATTGTCTCTGTCCCAATTCAGCCCCAGCAATGTTAAGGACTGAGTGGGGAGTAAGTGCGACTTCTTGAGGTTGATAGAGAACCCCAGATCGTATAGCATGTGCATGCATGCTGAAGCCGTGTGACGTACTGCCTCTGGAGACTCTGCTTGAATAAGCCAGTCGTCGAAGTATGATGTGATGTGATGTTATTTATAACGCGCTTAATACCCAGAGGTTTCTAAGCGCGGACCCGGGGATCGAACTTGTGTTACTCCATGATGCATTGCTTCCAAGGCGATCACGTTGACACTGAGCTATCCTCCCGAGACTATGGCTAGAGCTAGAGATGGTGGCCTTCCGACCCTGAGCAGGGCTGCTACCTAGTTCATTAACCTCGTAAAGACCCATGAGGCCGAGTTGAGGCCAAACGGGAGGAACTTGTACTGAAAATGAAAGCCCATGATCCTGAACCTCAGGAAGGAACGATGGGGCTCCCAAGTAGGGACGTGCAGGTAAGCATTCTTCAGATCCAGGGAGCAAATCCAGTCTCCCCCACACAGAGTCTCTGCAATAAGCGCTGTAGTAACCATCTTGAACTTTTGAAGGGGTAGGGAAAGGTTCAAGGAAGAAAGGTCCAGAACAACTCTCAGGCCGGCCTGGTTCTTCTTCTGAATGGCGAATATACGGGAATAGAAACCCATGCCTCGGTGGTAAGCTGGAACCTCCCCCACAGCCTGACTTGTAAGGAGTGAGCAGATTTCTGCCAATAGAGTTGCCGTCCCAATCTGAGGGAGTTGAGGGGAAGAAAGAGGAAATGGAGGGATTGGCAAGTGGAATCCCGTGGAGAGCACAGAGAGGATCCATGGGTCAGCGAACCTTCTCTGCCACGTGCCAGAAGTGCAGGGCAAGCCTGCCCCCCACCGGAGACTCGTGTATCTGGATGACGTCATCACAACTTTTTACCTTCTGAGGCTAGTGCCTGGGAGGGGGACTGGAAAAACCCCTGGTGAGAGGCTTTGTGCAGCTTGCGCCTGTGCTGACTAGGAGACCGGTCTGGTTGTCTGGCGCATCTCTCCTGAAAGCCCCTGAAGCCACCAAAAGTACGTGCTCTATCTGAGTGCTGGTGACTCTGGCTATGGGCCTTGGGCACTGACTTTGGCAGGATTGACAAGGATTTAGCTGTCTGAGAGCTATTCTTCTTTTTGGCAAGTTCCTTGTCCGTGGTAGAGTGGAACAAGTCCCCCCCCCATCAAATGGCAGGTATATAATACACTCCTGCACGTCAGAGTTAAACTTGGTCGCCTTGAGCCAAGCTGTCCTCCTCGTATCGGTGGCGATACAGATCGCTCTACCTGCTGTGTCGATGTGAGCCACTGTAGACTCCATGATATCTTGGGCCACAATTTTGCCCTCACCCAATCCGGCCCTGAAGCGCGCCTGACTCTGCGCGGGGAGCTCTGGGAGTAAGTCTGCAATCTCCCTCCACAGCTTTTGATTCACTGCTGCCAGCATAGCGTCAGCATTGGCCTGGTGTAGATGGAGTGTGGCATTAGAGTAAATCTTTTTGCTGTATGCTTCTGATAGCTTTTCCTCCAGGAGCGCTGACTTTGGACCCGCTGACAAAGACTGAGACTTGGAGTAAAGGGAGGCTGCAGCTATAACTGATGAATGCAGTTGAGGGTGCACCAAAATAATGAGCGAGTCTCCTTCTGCAAGCCTATACTTGGCATCCAGGCATTTATTGGTAGTCTGCGTTCAGTGAGGCTTCACCCATCCCTTTTTGGCAAGGGCTTCGACATCCTTTTGCAGAGGGATGCCAGTTCTTTTGGCAGGGCGAATGGTCAGCACTGCAGCCAGAACCCCCGCCTCGGGTTGCTCGACTTGAGGCTGCAGAACCCCCAGGTATTCTGCTACATCCACCAGCCTTAGCTGACGAGGGAGTATCCGGGTCCTCTTCCTCGTCTGTGTCACCCGCTGTGTCGGGTCTGGAGCTGACGGAGGCGTGCTGGGTGCAGGCTGCTGTGGCGTACTGACTGGCAGTGCCGGGGGCTGCTGCAGAGGCTGTGCTGGAGGCGGAGCCTGCATGACTGGTGTGAGCGTGGGAACCAAGGGTTGAACAGGTACCGGGGCCTGCAACACCGTCGAGCCTGAGGTGGTGCCGGGGGTAGCATGACCTTGATGACCCCCCTGAGGATGGTGCCCATCTGTGGTGATTTCATGAGGGTAAGGAATTTTTTTAATTTATTCTCGCATGCTGGGGAAGGGCCTGGAGGCATGGGAGCTGTGCCCTGTGGTTGCTGAGTTCTTGGCGGTCCTTGGCCCACCCTGCTGGGAGCTGCATACCTCCCCTTTGCAGGTGTGGTTGGGTATGACGTGGACCAGGTCACTGGGGTAGTCCAGTCCCACCTAGATGTGCATTCCCATGCCTGCTCTTCAGAAGGAGGAGGCTCTGGGCGAGCCGCCATCTTGTCTGGCCTGGTGGCCATTTTGTCATGCCCCGCGCCACATGCCTTCGGCATGATGCTTGAGGAGCCAGCCCGTCTCTGCCTGTACACTTAGAAGCAAAGACTCAGACCTTCCCTGCACCTCAGGTAGAGACATCGGAGGTGGAGTACCCTCGGCCATGATGCCGGTAGTGCTGGTTGTAGGCGCCTGTTAGGCAGAAACCTGTGCAGTTCCCTTAGGGACCACTGCAAAAAGTTTAAGACCACAGGAGTCAGCAGTAAACCCAATTGGTAGCAGTCTGCACCACCCAGATTTACCTGGTAGCTGTGGCTGAGCAGTCAGACTTCTCTCAAGAAGAGTTAGGCAGTATACAGAGCATACACAATAGGGCCTAAAATACATTAGAACAAGCAAACACTGACCAGAGCTTTGGTATTAAAAGTATATAATTATTTATTTAAAACACACTTATGAAAATACACTGGCACTAATATATCAAGCAAGTTCAAACACAGTCACTATAAGTATATACACCTCCCTAGTTAATTATTCAACAAGTCTAGGTTAAGACACCACTTATTAACAAAACAGAGGTGAGCGAGTAACCTTAGATGTCACTCCAATTATTCGTTAAAACGGGAGAGAAAAGGCAGAGCATGGAAATAACAGTACCAACACTTTTTAAGAACCCCCAGCAAGGCAGGAGCCAAAGTTCATAGGTCAGGCCCACTCTTAGAGAGAGCAAGGCTGAATGTGCCCAAGATCACACAGTGGAAATGCACTCGAAGTCTTTGCAGAAAGTGTCAAAAGAGGTTGGATCAGTTCAGAAAGATAAAGTTAGAAGGTTTGGAGGCCAACCCAGTCGGAAAGTCAAGGATTTATGGGACACCTTGGATAGTCCGTTGCAAGGGAGGCCAGGCGGGACACAGTGCCTTAAATGGTGAGAACGTTCCAGCGAGGGCAGTTGTTCCTGGCAGCGGGTGCAAGTCGTGGCTTCGACCAGAGGAAGAGATGATCTCGACGAGGAAGAAAGCTGGAAGTCGTTGCACTGCCAGGGATGAAACCAGCCGCGGAGACCCTTTTATTCGCGGTCAGTGGTGAAGCGTGGCTATCCAGCCGCCGGGGTGCTTGGCACGGGCGATTCGACCACGAGACGTCCTAGAAGGCGAAAAAGGCGAACTGGTTGGTCCCACCAGCTCAAAGGGAAGAAGACTCTCCTGGAAGAAGATCTCCTCTGTCGTTGAGGAAGTGGCGAGTTCTTTACAGCAGGGCTCCACCGGTGGTGTTGTCGTTGTAGATGGCTCAGCTTCTCCCCTCTTCGGATTCTTTAGGTCCTGTGGCGACTTCTGAAGTTCCAGTCCCCAAAGCCCTGCTTTTATGCAGAAAAACCCCCATTCAATAGCCTAGCTGTCACTCAAACATGCTAAGTGGTGAGCCGGGCGGCTCACCACTGGGTCAATCGCACAAGAGTGCGACTTGAGTTGCTGAGGCAAATCAGTCCAGGTGCCTAATCCCCCTCCCACACATCCTGTAGACCACAGAGAGTGGCACCATTTGAAGGGCACCTTCTGTGCAGAAGCCCGCCAAAAAGTGGAACAAAGGGCTCCACTTGGGTTAGAGTTTCAGAGGCGAACACAAACGCCAATACTGGCAAAAAGACCCAACCGGGGAATTAATATTAAATAAATAACCCAGCGGTATCTTTAACATTGCACCAAAAAGTGCTGCGTTTAAAAACAATGGGAAAATCCCATAAGAAATATTCCGGTGGACTATTTCGTGTGGTATCCACTGCCACCAGCCAGAAACTCGACAAGGGGGACTGGACAGTGCCCCCTTGGAAAACAGACCCAGGGGCAATCGAATTACCCCTACCAGTAGTTCCACAATATGAAGGTTTGTACTGGTTCTGTTCACAATTTGAGACTAGTAAAGCCAATGGTGACTTTACATGCCCTGGGAGACAGTAGTCAGTCCCAGGGTATGGAGTCTATGTTTGGGGGTCACTATAACACCCCTGTGTTACTGCAATGAGGGTGCTGTGTAACACACATACCAAAAACACATGAAGCCCTATGGAGTTAAAGACCCCATAGCCCATAAAACACATTCACTGTCAAAGGACATTCTCAAATCATGCCTAAGAGTGGGAGAAAAAGAGTCTCACTCTTAGCAGGAGAAAGAAATAAACCCCAAAAATCCAGCAAAGCTGCTGGGGGACTCACTAGGTTTGGGAAATTAGCTTTAACAGAGAATTCTCCCTAACAGCGCCCCCTCGGGTATGATCCCTGTAGTAGAGCAAAGCCCCTTGGGGATGTCCCTGGTACAAGAGCCTTGTGGCCCCTCAGCGATGGGACCGGGAGAGTCTTGCGACCCCTCGGCCTGTTGGCCGGTAGATCTGTGAGCCTTGGTCTCTTTGCTGGTTTTAGGACCTAGAAGACCCCTCCCACTCGGGCGCTTCCCTGGGAAGGAGTCGCCCTTGCGGGGTGCGGAGGAGAACAGGGCACCTAGCTTGGGCCTGGTTTTCCTCCTCACATAAGTCTTGAGGTCCCGATTTCTCGAACAGCTCCCTCAACCTGTCCAAGCGATTCTTGAGAGCTCGCGGTGTCAACGCGTCGCGTGCAAAACAGCCGTCCCAGCCGTGGTCGGGGCCAAGGCACCGGAGGCAGATCGCCTGTGGATCCGACGTGCGAAGGAACCCTTGCAGGCCAGACAACTGCTAAAACCCACTGTCGTCGACATGCGCCAGGGAGGAGTGTGGCACCAGAGGACAGTCTTCTCTGACAATCTAGGAGAAAACAGAGAGAGAAGAGAAATAGAAACTTTTCGGGGAAGAGCATGCGGAATTACAAGGCCGGAGGCCTAACCCAGGAACGCTGGTGAAGTGGTCCATTCTCGTCGACGCACAAAAGAGGACTGGGGAGTGGCGCTGGTGGGCGGATTCAGGGAAGAGCATGCTCTCAGGGCCGCCCCCACCTAATGCGCATCTAAATTTAAAGGGGAATACACTTTTTTCTGGTGAAAAAGTTTCAGTTTCCCGTCCCTAGCGAAGGACACCTAAACAAAAATAGACGGGACGTAGGAGTAATGGGAAGGAAAGAGGCTTATTCAGGTACCCTTTCACAGTGACAATTTGCAGGCCTGTCTGAGCAAAAGAGAGCAGGAACTCCAGTACAAAGGAAGGACAGATCAAAGTGTCCAGACCTCTCTCCTGACACTAACCTGAGAACTTAAGCCACCTGCAGGCATAGGTAAGACTATTTGATAGGCCTCAGATCAGAAATGAGCACAACCAGGACGTCATCCAACAAATCCCACTCATTATAGCCTCTCAGCAGCTAAGCATGGTGGTTCAGGCTGCTTAGGCTTCAATGGAGTACCCAAGCGGCCAAGTAGGAGAGCAGATCCACCCTCATCGGGTGGCGTCAGTGAAAGCATATGGACATACCCATACGCTCTGAATGCCATGTCCTCCAGGCCCAGTACTGAGCAATCAGAATCAACATAGACCCAAACTTGCACAGTCTCCTGAGAACTTTCTGAATGACAGGGATCGACCCGAATGCATAGAGGAATATGAAGTTCCATACATAAACCAATGAGTCTCCTATAGCTTTCTTCAAAGGAATTTACTTGGAACGGATCAACTTGCACTTCCTGTTCACATTAGAAGCAAAGTGGTCCACTCGAGGAGTCTCATAGAAGGTGAAGATCTCTCTGGAACTTCCTGGCAGAGCTTACACTCATGGGAGGCCGAAGACTGTCTGCTCAGAGCTTCCGCTACAACGTTTTTCATCCTAGCTAAATGGACCGCCTTCAGGGGTATGCAGTACTCCAGAACCACAGCCTCATTACTTCACTGCACAGAGGCAATGGCCCCATACCACCCAGTTTGTTGAGGTAGTTCATGGCGACCATGTTGTCTGTCAAGACCAGTACAGCCTTGCTCTGCACAAAGGGAGGATGGTGTAAGTGAAAAGTAACTTTCTTTTAATCATATATTGATTGTGTCTAATGTTCAAAGCAAATGTTCAAAGATGCAATGTTTTTCCCTATTCTAGCGGTCTTTCTCTTCACAGCTGACTCTCACTTTTGCTTTATATTGTTGATGTATTTGGCTTTTTACAATTCTTGTTTATGTTTATCTTGCTCTATTTGACTTGCACAGACTGGAAATAAACGACTACTGTTTGGGACTTTTCCATGCCAAGAGCTTTTGTGAAAACATGGTTGAAGGAACTAGTACAAACAAGAAATGTGCAAAGGAACTGTTTGAGGGAGTACGTACAAAGGAACTCATGTGATATGTAAGGCTTCAATTTTTACTGATTTTTACACATAAATACAAACGAAAATCAATCTGCTTTCTGTCTGTATTTATAAAAATGGAGAAAGAAACAGAGAAAACAGGTCTTTCTGTCTGGTTCTCTATGATGTCACTCATACATCGCAGGACAATCACATTGGGACTGGCATCATGGAGAGTGTAAATGTTGTCTAAAAATAGCCAGATTGAGGGTTCTGGAAGATTCCTGCAGGTTTCAGATCGGGCACCTGACAATTTACCTATAAGGCAGAGGTCTGGTGGCCGGGTTAGGTTGTTGCCATGAGTTCCCGTGCTGTGAAGATGTATCTGTTCTTTTGTCTAGCAAGACAAAAAAGCTATTTCTGTTTTGCTACTATTCCGACAATTCTGGCTCTGCGACTCGGACCCATCACACTCTGTGGCAGCACTGCCTAATTGTGGGACGTATTCACTTGGAGACTGCCGGATCTCTAAGAGGTAAGGGGTCCTATTTCGAAACTCCAGAGAGTTGGTTGGGAGAAGGCTGACCAAAAGTGGTATGTTTGTGTGACCTGTTGGGCACCAAGGGTTTTTGCTCAGTAGCAAGACATGAAAATACATTTTGAAATATGCGCTCTCTGGCTAATGTCAGTCTGTTATAGGTTAAAACAAATGGGGAAAAGATTAGATCTAGATTGAATAAGGACAAATTACTTACCTCTGAATAATGTTCTTTCTGGTGAATGTTTCTCCCACAGATTTCTCATCTACGATATTCTATCCCCAGTGCCATGTGCCTTCAGAAACTTTTTCACCAACATGGGGTGCAGTGTGGCTCTGCTTAGCACCTTTACATGCCCCATACAGAATGCAAGGTCGGCGTCAGTATATATGGAGCCACCATACCTCATAATCTCAGTTCTGCCCTTTTGCCCTAGCACTCAGCCATTGAGGGGCTGCAGAAGAGATGAGGTGTATACGATATCCACCAGGCTTGGAGGGCGATGAGCACATCCATCAGAAATAACATTATCGAGAGATACATCAATTGTTCTTCTAATGGATTCCTCGTCGATGGTAGGCTCCCATAGCAGTACATAGATCTGGTTGAGAGAGTAGAGCAAGAGGACATAATCTAGACCAGAAAATTCTGGAAGCCCACGCTATCGAAAGAAGCGTCCTACCTTGAAAGGGAATCCAATCAGTAATGTTTGGCAAACGTGTGCAGTGAGGCTCATGTAGCCACTTTGCAAATGTGCAAAACAGTACCCCTCTCTGCAAGCGGCAGCCAGGACCTTGATGAATGAGTCCCGAGATAGTCAGGTACATTCTTCCCAGCTAGATCGCAGCATTCGGAGATGCAGAACATGATCCACCATGACAGGGTCGGTTTTGTCACAGCACTGCCAGCACAGGCACCAACATAAACCACAAAAGCTGGCCATATCCCTGTATCTTCCTGACCCAGCCCTTGGCCTCAATCCATCGATTACAGCTATTGCAGAATTTGGCAGCACAAGTTGCCGCAAACTCCCCATGGAGCTCATATCAGTCCTGAGCTGCGGGCACTGCACTGGCTTCCAACAGCCCAGAGAATTAAATTTAAGTCACTTGGTCTGGTCCACCGGGCCTTGTCTGGACAAGGGGCTGAATATCTGAGGGAAAAATGTTATCTTTATGTCCGGGCCCGACTGCACCGCTCTGGCGAGGCCAACCTTTTGGCCATTCCTAAAATCTGACTGTCCTGAGTGGGAGGTTGAGCATTTTCCTTTGCGGCTATTAAACTGTGGAACAGTTTAACTGCAGGTTTGAGGGGGACGGAAAATCATCTCCTCTTTAGGCGGGTCCTGAAAACCTTCTTGTTTAGCTGCTGGTTTCGACCTTGAAAATCCTTGCGCCAAGATGCCTTGGGTGAACGTGCGCACTATAAATGCCCCTAACATAACTTAACAAAACATAACATGTCCTTTGTCAAGAAAAGTAGTAGCTGATGGTCCACACTGGTTTCAGCCAATGAAAACGCTCCTCAGCCTTGGCTGGGCGAGGCCGAGGAATAAACACCGGAAGATGGACCTTCTGTCAGAGGCCAAAGATCGGTCACAGTAAAGTCTAACAGGTGAGCACCCCACCCTTTCAAGGACACATCCGTGACCACTGTCAGTTAGGGCTAGGATTGTGTGAACAATGACCCTCTTAGAAGTTGTCTACCGTGACATGCAGCCCTCGTAAAAGGTCTGACATGTTGTCCTGGAGCTGAGACCACTGACAATGGAGTCGTCACTGAAGCAACCTCATGCTCGGTAAGGTCCCACTAGAATGCATGACGCCATGAGGCCCACTAGGTGCAGGAAGGCAGAGGCCAGAACCATCTTCTGGTTAACGGAAGACATGAACCATCTGGAAGATGTTCTGGAGGGAAGGCTCCATTGGAAGACTCTATTCTAAAGAGGCGTTCCCTATGTAAAAACCAAAAACAAAGGATCTGTCTTTGTCAGGATGTTATAAATCAAAAGCAGTTCTTGTGTTCACACGTTCTATCCAAACCCTCAAACTAAAGCAAAATAATAAAGTGAAAAAAGAAATGTTTTTAACCTGGTATTTGCAAAAAAAGTGTTCTTAAATAAAAGTAGAATAACTCCAATGCAAATGTTCTACAATAATGGAAATACCTTCATTCCCTACCCCTCGATTCTTCACTGGAATCACATATTTCTCTGTGGTGCCTTTCTTGGATCACAACAATCCTGTTAGATGAAAATTGCTCAATGTTGTAAATTCTTCTTTAACCCCTTAAGTGCCAAGGACGAGCTATCTCGTCCTTAGCATTACGTTTGTGTTGCCAAGGATGAGATAGCTCGTCCTTTTTGGCACTTCACTTTGTACGATCTAAGCAGGATCGCACAAAAGTGAGACCAACCCTTGGGCTATGTGAGGAGGAGGTTCCTCCTCACGGCCCGGGGGTTGGATTTCCTTCAGTTTTACTGCAGCAGCCATTTCGGCTGCCGCAGTGAAAAGAGACGGCGAGTCTCCACCTTTCTCTCCCTCGATCTGTGGCAATAATGTGCCGTTCAGACGAGGGCGGTATCGTTGGAAAGGGGAGACTCTCCCCTTTCCAACAACACCTTATTTGAAGCATTGCTTCAGCATGTTTTGCACGTTTTGACCACCCTGGGGGAAGATGGACACAGTAATGTGCCCATCTGCCCCTAGGCAAGGGGCAAAAAATAAAACACAAAATAAAATGAAAATCAGTTTGGGGTGGGGGGGCACTAGACCACCAGGCATTTTATATAATTTAAGGAGGTGGCCCCCCCCCCCACCCTAAGTGGATGGGGCACCTCATGTATCACTCCCTCAGGGCCGATTTCTGCCCCTAGGAAGGGGTACATTAGATGTCCCCCCATCCATTTGGGGAGGGGGGAGAGGGCCACCAGAAATCTTGGTACAGGCCCCCCAAGTATGGGGCAGTATGCTTTGCCCACCCTGGGGGCAGATGGGCACACTAATGTGCCCATCTGCCCCTAGGAAAGGGGGAAAAACATGAGGGTGTTTTGGGAGGGGTTGGGGGGACACTAAACCACCAGTAAATATATGGAATGAAAAGGGTGTGGCCCCCCCTCCACCCCAAGTGGATGGGGGGAACCTCATGTAGCCCTCCCTGGGGGCAGATTTCTGCCCCCAGGGAGGGCTACATGAGATGTCACCCCTTCCATTTGGGTGGCAGGGAGAGGGCTGCCAGAAATCTTGGCACCACAAATGGGGGGTTATCTCGCTGAAATATGAAGTGATCTGATGGGTTCAGCAAAACTGCAAGATTTGAATTTCTTGTCCCGCTCGAGAGATACTGCGACAAAAGTACGCAAGCATGTCACAAAATTATTTATATATGAGCGGGAACTTGATCGTTTACATAAAAATGAATTGGATAGGGATTAGCAACAAACATCGTACGTGCAGAAACCATTTTTTTGCCTCCATTTAAACCCATTAGTGTGGAAATGCGTATTTGCACGAGAGACGCGCTTAGATGGATTTCAGATGTTTCCATTTCCCCCATTGAAGTGCATGATACGTTTAGTCAGTATACACCGGCTATGCAGCGGAAGGTGTTACAGGTGATGGTTGAGTATTTACAAGATGAATGCATGAAGAGGAACTTGCAGATATGATGATGATCTATAAAAGGGCATTTTCACCCGACATTGCGTTAACTTCTTTGTCACCCGATCTGGTTCTATTGCTTAATAAACGTTCAGAACTCCCTACTGTCCAATTGCCTATGAGAGAGGTACCTCCGACATTAGTCTCGAAAGTAGAGATTCCAGCTGTGGGGCAGACATCTGCCTCCACTATTCCAGTGCATTACATTTCACAATTCGTTCACGTTCCATTTTCAAGGCAGGAAGTGAATACTATTAAACAGTCTATTCCAGACATTAGGAAAAATCCTACAGGGTTCTACAAGCAGATAGAATCAGTTTTAAATTCGTAAGTTTTCTCCTTGGGTGAAATAGACCTGTTGTTTCCCGTGATCCTACCTGCAGAATTATGGAAGCAGATTAGGACCGTGGACGATCAAGCAGGGATGGGTGATACCTGGGATGCCTTAGCACAAGCTGATGGGGCTAGGAAAGCAGGCGAGAAACTGCCTCAGGTTATATTGATATTGCCAAACCATATAGTGACCAAACTAAAGACTCTGGTGACCGAGAAAAGGATTATATGGGACAATCTGACAGCATGCATGCAAGGAAAGACCGAGGGTGCAACAGAGTTCAACAGGTTTGAACAAGTGTTTTTTCAGATTTTAGTGGGCAAGATTTGAGCACTGAGCCAGGGAAAAGATTATTTGTTAAATTTGTACGGGGATTGTTGCCTGACATTCAAACTCAGATCATGACACCTGAGAATGCATGGCAAGCAAAATCGCAATCCGAAGTACTACATATGGCCCAGTATTATGAAAATAGGGTGAATACTGAGAAAGAGAAGGTGGAGAAGAAGAAGGGTGATCTAAAGATTAGAGTCCTTTTGCAGCAGATAGCAAGAGGATTGAGGGGCGGGAATACGCAACCGAGAGGTCAGTTTGCGCCACAAATGGGAGCCCAAATGGGTCCTGTACACATGAACCAGTGTGCGTATTGTAGATAGGAGGGTCATTGGAGAGCACAGTGTCCGTCCCTCCAACAGCGAACCATTGTTACATATGGCACGATCGGGAGGTGATCAAGGGTTTGCCCAGGTATTGCTGGTCCTGGTAGATACCAATTTACGCAGAATCAACAGATTCAACCGCAAGATACAAACATGAATAGACAGGGCGGACAGCAACAGAATGCAAGTAGTGGGAATGTTTTTGATAATCCTACTCATGCCTATTTCACTGAAGATTTTACATCGGACGATGTTTTGTTTCGCTAGGACAGCCCGAAGCAGGGTCTGGAACCGATACCTATTCCCGTTGACCAAAAGGGCCCCTACTTTGAAATGAAGGTGGGGAAAAGGGAGCATATCTTTTTAGTAGATACTGGAGCACAGAAGTGTTCCATTGACCATCTGCGGGTTCCATTTATTCCACTGTCAGTGCAAAGTAATGTTTCTGTAGGGTTTTCCGATACGCCAGTTGTTTGTCCGGTCTCTCGACCGGTGTTAGGGAGAATTCTCTGTTAAGGCTAATTTCCCAAACCTAGTGAGTCCTCCAGCAGCTTTGCTGGATTTTTGGGGGTTATTTTTTTCTCTCCTGCTAAGAGTGAGACTCTTTTTCTCCCACTCTTAGGCATGATTTGAGGTGTTCCTTTGACTTTGAATGTGTTTTATGGGCTATGGGGTCCTTTACCCCATAGGGCCTCATGGGTTTTTTGGTATGTGGGTTACACAGCACCCTCAGTGCAGTAAGCCAGGGGTGTCATAGTGACCCCCAAACATAAGACTCCATACCCTGGGACTGACTACTGTCTCCCAGGGCATGTAAAGTCACCATTGGCTTTACTAGTCCCAAATTATGAACAGAAACCAGTACAAACCATCATATTGTGGAAGTACTGGTTGGGGCAATTCGATTGCCCCGGGGTCTGTTGTCCGAGGGGGCACGTCTCCGTCCCCCCTGATAGAGTTTTGGCTGGTGGCAGTGGATACTACTTTTTATATTCGACCGCAAATATTTTCCTATGGGATTTTCCCATTGTTCGAGGCTACCACTTTTTAATATAGCCTCGAACATACCGCCGGTTTATTAAATTAATATAAAATCACCGGTTGGTAATTTTTGCCGAAACTCGGTTCCAAAATGGCGTGTGTGTTCACTTCTGTGACTCCAACCCAAGTCGGGCCCTTTGTTCCACTTTTTGGCGGGCTTCTCCACAGAAGCCTCAAAAAGTGGTGCCACTCTGTCTGGGTACCACAGGGGGTGCGGGAAGGGGTTTAGACACCCTGGACTGAGTTGCCTTGGTAACCCAAGTCGCACTCTTGTGTGATTGGCCCAAGTGGTGAGCCGCCCGGCTCACCACTTAGCATGTTTGATTGACAGCTAGGCTGAATGAATGGGGGTTTGCTGCATAAAAGCAGGGCTTTGGGGACTGGAACTTCAGAAGTTGCCACAGGACCTAAAGAATCCGAAGAGGGAGAAGCTGAGCTGACCTGCAACGATGACACCACCGGTGGAGACCTGCTGAACCGTCTCACCACTTTTCCCAATGACAGAGGAGATCTCCAGCCCGGGGAGTCTTCTTCCTTTGACTGGTGGGGATAACCAGTTTGCCCGTCTTTTCGCCTTCCCGGATCATCTCGTGGCCGCCTTGCCTGTGCCAAGCACCCCGGCAACCGGCATACCACGGTTTTTCCACTACCGCGAATAAAAGGCTCATACCTTTTAACCGGAGAACTCTGCGGCTGGTTTCTTCCCTGGCAATGCAACGACCTTCAGCTTTCCTCCACGTCGAGACCATCTCTTCCTATGGACGACGCCATGACTTGCACCTGCTGCCAGGAACAACTGCCCCCGCTGGAGGATCCTCTCCACTTTGAAGGTACTGTGTCCGCCTGGCCTCCCTCGCAACAGTCTGTGTGGGGTGACTCTTAAAGCCTCCACTTACCACTTGGGTTGGCCCTAGGCTGGCTAACTGAACTTTTCTGAGCTGACTTCATTCTTTTCCGAACTCCCTGCAAGACTTTGCAAGACTTTTAAGCTGTGTGATCTTGGGCGCATTGGTGCTCTGTTCTCTCTAAGAGGGAGCCTGGCCTCTGAACTTTTTGCTCACAAGTAGACTTGACTTTCCTGCCTTGCTGGGTGCTTCTAAAATATTGTGTTGTGTGCTTTTCCTAATTTCTGCCTTTTCCCTCCCTTTTTCTTAACTTATTGGAGTGCCATCTTTAGTTAAGCGCTCACCTCTGTCTGAAAATAAGTGGTGTTAACTAAGACTTGTCTAATAAGGAATAAGGGATGTACATCTAGTAATAGTGACTGTGTGTTGAATTTACTTACATCTTTTTGTGCTAATGTAATTTACAAGTGTGTCTTTAAATAAATAATTATATACTTTTACACCAAAGCTCTGGTCAGTGTTTGCCTGTACTACTGTGTCTCTGTACCTATTGTGTATACTCTGCATACTGCCTAACTCATCTTGAGAGAAGTCTGACTGCTCAGCCACAGCTACCAGGTAAATCTGGGTGGTACAGACTGCTACCAATTGGTTTTACTGCCAACCACCTGTAGTCCTAAATCTTTTGCAGTGGTCCCTAAGGGAACTGCACAGGTTTCTGCCTAACAACCGGTACCGATTGCATTAGGGCCATTCACTGATTCATGTCCATATTTGTTGACGACAAATAGCAGGGAAAATTTGTTGGGATTAAATTTGTTGAAGAAACAGAATGCTGTGATTTATTGTTATCCGGATGGAGTATATTTGACAATCTCTCCCCAACCAAGTTCTGCTTCGCAATTCTTGTCTATGCCATTGCCGAGTGAGTTGAGTAGGGTACCTGCACACTTGTGGGCGGTGAATAATAATGATGTTGGGATTATTAACGTTGAACCAGTTCGGATAACTTTAAAGTCAGGTATTACACTGCCACGTATTCCACAGTACAAAATCTTGGTAGAGGTAGAGCGTGCTTTGAAGAATATTGTTTTGGATTTTATACACCGAGGTGTGATTGAAGAGATCTTTGGGAGTGTGTGTAATAGCCCGATTTTGCCAGTATATAAGAAAGGAGTCAATGCTTTACCGTACCGTTTTGTGATCGATTTGCGCGTGATTAACAAGATTGTTGCACCACAGTTCCCGATTGTGCCTGATGTTACCACTATTTTGACTATGATTCCAGCTACAGCCACACATTTTAATGTTATTGATTTAAAGAATGCTTTCTTTAGTATTCCTGTACACGCTGATAGTAGATACTTGTTCGCGTTTTCTTTAGGGGGGAAGCTCTTTCATATTTACACATGTTCCTCAGGGTTATACCGAGAGTCCAAGCATTTACAGTAGGGCATTGAATGAACAGCTTGATATGCTCGAGTTGCCGTCCACTTGCATATTGCTGCAGTACATTGATGATCTGCTTATTGCTGCAGACTCTGAGGACGCTTTCAAGAAGAGTACTGTGCTGTTGCTTATTCATTTGGCTAAACATGGACACAAGGCTTTGCTGAAGAAGTATCAGTATTGTCGACAGGAGGTCGCCTATTTAGGCTATCTCCTGTCAAAGGAGGGAAGGTGTCTGACACCTGAACATATACAAAGCATCTCTGACATGTTTGTTCCAAATACACAGAAGGAAGTCAGGGCTTTAATTGGCATGGCATCCCAAATTTTTCGCTTCTGGTTAAACCTATGCTGGTACTAACAAAGAAGGATATTCCTTTGCCTTTGCCATGGGACATAGATTGCCAGAACAATTTTCATCTGCTTAAAGCTACGTTGTGCTCAGCGCCAGTATTGGGCACACCAAATGATGAAAATAATTTTGTTTTGTCTGTGCATCAAAGAGAAGGTTGCGCTTTGGCTGTATTGACACAGGAACATGGGGGAAAGAGCAGACCGTGCGGCTACTTTTCCTCCACGTTAGACCCTCTTGCATGCGCTTTGCCGAAATGTTTGAGAGCTGCAGCTGCTGCATCGGTAAAACAAAGTGAGGGTATGGTTTTAGGTCACTCTTTAACCGTGATGGTACCTCACTCTGTTGATGTTCTACTAAACAGAACACAGACTCAGCATTTCACTCCTGCTCAACTAACAAGATATGAGTTGATTCTATTTGCACCGCACATCCAAATTAAGAGATGCTGTACTTTGAATATGGCTGAACTTTTGCCGTCTTCCCAGGAGGTAGACTGCGTTAATACTGTGCCGCATGATTGCCTGTATGTCACGGAACAAGAAACAAAAGGCAAAATTGATTTGAATGATACACCTTTGAACTCTCCAGATGGGGAACTATTTTGTGACGGTTCCTCTTTTAAGCTGCCTGATGGTACTTCCACTGCCGCCTACGCAATTACGACATTAGACACTATTGTTGAGAGATGAAAAATACCGCATAATTCCGTTCAGGCTGCGGAAATTGTTGCATTGACTAGAGCCTGCAAAATATCTAAAGGGCTTAGCGTAAACTTTTATACTCTCAACCAGTATGCGTTTGGTGTGGTTCACAATTTTGGATGATTATGGGCTGAGAGGGGATTCTTAACATCACATGGCACTAAAATTCAACATGGTACTCTGATAGTACAATTGTTATCGGCATTAGCACTTCCTACGCAGTTAGCGATAATGAAATAAGCTGCGCACCAGAGAGTGACGGATGATATAGGGAAAGGAAACGCTTTTGCCGATAGAATTGCCAAACAGACTGCTACAGATCCACACTCAAGAATGTATGTGTTAGATTTGGCTAGATGGGTTACTGACACCAGTACGATGGAGGAAGGGGTCAAAAGTGTGAAAGAAATTCAGGCTGAAACAACACCAGAGGAGATTAAACAATGGAGTGAGGGTCCGGCTGGATTAGATGTTGAGGGTTGTTGAGTGGACAGTGAGAAACAAAGATGGATGCTGCCCAATGCTTATCTGACTGCTGTAGTTACTATGGTTCATGGTCCAGCACACATATGTGCAAAGAAAATATGCCAGCATTTAGATCACGTATGGCACAACGACAATATCCCAAAAATTGCTGAATGTCTGGTTGAGAACTGCATGATATGTTTGTTTGTTTTATTATTTGTATTGCGCACCAGACCCGAGGGTATCAGTGCCCAGAGCATAAGATAATTTACAGCTTAGTTACAAATCAGGGTAATACAATACAATACATTTGAAATATACAGAGCAAAGATAGTGTACAAGCAAAGAGAAATCAATTGGAAACGAAGACATGACAAGGTCCTAAAAGAGGACATATACAGAGGCCATATGGCGGACACTCAATAATATAACTAATAGTTAAAGAAGTTTTTTTAACGTAAAAAGCAGAGAGGGTTGGTCATGGATGTAAGGAGCAGGCCTAGTTGTCTGAGTCTTTGAACCATCTTATTATATTCTGGCCGAAGTTTTGGTACGATTGATCTGCCCTCATTGGGGTGGGTAGAGAGTTCCACAATTGGACTGCCTTAACCGGGAAGCTACTCGCCCCCCACTCTAGATAGCTTAAATCTAGGGACTAAGAGGCAGTTAGTGTTGGATAATCTGGTGGTTCTTGTCGAAGATTTCATGGTGAGTTTATCTATCAAGTTGCATGGTGCCGCATTGTTCAAACATGTGTATGTGAGTGAGGCAACTTTTAACTTGATTTTGTCGTGTGTTGAAAGCCAGTTATTAGCTCTTCTAGTGTCTGAGATACGTTCTCTCCTAGTAATTCCCAATACTGCTCTAAGGGCATTATTTTGAAGGAATTGGATTTTCTTGATAGTTTGTTTGTTAGCCCCTATATACAGCGCGTTACACTAATCAAGCATTGATAAAATGAGCGCCCTGGCAAGGGTAATACAGCTATTGTTAGACAGGAAAGGTTTACCTGCTCTAATCAATTTACAGGCATATGCTGTGGCCGAGGCCATGGCATTGACCTGCTTATTGAATAATAGGGTTGAATCCAGGTAGAAACCCAGGGTTTTCACCTCCTTGGTGACGGTGATAATATTGTTGTCAATATTGAAGGCAGAGTATATGGAACTCAATTTTTTGAGGGTTGAGGTCGTGCCCCGGACGATGATCTCAGTCTTGTCATCATTCAGGCATAGCCCATGGGTGGCCATCCATGCCTGGATGATGAGAGAAACCCTTTTCACCAAGGCCAAATCCTTGTCATAATCCCCAGTAAGTGGTAGGAGGATCTGGGTATCATCTGCATAGTTAGTGTAGGGGATACCAAGATGACCCAGATCATCGAAAAAGGGCTTTGTGAAAATATTATTTAGGGTAGGTGAGACACAGGATCCCTGAGGCACTCCGCAAGTGAAGGGGTCTGCAGCTGCAGTAAATGAGAAGACTCTCGTAGTTCGATTACTTAGAAACGATTGTATCCACGCTATTGCTTCTGCTGAGAAGTGCGCGGCAGAGTCCAGATGAATGCACAAGACCCTGTGGTCCACAAGGTCGAATGCAGCCGATAGGTCCAGGATAAGAAGAAGGGCTGATTTCCCTTTATCCCTAAGTTTGTCAATCTGAGCCTTCAGATCTATTAGGGCAGTTTCGGTCCCATGCTGAGGCCGAAAACCGGACTGCCGTGCTCCTAGCAGAAGGTTAGATTCCAGATATTTTGTATTTGTAAGTAGTCCATTTTTTCTAAAATTTTCAGAAGAAAAGGCACAGTAGTAATCGGTCGGTAATTGGTGGGTATCAAAGGGTCAAGAGTCTGTTTTTTCAATAATGGGAGCACCCACGATTCCTTTAGATTAGATGGGATAATGCCTGATGAGAAGGAGGCATTAATGAGTTTCGTTTTGAAGGGGGCCAGGTCTCTGGCAGCATCCTTTATCAGTTGTGCAGGGCATTGGTCACCCTGACAGTTAGAGGATTTCAGCGATAATATGATTCTTTCAGTTTCAATTGTAGTGACTTTGGAAAACTTAAAGCGAGTGGATCAGCAGTGATATTGGGTGGTGTAGGAGCGATTATGGGTGGGGTGGTACTAGTTAGTGAGGCTTTTTTCTTGGCAATTTTAGTTTGTAGGTGTTAGGGAGAATTCTCTCTTTAGGCTGAATTTCCTAACCTAGTGAGGCCCCCAGCAGCTTTGCTGGATTTCTGGAGTTTGTTTTTTTCTCCTGCCAAGAGTGAGACTATTTTTCTCCCACTCTTCGACATGTTTATGGTGTTCCTTTGACTGTTAATGTGTTTTATGGGCTATGGGTCCTTTACTCCATAGGGTCTCATGTGTTTTTATTATGTGTGTTACACAGCACCCTCCGTGCAGTAACACAGGGGTGTCATAGTGACCCCCCACCATAGACTCCATACCCTGGGGCTGACTACTGTCTCCCAGGGCATGTAAAGTCACCATTGGCTTTACTAGTCCCAAATTATTAACAGAAACCAGTACAAACCATCATATTGTAGACGTACTGGTCGGGGCAATTTGATTGCCCTGGGGTCTGTTAGTCGAGGGGGCACGTCTCCGTCCCCCCTGATCGAGTTTTGGCTGGTGGCAGTGGAAACAACTTTTTATATTCGACCGTGAATATTTTCCTATGGGATTTTCCCATTGTTCGAGGCTACCAACTTTAATTATTTAATTCTCATAGCCTCGAACATACCGCCGGTTTATTTATTTAATATTAATTCGCCGGTTGGTATTTTTTGCCAGGACTCGATTCTAAAATGGCGTTTGTGTTCTCTTCTGTGACTCCAACCCAAGTCAAGCTCTTTGTTCCACTTTTTGGTGGGCTTCTCCACAGAAGCCTCCAAAAGTGGTGCCACTCGGTCTGGGTACCACAGGGGGTGTGGGAGGGGGTTTAGGCACCCTGGACTGAGTTACCTTGGTAACTCAAGTCGCACTCTTGTGTGATTGGCCCGGCCGGCTCACCACTTAGCATGTTTGATTGACAGCTAGGCTGAGTGAATGGGGGTATGCTGCATAAAAGCAGGGCTTTGGGGACTGGAACTTCAGAAGTCGCCACAGGACCTGAGAATCTGACGAGGGAGAAGCTGAGCCGACCTACCACGACGACACCACCGGTGGAGCCCTGCGGAACTGACTCACCACTTCCCGACGACAGAGAAGATCTCCCGGCTGGAGAGGCTTCTTCCCCTGACTGGTGGGCACAACCAGTTTTACCTTCCTTCTTCGCACCCCAGACCGGTTTGTGGTCGAACTGCCCGTGCCAAGCACCCCGGCGGCCGGATAGCCACTCACCACTGAACCGCGAATCAACAGACCCTCCTTGTACCTGAGAAACTCCGTGGCTGGTTTCTTCCCTGGCAGTGCAACAGACTCCTGTCTTCCTCCACGACTTGATCCTCTCTACACCCGGACGAAGCACCGACTTGCATCCGCTGCCAGGAGCAACTGCCCCCGCTGGAGTGTTCTCACCACTTTAAGGTACCGCGTCCGCCAGGCCTCCCTTTCTAAAGATTGCTACCAGGTAATAATAACTCCTTAACCTTCTGGACTGGGCTGTCCGCCTTGACCCTCTAACTTGTCCCTTTCTTTGGTCCAACTCCTTTTTGAACCGTTACAAGACTTTTGTGCACTGCAACCATGTGACCTTGGATACATTTCGTTTGATCCTCTTAAAGTGGATCCGGCTGATTGAACTCTAACTTCACGGTTTTACTTTGCCTTCTTCTCTTGTTATGTCCTTGTAAAAGTGTTGGGATCTGTTTCAACTTGTTCTCTGCTTTTCTCTCCCTTTTAATAACGAACTATTAGAGTGCCATCTACGTTAAGCGCTCACCGCTGTCTGAAAATAAGTGGGGCTTTACTTAAGACTTGTCTAATATTCTTTTAAGGGAGTGTATATCTTTTAGTGACCGTGTTTTTGAATTGCTTACTATTAGTGCCTGTGTGTTTTTCTAGATGTGGTTTTTAAATAAATAATTATATCTCTTTTACACCAAGCCCTGGTCAGCGTTTACTTGTTCTATTGTGTTCTCTTGACCTATTGTGAATACTCTGTATACTGCCTAACTCTTCTTGAGGGAAGTCTGACTGCTCAGCCATAGCTACCAAGTGAATCTGTGTGGTACAGACTGCTACCAAGTGGGTTTACTGCCAAACACCTGTAGTCTTAAATCTTTTGCAGTGGTCCCAGAGGGAACTGCACAGGTTTCTGCCTAACAGTAGGGTCGTAACTTTATTGACTAGTGCTTGCTGTGTTAGAGCACAATGGTTTATCTTTGATACAGTTGTCCGGCACTGGGATAGGGGCTTCTAGCTCTTTCAGGATGACGAATAGCTCCTTCATACTTGATTTGGCCTGTGATATTCTGAAGTTATAGGTTTCACGTTTAGCTAGGAGTATTTCACTTTTGTAGAGGGCTGATATAGTACTGACGTTATTCTTGTTTTCCTCGGATGGTAGTAATCTCCAGGATACCTCACATTGTCTTTTTTTTTATTTGTAATGTTTTGAGGTATGGTGTGTACCAGAAATTGAGGTGTGCTTTACGTTTGCTTTGTCTCATTTTAAGTGGTTCTATAAGTTTAGTGAGGTGGCCATAACTTGATTATATTCCTTAAGCAATGCGTCAGGCCCCAGATTTTCAGGGAGCGCATTGAGAGTGGGGAGAATGAGAAGGAGTAAGTTGTCCTAGGTAATGTTCTTTTTATTCCTTGTGTGAATGGGTGGAGCTAGCGATGTAGGCATAGAAATAGGTTTTTCAGTTGCTATGGAGAAGGTTACAAGATGGTGGTCTGTCCAGATCTGAGGGGATATGGATGAAATTGAGGCATTGCAGTTGTAGTCTGCCACCCAGTTGAGTGTTCCTCCTTTGTTATGAGATGGGTGGAATACTCTCTGGGTGAGGCCTAGTTCAGTTAAAATATTGGCAACATTAGACGCATGTGAGTCTTTAGGGTCATTGAAGCCTAAATTCATGTCGCCTAATAGTAGGACTTGAGAAGAGTTTTTTTGGTTATTAGATAGGATATTGGAAATATCCTCCTCGAAGGTCCCGATAAGGCCTGGAGGTCTGTATATCAGATGGATCGTGAGAGTCTGGGAGTTGTTTATATTAAGCTTGGCTGTGAGATTCTTACATGATTTAATGTTGTGGGGCGGCGCAAGTCTAATTTATAGATTGTCTTTAGCAATGAGGGCAATACCGCCTCCTTGTGTTTCAGTTCTGTCAGATCTTAAAATATTGTAGTCATTAGGGATAGCCAGAGAGAGGGCTGGTCCTGCGGCAGCATGTAACCATGATTCCGTGATCGCTAGGAAGTCAAGGTGTTCTGACTGGATGATGTCGGATATCTCACTTGCATGTGCGACCAAAGATCTGGCATTTAATAGAGCGCCCTTGAGGTTGGAGTTGGCAGAGGCTGATGCGTGTGAAACGTCTATACTTTGGGTCTTGGGAGTAGTGTGATTAAAAGATGCATAGGCTAGCCGAGAACTGTGGTGACGTTTTCCTTCGATATTGGAGGTTTCAGAGTGTATGTTAGAGCTCTCATTAGGAATAGCGCTGGTTCTTCGTAATGGTTCAAATAGTTTAGCTAGTCTCGAGCGGAGTCTTCTGTTTCTCGCACTGGTGTTAAAGGGCTGGGAGTCATACATGGGCAGTAGCTGAGCAGCCATGATAGGTTTAACTGATAGTTGAATGCGAAATAGGCTATTTGTAAGGGTGGGTGAATGGATTGTTATAATATAGGGGATGGTATGGTGTTGGAGATCTGGAGAAGTTGACATTATACAGACAGTAGCTACTAATGTAGTGATGGATAACAAGAGACTCCCTGATTTGTGGATTTTAGGTGTAAGTGCTGTAAGAATATAGTCCAAGGACTCACTAAGTTGGAAATACAGCAATTTAGTTTCTAATTAAGCAGTAATTATGATTTTGATTAGAAAATGCACAAAGTAGGCTAAATCAGATTGACTCGAAATAGGCTAGTTCCAGTTTATACAGAATAGGCTAGTTTTACATGTAACTGGGCTGAATTCAAATGTATACAACATAGGCTGATTCAGGATAGCACAGAGTAGGCTAAAACGAATTTGCTCAGAATAGGCTAATTCCAGCGCACACAAAGGAAGCTAGTTTTACACAGAGTAGGCTGATTCAGGTGTATTCAACATAGTCTGTTTCGGAAATGCGCAGGACATGCTAACTCAGATTAACTAGAAAAGACTGAATCAAGTTTACATGGCGGCAAATACACATTTAGTATACTACAAAGGGCTGGTTCATATCACACAGTGCCTAGTTCAGGAAACACTAGGCTAATTAAATAGATTGTGGACTATTTCAAGGGAATACAGGCTAGTGCGGGTACCACAATTAGCAAGCAAGATTGTAACTAGTAATAACTGATACGTTTGTCAAGGGGTTAGGTAGCTCTGTTCAAAGGTTAACTTCCATTAGTATACGCAAATGGAACAAGGCACATAACATTAGCACAGTGGAGTAAATTGGTTCCATCACATAGATAAAAGGCAGATTCCAAACTCTCAAACATGTGATATGTGTTAGCTCAGAGGTAGAGAACATCCGTAGTCTAGATAGTGCAAATCATGGGCATAGCTTAGAATCATAGGTAGGAATGTCTTGGTTGTGGTGCATCACTCGTGCTGGGTTGCCCCAAATGTCTACAGGGATCGTAGGCTAGCAGGATCAACACAACGTAGTTTTGGGGGAGTATTCACTGTTCCGCACTTGTAAGATCTTGACGCAATCGGGGGTAACAGTACTTACGGTTACTTGGCTCGCAGTGCGTCGTGCAAAAATATGAAGAGGCAGGGCTTAAATGCTTTCACTTGCACACAATGCCCATGGGCAAACTGGGCCTTAGCTGGCCTTCGGTGGGCCGGCTCTTCCGCCTGCCGGCAGAAAGGGGAAGGTTTCAAACGGATGATTGCTCAGCAACCACGGGGACGCCTAGCCTTGTTTGTATCCAAAATGTTGCTGCTGATGCTGGCGCGTGGACCCGGCTGCAACAGGGTGAAAAAGGGCAGCAATGGGCTACAGGAGGGCAGTAGCACGAGATATGGGCTAGTTACCAGCAAGGTATGGAATTATCAGATATGGAACGGGCCATCGCTCGTAGCAGGAGTAGGTTGGATCCTCAGTGGGGATGGGTCCTCCGGTGCGGGTAGGTGGGGGCTCCTGCCCTCACCACCTAGATGGTTTACAACACAACATTGGGAAGGGAACGCCACACCAAAGTGTAGTTTTGAACCTCCCTCCATGCCATTTGAAGTGATTCATTTTTACTTTATTGAGACGGAATGCTGCCAAACTATAAGTATGAGTTAGTTGTGATTTGAGTAAATGGGTTGAGGCTGTCCCACTAAAAGATAACACTGCTATGTCGGCGGCCAAAGCCATGTTAAAGGAATATTTTCCTAGGTTTGGCCTGCCCAGAGTCATTTGGTGCGTCAACGGATCGCACTTTATTGCTGATGTCATTCTGCAGGATTACAGATCGATAAACGTTTTCACTCAGCCCGACATCCTCAGAGTGCCGGTTTGGTGGAACGCCACAATAGTATTTTGAAGAATAAATTAGCCAAGGTGTGTGCACACAGTAATTCGAAATGGCATGACGCTTTACCAATAGCCTTACTTTCAATGAGGACACCCGCACAGTCAAAAACAGGACTTTCTCCATACGAAATTGGCATGAGAAGGCCTGCAAATGTATGGAATGCACCATGACCTAAAAGGTTGGCCGAAATTGAGTATCCATTATTGTCAGACTATTGTGACCAGTTGACTCAAAACTTGTGTTTGATTCACCAACAGGTTTGAGCAGCCTTGCCAGAAAAATACAAGGAGTCCAGGCCATCGAATTTGGCCTGGGGACTTTGTGTTGTTAAAGAACTTTGAGAGGAAGACGTGCCTTGCACCTCACGGGAAGGGGCCTTACCAAGTGTTATTGACCACGCAGACAGCAGTGCGTGTGACTGGAAAGCAACATTGGATCCATGTGGTGCACATGAAACAAGTGCCACTGCCTTTGCCTCCCGACAAATGTTAATAGAAGGAAATTGAACATCATGTGCCTGTCCTGATCGACACCAAGAGTGATACGAAACAACTTCCTGAGTCCGTCAGGCTTGGGGAGACAGTTCTTTCTTCCTCCTCTTCATCGACTGACATTGTTTCTGCAGAGATCGACAATGCTTTGTTCATTGATCATTCTGTACCTGGAGCTTTGAGGTACAATCTACGTCCACGAACTCAGATTTAGTTCAGGGATTGACATTACGTTTTGTAATAGAATAGGAAAGTGTGGTAGGAATACTGCACCCACGAGAAACCAACGCTGTGCCATTCCCTCGTCATTCCCCTTCGGACAAGATAAGGGGCAGGGAGCGGCTAAGATCACGTCAAGCAAGATTGGCCAAGAGGTCAGGTGCCACCAACGGATGAACGTGTAGAGCCTATCAGTGAGGCTTCTTAACGGACACTGAGCGACGATGCCCACGTTTGAGGCTGCCCGTATAAATGAGGATATGGTACATTTCCAGATTGATGGGCCTGTATACCAAGGGCCAAGGTCACCGAGGACAAAATGGATAATAATTCTGGTGATAACCTGTATTATGGTCACATTGATACCTGTATTAAGGTATTTGTAGAGTGCACATACACTCGATACTCTATTGCCAACTAGTAGTGCATCCACTATGTCTCCCCTACACGTGTACGTACACACTCTTCGTCCACGTGACCTGAGTCATAGGGGGGGTTATCATAACACCCTAATGATGATCATGAATGCCACACATGATATTCTGAATAAAACTAATTGTTGGGTTTGTTCACATCTGCCACAGCATGGCAAGAAAGGGATAGGTTGATATATTCATTCTCTCCCTTTGTCGACTGCATATTACGCTTCATTTAGGGCATTGTTCTTTGGACGATGGAACGACAGTGCCACTGGTAACTTTTTCTTTTTTTTCCACTTTATTTGTATTGAAAGTTTTCATCAAAAGATAAACAGGTTCTCCCAAAGAGATTAAATCAAGAACGACAACAGATTCCACCCAACAGCTACCCCCCTCCTCCACCCTCTCCTTCCCTATCCCCCCCCAAACTCCAGGTTGTCTAGGCCTCCAAAAGTCACCAGTGCTAGAAGCTAAGAGCACGGACGAATCACAAAGCACATCAGTAGAGTGGGTCAAGCTGGTGAGGGGGTCCCCACACATACTAAAGCCCATATTCCTTGGTAATAGCAATAGTTGTCCCTCCCCGTTGACAATACAAAGAACCACAAAGCATCTCATAGTTTCAAGGCTTCACAGTCTGCCCTAAGAATAACCACAGTCCATTCCTCCAAAAAAGAGGGTATAGTATCATTGGCAATAGCAGCAAGTTTCTCATACTCAAAGATGGAAATTAGCTTGGTGAACCATTCCGTCTTAGAGGGCGCTATGGGACTTTTCCACTTCTGAGCCAGAGCCAATCTTCCCGCCCTCAACATGACCCCCATTAACTTCGAGAAGGAACCCACCTTTTTATCGGGCAAGGGAGTTCCCACAAGAAGAACCTCAAATGGATGCAAGGAGGGACAAGTCCCCAGAATATCTTTTATCCAACTAAGGACCTCCGCCCAATAAAGACAGATAACAGGGCATTCCCACCACATGTGAAACCAGGTACCTTTATTGGAACACAATCTGGGGCACCATGGGGACACTTCCACAAACATCTTAGAGAGGGCCACCCGAGGACAATGCTAAGAGTGTAACATCTTAAAATTGTGCTCCATCGCCGCTGTATATAGCTCCCCAAGAGACACTGCCTTAAACACTGACTGCCACGTTTGATCGTCTAAGGACAAGCCCAACCGCTCCTCCCAAATACATTTGAAAGATTGCCTGCCCGTTAGATCAGAAGAAATAAGCACATTATATATCTTAGAGAGGGATCCTTCCTAGATTTGGCTTCTACAAAAACCCTCTCAAACAGGGTTAAGGGGCGCGACAAGTCGGCAACCCAACGCGTCTGGGTAAGGATTCCTTTTAGCCTCAGATACTCAAAAACCGTAGGTGGCTTGTCCTCAAACGCTTTCAACAGCTGGTCATACTCCAAGAAGGACCCATCTCTGAACAGCTGGGCAGCCCTCTCCAACCCCTGGTCAGACCAGAACTGCGTTTCTCGGAACCCCTTCCTGCCCAAGTCAATCGGAGGACCCCACAAGGATGACAAGGGAGAGGGCCAGGAGGAAAGAAGCCTATTGTCCTTAGAGGGCTTCCAGACCGACCACAGTACGGCAAGGACAGGATGGGATTTGGCAGGCCCTGGAATGGAATTCGGGGGAGCTTACAGAAGGTCCCTAACCTTTCTAGGATGAACCTTAACATCTTCCACATACGTCCAGTATGTTCTCAGATCGTCCCTTAAGTGCTCCAACATAACCTGCAATTGAGCTGCCTTGTAATACCCTCTAAAGTCCGGAAAGCCAAAACCTCCAAAGGACTTGGGGAGAGTCAGGGTAGGTAATCCCACTCTGGGTCTCCTCCCATTCTATATGAAACGAAGGACACAAGATTGCAAAGAGGCAAAGAACGAATCCGGCACTATACAGGGAAGAGACAGAAAGAGATAGAGGAGCCGCGGGAGCACATTCATCTTAATCACTACCATCCGACCAAACCAGGAAAGGGTCAAGGGGGCCCACCTTAAAAGATCACTCTGGATTTTGGCATGAAGGGGAGGGAAGTTGAGCTCGAACACCTTACCTAGATCCCTGGGGATGGTAACGCCCAAGTATCTGATAGAATCCTGCTCCACTCGCACCCCATACACTTCCTTTCTCCCCTCAAGTTCAAGATCCACCCCCCAATAGGCATTATACATGACTTAGACAAATTTAGTTTGAGCCCAGAGAAGGACCCGAACCGGCGGATCAGACCCAACAACCGCGGTAGAGCCACACGAAGGTTTATCAGATACATTAGGATATCGTCCGAAAACAAGGATAATTTAAATTCATGGTCCCCACATCGTACCCCCGAGGGTCCCCCATCAGCCCTGATTGCGAAGGCGAATGGCTCCATTGCCAACGTGTATAACGGAGGAGAAAGGGGACATCCCTGCCGCATACCCTGAGAAAGCGAGAATCCCAACGACATGCAACCATTAACCAACACCCTTGCTGAGGGACCATTGTATAGCGCAGCGATCCACTTGCAAAAATGTTCCCCAAAGCCCATTTTCCGCAACACCCTCCCCATGTATAGCCACTCAACCCGATCAAAGGCCTTCTCGGAGTCCACGGACAAAAGATAGGCCTCCAAATCTTGATTCGATGACTCATACATTAACCCCAAAGTCTTCCTCACATTATCCGACCCCTGCCGGCCAGGGATGAATCCAACCTGGTCGCCGTGAACCAGGTGTCACAGGTTTGCCCCCTTCTCATCTGTCTGTGTTGCCTGATGTCCTCTTTAGGCACAGTCTTCTTTCATATGGTTCGGGACTTAAATAAGCCCGCTCGGCCGTCCTCGGCTTCCAGATTACATTCAGTTTCGATGTCCAGGATCAAAGGAAAATTTCGGGAATTTTCAGGAAGGAGTAGGGGGGCACGCGGAAGCGACGCAGGGATTCCAGGAAGATTGGATAAGAAGGAAGAAGTCAGGAGAAGGGAATCCAGGGGCCAGGGAATAGCAAGTAGCACAAGAGAAAGTACGGAGCACACGTCCGATCACAGCTAGTAGCAGTGTTGAGACGCGCGGGGCAGCGGATGTGTGGTTTCTTTATAGAGGACGCTGCGTAGAACGTGAAGACTGGTGAGCAGTGTTCTGAGCTTGCCGCCATGTTGGTAGTATTATGGAGTGCAAGGCCGACGTGTCAGGGACCAGGAGGACCAGAAGGGGCGAGTTCGATAGTTCATGACAGCATGCCTCCTCCGGAAACTCGTTCCACCGGGTTTGCCCGGGTGTATGAGATGGAACCTTCTGAGTAACCTGGGGGTATTTAGATTTGAGACAGGTTCCCAAGTGCGTTCACTGGGGGGGGTATCCTTTCCATTCCACCAGGTACTGGAGTTTGCCACGTCTATATCTAGAATCGCAAATCCTGGAGACCTCATACTCCAGTTGGTCATTGACAAGTACTGGTTTGGGACGAAGGTTATTTTAAGAGGTCTGGACATATGGCTTCATTAAGGACGTGTGAAAGACTGGGTGGATTTTCTTCCAGGAGTCTGGTAACTTGAGTCGGTAGGCCACTGGGTTGATGATTTCCTTTATAAGGAATGGCCCATAATATAGAGGAGCCAATTTATTTGGTAGCAGATGCTGTGGCAGCAGCTTCGAGGATAGCCAAACCTTATCCCCTATTGTGTAGGAGGGGCTTGGTCTTCGTTTGGAGTCCGCATACAGTTTGGTCTGGGTCCTGGCCTTTTCTAATTGTTCTTTGGCTTCTCTTTGAATATTAATGAGTGTTTCAATCCAGGAGTCGACTGTTGGAACTGGTGTAGGATGAGAAAGGACAGAGGGTAGAACCGAAGGGTGGAATCCTTGGCTACAGAAAAAAGGACTGGTCTTAACAGCAGAGTGGTCCGACTTATTATAGGCAAATTCAGCCACTGGTATTAAAAGGGACCAATCGTCCTGGACCTTGGTAGAGAAGCAACGGAGGTATTGTTCCAAGGTTTGATTTACGCGCTCTGTGGCTCTGTTGGTTTGGGGATGATATCCTGAGGAAAGAGCGCGTTGGATTCCTAGTATTTGGCAAAGATGTTTCCAGAACTGAGAAATGTATTGGGGCCCTCTGTCGGATATGATCTTGGAAGGAAGACCATGCAGTCGGATATGTGTTCCAGGAAAATTCCAGCAAGTTCTGACGAGGATGGCAGTTTATACAGAGGTGTAAAATGAGCCACATGAGTTAACAAATCAATGGTGACCATGATGGTTGTGTATCCCCTGGAAGGTGGTAATTCCACAATGAAGTCTGTCGCTATGAATTCCCAAGGCCTTGTTGGAAGTGGAGGTTGCTGCAGTACACCCGCCCGTCTTTTGTTGTCATTTTTGTTTGGATTACAGACAGAGCATGCCTGAATATACAGTTGTACGTCAGCTTTCATTCCAGGCCACCAAAATTGCCTTTGTATTAATCGGAGGGTATTGGTAATACCACGATGTCCGGAGTAAAGAGTATCGTGACAGAGATTTATTATCCTTTGCTGTAGTTTTTGTGTTGGGATGACCAAGGCATTGTCTTTGAACAAGTATCCATGTTTGGTCTTAAATTCCCACTGGTTCTTGTCCGAGATATCTTTCCAGAGCTCCGAGGATTGAGTCTGAATGCGGACTTCATCTAGAAGGCTGGTCGCCTGGGCTACAAATATTGTGTGGGGAAACATCTTGGGAAATGTTCGGTCTTCAGGAGGTTCATAGTCAGGGTGCCGAGACAAGGCCTCAGCGATTACGTTTTGTGTTCCCGGAACATGGTGAATATGGAACTGGTATTGGGTAAAGAAGAATGCCCAACGGGCCTGACGGCTGTTCCTGCATTCCAGGTACTGTAACACTTGGAGATTTCGATGGTCCGTTCAACCTGGACAGGATGTTTAGCTCCTAGAAGTAAATGACGCCACTCGGTGAAGGCTTGACGGATGGCTAGAAGTTCCTTTTCTAAGACTGAGTAATGAGTTTCACTGGAGGTCAATGTCCGTGAAAGATAGGCAATAGGATGTTCCAGTCCGTCATCGAGTTCCTGTTTCAGAACTGCTCCGATGGCATAGTTAGAGGCGTCTGTTTCCACTAGGAATGGTCGATTTATATCAGGGTGAGCCAGGATGGGGGCTTGTGTAAACTCTGTTTTCAGGCGTTGGAAGGCCTTCTCCTGGGCTGGGGTCCAATGATAGGGAGTATCTTTCTTCAACAAGTAGATGATCGGTTGAACAATCTCGGAGAAGGATGGTATAAACTTACGATAGAAATTGGCCAAGCCCAGGAAAGATTGGATCTGTTTTACGGTGGTCGGAGTTGGCCAGGATAGTATGGCCTTAACCTTGGATTGATCCATTCCTATGCCATCTGGGCCAAGGACAAATCCTAGATAGTGAACAGTGGAAACATGAAAAAGGCATTTCTCGGGTTTTGCTAGAAGCTTGTGTTCAGGTAGCCGTTGTAACACTGCTTTAACATGTTCTTCATGCTTGAGAGGATCCTTAGAGAATATCAAAATATCGTCCAAGTAGACGATGACAAAAAGAAATAGCATATCCGAAAACACCCGGTCCATAAAGCGTTGGAAGATTACCAGAGCATTACAGAGTCCAAAGGGCATGACCAAGTATTCATAATGACCAAATGGTGTTCTGAAGGCTGTCTTCCATTCGTCTCCTTCTCTAAAACGAATCAAATGATAAGCACCCCTGAGATCCAATTTGGTAAATATTATGGCTCCTCTTACGGCTTCCAGGATATCTGAGATCAAGGGTAATGGATAACGATCCTTAAGGGTGCACTGATTAAGACCTCGATAATCAAGACAAGGTCTGAGCTCCTTGGTGTCTTTTTTAGGAACAAAAAATAATGAGGATCCAGCCGGAGACTTGAATGGGCGTATGGTGCCGTTTTCTAGGTTAGTATCTAGGTATTCACGAAGGGCCTTTTTCTCGGGTTCAGACAGAATAAACATCCTTCCAAAGGGGATCACAGCTGAAGGTTTGGTTTCAATAGCACAGTCCTCAGGCCTATGGGGTGGTAAGGCTTGGACAATAGCAGAAGAGAACACATCAGCGTATTCCTGGTAGGCTTTAGGAACCTGGATGATGTTGGAGACCATAAGAGGACCTTGCTGAGTTGTTGAACGTTCTTCTGATGTTGTCGGAGAAGGATCCAGGAGCAGACAATGGGCCATGCAAAATTTGGAACCTAGGAACAGGGAACCTGCTGTCCAATTGATGTATGGGTTGTGTTTTTGTAGCCAGGGCATTCCCAATACCATTGGGAAATGGGCAGATTTTATGATGTCAAACTTTATCCTTTCTCAGTGATGGTTTATAGGAAGCTCAATTTCCTTAGTCTGAAGGGTTATGGGTCCAGAAGAAAGAGGTCTTCCATCAATTGCTTCTACAGGTTGCAAGACATTCCGGGATTCATAGGGAATATGATGTTTAAGGACCCATTCCTGATCTATGAATATTCCCATGGCCCCACAGTCCACTAGTGCCAGAATGGGGTAGGATTCCTTCTTGGATGACGATAGGAAGGCCTGTAAGATTACCAGGGAGGTTTGTCCAAGAGAGTTCAAGGATGGTATAGATGTGGAGCCTGCATCTCTCTCCCGAAACTGGGCTCCATCTAGGATCAGGAGCTGGCGTTTCCCGAACGCCGTGGAGGGGCAAAAGGACATTCTCTGACTAAATGCTTGTCCGAGGCACAGTACATGCATAAGCCAGTATGGATCCTTCTCAACCTCTCTTGGGGGGATACGGGTCCACGGAAAGCCCCTAGCTGCATGGGTTCGGGTTTGTTTGTAGGAACAGGAGAATCTTTGGATTTTGAAGGGCCCACAAGAGGATTTTTCTGGATGGGTGACTTGGTCTTCCTTTTCTCTGCCCTTCTTTCCAGGATGAGAAAATCAATCTGTAGAGCAAGATCCATAAGTGCCTGGTAAGAACTAGGACGTGCTACCCTGGCTAATTCATGCTTAATATCTTCATTTAGCCCTCTTCGAAAGAGGGTGAAGCAAGCTTCAGAAGGCCAACCCGCTTCTTTAGCCAATTTCTTGAATCGAGTTACATAGGTAAGCATGTCCTGAGAGCATTGCTGGAAATCGAGTAAACGTTCTTGAGCACTAAAGACCTGTTCTGGGCGGTCAAACATGGTTTTTAGTGCTTGAATGAATCCATCATAATCATCCAAAAGGGGATCTCCGGTGTTAACTAATGGTGTGGCCCAGGCTAAGGCATTCCCGGAAAGGTGAGAAATAATAAATCCCACTTTTGCCCTGGGGGTGGAAAAATAATAAGGTTTAAAGGTAAAGTGGACCAAACAAGAATCCAGGAATCCCCGGAGTGTTTTTGCACAGCCATCATATTTGTCAACAATGCCGCCCAATAGCACACTGTCCTTTGTGGCAGAGTCACGTGAAAGTACCAATTGTTTTAGCGCAGCGTTTTCCGCTTTCAAGTTCTGTACTTCGGTCGTTAGTTCCTGCATGCCAGGCATAAGATCCTGGATGGCCGCATCCATGTCTATATCGACTTCGGTCAGGTGGCGTCTCAATCTGTCACAGGTTTCCCCTCTTATTACCTGTCTGTGTTGCCTGATGTCCTCTTTAGGCGGAGTCTTCTTTCGTATGGTCCGGGACTTAAATAAGCCCGCTCGGCCGTCCTCGGCTTCCAGATTACGTTCAGCTTCGATGTCCAGGATCAAAGGAAAACTCCGGGAATTTTCAGGAAGGAGTAGGGGGGCACGCGGAAGCGACGCAGGGATTCCGGGAAGATTGGATAAGAAGGAAGAAGTCAGGAGAAGGGAATCCATGGGCAGGGAATAGCAAGTAGCACAAGAGAAAGTACGGAGCACACGTCCGATCACAGCTAGTAGCAGCGTTGGGACGCGGGGCCGCAGAGGCATGGTTTCTTTATAGAGGACGCTGCGTAGAACGTGAAGACTGGTGAGCAGCGTTCTGAGCTTCCGCCATGTTGGTAGTATTATGGAGTGTAAGGCCCGACGTGTCAGGGACCAGGAGGACCAGAAGGAGCGAGTTCGATGGTTCATGACACCAGGGAGGGAAGATAACTGGACAGCCTATTCGCCAAGAGTTTAGCCAGAATCTTAACATCTACGTTAAGCAGCGAAATGGGCCTATAGGACTGACATTGCTCTGGATCCTTCCCATCCTTCAGCAACACCACTATGAGAGCTGACATCATAGAGGAGGGCAGGGAGCCAGAGTCCAAGGCAGCGTTAAATACCTTAGCCAGAATAGGGGCTACCGCGGAACAGAAGGTCTTATAAAAACGGACCGTGAAGCCATCGTCCCCCAGAGCTGTACCGCTCTTTAAGGAGGTAATAGCACCCCCACCACCTCCTGGGGAAAGATGGGGAGCACCAACATGTCAACCCCCTCCGCGGAGAGGCGTGGGATGTGCAACGATTCCAAGAATAAATCTACATCGGTCCCATCCCCAGAATATTCTGACGTGTAAAGATCCTCATAATAGTGCCCAAACTCTGCTGCCATCTTATCATCCTGCAAGACTCCCTCCCCCGTACGACCCCTAATCCGATTCAACCTCCTACTATTTCGTAGCTCCCTCAAGACGCATGCCAGAATCCGGGCCGCCTTTTCCCCCTGCTCCATATACCGCTGTTTCAAAAATGCCAGCTTTCTCTCCGTTTGTCCCACGAGTAAGGCAGACAATTGAGCTTTAAGATTCTGAAGCTCCTCCCATTTTCCCAGTGCCATCTGAGATCTTAACTTTCCTCCCGGCTGAATGCTAGCAATTTGCTTCCTCAACTTCACTTCCTCCCTCCCCCTCTCCCACTTTCTTCTCGCGCCCATCTCTATGAGCACGCCCCTGATGGTGGCCTTAAATGCATCCCACACTCCCTGGACATTCACCTCCCCTGTGTCGTTAAGAAGGAAATATTCCCTAATTGAATCCAGTAAGGACTCTTAAGTTCCTTATCTAGCAACAGGCTATCATTGCATATCCACCGCGCCCTAGCCGGAGTCACCGGGGGAACCCCCAGCGTGGCCCAGACCAGATCGTGATCCGACCACCGCACTGCCTTCACACCAAAATTAAAAACACTGTCCCGCAGCGTAGAATCCACCAAGACAAGATCTATCCTTGAGAACGCCTTGTGTACCACCGAGTAAAAAGTGAAGAGGGGGTTACAGTTCTCCTCTACGGAAATGTGCGTCCGCCAAACCCAACATTTCATTAGTCCGCCTAAATGATTCCGCCAACTTCCTCTGAACCCGCTGGTCAGGGCAGGGGGAAAGGGATTTCCTATCTTTATCCGGACAGAGAACCATGTTAAAATCCCCCCCCCCCCCCAACTATCATCGCTCCCTCCGCAAAGCCCCGAATTTTCTCCCCTACTTTTTCCCAAAAGAGATCCTGCGCCTCGTTCGGGGCATAAATCCCTACCAGGGTAAACAACCTACCCTTCACTGACCCCTTAACCATTATGTAGCGCCCCTCCGGATCGGACTGATGGGCCTTTGGGACAAAGAGAGCCTTGTGGGAAATCAGCACAGCGACACCCCTCTCCTTGGCCCTATGTGGAGACTGGAATAAAAACTGAATAGCTTTAGACCGTAGTGACGGTTCCTTTCCCTTAACCCAGTGGGTTTCCTGCACAAACAGGAAATGCAGCTTACCACCAGGGACCTTTTCGTAGGGGAATTCAACCCCCGCACATTCAGGGACCCCACCAGCAACCTCTGCAAGGAGTCACCCATTTGACTGGCCATATGATGCTTTCCCACCTACATAGGGACCGCTCTTGAATGTCCGCACTCCCTGCTCACACACACCTGATGAGGCCAAAAAAGGACCCCTAGGACCCTACCCCAAACCCAGACAACCTTAAAAACACCCCCAAAAGCAGGAGAACAATTTGCAAACCTCCCCTTCCCCACCCTAATACCACCCCGAGAACCCAGATATCCTCTCACCCCCACCCCCTACCCCCGAGCGCCTGGAAAGACTGCAGCATCTCCCAGCCGCACCACCAGGCCACCAGAAATAGCCTCCACCAGGGCGCCTCCCACAACATGAAAGCAATTAACATTGTGAGCCCCCCCTCTCATAACCAGCATCAACCCCCAAACACCCCCACCTGAGGTCACCTCCCTCCCATCCCCAAAACCTCATCAAAAACTAGGAACAAAGCAATGAACAAATAGCCCAAGGAACAGACATGCCCCAGGCGAGACCACCCAAATGGCCCCTCAGAACCACCTCCAAGAACCAGTCCAAAAGGTTATATCAACGAGGTCAGGGCGGAGGCTGCTCCGGGGACGGGGGCGCCATTTTCCTAAATTTCCTGTGCCGCCGCACGCGCCGCCGACCCGCAAATCCCGACGGGCCAGGGCGGTCTCCGCCCAATCCATCCCCCCCCGACCTCGACCTTTGAAGGGGGGGTCTCCCAACAGCTCATGTGAGACTCGTTGAATGTCCGCCTCTGAGGAAAGAGAGTACTTATAACCGTCCAGCTCAAAGGCAAGGGAGAATGGATGGCCCCATCTGTAACGGACCCCCTTAGACTGCAACCACCTCATCAGTGGGCCACAGAGGCGCAGTCGAGCTAGGGCGAGTGCCGAGAGATCTTGATACACCTTAATTTGAGCTCCATTCCAGTCTATAGGACCCTTCTTGCGTGCTAAGTCCAGGATCTTGGCTTTTTCAACATAGTGGAATTTCACAAGGACCATACGAGGCTCACCCGCACGTCCCCCGGCCCTATGGGCTCTGTCGATTGTGGGCTCGCTGGTATTCTCGCCATCGAAAAGACTACTCACAATCGCCTTGACCCCTTTCACAATGTCTGCCTGAGACTCCCCCTCCAGTTCCAGCATACCAAAAAACCTCAAGTTGGAGCGACGTTCCCTATTTTCTAGGTCGTCCAGCTTGAGAGTGACCTTCTCCTCCCGCCTCTCAAGCTCAGCCAACCTCATATCAAATTGCGTCTCTAATAGGTATGCCGAGGACTGATTGGCCTCCAGTGCCTGAACTCGATCTTCTACAGCGTCGACCTTCTTATCCAAGGAGTCCAGACGTCCGTTGACATCCGCTCGAAAACCTCTTATCTCCTCCAGCAGGACCGCCATAATTCGACTCACCGACAAGGCCTCCGAAACCTCCAACTGAGCCCCAGCCTGCATGGTAGCCTCCTCCCCCACCTCCACTCTCCGAAATGTTTGCAGGATCAGCGCCCAGTCCATTCTAGGGGGATCAAGAAGGCACCCCTAGCAAGAGAACAACAAACCCCCGGGAGCTGCTGAGCTGGGGCCCTCAGTCCGGCCCGGCTGGCTTCACCCCTCCACTCACTCTGAGACTCCACCAACGTAGTCCAGGCTCCCGGAGCAGTGGCTCATATGGCTTAGAACGCCCCCACCAGACACACCTGCATCGATGACCAGTTCAGCACCAGTCGAACAGAGTCTTCGGGGGGAGGACCACTCACCCACCACGATCCTCCACTCAGAGCGGCCACCCCGCTCCCCGAGCCGGCCCAAGGACACGTGGACTGGGTTCACCCCTACTCCATTCTCCACTGCAGCCCGGGTTGAGCCTTACGGCAGCACCTTACCGCCCCACCACAGTATAGCTGGAAGGCACGATGAGCCCCACAGGCCCCCTACCCGCTTCCAGAGCCAAACCTCCCACCACGCTGCGGGCGACAGGGCCATCGTGCCTCACCAGCCCCTCCGCTAGGCATCTGCTCCAAGGGGTGTGCCACGTTGGAGCTCTCCCATAGGCCAGGCAACTTGCTCACCCGTCCACCCACAATGCTCGATCCCCAGAGGAGCGGAGAGGCAGTCTTCGTCCCAAATGTCCCTGCCCCAGTCAACACCACCACCCTGTCGCAAAGCAAACTCCGGAGGCACCGGCCCCCTCTCCCTCTGCATTCACCAACCTTCAATGCGGCGAGGAGAGAGGCCGCCCCGTGGCCCGACCTGCACTGCTCGCCACCCCTCAAAATCACTCCCCACGAGGGGGGGGGAGCACCGCCGATGGAAGCGCTGCCAAGCTTCACCAACAGCAAGGCCGCCGGGCGTCCACCAGCCGGGATCCCGCGTCGGTGGGGGCTCTCCAGTTCCGCGCCTCCAGGACCACTGGTGCCTGCCCGCAGCAGCCGCCCCTTCCAGGCACAATCACAGCGGCTGCGGCTGCAAGGCGGGAGCGCGGGGACAGGAGCAGACAACTCCGGCAGCAAGTCTTGCGAGGGATCGAGCTCCGGCCCCTCTCACCCCTCGCAGAGCCACTACTCCAATCAGACCCCGGGGGCCAGCTCACTCGGAGTGCTGTGCGAAAAGGCTCCGGGCCGTCGCAGGGGAAAGGGGAGGCAAGCACAGCCGACGATCTTCACCGTCCTCCGGGGGGGGGGGGGGGGTGGGTGGCCGCATCGGGAGAATCAACACACACCAGCCACAGGAAGGCCAGAGACCCCTCCCCCACCGGGATGAATCCTCAACCGCCGCGGAACTGCCGGCGGGAAACGGTCCACACACAGCTTCCCCAACCAGCAAAACAGGCTCAGTTCTCAGGTGTCCCGACTCCGCCAACGATCGGAATTGCACTGAAGGAGTGCCTGGGCGTCCGCACAATGCCTGGGGGGGGGGGGTCAGAGCTCCTTTCCTGGGGGTTTAAGAGGGGCTCAGACTCTTTTTGCAGGGCCCCCTTCCCTCCCCTGAGGGAAATTCTGTAACCCAGCTCCAGAATGGTTGAGGGTTAAGTCCCTGGCCTTGAGCGGCTGTTTCCCATGTGGTTTGACCATCCTGAAGCCCATCAGCGGTTCCATGGAGCCCCGGAAGGGTCCCTGACCTTTCCCAGAGGGAGAAGCTGTAACTTAGCCCAGCCAGAGCTCCAGGCTGGGCTTGGGGATGGTCGACCCACATGGGTGACAGGTGCCCAAAGCCTGGGACATCAACCCCGACCATCCTCGAGCTCTGGCTGGGTTGCGTTACACTTTCTCCCTCTGGGAAAAGACGGGGTGCCTGCCGAGACTCCCTGAAACCGCCGCTGGACTTGTGGACGGTCAACCCACAAGAGGGACAGCCACCCAAGGCCAGGGACATCACCCCAGACCATCCTGGAGCGCTGGCTAGGCAGCATTACAGAATTTCCCTGGGACTGCCGTTGGACTTGTGGACAGTCAACACTTTTTCTTTTCCACCTAGGTAGGTGCACCCACACATGTGAGGTACTGTTTTCATCCGGACACCTGTGGGAATATGCGAAGGTAGGACATGTGTTGTTGGCGGCATGTTTCAGTAGTTTCCAGGTGGGAAATGTCTGAAGATTGTGTTTGTTTTCCTAAATTTGGGACTTTGCCGGGGCTTGTGGGTAATACATTCTGGAGCGATTCACGCAAGTCAGACCTCTGTGGATTCCCACAGATTTCTTCTTTTCAGAAATGCATGGGGTTCCCTATTTTCCTGGTGGCTTTGACAACCTAGGCCCAAATCTGTAGGTTGTCCACAAGAGCAAAATCCCACAAAATCTGCTCTGCCGAAAGACTTGGGGTTACTAGTGGTTTAGCCTTTTCCCTTTGCGCCCAGGTAGGTGCACCCACACGTGAGGTACTGTTTTCATCGGGACACCTGTGTGAACGCAGGACGGTAGGACATGTGTTGTTGGCAGCGTTTTTCGGTGGGTTGGCAGGGGAAAATGTCTTGACGTCTGAGGTTCAAACCTTAAAACAAGAGAATGCTGTTCTGAGACAGCAGATAGTCCGTTCACCTCACAGTGCAAAGATTCCTTCTGGCCCCCTCCCGGGAGGGAGATTCGATAGGAATCCTTGCAAATGAAAAGAATTCCTTAAGGCATGCACAGTACAGTTTGCATTTAAAAACACCTTTTTTTCCCACAGATCGGGATAAAATGGGTCACATGATTTCCCAGCTGACAGGGTCTGCTTTGGCATAGGCTACTCCGTTGATCACAATCAAAAATCCCATCCTCGATTCTTACCCTGCACTTGTGCATAGCCTGAAGACTATGTTTGCACGACAGGAGATAACGGTTACTTCCCAAGAGCACTTACTGGATTTTAAGCAGGGGTCTCAAGATCTGTTAGCATACATCACTGGTTTCAAGCAAATGGCCGCTGACACAGCATGGCCAGATGATGCCTTGAAAACACTTTTTCATAGAGGTCTCTCTGAGGAGCTGAAGGATGAAGCCTCACAGGTACCCTGTTCTGTTAACCTAGCAGAGATGATAACTCTGGTCATGCAATTAGATTATCGCATGCAAGAAAGGCATTTAGAGAGAAGGAAGGGAAGACCTTGTCGGGTGCTGCCTGAGCAATCCTCAAATCTTGGCAGAAACTTACCTTCGAGTAAGAGTTCCACTCCGGATGAACCGATGCAGTTAGGTGTCGCTAGAGACCCTTTGACAACCGAGGAACGAGCCGGTAGGAGATCCTTGGGTCTCTGTATGTATTGTGGAGCCAAAAATCATCTGGTTTGAGACTGTCCCGTTGCCCCTCCTAAGAAACCGGGAAACGCCAGTGACCGACCGTAGGGGGAACTGCGGTGCAGGAGGAATTTTCAGGTTCCCTGTTAACCTGCCTTGCATCATACAGTACAGATATCCTAGAGTCACCCAAGGTAGTTCTTCTTGTCTCTTTCACGTGGGGTAATTCTCAGGTTCTCAATGTTCCAGCTTTGGTAGATAGCAGAGCAGCAGACAATTTTATTGATGGCCAATGGGCCCTCAGTAATGGCATTCCCTGCTCATCCAAGACTATTTCCATTCCTGTAGAAAGTGTGGACGGGAGCCCGCTTACTTCAGGTCCCATCATTGAACAAACTCACCCAGTGCAGATGGGAATAGCGATCCATGGGGATAAAATTGTGTTGGACATTATCAAGAACATCACAAGAAGTACGAGTGACAAGGAACACGTACAGACTCTCTTTGCATTTGTATTATTTATAGACCAATCGGATACAATGCCTTCTTGTAAAAAAAGATTTCAGGGATTGAATGTTATCATTACTTATTTATTCTTTTTTTCTTTTTTCTTTTATAGACATTATCATCATATAAGACAGTGTACAAATAAGACAGTCGTTGATTAACAATCATTAAAACCTTAATGAAAAAATACACTAAGAGCTGAACTTGTACAATTTCATTGTGTAAAAACACCACAGCATACTATGATCTTATATATCAACACATCTGTATCAATCACATTCATCCTCATTCAAAAAACCATGCATACTTGTGCAAAGAAACGCATAATAACCGTTTAAGAAAACCAACAATTCTGACCTTTAGACCTTTGATGCAAGACGGCATTCATCGTCCAACAAAATGCATCAATTATTTAATATAACATTGGCATGCATTCTCAAAACGTTCTAATATATTCAATCGCCACATTATCAAGACTATCCAATCATTCTAGGGTTGCCCTGGTTAAGGGTACATAACCCTTTTGTAAATTGGACCGCAGGCACAATTTTTCTGGGTTTGGAACATAATCTGTTACATTGCCTCTCCCATGGGATTTCATGCCCCCTCGAGTTTTAACCATCTATCTACCCAATCCACCATACTCAATCGCATACAGGAAATAGCCGAACCCTATAGAATACTTCAGGAAGTTTTTTCAACTTCAGAATATTCCAAAATGCCTCCCCATCGCCGAGATGACTGCGCAATAAATCTCATTCCCGACCAACCCCTGCCATTTGGGAGGATGTACATCCTGTCTGCCAGAGAAACGTATGTCCTAAAGGAGTACCTCCAAGTCAATCTTCGGAATGGTTTGATAATCAAATCCACCTCACCCACTGGTGCATCCCTCTTCTTCATCCCACAAAAAAATTCAGATGAACTAAGGCCCTGCATTGACTTTCGAGGACTCAATAAAATCCCCGTTTCCGACCGGTACCCCAGGCCCCTCATCCCTGATATTTTGGAGGCAGTCAAAGGCTCTACTATATACACTAAGTTGGACCTCTGGGGCATCTATCATCTTATCCGTGTAAAAACCGCGGACGAGTGGAAGACTGCCTTTTGCACGCCCTTTTACCAGGTCATGCCCTTTGGGATATCCAACGCCCCAACGATATTCCAACGCTTCATGGACCACCTATTTGCAGACATCTTACTACATTACTACATTACGTCGTAATCTATTTATTTCTGCAGACTATCAGCAGATGAACATATACCTCATGTCCAAGAGGTCCTGAGTAGGTTAAAAGAAAACCATTTGTTCTGCAAATTGGATAAATGCGAGTTCAATCAGAGTCGGGTCTCCTATTTGGGATATGTTTTATCAGCGGAAGGGGTGTCCATGGATCCCAGGAAGGTCGCAGCTGTACGAAACCGGCCTCCCCGCCCTCCGTCAAGGAAATCCAATGTTTTTTGGGCTTTGCTGATTTTAATCATCGGTTTATCCCATGTTTCTCTTCTGTCATCCGTCCACCTACCCATCTCCTCAAGAAGGGGAGCCTGATTTTGTGGTCTACCGAAACACAACAGGCCTTTGAACACTTAAAACTTCTTTTCACATCAACCCCCGATTTTGCTCACGCCGGACCAGACCAAGAAGTTTATTGTGAAATCTGATGCCTCCCATCATGCCTTAGGGACTGTCCTGCTTCACAAAGACGCTCAAGTTATCGAATACCCAACTGCTTACCTATCCAAGGCCCTAGCTCCTTCGGAGCTGAATTACACCGTCCTAGAAAAGGAGTTACTAGCCATCAAAAGGGCCAGTGAAGAGTGGAAGCATCTGTTGCTGGGAGCAACGTTTCTGTTGGAGGTGGGGACAGACCATCATAACTTGAGAGCTCTGCAATTCGCCCAGACAAGAAACAGCAGACAAGCCCGTTGGGCTCATTTTTTTTCTCCTTATAATATCTTCACATTCATGCCTGGCCGAGTCAATCTCTGAGCAGACTCATTGTCTAGAAAGGGTCCTACGAAATCCTCCAGATTCCATTCTAAGCCTGTCTTCCCCAAGGCCTTGTTTATTAATGCCATTACAGATTTCGTACACATGGTCAAGACCAAGTCAACACACCTTGGTACCAAATGTCCACAGATCCTCACCAAATACAGTCTTACCAAGGAACAGGGATGTTATTTCAAGGATCAGTGTATCTTTCTCCCCACCATGTCCCTCCGGAAATAAGTCCTCTGAATGTGTCATGACTCTAGAGCAGCCGGACATAGAGGTATCACCAACACGACAGAACTCATTCAAAGGCACTTTTGGTGACCCTCTTTGATAACAGACGTTCGATATCATGTATCATCCTGTACAGTATGCGGTCAGACCAAGATACCCTGTATTCTTCCCACTGGTAATCTTACAAGAATGCCTTTACCAAACAAACCGTGGCAGATCATTTCCACAGACTTCATTGTAGACCTGCCTCCTTCACAGGGTTATACTACAGTAATGTTAACTGTCGATTCCTTTACAAAACTGGCTCGCTTCATCCCATTGCCGGGAATACCTTCTGCCGCCCAATGGCGCGTGTTTTCATTGTGCACGTTTTCTCTCAACCTGGGCTTCCTCAATACACGGGTACTCATGGGTCTCAATACACCTCCTGCTATTGGAAGCATGTTTGTTCCATCCTGAACATCAAGCGAGCCCTCAGCTCGGGGTTCCATCCGCAATCAAATGGCCAGACAGAGAGACTCAACCAGACCATGGAGGGGTATCTCCAATGTTACATCTCCGCGGCGTAGGACAATTGGTCGGATCTCCTCCTTCCGGCAGAATTAGCGTATAATAACTCTTCACATGCTTCGCTCAAGTCTAGTCCCTTCCATTGCACCTACGGTTATCATCCTATCTGCTTACCGTTGTTCCCTCTGCCACGCCGTTCCCAGACGTCGATGGTCTAGTGGACAAGATTCAACAGGGTCACAAGAAGGCACAGGTCGCCTTACAGGCGTCCCAGGATCGGATCAACCACTTTGCCGACTGCCACAGAACCCCAGCACCCAAGATCAGCATTGGTGATAAGGTATGGTTGGCTTCCCGCTTCCTGCCTTGCCATTTCGTACCGTCAAAACTTTCACCCAGATATTTCGGACCTTTTTTGGTATTGGGACGAAGGGTTGAGGCTGCCTACCATCTGCGACTACCCTCGTCTTGGTCCAGAATACATCCCGTATTCCATGTCTCCCAGCTGAAACGGGATGTAAAGGATCGGTTCCAGCAGTGAGGTCGTATCAGACCCCCTCCTGTCTCTACTATCACTGGGCCTGAATTTGAAGTATCTGGTATCTGTGACTCAAGGTATCCTAGGGGATCCCTGTAATATCTAGTCGATTGGAAGGGGTACTCCCCCGCTGAGTGAAAATGGGAACCCGCCTCTGCAATGCACGCCCGTCGTCTAGTTCAGCGGTTTCATGCACGTCATCCGGGCACACCAGGTGGCGGACCCCTTCAGAAAGGGCATACTGTCATGGGTAATAGGTTACGCTGGTCTCTGTGGCACCGATGGAAGCGGATTGGTGCTGCATGTTTGTATCACCCCCAAGATGGCGCCCCGCAGCAGTTGCATCGCTCCACTCTTTGTCAGCACACTCCTGATGCTGGCTCCACCCCCTGGAGCAGACGACGGATTTCAGGAACCACGAACAGAGCAGCGTTGCGTTGCTACTCCTCATGGCAAACGCTCTGTGAGTTCGCTTTAGAACAAACCTGGTCTTACAGTGCCTTTCCTTGATTATTTTCCAATTCTTATTCCCTCTTGTACCCCATAGTTCTGAACCGCTCTCTCAGCCCGCGTCTCTGCTGTTCCTCGTTTACAGATTTCTGTGGTTACGGCTACCATGGTAAAAAAACAGACTTTCCACTATCCGATTCACTATTACTCCTGTAGGTTCCTTCTAACCTATTTCCATTTCTCTCTCAGTATCCACACCTCATTCATCCACACTCGCACAAACTGCAGTGCCTTCCGAAACCGTATACGCCCGCTCTGCTTCCCCTGAACCGAGAGTTGTTGCTGCTTACACGCCCCCAGCCACTGCGCATACCGCGCTCACTTCTGACGCATAGGGTAGGTGTATATGCAAGCCCGTTCTCATATCTAAGACCCGGCCATGTCCTAACGGCTTATTTAACATCCAACCTTTGCCGGAAATGCAATACTTACCTGGTCACAGACGGCGACATCTTCCATGCATACCGACCGTAATTTCCTGTCCAAACAGGCAGGCAAACTTGTGATGGTAACACTTGCTCTCCTTGCTATCACCGCTTACAGATTTCCTCTGGTAAACTATTTCAACGTTTCTTTGTATATTCCTGCAGTGCCATTCTGCTGCTTCCAGTGTACTACTCGCCTCCTTTCCATCAGCCACTGAGAGATTGTGTACCAAGGAGAAGATCCAAGGGTTTTCTTCCCCAAGAGGATTTCCCAATTTCACTAAGAGGGAGTAGGGCGACCAGGAGGATTCTAATTTCCTCTTACTGCAGCCTCTGATCAGGGGTGAGATTGTTGCATGTACCTAGGTGTGTTCTTACCAATTGCCACAGTTACATCACAGGTACACTGGGAAGAGTCTTCTTGTCAGAGAAAAAATACTGTGTCTTATCCCACTGTATCTCCTCACCACCGCAGGCCCTGTCTCCTCCCAGGCGATCGTCCAGCAGTACAGCATCCCCAGGGTTGGGATCAGGAAGCGTCTGCCTTCCAGGCCACCTGGGAGATGACTTTAGGTAGGATTTCAGTGAGGGATCCGTAGGATTCTTCACACAGTCCTCTTGTGTAATGTGCCCCGAGAAATGCAGGCATATCCACAACAGCCAGATCATAGCATTTTGAGATACAGAGGATGATCCACCTCGACAGGGTCTGTTTGGTCACAGCCCTGCCAGCACAAACACCACCATAACCAACGAAAAGCTGGTCATCTTTCCTGGCCTCTCTCGTCCGAGAGAGGTAGTAGCTGAAGGCCTGCACCAGGACCAGCCGATGGAATCATTCATCTGCTTGGAAGGGCGAGGCGAAGTAAAAACAAAAACAGATTTACTGCCGAATTACCACCAAACTCATAATGTGGCCCTATATCTGTCTTGGAATTCATAAAAAGTGGTTTAATACATTTTTTTTAAATTGGTTTTATTAAGTTTACAAACATAAGAAAAAGGAAAGAAACAAAAACATGTTGAACATCATACAGGCGTCGTTCGGAGCATGTTACAACTGTGACAATTTCTCCCTACCCTCCCACCCTGCGACACCCCCCAACTTTATGTTACAAAACATAATTCCCTACCCTCCTCCACCCTCGCTCACAGGGACAGGATTCCGTCTATCATGTCACATTATAAATCGTGTTGTCAATTGTGATCTGCGGGTCTATATCAAGTTGTAGTTTCAGTCCATAGTTCTGGTCGTCTTATCGGGGTACACTCGACCACCGTTTCTGCATCCTGTCGGATAACCAAACACTACTACTGAACTGCCTTTTGCTTAAATTGACCTTAAGGTTTCGGTGGGCCCATTTCCCCCTCCTCTAAGAGTACATTCTGTTAGGCGCCAGTTATATGTTTATTCATTAAGCTGCCCCATAACTGTTCATATTGTGTACATCTCCCATGGAGGGCAGCAGTAATCTTTTCCATCATGCAAATGTTAGTTGCCACATTCACCCATTCCTTTTCACTCGTAACAATGTCCGCCTTCCAACGCATCACTAGACATGCTCGAGCAGTGGGTAGAAGCGGTGCCACTATTCCATTCACCTTCCTAAATTGATCTTCACATTCTTCCTGTCATGGTCATGAAGTCAGGGACATAGGCATGCAGGGGTCGCATGCACAGGAGACCTCGGTAGACACTGTCCTGGCGCCTTTGGCGCCAAGCTCATGAACATAAGTAAACAAGAACATCCATTTAACACCAAAAAGCTTTTAATATGGGCATAGCACTTCAGATGCATTAACCTTGAACATTCCATCCATTAAGCAGCCCCAAGTGTATTCTTGGGTGTGGCTGCTAATGGATTGCCTTCGCACGTGCTCACTCTCTAGGAGTGGCAGGGTGTGGCTGGTAGGCCGGTCCTAATGGGCGTGCCCAAGATCTCAGCTATATAAGATGCCCCAATCCTCAAGACAGACGCTTCACGTTATTCTGCACTTGCAAGCGGCGTAACGCTCACCATCGCCTGAGGCAGACTTACCTTTGAAGATCTTGCTTCCTGGACATCCTGCTTCCTGCCAGCATACTTACCAACTGGGGGAAGCTGTTCTTACCTGTACATCTCTTCGGCGAACCAAGTATTCATCGTTACACTTTCCAGAATGCCGAAATCTTCATCTTGGCACCGCAGCATGACGAGCTCCATCGTCGACAGCAGCGCCTGCAAGGAAAAACAGAAGACAAGGTTAGTCATTGAAAAAACAGTCACTTTAAGGTTGCGCTTCGCCATACTTTGCGCTTTTCCTTAAACCATCCTTTACCGGCTGTCAAACATTGCGGTAGTATCCATCTTCCATCCAGCCGCGTCTCACGTCTCGCAGCTGCATTGAGGCTGCATCCATCCAAGGGAAGAAAACAGAAGAGAGAGATTATTGCCTGCATAAATAGGAGCAACATATAAAGACATTAAACAGAACGAACAGCATCACAAGAGCACAAGAAAGACTTACCAATCATAAGGAGAAGCATAGTCGCAGCTGGACTGGACTAATCCTTATCAGGGATTAGTGAAGGAACTAGATCCCATTCGACGCACCCCTGCCAGAAGTAGCAGGACAGATAGCTTATTTCCATAATTCACAGGAGCAGTATCACCACGTACCACCGCTCACAGCTTTTCTACTGAGGGAGAGGACTGAAGGGGGGTATTCAATTTCAGGCAGGGCTGCAACCATGCCCCAACACCTCCGCAGAGACCAGGTGAGCGTAACACTTCCATACCAAATAATATGAGGAGGGGTGCAGCATCACGAGAGATCCCATCAACCCCCTTGATCAATCCCAGGACCTCATCCCAGTACACCTTAATTCTAGGGCCCCACCACATACGCTAATAGTCCGCTCTCTCCCCACATTCTCGCCAACACAGAGGGCTTGTTGACTGAAACATCTTTGACATCCTATGGGGATCGTGTTGCCATCTGTGGAGTGGTTTAATGGCGTGCAGTTTATACTGACTCGCTATGGAAGTCTGCGAGGCCCCTTTACAGATTTTTGTCAACATGTCTGGATCTAGTGTTAGGTTGAAATCCCTCTCCCACCTGCTCTTCAAGTTGGTAGTAGACCCCAACATGCATTTATCAGTTCTTTAAACATGATTGAAATAAGGCCTTTAGTCTGCGTTGTTACATTTAGATGTTTTTCAAAAGGGGTTAGGTCTCTCTGGACCTTCTCCTTCCATTTATTCATCGAGAGGATACCCTTGAGTTGTAGCAAGGGAAAGACAGGTAATCGTCCTATCCCCAATGCTTCTTTAAGTTTTGTGATTGTAAGGAAATTGTCTTCCTTCCAGAGTTGACCAACTCTCTCCAGGCCAGCCTCAAACCACGTTTGAAATCTTTCGTGATTGGGAATCTCTTCCCGGATACCCGGTGCCCATATGTGGCTCAAAGGAGACGGCCATGTGGTAATCCCTCGCATATTCGCTCCCTTCCTCCAGATCTCCCATATGGTACCCAATATAGGGGGTTTTGGAGTCTCCTTATTAGTTTGGATCTCGGAACCCATAGCCATTCCGAAACCGTGGCTGCAGTCAGATTATAGTTATCGAGGTGAATCCACTGTGGTTCTTTCTGCCCTCTCAAGTGAGGAACCAACACCCCCTCAACTGTACCGCTTCGTAGTATTTCCTGAGGTCAGGTAAACCCACACAACCCTTCTCCTTGGGCAGAACCAGGACCTCGTATGCTATTCTAGCCCTTTTCCCCTGCCACAAAAATCTCAGTATGGCCCTCTTTACTTCCCAAAAAAATAGTTTAGGTAGTTTTATTGGGAGCATTTGGAATGGATATAAAAATCTAGGAAGGCATACCATCTTGACTGCATTGAGCCTCCCCATCCAGGAAATTGTAAGTTTTTGCCATTTTACTAGGTCAGCGTGGAAGCTGGAAAGGAGAGAGGGGAAGTTGGCCTTGTATAGTGTATCCAGCTTTCTTGTAAGATTTATCCCCAAGTAGAGCGGGTGGCACCTCCAATGGTGAGGCCCAATGAGGAAAACCTAAGTGTATCTATCCTGATTGGGTTCGTGCAATGGAAACAAGATGGACTTGGACCGGTTAATTTTGAAGCCAGAGAGTTCCCCGTACTGCTCAATCAGTTGTATGGCTCGTGGGATGGATGTTATGGGGTCCATTATGTTTATAAATAGGTAATCGGCATACAAAGCTACCTTGTATTCCGTTCCACCTACCCTCAGTCCCTTCACTAGGTGGTCTGCCCTGAGTTTCTGGGTGAGGGGTTCAAGGGAAAGGGCAAACGGTATTTCAGACAGAGGGCAACCTTGCCTCGTGTAACGCTCTCCTGGCTCCCACGGAGGCGCTGGTCTGGTCTGGGTTGCTGTGGCCTCTTCAAGCGTGATGCGCATAATTCGGACCACCTATTGAACACGACCCCCAAATCTTGCTTGTCGGGCCCGTAGGATTATCCTTCTGCAGATGAGAAAGGGGATTAACTGTCTGCCGAATATTGTGCTTGCTCCCCCCTTCCCCCCTTCGTTCTTCTCTGATTCCTCCAATACCCCCGGTTTAAGCTCACCTTATGGTTTGGAAGGATGAACTCTCCATCCTGCTTCTGGTGCAGGGGCGCGCGTTCGTCCAGTTACTTCACTGGTTTTCAGAATGGCGCTGGCACATCCACTTGACTTTTCTGAGTAATACGCCGTAAGTATGAAGATGCAAAAGTTCAAGTGTGAGCCTCCTTTTATGTTGTCTTTCCTGACCTTTATTTCAGGTGCAGAACAAAGGCGATGCGTTGAGGGGTTAAATTGCCGGTGGTAAAATCAGGTGAGTTAGTGATGAGGGCGACCCCTCTAAATGTCTTTATAATTCCCCAGTAATGTCTTTTGTCCTTTCCCCATAGGGGCCGGGGTGCGGTACCTGCCAAAGATGCGGCGCCGACCCGAGATGTGGAATGATTCACCAAGAAAAGCCGGTAAGTAATATGGCTGAAAATGTCCTTTCCCCTTAGGGGCCGGGGTGCAGTACCTGCCAAAGATGCGGCGCCGACCCGAGATTTGGAATGGTTCACCAAGAAAAGCCGGTAAGTAATATGGCTGAAAATTCGGCTTTCCTCTTGTGTTCCCTTGCTCACCTTTTGTCTCTTCTTCTCTCCCCTAGGTGCAGAGATGTGGCGACCGGTGCTGAGAGCCGCGATGGAGCCGGGCGGCGTCTCGGGAACAGGTGAGTGAAGCACGGCGCTGCAGCGAGCAACGCAGTGCTTTTAAATGGAAGTCTTCCTTCAGGAATGCTGGCGTGAAGATTCTGGATGCAGGTAAGAAGGTTGAATAAGTTCTTGGTTTTCACCTTTCTCTTCTCTTATTCCCTTACAGGTGTTCCAGGTTCGAGGTGGGCGTGGACGGGGTCCAGGTGCAGGAGCAGACACGGTGAGCGTTCAGCTGCTGGGATGCAGAACAACGCGAAGCACGTGTGGCTGTCCGGGCGTGGCTTAAATAGCTTTGGAAGAAGTTCCAGGTGAGTATTCTTCCACAGCCCCACCCAAGTAACAAAATAGTTCCATCAGAAAAATAGTTCCTCCTAAGCCTCATGTGGCTTGGTTGTTCATGCAGCATGGTCTGCATCAGGTGAGTGTGCAGCATGGTCTGCTTCAGGTAAGTGCACCAAACACTTCCCCTTATGAGCCTGGCGCTTATGGCGCCAGGACTGATGTCCAACATGAGCCTGGCGCCTATGGCGCCAGGACAGAGTCCAAAGAGCCCCTATAAAGGGCCGCTGGGCTTTTACCCGGGGGCGTGATGCCTGCTCCCGGGGGTGCTGGGCCTGGCCTGGTGCTCCGGGGGTAGGCATCATGACACCTCGTGCCTCTACCTAGAACAAACCATCTAGAATAATCGGAGTTGACCGAAACTGATGCCTTGGGGGACGTGTACACGGCTTTCACCCCTCTCTTAAATCTGTCGCCTAATCGGACTTTGTTCAGCACTGCTTCCAAGAAACCCCATTCAGCCCTGTCAAACACTTTCTCTGCGTCGACGGATAGGAGGACAGGGTCTCCCGTCAATTTCTGTGATTCGTGGATCAGGTGTAATGTCTTGCGCATCGTATCTGCGTGTGTCATGGCCACAGGACAAGGGCCACTATCTTTATCATCTAAAGGGTCCAAATGGATGCAGTCCTGGCGCCTTTGGCGTCAGGCTCATGAGAAAGTGTGCTCTGGTCTGGGGCATCTGCTACTAACTCCCCAGCAGGCTCCCCACGTGCATCCAGGCGTGGCCATTAGGAAACATTGGAGTGCACGTGTAGCAGTCTCTGGGAGTGGCAAGTTGGAGCCCCAAGGCAGGGCTAAAGGGGAGTGGCTGGGACCAGGCTATTTAAGCCAGCCCCACCCGCATGCAAGCGCTTCACGTTAGTCTGCTTTCTGCAGCATAACGCTTACTGCCGCCTGAAGCGCTCTTACCTGTTTCCAGCTCATCATCTCAGCGCGCATCTCACCAGGTTCCAGTACATCATCTTCAGCGCACACCTTACCGGACTCCAGCCACACCGTCGCTTGAAGCGCAGCTTACCTGACTCCAACACTTCATCTTCAGCGCGCACCTTACCTGTCTCCAGCAAAACCATTGCCGGACGCGCATCGTACCTGTCTCCTGAAATCCCATTGACTGCAGTGCATCGCATCTTACCTGATTCCCATTGTCATCGGAGTCAGGGCGCATCCTCACCTGTTCCGGGCATCTAGCTACGCGGGAGCTCTTCTCCTCGCCCAGCATTCTCACGGATCCATCCAGTAATCGCCGGCAGGTCTTCGGATAGTCGCTTAACGTCTGATGCCGCCAGGCCATCCCTGCAAGAGAAAAGGCCACACAAGGTTAGAGACTGCATTAATATTTTACGCTTGGTCCGCAACACATAAATCTTGCGTTCAACCTTGAAACCCCACTTACCTTCTAATTGGGAACCTCGTAATCCCCTCTGGCACCATTTGGACTCGCTTCCAAGACCACGACTCAGAATGCCATCTTCACACCTATTGGGGAGAGAAAAGACATTACAAGGGTTACAGACAATAATCACGGGAAAAATACATTGCAAAAGTATACGGACAATAATCATTGTTAAGAACACTTACCTTCAAAGTGGTTCGGTCACAGTCGGTCTGGGCCGCCACGCACACGGACCAGTGAAGAAACTAGGTCAATCAAAGGCGGCCCTGCTGATGAGAAGCAGGACGGAGAGCTCATCCTCACAAGAAAACAGGTGAGACTATATGGGTAAACACATGCTCACCTCATTCTGGAACTAAGGGTTCGAGGGAAATTGCAATCCAACCACAGCATTCTCACTGCCTCTTGTATTCTCTCAGGGGCAGTGTCAGCAACCAGAGCAGCCCACACTACAGCAGCTGGGGAAGGAGTCTGATCCAGGGGAGCCAAGTCCAGGGAGGGCTCCAACATGCCCCAACATCCCCGCAGAGACCATGTGAGCGTAACAGAACGCGAAGCCTCTCTGAATCTCTGCCTGGGCGTTATGGGCACCTCGGAAACTGACCAGTTGGCCCAACTGCTGGGGGAACTACGGGCCGAAGTACATGCCTCCAGACAAGAGACCAATGCCTTGAGAAGAGACCTTATTGTAGCCCGAGAACAAACAGATGATCTGGCAAGACAGATGCTTTAGACACACGCAGGGCAGGTTCTGTTACCCGGAATTGCACCAACTCCTTTGCCGCAGCCATCACCACCAGTACAAGTGGTGCTCCCGGGGGCCCGAACGTTTCACTGGCGATCCTAACAAATATGCCATATTCATGAACCAATGTCGTCTTCACTTTTTGTGTCGTCCTGGGGCCTTCCCTAATGATAGTGCAAGAGTTGCCTTTGTACTTTCATATTTGGGAGACAGCGCAGCGGCGTAGTCCATACCATTAGTAAATCAGGACGATCCACTACTTTGAAATTTTGGAGAATTTCAACGGGAATTGGAAAAATTGTTTGCTAGGCACACCCAAGGACAAGCCCTAGATAACAAACTATTGTCCCTCAGACAGGGAAACTATGATCTGCTGACTTATATTGCCACCTTGAACCCCTTAAGTGACAAGGACGAGATATCTCGTCCTTGACATTAACTCGGTAGTGCCAAGGACGAGATAACTTGTCCTTTTTGGCAAGTTGTTTTGAGCGATCCCTGCAAAGCTGTAATCCAACCCCCGGGCTATGTGAGGGGGAGGTCCCCTCTCACTGCCCGGGGGCTGGATTACCTTCAGTTTCACGTCGGCGTGCGTAATGCATGCTGGCGTGAAAGTGAATGTAATTTTCACTGCGGCAGCCATTTTGGGCTGCCGCAGTGAAAATTAAAGGTGAGTCTGCACCTTTCTCCCCCTCGATCTCCGGCTGTATTTCAAGCCGGAGATCGAGGGAGGTGTCATTGGAAAGGGGAGATTCTCCCCTTTCCAACAACACCTTTTGTGAAAGCATTGCTGGGCGTGGATTGGGCACAGATCGCTCGATCCGCGCCCAGCAATGCCCACTAGACACCAGGGATCTGTCTGAGAGGCTGGGGGAGGTGGGAGCTGCTTACAGTAAGCGGCCCTCTCCCCCCTGCCCGGCCCCTTAAGTATGGGGGCACATATGTGCAGAACCCTGGGGGCAGATGGCTGATCATCTGCCCCCAAGGAGGGGGACAAATTGAACCAAAGAAAAAATGCAACAGGGATGGGGGGGCCACTAGGCACCAGGGATTTTTTTCTCATGAAAGGGTGGTGGCCCTCCCCCTCCCACACCAAGTGGAAAGGGGGGGCCACCCCTTGTAGCCCTCCCTGGGGGCAGATTTCTGCCCCCAGGCATGACTACATGAGGTGGCCCCCCTTCCAATTGGGGTGGGGGGGCCACCAGGAATAAGTGTGCAGGCCCCCCCAAAGGATGGGGCCTGCAGGGTAGGGCCCCCCTGGGGTCAGATGGCTGATCATCTGCCCCCAGGGAAGGGGGCAAAATGGAAAAAAGGGAGATTTGGGTGGGAGTGGGGGGGCCACTAGGCACCAGGGATTTTCTTCTCATGAAAGGGTGGTGACCCTCCCCCCTCCCACCCCAAGGGGAAATGGGGGCACCCCTTGCAGCCCTCCCTGGGGGCAGATATCTGCTCCTAGAAAGGGGCATCTGACCCCAGGTAGGGCTGCATGAGATGCCCCCCTCTTATCTGCCCCCAGGGAGGGCTACATGAGATGCGCCGCCCCTCCAATTGGGGTGGGGGTGGAGAGATGCACCCCCTTTCACATTACAAAGTTCCCCGGCGGTGTAGGGTGCCCCTCAGCCCCCCCTTAAGCACAGCCTGCCATTTTCCATTTTTTTCTTTGTTTACCAAACTTGCCTTTGGCGCAGAGGGGCATAATCTGGCCCCAGGGTGCCCAACCCTTACTGCCCCACTCACTGGGGGGCCTGTCCCACAATTTTTGGTGGCCCCCCCACCCCAAATGGAGGGGGGATGTACCTCATGCAGCCGTTTGTAGGAGGCACAGGGAGGCCTGCATGAGGTGCCCCCGCCACCCATTTGGGGTGAAGGGGGAGAGGGCCACCAAAAATTGTGGGACAGGCCCTCCAGTGGGTGGGGCAGTAAGGTTTGGGCACCCTGGGGCCAGATTGGCACACTATTGGGCCCATCTGCGCCAAGGAGAGTTGGGTTACCAAAGATAAAAAGTGAAAATGGTAGACCGCTTTTTAGGGGGGCTGTGGAGCACCCCAAAACGATGGGGAATTTTCTAATGGAAAGGGGTGGTGACCCCCCCACACCCCCACTCACGATGGAGTGGGAGCCATGTCATGCAGCCCTCCCTGGGGGCAGATATCTGCTCCTAGGAAGGGACACCTGACCCCAGGGAGGACTGCAGGACAGCCCCCCCCTTATCTGCCCGCAGGAAGGGCTCCATGAGATGTGCCCCCCTCCAATTGGGGTGAGGGTGGAGAGGCGCACCACCCTTTACATTACAGATTCTGCAGATTCCCACGGATGTCCTCTTTTCGGAAATGCATGGGGTTCCCTGTTTTCCTAGGTGGCTTGGACACCCGAGGCGCATATCTGTATGGTGTGCCCGTCTGCAAAAATTGTGAAATTCAGCTGTCGGTAAAGACTTGGGGTTAACGGTATTTTAGGCTTTCCCCTTGGCACCCAGGTAGGTGCACCCACACATGTGAGGTACCATTTTCATCGGGACACCTGTGGGAACACAGGACTGTAGGCCATGTGTTGTTGGTAGTGTGTTTCGGTGGGTGAGCCGGGTGAAATGTGCGGAAATTGGGTTTCTTTCGTCACATTTCGGACTTTGCCAGGGTTTCTGGGTAATACATTCTGGGCCGATTTGCACAAGTCAGACCTCTGCGGATTCCCACGGATGTCCTCTTTCCAGAAAAGCTTGGGGTTCCCTGTTTTCCTTGGACACCCTAGGCCCATATCTGTATGGTGTGCCCATCTGGAAAAATCATGAAATGCAGCTGTTGGAAAAGACTTGGGTTGGGGTGTTTTAGGCTTTCCTCTTGGCGCCCAGGTAGGTACACTCACATGTGAGGTACCGTTTTCATCGGGACACCTGTGGGAACGCAGGACGGTAGGCCATGTGTTGTTGGCGGCGTGTTTCAGTGGGGGAGCCGAGTGAAATGTGCGGAAATAGGATTTTTTTTGCCACATTTTGGACTTTGCTGGGGTTTCTGGGTAATACATTCTGGGCCTATTTGCGCAAGTCAGACCTCTGCGCATTCCCACGGGTCTCCTCTTTTCGGAAATGCATGGGGTTCCCTGTTTTCCTTGGTGGCTTGGACACCCTAGGCCCATATCTGTATGGTGTGCCCGTCTGGAAAAATCGTGAAATTCAGCTGTCAGAAAAGCCTTGGGGTTTTGGATGTTTTAGGCTTTCCCCTTGGCGCCCAGGTAGGTGCACCCACACATGTGAGGTACCGTTTTCATCGGGACACTGGTGGGAACGCAGGAAGGTATGACATTTGTTGTGTTTGTGTGGTTTTCATAACGTTTCGACCCATTTGCTGGTGCCCTTTGTCACACAACCCTTTCATTTCCCAAATGTGACCTACATTTCGTCGTTGCTTTAGGCACTATACACTTTTGCAACCTGCACAAGTCACCTACCCTTGAAAAGGTCTGCCTGTGCTCTTTCAAAATAATTATGCTTGCCGTTCCTCACCACATTGGTTTTCCTGATGTTCACATGCTAAGTACGTCTGTTCAGGCTGTAAGCATAAAACTCCTGTGTACCATGGCTCAGTGTTTGGCAGAACCTATGACTGCCAAATCGATCTGGTCCCCGGAGCACAAATTCCTTGCAGTCGAATTTACGCTTTAACTGAGCAAGAAAATCAGCATCTGAGGATTTACCTAGATTAGCACCTATCTAACGGATTCATCCGCCAGTCTAAGTCTCCTGCCTCCTCGGCTCTCTTTTTCGTACCCAAGAAGGAGGGCTACCTCAGAACTTGTATAGATTATAGGGCACTGAACCAAATCACAGTTAAGAACAGATATCCTCTGCCACTCATCCCCGAGTTGCTTGATCAGGTGAAGAATGCTCAAATCTACACAAAACTGGACCTACGAGGAGCCTATCACCTTGTGAGAGTTAAAAGGGGCGATGAGAGGAAGACGGCATTCCGAACCAAATATGGGCTTTTCGAGTATCAGGTCATGCCCTTTGGGTTATGTAATGCACCAACGGCATTTCAATTCTTCATGAACGATATGCTTCACGAATTGTTGGACGTCTGCGTCCTTGTTTACATCGACGACATTCTTCTCTACTCAACTTCCAAGGAAGACCATGTTGGCCATGTAAGGGCAGTTCTGGAAAAGCTTTGTCAGCATTGGCTGTTTGCCAAATTGGAAAAATGCTTCTTCCATGTCACAGAAGTTGAATTTTTGGGCTTCATGCTTACCCCACAAGGAGTTCATATGGACACACGCAAAGTCGAGGCTATCCTTCAGTGGCCATCCGCAACATCTACCAAAGGAGTGCAAAGTGTGCTCGGATTTGCCAATTTTTACAGACGGTTTATCCCAAGGTTTTCACAGATCGTTCACCCAATCACCTCTCTACTGAGAAAGAATACAAAATTCTTCTGGTTCCCCCAAAGCGGAAAACGCCTTCCAGGAATTGAAACAGGCCTTCACCTCAGCACCTGTTCTTCGGCATCCCCGACCTGACCTGCCTTATGTGGTTGAAAGAGAGGCCTCCAGCGTGGACATGGGAGCAGTATTATCACAAAAGGACCCGGACACGGGGCAGTTACATCCCATAGCATTTTGGTCCTGTAAGTTTTCTGCACCGGAAAGTAACTATGCAATCACGGACAAGAAACTACTAGCAATTAAAGGAGCCCTCAAAACCTGGAGACACTACCTTCTAGGGGCAAGACACACGGTCCCAGTTATCACAGATCACCGTAATCTACAATACTTGTAAACTGCTAAGGCCCAATCTTCGCGTCAGCTTTGCCAGGCTCTTTTCTTTGCCCAATACGATTTCGTTATTACTTACAGACCAGGAGTGCGTAACGGAAAAGCAGATGCCCTGTCACGCATGGGAGAGGACAAAAATGCTTTCATACCATCTGAGTCAGTGGCCATCATTCCCGAAGAACGGATTTGAAACCAGATTGCTGCAACCGCCTGCTGGGAAGACTTGAAGACCGATCTCCCATCTCGGATGGACCAAACAGCCCAACAGGAGTGGATGGTTAAGGGAGACCAGTACTCCATCAACGATAACTTACCCTATTATCAGGGAAGACTATATATTCAGGACAAGGAAATGCAAAACAAACTAATAGCAAATTACCACGAGTCGTTAGTGGAAGGACATCCTGGAATTGCCAAGACTCGGGCCAAAATTGTAAAGAACTATTGGTGGCCAACCTGGAGAAGAGACGTTGCCCAGTTTATTGCGACTTGCGGTGTTTGTGCGCAACACGAATTCCAGAAGTTAAGTCCCACCAGGTTGTTGCGTCCATTAACTGTACCACCAGCACCATGGCATATGCTGTCTATGGACTTTATTACCGATCTGCCACCCTGCATCGGGTTTAATACAATCCTGGTCGTAGTAGACTTATTCTCCAAGATGGCACATTTTATTCCGCTAAAGGGGCTTCCCACTGCTGCTGCGCTGGCCACTGTATTTTTGGAGCAAATTGTCAAATTATATGGTTTCCCGTCTGTATTGATTTCAGACTGTGGAACTCAATATGTCTCAGCTCTCTGGAGGAGGTGGTGTAAGATTGCCCAAATTGATCTTCGATTATCCACAAGTCACCATCCCCAAACCGATGGTCAAACTGAAAGGATCAATCAGACTCTGGAGCAATACCTGAGGTGTATGTTGTACCAAACTGAAGGATCCTGGAAAAGCATTCTCTGGTTAACTGAATGTGCCTACAATAACTCTATCCACACTAGCACAGGACAAGCCCCATTCTACACAATGAACGGTCGGTATCCTCGGACGTCCTCCTTTGATCCGCTTGACAAACTGGAAATGCCAGCAATCACCTCCTTACATAAGACCATTACTCAATCCCTTAAAGAAGCAACCGAGAACCTGATCAGAGCCAAGGAAAAACAGAAAAGGTTTGCAGACAATCATAAAAGAGAGGCCCCGCATTACCAAGTCGGAGATAAAGTATGGTTGGCATCCAAGAATATTCCATTGAAGGGACCTTGGGCCTTCCGTCCAAGGTACCTCAGACCTTATCCCATCAAAGCCATCATTAACCCTGCTGCCATGAAATTGGATTTACCAGCCAATATTCAAATCCAACCGGTGTTCCGCGTTTCCCTCCAAAAACCAATGAAACCAGATACTCGGATTAAAACACCACCTGAGCCTGAGATCATAGAAGGAGAACCAGAATATGAAGTCAAAGGCATTCTGGATTCCAAGATTGTGTGATCAAAACTGTACTACTTGATCGACTGGGAGGGTTATGGACCTCAAGATTGCACATGGGAACCTGTTGAATTTGTCCATGCTCCACGACTAATCAGACAGTTCCATCGTGACAATCCCGACAAACCAGGACCAGGGAGAAGAATGCCAGTGAGAGGGGCCTTGAGGCGGAGTGCTGTCATGGCCACAGGACAAAGGCCACTATCTTTATCATCTAAAGTGTCCAAATGGACCTAGTCCTGGCGCCTTTGGCGCCAGGCTCATGAGAAAGTGTGCTCTGCACACTTTGTGTCTGGGGCACGTGCCACTTACTCCCCAGCAGGCTCCCCACGTGCATCCAGGCCAGGCGTGGACATTAGAAAACATTGGAGTGCACGTACAGCAGTCTCTGGGAGTGGCAAGGTGGAGCCACAAGGCGGGGCAAAAGGGGAGTGGCTGGGACCAGGCTATTTAAGCCAGCCCAACTCGCATGCAAGCGCTTCGCGTTAGTCTGCTTTCTGCAGCTTAACGCTTACCGCCGCCTGAAGCGCTCTTACCTGTTTTCAGCTCATCATCTCAGCGCACATCTCACCAGGTTCCAGTACATCATCTTCAGCGCGCACCTTAACTGTCTCCAGCAATACCATCGCTCGACACACAGCTTACCTGGCGCCAGCAACACCATCGCCGGACGCGCATCGTACCTGTCCCCTGAAATCCCATTGCCTGCAGCGCATCGCTACTTACCTGATTCCCATCGTCATCGGAGTCGGGGCGCATCTCCCCAAGGTAAATCCAACCTGATCTAAATGTATAAGGCAGGGCATATATGTCTCCAATCTGGCTGCTAGTATTCTTGTGTAGATTTTTGCGTTGATATTTAATAATGATATCAGGCAATATGATCTGCACTGTCTAGGATCCATACCTTCTTTGGGGATTACTGTGATCAGTGCCTGTGAAAAGGAGTCTGGGGCCATATTTGTCTCTAGAATGTTGTTAAACAGTTTGACCATAAAGGGAAGGAGTGATGGGAGGAAGGTCTTATAAAATCCTGCTGTATAGCTGTCATTTCCTGGGGCTTTCCCTGGTGGTAGCCTCCTAATCGCTCTCTCAACTTCTTCAGCCGAGATTGGTGCGTCTACTGCATCTGCCTCGTCTCTCGAGAGCTTCGGCATCTCTACACTTTCCAGGTACTCATCTATTTCTGTTCTCTCTTGTACCCCTTACGTTTTCTATAGTTGTTCATATACCTTCGCAAACTCCTCCGGAATATCTTCTATCCCTCTATTCTGGGTGTTATCTCCTCCCCCATCTATAGCAGAGACCATTCTCTCCATGCGTTGTCCCCGCAGTCTAGCAGCCAGGAGGGCGTCTGCCTTATCCCCCTTCTCATAATGCTTCTGTTTAAGAAGCCAGAGTTTGTGAGCAACCTGTCCTTCCTCAAGAAGTCGAAGCTCTTCTCTTTTCTGTTTGGCTTCGGAGATCTTTTCCACCCTCCCCACCGTGAAAGTCCGCGTAGCCCTATCCAAGTGTGCGATCTAGCCCTGTAGTATATTTTCTATGAGCGCTCTCTCTCTCTTTTTATTAGCGCCCTCCCTAATTAGGACCCCCTTTCAGGTGGCCTTTCCTGCTTCCCATACCATTCTCCTCGATACCTCCCCCGTGCTATTTAGCCTAAAGTATTCCTTTATCTCAGTGTCCATTTCTGCGTGGAAGACATTGTCTTTCCACAATGTTACGTTACACATCCATTTTGATCCCCTGTTCGGAAGGCCTGTCTGGTCGAAGTCAGCTACAACCATGTCGTGATCAGACTAGGGCATTGGTGAGATCTCCGAGCCATTCGCCACTTCCGCCAACCACTCCAAGACATATAAATAGTCAATTCTAGTGAATGTGCCATTGGGTGCTGAATAGAAGATGTATCCTGTTTCATTAGGGTGAAAACTGCCACATGTCTCGTAGCCCATAGATCGCTAACATTTCCATCACCTTAGCCCTGCCACCCCCCGCTGGTTTCCCTCGCGTCAGGGTTGCCTGCCTGCCTGTCCAGGTTCAAGTCCCCCCCTCCAGCATTACATGCGCCGAGGTTTTTCAGCATTTTCTCCTGTATTGTTCGCTGCAGGAATTGGGACTGGCCAGTGTTGGGGGAATACAGTGTTGCCAGTGTGAAGGTTTGGTTATGTGCAGTTCCGACTACCACGAGAGCCCTTCCCCCTACATCAGCCCATGTTTTGGTAATTTCCAGATTCAGCCCCTTTCTGATAAGAATCCCCACACCTGCCTTCCTGAGAGGCCCAGAGCCCCAGTGTTCCACCCCCATTTTAGAGTGCAGGACCCTTCGTTCCTCCCCTCTTACATACTTGGTTTCTTGGAGAAAGAGGACGTCAAGTTGCGATCTTTTAAACTCCCTACTTACCAGGTTCCTTTTCGTAGGCGAGTTCAGCCCCTTGACACTGGGAAGGCTACCTTTCTGTGAGCCTGGTCCTACCGCCATTTCTTCCTCCCACCCTATAGTGCTTTTAAAGGCAGGACCCAGCGACCATGACCCTTGTGCATGACCCCTCTTCTCCCACGCTTCATTCATGTAAAGAGACCTGTCCCTACCCCTCCCTCCTCCCCTGTCCCTCCCCCCGTACTCTCCTCTTTTCAGCGTCCTTTCCAGCGCAGTTAATATCACCAAGCTGGATCCGAACCACCAGTATTGACCAGACACGTCATGGTCTCATCACATAAACAACCTCATAGTCAATGAGCCCCCTTCAAGATCACTTAACACTGTACATACCCCAGCAAGGTAGGGTGCATGCTCCCCTGCTGAATATACATCACCCGACACGCTGATGTCCCATGTATGAGCGAGTCTGAGCGCTCATTACTAGGGCACCCCTGACGGTGCGGCCTTATTTGCTATAGGGCCCACTCAACGTTCCGCCAGTAGGTATTATCGAGGTGGGTGGTCTGTCGCCTGTGTTCAGTTTCAACATTAAATCAGTTCACAGCCTCCCCACTTCCTTAATGGGATCATGTTGATGACAGCAATTCAGCGTGCCTTATGAAAACCCAGTACCAGGAGCAGCATCATGACATAGTGTATGTTTCAGGCCTCGACACCCGATGAGGCGTTCATTCTTCTATATTTTTGGATCCCTCCTCCTCGGGCCCTGAATGCGTTTTGGGGCCTCCCGCTGCCCCTCCTGCTCTATGAATATGGTCAACATTTGGTTCGTCGATAGAATCATCTTCGAAAAGTTTTTCATGATTTCATGAAGGGTCTTTTTCTTTTTTTTTGTAACTTCTTTTTATTGGTTTTACAACATAGAAAGAAATAAAAGAACATTCCCCAACTCCCACCCATCCCCCCCTCCCCCCCGAAGGCAGCACCGACGTGTCCGTAGTTCATTAAGACCATGAACCAAAACTCCCAAGTGACCAGCTTGCAATAGAGCAACAGTGTCCCCCCTCCCAGCCCCCTTGCCCCTCCTGGTACGGCTCTTCCTTGACCATAGTCCGTTGCCTTCATAGAGCCGTCGCCCGCACTTACTGCAAATCAAGTAGACGCAGACGCTGGGGCCGCCAGGCAATTCGAAAGTCATCCTTAAGGAATAGCAAGGTTTCCTCCCAGTCTCCTGCAAAAGCCTTTAAGTTGTTGTCCTTTGCGTACATTGCCCATTCGAGGGCCACGATTTCCCAGAGTTTCCGCAACAAATCTGGGAAAACCGGTACCTCCCTGCTCCTCCATCTCTGTGCTATTACTGACATAGCAGCCAATGTCAAAATCGCTCTTGCCTTCCCCCGGGATTTAATCTCTCCCCCACCTGCGCTCCGCTCAACTCCCAATAGGGTCTCCTCTGGGGGCCTACTGCCTCCCGGACCGAATGCTTGCTCCTGAGCCCTCTGAACCTCAGTCCAAAAAGACCAGATTTTTGGGCATGACCACCAGATATGTTGCACTGTTCCCTCCTCCCCACACCCTCTGCAACAGTTCCCAGAGGTATTAGTGTACATCTCCTTAAGACGGGCCGGTGTGTGATGCCACCCAAACAGAATCTTATACCACATTTCCTGCAGTTGGGAGGCTTTAACCAGTTTGGGGATTTTCCTCCATAATCTTTCCCACTCCTCCCGCCCAATGGACCTGCCCAGGATCTGTTCCCACCTCTGCATATATTTCCATGGGATCCAGCCAGGCGTTTCGTCCAAGATCTTGTATAGGTTAGATATCAGACCTTTGGATCCATCATTCGAGAGGAGGAACCTCTCAAACCGTGTTTTCTCCCTTGTTGCGGCGTGTTTGTTCACAGGATTCACAACCCAGTGGCGTAACTGTGAATATCGAAGCCTCTCCCTCTCCTTCACTCAGAACTCCCTCTTACATTCCTCAAAGGAGATAATCTACCCCCCTAAACATATCTCCCAGCCACCTACATCCACCCTCCTGCCATTGCTTAAAGTCGCCTTGTTCCATCCCTGGGGTAAACTCCCCATTGCCGAACAAATGTGTAAAGGGAGAGGGAAAAGTCGTGATACCCTTATGCTTCACCAATTTGTCCCAGTTCTCCGCCATTAATGATGTGATGGTACTTTCGTACAGATGCCTGGGCCTATGCTGTTTCAGGAGCCACAGGACCTCGGCCAGACTGGGGTGCGCCACTGCTCTGTCCATTACCACCCATTGCTTAGCCTGTGTGACCTCACCCTCCCGCAACCAATCCCTAACGACCCGTAGTTGCGTTGCCTTGTAATATCGTTGAAAGTTAGGCAGTGCCAACCCCCTGCTCCCGGAGCCATCAACAGTTGCCTACTGACCCGCGGTTTTTTCCTGTCCCACAAAAAATCTTTAGTTAGCGGGTCTAGTTTCTTAAAGAAGACCGTGGGGACTTCCTGTGGTATTGCCTGGAAAAGATACAACAGGCGAGGGAGAGTTACCATTTTAATCGTTACCACCCTGCCTAACCACGAGATTGGGAGGCTCCTCCACCTGCGGAAATCCCACTCTATATCCTTTAACAGTGGTAGGTAATTAGCTCGATACCAGCATGCCAGAGTCGAAGTTATTCTCACCCCTAAGTATCGGATTCCCCCCGGGCACCAAAGGAAAGGGGTAGCCCCCCTTAGGGTTTCTTGCTCCTCCCCCTTTATAGTTAGACTCAAGAGTTCCGACTTGGTAAGATTAATTTTGAGACTAGAAGCCTCACCAAAGGCCTCCAATAATTCCCTGCTCGCTCGGATGGACTCCACTGGGGCCGATAAAGTTAGCAGGAGGTTGTCTGCAAATGCTGCCACCTTTTGTTCAACCCCCCCCCCCGAATGGGATACCCTTAATCCCCTCCGCTTCCCTAATTGCCTGCAAAAGGGGCTCTAGATAGATTGCGTAAAGCATAGGGGACAGGGGACAGCCCTGCTTAGTACCCCTGCTCACTCTGAAAGACCTGGACATAGCTCCATTCACCGCTATCCTTATACTAGGTGTCTGGTAGTTAGCCTGTAACATATGTAAAAAATTGCCCCCAATGCCCATCACCTTGAACAGGAAGGACCACTCCACGCAATCAAAAGCCTTCTCTGCATCCAGAGACAAAAGGACCGCGGGAGTGTTTGTTCTGTGAGCCTTTTCGACCAGATGGGCAACCCTCCGTATGTTATCCGCTGTCTGCCGACCCTTTATAAACCCCGCCTGATCCGGATGAATCAGCCTAGCCGCCAGCACCTTCGTGACCACCAGATATGTTGCGTCGATATTAATCAATGCGATGGGCCTGTAGGACGTTCGCTCCTCCGGATTCTGATTGGGCTTCAAGATAAGAGATAGTCTGGCCTCTTCCATGGAGGGGGTTATTGTCCCTGCGGCCCCAAACATATTAAAAAGGGTAGTTAGATGTGGGACCAGAACGCTTGCAAAGGTTTTATAAAAAGCCGCAGTATAGCCGTCATGGAGCTTTATTCAAAGGAAGACCCCTGATCACCTTCAGTACCTCCTCTTCCCTGATCTCCCCGTCTAACCTCTCTGCAGCCTCCTTCCCCAACCGTTCCAACTCAACCTTCTCTAGGAACTCTTCCTGCAGGCTATCCTGAGGGGTCTGCGACATATACAAAGTTTCGTAGAAAGACACCAAGGCCTCTCGTATCTCCCCAGCCTCTGTGACTCTTTTCCCCGAATCTGTCTTTAAGGCCGTGATCGCGTTTTTGGATTTCGCTCTCCTGAGCAACCGCGCAAGGAGAGTATGTGCTTTGTTTGCCTTGGCGTAGAAATGATGGCGCACCCTCAAAAGAGCCCCCTCTTCCCTCTTGGTCCTAAGGATCTCCAACTGACCCAGTGCTCTACGATATTCCCTCATTGCGAGCCTAGACGGGGTCACTCCCGCCTTCCGCCTCACCAATTCGACTTCCTCTTCCAGTCGCGCCTCCAGCGCCTTCAATTGTCTCTCCCTGTGAGTCACTGCCGCGATTAGTTCCCCGCTCAGCGTAGCCTTAAAGGCGTCCCATCTGACCTCTTCTCTTGTGTCCCCCCTTTGGTTTATGAGGAAGAAATCCCTAATTCTCTCCTCGATCTCCTGTCTGATTATCGGGTCCCTAAGGAGATGTCCTGGGTACCTCCACGTCCAAACCCCTCTTTCCCTGGGCCCTAGGTCCATAATCATAGATACCACCTTATGATCTGCTATGCCAATTGGGCCCGTCATCACCTCCCGCACCCGACCCATCAAGCTCGAGGATACCCAGATGTAGTCGATTCTAGATTGGGATCCATGGACCCCTGACAGGAAGGTGTAACCTTCCTCCTCCCCCTTAATCTCCTGCCACACGTCTCTCAGCCCTGCTCCGCAAATCCTATCTATTATATCCGTAGACATCACTGCCCCCCTCCCCTATCAGGGTGTCCTGACCGGTCCCGACCTTTTTTCCAGGCTACATTGAGGTCACCTAATAAGATGATTTGGCCCCGGGCATTATCCTCTAGTTTGTTCAGGACACGCTTCAAAAAGTGCCTGCGTTTGGTGCATAGACTACTGCTACAGTATAAGGACTACCCTGGTACAACCACATAGCTATTATGTACCTGCCCTCCTTCTCCTGTATAACCTCAGAGATCCTAAGGCCCACTGAGGTTTTGATGGCTAATGCCACTCCCCCAGCCCTAGTCCCGCCCGAGGCATGCAAATTCTGGTCAAATCCCCGTAGTTTAAGGCGCCCCTGGTCTTTAGGTCTAAGGTGTGTCTCCTGCAGCTCCAAAATGTCTGGATTCTCTTTTTTCGTAAATTGTTCTAACTTTTTCCTCTTAAGAGGGGTGTTTAAGCCCCTCATGTTATGCCTTAGCCACTTTAGCATGGGGTGAAATATTTCGGCAAGCTGAATACTCTGCGATCACCCGCGACCCATATCAGCCTGAGTCATCAGGTGCTGATGCCTTACAGCCATCCCCCCCTGGGTCTCCCACACCTCGCATGTCGTTAAGTAGAGCCTCTGCCCACTTGGCCTTGATCCATGTTCCCCCCCTCCGCTGCCCTTTCCCCCCTCTCCCTCCCCCCAAGCCACCCCCCCAAAGGGCGGGCCCTTCCTGCCTCCCTCACACCCCCCTCTTCGGGTAAACCCACCCTTTCTGATTCAGAGATGGATGCTCCCCCCCCTGCCAATTTCGCCCGTTAGTGTCCCACCACCCTTAAAGCAAACTGGAATTTAGGGTCCTTCTTGTGCAGACCCTCCCGTCTCCCCTGAGCTTTTCTTGTTGGTTTCTGTAGATGGTTTATTACTTAGCTTCGCTCTCCTTCTCTTCTCTCCCACTGTTGACCAGGCCCAAGGCCTTGATTTCGGGCCAGCTACTTCCCCCCTCCTCCCCGATCCCGCAGGAGTGTCCTCCAAGTCCAGGCGCAGCATGCTCGCTCCTTCCTGTATTGTAGTTATGCGCCTCTGAACTCCTTCCCACTCGAACAAGACACCTAATGGAAAAGTCCATCTATACTTAACCCCTTTCTCATTCAAAGCTTTGAGGACTGGACCCATTTGCCGCCTCTTCGTAAGCGTACTGCTCGCTAGATCCTGGAACAGGGCTATACCCTGCCCTTGGTATTTGATAGGTTCTTGTCTCCTCGCCTCCCGGAGGACTGCTTCCTTTTGGGCATACCTAGTAAATGCTGCTAAGAAATCCCTGGGCCTTGATTGAGAATAGCTCAATCGCCTCCGGTGGCGTAATCCCCAAAATCTCTGCGAAGATGGATTGGGCTACTCCTTTTAAGTCTTTATCCTGGACAGATTCCGGAAGCATTTTGATTCTAATGTTGATTCGACGGGATCTATTTTCCATATCCTCCATCTGGATCTCCAGATTGTACGTGTCTGCGTTGAGCCTCTCAATTGCTTCACTACTGGCCGTCACCTCTTTATACAGTTCTTGCAAGCCTCTCTCCAGAAGATCTGTCCTCTCGCCCTGCTGCCGCAGCTCCTGCTTTATTTCCAACATAGCCACATTTAGGTCGGACCTGAGGAGCTGAAATTGTTCCTGGAAAGTCTTTGTTAAGCTAGTGTGCAAACCGTGGATCTCCCCCCTGAAATCCTGCCTCGTCATCGTAGCTGTGCCAACCTCTTCTGGCGGGGAGACATTCCTTGCCAGATCCTCCCCCTCAGATCTGAACAGGTCCCTCGCCTCCTGCATCGGCCAAATGGTAGGTAGGGTGCCCGGGGCCTCGCTGAGTGCTGACTGCGCCCTCCCACTTTTGCCTTTGCTCTTCGTGGTCATGTTCACACAGGGGCCAAGTGCGTGGCACACCGCCAATCCCACCAAATGCTCACAAGCAGGTGACCAAGCTTCCCGTCTTATATTCCGACCTCGATTGCCGGGATCTTTTAGCCTACCAAGTTAATGTTCCACCTTCAGAGGGTTACAGGGAGACTCACCAATCTCAATGGCCATGCGAGGAAGGCCCCTCCAAATCGTGCGGAGCACTCGCACACGTCTAACCCAGGAGGCCAGGAACTCAAACAGGTCTCCGGGGCCGGGGAGCCAGAATCTTCTCTTGCAGGCCTGGACCCCTTGCAGATCCTCAAGATGGAGCTCCCACGAGAGACTCTGCCGTAGGGCCCCCCCCTCTCACTCAGGGGCACTCTTCTCAGCGCCCAGGGGGAGCACACCAACCTGATCCCAAGAAGGTCAGTCCGCTTGCCGCTGCAGAGCCCTCCTCCGGGCCGCTCCCCCCTCCACGGGGGAAAGGCGCCAAACATGTGAGACCCAGACAGCCGCCGGCCGCCCACCGCTCCTGTGCGGGGCCCGCTCTGCCACTCCCCGCGGTACCGCCTCTGATGCGGGAAGCACCACGTGGCGGCCCTCCTCCAAGCCGTGTCTGTCTCCGCTCACTCGGCTCTCACCGGCACCCGCTGGACACCCACTCTCCACGAGCCAGGCCCGCCCGAGCCCTGAACTGCCTCCCGGGGAGCCCGGCCAAGCCGCCCTCCACCACTCTGCCTCCTTTGTTCGGCGCGGACCGGGCTACCCGCGCTTCCTTCACCACCCGGGCTCAAGGTGGGCCACTCCACCCTCGGCCTCTCAGGCCCTCAGTCCGGGGCAAGCCTCCTCCCGGTTTCCCTGTCCAGGGCGCAGCCGCCCTCCACACGCGTCTCCGCCTCACCAGCGGGCTCTGCGCAGCTTGCGCGGCAGTTCCCCTTGTCTTGGCGCTGGCCGCCGACAAGCCTCCGCGTGTGCCTGGGGCTCGTAATCTCCTCCACTCCCAGGACCAACGCTTCTCCTGTCACAATGGCACCCCGGAGCCCAGATTTCAGCGCCGAAGCTCGCTGCAGATACCGGATGGTGGGCCTACTCCAGTATTGGTAGCTGGGAGCCCCGCAGGCACATCTACCTCCTACGTACGGCCATCTTGAATCCCAAGGGTCTTTTTCAAGTCTTGTTCAGACTTCCCTTACCTGTCCCAAAATCCCAAAGATTCGTAGGTTGTTCTGGCACTCTCTGTTCTCCAAATCATCAATTTTCAGTCAGAACTCCTCCTCCCGGGCTTCTATCTCTGCAATTCTCTTGTCTATCTGTGTCTCCAGGGTATTAAGAGAGGTCTGGTTGTGCTTGACCCCCTCAAGTCTTTCTTCAATTTTGTCGACTCTCTGAGTGATCTTGTCAACCTTGGCTCCAATGTCCGCTCTCATGCCTTTCATTTCATTGAGCAAAGCTGCTACATCAGCCTTAGTTGCGGTCGCTTCTGCCCCTGACGCCGGCATAGTAGATTCCTGTAGGGGTCTCAGGTCGGTGCGGGTTAAACCGGTAAGGCGCAAGCTTCTGCCGTATGTCCATGCACTTTTCTCGTGGCACTCTGTGTGTGGGTTACTCACTGTTGTCGTGAGCTTGGTAGCGTGTCACCCTCCACTCATTTGCAACACAGCTCAGTGGGGGGACCTGTCGAAATGCAACTCTTCTCTATTGACCTGAGGTGGTTTCAGATTCTGTCTCCTAGCGCCTGCTCATCGGAGGAGGGCACACGCCCCTAGAACAGGGGCCCACCCCTCACGATGATGAATTCGGTTTACAACCGAGAGGGGCACTAGCATGTTATGTAAGGCACCAAAGATCAAACATGCCAAGGGACTGACGTCTGAGAGGTTTAAGTTCTAGATCTTACTGAGGTCGAAGGCAGAGATTGGTAGGCTGGGGGCTCTGTCCACTTCTCCTGTACCGTAGTGAGAAATCTTTCTTCTGTTCCAACAATCGCTCCAGGAGGAGGGCACACACCCCGATGTCGGGGCCCAACCCTCCAGCGTTTCTTGGCAGTGTCCTGCAGTGCACTCCTGCCTTATCTTTGGAGGTCGTGTCTGCAGTCAGAACTTCTGCACTCTGTGTCTGCTGGGGGGGGGGCATTAGAAGGCCAATCCACCTCGTCTAGAGTATGACTCTTCAATATATGCCCAGGCTTCGAGGCCACTCCCCCATTTCGAATACCTCCAAATCACTCCTGACCTGGTGGGGGATTCCAGATAAATTCCAGTTCCAGTTTGGGGTTCAGATTTTCAGTTGAAGGTCTCCAGTATGATTCCAGAAGAACAAGTTACTCTCTTACCTGGTAACGTTCTTTCAATGGGATGGTCCGACGGCCTATTCCATATCTATGACAGTAATCACCACAGCTGTGCCGCTTCAGAAAATCTTTCTGCGTCCTGCGTCAATGACGTCGATATGCTGTCCCTGAGGGCCTCCGTCGAGCCGACATCACTGGATGTTATGAGTAGGACGCACGACGCCCGTAGCCTCAGTTGTAGTTTTTTCCCAGAACGTGTGGCACCAATCTTCTGCCAGTATGACCACAGAAAGCCTTACGGAAACGTAAGCTTCTATCGCATAAGAAATTCTGTAGCAGGGAAGGCAGGGAGGGAGCGATATGGAATATGTTGTCGGACCATCCCATCGAAAGAACGTTACCAGGTAAGAGAGTAACTTGTTCTTAGAGGGGATTGGGTCCTCCGAAGTATTCCATATCTATGAGAGACTCCCAAAGCAGTACCAACGTAAGGAGGTGGGAAAAGAATTTAGAAGAACAAGTTACTCCTTACCTGGTAATGTTCTTTCGATGGGATGTTCCTCCGACGTATTCCTTATCTATGATATTTGTATCTCCAGCTTCCTGGCCTCAGAAACATTTTTTCCCAGTAGAGGGCGCTGTGCGTCGACGTCCGTCGAGTAGGTGTTCCTCGACAGCCAGCGTATCGACGCCGACGTCATCATGCCTATAAATGGCCACGCGCAGCGTCCGTTGCTCAGTTCCGTTTTGTAGAGTAAGGTAGTTATTGCATGAATGGTTACTACCCTTGAAGGAGCATAAGCTGCAACGACAAGGGAAATGTTACTGCGGGGATGGATGCGAGGGGCGATAAGGAATACGTCGGAGGAACATCCCATCGAAAGAACGTTACCAGGTAAGGAGTAACTTGTTCTTCGAAGGGATTGTATCCTCCGACGTATTCCTTATCTATGATAGACTCCCATAGCAGTGGTATGTGATTGGAGGCGGGAGTAAGAGATGCCATATTACTCTTTAAGAATGAACAGAGTGTAACACAGCTTTGCCAAATCTAGTCTCTTGACTAAAGGAGGAATCCAGGCTATACAATTTGGTAAAGGTATGTGCGGACGACCATGTGGCAGCCGCACATATGTCTCTAATTGGTACCCCTCTTTGAAGAGCTGAGGAGGCTGCGATACCCCTGGTCGAATGAGCCCTTAGATTTTGAGGGGGCTCTTTCCCTGCCAGTTTGTAGCATTGCAGAATGGCTAAAATAATCCATCTGGAGATGGTTTGTTTGGTTATTGGTAATCCCAACTTATGTCCTGCGTAACCTACAAAGAGTTGGTCTGCTTGTCTAATTTTAGCAAGTCTACTGATATAAAAACTCAAGGCTCGCTTAGGGTCCAGCCTGTGTAGTCTCTCTTCCTCTTTCCCCGGATGGGGAGGAGGATTGAATTAAGGTAAAGTAATTTTCTGAGTAATGTGAAATTCAGAAACTACCTTTGGGAGGAAGTTAGGCTTCACCTGTAGAACGACTTTGTCCTTGCGAAAAATTGTATGAGGAGGTTTACAAGATAGGGCTTGTATCTCGCTAACCCTTCTAGCAGATGTTAATGCTACCAATAAAACAGTTTTGAGGGTGAGAAACTTCAATGAACAAGAGTGGAGTGGTTCAAAAGGAGCACCCTTTAGGAAGTTTAAAACTAGATTTAAGTCCCATAAGGGAACTTGGAATGGTCTTGGAGGGTAAACATTAGTTAGACCTTTCAGGTATTGTATTACCAATGGAATTTTGAAATACGATGGCTCCTCTGCAGTGCGCTTAAAGATCGATAGCGCTGCGAGATAGGCCTTAATAGTGCCAACTTGAAGGCCTGAATTTGCCAAATAAAGTAAGGAACAAGTTACTTACCTGTAACTGTTGTTCTCCAGCATGGGTCTGGCATGGATTCACATGCTCATGAATATTCCCCGTCGTCAGGCTGGGAATCCTCGGTAAAGAAAAAACCAGTATCAGTTTCGTTTCTGATCTGTCTTTCGTAGTAATAACCAATCACTGGTCTCTGCGTCATACTGACCACAGCCAATGACTGCCCTCTACCTAAGCACCGCCTCTGGCAGCCATCTTCAGATTTGGAAGCACGTGAAGTGGCAGTATGACCAAGTGAAGAGCCGCAGAGGGGTAGGCGGGAGGGTTCGCATGTGAATCCATGCCAGACCCATGCTGGAGAACAACAGTTACAGGTAAGTAACTTGTTCCTTCTCCAGCATGGGGTCTGGCATGGATTCACATGCTCATGAATAAAGAATACATAGCAGTACACACATGCACAACCACGGGAGGTGGCAAAGGCTCAACATTAAGCATCACATCAACTCAACATTAAGCATCTTACCTCCTCACCAGGCTCACCTCAGGCGAACAGGTTGCGCAGCACTGCTTGGCCGACCCTGGACTCCTCCCTGGAATCCCGGTCGACGCAGTAGAACTTCGTGAAGGTGTGCGTCGACCTCCACGTAGCAGCCCTGCATATGTCCAGCAGGGGCACACCAGATAGGAACGCCGTGGTAGCTGCGATCGCTCTGGTGGAATGGGCTCTCGGACGGCCAGGCAGCGGTCGGTTTGCCAACCGGTGACAGCACATGATACAGCCGGAGAGCCATCTGGAGATGGAAGCCTTCGAGAGAGCCTTCCCCTGATTGACAGGTCCAAAGTTCACAAAGAGTTGTGACGTCTTCCGAAAACCCTTCGTGGGGTCCACGTAGAACTTCAGCGCTCTAGCTACATCCAGCGAGTGCAAAGTCCTCTCAGCCGGCGACGAAGGCGACGGGAAAAACACAGGTAACACCAAGGGTTCGTTGAGATGGAAGTCCGACGGTACCTTGGGCATGAAGGAGGGGTGCGTCCTGAGCACTACCCTCGTGTCGTGGAAAGTCAAGTACGGGGCCTTGCAGGAAAGGGCCTGGATCTCTCCCACTCGTCGTGCGGAGGTGATGGCCACAAGAAAAGCTGTTTTCCACGATAGAAACTTCAACGGGGCCGAGTGCAGAGGCTCGAACGGAGGTCCCATGAGCTTGGTCAGCACCACGTTGAGCTCCCACGCCGGGGCCGGAGCCTTCACCGGCGGGAACGATCTGAACAGTCCCTTCATGAACTCTTTCACCAGACGAGGAGACCACAAGGACGTCCGGCCCGTGGTTCTGGTGTATCGGGAGATCGCAGCAAGATGAATCTTGATGGACGCGTGTGCCAGACCAGCTTTGGCCAGCGTCAGCAGGTACGGCAGTACTTGGGGAGCCGTAATCCGTAGAGGGTTAATCTTCTGTGCGTGGCACCAGACAGAGAACCTCTTCCATTTGTGTCCGTAGCATTTAAGAGTCGAGGACGCCCTGGCCTTTGCAAGAACCTCTCTGCAATCGGCCGGTATGTCGTATCCTCCAAACTCTAGCGCTGCAGGAGCCAGGCCTGCAAGTTCAGCGACTTCGGGTCGTGGTGGAGGATGGCGCCTCCTTCCCTGGAGAGTAGGTCCGCGTCCGCCGGCAGCTTGATCGGCGGGGACGCTGACAAGTCCAGAAGGTCCGGGAACCATATCTGCCTCGGCCACGCAGGTGCGACGAGGATCATCCTGCACCGTGACCTCTTGAGCTGGTTGACGAGCCGGATTAGCAGAGGCAAGGGAGGGAACGCGTAGAGGAACAGGCCCTCCCAGGGGAACGAGAAAGCATCGCCCATGCTCCTCGTCTGGGGAAACCTGCTGGCGAACCTCCGGCACTTGGTGTTCGTCGCCGTCGCGAACAGGTCGATCTGGGGTGTGCCCCACCGTCGGAAGAGGCGATCCACCAGATCCTGCCGTAGTTCCCACTCGTGGCACGAGCGCAGCTCCCTGCTGAGTGAGTCGGTGATGGTGTTTTTTATCCCTGCCAGATGAAACGGCACCAGAAAAATCCCTTGGGCGACGGCCCAATGCCACAGGTCCTGCGCCTCCTTGGACAGCGCTGGGGACCTGGTTCCGCCCTGTTTCCTGATGTAAAACATGGTGGTGGTGTTGTCGGTGAAGATCCTCACCACCTTGCCCTTGAGGGACGGAAGGAAGGACCTGAGGGCCCAAAACACTGCATGGAGCTCCAGGACGTTGATATGTAGGGACTTCTCCGTCGGGAGCCAGAGTCCCCTTGCATGCAGATTTTCGGTGTGCGCTCCCCACCCTTCCAGGGAGGCATCCGTGGTCACAGTCTCCTGGTGGGCTGGGGTCTGGAAGTCCATGCCCGCCGTCAGATGCGCGCGGGTGCCCCACCACCGTATCGCTCGTCGGAAACTCTCGTCGAGCTTGATCCTTTCCTCGAAGCTGCCCGTCGTCTGGATCCAGCGCGCATCCAGGAATTCTTGCAACGGGCGCATCCGGAGCCTGCACATGGGAATGAGGTAGATGCAGGAAGACATCATCCCGAGGAGGGACTTGATGGACCTCACTTTGGCCGCGTCGGCCACCAACATCCGTTGCACCTTGCCCAAGATGGTCCTGGTCCTCTCCTCCGACGGGGAGGCCAGAAGGGACACTGTGTTAAGCCTCGCTCCCAGAAACAGTGCGACTTGCGCGGGCACCAGGTGGGATTTGGCGTAGTTCACGGAGAATCCCAGGTCCGTGAGGAGTTGGACGGTCCTTGCCGTGTGGACCACGGCGAGCTCCCTCGTCTTGGCGCGGATGAGCCAGTCGTCCAGGTAGGGGTAGACGTGGATCCCTTCGCGGCGCAGCTGCGCCGCCACCGGTGCAAGGCAATTGGTGAAAACCCTGGGTGCCGACCGTAGTCCGAAGGGAAGGGCTTTGAACTGGTAATGACGCCTTTGGACCACGAATCTGAGGAATTTGCGGTGCCCCTTTAGGATGGGAATGTGGAAGTAGGCATCCTCCAAATCCAACGACGATAGGAAGTCTCCTTCCTCCAGCTGACCCAGGACGTGCTGGAGGGTGACCATCCGGAACTTCTGCGCCTTGATGAACTTGTTCAGACGTCGCAGGTCTAGGATGGGGCGCCATCCTCCCGTCTTCTTCTTCACGAGGAAGTATCTCGAGTAGACTCCGGAGCCCCGAAGCCTCTTTGGGACGAGTTCGATGGCGCCCTTTCTGAGCATCGCCTTTACCTCCAGGAGAAGTTGAGGGACGTGAAGTTCTTTCCTGGCCACGGGGGGGACGCGCGGGCACCTTCTTTGAAACTCGAGCGCGTGGCCCCGGGCCAGGGCGTCCAGCACCCAACGGTCGGTGGAGATGGACTCCCACACGCTGACGAAGCCCGCCAGCCGGCCTCCCACCGGGGTGCTTCGGTGGGGGCCCGACCCCACGGCCGGTTCAATCCTGCTTGGACGCGGCCTTGCCGCCTTGACCTCCTTGGCGACGACGGCGGGGTCCGCTAGACTTGCCTCGTCCTCTGTAGGCCTCTTGCGACGACGAGCGGGCCGCTTGACGGTAGGAAGCGAAACCGCCGCCGGAACCTTTGGAGGCGCCCTTGCCTCCGCCGCTCCGAAAGGGCGTCCGTCGTTGCAGGACTCCAAGGGCCCGGGCCGTCTCCGTATCCGCCTTGATGGCCTGAAGGGAATCGTCCACTGTCTTCCCAAACAGGTTGTTCCCGTCGAAGGGCATGTCCAGGACTCTGGTCTGGACGTCCTGCCGGAAGTCCGTAGCTTTGAGCCATCCACGACGTCGAAGGCAAACGCCGTTGCCCAGCTGGCGGAACCCAGTGTCGGCGATGTCCGTCGCCACGGTGATGGCGTGGTCCGAGGCCACCTCACCTTCCTGCAGGATCTCAAGGGCCTCCGCCCTCTTGTCGTCCGGCAGAAAATCCAGCAGGGGAGCCATCTTGTACCAGAGCTCCCTGTCGTAGCGGGCCACGATAGCCAAGGCGTTGGCCGCTTTAATCGTCGTCGCTGCCGACGAGATGACTCTACGCCCCATAGTATCCAATTTCTTTCCCTCGCCGTCCGGCGGGGAAGTCGATGTGGAGGCCGCACCCCCCCGCTTTCTTCCTGGCTGCCGCGGAGACGACGGAGTCCGGGGTAGGCTGCGCCCGGAGGCATAGGGGGGCCGTGTCCGGGACCCGGTACTTTTTCTCGTACCGGTCTCTTCTAGCTGGCGTCGTGGAAGGGTTCTTGAGGAGGGAAAGGCCCTCATCCCAAATGTCGTCCAACAGAGGCACTGCGAGGACCGTCTTCCTCTTGGCCTCGCGCCGCTGATAAAGGAAGCCTTCCTTTTTCTTCTCCTCAGGGCAGAGTTGGAAAAGCTCGGAAGCCCTGGAGATCATGGAGTGGAAAGATCCGATCTCGTCGGGCGGAGAGGCCCTGGTGGGAGGCGACGACGGAAAATCCTCGTCGTATGCCTCGTCGTCCGTACCCGTCGCTGCCGTGTCAGTCCCCGTATCATCCCCTCGGGTGGACGGGGAGGAGGGCGGGAAGGGGCGCGACGGTTGAAAAGGAGGTGGTGGATGGATCCTTCTTTTCTTGGTAGGGGGAACGCCAGAAGGTCCCGGTTCTGGATCCCCCGATGGGAGAGGTTCCTCCGTCGGTAACGGTAGCCTCGTCCTTATCTCGGAGCATAAGGACTGTATGGCCAACAAAATGGCCGCCGAGTTGTCTTGCGGCGCTGGCAGAGGGGAATCCGACGGGCGAGCAGGGGCCCCGTCGGTATCCTCGACGATGTCGTCGTCACCTGCGTCGGGGTCCATTCCGACGGGCTGGCCTTCTTCCACGCCTAGGCCGTGGCTTAAGACCTCGATCAGCTCCTCTTCTGAGGTTGAGGCCGACTCTACGACGACGCCCTGCCCCCCCTTCTTCTTCCCCACGGAGGGTTTCACGGGGGTCCTATCGATGGGCACAAAGGAAGACTCCCTCCGAGGAGGCAGGGAGATTCTGGGCCCTGAGGTCGCCACCACTGGTGCAGCCACCACAGGCTGAGCCAGGGCCGCCGCGACCGTTTCGATAGAGGGCTTGGTCGGATGGATCAAGGCCTTCACCACCTTAGGTGCGCTCACCGCCTTATCCTTGAGGGAGGGGGCACTGCCACGCTCCTCCTCTGCCTTAGAGCTCGACCGGGGCCTCTCCAGGAGCTTAGCCGGGTGCTCGGCCTTCCTCTTACCCGACCCAGAGCGTTGGCTCGTGGTTGATGGTGCCGGGGAGGGTGCGCCCTGCCTGGCGCCCGTAGAGCCCGACCGTTCGGCGCTCCCGGTGCCAGCGGACTCGCGGTGCTTGGCCTTATGTTGGGCCCCCGTCGCCGGGGCGCCCTCAAAGGTCTTAGAAGACCGCTCGGATTTCTTCTTCTTCTCGCCAGACGGGCTCTTACCCTCCAGCCAGTTGGCGAGACGTTGATGGCGGTCCTTCATGGTCCGTTCCGACATGTTGCCGCAAAACGCACAGTCCTTCTCCACGTGCGTCTTGTCCTCATGAAGGCAGTAAAGGCAGAAAGAGTGTTCGTCTTCCTTGAAGACGTTCTGCAGCTGGCATCCAGGGCAGACCCTGAACAGCTTTCCGGGCATCGAGCTTCCCTTCTCCTGGGCCATCTCCGAGACCGGGCCTGAGAAGCTTCTGGAGTCCTCCGAAGTGTAGCTCGACGAAATCTTCACCCTTGAGGGGCACAGATGAATCCGACACGGGTCCCCGTTGATCGGATGTAGGATCGGTGGAGCTTGAGGCTCTTTTGACCGAAAGAATCGAAGTTTTTTGTAAAAAGCGCGAAAAAATAGCACTAACGCTCGAGAGCAATAGCACGAGGATCCCAACACATGAACGTGCGGTAAAAATCTGAAGATGGCTGCCAGAGGCGGTGCTTAGGTAGAGGGCAGTCATTGGCTGTGGTCAGTATGACGCAGAGACCAGTGATTGGTTATTACTACGAAAGACAGATCAGAAACGAAACTGATACTGGTTTTTTCTTTACCGAGGATTCCCAGCCTGACGACGGGGAATATTCATGAGCATGTGAATCCATGCCAGACCCCATGCTGGAGAAGAAGGATAACAACGCAGGTGTACCACATGAAAAGGGTTCGATATTCTTTTCTCTGCACCAGCTGCAAAATTTATTCCAACGGCAGCGGTATAGAGTTTTAGTTGCTGGCCTTCTGGCCGAAAGCAACACCTCCATGACGTCATCTGGAAGGTCCCAATCCTTGTACCTCAACCTTTCAGATACCAAGTGTGAAGGTTGAGGGTCTTGATGGCTGGATGGAGAACCTGACCTCCCTTCTGCGAGAGAAGATCCTCTCTGTACGGTAGACGAATTGGAGGATGGATGGACATGTCCAGAAGGTCCGGGTACCACGTTCTCCTGGCCCAATCCGGGGCAATTAGGATTATGGTCTTCCGAAACCTTCTCAACCTCCTGATCATTTGAGGAATGACAGGGACCGGAGGAAACGCGTACAGAAGTGGGAACTCCCAGTCCACTACGAACGCGTCTCCTAGAGCTCCTCTCGGGGGAAATTCCCTTGAGCAAAATCTGTTGCACTTCCTGTTGATACTGGTGGCGAACAGATCCACTTGAGGGGTTCCCCAAAGGGCGAAGATCTCTTGAAGGACTTCCTGAGCTATCTCCCACTCGTGGGAGACTGTGTTCTGCCTGCTCAGAGCGTCCGCTGCAAGTTCATCTCTCCGGCTAGGTGAATTGCCGATAGAGAGATTCCTTCCTGAATTGCCCAAAACCAGAGCTGCATCGCCTCTCTGCACAGTGGCAGTGACCCTACGCCTCCTCTTTTGTTGAGGTAGTGCATGGCCACTGTATTGTCCGTCATTATCAGGACGTTCCTCCCCCGTACAGATGGCAGAAAAGCCTTCAGTGCCAGTCTGATGGCTCTCAACTCCAACAGGTTGATATGTAGTCTGGACTCCGATGGAGACGAACGACCGCTGATGGTCAAGTCGTTGGCATGGGCTCCCCACCCCGTGAGTGAGGCGTCTGTGACTACTGTTATCTCCGGCCATGGTTGCCAAAACAGTTCTCCTTTCAAGATGTTCTCTGGAGAGGCCCACCATTGAAGGTCGTGGGCTACCTTGTCCGGAATCCGGAGGAGATCTGTCATCCTCCCTGAGAATTGTGACCACTGAGTCCTCAGTGCTCACTGAAGGGATCTCATTCTCAGGTGAGCCTCTGGCACAAGGGATATGCAGGATGCCATGAGGCCTAGCAACCTCAAAAAGTCGTAGGCTGGGAGACGTTGGGCATTTTGAAACCTGGTGACCATCTGCAGAATATCTTGAGCCCTCACCTCTGATGGCGAGGCTTTTACCAGGGACGTGTCCAGGACTGCTCCAATGAACTGGAGTCTCTGTGATGGTATCATCTGTGACTTCTTTAAATTGAGGGAGAAGCCCAGCTTGTGAAGGAAGTGGCAGACATAATCTATTTGGATCCAAGCTTGTTCCGAAGAAACTGCTCTGATCAACCAATCGTCCAGGTAGGGGTAGACGTGAATCCCTTCCCTCCTTAGACTTGCAGCCACAACCGACATTAGCTTGGTGAAGACCCTCAGGGCGGAGGTCAGCCCAAATGGCAGAACTCGAAATTTATAATGAGAGTTGCCAATTGCGAACCTCAGGTACTTCCTGTGCTTGGGATGGATTGGCACATGGAAATAAGCATCCTGAAGGTCCAGAGATACCAACCAGTCCTGAAGCTGGAGGGCCTGAAGGATCTGAGAGAGAGTTACCATCTTGAACTTGTCCTTCCTGAGGAACTTGTTCAATTCTCGTAAGTCCAGGATGGGTCTCAGTCCTCCGTCTTTCTTTGGTATGAGAAAGTAGGGGGGAGTACCAGCCATTGTTCCTGTCCGCTACAGGTACTGGTTCTATGGCACCTTTCTCTAGCAGGTCTACAAGTTCCTGCAAGAGAAGCGGATCCGGCACTTTCAGAGAGCTGTTCCCCGGTGGATGGCTCTGAGGGATGCATAGAAAAGGCAGGCAGTAACCTTGGGCAACTGTCTCCAATGCCCAAGCATCTGACGTAATAGCCTGCCATTCTGTCAGATGGTGAGTTAACCTGCCCCCTACAGGTGTCTTGTGATGGGAGACCTCAGAGTGGATTGGGAGCGGCTGATGCAGTTGCCGAAGGTAAAGCGGCTCCTGCTCCTGCGGCTTTCTTTCCTTTACCCCATCCACCACGGGTACATTTTCCTTGGCCTCTTTGAGCCGGCCGTCCTCTGCCTCTTCCATATGAGGAATAATAGCGAAAGGACCTTCCTCTCCAAGAGGATCCTGAGAGACGAAAATTAGTCTGGCGGATTGCAGCTCCTAGTGACTTGGCTGCTGCTTTAGATGTTTCCAGTTTTTCCAAACTGTCACCCGCCTTCCTACCAAACAGGGAAGAGCCGTCAAAGGGCATATTCAAAAGTCTGACCTGTATGTCAGAAGCAAAGCCGGACTTTCTCAACCACGCATGCCTGCGCATTGTGGTACTTGCCGCCATGGCCCTGCTGATACTGTCAGCAGAATCAATGCCAGTTTGAAGGGACTCACACATTGCATCTTTACCATCTCTGAGGATATTTAAAAATGCGTCCCTTTCTTCTCCTTCCTGGAGGCAGTCAGCCGCTGATGAAGCACACTCCCAAAGAGTGTGGCTGAACCTAGCGAGTGTACAAGTCGCATTAACAGATTTTAAAGCCATGCTACAGGCCGAGAAGACTTTCTTAGCCATGGCATCATATTTTTTATCATCCCTATCCTGTGGAGCAGTGGGGTATGCAGATGTACTGCCTGATGAAGTTGCCGCCTGGACCACCAGACTCTCTGGAGTAGGGTGCTTAGATAGGTATTCAGGGTCAGCAGCAGATACCCTATATTTCGCTGACAACTTCTTGTTAACCGCAGGGACAACTTCAGGAGTTTCCCAGTTAGTTAAAATCTTTCTTTGTAAAGCAGAATGAAAGGGAACCACAGGATTCTCCTGTGGACCTTTATCCAGAATATCTGTGAGGTCATCCTGTTGAAAAACAGGTGAAGGCGCAGACCAACCCATGAACTCCATAATTCTTGACATTAGGGTTCTATAAGGGGTTTCAGCATGTTCCCCTGGGTCTGGTTTGACAAATTCCACTTCTGGGGAAGTGTCTAGGCCACTTGCTTCCTGTAATGCATCCTGAAGGTCTTTCAACCTTCTTTCCTCAGAGGCAAAAGTCTCTGGTTCAGGTGATGTGGTCCTCTGCAGCCCAAAAGGCCTTTCTTGATCAGAATCTTCCCTTTCTTCATAAATTGAAGTTAAGGGGGGATGCTCTGGCCTGTGAAATGGTATAAAACCCATCTCTAAAGCAGAGGGAGCCATCATCAGTGGCCTTGAAAAGGTCGATGTCGTCGACGCCGATGTAAAAATCCTCGAAGGCGCCGACAAAGGCGTCGAGAAAACTGGAGGAGGCCTCGAAGAACTCGAGAGGATCGGAATCCTGCTCGAGGATGTCGACGACGTTCTCGACGTCGTGTCGGAGGCTCTCGGTGTAACCGTTGGCTGTGGAGTAGCCGTGGGTTTTTCTTTTATTGGCGTTGATGTCGGCGTCGACGCCGGCGTCGACTCGATCGACGGATGCGTCGAAGAACCCTTCGATAACGGCGTCGATGGCGCCGATCTATGCTTCAAAGGGGCTTTCGACGATGGCGTCGAAGATGCTTTACTTCCCGATGGCTCATGGCGCTTTCGGGTCGACTCTTTCGCCGGGTGCTGCGACTCGCGGCGTTTAGATTTTTTGGGCTTTTCACCCGGGGTATCTCCCTCAGCTGACTTCGAGGGGGTCGAGGCCGCTTTCTCGAAGACGCTTAGCATCTTTTTTCTGAATTCCTCCCACTCAGCCTGAGAGCTGTGTTTTGTGGGGCAATTTACTCTTTCAGAGGAACTAGAAGACGACGACAAAGGAGATCTTCTATGTCTCTAATTCGAGTGTCTAGACCTCGACGAGTGGTGGGAGCCACTTCGAGACCTAGACCGAGAATGCTTTCGACGGTGAGGAGACGAATGTCTCGACTCTACCGCGGAAACTTTCGAGGAAGTTAAAACTGACTTACCTCTCTCGAGCTTCCCCTTACGCTCCTTCAAGGCTTTCGCCGTCATGGATAGGCATTCCTCACACTCCGAACACTGGTGTTCGATTCCCAGACACCACAAACAGATCCTGTGAGGATCCGTCAACGACATTTTCTTCCCACAGTCTCGGCATTTTTTGAAACGGGACCGAGGAGTCGTCGGGTCGGAGGAGGAAGCCATTGAGTACGAGTCGGTTTTCTCGAGGAAATATGAATATATTTCGACTGACGAACTGAGCAACGGTATTCCGAGGCACACGAAGCGTGGAAAACGGAACTGAGCAACGGACGCTGCGCGTGGCCATTTATAGGCATGATGACGTCGGCGTCGATACGGTGGCTGTCGAGGAACACCTACTCGACGGACGTCGACGCACAGCATCCTCTACTGGGAAAACATTTTTCCGAGGCCAGGAAGCTCGAGATACAAATATCATAGATAAGGAATACGTCGGAGGACACAATCCCTTCGAATATACAAATTTAGAATGCCCAATCAAATTGCAGAGTAAAAGACAGCCTTGCCAAAGGCCAGATCCTGCCCATGGATAGAATCTAGGGAGTAGTGACGTACAAAAGTATGGACCGAAGCCCAAGTGGTTGCTTCACAGATGTTACGAATAGGAACACCCCTCTGCAGGGCAGTAGAGGCAGCCATACCCCTAGTCGAATGGGCCCGTAAGCCTACTGGAGGGTCCTTACCCGCCAGGCGGTAACATTCAAAAATTGCCAAGATAATCCATCTAGACAAAGTCTGCTTAGTCACAGCTTGTCCCAAACGCCTTCCAGCGTAACCAATAAAGAGCTGATCGTCCACTCTGACCCGGGACATGCGTGAAATGTAGAAACTTAAAGCTCTCCTAGGATCTAACCTATGGAACCTCTCCTCGTCCTTACCAGGATGCGGAGGAGGATAAAATGCCGGAATAATGACCTTCTGGCTCAGATGAAAATCCGACACAACTTTCGGAAGAAAAGAAGGACGAACTCTAAGGACAACCCTGTCCTTATGAAACACAGTGAAGGGTGGCTTAGCAGACAGTACCTGTAACTCACTCACTCTGCGAGCGGAAGTGACCGCAACTAAAAACACAGTTTTCAGGGTTAACAGTCTCAAAGGACAAGAATGTAAAGGCACAAATGGAGCACCCATTAGAAACTTGAAAACAAGGTTAAAATCCCACCCGGGCACCTGGAAAGGTGACTGAGGGAACACATTAGTGAGCCCTTTCAGAAACTGTGAAATTAAAGGGATTTTAAAATAAGAACACTCCTCAGACGAGCGCTTAAATATGGACAGCGCCGCCAGGGAACCTTTAATGGTACCCACTTGCAAGCCCCTGTGGGCTAAAGAAAGCAAAAAAGACAGAACCACAGGAATGTCACATGAAAAAGGATCCACATTCTTAACCCTGCACCAGTTGCAGAACTTTCTCCAACGGCAATGGTACAGGGACTTTGTTGCCGGCCGTCTGGCCGAAAGCAACACCTCCATCATGTCTTCAGGGAGGTCCCAATCCTTATACCTCAACCTTTCAGAAGCCAAGCGTGAAGGTTGAGGGATCTGACCTCTGGATGGAGAACCTGACCCCCTTCCCGTGAGAGCAGATCGTCTCGGTAGGGAAGACGATGTGGAGGGCAGATGGACAAGTCAAGAAGGTCCGGGTACCACATCCTCCGGGCCCATGCCGGAGCAATGAGGATCATCCGGGAACCGAACCTCTGTAACCCCCGCAGCACTTGCGGGATGACGGGGACTGGCGGAAACGCGTACAGCAGTGGGAAGGACCACTCCACCACGAACGCGTCTCCCAAGGCTCCTTTTGGAGGAAATTCCCGCGAGCAGAACCTTTCGCACTTCCGGTTGACATTGGAGGTGAAGAGATCCACTTGAGAGGTCCTCCAAAGGGCGAAGATCTCCAGGAGAACCTCCTGAGCCAACTCCCACTCGTGAGAGATCGCGCTCTGCCTGCTCAGAGCGTCCGACGTCTCGTTTTCGTCTCCGGCCAGATGAACCTCCGATATCGAAATTTCCAGCTGGATGGCCCAGAACCAGAGCTGCATCGCCTCCCTGCACAGAGGAAGTGACCCGGCCCCCCCCTTTTTGTTGAGTTAGTGCATGGCCACTGTGTTGTCCGACAGAATCAGGACATTCTGTCCTCGCACCGTCGGCAGAAAAGTCTTCAGGGCAAGCCTGACGGCCCTCAGCTCCAACAGATTGATATGGAGTCTGGACTCTGACTTGGACCAATGACCGCTGACTGTCAGCTCATTGGCATGAGCTCCCCATCCCATGAGGGACGCGTCCGTCACGATCGTCACCTCCGGCCAGGGCAGCCAAAACGGAGTCCCCCTCATCAGATTGCCTTCGACGGCCCACCACAGAAGGTCCTGGGCGATCGAGGGCGGCACCTGAAAGGGGTCCGACATCCTGCCGGAGGACTGTGAACACTGGAGCTTGAGAGCCCATTGCAAAGATCTCATCCGCAGCCTGGCCTCTGGCACCAGGAGAATGCAGGATGCCATGAGGCCGAGCAACCTCAAGAACTCGAACGCTGGGATACTGTGGGCAAGTTGAAACTTGTGCACCATCTGCTGAATGTGGTGAGCCCTCACCTGGGGAGGAAAACACTGCCCCAGGGACGTGTCGAGCACTGCTCCGATGTACTGGAGCTGCTGAGTTGGCGTCAAGTGAGACTTCTTTAAGTTGAGGGAGAAGCCCAGCTTGTGAAGGGAGTGGCAGGTGACGGACAGATGATCCAGGACTTGCTCGGGAGAGCGCGTTCTGATCAACCAATCGTCCAGGTAGGGGTAGATGTGAATCCCCCCTTTCCTGAGATACGCTGCCACCACCACCATGAGCTTGGTGAAAACCTTCGGGCGGAGTTCAATCCGAACGGCAGGACCTGAAACTGAAAGTGCGAGTCGCCAATCACGAACCTCAGGTACTTCTTGTGCTTGGGATGGATCGGCACATGAAAATAAGCGTCCTTGAGGTCGAGAGACACCAACCAGTCCTGAAGTTGAAGGGCCTGGAGGACTTGAGAGAGAGTAACCATCTTGAACCTGTCCTTCCTGAGGAGCTTGTTCATACCGCGCAAGTCCATGATGGGTCTCAATCCTCTGTCTTTCTTCGAAATCAAAAAATAAGGGGAATACCATCCATTGTTCCTCTCCGCTACAGGCACCAGTTCTATGGCGCCTTTCTCCAGCAGGGATTCAATTTCCTGCGCAAGGAGCGGATCCAGACTCTTCAAAGAGAGATTCCCTGGTGGATTGTCGTGAGGCCCCTGCTGGAAAGGAAGACAGTAGCCGTGGCCTATGATCTCCAGAACCCACACATCTGAAGTAACGGCACGCCATGCTACAAGATCCTGCGCCTGCCTTCCCCCAACCGGAGAAGCATGGGCCTCATGACTGTGCTGAAGCGGCTGCGGCAGTGCTTGAGGGCAAAGAGGCAACTGCTTGTGCGGCCTTGGCACCTCGAGTACCTATGGTAGCCCCTTTGACTTGCAGCTCCTCTCGATTTACTAAAGGACGAGTAATATCGAAAGGAACCTCCCCTCCATTGCTGTCCCCTAGGATGAAAAGGCGGAGGTTGGTGGACTGCAGCGCCCAACGACTTCGCTGCAGCTTTCGAGGTCTGCAACCTCTCAAGACTCTCGTCAGCCTTGCTACCAAAAAGATGATCACCATCAAAGGGCATGTTGAGGAGCCGGGCCTGCACATCAGGAGCAAAACCCGACTTCCGCAACCGCGCAAACCTGCGTATTACGGTGCTCGCCGCCATGGACCAGCTGATGCAATCAACCATGTCCAGACCTGACTGAACGGATTCACACATTGCATCCTTGCCGTCCTGCATGATAGCAAGGAAACCATCCCGTTCCTCCCCTTTGGGAATATGATCAGCCGCTAGGGAAATACAGTTCCACAGAGTGTGCGTGAAACGAGACAAGGCACAGACAGAGTTGGCAGCCTGAAGCGCCATACCCCCAGAAGAAAATACCTTCTTCGCCCAACCGTCAAAACGTTTGTCGTCCCTATCAGGAGGAATGGTAGGGTATGATGCCAGCTTTGCTGGGGCCGTAGCCGTCTGTTGAAAATCCCCAGGGGGGGCAGACCACCCCAGGTAGTCCGTGACCCTCGACATGAGGCGCCGGTATGAGGATTCGGCATGCGTGCCAGGCTCCGGCCTACCAAACTCCACCTCCGGAGAGGTGTCCAGACCACTGGCGTCGTGCAGCGACTGACGCAGGTCCTCAAGTTGACTATGACCAGAAACAATGTCATTAGGAACCCCTGCAGGAACCTCACCTTCCTCAGACCCCTCATCCACCTCAGAAATATAATCCAGAGGTTGGAAGGAGGGTACAGAAAAAGGCACAAAGACATGTTTAGCCTTGGCCAGTTCCTTTCTGGGGGGTGCCACCGTGCCACGGGGTACCTCCGACAAGGCCGCCTTGAAAGGCGTCGACGGAATCGGCGTCAACGTCGAGCGCAGCGCCGACAGCTTCGACAGCGTTGACACAGGCCTCAAGGGCAGAGCCCCGAGCGTGTCTCTCGACAGCCTGAGTGCCGATGGCGTTGACGACTTCCTCGGAGGCGGGGCCTCGAGAGAGTCCATTGACGACCTCGGCGCCGGCATCGATGTCTTCCTCGAAGACTTCACAGGTTCTTGCGGTATCGAGGGCATCGAGGAACGGGACCTGGAATGGGCATGTCTACAGCGACCATCCTTGTCTGACCAGGACCTGGAAGGCGCCCGGTGGTCGCGACGACTGTTCGAACCCGAAGGCGTACGAGCGGTGTCTCTAGCACGGCCACGACCGGCGTCCTCAGACGGCGCGGACGGACCAGAGCCCTGCGATTGAAAAATCGCCAACATCTCCTTTCGGAAGGAATCCCATTCCTCAGGAGCGGAATGCTTGTTGGGACAAGCAATCCGCCGACGGGCGGAGTCCTCGGAAGAGGACGGGGAAGGCGACCTGTGACGGCGCTTCCTGGAGTGCCTCGAAGAGGCAGAGGAATGGCGGGACCGACTCCCAGCCCGAGAACCCCCGGACTCACATTGCCCTAATATACAATCTTGACCTTGAAAACCTAAAAACCCTAAAAACAGAATACACTGATAAGAGGTTAAACACTATTATGAAAAAGTGGCTGTATGAACAGAACATATAACTAAGATATGCCTGCACACATTAACCAAATTATCTTCCCTCCCCACCGATGGCTCCTATACTTGATTCTACCACATTACTCACCCAAGGCCACATTTAGATATTACCAGACAACCTTGAGTCTGCCTACCTTACCTCTGCAAAAGGTTACTAGACTTGGATAATAGTCGTGTTTTATATTTGTTATAATATGAATGACTTTCAAGCACAAGAATTTCTGTTACTCATGGTGCCTTAGCAAAAGCATTACCCACTCTATGTAACCCAAGTTTCAGCTCAAGTATTGGATACTGAATTTAAGTAAGCAGTCTACTAGGATGTGTAACCTCACCCCATGCTTCCAATACTTTGTACATATGTCACACAAGCACTTTGAAAAGCCCCACTTGCAAGTTAACGCATTATAAAACTCAAAAATGAATTTGCCCTTTAATGATTTTGAGTAGGCAAATATCATGGTCAGCGCCTCCTATTTAGCATTGCTAACATTACCATATACGAGGAGAGCAACATTGCAATATAATTTACTCGGCCTGAAAGGGATCATTGGTATGGACTCTGCCTGGCATTATTCATATTTAAAATTAGGGCAACACTATTCAGATAACTAGAATGTTTTTCACACAATCTGCAACCTTTCAAAATGTTTAGAGTTCCATGGAGCATAGACCGCAACAAATGATATCTTGGTGCTATACAAAAATGGTTTCACTGATCACTTGTATAATCCTACCCAACAATTGAAAGGTGGGGTATGTTGCAAACAATCTTGTATGTACCAAATAGCAACTGTGCACATGCAGACTTATGACATTTTCTTAAACTCCACATGATATCATTGTGAGACTTTACATTGGATTTGCTTGCAAAGTATTGTAGGTATGCAAATCTCCCAGTTAGTGTTTCACTGCTACAATCCCTCACTTTTTACAGAGTCCTGTCAACTAATATTTGAGGCTAGTACAGGAGCCGGGGAGGGGAACGGGTGAAAGGGAACAGGAGAACACTCCTTTGGGGTGAAGAACAAATCAGCAACTTTCAAAAACCAAATCAGATGTTTTGGCAGTATAGTATAGTGAAGGAAATGTTTGTTTGCTAAAGAATAGGAAACTATATTAATAGTCTAGGAAACTGCACCTTCTCTTTCTGTCTTTGCTTAACTGCTGAGGGCATTTCAATATAATCATGGGTTTGCATGTATTGCCTTTAGCATCCCCATGCATCTTGTTCAGCTAATAACAGTGAATTTCAGAGGAGGAGTCCCTACTTAAAGAAGAAGGTACTCAGTATGTTGTACCTGTGAGCATTGCTACGGTTGACAGGACAAATATATGTAATGTTCTTTAACAGGGCACCAGAAGAAACCTCAGTAAGGCTCTTGATTTTTTGTCTATGCTGTGGAGGACAAAACTATAAGCTGTATTATGTGCCCTGTAATTTCACTTCTTATGTCAGGGCTACAAGCAGGGTTTGTATATGATTTTAATCCATACTTGGAATCAAAAGATTTTTCAGGGCGTAAAAAGGTAGTTGGCTTTTCCAGTAGGGATATTCCATGTTTATTAAAATATGTTCTTTCCCCTTAAAACTCCTCTTGAGATCGGGCAGTAATATTATTTGAGTTTCTACCAATGCCACTGCTCTGTTGGTCATTGATTCAAAAACATATTAGTGGAACTTTGTGGGTAGACGCAGGGGTAGATTCTTATATGTTCATGGCTTCCTGTTTTTGTTAGGCACATTGCCTGTTTTTAGGGACTAAAATGGATGGTGCATATGCCTACTAGTTGTAAGACTGGTTTTGAGTATATGTTGTCACAACTCACAGACCAACATAATGTGGATAGTGAAGTGTGGCCCAGGAATTCTGATCATCATATTCTGTTGTGCAGTTATTCTGATGCAATTATCGTCCTTACACAAATGATGAGAGGCATTTTCTCCTGGCCCTTGAATTACTCAATTAGAGTGGCACATGAACTCTTATTGGCGTTTTCTGACAAATTCATTTAAGTTACAATTATTCAATTAGCAAAAATTGCATAATGTCTGAATTTTTTAGTCTCATCAGTGATTAGCTATACTTAGTTTTTTGTCATGAACATGACTTGTTTCCCAATGGCATTAAGTACTTTCTGTATTGTCTCTGCGCAGTGCTGACAAATGAATAGCCACGACTAAACCTATTGTTTATCCTGAGCATGCAAAGCTTATTTTGTGCATACAAGTTTTTCTCTCTGTGCAGGAGTTCTTTTGTTAAGTACTATGGCATATCTTGAAGTCTTGGACTGGTTGATGAGCTCCTCTTATAATCACATATAAAATAATGTTTATTTAGCCTATATTTTCAGAACAAGAGTTGTAAGATGCTCCTTTTACACTCATTTGTAAAGAATTACGGTGGTTCGGAAGGGGAAATTGCCTTCCAAACACTTCAGAGATGGTATCTCACTAACTATGCATGCTGAAAAAGTAGGTTACATCGTTATTCAGTTGCGCACATGGAAAATAATGTGCGCACAAAGAAAAATCATGTCTGCACTTAGAGAAAAATAATTAGAGGGAACATTGGTCATAGATATGGAATACGTCGGAGGACCCAATCCCCTCGAAGCATGCCGCTGCGTGGGGCACACTCACGTGGGGAGTAGTGCGTTATCCTGATTTTTGAGTAGTCAGGGGACCCCTGATGGAGTCTGCGGGTGGAGTGTTGGAATGTTCCCTTATGCCCGTCAAGGATGCGCCTGATCTTGCCATAGGCTGTGAGTCCTGTCAAAATGCGGCTGAGGCAGGTCCTGGCTGCTTCCTTCAGTGCCTGGGTTGCAGTGCCTTAGGACGTCGAGAATTGCATACTGTATTGGCCAGGGTTGAGGAAGATATCGAGCTGCAGCATTCTCAACGTATGCAGCTGCGAGAGCCGTGGAGTCACTGCCTCCACTCAGGTGTTTGGGTCTACAATGTGCTGCGTATGTGTGGTGTAATGTGCAAGGAGACATTGACTACTTCACTGGTCCCAGGGATCGGGGGCTTTCACAGTGTCAGTGTCACAGGTGAGGTGCCATTTGTGCACCACTGCCCATCCGACTCAAGCTCTATGCCTGATATCACCTTTGCACTTGGGGGTCTGTGATTTCTTGTAAATAAATATCCTTTTACCAGCGGCTTTGTTAATACGAGGCGGTCTCTGCAGTCTGTATTCCGTGACCGCTGTTGTCCGGGCGTAAGTCCGCCTTGTCCTCGGCTCCGCGAAGACCTTCCCCGTATGCTGCACTGGGCCGCGCAGGGCGGGAGGGAGCACGTGTGGAGACACAAACAGTGTTCGAGTTCACTGTGGGCGCCTCCTCCGGGTACCTGCTCCTGCTGCGCCTGTCTCCGCTGCGCCCATCCCGATGTGATCGTGCGTGTCCCTTCACCCCCTGGGCAGAAACTGGGGCTTTTGAGGAGGGAGGCAGTCTTGGCCCACAGCGCAACACGGAGCGGCAGGAGCATTTTTGTGGGATCGCCTCAGTTGACCTGCCTTCCTCGGCCCATGTGGATCGCGGGCTGCTTTCGTTTTCAACCGGGGAGGAGCTTCAACACGGCAGACTGTTCCGTCGTATTTTGAGATGAATCTCGCTCCTTTTTTCCCCGCTCATTCGCCCAGAATGGGGGGCATACTCCTACACCTCTTGATTCAAACTTTTCCAGGGTGGGGGTTCACCTAGTGGGGGCTCAAGCCACTTTGGAGACCGTGGGCCTGGGAGCTCACACGGAGGCTGGGCTCATCCGTGTGCCTCCTGTTGGCCGCTCAATAATACATTTTTTATATAGTGCTGGTGCCAGAGATCTCAGATGATCAGGAGGACACACCTCATGAAGGCAGGATCAGGGTTAAGGATAGGGAGTGTGGTGAGTCAGAATCAGGAGATGGACAAGGTGGCATTTTATTCAAAGATTTCTTTATTTTGAACCTCTTGAAAACCTAAGCTGGTCCTAACCTCTTGGCCCTAGCCTAAAGAAAGAAAAGAAACCAAAAGTATGCTCATCAGCAGGTCTTACAAATTAACTCAAGTCCGCCGCCCAGAGACCTATTCTGGCATGACGTTTGTCCCTGCCACATTATTCAAAGAAAATAACCTAACTCTTAAAAGTTAAGGTACATTACAGGCCTTTGTCCAAACAGGGGAATGGTGGTTGTTTTCTGACCTCACTGTGATGTCTCTTTCTCACCAGATATTTGCACAGTTCTATTGAAGAAACCAAGTTTCTCACATAGGGTTGCCCCTTCTTTGGGGCTGAACATCAGTCTCTAGTTAGTCTCCTTTGTTAGGTATTCGCAGACCCTATGCCCCCATCTTTGGTCTGCGTTCAGTCTTTGGGGAAATTCCTTGGTTTGCATGTATGCACAAGGTAATTTCCCTGGGTTCCCCATGCATGGACTGTTGCTTGCCTCCGGGTTTCGGGTTCATCATCCCCCATTTGGGGTCTGGTATCCTTCACCCCACCTTGCGAGTTGTTTACTTTCACCCCGCCTTGTGGTCTGTCCCTCACCTCACCTTGGGGTTTGGTTTCTTAAAACTCTGCCTTGGGGATGGCTTTCTTTCACCTCGCCTTTGGGCCTTTGGGTTTCCCCCTTTTTTTTACCCCCACACCCTGGAGTCTGCCTATCATTATGCCTTGAGGGTCTCGTTTGCGGCCCTTCTGCCCACCATCCGGTTCCCTGGAGCAACCACGTAGCTACTGTTTCTGTGCAGTACTTCGTCGGGTGAGTGTTCATGGCAGACACTACGTTTTTTCTCTCCCGGTTTCCTCCCCGGGTTCTGCGTTGTTTGGAGCTGTGGCTTCCTTCACGCTGTCGTTCTGCTGAGTTCCCACGTGTAATTCCTCATTGTGGCTTTTCGGTCCTCGTTGGTGACCTCTTCTGCGTGTGGTTCTCCGGGACAGAGCTTCTCAGGTCTGTCCCCCGGCAGGGATGCTGTGCGTTCAGCAGGCTTGTCCATGCATTTGTTTGCCTGGCCGCTGCCGCGCCGTGGCCAGCTCTCTCTCTTCCCTCAAATGGATTGGAACTTTAATTTACCACACAAGGGGGGTGTCAGCTTTCCGTTTTCTCTCCTCCGGTATAGATGTTGTAGATGGGGTTTGAATAGGGCCATAAAACACACCGGCCTTTCCTGTGTACAACTGCCAGTTCTCAAAGAGGTTGACTCTCATACAACCAGTGACGCTGTTAGTTACTGGGCACAAGGAAGGATAACATAGATCCCTATCTATGGATTACCTATCCTCTTGGCGGAGGGTTACCCCCAGTGGGATCCTGCATGCCATGTCCCCTGGGGGGTGTTACGCTTAGCAGGCTCACCTCCCTAGTCCCAAAGGGGGTGGCTTTCCCTTGGGGAGAGGGGATTCCCTGGATTCGTAGCAGGTGTGAATGACTAATAGCTCTTGCCATTTGTCCAATAGCCATTACCTTTGCCCACCCAACTTATTTCTTTCTTTTATAAATATGTGCACCGTGGAATGTGCTCAATCATGCAGCCTCATCCTTTTCCCGTTTCGTTGCCTGGTATTTGTCAGTTTGCATGCCTATTGTTGGCAAATACTTTCATTGCTTTCTGCATTCGTAGAGCTTGGTCTCTCGTGGTCTGGTAGCACCCAGCATCCTTTCTTTTGTTTTGCTAACTGCAGCTTTTCTCCCCACACTCCTTCTGTTTCTCTCTGAGCCTAGAGCACATGGGCGGTGCCACCCCCTTGCTTGGGGCCGCTTAAGCCCTCCCACTTTGAAGCAGAAGGCAGCATTCTGCTGTGATGCCCTGCCCGGGACTCCTATGGCAAAGGGTGCGACAATAAGAGCCTGCCAAATTTTTCACCTCAGAGAGCAGTGTATTCATATACATTAAAACAATCAGTGTGACAGCAGCAAACGTGCAGAAGGCAAAATCCTGCCCAGGCAATATAAATAGATCCCCCTATGACGGGGCAATATAAATAGACCCCCTATGACGAAGCCAAAGGCTACACTGCTGGGCTCAGCTGATAGATGGCCCAACCTCCAATGATTAGCACCTTTGAATTAGGCTGAAATAAGCATCTAATGGGCCAAAGGAAGGTATAATAGCTATTTAGTAACCGGCGCGAGTCAAACAGAATGCAACACGCATTCTGATTGGCTCTCGCCGGGTCGTTACACGGCCGAGAATCCGTCAATTCACGGCCGGGATTCCAGCCTCTGTGTCCACGGCAGGGGTTGTGGGGGGCGTGGGGTAAGGTTTTTTCTTTCCCTCCCCTTTCCTCCCTCCCCACCCCACCCCACTTAACTTCTTGCTCCGTTGTCCCCGGTGGGGGACGATGGTAGCCTCCAGCCGTGTGGAGACTCGGAGCGGGGCCATCTGGGGATGCAGGTAGTTTTTTTTTTCCTCCCTCCCTCCCTTTAGGCCTCCCAACCCCACTTACCTTCTTCTATTTATTTTTTTCGGGAGCGGACAAGCTGGAAATGCTTCTTTTTCCAGCGCATCCGCTCCCGATGACCGCCATAGAAAGGGAAAACGGACTCCGTTTTCCCTTTTCCAGCGGCCATTTTCTTGGTCGTTCTTTTTTTCTGTCAAGAAATGTTTTGGGACAGAACAAATGTTTTTAGTGCCCCGGTCACGCAGATCTTGCAGGCTGGGGTACTATAAGCAATATGACCCAATATGTTAAGGCCATCGCTTTGCTCGGGCCTATAACTATGGGCCCCGGGGCATTTCCTGAGTCGGCAATGCCCCCGCCGCTCGGGTCATATTTCTTAATTAGTTAATTAGCCTCCTGGCCTCAGAGGAACAGAGGTTGACATGGGTTTAAATGCCCCTCTCACTACCAGCTTTCAAAACTGTCATCCAGCCCCCTTATACATTTGAGGCTGGCTCCGCACCTTCTGCAGCAGCCCTATCAATTTACCCTTCACTGCTAACATGGCCTGCTCCTGACTAGACAACTGAGGTTTCCCCTCCATTCCATGCCTGTATCCACATACTCACACCCTTGAAGCCACTTTATTGCTCAGCTCTACGTGTACTGGTTATTGGCGTTCCATAGCTCCTGTGTGCTTTGATTCTGGATTTTTCATGAAAATCCTGATATGTGAAGGTCCTTCAAGGTGTTCAACATGCAGCCTCCTGCAGCCTGCAGGTGTCCCTTGCTGGACCACCCCATGGCAAGAAACGTACTCCCTATTGAACTCTGAGTCAGCGTCCAAGAAAAGGGGAAAGGCTAGGGAGTCTATGATTAGTTGGGGGGAAGGCTTCATTTGCAGCCCCACTGAACTGCCTGCATCAAACAGCCTACAACCACCTCCATGCACTCTGGAAGAGATGGCACCTAAGAGCTATTTGAAGATCCAACCTAAGATCCATTGCTCAAGGCCTAGGTCTTCCTTGGCGTTCCTTGCCCACTTTCATTATGTGCTGCCTTACTAGAATTGTGCCACAGAATGAAGCGCAAGGTTGGGCTGATGGTATGTACATATTCCCTAAGAAAGAATCACTTCTTACAAACTAAAGTCTGTCACTTTAAAGGTGTACTGGCCAGCCAAAGAACAACCTCTTTAAAAGGTATTAACTTATCAGAGGCATGTTTTAACCTGCTTTCAGCTCTTGAGTGGGGTACAGTGAATATGCTTTGAGATTAATGAAGTTCATGTGGGACTTATGTTAGGCAGCTTCAACAATAAATACGAGGAAATGACCCATTGCTGTTTGCATTAGGAACCATTGCCATTATAATCTAGCACCACACAGCTTCTTCTGACTGGCTTTCCCATCTGTAGTCTACGGTGCCCTCAGACAACATTTCATTTACAAATGCCCCCCCTCACCCCCCGACATGCCCTCCAGCATCGTTAGTACCCCTAGCGTAGAAGAGGGTCTGGATCATCACATTTTGGGATCCTATGCAAGGCCTTGTGAGTCCATTCGTAATAGCTTGCTTTCTTATTCCTGTATTTTTTTTAAAGCACTCTAAGTAATAGCTATTTTTCACACTTCATCTTTTAAACTTTAAACTTGTATTATATTGCGGACTGCACTGTTTATAGTGTTTCCCACAGTTTGTTTTGGTGGTTACACAGACATAGGTTGCAAACCTTTTGTCAATTTTGTTGGTGGCATATACTCATTTGGTGAATCTACTTACATGAGCAAAATACCTCACTGCCTTTTTTCTATGCTTGAAAAGGGACCTCAGTGGGTAAACATATTCCAAGTTGAGGGGATAACATTAAGGAGAGGATTGTGACAATCCTGAATGGGAACTTAGAAACGTAGAGGACATGAATATAAGCACATTCAAATAGATACTAGCCTGTGGTGCGCTCACACAGGCTTAATGGAACAAAGGATCTTTTTTTAAACACTTTATTTAACATGCAAGCAGACATGCCACAGAGCGCCGCCAGCTGCCAATTACACAATCAGGGTGCTACACATAAGTTTGGCATTTGTTATTCACTTCCAATATAGTGGCACAGGTCAGAATGTTATTTACATAAAAATATTATAGCATACTATGGATAGACTTCATCATCGCCCCTCTCCACCCTATTAGCCTGTGCAAGAAAGTCGCTGAAGAGCCCCCAAATGTCTTTTGGCCTGCACCTCGGTATAACCATTGCGGTGTAACCCTCCTCCATTTCATTGCCAAATTTCAATACCTTAAGCTATTCTGCCCCATAGGAGCTATTGTAGATTTCCAATGTTTTAATATACCTTTTTAAGCAATTGAAGAGCTCAAATTAAAGAAATTACGCACCAGTACAGAAACCTTTCCAATGTCACCTAGGAGGTACGTAAGGGGAGAAAGCACAGGTGGTATTTGTACCAGATAAGGGTTGTTTGACTGAGGTCAATACATTTACGGTGGAATTGACCGTAGTCGATTTTGCCACAAAGCTATTTGACCTTTGGCCAAACAAGCCAAATCCCTGGCCCGTCAGCAGCCCTATATTCATCCCCCTCCCCTACTTACCTTATTGCCGTCCGCCAGCGCTTCTCTTACACCCCTGGGGTGTCAGTTCCGTCCCTGCAATGCAGCTCCTAACTGGCGGCGCAGGGTCCCTTTCCCTGTTTTTTAAAACTTTTTTTAAACTTTTTATTTTATTTTAAAATGTTTTGGTTTACAAATCAAACCTTTCATCTTATTATCTTATCATACATATCTCATTCTACTTGAATTCATTTTCTCAAAAGTCTTTCATCTTTGGCTTTCTCCAATACTATTTTCCATTGTTTGTCATTGATCTCGTTGTTCATCGACTTCCTCACCCAAAGTGTCTTTCTGCATTATGTTGTTCCAAAAAGATGCCAAGGCAAATATTTTTTTGTCGTTTCCTGCTATCATTGAGTTCCATCGGTCATCGGGCGGGAGGGGAGTTTGGTTGTTCAGAAACCACCCTCTGGATAGGTTTTCTTTTTTCTGTCAGTGCAGGGCAAATCATAATGATGTGATGTAGACTGTCTCTCTGTCTTTACAAAATCGGCAGTACTTTTGAGTTCCAGGGATTTGTTTTCTTGCTGGCATTATTTCACGTGTCGGTAGAATCTTTAGTCGTAGTCTCAGAAAGGTATCTCTGATCTTGGGAGATGAAAAGATCTTCAAGTACATTGGTAGTTTGTTAATAGGCCTAACATCTAGTTTGCATGGAATATTGTGATGGTATCTGGCTTTGATTTTATTCGTTTGTATCCAATCATTTTCCTTAACTCTCATTTTTCGCTTTCTGAGGTCTATTCAGAAGCGTGTCTAGGGAGATGTCTTGCGCTTCTCTTTTTGCTTCAACCGATCTTTTCCACAGGTCGAGGGCTTGTTCATTACTTCCGTATTTGTTGTCTCTCAGTATTTTGAGTGGAGGGGGGTATGTTTCGCTCATGATTTTCCGATATAAATCAAGTTGTTTCCACTCAACTATGGATGCCAGGGACTGGAGGGTAAGTTCTGCTCGGATGCAAGGCATAGGTAGAGATGTAGGTAGGTTTAAAACCTTCCTCCAAAAACTTCCCTCTAGTTGTGTCCATATGTTATTGTCGATGTTTATCATCGCCTCTGCTCCATATGTCAGGATTGCCGTGACTTTTTGTTTGTACAATGTTACTACCGGGGTCATAGAAAATGTTCCATATTTCCGATGGAGTGTCTTGGCCTGACGTGCTAGTGATAATGTTTTGGCTTTAAGTTGTTGAGACAATTCTTTCTCAGTTGGTGATTGCGATATCCATACCCCTAAATATTTAATCCTCTTCACTTGCTCCAATTTTTCCTTTCCTATGTAGTATATGGCCGATGTTCCTTTCTTCTTGGGTTGGTTCATTAGGGGCATGATTTTTGTTTTTTGAACATTTATTTCTAGCTGATTTTTCTCCATATATTCTTCTAATTTCTGGAGTACAATATGTAGTCCTCTCTGGGTTTTTGCCAATATAACAATATCATCTGCATACATGATGCATGATATTGTTGTGTTATATATTTTTGGTGGATTCATTAGCGGCTTGTAGATGTTTGCTTCTAGGTCGGCCGTAAGTAGGTGGAAGAGGGAAGCTGCTAGCGGGCAGCCTTGTTTTAATCCATTCCAAGTCTTGATCTGTTCCGTGAGTATTCCGTCCTTGGACATTCTGATTCTTATGGTGGTATTTTCGTATAACAGTTTAATAGGTTCAATGATGTTACTCGGGCATGGCCATGTGTTTAGGTTTTTCCATAGGTTATTTCTGTTAACAGAATCAAATGCTACTTTCAGGTCCACAGAATCTGCGTAGGTCTGTGTTTTAGTTCTTATGGCTTCGTGCTTGGGTAGATTCAAAAGAAATAGGTTGATGCTGTTGCCTATTGTTTTCACGAAACCTGTTTGTCTGGTGGCATATTTGTTTTATTTTATATCCCAAGTGTTCAGATTTCCTAGTCGGAGCTTCGCGAATATCTTCACCAGGGGATCTAGTAGTGCCAGGGGACGGTAATTTCTCGGCTCCTTTGATGATCCATGCTTGAATATAGGGACTATCGTGGCTTGACGCCATGTTGTTGGAATCGTCTTGGTCTTTTGTATTAACTTGAATATGCTGTCGCATATTGAACCCCAAGGCCCTGCGTTTTGTTTGATTATCGAGTTGGAGAGGCCGCCTGGTCCTGGCGCTCTACAGGTATTTAGGCCCTGTATTGCTTTCTGTAAATCCTCTGGCTCCCATTCCCATTGCCATGTAGTGTTCTTCGTTATCTGCGATTTTCCATTTTGGTGTTGTCTTTGCCCATAGAGCTCTGTAAAGTATGTCTTCCAGCTCGCCTCAGGTACATTAGTAGTCATAGCATCTTGTGTATGAGCTTGGCCGTGTAGTAGGGACCATAGGTGCCTCGTGTTCTTGTTCTTCAGAGCTTGTAGCATCTTCTCTGCGTCTTCTTGCATGATTAAGTTTCTATCATTCCTCATCCAATTTTTGTGTTGTTGTTTTACCACTTTAATTAGTTTATATTTGTCACTCGGATTTAGTTTTTTTTAAAAGTCCCCCGTTTCCAATGTCCCGGAATCGGGGAAACCCCTGCAACCCCTGTTCCCATTATAGCGAGCAAGGGGAGTAGGGGACACGCCCTCAACCCCTATTTCCCTTGTTCCCTTTAATGGAACTGTATGGCCTAGTTGACCGAATTTTTGGTTGTACGATCATTTTGTTCAGCCTAAATTCAGTCAACTGGGCCATACAGTAATTAATTTTCGGTCAAATTGGCCAATTCCTTTGTACCATGTCATACAAAACGTCTGCCACCTCCTTGCAACCTGTGGGCAGCCCTAGTACATGTGGAAAGAGCCTGCCCGTGCACTGCCACACTAGAACAGAGGATTTCTATTTCAATACTCAACAGAAGTCCCAAGAGCCCTGTCTTCTCCTCCCAACCTTCATAAAATCTGCATGAAAACAAGCATGCAAGAGAGGTATGTCTTCAGCTTCCTGATCCCAAGGTTAGTGCTAAATGTGTCTTTCTGCTTCTGAACTAAGCATTAGAGATGATTTCCTTTTCCTAGTAAGAGGGGGCTGTCGATTGAAATGTTAATGCACATAATATTTACTCACTCCTGCGTGTTTGCTCTGAGTGACACCTAAAAGCAAGATACAGAAATTGAATTGCCTTATCTTTCACAGACTTTAAAATGCATCTATCCTGCTCTTCCCAATAAAGAAAGGGAACTAAGAAACAAAAATATGCATTAAACTGAAACGGGTAACAATACTGCTAAACATAATGTTTTGCTTTTTTGTTTTAAATAAACTGTACTTTCCGTCAAGCAAACGTAGTGTTCCTCTGCCTGTTTTCAATTGAAATGAGGTATTCCAGTTTTCAGTGTTTACTTCTGGTGGTGCCTTTCCAGTGCTTTAAAAAATGGTTTATGTTTTTCTGTGTTTTCGATTTTTCTCCATAAAAAAAGGGAGACAATTGGGATTTTCAAATGCATATAATAATGTTGTTTTTAGTGCTGCATCCGCTGTGTGCTGATGCAGAAAAGTCACATAGTATTTGCAGCAAATGCACGACACAGAGAATGCAGCCAGTAGGTATGGGTTTCCTTTTAAAAGCAAACATTTGGTTGAGTTTTACCAGGTTTCATCAGTTTAAATGTAAGTCTGGAAAACCTAATGACGTTATGGATACACAAGAATGCTGCCATATTCTACTACTTAGGAATTTTAGATTGCCCTTTTCTTAATAAGTAAGCCCTAGAGGAGTCACCTAGATAGAGATACATAAATTCAACCGATTTCTCCAGGTTGCTCTTTCTAAAGTGATTATCCATGCAATCAACTAATAACATGACGCCACAGTAACAGGACTATACACATCGCTCCAGTGCACAGAGCTATAATTTACTCACGCAACAGATGTTCTATAAACTCAAATGGCAAAGTGCCAGACACTAAACAGATGTTTCATATTGGATGAAAAAGTAAAGCTTAGCAAATTCAATATTACATGTTTATACTTGAAGCTCACCTGGGTAAAAAAATGGGGCACCGCTCCATATTTCCTTTACATCGACCATGTAATACATTATTAGTAGAAGCATGAAGGCAAAGCAACTTAGCGTTGTCACATAGGAAAAAGACCTGTGCCAAGGAAAGAGATTTTACAGTAAAAAAATAAATCAAATAAAACAAAGCCATAATGAATGCAATATATGAATTCCTTGATACTGCAGAGTGCATGTATTGTACAGTGTCCATTTGTACTGAGAGATTATAAACCTGTTTGATTGTTCTGTGCTGGAAGGTGAAACTTGTTTGGTAAACATCTTCATCTTGTGTTTTTATTAATATATGTCCTGATAAAAGGCAGCAACTAAAGAGCACACTACTTGTCTTTCAGTAAAGTTCTTTCTAATGGATTAGTGATTGCTCTGTCAGATTTCTCTTCTTGGATATATATCTTCCAGAGCCAACTGCCTCTGGAAACCTGCAGCCACCAGGGTGCACCATTTGGCTCCACTAATCTCAATGCACACCCAAGATGCCAGACATGGTTTCCGAAGTGGTATATATGGAGCCATTGCTGCCCCATGACCTCTGTTCCGTCTTTTTCACTGCCACGCAGTAGTCGAGGGTTGCATAACAGCAAGAGGAGAACAAGCTATCAGTCATGAGATATAGGACAGGAGGGCAATGAGGAATCCATTGGAGGAATGACTAATCCATCAGAAAGAACGTTACCAAAAGATACGAAATTTGTGCTTCTAATGGATCCCTTCTACCCACAGATTCCTCATCTTACATAGATTAACATAGTAGTATATCACCCTGCAGAAGGGAAGATAGCGAGAAGCCACGACCTAGACCAAAAATCTCTGGAGCACCGCTCGCCCAAAACGGATGTCATGCCCAGACTAGAAATCCAGGTAGTAGGAAGCCCATGTAGAACTCTGACAGTTGTCCAAAACTGGGCCACCCCTCTTCAGGAGAGAAGCGGCAACCAGATGTCTGGTGTAATGAGCCATGAGACGTTGAGGCACATCATTCCCAGCAAGATCGTTTCACTCTAAAACGGCCTAAAAAAGGGCAAAACATGTACACCTCAATTCCGAAATTGTTATTAGTGTTAGGTCTTACTGGGGATGTCTATTGGCACTCTCTACCATCATACCTTACGAGTGGGTACCACCCCTGCTTAAATATGATCTCAACTAAAGTCCTTGCCTCTAGGATCAGTGCCACTCCCTTCCTACCTTCATTAAACCTTGACATGCCTCAATCAGGCCTACCACATTCCTATCTAAGTTATGTCTTGACACCATCGGCCGTAATAAGACCTCTTCATCTACCACTCTCATGTTAAACCTACCTACTAATAAGCATACCATGGCTACACCCACTAATTTCCCGTGCCACATCATCGACAGAAACTATAGATTCCGCCCCAGACTACCAACCTATAACCAGCCACTATTCAAAAACAACTATAACAAACCTACTCCAACTGCCAAGAAAAACTCCCAGACAGTGAACTCAACCGCGAATAAAACATCAAATATCCAAAATAAGAATCTAAAAAAGTCTAAACTTAGTCCCACCATTTCCAACGATTCCAAACATACGATCAAGGGAGCACTAATAAATGTTAGGTCTTTGATAGCTCATGCCACTGACAAAGCAGACATCATCCTAGCCAAAAATCTGGACTTCCTAGCTTTAACAGAATCCTGGCTGCATGCTGCGGCTGACCCTTCACTTCTACTAGCAGTACCAGACAATTACTCTAGCAGTAGAGTGGACAGACCGGACTCCAGAGGAGGGGGTATTGCCATCATCTTGAAAAATATTTTAGACATGAGAATAGCCACTACACCGTCATTCTCCTCCAGCGAATTGCTCTCAGCCAAACCCATGAGAAAGGGAGGACCCTTGATTGGGTAGCAGACCTAAACTGTAACATCACAGATACCGATATCCTACCTCAACCATGGACCGATCACCACCTTCTCTCTTTTGAGTTCACCATCAACAAACCACCTAACAAAACCAGCCCTATAGCACCACCGTGCCCAACAAGAAACAAACGAAACATCACTGCAGAGGCAATTATGCCTCTGGTGATCCCTGCCTTAAACTCTCTTCTGAATACTACCGACCCCAACTTACTAGTAGACACCTACAACTTTACTATGTCCAAAGCCTTAGACATAGCTGCACCCGTCAAAATGCGCAAAGGCAAACCAAGAGCCCATTTGAACTCCTGGTTCACGTCCGAGTTAAAAATCTTACGATCTGAAAAAAGAAAACCCGAAACATTATGGAAACCCACCCCTTCCTTAGAGAACAAAACCAACCTGGCCAACCTCTCTGCTAAATACAAAGAAGACATTATCTGTACTAAATGTGACACCTATAACAACAGAATTAACCAAGCTGGTTCCAGTACCAAAGAGCTCTTCATCATCTTGAGAGAAATGGGGACGCTTAACCTCCTTACCGACTCAAGCCAAAAAGACAAACTGTGGTGTACGAACATTCAGAATACTCTCACCAACAATATTGCCACCTTGTAAACTAAAATAGCAGACAAACGGCGTAACCTTACCAACATAGTTTCAACTCATCCGTCTCAAGAGCCTCTTACTCAACGTTCCCAAGGCTTTACATTTTCAAAAGTGTATGTACCAGAAATGATCGCCTCCCTGAAACCTTCTAGGTGCCAAGGAGATAGCTGTCTGGCACAGATTATCAAAGATGCTGCCAGAGACCTGGCCCCTTTCATAACCAAATGAATCAATGTCTCCTTCTCAACAGGTATTGTACCCAGTAACTTGAAGGAATCCTGGGTACTTCCACTACTTAAAAAAACAATCCCTAGATCCAACTATACCCACCAATTACAGGCCAATTACAACAGTCCCATTTCTGCTGGATAGGGTTGCATACTTGCAAATCCAAGATTACTTAGAGGCTAATCAGCTCTTGGGGACTCGGCAGTCTGGCTTTAGACCTCAATATGAGACTGAAACGGCCCTGATCGACTTAAAAAGCCAGATTGACAAACTCAAAGACAAAGGAAGACTTGTAATCCTGCTCCTTCTGGACTTATCAGCTGCTTTTGACCTGGTCGGCCACAGAGTACTCTGTGATCACCTGGCCACAGCAGCCCATTTCTCCAAGACGTCAATCATTTGGATCGAATCATTCCTAAACTATAGGACCATGCAAGTCTTTTAGCTATCTGCAGCAGCTGACCCCATACCTATCACTTGTGGAGTACCTCAGGGTTTGTGTGTGTCCCCCACCCTGTATAATATCTTCACAAAGCCACTGTTTGATGAACTGGACCGTCTGGGTGTCACCTACACGAATTACGCAGATGACACCCAGATCCTCCTCCCTTTTACAGGCCTCTATGACACGGATGTACGGCTTGTGAACCATTCAGGTATGGATGGCCACCCATGGCCTCTGCCTGAATGAATGATGAACTCCTGTTGGTAGGTTCTTCAGCCAATCTAAACAAGATGAACCCTAATTATGCCTCTTTCAATATAGATGGGAATAACATCCTAGTGGCCAAAGAAGTAAAAACTCTAGGTTTGTATATGGACGCTACATCTAATTTACACAAACAATTTAACATGACTGCCTCTTCTACCGCCTATACGGGCAAACTAATAAGGGCCTGTAGACCACTGCTCTCAACAGAAAGCTGCCCCATTCTAGCCAGAGCACCCATATTGTCCAAACTGGACAATTGTAATGGACTATATCTGGGTGCTAGTAAGTTTGTGCTCAACAAACTGCATATAATGCAGAATAATGGATTTAGAGCTGCATTTAATATACCAAGAAGAGAGTACATCTCAGCAACAAGAAGACAACACAAATGGCTCTCCATAAAGGAAAAGATTGAGCTGAAAACCGTGTGTCGTACCTTTAAATCCCTGAACCATACAACTCCACCATACCTAACTGAAAAATTCACTATCAAGTCATCCACACAGGTCACTAGATCGACTAACACTTCTTGCCTGGTGGTCCCGAGATATAAATTAAAAAGATCAGGAGGGAGTAGCTTCCCTGTCATGGCGGCCCAATTGTGGAATACCCTCCCACCTGCCATCAAGACGACCCAGCTGTTCTCCAACTTCCGGAGAAATGTCATTTCTTGGCTAATCAGTAAGAACTATCTAAGATTAGGAGTTCTTACCCACAGTTCCTTAACAAGTGTAACTTTTTTTTACTGCATTCCCATGTCTGTTTCTACTGTATTCTCGCATTATGGGACTCTACCTATGTAACTGTAATTTGACTACACCGCCTATTTCTGTAACAATCTTACTTGTGACCAAATGTGCCCAGATACCTCAGGGTCAGGTACGCTATAGAAATAAAATAAACAAACTCTGAAATATAGTGTGTGATCCACCTAGAATCAGTCTTCTGAATAATGGTTCTATCCGCATGAGCAATAGCGTAACCCATGAAGACCGGAAATCTATCTCAGAGACACAAAGATGAGTGACTACTTTGGATCCAGCCAATAAATCTCCCCTAGCCTTAGATGGATGTGGCAGAGGGTAGAACACCAGAGGAACAAGTTACTCTCTTACCTGGTAACGTTCTTTCGATGGGATGGTCCGACACGTATTCCATATCTATGACAATAATCACCACAGCTGTGCTGCTTTGGAAAATTTTCGGCGTCTGCGTCCTGCGTCGATGAGCTGTCCTCGAGGACCTCCTCCGACGGCCGAATGTCACCCGATGTGATAAGTAGGACGCACGACGCCCGTAGCCTCAGTTGTAGTTTTTTCCCCAGAACGTGTGCCACCAGTCTTCTGCCACTCTGACACACAAAGCCTTGTGGAAACGTAAGCTGCAATCGCATAAGAAATTCTGTAGCGGGGAAGGTAGGGAGGGAGCGATATAGAATACGTCGTCGGACCATCCCATCGAAAGAACGTTACCAGGTAAGAGAGTAACTTGTTCTTCGAGGGGATTGGGTCCTCCGACGTATTACATATCTAAGACAGACTCCCAAAGCAGTACCAATGCAAGGAGGTGGGAAAAGAATTTAGAAAACAGAAATTTAGCATGCCCAATCAAACTGCGGAGTAAAGGACCGCCTTGCCAAAGGCCAGATCCTGCCCCCGGATGGAATCGAGGGAATAGTGACGTACAAAAGTATGTACCGAAGCCCAGGTGGCTGCATCACAGATGTTGCGAATAGGAACACCCCTCTGCAGGGCAGTAGAGGCAGCCATACCCCTGGTAGAATGGGCCCGTAAGCCAACCAGAGGTTCCTTACCCACCAAGCGGTAACACTCAGAGATAGCCAAAATAATCCAGCGAGACAAAGTCTGTTTCGTCACAGCCTGTCCCAAACGCTTTCCAGCGTAACCAATAAAGATCGTCCACTCTGACCCGGGACATGTGTGAAATATAAAAGCTTAACGCTCTCCTAGGATGTGGAGGAGGATAAAATGCCGGAAGAATAACCTTCTGACCTAAATGAAATTCCGACACCACCTTCGGAAGAAAAGAAGGACGAACTCTAAGGACAACCTGTCCTTATGAAACACAGTGAAGGGTGGTTTAACTGAAAGTGCCTGTAACTCACTCACTCTGCGAGCGGAAGTGACCACAACTAAAAATACAGTTTTCAGAGTAAACAGTCTCAAAGGGCATGAATGCAAAGGCTCAAACGGAGCACCCATCAGAAACTTGAGAACAAGGTTCAAATCCCAACCGGGCACCTGGAAAGGTGACAAAGGGAACACATTAGTGAGCCCTTTCAGAAACTGAGAAATTAAAGGAATTTTAAAATAGGAACACTCTTTAGACGAACGGTTAAATATGGACAGCGCCGCCAGGTAACCTTTAATGGTACCCACGTGAAGGCCCCTGTGGGCCAAAGAAAGCAAAAAAGACAGAACCATGGGAATTTCACATGCAAAAGGATCCACATTCTTAACCCTGCACCAGTCGCAGAACTTACTCCAATGGCAACGGTACAGGGATTTTGTTGCAGGCCTTCTGGCCGAAAGCAACACCTCCATCACGTCTTCAGGGAAGTCCCAATCCTTATACCTCAACCTTTCAGAAACCAAGCGTGAAGGTTGAGGGACCTGACCTCTGGATGGAGAACCTGACCCCCCCTCCCATGAGAGCAGATCGTCTCGGCAGGGAAGACGACGTGGAGGACAGATGGACAAGTCGAGAAGGTCCGGGTACCACGTCCTCCGGGCCCACGCCAGAGCAATGAGGATCATCCGGGAACCGAACCTCCGTAACCTCTGCAGTACTTGCGAGATGACGGGGACTGGAGGAAACGCATACAGCAGTGGGAATGACCACTCCACCACAAATGCGTCTCCTAAGGCTCAGTTTGGAGGAAATTCCCGTGAGCAGAATCTCTCGCACTTCCGGTTGACACTGGAGGCGAAGAGATCCACTTGAGGGGTCCCCCAAAGGGCGAAGATCTCCAGGAGAATCTGCTGAGCCAACTCCCACTCATGAGAGATCGCGCTCTATCTGATGAGAGCGTCCGCCGTCTCGTTTTCGTCTCCTGCCAGATGAACTGCCGAGATCGAAACTTCCTGCTGGATTGCCCAGAACCAGAGCTGCATCGCCTCCCTGCACAGAGGAAGTGACCCTGCCCCCCCCCTTTTTGTTGAGGTAATGCATGGCCACCATGTTGTCCGTCAGGATCAGAACATTCTTTCCTCAAACAGTTGGCAGAAAAGCCTTCAGGGCTAGCCCGACGGCCCTCAGCTCCAACAGATTGATATGGAGTCTGGACTCCGACAGAGACCAACGACCGCTGACTGTCAACTCGTTGGCAGGAGCTTCCCATCCCGTGAGGGATGCGTCCGTCACGATCGTCACCTCCGTCCAGGGCAGCCAAAATGGAGCCCCCCTCATCAGATTGCCTGCATCGGCCCACCACAGAAGGTCCTGGGCGACCGAAGACGGCACCTGAACAGGGTCCGACATCCTGCCGGAGGACTGAGACCACTGGAGCTTGAGTGCCCATTGCAAAGATCTCATCCGCAACCTGGCCTCTGGCACCAGAAGAATGCAGGATGCCATGAGGCCGAGCAGTCTCAAGAACTCGAACGCTGGGAGAGTCTGGGCAAGTTGAAACTTGTGCACCATCTTCTGAATGTGATGAGCCCTCACCTGGGGAGGAAAACACTGCCCCAGTGACGTGTCGAGCACTGCTCCGATGTACTGGAGCCTCTGTGTTGGGGTCAAATGGGACTTCTTTAAGTTGAGGGGGAAGCCCAGCTTGTGGAGGGAGTGGCAGGTGACTGACAGATGATCCAGGACTTGCTCGGGAGAGCGTGCCCTGATCAACCAATCGCCCAGGTAGGGGTAGACGTGAATCCCCCCTTTCCTGAGGTGCGCTGCCACCACTACCATGAGCTTGGTGAAGACCCTCGGGCGGAGGTCAATCCGAACGGCAGGACCCGAAACTGAAAGTGCGAGTCGCCAACCGCAAACCTCAGGTACTTCTTGTGCTTTGGATGGATCGGCACATGAAAATAAGCATCCTTGAGGTGGAGAGACACCATCCAGTCCTGAAGTTGAAGGGCCTGGAGGACTTGAGAGTGAGTAACCATCTTGAACTTGTCCTTCCTGAAGAGTGTGTTCAAACCGCGCAAGTCCATGATGGGTCTCAATCCCCCGTCTTCCTTGGAAATCAAAAAATAAGGGGAATACCATCCCTTGTTCCACTCCGCTACAGGCACCAGTTCTATGGTGCCTTTCTCCAGCAGGCATTGAATTTCCTGTGCAAGGAGCGGATCCGGACTCTTCAATGAGAGATTCCCCAGTGGATTGTCTTGAGGCCTCTGCCAGAAAGGAAGACAGTAGCCGTGGGTTATGATCTCCAGAACCCACACATCTGAATTAATGACGCGCCACTCTGCAAGATGCTGCGCCAGCCTTCCCCCAACCTGCGAACCATGGGACATGGCCTCATGACTGAGCTGAAGCGGCTGCGGCGTTGCCTGAGGGCAAAGAGGCAACAGCCCGAGCGGCCTTGGCACCTCGAGTACCTTGTTTTCCACCTCTGGCACTCTTAAGGTGGCCCCTTTGACTGGCAGCTCCTCTCGCTTTACCAAAGGATGAGTAATAACGAAAGGAACCTCCCCTCCATTGCTGTCACCTAGGACGAAAAGGCGGAGGTTGTCGAACTGCCGCGCCCAACGACTTCGCTGCAGCTTTGGAGGTCTGCAACCTCTCAAGGCTCTCGTAAGCCTTGCTGTCAAAAAGATGTTCCCCGTCAAAGGGCATGTTGAGGAGCCGGGCCTGCACATCAGGAGCAAACCCCGACTTCCGCAACCATGCAAACCTGCGTATCACGGTGCTCGCCGCCATGGACTGGCTGACGCAATCTGCCATGTCCAAACCCGACTGAACGGCCTCACACATAGCATCCTTGCCATCCTGAACCATGGCAAGGAAACCATCCCGTTCATCCCCTTCGGGAATATGTTCCACAGAGTGTGCGTGAAACGAGACAAGGCACAAATGGAGTTGGCCTCCTGAAGCGCCATCCCCCCTGCAGAAAACACTTTCTTCGCCCAGCCGTCAAAACGCTTGTTGTCCCTATCAGGAGGGATGGTAGGGTACGACGACTGCTTTGCCGGGGCCGTAGCCGCCTGCACCACCAAACTCCCCGGAGTAGGGTGCTTGGACAAGTAGCAGGGGTCACTACTGGCTGGGCGGTATTTTTGCGACAAAGACTGCCGGGAGTCTCTCCGGAGCAGTTCAAGCCGCTGCCACCCTTCTTTGCAGAGCCATATGGAATGGCAGTACCGGGTCAGTTGGTGGACCAATGTCGAGGATATCAGTAAGGTCATCCTGAACAAACTCCCCTGGGGGAGCAGACCATCCTAAGTACTCAGAGACCGGTGACATAAGTCGCCGGTACGAAGAATCGGCATGAGTGCCAGGCTCAGGCCTACAAAACTCCACCTCTGGAGAGGTGTCCAGCCCACTAGCATCATGCAGGGACTGCCTCAGGTCCTCAAACTGGCTATGGCCCGAGAGAATCTCGTCAGGCAACGTGTCAGGCACCATGCCATCATCAGAGCCCTCATCCACCTCTGAAATGAATTCCAGATGGCGGTAAGAAGGCACAGAACTGGAACCAAAGCCATGCTTGACCTTGGCCAGAGCTTTCCTAGGTGGTTCCCCCGAGCCATGGGGTACCCCCGTCGACACAGCCCCGAAAGGCGTAGAGGGAATCAGCGCCGACGTCAAGAGAATCGGCGTCGACGACAGACGCAGCGCCGACAGCATCGACGGCGTCGACACAGGCCTCGAAGGTGGAGCCCCGAGCGTGTCCCTCGACATCCTGGGCGCCGACGGCGTCGAGGACTTCCTCGGAGGCGGAGCCTCGAGAGAGTCCGTCGACGACCTCGGCGCCGACGGCATCGATGTCTTCCTCGAAAGACTTCACAGGTTCGCGCATCGAGGACCGGGACCTGGACCGAACATGCTGAGAACGATTCCCCTTGTCCGAACGGGACCTTTCCCGCGAATCATGACGACCACCAGAGCTCGAAAACGTGCGAGCGGTATCTCTCGGCTGATCACGATGGACCCCACTCGGAGGCGCGGACGGACCAGTGCCCTGCGATTTGAGAATCACCAACATTTTCTTCCCGAAGGAAGCCCATTCCTCCGGTGTCGCATGCTTGGTGGGGTAAGCGACCCGCCGACGGGCGCAGTCCTCGGATGAGGACGGGGAAGGCGACCGATGACGGGGCTTCCGGGAGTGCCTCGAAGAGGCAGAGGAGTGGCGAGACCAACTCCGGGACCGAGACCCACTGGACTTCCGACGACGACGCAGAGAGTCGCCCCTCGAGTCGTCCGTCGAAAGCCCCACAGACCTCGACTTACGGGGCTTGGACACATTTACCTACCGATAACTTCTTCTTGCGTTCCCGCAAGGCTTTCGACGTGAGCGACTGGCATTCGACACAGTCATCCCTGTCATGGGCCTACCCGAGGCACCAGAGGCAGGCACTGTGCGAGTCCGTGACCGACATCTTGGAGCCACAGTCCCTGCACTTCTTAAAGCCCGGACACGGTGTGGAAGACGAGGTAGACATCTTCACGAAGAAATCATACACAAACAGGTTCGAAGAACCGAGATGAACAATAGAAACTCCAAAGAGTCGAGGCGTACCGAGATTCATGAAGCGAACACGTTCGCGGAAAAAACAGACTGATGTCATGATGCCTGCCTCCAAGGAGCCAAACCAGGCCCGGCACCCTCAGAGACAGACACCATGCATTCAAGGGAAGTCCCAGCAGCCCCAGATGGGGGCCCTTTGGACTCAGTCCTGGCGCCGTTGGCGTCAGGCTCATAGGGGACATCAGTCCTGGCGCCATCGGCGCCAGGCTCATACAGAAGTAGGTTGGGAGTAGTGCTTGGTGTAAACTTACCTATGCAGACCATGCTGCAACTTCCAAGACTGGAAGGAACTATTTTTCTAGGGACTACTTGATCTCTAGGGTGTGACCGGTGGAGGAATACATATTTCTGGGGGAAGAATACATACCTGGAACTACTTGAAAGGCTATTTAAGCCACACCCAAGTAGCAGACCACGCTTCGCGTTGTTCTGCACTTAGCAGCTGGACGCTCACCATGCCTGCTCCTGCCTTGGTCCTCCATCACACCTGCCAGCATCCTGGAAACACCTAAAGAAGAAAAGGGAAGAGAACAGGTGAAAACAAGAACCTTACCTGATACATCTGCACTCCGGATTCTGCACGCCGACGATCCTGCAAAGAAGGCAAACATTTTAAACGCGCATCGCGTCGCGCGCAGCACGCTGCATTTCACTCACCTGCACGTGGCGTTTTCGAGTCCTGCGACGTCCATCCGGAGCTTCCACCGCCATCCAACACCTATTGGAAGGAAGGAGAAAGAGAGGTGAGAAGGGAAACACGAATCTAAGTAGAATTTACCTGTGGTTCAATTCCCTCTCCGCCTTCGGGTTTGTGCCATACCTTCGGCATCTCAGCACCCCGGCCCCTAAGGGGAAAAAGACATTGGACATTAAAGGAGATACTTAAAACTGCAAAGGAATCTCTCATCGGAATTCTTACCAGAATTTGGCTTCATCCAAATCGCCTGCAGCCCGGAATCTTCTCCAGCACCTGCGAAAGAAAAGAACAGATGAGTGAATATAAACCCAAACTTGCCATAAACATTTGCGGTACGACGGGAATGGACAAACTAGTTTAACCTCATCAATCCAGTGAAGTAACTGGAATCACAACGCGCCCCTGCATCAGAAGCAGGATGGAGAGCTCGTCATTTTGGTCCCTAAGGTGAGTCTTCGCAGGGAATCCCAAAAGGGTTTCACGGAGGGAGAGAAGGGAAGTGGGAGGTCGGAACATCACCCGCAGACTATTAACCCTTCCTTTTCACACACAGTGGGATATTCCTCCAAGCCAGAAAAGCCAGGTTGGGGAATCCAGTCCAGTCCATCTTCCGGGTCTTACGCATCTCTGCAGAAGAGGTCACAGCAGTCCCAGCCATGCCTGCGCCTCCGTGGGAGCCAGGTGAGCGTTACAACTGAGGCTACGGGCGTTGTGCGTCCTACTTATCACATCGGGTGACGTTGGGCATCGGAGGAGGTCCTCGAGGACGGCGCATCGACGTCATCGACGCAGGACGCCGAAAATTTTCCGAAGCAGCACAGCTGTGGTGATTATTGTCATAGATATGGAATATGTCAGAGGACCCAATCCCCTCGAAGATGAATCTTCTGAGAAAGATGAAAATCCGACATAACCCCTTGGGAAGGAAGGGTGGTTGTACTCTCACAATCACTTTCTCCTTAGAAAATACTAGGCACAGCAGCTTCACTGAAAGGACATGGAGCTCTCACGTGCTTAGCAAAAGGGATGACAACCTGGAAGTTGTTTTTGATGGTGAGCAGTCTCAAAGAACAAGAATGAAGGAGCTCAAATGCAACACAAGATTTAAGTTCCATGCTGGAACACCATGCCAAATGGGCATGGAGGAATTGAGTTATCCAATCCCTGTAAGAACTGCATAAAATTGGGGATGGTAAAAAACAAGCTATGCTCAGGAGACCTCAAAGATTGAAACAGGGGTTAGCTACCCCTTCATATGTCAATCTCCAGGCCAAGCCCGGCCAAGAAGAGCATACAATTAAAAATAGTAGAAGTAGGACTAGTCCAGGGTTCCATACCTCTGTCCCTGCACTGCGCCAAGAAGATAGCTTGTGTCACTTGCAGGCATAAATAGACTTGGCAGCAGGCCTCCTGTTGACCTTGAGTACATCCAGGATGATGTCTGATATTACTTTTACCAAGGATTCCCAGCAGCGAAGCCTGGAGGTTGAATCGGCTGAGGTTCTGGAGGAGTGCTAGGAGTGCATGGCCACACCCTTGCTGCGAGGCGCAACATTATCTGGCCAAGTCTGGAGATTTCAGGATGATGGTGGACCAGAACTTCTGCAGGCTCCATAGGACCAGCGCAATGACAGGAATCAGATGGAATGCTTAAAGGAGAATAAAGTTCCATTTGACAATGAATGGGTCCCACAGAGATCCCCATGGGGGAATGTTCAAGGAGCATAACAATTCACACTTCCTGTTGACAATGGAGGTAAAGAGGTCCATTTGATGGTTCCTGCAGAGGGTGAAGATCTCATCCCGAGCTTCCTGGCAGATCTTCCACTCATGCAAGGTTGAGGTCTACCCACTCTAGGCTTCCACAATTATAATTGTTCTTTTTTTGTTATAATTTTTCTCTATGCCAACAAGATGGGAAGCCAACAGAGACAGGTTGTTCTCCAGAGCCCAGAGCAACAACGTTATTGCTTCCTTGCACAGAGGCAGCGACCCCACATCCCCCCGCTTGTTGAAGTAATGCATAGTCATGATGTTGTCTGTCAGCATCCTGACACATCTACCTAGCACAGATGGAAGTAATGCCACCAGGGCCAGACTACTGGACTGTACATCTGATAGAGTGATGTGTTCCAAAGCCTTGGCAGGAAACAATACCTGCTCTCCCTTGGAACATCGAAGTGAGGGCCAGAGCCCTTCAGCTCGGCATCTGTGACCATTGTCAGCTGAGTTCAGTGGTGCCACAGAGGCTATTCAGTACATTTTGTTGCTGAGCCTACCACAGTAGGTCATGTGATACACTGTGTGGGCCTTTTACAAGGTCTGCCATGTTGCCCTGATACTGAGATCACAAACAAAAGTAGCCTCTGGAGAAAACCCATGCACAATCAAGTCTCGAGCACCACAAAGCACCATGGTGCCATGAGGCGCAGAAGGTACAGAAAGGTGGAGGCCACGACCAAACTCTGGGATCAGATAGGGGAAAGTACATAAACGTATCCTCTGGAGGTAAAGCCTTACCTAATTAGGTGTCCAGAACACACCAATGAAACGGAGCGACAGGGATGGAGTCACCTTCTTCTGAAGTTCAGGGAGAAAAGCAACATGTGTAGCAGACAAGTGATGTGGTGCAGTGAGCTAACACTAGCTCTGGTGCATTGGGTCAAATGAGCCAATCGTCCAGTTGGAGAAAGACGTATACTTTGTCCCTCCTAAGGAGTGCAGCCCCCACAGCTAGCAGCATAGCGAAGACTCTTAAAGCACCGTACATTCTAAAGGTCAAGATCTTTACCTGGAAAAGGGTGTTCCCAACTACAGACTTCAGAGACTTCCAGTGCATGCTTGGGAAGGATAGACAAATGGAAGTAGGCATGAAGGTTCAGTGACACAAGATAGTCCTGTGACTCAAGGAACTGAAGGATGTGGCCTAAAATGACCATCTTGAACTTGTCTGTGTGCAGCTACAAGCTGAGATGCCTTGTATACAAGACAGAACACAGGCTGCCATCCCTTCTTGGCTACCGTAATGTAAAGACAGTATCAGCCCCTTCCCATCTCCATTGAAGCAGCAAGCTCTTTGGTGCTGTTCGGAAGAAGATGATGATGAACTTTCTCCATTAGGAGGGCGTCTGGAAAAGGAAGAGAGCTAGAATCTAAGTCTGGAGAGCATTGGATAAATAGAAGGCAAAATCCCGTGAGGCTACCTGTAAAATCCAGGCTGCAGAAGTGGTGAGTTGTGGTGAGTTGTCACTCTAACATTCTAGCTCAACCAACCCCTACCCACCAGAGTTAGGTGAAGTCTAATTCAGGGGGGGGGCGGAAAGTGCTGCAGCCAAGTGCATTTGTGGACAGGAGCCCTCTCCCCCTTCTTTTTTCCCCTCAATGTAACTAATGCCTAGATACCCAAGGATTTTGTGCGCTATAATAAATGCAAAAATAAATGAATAAATAAAGAGAGTATCTGTAGCTTTTGAGGAAGTGTAAGAAAGTTACACAGAGGCAGAGATATGCATCATGAACTGAAGAGCGTGAGGGGCAGAGCCTTTATAAATTGTACGTCATGTGAAGTGCTGCAGACACCACCTGAAAGCTCTCACCACCGCCAGTGTGCTCAGTCCCCAGAAATCCCTTGCCGCCGTTGGCGTGCTCCAACACCTGAGCTGGACATTGACACTCCACACACCAACAAGCAGCACAGTGCTGCAGAGCCTGGATGAAATGGAGTGGAGACAGACGGAGATGGAGGCAATAGGGCACACGCACTCTGAACACCTGCAGGCCATACGTGACAGCATACAAGAAGCCACCCACAGGATTGTGCGGGCCATCATGAAGAACTGGGCCGAAACAACTGCCAGTACGGCCCCCCTGACACTGTACGCCCAGAGGGTCAGGAAGATGACCGTAGGTGTATCTGCACTGGCAGAGGCCCTCCCCCAGAGCAACAAGTTGACATGCCAGCAGATCAAGGGGCCAAGCTCCATCCCTTCCAGTTCTACGACTCCCACAGAGGAGTCTCAGCAGAGCACACCAAGGCGTCAGTCTCAGCACCATCTGCGCCCAAGATCACCGGGTATGGCAGGCGGGGAGAGAGGCCACAGTTGTAAACTACATTGATACACTTATTGCCATGAGGGGCCATGCTGGGGAGTTGGTGGTGGGAGGAGGGAGGGGAGATAGTGTGCTGTGAAGTTGGTGGTGGGAGGAGGGGGGTAGTGTGCTGGGGAGTTGTTGGTGGGAGGGGGGATTCGTGTGCTGGGGAGTTGGTGGTGGGGGGAGGGAGGTGGATAGTTGGGGCACATCATATCATTAACACTGTTTTACTTCATCAATGCGTGGACATTCCTGATTGTGTCATTGTGAAGTTTATTTACAGAAGTGACTGTCACACAATGGTGCAGGAATTGTGCCAGGGAAACAACTTAAAATAAATTGTCAATCAGTGCCTGACGAGCCAGTCTTCCATCCCTCATGTCATCTCTGACGTTGCCTGCTGTGCCCCCTGCCTCAGGCACTTCATCATCATCATCATCATCTGGGGGTGGCATGTCCACATCAGGGGGTAGGAGTACATTCCTCCTTAATCAGTTGTGTAGCATGGCACACACAAGCACTATTCTTCCTACTTTCTCTGGAACGTACATAAGGGCTACGCCTGTACGATCTAGGCAGTGAAAAACGCCTTCAGGAGCCCAAAGGTGCGCTCAATGCACACACAGATCCTGCTGTGTGCGTGGTTGTAGGCTATGTTGTTCGACGTTCATAGGGGTCATTAGCCAAGTCAGCTGCGGGTATCCGGAGTCACCTGCATGGGGAGAGGCACAGACATTAGTCACTGTGAAATGTGTGGGGGAGGACTTACACATTATCAGGGCCAATGTCTGTGCATGCTGTGCCACTGGTATCATACATCATTTTGGCTTCACATGCACCCTGCTACATTGCGGCAGATGTTTTGTGATGTGTCTGTCGGTGACATGTGAAACACTTGTGTATATGCGCGTTATAAATGTCATGTCATATATCACATCATTTGTTCCTGGTGGCTGTCTTGTGGATGTGTATTGCTGTCGCACATGTGGCATGCTGGGTTGCCTATCAGCGTTCCCTACACTACACCTCTGGGGGCAGTGGGGCAGCATTGCGGGTGGGTGTACATGGGTACATGGCTGTGGCACTGGCAGGACTGCTGTTGTGTGCTTCAATGTGGCACTTTGTAATTGCTTTGGATCATGCACAATACATTGTTGTACCTGTAGTCATGTATGTGGTTAGAATTGCATCTGTATGTGTTTATCAGCATGTCCCCCCAGGTGTGTCCAACATGTGCATGCTCCCTGGGTTGTACTCTAACGTTGGTGCAGGAGCTGACCGGGTACTGCTTTTGCATTAACTTCTCATGTCATGCTTTGTGTCATTATTCACCTCCCACCATCCCCCAATTTGGTCAGGTGCTTCACAGTGCATACGTGTAGGGAGATTTACTCATCCACTAGCCACGTCCGTTGTCCTCTGTGACTCTCCATGTATACTGACAGTGTGCTGTTCCGTAGGACCATGGAGTCGTGGGTAGTACCTGGGTAGCGGGCACAGCAGTGGGTGATGATGAGGTTGGGGTTGCAGATCACCTGCACATTGAGTGAGAGGTAGTGCTTGCGATTCCGGTACACTGCTTCGTGGACCTGGGGGGCCACCAACGCACCATGGGTGCAGTCCAGGGCTGCAATCGCATTTGGCAATTGGGCAACGTCATAGAACTGTACCTTCATGGCATTGACCTTGGCTGGGGTGGTGGGCTGTGCAATGTGGTGTTGCGCATACCGCAGGAGGGCATCCGGTACCTGGGCAAGAACTGCACAGAATGTGGGCTGTGCCATGCTGTGCATCATGGCCACGGAGTGCTAGAAGGTGCCAGTGCCCAGCAATTGTAATGCTGACACTAGCTTAAGCAGTGGGGGCAAAGATATACAGATGTTCCTCCTGCTCCCTATGTTGTCCTGTATTGTACTGAGCAGCTCAGTAATGGCCTCCCTGTTGAGGCGGTACAGGATCACCAACTGGGTGTCAATGAGGGTCCAGGGTGAGGGCCTGACCCGGGGGATGGGTGCACACCTTGCTTAGCCCCTTCTCCTCCTCCTCCTCCCCCTACCTCCCCCCTGTGCTCCCTGTGCCCTGAACTGGTTGTCCTGCATCTCAGCTTCCAGTCTCAGCATGAGCAGCTGCCTGTCCCAGCTCACAGTGGATGATGGCAACAAGCTGTTGGGAAAAGTGTTTGGGGTAGGGGTGTGCCTTATGTAGCCAACTGGAGTGCATTTCTGACACCTGCGTCCATTTACCTACAGCTGGAGGCTGGAGGTAATTGTGCCGTGTTTTCGCCGCACATTGACTTGTGATGCAGGTGTGATTGCGCTTGGGGTTGACGGAGCATAGCACCGGATGAATTTACAGTCGGTGGTATTTGTGCAGACTCTTGATCCGGCAGAGTTGTATTGGCGGCGCTAATTCCGTTAACGCCACTTTTAAGGGTTACCGCAGGATTTGTGATGAGGCCCTTTGACATCGTATTGCCTTATTGCTCCAAGAGGTATGGCTCCAGGTAAAACCAATCCAGGAAGTTTTTCACATTTTTATAAAGGCTGCTCGAAAAGGAGCCAAAGGTCGCCCTTATGGAGGATTGAGCAATTAGAAGCAATCCACTGTTTGCCTCTAACATTTGGTATAATGACTTGCCTACTTTCTTGTAATTAAGTTATCTTGGAATTACACCCTTGCAGAGAATCAACATGAAATCGTATTAATACTTAAAGGAATGCCCATAAAACACAGAAAATTACTTATTTAGACCCTGTATGTGCTATTCTAAGTTGCTAGTATGAGAACACAAAATTCGAAAATGTCTTAATTGGGGAAGACTAAAATATTCTCTGCAGAGATCCTGATCAAGTAATCTACAGGACCACTTCACGTCACTACCCAAGTTCTCCCGGGAGACTGAGCTTGGATTAATGTCATGACTGCTTGGGGTATTATGAAACTAAATGGCAACACAAACAGGAGACATCCCCTCGTCCTCTACACGGAAACGTGACACGTCTACCTTTACTTTGGATTACATTTTTTACATCAAAAAAAGGATATGATCAATGTAAATATTTTAAAATATTTTAAAATAGCAGAGATGTCTTGAAGTGACCATTCTGCACTCCATCTTATTACGATTAAAAAATAACTAGCATTTTAGAGGATATTTCCCAGAAATAATAAAGATTAACAACACTCGAGACAGAAGTAAATGGGTATTTAACAAAATCTCGACTTTCATTCAGAAAGTGGCTCTATGGAGTCATTTGCTTACCAACACTCAATATTTAACGACTTTTTTTCCTCTCACCTTGATGTACTAGAAAAATGTATGAATGTGGGACACGAAAATTCTAATACCTCAAAAACAAATACTCCATGTTGCAGGCGACGACAAAAAGAAGGTACATAAGAAAAGATTTGCAATGAAGAGGGATATTTTTAAGTTACCTAAAACTAGAATTTCACAGTATCTGAGCGATTGAAAGATAGTTAAACAAAAGTTAAAAAAGTGGTTAAAAGCCAACAAACATCTCCTGATACAAAGAGATTTGAAGCAGATGCTACAATCTGTGAATCCAAATAGAAGCCAAAGCTTCTAGGACTTAATAAATAATGCAGAACAGCATTGAATAATGATGCAGGTCAACCAGATTTCAGAAGCTAAATAGCACACATATTTTAAGGAGTTGTATGCACCCCCTAAAACTTCATGAAAGCCTCTCATTTCTTTTACTACCAATTATGGACCATTTTCATCCTCAGTGGAAGAAAAAGTTGTGTTCATTAAAAAAGCAAAATCTTCTGAAACTTTCGGTCCGAAAGGCATATCTAACTTTATCCTAAAGAGTGACCCGGTTACCTGGAGCAACATATTAAGATATCTATATGATTTCATTATTCGTTATCAAACCTTCCCTCCATCCTGGAAGATCTTACATCTAATCCCGATATATAAGAAAGGACCGAAGTCAAATCCGCTTAATTACCGGCCATTAGCCCTCTTAGAAGTGGCAAGCAAAATATTTGCATCCATAATTTTGGAAAACCTTACAAAATGGAGTCAGTAGAGAAGTATTCTAGATAAAACGCATCTGTTTTCAGAAAGAGTCAGGGAACTACCTTAAATAGATTATTAATCTCTCCTCTTCAAAATCACTCAACAAACTCCCAAAAACCCATTTGTTTGGTCTTTATAGACCCAACTACAGCATTCAATTAAATAAACGGACATCGCGTCTGGGAAAAATTAAGAAAGTGGAAGTGTCCCGATTTTGCGAGATCTACACATTGACACACAGATCCAGGTAAGATTAAACTCGGAGGAGCCATGTTAAAGAAGATATCCTCTTTTAGAAGATTACGACAGGGCTGCATTCTTGCGCCAACCCTACGTGACGATTCCATAGATGTTGTCACTTCTCCCTGCAGGGGAACCCTTTCCCATAAGGCCAGGCAGGTGAGGCCGCTACTCGATAGTCCCCCTCAGGGTGATTCACAGCGGGAGTATCTCATGGGGAGGGACAAGGACGAACATCTAGGGTACAGCCCTTATAAGAAAGTTACACACCTCCACACACTGGCCCCACTTTCTTCTAATAACCTCTTTCTAGACAGAAGATCAATGTATTGTTGCAAGGTAGAAAACCTCAGTGTCCTTGAAATCACTAAGACGAAGAAGAGCTATGGGAACCCAAGTAGTCCAGGTACTGGGACGAGTTGGCCCTGCAGAGTTATGAACATGGATCCCGTGAAAGAGAGGAAGGACTTATACAATGGGCCCAAACCAGGCTGGCAACATTGTATAAAAATCAACAACAGACTTACATTGTTGTCAAGCCAGTCTCAGAGTAGCAGTAGGCGTGGAAGCTGTCGGACATGGGAGCAGTTGCGCAGCGAAGACCAGAGAGCAGAGAATGCCGGCAGGAAGCTGAAGGCGGCTCTCCAGGACCCGAAGTCGATGGGTCCAGCAACATACAGGCGAGGCAGTGGTACAAGCACTGTGAGAAGGTGGACCACGCAGTTCCACCCTAGTACTGCTAATGAAAGGGAGCCAAACCGCACAGAGCAGTCAGCCGCCGAAGCAGACGACCGGAGGAACCAGACAGAAGACCAGCTCCACTCCCAGGAAGTGCCACCACCATACGCAAAGGTCCCTAAAGGTAAGAGCGGGCTGGCAGGGGCACAATAATAATGTAATAATAATAATAATAATAATAATAATTTAGCATTTATATAGCGCTACAAACCCTCCGGTATCTGAGCGCTGCTTATTATTACCCACGGTGTGTGGGGCTCATTTATCGACCTCGGAAGGATGAAAGGCTGAGTTTGGCCCTGCCGGATTCGAACCTGTGTCAGCAGGCTCTGCACAGATGTCAAAGCGAGCGCTCTACTCGCTGTGCTATCGGACCAGCATGAGTGCAGAAGGTTCTCTAGAGCACACTGCAAGGGTTGCTGAGATGAGCATAAGACAAAGAAGGGTCTGAAACCCTTAGAAAACGACAACGAATTAAGAGGAAAGCTTCCTGATTGAGGTGGTCAAGTAAATCCCACTGACCACCACGGAAGGGTTGGAAAGCCCCGCGAAGTCACATTATGAGTCAACTGCCTCGTAGCAGTACTTGGCAAGAGAGTGAACCAAGGCGGCCGGGTGAAAGAAGAGAACAGGAGTCAGGGACCCCAAAGATAAGCAGCATTTTGAGTCATCTTCCTTGTGGCAGTCTTGGGAGGAGAGAGAACCAAGGCAGCTGGGTGAAAGAAGAGAACAGGGGTCGGGGACCCCAAGGAGAAGTAGCATTTTGCGCCGTCTTTCTCGTGGAAGTGTTTGGAAGGAACATGAATCAAAGGGGCCAGGGAAAAGAAGAGAACCAAGGGTCGTGTACCCAACACAAAATAATCTTGAATGTGAGGAGTCCTTATCCTCGTGGCAGTACCTAGCAGAGGAGTCAGCCAGGTAGCTCAAGTGCAAAGAAGAGAAGAAAAAAAGGAAGATCCAGGGGAAGGGAGTCATTCCCGCTGGACTTGGTGATAATGGCCAATCATACCAGGAGAAAGGAGTCATTCTCCTGGTACACACCAACAAGGTACAATTGTTAAGAAACCAGGGGAAGGGAGTCATTACCCCTGGTTTTTGGCTGGAAAAAGCAAATCCTGGTTTGATTTGTGACTTTTTGGAAACTGATACCAGGAGAAGGAGTCATTATCCTGGGAATGGAACTTTAAGTTGTTAGAGTTTGAAGTGTAAGCGACAGAGATAGGATTTGAAACATAATGTGGACTCTTTAAGTTACGGACATTCTGACAGACCCTTTAGTATTTTAGTTGAGGCAGGGAAACAAACCCTTCTTAGAGTTAGGGAAAGTTATGTTTTCTCTTGCTTTTCATTTGGCTAATAAAAGTCTATAGCCCCAAACATGCCACCACACTCCTTCTGGACCCTTACACCCATTTCATTTATATACTTCTGGCTTGGCTATAGAACTGAAAAACATAAATTTGATTCCTGCACATTTGTTTAATATGTCCATTCAATGTTTAGCGTTTGCTGACAACCTAGTCCTGCTGGCACAAACACCAATTGGTCTTCAGCATTTACTGAAAACATTGAAAACATATATGAAATTTAAAGATTTAGTTATAAACACCAACAAAACCAAGGATATGATTTGTCATTCCCACAAACATCTTAGACCTTTTACTTGGACTCCCAATAACACAGAGCTTGAAGTAGTGGAGCAGTGGAATTATCTAGGATTTAACGGAAAAATGAATTCAAGGAAGTCCTTAGAGAATGTACACATAGTAATTATGACACCTTTATCACAAATGAGAGAAATAAACCAGAAATATGTATTTTTTCCACTTTTACCCTTTATTAGGTTTTATAAAACAAAAATGGTTCCTACAATCACTTATGGTGCTGAAAGTCATACTCAACAATTAAAAATATATTGGGTAAAATTAGAAGCCCTGCTCTGGAAGAAAGTCTGAAGTCTCCCAAACAACATTTCCATGGCATCTTTAAGATTTTAATTGGGATTGTTCTCCATCCAAACCATAATAAACTGGAAAATGCTCTCGCTATACAGAAACATACTAGATCCTGCACCGAATTCTTAATTTTGTGATCTACACAATCTAATGTTAACAGGAAAATACTTGATTTCAAACGTTTGGACAAAAGCTTGCAACAACTTATTAGACAGGTTAGTGCATGTAATGTGAAAAAGACAATCTGGAATTGGGATTGGTTACACATGAGTTTAGCTGGAAATTTAAATTGTTTTAATACATTATTATGGAAGAAAATCCATGCAATTAACTAGCATAATAACTACATTTCCAAACCGAAAATGGATAAATGCATTTCCGAGGTTCAGATAAAATTTATAACCCACTCATGAAATAATAGGTGCTAGACAAAAGGTCCTAAGAGAAATTCGGTTTTGTAGATTTTGTAACAACACTCAAAGGATAGAAACCCTGAAACACCTATTTGTAGAATGCTTTCATCTACTCCCTCTTCGAGTGCACTATTTCCTACACTTTGTCCATGATTCACGAACTCTATTGACTCAAGAATTTTTGAAAATACTTTTGTGGACATCGAATTGCCTTATCTATAGCTGCAATTAATTGTAGTCAAAATATTTTTGGAAAATGTATATGATTAAAGAAACTAATATATTCAATGATTGTATTTAAACTTGTATATTGCAAATGGTTGCAATTGTATATATTTATTTTATTTGCTTGTTAGGCGCTTATACAATGACAAAATACTGTTTCAAAGCGCCCATAGGGCAAGGGAGGGAGCAGCAGTGGGAAATACATAAAAACATAATATTAAAGAGCAGTGGGGGAAAGGAAAAGAGGAAGAACATACTATGCCTTGTGAGTATTCAGAACTTGCAAGTGCAGCAAGGAAGAGGGCAGAGGGGGTGAGTGCTGGGGAGTGTGAGCTCATGGGTGAGCCACATATGAAGTGCTAGGAATGTTGAGTGCTACATGGCCTATAGCCATGAGGGGTGTAAGTGCAGGCCTCCAGGGCGGAGGGTGTAAGTGCAAGTGCAAAGGATAGACAGGAACTGGGCCGATTGGATGTGGGAGGTCAGGGCCCCGAGGATGCATAAGGGCCCAGGACATCAATCGCAGCAACCATGGGATAAGCAGAGGAGAAGGGAAGAAGAGAGTCTTAAGGAGCTTCCAGAATTTAAGAAGATCCTCCTGAAGTCGCAGAGGGAGGGGGAGGCTGTTCCATAGGAGGGAGCCAAAGTTGAAGATAGTGTGGTGCCTGGGCCCAGATCGCCTTGTGGATGATGCAGAGGGTCTCGCTGCTCTATTCTTGATTAGCGGGAGGGGTCGCAGAGTGGAAGATGGTAGATTCAGGAGGATGCTATTGCAATAGTCAAGCCTAGAGAGAACCAGGGCTTGGGTCACATTGAGCCTCTGGGGGAAAGTGAGAAAAGGGAGAATTCCTTTGAGAAAGAAGAGCTGACAGGAGGACTTTTTGGCAATGTCCTGAGTGTGAAGGAGGAGGGAGACAGGAGTTGAAGATGACTCCAAGGTTTCTGGCTTCAGAACAGGGCGTAGGGGGAGAGCCCAAAGAGGAAGGCCATAGTGAAGGGAAGTAGGAGGGAGCTGGGGTCCAGATGGGAAAGATCTCAGTTTTACAGGAGTTGAAGCAGAGATCTTTGGCAGTGCACCAGGACTGGATGGAAGATAGGCAGTCAGGGATGATGGATGGTGCAAGAGGGTCGGCAGGGAGTTGAAAAAGAGCTGTGTGTCATCTGCATAACACTGAAAGTTGGAAGAGAAGGAGGAAATGAGGCGTGCAAGCAGATCAAGGTAAATGTTAAAGAGCCAGGGAAGAGGATAGAACCCTGGGGGACACCACAGGTGGCGAGGGAGGTAGGAGAGGAGAAGGTGCCCAGGATGACTTGGGAAGAGCAGTCCGTAAGGAACGATGTCAGTCAGTCCAGTGCCTGTTCCGAGATACCAAGGGTATCGTGGAGCCTTTGTATGGAGATGGAATGGTTGACTGTGTCAAAGGCAGAGGAGAGATCGAGAAGGATGACAGCTGGGGAGTTGGAGTCCAGCGATACGAGCAGATCTTCATGGGTGTTCAGAAGAGCAGTTTCCGTGCCTTTAGATGGTCGGAATCCAGATTGATGGTCGTGGAGACAACCAACAAGTTCAGTGTGGGAGTTGAGTTGGGGCAAAACCAACTTCTCCAACAGTTTCCCCAGGAAGGGGGTGATGGAAATAGGGTGGTAGTTAGCAGGGCAGGTAGGATCTGAGGAAGGTTTTTTTAGGAGTGGGCGTACAAGGGAGTGCTTAAGGGAGGAGGGGAAAGATCCTGTGACAAAAGGGTGATTGCAGAAATCAGCGAGAGCAGGGGCAAGAGAGCCGATGTTATCCTTGATGGTCCTGGAGGAGCAGGGGTAAACATGCTTAGAAGAGACCTTCATGGAGCGGACAACTCTGGTAACTTCTTCAGGTGTGAAAGGAATGAAGGAGAAGAAGGAGGACGGAGGAAAGAGGGAGGTGGAGGTGAGGGGGTGTGGGACGGGTTGTGAGAATGTCCTGGGTTTTGGAGGCAAAGTGTGAGGCCAGTGCATTGCAGAGGGCCTGGTAGGGAGAAGGGGAAGAGGAGACTGAGGAGGGGTTGGCTAGTTTCCTGCATATCTTGAAAAGTTCAGCCATGTTATTGGATGCACCGGAAACCTGTGCCTGAATGTGGCCTCTTTTCCTGGCATGGATGGCAAGTCTGTATTGCCTTTGGAGCAGGCGGCAGGCCAGTTTGTCAGAGGATTAGCTTGAGGTTTGCCTCTTCTGTTCTGCTGCCCTGCACCTAAGTTTCAGGGCCACAAGTGCAGTGTCGTACCAGGTGTTACGCTTAGAGGCAGGTTTCAAGTGGATCCTCATGACTGGGGCAAGAATGTTAAGAGTATTGGTTATGGAAAGGTGGAGGTTGCTGAGGGCAGAGTCAGAGTTATAGTCAGAGGTGGGAGGGTGGGGGGATGAAGGGGAAGCCAAGGCAGCCGCAGACACTTGTTTCATCGGGTGGATGTTAGCGAACGAGGTTGGTTGGACTTTCGGGGGCAGGGGCCGTCATGGGGCCAAGGGGAATCAGGTGGGAGGAGAGTAGAGAATGGTCAGACCAGGAAAGAGGGTGACTAGTGGGGGGAGAAAGAGAGGTCAGAATGTATGAGGGCATCCTGAGTGTGTCCAGCTGAGTGGATTGGCCCAGAAGGGAGAATGCAGAGGGAAAGCGAGGAGCAGAGGTCAGTGAAGAGAATAGATGCAAAGCCTGGGGAGTCCAGTTGGATGTTGAAGTCACCCAGTAGGAGGAGGTTGGATGCAGATGAAAGTAAGGAAGAGCAGAAGTCAGCCCATTCAATGAGGAACAGGGTCGTTGCACCTGGAGGCCGGTAAATGGTGGCAATGGTCTGAGTGGAGTTGGGAGCGATGACCAACTTACAAACCAGGCTTTCAAAGGAAGAGTAGAGCTGGGTAGGTAAGATGGAAGCAGGAACCCACTCAGGGAAGATTAAGGCAACCCCACTGCCAGTTCGGTCGAGGCTTGGAAATTATCTTGAAGCCGTCAGGGAGTGGGGAGTCAAAAGCAGTGACTGAGCTGGCATTGAACCATGTCTCGGTAAGAGCGAGAATGTCGAGGTCAATGTCTTCAAGAAGGAGACAGATGTCAGCGAAGTGTTTGTTGGCTGAGCGGGCGTTAAACGTTGCCAGGTGGAGGAGGTCTGTGCCTTTGAAGGTTTTCTGAGGTGGTGTACAGGGGCGTGGTACATCAGTCAGAGGAGGGGGAGGGAAAAGAGAAGGCGGAAATGCAGGAGAAGGAAGGAAGTTCATGAGAGAAGGCAGGATCCGGTCAAAGAGAAGGAGGTTGGGTTGTGGATCCTGAACCAGGATAGTGCCAGTGTTATAGACATTAACAAAGCAATGTGAGCATGAGAAGCCAGCCAAGAGGACTTCCCACTTGGTGCCACCGTTAATAATAGAGCATGTGGAAGGAGAGAGTAGAAATGAGATGGGGGTCCATATATCTGGAGAGGGGACAGAGAATAGGATATCAGTGAAAACCTCTCCATAGGAAGCACTGACATAGGTGTCTGCTATGGGAAGTCCATGGTTTGCACTCAAGATGTCTTTTTGTGCTTTTTCTACCAGATTTTGTGAGAGAGGGAGGATAGGTGATAGTGTAGCAGTTAGATAATATAGGAGAAATGGAGAGAGCCATAGGTCAGCAGAGGTTTGGACAAGGAAAGAAGGAGGCATGGCTGCACAGTACAGTTCTAGCTAAACTAACCAGGAGGCCTAGTAGGAGAAGTCAAAATGAAGGCACACAACAATGTAATGAAGGAGGTTCACAGATGGAATAAAAAACACACCTAAATCCGATATACCTAGGAGTCACAAGTGCACTGATGGAAGATGAATGTTGGTTGCGGCATGGAAAGAAGAAGTGAAAGGCACAGTGGACGTTCATGAAAGATAGTGGCGTAGGTCAGCCAAGCTCACTTTTATGTCTGCATGGAGCGTAAATAGTCTAGGATCCCATGACATGGGCAGAAGTAATTAGTCAGGAGGACGGATCATATTTCGAACAGGGGTAAGGCCCTCCAGGCCCTCCTTGGCCCAGACAGGCTCAGACAGGGGCTTTAAGAGTGGGCCTTTCGACTGGGGCCGGCGTTCGTCTGCCGGCGATGCTGATTGGCCCAGATGTGTTAGGCCACGGCTAACCACAGGCCCTCAAGGAACAAACCTCACAAGCACTCCGGTGCTCAAGTGGTTGCAGCCATGTTGGAGCAATAAAAAGCAGCAAATACGACTAATGATAAGGATTTAAAATTGCCCAAAATGTAAAAATGTCACTCGGTTTGCAGTTCCATTTAAATAACTATGATTGCCCATTAAAGTAATTTCAGCTGGTGGCGAGATTCGGAATGTGCGCAGCACGACACATGACTGCATCAATGGCATACCTTGAAGATTGCGTTGGTGGAGCTCTAACAGCTCCCCTCATGGTGTGGGAGAGGCTTCTGGGCAAGCAGCTCCCCAGATGAAGGTCTGAAGTCATGAAAGAGAAGAAGGAAGTATATGTGTCTAACTAAAAAATGACTTTATATGTATTAAAAGTGAAAGGTCTATAATAAACCAAACACACATTTTAAAAAAGAATTCTGTGGAGCTTTGGACTCCAGGTACCAGAGGCTGGGGCAACACTGCCTTTACGCATCCTCTACTCCTACCCTCACAGAAAACAGTGCTATCCTTTTCCTGTGGGCACCTCACACCTGCCATGGTGGTGAAAAAAGAACGGCTTCAAAAGAAGCAAACCCTGGAGGGAGTGGAGGCAGTCTGTTGTTGAATGGCCAACCCTATGGACTTTGTGGTGGCCTTGGAGGCCTTACCTATCTCCAGAGTCTCATCATTCTGGGCCCAGAAGAGAATGTCACTGTCTAAGGGCAAATGCAGGAGTTTAGCGTGGTTGTAATGGGGGAAAACGGATGTCCGCATCCACAAACGCCTGCACATGACAGAACCTATACCCTTGGCTCTAGCCACATGGTCTTCCGTGTCCAGTTCAACTGGAGCATCTGATGGGTCACCTCATTCCAATCATTAACAAAGGATATGAATCTATCTCTGATATCAGGCATGGGGAGACTCTCTGCCGGCTCAAAGATGACATTCCATAAAAAATGGGTGTAATTTGGTCAGGGCACAAACAGCATCCACTACCCTCAAGGCCAGGCTGCGCAGCTCGCACACTTTACAGCCAAAGGAATCCATCCCTCATCCGGGGACATGGATGGGAATGTTGGCGACTTTGATTTTACTGTGGGGGGACTTGAGCCATCAAACTCTCAGGATTGTGGTGGGTGGACAGAAGGCCTGGATCTATGGAGGCCCGACAATACTTTGTGGCAAAGGCACACTCCATAGCTGGTGTGGAGGCTGTTATCAACTTCACATCCAACACCTTGGCGGCCACTGCCGGATTAAAGGGCAGAAGGGTCACTTTTATCTGAGGTCAAACTGGACTAACGGCTTCACTGGAGCTGACAGGCACAGGGTAGCAATGTCCTTTGCAAGGGTTTGCTAGAAAGAAGCACATGGCTCGTCATATATGGAAGACTGCAGAAGTTCCTGGACGACTGGCATCCCAAAGGTGGGATGCCAGATCCATAAAGGCAGTCTTTGGGTCATACAATTCCTCTGGGAACTACTCTACCTCAACTCAGTCAAAGGACTACAACCCACAACAGAAGTGAGTATACCCATCATCAAAGATCTGGCCCATTTTAGTAAAATAATTGGGCCCTTAGAGCCAGAGTAAACTCCAGAGAAGTCTCGACTCATAAGCCAAAGAAGCCAGCATCAGGGCTAAGATGCCTGAAAATAGTGGTGTCTGATGTTGGAGGGGAGCAGTCTTCAGTGTCAGCAGGCAGGAATACAAAAGCTGGTCCGGGTGGTGCTAGTGCTAAAGGGACCAGAGGCAAGGGAATAGGCAAAGTGTAGCATTTTGAAAAAAGGTTTTAACATGAAAAATCTTATAAATGTTTTGCAGCTGCAGGATATTAACCCCTTAGCTGCCATGGGTTCCCTCCGCCCCTCCCCCAGTGCCAATGCCTTTTTTGGTGATTTCGGTAGGTCACCATTCAATGCCTTGTAACTTTTTTGTTACGTAAGATATCTCGGCCAAATTTGGCCCCTTTTATTCCCACATGTAAGCAGTCGTAATGGCACCCAAGAATCCTAGTTTGCTGTAGGGGGTGAGGGAAAATAACCAAAAAGGGAGAAAATGTTGTGTTTTTTCAAAAAATGCCAATAAAATGATGTACAAAGAAGCCTGTGTTTTTTTCCCTGTAAGAGCTAGGAACAAATGGTTTGCTGTGCTGAATTCCTCATTGTCCTGGCTTTAAGGAACAGGTTGAGTGGATTTTTTTTTTTAATATGGTTATCAACCGTTTTGTGAGAGTTAGACGATTTTGGCCTTTTTTTCCAATAGGACATGCGTGGACGGAATGGAAGAGAAGGGTAGGAAAGCTGAATGGGAGGCCAGAAAGGTAACAACTATGTAGGGAAAAATTCCATAGTTTGGGTAAAAAGCAGGAAAATTACCGAAAAAAAAGGTATGTGGTGGGCACGGTTGGCCTGGTACGGCAATGGCTTCTATGAATTTTGGGAAAAACATTGCTCTGCTACATTCCCAGGACTCTTGCAGTTAGGAAATAACACATTTATTGTAATGTTGTTCAAAACAAGCATACCGCAAGCCAGAAAACAGAGCCATGGTACACATGAGTTTTATGCTTATGGCCTGAACAGGCATACTTAGCATGTGTAAATAAAGAAAACAAATGAAGTGAGGAAGGGCAAGCATACATTTTCTGAAAGAGCACAGGCAGACCTTTTCAAGGGTAGGGGACTTGTGCAGTTTATAAGAGTATGGGGCCTAAAGCAGCGACTAACTATAGGTCACAACTGGGAAATGAAAGGGTTGTGTGACAAAGAGCAGCAGCAAATGGTCAAAATGTTATGAAAACCACGCAAACACAACAAATGTCATACCTTCCCGCGTTCCCACAGGTGTCCCGACGAAAACGGTACCTCACATGTGTGGGTGCACCTACCTGGGTGCAAAGGGGAAAGCCAAAAACACGGGTAACCCCAAGTCTTTCGGCACAGCATAATTTCAGAAATTCTGCTCACGCGCACAACCTACAGATTTGAGCCTAGGGTGTCGAAGCCACCAAGGAAAACATGGAACCCCATGCATTTCCAAAAAGAGGACACCCGTGGGAATCCGCAGAGGTCTGACTTGTGCAAATCCGCCCAGAGTGTATTACCCAGAACCCCCGACAAAGTCCGAAATGTGGCGAAAAAACCCACAATTTCCACACATTTCACTCTGCTCACCCACTAAAACACGCCGCCAACAACACATGGCCTACCTTACACATGGCCTACCTTCCCGCGTTCCCACAGGTGTCCCGATGAAAACAGTACCTCACATGTGTGGGTGCACCTACCTGGGCGCAAAAGGAAAAGCCCAAAAACACGGGTAACCCCAAGTCTTTTGGCACAGCATATTTTAAGGAATTCTGCTCATGCGCAACAACCTACAGTTTTGGGCCTAGGGTGTCCAAGCCACCAAGGAAAACTGGGAACCCCATGTATTTCTGAAAAGAGGACACCCATGGGAATCCACAGAGGTCTGGACGCGCGAAGCGGCCCAGAATTTATTACCCAGAACCCCCGACAAAATGAAAATTGTGTTTTTTCCCACCAAATATCAAACTTTGTCAGGGATTGTGGGTAATAAATTCTAGGGCAATTCGCGCAAGTTGGACCTCTGTGGATTCCCACAGGTGTACTCTTTTCACAAATGCATGGGGTTCCCAGTTTTCCTTGGTGGCTTGGACACCATAGGCCCAAATCAGTATGGTTGGGGTTACCTGTGTTTTCGGCTTTTCCCTTTGCGCCCAGGTAGGTGCACCCACACATGTGAGGTACCGTTTTCGTCAGGACACCTGTGGGAACGCGTGACGGTAGGCCATGTGTTGTTGCAAGCATGTTTCGGTGGGTGACCAGAGTGAAATGTGCAGGAATTGTGTTTATTTCCTGCAAATTTCAGAGCCATTTCCCTCTGCCCATCAACCGAAACATGTCGCCAACAACAGATGTCCTACCTTCCCGTGTTCGCACAGGTGTGCCGATGAAAACAGCACCTCACATGTGTGGGTGCACCTACCTGGGCGCAAAAGGAAAAAGTCTAAACTACTTGTAACCCCCAAAGGGTTTGGGGAGACAACCTACAGATTTGGGCCTAGGGTGTCAAAGTCAGCAAGGAAAACAGGGAACCCATGCATTTCCCAAAAGAGGACACCCTTGGGAATCCACAGAGGTCTGACTTGCGTAACTCGGCCCAGATTTTATTACCCACAAGTCCCAGCAAAGTCCAAATTTGGGGGAAAAAAAACACAATTTCCACACATTTCACTCTGGTCATCCACCGAAACACGCTGCCAACAACACATGGCCTACCGTCCCGGGTTTCCACAGGTGTCCCTACGAAAACGGTACCTCACATGTGTAGGTGCACCAAACTGAGCGCAAAGGTAAAAGCCGAAAACACGGGTAACCCCAAGTCTTTTGGCACAGAATAATTTCAGGAATTGGGCTCATGTGCACACCATAAAGATTTGGGCCTAGGGTGTCCAAGCAACCAAGGAAAACTGGGAACCCCATGTGGGAATCCACAGAGGTCTGACATGCGCGAAGCAGCCCTCCCTGGAACAAACGCTGGGCATGGAGATGTTCAACCCAAATGGTAGTCAACCGCCAAAGGCCAGGGATATCACCCCCTAACATCTTGGAGTTCTGGCTGGCCTGCCTAACAGCTTCTCCCTCTGGGAAAGGTCAGGGACCCTGCCGGAGCTCCCTAAAACCATTGCTGGGCTTCGGGACGGTGAAACCACATGGGAGACAGCCAGCCAAGGCCAGGGACATCAGCCCGACCATACTGGAGCGCAGGTTGGGCTGTGATACAGAATCTCCCTTGAGGGAGGGAAGTGGCCCCTGCCGGGGCTCCCTGGAGCTACCGCTGTGCTTGGGGACGGTGCACCCACATGGTAAACAGATGTCCAAGGCCGGGGACATCACCTCCAACCGTCCTGGAGTTCTTGCTGGCCTGTGTTACAGCTTTACCAGGGAGTCCCGGCAGTGTGCCAATACCTCCCTAAAAGGAAAACTTGTAATGCAGCCCAGCCAGAACTCTAGGACGGTTGAAGGTGATGTCCCCAGCATTGGACATCCATTTACCATGTGGGTGTACCGTCCCCAAGCACAGTAGCAGTTCCAGGGAGCCCTGGCAGGGTCGCCTTCTCCTCCCCCAAGGTAAATTCTGTATGGCAGCCCAGCCCGTTCTCCAGGATAGTCGGAGCGGCTGTCTCTGGCCTTGGGCGGCTGACTCCTAGTGTGGGTTGAACGTCCCCAAGCCCAGCGGTGGTTCCCGGGAGGCCAGCCAGAATACCAGGATGGTTGGGGATCACATACCAGGCATTGGGCACCCGTCTCCCATGTGGGTTGACCATCCCCAAGTGCAGCGGCAGTCCCAGTGAGCCCCGGCAGGATCCCCATTCCTTCCCGGAGGTGACATCTGTAATGTAGCACAGCCAGAGGTGCAGCCTGGGCTTGCAAACGGTCAACCCACATGGGAGGCATCCACTCCCAGGGAAACACCAATGTTCTGCTGGAATGGGGGTACATTTGTGGCCTGCCCCTGCAATTGTGTCCCAGCCCACCAAAATATCTCCCCAGAGGGCCCATTCCGACCTACACCACCAACAATCCAGCCCCAGTCTGACCGACCCCACTGACTGTGGCCCCTAACCATACAATAATAAACAAAACAGTACTCACATAACGTTGCAGCTGCTCGCGTAGAAAAAGCTGTAAACAAAACATTTTTTTTTTTTACCTACGGTCACCCCAGCAAAAACAAATATTTACTAATTCTCCGATCACAGCCCCCCTTTCAAGCCATCCCTGGTGGTTTACTGAACCTCACCCCCCCCAGTGAAAACACATTTGCCCCTTCCTAGGGGCAGACATCTGCCCACAGGGAGGGCTGCATGAGCTCCCCCCTCCATTTGGGGTGGGGGGAGAGGGCCACCACAAAACGTGGGGCAGGCCCCCAATGGATGGGGCAGTATGTTTTGGGCACCCTGGGGGCAGATTGGCACACTAATGTGCCCATCTGTGCCAAGGGAAGTTGGGTAAACAAAGAAAACGTTGAAAATGTTAGGAAGCATTTTAGGGGGGGGCTGAGGGGCACCCTAAACCGCTGGGGAATGTTGTAATGTAAAGGGGGGTGGCCCTCCCCCCCCACCCCAAATGGAGGGGTGGTGTAACGCTCACCTGATTCCCGTAGAGGCGCCGGTCTTGACTGGGCGTATACCGTATCTTCAAAGGTGATGTGTAACACACGGCTGGCTCTTTGGGCTGGACCTCTGTGCACTGTATGTCTGACTCGAAGGGTAAGATGTCTGCAGATAGAAAATATGGGATTAATGAACTGGGTTATTGAATGTCTCTCTCTTCTTCCCTTTCTCTTCTCCTGTAGAACCCCAAAGGTTAACGCTCTCACCTTAGGTAAGTGAACGCCGTGCTCTCCATCTGCCTCAGGGCAGGGTGCTGTAACCAGTTTCTTCACTGGATAAGGGGAGCAGGCCTCCTGACTTCAGAGGACTGCTGTCCGTCGTTTACTGCACGAACGGTAAGTTTCGAGTAATTCTAATGTCTTTAAAAGTCTTTAGTAATGATGTCTCTTGTTTTGCAGGGTTCCGGCGATGGCGGATGACGGGCTGAAGTGAATTGAAGATGGAGCCCGTGTGATGAATAGAAGCGCCTGGAAGCACGTAAGTAAGCGCTTGTTGCCTGCTTCACGATGCGCTCTAACTGTCTTTTTATTTTGCAGGTACAAGTTCGGAGCGGCTGCAGGGTGCCGGAATACCCACTGGGTTAGATGTGGAAAGGAGTAATGGCACGTGAGTATTAAAGTTCCCCAATGTCTTTAAACGCACCTTGTTTTGTCTTTCAGATGCGGGATGCAGCGCCGAAGGCCTCCGGAGCGTGCGAAGAGTTGGTAAGCTTTTGTCTTTCAGATGCCGGAATGCACATGAAGACCGTAATGCTAACCTGTTCTTTCTTGTCTTTATAGGTGTTGCTGAAGACTGGATTCGGGATGGTAAGCCTTTTTCCTTAGGCCCAGGATCAGATGCAGAAGACACGATGAGCGTTCTGCTGCAGAGGATGCAGAATAACGCAAAGCAAGATTCATCCATCGGGTGTGGTTTAAATAGCCTCCTGTAGTGCTTAGGTGTCTCCTTCCACAGCCACGCCTAGGTAAGAAAAGAGTTCCTGCTTTCCAGAAGAGTTCCAGTGTTCTGAACCTAGGGAGTGGCTCCTGCCCCACCCAACAGGAAAAGTAGTTCCAAACAGAAGAGGATCAGAGGCTCAACTGGCAGGCAAGTAAGCAGCATGGTCTGCTGCAGGTAAGTCCACCCAAGCATTATGAGCCTGGCGCTTCCAGCGCTGGGACTGGGCATATTTATGAGCCTGGTGCCACTGGCGCCAGGACTGGGTCCAAAAGGTCCCAATTGGGACTGGTTGGCACTCGGAACCTGGGTTATGGATCTGCTTCCAAGGGAGTTGGGAAAACCCTGACCTTTTGGAAGCAGAGATCATGACAGGTGGGCATCTCATGCAGCCCTCACTGGGGTCAGGTGTCCTGCTCTAGGAGCAGATATCTGCCCCAGGGAAAGCTGCATGAGATGGACCCCACTCCATTTTGTGTGGGGGGGAAGGGCCACCCCCCATTCCATTACAAAATTTGCCACCGGTTTAGGGTGCCCCTCAGCCACCACCTAAAATGCAGCCTACCATTTTCTATTTTTTTCGTTGTTTACCCAACTTCCCTTGGCGCAGATGGGCACATTAGTGTGCCAATCTGCCCCCAGGGTGCCAAAAACATACTGCACCATCCATTGGGGGGCCTGCCCCATGTTTTGTGGTGGCCCTCTCCCCCCACCCCAAATGGATGGGGGGCACCTCATGCAACCCTCCCTGGGGATCCTAGGAAGGGCTGCATGAGGTGCCCTCCCCTTCATTTGGGGTGGGGGTGAGAGGGCCATCACATAACATCGGACAGGCCCCCCAATGGATGGGGCAGTAGGGTTTGGGTACCCTGGGAGCACTAATGTGCCCATCTGCGCCAAGGGAAGTTGGGTAAACAAAAAAAAACGTTGAAAATGTTAGCATGCATTTTAGGGGGGCTGAGGGGCTCCTTAAGCCTCTGAGGAATTATGTAATGTAAAGAGATGTGGTCCTCTCCCCCCTAACCCAAATGGTTGGGGGGCATCTCATGCCGGCCTCCCTGGGGGCAGATAGGGGGGGGTCATCTCATGCAGCCCTTCCTGGGGTCAGATGCCCCTTCCTAGGAGCAGTTAACTTCCCCCAGGGAGGACTGTATGACATGGCCCCCAGTCCATTTTGGGGGGGACACCCCCCTTTACATGAAAAAAATCCCTGGTGGTCTAGTGGGAGGGACACTCCCCCAAAACCAACCATGGTTTTTCTTTTTAATTGGGCCCATCCCTAGGGGCAGATGGGGCCAGGTGGGGACCCATCATCCCCCAGAAGGCCCTAACCTGCAGGCCGCATCCTTTGGGGGGCCTGCCCACACTTTCCTGGTGTCCCCCCCAAGTGGATGGGCCACCTCATGTACCCCGCCTGGGGGCACTGGGAGCAGAAATCTGCCCCCAGAGAGGGCTACAAGGGGTGCCCACCCTTTCCACTTGGGGTCGGGGAGAGGGTCACCCCCCTTTAATGTAAAAAAAAATACCTGGTGGCGAGTGGCCCCCCACCCACATCTCCTTTTGTTTTTTTTGTTTTTTTTGTGCCCCCTTCCCTGGGGGCAGATGATCACCCATCTGCCCCCAGGGTTCTCCATACATGTGCCTCCATGCTGGGGGCCGGGGCGGGGGGAGAGGGATACTTACTGTAAGCAGCCCCCTCTGCCCCCCCGTCACAAACGGATTCCTGGTGGTCCAGTGGCATTGCTGGCCGCAGATCGAGCGATCTGCGCCCGATCTGCGACCAGCAATGCTTTCAAAAAAGGTGTGGTTGGAAAGGAGAGAATCTCCCCTTTCCAACGACACCGCGCTCGATCTCCGGCTTGAAATATAGCCAGAGATCAAGGGAGAGGGAGAAGGGCGCTTACCTTCTCTCTTCACTGCGGCAGCTGAAAATGGCTGCCGCTGTGAAAATACTTTCAGTTTCATGTCGCCGTGCATTACGCACACCGACGTGAAACTGAAGGTAATCCAACCCCCCGGGCTGTGAGGGGGGACCTCCCCCACACATAGCCCAGGGGTTGGATTACAGTTTTGTGTGATCCCTGCTTTGCTTTGCAGGGATCACACAAAACACAGTGCCTAAAAGGACGAGCTATCTTGTCCTTGGCAACCTGGAGGGAATGCCAAGGACAAGATACCTCGCCCTTGGCACTTAAGAGGTTAATAGCTGCCAGACTGCCGGATGCAAACACCTTCCTGCCCATATTTTAAACCTCTTATACTCTCCCTGTCCTGTGGAAGGGACGGGAAGGTAGACATCTTAAGGCTAACCATAGTGGCATGTACCCCCAAGCTCTCTGGTGAAGCGTGGGAGGAGAGAAAGGCCGGGTCCAATGCAGTGCAACAGTGTTTCTTTGCCATGTCTCTGTCCACTGCCGGAACAGAGGCAGACTTCTATGATGCCTCCAGTACGGGTGCTTCCACCACCACATTGAAGAGCAGGCTTGTGTCTTTCATGGGCGCCTCATCCAGAATGTCACAAAACTCATATTTAACCATGGAACTTGATGGAGCAGACCAAGCCAAAGTACTGGCCATTTTAGCCTTCAAGCGGGGCTTGAGGCTTTCCCGGTATGGAAGCTGGCAAGACATCCATATCCGGGAAGGTGTCGGGCGGCTGGCTTCTTGCAGGTCGCCTGCCAGTGCCAGCACATCCTCACCTACCTTATAAAATTCTTCAGGGAAATCCCTCACTTCCCCAAAGCACAGATGCTCCAGCCAAAAAGTGACCTGGTCACCCTCATCGTCATAGATGTCGGACATCTTTGACATAAAAGCATCCCTAGGGAAAGAGGTGTATTCCCACGGAGCCGCAGTATCTCCAGAAGTCGACGAGATCAAAGATAACGCTAGTGCCGAGGCTTTGGCGCTCCAAGGTGGGGCCTGCCAGCGCTGGGTGACCTTGGCTTCTTTTTGGACCTGGCCCAAGCCCTTGGTCATGCAGGAGTGGTGCTTTCATGGTAATCTGCTGGTGGCAACAGACACAGCGAGACCAGGTGGCGCCATGGCCGAAGCCAACAGCGCCATTGCCTGCATCACAGGCGCAGAGGTCTGAACCGCCGGCACCTTGGTGAAGATGTCTAACATCTTTAGGCGGAAACTCCCCCATTCCACCAGTGTGGAGGATTGGGTTGGAAAAGGTACCTCTTTTGGCCGCTCATGTGAATCCCTGGACTGGTGACTCTTCTTGGAAGAGGAAGACTAATGTCGGTGCAAGGACTCACTCGGGCACTGGGATCTCTTCCGATTCTTTTCCATCCTCTTCTTCTCCTTCTCCTTCTCCTTGTGTGGGGCCCTCCGTTCTTCGGAGCGCCGTTTTGCGCCATGTGACCTTGACCAAGATCACAGAGCCTCACCCTTTGCCTTGTGGACGAAGTTGAATATCTTCCCTCCTTTCCAGGAGGGCCTTTTGGTGCATGGACTGGCACGACCTGCAGTCCTGGGTGTCGTCCTCCTCGCCCAAACAGTATAAGCAGATCTGGTACGGATACGAGACTGACATCGGTCGGTAGCAATATTTACACAGCTTGAGTCCCGCTGCCTTTGACGGAGTAGGCATGGCATCAGAGAAAAAAGTTACACTTGACGAGCGTGTTCCCGATTAGCAAACAGACTGCATGGAAAAAAGGGACTGAGGCCCCGATGTGATCTCCAGCGCGGGGTGTATAGAGGCATTCGACTGAGCCAACGCAGCGATGTGCTGCCCCCCTGGCGTGATAAAGTTCCCAGAGAGTTGAAGGAGCCAACTGAACTAAAGACCAAAAATCAAAAATACGAAAAATTAAGAATAAAGTGAAGGCACATTTTATTCAAGCCATTACAAGGAAAAGGAAGGGTAACAGTTACCTAAGTAAAAACTTACCATGTGACGGAGACGAGGCACTACAACAAACTATTGCTAAAATGGATTGTGGGACCCCGGGCCTTGTGTGCCGCAGTAATAAGAACAAGGCCCTTAAGGAAAGTCAGACGCCCGTTCCGTCATATAAACTAAGCATAGGAATCCAAACGGATCAGTGCAATGAGGTAAAGAAATGGGCCCCCATTTTTCAGCGGGGAAAGGAACAGGGTCAGGTAAGTGACCTAACAACCGGTACTGCCCCAAACTCCACCCGGAGTACTCAACCTGTAAAAGTCCAGGATATCCCGAAATGGGAGCCGATCTTCTACAGAGGAAAAAAGCAAGAGAGTGGAATGGCGACCACTTCTCATCCCCTGGGGGCAAGTGAAGCTCAGTTGAGTGAACATCGGGTCAATGACACTGTGAGATCAATCCGGGGGGTGAGAGAGGTGATTCAAACAGTAGCGGGAGTGGAAGGCCTCCCCCAGCTTATTTTCAATAACATAGACGACAGTAATCGCAAAGAAAGTTGAAGTGTGGTTGTCTTATAACCACCGGCGAAGGTCGTTGATTCACACCCATCTGCCTTTCCGAGGGTATGGCTAAAATGTACACTGAAAGGAGGAGAGCATGATGCTCTCAATCGCACTGGAAATGTGGCTATCCTTAAGAAAATTCCAGAACTTTTTCTTCACAAAGGACATTGAATAGGTCAGGTTCCCCCACCAGAATTTTGTCAAAATTGCAGAACTTGGCCTGGAAAAAAAAAGGGGCGAAAGCCCTATTAGCAGCGAGTACTGAGTTGGGGTGCCAGGGATATACGATCACTTCTTCCATTCTAGGAAAAGATAATGAACCTAGTGGGTTGGATGTGAGGAATGAGGCTAGAAATAGCTCACCAAATGTCCCCAGGGCATTGAGTCAGATCCAAATACAGTCTACAAACCCCTCCGTGGGACCAGAGGAATCTAAATTTGTGAAGGATACTAAAACCCAAGTATGGTCCTTGTTGCCAGAAATCCTAAATCACATTTTTCAGAAACTCTGAGTGAGTGAGGAGTTCCTTAAGTGTTGGAGACCTACGGTTAGTGAGTTGGAACACACAGGGCTCCAGTTTGTTTCAGAGCTCTGAAATCAAATGGGCGATCTTTGGAAAACATTACCTAATTTTTTTACAGGAACCATGGTTGACGGCTAGATGTAACATAGATGGCTTCCTCTCATTTTATCAGCCTGCAAATAAGAAACAAAGATGTAGGCCGGTGGGAGGCCTCTTAATAGCAGCACAGGAAACATCAATTTTTAAGGCGGATCTAATAAATGATGATGTGGAGGGCCTCCTGGCCATTAAGCTATCTATGAGAGGTAACCTTCCCAAAAGGACACAGATAGTCATAAATATATATTGGAACCCTGCTTGTTCCCATCTGACATCCTATCTTGAGTCCCTGTCTGATGTTCTGCTAATAGATTCCATCCCTGCAGATGCGGTAGGCATGGTGGTGGCAGGGGATTTCAACCCCCAATGTATACCCACGGGGGGGAGGGGCCCAATTCATTTAATAGGAGGTCCATGGAAAACGCCTTCCTTTGTGTCCGGTTGGAATCTGGGGATGACAAATGGCAATATACAGGGAGATGTGCCCCCGGGTCCTGCTTGGAGGAGAGGTCAGGTGGTCTTGATTATAGATTATTTTTTCCTCTTGCAGGATTTGGTTGCTGTATGTAATCATTTCTCAGTTGGGGAATGGGGAACTAGCGATCATAATTCGTTGGTGAGGTATGTGTCTCAGTGTTCATAATAAAAAAAAACAGAACTATGAAATTCAGAAGGGGCTCGGGGGGCTCTAACAAATGCCCTGCAGAAGACAGTGAACAGCATGTCAGACCATGAATTAACTAGAGTCTGTGCACCAAATAACTTTCTAGAATTTTTGTGGCATTTAAATAAGCTGCAACCTCCACCTGCCCATAGGCAGAGAAACCACCATCACTATTTTGATGAGCAAGTATTGGCGAAAAAAAGATTTAAGGAAGGCTATAAGACACGTGGTAAAAGAAGAGTTGAAAGTTGAAGTTTCCCTTGAGAAGGTCAACTCCCTGAGGAGAGAATATAGGAACTGGCCTCGTTCACACAGCTACCTCAGTTTTCAGAAAGATGGTGAGATGATGCTGGAGGCCTCCCAGGATAAGTCCTGACGTAATTTTAGGTCATTGATAAGTCAACAACACGAATTGCAGGCTAGCATGCAGAGCCGGGTAGTGGAGTAATCTTGGTGGTGTAGCTATTTTGGGTCTCTGTATATAAAACCAGTGGATTGTTTTTTTTTTTAAACGTTTTTTTATTATATTTTAACCAACAAAACAATGCAGACCAAATATACAGTACAAGATGCCACAATACAGTTTTGAATGTGTACATTATACAATTTGATCTCCGCTCCCCACAACCCACCCCCCCTACGAGCCCATCAAGTCTGTTTACTCTGTGTTCACGCCGCACGGTGGGGTCCGTTCTCCATTGGAATCCGCCAAATCTGGCATCGTTCCAAACAATTCCGCTATCAGTGATTTCCAAGCCAACAGGGTTCCCACCTCTTCTCCCCCTCCCATCATACTGGACTCCTGCCATACCATAGTCTCTGCTTCAGCCCACTTTTGCAATTCCTTCCACCATATCTCCACCTGCGGTTTATGACAAGCCTTCCACCCCATGGCAATCCTCCTCTTAGCCAACACATATGCCAAGTCCTTCAATTTGTTAACATGCTTCAGTTTCTGCGATCTAGGGAACCCCCCCAATAGGCAGGCGCAGGCTGACTCTACAACCAGTGTGACTCCTTTATCCGCCAGTTTCACCGCTATCTCGCTCCAGAAGCGCCCAACCACCGGGCAGGACCAAAACATGTGTGTCATGTCAGCCTGTTCTTCATCACACTTGGGACATGCTTGTCTGCCTGCATTTTTAAACCTTGATATCCTCAGGGGTGTCATGTACGCCCTATGCGTAATATATAATTGTATTTGTTTCAACCTAGCATTTCTCAACACCTTCTGATGATACCACAAAGCCCGCTCCCACATCCCATCTTCCATCGGGGCTCCCACCTCAGTTTCCCAATCTAATCGAAGTTGCGTTGGTTTATTACCAATCCTAAGCATCAGCATGTCATAAAATCTTGAAATCTCGTGCCCTCCCTCTGTTATGTCATAAATAACGTCTACAATACCATCCGGCTCTGCTTCGAGAATAGTTTTGGGCCAAGTCTTCTTAAGTTCCCGCGCCAATCTATGATATATAATATATTGACCTACGTGTAGACCTGTTTCCTCACCCAACTCCTCAAAACTTATGATGGCTCCCTCCCGCCAAACATCTCCCACCGTTGCCAACCCCACTGATTCCCAGTGGTTTCTAATCATCCTCCGCAGTTGCACATCTCCCTTAGCCAGTGCCACCAGCGGTATTTGCGGGGAGCGCAGAGCCGGGATTTCCATCATCCTGCACGCGCAGCGCCAAATCCTCCACCCAAGCATCATCATTTTGGGGCGCTCCTGCATTTCTGTTTCAGATAACCAGATCATTTCCTTTAAGTAAAATGGGGCACAGTCTGCACTAAACAATCTGGATTCAGGGGTACTTTCATCCGAGAGCCATTTAGCAACGTACTGCAGTTGGCCCGCTATATAGTAGGCCTCATAGTTGGGGAGCCGTATCCCTACTTTTTCGTAAAAGTTTAGCAGTTTCCACAATGCCATCCTGCACCTAGTTCCTTGCCACAAAAAGTCCCTGCATATACTATTAAGCTTGGCAAAAAACTTCCCAGGTATGAGGTGTGGAATGTTTCCGAAATAATGCAGGAGTCTGGGCAAAACCACCATCTTAAGCATTGCACTACGCCCCATCATAGTTAGCGGCAGCTTCCCCCAAAATTGCATACTGTTCTCTATTTTCCCCACGGCTACCTCCGTGTTGTGTATATCTTCTTGTTCAACCGTATGATACACATCTATCCCAAGGTACCGAAAGATATCAACAGCCCAAGGGGCTTGTAATATCGGCAGCTGTTCTACGGGGAATCCCTTATAGTTACCCAACGGGAAAATCACAGACTTCTGAGGATTCACAGCTATTCCAGACAGCCCCGCATACCGATCCATAACCTCCAAGATATACTGGAGATTCTCCTCCGGATGCTTCAGATACAATAACATATCGTCTGCATATAAAGAGATCAAGTGTCGCTCCCCACCCACTTCGATGCCTATGGTGTCATACTGCTGTCTGAGGTATATAACCAAAGGCTCCAATGCCAATATGTATAACATGGGGGACCATGGGCATCCCTGTCTGGTACCTCTGCCTAACCGCCATCTCTCTGAAATAACAGCTCCCGTCTTAACTCTAGCGAGCGGCGCACTGTATAACATCTTTGCCCATCTTACATATCCAGGCCCCATCCCATATTCCGCCAGAGTCGACAGCAGCCATGGCCATTTGACAGAATCGAAGGCCTTTACCGCATCCAAGGACACTACTGCCATGTCACCCTCATTCCCCCCCGCCCATTCAATGACTCGGTGGAGTCGCCTGTGATTGTGAGTTATGTTCCTGTTTGGAACATAACCCGTCTGGCCCGGGTGTATGAGTTTGTCTATGACTCTTCGCAGTCTGCTTGCCAAAACGGCTGTTAATATCTTGATGTCTTGATTCAGCATTGATAGTGGTCTGTAGGAGCCACAGCTGTGCCCAGGCTTATTTGGTTTAGGGAGCGGAATTATAATTGCTTCCCTTAGCGACTCTGGCAGCTGTCCCATCTCAAACGCTTCATTTAGCATATTCAGCATCGGAGGGAGCACCTCTGCCATGTATGCTTTATAAAACTCGCTCGGAAACCCGTCCGTCCCTGGGGTTTTACTAGTAGGAAATTGTCTCACCACCGCTTCTAGCTCCTCTAACGTGATTGGTGCATCCAACTCTTCCCTCTCTTCAGCACTTATCCTGGGCAGGCCTATATCTTCGAGTGTTTCTTTTATCCTCTCTTGATTATCCTCCTCAACGTCCCCATACAGTTCTATGTAATACGTGGCAAATTCCTGATTAACTCCCTCCTGGGTGTCCGCTACACTGCCGTCATCCCTTGTTATTGCCCTGATGGTGGGTCTGGGGGTTTCGCTCTTATATAACCACGCCAGAAGCCGTCCAGTTTTGTCCCCACCCACGTGCTGCCTCTCTGTGTATTTCTTATAATTCAGTTTACACAACCTATCCCAATGCTCTCCACACGTCTGTTGAAGTTGAAGTATCCGCTCCACATTCGAACCAGTATCGCCATCCTCCCTTTGTGCTTTTTCCAACTCCCTCTCAGCCTCTTGTAAATCAGCCAGTATACCGCCTTGCAAGCTTTGGGACTTTGCTATGGCCACGCCTCTCAATACTACTTTAAAGGCCTCCCACAACGTGCACGCCGAATCTACACTACCCGTGTTCTCCTCAAAGTAATTTATGATCTCCTCCCTTACCTCTTCTTTGAACACAGGATCTTTAAGCGCTTCCGCTCGGAGCCGCCACGTCAGGATCCTTGCTCTTGGAGGGCAGTATTGCCAGCTAACAATCAAGGACGAGTGGTCCGACAGGACCCTCGCTTTATATTCCACCTGCACCATTTCTGTTATTAGGCCTGACGTAGCAAAGGCATAGTCTAGTCTAGTGGACAGCTGTTGCGGGGCCGAGTAGTGCGAGTACTGTCTTTCTTGGGGGCGCTTCATTCTCCATACATCAGTTAGGTCAAAATCATTGAGCAGCGCCTGTAACACCCGTGCCGCCGGAGCAGGTTTTTCCAACTTCTGATCTGATCTATCCACCCTTGGATCTAGTACACAGTTAAAATCTCCACCCCAGATTACTGCACTTCCCATGCACATACCAAGGTTAGCACTCAGGGTTCTGAAATACATCGCTGTATTCTGATTGGGAGCGTATGTATTAATTATACTTATCTCTCTGTTCTCTACCAGGCCCCTGAGTATGACCATTCTCCCGCCCGCTTCAGCAGTTTCCTGTAACACATGAAAGGGGACATGCGGGGCCACCCAGATAAGGACCCCTCTGGCATAAGCTGAGTATGTTGAACCCACTACCACTCCTTTCCATTTCCTCTTAATCATTCCCAGTCTCTCTTTTGTCAAATGGGTCTCTTGTAATAGTGCAATGTCTATCTTTTGTCTTCGCAAGTATAGCATGACCTTATTTCTCTTCAAATAACTGTTTAGACCCCTAACATTCCACGTGATTATTTTAAGGTCCCCCATGGCTTGTTATGATTTCCGCCCCCACCCCGACCGCGCAATCCACTACTCGTACCCATTTTTGTCTATTTAGGCTCGTATCCCAGTTCAAACTTCCCTTAACTACACACACCCCAAACACCCCTCCCTTCCCCTTATCCCGCCCAACCACACCCAACTCCCCACGCCTCCCACCCCTCATTCTCCCTCCCAACCCCCCCAAACCCCTCCCCAACTGTTGCCCAGCTCCATCCCTGGATCTCAGGCTTCCCCGCATCTAGCACTTTTCTGGCTCCTGCCTGTACTCGATGCTCCGCGGGGTAAGGCCGCCCTACTGGCTAGCCTACTAGGACTAATATGGGGGGATAGGGTGCTCACGTCCTGCCGCTCCTGTTTGCTATAAACTCTACACACGTAACTGTACAAGTACCACATATATATGCACTTTGCTATATTCAAGTCCTTGTGTCCGCCCAAGTCCATGGGATCTACTTCAAGTGCCACCCGTACCCAGTGATACCCCTCAGCCATAGCCATCATCCACAGTTCTAATGGATACCCACGCAACATCATGTCATGCTACATGTAATGTCCCAGCCACTTATAGTATTACTCTTGCGCTCGATCCGCCTCCTGTTCCGGACAACCCTGAAGGTCTAGCCAGGTCGTCGCTTCCTCGGGCGTGTGGAAAAAAAACATCTTGCTCTTATGTATCACTTTTAGTTTCGCGGGATACAGCAGCATATATTTGATCCCCACCGCACGTAGCCTTCTTTTGATCGCCACATAGCTGTATCGCTGCCTTTGGACCAGCATTGTGTAATCTGGATATGCCGTGACGGTGCACGACGCCCTCTCAATGGTTCCTCCTTTGCGAAAGTATTCCAAAATCTTCTCACGATCCTTATAGTTCAGTATTTTCGCTATTATTGGCTGGGGGGAGGCCCCGGTTGTGGCCTCCTCATGAGGTTTCTGTGTGCACGCTCCACCGCAAACCCTTGCAAGAGTTTTTCAGCCCCTATTTCTTGTAAGAACAGATTCTCAATGTAGTCTGTCGGGTCCTGTCCTTCCTCTCCCTCCGGCAGTCCCACCACACGAATGTTGTTCCTCCTCGCTCTCCCTTCTGCCTCCTCCGCTCAAGTCTCCAGATTAGCTACCTGTTGTTTGAGTACGTGGATCTCCTTTACGTTGCTAGTGCTGGTGTCCGTGTTGATTTTCACCGCACTCTCCAAGCTGCTCGTTCTCTCCGCCAGTCCCCTGACGTCTTGCCTCAGCAGGGTAACTTCTATGCCTACTGGGTCTATTTTGGCCTCCAGGGAAGTGCGCAGGTCCGACATCACTGTCCCCCATGAGTCTCGCAGCTCTGTTATGGCTGCTAGTATCTGATGTTTGTCAGTCGCTGCAGCGCTCTCCCCCGGTGCTGCCAAGTCTTTCGACGTTATGTCCGCTGGAGATTGTTGTGTTTTGGCGAATGCTTCCATCGTGGATTGCTTATTCTTGCTTTTACTCACAGTCCCTCGCCCGACATCTTGCAGCCTTCATTATGCACCGAGGTTGACTGGCCTCAGGTGCGCGATCCTGTTGTTCTATGTAAGCTCGACACCAGTGCACCTCTCCGGGTATAGGCAGCCGTCCTAGAGGAGCTGCGGCGCTCGCCTATGTATGCTGAGCTCCAAGTTCAGAGTGGGCTGTGTCCTCCCACGTATCAAACGTCCCACTGCGTCCTAGAGACCACGCAACCTTAGCATAGTCACCTAGCCTCCCGGCTTCTTACGTGCAACGCTTGGGAGCCTCCACCTCCACCTTAGCACCACTCACGGCTGTTATCCCCAGCTTTGGCCCAATGCTCCCACGTCTTTTCTTAGGACACCACTGTCCCTGTTTCCATAGCTTACTTTCCGGGGCCAGTGTACACTTTCAACTTCTCCTACAACAGTGGTTTCGCGCCTGGTACCGGGATGGCAGGCTGCACAAGTGTTTATGTCCTCTGGCAGCGCTTCTGCATGGAATTTGTGTCCTCTCTTGGCAGGCCCTAGACTCTTACAAAGCCTACAGCGTTATCTCAGTTCCTGAGCCCCTGTCACGAAGGGTAGGCTCTCCAGTGGGCTTCATGCGCTTAATAAACCCTGCGCTTCCCGTGGCGCTCCTTTCCAGCAGTGTCACAGCAGTACAGCTTACCGGTCCATGTGTTTTACTGAGCACCAAGGCAATGGGAGGGGTCAGTTCCTGGGCTGTATTGTGAAAGGGCAGGCTTTTCCGGTACTTCTCATCCGTTCATTTCCCAGCATCTCATGTGGCACTTCTTCCCAGCAGCGCTCCGATTCAATAGCCTGCCACTCCTTGCTTATCGTGCACTCCAATAAAGCGAGGAAATATTCAGTCAGCTCAAGTGGCAGCCTTGTCCCGTGGAATTCAACCACAGCACGCCGGTTCCGTGTGCTCTGCGCTTATGTAAACAGTCTCTGTCACTGGCAGCCGGGGCTCCGCTGGCGTCAATTATGTGTCGTTCGAGGTCAGTGTCTTCCCCTGATCGCCCACTATTCCTGCAGTCTATTATAACGTTCCTCATTTGCAGCCTCTGTTGTGAGCGGCTGGGAACTGCGCGAGCCTCCGGCTCTTGTCTTCTTTGCAACACAGTTACACACGTTCGGTTCACTCGTTTGGTTCGCTCATGTCTGGGGGCTCCACTACGATATTGCTTAATGTAGCAGCTGGGATTTGCACAAGCATTAGCCGTTTGTCCTCCGTGACATGAATACAGTTGCAAGTTTCCAGCATACAGTTCGCTCGCGCCCGGGAGTGCCACCCCAATATTGCCTTACACAACAGCTGAAAGCAGCACAAGCATTCGGCGTTCGTCCTCCATGACGCGGATACAGTTGCAATTTTTCAATCTTTCAGTGCGCTCGTGTCCGGGAGCGCCACGAGATCGCTTTACATAAAAGCAAGGTTCAGGAGCATTCCATCCAGCAACTAGCTTCTATCGCGGTCCGTGTCTTTCAGCTGCCTTCGATTCCCCTCGAGGTTGCAAGAAACGCTTCCTTTGTTGTACGCCATCTTGGCAGCAGTTCGTCCACACGGCTGCCTCTTCAACGTTCCATTATCTCGTAATTCTCAGAAGCGATGTACTTGCTTTCAAGGATACTTGCAGAGCATGTGTTCCGACGTCCATATCTTCAGTGACAGGACTCGTATAGCATTTTTCAAGTGTAATTTCAAGGATAAGTGCCAGATCAACAGGAGCTGGACACAGAGGCACGTCCTACTCCATGGCTAGTTAGCCACGCCCCCCCAACCAGTGGATTGTTACTATTTTCCGAAGCCCGGAACAGCATGGCATGTGACGCTTACTCAGGAGAACCTTGCAGCTCTCATAGCGGGTTCTTCCTCGTCCAGAGCAGCAGGCCCAAGTGGCTTGACAAATCAAAGCCTGAAGGGGGATACAGTCCTGTGGTCTGGGATACTCTTAAGGTTATTCGAGTAAGTCCTGCGGTCTAGAGTTATCCCCCCCTCATGGAGATCAGCCATAGTGATCCCCATTTATAAGAGGGGCCAGTGGGTGGATTTAGCTAATTACAGCTGATCCCCCTTCTGGACGTGGAGTGCAAAACCTTTGCGGGGGCAGTTCTTCAGGACCTGGAGTCTTGGGACACAGAAAATAACATTCTATCTAAATACCAATCGGGTTTCCGTAGGGGTTTATCAACTGGCATGAATGGCCTGGTCATGAGTGTAGTGTGTGAGAGGTCTTGGATAAAAGGATGGTCTGTCCTGCATGGCGCATGGATAGACCTGTCGGACATGATCAATATGGGGCGCTTGTGGGCGAAGTTAGATGCATGGAAGATCCCGAGGGCTTTGTTAGCAGTCATAATTAGCCTACACAAGGGTACCAACATATGTATAACGCTTAACTCACAAGGTCATCTGTCAGCCCCCATTCCAGTTGAGCGAGGTGTAAAACAAGGGTGCATTATCGCCCCATTTCTTTTAAATCTATACCTGGACACCCTGGAAAAGTCCTTGATGCACCACGCGCTAGGCAGTTCAAAAATTGGGATGTGTCCCATAACATGGTTGGCATATGCCGATGATATAGTCCTTCTGGACTATACGCGGGTGGGTTTACAGAGATTGACAGCCAAGGGTGAATATGCTTGTGAAAATGAACTCCAGATCAACCCCTCAAAAACTAAAATTGTTGCCTTTAAAAGACCAGGGAGGTTGGGTTCAAAGTTTATTTGGACTCTGTGCTGTGAGATTGTCCCAGTCGGTAGGGAATTGGTCTATCTGGGTTTTAAAATGCTTTATTTTCCAACATTAGCACAGACACGTATGGACTTAAAAGACAGGATATTGCAGCTGTCATACCAAATGAGGAAATTGTTAATTACATACTGCAAATTCTCACTAATTCCCCTTAGAAGATTCTATATCCTTACAGTCCTACCTTCTTTGCTTTATGGTATTAAGATAGGCCCGCTCTCAATAAAAATGGACTGGAACTATCTGGAGGGTTTACTTTGGAAAAAGGTGTTGTCCCTCCCACAGGGTCTACCTTTTACTAGCCTCAGATATGAATTGGGTCACCACTCCCTTCAGATGCAGGTGGAATGGAGGATGCTATCTATGAATAGACGGATTGTGGTCAGTAAAAATAACTGTCTGTACAGAGAGATCTGCTCTGAGATGGAGGGGGATGTAAGTTCTTATTTGCGAGACCTAACAGAATATGTCAACATATTTCTGAGGGCATGCGAGTGTACGGTGGATGATCTAATTTGCAATCCCATGGGAGTTAAGAAGGTCTTGGGTAGGTTTGACTTGATCTGCACTATTGAATGTATGAGGAATCTGGTTTTGGCAAAATGTCTTTTGATCTATGACAAACCTTGTGGCTATCTTCCAAGATATTTAAGGAAATTCCCAAATTCAAAACCAAGACAACAATTGTTAAGATTTCCTTTGAATCTGATTAAAACCGGAGAAATTACCTTCATACGCAATAAGTGTTCGCCGGGAGAAAACAGCTGCTCCCTGTGCGGTGAACCTGGAAACAAACCCTAAAGCACATAATGATTAATTGTTGTGATACGTGAAAGATGAGGGTCCTCCTGTTGAGACGTTTTGTTGACAAGCTGGATAGCTTGAGCCCTGAAATGTTTTAGGAATAGATGATAGCCGGTCATGAAGTTTTTCTTTCTACACAGGTCCTAAGAGTGTTGCAGGAGTGGTGGTTTTACCTAGGAAGGAGGATATCATCAATTAAGTGGCAGATCAATGTAACTGCAGTGGTGTAATTGATCAAAGGGTAAAATTGTCAGTTGGTAAAGTGGAAGAAGATCTCTGATTTAATAGGGAGGGTTAAAGCATTGCCTGTATTGATTTGCATGTATTTATTTTATTTATTGGTCACTTGTTAGGCGCTCATACAATTAGCAAAACTGTTTCAAAGTGCCCATAGGGCAACAGGGTGGGGACAGAGGAAGATAGACAATGAATTACAACAAAGATAAATCATTTAATTAATAGTACAAACAACTAATGAGAATAAAAATGGAGGGGAGATGAACCTACTATGCCTTGTGAGTGTTCAGAACGTGCAAGTGCAGAGGGGGGTGAGGGAAAGGTTCTGTGGTGCTCAGGGTAAGTGCTCAGAGGAGAAGAACATAAGTGCAACCACCCGTGGGTAGGGTGAGCCTGAGTAAGTGCAGTAGAAGACAGCGGCTGGGATAAGAGATGTGGGGGGTCAGGGCCCGAGGACACATAAGGGCCCTGCACACCAGTCTCAATAATGTATGATTAGCAGGGAAGAGAGGAAGAGAAGGAAGAGGTAAAGAGAAAGGTCTTGAGGCTTTTTTGGAACTTAAGGAGGTCATGCTCAAGACGCAGAAGGAGCGGGAGGCTATTCCATAGGAGGGAGCCAGCCGAGGAAAGTGATCAACCACCAGCTCTCTGTTTAGCAAACAGCTTAACACGCAAGGAGTTGGTGCCAGCGGAACAGAGGGGTCTAGAAGGGGAGTATTTGGTCAGGAAGTGTTGAAGATAGAGTGGTCCCCGGCCCCAGATAGCCTTATGGATGATACAGAGGGATTTGAATTGAATCCGTGCTGAGACTGGTAGCCAGTGAAGGCTTTGTAGGGTAGGAGAGATGCGGCCTCTGTGCTTGAGGTCAAGGATAAACACTTGCTGCCCTATTCTGGGTTAGCTGGAGGGGTCTCAGGGTGGATGAAGGAAGATTAAGGATGAGGCTATTGCAGTAGTCTAGCCTGGAGAGAACCAGAGCATGGGTAACATTGAGTCTCTGGGGGGAGGAAGGGTAGAGTTCCTCTGAGAAGGAAGAGCTGAAAGTGGGACTTCTTGAGAATGTCCTGAATATGAGGCATGAAGGAAAGGGAGGAGTCGAAGATGACTCTGAGATTCCTGGCTACAGAAGAGGGGGCAGGGGCCCATGGAGGAAGGCCAGAGTGCTGGGAAGAAGTAGGGTGCAGGGGACCCAATAAGGAGAATCTGTGTTTTGCAGGCATTGATGTAGAGGTCATTAGCAGTGCACCAGGCCTGGATGGCATAGAGGCAGTCGGGGATGAAGGAGGGTGCAAGGGCGTCAGTGGGAAGTTTGAAGAAAAGGTGTGTATCGTCAGCGTAGCACTGGAAGTTGGGGGAGAAGGAGAAAATTAGTTGTACCAGCAGAGAAGAGTACATGTTAAAGAGCAGGGCGAAAGAATGGAGCACTGGGGGACGCCACAGGTGGAAGAGGAGGTAGGGGAGGAGAAAGGGCCCAGAATGGTTTTGGAGGAACAGTCAGTTAGGAAGGAGGTAAGCTAGTCCAGTGCAAGCTCTAAGATGTCAAGGGTGTCATGAAACCTTTTTATGAGAATGGATTGGTTCACTGTGTCAAATGCAGAAGAGAGATCAAGAAGGATGAGGACAGCAGGGGAGTTCGAGTCAAGAGATGCAAGCAGTTCTTCACGGGTGTTCAGAAGAGCAGTTTCTGTGCCTCTGGAAGCACAGAAGTCAGATTGGAGGTCCTGTAGGCCACCAACAAGTTCAGTATGAGAGTTGAGTTGGGGGAGCGCCAGCTTCTCGAGCAGTTTTCCCAGGAAGGGGGTATGGAAATGAGGTGGTAGTTGGCTGGGCAGGAATGGTCTGCAGAAGGTTTTTTAAGGCGGGACGCTCAAGGCAGTGCTTGAGGGAAGATGGAAAAGAACCAGTAGCAAAGGAGTGTTTGCAGAGATCAGCAAGCGCAGGGGCGAGAGAGGCAATATTTTCCTTGATGCTTCTGGAGGAGCATGGGGCAACCTGTTTGAAGGAGACCTTCATGGAGGTCACAACTTTGGTGACTTCTTCAGAGGAGACAGGAGTAAAAGAGGGGAAGGAGGAGGGTGAGTGGTGGGGGGATAGAGGGGAGGGTTGGCTTGGAAGAGAGCGTGACAAGGTTGTTTAGTATGTCCTGGGTTTTGGAAGTGAAGTGAGAGGCAAGTGCATTGCAGAGGGACTGGGAAGAAGTAGGGGCAGAAGGTGCTACGGATGGGTGGGCAAGTTCCCTGCAGATTTTGAAGAGCTCATCCGGGTTATTGGATGCATTGGACACTCGTGCCTGAATGTTGGCTCTTTTTTTGGCACAGATGGAGTCTGTAGTGTCTCTGGATCAGGCAGTAGGCCAGTTTGTCAGAGGGTGAGCCTGAAGTGAGCCACTTCCGTTCAGCAGCTCTGCACTTATGTTTTTGGTCTGCAAGGTCGGAGTCGTACCAAGTGTTACGCTTGGAGGCAGGTTTCAGGCGGATCCTCATGACTGGGGCAAGGATGTCATGGTGTTGGTGATGGACAGATGGAGGTTGCTGAAGGCAGAATCAGTGGTAGCGTCTGTGTTGGGCGGGAAAGGAAGGCAGCATCTGACACTCGTTTCATCAGACGAATGTTTGTGAACAAGGTTGGCAGGGCTTTATGAGGAGTTGTGACAGGGCCACAGAGACCAAAATGGGATGTAAGGAGAGAGTGGTCAGACCAGGAGAGAGGGGTGACCAGGGGGTGTAGAGAGGGTGAGGTTGGAGTGGATGATGGCATCTAGCGTGTGCCCAGCAGAATGGGTAGGGCCAGAAGGAAGAATGGAGAGGGATAGGGAGGAGCAGAGGTGAGTGAAAAGGGTGGTTGCTGTGCAAGGGGAATCTAGGTGAATGTTGAAGTCGCCTAGTAGTAGCAGGTTGGAGGTGGTGGAGTGTAGGGAGAAGCAGAAGTCTGCCCACTCACAGAGGAACAGAGAAAAGCTACCAGGGGGAAGGTAGATAGTAGCAATGGTCAGGGTGGAGGAAGGAGAGATGACTAATTTGCATACTAGGCTCCGGAAGGACGAATAGTGCTGAGTGGGACGGATGGTAGAAGGAATCCACTCTGGGAAGATTAAGGCAACCCCACCCTGGCCAGCACAGTGGGGTCGGGGCTTTGAGGTGATCTTAAAGTCGTCCGGCAGGAGTGAGTCAAAGGAAGTAACTGAGCTGGCATTGAGACAGTTTTCAGTGAGTGCAAGTACATTCAGGTCAGTGTCTTCAGAAGAAGGCAGATGTCAGCAGAGTGTTTGATGGTTGAGCGCGGGTTGAGGGTCTCCAGGTGGAGACGATTGCTGCCTTTGAAGGTTTTTTTAGGCAGAGTGGATGTATTTTGAGGGACATGGGACATCTGTCTGGAGTGAAGAAGCAGAGGGGGCAGAAGGGGAGGGGGAAGGAAGGAAATTGATGAGAGAAGGCAGAATCTGGTCAAAGAGAAGGAAGTTGGCCTGAGAGCCTTGAACCAGGACTGTTCCTGTGAAGTAGACATTGATGCAGCAGTGAGATGAGAAGAAGCCTGCAAAGAGAACTTCCCACCTGGTGCTGCCATTAGTGGATGTGGAAGAGTCAGGTGGGAGAGTGGCAGTGAGGTGAGAGGTCCATAGGTCAGGAGATGGGACAGAAAAGAGGATGTCAGCAAAGATTTCTCTTGAAGATGCACATAAGTGTCTGCAATGGGGAGGCCAGGATTTGCAACAAGGATGTCTTTTTTATGCCTTTTCCATCCAGATTTAGTGAGAGAGGGAGGAAAGGTGATGGTGTAGCAGTTGCGGTAGATAGGGGAGATGGAGAGTGCCATTTCGGAAGGAGGGAGGAAGTGCGAGGTAGAGCGAAAGCGACAGGTGAGGTGGGGGTGAGTGTGCTGCAATGCCAGTTCTGAACCTGATCCACTTGGCACTGTTGGCCAAGAGGGTATTAGGAGTATAAAACAAAACAATGTAGAATGAAGGCACAGCTAAAAATGACTTTTACATTAACAGACAATTGCAAATGAGGGTGGAGACACTGCTAAAATCGACTTTTACACTAACATAGTATTTCAAATGAGGATGAAGGCACAGTTAAAACGAATTTTACACCAACAGACAATTTCAAATGAGGACGAAGGCACAACTAAAAATGACTTTCACACTAACAGACAAATTCAAATGAGGATGGAGGCACAGCTAAAGACGACTTTTACATTAACAGACAATTTCAATTGAGGGTGGAGTTACTGTTAAAATCGACTTTTACACTAACAGAAAATTTCAAAGGAGGATGGAGGCACGGCTAAAAACGACAATTTCAATTGAGGATGAAGGCACAGCTAAAAACGACTTTTACACTACGAGACAATTTCAAATGAGGATGAACGCACAACTAAAAATGACTTTTACACAATAAAATAGACAAATTCAAATGAGGATGGAGGCACCACTAAAAACAACTTTTACACTAACAGACAATTTCAATTGAGGATGAAGGCACAGCTAAAAACGACTTTTACACTAACAGACCATTTCAAATGCGGATGAGACACAGCTAAAAATGACTTTTACACTAACAGACAATTTCAAATGAGAATGGAGGCAGAGCTAATAACGACTTTTACACTAACAGACAATTTCAAATGAGAATAGAGGCAACACTAAAAACGACTTTTACACTAACAGACAATTTCAAATGAGGATGAAGGCACAGCTAAAACGACTTTTACACTAACAGACAATTTCAAATGAGGGTGGAGGCACTGCTAAAAACCACTTTTACATTAACAGACAATTTCAAATGAGGATGAAGGCACAGCTAAAAACGACTTTTACATTAACAGACAAATACTATGGAGGAATGGCACAGGAAATGCAGCACAGCATTAAAGAGTTGGGTTTCCGGAAAAATGAGGCGCAGGGAGTGTAAGCAGAGTGCAGTTTCACCGTAGTGCATGGGACGGCTGCATGGGGAATGACTGGAGAGGCAGAGGGGGTGAGTTAAGTGGAGCCGAAGCAGCCATCAAGCAGCAGTACTAACGTGAGGGCAAGAGAGGGGAAGTCACAGTCCAGAGTAGCACTGAGTGAATGTCTAACATGAAAGAGCATTTTTCGTTGTCAAAGTAGGGGAGTGGGGCCCGGAGCACGGCCAGGCATTGACAGGAACGGACAGGGCCTTAGATGTGGGCCTTTGAAGAGGGGGCGGCTAAAGCCTGCCAGTTTCCCAATAGGCCAAATATGGATCGCAGCAGCCAATCAATATGAGGGGAGGCAAGTGAGGAGGACTCAGAGGGGCCTTGTAGAATGAGAAGAAGGTGGTGGCCATCTTGGAATTGCCACGTGGTGCAGGTAATAAATGGCCCACAGATATAAAATCACCCCTCTGCCACAATGCACACAGCCCCAGAGTGTTGGTGGGCAGCGCAACACAAACAAAATGCAACACGGTGGCCAGCGTAATAAAATACTTCTTTTTTTATCGCTCCTACCGCATGTGCCATTAATGTGGAGTGAAGACAGGCAGGCACTGAGGCATCAGCAATGACAAGAGCACCCCCCAGGTGTGCAGTTCAGGGCTGGCAGGCAGGGAGTCCACATCCTCATGGCTCCAAGTGAAGAAAAGAATAACAGCTGAGGCTGACTGCGGGCCTAGATGTATGTTTTATTATGTATGTATGTTGGGGCTTTTTTCTTTGTATACTGTGAAAAGTCGATAAAAAACATTTATGTTGATGCTACATGCGGGGTCTTTTCCCCAAATTATTATTTTGTTTTTATGTTTTTATTGTTCGCATATTTAAAACAGAGCTTGCACAGTCATAAAATAACAAGATAATAAAACAACCTATAAAACCCACATTATACAGTTTAATACATTAATTCCACAATCCTGTAAATGATGTTGTCCAAAAATGTATGAAAATTGCACATTTTTTCTCAATTCATTATTATGAAATAGATGTTCTGCAAAATGCAGGGTTGCTGAAATCAAGGAGACTTGACTACCTTCCATAATTCCACCCCAAAAAGAGGGACTCAGAATTGTCTCCATAGTCACAAAACATTCTAAGGTTTTGTGACAAATCTCAGGATGTCGTCACTGCTTCCATACGGAGAGCCCCTTCCCATGAGGCCAGGGAGGTGAGGCCGCTACTCGATAGTCCCTCTGGAGGTAGTACTCAATGGGTGGATCTCATGGGAGGGGAACTCCCCCGTGGGACCAGTAACGACTATTGTGGGAGAACGCTGTATTGACCCCACCCCTACACCTTTCCTTCACCCCCACTCTCTCCACTCCTGTCCTCCTATCCCATATACTTCTGTAACATACAGGAAGTAGAAAGGACTGAGACGAGGAAGAATAGGGGTAACTATCATGGCGATCTAAAACAGGAAAGGACTGCGACGAGGAAGAGGCACGAATCCACAGGGATCACTCAGGAGAACTTACCAGAATGGTCTAGCATTCAACAGCAGACCTTGATGGGAACAGACAAAAAAACTGACAACGGATTTACCCAAATGTCAGATGCTCTGGAGAGGAACCGTGAGAGGGATCGATGCTCGCAGACGGGGACAGCAAAAGCAAACCCAGACATGGAGACGCTGAAGGGGCAGTGCCCACTGGACCTGCTGAGAAAACAGAGAAGCTGGCTGCAGGAAGCACCCGAAGTGCAGCATGGCAGGAACATGTGGTCCCTGACAAGGGAGCCGCCGAAGTGGGTCTGAAGCCGCAGAGCCGTTGCAGCAAGCCGAGAAGAGCCCCAGAGCGCCGGCAAAGCAAGGGACACAGGGAAGTCTGCGACTGATTGGAGCGCTACAGCCAAGAACCTAAACATATTTGGGTGGCTGAGCCTATGGTTGGGGGTCCCCAGAAGGTGCAGGACACCCTGAGAAGCATGTGTGAAGGAAATACACATGAAGACAGTACTTGGCAGGGGAGTAAGCAAAGTCTCTATGTGAGATCAGGAAACCAGTGATACATATTGTATTGTATTGTATTGTATTGTATTTGGTTATTTATATAGCGCTCTTTCTCCATTTGTATGGCCTCAATATGCTTTGTAGTTGGAAGCCCTCAGTGACCGTAGTCAATGTGCTGGAGGTTCTAAGAGTTTTAGATTAGGTGATGCATGTGTGCATTTTTGGCTGTTCTAAGACGTAGGTCGCTGGCTAGGTTCGACTAAGCAGCCCAAAAAAAAAGGTCAGGCATGTGGACGGGCGCTGTTGGAGGTTTGCGATAGAGTGCTATTGTTGAAGAGTCGATGTGTGGCCAGCTATACCAAATTTCTTTTCGTTGGCAGTCGTTGTATGCTAGTGGCAGAGGTACGTCAGGTATTTCAGTTTGAACGGCTATATGCGCTGCTAGACCGGATGAGCATAACCATAGCTGCATTCTATGGTGCACGGATGTCTGGCCGTGCCTGCGGCCTGTGTCCACAGATGTGGTGTAATGAATACATACCGTAGGCTTCGATGCTGTTCGGCTTCAATGATCTTTATCCAGTGCGTACAAGGCAGATGTAATAGGCAGATATGGAGGTATGGCCTATGTTTCACAATACAGTAGCTTTCACAGTATAATAGGCAGATGTGGGAAACACACCTAGCTTTGAGAGTTCTGCATAGGGGAGAGAGGCCTAGGTCCACACTACAATGTGGGTACGGGGAAACACGCCCAGGGTTGGGAGCCCTGTATAGTGGGATGCAGGCCTAGGATTCACAATACCGTAGACAGATATGGAGATATGGCCTAGGTTTCACAGTACAGTAGGTTTCGGAAAATAGTGGGCAGATATGGGGAACACAACCTTGATTTGATCTGAGACACCTGGATAGAGGGAGAAAGGCCTAGGGTTCACAGAATGTCAGACAGTGATTAAAACAATGAGATTTAAGCCACCTGGACAGAGGGAGAAAAGGGCCTGACATGGGGGGACAGCAGAAAATGCAATAGAAGTAGTAGCAGGAACACAAAGTTAGATAGTATTATAACACATTTTATTGATTTTAGAAAGTTAAAGAAAAAAGTTAGGTTCGACATTAAAAAAGGTTAAACATTACAAAATATTATGGTCAAACCTGGTCCCTAGAGACCTTTCATAAAATCTCACACATACAACTAAGTGGGTCATGGAAAGTCTTTCGCCTCTTACACAGTTTGTATATCACAGTGTCCCTGTTGCCCCTCCCCAACGTCCGATACACGATCAGTTGCATTGTTCATTGTTCATTGCGCATCTTCCCATTTTTGCCATATTTTGTCCGCTTTCCTCAGACATACAAAGGTAGATAGTAAACAGAGAGACTCAGTATTAAATTCCTGATTAGTGCTAGTTGGCAGAGTCGTGCCAATTTAGATAGATGGCTGTCTGTCTCAGTCAGGTTGCCTGGGGCTGTCAGGCTAGATGCGAGAGGCTGCTATCTGGAGTAAGTGGATTGTGTTTAATCTACTTAGACCAAAGTTTGTCTTTGGGCTATCTGAGAACAATATATCTCTTGTTTGGATAGTCTGTCTTGGAACAATATATGGCTAAGGCTACCGGTTAGCTATATGCAAAATATGGCTATTGCGGGCAAACTACGTAATGATACTATTTGGCTGGAGTTGACTCTAACTGCGATAGGGCAGAACGATTTTCAATGAGTTTGGCCAGTTTACAGAGGAGCATCAACTGATGGTCTCCTACCTTGTTGGTCGCTGCTGGTCGACGGCTGCAGGCACCACAGGTTAACACGGGCCAACACGGTCTGGAGTTGCTTCTTCATTAGCTGCTGTCCTTTAACTCGGGTCCTTCACCAGGGGGGCTGCACGAGCAGGGGCTGCCTTGGGAGTCCGATCTAAGTGGGTTTCTGGTGACCAATCAGGGGAGGGGGGCGGGATGGGAGGTAGGAGGAGGGTGGGGAACAGGGGAAAATTACTACGGAAGAGGGACGGGAAGAGGAGAGGGCGATCAATGGGGCGGGGGGCCTAGAAAAAAAATAAAACAAGCAGCTGGCGAGGAACGGGTCTCTGGGGGCCTACAGCACTTACCCGCAATGCCAAGGAAAGTAGCGTGCAGGTAGAAGAAACAGGGCACTAGGCCCAGGCAGAGATGACCAATCAGGGGAGGGGGGCATGATGGGAGGCGAGAGGAGGGTGGGGAACAGGGGAAAATGACTACGGAAGAGGGACAGGTAGAGGAGAGGGTGATCAGTGGGGTGGTGGGGCCTAGAAAAAATATTTATTTTTTTTTATTTATTTATTTGTTTTTGGTTTTACAAGAAAACCTTTACAAAAGCATAGTGCATTTCCTTAGATAAAATTACTAACGGTTCTCGGAAGCCAGGGAGTAGCTAAAAAATCCTGATGGGCCAATGAGTGACCACCAGGCAGCTCATTAGACTGTGTCATCTTTTGATGCTTTGTTAAAATGGTGAGTTCCTCTGATACTTTTACTATCGCGGCAGTGAGCATAATTTCCTGGCCGGAGATCAGTCTGTTCCAGAATGCATCTTGGATTAAGCTCTCTTCTCTGCTGACGAATCTCCTCAGGAAAGTCACTCTTATGGCCCATGTGCCTTCGCATTCCAATAGCAAGTGTTTCAAGGTTTGGAGGTTCGGAGTTTTGCAGATTTCACAGAATTTTATTGCCTTCTCTCCCTGGTTTCTTTGAGCCAGTATTTCTCCTGTGTGGGCTAAATTCAGACGTAGTCTGAGAAAACTGTTTCTTGTTTCACGATCTGGGAATTTTTCCAGATAGCGTGGCATGGTTCCCAGTTTCCTGTCTACAATCAGGAAATAGTTCAGTGGTTTTAAGTTTCTGACTCTTGTGATTGTGTCGATCCAGTCAGCCATTTTTAGGTTTTTTTTTACTTTCAAAGGGTTTTGTAGCAGGGTTTCTGTTGTTAAATCAAGCTTATGCAGAATCTGTCCGATCTTCTTTTCTAGGCTCGATAGCTGTTTTGATTTTGCTTTCTTTAGATGTTGATTTATGTCGAAAAAGAGGGTGGCCTCACTGGCTGTGATTATATTACGGTATAGTGAGAGGAGTTTCCACTCTGCGTAGCAGCTCAGTGAGGTCAAGCCTAATTCGAACCTCAGACTAGCTGACGCTGTACACATTGGAAGCCTGATGGAGGATTTCCAAATAAGGCCCTCAATTTTGTACCAATCATAGTTCCACAGCAGAGGTTTTGCCTCCAATCCGTAGAGGAGGACAGGAACTACTTTGCCTACATAGAATTTCTTGAGTGGTAACAGTGAAAATTTACAAAATTTTCCATTTAGGTTTTTCATTTGCGCAATGATTTTCGAGGTCTTGTTGTGAATGGATGAATTCGCCTTGTTTACAGTTGGATGGGCTAAGACTTCGTATCCCAGGTATGTTAGCTCATCTACTCTGGGAATTTCCTCATTATCCAAAACCCAGATCCTTGATGTTACCTTTTTCCTTGGATGTTTGAAAACCAGGACCTTAGATTTTAGTGGGTTTATTTTAAGGCCATTTAACTTGGCGTATTCATTGAGTTTAGATAAGAGATGTTGCAGTCCTAATGGGGATCCATCCAAGAGAACGAGATCGTCCGCATAGGCCAGCCAGTGAATTCTTCTGCTGTTGATCCTGGGACAGATCAGCGACGCCGAGGCCAAGAAGTCTCCTATGTCTGAGAGGAAAAGATTGAAAAGCAAAGGTGCACCCAAGCAACCTTGTCGTACCCCTTTTAGAACCTGGATTGCTTCTGAGAGGTTGCCGGCGTCATCCAGCCTCACTCTGATCGTAGTGTTTTTATGTAGTTCAACGAGCATAGCCAGCAGGGGAGCTGGAATTCCCCGTTTGCTCATTTTCTGCCATAGGAGTGATCTGTCCACCATGTCAAATGCCCTGGACAGATCTACCCATGCCCCATACAACGGCGAGCCTTCTTTCTCATTCGAGCTTTCGCTTAACAGGTTCAGTGTAAGGCCATTAAGGCTGGTAGAAAGACCCTTCCTGAAACCTGTTTGGTGCGGGGGGAGAATTTCGTTTGATTCTACCCAAAGGGAAAGTTCCCTCATCAATATTCTCATGAATATTTTGCTGTCTATATCCAAGAGAGCTATGGGTCTATAGCATTTTGGACTTAGCCTGTCACCCCCTTTGAAGAATGGGATCATCACTGCATTCTTCCACGATGGAGGAAATGTTTTTTCCCTCATTATTCCTTGAAAGAGATAGTATAGCAGTTTTGACCAAAGTTTTGGCTGATTTTTTAACACCTGGTATGTGAGGCCATTCGGCCCTGCGGCTTTCGAGGTAGAGGATGATGTAATTAATTCTTCAATGTCTTCTACGGTAAAATCCAGAGACCAGGTGATGTTGCTGATATTAATGTCTCTTGAGCCTGTTGCTCCGAAGTTCTTGGCCAGGTGTTCAACCCACATGCATTCCGACACTAAGTTGCAAAGAGCACTGTTTTGGCCAGTTTCAAGTTGATTTAGGACTGCCCAAAAATTTCTGCAGTTATTTGTGCTAAGAAGCGAAAGCATTCTCTCCCCATCCTCTTGTATTTTTAAATGTTTGTGATTCTTAGACCAGTTTCTATAGATTTGTTTGGTTTTTTTGAGTTTTTGAATGCAGCCAACGGGATCTTCTGCTCTGGTCTGTCTTATACTTCGCAGTGTTTGTCGCAGGCATCTTTTCCTTTTGAAGGTTTCCTCGTCGAAGTGGTGGAGATGTGTCTGTTTCCCCACTGTTTGTACTTCGCTTGGTCGGCAGGTGGACCATATGAATTTTCCGAATTTTTCTGGATGACACTTTTCGGCCACTATTGAGGGATGAATGGTTGCTAGCTGATCATTCAAGTTTACCCCCCCATGTTTGTACTTGAGTGCTTTCAATTTCCCTTTAAAGCCCTCCAGTTCCTGTCTAAAGCGTGGGTTTGCTGAACTCTGAATTTCAGGAAAGTAGAGTTCCATCCTCGCATGGTCACTTCCCCCTTCCCAATCTAAGTTGAGATGATGTTGGTGCAGGGAAAGTGAAGAAGAGGTGAAGATATAGTCTATTGTTGATTGCAAACTTCCTTGCCGCCATGTAGGTCCGATTTTGTCCTTACTGCTGCCGTCTATAGGTAGCATGTCCAGATCCCATGATTGGAAGAAGTCCCGCCATTGTTTGCCTTTCTGTGTAGTACTGTATTTAGGTGAGCTATTTTTCCTGTTCCCTACACTGATGAGATCTGTGTTTAGGTCTCCTGCTACAATGATCTGTGCTCCTTTGTGGATCATCTTAACCCTAGAGAAGAGCTCATTTAGAGTTCCTATGAAGTCTCGGAGTTTGGAAATGGCTGGGTTCCAGTAGATATTTACCAAAATGAGATTTGCCTGACAGTCATTCTGTCTTATCTCTGCTTTAGTGGCCTGAATGCCCACTGGATTATTGCATAGCGTGACCACGTTTTTAATGGCGGAATTTTTAGTTGCTATTAGCATTCCTCCTGCTGGTCTACCTTTGGCTTTTTGAGAGGCCCTGAGGTTTTGCACTGTGAAGCCCTCTATCTCGATAGGATTAGCTAACCATGTTTCCTGAAATAATAAGATGTCATTACGTTCTAAGAGGTCGTTTTTGAGTTGCTTTTTCTTCAAAAAGCTTGGGCCTCTGGTGTTCCATGAGACTAATCTAAGGCCTCTCTGACTAAAGACTGTTCTGTTCCTCGCCCAGTTTCTGGAGGATTTGCGAGATGATTTCTGGGAGTTTAGTTATCAGGTCTTCTTTTAAACTGCGGCTGCTTGTTACACTGCTTTGGGGCTCTCCATAAGTTCCGGCAGTGCCCTCAGCAGTGGATGCAGGTTCTTCTGCGGTCTGGTTATGCCACCGGTAACTTCCATACATTCCTTCTTCCTCTGATTCATATACCCAAAGCCCTTCTTTAGCCAGGTCGTCTTTATTATTAATGAGCGCCTGTTGTGCCTTTCTTGAGGTGAGGGCTATCTCCACAAAGAATTTATCCTCCCTGAATGGGAAGGCTAAGTATTCAATATCCTCTGAATCAAAAAGATAGAGATTATAGTTCTTTTGGATTTCCGACAGTAGGACGGATCTGCATAGTGATATCCTTGTACTCTGATTCTCTAGTCTAAGCCACAACCTTGGGATTGTAAAGTTCGATGCCGCTAATTCCTCGTTTCTTGCTATGGGGATTTGTTGTTTTTGTTCGTTTCCCTCTCTTTCTCCGTTTTGAGGATACCTTTCCAGGTTTATAAATTTCCCGGACCCGTTCCAGCAAATTCCTTCGTTGAGTAAGGGGCTTGGTGATGTCACTTCTTTGCTGGCTGGCCCGGGAAGTGTGTTTCTTTCTTGTAATGCAGGAGCTTTTTTATCTGACGGCTTCAGAAAAATAGGGGCCATTTTTCTCAATGCTTGCTTGGGCTCCCCACCGGGTTCCTTTCTTGGTTCTTTATTTAAATTTTGTTTTAAAAATATTGGAGCCATCTTGATGTTTGTAGAAGCCAGTATGCTTTTTTGGTTAACGGGAGCTACAGATAATGGAAATATGAGATCCGTTTGCATCCCAGCGTTTGATGTTTGGACCTTGGTTTTGCTAGGACTCTCTCTGCCCGTTGAGCACGTCTTTTTGCCCTGGGTTGTCTCAGGGGCGCTCTTGCTTGCGAGGGCCTCCTGTGTTTTTGATGATTGTAAAAGGTTAGTAGCTGGAGATGCAGTGACAATGGGATCAGTTGTCTTTTCAGCTGTGGGAGTAGAGAGGTTTTTCAGGAATAAATTTACCCCTGCTTTCTTTTTTGCCTTATTTTTCTGGTTTTTGGGTTTCTTCCTTGTTTCCCCTGAAGGTTGGGAAGAGGTGGTCTCTCTTTGTTTTCCCCTTTTGTGACATTTCCTCCTTCTCGTTATCTGTGGGGCCTCGATATTTTGATTTGTACTATCGGATATTTTGATTTGTACTAGAAAAAATAAAACAAGCAGCTGGCAGGGAACGGGTCTCTGGGGTCCTAGTACTTGGCAGAGAAGTAAACCAAGTCTGCAGGTGACATTCAGAGACCATTTTTATCATGCGTAGGCTTCCCTAGAGAAATTCGTACTTATCAAGGTATGACGTTCATGAGCAAGATCATGACTGAGGTGAAGGAAATCCTTCAAATTAAAACCCTCAGAATGCCTGTATATTACCCTCAGACAGACAGCCTGGTTGAACGGTTTTACCAAACGCTCAAAAGGATCCTTAAGCAACTTGTCGAGGCAGATGGGAAAAAACTGGGACATGATGGTACCCTGGGCCCTATTTGCCGTCATGAGCATCCCGCAAACCTCACTGGGATTCTCAACCTTTGAATTTCTGTATGGGCGAGATCCCACAGATGTGTCAGACATGCTTAGGGAGACCTGGGACGAGAGGGAGGAATCCATTTTACCCCTATATCAAACTGCGCAGAGAATTAAGGAGCATATGGCACTGGTTAGGGATATAGTAAATTCCAATCTGGTCAAAGCCCAAGAAAATCATAAGGACCAATATGATGAAAAGACAACCACTCGCTCTTTTTCCTTGGGCAAAAGGTCCTTGTCCTCCTTCCCACATCAGAACATAAAATGCTGTCCTGTTGGCAGGGTCCTTATGAGATTTTAGAACAGACCGGGCCATGTAACTACCGAGTCACTCAACCCAACAGATGCCTGAAATCACAAGTCTACCACATAAATCTCTTAAAAGAGTGGAGGAGTGATCCCGTAGAGTCAACCTCTATGGTAATGGCTAGTCTGTTAGCTGAGGAACTTGGGAGCTTTAATTTGATACCCAATGACCTTCCTCTTCAACAATGGAAGAATCTCCAAGATCTTTTGAATTAATTTCTCAATGTATTCAGTGATTAACCCAGGTGAGTCAAGGGGATTCATCACCATATTCGCACACCCCTTGGGAACGTTATTCATTTAAGACCCTACTGGATACCGGAAGCTCGATGGGAGATAGTCATTCAGAAGTTGGAGAAGATGTTCTCAGAGTCCATGGTCTTCGCCAATAAACCTGTTATCCTAACCATATCAATTGTGATGATTTTGTATCGACTTTCAAAAGTTGAATGCAGTGTCCCAGTTCGATAACTAACTAATGCCAAGGATTGACGCCCTCATTGATCGACTAGGCACCTTGATTTACATCTCCACAATTGATCACAATTGATCTGATCAAGGGCTATCGGCAGGTCCTGCTGAACCCTGAAGATAAAGAAAAGACTGTCTTCTCCACCCGTAGAGGGCTATTTCATTTGAAGGTCCTTTTATATGGGCTTCACAGTGCACCGGCTACCTTTCAAAGGCTAATGGACCAGTTACTTCAACTCAACCCTATGCCAGTTTTTGTGGGGCCTGCTTAGACGACATCGTCATGCACAGCCAAACTTGGGAGGAACCTATGACTCGTCTCTATCAGATCATAAAGGCCTTACGCTGGGCTGGACTAACCACCAACCCAAAGAAATGCCACCTTGCCCAGTCAGCTGTAAAGTACCTGGGGTTCTTTGTGGGTAATGGGATAGTCCAACCTCAATTAGAAAAAGGGTTAGTAGGCTATTGTAGAAGATTCCTTCCCACATTTCCATCTATTACTAAATGCTTAACTGACAAATTGAAAAACATAGAACCACAGAAGATAAAATTGACAAAGGAAGATCCTGCCTGTTTTGACTCCCTTAAGTCTATCTTGTGTAGTGAACCCGTCCTAAAAGTATCCAACTTCAACAATGAGTTTATACTCCAAACGGATGCCTCGAAGATGGGTCTAGGAGCAGTTCTGTCCCAAGTCTATGGACCTCATTACAAGTCCAGTGGTAGCCCTACCGGTAAAACCGGCAGGCTGCCGCCGGACTTGTGAATTTTACTGGCACCTGGCTTGCCGGATTTACTAGGGCATTACAGCCCTGGCGGACCGGAAAGTCAGGCGCCAGTAAAATGGAATTCCCCATTCCCATCGAGTCCCATAGGACTCGGTAGGAATGGGGAACACGGAAGCACGTCCGTGAAGGTCTGCTTACCGTGGTCGCTGTGTCTGGCAAGGTTCGACCTGCCGGGCACAGCAACTCCAGCAAGCAGATCAGCAGTGTGCTGGTCCGGTAACAACGGTGCCGGTAGGCTTACCGGCACCGTTGTTACCAGACCGGCACACTTAGAATGAGGCTCAATGATGGAATAGAACATCCCGTGCAGTATATCAGGTGAAAGTTATTCCCTAGAGAAAGAAACTACACCACGATAGAACTGGAGGCTTTAGCAATCAAATGGGCAATAGGACATCTTTGCTACTACTTCACTGGGAGGAAGTTCACCCTAGTTACTGACCATTGCCTTCTCCTGGGGCTCAGCTTGAGAACAGACACCAACTCTCAGATTTTGCCCTGGTTCTTTGACCTACAGCCCTTTTGTTTTAGTGTGGAACACTGCAAGGGTAAGGGCAGGAGAATGTGGATTTCTTCTAGGGGATGATGTAGTCAACAGCTTGAAGGGAAGGGTATGTGACGAATTTCAGGATGTCGTCACTGCTTCCATAGAGGGAGCCCCTTCCCATGACGCCAGGGAGGTGAGGCTGTTACCCGATAGTACCCCTGGGGGTGGTACTCAGCGGGTGGATCTCATGGGAGGGGAAACCCCCTGTGGGACCAGTGACTATTATTGTGGGAGAATGGAGTATTCAGCCAATCCCAACACCTTCCCCCCCCCAATCTCTCCACCCATGTCCTCTTATCCCATATACTTCTGTAACATACAGGAAGTAGAAAGGACTGGGATGAGGAAGAATAGGGGTAACTATCATGAATATCCAAAAAAGGAAAGGACTGAGACGAGGAAGAGGAGCGGATCCACAGGGATCACTCAGAGGAACTTACCTGAACGGTCTAGCTTTCACTGCAGACCTTGATGGGAACGGACATAAAAACTGACAATGGACTTACCCAAATATCAGATGCTCCGGAGAGGAACTGCAAGAGGGATTGAGGCTCACAGAAGGGGACAGCAAGAGCAGACCCAGGTGCAGAGATGCTGAAGGGGTAGGTCTCCACCAAACCTGCAGAGAAACCCGAGAGGCTGACTGCAGGAAGTGCCCTTAGTGCAACAAGGCACAAACACTTTGTCCGGCGAGAAGGGAGACACTGAAGTGGGTTTGAAGCCTCAGAGCCACTGCAGCAAGCTGAGAAAGCCCTAGAGGGCCAGTGAATCAGAGAAGGACATGGGGAAGCTAAATGCTATTTGGGTGGCTGAGCCTATGGTTGGGGGTCCCCAGAGGGTGCAGGAAACCCTCCCTGAGAAGCATATGTGAGAAAATACACATGAAGACAGTACTTGGCAGGGTAGTAAACCAAGTCTGTATGTGTGATCATGAAACCATAAAGAGAACTGTGAGAGCGATCGTTTCCGTATAAATGTTTGAAAAAAAACGGTATGGTATAATTGTTCTAATTTCGGCTGTACCAAAATTTTGTATAGCTGAAATCTTCAAACAATTATACCATACAGTCCCATTAGAGCGAACAAGGGGAGCGGGGATGCGGGGGTGTCCCACGCACCCTTTTACGCTATAATGGGATCAGGGTTGTCCCCGCTTTCTCCAGCATAAAGCTTAGTAAATAGTAAAACAAACAAAAAAAGGACCCTGCAGCGCCGGATCCCATCCACGTAAGTGGAGGAAACTGGCATTGCAAGGTGACAGGGGAGTCGGTGGCACACAACGAAGTGTGCCACGAAAGGTGTGTAGGGGGGTGGAAGGGAGGTGATGCTATTTATTGGCAGAGAAGGATATATGTGAAAATTTTGACAGAGAAATTAGTTTAAATATACTTCGGTTTTTCCTCCCGAGACTTTTCACTTTCAACATTTTCACATATATCCGAGAGCGATACACATGAAGACAGTACTTGGCAGGGAAGTAAACCAAGTCTGCAGGTGACATCAAGAGACCATAAAAAGAATTGTGGGAATAATACAGAGGAACACAGAACATGGCAGGCGAGTAAACCAACTCCTCTTTTTCATCATAGTACCTGGTAGTAGGAAACCAGGACTGCCAACCATGGTCAGGGACCCACCACAGCTTGAAAGAGCATCCAAGCCATTCTTCTTCATCGCAGTACCTGGTAGGAGGAAACCAGGTCTGCCATTCAGGGTCATGGCCCCACCACAGTTTGGAGAAGCATCCAAACTGCTCTTCTTTGTCACAGTGACTGGTGAAAAAGAACCAAGTCTGCCAACCAGGGTTGAGGACCCCAGAGACAGAAAAGAAGCCTGAAAAGGTCCAGTTGAGGAATGGAGAAATGTTCCCACCAATTGCTGAACTGTGTTACAAGCGTGATGAAGGCTGGGGAAGAGAGACATTCCCCGAACACTAAAGGAACTGATAAACCCAGAACTATCTTTTTGTCTAGGGGAAGGTAGTCACTCCTCATGGTGCGGAAGACATCCTTTTGTTTAGTTAACTGTGACATTAGAAGTTGTGGTTGAGGAAGGGAAACCCCTTTTAGTGGTAGGCCAAGAAAGAGTTTTCTTTTCACTCTTTCATTTTTTATAAAGGTTTGTGCCAACCACCATGACCCCTCCATGTCAGAGTCTTACCTCTGCACCCTTACAGTTTCCAATGGAACTTGTCCACAGAGTCTGCAAGCTCTTTGACTGCTTTCAGTTTTTAAACTAGGTCATAAACCTCCAGAGTTGGCATAAGATTAAAGCAGATCCTCAACTTACTTTCCCCAAAAAGGATGGGGCAATTTTAGCAGATACTGTGGAACAAACCCCAATTTTCTTTCTTGCAAATTATATTGGGTATACATTTAGTATTTACCCATATCTACTATTGTATCAATCCAGTCTACAAGCCATAGTTTCTTTCTACCTGCTAATTGACTTATATACAGAAGCTCCATGGATATACCCATTTTTGATTAAAAAAATGAGTGCCAACTATCAACCCAAGAGTTTATAACAATACATGATTAATCCACTACAAGCTTTTTCAAATCTCCATACAATGAACCACCAGGGCGATTCATGATCTTACCATAAATAGTCACAAATTTGCATCTGATAATAGCTTATATCGACGTCAGTGTCATGATCTCTGCTTCCAAAAGGTCAGGGTTTTCCCAACTCCCTTGGAAGCAGATCCATAACCCAGGTTCCGAGTGCCAACCAGTCCCAATTGGGACCTTTTGGACCCAGTCCTGGCGCCAGTGGCACCAGGCTCATAAATATGCCCAGTCCCAGCGCTGGAAGCGCCGGGCTCATAATGCTTGGGTGGACTTACCTTCAGCAGACCATGCTGCTTACTTGCCTGCCAGTTGAGCCTCTGATCCTCTTCTGTTTGGAACTACTTTTCCTGTTGGGTGGGGCTGGAGCCACTCCCTAGATTCAGAACACTGGAACTCTTCTGGAAGGCAGGAACTCTTTTCTTACCAGGAACTCTTTTCTTACTTAGGCGTGGCTGTGGAAGGAGACACCTAAGCACTACAGGAGGCTATTTAAACCACACCCGGTGGATGAATCTTGCTTTGCGTTATTCTGCAACCTCTGCAGCAGAACGCTCATCGTGTCTTCTGCATCCGGTCCTGGGCCTAAGGAAAAAGGCTTACCATCCTGAATCCAGTCTTCAGCAACACCTATAAAGACAAGAAAGAACAGGTTAGCATTCCGGCATCTGAAAGGCAAAGGCTTACCATTCTGAATCCAGTCTTCAGCAACACCTATAAAGACAAGAAAGAACAGGTTAGCATTCCGGCATCTGAAAGACAAAAGTTTACCAACTCTTCGGCGCTGCATCCCGCATCTGAAAGACAAAACAAGGTGCGTTTAAAGACATTGGGGAACTTTAATACTCGCGTGCCATTACTCCTTTCCACATCTAATCCAGTGGGTATTCCGGCACCCTGCAGCCGCTCCGAACTCGTACCTGCAAAATAAAAAGACAGTTAGAGCGCATAGTGAAGCAGGCAACAAGCGCTTACTTACGTGCTTCCAGGCGCTTCTATTCATCACACGGGCTCCATCTTCAACTCACTTCAGCCCGTCATCCGCCATCGCCGGAACCCTGCAAAACAAGAGACATCATTACTAAAGACTTTAAAGACATTTGAATGACTCGAAACTTACCGTTCGTGCAGTAAACGACGGACAGCAGTCCTCTGAAGTCAAGAGGCCTGCGCTACCTATCCAGTGAAGAAACTGGTTACAGCACCCTGCCCCGAGGCAGATGGAGAGCTCGGCATTCACTTACCTAAGACATCTTACTCTACACGTCAGGCATACAGTGCACAGAGGTCCAGCCCAAAGAGCCAACCGGGTGCTACACATCACCTTTGAAGATACGGTAGTCGCCCAGTCAAGACCGGCGCCTCTGCGAGAATCAGGTGAGCGTTACAGTCAGGCCCAGTTCGTACCTAATCATATAGATGGGTACACATACTGGCAAACCCAATACATTTCTCCATATGGACCCTTCAATACAATCCCAAGCACCTATATATTTAAAATTAAAAATGTCCAATCCATTTAACGAAGGGCAGCCCTTCATTCTGTAAAATTTGACTACTAGCAGCAGTGAAAAAGACCCATATTACTTACTTTACCTCAATAGTTGATATGTGAGGGCCTTAGCCTTTACATTCATTCTACTAAGTAGATCCGTAATCGAAGAACCCACGTATGTTAGTTAACCACTTCCAACCTGGAGATGTCGAATTTCCATGTAACCTGTGTGTACTTTATAGATTTCAGGAAGATCATAATGCTGGTCTTACTTTTAATGATTTTCAAATCATTTACTGCCATATATTTGTTTAATGCGGTTGAAGATCTATGTAACCCATTCACGGCATAGTCAAAAATGACTAAATCATTAGTGTAGAGGCACCAATGTATCTTTGTTAAGCCGATTTTAGGACAAAAAGCTTTGACCTGGTTCAGGCCCTCCTCCAGGTCAGAAATATATAAATTAAATTGAGCCAGCGCCAGAAAACAGCCTGTACGCAGGCCCCTAAAAGCTTTTATGTCCTCCGACATCATCCACTCCTCATTCAGGCAGACCTGCAGGATGTACCAATATGAAGAGCCATAAAGGTACTGTGATGAATCCTACTGAGTCCTCACAAAGACCCTGCCTAAAGTCCCAGGTGACCAGGGAAAGGGAGACGCTTCCTAATCCTGACCCTGGGGGTGGTATTAGCCGGGAGGATCACCTGAGAGGAGCTGGGCCCCAGTGAAGAAGGAGGACTCTGTTGGGTGAGAGTCAGTATTTGTCTTCCTCAAGAAGGGAAATATCATTGATACCGGAATGTGTAATGGCTTGCGGTCAGAGAGAGCTATTATTTTCCCAAGCTACCTATCAAAATGTGGGTGAAAACAATCATAACCAGTTTGGTATTGGGAGTAAGAAAACCTCTTGTAAAGTCACTGACATTCATAGAGGAACAAGTTACTCTCTTACCTGGTAACGTTCTTTCGATGGGATGGTCCGACGACGTATTCAATATCGATGACAGTAATCACCACAGCTGTGCTGCTTCAGAAAATCTTTCGGCGTCTGCGTCCTGCGTCGATGACGTCGATACGCTGTCCCCGAGGGCCTCCGTCGATGCCGACGTCACCGGATGTTATAAGTAGGATGCACGACACCCATAGCCTCAGTTGTAGTTTTTTCCCAGAACGTGTGGCACCAATCTTCTGCCAGTATGACCACAGAAAGCCTAGCGGAAACGTAAGCTGCAATCGCATAAGAAATTCTGTAGCGGGGAAGGCAGGGAGGGAGCGATATGGAAAACGTCGTCGGACCATCCCATCGAAAGAACGTTACCAGGTAAGAGAGTAACTTGTTCTTCGAGGGGATTGGGTCCTCCGACGTATTCCATATCTATGACAGACTCCCAAAGCAGTACCAACGTAAGGAGGTGGGAAAAGAAATTAGAATATACAAATTTAGAATGCCCAATCAAATTGCACAGTAAAGGACCGCCTTGCCAAAGGCCAGATCCTGCCCATGGATAGAATCTAGGGAGTAGTGACGTACAAAAGTATGGACCAAAGCCCAAGTGGCTGCTTCACAGATGTTACGAATAGGAACACCCCTCTGCAGGGCAGTAGAGGCAGCCATACCCCTAGTCGAATGGGCCCGTAAGCCTACTGGAGGGTCCTTACCCGCCAGGCGGTAACATTCAGAAATTGCCAAGATAATTAATCTAGACAAAGTCTGCTTAGTCACAGTTTGTCCCAAACGCCTTCCAGCGCAACCAATAAAGAGTTGATTGTCCACTCTGACCCGGGACATGCATGAAATGTAGAAACTTAAAGCTCTCCTAGGATCTAACCTATGGAGCCCCTCCTCGTCCTTACCAGGATGCGGAGGAGGATAAAATGCCGGAAGAATGACCTTCTGCCTGAAATGAAAATCCGACACAACTTTCGGAAGAAAAGAAGGACAAACTCTAAGGACAACCCTGTTCTTATGAAACACAGTGAAGGGTGGCTTAACAGACAGTGCCTGTAACTCACTCACTCTGCAAGCGCAAGTGACTGCAACTAAAAACACAGTTTTCAGGGTTAACAGTCTCAAAGGACAAGAATGTAAAGGCTCAAATGGAGCACCCATTAGAAACTTGAGAACAAGGTTCAAATCCCACCCGGGCACCTGAAAAGGTGACGGAGGGAACACATTAGTGAGCCCTTTCAGAAACTGAGAAATTAAAGGGATTTTAAAATAAGAACACTCCTCAGATGAGCGCTTAAATATGGACAGCGCCGCCAGGTAACCTTTAATGGTACCCATTTGCAAGCCCCTGTGGGCTAAAAAAAGCAAATAAGACAGAATCACAGGAATGTCACATGAAAAAGGATCTACATTCTTAACCCTGCACCAGTCGCAGAACTTTCTCCAACGGCAACGGTACAGGGACTTTGTTGCCGGCCGTCTGGCCGAAAGCAACACCTCCATCACGTCTTCAGGGAGGTCCCAATCCTTATACCTCAACCTTTCAGAAGCCAAGCATGAAGGTTGAGGGATCTGACCTCTGGATGGAGAACCTGACCTCCCTCCCATGAGAGCAGATCTTCTCGGTAGGGAAGATGACGTGGAGGGCAGATGGACAAGTCGAGAAGGTCCGGGTACCACGTCCTCCGGGCCCATGCCGGAGCAATGAGGATCATCCGGGAACCAAACCTCCGTAACCTCCGCAGCACTTGCGGGATGACGGGACTGGAGGAAACGCGTACAGCAGTGGAAAGACCACTCCACCACAAACGCGTCTCCTAAGGCTCCTCTTGGAGGAAATTCCCGCAAGTAGAAGCTTTCGCACTTCCGGTTGACACTGGAGGTGAAGAGATCCACTTGAGGGGTCCCCCAAAGGGCGAAGATCTCCTCGAGAATCTCCTGAGCCAACTCCCACTTGTGAGAGATCGCGCTCTGCCTGCTCAGAGCGTCCGCCGTCTCGTTTTTGTCTCCGGCCAGATGAACTGCCAAGATCGAAATCTCGTGCTGGATGGCCCAGAACCAGAGCTGCATCACCTCCCTGTACAGAGGAAGTGACCCTGCCCCCCCCTTTTTGTTGAGGTAGTGCATGGCCACTGTATTGTCCATCAGAATCAGGACATTCTGTCCTCGCACAGTCGTCAGAAAGGCCTTCAGGGCAACCGTGACGGCCATCAGCTCCAACAGATTGATATGGAGTCTGGACTCCGACGAAGACCAACGACCGCTGACTGTCAGCTCATGCCTCCCAATCCCGTGAGGGACGCTTCCGTCAGGATCGTCACCTCTGGCCAGGGCAGCCAAAACGGAGCCCCCCTCATCAGATTGCATTCGACGGCCCACCACAGAAGGTCCTGGGCGACTAAGGGCGGCACCTGAACGGTGTCCGACATCCTGCCGGAGGACTGCGACCACTGGAGCTTGAGAGCCTATTGCAAAGATGTCATCCGCAACCTGGCCTCTGGCACCAGAAGAATGCAGGATGCCATGAGGCCGAGCAACCTCAAGAACTCGAACGCTGGGAGACTCTGGGCATGTTGAAACTTGTGCACCATCTGCTGAATGTGGTGAGCCCTCACATGGGGAGGAAAACCCTGCCCCAGGGATGTGTCGAGCACTGCTCCGATGTACTGGAGCCGCTGAGTTGGCATCAAGTGAGACTTCTTTAAGTTAAGGGAGAAGCCCAGCTTGTGAAGGGAGTGGCAGGTGACGGACAGATGATCCAGGACTTGCTCGGGAGAGCGCGCTCTGATCAACCAATCGGTCCAGGTAGGGGTAGACGTGAATCCCCTTTTCCTGAGATAGGCTGCCACCACCACCATGAGCTTGGTGAAAACCCTCGGGCGGAGGTCAATCCGAACGGCAGGAGCCGAAACTGAAAGTGCGAGTTGCCAACCGCGAACCTCAGGTACTTCTTATGCTTGGGTTGGATCGGCACATGGAAATAAGCGTCCTTGAGGTCGAGAGACACCAACCAGTCCTGAAGTTGAAGGGCCTGGAGGACTTGAGAAAGAGTAATCATCTTGAACTTGTCCTTCCTGAGGAGCTTGTTCAAACCGTGCACGTCCATGATGGGTCTCAATCCTCCGTCTTTCTTCGAAATCCCAAAATAAGGGGAATATCATCCCTTGTTCCTCTCCGTTACAGGCACCAGTTCTATGGCGCCTTTCTCCAGCAGGGATTGAATTTCCTGCGCAAGGAGCGGATCCGGACTCTTCAAAGAGAGATTCCCTGGTGGACTGTCGTGAGGCCTCTGCCGGAAAGGAAGACAGTAGCCGTGGGCTAGGATCTCCAGAACCCACACATCCAAAGTAATGGCACGCCATTCTACAAGATGCTGCGCCAGCCTTCCCCCAACCGGAGAAGCATGGGCCTCATGACTGAGCTGAAGCGGCCGCGGCAGTGCCTGAGGGCAAAGAGGCAACTTCTCGCACGGCCTTGGCACCTCGAGTACCCTGTTTTCCACCTCTGGCACTCCTACGGTTGCCCCTTTGACTTGCAGCTCCTCTCGATTTACTAAAGGACGAGTAATAATGAAAGGAACCTCCGCTCCATTGCTGTCCCCTAGGACGAAAAGGCGGAGGTTGGCGAACTGCAGCGCCCAACGACTTCGCTGCAGCTTTGGAGGTCTGCAACCTCTCTAGACTCTTGTCAGCCTTGCTGCCAAAAAGATGTTCACCATCAAAAGGCATGTTGAGGAGCCGAGCTTGCACATCAGGAGCAAAACCCGACTTTCCGCAACCACGCAAACCTGCATATTACGGTGCTCGCCGCCATTGACCGGCTGACGCAATCAACCATGTCCAGACCCGACTGAACGGATTCACACATTGCATCCTTTGCATCCTTGCCATCCTGCACGATAGCAAGGAAACCATCCTGTTCTTCCCCTTTGGGAATATGATCAGCCGCTAGAGAAATACAGTTCCACAGAGTGTGCATGAAACGAGACAAGACACAAACGGAGTTGGCAGCCTGAAGCGCCATACCCCCAGAAGAAAATACCTTCTTTGCCCAGCCGTCAAAACGTTTGTCGTCCCTATCAGGAGGGATGGTAGGGTATGACGCCTGCTTTGCTGGGCTGTAGCCGCCTGCACCACCAAACTCTCCAGAGTAGGGTGCGTGGTCAAGTAGCAGGGGTCGCACTGGCTGGGTGATACTTTTTCGGCAAGGACTTGCTCACTGCCGGGAGACTCTCCGGAGAAGACCAAGCCGCAGCCACCCTTCTCTGCAAGGCCATATGGAATGGCAGCACCGGGTCAGTTGGAGGACCTTGGTCCAAGATATCAGTCAGGTCATCCTGCTGAAAATCCCCAGTGGGGGCAGACCACCCCAGGTAGTCCGTGACCCTCGACATGAGGCGCCGGTATGAGGATTCGGCATGCGTGCCAGGCTCCGGCCGACCAAACTCCACCTCCGGAGAGGTGTCTAGACCACTGGCGTTGTGCAGCGACTGATGCAGGTCTTTAAGTTGACTATGAGCAGAAACAATGTCATCAGGAACCTCTGCAGGAACCTCACCTTCCTCAGACCCCTCATCCACTTCAGAAATATAATCCATAGGCTGGAAGGAGGTTACAGAAAAAGGCACAAAGACATGTTTAGTGTTGGCCAGCGCCTTTCTGGGGGGTGCCACCGTGCCACGGGGAGCCCCAAGCGTGTCTCCTGACAGCCTGGGCACCAATGGCGTCGGCGACTTCCTCGGAGGCGGGGCCTCGAGAGAGTCCGTCGATGACCCTGGCGCCGCCGGCGTCGATGTCTTCCTCGAAGACTTCAAAGGTTCTCGCGGTCTCGAGGGCATCGAGGACCGGGACCTGGAATGGGCATGTCTAGAGCGACCATCCTTGTCCGATCAGGACCTCGAAGGCGCCCGGCGGTCGCGACGACTGCTCGAGCCCGAAGGCGTACGAGCGGTGTCTCTAGCATGGCCACAACCGGCGTCCTCAGACGGCGCGGACGGACCGGAGCCCTGCGATTGAAAAATTGCCAACATCTCCTTTCGGAAGGAATCCCATTCCTCAGGAGTCGAATGCTTGTTGGGACAAGCAACCCGCCGACGGGCGGAGTCCTCGGAAGAGGACGGGGAAGGCGACCTGTGACGTCGCTTCCTGGAGTGCCTCGAAGAGGCAGAGGAATGGCGGGACCGACTCCCAGACCGAGAACCCCCAGACTCACGACGACGATGCGGAGAGCCGCCCCTCGAATCGTCCGTCGAAAGACCAGTGGAACGTGACTTCCGAGGCTTGGCCACCTTACCGACCGACAGCTTCTTCTTACGCTCCTGCAAGGCCTTCGATGTGAGCGATTGACAGTCAACACAGTCATCCGTATCATGGTCCTCCCCGAGGCACCAGAGGCAAGCGCATCTTGGACCTGCACACCTGACACTTCTTAAACCCGGACCGCGGGTTGGAAGAAGCCGAAGACGACATACGATCAGCAATGAAGAAACAGGTTCGAAGAACCGAACGAACAGGATTCAGTGGAATCGAGGCACGCCGAGATCTCCGAAGCGAACACTTTCGCGGAAAAAACGGAACTGAGGCTACGGGCGTTGTGTCTCCTACTTATAACATCCAGTGACGTCGGCTCGACGGAGGTCCTCGAGGACAGCGTATCGACTTCATCGACGCAGGACGCAGACGCCGAAAGATTTTCCGAAGCAGCACAGCTGTGGTGATTGGTGCGCCGAGATCTCTGAAGCGAACAAGTTAGCGGAAAAAACGGAACTGAGGCTACGGGCGTTGTGCGTCCTACTTATAACATCCGGTGACGTCGGCTCGACGGAGGTCCTCGAGGACAGAGTATTGACGTCATCGACGCAGACGCCGAAAGATTTTCCGAAGCAGCACAGCTGTGGTGATTACTGTCATAGATATGGAATACGTTAGCGTACCCAATCCCCTCGAAATAAAAGCTCTTATGGGGAATAACAAAGGTGGGTCTTTAAACATTTGCAATTTAGACCCTGAAAACCCTCATTCCTCTGTAGAGCCAAATCCTTCATTGAATCCTTATAATACTCATTCAGGGAATATAAATAAGTACAGAAATGATCTTGGTGTTGATAATTCCATTAGGAAAGCTGATATTTACATTGTGAACTCCAAGTCCCACAATTCCCAAAGTACTGGGACGTAGATGAGGGCTGCAGAGGCACGAGACTGCACGGTACAGTCTATTAGGGGTAATGACCCACACCTGAGGGAGACTGGAAGGCATAAAAGCCCCCTCAGATGCAGGCCCTATAGAAGAGCAGTAGCAGGAGGTGGAGATGTTGTGGCACCTCCACATGGCAGCAGAGGCAGAAGTTAGAGGAGAGCAGAGACGCTGGGACCGCTGTCATGTGCCGAATGGATGTGGCTCCAGGCGGGTCTCTTCTGCCCGAGACCTTGATTGCAGAGGTTGCGCAGCAGGAAGCATAGAGCTTGGCAGCTTTCCCACTGAGGACTGCAGCTGTAGAAGTTGCACAGCAGGAAGCACGCAATTTGAAAGCTTTCCCCATTGTCAGTCGAGCGCCAGTGGCAGGGGAGCACAGGAGTGCCATGGGAGTGAGGCGAGCTCCTCTATCGACTAGCGTGGGCCACGGGAAGCCGAGAAGGAGAGATTGCCGGCCCATGCAGGGAAGCAGAAGCAGAGGACCTGGAAGCAGCTAGGCAAACAAATGCGCACGCCAGACCCGGTGAGTTCACTAGCATATTGTGACACCGCAGAGCTCCGTAACCTTCCGCTGGCCAACTCCAGGGGCCTGAAGCACAAAAATAATATAAACAGAGTGAAGTGGAATAAGACATTTTTTGGCGAATATCCAACTGATACAAAGCAGACTAATTATTCTATTGCAAACTAAGCTGACTCAAAAAGGAGCAGGTGGGGGGGGCGCTGTAGAGCCAGAGGAAGATGGGTGCTTGGTGATGAAGCTCCCTGCCTGACGAGCACTTGCGCCCGAATCTGTCCCACTCCGCTTGACCTGGCCGAGACACTGAATGGCCTTGTGTGCAGCTAAGCACATGGAGAACTGACAGGCCGGTTTACGGTGCTGCAGCATTCTTCGCCGACTGGGCTAATACGTGATCTGGGCCCAGGCGGCCACCATGCAACCTCTGTGCTGCCTTTTGGAAGCAGCTGCGATGTTAGATCCCGTCCGCAGCAGCCGGCTGTGAGGCAGTTAAGCAGCCCATATACAGCCATCACCGACCACCGGGAGTGAGACCCACACTTGATCGATGTGGGAAGACGAGGGTGATCAGGCGCTGCATCCGATAAGCACCGTAGGGAACTGTGTGTCTAGCCCGCACCACAACTGGGCATGATCCCCGCAGCACAGAGATCGACCCCACGACTGGGACCACAAATGAACACTCTATAGTGGCTCTGGGAGCATGGACTCCAGCTCGATCAAGTGGACACCGCTGCAGAGGCTGTTGGTGGCCTGCGCCCCCATCTGGAACGCTGCTCCCCGGGATTACAGCATCGACCGCATGTTGAGCGGTGGAGTGCCTACATTGTGGTGAGAGCCCCATCCAGGGCGGGCACAGGGCCGCCAATTTATGTACCTGCAAGATATGTTCTCCTGGCTCTCCCAGAGCACAAAGACGATGGCGGAATGGCAGTGAGCTGGCGGGGGATGCAATGTTGGGCCTGGGTGACGGCTAAGTGATGCCATGACCATTCCCCAATGAGACCGACCGGCCCTAAGCTAAACACTGGTCATCCCACCAGGCTCCTGCCACAAACCCGTAGTTAAACTGAAGTGGGCTCCCGGAATCTGAATGTCGCACGTCTGACATCTGCCTTTCTCCCTGCCCGACCTCGAGGCGCTACCTTCCGCAGGCCCATCAGAAAAGGTCTCTGGGGACATCTGCGGACAGAGCAGGCTAGGAGTGGCGCTGTAGAAATACCCATCTGGGCAAAGAGACCTGGAGCTGTCGCTCTGAATAACATCCTGCTCTACACCTTGTGGACGCTGGGGCATGCCACAACTCCCTGACAGCCTCATGGCTGACTGTGAAGAGGAATCTGCCAAGCCTACCGCTACCCACCTCCGCAAGTCCTCCAAGCGTGTACAAAAGATGGATATACAATTGCAACTCCAGGCGATCTTGGCTTAAATTAAGCTTGTCGGTCAGTGAACTCAGGAGACCAATGATGCAAGACATGACCGCATGCCCAGGACAACAGAATTACACACAACAAACAGCGCATCAGCACGCTTGAGTATAACTACGACACAACCAATACAGACATTGATGGGCTGGTCAGAGAGGTGCAGCGGCTGGTGGCTAAGTTGGAGGACCAACAGAATAGGAAGTGACCTTGAGGGCTATGTATATGGCCTTCTGCAGGACAAGCTGGACCTCGAGGCTCCGCGCGCCTACACCATCTAAAGGTTACACACGACCCCCCATTCCCAAACCACCGCCTGGAGAGTGGCCACGCACCATCATGATGCGATTGTTAAGCTTCCAACACAAATTGACCATACTTAAATAGTACCGGGCAGCAGGGGCTATTTGTCTTGAAAGCAATACTATTCACATTTTCAATGACTATTCTGTGGAGGTGTTGAGGCGCAGGCGAGCCATTAATTCCCTCTTCGAAGCGCTGAAGGGCTGTTAGGGAGAATTCTCCTTTATGGCTAATTTCCCTCACCTATTGAGTCCCCCAGCAGCTTTGCTGGACTTCTGGAGTTTATTTTTTTCCACCTGGTAAGAGTGAGAGATATTCCCCCACTCTTATCTGTGTTTTGCTATGTGTTTCCATTTGTTTTTGTGATTGTGGACTCTGAGGTACACCACTTCAGTAGCCCCCTTCTTTGTGTGTGTCACACAGCACCTTCAGCGCCGTGGCACAAGGTTGTCTTTGAGACTTCCCTCAACTCCATTTCTGAGGCGACTACTGTCAATAGTAGTACTTAGTCAATCTACCACAGATCCAGTACACCCCATCTTCCATGGAGTATTGGAAGCGGTTAACTCGTATCCCTTTGTATCTATACCTCCTAGAGCACTGTTTCGCTCTTTTAACAATTAGACTTGGCTGGTGGCAGTGGTATCTACCCTAACTTTTCTACCGCGATTATATTAGATAAACGTGGTACTGTTATTGGCTATTATATTAGCCTCGAACATAAACCCGCTTGACTAAATCGTCTCTCTTTTGGGTCCAGTTGGGTTTATTCGGCATTTCTTTTTGTTAAAGTCCTTCTTGTGTTTTACTTTGCGCGGCAAACTAGGTTTGCCTTCTTTGTTCACTGTCTTTTGGCGGGCTTCTGCCCAGAAGCCCTCCTCAAGGCACCTGGGTGTCTAGGTGGGCTGAATGTGAGGGAGGGGTGTAGTCACCCCCTGCACAGGGTATCCTAGGAAACCCAAGTCGCACTTTGCCATGATTGGCCAGGGTAGTTGTCCGGGCTGGACAACCCCCCTGCTGGTGGATTGACAGCCAGGCTGCGTGAATGGGGGCTTTTCGCATAAAAGGCAGGTCTCTTGGGCTAGAAGTCAGAGAGTCACCACTGGAACTACAAGGAACCGAAGAGGAGCAGAGAGACCGATGGCTCCTGCAACTACCCCGTCCCGGTGAAGCTCTGCTGCAGTCCTGAGCTATCTGCCCTTCAACGACTCTGGGAAGATTCAGTCCGGAGACTTCTTCCCTTGAGCTTGGTGGGGATAACCAGGTGATCTTCTTCAGCCAGAGGTCGCCGTTGTGGTCGAAATCGCTGCACACTGCTGTAGTGGTCCGGATAGCCACCTGACGAGCCTCTCCTGTTTTTAAGGAGCACACCTTTTATTAATTGTCGCTGCTGCCGGCTTCATCCTTGTGTGTTGCAGACCCCCTTCAGACGTCCTCCTTCTCGACGAAGCTCCAGGAATCGTGGGTCTGCGGGAAACCAACAGGAACAACTGCCAGGGCAGCAGCTGCACCATTGGAACAAGGTACTGTGTTCTGTTGAGGAAACTGGGTGAATCCCTTTTTCTTCATTCCCAAGGCTTGACCTCGTCTTCCCTCCTTCGTATAACTTTTGCTTCCGAACATTGACAATATCGAAGTACTTTTGGCTCCGTTGAATCGTGAACTGTTAGACCGTGTGATCATCTTCGGCAACTGGCCCCAGTGTCTTTCGACCCTGGCTCCGGCCCTTTGACTTTTGAACTCCTGTCTCTGAGCGTTTTTTGATTCTGCCTGCTTAACCCAAATATTGCCTGTGATTTTTGCCTCCAACTCCCTCTGGGTAGCTCAGGTGCTAAGTGTGTTTTTGCCCCGGTAGCCTTTCATGTCACGGATACGCATTTGTTTAGTAGACCGAACTGTCAAAAAGTGATCGCAATCGTATTCGTGGTAACGTGTTTTGTGCCTAACACTGGTTCATTCAAACACAGGGTACTTACCCTGAGACTTACTGTACAAAGTGAATTGGTTAGTTGTAGTATACTTAATGTGTGGTTTTTATTGAAGTTTAATAGAAATGTTGTGTTTATAGCGAATGGTTTAAAAATAAATGTACTTATATTTTTCTACCTGAAACCTTGAGTCAGTGTTTGCTTGAGTCACAGTAATTGTGGTCCCTTTGTGTAATCTCTGCTACTGCTTATATACTCTTGAGATAAGCCTGGCTGCTCCGCCACTGCTACCACTATGACAGGCTTGTACCAAAGGTAAAACTTGTATCACCACCTGTAGTCTTAATTGTGTGTAGTGGTCCCTAAGGGCACTGCACAGGATTCTGCCTAACAAGGGGTATGAGCACAAACATTATCTGTAATTCCCAGCGATGTGGTCCATCCAGCTGAATCACCAATGGCATTCTTTTGAAGACCATGAGGACGCATGGCGGTTTCTGAAATTCCGGGATATAGGGCCTCATTACACGGTAAGCGGTGGACCAAGGTGCTATTAGCACCTTGGTCCATGCCGGTAAAATACCGGCACCGCCTTGGAGGAAAGGGGAATTACCGCCGTATTCCAAGGTTGGCGGGGCGGTAATTCCCCCTTCCCCCATTGCCCTTCCCCATTCCTATTTTTGCCCCATAGGGCATAATGGGAATGGGGAAGGTGCTAATTACGGTACCACAAATTGCGATACCGTAATTAGCACCCTGGTCCCTTTGCGGGTTGGTTTTTAACGCCTGCTAAAAAGCAGGCGTTAAAGTACCAACCCGCAAAGGGACCTCGTAATCAGGCGGTAAGGGTTAAAGGTCACCGGTACCATTACTGGTGACCGTTAACCCTTACCGCCTTCCGTGTAATGAGGCCCATAGTCACCTCGCAGTGCACCCCCAACGGAGGACCCGACAGGACGGGGAGAGCGGGCAACGTCCCAACCCCGAACGCAACAGCAGGCTAGATCATGATACGGCTGTAAAAAGATGGGAAGGAAGCCGCGAGGTCTGAATCGACTGCAAGACAGACCCAAGGACTGAAAGGCTATGGTTGGTTTGCATGCTAATTGGCTCCTGCATGCTGGTGACGGCACCCTCCCTACACGGGCCAGCTATAGACATAATCATCATACGAATATGAGGTTGAGGCTTAAGTATGGGGGAGGCCGTGGCTGATGCAGGGCCGACTCAATCGACTTATACCAGGTGGGTGCGGAAATGTACTGCTAACAATCATCTCAGGACTAAAGTCACAAGAAAAACGCTATGTGGAGCTTGTCACCCAAAGGCCATCTGTGGGCCCTCCTTAGCTTTATCCTTTGCTAATGTTATTAAGCACAACCAGCTTCCCCTCGCGGGGTGGTCGGACATGCAGGGTGGGGACCGAGGGCGTCTTGGCCTTACACCCCTATGCCCGTGCATTGGCTCTCTTCTTTCTCAGGAGTTGTATTGGAGTCTGGTTACAGGGCTTCAATGATTTACTGTTTTCTTGGTTACAGGGCGTGAGGTAGGGTTTGTTTTTGTTTTGGGAGAAAACAATACCGGTCAGATCAATCCAAAATCCTTACACGCTCAGAGCCGGTCATGTTCCACATGGGGATACAAATATACTGAGTACATCCATGCACCGCCAGAGACCTACCGCTGCCCAACCACCTGGCACAGACAGATGACCACTCTCATATGCATCACCCTCAAAGTGCAGGGGATAGGACATTCCAGTAAGCAGTGACGCCTTCTCAATATGCTCTGTGATCTGCACGGTGACATAATATTCTTGCAGGAAACCCACCTGGAGGCTAAGGAGTTGGCAAAGTTATGCAGGGGATGTGTTTGGGTGGCCGTACATTCTCCTTCTCGTGGCAAGAGGGGGTTCTCTATTCTTGTCCACAAATGGATTTCTCTACTAATCCACACTACGAAGGCTGACAAAGAGGGTCGCTGGGTACTTATTCAGGGGCAATTGCACAATCAGCATGTGACTCTCCTAAACATCTATGGGCCCACGACCGATACTCAGGGATTTTTCACAGACCTATTTGCTACATGTGCTCCGTATATGGGTCACCTGATCTTTATGGGTGGGGATCTCAATGTAGCATTGCAGCCTGAAATCGACCGGTACAACCCTACGCAGACACAGACCGACCCCGGCTGAGAAAGGCTCACACATTTCGGTCCCTCCTGACAGACCTCAGATTGGTGGAGGTGTGGAGGCGCTTACACGAAAGTGAGAGAATTACACATTTTACTCAAACCACCATCAGTGCTATTCTCGGTTGGACTACTGGTCGCTCTCAGGCACCATGATGCATATGGTGGACCACTGCACAATTCTTCCCATGACACTATCAGATCATGCCCTGGTGCTTATGCACTTCACCCTTCCGGGCGCTCCTACCAAGTTGCCCACAAGGAGAATTAATATTGTTGCCCTAAAATACCCTGATTTGGTGGAGCTCTTGTCGCAGGATGTGAGCAAGTTCTGGCAGGACAACTTAAGCAATGACTTTAACACACTACTTTGTTGGGACTGTGAAAAACTAGGGAGCGTTTCACTACCTAAACCCTGGGGATCCGTTGCTCAGGTGGGCAGGGGACGGCCATCGCTTTTGGATCGCGACCCTGGGGGTTGACAAACGAGGGAGGATCATCGGGGTAAGGAGTCCTAGGGGAGTGGAGGTGGAACAGCCACTCACGAGATATGGTATCCCCCTTTTTCCGACACCTTCCCTACCCCTATCCCAACCTACAACTCCCATGGTTCCTCACCCTTCCTATTCTATCAGTACTACTGGGGCGAGGAAGATCAGGAACAGAGTCATGAAGATTACCTCCAAATCTTTTCAATGGCTCTGTCCCAATAATGCGGTCAGGCCTCCCATTTCAATTATCCCCACCTGAAACCTGTTAACTTCCCCACCTGGGATAAAAGGCAGAGCACACAGGTACACTCTGAGCGAGGCTGGGAGCGAAAAGGGACCAGACTTCAGGAGCTGCTTCAAATACGAGATTGGAGGGTAGAAAGCCAGAGGACTTTACGAGCTATGGAGAAGTCTCAAGAAAGCCAGGCAAAAGCATAGCGCTTGCAACATGTAGCTGATAACCCGAGCTGGAAGTCATCCTTCTTGGGAACCTTGATGAGAAGCCTGCTTCTGTCCCGGTGAATGATTGAATTGGGGAGGTTAGATAAAGATACGAGTAAAGGAACCTTGAACTCGGACCGCGAACAATATTAAAACACAGCCGGTGATTCCAAGATGGCAGCCGTGAGGAGAGATGCGTGAAACAGAGCTCTCGTCCAACCCTCCCACCCCCCCAGGGCCTAATACTGCAGATTTAAGCATACAAAATCCTCCCCAGGTGAGGGAGAATTTACAGTGGAGGGGTGCATTGCTGGTAATCGAGATATGAAATCAGCAAGTCGCCTACCTCAGAAGTAAGGGGTCAGGAGACTCGTGTCACGGAAGAGGACCGGAGCGAAGGGATGCCTGCGGGGAGCTGAACATTATCAGGCACAGCGCATGCAAAGCCCAGCAAGAGCGAAAGTGATCTCCCTCCTCCCCCATAAGGAAAGTGAAGATTTCCTCTGCAGAGTGCAGCAGAGAAGCACGCCGTGACCGACAAGACGGTAAGCGCAGCCGCAGGGATGGAGCGGGGGGGCAAAAGAGTGAGAAGGACCAGACGCCACCACCCAAGAACAACAGGAGAAAAAACTGCAGCACCCCTGGGCTTGCGGTTTTGATATGCACCGGAGCAGCGCGCACATAATGGGGAAGGCCCCGAGTCTGAGAGGCGGTTATCAATTATACGCCTCCACGGAGCCACCTGAACATTAAAGAAAAATGATGGGGGAAGAGCAGTGATCAACACGGTGGAGCAGGGCCCCCTATTATCCACCCCCCACCTAGGCAGCCGGTCCAGAGCGCTACACAAGGAGAGCTAATGAAACAACAGAGCCAGTGTTGAAGAATAGACTACACCCAGCCCAGACACTAGTAGCACCCTGTTTGAAGCGAGGAGGACCTGGTAGAGGGACCAGGTAGAGGGGTCAGAGATCAGGCAGGGACCCACCCAGCACCAAACCAACGAAGGAAAGGAGGACTGTGAGCCATAATAAAGGGGGCAAAGCAGGCAGGAAATAAAACAAACCTCAACTGGGGATACACAAAACCCCAAGATCAGACAAGGAGGGGGAAGAGACCGGATAAGACGTGACTCCAAAACAAATCAGCCACCGAAAGATCCATGGGGGAAAGCAGGAGGAGAGGGGGACTCCCCTGACCTGAAGGGATTGAGCTTAGTTTACGGCCACTGGAATCCTAGATTTATAGCTAGGTGGCCAACGAGAGGAAAGATGTCAAAAAACAGAGGAAAAGAAGCCCAGAACCCAGCCAAATCTGCGGAAATAGTCCCAGAATGGCAATATCCAAAAACTGTGATGCAAAGACAGGGAAACCCAGCCGGAGGGCGAGCAAGGCCCGGAGAGACAAGCAGTACAATGATATTAAGAAAAGATTTGGAACAAGCAAGTGGTCACTCAAGAGGTCCTTCACCAGTGCTTTCAGGATTTGGGGGACAAAATAATGAATACAATTCAAACACAAATGAATAAAACTAGAGAGGACTTCTCGACGGCCTTGCAAGAGGTTAATGTGGACATGAATAAACTGGAAGGGAGAGTGGACGCTACGGAAATCGCAGTCCAGGAGGTCGCTAACGACACAAAGAAAATAGACGAACACGTGGAACACCGGTCTAGGATCACTAAAAATCTAGAGATCCAAAGTGAAGATCTTGAAAACCGATCAAGGAGCTCAAACATAAGGATAAAAGGCATGTCGGAATATGTGGGAGATAAGGATCTAAGCTTGATGGCCAAACAGGTGTTTACTGACCTGATAGGCCTAGAAGATGGTATCGAAATAAAAATAGATTGAGTGCACAGAGTTGGCCCAGAGAGAGGTGAACAGGGAGCGAGACCCAAGGACGTGCTGGTTGCCCTACATAGCTATGAACAAAAGAAGAAAGTGCTGGCAGCAGCAAGGAGGGCTAGTGCAATAACTTATAATGGGTCCAACTTGCAACTTTACCAAGACCTGGCACAGATCACCTTGGCCAAGAGACGGATGATAGGTCTGGTGGTCAGATTTTGAGGAAGAGGGAGAAGCGGTACATATGGACCTTTCCCTTCAGGCTCTTGTTTGAGCGGAAGATGCGTCAGTGCCAAATCACCACTTGCTATGAAGGGATGAGAATTCCTTTTATTGAAGAGGAGGAATGTCATGATCTCTGCTTCCAAAAGATCAGGACTTGCCCGACTCCCTTTGAAGCAGACCCATAACCCTGGTTCCGAGTGCCAGCCAGTCCCAATTGGGACCTTTTGGACCCTGTCCTGGCGCCAGTGGCACCAGGCTCATAAAGATGCCCAGTCCCAGCGCTGGAAGCGCCGGGCTCATAATGCTTGGGTGGACTTACCTGCAACAGACCATGCTGCTTACTTACCTGCCAGTTGAACCCCTGATCCTCTTCTGTTTGGGACTACTTTTCCTGTTGGGTGGGGCAGGAGCCACTCCCTAGGTTCAGAACACTGGAACTCTTCTGGAAAGCAGGAACTCTTTTCTTAGGCGTGGCTGTGGAAGGAGACACCTAAGCACTACAGGAGGCTATTTAAACCACACCCGATGGATGAATCTCGCTTTGCGTTATTCTGCATTCTCTGCAGCAGAACGCTCATCGTGTCTTCTGCTTCTGATCCTGGGCCTAAGGGAACAAAGGCTTACCATCCTGGAATCCAGTCTTCAGCAGCACCTGTAAAGACAAAGAAAGAACAGGTTAGCACTACGGTCTTCAGTGGCAGTGCATCTCTTACCTGGTTCATCGGCTGTCACCAACGCCTCGCGCTGCATTCCGGCATCTGAAAGACAAAGACTTACCTACTCTTCGCATGCTCCGGAGGTCTTCGCACTGCATTCCGGCATCTGAAAGACAAAAGCTTACCAGCTCTTCGCACGCTCCGGAGGCCTTCGGCGCTGCATCCCGCATCTGAAAGACAAAAGAAGGTGCGTTTAAAGACATTGGGCAACTTTATTACTCACGTGCCATTACTCCTTCCCACGCCGAATCCAGTGGGTATTCCAGCACCCTTCAGCTTCTCTAAAGCTCCGAACTTGTGCCTGCAAGATAAAAGGGGACAGTTAGTGTGCATCGTGAAGCAGGCTACAAGCGCTTACTTACGTGCTTCCAGGCGCTTCTATTCCTCACGCGGGTTCGATCCTCAACTCTCATCAGCTCGCCATCCGCCATCGCCGGAACCCTGCAAAACAAGAGATATCATTACAAAAGACTTTTAAGACATTTGAAGTGCCCAGAACTTACCGTTCGTGCAGTTAACGACGGCAGCAGTCCTCTGAGGTCAAGAGGCCTGCACCTTTATCCAGTGAAGAAACTGGTTACGGCACCCTACCCCGAGGCAGATGGAGAGCTCGGCGTTCACTTACCTAAGGTGAGGGTGTTAACCTTTGGGGTTCTACAGGAGAAGAGAAAGGGAAGAGGAGAGAGGCACCCAATAACCCCAGTTCATTAATCCCATATTTTCTATCTGCAGACATCTTACTCTTCGAGTCAGACATACAGTGCACAGAGGTCCAGCCCAAAGAGCCAACCGTGTGTTACACATCACCTTTGAAGATACGGCATTCACCCAGTCAAGACCGGCGCATCTGCGGGAATCAGGTGAGCGTTACAGAACGCAAAGCCTATCGCAAAACTCCCACCCAGGCGCTATGGAAACCTCGGATACCGACCAGCTAGCCCAGTTACTTGGGGAACTAAGAGCAGAAGTGCATGCAGCCCGTCAGGAAACTAATGCTCTAAGAAGGGAACTGATTATTTCCAAGGAGCGAACAGACGATCTCGCTAGACAATTGCTACAGTCACAAGCCGGACAAACTCCGTTACCCGCATCAGGGGCAAATCTTCCTTCAACATCCTCTACGAACCCAGTGCAGATCAACCTACCTGGGAATGTACCTCTGGCTCCGCCCGAACCATTTTCTGGTGACCCAAAGAGGTTTGCAGTATTTATTAATCAGTGCCGGTTGCACTTCTTATGCCGGCCAGCAGCCTTTCCAACTGATCAAGCTAAGGTAGCTTTCGTGCTTTCGTACCTTAGTGGCAATGCGGCAGACTGGTCGATCCCTCTAGTTAATCAAGATGATCCGGTTCTCCATGATTTTCGAGCTTTTCAGCTCAGTATGGAAAAACTGTTTGCAAGACATTCACAGGGGCAGGCCTTGGACAATGAGCTCCTTTCATTGCGACAGGGTAATCAAGACCTTTTGGCTTATATTGCGTCTTTCAACAGACTGATAGTGGAAACTCGATGGCCTGAGGACAAAAGGATTACGCTGTTTTATAGAGGTCTACGTGGAGAGCTCAAAGATGTGTTAGCCCAAGTAGTGAATCCCCCGCAAGACTGTTCGGACTATATTGACTTAGTCGTTCAAATTGACCACAGACTGCAGAACAGGAAGGCCGATCGTTCCAAGTTTGATGCTCGAGTATTTTCCAAACCACCAACTCCTACCAAAGGAGTAGACTCCGGGGAACCCATGCAAATAGGGGGCCTGAAAGGACCACTAACACAAAAGGAGCGGGAAAGGAGAAAACAGCTGCAATTATGCCTCTATTGCAGAAACTCGGGGCACTTTCTTCGAGACTGTCCGGTGAAACCAGCCAAGAAGGCAGTAGGAGCTGCAGTTACCAGGGTCACAAACTCTGAGCAGGGAAACGACCTTGCCCGACAAGAATAGAGGTCCTCTTGCCGAGCGTTAAAACCAGTTCCGGGACCTCGCATTTCGTGATACCTATGGTCCTCATTAGCCCTGAACATCTGGATCGATTACATGCGATTGAAGCTTACGTCGACAGCGGTGCCATCGGCAATTATGTGGATCATGAAATGGTTTTGAGGATGAATCTGACTCTTTGTCCAAAGGCTGTAAAGGACGTCATTACTACGGTGGATGGTACGGAGATAGCCTCCGGACCAGTAACGCATACCACCCAAGTAGTGACGCTAGTAAGTCAAGATGGACACCATGAGAAGATCGTGTTCGATGTGATCAAGGCCCCCCAGTTCCAGATTATTCTAGGAATTCCTTGGTTAGAGAAGCACAATCCTCAGATCGATTGGCGAGCAAGAACGGTTCAGTTTCCAGAATGTGTCTCTACTTGTCACCCTCGACCTGGTGTTGCACTGGCAGCAATTTCCTCGGAGGCTCCTCAGTTACCTCCTGAATACCTAGAATTCCAACATGTTTTCCGGAAGGATCAGGCTAACTCTCTACCTCCTCATAGGTCTTATGACTGCCAGATAGACCTGATACCTGGATCTACTCCTCCCTGTAGTAGAATTTATGCCCTCACCGAGCCTGAGAATCTTCACCTCCGACAATACCTGGATCAATACCTAGCGAATAGGTTTATTCGTCCTTCCAAGTCCCCTGCTTCCTCAGCTTTGTTCTTCGTTCCAAAAAAAGAAGGGGACCTTAGAACTTGTATAGATTATCGCGCCCTGAACCAGATCACCGTTAAGAGTAGATATCCGTTACCTTTGATCCCTGAACTCCTGGACCAAGTCAGAAAAGCATGCATATATAAAAGCTGGATCTTAGAGGAGCCTACCACTTGGTACGAGTAAAAGAGGGCGATGAATGGAAGACGGCCTTCCGCACCAAGTATGGGCTATTTGAATATCAGGTCATGCCCTTCGGACTTTGCAATGCCCCGGCCGCCTTTCAATATTTTATGAACGATGTCCTCAGAGAGCTCATAGATATGTGTGTTGTTGTTTACATTGACGACATCCTCGTTTATTCTTCATCGGAAACTGAACATTGGAAACACGTGAAAATGGTCCTCGAGAGATTGCGTCAACACAAACTTTTCGCTAAGTTGGAAAAATGTGTTTTCAACGTGACTGAAGTTGAATTCTTGGGATTCATATTATCACCTAGCGGAATGCATATGGATTCAAAGAAGGTCGATGCAATTCTCAAATGGCCATCGCCATCCTCCGTAAAAGGTGTTCAAAGCATGTTAGGCTTCGCTAACTTTTACCGCAGGTTTATCCCCGAATTCTCTCGAATAGTCCAGCCCATCACCGCCTTGTTAAAGAAAAACAAACGTTTTGAATGGTCTACCGAGGCGGAACAAGCTTTCCAGAATTTGAAGACTAGATTTATCTCTGCACCGATCTTAAAACATCCTCGCCCAGAACTCCCCTACATCGTTGAAACTGATGCTTCGAGCCTTGCCATGGGGGCAGTTCTATCACAAAAGGACCCAGTAACCAATCAGTTGCATCCCGTGGCATTTTGGTCCCGCAAATTCTCGCCTCCTGAAATCAATTACACTATTACTGATAAGGAACTTCTAGCTATCAAGTCCGCCTTTAAGGCTTGGCGGCATTATCTTCTGGGGGCCCGACACACCGTTACTGTGATTACAGATCACCGAAACCTGCAATATTTGAAAACCGCAAAAGCTCAATCCTCTAGGCAACTCCGTTGGGCACTATTCTTTGCCGAGTTTGACTTCATAATTACCTATCGACCTGGTACAAAAAACGGTAAAGCTGATGCCCTTTCTCGGATGGGAGTGGAAGAACATTTGATCAATCCTAAACCTGTACCTATCATTCCCGAACAAAGAATTCTAGGTGTAATCGCCACACAATCCATAGAGGAAGTTAAGGAAAGCCAGGCTACTGGTAACTCCAGCAGACATACAGAATTGGCATCTGCAGGGAAAGGACTTTACGGTGAAGGACAACCTATTATATTTCCAAGAACGGTTATACCTGCCCAGCACAGATTTACAGAAAAAGGTAATCTCTTGTTATCGCGATTCTTTAATGGAAGGACATCCCGGTATGACCAAGACCTCGGAAAAGATCAAGCGCTACTTCTGGTGGCCGTCTTGGAAAAAAGATATCAGAGACTTTATAATGTCCTTTGGAGTATGCGCCCAAAACAAGAGTCAAAAGGAAAAACCAGCCGGCCTCTTACGCCCTATTGACATCCCGCCTCGCCCTTGGCATACGCTTTCTATGGACTTCATCACCGATCTACCTCCATGCTCCGGATACAATACGATCCTAGTAATCGTGGACCTATTCTCCAAGATGGCGCATTTCATTCCACTCAAAGGCTTACCAACAGCAGCAACTCTGGCCCGAGAATTTCTCGAAAACATCGTCCGACTGCACGGTTTTCCTTCAGTTCTAATTTCGGATCGAGGTAGTCAATTTATTTCTCATTTTTGGCGAAGTTGCTGTCGGTCGGCTCAAATTGATGTGAGACTTTCGACCAGCCACCACCCTCAAACCGACGGACAAACCGAGAGGACCAATCAAACTCTGGAACAGTATTTGCGCTGCATGCTACAACAAACTGAAAAAACTTGGAAAGATATCCTTTGGATAGCCGAATATGCCTACAATAACTCGGTCCACTCGGGAACTGGAAAGACCCCGTTTTTTCTTTTATACGGTAGTCACCCTCGAACCTCGGAGTTGGATCCACTCCAAGATCTTGGAACACCAGCAGTAGACCACCTGCATTCTACAATCACCCAAGCCTTTAAGGAAGCCGTTTCTCACCTTCAAAGGGCTAAAGAACAATACAAGAAAGGAGCAGACCAACATCGGAAGGAAGCCCCCCAATATCAAGTAGGAGATCAAGTCTGGTTATCCACCAAATATCTACCTCTAAAAGGACCACGCACATTCAACCCAAGATACCTTGGTCCCTATTCCATCACTACCATAGTAAATCCAGTAGCGGTCAAGTTGGACTTGCCCCCTCACATGAAGATACATCCGGTCTTCCACGTCTCTCTATTAAAACCCGTGCAACCTCAAACCCGACTAACTACATCTCCAAAACCTATTCTAGTTGATGGAGAACTCGAGTTTGAAGTCGAAAGCATCCTGGATTCCAAGATCTCCAAATCTAAACTATTTTACCTGATTGACTGGAAAGGCTACGGTCCCCAAGAAAGATCCTGGGAACCTGCAGAATATGTCCACGCGCCTCGTCTAATCAAAAGATTTCATCGAACATTTCCTAACAAGCCCAAACCCCCGGAGAAGCCCGGTTTGGGAGGGGCCTTGAGGGGGGGTGCTGTCATGATCTCTGCTTCCAAAAGATCAGGACTTGCCCGACTCCCTTGGAAGCAGACCCATAACCCTGGTTCCGAGTGCCAGCCAGTCCCAATTGGGACCTTTTGGACCCTGTCCTGGCGCCAGTGGCACCAGGCTCATAAAGATGCCCAGTCCCAGCGCTGGAAGCGCCGGGCTCATAATGCTTGGGTGGACTTACCTGCAGCAGACCATGCTGCTTACTTACCTGCCAGTTGAACCCCTGATCCTCTTCTGTTTGGGACTACTTTTCCTGTTGGGTGGGGCAGGAGCCACTCCCTAGGTTCAGAACACTGGAACTCTTCTGGAAAGCAGGAACTCTTTTCTTAGGCGTGGCTGTGGAAGGAGACACCTAAGCACTACAGGAGGCTATTTAAACCACACCCGATGGATGAATCTTGCTTTGCGTTATTCTGCATTCTCTGCAGCAGAACGCTCATCGTGTCTTCTGCTTCTGATCCTGGGCCTAAGGGAACAAAGGCTTACCATCCTGGAATCCAGTTTTCAGCAGCACCTGTAAAGACAAAGAAAGAACAGGTTAGCACTACGGTCTTCAGTGGCAGTGCATCTCTTACCTGGTTCATCGGCTGTCACCAACGCCTCGCGCTGCATTCCGGCATCTGAAAGACAAAGGCTTACCTACTCTTCGCATGCTCCGGAGGTCTTCGCACTGCATTCCGGCATCTGAAAGACAAAAGCTTACCAGCTCTTCGCACGCTCCGGAGGCCTTCGGCGCTGCATCCCGCATCTGAAAGACAAAAGAAGGTGCGTTTAAAGACATTGGGCAACTTTATTACTCACGTGCCATTACTCCTTCCCACGCCGAATCCAGTGGGTATTCCAGCACCCTTCAGCTTCTCTAAAGCTCCGAACTTGTGCCTGCAAGATAAAAGGGGACAGTTAGTGCGCATCGTGAAGCAGGCTACAAGCGCTTACTTACGTGCTTCCAGGCGCTTCTATTCCTCACGCGGGTTCGATCCTCAACTCTCATCAGCCCGCCATCCGCCATCGCCGGAACCCTGCAAAACAAGAGATATCATTACAAAAGACTTTTAAGACATTTGAAGTGCCCAGAACTTACCGTTCGTGCAGTTAACGACGGCAGCAGTCCTCTGAGGTCAAGAGGCCTGCACCTTTATCCAGTGAAGAAACTGGTTACGGCACCCTGCCCCGAGGCAGATGGAGAGCTCGGCGTTCACTTACCTAAGGTGAGGGTGTTAACCTTTGGGGTTCTACAGGAGAAGAGAAAGGGAAGAGGAGAGAGGCACCCAATAACCCCAGTTCATTAATCCCATATTTTCTAATCTGCAGACATCTTACTCTTCGAGTCAGACATACAGTGCACAGAGGTCCAGCCCAAAGAGCCAACCGTGTGTTACACATCACCTTTGAAGATACGGCATTCACCCAGTCAAGACCGGCGCCTCTGCGGGAATCAGGTGAGCGTTACAAGGAAAACCACAGGGAGCCCCTAAAGCAACCGAGGGAACCGATCAAGAGAAAGCAATGGGAACGGACCAAATATACATCGAAGAATCCAGGGAAAAACAGGCACCAAATGGCCCATCAGGTCATTCCAAGGAAGGGCCGGAGGGGAAACTGAACCCTGTAACAGAGACAACGAACAGATGAATAAACGCCTAAGGGACCAAGGTCAATAATCGTCTGGGGAAGGAGGTCAGAATGGAGGTACAGGTGGAGGCGTTAGGGATATAGGCTAGTCTGGAATCACTGCTGGGTCTGGGGGGACCTGCACAAGAATTTGCTGGGAAGAAACAGGGGCTGAACTCCCGGATTGAAGGTTGAAGGGGCTAGAGGCTGGTTGAGCCTGCCCAGTGGAGGCGAGGCGGGCAAGGGGGAGGGTTGAGAAGATGGACAGGGAGGACAGGAGGTCCCAACCAGAGGCTGCATCATGCTATATTGCCTAGAATGACATACCATGACCATGGCTAAAAGAGATACGCTTAAGATTATTTCGCTGAACATTAGGGGGATAAATTCCCCAGTAAAAAGAAGGAAGTTGGAGCAGTTTATAGGTCGGGAGGGGCCAGGGATACTAGCCCTTGAGGAAAAACACTTGCAAATTAGACCAACACAAAGTGAGAATAAGGGGTTATCAACAAATATTCCAATCCTAGGCAGCATGGAAGACTGGGTGGGGTACTGATAGCTATGCGAGACAATATGGGTGTTCACACCACACAACAGAAAGACTCAGAGGGTCAGTATTTAGCAGTAACCTTTCAGGGGGGGGACAGGACAAGTTCCTATGGCAAACACTAGGAAAGCTGGAGGTCTTCGCGAAAAGTCACATAATCCTGGTGGGGGATTTTAACATTGTCTGGGATCCTTGCGAAGGTAGGAGTGCAAGGGTCTTCCATAATCAGGGCAAACCCCCGAAAGAGGTAATAGATAAAATTACTTATGTTACTGGTAGACGGGTGGAGGGAAAAGCGGGGGACTGCAAAAGGGTACACCTTCTACTCTCACATACACAGAACCTTCTCAAGGATTGACTACTTTGGGTGTCGAGGGCTTTATTGGGAGAGGTAACAGAAATAGAGGTGGGGCAATCACCCTGGCAGACCATACTCCCGTTACATTATCTATAAACACGTGGGACGGATAACCTGGGTTGTGGAGATGGCGATATCAGTCACATATTCTTAAAGATGAGGTCCTAAGGGCGTAAGTAAAGGATAAAATAGTAGAATACTTTCACAATAACAACTCAGGAGGGACAAGCCAAAAGATGGTTTGGGACGCCTTTAAAGCTACCTTGGGGGGGGGACGCTTATATCCTTGAAATCTCGTAGGGACAGACAAATGAGACAACTGGAAACAGAGATAGAGGACAAATTGAAATAAATAAGGACATGTATGACGGAGGGAGCCAGAGGGGCCATTAGAAGGGAGTACCGGCTGATAAGGGGCCAACTTGAGGTCTTACAAACAAAAGCAGCCGAACGATCGCTGATCTACCTCAAACAGAGGTACTATATGAAAGCAAATTGCCTATTGGCAAGGGCACTGAGGAAGAAAGAAACGTCAAGAACGATACTGAAAATTAAAACAGAGGGGGGCAAAGAGAGCTCAGCTCTTCCAGACATTATGAGGATGCTCTCTTTATAGATCGGACACCCCGGCCGAACAGGCTCAAAAAGAATACCTCGAAGCATGCCCATTAAAAAAGGTTACCAGGTTGGAACAGGAGGAGTTGGAGGGTGACATTACACCAGAAGAAGTAAGGGCAGTCATAATAAGCTTACCGGCGGGTGGGGGGGGCACCGGGGCCGGACGGTTACTCAGCAAATTTCTATAAAACCTACAGGAAAACTCTCATCCCGTATCTGGTCCTGCTCTTCAACTCTTTTGGGCGAACAGGGGAAATTACACCATCCATGGGAGAAGCCAAGGTGGTGGTGTTGCCAAAGCCAGGGAAGGATAACACCCAATGCGGATCCTACAGGCCGATTGCGCTTATTAATATTGACACAAACATTTACACTAGAATACTGGCAAATCGATTCGACCGGCTCCTCCCGGGGCTTGTCAATCCGGACCAATCCGCGTTCATAAGAGGTAGGCAGACTTGCGACAACACTAGAAGGGTCAGTCACCTCATTGAAAAGGCTAATAAGTCAGGGATACCAGCACTTATCCTAGACGCAGAGAAAGCGTTCGATAGGTTCGAATCGCAGCTCCTCCTTAACACCATGGAAAGGATGGGGTTTGGGGTCAAATTCCTAGCAATGATAAAAGCTTCTTTACGCTAGCCATTTGGAGCCTCTTCTGGCCATCATTATGACCTCTAAGGAAATAAAGGGGATCCCCTTTGGTGGAGAAGACCACAAAGTAGCAGCATTTGCGAATGACCTGTTGCTCATGATCACAGACCTAGAGAAGTCACTTAGAGCAGTAGATCAGCCACTACGACAGTTCGGGGAGGTAGCAGGCTTAAAAATCAATGTACAAAAATCAGAAGAGTTAAATCTGACGTTCCCGATACATAAGGCCCAAGAACTGCAAGAAGCCCTCCCAAACAGTTGGGCGGAAACAGGTATAAAATATCTAGGTATAGTGATCACTAAAAAGATAAGCAAGTCATATGGTGCAAATTACCCGCCCCCATTAGACAAAATTAGAAAGATGCTAGTCGACTGGGGACCCCTATCTATATCATGGTTGGGGAGGATCAATGTGCTAAAAATAGAAATCCTGCTGAAACTGCTCTATCGCTTTATGGCACTGCCAATACGGGTACCTAATACTTACTTCCGGGCCCTACTAAACATACAGGTACAGTCATATGGAACCACAAAAAATCCAAGGAGTCGAGAAAAGTTATGAGAGCCTTGAAAAAAAAAACAAGGGCTTGGAGAACCAGACTTCAGAACTTACTACCTTCCGTCACAGATTAAAGTGATTAGGGACTGGTTTAGAGACGATAGAAGGAAGGTGTTGAGACCTATGGACTGGGCAGTCGTGGGGGCCCCACTTGAGAAGGTCCTATGGCGACAAAGGGAGGACAGACCAACGTGTACTGTAGTGAAATAGAGACGTTGGCGGGAGAGGCGTGGGATGAGTCAGTGCGACTGGCAGGGCTGACCACCTTCCCCCTCCCCTCTGATGCCTTTGTTTGGAAACTCCCAATATACAACAGGCATGGGGGGCAAAGAGTTTGACAGGTGGCAAGAGGGAGACTGCAGGAAACTGCGAGACATGTTTAATGGGCAAGAGTTGAAGTTTTATAACCAATGCAAGCAGGACTTCGAACTAGGAGAGGGTGAACAATACCGCTACTTTCAACTATGACACTGGCTAGAGCATTCCACGATTAAGGTAGCTGCAACTAGGGAGCTTATCCCCTTCGAAAAATATGTCACGACAAACTTACGGGATAATCACATTGTGGGGGTAATTTATGGTATTATTAAAGAGGGGGAGGAACCTGGGAAAAGGGTGTACATGGAGAGATGGGAAACGGTAGTGGGACATCCCATTGCAGAGGAGCAATGGTCTGTTCTATGGGCGCAGATCCCCCAAGCTAGCAAGGCAGACCAAATACAAGAAATATGGACAACGTTAATGGATTAATGGCATCTCACCCCAGAGAGGCTCCATAGATGTTATCAGGCGGTCCCGTATAGATGTTGGAGGGAATGTGGGGGGGGGCATGGGATCACATTTGGTGTGACTGCCCATCCTTTCAATCCTACTGGGCAATGATCCAACTAGCAATGGAAGAGATCTTTGGGATACAACTGAGGGGTTCTCAGGGGGAAGCCATCATGGGGTTTTGGGGAATCCTAGAAGAACTACCAACAAAATCACAAAAAAAGGCATATGTAATCCTGATGATGATGGGAGCATTGGTGTTGGCCCAGAAATGGAAAAAGAAGGAACCCCTCACCAAGCATGAATGGGTGGGGAAGGTATGGAACTTTGTATCTCTATAGTGGGTTACCTATTCCATTCAGGGCGATCACCAACGGTTCCTCTTAGAAGGGGACTTGATTCTACAGTTTCTTCAGCGAGACTCGAGAGGAGCATGGTGCCTGAGAAAAATTAAACTTTTGGGGTTGATTTGATCGTAGAAATCGAGAAGAACAGAAAGGGGACTGGACTGTTGGGCCAAGGACTGGGGACATTGTTGAAACACAGGCTACAAGTGAGAGCTGCAAGAAAGACAAAGGGGCAGGGAAGAAGGATGGGGTTGAATAGGTTCATAGGGGATTAAGGCGGGGAGAGGGGGAGAGGGGTGGTGAGGAAATAGGATGGGAGTGCAATGAGTTACTGTTGGGACAGGGAAAGTGGGTCAGGCTGCAGGGGAGGGAGGAAATGAAAAGTTACTCACTGTAGTGACTAACGTACTCTTAGTCCATAGTCCCCTTTCCTCCATACTGTAAGGGCGATTACAACTGATTGTAGCCCCAGGCTGGAGAGGAGACCCTCCTTAAGCAAATAGGTTCATGAAAACCGCCTGTACGAAAGCTGCATCCGATCTAGAGCCGGCATCCAAACAGTAATGCTTGCAGAAAGCCGAGGGAAAGGGCCAAGTGGCCACCCTGCTTATGACTTGCCAAGGGACATGGCGCTGGAATGCGATGGCCGTTGCCTTGGCCCTGACTGCGTGGGTATGCATGTTGGCCAGGAGCGGCTTGTGCTGGCCCTCCTACGCTTCCTTGAGCCGAGACCATCCAGCGGGATATGGAGGCCTTAGAGGCCTGATAGCCTGTCCTCAAGCCTTCGAAAATGACAGAGTGTCCGACTTGCGGAAGCCCTTAGTCCTGTCCAAGTACAATTTTAGGGCACGCCTGACATCCAGGCAGTGCAGCGCTCTCTGTGCTTCATCCTTGGGATTGGGGAAAGAATGTAGGAAGGACTATTTCTTCGTTCAAGTGAAATGCAGATGGAACCTTGGGCAGAAATGCCGGGTGCGTCTGCATGACTACCTTGTCCCTGTGAAAGCTGGTATATGGTTCAGAGGCGACCAACGCCTGGATCTCCCTGACTCTGCGAGCCGAGGTAAGACCGACTAGTAAGGTTGTCTTGATGGTGACCAGCCTAATGTCCACTGACGCAATTGGCTCAAATGGGTTGTCCGCCAAGGCGCACAAGACTATGTTAAGGTCCCACAACGGGTGAGGTCTCTTGACAGGCGGGTAGAGCCTAGCAAGACTAGTCAGCTGTTTCTTGACTATAGGGTTGGAGGAGGAAAAGATGCCTTCCTCTGAGTTCCTATAAGCCCCAATTGCTGCAAGGTATGTGCGGCAGGTTTCCACATGTACGCCCGAATGAGCGAGGTGTGCCGAAAAGGAGATCACGTCGTCCAAATTGCAGGCCAAGGGGTCGATTCCCCTGCAGTCTGCCCAGTGCCAGAATCTGGTCCATTTGCTTTTGTAGTGGGCCCTGGAGGCGTTGCTCCTGGCACCCTGTACGATTTCCAGGTTGGACTATGAAAGGCTAAGGTGCCGCAGCGTTACCTGCTCAGGTACAACGCAGTGAGGGCTAGTTTCCCTGGCGCGGGGTGGAAGATCCTGCGCCCCTGCTGTGCCAGAAGATGTGCTGGGCCCGTCGGAAGGTGCATCGGGGGCACCTCCAAGAGGCTGAGTAGTTCCGAAAACCATGGAGCTATTAGAATGATGCGGAGTCGGTGAGACTCCTTGATCTTGCAAATTACCCTGTGGATCAGGGGAGTAGGCGTAAAGGCGTAGGCTTTCATGCCGGTCCACTGGAGGTGAAATGCGTCGCCCAGAGAGCCGGTGCCCTGACCCTGCCAGGATGCATACTGGGGGCACCTCTTGTTGTGCCAGGTGGCAAAGAGATCCACTTGGGGATGACCCTACCTGTTGAAGATCTCCTGAATAATGAGGTTGTTTAGCTGCCACATTCGCCTATACACAAGTGTTTCAAGGCGCAACAAGGCCCGGGAGGGGAAACAGAGGGAAGACAAAGACAACAATCCAAATGGGCCAGGTGACTGAGATTGTGCAAGTGCAGGGGAGGGGGGAAGGGGAAAAGTGTGGTGGGAAAGGGGAGTGGATAGTGCAGTACGTAGGATAACAGTAAGATAAATAAAGACAATAAATAAATAAAAGTGCAGCCAGCAGGTGGCAAGTGCAAGGGTAAGTGCAGCCATCAGGTGTCAAGTGCTAGTCGGGGCTGTTGGGATACAGAACAGTCCCCAAGTGCAAGAGTTGTCTGGGGGGCAGTGCAGGTGTGCAACTGGCGGGGAGGGGACCTGGGCCAGAGATCAGAGGGTAGCCAGGTAACCAGTGCAGTTTCAGATTCAGTCAGGAGATCATCAAGGGAGAGGAGGAGAGAAAGCAGAAGAAAAGAGGAAGGTCTTGAGGTGCTTCCAGAACCAGAGATGGTTCTTCTCAAGTTTCAGAGGGGCCAGGAGGCTGTTCCAGAGGTAAGCCCCAGCAGAAGGAGATCTACCACCAACTTGCTACTTGGAGAAGCGACTGGCCCTGAGGGAGCTGGAGGTGGATGAGCGAAGAGCTTGAGAGGGAAGATATTTAGGAAGAGCGAACAGAAGGCCTTGTGGACAATGCAGAGGGTTTTGAACTTAATCCTCAGCGCCACTGGGAGCCAGTGCAGAGATTTCAGCCCTGGAGAGTTACGATTCCTGGGCTTGAGGCCAAGGACAAGTCTCGCAGTCCTGTTTTGGATGAGTTGCAGAGGGCGGAGAGTAGAGGCAGGCAGATTGGGAAAGAGGCTGTTGCAGTAGTGCAGCCTCTAGAGAACTAGAGCTCTGGAGACAGTGAGCTTCTGGAGGAAGGAGAGGAAAGGAAGAATACCTCTGAGGAGGTGCAGCTGGTAGTGTGACTTCTTAGAGAAGTCAGAGATGTGAGGAGAGAAGGAAAGTGTGGAGTCGAAGATGACCCCGAGGATTTTTGCCTCACAGGTGGCAGCGGGAAGAGGGCCAAGGGAGGCCGGCCAGAAAGTGACAGGAAAGGAGGGAGCAGGTGTGCTGATGAGGAGAATCCCGGTCTTACTGGCATTAAGGCAGAGATCATTGGCAGCACACCACTCCTGGATAGCATAAAGACAATCAGAGATGAGAGAAGGAGAGGAAGAGGCAGAAGGGAGCCTGAAAATTTGTTGGGTGTCATCAGCATAGCACTGAAAGTTGGGACAGAGAGCGGTAATGCGGTGGGCAAGAAGTGCCAGGTATTGGTTGAACAGCCAGGGAGAGAGGTTAGACCCTTCTGGAACACTACAGGTAGAGATAGAGATGGAGGAGAGGAAGGACTCAAGTTGGACCTGGGAGGGTCGATCGGAGAGGAAAGAGGTCAGCCAAGTCAGGGCCTGATCGGTGATACCCATGTTATCAAGGAGAGGGTTGAGCAGGATGACATGGTTGACCGTGTCAAAGGCAGAAGAGAGATCAAGTAAGATGAGGACACAGTTGGTGTTGCAATCGAGGTTGGAGAGCAGGTCTTCACGGATGTTCATGAGAGCAGTTTCCATGCTTCTGGCAGCTCTGAAGCCAGACTTATGGTCATGTAGACAACCGACAAATTCAGTGTGAAGGTTAAGGTGAGAGATGGCCAGCTTTTCCAGGATTTTGCCCAGGAAGGGAGTGATGGAGATTGGACGATAGTTAGCCAGGCAGGAATGGTCGGTAGAGGATTTCTTAAGAAGAGGGTGCACAAGGGAGTACTTCAGGGGGGAGGGGAAGACTCCAGTGGCGAAGGAGTGGTGCGGTATCGACGGGTACGAGTGTTGTTGTGCATGGGGAGGGCGATAGTTTGTCAAAGTGAGCCGCTGTGAACTCTGCCGCAATCCGTACTGTAATCGGTAGATAGGGATGTTGTTGTGTTTGTGTTCAGCGATATAGTTTAGTTTGGGATAAAGGTTTCAAGGGTATGCTGAGAAAAGCCAGGTGATTTTCAATATTGCGAATGTTTAGGGGTAGAGAGTTCCAGATGATTGGCGCTTGGACGGAGAACAAGGATCCGCCTAGCCTGGAGGAGTTGTGACGTGGGACCACTAAGCGATATGCTGTGCGAGATCTGGGATTCCTTTAAGGGTGGTAGCAATGGATTTTGTCTTGAAGGAATTCTGGGCCAGTGTTGTGGATGGCCCGGTGGGTAATGCACATGGCTTTAAAGGTAGTGCGTCGACCAATCAGGTGCAAATGGAGGACTTTTAGTGTAGGGCTGATGTGGTCTCTGGAAGGTAGGTTAATGAGCAGGCGTGCCGCAGCGTTTTGGATTCCTTGCAATTTCGTTAGTTGAAACGCCAGTGCACCTAGGTAAAGGCAGTTTGCGTAGTCTAGGCGCGAGAGGATGATGGAGTTGATGGCTGAGAAGCGGTGAGGATAGGTGAGGTAAGGGAAAATACGCCTGGGAATCCATAGATGGAAGAAACAGGTTTTAGATACTGAGGTGGTGTGTTGGGATAGGGATAAGTCTGTGTCCAATGTACATCCAAGGTTTTTCACCAAGTTGGAAGTTGCTGATGAGGCTTTTCAGTGATTTGAGGTTGCCGGTGAACCACCTGGGTGTGGGTCCTGATCTCTGAGAGGTCTAATTTGTTGGAGTGAGGGGTGTAAGGGCGTTTGAAAGCCAAAGGTTGAAGATCTTGATCGTTGGATGTCCTTCCTGGAGAGGAAGTGTAGGGAGAGAGTTGAGGAGGGAGTTTGCTAGATCTGGGGTGATTACGTAGTGGAATGGGAGGAGTGGTGGTTGGTGGTGGTCGTGCATGGCCTTGGCTGCCGGCCGCTTTGGTCAGTGGTATGGAGAAGTACATTGCTGAGTCATCACTCCATTATAGGGGGTAGGGTAGATATGTTTGTAGGGCTGAAAGTCGGATCGAGAGTGTGACCTCCCGTGTGGGTGGGTGAGGAGAAGTATTGTGTCAGGCTGAGTGATTCTAGATTGTCTGTGAGTGATCGGGTCATAGGGTTTGAGGGTGAGTCAAACCAGATGTTGAAATCTCCTAAGATGGTAAGTGTTGGATGGAGGTTGAGGTTGGTGGCCAGTGCTTCACAAAGGGTATCTGCAAGGTTTTTTTGTAGCCAGGGGGTCTGTAGATGAGTAGGAAGCTGTACGAGGTGGAGGGTGAGAGTTGCAGTTTTACCATGAGGGATTCATAGTTTGTGGTGTTGGTTGAGGTGTCCTTAATTATTAGTGGGAATTGGTGTTTGTGTAGTATTGCAAGTCCTCCACCCCTTCGCGATCTGTTCCGGACAGTATGGTTGTAACCGGGTGGGAAGGCCTTGTGCGCAATGGGCTCGTAATCGTCAGCAAATCAGGTCTCAGTGATGAAAAGGATGTCTGGGTTTTCTTCTGTGATGAGGTCAAAGATATGGATTTTATTTTTGCAGACTAACCTGGCGTTGACGAGTACGCAGGATAGTTGCTGGGATGACTTGTAGGTGTTGGGCAGGTAGGGTTGTGAGTGGTAGGGGGAGCTGGATTGTGCGCTGGCAAAGGGATGGGCGGTGCAAAGGGATTGGGGTAGAGTTGTGAAAGGTAGGGGGGATGGATTGTGGGCTGGCAAAGGATGGGTGGTGCAGAGTGAAGGGGGACGTGCAGTGTGGGGAACGCGGAACAGCAGGATTGGGGGGTGAAGGGAATAGGGCTAGGACCGGGTTGGGTGTGGGCGTGGAGGTTTGGGTCCTATAGTGTGGTGGCAGGCTTTGCGATCTGGGCTGGAGAATGGGTGATACTTATTAGGCAGAAACCTGTGCAGTACCCTCTGGGGCCACTGCAAAAGATTTAAGACTACAGGTGTTTGGCAGTAAACCCACTTGGTAGCAGTCTGTACCACACAGATTCACTTGGTAGCTGTGGCTGAGCAGTCAGACTTCCCTCAAGAAGAGTTAGGCAGTATACAGAGTATTCACAATAGGTCAGAAGAACGCAGTAGAACAAGTAAACACTGACCAGAGCTTGGTGTAAAAGAGATATCATTATTTATTTAAAACCACATCTAGTAAAACACACGGCACTAATGTTAAGCAGTTCAAAAACACGGTCACTAAAAGATATACACTCCCTTAAAAGAATATTAGACAATTCTTTAGTAAAGCCCCACTTATTTTCAGACAGCGGTGAGCGCTTAACGCAGATGGCACTCGTTTTAAATTCGTTTTAAAAGGGAGAGAAAAGCAGAGTATAAATTGAAACAGATTCCAACACTTTTACAAGAACACAACAAGAGAGGAAGGCAAAGTAAAACCGTGAAGTTAGAGTTCAGTAGGCCGGATCCACTTTAAGAGGATCAGAACGAAATGTGTCCAAGGTCACACGGTTGCAGTGCACAAAAGTCTTGAAAAGGTTCAAAAAGAGTCGGACCAAAGAAAGGGACCAGTTAGATGGTCAAGGCGGCCAGCCCAGTCCAGAAGGTTAAGGGATTATTATTACCTTGTAGCAATCTTTAGAAAGGGAGGCCTGGCGGACACGGTACCTTAAAGTGGTGAGAATACTCCAGCGGGGGCAGTTGTTCCTGGCAGCGGAGGCAAGTCGGTGCTTCGTCCGGGGGAAGAGAGAATCTCGTCGGGGAGGAAGACAGGAGTCCGTTGCACTGCCAGTGAAGAGACTAGCCGCGGAGTTCTCAGGTAAAAGGAGCGGTCCTTTGATTCGCGGTCCAGTGGTAAGTGGCTATCCGGTTGCCGGGGTGCTTGGCACGGGCAATTCGACCACAAGACGTCCTGGGATGTGAAGAAAAGAAGGTAAACTGATTGTGCCCACCAGTCAGGGGAAGAAGCCTCTCCAGCTGGGAGATCTTCTCTGTCTTCGGGAAGTGGTGAGTCGGTTCCGCAGGGCTCCACCGGTGGTGTCGTCGTGGTAGGTCAGCTCAGCTTCTCCCTCGTCGGATTCTCAGGTCCTTTGGCGACTTCTGAAGTTCCAGTCCCCAAAGCCCTGCTTTTATGCAGCACACCCCCATTCACTCAGCCTAGCTGTCAATCAAACATGCTAAGTGGTGAGCCGGCCGGCTCACCACTTGGGCCAATCACACAAGAGTGCGACTTGAGTTACCAAGGTAACTCAGTCCAGGGTGCCTAAACCCCCGCCCACACCCCCTGTGGTACCCAGGCAGAGTGGCACCACTTTTGGAGGCTTCTGTGGAGAAGCCCGCCAAAAAGTGGAACAAAGGGCTCGACTTGGGTTGGAGTCACAGAAGAGAACACAAACGCCATTTTAGAATCGAGTCCTGGCAAAAAAATACCAACCAGCGAATTAATATTAAATAAATAAACCGGCGGTATCTTCGAGGCTATGAGAATTAAATAATTAAAGTTGGTAGCCTCGAACAATGGGAAAATCCCATAGAGATATATTTGCGGTCGAATATAAAAAGTAGTATCCACTGCCACCAGCCAAAACTCGATCAGGGGGAACGGAGACGTGCCCCCTCGACTAACAGACCCCGGGGCAATTGAATTGCCCCGACCAGTACGTCCACAATATGATGGTTTGTACTGGTTTCTGTTCATAATTTGGGACTAGTAAAGCCAATGGTGACTTTACATGCCCTGGGAGACAGTAGTCAGTCCCAGGGTATGGAGTCTCTGGTGGGGTGTCACTATGACACCCCTGTATTGCTGCACGGAGGGTGCTGTGTAACACACATAGGAAAAACACATGAGACCCTATGGAGTAAAGGACCCCATAGCCCATAAAACACATTAACAGTCAAAGGAACACCATAAATCATGTCCAAGAGTGGGAGAAAAAGAGTCTCTCTCTTGGCAGGAGAAAAAAACAAACTCCAGAAATCCAGCAAAGCTGCTGGGGGACTCACTAGGTTAGGAAATTCAGCCTAAACAGAGAATTCTCTCTAACAATGCTTGGAGGGGCATGAGGTGGCCTTGGTCAGTGCCTATCCTTGGCTTTTGGACAGCCCAAGGGGTGTGGGTGAGTGTGGGAGGGGCTGTGGAGGTTGGGGTTTTGGCTAGAGCTGCTCTTGCTGCACTGAGACTGGGGAAGTGCGAGTTGGCTCTGCTATCTTGTTCGGAGGAGGTGTGAGCAGCTGGTGCGGGTGAGTGGTTAGTGGCAGGGTGGTGTGTGAGGGTTGGTTTATATGGTTCGCCGGGCAATCCGGTATGTTCCGGGGGACAATATTCTCTGCTCCCTCTCTCCATCTTGCTGCTCTTAATTGAGCGGAGTAGGATCTACGTGGGGGGCACAGCAGCTCGGGGTGAGGGGGGTTGAGCTCTCAAGGAAGGGGATATGTGCTGTGTGTGGAGTGCAAGTTGATGAGGTGCAGGGTTGGGATGATGGGTTGTGTGTTGGTGGTGGCTGAGCTACGATGTGGTGGGTCTCAACAGGCCTAACGGTGCGCCAGCGTGCTGCTTCCTTTTGTCCAGTGTGTGGCATGTTATCTGTCTTGTGGGACCGGTACATCAGATGACGGGTCTGAGGAGAAGTGTACCTCCAATTGGGATACAAAACTAGATATGTGTACTGACCCGACCTAGGACACCTGGTCAGGACAGTCGGGTGGGTTTATGATACCTGGTTAGAGGCGAAGGAGACACACCTAATAAGGGATGCTACAGTAGAAAGTAAGATGTATTGGCATCTGTATTTTGCTACGTAGGGGGACAACAATAAGTAGTTGAATATAGTAGCACCTGGATTTAGGAGAGCTGGGTAGTGGGAGAGACACCTAACTGGGGTACCGCAGTAGGCACTAAATACTGTAGCACTTAGGTTTGTAGGTAGTGAAGTACAGTGGTGCGTAGGTTTGGGACACCTGGAAAGGCAGAGAAATGACCAAATGGTGGTTTCAACAGTCAAACAGTTAAATACAGTAGCGCCTTGATTAGGGAGATGTGGCTAGTGGGAGAGACAGTCGACTGGAAGTACTGCAGTAGACACTAAATACAGTAGCACCTTGATTTGTGACACCTGGATAGTGTGAGAAATGCCTACACTGGGAGTTTCAACAGTAGGGCAATTAAATACAGTAGCACCTCGATTAGGGTCACCTGGATAATGGGAGAAAGGCCTAAATGGGTCTTTCAACTGTTAAATACAGTAGCACCTTGGTTTGGGACATCTGGATAATGGGGAAAAACACCTAAATGAGTCTTTCAACAGTTAAATCCAGTAGCGTCTTGGTTTGGGACACCTGGATAATGGGGAAACGCCCAAATAGGTCATTCAGCACTTAAATACAGCAGCGTCTTGGTTTGGGACACCTGGCTAGTGGTAGAAAACACCCAAATAGGTCATTCAGCACTTAAATACAGTAGCGCCTTGGTTTGGGAGGCTAAACGTGAAATGTGGCTATCTGGCCCAATCAGGCTATCTGGCCCAATCAGGCTATCTGGCACAAGAAGGTTAAATGCAAAATTAATAAGGTGGGTTGGTCAGGCTAGTGGGGGGCAGTGACGGCTGCATCCCCTGCCCGTAAACCGCACTTACTCGGACAGTGGCTGCTGGGTGACAACTAGAGGCTCCACAGGCTAACACGGGCCAACACGGGCTGGGGCTGCTTCTTCCGGGGCTACAGTCCTTTGCCTTGGGGTCCTTTGCCGCAGGGCTGCACGGGCAAGGTCTGCCCTGGATGGTTGCTTTAAATGGGTTTCCGTTCACCAATCAGGGGAGGTGGGAGGGATGGAAGGCGGGGGGAGTGAGGTGAAGCAGGAAGCTATGTGGAGGGGAGAGGAGACGGTACCCAGAGAACGCAGTAGGTTCTCAGTGTACAATAAAATATACAAAGCCTTAAGTTAGGCCCACAGGCTTTCTAGGGTTCTCAGGGGGCCAAGCACACTCACCTGCAACACTGATGAAAGTGGTGTGCAGGCGCGTGGATTGTGGGGACTAGGCCTCCGTTGTGGCTTCTTTTTGTTACTAATCAGGGGAGGTGGGAGGGATGGAAGGCGGGGGAGTGAGGGGAAGCAGGAAGCTAGGTGGTGGGGAATGGAGCCAGTGCCCAGAGAGCGCTGTAGTCGCTTGGTGTAAAATAAAATATACAAAGGCTCAAGTTAGGCCCACAGGCTTTCTGGGGGTATCAGGGGGCCAAGCACACTCACCTGCAACGCCGATGAAAGTGTATAAGAGTGCGACCGAAAGGTGGGGGAATACATAAGACCACAAAAAAGGGAATTTTATGAATGGATGTAGTGTGGCATGGTCAAAGACTGGCATAAGATGTGTGACGCATAACGGCAAAGCCAAGAGGCTAACCAGGAGAAGCCAGGAGAGTGTGAACCTGCATTTAAAGCCAAGAGGCCACGAAAGAGAAGCTAAGTGAATGGTAAACTGTACACAGGGGCAAATACTGTGGTCTGACAACTGCCCCCGGGGAGCTGAAGAAGAAGCCAAGAGTTAGAAGAAGCTCAGAACTTTGTGTTGAGCACCTTTTCTTTTAGTATTGATAACCCTACACAATATTTAGTTTTAGTTGTGAGGGCAAGGATATGTTTTGGACACAGACAGACTTTTAAATTGAACTCGGACTCAGTCTTTCCTTAGTTTCGTTCAGTTAGGGAAATCCCACCTTAGCATAGGGCAAGTTAGGCCTTCTACCATCCTGGCATTTGATTTAATAAACCCTTTTATGTTGAACTTTGAATCTGTTGTCTGTGTCTTGCTTCGTGATGACTTCACAAATGGTGTCAGAAATGGGATGCGGCTCAACAAACACAAGTTGGGGAGCCCTTGAAAGTGACTAGGTTACTAGAGCCACTGATCCACCATTCATTAAAGTGAACCCAAGTAACAACTGGGAAGAATTGATACAATCAGGGGAATTAGATAGTGTAATCTATAACCATGAGAGTAACTTTGGGACGGTTAATTTCATTTTTTTCCCCAACCAGACTTTTCCCCAAAGATTAGAGGCTAAGTGGTCCACTTTCGCTGATTTCAAACCATCAGACTCGGGAAGATCAGGAAAATGTAAGACCCAAATTCTTCTCAGCCCAAGGATGGGAATAACCTTTCATCCTTTAGTGGCTCGGACCATTTTACCTATGGGTAAAACAGTGGAGGGGAACATTTACCATCTGTTCTGTCCCCAGGAGGGAGTGGTCCCTGCTAGAGAGAAGATCATAATTTCTTTAGACCTCTGGGTAGACCTCCCCTCTAAGCCGATTATGTATGTTATGCCTGGCAGAAGGAGACATTTGAAGATATTGCCTCTCCTCTCATGTGAAAACAGATTAGACTTCATACTATTACATTTTTCATCTAACCCGATTAAAATTAAAAGGGGTGACTTGATGGGATGTTTGGCCTACTACGCCATCAGGGAAAACCCTCACAAGAAAGACCCAGAAATACTTGATAAGATCCCGAAAGTAGAGATAAAACAGGATTCGGATTGGAATTACATGTTAGGGGAGACTACTAACCTTTCCAATTCCTTAACACCAAAGGAAAAGTCCTATCCCCATGAAGTGCGAGATGAATATGTCACCACCTTCCCCGTGAACCTTAAACTGGTGAGTCCCAAGGGGGAACTCAACCTACTCCACCTCACCTAGCTGTGAAACCCAACCATGGAGAGAAATTAAGTGTTACTCACCGGTGTGACTGACATACTCCTAGTCCACAGTCCACTTTCCTCCATCCTGTATGGGCGTCCCTCTCTAGGGATGGGAACGGAACCTTTTTTCACCAGAAAAAGAACACTTTCCCTTTAAATTTATACGCAAACGGGGGCGCAGCTGTGGGAGCATGCGCTCCCCTAACCCCACCCACCGGCACCACGCCTTGGTCTCCTTTGCCGTATCAGCTGTATTGAACTGTTCAACCTCCCTGCTCTTTTTTTAGGGGGAAGGATGGTGGGAAGTATGGAGGAAAGGGGACTATGGACTAGGAGTATGTTAGTCACTCCGGTGAGTAACACTTAATAAGTCCTACATCCCGTCCCTTTCCTCCATCCTATATGGGCGACTACAACTGATACAACCACTCTGGGTAGGAGAGCTTGATACTCTATGCAAACAGATTACAGAGGACAGCTTGGCCAAATGCTGCGTCAGCCCTGGCACTGGTATCCAGACAGTAGTGCTTGCAGAAGGCCGATGGAGTGGCCCATGTCGCCTCTCTGCTAACTACTTGCCACGGTACGTGACGTTGGAAGGCAAGAGCAGCTGCCTTGGCCCTGATGATGTGAGCATGCTTGCCCCTTGGTGCTTCTTTGCGTTGAGCCTGGTATGACTCCTGGATGGCAGCCGTTATCCATCTGGCGATGGAAGCTTTGGACGCTTGTTGTCCAGGCCTTGAGCCTCCAAATGTGACAAATAAGGCGTCCGTTTTGAGAAAGCCCTTGGTTCTGTCAAGATAGAATTCTTTTTGCATATTTAGCTTTTATTTTGTTTTGCAGAAGAACATAACAACACAACAGCTGAACCTGGTCATTTCCAACACCAAAACACCTGAAACCACACCCAGTGTTAACAAATGCCCCAACAACTTCCCCTCTCTGCATCCCTAAACGCCCACCCCGCTTACCCCCATGGTACATGGCAATGTGTGCTTATTCTTATATTTTTATTTCTGTTTGCAGGTCCAAAGCCGTTGCGTAGCCTACATTCCGGCACCCTCAGCCCGTTTCCCTCCACCCCTTGTTCCCACTCTGTGAAGTGTCCAAGCTTCTCCAGTCCACCACTACTTCCATACCGTTGCCCACACCCGCAGTCCTACATCCCTACAAAACACCCATCACCCTGTATGTGCTTCTGGTGCCAAGTATCTAGCTGTGAAGGGGGAACCACTCTATTTCCGTCGATCCCGGCCTTCCGTGTAGCCCTGCTGTGATTCCCCCCATCAAGTAAATGCTCTTAGCTACATTGATCCATTCTCTCTTACTAGGTGTATGTTCATCTTTCCATTTGGTAGCAATGCATGCTCTCGCGGCGCGGAGAAGAGCTGCTCCCATGTTAGGGAACCTGGAGTATTCCCCCTCCTCCTCCTCCATTCCAACCAAAACCAATAGGGGCGTTTTATTCCTCTGTATCCCCTCCAGGTCCCTGACCCAACTGAGGACCTCATCCCAAAAAACCTGTACCCTAGGGCAAGCCCACTACATGTGCCAGTAATGTGCCTTCCCTTCGCAGCCCCTCCAACACAGTGGACTCACGTCAGGGAACATCTTGGACAGTCTGACCGGGTCGTACTGCCATCTGTGGAGTAGCTTGATCGCATGCTGTCTGTACTGGTATGATAATGATGTTTTCTGGGCACCCCTGCATAGCCTTATCCAGAGGAACTCCTCAATTTCCACCTGCATGTCCCTTTCCCATCGTCCTCTCAGATTTTCGGTGCTCCCCCCTCTCGCCCCCACCAAGGCACCATACATGGCTGATATTAGCCCTTGCATCCTCGTGCTCCCGTCTAGCAACTTCCCGAAGAGGGTAAGTTCTCTGCTCGCCTTATCCCGTATCCTCGCATCTGTGAGCACCCTCTTTAGTTGGAGGAACAGGATGTTACGCTCACCTGATTCCCACGGGGGCGTCGATCTGGACTGGCCCGCTGTTGCTTCCACCAGAGTAACACGTAGAGCCGAGATGACAGACTGGACAGACCCACTTAGCTTCGTTTGTTGGGCTCGTACGAATATCTTTCTGCAATGGAGAAAGGGAATTAACCTCCCGTAATCTGAGCGTTAACCCGCCTTCCCACTCCCCTTGTCTGCCCACAGAACACTCCTGAAGTCCCCTCTTAATCTCACCTGAAGATTTGGAAAGATGAGCTCTCCATCCTGCGTCGAGCGCAGGGGCGTGTAGACGACCAGTTACTTCACTGGCGTGGAGGAATTGGTGAGTTCCAGTATTGACTCTAAAGTCCAATTGTTCGTAAGAGTTCAAAAGTCTGATCTTCACTCTGCCAGATTCCTTGCAGGTTGCAGATTTAAACCACCAGAAGAGTTCCAAGTGGCAATTGGTAAGATCCTGGTAAGTCTATTGTGGTTCTCCCCTTTGGGGCCGGGGTACAGCGATGATGCAGAATTAACTGCGCCGACCCGAAATGAGGTGAGTACCCCCCTGTGGTAAATCAGGTAAGTCTTTAGGGTTAGGTTGTATTGTCCTTGTTTCTTCTTAGGGGCCGGGGTGCGGCGGTGATGCAGAATTGACTGCGCCGACCCGAGATGAGGTGAGTACCCCCCTGTGGTAATCAGTTAAGTCTTTGGGGGTGGTTTGTATTGCCCTTGCTCACCTATTTGTTCTGGTCTCCCCCAGGTGTTGAAGAATGGCCTGGAGATGCTGGGTTCGTGATGGAGTAAAGGAATGCAGCCCCGGATGGTGAGTTCAGCGCGGCGCTGCGAGGTGCGTGGCAATGCACCTGTGAAGGCTTCTCTCTTCCAGATCGACGATGTGCTGGATCAAGGATTCAGGTAAGGGTTTTGTTCTGACCTCTTCTCCTTCTCCTTCTCCTGTTCCAGGTGTTCCAGGGCTGAAGCGGGCGTGGCTGAAGACTGGAGCTGCTGAAGACACGGTGAGCGTTACGCTGCAGCAAGCAGAATAACGCGAAGCACGTGTGGCTGTCCGGGTGTGGCTTAAATAGCCTTGGAAGAAGTCCCAGGTAAGTATTCTTCCACAGCCCCACCCGAGAGGAAAGGAGTCCCTGAGGTAAAATAGTCCCTCTAAGCCTCATTTGGCTTGTGGCTTCGTGCAGCAAGGTCTGCATCAGGTAGGTATGTAGCATGGTCTGCATCAGGTAAGTTTTCTGTAATGAGCCTGGCGCCCATGGCGCCAGGACTGACTTTATTCTTATGAGCCTGGCGCCTTAGGCGCCAGGACTGTAGCCAAATAGCCCCTAACTGGGGTTTTTGGGCATGCTTCAAGTGGCATGATGCCTGCTTCTGGGGTTGCTGGGCCTGGTCTGGCTTTCCGGGGGCAGGCATCGTGACACAGGAAAACAGAAGGTTTACCTATTCCCAAGGCTTCTTCTAGGTCCACTATAGATTCCGGGATATGCCTACCAGAAACGTGGATCCGGCCATGAAAAATAAATTGGGTCGGCCATTCTCTGGATTGATAATTCTAGTAAAGAGCAGACAGGTTAAAGAATGTTAACCTACCACAATTATGATATTGTGATCTGTGGGGATTTAAACTATTCATGGGTTGACAATGGTGGGAAAATAAAAGGCATAACTGCAGAGCCGAATTCCGCTAGAGGTAAGCGTTGGCTGGATGATCTAGCAAATAGAAACTGTGGAAAGTTAAATGGACAAACTGTCGGAGATATTCCTGCACGGCCAACATGGCATAGGAACAATGTCCATAAAACCTTAGACTACATATGGACCTCCAGTGAGTTCCTACAAAAAATTAACAGTTTGATCATAGTCAGGATGAAGCACAGTGATCATGATGCCATAACAATCTCTTGGATAACCAAAAAACCTCTGATACCACCAAGCAATCTCTACAAGACAAGTCTGAAGATAAATCAGGGCCTAAATCAATAAGAATTAGACCAATAGAGATTGCAGAACTAAAGTTGAAACTCGAGAATGACAACGAAAGAGGAGTAAGTCTGTCAGAATATGGCCCATTACCAGCCCAATTCAATACCATCAAAAGCGGCTTTAAAATTGATCATTTAAAACATAAACATCCATAAAGTATTAAAATCGTAACTTAGAAGAACAAATTGAACAAAGATCTAAAGAATTACAAGACCAATTGTCCTTCAGATTTGTGGAATTGAAAAAAAAACAGTTTCAACAATACTGCAACTGGTTAATTTCCTTCAAATATCTTCGAGAACAAGAGCAAGCCGAGGAAATGATAAAGCTAATATGTTGTAGGAAGAGCCGAGAAACATGGGCTATTATAAATGCTGGTTCCTTGACACAAAAAGTAAATTTGTTAGTTGGAGTAAATGAAAGAACATGGACTGAGCACTTCACAAAAGTGTTTAATGACACGTTGGCACAAGACGATACATCTCTTACCAACTTCACAATAGCCTGGAACATCAATTGGAATAGAGGCTAAATCGAAGAAGTGATCATGAAATTGAAAAATTCCGGTGCCGCAGGCCCCGATGGAGTCACCAACTTAATGTTAAAGAAACATAAAACCCAGTGGGCAGTGTTCATCGAAATCCTATTCAAATCAATCTTGATAACAAAACACATCCCTAGGTCTTGGCAATCGGCGCTAGTGGTTTGAATTTTTAAAAAAAGGAGACCGAACAGATCCAGCTAACTACCATCCGATTGCCTTGCTTGATGTTATAGGAAAAATATTCGCCGCATTTTTGCAGAAAAGGCTTGCGAAATCCGCCAGCGAAAAAAAATTATCTTTGACAGACAGACAGGTTTTACTAAAGGAGTAGAGGTCAAAGTAAATCTGGCACTACTTAATTTCCTGAAACTGGATGCAATGAAAAACAAAAAAAAATCTCTTCCTAGCATTTGCGACAAGCATTCGACAGAGTAAAAGAACAACCCTATGGACAAAACTACTCAAATGTGACTGTCCATTAGACCTATTGCAATGCATTGTGCAACTATACTCAAAAACATCAATCCAAGTAAAATTGAATGCGGAGGGAGAAGTAACTAAATAAATTGCAACAAACAGGGGAGTGAAGCAAGGCTGCCCCCTGGCAGCGTTACTCTTTAAACTATACATGGCCGACATGCCGTGGGCTCTGGCAGACTGCAAAGTCTTCCCACCAAGAATTAATGGGCATCCAATCAGTTGGGCTTCTTATGCTGATGATCTCGTCCTTGCTAATACTACCCAAATAGGTCTACAATGCCTACTAACTGGGCTTCAATTGTATCTTGAGAGAAACGACATGGAAATTAATGTTAGGAAATCAAAGATTGTAATATTCGGCACCAACCTTGGAAAAAAGGAAGAAACTTCAAGTGGCTAATAAATAATCAACCACTAGAAAGAACTCAAAATGACAAATCGGAAATTATAAGGGGCTAAATTACACCACAATGTCTGAAAATTCTTAGTAATACCGGTATTAATGTTTTACCCAAAAAAAGTGGTGGTAGCAATCACTTTTGGTAGCAAAGCTGGTCTCAATATTACCAATGTTATATGGACACAACTAGAAGGCCAGTTTTGGAGAAAAGTGCTACGGCTGCCCAAAAATGTACCAATTGCGGCAATCCGGTATGAGATGGGTTAACAATCTCTCAATTCAATAATGATATGGAAATCACTCTGTCTTCTGAGAATTATGTAATTGGAAAATTCTGCGCCTCCATATAAGATTTTCAAAGAACCAACAAAGAAAACCTATCAAGGGTTGATGAAAGATTGGTCAAAATGGTGACACACCTAACGCTGGTTGGAGCTAACCTCAAAATGCTACATGAAAATTCTTGTGCAGTGAAGAAAAAGATAATGTACTGCGACTGGATTAACACAATTAATTCTAGAGCAGAGTTTAAATCCAGCCTTGATCTGAGTGGAGAATCACCTGGAATAAAGCAAATCTCGATGTATCTCCAGAAATTTCCCTCGAGATATCATCATGATCAGTTTATTCGGATGCGGCTTAACCAATTGCCAACTAAAGAAATGTGATTGCTAAAACATGACAAAAATACTTCACAAATTATATCTGTCGGTTTTGTACTCATAAAGTGGAATCATTGAAACATTTAGTTGTGGATTGTACAGCCCTACAGATGAGGAGAATGACAGCTCTAGGGAAATGTGCACTCTTGAATGAGAACATGGAAGAATGGTGATTGCAAATTCTGGCTGGAAATAACCACATGTTGACCTGTGCAGTGGTCGACTATCATAACAAAATTATGGCCACAGAAAGCGCTGACCCAAGTGTGATTAATGATGTTAGTGATTGAAGTATTTGAATTTTAAAGGGTTGGGTTGATAAAGTTGGATGGGGATTATCGACAAAAAAAATGAAAGATTGATGTTTGATTTTGTTAAAAGTTTTGATAATAAACTAATAAAATTTAAAAAAAAGAATATATATACATTTGCCTCCCTTAATAAGCCTGCTTTGAACCATTCCTGAAACCTTCCTGGACTGGGAATGTTGTCCCTAATACCGGGCAACCACAGGTGACCCAGAATAGAGGGCCATGCAGTGACCCCATTCATATTCACCACCTGTCTCCAGATCTCCCATATAGTACCCAGGAGGGGGTGCTCACTTATTCCCTTCGGTAGTTTATGTTGGGGTACCCACAACCATTCCCCAACCGTGGCCGGGCTCAGAAGGGAGTTGTCCATCGCCACCTACTGATGATCTATCTGGGACCGCAAGTGGGGGATCAGGACCCTAAATTGAGTTGCCTTATAATAGACTTTCATATCTGTGAGGCCGATCCCGCCCTTCTCTGTCGGTAACATTAGGGTGGACCTGGGGATGCTCGCCTTCTTCCCCTGTTAGGGAGAATTCTCTTATAAAGCTAATTTCCCAAACCTAGTGAGTCCCCCAGCAGCTTTGCTGGATTTTTGGGGTTTGTTATTTTCTCCTGCTAAGAGTGAGACTCTTTTCCTCCCACTCTTAGGCATGATTTGAGTGTCTTTGACTCTGTGTGTGCTTATGGGCTATGGGGGTTTCTTTCTACTCCATAGGGGATCATCTATTTTTTATGTGTGTGTTACACAGCACCCTCAGTGCAGTAACACAGGGGTGTCATAGTGACCCCCAAACATAGACTCCATACACTGGGACTGACTACTGTCTCCCAGGGCATGTAAAGTCACCATTGACTTTACTAGTCCTAAATTGTGAACAGAACCAGGACAGACCATCATATTGTGGAAGTACTGCAAGGGGTTAATTATATTGCCCCTGGGTCTGTTTTCAAGGGGGCACTGTCCAGTCCCCCCTTGCCACCAGCCGTGTTTCTGGCTAGTGGCAGTGGTTACCACGCAAAATATTCCACCGGAATATTCTCTATGGGATTTTCCCATTGATTTTAAACGCATCACTTTTTGGTGCAATGTTAAAGATACCGCCGGTTTATTTATTTAATATTAAATCCCCGGTTGGGTCTTTTTGCCAGAACTCTTTTCTAAAACGGCATTTGTGTCCGTCTCTGCAACTCTGAACAAGGTCGAGCCCTTTGTTCCACTATTTTGGCGGGCTTCTCCACAGAAGCCCTCCAAATGGTGCCACTCTGTCTGGGTTCCACAGGAGGGGTGGAGGGGGGAATTGGCACCCTGGACTGCGTGGCCTCGGCAACCCAAGTCGCACTCTACTCTGATTGGCCCAGTGGTAAGCCGCCTGGCTCACCACTTAGCATGTGTGATTGACAGCTAGGCTGATGAATGGGGGGGTTTCTGCATAAAAGCAGGGCCTTTGGGACTGGAACTTCAGAAGTCGCCACAGGACCTAAGAATTCCGAAGAGGGAAGAAGCTGAGCCATCTGCAACGACGACACCACCGGTGAAGCCCTGCTGAAACTACCTCACCACTTTCCCGACGACATGAGAAGATCTTCTGCTGGACGAGTCTTCTTCCTCTGAGCTGGTGGGACCAACCAGTTTGCCCTTTTCGCCTTCCAAAGACGTCTCTTGGTCGAATCGCCCGTGCCAAGCACCCGGCGGCCGGATAGCCAAGCTTCACCACTTTGACCGCGAATAAAAGGAACGCTCCTCTTATTGACGAACTCCGCGGCTGGTTTCATCCCTGTGCAGTGCAACGACTCCACGTTTCCTCCTCAACGAGATCCTCTCTTCCCCTGGTCGAAACAATGAACTGCAACCACTGCCAGGAACAACTGCCACCACTGGAGCTTCCTCTTTGTTTAAGGTACTGTGTCCTGCCTAGCCTCCCTTTCATCGGCTTGCCCAAGGTGACCCTTAAATCCTTGGCTTGCCACCTGGGTTGGCCCCAGATCTCCTAACTTTACCTTCTTGAATCGCCCCAACCTCTTTTGAACATTCTGCAAAGACTTTTAGTGCATTTATAAACCGTGTGATCCTGGGCACATTTCGCTGTGCTCCCTTTTAAGTGGGCCTGGCCTATGAACTTTGGCTCTACAGTCTATACTGCCTTTATTCCCTTGCAGAGAACTCCTGAAAGTGTTGGGACCTGTTTTATTTCTATGCTCTGCCCTTTTCTCTCCCTTTAACTGAACTATTGGAGTGCCATCAGGTTTTGAGCTCACCTCTGTTTAACAAATCGTGGTGTTTTAATTCTGACTTGTCTAATAGTTATTAAGGGAGGTGTTTATACTTTACCTGACTGTGTTTTAACTTGCTTTTGATTTAGAGTGCTAGTATATTGCCTAAAGTGTGTTTTAAATAAATAATTAAATACTTTTTATACAAAGCTCTGGTCAGTGTTTGTTTGCTCTACTGTGTTTTTAGCCCTATTGTGTATACTCTGTATACTGCCCTACTCTTCTTGAAAGAAGTCTGACTGCTCAGCCACAGCTTCCAGGTAAATCTGGGTGGTGCAGACTGCTACCAATTGGGTTTACTGCTTACTCCATCTTTTTGCAGTGTTCCCCAAGGGAACTGCACAGGATTCTGCCTAACATCCCCTGACCTCTGGTATTCGTATCGGTAGCATTTAGAATAAATATAACGCCATCAGGAGGATCAACATTTTCATAACGTTCAGGCGCCCCAGCCAGGAAACCGTTAGTTTTTGCCATTTTGTTATGTCCATGTGTATTCTCTGCATAGGGGGGGAGAAGTTAGCTTCATATAGTCTATCCAATTCTCTCGTGAGATTAACTCCCAAATATTGCATCATGGTCACATTAACCTCCAACCCCCATTGGGGCAAACCGTTCAATTTCCCCATCCCTCCCCCTATCCAGAGGGAAGAGTACTGACTTCTCCCTGTTGATCTTTAGCCCAGCCATGGAGCTGTATTGCTTTTTCAGCCGGAGGACTGCTGGGACGGAGATCAGGGGTTCACTCAAGTGTAGCATCATGTCATCTGCATATAGTCCACCCCTCCCATATTAATGCCCCTCACCCCTGGGTCATCCCTAATCCTCTGAGCGAGGGGCTCTATTGACAGAGCGTACAGCATTAGGGAAAGGTGGCACCCCTGCTTGGTACCCCGTCCAAGCGAGAACCACCTCGAGAACCCCCCATTCACCATCACCAACGCCATAGGGGATGTATATACCGCTAGAATACCACGTAATAACCTTTCCCCCCTCCCAAACTTAATCAAGACAGCCCTGAGAAAACCCCACTCCACCCGGTTGAGGGCCTTCTCTGCATCTATTGAAAAAAGTGACGGGTCCCCCCTCATGTCCTTGGATATGTGCATAAGATGTTGTGTCTTCCTCATCATGTCTGCTCCCTGTTGCCCCATGATGAACCCCTCCTGGTCCTAATGGATAAGACTCGGCATATACCCTTCAAGTCTTGTGGCAATAAACCTGGTGTATAATTTGGTGTCTGTATTAAGGAGAGAGATCGGCCGATATGCATCACAGTTCCAGGGGTCCTTGCCCTCCTTGGGAATCACTGTGATCAAAGCATGGGAAAACGATTCCGGTGCTCTGCCTGTGGCGAGAATATGATTAAACAGCTTTGTTAGAAAAGGGAGCAGGGCGGGGTGAAACGTTTTATAGAACCCAGAGGTGAAGCCGTCCTCCACCGGCGCCTTGCCCATCGGCAACCGCGCCACCGCCTTTTTAACTTCCTCCTCCGTTATTGGGGCTTTCAGTGCCGAGGACTCCATCTCGGATAGTGTGGGCATGTTTATGGTCGCCAGTTAGGCCCCCATCTCCTGCTCCTCAGGGGAGACCTCTGATGCATATAACTTCTCATAGAAGGCTGAGAAAGCCTCCAGGATACCCTTTCCCACCAAGCCGGCAACCCCACCCTGCCCTTCTATTTCCGTGACCCACCTTTCCGCACGTTGACTCATCAATCTTGCCATTAATAGGGAATATGCTTTATACCCTTTCTCATAGAATTTTTGCTTCAGAATTAGCAAGCTACGGATGACTTTGCCTTCCTCCAAGAGTCTCAATTCCTCCCTTTTACCCCTTGCCTCCTGTATGATCTCCGCCCGGTTCCCCAAAGGGTCATGGGCCTGTGCTTCCAAATGTCTAATCTCCTCCCGTGGTCTTCTCTCAATTATTGCCCTTTCTCTCTTTTTACGGGCCCCTTCCCGAATTAGGATCCCCCTCCACGTGGCCTTCCCCGCCTCCCAGACAGTCTGTACGTTTACCACGGTGCCATTGTTGTCCTTAATCTACTCATCTATTTCCTTCTGCATCTCAGTGAGGAACACTGGGTCCTTCCAGAGCCATTCATTGCACCGCCATTTCAAGCCTTTTGGAGTAATGCCTGCCCACTGTATATCCACTGTCACCATATCATGGTCTGACCACGAAATCGGAACAATCTCAGAGCCCCGAGCCTCTTCCCATATATGCCGCGAAACATACAGATAGTCCATCCGCGTATATGTCCCATGTGGTGGGGAGTAAAAAGTGTATCCCCTTATTCCCGGGTGGAAATGGCGCCATACATCCCGCAAACCCCATTGCCCCATTGAGTCATGGAACTCACGGTGTCCGGGGCCCTGTACCTCCCGCGGTGCCTCCCCGTGGTTCTCCCCATCAATGGCCGGGTCTGTCCATGTATTGAGGTAACCTCCTGTGATCAGATGACCCAAACTTTCTACCAAGATTTTTGACATTGTATCATTAAGGAACCGTAACTGTCCCTGGTTGGGCTTGTAAACAGTGGCGAACGTGAACTTCGTCCTCCTTATCTCCCCTGAGACAAGTAAGGCTCTCCCATTCACATCAGACCAGACCTTGGTGACCTGCATCCTCAGGCCCTTTTACACCAGAATGCCCACCCCCGCCTTTCGTAGAGGGCCAGATCCCCAGAATTCTCAACCAACACGCCCACATGAGATTCTCCGTTCCTCCTCACTTAGCATACTTAGTCTCCTGGATAAACATAACATTCAACTCAGACCTCAGAAAACTCCCTCGCCAGGAGTGATCTTTTGGTGGGTGAATTGAGACCCTTCACATTCAATGTGCCTACTCACAGGCAACCAACCCCCTGTCCATCGCCCCAGACCTGCTCATGTTATCCCTGCCCGGGGGTGGTCTACCCGCCTCTTTTTAGTCTTCATCACCTCAGACTGAAACTTGTGCAATCCTGGCTCCATCACTATCAGCCAGTACCATTTGGCTCCCTCCCCCACCCCCCACCCATCTCCCCCCCCTATCCGGTGCTCAGCACCACCCTGTTACCATCTCTGGGTGAAAACAGAACTACCTGTGGGATCCCTCTCCTAAGGAGGAACCCTGCTGTCCACATCACTTAAACTTGAGCCCCCCTATTGTCATCAGATTCACATCCCTCTTCCCCCATTAAATCACCTTCATCCCCCCTACCCCCCAGGTCCATCCGGGTCCAAAAACAAACTCCCCCACCCCACCAAGAAAGATAACCGTAGTACACAACGGTCCCCAGGTCCGGGCCCGGGGGAGTGGACATCGCAAAAGGGTCCATCACCCTTGGCGGTTCGCTTTCACCCCTTGGCGGTTCGCTTTCACCCCTTGCCTCTGTCCTCCACCCCAGGGGAAGGGTACAGTTTCCTAATCTTCCACGAGCCCTTAATTCGCCTCCTCCTTGCTCCTAGTGTTTCCCACCGACCTTCGTCCGACTTCCTTTCCCTTGAGGTATGGGGACTCTCGCCTTCTCCCATCAATTAGCTCACTGCTCTCTTTATCTCTGACTCCGTTATCAGCTTATAGTTGCACCTTTCCACTTCAAACTATATGGAAAATGGGAACCCCCACCTGTATCTTATTCCCCTCTCGATTAGCCACCTACTAAGGGGGGCGCAGAGCCTTCTCTTAGAGAGGGTAAGGGACGATAGGTCTTGGAAGACTGACACCTTTGCCATGCCATACATTATGGGTCACTTCCTTCTGGTCCATTCTAGGATTTGGAGCCTATCCATGTAGTTGTGAAAGCAGAGCAGTACTGATCTGGGGCCTATAGCTGCTCCCCCAGCCCGGTGTATTCGCTCCAACTTGACCTTGTAGACGGCGTCATTCTCAAAAATTAGTTTGGTAATGGCGTAGAGCGCATTACGCAGGTCCTTCTCAGTCTCCCTCGCCTTCTCTGGTATCCCGAAGAAGCAGAGGTTGTCGCGCCTCTTGCGATTCTCCTACTTAAGGAGGATTTCTTCCTCCCTTCTTTCAAATTCCAGGAGCCGCACATCGATCTGGGTTTCCAGTGTTTCCAAGGAGGACCACTTCCATCAGCCTTTCCTCCATCTTATCAATTCTGTTGGTTATTTTATCCACTCTCCCTCCAATGTCCGCTCTCATACTTTGGATCTCCTCCAGGAAGGCTGCCATGTCCTTTTTGGTGGCTCCAGCGTCTTCTCCCATCTTTGCTCCCCAGCCCCACTCAGTTGTTCTCCTTTCTGGGGTAGGTGGGGTGTACACAAAGTGGACCAGCTTCTTCCTAATGTCCATGTACCTTCACACCACGCTTTGTCCTTGAATGTCGGATCCGAAGGAGGGACCTTCCTATTCTGGCCAACCTCACGCGTTCTCTGGGCTATGGGGGCTTCTCCCTATGTCAATCCCTTGCTCCTCTGGGCGGTGCCCCCTGGATAACGCTCAAGCGTCCTAGCGGATATTGATCGGGGGAGGCGGGCACACGCCCCTGTATTATTCCAGGGGCCCCACACCTCCACCCGCAGGCTCCCAGCCCAGCTCCGCCTGTCCGGTGAATCGAGTGAAGAGGCACCACTTCCTGCTCCCCTCTTCCGTCACCACCGCCGCAGCCCCAGGCACAAACTTCTCTGCCTGCCGTGGGTGATTCTCGTCCACCACTTCTCACACCCCACCTGGTTAGTCTTCCCCCTATCCAGGAGCCTCTGGGTCCTTTCGCTTCGTGCACCTCCCCGCTTTCCAGTTCTCGTTCCAAAGGTGTCTCTCGTGGCGGTTTGGGTGGCCCTCCACACCCTGGCCAAGAGGAGGTGGGCACACGCCCCTGTGTTATTCCAGGGGGCCCACACTTCCACCCACAGGCTCCCAGACGCGCTCCACCTGTCCGGTGGTGCGTGTGAATAGGCGCCACTTCCTGCTCCGTCACCGCCCCCGCACCCCCCGGCGCAAACCTCTCTGCCCGTCGGGGGTGATTCTCGTCCACCACTTCTCACACCCCACCTGGTTAGTCTTCCCCCTATCCAGGGGCTGTAACGCTCACCTGACTCCCACGGAGGCGCTGGCCTGGTTCGAGCTGCTGTGACCTCTTCTAAGGTGATGCGCAGGGTTCGGAAGACTGACTGGACCGGGCCCCCAAATCTGGCTTGTCTGGCTCGCAGAAGTATCCTTCTGTAGGCGAAAATAGGGGATTAACTGTCTGCAGGGGAATGCAATCGGCCTCCCACTTTCCCCTCTCACACTCCCCGAAACCCTTCTGTGATTTCTCGTAGCGTCTCACCTTAGGGTCTGGAAGGACGAGCTCTCCATCCTGCTTCTGATGCAGGGGCGCGTTGGTATCCAGTTACTTCACTGGATTTTCGGATTGGTGAGAACCAAACTTGCTTGGCTTCCAGGTAAGTTTTTTGATAAGAGGTTCCCCTTGTGTCCACGCATTAATGTACTAATGCTAGTGTCTTTTTCCTCATAGGGCCCGGGGTACGGAATGCCGGGGAACAGGCACCGACCCGAGATGAGAGGTGAAATCCTTGTAGAAATCAAGTCTTTAATGAGCGTTTTTTGGTAATGTCTTTTCATTCGCTCATTAACGCTGATGTCTCTTTTTCCCCTTAGGGGCCGGGGTCCGGAAATGCCAGGATGCGGCGCGGACCCGAAATGAAGAGGGAATGAATCAACAGGTAAGTCTTAACATGGAGATTTAGCTTTCCTTATTCCCTTCTCTCTCTCACCTTTTGTTCTGGTCTTTTTCTCCCTAGGCGCTGGGGCGTGACTGCGAATCCAGATGATCGCTGCTGAACATGGAGGCGCACTGTAAAGGTGAGTGGAATGCGGCGCTGCAGCGATCGACGCGATGAGCTTTTAAATAAAAGTCTTCCTTTTCAGGATTGTCGGCGAGATGTCTCCGGGATGCGGATTTAGCAGGTAAGGACTTTTCCTTCTTCTGTTCTCTTCTTCTCTTCCTTTGCATGTGATCCAGGATGCTGGCAGGCGTGGCAGAAGTCAGGATGCAGGAGCAGACACGGTGAGCGTCCAGCTGCTAGATGCAGAACAACGCGAAGCACGTGTGGCTGTTCGGGTGGGGTTTAAATAGCCTTGGAAGAAGTTCCAGGTATGTATCCTTCCTATAATCAGGTATGTATCCTTCCCCGACCACGCCCGGATGGTAAATTAGTCCCATAGGTAAAGTAGTTCCTTTCAGGCCTCAAGGAGGCCGGGATCCTGCAGCATGGTCTGCATCAGGTAAAGTGCACCCAAGCACTCCCATAATGAGCCTGGCGCCTATGGTGCCAGGACTGATGTCTTTTATGAGCCTGGCGCCATAGGTGCCAGGACACTGTCCAAAGGGCCCCTATATGGGGTTGCTGGGTCCTTCCTTAGGGACTGGATGTCCGCTTTCGGGGACGCAGGGCTTGAACCGGCTCCCCGGGAGCGGGCATCATGACAGCACTCCCCCCCCAAGGCCCCTCCCAAGGTTGTTCCCTCCGGGGGTTTTGGTTTGTCTGGGAAGAGTCGGTGGAATTTCCTGACTAATCGAGGTGCATGCACATGGTCGCTGGGTTCCCACGACCTCTCCTGAGGTCCATAACCCTTCCAATCAATTAGGTAGAACAGTTTTGACCTAAACATTTTTGAGTCTAAAATGTTCTTCACTTTGAATTCGGGCTCCCCATCTATTAGAATAGGTTCTGGAGGTTTGAGTAGTCGGGTTCCGGGTACCACTGGTTTCAGAAGTGACACATGAAAAACAGGGTGAATTCGCATACTAGCTGGTAAATCAAGTTTAACAGCCACTGGATTAATTATTGCCGTAATAGAATAAGGTCCCAGATATTTTGGGTTAAAAGTTCGAGGCCCTTTGAGTGGTAAATGTCTGGTAGCTAACCACACTTGATCCCCAATCTGATACGGAGGTGCTTCACTCCGATGTAGATCAGCATTCTCCTTGTATTTTCTCTTGGCTTGTTGTAAATGCGTAGTTGCCTCTTTGAAGGCTTGGGTAATTGTAGAATGCAGATGTTCTACTGCAGGCATTCCGAGGTTCTGAGGTGAGTCGAGGTTTGAGGTTCGAGGGTGATGCCCAAACAAAGTATAAAAAGGACTGTGGCCAGTTCCAGAGTGTACCGAATTATTATATGCGTATTCGGCTATCCAAAGAATGTCTTTCCAGTTGCTTTCAGATTGCTGTAACATACACCGTAAGTACTGCTCAAGGGTCTGATTTGTCCTCTCGGTCTGACCATCGGTCTGAGGGTGGTGACTGGTCGATAATCTTACGTCGATCTGCGCCATTTGACAACATTTGCGCCAGAAGTGGGAAATGAATTGGCTTCCCCGGTCAGAGATTAGTATAGATGGGAATCCATGTAGCCGAACAATATTTTCGAGGAATTCTTTGGCTAGGACAGAAGCTGAAGGTAAACCTTTCAAAGGAATAAAGTGGGCCATTTTGGAAAACAAATCCACAATTACCAGAATAGTATTGTACCCCGAACAAGGAGGCAGGTCCGTAATAAAATCCATTGATAGGGTGTGCCAGGGTGCTGGCGGTATGTCTAGAGGTTGAAGGAGACCGGCTGGTCTTTTCTTTTGACTTTTATTTTGGGCGCAAACACCACACGACATCACAAAAGATTTAACATCTTTTCCCCAAGTGGGCCACCAAAATTGTCGTTTCACCTTTTCCTCTGTCTTGGCAATACCGGGGTGTCCCTCTATTAATGTATCATGATAACCGGAAATAACTAGTTCGTGTAATTCCTTATGTGGCAGGAATAAGCGTCCTTGGAAATAAGGTAAACCATTATCTATGGTAAAGTCTGATCCCTTTTGTATCCAATCCTGTAAGGTTGTAGGGTCCAGGAGTTGTTTCACTCTGGCTTGAATGTCTTCAAGCGTCTGTAACGAAGTCATGCCTAGAATCCTCTGTTCGGGAATTATTGGTACTGGTTCCGAGTTTGTATCAGATTCTCCCATTCCAATTCGGGATAAGGCGTCTGCTTTGCCATTCTTGCAGCCAGGTCGATAGGTAATCACGAAATCAAATTCAGCGAAAAACAAAGCCCATCGGAGCTGCCGTGATGACTGAGCCTTGGCGGTTTTCAAATACTGTAAATTCCGGTGATCAGTGATCACTGTGATGGTATGTCGAGCGCCAAGCAGATAATGCCGCCAGGCTTTAAAAGCGGACTTAATGGCTAACAGTTCTTTGTCCGTGATTGCATAATTAACCTCGGGTGCCGAGAATTTTCTGGACCAAAATGCTACGGGATGCAGTTGGTTGGTTTCGGGATCTCTTTGGGAAAGGACAGCTCCCATGGCTAGGCTGGATGCGTCAGTCTCGACGACATAAGGGAGATCTGGACGAGGGTGTTTCAATATAGGTGCGGAGGTAAACTTAGCTTTTAAATCCTGAAAGGCCTGCTCGGCTTCTTCAGACCATTCAAAACGTTTATTTTTCCTCAAGAGTGCAGTAATGGGTTGTACCACGCGTGAAAATTCCGGGATAAACCTGCGATAGAAATTGGCAAAGCCGAGCATGCTTTGAACCCCTTTTACAGAGCTAGGTGTTGGCCATTTGAGGATGGCATCCACTTTTCTTGAGTCCATTCGGACTCCTTTGGGTGTCAGGATGAAACCTAGAAACTCGACTTCTGTGGTATGGAAAACACATTTCTCCAATTTAGCAAATAGTTTGTGTTGGCGCAGTTTTTCAAGTACTGCCCTGTCGTGTTTTCTGTGATCAGATTCCGAAGAGGAGTACACCAGAATGTCATCGATATATACGACAACACAAACATCGATGAGTTCCCGAAGGACATCATTCATGAAGTATTGGAAGGCAGCCGGCGCGTTACACAATCCGAAAGACATCACCTGGTACTCGAATAATCCGTATTTAGTACGGAAGGCAGTTTTCCATTCGTCGCCTTCTTTAACTCGTACCAGATGATAAGCCCCCCGGAGATCTAACTTGGTGTATATGCAAGCGTCCTTCACCTGGTCAAGGAGTTCAGGGATCAGAGGCAGAGGATAACGTTTTTTAACTGTTATCTGGTTCAATGCGCGGTAATCGATACAAGTTCTAAGGTCGCCTTCGTTTTTGGGCATGAAGAACAAAGCCGAGGATGCCGGGGACTTTGACGGGCGAATAAAACCATTAGCTAGGTATTGATCCAAATATTTTCTCAAATGCAGGTTCTCAGGTTCGGTAAGGGCATAAATCCTGCTACAAGGGGGTTGTGCACCGGGCACCAGATCGATTTGGCAATCGTACGATCTGTGAGGAGGTAACGTGTTGGCCTGTTCCTTTTGGAAGACGTCCTGAAAGTCTTGGTATTCCGGAGGTAGTTGCATGGAGGCAGAGGTTACAGATGCTAGATTAATCTTCAGGTTTTCTGGGTAGCAGGTTTGTGTACAATCCGGGAAGGTTATTCTCTTAGCTCGCCAATCAATTCGAGGATTATGTGTCTCTAACCAAGGGATTCCAAGAATAACCTGAAACTGTGGAGCCTTGATTACATCAAACACAACTCCCTCCCGATGGCCGTCGGGACCAATAAGAGTCACCTCAGTATTGGAATGTGTTACCGGTCCAGAGGCAATTTCAGTTCCATCGACTGTGGTGATGACATCTTAGCTGGTTTTAGGACGGAGAGGGAGGTTAATCCTAGAGACCAATTCACGATCCACATAGTTTCCAATAGCCCCACTGTCTATGTATGCCTTTATTGCATGCAACCGCTTAGGCTGTTCTGGATCTACGAGAACCATTGGCACAATGAAATGTGAGGTCTGAGAGTTAGTTTTCAAACTCGGCAAGCGGACCCCTACACTTGTCGGGCGGAGTCGTTTCCCGTAACAGAGTCTTCATGGTTTTTATCAGCGGCTCCTACCGCCTTTCGGGGCGGTTTTGCCGGGCAATCTCGTAGAAAGTGTCCAGAATTCCCACAATAAAGACATAATTTTAACTGCCGCCTCCTTTCACGTTCCTTTTGAGTTAAGGGTCCTTTAACCCCTCCAATTTGCATAGGCTCAGAGACATCAACTCCCTTGGGATTAGCATGGGTCTTGACCAACACCCGGGTCTCAAACCTGGACCGATCTGTTTTTCTGTTTTGAAGTCTGTGATCCAATTGGACCACTAAGTCTATATACTCTGTGCATTCTTGGGGCGGATTTACAACTTGGGCCAAGACATCTTTAAGTTCTCCGCGTAGGCCTCGATAAAACAACGTGACTCTTTTATCCTCTGGCCATCCCGTTTCCACAATTAGTCTATTAAAGGTTGCAATATAGGATAGGAGGTCCTGATTGCCCTGTCGCAGGGATTGAAGTTCGTCATCCAGAGCCTGCCCCTGAGAGTGTCGAGCAAATAACCTTTCCATGCTTGCTTGAAACCTTTGAAAATCACAGAGAATCGGGTCATCTTGAGTAACCAGTGGAACTGACCAATCGGCAGCGCAGCCGCTGAGATATGACAATACAAAGGCTACCTTGGTCTGATCATTAGGGAAGGCCCCAGGTCTGCATAGGAAGTGCAAACGACACCGATTCATGAATACAGCGAATCGTTTGGGGTCCCCAGCAAAGCGTTCGGGTGGGGCCAGCGGCATGTTTCCAGGTAGATTGTCTGGCCAGGTCATCAGTTCTTTCTTTTGATATTATTAATTCCCTCCTGAGGGCATTAGTCTCTTGACGAGCGGCATGTAATTTGGCCCGTAATTCCCCCAGTAATTGGGCCAACTGATCAGTCTCAGAACTTTCCATAGCGCCTGGGTGGGAATTTGTAGGAAGTCTTCGCGTTCTGTAACGCTCACCTGACTCCCACGGAGGCGCTGGCCTGGTTCGCGCTGCTGTGACCTCTTCTAAGGTGATGCGCAGGGTTCGGAAGACTGACTGGACCGGGCCCCCAAATCTGGCTTGTCTGGCTCGCAGAAGTATCCTTCTGTAGGCGAAAATAGGGGATTAACTGTCTGCGGGGGAATGCAATCGGCCTCCCACTTTCCCCTCTCACCCTCCTCGAAACCCTTCTGTGATTCCTCGTAGCGTCTCACCTTAGGGTCTGGAAGGACGAGCTCTCCATCCTGCTTCTGATGCAGGGGCGCGTTGGTATCCAGTTACTTCACTGGATTTTCGGATTGGTGAGAACCAAACTTGCTTGGCTTCCAGGTAAGTTTTTTGATAAGAGGTTCCCCTGCATTAATGTACTAATGCTAGTGTCTTTTTCCCCATAGGGGCCGGGGTACGGAATGCCGGGGAACAGGCACCGACCCGAGATGAGAGGTGAAATCCTTGTAGAAATCAGGTAAGTCTTTAATGAGCGTTTTTTTGGTAATGTCTTTTCATTCGCTCATTAACGCTGATGTCTCTTTTTCCCCTTAGGGGCCGGGGTCCCGAAATGCCAGGATGCGGCGCGGACCCGAAATGAAGAGGGAATGAATCAACAGGTAAGTCTTAACATGGAGATTTAGCTTTCCTTATTCCCTTCTCTCTCTCACCTTTTGTTCTGGTCTTTTTCTCCCTAGGCGCTGGGGCGTGACTGCGAATCCGGATGATCGCTGCTGAACATGGAGGCGCCCTGTAAAGGTGAGTGGAATACGGCGCTGCAGCGATCGACGCGATGAGCTTTTAAATAAAAGTCTTCCTTTTCAGGATTGTCGGCGAGATGTCTCCGGGATGCGGATTTAGCAGGTAAGGACTTTTCCTTCTTCTGTTCTCTTCTTCTCTTCCTTTGCAGGTGATCCAGGATGCTGGCAGGCGTGGCAGAAGTCAGGATGCAGGAGCAGACACAGTGAGCGTCCAGCTGCTAGATGCAGAACAACGCGAAGCACGTGTGGCTGTTCGGATGGGGTATAAATAGCCTTGGAAGAAGTTCCAGGTATGTATCCTTCCTCCAATCAGGTATGTATCCTTCCCCGACCACGCCCGGATGGTAAATTAGTCCCATAGGTAAAGTAGTTCCTTTCAGGCCTCAAGGAGGCCGGGATCCTGCAGCATGGTCTGCATCAGGTAAAGTGCACCCAAGCACTCCCATAATGAGCCTGGCGCCTATGGCGCCAGGACTGATGTCTTTTATGAGCCTGGCGCCATAGGTGCCAGGACACTGTCCAAAGGGCCCCTATATGGGGTTGCTGGGTCCTTCCTTGGGGACTGGAGGTCCGCTTTCGGGGACGCAGGGCTTGAACCGGCTCCCCGGGAGCGGGCATCATGACAGGGCCTCTGGGCCCTGTCGCTTTGTGCACCTCCCCGCTTTCCAGTTCTCGTTCCGCAGGTGTCTCATGTGGTGCTTAGGGTGGCCCTCCACACGCAGGCCGAAAGGAGGCAGGCACACGCCCCTGTGTACTCCCAGGGGGCCCACATCTCACTCTCTACTCCTTCAGGCCACAGGCTCTCCCTGAGGCGGGCACATGCCCCAGACGCCAACCTGGGGGCCCTCACCCCTGCCTGAGTCTACTGGGCGGATCAAGCTCAAGTGGCTCTCCCCTTCTTAATTTGTCTGGATGGGTGCAACCTGCCCCTTCTGCTGGTCACTTCTCACCATAAGGGGGTCTGGTACCTCTCCCGTAGTCTGTTTGTGGGGTCTCTCTCTTGGTGGGGCCTGCGCCTGCTTCGCCGCTGGTGGGGGCACACTGAGTTCCCAACCTTGTTGGCTGACTCCCTCCTCCTTGCCACTGTGTCCTGTATTTGTGGAGGAGTCTTCCTCATTTAGTTTGTGTTTCCTGTTGGAAGGGGGGGTGGTGCCCCCAGCGTCTCCTGTCCTTAGTCCACACCACAGGGTGGCCCATGCCTGATGTGCGTCGCCAGTGCCCTGTTTCTTCCTGGCTCTTCCTGGATCTGCGCCTGCGCGGGTTAATGGGCCTTGCGGTGCGGTGCTGGAACCTGCTCTGCAGCCGTTGTCCAGTGTGGGGGGGCTCCTCCCCCCAGCGGTCCGGCCTTCCTGTACTTGTCGGCCGCCTAGATGTCAGTGCGGGGGGGGTTTCCACCTCCACCTCCTTGGCCTCCCAGCGGGTCCCCTCGCGGCCCGGTGCCAAATGTCACAGCACCTTGTCAATGCGGGGAGTCCCTCCCCCAGATGGGCTGGCTCACCTGCTTTCGCTGGAGGCCCCGCCGATGGATGAGGGGGCTTTCCCTTCTTTACTTATGCCTCCGTGGGCTGGGGCTTCTCTGTGGGGGAACAGCTTTTCCTCTCCTCCTGTCCCTCCTGTGTCGGCTCTTTCCTGCTGCTTGCGTCACACAGCGCCGTGCCAGGCTCCCGGCATATTTCACTTTTGTTTTCGGGCAGCAGAGCTATCAGCCGTATCTCAGTGTTGGTTGAGCGATTTCACTCGTTCTTTCGCCGCAAGGTGCCCTAGGTGCTTATTGTCCTGCGGGGAGAGTGGCTTCAAGGTGGGTGCTCAATCACCTATTACCGGGCCCCAGGAGGGGAGAGCTACGCAGACGCTGCCTTCATCTACACACCCCCTGGTGGCCACCAAGATAGACTTTTATAAATGTTCTGACGTCTAAAGAGTAGCAAGCCTTCTCAGAGTCTTCCTTGCGGTTTGGGGAGTGGGGAGCACAATCTCTTTGTTAATGTGCAAAGAGGAGACCACCTTTGGTAGGAACCTGGGGTGAGTGCGGAGCACGACCTTGTCCCGATGAAACATAGTGTAGGGCTTGGAAGCCACCATAGCCCGAATCTCGCTAACTCTGCTGTAAGCCCCACTAGTAGCACCGTTTTGATCGTGACCAATCTGATGTCCACTGTGGCCATGGGCTCGAATGGTTGTGCGCAAGGGTGCTCAGAACAACAATAAGATCCCAGACTGGGTGTGGGCGTCTGACAGGAGGATATAGCCTGGTTAACCCTGCTAGATGCCTCTTTGCCACTGGATTGGCAGAGGAGAAGGTAAACGTGTCAGAGTTCCTGTATGCGCCAATGGCTGCTAGGTATGTTCTGCAGGTGTCGACCTGGACCGCTGATCTGGATAAATACGCAGAGAAAGACAACACCTGGTCCAGAGTGTAGGTTAGTGGGTCAAGTCCATTTTTCTTGGACCAGAAGCTGAACGTAGTACATTTGCTCTTGTAATGCTTTCGAGTAGCCTGACTCCTGGCTCGCAAGATGATTTCTAAATTGTCTTGAGACAGCAGTAGATGTTGGAGAGTCACCTGCTAAGGTACCAGGCTGCTTGGGCTGGCCGCTCCGGACAAGGGTGAAGCACTGCCGCCCCCCTGCAGCACCAGGAGCGTGCCCTTCCCGATTGGGAGAGGGACCTCTGGTTGGACTGACAGCTGCTGAAGGTCTGAGAACCATGGCTTGGCCGGTCACTGCAGCACTATGAGGATGAGACGCAGCCGCAGGGACTGTGATCTTGCAAACAACCTTGTGGATGAGCGGTGTAGGGGAAAAAACGTACACCCACATCCCATCCCAGGGGATCTGGAGCATGTCCCCGAGGGAGCCCCGTACCGTTCCCCCCCAGGACGCGAACTTCTGACAAGTTCGGTTGCTCCCCGTCACAAACAGGTCTGTGACCGGGTGACCCCACCTGCTGAAAATCTTTTGAAGGACTCTCTCGTTCAGCTGCCACTCGTCATTGTCGGAGCCCATCCGATTGAGTCGGTCCGCCTCGAGGGTCGATTCTCCCGGCAGATGAACTGCTGAGATCCAGATGTCCCGCGCAATCGCCCACCCCCACATGCTGAGGGCCAGGCTGCATAGGGGTGGGGATCTGGTGCCCCCCTGCTTGTTTGGATAATACATGCAGGTAGAGTTGTCTGTCCGAATGCAAAATGCACTGCTCCTGATTAATGTGAGGAACGCCTTGAGTGTGAACCAAATGGCCATCATATCCAGCCAGTTGATGTGGTTTTGTTGGTCGTCTTAGACCAGAGACCGTGTACTGAATGTGTCCCCAGGGTAGCACCCCACCCTTGGAGAGAGGAATCCGTAGTTAAGGTATGATCCGTAGCAGGCGGTCTGAATGGTCTGCCCGGCATGAGGTTTGCATCTTGCCCCCACCACGTGAGGACCTGCTGTAGGTGCACAGGTATAGTTACCAGGGCTCCTTCATGACCTTACTCCTGGTCCCAGGATGCCAAAAAATGCAGCTGCAGCCTCCTCATTTGCAGCCTAGTTTAAGGGATAGTCAGGAGGCATGCCACCAGTTCTCCCAGCTAGTGCTGGTACCACCAGGCTGTAGTTACTATTCTGCTGTGGAAGTGAGCAATGGAAGATTTGATCACCGCCACTTTCTCCCCCATGGGGAACACCATCTGCTTCTGCGTGTCTCCCTCAGCAGCCCCAAAAACACCAGTGTTTGTGTAGGGTAGAGCGGAGACTTCTTGAAGTTGATCGAGAACCCCAGTTCGTAGAGTGTAGTCATGAGTCTGGCCGCTGAGTACCTGATCTGCTCCGGGAATCCCTCTCTGACTAACTAGTCGTCAAGGTAAGGATATACAGGGGGGCCCTCTGACCTGAGCAGGGCCGCCACCATGTTCATTAGTCTTCTTAATAGCCGTGGCACTGAATTCAGGCCGAATGGCAGCACCTTGTATTGAAAGTGCAACCCCACGACCCGGAACCTGAGGAAGGACCGATGAGACTGCACTATGGGGACATGTATATATGCGTCTTTCAGATCCAGGGAGCACGTTCAGTCCCCCCCCCACACAGCGCCTCGGCTATAAGCGCTGGCGTCACCATTTTGAACTTCCACAGAAGTAGGTACCGATTCAGGAAGGAAAGATCTAGGCCCACTTGCAGGCCCACCTGGTTCTTCTTTTGAATGGCAAAGAAGCAGGAGTAAAAGCCCTGCTGAGGGAGAGGAACCTCCTCCACCGCCTCGCTCTCCACAAGGGAACGCATCTCTGCCAAAAGTCCCGATCTATGGAATGGAGTTTGGGATGGCAGGGGAAGCCCGAAGCCGGAGGAGACTGCTGAAAATCACCCATGAGTCCATAAAACGTGAGCGCCAAGCTTGACTGTGCAGGGCCAGTCTGCCCCCGACTCCTATGATGTGGACCTGAGAAGAGCCATCATTGCTTTTTTGGGTCGGAGGCAGATGACTGGGAGGTAGACGGTAAAAAGCCTTTGTGTGAAAACTTCTGGTGTATTCGCCTATGTTGGCTGGGTGACCTGTCTGGTTGCCTGGCCCGGCGGTCCAGGACACCCCAGAAACCGCCAAAGGATCACCCTCTGCCTGATCGAGAGTGGCCCTGTGTGTAGGTTTTGGCTGCTCGCTTGGTGAGAATGGCCAGGGATTTGTCCGTCTGCAAGCTGCTCTTCTTTTTATCACATTCCTCGTCCGTGGAGGAGTAGAACAAGTCGGCACCTCTGAAAGGCAGGTCTAGGATTCTGTCCTGAAGATCAGGGTTGAATCTGGTCACCTTGAGCCATGCCGTACTTCTGATGTCAGTCGCCACAAAGATTGCCCTGCTAGCAGTATCTATGTGCGCCACAGTGGCTTCCATGATGTCCTGTGCCTCGAGTTTCGCTTGTGTGAGTCCTGCCTTAAATGAGGCTTGTTTGTCGGCCTCGAATATCGGGGAGGAAGTCTGCAATCTCCCTCCAGTCGTTGGTTGGTTAGCCACTGCCAGGATGGCATTGGCTCTGGCCTGCCTGAGGTGAAGGCCCGCATTCAAGTAGACCTTCTTTGCATAGGCCTTGAGCATTTTATTCTCCTTGACTAGCAGTGCTGAAGTTGCAGTGCTTGTGTTAGAGGTCTGGGGCTTCGCATTCATAGATGCCGCCACAATTACTGAAGACAGTGGCTGTGGGTGCACTGACAATCGCCCTCCACCTGTCTGAATTTTGCATCCAGCCTCTTATTTGCTAGCCGAGTGGAGTGGGGCTTGAGCCATCCCGTCTTCGCCAGAGCCTCCACATCCGGGATGCCAGATCTGGATTCTGCTTTGAAAGTGAGTACTTCAGCCAGTACCCCTGACTCCGACAGCTCCTTCTGGGGCTGAGTTATGCCCAGGTAATCCGCTAACCTGTTAATCCTTTCATGGAATACCCTAGCCAAAAGAGGCGTGTCCTGTTCCTCCTCATCAGTGTCTTATTGGTCACCTCAATTAGAAGGGGCTCCTTGGTCCGCAGGTGTTGGTTCTGCTGTCAAGGCCCACAGTTCCTTTCCCTGGGATCACCTCACCTGGATCTTCACTGTGGCTGGGTACCCTCTGTCTCCTTCTCCGGTCCTTCGGGGGTTTCTCTTCTTCGCCTTCCTTCTTTAGAGATCCTTTCCCCTTCTTACGTTCAAAGAGATAGGGGCGGTCTCCTCCCGAGGCCACCTTGACCGTTGATGAAACAAACAGTCAAGTGAACCCTGGGGAGCCCGCTCCTTCAAACAGGGAAAAAGCCTGGACGGCAGAAAAAACCCTGTGTAGCTGCAGATGATGATGGCCGGGTGGATTTGAAGGTCCAGAGGCTGGTATGGCCTTGCAACAACGATCTTGATTGTAACTCCAATGGATAGCGGCACAGTTACTGGGCTTTCATTGGGAGGAATGAAAGAGCCCGGGAAGGAGAGGCAGAGGGTGAGGCCGCTGAAGAGGACTTCCGCGATACAAACGGAAGCGTCCAAGGAAGGACGAAGGAAAGATCACACAAGAACAAACAGGGTAAGCAATGGAAAAGCTCTACCGGAGAACAGGTATGATCAAGGAGAGCGAGAAGTCAGAACGAGAGATAGAGTGAGAGAGAGCGAGTGAATATGAGTGAGAGAGAGCGCGAGAACGGAGACGAAATGAAAGTAACCCCGAGCGGGTGGGAGCCGACAAGTCGGAACCCGGCCGCCGGGGGAGACAGATCTGCGGCAGCGCGAGGCTGACCACAGAAACAGAGCTAACCAAAGTCGGGAAAAGTAGACCGAATAGAACAGCAAGAAAGACAAGGGAGGAGAACCGATACCCGGCTAGAAGGCTAGGGCAGCAGGGAAAAACAGGGTAGCAAAGGGGAAAAACTAGATAGGCACTGGAGAGGAACAAAACGAAAGTCAGCGAAAGCGAGTTGCAACGCGACTCGCAGGGGTCGTGGCTTCCATATATGCCTGCAGCAAAACAAAGGCTGGACCGCTAGCAGACAAGCCGTAGAGACCTAATAGCGCCTCCATCTTGCCCATAGCTTCCATGGCCGCAGCGGTGTGACAGTATGCCCTCTCCTCGTCCCTTCTCCTCCAGGTTTCCCTGGGTGAAGGCGATGGAACAGTCTAAGTAGACGTGGGGCGTGTATGTTACGTCTGGGTTCCCAAGATCGTTCTGCAGCAGAGTACCCTTTCCAATGGACCAAATACTGCACGGTGCCATGTCTGTAACGGGAATCCAACAGCCTCTCCACTTCATACTCTTCAGGGTCAGGATCCTCGATCCTTGAGGAGGAGAGTCCACGACGACTCATGGGATCGGGATGATAAGTTTTCAGAAGAGAGGTATGAAATACAGGGTGAATCTTCTTCAGACTAGGTGGTAGTCATAATCGAAAGGCGACAGGGTTCACCTGAGACAGAATAGGGAATGGACCTATGAAACGGGCCGAGAATTTTCCTGGGTGAACCCAACGTGGGAGATATTTGGTTGATAACCACACCTTAGTTCCTACTGTCCACCTGGGATTAGGTGATCTCTTCTTATCGGCATATTTCTTGTAGCGGATCCTACTAGCCTCCAACTTCTGCACCGCCTCCTTTTGGATGGAACGAAGATCATGAAGGCGTTGATCAACCGAGGGCACTGTTGTAGGAGGTATCCCAAAAAGAGGTATGTGTCTCGGATGATACCCGTAGGTAAAGAAGAAGGGACTAAATCCTGTAGCGGAATGTTGGGTATTATTGTAGGTGAATTCAGCCAATGCTAGATAGGACTGCCACATGTCCTGTTCCTGATTACAGAAACAGCGGAGATATTGTTCGAGGGTGGCATTTAAACGTTCTGTTTGGCCGTTGCTCTGGGGATGGTAACCAGAAGATAAAGCTCTCTTTATTCCCAACGAGCTACATAACGCTGACCAAAAACGAGAGGTGATTTGAGCCCCCCTATCAGACACGATGGTCCGGGGCAGGCCATGTAATCTCACCACATCTCTCAGGAACACTTCGGCCGCAGCAGAAGGCAGGCCAGGCAGGGGAGAGAAATGTGCCATCTTGCTCAGGGTGTCTACAGTCACTATGATAGCTGTGTACCCCCTAGAGGGGGGAAGATCTACAATAAAATCAGTAGAAATATGTTCCCAAGGTTGAGATGGTAGAGGTTCTTGTTGGAGCAGGCCTAAAGGTCGGTGAGTGGTTTGCTTATTGGCTGCACATACTGGACAACCCCTCACGTATGCCTTAATGTCTTTTATCATTGTCGGCCACCAGAAATATCTAGAAGCCAAATGTAGGGTTGCCCCTTGGCCCTTATGCCCAGTCGAAGGAAGGTCATGGCACCAATACAAGGCTTGAGTTTGAAGTTCCTTAGACGGTAGATACAGTGCGCCCTGATGAAAGTACAACATACCCCTCTTAACCAGGAGTGGTTGGTACTCCGATGACACTTCGGAACGACTGGTAGCAAGCTCTACATCTTGCAAGAAGGAGCTAATCATTCCCAGGATTCTCTTGCCCACAAGTATTTCATCCTGGCCCTGATTCTCTTGGTCCTCCAGACTCCGGGAAAGAGCATCCGCTAAGGCATTGACCTTTCCGGGAAGGTAAGTTATTTCAAAGTCAAATTGGGAAAAAAATAGGCCCATCGAGCATGTCGGGAGTTACGACACTCCATCTGCTGCAAAACCTTCAGATTCCGGTGGTCTGTACGGACCAGAAAAGGATGGGCAGCTCCCTGTAATAAATGTCTCCATTCAATGCATGCCTGGCGGATCGCCAGTAGCTCTCGTTCCAATACTGAGTAATTCCTTTCACTTGGTGTAAGCGACCTGGAATAATATGCAACCGGATGTTCCACTCCATCCTTGCCAGTCTGTAGGAGGGCGGCTCCAATTGCCCCTCCGGAGGCATCCGTCTCTACCACAAAGGGGAGAGATTGGTTAGGTTGCACTAAAATGGGAGCTGTCGTGAAGGTCTTCTTGAGTAACTGGAAGGCTCGATCGGCATCATTATCCCATTCAAACTTCTGACCCTTCTTAAGAAGGCGAGTGATAGGCAAAACAATGTCAGAGAAATTAGGGATGAATCGTCGATAAAAATTGGACAGACCCAGAAACCTCTGTATCTCCTTGGGACTCTTTGGAGTAGGCCATCTAAGGACTGCCTTTACCTTTTCGGGATCCATCTGTACCCCCTCCTTTAAGAGGATGAACCCTAAATATGACACTGAGGCAGCTTCAAAGACGCACTTCTCTGGCTTAACCAGGAGCTAATTATCCCTTAACCTTTGGAGGACCTGCGAGACATGCCTTCGATGTTCTGAAAGGGAAGAAGAAAAGACCAAGATATCGTCCAGATAGACCACTACAGAGGCATATAACAAGTCCGAGAAAATCTTATCAACGAAACGCTGGAATACGGCGGGGGCGTTCACCAGACCAAAGGGCATGACTCTATATTCAAAATGCCCCAGAGGAGTCCGAAAGGCAGTCTTCCACTCATCCCCCTTCCTTATTCTCAGCAAGTGGTAGGCTCCCCGAAGATCTAGCTTGGTGAAGATAGAAGCTCCTTCAACAGCTTCAAGTACCTCCTTTATAAGGGGCATAGGGTATCTATCTTGAATAGTCAAGCTGTTCAATCCCCGGTAATCCATACACGGCCTGAGTTCTGCGGTACCCTTCTTGGGAATGAAGAACATTGAGGCCCCTGCTGGAGAATGAGATTCTTGGATCAAGCCATTTTGTAGATTAGCATCTAGATATTCCTTCAGTGCCCTTCTTTCTGGTAGGGACATAGGATACATGCGCCCAAAAGGAACCGATGCTTCAGGCTTCAGATCGATGGCACAGTCCTCTGCTCGATGTGGGGGTAGAGTACGGGGTAGTTTATCTTCAAAATCTCGGCGTACTGCTGGTAATACGGAGGAATCGTCTGAACCACAGCCGAGGAGGTTGGAATTGCGACTCCCTTCCCCTCAAAAGGAGATGCCTGGGGTAGACACGAAGCCGAGCAATACGGCGACAGAAAACAGACGGTGTTGGCAGACCAGTCAATCCTGGGATTATGTTTGCGTAGCCAAGGTATGCCCAGGATGACAGGGAAGTGGGCAGCTCTAATTACATCAAAGGTAATCTGTTCTTGGTGCTGAAACAAAGACATGGTGGCTGGACCGGTCTCCTTGATGATGGGTCCGGATGAGAGAGGGGCTCCGTCTACACCCTCTACTGGCAAAGGACAGTCCTTTTGATGTAGGGGAATAGCTTGTTCTTGCGCCCACTGAATATCAATAAAGTTTCCTGCAGCACCGCAGTCCAACACAGCCAAGGTTTCTAGTGAAGCGAGAGATTCAAAAGTAAGATGAACCGTAAATACCATAAGTCTATGGTCCTCTCCCGACACGTCCTGTTGCCTAGAATTGCAGGGATTCTTCAGCCCCGCCCGGTTCCTTTCCCTGCTCAAGACCGGGGAGATGCGTTTCCCGAGCGTCTCGGGGGTACCTCGGGGGCAACTCCGAAGCAGATGCTACGAGGATCCGCAATACATGCACAGACCTTGGTCTCTGCGTCTCTTCCGTTCTTCGGGAGTCAACGGACCTCTAGTTGTTCCTATTTGCATAGGCTCTTCTGTCTGTGGTCTGGTAGGGGAGTCTGCCGTGGGGGTTCCTGCAGACTGATGAAGTCTAAACCTCCTCTTTTCTAACCTTTGCTCCTGCAATCTGTATTCCAACTGCAGAGACATTGTGACCAAATCTTGGAAGGAAGCAGGACGTGCCATCCGAGCAAGCTCGTCCTTGAGTTCATCATGTAAGCCTCGTCGGAAGAGGGTCTGCTGTACAGAATCCGGCCACCCCGCCTCTGTAGCCAATTTCATAAATGTGGAAGCATAAGTCTGGACATCTTGGTTTCCTTGACGGAGGTCTAGAAGGGCTTCATAGGAAGAATATTGAACCTCTGGTCTTTCAAATCTGACACGCATCAATTGAGTGAACTGAGTGTAGTCATTTACAGCAGGGTTTGCCTGAGCTATCAGTGGAGTAGCCCAGGCCAAGGCATTACCCACAAGGTTGAAGACCAGAAAGCCTAACTTGGCTCTGTCGAGTTCATAAGCCTTAGGTCGAAACGTAAAGTATATCATACAGGCATCCAAAAATTCTTTCAAGAGTTGAGGACTGCCATCATATTTCCCAAAGGAGAATGTCAGGGGAGGTAAGTCGCCTCGGAAATCCTCTCGAGCCGCTACCTGTTGGCGTAAGTTGATATTCTCTGTTCTGAGGCTCTGAACCTCTGCCTGGAGGCCTTGAATCGCTGTCACCATCTCCTGGTATTGCTCCAAGGAGGCCATAGTAGTTGGGGGGCGTTGCAAACTGTCAAGGCCCACAGTTCCTTTCCCTGGGATCACCTCACCTGGATCTTCACTGTGGCTGGGTACCCTCTGTCTCCTTCTCCGGTCCTTCGGGGGTTTCTCTTCTTCGCCTTCCTTCTTTAGAGATCCTTTCCCCTTCTTACGTTCAAAGAGATAGGGGCGGTCTCCTCCCGAGGCCACCTTGACCGTTGATGAAACAAACAGTCAAGTGAACCCTGGGGAGCCCGCTCCTTCAAACAGGGAAAAAGCCTGGACGGCAGAAAAAACCCTGTGTAACTGCAGATGATGATGGCCGGGTGGATTTGAAGGTCCAGAGGCTGGTATGGCCTTGCAACAACGATCTTGATTGTAACTCCAATGGATAGCGGCACAGTTACTGGGCTTTCATTGGGAGGAATGAAAGAGCCTGGGAAGGAGAGGCAGAGGGTGAGGCCGCTGAAGAGGACTTCCGCGATACAAACGGAAGCGTCCAAGGAAGGACGAAGGAAAGATCACACAAGAACAAACAGGGTAAGGAATGGAAAAGCTCTACCGGAGAACAGGTATGATCAAGGAGAGCGAGAAGTCAGAACGAGAGATAGAGTGAGAGAGAGCGAATGAGTATGTGTGAGAGAGAGTGAGAGAGAGAGCGCGAGAACGGAGACGAAATGAAAGTAACCCCGAGTGGGTGGGAGCCGACAAGTCGGAACCCGGCCGCCGGGGGAGACAGATCTGCGGCAGCGCGAGGCTGACCACAGAAACAGAGCTAACCAAAGTAGACCAAATAGAACAGCAAGAAAGACAAGGGAGGAGAACCCATACCCGGCGAGAAGGCTAGGGCAGCAGGGAAAAACAGGGTAGCAAAGGGGAATTGCAGAGAAAGGGGAAAAACTAGGTAGGCACTGGAGAGGAACAAAATGAAAGTCAGCGAAAGCGAGTTGCAACGCGACTCGCAGGGGGCGTGGCTTCCATATATGCCTGCAGCAAAACAAAGGCTGGACCGCTAGCAGACAAGCCGTAGAGACCTAATAGCGCCTCCATCTTGCCCATAGCTTCCATGGCCGCAGCGGTGTGACATCTGCTTCTGAAGAAGACCCAGGCACTGGAAATGGAGGTGTAGGCACTGCAACTGGAATTATCGAAGGCATGGGCAACGGTGGTGGTGGTGGAGGTACAGGCTGCGCAGGCACCGGCTGAGGTGGCGGTGTGGAAGGCAGCATCTGCTGAATTATGCCCTTAAGGATGTTCCCCTTCTGTGGAGACTGCACGAGGGTCAAACATTTGTTGAAAAAACAATCCTTGCAAGCGGGTTGGGTGCGATCCTGCACCGGCTGCGGTGGAGTAAAGGCCTGCTGTCTGCTCCCACCTTGCGAGTACATGTGCTCACGGTACTTTGACTGACCCGTGAATGTCGGGTATGACGTGGTCCATGTGACCAGAGTCATAGGACCCCAATCTGCCCTAGCTGTAGGCTCGTGCCTTTGCGGTTCACTATGTTGGCGGGCTTCTGTCCTGGGCGCCAACTTGTCTATACGTGCTGCCATTTTGTCCATGCCTTCCACGCGTGCAACTGTGGACGACATGGGCCTGGGCTCGGCCTGCATGCCTGGATGCATCGGCTCTGCCTCACCCTGCACCTCAGGCATGGGCCTGGTAGGCAATTGGTCCTCAGCCATGTGGCCGGTAGTGCTGTCTGCGCTGCTTGTAGGCGCCCCTCAGGCGTGTGCCCGGTAGCACAGCTGAGCCCCTCGGGTTGTGTCCAGTACCAGAGCCAGTAGGCTCCTTTGCGGCAGAACCGGTAGGGCCCTTAGACCCCTCTGCCGTTAAGCCGGTAGCTACAAGAGCCTCAGTTGTCCTTGCTGCCGATGCAAGGGTCCGATTGACCCCTCCAATCAGTAGGCTTCCCTGTGAAGGAGTGGCCCCGCCGGGGTACTTTTGAGAAGAGTACCCTTACCTTCTTGGTCTTCCTTCATACGTATTCCTTAATACTCTCCGGCGGAGTCGTAGAGAACAACTCTCTCCACCGCCCAAGCCGGTTTCTGAGGGACCGGGGCATGAGAGCGCCGCACGCTGAGCAGCTTTCCCATTCCTGGTCTTCCCCAAGGCACCGGAGACAGAGCGCGTGCGGATCCGAGGTGGGAAAGGAACCGTTGCACGATGTGCACCTGCTCAAGCCAGCCGCAGTCCACATGCGCCGGGGACAGACTCGGACACCGGTGGACGGTGGTCCCAAATACCTGAAAATTAGAAAAACAAAAGATTAGGGAAAGCGCATGGAATTACGAAGCTTGAGGCCTTACCCAAGAGTGCTGGTGAAAGTGGCTCGCTGCCATTGACGTGGAAAAGAGGACTGAGGTGTAGCGCTGGTGAGCGGGTTTAGGGAAGCGCATGCTCCCATGACCGTGCCCCCGCACGCAAATAAATTTAAAGGGTAAGTGTTCTTTTTCTGGTGAAAAAAGGTTCAGTTCCCGTCCCTAGCAAGGAACACTCATACAGGATGGAGGAAAGGGGACGTGACGTAGGAGTAAGGACAGATACCACTAGGCTATTCGCTCATTCCCTTAGAGGACTCGGATCCCTCATGGGAGGAGTTTGGATTCCCTTCAGGGTACTACCCTATTGTACACAAGGAGGAAGAACTATTTTCCCCAGAAACATCCCCTAATGACTCACCAGAACAAGAAACCCTAATTAACTGTGAGTATGAGGTTGGGTGAAGTTAAAGTGAAAGATTGCAGTCCTACGGGAATCTCTTAGTGGAGACCAGGCCCTAGGGAACCCCAATGCAACACCATCTAACTCACCACCCCTCTCATCAGAACGAGTTGTTGTCTCTCGGGTCCTGAAAGGACCAACGATAGATCAGGAGACACTAACAAATAATTCTCTTTTGAAGTAGGAAAGGAGGAAATCACTCCCTGGGTTTCCTTTCGTTTCCTTAGATGTGCTAGAACCCTCCTGTTTATAACATTGTTTATTTTGTGGGAATGGGGACATATCATGGCGTTCTGCCCTGAGAATTTAGAAGAGGAATTAAGGGAGGCCCAAGAGAAGGAAAGGGAAGGAAAAGGAGATCCTCCACTAAATACAATTCCACCCCTTGACCACAACCAAAATCGCGCTAAGAGCTACAAACACCCCAGGAAATAATACCCCTTCAACCAGCTTGATCCCCCTATCATTCCTTCAGTCAGCGAGGATAAAAACAGTAGAGAAGAAAAGGTTGAACGATCACATAAGAACATCTTAAATACCCAATCTCATGATGTGCAGACAGAAGAGAAAAAGAGCCTGAAGAAATCTGAGGAAAAGAGGAAGAAAAATAAAAACAGAAGGGAACATCACCCCCTGTTATACACTGGGGCTAAAAACAATTATCGGTTACCTGCCACTCTTGAAGGGAGAACCCTTTGAGCCCAGCAAGATAGCGGGAGTGAAAGGTGTGCCATACGATCAGATTTACCTCCCAAAAGATGCAAGCAAACCGGTAAAATAAAAATAAGCTGTGTCCATGGCCATGGTGAGAGACACCCACAGCCACAAATCCCTATCAACATCTTGGAAAATAATAAAATTTAACTGTGGCTGGAATTACCAACTTGCCAACCCAGCCAGTTTTAGGGACTAGCTTGCCCCAATTTAATCAATGGGTCTCACAGGTGGCCCAAATAAACACGAAGACTCCTCAGAATAGGCTTCCCCATTCAAGGGAACCAGAACCACCCAATTCCGAAAAGAGAATCAATGGGGAAATCAAATGCTATTTTTCAGGAGTGGAGGGACACCAGAGAGAAGAAACCAACCCAAGGGTTATGTGGGGTTTCTCGGACCGTCAACCTTATTGCTCCCCAGTGGAGTACCGGAAGGATCGCGAGCTAAGTGATGTGGACTTTCCCTCCCGGTTTCCCTGTGAAGCACCCTGGTCCAACCTGCATAGGGGAAGGGTATGTGAGAAACCTAAGGATGAATGCCCCAGATGAGACATGGTATCCCTTTTCCTGTTAACCCTGAAACCTCCCTTTCCCAATCATTTATGGGCTATTGTGGCTCCTTGTCCTATGGTTTGAATAGACCTAAACACCACTATGGTACTGGGACGAGAAATAGTGTGATAAAGAAACTCCAATGGAATAATCAGGCATGTCTGAATAATGGACGCCACCAAGGTCAGGCACTTGAGCATAATGACCCACACCTGGGTTCATTTAACACTTTCCCACAAGTATAAGAATGCGGATCTTGTAACATGGCGGAGTTGAGACACCAGCTGGGATCGGGAAGCAGTATTAGCGGAGATTCAGTGGAGGTGTGGTAGTGAAAGCAGCCATGGTGGACCAATACTGGAGGCAGAGTATGTCGGGACTGGGAACACTGAGTGGCGGAGGTTTGGTCCAACAAGAACTGTGGCAAACCGTTAGAGGCAGAATGCCCTGGACCGACCGTCAGCTGAAATAAGAGTCGAGTGACTGGCTTGAGAGCAGAAGCTCTACTCTGCAGAGGCCTGCAGCAGGGAGCAGTGCTGAGTTGGGCTCTTACAAAGAAGTCGGAAAGAAAATGCTTGTGGCCTCTGGGTGTTAGTCGAACACCGGAGTGGAAAAGGGGCAGGCGAGAGGTCTGTGTGAGAAGAAGCAGCAGAGTATTTTCAGAAGGGAGTTCATAGCAAGAAGGTTTGAGCTGGCAGCAGAGTCGAGCTATAAGACCGATGAGTTTCTGGGAGAAGGGAAATACCAGGCTACTCTGCATGCAAACGTGGAAAAAAAACTTTGCAACAGTACCCCATACTACCCTGAAGACATTGTTGAGTAAAGTGAATTTGAAAATCTTGTACTTCAGTAACGACAAAGTAGCAAACCATTTGTTAAACCCACTGAGTTATTCGACGAAGCGAAAGCATCTCACGAACGTCTTTGCAACAAGTAGAAAGGCTGAAGCATTGTGTCCGTGAGTGTTTGAAGATAAACTTCTCAAGTGAATATTGAGTTGTTAAGTGTTAACGAATATAAAAGAATAGCGAATATTGAATACCCAACTGAAAGAAAACTTTACAGGCAAAGCTGCAACTGAATGAAAGCTAAAAGGGAAAGTGCCCATTGAGGACAATCTACAGAAAAGAGCACAAGTGTGAAAGAGTGCGACAGAAGGTCGGGGAATACATACGACCACTGAAAAGGGAACATTATGAATGGATGCAGTGTGGCATGGTCAAAGACTGGTATATGATGTGTGACACATAACGGCAAAGCTAAGAAGCTAACCAGGAGAAGCCAGGAGAGTGTAAACCTGCTTATAAAGCCAAGAGGCCGCCAAAGAGAAGCTAAGTGAATGTTAAACTGTACACAAGGTCAAATACTGAAGAGCCTGTGTGGGTTGAAGAGCCTACGGCTCCTGGTTGCGTGACCTGTGATGGGTGGACCGTGTGGTCTGACCCGGGAGCCCTGAATTGTGAAAGCCAAAAACATTGTGAAAGAAGCCAAAAAGGAGCATTGTGAATAAACTGTTAATGCAATCCAGAAGCAGTGTCAAGTGGCCTGGAATTGTGTTAAGCAATGAAAGACTGAGACCAGAATCAATTGTTAGGTTGAAGTCTTGGGGAAGGAAACCCTGAGACTTGATGAGCTGCCAATGCTGTCTTGAGGACGGAGCCTCAAGACCCCTTTTCTTTGAACTGTGTTCCCTTGAACTTGGGGAAGGGAACCCCAAGGATTTGTGGAAATGTTTGAACTGGAGAAAGGTAATCTCAAGACTTTTATGGAACATTCTTAAATTTGCGGAAGGAGAGCTGGAGGAAGCTCAGAACTTTGTGTTGATCACCATTTCTTTTAGTATTGATATCCCTACACATTATTTAGCTTTAGTTGTGAGGGCAAAGATAGGTTTTGGACACAGACAGACTTAAGTTGAACTCTTTTTACTCAGACTTTCCTTAGTTTCGTTCAGGTTGGGAAATCCCACCTTAGCATAGGGCAAGTTAGGCCTTCTACCATCCTGATATTTGATTTAAAAAATAATGTTATGTTGAATTTTAAATCTGTTGTCTGTGTCTTGCTTCATGACGCCTTCACAACAACTAACCCATTTTCTCCTCTTGGACTCCACGCCTTTGTAACTCAGCAGAAGGCGCGGGTTCATCTCACACACCATGCACTGACATACAACACAAACACTATTGCACAACATCCCTCTATAAGAATTAAGCTACCTTGAATGACAAAAAATTGAATTGTAGCTTCCCACGTAACTCTCTATCTCCTTAAACACAATCCACCTGTTAGTTCATAGTTTACCTCTGCTGCGCCCATCCACATGACATTCAGACACAGGTGACTAGTAGGGTCTTGGCCACCTTCACATAACTAATGGCCGAAATGCACACACGCATAATAGCACCTCCCAATTCTCCCAAATGTGTACTCTTGTCCCTTCAGAGGACGTTCAACAAAACAGCTCTTTGGGACCATATTTATGGGGAAAGGCGCTATACAAATGACCAAAATAACTGAAAGAATGAATCTGTTAATTTTGTTCCATAGTTCTGTGTCATAGCGTGCAGTGATGTGCAGTTATAATGTCGAAAGCATTTGGTCGAATTACAAAAATGTCGAAAAAAGAATGTTGAAATTTTTTTTTTTTTCGAATGCTTTCTTTTTTTAATTTACATGTTTTTTTTGGGTTCTGCAAGTAAAAAAAAAGGTTCAAACTGATTTTCTTTTTTTTTTTAAAAGGGGGTTTGGGGGCAGAACCCTCCCATTTCGAACAAAAAACAAAGAAAAAAAAGACATTCAAATATTTTTTTTCCACATTATGTTTTCGACATTTTGACTTTCAACAAAATGTTTTTCGACATTATCACTATAAACCGCGTGCATTCATGGCGCGAGTGTTCCCTGGTCTGATTGATAGAAAAGTAGAAGCTGACGCCTTTCTGACAATCACCTAGAACTTTCTGCCTTGCTTCTCTGGGGGATGGGAGGGTGGTAAGAGGAGATGCCGGATTAGCTAGCTTTCTCCTGGCAACCCTGGCTTTGGATGACCTCGGAGGCACAGTGGTGCAGTGTCAGGAGCTTTATATTTCTTTTCCAGATAAGCCATTGTGGCCAGTGTGAATAATGGGCTTTTAAGTATGGTCTCACCAGTTTCCCAAATGGTGTCAAGTATAGGTATTGTGGTGGTCGTCCTTCTCTTATCCCTGTGCTCATAAAGCACTGGCTTATCCAATGTGCTGGAGCATGCCCTTGATGAGGCTGAATATGAAGGACTTCTCTGCCTCGGACTGGTGTAATGGCGATTTTCTGGCCCTCTGCAGTAGCATGCAGACTTGTGGTTGTCTCCATTGAGCGAGCTTTCCTCCTTCTTCGATACTCTGCCAGAATATTTAGCAATGATTGCATGCGGGTAGGCTGAAACGGGTCCTGTGGATCCTCTGCCTGTTTTGGGTGTGGTTGCCAAGGGGGGGGGGGGGCTATTCACCTTCCGTACTGTTTTTGCCCTGTGTTCTTCTATATCTGAAAAATCTTCTTGTAGAAGAATGTCTGGCAGCTTTGTATTCTACTTTATTGGGGAGAGATTGCAATAATTAAGCAGGGATTTCTTTACTTTTGAAGTATCTTCAAGGCTTACCTCAGTCATGGCCATGACAAGCCAGGTTAAGATATTGCATTAATATATGATTTCTCAGTCCTGGCTGCTAACCAGCAACTGAAAAGCCCACTGGTTGAAAGAGCGGGTCCTATTCTTCCAAAAAAAGAGTGAAGATGGCTTTGAAAGTTTACAATTCTTAGAGCTCTAATGATTCCCCTAGTTACTTAGACTGCAGTGAAAAATCTGAAGCTGACTGCCTGGGGTGGAGCTAAAGCCCTGTCATCTCATTGATCAAGAGGAAAAGTACTAAAATGAGGTGGATATGTTGCAAAATGAGAAGCCTCTACTGCTGTATCAGCAATGTCCATTGCTTTATATGTGATATTTATTTACCGGGAATTCACAATTGGACGATGGGGAATAATTCAAGCGTGTGAATCTATGAAAGATTTAATGCTGGAGAAATATAGTTTAATATTTTGTTTTTTTGTAATGCATCTGTGTCAGACTGAGGTTCGAGTTTCAAGTGTTTTTGGTTTCTCGTGTGATAGAGTTTATTCTCAAAGCATGCTTCAGATTCAGTTGGTGGATGATAATGAAATATGCCACTAGAGGTTATGCCTCTGGTGGACACTAGCAGGAAAACGTTATGCAGTGATTTTAACGAGAAAAAAAACGAATGCAAAAATAATTAAAATGTATCGAAAAATAAATATATGCGGCATGGGGTAATAGGTTAAAAGGTGTTGGGAGACGCCCAAGTAAAAAATTTAAGAAAAATAAATCTTTTTTTTTTTAATTCGGTATTATTTCATTCGTTAGGATTTCATTCAGTAAAATCACATGTAACCCAGGAAAACAAATGCACTTCAGCTAACATAAAAGGGAGAGGCATTTAAAGTTCCTGGTATACTGTGAGGGAACTAGCATGGCAGGGATTTCACTTATTCATAGCATCACAAAAATGATGCTTCCTGTGAACAGCTGCCAAGAACAGATGCTTTTTAGCACAGAGAGAAGTGTTTTAACGAGTGACAATTAAATACAGTATACTCTTTTCCCAATTTCTAAATCACTCATTATTCAGTCAGGTATAAGCCAAACTGTGCACAGTTGGCAAAATGTTCGATGCTACTTTGGCGCATCAACACTACTTCGGTGCATCAACAATCTCACATAGTGCAACACTTACCATAGATTCTTGTTGACTGGTATAAACCCTTCATTTTGTGAACATTTTGTCAAAATAGCTGATATGATTCCCTACAAAGAAAAAAAACAGACAATTTGCCAATATTCAAAATAATTCAAAAAAGCATCAGGTATATTGGTAATGTTAATTACTTTATCAGTTTCACCCTGTGCTTGCATTTTTACATATTAAAGTACTATTATTTGAATAAATCTTGTATTGACGAATAATCATTCCACCCAGTGTATGCCACAAATGACATCCCTAAAGTTGGCAATTATAAAACAGTGGTACATCAATAGATCCATGTATTGCTGAAAGCTGCACAACTTAAAAAAGGAGAAACCAGAATAAATGAAAATCCAAATTTTCCTAAATTTGAAGAAAAAAACATTAAATTAGATTTGATAAATATATACACACACAACAATTTGTAAATCAGGAGTAAAAAGAGATGTGTAATGGATATTAACAAACACTACAATAAAGATGTAGAAGCTTTGATTTTTATATGCAACTTACAGCATTTACATTTCTAATACAGCACTTTGCTCTGGTATGTTAAAAGTATAGATTAGACTACTTATTTGTTTCTGAAACTTGTATGTGACAAGGCCAGGTAACTAAAATAAGCTTAACACGCATAGGAAATTAAACCTGCTGTGGGCACACTTGATCTCTACTGCAGCTTTCTGAAATATATTCAGCAGCTTGATTATCTGGCACCTATGGGAACCCAATGATGCAGGATAATCAAATATGCCCAATTAACCTATGTCAGCTATCTAGGTGCCAGAAAGCTAGAAAACAGAAAAAGGCTGCATAACAAGCTTCCAAGGCTTTTGTTTTGTTTACCAGCATAATCACCTGGAAACCTGGTTACCCAGCTTGAAAATACTGTTTAACCAGGACATTACTATTACCAAAATAGGAGATGCCAGTTAATAGAATGTTCACTTCAGCAGGAAACCAAATAACAACGCTTTCCCTGGATCTATGTTCACTGAAAAAAACCTTTTGTTGAGGGGACATTATAGTTACAGTGCAAATCCTATACATTACTGAAATTAACCAGTTCTGATTAGTAACTCAACCATGAATAACCCCCACCATGCACAGATCATAACGTCACAGATATCATCATCTTCGGCCATGCTTTGGGCACACCAGCCCTACACGCTGTTCTACCAAGGAGAGTAGTCACTCACTGTGGCAGGGTTAGGCCTTGTCCCAGGCACAGAGAGCCTCAAAGCAGTGCCAGCAATATATGATTGGCCTGCAGTCATGCCCTATGATCACTGTGGCAAAGGAAAGCCCCTGGAACAGTGACTCTTCACTGCAAGTTCCCCACAGCATGCACACCAGACAATATGCCCAGGATATGGCTTATTTTATGCTTCAGCACCTTTACCCTCACTGTAGTGCACAGTGAGCATGACCTCTGGCCTGCTTATGGGAGACTGTGGCCTGCAGCTATGTGCCACCATCACTGTTCACGGGGCATGACCTGTGGCCATGCCTTGAACAACCACCCTCCCAATACCCCAGGCTGAAAAAATCACTAATGTCCTGCTATCACTGTACCTGAGGTGTAGCCTTTGGCCATGTCCCAGACACAGTCACACACACGACAGGCACAGTGACCATCCCTGCAATGCCTAAGGTGCACAGCCTCTTTGATCCAACTATTTGTCCATACCCCTAACACAATGATCCTATCTCGAACCTTCTTATCCAATTCTGATGTCATTCCGCCCAGAATTTGTTGTGCTACACTTTAGCCAAACTGTCATGTGAGATTTTGAATGGGCAATATTTCCTTTTGGAACCTCACAAATCTAACTTTGCCCCATTTTACTCTGGAAAAACTTCTCAAAACATTGACAAATATTCAAAGTTAGCTATATTTTTTGGAAACTTTAATGCATTTCCAACCACATGGCCAAAGTAATATGACTCCCAAAGATGCATACACTTGGAGACTGCCCCTGGGTGGTAGCAATATAAATCAACATACCATACTTATGGTCGGGTATTCAAAAATGTAAGTAAGCTCCCAGACTCTCCGATTCTTCCTCCATATCGGTAAACCCTGTGTCTAATTTGGCTTTTTGTTTTTGGAAAGTAGCATATTAAAGACCTCTGTTAGTTTGCATGGGGCCGGTGGATGATAGAAGAGGTGCGTAGGTTGGCAAAGAGTGCTGAGTGCAATGGGGCATGTTGTGGCTCTGTGAATGGTGGTGTAGGCTGGGGTTGGATAGTGGTTTAGAGTGCACATGGTGGGGGAAGCTGATTAAGCTTCGGTGGCTGGCGGTGTGTATGGGGTATCAGGTAATATTATCCCCATATATATGGTCGCCGTAAATAATATTGCCGGGAAAAGTTTGCAGCGATATTATATGGGTGACCATATATATACCCCTGCATGTTCCATGCAATAATGTCGCCACAAAAAACGGCCATTTTTCGGCGATATTTTTGCATGCCGATATTTTTGTGGCGACATTATTACATGGAACCGTGTATGGTGGCAAAGGGAGTTGAGTAAAACAGAGCAGTTTGTGGCTCGGTGTGGAGGGTGGCATAGGGTGCGGATGGTGGCATATGCTGATGGTGGCTATGTGTGGTGTAAGATGGTGAAGCAATGATAGATAGGTCATCTGATATGTCAGCGTTAGGTATACACTTTTATTAGAAGATTTTCAAGGGAAAGGGTTTGTCTAATGCCTTGGGACAACAGAAAGTGAGCAGGACAAACCCTGGGAATAGCAACAAAGCTGTAACCCTCAGAGTAAAAAAAGCAATGGTGGACCACAGCTGGAGAAATATGATATCATCATGCCAAGAAGTGAAGCTGGGCCCGAAGTATCTCGATTGTAAATTTGATTTTGGCTTTGAGGGGCATTTGGATTATTTCAAACCACTGTATGCATGTGCCCTATATTTTGACTCTCGTCTGAGGACCCCGAGATTGGCCACCTTCACACACTCTTGGAACAGTGAAGCAACGGGCCAGTATCTACTTTGCTCTTCTAGTACAGAAACAAAAAGTAACTTTTTATTCTTTTGCACAGGCCTTGGTGCAATGTGATCTAGGTATTTAAAGCCTATCCTTAGAGTGGCAGAAGTTAGGTCTACTACAGAAGCTTTTTTTTTTTATTAATAATTTTATTTCAACAAACAATACAAACCAAACTTGCAGTGCATACAATGACATTATAAACATACATCAATTCAACATGTCCACTGCTTCTCCCCCCCCCTTACAAGCCTATTCACTTCCATGTTCTGTTTCTGCATCTTGTGATAAGGATTCATCCTCCCATATTTTCTGTTGGGTCTCGGGGTAACCCAAATAACTCAGCTATTAATTGTTTCCAGGCTATCAGGGTCTCAGCTTCTTCCTCCCCCCAACATTACTTGCATCCTGCCATGCCGCAGTTTCCGCTTCGGCCCATTTCTGTAAATCTTTCCACCATACTTCTTTTCGTGGTCTCTGGCATGCCTTCCTCCCCATAGCAATTCTCCTTTTTGCAAGTGCATATGCTAAATCCTTTAATTTACTCACATGCTTGATTTTACGCGGTCTCGGAAACCCTCCCATCAAACAGGCCCACACCGTATCCACCACAATTTTGATTCCTTTTTCAGCCAACTTGTGCGCCACCTCACCCCAAAAACGCTCAATGGCTGGGCATGACCAAAACATGTGCACCATTCCAGTATTTTCCTCATCACATTTGGGGCATGCTTGTCGTCCTTCATTTTTGAATTTGGCTATTCTCTGGGGCGTCATATATGCCCTATGGGTTACATACAGTTGTATCTGTTGCAGTTTTGCATTTCTCAACGCTTTTTTGTGGTACCCTTGGGCTTGTTCCCACATCCCATCACTCATTGGGGCTCCTACTTCCTCTTCCCAGTCCCGTCTCAGTTGTGCCACTTCCTTCCCCACCTTGGACATCATATCTTGTGTCCCCACTCTGCGACGTCGTATATTGTGTCTATGATAGTGTCCGGTTCTTCTGCTAGTGCTAATTCGGACCATGTCTCCTTGATTTTCCACACCACCCTGTGGTATGTAATATACTGGCCGGTATGTAACCCAATTTCTTCCTCTAATACCGCAAAGTCCCTTATGTCCCCCTCCTGCCATATATCGCCCATGGTTGCTATCCCCACCAGTTCCCAGTGTTTCCTAATCCTCATCCTTAATTGCTTGTCTTTGCCAGTCAACGCTACTAGTGGTACCTGCGGGGAGCACAAGAATTAATTCGCCATCAGCTGGCAGGCCCTGCGCCATATCTTCCACCCTAGTATCATCATCATCCTTGGGCGCCCTTCCATGTCTGCCTTAGGCAGCCACATCATTTCCTTTAGGAAGTATGGGGCACAGTCCTGTCGAAACAGCCTGGACTCTGAGGTTGACTCTTCAAAGAGCCATTTAGCTACATATTGTAGCCGGCTTGCTATGTAGTAAATTTAGTAGTTCAGCAGTTTTATGCCCCCTTTTTCGTATCAGTTTTGCAGCTTCCAAAGGGCAACTCTATTCCTCTTCCCATGCCAGAGGAAGTCCCTGCACATGCTTTCTATCTTAGCGAAGGTCCGCCTTGTTATACGATATGGAATATTTCCAAAATAATGCAAGAGTCTTGGTAGGACCACCATTTTCAACATTGCCCCTCGCCCCATCATCGCTAGAGGTAGTTTCACCCAAAACTTCATACTATTTCCAATTTTCCTGATCGCCTCCTCTGTGTTATACTGGTGTTCCTCTTCTACCGTATGGTATATATCTATTCCAAGATATCGGAACATGCGCACCTCCCATGGTATCTGTAGAACCACTAGCTGTTCTAGCGGGTCCCTTTATATACTAGATTTTTGGTGGTTCACAGCTATGCCAGACAGCTTTGCATATCTCTCCATCACTTCCAGAATGTACTATAAGTTTTCTTCTGGATGCCTTAAGTACAACAACATGTCATCCGCATACAAAGTGATTAGATGCAGTTCCCCTCCTACAGCAATGCATATCGGGTCATACTGTTGCTTCAGGTATATGGCCAAGGGTTCCAGGGCAAGAATATACAACATAGGAGACCACGGGCATCCTTGCCTAGTGCCTCTACGAAGCTGCCACCTCTCTGATATCACCGACCCTGTTTTAACTCTAGCCAACAGCGCTCTATATAGCATTTTAGCCCACTGTAAGTACCCAGGCCCTATCCCATAGCCAGCCAGGGCCGCCATCCGCCACGGCCATTTGACCGAATCAAAGGCCTTTATTGCGTCTAGCCATACAATTGCCAGTTCGCCTTCGTCCTCATTTGCGTGCTCAATAACTCGGTGGAGTCACCTGAGATTGTTGGGTATGTTCCTGTTTTGGAACATAGCCAGTCTGGTCAGGATGTATTAGTTCAGCAATAACCCTCCTCATTCTATTTGCCAAAACAGCTGTCAATATTTTACTGTCTTGATTGAGCATTATCAGGGGTCTGTATGATCCGCAGTTATGACCGGGCTTATTAGGTTTGGGCAACGGTATAATTGTCGCCTCTCTGAGGGACTCTGGCAGCCTACCCACTTCATACGCTTCATTCAACATTTCTAAAAGCGGAGGAAGCACTTCATCCTTATATGTTTTGTAAAATTCAATTGGGAATCCGTCAGTCCCCTGGGTCTTACTAGTAGGCAACTGTCTCACTACTTCTTCCAACTCCTCTAAGGTAATCGGGGCATCCAGCTCCTCCCGCTCTTTGGCACTGATCTGCAGCAGTCCTATATCTTCCAGTGTTTCTACTATTTCTGTGCAGTCACTGTCCTCATCATCTCCATACAAGAGTTGATAATACTCCACAAATTCTTGGTTAACTCCCTCTTGGGTGTCCACTAAGCTCCCATCCTCCCTCGTTATTATCCTGATTGTGGGCCTGGGGGTCTCACTCTTATATAGCCATGCCAGGACCCTCTCTGGTTTATCCCCCCGCATGCTGTCTCTCCATATACTTCTTATAGTTAAGACTGCACAACCTCTCCCAGTGCCCCGCACATTTCTGCTGCAGTTTAAGTATTATTTAATTATCTTCCTTGGTGTTACCTCCTTCCCTTAGTGCCCTTTCTAGCTCCATCTCCGTATCTTGCAGTTTAGTCTGGATCCCTCCTTGTAGCCCTTTGGACTTAGCTATAGCTACCCCCCTCATTACCACTTTAAAGGCCTCCCAAAGCATCCCTGCTGTCACTACACTGCCAGTGTTTATCTCAAAGTAGTTTATTATTTCCTCCCTAATGTCCTCCCGGAAGATGGTGTCTTTCAGCGCCTCTGCTCTGAGGCGCCATGTCGGGATCTTTGCTCTCGGGGGTCGGTATTGCCATCTCAGGATTAGTGGCGAGTGGTCTGAGAGGACCCTCGCTTTATATTCCGTTTTCGTTATCTCAGTCATTAAATCTTGCATGGCAAACATATAATCTAATCTAGTGTGCAAATTTTGTGTAGCTGAGTAGTGCGAATACTGCCTCTCATGGGGGTGGTGTGACCTCCATACGTCCACAAACCCGAAATCATCTAACAACGTATGCAATGCTCTGGCGGCTGGGGTGGGTATGTCAATTTTTCCATCTGACCTATCTGCCATAGGGTTTAACACACAGTTGAAATCTCCTCCCCAGATCACCGCCCCTCCCAAGCACGTACTAAGTTTGTTGCATAAGGTTCTGAAATATGCTGCCGTGTTTTGGTTCGGGGCGTACATGTTTATAATGCTTATCTCCCTGTTTTCCACCAGCCCTCTTATCATGACCATCCTCCCGTCTGCCTCCGCCGTGGACTGTAACAGTTGGAACGGGACATGTGGCGCCACCCAAATGATTACTCCCCTGGTATAGGCCGAACATGATGCTCCCGCCACAGTCCCCCTCCATTTCTTCCGGATCATCTCCATCTTGTCTTGTGTAAAATGGGTCTCCTGCAGCAGAGCTATGTCTACTTTCTTTCTGCGTAGGTATAGCATGACCTTATTCCTCTTTAGATAACTATTGAGCCCTCTGACATTCCAAGTAATTATTTTAAGATCCCCATGGCATATCAGGGTCCCTCTTCTCCCCCCACAAGTGCAGTCCATGAACAAATGCATTCCCATTCTATGCAGGCTCGTCCCCCAACATATACTTCCCCAAACAACAAAACACCCCAAACTTCCCAACCTCCCTCCCTCCCGCCTCCCTTCCCTGCCCCAACTCACTCCCCTCCATTTCCTCCCGCCCCAACACCCTACCCAACTGTTGCCCAGCTCCATACCTGGATCTCAGGCACCCCCGCATCTAGCCATTTTCTGGTAATTGTCTTTACTCACGGCTCAGCAGGGTGAAGTCGCCCTAATGGCGGCCCTATTACTCTAACTCCTGGGGGTAGGTCGTCTCCATCTTAACACTCCCATTTGCTTCCATGTGAGCGCGCTTAATGCTGCCCAATTTACATTCACATTTTATATTCTAGTCCAACAAGTCCAAATGTCTCTTATTGCAATTTTCAATGTTATTTGTCCTCGCCCTGCCCTTGTTACCCATGCTACAATCCTTTCATTTTTCACCAGGGCCCCCTCCTTCTCCATCCTTGCATTCTACATAATGTGACCCCTGGACTTATCGTGATCCTCGTGGTCTTGCTTTTCGCCTTGTTCTGGACAACCCTGCATATCCAGCCATGCCGCCGCGTCTTCCGGGTTATCAAAAAAGTACGCCTTACTTTTGTGCAGGACCTTGAGCTTTGCGGGATACAAAGGCATGTACTTGATTCCGGCCGTACGCATTCTCCTCTTGATTGCCACATAGTTATAACGCTGTCTCTGTACCAACATGGTGTAGTCAGGGTATGCCGTAATGGTTGCAGATGCCCTTTCGATCGTTCCACCTTTGCGAAAGTACTCCAGGATCTTCTCTCTATCTTTATAGTTCAAAATCTTTGCTATTATCGCCCGAGGGGGGGCTCCAGGTCGTGGTTTCCTCATCAGGGCCCTGTGCGCCCGTTCAACAGCAAATCCTTGTGAAAGTTTGTCAGCTCCTATTTCTTACAGGATCAAATTCTCCACGTAGTCCGTGGGGTTCTGACCTTCCTCACCCTCTGTATGTTGTTCCGTCTCGCTCTCCCTTCAGCCTCCTCCAGGCGATTCTCCAAATTGGCGACCTGTTGCTTCAGAATGTGGACTTCCTTTGCGTTACTTGTGCTGGTTTCCGTATTGGTTTTCACTGCACTTTCTAGGCCGCTTGTTCTTTCAGCCAACGCTCTTACATCTTGTTGCAGCAAGTTGACCTCTAGCCCAACCGCATCTATTTTGGTTTCCAAAACAGTTCTTAGGTCCGCCATCGCTGTACCCCATGAGGCTTTCAATTCCATAATGGCTGCTAGGATCAAGTGATCCTCTTTTGTCAGGGATATTTCTGCAGGTGCGGCTGCCGCACCCTGTGACGGGGTGGTTGGAGTCTGTTGCGGCTTGGCAAAAATGTCCATAGTGGGTTGCTTACTCTTGGTCTTGCCTTCTCTCACCGACATTGTGCAGTCCTGCCTTTGTGCCGAGGCCCATCATTTCTGTAACGTGCAGGCCCTGCTTCCCCGTTCCTCTATCTCCGTGGTTATAGCGTGCTGTAGCACCGTCAGGCCTGTGTGTCTCTTGTGCTTTATCCCAGTCCACTTTTTGAGGGCTACACCTCTCGCTCTTGCAGGCAATCCGTTGCAGCTCACGTGCGCCGTGAGCAGCTCGTGCACTGTGTTGCGGACCGCTTCTAGCGAACCCTTTCTATATCACCACTGCAGGTCTCTTAGCCGCAGTTGCTTCCCGCTTCACATTCCACCCACTGCGCTCTCCTTGCCAACCTCCGTCCGCCGTGGGGCTGCTGGGCCTACCTCGGCCTCCTTTGTTCTAGTGCGCTGGCCATTTTGACTGGGGTGTTGCACCGCGGCAACAAACTTTCAGTTGATCTTGCCAATCTTCCTGTAGTCATCTAGGACTCAGCTCTCCATCAAACTTGCCCCTCGCCTTTATACATCCAATAGTATAATTTTGAGCACAATCATGACTTTTTTGGCTCATTTTCACGCAGGATCATATAGGATCGTCGGGAGCAGCTCGGAAGACGCGTCCTACTGCATGGCCCTCTAGCCACGCCCCCCTCACTACAGAAGCTCTTCTTTGTTTGGCTGATACGCAGGATCCATGTGTTAGCAATGTTGCAAAATATATCCGTCGGGCCTGGCTGCTGAGACCTAGATGTTAGTGGTGGCTTTTATTACCCAAGAGAGTGCATGTCTCAAAGTCATATAAATTGAGTGAAATGATGTTGCAAGTTGGGGCATTAGTATCATGTATCCTAATGCGGGACTGCAAGTTTCTCTCAGTGTTTTTTGGTTTCCCCTCTTTTAGTTTGTAGTCTGACACAGCTATTATCCCCTAAAGTAGCATATGGTCATTGAATGTTTCAGCGAGTTTCTCTCCTTGTTATTTTTGGTTTCCCCTTTTTTAGTTTACATTTTAGGATAGTTACTATTGCCAAAAACAGTGTGGATCGAGGGGCACGGCTAACTAGCCATGTGATAAATTGTGAATCTCTGTTGCTCCTGTCCATCCTGACATAATCCTGGGAAGCTCATGAGATGGAGGAGGTGTGCATTCTTTTGAATTAGACATACAGCTGTGCAAACGGGAGCTGCATGCAGCGCACAACATTGATGCTAATTCTGATATGCAGGAAGAAAGTTATGCATAAAAATAAAGGGGACGGGGTCCCAAGGATGTCCTAACAAAATGGCCGCTCTCCGAGGACAAAGGGACTGAAGGGCACATTCGGTAGCCCCCAGCAGTACGGAGCGAGAATGCCTGCAATCAAATAAAGATTAGCCAGGCACTGTTCAGAGGGCCGAATAATGTTACAGGAGCGGTGGCGGTTGTGATGCGCGCACAGCCCCTGCAACGTGTATTGGTGGTATGAAGCAGTTTGTAGACTGCTGGAGGCGAACAGTCAGTGTGCGACGGTACAGACGCTAACCCAAAGGCTGCTGTGGGAGAGGCGTAGTAGCGGTCCGACCCAAGTACGGGTCGGGCAACCCGTGAGTGTATCCAAGCCCGCAGTCGGCTGGGCTCCGGCGGCCGGGCTAAACCGCCCCACCTTGCGGGGGTTAAATCTGAAAACTGGCCTTGCATGAGCCGTAAACTGTGAAGGGGAACAAGAGAGACAGCGGGACATGATACATTGTCCGGGTCTCTGTGCCGAGCAGTGTGTTGAAGGGAGATGACAAACTGCAACTGTAGCCCACGGGACGCAGAGCCGGCAATGAGGGAGCCAATGAGGGAGCCTGACAACAATTTAAAAAAATTTAATCATCCAACCAAGTAAGTGCGTGACTGAGGGACACTGTAGCCCTAGCACTAATCACATCAAAGGAGTATTGGTGAGCAGGACCTCCCGACGCGTAATTTGCGGACAGAAAGATTATGTTGCAAGCGCACTGAAAACGAAAGAGCAAAGGCACTGTGGGGGTCTTTTGAATAAAGGGATTGCCCATGAATCTGGAGCACAGAGGGGCCATACGGAATGAGGAACACACACAATAATAACACGGGCAAAACTATAAGAGGCTCGTGTGTCAGAGGAAAGGACTGCAGTAAAACACACAACTAGAGCCCATACTATAAATTATAGAAGTAGTGTTGCCGGGTAAGCCAGCGCCCGTAAGCGCAGCCCGAGCAATTGAGAGCGGTGGTAGCCCCTGGACCTGGAGGTCAACAGACATAAACAAGAGTGTAATAAGGGCACGTCGCGAGCCGATTGGCAATTGATATAGGGTGCCGGACTCATAACAATGGCGCACAGAAGCTGAGACCAGGGTTCTGGACATCTGAGGCAAACCAAGGCTTTTGGGAGAATACGTATTGAGGCACCTTCACATTGCGCTTCACGCAGATAACAGCCCTTTGTGAGACAAGGTTGCAGAGTAAGGCCGGGCACCGAGAGACACTAGGACATAAGAAGTGGGCAATCCCAAGTGGAGAGAATATTCCCAGATTCAACATGGCCTCTGAAACTGACTGAAGTGAAAGAGAAGCAGGCAACTAAGGAGGAGTTTACCAAACCACCATATGCAACAGAGGGTGTCAAGAGTAAAGGGCTACACTAACAGAGCCTATATGTAGATAGAGATCTAGACCAGTAGTCCATGTACTGGGAGGGCATGAGGACATAAAATGGCGGAATTGTTAAGCTAGGCGCTATACTTACATAGCGTAGCTCACAGACAGAAGCCCCCTGGGAAACCAGGTGACGAGGTGGTTCCGAGTCCCGTGAGACTCGGGGTCAGAACGAATTGGTCTACACGGGGTGGAGAGACCACCCCAGGAACAGTGAGGGCCACTAAGCTAATAAAAAAGAAAGGAAAGCATCCCACGATAGAGGAGTTCATTAAGTCCCCACAAACAACAGAGGTGGTGAAGCAGAAAGGGCAAAACACGAAAAGCGAAGTAGCCCAGGCACGAAATGACCAGCGAATTCTAGAGGCAATCGCAGACTTGAAAACATCAGGGGAGGCCAAGCTCGATGCCGCAGTGGCCCAACTGAAGGCCTCGCTGGAATTTAAGATAGACGCGGTGCAAGTGGACATCAATTTGTTGTGGCAGGATGTGAGAGCGCTAGTGGAGCGCACAAGCGGACTAGAAGTAGAAGTGAAGGCTAATACAGCCACCTGCTCGGCAAACACCACAGAAGTGCATATACTGCGACAGCAAGTGCGCAACCTGGAAAACAGGGACGGAAGAAGCAGAAGGGCGGCACGCAGGAACAATATACGCATCATGGGGCTCCCGGAAGGAGAGGAAGGATTGGACCCGACCAACTATGTCGACTCCATGCTGCTGCAGGAAATTAAAGGAGGTGCACTCACCCAGGGGTTCGCAGTAGAGAGAGCACACAGAGCACTGGTGCGGAAGCCGCCACCGGGAGTCCCCCCACAGCCAATCATTGCTAAAATACTGAATTACAGAGACAGAGAGAAGATCTTGGAACATTTTCGCAAAGGGGGAATAATACATAGAGCGTCAGCGTCCATCACGGCGTACCCAGACTACACCCTTCTGTACAGAGACAGAGGCTCATTCCGAGTTTGGAGCTAAGTATTGTTCCTTACCGGCATGGCATAAATAGCGTGTCCGTGCTGTCACCAGTCCGTTAATAGAGGACTATTACGACTTTGCGGGCACGAGCTTTACGCCATGCCGGTAAGGTCTTTTTGCGCCATGCCGTTAAAGGCACCCAAAATGCCCTTAGCGGCATCAAGCATAGCGCAGATAACACTACAGACATTGTCCAAAGCGGCATTAGCGGTGACTGTAAATAGCGGTGACCATTATTAGCGGTCACAGCTATTTACGGTCACCGCTAATAAGCGGAACCGGAAGTAGCGTCATCGCACAGGAACGGGAAGGAGCACGGCGGCCATCTTTAAAAACACAATCCATTGCCATCCTCACCACACAGGACCCCTGGGACTCTGCTGATTTTTGCAAAAGATCCACCTCCAACACCACTATGCCTAAGGCCCTGAAGAAGGGAGCTGCCCGCCAGCGAAAGGAAAGGTTCAATGAGGATGAGCTGCAGATGTTGGTAGACACACTGCAGGAGCATGCTGCCATAGTGTTCTCTAACAACATGAAGAGAAAGGCAGTGCTTAAGAAGAAAGAGATCTGGGCACTTGTTACCCAGAAGGTCAGTGCTGTGGGGAATACCCCACGCACGATTAAAGACTGTCGCAAGCGCTGGGATGACCTGCGACTAAGTGTACGAAACATCCTCTCTGTGAACCGCAGCCAGACCATGGGAACAGGAGGAGGTCCCAGTTCCCCGATCAAGCTCACCCCATGGGAGGACATCTGCGCCAGCATGATAGGGATGGAAGGCATCGAAGGAGTTGGTGAGATGGAGTGTGGCGCCACAACATCGGGCGATGGAGGTGAGTGTCCAAAGTAAACGTTGCTATGCCAAATCTGATGAAAGTCAACCAATATGTCAGTTCAAAGAATCAAGCCATGGTCCCCCACACACACACACTCCCAGCAAAGTAGGCTGATGCATTACAGACACATGCAGATGCCTGGTGCAAGGCAATATCGTACATGACACATATCACACAAAGATGAAAATGCCACGAGTCACACAGCGTGCATGGCCAAAATACAATGCATGTCAGATAGCACTGCTCATGGGCAACATGAGTGACGCCGACGTATGCCTGCATAAACCACCCATTTATCAAAGAACGTGCTCATCCAAACATAAATGCCTATTACCCCCAATTGTGTGGATGAGCAATTGTCCTAATGCATGTATGATGCCTATCAAAACATCACTCATGCCGTCCCTCTCTTCGACCCCCACAGGCACTGCCCATGACAGAGATGGGCAGGATGCAACCCCTGCACAGGCCACACCCCGGAAGAGGTCCTGGGATGACAGCAACCGGCTTTCAACCTCGAGGGGACAACCCAGGGGGCGCCGTGTACCAACATGCAAGCCACCCCAGGTACCTATTACACCGGTGCCACCAAGGCCCGTAAAGGGCAAAGCACCACCACCACCTCCACCCATTGCCCATCCTGAGCACACCACCACCCCGGAGCAGTCTGGTCAGGAGCAGACGGAGGGACACTTCAGTCCAGTTATCACGACTAGGGAGGCTGAGCAGGCTGGGCAGGACAGGCAGTGGCCGACTACTTCCACAGGTGCACCCGCAGGGCTGCAGCGGTCTGACCTGCTAACTGCCCTTGTGCAGGAGTTTGTCCAGGACAACAGACTGGCCAGAGAGGAGTGGCGTCAGGACTTAGCCGCTCTAGGGAGGTCCATCACGGACAACACTGCCTCTATGGCGAGATCATTCACTGACAACACCAGCCGTCTCTGCGAGGTGGTCTCGGCCCTCCGGCAGGTGTTAGGCCGCATAGCGGATGCCATGGAGGCAGGGCATCCCGCTACACATTCACAACAGGCGGCCACACCGTCTTCCTCCAGTTCTACGCAAACAAGCCCGCTCCGCAGATTGGCCCGTACCCAGCGCCGGCAAGACATGCCGCCTCCTGGACCAGGGAGTGCCAATTAATTGTCAGGGCAGCCTCATGTAGGCTTTGGAGACTCAATTGGACTTGTGTGGGGGAGTTGTGGGGGGAGGTGGAGGTGGGTGAGGGTGTGTGGGGGAGTTGTGGGGGGAGCGGGAGGGGGAGAGAGTGGTGGAGGGATTTTGCACTTCTGTTTACCCTGTTACATTTAATATACCGGTTGTGTGAAAAACAATACATCAGTGGACATTCATCATTGCGCATGTGTCATTTATTCAATTACAATGCCTAGTGTAAATGTACTCCCACACCCATGTGTCTCACTAATATTGTGCAATCAATGACTTGCGCACAGCATGTCCCTCCTGTGCATCGGCACCGCGATGATGTCCAGCCACATCATCTTCTTCCCCTTCATCATCACCAGGTGGTAGCAGTTCAAAGTCAGGGGGCAGGGGCACGTTCCAGCGGATGCACATATCGTGCAACTTGACACATGCCATGATGATCTTGGCCACCATCTCATGCCTGTAGAGGAGTGCCCCACTCGAATGACTGAGGCAGCCAAATCGTGCCTTCAACAGGCTGAAGGTCTGCTCGATGTCCACACGGGTACGGGTATGGGACGATTGTAGTCCTCCTCGTGCCTGTTCTGTGGGTTTCGGACAGGGGTGAGGAGCCACAGCTTCAAGGGATAGCCACTATCACCTGCATGAGAGGCAATTAAAGGTAAATGTCAGGCAAATAATGATGGACAGCTGTACTAGTCACACATGCCTGCAGGTTTACGTTGGCCACATGCCCATGTCCCTGGATGTGTTGACGCCTTTTTCAGTCCCTCAATGTGTACTGTGCCATGGACTGATGGTGTGGGTTGTATCTTCAAGATGATACATTGTGTGCACTGACGTCTTGTTGCACATGCATTGTGTACGCATACAGCTGTGTTAGTGTCAAATTAGTGAGGTGTTGTGCTCTGTGAGATTTACTTAGAGGGAGTGTTGGAAGTAGTATGTGCAATATTGGGCAATCAGCGCTGATCATTCCCATGGTGACATGCAGCACTCCTGTGAGTGTGCCGGCCCTGTGCCAGACAGTGTATTCCCTAGTAGGTTCAGTTTGATGCACTCACAGGGATGCTTGTCCTGTGTGGTGATATGCTGGAGACAGCCACATAGTGCATATGCACTGCATGGTGCAGGATGGCGTTACGGAGGGTGAGGGCCGCTGATGAGTGGTGCACGTGTTGTGGGATGTGGGGTGGTTTCCTGTTAGTCATGTAGTGATAGGTGTCAACCTTACTTCATCCCTATGGGATTTGGGTGTCATGTACCGTTTGTGATGCTTTGGGGCACAGTGTTCGGTGATGTGCACATCGTGCAGTCACCACACCAATGACACCATGGTGGTGTGTGCATTTCTCCCCCCATTTCAATGCCATGTGCCGGTCATGCGACTTACCAAGCAGCCAGGCATGTTGTCCAGCATGTCGCATCATGAAGCATGGTAAAGTGGAGTTCCGCAGGACCATAGAGTCATGAGTTGATCTGGGGTATCGGGCACAACAATGTGTGATGATCTTGCTGGCGTCGCATACCATCTGCACATTGATGGAGTGGTATTGCTTGTGGTTGCGGTACACCGCCTGCATGGCATGCGGGACCACCAACTCCACTTGGGTGCAGTCGAGTGCACCTACACAATTTGGCATGCCTGCCAGTGCATGGAAGCCGCCTTTTGTATCCTGGGGAGTCCGTGGTAGGGATATGTAGTCCCTTGTGTGCTTGAGGAGGGCATCCCGCACTTGGTTCAGTATCCGGGAAAATAAGGGCTGTGATATGCCATGCATGTGCCCCACTGTGTGCTGATAGGTGCCTGTGGCTAGGAAGTGGAGCACAGACACCACCTTCAGTAGAGGGGAATGGCAGTGTGTATTTCAATGAGGCTCACTATGTTGTTGTGTATCAGGTCCTCTATGGTGGTGATGGTGTCCCGGTCCAGATGGTACAGGGTGTGGATCTGCTCAGGGGTTAGGTTGGAAGGACTGGCTCTGATGCGAGGGATTGGGGGCTGCCGGCGTGGTAACGGTGGCTGCACTGGTTGGGCATTCTGGCCCTGTCTCACCGTCCTTCTCCTCTGTGGTGGTGGCTGTTGTTGATGTTGTGGCAATGCAAGCATGTCCTCCAGCTCCAGTAATGCTACTACTATTGGAATCATCTTGGTATGGGAGGGGGTGTGGTGTGTGTGTGCTCCTTTTGTACTGGGCCAGACTCCATTGCCTCCACCTCTGCTGATTGTGTTCACCTGTGGCAGTTGTGAACACCGCTCAGGGCATTTTATGGTAGGTCGGTGATGCCGGTATTTACAGCATGCCGGCCGATAACCACTTTTTCCGCCTTCATGAGGCCGCTATTTGCATGTCCGCTTCACTTGTGATCTCCTCCAGTTACGGCATGCCGCTATTGCCGGTATGGTGGGTTGCGTGCCCGCGCCCAGACCGCTATTTACGGGGTTGTACTTTATGGCGCAGCTAATAGCGATCGGGCTGGTCAGAATAGCTTGTAGCGGTAAACGATGCCGGTATTCCTTTACCGGCATCATTGTTCCCTTAGCACCAAGCTCGGAATGACCCCCAGAGACTCCACTACGGGGCGATCAAGAGGAGGCGGCGTGGAGCGGCTAAAAATACATGTTGATGTACCCAGAGAAACTTAAGGTGTTCAATAAGGGCAAAGCCCTATTTTTTGAAACTCCGGAGAACGCGGCAGAATGGATGGATGCACAGAACTGTCCAGCTGGGGCAGATGACCAGACGGAGAGCAACATGGATAAGTGAATCAAGGGTTTCCGGGGCTGAGCGGGTGTGGGAGATGTGGACTTTGGAACTTGATAATAACAATGTATATTATTAAGCTGGGCAAACTGAGGTGCTGGAATGTTGGCTTCATGCCGGAGACACAGTTGGTGCATTGGAGCAGCGGCACTGGGAGTTCCACCCTCAACCCCCAAAAGTAGTTATTAGAGATACTGTTAGAACGGTATCTTCCTGCTGTGTTCCGAGTATCGGTGTTACCGGGAAAGGGCTAGATGCGGGGAAGCCGGAGAGCCAGGGATGGACCTTGGCGACAGTTGGGGTTGGACTAGTTGGGGAGGGAGTTGGGGCGGGGGAGGGGTAGTTCGAGTTGAAGGGAGGGAGGAAGTTAAAGGTGTTGACAGGACAGGGGGGAGTGAGTATTGGAAAAGTTAGAGAGCATGAGCCTACACCTATAAATCCCAGCGCATGGAGCGGAAGACAAGGGAGGACAGGGGTGGAACGGGATACGGATGAGATCGGTGACCTTAAGATAGCGACCTGGCATGTCAGGGGGCTTAATAGTTATTTGAAGAGGAATAAGGTCATGATGTATCTGAAGAGACAGAGAATTGATATTGCCTTGTTACAGGAAACTCACCTGACCAAAGAAAAATAGGAGGTGGTGGGGAGGAAATGGAGAGGGACCATCATAGGCGCAACATATTCAGCATATGCCAATTACGTGGATAGCACTGCATATCCCTTTTAAGTTATTACAGTCTTCCATAGAGTTAGATGGGAGGACGGTGCTAATAAGAGGGCTAGTAGAAAACAGAGAGCTGTGCATTATCAACACGTATGCCCGGAACCAAGACGCTACCAGCTATTTCAGGACCCTATACAACAAGATCAGCCCATATATCGGGGGCAGTTATATGGGGAGGGGACGTTAATTGCACACTAGATCCCAGGGTTGACAGATCAGACGAGAAGAGGGAGAAGCCCACCCCAGTAGCTAAAGCTCTGAAGACCCTATTAAGTGATTTTTGAATAATGGATGTATGGAGGATGCATCACCCACAGGACAGGGAATATTCCCACTACTCTGCCTCACAAAACCTGCACACCTGGTTGGACTATATATTTGCTGCACCGGAGTTGACAGGGAAACTAGTGCAGTCAGAATATAAAGCGAGGGTCCTCTCAGACCACTCGCCATTGATTGTAACATGGCAGTATTCGCCGCCCAGAGCAGTGATCCCGACATGGAGACTTAGGGCCAAAGCTTTGAAAGACAGAGTGTTCAGGGAGGACCTGAGGAAGGAATTAAGAGAATACTTCGAGCACAACACCGGGAGCATAGAATCGGCTGGCACACTATGGGAGGCATTTAAGGTGGTGCTGAGGGCGGTGGCAATATCTAAATCTAAAGGCCTACGGGGGGGATAGCGCATGAGTTACACAAAGCAAAAAAGAAATTAGAGATAATAATGCGCAAAGGTGGGCCTTCCCCAGAGGAGGCCGGGACTATACAGCAATTAAAACAAGATTCCAGGGAGCACTGGGAGAGATGATGTAATCTGAGCTACAAAAAATAAAGGCAGCACGCAGAGGGAGATAAGCCGGGCAGGCTGTTAGCCTGGTTGTACAAGAATGAGACCTCCAGACAAACAATTAGAGCGGTAGGGGGGATGGACAGACAAATACTAGATACCCAGGAAGGAGTGAACAAAGGCTTTTTAGAGTTCTACCAGCGACTGTATATGGATGTTAATGCGTGAGAGGAGATTGATGTGGTGGAAACATTAAAGAACATCGGCCTTCCCAAACTGGAGGTAGCGGAGAGGGAGAATTTAGAGGTCACAGTTACGCTAGAGGAATTAGGAGCAGTGATCAAGCTCTTACCTACTAGTAAAGCCCCGGGGCGGATGGACTCCCTAGCGAGTTCTACAAAACATCTAAGGCAGAGTTGCTCCCCCCATTACTAGTAATGTTAAATGAGGCGCTAGATAAGGGGACGCTGCCGGAGTCGTCTAAGGGAGGCAATCATCATCCCGCTCCTTAAGCCTAATAAACCATGTATGGACTGCGGGTCATATAGAGCACTATTCATGCTTAATCAAGACAGCAAGATACTCCCGGCAGTGCTGGCGAATAGGCTGAGACCGGTTATGAATAAATTCATACATCCTGACCAGACCGGGTATGTTCTTTGCAGAAGCATATACGACAATCTTAGAAGGCTTCATCATGTTATAGAACAGACGGAAAGAGACCCCCAGGAGGTTGCAATAATTTCATTAGATGTAGTGAAGGCCTTCGACTCTGTCAAATGGCCTTGGTTGATGGCAGCCTTGAAGGAATATAGGGTCAGGCCCACGTACTTGAGGTGGGTCCAGTTGCTGTACAGTAAACCACTGGCTCGAGTCAAGACGGGAACAACCATCTCAGTTCGATGGCAACTCAGTAGAGGTACTAGGCAGGGATGCCCATGGTCCCCGATGCTGTTTATCTTAGCACTAGAACCCCTGGCCATATACTTGAGGCAACAATATGGAAAGGTGGGGATCAGCACGAGAGGAGGGCAACACCTGATATCAATGTATGCAGATGATATGCTGCTATATTTGAGATACCCTGAAGAGAACCTACAATATATTCTGGAAGTGATGGAGCGATACGCGATGCTGTCTGGTATAACAGTGAATCCCAAGAAATCATGCATATTTCCCCTTGGTAGGTACAAAGGGATACCACGAGAGAAACTGCTGGTATTACAAATACCATGGGAGACCGGGACCTTCAGATATCTGGGGATTGATGTACACCACAGTGTTGAGGTCGAACACAAACAAAACACAGAGAAGACGGTGGCTAACATTGAAAGGAGCATGAGGTTCTGGGCCAAGCTCCCGTTGACCATTATGGGGAGAGTGGCACTGTTGAAGATGGCGGTGCTCCCTAGGCTGTTAGACTACTTTGCAAATATACCATACATGATACCCAAGCGATTCTTTGTCAAAATCCAGAGTATCTGTAGGGGGTTCATATGGCACAATTCTAGAAATAGAATAGCATTATGGAAACTGCAAAACACGTATGAACAAGGGGGTATTAAATTGCCCAACTTCGAGATTTACTATCTGGCCAGCCAACTACAATATGTGGCGAGGTGGTTATCGGAAGACTCCACATCGGAGTCCAGATTGTTGAAGGCTGAATGTGCCCCGTTTTTCCTGAATGAATGGATATGGTTACCAATATCGCAACGAAACGGAGGGACAAGAATGTTAGATTTGGGATGGAAGATGTGGCAGAGGGCTTGCCCGGTGATGGAGAACCATCCCGTGCTCCCCACAGATGCCGCTAGTGGCACTGAATTGAGTGGATGAGCAACTGAGGAAGATAGTCAGGAAGTATTGGGAACCGATTGGTATAGCAACGCTTGGGAATGTGTGGCAGGAAGGGAAGGCGGTAGAGTTTGACACACTGGTGGAAGACACCGGTTTACACAGGGGACAGTACATTACTTACACTAGGCTGGTGCGGAATATAAAATACACTTGGTCAGAAATAGTGCTGGAGGGTCAGCCAGACACGGCCATATAAACATTTTATGATGTGTCAGACGGAGGCCACGAGGTCTCCCAAATATATGAACTGCTGATGTCAAAGGTGGGGAAGGAGGTGGTCCAATTGAGACGGGATTGGGAAGAGGAAGCCGGAGAACCCATGGGTGACGGGTTGTGGGTGAAGGTACAGAAATACCTCAAAGAAGTTTCCAGGAACGTGAGGTTGCAATGATCTGGATGGTATGAACGGGTGGATGTGGATTTTAAGTAAGATGGAGCAGACCCATAGAGGCAGCGGTGAACTAGAGTGCAGGTTTTGAAGTTGATACGATCTTGTTGAGACCGCCAATGAAGATCCCTCCTGTGCTTTGAGATATGATCTTTCCTTGGAATATTCTTAATGAATGATCCAAACAGCATCATTTTGAATAAGATGACATTTATGCAGGCAAGAGTTATTTGCCCCAATCAGCAGGGCATTGCAATAATGTAGCTGTGACAGAATTGTTGCGTGGGCGATGGTAACGCAATTCTTTTCAGTTAAAAAAGGCTTGATATTTCTTAGCAATTGAAGGTGTAATAATTGCAGTTTCTGCGGATCAAGTTGGTATGTTCCCTAACATTAAGGGAAGGTTCCAAAAGGATACCTAACTTTTTTGCTTGGTTCTGGACAGGAATAATGCTGTTGTTAGTAAGGAAACTTTCATATTCTGTGTTTAGCTTGGATCTAGCCTGCGAAGAGCCAAAAATCGAGAACTCAGTCTTTCCTCCATTGAGACACATCCAACTTTCAGACATCCAGGACTCTATCAGGTTATAAGCACAGAAGTTTTAAGGAGTTCTGAGAGAAGCCAGACCCATGCTGGAGAACAACAGTTACAGGTAAGTAACTTGTTCCTTCTCCAGCATGGGCTGCTCATGAACAAAGAATACATAGCAGTACATACATACACAGAAGCAAATACTCTTACCTCCTAACCAGGCACACCTTCAAGTTAACAGGTTGCGTAGCACTGCTTGGCCGACCCTGGACTCCTCTCTGGAATCCATGTTTACGCAGTAAAATCTTACGAAGGTGTGCGTAGACCTCCACGTAGCAGGCCTGCAGATGTCAAGCAGGGGCACACCGGACAGAAATGATGTCGTAGCAGCAATCGCTCTGGTGGAGTGGGCTCTCGGACGGCCGGGCAGTGGTCGGTTTGCCAACCGGTGACAGTGAGAGAGCCACCTGGAAATGGAAGCCTTGGACAAAGCTTTCCCATGGTTTACAGAACCAAAGTTCATGAAAAGATGTGACGTCTTCCGGAAACTCTTCATGCGGGCCACATAAAACTGCAGCGCTCGAGCCACATCCAGTGAGTGCAAAGTCCTTTCAGCCGGCGACAAAGGTGTCGGAAAAAACACAGGCAACACCAAAGGTTCGTTGAGATGAAATTCCAACGGAACCTTAGGCATGAAGGAGAGGTGCGTCCGTAGCACCACCCTTGTCTCATGGAAAGTGAAACACAAAAAAAATAAAAGCGACCAAAACATTAACACTCTGCTTCCCCCCGCACACCCTTTATCCTCTGTGCTCCCTCAGCTACCCACACTGCACAATGACCCACTCCTACCTACGCCATCCACACTTACCTCTCAACTGCCAACACGTAACACCTCACTCCCTCCTATAGTAAGGAATACCTTTTGTCCTGCTACTAACCCAGCCCAAAGCTAACCTACCTACCACTAACTCACTCACACCACACCTTCCACAAACACTCGCTCCCACACCTGCTGGTCCCACAACCTCTTACAAGGACTCAGACAAGCACCACCCAGATACCCTGCCCAGAATAGCATCAACACATCCACTAAACACCCTAAAAAGTCCACTCATAGCACATGCCCCATCTGTGCCATCCACTACTACCCCCAACCACAAATGCCAACTACCTACCATGCACCATACCCAACTGACAAGCCAAAACATGAAGCTACACTTACAAACACCACCAGCACTATCAAATACTCACAACCACTCACTTGCGAACCTGTACCTGACCCACACCACACTCAACATCACCATCCCACCACACCCACTGTCCTGCAAATCCACACTCACATTTTGGCCTAATGTTAGCCCCCTCCTCATTTTCTCCACAAACCTCCCCCCTTGTTGCCCTGCTACTGCAGTTTCCCACACTAGCACACCTACCACAGACCCCTCTTTGCCTGCCATACAACCACGTACCCACATTAGAGCTGCACCACCAAACACAACTCATGCAGCTAGCCAATACAAAGCACAGACTACTCACACACAAACACCCCGGTTGCTTGTCACACCTGCCTGTGCACAATATAACAACCCTACTAATTTGACCCATTCACATACCATCACACAACCTCCTACACCCCACCTCCCACCCCTACTGTGGATTGGCACCTCAGCACCCACATGTCAACCTACCCTCGCTACACTATCAAACACCACATCGAATACACACACGCTCTCTGCCCTGAATTCATATATTCAGCACAGGTCCATAGCCAAACACCCACTCAGCATCCACACTACCACACACCAACCACACCTGACTACACACTTACCCACCCTCTCACAACCATCCAATGCAACCACAGTTGCATCCCTAGGCACCACTAGACTCCTACGCCTCAGATCACGTACTACACCACTACCTGCACACCCGCACCCCATCCACACCACACACCACCCAACCAGCCAAAACCCGCCCCACTCCCACACCCACTAAGCCCCTATCATGCGCCCTCATTAACTCCCACTCTATGTGCGCATATGCCACAGATATCCACGACTTACTACTACTCCACGACCTAGACCTGCTCACCGTCACAGAGACCTGGCTACACGAAGCAGCTGGACCATACCTATCCCTTGCCATTCCCCCCAACTGCTCCATACTCTGCACTGACCGACCGGCCAGACACGGGGGTTGAGTCGCCATTATCTAAAAAACCTCCATCCCCATCAGATCCCTCCCCCTTCCCCCCCATCACTGGATATGCAATCCTACTCGCCAATATCAACCCTTACCCTCAAACCACCACAAACATCCTACTCATCTACCGCCAGACCAACACCTCTGCCACACCGGACTCTGACATACCCCTACTCATTGCCCCCTTCCCGAAACCCAATACTAAATTCCTGCTCCTTGGAGACTTTAATCTCGGATCCGCTGACCCATCTGATCACCTGGCCTTGTCACTCGCATCAACACTCCAAGAGATGAACCCAGGCACCCACCCACACCAAAGGGCACACGCTTGACTGGATCCTATCCCTAAACACCTCCACCAAAATCTTAGACATCAATCCTGTTCCCTAGACAGACCATTTCCCTGATCCTATTCTCCCTAGACCTCAATGTCACCACTGAAAAATCCACCACCACCCACCAACCCATCACCGCCAGACACACAACAAAAACTCACTAAGGAACTCCTAGAACCCACCATGCGGACCTCCCTCGAAACGTGCCCCGATAACAACAACCCAGAGGTCATTCTCTCAGTTTACAACACTGCCTTGCGCCACACCTTGGATCTTCACGCCCCCCTCAAAATTAGCACTAGGAAAAAAGACCACCACCAGAACTGGTTCTCCAAAGGCCTAGCAAATCTCTGCAAAACCAAGCGTTCTAAAGAACATATGTGGCAGAAAAACCCCTCCCCCAGCAACAAAGATGCCTTCAGCATCTGCACCACCTCCTACAAACAGACAAAGCCTGGTGCACATTGGTACAATCCACCCTAGCCAACAAAATCCAGACCCTTAGAGATAAAACCATCCTCAAGAAAGCATAGATCCCTCAAGCCAAATCCTACCACCCTACATCCTCCCCACCCACAGCCTCCATCCGCCCCTTCCAGTTCACCCCTATCACCATTGCAGAAACCATTACCATCATCCAACACCTCAAAGCCTCCAACTGCACTGGTGACCTTTGCCCCGCACACATCATCAAACTCTGTGCCGAGCCCTTAGCCCCCACAATTACTAAATGTATCATTGCCTCCTTCAGCACCTGCACCATACCCACTTCCATCAAAGAAGCCTGGGTCAAACCATTACTGAAAAAACCTTCTCTTGATTCCACTCTCCCCACCAACTACCGCCCCATCACTACAGTTCCATTCCTCTTGAAAATCCTCAACCGCACTGCATACCTAAAACTCCAATCCTACCTTGAAACACACTCCCTACTCGGTCTACGCCAATCCGGCTTCAGACCAAGGCATAGCACTGAATCTGCCTTCCTCGATCTCAAGACAACTTGATCTAATTTGCGACAAAGGAGACCTCGCCATTCTCATGCTACTCGACCTTTCGGCGGCCTTTGATTTCGTAGACCACAATATCCTCTGCCACCGCCTCACCATCTACTTCAACTTTTCACAAGAAGCAGACAAATGGGTCAAATCCTTCCTGAGAAACCAAAACTCTAGCGTCTTCACCGGCACAGAAGCAGCAGACCCCATCCCTGTTCCCTATGGTGTCCCACAGGATCCTGCGTCTCACCCACGTTCTACAACACATACACCAAGGACCTATTCGATCGCCTTGACAACCTCAATATCCCTTACAGATATTTTGCTGACGACATCCAGCTCCTCCTCAAACTATTTATTTATTTGGATTTATAAAGCGCCCAGCGGCCCGGAGGCATCATGGCGCTGCTACAGGATATTAACTTGGTGCATGTTATACAGGTTATACAGGGTATATATTTGGTGCAGGTTATAACATTGTTACAGGCGTAGATGTATACAACAGTATATGACATTGTAGAGAAGGTGTTTCAGGTTACAGAGGGAAAGCGTAAGATACAATGCATGACATAAGGTGGTCTAGTTGAACAGCTTTGTTTTTAGAGCTTTCCTAAAGGTTGTCAGGGATTCTTCTTTTCTTAGACTGAGTGGGAGTGAGTTCCAAGCTTTAGGGGGTAGAACCTCAAAGCTAGAGCTGCCTGCTTTAGCTCTGTTGAATGCAGGGACTGAGAGTTGGTGTGAATATTGGTCACGTTTCAGTCTGTGGGCTGGTGATTGGTGTATTCTTTCCACTAGGTAAGCTGGGGCAGACTGGGCGATGCATCTGTGTGTGATGGTGAAGGATTTGATTATTATGCATTCTTTGACCGGGAGCCAATGGGCATCTTTCTGTGCCTGGGAGATGTGCTCTCTCTTGGGTATACCGAGTGCGGCTTTGAGGGCACTGTTTTGTGTGATTTGTAATCTGTTGATGTTATTATTGGAGGTGCCTAGAAGTAGAATGTTGCAGTAGTCAAGTTTTGCACAAGATGTGGCCCTTGCGATGTTGAGGCAATTTTTATGAGATAGGTATGGTCTCACAGCGTTTATGATTTGTGATGTGAGCGCAGCCGCTGATGAGATGGCGTTGACTTGCCCGTCCATTGATAGGGTGGAGTCCAGATAGACTCCGAGTGTTTTGACTGTGTCTGAGGTTTTAGTGATAGTGTCCTCGATGCTGAAAGAACTATAGTTGTCGTCTAGTTTTTTTAAGGCTTCTTTGGGTCCTACTAGCAGTATTTCAGTTTTTTCCCCATTTAGGCATAGACCATTTGCCGCCATCCAAGCCTGGATACATGCATATGTGTCTTGGAGTGTCTTGCTCATAGTTACCTGTTAGAGTTAGGAGAATTTGGGTGTCATCGGCATAGTTTGTAAAGGCTATGCCGAAGTCTTCTAGGTCACTGAATAAGGGGAGGGTGAAGAGGTTGTAGAGGGTGGGGGAGGTGCATGAGCCTTGTGGGACTCCGCAGCTGATAGGTGATGGCTGGGCGGATGCCTGGTCTGAGAAGACTCTCATTGCTCGACCGTCCAGAAAGGAGGTGATCCAGTCGGTGGCTTCTTGGGAGAAGTGTGCTGTGTTGGTGAGGTGTTTGCACAGGATCTTATGGTCGACCAAATCAAAGGCCGCCAAGAGATCTAGGAGTAGGAATAGAGAGGTCTTGCCTTTGTCCATGGCTTCAAGTAGTTGGTTCTTGAGGTCGACATAGGGCTGACTCTGTGCTATGGCGAGGGCGGAAACCTGATTCCCTTTTTCCAAGAATGTTGTGCGTTTCCAGGTAAGCTTGGATCTGTAGGTATGCAGCCTTATCCAAGATCTTGAGCAGAAATGGCACAGTGGTAATGGGACGGTAGTTGTTTGGGGCGTCCGGATCCAAGGTAGGTTTTTTTTAACAGCGGTTTTACCCATGCTTCCATAAGGGCGAGTGGGACAGTGCTGGTGGCGAAGGAGGTATTGATGAACGTAGTTACAAAAGGGGCCAAATCTGTGGCACAGTCTTTGATTATGTTGGCTGGGCAAATGTCTCCTTTGCATAAAGATGGTTTGGTCTGTTTCATGATTAGAAGGACTTCAGGAACTGTGACTTCCTTGAATGAGAAGGGTTTAGGTGTGTTTGTTCTGTGTTCAGTGTTATCCTTTAGTATGAGGGTGGAAGGCTTAGGAAGTGGTGGTGGAGTGGTTTTGGGAAGTTTGTGGAATTGGGATTCGATTTTGTTCTGGAGTTTTTTGATTTTATCTAGCATAGCATGTTGGATGTTGTTACACCATGTTGCGTTTTTTTTCGGTAGGTTGTGCTGAGGAGGGTGGAATGGTCAGCTCGTTGTAAATGGCGAATAGCTCTTTGGATTGAGAGTTGGCTTTCTCAATTCTGTCATTGTAGGTGGCCGCTTTAGCTCTAGCAATGGCTTTTTTATATAGTTTGGCAGCTGTGAGGTAGGTGTCTCTTGTGGTAGAGGAGGGATTTGTCTGCCAGGATGTTAGTGCTGTTCTTTTGGTGGTTCGGGCGTCCTGGAGTTCTTGGGTGAACCAGGAGTTTGCATGGAGTTTTTGTTTCGCTTTTTTCTTTTCCAGTGGGGCTACAATATCTATAATCTCTTTGAGCGTGGTGTTGTAGATCTCAACTAGAGTTGTAGGGTCGTTGGCTGTGGGATGAGCCAGTGCCGACGTTTCTAGGAGAGGGATAAGCCTGTCTGCAGTGAGCGGTTTTTTTGATCTAGCCATGGTGGCTGGAGCGGGTAGGTTTGGGCTCCTTCCTATTTTAGATGGTATGAAGAAGTGTAGTAGGTGGTGGTCAGTCCATGGGAGAGGTGTGTTAGAGCTGATGTCGGCTGCACAGTTGTGGTCCGCAATCCAGTCCAGGATAGAACCTCAGTTGTGGGTCGGGTCTATCTGGCACCTATGACCACGACTGTGCAAACATCAATCACATCTACAACATCATACAGGCATGGATGGCAAACCACCACCTATGCCTAAATGATGATAAAACAGAGCTACTCATTGTAGGATTCCCCCCATCCCCTCAAACATCTTGATCCTGTCTACTCCACATTCATCTTCGATGGAAACAGCATACCTGTCTGCCTTCATGTGAAAACACTAGGAGTCTACCTAGATGTAGTACTCAACCTGAACAAACACGTGAAAGCAAAGACCTCTTCTGCTGCATACTCGACCAAACTCCTCAATCCTTCCAGAAAATTCCTCACCGCTAGCAACTGCCTCACACTTGCTGGAGCAACAGTCGGTAGCAAACTTGACTACTGCAATGCCATCCTAGCAAGGACCGTCAACAAGAACCTCAAACTACAACTCAAACAGACCAACGCCCTCAGAGCAGTTTGTGGCCTCAAACGCTCAGAGCATGTCTTCCAAATCAGACGCAAGGCACACTGGCGTCCCATTAAAGCACGCATTGACTTTAAAATACTCTCCACCACCCACCGCTGCCTCTACAACACAGCACCCCCTATCTCACACACCGCTTCTCCAAGAAACCAAATCCACAAACCTTACACTCAACTTCCTCCAGCTCACTTACTACACCTAGATTCAACAAAAAAAGATCAGGGGGCTCCTGCTCCACTGTCATTGCGCCCACACTATGTAACACGCTCCCTCCCTCCATCAGGAACGCACCTTGCTACCTTGCATTTCGCAAACAAGTCAAAACCGCACTTTTTAACAAATATGCATGATTACCTATGTAACTACTGCTGACGGGACTGTACTGTAACTACCTATGCTTTACTGTATGTAATCTAGCGCTGTGATACCTCTGGGTCCTTGGCTCGTATAAAAAATGAAATAAATAAAATAGGACCGCTTGCAGGACAGGGCCTGGATCTCACCCACCGTCCTGGCAGAGGTGATGGCCACAAGAAAAGATGTCTTCTACAGAAGGAACTTGAGAAGAGCTTTATGTATGGCTCGCAAGGGGCCCCCCATGAGCCTTGCCAGCACCACGCCGAGTTCCCACGCCGGGGCACGTGCCCTCACCGGCGGGAACGATTAAAGCAATCCTTTGATGAACTCCTTGACTAGACAGTGTGACCCAAGAGAATACCGTCCCAGAGACCTGGTGTAGCGGGAGATAGCCGCCAGATGCACTTTGTAGGAGGCGTGCGCAAGTCCCGCCTTAGCCAACGACAACAAGTACGGATGGACCTGAGGGGCTGACCTTCAGAGGGTTGATCTGCTTCCACCGGCACCAAGAAGTGAACCGATTCCACTTGTGCCCGTAGCATTTAAGAGTCGATGATGCCCTGGCCCTGGCAAGGACCTCCCTGTAGTCTGCCAGTAGCTCATACCCACAAACTCTAATGCTGCAGGAGCCAAGCCCTCAGGTTCAGCGATCCTGGGTCGTGGTGCAGCATTGCGCCTCCTTCCCTGCCAAGCAGTTCGGAGACCACTGGTAACTTGACTGGAGGTGACGCTGACATGCCGAGAAGGTCCGGGTACCAAATTTGCCTCGGCCAGGCCGAGGTGACCAGGATCATCCGGCACCGGCTGAGTTGACTGATGACTTGTAGTAGTAGAGGTAACAGCAGGAACGTGTACAGGAACAGGTCCTCGCACGGGAAGGAAAACACGTCCCCCATGCTTCCCAGCTGGTGGAACCTGCTGGCGAACCTCTGTCACTTGGTGTTGTCACTGTCGCAAACAGATTGATCTGTGGTCTGCCCCACCAGAGGAAGCGGTCGTCCACTTGATCCTGCTGAAGCTCCAACTCATGGCAAGAGCGCAGCTCCCTCCTGAGAGAGTCGGCGACAGTGTTCTTTACTCCCGCCAGGTGAAAAGGAATGAGAAACATCCCCTGGGTGACGGTCCAGTGCCACAAGTCCTGTGCCTCTCTGCAGAGCGCTGGGGATCTGGTGGCCCCCTTGCTTCTTGATTTAGAACATCGTGGTGGTATTGACCGTGAAGACCCTCACCACTTTGCCCTTGAGGGACAGAAGAAATGACTTATGGGCCCAGAATACTGCACGTCGTTCCAGGAAAATGATGTGTAGATCCCTCTCCTCCGGTAGCCACAGGCCTCTGGCGTGAAAACATCCAGTGTGGGCTCCCCAGCCCTCTGGGGAGGCATCCTTGGTGACCGTCTCTAGGAACGGGGGGCTCTTGAAGTTCGTGACCCCGGCGATGTTGGAGTGCACACCCGACCACCTTATCGCTCGACGGAACTCAAACAATTCGGTCTATGAAACTTACGGGCACCTGACCCACCGGGCGTCCAGGAATTCCTGGAGGGGTTGCATCCGCAACCTGCAGAGCCTGATCAGGTAGACACACAACAACATCATGCCAAGCAATGACTTGCATGGCGCCCACTGTGGTGATCTTCAGCGCCAATAGCCGCTGTACATTGTCCAAGATGGCCACGATCCTTTCTTCCGAGGGAGCCAAGCAGGAGACTGTGTTGTGCCTGGCCCACAGGAACAGAGCTTCCTGCGATGGAATCAAGCGGGACTTCGGATAATTCACAGAGAATCCCAGATCCGTCAGCAGCTGGACGGTCCTGTCCGTGTGGTTGACAGCGATTTCCGTTGACTTGGCCTGGATGAGCCAGTCGTCAAGGTACGGGTACAGATGTATCCCTTGCAGACGTAGATCGGCCGCCACTGGTGCCAGGCACTTTGTAAACACCCTGGGCACCGACTTCAGTCCGAAGGGAAGGGCCTTGAATTGGTAGTGCTTTGCCTGTACGACGAAGCGCAGGAACTGCTGATGCTTCTCGTGAATGGGGACGTGTAAGTAAGCGTCCTCTAGATCCAGCGACTATGGGAAGTCCCCTTCCTCCAGTTGGCCGAGCACATGTTGCAACGTGACCATCCTGAATTTTTGGGACTTAAGGAACTTGTTTAGTCGCTGCAGGTCGAGAATGGGCCTCCAGCCCCTGCTCTTCTTTCATACTAAGAAGTATCTGGAGTAAACTCCAGCCCCCAGAGCCACTTTGGTATTTGCTCTATTGCCCCTTTTCTTAGCATGGCCCGTACCTCCTGCAAGAGCTGAGGGTTGTGCTGCTCCTGCCAGACCACCAGTGGTATCTACAGACACTTCTGCTGGAACTCTAGAGTGTGTCCATGTGCGAGAGCGTCCAGCACCCATCGGTCGTTGGAGATCTTCCACTCAATGACGAAGCCCGTCAGCTGGCCTCCCACCGGGGTGCATGGGTGGGGGCCCGACATCCTGGCTGGTTCAGTCCTGCTTCAGGGCCTGCGTGCTGCTTTGGGAGCCTCTGAAAGCCTTGGAATTACCCCTGTGGGCCTCCTGGGTCGTGGAACGGAAGGGTTGGCGGTAAGAGGGCGATCCACCGGCAAAACCCGTAGATGACCTTCCGGATTTCCCTCCTGAGGCATGAAAGGAAGAGCAGGGTTGTTGAAGCGTACCTAGGGCCCGGGCCGTTTCTGTGTCGGTCTTGATGGCCTGCAATGACTCATCTACAGCCTTTCCGAAGAGGTTGTCCCCGTCGAACGGCATGTCCAGTACCCTCATCTGAACTTCCTGCCGAAAGTTGGTGGCTTTCAACCAGCTCCATCTGGCGGAACACTGTGTCAACGATATCCATGGCCATGGTGATGGCATGGTATGCCGCCACTTCGCCCTCCTGTAGGATCTCCAGAGCCTTGACCCGCTTGTCGTCAGGGAGGAATTCCAGCAACAGGCCATCTTGTACCACAGTTTCCTGTCGTACCTGGCATTGCTCTGTATGGCCAGCACCCAGATCCATTCCCTTAGCTGGCAGCTCTCGCCTACTGCATTTCCATTTTCTGCTCAAACTTCCAGTGCTATGCTGATGACACTCAACTCATTTTCAGGCTGCCCTCGGCCACCTCCTCTCCCTCCCTCATTTCTGATTGCCTAATTGCCATTCAAAATTGGTGTACTGCCAACAAACTTTGTCTAAATGCCAATGAGATCCTCCTCATCAGTACACCTTCACCATCCTTTCCCCTCACTCTCTGGCCGGCCTCCCTTCGCCCTTCTCCTACCCCCACCTGCAAAGCCAAGAACCTCTGGGTCATCTTTGACTCCACACTTTCCTTCTCCGCACATATTTCTTTTTGATAAAATATTTTATTATTTTATAGATACAAACAAGACAAAACAGAAACACATTTTTTTTTTTAAACGTTTTTATTATTTTTTTAAAACAAACAATACAAACCAAACTGGCAGCGCTTTTTGCAACAATCACATGAACATCAATTAGTCAATACCACTGCTCCCCCAATCCCTCCCCCCTCAAGAGCTTGTTTGTCCTTCTCATTCCGTATCTGCTGCGTGTGGCAGGGTATCACCTCCTTCTGAGACTGCAGAATCCGTTATTGTTCCAAACAGTCCTGCTATTAATACTCTCCATGCCAGCAGGGTACTCACTTCTTCTTCCCCACACATGCTACATGCCTCCTGCCATACCACCGTTTCAGCCTCTGCCCATTGCTGCAATTCCCGCCACCATACCTCCACCCGTGGTTTATGGCACTGCTTCCATCCCATGTCAATCCTTCGTTTTGCGAGCACATATGCCAAGTCCTTCAATTTCCCAACATGTTTAAGTTTCCGTGGTCTGGGAAACCCTCCCAGCAGGCAGGCCCAGGCCGTATCTATAATGAGCGTGACCCCTTTGTCCGCTAGTTTTTGCGCCACTTCTCCCCAGAAACTCTCAATCACTGGGCAAGACCAAAACATGTGTGTCATATCAGCATTTTCCTTATCGCATTTTGGGCATGCTTGTCGTCCCGCATTTACAAACTTCGATATTCTCATCGGGGTCATGTAAGCTCTGTGCGTTATATACAACTGTATTTGTTGTAATCTGGCATTTCTTGACACCTTCTTGTGGTATTCCATAGCACGCTCCCACATCCCATATTCCATCTGTGCTCCCACCTCTGTTTCCCAATCCAACCTCAAATGCGTCAATTCCTTCCCAACCCGGGTCATCACCATCTCATACAATCTAGAGATCTCATGCCCCCCTTCTGATATGTCATATATTGTCCCCATAGTGGCGCCTGGTTCCTCCGCCAATACAGTCTCAGGCCAGTTTTTACGAATATTCTGCACCAGCCTTAGGTACGTGACATACTGGCCCCTATGCAAGCCCGCCTCTTCCCCTAGTCCTTCAAAATCCCTAATGGCCCCCTCTTGCAAGACATCCCCCAATGTAACCAGCCCGACCGACTCCCAGTAGGTCCTGATTATCATCCTTAGTTGTTTGTCTTCCCCTGCCAAAGCAACCAACGGCACCTGCGGGGAACACGGGTACGGGTCCTCCATCATTCGACATACTCTACGCCACATCTTCCACCCCAGCAACATCATTCCCAGGCGCTCCTTCATTTCTGACCTAGGCAACCAAATAATTTCTTTCAGGTAGAATGGAGTGCAGTCCTGTCCAAACAGCCTAAATTCGGGAGTTACCTCATCAGAGAACCATTTGACCACATATTGCAACTGACCAGCTACATAATAGGCCTCAAAATTAGGCAGCTTAATACCCCCCTTTTCATAGAAATTCTGCAACTTCCATAGCGCCACTCTATTCCGAGTGCCATGCCATAGGAAGTCTCTGCACATACTATTCAGCTTAGCAAAAAACTTCTTAGGTATCATGTACGGAATATTGCTGAAAAAATGTAAGAGCCTGGGCAGGACCACCATTTTGAGCATCGCCCCCCGTCCCATCATCGCCAACGGCAACTTCTCCCAAAACTTCATGCTTATACGGATTTTTCCCACGGCCACCTCAGTGTTATGCAAATGTTCCTCCTCTACTGTGTGATACACATCTATTCCGAGGTAGCGGAAGGAACCAACCGCCCATGGTATCGGAAACACCGGCAACCGCTCCGGAAGGGTTCCTCTGTAGCTACCCAATGGGAATATGCTCGATTTTTGTGGGTTCACCGCTATGCCAGACAGTTCTGCATACCTTTCCATTACCTCCAGAATATATTGAAGATTTTCCTCCGGATATTTCAAATATAATAGCAAATCGTCAGCATACAGGGATATTAGGTGTTTCTCTCCCCCTACCTCAATGCCTATCATGTCATATTGTTGCCGAAGGTACACTGCCAGGGGCTCCAGGGCCAGAATATATAACATCGGGGACCAGGGGCACCCTTGTCTGGTGCCTCTGCTAAGTTGCCACCTCTTGCATATCACCGCTCCTGTACGTACCCTAGCCAGCGGCTCACTGTACAGCAACTTCGCCCACCTAACATAGCCAGGCCCCATCCCGTATTCCTTCAGGGCCTCCAGCAACCACGACCACCTGACTGAGTCGAAAGCTTTGACTGCATCTAAGGACATAACCGCCATTTCACCCTCGCACTTGCTCCCCCATTCAATCACCCGGTGGAGTCGCCTATGATTGTGGGTTATATTTCTGTTGGGGACATGACCTGTTTGGTCTGGATGTATCAATTTACTAATAACTCTCCGCAATCTACTGGCCAGGACCGCCATCAATATCTTGCCGTCCTGGTTCAGCATTGACAAGGGCCTATAGGAGCCGCAGCTATGCCCTGGTTTGTTGGGCTTAGGGAGCGGTATTATTATCGCTTCTCTAAGCGATTCCGGCAACCGGCCCACCTCAAACAATTCATTAAGCATTTCTAGCATGGGGGGGGGGGTGGAGTACCTCCTCTCTATATGCTTTATAAAATTTGCTAGTGAGTCCGTCCGCACCCGGGGTCTTACTGGTGGGCAGCTGCCTCACCACCTCCTCCAATTCCTCCAAAGTAATCGGTGCATCCAGCTCCTCTCTTTCATCGGCACTAATCTTAGGTAATCCCATACCTCAAAGTTTCCCTTATCTCCTCTCGGCTGCCCCTCCCTTTGTCCTCATATAGTGCCCTGTAATAGTCTAAGAATGCCTCATTGACTCCTTCTTGGGTGTTCGCTACCTCTCCATCCTCTCTGGTTATCGTCCTAATCGGGGGCCTAGGGGTTTCACTCTTGTATAGCCACGCCAAGAGACGGCCCGTTTTATCCCCACCTGCATGCTGACTCACAACATACTTCTTATAGTTGAGGTTGCAGAGCCTTACCCAAAGTTCCGCACACCGCTGCTGTAGTTTAAGTACTGGCTCTGCATCCCCCCTCCGCTATTGAGTTCCCGTTCCAGTTCATCCTCAGCTTCCCCTAACTCCGTTAGGACCCCACCCTGCAGGCCCTTTGATTTAGCAATGGCAGCACCCCGCAATACCACCTTAAAGGCTTCCCAGAGCGTGCCCGCCGAATCCACACTGCCAGCGTTCTCTTCGAAATAATGTGTGATCTCGTCCCTGATATCCTCTCTGAAGACCGGATCCTTGAGCGCCTCAGCCCGGAGGCGCCACGTCGGTACTGCCATCCCAGGACCAGAGGCGAGTGGTCCGACAGGACCCTAGCTTTGTATTCTATTTGGGTGGTCTCTACCACCACATCTGGCGTGGCAAAAAAATAATCAAGTCTTGTATGCAGTTGTTGCGGGGCTGAGTAATGCGAATACTGTTCCTCATTAGGATGTTTCAGCCTCCAAACATCTGCCAGCCCGAAGTCGTCGAGCAGTGTCTGCAATGCCCTGGCCGCTGGGGTGGGCCTATCAATCTTATCATCAGATCTGTCTACCCTGGGGTTCAGCACACAATTAAAATCCCCTCCCCAAATAACCGCCACACCCACACACGCACCCAGGTTGGTACACAGAGTCCTAAAATATGCCGCCGTGTTTTGATTGGGGCATACGTATTTACAATGCACACCTCCTTATTCTCCACCAGTGCCTTCAATATGACCATCCTCCCCTCTGTATCCACCACCTCTTGTGTAAGTTGGAGCGGAACGTGCAGTGCCACCCAGACCAACACTCCCTTAGCGTAGGCAGAATATGGAGAGCCCACTACAATACCTCTCCACTTCTTCCCCACCAGTTCCAACTTTTCCCGAGTCAGAAGCGTCTCCTGCAACAGTGCAATATCAATCTTCTGTCTTTTCAAATACATCATGACCTTGTTCCTCTTTAAGTAACTATTGAGTCCCCTGACATTCACCGTTACGATCTTAAGATCCCCCATAGCTCATAAGCATCCTCCCTCCTTCCGTGAGGCAAATCCCACCTGCCCACGCAATACAGATACAGCCCTCTGGCTTTTTCTTGTAGCCTCACGTACAAACTCGAACTCCCCATAACTATGCACACCCCAAACTCCCCACTTCCCTCCCCCACCCTCTACCCATCCCTTCCCCAACACCACACTCCCCAACTGCTGCCCAGCTCCATCCATGGAACTCAGGCACCCCCACATCTAGCCCTGCAAGTACCAACCAATGCCCAGAGCTCAGTAGGGTGAAGTCACCCTAATGGCCACTTAACTAAAGTTACTAAGTGGGGTAAAGAGATCCGCTCTGCAAGGCTCCCCTAAATACAGCAATAGTCACAGTGCTCATAATATATTGTGCAACAGTCTGACCTTCTCTGCCTAAGGCCGCTCAAATGACTATAATCAAGTCCCAGAGACCTATTCTGCGCCATCTTGTAGCACCCTCCTCGTGCACTACTTATCTTCTCATCTCCTCTTCCCGTCCGAACGTCAGGCTCCTGGGGACATCCCTGCGCGTCGAGCCATCCCAAGGCGTCCTCCGGAGTCTCAAAAAACAAAGTCTTGTGTTTGTGAAAAACTTTCAATTTCGCCGGGTACAGCAACATGTATTTATGGCCCGCCTCTCTCAATCTCCGCTTTACCGTCCCAAAGTTCATGCGGCTACGCGCACAGTCAGGGTATAGTCCGGGTAGGCCGTTATGTTTGCCGCTCCTCGTGTAATCGTTCCTCCCTTGCGGAAGTGTTCTAGTATCCTCTCACGGTCCCGGTAATTAAGGATTTTGGCAATTACTGGCCTAGGTGGGTTTCCCGGCGGCGGCCTCCTTGTTAGAGCTCTATGCGCACGTTCCACCGCAAATCCTTGAGATAAGGCTCCTCCGGGTATCTCCTGAAACAGCATAGATTCGATAAACTCCGTGGGATCGTGGCCCTCCGATCCTTCTGGCAGGCCCACGATGCGAATGTTATTCCGTCGGGTGCGTCCTTCCGCCTCCTCCGCCCTGTTCTCCAAGATGCCCACTCTCTGCACCAGGGCATGCAATTCGGCCTTATGGGAGGCACAATCCGCGGTGTTCGGGCTCACCTCTTTCTCGAGGGTCTCAGTGCGCTCCGCCAGGGACTTGACATCCTGCCGGAGTAAATTCACCTCCTCCTGCACCTCACCGACCTTAAGGTCCAATGCCGTTTTCAACTGAGTTACGGCCCGTTCAAGCTTAGCCTCCCAGGCCGCCTTCAAGTCCGCAAACGCAGCCAGGACCTGTTGGTTAGTACCCGTCACAGGCATGCCGCCTGGGCGACTTATCCTTGCTCTTGGAACTTTCCGGACCAGGGGACGTCTTGGCGAAGTCGTCCAACGTGGGCTGCTTCGCCTTCGGTCTCACTGTTCTATTAGACATGACACAGGGGACCTGCGTTCCGCGCAAGGTACAAATGCGCACACAGTCCGCTCCTATCGCCCGACCACCGTGCGGCCTGCTCCTTCCTTTGTTCCGGTCGTTGATCGGCCATTTTGTTTCGTCTTCCGTCTCCGGCGCTCCTTATCTTCTTTGCACAAAACTCCACCACCGTTCCTCCCACGCCTTCCAAAAGTTCACCAAGCGTAGTCAGACCGTTCACACATCGACATGTGTGTTTTCAGCAGTCATAGGAACGTTGTTATGCACTATTTCGCCAGGATCATTACAGGATCTCGGGAGCTCCTCCAGATCGCGTCCTCCTACATGGCCTTCATAGCCACTCCCCCAAAAAACAGAAACACATTAAAACTTAATCAATACTTTCAAACATACAGGTATACATTTCTTCTTGGCTTTGGCTCTTCTTCGCACATGCTGTGAAAATTGTTGCGCTTCGCAGGTCTTTAGGCTCATCTCGATCGCCTGGATTAGTTATTTTCAGCAATCCAGCAGGCTTTCGGTTCTTTGCAACATGCCTTCAGTTATCCTCCCATCTTTGCCATATCTTAGTCGCCTTCCCTGGGCACCCCCTTGTGGTATACACTCTCCTTTCCATTGGTACGCACATGTCTACATCCATTACCCACTTCTCGTATGTGGGGGTGAGGCCAAGCCCCACATTTGAGCTATATTCCTCTTTGCAACGCCTGTGGATGTTGCGAACATAAGCTTTTCGAATTGGGATAACTCAATATCTTCATCTATCCCCAGTATTAGCAGTTTGGGGTCCACTGGTATCTCCCAGCCAATCACTGTTGACAGCCTTTTGCAGCATTTTTGCCAAAATACTTGTATTTGTGGTCATTCCCAGAGGATGTGGAAGAAGGTCCCTCTCGTTTGGCGACATCGTAGACAGTTGGGGTCCGTCGCTCTTCCCCATTGGTGCAAGGCCTCTCTGGGATAATATATCCTATGCAGGATTTTCAGTTGGATCAATCTGATTCTAGCTGAGATAGCGGTTTCCCTGGGATACATCAGGGCTGTAGTCCATTCCTCTGGTTAGATTGGGCCCATGTCTCTTTCCCATTTCTCTTTAAACCCTGTGAGTTCCGTTGTAGCAAATGAGCTGATTGCATTGTACATTGTAGAGATTATTTTGTGGTCAATTCGCTCCATCACTATGTTTCACTCAACCGGGGTGCACTCTGGCACGTTGGGGAAGTCCACCTCAATTGTGGCGAGTGCATGTCTCATTTGCCTGTAATGAAAGTGTTCTGTGGCGGGAAGATCAAATTCGTCCCTTAGGGCTTGGAAAGTCTTTATTACTCTGTTCCTTATCATGTCTTCTAGCCTTCCTATCCCAGCTTCTTCCCAGGCCGCCCATTTGGGGAGCTCTCTAAGTTCTGGAAGATGCTTGTTACGCCACAGGGGTTGTTTCAGTGTAACCTTCCCTTCCCAACCCAGGTATCTATGTACGTCTATCCAGATTCGTGTTCTCTGTGCAGCTATTGTAGATGGGAATGGGCGGGTTTCCTTTTGATAAAGACCTTCTACTGGCGTGATCCCCTGCTCTGCTTGAGTATCTGCAATGTTGTGCGGTAGTGTTGGGTCGTTATGTAGGATGTCATTTACTACTGACATTTGGGCTGCCCAATAGTTTGTTTGTAGATGTGGGAGACTAATCCCTCCCTACCATACTGAGCGCTGTAGAGTTTTTAGTGCGAATCGAGGGTTCCCTCCACTCCACAACAGTTTCCTGAGTGTCTTGTCTAATCTACGGAATTCTATTTTTGGTATATACAAGGGTGCATTCTGCAGGATGTATAGGAACCTGGGTAGGGCCAACATTTTGAACAGGGTAGCCCTTCCTAGCAGGGTGAGTGGGAGGGTCCTCCAATGCTTCACATCATTAACAAATCTATCTCTTATTGGATGCAGATTTTTCTCTACATATTGCGTTAGGTCTGCCGTGATCTGTATCCCAAGATATCTGAACTGCTCTTGCAGTTTTATATGGGCAGTTGTCTAGAGCCGCTACTCCAAGTCCCTTGATCGGGAACAGTAAGGATTTAGTATAGTTGACTCTTAACCCGCGAAAGGTCCCATAGGTATTTAATATATTCATGACTATGGGGCATGAAACTGCTGGGTCGCTTAGGTAGATCAGAAGGTCGTTGTCATGATCTCTGCTTCCAAAAGGTCAGGGTTTTCCCAACTCCCTTGGAAGCAGATCCATAACCCAGGTTCCGAGTGCCAACCAGTCCCAATTGGGACCTTTTGGACCCAGTCCTGGCGCCAGTGGCACCAGGCTCATAAATATGCCCAGTCCCAGCGCTGGAAGCGCCGGGCTCATAATGCTTGGGTGGACTTACCTGCAGCAGACCATGCTGCTTACTTGCCTGCCAGTTGAGCCTCTGATCCTCTTCTGTTTGGAACTACTTTTCCTGTTGGGTGGGGCAGGAGCCACTCCCTAGGTTCAGAACACTGGAACTCTTCTGGAAAGCAGGAACTCTTTTCTTACCTAGGCGTGGCTGTGGAAGGAGACACCTAAGCACTACAGGAGGCTATTTAAACCACACCCGATGGATGAATCTTGCTTTGCGTTATTCTGCATCCTCTGCAGCAGAACGCTCATCGTGTCTTCTGCATCTGATCCTGGGCCTAAGGAAAAAGGCTTACCATCCTGAATCCAGTCTTCAGCAACACCTATAAAGACAAGAAAGAACAGGTTAGCATTACGGTCTTCAGTGACAGCTCTTCACTAACCTGGTCCATCGGCTGTCACCAACGCCTCGCGCTGCATTCCGACATCTGCAAGACAAAGGCTTACCTACTCTTCGTGCGCTCCGGAGGTCTTCACACTGCATTCCGGCATCTGAAAGACAAAAGCTTACCAACTCTTTGCACGCTCCGGAGGCCTTCGGCGCTGCATCCCGCATCTGAAAGACAAAACAAGGTGCGTTTAAAGACATTGGGGAACTTTAATACTCACGTGCCATTACTCCTTGCCACATCTAACCCAGTGGGTATTCCGGCACCCTGCAGCCGCTCCAAACTTGTACCTGCAAAATAAAAAGACAGTTAGAGCGCATCGTGAAGCAGGCAACAAGCGCTTACTTACGTGCTTCCAGGCGCTTCTATTCATCACACGGGCTCCATCTTCAACTCACTTCAGCCCGTCATCCACCATCGCCGGAACCCTGCAAAACAAGAGACATCATTACTAAAGACTTTAAAGACATTAGAAGTACTCGAAACTTACCGTTCGTGCAGTAAACGACGGACAGCAGTCCTCTGAAGTCAAGAGGCCTGCTCCCCTTATCCAGTGAAGAAACTGGTTACAGCACCCTGCCCCGAGGCAGATGGAGAGCACGGCGTTCACTTACCTAAGGTGAGAGCGTTAACCTTCGGGGTTCTACAGGAGAAGAGAAAGGGAAGAAGAGAGAGACATTTAATAACCCAGTTCATTAATCCCATATTTTCTATCTGCAGACATCTTACCCTTCGAGTCAGACATACACTGCACAGAGGTCCAGCCCAAAGAGCCAGCCGTGTGGTACACATCACCTTTGAAGATACGGTATACGCCCAGTCAAGACCGGCGCCTCTACGGGAATCAGGTGAGCGTTACAGTCGTCTGCATATAGGGACACTTTGTCCTCCCAGTTCTGTGCCCAGTAAAATCCCCTCCAAGCCTGTGACTCTCTCAGCATTATCGCTAGTGGTTCAATTGCCAGTGCGAATAACATCGCAGAAAGGGGGCATCCCTGTCTGGTTCCCTTCCCAAGCTTTATACTGCGTGAGGGCCAGCCATTTACTCTGATTTCTGCAGTCGGAGCATTGTATAGGAGTTTGACCCAGTTTGTGAAGTGGACTCCGAATCCCATCTTACCCATTATGTGCCATAGGGCCTCCTAGTGGACTGAATCAAAGGCTTTCTCAAAGTCACTAGTGAGGAGTGCCAGTGGATCCTGTAGGGATGGTGCTTTTTCAATGGGAGGTTGGAGTCTATGAATGTTCATTCACGTGGATCTCTGTGGCATGAAGCCACATTGATCCGGATGGACCAGGGAGGATATCACTGTCTGTAGCCTGTTGTCCAGTATTTTTGCCAGTATTTTGGCTTCTGTGTTTATGAGCGAGATCAGTCGGTAGGAGCTGCATGCGTCTGGTGGTTTGCCTTCCTTATGTATTACCACTATACTGGCCTTCCTTAAGTCTGGCGGGAGGATTCCTTTTTCTTTTGCGTACAAGAACATTTTTAGCATATGAGGTGCCAACTCTCCGGTGCCAATTTTCTTCCATACTTCCACTGGGAAACCATTGAGCCCTGGGGTTTTCCCATTTTGGAGCTGCGAAATGGCTGTCGTCATTTCTTCTTCAGTTATTTCGGCTTCGAGTTGCATTCTCTGTGTTTCGCTTAGCGTTGGGATGGTTAGCGAGTCCAGTATACTGGGATCCGTTGGCGTTGTAGGCGGGGCATATAGTGTTTCATAGTAAGTTGCGAAGGCCTCCGCAATGTCTGGGTCAGTTGAGGCCCATTCGGTGTTTGTGGTGCTTATGTGGCGCACTTGAAGGTGCTCCTCCTCTCTCCTTTCCAAACACGCCAGCATCCTGCTGGCCTTATCTCCTGTCTCGTAAAGTCTGGCGCGCCTGGTTCTATGCACCTGTTTCGCACATGTCAGCGCGACGTTGTGTAGTTTCTTTTGTGCCATTTTCAGGGATGTGTTGTCTTCCTCCGCTCCTGTGCTTGTGTATTTCGCCTCGGCGCGTTTCACCTCTGCTCTGCATCGTCAACATCTTTCTTATGTGCTTTTTTGTGTGCAGTTGTCCAGCTCAGTATTTGGCCTACTATCCCCTTGTCACCCACTGAGTCTTGATTCAGTTCGAAATATGTTGGAGTCGCTTCCCGGATCTTCTCTGTTAATTCCGGAAATCCTAGATAGTATGCGTTCAATCGCCACCTCGGCGGAGGCTGGGTTCTCTCTGTTTCCAGCAGCATCGTGAGTGGGGAGTGATCTGATATCCCGCGGGGATGTAGAGTTGTATCCGTTACCTTGTGTATGTTTTCGCCGGGGAGGAAGAAATAGTCTAATCTGGACATCGACGCGTGTGCGCCTGAATGAAATGAGAATTGTCTCTCCGCTGGGTGAAGGTCTCTCCATGCATCTTTCAGGCCTAAAGCTGACGTAAAGGTGGCAAGTTTGGTTGGTATTGACGGGTTTCTCCCTCTTATATGTGTGCGATCGTCTGTAATGTTCATCACCTCATTGAAGACTCCGCCCACCATTAGTGTATCTGCCAGATTATTTGTTATTAACGGAGTAATTTCTTCAAGTAAGGCTATCATCTGTGGCTATGGTTTGATTCCATAGTGTGCCTTGCATGAAAACAAATCTGCCTCCAGGGTCTTGGGTTACATTGGCTATGTCGATCGAGGTTCTTTTGTTTATCAAAATTAGTACTCCTCTCGAACCCGTGGAGAAGCCTGCGTGGATTGCCGTCCTATACTTGGTTCTGTTGAAGAATTGGCAGTTGGTGCCTGCCAAATGCGTTTCGGTGAGCATCACTATATCTGGATCATGCCCATTTATGTATTGTATTACTAGCCTTCGCTTTATACTGTTTCCCAGGCCATTCACATTCCATGTCATGAAGGCGAGTTTCTTCGCATTATTTCCAGCTGTGGCCATTGGTCTTTGGATTTAGTTCTATGTGAGGATAGTCATCCCTTGCGATCTTCATGTGTATTGTGATGGCTGTAGTCCTGCTGCGCCAAGTGCCAATTGAATACCTGTGTAACACCCAACTCCCCCCTCCCCATACTCCATCCCCAACTGAAGCATCTGTCGCCCATTGAACAAAACGTTTAACTAATCGAACTAATACTAAGTGCGAAAGTCTCTTTGGTATTAGGAATACCTCTGTATGCACTTCGTTTTGCGGGGGGTTGTGCCGTACTGGGTTGCAGGCCGCCAGCATTTATTTTCCATTTGCTATAGTTGTCAGGCGATTTTCGCTTAATCTTATGCCATGTTCATTTTCATCCTTCGTCCGCCCTTGCATTTATTCATCTTGTCTTTGTGGTATTGCTTCCATGTCTTGGTGAGGTGGTTCTTCTGGTGGTTCATTTAGCCGCGGTCTGTTTCCTCTCGTTTCTCTTTGTTTGCGTGGGCTCCAGTCTCCTTTCAGATTTGTCTCTGCCCAGGTCCATGCTTCCTTAGGATCAGCGAAGTGTGTCGTCTTACCGTTGTGGTATATTTTTAGCTGTGCTGGGAACAGGAGGCCATATTTCACGTTCAGTGTCTGTAGGCGCTTTTTAATGGGGTCAAAGCATTGTCTCATTTTCAATACTTCCCTAGTGAAGTCCGGGAAGAAGCCTATCCTGGAGCCGTTATCTCACCCTTTGTCCTGGCCATGTGCAACACCGCATCTCGATCTCTATAATTAAGGATCTTTACTACCACAGTTCGCGGTTGTCCACCAGGTATCGGCCTGCCAGTTGGGACTCGGGGTGCCCTTTCTATCGAGAAGAGTTTCGACAGGGTCTTGGGAGCAAATAGGTCAGTGATCCATTGCTCTCAGAACAGTTCCATACTCTCCCTTCAGCCTTTTCAGGCAGGCCAAGAATACGGATGTTGTTCCTCCTTGACCTGCCCTCTCCCTCTTCTACCCTGCTCTCCAATACCTTAATGCGTTCTAGTGCTCTGTTCATTTGCCGGCCCATATTTCTCAGTACGTCCTCTGCAACAGATATCCGGGTCCCAGCCTCTCCGGTGCGGGACGAGAGTTTCTGAAGATCGTGGCGCAGCAGGGAGACTTATGTGGAAATGCCACCCATTTTAACTTCCATAGAGGTTCGCGAGTTGGAGATGGCATTCATCACATCTCTTAGGGAGAAGTTTTCTTCAGGATTTTGTAAGTCTTCAGACCTGTTTGGTTCTGTTGTTGGAGGCAGGGTGGTAGTTGTATATTGTTCCATTGTGCTTTGATTGGCCACCTTTTTTGTCTTGTCTTTGCCCATTGCAACAGATGTTTGTTGGCTTGGTGTTGCTGTGAATAGCGCAGAGTTTATTGTTGGGGCTCGCCGTGTGAGGGTGATTCGCTCTGTGGAGCTTGTATGTTGTGGGGAGATTATTATCCTGACCGTATCAGTCGCCTGCGTGACTTCTTGTTTAGCTATGTTAATTCTCCCCTTGTTGTTTCCTGCAGGTCTTGTTTTAATGTGCTACACACTGGATGGGTCCCTCCGCCTGTCGGGCCTGTGTCCGCCACTTGCACCCCACCTCCCCCTCTCCTTACCGGCTTCTTTGTGGAGGATGCCAGCGGGTGCTCGACGTAATACGGAGCACCTGCAAGTGCCCGTGAGGGGCCGAGATGTTGCAGTTCTATCCGCCCACGGGAGCGTCCCCGGTCCCGTGGGAGCGTCCCAAGCTTCGCCGCTCCCCTTTAGTCGTAGAGCGGGGAATCGGAGCCCACCCGCTCGCTCACACCTCAGGCTCACTGGTTCCACGGTCTGCGCCTGTCCCTCGCCTCGTGCGTGTCAGCCGCTACTGGTTGCGAGAGGGGAGCCCGCCTCTGGCGAGCGGCGTCTGCCCCAGCAAAGGCGTGGCAAGGCAAGGCACCGCCAGAGGAAGGTGTGTCTCTGCTGGACTCCCCAGTGTTTCCACACCTCAGCTCCGTCTGCCTTCGTGGGTGCTAGTCTGTTGCGGCCGTTCCTCCTTCTTGGCACCCAGCGGCCATCTTGTGTTTTCGCCGGCAGAGGTCTCCGTACTTTCTTGAGTGGATTTCTCAGGAGTCAGCTCCTGGAATGCTTCCCGAGCTTGCCAATTTGCAGCGGTAGGTGTCTGCTCTTAGTTGATGTAGTTATTGGTCTCCGTCTTTGCAGTTTTACTTCGGGATTATGAAGGATTCTGCTGGCGGCTCGGGAGCTCAACAAGATCACGTCTCCATGCTGAGCCCGCTGGCCACGCCCCCTCTGCACACATTTCTGATGTCTCTAAAAAGTCAAACTTCCTACTTCACCTCCTCAGAGGTACTCTGCCTTTCCTCTCCTTCCCCCAGAAGCTCACTGTCTCTCAAGCTCTGGTTCTCTCCAGGTTGGACTACTGTAACGGCCTCTTTCTAAATCTACCTGCCTCCACTCTCCGCCCTCTACAACTAATCCAGAACAGGACTGCAAGACTTGTCCTTGGCCTCAAGGCCTGGGATCGTGTCTTTCCAGCTCTGAAATCCCTTCATTGGCTCCCAGTGGATGCATGGATTAAATTTAAAACCCTCTGTATTGTCCACAAGGCTTTCTGGGGCCTGGGTCCAAAATACCTTTAACTATCCCTCTGCAAATACCTCCCCTCTCGAGCTCTTCGCTCCTCTACCTCCAACTCCCTCCGGGTCAGTCGTTTTTCAAAGAAACAAGCTGGGGGCAGATCTCGGTCTTCGGAAGGGGCCTCCCTTTGGAACAGCCTACCGGCCACCTTGAAACTTGAGGAGAACCAAATCCGGTTCCGGAAGCACCTCAAAACCTTCCTCTTTGCTTCCGCCTTTGCCCCTCTTCTTCCCTGCTGACCTGTTTTCTCTCTTGGCACTGTGCGCCTGGACACCCTTTGTCCTTCGGGCCCAGGTACCTGCTCATCCTGCCTCCCTCCTGCACTGCCTCCGGGTCTCCCATTGCACTGGGTTATGTATCTGTACCCATACAGTCCCCCACTCTTCTTCTGCACTTTTCAGATATACCCTATCTGACTGATCTTGCACTTGCCACTTTCTGGCTGCACTACCACCTTTTCATTGCCCATATTTATTTATTTAACTTATTCTTTATTCTTTTCTCTCCTCTGTTCTGCACTTTCCACTTCTCCCCCTTCCATGCACTTACCCCCCTTTTCCCTCCTCCATGCACATGCACGTTCTTAATGTCACTGGGACTAGTAAGATCATTGTTTTTATTGTTTGCTCTCCCTTGTTCCCCTCCCTTTGCTTGGTCGCTCCGAAACACTTGTGTACGAGCGCGATATAAATAAAATATCATATATCATATCCCATTAGACCCATCTGTAATGCTTATGCTTGTGCGAGCTAAAACAATATGGCGCCAGTGCGCAGCCATCTTGGACATTCATCTCCCATCACAGCAAGGAAAGCCTGCATCTTCATGGGCTTTGCAAAGTAAACAAGCATTTCAGTAGCGAAGGCAGAGCAAGGTCACATAACTACATAAATATTGCTGCAGAGTGGATTCACAGTGGAGAATAGTTATTTTATTGTCCGCTGAAGGACGAGCCTGAGAGGGAGTCAGAGAGATCTGCAGGTGCAGTGATAAGGGGTCATGGGAATAAATGCGAGGAGAGGGAAGCTGGGTTTTCCCACTTCTGGCTGGTTTTTTCCACTCTTTGCCCCTTCTACTTGTGATCTGCTCTTCGGCCGAGCGCAGTCATAACTGGGAAGGGCGGGGACATGTCCCCATAAAGAGAAGAGGGTTTTCCTCTGTGGCGAACAGTTCAAATTTGGACCCCTGGGTGATGCAGTCTCACTGAGAGGGAGGACGCTCCGCTCCAGAACCCGTTAGTACAAGTGATCTCTTCACCTACCTGCTCTAGGACTACGCAGTGTCGTAGTGGCCAAGATGAAGGTGTCTTCTGCTACTTTACTGACGGTGATGCTCTCTTTTTATATGTTTCTATATAACTGATTATATGTTTGTTTGCGTATGTTGCGTTTATATCTGCTGAGTGAATAAAGGGCCTATAACGAGCCATTTTAATGTTTACCAAAACTAATAGTGTAAGTGTGATTTTTGGCTTGTCCGAGTCCAATGACTTGTTTTGCCAGGGTCAGGGGAAACGTAAGTCTAAGGTTCTCCTCACGTGACCAAGCAACAGCAAAACATGTTGGCACTGTGAGCAGTGTATGTGTGCTGATATGGATGGCAAAGGATCCTGCAAAAAAATGTATTTAAAGTTTTGGGCTCGTAACGGCAAAGAAAAATAATGTTTTTTTTCTTTCCCTCCTTGATGGTGAAAGAAAAACATATTTAGGTGTGTGTGTGTATTGAGGTATTAACTATAGGGAAGTGATACATCCATTTGATAAAATGAGTTCCCTATTTAGGAAAAAGGAAGCTCCGCAGGCGGAGACTGTCCTAAGGTATCTATCCCAGGGTGGACTAAGAGTCTGTACGATAAGGTCGCACACACTTGGACATGTGGTGCAGGGTTGAGTAAAACCTGAGACACAAGTATAGGAGAGGCGAGTCCTGCCGAAGTGGCAAAATGCCTGCAACAGGTGTCAGTGGAGAAGGGGAAAGATTGTTCGTCTCTAGCAAGAAGGGGTTGGATTCTGTTGCATGCTTTTTGGAAGATGCATCAACAGAATGTGGAATTACAAGCGAGTGTTGAAAAACTGGTAAAGGAATTGGCTGCTGAAAAACAGATTGCATTGATGCAACAGCTCCAAATGAAATTGGATCATGATAAGGCAGTCAAATATCAAACAGTAGCCGAGCGAGCTGCAGTGAGGGTTGCTCGTTACAAATATCGTGCAGGCCCTCCTCGTGAGGATGATGGGGGAGAGGTTTTAATGTCTCTTTTCCAATTAACAGCCCAGCAGTGTAATCGCAAGTATCCGATCCCGTCAGATTGGCCGACAGAGGAGAAAAATGGCACACATTGAAAGAGGCTATCCAATGAGTAAGGGAACATGCCATGAAAGAAGCAATTCATTTAGAAACTCCAAAAAATATGGGGCTGATAAACCTGTCTGTTTCAGCCTGTAATACCCTTATTTGAACTGCCCCTCCAGCATATAAAAACATTATGATGACCCTATTGGTGGGAATGACTGCTAAAATAACAAATAAGGTCGTAGATGCCATTAGGCAACTGGCTGGTCTAGGAGAATGGGAAAAATCAGAGGAACGACCTAGAGAACGAGAAAGGGAGGTGGCGAAGTGAAAGACACACTCCTGGAAAGAGGTTTGACAGCAGAGATTCTCACGTATCCAGAAAGGATATGTTTCTAGCTTTATTGAAAGATGGAGTGATGCAGGAGGACATTGATGGGTTCGAAACACAGGAAATGTATCAACTGTATAAAAAACAGGGCCTAGATTGGAAGGAGTGTTACAAACAAGTGAAACTGCAAGAAGTACATAAGCCGAAGAGGGAGGAGGATCCTTTTCGACCACCTCCAGAGGAGGGAGACGATGAATCTCCCAATGGGTCTGCGCCCTCCTAGCCAACCAATGCAGACTTAAGGAAAATGGTGAGTGCAATGGTGGAAATGGAATCTAAATACACGCACTCCAAATTCGAATAGGATGAGGGTCAAACTCTGGTAACAATGGCCCACGTTAAGGTAAACAGACGGCCTCATGTAAAAGTGAAAGTGAAATTATTTTGGCAGTCGGGAAACACACAAGAGGTTCAAGCCTTAATTGATATCGGGGCGGAGGACTCATTGATACATGGAAATCGTTCAAGATTTAAGGGAAGACATTTTATGATTACGGGATTAGGGGGCACAGAGACCCCTGCTTTTCAAACGAAAATTGATTTGAAAATTGGTAATTTGAAAAGAGACACATATCAAGTATTAATTGTTCCTCTTCTAGAATAGATTATTGGATTTGATATTTTAGAAGGGTTGACCCTCGGATTAGGAGGTAAACTTTATCAATTTGGGGTGAGTGCTTTCACTTGTACACCCATGATTGTAGGACAATTGAAGATGCCCCCAGTGCAGGTTCTGATAGCCACTAAAAGAGTGTCCATGAAACTATATTGAATTCCCGTGAGTCAGAAGGAAATTTCAGAAACCATCAAAGGATATGTGGAAGCCGGTGTGTTGCTTCCATTAACCACGGCTTGGAACAATCCCATCTGGCCCATCAAACAATCAGACGGTAGCTACAGAATGAGTTGATTATCATATCATGAGTTGAATAAACACACTCTTCCGCTAGTACAGGCAGTACCGGATGCAGTAACCTTGGTAGAAAATGTACAGAAATGTGAGGGAACTTGGTATGCAGTGTTGGATATGGCTAATGCCTTTTTCACCATACCAATTGCTGACGAATGTCAGGAACAGTTTGCATTCTCTTACAATGGGAGGCAGTGTTCCAACATTTACCAATGGGCTACATGCATAGTCTGACAATCTGTCACCGGCTGGTAGCAGAAATTATAAATTACTCACCGTAGTGACTAACGTACTCTTAAGGCCTCATTATGAGTCACCCGGTATGGAAATAACGGTGGCGGTAAATCCGCCCCCACCGTTGTTTCATTACCGGGTGATCTCGAGTCCTGCAGGCGGAGGTGTCATTCCCGCTAGGTCTGACCTGGCGGGTTTAACACCACCCGCCTGCAGGCAGACGTGGAAACACCGGCACCATCACAAGATTCCACTTCCCCATTCCCATTGAGTCCTATGGATTTACCAAATTCCACCTCCGGAATTCCCGGGTCACCAGGGTCGTAATGCCCCGGTAATTCCGGGAATCACGGAGGCGGAATGGTAATACCAGTCCGGCGGTAACCTGCCGGACTTTCAGGCACGGTTACCGCCGGACTCGTAATGAGGCCCTCAGTCCATAGTCCCCTTTCCTCCATACTGCATAGGTGTCCCTTCCTAGGGACGGGAGACGGAACCTTTTTAACCAAAAAAAACCTTCCCATTCAAATTTAGAGGAGCTCAGGGGGTGCAGCGGCGGCCCTGGAAGCATGCGCTTGCCTGACTCTGCCCTCCGGTGCCACACCTCAGTCCCCATAGACGCGTCAACAATAATCTACCATTGCCTAATGACACCAGTTTTATTAGGGTGGGGCTGGTGGGATGTATCGAGGAAAGGGTACTATAGACTAAGAGTATGTTAGTCACTACAGTGAGTAACTTATCATTACTCTTACGTCCCGTCCCCTTTCCTCCATACTGCATGGGCGATTTCACTTGAATGTAGCCCTAGGGTGGAGACCCTACTTAAGCAAATGGGTTTCTTAGAACCGCCTGTCCGAAAGCCGCGTCTGATTTAAAGCCGGCGTCCAAACAGTATTGCTTGCATAAAGCCGAAGGGGTGGCCCAAGTGGCCGCCCTGCTATGACCTGCCACGGGACCTGCTGTTGGAATGCAATGCCCGTGACCTTGGCTCCGACTGCACGGTCATGCATGTTGCTGGAAGCGGCCTGTGCTGCCCCTCATAAACCTCTTTGATGGCCGAGACCATCGACCGTGCTATCGAAGCCTTGGATGCCTGATACCTGGGCCTTGACCCCCCGAAGGGGACAAACAATGTGTCCGACTTGCGGAAGCCCTTGGTCCTGTACAGATAAAATTTCAGAGCGCGTCTGACATCCAGACAGTGTAAAACCCTTTGAGCTTCGTCCTTAGGATCGGCAAAGAATGTGGGTAAGACTATTTCCTCGTTTAGGTGGAAAGCCGAGGGTAACTTGGGTAGGAACCCTGGGTGTGTCCGGAGGACTACCTTGTCCTTGTAAAAAGTAGTATATGGTTCTGATGCCACCAGAGCCTGGATATTGCTAACTCTGCGAGCCGAAGTAAGGCCCACTAAAAGGCTGTCGTAATGGTGACCAGCCTAAAGTCCGCAGACGCCATTGGCCCAAATGGCTTGTGCGCCAAGGCGCCCAACACAACATTGAAGTCCCACATGGGGTATGGCCTTTTGATGGGCGGATAAAGTCTGGAAAGGCCCATCAAATGTCTCTTGACTATTGGGTTGGAAGAGGAGAAGACCTTCTCCTCCGAGTTTCTGTGGGCCCCTATGGCCGCCAAATACATGCAGCATGTGCCCACCTGCACGCCTAAGCGTGCCAGGTGTGCCGTGAAGGAAAGCACATCGTCCAACGTGCACGTAAGGAGGTCGATCTCCTTAGAGTCTGCCCAGTGACAGAACCTAGTCCACTTACTCTTGTACTGGGTCCTGGTAGGCTTGCTTCTGGCACCCTGAATGATCTCTTGATTATCCTGTGAGAGGCTGAAGTGCCTTAGCATGACCTGCTCAGGAACCACGCTGTGAGGGCTAATTTCTGTGGCACGGGGTGCATGACCCTGCCCCCTGTTGCACCAGAAGAGGTGCTGGGCCTGTCAGAAAGTGAATGGGAGGCCTGTACGAGAGACTGAGCAGCTCTGAAAACCATGGCCTCGCTTGCCACCATGGAGCTATCAGAATGATGCTGAGGTGCCAAGATTCCTTTATTTTGCAAATCACCCTATGGACCAGTGGAGTGGGTGTGAAGGCATATGTTGTCATGCCGTTCCACTGAATCTGAAATGCATCACCCAGGAAGCCTAGGCCCAGTCCATGCCAGGACGCGAACTGTTGGCACTTCTTGTTCTCCCAGTAGGCGAACAGATCCACCTGAGGATGCCCCCATCTGCTGAAGATCTCCCGCAGTACCTGGTCGTTTAATTGCCATTTGTAATTGTCCAATCCCAGCCTGCTGAGCCTGTCCGCCTCCAAGTTGGACTCCCCCGGAAGGTGGATGGCCTTGAGGTAGATATTGTTCTCCAGGGCCCATTCCCACATGCTGACGGCTAGTCTGCACAGAGGATGGAATCTGGAACCCCCTGCTTGTTGACATAGTACACGCTGGTGAAGTTGTCTGTCTGGATGAGGACGACCTTACCCCAATGACCCGAAGGAAGGCTTTGAGTGCTAGCCAGATGTCCTTCAGTTCCAGCCAGTTGATGTGAGACTCCTGCTGCTGCCGGGTCCAGACTCCATGGACGCTGTGGCTGTCCAGAGTGGCCCCCCAGCCCTCAAGAGAGGAGTCCGTAGCGATGGTGACCTGTGGGGCAGGCTGCCCGAAGGGCTTGCCCGTCCGCAGGTTGCTGTCTCTGGACCACCATGTGAGGTCCGAGTGTCGAGAAGACAGAACATTGACCAGCCCCGCTCCTGATTCCATCAAGCCGTGAAGTGCAGCTGTACTCTCCTCATCCTGAGTCTCGTGTGGGCTACTACCAATAGGACCGCTGCCATTAGAGTCAGCAGGTGTTGGTACCACCAGGCTGATGACACTTCTCGGGAGAGGAAGTGAGCAGTGGCCGTCTTGATGGATGTGATATTGTCCTCCGAGGGAAAAACTCTCTCGGAGCACATGTCCCAGATGAGGCTCAGGAAAGTCATCCTCTGTGTAAGGTGCAGCTGGGACTTCTTGAGGTTGAGCAAAAAGCCGAGGTCGTGGGGTGTGCTCATAAGAGCGGAGGAAGTGTGGTGCACCACCTCCGGAGATGTGGCCCTGATGAGCCAGTCGTCTAGGTACGGGTATAGTTGATGGCCCTGGGCTCTGAGAAGATCTGCCACTGTATTCATTAGTCTGGTAAAAACCCTGGGGGCCGAGTTGAGGCCGAAGGGAAGTACCTTGTATTGGAAGTGACAGCCCATGATTCTGAATCATAGAAGAACAAGTTACTTTCTTACCTGGTAACGTTCTTTCGATGGGATGTTCCTCCGACGTATTCCACATCTATGACGGTAATCACCACAGCTGTGCTGCTTTGGAGAAATTTTTGGCGTCTGCGTCCTGCATCGATGACGTTGATACGCCATCCCTCGAGGGCATCCGTCGAGAGCCGACGTCACCGGATGTTATAAGTAGGACACATGACGCCCGTAGCCTCAGTTGTAGTTTTTTCCCAGAACGTGTGGCACCAATCTTGTGCCAGTATGACTACAGAAAGCCTTGCGGAAACGTAAGCTGCAATCGCATAAGAAATTCTGTAGAGGGGCAGGCTGAGAGGGTGTTATGTGTAATACGTCGGAGGAACATCCCATCTTTTAAACGTTACCAGATAAGGAAGCAACTTGTTCTACAAAGGGATTGTGTCCTCTGACGTATTCCATATCTATGACAGACCCAAAGCAGTATCAACGTATGGAGGTGGGAAAAGAATTTAAAATTTTAGAATGCCCAATCAAATTGCAGAATAGAGGACAGCCTTGCCAAAGGCGAAATCGTGTCCATGGATAGAATCCAGGGAGTAGTGTTTTACAAAGGTATGGACAGAGGCCCATGTGGCTGCTTCACAAATGTTACAAATGGGAACACAACACCCCTTTGCAGAACAGTCGAGGCAGCCACACCCCTAGTAGAATGGGCCCGTAAGCCTACCGGAGGGTCCTTACCCGCCAAACGATAACATTCAGAGATTGTCAAGATAATCCATCTGGACAAGGTCTGCTTAGTCACAGCTTGACCCAAACGCCTTCCAGCGTATCCTACAAAGAGCTGATCGTCCACTCTGACCCGGGACATGCGTGAGATGTAGAAACTTAAAGCTCTCCTAGGATCCAACCTATGGAGCCTCTCCTCTTCCTTACCAGGATGTGGAGGAGGATAGAAAGCCGGAAGAATGACCTTCTGGCTCAAATGAAATTCCGACACAACCTTCGGAAGAAAAGAAGGACGAACCCTAAGGACAACCCTGTCCTTATGGAACACCGTGAAAGGTGGCTTGGCGGATAGTGCCTGCAACTCACTCACTCTGCGAGCGGAAATAACCGCAACTAAAAATACAGCCTTAAATGACAACAGTCTCAATGGACAAGAATGTAAGGGCTCAAACGGAGCTCCCATCAGGAACTTTAAAACTAAGTTCAAGTCCCAACCAGGCACCTGGAAAGGTGACGGTAGAAATACATTAGTTAGCCCTTTTAGAAACTGAGAAATCAAAGGAATCTTAAAATAAGAACACTCCTCAGACGAGCGCTTAAATATGGACATTGCCGCCAGGTAACCCTTAATGGTACCCACTTGCAGGCCCTTGTGGGCTAACAAAAGCAAAAAAGACAGAACCACAGGAATGGCACATGAAAAAGGATACACATTCTTTACCCTGCACCAGTCGCAGAACTTTCTCCAACGGCAACGGTACAGGAACTTTGTTGCAGCCCTTCTGGCCGAAAGCAACACCCCCATCACGTCTTCAGGGAGGTCCCAATCCTTATACCTCAACCTTTCAGAAACCAAGCATGAAGGTTGAGAGACTTGACCTCTGGATGGAGAACCCGACCCCCCTCCTGTGAGAGCAGATTGTCTCGATAGGGAAGACGGCATGGAGGGCAGATGGACATGTCGAGAAGGTCCTGGCCCATGCCGGAACAATGAGGATCATTCGGGAACCGAACCTCCGTAACCTCTGCAACACTTGCAGAATGATGGGGACTGGAGGAAACGCATATTGCAGTGGGAAGGACCACTCCACTACGAACATGTCCCCTAAGGCTCCTCTTGGAGGAAATTCCCGCGAGCAGAATCTTACGCACTTCCTGTTGACACTGGTGGCGAAGAGATCCACTTGTGGGGTCCCCCAAAGGGCAAAGATCTCCAAAAGAACTTCCTGAGCCAGCTCCCACTCGTGAGAGACTGCGCTCTGCCTGCTCAGAGCGTCAGCCGCCTCGTTTTCGTCTCCGGCCAGATGAACTGCCAAGATCGAAATTTCCTGCTGGATGGCCCAGAACCAGAGCTGCATCGCCTCTTTGCACAGTGGGAGAGACTCTGCCCCCCCCTTTTTGTTGAGGTAGTGCATGGTCACAATTCTGTCTGTCAGAATCAGGACATTCTTCCCCCGTACAGATGGCAGAAAAGCCTTCAGGGCTAGCCTGACAGCCCTCAGCTCCAACAGATTGATATGGAGTCTGGACTCCGACGGAGACCAACGACCGCTGTCTGTCAACTCGTTGGCATGAGCTCCCCATCCCGTGAGGGATGCGTCCGTCACGATCGTTACCTCCGGCCAGGGTAGCCAAAATGGAGCCCCGTTCATCAGATTGCCTTCGACGGCCCACCACAGAAGATCCTGGGCGACCGAGGGCAGCACCTGAACAGGATCCGACATCCTGCCGGAGGACTGCGACCACTGTATCTTGAGAGCCCATTGCAGAGATCTCATCCGCAACCTGGCCTCTGGCACCAGTAGAATGCAGGATGCCATGAGGCCGAACAACCTCAAGAACTCGAACGGCGGGAGACTCTGGGCATGTTGAAACTTGTGAACCATCTGCAGAATGTGATGAGCCCTCACCTGGGGAGGCGAACACAGCCCCAGGGAAGTGTCGGGCACTGCTCCGATGTACTGGAGCCTCTGGGTAGGTGTCAAGTGGGACTTCTTTAAGTTGAGGGAGAAGCCCAGCTTGTGAAGGGAGTGGCAGGTGACTGACAGATGATCCAGGAATTGCTCAGGAGAGCGCGCCCTGATCAACCAATCATCCAGGTAGGGGTAGACGTGAATCCCCCCTTTCTTGAGATATGCTGCCACCACCACCATGAGTTTGGTGAAGACCCTCAGGGCGGAGTTCAATCCGAACAGCAGGACCCGAAACTTAAAATGCGAGTTGCCAACCACGAACCTCAGGTACTTATTGTGCTTGGGATGAATCAGCACATGAAAGTAAGGGTCCTTGAGGTCGAGAGACACCAACCAGTCCTGAAGTCGAAGGGCCTGGAGGACTTGAGAGAGTGTAACCATCTTGAACTTGTCCTTCCTGAGGAGCTTGTTCAAACCACACAAGTCCATGATGGGTCTCAAACCGCCGTCTTTTTTCGGGATCAAAAAATATGGGGAATACCATCCCTTGTTCCTCTCCGCTACAGGCACCAGTTCTATGGCGCCTTTCTCCAGCAGGGAGCGGATCCGGACTCTTCAAAGAGAGCTTCCCCAGTGAATTGTTGTGAGGCCTCTGCCGGAAAGGAAGACAGTAGACATGGGCCATGATCTCCAGAACCCACACATCTGAAGTAATGGCATGCCATTCTACAAGATGCTGCGCCAGCCTTCCCCCAACCGGCGAACCATGGGACATGGACACATGACTGAGCTGAAGCGGCTGCGGCAGTGCCTGAGGGCAAAGAGGCAACTGCCCGAGCGGCTTTGCCACCTCGAGTACCTTGTTTTCCACCTCTGGTACTCCTACGTTGACCCCTTTGACTGGCAGCTCCCCTCGATCTACCAAAGGAAGACTAGTATCAAAAGGAACCTCCCCTCCATTGCTGTCCCCTAGGACAAAAAGGCAGAGGTTGACGAACTTCAGCGCTGAACGACTTCGCCGCAGCTTTGGAGGTCTGCAACCTCTCAAGGCTCTCGTCAGCCTTGCTGCCAAAAAGATGGTCACCATCAAAGGGCAAGTTGAGAAGCCGGGACTGTACATCAGGAGCAAACCCCGACTTCCGCAACCACGCAAACCTGCGCATCACGGGGCTCGCCGCCATGGACCGGCTGACACAGTCTGCCACGTCCAGACCCGACTGAACGGATTCACACACGGCATCCTTGCCATCCTGAACGAGGGCAAGAAAACCATCCCGTTCCTCCCATTCGGGAAAATGTTCAGCCGCCAAAGAAACACAATTCCACAGAGTGTGAGTGAATCTTGCCAAGGCACAAACAGAGTTGGCTGCCTTTAAAACCATACCCCAGATGAAAACACTTTCTTCACCCAACCGTCAAAGCGCGTGTTGTCCCTATCCGGAGGGATGGTAGGGTACGCAGCCTGCTTTGCTGGGGCCGTAGCCGCCTGCACCACCAAACTCTCCGGAGTGGGGTGCAAAGACAAGTGGCCGGGGTCGCCACTGGCTGGACGATATTTTTTCAGTAGCAACTTATTCACTGCCGGGAGACTCTCCGGAGCAGTTCAAGCCGCCTCTACCCTTCTTTGTAAGGCCATATGAAATGGCAGCACCGGGTCAGTGGGTGGACCTTGGTCCAAAATATCTGTCAGGTCATCCTGCAGAAAATCCACAGGTGGAGCAGACCACCCCAAGTACTCCGTCACCCTCGACATGAGACGCCTGTACGACGACTCGGTGTGTGTACCAGGCTCAGGCATGCCAAACTCAACCTCCGGAGAGGTGTCCAGACCACTGGCGTCATGTAAGGATTGACGCAGGTCTTCCATCTGGCTATGACCTGATAACAGGTCGTCAGGACCCTCAGGAGGAACAAACCCCTCCACATCAGACCCTTCATCCACCTCTGAGAGGTAATCCAAAGGCTGGAATAAATCCCTGGATGAGGGTACAGAAAAAGGCTCAAACACAGGCCTGACTGATTTACTCAGGGCCTTCCTCAGGGTTTCCACCAGCCTCTGGGGCATCTCTGATAAAGCCTCCTCAAAAGGCATCGAGGGCGTCGACGGAATCGGCGTCGATGCCGAGCGAGGTGCCGACGGCTTCGACAACGGCTTCGAGGCCGGTGCCCCGAGCGTGTCCTTCGACGGTCTCGGCGCTGATGGCGTCGATGACTTCCTCGGAGGCGGAGCCTCGAGAGAGCCCCTCGACGGACATGGCGCCGATGGCGTCGATGCCTTCTTAGAAGGCCTCACAGGCTCCAACGGTCTCAAGGGCGACGAGGACTGGGACCTAGAGCGGGAATGGCTAGAGCGATCTACCTTGTCCGATCAGGACTTCGACGGCTCCTGATGTTCGCGCCGACCGGCCGAGCCCGAAGGCGTGCGAGCGGTGGCCCTAGCGTTTTCCTTGCCGGCTTCTCTCGAAGGCGCGGATGGAACGGAGCCCTGAGATTCAAAAATCGCCATCATCTCCTTGCGAAATGCGTCCCATTCGGCCAGAGATGAATGCTCGTTGGGACAAGCTACCTGCCGTCTGGCGGAGTCCTCGGACGAGGACGGGGAAGGCGACCGGTGACGGCGCTTCTGAGAGTGCCTAGAAGAGGCAGAGGAATGGCGGGAACCACTCCGGGACCGAGACCCCCTGGACTTACGCCGATGCTGAAAGTCGCCCCTCAAATCGTCGGTCGAAAGCCCAGCAGATTTCGACTTACGGGGTTTGGAAACCCTACCTACAGATAGCTTCTTCCGCTCCCATAAGGCCTTCGACGTCAAAGACTGGCATTCATCGCAGTCATCGGTGGCGTGGTCCTCGCCGAGGCACCACAGGCAAACGTAGTGCGGGTCCGTAAGCGACATCTTGGAACCGCAGTCGCGGCACTTCTTGAAGCCCGACCTCGGGGTAGAAGACAAAGACATGATTCTCACAAGAAACCAAGAACGGAGTACCGATTCAACAGGAGAAGAACCGAGGCGCGCCGAAATTCCAAAGCGAACACGTTCGCAGAAAAAACAGAAGTGAGGCTACGGGCGTTGTGTGCCCTACTTATAACATCCGGTGACGTCGGCTTTCAACGGAGGCCCTCGAGGGACGGCGTATCGACGTCGTCGACAGAGGACGCAGACGCCGAAAAAATATCCGAAGCAGCACAGCTGTGGTAATTACTGTCATAGATGTGCAATACGTCGGAGGACACAATCCCTTCGAAAAGAACGATATGGCTGCCAAATCGGGACGTGCAGATAAGCATCCTTCAGATCCATGGAGCACATCCAGTCCCCCTTGCACAATGTCTCAGCTATGAGTGCTGGCGTAATCATCTTGAATTTTTTAGAGGGAGGGAGAGGTTGAGGGTGGATAGATCCAACACAACTCTCAGGCCTGGTTCTTCTTCTGAATGGCGAAAATCCTGGAGTAGAAGCCCAATCCTTGTTGGGAGGCTGGGACTTCTTCCACTGCCTGGCTCTCGACGAGCGACCGGATCTCTGCCAAAAGAGTTACTGTCCCAATCTATGGGAGTGGAGTGGAGGGGAGGAGGGAGGAGAGGAAGGGATCGGTAGGCGGTACCCCGTGGATACTACAAAAAGGATCCAGCGATCTGTAAAATTCTGACGCCAGAACTGTGCATGGAGAGCAAGCCTGCCCCCCACCGGAGACACATGGGGGGTCATTACGAGGTTGGAGGTAACCATGGCGCTATTAGCGCCATGGCTGCCTCCAAAATCTCACCGACTCCGCCCTGGTGAATGGAGCTATTACCGCCCCATTCCAAGGTTGGCGGGGGCGGTAATTCCCCATTCACCAGGGCCCTTCCCCATTCCCATTTGAGCCCCCATAGGGCTCAATGGGAAGGAATGGGGAAGGCGCTAATAATGGTACAGCAAATTGCAGTACCGTTATTAGCTTTAAGGTCCCTTTGCGGGTCCCGTCCTTAACGCCTGGTAAAACCAGGCGTTAAGGGAGGACCCACAAAGGGAACTCATAGTAGGGCAGTAAGGGATTACCAGTACCGGTGCCCTTACCGGTACCGGTAATCCCTTACCGCCCGGATCGTAATGAGGCCCATGGACCCGAAGGGGCGCGTCATGCCTTCTTTCCCTCTGAGGCTGTTGCGGACGAGGGGGACTGGAAAAAGTCCTTACTCTCCCCCTCTTTTGTTGTTTGCGCCAGTATTGACTCAAAGACCGGTCAGGCTGCCTGGACCTCTGCTCTGGGAAGCCGCAGAACCCACCGTATGCTCGCCCCTTGTTGGAGCATTGCAGTGACTGGGTGTTTGCCTTATCAGCATTCCACTATATGAATGGCTGAACAAAGTGGCTACGAGCCGTTGTTAACCCACACTTCTGCATACATCTGTGAATAAGCGTACCCAAGATTAACAGGGTCACCAACCTGTTCATAGGTCTTACGACAGTATTGACAAGGAGGGTTGAAGTATCTCGAGATCCATCCTTAATATCACTGACATAGATGTATTGATATGAAGACTGTCCTGAAGAAAGTGGGTAAATGTACTTAATTACCACTGAAACCGGTAGACCAAGACCAAAAGGAATCATATGTTCTTGCTTTCATAACAAGCGGGCACCTTCTCTTGAGGCGTGCCCCGAAGTGTGATCAAGCCCTTTTGTGTTCTCTTCTACAGTTTCATGACAGAAACATTAGTGTGAACAATCTTAATGTTCATAAGAACACCTTGGGTTATTACAAAACCTGTTTTACTAAATCGATAACCTTGATCATCTTTTATAAACTCCAATACACAATAGATCAGAACTACAGGTTATTAAAATTGTATTGTTGGATTCCAAGATGGCGGCCGAGCCAGGCAGACGTGCGTGAGTGAAGCTCTGTTCCCCAGCTCGGGCCGCAACAACAGAGAAATATAAAAAAGCAGACATTTGGTCCTTCAGAGCACGTCTCCATTGGAGAAATACCGAGGAAGGTGAAAACCGAGGCGGAGGATCCAATGTGACGACAACAGGGAAGGAGACCCGCCAGTCTCCGGAGCGGAAGAACGGCCGCGAGGCTCACTTCAAACAGTGCCTGCAAGCGGTGAGAACCTGGGAGGCCCGAACAGCGAAGGCACCACAGAGGCAGGAGCAGAGAACCACCCGGCGACAAAGACGGCATAGGAGACACACAGCGGAAGCGGAGACACAGAGGTCAACGCCAGGGAACCAGGCGGGCACCAGTGCAGATTGGGAAGAGGAGTAGCAGCCGACGCAGAAGATCAAGTGGAAGGACCGCCGGAGCCTCAGACGGAACATCTAGCAGAGCATCATGGGATTGCTACAAGAAGAGAAGGCAATCCACAAACCTCCGGACCGCGGACCAGCAGGGCAGAGGTGGAGCCCCCCTCGACCATCGACGGGAGTGACCAGAGCCGCGGACTGGGCAGAGAGGGAGCGGACAACGCAGCGCGGATACCAGATGCCGGAGGGGAGACCTGCAATGCGACATGAGGCAGGCACTTCAGGGGGAAAGAAACCCGAACAAAGCAACGGAACGGATGGTAAGCCACAGGGACGGTGGGAGCATAAATACCTCAGCAACAGACAAACGTCCCCTCTTCCCCAGGGCCAAGGGAGTAGGCAAAAGAAGACCCACACACAAAGGGGACTTGGTCAACGCCACAGGGCAAAACGGGGCAAGGTAATAAAGCAGGCTCCAGGGGTAAAAGGGAAAAAAGAAAAGAAAAAAAAGAGCAGTAGGGCTCCCGAACCCCACACCCAACAAGCACATCAGAGAAGGCAGCCCCACAGGGCAAGGCGCAACACACAAGGCAAGCCACCAGAGAAACAACCAACGGAAACAGGGCGATGGACAAGTCCCAAGCCCATCAAAACAAAGAATAAGGCAGACTCCGGCGGGGCAAAGAAACCCCAATCAAGCAGACACTCAGCAGTGAATTCAGACACACCTCCAAGGTCACCACGAAGGAATACATAAGGAGGAAGAGAAAATGGAGATACACACATGACAAAACCCAGGAACCATCAAGCGCAACAGGCTACACAATCCCTCAACAGCAAGGCCAAACAAGACCAGGATCCAACTCTGGGGCGCAGACAAAGGTGCGACCCCAAAAGCAAACACGCAAAAAGACAAGGGGAAGACCATACCAGAACAGACAAGAGATGCAGAAATGGCCATGAAAGATGACATGAAAACATGGTTTAAAGAATTTCGGGACCAATTCATATCCTCAATGCATGCTCAGTTTGAAAACATGAAAGGGGAAATGAAACAAGCGGTCCAGGAACTAAAAACGAACATTGGGAATCTGGAAGAGCGAACAGACAATTTAGAGAGAACGGTCCAAAACATAGATGAGGAAACATTACAATATGTGGAAGCACAAGAACGACTGGCAAGACTGGCCCAAGAACTAGAAACCCAATGCGAAGACTTAGAGAATCGATCCCGAAGATCAAACATAAGGATCAAAAACATGGCGGAATCGGTCGAGGATAAAGACCTCCGCGCGGCAGTACAGCTGGTGTTTCAAGATATACTCACAGACGGCACAGCAGAGGAAATTCAGATAGACAGAATACAAAGGGTTGGTCCACGTAGAGCAGGAGAACCAGGGGCCCACCCAAGAGATGTCCTGGTAGCAATGGTGCAATACACACAAAAAGAGCAGATTTTGAGGAAATCCAGGACCATAGACCATTTAAGAATGAACGGCAAAGAAATTCAACTCTTCCAGGATCTAGCACAATCCACGCTCAGGAAACGTAGAGAATTGGCTCAGACAACAAAATGCTTGACAGAGAAGCAGGTACGCTACAAATGGACCCTCCCATTTGGCCTCCTATTAACGTGGGAGGAGAAGCAACATCGAATCACCACATGCGAATAGGGACTCAAGATACTGGACATGCAAGAGCAAGAGAAAGAGCCTACAAAGGACAGAGAAACGCACCGAGGACTCCGAAGGGGAAGTGATACTGGCAAGCGATTTCAACCTAGCGTGGAACCCCAGGGAAGATCGCTCAAATCCTAAGCTTACGCAACAAGGAACCCTGACACAATCGCTAAAAGACACAATGAAAAAGATGGCCCTGGAAGATGTATGGCGGAGGATCAGAGGAACAACCCCGGGATATACAAACCACTCACACGTACACAGCACAAGCTCTAGAATCAACTATATTTGGGCCACGGGGAGCCTACTAGGGGAGAAACAGAACATAGAAAAAGGCCCCATATCATTATCAGACCATGCCCCTCTGCGGATATCACTCCCCAAGATCCGCAAACGATCAGATCTATGGCGCTGGACACTTCCAAGAGAAATCTTACAAGATCAGGTAATGATAGAAACATTCAGAGAGAAATTAACATAATACTTCGAACAAAACGATATGACAGAAGTGTCAAAGATCAGAGTATGGGAAGCCTTCAAGGCAGAGATGCAGGGACAAATAATAGCCCTTAAAGCACAGAAAGACAAGCAATCCAGAATATGGGAAAGCGAATTAGAAAACGAATTGGAGGAGATAAGAGAAGAAATGGCAGGTAACCGATCTCTGAAACTAAAGAGAGCCTACCGACACGTCCAGAGCCAACTAGAAGCAATCAGAACCAAAAGAGCAGAAAGTCAACTCCTGTACCTGAAACATTGGTATGCTATGACATCAAATAAAGTGGACAAACTCCTAGCAAGACAATTAAAAGGGAAACAACGAAACCAAACGGTAAAAGCACCGAAAGACGAACATGGACAAATGAAAACACAATCAAAAGATATAAAAGAAATATTCAGAGACTACTACCAGAAGCTGTACACATCGGGAAAACCGAAAGAGGATCAAACAACCTACCTGAGAGGAATAACATTGCCAACTATCACACCAGAAGAAAAAGCATCACTCTATGAACCAATAACAACAGAGGAGGTAACGAGAGCAATCAGAGTTCTACCCAAAAACAAATACCCAGGACCGGACGGCTATACAGCTGCATTCTATAAAACCTATACGGGATCCCTATCTCCCATCTTAACAGACCTCTTCAACACCTTTAAAGACACGGCCAACATTGCTCTATCGATGAACGAAGCTAAAATGCTGGTCTTCCACAAGAAAGGAAAGAATCCAGAGAACCAGAGCGCATATCGCCCAATAGCATTAATAAATATAGATGCCAAACTGTACACAAAAGTCCTAGCTAACAGACTCTCACCGCTGCTCCCCAAGCTGATACATCAAGATCAATTGGGATTCATTCCCAACAGGAAAACTCACGTCAATATCAGACGAATCGCACATCTGATAGAGAAAGTGGGGATCACCAATACCGCCGCAGCGATCTTGGCGGTAGACGCGGAAAAGGCATTCGACAGGGTGGAGTGTTCCATGCTGTTTTCAATATTGGGGAAAATGGGCATAGGCAACATGTATATAAACATGATACGGGCCAATTACAACTCACCCTCAGACAGGATTGCGGTAAATGGAGAACTCTCAGACATGATCAAAATAGGGAGAGGCACAAAACAGGGCTGCCCATTATCTCCCCTCCTATATGCAATATTCCTCGAGCCACTCTTGGCGAAGATCAGAGCGGCATCCAACATTAAGGGCATTGAAATGGGGGGGAGGGGGTGACACAAAACGGCGGCATATGCAGACGACATGATGATGATCCTGACCGAACCGATAAAAATTCTACCTCTCCTCATACAAGAAATAGAAAAATACGGATCCATATCAGGCCTGAAGATAAATAGGCAAAAGTCATTGGTAATGGTCCTGGCCGGTGACAAACAAGAAATACATAAGAAAATGGAAGAACTACAACTACAAACTGCGGAAGAAGGGGTAAGATATCTAGGAGTCGCCCTAACCAACACGATAGAAGACCCTATGCAGGGAACTACACGAAACGTATAAAGCAGGTGAAAAGGGACCTGGAAAGATGGAACCCGTTCTCAATAACATGGTGGGGCAGAATAACGGTCATAAAAATGACAATACTGCCCGACTGCTGTACTACTTCCAAGCACTCCCGATTCGTATACCTGCTTCATTCTTCAAGACACTCACCAGAATAGTAACCAAATATATATGGCAGAACAAAACCTAGAGACTCTCCAACCTAGTACTTATGGCGCAAAAGTCAGCAGGAGGCATGGCACGCCCTCATTTTCTGAAGTATTATGAGGCAGCCCAGATGTTGGTCTTGAAGGAATGAATCCTGAACATATCAGAAGAAATATGGGAGGCACAGGACAGAGCGGTGGCAAGAACAAGCATGCACCACCTACTTTGGATCAGACCCGAGTACAGGTATCAGAATGTCCGAATAAGCAAGATCATGAGCACAACCATGGAAATATGGGATAGAGCAACCAAGAAAGAAACGCTCACAAAAGATCCAGCCCCCTTCGTGCCAATACTCGAGAAGCAGGAATTTCAACCAGGCACGGAAAAAGGAGCTTTTCAGAAATGGCGGGAAGCAGACTGTACGAAAGTGGGAGACATGTATGACGGTCAACAGATCAGAACCTAGATAGAATGCCAAGATCTACTGGGCCTCACGGAAAAGGACAGATTCCAATATGAACAACTCCATCACTGGCTATCCACCCCGAGAATAACGAAAGCGATAACAAGGGCCCTGACTCCATTCGAGACATATATCATGACACAGACAGGGGAAAAAAAATTAGTTTCCATCATGTATAAATTCATAAATGCACAGACAGAGGAAACAAAATGGCAATACATGAAGAAATGGGAAACGACGTTAAGGAAAGAAATCACGAGGGAACAATGGATTTACATCTGGCAAATAATCCCTAAATGGACACGGGCGATCCAAACAAGGGAAGCGTGGACAAAAATGATGATACAATGGCATTATACCCCAGAAAGACTCCACAGAATGTTCAACACAACACAAGATAAATGTTTGAGGGGTTGTGACACAGTGGACAACTGGAGACACATCTGGTGGGACTGCCCGAAATTACAAACTTTCTGGACAGGGGTGAAGTCCCGAATGCAAGAAATGTTCAAGGGAGCAGAAGCCCTAGGAGAAGAGGTGTGGATGTGCGGTATCCCCAAGATAGGTCATTGACTAAGACACAAAAGAGAAACTTCATGGGATTCCTCACAGCAGCATGGCTAGCAATAGCCCAAAAATGGAAACAGAAGACACCCCCATCCAATCTGGAGTGGCTACAGAGAATATGGGCATTTGTGGCGATGGAGAGAATCACATACAACATAAAAGGGGCCAGTCAAAACTTCATATCCGACTGGGGAGAGGCGATTGAATATCTACAAAGTGACTATATGATACAGTGGTGCCCACACAAAATCCGCATTCTGGACATGTTTACAGGATGAGACAGAGACACAGAGTGGAAAGGAGAGAAATTTAAGGACAGCATATCCAGTGTGGGGGGGAGGCAGGAGGGGGAAAGGGGACGATGTTGAAAGTCCTGATGGTTATGTTTAAAAAATGGCAATAAAAATATCTTTAAAAAATAAATTTGTATTGTTACTGTGATGCTGGAAATGCATCAGAGGGACAGGACCTCCGTATCCTTGTCCTTTACTGCCTTTTTTATCCTGTGTTGTGTCATATTTTCCGTGCTGGAGTTCATGTGGGACTCCTGGCGGTGCAGCTCTCTCTCTTTTGGTTTGGTGAACAGACCCATGGGATACCCTTACAGCGCCCATGGGTGTAGGGTACAAACCCTGTGCCCCTAGTGTATGTTTTTGGGCACCTATGGGTGACCCGCAGAGCAGGGTATGGACTGGTGGCAGCTCCATGCTGAATTTGACAGGTGCGCTAAGTATCCTCCATTTTGGGATACCCAGGCCCTGCCATTGGAATCAGTTGATTTCTGATGGAAAACAAGATGGCCCCTGTGGCCTCTTGCTTTCTATTACCTATTACCTTGTTTTCCCAAAGTCCTGGGAAGCCCTGACTCTGTCCCTTCCCCCTGACTGGCTGTTGGGTGGAAGTTCCATATATGGTGTTGTTGTGAAGTCCAGTCCAGACTGACTGGAGCCTTCCCAGTGACTGTATGTTGTGGGTACGCCCTGTGGGTGGGACCTGGGTGAATGGAGTGTGTGACCAATATGCACTTCTTGTTGTGGCTGTCTGGTTCCTGGTATGAGAGACAAAGACTGAGACAGCCCTGCCCGAAACTGGCCTGAATGCAGTGTGTAGTGTTGAATGGCTGGGTACTTGTCCCAATACACATTCCTTGTTGTGAGTGTCTGAGAGGGAGGAGGATGGCCTGAATGCACTGTGTGCCTGATTGGCTGACTGACTGCATGAATGCCCTTCTGTATGATTGGCTGCTGAGAGTGACCCAGCAGTGTGGATGAGAGACAAGATAGTATATCTGGGGACCTCTCACCACTGGAAATTGTTCAGAAGCTGTGTCTACACTTGAAGAGTAACCGGAACTGCTCATCCCCGACGCCCAGCTGGAAGACGAAGCCTTGCTGTTGCATTTGCTTCGACCTGATCTGAAAGCTGCCGAACTCGTCAAGGACTGATCCGAGAGAGGACCTTGTAAGGCGCCCTCTTCCCGTGCTCCGAGGCACCATCGAGCACCGCTAACCTTCGCCGAAGCTCCCTGGAAGTCAGATCCTCGAAAGGCTGCAGACCCGAGACGGGATCGCTGAGGAGAACGAAGCAAAGCACCCAGATTTCGCCGCTGGTGAAGTCCACTGCCGTTGACCAGGGTTTGCAGGTTTGTGTAACCGCTGGAGGCCCGTCGAAGTTGTGTTGCCCAGCCGTGGGGACCACTTGACGCTGTGCCGCCGACGACCGGAGCAGTCCGCTCCTTTGCCTAAGAACATTTGAATCGAAGGACTCCCTTGTCCGCAACGTCGACCGCTTTGTCCCGCCGGAGAAAGTCGAGGACGACCAACGTGCTGAGGAGAATCCGCCGGTGGGTTTCCCGCCACCTGAAGGCCACAAAGACTTCGATGACTCGACGCCCTTGTTGGGCCACAGTTCTTCTGAAACCCTTTGCGGTCCTGAACAATCCGTCGCCGAGGTATCCAGCACACCTCATCCTCGCAGGACGTCGCTGACAAGCACCGTCTGGATCGACATCGGGGTCTCGGCACCCTTGAACTTCTCATCGCCGCCGTCGACGACAAGTTCACCATCTTCGACGCCTCTCGACGATCCGTGGCTCCTGCTTTAAAGGGAGTCACTCAAGAAGGATCCTTCGACAAGTCTTCGAAGAACTCTACTCCACCAGGTACACTGGGGGGGTAAAATCTTAATAGGAGGAAATAAGGCTATTGAACAATATATGGACTGGGCTTGTGCTATATATCTTTATTTTACAGGTTGCCCAGGTGGGGGATCTCCACACAGAACTGTGTCTAGGTAACGGGGCCAGTATTCTGCCAATTGTGTCAACCATCTTGCTTTCCCTCCTCTCTCTATTGGATGGTTTCCGTGTTATTGATCTGTGCGACATTTTAACCGTACAGTTGATGCACTTTAATGAGATTTGATAACATTGGTGGTACCACTTTAGAATTGTATATATTTATCATTGTTCATTTCTGAGTACAAAGTGCGTTATTGTGATAGTGTACATACCTTTGAATATTAAATATATAAAGACTGTGTTTTCAGTAATACAGTGTGAGGACATTCCTTTGTTGGGGCTTGGGGACTACACTGTACTTAAGAACCAGCCTGCATCACCTCCTGAGAAGCTAGGCCTTGATTGCTCGTCCATTGCAACCACTTGAGAATCTTGGCTGGGGTCCTCTGTGCCTCTCCTCTACCATATAGAGAGCGGAAGTACAGGCACCCCCCACCAGTATCTTCACAGTTACCACGAGTAGACTGACCTAGTGTGTGTGTTTCCCATTTTTGTTTTTTTAACACTGCCTGTCACGTCCCACATCACGTTTCGTACGCAGTGCGTTTGATGTTTTCTCTCAACAGGAGACCGCCCCAGCTTCAAAACACAATTTGCTTTCAGTTGCATACTAGAATTTTGGTAAATTTCCATTCCTTATCCTGTCTGCTTTTAGATAAGCGTCACACCAGCGCAACCTAGCACTAGAGGGAATTCAGTTATCTGTAGATAGAACTTCATCCCATCCTACTGTCCTCCCAGTCCTCTAGCTTCTCTTCCTTCTCCACACCAACGCTCTCCCGTTCCTGTCCTAGCTTCTCCCTTTTATATACCCGCTTCATCCCTACCTTTGAACTACGTTGGTCAACTACACTCACCTGGAGTGCTTCTCCTCAAGTCCACCCGAGTAGGTTTCTTTCTAGTCTGCTTGAAGTTTCCTAGGTTCCTGAACCAGCCCGCCTTCAACTTTGACAGCATGCCAACTTCATCTAATATCCTTATGATCCAACAGGAAGTCAGACACCAACACCAAAACAGCTGCCTCAATACCGGTTCTTCTCATCTTTGGGTCTCAGAGTCTTCCTCTCGCCAAGGAGGTGCATTTAACCTTGGAGGGAGTTTGACCTATTGTACACTGCTAACTTTGGAGTTTTCCTTTTTCAGACCGTCTTAACCTCTGTCTAGATCTTACTTTCTCCATGCTTCCAATGATACAAGATAACTCCCGACCAAGGCCACAGCTTCCTTTTTCGTCCAGTTTTCCCTTTCTGGCAGTATCACAGTGGGCAGTGTGACGGTGTCACATATGGGGAGGCCATAGGAGGGCACCAGGAAATTCTCGGGGCAAGGGGAATTCATCAGTATCTGATATAGTCCCTGGAGGTGGTATAAGAGGAATTTCCTAGAGCTTCCCCAGGCCCCCTGTTTATACACAGCAGTCACCTCATCAGGGAGACCCCCTCCTCCCCACCCGCAGTACAGCAGAACAATGAATGTACTGTATGCAAGCTGAGGGAAGGTCCCCCAGAATGAACCCTTTGAGGGGGATTGTATAAGGAGGCAGACACCCAGAGACTATCAGGAAAGATGTGTAAAGAATACGATGCATGCTAAGTGGCCAGCTTCGCCCGGGCTACATCAGTGAGTCGGTATCAGGTAATATTATCCCCATATATATGGTCGCCGTAAATAATATCGCCGGGAAAAGGTTGTGGCAATATTATATGGGTGACCATATATATGGGGACGGGCAAAAAAAAGAAAAAAGAAAAAAAGAAAAAAATTAAGTTTGGGGGTTGCGGAGGGTGTCCCCCGCATGTTCCATGCAATAATGTTGCCACACAAAACGGCAATTTTTCGGCGATATTTTTGCATGGCAAGATTTTTGTGGCGACATTATTGCATGGAACCAGTGAGTCTGCATGTGGAGTGAAATTTCCTCGCTGGGTTCACTTTTTGAAGTTGAACACAGATCGGAGTTAGAGGAAAAGCAGGTTGTTTGCAACGATGGAAAATTCATGCACTATATCTCATCAAGCAAGTACCAGCAGCATTGGGGGCATATGAATCTGGAACCTGTTTCTACTGACTGCTATGATACTAAGGGACCGACAACAAAATTGGTGGCCAGCCTAAATAAAGCCCTATGGTTCATAAATGAGGGAACACAGGTGGCACAGGTAACCATGAGGCATAAACAAACCCAAGACACAGGGTTAAAAGGGGAAATGCACTCATCAATCAGAAGAATTATTACGACAATTAGAGCTGGTTGATCATTATACAAATATTTAATAAATGGTTAGCCAAAAGTAGGTAAGAGTGCTGAAGCAATTTTCTAACTCCTTGCCGCTCTACCTACAGAGAGCAGTCAGAGAACTATATAGTCCTACTTTGGATGATGCTATTCAAACAGCAACAATCAAACCAATGAGCAGGGAAATCGGTTGTATGATTATCCGAGCGGGTATAACACTAGGGAAGAGGAACCCAAAGACAAAGCCATTGTATTATTGGTGGCCTAGGGGCCCAGTCAGGGTGACTCTAAACTCCCAGTAAAGGTAGGAGATCAAGCCACAGAAGATTTAGCATTTTCAGGCACAAGGCAAACAGCCTAGAGGTGCATTCTCAGGAAAGTGCTTTTTGGTGAAATGGTTCAAATAACTTGCCACTTTGGGATAGGTGATATCTCTGAAAGTTCATTTTGATCTAGATGCTGATAGGGAAATGGTTATAGTGTAAACCACCCTACTGCCTGGGTTACCAGAAACTGTTGTGGTGGACACGGACTACCCCAGATTTCACCAATGCTAACTCTAGCAAAGAATCTAAATAAAGAGGAGACTTGGGAATCCACCTCAACTTCAGACCACAGTAATCCAAGTTTACAGAATTGGTCACCATTAGATATGGCCAATGGGGTATAGAGGTTGTCTCGCTATTAGAAAGACCCTGTACATCGGATCCTTGAGCCAAAGTTAGGGCCAAAAACTATCTGCATAGCTAAACATTCTGGTTATTACAATCCAACTTTTTCTCAAGGAAGAGGTTTAAAAAAAGACGAGGGGATCAGAAATGGGAGTAACTAGGGCAATAACCTCACTGTCACAAAGTCAAGCGGGGCACGCAGGAAAGGGGAGGGGGTACTGTATGTGACAAGGTCACATTGGTGGATCCTCCAGTGGGACATTAGGAGGCTCTGGGGAATAGGGGTGCCCACAGGATAAGGTTCTGCCCAGAGGTGATATACAGGGGATTCCCCAGATCCCCTCCTTACGTCCCAGCGCTACAAGCCCAATGAGATGAGGAGTAGATGATGTAGCACCCCTTCCCAGGTGCCATGGGATAGGGGGAAGATATGAAAGTGTAACGTTGGTACATTCACAAATCCTTTCCCAAGTCGAGGGGCCTTAATAATCCACCATCATCGCAAGAGGGCTAGCGAAATCCCAATCCCATTAATAAACAGTAATGGCCATGATTGAGGGCTCCACAGTCAGAGAAGGGTTCATGTGGCATGCTGAAAAAATACTCAACACACATTTGTGAGCCGGCACAGCATTTATTTGGTCTTGTGGCTCCCTCTGCCAGAGCAAAGCTCCCCGGTTGTATGTCAAGACAGCTCATGGTCCACCCAGTTAGGCAGGCAGGACTTCAAACTCCACCTCAGAGCCACACAGAAAACCAGGCAGTCCCACACGATTTCAAGATGTCAAAATGGCATACAAGGCTTTTAAAATCTTAGCCAAGGCTAAGCATGGTGTAATAAAATTGAATCCAATCACAAAACCAGAGGAAATTATAACAAGCAACTGAGAGGGAGAACCAGTACACCTGGGAAAGCACTTAGTGACACAGGGCACAGCGAATCAGGAGGCAAGAAGATCAGAAGGTCAGAAGAGCACCATCCAGGGACATTATTCATTGATCAGGTTAATCAGGTGTATTACTACTGGAAGACAGACTGAACTACTGACCAGGAGCATAAAGGAGAGAGAGGGGTGCAAAAGGAGAGGACCATAAATCCAGAGGGAGACTTTCCAGTCTGTTGAGCGATATATTGAAGATTGTGACAAAGACCAGTTCTAAAGGGAGAAAAAAGCTGAAAAAGTGTACATAGGTCTATTTTTCGGATGCTGGAAGAAACCAGATCTAGAAGAATAAAGAGTAAAAACTGGCTATGGACTATATATCTCAAGCCTGGACAGGAGCCAGAGAGAGATGCAATGGGACCTTAGCCCAGGAGGGCAACTGAAGGCAAGAGGGGGGATAATATCCATGCTCAAGTCTGTACCCAAAAGCAATGGGGGAGCGGAATACTTACTGCTAGAAGTACATTTAAAGGTATCATCTTAAACCCTGAATGGTGGCCAGAGGGTGTATCTAAGCCAGATCTGTTCCACAAACAAGGTGGGGGTGGCATTTATGAATTCAAGCAAGCTGGCACTGTATCCCTGAAACTTATGATTTTGAACTAAAAAGTAAGCTGGAAGGTACATCTCTGAGACTGTTCTATTAGGGAATCCTGAAAGAACTTGTAATCCCTTGGATAGATGCTAGAACAATTTATTGTAAACCAATCCTGACATCCTTAATAATAGTTTCATGTTCACCAGGAGATGATTCTTAAAGGCAGGGAATCAAAAAAGAAAGTCCCCTCCACCCTATTGTCAAATTCCTGCCGCTCGTTGGGTTATCCATCTTGACACCTTTAGCACAATTATCCCTCTTGAGTCTTACAGGAATATATAGAACATGAATGCATGTTCTGTTTTTTCCATAATAAAGTTGGTACTAATTCACACCTGCAATTAGGTGTGTTGGTCTTTTCCATAAGCCAGGTGATTTTTTGGACTAGTGTCTTCTTTGTTCTAGTCACGGCGACCATGTGGTTTAAAAACAAATATGCTATGTTTACCAGGCTTTGTGACTGTGCATATAGCATGCACTGATTACTGAGTAGTTGGTTAGGGGAGAACAGTTTGTCACACCTGTAAATTAAGTGAGCATTATGTTTTCTCAGCTTTCACTGCCCATTCCGGTTTCTTGCTGGCAACCCATTCACACTGCATACTCGCACACATTTCTAATTATCTTATTTAGAGGGGTTATTCCAATGAATATTTCTGCATTGAACCTGGACTAATTGTGACAGCAGCATCAGAGGCTACGCTCTATAATCTTTCTGTTGGAATGGAAGACTACCCCTCACTCTGATGTCAGGTAAGCCTTCAAGTTACTAATCTTCAGAGACACAGTCATCTGGTTCACATTTTCAGTGACATGATGCCATATTCCATTAGGCATTTCCATAGTCCCAAATAAAAGTAACAAATCATATGACCACGTAATACTGTGGTATTGTGAACTCTGATAGCAGATTACAGAATAGATGCTTTTCTAAACTGTAGGACATTGGTAAACTCCTGAACCGGCATTATACATCCAAGTGTACTATTAGCTAATTTGCTACATTTACATTCTGTGCATTATTTGGGGAAAGGATATATAGATATCAATTTTAAGGTCCTAAATCAAGTTAATAATTCCCTTTTTCCCCTATATATCTAACAAGGGCAAATCATCTGAACTTTAAAAAAAAAGTTATTTTAACATCATTTTTTAAATTTTAGCCAAGTAACAGAATGTATCAAGTACATAGAAAATATTGCCACATCACTTACCATCACAATACTCCAAATAAAAAAACGAACCATGATCTGTTTGTGAAGCCTTTTATAAACCAAGAGTGTATTTCCAGCCTGCATGACAAAGAATAAATAGATAATAAATTAGAATAATTTGCAGTTAATAAACACAACCACTCAAATGTGTTTCAAACATGCAAAGGACTAGCAACACCAAATAAAAATAGCAAGGTTGAATGAAAAGCATCAGACCCTAGCTCCATGGTGCAGCATGGTGTCTCACATGGGCCTCTAAATTCATTCCACTATTAAGGGAACCCCCCAGCCAAGGAGCCCTGTCATGTAGGTTGTGATTGAATATGTGGGAACTACCATTCCAGTACAGGGAAATGCAGGACCTCTAACAAACCAGCACTGGGCACCCACAGAATGTTCTATATGCCTCGAACAAGCATACAGTCCACACCAAGCAAAGAGGACTAGCGGAGGAGTGATGTATGCAGAAGAGGCATACACGACCTTGGACTAAACAGACATAAGTTAGCTGCAGAATGGTGATCTGAGATGTGTCCCCCAGCGTCACCACTGACCCCCCCAACTGTTGTCAGGGATCCCCCACTTTTCCACAGCCTCAATGGGAGGCATGCTAATTAGGTACCTGCGTCTTCAAACTCAGGGATTAATAACTTAAGGTTTGAAAGTTCACCCCAGACAGTAAACTCACACAAAATGCAAGTAACAGAAACCCGTGTGTACTGAGCACAAGCATAGAAGTAGAACTTAGTCTGTCACCTAATGGATCCCATAACAATGACGAGTAGGGATACAAATCCACAATAGTGGCCCATACTAAAGCATCAGAGGAACGCAGAGTGTGGAGTGAGCTTCCTGCTTCCTTTACGAGTCCCTCCCAGGCCCTGGCACTCCTTGACCATGGATTTCGTCACCGATTTGCCCCGGGTCCGGGGCTTTGATACCTTGTGCGTGGTCATCGATTCCTTTTCTAAGATGGCTCATTTCATTCCCTGCAAGGGCATTCCCTCCGCTCCTACACTGGCCAGGCTGTTTTTTGAGAATGTTTTCCGTCTCATCGGGCTTCCTTCGGTTCTCATCTCGGTTAGGGGTTCCCAATTTACGTCACGCTTTTGGCGTGCTCTGACCAAACTACTTGGTATGGATGTCCGGGCTGATACATATCAGCCCGAGATGGACGGCCAGACCGAAAGGCTCAACCAAACCTTGGAGCAGTATCTACGCTGTCTAACCTTGCAGATGCAAACATCCTGGTTGAGAGTGCTGCATCTCGCGGAGTTTGCATACAACAACGCTGTGCATTCCTCCACGGGTTTCTCCCCCTTCTATGTCCGGTATGGTCAGCACCCCCGTGTTTACCCTTTACGGACCTACCATCCTCTGTCAACCCGGCTGCGCTGCTTGTGTTAGGGTCCTGTCCTCCATCCACGCGCAGGTCTCGACCCACCTCGTCGAGGCTCAGGCGTCCATGAAGGCACAGGCGGATAGGAAACGGGTGATGGCCCCGTTGTATTCCGTGGGGTCCCGTGTCTGGTTGTCTACTCGTCACTTACAGCTGGTGGGTTGCCGCAAGCTTTTGCCTCGTTTTGTAGGACCCTATGTAGTCACCTGAGTTATCAACCCTTTGACCTATCGTCTTGCACTATCTCCCTCCTTAAGCCCTGTCCCGCTCCTACGCGGCTTCGTGCCCCTGTGGCTCTGGTGTCTCTGTCCGCCCCGGATGTGTTAGAGATCTCTGCTATCCTGGGCTCCCGTGTCTGTAGGGGTAGTCTTCAGTACCTTGTGGACTGGTCGGGGTATGGCCTGGATGAAAGGTCCTGGGTCCCTGCTGTTGATGTCCATGCCCCCCGCCTGGTGACACGGTTCCATAGGGACAATCCTTCGTGCCCATGGGGTCGTGGGCCTTTGGGTGGGGGATCTGTCACGCGTTCCGCACACTCACCCCTCAGTGTTCCTAGTGTTCCCCCTGCCCGTCCTCGCACCTCTATCCCATCCCGTCCTCTTGCCCGGGTTCCGGGACTCAATTGTGCTTTCCCCGAGTCCCCATGTGCCACCGCGCATGGTTCGACATGCTGCCTACTCGCGGAGACGCCCGTTCCACTGGCGTGTCCCATGGCGATTGCGAGACCGGCTTCTTCCGCGTCATATGACCAGCATCTCCCACTCACGTGTTTCTAAGTTACCTCACGTGATGTGGTTGCGGCTCATGTGACCAGAAGGTAATAGGCAGCGCCGGTATTTAAACAGCCGCATCGCAACACTTTGGTGCTTCACAGCTGTTTATCTGGACACCTGTTCGGCGCTACACTTATTCCTTCGGATTACTTGGACACTGACCTCGGATTACTCTACGGACTGCTATCGGATTTCCCCTGGCTTCTGGCTCTTGCTTCATTGGATTTCTTGTTACGATTCACGGACTGCCTTCTGGACATTCTACTTCCTGAACCCTTTGGTACTATGTTCCACTCAGCTTCCTTGTCCGGATTCTGGCAGCAGGTGGGCCCGGCATGCGCAGCTCAGTGTCATCTACTGCCTGCAAAAGGAAACAGCCTTGCTGGGTCCCGGAACCTCCTCTATAGGTGCAGCAGATGCTCCATGGCCACTTATTGGTAAGCCCGTTCCACTTCCTTGTTATCTGGTTTGTTATTGCTGTCTTAGGCTTGTTACTTAACCGGTGCTTTCTTTACAGTGGTTCGGGATTCCCAGAGGTCCACGGTTCCGGAAGATCATCTCCCACCTGTGGCCTCAAAGGTTGTACAGAGAGTGATTTAGATTCTCTCTGTACGGCACTTGTGGACAGAGGACTCTTCTGACTACAAGACAGTCAAGACACAACACTCTACAGCAATAGAGTTGCAGTCATTTTAACAATGAGAGACGCGTAGGTGTGCCTACTGCTGTATAAAAGGAACTGTGAAACTGAAAATGGCGTAGCAATCAGGAGTTGGAGTAGTGTAGTACAGTGAAGAATAGTGTGTGAGGAGGGAAGGAGTGAGGAGTAGCTACAGAGGAGCAGTAACAAGGAGGAGACTAAAACAGCAGTAGAAGTGTGAGGAATGGAGGTGAACGAAACAAAGAGGAGCTGTATGGAAGAGAGACAATCACAAAGAGGGAGAAAAGTGGAAAAGGTGCAGTAAGGAAGGAGAAGAGAAAACAGACAAGAGGATAATCGTAAATGTGACCAAGTCCACTGCCTGATTCCAGAACAGTGACTCAGGGAGCTGGGTGCCACCCACGTCAGTAGATGTTGAGCCTTAGGCAAGTATATGGCAGATCTCCTGGTCTCTCATCAATTTCATTTCACTAGACAGAGGGAAATGTAAAGATACAAAATATGTAAATTACTGTAAACATAACATTTTTCCAGGTTGGAAAAAATAATAATATATATATATTTTGTGAATATTCATTGCTAAGTGCCAGAATAGAAGGCCATAAATGAGTATGTTTTAGAAAAGGAAATTTGACGAAAGCTTCTACCAGAGTACAGCTATATGCATTATAATTCATTATAATTCATTGCTAGGTATCCAAACAGCTGGCAGAAAAGAGCATTTACCTTATTTCAAGGGCCAGAAGAGAACCAGATGAAATATCTGGTTCGACAGCAGGATTACAATTCTAATGTTCATTTGGGGCCAAGAAATAGCTGGTTACAAGACTGTCAAGTGTACAGTGGTCCTCGTATCTGTATAATAGATAATTGCGTGAATCGTAATGGATATGGCAAGCATATTGCTCTGAATCTACAGGCACATGAAAGATATAGTGAGGAGTTACTATGTTCATACCTTTTTCGGTGTAAAACCCCAATCCTGACCGCCACTTAGTTGGCATGCTATGCCAGCGACTGAAAGACGCCATTTTGCCCACGTATTTAACTACGGTTGGATGCACCTGGACGTCCAACATCATATGTACTATGTTGCATCCAGCGGAGTATTATCAGCCACACTGGTTTAGGTCTGAGCTCTGCTAGTGCAGAGTAGAGAGTGGCAGTGGAGAAGTGTATCAGATCAGTGCAGATTCTCTATAATAGTCGCAAATAGATAGCACTGTGCTTGATTTTTTATTTTATGAACCAATACTGCAATCTACATGTGACATGATGTGTAAAATGTCAGGAGACACTACACCAATAAAAACATAATAAATGTGTCGATACTTATTCTGTTGTATTGATATTTATATAACCTCTTTGTAATAGAATAAGAGTCTAGTGTAAATAATATACCAGTCTACCGACTTCAGACTGATTATCAACTAAGCAAACAAACTTTTTATATAGTAGATAACAGATGCAATTGGATTTCTTTGGTTTTTCCATCTCTATTTGTTTTAAAATGGAAAATCCATTTCTGTTCTCTATATAGTAGCACTGCTGTTAAATTGCCCCTCTTATCGTAGGTCTTACTTGTTCTAATACAGTCGAAGACACACTTACAGAGTGACCCAGTCAATCTCTTGGTCCTCACACAGGATTTGTGTTTAATGATTCTTTTTTTATGGCTCTATTGGTCATGCCAATGTACATCAGTTTTCATGGACACATGATCAATTAGACAACCTTTTTTTATTTGCATTTATTAAGAATTTTTCAAAAACAAAGGGAAAGACATTACAAGGCGTTGTTCAAATACCAGCCAGATGACTTACAAACACATTGAGCTTTGCACCATAAAAGTTGAGTCCTAGCTGTCCAGTTAAGTGTCTCCTCCACCCCCTTCCTGTCATCTCACTCCTCCCTCCCATGCTGATATATTTGCTTAGATATTACACGATAGGTTCAACAAATAAGTCCAGTATCAGTTGTCTCAAGATTGTCTGCTTCCTCGTGGCCTCCTCAGAGCCTCATTGTAGGTCTCACTCAACATAATGTTCGAAAGGGACTCCCGAGAGGAGTGGCTGTGGGAGTCCTATGTACTATCACATATTAACAATTGCTCTCCGGCATATACTTGGACACAAAGTCTCCCCAAAGTATATCACATTGTGCAGATTTGGAATGCAGAGTCTAAGTTATTGTTTCCATAATACAAATATTCAATGCTACGTTAAATCCATTCACTTTACATGGGGTACATTCTGATGTCCACTTAATTACAAGAGCGGCATGAGCTGCTAATAAGAGGTGCGCAGCGATGCCCTTAATCCTTTTTCTTTCGTCATCACATTGCTCAAACCCAAATAGGATAAGAAAGGGATCTGCAGTCCTCAGAATTCCATCTAGATCCCTGATCCATCCCAGTACACCCTGACCCAGGGGCATCCCCACCACATGTGCCAATAGTCCGCAATACCTCCACATTTACACCAACATAACAGGCTCATTGATTGGGACATTTTAAAGAGCCGATGGGGGTCATGCAATAGTTTGATCGCATGAAGTTTATACTGGCTTGATATGGATACCCGGGGTGCAGCCCTGCACATCCTTGCCCACATGACTGGATTGAGTGCCTCACCCAGGTCTTTCTCCCTTCTACCCTTTAGGGAAAGTGTGGATCCCTTCCCCGCCTCGATCAATTCTCTATACATGGCAGATATTAATCCTTTCATCTCTGTTCTAGAGTTCAACAGTTATTCAAAAGGTGTGCGTTCTCTACTTCCATTCTCTTTCAATATATCCTTTGTCAGGACACCTTTAATCTGCAGATAATGGAAGACAGGTAGGGGGACCAGGCCTAAGTGTTTGCTCACTTCCTGTATTGTTATTAAAGAGCCCTCCTTCCACAACTGGCCCACCCTTTACAGTCCCGCCTCAAACCAGGACTGGAACCTCTCTGGGTTGGGTATGTGTTCTCTAATGCCGGGGGCCCACAAGTGACTCAAAGGGGATGGCCATGTGGTAATACAACGCATGTCACTACTCTCATTCCATATGTCCCAAATGGTCCCCAGTATAGGGTGGTCCCTCAATCTTTGTAACAATTTGGTTCTAGGATCCCACAACCACTCCGAGACAGTCGCTGGGGTCAAATAGTGATTATCCATTGCGACCCATTGGGGTTCCTTTTGATTTCGCAAGTGGGGGATCAAGATTCGCCATTGGGCAGCTTAATAATATTTCCTTAGGTCCGGCAGTCCCACTCCTCCCTTATCTTTAGGTAGGGTCAGGCTGTCATAGGCTATTCTCGGTCTGTTTGCCTGCCAAATAAATCTTGTGATAGCTTTTCTGACCTCATCAAAAAGAGTTTGGGCGTTCGAACCGGGAGCATTTGAAAGGGATATAGGAAGTGGGGGAGGCATACCATTTTGGGCAATTTTTCCCTTTTGGCAAGATCAGCGTGAAACGGCAGGAGGAGGGGGGGGGGAATTGGCATCATAAAGTTTGTTAACATTTCTTGTGATCTATATTCCCAGATATTTAAGCTGGCTCTTCTCCACAATGAGACCTAGTGGGGAGAGTCTACTCAGATCTCCCTGTGTGGTTTCATGCAGGGGGAACAATATCGACTTTGATTTTGAAGCCGGAGAGACACCTGTATTCCTTCATTAGCTGAATTGCACTAGGTATAGAGGACATGGGGTTCGAGACGTGCAAAAGTAAGTCATCGGCATACAGAGCTACCTTATATTCAGTTGCACCTAATCAAAGCCCTTCCACCTGGAGGTCCTCCCTTATTTTGTGGGCTAGGGGTTCCAAGGAGTGGGCAGAGAGTATGGCCGAAAGAGGGCAACCTTGTCACGTTCCCCTCCCTAGCTGAAACCAGCGTGAATATTCACTGTTTACAAAAAACAAGGCTTTAGGGGACGTATACACTGTTTGGATTCCTCCCCTGAGTTTCAGACCGATGCCCACCTTCTGAAGCACTGTCATCAGAAAGCCCCATTCCACCATGTTGAAGGCCTTCTCTGCATCGACCGACAGAAGGTCGGGGTCATTGATCATTTTTTGGGATGCATTGATCAAGTGTAAGGTCTTCCTCATGGTGTCGGCACCTTGTCTACCAAGTAGGAAGCCAACCTGATCGGCATGTATGAGGTGAGGCATGAAGACCTCTAAGCGGGCCGCCAACATTTGAGTATAAATCTTGCCGTCAACATTCAATAACGATATGGGGCGGTAGGAGCCGCATTGCTTGGGGTCCCTCCCCTCTTTGGGGATCAATGAGACAAGAGCCTGCACAAAGGAGTCAGGAGCCTTCCCTGTGTCAAGGATCTCATTAAAGAGCTCAACCGTGAAGGGGAGAAGGGGGAGGAGGAAGGATTTGTAAAATCCAGCGTTACAGCCGTCCTCGTCTAGGGCCTTGCCTAGTGTGAGCCGCTTGATCGCATTTTCGACCTCTTCCCCTGTTATTGGGCCTTCCATGCCAAGGGATTCGTCATGCGAGAGGTTTGGCATTTTAACCGAGGACAGGTATTCATCAATCTCTGCCGAGCCAGGGTGGGCCTCAGATCTATATAAGGTCTCCTAATATGCAGCAAAGGCCTCAGGGATTTCTGCACTCGTCGCAGTTTGAGAATTCTCCTGGTTCTCTATTTCCAAAACCCTCTGGTCGCGCATTCTGACCGCCAATAGGGCGTCAGCCTTATCTCATTTTTCATAGAACTTCTGTCTCAGAAGCTGCAGCTTCCGGACAACTGAACCATGTTCCAGGAGACGGAGCTCCTCCCTTTTCCATTTTGCCTCCAACATTTTCTCCACATTACCACTTTCCTTCCCCCTGGCCGCCTCATCTAAAAGAAGAATCTCACTCCTGAGTTTGTTCTCAATCAGGTTCCTTTCCCTTTTCTTAAGCGTGCCTTTGCTAATCAAGATTCCTTGCCAAGTCGCTTTCCCAGCTTCCCACACAGTTAATTTGGAGACCTCCCCTGTGTTGTTCAGCCTGAAATACTCTGTAATCTCCTTCCCCAACTCGGTTTTGAAAACAGGGTCCTTCCAGAAGGTTTCATTACATCGCCATCTGCCTCCCCGCATGGGAAAATCTTCCCAGGTAATGTCAGTTGTAACCATATCATGATCCGACCAGGTGATCGGGACGATTTCGGATCTTTGTGCGACATTGTATAATCCCTCTGTCAAATATATGTAGTGGATTCTGGTGAACGTATTGTGGGGGGTGGAGTGAAAAGTGTACCCCTGCTCGTTAGGATGGAGTTCCCGCCATATGTGCCTTAGTCGGTATATATGAAACATTCGCAACTTCAATGTGGCCTCTCCTGCTGGTTCTCTCCTAACTGGATTACCTTATTTTCTGTCTATGCTAGGATCTGCCCACATATTGAAGTCTCCGCCGAGGAGAACATGACCATTGGCCTCTAACATGATTTTCGAGATAGTCTTAGATAAGAATCTGATTTGGCCTGAGTTGGGGGAATATACCGTAGCAAATGTTATGTTCACCTTGTCCATAGAGCCCCCGACCAGCAAGGCGCGCCCCTCTACGTCTGCCCATGTTTTGGTAGCCGTGAAGCCCAGCCCCTTCCTAATGAGTATCCCTACTCCCCGCTTCGTTAGAGGCCCAGAACCCCAGAATTCAGATCCTGTACACGCCCCTAGGAGTTTTCGCTCCTCTCCCCTGGCATACTTTGTTTCTTGCAAGAAGAGGACATCTAGCTTTGCCCTGCAGAATTCTCGATATACTAGGGATCTCTTGGTTAGAGAATTGAGACCTTTGACATTCAACGTTCCAACTCTAAGGACGCCCCTTTTCTGTTGATCTATGTGGAGCACCATTTGAGGTCAAATACATTGAAACATGTAGTTTTACAACTCCGAGGAGGCCGAGGCCCTTTGGGCCCACATCAAGATTCTGTGAATCTGAGACCAGCAGTGTGTGTGTTCATTCGTGTTTCAGTGAGGAGTCAATGCCCGACCCACCCCCCTGCCGGCCCCTCCCCCCTACCCTCTACCCCCATCCCCAAGACTAATTTCCCCTTGGTGGCGTCTGACCCAAATCAGTTTGAAAACACTGATCCGATATCAGACCACCAGTGAAGACTGTTACCTCACGGTCCCTTCACAAAGAACACCTTCAATAACATTTGAGCCCCTCAACCATATGCCCCACCACCCCATTCCAATACAAAACAATAACTCTTAAAAGGATATTCGAAATCTTGAGCCTCCGGTGTCTTCGCTCTCAACACAGTTTGTCCCGAGCCCAATTCAGGTATAGTCCGGGTCAACAGGGATCCATCAAATCAGTTGCTTATTTTCAGTGTGAGACGAGCTGGTGGCTGAAGGAGGGCACACGCCCGTGTTCGGGGGCCCAACCCTTCAGTGGCAGAAGAGGATCCTATCCAATGACACCGGGGTGCAATGCACACTCTCAGTGATGGTCTGCTGTGGTCTCTGCGATGCAATGAGCGAGCACTTGTTAGCCAAAGAGGTGCGTGACTTCTGGAGAGACCTCTTCGGCCTGCAGTTGGTGCTGGTTTCGTCGGGGGCGATCACTGGACCAAAGGGGCATGCACTCGTTGGATATTTGAGTCTCCTCGAACTACATTGGGTGCAAATCTATATACCTCTGGTGTGGCCTGGGGTGCGAATTGTTTGCAGGATGATGGTCGTCGTAATATCAATGTCAAGATTTGCATCTTGTGATTCCAGAATGCTTCCAGGAGAATGTGTCAGTGCTAGGCAGAATAATATGCAGTACCCTTTGGGAACACTACACACAATTAGGACTACACGTGACAGTACAATTTCACCTTTGGTACAAGCCTGTACTACACAGTTATAGTGGTAGCAGTAGCCGAGCAGCCAGACTTATCTCAAGAGTAAGTGAGCAGTACAAATAGTTACACAAAGGACAGCAATTACTATGATTCAGGCAAACACTGACTCAAGGTTTCTAAGTAAAAGAATATATATTTATTTACTCAACAGTTGTATAACATTTCACTATTCTAAGCAAGTTAAGAATCACAATCATAAATACACCACACCACTTCCCTTAAATTCCAGACAAGTTAAGCTCACAAAATGAAGTGGGAGCAAAATGGCACTCCAGCAATTTAAAAGGGAGGAAAAGACAAAGTTATTAGAAAATTAGGCAAACCCAACATGTAAGTACTCAGGGCAATTGAACAAGAGAGACTGCAGTCAGGAGATCACCTGGAAAAGGTTTAGGGCCAAAGTCTATGGGTCGAAAGTCTTTTGCTCAAGATCACACAGTTCAAGGTAGTTCGCGGTAAAGTTCGTGGCACAGATTCCAGAGGAGCTTGGTTGGTAGAAAAGTTAGTTCAAAGAGAAGAGACGGACAAGCCCTCAGTTTGGAAAAAAGATTTCAAACACTTTCCCTGCGGCTGAACGAAACTGACAACCGGGTTTGCACAGTAACTTAAAACGGAGAGGGAGCTGTAGCTGAGGCAGATGTTCCTGTTAGTTCCTGCAGGCTCACAGTTCCTTAAGCGACTGTCGGACTGACGCGAAGAAGGAAGACTGGAGGGTTCTGCGCCACCCAGGGAAGAAACCAGCAGCAGAGCAAAACAACGAATAAAAGGTGCGCTCCTTAAAACCCAAGCAGGGTCCGACCTTCCTGGCTATCCGGCCCACTGTAGCTCTTTACAGCGAATTCGACCAGAGGAGGGGTCCTGGCTTGTAGTTTGGGCGAACTGGTTGGTTCCACCAGCTCAAGGGAAGAAGTGTCCTGGAGGATCTTCTCTGTCGTCGGATTCTGGCGATACAGACGTGCAGCAGGGCTTCACCGGGCGGTTCAGTCGTGGTAGGGGTCCTCTTCTTCCAGTTCCTCGTTGGTTCTTTCGTCCAAGTGGCGACTCTTCTCTTCCAGTCCCAGAGACCTACTTTTTATGCAGTTTTCCCCCATTCATACAGCCTAGCTGTAAATCACAGAGCCGGGTGGCTGGCCTGGCAAGGCCAGTCCTATTAGCCAATCAGACAATAGTGCTACTTGCGTTACCAAGGGAACCCATGGCAGGGGTCCGAAGATCCCTCCCTCAAATCCTGCCTACCTAGACTATCAGGCACCTTAAGGAGGGCTTCTGTGCAGAAGCCCGCAAAAAGACAGCGAACAAAGGAGTCATCCCTGGTTTGGCGCACAGAAAGAAACACAAGGAGACTTTAACAAAAAGAAATGGCGAATAAACCCAGCCGGAACCAAAATAAAATGTATTTGCTCAAGCTGGTTTATGTTTGAGGCTAATATAATACCCTCAAACAATACCGCGTTTATATAATATAATCGCGGTAGAAAAGTTAGGGTAGATACCACTGCCACCAGCCAAGTCTTAATGTTAAGGGAGCGAAACAATGCCTCAAGAGGTACAGACAAAAAGGGATAAGAGTTAACCCTTTCCAATACTCCATGTAAAATGGGGTGTACTGGGTCTGTGGTTTAAAATGACTATATAATATATTAATGGCAACTTTACCTGTTTCTGGGGGACGAAGGCAACCTGGAGGAGGCTTCTAATAAGGGAAGGGACAAATGAGAAGAGTGAATGGACACTCTTGGAGAATAAATTGCATCTGGAGATTGGCCTTCTGCAAGCGAGGGGGGATTGGATATGGGGCTCATTTCCAGTGATGTATTTAGACTTTGTGCTTCCCTAGTCCCAACCGAGTGCATGCACCCCCGCCCACTACTTTAACACTACACATTTCCAGACCATGCCTCTTCTTTATCCATACTAAAGTCATTGAAGCACACACATAACATTGGAGGGGAAAACGTTTTAACACATTCGTTTTTTTAGGGATTCTTGCTACTGTGCTAAGCAACTTTTGAATTTTTAATTTCTGTTTGTGTCAGCTCTCTGTAAGCTCTGTGTTCTCTCAGAATTTGGAAGGAACCTATTTGCCATGAAAATCAATGTTTTTGCACAAACACACAATATTCAATGTCAGTCAACCCCACTACAATTGCAGGCACACTATATGGTTGAAATAGCAGATGGGTGATCCCATGTCAGCAGTATTGCCACTCCAAGGCTTTACCTCTTGTCTATGAACACCAAATTGTCATGCCGCTTTCTCGCAGACATCACTGGCGTCTATGGAATACATGGCGCTTGCATCACCATTAGGTTGTTCCAATTCTTCCTGTTACTTCCTGGATGCCTGTTCTAGTCTTTCTGTCTGTGTCTGTCTTCCAGCTTCCATGTTTAGCCACGCCCTTTGTTTGGCTCGGCGCGTTGCAACTCTTTTGCTGTTCGTTCCGTCTGCCATGCTTTGCTCGCTTTCCGCATACTTCCTACCGGGTTTTTTTTTATCCCCGGTTCTCCTTCGCTTTCCTTGTTTCTGCTCTTCGCTAGTCTGCTCTGTGTTATTCTCCGCCCTTCTGGCCATTCCTTTCCTTTTCTTGTCTTCCTTTTCCGCTTCTATTCTGTTATTTTCCGTTCGGCTCCGGCCGCCTTCTTCCTAGTTACCTCCTCCTCTCTACTGAATTTCCCCTTTCCTTCCTCCTAGCTACCATTTTCCTCCCGATACCCCTTCTTACCTTTGTTCTGTTCCCATATCTGACTCCACCTTGCTTTAACTCCCTTCCTCTTGTTCCAAGGTGCTCGCTCAGCTTATTCAGGGTCTCCTAACCGCACTCCTTGATATTGGCGAGCTCCCTCTTCTCTCAAGAAAGACATTGTTTCCGGGGTCCTCCTCGGAAAAGGACTGCTTCCATCATCGGCATCACGTCACTAAGGATCTGGCCATAGGACTTCATAACTGTCCTGGACTTTCTTTCAAGACATCGCACCCTAGAGAGGTTTTTTTTAGCATCTGCTTTTTTCCTCTCAGACCGGTCTCTTCGGAAAGGGGTCCTCTGCTTCCCTGTCTCATCAGGGTGGCTTCTAACCGCGGAAGGCATCATCTCTTCACAAAAAAGAAATCGACAAAAAGGAGAGTGCGCAAAAACAAGGCCTCATCGGAAGACTCACGTGAGGAGGAGGGGGTTTTGGACACGGAAATTACTGATATAGAGTCAGTCAGTGTTAAGCTTGATACAAATATCCTTAATGGTGTCTTTCACTTATAGAGCACAAACAATTCATACCTTTCTTGGAAGTTGCTGTTGCAGCTATCATTGGTTTTAAAATGTTGTGGTCTGTGGTGCAGCAGCCCCAGTCCCTGGTCAAGGTACCAAAACCCACCGTTCGAATTTTAGAAGACAATTCTACCAGGATCAAACAATTTTGGCCATGTGGGCAAACTTAAATTGTAGCACGGATGCCCAAATTCTACATCTCATTCAAATGTTTTGGAAAAAAAATTAATTGGCAGAGCAATCATTAATTTATTCATTGGAAAATGAAGAACAGCAGCACACATGGTTTCCTAAAATGAAACCATAATCAATACATATCACTCCTTGAGAAATAGTTTTCTATCTATACTCTCATTTTTTTTTATTTCTTTTTATTAGTGCTCACAACAGATACAATAGCACTTTCTCAACATCCCTTCCAGCATATCATACATTGGTACATCTTATAATCACTTTGGTAATATACAAGTTACATGGAGGTTTCATTGTCCGAAAACAGTTCACATAGGTACACCCTGAAAGGGCCCCAGATGTCTTTTGGTCGGCTCGTGCCTGGTTGGGTCGAAACGTACTGCTCCTCACATTTATTAACATACGTCAATTCGTGGAAAAAGTGTTCATGATGGGCGGTGTGGGGCTTTTCCAAGCCTGTAGAATAAATCTCTTTGCAACAGCACATGACACATTAAATAGCCTCCTCGTTTTTTCAGAGCACTTACCAATTTCCCCAAACAGATATTTTTGAGGGGTCAAATACGGGGGTATTTGTGTAATTTCCACAAGCATTTCAGCCACCCTCCCCCAGAACCGCACCAAAACGGGGCATTGTCAGTACATATAAAAGGGTCCCGCCTGCGGGGGAACTGCATTTGGGGCAATCGCTTGAGGCATCTGGTGCAAATTTGGCTATCCTAGCTGGCGTGTAGTGCAATCTGTTCAGGATTTTGAATTGTATCTGGCGCAGGCCAGCATTGAGTGATATCTTTTTCGTAAGCGTGCAGTATCTGCTATCTGCCCCATTTCTCACCAGGTATAAGTGTTTGCATGTCTGCCTCCCATTTTTCTTTAACCCGATTTGCCGTGGGGGTGTGGGTCTGCACTGATACATACAGTTTGGAGATTCCCAGCACTCCTTGAGTTGTGACCAGCTGTAGGCATGGGTGTGGGAGAGGCTCGTCAGGGGAGAGTGGCCATCGCGCCTGATTGCAGACCTCATCCGGTAGTGTTGGAGTGTCTGGAGCGGTCCTCCTCCCATATTTCTCGTAAAGTCTGTCAGAGTCGCAAACTTTCAGTTTATCAACATGTCGCCCACCTTTATTTTTCCATTAGGGTCCCAGGTTTCCTGCATACCTGTGTCAAACGTGGGGGGGGGGGTGTTTGGGAAGTTCCATAAGGGAATCTCCGGGTTATAGGGTGTCTCTAGCTTCAGTCTCTTGCATATCGACCCCCAAGCTCGAACAGTACAGCTGACAGGGTCATATTCACATGCGTCTCTGTGCCGTGGGTCAAAAATTACCGATCGTATATCCGTAGGTGAAGCAGTGTGTGTTTCTATCCATGTATGGGGTGAGTTATCTGTTTTATCATACCAATATTTCGCAAATTGTGCCTGAGCAACCAAGTAGTAAAGCTCAAAGTCCGGGGCGGCTATGCCAGCGGTACAATATGGTTCTGTCCTCTTTCCCCACCCTATTCTGGCCATTTTCCCATTCCAGAGAAACGTTACTGCCATTGATCGTAGTTTGGAAAAGAAATCCCTGCCAGGCCATATGGGGACATTCACAAATAGATATAATAGCTTGGGGAGAACTATGATTTTGAGGACTGCAATCCTGCCATGAAGTGAAATAGGGAGGTGTCTCCAGATCTGCAGCTTTGTATTAAGTGATTGTAGTGCCTGATCATGGTTGTCAGCATACAGGGTTTGTCTACTCCTGGAGATCAGCACCCTTAAGTATCTAATATGTTGTTCTGACCACTAAAGTCCACACGTCACCTCGGGACACTCTGTAGAGGGGGTACGCAGGAATATTTCTGACTTAGCATTGTTTACAGTGTAGCCGGAGTATTCAGCAAACTCATGTATGTCTGCCATTATTGGTGGAATGTTTTTGTCGGGCTCCCGGATATATAACAGTGTATCGTCTGCATATAGTGAAATTAATTGGGTGGATCCTTTCTTTGTGATTCCTTTATCCCAGTGTCGCAATCTAACAGCAGCTGCCATGGGTTCTATCGTTAAAGCAAATAGTATGGGTGAGAACGGGCAGTCCTGCCTGGTGCCCCTGCCTAATTCAAACAATTCGGAAATTGTCCTATTGGTGCACACTCTTGCCCCATGGGCAGTATACAGCAGCCTGACATATCTGATGAAATTGGGTCCCACTCCAAATGCTTCTAGTACTGAAAAGAGGTATTCCCATCAGACCGATTCAAACGCCTCGGCATCAAGGGACACAGCGACCGCGTGTCTGTCCGGGTCTATCTGTGCCATTATACCCACCAGCCTGCGTAGATTTAAGGTGGTGGACCTCTGAGGGATAAATCCACTCTGATCCGGGTGGACCAACGTGGATACTATGGGCAGCATTCGGTTCGCCAACACTTTTGGTAAAATCTTCACATCTATAGCTTCTCTCATTGTCGGGGGCAGTATATAGCAGTATTTAGCCTACAACCAAATACAATCCCATCTGGAATCTAATCAGCTTCTTGGCACAAGACAATCAGGCTTTAGGCCAACCGCAGCACGGAAACTAGCCTCTTGGACCTCAAAATCCAGATGGATGCTATCAGAGATTCTGGGAAACTCTGTATTCTCCTGCTCTTGGACCTCTCCGCAGCCTTTGACCTGGTGGACCACGACAAACTCTGCATGTCACTCGCCCGTGAGTTTAACTTCTCTAGTGAAGCCACTGCATGGGTGAAATCTTTCCTATCCGACCGCACTTCCAGAGTGTCCATAGGGAAAGAAGTAGCCAATCCCATCCCCGTCCCTATAGGAGTTCCCCAAGGCTCATGTCTCTCCCCTACATTGTACAACGCATACACCAAACTTCTGTTCTCAGCACTAGATGACATGGGTGTCATATACACAAATTTTGCGGATGACACACAGATCCTCATACCACTCACAGGCAACTACGACAAGGATACCTTAACTATCAACAAAATATACGTCATCATACAAAATTGGATGACATTAAATAGCCTCTGTCTGAACGATGAGAAGACAGAAGTCGTCATCGTAGGATCACCAGCCAAAATAGCAACCCTCCACCCAGAATACTCTACCATCAACATCGATGGCACTGCTATCCCTGTGCTGAAGCATGTCAAAACGCTGGGAGTGTACACTGATGCCAGTCTTACTATGACTAAACAGATTAATGCACTCGCCTCCTCCACGGCGTACACCTCCAAACTCATAGCTCTCAGCCGACAATTCTTGACCCCAGCAAATTGCCTCACTTTAGCCATAGCTCTGGTTCTATCGAAACTGGATTATTGCAATATACTATTACTAGGCACCTCCAACACTAACCTAGCCAAAATGCAATTGCTGCAAAACAAAGTCCTAAGAGCCGCCCTAGGCATAAAAAAATCAGACCACATCTCCAAGACTAGAAGGGACGCTCACTGGCTCCCAATCAAAGCCAGAATCTTCTTCAAAACATTATGCATCACACATAAATGCCTGACTAGAAAAGGACCTATCTATCTCAACAACACCCTTCACCCTAAAAATGATAGGAGATCACTAAGATCTAATGACAAATTCCTTCTGGCTCCTCCCCGCTTCAAATCCACTAGAGCAGGGGGTAGCAGCTTCACTGTTCTAACCCCCAAACACTGGAACACCCTACCTATTAATATCAAAAAAGAATCCTCTTTCATTACCTACAAGAAACTGCTAAAAACCTGGTTATCCAACCAATATTAGCACCATAGTCAGGCCTCCGTATTGAAGTACCCTGTTAGTGAATATTTGCACACTGTATTATTTCTGCACCTGCCTTCCAAAAATGTAACGTAACCAATATAACAATGTATTATTAATCTTTAAGTTGTCTTGTAACCTCGCAGTGACACCGGAGGGTCTGGGCATGTAACAAATAAATAAATAAATAAAAAGTATGTGTTTTTCTAGGGCTTCCTCCCATGTTTTCAGCATTATAGGGACTAGTTCTTCATGAAACTCTTTATAGAATTCGGTACTCAGTCCGTCCGAACCCGGTGCCTTACCAGATGCGAGATCCTTGATTGCTTCGGTGATTTCCTCTGCAGTGACAGGCTGATCAAGCACCACTTTATTTTCATCTGGGAGTGTCGGGATATTGAGCATGGCTAAATAAGCTTTTATCTCAACAGGGGTTTTTCTGTCTTTATTCGCGTAGAGTGCCTTATAGAATTTAACAAATTCGTCGTTTATGCCTTGTTCGCTCGTGATTATTTCATTTTGTGCCGTTTGGATGGTAGTGATTGGGGTCAGTTGCCTCTCATGTCTAATCAGATTAGCCAGTGTTCTTCCCGCTTTATTTCCCTCTCCATATCTGCGTGCCCGGGTGGCGATCGCTATATACTGTATCTCTCTTATGGCCAGATTGTCAAAGTTTCTGAGGAGTTTGTGAATTTCGACCAGGGTGTCCCCACTATGAGTGCAGCTGTAGGTTTCTTCTAAATTATTTAATTCCCTCTCCACCCCTTTGAGTTCCTGTCGTACACCCTTCAGAAGGCCCATGGATTTTGACATCAGAACTCCTCTAACCCAGACCTTAAAGGTTTCCCATACTGTGGAAATCCGATCCACTGTCCCCATATTGTCTGTAAAAAAGTTGGTTATTTCAACATGCAAGGTCTCAACCACATTTGCATCTCCTAGTATTCCCCTGGGAATTCTCCTTCTCGCATGTCTGGGGCCATCGTTTAACTTGAGCTCCAGCACCACCGGGGAGTGATCAGATAGCGTGCAGGGCAATATTTCACACTACTTTAGTGTATATGAGATATCTGAGGATATGAACCAATAATCTATGCGTGACTCGCTGTCATGCACGGAGCAGTAATATGTGTACCGCCTGCTATCAGGGTGTAGTACACACCATGCGTCTATTAATGACAATTGTGGGAGAAGTTGACCAAAGTTATTGCCGTCCTAGTGGGTGCCCTTGTCACAGTAGCAGATCTATCCAGTGCGGGGTCAAGCGCCACGCTGAAATCCCCACCCCATATTATACTGGTCATGTCTTGTTTGTTGAGGTCCTCAAATATACTTAGGTAAAAATCTGGGTCATCTATATTGGGGCCATAGGTATTTACCAGGGTTACTTGTTTGCCATCTATTTCCCCCCAGACCAGGACATTTCTCTGCATTGGGTCCATTTTATGACCATTCGTCTGAAACCCCAGTGTGGGGTGTATGAGTGTAATAACCCCACAGGACTGAGAGGAATAGTCTGTGTAATAATGCAACTTGCCCCATTTAGCCAATTTGCTTGTGTTGACAGAGCCTTGTGTGTGTGTTTCTTGTAACATTAGAATCTGGGGTCCGTGTCTGGAAACATAGTTCCCCACCTTCCTCGCTTTCATCGGGTTGTTTAACCCCTGGACATTCTAGGATAGTAAATTTATCTTTAAATCTATACTCTCATTTTAATTCTTTTCACAGGAAGTTGGGTAGACAGTGGGGAGATGTGGTGCTACTACTGATGTAGTGCTGCAACTCAAGAGCCCACATGCCATTCATTCCAAATAAAGCCCAGCACTCCAAGTAAGTGCATGCCTAACAAAACATGTCCTTAGTACACTTGTTGGAAAGTCAAAAGCCCCAAAGAGATTCATTTTTAAAGCTTTATTCGGTTAGGCCTTTAGCAAAACATAACCATAATCAATACGATAAATACATAAAGAATTGATAACTGGTGTTAAAACACGCACATACCATAAAAGTTGTACAAAAAGGAAGCAATCTGGTTATATGAAAAGAAACAATTTAGTATAAAAACCTCCTGCAACAGTATCTCTTTAAAAAAGAAACCTCTGAGAGGAGAGCAAGCTTGCAGCCTCTTGAAGGTATTACTTACATAATCGCACAATGCCCAACAAACTACTTCTTGAGACCCAAGCACGATGCACATATCTAGTTGTAGAAAAAATGACCTTTCACTCCAAGGAACCGGTTAAGAACAGCATGGCATCCCGTGTATTTCTTATACTCAACTCCAGCGAGATAGGCCTCAAATACCTTTGTCTCCAAGATCAATAAACTGGACAAATTAACATAAAGTGCAATAGAGTTTCAACAGATGCTCGACACAGAGGGCAAACACTCGTATTAGAGGCAGACAATAGGCGAGTGTAGTAAGCAGTATATAGAATCCCTAATCTAAAGCGTAAATAAAGTGACCGCTCATAGGGTGGGTGAATCTTATCCCAGATGTGTTTTCCCCATTGTGTCAATAGGTAGGAATTCCGGGCCATTCTTCAAGGCACTGCCTAGAGACTCTAAATTGGTCCTGGCAACAAGCTTAGCCTTTAATTTCAAGTCAATTTTGGAGTCATGGGGGGCGCTGTGGGCCACCAACCATGATGGCCCCCTGAGTATAGAGCTCTGCACTCTTAAATATCCTGATTAAAAAAACCTGCGGGCAAAGACCTTTCTGGGGCTGACACCAGCACACGGTGTCGGAAGGTCGGCGGCAGCTGCAGAGCCAGTGGGGCCCGGAGCCAGGCTGTATAACCCAACCAACGGGGACAAAGAGCATGCTGCGGGTGGCAAGGCCTGGCAGAGCAGCGGCTGGTGAGGGTTGGGGACTGCCCCTCCCCGCCGGCTGCAGAGAGCCCAGCAGCCCGACATCCTGTGACTCTGAGTGGCGAGGGAATAGACCAAAGCGGGGGTCTGGGGTGCCAATCCAGAACCCTTCAATCCTCTCTGTGAAGGAGGCGTGAGGCATCTGCTACCCCGGCAGACCGGTGTTGGAGCGTTGGACACCCCGGGCCCTGACGTGCTGGCTGGCGAAGAGATGCTGAGGGTGGGTTTGCACGGCCCCCCCACCCCCGTGGCGGGCAGCTGTGTGTGCTGAGAGCGAACGGTAGCCCTGCGAGTGGCGGAAGGTGGCTGGAGTAGGGCCGGAGGGCTGGGGCGCGTCAGCCCCCCCCACAGGGGGCTGCTGTGGGCTGAGCGGCGTGCCCGCTCGAGAGACCTGGAAGTGTCGCTGCAACCGGAGCGGGCCCCCTATAAAGTGTCCCGCTCGCATCTCCCTGGCACACATTGTGGTATACACACTCACTGCAAACAGCTGCCTCGGGGCTCCCTGGTCTCCCCAGAGTGACAAAAGAAGCGATAAGACAGAGGAGGAGTGCCCAGGGATAATAGAAGGGGCACAACAAAGCATAATAGAAGATGGGTGCCGGCCCCCACCCACAGCTGGTGATACCCTGGAAACAAAAGAGCATACGGCTGGGGAGGATAACAGAGGAACACAAGTCTGGTGTCTGAACAAAAAGGGGTGCAAATCACATATTGATACCTGACTGGAGCACAGACGGACAGAGCAAAAGAAGAGTCGCCTATTAAGGGGGTGAGAAGCCTGGTTCTCCATATTAAGTCGTACTGAACTAAGCCCTAGCCTACGTCTCATCTAAGAAACGTATTAGTGGCCGTGTGTGGAGCAGGTGGGCCCAAATCACAGATTAACAATACACCCCTACTGGGCCAAAACAACCCATAAGATACGTCAAAGTGAGCACTGTCAAGCCAGGATAAGGGGAAATAAAGCACACAAAAAGGACCCAATGGATGTCTTCACTAGCCCTAACATGCCACAGGAAAGAGGTAGAGACGAGAGACAGGGTTCCGCAAATGAAGCTACAGCAGGGTGGGACAACCCTGCCCCATATAGGATGGCTCTCCAGGCCGGATTCGCAGCAGTGAACAGTAGACTAGATGACATTGTAAGCAACATTTCTTCAATCAGGTCGGATACTCAGCAGGTGAACACTAGGGTCTCTGAAGCCGAGACCAGAATAGGAACACTGGAAGATACATGTACTTCACATAGTAAAGAAATTGAAGATATTACGAAGTGCATGAAGATAATCCAGGCGAAGTGCGAAGACTTGGAGTCTAGATCTCGCAGAAACATTATTAGGGTGGTGGTGCCTGGCGGAAAAACCCATCAACATTCCAATGGAAATGTATCTGGAGGAAGTGATTTGCTCCATGTTCCGAGGTGCACAGTCCTCTCAAAAATTCCTTATTGAATGGGCGCACAGATCCCTTGCCCCACCGCCCAAACCAGGAGCCCCACCGCGCACTGTAATCGCACGTCTACTTAATTAACGGGACAGGGACCTGATACTCCGCCTCTCCTGAGAAAAGGGAACACTGACATACGACTCAGCAAGAGTGCATATATATCCGGATTTCTGTAATGGCGTCCAGGCTGCTCACCGCACATACGATCAAGTTAAAAGGGCACTCAAAGCTAGAGCGATACCATACGCCATGATGTTCCCGGCCAAGCTTCGGCTACTACACTCCGGAAGAGCTCACTTTTTTGAAAGACCTGAGAAAGCCATTGGGTACAGTGAGCAAAATATCCCACTCCCGCCACACGGAAAGGACTCGCTGACGCAAACTAACACTTGATCAATGGGCCAGCCTTCTAGAATAGACCGCAAGCATTACAAGGCCGGATCCAATGGAACATGGCGCAACAGCTCTTTAGATTGGACCGGAACGTTCATGGTGACTGTGGCCATACAGGGCCTCCCATGGTTGCAGAATTTGCAGTTTCTAATTGGGGTTACACCGTCCAGTTGGGGGGATGGTGAGGGTGGGGGTGGGACTGGGGGAAGGCTAGTTGCCAATACAGACTGGAGATATTAATGGAGTTGACTGTACGCAAAGTGTGTGGGTGTAAGTTGAGGGAGTGGGGGATTTATATGTTAATAATAAAACTCTGGCAAATACACACTGGGGAAATAGTTCCACTTGAGTACAAAATATCAAGACACACGTTTGGACATACCATGGCTGGAGGCATCCAAGCTGACCCAAGGAATTAGACTATTGACCTGGAACATCAGAGCTCAAGCGAACCGCATAAAAGCCAGGAAGGTGCTTGCATACGCAAATAGGCACAGTGTATACATTTTGATGTTACAGGAAACACATGCTACTAACAAGGTCAATGAATCGTTCACACAGAATTGGGGCAACAAAAAATAGCGACAGACTACTCCACACAGGCCAGAGGGGTGATGACGTTGATACATTGTCGTGTTGGGTTCCAAGTGTCTCGCTTCAAAGCTGACATTGAAGGAAGGTATGCGATTGTGTGGGGCACAATGCATGGGCAAGACTGGATCTTAATAAGCTCATATGGCCCAAATATAGACTCTCCTGAATTTGATCTACGGATACTAGCACCGATCTCCCCAATTGGTGGGGCATGATAATCAGGGGAGGTGACCTAAATACAATATCAGAACCCTTAAAAGACAGATCGTCCCAAAGCCACAGAAATACCACTAAATCTGCACTGACCCTCCTTCAGGCCATGGCAACTCTACCCCTGGCCGAAACCTGGAGAGAGTTGCACCCACTCCAGCCAGGAATACACTTTCCACTCATACATACATGCATCTAGCTCCTGTATTGATTAAGGCTGTGCGCCCCGGACCTCATCCCCCAGATAGGAGAATGTATAATATTACCGCGTACCCTGTCGGATCACTCCCCGATCATATTAGATCTACAGCTGGCTGGCCTAGACCGATCCCCGACTACCTAGCGTATGCCACCAGAATTACTGAGGGACATTGAGGTGATAGAACCACTACGGGCAGACAGATTTTTTTTTAGCTTAACATGGGAATGGTGGGGTCGGTCTCCATGGTATGGGAATCCTTCAAGGTGTGGCTGAGGGGACATCTAATATCGCAGGTACATGGCACTTTTTGTAACATCAGGAAAGACCTAACACAAACCAAGAATTTTTTGAAAGAGCGGCAAGTTGCACACTCACAAATCGCCAGAGCCCAATACATTAGCAGGTACAACTCTCAGGATTCAGAGCCCTAGCGGAGAGAGAGATCTTTTATATGACACAGCCAGTTAGAGCAAGACGATATGGCGAAGGAAATAAGACCTGTAAAACACTAGCTAATCTTATCAAAGCTGAGCATGGAGTTACGCATATTAATAGTATCACAGACCAAGTTGGTATAACCCAAACAGATGCCCGTGGGGTGAGTGATGTGTTCTTGGATTTCTACACTAGGCTGTACTCTAATACGGACAAGATCTCGATGGATGAGCTCCAAGAATACTTAGACTCCTTCCCGTTGCCCCGAATGGATCCGGTCAAGAGGGAAGCCCTGGATCTCCCCATGGGGATAAAAGAGATTGAACAGGCAGTCAAGGACCTGAGGGTGGGCAGGGCACCTGGATCAGACGGAATCCCAGCTGATCTATAGAAAACATATCATACAGAACTCTCAACTAGGCTTCTAGAGGTCTGGGAAGAATCATTAGGGACCGGAATATTACCTGAAACCATGAGAGAGGCCATAATCACGGTCTTGCTAAAACCACATAAACCCCCTCACGAACCCTCCTCATACCGCCCTCTTTCTTTAATCAACGTGCACACTTAAATATACACGTAAGCAATAGCCAACCGATTACTCCCCTATATGAATAAATTAGTACACCCCGACCAGTCCGGCTTCACCCCTTCCCGCTCCACAGCGCTCAACCTACATAGGTTCTTTGCAAAAACCTCCAAACTGGACACCAAGGTTAAAACAGTGGCGGTGGCACTAGACACTGAAAAAGCATTTTGATTCCGTCTCATGGAACTTTATGTATGCCATACTGCGTAAAATGGGATTTGGCCAGGGATTCCTTAGCTTTATTAAACTGTTGTACAGAGACCCCTTGGTTAAGGTCCGACCTAATAAGACCCTGTCAGCTGGGTTCAGACTTCACAGAGGTACAAGGCAGGGCTGCCCCCTGTCTCCTTTCATTTTTCGCACTCACAATAGAAGGCATGGCGGCAAGACTAAGATACAAACACGCATGGAGAGGGATCCACCTCAGAGGCGCCCCACAATTCATATCGCTCTATGCAGACAATACAATGCTATACATTAGGAATCCGGAGACTATCTTAGCCCCAGTAATACAAGAAATAACAGACTTTGGTCTATTCTATATCCTGAGTATTTGGCAAACTAAATCGGAGGTAATCCCCCTGACCACGTCCACAACACAATCTGAAGCCACCTCCCAACTCCGCTGGTCCCCTACATCGGCACAATACCCAGGTATAATTTTGGCCACCGACAAACAGACCTTAATCTCTAATAACTACGATCCATACCTGAGCCAGCTGGAATGTAAGCTGAACTTGTGGATGAAACTGCCGAATAGCACTGGTAAAGATGGTAGTAGTGCTGAAATTAATATACCTGTTTAGTAATATTCCAATATGGCCTGGTCGCAAACTCTTTGATAAGATACAGAGATTGGTCACAGAGTTCGTATGGGGAGGGGGTGTGGTAAGGATTAGCTGGCGTAAAATGTGTGAAAACTATGATTCGGGCGGTCTGGCAGTGCCAGACTTCCTTCTGTAATTTTATGCGGCGCAAGCACACTTCGCTAAATACTGGGCTGTAACCTCAGAACCATATGCGCACATACAAGTCAAAAAATGTCCAGCTGCCTCGCTAAGCCTGCGCAATATGCTATTCGCCACGCTTAAAGAGGACAGTGAGATCCCAGACCCCTTGATCTCTACGGTACGTGCCTGGTCCAAGCTATTCGGCAGGGTGAAGTGCGCAGAATTATATTGGCCCCGTTACCCCGTTGGCACTACCCTGGCCTTGAACCCACACTAGACACCACAATGCAAAAGAAATGGGATCCCGGGAAAGAAATGCAGCTTGGAGATCTATACCCGGAGGGAAAGTTCGTGACCCTGAGGGATGCCCAGGACAAAGTGGGAGCGGGTCTAATCACAGCACTCCAATACCACTGCCTTCGGGCAGCTTGCAAGAAAAAATGGCTGTCATTTCCCAATGCACCTACACTGCATCCATTCCTTTCTACCATCTTAATGCGAGACAGATTTATAAAGAACATATCCTCGCTATATAAGGCAGTACAAACACATGCCCCATCTTACAACAGGATGAAGGAGAAGTGGGAAAGAGATCTAGGCATCACGATAGAAGAACAACAGTGGTTGAAATACTGTCAACACACCAAGGCCATTTCTTTATGCACTAACTTCAGGTTAATTCAATTCAAAATGCTGAACCATCTGCACATCACCCGCAGCAAACTCTCCAAATTTGACCCAACTAAATGTGCACTCTGAGCAAAGTGCGACGCCCCTGTAAAAAACTCCATAAACATGTACTGGGATTGCCCACCCATTAGGCAATACTGGGAGAAGGTGGCGGCGGCAGTGAGCAACATATTAGATGTAAATATCCCTGCAACACCACTGAAATACTTGTTGGGAGATATAGGCAAGGTGGCAGTAAAAACCTGTGGACTCTTTGCAATAGCGGGAGCAGTGGCCAAAAGAAATATAACGAAAAACTGGAAAGAGAAAGTTCCCCCCAAATTGCAGACTTGGTGGAGAGACTTACAAGATGTACAGGACTGTGAAGAGAACCATATCAGAGGAGTGAATGCCACATCCAGACCAAAAGACATTTGGGGCCCCCTCAGGAGGTACCTAAACAGTACTCAGGAGGATCCGGATACAGTAGTCGAACAGACAGACTAATAATATTAAGTATAGGTAAATGTTAAATGCCTCTAAAAATGTTGTATACCCAGTAATAGGTGGTTGGAACTTGGCAAGATCTGATGGTTGTAATGTGTTCGTCAGCTGGAAAATAAAGTAAAAAAAAAAATTGGAGTCATGCCGGCATTCTGAGGGGACGGTCCAGAGGGGTTCTACATTCATCCCTATTAACATAGATTTCACATGCCACACCCACCCACAATTGGCTGCACCATCCAGCTTGAGAAAGTCTCTGAGTGCAGCTCTGTAGGGGAGCAAGCCAGGGGCAGACCAGATTGTTACCCTGTACAGTACTGGCGTTATTGCAATCTGTGCGGCTACGGGCCATATCTACAGCTCCAGATGGATCAATGAGGTCTGGGCAAGATATTAAACAGTAAATGTTCATCGACATGTACCCAATGTATCAGGTTAATTTACTTGCAGGATGAATTGTTCATTCAACAAATATATAGGTGCAGAGCCTATAGCAGAATGAACATTTACCTTGTTTTCATCTTTGGTGGGGCGTTTGACTTTGCTGCAAGTGTACTAAGCGCTCACACAGTTCCAGTTACCTAATAGAAATGTGCCTTCTTTCAAGACAATGCAAGTGAGCACAAAATAAAATTCCTTTTTAAAACTTTATTTATATACATGATGTTTGTTAGCAAACCTTTTCTTTTTTGTATGTCACACTTTTATGTGAATATTTACCATTGCCTAACACCATCCACCATGCTAACGTTATCCACTCCATTTGGGAGAAGGTAGTCCAGTCCTGGTTTTAATTTTGGATTATGGGCTTGTAGTCCTTGATTTCCACATTATAAAACCAGGATTGCAAGTTCCAAAATTCAAAATGAAAACCAGGAATTGACTTTTGCCTCCCAAATGGATTGGATAATGTTGGTATATATGCTGCATAACAACAAGCTGGACGTTTGTGTCAAACAATTACTTTTAGTAGGTGTCCTCATCACACAATTTCTTTTATTGTGTGTCTAAATGCTGAAACTATGGCTAAGAGATTTTTAGGTTTGTATTATTTTGCATTCTGGGACTTTAAGCCTTCCATTCAAGACATGGAAAAGAAAACTATAATGGGTACTCTTGGCTTAACATGCTTCTGTAAGGGTTTATATATTGTCAAATTTCTCTACTGTGAAATGTGTGTACTTTGCAAGTAAACTCTATGAAATTGCAGCCCTCGAGAGCTAACACCTAAATATGTTTTATAAAGTATAGCTTGGAGGAATGTAGTTGCGTGCCTAAATTGCACCGTGGTTTAAATCCTGGCTTCACTGCTTTGCCAAATAGTGAGATCCTGGACGAAAAATATAAGCTCACTGTCCCATATCTGCAAAAATGGTAAGTCCTGAGAAAAACGCCTCCATCCCAATAGGGTAGGTTTAGAGGGCAATTTTCAAATCTTGCTGACTGGTAAATGAGGTCTAACAACTAGGTGTAAAAGGTTTATGCTTGTATTCTTTGACCTAAATTCTCAATGCAGCAAGAGTATATGTTTTTCAGGGGCTCATTTGGCGCTACGAAGCAAAACTTACATTCGCGCCTCCACCATCCATTCCACTAAAACAAAACAAAATGCATATCCTCCAGCATCTGATTTTAATGGAGGGGTATTTCTATGGAATCCACCAGCTTTTAGAAACTGATAAAAGCTGGGAAGATTCCATAACAACCCATGTAAATGTCCCCCCACGATACACTTGCATGGCAGGAGGGATTTACAATTGCACTATGGAGTGCAAACAATGCACAGAAACCTGTGTCCTCCTAAATGTCCATGCATTGTTTGCTCTTTGTAGTGCAAACAATCAGAATTGCAGGGACTGGACTACTAACCTGCAAATATTAGGGTAAGCGGTCCTCTTCATGGAATTTGCAGAGCAAAGAAAATGACCCCTTCCCACCAAAACCTAGGCATGTTATATGGCCCTCAGTAAAATCTGGTCAGAAAATCATTAGGATGATCAAGTTTGAAGTGAAGTTATACCTGTATCTGCTCATTGTTTCACGCAATTACTCGGTCAACCTCAGCAGATTTCAAAGGGATGATCGTTTATGGGAGGCTTTTCTCTTTTTAGCATTGTTGTCTGCCTATGGATCATAGTTATTTTATTAGTATTACTTATCTTTCACCCTCCTTTCTCTCAAAGGGCCTCATTGCGACCCTGGCGGAACGGGTTAAACGGCGCCGTAAAAGGCTGCAGCGCCGTTCAACCCGTTCCGCCACATTACGAGGTCCCCTCGCGGGACACGTTAAGCACGCCTGGGAAAACCAGGCGTGCATACCGGGTCCCGCGAGGGGAAGAGGGAGCAAACAACGGGCCATCTCGTTATGGCCCGTTGTTTACTCCCTCTCCCATTCCCATTCAGCCCTATGGGGGCTGAAATGGGAATGGGGATGAACCGTGTCCGTGTCCTCGAGTGAGGAATTACCGGGCCATCCGAACTCGGAATGGTCCGGTAAGTCCTCATTCCGAGGACACGGACACGGATGCGGTTTTGCCGGCAGCCATGCCGCAAATAGCGGCATGGCTACCGGCATACCTCGTAATGAGGCCCAAAGACTACAAGATTTTGTACCTCGCAAAAATGGCAACTACACAGGGCAAAATCAGTCTGAGGTTGATGGACGTCGTTGAGAGATGGCTACCTTAGGCTGAGAGACTCACATTTCAAGTGAATGGCTTAAGAGCACACCATTATACTGGGCTTTTGGTTTGAATCTCTTACTTATGTTTCAGAGTGCCATGCTGCCAAAGCCAAAGTTAGGAAAAAAGGGGCTTCTAGAGAGACTGAAAGAGGGAGACAAACACATACATAATTGGAACAGAAAGGAAGAAGTGGAGAGACGAATAATTGAAGGTGGTACAAATGAAGCATGGGACGTTTTAGTTACTTACCTATAATTGTATTTCTCCAGCATTGGTATCTTTCATAGATTCACAAGCTGGAATATTCCCTGTCGTCAGACCAGGAATCCTCAGTGATTTAAAATAATTATTAATAAATATATATATATATATATATATACACATTATTTCTATAGAGAAAATTAATGGGGATTGCCCATTATGCCCCATGAGTTATTGTCGTGAAATACAAAGTGCCAAATTCGCTTTAGATGACTGCATTAGCAGCTGAAAACCAATAGTTTATTCAAAGTATGTGCTAAATGCTGAAAGTAATGTGTGGTAGCGCCTCCATTACGCTTTAGTGAGCTACAAGGAATATGCAGGCCTAGTAGGGGTGGAAGGTTACATTATGCCTTGTGCATAGACAGGCAGGGCGGAGGCTCCAGTTTTGTAGCTAATAGAGACTTGTATTGGAGTGTTTGGAGCATTATGGCACCTATATAGCGCTTAGATAGCCAATCTTTGAAGCGCTATGGACACTAAGCTATGAGTGCAGGCCTGGTAGAGCTTGCTCACTAGGGGTTAATTGATTTCAGCTTCTCTTATAATATTCTGCCTTTGCAACTTTAGCTCTGCATGGCTTTGTAAACAAATCCTCTTTCTCTGAGAAGGCCTGGTACGGCCTTGCCCACACGCTGATAAGAACATTCCAGTGCTTTCGCGGAGAGGGCTCCAAGGGAGGGGTAGGAGCACGTTGGAAATTTACTGAGTTGGATTTCTCCATGGGCAAACCTATTTTTTGCACGATGAAGTTTCTGGAACTGTGCGTCATGTTGATTGACGGCACGAGAGCACAAAAGGCACACACACCCAGAACTGGACGGGAGATTCATCCGCGGACCGAGTGTGTGCGCCCAGAACAGGCTCTTTGCGGCACCCTACAGCGCTGTTATCTGAGCGGGGCTGGCAGCAGCTAGTTTAAGATGACCAGGGTCTCCAGCGCTGATTAATGATACCATCTCAAGTGGCGTAAGACTGTTTCTCTGAGTTTTGTGTTTCTCTAAGTTTTGTGATTTCTCTAATGAGTTTTGTACCCTTCTTTAACTTGAATACCACATTGCTGCTAAATTTACTGTTCTGTTATATTATGCTTTTTTGTCTAATAAATGCTACATTTATACTGAAGGTCTCATTTCACTAGCACGAGTTCACTGCTTGGCACGAGCGGACATGTAATTTGGGTTGAATTGGGTAATTTATGCTCTCAAGGGCTGGTCCCTGGGAAGAAACACCCCTTTTCAAGGCAGCCATTCACTTGTGTAGTCCCTCCACCTCACTTTGGTCCTTTATGACCCTAGCCAATGAGGTGGCACGGCTTAAGCTCCACCCCAGGCAGCTATCTTCAGATTTTGAGCCGTGAGTAGACTACATGTATGATGGAATTGTGAATGATAACATGTGCCACACTTAGATGGAATTGTGAATGATAGCATGTGCCACACTTAGACTGAATTACAATTGGTAGCATATCCCTCACTTGGATAGAATTGTAAATGACAACATGTCCCACAAGTAGATGGAATTGTGAATGATAGCATGCGCCACACTCGATGGAGTTGTAAATGGTAGCATGTGCTGCACTTGGATGGAGTTGCGAATGGTGGTATGTGCCACGCTTGGATGAGGTCGTGAACATTGGCCTAAGTCGATTCTAGATAGAATTGCAAATGTTAGCATGCCCCACACTTGGGTGGAGTTGCGAACATTATCCTGAATCGCATCCATATAGAAATGCGAATGTAAACATTAACATGCCACCCTGTATCATTGTGTACCCTGCTTTGCTGTTCCCCCTGTCTCTATGGGCCTCATTACACGGACGGCGGTGGACCAAGGTGTATTGGCACCTTGGTCCATGCCGGTAAAATACCGGCACCGCCTTGGAGGAAAGGGGAATTACCGCCCTATTCCAAGGTTGGTGGGGCGGTAATTCCCCCTTCCCTCATTGCCCTTCCCCATTCCCATTTTTGCCCCATAGGGCATAATGGGAATGGGGAAGGTGCTAATTACGGCACCGCAAATTGCGGTACCGTAATTAGCTCCCTGGTCCCTTTGCGGGTTGGCTTTTAACACCTGCAAAAAGCAGGCGTTAAAGTCTCCAACCCGCAAAGTGACCTCGTAGTAAGGCGGTAAGGGTTAATGGTCACCGGTACCATTAACGGTGACCGTTAACCCTTATCGCCGTCCGTGTAATGAGGCCCTATGTGTCTGTGTGTCACTGCGCTCCCCACCATCCTGTTCACGTGCCTGGTCTCGGGCGCTTTAAAGATAACCATCTTATCACATCACTATGCTTACTCTCTACTACACCATCATACAACTAGAACACAGCTATACCCCTGACTAATTCGGCCTAGCTGTTCACATACGAATATGACCCCATGAACACCTCATCACCCTAATAAAACGCAGCTAGCCGAGCACATTCTGGCCTTGTTGCTCACATATGCCTCCTTCAGGCCTAACGCAGCCAGAGCCCAGTCTGGCTGTCCACATTCAACTGATATCTTCAGCACCACACCTAACGCTAGGATGCAGCTACCATCATGCAATTACATAAGCTGCACACATAACTGGTGCACCCACGCACCCTACATCTCTACCTCTCTCAACTGACCAGAACTAGGGTTCCCGAGGGCGTTCAACCTACCCGCGCTTTGAGGTCATACCAATAATATATGGAGTGCTATATAAATGCCAAGTAACATAACATGACTGCCGGGCCTTGGAGCAGCCTCTCAGGGGCAGCGGTTGGGCGCATGTGAATCTAAGAAAGATACCAATGCTGGAGAAAAACAGTTACAGATAAGTAACTAAGACTTCTCCAGCATTGGATCTTTCATAGATTCACATGCTTGAATAGAATACCAAGCAGTTAAGCATGCCCACATTTCTTTACACCCTGAAGGTTAGTCTTCAGTATACCTAGTGTATAGCAACTCAGCTTAGGTCACATTTACTAGGGAAGGCTGGAGAAGGCTGCTCCTACCTTACACAAATAGGTGGCGGAGGACCGCCTGTCCAACCGTTGGCGAATGTGTGTAGCATGCTCCAGGTAGCCGCTCTACAAATGTCTTTTATCGGTACTCCTGCATGGAAAGCGACCGAGGTTGCTCTTCCTTGGTGGAGTGAGCTGTAGGAGGTCTAGCGAGCGGGTCATCTTTAGACTGAAGGCAGTGACTTATGCAGTTAGTCACCCAGCGTGCAAGGCTTTGCTTAGAAATATGTTGTCATTTCGTGCTACCTGAGAATGCTATGAAAAGCCTAGGAGAAGCATGGAACTCCTTAGTCCTTTGAATGTAAAAGTTGAGGACTCGGGCAACATCTAGCGAGTGCAGTGTTCTCTCTGCGTTTGAAGAGTGGTTGCTGAAAAAAGTCAGGAGTACAATGCGCTCCGAGAGTGTGATTTCCGATAGAACCTTGGGTAGAAATTTAGGGTGTGTTTTGAGGATGACGCGGTCCCTCTGAACATGTTGAACAGTAGTTCCGATATGATGGCTACCAAGAAAGCAGCTTTCCAGGACAGAAACTTTATGTCACACCTATGTATGGGTTCATATGGTGATTCCATGAGTGCCGCCAAGACTGTGTTCAGGCTCCAAGAGGGCTGGTGTTGGTGGAAAAGTACGTAGCAACCCTTTAAGAAATATTTTAATCGCTGGATTGGTGAGTAAAGTTGATTGATTAGGGTTTGTTGTATAGGCCGATATGGCAGATAGATGTACCCTAATGGAGGCCAAGGAGAGCCCCGCTCTTGCCAGATGTAATAGGTATGGTAACACTTGTTCTCCTTACGTAGTGAGGGCATCTAAAAGTGAAGTCTCACACCATTTGGTGAAACGTGTCCATTTCGTGATGTATGTGGTCCGTGTGGACGGAGCTCTAGATTCTTTAATTATGTCCCAGCATTCTGAAGGAAGTTAGGTTTGCTAATTTCCGCTGTACAGGTACAATGCTTTGAGCGATAGGCTTGCTGGATCGTGGTGGAGAACCTTGTAGTTCTGCTGCATCAATAGGCTCTGGTGAGCCCTAAGGCGAATTGGCGACCCTTGCGAAAGGTGCCGCAGGGTCGGATACCACACCTGTCGTGCCCATTCTGGTGCTATGAGTATCATTCTGCAGGGTTGCTCCTTCACTCTGCGTAGTATTCACGCTATCAGTGGAATCGGTGGGAAGGCATACAGAAACGTGCCTGTCCAAGTTCTGAGAATGCGTCCCCTAGTGATTGGTCCTCTGGGTATCTCGGGGCGAAGAGGTGACATTTCTTGTTGTCCTAGGTGGCAAAGAGGTCGGTCTGCGGATGTCCCCACATACGGAATATCCGTTGAGTCTCTTCCTTGTCTAATTCCCATTCGTGGGACCTTGTGTAGTCCCTGCTCAGTTTGTCCGCTAGAACATTGTATACTCCTAGCAGATGTTCTGCTTTGAGCTGAACTTTGGGTTCTAGTGCCCATAACCATGGTTTCTGTACTTCCTTGGATAGCATCTCTGATCTTGTGCCTCCCTGCTTGTTGGTATAATGCATGGAGGTTGTGGTGTCCGTCTGGATCATTACTACCTGCACTGCTAGTACAGGTAAGAAAGCTTTCAGTGCCAAGTGTATTGCTCTGAGTTACAGGACGTTGATGTGTAGTCGGAACTCTTGGTATGACCACATGCCCTTTGTTTGCAGATCTGCCAGGTGTGCTCCCCAGCCTGATAGAGACGCATCTGTTCTGAGAAGAAGCGTTGACGTAGGTCCTTGGAATGGCATTCCCTGCAACAGATTTTGCGGTGTGCTCCACCATTGGAGTGCTTTGTGGAAGCTTGTTGGAATCTGGATAATGTCTTCCCATGACCCGAGTGCTTGTGTCCATTGGTGTTCCAGGGTCTCTTGTATTGGCCTCATGTGTAGCCTGCAATTTGGAATGAGAAATATACATGAGGACATCATGCCCAGGAGTGATTTGAAAGATCGTACCATGGTTGTTTTGCTGTCGAGGAACCATGAGATCAGTTGTAGCATTACTGATGCTGTGTCTGTCGAGGGTCATACCCTGGGTATGTAGGTGTTCAGCTCTGCTCCCAGGAAGAGAACCGTGTTGGTGGGTATCGGGAAGGATTTGGTTTAGTTTATGGAGAAGCCTAGCTCCTTCAGAAGATTCATTGTTTTTGTAACAACCGAGGTTGTGAAGGTTGAATGAATTTGCCTTTATTAACCAGTCGTCTAGATAGGGAAAAACCTCAGTTCCTGCTCGTCTGAGGTTTGCTGCCACAGGGGCCAGGCACTTGGTGAAGACTCTTAGTGCTGACATTAGGCTGAATGGGAGGACACGGAATTGGAAGTGTGCATTTCCCACTGCAAATCTGAGAAACCTTCTGTGTGCTGGGTGGATGGGAATATGGAAGTAGGTGTCTTCCAAATCAGGGTTGCTAGGCAGTCGTGTTTGTTTAACCAAGGGAGGACATTTTGTAATGACGTCATCTTGATCTGGATGCCCTTGATGAATTTGTTTAGCGCTCTTAAATCCAATATTGGTCTCCACTGGCTGTTCTTTTTTCTGACTAGGAAAAACCGGGAGTAGAAACCTCTTCCCCTTTGTTTTACTGGGACCGGTTCTATGGCTGCTTTTTGGAGCAGCTTGCAAATTTCTATTGTCAAATGTTTCACGAGGTGTGCCTTGTGTGGTCTGGGTGGAAGGGAGGGAGGTTGATCCAAAAATTTGATCGTGTGTCCCTTGCGAATTACTTGCAACACCCACTTGTCTGATGTAATGTCTCGCCAGTGGTGGTAATGCCAGCTTATTCTTCTTCCCACCGGGGTGTGCTGTGGGTGGAAACGGTATGAGTTGCAGTTCTGTTTGGATTGTGTTTTGGAGTGGTTTGAGCCATGTCTGCCATGTACACCGTTCTTTGTCCTTATCTTTCAGCAAGCTGATAGCTTGAGCTGTATCTGTGTCCGCCTTAATGCCCTTGAGATGATCATCAATCTTCTTGCCAAAGAGGTCATGCCCGTCGAAGGGCATATCCAGCATTTGTGCTTGGACTTCTGGTCTGAAGTTTGTTGCTTTCATCCAAGCTTGCCTTCTTAGGACCGTGCCATGGGCCATTTGACGGAAGCCTGATTCTGCAACATCTACCGCTGCATCAATCATGTGATCGGATGTGGCTTCACCATCCGTTATTATTGCCCTTGCTTCTTTTTGGAATTCTGCCGGTAAGTGTTTGGTTAGCTCTGATATGAGAAGCCATAGTTCCCGGTCCAAGCACGCTGTCATAGCCAGAACATGACCTGCTCTGATGGTTAGGGAAGCTGAAGATGAAACTTTCCAACCCATAGCTTCCAATTTTCGTCCTTCCTCGTCAGGGGGTGCGGACAATGGAGATGAGGGGTTTGCTAGTTTCTTTCTTGCTGCCACTGTGATTACAGAGTCTGGTTTCATATGACCTCTTAAGCATAGTGGAGCCGTGTCTGGGGACTTGTATTTTTTCTCTGGTCACGATTTGCGAACATCTGTAGACAGAGGTGTAGACAGTATGTGTACTCCTGCGTCCCATACTGTGTCTAAGAGAGGGATAGCAGTGACAGTTCTTCTACGCTTATCCCTGTGTTCGTATAAGACGGATTTAATTTCTTCCAACGTTACTTGCAGTTTGAAAAGATCTGCCGCCTTGCCAGTATGGAATAATACCAAGTCATCCAGTGGTGAAGTTTCCCCTGGTGAATTACGTTTCCTTGGTTTCTCTATTACATAGTCATCCCATTCACTATGTGTGTCTGGGTTGTAAGTAATCTCCCCTTCCTCTGGGCCTGAAAAATCTCTAAATAGATCCTCCTGCCAATCTGAAACTGAAGCAGTTGAAGGTATTATGGTTGGATCCCTTATTGGTGAGTGTGGTCTCAGTCTAGGCGAGGATCTCAGTGGTAAGACTTGTCGGTGAAGCACTGCATGTTCTGCTTCTAGGTCTGGAGGAGGTTCCGGTGAACGTGGCCTTTTATGAGCTATACTACTTGTGGGAGAGCATCTAGGCATGCTGGAATGTGGTAATTTGTCTCTCTGTGGAGATCTTGGGCCTCATTACGAGTCCGGCGTTAACCGCAGCGGTAAAACCGCCTGGTTACGGCCAGACTCGTATTACCATTCCGCCTCCGTGATTCCCGGAATTAACGGGGCATTACACCCCCGGTTTCCCGGAAATCACGGAGGCAGAATGGTGTTAATCCCCATTCCCATTGAGTCCTGTGGGACTCAATGGGAATGTGGATCATGGAAACACTGGCAGCATCTCGTAATGCTGCCGGTGTTTCCTCGTCCGCCTGCAGGCGGACGGTGTTAAACCCACCAGGTTCTGGCGGGAACATCACCTCCCACCTGCAGGAGTCGGGATCAGGCGGTCCGGAAACAACGGTGGCGGCGGGTTTACCGCCACCGTTATTTCCGGACCGCCTGATTTGTAATGAGGCCCCTTGTGTTCCTCAAGCTAGTGGAAACATTTCTATTCCCGGGGCCGGTTGGTACAGGTGGTTGGGATCTCTGGCGCCCATTGAATTCTTTGCACTGACTCCATCAGCATAGGGTCATATGGATCTGTGACATCCTCAGTGATAGGGTGCCAAGGTGGACTATTCTCTTTAGGGGTGAGAATAGGTTGTTCTCGTATGAATTTAGTGTCAGAAAATTCTTCTTGCAGAATGATATCTGGCAGCCCTACCATATCCTTTATTGCTGACAATTGCACTGTCACTGGTTCTTTCTGAACCCCTGGAGTGTTTGAGATTGTGTCTTTTGGTTTATTCGTTTTATCCTCTGTGGACGGCATACTCACCATTAATGGGGTTTGTGTGGAGGGTGCTTCTGGCTTGTTTTTTCATGCCGGCTAGGAAGTCGATGGTTTCGTTAACGACGCAGATGATTGGTGCTTCGTGGACGATGACTTTGTGGACGAGTGTTGAGACTTTAGTTCCATCGACAAGATCTTCATTGACGAATGGTGAGTCTCCTTCATCGATGACTGTTTCGTAGACGAGGATTTTGAAGACAAGGATTTACTGGTCAATGAGGACGTTTTGAGCATGGGCGTAGGCGTCTTTTCCTTCATTGACGGTCTAGTCGTTGACGAATGTTTATTATTATTACCGCTCGTAGACAGCAGTTCCATGGACGATCTTCCCCCGAGGAAGATTTAGAAAACACAACCTTACCTACAAAGGTCGTTTTTTCCTGGGAATTATGTTTTCTTCTGGTCCCCAGAGCTCAAGGAAGGTGTGAGGGAAGTCTTCTGTACCTTTTTCTTGCACTTATGCATGGGGGAGGTGCTCCTTTCCACTGAAGAGGCCCTTCTTTTAGATGTTTGTCTCTCAGATGGTTTTTGAGATATAACAGGAGCGGTCTTGGCAGATTCTTCGTCTGAAGAGTGGCACTTGGACTCCAGATGTAATAATAGTCTCCTGTGCCTGTCTTGTAAGGTCTTGTTTGTGAAGGTCTTGCAAATTTCAAACTTGTGGATATCATGAGGGTATAAGCCGGTCAAGTGGCACAGTGAGTAGAGCGCTCACTTTGACATTCGTGCAGAGCCTGCTAACGCAGGTTCGAATCCCGGCGGGGCCAAAATCAGCCTTTCATCCTTCCGAGGTCGATAAATGAGCACCACACACCGTGGGTAATAATAAGCAGCGCTCAGATACCTGAGGGTTCGTAGCGCTATATAAATGCCAAATTATTATTATTATTATTATTATTATACACTGCTCATGTGGGTCCCTCATATATACTAGCTTCTTTCTGCATCGGGTATAGTCCATGAATAGGGAGGGCTTCTTGGCAGATGGTGTTCTCTCAGCCATGATATGATGTAGTCTTTCACTCCACGAAAACGGGTTGAAATTTTGTGTTTTCTGGTCCCAGAAAATCACAAATAGTAGTACTCGACTAGGAGATTAAAATAGGATACATTTTGAAAATAGCTTGAACAGCTAAAGATAGAAACATCAAAATGCTCAGAGAGGTGGAGGATTCCCTCTTTCTGTTAGACTGCAGTGAAAAAATCTGAAGATGGCTGCCTGGGGTGGAGCTTAAACCCTGCCACCTCATTGGTAAGGGTAATAAAAAACCAAAGTGAGGTAGAGGGACTACACAAGTGAATGCCTCATGGGGCATAATGGGCCATCCTTATTCATTTTTTCTATGGAGATAATGTATATATATAATTATTAATAATTATTTTAAATCACAGAGGATTCCCGGCCTGACAACGGGGAATATTCAAGCATGTGAATCTATGAAATATCCAATGCTGGAAAAATAAAGAGCGAGACAAACATAGAAAGTGAGACAATTAGGGGCTATGCAAATGGAGAGGGGAGAGACAGAGTAAGATTAATTGAAATGGATTGGGGAGAGTGGTCAGGGGCCTGCTGTGAAAGCAATTTTTGGATTGTTCCGTAGCTGAGCTCTGGCCCAACTAAAGCTGTGGTTGATGAGTACCTGCACTTTGGTTTTCATTTAAAGCACTGGCTGCACTTGTCAAATTGTCTAATCACATAATTGTTCCAGTGCCAGAAACAGTGCTCTTGTATTGTGGAGGCCTTTGCACCTTTATCTTCCTGAAAATAATATGTTTAGGGAGCTATTTGCATAGATAGATGATTGGATCAACAAAAGTACAGGGAGATTAAATAACACCTACAAAACATCCCCAGCGCGTGCCCTAAAAGCACTCAGCACCGAAAAGTGTACCCTTTTGTGATTCACAGTAAGACCCCCTTGAACTTCCTCCTCAGATGTTTCCCACCCTATCCTGCACTACACGCATATTCAGCTGCATTCAGTGCCTCCCCTTCAAAGCCTATTAGCATATTAGCAGTCTATTGTAGTGCTTGTTGTGTAAATACAACACGACAGAAAAAATAAAAGATAATAAAATGATGGCTGGTAAAATATGTCAAAATCGCAGTACTTTCTTTCTGCTGTACAGTCACTTTGAAAACATGAAGGAAAGTGAAAGGTCTGCGGGCCCTGCCTCTGAGGACGAGCAGAAACAAACAGCAACGCATCTTACAGCATGTGCACTTGAGCACCCCTGCTCTATGACATCACTGCTGTGTAAAGACACTTCTAAAGCCCAGAACAACTGCCTCACATGTGCCACTTCAACAGCAACTCAGCTGACCTCCCTCGCCCCTTGCTTTACAGTGCCTGCAAAAACACCAAAAGAAACCTGTTTTGCATGTTTATTTTGATATGCCATTAATAAAATATATTAAAACATGCCACTCCATGAAAATATGCCACCCAGGGACAGGGCCTAGAAGGTCTAATTGGAAATAGGTCTCTGCTCATGTTTGAAATTAAGGAGAAGTGACAGGACCTTAGATCCTTGACATAGGCGATATTGCAGTTTCTGAAGCAGATGTTTTATGAGAAAGGAGACAATGCAGACTCGATGTTGGCGGCTAGGCTATGGGTGCAGAGGGCGGAGAGATGAGTGGACGGGATAACCGATACAAAGGGAGGGCTGAGTTTGTTCCCAAAATAAATAACCATACATTTTGCCACATTTTATAAGTTCACAGTGGCAGCAAGAGAGAATCGGGTAGAGTCGGAGGAGTTGGGACAATGCTTGAGGGAAATCACACTTCCATCATTAAGCAGGGAGGAGGCATCTATGTTAGATGCACCGTTCACCTTGGAGGAAGTACAGATGGCTATAGGGGGAATGCTGGTGGGTAAGTGCCCCATCTAGTGAAATTGTTTAATTTGATACTTGTTTCTGGGAAGGCTCCCCGAACATTTTGTCAGGCGCTGATAACCATGCTTCCGAAGAAAGGGTAGGATCCATGGTCTTGTATGCCCTACAGGCCGATCTCACTCCTTAATTTTGACCCAAAGATTTTTTTTTTAAACAACTTTATTTATTAATCAAAGGCATACGACAACTTAACAGCAAAACAAATGCATTCCCCCTCATCAAGTCTGCTGTATAGTCTGGTAGATTATTACCCATCACCTGTCGTACACTCTTCAGGGTGCCATTTGTCTATTAGCCTCCGAGCGTTTTCTGTTTTATCCCCCCGTCTACCCCCCCCTTTTACCCTCATAAACTTATAACGTTTGAACACCAACTTTTGGGTTGTAGAAAACAAACAGGGAGGTTTTCCCGGTGAGAAACTGAGTCTTGGATATAACACAGTCAAGAGTCAAACAACATGCATGTTCCTGAGTAGACGTGGCTTGAAGTAATGGGCTTCTCTGTCTTTCACTAGTTCATGGAAGGGCGACCATATTGTTAGAAACCTTGTGTACTTTCCGGCATTGAGGGCGCATATCTTCTCCATCACCATCACATTCCAGATCTTAACCCACCACCATGCAGACTGTGGACCTGACTCATCCTTCCAATTCTGTGCTAGGGACATTCTCGCCGCTGATAGCAAATGTGTCATCAACGTGACTCTGGGCCCTGTCATAGCATATTTCCCCTCTACCGGCACTCCCAGCAGTATCGTTTGTGGGGACATCGGAAACTCCACCCCTGTAATGTCTTTGATGTGACCCAATATTTCTTTCCAGAAGACATTTGCTTTGGGGCACGTCCACCACATGTGGTACAGGTCGCCTTTCGCTCCGCAGTTCCTCCAACAATTAGGTGTATAGGACCTGTTAATTTTGTGGATGGGGTGGGGGGTCAGGTACCATCTAAGGTATAGTTTATATGCCGATTCCTTAATTGTGGTGCATTTGGAAGTGCTGTGCGCCCTTGCCCAGATTTGGCTCCACTTTTGCTCTGTTAAGGGTACCTCTAAGTCTTTGTCCCAGCACTCCTGGTATGAAAGCACCTCTTCCGCTTGGGCCGTGGAGAGTAGTCTGTAAAGTCTAGTCACTCCTTTCGTCGTCTGCCCTTCCCGTAAGGTCAGCTCCAGGCCTGACAGTGTCCTTGTACCCGCCTGTTTCAATGTGGGGTGGGTTATCCAGTGCCTGACCTGTGTGTAAATGAAGCGCTCATTTTCACCTAGGTTAAATTTCTACTGGCATTCCGTGAAGCACAATGGGGAGCCATTAATGTATAAATCACGTAGGGTCAAGTCTTCTGCTCCTGTCCATCCGTCCCAGAACCTCTTCTGGAGGCCCGGTGAGAAGTCCGGATTGTGCATTAATGGAGAGTTGGGGCCTAGCCCTCGTGGGATTCCCTTCCTTTTCCGGGCATTATCCCAGTTGAGCAGGGACCACCTCGTCGCTTCCAGGAGAAGGCCCCCTTTCTCTCTGTCCCTTGGTTTCAGGAATATTAGGGCTTTTAGGGGTGTTCCTGTGGCCGCTTGTTCCATTTGACACCAATCTTTATAATTATCAGGGTTAGCCCACCGCAACATTGGGGCCAGCTGATCTGCCAATATGTAGCCTTTCACGTCCAGCACTCCTAGGCCTCCGAGCAGCGGAGGGCGCAACATGATGCGCTTCTGGACCCTAGGTTTCTTCCCCTGCGAAATGAATTTAGATATCGCGTTTTGCAGTTCTTTAATTTTGGCCTGAGGAATGGTCATTGGAATGGCTCCCACCACATAGAGGAAACGGGGGAGGATAGTAATTTTTACTGCCGTGATTCGTGCGAACCACACCAGTTCCTGATTTCCCCACCTGAGCATCTCGTCCTGCATCTGTTTCCATAGGGGAAGTATGTTCGTTTTGTACAGGTTATGCGGGTTGCTCGTTAGGCGGATCCCCAGATACTCCAGTGAGTCTTTCACCCACGGCACTGGGAAGGTCTTCTCTAAGTGCTCAACCCCTCTCTCTTTTCCGTGATGTTCATTGCTTTGGATTTCGAGAGATTGATGGCGAATCCAAAAACCTCCCGAAATTCCTGTAGTTGTGACATTGCTCGGGGCATCTTTACTGCTGGGTCTTTCATAAACAGCATTTTGTCAGCTGCGTATAACGCAATTTTGTGCATTGTCTGCCCAAATTTCAGGCCCCTGATTTCGGCGTCCTGCCTAACCCGCGTGGCAAATGGCTCCATTGCCATCGCGAATATCAACGGGGAGAGTGGACACCCTTGTCACGTGCCTCTGCGAATTTTGATGTATCTTGTGCTTTGTCCGTTGATCATGAGGCTAGTTGCCGGGGTTCGGTAGTTAGCTAGCACCATATTCATGAATTTTGGTCCACATCCAAAGGCCTCCATCACCATTTCCAGGTAGCTCCAGTCCATACTGTCGAATGCTTGTGTTGCATCCAGGGCGGCCACTGCCATTGCTTGTTGCGTTCTTCTCCCTACATCGATTACATCTATTGCTCTTCTTACATTGTCCTGTGTAAGTCTGCCTGCGATGAAACCTGCCTGATCTTCGTGGATCATGCCCGGAAGGATTCTCATCAGTCTCGTTGCCAAGATTTTGGTGTATATTTTCGCATCAGTATTTAATAATGCGATTGGCCGATAGCTGGAGCACTCACGGGGGTCCCTCCCTGGCTTTAAGAACAATATGGTTGTGGATCGTCCCATGTCTGGCGTCACTCGACCCTCTTCCCCGATTGTGTTGTAGAGCTTGGTCAATGGGGCTAGGAGCTGCATGCAAAATGTTTTATAGAAGCCATTGCTGAAGCCATCAGGGCCGGGGGCTTTCCCCATCGGAAGTGCTGTGATTGCATCACTGATCTCCTGTGCTGTGATCGGGCTTCCTGGGTCACTCCTTTCTTGCTCCGTGATTCGTGGCCGGATGGTTGAGTGAATGTAGGAATATTGTTTCACCCTGTCCAGGTTCTCGCTACACAGGAGGTCTCCATGGTGTTAGGCAGAAACCTGTGCCGTTCCCTTAGGGACCACTGCAAAAGATTTAAGACTACAGGTGTTTGGCAGTAAACCCACTTGGTAGCAGTCTGTACCACACAGATTCACTTGGTAGCTGTGGCTGAGCAGTCAGACTTCCCTCAAGAAGAGTTAGGCAGTATATAGAGTATACACAATAGGTACAGAGATACAGTAGCACAAGCAAACACTGACCAGAGCTTTGGTGTAAAAGTATATAGTTATTTATTTAAAGACACACTTGTAGATTACACTAGCACAAACAGGTAAGTAAATTCAGCACACAGTCACTATTATATATATGTATATATATATATACAACCCTAATTACTTATTAGACAAGTCTTAATGAGAAACGCCACTTATTTTCAGACAGAGGTAAGCGCTTAACATAAGATGGTACTCTAATAAGTTATTAAAAAGGGAGTGAAAAAGGCAGAGTTATGGAAGCACACACATTTCAATACTTTTAAAAGAACCACAGTAAGGCAGGATAGGCAGAGTTCTACTGGAGAGCAAGGAAGTCAATTGCAAGGCCCACTCTTGGAGAGAGCAAGCAGAAGGGGTCCAGATTCACACAGTGGGGTTATGCCCAAAGAGTCTTGTAGATAGTTTGCACACAAAGAATGAAATTAAAGTCAGGAAAAGTTAGCTAGGTTGTCCCAGGCCAGCCCAGGTTAGAAAGTCGAGGCTTTACTGTCACCCCAAACGATCTGTCGCAAAGGAAGCCAGGCAGGACACAGTACCTTAAGTTGGAAGGAAGCTCGAGCGGGGGCAGTTGTTCCTGGCAGCGGATGCAAGTCGCTGTTTCGTCCAGAGGAAGAGGAGGTCTCGCCGTGGAGGAAAGATGAAGGTCGTGGCACTGCCAGGGAAGAAACCAGCCGTGGAGTTTCCCGGTTACAAGGTACTACCCTTTTCTTCGCGGTAGTGGTAAACCGTGGTATTCCGGTTGCTGGGGTGCTTGGCACGGGCAAGGCGGCCACGAGATGGTCCAGGAAGGTGAAAAGACGGGCAAACTGGTTATCCCCACAGTCAAAGGAAGAAGACTCTCCGGGCTGGAGATCTCCTCTGTCGACGGGAAAAGTGGTGAGATGGTTCAGCAGGGCTCCACCGGTGGTGTCGTCGTTGCAGGTCGGCTCGGCTTCTCCCTCCTTGTATTCTTAAGGTCCTGTGGCGACGTTTTAAATTCCAGTCCCCAAAGCCCTGCTTTTATGCAGACAACCCCCATTCATTCAGCCTAGCTGTCACTCAAACATGCTACTTGGTGAGCCGGGCGGCTCACCACTTAGGTCAATCATACAAGAGTGCGACTTGAGTTGCCGAGGCAACTCAGTCCAGGGTGCCTAAACCACCTCCCACACCCCCTGTGGTACCCAGACAGAGTGGCACCACTTTTGGAGGCTTCTGTAGAGAAGCCCGCAAAAAGTGGAACAAAGGGCTCGACTTGGGTTGGAGTCACAGAAGCGTACACAAAACGCCATTTTGAAACCAAGTTTCGGCAAAAAATACCAACCGGTGAATTTATATATCAATTTAATAAACCGGCGGTATGTTCGAGGCTATTTTAAAAAGTGGTAGCCTCGAACAGTGGGAAAATCCCATAGGAATATATTCGCGGTCGAATATAAAAAGTAGTATCCACTGCCACCAGCCAAAACTCGGTCGGGGGGGACTGGACAGTGCCCCCTCGAACAACAGACCCCGGGGCAATCAAATTGCCCCGACCAGTACGTCCACAATATGATGGTTTGTACTGGTTCTGTTCACCCCCTTTGCTGTATGGCAGGCATAGTACCTGAAGGGAGAGTCTGTGACGATTCGGGCCCCAGAGAAAGTCTCTAATTTGCTTGTCAAGGAGATGAAAGAACTGGGCTTGAATATAGTGGCAAACATTTGTGAAATAGTACAGGAATCTAGGGAGAACAATCATTTTCACAATTGCAATTCTACCCATAAGTGACAATGGTAACCGGGACCAGGAGGACATGGACCCCTTGAGGCCTTTTAGGACCTTGAGGATGTTGAGTGTGTGCATATCCTCTGGTGTATGTGTGATGTGGATACCCAAGTATTTAAAGGAGCTTGTATCCCATGGGAGACCCAAATCCGGCAGCAAAGCTTTGTTAACTTTGCAGAGGCCAGCCAAGGGGAAAAGGAATGATTTCCGCCTGTTAAAGGGTAGGTTATGTTGTGGCTCACATATATAAAGTTGGATGTCATCTGCATAAAGTGATATTAAATGTCGGGTACCCCCAATCAGGATGCCTGCATCCAGGTATTCCTGGCGTAAATAGGCTGCAAAAGGTTCTAGGGCTAGTATGTATAGCATGGGCGAAAGCGAGCATCCCTGACGGGTCCCGCGACATATGTCCCAAACATCAGAGATATGTCTACCTGACCTCACCTTAGCAGTTGGAGAGGTGTAAAGCAGCGTCACCCAGCAAATAAAGCTATCCCCCATCCCAAAGCTCTGTAGTGAGGCGAGCAGTTATTCCCAATAGACCGAGTCGAACGCCTTAATTGCGTCCAAAGACACCACTGCATAGCCCTCACCGCAAGATTGTTTGGCCTATAATGTCTTGCAGTCTATGTATATTCAGGGTAGTGATACCGCCTGGTACGAACCCAGTTTGTTCAATGTGAATCAGGGAGGTGATTACCTTTCGAAGACGCACTGCTAGCACTGTTGTGAGTATTGTTTTTTAAACTTTGTTTATTAGTGGTTACATAGAGATACATGGCACCTTTCCACATAGTCGAGATAAAAACATTTCACAAGTATTGTAGTCATACACAGTTACATGGATTCATCATCGTCCGAGGTCATATCACATAAATAAACTCGAAATGGGCCCCATATGTCTTTGGGCCTGCAGGCCGGAGGTTGGGTCAGGACATATTGTTCTTTAGTTTCATTTACATACATGAGCTCACGAAGAAATTGGTTCATACTAGATGGGGCTGAGTTTTTCCATTTTTGTAGAATGCATTTTTTGGCAACAGCGCAAGTGATATTAAATAATCTTCTAGTTTTTTCAGAGCATTTGCCTATGTCCGCAAATAGATATTTTTGGGGCGTCAGAGCCGGGGGGATCTGTGTGATTTCCTCTAACATTACCGCCACCTCTTTCCAAAAGCCCGCCACCACTCGACATTCCCAATACATGTGTAGTGTCCTGCCTTTGGCATATTGCACTTGGGGCATGCATCTGAGGCCTCCGGTGCAAACTTGGCTATTTTGGTCGGTGTATAGTGCAGTCTATTCAGCATTTTAAATTGGATTAACCGCAGACCAGAATTTAGGGAAACTTTCTTAGTGAGTGCGCAATATTTTGTCCATTTCTCTTCCTCAATAGGTGTCTGTAAGTCTCTCTCCCATTTCTCTTTGATTTAGTTAACTGTGGGGGCATGAGCCTGTATCGCGGAGTATAGTCTGGAAATCCCTAGGCCCTCTGTGGCGGTTACCAGCTGTATGCACGGGTGTGGTTGGGGTTCATCAGGGAATAGTGGCCATTTTTTCTGAAATGCCGCCCTCATTCGGTAGTATTGTAGAGTTCTCAGTGGCCCACCTCCCAGGGCTCTTATCAGTTCCCCTATGGTCACAAATTTACCATCAATAAACATGTCCCATATTTTCATTTCGTAATTAGGGTCCCATGATTCCTGTATTGTACTGTCATGTGTGGGGGGTATACCCGGATAGTTCCATAAAGGTATCTCTGAGTTGTAGGGCGCTGTCACCTTCAGTCTCTTGTATATGGCCTCCCATGCTTTAACCGTACAGCTGACCGGATTGTACTCACACTTGTCCTTGTATTGCGTGTCGAATATGACTGATTGTATATCTGTGGGGTGTGTGGTATATTCTTCTATCCATACATGGGGTGTCTCGTGTGTTGTGTTGTACCAAAATTTTGCAAATTGAGCTTGTGCAACATAAGAATTTTGCTCAAAATCGGGGGCCGCTATAGCGCCAGTTAAGTACGATTCAGTCATCTTTTCCCAGCTTATCCTTGCTGTCCTCCCATTCCATAGGAATGTCACGACTATGGATCGGAGTTTAGTGAAGAAGGACCTGCCCGGCCATTTGGGAATATTAACGAAGAAATGAAGTAGCTTGGGTAGGATTATCATTTTAAGGACAGCGACCCTGCCGTATAGAGATATCGGAAGACGTCCCCACAGCTGAAGTTTTGTAGTAATAGTTTGCAATGTGGCTTCATAATTGTCCGAGTATAATGTGTGCCTCTCTCTAGATACCAGTATCCCCAGATATCTAATATGGTGTTCTGACCATTTGAGTCCGTTTAGCCTGTCGGGGCATTTGGTGGACTGTGTGAGTGGGAACATTTCGGATTTAGCTCTGTTCACTGTATACCCTGAATAAATTGCGAAGTCCTGTATTTCCGCCATTATGGGTGCAATGTTTTTCTCCGGTTCCCGAATATATAAAACGTGTCATCAGCGTATAATGATATCAGTTGAATGGAGCCCTTCATTTTTATGCCTTTATCAGCATGTCTCAGTCTCACCGCAGCTGCCATCGGCTCTATAGTCAACGCAAATAGCAGGGGAGAGAACGGACACCCTTGCCTAGTGCCCCTGCCCAGTAAGAATAGTTCAGAGATGGATCTATTAGTGAACACCCGGGCCCCCGGCTCGGTGTATAACAGTTTTACATATCTGATAAAGTTGGGTCCCATCCCGAATGCCTCCAGCACCGCCAGTAGGTAGACCCAGGAAACCGAATCGAAGGCCTTCTCGGCGTCCAAAGAAACGGCCGCTGCACTTCTCTTCGGGTCTATCCGTGCCATTATGCCGAAAAGCCTCCGGAGATTTAGGGCCGTGGACCTTGTCGGGATAAACCTATTATGATCCGGGTGGACTAGTCCCGGAACCGCCGGCAGGAGTCTGTTGGCCAATACCTTTGCGAATATTTTGGCATCAGTGTTTATTAATGATAGGGGTCTATAGGAAGACACATCCTACGGTGGTCTCCGTGGCTTGGGGAGTACCGTGATCACTGCTTCTCTCATGGTTGGGGGTAGTATATTATATTCAAGGGATTCCTCCCATACCAGCATGAGTATCGGTACAAGCTCTTCTCTGAATTCTTTATAGAATTCTGCCCCTATCCCATCTGACCCAGGAGCCCTACCCGATGATAATGATTTGATTGCCTCAGTGATTGCCTCTGCGATTTCTTCAGCCGTTACCGGCCGATCCATCGCAAGGCGATCCACCTCAGGGAGCTTAGGAAGGGTGAGAGCCTCGAGGTAGGTTTTAATGTCTGCGAGTGATTTTTTTTATCTTGATTAGAGTATAGTTGTTTATAAAACTTGACAAATTCCTTATTTATTTCCTCCTCACCCAAGAGTAACTCCCCTTGTGGTGTATGTATACTGGTGATTTGGTTGGGTTGTCTATCATGTTTAAGTAGGTAAGACAGTGTTCTACCAGCCTTGTTACCCTCCCCATATCTGCGTGCACACATGGGAGCCGCCACATAGTGTACCTCTCTGGCGGCCAATTTGTCAAATTCCTGCAGATTCTTGTGTATGTCCGCCAATAGTTCTTTGTTCTGTGTACGAGTATAATTTCCCTCTAATTCATTCAACTTATTTTCAATGCCTGTTAATTCAGCGCGCACACTCTTTAGCATACCTACGGACCTAGACAGCAGTACTCCTCTAATCCATACCTTGAAAGACTCCCACACAGTGGAGTATTTGTCCACTGTGCCCACATTATTGGTGAAATATTCCGCTATCTCAGTATGTAGCGTTTCCACCACTCCTGGGTCTCCCAACATCCCACTCGGCATTCTCCATCTTTTCGCGGGACAGGGGGCATCCAGGAATTTTAATTCTAGTATCACTGGGGAGTGTCTGAGAACGTGCGAGGCGGGATTTCACATTTCTGTAGTGCAGTGGACATGCCCGATGCAACAAACCAATAATCAATCCTCGACTCGGAGTCATGAACCGAAGAGTAATATGTGTAACTCCTGCTCACAGGGTGTATCTCCTGCCAGGCATCAGTCAACAACAGCTGTGCGAGGACATTGCTCAGAGTGAGGGCTGTCCTACTGGGGGATCAAGCGATTTATGAAGATCTGTCCAGTGTGGCGTTCAGTGCCACATTAAAGTCCCCCCCCAGATTACATTAGCCATGCCACAGGCAGCAATCAATTGGTACATATTCACATAAAAGGCAGGGTCCTCAATATTGGGTCCATACGTATTAACCAACAGTAATTGTTGCCCAGCGACTCTGCCCCAAACCACAACGTATCTACCTTGTTGGTCAACCTTGTGACCTTCTAATCCAAATCCCAAAGCCAGATGTATAAGGGTAATTACCCCTCTGGCCTGGGTGGAGTAGTCCGTGTAAAACCTCAGTTTTCCCCATTTAGGCAGTATATGCATGTTACCGCTTCCCATTGTATGCGTTTCTTGCAGCATCAGGACCTGTGGGCTGTGTCTGACAATGTAATTACCAATTTTTCTGACTTTCATTTGGTTATTTAGTCCCCTTACATTCCATGTAAGAAATGTTATTCTCATCCCGTCACCAGTTCTTGCCAGTAAGGAAACTCCCCATATGCATGACCCTTAAAAATTTGCTTTTGGCACAAGCAGATCAGCGTCAGTCTCAGTGCAACCATCATTTTCACATTAAACAAACACTTGGCAGTAGCCGAACTATCACCTGCGTCAACCTTCTTCTTTATGTGGTCATCACCACAGTAACACCCCAAACTCCCAGACCCTGTTCCCGCCCTCCCACCCTCATCATCACCTCCAACTTGACGATGTGCCCAAAATAACTCATGGAACCTTCCGGGGGTGGCCATGTTGCTCCACATGACCGCCAGATTGTCTCCATATCTCTGATAATCGTGTTGCATGGAGCCACGTTAATCATCAAATTATTAGTACTGCGCCCTCGATGGTATAGTAGGATAGAACACGTACTGACTACCAGTATACCCTAATCCTCCAGTCTGGGTGTATTATTATGTGCCGGTCTGCCCCCCCTGGGTGGGAGAGGTATGGAAGTCTCAATATATTGTGTGGCTTCAGCTGGAGACTCGAAAAAATGCGACCTCCCCGCATGTTGAATCCTCATCTTAGCTGGGAACATCAGGGCGTACAGGATCTGGCGTTCTCTGAGGAGTCTTTTGACCGGTTCGTAGGATCTTCTGTTGGCTTGAAACCCGGCTGAAAAATCTGGGTATATGTGTATCCAGTTTCCTTCGTATTGTAGTGTACCAGCCTCTCTGGCCATTTGGAGGATTGCGTCTCTATCCCTGTAGTTAAGGAGTCTAGCAATTATTGTACGGGGCGGTGCACCAGGTTTCGGGGCTGGGGCTGATGTACGGTGCGCTCTCTCCACCAAGAAATGTTCAGAGAATGCCTCCTGACTGAATAATGTTTTAAGAAGCAGTTCAAGTTGTTTTTCCATTTGGCCTTTTCCGAATGTTTCCGCCACACCCACCACACTGATGTTATTTCGTCTTGATCTAGATTCAAGGTCTTCATATTTGTTCTGCATTTTGGACATGGCCTCCTTGAGCTGGGAGATGTTGCGGCTGTGGTGCGCAATGGCATCCTCGTTCGTGCTTATTAGATCTTCCGTTTCCGTGATACGCGCACTCTCTTTTTCAACCCTGGCCTTTAATGAGCCCATGGTGGACACTATATCGTTTAGCTTCATATTCACCGCACGGAATCCATTCTGCAGAATTAGTGTAAGCCTGTCCTCTTTATCGCCAATCTCTGCATTCGGGGTTTCATTGGCATTGCCGTGTACCTCTGCAGTAGTAGTTTGCGCTTGGATGGCAGTGTACGCATCGATAGGGCCTATCTTCTTATTGCCGCGGGTCTTGCCTCCTTTCCCTGTTTTTTGGGGTTCGCCCATGGTGTCGACCAGTATTCAACTGTTATTGTGGCCCTCGTTGGTTAGCTACCGAGAGCTTGCTTGCCCATGTCTTTTGAGGCCCTTATGTTGCTTCGGTGCGGTGTGTGTAGCAAGGTGCCGCCCCACCCTCTGCTGTTGTTGTGTCTTTCATTGGCTGGCCGCTTTGAGCTAGCACGTCCGTGCCCATTAGATTATTTGGAGTATTCCAGTGCAATATATGCAGCAAGGTATTAGGGCATATGGGACGTGCACTGATCTTGGACTGTGCTCTCCCACGTATTATGTCAGGAGGTCCTGTGATTAATGGTGGCCTGCAGTGGCACAGTTCCGTGAGGCCTCACAAGGCCGTCTCATGCATCGGACCAAATGTTTCAGCAAGGCTTGATCGCAATAAATTGAATCCCGGGGTTGGCGTGTCCCACTGGCGCCAGCCTGTTTAGGAAGCTCTCAGTGTTCAGCCCCGCCAGGGCGTGGGCTGCCGGCCAGTCCCCCCACAAGGCCCGTTAGGCAGAATCCTGTGCAGTTCCCTTGGGGAACACTGCAAAAAGATTAAGACTACAGGAGTAAGCAGTAAACCCAATTGGTAGCAGTCTGCACCACCCAGATTTACCTGGTAGCTGTGGCTGAGCAGTCAGACTTCTCTCAAGAAGAGTAGGGCAGTGTGCAGAGAATACACAATAGGGCCAAAACACAGTAGAGCAAACAAACACTGACCAGAGCTTTGTATAAAAAGTATATAGTTATTTATTTAAAACACACTTTAGGCAATACACTAGCACTCTCAATGAAAAGTAAGTTAAAACACAGTCAGGTAAGTATACACACCTCCCTTGATAACTATCAGACAAGTCAGGGTTAAAGCACAACTATTCGTTAAGACAGAAGTGAGCGCTTAACCTAGATGGCACTCCAATAGTTTAGGTTAAAAAGGGAGAGAAAAGGCAGAGCATAAAATAAAACAGTTCACAACACTTTTAAGAGTTCAGAGCAAGGGGAGAAAGGCAGGTTATACTGTAGAGCCAAAGTTCATAGGCTAGGCCCACTTCAAATGGAGCAAAGCGAAATGTGCCCAGCATCACACGGTTTAAAGTGCACTGAAAGTCTTTGCAGAGTGTTCAAAAGAGGTTGGGGTGATTCAAAAGATATAGTTAGAAGGCCTGGAGCCAATGGTGACTTTACATGCTCTGGGAGACAGTAGTCAGTCCCAGGGTATGGAGTCTATGTTGGGCAGTCACTATGACACCCCTGTGTTACTGCACTGAGGGTGCTGTGTAACACACATACAAAAACAGATGATGCCCTATGGAGTAGAAAGAGGTTACCCCAGAGCCCATGAACACATACTAAGTCAAAAAGCACCTCAAATCATGTCTAAGAGTGGGAGGAAAAGAGTCTCACTCTTAGCAGGAGAAAAAAACAAACCCCAAAAATCCAGCAAAGCTGCTGGGGGACTCACTAGGTTTGGGAAATTAGCCTTATAAGAGAATTCTCCCTAACACGGCCAACCGCCAGTTCAAATCTGCGTGTGGATTCCGGGCCGCCAGTTGCGCGGAGCCGGCAATCAGGGCTTATACAGTCTCTCGGGGCCTTCCCGTTGCTGTGCTAGGCCGGGGGACACGGCGGCCGCCTCTCACGTCAGACCAGGCCCGCTCTCCCCGCCGGGACCCAAAGGCAGATTAATGTGCGTGGAGGAGGAGGTCAAGCATCAGGTGGGGGCTGCCAGCCGAACACTCCCCCCCCCCTACCGCCGCTTCTCAATCTCCTTACTTGTTGGGGTATGTAGCCTTCTGGACGCCGTATGATGCCGACGTTTGTCGGGACGCGCCCCGCTGCGACCTCGCAGGGTACGAGGCACACAGGGGGTCCAGGGGCTGGCGCGTGGAGAGAGCCCCGACCCAGCTATCTCCTCCCAACCGACCCGGGTAGCTGGTTCTTGCCTCACAGCACCGGCGCGAGTCGGGTGCAGGATGCAATCTCAGGCCCCGCCCCTCTGCGGCCCTCCGTATGTTCGGATACACGGTCTCTCTCGGATTCTTCACGGTGCCCCTTGGCGGCCCCCACCTGCAGCGAGAGCCGGTCGGGGCTCAATTCGGCACAGCTCACTCGTTTTCAGACGTACCTCCCCCAGACTTTCTGACAATGGGGACGAGTGTTTGGTCCGTCTACACCGCAATTTTTAGGACGTTAGGTGACTCCGAACAGGATGTATCATTCCAGGATTTCTAGTTGGAGCTGGAGCTCACAAATCAGGCAGCCATCACTGCAGTGCGCAACAGCGCCCCCCGACTGTTGTGAGTATTTTAACGTTGAGGTTTAACATGGCCAGGGGGCGATACGAATCGCATTTGTCCATGGGCTTGCCAGGTTTGAAAATAGGGATGACCAAGGTCTCCCTCATACTAGCCGGGAGTATGCCTTTGCATAGGCTTCAACAAAAACCTTAAGTAGCAGAGGAGCCAGGGTGGAACTATAAGCCTTGTAAAATTCCAAGGGGAGTCTGTCGCTCCCAGAGGTCTTCCCGGGAGAGAGAGAAGCTATTGCATCAGTGACTTCTTCCAGAGAGATGGACTGATCCAAGAGGGCCTGTTGCGCCTGTTTGATCCTTGGGAGTGAGATCAGTGAGAGTGCCTCAACTACCTTGCTCTGGGGCACCAGTCTGTCATGGCTGTATAATCAGGCATAATATATAGTGAAGATGTAATTTATTTCACTTTTGGATCTCCAGGGGGTCCGCATTCGTCTTGAAGTGATGTAGTCAAGGGTCTGGGGTGTTCCCTCCTGAAAAGCAACGCTAACAGCCTTCCGGGTTTGTCCCCCTCAGCATGCGATCGAGCTGTGCACATAAGGTAGTCATACTTGGAGAGCAGTTGCCTTGCCTCCAGGCAACGGGCCCGGGACTCTGCTAATTTTTTCTCATCCGACAACAGGCCTGTATGGCAGGCCTCCTTTGTCCGAATGTCATTTTCCATGGCTTCTAGATCTTCCCGCAGTTTCGGAACAGCCTCCCAGACAGTGCCCCATTTTTCAACCTTTCCAATATTATGTTCTAGGAAATCTGTCAGGGATTTCTGAAGCGCTGTCTTAAAGACGAGGTCAGTCAGCGCTCCCACCGGCATCTGCCAAGTCGGGACAGGCGACCTGGGGCCCATGCGTTCCACTCAATCATAAGAGAGGAGTGTTTGGATATAGAGCGTCCCAAATATTTTGCATTACATAGTTCGGTCATCTGTCCCAACTTAGCAAAAAAATAATCTATTCTGGTGTGTAGGTGGTGAGGGGATGAATAAAAGAATAAAATAAACTCTGGCGTGTGGGTGTAAGTCTCTCTAGACGTCCACCAAGTTCAGGTCATTTAGTCCTGCAGTTAAAGCAGTAGTGGAAGTGGATAGGCCCCCACGAGGCTTAGAGGATCTGTCTAGTGTGGGGTCCCTAACAGTTGAAATTGCCACACCAGAGGAAGAAGCCCTCGCATCTGGCCGCAGCACGACTACTTATTATACGCACATGAGATGGGACATTATGGTTCGGAAAATATGAGTTCACAATACAAATTTCCATATTTTCTAGGTAACCTCGCAAAATTACATATTGTCCTTCCCTGTCTTTGTCAACTTCTATTAACTGAAATGGTAGTGAGCCGTCTATCCAAGTGAGAACTCCCCTAGCGTATTTGGAGTATGTTGCCCGTACCCCGTCCCGGCGACTAAAAATCGCCTCTTGTTCATCTGCCAGCAGGTGGGTCTCCAGGAGCAGCGCAATGGAGTTTTTCTTATATTTCAGATAGGATTTCACCCTATTTCTACAGAGGTAGGGTCCCAGCCCACGCACATTCCAGGTTGTTAGGGAGAATTCCTCTCTACCTTAAAGACCCCCAGCAACTTTGCTGGATTTTGAGGACTTGAATTTCTAACCTCGAGAGAATGAGATCCTTTTTTCCCACTCTCTCATGTATTTTAAATGTGATTTTAAACACCATTTCTTTTGGTTGTGGAGTCTGACAAACTCCATAGACATCATCTTAAACATTGTGTCACACAGCACCTTCAGTGCAGTGGCACAGGGAAGTCGTTCATATTTCCTCAGGTTTAAATACCTTCTCTTGGATAAAATACTGTTTCCAAGAGCAGTAAAGTGAAATTGACTTTACTTACACTTGTAACTCTCTAGACCGAGCACACACTATCTTACAATAGGGTGCTGGAGGGGTTACTTAGTATCCCCTTTGTCTAGCTTCTCATGTAACAATTTTATGTTACCCTTTCCTCGATGAATGGCTCGTGGCAGTGGTTTACTTTTAACTACCGTGGTGTGCATTTACCGCGGGCTGCGTTCGCAGCTGCATTAAAGCACCCAAGGGTGCCATTTTTGTCAAAATGGCCCAGGTCTTCCTTTTTCACCATTTCTTTGTGGAAAGGTCCTTCTTGAGATTTACTCTGCGCACCAAACCAGGTTTGGCCCCTTTGTTCGTTTTGCCTTTGGCGGGATTCACGAGTGAAGCCCGCCACTGGCTCCAGGGTGTCTGGTGGGGGCAGGAAGCGAGGGAGGTGCCCAAAACTCTCTGTGCTTAGACCCCTATGAGACAAGAATGCACTCTTAGGTAATTGGTCGGCTCGCTGTCTGGCAAGGACAGCCACCCTGCTGGGTGACTGACAGCTCGGCTGGAATGAATGGGAGAAACCTGCATAAAAGGCAAGGCTTGGAAGGCAGAGTCGACCACTGGACGAAGGAATCCGAAGAAGAACTTGAAGAGGACGCCTGCTGCAACTCCTGGACCGTTGGTTTGCCCGACCCCTGCTGCTGTGCTGAAACTCCAATTTAGTTTCGACTAGAGAAGCCCTGCAAGGACTACTTCTCCCCTTGAGTTGGTGGGACCAATCAACTCCAAAGTAAGCAACCTGGACGTCCTCTTGGAGCTGGTTGAAATTCCACAGCAGTTGCTGCGGGAACCGAATAGCCAGGGAGAGGAACACCAGATTGTGTGCGCTGCTTTTAAGCTGGCCAAGAGCTCCAGGAAGATCCTTTGGATTCCCAGGAAGCAGTACTGACCGAGCCTGAGCCACCTCAACAGAGTGCTGGACCCCAGATGCAAGGAAAGCCCATCTCGACAGCCAGGAACCGAAGTGTTGCTATTTGCGGTAGACGTGAGGAGCTGAAACACCAAAGTGCCACTTGTTTGAAGATTGCTGGTTGCGATCGGTGACCGCCCCATTGCAGTGCAGGAGTCCCCAGAAGTCCTCCCTCTTGTCCCCACGACTGAGGCCCAGGAACACCAGGATCTGCAGAGCTGCACAGGAACAGAAGTCATCTGCTGCACTTTTCTTCAACCTAAAGGTACTGTACAGTCTTGTTGGGTAACCTCACTTGTCCTCGTTGGAGACTTGTCTTGGTTGCATCTGTAGAGTTGCTGTCAGCTTCTTTACCTCACAAGCCTAATCAGCTTGTGGCCCTACTTTGATTTCTTCTTATTTTTAAATATTTTTTTGTGTTTATCAATTTTCATTGATTTTACAAAAGAGTTGTCGAGGAACTCTTTGTTTCTGTGTTTTTTGTTTTGTTTACAAGCTTAAGTCTATTTGTCCTTCGTAGCATTGATCCTGTCTTCTGTTTCTGTTTCTGTTTCTTGGGATCTTGTCAGTTGGCTTTCTAATCTAAGGTACTCCGCCAACGCTCCTTCGAGAATCTTGGCTGTCGCGATCGTCCAACTTGTTTTGTTCCCGCTTCTGAGTCGATTCCACCAGGTTTCTTCCTCTCGTAGTTCAAACGGCTTCAGCAGAGGAGTTAAGTATGCCTTTCTCAAGGCAGCAGTTTCCGGGCATTCAGTCAGAAGATGTCGCACTGTTTTGATTTTTGTGGGCTCTTTGCACAATCTACAGATGGCGGAATTGGCTTTACCGCTTATTGCTCTTATCTCGTTTGTTGGGAGAAAGTTTAATCTTGCCCTTATGAAAGTTTGCCTTAAGCCTTTATCCGGGAATCTTCTGATGACTACGTTGATATCATTTAGTTTTTTGCTTTGCCACGGCCGATGGGCGAGAAGTTTGTTAGATGCTGGAAGTTCTTGCGTGTATATCCAATCTTGTTCGTCCATCTTCTTCTTGATTTTGGTTGGATTTATGAATAAATCTTCTTTGGTGCAACCAATTTGTTCCAATGTGTTTTCTTTTCCTTTTGTCCATGCTGATAATACTTTGCATTGGCCCTTTTGAATTTCTTGGCTGATTAGTTTATAGTGCGCTGGGCCTTCTGTCATGGTTACTTTTCTATAAAGCAACATTTCATTTGCGTCTAGTGACGCTTTCAGTGAAGGCAATGCTAGTTCTCTTCTGATTCCCGCAATAGATGTAGATTTTGGGAGGCGCATCACTTCTCTCCAGAAATGACCTTCCAGCTTTGCCCATAGACCCGATGGGATGGCGAGGAAAGCTTTGCCTCCATAAGTCAAGGAGGGGACGACTTTGGCTTTGTAGAATCTTATAACCGGGAGCATTGAGTAGCGTCCAAATTTTTTATCCATGGCTCGTGCCTGCGCCGCCAGCTTCTTAGTTTTTTCCCACAGGTAGGTCTGCATTTTCGCCTCATTCCCCGTGCTGTCGATCATCACTCCTAGATATTTGAAGTCTTTTACGACTTCAATTGAGATGTTCTCGATATTCCAGCGGTGTGTTTTCTTCTTTTTTGCTGTTTTTTCTAGAATTAGAATTTTTGTTTTTTCTATGTTTATTTCAAGGTTGTTCTTTGAAATGTAGCTGGCTAGGTTGTTTAGTTGACATTGCAGCCCAATTGGGGTTTGGTCAAGGAGCATGATGTCATCTGCGTAGAGCAGCCTTGGGACTGTTTTATCACCCAGTTTTGGAGCAAAAGTTCTAAGCTCTTTCCGAGAGTACTTGTAATCGCCAAGAAACGCAGTGAAGAGCATTGGCGCCAGCGGGCATCCCTGCTTCACCCCTCGGTCGTTTAGAATTTCTTCCGATAGAGCTCCATGTTGGTTTAGCTTTACTCTTATTTCCCAGTGTAGAGCTTTGATTGGTTCCAGGATTTGGTTTGGGCATTTCCATGCTTCCAATTTGGACCATAGCATGGTGCGATCAATCTTGTCGAAGGCCTGTGTTAGGTCGACAAAGGCAACAGAGACCTTAGATCGTTGTGCCCGTGTTTTGTTCTTTATGATGTTCAAAATCATAATGTTTGCCGATGCTCCGATGTTCTTAGTGAAGCCTGCTTGGAATGGATCCCAACTAGGTGAGTTTTTTGCCCATTTTTGGAATTTCCTTTGTAAGAGTGAGCCGTAGAGTTTTCCGATTGTGTCCAACAATGCTATCGGCCGATAGTTACTCGGGTTGGATCAATCTCCCTTTTTAAATATAGGCACCACCGTCGCCGTTGTTCAGGGTCGGGGTATTGTGTTTGTGTTTGTTGTTGCTTTGAAAACGAGACTAATGAACGGGGCCCATTCGCTAGGGTGGTTTTTCAAGTCTATGTTTGTTATTCCGTCTGGGCTCTACTTGATTTTAGTTTGCGGATGGTTTCTTCGATATCTTCGATGTTTGAGAGGTCTTCCCATGGGGATATGTCACTGGGCTTGTACGAAGAGCTTGAGCCTTGAGGTGTTTGAAAAAGGGCAGAAAAATGGCTCTTCCATCTATCTTCGCTCACAGTGTTAGCTAGTATGAGCTCCTTTTTTTTGTCCACTGATTTTATGAGAGACCAAAATTCCCTGGAGTTTCTTCCCATGACCTTTTTAAGCATCTCAACAACCTAAACTACCTATTGCTAGGCAGTAAGCCCAAATGCACTCCTACCGAATCTTCGTTCGGAAGTTAAATGTTGGCTCTTAGTTGATCAATTAATACTCTCATGTGGAGAGAGTGTTAATTGATTCTTGACTTTAACATATTACAAAATAGAAAATAAATAACATCAATAAAGGATAAATCAGGCATGTAAGATCACTTATGTAACCAATTATACAGATCTGGTACTGACCAATACTTTTTGATACTTTTTAATAGACCTCTCAAGGTCTGTTTTTTCAAACAAATAAACAATGTACAAAAGAATTATTCAGACAATGGTGAAGCATCCAGGAATTCTCATTCCAATAAACAAACAGAGTATAACCTGGTTTGTAAAGGTACATAAATGTAACAAAAGCAGAAAGCAAGTAGCTCAAAGCTTAGCCTTATTATTCACATCCTGTAAATGTTCAAAGGGACATGTATACATTTCATTAACAAATTGTAAACCAGCGATATAAATTTAACAAACGGCAATAAGTTCACTCTTAGGGTTTTTGTATTGTGAAGTAACACCATTCAGGGAAGCCCCTTTTAATAGGTGACATAGGTAACCAACGCGTTTCGGATCGAATGATCCATCTTCAGGGTGGGGACTTCACTGTTCCTGTATGTAGTAGAGTAGTGATTGTTAAATGCGTTCTAAAAGCCTTTCCTCAATCTGAGGCTGATAAAAGTTCCAATTCAGACCCAGTCAACAGCTGAAATGCGCCGGAGGCCGGGAAGTGACAGAATGCGGCCAGGACACCCATTTCTAAATGACTGCTCTGCTCCCGTTAGGGTTGAGAACAAATGTATTTTTGTCTGGATCGGGAAACGTCACATGGTTGAGTGATAGACGAAAGGTTCGTAGAGAACTGCTAAACAGAGAAAGCGGACAGCGGTATCTGACCATTCGTCTATCACTCAACCATGTGACGTTTCCCGATCCAGACAAAAATACATTTGTTCCCAACCCTAACGGGAGCAGAGCAGTCATTTAGAAATGGGTGTCCTGGCCGCATTCTGTCACTTCCCGGCCTCCGGCGCATTTCAGCTGTTGACTGGGTCTGAATTGGAACTTTTATCAGCCTCAGATTGAGGAAAGGCTTTTAGAACGCATTTAACAATCACTACTCTACTACATACAGGAACAGTGAAGTCCCCACCCTGAAGATGGATCATTCGATCCGAAACGCGTTGGTTACCTATGTCACCTATTAAAAGGGGCTTCCCTGAATGGTGTTACTTCACAATACAAAAACCCTAAGAGTGAACTTATTGCCGTTTGTTAAATTTATATCGCTGGTTTACAATTTGTTAATGAAATGTATACATGTCCCTTTGAACATTTACAGGATGTGAATAATAAGGCTAAGCTTTGAGCTACTTGCTTTCTGCTTTTGTTACATTTATGTACCTTTACAAACCAGGTTATACTCTGTTTGTTTATTGGAATGAGAATTCCTGGATGCTTCACCATTGTCTGAATAATTCTTTTGTACATTGTTTATTTGTTTGAAAAAACAGACCTTGAGAGGTCTATTAAAAAGTATCAAAAAGTATTGGTCAGTACCAGATCTGTATAATTGGTTACATAAGTGATCTTACATGCCTGATTTATCCTTTATTGATGTTATTTATTTTCTATTTTGTAATATGTTAAAGTCAAGAATCAATTAACACTCTCTCCACATGAGAGTATTAATTGATCAACTAAGAGCCAACATTTAACTTCCGAACGAAGATTCGGTAGGAGTGCATTTGGGCTTACTGCCTAGCAATAGGTAGTTTAGGTTGTTTAGATATTTTGTCCCAAGTGGTCTTGTGACGTTAGCCCGCCTGCACCCGAAATTTTACCATAAAATTCATTGACATTATTTCTTTATTTAATAGTGTGAACTAACACCTTTGGTGTGCCTCTACTCCACATCAATTATCCTGATTTACATGAGCTGTGCATTCCCACCCCATAGTTCTTTTTAAGCAACTCCTCAGAATCATTTTGGTAAAGTATCAGGCGGTGAGATTTTATCCAAGACCTGTATTTTTTTGCTTCTTCTTTAAATTTGTTTTTGATATCAATCGATCTGGATTTTGATGCTTGACATTTTAATTTCCTTATCTCGCGGTATTTATCCACAAGTATCCCTGTCCGCCTTTTTTCTGATGTTTTGAGGGTTTCACCTGATATTGAATCAGTAGTGGTCTGTAGTCAATTTCGGCCTTGTTTTTGTCAAGAGGTTTTTCAAGTTTCTTTTTGTAATTAGAAGTCAGATCGGATATCGTTTCTGCTGTTAATTTTAGACGATTTCCTTGATTTGACACTTCCACCTTTTCCTACATTATGAGCTTTGTATGATAGTTCGTAGAGCATGTTATTTGGAGAATATTATGGTCACTTGCTTCCGTTCGCAGAACGTTAAACGAGGTGATGAGGTTTAACATTTCGTCTGAGGCGAATATATAAATCAATGGTTGCCGTTTGATTGATTCTTTCCCAAGTTGGGATTCGAAAAGGTGTTGCTTGGTGATGGGCTGCATTGTGAAGGTTTCTTGAATTCATAAGTTTTAGCCATTGTTGGCCTCTTGAGTCTCCTCGAAGATTCGACCCGGTTGTAGGCAGGTTGTGGTTTGTATTTGGGCATTTGGCTTTTAGGTCGCCACAGATTACTATCTGGTTGATTTCTGAATTGACCTGAATCTCGTCGATTTCTGATTCGATTGTTTGAAGAAATGTATCGTTCGAGACTGAGCTGCGGTTCCAGTAGATACTTATGATTATGATTTGGGATTCCCAGGTTTGATTGGTCTTTTGGTCTTGTTGTACCCATCTCACCAGCACCGATAAATGGCTTTGCGAGGCAGATAATTGCTTTTCAATTGATAAGCCGCTTCCTGAGCGCACTGCGACCAGTAGGCCAGCAGAAGGGCGGCCTTTTTGTCCTCTAATGGCTGGGGAGGCAGTTATTTCATATCCGTCCATTTCAGGCGTGGCAATAAGCCAGGTCTCTTGTAGCGCTATGATATCGTAATCTCCCAGATTTGTTTTTCCTGTTCTCATCAAGTATTTAAACCCCTGTGTGTTCCACGAAGCCAGTTTTGATGTTGTTGAGGTCGAGCGCGGTTTCGTTGGTGTTTCTCCCGGTGTTTCCATTTCTGCCCTCAATGACTGTTGCTATTTATTAGATGAGTCTGAAGTTGCTTTGCAAAGGCGAGCCCAGATTGTTTAGTTTTTTCTTTAGTTGGTGGTCCTTCCCGTATTTTTACTTTGTCCGCTTTTTCTTTTTCCTTTTCTTTGCCACCCCGATTTGGGGACGATTCCTTTTTTTGGTTATCTAGCATTGCAGCGCTGGAAGAAAGACAATGTTGGCTATGTGGGCTGTTTTCCAGGCTGTGGCTTGCTCCGAGTCTCGCCCTGTGATCAGTTGGCTGGGCTCTCGTTGAGGTACGAGAAGTGTGCTTGTCACTGGTTTGTATGTTTGCCTGAAGCTCTGTCAGGAGATAGCCTTTTTGTCGTAGGGCCTCATTTGTCTCTTTGGAATGTTTTATTGATGTAGTTTCTTTTATGTGTATGTAGGCTTTTGCCTTTCTGTCATTGTGATACGGTTCTACAAGGGTAATGTCTTCTGGGTTTAGATGTTTGAGCGCCCTGATGGTTTTGAAAATCTTCATTCAATCTTTCAGAATTTTGCTTGGTTTGTTCCATCTTGAAGGTCTTTGTTCGCTGCCAATATTTCTTTTGAACTTGCAAGATCCACGTTTTTCTTGGTCTGATCGGATGATCTTTGCCTCTTGAAGGCGAACGGGTTGGGGTATTGCGCAGTGTCTCTTTCCCTAGATCTTTTTGAGGTGGTTCTTTCTGGAGGATTGTTCCCTTTGCTTTTCTCGTCTCGTTTATTATCACGATACGTTGTTTGTCTTTGTTTGTACGCTGGCGTTCCTGTTTCATGCTTGTTCGAAGTCATCGGCCCTTTAGGGTATCTTGAGCTTTCTCTCCCGTTTGGAGATGGACAGGTCGAGCTTTGCGTCTTCGTTTTTCTGGAGACAGATTCTTATTTGGTTTTTTATTCAGGGTTTCTAAGTTGATTACTGTGTCCTTTTTGCCTATTGGTTCTGGCGTTGAAAGTGTAGTGAGATTCATGGAGGTTTTGTCTGCCATGAAATCTTCAATCGATCTTGGAGATTTTTGTAGTTTGTGTTGTTGCACCTTTTGGATAGTCGGTGTAATTTTTCTTTGATGGGCGAAAGAGAACACGTTATTTTGTTTGGTCTTCTCTTTGCCTGCTTTCTTGCCACTTGACCGTTCTGTCTCTAATTGTTTTTTTGTTGTTGTTGTTCTTCAATATTACTTGTTTGCTCCCGCTGGGGCCTCTGTTTAAGGCCATACTTTCTCGGTGATCCTATTGTAATGCAATCTTCGTTGTCCGTGTTTTGTGTCTTGTGTGTCTCTTTTTTCGCTATGGTCTGGGTTTTTCTTTGTTTTTTGTCCATCTTGTACTTTGCTGGTGAATCTAAAGAGTGCAGGGCTCGGCCACAGCTCTGTATGAGTTTCTTTTGTCAATTGATTTTTTTTCTTCTTCTCTTTCGACTCTAGGAGTCTGCCCTCTTGCTTTGTCCTCTTGAATTTTAGCCGTGATGAAACCTTCGCGAAAAATGAGTTTCGTATGCATTAAAGCAGTTAGAGTCGTGTGATCCTTTTGCGTGTCATTAAGAGCTTCATAAACTTTTCCGAAGGGTGCTAGCGCTATTGTGATGGCCGACTTTATGGTCATCATGTCCGTTTTTTTTAAGGGGTTTCTGTTGATGGCGGATAACTTTTGCGATGCTGTCGGACTGGCGAGCTTTGGGATGACTCGAGTCTTGGTCTTTCTGAGGACTGATTGTGAGATAGCAGGTTTTCTCTTTGGGCCCTCGTTGAGGAGCCTATCCTCGAGGGCCTTGGCGTTCTCGGAATCTTCCAGTCTTCTTCAATTTCAGTGACCGGGTTGGGGTAAGGTTGCTCTTTGTCATTCTGGAGCTCTTTGTTAAGAATGGCAACCAGCGAGGGCAAGGGCTGCGAATGGCGCTTGGCTCTTTCTCCCTTTCGCTAGCCTCTGTTTGGGCAGGAGGTGCCCCTTGCAGGGGGATCTTGATCTCACCCTGTGGAAGTGAGGCGATGATGAGCAGTGTTGGACCTTCGACAATCGTGTCTGGCTCTTCTATTACATCCTTCTGGGCTTTGTTGGTTGTCGTTGGTGTTTCAGAGGAGAGTTCGATTGACTTTTGCTCCGGGCACTTTCTCGCTCTGAGATTATAATTGGATTTCTTGTCTATTCATTGCTTTTCTCTCTTGTTTTACGGGCTTTAGTTGCTAGCATAGGGTCCATTAGCGTCTCTAAGATCTCATTGTCTGTTAACTCGTGAGGACTTTGTGTTTCCTTTTGTCTTGCAAAAAAGTCTTTGAGGGAGTTGCAAAATGTTATTTTTAGGCACTCTTCTTTTGTTGGGTGCTGTTTATCTGTTTTTATTTTTGCGCGGTCTTCGATTTTGTTGTAGTTTCCTTTTTTCAAGCGAAGGGTTTATCGTTGTTTTTATAGCTTTTTAGACTTAGGTGGCCCAGGTTCTTTTCTGGTTGGACAATATTCACTTCTTTTGACTGTGCTTTGGTTGTTTTTCCCGATTTGTCCGTCTTTCGTAGAGAGAGTTCCTCTAAATCGCTGATTGGGTGCGTAACCTCGCCCTCCACCAGGGGCGCTCTTGCAGCCGGCGCAGACGTCGGAACTAGGAGCGAGTGCGGCGTATATTGCTTTGCCCTGCACTCATGGGGCTCCACCCCCTCCTCGACCGCCGCTGCATGGACCTGTGCAAAGATCTTCAGCGCGGCCCCTCTGTCAGCCCGCTTTCCGTGTCCCGAGGCCCATCTGGATCGCGGGCAGGGCCTGGGACTGCCGCCCCCGTTCTCGGATGTCATGATCGGGCGTCAGGCTCAACGAGTCCACCAGTTGCTCGGACTCTGCCGTGGCTCAGGGGGGCGCCTCCTCTGATTGCCCCCTGCCACTCTCCTCAAGTAAATTTCCCAGGGCTTCTCCGATATCGTCTTGTGATGTCTTGACAGGCTCGCTTGTACTTGCTCCACCCGTTAGAGCAAGGTCCCTCGCACCCTGTCCTTCGACCGACTGCACTGGGCTGCTGCTAACAGGTGGGAGTTGCCGTGAGCCAGAGTCTACCGACAATTCCTTTTGCACCGGGTCGATGACTTTTTGTGTTTTGCCCGTGTGTACTGGGTCTTGAGGGAGCAATTGTTTATTTTTTAAGTCCTCGCTTAATGAGGGTTTTTCCTTTGTTTGGCAGTTGCTACGCTGCGGCGAATTTCCAGAAAGTGCCATGGATTTTGTGTGTGGGGGCGTAGACGGGGCCATCAGCACTATGTTTGATAGACCAGGCAGATTTGCATTGATGGAAAATGGCACATTGATTGGGACGCCGGGCGCAAACTTCTCAGACGCCTTTTTTCAGTGTCTTCATTTTCCATTGCTGATTTCGCCAGTGGGCTTTGTTGACTCCTTTCTGATAGCATTGCAGTCTTTCAGTCCTTCCAGTCCTGACAAGGACTGCAAAGACTGCACACTCAAAACCACACTCCGCGGCCCGCTCCGCGGTGTGGTGAAGGATTTGTAGTGAAGGTGCTCTGCCTCCGACAACAATGGAGACAGGAGAAAGACTGTGGATTGCAAAGACTGCACACCTGAGACCACACTCCGTGGCCCGCTCCGTGGTGTGGTGAAGGAATTGTAGTGAAGGTGCTCTGCCTCCGACAACAATGGAGACAGGAGAAAGACTGTGGACTGCAAAGACTGCACACTTGAGACCACACTCCGCGGCCCGCTCCACAGTGTGGTGAAGGATTTGTAGTGAAGATGCTCTGCCTCCGACAACAATGGAGACAGGAGAAAGACTGTGGACTGCAAAGACTGCACACTCGAGACCACACTCTTATTCTATTCTAGAAAAGACTTCTAAAACATTGTGCAAGACTTTTACTTACCTGCAAGAAGTGCTTCAGCTCACCTTGACTTTTGCTAACTTAACATTGGCTGGCCCGGCTCCCTGAAAGATTCTTCTCTCCTCTGCTTATGTGTTGTGTCTTCCTTCCAGGAAGGGGTTAACTGACTTTGCATTGGGGGTTATTTTGAAAGTACTTACCTGCTTAAGAATAATTGTGGGGATACTTGCCTTATTCTGATTGGACACTCCTCTGTAGAGTTTTCTAAATGCAACAGTGATATATGAATGTCTCCAGCACCCTAACTATTGAAGTCACCTGTGGGTGTAATTAGTGTCTGTGGGCCATACCAAAATGGTACTTACTGATTTAGAAATATTAAGAGTGTGTATTTTGGAGTGTATTTGCGTGTCACTATTATATTGCCCCCTTCTGAAGAAGACTTACTCTGACTATTAAATTAATAATTGTTTAATCAAGAAACCTTGTGTGTAAGAGTTTATTTGAATACTTGCCACTGTGAACCTCCGTGTAACTCCCCTACAGCTCACATTGACCCTTCTTGAGAGAAGCCTGGCTGCTCAACATGCTACCAACCTGTGTAGTACAGACTTATACCAAAGGTTGGGTTCCTATTGCCAGGAGGTCAGGGTTGTTGTAGTGCACCCAAAGGGTACTGCATACAATCCTGCCTAACACAGGTTATTATTCGAATTGGGGCCATGGATAAACAGCTTGGGGAACTTCATCAGCAGCCCTTCGATTGACCACACCCCAGAATATCATGTATGCCTTAAATAACAAAAGCGCCAGAAATGTGTGTGATCGCTGGCATCTTGGTTTACCATATACACAAAACAGGCGCATGCAGACCCCAGTTGACCTGCCGTTGCGTAGAGAAAGTGAGGCAAATATGTGTCAATCAAAATTGCAGAGCCTGGGTAGGCCAGGTAGTAGTTCTGAGCTGTTTTGGGGTGCGCACCTCAAGTGGCGAGTGTTACGCTCACCTGGTATCCACAGGGACGCCACCCAGCCCTGGTTTGATGATTTGCACTCTCAAACCCTCTCCCAGTCCCTTGGTAAGGCCTCTGGTTAAAGATGGGTCTTAATATTGTAAGAGGTGGATTCTCCGTCCTGCTCCTCATGGCAGGGGCACGTAGATGTGGGGGGCGAGCAGCGACCAAGTTACTTCACTGGTGCAAGTCCCCCTGTGGGAATCCAGGCCTGCTGCGACTCCGTAGGTTTGCTGCTTTACAGTCTTTATATGCAGTTCTTATGTTCCTCTTACTTCGAATAATAATGTCTTGCTTCTTTCCTTTTAGGTATGGAAAGGTATTTTGGTGTTGTCATGCAGTTTCAAGATGAGCATGGGCCGGTAGGCGAAAGCGCGGTGTGCGCGATGCTGGCCGGTGAGTAATGCGCGATGCGCGGTGCTGTTTCACCTTTTATATTGCTGACCTGTGTCTTTTCTCTACTTGCAGGTTGCGATGTTCCTCGCTGAGTCCCGTAAGGTTCCAGCATTGATATTGACCAGGAGATGACTACCCAGGTAAGAATTGTGTGGATTTCTTCATTCAGGAGGAAACGTGAGTAAACGCTTACTAATGCTGTCTTTCTTTCTCCTCTTTCCAGGTTATGGTATTCCAGGATGCATGAGGTGCCGGATGATGGAGTTCGTACCTTCAGGTGAGTGGAAATGAAGTTAGCGATGGGTTGAAGACAGGATACTGTCCCAGGTAAGTTTCGTAGTGTTCTTTCTCTCTCTGCAGGTCCTTGGTTTCAGGTAAGCTGGCATCAAAGAACTGGACACGGTGAGCGTTACGCTGCCCACAGCAGAATAACACAAAGCATGTTCTGCTGTTTTGGTGTGGTTTAAATAGTCTCAGGTAAAGTAGTCCAGGTAAAATAGTCCCAGGCCTGCCACACCCAAAGTAGTCCAGGTACAGTAGTCCCAGGCCTGCCACACCCAGAAGACTAGACCGCATAGCTCAGTACCTTGTAACTGAGCTATGTGTGTGCCTCCATGTTGGCTGAACCCCACCCCCCTCCCCCCAAGTTAAATAGTCCTGAGTAAATAGTCCCATTCTAATGTTGGTCTTCATGATGGTTATGAGCCTGGCGCCAATGGCGCCAGGACTGACTCCAAGAGAGTCTTGTATGAGGTTTTAAGGCCTTTGACCTGGCCCTAACTGGAAGGCTGACTTGCCAGTGAGGGCCAGGGGCAAGGGTCATGACACGAGCGCGTAGTTCACATTGTCCAATAGCCAGAGAGGTAGCAAGTGTCAACACAGAAGTGTGGCTAAAAGGGACAATAAGAGTGGGGCAACCAGGCAATGCCAACTAACTGTAGTATGGGAGGATTGCCAAAGCGAGGGCAGAATAGTGAGGCAGAGGAGCTCAGTGATTTATGGTAGGCCAGATGAAGAGGTTAGAGCCTGGCATGGAGTGCATAGCAATAGCAGTAGACTGCTTGTAGGTGAGGAGGGTAAGGCAAAGGCCAAATGAGGGGCCGCCGTGATGCAGGTATTGCCAGTACCTTCTCTGTTTCGCCGAATGCTCACAGTAGAGAAGTGACACTCCTCCCAGCCTGCTCACCTGATTTTGCCTCTCGTTACTGCTCCGTAGTATGGGCTCTGTTCCGGTCTGGGTGATTTTCACCCCAGATGAAGTAGCGGGGGTCGGATGCCTCCAGGAAAGCGCATGGTACAGCTTTGTTGCAATCGGCAGGAACCTGGAGTCTCACAAGCTTGCCACGTCTGCCATCTTGAGGAGCATGCATCCCGAGATGCAGACTGCCGTTCTCACTATTTCTGGGGCCGATTCCTGTTGGACAAGGGGTGTTGTAGCAGGCACCAAGTTCCCACACCGGTAGCTGGTGTCAGTCAGAATAAATGTGCCGTAACAGTTGCTGCAACAAGGATCAATGCATGATCTCGGCAGGAGCTGCGGGAAACTCCGACCTCACTCTATGAACTTAGGCCACGCCCCTCATCGTGAACAAGTCTCGTAAGTTCTTGCATTCTAGTAGCGGTTTGCGAGATGGGAATGGGTCCCTCTTCTCATTCTTCCCAGGTTTCCCAGAGCATGTCCAGGACATATCTAGGCTGTCTACCATAAAGAAGTTCGAAAGGAGAGAATCCTGTAGAGGTCTGAGGGGTTTTCCTTATTGCAAGTAGTGCCCAAGGGATCATTTGGCCCCAGTCTTTCCTCTCCTCATCTACCAATTTCCGTAGGATTAATTTCAGTGTTTTATTGAATTTTTCCACCAAACCATCGGTTTGGGGATGGTATACAGAGGTTCATAAGGTGGTAATATGGAGCAGCTCTTTGAATTCTACCATAAGCTTGCTCATAAAACTTGAACCTTGATCGGTTAGTATTTCTTTGGGAAAGCCGACCCTGGAAAAGTACGATAAGAGGTTAAGGATTTGTTGTGTGGTATTGTTTCGCATCAGGAAGGCTTCAGGGTATCGGGTTGCTTAGTCAAGAATGACAAGGACATATTTGTTACCTAATTGGGATGTTTCTAAAGGTCCAATGTTGTCCATCCTGATTCTTGAAACGGGGACTTCAATGATTGGTAAAGGATTCAGAGGGGCAGGTAATGGGATGTGCATGCTGGTGTTTGACAAATGTCACACATTTGAACAAAGGTTTTGACGTCAGCATGGATAACTGACCAGTAAAACTTACCACTTATATGTGCTTGAGTTTTGGGTTGTCCTAAGCGCCCCCCGGTAAAATGGGAGTTCGCAATCTCCAGTACAATGTTGCGGTGGGTCTTGGGGATTACTAGCTGCGTCTTCACTAAGCCTTCTGTAGATGTTTATCTTTTATATACAATCCCTGATTTAAGAAGTAAAAGGGGCTTACTTTCTCTATACCTTCTCCTTCCGGAATAGCCTGTAAAAAAGCTTCAGAGAGCTGGATCATTTTGCTTGGCGAATGCTAGGTCGGGATGGATAGTAGACTCTTCTCCTTTCCTTTCTTCGATGTTAACTGGTTTATCAGCTTCCCCTAAGCCTAATGTACCTCTTTCTTTTTCGTCTGGTTCACTTTCTTTAAACTGAGGAAATAGAGCCCTTTTCAAGATTCCTTGAGCAATTTGAACCCCACGATGCACTTCAAATGGGATTTCACCATGATTCTGTAGGAGGACCTTTACGTCTTCCCGAAAGTCAGGATCGGTGACGCCTGCTAAGACGTCTATACCGAACTTCCACACTATGCCAGATTCTGGGGCCAGGAGGGATAACATCCGCCTTACTGCTACAGATATCGAAACCTGGTCTACCGCTCTACTGAGGGCTAGGTCAGAGCCACTAATTGGTCCAATCCTTTTATTTACTAGGGAACTATACTCTCCATGGCCTGGCAGTCCTCACCCAAACCCCAAGGAAGCTAGAAATGCTGGGATCTGTGTCATGCCTATGAGGCATGGGTGGTCGATCTGGGGGCGATGGAAGCAGTTTGGGGTGCGCTGTTGTATCTCTCCCAAGATGGCGCAGGGAACGTTGTGCAGCATTGCAGTCTTTCCGGAGAACCCTGCAGGATTGACTCCTCCGGCATTGGCGGAGGTTTATCTGAGGTCTCCACTGGTGCCGAGTCACGTTGCCACTCCTACTACAGCTACGCTTCGTAAGTCCGTGACTGATTTCAGCCTTATATCTCAGCCCCTCTAGAAGAACAAGTTACTTCTTACCTTGTAACGTTCTTTCGATGGGATGTTCCTCCGACGTATTCCTTATCTTTGATGTTAACCATCCCAGCTTGCTGGCCTCGGAATTTTTTTCAGTAGAGGGCGCTGTGCGTCGACGTCCCTCGAGTTGATGTCCCTCGACAGCCTCCGTCTCGGCGCTGATGTCACCGTGCGTATAAATAGACTCGCGCAGCGTCTGTTGCTCAGTTCTGTTTTGAAGCTTGAAATTAGCTGTGAATGAATTGGTTATTGACCTTGAAGGAGCGTAAGCTGCAACTACAAGGGAAGTTTTACCGCGGGGATAGATGGGAGGGTGTTACCACATCACTTAACTGGGGTAGGGGGCGCACCTGTAGGTCCCGGCGCGCCCCATCCTGGCACTTCTATCCCCGATACCGGCTGGGGGGACCGCGGCCTTTTGCGGCACTCGTCGCTTCCGGGTTTCCCGTTTCTCGGAATTCGCACATGCGCGGAAAGGCCGCGTTTCGCCCTTTGCGCATGCGCTGTCCACAGAACGCTTGGGAAGCCGCAAGCTTGCTTCCCAAGCCTCGTTCTGGGCACGGCAGCACCCGGGGACAGCATGGCTTGCGTTCCAAGCCTCCCGGGTGCTGCCGGCCCTATTTAAGCGCCTGAGTCTTGAAACTCACCGCGTCTCAACGCGGTTTGTTTCCGGATCGCGTCCTCGCTCCCGTAGCCCCCTGTTGCTGCACTTACCTTCCTTGGCCTGGTTCCTTGCTCCTTCCTGGTTTTCCTTGGTGGTTCCCTTGGGTTTTGGTCCTTCTCCTCTTGGGTTCCCCTGGGTTCCCTTGGGTTCCCTCTTCGGCTGCCTTGGGTCCAGTCCTGTCCCTCTCAACCTTTGCTTCTGGCCCTGACCTGCCTTTTGCCTGCAGCCATTTCCAGGAGCCTTGCAGCTCACTGCTGTGGACAATCATCCTCTGACCTGCCTTTTGCCTGCTGCCATTTCCAGGAGCCTTGCAGCTCACTGCTGTGGACTATCATCCTCTGACCTGCCCTTTGCCTGCTGCCATTTCCAGGAGCCTTGCAGCTCACTGCTGTGGACAATCATCCCTGCTCTGCCATTTGCCTGCTGCCATTTCCTGGAGCATAGCAGCCCTCAACTGTGGACAATCATCTTCAATCTCAGCCACTTCTTGGAGTCATTGCTGAAGTATTCATCTGCGGACAATCTTCAAGTCCCGCCTTCCCTGACAGTGCTTGCACTGTCCCGACGTCACGAAAATCAGGGAAGTGCGCATTTGTGGCGTTGGGAGTTGGTTCACTCCTGACCCTGTTGATTCCAGGGAGAGGGTTGCACCGGTTTCTCGTGTCACACCTTCTGCATTCATCAGTCGGACAGCCTGGCGACCTCACCATGATCAACTACTGGAAGTTCAGGTATTCAGCACCCACGAGACGCTTTCCCTAACAGAGGGGCAATAAGGAATATGTTGGAGGAACATCCCATCGAAAGAACGTTACAAGGTAAGAAATAACTTGTTCTTCGCAGGGATTGTATCCTCCGATGTATTCCTTATCTTTGATAGACTCCCACAGCAGTGGTGTAAAAGAGGAGGTGGGAGTAAAATGGAATACTTTCCATTAAGAATGTACAGAATGTAACACAGCTTTTCCAAATCTTGTCTCCTGGCTAGAGGAGGAATCCAGGCTGTAAACTTTTATAAAAGTATGCACGGACGACCATGTGGCAGCCGCACATATGTCCCGAATCGGAACCCCTCTCTGGAGAGCCCGAAGAGGCTGCGATACCCCTGGTTGAATGAGCCATAAGATGTTGAGGGGGCTCTTTCCCTGCCAATTTGTAGGATTCTAGAATGGTTAAAATAATCCAACTGCAAATGGTCTGTTTCGTGAATGGCATTCCTAATTTGTGTCCTGTATAACCTACAAACAGTTGGTCTGCTTGTCTTATTCCAGCCAGTCTGTTGATATAAAAACTGAAGGCACGCCTTGGATCCAGCCTATGTAACATCTCTTCCTCTTTCCCTGGGTGGGGAGGAGGATAGAATGAAGATAAAGTTATTTCTGAGTAATGTGGAATTCAGAGACCACCTTTGGGAGAAAATTAGGCTTCATTTGTAAGACAACCCTGTCTTTATGAAATATTGTATGAGGAGGTTTGCAAGATAGAGCTTGTAGTTCGCTCACTCTTCTGGCAGATGTTAGAGCCACTAGAAAGACTGTTTTAAGAGTGAGAAATCTTAATGAACAAGAATGGAGTGGTTCAAAAGGAGTACCCATCAGAAAATTTAGGACTAGATTTAGGTTCCACAATGGAACTTGGAAAGGCTTTGGGGATAAACATTAGTTAACCCTTTCAGAAATTGGACTACCAGGGGTAATTTGAAATATGAAGGCTCCTCTGTAGTGCGCTTAAAGATTGATAGCGCTGCGAGGTAGCCCTTGATCGTACCAACTTGAAGACCTGAATTTGCTAAATACAGTAAAAAAGATAACACCATAGGTGTACTGCAAGAAAAGGGTTCAATATTCTTTTCTCTACACCAGCTGCAAAATGTGTTCCAACGGCAGTGGTATAAAGTCTTTGTTGCCGGCCTTCTAGCCGAAAGCAACACCTCCATGATGTCATCCGGGAGATCCCAATCCTTGTATCTCAACCTTTCAGAAGCCAAGCGTGAAGGTTGAGGGTTCTGATGTCTGGATGGAGAACCTGACCTCCCTTCTGCGAGAGAAGATCCTCTATTTGCGGAAGACGAATCAGAGGGCAGATGGACATGTCCAGAAGGTCTGGGTACCACGTTCTCCTGGCCCAATCCGGGGCAATTAGGATCATAGTTTTCCGGAATCTTCTAAACCTCCTGATCATTTGAGGAATGACAGGGTCTGGAGGAAACGCGTACAGAAGTGGAAATTCCCAGTCCACTACAAACGCGTCCCCTAGAGCTCCTCACGGGGGAAATTCCCTTGAACAGAACTTATCACACTTCCTGTAGATACTGGTGGCGAACAGATCCACTTGAGGGGTTCCCCAAAGTGCAAAGATCTCTTGAAGGACATCCTGAGCTAGCTCCCACTCGTGGGAGACTATGCTCTGCCTGCTCAGAGTGTCCGCTGTCAAATTCTTCTCTCCGGCTAAGTGAACTGCCGATAGAGAGATTCCTTCCTGAATTGCCCAAAACCAGAGCTGCATTGCCTCTCTGCACAGTGGAAGTGATCCTACGCCTCCTCTTTTGTTGAGGTAGTGCATGACCACTGTGTTGGCCGTCATTATCAGGACATTTTTCCCCTGTACTGATGGCAGAAAAGCCTTCAGCGCTAGTCTGATTGCTCTCAGCTCCAACAGGTTGACATGTAGTCTGGACTCCGATGGAGACCAACGACCGCTGATGGTCAAGTCGTTGGCATGAGCTCCCCACCTGGTGAGTGAGGCATCCGTGACTACCGTTTCTCTGGCCATGGTTGCCAAAACAGTTCTCCTTTCAAAATGTTCTCCCGACAGGCCCACCACTGAAGGTCTCGAGCCACTCTGTCTGGGACTTTGAAGGAGATCTGACATTCTTCCTGAGAATTGCGACCAATGAGTTCTTAGTGCCCTCTGGAGGGATCTCATTCTCAGGCGAGCCTCTGGCACTAGGACAATGCAGGATGCCATGAGGCCTAGCAACCTCAAAAAGTCGAAGGCTGGAAGACGTTGGGGATTTTGAAACTTGTTGACCATCTGCAGAATATCTTGAGCCCTCACTTCTGGTGGCGAGCCTTTTCCCAGGGAAGTGTCCAGGACTGCTCCAATGAACTGGAGCCTCTGTGATGGGATCATCTGTGACTTCTTTAAGTTGAGGGAGAAGCCCAGCTTGTGAAGGAAGTGGCAGACATAATCCAAATTGATCTGACCTTGTTCTGAAGATACTGCTCTGATCAACCAATCGTCCAGGTAGGGGTAGACGTGGATCCCTTCCCTCCTTAGACTGGCAGCCACTACTGACATTAGCTTGGTGAAGACCCTCGGGGCGGAGGTCAGCCCAATGGCAGAACTCGAGATTGATAGTGAGAGTTGGCAATTGCAAACCTCAGGTATTTCCTGTGTTTGAGATGGATTGGCACATGGAAATAAGCAATCTGAAGGTCTAGAGGTACCAACAAGTCCTGAAGCTGGAGGGCTTGAAGGATCTGAGAAAGAGTTACCATCTTGAACTTGTCCTTCCTGAGGAATTTGTTCAATTGTCGTAAGTCCAAGATGGGTCTCAGTCCTTCGTCCTTCTTTGGAACTAGGAAGTAGGTGGAATACCAACCCTTGTTCCTCTCTGTTTCAGGTACCGGTTCTATGGCACCTTTCTCTAGCAGGTCTATAATGTCCTGCATAAGGAGCGGATCTGGAAACTTCAAAGAGTTGTTCCCCGGTGGATGTCTCTGAGGGGTGTGTAGGAAGGGCAGGCAGTAACCTTGGGCAACTGTCTCCAATGCCCAAGCATCTGACGTAATATCCTGCCATTCTGTCAGATGTTGACCTGCCCCCTACTGGTGTCTTGTGAGGAAAGACCTCCGAGGGGTTTAGAAGCGGCTTACGCAGATGCCGAGGGTAAAGTGGCACCTGCTGCTGCGGTTTTTGTACCTTTGGCCCGTCCACCACGGGTGAATTGTTTCTGGCCCCTTTGAGCTGGCTGTCTTCTACCTTTTCCGAATGCTGAGTAAAAGTGAAAGTACCTACCCCTCCAGGAGGTTCCTGAGGGGCAATTCGGAGTCTGTCGGATTGCAGCCCCAAAAGACTTTGCTGCTGCCTTGGATGTTTGTAATCTCTCCAGGCTGTCATCAGCCTTCTTACCAAACAAGGAAGTGTCGTCAAAGAGCATGTTCAAAAGTCTGGCTTGTACATCTGGAGCAAAACCAGACTTCCGCAACCACGCATACAGTCCTCGCATTCCGAACGGTGATGTTCCGATCCCAGGCACCACAAACAGATCTTGTGAGGATCCATCAACGACATTTTCTTCCCACAGTCAACACTTTTTGAAGCCGGACCGAGGGGTCGATGGTTCGGATGAAGAAGCCATCGAATTAAGATATCTTCGAAGAATAAGTCTAAATCTTCTTGAAGAAAGAACTGAGCAACAGGTTTCCGAGGCCCAAGAAGCACGGAAAAACAGAACTGAGCAACGGACTCTGTGCAAGTCTATTTATACGCACAGTGACGTCGGCGCCGAGACGCAGGCTGTCGAGGGACATCAACTCGAAGGACGTCGACGTGCAGCGCCCTCTACTGAAAACATTTCCGAGGCCAGCAAGCTGGCATGAGTAACATCAAAGATAAGGAATACGTCAGAGGACACAATCCCTTCGAAATTTATTTCTGACATTCCTGTTCCCTTTTTCATCTTTAGAATCTCCATCCATTTCCTGCGACTCTCACCTTGTCAATTCAGGACCCGATACCTTTCTTGGAAACCTGGAGACTCCTCCCCCCTTGGTACGTTCCACCATAACCTCACTCCATCTCCCGATACTCTCGCAGTCTCTGCACACATTACCTGTACTTACTTTCTCTTCCTTTCCTCGACACTATTAGGATCCGCTTTTCTACTGCAGCAGTCGCGCTGCCTCCCAGGGAATATCGAGACTCTTGGTCTCACGTGTACCATTGCAACAGCTGAGACATGTCAGCAGTACACAAGGATCTCTCCCGGAAGGTGCTGCTTTGATCCCTCTCTCCTCTTTCCTTAAACTTACCCTCTCCTCTCTCTCGTCTCTGCCTTACCTCCCCAGTGCGAATATTCCCAGACCAGAAAAGTACAGAATACCTCTGAAGGTGTCAATCAACTACCGTAAACAGCATTGCCTGCAACATCTAATGCACAAGGTATACATATATCCATCATAGGGGAATTTTGAAACCCCCATTGGAAGCCCTATTAATTTCCGGCTTTCTATTCACAGCAAATTCTTGAGGACCCTCTCCTGGAAACTACACAGAGAGCAGATTCCGAATCCTCACACCAGAAAATCAAGACTTAGGGTTTTCTTCCCCAGAGGGTTTCCCTGGAAACTCTCCCCTAGTGACTAGGTGGATTCGCACAGCTTCATACCTGCTGCCTCTGATTCAGGTCAATGATTATTAACTTTATGTTGCATGTATTTATACCTTGGTTGATCCCAGAGTCACAGTAGTCGCAATCTGTCAATATCCTTGTACACTTCCCAGTCAGCGGCTATGGACCCAGCTAAATTCTTCCTCCATTTCAAGTTTAAGATCGGAATCTTCTTCCTTCCCTGAATCCTTGATAAAATTGACTCCAGATGGGGAATGGTACATTGGGCACCAGGATCACTACATCTGTAGCTCTGCTAGCCATTATGTAGCTCTGCTAGCCATTAATAAAAGGAGGGCCTTCCGATACTCCCTACTGTGATGGGTCAGAAGAAGGATGTAGACTCTTTGAGGAAATATTTAAGAAAGAGTGGAAGACTGGGTTAATGATGTAGTGATGTTATCTGAGTTTGAGCTAGTCATGTTTAAGAGACAGGGTAAAGAGGAAGTTTATTGGAGCTTATGGAAATCGTTTCTGGATTTGTATGGGACTGGGACTTCGAAAGAGTAATGTGTTAGTTTGTGTAATCAGTTATTAATCTCATTACTTTTTAGTATCCATTAACATTGTGAGTATGTCAGTGTTTGTTGTATGGTTGTGTGTTTGTCTATTTGTTTAAGTGTGGGGTGAATAGTTTCTTTGTAGGGTTTTGTTGTTATGTATTAAGCATTAATGCTCCAAAAAGCATATTGTAAATATTTGTTCAAACGTATATGGTTTAATATATGTATATGGTAAGAATTGTAGACGTTTTTGTATACATTTACATTGAATTGTTTTCTGTTTTCTGTCTCATATGGACTTGTTTTGAAAAAATGAAATAAAGATGTTAAAAAAAAAAAGAAAGGATTAGTAAATAAAAGCCAGAAAGGCATACCTATCCCTATTGCTATGGGGTATTCCCTAGCTAAAGAATAACTAAGGTGCTCGTCAGTCTTTTTCTCAATGTCCAAAAAGAGTCTGTCCACCGTCCAAACTATTACTATTTGACGCTATTAGTATCGTAACAAAATAAAGGCAGGAGAATGACTACCTTCTCTTGTCCGTGCTTCCAGCACTTGTCTTCTTGGTATCTGCTCTCTTCTTTGGCTACTCTCTACATGAGTTTAGATAATGCCTTTGACACATTAGAAAAGTTGCATTCCACTTTAAGAAATTCCTTGTTTTTTTCAACTTGTTTAGTTGTATAGGCTAGATGGGCCTTTCACTCCTGATAATCTCTCTTTCTTTTATTCAAGGTATTCACATTCATTAAGGTTGACCTTGGGCTTCCCTCACTTTCATTCACCTCCCTCTTTGGGAACATTATTCTTTCTTTCCTGGTGTTAGCAGAGTTCACTTTCAGTAAACTTATTATATTTCTACTTTCATCCCCTCCAGCGAAACGTCTTGTTCTTTTCCCCGAACCGTCACAGTTCAGATGTAACAATGATAATTCGCTTGTATTCAAATCTCCTTCAAATAGCGTTATGGGTTTTGGGCTTGTTTCAACACAGTTCCAATATAGTAACTCTACTTGCTTAGTTGTACTGAGACAAGTTATTTGTTCTGTATTATACTCTTAGTTATTCTTACCGTGCCTACCCGGTCCCCTGTTACCTTAATTCTTCTTAGGAAACTGTCCTGGGACTCTTAAAGGTGTGGCATTGGTTTGATTAGTTTGCTGCACTTGCGAGCCAGCTACCTCTGCTTCCATCGCCTGCAGTCCTCGCAATCATTCTGGTTTCCTCGATATCTCTGCAGGGAGTTACGTCGCTTGTAGCGGCTTCCCTAGGATGATCTTGCCGTTGTTGTGTGGACCAGCTGCCTATTCTGATTCTCTCAGAGTGAAGCCCCCACCAATTCTTCTCCTTTCAGGCTCTCGGGTACGCTGATGGTTCAGCTTTCGTTCTCTTAGTTCCTAGCAAGTTTGGAATTTGCAGGTTCTCCGTTCCACAATGGCTCCTCTTCTTTCCAGGCTCACATCAGCAGGGAGCCTTCCCTGCATGGAGACACAATGCTCTCTCTCTCTTCGTTACCATTCTCATCCTCTATATTATGAGCGTTCTTCTTTCAATCCACTGGTCTTATTGGATTGGTTACTTTTCTTTAAAGAGACATGTTCTCTTTCTCCTGAAGAATAGCATTCCTGAGCCTCTTCTTCGGCGCAGTCTTAATACTTGACAAGATTTGGTAGTCCTGTGTATGACATTAGGTTTACTGGTGAAGGGAGTTCCTCACAGGAACGGGAGTCCTTGCTCCAAAGGGGAGTCTCTCCCTATGAGTTCCCACTTGCCGCGACCCCTAGGGAGGGTGTTGCAAGCGGGCTCACCTCCTTAGCCTCACAAGGGGGACTCCCCCTTGGCAGAAGGGTTGAATTCCATCGATTCGTCACACTACCCATCCCATCCTCTACTGTCTTGCACACAATAATATAGTCTTTCCCCTTCCAATTCTAATTCTGTTTCTCCAACCCACATGTAAATTGCTCCTTTGCTTGAGTAGCTAGGTTTCTAACCAGTAAATTAGAAAACAACATTATAACAAATACGTGAAATACCTGAAGTCCAAAAAAAGCCATAACAACTGAGTTGATTGTTCCCAAGATTCCTTCTGGATCATAAGACACTGTTGTTTTGTAAAGTACCTGTGAAAATGTAAAGAAAATACAATTAGAAAGAAATACCTATATTTTGATGTGCAACACTGTTACAATGTATCTCCCTGTTAAAATAGCTGTCATTTTCGTGCAGACATTCTTTGTAGGAAACATTTCATTGGGATTTTTGGGCAATTAGTACATTGCAGTTTGCTAGTGTGTGATCTAACACCTCCAACCCCTTGTTAAATATTCTTTACCATCAGTTTGACCTCCAATTTGGCAACAAAATAGCATTATTTGTGTAGGTACTTTTGATTAAGGACTGGTGGCCAAGTTATTTAAGCACCTCTTACCATGCTTACAATTATGTATTTACAAAAATCACCAATCATTGATTGTTTAAACTTTTTATTCTGCCTTACTCATGTATATCACTGCTTTATTTTTATCTGTGTGATGAAGTTGCCAGGCTGCCACTGTTGTGGGTAAGGTGGTAGCCAAGGGGGTCGGGAGTTGCCACTCGCTGAGCGATGTTGGACTCAGGTACAGTATGGGGAGGATCCTCTGTGGGCCCACCTTCCCCTACACGCTGGAAGCTAGGGCCTCAGAGTTTCATCTACAACACCTATTCTTGTGGCGAGTTAGTAGATCTCAGTAACCAACCACTCTTGGGAACCTCCCAAGAAATCGGATGCGCCACTAATAGAATACAATCTATAAAAATTTACATCAGGTTTTGCAAACAAAGAACAGCACTTCTTTGTTCATTCAATCCAAGAAGATTTTTTTTAATGCCTGCATGTACCATCGTTTAATTCAGTAGTAAGGCTGTGTGAAAAACCCGAGGGTGTTTCACAGCCCAGACTCTGTGGATCCTTGGCCATCGCCTTTGGATCCAGACCCTGGGGGTGAACAAGTGCGGAAAGATCACCTGGGTGAGGGGTCTTCAGGGAGTGGGGAAGGGACACCCGATGGCGAGATGCGGTATCCCCCCTTTCCAATACCCCTATCCAATCCTATTTTATGTGATATTACAATTTCACAGATACCACCCACCTTTCCTACACAAACACTGAGCCGAGGAAGAAGAGGTCTAAGGCTGAAAGGATTACCACCCATGCAATACATTGGACATGTCCCTCTAACGGGATCAGGCAGGGTCAGGCACTTCACTTTAATCACGCACCCCTAATACCTCTTAACTCTCCCCACATGGTTAAAAGGTGGAACACTGAGGCGGTGCACAAGAAGGAGCAGTCCATCCAGGGCTATGGCGAACCAGACAAAGGAGAGCGACAAACCAAGGGGTTACCGACCGAGGGAGACCCGTGTGTGAAAGTAAAAGGAAGGTTTGAGCCCGATTGAGGGGAACCTAACATTGGAACTGAAAGAAAATGTGTAAAGTGGAAGTAAAGAAAGAAAGGAAAGTCAAAGTGGTCATGTGAAGGTGAGAGCAAAAATCCTCCCAGTTTCGAAAGTCTTAGACAGCGAAATCAAAATACGAAAGAAGGGTTGAGCCAGACTGAGGTGACTGATAGTGAACTGTGATCAAATACTATACTTAGAAACTCTTTTGCTGAAACTGTGTAGAAGCTTGAAGGATGACCTGGACTTGGGTGAGAGGAACCCGAGAGGTTAGGCCAGTGAACTTGTGACCCAGGCTTGAATGGCCAAGAAGGCTCTACAAGGTGGAGCCAGCCGCCTAACTGTGTTTGCAAGCAAAAGCATGTTCATCCACCAAGTGTTCCATCTAACCATGAGCTATAAAACTTCGGGACAATAATTAATACAGATTTATATTGCCATTTTGACATTTAGTTTCACCACTGATTTTTCCTTTTGTAGATACATATCCCTAGATCACATTAGAGTGTATTAGAGTGAGGGAAGGCATTATGTTTTGGTTAGTATAGTCTTTTATTGTTTAACTAAGATGGACTAAGACTGTTTCTTTATTATTTGATGGTCGAGATTACTCCCCCATCTTAGTTATAGCGCCAGACAGGAGTTTTTCCAAACCCCTTGAATTTAACAATAAAGGTTTTGAAACATACAACTCTTGTGTCTGTGTCTACTTGTGATACCATGCCTCCCTTACAGCTGACAGTGTTTGGCCAATGCATTTCAGACCCATGGTCCATCCTCAGGGCATCAAACTGTCAACGGAACATCTTCAATAATACCAAAAATAAAACCTTATAAATTCCGCAAATCAATGTAACCACTTGTTAGAATACTTGTATGAAGAGATAGAATCTCAATGATATGTAACACAAGTATTTCATCCGTAATACCAAACTCTAATCAAAGAATTCTCTCCCATCGCTGGCACTGTCATTAGGAACTTCAATACTATTTATAGCAACCCCCCCAGTTTGTATAACCATTTGGCCCAACCCCTTCACTAACTCAATACTAACATAAATGTGTTAAACCACATTTATTTTACATCACGGGTGTCATTGCTCGACCTCCTTACACTCTTTACGAGCCAAAGCTCTGCAGCATTTGACCTCAACAGGGGTATACTCACAACCAACCCAACAGCAGAATAGACAGACCTACTGTGACAAATTGGATTCTACCTTGCAGGAGTACAAGGGTGAGCAGGGACAAAATGGCTTGCTCAGCCCTCACACTTCTACAAACCAAAACACAATGCAATCATAAAGGTAAAACAGGGACAGTTAAGAGATATACCTCCTTTGCCTTTTGTGTTAAAAGTGGGCCATGGGCAGGCTATACTACTAAGAAGGGTGTGAAAGTGAAACAGTAGTGACCCAAACACAGTATGACAGTATAAAATACTTGAATAAAACATACCATCTGCAAGTAAAACTAAAATAAAGTAAAACTAAATTACTGTACAAAAACCAAACCGAGAGGGAGAAGATGCAACAGACAACTGAAAGTAGCACTTCAAGCTTAGTTCCAGGGGTGGTATTTGTATTTTTTATTTGTAACGCGCACCGTCAGGCCCGGAGGCATCAGGGCGCAACTTGGATAGGGTTACATAAAGAGCATAGATATATACAAACTTTAGATACAAGACGAGTATATGTACAAAATATTCAGAGCATAGAGTAATATACATAATTACAGAGTATGGGTTAGAGCAGACATTATACTGGGCAAGGCTCCCAGGAACATATGAGATCCGAATTACAAGGCTGATTGAAGAGCCAGGATTTCGTTTTTGGACTTCAAGGCACTAACGCAGTCTTCGGATCTGATGGTGAGGGGGAGGGCATTCCAGAGCCTGGAAGCTAGGACGGGGAAGCTTGAGCCACCCGCTTTTTGCAGTTTGAACCTAGGGGTAGTTAAACAGTGGGTCTGGGCGGTTCTTTGAGGACGGGTGGGCACGTGGCGGGATATCCGGCTGCAGAGATACAGGGGGGCTTGGTTGGCTAGGCATTTGTGTGTAAGGCCTAGGGATTTCAGTGAGATTCTACCAAGCGGGTGCTCTGTGCAGTCGAATGGTGGTGGTTCAAGTGCTGCAGGTCGTGGGGTTGCAAGAACGCTTAACCTTGGCCCGGATGACTTGGGCAGAGGTTGGCGAGTGACACTCAAACGGGTGGAGACGGCGGTCTGGGGCTAACTGGGCCAAGCCGTGTGGTACCTTCTGGGTAGGATCAGTGAGTGATCCTCCAGAAATTCGATTTCCAGCGTTAAGCAGGCGCTTTGGTCCGGCAGTTTCTAATCTGCTAGGACGTAATTCTGTGTCGGGCTGATGGAGTTGCAGTGCAATCGTTTGGCTGGTTGGAGGAACGCAGGTACCAGCACCAGCACCTTCCCTCTCGTTCAGGATGCGGGGGACACGGAGCGACCGGTTCGGTGTGGGTGAACAGGGAGCTTTGGCTGGTCTGGCCATTCGGGTTGCTGTGAGGGCTTCGTAAAGGTCTCGAGGACAGCATACTCCACTTCAGTGTCTCTTCGTCTGGCACAGAAGATCTGTTGCAGATTGGTTGGTCGGGTCCTGGTCCACAGCACTCGCCACTTCCAATAGTCCCTGGGAACGGTTAGGAGACAGATCTTCCTTCTGTCTTGGATGGCTCCTCCTTCAACTCTGGCAGAGTGCTTTGGACAGTGCAACTATCCCAAAGGAAGTCCAGGGGAGAGTCCCCAGAATGTCTAGACGGCGTTAAGGATTCTCAAGAAACTGAAGGTATTCTGTTGAAGGGGTGCGAGACTCCATTTTTAAGGGCATAGGTTTTCAGGTGTTTGGTGTAAAGCAAGCCTGCTTTAGGGGACCAATCTCTGCTCCTGGTGGGAGTATACTTTGCCCTCTTGATCTTGCACCCAAAGTGATTTGCTCCAGGGGAAGCAGTGGAGACAGGAAAGGGAAAGAGAGATAGCGAGAAACAAGATGGTGGAAGGCTTGTTCCATTGTCCAGAGTACTCCTGTCTATCCTACTCCCACCCCTGTTACCTCCTACTGACAACAAAAGGCCTCTAGACATGCAGCACCCTGGTGTGAGGATACTCCTCTTGTAGGGGTGTGCCCCTTTCATATCTGGGTTTAGGACCAATGTCAGCTGTGCGGCGGTCTATGGGGGAGGGAGTTACCGGCCCTCACAAAGAGAGGCTGGAACCTCTGCGTTTCTGTCCTGCCTGGTAGCAGTAACGGCCCGTCTAACTTTGATAAACATTCACTTCCACAGCACAGCTGACTCACAGGAGTGGACACATGTACAATATCAATTGGTTTGTGGTGGCTATCATCGTAAGTATCGCCATGCAATAAATTCAGGCATAGCTTAATCTTAGAGATTACCCTGCCACCAGCATGGGGTACTCATGATCGTCGTAGTTTGGGTACAGGGGACATATCATAAATGTTGCCCCTGTGCTGCAGTGACTTTGCCCTCACTGTGGCGGTCGAGTTGGCATCTTGAGACCTTTGAATTTGAACCTGCTGTGTGCCATGAGCAGAGCAGGTGGTGCGGATCAGGGTACTGATGCAGCAGGGCACACGTGCACAATGCTTTTGGCATGGAGTTGTGACAAAGGGGGATCTGTTTAGTAGATTACACCTTTGGAGAAGGAAGCAGCTGCATCATTATAGGTACTAAGAATCAAAAATTCTAGGGCTTTGCACCCTTGCCAGATGGCAATTCCTCACAACTACCTTAACCCAAACATTCATGAGCGCTTCCAGACTCAAGATTCCCTTACAGGAAGAAGTCGAGATACAGACACGACCCCAACGCAGAGCCTCTGCACTACCACGTATCCACGTGGGAGTCAGTGAGAGGATTGGGTCAGTTAACACATCAAAGTATATAAGGAAACAGTCAAAACCAACATGAAATAAAGAAACCCTTTAAGACTCACATGTGGAGACACTTGCACATAGTCAAGACCAAGAGAAAGAGTTACCAGGATGTAAAGATAACAGCTCAGTTAGAGACAACTGCCAATCCTAGGTTCCCCATAACAAGCTCAAATACCTGAATTATGTTAGACCAGAGAGAGGCAGCTAGGTGGGGTCAAGGCCATATAAACGGCAAGGCCATTGTCAAAGAGGCAAGGGAGTTAGGGGGAAAGGCTCATTCAGAACTGGTTTGAGAGGTGAACAGAAGGAGCTGATAATGGGGACTGAGCAAGAGCAGAAGACAGGATCATGAGATTAGGAGACAAGGGGCTGGAGGAGAATGCCAGAATGCTGTGGTAAGGAGGAGACCAGAGGCTGCATGAGAGGCCCAGGAGTCTGGCAAAACTCAGACGTTGGGGTGGGAAATTCCTAAACTCAGAGAGCTGGAAAAAGAGACCCAGCAGGGTCTGGAGAGAAAGGGCCAGAGGTTTGGGTTGGGGGCGTGACTTGGAGGTCTGAGAGCAGACAGGCCCAAAAGGCAGGGAAGAGAGCATTCCAGAATGGCAGGGAAAGGAAAATATCAGCAGGAGGCTTAGAAGAGAAATACTCAGAGGTTTCGGAAGAAGAAGACCCTGAGGGGTGGAAAAAAGAGGTTATTGGAGGTTAAGTGAAAGGATATGATATCAGACCAGAAAAGGGAGAATAGAAAGAAAAGGAGACAGAGGACAGAGTTAAGGAGTTAGTGGAAGAATGGCTGAAAGAGACAAACAAATGGAAAAACCTCTGAAGAGAAGGAAGAGGTGATGGCGAGAAGAAGTGGGGAAACATGGAAGAACATCAAGGAGATGAAGGAGAAAGCAGTAGAAGGAACTCAAGTGAAGTGATGGTGGAACAACAAAAAGGTGAAGGAGGAAGTTGAAAATACAAGTGGAGTGAAGGAGAAGGATGGAGATTTTCCCTCAGCAGAGTGATAGAACCGCAGCGAGGAAAACAAGTTAGTGAACCAAAGAACAAGTTACTCTCTTACCTGGTAACGTTCTTTCGATGGGATGGTCCGACGACGTATTCCATATCTATGACAGTAATCACCACAGCTGTGCTGCTTCGGAAAATCTTTTGGCTTTTGCGTCCTGCGTCGATGACGTCAATACGCCATCCTCGAGGGCCTCTGTCGAGACGACGTCACCGGATGTTATAAGTAGGATGCACGACGCCCCCGTAACCTCAGTTGTAGTTTTTTCCCCAGAACGTGTGGCACCGCTGAACTGTCAGTATGACCACAGAAAGCCGTGAGGAAAAGTAAGGTGCAATCGCATAAGAAATTCTGTAGCAGGGAAGGCAGGGAGGGAGCGATATGGAATACGTCGGTGGACCATCCCATCGAAAGAACATTACCAGGTAAGAGCGTAAGTTGTTCTTAGAGGGGATTGGGTCCTCCGACGTATTCCATATCTATGACAGACTCCCAAAGCAGTACCAACGTAAGGAGGTGGGAAAAGAATTTAGAATACACAAATTTAGAGTGTCCAATCAAATTGCAGGGTAAAGGACCGCCTGGCCAAAGGCCAGATCCTGCCCACGGATATAATCTAGGGAGTAGTGACGTACAAAAGTATGGACCGAAGCTCAAGTGGCTGCATCACAGATGTTACGAATAGGAACAACCCTCTGCAGAGCAGTAGAGGCAGCCATACCCATAGTCGAATGGGTCCGTTAGCCTACCGGAGGGTCCTTACCCGCTAGGTGGTAACATTCAGAAATTGCCAAGATAATCCATCTGGACAAGTCTGCTTAGTCACAGCTTGTCCCAAACGCCTTCCAGCGTAACCAATAAAGAGCTGATCGTCCACTCTGACCCGGGAAATGCGAGAAATGTAGGAGCTTAAAGCTCTCCTAGGATCCAACCTATGGGGCCTCTCCTCCTCCTTACCAGGATGTGGGGGAGGATAAAACGCCGGAAGAATAACCTTCTGGCCTAAATGAAATTCTGACATCACCTTCGGAAGAAAGGAAGGACGAACTCTAAGGACAACCCTGTCCTTATGAAACACAGTGAAGGGTGGCTTAACTGAAAGTGCCTGTAACTCACTCTCTCTGCGAGCGGAAGTGACCGCAACTAAAAATACAGTTTTAAGAGTTAACAGTCTCAAAGGGCAAGAATGTAAAGGTTCAAACGGAGCACCCATTAGAAATTTGAGAAGCAGGTCCAAATCCCAACCGGGCACCTGGAAAGGTGACGGAGGGAACACATTAGTGAGCCCTTTTAGAAACTGAGAAATTAAAGGAATTTTAAAATAAGAACACTCCTCAGACGAACGCTTAAATATGGACAGCGCCGCCAGATAACCTTTAATGGTACCCACTTGCAAGCCCCTGTGGGCTAAAGAAAGCAAAAAAGACAGAACCACAGGAATGTCACATGAAAAAGGATCCACATTCTTAACCCTGCACCAGTCGCAAAACTTTCTCCAATGGCAACGGTACAGGGACTTTGTTGCCGGCCGTCTGGCCGAAAGCAACACCTCCATCATGTCTTCAGGGAGGTCCCAATCATTATACCTCAACCTTTCAGAAGCCAAGCGTGAAGGTTGAAGGATCTGACCTCTGGATGGAGAACCTGACCCCCTCCCGTGAGAGCAGACCGTCTCGGTAGGGAAGACGACGTGGAGGGCAGATGGATAAGTGGAGAAGGTCCGGGTACCACGTCCTCCTGGCCCATGCTGGAGCAATGAGGATCATCCGGGAACCGAACCTCCGTAACCTCCGCAGCACTTGCGGGATGACAGGGACTGGAGCAAACGCGTACAGCAGTGGGAATGACCATTCCACCACGAACGCGTCTCCAAAGGCTCCTCTTGGAGGAAATTCCCGCGAGCAGAACCTTTCGCACTTCTGGTTGACACTGGAGACGAAGAGATCCACTTGAGGGGTCCCCCAAAGGGCGAAGATCTTCAGGAGAATCTCCTGAGCCAACTCTGACTCGTGAGAGATCGCGCTCTGCCTGCTCAGAGCGTCCGCCGTCTCGTTTTCGTCTCCGGCCAGATGAACTGCCGAGTCCTGCTGGATTGCCCAGAACCAGAGCTGCATCGCCTCCCTGCACAGAGGAAGTGACCCTGCCCGCCCTTTTTGTTGAGGTAGTGCATGGCCACTGTGTTGTCCGTCAGAATCAGGACACTCTTCCCGCGCACAGTCGGCAGAAAAGCCTTAAGGGCAAGCTTGACGGCCCTCAGCTCCAACAGATTGATATGGAGTCTGGACTCCGACTGAGACCAACGACCGCTAACTGTCAGCTCGTTGGCATGAGCTCCCCATCCCGTGAGGGACGCGTCCGTCACAATCGTCACCTCCGGCCAGTGCAGCCAAAATGGAGCCCCTTCATCAGATTGCTTTCGACGGCCCACCACAGAAGGTCCTGGGCAACCGAGGACGGCACCTGAACGGGGTCCGACATCCTGCCGGAGGACTGAGACCACTGGAGCTTGAGTGCCCATTGCAAAGATCACATCCGCAACCTGGCCTCTGGCACCAGAAGAATGCAGGATGCTATGAGGCGTAGCAATCTCAAGAACTCGAACGCAGGGAGACTCTGGGCATGTTGAAACTTGTGCACCATCTGCTGAATGTGATGAGCTCTCACCTGGGGAGGAAAACACAGCCCCAGGGACGTGTCGAGCACTGCTCCGATGTACTGGAGCCTCTGAGTTGGTGTCAAGTGGGACTTCTTTAAGTTGAGGGAGAAGCCCAGCTTGTGAAGGGAGTGGCAGGTGACGGACAGATGATCCAGGACTTGCTCGGGAGAGCGCGCCCTGATCAGCCAATCGTCCAGGTAGGGGTAGACGTGAATCCCCCCTTTCCTGAGATACGCTGCCACCACCACCATGAGCTTGGTGAAAACCCTCGGGGCGGAGGTCAATCCGAATGGCAGGACCCGAAACAAAGTGCGAGTCGCCAACCGCGAACCTCAGGTACTTCTTGTGCTTGGGATGGATCGGCACATGAAAATAAACGTCCTTGAGGTCTAGAGACACCAACCAGTCCTGAAGTTGAAGGGCCTGGAGGACTTGAGAAAGAGTAACCATCTTGAACTTGTCCTTCCGAAGGAGCTTGTTCAAACCGCGCAAGTCCATGATGGGTCTCAATCCCCAGTCTTCCTTCGAAATCAAAAAATAAGGGGAATACCATCCCTTGTTCCTCTCCGCTACATGCACCAGTTCTATGGCGCCTTTCTCCAGCAGGGATTGAATTTCCTGCGCAAGGAGCAGATCCGGACTCTTCAAAGAGAGATTCCCTTGTGGATTGTCGTGAGGCTTCTGCCGGAAAGGAAGAAAGTAGCCGTGGGCTATGATCTCCAGAACCCCCACATCTGAAGTAATGGCACGCCACTCTATAAGATGCTGCGCCAGCCTTCCCCCAACCGGCGAAGCATGGACCTCATGACTGAGCTGAAGCGGCTGCGGCAGTGCCTGAGGGCAAAGAGGCAACTGCTTGCGCGGCCTTGGCACCTCGAGTACCTCGTTTTCCACCTCTGGCACTCCTACGGTTGCCCCTTTGACTTGCAGCTCCTCTCGCTCTACTAAAGGATGAGTAATAACAAAAGGAACTTCCCCTCCATTGCTGTCCCCTAGGACGAAAAGGCGGAGGTTGGCGGACTGCAGCGCCCAACGACTTTGCTGCAGCTTTCGAGGTCTGCAACCTCTCAAGACTCTCGTCAGCCTTGCTGCCAAAAAGATGTTCACCATCAAAGGGCATGTTGAGGAGCCGGCTTTACACATCCGGAGCAAAACCCGACTTCTGCAACCACGCAAATCTGCGCATTACGGTGCTTGCCGCCATGGACCGGCTGACGCAATCAACCACGTCCAGACCCGACTGAACAGATTCACACATGGCGTCCTTGCCATCCTGCACGATAGCAAGGAAACCATCCCGCTCCTCCCCTTCGGGGATATGATCAGCCACTAAGGAAATGCAGTTCCACAGAGTGTGCGTGAAACGGGACAAGGCACAAACGGAGTTGGCAGCCTGAAGCGCCATACCCCCAGAATAAAATACCTTCTTCGCCCAGCCGTCAAAACGTTTTTCATCCCTATCAGGAGGGATGGTAGGATACGACGCCTGCTTTGCGGGGCCCGTAGCCGCCTGCACCACCAAACTCTCGGGAGTAGGGTGCGTTGTCAAGTAGCAGGGTTCGCCACTGGCTGGGCGATATTTCTTCGGCAAGGACTTGCTCACTGCCGGGAGACTCTCCAGAGAAGTTCAAGCCGAAGCCACCCTTCTCTGCAAGGCCATATGGAATGGCAGCACCGGGTCAGTTGGAGGAACTTGGTCCAAGATATCAGTCAGGTCATCCTGCTGAAAATCCCCAGGGGGGGGGCAGATCAACCCAAGTATTCAGTGACCCTTGACATGAGGCGCCGATATGAAGATTCGGCATGCGTGCCAGGCTCCGGCCTACCAAACTCCACCTCCGGAGAGGTGTCAAGACCACTGCCGTCGTGCAGTGACTGACGCAGGTCCTCAAGTTGACTGTGACCAGAAACAATGTCATCAGGAACCAATGCAGGAACCTCACCTTCCTCAGACCCCTCATCCACCTCAGAAATATAATCCAGAGGCTGGAAAGAGGGCACAGAAAAAGGCACAAAGACATGTTTAGCTTTAGCCATCGCCTTTCTGGGGGGTGCCACCGTGCCACGGGGTACCTCCGACAAAGCTGCCTCGAAAGGCGTGGAGGGCATCGACGGAATGGGTGTCGACATCGAGCGCGGTGCCAACAGCTTCGACGGCGTCGACACAGGCCTTGAGGGCGGAGCCCTGAGCGTGTCTCTCAACAGCCTGGGCGCCGATGACGTTGACAACTTCCTCGGAGGCGGGACCTCGAGAGAGTCCATCGACGACCTCGGCGCCGCCGGCGTCGATGTCTTCTTTGAAGACTTCACAGAGTCTCGCAGTCTCAATGGCGTTGAGGACTGGGACCTGGAACGGGCATGCCTAGAGCGGCCATCCTTGTCCGACCGGCACCTCGAAGGTGCCCGGTGTTCACGACGACTGCTCGAGCCCGAAGGCAGATGAGCGGTGTCTCTAGCACGGCCTCGACCGGCATCCTCAGACGGCGCGGCCGGACCGGAGCACTGCGATTGAAAAATCGCCAACATCTCCTTTCGGAACGAATCCCATTCCTCAGGAGTGGAATGCTTGTTGGGACAAGCTACCCGCCGATGGGCGGAGTCCTCGGAAGAGGACGGGGAAGGCGACCTGTGACGGCACTTCCTGGAGTGCCTCAAAGAGGCAGAGGAATGGCGGGACCGACTCCCAGACCGAGAACCCCCGGACTCATGACGACGATGCAGAGAGTTGCCCCTCGAATCGTCTGTCGAAAGACCAGTGGAACGCGACTTCCAGGGCTTGGCCACCTTACCGACCGACAGCTTCGTCTTACGCTCCCGCAAGGCCTTCGAAGTGAACGATTGGCAGTCGACACAGTCGTCCGTATCATGGTCCTCCCCAAGGCACCAGAGGCAAGCGTTGTGCGTATCCGTCAGGGACATCTTGGACCCGCATACCCGACACTTCTTAAACCAGGACCACGGGGTGGAAGAAGCCGAAGACATCATATTCGATAGCAATGAAGCAACAGGTTCGAAGAACCGAAAGAACAGGATTCAGTAGAATCGAGGCATGCCGAGATCTCCGAAGCGAACACGTTCGTGGAAAAAACGGAACTGAGGCTACGGGCGTCGTGCATCCTACTTATAACATCCAGTGACGTCAGCTCGACGGAGGCCCTCGAGGACGGCGTATCGACATCATCGACGCAGGACGCAGAAAGATTTTCCGAAGCAGCACAGCTGTGGTGATTACTGTCATAGATATGGAATACGTCGGAGGACCCAATCCCCTCGAAGGTTACCAAATGTTTGCCTGGAAAAGCTGGGACACCCTCTAGTAATTGGCAGGAGAGGGTAAGTGTGATCTTCTAAATTATCTGCTGTGGATTCTTACACAAACTTGATTTCTTAGAATGGGGACAAATGTGAATTTCTGTGAATACAAATATTTGTACTGAAGAGTAATAAAAGGTGAATTCATGAATAGCTTTCTAAAGTATGGATTTTTTTCAAGTTCGCTCAGTTGAACAAGCTTTATTCCCAGTATTTCCCATCAAGCATGAACAGTAATATAACAAAACAAATTTAATTCAATTTTTGTGTGGGAATGGGAAGACATTTTCCAGAAACCGCTGTAATTATACTAAGCGGCCATTAATGGTAGCAGGTGCAAGTGCCTGTGCATATAATAGCAGTGCCTCTATAACACTGATACACAAGCAAAAAAGATTGGCTTTGCCAATGCTCGTTTTTAACAGGAAATCAGTGAATGACACTCTTACTGCTGAAGGAACACTTGGTTAAGACATGTTCATAAGCCATTAACTCTCGGAAGACTTCTTTGAAATAACACTAGCAGGTACTTAGGGCACACTGCTTAATGTTACTGCTTGATAAAGCTGTCCCACTGGGTTTAAGATCGCTTACAGCAAGTTGCAACTCAGGTCCACCTTTACTCCATGGTGGATGTCCGGTCTCGCTAGGGCCCAAACTACATACACTATCAAGGGAAAAATTTACGGTCAATTATACCAGCTGCCTGGAACATAAATACGCACCTGATAGAATGAAAACCCGTAATGGCAAATTTCCATTTGTTACAATGTTCAATGTCCCAAGGCTGGACCAGAAATCTAATGAAGACCAAGAATCCTTAAAGAACAAGTGCATTCACTGGATAAGATATGTAAATGGTTGTGTCTCAATAATAATATCTGACATTGTAATGTGCAAACAAATCCACTTATCTAGCGTCCCCTTTGACTGTATTCAAGTCTTTTTCCAGAACTGGGAACTGGTGGACAGCCTTATGGTCATTGACCTCCAGAGGGCTCTACAATTAGGTTCAGATCACACACCTGAACGAAAGTACTGATGGAAATCCTACTCATTGTGTGGTGAATCTCCTAGAGACCAGGGCATACCTTCCCTAGTTGACACTGAAAGGGGACTGGGAACAGTTAGAAGGGCCAAACCTACAGACAAAAAGAGAACATGGAAGCACGCAACTGACTACAGAGAGGCAACGTTTAGCCAGCATCTGATTCCTCATTGTAAAATCCTGTCCTTGAACATTACAGGTATTGCAAACCATATAGTCGACCCTGGATGGATTCATTTTATCAGGGGTTATCAACTGATACAATCCAGGAAACATAGACAATTGAGTCTGATGATTTACAGGGGTATCGATCCTTCCATATCCCTGCAAGGAAAGGGCCTAAGGGCAGACTGATTGGCGGTTTGATCATTTGGGTAGACTCAAACTTAAATTGGGAAATATCTGTAAAGCCACTGGCACTTGCAACCTACAACATCTGGTTGCGCACACTCATGGGGGAAATCGTATCCTTCTGTTTGACCTATATGATGGGCCAACTCTTACCTCTGGGCTAGACATTGTTGGAAAATTGCATGACTTCATAAATTACGCTGAGCTGGCCAATAAATGACATCTATTCTGGTTAGGGGGGATTTTGATTTACAGCTAGAGCCCATTGCAGAATTGGAGGGACTGTGGGAGGACCAGGATAGTGCCTTGGACGTCGACTCCCACATCTAGTCGCTCCAAAACCAAGAAGAGTTCACACACAAGCCATTGACACGGCTCGTATTATGTACAGCCTGGACTTAAGTGCTTGTAACAGGTGTTTTGAAAAGGGCCAACCAGCCAGTGTGACTTTTCTGGGTCCCACCGGTAGCACTATAATAGACTACATCTTAGTGGCAATAAAAGACTGGAGCAGGATGAGTAATTTTGAGGTGCTAGATAAACTGGACAGTGCCCACAAACCGCTGTGTGTTCGTCTAAGATTAAATAGTAACCTCGCACAACCTGCCCCACTCAAACACAGGGCGGATCCAATTGCAGTGAGTGTGCATGCTTGCAAAACAGTCATATGGGCCAGGTAATGGATCAGGATCTGAAACCATCAATATGTAATTTAATCTTACACAATATTATTGAAATCTGTAGCCCAGAAGTCTCTGACACAAAGGTTCTTGTGTAGTATGGTCAGTTTGTTGATAATTTGCTTCCACATGTAACCACCAAGTCTCGGAAGGTAAAAAAAACATTCAAACCAAAGCTGGATGGTATGATAGAGAATGTCACGAAGCAAAGAATCTGATAATGATGTGTATACTAGCGGGCACAGTTGTGGATAGGGACCTTCTCCGTTCCCAAAGACAACACTATACAAGGTTAGATGTGTTAAAAAAGAAGGCCTATGTCTCATCCAGGTGGAAACAACTCACTAAAGCGCATGAAGAGAGTGACTCAATATCTTACTGTAAGTTGATTTCAGGGGAGGAAGTAAATAGAGAAGTACCCCTTCAATGTTGTATTCCTGCAATTGCCTGGGAGACCCATTTCTCAAACCTTTACTGTGACCCTAAGAATTATTAGACAAGCAAGAGTATGCTGGATACTCACAATCCTCAAAGGACAGCAATGACTGGTCAATTTCAACTTGGCCTTGCATTCGTTTTAGAAGCCATAACCACTCAAAAGAGTGGCAAGGCTTTGAGACCAGACAGCATACCACCGGACCTGTTTAATGATAAGGCAGGCATCTCGGGTCCTGTACTATGTAAATTATTTAATGTAGTCATCAAACTTAACACAGTACCACATACTTGGCGAGAAGCAGTTCTATTCCCTATCTATAAGAAGTGGGGCAGGGACTCTGCCACCAGCTATAGACCCATCTTACTCCTGGACTCTGATAGGAAGATCTTTGCAAAGGCCATCTTGTTTCATCTTCAAAAGTGGGTAGACGATAGCAGTATAATTAACGATCAACAAGCTGACATTCAAAAGCACAAAAGCACAGTGGACCAAAGTTTTAGGCTATTTTTATTGATTGAAAAGTACACTGTGCTTAAACGCATGAATTTATACGTAGAGTTTGAGCACTTGGGGACCTTTTTTGATGCGGCCCCTACAGACAAATTATGGCAGATCCTACGGAAGAGAAAAGCCCCAGTCCACTTGATTGCAATAGTCCAGGAATTGTAGCACAATAACCAAGCTGTGGCAAGATATGCTATGGCTGGTGAGACCACTTCACCCTTTTCCATCTATTGGGGTGTGAGACAAGGCTGCGTCCTTCCACATTTACTTTTGTGTATTTATATGGAAGAAATCATAAAATCTTTGCTTGGACAGCGTGGATTGGCCAAGGACAGATATCCCGCTCTTCTCTATGCAAATGACGCAGTCTTATTGTCCACTACCCCCTCCTTGTGGGCTAAAAACCTGCCTGCCAGCTTTCATGAAGCAATGTGGGGACCTTGACCTAAGTTTGAATGCTGAAAAAACATAGGTCATGGTTTTCAAGCCTAAATTTGCCAAGCATTATCAACCGAGTATTGATGTCGAGGGTCTTGTGCTGGAGCAAGACACATTTTATGACTATTTGGGCACAAGGTTCAACAAGAATTACCTCTGGGCCAAGCAGGTAGAGAACGCATGTTCCATGCTGCGGCAATATGGCGGAGCAACAATATCATTTTTATTTATTTTTAAACTTCGTTTTATTAACATTTTTAAAACATGAACATCTCCAACAGTCCCCGCCCCTTCCATTCCCCCCACTTCTCCCCAAGGAAAACAAACAAGCCACTTCCCAGTGTTCCTTGACTCTCCAAAATGCTGTCACTTCCCCCCTCTGCTCACTGCAGGTCCAATAGCCGAAGACGCGGTTGGCGCCAACCAATCCTAAAGTCGTCTCTGAGTAAGGCCAGCACTTCGCCCCATTCACTTGCAAAGCTCTGTATTGCATTGTTCATAGCATACGTCCCCCATTCCACGGCGACTATCTCCCAGACTTTCCAGAGCCAATCCTTAAATGCTGGTACTGTCAGGCGTTTCTAGTTCTGGGCAATCAATGTAATTCCTGCAATAATAAGCATCACCTGTGCTCTTTCCCTAGCTCCAGATGCACATTCCATGTCTTCGTGCTGAATGCCCAACAAGATCAACTCCGGGGATCTGCTCCCCTTGGTCCAAAGGCCTGTTGTTGAGCTTTCCTGCTAGAAGGGCACTATTTTAGGGAATCCCCACCAAATGTGCTCTGCAGTCCCCACCGCCCCACACCATCTCCAACAGTCACTGGATTTCCCAGGGTATAGTCTGTGTAGGCGGGCTGGAGTGTAGTGCCAACCGTATATAAGTTTATACCAAGCCTCTTAGGTCTGGGATGCTCTTGCTAATTTCTGGATTATCCTCCATAGTCTCTCCCATTTCTTCTTCTCTATTCCTCTTCCCAGCACCCTTTCCCATTTGCCCATAAAGGCCCAGCTTTGCCTCGGCTTGGCCTCATCTAAAATTCCATACAGCTGCGAGATTAGCCCTTTTGAACCATCATGAGACATTAAGAATTTTTTTAATTTAGTTGGTTTTCTGATAGCTGCCTCTTTATTCTCTGGGTGCATCAACCAATGACGTAACTGAAAGTACCGCAATCTTTCCTCCTCCCCCAGGGCGAAGTCCCTTTTACATTTGGGAAAAGAGCTAATATCCTTCCCAATAAACATATCTCGCATCCTCCTACACACCCCTTCCTGCCATTTTTTGAAAGCCCCCCTCTCCAACCCTGATGTGAAATCCCCATTTAACAATTTCATTTTTTAATAGACATGGGAGAGGGGCACTCCATCCGGCCATTGAGCTCTATGGTAAACAAGCCATTCCCGCCTCCCTCTATGGCTCAGGACTATGGGGCAATACAAACACATCCAATCTCAGCAGGGAGGAAAACAAATTTCTGTATGAAGCTTTCTATAATCCTTAACATATGAGGTTCTAAGGATATTATACTCTTGCAAGGTGCTGCCTTTATCTTATTTTAGTGATGTTATCTGAAGGTTTCTGGACGGTCTGCAGCGCTGCCTATAATGGTTCTGGCCCCTGCCTTATTTTAGCAGCTTTGGCTAAGAGACTGTGCATAAAGAGGTCCTTCTCAAAACTAGTGTTAAAAAACACGTGTAGAGGTATAAAAAAGAGAAGTGAATGAAATTATATGCACCAAAAAAACTGAAATGAAAAATTCAGAACTGCCATCGAATACATTTAGTTACGCATTCATAAGGATCTTTACTTGCCCACTGTGCAAAGTGTGATGGGGCGGCCCACCACAAAGAACCACACTGACTGAAATGCAAGGGTGTTTATTAAAATATTTTGTCAGAATAGCTGTTTCTTGATTGCTTTTTGGGATCTAAAGGACTGGGGAATAGTTGGCTCTAGGGCCGTCCCTTTTCTCTCTCTCAACTTCCACCAGGCTTGGGGCCCACCTCCCAGGGCCAGTTAGATCGGTAACGCCTGGTTGTCTCTCTTCTCACAACAACAAATGGTGTTCTCCTTAAGTCGTTGGCTATCTGACACCCGCTAGAACTTCTAACCCTCCCTCTTCTACCGTTGGTTAGTTGCTGGGAAAATCTTGAATGGTGCCTTCGTTCACCCAGCGTCACACTCGCACCTTTCACAGCCTCACACTCCTGAATTTTTTCTATTCTGAACTTACTGTTCTTCTCTCAGCACGTCACTGTGCCTTCAATCTCTGAATGACACAAGGCCTAGTGAGATCGTTTGTTTTGTCCTCCCTCTGTCTACCCTTCCTTGTCTTGTCGCGCCTAGAAACACTTGTGTCAGGCGTCTTATAAATTACTTATAATCATATCATATCTTTTCCCTCCTTCCTCTCACTCTACTCCGCCTCCTACTGTACTACAATACTAACTCATCTTTGCCACCTCCTTTGGAATCGAATCCCTATTGTTGCCATGCTTCAATAGCATCATTACTGTTCTGCCACTCCTTGACTGCTGCCCTCCTCAAAGAAAGGTGGGAAGTTTTAAAGTGCCACTAGACAGCACGATCCCTCGATTCAGTGTGCACAACTTGTTGCAGCAGGTCAGCGAGTGTTGCGTCCTTCACAACAGCTGGAACTCAAAGAAATTGAATGTTTGTTGACCTTGCCTTTTCTCTCTTTTCTACTTCAGTAGAGGTAGGGTATACCTTTCATCAGATGACAGCTGTAATCCACACCCTACCGGATGTCCCACCCTTCTGGGAGTTCTGTGCTGGCGGAAGTCCCTCCCTACAGGATGTCCCGATGCTGTAGTGAAGTCATGCGGTGTGTTCCGGAAGTGCAGCCCTAGGAAAGGGCGTTGCCCGGAAGTGATGCCATGGGGTGAGCCATGATTTTGGGGGCTAGGCATAGCACAGCAGGGGGTGTGACATCACGGCATTGTCCCTGAAGTTTCCCCTAATGCCTAATGTAATAGTGACATTATGGGGGTTCCCCGTAAGTTCAGTGGATATTAGAAGGCCTAGGCCAAAGGTGTTGTAACCGGAAGGTGCCCCTGCAGGCTGTGTGTGAAGGGTATGACTGGCCCATGTAGTAATTGGTGTGGAGAGAAGGTGGGAAGGTCGTAGAGAGGTGTTGGACCTTCCCAGGCCGGTGCACGACCGAGGAAGTGTAGGTAAGGCCCAGGGCTCTGAGAGATGATGTAGGCATGAAGCTGTGATGTCAGGGGGCAGGCCGGGGGGCGTTGTGGGGATGATGTAGTTATGCTCCCTCCCATAGGGGCGGAGTGAGTTGTATATATAGAGAAGGAGCTCTGGAGCGAGTTATACAGCGCTGCTGGAGACTGCACTAGTATGCATGTTCTGATCATATGATTGGAATGGATGTGGAACTCTTCAATTATGAAATAAATCTTCCAAACGTGTAAGTTTTGGTATAGTGTGTTAAACGCTTTTAGTTAGTATGGGTATGTTGGGTTGTGGTGTGTGTGTGTTGGATTGTGGTGTGTATGGGGGTGGGTGTGTTCTGGAGTATGTATTGTGTGTGGGGTGAGATGTGTGTGTGTGTTTGGTGTGTGTTGGGTTTGGTTATGGTGTGGTGTAGTGTGTGGGTATGTGTGTGTGTGTGTGTGTTGGGTGTGGTGGTGTGTGTTTGGTGTGGGCTTGGTTTGGTTATGGTGTGGTGTGAGCGTGTGTGTTTGGTGTAGTGTGGGGTGGGTTGGGTTAGGTTTGGTTATGGTGTTATGCGTGGGTGTGTGTATGTGTGTTGGTGTGGTGTGGGTTGGTTTGGATTTGGTTGTGGTGTGTGTGTGTTTGGTATGGCGTGGGTTGGGTTTGGTTATGGTGTGGGTGTGGTGTGGGTTAGGTTTGGTTATGGTGAGGTGTGGGTATGGTGAGGTGTGGTGTGTGTTTGTGTGTTTGGTGTGGGTTGGGTTTGGTTATGGTGTGGTGTGTGTGTGTGTGTGTGTTTGGGTTGGGGCGTTGTGTGGTATGGTATGGTGTGGTGTGTGGGTTTTTAGAAATAAGCAGGGTAAAATAAAAGCTTAAGAGTTATAAACGTGTACAAATTAATGAAAATGAGAAAACATATTATGTTAAAGTGGTAGTCGTGTGTGTATCTGGTTTGTGAATTCTATTCATAGGTTATTTTTGAAACGCTGAGCTGCGCTGTCATAAGACTTAAGTGCTACAAAGTTTTGTTCTGTGCTTCATGGAAGAAACAGCCCGCCGTTGCAGAGTTCACTCTGGTATTTATAGAAGCTTAGTGGCGTCGTGGAAATTAGCCACATTTATGACGCGCTGTGATGTGTAACATTTGGCTCATGTTTGTAGAACAAGCCATCCAGTTCCGATTTCGATGGAGCATTGAATTTTAAGCAGTGTCATGGTATATCTGTAGCTTAGGTTACACGTGTACTATTTGCAGAAGGCCACGTCTTTAAATGTAAGAGCCTGGTTGTGTGTCTCTGACTATATGCGTTTTATGTACATAGTTGATACTGTGGGGTGTCAGGCTAAATATTAAACAGGCCTAATATATATATATATATAACGGTAATGGGCAGACACTCTTTTTCTTTCAGACGTGTGAGTCTGTCTGTTAGAAATAAAGCTGCCATGGATTCTGGAAAAGAAGTAAGTTTAATTTGTTGTTTGCATGTTTTAAATCTTTTTTTTATGTGCATAGTTATTGATTAATTCCTTTTAATGTAGGGATATGAAGCGCCGTCGTTTTTAGGATAACATCGACTTTACAAAATTCATAGATTAAGGTAATATGTGTCTTTTGTTTTATATGTGGGGAATTAATGTTGCAGCAGGACGGCCTTTGAGTTCTTTGAAAAGGGTACCATGAGTAAACACTGCAGACTCATGTAAACGTGGACAGGTAGCGTGAAACTGAAAGAGTTGAATCCAGGGTGGCACAGGAGCTTATTATTGTTAATAAGATACACTATTTGTTTTAATTTGCAATCAGATGCTGAAAAAGATCAGGAAGGCTGTGTTTTACATGGTAATAAGACATAAGGCTGTTTAGCACGTGTTTGTTGAGCCACGCACGCTCTGGTCTTTGTAAAAGAAGATGTATTTGCTTATGCTATTTATAATATTGATTAGTTTAGGGCAGCGGTGGCGAGGCCTATGAGCTCTTTGAATGGTGCACGGTGAGTAAACACTGCCGACTAATGTAAATGTGGGCCGAACACGAAACTGAAAGAGCTGAATCCAGGGTGGCACAGGAGCTTATTATTGTTAATAACATACAGTATTTCTTTTTAAAATTTAGAAGCAGATGCCGAAAAAGATCAGCAAGACTGCATTTTAAAAGGTAATAAAATACAAGGTTGTTTAACAAGGTTCGTTTTAAATGGGCCTGTTGCAGCCTTTAAAGGATATTGTGTGTATGTGCTTGGCTGCTGGGTTAATGTTACACTGTGTAAAGACACAAGGTGGTTTGTGTATTTAGAAAAGTGTATTATGTAAATATTTTTGTGTGTTTTTTCTTAGAAGAACTGAAGAATGATGGCATTGGAAAGGGTTTAAGCTGGTTTTATTACAAGCATAGTCCCATACAGATTATTTTTTTGTGTTCCCAGAACCGCTTACAGATTCAGAAAGCTTACTTAATTAATAATATTCTTGTTGAAAACGGCTTTTATTTACACGGTACAGAAACCTATTATTTTTATGAAGTGGAAGTTCTATTAGTACAGTATTTGAACTGATTGTGTATAATATTTATAATATTTTGTAATGCAATAGCAACGGTGTGTACAATACTACAAACCTTTTAAAAGCGAGGATTATGTAGAATGTAAGGTGTAAACACACATGAATTAAAATGTATGCTTTGTATTAACATTACAGCAGATCACACCTATGGCAAAAAGGATACTAAGAAGCGAAAGCATGTGAATACTGCACTTTCTAAAGTTGTGAAAAAGACAGCTGTGTGTGTGAAAGGTAATGAGCCTTGTTATTGTATAACCTTTAGTGTGTGGGGGTGAGTGTGTGTGTGTGTGGCTGTGTGTGGGGGTGCTTGTATGGCAGTGCGAGTGTGTGTGTGTGGATGGGAGTGGGGGTGTTTGGATGGCAGTGTGTAAGTAAGGATTAATGTTATAATGTTTTTAATACAGATTTACAATTATCTGGTGGAGCAGAACGTGTTGAGGGGACCCTGAAAAGGAAGCGTTCAGGGGGCGATAACATTGTAAGTTTGTATGTTTGCTAACAAAAAATCTTTCTTCGCAGCTATACGGATTTATAGGTGTATGTAGAGTGTAACCAGATAGATAAATCTTCTTTTTAAAAAAAATATATATATTTTAGGTTTTTTATGGGGTTTGAGTGGTTTAGAAGGAAACATGTATTTGTCTTTAGGGCGATGTATGTCATAAGGAATCAGACGTTTGCTTTTAGTTTTGTAATTATGTATCTATTTTTTATCATGCTTATTTTTAGGGTCTACTGTTGCGCAGAAGGATAAAGGTATCGCGCATATGACCTCTGCGGCCCCGGCAGCGGCTTGTGTAAAGATAACAGGTGAGGGGACCGTGAAAAGGAAATATCCAGGGGGCAATACGCATGGTAAATTATTCATGCTTGCTACTTGCTGACAACATTTTTTTTTGTTGCAGCTATACAGGTTTATATGTGTATCTAGGATGTAATCACATAGATAAATCATCTTTTTTTAAATTCTATGGTTTTTATGGGTTTTGGATGGTTTAGAGGGAAACATGTATTAGTGTTTAGGATGCTGTATGGTTATAAGGAATCAGACTTTTGCTTCTAGTTTTGTAATTAGGTATCTATTTTTTTTTTAATTATGCTTATTTTTACGGTCTAGTGTTGCCCAGAAGGATAAAGGTGTTGCGCATATGACGTCTGCGGCCCCACTAATGACTTGTGTGAAGAAAACAGGCCAGCCCTACACAGAACACCTTGACACAACAGCAGCCGTGGGTTATGAGGAATGTGTGGGGCTCCAAAATATTTTGAAAAAAAAGAGTAAACTAGCTTTGAAAAAAATGTACGGGCTAAAGGGATTCAACATGTTTTAAATGTTCCTAGCTCTGAAACTGTGGAAGCCAGGAGTATTCAGGTAACCCCGGCGGTGACCCTCAGCCCCAGTCTGTTAGCTGTGATAAAATTACACTGCCCCGGGTGAAGTCTACAACCCCTACAGTCCCAGCTGCTGATAGGCAGCGGTTGAGATGTATAGGTTGTGGCGAGATTACCCCACCTCATGTGTTTTCATCTTTAAAGGCCAGAACCCCTTTAGCCACAACACCTGCCATCACTAGGCTGTGGTCTCCGGATTGTGGAGACCCTACACCACCCCATACATATTCACCACAATCCCCAACAGCGAGAGGGATGCTGATATTCTCCAAAATTTAGAACAGGTCTCGGCGGTATCAGGTGTACTAACAGTCCCTGATTCTGAAACTGTTATAATAATTATCGACTCCCCTATAAAACAGCCTATTATAGACTCCCCTGTAAAAGAGCCTATTATAGTTATTACAGGCGGCCCCTTAAAAACAGATTGTGAAGAATTTGTATACGCCTAAGTTGTTTGTAGGTTAAATGATCCCCCTAATCCCCTAGATCTTTCTCGCTCAGGGCCAAATGGTGTAAGCAAACGGACTTGTGCAGAGAACCATTTTTACAGGACTCATAATAAACCATTGCCTGACCTACATACCTCTAAACATGTTAACACGCCAAGCGTCAGGGTGATGGCTCCCAGCTATTAAAGGGGTGGTGCTGCTAAGCGGTTATTTGTGGTAGATGTATCAGATAGTGAAAAAGGAAAACAATTGACAGACTTACAGGAGAAAGTAACCCTATGACGCCAGAGGTATAGATTAAAGCATAATCCTCCTAAGAAAGCTTTAATTGATATGCGAAGGCGTGTTTGTAAAGCCAAACACATTTTGTTCTGCATGATATCTAAAAACAAAGCAATAGCTCTAGACTATAAAAAACAGACTTTAAAAAACAAAGCTAGGGCTGCTACAAACCACTTGACAGCTGTTATGATGCCTACCCCCAGGCATCCGGATCGAGTCCATCAGCCCCGGGAGCAGGCATCCAGATAATCATTAAAACCCCAACAGCCCCGGCTGGGGGTTGTTTGGATTCAGTCCTGGCGCCTTAGGCGCCAGGCTCATCATAGAAATCAGTCCTGGCGGCATAGGCGCCAGGCTCATAGACTTTACTTACCTTATGCAGACCATGCTGCAAATGAGTCCAAGCCAACGTGAGGCCTGGATGGGACTATTTTATTACAGGGACTATTTTTTACTCGGGTGTGGTTCTGGGGAACTTCTTACCTGGGACTACTTTGCAGGCTATTTAAACCACGCCCGAACAGCAGCTCATGCTTCGTGTTATTCTGCATCCAGCAGCGTGACGCTCACCGTGTCTGCAAGTCAGCATCCAGTCTTCTGCCACGCCCGCCTCGAATCCGGAGCTCCTAGACAAAAGGAAAAGAAAGGAGAAGAGGTTAGATCACAGACATTATTTGATTCCTTACCTGATTCCGGACCCAGCACATCTCCGAGCCTGGAAAGGACATTATTTCAGCACGCGTCGCTTCGCCAGCAGCAGCGCCGCGTTATACTCACCAGTCCACCTCATCTTTCAACTCGGCGCTGCCTCCATCATTTTCTTCGTCGAAACCCAGCACCTGGGGGGAAAACAAAAGGAATTACAAGGTGAGCAGAGAAAACCGACAAAGACAATCTCTTTGCCACCATAGGCTTACCTGCTTAACCACCGGAGGTATTCTCCTTTAATTCGCCGCATCTTTCTATGCCGCACCTATAAAGGGAGAGAAAACAGCAAGTTAAACTCATGCAACTTTTACCGGACAGTGTTTGGTAATACAGACTCTTACCTGAACGCCATCAGCTGCCTCCAGGCAATATTCTTTTGGACCCAGCTGCAACCTAACGAGGGAATGGAACAAGAGTGAACATCGGACATATTGAACTCTTTGAACTTTACAGACACTGGAGTCAATATTCCTCCGGAACTCCTCCAGTACCTTCAAACCAGTGAAGTAACTGGTATCTGCGCGCCCCTGCATGCCATGCAGGATGGAGAGCTCATCATTTAAAAACATAAGGTGAGGTTACCAAGAGGGGATATCGGAGGTGATTAGTGGGGAGAACGAGAACAGTTGGGGGGGCCATCACTAAAGTCCACGGGTGGCTAAATCCCTTTCTCCACTTGCAGGAGAATACTTCTACGAGTCCAGCAGACAAGATTAGGCGGCCCAGTCCAGACTGTCATCTCTTCACTACGCATCACGTTGGTGGAGACCGCAGCTGTCCGGGTCCGATTGACGCCCTTGTGGGAACCAGGTGAGCGTAACAGAACACAAAGCCTATCTACAAATCCCCACCTGGGCGTAATGGAGACCTCAGAAACCGACCAACTAGCCCAATTGTTAGGAGAACTTAGGGCAGAAGTGCACCCCGCGCGCCAAGAAACTAATGCCCTCAGGAGAGAACTGATTGTGTCAAAGGAGCGCACTGATGATCTTGCCAGACAACTGCTGCAAAACCAAGCCGGGCAAACACGCTACCTGGACTTGGGGGGAATTCAACCGACGTTTCATCAAGCAGCCCTGTGCAAGTGGTTCTACCAGGGAGCATTCCTTTAGCTCTACCCGAACGCTTTGTTGGGGACCCGAAAAGGTTTGCCGTGTTCATGAACCAATACCGCTTGCACTTTTTATGCAGACCAGGAGCTTTTCCAAACGACCAAGCCAAAGTAGCCTTTGTACTGTCATACCTTAGTGGCAGCGCAGCGGATTGGTCAATTCCATTAGTCAACCAGGATGACCACCTTCTTCAGGATTTTCAGGGTTTTCAATTGAGCATGGAAAGACTATTCGCCAGACATTCACAGGGACAGGCCCTGGATAACGAACTTCTATCCCTACGACAAGGAAACCAGGACCTGCTAACTTATATCGCAGCCTTCAATAGGTTGGTGGTGGAAACCGGATGGCCAGAGGTAAAGCGAATTACATTATTTCATCGTGGACTTCGGGGTGAACTCAAAGATGTTTTGGCCCAAGTTGTGAAACCACCTCAGGATTGCGCAGAATATATAGACTTAGTGGTCCAGCTAGACCACCGACTTCAGAATAGAAAAGCTGATCGAGCTAAGTTCGAGAATCTTGGTACTGCGCAAAAAAAAAAGCCCAACGGGCTTGGCGACCGTTTCTGCATTCCAGTTACTGTAGGACTTGCAAGTTTCGATGATCTGTTCGTACTTGCACTGGATGTTTAGCACCCAAGAGTAGATGGCGCCAGTCGGAGAAGGCTTGTCGGATGGCCAATAACTCCTTCTCCAGGACGGAATAATGGCTTTCACTGGGAGTCAAGGTGCAGGATAGGTAGGCGATAGGATGTTCCATCTTGTCTTCAAATTCTTGTTTTAAGACCACCCCAATGGCATAGTCAGAAGCATCCGTTTCCACCAAGAAGGGACGATCTATGTCGGGTTGAGCCAGGATGGGACCTTCAGTGAATCTTTGTTTTAGTTGTTGAAAGGCCTTCTCTTGAGCAGTAAACCATTTAAATGGTGTATCCTTTAGAAGTGCCACTATGAGATGCACTATGTTAGAAAATGTGGGAATTAACTTTTTGTAGAAATGTGCAAGTCCCAGAAAGAATTGAATCTGTTTCACAGTGGTGGGTGCTGGCCAAGACAGTATGGAGTCTATCTTGCCTGGATCCATTCCTATTCCTTTGGGGCTGAGCACAAATCCAAGATAATGAACGGTTTGGGCATGAAAGACATTTTTCGGGTTTGACCAGGAGTTTGTTTTCACGTAAACGTTGTAAGACTGCTTTTACATGCTCTTGATGAATCTGGGGGTGCTTGGAGTAAATCAGTATATCATCCAGGTACACAATGACAAAAAGGAACAGTATATCAGAGAAGAACAAGTTACTTCTTACCTTGTAACGTTCTTTCGATGGGATGTTCCTCCGGGATTCCTTATCTTAGAGATCTCTTTCCAGCTTTGCTGGCCTCGGAATTTTTTTCTCTCTAGTGGGTGCTGCACGTCGACGTCCGCCGAGTCGATGTCCCTCGACAGCCGCCGTATCGACGTCGACGTCATCCTGCCTATAAAGGCTGCACGCAGCGTCCGTTGCTCAGTTCCGTTTTGTAGCCCACAATAATTCTTTCTGGACTAGACTAATCACCCTGAAGGAGTGTAAGCTGCAACAGCAAGGGAAGTAGTACTGCGGAGATGGATGGGAGGGTCGATGAGGAATACGCCGGAGGAACATCCCATCGAAAGAACGTTACAAGGTAAGAAGTAACTTGTTCTTCGAAGGGATTGTGTCCTCCGACGTATTCCTTATCTTAGATAGGCTCCCATAGCAGTTGTCATGATCTCTGCTTCCAAAAGGTCAGGGTTTTCCCAACTCCCTTGGAAGCAGATCCATAACCCAGGTTCCGAGTGCCAACCAGTCCCAATTGGGACCTTTTGGACCCAGTCCTGGCGCCAGTGGCACCAGGCTCATAAACAGGCCTTTCCACATCTAATCCAGTGGGTATTCCGGCACCCTGCAGCCGCTCCGAACTCGTACCTGCAAAATAAAAAGACAGTTAGAGCGCATAGTGAAGCAGGCAACAAGCGCTTACTTACGTGCTTCCAGGCGCTTCTATTCATCACACGGGCTCCATCTTCAACTCACTTCAGCCCGTCATCCGCCATCGCCGGAACCCTGCAAAACAAGAGACATCATTACTAAAGACTTTAAAGACATTTGAATGACTCGAAACTTACCGTTCGTGCAGTAAACGACGGACAGCAGTCCTCTGAAGTCAAGAGGCCTGCGCTACCTATCCAGTGAAGAAACTGGTTACAGCACCCTGCCTCGAGGCAGATGGAGAGCTCGGCATTCACTTACCTAAGGTGAGAGCGTTAACCTTTGGGGGTCTACAGGAGAGGAAAGAGATAGGGACACCCCAATAACCCCAGTTTATTAACCCCATATTTTCTATCTGCAGACATCTTACTCTACACGTCAGGCATACAGTGCACAGAGGTCCAGCCCAAAGAGCCAACCGGGTGCTACACATCACCTTTGAAGATACAGTAGTCGCCCAGTCAAGACCGGCGCCTCTGCGAGAATCAGGTGAGCGTTACAGAACGCAAAGCCTACCGCAAAACTCTCGCCCAGGCGCTATGGAAACCTCGGATACTGACCCCCTAGCCCGGTTACTTGGAAGAAGTGCATGCAGCTCGTCAGGAAACGAATGCTCTAAGAAGGGAACTAATTATTTCCAAGGAGAGAACAGACAATCTTGCTAGACAAGTGCTACAGTCACAAGCCGGACAGACCCCGTTACCCGCATCAGGGGCAAATCTTCCTTCAACATCCTCTATGAATCCAGTGCAGATCAACCTACCTGGGAATGTACCTCTGGCTCCGCCCGAACGATTTTCTGGTGACCCAAAGAGGTTTGCAGTATTTATCAATCAGTGCCGGTTGCACTTCTTATGCCGGCCAGCAGCCTTTCCAACTGATCAAGCAAAAGTAGCTTTTGTACTTTCGTACCTTAGTGGCAATGCGGCAGACTGGTCGATCCCTCTAGTTAATCAAGATGATCCGGTTCTCCATGATTTTCAAGCCTTTCAGCTTAGTATGGAAAAACTGTTCGCAAGACATTCACAGGGGCAGGCCTTGGACAATGAGCTTCTTTCGTTGCGACAGGGTAATCAAGACCTTTTGGCTTATATTGCATCTTTCAATAGACTAATAGTGGAAACTCAATGGCCTGAGGACAAAAGGATTACGCTGTTTTATAGAGGTCTACGTGGAGAGCTCAAAGACGTTTTAGCCCAAGTAGTGAATCCCCCACAAGACTGTTCGGATTATATAGACTTGGTCGTTCAAATAGATCACAGGTTGCAGAACAGGAAGGCCGATCATTCCAAGTTTGATGCTCGAGTATTTTCCAAACCGCCAACTCCTTCCAAAGGAGTAGACTCCGGGGAACCCATGCAAATAGGGGGTCTGAAAGGTCCTCTAACACAAAGGGAGCGGGAAAGGAGGAAACAGTTGCAATTATGCCTATATTGCGGAAACTCAGGGCACTTTCTTCGAGACTGTCCGGTGAAACCTGCCAAGAAGGCAGTAGGAGCTGCAGTTACCAAAGTTACAAACTCTGAGCAGGGAAACGACCTCGCCCGACAAGAATAGAGGTCCTCTTGCCGAGCGTGAAAACCAGTTCCGTGACCTCGTATTTCGTGATACCTATGGTCCTCATTAGCCCTGATAATCCGGATCGATTACATGCAATTGAAGCTTACGTCGACAGCGGTGCCATCGGCAATTATGTGGATCATGAAATGGTTTTGAGGATGAATCTAACTCTTTCTCCCAAGGCTGTAAAGGACGTCATTACTACGGTGGATGGTACGGAGATAGCCTCCGGGCCAGTAACGCATACCACTCAAGAGGTGACGCTAGTAAGTCAAGTTGGACACCATGAGAAGATCGTGTTCGATGTGATCAAGGCCCCTCAGTTTCAGATTATTCTAGGAATACCTTGGTTAGAGAAACACAATCCTCTGATCGATTGGCGAGCAAGAACGGTCCAGTTTCCAGAATGTGTCTCTACTTGTCACCCTCCACCTGGTGTTGCACTGGCCGCAATTTCTTCAGAGACTCCCCAGTTACCTCCCGAATACCTAGAATACCAAGATGTTTTCCGGAAGGATCAGGCTAACTCTCTACCTCCTCATAGGTCTTATGACTGCCAGATAGACCTGATACCTGGATCTACTCCTCCTTGCAGTAGAATTTATGCCCTCACCGAGCCTGAGAACCTTCACCTTCGACAATACCTGGATCAATACCTGGCAAATGGGTTTATTCGTCCTTCCAAGTCCCCTGCTTCTTCAGCTTTGTTCTTCGTTCCAAAAAAGGAAGGAGACCTTAGAACTTGTATCGATTATCGCTCCCTGAACCAGATCACCGTTAAGAATAGATATCCGTTACCTTTGATCCCTGAACTCCTGGACCAAGTCAGAAAAGCATGCATATATACAAAGCTGGATCTTAGAGGAGCTTACCACTTGGTACGAGTAAAAGAGGGCGATGAATGGAAGACGGCCTTCCGCACCAAGTATGGGCTATTTGAATATCAGGTCATGCCCTTCGGACTTTGCAATGCCCCGGCCGCCTTTCAATATTTTATGAACGATGTCCTCAGAGAGCTCATCGATGTATGTGTTGTTGTTTACATTGACGACATCCTCGTTTATTCTTCATCGGAATCTGAACATCGGAAACACGTGAAAATGGTCCTCGAAAGATTGCGTCAACACAAACTTTTCGCTAAGTTGGAAAAATGTGTTTTCAACGTGACTGAAGTTGAATTCTTGGGATTCATATTATCACCTGGAAGAGTGCGTATGGATTCAAAGAAGGTCGATGCAGTTCTCAAATGGCCATCACCATCCTCCGTAAAAGGTGTGCAAAGCATGTTAGGCTTCGCTAACTTTTACCGCAGGTTTATCCCCGAATTCTCTCGAATAGTCCAGCCCATCACTGCCTTGTTAAAGAAAAACAAACGTTTTGAATGGTCTACCGAGGCGGAACAAGCTTTCCAGGATTTGAAGACTAAATTTATCTCTGCACCAATCTTAAAACACCCTCGCCCCGAACTCCCCTACATCGTGGAAACTGATGCTTCAAGCCTTGCCATGGGGGCAGTTCTATCACAAAAGGACCCGGTAACCAATCAGTTGCATCCCGTGGCATTTTGGTCCCGCAAATTCTCGCCTCCTGAAATCAATTACACGATTACTGACAAGGAACTTCTGGCTATCAAGTCTGCCTTTAAGGCTTGGCGGCATTATCTGCTGGGGGCCCGACACACCGTTACTGTGATTACGGATCACCGAAACCTGCAATATTTGAAGACCGCAAAAGCCCAATCCTCTAGACAACTCCGTTGGGCATTATTCTTTGCCGAGTTTGACTTCATAATTACCTATCGACCTGGTACAAAGAACGGTAAAGCCGATGCCCTTTCTCGGATGGGAGTGGAAGAACACTTGGTCAACCCTAAACCTGTACCAATCATTCCCGAACAAAGAATTCTGGGTGTAATCGCCACAGAATCCATAGAGGAAGTTAAGGATAAAGCCAGGCAACTTGTAACTCCAGCAGACATACAGAATTGGCATCTGCAGGGAAAGGACTTTGCAGTAAAGGACAACTTATTGTATTTCCAAGAACGATTATACCTACCCAGCACAGATTTACAGAAAAAAGTAATCTCTTGTTATCACGACTCTTTAATGGAAGGTCATCCCGGTATAGCCAAGACCTCAGAAAAGATCAAGCGCTACTTCTGGTGGCCGTCTTGGAAAAAAGATATCAGAGACTTTATAATGTCCTGTGGAGTATGCGCCCAAAACAAGAGTCAAAAGGAAAGACCAGCAGGCCTCTTACGCCCTATTGACATCCCACCTCGCCCTTGGCATACGCTTTCTATGGACTTCATCACCGATCTACCTCCATGCTCCGGATACAATACGATTCTAGTAATCGTGGACTTATTCTCCAAGATGGCGCATTTCATTCCGCTCAAAGGCTTGCCAACAGCAGCAACTCTGGCCCGAGAATTTCTCGAAAACATCGTCCGACTGCACGGTTTTCCTTCGGTTCTAATTTCGGATCGAGGTAGTCAATTTATTTCTCATTTTTGGCGAAGTTGCTGTCGGTCGGCTCAAATTGATGTGAGACCATCAACCAGTCACCACCCTCAGACCGACGGACAAACCGAGAGGACCAATCAAACTCTGGAACAGTATTTACGCTGCATGCTGCAACAAACTGAAAAAACCTGGAAAGATATCCTTTGGATAGCCGAGTATGCCTACAATAACTCTGTCCATTCGGGAACTGGGAAAACCCCGTTTTTTCTTTTGTACGGCAGTCACCCTCGAACCTCGGAGTTGGATCCCCTCCAAGATCTTGAAACACCAGCAGTAGACTACCTGCATTCTACAATCACCCAAGCCTTTAAGGAAGCTGTTTCTCACCTTCAAAGGGCTAAAGAACAATACAAGAAAGGAGCAGATCAACATCGGAAGGAAGCCCCTCACTATCAAGTAGGGGATCAAGTCTGGTTATCCACCAAATATCTATCTCTAAAAGGGCCACGCACATTCAACCCAAGATACCTTGGTCCCTATTCCATCACTACCATAGTAAACCCAGTAGCGGTCAAGTTGGACTTGCCCCCGCACATGAAGATACATCCGGTCTTCCACGTCTCTCTATTAAAACCCGTGCAACCTCAAACCCGACTAACCAAATCTCCAAAACCTATCCTAGTCGATGGAGAACTCGAGTTTGAAGTCAAAAGCATTCTGGACTCCAAGATCTCCAAATCTAAACTATTCTACCTAATTGACTGGAAAGGCTACGGCCCCCAAGAGAGATCCTGGGAACCTGCTGAATATGTCCACGCTCCTCGCCTAATCAAAAGATTTCACCGAACATTTCCTGACAAGCCAAAACCCCCGGAGAAGCCCGGTTTGGGAGGGGCCTTGAGGGGGGGTACTGTCATGATCTCTGCTTCCAAAAGGTCAGGGTTTTCCCAACTCCCTTGGAAGCAGATCCATAACCCAGGTTCCGAGTGCCAACCAGTCCCAATTGGGACCTTTTGGACCCAGTCCTGGCGCCAGTGGCACCAGGCTCATAAATATGCCCAGTCCCAGCGCTGGAAGCGCCGGGCTCATGATGCTTGGGTGGACTTACCTTCAGCAGACCATGCTGCTTACTTGCCTGCCAGTTGAGCCTCTGATCCTCTTCTGTTTGGAACTACTTTTCCTGTTGGGTGGGGCTGGAGCCACTCCCTAGATTCAGAACACTGGAACTCTTCTGGAAGGCAGGAACTCTTTTCTTACCAGGAACTCTTTTCTTACTTAGGCGTGGCTGTGGAAGGAGACACCTAAGCACTACAGGAGGCTATTTAAACCACACCCGGTGGATGAATCTTGCTTTGCGTTATTCTGCAACCTCTGCAGCAGAACGCTCATCGTGACTTCTGCATCCGGTCCTGGGCCTAAGGAAAAAGGCTTACCATCCTGAATCCAGTCTTCAGCAACACCTATAAAGACAAGAAAGAACAGGTTAGCATTCCGGCATCTGAAAGGCAAAGGCTTACCATCCTGAATCCAGTCTTCAGCAACACCTATAAAGACAAGAAAGAACAGGTTAGCATTCCGGCATCTGAAAGACAAAAGTTTACCAACTCTTCCCACGCTCCGGAGGCCTTCGGCGCTGCATCCCGCATCTGAAAGACAAAACAAGGTGCGTTTAAAGACATTGGGGAACTTTAATACTCACGTGCCATTACTCCTTTCCACATCTAATCCAGTGGGTATTCCGGCACCCTGCAGCCGCTCCGAACTCGTACCTGCAAAATAAAAAGACAGTTAGAGCGCATAGTGAAGCAGGCAACAAGCGCTTACTTACGTGCTTCCAGGCGCTTCTATTCATCACACGGGCTCCATCTTCAACTCACTTCAGCCCGTCATCCGCCATCGCCGGAACCCTGCAAAACAAGAGACATCATTACTAAAGACTTTAAAGACATTTGAATGACTCGAAACTTACCGTTCGTGCAGTAAACGACGGACAGCAGTCCTCTGAAGTCAAGAGGCCTGCGCTACCTATCCAGTGAAGAAACTGGTTACAGCACCCTGCCTCGAGGCAGATGGAGAGCTCGGCATTCACTTACCTAAGGTGAGAGCGTTAACCTTTGGGGGTCTACAGGAGAGGAGAAGAGGAAAGAGATAGGGACACCCCAATAACCCCAGTTTATTAACCCCATATTTTCTATCTGCAGACATCTTACTCTACACGTCAGGCATACAGTGCACAGAGGTCCAGCCCAAAGAGCCAACCGGGTGCTACACATCACCTTTGAAGATACAGTAGTCGCCCAGTCAAGACCGGCGCCTCTGCGAGAATCAGGTGAGCGTTACAGCAGTATTCTGTTATTGGAGGTGGGAGTACTGACTTCATGCTTCCTCTTATTGATGAATAGAGTGCAATGCTGCCCTTCCAAACCTAGTTTCCTGACTGGAGGAGGAATCCAAGTTGTAAAACCGTGTAAAGGTATGGACGGACGACCATGTGGCAGCCGCACATATGTCTCTAACCGGCACTCCTCTTTTGAGGGCCGATGAAGCTGCGATACCTCCGGTCGAATGAGCCCTAAGATTTTGAGGGGGCTCTTTTCCTGCCAGTTTATAACATTCCAAAATGGCTAAAATGATCCATCTGGAAATGGTCTGCTTAGTTATCGGTAGCCCCAGCTTGTGACCTGCGCAGCCTACAAACAGCTGGTCTGCTTGTCTTATCCTAGCCAGTCTAATGTAAAAACTTAAAGCCCTTCTTGGGTCCAGCCTGTGTAACCTCTCTTCCTCTTTCCCTGGATGGGGAGGAGGATAGAAAGATGGAAGGGTAATCTTCTGTGTGATATGAAATTCAGAAACCACCTTTGGGAGGAAATTAGGCTTCACTTGCAGAACAACTTTGTCTTTGTGAAAGATTGTATGAGGGGGTTTACAAGAAAGAGCTTGTAACTCGCTCACCCTTCTAGCAGATGTAAGTGCTACTAATAAAACAGTCTTACGGGTAAGAAATCTTAACGAACAAGAGTGGAGTGGTTCGAAAGGTGTGCCCATCAGTAAAGTTAGGACTAAATTTAAATCCCATAGGGGAACCTGGAATGGTCTTGGGGGATAAACGTTAGTTAACCCCTTTAGAAACTGTATTACCAAGGGTAACTTGAAATAGGATGGTTCTTCCGCAGTGCGCTTAAAGATGGATAGCGCTGCGAGATAGCCCTTGATGGTGCCAACTTGAAGGCCTGAATTAGCTAAATAAAGTAGGAAGGACAAAACCATTGGTGTACCACATGAAAAGGGATCGATATTCTTTTCCCTACACCAGCTGCAAAATCTGTTCCAACGGCAGCGGTATAAAGATTTTGTTGCTGGCCTTCTTGCCGAAAGCAACACCTCCATAACGTCATCAGGGAGGTCCCAATCCTTGTACCTCAGCCTTTCAGAAGCCAAGCGTGAAGGTTGAGGGTTTTGATGTCTGGATGGAGAACCTGACCTCCCTTCTGTGAGAGCAGATTCTCTCTGAGTGGAAGTCGAATTGGAGGGCAGATGGACAAGTCTAGAAGGTCCGGGTACCACGTTCTCCTGGCCCAATCCGGGGGAATTAGGATCATGGTTTTCTGGAATCTTCTCAACCCCCTGATCATTTGAGGAATGACAGGGACCGGTGGAAACGCGTACAGGAGTGGAAACTCCCAGTCCACTATGAACGCATCTCCCAGAGCTCCTCTCGGGGGAAATTCCCTTGAACAGAACAGATCGCACTTCCTGTTGACACTGGTGGCGAACAGATCCACCTGAGGGGTTCCCCAAAGGGCGAAGATCTCTTGAAGGACTTCCTGAGCTAGTTCCCACTCGTGGGAGACTGTGCTCTGCCTGCTCGGAGCGTCCGCTGTCAAGTTCTTCTCTCCGGCTAGGTGAACTGCCGATAGAGAGATTCCTTCTTGGATTGCCCAAAACCAGAGCTGCATCGCCTCTCTACACAGAGGTAGTGATCCTACGCCTCCTCTTTCGTTGAGGTAATGCATGGCCACTGTGTTGTCCGTCATTATCAGGACATTCTTTCCTTGTACAGATGGCAGAAAAGCCTTCAGCGCAAGTCTGATGGCCCTCAGCTCTAACAGGTTGATATGTAGTCTGGACTCCGGTGGAGACCAACGACCGCTGATGGTCAAGTCGTTGGCGTGGGCTCTCCACCCCGTGAGTGAGGCATCCGTGACTACTGTTATCTCCAGCTAGGGTTGCCAAAACTGCTCTCCTTTCAGAATGTTCTCCTGACAGGCCCACCACTGAAGGTCTCGAGCCACCCGGTCAGGAACCTGAAGAAGATCTGTCATTCTCCCTGAGAATTGTGACCACTGAGTTCTCAGTGCCCACTGGAGAGATCTCATTCTCAGGCGAGCCTCTGGCACTAGGAAAATGCAGGATGCCATGAGGCCTAGCAACCTCAAAAAGTCGAAGGCTGGGAGACGTTGGGCATTTTGAAACTTGGTGACCATCTGTAGAATATCTTGAGCCCTCACCTCTGGTGGCGAGACTTTTCCCAGGGAAGTGTCCAGGATCGCTCCGATGAACTGGAGTCTCTGCAATGGTATCATTTGTGACTTCTTTAAATTGAGGGAGAAGCCCAGTCTGTGAAGGGAGTGGCAAACATGATCTAGCTGGATCTGAGCTTGTTCCGAAGATACAGCTCTGATCAACCAATCGTTGTAGGGGTAGACGTGAATCCCTTCCTTTCTTAGACTTGCAGCCACTACCGACATTAACTTGGTGAAGACCCTCGGGGCGGAGGTCAGCCCAAATGGCAGCACTCGAAATTGATAATGATAGTTGCCAATTGCGAACCTCAGGTATTTCCTGTGTTTGAGATGGATTGGCACATGGAAATAAGCATCCTGAAGGTCCAGAGATACCAACCAGTCCTGGAACTGAAGGGCCTGAAGGATCTGAGAAAGAGTTACCATCTTGAATTTGTCTTTCCTGAGGAATTTGTTCAATTCTTGCAAGTCCAAGATGGGTCTCAGTCCTCCGTCTTTCTTTGGTATGAGAAAGTAAGGGGAGTACCAGCCCTTGTTCCTCTCCGCTACAGGTACCGGTTCTATGGCACCTTTCTCTAGCAGGTCTAAAATTCCCTGCAAGAGGAGCGGATCTGGAGCTTTTTGAGAGCTGATCCCCGGTGGATGACTCTGAGGTATGCGTAGGAGAGGCAGGCAGTAACCTTGTGCAACTGTCTCCAATGCCCAAGCATCTGACGCGATAGCCTGCCATTCCGCCAGATGTTGAGTTAACCTGCCTCCTACAGGTGTCTTGTGAGGAAAGTCCTCAGAGTGGTTTTGGGGCGGCTGATGCAGATGCCGATGGTAAAGAGGCACCTGCTTTTGCTGCGGCTTTTGAATATCTACCCCGTCCACCTCGGGTAGTTCTTCTTTGTCCCCTTTGAGCCGGTCGTCCTCTACCTCTTCCGAATGCGGAGTAGAAGCGAAAGTACTTGCCTCTCGCAGAGGTTCCTGTGGGACGAAAAGGTGTCTGACGGATTGCAGCGCCTAGGGATTTTGCTGCTGCCTTTGATGTTTGCAGTTTTTCTAAACTGTCATCCGCCTTTTTCCCAAACAAAGAAGAGCCATCAAATGGCATGTTCAAGAGCCTGGCTTGCACATCTGGGGCAAAACCAGACTTTCTCAACCAAGCAAATCTGCTGGTTGTTGTATTTGCCGCCATTGCTCTGCTGATACTGTCAGTCGAATCAATGCCCGTCTGGAGGGATTTGCACATAGCGTCTTTACCGTCCTTTATGATATTTAGGAACGCCTCCCTTTCTTCTCCCTCCGGGATGCAGTCAGCCGCTGTAGAAGCACACTCCCAAAGTGTATGGCTGAATCTAGCAAGGGTGCAAGTAGCATTAATAGATTTTAACGCCATGCTACATGCCGAAAAGACTTTCTTAGCCATAGCATCGTATTTTTTATTGTCCCTGTCCTGTGGGACGGTAGGGTAAGCAGTCTTGATGTCAGTAGAAGATGCTGCCTGTACCACCAGACTTTCTGGGGATGGGTGTTTGGACAAAAACTCCAGGTCTGCAGAAGATACCCTGTATTTAGTAGACAGTTTTTTATTTACTGCCGGGACGACATCTGGGGTTTCCCAGTTCGTCATGATTTTTCTTTGAAGAGCTTTATGAAAAGGTACTACAGGATCCTCCTGTGGACCTTTATCAAGAATATCCGTGAGGTCATCCTGTTGGAAAGCCTGTGAAGGTGTTGACCACCCCATAAATTCTGTGATCCTGGCCATTAAGGCTCTACAAGGGGTTTCAGCATGCTCCCCTGGGTCTGGCCTAGCGAACTCCACCTCTGGGGAAGTGTCTAAACCACTTGCCTCATGTAAGGAATCATGGAGTTCCTTTAATCTGCGTTCCTCTGAGGATAACTCCTCTTGAACTGGGGTTGCAGATCCCTGCAACTCAAATGTCTCTTCTTGGTCAAACAGTTCTCCCTCTTCCATAATTGAGGACATTGTTCTCAATTGGTCTGAACTCACAAAGGGTGTGAAACCCATCTCCAAGGCAGAGGGTGCCAAACTTGTTGTAATCGGCTTTGAAAACGTCGATGTCGTCGACGCCGAAGGCTTCGAACGTGGCGTCGAAAACAAAGGTGGAGGCCTCGAAGTCCTCGATAGAATCGGAATTCTGCTTGAGGATGTTGACAATCTCGACGACATCGTCATCGAAGACCCGGGAATAGCCACTGGGTGCGCCGCAACCGTGACTTTCCTTGGCGTCGACGCCGGTGTTGAGGATGGCGTCGAATCGACAGACCCGTGTGTCGAAGGTCCCTTCGACAACGGCGTCAAAGACACCGACCTCGGCGTCAACTGGAACCCTCGTCAACGGCGTCGACGGAACCTTCGAAGAAGGATTCAAGGTCTTTGCTTTACTCGAGGGTTCATGACGCGCTCGAGAAGCTTCCTTCGCCGGGTGCTGCAACTCGCGGCGTTTTGGACCTTCGGGTCTTTCGACCAGAGCATCGCTCTCGGCAGTCTTTGAGGGGGTCGAGGCCGCTTTCTCGAAGACGCTCATCACATTTTTTCGGAATTCCTCCCATTCAGCCCGGGAACTATGTTTCGTGGGGCAAGGGATTCTCTTAGGTGAAACAGAGGAAGAGGAAGACGAAGAAGGGGATCTTCGGCGTCTCCTTTTCGAGTACTTCGATCTCGAGGAGTGATGGGACCCGCTTCGAGACCTGGAGCGCGAATGGTGACGAGGAGACGAATGTCTCGACTTCGTCGAGGAAGAAGAAGCTTTAGAAGTCTTACCTTTTTCCAGCTTCCCCCTACGCTCCTTCAGGGCCTTAGCTGTCATGGACATACAGTCCTCGCACTCCGAACAATGGTGTTCAGCTCCCAAACACCACAGACAGACCCTGTGAGGGTCCGTCAGCAACATCTTTTTTCCACAGTCTCAGCATTTATTAAAGCCGGACCGAGGGGTCGTCGGTTCAGACGAGGAATCCATCGAGTATGGATCGAATATCTCGAGGAAAATGGAATAATTCTCTCCGAAACTGAGCAACTATATTCCGAGGCACTGAGTAAGCGCGGAAAAACGGAACTGAGCAACGGACGCTGCGCGCGGCCTTTATAGGCAGGATGACGTCGACGTCGATACGGCGGCTGTCAAGGGACTTCGACTGGGCGGACGTCGACGCGCAGCGCCCTCTAGAGAGAAAACATTTCCAAGGCCAGCAAAGCTGGAAAGAGATATCTAAGATAAGGAATACGTCGGAGGACACAATCCCTTCGAAAACTCTATCCATGAATTGTTGAAAGACCGCGGGGGCATTACCAGATATTCAAAGTGGCCAAAAAGAGTTCTGAAGGCCGTCTTCCATTCATCACCTTCCTTTATTCGAATGAGATGGTAAGCACCCCTAAGGTCGAGTTTAGTGAAGATGACAGCACCACGAACTGCCTCCAGGATGTCAGAAATGAGTGGTAGCGGATAGCAGTCTTTGAGGGTACATTGATTGAGACCACAGTAATCCAGACAGGGCCGAAGTTCTTTAGTGTCTTTCTTGGGAACGAAGAATAGGGATGCACCGGCTGGAGTTTTTAAAGGCCGAATGGTCCCATTTGCCAGGTTGGTATCCAGGTATTCTCGTAGAGCGTATTTTTTCAGGTTCGGATAATATGAACATTCTCCTGAATGGGATCACTGCTGAGGTATCTGTGTCAATGACGCAATCCTCAAGTCTGTGGGGTGGAAGTGCTTAAACTATGGCTGTTGAAAACACATCTGAGTACGTTTGATAGATTTCAGGTACTTGGATAATGTTGGACACACTTAAGGATGATTGCTTGTGGTTCTGGGAGTTCACTGGAAGGTTTTGCAATGTTTCCTGAGACAAGCAGTGGGACATACAAAATTCAGAACCTAGAAATAAGGAACCGGCTGCCCAGTTGGATTGTGCTTCTGAAGTCAGGGCATGCCTAGAACCATGGGGTAATGAGCGGCCTTTATGATGTCAAATCAGAGCCTTTCTTGATGATTGTTTATTTAGAGTAGTAATTCTTTGGTTTGGTGAGTAATGGGTAGTGAAGACAATGGTCTGCCGTCAATTCCTTCAACGGGTTGTATTACCTCTTTGGGCTCTCGAGGGATGTTATGAGTGACAGCCCAGTTGTGGTCTATGAAGATACCGATGGCACCACAATCCACTACAGCCAGGTTGGGAAAAGATTTTTTCTCAGTAGATGTCAAGAATGTTTGGAGAATCACTAAGGTGTTCTGTCCTGGAGTATTCAAGGAAGAAATGGATGCGGAACAGGCATCTTTCACCCGAAGCTGTGCTCCACTTAGGATCGGGATCAGAGGCACAGTACATGCAAAGTCCGGTATTGATCCAACGGTTCCTTTCTTGCAGAGAAATTGGTCCACGGAAGGCACCCAATTGCATAGGTTCTGGATCTGAGGCACGTGGAGCAGTTGTTTCCTTGGAACAAGGGTATTCTGCTGTGGTCTTTGAGGATGTTGTCTTAGCCTTCTTTTTCTCTGCCTTCCTCTCCTGGATCCTGAAGTCTATTTGTAGGGAAAGGTCCATGAGGGCCTGGAAGGAACTCGGACGGGCTACTCTGGCATCATTCAAACCCCTTCGGAAAAGAGTGAAACTGGCTTCCTGACACCAATCGGCTTCCTTAGCTAGCTGCTTGAAGCGAGTCACGTAAGTGAGCATATCCTGAGTCCCTTGCTAGGATTCAAGAAGTCTTTCTTGTGCACTGTAGACAAGCTCTGGTCGATCAAACATGGCCTTAAGGGCTTCCACAAATCCGTCATAATCATCCAAGAGCGGGTCTCCCGAATTAACTAAGGGAGTCGCCCATGTTAAGGCATTGCCCGTGAGGTGAGATATCATGAATCCGACCTTTGCTCGTGCCGTACAAAAATAGTAAGGTTTGAAAGTGAAGTGCACTAGGCATGAATCAAGGAAATAACATAGGGACTTGGAGGATCCATCATATTTGTCCACTACACCCCCTACCAGGGCGCTTTCTTTGACCGCGGAATCCCGGGACAGGACAAGCTGTTTTAAAGCTGCATTTTCGGCCTTGAGGTTTTGGACCTCTGTGGTTAATTCTTGCATGCCTCTCAAGGTCTTGGACTGCAGCTTCCATGTCTGCTTCTGTATCAGGTTTTAGGCGTCTCAATCTGTTACAAGCTTCTCTCTTTCTCAACTGTTTTTCCTTGCTTGTGTTCTTCTTGGATGCGACTTTCTTCTTCCTCACTGTCCGAGATTTGTACAGGTTGGAGCGCGAGTCTTCGGGTTCCAGCGTGGTAGCCGGCTGCCTAAGCCAGATACCCTTCGGTATCCAGGAATGTTAGCCACGAATCCAGGAAAGAGGAGGAGCAATCACCTACGCTCAGGTTTGAACACGTCGGTATGAGCGCAAGACGGGATCCGGGATGTGGGATAAGGCTAGCGGGTAAGGTAAGAATCTGGAGGGGGGTTCCAGGAAGGGAGAAAAAAGGATAAGAACTGGCGATAGCTCGATGAACGGACTCGAACATACGTCTAGCACCTCCAAGCAGTTGCATTGAAATGCGCAGAGCCGCGGGGGAGTGCCTGTTTTCTAGGAAGTGTTGCGTGCAAAGGCTAGAATGCAGCGTTTCTGGGCCGTCGGCCATCTTGGAGGAATCACTGAGCTTATGCCATGATGCATCATGGACCACGAAGACAATAAAAGTGTAGAATACTATGAAGTGTTTCGCTTCATGAATCTAGATCGGATAACCTCAACAGGTCACGCCCTATTACTGATAATAGAATCGGTTGAGAGGTTTGTTTCCCACATTTTGGAATCAGCTGGTCCTAATGACTTTCTCCAGATTCGCTTAGACAGTTCTACTTTAAAACAGACCTCTTTTTACCAGGCGCTCCTATCGCCAAGTGTTTGATGTTTTACAGTTTTTAGAAAACATTGGACGTTTGTTACAAAGTAAGGCAGACCTTCTTGTGACGGACCCCTTAAGGATTGTAACAGTGATTGTTAGATCTAGAGAGGGAGGTGTGTACATGCCTTTAAAGAAAACACTCTACAGTATGGTTGTGGCTAAGAAGAAGCGTTGGCGTTTGGATTTTAACTATGGGGACTATATATATATATATATATATATATACATATATATATATGGCTGCCAGTATCATAGGCCTGTTGGAGCCTACAAAGGCTTTAGAGGTCCACCAGGCTCTGGGTATACCCCCTGACGTCATGGTTGGTTTTAATGAAGTGTGTTTATTTGAAGATTACTTTGGGGTGCCGATCAAAATTTTGTATAACGAAGACCGGATTTGGAAATATTTTCCCGCAGGTGATATCTCTAATAAAAATACTGTCTACATTCTACATCATAGGAAACACTATTACAAGATTTTAAATCTACAAGATTTTCTAGGGGTACAACATTTATGGCCTTTGTGTTGTCATATATACAACAATCGCATGACTCACAAATGTAGATTTCATTGTCACATGTGTCAATGAGATGGGTGTATTGTGTTTAAATGCCCCAAGTGTAAATCCTTTGCCAGGTCTAAAGAATGCCTTGAAAATCACATTGAGAAAGCCGCACAGGGTTTAGCACAATGCTATTTGAAAACTGACTGTGTTTCATGCGTTTGCTTTATGAATGCTAATCATGAATGCCATTGTAAAATTTGTCCAAGATGTAAAATTGAAGTTGTTTCATTGGAGGACCATTTGTGTTACATGTCCATTCCAAAAGATGTGCCTAAAACCGAGGATCACATTGTGTTTGATTTAGAATGTATGCAAGAGACAGGTATCCACATCCCAAACTATGTTTACGCCCAACATTTGACTGGTGATCAGACTTGGTCCTTTGAGGTTTTACAAAGGTAGCGGGCGCCCCTCTCTCGCAAGAACAGACATGATAACCTGTTCAGTGGTTATTAACCACTTGAGAGTTCGCAGCCACTGCTTTTACTCACTGTGCCTTTCACAGATGGGAAATATCCATTTGCATATCAGTCTTTGTCCTGCCCAGGGGCAGTCCAGCACCGAAATACAATGGCAATTCCAATCTGAACGAGAGTACCACCAGCAACCCCATACACGTGTTTCACCCTTGTTGGGGATCATCAGTGAGGTGAAGCTGATGCCTCTCTAAGCACAGTGAGAGGGAGACCACGTCTGGTTGCCCCCAGGAGACCTAGGGTTACCAATCCCAGGTTCCTTTGTCCTTTGAGGGTACAGAATGCATTAACCTTTTTATCACCACATTTGTCATAAATTTAGGGGGTATATAGCTTTCTGGCACACAACAGTCAAGGGTATGATTCTTTCTTTCTGATACATGAAATGATTAAAGAACGAGAAGCAGTCAAGTTGATAATGCAGGGTGCAAAACTAAAGCTTCTAGAGGTAATAGACTTTAAAATTCGCTTTATTGACGGTTTGAATTTCTTGCCTATGATGTTAAGTAAGTTGCCTAAAGCTTTTGGATCTCCAGCGTCAAAAGGTTATTTTCCAATTTTTTTTAATACCCAGGAGAATCAAAATTATGTGGGACCTATTCCCCCTGTGGAGTATTATGGTTCAGAATTCATGATGCCTGAAGAAAAGGAGGCATTTCTGAAATGGTACGCAAAGGCCCGTAACAATGTTTTTGATTTTAAGAGGGAGCTAAAAAGCTATTGTCGCAAAGATGTCAATATTTTGAGAACAGCCTGTAGCATTTTTAGAATCAGTATCGTTGAGCTAACCCAAAAGGGTATATTTTGAATCCCGGTACTTCTGAGGTGTTAAAATATGTGACTTATGTAGATCTATTTACTTTTATCACATTAGCTAGCATGTGTATGCATACATACAAGCAACTGTTTCTAGAGCCTGAAACAATAGCCCTCGTGCCCACAGACTTGTAGCATGGGAAATAAAAACGCTTTTCTACACCTTCCATACAGTGGTTGATGTATGTGTCCCATTAGGATGGTATACCTATACAACACGCTCTACGTGGAGGGGAAAAAAGATTGGGACCTATTTTTTAGATGGTTATGCTTCTTTCAATGGGGAAAGCTTGGCCTACGGATTTAATGGTTTTTTTCACGGATGCCCCCGTTGCTATAAGGAAGATGGCTATAACACCCTGACGGGCTGTACTTTTGACCATCTACATAAAATAACACTTCTAAAAAAGAATGTTCTTGAAAATGGTGGTTTGCGCGTTATTATGCTTTGGGAGCATGAAAGGACAGATATGCTAAAAATTATGATGGGCTAAACAGTTTTCTGAAACAAAACTTTACCAGAACCCCTAGTACCACGTGATGCTCTTTTTGGGGGGAGGACTAATGCTGTTAATCTTTACCACGAGACAGCCCCTGGTGAAATGATACATTACTTTGACTTCACCAGTCTTTACCCCTTTGTTAACAATTCAAAACCATACCCCTTGTGGCACCCCCAAATCATCTATGAAGATTTTGGAGATGTTAAACAATATTTTGATCTGACCAAATGTCAGGTATACCCACCTAAGAAACTTTATTTTCCAGTGCTCCCTCAGAGAGTTTCTGGAAAATGAATGTTCCCGCTATGTATGACCTGTGCCACTACAAAACAAACTGAAAAATGCACACATAGTGATGGGGAGCGATCTTTTACTGGTACCTGGTGCACGGTCGAGCTACAAGTGGCTTTGCAGAAAGGATACTGTTTGGCCAGGATTTAAGAAATATGGCACTTTGGGAAGGCTACAGTAGAACTGTTTACAAAATACATTTGTCTCTTTCTTTGTGACAAACAAGAAGCGTCGGGCTATCCAGAAAGTTGCAAAGATGCTGCATCCCGGCAACGGTATATAGACGAGTGTTAAACATCAGGGGATACGGTTAAGACCCGAGTTAATTGAAAACAACCCCTCTAGACGTCAGTTAGCTAAACTGTGTTTAAATTCCTTATGGGGTAAATTTGTGCAAAAAACCATCCGCCCAAACACAACCATCATAAGTAATCCCAAAGAGAGGACCGCTTATCTTTTTGACATGGGCTATGACATTTTAAGCTTACAGTTTATAGACGAGGAAACAGCGTGTCTTTGTTGGAAGTACGCTAAAGAGTACCCATCGTGCTCCAACAACATAAACATTTTTATTGCATGTTTTAGAACAGCCCATGCCCATTTGGAGCTCTATAAACTAATGGACGCCCTCCAAGAACGTTGTTTGTACCACAATACTGACTATGTTATTTTTGTCAGCTCGCCGGTCAGGAGGACCCGCCCACGGGGGATTATCTAGGTAATTTAACAAACGAATTAACACCGGGTGAACACATTGTAGAATTTGTTTTTGCAGTCCCCAAAACCTATTCCTATCGGACACCCAGCGGTGCTGTCTGTATGAAAGTAAAGGGTACCACTTTAAATGTTAGCAACAGTATAAAAATCAATTTTGACAGTTTAAAGGAACTAGTGCAGGAGTACTCTTTAAATAATATAACCAGATATATCACGGTCCAACAACCTTCAAGATTGCGCAAGAAGAAACACTGTGGGATTAGTAGTGAAACGCTGCAAAAAACCTTGAGGGTAGTATTTTATAAGCGTGTGCTCACCGCTGATTACAAGACATTACCCTATGGTTATTGAAAAGGGAACATTGTGTATGATGGATATCCGCTTACAATACCCTTTTTCATTTGTGTTAGCAGGCCCTTCTAGCTGCGGTAAAAGCCATTTTATTAAGCAGCTTTTAGAAAATGCACCCCTTGTTATAAATGAGATTCCTGAAAATGTGATTTGGTTTTTTTCTTGCTGGCAGCCTTTGTATAATGAATTGGCCTTTAAAATACCACACCTGAAGTTTGTGGAGGGCTTACCAGATTCTCTGAATGATGACCGCTTGCTACCCCCAAACCTTGTTAATATGATTATCATAGATGATCTTATGATGGAGGCTGGTCATAGCTCGGAGCTCGAAAAAGCATTTACACAATATTCCCATCATCGGAAACTTAGCATTTGTTACATTGTTCAAAATGTATTCTATCGCGGAAAGGGCAACCGTTCAATAACATTAAATGCCAGTTATATAGTGCTGTTTAAAAATCCTAGAGATAAACATCAACTAATGGTCCTAGCGAGACAAATGTACCCTGGAAACACTGGATTTTTTATGGGAGCTTTTGAAGACGCTACCTTAAAACCTTACGGTTACCTCTTGGTGGATTTAAAAACAAACACTTTAGAGGACTACAAATTTAAGGCCGGTATTTTCCCTCCTGATCTACCTGTGGTTTACGTACAAAAGACTTCTAGAAAGCCCTGGTGAAAAACAATCATTCCTCTTTAGTGCCGACGACCAGCTACCATGACGGCCCGTATACGTAGGAACTTTGCTCTTCTTGAAATGCTAGTAACAGCACCACCCCAACAATGAAAGGCCATTTTGTGCTAGCCTCGGATGTTCTAGTATCGCTATAGCAGTGATTGCATTTAACACCATAAAGGGTAATTTTCCGTTATCTACCTGGCAGCTAGGAGCCTAAAAAAAGAAAATAAGCCTCCTTAAGAAGCTGAGTAACAAGAGGGCGTCTATAAAAACCAAAAGAAAACTTTTAAAACAATCTGGGGGCTTTATAGGCACACTACTAGGTTTTGCATTACCTCTGATCACTAAGCTTTTAGGGGGTGGTTAATGGAGCACACCCAAAAGATGTATTTGGTTAATAGACTAAAGGCTGTGTACCTTTTCTCCTTTTGTGTACATACATTTTTGGTTGACAAGCGCCAGCTGGAGGGTTTAATTACTCAAAACCGTGAAGAATCAGATATCCGAAAATCAGCCACTTTAAGGCTTGACTCTGAAATGCAAGAGGTCTTAAAACCGCATGATTTATCAGACTATGATAAGGTGGGCCGCTATTCAACTATTCTACAAAAATACTTAACATACTTTAGACAGGCCAAAAATGAGAAAAATAAACTGATGTTGAACATGCCCCCTGAAGACCCTGCAGCTAGCGCTAAACCCTCCCTATCTACCCCTGTCCCGGATCCTATTGTGATAGAAGTTCTGGACACCATTAACCCCCGTTATCAGAAGAATGCAGAACTTTTGTTGAACAAAATGGGGAGTGAAAAGAATGTGCAACATGGAACAACAAGGGGGACTTTGTTTATAAAGGAACAGTTGTTAAAGGATCAAATGTTCACGATTTAGTTTGCAGCATTACCAATACTCAGGCTTTTGGAAGACACACGAAACCTTGAGGGTGGGAGTTGTTTATGCAAGCAGCAGCCGATGTAAACCTGCCCGCCACCTTAACTGGAAATATTGCACATCGTGAACAGCTGGAAACTTTAAAAGACTCAGACGTTAAACCTTTCACAACAGATGCTGAAGCTCTCGAAATGTAAAGAAAAAAAGAAAAAAAACAAATCCAGCAAACGTGCCTCATGGTTTAACGTGTAACCTGTTTTTTCTTTGGCAAATTTTTCAATCATTGTAAAATATGTATATACATGTATATGTTTTTATAAGATTAGCTTCCCATTCTGTAAAAGAAAGGGCTGTGATTACAATAAAAACCATTAATACTTACAAACGTGTTACGTCTAATTATTTCAATCATGTCTAGCTATGCATGCTTATAAAATATTAAATAAATGAAAAATAAGACAAAAAATACTTTTTGTTTAAATTCACAAAAAAATGTGTTTATTTATACGTGTATACAGCTTTAAGGTTTAGTAACAAGGGTACATTTTTGCCAACATTCAAAAACCTTTACAGGGGGTCTCTGAAAGCTGTTCTTGTTCACAAAAGCCGTAACCATGACATCATTTTGATGGTGATCCAGTGAATAGGTCTGCATAACCCGCATCAGAGAGTGTTTCTCAGACATGTTAGATACAAAGTAACACGAGTACTGTCCACACGCGATGGCTTCAAGATGTTGCATAAGTTATCTTGACTGGCGACACGGCTACCCGCTGTACCACTGAACATTTTCAAGGATGTCCGCTCCACCGGATAATTTAAGTTTGATACTTGTAGAGCATCAGCGTGAGCTAATCTGGCCGTGGGGGACACAGTCACCCTTTTAATAAATAAACTTGCTGATACTATGATCAGCTTGTAGGCTTCAGCATCATCGCTATTGAGGCAAAAGGCATCTTTATTTCTAGAAAGTTTAATTTTCAGATCAATGCCGTTCACCATTAGTTTCTCCTGGAAAAATAGGTCAGAGTGTAAACGGTCTAGTAAATCAAAATTTCCGCTCCCTGTGGCATGTGTCGCTCTTTTTATAAAGCCAGCGTTAGCCCCATCTAGAGCATAATCCTCCCTATGTCCGGCTGTGTCCTTAAAGAAAAGCGCTGCTGTAAATTGAGTGTCCAAAGCGTCATTTCTGTAGTTCAAAATGCTTTCTATATAGGCCCTATATGCGTACATGTTGTCATTCTGCGTGATCAGGCGGTCGCCTAGAGTGATGTCCACCTGATTAAAGAGGGTAGCCATAGGGTAAGCAATCGCAGCAACTTTAGCCGTTGCGGTGACCGCTAAACCATCGGCCTTTGTTATTTTACAAGTGAGGTAAAGTAACGTGTCATTTAGATCCAGGTACATCTCGATTGAGCCTGATATGTAAAAGTCTATAGGCGCTAGCGGCGATAGTGCAGCGAGGGGAGCCACTTCCATGAAAAAACTGTTTTCGATGCTGGTTTGTGTCGGGGGTACGGCAAACAGATTGAGTTCAGATTTGACACATTCCCACAACGCACAATGGATAACTGGCATCTTTTAGAAAATATTTATGCTGGGTCTGGTTTTATTTTTCTTGGTCGATCTGTTCTTGCGAGTTGGTTTTCTCTTCTGAGTGGTTTTTGTTGCTGATCCTGGTTTTTTATGCGCCCCTAGAGGCCCCCATCTGTGTGTTTTCCTTTTTTTTTTCACATAAACCAGACCAGAACCCTCTTGTGGCGGTTGATTAAAATGATTTGCGATAGGAGGCTGTAGCAGTAGACACCACACCCTTAGCGATATTTGCAGCTGCTGTTTTGACATGTGGTTTGGCTAATTCAAACCCCTTTTGTAGAAATGGCATAGCCCTTCAAAAGAGGCTTCTAAAAATACTTCCTAAACCCGCTCCATACATAACGGGCGCCCCTTGAAAGTAAGGTTGATTGCCATAACCGGCTTGTCAACGGTAATAATCCCTATAAACGTACGGCTCCCCATAGTTCTTAATGAATACCATGTTTTAATAGTCTTTTTCTCTCCTAGGGTGGAGGTGTAGTTTCACTAGGACCTTCCCGTATTTAAATGAGACCAGCTCCCCCTGATCATCCCTTATCTGTATATTGATGGTGTCAAAATGACACTTAGAAACCAGGATATAATCAGGCTCAATATATTGAATATTAACAATACCATTATTTTCACCTTTCACCTGGCCTGTTCTCATTAGGGAGGTATATGAGTCACCGACCCTTTGACATTCTACTATATCAATGTAGATCATAAGGCTGTAAAATCCCCCATCAATGGGCCTCATTACGAGGTCGGCGGTAAGGGGTTAACGGCGCCGGTAAGGATGCAGGTGCCGTTAACCCCTTATCGCTGCATTACGAGGTCTCTTAGCGGGTCCCGCTAAGGGCGGCTGGTAAAACCAGCTGCCCTTAGCGGGAGCCGCTAAAGGACCAGAGAGCTAACAACGGGCCCTATGGGGGCTTGAATGGGAATGGGGACGGGTTCCCTGAATGGGGAAATGCTGGGTCCTCCAAGGTTGGAATGACCCGGTAAATCCCCATTCAAGGAACCCGTACCCGGTATCCGGTAAGGGGGTAGCCATGGTGCTAATAGATTCATATCAACAAGATTCATTAAGAAAATGCCCTGGCTCAACTCATCCTCATACTCCATCCCGCTACCAGCAAGGCATCGCGATTCCTCGTCAGCTACAGGAATTGTTGTTTTCGGACTTCTAGGACTATCCGACTTTTCAGTGGTGTTGCAGATGTCATCCCCTAAGGTATTCTTAGAGTAGTAGCTGTAACGCTTCATAATTCAGGGTATTGCTAGCGTTATGCAAATAGTACAGCCAGTCTCCAGGAGCGCCGTGTAACTCTCTCCAGAGCTTCTTCTCTATATATACACCTCACTCCGCCCCTATGAGAGGGAGCATAACTACATCATCCCCACAACGCCTCCGGCCTGCCCCCTGACATCACAACTTCATACCTACATCATCTCTCAGAGCCCTGGGCCTTACCTACACTTCCTGGGTCTTGCACCGGCCTGTGAGGGTCCAACACCCCTCTACGACCTTCCAGCCTTCTCTCCACACCAATTACTAAATGGGCCAGTCACACGCTTCACACACAGCCTACAAGGGCACCTTCTGGTTACAACACCTTTGCCCCCAGCCTAGGCCTTCCAATACCCACTGAACTTCCAGGGAACTCTCATGATGTCACTATTACTTTTGGCATTAGGGGAAACTTCAGGGACACTGCTGTGATGTCACACACCCTGCTGTGCCACACCTAGCCCCCAAAATCATGGCTCACCCCACGGCATCACTTCCAGGCAACGCCCTTTCCTAGGGCTGCAGTTCCGGAACACACCGCATGACGTCACTACAGCATCGGGACATCCCGTAGGGAGGGACTTCCGCTAGCACGTACCTCCCAGAAGGGTGGGCCATCCGGTAGGGCGTGGTTTACAGCTGTCAAGCTGATGAAAGGTATACCCTACCTCTACTTACTTCAAAGTTCAATAACACAATAGTGCTAGCTACCTTTTCACAGAAGGTAGCCAAACTCTGGATTTTCGCCTTTGCATCCTGTGCCTTACCTTCCACTAAAGCAAATTGTTCCCCCTTTTTTTAACTCAGTCCATTGATACGTCTCAACCTACAAACCAAGTTTAAAGGCAGCCACTGGCTTGAGTCAGAGTACGCAGTGTTCTTCAAACTGTGGGGCACGCCCCCCAGGTGGGGCCTAGCGCCATGCCAGGGGTGCCGCGTCTGCCACAGCTTGAAAAACAATGAACCAGTGCTCAGCTGTTGTAAGCTGTTGTGCGGTGAGTGCTGCCTTTAGCACCTAGCCCTGGCCTCCGGTATGCCTTTCAATCAATAAACACCACATGAAACACTTTCCATGCTATTGCTGCTATTAAGATATGTAACTGTGATATATGCCCTCTCTGTCTCCCCATGGCCAAGAGAGCAGAAGGCACAGAGGAGTTAGAAGAAAGTGCCGATTTACCTTGAGAGCACACTTCGGAAAGCACCAGAATGGGATATAGCATACAGGAAGGTAAGTGGAAGATAAGTGGCTATATCGGAGGGAGAACAAGACACCAAATTGGGGGTATGGATATAAGGCGGAAAAAGGCAGATGAGTGAGAAAAGGAGTGAGAGACAACACTGTAGTCAGAGAAGAACGGAGGAAACAAGAGCGTGCAAGAGAACAAGGGGAGCGACACAGAATTGGGTCTAGAGAAGAGAGAAAAGGATTTTAAACAATAGGGTGAACAGAGTGAAAAGTACAAGAAAGTGACTAAGAAAAGTATGTATATATGTCTACATTGGCTGATTTAGCCCCATACTCTGGAGGAATACAAATGATTAGTTTTGGGAAGGGAGGACCAGAATAAAAAGTGGGGACAGAATAGGGTGAAGAGACAGAATAATAAGGAGGTACAGAATAGGTCAGAGTTAGTCCAAATGCACAGAACGGAAGGTAGACAGTCTAGGAAGGAAAGACAGATGAGAGACAAAAGAGAACAGAATATGAGGTAAAGACGTAATAGGACAGAATAAGACGGATAGGGATGAAAGACTAGAAGGGAGAGACAGAATAAGAGGAAACGCGATGAATGTATAGTAAGAGAGACTAAGAACAAGGGGAGACAGAATAATGGGTATAAGAAGCAGAGACATAGCACAAGGCAGATACTGGAGAGCCCGCCAGAATTGGAAAAGAGGGGATACAGAAGGAGAGGGAGAGACTTACGAGTGAAAAAGGGAGGAGTGAGGGTGGAACTGAAAGGAGGGTTGAAAGCAGACAGAAGATTGAGAGAGAATCAGAATTAGTAACGCTTAAGAGACAGCAGATGTGGGTGATAGTAACAAACAGAACAGGAAAAGAGACAAACAGAATTGAACAGAATCTAAAAGAAACAAAATGAAGTGGGAAAACAGAAAGGATGGGTAGAGTGGAGAGAACATGCACAAAAGCAGGGAACAAAATAGAAGAAACTGGTAGTGGAATAGCGAGCCAAGAGAAAAGTTGAGGGGGGTTGTGAGCATGAGAAATAATGGAACTGTAGGTTGAGAGTGTGAGAGCAAGAACAGAGAGATAGGGCCTCATTACGAGTTTGGAGGCAGCCATGCCCTTAATAAGGGCATGGCTGCCTCCAAACTCGGGTCTGGGTTCCCTGAATAGTGAAATACCGGGCCATTCTGACTTTGGAGGGCCCAGTATTTCCTCCTTCAGGGAACCCGGACCTTCCCCATTCCCAATCAAGCCCCCATAGGGCTCAATGGGAATGGGGAGGGAGCTAACAACGGGCCCGTTATTAGCTCCCTGGTCCCCTCGCGGAACCTGCAATGGACATCTAGTCTGACCAGACGTCCAGAGCGGGTCCAGCAAGGGAACCTAGTAATAGGGCGGAATGGGATTAATGGCGCCGGCACCATTACCGGGGCTGTTAAACCAATTCCGCCCGCCTCGTAATGAGGCCCATAGACGTCTGCAACAAGGAGAAATAATAGACTGAATACGAGGGGACGAGAAGGATGAGCAAAGTAATCTAATTGAGAAAGTGAGAACATGAGAATGGGTGAAGGAGGCAGTCAGGAGATAGAACAGGTGCAGGGAAGAAGGAAAATATGGTACAGAATAGAGTTAAGAATGGAAGACAGGCAGAGGGGAGAGCTAGACAAGGAAACAGTTACAATGTAAGAGAGTCTGTTGCTGTACTCCACTGTGTAAATCCCACTCTTAGTCACTAGCAGTTTGATGCTGACTGCCTGGGACCTAGACACTCAACCTCTGGGCCTCTGCTGCAGTGAAACAACATGGGACGAAAGGCAGTTTGAGAAAGCTTCTCCAATAATCCTCCTGCTATAAAGGCACATGTCTCAACTCTCCCTCATGTGAACAGTGATTGGGGAGGAAGGATAGCTCAGGGGCAACGTGTTTGTCTTGGAAGCAAGACAACGCGGCGCAACACAGGTTCCAAGCCTGATCCCACGCTTAGAAACCTCTTGCTGGTATTAAGCGTGTTATAAATGAATAAAATAAATATTCTTCCTTGACTAATTGTACTAACAGAAAATTCTGGATATTGAATTCATGTTTCCCTGCCATTTCACTCTCCTTGATAGGAATGTATGAGGGTGTGGGCACTTGGTACCTTGGCATGCTACACAGTCACAGCTACGCCAATGTAACGGCAAAGTAACCTCGATGACTGGGAGTCCCGACTTAAAAACATATGTCTCAAGGGGGGATTTGCATAAAAAGGTTTAAAGACCACTGCTTTAAAGGGAGAGGATTTGTTTCTGACCTGTATATTGTGCCGCCTTTTGGTGAATGCCAGGACCAACTGGATTGTTGCCTCCATCCCAGGGAGGACATTAAAACCAGCAGGATACCCGAAGCAGAGGAGAACATCCGCAGAGGAGCTGGAAGCACTGACGTGCGGAGCAGAACAAGGGAGGAGTCACGTTCAAGATACATACCAAGCTGGGAGGAGCAGGTGGGGGCTCTGACGAAGGCAGAGTCCACAAGCACTACTAGGCCGCTGAGGCAGGAAGCACCAACAACACTGAAGGAGAAGGAAACTGGTGTCTGAAAATGCTGATGCCACAGCTTCCAACACGGGAAAACTAAGAGAAACTGCAGCCCATAAGGGGCGTACCAAGGAATAATAGGGGCGAGAGATGCTCAAACACACAAGGGGACCAATGAAGAACCGCAGAGGCGAGAGAAGCCTACAGCCTGCGAGGGGCTGAATGAGAACTCACCAAGGGTGAAGAAGGCTAGAGCCTGTGAGGGGCGAACCGAGGAACCAGAGAGGCGAGAGACAACTCGCAAGGGGTCTAATGAACCGTAGAGGCTGTTGCAGGAGAGGTGGTCTTTCCCACCACTCTCGCATGCATGGATCTCACTTGTGCTGAAGGGGAGAGATGTCCTGTCATGCTCTGTCCCTGGAAATGCTGGAACCGGTGGAGGTTGGGAGGCATTGTTAGTTCAAACCGTACTCAATGGTCTAGTCTACCCCCAAGATGGCCACCATGGTAATATAGTCGGCCATTTCCGGATACACGGGGCGTTGCATCTGTCCTCGGACCTACGCTAGCTTGTACTAAGCTCCTTGGTACTAGCGATTACTCTCTGCTCGTGAAATTGCCTTTTTGCTCTCTTCTGTCTTTCTTACACTCTCTACCAGCATTCCTCCGGCTTTCTGTTTCTTTGCTCTTAGTTTCTGTATTTCCGTTCCCCTCCTGCTCTCTGTTAGGCAGAATCCAGTGCAGTTCCCTTAGGGAGCACTACCCCAGATTAGGACTACAAGTGAGAGCAATAAATCCCCTTCGGTATCAGTCTGTACCACAAAGATTTAGTTGGTAGCTGTGGCTGAGCAGTCAGACTTATCTCAAGAGGGAGATGAGCAGTATTCAGGGTTGACACAATAGGTAGCACAGTACTATGGAGCAAGGAAACACTGACCAAAGCTTTGTATTACAAAAAGAGAATATATATTTATTTTATACACTTCTAAGTCAACACATAGATCACAGTTAATAAAGTAAGTTAAGGTTAGTCAAAAGAAAAGCATATACAACTCCCTATTCAATTGTAAACAAGTTTGCGGTAGAGTGAAAACTGAGCAAAACGGCACAGTGAAAACCAACTACAAATGGCACTCTAACAATTTAATGAAAGGGAGGGAAAGCACAAGTTAAACCAAAATATCTTCAGACACCCCCTAGCAACACTTCCCTGAAGTTTTGTGAACAAGTAATGCACAGTAACACTTTAGCCAAAAGATAAGTGAATGAAAACTGAGCAAAATGGCACTCCACAAGTTAAAACAGTAGAATGGAAGATGGGTTTAGAAGATTTAGGTGCATCCACACATTTCTCATTGAAAACCAATCTAGTGACAGCAGATCTAACAAATCAGCCAGAGTCAATAGGTCTGAGCCAGAGTCAGTGGTACAGAGCCAAGGCTTAGGAGCAGAAATGTTCTTGTAGCTGCAGTCAAGTCTTTAGTAGAAAAATATTGAAGAGGTAGATGAGAGTCGAAAGACAATGTTAAGAGAGAGGGCGGCCGACCCCACAAGTAGTTACAGGATTTAAAACACCTTTAGTGCTACCACAGAAAAAGGGCAGCCTGGCGGAACAATGTACCTTAAACGTGAAGAAGTGGCTCCTGCGGTGGCGGTTGTTCCTGGTAGTTCCTGCAGGTCGAGGGATCCAACAGAGGAAGAGAGGCTCTCGTCGTGGAGGAAGGTTCGAGTCGCTGCACTACGCATGGATGAAACCAGCCGCAGTGCTGCCAAACAAATTTTAAAAGGTATGCTCCATTGAATCGCGGTCCGGGTCGATAGCTGCCTGGCTATCCGGTCTCCAAGTGCTGGGCACTGTCGATTCGACCAAGGCAGGTCCGAGGAAGCGATAGGTGAAATGGTTGACCCCACCAGCTCAAGGGAAGGAGGTTATTTTGCTGAAGATCTCCTCTCGTTGTGTGGAAGAAAATGGTGAGACGATCCGGCAGGGCTTCACCGGTGGTGTAGATGTTGAAGATGTCTCTGGCTTCTCTCCCCTTCGGTTCCATAGTTCCAGTGGCAACGTCTTGCTCTTCCAGTCCTCAGGACCCTGCTTTTATGCAGAAAGAGACCCATTCATACAGCCAGCTGTCACTCACACAGTGGAGTGGTCATCTTGGCAGGAGACCCTCCAGCCTATCAGGTTAGAGTGCGACCTGAGTTGCTGTGGCAACTCTGTCCAGGGGTTCTACTCCCCCTCCCAAACAACAGACCCACCCCAGACTCAGAGGCGCCAAAAGGAGGGCTTCTGGGCAGAAGCCCGCCAAAAGAGCGAACAAAGGATCACCGACCTGGGTTAGGAATATAGAGTAAAACTCGAGAAAGAAGTTATATCAAAGTACTGGCAAATAAAACCTACCGGAGTAAAGTTAATAATAAAATAAACTGGCGGTATGTTAGAGGCTGTCATTAAAAGTATTAAGTACTTTTAGTATTAAGTACTTCCATATTAAGTTGGGGCGTACTGGTTTAGTTCATAGAGATTGACTAGTAAAGTCAATGGGGACTTTACATGCCCTGGGAGACAATAGTCAGTCCCAGGGAATGGAGTCTATGTTTGGGGGTCGCTACGACACCCCTGTGTCACTGCACAGAGGGTGCTGTGTAACACATGTGCACAAAGATGATTCCTATGGGTGAGAGAAAAGATCCCATAGGCATTGAACACAAAAATAGCCTAGAACACACATAGCAAAGATGCCTAAGAGTGGGAAAAAGAGTCTCACTCTTAGCAGGTAAAATGAAATAAACCCTTCAAATCCAGCAAAGCTGCTGGGGGACTCTATAGGTAAGGGAAATTAGCCATAAGTGAGAATTCTCCCTAACACTCTCCACTCTCGCGGGTTACTTGTTTACTTTCGGTTTCGAATCTCCTCTTTAGCTACTTTGGTATTCTGCATTTTTTGCTTTCTCTCACTCTTTATACTGGTGTCTACTAATTTCCGTGTTCAGTATTTTCTGTTTCTTTATGGCAACGGATCTGTAAGCCGACACGGTTTGTAATATCGTTTTGTTTACTTAATTCCATTCTCTGTCGGTCTTCTCTGTCAGACTCTTCTATCTTTTGTTTACCTTATCCGACTACCATTCCTAACTGTTCTTTCTTCGGTCACCCTTTCGAGGTGTTCTTTTCTCCATCACTCATTTGGGTTCTCTTCGTCTGTTTTCCTTGTATGCGTACGGTCCTCACTGAGTACTCTTCTTGTTCTTCTGTCTTTCGGTACGAGAACTTCTTTCTGTATATTTCTCTTTTCAACTTCCTTATACTCTGAGTTGTTTACATAGGTCATCTGGAACACTTCTGCAGCCCAACCTTTGACCCTCTTGAGGATTTCCACTGTCAGCCTTTAAGGAGAAAGGATTTCAGTCTTCGTTCTAATGATCATTTCAACTTCCATATCAACGGGAGATCCATCCAGCACACATTGATCCTACCCTTTTTGCGCAATGCAGCTTCTACTTCTACAAGTCCTGATCTTGCCAATACATTTTAGCAGGGTTTTTTCAGCCACAACTGTCTTTTTCCCTGGACATTTTTGGGAGCTTGCTCCTTGGGGTTCCCCTTGATCCTTTTCCCCTGCAGGTCACGGTGGACTAAAGAGACCAATAAGATCAGAAGAAAGAAGGAGTCTGAGAACTCTGAAGATACCATTGAAGACAGGGAGGTACTTCAACCTGACACGTCCCCCCTTACCGCCCAACTGTAATCTCTGTTAATCACCTACTAATTACTAACAAGGAAAGCATGTAACCAAGCCTTATTGAAGTGCAAAGACTCCATTTTAGATAACCCGCCAGATGCTATTTTTTACTAGGCCTGAAAAATGATTTCTAAAAGCCTGTCTCTCCCTCTGCCCTGTGCCTCCACCCCACAACGCCAGCCCAGGCCCCCACCCCACTGCCTCCTGCCGGCTTCGCACAAACCCTGTTCTTACGGAAGTTCAGCCATTCATTGTTGCAACCTTTAGTGCCGTCCCAGAACAGATGAGCTCACTGCGCCGTATGAGACCAGAACAGGCCCCCGCCGGAGTGCCCATCCATCTCCAAGAACCTGCTCATGCCCCTCCTGACCCCCACCCTGCCAAGCTGTAGTCCACCAGGCCCAAGTCCCTCTGCTCTTTGATAAAGATACACATATGACCTCCCGTAGTGGCCAAACGAAGATTCCCCTGAGAGCCCTGACCCAAGACACTCATATATTCTTTCTAATCCTAACACTTGTCTATTCATATCATGAGGCATTAGGAAGATCAAAACCTCCAAGATGGGCACCTGGGCCGTGGACTCTAGGTTTATGGGTACCGGGGTGCAGAGGGTAGAATGCAAACCTATAACTTGCCTATGAACTCTGGGAAGCACTCACATTCCTACCAGACTTTATGATTGTCCTTTGTCTGATGCTCTCAGATTCTGTTATTCTAGATCAGTCAGGGAAAATGTCATTTTTGCTGGCCTGACCTTCACCTCACGGAGATGAGCCCAGCTGACCCACGTGCTGCGGGAGTAACACCCAAGCAACAGCCAATCCTACGTGGTCAGCACTTACACTTCCATACAGTACTGATGACTCAACCCAATTGTGTAGTAGAATTAAGTACTTGTAACATGATGTCATCAATGACAATTTTCTCTCTTATAATGTGCTGGCCGTGTAATGTTTGACAGAGCGCTCTCTGGTTAGCAGAGTTCTCTGCGTGCACAATTTATCTTATATAAACTTTGTTCTACTTGCAATCTATCTCCTGGTCTCATTCCCTACTGGGGTGTGCCCATTATTCTGAGTTTTGGATATTGTGTTGGGGAGTGGGCGCCTTCGAGGTCTACCACCCGCGAGGGGCGAACCGAGACACCACAAGGGCTGAAGATGCCGATAGCTGACCAGGCACCAAACGAGGACCTGTAGAGGTTAAAGACGCCCGTAGCCCATGAGGGGTGAACCAAGAAACCACAAGAGCTACAGAAACTCATAACACGCAAAGGACAAGCCGAGAAACCGCCAGGGCTAAAGTAGCCCGCAGGCTGCGAAGGGCCAACTGAGAAGTCCACAGCCTAGGATGGGCTAAAACGAGAGGAAGAGTAAAAAGGGCTGGAAGAGCCCACTGCCCATCCGAGGCCAAAAAACCAGGAGCTGGCTGGAGTAACCCTAAACTAAGCATAAGCTTAGGATTTCTTTCTATCTTCTTTCTTTCTACCAGAATAGGTTAGTGAAAGGTCAGCTTAGGTTTTGGACTGAGAACTGGATTTGCTTTGGGACATCCCGACGAGTGCCTGTTTATTGTTTTGTAGCATAGCGAATCTACCCGAGTTATAGGGACTAGAAAAGGGTTTTCTTTACGTTTATCAATAAAATGTTGGTTGAATCATGTCCTCATGTCCGTTTCCTATGTCTGACTTACCGCAATAAATAGTGGGATTTCTTAGAAAATACAGTTGCAAGTGTTATCCTAACTAATCCCTGTGCGGAGTGCATGTATAGGACAGTTGCATCAGTGGGCTCTGGAGCTGGTGGCTTACTGCTACAGGGTCTGCCTACTATCCTGTTTGTTCGACTCACCTGGAGGCTGGTGTCTATAAAATCTGATAAATGTCACGGAGCACCGCATGGAGTGCACCGCATAGGGCCGTTGCAGCAGTGGGCCCTGAAGCGGGTGGCTTGTTATTACGGGGTCTGTCTACTATCCGGTTTGTTCGAATCACATGGAGGCTGAAGGCTATAAAATCTGAGGAACAACAGCGCAGAGCGCTGTGCAGAGTACATCGTACAGTTGCAGCAGTTGAAGCAGGTGAAGTATGGCGGAAGCGCACAGTAGAAATCGAACGTGGACTGCCTTAAGGGGTAATAACATGAAAGTCTGCAAGTCAAATTCCACTTCTTCTTCACTCCCCCCCTTGACCTCCTACCTTCTCTCCTCCCCTTCTCCCCTGTCCCCATACCTTCCCTTCCTCTCACATCGATTGACCTTACATCACATAATTGAATCTTGTTCCCCTTCCCTTCTCTACCCCCTCTCCCTACCTTCTCACCTCTCCCTCACCTCCAATATCCAAGGAAACTGTTCTACATATTGTTACGCTGGTTTGTCTCATGATTGTTAACTTGCTTCTTCCATTATTGTATCTTGTTGTTTTATTGTAAAGTGCTTTGGATTAAAGCGCTATATAAACTTAATAAACATAAAAACTTTGAATTGCTGACAGTTGAGCAGGGAATAGACATACTAGACACTTGCCTGGAGAGCGCGTGTGTGTAGAGCATTAAAGCAGAGGGTTTTTATACGTTGACTCCTAACACTGAACAATGACTCCTAGGAATAATAAAACAGCATATAAATAAGCATCTCAACACCACAGCTACGTGTGCAAACACTAACATCCATAACACAAGCAGCACATCCAAAATGACTAGTAAGAGAACATCTTACTTTCCAGCGGTGCCCCTTGTCTATCTGGAAAGTCTGATAATAGGGGCAAACGCACAGCAGGAAGTTAATGTTCTTGGTGGAAAGTCTTCCCCTATTCACAACAACTCACTCTTAAACCTTTGCTATTCATTGCAAAACAAAGTCCTAAACTCGGCAGCAACAGTGAATGCCAATAGCAATGAGGAATTATCATGGGACCCGCAGGGACAAAGCCCCGGAGGTAGAGGGCCCAGGCACATAAGCCTGGAAGTGACATGCAGGAAGGAAGGGGCTACCTCCCTCCCCCTGCCGTGGCAACAGCAACAGGCCTGGGGTGGGAGGGGTTAATGTTAATGTTAAATGTATTTATTTAGCACACCATCAACAACGGAGTTGGTCTCCAGGCGCTAAAGCGGATCTGTAACAAGAGGATGTGGGGGCAGGGGGTTAGGTTAGTCGGGCGAAGAGGGAGTAGAAAAGTGAGAAGAGTGGCCTGCTGTTGGCAGCTTCAGTTCGGTTTTTACTGTGCGCTGAGCTTTGGTGTAAGTGTTGGATTAGAGCGAGGCCTTGTGTACTGTTGATGCAGTTTGTGTGTTTGTTGTTGTTGCGGTGAAGTCTGTGCGGTTTGCTGGGCGAGAGATGGTTGTGTGGGTTTTTGGGTGAATTAAGTAAGCAGAGATTTGAGGTTGGGTTAGTGGGTTGTATGTCCTGGTTCTCGCCAATCAGTTTCATATAGGTGGCATACCTGTGGGTACGCTTAGTAACTGGTTGCGATTCTTGGCCTTCTAACTGTTAGGTTAGATGTCACGGTGCGTCACAGTGCGTTCCTGGTTGTGCTGTATGGATCATAGGTTGGTGGGGCTGGTTATGTCTAGTCTTCCGCTTCTGGTGTTGGTGCTGTGGATTGGCTGCCCCTTATATTCCCCCGATGTCTATTTGACGATGGTCTGCTGGGCTTGGGACTGATTGGCAAGGGTACTGTTGCTAATCGTCTTTTGGTCTTGCGTCTTCGTTTAGCTGTGTATTTGGTCATTAGTGTCGTCCTAGTATTGCTAACTCTCAGTTTGTAGTTTGATACGTCGTAGATTGTCTTCCTTGGGTTCTGTATGTAGTTGATTGATTGTTGGGGTCCGGGATCAGTGTTTTCACTCATTGTTAACCGGTGTGTGTGTGCCCCTGTGGGCGTTCATATAGTTATCCAGTGATGAGCAGTTTCCTGAATAGTAGGTGGTTTCTAGTGTTGCGTATGTTCTTCGGTAAGTTGTTGCATATTTTTGGTGCGAGGTGAGAGAAAGAGGATCCTCTGAGTTTTCTCTTGTTGTAGGGTTTTTGCCCCAGGCGAATGTCGTTGCTTGATCTGAGCATTCTTGATGGGTGATGTAGGTGTAATTTGTCTCTCAGGAATTCTGCGCCTTGGTTCTGAATTTGATTTGTTGTTATATTGGTAGCCAATGTAGTGTTTTTAGCGCAGGAGAGATGTGTTCTCGTCTGGGTATTTTGAGGAGCAATCTGGCTGCCGCATTTTGTATGCATTGTAGTTTTTTTTAGGAGTCGTTCAGGCATGCCCACTTATAGGCTGTTGCCTGGGTTGAGTTTGAGGTAGTTAGAGTTCATCCAGTTGAATACATCATGAAGGCAGTTCTCAAGTGTTGTGTTTTCTTCTTGAGGGTCTTGTATTTTGAATACTAAGGGGTGGAAGGGACCGACACCAGGCAGGTTCTATTGACACACACATGGCCCTAAGGAAACACGGGGCAAACAAAAGAGACCCCAGCCTCATGGGCAGCTCTTTTGTTCAGGAAGGGGATGCAAAAGTAGCACCTACCCTTCATTGGGTAGCATCACAGGGCCAGCAAAGCAATCACAAGAAGGACAAGACATATCACAGACTATAAAGGATTCGCGCCCAAGCTGCCTGCATGTCCCCAGGCAGAGAATTCTCCATAATAGCAGGGGGCTTCTGCAACCCTCTTCTCTCTTTGCGCAGCATCACAACACAGAGGAACATGCTGCATTTCCGGAGGAAACAGCTGATGCCTGTGGAAGCAGAAACCCTCTCTGCCTGGGCAAGGCTCTGGGGATACTACAGCTGCAGAAGTGCAAAGGCACTGTGGACAGGCGTCTGTCAAGGGCTTTGAACAGAACCAGGCCTTTCAGAGAAACCGTGTTTAAACAAGCGCCTTTGATATTTGCCATGTAGCAACGGGAGAGAAGAACGCCTCCCTCCCACTTATTTTTCTTGTGGTGCCTCCAGAATGGCAGAGATCAAACAGCGAAGCACTTTCCAAGAGCAGGCGCTGTTGAAGGAAACAATTTATGTGAGGCTTTGGCATTTTCTCTGTGTGTGTTTTGAAACTCGCGTTTGACACGGTGCGCCAAGGCAGACAAGCATTCTTTGGACATTTGCAGCACAGGAAAATAGGTTTGCAGGAGTGGCAGCGCGCCTGAAGATGGCTAGTAATAAAGATTACCCCTGCTAACTGCACAGGGAGTATTCATTCTATTAAAGACTAGGAGGCGAGCATTATGCTTCTACTTCTTTATTTACTACCCTTCAGCAGTTTCAACAAACTATATCAATCAACAACAAAGAAATGTCCATATGACTTTCACTTTAAAACTACAAATCCCAAAGTCTCTGTATTCCTTCTCTCTCCAGCTCCATTGCCTTTTGGCGTTCGTGGTAGCGGTCACGTGAAGAAAATGTGTTGTGCCAGCTAGAATACTCTGCCCATGGCATCTGTATAAAGCGCCCTCATACAAGCTGAATGCTCCTTCTGATTAAAGTCACGTCTATTGTTTATTCAGACTCCTGCCCTGAGAAGCTACGACCTATCGTTTTTGTCCTCGACTTCCTTCGTTTCTTGATTTGGCCGATTTCCTGACCGTCCGGTAACAAATCCACGCTTGCTCACCGGACTGCTTTTCTTATTGGAAGCCGGACGCAAGACTGATCATCACACAGTAATCGACCCATGCCTGTTCCCTGACTTGGTCCATGTTAAAGCGATTGTGTCATTCATAACGCGGACAGCACGTTCACTAAATTACGAATGCTGCTAGTGCTATTCCGATTGCCGTTGCCTCGCGTGCTACCAGCGCCTGGGATTACCTTCTCCAGCGTAGCAATCTTTCGCATTGCAGCCAATACTACAACTGTGCTTGTTCACCATTTCCCGTTGCTATAATCTTGTATTTACCTATCTCCTCCTTGTCTCACCAACATTACCACACACAAACCTTGCCACAGGATCTGAACTACAACTGTGCTTATTCACCATTTCCCGTTGCTACAATCTTGTGTTTACTCAACTCCTTGCCTCACAGACCTTACCACCGGAACTGACATCCTCCTCCCGGACTCGTACAAACAAACACCTGTGCTCTATTCCAGGATGCTCTGCTGCAAGAAGACAGTGCACCTACCCGGACCTAGCGCATCCCTCGTGCCGTTCAAGTTTAGTCCCGTACTAACTTTTCCCTTTCGTTGTTTCCCCTCTGGATTGTCATCTGCATTTAGCTTGACAATCACACTACCCAAAGTTTGGTAATAACCCTAAATTATGATTATATGGGCTCTTCAATTCTTGTGAGTTTCTTTAGAGATAATTAAAATCCTTTTGGTTTCTCCCTTAGAGAGGTTGGACTGGGTTGGAGAACATAACGGCACCCAGGGGCAGATGAGAGAGTGATCGTATTGAGTAGGTAGGCCTGTCCTTCCATACTCATCCTACTCTGTTTTTGTCAATGCATTCATGTTTCTAATCTGTCTTCGTTTTCCTTTACATCCTGGGTTGACAGCGGTGTGGTTCTCCCGCTCTTTAGTTTGATGTTCCCCTTTGATCTGGTGATTCCTGAATCAGCACATGGGCCAATCTAAAGAAAGATCTCCCTCAAGTGAGGAGACCTGGGCTAGTATTAGCCTGCGTTACACAGTTACCCAGCCTAAGAAGTCCTGTGGGCAAAGGAACCTGTGAAGCTGGGTGAGTACTGACAGTAATAGAGACAATGGGCCTCATTACGAGTCCGGTGGTAACCGTGCTGGAAAAACCGACAGGCTACCCCCAGACCTGTATTACCATTTCGCCTCCATGATTCCCGGAATCACTGGGGCGTTACGACCCCGGTGACCTGGGAATTCCGGAAGCGGAATTCTGTAAGTCGCCATTCCCATGGAGTTCCATAGGACTCCATGGGATGGGGACAATGGAAACACTGGTTCCGTCTATGACGGAGCCGGTGGTTCCATTTGCGCCTGCAGGCGGGTGGCGTTACTCCCGCCAGGTCAGACCTGGCGGGAGGGACACCTCCCGCCTGCAGGATCCTGATTCAGCCGGTCCGGAAAGAACAGTTGCAGCGTTTTTACCGCCACCGTTCTTTCCGGACCGGCAGGGTCGTAATGAGGCCCAATGTCAGTTTTAGCAGTGAAGAGGAGAGTTCTGATTCTGAATCTAGTTAAAGCAGTGAGGAAGGACAGGACCACTTAACAGCATGGACAGGGCCCTTAGAGGTTAAGGCCAATCAGGGGCCAACAAATACAAAATTTGGAAGATCGGCAGGGTAAGAAATTCATAGTAATATTAAAAAGACGATTGATTGGCACATAGGGTCAAAAATTAACAAATACATTTGGAAAAAACAATTTATTGAGATATTTTCCCTGCTAGAGTATGAGAAGATAGGGTATGATATTAATAAAAGAGACAGGAAAGAGGAAGAGAAAGAGCGAGCAAAGAGACCAGAATTAGAGAGCCCTTCAAAACTGGGAAGCAGCCTTCCAAATCCTGTCGACTACTATACAGGAAAAATATCCAGAGGAACTATAGCTTACCACCACAGGATCCTCCAGATTTATCACACATTTGGAGGTGAAGTCTGGTTCAATTATGATAGAGAGTTAAAAAAAATCCCTGATCTAGGTTGGGAAGAGGAGGACTCCAAGTTATACCTTTTCCATGTTTTCAAAGACAACAGCACTTCCCAAAAGGCACAGGGTAACTACAATAACCAGGGGGGTTTTACACATTACCGTAGCACCCAGAAAACCCAAGAGAGTTCCCCGGGCCAGAGCAGGTCCAAACAGTTCTTTCAGAAGCATGCCACTGGAGGGCTGAAAAACAACCAACGCACCCCCTCAAACATCCCTCCACAGGGACGGGGGTCCACATGGAATACCAACACAGCATATTGTTGGAATTATGAGAAGGGCTTCTGCAGATGGGGGAAAGAGTGCAAGTTCAAGCACCAATGGAGCGTGTGTGGAGGGGACCACAGCAGTGGCAAGTGTACCAAGATACCCTCTAAACCCCCAAACCACACACAAAAACAAAGAGGGAACAAACACCCATTGAGGTAAAATTAGGGGCCTCACTGGTCGTTTTAGATCGGCTGGCACAGCGGGTCCAGCATTTCCCTGGAATCCCAACTGGTTTATTTATTTTAGATGGTTTCACGCAGGGGTTCAGAATCCCTTTCAAGGGACATGGATCTCAGGCCATCCCAAGGAACTTAAACTCCACAAAGGCCCACCCAGAATTTATGAGGGAACAAATAAGTAAAGAGATAGCTCTGGGCAAGGTGGAAGGCTCCTTTACCACAATCCCTTTCAGTGAATTTATATGCTATCCCTTGGGGCTGGTACCCAAGAAGGTAGGGGAATTCAGACTTAGTCACCATTTATCCTACCCCCACGGCAGATCTGTTAATGACTGGATTGTTACCACAGCGGCAACAGTGTCCTACAGCAGTTTTCAGGAGGCCCTTGACATAGTCAAAATGACAGGGCAGAAGAATGCATTAATGGTGCATACCCTTGGCTCTGTATTCAATTTGACAACGAATTTTACTTTGACAAATGTCTCCCCATGGGCTGTGCTATCTCATGCGCTTACTTTGAACAAGTAAGTTCCTTTTTACAGTGGACGCTCTAGAAATCATTGCCTGAAGCCTTAGTGGTCCATTACTTGGACGACTTTCTTGTCAGGGCCCGAAAGATTCAGATTTGTGCAACAAGTCCCTTAAAGAGTTTGAAAAAATCACTGCTGAGTTAGGGTTCCAGGGCCCCTGGCAGGCGACAAGACAGTAGGACCAACCCTGGTATTGTGCTGTGCTCGTGGGTGCCTGTCACCCCGCCAGGAAAAACCTGATGGGCTGACAGGCACCCGAGACCACAACATGTAGTATGACGGTCTGGGAACTGTGGTACCGGCATGCTTACCGGTACCGTAGTTCCTGGACCTCCAGGGTCGTAATGAGGCCCACTGCCCTTTGGCACAGGCCCATAAATGACAGTGACAAAAGAGTCCTATTTTACTGATGCCTCGGGAGGGGCAAAGGTTTTGCGGTCACGTTTGGCAACAAATGGTGCTCAGGGCCATGGCCCATGCCCTGGCAGGGCAGAAGTTGGACCAAAACATCATGTTGGTAGAGATTGTTCCAATTTGGATGTCTATTTACATATGGGGCACAATCTTAATAAATACTGAGTTAACCACAATGTCAGACAACATGGCAGTGGTATATATCATAAATAAAGGCGCTTCTTAGTGCCAGCTGGTGCTTACAGTGCTGAGGGAAATAACCAAGCATTCATTAAAATTCAACATCGCCTTAAAAGCCAGGCATATCCATGGAAAAAGTAAAGACACTGCTGACGCAATGTCTCATTTTCAGCTGAAAACCTTCAGAGCATTGAAACCACATGTTTATGCATGGGGTACCTCAGTACCTGAGGAGGTCTGGGGAATACTGGAAGAGAAGCAGCGAGGAACCGCACACCGGGCAAAAGAAAGAAAGGAGCCATGCCCCAAACTACACACAAACGCACCCTGAACACAGTTGCTGGGAGACGGGAAGTGGAGCAGTCAGCATTACTAGGTGAACCCACAGGCTGATTGGGTGAGCTGGCCAGGAATGCTTTGGCCCAGAAGACGGCCAAGCTTTATAGTAAGTGCCTAAAAAGCTTTCGGGAGATAACTAAGGTTAATAACTTTAAGGACATCAAAGAAAGGCACGTAAATGATTTCCTGGAATGGTCATTTAAACAGAACAAAAAGAAATTGTGGGCTTCATCCCACTTGGCTGCAATATCTTATTTCATAAAATTAGCAGGTGGTGTAGTCCCCACACACAGCTCACTTACAAAATATGCATTAAAAGGATGGGCTAAGCTAGAAGGGATCAAGGTGCCCTCTTAATTTTGAAAAACTAAACATTTTAATTGACACACTACATAAGGTATGCAATGACACATATGAAACTGCACTGTTCAAGGTGGCTTTCGCATTGAACTATTTCGGGACTTTCAGGATCAGGGAGATAGTGGCAAACAACAGGCTGTCTGAAGAAGGGTTAGCTTTAGGTGACATCAACTTGGGCAAGGAGTACATGGCCATTAAATGAAACAGATCCAAAACAGACCAGTGGGGGAAGAGGAGAATAATTAATCTATATTGCATAGATGACAAGAGGTACTACCCCACTTGTACCACCAGAGAGTTCCTTTGTATCTGTTAGGGAGAAATCTCATAAATGGCTGATTTCCCTTACCTAATGAGTCCCTCAGCAGCTTTGCTGGATTTCTAGGGTTTCTTTTTTCACCTGGTAAGAGTGTGAGCCTTTTTTCCACTCTTACATGTGTTTTGGTGTGTGTGTTTTCACTTTTTGTGTGATCCTGGGCACTGGAGCCTCACCCACTCCATGGCCTCATATTCTTCATGTGTGTTACACAGCACCTTCAGTGCAGTGACACAGGGATGTCTTTCAGACTTCCCCCGACTCCATTTTCTGGGGCTGACTAGTGTCTCCCAGAAAAGGTAAAGTTGCCATTAACTTTACTTTAGTCACTTTAAACCACAGACCCAATACACCCCATCTTACATGGAGTATTGGAAAGTGTTAATTCTTATCCCTTTTTGTCTGCGTCTCTTGGAGCCTTGTTTCGCTCCCTTTACACTAAGGCTTGGCTGGTGGCAGTGGTAACTACCCTATTTTTCATACCGCGGTTATCTTAAATAACCATGGTATTGTTTTAGGCTATTATATTAGCCTCAAACATAAACCTGCTAGACCATATATATTTTATTACGGTTCCGGCTGGATTTATTCACCATTTCTTTTTGTAAATGTCTTTCTCGTGTTTTACTTTGCATGCCAAACCAGGTTTGGTCCCTTTGTTTGCCGTCTTTTCATGGGCTTCTGCACATAAGCCCTCCTTAAGGCGCCTGAAAGTCTGGGTAGGCAGGATGTGACGGAGGGTTCTTAGGACCCCTGCCATGGGTTCCCTTGGTAACCCAAGTCGCACTCCTGTTTGATTAGCTGGGTGACTGTCCTTGCCAGGACAACCACCCTGCTGTGTGATTGACAGCCAGGCTGTATGAATATGAATGGGGGAAAACTGCATAAAAAGCAGGTATCTGGGGCTGGAAAGGCAGAGTCGCCACTGGAATGAAAGAACCAATGAGGAGCTGATGGAAGAGGACCCCTAAAACGACTGAACCGCCTGGTGAAGCCCTGCTGCAGGTCCGAATCTTCAGAATCTGACAAAAGAGAAGATCCTCCAGGATACTTCTTCCCTTGAGCTGGTGGGACCAACCAGTTCACCAAAACTGCAAGGCAGGACCCCTCCTCTGGTTGAATTTGCTGTACAGAGCTACAGTGGGCGGGATAGCCAGGAAGGTCGGACCCTGCTTGGGTTTTAAGGATTGCAACTTTTGTTCGTTGCTTTTCTCTGCGGCTGGTTTCTTCCCTGGGTAGTGCAGGACCCTCCGGTCTTCCTAATTCTTGTCAGTCCGACAGTCGCTTCAGGAACTGTGAGCCTGCAGGAACTACCAGGAACGCCCGCCTCAGCTACAGCTTTCTCTCCGTTTTAAGGTACTGTGCAAATCCGTTTTTTCGTTTCGTTCAGCCGTGGTGAAAGTGTTTGAAATCTTTCTCCAAACCGAGGGCTTGTCCTTCTCTTCTCTTTCAACTAACTTTTCTACCAACCAACCTCGTCTGGAATCCGTGGCACGAACTTTACTGCAAACTACCCTGAGCTGTATTATCTCGAGCAAAAGACTTTTGACCCATTGACTTTGGCCCTAAGCCTTTTCTATCTGATTTTATCATTGTATTTCCTATTGCTCAATTGCCCTGAGTACCTACCTGTTGGTGTGATTCAATGTCTGTTTAACTTTGTCCTTCTCTCCCTTTTAAATTGCTGGAGTGCCATTTTGCTCCCACTTCATTTTGTGAGATCAAATTGTCTGGGTGATTTTTAAACTGCTTATAATAGTGTAATGTTATACAACTGAAGAGTGAAATAAATGTATAGTCTTTTACTTGAAAACCTTGAGTCAGTGTTTGCCTGAATCATAGTAATTGCTGTCCTTTGTGTAACTATTTGATACTGCTCACTTACTCTTGAGATAAGTCTGGCTGCTAAGCCACTGCTACCACTTTAACTGTGTAGTACAGGCTTGTACCAAAGGTGAATTTGTACTGTCACTTGTAGTCTTAATTGTGTGTGGTGTTCCCAAAGGTTACTGCATATAATTCTGCCTAACAGTATCCTCCCCCAGAAAGATGGGCAGCTGTTTAAGCATAAAGATGGTAGGGCCTTTAGCAGGTTCCAGTTTCAGACGGTGCTTTAAAAGGCTATCAGGGGATTCCAAGATGGCCGCCGACACAAGATGACGTGTCGATGGCAGCGCCTCAAACCGGGCCAAGTTTTCGGGTGGTTCCATCACCCCTCCCTCCCGAGAGCAAGCGACCGGCATAGGGAATGGAGCAGACCCTGGGGGTATTCCCCAAAAGGCGGGCTGTGCAGAGAAGTGAGGAGCCGAGAGGCACCAGACGCAGAGAGGCACAGGCACTGAGGCCGCAAAAGGGTGACGGGCTGAGCACAGGAGTACACAAGTCGGACCTGTAAGTGGTGGTGTTTCGGGGCAGTGAGACTGACCAGCACTGGGTCGAGGAGGGACGTCCCCAGGAAGAGGCACAGGACAAAACCAGGATGGCGTACGCCGGCAAAGGCTTCTCCAGCCAAGAGAGGCAGAGCACGTCCGGAAGGAAGAGCAGCAGCAGAGGAGCTGCTTTCATACCAACACCATCTGAAAGAGAGGAATGGCCTGGAGAGGCAGGGGCGTTCCCTGGAGGGAAAAGTGCCTGACTGCAGTGAGGCGAGCCGGGAGGCATTGGACCCTTACACAGTGAGCCAGTGCTGGGAAATCGCGGTTCAGCACTGGGGACCTGCTGGGGAAAGGGGTGGGGTAAAGACATTGAGGCCCCCGGCCAGATCCTAAAACGGCACATTACACAGGCGAAAAGTATAGCGAAAAAGGCAGGAATGCCAGGGGGGCCTGAAAGAGGAAGAGGCCCCAGCTCCCAACAGGAGAGCAAGTGAGGGCGCAAAGGACAGGAACCCTGGTGCGCCTGGTAGAAAAGCATGAAGCCCCGGTCGGGGCGGGAACTCATTCGTGGGACATTTCGATTACATATGTGAATGCGTGCAGTATTTGCAGGCACCGGTGCCCCAGGCCCTGCCTCCTGAGCACCACGTGCAGGGGAGGTGCCCCCAGGCTCTAATCAAGACGAGAACTTGGGCGCAGAGGACAAGCAGGCCTGGGGCACAACAGGCTGAGGCACAAAACCCTGAACGGCCCTCAGTGCATCATACACCACTACTGGGGAGGAGGAAGGGGAGCACAAAGCCCCGAGTGAGAAGTGGCCCGGGCGGGACCCCCTATAGCCTGTTGTGGACCGGCCAAGAAAGCGAATACCGTCCCCGGGGCAGGACTTTGAGGCCCACGAAGAGACTAACCCAGTGACAAGGTGCAATAGCTGGGAAGCAGAGGCTGGGAGTGAAGGAAGGACCCCATACCCTCAGACCGCGATCACCCCTCAAAAGAAGAGCGTGAGCAGGCAGGGGCTGGGCACAGCAGAGCAAATGACAGCTAAAGCGAAAGGCAGAGGTACAAAAGTGCCCCCCACAATGGGGGACACACCAGGCACCCTCCCCACGCTGTGGTCGGCCCTAGAATCAAGAGACCTGGGAGGAAGCAACTTGGACTGGTCAGCACACAGTAAGGACCCAGAAACAGGAGTGATACCAGCACCAATGACAAGACAAGACTTTCATGGAGAGATGCTGTCCCTCCAGGAGACCTTGACTAAAACATTCCAAGAACAATTTCAGCTGCTACGCTCTGACCTCAACTCAGTGTTTGCAGAAATTAGGCAAGATGTGGGTCAGTTAGGGGAAAGAACGGACCTGATTGAAGGTGGTCTCCAGGAGGTGGACAAGTTGGTCATGGCAAATAGCGAGGCATAGACGCCTCAATGGGGCAACACAGAATCTCGAAATACAGATGGAGGACATGGAAAAAAGATCACGGAGAATTAACATCAGAATTAAACTATTGCCAGAGTCGGTACAAGAGAGAGACTTAAAGGAGAAGACTCAGAGGATCTTCACGGACCTGTTGGGAGGAGTAGACCCAGGAACAGTTGAGTTGGATAGAGTTAATAGGGTTTGCCGTCAAAGAAGGGCCCAGATGGATGTCCTGGCGGTGTTCCCAAGATACAGCCAAAAAGAAGCGGTCCCGAGGGCAGTTAGGCTGCAGGACCCGGTGAAATACAAAGGCTCTCAGATTGCATTATACCAAGACCTAGTGAGCAGCACATTACTCAAACGTAGGCAAATGGGTCCTATTGTCAAGGAGCTGAATAAAAGAGGAACCAGGTACAAGTGGACCTTTGCCTTCGATTTGGTGTTTGAGTGGGAAGCGAGTAACCTCCCTACAGGAGGCTTCAGACATATTGCATCTGGAAATAGGAAGCTACCGGCTGGGAGAGGGGCCTTCCCCTCCGGAGAGCAGATTAAGGCCAAAACCATGGGAGCGGGGGAGAGGCGCAGAAGTAGAGTGACGCTGAGAGGCTCACAACCGAAAGGGGGAGAGGAGGTCAAAGGCGGAAGGGGGAAGGATGGATAGAGGAGGCAGGGACGGGCCTATTAGCACTGTAAAGGGGGTAGTAGACAAAAAGAGGGATTTAGGGGCATTGGGGCAGAAGGAGCATGATATGTTGGAACCAGTAAGGGTGGATAAGTCTGGGAGGGAGAGGGGGGCTGGGAGGGGGGAGGCACATCCCTAAGTTGGGGTCAGGGATGAGGGGGACTAGGGGGAGGGGGTGCAGCTCCAAAGAGTCAGAGAAGCCTAAGAACTCAGAGGAAGGAGTTAGGGAGGAGGGCAACCGCACAACAAAGGGGCACGTCTCAAAGGAGGCATCAGGCAGGGACCATTGAGGAAGGGAGGAGATAGAGGCCTGGGCTTTGGGAGGGGGACAAAAGGAAGGCTACTGTAAGCATCTACAAGTTAACCCATAACGCGAGAGGTCTTCATACACCTCTCAAAAGAAAGAAGTTGGAGAGGTTCACTAGGGAAGCAGGACCAGATGTTTTGGCATTGCAGGAAACCCACTTTCTGAGAAAAGATATGGGGCGACTGAAACAGAGAGGTTTTTCCCAGATATACTGTACCTCCGGCCCGACCAAAACAGGGGGAGTTGCAATGGCTATTAAAACCAGTATGGACTTGAGTCTCAGGGATCAACAGGGATAAGGATGGGAGATCTATACTAGTAAGAGGGGAATTTAAAGGAACAACCTACACCATGGCATCAGTGTACGCTCCCAACACTGGCCAGGAACCTTCTATGAAGGGTCTCTTAGAAGTATTGGAGGTCTTCGCAAGAGGTCACATAAGCCTGATGGGAGATCTCAATATGACGTGGCACAAGATGTGGAACAGGACGGCCCAGGGGGTCTCGGGAGGGGGAGTAGTAGCGCCACCCCAACCGCGGGATAGGTTTGAGGATGGTGGACTAAGGAACATGTGGAAGGCATTGAAGGGGGAAATTGAGGGGTACACATCCCTTTCCGGGGATTGAGAATTGATTATATAGGATCACAAGATAGTGTCAATGAAAATGACTCTACAGGGACAAACGCAGGGCATATGGAGATGGAAAATTCCAGGGGAGTTACTAAGAGATCCAGTGGTTCGGGAATTCCTGGGGGAGAAAATTAATGTATGTTTTGAGCTTAATAAGAAGTCAGACACGGGGAGAGCCCTAAAGGTCGGGGAGGCCCTAAAGGTCCAATTAGAGGGAGAGGTGGAGGAGGCAAGGAAAAGGGCGGCCGAGGCTCCCACTAGAAAGGCACTAAGGGCATATAGGCTGGCTGTGGGGCAACTGGGCGTACTCAGAACAAAGCAAGTGGAGGGGGCCCTGCTCTTTATCAGACAAAAATTAGACGCAAGAGCCAATAAGGCTGATGAACTGTTGGCACGCCTACTGCGGGGAGCAAGGGACAAAAATACAATTATAGCAATAAAGGACGGACAGAGTACCCGTCAGACTCGTACGGAGGAGATACAGGAGCGCTTGGCTAGCTATTAGGACTCCCTATACTCATCCCAAAACCCACTGCGCCAACCACAGATATTTGTATTTATATTTGTATTTATTGAATTTATATAGCCCTTTAATCCAAAGTGCTTTACATAAGAACAAGCAAAATACAACAAGCATAAGATGGCAATTGAATCATAACTCGAAAACAGTATAAAGAACAATTTACAACATTGCAGAGGTGAGGAGGGAGTAGGGAGGGGCAGGTGAGTGAGGAAATGATAGGAGTTAATGGGGGTAAGAGCGGGAGTAAGAGGGAATGTAAGAGTGAGTGAGGAAGAGGAGAGGAAAGAATGGGACTATATGAGAGCAGGGGATGGGGAGGAAGGAGGCAGAGAGGGAAGGGAAGAGCAGTGGTAGGAGGTGAGGAATGAAGGTGAGGGAGAAGAACTAGAGGAAACGAAGGATGCTAGGGAGGTGAGTGAAAAAGGTAAGATTTGAGAGAAGAGCGAAAGGAAGGGAAGGAGGGGGAAGAGCGGATGTGAAGGGGGAGGCGGTTTCAGTGGAAGGGAGCAAGGAGTTGGAAAGATCGGAATCAGGAGGGGGCACAGGGAGGTGGAGGAAGAGAGAGTAGGAAAAGATTAGCAGAACGGAGAGAATGAGAAGAGGTATAGAAAGTGAGAAGGGAGGAGAGATAGGGGGGCAAGACCATAGAGGGATTTGAAAACAAGACAGAGGAACTTGAATTTCAGCTGGCAGTGAAAAGAGAGCCAACCTAAAGAGGTGAGAGAAGAGGAGATGGAATCAAGAGTTGAGAGAAGGCAGAGGGAGCGGATGGCAGAGTGGTAGATGGATTTGAGTGGGGAGAGATGAAAGGAGGGGAGTCCAAAGAGAAGGGAGGAAAAGTAGAAGAGTCTGGAGAAGATGAGGGAGGTAATTAAAAGTTTAGCACCATGAAAGGTAAGGAGGGGTTGAATTTTACGTATGTTGTAGAGGTGAAAGTGACAAGACTTGGCAGTAAGAGAAATGTGGTGAGATAGAGAGAGGTGAGAGTCAATATGGAGACCAAGTTTACGGGCATGGGGAGAGAAGGAGAGCTGGGAGGTGGGAAAGAGAATGGAAGCGGGAGGGGAGGGTGGAGGAAGAGAATTGTCAGGGAAGAAGAGGAGTTCAGTTTTTTCAGTATTAAGAGTAAGGAAGTGAGAGGACATCCAGGATTTGATAGCAGAAAGGCAAGAAGATAGTTTATCATGAATGTCGGGAGAGAAAGAGGAGAAGGAGAGGAAAAGCTGGGTATCATCCGCATAGAAATGGTGCGAGATGCCAAAGGAGGAGGAGATAGGAGCTAAAAAGGAAGTGTAGAGAGAGAAGAGAAAGGGGCAGAGGACAGAACCTTGGGGAACTCTGTGGTGAAGAGGATAGGTGGGGGAGGAGGAGCCACCCCAGGAGACTGAAAAAGAGTGGTTAGAGAGATAAGAGGAGAGCCAGTTAAGAACAGAGCAAAAAAGAAGGTGGGTGAGGCGCGCACTCCCGGTCCTGGTCAATTGAACCTGTTGTAAAAAATAAGTAGCTGGGTCAAATCCCAAAATGGACAAAAATTCACAGGGTTAGATCCCTTCTGCTGCAATTCAGGTACTTAGTAATAACAGGGTTAGATCCCTTGATGCAAATCAGGTACTCAGTAATAACAGGGTTAGATCCCTCAGCTGCATTTCTGTGGTCTGTAGTTGTTCTCCTCCTAGCGCTTTCTTATCTCAAATAATCATCAGGGAGGCTGTTGAGCAGGTGTGTCTAATTAGAATCAAAGGATTCTGGTAGCTGTAGTGAAAACGTTTTTTTCTGTTCAGGTGACCAGCAAGAACAGAGACCTTGAAGCCAAATGAGGAGAGGGAGTCGAGAAGAATAGGATGGTCAACAGTATCAAAAGTGGCAGAAAGATCAAGGAGAATAAGAATAGAGGAGTGTTTTGAGTAAAGTGCAGAGAGGAGAGAGTTAAGAACAGAGGTGAGAGCAGTTTCAGATAGACTTCCTGGAAAAGATACAGCTTCCCAGGCTGGATCCTGGCGCTCAAGACGCACTAGGTCCAAGAAATCACAGAGGAGGAGGTTAGAATTACTATTGCGAAACGCCCCCTGAATAAGGCCCCGGGACCGGATGGCTTTGCAGCTATCTTTTACAAAACCTACGCACCACTCCTGGTCCCTGTTAGGGAGAATTCTCTGTTTAGGCTGAATTTCCCTACCTAGTGAGTCCCCCAGCAGCTTTGCTGGATTTCTGGGGTTTAATTTTTTCTCCTGCCAAGAGTGAGACTCTTTTACCCTCACTCCTGGACATGTTGAACTGTGTTATCTTGGACAAACCTTGTGTTGAATGGGCTATGGGGTCTTTTACTCCATAGGGCCTCATGTATTTTTGTGATGTGGGTCACACAGCACCCTCTGTGCCGTGACCCAGGGGTGTCCTAGGGACTCCCCAACATAGACTCCATACCCTGGGACTGACTACTGTCTCCCAGGGCATGTAAAGTCACCAAAGACTTTGCTAGTCTTGAATCCTGAACAGAACCAGTACAAACCATCATATTGTGGACGTACTGGCTGGGGCAATTCGATTGCCCCAGGGTCTGTTAGTCGAGGGGGCACGTCTCCGTCCCCCCTGATCGAGTTTTGGCTGGTGGCAGTGGAAACTACTTTTTATATTCGACCGCGAATATTTCCCTATGGGATTTCCCATTGTTTTAGGCTAACACATTTAATTATTTATTTACGGTAGCCTTAAACATACCGCCGGTTTATATAATTATTTTTATAACTCCGGTTGGGACTTTTTGCCAAAACTTGATTCTAAAATGGCGTTGGTGTTCGCCTCTGTAACTCTGACCCAAAGTGGAGCCCTTTGTTCCACTTTTGGCGGGCTTCTCCACAGAAGCCCTCCAAAGTGGTGCCACTCTGTCTGGGGTACTTAGGAGGGGTGGAGGGGGATTTAGGCACCCTGGACTGAGTTACCTTGGTAACTCAAGTCGCACTCCGTCCTGATTGGCCCAAGTGGTGAGCCGCCCGGCTCACCACTTAGCATGTTTGAGTGACAGCTAGGCTGGGTGAATGGGGGTTTGTTGCATAAAAGCAGGGCTTTGGGGACTGGGACTTCAGAAGTCGCCACAGGACCAAGAATCCGACGAGGGAAGAGCTGAGCCGACCTGCTTCGACGACACCACCCGGTGGAGCCCTGCTGAACCGTCTCACCACTTTTTCCCGACGACCGAGGAGAACTCTTAACGGAGTGGCTCCTTCCCTTGACTGGTGGGGACAACCAGTTTTCGCCTTCTTTCCGTTCTTTTGAGGTATCTCGTGGCCGCCTTGCCTGTGCCAAGCACCCCGGCATCCGGAATACCACACTTTACCCCCATACCGCGAAAGTCGGTACCAACCCTTTAACCGGAGGACTCCGCGGCTGGTTTCTTCCCGGGCAGTGCTACGACCTTTCTCTTCTGCTCTTCAGCGAGATATTCTTCTCCCCTGACCGACGTCGAGCCTTGCTGTCACTGCCTGGAACAACTGCCCCCGCTGGAGGATCCTTTCCGCTTAAGGTACTGTGTTCCGCCTGGCTTCCCTTGCTACCGACTGTACGGGGTAGATTTAGTCCCCGGCTTTCGAACCTGGGAGTGCCTGGGACACTTTGGCTAAACTTTCTGAGCCACTCTAAACTCTTTTTGACTCTTTGCAAGACTTTGAATCTCTAACTAACAGTGTGATCTTGGGCACATTTTCGCTCCGGCTACTCTAAGAGTGGGCCCTGCCTAGTGACTTTTGCTCACCTGTGACTTTATTCTTCTTTAAGCCTATTGCAAGTGTTCTGGACCTTAGAGTGGTGTGTCTAACCTATTTCTGCTTTTTCTCTCCCTTTCTTGGAAACTACTAGAGTGTCATCTAACGTTAAGCACTCACCTCTGTTTTAATTAAGTGGTGTTAACCTAGAGTTGTCTAGATAGGAGAAAGGATTGAATTTACTTTCATTATAACTGTGTTGGAGTGTTTTTACCATATTCGTTGTTAGAGTGTTTTTACTTATGTGTGTTTTTAAATAAATAACTATATTCTTTTGAAACCAAGCTCTGGTCAGTGTTTGCTTGTGCTATTGTGTTTTGGTACATATTGTGTATACTTTGCATACTGCCTAACTCTTCTTGAGAGAAGTCTGACTGCTCAGCCACAGCTACCAGGTAAATCTGGGTGGTGCGGACTGCTACCAAAGGGGTTTACTGCTCTACCTGTGGTCTTAAATCTTTTGCAGTGTTCCCCAAGGGAACTGCACAGGTTTCTGCCTAACACTGGTGTACAGCGGTGGGATTTGTATTGAGTATACATTTTATTGTGCTTTAGATACCTTAGTGCAACTAACCACAAAGCTTAGCACTGAAAAAGTAAAACCTCTAACATGTCAGTTATAGAAAGCTATAGTCAAGAGTCCCTTGCAGCCAAAACTGCTGATTGTTTAAGAGTGCTCTGTAAACATAAGGATCTCCTGACTAAGGGCAAGAAAATGGAGCTGATTGAAAGATTGTTAGCTAACCAAAGTCTGGGTGATGGTTCAGAGGAGCCTACCACTCCAGCAACTGTAGATGACAGTATTGAAGTTAACATGGAGCAAAATGTTGATGATTCTGAGGAAGAGTCAGAAGAGGAGGGTGAGGCTGTTGTAACTGTCCCCCCTAGGCCTCTGCCTGCTCTACCTGCTGTACCTACTGGACCTTTACCAGGTCCCACATTTAGTCCTCAGTACTTTGAACTGGAGAAAATGAAGCTAGAATTGGAGTATAAGAAACTTAATGCTCAAACTGACAAAGAACTAAGGCTAAGGGAAATGGAGCTCAAGTATGACTTAGAAATGAAGAAATTATCTGTTGAGAATGTTTCTCTCTCTGGCTCCTCTAGAAGTTCCAGTCCTAAAAGACCCCGGATGCCTAAAGAATTGGTTGGTATGTATGAGCCTAAGTTGGATGTGTTGGATTGGTTGTCTCTGTTTGAATATAATCATGGGCTCCAGAACATCACAGGAAATGACTTACTCACCTGGTTGTTCTCTAGGCTTCCCCCTGTTGCAACTGATGTGGTAATGGAGATGGGGGAGGAGGATAGGAAGGACTATGAATGTGTGAAACTAGCTTTAATAGCTAGGTTTGGGAAGACCCCTTCCCAGTATCTTAAGAGGTTTAGGAGCCTCAAAAAGCATGATGGTACCCCTTGGGCTACCTGGGTGAGTGAATGTTTGAAAAACTTAGAGGGATGGATTAAGGGTTACAAGGTGAACACTTATGAGGGGATGAGAAATCTCTTTATGTTGGAGTCAATTTATGATGCCTGCTCTCCTGAGCTCAGACAGCACTTGGCTGATTCACAGGAATTGGATCCTAGGAAGCTAGCTAAGGCTGCTGACTTGTGGGTTGCCAACAGGGCCACTCACAAGGATTCTGGGGTAACTCAGAAGAAGGATGGGGAGAAACAGCCTAAAAAGGACCCCAAAGAGAATTCTAATACCTCCCATACCCAAGAGGGCCACAAACAACCAAATAACCAGGGTAAGCCCCAGGGTAAACCGAATCAGGCTAGTGTACCTTCTGGCCACAAGCCAGAAGGAGGTCAGAGCAAGCCACCCTTCCAGAGAGCATTTGGACAATGCTATGTCTGTCAGTGTACTGACCATATCAAAGGAGATCCCAAGTGCAAGGGTAAACCTGCAGGGATCAGCACAGTCTCCTTAGCCTTCACTCCTGAGGATGAAGTACAGATGGCTAGTGCCCACTTTGAACTCTTTGCTGAAGAACCCTTGGGTCTTCAAGCAACGGTAAACTTAGAGCCTATGGGTCTGGTTAGTCCCCAGAATAGGGTTGTGTATAACTCCCTACCTGTTAACTCTAAGGTGTATTATGTGGACAGTGTTCTTGTCAATGGCCAGGATACTCCTGCCAGGAGAGACACTGGGGCCAGCAGAACAGTAGTGGATGAAAGCTTCTTTCAACCTGAGGATGTGGCCAAAGCACCCAAAGGTCCCACTAAGATGTCTGGAGGCCCTGTCCAAATGGTTCCTATTCTACCAGCCCTCATTCAATGTAACAACATGACAGTAAGGATCCCTGTCAGTGTTCAGGCTGAGGTACCCGGGAAGGTCCTGTTAGGGAATGACCTAAGAACTCTAGGAGTAGTGTCACATACCCCCAGGCCTCCCAGTATGGAGAAGCAGAACTTAACCAAATTGGCTAGAAAGGCTACCTTGAAGGACCCTTCTAAGCCTGTGGGACCCTCTACTGAGAACCCCACTACAAGCCCTGGTGTTAGTAAGTTGACCTCTAACCCAGGCACATTTCAGGGTAGTATGCTAGGAACATGGGCGCCCCAACCAAGCTCCATCATTGTTCCCCTAGTCTCAGAGTCTCTGACTCCCCCTGCTTCTGAGGAAGAGGTGGATAGACCAACTAGGCCCCTATCTGGACCTGAGAGAACTGGTAATTCTCAGTGCTGGTGGAAAACCAGAAAAGCAAAGTCTAAGGCCAAAAACCTTCAGACTGTTGGACCTTCTACTGAAGACCCCAACTCAAATCCTAATATTAGGGGGGAAACTCCTAAAATAGGTAAGGGTAGATCTAAGAGGAAGGGGAAGCAGGTGCATTGCCTAACCCCAACCCCTCCAACCAAGAGGCCTAAGACCCAACCTGCTCCCACAAGAGAGGTGGTGAGGAACCTTGGAGGCCCCTCTAGATCTAAGGGAATCCTTTATAAGGACCCCTTCAAAAAGCCTAACCTAGGTTCAGAAGTTGTACCAACTTCTGAGGGACTGGTCAACCAGATCCCCTATAACAAAAAGACTGATGTTCCTCAAAGGGTCTGTAGGTCCGTTAGCTTGCAGAAGAAAACCTTTGAGTTCTCCATTGAGCACAGGTCAGGGTGTCACCATCAAAATGCTGATGGACTCTCTAGGATGTATATCATCGACTAGAGGTATGAGGTTCATCCAGGAGTGGATTAAATCCTCCTGTCCCTTAGTCTGGGGGGGGCGAGTGTTAGGGAGAATTCTCTGTTTAGGCTGAATTTCCCTACCTAGTGAGTCCCCCAGCAGCTTTGCTGGATTTCTGGGGTTTAATTTTTTCTCCTGCCAAGAGTGAGACTCTTTTACCCTCACTCCTGGACATGTTGAACTGTGTTATCTTGGACAAACCTTGTGTTGAATGGGCTATGGGGTCTTTTACTCCATAGGGCCTCATGTATTTTTGTGATGTGGGTCACACAGCACCCTCTGTGCCGTGACCCAGGGGTGTCCTAGGGACTCCCCAACATAGACTCCATACCCTGGGACTGACTACTGTCTCCCAGGGCATGTAAAGTCACCAAAGACTTTGCTAGTCTTGAATCCTGAACAGAACCAGTACAAACCATCATATTGTGGACGTACTGGCTGGGGCAATTCGATTGCCCCAGGGTCTGTTAGTCGAGGGGGCACGTCTCCGTCCCCCCTGATCGAGTTTTGGCTGGTGGCAGTGGAAACTACTTTTTATATTCGACCGCGAATATTTCCCTATGGGATTTCCCATTGTTTTAGGCTAACACATTTAATTATTTATTTACGGTAGCCTTAAACATACCGCCGGTTTATATAATTATTTTTATAACTCCGGTTGGGACTTTTTGCCAAAACTTGATTCTAAAATGGCGTTGGTGTTCGCCTCTGTAACTCTGACCCAAAGTGGAGCCCTTTGTTCCACTTTTGGCGGGCTTCTCCACAGAAGCCCTCCAAAGTGGTGCCACTCTGTCTGGGGTACTTAGGAGGGGTGGAGGGGGATTTAGGCACCCTGGACTGAGTTACCTTGGTAACTCAAGTCGCACTCCGTCCTGATTGGCCCAAGTGGTGAGCCGCCCGGCTCACCACTTAGCATGTTTGAGTGACAGCTAGGCTGGGTGAATGGGGGTTTGTTGCATAAAAGCAGGGCTTTGGGGACTGGGACTTCAGAAGTCGCCACAGGACCAAGAATCCGACGAGGGAAGAGCTGAGCCGACCTGCTTCGACGACACCACCCGGTGGAGCCCTGCTGAACCGTCTCACCACTTTTTCCCGACGACCGAGGAGAACTCTTAACGGAGTGGCTCCTTCCCTTGACTGGTGGGGACAACCAGTTTTCGCCTTCTTTCCGTTCTTTTGAGGTATCTCGTGGCCGCCTTGCCTGTGCCAAGCACCCCGGCATCCGGAATACCACACTTTACCCCCATACCGCGAAAGTCGGTACCAACCCTTTAACCGGAGGACTCTGCGGCTGGTTTCTTCCCGGGCAGTGCTACGACCTTTCTCTTCTGCTCTTCAGCGAGATATTCTTCTCCCCTGACCGACGTCGAGCCTTGCTGTCACTGCCTGGAACAACTGCCCCCGCTGGAGGATCCTTTCCGCTTAAGGTACTGTGTTCCGCCTGGCTTCCCTTGCTACCGACTGTACGGGGTAGATTTAGTCCCCGGCTTTCGAACCTGGGAGTGCCTGGGACACTTTGGCTAAACTTTCTGAGCCACTCTAAACTCTTTTTGACTCTTTGCAAGACTTTGAATCTCTAACTAACAGTGTGATCTTGGGCACATTTTCGCTCCGGCTACTCTAAGAGTGGGCCCTGCCTAGTGACTTTTGCTCACCTGTGACTTTATTCTTCTTTAAGCCTATTGCAAGTGTTCTGGACCTTAGAGTGGTGTGTCTAACCTATTTCTGCTTTTTCTCTCCCTTTCTTGGAAACTACTAGAGTGTCATCTAACGTTAAGCACTCACCTCTGTTTTAATTAAGTGGTGTTAACCTAGAGTTGTCTAGATAGGAGAAAGGATTGAATTTACTTTCATTATAACTGTGTTGGAGTGTTTTTACCATATTCGTTGTTAGAGTGTTTTTACTTATGTGTGTTTTTAAATAAATAACTATATTCTTTTGAAACCAAGCTCTGGTCAGTGTTTGCTTGTGCTATTGTGTTTTGGTACATATTGTGTATACTTTGCATACTGCCTAACTCTTCTTGAGAGAAGTCTGACTGCTCAGCCACAGCTACCAGGTAAATCTGGGTGGTGCGGACTGCTACCAAAGGGGTTTACTGCTCTACCTGTGGTCTTAAATCTTTTGCAGTGTTCCCCAAGGGAACTGCACAGGTTTCTGCCTAACAGTCCCCCACCTGAAACAATTATTTAACACCTTCAGAACCACAGGACGAATCATATCCTCCATGGAGGAAGCCAAGATAACTCTCATACCTAAACATAACAAGGACCCCTTAGAGTGCTCCTCATATAGGCCCACAGCGCTCATGAACGTAGATGTTAAAATCTACACGAAAATATTGGTAAATAGGTTATAGAGCCACCTTCCCTTGCTGATCCATCAGGATCAGGCGGGTTTCGTCCTGGGAAGACAGACGGCGGACAATATCAAGAGGGTGGCTCATTTAGTAGAGAAAGCACGTAAGACGGCCACCCAATCGGTCCTGCTATCACTAGACGTGGAAAAGGCATTAGACACAGTGGAGTGGTTCTTCCTGTTCTGAGTAATGGAGGAAATGGGCCTGGGGAGACGATCTAAAAATGGTGCAAGCCAATTACAACACGCTGACAGTCAGACTGATGGTGAATGGGTCTATGTCACGCGCTATAAGACTAAGAAGGAAGACCAAGCAGGGGTGCCCGCTCTCCCCACTGCAGTACGCAATTTATCTTGAGCCATTATTGCAAGCAATACTGGAGACAGAGGAGATCCGGGGCATTCCCTTTGGGGGAATGCAAAACAAGGTAGCAGTATTCGCTGATGATATGCCCATGGCACTTACCAGGCCGTGAGACTCAATAAGAGCGTGTAGGGAGCTACTGGGGAGGTTCGGGGAAGTATTGGGCCTGCGGATTAACCTTAATAAATCTGAGCGGCTAAACTTAACGGTGGGAGGGGAGGAAGCAGCAAAGCTTGAGAACATCAACCCTGTTTATATGAGGCCATGGGGGGATCAAATACTTAGGGGTCAAAATAACATCAGCACTCCCAGGGTAGTATGGAACCAACTACCGACCTATACTAAAGGGGATAAATAAGGATTTCCAAAAGTGGCGAAACCTTACGGTATCATGGATGAGAAGGACAGCAGCTGTAAAAATGGTTACGCTCCCCCGTCTGCTTTACTTGTTTCAGGCGATCCTATCGACTATACCTTCTAACTTCTTTGGGGAACTGGGGAAAGCAACAAGATAATTCATCTGGGAGAGAAAGAGGCCACGAATCAGCCATCACTTGTAAATGGCCCCAAGGAGGGAGGGGGGGGTGGCTCTCCCCAATTTTCAGCAATACTTTGAGGCAGCACAATTGCTGGTGGCAAGGGAAGGGTTCTCTGGGGCTGAGGGGAAGCATTAGGTTATAATGGACAGGACAGAGACGGCTAGGGGTGCGGACGGCGATGGCCGCCTGATCCACGGCTCCTGACCCAACAGGGAATAAGGATATGAGAAAGAGCTTTTCCCGACCCTTCACCGAAATAAAAATAGCAACGGTGGATCGGTGAAACGTGGAAGCAATAGACATTGCACCGAGAAGCAACCCAAGGGATGATCTGAAGGAGAATCCACGGAGGACGGAAGATCGGTCCCTTCCCCCATCAGGCACGGAAAGCAGAGGCCCACTGCCGAGGGGCGCCAAAATGCCAGCCGTACCTGGAAGTACCTCTTTGCCTCGCACTGTCATGATTCCTGCCCATCATGTCCCCAGCACTCAAAGATAAGAAACAAGATAAATTCCCAATTTAGGAACTCAGGTCCCCTGCACACTTTCCAATGACTGGAAACCCAGACCAACAATTCATTTGTATTCTAAACAGTGTTTCTAATAATATCTTTTGAAACCTTTGCATTAAACCAGGCTCAAAAAGGTCAATTATTAAAGAAATCAACATTCAGGCAAAGTAGGTCACAAGAACCAAAATTCATATTTATTCTTGATGTTGAAACTGTGGATGGCCCAACGCGTTTCGAGTGGTACAACACTCTTCATCAGGGGCAAATCAAAAATTCTAAGGAAAGATATGTACAAAATTTACATTAAGGTGATATTTTCCATTAATAACAATTTTGCAAAACAAGTCGTTTCAACAAACTTCAACTGGTATAAAGGCTAAATGGATGAGCATAATTAACACTAGATATCCAAAGTTCTGGATACATTGACGCAAAAAATAACATGTTTTAACTGGACAGCTACCATAATATTTCTATTAGAATAAAAGCAGTAGGTCGGTGTCATGGGATTACTTTATAAACTGTGCTGTGCACAGGGTGGACTATATGATCATGGGATAGATATAACAAGTGTGGACTAAAGAGTAACAGCAGATAGAAGTAGCTCTAACCTTGTGAATTTAGTAAAATATCTTCAAGCAAAGAGGTAGTAGGTCCGGGAAGAGGATCCCAGGTAATCAATGAGACAGTACAAGGTGAGTATTGTCAAAGGACTCATATCTGTAAAAGAGGAGTGAGTATCAGAAGCTAGTAAGAGGGTGCAGGAAGAGACAACTAAGGCTTAAACAATAAAAAATAAACTTACGACTGATGGCGATCTATCTGGACACTGAATAATCGTTTTAGTCATGGTATAGTTCCCAAGGTTCTTAGTGGTCCAAGGAGGTGGTTTGAAAAACCCAGATTGTAGCCAATAACTTTTTCAAATGTTCAGCAGGCATCCACTTTCACTAAAAGAAATAACAATGGGAGGAGTAGAAAAAAGGTTCAAGATTTAGCGGGAAAAAATGGGAAGAGTGTAACTAAGGAGGTGAAGAACTTAGTGGGAAGAAGGTACTGCACAGAGAGGGCTCCTGTGCATATCAAGAATTCCCATGGGTAGGGAAGATCTTACCTGTTTAACAATAGCGCTGCCAAATGGAGACCGGAGCCCAGAAGGAAAGCTGACACCATTTGAAACACTGTGCGTGTTTATATTGTGTTCTAAGGCGTGACGTCATCACGCAGATGCGTGTGACGCGGCGTACTCAAATTAGGGTATAATTAGAAGATATGCCATAAGCAATATCTGGGGAGGACATCAAAATAGTGGAACTATTGTCACTGTCACAAAGTAGTAATTGTTGCGGAAAAGTGTGAGGCAGAGTAAAGGGTAGCCCGGGATGTTGATAACATGACATCATCACGTTAGCGCGTGCATGATGTAATGTGTAAACAAAACCGAGCCGGCGAACTTGCGATCCCCAAAAGGCACTTGGGACCACATAGATTTGAGTATAAAGGCCCGTGAAAAAGGTGCAGGTAAGCAAAGTACTTCTGGTTGGGCTGAACAACCGGCCAATCTAATGGTGTGAACGGCGCCAAAGCATGGCATCCGTGTCACGGAGAGTTAATGTAATCAGAGGAACACAAAAACACTATGCGAGCAGCTTAGAAAAGGCCACCAAAGAAACAAACTAGTAATAATTTCCGGGAGAGGGAGATCAAAATCGAGGTATGGTAAAAACAGCTTGCTGTAATGTTAACCAGCTAAAAAGGCCCCCATAGGGGGAAGAAGGTGGTAGTCGTTGCGCAGAATGAATGTACCAGAGGATATCCAGTGCATAGAACACAAGAGTGTTCTGTTAGGATAGTGAGGAATTTGTAGTGTAGGACACTGTAATTGGTCAATGAAGCGACCATTATGTAATTTATAGAGTAGTGTATAGTGATTAGCACCGCATGCATGAATGATGTGACTGGAATTTATTAGAGTCCATATTGGATCTGGTGGCACATAAAAGGGGGGCGAAGGATCAAGGATATTAATCTAAAAAAAAAGGCTCATATATCAAGCGTCACAAGGTCAATTATTTATACCCCTTCAGGATATAGTCATTTCCATAATTATGATGTCTAGGCCAGACAACTTCACTGCCCATAAATGGTTCACAATTTGGTTGTAAATCAAGTGTCATAGAACATATGATCATTGACATATAAATAACACATGGCCGGTCATGCAGACAGACTATAATTTGTGTAAAACCAAATTAAGAAGTGCTCATCTGCCCATCGGCATGGTGCACAATCCCTCCAAGATGTCAGGCTGGAGCTAGGCCACGATCGCCTCTCCATCCCTCCAAAGACCCACTTGGAGTCAGACTTGGAGCTTTTGGCACCAGACTCACTCACTCCCATAGGATAACATTGGGGATTGGACTTGTAGTGCATTGATGGGGACAAGATGGATGCCCCCACATATTTCGGTTCCCAGAACTGCTTAAGCAGTCTAGTCTTTTGGGTGTGGTTCAGCCCAGACACACCTGGGATACCCAGAGACTATTTAAGCCACGCCCAGGCTGAGAAACATGCCTTGCGTTTTCTGCTCCTTCAGCGTGACACCCACCATGTTCGGATCGGTCTCCAGTAGGCCTGCATCTTTCTTCTGCGCTCAGCTCCTGCAAGCTCCTGCAAGAACAAGAACACAGTTAGGAACAGCCTTACCTTGCGGCGCTTCTGCCCATCATTCATCGCTCCTTCTGTTCTGCGAGCATCTTCGGCGGTGTCATTCCCATCCCGGCACACTGCTTCCTATGGAAAAGGGAAAAGAACAGAAAAAAGGCATTAGTAAGCATTCAGCAAATCTTCGCTTATTTTTAAAGACTGTACAAGCTTCAAACGCTTACCTGAATCCCAGCCGCTCTGGGGAAACGCTTCTCCGGAACTTCTCATCCACCTGCAAGAGGGAAAAGACACTCCAGGTTAGCGTGGAAACATCTAGAGGCGCCGCATACCGCGCGTACTCACCGCATTTCTTCTTCATAACCGGTTTCCACGCTGAAAACGTCGCGACACCTGAAAGACACAGAAAAAGAACTCAGCTCAATGCAAATACGAAAGGGTTGCATCGTGCTCTCACTCACCTTCAGCGCTACTCAGCAGCACATCGCCATCCCCGGAAGCCGGCCATTATCTAAGGAAGGAAAGGAACGAAGTTAGAGAACTGTTCAAAAGACTCATTATACTTACCTGTCGGACTCTTGCCAGTGAAGTAACTAGGCAGCAACGAGCCTGCCTCAATCAACGCGCCCCTGCGCTGAAAGCAGGACGGAGAGCACACTTTCCAAGAAAACAAGGTGAGCTGTGGATCAAAGGGAAGGGTTGGACCTCGGGGAAGAAGGTGTTCAAGCACACAGAGACAATAGGGAGTTAAACTCTACCAATCCTGTGTTTCAGGCCCAGTCTCCAGTCGAGTAGCTTCCAGGGAAGGGTTCGAGGTCGTAAGAGGTCAGAACAGGCTGAGTGAGGTCCCCGTGGATACCAGGTGAGCGTTACACGCACTCTGTTTTTCTGTGGATTACTGCTGTGGATATAATCTGCTCCTCTCAACTCTCTACGAGTGGATTTTGCCGTAATACGGCCAAACATCAGAAGCTCCGCCCCTTAAGGCGTGAAAAGCTAAAATTGTGCCCACGTGCGCAGTACCTGGAAGTACCTCTTTTCCTCTTTGCAGCGAAGTTGCAATGGGCGGGGGGAGGAGCTTCCTTAGGTATTTCCTGTTGAGTTTCCATTACTTGTTTTATGATGTTGCATCATACGGTGCCTTCCTTTTAAACGGACATGCCCTCTATAAACATATCATCTGAAAGAGTGATTAGACAAAGGACTCAGTCGGTCGGTTCACAGAAACGAGCCTTGAATCAGACGTGCTCTACACCAATTGAGCAGCGAGCTTGTAAAACATCAAGATTCAGCTTCAAACAAGCTCCTTCTCCTGACATACGCAATTATTGTAAAGAGTCTCAACCTGCTAATATCTCAACGCCAAATACAGACAGTTTACTTAATCCTAATGTGATGCGCACTGAATAAGTGCCCTAATGTACCTTCACAGGTGCCAACGGAAGATGCTATTGTAATTCCTGCAACTGTTCCAAAGGAGAGTATAGATTGCTCTGGACTTGCACATAATTCCTCATTGTCTGACAGTGCCCTATTAGAAAATGCACCTACTTCTGAAACGGGTAAAACTAACATGTTGCGTACAACTGTGCATACAGATGTATCAGTAATTGATCTGAATTCAAGTGACTCTCGTTTTTTTCGGCTCACTTACCATCTAATAATCTTTCGGGATCGCCCATATTGTTTGATGAAAACTGGCATCAAAATTCTGATTTAGTAGCCTCTTATTATGCGCCAACGCCACAGAGATCTAATGGTCCAAGATTGGACCTCTCCATTCCGTTGCAATTGGAATACTCTACGAAATGACTGGAAATAACATTGAATGCCATGAATATGACGCTGCAATCAATGAGTAAATTATATGAATCACTTGATGGAAAAATAACATTCCAGACCAATCAAATTGAAAAAATGTTTACATGGCAAAATGAAACAAATAACTTGTTGAGCCAGAAGATGAGAGAAGCTCAAGTACGATCTAAAGTGATTGTGCTTCGGTTTCCTGCCAAACATCATTTTGTTCAAATAGTCAAACAATTGTGTCTGATCCCGCGCTATCTCAAACACAACCCAAACTGGGCTTCTCAGTGCCTTTGCTTGATGCAATTATTTAAGAAGCATCTGATGCCCCCGAGCAACCTAGCTCTGATGGTGATATGAGACATTCTACACAACCTGTGGTTTCGAGAGCTTCCAAAAATAAGTACACAATATTTATGCATGCCTCTAAAAAGACATTACGAGCGTCTGCACAAGTCAAGTTGCCAAAAAACCAAAATGAAGCGAAGAAAAATCTTACAACGAAAACGAAACAGTTCTTCAAAGCCATAAAATTGCCTAATAAGAGTTCCGTAATAGCCTCTAATGCAGTTTCAAAATAATATCAGCAACAAGCTCAAGTTAGAGCTAGTAACCAATCACTTACTGTGAATAAGGGGATAATCCCCTATGCCACTAGTTCAGGCTGTTTCTGCTCGAGAATTAAAGACAATAATCTGAAAACACCTGTGCCTAGAAAGGAAATCTCCACCAAACTTGCTCCTAAACCACCTATAGAGCTTGATGTTACTGATCATCATCGACAAGAAATTAGGAGAGCGGTAGATGCCAACATGGCTGGTCATCCTCTACTCCCAATGGTAGGGAGGTATACTACACATGAAGGTGGTTCTGTAAATTTAGGGTTCGATCGTAATGAAAAACAGCAAAATGAGAGACAAGTACTTCCTATACAATGTTGAAAGAGCGTTCTTCACAACAAAGAGGAAATAAATCCCTTGCCCACTGTCCCCCCTATTGATGTCAGTGGCGGGAGTATGAAGGCTGTCAAAGTACGTGGGATTCCATCGAGGCCTGGGAGCGAGATTGGAATACCTAGCCCTGGACCCCAACCAATACAAGCGAAGAAACATTTTCGATATAGCGCCAGAAATGATTGAACTCATTCAATCTGCGCTAGTTACTAATAAGGAAGTGAAACCGCCTATTAATAGCTTACTTACCAATCAAGGGGCAACACTAATGAAAAATGATAAAAAAGATCTGACAGTATTTAAAATGTCCTTCCTCATATTCTCTAAATCTGGCCTGTAGACACAGCCCTTGTTTGCAGTACGACTTAAAACGTTGGTCAGTGCTGGCCATATTTTCGGATATTCCTCAACTTGAGGACATTGGGCCTCATCACGACTTTGGCGGTAAGCCTTAAATCCGGCAGTAGCGCTATTACAGCCGGATTTAAGGGTCCTCCAAATCAGGACTTTGTCGGATTTCGCCCCAGCTCCTAACTGGGGGGAAATCCGCCGAAAATTCGCCCTCATACCACCGGCGGGAAATCCGCTGGCGGTATTAGCGCGAAATTCCCCATTGAGCCCAATGGGGCATTCCCGAATGGGCTCAATGGGGAATAGGGATTAACATTACCGCCAAACTCGTGATCCGGCGCTATTAGCGCCAGGGAGTTCGGCGGTAGGGCTAATAGCGCCGACGTTACCGCCCAAGTCATGATGAGGCCCATTGTCTCTACTGATATCGCATTGGTGGAATTTCTATATGATTACAGCCTGAACTCCGTTAGAATTTGGATGAATTCACAGGTGATTCAAAATACAATATGGTTGGCCAAAAACCAAATATATTCGCTAGGTTTTGAAATTTCAATAGAGTCTTCCCTATCAGCTGTCCCTAATAGTTCAAAGCTAGAACTGAAAAATAAGGCTATAAATAACACCTTTCAATCTAACTGAAATCCATCTGAGAGAAATCAAAATGTTTGTACTTGCAAATGCTCTAAAACCAACAATTAACTAGACATAGTAACTACTGATTCTGAAGTCTCCCTGCTCAGTTGGAACACCAGGGGATTCAAGAACTTGCTTAACAATAATGGAAATTCTTTAGATAGTTTTAGTATCCTTATGTTTCAAGAGTCGTGGCTCACTGTGGCCCCGATATGGGACAATTATGACATCTTCCTGAACCCTGCCAGTAAAACAAATCGAGGGAGACCAACTTCAGGCCTACTTATTGCCATTAAACTGGATTCGGGTATAAAATCAGAACAATGGGCAACACCAAACATGTACATGGAATTGATAAAAGTATACACTCAATCGTTTAAATGTGCTCTGATTAATTTGTACTAGAACCCAGTGGGAATATCTGATACTTGCTTTTTTAAAGATCTAAATGAATTGCTAAATTTGATTATCCTTGATTCTATAGTCTCCCATATATTAATTGCAAGAGATCTTGATCTTAACTGTGTAACTGAGAATCTGGCAATTAATAAGAGCAGGTTACTTAAATGGAACCATTTTATAAAATCACACAGCATGTGTAGGCTTAATGGAGCATTCAAATCAGATATTCCCCCACATCCAACATGGCGAAGGGGCTCAAGTGTCTCTACGATTGATTACATGTATGCCAATCATGCTCTTTTTTCATTAATCTCAGAGTTCTGTATCTACGAAACTAATGCAAGTGACCATGATAAATTAACTAAATGGGTTATACCCAATAACAACATACGTATTAGGAGCTCCCTCCAACAAGGATTTCTCATGCTGAACCCTGGTCATAATAGGCTATGATGGTCGGAAGAGTCGTTTTTATAAACTTTTAGCATCAGAACTGAACAAACAAAGTTCAGGAGACAATTTGCATGATATTGTGTACTGTGACATGCTGCAACTCTTCCAAAATAATTCCCCAAGGTATATACATTGCAACAATCAACTCCCAAAGCTTCATGTCTATAACCATGATGTGAGAACGAAAAAGGCTCTGTATAGATCACAAAAACGAGAAGCCTCAAAACAACCCTTAGCTGTTAGAGTTGCTCTTTTAGATTGTATTAGGACAAAATATAAGAACTGGCTTCGAACTAGATGGGCTGAATTATATCAGGAAGATGGGGCTAAAATGTTAAGAGTATTACAGACCAAATACATTGCTAAAACATGGACCATTTTAAATCAGTTATCTCAAGGTCCTCAAATTGTTACGCAAGCCAATGGAGTCATGGAACAAAATTGGATTAATCATTTTTCAGAGCTGTACTCTATCCCAGAAGGTTGTTTAGGACTTGAATTTCTCGAAGCACCCAAATAATTTTTTGTTAAATTTCATTTGGAGGATGTTCGATTTTATATAAACAAGGTGAGTTGCTCAAGAGCATGTGGCCCGAATATTGTTGAGAGAATCTAATGAATGGACTCAAGGAGCACAACTAAGAGATCCATTTCAATCTGGCTTTGTCGCAGGCCTTGGTACAGTCCCTAACATGAATATGATTAAATCCGATATCAACCACTATATTTAGCGTTTGTTGATTTCTGAGTCGCTTTTGACTCCATTGATCGCCTTCTTCTATATAAAAAAACTGGTAATTTATAATTGTCCACAGTCACTTTGCGCTCTGATCATGCTCCTGCACACCGGAACATCTATGCAAGTCAGAATGACTGTAGAAGGACAGCTCTCTTCGATATTTTCCACCCATCGTGGCTTTAAACAGGGCTGCATTTTGGCATCTACAATATTTAACATGTTTATATTAGACATGGGAGAGTCATTTGAAAATGTGATAAGTGATCCACCTAGATTACGTGAACAGAAAATCCGTTATCTACTATATGCAGATGAACTCTTTCTCATGTCTCTGACACCAGTTGGTTTACAAAATATGTTGAACGAACTCGATATTTATGTGAGGAAAAATAACCTTGTGATAAATAAAGATAACACACAAGTAATGGTCTGTAGAACCAACACCAGAGCCAAGCAGAGGTTATATAAGTGCAAGTTGCAAAATGTGGAACTTGCTAAAGTCCCTCAGTACAAGTATCTGGGACTCACTATAACCGACTCTTTGAACAATGAGATAAATGAGCAAGAACTGAAATGTAAGTTCCAGACTCGGATCTCACAAGCTAAAATATTAACACGTAAATATGCAAAATTTTCACTCAAACATATCGTTTTATTTTATCAACAAAAAGGTGATACCGACATTAACCTACGGTGCAGAAGCTAAAATTCCTAAAGGTCGGCATTGGTCGGATAAACTAGAATCCCGCTTTTGCAAACAAATTCTTTGACTTCCCAACTGTACTCCTCTTCCAATGATACGGTTTGAATTGGGATTGGTATCACTACATGCCCAAATAGTGTGGAAAATGAGTGCCTTCTTAAGAAAGTCCCTGATGCGTCTTAGTGCACCGAACATTCTGGGAGTAATAGCGCAATATCTACTAACAGCGCACCATATGTTTCCCAACACTTGGGATAAGTTTACTATAAATGCACTGGCCGACTCATCGGTTGATTTAGACTTACTTCTACAAAATCCAGCTTGCACTAAAATAAAAATCTATCAGCATGACTGGAATACGAATCGAAGCAGCTGTTTGTTATATAAAGACTTTAACAGCCTACTGTTTGGCCATAAAAAATATCAAGTAATGGACGATTATTTGCTTAATTGTCCGTCACCGTACATACGTACACAGTATCTACGCTTCAGACTAAATTTTTGGCCTACACAAGATGTGATGGTTAGAAGAAGGCAAATATCTTTAGAACAAAATTACTGTAGATTCTGTAAAAATAGATCAGAAAGAGAAACACTTCAGCACTGAACTGTAGTATGCCCTATGTTAAACGATAAACGTGAAATATTTTGTAAGAATTTAATTGTCAAACAATGGAGTCAGATGAAATATGGTATTGTAGTTTTACCAGTACGAAATTGGCCGTTCGAGTTGCGTTAGTTCAATACTTGGATTCAATATTTCCAAAATTACCAAAGTAATTCAACTAAGCACTCAGTGGTCAAATTACTGTGGAAGTAATTTTTAGGTCATAAATTAATGTATGTATATGTATGATGATCTAATTGTAAATTGTTAATTGTTGATTATAATTTTGTATGTCTTATATTTGAAAGGTTGATTTTATCAACTAACCAAATAAAAAAAATAATAAATAAATAACGTTCTGGAACCGCCGGAAAGCTCCAGCTCGGGTAAGCAACGGCCCCTCCACAGAGAAACGAGCTGCCATCGAACCTGCAGTGAGATCGAAGTCGGATATCCCCCTGAGCATTGTAAAGAAGAGATCCAGGGCGGAACGGACAGCGGCAGAAGAAGCGGGGGACGTGGTGCAAATCGGGCCCCGCGGCTGATTCGGAGCTCCAATCCCCCAGGCCAGTCCCCTTCAACCCTGGAGGACACACCTAACAGCGGCTGAGAAGAACTGGGGGGTAGCGAGAGCCCAGCCAAAAACCTGCTGCCTCCTCCTGAGAGAAGAAGCGTGATCCAGACCAAGAGAACGGAGAGTGTCCCCGCAATCCCGCGAAACCCACGTCTCTTGCCGAGACCATAGGTGGCGGAGGAGGAGAAGCACACAAAAAATGCAGCGCACATGGCCAGTGTCAGGCAGCCGTCCATAGGCTGTGGCGACCAAACAATTTGTAAAGAAACTAGCGACACGCCCTTATAAACAGGGACGAACATGAAAGAAGCCCACAAACGAAAATCTCTGGGGGCCCAGCATATTCCGCCCGATCACCTCAACAGCGGATTTGCAGTGGGGCATTGGAAGACTATACCGTCGGCCACCAGGACACCACGTGGAACCCGAGGGCGCGCGGACCCCATAGGAGGCATAGCAACGCAAGGAGAGAAGGCAAGAAGCTGCCCCTTCTGCCAAATCCATGCTCCCGTATGAAAAACACTGACCGTTCCCTGAGGGGAAAGGAAGCGGAGCGCGCAGGCCCCCGAGCACGGATCAAATCCCACCTCTGGGGCACAAAGTCATTAGGGGAGGCATTGCTACAGCAGCGAACGGACTGAATACCCATAGGCCCCAGGGCTACCAGCAATCACCACAAACATTAATAGGGGGCTGAGCAGCACCGCCCATGCAGCACACCAAGCCCAGGGTGGGAAGCGCAGGGTCTGGGCTAAACGAACTGCCCTAAGAGACGATTACATAAGTATCCACCTGGGTGGCCTACCAGCAAGTGTAAAGAGTGTAAGTGAGCAGCTGCCCTGGAAAGGGGGTCAAAGTGACTAAAAAGACCCCGCACTGGGAAGCCAGGCAAGACACCGGAGCATTGACAAAGACAGGTCAACACCAAAGTCAACAGATAACCAGGATTGCTTGCAAAACCTGGGGGAGCCCGGCAGGAGGGACACGCTATAGCTCCCACAGGAAACCTCATACGCACTCCCCCCAGCAGAAGAAGGAGCAAAGGCATGCAGCGTGTCGCCACCAAACCCAACAGAACCCGGAATAAATAATTAGAAGCCTGGAACCCACAAAAGAGACACCAGGGAAGCCCTTCCACAGCCTAGCCAAGAACCCTAGAAGGGTAGAGCAGAAAAGAATAAGGCCAGCTGCTGAGAGAAGCTTAGACAGGCTACAGTAATATAGAAGAGGGGAGACTCCTGAACCAATTACCACCAAAATGAGCGCAGCAGCGACAAAAGATGACATTGCAGGAATCATGGTAGAAATTTGTGCACTAAGGTCAGACATACAAACCTCTAGCTCAGAAATCAGGAGGAAAGTGGAATGCATTGAGAGTAAAGTTGAGAATTTGGAGCACAGCCAAATCAATACAGACTCAATGGAAATGAAGTTGAATGCAAGGATGACTGAAATAGAAATGAAAGAAGAACTTACCTTCAAGATGGATGACATGGAAAACAGGGAGAGAAGGTCCAACCTAAGAATAATCGTCCTAGTAGAGACACAAGGAGAAACGCCTGCCATGGTTGAGAGGAAAGTTCAGGAAATAATAAACCAGCTATTTGCAACGGAAGGGGGCAAAACTGTGCACATTGAAAGGGCCCACAGAGGAGGCCGTCAGTTTGGAGGGGGACCACGATCGATAGTAGTAAAGTTGCTAAGTTATAAGGAAAAAACAGAAGTCCTGTCATGACCCGGCGAAATTGCCCCTTCTGGACCTCATGGTCATTATCACGAAGGGCTAGTACTCCTTGTTCCTCCCAACATGGCCGAACCAAGCTCCATGCTACGCACTAGCCTTCACGTCGTGGCACGTACTATAAATTGGTCACGCCCCTGCGGGTCCGCGCGTCTCAACGCTATCTTCGGAAGTGACCTGACGTGTGCTTACTCTCTGCTTTGATTACCTTTGATCCTCTTACTTCCTTCCTTGCCCTTTATCCTGTTCCTGGAATTTTCCCCGCTACTTACTCGTTCATCGATAATCCGGGATACCCTGGAACCACGAACTTCCCGGAACTCTGAACGCGTCCTGCAACCTGACGAGGCTCGGGCGACCCTGTTCAAGACCCGAACCATCCACAGGAAGAGTCCTGCGGCCGAACAAGGGAGATCCCGATCACAGGTGAGACGGGGGAGATTTACGACAAGTCCTCCTTAAAGCAAAGCAGACACAAGGCATCCTGTTTCAAGGCGCAAAAATTAAGGTATTTCAAGACCTATCAAATTTTACGTTGAACAGAAGGAGAGCGTGCAGACCCCTCCCCGCATGGCTAACAGAGAAGGCCGTGTGATACAGATAGGGATACCCCTTCGATCTCACCTTCGAGTTGAAAGGAGAGGAATAATGGTTACCCCAGAGGAGGCAAAGCAGGTACTAAAACACCTAACAGACCAGAACGACAGAGCCCCAACCAAGTCAAGACCAGGCACCGAAGGCTCAAGAAATAGACGAACCCCCTCAATGGCGAAAAAGAACCAAAGCTGGTAGAAAATATGCCAAACTAAGCCCAGAGTCGCCAACAAAGCCTCCATGAAGATGCAAAAAGGGTGCAGAGCACCAAAGAAACCAAACACACATACATATAAAGAGGAAAAGGGATTAACAAAAGAGTTCCCCATGAGGGTTGAGGCTTTAACCTAGTGGCCCTCAATTTTAAGACGGCATCCCAGCCCAGAGAACCTAGGTCAGGCACAATGATTGCGGTTCAGTTAGTGCGTTATTTCACACTCATAGTTCAGTTAACAGGGTTCATTTTGTTAACAGTTCAGGGGGAGGGAGAAGGGAGGGAGTCACTTAGGCACAGACAAGCACAGGAGACTTGAGGTGTAAAACAACAAGCCAAACACAATGGTGACTGGGGAGTGAGGTTACGAGCCTAAACCAAGACAAGTGATAGGAACCTTGAAAGTGGGCACGCTCAATGTCAAAGGGCTCAACTCGCCCACTAAAAGATCACTAGTGTCACAAGAATTTGATAGAGCAGACCTGGTCCCGCTCTTTGTTCAAGAGACCAGGCTTAAAGCGGGAGAAGAAAAACCACTGAGAGGGAGAGGAGTGGGGCAATCATACTGGGCCTCAGCAGACCATAAGAGAGGGGGGTAGCCATGATACTCCACAAGAGATTCAAGGTAGAAAACCCAGTGGTACAATCAATGATGGAAGGGAGAATCTTGATAGTACGGGGTGAATGGGATAGCACACCCATCACACTGGCAGGGGTTTACACGCTGAATCAAGGCCAAGGGAAATTCAATGAGAAGGCCCTCTCAGCAATAGTGGGAACCACCAGAGACCCCATAGTGATAGGGGGAGACTTCAATACATGGGCGGAACCCCCGATGGACAGACAAGCCACCACACAGGTGATAACCAGACACCTGCCCAAGGAGGAAATTAGCGAATTCCAAAACTGCCTCATGGAATCCGATCTGGTGGATGTCTCGAGGACAATCAACCCAAGTAAAAAGGGATTCACATTCAGATCCGCGGTCCACGGGACGTTCACCAGAATCGATTACCTGCTGGTTACCAGAGAAACTAACCCAACCATTAGGAGCAGTGAGTTTCACCCAATAGGATGGTCGGACCATGACATGGTCACGGCAACAATAGAGATGGAAGGGCTTAGTCGACGTGAAACCAAATGGCCGTGTAACGAATTACTTCTAAAGGATAAGCTGTACTCCCAGGACTTACAAATCAATACAGGAATACTTTCAGATTAATGATGATGGAGAAGTAGGGGTCACAACAATTTGGGAAGCAGGAAAAGCAGTCTGGAGGGGGCACCTGATGAAACAAGGGGCCCTGCGAAAAAGAGAAAGGAAACTGCAGGAGGAAAAGCTTTGGAAAGATATCTCATACCTAGAGGATAGGCTACACATCCAGGGCTCTTACAGAGGGGAACATCTAGAAACGCTTAAGCAGAAAAGGGAAGAGTTAAAAACACTGGGAAAGGGTGACGTTCTGAGAAAACAGACACTTTTAAAGCAGAAATTCTATGAAAAAGGGGACAGGGCCGACAAAATGCTAGCTAACAGACAGAGCCCAGAGAGCAGAAAGATGGGTGGATAAGATCAGAACAGAGGAGGGTGGCTTGGTACACTCCCCGGAGGGAATAGCCAACCAATTCGCCGAATATTACGCAAAACTGTACACGTCAGAGGGAGATAATGCTGAATCAGAGATGGGAGACTACATAAAGAAAGCTGGTTTAACCCACCTTACAAATTCAGAGCATGCCCTCCTGGATAACCCCTGAAGAAGTGGAAGCAGCAATAAAATGCCTCCCTCAGGGAGGGGCCCCACGGGAAGATCGCTACACGATGGGCTTTTGCAAACACTTCATAAAGGCCCTATTCCCACATCTCGCTAAACTATTCAATCACATACACGATTCCGGCCAGGCCACGCCTTCCTTCTCAGTAGCACACATAGTGGTGCTTCCCAAAGCAGAAAAAGATAGGACTTCATGCAAATCCTATCGGCCAATTTCACTGCTGAATACCGACGCCAAGGTGTATGCAAGAGTCCTGGCCACTTGAATGGAAGACCTAATGCCTCGCCTGATCCACCCGGACCAGGTGGGCTTCATTAAAGGGAGACAAGGGTCAGATTCAATGAGAAAAACCTTAGACATCATAGAACACTCAGAGAATAGCTGGGGATCATGCGCTCCTTAGTGTGGACGCAGAAAAGGCCTTCGACCGGGTGGAGTGGGCACAGCTCTGGGCTACTCTAAGAAACATGGGATTCGGAGAACTTTTCCTAACATGGATACAAGCAATCTACAAAAATCCAAAGAGCAGAGGTTCTGTGAACAACAAGCTCTCAAGGGAACTCAGCCTGGCCAGGGGAACCAGACAGGGTTGCCCCCTGTCCTCGCTCCTATATGCCCTGTCAATCGAACCACTCAGCAACACAATAAGGAATGATCCAACAATTAAGGGAATTGCGGTGGACAATACAGAATATAAACTAGCCATGTTCACTGATGATATTTACCATGTTACTCACCGTAGTGACCACCTTACTCCTAGTCCATAGTCCCTTTTCCTCCATACTTATAGGACATCTCTCCGTCCTGTGGGACAGGACCGGAGCACTTTGTAAAAAGCATCCAAATTTTTCCTTGGCTCCACCCCGCGCATCGCCCATCAGTCCTTTTCTATCGCCAGGTCAAAGACCCATTAGCAGTAACAGAGGAACCTTATTAGAGGGGACGGCGGGAGGGCGTATGGAGGAAAGGGGACTATGGACTAGGAGTAAGGTGGTCACTACGGTGAGTAACCTGGTAATACTCCTACGTCCCGTCCCCTTTCCTCCATACTTATGGGAGATTCCCAAGCACTCCTTACAGGAACTATGGGTGGATGGAAATACCCCTTACTGAAACAGGTTTTTCAGTACAGCCTGACCAAACTGAGCGTCAGCTCTTGAGCTCATGTCGAGGCAATAATGCTTACAGAAAGCAGATGGGGACGCCCTAGTAGCTGCCCTAGCAATGGACTCCCAGGGGACATATTTCTGAAAAGCAACCGCAGCTGCCTTAACCCGCACCAGGTGTGCATGAATACCCTTAGGAGGTTTCAGCCCTTGGACAGTGAAGGACTCCGTAATGCAGGCGGCGATCCACCTAGAAATAGTTGCCTTAGACGCTTGCCTGTCCTGGGGGTTACCGAAGGTCACAAAAAGTTGAGAAGAACTCCTAAGCTCAGAGGTCCTGTCCGGGTAGAACTTAAGAGCTCTTCGGACATCAAGACAGTGTAGAACCCTCTCAGCCTCAGATGCAGGGTTTGGAAAAAAGACCGGTAGGGAGATCGATTGATTCAGATGGAATTCGGTCACCACCTTCGGTAGAAAGGCCGGGTTTGTCCGAAGGACTACCTTGTCCTTGTGAAAGACCAAGAAAGGATGCTCCATCGACAATCCCTGGAGGTCACTCACTCTCCTTGCCGACGTAACGGCGACCAAAAAGGACACCTTCCAAGACAAGTACTTGAGGTCCACCGTAGCCATTGGTTCAAAGGGTTTATGGCACAGTGCCGTCAGGACAACATTTAGGTCCCTCGGCAGGTGTGGACTACGAACCGGAGGGTAGAGGCGTGTCAAACCTGCAAAATGCTTCTTAACCACTGGGTTACTCAGAGAATACGAGCACTGGTCTGTAGAAAGATAAGCGGAAACCGCTGAAAGGTAAGTCCTGCATGACAGAACATGAACCCCTGACTCTGCTAGGAAGGACACGAAGGACAGCACTGTGTCAATCGTGGCCACCCTTGGATCCAACTTCTTCTCCAAACACCAATGACAGAACCTGAGCCATTTACTCTTGTACTGAGATCTGGTTGATGGTTTCCTGGCTGCCTGGTTAATGAGCACATTATCCGTAGACAAATTCAGATGCTCTAAAGACTTGAACTCAGGCACCATGCTGCCAAGCTGAGCGATTGTGGGAAGGGGTGCCACATCTGCTGTTCCCCCTGGTGAAGAAGATCGGGAGTTACTGTTAACCTGATCGGCGGATACACCGACAGGTGTTGAAGTTCTGAGAAGCAAAACCTGGCCGGCCACCACGGGGCTACGAGTAGAAGGCAACAGTTCACCGAGTTCTTCAACTTCCAGATCGCACGGTGAACTAGAGGCAGAGGCGGGAAGGCGTAAGCTCTCATGTTGTGTCATGGAATCTCGAGAGCATCCCCCAGAGAGGAGGCTCCCAGCGCCCCTCTGGAGGCATACCGAGGAAGCTTCTTGTTCACCACCGTAGCGAAGAGGTCCACCTCCGGTGTGCCCCAACACGAGAAAATCCATGAGAGGACCTCTGCCTTCAATTGCCACTCATAGCCAACCACCGTCCGCCTGAGGGCATCCGCTGTGACATTCAGCTGGCCCGAGATGTGCACTGCAAGCAGCCAGAAACCATGAAGCACGGCCCACTCCCATATCTGGATGGACAGGTCCACGAGGGGGGGAGACTTTGTTCCCCCTTGCTTGTTGATGTAATACATTGACACCACGTTGTCCGTGCATATGCGGACCACCTTGTTGACAATGAGCGGTCTGAACGCCCTGAGCGCTAGGAAGATCGCCAGGAGCTCCAAGTGATTTATGTGCAGGAGCTGAGGCAACCAGAGGTCCGAGACCCGAAGAAGATATAACGTCGCACCCCACCCCAGAAGGGAGGAGTCCGTCGTTATCGTCACCGTGGGGGCTGGGTCCTGAAACCCTGCGCCCCCCGACAGGTTGCTGAGAGATGGCCACCAATCCAGGTCCACTCTCATAGAATCCGGAATCATTATCAGCCTGACGCCAGGAACTCCGAAGAGCCATCTGGGTCCGTCTCATCTTGAGACGAGCAAGAGGAAGAGCAAGTACACACGAGGCCATGAGGCCCAGCAGCCCTCTGGAACCACCAGGCCGACATGCTCTCCGACTGCGCAAACATCTGACACGTGGCTAACAGATCCGCCATTCTGTCCCCAGTCAGATACACTCTGCAGTCGATCGTGTTCCAACGAAAACCCAGGAAAATCAGGTCCTGTGAGACCGTCATGGAGGATTTCCGCCAGTTCACCGACAGCCCAAGATGGAACAGGAGCGGAAGGAGAGACTGGAGGTTGCCCGCTGCTGCCAGCGGACAAGCGCTGCGTAAAAGCCAGTCGTCCAAATGAGGATACACATGGATACCCTGTAGACGAAGATAGGCCGCAATCACCAACATCATCTTCGTGAAGACACGCTGCGCCGAGCTGAGGCCAAAAGGAAGCACCCGAAACTGGAAGTGCTCCTCTCCCAAAGAGAAGCAGAGATATTTCCTGTGTGGAAGCCCGCTCGAGCGACTGACAAGACCCATCTGTCTTCTGTGATGGCCTGCCACGCCTCCCAATGAGACGCTATGCGTCCTCCCACCGGGGTCTCGTGCAAGCGCGGAAAACCCTCATTTGGTAGGCTTATCGGTGGCGGTGCCACCTGAACCTGACGAGGAGGCTGAGGAGCGGGAGAAAAACCGCGTGCGCTGTTGTCTACGGCGGTTATTCCCCACTGGAGTATCCACTCTGTGGGATTTTCGGTTGAGGAAGCCCCTAAAACCAGAAGCAGGTCGACTTTGTGACAACGGTCTCTGGGATTTGAAAGGAGCTTTGACCAGAACAGACAATGATTTAGCCGTCTGAGTGATATCCTTGGTCTTGGTGAGCTCTACATCAGTAGAAGAATGAAAAAGCTCCTTACCATCAAATGGAAGATCCAACACCTTGTCTTGCACTTCCTTAAAAAATGTAGTGGCATGCAGCCACGCCTGCCGTGAGGTATCAACCCCCAGCATAAGGCCCCGAGCCAAGGTGCCTACGTGATGAGCCGCAGCCTCCAGGAGATCCTGGGCCAAGACCCTGGCATCAGAAAGGCCTCCTTTGAAGTCCTCCAGCTTACCTCGCGTCAATCTTCTTATTGACAAAAAGTCCAGAGTGTGGCTTTTCCCAGACTCTACGGACCTCGGCCAGAGCGTCCTTCTGCAGGAACAGCCCAGAACGCTCCAAGGGAGACACAGTGAACGCCCCAGAAAGCACGCCCTCCTGCGGAGCGGGTGCCTCGGGCACCGGAACATCTAAGAAACTCATCATGTCCAGTACCCGGTCATGAAAGGCTCTGATAGAGCGGGGAAGGTCCTTGTTGTCCTGATCGCCTTGAGGATCATCTGACAGGTCAGGATCCTGCTGAGCCGTGTCAGGCACTGCCTTGTCCACTGGGGACAATGGAGGCACAGGCGGAAGAGCCGGGGGAGGCACCACGGGCAAGGGAGGCGCCGGCAGAACCACCGGAGGAACGGGTGGAGCCGAAGGCGCAGGTGGACATATCTCCTTGAAAAGCCCTTTGAAATATTCCATCATGGGGTCGGTGCGCATAAGCGCTTGAAATTTACCGAAAAAGGCGTCCTTAGGAGATTGTTTCGGAAACTGAGGAGGCCTCTCATGAGGTGGACAAATCCAGGGACGTAACGGGGAAGGGTGCCACACCGGCCCCTCCACCGACGTATCCACATAAATCAAAGGTGCCGCCCCCGCGGGCAATGTAACATTGTGCGGAAGAGGCATCCGGGCGTTCCAATCATAAAGCGGCCGGTAAGGATGCGCACAAGGGACCTTAGTTTCACCAAAGGGACCGAGCCCTAACCAGAGGCCGATGGCGTAGTTGTAGGGGTAGCACCTAAAATGGCCGCCGTGGTCGTGGCGGGAACAGGCGCCATTTTGTCCTCATCTGAGGGGAACTGCGGCACGTGAGGAAGTGAGGCAGGGGTCCCCGTCGATGGATCAGGGGTCTTAATCTTATCCTTAACATAAGGAACCTCGGCAGAGCCGGTACTATGAGGCCTGGAATGTTTTTGAGACATACCAACTGCCAAATTAGCCTTCGAAGGAAGGACCTCGGCACTGCCGGTAAAAGAAAAACTTAGCTTCTTTGCCCCCTCAACAGATCTGGTGTCACGACAAGAGCGGGAACAGTGAGCAACCGCTTTCACCGACAAGGCCTTGTCCGGCCTCTCAGAACTGTTGGTAGCTTTAGCCTCTGAACGAGGGACCTCGGACCCAGGCCAGGTAACAGCCTTATCTGCACGGGCCTCGAACATCTGTTCGTTAACAACAAGCCCAGCCAAGGCCTCAGGGCGCACCCCGGTCTTGTTTTTGAGGGAAGCCGACAGAGAGGCCTCAGAGCGAGCTCCGGTACCCCACGATTCAGTAGAACTGGTCTACAAACAGCCCCCACAGGAGGGGCCTCGGAGCGTACTTACTCTGGTGTTCACAGGGCCCTTACGGAGACCCTCGGAGACAACTCCGGTAGAATTATTAGGCCCAATGGGCACCTCAGGCCGAACCCCGGTGACAAAGCGATCAACGCCCCTCCCGCACCGAGAGGAATCCGGAAAGGTATCCCCCGGCCGGGGTGCTCTGAAAAGTAAAGAATTTACCGGGCGCTTTTTCTTCTCGTCGATGAACGCCTGAAAATGCAAAGGAGGAGTTCGTCGGAACACCTCCTCCCACCGCTCCAACCGACATTGAAGTGCCCGGACCAAAAGGGAGTCACAGTAAAAACAGGAGTCCCAACGGTGTTCCGGACCCAAACACTCTAAACAAAGAGATTGGGGATCCGCCCTTGCGAAGCGACGGTGACACGATGAACAATCTGGAAAGTCTAACTTGAAAGACATAAACGAACGCTAGCGAGAGCCAGAGAGGAAAAAAGGGAAGAAAATCTTCCGAGGATGCAAGTGCTTCCGGCCCCGATCGAGCGGAGAAAAGGACTGAAGGGCGATGCGTGGGGCGAAGCCAAGGTGGGCGGGGTTACGGCCGCGTGCCAGGCCCCGTGCAAGAAAGAGAAGGACACATTTTTGGAAAAATTTAGATGCTTTTTACAAAGTGCTCCGGTCCTGTCCCACAGGACGGAGAGATGTCCCATAAGTATGGAGGAAAGGGGACGGGACGTAGGAGTAAATGCTTTACTTGACAGACCCCGGCACGTCAATACCAAGACTCTTACGAACACTGAAAGAATTTAGGAAATGGGCAGGTCTAAAGGTAAACGAGGAAAAATCATCCCTCTTCACAGATAAGGTCCCAATGGACCCCGGAGACAGAAGCACATTCACAGGTGGAATACCCACAACGTAACGGAGCCTAAAAAACTTGGGGATCAAAATCACCAAAGACTTTGGAGACCTGTACGAGGCAAACCTTCCCCTGCTATTTCTGGAACTAAGAAGAGACTTGGAAAGGTGTAGCAAACTCACGATATCATGGCTAGGCCGCCTAAACGCCATAAGGATGGTAATATTGGCCAAACTCCTATATCAATACCACATGCTACCAATCGCCATGCCTACGTCACACTTTGCCAAGCTCAAAACCATGTTCACGAGATTCCTGTGGCAGGGCAAAAAACAGTATCTCTTATGACACCTTAATGCAAACAAAGGAAAAGGGAGGAGCAGGTCTACCAGACCCCTATGCATATTACAGTGCAGCTCAATACCGTGCTCTCATTCCGCACCTGAGAGGAGACGTGCAGAAACAGTGGGTAGCCATCGAGAATTATCCACTTACGCCGGTAACACTTGGTGAATGGCCATGGGCTCCCAAAAAAATAATTCCCCAGCAGTGTATTAAAACACTTCGCAATGGGCCCGCTCATGAAAATGTGGTGGAACAAAAGGGAAATTAAAGGTTTCACAACATGGTCCTCTCCTATGAGCTTTATCTGGGCTCCATCCATCAGAGACAGAATGCAAGAACCGAATCGCTATCAAAGATGGTACGAGGCGGGCCTAGAAAGAGTCGGGCAAATCTTAAAGTGAGATGGGTGCATGCCAATTCAAGATTTAGAAGCAGGACTACAATTGGGATCTCTCGGAGTGTTTATGTACCTGCAATTGAAAGGGGTGCGCACGACTCCGGCATGGAAAGACGAGCTCCAAAGAGACCTCACCACCTTTGAACAAATACGTAGTGAGACCCACTCGAGCAAAGGACTCATCTCTTGTCTATACGGATCCCTGATAGCAGAAAGGGAGAAATAACCTTGAGAGCCTCAAAAGAAGATGGGGAAAAAGATTTAGGCCCACTAATGTCGGACCAGCTCTGGACAAAAATGTGCAGAACAGCGCAAAAAACATCCATCTGGGCGCAGTATAAATTACATGGAATAAAGCTATTGCACAGGTGGCAATATGACCCCTTAAGGCTCTCCAAAATGTTCGGTCAGACAAGCCCTCAATGTTGGAGGGAGTGTGGGGACACCGCCGACTACTGGCACATGCGGTGGTCATGCCCCAAATCACAAACGTTCTGGAGGGAGGTGCTGGCTTGGATTAGGAACATTGCCAGGGACAATGGTCCAAGACTTGTGCTATTCGGGCTCGAAGAACAAGAAGGGCACCTGGTAAAAGTCCCCCATATAACACACTTCCTCTTGCTAGCAGCCCTGTTCTGTATCACAATAAGCAGAAATGCCAAAAACCTCCCTTCAGCTCAAACACGGGCCCGAAAAGCCAGAGTAGTGCACCTTTCCTCAAGGCCTATAAATGACTGGAAACCAATCCAAGCGCCAGATCTCCCAGCGAATAGAACATCCATGACCCAAGGACTTCTATCCATGACCCGTCGAGTCTCCAGAGGAGGTGAGAGGGAGGGAAGAGGGATGGGAGTTAAAACGAAGTCAAATGTTGAATGACAAACAAGTTTGTATTTTTCACAAGCTAACTATTTGATTGTTGTAATGTTGATGTTCGACAATACATGTCCTGAAAATGATCAATAAAATCAATTTTGAGAAAATGGACAGGGCAGTAGCACAACATGATCTGAGGGAGGTACTTTGGATACAGAGACAACATAGGCCGAAACACCTGTACATGAGTACTATAACCAAACTGCTAGCGGATACCTGGGAAGAAACAGGGAATCATTACATTCCCCTCTCCATACACGCCGATCTTTAATAACGGGTACTTCTTCGCGGGAATAGAGCAAGGGGCCTTTAGCAAATGGCGAGAGGGTGGTTATAGGCTGATTCGGGATTTGTTCCAGGACCAGAAGGTTCGACCCTTTACAGGGTGCACACAGGAATTTGGGGTAGAGGAGGGGGGAGGCATAGGTATTTCCAACTACGTCACTGGGTGATGAACGGGGAGCTCTACTCGAAAGTTTGAGAAATTTCTGCTAACACAGGATGGTTCAAAAGGCCTCATTTCCAATCTTTACAGACTATTGGATGATGCTTCCCCTCGAGCTCAGTGGCCATATATGGCGCGATGGGAGCAGATTACGGGGCAGGGGATTGATAAAAAGGAGTGGGAGAGCCTCTGGAGGAAAATTCCCCAAATAGCGAAGGCGACTCAGCTTCAAGAAATGTGGTATAAGGTCATAAATGGGTGGCATTATTCCTCCGCCCGCTTGCATAGCATATATCCTGACACCTCTAAGTACTGTTGGAGGGGATGCAGGGAAGAGAGTACAGCATTCCATATGTGGTGGAAATGCCCCAAAATCGAGCCCTTTTGGGGTTGAAAGAGCATGAGTTAGAGGGCGAAAATAGAGGTCGGGAGAAGGCTAGGGTGATCATGGTCTTGGCAGCAATGCTTTTAATAGCCCAAGGGTGGAAGGGAGCTACTGTCCCCATGATGCAAGACTGGCTCAGTAAAATCGGGGAGGTGGTAGCCCTGGAATGGGCCACGTTTGCAATGAACAATAATCTGGGGAAATTTGCTAGTGAATGGGGCAAGATAATGGCTTTCCTCAAAGATGATTTTAGGGGTCAATGGTGACCCCGACGTTTTTTAGCTCCTGGAGCTGCACTGATGGACCCCATACAAGGAATGAGGGCAAGAGGACGAGGCTGCCAAAGCCCTGTGGTGGGGAGGAAGGGCGGAGGGGGAGGAGAATAGGGGGGCGAGGCGGGGGAAGGGTGGAATGTTTGACATGTTGTAAAATCAATAAAGAAAAGTTTTTAAAAAAAATCTAAAAGGGCTATCAGGGCAGCAGGTTGGAATGCGGGGGAGTTTGGGTCTCATTCGTTCCGCATTGGGGTGGCTACTTCGGCCTGGATGTGGGTGTTGGATGAGAAAGCCATTAAAGGTATTGGGGGTGGGAAATCGAGTGTGTACAAAAATTACATCAGGAAAGACCCGATTTAACAATGGCCTCTCTCCCCACAGGCCCGCCTGCCTTCAAATCAGCATTGATTGTGGGCCACTCTTTTGTGACAAGAGCAAGTAGGTGGCTAGAGGACACCCAGGAGGGGCTCCACTTTCAGAACACAATCACATCCTGGTGGGGCATGCAAGGAATGAAGTGGCGGGGAACTACATGACAGACCAGCAGATTTGTTAGAGGCCAGGGACCTTCCCGCCCTGATTTTTTGAAAATACACCTAGGTGGCAATGACTTACCACTATTGGGAAGAAGGGCACTTTTGGCAGAGATGTGTGCCTCACTCAAGCAGATTGCATTTGTTGGAGACACACAGAGGTTATGATTTTAGAGATTTTGCCCAGGCTTCACTGGCAGGGAGCCAAATGCTATAAAGCAGTAGAGGTATCCAGAAGAAAATTAAATAAGGATTTGCAAAATGTTTGCACCTATATGGGCTTAAGACTTATTAAGCATGGGGGCATTTCATTGAACAGGGAATTGTTTCATCAAGAGGGGGTCCACCTTTCAATTGCAGGGATGGAAGAATTCAAAAGAAACATTTTGGGGACTTTGGCAGAAAGAGGATGCAAATGAGCTCCTTTTGGGGGAACCTGATCAGTTTGGTTACCCTCTCATGTGATGCGGCATGGGTCAGACCCGAGTTGGCCTCACATTGAAGCAGGGCCCCCGCTCTCCTGATCCCATGATGCCCAAAAGAATATAATATATCATTATGTGTTTGGTTTGCTATGCTTCATTGTGTTATGCCATGACTGTCATATGGGTAATAAAACATTTGGCTATTATTTTCCACCTCACTCACCTCTCTGTGTGATTGTTTACAAAGTATAACCAGCCATTCCTCCACACTATGTCACTTCCAGGTTTATTATCATGGGACCCGCATGGGCAATGCCCCATAGGTAGATGGCCCAGGCACATAAGCCTGGAAGTGACATGCAGGAAGGAAGGGACTCCCACCCTCCCCCCGCCCTGGTGACAGCAACAGGTCTGGAGTGGGAGGGGTTGAAGGGACCGATACCAGGCAGGTTTCACTGACACACACATGGCCATAAGGAAACACGGGGTGAACAAAAGGGACCCCAGCCTCACGTCCAGTGCTTTTGTTCAGGAAGGGGATGCAAAAGTAGAATCTACCCTTCACCGGGTAGGAACACAGGGCCAGCAAAACAATAACAAAAGGGGGTCCACCAGAAGGAAAGGCCATATCACCGGCTATGCTGAATTTGCACCCAAGGTGCCTGGATGCCCTCAGGCAGAGAATTCTCTATACGAGCAGGGGGCTCCTGCAACCCTCTTCTCTTTTTGCACTTAAGCTGCTAGCACCACAACACAGAGGAACCTCCAAAATTACCTGCCCTTCCCACCCAAGTTGCCAGAAAATGGCTGGAAAATACAACGCTTGGATTAAGGGAACTAAAAGGTGAGCAATAGGTTGATTAAAACAAGTGGTGGTCAGCATGGAGAGCTACATCCTCCCTTTACCAGGTTGCCAGAAAATGCCTTCTAAAAAGTAAGTTTCGATCAAGACATCAGATGAGCTTAGATTATTAAATCATTATTAAGTCATTTGTAATATCCAGTTAGTGATGGTGCACATCTTAGCAAAAGAACATAGACAATATATGGAGAATAATAGCTTTTGTACTTATCCTTCCACCACAAACTACAATACCCAAGAAGCTGTGCAAAAAGACACGAGCGAGGAAAAGTGGTGGGGATAAGTTACAACAATCCATTTGTGGATTAAAACACATGTGACACTAGGGTATCCCCATACCATTTGACAATTACGCCTTTATTAATGGCAGAACAGTGATTTTTAATAACACTGTAGCGGTAAGGCAACAGAAAGAGGGCTAAAGAGAACATTTCCTCAGCGTCACGTGATGTGTAATATATGTGCGCGTCGTCTCAAAGATGGCCGCACCTTTTTAAAAGCTGAAGGAAAGGAGAGAGCGACTACAGTGCCTCGGATAAGGTAAAATGTAAAAATAGGAACAGAATAAAAGCGTAAGGTCTTTAAGACGAACCGCGATGCACTCCAGTAAACAAATGTCAATAAGTAAAAAACGAAGTCAGAAATGTTAGAAGTCGCAATCGCCTAACCCGTTTTTTTCTTAAAATGGAGCGGGTTGTTTCCAAGTAAGCAGCCCCCCATTCTTTAAAAACACATACTTAACGTGTAATAGCCCATAAGAGCTAAAGTCAATAATCAGAAAATGGGCTAAGAATGGAACAACAACTCCCAGAACAGGGAGAGATAATTGAACATAGGTGCTTAGCAAAAAGGACAGCCTGACATTTTAAGACTGAGAATAACTATGCACATGTGTTTCTTAAACAGGTCGTTTAAGAACCTACTAAAGAAAACTGTGAAAAACAACAAGAGAGAAGAATCTTCTCCCACGTCTACCATCTAGATCACAAAATGTGGCCCACTGAGCATACATAGCCACGGAAAATAGTAAGCCTAAATGATGGATAATTTAAAAATATGAATTACTGTATCTCATTGTTGACAATCAGACAGATTAAGTCCCCAATTACTCACTTACAGGGTAATCACGCACAGTAGGTGATAATACTTGAAGAATTGGACAAAAAACAGAAGAATCTCTAAACAAGCGAAGACAGGTAAGAATACCTGTGCACATCTACTGTAAATGCCCAGATTAGATGAATTCAGGGACAGAACGTGATGGTTCCCCCCCCATTTTTTGTATTCCCTTATAGGGAACTTGGAAATCAAGACATCCACACAAGGGAACACGAGACACTCTCCCCCAAAAAGGAAAACTGAGAAATAAGACATAATGAAGAAGATTGGGCCTCATTACGAGTCCGGCGGTAACTGAAGCAGTAAAACCGCCTGGTTACCGCCGGACTTGTATTACCATTCCGCCTCCGTGATTCCCGGAATTACCGGGGCATTACAACCCCGGTTTTCCGGGAATCATGGAGGCGGAATGGTGTTAATCCCCATTCCCATTGAGTTCTATAGGACTCAATGGGAATGGGGATCATGGAAACACCGGCAGCATGTCGTAATGCTGCCAATGTTTCCTCGTCCGCCTGCAGGCGGGCGGTGTTAAACCCGCCAGGTCAGACCTGGCGGGAACATCACCTCCCGCCTGCAGGAGTTGTGATCGCCCGGCATGGAAACAACGGTGGCGGCGGGTTTACCGCCACCGTTGTTTCCATACCGGGCGATTTGTAATGAGGCCCATTGTCTTTTTTAAATACCAGTTGTAACTTGATAATTTAAGTTAAAGCGAAAGTCCTGAAGAACGCAGAGAGGTATACTGATTCCGCTGAAACCGGTTGACATTAAATAGGCTCAGGGTGATGGCCTGACCCCTGAGACATGCCTAACAATTAGCAAACTTGGTGAAAGGATATCATTTTATGTAATGTGTAAAATCTATACACACACAAATGTATCAATCTACAAACTGGATTGTGTTTTAATATTACGAAAAACTGTGGTTTAGAAATGATAAGTCACACTGGATGGAAGCAATATGATTAAATAGAATAGAATTGACTGCCACAAGTGTGCACCTATTTTAAATCAGATAGAAAAGTATTGAGAGAGGGTAGGGCACTCTTATCTATCCCCTAACTTAGATAGGCATTACACCAGCGCTCACTAGGGATAGAACATCTACCTGAGGGATATTGAGATTATTTGTAGGGATATTCAGTCAGATGTAGGTGACTTTAGATTTAGAAGTTGTAATTTAATAAATATGTTCCGTTTACTTTGTGTTAAACTATGGATGGGCTCATACAGAATGTGCTAGCAATGTCACTCCAATTGTTACTTACTTCTAAAAAGTAAAACACGCCTGGTAAGTGGGGGATGAAAGATGGAGGGTTTTATAAAATATTGGTAAAAGTTGGTCCTTCCTCCCAAGCAGCCAGAAAATGGCACGGTAAAGACAGTCGCTTGGGATACCAGCAGAGCTGGGGAGAGGGCAGATTTGCCCCGCAAATTAAAATAAAGGGGGTCCATGCCCAAGCCGCCAAAAAGTGGTCCAAATATGATTAGCGCAGTTCCCGACTTCCCACGCTACAATTAAAATTAGAGGGTTTCTTTGCCCAAGCCACCAGCAGAAGGTAACAATACGCTTGGGCGGCCCTCCAAGTTTTTTGGTTTAAAGAAATACAGTGGGTCTTAAACAGGAGATGAAAAGGAGAAGCACAGCTGACGCTAGGCAAATGTCCTAAGTGGGACATATGGTGGGAACATGGATCAGACCGGAGTTGGCCTCATGCTGGAGCAGGGCCCGCGCGCTCCGGATACCATGATGACCAAAAGCATATCATTTATCATTATGTGTTTGGTTTGTTATGCTGCTTCATTGTGTTATGCCATGACTGTCATATGGGTAATACAATTTATGGCCATAATTTTCCACCTCACACACCTCTCTTTGTGATATCTTTACAAAGTATAACTAGCCATTCCTCCACACTATGTCACTTCCAGGTTTATTGGTATCTGTAAAAGCAAACGCAGGCACGGCACTCAGTGATTCTATGAGACTTACAGCAACCCCAAAGATATTCAAAGAGAAGGGAGACGAAACGAATCTGGGGACCTCGGCTGACACTGCATCTCTCACTGCTGTCCGTTTTGAGACATTGCAGGTTGCGTTAAAAATTATGCTATGAATTTAGATGCAAAGATCTTCACCAAAATACTAGCATCTAGGTTGAACAAAATAATCCTGGGGTTGATTTATCCTGACCAGACAGGATTCTTTAGGGGGAGACAAACGTTCGACAACACCAGACGAATATGTCATATAATAGAAAAAGTAAATAAGACCGGCCTCTCGGCAGGGGTATTGGTCCTTGACGCAGAAAGGCCCTTCGACCGCATATAATGCTCATTCCTGTTCCTCACTATTGAGGCTATGGGGTTCGGTCCGTTTTTTTTCGCTTGGCCAAAGCTAGCTAAGGATCTGCCATTATTAGGTTAGCCATAAATGGGCACATCTCACAGATGATCTGGGTGTCCAGGTGTACCAAACAGGGTTGCCCGCTATCCCCGGTGTTGTATGCAATATACCTGGACCCTTACTAGCTAAGAGCAGACAGGAGATGGGGATAAAAGGGGTAACATTCGGGGGTGGGGGACATAAGGTGATGGCCTTTGCGGACGACCTGCTGGTGACGTTGACGGACCTGTGCTCCTCACTCCCGAGGTTGTCGAATCTTCTGGGCGAGTTTGGCAAAGTGGCGGGTTTGAAGATCAACAACCAAAAATCTGAATTAATGGTCCTACGGGGGAAGGGGCCCCAACTCCCGTCCCTCTAAATACTGGGCAGTATGTGCAAGCAAAAGGAGGCCTCCGATATCTGGGGACTTGATTACACCATCCCTAGACAATATGTATCACGCAAACTAACCTCACCTACTGGAGTCGATAAAGATAATCCTGGAGGAGTAAGGCCCCCTTAGCATCTCTTGGATGGGACGGATTCATTGTTGTTAAAATGATAATCCTGCCCAAAGTACTGTATTATTTTCAAGCCCTTCCCCTAGCGGTCCCCCAAAAATTCTTGATGACCTTGAACAAATTAGTAGGACGTTTTATTTGGCAAGGAAAGAGGCTACGGGTGGCGTGAAAAGTCATGACAGCCCCACTGGGATTTTAAAACATATTACCAAGCAGCTCAGCTAAGGGTTATACGAAAGTAGTTTAGTGGGAACCCAGGCAAGAAATGGCAAAGGATGGACAGGGTAGTGGTGGGCAGACCCCTCTATGAAGTCTTGTGGTATCCAAAGGCAGATAGACCCCCCAATATGTATAGAAGCCAGATAACGGCCCTAGTAGGTGACACATGGGATGTTACGGTCAAGAGGTGCGGCATTACAACCTTCCTGTCCCAGTATACTCCCTTGCTACGCAACCCCCAATTTACTCAGAGGTTAGAGAAAGGGGCATTTATCAGGTGGGAAGAAGCAGGCTGTCGGCGAGCCAAGGATATGATGAATGGCAGGAGGTCATGTCATTTCACCAATGGAAGCAATCCATTGGGCTGGGGGAGGAGGATCGGCTACGATATGCACAAATGAGGCATTGGTTGTTATCGCCAGGCATTACACTTTCTATAACTAGGGAACTCACACTAATAGAGAAATATCTACTGACAAACTCTGGGGATCGCTAGATGATGAGCCAGCTATACAAGATGTTCACTCTCCCGCCCTCTCAGACACAGTAGACCTACATGAAACAATGGGCAAACATACTTCCACTTCCAATCTCTGAGGAGCAATGGTGGGAGGTGTGGCCGAGGATCCCAAAGCTAATGAGGGGGTTACAGATCTCTGAAATGAGGATAAGGGTTCTAGTACAGTGGCATATGACTCCGCAAAAGCTGCATAAATTCTACCGCTCAGCACCTCGGGTATGTTGGCGGGGCTGCAAAGAGGTGGGCACATGGGAGCATGTTTGGTGGTCATGCTCGATCTTGAAACCATTTTGGGACTCGGTTAACGGGGCAATGAAAGCTATCTATGGCTCCCAAATCCAAAGGGAATGCGGGGAAGCAATGCTGGATGACGTATTGGATACGCTCTTGACTAAACCTCAGAAGAAGGCGTACATGCTTCTGAGTATCACTGCTCTCTCCTTGATAGTTCAAAAATGGAAAAAAGCCAAGACTCCCACTGAACAAGAATGGACAGCAAACATTTGGCACTACACTTCTTTAGAATGGGACATATTCGATTCAGGGGGACTATGCAAAATTTAGGGAAGATTGGGACGGGACATAGTTCTGGACTTTCTCCATAAAGACTATCGAGAACAATGGTGCTCGCAAAGAATTCGCCTGTTTGATGTCCTGTAGACGTCAGCCCTTATGTTCATGTATTTTCAGACAATGGACAATATGCCTAGCAGCGATTCGTGGGAATGGGAGGGAAGAGTAGGGTAGAGGTCAGGGGAGGCAGGGGTCCATAGGGTTGCGGATTGTTACTGTTCAAAATACTTAAATGCCAATAAAAACAAGTAAATAAAAATTAAGCTAAAATTCTGCGGCTAAATTCACAAGCCGGTGGTTGAGCATACAACTATTCGACGGAGACTCAAGGAGTGGCAATGCATACATCTGCTCCAATAGAATTTGGAGACCAGCATGTAGAGAATAGGTTGTTGGAGAGGACAGTAATACCTATACACAGACACAATAAGTCAGTAATGTTGATAACAAACAGCTCGGCATCCACAAAGGTGCATGCTGATATACGGCAAGTCTCTTCCATTGAGCATAACATGGAGCCGCATGACGAGATTCAGCTATCCAGGAAAGAACGCTGCAGGTTACAAAGAGTTCATATACTAAAGTCAAGGAAAGGAGCCTTTAACAACACAACTAAAGAAATAGTGGGGGCAAATCTTCGGATCCCGTGATGGAGTAAGCTGCAGAAGGTTCAACGATGAACACGAGGAAAGCATGGAAAAGAGCAAAACAACGGCTAAAGAGGGTAAAAGGACAAAGGGGAGACCTAACTGACTGGGTCCTAAAAACCAATGTATAATCTGGTACCACAGAAGAAAGAAACTGCCAACCAAATGCATTTTAAATTGAAACTGCACATGGTGAAGTTGAAGAATACCACTGTGTCAGAGGAGGGAAACTTTTCTCAAGATCTGAATTCGGAATAGAGTATAAACCAAGACCGATCTTGCAATGTAAGCAGTGAAAGATAAGTGGTTTCTAATTGCAGTTGACCACCAATCATTAAGAGGTCTTCATTTACAATACGTGATCTATTCCCAGATTCAAATCTGATAACCCCGAACCTTTCCGATATTTGATTTCTGTTTTCTTTAATCCCCTGACTCAGAGTTCTAAGTTCTAAAGACATTGAATATATTGAATTAATGGACAATACTGTGGTTCCAACAACATGCGTCCACTGTGTATCACCCATGATTGTGAATGCAATATAAGAATGCCATTTCCAGGAGAGTGCACGGCCGGAAGGCGATAGCCGGGCCCTCCTTCGAAGGCACTCCTCGAATGCACAGGCCTGTCTGTGCTTGTCTGTGCATGGCCATCGGCCTTCACCCAGTCAGCCTGCCCCCTCCAGGTCAGCCTCACGTAGGGCATCTCAACGTACCCCTACACTGGTGGCCTCCGGCTTCCAGTACCTGACTCTCACCCTTAACTCCACCGAACCCGCTGCGCACAGACCCCTGCTCAACGTCCCACGCTTGCATGTAAGTCATAAAGCCACACAACTTACTTCCTAAAGCTAATCGCTTGATTTTCATATTGAGCATATATTTAAAGTATCCATTGCAAATTATCTCCCAACGCATGATGCTCTCCCGGAAATAATATTGCACTTACACTCTGCAAATGTATTTCTGATCTGTGCACGTACCTATGTCACCCTGTTCCTAATAACAAATGCATTACGCAAGTCTCTAAACAGCGCATCCACTGTACCCGATGTTCCAATGTTGCATTCTCCACATTTGAAATCGTATAACACATGTGTGCAATCTTGATTACTATGTTCTCTGTTCTGCTTATCGTTAGCTCCACAGTAAATTATTTAACAATGTCTCAGTTCACGTCAGCATTAGCCCCGCTCTAATTCAACTAGCATTGCTCAGTTCATGTTTGCCCTAGCCCAATGTAATAGAATTAGCATTGCTTAGCTCATGTTTGCTTCAGCCCCGCTGTAATTGACTTAGCATTGTTCTGCTCATATTGGCATTAGCCCCTCTGTATTCTTGGTAATCACTATTCTCAGCTTCTTCTCTTTAGCAGCTCAAATCCCATAACATACTGCCCATGCTGCCCAAACTGCCCTGCTCTCACCTGATACCCGCTACACCTTTCCTCCCTCCACTCCTCTCAAGCATACCGATCTTACGCACTACCATGGCCACATTAGCCCCCATCCCTGCACCAAGCCTTACCACTACCACGCCCAAGACACTAATGAGGGCACAGGCTCCTACACTCCCTATACCGCTCCGTTTGAGAAACGTACAGCTAGGCACCCGCTTTGTCCACATCTCATCCACGTGTAAAAAGTACCCAGGTAAGCAACCCCACCATTCGCCCTCACCGGCCACCACCCTCATGCCAAGAATCCCAGGCCGTACCACAAAGAACACCAGCATTCCTACTAAAACTAAAATACGGAACAACCTCATCATTCGCCCTCACCAGCCACCACCCGCATGCCAAGAATCCCACGCCGTATCACAAAGAACACCAGCATTCCTACTAAAATAGGGAACATCCTCACCTCCCAAATCCAATGCGCACTCATCAGTGCATGCTCCATGTCAGCCCATGGCACAGAGATTCATGACCTTATCACTGACTTGGATCTAGACGCCCTAGCCATCACAGAAACTTAGTTACATGAAGCTTCTGGACCAGCCATCTGCCAAACCTTACCTCCAGGCTACATAATTTTCCGACAAGACAGAACTTCCAACAAAGGAGGAGGTGTTGCCCTAATTATTAAGGAAACCCTCAACGCTAGACAAATAAAATCTGACACTGCAGACAATTTTGACGCCCTCTCAGTGAAAATATCCTTCTCACCTAACGACACGATGACACTACATATAGTCTACCATCCACCAGGCCCCCTTCTCGACTTCCAGGCTAACATCACACACCTCCTGGGTGAGAATTTAAAAACCAATACAAGAGCCATCCTCTTAGGAGATCTAAATCTTGGCTTCAAAGATCCCAAAGATAAGAAAGGCAAAGCCTTCGCCAAAGCTCTCCTTGAGCTAGGCTTTATCCAACTAGTTAACAACCCAACTCACATCAAAGATTGCATATTGGGCTGGATAGCTGATCACAACTGTGCTGCTGACATCAGTTCCAACACTCTATGTCCCTGGACTGATCATCATCTATTGCACTTACTCATACCTTCTAAAAATAGGGGTAAACATAGCCCATCTGTGCCCGCTGCTATGGCCAGGTCACAGAAACTACTCACCAAAGACAGAATTCTCTCCCTCATTGAAGCCTCAGCTCTAGCACATGCACTCTAAAAAAAACCTATGGAACTAGTAGAGCTCTATAACGCCACTCTTAAAGAAGCAGTAGATGCTGTGGCCCCACTAGAGAAAAAAAGAGCCAAGCATAACAAACATGCTAACTCATGGTTCACCCAAGAACTCCTGGACATAAGAGCCTCCAAACGGGTAGCACTGACCGAATGACAATCTTGCCCCTCCGTGTCCTCACGAGAAACCTATCCGACAATTGCCAAACAATACCAAAAGGCTACCTCTACAGCTAAAGCATCTGCATACAACCTTAGAAATGAGAAAGCTAATTCCCAGTCCAAAGAATTATTCGCTTTCTTTAATGAACTGGTCGTATCCCCTACCACAACACAGCAAACTGTGAAAGATGAAACATGGTGTAATAAAATCCAACATGCCACACTAGACAAAATCAAAACACTTCAGAAAAAAGCTAAGACTCAATTCAACAACCTGCCTAAGGTTACAACCGCCCACCCAAACCCTGCTGTCACCGGCTCAGCCTCAAATGGCCAAAAGAGCACAAAACAAACCCAAACCATTTGCCTTTAAGGAAGTAACCATACCAGAAGTTCTTCGGATTAGGGAGCATATCAATCCATCGCACTGCAAGGGTGACATCTGCCCAGTCAGCTTAGTTAAAGACTGTGCGGTAGCGCTGGCTCCTTTCGTCACAGCCTTCATTAATGCCTCCTTTGCTTCAGGTATCGTCCCACCATCCCTCAAGGAAGCCTCGGTTTGGCTGTTGCTAAAGAATCCAACCCTTGATCCCGACTCTCCCAATAACTATAGCCAATCACCACTGTTCCATTCTTGTTGAAAGTACTGTACAAGGCAGCATTTTTGCAGATCCAGTCTTACCTTGAAGCACACAACATCCTCGGGAAAAGGCAATCTGGCGTTCGTCCTTGTCAAGGCACTGAGTCAGCTCTGCCAGACCTCAAGAATCAGCTCCGTGAAACCATGGCCAAGGGCAAGTCCTCACTCCTCCTACTCCTCGACCTCTCGGCCGCTTTTGACCTGGTCGACCACAAAATTCTGTGCAAACACCTTACTGATACTGCTCACTTTTCCCAAGAAGCCACTACCTCCATAACGTCCTTCTTGGAGGGTCGAGCCATGAGGGTCTTCTCTGACCAGGCATCAGCCACTCTATCCCCCATTGGTTGTGGAGTCCCACAAGGGTCTCGCACATCCCCTACTCTCTATAATCTCTTCACTCTACCCTTGTTTAATGCCCTAGAAGAGTTTGGCATAGCATTCACCAACTATGCTGACGATACACAAGGTCTGCTCCCACTAACTGATGACTATGAGCAAGATCTCAACACTCTCGAGAAGACATATGCACTCATCCAGGCTTGAATGGCAGCTAATGGCCTATGTCTCAACAGGGAACAAACTGAAATCTTATTTGTAGGCCCTAAAGAGTCCCTGAAGAAACTTGACAACAAATACAGCTCCTTTAGCATTGAGAATACTCTAATCACAGTCTCTGCTGCAGTAAAGACCCTAGGTGTATACCTTGACTCCACCCTGTCAATGGAAAGACAAGTCAGTGCCATCTCATCCTCAGCTGCGCTCACGACAAAAATTATCAATGCGGTAAAAACCTCATTTATCGCCAAAAAACTACCTCAACATTGCAAGAGCCACCATTGACGCGAAGTTGAACTACTGTAAAGTCCTTCTCCTAGGTACATCAGTCAATAACCTTAACAAATTGCAAATCATGCAAAACAATGCTCTCAGAGCGGCTCTATGTATCCTTAGGAGAGAGCATATCTCTCAGGCTAGACAAGACGCCCATTGGCTCCCGATTAAAGAGTGCATACTGTTCAAAGCTCTAACCATCACACACAGATGCCTGTCTCAATCTTCCTCCTCTTATCTAGTAGAACAAATTCATCAGATGGCCTCACACAGACCAATACGAGACCCATATGCACACCAACTCTCAGTCCCTGCCTTCAACAAAGTCAAAGCCGGCGGTACCAGCTTCCAAGTGTTAGCACCAAAATCTTGGAACGCCCTACCACCCAAACTTAGAAAGGAAAACTCTCTCATGGCATTCAGAAAGGCTCTAAAAACTAAGCTATTCAACTACACTGTACCTGAATGTTGTTCCTCTGTAACCATGGAACATTCCTACTGCATTACTGTTGTTAACCTCCTTCATGTTGTATTGTTAAACTTGTTCAAGCTGTATCTAGGTGAATATCCTGTAACAGCGCCACAATGCCTCAGGGCCGCTGTGTGTTCTATAAATTTAAATAAATAAACACACTCCAAGCTTTTATTTATTTTTATTTTATTGGATATTTGTAAGGCAAGTATACAACAAATGGTGTTTAAAGCGCCATGGAGAAAGGGAGAAAAATAACAAACGTCCTACTGAAGTGCGGGGGTGGGGTGCGGTCTGCGCAAAATGTGAAGTGCTAGGGTGGGAATGGAAGTGCAGAGTAAAGAGGAGAGAGTGCAAGTGAAAGGGGAGAGGACCACAGGGACTAGGCAGGAGCTAAGGGGAGGCCAGGAGGGCAAGTACTAGGGATTGCATGGTGTCTAGGGAGTGAGCGTCCACATGCTAAGTGCAAGGAGGGGCTGGTGCCCTGTAGAACTCAGAGGGAACCAGGCAGCCAGTCACTGCAGCAGACAGGGGTATTAGCAGGGGAGGGGGAGAAAGAAGGAAGAAGAGAAAAGTAGGGTCTTGAGAAGCTTCCAGAACTTAAAGAGATCTGCCTCATGCCTGAGAGGGGCAGGGAGATCATTCCAGCGGGGGGCTCCTGCAGAGGAGAGAGATCTACCCCCAACTCTCTGCTTAGAGAAGCGTCTGATCTGAAGAGAGTGGGAACTAGAAGACCGAAGGGCTCTAACAGGGAGGTAGTTAGGGAGAGAGAGCTGGATGTAGCAAGGTCCCATGCCACAGAAAGCCTTGTGGGTGATGCAGAGGGTCTTGAACTTGATCCTAGCAGCAACCGGGAGCCAGTGGAGAGATTTTAAGGCTGTAGAGATGTGGTCCCCAGGTTTGAGGCCAAGGATAAGTCTTGCAGTCTATTCTCGATTAGTTGAATGGGGCAAAAGGAGGATAATGGAAGATTGAGGAACAGGCTGTTGGAATAGTGCAGCAGTGAGGACCAGAGCTCTGGAGACATTGAGCTTCTGGGGGAAGATGAGGAAAGGGATAATGCCTCTGAGAAGGTGTAGATGGTAGTGGGTCTTCTTGGCAAGGTCCGAGATGTGAGGAGAGAAGGAGAGAGAGGAGTCAAAGATGACACCAACGTTTTTTGTCTCACAAGAGGGTGAGGGTAGGGGACCCATAGAGAGTAGCCACAGGGTAGGAGGGAAGGAGGGAGCTGAGGGCCCAATGAGAAGTATCTCAGTCTTACTGGCATTAAGGCAGAGATCATTGGCAGCACACCATGCCTGAATAGCAGTCAGACAGTCAGGGATGAGAGAAAAGGAAGAGGAGGCAGTAGAGGGAAGCTTGAAGGAGAGCTGCGTGTCGCCTGCATAACCCGGTAGTGAGGAGAGAAGGAGGAGATCAGGTGGGTCAGAGGGGCAAGGTAATATGATATCGATCAGAAGGTATGGGGAAACAAAAGCGATTAACCGTGATCTGGGCCTTAAGATAACGACAACAAAGAACAATCAAATGGTGTTATCAAATACAAAAATGGCCATGGGAAACGAGATAGAACAGAAATGGGTGGAATGGACATGTCTAACAGGTTTCTACCTTCGGTACCCACAAAGAGGCTTTGGCAGCTGAAGCTAATTACTTGAAACACTAGGGACCACAGACATTTCACATCGCAGGCTGGGAGACACGATTTATTAACCAATGCCAAATTTGTCTTTGTGCATGAGAGTGTTTTAATGTCACCAATTTAAATTGACTGTTTCTGTCTGTACTTTAAAATGGCGAATGAAGGTTCAAGAGGATGCCCAGAGGGTGGCCTCGTGTTGGAAGAGTTCCTGTCTGTTGTCAGTTGAACTTGTAAGCCCTGAATTACCTTTCCTTTTGGCAGTTACGTTTGATATAGATGACAACTTTGAAAAAGGAGACTGCTATTGTTTAATATCTTTGAGACAGAAAATATCACGCTTAATGTGTATGTCCTCTTGATCACAAATGTTGAAGTTGGTACTAAAGATATTGTTGTGACTGGTAGGGATTTGAATGTCCATTGTGTAGACAAGCAAGTGCTGGGCAAATGTGATCATGTCCAGTCCAAGAGTGATCTGCTTCAAAATAAGGCAAATGGACAGGGTAAGAAATGGGTAGAATTTCTGAAAGATTGTGGAGTAGTCATGCTGAATGGCCATGTAGATGGTGATTGCCCTAGAAAGTATACTTGGCATATGGGGAATTTCAAAGCCTATATAGACTCTTCCATTGATATATGCCTTGGATAGCAAATTCAATGGCTACAGTGATCATGCGTTGATGACCTTAACTATTGAAATGCAAACTGAGGATATACACAGAACCAAAATTGGGCAATTGTATTGGTTGGACCGAGCGCAATCTCAAATCCTTGAGCGAGTCAGTTGAAAAATGCTGTTTGCCTCTTTCAAAGGACCCCAATGATTTGGGAAAACAAATAACTGACTTCCTACAGGGTAAAACTATACTGTTAAAGAGGGTAAATCTCATGTTGGCATCTTCGATAGTGCAATTTGTGAGGCCAAGAGGCAATTAAGGCAACAAATTAGGCATGTACAACAAAATGCACATAGATATAATGGAGGGGGGGACTCAGATTACACATGTAAAGAACTGATATATCAACTGGATAAAGAGACATAGATATGCGACAAACTAATGCAGAATGGCAGACAATGTTGAAAGTCTTAAGAACTTCTGACACAAATAAATGTTGGCGTCTGCAAAATAGAACAAAGAGAACACAAGGACATAAAATTGTGAACCCTATAGGAAAGGGGTGTGGGTACGATAGTTAAATCACAGTATGAGGTGAAGGTTAGGCAGATTGTGTAGGGTCTAGCCTCCAACATTTTGCCAAAGATATTTTAAATACCATACTTAAAGAATTTGAGAGCCTCAGCTATTAAGAGAAACCCGGAATATTGGATTTCTTTTCTATACTCTTATTCAAAGTGATTGTGGTCTGCAATACCATACCTGATTCTATTCCCCTATTAATCCCTGTATTTAAAAATGATATGAGGAATGACGCTGCTAATGACAGGTTACTAGCCCTTTTGGACATTCCAAGCAAAATGTTTGCATCACACCTGCTAAAAGAACTCAAGGCCTGGGTGGACAAGAAAGTTTATTGAGTGCCCTTCAGACAGGTTTCAGGTCTGAATCCTCTATGGTGCATAACATATTAGCGCTAAACACATGAATTCAGGACGCCTGTGCAAAGAACAAATTACCATTGCATGCATTGTTTGTTGACTTTCAAGCAGTCTTTGACCCCGTTAATAGAGAGAGATTGTGGGAGAAACTTGGATGCAAAGCAGCCCCTGACCATCTGTTACATTACTTGTTTCAATTGCCCTGTGATTCAAGGATTCAGGTTAGGCAGAACAGCCAGGGTACTTTCTCCCAAGAAATACAAAAGTTTAGAGGGGTAAAGCTGGGTTGTGTTCTTGCGTTCTTAACTTATACCTGTCGGATCATTATGATTATCTCACAGGAGTGACTAATTTCTCTACTAAAATAGGTAATAAACACATCATCTGGCTTGCATATGCTGATGATATTATTATTCTGACCATACTTATATTGGACTAAAAGGAAGTGCCATCAGACTAAGTGAGTATGCTAAGGATAATGGATTTCTAAATATGTGAAAACAAAGTATATGAGATTCGGCACTACCAAATGTTCAAGGCAGGTGTTAGGAATCTAGTCAGACAAAATACCTAGGGTCGACAGCTATACTTAGGATATGAAAGAACTAGTAAACGTTGTTGTAAAGAGTTAATAGAAAGGTAGCATTATAAAGCACTGCTAATAATGACAGGCATTAAAACATCTGTGTTAAAAACAGCTGGCTACAGCTTAATGGGTAACCTTCTGGCATGCAAAAGAGTTTTGTGGTAATGATTATGCATGGTTTAGAGGCCAGCTATGGAAGTCATGCAACATGACGAAATATAATTGAAGGGTGCGGAGGGTCAGAAGGAGACAACATACCATGATTTGTCATTTTTCAATGAACTTTTATTTGAATAATAAAGAAAACTCCTCACTAACCCTAGTCTATGGAGTTCCCTGACTAACAAACGAACTAAAGTGCTCGTCTGTTGTAAATTCCAAATGTAAGATGTTGGAATGTCACCATTCCAAAATCTAACCTATGCTGACCCTACCACTAAAGAAAACAACTGGCCATGAGGATTACTCCCTTTCTTCTGGAGTGGCTTTCTAAGCCTCAATCTAGTTCAATACATAATCTTTAGATAACTCTGGGCTATCTTTTGTGTCCGTTCATACGGTTCACTTAGGCAACTCTTAAAGCCTCCTGGCTTCCCTTTCTTCAGGCGATGAAGGATCTTAGTGATCAGAGTTCCTTGACTCTTGATTTGATTCTTTTGAGCCTCTCCTGGTATACTACCAGTACTTTCTTTCTCTGATGGTTGTCCTCTCTCTGTTTTAATATAGCTTTCTTTGTTACTTCTTCTTTCCACTCTATGACTCGGAGAAGTAGGATGAGCCTAGAAATGACTTACACCTTTTTGGTTTTCCCTTATTTCTCTAGGGCTAGAATGAACGCTCCAGTAGTGGTTTACAGTTTCCTTACTTTTTACTCTCTCACAGAGACAAGTAGGCTGATCTCAGTAATGCCACTGAGACGAGCATGATGATCCCAGTTATCACTCACAGCCTCTTGACTTCTCTCTCTCCCACTGAGATGAGTATGCTGATCCCAGTTATCATTCAAAGTCTCTCGACTCCTCAGTCTTTCACTGGGACGAATAGGAGTACTACAATCATTATATTCGTTTTTTGGGATTATCGCAAACATTATTATGCCAATTATTTTAAGTACTTTTCTCTCCAGGTCTCCTGATCTCACCTTTACCTTCCTCGTAATGGGGCAGCGTCACCGGGTTGGCGTTCTCCCTCTTTGGTTTCTTCTCCGTGGACAGGACAGCTCTCGCACTCGGATCATTCACTTTATCGGATCTGCATTGGGGTTCTTGTTGATAAGTGGTATCGGCTCAGAGTGGTGTTCCCTCTCTCCCCTTTCTTCAGGCACCACTTCTGGTCTGCGAGTCTCGCTTGGGACTACCTTCTGGTGGGCAAATAATGGTATCAGTAAAGTTGGGGCTTCTTTCTTTCTCCCCACACTTGCCACTGCTGCCTTCTGGCTTGCTCCTCTTTGGACTGTGTTCTGCTAGTGTGGCATACCGCCTGCCTCCAGGTGCTGGTCATCCCTGGAATGTAAAGAATTTAAGGCAGTGGCGTTTGCCGTGTTGTCTAACACAATGATTGCTCTGATGCCAGCAACAGACTTCAATTAGCTTCAACCCTAGTGCCCTAATGTCACGTGGTGTGTTGCAATCTCAGCATTCTGTGCGTTACACAGAAGTAACAGCACTGAATCTTTCCCGAACTGCAGGGGGACGCTCCTAAACCATTGCGTTTGTTCGGTACGGTTGCTCTGTGTACTTTTTGACCCCTTGAGTTTGATTCCTGTGTTATCTCGATCTCCTGGCTAATGACTTGGACCCGTTTCTACTTTTGTCCCTCATCTGCTACCAATGCTGATTTTCCCTTGGACTGATTTGCTGGCTCCCCTGACCTTGCATCTCTCTTTTGCTTACCGCTCACGGCTTCGGACCTGTACTGAGTCCGGTGCTTGATTCCCTGTGCTAGATTTTCTGGCTCCCCCCTTGACCTCGGCCAACATGTGTTTGGACTGCCTTGCTCTGCCCTTTTGCCTCACGATCTTGGAACTTGTTCTCTATTCCTTGGAACGCTTTGCCGCTTCATTGGAGGATTCCCCTGCATTTTCGTTGTGGATTGGCATTTCCCATGGAACTCTGCTTGGATTTCTTCAATTGACATCCATTGAGTTTGGGGTCATCTTGGGCCTTCCTTGGCTACAACAACATAACCCGGTCATTAATTGGGTGAAGCATACCGTGCATTTTCCTCTCCTCACTGTTTAGAAACATGTCTGAGCTCAGAGGATAGAATTGCCTCTACTCCATGTTTAGCACTGCTGTCCAGTGTATCCACAGTTAGTGTGATTACGCAAGTTTCCATGCCCGATCTACCCCGAGAAAATCAGGACTTTTCTGAGGTCTTTGATAAAGGGTTGTCTGAAAGGCTTCCACCACACCGGGATGAAGACTGTCCCATTGACTTTATACCCGGGACCTCGGTCTCTCATGGTCGCATCTACTCCCTTATGCAGAAGGAGGAAGAACACCTCAAGGAATACATTGACAAGTCCTTACGTTTGGGTCATATACGGCTCTCCCAGTCACCGGCTGCCTCATCCATCCTTTTTGTTAATGTTAAAGGACATTTGTACCACGCACTATCACCACCAAACTGGTCCTCTGGCGCTGTGGCAGCTCTGAAAAGGGAAGGGAGGGTTGGTTAGTGGGAAAGAGCTGGAAAAGTGCAAAAGAGCAGTGATGTGCTGTTGGCACCCTCAGCCCGGTGGGTCCGTTGGCTGGGCCTAGGGCGTTTTGCGGCCGGTAGTCGTCGTGTACTGTTGTGCGAGTTTATGTGTGTTTTTGCTTTGTTGTTGCCATGTAGTGAAGTTTGTGGCGTTTGCTGTGCTGTAGGTTTGTGGTTGTGTTTGGTTTGGAGTTTGAGAGATGCATGCAGAGGGGGAAATCGTTAGTGCAGTTGATTAGTTGGCATCTCTATCCCGACTTCAGGCGGTGGATTTCTGTTTTCTTCCCAGATGGGTTTCGGTAGCACCTCTACGCATCTGTCATGATAGGAGTCCATCCAGCCTTCAAGGTCCCTTTTATATCTTGCTACCTATCTTCCGTACCCACTCATACAGCCTTTGCATCTGCCTATGACTACGTTTCCTGACAATTCCAACCACTGTGGCTCTTTCAAAGGACCCCAATGATTTGGGAAAACAAATAACTGACTTCCTACAGGGTAAAACTATACTGTTAAAGAGGGTAAATCTCATGTTGGCATCTTCGATAGTGCAATTTGTGAGGCCAAGAGGCAATTAAGGCAACAAATTAGGCATGTACAACAAAATGCACATAGATATAATGGAGGGGGGGACTCAGATTACACATGTAAAGAACTGATATATCAACTGGATAAAGAGACATAGATATGCGACAAACTAATGCAGAATGGCAGACAATGTTGAAAGTCTTAAGAACTTCTGACACAAATAAATGTTGGCGTCTGCAAAATAGAACAAAGAGAACACAAGGACATAAAATTGTGAACCCTATAGGAAAGGGGTGTGGGTACGATAGTTAAATCACAGTATGAGGTGAAGGTTAGGCAGATTGTGTAGGGTCTAGCCTCCAACATTTTGCCAAAGATATTTTAAATACCATACTTAAAGAATTTGAGAGCCTCAGCTATTAAGAGAAACCCGGAATATTGGATTTCTTTTCTATACTCTTATTCAAAGTGATTGTGGTCTGCAATACCATACCTGATTCTATTCCCCTATTAATCCCTGTATTTAAAAATGATATGAGGAATGACGCTGCTAATGACAGGTTACTAGCCCTTTTGGACATTCCAAGCAAAATGTTTGCATCACACCTGCTAAAAGAACTCAAGGCCTGGGTGGACAAGAAAGTTTATTGAGTGCCCTTCAGACAGGTTTCAGGTCTGAATCCTCTATGGTGCATAACATATTAGCGCTAAACACATGAATTCAGGACGCCTGTGCAAAGAACAAATTACCATTGCATGCATTGTTTGTTGACTTTCAAGCAGTCTTTGACCCCGTTAATAGAGAGAGATTGTGGGAGAAACTTGGATGCAAAGCAGCCCCTGACCATCTGTTACATTACTTGTTTCAATTGCCCTGTGATTCAAGGATTCAGGTTAGGCAGAACAGCCAGGGTACTTTCTCCCAAGAAATACAAAAGTTTAGAGGGGTAAAGCTGGGTTGTGTTCTTGCGTTCTTAACTTATACCTGTCGGATCATTATGATTATCTCACAGCAGTGACTAATTTCTCTACTAAAATAGGTAATAAACACATCATCTGGCTTGCATATGCTGATGATATTATTATTCTGACCATACTTATATTGGACTAAAAGGAAGTGCCATCAGACTAAGTGAGTATGCTAAGGATAATGGATTTCTAAATATGTGAAAACAAAGTATATGAGATTCGGCACTACCAAATGTTCAAGGCAGGTGTTAGGAATCTAGTCAGACAAAATACCTAGGGTCGACAGCTATACTTAGGATATGAAAGAACTAGTAAACGTTGTTGTAAAGAGTTAATAGAAAGGTAGCATTATAAAGCACTGCTAATAATGACAGGCATTAAAACATCTGTGTTAAAAACAGCTGGCTACAGCTTAATGGGTAACCTTCTGGCATGCAAAAGAGTTTTGTGGTAATGATTATGCATGGTTTAGAGGCCAGCTATGGAAGTCATGCAACATGACGAAATATAATTGAAGGGTGCGGAGGGTCAGAAGGAGACAACATACCATGATTTGTCATTTTTCAATGAACTTTTATTTGAATAATAAAGAAAACTCCTCACTAACCCTAGTCTATGGAGTTCCCTGACTAACAAACGAACTAAAGTGCTCGTCTGTTGTAAATTCCAAATGTAAGATGTTGGAATGTCACCATTCCAAAATCTAACCTATGCTGACCCTACCACTAAAGAAAACAACTGGCCATGAGGATTACTCCCTTTCTTCTGGAGTGGCTTTCTAAGCCTCAATCTAGTTCAATACATAATCTTTAGATAACTCTGGGCTATCTTTTGTGTCCGTTCATACGGTTCACTTAGGCAACTCTTAAAGCCTCCTGGCTTCCCTTTCTTCAGGCGATGAAGGATCTTAGTGATCAGAGTTCCTTGACTCTTGATTTGATTCTTTTGAGCCTCTCCTGGTATACTACCAGTACTTTCTTTCTCTGATGGTTGTCCTCTCTCTGTTTTAATATAGCTTTCTTTGTTACTTCTTCTTTCCACTCTATGACTCGGAGAAGTAGGATGAGCCTAGAAATGACTTACACCTTTTTGGTTTTCCCTTATTTCTCTAGGGCTAGAATGAACGCTCCAGTAGTGGTTTACAGTTTCCTTACTTTTTACTCTCTCACAGAGACAAGTAGGCTGATCTCAGTAATGCCACTGAGACGAGCATGATGATCCCAGTTATCACTCACAGCCTCTTGACTTCTCTCTCTCCCACTGAGATGAGTATGCTGATCCCAGTTATCATTCAAAGTCTCTCGACTCCTCAGTCTTTCACTGGGACGAATAGGAGTACTACAATCATTATATTCGTTTTTTGGGATTATCGCAAACATTATTATGCCAATTATTTTAAGTACTTTTCTCTCCAGGTCTCCTGATCTCACCTTTACCTTCCTCGTAATGGGGCAGCGTCACCGGGTTGGCGTTCTCCCTCTTTGGTTTCTTCTCCGTGGACAGGACAGCTCTCGCACTCGGATCATTCACTTTATCGGATCTGCATTGGGGTTCTTGTTGATAAGTGGTATCGGCTCAGAGTGGTGTTCCCTCTCTCCCCTTTCTTCAGGCACCACTTCTGGTCTGCGAGTCTCGCTTGGGACTACCTTCTGGTGGGCAAATAATGGTATCAGTAAAGTTGGGGCTTCTTTCTTTCTCCCCACACTTGCCACTGCTGCCTTCTGGCTTGCTCCTCTTTGGACTGTGTTCTGCTAGTGTGGCATACCGCCTGCCTCCAGGTGCTGGTCATCCCTGGAATGTAAAGAATTTAAGGCAGTGGCGTTTGCCGTGTTGTCTAACACAATGATTGCTCTGATGCCAGCAACAGACTTCAATTAGCTTCAACCCTAGTGCCCTAATGTCACGTGGTGTGTTGCAATCTCAGCATTCTGTGCGTTACACAGAAGTAACAGCACTGAATCTTTCCCGAACTGCAGGGGGACGCTCCTAAACCATTGCGTTTGTTCGGTACGGTTGCTCTGTGTACTTTTTGACCCCTTGAGTTTGATTCCTGTGTTATCTCGATCTCCTGGCTAATGACTTGGACCCGTTTCTACTTTTGTCCCTCATCTGCTACCAATGCTGATTTTCCCTTGGACTGATTTGCTGGCTCCCCTGACCTTGCATCTCTCTTTTGCTTACCGCTCACGGCTTCGGACCTGTACTGAGTCCGGTGCTTGATTCCCTGTGCTAGATTTTCTGGCTCCCCCCTTGACCTCGGCCAACATGTGTTTGGACTGCCTTGCTCTGCCCTTTTGCCTCACGATCTTGGAACTTGTTCTCTATTCCTTGGAACGCTTTGCTGCTTCATTGGAGGATTCCCCTGCATTTTCGTTGTGGATTGGCATTTCCCATGGAACTCTGCTTGGATTTCTTCAATTGACATCCATTGAGTTTGGGGTCATCTTGGGCCTTCCTTGGCTACAACAACATAACCCGGTCATTAATTGGGTGAAGCATACCGTGCATTTTCCTCTCCTCACTGTTTAGAAACATGTCTGAGCTCAGAGGATAGAATTGCCTCTACTCCATGTTTAGCACTGCTGTCCAGTGTATCCACAGTTAGTGTGATTACGCAAGTTTCCATGCCCGATCTACCCCGAGAAAATCAGGACTTTTCTGAGGTCTTTGATAAAGGGTTGTCTGAAAGGCTTCCACCACACCGGGATGAAGACTGTCCCATTGACTTTATACCCGGGACCTCGGTCTCTCATGGTCGCATCTACTCCCTTATGCAGAAGGAGGAAGAACACCTCAAGGAATACATTGACAAGTCCTTACGTTTGGGTCATATACGGCTCTCCCAGTCACCGGCTGCCTCATCCATCCTTTTTGTTAATGTTAAAGGACATTTGTACCACGCACTATCACCACCAAACTGGTCCTCTGGCGCTGTGGCAGCTCTGAAAAGGGAAGGGAGGGTTGGTTAGTGGGAAAGAGCTGGAAAAGTGCAAAAGAGCAGTGATGTGCTGTTGGCACCCTCAGCCCGGTGGGTCCGTTGGCTGGGCCTAGGGCGTTTTGCGGCCGGTAGTCGTCGTGTACTGTTGTGCGAGTTTATGTGTGTTTTTGCTTTGTTGTTGCCATGTAGTGAAGTTTGTGGCGTTTGCTGTGCTGTAGGTTTGTGGTTGTGTTTGGTTTGGAGTTTGAGAGATGCATGCAGAGGGGGAAATCGTTAGTGCAGTTGATTAGTTGGCATCTCTATCCCGACTTCAGGCGGTGGATTTCTGTTTTCTTCCCAGATGGGTTTCGGTAGCACCTCTACGCATCTGTCATGATAGGAGTCCATCCAGCCTTCAAGGTCCCTTTTATATCTTGCTACCTATCTTCCGTACCCACTCATACAGCCTTTGCATCTGCCTATGACTACGTTTCCTGACAATTCCAACCACTGTGGTACCCAGTGGGAACTAAGGGTTTGTTGATTTCGTCTCTGTGGGAGTCGCCTGTGTTACACTCTACCCGGTGAGACTCGTCCAGGTGCCGTGTGAGCTTCCCAGTGGATTCTGGGAGCTGTTCGTGTCTGGTTTAGTCTAGTCACCCTTTTTTTATTTTATTTTTCCTGTTTCCATTTTCAGTTTGAGTCTGTGTTGTTGAATAGCCAGGTTTTTAGTAGTTTCCTAAATTTTAGGTGATCTTTGGTATTTCTTATTTCTTTTGGGATGTTGTTCCAGGTTTTTGCAGCTAGCTGGTAGAAGGAAGTGCCTCCAAACATTTTCTTGAGGTATGGTTTTGATTCCAGACGGATTTCCTTGCATAACCTGAGGGATCTAGTAGGCTTGTAGATTGTTATTTTCTTTTGTAGGAATTCTGCTCCTTGTCCGCTGATTGCCCTGTGCGTTATGCACATTGTTTTGAAGGTGATGCAATGTTTTATTGGGAGCCAGTGTAGAGTTTCTAGGGCAGGAGTGATGTGTTCTCTTCTTGATAGTTTGAGGAGTAGTCTTGCAGCTGTATTTTGGATGCTTTGTAGTTTCTTCAGGAGGTATTCTGGTATTCCGAGGTAGAGGCTGTTACGACTTTTGACATGAGGGCGACGATAGTGAGTGTTTTGTGCGTGAAGGAGAGGAAAGGTAGGACTCTTCTTGCCGTGTGGAGGAGGGAAAAACATTTCTTGACAGTTGCATTTATTTGTGGTTCTAAGGTTAGGGAGTTGTCCATGAGGCCCCCCAGATTTTTTACTACCTTAGATGGTGATGGTGCGGTTCCCATTTCAGTTGGCCACGGGATGGCGGTTTCGTTTTCTTGGTCTTTGGATATGACCATGTTTTCTGTCTTTCCTGGGTTGATTTTCAGGTTGTTGGCAGTCATCCAGTTGAAGACTTCTATTAGACATTCGATTAGAGTTGCGTGATCGGCTTGGGTGTCTTTGATTTTGTAGATGATTTGAGTATCATCAGCGTAGTTGTAGCAGGTGATGTTGTATTTTTTGAAGATTCTGATAACCGGTGTCTGGTAGATGTTGAAGTACAGTGGTGATAGTGAGGATCCTTGCGGCACTCCGCTGTCGTTAACTCTTGTACTTGATTTGAAGGGTTTGATCCAAACGGTTTCTATTCTGTCGGTTAGGAACAATTTAGTCCAGAGTAATGCTGTGTCAGTTATGCCTATGTCTTCTAGTCTTTTGGTTAGGGTGTCATGACTAACTGTGTCGAAGGCTGCGGAGAGGTCGAGTAGGATAAGGGCTGAGGCTATGTTTGATTCTGCGTTCGTTTTTAGGTCGTCCCAGATGGATAGTAGTGCTGTTTCCGTTCCTCTTGCAGGTCTGAAACCGATTTGTGCTTGGTCTAGCAGGGGATCTTTTTATACGTGTTCTTGTGTTAATTTATACACGTAGGTTTCCAGGAGTTTTGCCGGATAGGGTATGTTGGAGATCGGCCTGTAGTGGAGAGGTCTTCTACGTCGCCACTTGTATTTTTCAGAAGTGGTTTGATATTTGCTAATTTGAAGATCCTCGGTACATTTCCTGTTGCTAGTGATTGGTTCATAAGGTTTCTATAGTATTCTGCTGGCGTTCCTTGAGCGAGGACTGATTTGTAGATGTCAGGGGGACAGGGATCCATGGGTGATCCAGCTTTCTTGCTGTGTTTTACAAGCATTGAGAATGCCTCTGCTGATATTTACGGAAAGTTTTTGAGTTTGTGTTGAGGTTCTAAGATAAGATCGCTCAGTGGTGTCTTGTGGTTGATAGGTATGTTCTGTATGGTTTGTCGAATGTCATTGACATTTGTGCCCAATAAAGACAGGGAGCTGCGTCCCTGTGTGGATTTCAAAGCACTAAACGCTATCACAGTAAAAAATCGGATTCCCCTGCCTCTAATCTCCGAACTGCTCGATTGCCTAACTTCAAATGTGTTCACCAAGCTCGATCTTCGGGGGTCCTACAATTTGGTCAGAATGAGGCAGGGCGATGAGTGAAGACCGCCTTCAAAACCAAGTATGGTCCGTTTCAGTATCTTGTCTTGTCCTTCGGGCTGTGCAACGTTCCTGCCACATTCCAACACTTTGTCAATGATGTTTTTCGGGATGTTCTCGATTGTTTTGTTTTGGTGTACCTGGATGACATCGTCATCTTCTCAGAGTCCCTCGATCTGCACATTCAGCATGTGCGTAAACTCCTGCAGCGATTGCGGGAGAATGCACTGTACGCCAAATTGGAAAAGTGCATTTTCATACTTCTTCAGTGGAATTCCTGGGTTTTGTGTTATCTTCAAAAGGAGTCCACATGAGTGACGCCAAGGTTTGGACAGTATTCAGCGCCTACCACTTTGCCCCACTACGCACCACCTACATCCAGTAGCCTTTTTCTCAAAAACCTTGTCTACATCTGAAATGAATTACACCATCATGGAAAGAGAACTCTTGGCCATTAGAGCCGCGTTCAAGGAGTGGAGCCACCATCTTCTTGGTGCCAGGTACCCGGTAACGGTGTATTCTGATCACCGTAATCTACAGGCTCTATCACATGCGAAGTGCACAAATTCCTGGCAGATTCGTTGGCATCTGCTTTTTGCCCTATTTAACTTTGTTGTTACCTACCGTCCGGGCCCTCTGCATGGCAAGGCTGATGCTTTGTCCAGGATTGGAGGTGATTTTGACCAAACACATCCCGTCACACACTCCGAGCCAAGGATTCCGTGATTTGTGCGTGTATGGTCTCTTCACCTTTGTTGGATGGGATCCGAAGGCTGGGTTAGAGATCACCACATTAAAAGCACGTCTGATTAACGGTATTGTATGTTCCCGGCACCTGGACCCGACTTCTTGCACTCTAATGGTCCCATGATGCCCGACTGTCTGCTCACCCGGGCCAATGGAAAACCTTTGATCTACTACACAGGTGGTGCTGGTGGCCTCACGTGAAGAAAGATGTAGCGGATTATGTTTCAAAGTGTTCCATGTGTACGATTGTAAAACGATTCCAGGTAAACCGATGGGCCTCCTACAGACCATACCGATGCCGCACAAACCTTGGCACATAATATCCATGGAGTTTGTGGTTGAAATGCCGCAAATACAAGGTATGTCCTATATCCTTGTAGTGGTGGATGCCTTTACCAAAATGGCGCGTTTTGTTCCTTGTCATGGTATATCTTCTGCTTCTGGTTTGGCCACGCTCTTTTTTGCAAATATCGTTCACTTCTTTGGTCTGCCTTCCATAATTATCACGGATCGAGAATCGCAGTTCACCTCTCGTTTCTGGTTGGCCCTAACAGGGTCTTTGGGTATTGATGCTCGCTTCTTTTCGTCCTACCATCCACATATCGATGGTCTGACTGAAAGAGTGAACGCTACGATGGAACAATACCTCCAATGCCTCTGCCTTCAGTATCAGTGTAATTGGCTCTCAGTATTAGGGGTAGCGCAGTTTGCATACAACAACTCTTATCATTCTTCATTAGGTAGTTCGCCTTTCTACGCATATATGGACAACACCCTAGAGTCTTGCCTCTTATTCTGCCTACCCCGGTGCTTGTCCCGGACATCAGTGCGGTAATTCAGTCACTTACATTATACGCACGGCAGAAGCTCGACATCTGCAAACTGCCCAAAAACATATGATATGATATGGCATTTATAACACGCCTATACACAAGTGTTTCAAGGCGAGACGAGGCAAGGATGGAACAGAGGGAAGACAGAGACAGCGATCTTACTAGGCCAGTCGACATTGAGATTGCGCAAGTGCAGGGAAGGGGGGGAAGGGGAGAAGTGTGCAAGGTAGGAGAGGGGGCAGTGCAGTACATAAGATAACCGTGAAAAAATAAATAAAGATAAATGTTAAATAAAATAAATAAAGACAATAAATAAGAAGTGCGGCCAGCTGGTGGCAAGTGCAAGGTTAAGGGCAGACATCAGGTGTCAAGTGCTGGCAGGGGGCTGTTGGAATACAGAAAACAGTCCCCGAGTGCAAGGGTTGCCAGGGGGGCAGTGCAGGTTTGCAACTGGTGGGGAAGGAACCTGGGCCCGAGATCAGAGGGTAGCCAGGTAAACCAGTGCAATTTCCCTTTCAACCAGGAGATCAGCAGGGGAGCAGAGAAGAGAAAGCAGAAGCAAAAAGGAAAGTCTTGAGGTACTTCTGGAACCTAGATGGTTCTCCTCAAGTTTCATAGAGGCAGGGAGGCTGATCCAGAGGGAGACCCCAGCAGAAGGGAGATCTACCAGCAACTTGTTTGAAGAAGTGACTGACCCTGAGGAAGTTGGAGGCGTATGAGCGAAGAGCTCGAGAAGGACAATATTTAGGAAGAGAGAGTTGAAGGTATTGAGGCTCCAGGCCCCGAAAGGCCTTATGGATACTACAGAGGGTTTCTAACTTAATCCTCGCCGCCACTGAGAGCTATAGCAGAGATTTCAGACCTGCAGAGATACGATCTCTGGGCTTGAGGCCAAGGACAAGTCTCGCAGTCCTGTTTTGGATGAGTTGCAGAGGGCGGAGAGTAGAGGCCGGCAGTCTTAGTAAGAGGCTGTTGCAGTAGTCCAGCCTAGGGAGAACCAGAGCTCTGGAGACAGTGAAATTCTGGGGGAAGGAGAGGAAAGGAAGAATACCTCTGATACTAAGAAACAGGCCGACAAGCATCGTTCTCTGTCTATGGACTGCCAGCCTGGGGATAAGGCTTGGCTATCCATCAGAAACCTATGTATTACAGGAAAACGTAAGCTTCTCCCGCAATATGTCAGTCCCTATCTCATCACCAAATGTGTCAATGCAGTGCCCTTCTGCCTGGCGATCCACTCACTTTGGCATGTTCATCCCATCTTTCATGTCTCCTTGTTGAAACCTTATATAATGGGCAACAGACTCCCTACTACGGCCACTCCCATTACTGCACGTGGGAAGATGAATATGAGGTACAGGCGATTTTGGACACCCGTGTCACCAGAGGGGTTCACCATTACCTGATCAATTGGAAGGGGTATGGGCCGGAGGATAGAACCTGTGAACCAGCTGCCCATATCCACGCCCCCCCCGATTGCTGCGTGCTTTACATGTTAACCTTCTGCATTCTTCCTGGGGACGGGGGGTCTTTGTGGGGGTGTACTGTTGCATACTGCCTGCCTCCAGGGGCTGGCATCCCTGGAATGCAAAGAATCTAAGATACTGGCGTTTGCCGTGGCATCTAACACAACGATTGCCCTGATGCCAGCAATGGACTTCAATTCCTATCAAACCTAGTGCCCTAATGCCACGTGGTGCGTTGCAATCTAGGTGTTCCGTGCGTTATCCGGAAGTAACAGCATTTAATTTTTCCCGAACTGCAGGGCGAAGCTCCTAAACCGTCGCATTTGTTTGGAACGGTTGTTCTGTGTACTTTCTGACCCCTTCATTCCGATTCCTATGTTATCTCGACCTCCTGGCTAACGACTGGGACCAGTTTCTGCTATTGTCCCTCATCTGCTCCCGGCGCTGAATTTCCCTCAGACAGATTTCCTGGCTCCACTGACCTTGCATCTCTGTTTTTGCTTAACGCTGACTGCTACAGCCCTGTACTGTGTCCGGTGCTTGATTCCCTCTACTAGATTTCCTGGCTCCCCCCTTGACCTCTGCCAACATGTGTTTGGACTGTCTTGCTCTGCCCTTTTGCCTCACGATCTTGGAACTTGTACTCTTTTCCATAGAATGTTGTGCTGCTTCATTGGCGGATTCCCCAGCATTTTGTGGATTGGCATTTCCCATGGAACTCTGCTTGGATTGCTTCAATTGACATTGCCTTCTGGGAACTGTGTTTTTGGGACTTCCTTTTCTACTGGTACTCTCGTGACTGGGCTTTTCCCCTAGATTGCACCCTCGTGCAATCTGCGTCAGGGTCCTACTCACCATCAAGACCTTGCAGGGTCTAACCTGGCCTTTTGTACTTCTGCTGAGAATCCTAGAATATTTGGTCTTCGCTGGCTGGAGTTGTGCAAGTAGGTTTCTCGCTTGACACTGCAGCACAACAGGTAAGAGTGGGGTTGTCTGGCAGTGGCACAGGGTGGTACTTTGTGGACCAAAAAGGGATACTGATTTGTTGTATCTATTTTCCTTTACAGCTCTGCTGCTTGCTCCTGCCTTTTCACCTGAGCCCCTGGCCTGACAGGTTACTATCTATGCAGACTGAGCTCTTGTGGGGAAAGGTCTCCCTGTGAAAGGAGACCCCAGTTACCCAATTATCTTCGATCCTGACAGCTAGGCAGTTCCTCACTCCAATGCACGTCATGCTGGGGAGCCTGGCTGCTGTCTCTGCATCGCTGCTCTCAGTTTTCTGCAGCAGTTTTACTTCATAGTTATCTCTCTCATGCTGGTTTGAAAACTCCCGGGTTTCCTCTCTCGTCATACCTTTGTCTCCTCCCCTTTTTATGATGCTGCTCTGGAGCTTATCCTTTGGAAGTCCTTTGTCAGTGTCTGAACCACACCTGTTATGACTCTTTGATGTTTCTTTGTCTCAGTCTAGCAGGCACTTGTTCCTTATAACTGCATTAGTCTTCTTCGCCTCAGTACCTAATGGATGTTGATCTTTACTTAAGGCATCACAATAATAAATATATGTATAGTGTTCCTGTTTTATCCTAACAGGTCTGGGTTTATGGTATGGTTGAGTGAGTTGTGAGGGGAGTTCCTCTGCGGAACGGGAGTGCTTGTCCCCAAGGGGGAGTCTTTCCCTATGAGATCCCACTTATCGCCACCCCTAGGGGGAATTTCGCGTATCCTGCTCCCCTCCCTAGCTTTACAAGGAAATGCTCCCACCTGGGGAGAAGTGACTGAATCCTGCGATTCATCACAAGAGCGAGTATGGAGAAAGATACTCGAACTTGCGCAAATTATACCTGTTGATGCTGTTCGCCTCGAGCCTGGCTTGACATCGATCCATACACGTGTGCTCATCAAAAAAGGTTTATTATATATAAAAGCAATGACCGTAACGGCATGCCCGTTGCTAATATTATTGGGTGTGGCTATGAATAGTAACTGCAGTACGGCACTAACCAAACATAAAAAGCTGTGAAAAATATTTCTAGGAGATTGACTATGTCTAGCTGGGGACTAGGCTATCATCAATTAAGGTGCAAGCTCATGATAAGAGCAAAGTAATGGGATTAGGCATATAATCTGGAGTACGTGTAACATTTGGATATCATGCATACCTGAAAGCTCTACGGAAGCATTAGCGAGCCAAGCTGGGAGGAGGGCGGCAGAAAGAAGCTGATGTTTGGGTGAACTGGAGAAAAACTCAAAGGCTGAAATCAAAATAGAGTGCACGTGCCTGATGTGCCATAGGCTCATGGGAGTGTAGTTCCCTCAACGCTCCACAGGCATCCCAAGAGCATCCAGCCTGAGCTAGAGGAGAAAATCTGCACCAGCCATGGTGGCCGACATCCACAGTGGCAGACACCCAATTATCAATACCATGAGATCTCAGTCATTTAGCCACTGCATGTGATGCCACTGAGGGTTCACTGTTTTGGGCCTAAGAGTTTTGACCTCAGGTTTGCGGTTCAAATAAATACCACACCATCTTTACTGGGGGCTCTGCTCATCATGATGGAAAAATTGCAGGTCAAAGGAGTGCAGTGGGAGTGTACTCTTTACACTGGCATTGAATGGTTATCTTGTGTATCCTCACTATGGATCACATTTTGTCAAAAAACGTAATTGCCAGAAGTGCACTGCAGTGTGCAAATGGGAAGTGTAAAGAGACGGCGGAAGCCTTTTTACACTTAACAATCCAATCCAAACAACTTTATTCGGCTGGGAAGGCCATCAAAGTGCACCCTAATAAAAAACAATTCTAATACATAATTGCATTCAACATTTCAAAGAAAAGAAAAACGGGAAAGCAGTACACATTGCCACACCCTCCATGAGTACCCCTGAACAGGACTGGAAACCAAAAGTCAAGAGCCACCGAGCCATTGCCTCTGGAGACTCCCAGTGTGCCTCGGTCCCAGTGCAGTCAAGTTTGCCCCTTAAAGGGGGCTGTTACTAGAGGGGTCTACTGTGGAACACACAGAGGCACGGACCAGGGGGGGTGGGAGACGGCGGGTAACTGTAATACTGCTTTTCCTTGACCGCCTGTGCCCCTTACATTTTTCCCAGACATCCATTGCCATGTGGGGATTCCCGAAGACCACTTTGACAATATATGTGTTGGCTGGAGAATGAGACAGTCTGGTGCACCCCAGCAAGGAGCCCCAGGACACAAACCCACATTCCCCTACTGCCCGGAACCAATGAAGGCATTTGTTCCCGAGGGCGTCTCTTGGTTCTCTAGTGGCAGTAGGTGGTTTTGGAACACCATGGAGAAACACCATGGAGCTGCTACAGCCTTCTGGTTTTTGGGGCCCAGACCAAGACCTTCCATGCCCGAGGATTAAGGCACTTCCCCCCTCCCCACTGAACACATATTGCCCTGGGCTCTCACAGTGGGCAACCGCAATGGTGGAGGATCGACGCCCAATGCTGGGGGCCCTGTGGTCCCCCTCTGTGGAGGTAGCACTAAGGGGAGAGCCAGCCACCTCTAGATGACTCCTCATGGATTGAGTAGTCCTTACCGCTGAAGCAGGGGGCAGACAGAGGTGCAAGGGGTAAAGCCCATTGTCTGGGTCTAAATTCGGCCCCCCTGACCCTGCCCCTACAGAGCCCTTTCCTCCCCTCCCCGCACATCCTTCCGCCCTGTCCCCCAGCACCCCCTTAATCAAAACAAGTAGGATGATTTTAATCTCAGCCAACTCAGAAAGCAGGTGGTGACAAGGACAGCTTGGCAGATGCTGTACACAATGGGGATAGTGAACAGTGATCTCCTTTGGTGGGGGCTTTGGGAGCCCGAAGAGGGCTCAGACGAAGGAAGGAGCTGGCCCCCAAGGGGACATTGGACATGGGCTCACTCCCGACGCTCGATGGAAGGCTGGACTGCTGACCCATGCCCAAAACCACCAGGCCCACATCCCCAGAGTCTGCGGGCATGAGCACAGTAGAGGAGACTGGATCAGCCTTAGCCTCAGGGAAATCCGATAACGTCTGCGGTGCTGAGAGTTCAGGCTTGAAGCCAGAAGATGGGTGGAAAGGGGCCAGGGCCAGATAAGAGCCGAAAGGTGGGGTCAACTTTGAGATACCCAAAGAGATCCTCTCACAGCCGTTAGCTAAGGTGTCCAGAAGGTTGGCAATGGCCACAGGGTCAAGACCCCCTTCAAGGGTTAGCAGGTTTACAGGGGACACACGTTCATCCGGAAAGGGGGGTGCCAGATCAGTGGCAAGGCCACCAGTGTTCCCTGAGGGCCGTGGTGGAGCCCCCACCTGCGAGTTATAAGCGCAGGGTAGCTTGGTGGTAGGCCCTCCCCGGGTCTTCCTCTGTGCCACAAACAGTGGCCGAAGCTGGGGCTGTTGGCAAAGTTCCCAGAGGAGCAGAACAACCCCCCAGGGGATGGCATGCTTCTTTATCCAAGATTTCAGCCTCTCAGTGGGGATCTTTCCAGGGCCCAGTGGATGCCCCCTGCCTTTGCGCCTCACTGCCAAGGTCTTCCGTTGCGATTTGGGTTCAAGCTCTTGAAGAGTTTGTAGGCTGGACAAGAGGACGGATTTAGACAGGAAGAGTGGTGAGAACGGTGAAAAGAGTGGGGGGTCCATTGTTAGAATGGGTTTTGCTGCTTGAAGTTCCCTATCTGCCTTTTTGTCCAAAGTTGCTGCAGCCAGTTGGAGGGGCAATTGCCTGCCACAATTGTCCATAATCTGTGGAACTCCCCCCCCCAAACAAGCCCCCATTTCTGTTCCTGCTCACCTTGCTTAAAGAAAGCCCAGCCTAGCAGGTCAGAGGGTACCAGGGAACACCCTGCGGAGCGCGCACACCCCTGCGGGACGCCAACACCCCACGCCCTTGTCCCGCAGGCTTCACCCTGTGGGCCAGCTTGGGACCAGAAGAAGCCAAGGGGGCCTGGCCAAAGTCTCGCACGGTAAGTATGGAGGTCCTCTTCCTGGGCCAGTTCAGTGAAGGAAGAGGAGCGGAAGCGGGACCCAACACCCTGCGCCCTTGTCCCGCGGGCTTCACCCTGCGGGCTCGGCGTGGGACCAGAATAAGCCAAGGGGGCGTGGCCAATGTATGGAAGCGGTAAGTATGGAAGCCCTCCTGGGCCAGTTCAGTGAAGGAAGAGGAGCGGGAGCAGGACCCAACACACCATGCCCTTACCAATTTACATCATGTACAGAGCTGGTTTCCATAGGAAATCATTGGTTTCACAACAGCATGAAAATCTCTTGCTGGCCTGAAGCCAAGTTGTTTTTGAAGCCGAAGGGCAAAGAGGAAGCCGAACCGTAACTCTCGTTCTGCCCCACCCTCTGCCTTCAAAAACAATGAAAAATCCCCCAGCGCGTGAATGGAGGCTTTAAGCCTCTCTTTAGCACTTCCGTTTACAGTTGGGGGACTACGAAAATTAGCCTTGCTGAGGTGATGATTATTATTATGCATTCCTATTGTCGAATTACATTGTAAATTTATTTTTGTAATTTATATTTATATGAGTGGTTTGCATGAGTGTGTTGTGGAGTACAAATGCTGCATTAATTGTGATTTGTATATTATGGGTGAATAAAATGAACTTTTAATAAAAAAGAAAGCCAGTGATCTGGGTTTTCAACATAAGTCATGTAATTGATGATTGATTCCAGGAGATGTAAGGAAGGCATGGTATCAACAGTAAAACAGACACAATTGACCACAGTTCAAGGGTGTTTATTGAACTTCAAAAAGGGTTTTGTAAAACGCCTATCTAATCCTAAATCTACAGCTACGACCATCAAATAATAATAACGCAGTCCTAGTGGTGTCTTGTCAAAATAAAAGGGCCTATACTAATAAACCTATTAACAATCCTTACTTTTAAATATAAATAGTGTGGGAAGCAGTGTTACGAAAAAGAAAGACGTTTTCACAAAAAGATATGTCAGGATGTTCAGACCACTGGCCTCCCTTCCCCACGTTTTCAGCACGGGACAAAGCGGTACACTCGAGCTTAGCACAGTCTCAGGCTTCTCTAGTACAAGGATACAGTTCAATCATTAGCATGAGGGCCTTCTGTGACCAAGCCTCTTTGCCTTTCAAAGTCTCTTCATTCAGAGGGCCTGATGCGACAAACAAACAATAAGTTCCTTTCCTCTTTCAGATTTTCACAAGTATTCAATTTCTCAGGCGATTCCCTATTCACCTCGGATCAACACAATGGGCCTCATTCCAAGTATGGCGGTAAGGGATAGCGGCCACCGGTAACGAGACCGGTGGCGGTGATCCCTTACCGCCATACTCCGAGTTCCCTTTGCGCCCTCGCCCTTAACGCCTGCTTTGAGCTTTGAGCAGGTGTTAAAGTCGAGGGCGCAAAGGGGCCTCCAAGCCAATAACGGTGACCGTAATGAACGGTCACCGTTATTTGCATCTTCCCCATTCCCATTGAGCCCTATGGGGGCTCATTTGGGAATGGGGAAGAGCCTTGGTGAATGGGGAATTACCGCCCCGCCAACCTTGGAATGGGGCGGTAATTCCGCCATCCACCAAGGCGCTGTCGGTCCGGGTACGGCGTCAACCAAGGCGTTAATAGCGCCATTGGTTAGCGCCGTACTCGGAATGAGGCCCAATGTTTGTAGATTATTTATGCATCCAATTTCTCGTAGGATATTCTTTCTCTGGTGACTCACGGTTCACCCCGGATCCCCCTCAGCTGGGCTCAGATCCCGGATCCCCCTCAGCCGGGTTCAGGATCCTTTTAACACAGTGTTCATTTAGTCTCCCTCTGCTGGGCTCGGACTTATTCCAATTTCCAATATAACTTTTAACACAAACTTGCTTTAACCAAAAGCTTTTAGCCGACCTCCCTCCGCTGGGCTCGGACCAACTTCATCTACTTTGTCATCAACTATCGAAGACTTTCCAATGTGCACAGGATTTTGCTTGACCCGTTGCAGGGCACTTCGATTTCACAATTCTTTATCACTCTTCACATTTGCCACCTTTCAGCTGGATACTTAACAGAGACGTTTGAATGAGCACCCACGTGGTGCTGGACCACTCTGTCTAAGGTATCGTATCTTGGCTTCAAAGTTCAATCACTCATCTGTTGTTTAATTCTGTTTGCATCGCTGCCACATACGCTTCATACACTGCTCTCTTCAGCTTTTACTATACAATGTTGCCGCTTGCAACCTTGGCTTCAACAGAGACCGGTCTGGTATCAGTCTCCCCAACTCGCAGGCTGTGCTGAGTTCAATGGTGCTGCTTTGTTGTAGGAGCCAAGGACAGTACCACGGTGGCAAACGATTCTCCCCGCCTTGACTATTGAAGCGGAAGAGCCTCAGGTACCTCTGACAGACAATGCAGGATTCTTCAACCTTGATTCCTGGTCTTACGTTTCCTATTCTCAAAGGTTAATGAAAGTAACAGTCTTTCATTGAAAAGGTGAAGGGCACTTCTCTCTTTAAAATCCTCTTCAGTTTTGCCGTTTTTCGCCTTGTATTAAACTGCCATCTTGGAACTGTTGCTTCCATGTATGCTTTGCCTTAAGCATAGTGTGCTCTCATGCTCCGCCTTTTATCCATGTGGGGAAGTGTAATGGAAGTCAGGTGTGTGTAATGGTCAGTAATTGCCTGACCCTGCCTGACCATTGCATTGGGACATGTCAGGTATACGGCTTGGGTGTTAGTCCGTTTTCTCTCGTAGTGAGCTGTCCGTAAGGAAGTGTTCATGTTGGGAAAGGGGGGGGTTGAGTTCCTAAGTATCCTACCTGGTAAAATGGGGTAAAGGTGTTACAGGGAAGGGGATACTGCCTCTCGCCATCTGGTGTCCCACTTCCACTCTCCGAAGACCCCTCGCCCAGGTGATCCTCCCGCACTGGTCAAACCCCAGGAACTGGGTCCAAAAGCGATGGCTGTGTCCTGGCCACCTGGATGACAGATTCCTGGGGACTAGCGGTTGAGATACCTTCAGGTTTCTCACAGAGAACACAAGTGTAGATAAATATATTTTTGTATTTATACTGAATGGAAGTATGTATACATTTTAGTTGCGCTTCCCTTAATCAGTTCTGAGTTATTCAACAGATGCCAGTATTATGTAAATCCCACCTAGCATTTTAGCAGCCTGTCACTGTGGAAGGTCGAAGCCCCAGGAAAGACGGTAGGCCATGCAACACAGTAGATGAAAGCACCATTCTTGCTTCCAACTCAGCTCTGTTCCCTCCATTCTTCCTTTTTCTTCCACTGCCTCTTTCCACATTCTTTGAACGCTCTCCTCGCCTCTGACCTCTCTTTCTTCCACACTTTTCACCTACTTTGCTTTCTTCCTTTCCAACTCATGTTCTTTGCCTCCTTCCAACTCTTCTCTTGTAATCTCAGTCTTCAGTGTCTTTCTCGAAATCGCTCCCTGACTCATTCGCCGCCTCCCCACAACAATGTCAGAATAGCTTGCGTTCTTATAGAGACCAGGCCCCTCTGGAGGATAGCATAATTTTAGGTGAGAACAGGTGTATGAAAGTATTACTCTTGGTCTTTAAGCTGAGCTGTGTATCCTGACTTCCTGCCACTGAACGTGGCAACGCAGATCAAGACTTCTTTAGGTTCGGCTGCCAGCTTCGAAGTTAATTACACAGACCACATGTTGCAGGAGGTCACCCCAACGTTCCTGATGCCAGCTGAGTGCGCTTACTCCCCTTCACTGGATAAGCCTGGAAGCTTGCTAAAATCTCCATTATCACATGAAGGCAGACTTTTGAGGCTGCCACAGGGAGGGCAAAATCAGAAAGGTACTGTTACTCTTCTCTCTGTGTTTGGTTTCTTCCTGCATGAGTAAGCCTGTTATAGAGGCAAAGGATCTAAACAAACAAGGCAAGTGACAGTCCTTTGTCATGGACCTGGGGCAAAGTGAAGTGGTCCAAGGACACCCCCCATGTATCTTGCTCCAGGACCATTATCACTCTGTGGATGATGGCACCCAGCTCCTATGACTACCCTGCCCTAAACCCAGGCAAAGGCAATGGACCCCATCATATTCCACAAGTAGAGTTTGCATTAATGAATAGTCCATACCAAACATAACTGGAAAATGAGTAGCACAGTTGCCCCATTTCAGCAAAGAAAGGGCCTCATCACGAGTTTGGCGGTAACCCTTAAATGCGGCGGTAGCGCTATTACTGCCGCATTTAAGGGTCCACCAAATCATGGCCTTGGCTGATTTCCCCCCAGCTCTCAGCTCTCAGCTGGGGGGAAATCCACTGAAAATGTGCTGTTTTTCGGCACTATTACCTCCGGCGGGAACTCCGCCGACAGTAATAGCGCGATGAGGAATTCCCGAATGGGCCCAATGGGGAATGGGAACCAGCTGCTCCGCCAAACCCGTGAGCCATCGCTATTAGCGCCGGGGGGTTTGGCAGTAGCGCTAATAGCGCCGTCCCTACCGCCTAACTCGTGATGAGGCCCAGTCTTCATAATCACCATGTCAAGGTAAGTTTATTTTGGTGATCTTTACTTATGCCTGACACAGCCAACCATGAACTTGTACAAAGCTGTTGGCCCAATGAGCTACTGAACAAATCTAAATTCTCACATCCTCTTTGAAAGCTTTACATTGGATTCCCATCAACAGTACAACAGACCTAAGGATTACATTTTTCAAATGGTTTTAATCGAGTTGGACAGGAGATTATGGCTTTCACATGTCAGCAGGAGTTTTGGGGGGGGGGGGGGTTGGACATGGCCAGTACCAGCCCACCAGCCCGAGCCATGGTAGGTCTGAGCGAAGAAGGGCCTCAGCAAGGGCTGTGGGCCGTTACTGCTCATGTCCGTCCCCCTGCAGGGGCGTGAAAGCCATTAGCACATCAGGGTTTGAATGGCTTTCTTATTTTTCCTCCAGAGATTGGCTGCCGTAAGCAACACCAATCTTTGAAATAAGAAAAAAAAATAAACCAAGACACTCGCCGCCATAGGGAAAAGGGACTAAGTCCCTTATCCATTTCTATGGTGGTGGCCGGAGCGGGTGGTGCACCAGGCTCCGGTCCCGCAGGTAAGTGGGAAGGTGGTGGGGAATAGGTTTGGATTTAGTTTGGGGGAGGGGGTTATGCCTCACATAAAAAAAATGGCGACACCCGGGGCAGGGCCTCGGGTGGCTGGCACTGCAGGCAGAGAATGTATATGCTCGCCTGCTGTTCCAGCCACCGGATTGGCTAATGGCCTTTCCCGGGTGCGAATAAAAAATATTTTACATCAATCACCATGCATAATCAACTAGTTTTCAAAATGAAATAAAGAGGTGCCAACGCAATCATATTTTGCATATAGGAGAAAAGATTCTTCCGTAACAGTAGTTCAGATGGCTGGGAGGAGGGAAGAACAACTATGGAGAAGTCATTGGAAAAAACTGATGGAAAGAGAAGAAAAGAAAAAAATGGGAAAACAACCAAGGAAGGTATGGTATGGTATGGTCATTTTTAATTTGTAAAGCACCTTTAGACAAGGCAAGTGTTTCAATGCGCTCAAGGATGGAAGGAACAAGTGGAAAAACAAGTCATTCAGAGCCCTTGAATTTCTGAACGATACAAGTCTGCACAGGCAGAGTAAGTGGATACACTCTCGATTAACTGTAGATAACAACAAATAGGTCTGTGTTAGGGAGAATTCTCATCTATGGCTAATTTCCCTCACCTAGTGAGTCCCCCAGCAGCTTTGCTGGAGTTTATTTTTTTCCACCTGGTAAGAGCGAGAGCTTTTTCCCCCACTCTTACCTGTGTTTTGCTATGTGTTCCTACCCGTTTTTGTGATTGTGGACTCTAAAGTACACCACTTCAGTAGCCCCCTTCTTTTTGTGTGTCACACAGCACCTTCAGTGCCGTGGCACAGGGTTGTCTTTGAGACTTCCTTCAACTCCATTTCTGAGGCGACTACCGTCCCCCAGTAAAGGGTAAAGTTACCATTAACTTTACTTAGTCAATCTACCACAGATCCAGTACACCCCATCTTCCATGGAGTACTGGAAAGGGTTAATTTGTATCCCTTTTTATCTGTACCTCCTAGAGCATTGTTTCGCTCTTCTAACATTTAGACTTGGCTGGTGGCAGTGGTATCTATCCTAACTTTTCTACCGCGATTATATTAGATAAACGTGGTACTGTTCTTGGCTATTATATTAGCCTCGAACATAAACCCGCTTGACCAAATCGTCTTTCTTTTGGCTCCGGGTGGATTTATTCGCCATTTCTTTTTGTTAAAGTCCTTCTTGTGTCTTACTTTGCGTGGCAAAATAGGTTTGCCTTCTTTGTTCACTGTCTTTTGGCAGGCTTCTGCTCAGAAGCCCCCCTCAAGGCTCCTGGGTGTCTAGGTGGGCTGAATGTGAGGGAGGGGTGTAGTCACCCCCTGCACAGGGTATCCTAGGAAACCCAAGTCGCACTTTGTCATGATTGGCCAGAGTAGTTGTCCGGGCTGGACAACCCCCCTGCTGGGTGATTGACAGCCAGGCTGTGTGAATGGGGTTTTTATCGCATAAAAGGCAGGTTTCTTGGGCTAGAAGTCAGAGAGTCGCCACTGGAACTACAAGGAACCGAAGAGAAGCAGAGAGAACGACGGCTGCTGCAACTACCCCGTCCCCGTGAAGCCCTGCTGCAGTCCTGAGCTATCTTCCCTTCAATGACTCAGAGAAGATCCAGTCTGGAGTCTTCTTCCCTTGAGCTTGGAGGGGATAACCAGCTCATCTTCAACAGCCAGAGGATCCTCTTCCTTGGTCGAAATCGCTGCACGCTGCTGTAGTGGTCCGGATAGCCACCTGAAGAGCCTCTCCTGTTTTTAAGGAGCGCACCTTTTATTCCTCGTCGCTGCTGCCGGCTTCATCCCTGTGTGGTGCAGACCCCCTTCAGACGTCCTCCTTCACAACGAAGCTCCAGGAATCGTCGGTCTGCGTGAAACCAACAGGAACAACTGCCAGTGCACCAGCTGCACCATTGGAACAAGGTACTGTGTTCTACTTGAGGAAACTGGGTGAAACCCTTTTCTTCAATTCCAAGGCTTGCCCTTGTCTTCCCTCCTTCTTATAACTTTTGCTTCCGAACATTGACAATATCGAAGTACTTTTGGCTACATTGAATCGTGAACTGTCTAACTGTGTGATCTTCGGCAACAGGCCTCGGTGTCTTTCGCCCTGGCTCCAGCCCTTTGACTTTTGAACTCCTGTCTCTGAGTGTTTCTTGATTCTGCCTGCCTAACCAAAATATTGCCTGTGATTTTTTGCCTCCAACTCCCTCTGGGTATCTCAGGTGCTAAGTGTGTTTTTGCCCCGGTAGCATTTCATGTCACGGATATGCGTTTATTTAGTAGACCGAACTGTCAAAACGTGATCGCAATCGTATTTGCGGTAACGTGTTTTGTTCGTAACACGGTTCATTCAAACACAGGGTACCTACCTTGAGACATACTCTACAAAGTGAATTGGTTAGTTGTAGTATATTTAACGTGTGGTTTTTATTTGATTTTAATAGAAGTGTTGTGTTTATAACGAATGGTTTAAAAATAAATGTACTTACATTTTTTACCTGAAACCTTGTGTCAGTGTTTGCTTGAGTCACAGTAATTGTGGTCCCTTTGTGTAATCTCTGCTACTGCTCATATACTCTTGAGATAAGCCTGGCTGCTCCGCCACTGCTACCACTCTGATATAGTAGTACAGGCTTGTACCAAAGGTAAAACTTGTATTGCCAGCTGTAGTCTTAATTGTAAGCAGTGGTCCCTAAGGGCACTGCACAGGATTCTGCCCAACAGTCTGATGACAATTCTGCGGTTTTTCCAAGTGCATTGAGGCGCCACCATGCAAGGAGGGGAGACAGGGAATATAGATAGACGATCTTCAAGGCATGGTACGTTCAGATCATTGCAAGTGCACAGATGATATAGGAGGGGGGGGGAGACAAGTGCAGGGGGGGTCCAAGTGCGCCCAGTCAGTAAGAAAACTGGGTTAAGTGCTGAGAGATGCCACTCTCATGGGTCATTGACCAGGTGCAGTAGCGATGAGGCAAGTGCAGGCCCGGAGGCAGTGCGAGAGGACTGGCAAGTGTGCCAGGGACGTGTGTCACTCTGAGGTACACCCGGCAGCCAGTCAGCAAGCTGTGTGGAAAAGGGAGGGAGAGAGGGATAGATCGGAGAGAGAGGTTAGTAGAGTAGAGGGAGAGAGAAAGAAGAGAAGATTAATGTATTAAGGAGTTTCCTGAACTTCAGGAGATAAGGCTCCAGACAGAGGGTGGCAGGGAGGCTACAGGTAGAGAAGAACAACTCGTCTTCATAGAGCAAGAGATGTTCTCCATTGTAGGTTAACTTTAAAATACCTCCCAGCCCCCAGGTTGTCATACAAACTCGCTTGCTCAAATAAGGCTGACCAAACATAGGGCCAGCAGGAAAGAACTGCCATGATAGGTGAAGAAAACAGCACAAGGAAAACTATCTCAAACAGTCACGGACAAACACCTTTCTCTCACTGCATGTAATTTCACGCACCACTGCCTACCCACAGGAAGGCATTAGCTGCCTCAGGAGCTTCATAAACCCAGTGTTTGACACGATTAATAAAACAGCGTTTTAGCAGAATAACAGAGTGATGCCGAAAGGGATCAGTCCACCAATCCTTTTTGCATTTCGAGAAGCATGCATCATTATACCATTGTGGCTTCACAAAAAACGGAGAAAAATAATATGTTGCCCACTAACTCCAGTAGACCAATACGTTACACTTTTTGAAGGAGAGATTCACAAATCTCTAGGCTGCAAAATGCTGATACCACAGTTACACCAGGATTCTGCTAAAACAGGGAGAAAAACAAATGACTTTCACAACTTGGTAGAGTTATTTTTATTGATTTAGTCCTTCCTCCCACAAATTCCTCTTCTTAGATATATCTTCTCCAGCGCCAGCTGTATTAACAATCTTTTTCCAGCCACCAAGGGGCTCGGCATGGCTCAATGTCGTCTCTGCTCAGCACTGCTGCAGACCCCTGAAATCTGACATAATGTTGGGGCCAGTTGATAGGGAGCCAGCTAAGCTCCATGACCTCAGTTCTGCCTTTTCCCCTACCACTCAGCAGCTGAGGATCGCTTAAGAGGTGTAGTATTAGCTATCTGCTGGGAGGCAGGGGTAAGATTCGGAGGGCAATGAGGAATCTGTGGGAGGAAGGACTAATCCATCAGAAGGAACATTACTGAGAAGTAAGTAAATTGTTTTTCTAATGGATTCTGTGGCGTACCAGAAGGGGGACTCAGACCAGAAGACATGCTTTTTAATACAGCGGTTTTGTTTAAAAATTGAAGAAAACGCCTTACTAACTCTACTGCTAACAGGGAAGTTCCCTACCTACTAGGCTTGGAGGATATCTCAGGGGCAAAACGTTTGTCTTGGAAACAAGACAACACACAGCAACACAGGTTCTATTCCCGGTCTCATGCTTAGAAACTGGTCTCTGGTATTAAGCGTGTTATAAAAAAACAATTATAATTATAACTAAAACTAAGGGTGCACGTCAATATTCGCCAAAATAATAAAGCTTGACCTCTGACCAAATACTAACTTCTTCTCTGGGCCTATCACTTAGAAAAAAACAACTAAAAAGAGAAAATGGGCAAGATAGGTTGCCCTCAATGTTCTTCATTCTCCCACCTCACCAGCGTTCCCAGGAATCTTTGCTGATTTTAGTGCCCACAAAGATTTAATAAGAGACCAACTACTGACTTTATCAGTTCCTGTCCCTCTTGTCAAAGTTCCAAATAAAGAAAAGGTTTTTCCTGAGTTATTATATAACAAACTCTCAAGTTCCAAGAAAAGTCAATTCTCTCAGAGTTCGTAATTGAAGGTATGTCTCTTTAATCTTTCTCCACAAACTATGTGGGTCTCTCTGCACGAGATTCCGGTCTTGCTTGATTCCGATTTCCCCTTGGGATGATTCTTTACTTGTTTTAGAGGGCCCTTTTGGCTCCTTTGGTTCTCTTGTTACCAATTTCTCACATGATTCAAAGGGATATGTGTATCCCCTTCTAAGATATCTTTCTCTTGGTTTTGGTGAGCGGCTTTGAGTCATTTGGCAGATTCTAAGACTCGGGTTTGCCGGGTCCATGTAGCCACTTGTAGTTAAGTCTGTCTCCCTCTTCAGACCTCGTTGTACCTCGTAGGGATCTAGATTCTTTGTTCGTTCTCCCGTTCTCAGTTTGGTCTCTATGCCCCCCTCTACTGCAAGCAACCGATGTACCTTCTCCATAGCAGGGCTTGGCCCAGCGAGGTGGCTTCGACTCAGTGGCTCTGGTGTTCTCTAGCTACTGGGCGTCCTCTCATGAAGACAAGCAGGAGTATTATTTCACTCACCGCTATTTTGCTCTATCTCTGATTCTGCATAGTGCGAGTGGAGGACTTATTCTTCTCTTGCTTGATGGATTTGACACAGTTTCCTGGGCTCCAGGCCCACCACATCCTCAGCATTGTCACACCTTTCCTCAACAGCAGCCCTGTTCGACCTCGCGGACAACACGCATTCCTGCGCCTTGTCAGCCACGTTCCTCGTTCTCTCAGGTTTCTTTTGCAGTTTCTCTCCAGGGCTCCTTCTGGACCTACTTGCAGACCCTTCTCCACGCCACATCCAGTTCCTCTTGGCAGCACGGCTCTGCCTTCCAATGACGTCGGTACATTGGAGGCTCGTCTCAGCATATTGCTTCTCCTGCTCCAATCAAGGGGGAAAGTCCTTTTATGCTTGTTACCAGATACCAAAGGGGTGTGTTCAACTGTCAAGTCCAGTGAGAAGCCATCAACGCCTTGAGCCAACTGTTCCAATGCACTTCCTACAGTATTTGGAGTTCCACAGCTGACGGACAGATCCACTTCTGGTATTCCCATATATGCAGACAATGTCTCAGTTGCAGGGAGTTGCCTACCGCAATGGGTGTCCCGTCTCCAGGTGGGGAGCCATTCCCAGTGAGGTACTGCTTCCCAAACCCCTAGGTCGGGCTTTGCTTAGTGGGCTCACCTCCCTAGGTTCAAAGGGGATGGCTCCCCCAAGGAAGAAGGGACGAAACCTCCATCTTCGTACAATTCCTTCCTCCTACAGATTCCTCATCTTAGATAGAGTCCCAGAGCAGTACAGAGCATGCAAGAGGCAGCAAAGCAAGACCATTGCCTACACCAGGACTCTCTGGGGACCACTAAACAAAAACAAGCATCTTATACCGAAACTTAATCCAGACAAAAATGCTTGGCAAGCGTGTGCAGGGAAGCCCATGTAGTCCCCTGACAGATGTCTAGCACAGGGACAGCCCTGAAATACAGGGGACAATCCAACTGCACAGGATTTGGTTAGCAACAACCCTGTTTGACAGGGCCATTGATCCAGCCCTGTCAGGGGTGGGAGGGAGCACAACCCCAACAACCCTTGGTGTCAGAGAACATGTAGACAGGCCACAGTGCATAACATTCTCGCAAGAAAAACCACAGATAGGTAAGAAGAAGAGCCAGCTCACCAAGAGAAATTCCCTAATACAGCAAAGCCGCACAGAAAAGGGGACAGGGCTTAAAGCCCTTATGTAACCTCTCAGGCCCTCCCCTGTCACACCCCTTGAAAGCAAGGTAAGCCATTGGTAGGGTACGTGGCCAATTCAGAGAGGGGAGGGATATATAAGAGGGAGCTTGGGAGCTGTTTGGTGTGGGCTGCAGTTGGTTGAGGACCGGTGGCAGAGGAGGACGTGCAAGAGAGCTGAGGAGGCGAGAGTGACTGGAGTGCAGAGGCTATTGTTAAGGAGGAGGTATGTGGAGTGTTTGTGTGAGAGAGGGAGAGTGTGAGCATTAGAGGTAGAGTAGGAGTAGTGGCAGAATGAAGTAGTGGTAGAGTTGGTGGTAGTAAGTAAAGTAGGCGGTGGAAGTAGCAAGTGAAGGAGATAGGTGGTATTGGGTAGTAGGGGGGTGCGAAGGGTGCCTTCTCCCTGAGTATCCCTGGGGGGTACTAACCGGGGGCTAGCAAGAGAGGTGAGAAGGGCACGATATCCATGGAGATCTGGTGACAGCAAGACAGTGTTAATAGAGAGGTAGTGGTAGTCGCGGAGTAGGAACAGTAGTAGAGGTAGACCGGGAAGAGCAACAGTGAGTGGGAGAGTAGGAGTAGATACTGGTGTAGACAGAGATTTAACTAGAAAACCAGTAAGAGGCAGAGAGAGTAGAGTGAGAGGAAGTAGGGAAAGGAATAATGGAGGAAGGGGGATAGCTGGAGATATAAGCGGTAGCAAAAATAGGAGTGCGAAAGAAAGTAAACTCGAAGGGTGCTCCTCAGTGCTTCCCCTGCAGACACCGGCTGACACTTCTTGGATCCACCTCTGTTGGAGCCGCCCTTGGCCTTAGTGCCCTTAGCCGCAGGGCTGCACAGGCAGAAGGGCTGCCCTGGGGGGGACCAGTGATAAAGGCTGGGAGGACCAATGAGAGCTGTGCTGGGCGGGTCGGGAGGCGGGAGAGCCTATGTTGTTCAAAGGCAGTGAGCGCCTGCAGCACGGGTCGCTCGACCCCAAACAGGGAAGCAGATCTAACCAATCAGGGGCGGTGGGAAGGTTGGGAGGCGGGAGCGAGCAGGGACGCACTCGGGGAAAGATGCGGGGGCCGAGGGGGAGCTTTTGCCAACAACTATGTGGCCCAAAATGGAGGTAGGGGGCAAACCACTCACCTGCCTGGGTTGTTCAAAGGCAGTGAGCGCCTGCAGCACGGGTAGCTCGACCCCAAACGGGGAAGCAGATCTAACCAATCAGGGGCGGTGGGAGGGTTGGGAGGCGGGAGCGAGCAGGGACGCACTTGGGGAAGGATGCGTGCGCGGGGGCCAAGGGGGAGCTTTTGCCAACAACTATGGGGCCCAAAATGGAGGTAGGGGGCACACCACTCACCTGCCTGGGTTGTTCAAAGGCAGTGAGCGCCTGCAGCACGGGTCGCTCGACCCCAAACAGGGAAGCAGATCTAACAAATTAGGGGAGGTGGGAGGGTTGGGAGGCGGGAGCGAGCAGGGACGCACTCGGGGAAGGATGCGTGCACAGGGGTCAAGGGGAAGCTTTTGCCAACAACTATGTGGCCCAAAATGGAGGTAGGGGGCACACCACTCACCTGCCTGGGTTGTTCAAAGGGAGTGAGCGCCTGCAGCACGGGTCGCTCGACCCCAAACAGGGAAGCAGATCTAACCAATCAGGGGCAGTGGGCGGGTTGGGAGGCGGGAGCAAGCAGGGACGCACTCGGGGAAGGATGCGTGCGCGGGGGCCAAGGGGAGCTTTTGCCAACAACTATGTGACCCAAAATGGAGGTAGGGAGCACAACACTCACCTGCCTGGGTTGTTCAAAGGCAGGCGGGGAACTTTAACAACCCTCGGAGGAAAACCTAGAAATTCAAGAATATGCCGTCCCAAAACTTTGGCTAAAAGCACTAAACAAAATCCTGAAACATACATCGCTTTGCAGGGGGGCAATCTTGGATTATGTCAAAAGAGTTCCTAACCTCTACCTGTTTGGCTCAGGGGACTTAGAATTTGTAAAGTTCCCAAGCAGAAATATCAGGAATATAGTAGAGGTGGGTTTTACTTCACAAAAAGCATGGAAAGCAATAAAAAATAGCAAAAAAGAAATGGAAAAAGTCAGCCTGATGATTTGTGAGAAGGCTCCTGTGGAAGTGCTAAGTGAAAAAAACTGTGAGTGCTCTGTTTCCGAAGGAGCGAGATTAGAAGTCATGGGAAGCTCAAACCAGAAGCCAGAAGTGATCTCTCGGGGAAACTCCGGAGACACTAAGGCTAGTACCCTAGCGGCACTCCCAGAGATTCTCACACAAGTACTACTGAAGCTGGGATTGAGTCAGCAGAGCCTTTAGGCAAAATGAAATTAACATCAAAGTTGGAATACCCATGGACCAAATACCTTTACTGCTAGCAGCAAAAAGAAAAATCTCTTCTTAAACTCCGACGTCATTCTACTCCAAGAGACCTGGTACACACACCCGACAGAAATAGAAGGCTTTACGATATTCACAATCTCGGCGTACCAAAAACCCAAAGGACGACCGTCAGGTGGGCTATTACTTGGGATTAACGACTCATTGAGTAAAGATGTCACGCTTTTGCACAATGGAAGGGAAGGCATCTTAGCATGTGAAGCCAAGCTACAGTCCCCTCAGGGTCTTTTCTCCCTTATATTAGTGAACGTTTACTGGAACCCTGCACAATGTAATCTTGAACGTTTGTAGGTCAAATGGTCGAATCTAAATGGTCGACAGGACAAATGGTCGACACCAAAAGGTCGACAGGTCAAATGATCGAATTTTATTTTTTTTGTTTTTTCACATTTTTTTTTTTTTTGGGGGGAGTCCCCCCAACCCCCTTTTTTTTGCTAAAAACCACTTTTTTCCCTAAACGAAAACCTAAAAAAATATATATAACTAAAAATTAAATTCGATCATTTGTCCTGTCGACCAAATTGTGTCGACCATTTGTCTGTCGACCATTTGACTAGACACCATCTTGAACAGTTTCACCGATCACTATCGATGGTCCTGGAGAAGATCGCATTGTTTTATGGATATGCCAGCGTGATCCTAGGTGGGGATCTGAATACCCAATCCATAGCAACACAAGACATCAAGAACACACTAAAATGGGTAAAAAAAGACAGGAAGACAGTGGGTAGAGTATATGAACTCATGGGGCCTTTTTATGCTAAATGGCTCAGTAGAAGGCGACTGCCCCTCAAAACCAACGTGGACCCGTGGCAACACCTTCTCCACATTAGATTATGTTTTTGTTTCTGAAGATCTACACTTGAAGGAAATATCCATGGAGACAATTTGGGGAGAAGGGAGTGATCATGCTCGGCTAAAAGACAACATCAAGTGCGCAATGAAAGTGCAATTGGAAAAACATTTGCAGGGTTTATTACTGAGAAAAGGTAAAGCGGTCCAGATCCAGGGAGCGCATCCATTCTCCCATGCACAATGTCTCTGCTATAAGCTTTGGGGTTACCATCTTCAACTTTTGAAGAGGAAGGGAAAGGTCCAAGGTGGAAAGGTCTCATACAACTCTCAGGCCAGCCTGGTTCTTCTTGTCTATGGCAAAAATCTGTGAATAGAAGCCCAGACCCAGCTGGGAGGCTGGGACTTCTTCCACCACCTGACTCTCTACGAGTAAGCAAATTTCTGCCAGCAGAGTTGTTGTCCCAATCTGTGGGAGCGGAGGGGAGGAGTGGAATGAATTGGTAGGCGGTAGCCCGTGTGGATACTACAGATAGCATCCAGGGGTCCGCAAACTTTATGCACCAGCATTGGTAGTGAAGGGCAAGCCTGCCCCCCTCCGGAGACATGTGGACCCAGATGGGCTTGTCATACCTTCTTTGCGTCTGAGGCTGAGGAGGGGGACTGAAAAAAGCCCTCGTGCGTGGCCTTGTTGAGCTTGCACCGGTGCTGGCCGGGGGACCTGGACTGCAGTTCTTGGAAACCCCGCAACCCGCAGAAAGACCGACCCTTGTCTGAACGCTGGTGCGTCTGGCTATATGGGAGTGGCCTTCATGAGGATTTTGCAGTCTGGAAACAGTTTTTCTTCTTATCGAGTTCCTCGTCTGTAGTGGAATGGAAGAGATCACCACCGTCAAAGGGAAGGTCGCCCAAAGCCAGGCTGTCCGTAACGATGCAGATGGCACGGCCAGAGGTGTCGATGTGAGCCACCATGGACTCCATTATGTCTCGAGTGACAATCTTGTCCTCAGCCAGCCCCGCCTTGAAGCGTGCATGGCTTTGCACTGGAGGTTCCGGAAACAAGTCAGCGTATTCACGCCAAAGCAGCTGATGAGCATACCGTCCGCATTAGACTGACGCAGATGGAGGGAAGCGTTGGGAGTACATTTTCTTCACATATGCTTCCAGGATTTTCTCCTCCTTTCCCAGGAATGCTGAGGTGGATGTGGCCGAAGATGGCTGAGGCTTGGAGTAGATCGACGCTGCAGCGATCACTGAGGAGAGTGGCGGCGGGTGTGCCAACAGCAAGAGTGGATTTCCCTCCATCTGCCTGAACTTGGCGTTGAGGCGCTTGTTGGTAGGCTTTGCCAAATGGGGTTTAAGCCATCCCTTCTTGGCCAGTGCGACCACGTCCTTTTGCATCGGAATCCCTGTTCTAGCCATGGGGCATAGAGTGAGGACCTCTGCCAAGACCCCCGCCTCTGGTTGCTCCACCTCGGGTGCGGAAGGCCCAAATATTCAGCCAGCCCGGCGAGGCGTTTGTTGAATGCCTTGGCAGACGACAGCGTGTTTGGGTCCTCCTTTTCATCTGCGTCAACCAAGGTGTCTTGTTGATCCAGAGCCACAGGAGGAGTGCTGAGTGCCTGTGGCTGTGGTGTACTGACCAGAGCCAACAGTTGTTGCAGCGGCTGTAGTGGAGCTGATGTAGTGGGAACTGGCACGGGCAGCGGGGGCTGCATAGGAGCCGGGAGCGCTGGGACCAAGGGCGGAGTGGCTGTGGGTGCTAGCGGCAGAACTGAAGGGAGCATGTCCCTGGTCACATCCCTAAGGTTGACACCCATGCCGAGACCTCATGAGGGTCATAAACCTTTCAAAAAACCTGTCTCTGCAGGCCGGTGGAGCGGCCGGAGGCGGGGGTATGGGCGGGGGGCCCTGAGGGTATCGAGGTCTGGACACACTCTGCCTTACTGTCTGCAGGGTGTACCTGGCCTGCGACGAAGAAGGGTATGCCATGGTCCACGTGCCTGGTGAAGGCCAGTGCCATCTGGAAAATTGTTCCCCTACCTGTTCCTCAAAGGGGGATGGTGTTGGACGAGCCGCCATCTTGTCTGGCCCAGCGGCCATTTTGTCTAGCTGCATGCCACGTGCCTGCACTGTGGCGCTTGCCGCGATGGGCCGTTGGCCTCCTCCAACACTCTTGGCGGTGGAGGTTGAGGTCTACCCTGCACATCAGGACGTGGCCTGGAAGGCTGATTGCCCTCAGCTCCATTGCCGGTAGTGCTGGATACAGGCACCCCCTCAGACATTTGTCTGGTACTAGGGCATAACCGCTCTGGTGTAAACCCGGTTACAGAACGTTGCGGTCCCTCAATGCCCTCACCAGTAGAGTCTCGTGACTCCTCTGCCCGGTAGCTGTAGCAGTCTCGGTACCTGCACCGGTACAAGAACCTGAAGAGTCCCTCCCGCTCGTGCGCTTCCTGGGAAAGGAGTCCCTTTTGCGGGGTGCAGATGACAACAGTGCCCCTACCTTGGGCCTGGACTTGTGCTTGACGAATTCCTTCAAGTCCTCTGGAGGTGATCTGCCCAAGAGCTCCCTCCACCGAGCTAACCTGTTCTTCAGAGTGCAAGATGAAAGCGCGTCACATGCGGTATAGCCCTCCAAGCCGTGGTCGGGGCCAAGCCAGCGGAGGCAGAGAGCATGTGGGTCGGACGTAGTGAAAAGCCCCTTGCAGGCTGGACACCTGTTGAAGCATGCTGACGTTGACATGCGCCGGGGAGGAGCATGGCTCCAGAGGACAGAGTATCTGAATGAAGACAAGAAGAAGAAGCCAAAAAAAGACACTTCTACGGGGAAGAGCAAGTGGAATTATTAGGCCACAGGCCAAACCCAGGAGCGCTGGTGAAAGTGGTCCGTTCCCGTCGACGCGGAAAAGAGGACTGGGGAGTGGCACCAGTGGGCGGGTTCAGCGGAGCGCATGCACCCTGGGCCGCGCCCCGCGTGCCTCTAAATTTAAAGGGGAAAGATGATTTTTTGTAGTGAAAAAGGTTCTGTTTCTTGTCCATAGCGAGGGACGCCATACAGTATGGAGGAAAGGGGACGGGATGTAGGAGTATGGGCTCTTATATAGTCGATCTTAACCCCCAAGGGGAAAATATTAATTATCATCAACTCCTGGTACCAACTCAGTTTCAGAAAGCAGTTTTAGAAGTGACGGATTTAAATTTGACAGCCGGACATTTGGGATTGGAGAAGACCCAGAAAACACTTCTCAGCCGGTTCTACTGTCCGGAGGTCTACGCGGAAGTCAAACAATTCTGTGCCTGTTGCCCAGTGTGTCAAAAGACCTCCCCAGACAATGTACCCAAAGCCCCACTGCAACCGCTACCTATCATCGAGGTACCATTTCAGTGTATTGGTATGCATGTGCTTGGTGCATTAGAACCCTCAAAATCAGGACATCCCTACATCGCGTTACTCGTCGACTATGCGACTCAGTACCTGGAGGTCTTTCCGCTGAGGGCCAAAATGACTTAGGCAATCCTGAAGGTAATCATCCTGTTTTTTTACCAGGCTGTGTTGGAAAATATGGATATGAAATCACTGATGAGTTGTTCTTTGTCTGCTTCGCTATTGTAAATGCTACCCCTTCCGGGTAGAACACTTTCTTATCTACCTCCAGCGCTTTCACATCCGCCACTCTTCTACAAGACACTAGACATAGAAGCATTGCCAACTTCCCCAACAACTGATGATCAGACAGAGCCCGGTTATGTGCCCAGTCTACAAAGAGTTAAAGCACCATATTGATGTCCCACAGGTGCGCATACTTCCAAGGTGTCGTGCAAATCTTCACTCCACACAACAATCGTACTACCGCAGGGTGTTGCCCCACAGGCGCACTGTCCACCGGCTCGTGAGCAGCTGAAATGGTTGACCTGTATACATCTATGGTCTGAAAAGCCCTGCCTTTCTCCGACAGTGATGCAAAAAAGCCTAGCACTTGCACTACAGAGGTCGAAAAGGGATGAACACTGCGCTGAGCGCACCAGAGCACCCATCACTTCCATGCAGCGTCATAGCTCCAGAGTGTAGAGCGGGCCCAATACTGCTTAATAAACTCGGCAGATGGTCCCAAAATGCCCGGCAGGCTCCATCAGCTCCCGACACCCTGCATACCAGCAGAGGTAGATTGCCAGTCATCATCAGAGGATGCCAATTCCCCGACAGATCTGTCGGCAGGTCTCGCCAGTGAGCAATCGTCCACAGGAAATCTGAGTAAAGTTCCATCAGAACTGGAAACCATGCTTGCGATTTCCAGTGCAGAGCTAGTATCACTACCACCTCTTTCTCTCTGCGGATCTTCGTTAATGCCCTGGCAAGCATCATGAACGGAGGGAAACAGTAATGCACTACGCTCGACAATGACTGCAGGAAGGCATCCGCACCCAGTGCTTCTGGGTCAAGTCTCCAGCTGAAAAAATTGTCTAATTGTCTGTTCAATCTGGTGTTATACCGTAAAAGTAATCACAAAGCCTGAATGATATGAACAGTAAGTCAGCCATAAGCGAATCGCATCATGTGACAAACTTCACAAACCAATAATCCTGAATGTGACCATAGGGAGTCCATTTTGTAAATATCACCCATTTTGTTTTTCTTTTAGTAAAACGCTTTGCAAAGTATATTATATGCTTTAGACTCATACACGGTGCAAGGCCACAGCTTGAACTCTGAAATACTAACGTAGGCAGGAATGTAGAGCCATGCAGAAATACATTGTTTTCCCTCTCACTGAGGCCTTGAAGCTGTGCAAAAGCCGCGCCTAATCAGTAGTCCAGGTGCTGGTTTATCTTGCAAGAGCTGTTGTAAAAGGCAGTTAAACATGAATTATATGAAACTAGCGGTGCTCCTTCACAAAGAATGGTATTTCTGCCTCAGAACTGTATGACCCTTAGCTCATGAGCCGCGGCAAACGGATAAGTTGTATGGAATGTTTCTCTGCTAAGAACAAGATATCCTTCCTGTGCCAGCGCTCCATGTTCCACATAACAGAAAAGTGTCTCTGCAGCCTTTGCTAGAATAACTAATGTTTAGACTAAATGTAGATGTGTCATAAACTGTAAATTACCGAACCCTAGCCTGAATGACATGTATAAGGGTGGGATGTACCGCATTAACAAATGATGATGTATTATGTATATATATATATATGACTGCTTGAGTGATGCCTGCTCTCTCTCGCATCTCACGGGGTCTGAGAACACACGTCGTGAGGCATTGAGACCCAGTCGGCCAACTGAGATACTTTGAATAAAATCAGACTTATTTGGAAATCGAACTTCACGGCTGTCGTGTCATTGAGTATATGATATAATAATATGATATATGATATGATATGGCATTTGTAACGTGCCTATAAACAAGTGTTTCAAGGCGCGACGAGGCAGGGGGGAACAAGGGGAGACAGACAACGATCCTACTAGGCCAGATGTCATTCAGATCGTGCAAGGGCAGAGGGGAAGGGAAAAGTGCATGCGGGAAAGGTAGAGGGGCAAGTGCAGTACAGGGTTATTAGCATACAGCATACAGGATAAATAATAAACAAGGGCCAGCTGGTGGCAAGTGCGAGGTAAGTGCAGACAAGTGCTGGGAAAGGGGGCTGTAGGGATACAGACACAGTCCCGCAGTGCAGGGGTTGCCGGGGAGGCAGTGCAGGGGAGAGTGGCTGGGCCAAGGACCGAGAACAGTGAGTGGCCCAGTTGCAGATTCAGTGCAGTTTCAGTAGTATTAACAGGGGAGAGGGGGAGAGAAAGCGGAGGCAAAGAGGAAGGTTTTGAGGTGCTTCCGGAACCGGAGATGGTTCTCCTCAAGTTTCAGGGAGGCAGGAAGGCTGTTCCAGAGGGAGGCCCCTGCAACGGAGAGAGATCTGCTCCAGGGGCAGCAAACAATGGTTATTGTGCCTTATTTCCATATATGGGCTAACACTGGAAGTTGTGAAAAACCCAAGGGGCTTTTCCCCATTTCTGCGGAGCTGAGTGGAAAGCTCTAGAAAGAATGCCAAAGGAGGAGAACACCATTAGGCGAGAGAGAGTGTTCCCCCTCCTCCATTCTAATGTCCTTGCCTGATGTCCCCCCAGCTTTTGTAGGATACCTAGGAACTCAACCCGCCCCCCTTTCCCAACGCAAACACTTTTTCACAGACAGTTCACTGTGAGTGACAACAGACTAACACCAGAGCCGTATACCTGACATGTCCCAATACAATGGTCAGGCAAGGTCAGGCAATCACTCATTACACACACCTGACTTCCATCACACTTCTCCTCACGGATAAACGGCGGAACACGAAAGCACACTGAGCCAGGAAAAACACACCAGGAAACAGCAGTTCCAAGATGGCAGATTAATACAAGGAGAAAGATGGTGACACCAGAGACGGTTGCAACAAGGGAAGTGCCCTTGACCTTTAAAAACAGTTAAGTTTGTGAACCTTGGAAAGTAAGTAGCCTAAAACCGGGAACTAAAGCAGAACAAACCTACACTGTGCATCAATGGTACCCGGGCACTCCAGCACCGATAACCAAGGCAGGAAGGAGTGATTGTCACTGTGATACTGTCCTTGACTCCTACAACAAAGCAGCGCCACTAAAGACAGCACAGCCGGTGATTCGGAGAGACTAATACCAAACCAGCTTGTGTTTGAACTAAGGTTGCAAGCTGCAACATTGTATGAAGAAATCCAAAGAGGATAGTGTGTGAAACGCATGTGATGAGCGACGCGAATATAATTGGAAACCAAAGGAGTGAATGAACTTTGGGAGGCCAAGGGGGGGCGTGGCCAGAGGGCCATGAAGTAGGACGTGTCTTCCGAGCTGCTCCTGACGATCCAATATGATCCTGCGTGAAAATAAGCTAAAAAAGGCATGATTGTGCTCAGAAATACACTATTGGATGTGTAAAGGCATGGGGCAAGTTTGATGGAGAGCTGAGTCCTTGATGACTACAGGAGGATTGGCAAGATCAACTGAAAGTTTGTAGCTGCGGTGCGGCACCCTAAACAAAATGGCCGGCGCGCTAGAACAAAGGAGGCTGAGGTAGGCCCAGCAGACCCACAGCGGATGAAGGCTGGCAGGGAGAGCGCAGCGTGTAGCATGAGAAGCGAAAGGCAACTGCGGCTGAGAGAACTGCACCGGGAATATAGAACCAGTGAGACACACCGTCACACTGCACGCCTGGCATCGAAGAGGCCCAGCCGCGAGACAAAGAAAGAAGGGGCCCGAGCAGCCCACACGAACGAGGCGAATAGCTGAGGGGTTCGCTCGACTACCCAGCGAGGGGCACCTGTAGGGACTTGGAAGGAGAAACGGACCGCAATACAGTGCACGAGCTGCTCACGATGTGCGTGAGCTGCAACAGACTACCCTCGAGAGCGAGAGGTGTAACCCCTAGAAAGTGGACCGAGATACGGCGCAAGAGACATATAGGCCTGGCAGTGCCACAGCGCGCTACAACCACGGAGAAGGAGGAACGGGGAAGCAGGACCTGCACGCTACAGAAAAGTTGGACCCCGGTACATAGGCAGGACTGCACAATGTCGGTGAGAGGAGGCAAGACCAAGAGCAAGCAGCCCACTATGGACATTTTTGCCAAGCCGCAACAGACTCCTACCACCCCGGTACAGGGTGCGGCAGCCGCACCTGCAGAAGTAACCCCGACAAAAGAGGATCACTTGATCCTAACAGCTATTACGGAGTTGAAAGCCTTGTGGGGGACAGTGATGGCGGACCTAAGAACCACTCTGGAAACCAAAATAGATGCAGTTGGGCTAGAAGTCAACCTGCTGCGACAAGACGTGAGAGTGCTGGCTGAAAGAACAAGCGGCCTAGAGAGTGTGGTGAAAACCAATACGGAAACCAGTACAAGCAATGCAAAGGAAGTCCACATACTGAAGCAACAGGTCGCCAACTTGGAGAACCGAGTGGAGGAGGCTGAACGGAGAGCAAGACGGAACAACATACGGGGGGTCAGCCTACAGGAGGGAGAGGAAGGCCAGGACCCCACGGACTACGTGGAGAATTTGATCCTGCAAGAAATAGGAGCCAACAAACTTTCACAAGGATTTGCTGTTAAACGGGCGCGCAGGGCCCTGATGAGGAAACCACAACCTGGAGCCCCCCTTCGGGCGATAATAGCAAAGATCTTGAACTATAAAGACAGGGAGAAGATCTTGGAGTACTTTCGAAAAGGTGGAACGATCGAAAGAGCATCTGCAACCATCACAGCATACCCGGACTACACCATGTTGGTGCAGAGACAGCGTTATAGCTATGTGGCGATCAAGAGGAGATTGCGTACGACTGGAATCAAGTACATGCTTTTGTATCCCGCAAAGCTCAAAGTCCTGCACAAAAGTAGGGCGTATTTTTTTTGACACCCCGGAGGATGCAACGGCATGGCTGGATATGCAAGGTTGTCCGGAACAAGGTGAGAAGCAAGATCACGAGGATCACGATAACTGAGGGGGGACACATTATGTAGGATGCATGGATGGAGAAGGGGGGGCCCCCGGCGAAAAATGAAAGGATTGTCACACAGGTAACAGGGGCGGTGCGAGAACAGTTAACATTGAAAGTTGTAAGAAGAGATATTTGGACTTGTTGGACTAGATTATAAAATGTGATTGTAATTGGGTAGCACTAAGCATGCCTAATTCAAAGTAAACGGGAGCGGCAAGATGGAGACAACCTATCCCCGGAAGTTGGAGTAGTAGGACCGCCATTAGGGCGACTTCACCCTGCTGAGCCGTGAGTAAAGGCAATTGCCAGAAAAGGGCTAGATGCGAGGGTGCCTGAGATCCAGGGATGGAGCTGGGCAACAGTTGGGTAGGGTGTTGGGGCGGCAGGAAATGGAGGGTGGTGAGTTGGGCCAGGGAACGGAGGCGGGAGGGAGGGAGGTTGGGAAGTTTGAAGTGTTTGGGGAAGTTTATGTTGGGAAACGAGCCTACACAGAATGGGGATATACTTGGTCATGGACTGCACTTGTGGTGGGAGGAGAGGGACCCTGATATGCCATGGGGGATAGTTTTCTAAAGAGGAATAAGGTCATGCTATATCTACGCAGACAGAAAGTAGACATAGCTCTGCTTCAGGAGACTCATCTTACGAAAGACAAGATGGAGATGATCCGGAAGAAATGGAGGGGGACTGCAGTGGGTGCATCTTATTCGGCCTATGCCAGAGGGGTGATCATTTGGGTGGCGCCACATGTCCCGTTCCAACTGTTAGTGTCCACGGTGGAGACAGACGGGAGGATGGTCATGATGAGAGGGCTGGTGGAAAACAGGGAGATAAGCATCATAAACATGTACGCCCGAACCAAAACACAGCGGCATATTTTAGAACCTTATGCAACAAACTCAGTACGTGCCTGGGAGGGGAGGTGATCTGGGGAGGAGATTAAAATTGCGTGTTAAACCCCAGGGTAGATAGGTCAGATGCAAAATGGATAAACCCACCCCAGCCGCTAGAGCACTGCATACACGGTTGGATGATTTCGGGTTTGTGGATGTATGGAGGTCACACCACCCCTGAGAGAGGCAATATTCACACTACTCAGCCCCACAAAACCTACATACTAGATTGGACTATATGTTTGCCACACAAGAACTAATGACTGAGATAACGCAGACGGAATATAAAGCGAGGGTCCTCTCAGACAACTCGCCACTAATCCTGAAGTGGCAATGCCGACCCCCGAGAGCAAAGATCCCGACATGGTGCCTCAGAGTGGAGGCACTAAAAGACACCATCTTCAGAGAAGACATGAGGGAGGAAATAATAAACTACTTTGAGATCAATACTGGCAGTGTAGAGACAGCGGGTATGCTTTGGGAGGCCTTCAAAGTGGTAATGAGGGGGGTAGCTATAGCTAAATCCATAGGGCTACAAGGAGGGATCCAGGCTGAACTACAAGATACGGAGAGGGAGCTGGAGAGGACGTTAAGTGTGGGAGGTAACAGCAAGGAAGATAATGAAGTAATACTTAGGCTGCAGCAGAAATGTGTGGGGCACTGGGAGAGACTGTGTAATATTAACTATAAGAAGTATATAGAGGGACAGCATGCAGGGGGGGATAAACCAGGGAGGGTCTTGGCATGGCTATACAAGAATGAGACCCCCAGGCCCACAATCAGAACAATAACGAGGGAGGATGGGAACATAGTGGATACCCAGGAAGGAGTTAACTAGGAATTTGTAGAGTATTATCGACTCCTGTACGGAGATGATGAGGACAGTGAGTGTAAAGGAATAGTAGAAACACTGGAGGCTATAGGACTGCCGCAGATCAGTGCCGAAGAGCGGGAGGAGCTGGATGCTCCGATTTCCTTTGAGGAATTGGAAGAGGTAGTGAGACAGTTGCCCACCAGCAAGACCACGGGGACTGACGGACTCCCAAGCAAATTTATATAAAACATATAAGGATGAGGTGCTTCCTCCGCTTTTAGGAATGCTGAACGAAGCGTATGAAGTGGGAAGGCTGCCAGAGTCCCTCAGAGAAGCGACAATTATACCGCCACCCAAACCCAATAAGCCCGGTCATAACTGTGGCTCATACAGACCCTTATCAATGCTCAATCAAGACAGTAAAATATTGACAGCTGTATTGGCAAATAGAATGAGGAGGGTTATTGCTAAACTAATACATCCCAATCAGACTGGCTATGTTCCAAACAGGAACATATCCAACAATCGAAGGCGACTCCATCGAGTCGTTGAGCATGCAAATGTGGACGAAGGCGAATTGGCAATTGCATCGCTAGACGCACTAAAGGCCTTTGATTCGGTCAAATGGCCGTGGCTGATGGCGGCCCTGGCTGGCTATGGGATAGGGCCTGGGTACCTACAGTGGGCTAAAATGTTATTTAGCGCGCCCTTGGCCAGAGTTAAAACAGGAGCGGTGATATCAGAGAGGTGGCAACTTCGTAGAGGCACTAGACAGGGTTGTCGTGGTCCACTATGCTGTATATTCTTGCCCTGGAACCCTTGGCCATATACCTGAGGCAATAGTACGACCCGATAGGCATCGCTGTAGGAGGGGAACCGCATCTAATTTCTTTGTATGCGGATGACATGTTGTTGTATTTACGGCACCCGGAAGAAAACCTCCAGTACATTCTGGAAGTGATGGAGAGATATGCAAGGCTGTCTGGCATAGCTGTGAACCTCCAAAAATCTAGTATATTTCCACTGGGCAGGTGCAAAGGGATCCCGTTAGAAAAGCTAGCCGTGCTACAGATAACATGGGAGGTGCGCACGTCTCGATATCTTGGAATAGATATATACCATACGGTGGAAGAGGAACACCAATATAACACAGAGGAGGCGATCAGGAAAATTGGAAATAGCATGAAGTTTTGGGTGAAGCTACCCCTGGCGATGATGGGACAAGGGGCAATGTTGAAAATGGTGGTCCTACCGAGACTTTTGCATTATTATATCCTATACCTTATAACAAGGAGGACCTTTGCTAAAATAGAAGGTATGTGGAGGGATTTCCTCTGGCATGAGACGAGGAATAGAGTGGCCCTTTGGAAGCTACAAAACTCATATGAGAAAGGGGGCATAAAACTGCCAAACTACGAAATTTACTACATAGCAAGCCAGCTGCAATATGTAGCTAAATGGCTCTCTGACGAGTCAACCTCGGAGTCCAGGCTGTTCCGACAGGACTGTGCCCCGTACTTCCTAAAGGAAATGATGTGGCTGCCCAAGCCAGACATGGAAGGGCGTCCAAAGATGATGATGTGGCGCTGGGCCTGCCAGTTGACAGAGAATCCATTCCCGTGTTCCCCGCAGGTACCACTAGTGGCGCTGGCGGGCAAAGAAAAGCAACTAAGGATGAGGGACAATAGCTCAGCAGCAACAAGCTTGCCTTGGAAGCAAGATGACACGAAGCTACACAGGTTCGATCCACGGGTCCGCGCTTAGAAACCTCTGGGTATTTAAGTGTGTTATAAATACGCAACTAAGACCAAAAAAAAAAAAATAATAATAATAATTACGCACCTAAAGAATTCCTGTAACAGCGCCTCAATGCCCGCGGGCTGTGTGAGCGCTTTAAAAATGCTCAAATAAAAATAAATAAAATGATGATTAGGAAACACTGGGAACCGGTGGGGATAGCAACAATGGGCAATATATGGCAGTAGGGGAATATAAGGGACTTTGCTGTGTTGGAGGAGGAAACTGGGTTACATGCGGGCCAGTATATCACATACCATAGGGTGGTTGTTGAGACTGCCTTCTTTATTTGCCCTCGTAGTGTAGACGAAGAATTCTACCCTACAATGTAACCCTGTGTCCGGATACAAGGAAACCAGCACTAGGGATCAATTGTTTGGAAGAATGGACCCAAAAACCGCGTGGCAGTAGACTCCCTCGGGATTGACAGTATTCCACTTGACACAATAATGCTTTTTATGCCGAGTTCGCAAGGACCAGAAAACTGCTGTTACAATACACAAGAAACAAGAATCCTTAATATTCAGATAACGTGAAATGAAAAGCAGAAACAAGTAAAAGACAGACACTCTTACCATGGGTTTGACAGCAAGTATTCCAGAAACAACCAATGCTCCAGTAAGACCGCCAAGTACAGGGTAGGACTATTCCCGCCGGCACGAGTATGCCTAAGAATCGGAAGTACAATACCCGACGAAACGAGGACGCTCCGACCTCAGCCCCTGATGGTACCACGGCAGTCTCTAGTCCGTACCGGGGAAGAGGAAAGGAGTGGTGTACTGGCAGTCTGGTTCAGGAGCAATGGGCACGTAGATTCCAAGAAACAGGAGGTAATCCTATGCAGTCCACGATGAAGTATTTATAAACAACGTTGATCAAACGAGTGGCAATAGCAATCCATAAGGCAATTCGGGTCGATAAATGAAGGACTTTCACAGGACAAAACGTGAGACGAAGCAATCCAGAAGGAGTTCCGATTCGGCAACGGGAGGTATTGATGATCAAAAGCGTAAGACAAATGGCAGTTCCTGGGTGCAGTCCAGTTTGGCAACAAGAAGCAGCGGGGTGGAACGGGAATTGTTCCGGTTGTAAGCTGGAAGGATGGAAGGAACGGGAGGACAACATGTAAGGAGAATAGCATAAGTAGGAAGAGGAAGAACAATGCAGGTTCCAATCACGGAGTCCGTAACTTCGAGGAAATCTCAAGTGTGAGGATGAAGCAGGGGTAACAAATACGAGGCAAGACAGGAAAGCAAGGAATCCAGAAATAGCTGGCAAAAACAAGGATATCTCAGGATACGTAGCAGGCTCCAAAATCAAAATCAGAAGCAACGAGTTGGTTGCCGGCTAGAGTTTATCTAGCTGCGGTCACATGACCTAAAGGTGCGGCTGACGTGGAGCGACGTGCCTGCCCTAATCTCCATGGCAAACGCCAACGCAACAACACTGGGGGACGAGGTTTGGACAACTTCTTGTAGCCCTGAAATAACCCTCTTTTACAAGGAATCCGAAGGGATCGTGAGCGCTGACACCGTGTATAGTGTTCCTGTTGTGTCTGAGACGATGGGGAGGGAGCCGATTTGGTTTGACTCCTGTTGATCCCGGACCGATTCCTGACAGTGGTGCGGAGAATCAAGGAGACATGGTCTGAACTAGTGCTAGAAGAAGAACCGGACACTACCATAGACACAATACATGACATTGCAGAGGGGGGGCACGAGATATCCAGAATATATGAGCTGATGATGTCCAAGGTGGGGAAGGAAGTGGCACAACTGAGACGGGACTGGGAAGAGGAAGTGGGAGCCCCAATGAGTGATGGGATGTGGGAACGAGCCCAAGGGTACCACATAAAAGTGTCGAGGAAGGCAGATACAACTGTACCTGACCCACATGGCGTATATGATGCCCCAGAGAATAGCCAAATTTAAAAACGTAGGACGACAAGCATGCCCCAAATGTGATGAGGAAAATGCCGGAATGATGCATATGTTCCGGTCATGCCCAGTCATTGAGCGTTTTGGGGGGAGGTGGCGCACAGGTTAGCCGAAAAAGGAATCAAGATTGTGGTAGGTACGGTGTGGGCCTGTTTGATGGGAGGGTTTCTGAGACCATGTGAACTCAAGCATGTGAGTAAATTAAAGGATCTAGCGTATGCACTTGCAAAGAGGAGAATTGCTATGGGGTGGAAGGCATGCCAGAGACCACAAATAGAAGTATCGTGGAAAGATCTACAGAAATGGGCAGAAGCGGAAACTGCAGTATGGCAAGATGCAAGTAATGTCGGGGGGAGGAAGAGGCTGAGACCCTGATAGCCTGGAAACAATTAATAGAGTTATTTGGGTTAATACGAGACCCAACGGAAATCATGGAGGAGGAATCCTTATTACAAGATGCAGAAATGGAACACGAAAGGGAGTAGGCTCGAAAGGGGGGGGAGAAGCAGTGGACATGTTGAATCGATATATGTTTACAAAGTTATTATACGCACTGCAAGTTTGGTTTGTATTGTTTGTTGAAATAAAATTAATAAAATTATTTTTAAAAAAAATACTTTGCGAGGCCAAGTGAGATACCGTATACAGAGTGGTCCGGAGCCACATGGGTGCTCATTCGAAGGTCTCTGTTAGGTATCCAAGTGAATGGCAACTGTCTTGTAAAACAGATGTTTGTATCGGTGTGGTCCTGCAACGGGTCAAGCTAAATCCAGTGCACATTCAAATGTTTTCGATAAACCAAGGTGAACTACAATTGGTCCGAGCCTGGCTGAGGGAGACTAATTGGAAAAAGGATCTGAGCCCGGCTGAGGGGGATGAGGGGGATCCGGGGCGAAACGTGAGTCACCTGAGAAACCAAATATTCTCTGAGCCCAGAAGAGGGGGATCTGCAGTAACGATCGTAAAATAACAGGGATCTGAGCCCAGCTGAGGGGGATGCAGGGTAAAGCACCCAAGTTGAATACTTGTAAGAAGAAAAGAACTGTATTTTATTTTTTGTACAACAGGCCCTCTGAATCAATAGACTTTGATGAGAAAAGAGACCTGGACACAGAAGGCCCTGTTGCTGGAAATAGAACTGTATACTCGTCTTGAAGAAGCCAGAGTGTGAACTTTGCTAAAGTGAACCACCTTGCCCCTTGCTGAAAACGTGGGGAACGGAGGCCAACGCCCCGAACATCCTGACATATCATTTTGTGAACACTTTTCTTTTTCATGAACATTACCCCACACTATTTGTAAATTAGTGGTAAGGATTGGTAATAGGTCTTTTAGTATAAGCCCTTTTACTTTGACTCTACTAGGACTGCATTATTATTATTTGATGGTCATAGCTTGCTTCCATCTGTAGATTTAGGTGTAGATAGGCGTTTATCAAACCCTTGTGAAAGGTCAATAAACACCCTTGAACTGTGGTCACTTCTGCCTGTCTTACTTTTGATACCATGCCTTCTTTACAATGTAAACAGGTCTATGTCCAGTGGACCCCAAACAAGATGCTATCTTGGCGAAAATGTCTCTGTGCAGCATCCAGTCGCTGGAGTTGTTTAGATAACAGGATTTCCAATCCACCACTACGTTCTGAACCCCTGGGAGGTACTGTCACTGATATTCTCCTGTCTAGGCAGTAATGCCAACGTCTTTGGTCAGTTCCACTAACATCTTGGATCTGGTGCCCCCCAGGCAATTGATATACCTTACCAGGCAATTGATATACCTGAAGGATACAACACTTCGACTTGCCTTTGGCATAGGCCTTCCCTGCGAAGGAGCCAGGTCATAGTTCTAAACAGTTGATGTGCAGGACCAGCTCTCCCTGTGGCCATTTACCTCCTGTCTCTAACAGACCGCATCTTGCTCCCCCAGCGGCCCTACTCATGTCAGACTCTAAAGCAATTCTGGAACGTCCCCAAATATGTTCTGGAGCCACCATTCCAGTTCTGACATTCCTTCATGCCTAAGGGCACTGGCTGATGATATCCCACACCTTCCTGGAGGTGTCGTATCTTCAACTGCTGTAAACCCCCGTAATGTCGGGGTCCTGAAAATATCACTTCAATGGAGCCCGCCAGCAAACCTACAATCCTCGCCAGCAGCCAAATCAAGATCAGGGTCTTCGTGAGAGCTGTCTGCAATTATTTCTTTATTGCCCTTATCTTCAGTGCTTGGAGCTCTAAGTTCGCCTTAGTGGTATCCAATATGAGCCCTAGAAACACCATATGCTTTCTGGGCATCAGCTTGGACTTCTGCAGATTGATTTATTTTAAAATGTCTTTATTGTTATTAGTATGATTGCAGCAGTCATCAAGAAAACTGTGAATATACACACATGGTTAAGCATATGACCAAATGCAAATAGGTTAAACTAACTTCAAGTAAGAATAACAGAATAAAACAACAAAAGATATTAATTCTCCAGGCATGTTAACTAGGCTCTGATACAAAATAAATAGACATAGTGATTACAGTGGTGCATCAGCTTGAATTTCAGCTTGAATTCTGCAGGGTAGGAAATTGGTTGTCAATGGTATTGGTTGAGGTCCGGTTCGGGAGTGGTGAGGGTTGGAGGTACAGGAAACTCACAGTTACGCCTAATAAACACAAGGAGCAAGTAGTGGGATGTTCAAGGTGACTTGTCATCCGGTGGATGAAACATGTTGAAGACGAGCGTTTTCCAAGATTCATAGGTGTCCGCAAGAATCTCATCCAAACAATGTAGTGTCCTAGCTCACATCTTAGTCTCAGCTTCACTCCAGATTTCAAACTCATTTGACCGCTGTTTGTATTGTGGGCACCCCGCTGACTTCCAGGACATGGCAATGCGACATTTAGCGAGAAGGCAAGCTCAATCCATAAATCGAAAGATATGCTTATATTTGCCGTTCCTCGGATATGCACCGAGGAGGCATTCCATCGGGCCTCAGTTGTATCTAATTACGCCTGCCATTTTACAAGCTTGTTTCAATTCGGGACCAAAAGCATTGCACATTTGCACATTTCCAAAACATGTGGATTAGATCTGCGTCTTCTTGATAACACCAGGGACAGGTCAAGTGTTTGTGTTTATTGACTTTGGCAACTCTACTAGGGGTCATGTACGTGCGATGGAGTACATTTATTTGAATTAGGTTGAAACAAGCATTCCGGGCCACATTTTTAGGAAAACTGAGCATTCGCTCCCACTCCTGTTCCATTATTACAGTTCGCAGATCCAACTCCCATTGCATCTTCAATTTTGGAACCAGAGGATTAGGGTGGGTCAGTAAGCAGCTACATAATCGAGACACCGGCCTCCAACTGTCCTCTAGGGCATACATTAGTGCCAGTAGCTCAGTCTCTTCCGGCTCAACAGACCACTTGCACCATTTACATCTCGCCATACTCACCACTTTCATGTACCTTCGGAATTGCCCCTTGGGCCGGCCAGTTTGTTGGGCCAGGCTATCTAAGTTGTTAAATTTAACATTTTCGTGCATATCTCCCCACGTAGAGATACCCCATTCCTCCCAGCGCCTTGCAACCTTAAGGTCATCCCTATTTATGCACACATCAACCACTATCGGGACGTTGGGTGAATAGGGATAAGGTATCCAAAGTAGTTTTAATGTCCTGGACCATATCCTCCTGCCCAGTTCCACTAGCAGCGGTAAGGTGTTCATGCAGTTGGCCGGGAACCACAGCATGTCATTAAGGTGGGCTGGAATCACCAAATGTTTGAGCAGCAGCGTTTCGAAAGTGATATCATCTGATAACCATTTCGCTACAAAGCTTAGTTGGGCCGCCAGGTAGTAAAACTATAACTTAGGTAACTGCACACTGCCTCCTTTATAAGGCAGGCATAGTACTTTAAGAGCAAGCCTGTGACGGGTTGGGACCCATAGGAACCCTCTAATCAATGTGTCTAACAGATGAAAGAAGGATGCTTCAATATAGTAATGGACCTTTGTGAAATAATACAGAAATCTAGGGAGGACAATCATTTTAACAATTGCAACTCTAACCATGAGTGAGAGCAGTAATCAGGACCAAAAGGACATAGAATTTTTAAGGCCCCTAACCATCCTAAGAGTGTTGTGGGTGTGTGTATCTTCCGGCGTATGCATGACCTGAACGCCAAAATATTTAAAGGAGCACACTTCTCACGGGAGCCCCAGGTCAGATAAGGCGGCTTCGCTCACTCCACGAAGGCCGGCCAGAGAAAAAAGACAGGACTTCCTTCTGTTGAAAGAAATCCCGAAGGTGTTTCAAGTTATCCAGAACATTCAGGACCATTAGTAGGTTGTGTTGTGGTTCACACAAATAGAGCAAGACATTGTCAGCATATAGCAACACTAGTTGTCTAGAACCACCCACCATAACCTCTGCATCCAAGTATTCTTGGTGCAGGTACCCCGCCAGGGGCTCCAGAGCCAATATATATAGCATGGGTGATAACGGACAACCTTGGCGAGTCCCCTGTGGAATATTCCACACTCTAGATATTTGTCTACCAGTTTTGACCCTGGCAGTAGGCGAGGAATACAACAGCGCCATCCAGAGAATAAAACACTCTCCTATCCCGAAGCTCTGCAACACAGCAAACAACCCTTATATAGAGGAGTTGAAATCTTTGATTGCGTCAAGTGATGCCACTAGACAGTGTTCTTTAAAGACATTGGTCTGTTCAATGACATGTTGCAGCCTGCAGAGATTCAGGCTGGTACTACGACCTGGGACAAACCCAGTTTGGTCAATATGTATCAGATCCGTGATGACTTTACGAAGTCGCCCCGCTAGCACTTTAGTAAGTATTTTCACATCATAATTTAACATAGCCAGGTCCATTGGGTTCCCAGGCTTGGGTATGGGTATCACCAAGGTTTCCCTCATGCTAGTCAGGAGCACACCTTTAGTGTGAACTTCTTCAAAAACCTTTAGCAACACTGGAGCCAAAGTAGAGCTATATGTTTTATAGAATTCAGGGGGGGGAGTCCATCACTTCCAGGTGTTTTACCTGTAGAAAGTGAGGCAAATGCTTCGCTCAATTCCTCCACCATGATTGGTTGATCTAAAAGAGCCTGTTGTGTGTCAGTAAGCCTCGGAGTGCAAGAAGGGAAAGAGCTTTCGTCACGTCCCCTTGAGGCACTTGTTCGTTGTGACTATATAACTGAAAGTAGTATGTGGCGAAGATGTCATTAATCTCAGTTTGGGACCTCCATGGGTGAGCACATTCATCATGAAGCAAAGTAGTTAGGGGTCTAGGATGTTCTCATTTGCAAAGCCATGATAAAAGCCTCCCAGGTTGTCCCCTTCTCCATGTGCCAAGTGGTTTGTGTGATATAATCAAATTTAGATAACCTTTCCCACGCTTCAAGGCAATGGGACCGGGTCTCGGCCAATGTCTCCTCATCCGACCGCAGGCCTGTATGCCGGGCCTCTTGTGTTCGGACATCCACCTCCATAGCCTCCAACTCCTCCCTCAATTTCCTGCGGATGCCACCAGCAATAGTTATAATTTTGCCTTTCGTCACTACCTTCATGGTTTCCCTAATAGTGCCCCACTCTTCACGCTTCCCACATTGTGCTTTAGAAACTCAGACAGCAAGGTTTGCAATTCTCTTTTGAAGACTTCCTCTGTCAAAGCAGTAATAGGCATGCATCACATCAGGATTGGCGGTCTATGGCTCCTAATGTTCCATGAAATCACTAAGGGTGAGTGGTCAGATATCGAGTGGCCCGTGTACTCAGCATCACAAACGTCAGCCACCTATGGCGACCCAATGAAAAAATAGTAGATCCTGGTGCATAAGTCATGGGGAGATGAGCAAAATGAGTAACCCCTAATCTCTGGATGAAGTTCACTCCAAACGTCCACTAGTTCTAGGTCAGTTAGTGCAGTATTCAGAGCAACTTTTGCTGGTGATGAACCCCCCTGGGGAGTGCAGGATCTTTCGAGCACAGCATCTCTAATACAATTGAAGTCACCCCCCAAAGGAAAAAACACTCCTGCCGAAACGTGACTTGGGTAAATAGTGTGCGGACATGGGATGGGATATTATGATTCAGGAAGTATGAGTTAACGATACACACTTCTGTATGATCAAGGTAACCCTGTAAAATCAAATACAGCCCCTCCCTGTCTCTGTCAATTTCTAACAGTTGAAACAGCAACAAACCATTTATCCATGTAAGCACTCCCCTGGCATATTTAGAGTATGTGGCACCATAGCGCGTCCCACCCCAGCAGTTAAGGACCGTCTCCTGTTCTTCAGCCAGAAGGTGGGTCTCCTGCATTAAAGCTATTGATATCATCTTCCATTTCAGGTAAGATTTCACCCAGTTCCTGCGGAGGTATGAACCCAACCCATGCAAATTCAATGTCAATATTCTTTTGGAGGCCATAGTGGTGGTATATATCAATCAGTCCATGCATCAAGAAAGTGATCCCATCCCCAGGTGAAGAGCAGCACCCTCATCCCATAGGTGTCTAGGTTACCCGCACAGTCTACATAACCACAGATCATTTTTAAACACGCCGTCCCTGTCCAGTCGCTTGACCAAAAGCAGCACCATGTGAGCCAAAATGCATGGAGGAAACAAAGAGATATTAACAATAACCAAACTGTTTAACATTGCCCAGCAATCGTACGTTGCTCAGGCATACCTGTACCACTAAGGCCAAACCTGGCAGTTGTGTGCCAGGTATTAGGGGCCAGCAACAGGCTGGCACCCATTATTAACTTAGAGCAGGCAAGTAAGACCAGCGGTGGGCGACCAAACGTTGCCCCCAATGAGAGTAACATTTTGTTAGGGAGAATTCTCTCTTTAGGCTGAATTTCCTAACCTAGTGAGTCCCCCAGCAGCTTTGCTGGATTTCTGGAGTTTGTTTTTTTCTCCTGCCAAGAGTGAGACTCTTTTTCTCCCACTCTTGGACATGATTTATGGTGTTCCTTTGACAGTTAATGTGTTTTATGGGCTATTGGGTCCTTTACTCCATAGGGTCTCATGTGTTTTTACTATGTGTGTTATACAGCACCCTCCGTGCAGTAACACAGGGGTCTCATAGTGACACCCCACCATAGACTCCATACCCTGGGACTGACTACTGTCTCCCAGGGCATGTAAAGTCACCATTGGCTTTACTAGTCCCAAATTATTAATAGAAACTATTACAAACCATCATATTGTGGAGGTACTGGTCGGGGCAATTTGATTGCCCCGGGGTCTGTTAGTCGAGAAGACACGTCTCCGTCCCCCCTGATCGAGTTTTGGCTGGTGGCAGTGGATACTACTTTTTATATTCGGCCGCAAATATATTCCTATGGGATTTTCCCATTGTTCGAGGCTACCAACTTTAATTATTTAATTCTCATAACCTCGAACATACCGCCGGTTTATTTAATTAATATTAATTCGCCGGTTGGTATTTTTTGCCAGGACTCGATTCTAAAATGGCGTTTGTGTTGTCTTCTGTGACTCCAACCCAAGTCGAGCCCTTTGTTCCACTTTTTGGCGGGCTTCTCCACAGAAGCCTCCAAAAGTGGTGCCACTCTGTCTGGGTATCACAGGGGATGTGGGAGGGGGTTTAGGCACCCTGGACTGAGTTACCTTGGTAACTCAAGTCACACTCTTGTGTGATTGGCCCAAGTGGTGAGCCGGCCGGCTCACCACTTAGCATGTTTGATTGACAGCTAGGCTGAGTGAATGGGGGTATGCTTCATAAAAGCAGGGCTTTGGGGACTGGAACTTCAGAAGTCGCCACAGGACGTGAGAATCCGACGAGGGAGAAGCTGAGCCAACCTACCACGACGACACCACCGGTGGAGCCCTGCGGAACCGACTCACCACTTCCCGACAACAGAGAAGATCTCCCGGCTGGAGAGACTTCTTCCCCTGACTGGTGGGCACAACCAGTTTACCTTCTTTCTTCGCACCCCAGATCGGTTTGTGGTCGAACTGCCCGTGCCAAGCACCCCGGCGGCCGGATAGCCACTTACCACTGAACCGCGAATCAACGGACCGCTCCTTGTACCTGAGAAACTCCGCGGCTGGTTTCTTCCCTGGCAGTGCAACGGACTCCTCTCTTCCCCCGGACGAAGCACCGACTTGCATCCGCTGCCAGGAACAACTGCCCCCGCTGGAGTATTCTCACCACTTTATCGTACCGTGTCCGCCAGGCCTCCCTTTCTAAAGATTGCTACAAGGTAATAATAACCCCTTACCTTCTGGACTGGGCTGGCCGCCTTGACCCTCTAACTGGTCCCTTTCTTTGGTCCAACTCCTTTTTGAACCGTTACAAGACTTTTGTGCACTGCAACCGTGTGACCTTGGACACATTTAGTTTTGATCCTCTTAAAGCGGATCCGACCTACTGACTCTGAATTCACGGTGGTACTATGCCTTCCCCTCTTGTGTTCGTGAAAAAGTGTTGGGATCTGTTTCAATTTATTCTCTGCTTTTCTCTCCCCTCTCCCTTTTTAAAACGAATTATTAGAGTGCCATCTACGTTAAGCGCTCACTGCTGTCTGAAAATAAGTGGGGCTTTACTTAAGACTTGTCTAATATTCTTTTAAGGGAGTGTATATCTTTTAGTGACCGTGTTTTTGAATTGCTTACTATTAGTGCCTGTGTGTTTTTCTAGATGTGGTTTTAAATAAATAATTATATCTCTTTTACACCAAGCCTTGGTCAGTGTTTACTTGTTCTATTGTGTTCTCTTGACCTATTGTGAATCCTCTGTATACTGCCTAACTCTTCTTGAGGGAAGTCTGACTGCTCAGCCACAGCTACCAAGTGAATCTGTGTGGTACAGACTGCTACCAAGTGGGTTTACTGCCAAACACCTGTAGTCCTAAATCTTTTGCAGTGGTCCCAGAGGGAACTGCACAGGTTTCTGCCTAACACTGGTGTACAGCGGTGGGATTTGTATTGAGTATACACTTTAGAGTGCTTGTTGAACACTTTAGGACAACTAACCATAGAGCTTAGCACTAAAAAGCTGATTTTCTAACTATGTATGCTATGGAGAGTTATACCCTAGAATCATTGTCTGCCAAAACTGCTGATTGCTTAAAAGTGTTGTGTAGACATAAGAATCTCTCTGAGAAGGGCAAGAAAATGGAACTTATAGAAAGATCGTTAGAAAACCAGTCTGGGTGGTACAGAGGAATCTACCCCCCCCCCCAGCAAATGTAGAAAACAGTGATGGTATTGATCTGAATCACAAAGTCATGATAATGAGTCAGAAGAGGAAAGTGATCCTAATGAAGTTAGCCACTCTGAGCCTCTGTCTGCCTTACCTACTGTACCTACTGGACCTATACCAGGTCCTACATGTAACCCTGCTTATTTTGAACTTGAAAAAATGAAGCTTGAATTAGAGTACAAACGTTTTATTGCTCAATCTGAAAGAAACCAAGAGCTAGAGTTCAGAAGAATGAATGCCCAGGCTGAGCAGAAGCAAGCTGAGTTAAGATTCAGAGAAATAGAGCTTAATCATGAACTATAAATGAAAATGTTGTCTGTGGAAAATGCTTCTCTCTCCTCTGGTTCTTCTAGGAGTTCCAGTCCCAAAATACCCCGGTTGCCTAAGGAATTAGTGGGTATGTATGAGCCTAAATTTGATGTGTTGGATTGGTTAAAAATGTTTGAGTATAATCATGGGCTCCAGGACATCACAGGGAATGAGTTACTTCCCTGGTTGTTCTCTAGGCTTCCCCCTGTTGCAACTGATGTGGTAATGGAGTTGTGGGAGGTGGATAAGAAGGATTATGAATGTGTGAAACTAGCTTTGATAGCTAGATTTGGGAAGACCCCTTCCCAGTACCTTAAGAGGTTTAGGACCCTCAAAAAGCATGATGGTCTACCTGGGTGAGTGAAAGTTTGAAAAACTTAGAGGGATGGATTAAGGGTTACAGAGTTAACACTTATGAGGGAATGAAGAATCTTGTAATGTTGGAGTCAATTTATGATGCCTGCTCTCCTGAGCTCAGACAGCACTTGGCTGAGTCAAAGGAATTAGATTGCAGGAAGTTAGCTAAGGCTGCTGACTTGTGGGTTGCCAACAGGGCCACTCACAAGGATTCTGGGGCTACTCAGAAAAAGGATGAGGGAAAACAGCCAAAGAAGGACTCCAAAGAGAATTCTAATAATTCCAATTCCAAAGAGGGCCCCAAACAGAACCAAAAGGGTAAGCCACCAGGGAAACCAAATCAGGCTAGTGTACCTCCTGGCGCCAAACCAGAAGGAGGTCAGAACAAGCCACCATTCCAGAAAGCATTTGGTAAATGCTTTGTTTGTGGCTCTACTGACCACGTGAAAGGAGATCCCAGATGTAAGGGTAAACCTTCAGGGGTCCAGCTGGTCTCCTTAGCCTTCGCTCCAGAGGAGGAAGTACAAATGGCAAGTGGAAACTTTCTATTACTGGCTGATGAACCCATTGGCGTCTCAGCCAGTGTTTCTTTAGTGTCTCTGGGTTTGTGGGAACAACAGAACTTAGATGTCTATAATTCTATCCCAGATAATACTAAAGGGTATTATAAGGACAGTGTCCAGGTGAATGGTCAGGAGACTCCTGCCATTAGGGACACTGGGGCCAGCATAACTGTGGTGGACAAATCGTTTTTTCAGGCTGAGGCTGTTGCTAAGGCACCCAAACGCCTCACCAAGTTAGCTGGAGGGCCTGTGCAGATGCTTCCCCAATTACCAGTTCTCATCCAGTGTAATGACATGACTGTGAAGATACCTGTCAGCATACAAAGTGAGGTGCCAGGAAGGGTTCTGCTGGGTAATGACTTGAAAACTCTGGAGTAGTGTCACATACCCCCAGACCTCCTAGTAAAAGGTTACAGGAGCTCACCAGACCTGCAAGGGAGAGAACCATGAGAGGTACTCCCAAGGAGATGATGAAGAAAGAGATCTCTCCTGTTCCACTGGAGATGTCAGCTCTTGTCTCTAAGCAGCACGAAGCAAAGGGGAAACCTAAGACTTCTAACAAGAAACCAGCAGTCAGCACTCCAGTGCAGCCAACAAGGACTTCCCCTAGGTTGTCCAAAGTTACACCAGTAACTCCCCCTCCAGCTGAGGCTGAGAGGGAGGTACAACCCTGTGTGGTTGAACTATACTCTGAAGAAGAGCTAGTGGAAGGCCAGGAACTCATTGGAGATCTGGATCCTGTTGACCATCCTGAGCTGCAGTCTTTACTGGCAGAAGGTGGACCCAACAGGACAGACTTCAGTAAGGAACAGAGAGAATGTCCAACTCTGGAAGGTCTTCGCCACCAGGCAGATGCTCAGGCTGAAGGGCAAGAGCCTGAGAAATATAGGTTACACTGGGAAGATGGCCTCTTCTACAGTGAACCAACCGAGTCTGCACCTGGGGACAACAAACGACTTGTAGTACCCCAAGAGAACAGACCACAGTTCTTGCAGTTAGCCCATGAGATTCCTTTGGCTGGTCACTTGAATTTCAAGAAGACTAAGGAAAGGCTTTCACTCTACTTTTATTGGCCAAAGATGGGGGCTGAAGTAGATAAATACTGCAGGAGCTGCCACCCCTGCCAGACTTCTGGTAAGGTTGGCTCCAAGAATGTGGCACCTTTAGTGCCTCTCCCAGTTGTGGGAGTCCCATTTGAGAGAGTAGGGATTGACATTGTTGGTCCCCTTGATCCTCCAACCTCCTCAGGCAACAGGTTTATACTTGTTGTAGTAGACCATGCTACTAGATACCCTGAAGCAATTCCTATGAGGACTGTTACAGCTCCGGCTGTGGCTAAGGCCCTCCTTGGTATTTTTACCAGGGTTGGGTTTCCTAAGGAAGTAATCTCTGACATGGGGTCAAATTTTATGTCCCACTACATGAAAGTCATGTGGAAAACCTGCAGAGTTACTTACAAGTTCTCAACCGCATACCACCCCCAGACAAATAGACTGGTTGAAAGGTTCAACAGAACCATGAAGAGCATGATAGGTGCTTTAGAGGACCCCCTTAAAAGAAAGTGGGACCTTCTAATGCCATACCTTCTCTTTGCTTATAGAGAAGTCCCTCAGAAGGGAGTAGGTTTTTCTCCCTTTGAACTTCTTTATGGTCATCCGGTCAGAGGTCCATTGGCCCTGATCAAGGAGGGGTTGGAGAGTGTACCTTCCCCCAAGCCAGTCAGAGTGACTGACTATGTGATAGGTCTCCGAAGGAGAATGTCACAAATGATGGCAGAAGCAAGTGATAACTTGAAAGCTGGACAAGCATTGGTCAAGCGCTGGCATGACCAAAAGGCTAACATGGTTGAGTTTACTCAAGACCAGCTAGTTCTCGTTATGATTCCAACAAAGCAGAGGGCCTTGCAAGACAAATGGATGGGACCCTTCAAAGTTGTGGGTAAACTTGGAGAGGTCAACTATCTGGTGGACTTGGGCAACCCCAAGGAGGCTCCGACAGTCTTCCACACCAACAGACTAAAAGCGTATGTCTCCAGACCTGATGTAGGAGCTTTGCTTCTAGCATCATCAGAGGAAGAAGAAGAGAGTGAAGCTCTTCCTGATCTCCTCAGCGGCTTGCCTTTAGACGAAAAGATTGAAGGAGTAAATCTCTCTTCAAATCTGACACCTGAGCAACAGGAAGAGTGCAGGTCTATGTTAAATCAGTTTGCCTCCCTGTTCTCACTTTCACCAGGCTTGACCCCTTGGGGACAGCATGACATACTCACTGGTGACGGTCTGCCAGTCAAAAGCAGAGGATATTGAATGTCACAAAATGTAAGAACACACATCAAAGGTGAGGTCAACAAGATGCTTGATCTCGGGGTAATAGAGCCCTCTACTAGTCCATGGTCTAGCCCAGTTGTGTTAGTACCGTACCAAAGGCAGGATCTAAAAAACTTAGATTCTGTGTGGATTACAGAGCTCTTAATGCAGTCACTAAGACTGATGCCCACCCTTTGCCAAGGACAGATGAGTTGGTGGATAGACTTGGTGCAGCCAAGTTCCTCAGCACATTTGACTTGACGTCAGGCTTTTGGCAAATAGCCCTGACAGACCATGCCAAGGAGAAAACTGCATTTTCTACCCAAGTTGGCTTATACCAGTTTAAGGTTATGCCTTTTGGATTGAAAAATGCACCTGCTACATTTCAAAGGATGGTAAACCAGGTTCTGAATGGGATGGAGGACTTCTGCATGGCATACTTGGATGACATAGCAGTGTTCAGCAATTCCTGGGAAGAACATGTGGACCACCTGAGATATGTTTTGCAGGCTCTTGGAAACGCCAATCTGACCATAAAGGCAAGTAAATGCCAGATTGGACAGAGTAAAGTGGTCTACCTTGGACATGAGGTAGGAGGTGGAGAAATAAGGCCTTTGCCCAGTAAGATTGAAGCTGTGCAAAATTGGACGACACCTACTACTCAGACCCAGGTGAGAGCCTTCTTAGGTCTCACTGGGTATTACAGGAATTTCATTGAGAACTATGGGTCCCTAGCTTCTCCACTGAATGTCATCTCCTCTCCTAAATTCCCTAAAAAGGTTAGGTGGAATGAGGAATGCAATCAGGCCTTTGAAACCCTGAAAAAGGCTCTTTGCCAAGCTCCAGTACTCCGAGCTCCTGACTACCACCAAACTTTCATTGTGCAAACAGATGCTTCAAATGTAGGACTAGGTACAGTCCTCAGTCAACTGGATGGGAAAGGTAGGGAGCACCCCATTTGCTTCATCAGTAGAAAACTGAAGGATCCTGAAACAAGGTGGGCAACCATTGAACGAGAGTGTTTTGCTATTGTGTGGGCTCTGAAGAAGTTTAGGCCATACGTGTATGGTTCTACTTTTGTCATTCAGACTGACCACCAACCCTTGAGATGGTTAATGCAAATGAAAGGGGAAAACCCAAAACTATTGAGATGGTCAATCTGCCTGCAAGGGTTTGATTTCACCATTGAGCACAGGTCAGGGTGTCACCACCAAAATGCTGGTGGTCTCTCTAGGATGTAGGTCATCGACTAGAGGTATGAGATTCATCCAGGAGTGGATTAAATCCTCCTGTCCCTTAATCTGGGCGGGATGAGTGTTCGGGAGAATTCTCTCTTTAGGCTGAATTTCCTAACCTAGTGAGTCCCCCATCAGCTTTGCCGGATTTCTGGAGTTTGTCTTTTTTCTCCTGCCAAGAGTGAGACTCTCTTTCTCCCACTCTTGGACATGATTTATGGTGTTCCTTTGACTGTTTATGTGTTAAATGGGCTATGGGGTCCGTTACTCCATAGGGTCTCATGTGTTTTTACTATGTGTGTTACACAGCACCCTCCGTGCAGTAACACAGGGGTGTCATAGTGACACCCCACCATAGACACCATACCCTGGGACTGACTACTGTCTCCCAGGGCATGTAAAGTCACCATTGGCTTTACTAGTCCCAAATTATTAACAGAAACCAGTACAAACCATCATATTGTGGACGTACTGGTCGGGGCAACTTGATTGCCACGGGGTCTGTTAGTCGAGGGGGCAGGTCTCTGTCCCCCCTGATCGAGTTTTGGCTGGTGGCAGTGGATACTACTTTTTATATTCGACCGCGAATATATTCCTATGGGATTTTCCCATTGTTCGAGGCTACCAACTTTAATTATTTAATTCTCATAGCCTCGAACATACCGCCGGTTTATTTAATTAATATTAATTCGCCGGTTGGTATTTTTTGCCCGGACTCGATTCTAAAATGGCGTTTGTGTTCTCTTCTGTGATTCCATCCCAAGTCGAGTCCTTTGTTCCACTTTTTGGCAGGCTTCTCCACAGAAGCCTCCAAAAGTGGTGCCACTCTGTCTGGGTACCAGAGAGGGTGTTGGAGGGGGTTTAGGCACCCTGGACTGAGTTACCTTGGTAACTCAATCGCACTCTTGTGTGATTGGCCCAAGTGGTGAGCTGGCCGGCTCACCACTTAGCATGTTTGATTGACAGCTAGGCTGAGTGAATGGGGGTATGCTGCATAAAAGCAGGGCTTTGGGGACTGGAACTTCAGAAGTCGCCACAGGACCTGAGAATCCGACGAGGGAGAAGCTGAGCCGACCTACCACGACGACACCACGGGTGGAGCCCTGCGGAACCGACTCACCACTTCCCGACGACAGAGAAGATCTCCTGGCTGGAGAGGCTTCTTCCCCTGACTGGTGGGCACAACCAGTTTACCTTCTTTCTTCGCACCCCAGATCGGTTTGTGGTCGAACTGCCTGTGCCAAGCACCCCGGCGGCCGGATAGTCACTTACCACTGAACCGTGAATCAACGGACCGCTCCTTGTACCTGAGAAACTCCGCGGCTGGTTTCTTCCCTGGCAGTGCAACGGACTCCTGTCTTCCTCCCCGACGAGATCCTCTCACCACTTTAAGGTACCGTGTCCGCCAGGCCTCCCTTTCTAAAGATTGCTACAAGGTAATAATAACCCCTTAACCTTCTGGACTGGGCTGGCCGCCTTGACCATCTAACTGGTCCCTTTCTGTGGTCCAACTCCTTTTTGAACCGTTACAAGACTTTTGTGCACTGCAACCGTGTGACCTTGGACACATTTAGTTTTGATCCTCTTAAAGCGGATCCGGCCTACTGACTCTGAATTCACGGTGGTACTTTGCCTTCCCCTCTTGTTGTGTTCGTGAAAAAGTGTTGGGATCTGTTTCAATTTATTCTCTGCTTTTCTCTCCCTTTTTAAAACTAATTATTAGAGTGCCATCTACGTTAAGCGCTCACCGCTGTCTGAAAATAAGTGGGGCTTTACTTAAGACTTGTCTAATATTCTTTTAAGGAAGTGTATATCTTTTAGTGACCGTGTTTTTGAATTGCTTACTATTAGTGCCTGTGTGTTTTTCTAGATGAGGTTTTAAATAAATAATGATATCTCTTTTACACCAAGCCCTGGTCAGTGTTTACTTGTTCTATTGTGTTCTCTTGACCTATTGTGAATACTCTGTATACTGCCTAACTCTTCTTGAGGGAAGTCTGACTGCTCAGCTACCAAGTGAATCTGTGTGGTACAGACTGCTACCAAGTGGGTTTACTGCCAAATACCTGTAGTCCTAAATCTTTTGCAGTAGTCCCAGAGGGAAATGCACAGGTTTCTGCCTAACACATTTCTCAGATGGCAATCGGCCATTGCAATGCAGCTTAATTCAGGGAATACAGAGTTACACTTCAAAAGCATAATAATGCCACAAGCAACAGAGTAAATAAGTACAGTCTCTGAATCCCCAGTATCATGTAACCCAAGTCAGGCATCACCCTTTGTCTGCAAAGAGGGTCAGAGGGCCCAGAGCCTTCCGATGATGTGTCCGGGTTAGATAGAATCAAACATTAGATCAAGTGCCAGTCTCGTCCCCACTGGTCAGGTTATTGTGTTCCAACCACATGGTCGCCACAGCAGGACTGTTGAGGAATTGTGTTCTGACATTGTAGATAACCTTCAGTCTAGCAGGGTACATGAGCATGTATTTGAGGTTGTTGTCCGAGTGTCGCCTTAACCGGCACAAACGAGTTCCTGGCCCTTTGGACCACAGGTGTATAATCTGGATAAATAGCAATTTTAGAGTCATCTCTCCGTATTTCACCACCTTCCCTAGAGTATTTCAGGATCACTTCTCCGTCGTGGAAATTTAGGATCGTAGCAATGACCGGTCTAGGGTGGGATCCAGGCGGAGGTCTCTTTTGTAGTGGCCGATGGTCTCGTTCAACTGCAAAGCCCTGTGACAGTGTCCTGGGCCCAATCTCCTGAAGTAGAACGTTTTTGATATATATGAGGTCGGGTCCGAGCCCTGCGTCCCTTCGGGGAAACCAAGCACAGGTATATTGTTCATGCGCGCCCTGTCCTCAGCATCCTCTGCGCCTAGTTCCAAGGCATCGTTTCTCCTCTCCAGTTCTTTAACCCTTGTCACAATATCCTTAGTGGTGTCTACGGTTTCCTTCAGCCCCAGTTCTGTCGTTGTGACCCTCCCAGCTAGTTGCTTGACATCTTGTCAGAGCAAATGGACATCAACTTTGACCTCATCTATTTTTGTCTCCAGTGAGGATCTTAAGGAAACTATTGCAGCAAGAACTTGATCTTCCTGAGGGTTTTTTGCAGGAGTGTTTGACTCCGCCTGTTCAGTGTCCGTGGTTTAAGGAGTCTCACAGAGTTTATTTTGGCCAACAAATTAGTCCATAATGGTTGGTTTGCCCTTATTGGTAGGTGACATTGTGGAGGAGAGCAGTCAGGGCAAGCAGGCTTATGTGCATCAACACGTGGCCAGAGACACTCCAGGCAGTAAGGGTTAGGCACGTGGCCCATCGAAACACAAGGCAGGTCAGCACTTCCTTTGCTATCACTGCGCAAGAAGTGACCACAACAAGCCAAAGGGTCAATGGATCAAAGGGCTCCTAAACAAAGCAGCTGGGTTGGTAAGAGCTGTACCAAGGCGCAATAAGTGTCTAATAAGGTCCGGCTCCTTTAGGGAGTAGCAACATGCAGTAACAAAATTGACAGTTCCAGTCAGAGATAGCTCTATGCAAAGCTTAGGTGGTGTGCCAGTAACTATGGCACTCTCATGGGGAGGTAGTCCACAAAGTTTAAACCCTCCAGCAACCACACACTGTCTGGGTTTAACAACAATAGGGGAGTGAAAGCACTAGAGATCTTATGTGTCCCCTGTATGTGGTCCGGGTACCAGAAGGGGGGTGAGGGGACCCCATCCGCAACAGCAAAAGTACCTGAAGCCAGGAGAATGCAGGCATCCATCTGATCGATTTGTATGTTCTGCAAGTGCTGGAGCGGGCCGTCCAGCGCCTCAATGTTCCAGCTCGCGCCTGTGCAGAGCAGCAGTCTTCACCCAAGGTAAGCGCTAGTACCCCCAGAACCACAGCAGGTGGAGGATCACCCTGTGAAGTGCCGCAGGCGAGGGCAGAGCGTCCCTCCCAGCCCACGCATTCTGCAACCCCAAGCAGGAAACTGCAGGAATCCGCAGGGCACTCACAGCAGCCCACGGCCCCACGAGGCAGATCCTTGTAGGGAGGATCGCAGTGTAGTCCAGCCCCCATCAAGCAACAAGGCACAATCTCGTCACTAGCACTCTGTACGTTTAGGAAAGCTACTGCAGTAGCCATTTTGGATCGCCCAGGAGCAACTTTTCAAAAGCTTTACTTTGGCTCAGCAGCTCTGATTTTTGTCAGAACGAAGCTGAGCAGGTGGGCGCCAGCAACCTATGCAGGGAGATCCTTCTGGATATCAAAATGAGCTGTATTAGCCGCCTCAAGTCAGGATCATGAAAGAATCACAGTTGGACCTCGGTGTAATCACAGCCTCACTACATGAGCTCAGGCCACGCCCCTCCTGGACTTCTCCAGATTGATGATGAAACCCAGCAACCCCAGGAGATATGACACCCACTGCTCGTGTTCCAGTAGCGTCTGTGTTTGCGGCTACTATGAGAATGTCGTCCAGATAAACTATAACTCTCATAACTCTCTCCCCCTTCTTGGCTGCTGCTACCGGTCTCATGATCTTTGTATCCAGGGAGCTGAAGCTAACCCAAATGGGAGGCACTTGAACTGCAATGTCTGCTCTTTCCATAGGAAACTCAGATACGTGCAGTGTTCGCTGGCGACCGGAACCGTCAGATAAGCATCCTTTAAATCCATTCTTTCTAACTAGTCTGCCTTACGGAGAAGGCCTCTGAGAAGGTGAATCCATTCCATCTTGGAATGCCTGTTCACCAAACACCCATTCAGTTTCTTTAAATTGATGACTGATTGTACCTTGTCCTTTCGATGCACTAGAAACATTCTGATGATGAATGTGAGGGGAAATCTCCCACTGCGCTCTATCGCGCCCCTCGTCGCAGCTCTTCCTCGAGCAGCCTGTCCTCCGTCTGTGATCATGCCAGATATCTGGGCAGCACCCTCTGCACGGGCTTACTGACAAACTCTAGCCTGAACTCTGCCACTGTCTGCAGCACACAGGCATTGCTGGAAAGCTTTTTCCAATTTGCAAAGAATTACCTTGTCTTGCCCACACCGGTTGCTGCTCTCACCTGCTTGAGTACCTTGGTGCCGGATCTAGCCTCTTCCCCTGCGTCCTCGGGTACCGCACTCTCGGGCTAGGAAGAACGAGTCTTGCTGACGAGCCTCCCAGAATTGGGCTATGGGGTTCTGAGGTCTTCTCTGTGTCTGGAATAGACTGGACAAATGACCTCTACTGCGGCAGGTCCCTGAAAAAACTCAGTTGAGAAAAGTCTTCTTAATCAAGGACTTTGTCTTCTTAAGGGCCATGGATCTGTCCATGAATTTCCCCATTTACTTGGCAAAAGCTTCACCAAACAGCAGTCCTTTCACTGCCTCCCCTCCTCATACGAGGCTAAATCCCCAGGAGTGGGGATCAATATTCAGTAACAGGCCCTGTCTCCTTTTCGGATGAAAGGGCCCGGTTAGCATTGCCTAATGTTAGGAAAGATTTCATTTTATATGTAATTTTCCCTCCAGTTGTACACCCCCAAACTTTTTGCTTAAACACCTTAGTCTGACTTTACCAGGGGAGCACAGCCTTCTGCTGCCCTCCCGTGGGCTTTCGCTCACTGTTTATGGGGAAACTGACATGTCCTTAAGACAGTCAGTACTGGGAGACTTTGTTTCCCTTAGTCCTCTTCCAATGTTGCAACTTTTCTGCAACATGTAATACGTGCACAATGTACCTTACAGTACTTTGCACTTGGGTCTCAGTCATTTCCAGAGACCCTAGATATCATATCATTTTAAACCTTTCGTCCCTTTTAAACTGCGTTAACCGCATTTGGCACGAATAGGTGGCCTGGCTCCAAAATCGCCATGCCAAGAGGTTCTTTTTCCTGTCCTTTGGCCATCTTGCCCCTTTGCCTTCCCCAGGTCGAGCCGACCTGGGTCCGTCCTTATTTGGTCATGCAGTTTCCCACAAAACGCCAAGCTTTCACAGGCTTCTGCATGCCTTGTCTGTGTGCCTCTAGGATGTGGGCTGGGGTGTCTGTCCCCAATACACATCCTGGGTGCCAGACAGTCTAGAGTGCTATGAATGACTGGGATCACCGTGATCGGTCCACGTATGGAGTGTGTGGTTGTGAGCAGATCTCCTTTTGGGTCCTCTTTGTTTTGGTGCAAAGGAGACTCTGGATAAGAGGAGGCCCCAAACACCCATACCATGTCGATCTCTGGAGTTTTCACCGAATGAAGGATAGGATCCAAGTATCCTGAAACAAAGAAGCAGAGTCGAGGAACCGCTGGTGAACCGCTGGAAGGTTTGGCACCCTGAGCCCGCTGTTGTCCCGTGGGACCCCTCTGCATCTGGTCGTCCTAGAAGGTCAAAGACGCTTTGACCCATTAGAATAGTGGGACCAACTATTCTCGGCACCTTCAACGAAACCTGCAAGTAAGCCTTCGCGGAAGTGTCCCTGGGCCAACCAGTGGGCTGACCAGCTTATGCAGGACCTTTGCTCTGTCTCCGCTGTCGTTTCGAGGAGGCCCCCGAAACTTGGTATACTGCTAGCTCTGTGTCCCCGGCACCCTCACATCTGATTTCGAACACTTGGCATTCCCAGGTCTGAAGTGAGACAAGTGTGCCAGGACCGGAGCAAACGCTGTTACCGTGTTGCCCAGCTGCGGCAACGATCTATGCAGGTTCACTGCATTTGTGACCCTCTTGCCCCTGAAGCCTGCTGCAGTGAAACTGGCCTGATCCTTCCATCAGGAGCGCGGAAATCGTCCAACTGTCCCGTTTGTGAATCATCAATGTATCTTCGGCACTGAAAGCAGCAGAGGCGTCATATTGCCGCATTTGAACCTGCAACCGAAGTGGACTCGACTGGCAAGGTTTGGTCCGGAGTGCGCCGGGGGTCAGTGAGTAATCGCATCCCTAACTGGTGGCCCCTAGCGCCTCCATCCATTTTTACGCACAAGTGGCCCCTGGGGTCCCACTCATTTCCACTGCTAGTGCGAACTAGCAAACTATTCCCGAACCTTGGAATCACTGCTGCCTTCAAGTGGAGGCCCTCTTTGAATAGTGGGAATCTATTCTTCATCGCCTCACCAACCTCCCTGAGCTGCTAGAGACCCCTGAAGAGACCCCGTTTTGCCCATTGGAACAACCGCATGCACCTGCACTGCATGTACTATTGAGCATAAGGCTCCTCTCTTCTTAGGGTTTGCACTGCCTCTTAGTTAGGTGTGTGTTTGATGTTGAAGGGGACTAAAGACTATCTGCACTGCCTATTTTTCCTTCCCCTCTAGGTTGTGATATAATTCGTGCCTTTAACCCTTTAGACCCCAATGGTCTTGTATATATCTTGTATTGATTGTGTTGTGTTGGTTTGATAGTATTGCTGTGATTCTTTTACTGTGTGAGTTACAAAGGCCTTGTAATAAATGTGTATTTTTTTATATATACACCTGTCTGGGAGTAATTTGGAAGTGTCCTTCCTCTGTGTGCTCATTAAGGTCCTTCATTCACCCTCACCCCTCCTGAGACTTAGGGCCTCATTACACGGAAGGCGGTAAGGGTTAACGGTCACCGGTAATGCTACCGGTGACCGTTAACCCTTACCGCCTTACTATGAGTTCCCTTTGCGGGACCCGACTTGAACGGCTGGTTTTACCAGCCATTAAAGTAGGGTGCCGCAAAGGGACCTTGGTGCTAATTACGGTACTGCAATTTGCGGTACTGTAATTAGCGCCTTCCCCATTCCCATTATGCCCTGGGGGGGCAAAAATGGGAATGGGGAAGGGCCTTGGTGAATGGGGAATTACCGCCCCCGCTCACCTTGGAGTAGGGCGTTAATTCCACCATCCACCAAGGCGGACACGGTAAAATACCAGCGGCAACCATGGTGGTAATAGTGCCATGGTTACCGCCTACCGTGTAATGAGGCCCTTAGTCTTGACCGCAGACCATAGCTACCTTGATTGGTCTGGATTGTCTAGAGGTTACCCTGTTCCAAGAATCTAGGCTGGCCTTCTGAACCTCTGCCCACCAGGTCAGAGTTCAGAAATCCATCTTAACAAATTGGTGTACAGCAGTCGGATAGGACTGTAGGTATCCAGTGTTGCACACTAGGGAAGGCATTTCGAGTTATTCCTACCCTGGACACATAGTGAATTGTTGTAGCATAACTGAAAAAGGCCATAGACCTATCTAACAAAATGGAAACAAGTACCTTGCTAACCTTACATGCTTCTAAATCGGAAACATTAAGAAAGATGGGTGCTGAGAGGGTTTTACCTGCTCAAGGCACAAAAATGGAAATTAGTCAAAGAATCATGGAATGGCAAAAGTCACAACTTGGTGCCATAGCTTCTGAGGAAAGTGCAGAAGGTGGTGGGGCTGCTCTCACTGGCAGAACTGACAAGTCTGTCGCTGCACTTATCCATGGGACCCATGAGGATTTAGATGATGTGATGTCCAATGTTTCCTCTGCCAGTGCTGATGCTGAGGCCATGCTTGAATTCAAGAAACAAGAACTGCTGTTTAGGAAGAAGAAGCTTGAATTTAACATGGCCAAGCTGAAGATAGAGCAGGCAGAAAAACAGAAGGACAGGGATCACCAGCTGGAACTGGCCAAGCTTCAAGTTTCCAATGGATCTAAGGGTCTTGGACATGGGTCTGGGTCATGGGTCTCATCCAAGGTTTCCTAAAGATCTGCTCAGTGTGTATGATGAAAAGAATGACATTATGGACTGGCTGAATACTTTTGAGTATGCATGTGACGTTCAACATGTTGACAATTCTGATAGAATTGCATGGTTACTTAGCAGACTGCCCCATTCTGGCTACAGTGAAATTATGAAAATGTCAAAGGCTGACATAGCAGAATTTGCAATGTTGAAGAAAACTCTCATCTTAAAGTTTGGAAAGACTCCTGTCCAATAGTTTAATAGATTCAGAGAGTGCAAAAAGAAAGAAGGAAGTACTTGGGTGTCTTATGTAACTGAGTCCTTAAAAAACTTGACTGGCTGGGTTGAAGGTTATAAGGTCTCCACCTTTGAGGGTATGATATGTCTGGTCATGCTTGAACATATTTGTGCATCTTGTTCCCCTGAGCTTAAGCAGCATTTGGCAGATTCAAATGACTTATATCCTAAGAAGCTAGCCATAGCAGCAGATTTGTGGGTCACATAGAGTGTTCCATAAGGACAAGACTCATCCTGGTAAGCAGGAGGAGGGGGAAAAGCCCAAAGATAAGGAGGGTGAAGGATCTGATAAAACTTCCTCCCAAAAGGGCCACAAAAATAAAAATAAGGGTAAGTCACAAGAGAATACACAGGGTAGTGGAGGTTATCCTCCAAAACAGAACTCAGGTTACAGTAAGCCTCCCTATGTCACCAGACCCAGTGGTTCTTGTGTGGTTTATGGAGCAAGTGGCCATGTGAAGGGGGATCCCAGATGTAAGGTCAAAACCTTGGGGGTCCACTCTGCTAATCTGGCCTTCTCCTCCTATGAGGAAGAAGAGATTCCTTGCCCAGTGGGCTAGATTCTAAGGTAGTTTAGGCTCCCAGAACCCCAGGGAAACTAAAAGTCTCAGAGGCTTATGCTAGGATTCCGGACAATACCAAACACTACTTTAAAGACAGTGTGCTGATCAATGGAGTTGATACCCCTGCTCTTAGGGATAGTGGGTGTACTCGAACTGTAGTGGACTATACCTTGGTATACCCAGAGGACGTTGCCAGAGCTCCTCTGATGCCCACTAAGTTGGCTCATGGCCTATCTCTCCAGTTCCCAGTAATACCTGTAAATCTTACTTTAAATGGTACAGTAGCCAGGATTCCAGTGAGCATTCAGAGAGATGTCCCAGGAAAGGTCTGGCTGGGAAATGATCTCAGAGCTTTAGGGCTTGTGGGAGATACAGCATAAAGAACCTTCACAAGGTCAAACAAGGGCAGCACTGGCCAAGACCACTGCAGTGCCCAAGCCAAAGGGAAAACCCAAGGCTAAAGGAGTCTGAAAAAACAAAAGAGGGAAAGAGAACATTCCCCCTAACTCACCTACCACTGAGGTGGAGGTAGTTGGTCAGACACCAGAACGTGACGAGGTGGAGGTGTTGCCTGAAGTATTTGATCCAAATGACTATCCTGAACTAAAAGACTCAGAAGGTGGCCCTGACAGAGAAGAATTCAGTAAAGGCAAACGGGAGTGCCCATCTCTGGAAGACCTAATGAGACAGGCCTGTGCCCAGCTTGAGGGTGAACCTCCTGGGGCACATAAGATTTATTGGGAAGGTGGGCTCCTGTACAGTGAGCCTACAGAGTCTACAGAAGGAGACCATAGGAGGTTGGTGGTGGAAGTGGTGCAAAAGTGGTGTTGACGGAGTAGGAGCGAGACCCTGCTCCAGTTTGCCCCATTTGCAGTGACTTTACTTTTCTGCCGGATTCGGACCTGCTGTGACGCTGCCTGGCCGTGTAGCTTGCCCCTTAAGGCTAGGAGGAGGAGCCTGAGGGAGCCCAGCTTGCGGTCTAATACACCTCTTAAAAGCATCCACTTCCGCGTAAGCGGAGCAGAAGTGGTGTGAAAGTGGCGTTGACGGTGTTGCTGGTGGTGCTGAGTGGCAGAGGGCGATACCCACGCCAAATGAAGACAACGTTCTCTGCTGCAACCAACTCATCTCTCCCCATTGTTATATAGAGGAGCTGCACTACGAGGGAAATGGGCTGCCTGAAGAGCGACACCACAGACCTGGGGTCAGAAGAGAGAGTGAAAAACAGACAGCAGGTAAGGCAGCGAGTAGCCTCCTACCCGGCCCCTGTTGGGGGTCTATCACCGGCCACGGGATGTCCTAACAAAGGTTCACTGCCTTCGAAACAAACCCGCCTTGCCTTTTTAAGTAAAGCCCAGGAAAAGGGGCTTCCTTGAACACCGATGCCAGAAACTGAAGTAACCTTACCCACAGACTCAGGGGGCAAGGGGATAGAGTCTGTAATACCAACCATACAGGCGTCCCCCCCTCCCTGAAGTGAGTGAATCAGTGATGTTGCCAGTCGCTGACAGGACCCTGGGTGACTCAAGTCCGCACACTCCACTGAAGGAAATGAGGGAAAAGACAAACTTGTATAGGCTGGTGGAGGGGAACGACGACCTGCATGGTCTAACCCATCCGAGGACTCAGAATCGGGAAAACCAGGAAGGAGGGTTGACCCGCTCCCCGGAAGAAGTGCACCAGTGGGATTCGACTAATGAGCAGCAATGCACAGAGGCCCTGGCACAGAAAGATATGGTAGGAAAGTCTCCAGGAAAGTCTCCAGGTGTGGAACTGCAAAATCAGGGCCCACCCATAGTAAGTGAAGCACCGAACGATCCGATAAGATCGGAGGAACTCCCCATTCAATTGGATGGAAGGATGGAGGAGTTCCCTTCAAAAGGCCAGGAGAAGGCAACGGTAATAGAAACCCCAATTACAGAGAAAGACCCGCCCCAGAATGCTACTCAAGACAAATCCACCAGCCTGGTGGGGCACCCGTGCCCCCGAGATGAGAAGGAGAAGTCTCATGTAAAACCAGCCTTGAGCAGTACAACAGTGTGGGGGGCACTGCAAAATCACTTAGGCATATTAGACATTTCTAACAACACGGATGCAAGTGCGGAATACATTTGGGAGAAGAGGAGCCGGCCCCTGGCAGAGGGTAAAAAGACTGCCTTTCAATATGGCTTTAAGGATACGACTCATGAAACCCCAAGTAACTCAAGCCTTGCCTCCAAATTAATTCAGGACATCTCAAACCTTACAGGTAAAATTGTAAGGGAAAAAAGGAGAAGCTTATCATTTATTAAGGATAAACTGGCAGCATTTGACGATGAGGACACAATGGATCTAACTGACTCAAATCCTACATGATCATGGGGTAAATTGCAATAAAGTCTCAGACAGATAGATCACAGAAGCTACCCCCCCTTGTCGGAGCCTAAAGAGGGCCAGAACTTGGGGACTGATGACATCACCCTGGGGAAAATAAGTGACTTGTGCAGTAAGGGTAGGGTGGACAACTTTGCCCATACCCAGAATGTGGTGATGGCAGAGTTGAACATCACTCTTGCCCCATTTCTGAAACTCTATGAATCCATTAATGGAACCCTGCAGTCACTCTATAATTTAACCCTGAAAACTGACGAGGGGATTGGTGAAGTGGTAAGTTTCACAAAACATTTAGATGCGAGACTGCAGAAGGAGTCAGATCTGTCACACCAATGGCAAAATCGCCTGTGCGACTTGGCACGTCAGGAATCGAATGATAAGCAACTTCTGATGGAAGTGATTCTTGGAGATCATAAGTGGATAAGAAAGCTCAACCAGCAATCCTATTTGTCCACAGACCCCAAACAGAACCCTATAAGAAGTCATGATCGAGAAGATAAGAGGATCAAGCAAGGGGAAACGGAAAAAACAAAGCAAGGAACAGGTAGCCCTCTAGTACTGGGGAAGGGTATAAAGGCCCCTAGGGCTACCGACTCAGATTGCCTGTTGATCTTGGACGATGGGGAGGAAAAATTGAGCTATGTGATTTTCCAGGACCCTACTCAGCAATCTAAGAAAACGATGGCTAGCCTAGGGGATATTTGACAGAAAGAGTGTAAGGAAAAAAACACAAAAGAAAACCAAAAACAGGCAACCAAGCGAAACGCAAATGGCTCCAGAGCCTTTTTAAGAAACATCAAATTGCCCACAAAGCATGCCATAGAACCATTATCGAAGAAGCCAAGGAGAGAAATAAACCTGTCTAATGTACTGAAGGAGAAAGTCACAAATAAACCGACTTTAATCCAAGGTGAGGATTCTGAAATAGATAATGAAAAAGATATGGACACAAGTGACTGCCTGAGTGACCTCATAGAAACAATGGAAAAAAATAAAAATGTGTATGGGGTTGCTGATGGTACTCTTGTTCAGAGAGGAATTGCCATAGCATTTCGGTGCTGAACTGCCCTTGTGGGCGGGACAAAGACTGATATGCACATGGATATTTCCCATCTGTGAAGGTACAGTGAGCAAAAAGCAATGGCTGCGAACTCTCAGTGTGGTTAATAACCACTGAACAGGTTATCATGCCTTGTTCTTTTTTCGAGAGAGGGGCGCCTGCTACCTTTTTTGTATTTTTCAAAGGAACTTGGGGTTGGTCACCCTAGGTTACCTGGGGGCAACCAGACGTGGACTCCCTGCTCACTGTGCTTAGAGAGGCTCAGCTTCACCTCACTGATGATGCCCAACAAGGCTGAAACACTTGTATGGGGTTGCTGATGGTACTCTTGATCAGAGAGGAATTGCCATAGCATTTCGGTGCTGGACTGCCCTTGTGGGCGGGACAAAGACTGATATGCAAATTGATATTTCCCATCTGTGAAGGTACAGTGAGCAAAAAGCAATGGCTGCGAACTCTGTGTGGTTAATAACCACTGAACAGGCTATCATGCCTTGTTCTTTCGAGAGAGGGGCGCCTGCTACCTTTTTTGTATTTTTGAACGGAACTTGGGGTTGGTCACCCTAGGTTACCTGGGGGCAACCAGACGGGGACTCCCTGCTCACTGTGCTTAGAGAGGCTCAGCTTCACCTCACTGATGATGCCCAACAAGGCCGAAACACGTGTATGGGGTTGCTGATGGTACTCTTGTTCAGAGAGGAATTGCCATCGCATTTCGGTGCTGGACTGCCCTTGTGGGCGGGACAAAGACTGATATGCAAATGGATATTTCCCATCTGTGAAGGTACAGTGAGCAAAAAGCAATGGCTGCAAACTCTGTGTGGTTAATAACCACTGAACAGGTTATCGTGCCTTGTTCTTTCGAAAGAGGGGCGCCTGCTACCTTTTTTGTATTTTTAAAAAAATAAAGAGGATGAACTGTGGGATAACTTCAGTTTATCAGATTGGCAAGTGATAGATAAGCAATCAAGCCGTGCCCCAATAGGAGAAAAAGGAAAATCAAAGGAAGATCAACACAAAAAAAGACGGTGGAGAAAACAAAGAAAAATTAAGAGGTTAAATTGGCATATCAACACTCCCAACACCCGAGAGCTGATCGATTGAATGTTAAAAGGCGTTCACCAGAGAGGAACTGAGAAAATAGACCTCAACGGAGATCAAAATCTCGGGGACAATCGTTAAAAGATCAACGAGAAACAAAAAGAGATCCCAAGAACCAAGATCCCCGAACAACTACCTCAGACGGCAGGAGGACCCGTTATAAAAAGTCCACATATCCTAAAACAGCTAGAAGACAGACGAATAGCGAGATACCAGACGAGTGCTGGAAACTCACAGAGCTCGCAATGGCATAAGAACTCAAGAGACAGGATTACAGAAAAGCCAATCATGAAATACCAGCAAAGGGCAAGTCAAGAAGAAAAGGGCCTGTCTGGACAATTCTATACATTAAAACTGGAACGGGTGTGGAGGGACTAAAAAAGGATTGTGCTGAACAGGAATAGATTGATGGCAATCCTTAATGATCTACCTTCGACCTTAAAGATCCACAGTGATGATGTGGTAATCGTCGAGTTCATTGATGAACAAAGGACGGACGCGATCTTACTACATCTGAGGACAAGAAAAATTAAAGAGAGACTGTGGTGTGCAAGGTGCAAGTTAGAGGACTGGGGCTTTAGGCTCGCTGATCCCGAGATTAAAAAGGAATGGCGGGAGGCAAGGGCCCCTAGACCGGCCGAAGGGAGGGGGGAAATAACCGGGAAAACAACAGAAAGAAAAGCTACCATGACCCGGCAGGGTGAGAAGTTAAAACAAAAGTTAAAAACCAAGCTTCATCAGGAGGAAACAGAGGAACCCAGTATGGAGCAAGTAAACAAAATAAAAGGTTACCAGAAATCAACAGAAAATCTGTTAGTAAAACTGAGATTTACGGTTGACAACTCAAGCCATAAGGCCAAAGGGGTAGGCCAGAGTGACAAGACACAGAAGAAAGGTGAAACGCATCCCTGAATTCCCAGCACCAGATTGGAGAAAAAGAGACAATAGATTGCTGTAAGTGGAGACGGGAAGAAATCTCTCCTGGTCTCATGGAATACACAGAGATTTGGTCACCCCTACTCAGGAGAAAGCAATTTTCTGGAAAAATATGAATTAATCTGCTTACAATAGAGCTGGATCAGAACACCACCTTTGTGCGAAGGATATCAGGTTTATATTAACCCAGCGCAGAAAGGACCCCTGGGAAGACCACGTGCTGGACTCGTGACCCTAGTTAAAGATGACCACCAATTACAAGTTCTGTTACATCTGACTCCAAATCCCCTTGTACAGATTACCAAAATAGTGAAAAACAGAGTACAGCACGAAAATAGACTACTCCTAATGAATACATACTGGAGTACTAAAGACTCAGAAACAAGAAAATACCTGGCAGATATCATGGCGGCTATTGATGCCTCAATGCTAGAGGACGAGAATCAATTAATTATCATCTGTGGGGATTTGAACATTAAACTATTGGATAAAAATGGCCTGTTGAAAAGAAGATCTGCCCTGGTAGCCAATGAAAAATGCTTGCCAATAGAAATGGACACCAGAGAGATGTCAATGCTGAATGGCCAAATAACAGGTGTTCTACCAGGGGCCGAGACTTGGGCCTCAAACTCAACAAGTGCCTGCTTGGACTACTGTTTTGTTGCTAAAAATACCTTAACTTGGATTAACTCTCTAAAAGTAATTCCCCAGAAAGCTAGTGATCATGCTCTACTTGAAGTCAAACTTATTTGGAAGACGGATGAGCCGAAGTATCGAACTGTCCCCGAAATGGAATTAACACGGGGAAGGTATAGGTTAAAAATTAGAGCACAGGCCATTCCTGATTTAGTAGATCGGTTCATATACAACCTTAATGACAACCATGAAACAGTAGAATATGGATGGCTACTGAAGGAGTTTGAAGTCATGAGGGGCACAAATCAAAACAAAGAATTGGCAAGGAAACACGTATATAACAAAACTCTGGTGGAAAAGGAGGGAACACTGTGCAGCACTGAGATGCCTCCATACAAGTACCCACCCCAACAAAGAGGAACTAAGATAATGTAAACAGTCTTATAAGAACTGGTTAAAATCCTCAAGGGTGTGGAGAATACAAGCAGACGGCGAAAAAATGCTGGCAGCAATAAGTACAGCCAATTCAAGATCCTTATGGGAGATAATGAACAAAGGAGAGGACTTCCAGGCAGCCCTAACATCAAGTAACGTTACAAAGGAGCAATGGGTAAAATTCTACACTAACCTCTTTCAGGAGAAAGACGCAATCTGGACAAAGCAAAGCTCTGGAAACCCATGGCTCATCGACATCGACAGGGAAGACATACTATTAAGGATAAAAAAGCTGAGCTCTTCAAGAGCGGCACGTCCAGATGGCATCTCCAACTGTATGTTGAAGGAAAATGCGGAAGAGTGGGCAGACTTCATTTTAGTATTATTCCAACAGATACTAAAAACAAGAACCATCCCACAATCCTGGAAAGAGGCCCTGATTGTGCCAATCTATAAGAAAGGGGACCATACTAACCCCAGGAATTACAGGCCAATTGCCCTCCTTGATTCCATAGGAAAATTGTTCTCCTCTTTCCTTTTGAGAGATCTAAAGAGACGGGCATTAAGGACCGGAATCTTAGACATTCATCCTGAATATGTTAAAACTTTGTGCACTGGAAACAAAAAGGAACATATACCTGGGTTTTATTGATCTCGAACAGGTCTTCGACGGCATCAGCAGAGAATTGCTCTGGGCCAAGTTAAGAAAATGGAACTGTCCGGAAGATCTGCTTGAGGCCATTCAAGAACTTTACATCAACACTTCAATTCAAATATTGGTCTCTAAAGGCGGCGATGTGACAGAAAAAATCTTGACGTCGAAAGGTATAATGCAAGGTTGTGCTTTATCTAGCAGATATGAAGGAATCCCAGGAACAACTTCGAGCATTTCCACCAGTGTTCTAGGATGAGGGCCTGTCATGGATTTTATATGCCGACGATGTCGTATTCATAGACCAAACCCCCATAGGTCTACAAAGACGCATGGTGGAATTTAAGACCTACTTAAGCAAAAACCATTTGAAGATCAATGTCAAATAATCTATGATTCTAATAATGCAGTCGGCCCGAGGACACAAGGCCTTAAAAAAAAAAAAGGATTTACTTGGTCACTGGACAACCATCCTTTGGAAATAGTGGACTCAACTGTCTATCTCGGGGGTCCGAATCAACAAAAATATTAATGAGCAGTCACAACAGAGTTTTATTAGAGAGAAGCTATCAAACCAAGCTTGTGCCCTCTATCAGCGTTATGGAACCTTTTCAATGATGCCGTTAATACTATTTTATAAACAAAAGGTTGTGGCGATCTTGACCTACGGGGCCGAGTCATTGTTAAACCTCCATTGGAAGAACTGGGGGGTGCTCGAGGCCGTCTTCTGGAGAAAGGGACTTAGGCTTTCCAATTGTCTCTCAGTATCAATGATAAGGCACGAACTGAGGTTGCAATCATTGGAGTCGATAGTGCTGTGGAAGACACTTTCATTATTTCGGAAGTGCATCCTGGATAAACCTCCTATTTCTTTTGAACTGTTGGCAAACAAAGATGTAAGAAATGCAGATCCTAACTTCAAGATCTGGAAACAGAATTGTTTTGAAATTCTAGAGCGTTACAACATTAAAATAGATATGTTGAAAGAAAACCCGGACAAAGCAAAGAAAAATCTCTGTGAAAAGGACAGGGAAGAAACGGATATCCTAAAGAGGCAGAATATAAACTGCCACAACATCATCTGGGAACGAAAGATTCTGAACAATCCCCCACCATATCTGAGAAGGTTTCCATCGGCTAAATATAGGGATCTCCTGGTGAGATGCAGGCTAAACATCTTGCCAACTAGGGAGGTACATTACTTAAGAAAACAAATCCCAGTTGAAGAGGCAAGCTGTCGATTCTGTAATAACCCGGACATGCTGGAATCAATAAAACATTGGATGCTATCATGCCCAGTATTGGCTATCCATAGGAAGCTGTACTTGGGAGAGTGGGTGGCCAATATAAATACATCAACGGAAGGACTATTGCGAAAGAATACTGACGGTACAAAAAAAAAATCAGCCCTACCTTGGAAGCCGTAAGATTCATAGAATTGATCCCAAAGGGCATAATGGAGGGCAATGATGAATTCCCTGGGCAGCGTGCAGTCCCTCAAGGAGGATGTTGACTGACTGATTGAGAATGATATGGACTGAATTGTTAAAGGTTGAAAAAAATGTATTTAACCAATAAATAAAATAGGAGGTTGGTGGTTCCCCTTTCTGTAAGACCCTTCCTCCTGCAGTTGGCACATGAAGTGCCCCTTGCTGGTCACCTTGGAATCAAGAGAACCCAGCAAAGGTTATCCATGCACTTCTACTGGCTAAAGATGGGGGTGCAAGCAGAAAGCCACTGCAGGAGTTGTGCCACCTGCCTGTTAGCTGGTAAGAGTGGCTCAACAATCCAAGCTCCATTGGTAACTCTTCCAGTTGTGGGGGTACCGTTTTAGAGGGTAGGAATTGACATTGTTGGTCCCCTTGACCCCCAAACATCCTCAGGCAATAGGTTTATCCTGGTGCTGGTTGTCCATGCCACCAGATATCGTGAGGCCATCCCATTAAAAACTGACTGCCAAGTCAGTTGCAAAAGCTTTACTTGGCATATTTACTAGGGTTGGCTTCCCTAAAGAAGTTGTGTTGGATAGGGGCATCAACTTTATGTCAAAGTATATGCAGGCCATGTGGAAGGAATGTGGTGTCACCTATACGTTTTCATCCGCATATCACCCACAAACAAATGGTCTTGTTGAAAGGTTTAACAGAACCTTAAAAAGCATGATTGGGGCTCTGGAAGAACCCCAAAGAAGAAAATGGGATCTTCTGTTACCATGCTTACTGTTTGCCTACAGAGAGATACCACAGGAGGGCGTTGGCTTCATCCCCTTCGAACTTCTGTTTGGTCACCTTGTAAGGGGACCCTTGGCCATAGTCAAGGAGGGATGGGAGTTCCCCACTCCCCCTATCACTACCAACATAGTGGACTATGTGCTAGCGCTCAGAAAAAGGATTGTACTCCTGATGCGTCTGGCTAGTGAGAAACTGAAGGCAGGGCAAGCACTGGTGAAACATTGGTATGACCAGAAGGCTTCCGTCATCACTTTCATACCTGGTCAGAAAGTCCTGATCATGAATCCTATAAGGCCTAGAGCTTTGCATGACAAATGGTCAGGCCCTTACACAGTGGTGGAGTCACTGGGTGAGGTCAACTATTTTGTGAACATTGAAAGGTCTGGTCAGGCTCCAAAAGTGTTCCATGTGAATAGGCTGACGGCTTTCATCCCAAGAGTTGAAATTGTTGCACTGCTACTGGCTTCAGATGTTGAGGAAGAGTCAGAACCTCTCACCGACCTGTTCCAAAGCCGTCCTTCAGACAGCTCCATTGAGGGTGTCCAAGTGGCCCATCACCTGACTTCTGATCAGCAAGCAGAGGTGAAAAGTTAACTTAGGCAGTTTCCCCCCTTGTTTTCACAGTCCCCTGGTTTGACACCTTGGTGCAAACATGATATTTGGCCTTATTACGACTCTGCCGGTCCGGAAAGAACGGTGGTGGTAAAACCGCTGCCACGGAGATTCCAAGATGGTGGCGGAGTGGGAAGGACGTCTGTGATGTGAGCTCCGTCCTCCCACCCACAGACCGCGACAGTTAAGCACACCAAGTAAGCAGGATTGGGCCCATGCCCCCCTCCATGGGAGTGCGGTAACGTTGCAGGTCGGAGCAACGAAGAAGCGGGTCAGAAACAGTCCCGGGGAGCATTTCACGAGCAAGCAAAGAAAGGAGCTGCCCCCTCGGCGATTCAATGACGCGGGAGACCGAGGACGGCACCGGAGGTAGAGGGGACCTATAACACAGCGGGCGCCAGAGCCCCTCCAGGAAGAGCAGTCCAGCCCACGACGCAGGGCACAGTAACGGCAAACGGGTCTGGCACAGGGAAAGCGGACCCAGCAGCGGACTAAGATTCTTCCGAGGAAGTGCAGCGACACACTCAGGTCCAGCGCGGTCCCCACGTCCGCAAAGGTAGGCTCCCCAACGCGAGAAGGGAGAGAGGAGGGGTGAAGCCCTGAGGGAGGCCGGCTTGGAACTCGGAGCCAGCCGCTCCGAAAGCAGTGAACGTGGCAGGAGGCAACGGTACGCCGGAGAGGAGGGGAGTCATAAAGGAGACAGACGCTCGGGGGCCGTAGCATTGCAAGGTCAGCGAATAAAATAGAATACTGAGGTGCAGCAAAGGTACCCAGGCTCCGAGGGAAAGAACGACCAGACCACTCTGCTGCACAGTCCCCTGGAGGATAGCTCAGCGGCAGCGTGCTCGACTTGTAAACAAGATAACACGGAGCAACACAGGTTCGTTCCCTGGGTCCGCGCTTAGAAACCTCTGGGTATTAAGCGCGTTATAAATAACCTATCATATCATATCACAGAGGTACAGTGCTGAAAACAATTAGGAGGACCCAGTCCAGCAGCGGAAGGAGGGGGCGATTTAAGTGGAGAAGGGCACAATCTAACAAAGAATGGAGGGAGCATTTCAGTCCCCAGAGCACCTCATAGAGACATTGTGGGACAATCAGTGCGCATTAACAAGGAGAGGGGGGAGCTCTGTTGATCACAATTCTCCATGCAGAAGCAAGGTGCACTGCAGGTGCAAGTGCACAAAGAGTAGGGGGTATAGTTAACAAGCACGGACTACCCCATACAGGAAAGGAGGTCCACCGGAGAAGGGCAACGATATAAGAGCATCTGGGAAGCGGGGTGAGAGTCACCCCACAAGGACACCCTCCCCCGTTCCCCGCGGGGCTTACAACATAACTGCACCTAGATTTAAAGAGAGAGGGGCTCCGTCAAGGGCCCCAACCAATGAACGGTCCACATACCTCATCCACGCAGGTCTCAAGGTCCGAAGAAAGAGTCCCCTGGAAGCTTATATGAGGACAAAAAGCCCAGTACCAGGGAGGCATCCAAGATCCAAATAATCGAGCAGCATCTATGTCAAAATCGAGGGGCAAATAAGCGCATTCCTCCCAATCACCGCCGAGGGGGAAGCAGGACCAACGCATACCACAATTGTGGGGAACAGACACAGGCACCCCGGCGAGCTCAACAAGAAGGAAGAATCAAGAAGGGCAGATTACTAAAGCTGGAACAGGAGCTGACCCCGGAAACATGGCTACGAGGGAGGACATGAAGAAATGGTTCGCAGAATTTCAAGATCAATTCATATCAAATATGCAATCCCAATTCGAGACCATAAAATCAGACATGAAAACAATGGTGCAGGATCTAAAGAAGGAAATTGACTCTGTGGGGGAGAGAACAGACACTTTAGAAAAGATCACGCAAAACCTGGATGAAGAAGCGAAACAGCAAGCGGAAATCCAAGAACAACTACTGACACAAACTCACAATTTAGAGTTGCAATGCAAGGATTTAGAGAACCTCTCAAGGAGATTGAATATAAGGATTAAAAATGTGCCGGAGACGGTAGAAGAAAAGGACCTGAAGGAAGCGGTACAACAAGTATTTAAAGTCATTCTAGACAGGGGGGATGCAAAGGGGCTTTAGGACACCCCGCAGGTTATCCCTGAGTCATAGTGGGCATGGCGCGGATGGCGCTATGCCGATGCGGTCATAGGAACCAGAGTCCACCTCAAGGTAGTTTAAGGGGGGAGGGGGAAAATGGTTTGAGCAGTTTGGGGGTTGCTCATGCTGGGGGGAGTTACACTAACGGGGATGTACGTATGAAACAAGTTCCAATCCTAGGTCAAAGGAAGCGTAATTTCAAAATAAAAACATGGGGATAAAATATTAACATATAATGTTCGGGGCCTAAACTCTCCAATTAAAAGGAAGAAAATAGAAACTTTCCTAAGACAAGGGAAACACAATATAGTGATGTTCTAAGAAACACACATACGGGGACAGGATAAAAATAAAATCAAACTGAAAGGATACAACATGCTCCAGCAGGCTAATGCCCCCGAGAAAAGGGCAGGGGTCATGATAGCTATTAAGGACTCCCTTATTCCGAAGGTAATCCAAACAGAAGGAGATAAACAGGGGAGATATCTATTTCTTAATACAAAACTAGATGGAATCCCCATCACCTTAGCAAACTTATACGCTCCAAACTCGGGCCAAGACGGTTTCCTTAGAGACACACTGGCCAGACTGGAAAACTTCGCAAGGGGGGAAATCATAATGGGTGGAGATCTGAATATAGCGTGGGACCCAACTCGAGACAGATCAGGGCCCAGACAACAAGGACAGTGTTCCCCGTCAAAGGAATTAAAACAGAGAATATCCAACTTATCCCTGGAAGATGTATGGAGGCATACCAACCCCACGCAGCAGGGATACACTTACTTTTCTCATGCACATGGGACAATGTCCAGGATAGACTACCTTTGGGTCACAACGGGTCTTTTAGGCAAAATAAGGGGATCAGAAATTGGGTCTCTCTCGTTATCGGACCATGCCCCCCTTTGGGTAGATTTAGTGTTGCTCCACAGGGCACCGGGCCTGTGGAACTGGCGGCTCCCTGAGGAGATAATTAGAGATCCAGTGTTAGGTAACACCCTGCGGGAACATATTACGGAATACTTAGAACTAAACAATCTCCCAGAAATCTCTATAGAAACACAATGGGAGGCTCTAAAAACAGTCGCCCGGGGACACATAATAGCCCTAAAGAGTCAAAAGGAGAAACAGAACGCCCAATGGGAAAGAGAAATAGAAGGAAATATAGCAAAGATCCAGGCGGAACTCACACAGAAATCTTCCCTGAAATTACATAAAGCACTTAGACATGTCCAGGGCCAACTGGACTCCCTCCGCACGAAGAAAGCAGAAAGACACTCGTTAAGATTGAAACACTGCTATCACGTCAAAGCCAATAAGGCAGACACATATCTGGCCAGACAACTTAAGGGGCAAAAACAAGATTGGACGGTAAGGGCTCAGAGGGATGCGGGAGGGGAAATAAAGACGCAAACGGAAGAGAAAGGCCACATATTTGCACAATTGTATCAACAATTATACACTTCGGAACACCCTGAGAAAAGAAAACAAGCCACATATCTAGAAGACATAGAGCTCCCAACAGTATCGGAATCGGAAAAGCAAATGCTAGGCGAGGAAACTTCCCAGGAAGAAGTCCTGGAAGCGATCAATGGCCTTCCAAGGAACAAGGCCCCAGGCCCAGATGGGATCACCGCACAGTTCTATAAGACATATAAGGATCTGTTAGCCCCTACACTAGCAAACCTATTTAACTCCTTTAAGGACAAGGGGGATATCACCAGATCACTGAATGAAGCGGAGATGTTGGTTCTCCATAAACCAGGGAAAGATCCCAGCTCCCGGGTTCATACCGCCCTATAGCCCTGATAAACCAGGACGCAAAATTGTACACAAAGATATTGGCTGAGAGACTTAAACAAGTAATCCTGAAACTAATCTATCAGGACCAAGTGGGGTTTGTCCCAGGTAGAAAAATGCATGATAATATTAGGAGGGTAATCCACCTGGTGGAAAAGATGGGAATTACACAAACTCCAGAAGTAGTGCTTGCTCTGGACGCAGAGAAAGCATTCGACCGAGTAGAATGGTCCCTCCTCTTTAACATTTTAAGGAAGATGGGGGTGGGGGAGACTTACATTTGGATGGTACGGGCAAATTATAATTCCCCCAATATAAGAGTCGCAGTAAATGGGAGCCTAACAAGCTGAATACAAATTAGGAGGGGGACAAAACAAGGGTGCCCTCTCTCCCCCCTGTTGTATGCCATCTTCCTAGAACCATTGTTGGAAAAGATACAGGCTAACATAGATATCAAGGGAATCAACATGGCGGGTTACTCTCACAAAATTGCAGCATACGCGGACGATATGCTGGTGTCCCTGGGGTATCCAATACAATCTCTCCCAATCTTGATTCAAGAAATAGATAAGTTCGGATCTCTGTCGGGCCTGAAAATAAACAGACAGAAATCAGAACTTTTAGTCTTGGCAGGAGACACTACACAAATCCATAACATGGCAGGGGCACTCCAATTTAAAGTAGCGAAATCAGGGGTGAAATATTTGGGAATTACTTTGACAGGGAAAATTCAAGATCTGTTCTCACAAAACTATCCCTCAATACTGCAACAAATAAAAAATAATTTGGAAAGATGGAACCCCCTGTCAATATCCTGGTGGGGGAGGATAAAAGTAATCAAAATGACTATACTCCCACGGCTGTTATACTTGTTCCAAGCCCTTCCAATTAGGATCCCATCGGCCTTCTTCAGAGCCCTAACAAAAACCATCATGACTTATATATGGCAAGGGAAAACTCCAAGAACATCAAGAGCTGTCCTTACCGCTTTTAGAAGTGAAGGTGGATGTGCACTCCCACATTTTAAGAAATATTATGAGGCAGCCCAACTGTGGGTTTTAAAGGAATGGATACCAGTCGAATCACAAAAAATATGGGCAGCCCAAGATAGAGCAGTAGCGACAACCCCCACCAGGCATATGCTCTGGATAGGGAAAAACCACAGGCACCCATATGTACAAATTAGCGAAATCATGCAGGCAGCATTGGCGGTGTGGGGCAGGGCCACACAGATAGGAACGCTAACTAAGGATCCAGCTCCCTTCATACCCCTCTTTAGAAACCCAGAATTCCGACCGGCAATGGAGAAAGGGGCATTCCATAAATGGGAAGAGGCCGGATGCAAGATGGTCGCAGATATGTATGACGATGGAAACATACAAACCTTTGTGGAATGCTTATCCCTATTTAAGCTCAGCTCCACAGATAAATATAGGTATGATCAAATATATCACTGGTTAGACACACCAAGAATCAAAGAGGCCTTGGAGAGGGAGCTGACCCCATTTGAAAAATATATCATGACAAACACAGGAGCTAAAAAATTTGTCTCCAATACATATAAGTTTATAAACTCATCCGAAGAAGTGAAATGGAACTACATACAAAAATGGGAGTGAACACTGAACAACACCATCCCTATAGGGCACTGGGAATATATATATGGGAAATGATACCAAAATTGACCACAGCGATCCAAACAAAGGAAATGTGGATGAAAGTCCTGCTGCAATGGCACTATACGCCAGAAAGACAATTCAGCAAGAGACAAAAACGTAATTTTATGGGACTCTTAATAGCTGCTTGGTTGGAAATAGCTTACAAATGGAAACAGAGGGTTCCTCCAATGACCATAGACTGGATAAGGAGAGTCTGGACACATATAGCAATGGAGAGGCTAACATATAATATACAGGGGGCCCATCAGAAATTTAGAGAGGACTGGGGTGAAACCCTGGAACACCTTCAGAGTGACTATATGGAGCAATGGTGCCCACACAGGATACGGATTTTGGACATGTTTAACTAAGACTATACGTGAAATACCTCGGACAGGAAGAAAGAAGCGAATATTCCTGGGGGCGGAGGGGAGGGAAATATTGGAATGTTACTGGTATTATGTTGCAAAACTAATAAAAACAAGTTAAAAAAAAAAAACGCTGGCACCGTTCTTTCCGGACCAGCTGATTGAGAGTCCTGCAGGCGGGAGGTGTCACTCCCGCCAGGTCTGACCTGGTGGGTTTAACCCCACCCACCTGCAGGCGGACATGGAAACATCGGCTCTGTCAAAGACGGAACCAGTGTTTCCATGGTCCCCATCCCCATGGAGCTCGTAATGCCCCGGTAATTCCGGGAATCAGAGAGGCGGAATGGTGATACGAGTCCGGCGGTAACCTGCTGGTTTTTCCAGCTCGGTTACCGCTGGCCTCGTAATGAGGCCCATTGACACAGGTGACAGTGTGCCTACCAAAAGTAGGGGATACAGGTTGTCAGACAAAGTAAGGTCTTACATTAAGACATAGGTCAGCAAAATGTTGGATCTTGGGGTGATTGAGCCCTCTGGTAGTACTTGGTCCAGCCCAGTGGTATTGATTCCAAAGGCAGGTACTTCTGAGTTGAGGTTCTGTGTGGATTACAGGGCTCCGAAAGCTGTCACCAAGACAGATGCACATCCCCTGCCTAGAACAGATGAGCTGGAGGATGGATACCTTGGGTGTCTCCAAATACCTCAGCACATTTGACCTCACTGCAGGCTATTGGCAAATAGCTCTTGCAGAACATGCCAAGGAGAAGACAGCTTTCTCAACACCAGAGGGTCCTTACCAGTTCAGGGTAATGCCTTTCGGGTTGAAGAATGCACCTGCCACTTTTCAGAGGCTTGTGAATTATGTGTTGACCGTCGGATATATTACGAGTTGCAGCTAGGAAAATTAAAAATAAATATCGATCTATTATCAAAAACATTAAATCGACTGCTAATACCCGGGCTTACCAGAGATTAGTCCATACGATCTGTTCAAAAGACTCCCGTAGTATATGGGCACTGCTGGGGGAAACTAGGGAGTCCCAGAAGAAGCAAATGGTCAATCCAATTAAAGCTGAGTCATGGGTGGAGTTTTTACTTGCCCGTAACTCAAAATTATTCCATGACAAACCGGGCCCTCAGATAACTTTGGCCCCCCTTCCGGCTTTTGATATTTCTTATACGGCCATAATCTCCAAGATAAAGATGCTTAAATCATCCAGAGCCCCAGGACCGAATGGCTTAGCCAATATAGTTATGAAAAAACAACCCGAGTTTTGGGCAAGCCTATTAGCAATACTATTTAAAAAGATAATGGCACAGGGGCAAATTCCAAGTTCATGGCAAACTGCAGTACTGATACCTGTGTTTAAAAAAGGTAATCGCCTAGATCCCACTAATTATCGGCTCCTTTCCATGCTGGACACAACGGGCAAACTGTTTGCCTCTTTACTACTTGATGAATTACAAGCATGGGTAGAGAGGGCAAACATTTTGTCCATTTTCCAGTGTGGATTTAGGAAAGGCTACTCAACGAGTCACAACTTAATGGTCATGAACCTGTTGAGAACCAAAGCGCGCAGCAAAGGTGCACCACCTCTTTATGCCTTATATATTGATTTCAAAGCAGCGTTTGACACCATTCCTAGGGATCTTCTGTGGATTAAACTTAATGGTCTAGGGTGCCCTGTAGGCATCCTGTATTATCTTAAATTGCTCCATCACAACACGTCAGTCAGACTGAAACTAGATCAGGAAGGACACCTGACCGACAAAGTGCTCCAGAACAGGGGGGTGAAACAGGGTTGTGTCACGGCCCCCCTGGTATATAACTTGTATGTCTATGACATACCAGCGGCCATAAAGGCCGCCTCAAATTGCCCACCTAAAATAGGAGAATTGTCATGTACTGTTCTGGCCTACGCAGATGATTTGGTCATTTTTGACCATACAATCAGTGGCCTACGTAGATCGGCTACTGCTCTGTGGGATTATGTGAAACAAAATGGTCTAGTCATCAATTTAGACAAGACTAGGGTATTGCGTTTCACCAACAAAAGAGTATCACGTGTTAGCCTCATGGTGGGTAAGAACATAATTCCCTATGCCCCTCATTATCGTTATATGGGCATCGACTTCGAAGTGAGTGGGGACTATTCCATGTGTAAACATATTCGGACGACGCGAGCAGCTCAGGTTACATCGCTGGTCGCGAACTTTACGAACAAGCAAGGAGGTTTCACTCTATGGGGCACTCGTCAACTATATGTGCAGGTTTTTACTCCCATGATAACTTACGGTCTAGAGGCTCTATTTGACCTTGATCTCAGTTGGCTACAAGTTCTAGAAGGTAAATTCTGGCGGAGGGTCTTGGGGTTGTCCCCTGGAATTCCAATGGCCATCTTGCGACTAGAACTGGGCATACCATCACTAAAAGCCACTGTGATGAAAAAGAGACTAGGGTTCTTTATCAAAATGTGTTGTGGTACAACAAATTCCATACTAACTGCTGTGGACAAGGAATTGTATATAAAACAAAATACTCTATCCCCTGCTAATATAATGTTAAAATATCTTACTGACATAGGATGGAATCATTGTGCAGGGGATTACACCCGGCAAGTCCAGAGAGCCTTGGACAAGCGTATCGATATGTGGGATTGGTTGGAAAATTTTGCCCACCTTAGCACACTGAAAAGCTATGAATTCGTTAAATTCAGGCTGTATACCTATATGAGACCACAAGAATACCTTAATCTGTGCCCGGGCAGAAGATTGCGACGTTTTGTACTACTTCTAAGATTGGGCCAACTCCCGACCCTTTGGGTCACGGGCAGGAGAGACCGATTGCCATTGACATCAAGGACCTGCAGATTGTGCAAAATTAATAAGGTACCTGAGACTGCAAGACATGTCCTGACCCAATGTAGAAGTATGACAAATACAATACATTATCATATGGGAAAATATATACACGATTTTGCTACAATCCCTAAGGCATTATTTTGGCACCACTGCATAAATGCTGAAAATATTCACATTTTTACTGCTTTATATAATACCTGGCTGGTCATAGAGGGAAAGCTGGGTATTAGGATTTGAATTAGCGGTATTTCCGTCTTAGTACGGAGATTGGATCCATATCTCCGGTTCATTGTTAATATTGCCAATTATGGTGAAGCTATGATGCGATTCCCAATAGGGTTGTTGCAGGATGACCTTGGTCGTTTTATAGATCCTTTAGGATATTGGGTTTTTGGGTATGTGTGTCTGGATTAACTATGAGGTATTAGAATGATTGACTGTGCTTAGTCTAGATAGATAGATAGACTTAATAATTCATCATCTATGTATTTATTTATTCACTTATAGATATTTATATTTATAGATATTTTATTTTATTAAGAATGTTAAATTTTAGCTGTGTAACGTTAATCTTATTAATGAATTCTATTGCTATTCATGTGTAAAGTTTATTAGTTAAACTGTAACGCATTAAATAAATAAATAAATTATGTGTTGAATGGGTTGGGTGAATTCTGTCTTGCAATCTGGATGATATAGCAGTTTTCAGTGCCACCTGGGAAGACCATGTGAAACACTTTAGGATTGTGTTACAGGCTCTTCAGAAGGCCCGCTTAACCATAAAGGCCAGTAAGTGCCAGAATGGACAAGGATCAGTGGTCTACCTTGGACATAAAGTAGATGGAGGGAGGATACAGCCTCTACCCAGTAAAGTACAAGCAGTACAAGACTGGCCTACCCCCACCACTCAGACCCAAGTGAGAGCATTTTTAGGACTCTCTGGGTACTACAGAATTTATTTCATGGCAGACTATGGCACCATAGTTGCCCCTCTGACTGCTCTCACCACTCCAAAGAAACCCAAACGACCTCTACTGCGGCCGGTCCCTGAGAAAACGCAGTTTAGAAAAGTCTTCTTAATCAAGGACTCTGTCTTCTTAAGGGCCATGGATCTGTCCATGAATTTCCCCATTCCCTTGGCAAAAGCTTCACCGAAAAGCAGTCCTTTCACTGCCTCACCTCCTCATACGAGGCTAAATCCCCAGGCATGGGGGTCAATCTTCAGTAACAGACTGTCTCCTTTCGGATGAAAGGGCGCGGTTAGCATTGCCTAATAAGCACACAGCTCTCTGAGCCCAGTTCGCTAGCCTATCAGCGTCTACCAGCTCCCTGGTGTCTCTGGCTCTCTCTGCCAGATCCATAATATTTGCGATTGGCCCTGCCAAATCTAACACTTTCTTCTGACAGCCTTTCCAGGCTCAATCCATGCCCTTCCCAACACCTTTGGATGCTTTAGACACACATGTTATCATCCTGCGGTCCAATTCCGGGGTTTCTGCAAACTTACCTAGGAGTTCTGGCCGAGGGCATTCAAATTGCATGCAGAGTCTTATCCCTTTCTACATTGGTTTGCACAATCTCTGCGCCATGTATAATGTCACCCTTGGAGACGGTATCCAGTTATTAGATCTCGGATGAACGATACTCTCCGGATCGAACATGTCTGCCAGTTCCTCTTTGGGCTCCTCAATGTTCTTCTCTTTTTTATTCCTCTTACTACCTTTTTATACTCTTGAGGAATGTGAGTCTGACAAGTCGGTATCTGGCGATGCATCGCCATCACCCATATTCTGCGCCCCTGGGTAGGAGGCTCAGTACTGTCGATCTCTGCATAAAAGTCGAGGTTGTCAAACGCCTCAACTGCCACTGAAGTCTTTCTTTTACACTCCTTCTCTTGACCCGGAGGTTTTCCTCTTCTGGGTCTGTTCTCTCTACTTAATCGCCCCTTCTTTGCGAAGCTAGCTTGAGGACGTGCTGTCAGTAATTTGGGTGTCTTTCTTACTCAAGCCATTCCCAATCAAGTTCCCCAGTGCTTTCAACCTATCTTGCAAGGGTCGCCCCCCTTGGGCCACTGCGGTAGTGATGGAGTCGCCCAGGATCCTCTTAAAGCTAAGAGTGGGGACCACATCTTCCTCAGCAAGCCCCTGTTTCTGGCTCTCATTACTCCAGCTATCTAACTCCATTTTATGAGTCTCAATTGTATACTTTTGCCAGGTTACCTGAACTCAGCAGGTTGCGTGGCACGTCCTCCAAGCTGGTGAAAATAGTATTCCATTATGGGATGTACTCTGTGTAAATGCCCAGACTGCTGCACACAGCTGTGCTTCCCTTTCTCTGTGCAATGCTCTGTATATAGAGCCCAAATCTGCCGTAGCGAATTAGGCCGGAATGATGAGTCGGCTTTAACTCCGCTCTGTGACTTGCACTGCAAGCTCGGATACACTCTCTGTGTGGAACGCTGCAGCGTTAATGCGCGTGCGACAGTCTCCGATGCCGCTTGACAACGTCATCTATGTAGGCGTTCCTCCGCCACAACAAGATCTGCGTGCGCGCACTGAGACATTCCCTGTAATGGGTCTGCGTTCGGTCGTGTGGCTCAGATTACTGCATATGAGAAGGGGCGCAAGCTGGGTGCTCTATTATGAGTTAGTTACTCGTGGGTCTGGCTTGCGTCCCCATAATTTTGCTGCTGCTGCGCTCCTTAGCAGCACTGCTCATGCAATTGCAAACCGGCGTTGTGCCGGGCCGAGCGCACAGATGACTCTTTACCCATCAAAACAACAGATACTGACTGCTAAACACATAAAACAGTCTCAAATAACCACACAATCTTGAATAAAGACTAAAAGTTGTACAATAACACCAGATCACGCTCACAGTAAACGAGCAAGCAAAAATGTGTACTCTGTGAAGAGCAGAAAAAGAAGAAGAAAGGACCTGGGCAGGAAGTGACTAATAGGACCCGGAGGAATGGAATTGGACGAAGGAACTACCATATGCAGATAATTATTGGAATCTGTTGTTCCGTTTTAATGTGTATTTGGTTCTCTAAAAACAATGGTTTTAAAAAGTGATGATTTGAATCTGCTAAAGAGTAGAATAAAAGAAGTTGAAGCATAATGCACACCTCTGGTTTTGACATAGAATCAGCAGGCGTGTATAGGCCAAAGAAAGCAGAAAATCCACAACAGTGAATGTTGGACAAGTAAAAGGATCCATATCTCTCTCCGGCACCAGGCCGAAATTGGACGGCACCTACAGGTATATACCATCTTGGTGGCAGACCTCCACCATGTTCAGCATGTAATCGAACAAATCCGCAATCTTCTATTGCAGCCTGTCAGTGGCCAGGCATGAAGGTTCAGGCTGTTGAGGTTTGGATGAAGCAGCAGCCTTGCCGACTGGGACAGCAGATCCCACTCTCTGTCAAAGGCACCAGTAAGAGCAGATGAACATGTCGAGCAACTTCCGATACCATGTTCTCTGGTGCCAGTACGGAGCGATCAAAATCAACGTCGACTCGAACAGGTGCCTCCTGAGAACCAGTTAAATGACAGCGATCAGCAGGAATGCATAGAAGAGGATGAATGTCCTCCCAAACATCACTGCATCCCTGGGAGCACCCTGGCACTGGAATTGAAGATATCCACTTGAGGAGTCCTCGACCCAGAGAAAATCTCCTTCAGAACTTCCTGGCAGAGCTCTCACTCGTGTGAGGCCAAAGTCTCTCTGCTCAAGACATCTGCTTTGATGTTCTCCATCCTGGCCAGATGAGCTGCCATCAGAGACACACTGTTCTCCAGAGCCCAGAACCTTATTGGCACTGCTCCTCTGCAAAGAGGCAAGGAGTCTAAACCACCTCTCTTCCTGATGGTATTGCATGGCTAATGTGTTGTCTTTCAGAACCAGCACATTCCTGTCCTGAACTGAAGGAAATTATAAGTTACTCACCGTAGTAACTAACATACTCTTAGTCCTTAGTCCCCTTTCTTCCATACTGCATGGGCATCCCTTCCAAGGGACGGAGAAGGAACCTTTTTCACCAGAAAAAACCTTCTTCCCCTTTCAATTTAGAGGCGTGCAGGGGTGCGACCCAGGGAGCATGCACTGCCCTGACTCTGCCACCACACCTCAGTCCCCATTGACGCGTCAACAATAGATTTAACATAGCCTAATGACACCACTATTATTACGGGGGAGGTTGGTGGGACTTATGGAGGAAAGGGGACTAAGGACTAAGAGTATGTTAGTCACTACGGTGAGTAACTTATAATTACTCTTACGCCACGTCCCCTTTCCTCCATACTGCATGTTAGGCAGAAACCTGTGCAGTTCCCTTTGGGAACACTGCAAAAGATTTAGGACTACAGGTGTTAGCAGTAAACCCACTTGGTAGCAGTCTGTACCACCCAGATTTACCTGGTAGCTGTGCCTGAGCAGTCAGACTTCCCTCAAGAAGAGTTAGGCAGTATGCAAAGTATACACAATAGTCACTCAGATACAATAATACAAGCAAACACTGACCAGAGCTTTGGTATCAAAGTATATAATTATTTATTTAAAAACACACTGTTTGAAACACTCCAGCACTCTTATTGTAAAACACTCTAAACACAGTTACTATTATGATATATACAACCCTTATTCCTTATCAGATAAGTCTTAGTTAACACCACTTATTTCCAGACAGAGGTGAGCGCTTAACTATAGATGGCACTCCAATAAGTTCATGAAGAAGGGAGGGAAAAAGACAGAATATGGAAAGATACACCACGCTAAGATTTAGGAACACTTTCAGCAAGGCAGAAGAGCAAAAGTCACTTGTGAGCCAAAGTCCATAGGCTGGGCCCACTCTTAGAGAGAGCAGAGCACAAATGCGCCCAAGATCACACAGTTACACTAGGCTTTGAAAGTCTTGCAGAGAGTTCGAAAAGAGTTTAGAGAGGCTCAGAAAAGTTTAGCCAGGGTGTCCCAGGCTAACCCAGGTTCGAAAGCCGGGGGCTAAATCTACCCCGTACAGTCGGTGGCAAGGGAAGCCAGGCGGAACACGGAACCTTAAGTGGGAAGGATCCTCCAGCGGTGGCAGTTGTTCCTGGCAGCGGGTGCAAGTCTCGGCGTCGTCCAGGGGAAGAGAAGATCTCGACTTGGAGGAAAGCTGAAGGTCGTTGCACTGCCAGGGAAGAAACCAGCCGCGGAGTTTTCCGGTTAAAGGTATTACCCTTTATTTCGCGGTAGTGGTAAAACGTGGTATTCCGGTTGCCGGGGTGCTTGGCACAGGCAAGGCAGCCACGAGATGCGTCGGGAAGGCGAAAAGACGGTGAAACTGGTTATCCCCACCAGTCAAAGGAAGAAGACTCTCTGGCGGGAGATCTCCTCTGTCGTTGGGAAAAGTGGTGAGACGGTCCGGCAGGGCTCCACCGGTGGTGTCGTCGTGGCAGGTCGGCTCAGCTTCTCCCTCGTCGGATTTCTTAGGTCCTGTGGCGACTTCTGAAGTTCCAATCCCCAAAGCCCTGCTTTTATGCAGAAAACCCCCATTCACTCAGCCTAGCTGTCACTCAAACATGCTAAGTGGTGAGCCGGCCGGCTCACCACTTGGGCCAATCAGGACGGAGTGCGACTTGAGTTGCCTAGGCAACTCAGTCCAGGGTGCCTAAATCCCCCTCCACCCCTCCTAAGTACCCCAGACAGAGTGGCACCACTTTGGAGGCCTTCTGTGGAGAAGCCCGACAAAAAGTGGAACAAAGGGCTCGACTTGGGTTGGAGTCACAGAAGAGAACACAAACGCCATTTTAGAACCGAGTTTTGGCAAAAAATACTAACCGGAGAATTAATAATAATTAAATAAACCGGCGGTATGTTCGAGGCTATCGTAATGAAATAAATAAAGATAGTAGCCTCGAACAATGGGAAAATCCCATAGAGAAATATTTGCGGTTGAATATAAAAAGTAGTATCCACTGCCACCAGCCAAAACTCGATCAGGGGGGACGGAGACGTGCCCCCTCGACTAACAGACCCCGGGGCAATCGAATTGCCCCAGCCAGTATGTCCATAATATGATGGTTTGTACTGGTTCTGTTCAGAATTCAAGACTAGTAAAGTCAATGGTGACTTTACATGCCCTGGGAGACAGTAGTCAGTCCCAGGGTATGGAGTCTATACTAGGGGGTCACTATGACACCCCTGTGTTACTGCACTGAGGGTGCTGTGTAACACACATTACAAAAACACATGAAGCCCTATGGAGTAAAAGACCCCATAGCCCATTAAACACATCTAGAGTCAAAGGAACACACTCAAATCATGTCCAAGAGTTAGGGTAAAAGAGTCTCACTCTTGGCAGGAGAAAAAATAAACCCCAAAAATCCAGCAAAGCTGCTGGGGGACTCACTAGGTTAGGAAATTCAGCCTAAACAGAGAAATCTCCTTAACACTGCATGGGCGATTACAACTGAATGCAGCCCCATGGTGGAGAGGAGACCCTCCTTAAGCAAATAGGTTCCTGAGAGCCGCCTGGCCGAAAGCCGCATCAGATATAGAGCTGGCATTCAAACAGTAATGCCTTGGCCCTGACTGCGTGGGTGTGCATGTTGGCCGGAAGTGGCTGTGCTGGCCCTCGTAAACTTCCTTGATGGCCAAGACCATCCAGTGAGATATGGAGGACTTGGAGGCCTGATAGCCTGGTCTTGAACCTCAGAAAGTGACAAACAGGGCATCTGATTTGCGGAAGCCCTTGGTCCTGTCCAAGTAAAATTTCAGGACACGCCTGAAATCCAAGCAGTGCAGCACCCTCTGTGCTTCGTCCTTGGGATCGGGAAAGAACATAGGAAGGAATATTTACTCGTTCAAGTGGAAAGCAGATGGCACCGTGGGCAGAAATGCCAGGTGTGTCCGCATGTCACGCTTACCTGAGTCTCTGCAGGTGCAATGGAGTCCCCGGTTCCTTCTTTGGTTCTACACCACCCTTCAGTTAGTGGGAAGTCTGACCTGCCAAAAGAGTGAATTGTTAGGGGTGAACTCCAAGGGATAGCAATCCTCCTTCTCCCTTCCAAACCACCTAGATATCTAAGCCCCCTGGTGCGTGTCTCACCGGTGTGTTTAATTTGTTGCACCCTCCATCCTGTTCATGCAGGGGCGCTATTTCCTGGGAGTTGCTTTGGAGTTGCTGTCAAATGCACTGCTTTACCTCCAAGGGTTCGTGTTACCCAGTTTCTGCACTGGGACTTCAGTTCAGCTAAGTTCGCAGGTAAGTTCAGGTAAGTGGAGTCTCAATGTTCGTAACTGCCCAGTTACCTCACTGGGCAAATCTGATGTTTCCGATCTGCAGTGGCGCTATGTGCCAGTTCACAGCACTGGACTGCAGCAACAGCGGTGCGTGGAGATGACGAAAGAATACTAATGTCTCTTTCTCTTTCTTTGCAGGATACCCGAGGCGGCTGGCCGTAGATGCACGAAATGAAGAACAGCGGTTTCTGCTGCAAGCGACTAATGTCTTTGCTCTTTCTTTGCAGGATACCCGAGGCGGGGCGTAGGTGCGCGCAATGAAGAACAGCGGTTTCTGCTGCAAGCGTGGCTCGAGGTAAGTGTAAATGTTCTGCTGTAGAGCATTCAGCGCGGCGAATTACAGGCACGTGTAACTCACTGTGAGCTAACTGTTTTATTTCTCTCCTTCTCGTTGCAGGGTTAATGAAGCGCTGACTCCAGTCGTCGGATGGAATCAAATCGGGAAGGCTGAAAACTGAGAACCAGGCGGCGGTAAGCATGTGCTCTCGAGCTTACAGGAAGCACACGAAGCACGGGCTGCTCTTCGGGGCGTGGTTTTTATAGGCAGCCACGCCCAAACACTAGAATGCCTTGTTACTTCCTGGATGCCAGGATGTTCCTCAATGTCCGTATTGGAGTGGCAGGAAGTGATGTAACAACCAGGAAACAAGTCTGCAGTTACCCTAAGAGATAGGAGTGTTTATTCTGAGTGACTGCTGTGAGTGTCTTGAATGCCAGGCTTTTACCCACTTGGCTCCTACTTGATCTCCCCACCTGCCTCCACTTGCCCCAAAAGGGGGTAAAGGTTTAAAGGAGACCCCCTGGCTAGTAATCATGACAGTTCTCCCCCTCAAGGCCCCCCTCAATGATGTGTTCCCAGGCCCAGGTTTAGTGGGATTATCTCGGTGGAACTTACGTACCAACCGAGAAGCATGAATGTTTGTACTAGTTTCCCATGATCTGTCCTGGGGCCCAAATCCTTTCCAGTCTAACAGATAGTATAGGATATTTCTTACTACTTTGGAATCTAGAATGCTCTTGACCTCGAATTCTGGTTCGTCATTATCTATTGCTATTAGATCTGGAGCTTTTGGTAACCGAATTCCCGGATGAACCAACTTGAGTAATGACACATGGAATACCGGGTGAATTTGCATGTGTTGCAGCAAGGTTAACTTCATGGCCACTGGGGAGATTACAGCCTCTATAGTGAATGGACCCAGATATTTGGGGTGAAATTTCCTTTGCCCTTTTAATGAGATGTATTTTGATGCTAACCACACTGAATCCCCTACTTGATAACTTGGGGCCTGTTTTTCGATGGTAATCAGCTTATTTCTTCTGTGTCTCTTTGGCTGCTTTTAAGCGTTTAGCTGCATCCTTAGAGGCTTGCGTAATACGTTCATCCATGGTTTTAACCGCAGGCATTTCAATCGCTTCTGGTTGGTCATAGACTGATGTCCGCGGGTTTCGTCCAAATAACGTGTAGAAAGGAGTTTGTTGTGTGGAAGAGTGTGTTGTATTATTATTTGCATATTCAGCCATCCATAAGATCTCAAACCATTTGCGATATGTTTGGTGTAGGAGACAGCAAAGATATTGTTCCATGGTTTGGTTTGTCTGTCTGTTTGTGGGCGATGGCTAGTGGATAGACGGACTTCTACTCCAGCCAGAGAGCAACGTTTTTTACAGAACTGTGATACAAATTGACTGCCTCTATCTGAGATAATTACAGACGGAAATCCATGTAATTTCACGATGCAGTCTAGGAAGACCGGGGCTAATTGTTGAGCCGAAGGAAGTCCTTTTAAAGTGATGAAATGGGCCATTTTAGAGAAAAGGTCAACCACTACTAAAATTGTAGTATAGCCTGAACTGGATAGTATGTCGGTGACGAAGTCCATTGATATGGTGTGCCATTTTTTGCCAAGTTGGCCACCAATAGAATCTTCCAATTTTCTTGAGTTTCTTAATTGCGCCGGGATGAACTTCTAGAGGTGAATTGTGGTAACTGATGAGCACTCTCTCCTGCAGAGCATGCGTCGGAAGGTATAGACATTTCCGATAGAATGGGAGGCCGTCCTGAATGGAATATTGTGATCCTTTAATGTCCCATGTTCTCAACGCTTCTGCAGACAATTCTCGTCTGATGTCATCATTAAGTGTGTCCATCGGGAAAGGGTTATTCCCGCAGAGGCCCAAGATTTTATCTCATGGGATGATGTCTACTGGATCGGTTTTTTAAAAGCTTCTTCACCTTTGCCTATACGGGAAAGAGCATCAGCTTTACCGTTTTTAACTCCGGGCCGATAGGTCACTACAAAGTCATATTCCATCAGGAACAGAGCCCAGCGGAGTTGTCGGGATGACTGGGCCTTGGCTGACCTTAGGTATTGTAGATTTCGATCGTCTGTTATGATCGTAACGGTATGCTTGGCTCCCAGCAAGTAGTGCCTCCACTCTTGGAGAGAATTTTTGATTGCCAGTAACTCCTTTTCTGTTATTGCATAGTTTAGTTCTGCTGGAGAGAATTTCCTCGACCAAAATGCCACCGGATGTAAATGTCCTGTGTTTGGATTTTTCTGGGATAGGACCGCTCCAATGGCTACACTTGAGACATCTGTTTCTATGATGTAAGGAAGATCTGGCTGAGGATGTTGAAGCACTGGAGCTGCGGTGAACTTGCCCTTCAAAGCCCGGAATGCTTCTTCAGCTGCGGAGGTCCATTCAAACTTTCGGTTTTTGCGTAGTAAAGATGTAATCGGGTGCACCAGATGCGAAAAACCAGGTATAAAGTGCTGATAAAAGTTTGCAAAACCGAGAAAGCTTTGTACTCCTTTGAGTGATGAAGGGGATGGCCAATTGAGAATAGCATCAACTTTTCGGTTGTCCATTTTTATGCCTTGAGAGGGCAAGATGTACAATAAAAATTCCACTTTGGAAACATGGAAAAAACATTTTTCTAGCTTAGCGTATAGGTGGTTCTCACGCAACTTGTGGAGAACTGCCCACACATGTGAAACATGTTCCTGGATATTTGCAGAGTAAATAAGGATATCGTCAACTTAAAGAATCACACATACGTCAAGTAATTCCCGCAGTACATCATTCATGAAGTGTTGAAATGCCACCGGAGCATTGCAAAGTCCGAACGGAATTACTTGATATTCGTACAAGCCATATATGCTGCGAAACGCTGTCTTCCATTCGTCCCCCTTTTTGATGCGCAATAGGTGATAGGCCCCTCGTAGGTCTAATTTTGTGAAGACTTGTGCTTGCCGTATCTGATCCAGCAACACCGGGATTAATGGTAGTGGATATTTGTTTTTCACTGTAATCTGGTTTAAGGCTCTGTAGTCGATACATGTTCTGAGATCCCCATGCTTCTTGGGTACTAAGAAGAGAGGGGAGGCGGCGGGCGATTTTGAGGGACGGATGAAACCGTTTGCAAGATATTGTTCCAGGTATTTCTTTAGATGAGCGTTTTCCCCTTCCGTTAAGGCGCATATACGACTACACTGTACTTGCGCCCCAGGTATTAGGTCGATTTGGCAGTCGTATGAACGATGCAGGGGTAGTGTGTTGGCTTGTTCTTTGGCAAATACATCATGAAACTCTTGATATTCAGCGGGCAAAACACCTGTTACATTTGACGTTGGCACCGAGTTCAGAGATGCGAGTAATGGGAGTACTGGAGCATAACAGTGATCGCATTCACTTGAGAAGGTTAAGGTTCTGGTACGCCAGTTTATCAATGGGTTATGTGTCTCCAACCAGGGTATGCCAAGTATAAACTGGAACTGTGGAGCGGTTCTGAGATCAAACGTGATTTCCTCTCTATGACCATCTTGGCATATCAACGTAACCTCTGCTGTGCGTTGAGTAACTGGACTAGAGAGTAGCTGTGTACCATCCACTGTGGTTACGTTATCCGCAGTGGTCTTGGCGCATACAGGTAACCCCATCCTGTCAGCAATTCCCAGGTCCATGTAGTTACCGATGGCCCCACTATCTATAAAGGCTTCAAGTGCATGCATCTTGGAAGGGTCTTGTGGACCGCTGATGACTACTGGTATCGCAAAGTGTGAGCTCAAATGAGGGAATCTCCCACGCTCGACAGGCCGACCTCTAGATCTACCGGGCGTTGGAGTTTTCCGACTCAACTGCCTCCTCTTTGCCCCCATCCATGGCTCCAACTGTTTTCCTGGGGGGCTTGGTAGGACAACTACGAAGGAAGTGACCAGATTGCCCACAGTATAAACATAGTTGTTCTTGGCGTCTTCTGTCTCGCTCCGCCTTTCTCAGTGGACCCCAGACTACACCCAATTGCATGGGCTTGGCATGTGTGTCAGGGGACTGACGTGCGAATGTCTCCTTAGGTCGTACGTAAAATGCTCTATTTGCAAAACGGGTGCAGTGCAGTGACACAGGGGTATCGTAGCGACCCCCAAACATAGACTCCATACCCTGGGACTGACTACTGTCTCCCAGGGCATGTAAAGTCCCCATTGACTTTAATAGTCAATTTTTATGAACTAAACCAGTACAAACCATCTTACTATGGAGGTACTGGAAAGGGTTAATAGTTTTTCCCTGGTGTTCATTTTTGAGAGGGTACCGTAGAGTCCCTCTCTATAAAGTTTCTGGCTGGTGGCAGTGGTTACTACCGTAAATATTCTACCGCAAATATTTCCCTATGGGATTTTCCCATTGTTCGAGGCTAGAACTTTTTCTGACAGCCTCTCACATACCGCCGGTGCATTTTAATATTAACTTGACTCCGGTAGGTTTTATTTGCCAGAACTTTAAAATAACTTCTTTCTTGTGTCTTTCTCTAAACTCCTAACCCAGGTTGTGGATACTTTGTTCGTCCTTTTGGCGGGCTTCTGCCGAGAAGCCCTCCTTTCGGCACCACTGAGTCTGGGGTGGGTCCATTGTGTGGGAGGGGGAGTAGGACCCCTGGACAGGGTTGCCGCAGCAACCCATGTCCCACTCTATCCTGATAGGCTGGAGGGTCTCCCGCCAAGATGACCACTCCACTGTGTGAGTGACAGCTAGGCTGTATGAATGGGGATCTTTTTGCATAAAAGCAGGGTCCTGAGGACTGGAAGAGCAAGACGTCACCACTGGAACTAAGAAGCCGAAGAGGAGAGAAGACAAAGACATCTGCAACGACTGAACTACTGGTGAAGACCTGCTGCAGCGTCTCACCACTTTTATCCACACGACGACAGAAGATCTTAATTTGCAAGCAGCCTTCTTCCCTTGAGCTGGTGGGGCCAACCAATTTGCCAATCGCCTTCACGGACTTGCCTTGGTCAAAACTAACGTACCCTGTACTCGGAGGCCGGATAGCCAGGCACCAGTCCACCCGGACTGCGATTTAAAGGAGCGTACTTTTTATTCATCGGGCAGCACCGCGGCTGGTTTCATGCCTGGGTAGTGCAGTAACTCGAACCTTCCTCCACGACGAGAGCCTCTCTTCCTCTGCTGGATCACCCGAACTGCGGGAAGTACCAGGAACAACCGCCACCGCAGGAGCCACTTCTTCATTTCAAGGTACATTGTTCCGCCAGGCCGCCCTTTCTTTGCGGTAGCACTAAAGGTGTTTTAAATCCTTTACCTACCTGTTGGGTTGGCCGCCCCTCTCTCTTAAAGGATAGTTCCGGGACTTTTTTTTATTGTCCCTACGGTTCGGCCATGTGTTTTTAAGCATAAATCGGTAGATCGTAGAAAACTTTCCTATGGACCTTACCCGACTTTTCGTCCATTAACGCACTCGAAATCAGCCGCCATTTTGTGATAATCCTATCATTTCCCCCCATCGACCTGGCTCACCTGCGTTTGCGGCACTAAATCAAATCCCCCGCCCCTGAGCCTGACATCAGCAGACGCGTACCGCCCATTTCCCAACGCCAAAGCACGTTTCGTGTCAACAATCGCTGCGCCTCAGCTAATGAAGTGTCGCCATGGAAATGGCAGGACGCCTCTTTCCTCAATAAGTATAAACACACCGTTTCACAACACACAGCAGCAGATTTTCGATTCCATTACTCTCTCTGTGTTACTTTGAGTATTCTGTGACTCGTTTCTGTGCTCTGGTCAGCTACCTTCGCCGCTTCTAGGCCTTGTGAACACCTGTACCATCTCTGTAAATTATTTTACTTTCTTTACCGCACAATGGCTACAATAATGCTGTATATGTACGAGCCCGAGTACACCGAGGAGGAACTACTGGAAAGGCAAGCACGCGAAAACGATGGGGATTCAGACGGCAGTTGGGAGGACCAGTCAACGGATGAAGAGCATGGACCATGTCGCATGGACGGCGTCTCCACCTGGTGCACGTGCAATCGGTGCGAGCTAATGCCAACAGAGGAGGAGAACTGCTGCTGCCGTGAAAATTCCGGGTGCTTGGCCTACATTTCGGAAGGCGAGCCAAGTCCGCAATGCATCACCGAGCTGCCAGAGTTCAGGGAAGCCTGCCTCTCACGGACCGTGTTGAGGATGATGATGGTGCTTATGCACGAACTTCGCGGCACTGTTCGTCCGCGTAATCCGAGTAACGAGTAAGTATACTCTGGTTGTGATGTCAGTGATGCCACTACTATTTCATGGTCGTCTCCCACATATAAAATTACATCTACATATCATTCGAACGCATGTAAATTGGTTCCATATTGTGCATTTTCTAGATAGAATTTTTTTCAAAGCAGAATGACATTTTTTACCTGCATCTTTCTTTTTCACAGGTGGTACAGGCTGGTGGCCTATCGTTGCTTCACTTGGTGGCTTCACGGGAGGCTCGGACACCGCGTTCGGAGAGTAATACCTGCCTGTGCGGTACTTGCCATTAGACAACATTTCCCCAGCGACAGTGGACAATACCGCGGATTTTCCCTGGATGTGCTGCAACCGGAACTTTACAATGTGTAATGTTTATTATTTATGTTCAATTGAAATTAAGATCTAAAATAAAACCCAACATATATTTTAACAATGGTTGTTTTGATTTTTTAAATGAATCTAGTGTGTCTCCATTGAATAGTCTTCCTGTGCCTTGTCTTGTCACACCACATGTCTCCGGCCAGCATCCTCCCTCACGCTGGCCGCCCACCTTCAATCCACATAACCGTTGAACCCATATGCAGCAGACATACATATGTTATTTTGCGGGTTGGCATCAAGCCTCCCGGCCTTGCCTCCTCCCCCAAAAATACTTACCACACCACTTTGTTCAAGCGTTGGCAATAAAAGGCCGTTGGATTTTATTGATACAAAACATGGTTATAGGTAAATAATCAATATGGTTGATCATAATACATCATCCTTTTGGGCACCGGGTACAGAGATGACCCCCTCTGGCCCGTGCCGCCTTGCCACCACAGGCCAGCCTGCTGCTGACTAACTGCCTAGGCATCCAGGGTCTCCAGGGTGAACTGCACCCATATATTCTCCTGGGAGGGTGAGGTATTTATAAACTCATCCCCCTGCCTTCCATGTACTAGATCCTGCAGCCTGCCTCTTACATGCAGTTAGATGGCCTCTCCTTGGTGAAGCCCTGCGGCAAACGAGTCTTGTCTGCACGACCACCGCCCCAATCCACCCCCCGCCCTATCAAAGGCAGTTCGCACCGGGGTACTTGCGCTGGCAAGTGGAGCTGTCAGGGAGCGATAAAGGCCAAGAGGTGCCAAAGACCATGTACACTTCAAAGTGGTCTATAGAGCATGGGTTGTTGTTCCCATGTCTACCTCCAGACCCCGTGTCTCCTGCCAAGCATCCCCCCTCAAATCCACATAAGTGTGTCTCCATTCACGAGTCTTCCTGTGTCTTGTCTGCACGACCACCGCCCCAATCCACTCCCCGCCCTATCAAAGGCAGTTCGCACCGGGGTACTTGCGCTGGCAAGTGGAGCTGTCAGGGAGCGATAAAGGCCAAGAGGTGCCAAAGACCATGTACACTTCAAAGTGGTCTATAGAGCATGGGTTGTTGTTCCCATGTCTACCTCCAGACCCCGTGTCTCCTGCCAAGCATCCCCCCTCACGCTGGACGCCCCCCTGCAAACCGCATAATGCCACGACATATACACGTCATTCATTCACAAACACACCCCTGTTTCGACTTCTTTATAACCCACTTCATATTTCTAATGAGAACTTCTTTGCGCTTTGCTAGTCAACCCGTGAAGGTGCTGGTTATCTGCTCTTCGTCTCTGTGAACTTCCGTGACCACTTCGAGCAAACTCGTCAGTTTGCAACCTGTGAACTGCTCCCTGTTCTACGACAAGAAACTACTCTGATCCCTGCATCTAACTGTTTGTTCGTCAAGGTAAGGCCATGTACCATAATCATTTTGCGTCCAATTTTTTAATTTATATCTATTTGCTAGTAGTCATCAAATTGCATCCATGTTTTCTTTTCGTTCAAGACAGTACATGCAAGGAACTAGTCACATGTTCTGAGTTTAGTCAAATTATTTTTATTTTTTTAAAGTTATTCAAATACTTATCCGCATGTGAATAACGTGTATAGTTCCAAGAACCAAAACGAACCTTGCATTGAACCTTTTATGTGTCATTTAATTTTTTAACACATTGGTATTCATAGAGAATTGTTGATCTTTACTTTTCAGAACTTTCCACAATGCCTGCCTGTTCCATTGGCGGTTGCCCTTCGAAGACCCATAAAAAATCTGAAGGTACTATAATGCATGTTTTCCCTAAGACAATAGATCAGATAAGAGAATGGGTCCGATATTGCGGATATCCACCGTCTGAGCTTGAAAGTAGAGTCCTAGAAGTCTTTGCGGACAAGAGGGGTGATCGATACCGCATCTGCAGCACGCACTTTAGCTCAGACATGTACTCCACATCATTGCTAATAAAGAAGAACACACCGCGAGCGAAGCGAAAATTGCTCTCAACCGCTATTCCCACTCTTATTCGTCCACATCCCTCCACTGGTGAGTCAAGTTTACGGATTTAGCTCTCGGCCTTGCGGTAGTGTGTAGCATTAGCTAACAATAATTTCCCCATTTATGTATCCACTCAATATGAAGGCGGAAGATTCTCCATCCGTGTCGTTATTGCAGTCATCAGCCACTTCAAGCGCCTATCGGGTAATCTTACTTAGCTATTCTGCCACTGACTTGTTTTAGGCATGTAAATCAATAGTTTTAATTTATCGTGTAATTATTTTACCTAATGGTACACCCTAGTACTCGTCCTCTAGTCTTTGTTTTCAATTATAATTATTGTTATCCAAAATAATGCAAGTACTGTCTTTCAGGGAGATGCTGAGGAGTCCAACGCATTGACGACAACCGTTGATGTCACTCAGATGCTCGAGGTACGTTTCCGGACAGTTCCATCGATGGAGATCATCACATCTTGCATTCTTGTAGTGTGATTGTTATACACAATGTTTCTTTCGTTTTTAGCCATTGATATGTCCTTCTGTCGTCGCCCTCCTATGTTTCTTCTTTTTTCAATATTGTGTTCATTACTAATGAAAGTCCTATGTTTCAGGGAGTCGATGGAGCATTAGTCCAAGAAGAAGGGGGAGCATGCAGTTACGGGTCGGCGCAACAGCTTCCAGAAGTGTGCACCGCAGTTACAGCGTCCCTTGATGTTCTTATGCATTTCGAGGTATGGATACTGACAGTTCGATCAAGCGAGATCATATGACGTGATTACATCCGCTATACTTCCTTCTTTATTAACGCAAGTACTATGTTTCAGGGAGATGACGGAGCTTCTTCTACAAGAACATCACCCCTAGTAGTTGATGCAGATCTCTGGGTGGTGACACTTCCAACGATCGAGCAAATCGAATCATATTTAGATATCCATTACTTATTTTAGACAACTGATCATTTGTGCAGGTCTATTTAGATGAGCCGTTGACGCCTGCACAAAGTTTATGTTCTTTTTAACAAAATAGAAAACCATACTAATGCAATTACTGTGTTTCAGGGAGTTGCTGAGGCGTCATCTTCAATAATATCCTTAATGGAAGTCTATGCGGAGCCCGATGTATGGATCTTGACAGTTCCATCTAACTAGATCAACAATGCGTGAATAATTGTCGTTTGAATGTTCTACACAATGCGTTCATTCGTGTTTTGCTATTGAGATGTACGTGGGTATTGGTCCCCAAGTACATTTTGTGTTTTCAATATTATTATACATACTAATGAAAGTTCTATGTTTCAGGGAGTCGATGGAGCGTCAGTGCGTGATGGATGTGCTTATCATGAAAATATAGTCGTTGCAGCGCAAGAGGAAGTGGAGACATGCACACACGAGTCGGAGCAACAGCGTCCAGATGTTGAAGTTCGAGGCAAGAAAGTTTCAAAGAAAAGAAAGCAAAAGAAGGTTAGTGTCCTGGTCACTATATTATGTTGTTTTTCACTGTTAATAGTTCAATACTGTAAGTTGTGTTTAAACTGAACATCCCTTTTCCAATCTGTCCTCTAGTTGCGAGTGGGTGTACGAACTAGATCTACACAGACAGTGAAGCGAACGAGAGATGTTGCTTGTCAAACCTTTTGGCAGGGACTTGAGACTGGAGATGCATCGTGCCAATGGGAAGAATATGAAGTGATTGACAACTGAGCTATACCACCACCAGCCATTGATAGTGAATGTCCTCCTAGTAGTTCGGATGCAGTCGGAGATCAATTCACAGAATCCACACCCGCAAAAACTAAGACCGCGAGAAAGTTGAAGAAATTGTTTTATTCACCCATCGCCGGAGAAGGAACAGATGTTGCAATGGAAGAGAATGAAGTGGACGACAATGAAACACCATCAATATCACTGAACATAGCGGAAGACGATATCAGAGATTCTACCTTTCATGTGAGTAACATGTCCTCAACGTTACAGGCCGAACCAGCTGGGATGCAGAGTGACAGTATAAGGAAAGAGGCCAAATTCATTGTATTCGATAGTTGTTTGATTGATATTATTATTTGGATGAAATGTGGGCATTCGGTTGGTGGGGAAGTATGTGGGGAGCCATTGATTAATGTGACTCGTGCAATTCGAGGCACTAACCTTAAAATACATGCCACCTGTACAAAATATCATCCTTTCTCATGGTCTGCACAACCCATGCTGGGGCAACTGCCAGCAGGCAATCTACTTTGTGCAGCGGCCGCACTTTTTAGTGGTTCAAGTTTTAAAAAGTTACAGTATTTCTTTCAGTTTGTGGGAATCCATTTCATTGAGAAAACTCAGTTCTACAAATACCAAATCGATTATCTATTTCCAGCCATTAGCGAAGCTTGGATAATGGAAAAAATGTCTATTGATAGTACATTCGCGGGCAAACGGTTCAGGCTAGCCGGTGATGGACAGTGCGACAGCCCAGGATTTTCAGCCAAGTACTGCACCTACCACTTTCAGGACATGGAAAGTAAGAAAATTGTGAGTTCGGTGGTCGTGCAGGTGTCACAAAGTACTTCCTCAGTGGCCATGGAGAAAGTTGGCTTTGTAGCATCATTGCAAGAACTACAATCGCGGGGAATGGTGATCGACCTGATAGCCACGGACAGACACGTTTCAATTGCCAAGACAATGAGAGAAGAGTACAAAAATATAAATCACCAATTTGACGTATGGCATCTTGCAAAAACAATCAATAAAAAAATGTCGGCTGCAGGTAAAAAAAAAGATATGCAAGGTATTTCACAGTGGTCCAAGTCAATCAGCAACCATCTTTGGTGGAGCTCAAAAACATGTGGAGGGTCGTTGGAAATTCTACTGGAAAAATGGCGGTCAGTAATGCTACACTGCTCCACAATTGTGAACATGGCCATTTGTCCACAGAGGAGGCACGGAAGAAGAAGTGGTTGATTCCTTCATCACCCACTCACAAAGCCATTGAAAAGATTGTATTTGATAAAACTATAACAAGAGATTTGAGGGGACTCACGGAATTCTGCCACACAGGAGATTTGGAGGTGTTCCACAATATGTGCCTAAAGTACAGGCCAAAACGATTGCATTTTGGCATGGAGGGCATGATAAATCGAACTCTTCTAGCGGTCTTGGCACATAACCATAATGTTGGCCGTCACAAAGTAGGACGACCGGAACTTTAGGGACGCTTCGCTACAATAAGCCCTTCACTAAAAGAAGTAAACAATGGGTGATCAAACCAGTGTTTGAGGATATGCAATATGAGTTTATTGAGAGACTTATTGTTGATGTCCTAGATAGGCACATACATGGAGTTGTGAACGAACCTGTGCAGGGGACAACTGCATTGCCACCCAACATTGCCTCTGTTCCATGTCCACCTAAAGCAGAGCTCATTGAGAAATACACATCACGGTTTAAATGATTGTAATTTGATTGTCTGTTCTCTCGAGTCTCCTCATGTTGCAGGCCCATTGAATATGTGTATCTATGTAATGTGTAAATAAAAGTGATTGCTAAGTGTACATGCAATGTGTCTCTCCACCCTTGCCCCTCCCTTCACCGTGCAGTTGTGCGAACCACCCGGGTGTCACCTGTGACTTTGCTCTGGAGTCTCCTCATGTCGCAGGCCCATTGAATATGTGTAGCTATGTATTGTGTAAATAAAAGTGATTGCTCAGTGTACATGCAATGTGTCTATCCAACCTTGTTCATTTGCGCATTAAATTAAACCAAACAGTAATATAAATCATTTTTCAAAAAATATAGAATGTCTCCGTATTTATGGTTCTCTGGGGCTGCAAATGCACGCAGACAAAATGCAAAGATGGAGTGTAAATTTCAAGTCCTGTGAGATGGCCTTACACTGAATGTAGCTAACTAGGAATGTGTGCTCGTTCAAAGTGAAGGTCAGCTGCTTTGATTTTTTGCTCGGGTGCCGGAATGGCCCACGACTCAGTATAAGGTTCTATTGTTATTTGACCTTGATAGGCCGGGACCATCCCGAAAGACTTCTTTTTGGGGGTGTGGTGCAATAACGTAAACGATAATGAATATAATTTCAGAAACGAAAGCCATTTAATGTTCGTTCATTAGAAGAAATAACGTTGGCATAGAAGGAGTGGTATTTCGGGGCTGCCCTACGCACAGACACAATGGAAAATGCAAATATAATGTAAGTAACTCTTTAGATGAGTTTATACCGCAATTTAATTACTATACAGTAGCTTTAAAGACGGGTTAAGTTGTACTTGTTCCTTCTATGTGGCATATTGTTTTGTACCGCGCACTATCTTGAGGAGAACCATCTCTTTTTACGGAAGCACCTCAAAACCTTCCTCTTTGCTTCTGCTTTTTCTCTCCCTCTCCCCTGCTACAACTGGTCCACTGTCTGCGACCTCGGTCCTGGGCCCTTCCACTCTCCACCTGCACTGCCTCCCTGTCAACCCCTGCACTGGGGGACTGTCTCAGTATCCTACAGCCACCCCTTCCCAGCACTTGTTCTGCACTTACCTTGCACTCGCCACCAGCTGGCCCTATGTATTTATTATTTTATGCTACTTACCTTGTACTCCACTTCCCCCCTCCCCTTCCCCTTGCACTTTTACCTTCCCCCTACCCCTGCACTTGCGCGATCTGAATGACACCTGGCCTAGTAGGATCGTTGTCTGTCTTCTCCTTGTTCCCCCACCCTCCCTGCCTCGCCACGCCTTGAAACACTTGTGTATAGGCGCGTTGCAAATGCCATATTATATCATATCAGTGAGGAAGTGGTCCACTGGCGCTCAGGCGGCTCTGAAAAAGGCAGAGGAGAGGGGGTGGGTTACTGGAAATGACGTATAATACCCAGTTGCACTGTCCTAGCTATGAAATAATTTCCCGACCTAATATATAAAATGAATAATTTTAATAAAGATCTGATGGTGAGACTAATTTCATTTTTTATGTTTTTAAAACAGGTACATCCTTCATTTTTGTATGTGTCACGAGTACCAGACACCGGCGGATGGCTTTTACAACCGCCAGTTGCTTCTCCGCGTGAACAACGTTACCACCCTGACCATTTTATGGGACGATCGCCAAGTACAAGTATGCCCTTACGCGGTACTAATGGCTAGATGCAACATACATACCGTTGTGGTGGCCTAGTGCCTCGTTGTTGGAACAGCCATGCGATTATCAGTGCGACCGAAGAGCTTATTTTATCGTAAAACCAACACCCTGTGTACTGCACACGAACATCGCTTGCCTCAAGACAAACTATTTTGGATCGAGAGCAAAGAAAAATGCAAATCGCTGAATATTCTCTAAACATTTGATGTCAAATAAATGTACTTTACCAAATTTACAATCTTGCGGTTTGATTTAAAAGTACAGTTTCATATTCCGAATTGTGGCGCGCTGTGTTGTGAGCTGATCTGTGTTGGTTTCCGGGTTCTGTGTGGAGTCGCGTAGAAGACGCCTGGGCGCGTTTGCCTACGCAGCACAGTCACGTCACGGATAGAGGCGGGGAATATGAATGTTTTGATAAAGTCTGTTTCAGGGGCGGGGGATATGATTTAGTGCCGCAAACGCAGGTGAGCCAGGTCGATGGGGGGAAATGATAGGATTATCACAAAATGGCGGCTGATTTCGAGTGCGTTAATGGACGAAAAGTCGGGTAAGGTCCATAGGAAAGTTTTCTACGATCTACCGATTTATGCTTAAAAACACATGGCCGAACCGTAGGGACAATAAAAAAAAAGTCCCGGAACTATCCTTTAACACTGTGTTTTCAACTTCTGCATCCACCTTTTCAAAATCATTAACCAAAGACTTGACTGGAGCTACAAGAACATTTTGCTCCTGATGTTACGCTCACCTGGTATCCACGGGGACGCCCGTATGCCCTGGTTGCCGGATTCACCCTGGACGTGCCCAATTCAGGGTGATGTCTTCTATGGCAGGTGGGCCTGAAAATACAGGAGGACTGGACTTAGGAACTGATTTCGTTTCCTCCCACCAGCCCCTTGGACTCGACCTGATGGCCCCCTCCTCATCTTGTTAAGATGTCTGGCGTGCTCTCCGTCCTGCTTTCTGCGCAGGGGCGCATAGTTTTTCTGCGGGTTGAAGCGACCGAGTTAACTTCACTGGTGCCAACCATTCAAGTGTCTTTAAGGAGGTAAGTCTGACTATAGCAGTCTCTAAAGGCCTTTGCTTTTCTTTCTTGCTATTAATGTCTTTCCTTGTTTGTTTCCCCCTTCGGTGTACGGAGGTTCGATGGTTGCGCCGCTTGGATCAGGCTCCTGCCGTGATTATGGACGCGGGAGCATATGATGGATGGTAGGTTAAGCGTGAAGTACACGCGCTAATGTCTTTTTGGGCTAACCTGTATTCTTTATTCCTTTTCAGGTCACAATGGTCTTTCTGGGCGTGCGAAGATTTCCGGAGCAAAACCGGCCAAGAAATGCCCAGCCAGGTGAGGACTTTATGGTTACTGATGTGAATGCCGTAAGTAACCTGTTTAACACAGGCCTACTGACTCTGGCTACATTTGTTAGACCTGCCTTCTTTAGATTGATTCTCAACTAGAACTGTGTTGGTGCACCTATTTCTTATAACTACCCTTTTCTTCCCCTTTTTAAACCTTGTGAAATGCCATTTTGCTCAGTTTTCATTTAAGTATTGCCTATACTGATGCACTGTCTTGCTTAAACTGGTTCACAAACTTATGGGAAGTGTTGCTAGGGTGTGTAAGAACCTATTTCTATATAACTTGTGCTTCCCCCCTTGTGAGGAATTGATAGAGTATCCCTTGTGTGTGGTTTTCACTTTGCCGTTTTGCTCAGTTTTCACTCTGGTTCACTTGGTCTACAATTTAACTTGGGAGTGTGTATATTTTTCCTTTGACTTAATTTAACTTGCTTGATGACTGTGATACATGTGTTTTACTAGAAGTGCATAACATAAATATATATATACTTTTTAATACAAAGCTTTGGTCAGTGTTTCCTTGTATCATAGTGTTGTAGGCCTAATGTGTAAACCCTGAATACTGCTCATCTCCCTCTTGAGATAAGTCTGACTGCTCAGCCACAGCTACCAACTAAATCTTTGTGGTACAGACTGATACCAAAGGGGATTTATTGCTCTCACCTGTAGGCTTAATGTTCTGTAGTGCTCCCTAAGGGAACTGCACAGGATTCTGCTTAACAATAGGCCAAGAGGTCTTGACTGCCTTGCCTGAGGGATAAGAGTTAGTCGTCTAAAGCTTGACCCTGTGTGCGACGAGCGAAGAGTTTTTCTAATTCATGTTGGAAACCTGCAAAATCACGCAGTAACGGGTCGTCTCTGTTTACCAGAGGAACCGACCAGTCTGCTGCATGTCCCCCTAGGTACGATAATACAAAGGCCACTTTGACTGATCAGTAGGAAATAAACCAGGTTTGCACAAGAAATGTAAACGGCACCGATTCAGGAAGGTCCCAAACCTTTTACGTCTCACAAAAATCTCCCTGGTGGTGCTAGTGGGACATTTCCCGGGATCAACACCTGTACAGGGGTAGTGGGTGAGGACTGTGGTGTCGGTGCAGAATTAACTCCACTAGGTAAGGTGGCCAACCCTGCTTGTGTTTGCAGTAGCTGTCGGCCTATTTCATCAGTTTTATCCCTGTTCACTACCAGCTCACGCCGAAATGCATTGGTCTCGGCATGGGCTGCATGGAGCTCTGCTTTCAATTCCCCCAGTATCTGTGATAACTGATCCACCTCCGAAGTCTCCATTTCAGGCAGAGTAGTTTAAGGATAGCTTTGTGTTCTGTCACGCTTACCTGAGTCTCTGCAGGAGCAATGGAGTCCCCCGGTTCCTTCTCTGGTTCTACACCACCCTTCAGTTAGTGGGAAGTCTGACCTGCCAAAAGAGTGAATTGTTAGGGGTGATCTCCAAGGGATAGCAACCCTCCTTCTCCCTCCCAACCCACCTAGATATTTAAGCACCCTGGTGCGTGTCTCACCTGTGTGTTTAATTGCGCCCTCCATCTTGCTCATGCAGGGGCGATATTTCTTGGGAGTTGCTTTGGAGTTGCTGTCAAATGCACTGCTTTAGCTCCAAGGGTTCGTGTTACCCAGTTTCTGCACTGGGACTTCAGTGCAGGTAAGTTCAGGTAAGTAGAGTCTCAATGTTCGTAACTGCCCAGTTACCTCACTGGGCAAATCTGATGTTTCCGATCTGCAGTGGCGCTATGTGCCAGATCACAGCACTGGACTGCAGCAACAGCGGTGCGCGGAGATGACGAAAGAATACTAATGTCTTTTCTCTTTCTTTGCAGGATACCAGAGGCGGGCCGTAGGTGCGCGCAATGAAGAACAGCGGTTTCTGCTGCACACGATGCTCGAGGTAAGTGTAAATGTTCTGCTGTAGAGCATTTCTGCGCAGCGAATTGCAGGCGCGTGTAACTCACTGTGAGCGGTTTTATTTCTCGCCTTCTCGTTGCAGGGTTAATGAAGCAAGCGCTCACTCCGGTCATCGGATAGAATCAAATCCGGAAGGCTGAAGACTGAGAACTAGGCGGCAGTAAGCATGTGTTCTCGAGCTTACAGGAAGCACACAAAGCATGGGCTGTTCTTCGGGCGTGGCTTTTATAGGCAGCCACGCCCAAACACTAGAGTGCCTTGTAACTTCCTGGATGCCAGGATGTTCCTCAATGTCCATATTGGAGTGGCAGGAAGTGATGTAACAACCAGGAAACAAGTGTGCAGTTACCCTAAGAGATAGGAGTGTTTATTCTGAGTGACTGCTGTGAGTGTCTTGAATGCCAGGGTTTTACCCACTTGGCCCCTACCTGATCTCCCTACCTGCCTCCACTTGCCCCAAAAGGGGGTAAAGGTTTACCCCATAGCTAGTAATCATGACACCAAAGGACTACTTTGTCCCTGTGAAAGGTAGTATATGGTTCAGAGGCAACCAGTGCCTGTATTTCCCTGACTTTACGAGCCGAGGTGAGGCCGACTAGCAAGGCCGTCTTGATGGTGACCAGCCTGATGTTGGCGGACGCCACTGGTTCAAACGGTTTGTGTGCCAGAGCGTCCAAGACTATGTTGAGGTCCCACACAGGGTGCGGCCTCTTGACAGGCAGGTAGAGCCTTGTGAGCCCCGTCAAATACTTCTTAACGATAGGATTGGAGGAGAAGCTGCTCCCCTTCTCCGAGTACCTGTAAGCCCCTAAGGATGAGAGATATGTACAGCAGGTGTCCACCTGCACACCAGAGTAGGCGAGGTGTGCCGAGAGGGAGAGCACGTTGTCCAAAGAACATGACAGGGGGTCGATTTCCTTGGAGTCTGCCCAGTGGCAGAATCTGGTCCATTTACTTTTATACTGGGCCCTGGTAGCCTTGCTCCCTGTATGATTTCCAGATTAGCCTGTGAGAGGCTGAGGTGCCGGAGCGTTACCTGCTCAGGTACCATGCTGTGAGGGCTAGTTTCTGTGGGGCAGGGTGGATGACCCTGCTCCCCTGTTGCGCCAGAAGATGTGCTGGGCCCGTCGGGAGGTGAATCGGAGGCACCTCCGAGAGGCTGAGCAGCTCCGAAAATCATGACCTGGCCGGCCACCATGGAGCTATTAGAATGATGTTGATTTGGCGAGACTCCTTGATCTTGCAAATCACTCTGGGCCTCATTACGACCCAGGCGGTAAGGGGTTTACGGCAGCGTAAACAGCGCCGACCCTTACCGCCTGATTCCGAGGTCCCTTAGCGCCATGGAGGTTTTAACACCTGCTTTTGGCAGGTGTTAAAATCCATGGCGCTAAGGGACCTTGTTGTTAATTACGCCACTGTAATTTACGGTGGCGTAATTAACGCCTTCCCCACTCCCATTATGCCCTATGGGGCAAAAATGGGAATGGGGAAGGGTAAATGGGGATTGGGGACTTACCGCCCCGCCAAGGTCGGAATGGGGCGGTAAGTCCGCCATCCACCATGGCGGAGTTGGGAACTTAGCGGCATGGACCATGGTGCTAATAGCGCCATGGTCCTCCGCCAAGGTCGTAATGAGGCCCTCTGTGAATCATCGGAGTGGGTGGGAAGGCGTAAGCATTCAAGCCGTTGCACTGAAGCCGAAATGTGTCGTCCAGGGAGCCGGGTCCCTGTCCCTGCCAGCAGGCAAACTGAGGGCACTTCTTGCTGTGCAAGGTGGCAAAGAGATCCACCTGGGGATGACCCCACCTGTTGAAGATCTCGTGAATGACGAGGTCGTTTAGCGGCCACTCGTAATTGTCCGCTCACAACCTGCTGAGCCTGTCCGCCTCCAGGTTGGCTTCGCCCGGGAGGTGGACTGCCGTGAGGTAGATGTTTTCCAGGGCCCACTCTCACAAGCTGATTGCCAGTCTGCACAGAGGAGGGGATCTGGTGCCTCCCTGCTTGTTCACGTAGTACATGCTGGTCGAGTTGTCTGTCTGGATGAGGACAACCTTGCCCCTGAGAAGTGGTAGGAATGCTCTGAGCGCTAGCCAGATGGCATTCAGCTCTAACCAGTTGATGTGGTATTCCTGCTCCTGTCGAGTCCAGGTGCCGTGGACTGAGAGATCGTACAGGGTGGCTCCCCAGCCCTCGAGCAAGGTGTCTGTGGGGACGGTGGCCTGCGGGGTGGGCAGCCGAAAGGGCTTGCCTGTCCGTAGGTTGCAGTCCCTGGACCACCATGTTAGTTTCCGGTAGAGAGATGGAGGAACGTTGATCCTCTCGGATTGAGAGGCCCGCTCCTAGTTCCATGCGGCCGTGAATTGCAGCTGAATCCTCCTCATCCTCAGTCTTGTGTGTGGGATGGCTAATAGGCTGCTGCCAAGAGACTCAGGAGATGCTGGTACCACCAAGCCGAGGTCACCTATCTGTTGAGGAAGTGGGCGGTAGCCTGCTTGATGGCCAAGATCTTGTCCTCCAACGGAAATACCTTCTTGGAGCAAGTGTCCCAGATGAGGCCCATGAATGTCAGAGTCTGCATGGGCTGCAGCTGTGACTTCTTGAGATTGAGCGAGAAGCCCAGATCGTGCAGCGTGTTCATAAGGGCATGGGAAGAGTGGTGAACCGCTTCCGGAGATGTAGCCCTGACGAGCCAGTCGCCGAAGTATGGGTAGATGTGGAGGCTCTGCGCTCTGAGGAGGGCGGCCACTGTATTGATGATCCTGGTAAAGACTCTGGGGGCAGAGTCGAGGCCAAAATGAAGGACCTTGTATTGAAAATGGTAGCCCATGATCCTGAACCGAAGGAAAGAACGATGGGGCTGCCAAATCGGGATGTTTAGGTACGCATCCTTCAGATCCAGGGAGCACGTCCAGTCTCCCTTGCACAATGTCTATGCACAATACGCTATAAAAGCTGGAGTAACCATCTTGAATTTCTGCACGGGTAAGGAGAGGTTGAGGGTAGAATGGTCCAGCACAACTCTCAGGCCCGCCTGGTTCTTCTTCTGAATGGCGAAAATCCTGGAGTAGAAGCCCAAGCCTCGCTGGGAGATTGGGACTTCCTCCACTGCCTGGCTCTTTACAAGCGACCGGATTCCCGCCAGAAGAGTTGCTGTCCCAACTTGAGGGAGTGGAGGGGACGAGGGAGGAGTGTTACGCTCACCTTGTCTCTGCGGGGGCGTGAAGCGCTGGGGCGTGGAGCGTCTGCTTGCCTGGCACTGCAGCGCTGTGCTTGTCTGTTCCCAGGACTGGCCTTGGGGTCTGTTCCTACAGTGAGGAAGTGCGGTGAGTGAGACTGACAGTGCCCTTCAGCCCGTAATTCCCTCTCCTGCGCCTTTCACATGCCACATGCAGATTCCCCTTATGGGACACTCGTCAATTTATGTTCTTGGTTGGTGGGCTCTCCTTCCTGCCTAATCTCAGCAGGGGCGCAAATGTCTCTGTAAGGACCCAGTTACTTCACTGGCCCTTGTATGTTCAATTATTGCCCAGTCCTGCTGTGGCAATGACACGTCTTGCTTGTGTTGTCCTGCTTGCTGTCTGAAGGTATTATTGTCTCTCTTGTGCTTCTCCTCGTTCGTTCGTTCTTTCTTTCTGCTCTATGACTCCCCTTATTGTTCGTGTTTGTTTCTTCCTTCCTGCTCTATTATTGTTCGTTCCTCCTTTTGCTGTCTGCTTCGGAGCCAGCTGAAGAGGCTTGTGTGCGCCTATCCGGCTCTGCGCGTGAGCAATGCAGTGGGTCAGGGAGCGGTGCCTTTCATGTTCAGCGCGAGCTCCGGTTGTTAGTATAGCTGTTCTAACCTGTTCGTTCTCTCCTCGTTCTCTCCTTATAGGTGCCGATAAATCGAGCCGTGTAATGCTGGGGCGGATGGTGGAGGTCGTTGAGGGTTAGCACGGCGGTGCCGGTACTTCGGTGAGTGAGCCCCAGCAGTTCTAACCTTGTTTTTCCTTCTATGCAGGTGCTGGCAGTTCGTTCTGCGCCGCGCTGACATCAGCTGGGAAATCCTAGTCGGATGGCTGGTTGGAGCTGCCAGAGTCTCAGGTAAGTACGGGTAAGTAAATGTAAAGTTTCTAATGTTCTCAGTTTTCCTTCTTGCAGGATACGGGCAGGTCACGGACAGGAGATCTACGGAGAGCGTTACCCTGCAACAAGCAGAATAACGCAACGCACGCTCCAAGGAGAGGATGGAGCTTATATAGCCAGCCACACCCCACCACACCCATTGACTGGCCTGCAGGATTAATCAGGGACTATGGCCCAACGGTCTGCCATGTTGCAACACCAGAAGGCTGCCTATTTCAGTAGTTCCTTGCATTTAGTCTCATGAGCCTGGTGCAAGAGGCACCAGGACAGGGTCCAGGTGGCCCTTCCTTGCCTGCCCTGGGGTTTTGCCTGGGTGGGGCCCCAAGCATGTCTCAAAGCCCCCACTACTGAGCTGGGGCTTGTGTGTTCCTGAACTGCTAATCGTGACAAGGAGAGACTGGGATGGGTAGGCGGTACCCTGTGGATACTAGGGATGAGGATAAAGGGGTCCACGAAATTCCGGTGCCAGAAATGTGCATGGAGAGCAAGCCTGCCCCCCATTGGAGACACGTGGACCCGAAGGGACGTGTCATGCTTTCTTTCCTTCGGAGGCTGTCGCAGAGGAGGGGGACTGGAAAAAGCCCTTACTACCCCCCTTTTTGTTGCTTGTGCCGGTTCTGAGATGGCGAGCAGTCAGGCTGCCTGGATCTCCGTTCCTGGAAGCCGCGGAACCCTCCGTACGTACGCCCCCTGTCGGAGCACTGCTGTGACTGGGTGTACGACTTGGGCGTGGTCTTTGTCAAGATGGATAAAGACTTGTCTGTTTGTGAGCTGTTTTTCTTCTTGTCTAGCTCTTCGTCCGTGGAGGAGTGGAAGAGGTTGCCCCCCTCGAACGGCAGATCTAATATGCATTCCTGGACATCCGGGCTGAATTTCGTTGCCCGGAGCCAGGCTGTCCGTCTCATGTCTGTGGTGATACAGATGGCACGGCTAGAGGTGTCAATATAGGGGGGTGTGGAGTAATAGGCCGGTCTTCGTTGGAGCTCCCAGATCCGGCAATCGATCTGTGGAATCGCACAACTATAAGCAGCTACTTTTGAAATGTATGCGGACGAGAATCTATGGGAAGAGAAGCGGCGCTGAATGCAGCACCTCACGTCAAGATCGGATGACAGAAACAGAAGTTCTGTTACATTGTAGCCTCCGCTGAAGAACAACAAGCTGGCTACAAAATGGCGGCGGAGGGAGAACAAAGGAGTCTCCGGGTGCCTGCATCGCGGAGATCCTAAAGAGGGTCACAACGGTGATGATACGCGACTGTCCGTGAGGGTAGGACGGCCCGTGTACATGTGAGGCAAACGAAGTGTGGAGGGGCCCAGGCTGCTTGTACGAAGAGGAGGACCCTGCGGGCGCCGGTGGACCCGTATTCAATATAAGCGAGTGTGCAAAGTGGTCAGTGGCTGTACGCGCAGAGTGCCCAGAGAGCTTGCTAATGTAATTACCAAGGACACAGCCGCACAGGAATAAAACCATAATATGGCACAACAGAGCGGTTGAGTGTGCTCGTGGGGACACGGATGTGCGCATGGTCATCCGAACAAAGAGACGTTGGGTATGCTATGTGGCTGGTTGCGACCCCGCACCGCCTGCCAGTGCATGACCCAAACGATACGGGGAATAGGACCATCTGGCCCTGTACAATGCAAATGCCCCTTGTAGCGCACAACCACACGAGCTCTGGGTGGGACACAGTGTGAACTTGTGAGGCTGGAGCCCGAAGTGCCTGTGGCTGGGATACTGAGAAGGAGTACCCCATGGTGATCAGCAAGCCCACTTGGGGCACGAGAAAAAGCGCTGTGCCACGCACCTCGAACCCCCCCCCTGGACACGGGCGCCGGGGGCCCAGAGGAGTGGTAAAGGCATATTGTATAGTCGCTGGAGTAAAAGCAGCAATAAAGCAGTGGTACAACACCTTTGGGCACACATAAATTAGAGTGGGCTGATGACCGTGTCACATGGAAAGTGCACTGTGTAAGAGGAGTGGACACAGAACAGTAGGTTGGCTGAGGCATAGGACGGCCACCCCACCAGCCACAGTACATCAACGCCACGGAGCCTGAGAGTGCAAATCATCCTGAATGAACCCTCTGCAGCTTGGCTTAACCACCGTGTCGAAAGGCGGGGACCTCTGAAAATTGATATACCGAGAGCTGATAAGTGACCCGCAAGCTGGCAACAACAATCAACAGGACAGAAATGCCGGTGAGAGGGGGCAAGGCTAAAGGCAAACAGCCTACAATTGACATTTTTGCTAAAACGCAGCAGACGCCCACCACCCCCATGCAAAGCGAGACCACTGCATCCATTGGAGCGGCAATGGCAAGTGACAATCACATGATTCTGGCAGCCATAACGGAGCTGAAGGTTTCGTGGGGGTTGACGATAGCAGAACTAAGGACTGCATTGGAAGCGAAAATAGATGCAGTCTCAGTGGAGATCAACCTGCTAAGGCAAGATGTGAGAACACTGGCAGAAAGAACCAGCGGCCTGGAGAGTGCTGTGAAGATCAACACAGATACTAGTAAGGACAACTCCAAGGCGGTTGTTAGGCAGAAACCTGTGCAGTTCCCTTAGGGATCACTGCAAAAGATTTAAGACTACAGGTGTTTGGCAGTAAACCCACTTGGTAGCAGCCTGTACCACACAGATTCACTTGGTAGCTGTGGCTGAGCAGTCAGACTTCTCTCAAGAAGAGTTAGGCAGTATGCAGAGTATACACAATAGGCACAGAGACACATTAGTACAAACATACACTGACCAGAGCTTTGGTGTAAAAGTATATAATTATTTATTTAAAAACACACTTGTAAATCACACTTGCAAAAAAAGAGGTAAGTAATTTCAGCACACAGTCACTATCATATTGATACAACCCTATTCACTTATTAGACAAGTCTGAGTGAGAAACACCACATATTTTCAGACACAGGTGAGCGCTTAACATAAGATGACACTCTAATAAGTTGTAAAGAAAGGGAGGGAAAAAGGCAGAGTTAAAGAAGCACACAAGTTTCAATACTTTCTCAAACAACCACAGTAAGGCAGGATAGGCAGAGTTCTACTGGAGAGCAAGGAAGTCAATTGCAAGGCCCACTCTTGGAGAGAGCAAGCAGAAGGGGTCCAGGTTCACCAGTGGGGTTATGCCCAAAGAGTCTTGGTAGATAGTTTGCATAAAAAGGATGAAATTAAAGTCAGGAAAAGTTAGCTAGGTTGTCCCAGGCCAGCCCAGGTTAGAAAGTCGAGGCTTTACTGTCACCCCCAACGATCTGTCGCAAGGGAAGCCAGTCGGGACACAGTACCTTAAGTGTGAAGGAAGCTCCAGCGGGGGCAGTTGTTCCTGGCAGCAGGTGCAAGTCAGTGTTTCGTCCAGAGGAAGAAGAGGTCTCGCGTTGGCGGAAAGAGGAAGGTCGTTGCACTGCCAGGGAAGAAACCAGCCGCGGAGTTCTCCGGTTAAAAGGCACTACCCTTCTCTTCGCGGTAGTGGTAAACCGTGGTATTCCGGTTGCCGGGGTGCTTGGCACGGGCAAGGCAGCCACGAGATGCTCCAGGAAGGTGAAAAGAAGGCGGAACTGGTTATCCCCACCAGTCAAAGGAAGAAGACTCTCCGGACTGGAGATCTCCTCTGTCGTCGGGAAAAGTGGTGAGACGGTTCAGCAGGGCTCCACCGGTGGTGTCGTTGTTGCAGGTCGGCTCAGCTTCTCCCTCCTCGGATTCTAAGGTCCTGTGGCGACTTCTGAAGTTCCAGTCCCCAAAGCCCTGCTTTTATGCAGCAAACCCCCATTCACTCAGCCTAGCTGTCAATCAACCATGCTAAGTGATGAGCCGGCCGGCTCACCACTTGGGCCAATCACACAAGAGTGCGACTTGAGTTACAAAGGTAACTCAGTCCAGGGTGCCTAAAGCCCCTCCCACACCCTCTGTGGTACCCAGACAGAGTGGCACCACTCTTGGAGGCTTCTGTGGAGAAGCCTGCCAAAAAGTGGAACAAAGGGCTCGACTCGGGTTGGAGTCACAGAAGAGAACACAAACGCCATTTTAGAATCGAGTTCTGGCAAAAAATACCAACCGGTGAATTAATATTAAATAAATAAACCGGCGGTATGTTCGAGGCTATAAGAATTAAATAATTAAAGTTGGTAGCCTCGAACAATGGGAAAATCCCATAGAGATATATTCACGGTCGAATATAAAAAATAGTATCCACTGCCACCAGCCAAAACTCGATCAGGGGGGACGGAGATGTGCCCCCTCGAACAACAGACCCCGGGGCAATCGAATTGCCCTGACCAGTACGTCCACAATATGATGGTTTGTACTGGTTTCTGTTCATAATTTGGGACTAGTAAAGCCAATGGTGACTTTACATGCCCTGGGAGACAGTAGTCAGTCCCAGGGCATGGAGTCTATGTTGGGGGGTCGCTACGACACCCCTGGGTTACGGCACGGAGGGTGCTGTGTAACCCACATAAAAAAAACACATGCGACCCTATGGAGTAAAAGACCACATAGCCCATAAAACACATGGAAAGTGAAAGGAACACCTCAAATGATGTCTAAGAGTGGGAGCAAAAGAATCTCACTCTTAGCAGGAGAGAAAAAAATAAACCCCAAAAATCCATCAAAGCTGCTGGGGGACTAACTAGGTTTGGGAAATTAGCCTTACAGAGAATTCTCCCTAACACTGGTGCACATACTGTCATGATCTCTGCTTCCAAAAGGTCAGGGTTTTCCCAACTCCCTTGGAAGCAGATCCATAACCCAGGTTCCGAGTGCCAACCAGTCCCAATTGGGACCTTTTGGACCCAGTCCTGGCGCCAGTGGCACCAGGCTCATAAATATGCCCAGTCCCAGCACTGGAAGCGCCGGGCTCATAATGCTTGGGTGGACTTACCTGCAGCAGACCATGCTGCTTACTTGCCTGCCAGTTGAGCCTCTGATCCTCTTCTGTTTGGAACTACTTTTCCTGTTGGGTGGGGCTGGAGCCACTCCCTAGATTCAGAACACTGGAGCTCTTCTGGAAGGCAGGAACTCTTTTCTTACCAGGAACTCTTTTCTTACTTAGGCGTGGCTGTGGAAGGAGACATCTAAGCACTACAGGAGGCTATTTAAACCACACCCGGTGGATGAATCTTGCTTTGCGTTATTCTGCACCCTCTGCAGCAGAACGCTCATCGTGTCTTCTGCATCCGGTCCTGGGCCTAAGGAAAAAGGCTTACCATCCTGAATCCAGTCTTCAGCAACACCTATAAAGACAAGAAAGAACAGGTTAGCATTCCGGCATCTGAAAGGCAAAGGCTTACCTACTCTTCGTGCGCTCCGGAGGTCTTCACACTGCATTCCGGCATCTGAAAGACAAAAGCTTACCAACTCTTCGCACGCTCCGGAGGCCGTCAGCGCTGCATCCCGCATCTGAAAGACAAAACAAGGTGCGTTTAAAGACATTGGGGAACTTTAATACTCACGTGCCATTACTCCTTTCCACATCTAACCCAGTGGGTATCCCGGCACCCTGCAGCCGCTCCAAACTTGTACCTGCAAAATAAAAAGACAGTTAGAGCGCATCGTGAAGCTGGCAACAAGCGCTTACTTACGTGCTTCCAGGCGCTTCTATTCATCACACGGGCTCCATCTTCAACTCACTTCAGCCCGTCATCCGCCATCGCCGGAACCCTGCAAAACAAGAGACATCATTATTAAAGACTTTAAAGACATTTGAGTTACTCGAAACTTACCGTTCGTGCAGTAAACGACGGACAGCAGTCCTCTGGAGTCAAGAGGCCTGCGCTACCTATCCAGTGAAGAAACTGGTTACAGCACCCTGCCCCGAGGCAGATGGAGAGCTCGGCATTCACTTACCTAAGGTGAGAGCGTTAATCTGTGGGGGTCTACAGGAGAGGAGAAGAGGAAAGAGATAGGGACACCCCAATAACCCCAGTTCATTAACCCCGTATTTTCTATCTGCAGACATCTTACTCTGCACGTCAGGCATACAGGGCACAGAGGTCCAGCCCAAAGAGCCAACCGGGTGCTGCACATCACCTTTGAAGATACGGTAGTCGCCCAGTCAAGACCGGCGCCTCTGCGAGAATCAGGTGAGCGTTACAGAACGCAAAGCCTACCGCAAAACTCTCGCCCAGGCGCTATGGAAACCTCGGATACTGACCACCTAGCCCGGTTACTTGGGGAACTAAGGGCAGAAGTGCATGCAGCTCGTCAGGAAACAAACGCTCTAAGAAGGGAACTAATTATTTCCAAGGAGAGAACAGATGATCTTGCTAGACAATTGCTACAGTCACAAGCCGGACAGACCCCGCTACCCGCATCAGGGGCAAATCTTCCTTCAACATCCTCTATGAATCCAGTGCAGATCAACCTACCTGGGAATGTACCTCTGGCTCCGCCCGAACGATTTTCTGGTGACCCAAAGAGGTTTGCGGTATTTATCAATCAGTGCCGGTTGCACTTCTTATGCCGGCCAGCAGCCTTTCCAACTGATCAAGCTAAAGTATCTTTTGTACTTTCGTACCTTAGTGGCAATGCGGCAGACTGGTCGATCCCTCTAGTTAATCAAGATGATCCGGTTCTCCATGATTTTCAAGCCTTTCAGCTTAGTATGGAAAAACCGTTCGCAAGACATGCACAGGGGCAGGCCTTGGACAATGAGCTTCTTTCGTTGCGACAGGGTAATCAAGACCTTTTGGCTTATATTGCATCTTTCAATAGACTAATAGTGGAAACTCAATGGCCTGAGAACAAAAGGATTACGCTGTTTTATAGAGGTCTACGTGGAGAGCTCAAAGACGTTTTAGCCCAAGTAGTGAATCCCCCACAAGACTGTTCGGATTATATAGACTTGGTCGTTCAAATAGATCACAGACTGCAGAACAGGAAGGCCGATCGTTCCAAGTTTGATGCCCGAGTATTTTCCAAACCGCCAACTCCTTCCAAAGGAGTAGACTCCGGGGAACCCATGCAAATAGGGGGTCTGAAAGGTCCTCTAACACAAAGGGAGCGGGAAAGGAGAAAACAGTTGCAATTATGCCTATATTGCGGAAACTCAGGGCACTTTCTTCGAGACTGTCCGGTGAAACCTGCCAAGAAGGCAGTAGGAGCTGCAGTTACCACAGTTACAAACTCTGAGCAGGGAAACGACCTCGCCCGACAAGAATAGAGGTCCTCTTGCCGAGCGTGAAAACCAGTTCCGTGACCTCGCATTTCGTGATACCTATGGTTCTCATTAGCCCTGATAATCCGGATCGATTACATGCAATTGAAGCTTACGTCGACAGCGGTGCCATCGGCAATTATGTGGATCATGAAATGGTTTTGAGGATGAATCTAACTCTCTGTCTCAAGGCTGTAAAGGACGTCATTACTACGGTGGATGGTACGGAGATAGCCTCCGGGCCAGTAACGCATACCACTCAAGAGGTGACGCTAGTAAGTCAAGATGGACATCATGAGAAGATCGTGTTCGATGTGATCAAGGCCCCTCAGTTCCAGATTATTCTAGGAATACCTTGGTTAGAGAAACACAATCCTCTGATCGATTGGCGAGCAAGAACGGTCCAGTTTCCAGAATGTGTCTCTACTTGTCACCCTCCACCTGGTGTTGCACTGGCAGCAATTTCTTCAGAGACTCCCCAGTTACCTCCCGAATACCTAGAATACCAAAATGTTTTCCAGAAGGATCAGGCTAACTCTCTACCACCTCATAGGTCTTATGACTGCCAGATAGACCTGATACCTGGATCTACTCCTCCTTGTAGTAGAATTTATGCCCTCACCGAGCCTGGGAACCTTCACCTTCGACAATACCTGGATCAATACCTGGCAAATGGGTTTATTCGTCCTTCCAAGTCCCCTGCCTCTTCAGCTTTGTTCTTCGTTCCAAAAAAGGAAGGAGACCTTAGGACTTGTATCGATTATCGCTCCCTGAACCAGATCACCGTTAAGAATAGATATCCGTTACCTTTGATCCCTGAACTCCTGGACCAAGTCAGAAAAGCATGCATATACACAAAGCTGGATCTTAGAGGAGCTTACCACTTGGTACGAGTAAAAGAGGGCGATGAATGGAAGACGGCCTTCCGCACCAAGTATGGGCTATTTGAATATCAGGTCATGCCCTTCGGACTTTGCAATGCCCCGGCCGCCTTTCAATATTTTATGAACGATGTCCTCAGAGAGCTCATAGATGTGTGTGTTGTTGTTTACATCGACAACATTCTCGTTTATTCTTCATCGGAATCTGAACATCGGAAACACGTGAAAATGGTCCTCGAAAGATTGCGTCAACACAAACTTTTCGGCAAGTTGGAAAAATGTGTTTTCAACGTGACTGAAGTTGAATTCTTGGGATTCATATTATCACCTGGCGGAGTGCGTATGGATTCAAAGAAGGTCGATGCAGTTCTCAAATGGCCAACACCATCCTCCGTAAAAGGTGTGCAAAGCATGTTAGGCTTCGCTAACTTTTACCGCAGGTTTATCCCCGAGTTCTCTCGAATAGTCCAGCCCATCACTGCCTTGTTAAAGAAAAACAAACGTTTTGAATGGTCTACCGAGGCGGAACAAGCTTTCCAGGATTTGAAGACTAAATTTATCTCTGCACCAATCTTAAAACACCCTCGCCCCGAACTCCCCTACATCGTGGAAACTGATGCTTCAAGCCTTGCCATGGGGGCAGTTCTATCACAAAAGGACCCGGTAACCAATCAGTTGCATCCCGTGGCATTTTGGTCCCGCAAATTCTCGCCTCCTGAAGTCAATTACACGATTACTGACAAGGAACTTCTGGCTATCAAAGGCTTGGCAGCATTATCTGCTGGGGGCCCAACACACCGTTACTGTGATTACGGATCACCGAAACCTGCAATATTTGAAAACCGCAAAAGCCCAATCCTCTAGACAACTCCGTTGGGCATTATTCTTTGCCGAGTTTGACTTCATAATTACCTATCGACCTGGTACAAAGAACGGTAAAGCCGATGCCCTTTCTCGGATGGGAGTGGAAGAACACTTGATCAACCCTAAACCTGTACCAATCATTCCCGAACAAAGAATTCTGGGTGTAATCGCCACATAATCCATAGAGGAAGTTAAGGATAAAGCCAGGCAACTTGTAACTCCAGCAGACATACAGAATTGGCATCTGCAGGGAAAGGACTTTGCAGTAAAGGACAACTTATTGTATTTCCAAGAACGATTATACCTACCCAGCACAGATTTACAGAAAAAAGTAATCTCTTGTTATCACGACTCTTTAATGGAAGGTCATCCCAGTATAGCCAAGACCTCAGAAAAGATCAAGCGCTACTTCTGGTGGCCGTCTTGGAAAAAAGATATCAGAGACTTTATAATGTCCTGTGGAGTATGCGCCCAAAACAAGAGTCAAAAGGAAAGACCAGCAGGCCTCTTACGCCCTATTGACATCCCACCTCGCCCTTGGCATACGCTTTCTATGGACTTCATCACCGATCTACCTCCATGCTCCGGATACAATACGATTCTAGTAATCGTGGACTTATTCTCCAAGATGGCGCATTTCATTCCGCTCAAAGGCTTGCCAACAGCAGCAACTCTGGCCCGAGAATTTCTCGAAAACATCGTCCGACTGCACGGTTTTCCTTCGGTTCTAATTTCGGATCGAGGTAGTCAATTTATTTCTCATTTTTGGCGAAGTTGCTGTCGGTCGGCTCAAATTGATGTGAGGCTATCGACCAGTCACCACCCTCAGACTGACGGACAAACCGAGAGGACCAATCAAACTCTGGAACAGTATTTACGCTGCATGCTGCAACAAACTGAAAAAACTTGGAAAGATATCCTTTGGATAGCCGAGTATGCCTACAATAACTCTGTCCATTCGGGAACTGGGAAAACCCCGTTTTTTCTTTTGTACGGCAGTCACCCTCGAACCTCGGAGTTGGATCCCCTCCAAGATCTTGAAACACCAGCAGTAGACTACCTGCATTCTACAATCACCCAAGCCTTTAAGGAAGCTGTTTCTCACCTTCAAAGGGCTAAAGAACAATACAAGAAAGGAGCAGATCAACATCGGAAGGAAGCCCCTCACTATCAAGTAGGGGATCAAGTCTGGTTATCCACCAAATATCTATCTCTAAAAGGGCCACGCACATTCAACCCAAGATACCTTGGTCCCTATTCCATCACTACCATAGTAAACCCAGTAGCGGTCAAGTTGGACTTGCCCCCGCACATGAAGATACATCCGGTCTTCCACGTCTCTCTATTAAAACCCGTGCAACCTCAAACCCGACTAACCAAATCTCCAAAACCTATCCTAGTTGATGGAGAACTCGAGTTTGAAGTCAAAAGCATTCTGGACTCCAAGATCTCCAAATCTAAACTATTCTACCTAATTGACTGGAAAGGCTACGGCCCCCAAGAGAGATCCTGGGAACCTGCTGAATATGTCCACGCTCCTCGCCTAATCAAAAGATTTCACCGAACATTTCCTGACAAGCCAAAACCCCCGGAGAAGCCCGGTTTGGGAGGGGCCTTGTGGGGGGGTACTGTCATGATCTCTGCTTCCAAAAGGTCAGGGTTTTCCCAACTCCCTTGGAAGCAGATCCATAACCCAGGTTCCGAGTGCCAACCAGTCCCAATTGGGACCTTTTGGACCCAGTCCTGGCGCCAGTGGCACCAGGCTCATAAATATGCCCAGTCCCAGCGCTGGAAGCGCCGGGCTCATAATGCTTGGGTGGACTTACCTGCAGCAGACCATGCTGCTTACTTGCCTGCCAGTTGAGCCTCTGATCCTCTTCTGTTTGGAACTACTTTTCCTGTTGGGTGGGGCTGGAGCCACTCCCTAGATTCAGAACACTGGAGCTCTTCTGGAAGGCAGGAACTCTTTTCTTACCAGGAACTCTTTTCTTACTTAGGCGTGGCTGTGGAAGGAGACACCTAAGCACTACAGGAGGCTATTTAAACCACACCCGGTGGATGAATCTTGCTTTGCGTTATTCTGCACCCTCTGCAGCAGAACGCTCATCGTGTCTTCTGCATCCGGTCCTGGGCCTAAGGAAAAAGGCTTACCATCCTGAATCCAGTCTTCAGCAACACCTATAAAGACAAGAAAGAACAGGTTAGCATTCCGGCATCTGAAAGGCAAAGGCTTACCTACTCTTCGTGCGCTCCGGAGGTCTTCACACTGCATTCCGGCATCTGAAAGACAAAAGCTTACCAACTCTTTGCACGCTCCGGAGGCCGTCAGCGCTGCATCCCGCATCTGAAAGACAAAACAAGGTGCGTTTAAAGACATTGGGGAACTTTAATACTCACGTGCCATTACTCCTTTCCACATCTAACCCAGTGGGTATCCCGGCACCCTGCAGCCGCTCTGAACTTGTACCTGCAAAATAAAAAGACAGTTAGAGCGCATCGTGAAGCTGGCAACAAGCGCTTACTTACGTGCTTCCAGGCGCTTCTATTCATCACACGGGCTCCATCTTCAACTCACTTCAGCCCGTCATCCGCCATCGCCGGAACCCTGCAAAACAAGAGACATCATTATTAAAGACTTTAAAGACATTTGAGTTACTCGAAACTTACCGTTCGTGCAGTAAACGACGGACAGCAGTCCTCTGGAGTCAAGAGGCCTGCGCTACCTATCCAGTGAAGAAACTGGTTACAGCACCCTGCCCCGAGGCAGATGGAGAGCTCGGCATTCACTTACCTAAGGTGAGAGCGTTAATCTGTGGGGGTCTACAGGAGAGGAGAAGAGGAAAGAGATAGGGACACCCCAATAACCCCAGTTCATTAACCCCGTATTTTCTATCTGCAGACATCTTACTCTGCACGTCAGGCATACAGGGCACAGAGGTCCAGCCCAAAGAGCCAACCGGGTACTGCACATCACCTTTGAAGATACGGTAGTCGCCCAGTCAAGACCGGCGCCTCTGCGAGAATCAGGTGAGCGTTACACATACTGAAGCAGCAGGTAGCCAACCTGGAGAATCGAGCAGAGGAGGCAGAAGGAAGAGCTAGACGCAACAACATACACGTGGTTGGCTTACCGGAGGGAGAGGAAGGCCAAGACCCTACAAATTACGTGGAAAACATGATCCTGCAGGAGATAGGTGCAAATAAGCTCTCCCAAGGATTTGCGGTGGAACGTGCGCACAGGGCCTTGATGAGAAAACCGCAACCTGGAACCACTCCGAGAACAAATATAGCGAAGATCCTGAATTACAGAGAAAAGATCTTGGAGTTCTTCAGGAAAGGTGGGACGATCAAGAGAGCATCAGCTACCATTACTGCATATCCTGATTATACTATGCTAGTCCAGAGACAACGCTACAGTTATGTGGCAATTTAGAGAAGACTGCGCACGGCTGGATTGAAATATATGTTGTACCCTGCGAAGCTCAAGATCCTTCACAAAGACAAAGCACACTTTTTTGAGACCCCAGAGGACGTAGCGGCGTGGTTGGATGCACATGGCTGTCCGGAGCAGGATGAGGAGCAGGGTCTCGGAAGGAACGATAAGTGACCTAACAGCCAAGTATATTGAGATAAATGGCCTGGGGCAGGAGGTTGTTATATCATGAGACATTTGGACATGTTGGACTGGAATATAGAATTTGTAACGAGAATAAGAAGAGTGGAGGTGCGATGAACCTGATTTTTGAATAGGGAGCAAGGGCCGGAGACAACCTACCCCCAAGAGTTAGATTAGGAGGACCGCCACTAGGGCGACACCTCCCTGCAGAGCTACGAGTAGGGCAACTGCCAGAAATGGCTAGGTGCGGGGGTGCCTGAGATCCAGGGATGGAGCTGGGCAATAGTTGGGGAGACGGGGCAGGTTGGGGCTAGGGAGGGTGAGCGGCAGAGGGGGAGTTGGGGGAAAGTTGGGGAGTATGATGGGGCGGGGAAGGGAGGGGGAGAGGCGGAGAGGGGTGGGGAGTTTAAGTTGGGAAACATAGCCTATACAGAAGGGGAATAAACTTGGATATGGACCGCACTGGTGGGGGGAGGGGTGGGATTCTAACAGGCCATGGGGGACCTTAAAGTAATTACTTGGAATGTTAGGGGGCTCAATAGCTACTTAAAAAGGAACAAGGTTATGTTATACCTGCGTAGACAAAAGATAGATATAGCCCTGTTGCAGGAGACTCACCTGAAGCGGGATAAGATGGAGATGATTGGCAAGAAATGGAAGGGAACTGTGGTGGGTTCATCATATTCAGCCTATGCCAGGGGAGTACTTATCTGGGTGGCGCATCATGTCCGTTTCAGCTGTTACAGATGATAGTTGAGACGGACGGGAGGATGGCCATAATGAGGGGATTGGTGGAAAATAGGGAGATAAGCATTGTAAATACGTATGCCCGAATCAAAATACAGCGGCATATTTTAGAACACTGTGTAACAACCTTAGCATGTGTGTGGGGAGTGCGGTGATTTGGGGAGGAGACTTCAATTGCGTACTGAACCCTAAGGTTGATAGATCGGATGGGAAAATTGATAGACCTTCCCCAGCCGCTAAAGCTTTGCAGACATTGCTGAATGACTTTGGGTTCCGAGATGTGTGGAGGACACAACACCCCCAAGAGAGGCAATATTTGCATTATTCTGCCCCGCAGCAGTTACATACAAGGTTGGACTACGTTTTTGTCACACTAGAGGTAATGACAGAGATCACGCAAGCAGAATATAAAGCGAGGTTCCTTTCGGACCACTCGCCTCTGATCCTGGGATGGCAATACCGACCCCCGCGAGCGAGGATTCTGACATGGCGCCTCAGAGCAAAGGCGCTGAGAGACCCCTTTTTTAAAGAGGATATGAGGGAGGAGATTGTTAACTACTTTGAGAATAATACTGGCAGTGTGGACTCGGCAGGCACGTTGTGGGAAGCCTTTAAAGTTGCAAGGAGGGATCCTGGCTGACCTATGGGAAACAGAGGGAGAATTAGAAAAGGCATTGAGTGGAGAAAATAATGCCAAGGAAGACATTGAACTAATACTCAGGCTGCAGCAGAAATGTGCTGGGCACTGGGAAAGACTGTGTAACCTTAACTACAAAAAATATATAGAGAGACAGCATGCGGGAGGGGATAAACCGGGAAGGATCTTGGCATGGCTATATAAGAGTGAAACCCCCAGACCCACGATTATAACAATAACAAGGGAAGAAGGTAGTGCAGTTGATACCCAAGAGGGAGTTAACCAGGAGTTTGCAGACTATTACAGGCTACTATATGGAGATGATGGGGAGAGTAATCGCACGTCGATAGTAGAAACATTGGAGGATATAGGATTGCCGCAGATTAGTGCTGAGGAAAGAGAGGAGCTGGATGCACCAATTACTTTAGAAGAGCTAGAAGAGGTGGTGAGACAGTTGCCCACCAGTAAGACTCTGGGGGCTGATGGACTCCCAAGTGAATTCTATAAAGTATTTAAAGGAGAGGTACTCACCCCACTGTTAGATATGTTGAATGAGGCATATGAGCTGGGCAGACTGCCAGAGTCACTTAAGAAGTGATTATAATACCACTTGCCAAACCTAACAAGCCTGGGCATAGCTGTGGTTCATATAGACCTCTGTCAATGTTAAATTGAGACAGCAAATATACTGACGGCCGTTTTAGCAAACAGAATGAGGAGGGTTATTGGCAAACTAATACATCCTGACCAGACGGGCTATGTCCCGAATAGAAACATATCCAATAATCACAGACGACTCCATCGAGTTATTGAGTATGGTAACGAGAACGAGGGTGAATTGGCAATTGTGTCACTGGACGCAATAAAGGCCTTTGACTCGGTCAAATGGCCATGGCTGTTGGCGGCCTTGGCTGGCTATGGGATGGGGCCTGGATATCTACATTGGGCGAAGATGTTATATAGTGAACCGTTGGCCAGAGTTAAAACAGGAGCAGTGATATCGGAAAGATGGCAACTCTGCAGGGGTACCAGACAAGGATGACCATGGTCTCCTATGCTCTATATATTGGCCCTGGAACCCCAAGCAATATACTTGAGGCAACAATATGATACGATAGGCAATGGCGTGGGAGGGGAAAGACACCTGATCTCCCTATATGCGGATGACATGCTGTTGTACTTGCGACACCGGGAGGAAAACCTCCAATACATTCTGGAAGTGATGGAAAGATTTGCAGGGCTGTCTGGTATAGCGGTGAATCCTCAGAAATCTAGCATGTTCCCATTGGGTGGATATAAAGGGATCCCATTGAAACAGCTACCAGTGTTACAGATACCATGGGAGGTTAGCTCATTTCGCTATTTAGAGATAGATGTATACCATACGGTGGAAGAGGAGCATAAGTGCAACACAGAGGTAGCCATTAAGAAAATTAAATTGAAAATTGCATGAGGTTCTGGGTGAAGCTGCCTTTAGCAATGATGGGACGTGGGGCAATGTTAAAGATGGTAGTCCTACCGAGGCTCCTGCACTATTTTGGGAATATACCACACTTGATACCAAAGAAGTTCTTCATTAGATTGGACAGTATGTGCAGGGATTTCCTGTGGCATGGCACACGGAACAGAGTGGCCCTCTGGAAGCTACAGAATTTCTATGAGAAAGGGGGTATAAAACTGCCTAATTATGAAGTTTATTATATAGCAAGCCAACTGCAATATGTTGCCAAATGGCTCTCAGAGGAGGTGACCTCTGAATCCAGGCTGTTTGGACAAGACTGTGCCCCATTTTATTTAAGAGAGATTATGTGGCTGCCCAAGGCAGAAATGGAAGGGCGTTCAAAGATGATGGTACTTGGATGGAAGATGTGGCGCAGGGCATGCCAGATGATGGAGAACCCATCCCCGTGTTCCCCGCAAGTACCACTAGTTGCACTGGTGGGTGGAGAAAAGCAACTAAGGATGATAATCAGAAACCATTGGGAACCGGTTGGGATAGCAACAATGGGTGATATTTGGCAAGAGGGAACTATAATAGATTTTGAGGTGTTGGGGGAGGAAACCGGGTTACATACAGGCCAGTGTATCACGTACCACAGAATGGTACGGAAAATTAAGAGAACATGGCCGAAGTGGTACTGGAGGAAGAACCGGATGCTACCATAGATATATTATATGACATAGCAGAGGGGGGACATGAGATATCTAGAATATACGAGATGATGATGTCTAGAGTAGGAAAGGAGGTAGTACAATTGAGACAAGACTGGGAGGAGGAAGTGGGAGCCCCGATGGATGATGGGATGTGGGAAAGAGCCCAAGGGTATCATAAGAAAGTGTCGAAGAATGCTAAACTAAAGCAAATGCAACTGTATATTACGCATAGGGCGTATATGACACCCCAGAGGATATCTAGTTTTATAAATGCAGATGGCAAGCATGCCCTAAGTGTGATGAAGAGAATGCGGGTATGGTGCATATGTTCTGGTCGTGCCCAGTTATCGAGCGCTTCTGGAGCGAAGTGGCACACAAACTAGCAGAAAGAGGGGTTAAGATTGTGGTTGATACAGTGTGGGCCTGCTTGTTGGGGGGGTTCCCTAGACCACGGAAACTCATGCATGTGAGCAAACTAAAGGACCTTGCATATGTGCTTGCAAAGAGGAGAATTGCTATGGGGTGGAAGACATGCCACAGACCGCGACTAGAGGTATGGTGGAAAGATTTGCAGAAATGGGCGTAGGCAGAAACCATGGCATGGCAAGAAGCGAGCAGTGCTGGGAGGGAGGAGGAGACCTTGATGGCCTGGAAATTATTAATAGTAGAGTTATTTGGGTCAATGCGAGACCCGACGGAACCCATGGAAAGGGATTCTCTATCACAAGATGCGGAAACAGAACGTGAGAATAGGCTCGAAATCGGGGGTGGGATAAGGGAAGCAGTGAACATAATTAAGCAATGTACAATCGAAATGTTATTGTATGCACTGCAAGTTTGGTTTGTATTGTTTGTTTGAATAAACTAATAAAATGTGTTTAAAAAAAATAAAAAAAAGGTGTCAATATAGGCCGCAGTGGATTCCATGAGGTCCTGTGCCACCAGCTTGGCCTCAGCCAGTCCCGCCTTAAAACGTGATTGGCTCTGCGTAGGGAGTTCCGTGAGGAAGACCGCAATTTCACGCCATAACCTTTGGTTGGCGGCAACAAGCGTGGCGTTGGCCTGACGAAGATGCAACGACGCGTTGGAATACAGCTTCTTCCCATAAGCTTCCAAGATCTTCTCCTCCTTGCCTAGCAGCGTTGCAGAGGTGGAGGCTGAGGACGACTGCGGCTTGGAGTGATGCTGCAGCGATCACTGTGGAGTGTGGTTGAGGGTGGGTCGATAGCAAGAGTGTATCCCCTCCATCTGCCTGCACTTGGCGTCCAGGCGTCGATTGACCGGCTGGACCGATTGGGGCTTGAGCCAACCCTTCTTGGCCAGGGAGACTACATCGGTTTGCAGTGGAATCCCCTTTTTGGCAGAGGGGCGTTGTGTGAGGACTTAAGCCAGAACCCCCTCTGCCGGCTGTTCAACCTCGGGCTGGGGAAGGCCCAGGTACTCCGCCAGGCCTACAAGATGTTTGTGGAAGGCCCTGGCTGAGGATAGCATGTCCGGATCCTCCTCCTCATCCGTATCCTGTGGACCAGGAGGATCATGTGGAGGTAGAGGAGTAGCTGGAGCCGGAGGCTGGGGTACAGTGATCGCGGCTGGAGGTTGAGGAGGCTGGTATGGAACTGCCTGAGGAATCGCTGGGGGGGCCCGAGGCAGCGGCTGCGCCAGGACCGGGGGTGCCGGCGGGGGCAGTTGTGGTGCCGCTAACATCGAGGGAGGACTTTCTTGATGGCGTCCTTGAGTATAACCCCCATCCGAAGTGACTTCATGAGCCCGAGGAACCTCTTGAAGAATCCCTCTTCACTGGCCGGAGAGGAGGTAGGGGGTACGGACGGGGTAGCCGGGAGCTGCTGGAGCTGCTGCATACCCTGCCCTTATGGACGCAGTCGGAAGCTGCCCTGCGCATAAGAAGGATAGGCTGTAGGCCACAAACCTGGTTGAGGCCAGTCCCACCTTGACACTCGTTCTTTGCCGAACCCCTGGAATGGCGTCGGACGGGTGCCTCTGTCTGGCACGGTGGCCATCTTGTCGAGCTGCCTGCCACATGCCTGCGACGTGTTGCTCGGCTCGCTGGGACCAGCTTCCTCCAAGACTCAAGGCCTACCCTGCTCCTCGGGCCTAGACCCAGTAGGTGTGACACCTGGGTTGGTAGAGCTGCGTTTAGGCACCTCCTCGGACATATTGCCGGTACTAGGGCGCAGCCCCTCTGCCATATTGCTGGTAGAAGGGCAGAGCCCCTCAGATGATAATCCGGTACAAGAACCTTCCGGTCCCTCAACACTACCACCGGGAGGATCCAAGGATCCCTCGGCCCGAAGGCCGGTAGCTGCAGCAGCCCCGGTGCACGTGCTGGTACAAGGACCTGAACAGTCCCTCCCGTCCTTGGGAAGGAGTCTCCTTTGCGGGGTGCGATGGAAAATAGTGGCCCTACCTTGGGCCTGGCTCAGTGTTTCACGAAGTTCTTGAGGTCCTCTGGAGGCAACTTCTAGAAGAGCTCCCTCCACCTGGCTAGTCTGTTCTTCAGCGATTTCGATGACAGCGAGCCACACGCTGTACAAGCTTGCCAACCGTGGTCTGGGCCAAGGCAATGTAGGCAGAGGGCATGGTGTGAAAACATAAATGCAACTATGCCATCTGATTGTGTGTCGGCCTAAGCACACTCGCATCACTTGCGTATCATGAAACAATATCGCAACATCTGAATCTGAAACCATTGCTCTAACTACGTTGCCATCTTGAATTGTGTGCCATTTTGCTTTCTCTGTTATGCTCAGATTATGTGCTTAACGATGCTTTATGGTGCTGACATGGGCAGGAATGTTATAGCTGCTGAAGTAAATTGTTTATCCTACACTGAAGGCCCTTGAAGTTTAAGCAGGAATTCTGCTAATCAGTAATTTAGGGCCATCTTGACTTACCAGTGCCCTCTCTGTGCAAACAGTAACATTAGATAATGAGCGGCCTAGAGCCGCTGCAAACGTGCTCCTGCGCAAAAATCATTATTTTCTCTATGTTGGGAATTGATTCGTTTTAAGCCTTAGCACAACAGAAGATAGCATATGCGAACAAGGCACAGGATGTTACCTTGTACCTTGTACTGAGAAAACATGATGTGGTGGCCTCGCACTTGAGTTCACCTCTCTCCCAGACCGTAAAATTTTCTGATGGTAAATAGCAAAGTATGCACTAATGATGTTTTGAATATAAATCTGTCACATAGGCAGTTCGTGAATTCTAGCTATACATTACATGAGGAGGGGCTGAACAGTGACGTCCAGGGCTTTGAACAAACTGTATAAATGTATGTACTTGTGATTTGCTCGCCCTTTCTCCCTTCACGGTGTCTGCTTTACACGTGGTGGGGTGCTGAGAACCATTTGATCAAATGCTGTTTGTTGACTTTGAATCTTCATGGCTGGTGTGTCATTGGTACATGGTTGGATGCCTTAATTCCGGTTTTTGATCTGGGGTCTGAAGTTGGGACAGCCTGTTGCAGGATGGAAACCTGCTGAACCCTGTGGAAGGCGACATGCGCCGGGGAGGAGCGTGATGCCTGAGGACCGAGTACCTGAATGAGAAAAAGACAAACAAAGACAAAGAGACGAAGTATCCGTGCGTGGAATTACATGGCCGAAGCCAAACCCAGGGGCGCTGGTGAATTTGGCCCGTTCCCGTCGATGCAGAAAAGGGGACTGAAGTGTGACACCGGAGGGCGGAGTCAGGGCAGCGCATGATCCCTGGGCCGCACCCCCACGTGTCTCTAAATTTAAAGGGGAAGAAGGTTTTTTCTGGTGAAAAAGGTTCCGTCTCCCGTCCCTTGGAAGGGACACCCATGCAGTATGGAGGAAAGGGGATGGGACGTAAGAGTATGAAAGTCTCCAGGGACAGTCTGATCGCACTCAACACGAACAAGTTGATGCATTCTTGGGTCACAGATGGAGACCACAGACCTTCCAAAGTCAGGTCTTGCAAGTAAGGACCCCTGCCTTTCAAGAATGCATATGTGAAATATTGTCATTTGGCGCCAGGTTTGCCAAAGCGACTACTTTTAGCAGGTTGTCTCATAGGGATCGCCATGCTAGGTCCTGGGCCATCTCGCAGATACTTGCTGAAGATCTGACGTGTGACCCCTGAAACTGAAACCACGGACAACTGAGAAGTAACTGAACTGGCCTCATGTCCAACCAAGCCTCCAGTAATACAAGTATGCAGGAGGCAATGAGACCTAGCAAGTGTAGGAAGGCAGAGGCTGGAACTTTCTCCTGTGATTGGAGGGTATGAATCATCGTGCAGATGCTCACTAGTCGGTCCTCAGGTCAGGAGTCCCTGCCCAGGCGAGTGTCCAAGACCGAGCTGACAAATCGAAGGGACTGGTTTGAGAAAACGGAGACTTCATAAAGATCAGGGAAAAGCCCAAGCTGTGCAAATGCCAAACAAATGGGCAGATGTCAAGTCTGCGTAGCGAGCTCAGATGACCAGTCATCCAGGTAGGGAAATGTATGAATGCCTTCTCTCTTCAGGCAAGCCGCTAACACTGCCAGCAGTTTGGTTAAGACCCTGGATGCCTAAGGCAGACCTTGTGGTAGGACCTTGAACTGGTAGCAGAAGTAGGCAACTGTCAAACAATCTGCTATAGTTCAATCGCGAAGGAGGATAGAAAAATCAAATTTTGCCACACGACTGGATACTGAATATCTTATTGGCAAACATGGTTTTGGCTATGAAAAATACCTTGTCCTTATTACTCCTCATTTGGCAAGAAAACTCTTTGTAGAGTTTAAATTGGGCATATTGAGGGTCGCGTCTGTTACTAAAAACTGGGGCAGCTCGAACAGTGGCCTGTGTGCACTTTTTGGTGCTGCTGAAAAAACTTTGGTGAATTTCATGCTGTTTTGTGAGGAACTTAGGGGGATAAGAATAGCTTATTTGAAACCTTTGTTTAATCACTGTGCAATTTGTGAAGTTGTAGAAGCGATTAATTTCTATAAGTGCACTGCTAACTGTGAGAATCCTGAAGGTGCCTCCCTGATGTTAGGCAGAAACCTGTGCAGTTCCCTCTGGGATCACTGCAAAAGATTTAGGACTACAGGTGTTTGGCAGTAAACCCACTTGGTAGCAGTCTGTACCACACAGATTCACTTGGTAGCTGTGGCTGAGCAGTCAGACTTCCCTCAAGAAGAGTTAGGCAGTATACAGAGTATTCACAATAGGTCAAGAGAACACAATAGAACAAGTAAACACTGACCAAGGCTTGGTGTAAAAGAGATAATTATTTATTTAAAACCACATCTAGGAAAACACACAGGCACTAATAGTAAGCAATTCAAAAACACGGTCACTAAAAGATACACACTCCCTTAAAAGAATATTAGACAAGTCTTAAGTAAAGCACCACTTATTTTCAGACAGCGGTGAGCGCTTAACGTAGATGGCACTCTAATAATTCGTTTTAAAAAGGGAGAGAAAAGCAGAGAATAAATTGAAACAGATCCCAATACTTTTTCACGAACACAAGAGAGGAAGGCAAAGTAACACCGTGAATTCAGAGTCAGTAGGCCGGATCCGCTTTAAGAGGATCAAAACGAAAATGTGTCCAAGGTCACACGGTTGCAGTGCACAAAAGTCTTGTAACGGTTCAAAAAGGAATTGGACCAAAGAAAGGGACCAGTTAGAAGGTCAAGGCGGCCAGCCCAGTCCAGAGGTTAAGGGGTTATTATTACCTTGTAGCAATCTTTAGAAAGGGAGGCCTGGCGGACACGGTACCTCAAAGTGGTGAGAACACTCCAGCGGGGGCAGTTGTTCCTGGAAGCGGATGCAAGTCGGTGCTTCGTCCGGGGGAAGAGAGGATCTTGTCGGGGAGGAAGACAGGAGTCCGTTGCACTGCCAGGGAAGAAACCAGCCGCTGAGTTTCTCAGGTACAAGGAGCGGTCCGTTGATTCACGGTTCAGTGGTAAGTGGCTATCCGGCTGCCGGGGTGCTTGGCACGGGCAGTTCGACCACAAACCGGTCTGGGGTGCGAAGAGAAGAAGGTAAACTGGTTGTGCCCACCAGTCAGGGGAAGAAGCCTCTCCAGCCGGGAGAGCTTCTCTGTCGTCGGGAAGTGGTGAGTCAGTTCCGCAGGGCTCCACCGGTGGTGTCGTCGTGGTAGGTCGGCTCAGCTTCTCCCTCGTCGGATTCTCAGGTCCTGTGGCGACTTCTGAAGTTCCAGTCCCCAAAGCCCTGCTTTTATGCAGCATACCCCCATTCACTCAGCCTAGCTGTCAATCAAACATGCTAAGTGGTTGGGCCAATCACACAAGAGTGCGACTTGAGTTACCAAGGTAACTCAGTCCAGGGTGCCTAAACCCCCTCTCCCACACCCCCTGTGCTACCCAGACAGAGCGGCACCACTTTTGGAGGCTTCTGTGGAGAAGCCTGCCAAAAAGTGGAACAAAGGGCTCGACTTGGGTTGGAGTCACAGAAGAGAACACAAACGCCATTTTAGAATCGAGTCCTGGCAAAAAATACCAACCAGCGAATTACTATTAAATAAATAAACCGGCGGTATGTTCGAGGCTATGAGAATTAAATAATTAAAGTTGGTAGCCTCGAACAATGGGAAAATCCCATAGGGAAATATTCGCGGTCAAATATAAAAAGTAGTTTCCACTGCCACCAGCCAAAACTCGATCAGGGGGGACAGAGACGTGCCCCCTTGACTAACAGACCCCGGGGCAATCGAATTGCCCCGACCAGTACGTCCACAATATGATGGTTTGTACTGGTTTCTGTTAATAATTTGGGATAAGTAAATCCAATGGTGACTTTAGCATGCCCGGGGATACAGTAGTCAGTCCCAGGGTATGAAATCTATGGTGGGATGTCAATATGACAACCATGTGTTACTGCACGGAGGGTGCTGTGTAACACACATAGTAACAACACATGAGACCCTATGGAGTAAAGGACCCCATAGCCCATAAAACACATTAACAGTCAAAGGAACACCATAAATCATGTCCAAGAGTGGGAGAAAAAGACTCTCACTCTTGGCAGAGGAAAAAAACAAACTCCAGAAATCCAGCAAAGCTGCTGGGGGACTCACTAGGTTAGGAAATTCAGCCTAAAGAGGGAATTCTCCCTAACACCTGACTAGTCCCCGGGGGATCTGTCATCCAGGTGGCCAGGACACGGCCATCGCTATTGGATCCAGTTCCTGGGGGTGGACCAGTGCGGGAGGATCACCTGGAGAGGGGATCCTCAGGGAATGGAAGTGGGACACCGACGGGTGAGACGTGGTATTCCCCTTCTTATAACACCTTTTCCCCATCCTACCACGTAGGATACTCAGAAACTCTACTTCCCACCCCCTTTCCCAACACGAACACTTTCTCACAACACGAAAGACAAAGGACTAATGCCAGAGCCATTTACCGGACATGTCCCAACACAAGGGTCAGGCAAAGTCAGGCAATTGACCAGAACCACACACATCTGAAGGCCCTTTCCCTTCAGCACAGGGATAAAAGGTGGAGCACAAGAGCACACTATGAGCAAGGCAGACTGCACGACAAGAGGAGGAGAAAGGCAGCGAGAGCCGAAGGGGTGACGAGGAGAGAAGCGATCTTGCCCTTTTCGAGCCAGACCCACAAAGCCTCTGTGAAAGGAATCATAAGACCACAAACAATAGCCAGAGTGTTGCAGCAGATGTCAAGGGTACACGGAGCCCTCCTACACTGGTAACCAGGACAGGGAGAGACACTTGCTACCGTGGTACCATTCTTGACTCCAAAGACAAGAAAAGCCAAGCGGTTCATCACAGCCTGTGAGTTGAAAGGAGAACCGATAAGAAACTGAACTATGTTTGACGAAAATTGTGAATGGCAAATTAAGTTAAAATCAAATAACTGTTAACACCTCAGGGGAAAACCAGCTGCAGAGGGGTCCGGCACCACGTGGGTGCTCCATCCAGAGCCACTGGTTAATTCCCCTATTGTTGAAACTACCGATACCAGAAGGCTATATGAGAGCCGCAAGGAAAAGGTCAAAGTGGTCATACAGGTGTCTTGCAAAACCCCCTGTACAGTTGAAAGTCTTTGACCGACAAGTAATTGTAAAACAAAGGGAAGTCAATTTCACATAGTGCAAAAGTAGAAGGAACTGTGGGGCTGGCAAACGTGAACCCGACCGTGGGATGCCTGCCGAATGGTGTGAAGCATGATGCCCCAATGAACATTGTGTTGACAAGAGTGAACCCGACAGAGGGATGTCCACAGTGGATTGTCTAAAAGGACATTAAGACTTGTGAATGCAACAGGTGAAATTGTTTAGGAAAAAGCCATAATGAACCCGACAACATTTGAGAAGGGTCTGAACCCGGAAGAGGGGGATCCAGGGGTGAAATGTTATCACTCAACGTACATACGGAAAGGAACATTTTGTTTGGTCATTTTGAACACATCAGGCCCTCGAAGACAAGAGACTTTTTTTGTATAAAAGAGACTTAACCACCGAAAATCCTGATACCTAAGAAGGGAACTGTATTCTCGTATTGGGAAAGCAAATCCCTCTCCCACTTCACCAGCAGACAAGTGCTTGCCGGCACCTGGGACCACTGACTGGAGGCCAAAAGAGAATTTTGCCAGGGCATACACGACATTTATAGACCTCAAGCCCAGATTGTCAGAACAAAAAAACTTTCCTACCACAGGGATCTAGCCTCTTACTCTCCCTGTCTCCCTGTGAGGAGGCAAAAAGGGGAAAAAGGTGGTCTCCAGGTTTGCTGTGGCACAGTGAACGACAAGGCTTTCAGGGGAGGCACCTGAAGAGAGAAAAGCCAGGTCAGATGGTGCTGGTCTACGTTTTTTCACCAGATCCCACTCTACAGACAGAGCCAAAGATGGTGGTGTTCACAACCACTACTACTGGGTTCAACGTCCATTAATTTGAATGAAACATTTGGTCTAGAAGGGGCAGATCCCCCTAAACTCTACAAAACCTTGGCTATTAGATGTTGGAAGGAACCCTGAGGTTTATCTGGATTTGGCGCAGGCAACATGTCCAGCTCCCGAGACGTTTCCAGCCCACTTGCCTCTTGTAAATTAGAGACAAGATCCATCAAGTCACAATCTTCCCCGAAAACGCCTCAGGAAAATCCCTGACTTTTTAGGGCATAAGGTCTTGAGTCCCAAAGGAATGGGATCACCCTCCTCATCAAAGATGTCTCCCATCATTGACTTGAATGCTCCCATATGAAGCGGAGCATATTTAAGAGGAGCCTCAGTGTTGGTAGGTGCCAGTGGCACAGTAGAAGAAGGTGCTGACACAGAATGACTACCATCGTATGATGGAGCAGTGCAGCAACAGCCCGAATCCTCTCATAGAAAGCAGAGCTTGTTAACAAGGAGCCTCGTGTAAGTCAGTGGCCGTGGCGCAGTGGAAGAGGAAGCTGATACCAAGTGACCACAGTCATACGATGAAGTGGTGAAGCACAGCAGCAGGCCTTTGCCCATGGGAATTGGGGCAGTGCCCATAGGCGTACGTCTGGGATCCCTTCTAGGGTCTCTGCTGGCTCGTCGGGTCGCAGTAGATTCTGATGGTGCCAAGGCCAAAGCTGTAAGCACTGGGCCTTGTGCGAGGGGCCAGAAATGAAAGCCAGACACAAAGTTGTCATGTTTTTGGTTAAGGAATTATTAAATTAAATGGGTTAGGAAAACGACTCTCTGACCCTATGCTAGGAGGAATTTCCCTACCTAAACAAAAGAACGAAGTAACTTTCTGTGTCAGGATGTCAGAAAAAAACCTTCTAACCTGACCCTCACGCTATAAACAAAATAAAGTGAAAAGGGGAATGTCTTTAACCTGATGCTTGCCAAAAAGTGTTTGTAAATAAAAAATAGCACAACTCCAACAAAAACTCGCAACAAATTCTTGCAACCTCCTGGTACACTCTCCTGCCAGGATTGGTCTTGTATTCACAAGTGACTTGCATGCCAGGACTTTTTATTCTTTAACTGCCCAGTATTTGCTTGCCAGGACTTTCGCAATTTCTGTTATAGTTTCTCTTTATCAAGCTTTCCCTACTTTTGACCTTCACTTTCACATTGGGGTTCGAACTGGCAGTTTGCCCCTTTCTTCAATTCTCATTGCCGCTTTGCCCTTTTCTTCCAAACACTTTCTCTTGTTATTTAACTATCAACAATTGCACAGTGTTCATATTCTCTTAAAATTCCACAACTCCCTTTGGTGCGGTGTGTCTGAAACGTCTAGGTGTCCCCACTGTGCTCAGGCAGACTCACTGGTTCACTGTAGCATTTTTGGCCTTCCTCATGCATATGTGGCATTTCTCTACCGCTTCCTTCCCAGTCCAGGTGACTCCGACGTCTCTCCAACCTCTTCCGTGGTTCTGTTCCTGCACGCTGGCTTCTCCTCGGCTCCCGGTAAGGACAGTGCTGCTTCACTTGCCAGCTGAACACCCAGGGTTCCTTCTGCGTTGCCCGGCATCGCCGCAGCAGGTCCCTCTGCCAGCACCATCTCTATCCTGCTCCAATGGCGAGCCTCTCTGCGCCCCCACACCGGCTCATGCCTCCAGCTCCTGCTCACAGACTTCAACGAAGAGGACACATCATCTTCTCAGCTCCTTTCCTTTGTTCTGTTACCATATTTAAAGGTCCTGCGAACCAGTGACTTTCTCCAACAACTAGTATGCTCTCTGTGCGTGTTGCTCTCCATAAATTCCCTCATCCTCCTCGTCTCAGTACTGATGTTACTTGTTTTTTTTTTTTTTTAAATGTGTTTTTATTCGCATTTCCATAAACGGTTACTTGTTGTTTAACATTGGAAACAATGTTCTTAATAATTCCAGATGGCAAATCAGATCTCAACAAAGAAAAGTTGGAGTTTGTGCAGCCTTGATCGGAAATAGCAGGTTGGGTTCAATGATATTGGGAGAAGGTTTTACTATTCTACAAAAAGTGGGGGAACAGATATATGATAGCATGCCATTAGGGTATTGGGTATTAAGGAGTCTTCTAAATGGGAAATGGGAGCATACCATGTCCCATCCAATGAAGTCAGGGGTCAGGATCAGGTAGCGGCTGCCTTCCCTTGGCCACATGGGAGGAGGTCCCCATCGGGGAATCTGTGATGACTCCATTGAATTCAACAAACTTTGCAAAGATGTCAAGAATTTTGGACAAAAGACTTCCCATTACTTGGGTATAGAGGACTGGGTTGGGAATGGTACCTTTAGCAGTGTCCCCTCAATGGGGTCCCTGCCACTGGTTGAGGTGGCCCTCTTAGTAGGTTTCTCCTTTTCTTATCCTTGCGGACTGGGAATGGATCTCCATGCCTGACGACACTGAAAGCATCCGTCTGATGTACTTTTCTTTGTAGAAAAAAGTAAAATGCTTCACAGCCCGCGCACAAAGTACCTAAGGGTGCATTGACTGACACAACCCACAATTTTGTGTATCGTGTTCCTCCCCCAGATAGAGAGAAATCCTATGGAGGTCTGAAATTGACATTTGGCTTCTGCAGTCAGCACAAGTTTGTACCCCATTGACCCTTGCAGGATTCAGCATGGTGCAAAGAGGAAACACCTCTATTGAAGCAGTGTTCCTGATGCAAATAGAATGTACAGAAAAAAGGATCTAAGGTCACAGGGAATGCTAGCTCAATTTATACTGGCCCCAACGTCATGTCTGGCGCGCAGAGAAGTTGAGTGTTGCAGACCCGGAGCAGCGCAGTGTCCCCTGGTTGTGAAAAAGTTTCCGAAGAGCAGCTGATCTGCGAGATAGATATCAGAGATGAGGAATCTGTGGAAGGTTGGAATCCATAAGGAGCTGATCTGTGTTTTTTTTTTGCAAGACCACAACCCAAAGAGGCAGGCTTCTGCCAAGCAGTATAATAGGTAAAGTCACTGCAGTGTTAAAGGGAAGCAGGTCCGATCTAGGGGGTCCCTCCATCAAAGTGTTTGTCAGTACAAACTGAACTGCAGGTCTAGATGGTTCACCCAGGCCCAGAGACTCTACCACCATGGCAATGGTCCTCTGAAAGTATGCATGGAGCTTACTATAGGCTCGAACATGCAGAAAGTCTAGTTCTGATGATGTGTTCAATCTGCTGACATCCCCTGCTGACCAGATGCCAAACCCGTCAGCTTTAAATCTGGTCACAGAACTCTTTGGGAACGTCTTGCCCTTCACTGAATTCCAGGGTTTCAAACTCATAAGATATGGGGTACCCTTCTTCATCGAAGATTAGACGCATCTTCAAGGAGACCTCCCTCGTAGCCACAGGAGTGTGATCCAGCGCAGTACCGCCTGACACAGATGGCGATACTGAAGTCAGCATTGGGTTTCCACGCCTGAAGGTGGAGCCGAGCCCCGTGGGAATGGAGCAGTTTGTGGAGGAGGGGCTGGAACCAAGCCAGCAGGTGTGTGGTTGTGTTCCGAAGATGTACCTCTGCTAGTTTTAAAAAGTGCAATGTTACCTAGCTCTTCCACAGGCGCTAAAAAAAAGGCATCTGTGTAAGAGGCTTGGCAAAGACATCTAATATCTTGAGCTTGAATTCCCCCCACTGTACCAGTGAGGAAATCTTAGAGGGGAAAGGAACCTCAGTAGGTGACTACTATTCCCAGGTCCCATCAGCGCCAATGGACCCGGAGTGATGGTTTCACTTCCATGTGGAACATAACCGAGTAATGTCTGGAGCAACTTGGAGAGCAGGACCTTGTCATGTGCTGCTGCTTCTTCATGCACTTATCGGCTAGAGGTTGCCCTCCTATTGGGCCTCCCCAATGGATGAGGGTATCTTTGAAGAAGGACCAATGCCCAGAAATTAGATGCAACCTTTTCCCTCCCTTGTGGAGGTAGGTAAAGAGTTTGGCAGCATGCTCCCAGAGGGCCTTAGCATGCATGGATGAGAAGGCAAAAAAGACAGATTCTGCCGGGATCGGACACTGACATTTTCCTCCCATTATCTGAGCAAGGCTTGAAGCCCAGGCCTTACAGTATGTGACATAAAGCAGTAAATGTAGCTAATGGTAGTAGTGTTGCAAGCAGCGTACTGGGTGGGTGTGTGGAAAAAAGGAACTGAGGTCATGCTACATATATACTGTTCTCAATGTCACAACAGGCACCAGGACTAAGCGAAACAGACAGAGCCTTGTGTGTCCCCTAGTGGCTGAAAAAGTTTCCAAAGAAAGCAGGTACAGAAATATATATCAAACATGAGTAATCTGAGGGATGAAGGAATCCCTTAGACGGTATGCTCTCTTAAGTTTAAAGGCTTCTCCATCAATTTGTAGGGCCATCTTGTTGTCAAAAATGTTTGAAGAATTTCACACAGGAAGTCTGGAGGCAGTGTCCTAGAGACCCAATACTATGATATTACCAGTTCTTTTAAATGTTCACATTTTTTATCTAAGATCTCCACTGCGGTTATCATCTAGTCATGAATCTCTGCTGTGTGTAAGTGAGTGTCCATGGTGGACACTGTCAGCCAGGAAGTCAAATTTGTATTTGTATTTATTGTTTTATATAGCACCTTAATCCAAGGGGGTTTACAATGAACAACAAAATATACATTAAACATGGAACAGTAGAAGCAATAACGGTAAACATGAGTCAAACCAGAAAATCAGCATGTAGAACAATTTACATATGAGAAAGAAGAGGAGAGGATGGGGGTGGAGAAAGAAGGGGGCAAGAGAGAGTAGTGAGTAAAGTGAATAGTAGGAAGAAGGGAGATTTAGAAGAGAAGGGGAAGATAAAGAACACAGAGAAGGGTAGAAGAAAGAGGGAAAGAAGGGTAAGAGGGGAAAGGGGATTAGAAAGGGGAATGAAAAAAGAGATTTCAATTAGGAGCGGAAGGAAGAATAGGAAGGGGAGGAACGGATAGAGAAAGGTAGGGAGTTCCATTGTAAGGGGGCAAGGAGCTGAAAGGAACGGAAACGAGAAGAGGCACAAGAGGGTGGAGGAACTGAAAGTAAGAAGAGATCGGCAGAACGAAGGGAGCGAGAGGGGGTGTAAAATGAGAGAAGAGAGGAGATGTAAGGAGGAGCAAGGTTGTGAAGAGATTTAAAGACCAGACAAAGGAAGTGAAATTTAAGTTGGGAATGGAAAGGAAGCCATCCTAGCTGAGAAAGTGAGTTGGAAATGGAGTCATGAGGAGAGAGAAGACACAGAGTGCGGATGGCAGATTGACTCCCTGGGGGCTGTAGCTCCTGTTCATTCCCTTTTATTCAGCTCTGCACTCCATCAAAATGCACTTCGAAAGATGCAACCAACATTTTAACTTTCTCCACCATCTTTTGGAGCATCAAGAGTAATCCAGAACTTCCCCAAAGCTTTTAGAAATGTTTGTTTGAGATGCAGGATCACCCGCAGCACTAACCTCCCTGGTTTTCCTACGTATTGAAAAAGAGGTTCCCCCTTCTCGTGTTTCTTCCTCCCGTTAGACATTCTGGGGGTCAGAATCAACCCGCTTCTCACTTTACCACCCCACACTAACCTGCAGTGTGCATAGTCAACTACCACTAGTGGTAAAATTACTCATCACTGCAGGGACAGGAACTCCAAACCCTTTGTGACTAGGCCAGTAACCTAGTCTTGTCAAGAAGGGATGGGAACCCGGCTCAGCCGGGGGCTGAGAGCCCTATGAGGAAGAAATCCAGAGCTAGTCCTTCCTCTCAGGAGGTTATTGCAGTTGAAAGCACCCCAAATTCGGCCCGCCTTGTGCGAGTAGCTTTTTGTGCAATACTATCTTGTTTCACGGCATGCCTCCTAAGCCCTATGCTCGCCAGAGTCTTTATTTTTGTTCTAGAGACAACGTGTCTAAGTAGTGAACCAGATGCGTGACAATGGCCCATCAGCGCTTTACATGATAGAGCCTCCAGGCCAGAGCAACACCCAGCGGGAGAGAGAGAATCGCAGATGCCAAAACACTCACGGGACTGTGCAGCAAAACGCAGTCCACTTCAGAACACCAATGGGTGCTCGGCTGGCAACATGGACCAAACCCTAAACCACCAGAGATTTGAAACAGGGTTAGAAACCCCAAAAGGTGAATTTAGTATGTAGGAGAACACCATCCACTGACCTCTCCTAATCAAGAATTGTACTGGTGAACCACGGGCCACAATTGCGAGAACACAGCGGACCCGCACAGATAAAGGACACAAGACTTAGTCCCATAGTTAGCAAATTTGCTATCTGTAACACCTCCCGGGAGGGGAAGACCGGGACAGATTGGCCAGTGTATGCAAGCAGACCAATGAAGCAGGATGGGAAGTACGAAAGGGTAAAGAGGATGGGAGAGGTTGTAGGTTGTACAGGTGAGGTCAGAGGAGGTAGTGGCAGACCAAGAGACCAGCAAGAGGAAGGAAAGGAGAAGCAGAGTGTCAATACAAATTCTGAATCAGGTGAGGTGTTGCGTAGCTAGTGCAAGTTTTACTGCATTGTGAGTGGGAATGAGAGTGTAACGGTTGTGAGTAAGGGAGGAAGTGTAGAGCGTGTATGTGTGAGTGAAATGAGGGCATCTGAGTAGCAGTTGGGGTGAAGTGGTGGTAGTAGTAGTAGTGTGGTGGAGGGTTAGTAGTGTGGAAGAGGGAGTAGTAGAATAGTAGAGTTGGTACTAACATCAAAGGGTGGAGGCAAGGCCTGGAAGGAACAAGAGACATCGGAGGGATAGAGGAGGAGAAGAAAGAGAGTAGAGGCAGGGAGAGTGGGAGGAGGAAAGAAGTGAGAGGTAAGGAGAGGTAAAGGAGAATGTGAATAAGCTATTCAGGGTGGGCTGGAAATCCCAAATCATGCATCCTCCCATAGTCACCGGAGCCATTCCAAAATGGCTGGGATCTGCAGCACTGTAAAGAAACATCAACTGGTTCTGTACTGCAGCAACATAGCTACACCCGGTGCAGTAAAGCACCAGAGTAGGTGGATGCAGAGAGCTGCAAATACTCCTCATGAGTTGCTGCATTTGAAGCAACAGAACATGACCAGTTGCCCCTAGTCAAAATGTCAGTGAGAATAAAGGTGTACTTTCACAGCTCAAGTGGCACCTATGAGATGCACAGAAACATGTCCAGGCCGCACATCCAAAACATGAACTGGCTATTCAATGTATAAAGCGGAGACAAACTAGACAGAAGACTATTAAGTATTTGGTGCAGTCTTACACACAACACCAATATAAATAGTTTTTTAAACAGTTTTTGAGATAGCGAGTGTGCATCAGGGAATACTGTACTCTTACTGACCAGATAGTTGGTCCTTCAGGGAAATTGACTGCATTTAATTCTCAACTTCATTAAGACTACACTAAGGTGCTAATCCACTGTTGACACAGCTATTCAGAATAGTTATAATCCTACCCAGAGTGAGCAGTGTGATGAATCACGGGATCTCATCACTTCTCCCCAGAGGGTAGCCATTCCTTGTGAGGCTAGGGAGGTGATCCTGCGATGTGATATTCCCCCTAGGGGTGACAGTAAGCAGAACCTCACACGGAGAGACTGCCCTCTGGGGGACAAGGACTCCCGTTCCATCAAAGAACTCCCTAACCCCCTTTCATATGAGTCCCTCATACCATCAGGGCCTCAGACAAATCAGCCTGAACAAACCACAGTTTGCTATTTTAATGTTTATCACAACACATCTTGAAGCCTGCCATACTGAGAAGAAGAGTAAAGAAGGCATAAAGATTGCAAAATGGTTGGAAGCCAACCATACTGAGAAAAAGAACAAGCGAGTAATGAAGAGTGCTCTAGAGAAAGGAAGAAAGAACTATGGTCCTATGCTGGGGAGGACCCAGCTACTGCAAGTTAAAATGGAAGAGATCCTCAGTCGAGAGGATTCGGCCAACCGTCAGGAAAGGGAAGCACAGGTTGGGCAGGAAGCTGTGCCGTGCACGCTTGAGGTCAGAAGAAGCAGTGGCGTGCCCCAGGAGAGGTGGACTGTGCGGTCCTTGAACTACACAGACCGCTGAAGCATTAGTTCTGCAGAGCCGCAAGAGCATACGCGACCAAGGAGGAGTAAACAACGACCCAGTGATGCAGACCCATTCAAAAGGAGGTAATGGGGAGAGCGGGAGACCCGGGTAGAAGAGTGAACACTATAATTGCAATAACTGGACAGGTCACAGTTGCGAAGAAGAATGTAACAAGTGTAGTAATCCTGCTCGTGTAAGTTCTAACAAGAGTGAAGATAACCGGTGGGTTAATCAAACTTGTGTCTTTACTAAGAATGGTGAAGATAAACACTGGGCCATTCATACTCGTCCCAGTACTGAGAAGAATTCAGATAATCACTGGGCCAATCATACTCGTCCCAGTACTGAGAAGAGGGCCAATAATTACTGGGCTAATCATACTTGTTCCAGTATTAAGAAAACTGAAGATAAACACGGGCCAATCATACTCGTCCCAGTACTGAGAAGAATTCAGATAATCACTGGGCCAATCATACTCATCCCAGTAATAAGAAGATTGCTGATAATTACTGGGCTAATCATGCTCGTCCCAGTATTAAGAGAAGTAAAGATAAGCGTGGGACCAATCAAACTTGTCCCAGTACTCAGAAGAGTGAAGATAACAACGAGGCTAATCATACTTGTCCCAGTACTAAGATGAGTGAAGGTAATTACCAGGTTAAACATACTTGTCCCAGTACCAAGACAAGTGAAGAAAACAGTTCACAGCATCCCAATAGAGAAAGTGATATAGAGACACTACAAGTTACCGTTGAGGATAAGGGTAAAAGCCCCAAGTTAAGAAACCAAGGAGAATGTGTTCATATTAAAAAGGGGACACCCCAAAGGTGAAAGAGTCCTGTGGTGAATCTAGCGATGTCACCACTCCCTCAGTGGGGAAACACTCTTCTCATATGGCCAGAGAAGGGCAGCTACTATTCGATCCGGACCTGAGGGTGGCTGCCTGACGGAGAACCAGGTAGGGGGAGGTAACCCTCATGGGAGGGAGGAAGACTCACTGGCCAAAACCTGGTATTCCCCCTTTAATTCAGGCCATGATAATCTCCGACTCCACCAACCCATATAATATATTGCAATATAGAGCTAGTCCATCTGCTTTAGAATGACAGTGAGCCTTTTCCCTACACTCCTTACAAGAAGACAGAGATGAGGAGGCGCATGGGAACAATATGGAGCACAGAACTAGAGACGCTCTAGTTGTTTGTTGACAAGAAGCTGGCGCGGTGTTTAATAACAGGAAGCGTAAAGATGGCAAGAGACTCACTGCTCCTGACGCGTGTCAGAAGAAGCAGCCTGCATTGTGGAGTCGGGAAGAGGCTGGAGACACCTCGCAAGAAGTCTAAGAGACGGGGTCTGCCGCCGAGACGCCGAAAGCCGGAGTAACTTGGAGGTGTGGCAGAGACCATGAAGCAAGCGAAGCATCTGGCAGACCCAACAGCAGACCATAGACCGGGTTGGAGGACGTGAAGGAACCTGAAACTGTTGCTGACAACCGTTGAGCCTACGCAGAGGGATTGGGATGCTGGAGCGGTTAAAAGGGTATGCCGTGTGTCAAAAGAAACAGTATATGAATCGAAGGGGTTTGAGACCCGATGCCATATTGAAAGGGACACTAAGTCGGAAAACAGTAGGCATGAGAAAATAAAGAAGACATGAAGAAATGGGATAATCTGAGAAGTCCTGGTAAGGAAGTGAACCAGGAATTGAGAATTGTGAGACTGGGACTCGCAACCAAAGTGTGTAAAGTGAAAGCACTGGCAGAAGAGTATACCAGGTAGTGTTCCATGGAGTCTGGGACCTGCACCCAAAGCGTATGAAGTTAAAGTCTTGGCAGGAAGGTATATTAGGCAGTGTAACTGCGAGTCAGGGAAACACACCCAAATTGTATGAAGTGGAATCCCTGGCAGAAGAGAATACAAGGCAACGTAATTGCGAGTCTGGGACCCGCACCAATCAGAAGAGAACTGTGAGAATTGAAAAGAGGAAAGCAACCTCTTGGAAATGTGGAGACTCCAGGGCAAGGGAACAATACCCTCTGGACAGAAATTTTATTTGAACTGTGAAAGCAAGAAGCAACAGAGCGCCCCTTCAGTGCGAGAAATCCAGTGGAAGGAAACAATACCCTCTGGACAGTAACTATGTTTGAACTGTGAAAGCAAACAGCAACATAGTGACTCTTGAGTATAAGAAACCCAGGGGGAGGGAGCAATACACTGTGGATGGAAATTGTGCTTGAACTGTGAAACCAAGGAGCAAAACAATGGTCTTTGTGCTGAGAAACTCAGGGGAAGGGAAGATACCTTCTGAGGATTGTGGAACTTTGATTACTTGTTTCTTTTTACACCTTTTCACTTTGGAACTTTGTGTTCAAACTGTTGAGAGAACCACGATTGTTCACTTGACAGACTATACCCCTTTTTCACGTTATAATAGGTTTAGAATGTAAGGGTCAGGTTAGGATTTTGGACACAGGACGGAGAACTCAAACCTTTGGGCATACTGACAATTGACATCCTTAGTTTCGTTGAGGCAGGGATAACCCTCATGCTTATAGTGCGAGAGAGGTCCTTTTCCAACACATTTTGTGTTAATAAAAGTCTATAGAAATCAAGACAATGCCCTTATGTCTGAGTCTTACTCCTGATTTCTTACAGTCCCCTAGAAGAATTGAAGGAACTGGTTCACGAAATTACCAGGAACTATTTGAAATTAAGCTATTGAAGCTGACAAAAAACGTCCAGGAGAAGGGAGTCATTCTCCTGGATTTCTTGTGTTGTTTTGCTTAGTGGTAAGGTCAGGATAGACTAGCTTTGGAAGAAAGACAGACTCTTGCTTTGGACCACACTATTGACGATGAGCACCCTAGTTAGTTTTGTGTTGGGTAGGGAAAACCTGTAGAATATTTGAATAAATAAACACATTTGAAATGCTATCTTTTGGTCCATCTCCTTCTCTTGACCTACCACACCAGGTTAAAGTATTGTAAGTTAAGAAGGAAGCTTAAGTGGCAGATGACCATGGATTACCTAATTCTGCAGCAGAAAACAAATGTGTATTTTTAGATGATGAAAAGAGCCACATGAATGGAAAATGTCACAATATTTCTATAGCCGTTTTAAAATAGGGTTCCTTCAAACATTAGCTGTGTTTTCTGAATTCGATTTATTCTACAGGGTCTAAGTAATAAACTGCATGAAGGAAAACTGATGAAGACCCTAGAATACACTAGGACATATATTAAACATATACTCATATTTATGAATGTTCCTTTCATTACATTATTAACAAAGAGGCTCATCAAAACGTACTGGTCAGATAGCATAACGTTTGAAGCATCGATGGGCACCATGGGATATAAATATCACCTCGCAAACATTAGAAGTCATGTAAACACAAAAAGGGCAGTGAATGTAGCTGATTACCAGTGCAGGGATGTCACTCGCAAAACATGACCCTTAAAATGGTCACCACAACACAGGCTATCACATACTTTTAGGGATCAAAAAACCAACCAAGACTCCAGTTCAGTTTACACATTTTTGTTTATTAATGGATATTTACAAAAGAGGGCAAACTCAAATACCGGGACACCACTCAAAAGAAAGTATAAATAATGTTAGGATGATAGACAAGGTAGGTTCCCTATCTCCGGGTCTCTTCCTCTGGGTGTGGACAGCCAGACATTAAATAGGAACAGTCAAGGTTCAAAAGTCAAAGAGAGGATGTCTTAGGCCTCCATTATATTGCAGCTGTACAGGGGGTTCCAAACCCTATTCAGTGTCAGTAGCAGAATCATTGTAGACTTTCCTGGGTCCCAAGTTCCATGGCTAAACAGATACTTCAGGGCCTTGAAGATGTGCTGTGGTTCCTCACAGAAGTAATTTGGGTCACCCAAGAAGGAGGGAGAAGGATTAATCTGTACTGCTCTTCCCTGTATATTGATAGTACCTTCCAACCAGCTCTCTAAATGGCCACTAGGCACCATGACCACAGCTGGAACTTCCTCCCATCACCTGGCAATCCGAAAACCTTCATGTTCTTGCAGACCGGTCTTTTCCCATGCATCCCACTGTGCAGAGCAGCTCTTCTATGAAAGCTTGGCCTCTTAATTCCATGGTTCTCTCCTTAATCCTCTACCTCCATCAACCTAAGTTATCTTCTCCCTCACTCTCTTTCTCCTTCCTCCACCTCTCACCAACCTCAGTTACCTCTATCCCCTCAATGAATTCCTCCTCTTGAGTCCGATATTCTTCACCCAAAAAACCCTTTCGATACCTAACCTTTTCTGCTTGTGTTACCCATTTCTCTTTAGTTGTCTCCTCCTCTTCTACAACTACTACCAGCTCCTCCTTATCAGTCAAATCCTCATCTACCTCTCATATGACTACCTCCTCCTCGTTGGTATCCCCCTCTTCCACCTCTATTATGACCAGCTCCTATTGGGTTGTTACCACCGCCACCGCCATTACTGACTCCTCCTCTGCTGTCATCACATCTATTGTCACTGCTCCCGTCACCTGTTCCTAAATTGCTACCTCCTCTGTTGTCTCTGCTACTGCCACCTCCTCAGTTGTCACAACCTCTGACCCCTTTGATACTGGCAGGCACAGGCACTTTTCCTCTCACTTGTGTTGGAACATCCTTTATAAAGGGTGGAAGGCTTTCTCAGTCAGGGAGGGGATCATTATTAATACCCAATACCCTGAAGGAAGTTCAGTATTAAGCAGCTCTAGTGGACTGATCTTTTAGGAAGGGTCCACAACCCAAGAACTCACATGATGTCATGCCTGCGCCATGGGCGCATCCATTTGCGCTCAATATGGACTATTTGTTTATCATTCATTTACAACAGACTCTTGGATCAATCTATATTTACTTTGGGGACTTTATTTCCCATTTGCGAGACTTTGGTGCTTTATTATTTTTTCCAACAAACTACGTATACCACAATGCACTTGGCTATAAGTATCGATTCCTGGCTGTTCCTATTGGTCATCAAAGGGACTACACCCCCCAGAGGCCCTAGGGATTGGCTCTGCTTCCACCAACTCAGGAACAGAGAGGGAGGTGGCCGATTGTCTGCAGGTGTGCTTAGCCAGGTGCAACCAATTAGCCTGCCTCTGTGCTGGGCTAGGCAGTATAAAAGGCTGCTGCCTGCAGTGGCTCAGCCTCTTGCATTGAGAGACCTTCCTCCACCTTTCGTGTCTTCTACGGATCTTTGTATGCTGTTTACCATCACTCCTGCTTGGACCCTGCCTTGCAGCTTGCTACACACTGCTGCCTACAGCCCTAGCCTTCTGGGCTCCCTGCCTCAGTCCAGCTCCTCTGGGCTTCCTGTCTTGCAGCCTGTTACTGTTCGCTGCCTACAGCCATAGCCTTCCAGGCTCTCTTCCTCACAGCCCTGCTCCTCTGGGCTCTCCACATTGCAGCCGATCACGCTCTGCTGCCTTCCAGCCTCCGCCCTTGCCCTAGCGGGCTTTCTACATTGCAGCTGATCACGCTCTGCTGCCTTCCAGCCTCCGCCCTTGCCCTGCCGGGCTCTCCACATTGCAGCCGATCACGCTCTGCTGCCTTCCAGCCTCCGCCCTTGCCCTACCGGGCTTTCTACATTGCAGCTGATCATGCTCTGCTGCCTTCCAGCCTCCGCCCTTGCCCTGCCGGGCTCTCCACATTGCAGCCAATCACGCTCTGCTGCCTTCCAGCCTCCGCCCTTGCCCTACCGGACTTTCTACATTGCAGCTGATCACGCTCTGCTGCTTTCCAGTCTCAGCCCTTGTCCTCTGGGCTCCCTGCTCTGCAGCCTGCCTCACTCCGGCTGCTTACAGCCCTTGTCCTCTGGGCTTCCTACTTTGCAGCTGATCACGCTCCGCTGCTTACTACCTACCTTTTTCCGCTGGGTTCTCGGCCTAGCAGCCCTCTACAGTCCTCTGCAACCTTCTACGGTCAGCGGCCCTGCCCCTCAGGGCTCACTCCTTGCTGCCCGGTCCTTCTGGGTTCCTTGCCGTGCAGCCTGCTTTACTCTGCTGCCCTAAGCCCTTTCCCTCTGGGCTCTCTACCTTACAGCCCTGCTCCTGTGGGCTTGCTCATTGCTTTCCTACTCCTCTGAGCTCTCAACCTTGTTCCTTACTGTCCTCTGCTATCCTATCCTGTTACACGACTTTCCCTTCATTTCCTTCTGCTAGTTTGCTATCAACCACCTTTTCCTGGATTTGTCTGTAAGTATCTTCTCTTGTCCTGTTTTGTAGACCCTTTTGTACAGAGCTTGTCTGTTGGTTCCCATCAGTCAACCTCTGCCCCTTCCCTTGTCTCGTTTCTACATTACAGACACCCATAGCTGCTGTTCCAAGTCATAAGCAAACAGCGTGGGCCTCTGTTATAGCAAACTGTGCAGAAGGCTTGAGTATTTCCTATGGTTCGTGGAATACTCTTTTCCTATATCTGCATACACCCCAAGAGGGAATTCATTCTGTACCTTTCCTTGCTACTCTTGCCTACTCTTCGTTCTCTTTCCTTTCAGCTGTGTGTGTGCTTCTCTGTCCACTTTATTTAGGCACAACCACCCAAACCCTTTTTGGGTGTCCTGTGCCACTCTTAATAGAGTGCCATCCCTGACACATGATCAGAGGCAATGTGACCCATCCCTGAGACAGAAACTTGCAACCATGGGACCTTAGTTCCCCCACACTCACCCCTGGCCCAACACATCCACTAGGGCATGGTGAACCCCCACCCCCCCCCCCCACAAGTCACTACCTTGGTGGTGCCCAACATTCTCAGAGCAGATCCATCCTTCTTGTACTTTAGAAACAGCACAAAAGCTTGGCTCTTCGCCCAGCAAAACTAACTGCTATATGCTTTGTCTCTGTAACTGTATGTAATATATTTTCAACTGTTATTTGTCATGTTTCTGTAACTATGTACTCAAGTATAAGCGCCTAGATACCTGAGGGTTAAGTGTGCTCTATAAATAAATAAACTAAACCAAACTAGACAGTGGACTGTATTAGGGGTCCTGAAAGGCTGAAAATTGAAAACTTCAAAAATAATTTCCACAAATTTCAAACTGTATAAACACATGACAAAAAATGGCATGACAAATTGCGGAACAATTTTTGAGAACACAAAATTCTCAACTCACGTTAGGCGAGGGATGTTGATAAATATGATCTTCTCCGAGGACTATTCGATCAATGTAACCAGCTGCTCCACCAGTACAATTAGGGTATTGTTCAAAATCACCAATACCACCAGGACCAAGATAACCTCTGCAATACAAAATACAGCCTTTCACAACCATTTGAGCACAGACTTCTATTACATCATTTATTTTCTAGTATACTCTGTGATGAAGTCCCAGGTTAAGAACCAGACGATGGGGCTGGGGTAACCATAGGGGCCGGGAACAAAAACAATTTGTTATGTAGGACTACGAGGAGGTAAATGGACTCTCACCCAGACACCCCAGCCCATCAATAGCCTCTTGTGTTTAATCCACAATATTGCTCATAAATAACCAAAGCAGGATAAGACTATTTCTGAAGGTGAACAATTAAATAGACTTTGAAAAAGCTCGGATTATCTGCAAACCTGCTACCATGTCCGAGAGGCAAATTCAGCATGGGAGGAGTGCTGGCTTGTTGAGAGGTTCGAGTACTTGAGTACCCCTTGTGATGATATTCACAAACCCCTCTTGCTAAACTTTGCAGTGCAAGAAAACCAGTCATATAGAGTCTTGGGGGGGGGTGAAATCCTGTTCCATCAGCCTGAAAAGAGTACTGCAGGCCACAATCTGGATCTAAAATAGTGTTAGGTGGCAGAACCACCAAGCAGACTGGCGGCGGTGCTGGCTGTAAACCTGTAGTCCCAAAACCTTGGGCCCAATCCATGGGGACATTTATATAAAAGCAGGTTTGTAACTTGGAGCTGTATACCGAATAAAAGTATTTCGACTGACATAACAGCATACAGGAACTGTGAAACATTGAGGAGTTAGGTGTGCAGATAATTAATTAGCAGCCGTGCAGAGTGAGGTGGTGTGTAGAGTAGGAGAGTCTTCTGCAGACAGGGGAGAGTGGATACAGGTGGAGTGAAAAGATGATAAAGGTAGCAAAAGGAGGAGCAGACAGTGGAGCAAGGAAGAGAGATGAAAGAAGAGAAAAAAGCCAAAAAGAAAATTGGAGGGGGGAGAGTGGGGAAAGGCATGAAAGGTGGAATGGAAAGGGAAATAGGAGGCAAAGAGGCCAAAATAAGAATGGAGGAGTTAAGGTTAAAAGAGGTGGTGACAGGAGGAAGCAATGGGAGAATAGAAGAATTGGGGTGAAATTAAGACCAGAGATGGGAAGGAGAGAAACACAGGTTGAGGAAGAAATGGAGAAGAGAACAGAAGTAGTGAGGGTTCTGAGAAAAACAGAAGTGAGAGGAGGAGAAGCTGCTCAGAGGAAACGTGCTCGCCTTGGAAGCAAGACGACACAGAGCAACACAGGTTCGATCCCCGGGTCCGCCCTTAGAAACCTCTGGGTATTAATGTTAGGAATCCACCTACCACTAAGCTCCGTTCACGCACACGGGGTTTAAGGGGCTCTGCTAAGATACCAGATACCTCGCAATATAGCAGGAAACATACTCTTTTCGCACCAAGGTCTCACGTACATGCCAAACGCCTCATTCTGCATAAGAACCTGCACGGTTTTACACATAGTGCTAACGCACACTACATTTCCCAGAAGGCTCAAAATATGGGACGCTACGGGCGTTCCTGGCGGTTGGCCTGGAAACTGTGGCGCCTGTGATGTTTTCGTCATCACGTTTGAATTCCTGTCATGTGACTTGGTCTTATTTAGTTCCCGTTTGCCTTGGATTCAGCGCTTCTGATTAACGCGGAAGTGCGCCTTGTTTCATGTTGTGAAAACTGTTTGGATTTCTGCTGCCTTGACCCTGGATTTCGTTTTTTAGATTTGTCCCTGTCATATCCTTGCCTGCCTTGTTGCCTGGAGATTGTTTTGGATTCTCTGGCTCATCGACCTCGGAACGTTGTCCTGGACTGCCTGGCTAATTCCTTGTCTGCTTCGTGTCCTGCTCGTATTGTGCAGTGTTTTCTGTGCTGCCTACGGATCGAGTGTCCTGGACCTGTTTGACCTTATCTTCACTACGACCTTTCAAGCAAGGTGCCTGTATCCCAGCGTTACTTCAGCCCTTTACCGCCTTCCCCATACATACACCTTGGACTAGAGACTTCTTTGGGTGTATTGCCTGTGCGTCTTCGTTTGGTCGGGTTCTATATCTGGAACTAGTGACTCTTCGAAGGCGTCCTCGTTTCGTCGGGCACAGTTGGGCTGTTGCTACCTGGGTACGGCATCTCTTGTTTAACCTCTCTTGCTGACTTCTTGGAGTTCCATGGTAAGGTACATCACACACTACATACATTGTTCACTCGAAGGTGTAGGATTTCCTCCTCTTATCATAGTTATCTTTGCTTACTTTGTCACAGAATTTTGGAGGATAGATTTCCTTGTACTTCTTACCTCCTGTGTTCCTACCTTATAAGGTTGGTTCTAATACTTAGTACTCTACGACTGTTGCATTGCATTGTGCTGATAACTAATCGGGTTTTTTTTCTATAGGTTACCAGAGTTGGCTGACATCCCTTGCTGTTTAACCCTCGGGGCGTCCTCTGGTTTTCCTCCGGATTTTCGTGGATTTCCAGCTTTCAAAGAATGTCTCAGTCTGTCCGATATTTGGCGGCCAGTCAGTGACATTGTTGGGAAGATATCTTCGGCTACACTACGTGGTCAAGCATTTTTCCGAGGAATTCTGACAATTAACCACGTTATAAATAACCTATCATATCATATCATACACAATTGCTGATCGCTCTGCTCAACTCTACTTCTCCCCATTACATGTAACACCCCCTACATGCAACCCTAATGTACAGTACTCTGTTTCTTCCTGGAAAGGATTGTGCTTTAAAAATCCTATACCTACAAAGAAAGGGACAGAGCAGGTAATATGGAGATGCAGGGGGGAGGAGGCAGTATTGAAGGAAGGAAGAAGGAAGAGATCCGAGAGAGAGCGAGAGAAGAGGAAATAGGTATGGAAGAAGGAAGGTTAAAGAGGAAGGAGGTGAAAAAAAGAGCGAGGTCAACAGATGCTTGATTAAACACTGTTTGATCCAGTGGGGGAAAAGAGCTTGGCAGTCGAGTGAAGAAATGAAAGAACAACTAGACCAGGTCCAGCCCAAACCAGAGGGAAAAGAGAACAGAGCTACATCTGGGATTCAAGGTTTGCATATGAGTCTGTCGCCCAACCTCTGTCAAGAAGACCCAGTGCACCTGGGGTGGTGATGCAGAACCGAATAGGTCAAGAAATAATCTACAAGGCTGAGAAGAGAGAGGTGCGAGTACACTTTAAACCCCAGAGACTGTGGGAGTCTGTTTTCCTACCAAGAAGGCAGATTTACCAGAAAAGGAAGCGAGAGGGACAGACTCAGACCATGTTAATAAAAGGAGTCGTTTGCTTTGCAGCTATTTTTAAGTCTTCCCACCTGGTGACCTTGGTGGAACCTAATCCCTTAGTGTTTCTATTTTATTTTAAATTGAAAGCTTTTATTATTTTTTTAAATAAGCATTATTTACAATTTAATGGCAGAAACATTACAAAGACAACCTTGAATTCAAACAGAATGACTTTGGCAATATCAACACTGGTCCTTTCAGTCACAGTATGTTCGTTTCAATATTCTTGAATGTAAAGCCACAGAACAGTAATTCATGGTTACGCTGCCCAGATTCCCCAGTACCTGATGCCAGATGTCAGAGCGCCTGCAGCGACCCTGGGACCGGTGAGACCTGCGTGCCCTAACCCACCTGTTGCCTCCTAAGGCTTGCCAATACCTATGTGCGCAGCTTTGCGCCCTCTCCTTCCCGCATCCAGTTTGCCTACATTAAAAATGGCGGGCGCGATGCGGCGCCATATCGAGGCTCCCCAGCGTCGGCCCATTGCCTAGCAACCAGCACGCACATAGTGTACCAGCATCCGCCGGCAGGTGGAAGAGCCGGCCATACGAAGGCCAGATAAAGGCCCTGTTTACCCCTGTTCGCTACTGCGAGCCACGGGGCTCCCCTCTATCATGGTAAGTTCTATTCATTGCAATTTTGCCACATGCCGCCTACTACTTTGTATACAAACTTCGTCTTACAACATACATGATGACTGCGTTTAGGTCCTGACTTTGATTACGATAAACCGTTATCACTACTATCGTATTAGACATTAGTATCTCCTTGTAGCTGCTGACCTACTGCTTTCAGGACCACTATGGCCATAAATGTCATTTATACTTGCTTTCGCCTACTTGCCCTTTCCTCTGGCTTCTTTACCGGCAAGCCTGACCACTGCACTCAGGTTGTGCTAATATGATATGTGGAAAATTGTCCTTTTCCTTGTGAGCACTGTTAGGCAGAAACCTGTGCAGTTCCCTTAGGGAACACTGCAAAAGATTTAAGACTACAGGTGTTGGCAGTAAACCCACTTGGTAGCAGTCTGCACCACCCAGATTTACCTGGTAGCTGTGGCTGAGCAGTCAGACTTCCCTCAAGAAGAGTAGAGCAGTATGCAGAGTATACTCAATAGGCACTCAGATACAATAATACAAGCAAACACTGACCAGAGCTTTGGTATCAAAGTATATAATTATTTATTTAAAAACACACTGTTGAAACACTCCAGCACTCTTATTGTAAAATATTCTAAACACAGTTACTATTATGATATATACACCCCTTTTTCCCTATCAGATAAATCACAGTAAAACACCACTTATTTGCATACAGAGGTGAGCGCTTAACTAGATTACAATCTAATAAATTTGTGGGAAAGGGAGGGAAAAAGACAGATTATGAAGAGGTACACCACTCTAGGATTCAGGAACACTGTTAGCAAGGCAGAGAGCGAAAAGTCACTGGTGAGCCAAAGTCCAAAGGCTGGGCCCACTCTTAGAGAGAGCAGAGCACAAATGCACCCAAGATCACACAGTTACACTAGGCTTAGAAAGTCTTGCAGAGGGTTCAAAAAGAGTTTAGAGAGGCTTAGAAAAGTTTAGCCAGGGTGTCCCAGGCTAACTCAGGTTCGAAAGCCGGGGGCTAAATCTACCCCGTACAGTCGTAGCAAGGGAAGCCAGGCGGGACACGGTACCTTAAATGGGAAGGATCCTCCAGCGGTGGCAGTTGTTCCTGGTAGTGGGTGCAAGTTGCGTCGTTGTCCAGGGGAAGAGAAGATCTCGACTTGGAGGAAAGATGAAGGTTGTTGCACTACCAGGGCAGAAACCAGCCGTGGAATTTTCTGGTTAAAGGTGGTACCTTTGTCTCACGGTCGTGGTAAAACGTGGTATCCCGGTTGCCGGGGTGCTTGGCACGGGCAAGGCGGCCACGAGGTACGTTGGGAAAGCGAAAAGACGGTGAAACTGGTTATCCCCACCAGTCAAAGGAAGAAGACTCTCCGGCGGGAGATCTCCTCTGTCGTTGGGAAAAGTGGTGAGGCAGTCTAGCAGGGCTCCACCGGTGGTGGTGTCGTGGCAGGTCGGCTCAGCTTCTCCCTCGTCGGATTCTTAGGTCATGTGGCGACTTCTGAAGTTCCAGTCCCCAAAGCCCTGCTTTTATGTAGCAAACCCCCATTCACTCAGCCTACCTGTCACTCAAACATGCTAAGTGGTGAGCCGGCCGGCTCACCACTTGGGCCAATCAGGATGGAGTGCAACTTGAGTTGCCTAGGCAACTCAGTCCAGGGTGCCTAAATTCCCCTCCACCCCTCCTAAGTACCCCAGACAGAGTGGCACCACTTTGGAGGGCTTCTGTGAGAAGCCCGCCAAAAAGTGGAACAAAGGGCTCGACTTGGGTTGGAGTCACAGAAGAGCACACAAACGCCATTTTAGAATCAAGTTTTGGCAAAAAATACCAACCAGAGAATTAATATTAATTAAATAAACCGGCGGTATGTTCGAGGCTACCGTAAATAATTAAATAAAGATAGTAGCCTAAAACAATGGGAAATCCCATAGGAAAATATTCGCGGTAGAATATAAAAAGTAGTATCCACTGCCACCAGCCAAAACTCGATCAGGGGGGACGGAGACGTGCCCCCTCGACTAACAGACCCTGGGACAATCGAATTGCCCCAGCCAGTACGTCCACAATATGATGGTTTGTACTGGTTCTGTTCAGAATTTAAGACTAGTAAAGTCAATGGTGACTTTACATGCCCTGGGAGACAGTAGTCAGTCCCAGGGTATGGAGTCTATACTGGGGGGTCACTATGACACCCCTGTGTTACTGCACGGAGGGTGCTGTGTAACACACATCACAAAAACACATGAAACCCTATGGAGTAAAAGACCCCATAGCCCATTAAACACTTCTAGATTCAAAGAAACACACTCAAATCATGTCCAAGAGTGAGGGTAAAAGAGTCTCACTCTTGGCAGGAGAAAAAAATAAACCCAAAAAATCCAGCAAAGCTGCTGGGGACACACTAGGTTAGGAAATTCAGCCTAAACAGAGAATTCTCCCTAACAAGCACCTACTGAACCAGCCCCCTATTCTTAAAGTGAATTAGTCATTGTTCTCAAAATGAAGCAGCCTACTGCAACCAGAGTGAACTAGCCTACTGTACAAGAGTGAACTAGCCTACTGTACCCAGAGGGAACTAGCCTATTGTACCCAGAGTGAACTAGCCTACTGTACCCAGAGGGAACTAGCCTACTGTACCCAGAGTGAACTAGCCTAATATACTAGAGTGAACTAGCCCCCTGCACCCAAAGTGATCTAGCCTATTGTATTCATAGTGAACTAGCCCACTGTCGTTGAGTGTGTACCGCACAGGGACCGAACCAGCCGACTGTACCTAAACTGTTCCAGCCTAGTGCACCAGCGCAAGTCTACTACACGCCTCCATAGTGCTTTAAGTGCTCTACACTCAGAACCGAACTAGCCTCTGCACCTCGGTTGAACTAGCACATTGAAACGCTCCCGCCTATATGGCCTCCCTCTGCAGTGCCACCCTACTCATGACAATCCTCCTCCCTCTACTCAATGCAATCATACCGCCCGACCCCCTACCACCACTGCAACCATCCCCCGTGCTTACTATCGCAGAGTCCCCAGATAGTAACGACTGAATAATGGACTCCATACCCAACTCCCCTCTCAGCCCGTCTGAATGGATCCATCTCTTTGCATCCCCACCCACACCGTGGACTCCCTGTCCAGTGAAGGTGAGGAACCTAAGACTATGCTCCCGGATCCCTCATCGCAGGACACCTAATAGGAGTGACCTCCAATGCCTGCCACCTAAGTCCACACTCATCAGCCCAACTCCCTGCCTACCCATGACCTCTAAAGTACCAGAAACACTCACCCCAGCTAAACAACCTATCATCAGAGGCGCACTCATCAATGCCCGATCTCTGGTCACCCATGCGCTAGACATTGCAGATCTAATTTCTAGCAATGACTGCACTTCCTGGCAATCACCGAGACTTGGCTGCATCAGGCTGCAGGCCCAGCATTATCACTGGCCATCCCAGATGGCTACTCAATAATAAGGAAAGATAGAGTTGACAGCAAAGGAGGCAGAGTATCATGCATTGCTAAAACGTCCCTAGGCCTTAGGGCCACCCCCATTGCCAGCCCCCCTTCAATGGAACTACTGTCAGTTAAGATCCCCCTTTCTGCGTCACAAACAATCCTTATGCACCTCATTTACTGCCCCCTAGGCCATATCTCCTCCTTCGAGGAAGATATCTCTGAACTACTGACCAATTACACCAATCCAGGATCACAAAAAATCCTGCTTGGTGACTTCAACCTAGGCCTCCTTGACCCTAACGACTCCAACGCTGGAAAACTCAATCAGCTCAGCTTTAACCATCGCATCATGGCTCCGACGCATAATAAAGGAAGAACACTGGATTGGTTGGCAGACCTCAACTGCTCTACCACCATCCTCCAAAATGAACCTACTGCCTGGTCTGACCACCACTTCATTTCCTTTACTATCCAGGGGAATGACCTACCACTCCAAGTCCCCACATTGCTCCGCAAGTCTTCGCCAGAAACAACCAAAACATAATGCTCCAAAGGTTATGCCCTTTGATACAGAACACCCTAGACGCCGCTAACTACAAGGACTTAGATTCTAACAAACTATTTGACCTTTACAATGACACACTTGAGGCGGCTGTGAATAGCATCGCCCCCATTAAACTTTTCAAAGCTAAACCAATAGCACACCTCAACAAATGTTTTACCCCTAACTAAAACCCCCAACACCATTAACAAAGCGATATTCACCTCTGCTGCCTCCTCCTACAAATCTGCTATCCTCAATGCAAAAAAGGAAACCTATGACAACCGAATTCTCAATGCCAAATCCAAAACTAAAGAGCTCTTCAGTATTCTCAGGGAACTTGAGTCCCCAGCACCACCATCGGAAACCTGTGTGAAAGATGCAGATTGGTGGGCTAATATACAGAAAGCTCTTGCAGACAAAATTGCTATGCTCCAAGTTAAAATTGAGTAAAAGAAGAACAGCCTGGCTAAGAACGCCAACCCTACTCCCAACTCCCCCTATCCACTGCACCCCCGACTGCCCTCCTTTTTCCTTTTCACCAGTCTCAGCCAAAGAAGTGGAAAAGATTATAAATAGCCTCAAACCTTGTAGATGCCAAGGAGATCTCTGCCCAGCGGCTATCATTCAGGAAGGCCCCCTTCATCTTGACATTAACTCCTCCTTCGAGACTAGCACAGTACCCAACAACCTCAAGGAGGCATGGGTCATGAGTCTCTTAAAAAAAAAAAAAAAAACCTAGAGCTCAAAACCCCCACTAACTATAGGCCCATCACCACCGTTCCTTACATCCTAAAGATTCTAGATAGAGTCCAGAAACATCTGGAGGACCACAACCTACTGGGCCTCAGACAATCTGGCTTTAGGCCAAGACATGGAACAGAAACAGCCCTCCTGGACCTAAAAATCCAAATGGATAAGGCTAAGGACAATGGTAAGCTTGCCATGCTCCTGCTGTTAGATTTATCGGCAGCATTCGATCTCGTCTATCATCAGATCCTCACTGATCTCCAGCAATGCCTCTCTCTGGATACAATCATTCCTGTCCAACCGCACTACCAGAGTCTTCGTACCATCTGCCTCAGCTGACCCAATTCCCATCCACTGTGGCGTACCACAGGGCTCATGCTTCTCGCCAACGCTTTACAATATCTTCCACTTACACAAATCACATTCTGATGACACCCAGGTTCTCATCACGTTATCTGGGTGCTATGAAGATGATTCTAAACGGATTAACGAGATATACCTGGAAATCCAGGCGTGGATGGCAGACCACAGCCTCTGCCTTAACGACGAAAAAACGGACCTCCTGATCGTCGGCTCCCAAACACGCCTTAACAAATCAGGCCCCCGCTATGCATCCATAAACATCGATGGAAATCTGATCAAAGTGGCTAAAGAAATCAAAACCCTGGGGGTAAACTTAGACTCTACCCCTCTCTCTCAAAACGCAAGTGAACGCCACTGCTTCCTACACAGCCTACACTAACAAGCTAATCAACGCCTGCAAGTCATTCCTCTCGCCTAGTAGCTGCATTACCTTAGCCAGGGCACTAGTGTTGTCCAAAATGGACAACTGAAACACCCTCTTCCTAGGCACCTCTGAACGGAACCTCAACAAACTCCAAGTCCTGCAAAATAATGCATTGAGATCGGCATTAAACATGTAATAGCCTACTGTCCGGCAACACTGCTGCCAATATACAATCTCTTCAAGTGGCTCAGAATAACGCTGTGCGCACCATCTTTGAACAATCACGCCGTACCCACATTTCTACCTACCGAAAGAAACTACACTGGCTTCCAGTAAAACACTGAATAACACACAAGGTGTTAACAATAAAGCACAAGTGTGTGTCTTTAAGTAGTCCCACCTATCTGTCAGAACGTATCAAAGTTAAGACAACTGGCAGGAACCTTCGCTCTTCCACTGCTACAGTACTGGACCACCCAAGATTTAAGGTTGCTAAATTTGGAGGCACCAGTCTTGACTCTCTATACTCCCTGCTGCTATATGCCAAATACAAAATTATCATCTTTTTAAAAAGGCTGTAAAGACTCACCTTTTTAACACAGAGTAATCCCCACTTTTTACTCTTTCTGGCCAGTCTTTTTATGTTCTGTTTGTCTTGACTTGTCCTTCTGTGCGCCCTGAGGCCCACAGGCATGCGGCACGTAACAAGAATTAAAATAAATAAATAAATACCCAGATCTACTCACATCACTAGTTTCAGACAGGACGCCCACTACTACCAGTACTGAATAGAATCGCCCTTGGCACGCTCATCATCACCCACAAATGCCTTTCAAATTCCGCTCCCAAGTACCTAGCTGTCACGCTTCACTCACCGGCTGTATATGGCAACAGGAATCCATATGCGCTTAGAAAGGTGGCAAGACCGTTCTACAACAAGTGGAGGTTGTTTTCCCCGACTTCCTTCGAAACGCTACTGCATTTCGGCTTGTAAGGTCACATGACCGTTATGAGATTCACAGTCACGTGGTCCGGCACGTATTTAGGTCCTGTTTTCTAAGCGGCAAGCGCTTCTAATTGTTGCCGTTACTCTGTGTTGGTGGTCGAATTACGTTTCGGACTGCTGTCGGCCCTACCCTTGGGGCATTCTCTTTCCATCATCTCAGAAATTGGAATTACTTTTCTCCAATTGTGCTGTACTGTGTGGAGTTATCTCGGAAGACACTGGGTACCACAGGAGGTATGGGAGGGGGTTTAGGCACCCTGGACTGAGTTGCCTTGACAACTCAAGTCGCACTCTTGTGTGATTGGCCCAAGTGGTGAGCCGGCCGGCTCACCACTTAGCATGTTTGATTGACAGCTAGGCTGAATGAATGGGGGTTTGCTGCATAAAAGCAGGGCTTTGGGGACTGGAACTTCAGAAGTCACCACAGGACCTAAGAATCCGAGGAGGGAGAAGCTGAGCCGACCTGCAACGACGACAGCACCGGTGGAGCCCTGCTGAACCGTCTCACCACTTTTCCCGACGACAGAGGAGATCTCCAGTCCGGAGAGTCTTCTTCCTTTGACTGGTGGGGATAACCAGTGTTGCCTTCTTTTCACCTTCCTGGAGCATCTTGTGGCCGCCTTCCCCGTGCCAAGCACCCCGGCAACCAGAATACCACGGTTTACCACTCCCGCAAATAGAAGGGTAGTACCTTTTAACCGAAGAACTCCGTGGCTGGTTTCTTCCCTGGCAGTGCAACGACCTTCATCTTTCCTCCACGGCGAGACCTCCTCTTCCTCTGGACGAAACACCGACTTGCACCCGCTGCCCCCGCTGGAGCCTCCTTCCCACTTAAGGTACTGTGTCCCGCCTGGCTTCCCTTGCGACAGATCGTTTGGGGTGACAGTAAAGCCTCGACTTTCTAACCTGAGCTGGCCTGGGACAACCTAGCTAACTTTTCCTGACTTTAATTTCATTCTTTGTGTGCAAACTATCTACAAGACTCTTTGGGCATAACCCCACTGTGCGAACCTGGACCCCTTCTGCTTGCTCTCTCCAAGAGTGGGCCTTGCAATTGACTTCCTTGCTCTCCAGTAGAACTCTGCCTATCCTGCCTTACTGTGGTTCTTTTAGAAGTATTGAAATTTGTGTGCTTCCATAACTCTGCCTTTTTCCCTCCCTTTTTAATAACTTATTAGAGTGCCATCTTATGTTAAGCGCTCACCTCTGTCTGAAAATAAGTTGTGTTTCTCATTAAGACTTGTCTAATAAGTAATTAGGGTTGTATATATATAATAGTGACTGTATGCTGAATTTACTTACCTCTTTGTGCTAGTGTAATCTACAAGTGTGTCTTTAAATAAATAACTATATACTTTTACACCAAAGCTCTGGTCAGTGTTTGCCTGTGCTACTGTATCTCTGTACCGATTGTGTATACTCTATATACTGCCTAACTCTTCTTGAGGGAAGTCTGACTGCTCAGCCACAGCTACCAAGTGAATCTGTGTGGTATAGACTGCTACCAAGCAGGTTTACTGCCAAACCTGTAGTCTTAAATCTTTTGCAGTGGTCCCTAAGGGAACTGCACAGGTTTCTGCCTAACACCCATACCTCCCGGCAGAGAGAACCGGGAACCGTAACGGACGTATTTTCTTATCCGCTTCAATTCGGGGTTATTACCGGATGGTCTACAGTAAGTGAGTTATTTAACAGCCTACTTCCCTCTGTATTGACATTATTCCACATCAAAGAAGTGACTTTCTCAATCACCATATTCTACACTCTTCAGTTATATCCCACTTGGGAATGTTTCAATTCAGTAGTAAGGGTGAATGTTTAATTGTGAATTAACTAGAGACTAGAACTTATGCTATTGTTTTACCAAGGCGATACTTGAGTTGAGTTGTCCATCATTTATGCTGGAGATGCCAGGATTATTTTGTTTTTGCCTTGTGCACAGAACTAAGGACGCTATCCAGAGTGCACCTACCCGGCTCTAGATCGACCCTCATTCCGTTGGGGATTAGTTTCCCACTAACCTTCCCTTTCCTTGTCGTTGTTTTTTATTTTGAATACATTGGATCTCCACCTGAACGCTACTAACTCCTCCTACAGGTTAGTGCCATCCCGGGGGGTGTCTTAGTGAGGAATTGGATCATATAGTTCCTTACCTTATGCATTGTTGTTACAGATTGGAGAGTGTACTTTAATCACCCTTTCAGTTGATTCCTCGCCCTGACCTCGTTGTTGTATCGGGCAGTGGGTGGAATCAAAGGAAAGGTTTCTGCCTTGAGGATACTACAGTGAAGTTTATGTGAAGACCAAGAAGAGGATTCAGAATCATACTGTATCTTTTACTGTATTCTACCCGTATCCTTTTTGGTGTATTACTTGCCTAAAGTTGATTCTAAAGGTAGCATGTCACTAGCAGATACAGTTAAAAAACGTCAACCAGACAGACCAACTAGAGCTGCGTACTCACACTGCATAACCGTTCCTAGATTCTACCCAAAAAGAGCGGGGGTGAGCAAGCTTCCCGGTGTTGGCCGCCAAACAGTGGAACGCCTTACCCCTTAGCCTCAGAATGGAACCCTCTTTTTGGACCTTCAGAGCCAAAGTAAAGAGTTGGCTCTTCAGTAAACAACTTGACTGATCGGCGATTTCACCTATCAAAATACCTCACCTGCGTGACTGCCTCCAATAACGGGACTGAGTCCGGTGTGGTGAAATGGGGACTTACCTGTCTAGTCCGACCCTGGCGGGACCGGTAAGTCCCCATTGCACCAACCATTCTCCATTCCCAATTGAGCCCCCATAGGGCTCAATGGGAATGGGGAAGACGCTATTTATGGGCCCGCTAATGTCAGGCACGTAATTAGCGGCCTGGTCCCCTAACGGGACCCGTAAGGGACATGTGGTCCGACCACACGTCCCTTACGGTTCCCGTTAGAGGACCTCGGAATCAGGTGTTAGGGGATTACCGGCACCGGTCTCATTAGCGGTGCCTGGTATCCCCTACCGCCCGACTCGGAATGACCCCCATACTCATCCCAGTGAGGACCTCAAATTGATGTTCCCTGAGGAGAGTGGGAAGGCATATAAGAATACTTACCCTCGTCTCAGTGAATATTAAATAGCAGCTAACAATAAGAGTTATTGTGTGACTCCTGATACTTGTACCAATGAGGAGAAAACAGACACAAGAACACCATTACTGGTACCATCATACTAGTCCCAGGAAAACCAAAGAGGTGGAAAGAAATTAGAATAATTACTGGTACCATCATACTCATCCTAGTAAAAGCAAAAGGTTGGAAAGCAGTGAGAATCATTACTGGTACCTTCATATTCATCCCAGGAAAACCAAAGAGGTGGAAAACAGTGAAACCGAAGGAGGTGGAGACAAGTGAGGATCATTACTGGAACATTCATACTCTTCCCAGTAAGCCTAATGAAGTGAAGACAAGTGAGAATCGTTATGGGAACCTTCATACTCATCCCAGTAACGGCCAAGTGAAAGAGGAAAGCGAGAATCCTTCTGAAAGTCATTCTAGCTGGCCCAGCCAGGGAAAAGAGTGGCCATTGTGTAAGGAAAAAGCAACAGGTGTAATAAACAAAGAGAGAGAGAGAGAATAACAACCTCAGAAGGAGAAAACAAGGTGTCAAGGACACGATGGAGAAGCTGAACTGGATGAACTTGTCAAAGAAGCTGCCAAGAACTACCTACGATTAAGCTACTAAAGTGACTGTGCTGGAAAGCAGACCACAGGAGAAGGGAGTCATTCTCCTATGCCTTAGTTTATTTAGATAGTGGTAGAGACAGAACCGATTAGCATTGCACCGAGGACAGATCTTCTTTTTGAACTCGGTGACGACTGACAAGCACCCTAGTTAGTTTGCCTCAGGTAGGGAAACCCCATAGTTTAGGGACAGTCTGGCATTTATATTATTTTATTTTCTCTGCAATAAAGTCTTATAATGGCAAATAGAAGCCTCTATCCTTCGGACCTGCCAGAATACACATTGTCCATTCTAGCTGGCGTATACTGCCATCAATGTTACAACCAATTGCTGTGCATTTTAAATAGATAAGAATGTGAAGACCTACATGACCTCTCACAAATCAGACCACAAACTTTCTGAAAAAGAGAAACCCATATCTAGTTCCTTTAACTATGTAACCTCAATGTTTGTGGGAGCTGTCCCTCACAGAATTGTTCATGTACTGCTGATATACAACCTTTACTATTTCCATATTGATCCAACACTTTTTGAAACACTGTCATTGGTTGGGAAACCATTTCAATTTCTCCTACAAAATAACCCCCTTCTGCTGCAGACAGAGAAAGATTGAGAGTGTATCATTGTAAAGCTCTGTTTCTAAGGTGCTTATGTCCATAAAATTGCCTTCTCTCCATAACTGACCAAATCCACTCCAGCCCTGCCTTAAACTACCCCTAGAATCTTATTGTGTAGTTAAATCAGGTAGGAGTAGAGATGCCACAAACAAATCATTGGGAATAGCCACATAGTAAGGGCATCAGAAATTATTTTCTCACCAATCTTCCCATAATGAACTGAGAACAGATTGTTTCTTAACTAACTCGGGAATCAAAGTTCTGTGTACCCACAGCCATATGTCCTCACTGTAACTGGGCCAATCACCATATTTCCAAGCCTGTTCTTAGCCTTTCTTAAGTGGTCTGTTGCTACTCACAGTTGGTTTGCAATATAATTTGATTCCATGTCCAGGAGGCCTTCCCCACACATGAAATTCTTGGGCACTAGTAATTCTATACAAAGCACAGAAACACTGCTTTGACTTCTAAAATGAACAGTCTATGGATCATCGCTGGGAGTGGCGTGAGCAAGAACAATCACCTCTGGACAGCATTCATTTTTAATGGATTCCAAACCCCATCCAGAATCCCTAAGAGATTCTACATTCTAAAGTCACTCTCAATTTGAGCCCATAAAAGTAGATTGTTAGGCAGAATCCAGTGCAGTTCCCTTAGGGAGCACTACACCAGATTAGGACTACAGGTGAGAGCAATAAATCCCCTTTGGTCACAGTCTGTACCACAAAGATTTAGTTGGTAGCTGTGGCTGAGCAGTCAGACTTATCTCAAGAGGGAGATGAGCAGTAATCAGGGTTTACACAATAGGTCTACTGTACTATGGGACAAGGAAACACTGACCACAGCTTTGTATTAAAAAGTAGTTATATATTTATTTTACACACTTCTAAGAAAACACAGTTATCACAAGTATCAAGCAAGTTAAATTAAGTCAAGGAAAAATATACACACTCCCTATATAAATTGTAGACCAAGTGAACCAGAGTGAAAACTGAGCAAAACGGCACAGAGAAAACTACACACAATTTCTCACAAGGAAGGGAAAACACAAGTTATTTAGAAATAGCTTTTTAAACACCCTAGTAACACTTGCCATTAGCTTGTGACCCAGTTAGAGCAAGACAGTGCATCAGTATAAGCAGTACTTAAATGAAAACTGAGCAAAATGGCATTTCACAAGATTAAATAGTGGGAAGGAAAGAGTAGTTATAAGAAAGGGGTGCACCATACAGTTCAAATGGAGAATAAATCTCGAGAAGGCAGATTTAACAAATGTAGCCAGAGTCAGTAGGCCTGTGCCAGAGTCAGTGGTACAGGGCAAGGGCCCAGGAGCAAAATGTTCTTGTAGCTGCAGTCAAGTCTTTGGTTAACGATAATGAAAAGGTGGATGCAGAGGGTGAAAGACAATGTTAAGAGAGTGGGGGCGGCCAACCCAACAGGAAGGTAAAGGATTTAAAACACCTTTAGTGCTACCGCGAAGAAAAGGCGGCCTGGCGGAACAATGTACCTTTAAAGTGAAGAAGTGGCTCCTGCGGTGGCGGTTATTCCTGGTAGTTCCTGCAGTTCGAGGGGTCCAGCAGAGGAAGAGAGGCTCTCGTCATGGAAGAAGGTTCGAGGTACTGCACTACCCAGGGTGCTGCCAAACAAAGTTTAAAAGGTACGCTCCTTTTAATCGTGGTCCGGGTCGATAGCTGCCAGGCTATCCGGTCTCCAAGTGCAGGGCACTGACGATTCAACCACGGCAGGTTCTTGAAGGCGATTGGCAAACTGGTTGGCCCCACCAGCTCATGGGAAGAAGGCTCTTTTTGATGAAGATCTCCTCTCGTCGTGTGGAGAAAAGTGGTGAGACGCTGCAGCAGGGCTTCACCGGTGGTTCAGTCGTTGCATATGTCTTTAGCTTCTCTCCTCTTCGGCTTCTTGGGTCCAGTGGCGACGTCTTACTCTTCCAGTCCTCAGGACCCTGCTTTTATGCAAAAAGATCCCCATTCATACAGCCTAGCTGTCACTCACACAGTGGAGTGGTCATATTGGCGGGAGACCCTCCAGCCTATCAGGATAGAGTGCGACATGGGTTGCGAAGGCAACCCTGTCCAGGGGTCCTACTTCCCCTCCCACACAACGGACCCACCCCAGTCTCAGTGGCGCCGGAAGGAGGGCTTCTGGGCAGAAGCCCGCCAAACGGACGAACAAAGGATCCCCGACCTGGGTTGGGATTGTAGAGAAAGACACGAGAAAGAAGTTATATTAAAGTTCTGGCAAATAAAACCTACCGGAGCAAAGTTAATATTAAAATGCACCAGCGGTATGTTAGAGGCTGTGGGACGACGTCCTCAGCCCTGGCAGCTCTACCCCCGAGTTCGGCTCGCCGGGAGATGGATCTCCCGATGCCCGAATTCGCTGCCGTCGTCCAGCCACAGGCTTGCGCATGCACCGCAGACCACTGCGGAGGAGGGCGCCAGCTTGTGTGCCAAGCCTCGTTCCTGCTCCGACAGGGCTGTGGCGCATGCGCGGGCTGGCCCGTGTTTCAAGCCTCGGCTTCATGCCGTGTGCTTTAAGAAGCGTTTGAGTGCAGAAACGAATTGCGTCTTAACGCGGTTCATTCCTGACTCGCCGCTGCTCTTCGCCCAGTGTTTTCCTGCTCCAGTTTTGCCTTCTTGGTTTCCCGTTTCTGTGCCTGCCCTCTCCCTCTCAGTCCCTTCTTCCCAGGGTCTGGGTTCCCTGAGCTCCCCACTGGGGTCCTTGCTTCTTTCCTAGGGGGGTTCCCCTCTCCTGAGTCTCAGCCTTTTCTGGTTCTCCCCCTTGGGTCCCCTTCCTGCCTGTATCTAGGGTACCAGCCCTTGGCCTGATTCTCAGCAGCTCCTCCTGTTCCACTTGGACCCCTGCTTCTGGACAGCATTTCTTCGCCAGCTCAACCTGCCTCTTTTGGAAATTAGCTACTGACTGTTCCCCTTGCCTACCCTACCTGAACTGTGTCATCATCTGCTGGTCCTCAGTGTGTCTCCATCACCTCTCGGCAAGGATATAGAGGATTCCTTCTCCAACCTGCAATCAGCATCTTTGAACTGTTTGGACTTACCTTCCCTGTCAGTGCTTGCACTGTCTTGGCGTCACGTAAATCCGCAGGGAGGAGTTTTCGTAGCGTCAGGAGTTGGTCCCCATCCATACCCCATACCATCAGGGCTGGGTTGGGGCAGCTTCCTTGCATTACCTTTTCATCACCCGGCTTCCTGATCAACCAGTCTGGCTTCTCCAGTACGAACAACCTCCGGAAATACAAGTACATCACGGTCATGTGACGCACACCTTAACACTGTCAGAAAAAGTGGTAGCCTCGAACAATTAGAAAATCTCATAGGGAAATATTTGCGGTCAAATATTTATGGTAGTAACCACTGCCACCAGCCAGAAACTTTAGAGAGAGGGATCTTAGGGTACCCCCTCGAAAATGAACATAGGGGAAAAACTATGAACCCCTTCCAGCACCTCCATAGTAAGATGGGTTGTTCTGGTTAAATTCATAAAAATTGACTAGTAAAGTCAATGAGGACTTTACATGCCCTGGGAGACAGTAGTCAGTCCCAGGGTATGGAGTCTGTGTTTGGGGGTCGCTACGACACCCCTGTGTCACTGCACTGAGGGTGCTGTGTAACACATGTGAATAAAGATGGTTCCTATGGGGGAGAGAAAATCCCATAGGCATTAAACACAAAAATAGCCTAGAACACACATAGCAAAAATGCCTAAGAGTGGGAAAAAGAGTCTCACTCTTAGCAGGTAAAAAAAAAAACCCTTCAAATCCAGCAAAGATGCTGAGGGACTCTATAGGTAAGGGAAATTAGCCATTGAATGAGAATTCTCCCTAACATAGATCAGTTGTCTCAGAGATCCCAACTCACCTTATTACCAGCCTCCCAGGCATCTTGTCTGCACCCCCTTACAAGGGTGGTACCCTCGCCGTGGCGAAACACCGTACACTCAAGCCGAAACCGTTAGTATCCTGATACACTCAAGAACTCAACTTCAACAAAAGAACACTCAGAAAGCAAGAAAAGACTTGGTGACAATCCTGTAGTACATCCGATCTCGCCCTGATCAAGGAAATCTGTGCTACATGTAAACATCTGATTAGCACTGTCTCCGGAGGATAGCTCAGGGGCAACATACTCACCTTGGAAGCAAGACGACACAGAGAAACACAGGTTCGATCCCCGGGTCCGCGCTTAGAAACCTCTGGGTATTAAGTGTGTTTTAAGTAACCTATCATATCATATAAGTCCAACTACTATATAAACACTGTAGCCAATTTCAGCAACAAAAGCAGAGTCCTCTTTAAAGCTATCAAGCTTTGCATAAACCCTCTGCCCAACCCAACCGTACTGCACTCCATTGTAAAATACATCAACTTCATTAACAAGACCAGCATGATCCGCTAGTACATAGACACCAATGCCACAACTGACAGCACACCAAACATCCTGTCTCACAAAACTACCACTACCTGAATAAGTTTCAAGACACTCCCCATTGAAGACCTGACTGCCACCCTAACATCCCTCAAGACCATGCTATATACAAATGACATCCTTGCTGCCTCCATACTCCAGACTCTTCCTACTGAACCATTCTGCCCTTATCTGGCATCCATTAACACTCCCTCACTCAAGGCACCTTCCCCACAACCATCAAGACTGAACAAATCCTCCTGCTTCTCAAGAAATCAACACTGAACCCTGACAACCTTAGCAACAACGCCCCCCACCCCCATCACTCATCTTCCCTTCCTAGGTAAGATCCTTGAGAAATCAGTAGCCACGCAACTCCTCCAACACATCGACACTAACAACCTTCTACAGAAACAGCTACCATCAAGGAGATGCCTTTAACATCCTCAACAAACGCCATCTTTGGCTCCAGGTTCTCCGCGACCTGTCAGCAGCATTGATACAGTCGACCACCAGACGATTACAGGCATTCTACACCATCCTAAGTGGGTTAAAATCCTACCTTTGTAACTGTCACCAATTCTACCAAATGGATTCCTCGAGATCACCAATTCTACCCATCACCTGTGGAGTCTCTTAAGTGTCAGGCGTAATGTTGGTGCAAGGTGGTCGTAGCCCTTCTGCACAGTATTTAGCCACGTGGTGGTTCTCGTCACTGCAGAGGAACTACCAGCCAGCACCTGCCAGCAATCCCCCACTTCGGATGAAATCATCTTACCATGGGCTGTTGGGGATCAATGAGAGTTGTGTCCAGTAATGCCTGGGTTTTCATCCAATCTTGGGGCAGGTTGGAAAGTGTCTTTAACGGCAATCAGCAAAGCAGCATTCACACAATACACAGAACAGGGCACGCACCCAACGTATGAACTGTATACAGCGCAGCAAACTCCCCTTCCTGGGTTTACATGGTTTTTATACTTTCCACTAACACTTGTCTACTATGGAAGGGGTGGGTCGTGGAACTTTCAATTATAGTATACAATATATCAAAGTAGCATCAAGCTCTTTCATAGGTTCTCATAACATAGCACTGTGAAGGCAGCATGAAGCAAGACACAGACAATAGACTTAAAATTCAAACAAAAGTTATTTATTAACCTACATGTCAGGATGCTTGAAGACCTAACTTGCCCTATGCTAAGGTGGGATTTCCCACCTGAACGAAACTGAGGAAAGTGTGAGTCAAAGAGTTCAACTTAAAAGTCCATCTGTTTCCAAAACATATCCTCACCCTCACAACAAAATCTAACAAGTGTGTAGGGATGTCAAAGTCAAAGGAAATAGTGTTAAATTCAAAGTTCTGAGCTTCTTCCAACTCACAGCTCTCTTTCAGCCCCCCTTCCCCAAGCAAAAGAAGCTTCCATGAAAAAGTCTCATAGTTGATCTTTCTTCTGTTCAAGGTGATACAGTTCAAAACCAATCCTTGGGGTTCCTGTCCCAAGTTTCACGTAACACAAAAACCAAAAGGGTCTTGAGACTCCAGTCCCAAGACATGTGTAGGCTTTTAAGTCTCAGGTTTCCTTTCCCCAAGACTTCAATGTCACTCTTTACACTTGCTTCAGTCTTCTCCAAATGTCTTAACAAATAAACACTGTGTTGACATGACCCTCCTTCTGGCTTAACTAGCCAGTTCCAATGCAGTGGTTTTAATGGGCTGTTTCACCTTTCACCACTCGCAGCTCTCTTGTCTAGTTGCAGTTGACAGACCACACGGTCCACCCATCACAGGTCGCGCAACCAGGATTCCTGGCCTCCTCATCCCACATAGGTTCCTTGGCACTTGCTTCAGTGCACCAAGTCACCTTTACCTGGTTCCTTTTATTGGGCTCTTGGCTTAGTGTGTAATCTTGCACTCTTGGCTTGTCCTTGATAGTCTTGTGGATCTGCCGTCACGTGTCACACACCCATTGTCGAAGCACGGCCTTGCCACACTACATTTACTCATAAAAGTTTACTGTTTGGCTTCCTTCAGCCTTCAATGTACTTGACTTCCAAGGTTTGAGGTAAATTGTTGTGCAACATATATTCAATATTGTTTACTTTCAGTTCAGTGTTCAATAGGCACTTATGTTGCTTAATTATGTTCAGTAATCCATTTGCACTTTTTTGCTTCAATGTTAGTTCAGTGTTCAATATACATTTGTTTGCTTCAATGTTAAGTTTCCATGTAGTTCGGTATTCAATATTGTAAGGGAGGCATGGTATCACAAGTAGAGACTGACTTAAGAGTTGCAAGTGTCAAAACCTTTATTGTTAAATTCAAGGGGTTTAGAAAAACTCCTGTCTGGCCCTATAACTAAGATGCGAGTAATCTCGATCATCACATAATAAGAAACAGTTCTAGTCAGTCTTAGTCAAACAACAAAGGCCTATACTAACAACACCCTAATGCCTGCTCTCACTCTAATACACTCTAATGTGATCTAGGGATATTTATCTACAAAAGGAAAAATCAGTGGTGAAACGATATGTCAGAACGGCAATATAAATCAGTACTAATTCTTGTCCCCACGTTGTACAGCACAGGATTAGGTGGAACACTTAATGGATGAATACACGTTGGCTTGCAAACACAGTTAGGCGGCTGGTTCTACCCTTCAGAGCCTTCTTGGCGATTCAAGTCTGAGTCACAAGTTCACAGGCTTAACCTCTCGGGTTCCTCTCACCCAAGCCCAGGTCATCCTTCAAGCTTCTTTACAGTTTCAGCAAAATAATTTCTAAGTATAGTATTTGATCACAGTACACTATAGGTTCCCCTCAATCGGGTTCCAACCTTTTCTCTTTGGTGGGGTTCCCGTCCCTAAGCTTTCTTCACATTCCACACTATAGACACCCCTCAGTCGGGCTCAAACCTTCTTTCATATTTTGATTTCGCTGTCTAAGACTTTCCAAACTGGGAGGATTTTCGCTCTCAACGCCACATGACCAATTCGACCCTCCTTTCTTTCTTTACTTCCACTTTACACATTTTCCTTCAGTTACAATGTCTTTTGGACCACGTACTTGTTACATATGATTTGCTTTTCACACGTGTCTCCCTCAGTCAGGCTTGGACCCTCCTCTTGCTTTTCACACGGGTCTCCCTCAGTCGGGCTCTGACTTTGATTCTTTTGCCAAATTCAACAAAACAGGTTCAATAGTTTGTGAGCTTTTCACTTAATGCTTATTATCTCTTGCTTCCCGCTGCCCCTACAGCTTCAAAACATTTCACAGAGACTTTCGATTGGACAATCTCACTTCGCCTTACAACTCTGCTACTTTGTATTTCATATTCACAGTTCTTAACAACGGATTCACTTTCTCTTGCAGCTTATCAGCGCTTGCGTGACCTTCATCCCTCGGACACTGTCGCAAGCATTTCAATTAAACATAGACCAGGCTTTCTTTGCTTCCCTAAAATCACTGGTCGTGTTAAGATGCTTTCCGTCTTTCACGCCTTTGATGTTGGAGTCAAAGTCGTTACCACCACTGGCGTAACAGGGGCCCCTGCAACCCCTGTGGTGCGGGGGGCCCTGCCAACACATGTCCTGGGTGGGGGCCACACTTAAATAAAATTAAAAAAAGAATATTTTTTTTCTCAAAAAAAAAGTACAAAAAAGTTTTGTTTTTAATTCACTCTGCATTAATAAAGAAATTATTTCTGTAACAGAAGGCAGAGTGAAAGCAGAGTGACTACAAAAAGAAACTTTCTTTTTGAAGACTGAGGGCTCCCCCGACCCCATGACATGGATGACCCTAGGCATAGGGGGAGCCTTATGACTTCAAAAATATATCGTTTATTTTTGAAGTTACTCTGCCTTCATAAAGAAATTATGGAATCGTACCAAAATGTATTTATTTGTATTTGTATTTTATTAGGTTTTATATAGCGCTTTACACCAAAGCGCTTACATAAGGACAATAAGAATACATAAAAAGCATTAGCAACATGTGAGTCAAGTATCAGAAAACAAAATATAGATCAATTTACATGAACAATATGGCATTACATGAGCGGTATTGGATTGTGGACAAGGAAGAGGGACGTGGAGGTAATTCTTGGTCAAGGAGCTGATTCTGGAGGTTGGGGTAGGGGGCGGGAGGGAGAGGGGATGTGTGGGGGGGCTGGATTGTGCGACAAATCATAATGGTTGTCCATGTCCAGGCTAAGCAGGCTTGATCTGTGGTATTAGTGGCTATGGAGGCATTTTGGAGCAGCCAGTCTAGTCATTCCTCAGTTTGGTATGACTTTCTTTTAACTGGGAATTTCTGATAAAGCAGTCCTGCTAAGTGTAATGACCTGGCTAGATTGGCATTTGGGTGCTGGCAGTCTAGCCATTTTTTACTGCAGCATTGTATATTTTTCTGGGCATCTGTGATAAAATGATATGATAAAAGTCATTTATAACGTGCCTGTACACAAGTGTTTCTATGCGCGACAAGACAACGGAGGGAAGATAGAGGGAGGACAAGACAAACTATCTCACTAGGCCTTGTGTAATTGCGAGAATGAGAAGTGAAATAGGAAAGGGAGGGGGGGGAAGTGCATGGGAGAGGGGAGGGGAAAATAGGTCTGCAATGCTCTGAGTAAGTGCAGCCATGGCAGCGCGGCTATGGGTAGTGCAAGGAGAACAAGGGGCTGAAGGGTTACAGTTACAGCCCCTAAGGGCATGGTAGGCACAGAGACAGTGCAAGGGTGACCGATCAAGAAAGAGAGTGGACTCAGAGAGACTCTGCTGTACCGACCGGTTGCTTGGATACCCAAAGACAGTTAGGTCAGCAGGGGAGGGAGCGAGAGAAAGCAGAGGAAAAAAAGAAAAGTTTTGAGCTGCTTCCGAAACTTCAGATGGTCCGGCTCAAGTTTGAAGGGGCAGGGAGGCCATTCCAGAGGGAGGCACCAGCAGAGGAGAGAGATCTACCCCCCGCTCTCTGCCTGGAGAAGCGTCTAACCCTTAGAGAGTTGGAGGTAGGTGAGCGAAGGGCTCGAGAAGGAAGGTATTTTGGAAGAGAGCGTTGGATATAGTGCGGGCCCTGGCCCCAGAAACCTTTGTCGACAATGCAAAGGGTCTTGAACTTGATCCTTGCAGCCACCGGGAGCCAGTGGAGAGATTTCAGGGCTGGAGAGATATGATCCCTGGACTTGAGACTAAGGATAAGTCTTGCAGTCCTGTTTAGGATTAGTTGCAGACGACGGAGAGTAGAGGAAGGCAGAATGAGAAAGAGGCTGTTACAGTAGTCCAGCCTAGAGAGAACCAGAGGTCTGGAGACAGTGAGCTTCTGGTGGAAAGTGAGAAAGGGAAGAGTCCATTTGAGGAGGAGCAGCTGGTAGGGGACCTTCTTGGTGACATCCAAGATGTGAGGAGAGAAAGAGAGAGTGGCATAGAAGATGACACCAAGGTTTTTTGCCTCGCAGGAAGGTGAAGGAAGAGGGCCAAGGCAGATGGCCAGAGTGAGAGAGGGAAAGCTGGTGCCAGAGTCCCAATGAGAAGGACCTCCGTATTACTGGCATTAAGGCAGAGATCGCTGGAGGCGCACCAAACTTGAATCGCGGATAGACAGTCAGGAATGAGCGAGGGAGGATGCTCAGGGGAGCCTGAAGGAAAGCTGAGTCATCTGCATAATACTGAAAGTTAGAGGAGAAGGTAGAGATCAGGTGGGCCAAAGGGGCCAAGTAGAGGTTGAAAAACCAGGGTGAGAGTATAGAGCCCTGGGAAACGCACAGGTAGAGAGAGGTAGCAGAGAGAATGGGACCAGGTTGGACCTGGGAGGGGGGGGGGTCCAAGAGGAAGGAGGGCAGTCACTCCAGGGCCTGATCCGTGATTCCCAGGTTCTCACTGAGTCAATTGATCAGGATGGCGTGGTTGACTGTGTCGAAATCAGAGGAAAGAGGGAGGGTGAGGACAAAAGGAATGCTGGAATCAAGGTTAGACAGCAGATCTTCACGAGTGTTCAGGAGAGCAGTTTCCATGCCTCTGGAAGCTCTGAAGCCAGGCTGATGGTTATGGAGACAACTAACAGATTCAGTGTGGAGAGTAAGCTGGGAGATGGCAAGCTTTTCCAAGAGTTTGTCCAAGAAAGGTGTGATGGAGATTGGGCAATAGTTTGCCGGGCAGGTAGGATCAGCAGATGGCGTCTTGTGGAGTGGGTGCTATAGAGGGTGCTTAAGGGGAGAGGGGAACGTTCCAGTGGCTAAAGAGTGATTACAGAAAACGGCCAAGGCTGGAGCGAGGGTGTCAATATGGTCCTTGATGGTTCTGGAGGAGCACCTGTTTGGACAACGCTTTCATAGATCGGACTTGTCTAGAAACCTCGTCAGGTGTTATCAGAGAGAAAGAGGAAAAAGGAGGGGGGAGGTAGAGATGGCCAAAGGGGGCCGAGAGAGGAAGCGGGAGAGGAAGATGAGATATGGGACAGGATATCCTGAGATTTAGCAGAGAAGTGAGAGGCCAGAGCTGTACAGAGGGCCTTGGAGGGAACAGGAGAGGTAGAGACCGCACCAGGATTTACCCAGTCCTTGCAGATTTCAAAGAGTTTGGCCGTGTTGGTAGAGGCTGCGGAGACGCAGGCTTTAATGTGTGCTCTCTTCTTGATGAGTGTTTTTGCTTTGTCTGGCATTTTGGTGCAACCAGTCTAGGTATTTATAAATGTGGCCTGGCATGCTTTACTGTAATGTTATTACGTGTATACACTGGTCTACATTGTGCAGCCTGTTGGACATGTTTTCATTGTGGCATGGCATTTTTAAAAGCAAAGCATTAATGTTCCTGTGCACTGTTGGTGATTTGCATGTATTGGATAGGTGTTCCCCTACAAAACAATTGCAAACACTGTGGCTTTATAGCCATTTTTTCTCAGAAAGTGTGCTGTATATTGCATTAAAATACATATTTATATCTTTCTCCTAGTGCAGTGTGTGGCATACCCCTTCAGCAGCACCTTCGTGTGTATTACGCAAGCGTGACAATATAGGCGCCCCAGAGAGTGGCTCGACCCGCGATTTGTTTGCCGAGTTGGGGTGGGGGGCACCCTCAGCATGGCTCTCAGGGGGGCCCCCTCATTTTGTGTTACGCAACTGGTTACCACTGCCGCTTCTGCACCTCCCCAACTCTGCTGTTCACCCGGGAAAACAGCTGGGCTGTCATGCGCAATCCTCAAAGCCTTTCAGAAATAACAATCTTTCGCTGGGGGGCTTGGGGAGGCTCTGGCTTCTTGCCCCTTCGGATTAACCCCTCGGTTTGTCGCTTTCCTTCGTCTGGTTTGGCATAGCCCTGCAGGGAATGGTCCTTCTTGTGCACCGCTTTGCTCAAAAGTTCAACCTGAAAAATGTCATTGGACTTCAAGTCCCACAATACAATGTTTTTACTTTGCTCCCACTTCGCCAGCTCCCCATAAACGGCATTCCAGTGGTTTTTGCGAGCTGTAAGGTTATACAACGGGATGCTTCCTGAGGTTAGTGTCTCACCACCTGCCCCTCAAAGGCCCAGCTTTCCTGTCTAGCCAAGGGGAGGAGCTCTGGCTTGGGCACTGCCAGGAAAACCCAGCTGCCCCTGGTTTGGCTCCCTGGAGTCAGAGATCCCTCACCATACTGCAGCCTCGCCTGTACTTACAGGCTCAATCATTTGGCAGTCCTCCTTGCTCCAGGCCTTCCAGGCTTCCTTCAACTCTGGTTCTTCACTCCTGGCCTCTATGCTTCCTCCAACATCCCCAGCTCGCTGAAAGTGTGTCTGTGTGCTCCACCTTTTTTTTAAAAGAAACTTTGATTTTGATTGAATTTTACATTAGGCAATACAGTCAGTTTCAACCAACAAAAACAACATTAACATTCAATTTTATCCCCTCCCTCCCTATGACCCTCCACCCTCACATGGACTACTGTGACCGGCTGTCCATTGGGACGTTAGGGCTAGTATTTGAGACCAAAAGATCAGCTTTTTCTGGCGCTGTGGTTTCTGTATATTGTACCCGTGCACATCGGCTGTCCCTTTCAACCAGAGCGGCTAGTGGAGCATCAGACCCGATCATACAATCCGGCTTAGAGAATAAGGTTTTCCCCTCCCTCTTTCAACAAGAAGGTACCCCACGCCATCAAGAAACTTTCCATCTTGTAATTTATCATCACAGACAACTTATCATACGATAATATGACCCACACTTTAATTAACAGTTCCTTCTTAGATGGGGCGGTTTTGTCTTTCCATTTCTGGGCTAGCGCTACCCTTCCAGCTCTCAGCATAGCTTCAACGATTTTTGGGAACCTGGAAGTTTCGGAATCAGCAGGTGGGACACCTAACAAAACCTGGAGGGGGCAAAGGGCGGGAGACACGCCGACCAGGTCTTTGATCCAGCTGAGGACTTCGGTCCAGTATACCTGAACAGTCGGGCACTCCCACCACATATGGTACCACATTCCCTGTTGTCCACACTCCCTTGGGCAGAATGGGGAGGATCCCTTAAACATTCCGGACAGTCTCGCAGGGGACAGGTGCCAAGAGTGATGGATTTTGAAATTGTGTTCCATGGCTGACGTCTAGAGGTTGCCAGCAAACATTAATTTATAAATGTTCCCCCAGGTATCCTATCTCCTCCCCCGCCCTTGTCTCAGAGCATTGCCTGAAATTCTGCCTCCCCTCTAGCTGTGACCAGTATCCTATACATTCTAGAGAGTGCTCCCTTCCTGGTTGTAGATTTACAGAGGATTTTCTCAAAGGGTGTGAGGGCTTGGGATCGGTCAAGATACCCTTCAGGCGTAGGTTTTCAAGGACATTCACATTATTTGTTTCCAAGGCCTCTAATAGTGCCTCAAACTCGATGAATGAGTTCTGCCTGAACAGTTGGGGTACTCTCTCCAGTCCCCTGTCTGACCACTGCTGCATATTTTGAAAGCCCTTGTTTCCCAGGTCCAACGGGGCACCCCACAACGAACTCAGGGACGAAGGCCAGGAGGAGAGGAGAGAGTTTGCTTTGTTATGTTTACACAGGCCCCACAAGACTGACAGGTAGGATGGATTCTGATGTGAGGTGGAATCTCGTTGGCATGGGCCCTCAAAAGGTCCCTAACTTTTTTTGGTTAGGTGTGTGTGTCCTCTTTCTATGACCCGTAGGTGCCCATATCATCTCGCAAATGCTCCAACATGACTCGTAGCTGTGTTGCCTTATAATATAATCTGAAGTCAGGGAGGCCGAAGCCCTCAAAATCTCTGGGCAGCGTCAGAGTGGCATGTTTACTCTTAGGCCTCTCCCCTTTCCATATAAACTGGTTCACCATGGCTTGCAATTTCACAAAGAAGGTCTCTGGAAGGGTTGAGGGGAGGGACGTGAATGAATATAGGAGGCAGGGAAGAATATTCATTTTCACTGATACCATTCGCCCGAACCAAGAGAGGGTGAGCGGTGCCCAGCGCAGAAGGTCTAATCTTATTTCTTCTACGCTGGGAGTATATTTCACCACTACTAGTCTTGTCAGGTCTTTAGGCAGGCAAATATCCAGATATGGGAAGGACAAGTCCTCGACTCTCATTCCACATATTGTCTTCCTGCCTCTGGTCGTCGAGTCGTCTGCTCCTATGGGCATCACACTAGATTTGCGGAGGTTACATTTCAGGCCTGAGAACCTGCCAAAGCCCTGTATCTGACATAAGAGTTCGGGGAGAGATTCTGGTAGATTTGTCCAAGTAACAGAGAATATCGTCGGCAAACAGGGAGAGTTTAAAATCTACCTCACCACATTGGATTCCCGTAATCCCTTTAGTTCTCCCTAATGGCAACTGCCAAGGGTTCCATGGCCAGGGCATATAGCAAGGGGGAGATGGGGCAGCCCTGCCTTGTCCATCTAGAGGGATGAAGTGGGGAGGAGACAGTGGTGTTGACAGCAACATTTGCCGTGGGTCTGTTGTATAATGTTGATATCCACCGCCTAAAGTTGTGCAGAGCCCCATCTTCTGCAGGACTTTACCCATGCACTGCCGCTCAACACGGTCAAAGGGCTTTTCTGAGTCTAACGATATCAGGTGTGCTCCTAGCCCCTTACATTTTACCTCATTCATTAGGTTTATGGACTTCCTTATATTATCAGAACCCTGCTGACCCGGGATAAATCCCACCTGATCCCCTTAAACCAGTGAGGTCATCTGATGACTGAGCCTGTTGGTCGACAGTTTTGCCATTATTTTGATGTCAGTGTTCAGCAGGGAAATGTGTCTACTAGATTGGCACTGGGAAGGGTCTTTCCCTTCCTTTGGACTCACTATCAGAGCCGCCAGCATAGACTGTGGGAGGGAGCCAGTCTGCAGTGTGCTATTGAACAGTTTGGCCATGAATGGAGCCAGGGTGGAGCGAAATCTTTTGTAGAAGGACACCGTAAAGCCATCTTCCCCAGCGGTGGTACCCCCTTCATACCACTAATCGTGTACATCACTTCCTGGGCGGTAATGGGAGCTTCCAGGGGTTCTGCCTTTTCCGCTGAGAGATACGGAATCGGGAGAGAGTCCAGAAACTGGTCAACATCTGATTCGTCTCCATTATATTCTGAGGTGTGGCGTTTCATAAAATAGTCAGAACTCCTCAGTTATATGATCAGATTTAATCGACTTATTTCTCCAATTTCTTTACATCTGCATCATCTAAATGGGATCTTGTGATTGTAGTGGAAGCTCCATCGTCTCCCTGAAACACAGTACTTGCATTAATAGGGAAGAAAGTATAGCAAATGGAATCACGTTATATGATCACGCTCGATGGAGCTGTCAGTATCCATACCTCATGATGCTGAAGAATATCTATGGATGTTGTAAATGTGGTGCGCACTTCCGAGAGCTGTTGTGCCGATTCGTATCCGCATGGTCCCGCTTCACCTGGAATTACTTGAATGTCAGGCTCCGCATCAAGTGCGTGGGTTGACGCTTCAACAACTGCCTGAAACATAGTATTTGCATTAGTAAGGATTACAATATTGAAAACACAACACACACTTGGGGTCGACCGCACAGGACATATCAATGGCTAACCACGAATGAAACATGGTGTAGAACAATCAAACGACAAGTGTTCCAGTCCTGCTGATCACGGTCGTTAGAGCTGTCAGTATCCATACCTCGTGCTGCTGAAGAACATCTAGGTCTGTTGTCAATGTGGTGGACGCTTCAGCATCTCCCTGAAAGACAGTACTTGCATTAGTATGGATAACACTAATTATAAATGAAAACAAACACCAGGGGACGACAACTAAGGTGTATATCAATTGGGAAGCACTAACCAAACAATTGGTAAAATAATCACACGATACATAAAAACTATTACTTGACATGCATAAAACAAGTCTGTAGCGGAATAGCCAAGTATGATTACCTGATACGCGCTAGAAGTCGTTGATAACTGCGGGCACGTCACAGATGTAGAATGTTCTTGCTTCAGATTCAGTGGATAGTCAAGCAGTTGTAAAGGTAAATTAGTGTTTGATGATGAAATGCAAATATTAAAAAATTGCCATGTAAACCGACAGAATGCTTGAGAATAATGCTATTGAAAATGCGCAATATAGTACAGTTCCCTGTGCCCATAAATAGATTTCCTTTGGGGGTTATAAAATCGAAAAATAATGTATTGATAAATGTCATTATTCAAAAAGCTATACACTCATATCAATATCGAAAGTATTACAAGGGAGTATTACAAGGGACACAACACCTAAAATATCAATTAATCCATTCGGCTACCTGCACACTACCGCAAGGCCTAAAGCTAAATCCGGACACTTGACTCACCAGTGGCAGAATGTGGACGAATAGAGTTTGCGAGCAATTTTTGTGTCGTTCGCCGTTTATTCTTCTTTGTTACCCAAGATGTGGCGTACATGTTCGAGGAAAAGTGCCGGCTGCAGATGCGGTATCGATCACCCATCTTGTCCTCTAAGACTTGTTGGACTCTACTTTCCAGCTCATCCAGTGGATATCCGCAATGTCTGACCCATTCTCTTATTCGATCAACAGTTTTCGGGAATACATGCATTGTAGTGCCTTCAGATTTAGCATGGGTCTTCGAAGGGCAACCGCTAATCGAACAGGCAGGCATTGTTGAAAATTCTGAAAAGTAAATATCAAGATTATTATAAAACCTTGATGAATAAAAATGTCATAAAAAAGTAAATGAACCATACAATGCTCAATGCAAGGTTTGTTTTGGTCGCCGGAACTATACCAGTTCATCATGTGCGGCTTAGTATTTGCATAAATTACAGAATTTTTTTTAATTATGTGACTAAACTCTGAACATGTGACTCGTCCCTTGGATGTTCTGTCTTGCACGAAAAGGAAACATGCTTACATTATAGACTGGACCCCCGAAGGATGCAATTCGATGACAATTGACACAGATGAAAATAAATAGATCTATTGATAGCATAACAATTGAAACTCAAGTCAATAGCAATGAGACCAATGACCATAGCTCTATTGGGTACTGTAATCGCAAATAGATGGAAATGTAAAAATGACCAAAATATGACTAGGATACATTGCCTTACCTTGACCAACAAACAGTTGGATTCAGCAGGCCGAGCAGTATGTTGCAGGAGAACAGGTAGATGGCCACAGGTAGCACACTGACGAGTTTGCTCGAAGCCGTCACAGATAGCACGACGACGAGCAGATTAGCATAGATCTCAGTGCTTCTCAGGTAGAAGGTTCTGGAGTTGACTTGCAAAGCACAAAGATGTTCTCATGAGACATATCAAGTGGTTTATAAAGTATTAGAAACAGGGGTGTGTTTGTGAATGAATGACGTGTGTATGTCGTGGTATTATGTGGTTTGCAGGGGGGCAGCCTGCCTCAGGGGAGGCCTGCCTGGAGACACTGGGTCTGAGGAGGCCATGTGAGCGATGGCCCCTGGGTGTGGGATACCTTTTGAAGTGTACATGCTGTTTAGCACCTTGGCTGTTTGCGCCCGTGACAGCCCCCCATGCCAGCGCTCATCCCCGGGTGCGAACCGCCTTTGATAGAGGGGGGTGGGATGGATGGGCCTGGGGCGTGCAGATAAGGCACAGGAAGACTGCTGAATGGAGACACACTTATGTGGATTGCAGGGGGGCGGCCTGCCTCAGGGGAGGCCTGCCTGGAGACATGGGGTCTGAGGAGGCCATGTGAGCGATGGCCCCTGGGTGTGGGATACCTTTTGAAGTGTACATGCTGTTTAGCACCTTGGCCGTTTGCGCCCGTGACAGCCCCCCATGCCAGCGCTCATCCCCGGGTGCGAACCGCCTTTGATAGAGGGGGGTGGGATGGATGGGCCGGTGGACATGCAGGCAAGTGTGTGGGAGCCCTTATGTGATGTTAACTTTGGTTGACATTCGCGTAGATGGGACCACTGAGCAGGACACGGGCATCCATTTTTGTAATCCCTTTCCAATCCATCTTGGTGACCAGGCCTCATTGCGCACAGCACATGGCCCCCACCCTCGTTCCCACTCTGGAAAACTCCAGAGGTATTTGCAACAGCTAATAAATGTAACCCATCACTCTTCCTCTTCGATCACTGTCCTGCATGTAAACCAGCCTGAACTAAGCACATAGCTCGTTCATCTTCACAAACGTGTCCTCAATACCTGCATGCATTATTGAGAATATATTATGTTATGTTATGTTAGCTTAGATAGTGACCACCCTGCTTCACAGCGACCTGACCTTCACCCATTCGGAGCACAGATGTCTGGCGTCCATCCTTGAATGGAGACACACTTGATTCATTTAAAAAATCGAAACAACCATTGTTAAAATATATGTGGTGTTTTATTTTGTATCTTATTTTGATGACACAAAAATACAAGACTTTACACATTGTACAGGTCAGGTTGCAGCACAGTGAGAGAAAATCCCCTGTACTGACCGCTGTCACTCGGGAACGTTTCTCTTATGGCACGAACGGCACAGGCGGGTATTACTCTTCGAACGCGGTGTCCTAGCCTCCCGTGAAGCCACCATGTAAAGGAACGATAGGCCACCAGCCTGTACCACCTGTGAAAAGGAATGAAACAAACTGTTTTTAAATGACCAAGATAAGTTTAATAAACGTTTGTTGTCAATGACAATTCTTGTAACTAATGGCATTCTGCTCGGACAAATGCTATCTAGACACTGCACACTATTGAACCACTTTCATGCGTTACAATGATATGTATATGTAATTTTGGATATAGTAGAAGACCATGAAATAGGAGTGGCATGACAAGCAGAGTATACTTACTCGTTACTCGGATTACGAGGACGAACAGTTGCGCGAAGTTCGTGCATAAGCACCATCATTATCCTCAACACGGACCGTCTGAGGCAGGCTGCCCTGAAGTCTGGCAGCTCGGTGATGCATTGCGGTCGTGGCTTGCCTTCCGAAATGTAGGCCACGCATCCTGAGTTTTCACAGCAGCAGCAGTTCTCGTCCTCGGTTGGCATTAGCTCGCACCGATTGCATGTGCACCAGGTGGAAACACCGTCCATGCGACTAGGTCCAGGCTCTTCAGCTGTTGAATCGTCCTCCCAACTGCAGTCCGAAGACCCATCGTTTTCGTGTGTTTCCCTTTCCAGTAGTTCCTCCTCGGTATACTCGGGCTCGTACATGTAGGGCATTATTGTAGCCATTGTGTGTTAAACAAACTAAAATAATTTATAGCGGTGGTACTGGTATCTGTTCACACGGGCTACAAGCAACGAAGGTAGCTGACCAGAGCACAGAAACGCGTCACAGAATACTCAAAGTAACACAGAGAGAGGAATGGAATCGAAAATCTGCTGCTGTGTGTTGTGGAACGGTCAGTTTATACTTATTGAGGAAAGAGGCGTCCTGCCATTTCCATGGCGACACGTCATTAGCTGAAGCGCAGCGAATGTTGACACATGAGACATGCTTTGGAGTTGTGAAATGGCCGGTACGCGTCTGCTGATGACAGGCTCAGGGGCGGGGGATATGATTTAGTGCCGCAAAAGCAGGTCAGCCAGGGCGAAGGGGGAAATGATAGGATTATCACAAAATGGCAGCTCCCTGATGCCTGTTTTCACGTGCGTTTAATGGACGAAAACTCGGGTAAGGTCCATAGGAAATTTTTCTAAAATCGAGCAACTTAGGCTTAAAAACACATTGCCGACCCGTAGGGGCAATAAAAAATGTTTACCGAACCATTCCTTTAAGCTAATGGGTCCATTAGTAAGGCGAGAAAAGGTCAGGTGCCATAGATAGGTCTGAGGGCGAAAGCAATGAAATGCAGGGTGGGGGGTTTCTTCTAACGGTTTATGAATCGAGGCAGACCAATCAATCAGCAATTCCAAATGGGGCAAGCGTTCAAATAATGCAGCAGGGTCAGAGATCTTTACGATCTAGCTCTCTGCCTTTTCTAACATTGGAAGCCAGATGTTTTAAACTCATGAAGCTGTGATTAAGAACTCAACTTAGTCAAGACTGGGTGACTACTGAGAGAATTGGTGGGGTACCACAGGAGGGGCTGGGTGTGGGTTCAAACTTTAGAGCTCCAAGAGCCGGGACAACGATCCAATCTGCTGATGGGCAGAAGTCTTTTCTATATGTCTTGCATAGGCCGGACGAGAGGGGAGACGTAATTCCAGAGGAAGATTATTCAGTATATATTGAAAGGACATTCAGGGATAAGGAAGGTTCACCCGTAAATCGTCAACATGTTCTGTCATTGTTCAATGGGGTACAGAGATTAAGACTTATAAGGTCCTCGGATAACAAGCAGGTGGAGTTTGTAGATGACCACCACCCAGATGTCTGTAGATTGCACCCTGTATCAAACCTAGAGTGGTATTGGATGAGGAACACATGCTTCACCTGTTGGGTTATGACATGTTTGAAAAACAAGGTCCAACGATGGGGCCAGGCACAACACTGTCAACTGACAGGTGAGTGAAAACTGGGGTGGCCCCGGTAAGGTTACCTTTGAGGATTATTTTAGCCCAGGATTCAAACGCCTGGCGTACTGTCCATACTCTGGATGGATACAGTTCAGGTGCACCCAAGTACAATACCAAGGGATGACCTCTATTGCAAGGTCTCTGCACCAAGGTCTAAATACAGCTGACGAGTGAAGGGGGACCTTGAGGTTGGCCACATGGAAAACTAGGGGCCTCTCCCATCTGTTTTCTTCATTTGAAAAGTTTTGTGGCGCAGATTATGTTATTATTTATTTTCAGGAAACTGGGTTACAATATATGCCTCAGAGGCACGGATATGCACTTTGTGGTGTGAATGCCCTAAGAGACCAGAAGGGCAGGCCGTTTGGTGGTTTGCTCTGTGCAACCAAAAACATCAACCTCACTATGACGCAACCCGCCTCGGGGTTCACTGATATAGTTGGGGTGAAACTCAATGTAAATTGTCTTTTTTAGATATTTGCTAATCTTGCATGTTATTTAATGTATATTTTAACCCTGCTAGAGGCATGATAGAGGCATTTTTTACAATTTTAACTGAACTGTTTGCACAATGGTGAACACATTTTAGTCTTCCTTTTTTTGTGGCAGGTGATCTAAATAGCGAGTGTCTTAGTGCATCATGGTATTTGTCTGCCACCCTAAGAATGTGGGTCGTTCTTTAAGAAACCGGAGTCTGTTGATTCGACAAGAACTGGAAATTTGGGATTTATAGATTCTGAATTGGTGTATTTTGAGAGACTCTCCTCCAAATTACAAACGTACAATAAATCAGCCGACTTCGACACTAGATTACATCTTTGTCTCTCTTGAGCTTTTCCAGCTATGTGCCGAAATGCAGGTTATCAACAAGGATATTAGTGACCACAATTTATTAGCCCTTGTCTTTTCAGTAGAAATGTATCCAACTCTAAGTACTTATCTCGGTAGTGCCTTTGGAAGTGCCCGCAAGGAGTACAGCTATAATTTTGAGGCCAGGCCAAAGTTTTAGATTTAATAAGAGTGTGGCCTCTCCATTGTCGCATGACACAGGTGATTTAACTGATCTGTTAAATTATGTCTCTATAGTTCAGAGTCTTGAAGCCAGTTTTTGGGAAAGTTCGGAACTTGGCCGTGCCGACCATCAGGGGGGTCAATAACATGCGTTTGACAAAGCAGTACAATGTGAAAAGAGAAAAATGCGTTACTATCTAAGGTCTTTAAGAAATTTCCAGATGCTGATGCATTATCTTAAGGCACGATCAGCAAAACAAATGTTTAACAAGCATTGACGAAGCCTTTCTGAAAAGCTCTCGATAATCCAGACTGATCCTGGCCTCCAATAGTGGCCATAGCGTGAGCTATTCCTCCACAAAACATCAACAGCTGTATGAATACAGCAGGCACGGAAAGGAGAAACACCGGACGTCAGAGGTTTGCGCTCGGGGATACATAAGCAAAATAATTAAGTGCCTGGAACGACGAGGGGACGGGAAGATGACGGTCGCCGGGACCTAGCGGAGACTCTGCAGAACAAAGCACAGCGAGGCTGAGGCAGACGAGTGTTACGCTCACCTGGTTCCCATGGGGGCGTCGACCGGAACTGGGCCGCTGTTATTTCCACCAGAGTGACTTGTAGCGCCGAGATGACTGACTGGACTGGCCCGCTCAGCCTAGTTTGTCTGGCTCGCAAGAATATTCTTCTGCAAAGGAGAAGAGGAATTAACCACCCGTGGAATTGAGTGTCAACCCACCTTCCCCACTCCCGTTGTCTTCCCACTGATCACTATTGATGTCCCCTGCTTAGTCTCACCTGATGGTTTGGAAGGATGAGCTCTCCATCCTGCGTCGACCGCAGGGGCGCGTTGATGACCAGTTACTTCACTGGCGTAGAGGAATTGGTGAGTTCCAGTATTGACTCTAAAGTCCAATTGTTCATAAGAGTTCAAATGTCTGCTCTTCACTCTGTCCGATTCCTTGCAAGTTGCTGATTATCCACTCGAAGATTTCCAAATGGCACTCGGTAAGATTCAGTTAAGTCTATTGTGTTTTTTCCCCTTAGGGGCCGGGGTACGGCGATGAAGCAGAGCTGACTGCGCCGACCCGAAATGAGGTGAGTACCTCCCGTGGTAAATCAGGTAAGTTCTTGGGGGTAGCTTGTATGGCCTTAGAGAGTCCCCTTGCTCACCTTGCTGTCTTTGTCTCCTTAGATGACGGAGGGCGGCCGCGAGATGGAGAGAGCGTGATGGAATGCTAAAGTACCGCCAAGCAGGTGAGTTCAGCGCGGCGCCGTAGGAATGCGAAGCGATGCTTCATAGACTTCTGTCTTTTAGTTCCGTGGCGAAATGGATCAGGATTCAGGTAAGGATTAAAGTTAAAACTCCTGTTCTAACCTTTATCCTTTTTGTCTTCTTGTTTCAGGAGTCCCAGGACTGAAGCGGGCGTGGCTGAAGACTGGAGCTGCTGAAAACACGGTGAGCGTTACGCTGCAGCAAGCAGAATAACGCGAAGCACGTGTGGCTGTCCGGGCGTGGTTTAAATAGCCTTGGAAGAAGATCCAGGTAAGTATTCTTCCACAGCCCCACCCAAGTAACAAAATAGTCCCTTCAGTAAAATAGTCCCTCCTAAGCCTCATTCGGCTTGAGTCTTCATGCAGCATGGTCTGCCTTAGGTGAGTATGCAGCATGGTCTGCTTCAGGTAAGTTATCAATAATGAGCCTTGCGCCCATGGCGCCAGGACTGACTTTATCTTTATGAGCCTGGCACCATAGGCGCCAGTACTGTACCCAAACAGCCCCTAACTGGGGCTTTTGGGCATGCTCCAAGTGGCATGATGCCTGCTTCCGGGGCTGCTGGGCCTGGTCTGGTCTTCCGGGGGCAGGCATCATGACAACGAGTCCGGTGCCCAGTGGGGGGGGGATGTACGTGATCGGGACGGCAGAGTGACTTGAGGAGTGCTTAATAGGCAGATGATGACGTGGAGTGCCAAGTTGCTGAACGAAAGCTGCATTTATAGTTCTCTGAGCCGAAGCTGGACAGCGGTGAGGAAACAGCTGGTGAGGTGGTTGTAGCGCCTGCTAGCAGCACGCCTGTGGGAACGCAGAGAATTATTCAGGAGGTGAGCGGCGGGGAAGGAGAATGGGGCCGGCCATACAGCGGCTATAGTGAAAACCTGCACGGGCACCGCCAGTGTGGTGAGTATGAGAAGGGCCCAGCACTCCCCCTCCCGCAGCCGCCCGCTGCAGAAGCAAGATCATAGCTGGAATATAGTACGGGCATTAAACAGTTCCTGAGTGGAGCTGCCGAAACGCAACATTCATAACCCCAAGTCGCAATCCGCATCGGACGGTGCACACCTTTGTCAGGTTGTCCACATCGTTGTGTGGGCGGGCCTCCGTTGGGGCCCAAAGGACATGACGTCCCGGACGTGACGTCAGGGGAAGGGGGAGGGACAGGGAAGGTTTCGGCAGTTCCGCCGATGTGTTTGAATAAAGAAGGTTGCAGCATACCCCGGCTCCCGCGTATCATTACAGCGCAAGCAGGGCCTACTTCGGGGACGCTTCAGAGAGAAGCGGAACCCCAACACTGGCGACGAGCGGGCACGGACTCCCGCTGGCGCCGTGCCGAGGTCTGCGGTCGAGCAGTACAGCGCGTCGGCGCGCCTCGGGCACGGCAGGTGATTCTGTGCGGCCCCGCCTCCCGCGTGACAAGGGCCCGGCGACAGCACACAGGCAACCCGCGCTCACCTCTCTGCCACACGAGGGAGTGCAGGCACGCCCTGTGAGCCCGGCGAACGGGGGATTAGCGCGCGGAGGAGGCCGTCCTCTCGCGCCACGTCGTGAATCACGACCTCCCTCCCACGAGCGGTGTGAGGCCGGGCAAGCCATGAAAACCAAGGCTGCACTAAAATAAAGGGGTGAGTGAAGGAAGAAGGTCGCCCACGTGCAGCAGCCGTGCTGCCAGAGCGTACTCCACGTGCAGCCCAAGCCCAGTCACAAGCGCCATAGTCATCTACGGGCACACGGGCTCACCACAGCACCGCAACCATGTCCGACACGGCGACCACGCCAGCATCCTCCTCGGGAGGGGCGGGATTGGCGGCGACGGCGTCTGGAAATGCTGATACAGCGCAAGATAACAGCCAACATGCACACCAGGAGGGAGGAGCATCCCAAGTCATGCACATGCCCAACCCTTTCGAGATTAGAGACACTTCTTATCTAGGGCCCAGATGGAACATATGGCTCCGGGACTTCAAGTTCTACACAGATGCCATAGGATTGACGGACGACACAAGATTGAAAAACACACTGTTCATGGCAGTGGGACCGGTGGTAAGAGACATTGCGGGGGAGCTGCTGAACGTAGAAACAGTCACATACGGGGAGCTACACGCCAAACTGTCTGAATATTTTGCGCCACATACAAACGTAGACTATGAACGCCACATGTTCCACACAACAAGACAGGAAAAGGGGGAGTCAATAGACAACTTCGTGATGCGCCTCCGCATCAAACTGAAACATTGTGAATTCCACAGATATTCCAATGAAGAGGCACTCAGGTCCCAAGTAATCGCCGGGTGCCTCTCGCAGCCTTTCCGCAAGCAGCTCCTACAGAAACAAAGATCCCTGGAAGAAATCCTAGCGCTGGCCCGCATGGAAGCAGCTGTGGACTCTCAACTGGATAGCCTAGGAAAAGTGTCCATACATCAACACAGTGAGAACACTGAGTCGATCAACAAACTGTATACCCACCCCAATCAAGGCAGCAAACACCTCGAAGCCACATGTTATAAATGCGGTTACGAATACCCACACACAGGGGAATGCCCCGCTGTAGGACAAAAGTGCGCCGCATGTGGGGGAATGGACCACTACAGGGCCATGTGCAAAAACGCCCCAACCCACACACCACCTAAACATCGCTACCAAGACAGGCGCCGGCACACCCGCCAGAGTCCACCCAGACCCGCAGTGGACAACGAAAGAAGGCGCGCCAGAAAAGAAGACAGCGACCGCAGAAGCCGATACACACGCAAAGATAAACGCTCGTCAGAGGACACGAGACGATCACACAGACGGCGTTTCGTAAGGTATTTTGAGACCAGGTCCCCCACTAGCACCGACACCCCGTCGTCAGAGGAGGATCAAAGGAGGAAAGGATACGTGTGGGCCCTACAGGACAACACAGCGGCCACCCAACACAGCCCCATATTGACACTTCAAGTGAACGACACCCCACTAAAATTTCTCGTAGACACCGGAGCGATGGTCAACATTATCAGTGAAAGCGCATATCAGTCCCTGATCACACGGCCCAGAATTAGAAAAGCCACAGTAGACATATATCCCTATGGCTCCACGACACCCCTGCCATGCAAAGGCATGATCACAGCCTGGTGCACACATAAAGGGCACTCCGCAAAGGTCCCGCTATACATTTTGGACACAGAAGCTAACAGCGGATGCATATTGAGCTTCCGGACAGCAGTAGACATGGGACTAGTGCACATCTTATACCAGCTGATGGCCCACAAGTACTTTGCCAAACCGGATGCAATTGAAAACTCATTCCCAAAGCTCTTCACTGGCCTAGGCAAACTGCGAAACAGGAAAGTACACCTCCACATTAATCCTCAGGTCAAACCAGTGGCCCAACATTATCGAGGCATTCCATTCAATATCCAGAGACAGGTGGAAGAAGAGCTGGACAAGCTCATCAAAATGAACGTCATAGAACCTGTGTCGGGCCCGACGCCATGGGTATCACCCATCGTCCCCGTCCCCAAGAAATCACCAGAAGGATCCATACGCTTATGCGTAGACATGCGCAGAGCCAACACAGCCATTGAAAGGGAAAGGCATCAGGCGCCCAGGATCACGGACATGATTCATCTTCTTCACGGGGCGAGAGTTTTCTCCAAGTTAGACCTTACGAAAGGATACCACCAAATTGAAATCGCACCGGAATCCCGCTACATCACCACATTCGTCACCCATCTCGGCCTGTTTCAATACAAAAGACTCAGCTTCGGCATATCCTCTGCCGCTGAGATCTTTCAGGAGGAAATTCACAAGGTGATCAGACACGTCCCCAATTGCCTGAACTATTCGGACGACGTCCTGGTCTACGGTAAATCACAGGAAGAACACGACCTGGCACTGCACAGGGTATGCCAAGCACTGGACGACGCAGGGCTGACCTTGAACAAATCCAAGTGTGAGTTCTCGAAAGGATCTTTGAGGTTTTTTGGGCACATCTTCTCGGATAAAGGCATGAGACCCGACCCGGAAAAAGTAGAGGCCCTCAACTCAGCCACGCCCCCCGTGAACACCACAGACCTAAGGTCATTTCTAGGACTGGCCAGCTACTGCTCCAGATACCTGAAAGACTACGCCACTGTCAGTAACCCCCTGCGCTTACTCACCCGGAAGGACACGCCATTCATATGGTCGAAAGAGTGTCAAGCAGCGTTCGAGGCGATAAGGAAGGCCATCGCACAGGCAGAAGACATGGCATACTTTGATGCCAGCCGCGACACCGAACAAATAGTGGATGCCAGCCCGGTGGGACTCGGCGCCATATTGACCCAGAAAGACCCCAGGGAACCACACATCACACATGTGTTAGCATATGCCAGCCGGAGCCTGACAACCATGGAACAGGCATACTCGCAGGCAGAAAAAGAGAGCCTTGCGGTCGTCTGGGCCTGCGAATATTTTCATCTCTTTCTGTTTGGCAAGGAATTCACCATCATCACCGACCACCAGGCACTGCTCACCATATACGGGAGCCCGAAGGCCAGGATGCCGCCGAGAATAGCCAGATGGGGCCTACGCCTACAGTATTAAATATTCCAAATACAGCACCATCCAGGGAAGGAGGAAAACCCAGCAGATTACCTCTCCCGGCATCCCATGTCCACGACAGCATCTCAACCGTCCATAGCGGACGCGTACATAAATTACATCATACATCACCTGCAACCACTCCCAGTAGGGTGGCAGGAACTATCAATACAGTCAGAGGCGGACCCAGTGCTGCGAATCGCTCGACACTGCCTACAGACGGACAAGACGACCCTCATGAAACATCAGGCCAGAGGAAAATCGGAAACTACGAAGGAAGACGTTAAGTGGCTGGACCAGGTCCAGGAAGAGCTGACTGTGGTAGAGGACAACATTATATTAAAGGGATGCAAGGACGCATCCCGAGAACGCTCCGGGAGAGGATAGTACACCTAGCGCATGAAGGACACAGAGGCGTAGTCGCCACAAAGCGCCTCCTTCGCCAGAAAGTCTGGTTCCCTCAACTCGATCGCTTGGTAGAAACCGTCGTGGGAAGTTGCCACGTGTGTGCGCAAGTGGCGCCCCCGCCACATCCAAACCCACTACAGTCATCACCGCTGCCAAACAAAGTGTGGGAGGAGCTAGCAGTAGATCTATTCGGACCACTGAACAACGGGACACACGTGGTCGTACTTATGGACGAACACTCAAGATACCCGGACGCCCAGATAGTAGAAAGCAGCGCCACATCGAGCGTCATTCCGGCACTCGACAGGATGCTCTCTGCCTATGGCATCCCCAAGATCATAAAGTCCGACAACGGTCCCACATTCATAAGTCAAGACTTCCAGCAATTCGCAAAGTACATGGGGTTCCAACATCGACGTATAACCCCCCGATGGCCTCAGGCCAACGGCATGGTCGAAAGGTTCATGGCCAACATAAAGAGGACCCTCCAAATCGCCCATGTGCAAAACAAGCCATTCGAGCAGGCCCTTAACCAATTACTACGAGAATACAGGCACACGCCCCACAGCACGACGGGAGTGTGCCCAGCAGACCTGCTGTTCCGAAGACCAATCACCACGAGACTACCGGAGGACCCGAGGCCACAAGATCTGACGCCGCTAGAACAAGAAGCGAAAGCAAATGACACCGCGAGGAAAGCAAAGACAAAAGAGATCACAGACAGGAAAAGGAGAGCTCGCGAGAACATAATGCAACCAGGAGACGAAGTATGGCTCAGGCAACCCAAGAATCAGAAAGAAGAAGCCACCTTTGCACCCACACCCCTGGTCGTGACGTACAAGAAGGGCTCCATGGTCACAGCACAAAGGGACGACTGCTCAATGGTGACCAGGAACAGCTCGTACTTCAAATGAGTCAGACTGACTCAAGAAGGTCAATGGACATGTGACAGAGACAGCGATGAGGACAGACCACGCGAAGAAGCGTACCAAGGAGACGGGGAAGAGTCAGAAGGCGAGGCGCACCTCCCCGCACTCGCCAGGGAAGGACCAACCCTGATTAAGGCAAAACGACCGCAGAGGAGCCGCATGAAGCCAATGCGACTCATCGAGGAGATGGGGTAAGAGGGGAGCCCCTGAACTCGCATGTTAAAAAGGGGGGAGATGTCAGGTTGTCCACATCGTTGTGTGGGCGGGCCTCCGTTGGGGCCCAAAGGACATGACGTCCCGGACGTGATGTCAAGGCAAGGGGGAGGGATGGGGAAGGTTTCGGCAGTTCCGCCGATGTGTTTGAATAAAGAAGGTTGCAGCATACCCCGGCTCCCGCGTATTATTACAGCGCAAGCAGGGCCTACTTCGGGGACGCTTCAGAGAGAAGCGGAACCCCAACAACCTTCCCTCTAGCCTTCAGAACTGAACAACCATACCCTAGATTTAGACGTAATATGATAGGACAATTAAGACTGGCCTGTTGTACTGTGCCCTAGGCGCATCCAGCTACTCAACTATTCTCATCTACTGAACCTTCCTATGCCACTATTATGTTGACCACTGCACTTGCCTTCTATGTTAACCATTACCCACTGTACCCTCATTGTGTTTACTGTACCTATTTACATGCTGTAACTAAGCCTCAAGTATACTTGTATCTGTTGCGCCCCGCTACCTAAGGGTTTGGTGCGCATTACCAAATAAACACACAAACACACACCCCTGGACACAACAAGGAGAGGCAATCTGGACAAAAGTATACTCTATATTCGTACCAAAGAGAGCCTGGCAGTGCGAATGAAACGATGGAGCGCTGGAGATCAGGTACAATGGGACATTGCAGAGGAACCCACGCACAATACCGGAGAATAGCAAACGAAACTGCAAGCCGTGAAGAGCTCGGCAACAGCAACTTTGTAATTCATTTCCCAGAGCAGCCCTCATATGATAGAGTACAAAAGATAGCACCCCCCCCTGGACATACCGAAAGAAGGCAGTGCAGAATGTGGAGCAGCCTACAGTCATACACGCACAGCACACACAAGAGGAGGGAGTGCTGCAAGTGCCAGAGCAAAGGAACACAGTCTTAATGTGTAACTGTCTCAGCCATATAAGTGACGTTACGAGGCAGGACTGCACCCCTCGAGGCAGCAACTCTGGGTTGGCTACTGCATTGAAAGTGGTAACAAGCAGCTCGGCTTGGTGGGTGTTTAAGGGAGGGCGCACACCCACTAGACACAGCAAACGAAGGCACCACCGACTGCAGTGCAATTTACATCCACACAGAGACGGCCCACAAGAGGGGCGGAAGTGCCAGACGCGCCTGAGATTATGGACCACTAGTTATAGTCAGAACCTGCGTCAAACAAGTGACTGGGACAAAAAGGTGGTACGCCTCGAGGCGCTAGGAAAGAAGAAGTTCCGTATTGGCTGCCTCAACAATAACCAAGGGTGAATCAAAACAGAAAAAGGAGGCTCATGGAGGCACAATACCCATGGAAAGGTGAGAATATACACGTATAGGAAGGCTGATGCTTGCAATACGAGGAAAGCGACCAGAGGTGGAGCCAAAGGGGTGGCAGACTCATCAGCCGGCCGACTATAATCGGACCCCTGTAGGTGAGCCTGACCACAAAAGGGGGCCCCAGTGTTGCTACACACCGCACAAGGCACACACATAAAGGACAGCACGCAAACACCAGCGATTATGGAGGTGGCGAATTAAAACAGGCCTCACTGCTGAGCACATATGAAGGGGGACTGCCTACCTCCTGGAAGGCACAAAGTCGCATGCACTGCGGAAACACAAAGACGCCATCTAGCAGAGAAGTCAGTTGAAGCACCTGGGAGGCACCTCAGCTACTGTCAGACCAATCAATTTTACTGTCGGGCCCCGGGCAACAACAGCTGGTGCCTACAGTAGGTGCAAGCAATCAAGTCGAGGACAGGAGCAGATTTGCCGGTGCAGTACAATTCAGCTATGGCATCCAAGTAACAAAAGCATAAGTCTAAGCAGCCGACACTGGACAATTTTACCAAATCCACAAACTTTGCGGACAACGCTGCTTCGGAGGCTCTATCAACACAAGGAGACGGAACTCAGCCCAAGGGAGATCATCAGGTCCTGGATGCCATAGTGGCCCTGAAGATTGCTTTGGAATCTAAAATAGACGCCATTAGCCTGGACGTGAGCCTGCTGAGAGGCAAGATGTTTGGGCTCTCTCGGAGCACACTGGGACACTGGAAAAGGCGGTAGCAGCGATCCTTGAACATTTCCGGAAGGGTGGCACAATTCAACGGGCATCTGCAAACATAACCGTGTACCCGGATTATACCCTGCAGGTGCAAAAGCATAGAATGAAATTCACTGCTGTCAAGAGAAGGATGCGAGGAGCGAACCTTAAGTACATGCTACTGTACCCAGCAAGATTGAAGGTGTTCATTAAGGGCAGAGCCATCCTCTTTGACAACGCAGAGGATGCTCACTCATGGACGGACACAGAGAACTTGCCATCCAAAGAGCCACATGCTAAGAATCCTGCGGATTGCTGCAGGGACGGAGCCAGCAGGACCGTCAGATTACAATAGACAAAGACCTTGAATACAGAACACAGCCACAAAAACCTAAGCGCAACAGAAGCCAGCAGTGCGCGCATCATCAGTAGCGTGCTGCAGAGAGGCGACCTTCCCCGAAGTGTGGATTTGTTTTTCAGATACCAGTTGTCGATTATCCACCTGCTGCACCCCAGCCCCCAGGACAAGCAGCAGGGGTAGGAGGGAGACGCAGGGATGCCTGAGCACAAGCTATTGAGCTGGGCAATTGTTGGGGAGGGGTTGTGTAGGTCAGTTGGGGTAGTTAGAAGGCCTATAGATCCACACACAGGACATATGATAGCTGCATCAGACTGTTGAGAGATACGAAATTGTCTATATGGGATTGGGGACCTTAAAATAGCCACATGGAATGTTAGAGGGCTCAATAGTTATATTTAACGCAACAGAAAAATGTCATATTTGAGACGCCAGAAGATAGACATAGCACTCCTTCAAGAGACACACCTTACTCAGGACAGACAAATAGCACTTGCTAGGAAATGGAATGGCACGACAGTGGGCTTGCCGTACTCAGCGTTTGCAAGAGGGGTTCTAATATGGGTGGCACCGACCGTGCCATTTAAAGTCCTGAAGACGTTCAGGGACGATGAAGGCAGAATGCTTATCATCCAGGGGCTTGTGGAACACAGAGAGGTTTGTATCGCTAATACTTATGCACCCAACCATGATGCTGCAGCCTATTTCCGATCATTATACCCCCAGATCGGTAAACTCAGAGACGGCACAGTAATATGGGGGGAGACTTTAACTGTGTGTTGAACCCTAACTTATAGAGATCGGATGATAAATTAACGCATCCGTGCCCTCCCGCCAAAGCCTTAAATATGTTATTGCAAGCGTTTAAACTGTCAGAAGTATGGAGAGCCCTACACCTGCAATACCGGGGGATATTCTCATTATAATACCCCTAAGGATTTATATACTAGAATAGACTATGTATTCACAAGAGAAGAGACACTGGGAGAGTTTAAAACAGCGCAATACATTTTTAAGACATTTCTAATCGCAGGTAGACGGTATGGCCACCTGTGTTAGCCTTGTGTTTGCCTTTTGAATTTGTGTTGCTTAACACATACAGAATGCCTTTGGGGTGTGGAACCCTGAGCACATAAATTATGCCTTTTGAGATGTGACATTCTGAACACATACAGTACGATTTGAAGATCTTGCAAGGTAAACACGCCCATAGTCTGAATTTTGGATCTTGACTGGTCTACACAAACAGTATGCCTGCGAAATCCGGCCTGATCATCACATGCAGTGTACCTTAAGGATGTGGCATCCTGAGCAATTTGCCTTCCCAGCGTGTGGGAAGTTTTCGGAATTGGCCACAAAACACACATGCTGTATGCTTTGAGTATATTCCTTTCTCAATACACACCATTCATTCAGCTTCAGAATAAGTCCTGCAGTGTATAGTGCGTACAGTGTGTCTCGAGAATCGGAAAAGCTTAACAAGTACAGTTTGCTTTCGGAATGTGGCATGCACATTAAGCTGTAAGTGTCTCACAGGAAAACAGTGTGCTTCTGGAGTCGGACACACGCAGAACAACAGAGTGCTTGCACATCTTGACAAGCTGCCCACATACCACTGATAACATAAAACTGATACATTGCTTGATGGCATTCTTAATTTCAGACCTGGTTACTATTGTATGGCAATACGCAGTGCATTTTGCTAAATATAGAATGCAGGCGATATTCCGCAAATCATTGTTAGGCAGAATCCTGTGCAGTGCCCTTAGGGACCACTACACACAATTAAGACTACAGGTGGCAATACAAGTTTTACCTTTGGTACAAGCCTGTACTACTAGGTTATAGTGGTAGCAGTAGTGGAGCAGCCAGGCTTATCTCAATAGTATATGAGCAGTAGCAGAGATTACACAAAGGGACCACAATTACTGTGACTCAAGCAAACACTGACTCAAGGTTTCAGGTAAAAAATATATGTACATTTATTTTTAAACCATTTGTTATAAACACGACACTTCTATTAATTCAAAAACCACACGTAAAATACACTACAACTAACCAATTCACTTTGTACGGTATACTTCAAGGTAAGTACCCTGTGTTTTAGCGGACCGGTGTTATGAAACAAAAGACGTTACTGGGAATACACTTGCGATCACTTTTTGACAGTAATGACAGTTCGGTCTTACTAAAAAAACGCGTATTTGCGGCAAGAAATGTTACTGGGGCAAAAACACACTTAGCACCTGAGATACCCAGAGAGAGTTGGGGGCAAAAATCATAGGCTCTTCAGATGGCTATCCGGACCACTACAGCAGTGTGCAGCGATTTCGACCACGAAGAGGATCCTCTGGCTGTAGAAAACGAGCTGATTATCCTCACCAAGCTCAAGGGAAGAGGACTCCGGACTGGATCTTCTCTGGTTGTCGAAGGGTAGATAGCTCAGGACTGCTGTAGTGTCCGGATAGCCATCTGAAGAGCCTCTCCTGTTTTTAAGGAGCGCACCTTTTATTCAACGTCGCTGTTGCCGGCTTCAGCCCTGTGTGGTGCAGACGTCCTCCTTCGAATCGAAGCTCCAGGAACCATGGGTCTGCCAGAAACTACGGTCTCAGTTTGGCAGTTGCCCTGCCGCCAATGATATGATATGATATTTTATTTGTATTGTGCTCGTACACAAGTGTTTTAGAGCCGAGGAAGCCAAGGAAGGTGCTCTCTCTAGAAAAGAAAGCTAACCCGCTTCAGGAGCCGTTTTAACTGTTTTCAAGAACGCCAATCCGCAAGGGGCAGTTTAGGAAGCCTCACGGACCGGCTTGGACTGACCGAAAACAGTCAGCAGCAGCACTGACTGTAAACCGCGTGCCAAGAACCCGGGGGTCGGCAGGTAAAGGCTTTCTGAAGGAGACCAGGTTACCTTAAAGGCAAGAGAACACGCAGGTTCCCCTATGCATCATATTTTTAAAGGATCAAAGATTACATGAGAAATTGAGGTTACTTACCATGTGGGAAATGCAGTGCTCCGGTGATAGCTTTGCTGGTTGCCCCCCTCAGCTGAGCTGTTTTTCGGACACCTGCGCTAACCTCACATCTGGAGGACCAGATCCACCGGCAGTAGTCACTACCGGTACGGTGGAGGGCATTGTCTGCTAGGCACCTTTATCCGTGTGGCAGCTCGTTAGCTCCTGCTGTCAGAGATTGGCTCCGCAGGCAGCGATGTGGAGCAAGGTCACTGATGCCCATGAGGTATCTTGGCGTGTACCTATATGTGCTCCCAGAACAACACTGATTTTCTTGTAGGGCTTGCCATCCACTGATTCCCTATGCTTTGCCAGAGCGACATCCCTCCCGGATCACAGGTGAATGGCGCATGGGCGAGCAGGGGACGGAATTGTGACAGGGGTGCCTAGCTGCGCAGGCACAAACCCACCCAATGCCTGGACCCAGTCAGGTACCCTACGTGTGGTAAGTAGTTGAAAGCACGCCGCAGAGTGTTTCCTCCACAGAGACACTTGCTGAACCCTGGCTGCTCTGGCAGATAAAAATGGTACAAGCCACAAAGCCCTGGCACGATCCCGAAGTCCCCACAGAGGTGTTCCGGCGAGGAATCCTCTCCTTTCCAAACTAAACATTTCCATCACCCGGCTCCACCTGGTAAATAAGAGCACTCCCGTGGCTGGGACTGGAAAACACAGGAAATAAAATGGCTTACTTAGAGAAACAAATACACAATGCACAAGGCAATTAGGTGCTCCGTACATCATCAACACTTGACCAATCCCCCACAAGTCTCTAGATGTACATTTCTAGTCCCATCTTAAACCAAAACATTACACCAATACCTTGTTCATTTTTAATAAAAAATACTGTAAAATGAGTATCATAACTTGAAAGCTGCAATAAATATATTTTAAGGCATCAATCAAGTCAAATAACTTTTAAATAACATTAACAGATGGCAGCCGCTATTTTGGAAGTAAAAACGGCTGACATATTCATCACACAGTAGATAATCAGCCAAAGAGTGAAAAAAGAGGTGTGGCTGGAGGGAAAATGGGTGGGAATGGGAGGAAAATCCATTAGATTTCACTTAGCAATGGCCGTTAAATGGGTGGGACACATAGCCAAACTACATAAATCCATCCTCATATGTCACCTGCTTTGAAAAGCATTACAAAACTAAATTCAAACCCCCTATTTCAAGCTCTTATGTTAAAGCTCTTATTTTAATGACAATAGTTTCGGGCTTTATAGGTAGCGCTTTCAGTGCCACTTAATAGCCAAAACTAAAAACTGGTTAAAGTGTCACAAATGCATGTTGACCCAACAGGATGCCGAAACAATGTTGAGGGCAATATCAACAAAGCAAGATAGCTTCTTTTGGATGTTGATTAAGTCACCTGGTTCCCAAGTAACAATTGAACCATATTACAGAAGTTATTTGGGCAAACCACATTGAAAAATGGTACTAGGGTGGGGATGATGCTATTGTGATCCTGTCCGAAACTTCTGTTGGGTGGGCGGCGATCCCAGTAGAGGAGGACATTTTGATGGTTTAAGTCATGAAGTCGAATGTCATATTGTCGAAAGTCAAAGTGGAAAAAAAATGTCGAAATTCTTTTTTGGGTTGCTTTTTGTTCGAAATGGGGGGGTTCCCTCCCCCCAAACCCCCTTTTTTATTTATTTTTTGTTGTTTTACCTTTTTTTTTTACTCCCGGAACCCCAAAAAAACATATAAATAAAAAATGTGACATTTTTTTTCGACATATATGTTTTAGACATTTTTGTAATTAGACATTATTTTTTCGACATTATGACTGCACACCCATTTTGATTTGTATAAATAAGTGTAAGTCATCAAGGGCCCCAGGGCCGGATGTTTTTTTTTTTATTGATTTAATTGCATGGAAAAAAGGTCTATGTTGAAGAACACTTTGTCCTTCCGGTTTCCCTGAAGGGGCTGGTTAAGTGTCTTTCCAAGAGGTTCTCCAGTGTTTAAGTCCAACTGTCTTAAAAACTGAGTAACACCAATCACAAATCTAGAGTTCTCCCCACTTGTGAGCAATGCCCAAAGTTCATTTTCATCTAGGGTTGAGTAGTTTGTTAAGGCTCTCGCTAGATGTTTTGACCTGGCCTCTTTTAAGGAGCAGCATTCCAACAGCAAATGGCGGGTAGATTCCACCGTGTCTTTCAAGCAGAATCAACAAGTTGCGGAGTCCGACTCATTTCTCAATGCCTGGATTTCTCTTGTCCTTATCTGGTTAAGATGGAATCTTAAAAATTGTCCGCTCACCTGTTTGTCAGGACATTTCTTTAGGTAGCCTCTCACCTCTTGGATTTTCATTGCAGGAGTCGGAATGGTGGAGGTCAGACGGTACCTGCTAGCTGATTCCAACGTCGAAATCCAGTCGGTTTCGTACATCTTCTTTGTAACTTTGTTAGGGTTATTTACCAGGAGTTCTTCAGAGCAGTCCAGATTTTGCAGGATGCAATGGTTAATCTCCTTCCATTTTGTTAACATTTTGTTGGAGTCTGAGTCCAAGTCCTTCCTTATTAAATCCAGTGCTTTGGGTTTTGGAGTGCACCGCAATTTTCTGTAGAGCATTATCGAAGATCTAGTTTTTGTGGTTACAAGCAATGGTAAACAGAGTTCGCGCCTGATTAGTATCATTGGTGTTGACTTCGCCAGACCCAGAATGGCTCTCCAGAAATGGCTCTCCATCTTCAGCCAGATTTAGTCTGGAAGACTTGGCATTGCATCTACACCGTAGATTAGAGAGGGTACCACCTTCATCTTGAAGAAATTCAACACAGGGACAAGGGAGAATCGCCCGTTTTTACGGTCCATTGATTTCACCTGTGTTGTCAAGGACTTCAGCTTTACCCAGAGAGATTCCTGCATAGCTGTTTCTTTTAGATGGTTAGACAGCATAACTATGAGGTATTTGAATCCAAGAACCTCCTCCAGGGCTTGGCCGTCTAACTTCCAGACACATTTTCTTCTGTTTTTCTTCACATTGCCCATCAGCATGATTTTGGTCTTAGCTTTATTTAGGCGTAAATTGTTGATTTCGAGGTAATGAACCAGGTGCTCCATTTGGCGTTGTAGCCCTATTGGTGTTAAGTCTAGGAGGATTATGTCGTCCGCATATATGAGCCTCGAAATTTTTTCCCTGCCTAATGATGGTGGAAAGCTTCTGACTTCCTCCTCAGACTACTCGTAATCCGCTATATATGCGTTATAAAGGGTGGGAGCCAACGAGCACCCCAGTTTAACGCCTCAGTACGTTTTTATTTCTTCAGATAGGGCGCCATCGCAGCTTAATCGGACCCTCATAGAGGTTCCTTCGTGCAGTGCCTGAATCGGTTCCAAAACTGATGCTGGACAGCGTCTGGCCTGTAGTTTATTCCAGAGACGTTCCCTGTCGACCTGGTCGAACGCTTGGACCAGGTCGATGAAGGCCATATACACTGTTGTACCACTTTGTTCACCAATGTTCCTGCCTTCATGAAGCCTGATTGGAGTTGATCTACGTAGTTCACTTTCCCGAGCCAGTTTCGGAAGCTCTCCAAGGCCAAGGAGGCAAAGACCTTGCTGATTACATTGAGCAGAGCAATAAGCCGATATTCGTTCGGATCATCCGGGGCCCCCCCGCTTAAAAATCGGGACTACAATGGCTTTTGTCCATGAAAGGGGAATCACCCGGTTGGTGTTACAGTTTTCAAAAATCTCCTTCATCATCTTGGGCCATAATTCTGGATTTTTTTTAGCTCTTAAGTTGCTCAGCCCGTCGGGTCCAGGTGCCCTGGAGTTGCGAAGCTTCTTGACCATGGTCAAAATAGTTGCCTCGTCACTGCAAGATTCCAGGATCTTTTTTCTTTTGTCAGCTGTAGTTGTGGAGTAGATGTTGGAATGTCTATTTCTGGAGTAGGTCAGGCGTAGAGATTAGAGAAATGTGTTAACCATTGGGTTTCTGCTACGTAGTTTTGAATTTTATCGTTAGAACTCTTTGTGGTTCCTTTAATCAGGTTCCAAAAGTCCTTCGATTTTTTTCCGTGAAGTGCATGTAGCATTTTGTCTGCGTCTAGTTGGTACATAATGTGGCGATGTTGTTGTAACCAATTTCTGTATTCCTTTTTGGCAGATTTCCACTTCTTTAGATTTTCTTCTGTTGGTGCTTTTTTTAATGCTCTTCTTAATTTGCGAGTTGTTCGATGCCTTTTAACCACTTCCTGATCGTGTTGGTGGTTGGAATTTAGTGGTTGGTTTCTGAACTTTCCATTAGGCTTGAATTATCTTATGAGGAGAGGGGCATAGTCTAACCTTTTTGTACCGTTCCACTGGCTTCCCTCCAGGGGGCTACTATACTTTTTTGAAATATCTTGAATAGCCCCCTCCGAGAGTTTTAACCGTGACCCCCCACATCCCACTTCTATCTCCAAAGGGGCATATGGATGTGGGTCCTGCGGAGCAGACCATGTAGATGTTAAGATATTATGATCGCTATGCTCCATCAGAGTCACTGACGATACCTCCATGAGCGTCAGTAATTCTTGCGATATGTAGATGTGGTCCAATGTCTTCTTTTGTAGGTCTCTTTGCCATGTGGGGATTTCTAAGTTGTTTTTCCCTCTTAACCAGTGCAGATTGTGCATATCTCTATCTGCCATGAAGGCTTCAAGAATGTTGCCTCTTAATGTACACGGAGCGTCCCATGGTCCGATGTTACTGCCGGTACCATTTCCCTCACAGGTGGCATTAAAGTCTCTGTTTATTATGGCGTGTTGCCATTGATTGACTGTCACTGAATTGTCCCATAGATCGGTAATCTCGTTCAGGAAATCTTCATTTGCGATTAATGCCGGGTTCCAATATACGTTGGTTACAAGGAGTTTCTCCTTTTTGATCTTTCCCGAGTTCCCTTGTGGGCGAGACCAATTTAAGATCACTGCTTGTATCAAGTGAGATGAGTGAATTACCTTATAGACCTCTAGACCACATCCTGAATGTATCACCATTAGTAAGCCCGCAGATGGCCGGCACCTCAGGCCTTTGTGTGCTTCAGTAAAGATCAGCTCATAACCGTCTAGTTCTGGTTTTTCGGTCAACCATGTTTCCTGAAGGGATAACAGATCGAATGAGGTTAGGTACGTGCGCTCCTGTTCTTTGCTTCTGTATTGGGACCGGTTTCACCGTGGGTTCTTCATTTGTTTCCTGGAGCCTGACCCCTAACAGTGTGTTTTGATGAGTTGTAGCCAGGTTTAGGTCAGTTGTTGAAGATGTGGCTGGCAAGTTCTTAAAATGCCATCTAAGCGGGAAATTAGATGAATCAGCAAAGGTATTAAGTGTTTTGGAGGGCTGAGTTTTCTTGTTTCCGTCTATGGCAGCAAGGTCGCTGTTCTCTGTCTGCAGGGCACCCTCCAGCATATCCCCGTCCGAAATTTCCACCAGCGTGATATCCAGTTGGTTGCCACGCTTCTTACATTTTTTTTCCACTGAGTCGATGTTGGCTGAATGTCATAGCCAGGATTTAGGAGCCATTTTTTTTTCATTGGAATTTTGCATTTTGTTTCTTGCTAAACCGACTTCCTTTTGAAAAGGAGGGGTGTTTCCTCTTCGATGTTTGTGGTGCGTCTTTACTTGCGCATTCGTCTGATAGAATTTCCTGAGACAGTGTTGTGGGAGTCTCGGCTTTCAGGGGCTCAAGGGCTTGCAGCCCATTTTTCCCAATGTTAGGTGTTTTTGTTGTGTTACTTTCAAAAGGTTTGTTGAATAATGATTTACTCCGTTCAAGTTGTGAAGATAACAGTATTTGGTGGACCTCTATGGGTGTAACGATAGAGGGTCCTGGAGTTTCTCCTTTCTCGAAAGGTACTGAAACTATCTCCGTTGTGGGGAGGGAAGGCGGGGCCACCTGAGAGACGGAGGCGTTCCCTCCCTCCGTGGAGAGCACGGGAGGTGCTTCCATTGCGGGCTGGAGAGACTGATCTGCCCAGCCAAGCCCTGCGTGGGCCGCGAGGCTCCCCCAACAATGGTGAGTCCAGCCACTGTCCCCCACTTCCCTCTGCCAGCTCCATGGCCTCCTCTCCCACCCCCCTGCTCAACACTGCAGGGGTGGGGGGAGCCCGGAGCACATCTGCAGTGTCCGGGGCCGGGTTCTCCCTGTGGACCAGAGCCTGCACGTCCTGGCTCGGCCTCCGCACCCCCCAGGCTCCTTGAGCTGCCGTCGCACAGGTACTGCCCGGCACGTCGGCCCCCTCGGGGACCGCGTTCCCGACAGCTACAAACCTGGTGGCAGAGAGCTTGGCGGCCCGGGTTTTCAGATGGAGATTGCTGCTGAGTCTTTTGATAAAGTTTTCAGTGGACGTGTGGTACGTTTTGTTTTCTTTTGTTTACATTTTGCCTCAAGAATTAGTTGCAAGGCAGGCGCTGAGTTGCACAAAGGAGGGCTGGAAGGGAAAGATCTCTTCTCTTCCGGCATTGCTGACCCCCGCCACTCTTGAAAATCCGGCGGCGGGTGTTGTGTGCTGTCCTGCCTGCCATCCCATCTTGGTACAGATACAACTCCATCAGTAACAGACTCTCGGTACGTGGTGGCGGGGTTTATGGAGCTCCTTAAACTCCTTGATGGAAGTGGAATGGTGGCATTGTTTGTTAGAGGTGTAATATCACTAGAAACTGTAGATTCATTCTCCTTCTCCTCCTGATCGGAGGGCACTTGTACTGGGCTTGGTACAGCTGGAAATGTTGATAAATGTTGGTTTGTGGACAGGTCCAGTGCCTCCTTCTCAGAATCTTGAGAGTCCCCCCATCCCTTGCAAGTCGCCATTGGCTTCTTACAGGCTCTGTTGGGCCTGTAGGTTTCTGATAGTGTCTGGTAAATGTCGTAGGACTGGGGCTAGACCTGCCTGGCCTGCCACAGTCTGCCAATGTCTGCTTACACTCTGCGACTGCACTCCACGGCCCGCTCTGCGGCCGCCTATGGGTTTTGAGAGGTAACAGGAACCGCCTCTTTGATAAAACCCAATGACAGACTCTCAAAGACTGAGACCAAGAGTATGGTCTGCCAATGTCTGCTTACACTGCACTGCGCATGGTTTATCAAATTGCACTTTTAAATCAGATACTGTTTTGTGGGCTAAAGTTTTGTTTGGCTTATGGTAATCCCTCATTCATGGGTGGGTGCCAAAGTTATTTTATTATTTTAAAAGGGGGATAGATTTAAACCCAGTAATTATCACCCGATATCTCTGTTGGATGCTAGTAGCAACATTTTCTCCACATTATTACTAAAGGATTTGGAGAATTGGGTAAAGAAGGAAAATCTACTGGACATGAATCAGGCTGGTTTCAGTAAGGAGGTGTGGACCGCCCAAAATAGTTTTTTTATTAAAGCTGTTGTCTGAGGGCGTGGCTAACAATGCCGGCCATGAGGACACTTCTTTGATGGCCTCTGTGTGAAGCCCGAGCCTAGTATGAATTTCAACCGTTTGGAGATGCCTCTGCTCATGCTGCTTGGGGGACACGGGTGGTGAACTAGGCGTGCACCCCGAGACGCGACGTGATGACCGCTCCTGTCCTGCGAAGAGAATTATTTGAAGGCCGAGCTCCGGAGCTGTGGAGGGGAAGCCTGTTAAAATGGCACTGACCGAATGGAGGGACGTCCGCTCAGCAGCATAGGGTACTCCTGGACCCATGGAAACCTGCGCCGAGTCACTGTTGAGTGGGGCTGAAGCCTGGCAATTGACCTGGGATCGAAGTGCCCTTGGCGTCGTGCCACGAGGCAGAGGTGCCTCGCAATCCTCTACTGATCGTCCGACGGTGGAGCGCCCTGACAGCGCGCGTCGGCTGTGGTGTGTTTGCCATTGATGAGATGGGCGAGAGCTGCGGCGGTCATCCAGCCTATGCAAGGTGTTTCTGATAAGAGCGCATGACCCACAAAGACAGCTGAAGGTACGTCGAGGAACCATGGGGTGCGGACCGAAGGGTTGGCCTCTCCCCGCCATGTGAAAATTCTGGTGGTCCATGTTCTGGAGCCCCAGATGCGCAGCCCTTATCTACTTGCGGTCCTGCTCAGCTTCTGGTAACGTGGAAAGTTATATGCAGGAGGTGGAATGAGTGTGGAGTCACAGCACTGCTAATTTGTAATACCTGATTATATACCTAACTGGGTCTGGGTTAGAGCTCAGAACCCACTTAGACAGCTTCAACGACATAAGTTGTACCCCCTTTCAAAATGATACGCCGGAGGGCCCACTACGCACAACTATGTCCAAGCAATCCAAGCCTCAAAACAATGCGGACATAGTGATCATGCTGCAACCACCTGATAAGGGGAGGAAGGCTGAGGCCCCCAAAGCTGAAACCCAGTCCCCAGAGTGCCCTCAGTCCAACTGGCCACAAAAGAGGACATTTAGTCCTTTGCATCTGAAATTAAGGCGGAATTTGGAAAAATTGCATGGCCGAAATTTCATCGAAGATGGAGCAGCTGGACCAGAGAATATTAGAGGCGGAACAGATGTTCGGAGACATTGAAGATCAATCGGGGGAGCACTCCACACTACTCATGGAACTTCAGCACCGGATCCAGGTCCTGGAGGGAAAAAGTGAAAACATGGAGCACAAACAAGAGAACATGGAGAAAAGAGCCTATAGAAACAATGTACGGGTCAAAGGTGTGCCACCATCAATTTCAGACCAGTTGCTGCCCGCCTACATAGGAGATTTATTCCAAATACTCCTACCGCACCTCAACAAGCCAATGCTCCTTTTAGATTGCACTCACAGGGTGCGCACCTGTAGGGGCCCATGGCCAGACTCCCCGCTCATTAGGTTATTACGCAATTTCATTTTTTTACAGTTAAACAGGAAATTCTAGCAACAAGCCAGGCTCTAGGGCACTTAACCTTTCAAGGGGCTCTGTTCCAGATTTATCAAAACCTAGCCACCTCGACAGTTCAGAAGAGGCAGCTTGTGAGACCTCTAACTTCATTTTCACAAGATCAGAAAATTATGTACGGGTGGCTATACCTCTCATCTCTGCAATTCACATTTGAAGGGACGTCACGCACAATTAGCACACTGACAGAGGCAGAGGACATATTGAGGGGAACGCCCCAGGAGAAGGAAGGCGACACCTCAACAAAATCTCACACACCCTCAGGACCTACTTCTAGTTTCCCTAAATCCAGACAAAATACATGGCCAAAAGTTGCTAACAGTCAGAAACCCACAGGGACGCTATTACACCAGTGTGAAACCTAGCAGCGACCTCTAATTAGAATGCCTCCCCCATCATTGTAAGACCTACCGGCGGCTCACAAAGTTCAAAGAATCTGTTTCTCGGATTTCACACGGCCAATGTCCGGCCAGAAGTGCAATTTCACTTAAAGGCCATTGGGACTTTTTGCCAGGTTTTTGGTTAAAGTTAGTTTTATTTTTACGGTTACTTTTTTAGAGTTGGTTTGATTGCTACAAAACCCAGTTGCTGCATGGATATAGGGCTTGCTAATATCGATATGGCAGGCAACACTCATCCGTTTTCCCCCTCACTGAGGGGAGACCTGGACTCCCACTTGACGTTCCCATCTCACCAGTAACTTACCTTCATAACGCTCAATGTCAAAGGGCTAAACTCCCCAATGAAGCGCAGATCGGTACTGTCACGCCTGAAACTCTTGTCTGGCTCGGTAATATTTTTACAGGAAACACACCTGGCCTCCTCCAATGTCACCCACCTTTGGGATGTACAAAACAATTTCACGCTTGTAGTGGATCAAAGAAGGGGGGGCTGCTATTCTTATATCAAAGGAGACTCCTTTCACAGGGCTTGACACTCTGTTTGATCAAGAGGGAAGATATATCGGAGTCAAGGGACTACTGTGTGGACAACTTTATTCGATATATGCCCCCAATGATGGCCAGGAACTCTTTTTTTCAGGGTTTGGAGTCTGCTCTCCTTCCATTTCTGGAGGGCCAGGTGGTCATTGTGGGAAATTTCAATGTAGTTTCGGACCCCGTATTAGCTAGATGCCATGAACCCTCTCCGAGATACTTTAAGATAGCCCTGGGTTTGCTTCATCTGTTCAAAACCCTTGGGTGGTGGATACCTGCAGAGTGCTTCATTCTAATATTAGGGACTTAACTTTTTTGACCTTCTTTTGGCTACCCCGCAAATAATGTTGTATATAGATGAGGTGACGATTGAACTTAAAATCCTATCTGATCATGCCCCGGTTCTTTAAAAATCCTGTGTTTGTATCTCGACTCCTCCCCCGCAACCCCAATGCCGCTTATATGACTCCATTTTAAACGACATGACAGTGAGGGATGGAATAGCAAAAGCCATTCGTAATTACTTTCTAGACAATCTGGCCTACCTTGCCTCAACAGCAACTACCCGGGAGACTATGACAGCTGTCATTAGAGGCAAACTCATAGCTCATGCAGCAGGTTACCACAGACACAAACGGGAAAGACAATCCCAATTAACGGGGGAACTGGCTAATGCAGAGGAGACATTTAAAAAGGGATGGTCCCCAAGATCCCATCAAGCCCTACAGGTGGCCCGGAATAAAGTAAAAGCTTTAAATGCAGAGGAAATGGAACCATCCCTCCCAACTACGAAGCAGGGATATTATGCCAAAGGAAATAAGGCTAACATATTTTTAGTCAGGAAATTGGCAACTTTATAGTGGGGCTATGCGATCACTTAGGCAATATGCAAAAGATTCAAAACGTCAATTGGCTGAAACTATGTCAGCTCCACCCCAAAAATGATCTGAACAAATGCAATATATACAGGCCACCTCTCTTACACACCTTCCTGAAGCAGATGCTGAGACTTTAGCAGCCCCAGTTTCCTTAGAAGAGGTGGATTTCGTGATTAGGTCACTGAAAACCAGAGCCCCCAGCCCTGATGGTTTTACAACCAGGTTTTATAACATTTTCCGAGCCCAACTTGTCTCCCTTTACCACTCTATTCAACTCTTTTCGTCAATCCAGGGGCCATAACTCCATCCATGCAAATCTTCACTACTATCTTACTATTACAATCAGGAAAGGACCCTAAAGAACCGGCCTTATACAGACCGATCACACTACTCAGTATAGATGCTATTATATATTCCAAAGTCTTAGCCAATCGACTAACTTGTGTCCTTCCCCAACTTTCTGATTTGGATCAAAAAGGATTCATCTTTGGTAGAAATACAAGGGGATAACATCCGTCGAGTGATCAATCTGGTTGAAATAGCCTCCCGGCTTCAGTGTAAGCATGCTCTCCTAACTCTAGATGCCACAAAAGCTTTCGATAAAGTTGATTGGGGATTCATGCACGCCACTCTTACAGCTTTTCATTTTGGTCCCATGTTCTGTAAAATGATCTTTGCTAACTATAACGCCCCAAAGACCTCCCTGCGGGTTAATAAGAACTATACCGCTGCTATTCCGCTCACCTGTGGAACGAGACAGCGATGCCCCCTGTCCCCATTGTTATTTGCCCTGATAATGGAACATCTAGCCCAAATTATATGGGGAAATCCCGCCATTGAAGGAATAACAATTAGTCCAACGCAACATAAATTGTCCCTCTATGCCGATGACATGCTACTTATCAACAATCTCAGCTGGAATTAAACTCTTTCGGGCAGATGGTAGGATTTGAGATTAACTATAATAAATCGGCAGCCCTAGGGGTTGAACTATCAACTAGCGACGTAGATTCCCTACAACTACTTTGTCCAATTACATGGAATAAAGAGTCCATAGATCATTAAGGGGTTCACATTCCAGCTTCCACAGTGAAACTTTATGCAGCTAATTTGCCAGCCCTCTTTGGAGAGTTAGAAGCTGACTTAGAGCGATGGCCTTCCCAAGAAATCTTCCTTATAGGGTGGATTACCGCCTGTAAAATGAACCTCTTTCCTCGATTCTTTGTGGTTATAGATGCAGCATCAGCAAGGTTACTAATTTACTGCTCGTTATATCGTGCTTGTGAGGTTTGTCCATGTAACAACCGATTTAAATAAAGTTGTTAAAAAAAAACTGTTGTCTGAGCAAGTTAAGAAACAAGGTGCCTGTGAGAAACCAGAGAGCAGCTGTGAGATCAGCGATACTAAGTAACAGAGTGGTCCGATGAAAGGAAGTAGCCCATTCTAAAGTCTCTGTGAAGGTACATTGTATGAAGCTAAAAAGCGAACAAACAGCAAAAGTGAATTAAGCAAGAGTAAACGTGAACTTTGAGTCAAAGTGGTCCTGCTGTGGTCTGTAAAGAGAGCCATGCACATTTGAAAGTATTCGACATCAGAAAGGGATCCGAGCCCGATTTAGGAAGATCCAAAGTGCAATAAGCTTGGGAAAAGTAGCCCCATTGCAAGTTTGTTTTGAACTGACATGAGAGGTCTGAGCCCGACAGAGGGGGACCTTTGTGAACTTTACGTTGGAATACAATTTTGAAAGTAAAGAAAGAGAGTTTAACGTGGAAGGCCAAGCAGGCCTCAATCCACGGTTTGGAACTACTTGGAGTGTTAGAAACCGAGCCAGAGTGTGTCATCCGCCTAAAGGATAGCCTTACTCTGTGAGGTTTAACGTGAGGAGGAGAGCTGGTTCAACTACCTTTATTCTTTTGAACAATGATTTTTCCTTTGCATACATGTCTCCTTTTCATACCTTTTTGTACAAGAGATAGGCCAGGCATTATGTTTTTGTAAACAGAGGCCATTTTGATTTGACGGACTCCACTAGGACTGTTTTATTTATCATTTGATGGTCGAGACTACTCTGATCTTATAGGGAAGAATAGGAGTTTCTCCAACCCCAAAATTTTCAATAAAGGTTTTACAAATTATATCAATTGTGTCAGTGTCATACTTGTGATACCATGCCTTCCCTACATGCCCCCCTGTATATATTGCCTTGCTGAATCTGGCCAAGGCCTTTAATTGTGTTAATAGAGGCATGCGCTGGGAAAAGATGCAGGAAAATAAATGCCCCCCTAACTTTTTTGAATATTTTAATTGCCCTGCACGCAGATACTCATGTCCGTGTCAGATGGGACCAACACAGGAATTTTAGTAGATGGATTAAGACCAGTCGCGGGTTCCGACAAGGTTGCGTTTTAGCTGAGTTTTTCTTAAATTTTAATATCCAAGCTCAAGCTTTTATTAATATTTGTACCAATCCCCCGTGGCTGGGTCTTTTCCAGGTCTAGTAGAACAAGTTACTTACCAACTGTAACGTTCTTTCGACTGGATGTTCCTCCCACATATTCCTCATCTTGTGATAAATCGTTATCTCCAGCTTCACTGCTTCGGAAAACGTTTTTTCTCGGCAGAGGGCGCTGTGCTCGAGGTCGTGGCGTGGATTGTCCCTCGACGTACTCTGTCGAAGTCACCGATGGTATAAATAGCTCGAGCCGCGCCCGTTGCTTCAGTTCTGTTTTTTCGATGAAATATATATAAATATAAAGGAGGAACACCCAGGCGTGTCCCATGACCGATACATTCTTCGTGAGAGGAGGGTGTAAGAAAACGTAAATTGTACTGTGGGGTAGGATGGGAGGGCCGATGAGGAATACGTGGGAGGAACATCCAGTCGAAAGAACGTTACAGTTGGTAAGTAACTTGTTCTTCAAATGGATTGTGTCCTCCCACGTATTCCTCATCTTGTGATAGGCTCCCACAGCAGTATCAATTTTTGGAGGTGGCAGTACCAATTTCAGTTTTCGTGGACAGAATGCAGAACTGCCTTTGCAAATAAACCCTCGCTAAAGGAGGCAGTGTCCAAACAATAATGTTTAACAAAAGTATGCATTGTTTTCCAGGTTGCAGCTGCACAAATGTCTGCTGCCGGGACTCCCCTCTTTAGAGCCGTAGAAGTAGCCATTCCCCTTGTAGAATGGGCACCAAGCCCATCTGGTGGTTCTTTTCCCCCTAATCTGTAGCATTCAACTATGGCTAATATGATCCAGCGGGAAATGGTCTGTTTTGTTACAGATAAGCCTAATTTTTGACCAGTATAACCCACAAACAGTTGGTCATCTTGTCTCAATTTAGCCATCCTAGAGATGTAAAAACTAAGAGCCCTCTTGGGATCTAATCTGTGTAATCTCTCCTCTTCTTTGCCCAGATGAGGGGGAGGATAAAAAGTTGGTAGTACTATTTTTTGTGACAAATGGAAGTCCGAGACTACTTTTGGCAAAAACGAAGGTTTAACTTTAAGGACTACCTTATCTTTATAAAAAATATTATATGGTGGTTTGCATGATAGAGCCTGATGTTCGCTAACCCTCTGGGCTGATGATTAGGGGCCACAAGGAGGACAGTTTTTAGAGTCAAAAGCCTCAATGGACATGAGTGCAGAGGCTCAAAAGGTATGCAAGTCAAGAATTTTAATACTAAATTTAAGTCCCAAGTTGGTACATGAAAAGGTACTGGAGGGTATACATTAGTAAGCCCCTTTAAGAATTTAATTATTAACGGTATTTTGAAATATGAAACCTCTTCCGAGGAGCGCTTGAAAATGGACAGCGCAGCAAGGTATCCTTTGAGTGTTCCTATCTGGAGCCCCAGATTAGCTAGATGTAGCAGAAAGGAAAGCACCATTGGGGTGCCACACTGAAAAGGGTCCACATCCTTGTCTTTGCACCAGTTACTAAACCTATTCCAGCGACATCGGTACAAAGACTTTGTTGCTGGTCTTCTGGCCGAAAGCAAGATTTCCATTACGTCATCCGGAAGATCCCAATCCTTGTATCTCAACCTCTCAGAAACCATGCGTGAAGGTTGAGTGTCTTGACCTCTGGATGGAGAACCCGATCTTCCTCTTGCGAGAGAAGATCCTCTCTTTGCGGAAGACGTATTGGAGGGCAGATGGACATGTCTAGAAGGTCCGGGTACCACGTTCTCCTGGCCCAATCCGGGGCAATTAGGATCATGGTTTTCCTGAACTTTCTCAACCTCCTGATTACTTGAGGAATCACGGGGACTGGGGGAAACGCATACAGCAGTGGGAACTTCCACTCCACTACGAATGCGTCTCCCAGAGCTCCTCTTTGAGGAAATTCCCTTGAGCAGTACTGATCGCACTTCCGGTTGATCGTGGTGGCGAACAGATCCACTTGAGGGGTTCCCCAAAGGGCGAAGATCTCCAGAAGGACTTCCTGAGCCAGCTCCCACTCATGAGAGACCATGCTCTGCCTGCTCAGAGCATCTGCCACCGTGTTCTTCTCTCCGGCTAGGTGAATTGCTGACAGAGAGATTCCTTCTCGTATTGCCCAGAACCAGAGCTGCATTGCTTCTCTGCACAGTGGCAGTGACCCTAAACCTCCTCTCTTGTTGAGATAGAACATGGCCACTCTATTGTCCGTCATTATTAGGACATTTTTTCCCTGTACAGAGGGCAGAAAAGCCTTCAGAGATAGTCGGATTGCCCTCAGCTCTAATAGGTTGATGTGTAGTTTGGACTCCGATGGAGACCAACGACCGCTGATTGTCAGATAGTTGGTGTGTGCTCCCCACCCCGTGAGTGAGGCGTCCGTCACTACCGTTATCTCCGGCCATGGTTGCCAAAAAGACTCTCCCCTGAGAATGTTGTCGTTGCAAGCCCACCATAGAAGATCCTGAGCAACTGCGCTCGGGACTTGCAGAAGATCCGACATATTCCCTGAGAACTGGGACCACTGAGTTCTGAGTGCCCATTGAAGGGATCTCATTCTCAACCTGGCCTCTGGTACTAGGAAAATGCAGGATGCCATGAGGCCGAGCAACCTGAGAAAATCGAAGGCCGGTAGATGTTGGGCATTCTGAAACTTCGTTACCATCTGCTGGATGTGGAGAGCTCTCACTTCGGGAGGCGAGGCTTTTCCCGATGAAGTGTCCAAGACTGCTCCGATAAACTGGAGCTTCTGGGATGGTATCATATGGGACTTCTTGAAATTGAGGGAGAAGCCCAGTTTGTGGAGGAAGTGGCAGGTGATCAAAAGATGTTCCTGAGCTTGTTCTTGAGAACTTGCTCTGATCAACAAGTCGTCCAGGTAGGGATATATGTGAATACCTCCTCTCCTGAGACTTGCTGCCACAACCGCCAACAGTTTGGTGAAAACCCTCCGGGCGGAGGTCAACCCGAATGGCAGAACTCGAAACTGATAATGAGAATTGCCAATCGCGAACCTCAGGTACTTTCTGTAATTTGGATGGATCGGCACATGAAAGTAAGCATACTGAAGGTCCAATGATACCAACCAATCTTGGAGTTGGAGAGCCTGAAGGATCTGAGAAAGAGTCAACATCTTGAACTTGTCCTTCCTGAGGAACTTGTTCAAGTTTTTCAAGTCCAAGATGGGTCTCAGTCCTCCGTCCTTTTTTGGGGTGAGAAAATATGGGGAGTACCAACCCCTGTTCCTCTCCGCTACAGGTACCAGTTCTATGGCACCTTTCTCTAGCAGGGTTAAAATTTTTCTGCAACAGGAGCGGATCCGGAATTTTGGCGGAATTGGCTCCCGGTGGATGATTCTGAGGCCTTTTTAGAAAGGGGAGACAGTAACCTTGGGCTACTGTTTCCAGTGCCCAAGCATCTGAGGTAATGCCTCGCCATTCCTTCAGATGTTGAGAGATCCTGCCTCCCACTGGTGTTTTGTGTAACAAGGTCTCAGAGGGATTTGGAGGCGGCTGCAGGAGTGGCTGAGGGTACAGATGCCGCTCCTGAAGCTGATTTTGCACCTCTTCCTCATCCTCCACGAGGGAAGTTTCTTTTGCCCCTTTGAGAAGCCTGTCCTCTTCCTCTACCAAAAGAGGAGTAGTATCGAAAAGAAAGACCCCTCCAGGAGGATGAGCCGGAATAGGGTTTTAGAGGCTCAAGCAAAGAGGTGCTAAATGATTTAGCTGTCGCTTTCGAGGTCTGAAGTTTTTCTAGGCCTTCATCAGCCTTTCTGCCAAAGAGCCTCGAGCCATCAAAGGGCATGTTGAGGAGTCTAGCTTGCACGTCCGGTGCAAATCCCGACTTCCTCAACCACGCAAATCTGCGTAGCACAACGCTTGCAGCCATGGATCTGCTGATACTATCAGCAGTATCCAGTCCAGACTGGAGACATTCCCCCATTGCCTCCTTCCAGTCTTTGACTATATTCAAGAAGCCTTCCCTTTCCTCGCCTTCCGGAATACGATCAGCCGCCGGCGAAATACAGTCCCACAGGGTATGGGTAAACCTGGCTAGGGTACAGGTGACATTTGCCGATTTAAGTGCCATACTGCGTGACGTGAAAACATTACGTGCCCAGGCATCAATTATTTTATCCTCTCTATCTGGAGGGATAGTTGGATAAGCAGTTTGTTTTGAAGTAGATGCTGCCTGAATGACTAAACTCTCTGGAGTCGGATGTTTATTCAAATATTCAGGATCCGTTCCAGCTGGTCTATATTTTCTTGGAAAAGTGCTATCTGCAGCAGCAATAGTTTCTGGTTTCTCCCAGTTTTTCTCCACAGTCCTTTGAAGGGCCCTGTGAAAAGGGAGAACAGGATCTTTCTGAGGTCCCTTGACGATAATATCTGTCATGTCATATTGTTCAAAAATGGGTGAATTATTACCCCAACCCATATATTCAACTACCCAGGTCATAAGACCCCTGTACCCAGCATCTGCATGCTCTGCAGGATCAGGTTTGGCGAACTCTAATTCTGGGGATGTGTCAACTCCACTGGCAGAATGTAGAGTATCACTCAGGCCTCTCATTCTAGATTCCTGGTCAATAAGTTCCTCAGGAACTTGTCTTGTGTTAGGCAGAAACCTGTGCAGTTCCCTTAGGGACCACTGCAAAATATTTAAAGACTACAGGTTTTGGCAGTAAACCCGCTTGGTAGCAGTCTACACCACCCAGATTTACCTGGTAGCTGTGGCTGAGCAGTCAAACTTCCCTCAAGAAGAGTTAAGCAGTATGCAAAGTATACACAATAGGCACTCAGATACAATAATACAAGCAAACACTGACCAGAGCTTTGGTATCAAAGTATATAATTATTTATTTAAAAACACACAGTTGAAACACTCCAGCACTCTTATTGTAAAATATTCTCTACACAGTTACTATTGTAATATATACACCCCTTTTTTCTTATCAGATAAGTCACAGTAAAACCCCACTTATTTTCATACAGAGGTGAGCGCTTAACTAGATTGCACTCCGATAAGTTTGTGTGAAAGGGAGGGAAAAAGACAGAATATGAAAAGGTACACCACTCTAAGATTCAGGAACACTGTTAGCAAGGCAGAGAGCAAAAAGTCACTGGTGAGCCAAAGTCCAAAGGCTGGGCCCACTCTTAGAGAGAGCAGAGCACAAATGCGCCCAAGATCACACAGTTACACTATGCTTAGAAAGTCTTGCAGAGGGTTCAAAAAAGGGTTTAGAGAGGCTTTAAGAAAGTTTAGCCAGGGTGTCCCAGACTAACCCAGGTTCGAAAGCCGGGGGCTAAATCTACCCCGTATAGTCGGTAGCAAGGGAAGCCAGGCGGGACACGGTACCTTAAGTGGGAAGGATCCTCCAGCGGTGGCAGTTGTTCCTGGCAGTGGGTGCAAGTTGCGTCGTCGTCCAGGGGAAGAGAAGATCTCGACTTGGAGGAAAGATGAAGGTCGTTGCACTACCAGGGAAGAAACCAGCCGCAGAGTTTTCCGGTTAAAGGTGGTACCTTTGTTTCGCAGTCGTGGTAAAACTTGGTATCCTTGTTGCCGGGGTGCTTGGCACGGGCAAGGCGGCCACGAGGTACGTCGGGAAAGCGAAAAGACAGTGAAACTGGTTATCCCCACCAGTCAAAGGAAGAAGACTCTCCGGCGGGAGATCTCCTCTGCCGTTGGGAAAAGTGGTGAGGCAGTCCAGCAGGGCTCCACCGGTGGTGGTGTCGTGGCAGGTCGGCTCAGCTTCTCCCTCGTCGGATTCTTAGGTCCTGTGGCGACTTCTGAGGTTCCAGTCCCCAAAGCCCTGCTTTTATGCAGAAAACCCCCATTCACTCAGCCTAGCTGTCACTTAAACATGCTAAGTGGTGAGCCGGCCGGCTCACCACTTGGGCCAATCAGGACGGAGTGCGACTTGAGTTGCCTAGGCAACTCAGTCCAGGGTGCCTAAATCCCCCTCCACCCCTCCCAAGTACCCCAGACAGAGTGGCACCACTTTGGAGGGCTTCTGTGGAGAAGCCCGCCAAAAAGTGGAACAAAGGGCTCGACTTGGGTTGGAGTCGCAGAAGAGAACACAAACGCCATTTTAGAATCAGGTTTTGGCAAAAAATACCAACCGGAGAATTAATATTAATTAAATAAAACGGCGGTATGTTCGAGGCTACCGTAAATAATTAAATAAAGATAGTAGCCTAAAACAATGGGAAATCCCATAGGAAAATATTCGCGGTTGAATATAAAAAGTAGTATCCACTGCCACCAGCCAAAACTCGATCAGGGGGGACGGAGACGTGCCCCCTCGACTAACAGACCCTGGGACAATTGAATTGCCCCAGCCAGTACGTCCACAATATGATGGTTTGCACTGGTTCTGTTCAGAATTCAAGACTAGTAAAGTCAATGGTGACTTTACATGCCCTGGGAGACAGTAGTCAGTCCCAGGGTATGGAGTCTATACTGGGGGGTCACTATGACACCCCTGTGTCACTGCACTGAGGGTGCTGTGTAACACATCACAAAAACACATGAAGCCCTATGGAGTAAAAGACCCCATAGCCCATTAAACACATCTAGATTCAAAGAAACACGCTCAAATCATGTCCAAGAGTGAGGGTAAAAGAGTCTCACTCTTGGCAGGAGAAAAAAATAAACCCCAAAAATCCAGCAAAGCTGCTGGGGGACTCACTAGGTTAGGAAATTCAGCCTAAACAGAGAATTCTCCCTAACATTTTGTACCATAAGAAACTCCCAAAGGAGTAACCTCGTCTTCTTCTGAAGCAGACTCTTCATAGATTGCTGACATAGATTTGAAAAAGTCTGATCTGGGCAAAGTAGTGAATCTCCTTTCTTCCTCTTCCATCTGCTTCGAAGGAAATGGCAAATCCCTCTAAGTTTTCGAGGGTGTCTTCGAAGTCTTCGAAGTTTTCGAAGATGACTTCGATAATGGCGTCGAGGACGCATTTGGGTTTGGTGTCGAAATTATCGACGTCGAGGGCGTGGACGAAGTTGTCGAATTCTTCGACGACTTGTGTTTCTTGGCCGGCACTGGAGAGGTGCTCGACTCTCGAAGATTCTTCGACGGTTTTACGTCGACTCGAGGTTTTTTGTATTCCTCAACGCTACTGGTCTTGGCCATAGTAGCCTTGGACTTCCCTTTGTCGTCCAATAGAGCGACTTTAGGGGTATGGTTTTTTCGAGGGTCTTTCGAGGGGGTCGAGTCCGTATTCTCGAAAACCTCCATCTTTTTGCGGAATTCTTCCCACTTACTGGAAGAATCCGATTTAGTCGGACAACGAATTTCTTCGGTTGACTCTGAAGAAGATGATGAGGGAGATCTATGTCTCCTCTTCATTTTTTTCGATGACGACGAAGAGGGTCTCGATCTACTCCTAGATCGAGATCTCTTCGAGTGCCTATGAGAATCCGATTCCTTAGAATCAGTCGCTTTCTTGTGTCTTTTTGACGAAACCTTTTTTGAGGCTTCCCTCCCCACCGACAGTTTACCTCTCCTCTCATGAAGAGCTTTTTCGGTCATCGATTGGCAGGACCTGCCGTCATCGGTTCGGTTACTGGAACCGAGACACCAGAGACAAATCCGGTGGGGATCGGTGATTGACATCTTAGATCCACAATCTGAACACTTTTTAAACCCAGTTCTGGGTGTCGAAGGTGTCGAAGATGACAACATTTTCTTCACAGAAAATAGAAGCGCGCCGTTCTCGATAGCGAAGCGATCGGAAAAACGGAAATGAAGCAACGGGCGCGGCTCGAGCTATTTATACCATCAGTGACGTCGACAGAGTACGGAGTACATCGAGGGACAATCGACGCCACGACCTCGAGCACAGCGCCCTCTGCCGGGAAATTCTTTTTTCCGAAGCAGCGAAGCTGAAGATAACGATTTATCACAAGATGAGGAATACGTGGGAGGACACAATCCATTCGAATATGGCATTTGCGGACAACCTTGTTGTATGTGATCTTACGGCCACTGGACTTCAACGAGGTCTGCAGGCGGTGCACTATTTTCTGAAGGATTTGGATCTGTCCAAAAATGTGCACAAAAGAAATGTGTTTCAATTTGGGCAAAGTAAAAATAGAAAAGATAGCTGAGTATAGATATTTAGGTATCACGGTTCATGGCAGCCAAAATACAAAGGCTACACTTTTAAGTAAAATGGCTTAGGATAGTCGCTTCAGGAAAATTGAGAATGTTGGATAAGCGATGTGATAAGTTTTCAATCCTTACTGCTGAAATGGTATCAGAAAATCCTTCCAAGGATTACCTACAGGGCCCAATCATATAAGGACGGTCTGAATTGGACCAATGGTGAGGCAGTCATTTGGAGAAGAACACTAGATCTCCCAATATGATCAGACATGAACTAGGCCTGGTTTCGATACAAGCGCGTATAAATTGGTAGGTATTACAGCTTTTTTCCAAATTACTATGCCCCCCAAAGTATTTGTATAGCATTGAAGAATTGGGTAGACAAATGTAAAATTATGTTGGAGGGGACTGGCTGTTCGATGGAAGATCTGATATACCCTCCAATGAAAGTGAAACACAAATTATATGAATTGGATTGGATAAGCAATAGAGAAAGGATTGCGGACTATCATCTCTTCTATTGTTCAAATTATGATTTTAGACCTTTTAATGTTTTACCACTGTATTTGTGCAAACACCATCACATGTTTTTAGAGCTACATTGAAAGTTCAGATTACATTTGTTTTGTTTTTTTAATATAATATTTTATTAGTTTTTGCATTGAAACTTACAACAAGAGACCCTGTCGGAGTCAACAAAGAAACAAAAAGAGGGAGACATTGGATTCAAGTCAGTTACTCATGCCACATGTAACATAACAATACTACTTTTATAATCTTGTATGACATCTCGCACCATATTTCGGACAAAAGGCTTACATTGCATCTTCCCACCGTTGCCAGATTTTGCCAGCTTTTTCCGGACATCCCCTTGCTCTCTATACTCTTTGCTCAATAACAGCGCATAACTGTACATCTGTGGTCCATTGTTCAACCGTTGGCACTTCTGGAGCATCCCATAGTTTTGCAATATTTCTCTTAATTACTGCAGTTGCGGTTGACAAGCATAATTTTTCATAACGGGAAAAGTCTTCCTCTCCCTCCACTCCCAGCAGCATCCTCTTGGGATCCCTGGGGATCATTTGACCTAGGACCTTTGACAGTATATCACAGCATTGCTGCCAATAGTGTTGTATACACGGGCAGTCCCATAATATATGGAAGAACGTACCTTCCGCATTTCAACAACGCAAACAGTTGGGTTCTGTTACCTTGCCCCAGCGATACAGTGCCACTCTCGGATAGTACACCCTATGTAGTATCTTTAATTGTATCAGACGTAGTCTGGCCGAAATGGCCACTTCATGTGGGCCCATTATGGCCTTGACCCAGTCCTCTGGCATAATATCTCCCACATCCCTTTCCCACTTGGTTTTCAGACTCAGCAGTTCAGGCGTGGCAAGGGAGGTGATGGCAGCGTACATAACCGTGTTAACTTTTGTGGCAATCCGTTCTATGACTATATTTCTTTCCACTGGGGTGCTTTCTGGCATATTTGACAGGGCAGGTAGGTGTTGCTGTGTAGTGATATCTTTCGGTTGCTGGGAGGCCAAATGTCAGCATTAGATCCTTAAAGGGTTTGGGAGCCCTGTCTGCTATTACATCCCCCACTTTTCGCACACCGCACTCCACCCAGGATGGCCATCAGGGAAGTTTATTCACCTCAGAGAGGTTGCTATTCTCCCACAGAGGTTGTAGTGGTGTGACCTTTTCCCATACAATGAAGGCATGTATCTCTGCCCAGATTTTGGATGTCTGTGACGACATGTCCCTATGAAGTAACGTGTGTGGATTTAAATACAGTTTCATCCTTGGTGCTGCTCTCATGTGTGGTAGCGTTTTATCATCATGCAGTGCATCATTGACCACAGACAACTGGCTAGCCCAGTAATATGTCTGGAGTCATGGAATACCAATCCCACCCTCCCATATAGATCTCTGAAGTGTCCGAAGCGCTATTCTTGGATGCCCACCGCTCCATAGGAGTTTCCTGATTGTGCAATCTATTATCTGGAATATCTTTGTTGGTATGTGTATTGTGTATTGGGGCGTTTTGCAAGACGTACAGAAAGCGGGGGAGTGCCAGCATCTTAAGTAGGACTGCCCGTCCCAATAAAGTCAGGGGGAGCGACATCCAGTGTTGTACGTCTCTTGCAAATCTTTCCATAATGGGATGCTGGTTGTCAGATGTGCATCTGTTAAGGTCTTGTGTGACTTGGATACCTAGGTAGCGGAAGTGGTCACTCACGACCCCATATGGACAGGACTCAGGGACTCAGGGATCCTCCCTCCTGCATCGTTGATCGGGAAAAGTGTTGATTTCTTCCAGTTAACCCTTAGCCCACTAAAGGCCCCACATTGTTCTAATAATTGCGTCACTACTGGGCACGCCGAAGTCGGATTTTTCAGGTATACCAGTAGGTCGTCCGCATATAAGGAGACTCTGTCCTCCCATCCCAACGAACCTGGGAACCCTTTCCAAGTTTGCGATTCCCTCAACAGAGTAGCCAGCGTTCCATAACTAGTGCAAAAAGGAGCGCCGACAGGGGGCAGCCCTGTCTCGTCCCCTTTCCCAGCGCGAAGGATCTTGAGACCCAACCGTTCACCTTAATTTCAGCTATTGGTGAAGCGTAGAGTAGTCGGGACCCAACTCAAAAATTGTTTCCCGAACCCCATCCATCGAATGATCTCCCAGAGTGCGTCCCAATAGATTGAATCGAACCCTTTCTCGAAATCTATCGCCAACAGTGCTAAAGGGACCTCTAGAGTCTGGGCACGCTCTATTGCTAGATGCAGTCTGCGTATATTCATCCTCATGGATCTGCCAGGCATAAAAACATATTGATCCGGGGGGATCAAGGATGTTATAACTCTCTGCAGTCTCTTTGCCAAGACTTTGGCTAGGATTTTTGTCTCGCTATTAATCAGAGATATTGGCCTGTACGAGCTGCACTTATCTGGTGGTTTATCAGCCTTGGGTATCACTATTATAGTGGCCTTTCTAAGGTCTACTGGAAGGCTGCCCAGTTCTCTGGCTTTGCGATACATATTCAGAAGGTGTGGGGCGATCTTGTTGCCTCCTATTTTCTTCCAGGTCTCCATGTCAGATATCCTGAAGCACGGTTCCGTGTTGACCCGTCGTGAAGAATATATTTCTTCCTACCAATGTGATTCTCAGGAGTACGAAAGGACAGGCTGAGAAACTAATTGATCGGAAGATGGTGTAGAGTCGTTGGGATCGGTAGAGTTGAGCGGACCGCAAACTTCACGATAGATGGAGAATCCAGGTTCCTTTCAACGACTGCAGAATATTACACTGATTAATAATCAAATACACCCCTTTCTGGATAAAGGTTTAACAAATAATTAACAGACTAACCTGCAGAAAACGGGTTTTAACCAGAAGTATTTCATGCAAGAATGTCCTCAATACTGGGGAAATCTGGAGACCATAAGAAGAGAAAATACAATCAGTACCAGATAGTGAGTTGTAGAGAATGGTAAGGAAAGTTAAGTTTCTTACCCTGGTTTCCCTGGAAGTGGTCGTCTCTGGCAAATCTCCTTCTCCTTTTCTGTACGAACTGTGTGATGGTATCTGCCCCCCTGTCCGACGAACCAAATAATCCAATGGTGCAAGGAAGTCACTAGTCCAGCAACAACCTATTCCCGCCGGCACGAGGACGCCTAAAAGGTGCTCAGGAAGTCTCTAGTCCAGCACCTAGCCTATTCCCGCCGGCACGAGGACGCCTACAGCACCCTGGAGGAAAGGACAGGGAAGGAATAGGAGGGGAAGAGGAAGGAAGGAAAGAAAGAAGGTAAGAGGTCTCCCAACCTTCAAGGTCCGAAATCAACTTAACCAAACCACTAGGCAAGAATAACCAAAAAACAATCCGAGGTCAAAATACTAGAACAGGTAAGGGCAATCCGTGAGCATATCCAATAAACGTAATCCGAGATCAAAAAACACCAAAAATTTCCAAGCGAGAAGAGCCACTGTCAATATGGGATCAGAAGCAGCGAGAAGTGGGCGCCGGATCATTAAGTACCTGAACTACCGGCAACAAGATGGTCACGTGACCCAGTAGGTTTTCTATCACGTGGAAGACGCCGCGCCCACTGACGTAACCTCCATGGTAACTTCCACGTGCGGCGTCGGGAACTACGTTCCCGACGAAAATGTCTACCGCGAGTAGAGCGTGGATAATGCAAGCCCGCCTCCTGTCTGATATTCGAACGCGACAGGCGCTTTTGGCTACGAGAAGACAAGAGAACCGAAGGGGTATCACAAGACCTGAAGCGTTTTCTGACAGTATCCTCCCCCAAAGGACCCCCATGCCCCCGTGTGGCCAGAAACTGGGACACCAACAACGGGGCATGCACATTCTGCTCTGGTTCCCATGTCCGATCTTCCGGACCGTAACCTTTCCAATCCACTAAGAAATACCTGGTACCACGAGAAACCTTAGAATCAAGAATGGAATTGACTTCATACTCCTCTACCCCTTGAACCAATATCGGAGATGGAGAAGCCACTACCCTGGTACTGTCCACACAAGGCTTAACCATGGACACATGAAAGACCGGATGTATCTTCCAAGAGCACGGCAAATCTAACTTGACTACCAATGGACTCAAGACATCCTTTACAACATAAGGACCGACAAAACGTGGCAACAAGCATCGTCGTCCTGGAATGCGTAAATTCTTTGTGGACAACCATACCCGCGAACCTGGAACGTAATTGGGTGCAGGACGGCGATTCCGATCAGCGTACTTCTTTGCCTGCTCTTGAGCTTGTTTCAGATGTTCCAGCACCCTATCACGGACCAGAGACAGATCCTTGATACAAGATTGAACTGCCGGGCAATCCGCAGGTAGTTTCCAATCAAGAGGTAGGGTGCGTGGGTGTTGCCCATATAAGGCATAAAATGGCGATGTTCCCGTAGATGAATGGCTGGAATTATTATAAGCGAATTCCGCTAATGGAAGAACGGCTAACCAGGATTCCTGATGTTGAAGGATGAGACACCTGAGATACTGCTCCATAGTAGCGTTCACCCGCTCTGTTTGACCATCCGTCTGGGGATGGAATGCTGTGGAACACCGTTCATCCACCCCTAATGAGAACATAAGATGCCTCCAGAAACGTGACGTGAACTGGGACCCTCTGTCAGAAACCACAATCTCAGGTAACCCAAAAAACCTGAAGACATGTCGCAAGAACAGCTCCGCCAGCTTAGCAGCTGATGGCAAACCTTGGCAAGGAACAAATAGAGACATTTTAGAAAAGCTGTCAACCACCACCCATATAGTATCAAAACCGTCGATCAAAGGCAACTCCACCACAAAATCCATGGTAATCATCGCCCATGGTCTGGCCGGCACTGGTAATGGCTGTAGTAACCCCATAGGTTTCGCCGAATGGGATTTACATTGGGCACAAATGGCGCAGGTCGAGATATATTGCGAGACGTCTCTTCGCATAGAGGGCCACCAACACCAGCGTTTGAGGAGTTCGAGGGTTTTCTGTGAACCAGGGTGCGCTGCGATAGCAGCGTCATGACATAAGGAAATAGCTGCACACCGGGTATCCTGATCAGGCATAAAGACACGACCCTGGACATAAGGAAGACCATGCAAAATATCCATGTTATATTCTGCCAATTCTGCGGGCTCTTTATCAACCCAGGTCTGGAGCGTTGACTTCAAAGTGGGTTGTAGAACACAACTACAAACCACTTGTGTTGGTAATAACAATGACCCATCCTGTGGACGTGAAACATCATTCCCCAAGCTTCTGGATAGAGCGTCAGCCTTGGAATTTAGAACACCTGGGCGATAAGTCAACGTAAAGTTGTACATAGAAAAGAATTCATGCCAGCGGGCATGTCTCGCAGTGGTGCACGTCAAGGACTGCAAGGCCAACAGGTTTCTGTGGTCAGTAAAGACCTGGACCGGTACTTCCGTACCAAGAAGATGATGTCGCCAGACCATAAATGCGTCCCTAACAGCCAACAATTCCCGTTCAGTTACGGTATAATTGCGCTCATAGGGCGTTAACTTGCGTGAATGATAGGCGACTGGATGTGATTCCCCGGTATCAGCGCATGTCTGGGACAGGATAGCTCCTACCGCAACATCTGAAGCATCAGCTTCGACGACGAAAGGACGTTTGACATTTGGATGCAGCAAAACAGGAGCTGTAGTGAATGCGGCCTTTAAAGACTCAAACGCTATTTGGGCGTTATCGTTCCATAAATAAGGTTTCTTGTTACTGGTCAATTCGGTGAGGGGTGCAGCAATAGAAGAGAACTGTCTAATGAACCGCCTGTAAAAGTTAGAAAACCCCAGAAACGATTGCAACTCTTTCCTTGAAGTTGGTACAGGCCAGTTTAAGACCGCTTTTACCTTACTACTACTCATCTGCACTCCTTTGTTGGTGATGTCATATCCAAGGAACTCGACCTGATTTGCATGGAATACACATTTTTCTAACTTGACAAAAAGGTGATGCTCCCGCAAGCGTTGTAAAACTTCTGAAACATGACGTACATGATCTTCCATAGATGGAGAATAGATGAGTATATCATCTAGATAGACGATAACGAACCTGTCGATCATGTCACGCAGAACGTCGTTGATGAAATTCTGGAATGTGGCCGGGGCATTGCAAAGCCCGAATGGCATCACCAAATACTCGAATAGGCCATATCGGGTCTTGAAGGCGGTTTTCCATTCATCCCCTCGACGAATCCGGACCAAGTTGTAAGCACCCCTTAGATCCAATTTGGTGAAGAATTCTGAAGACCCTAACTGATCCAGTAAGACAGAAATCAGCGGAATCGGGTACTGATTTCGGATAGTACCTGCATTGAGCTCCCGATAATCAATACAAGGTCTTAAGTCACCCTCCTTCTTGGGTACAAAGAATAGCGGTGAAGCAAATGGAGAGTGAGAAGGCCGAATAAAACCTAACTCAAGGGCTTTATCCAAATATTCCTTAAGGACGACTTCTTCCTTTTGGGTAAGGGAATAAATACGTCCCGATGGTGTCCTAACATCTGGTTTGAGAACAATTGGGCAATCGTAGGGCCGATGAGGCGGCAGAATCTCCGCTTTCCCTTTGTCAAAAACATCCTTATAACTTGTGTATTCGACAGGCAATACGGTGTTAACAACTGCTCCAATGGTAACCACAGAGTTCAACAAAGCCCGACTAGGAGCTTCAGGTGCTTCATACATAGACTCTACTGAATTGCATGATCGAAGACATTGCTGAGAACTGAAAGCGATAGCCCCGGTCTCCCAGTTAATGACCGGATTATGAAGCTTGAGCCATGGTAAACCCAGGATTAGTTTATATTGCGGTGCCATAATGACGTCAAATGTGATGGTTTCCGAATGCTCAACACCAATGGTTAACAGTAACGGAATGGTATGTTCAGTAACAAGTCCAGAAAGAAGGGTTGATCCGTCAACGGCATTGACTACCTCAGGAACACTCTTTGACAATAAGGGAATACCCCATTTCCGAACATATTGGGCATCAATGTAGTTACCAGTTGCCCCAGAGTCAAGAACAGCTGCAGAACTCCAAGGCGTGACCTGGTCATAACTCAACATAACGTCAATATAGAAGGGTGTGGACAACAAGGAACCCTGCATGGAAGAGCTCGGCGTAGGGGTTCCTTCTACGACCGGGCCTTGGCGTTTCCCGACTTGCGGGGTCTCTTTGGGCATGCACTGAGTAGATGATTAGCGGAACCGCAATAAAAGCACAAATTGTTCCGTCTGCGATGTTCTCTTTCTTCCGATGTTAACGGGCCCCTTACTGCCCCGATTTGCATAGGTTCGTCACCGCCAGAAACAGGAATTGGGGAAACGGTAGTACAAACCGGAATTACTCTCTTCTCCCCTTTTCTTTCGGCGCGTCGGGCATCAATCTGAAGTACTAGGTCCAAGAAATCAGGAAAGGACGTAGGAACCACCGGAACCGTGGCTATAGTATCTTTCAATGAGTCCGACAATCCTTTATAAAATAGGGCTGCCTTTTTATCTTCCGGCCAACCAGTTTCAGCAACCAACTGATTAAACTTAGCCAAATATGACAACAAAGGAGTATCCCCCTGACGGAGATTTAACAATTCCAGATCCGTGGCTTGAGTCTTGTAGCGAGTATCAAACACCCTAGTCATAGCACTGATCAATGCATCGCAGTCGAACAATAGCGGACTGCCTTGTTCTAACAAAGGATTAGCCCAAACAGCGGCCATACCACCGAGGTTTGATAAGACAAAGGCAGCTTTTGTAGTCGCATCAGGAAACGAGGTAGGCCGACACAAGAAATGCAACCTGCATTGGTTAATGAAAGTCCGAAAGGATTTAGGATCCCCAGTAAACCTTTCTGGGGGAGCAAGCGGGAACTGAGCGGCCATGTACACATGCGTAGAATCAGATCTGACCGAAGGCCCTGCCTGACCTGAAGTGGAAGCGGAGGCCAAAGATGGTGATCCTGTAACCACTTCCCTGATACCAGCTTGCATTTCGTCAATGCGCCGGTGGGTGTCAGCCTGGGCCGCCGTCATATCGGCACGTAGGTCGGCCACCAACTGAACCAAAACGGCCAACGGGTCATTCGCGGCGTCCATGATAAGGCTTCTGATTCTGTCAGATATCCTGAAGCACGGTTCCGTGTTGACCCGTCGTGAAGAATATATTTCTTCCTACCAATGTGATTCTCAGGAGTACGAAAGGACAGGCTGAGAAACTAATTGATCGGAAGATGGTGTAGAGTCGTTGGGATCGGTAGAGTTGAGCGGACCGCAAACTTCACGATAGATGGAGAATCCAGGTTCCTTTCAACGACTGCAGAATATTACACTGATTAATAATCAAATACACCCCTTTCTGGATAAAGGTTTAACAAATAATTAACAGACTAACCTACAGAAAACGGGTTTTAACCAGAAGTATTTCATGCAAGAATGTCCTCAATACTGGGGAAATCTGGAGACCATAAGAAGAGAAAATACAATCAGTACCAGATAGTGAGTTGTAGAGAATGGTAAGGAAAGTTAAGTTTCTTACCCTGGTTTCCCTGGAAGTGGTTGTCTCTGGCAAATCTCCTTCTCCTTTTCTGTACGAACTGTGTGATGGTATCTGCCCCCCTGTCCGACGAACCAAATAATCCAATGGTGCAAGGAAGTCACTAGTCCAGCAACAACCTATTCCCGCCGGCACGAGGACGCCTAAAAGGTGCTCAGGAAGTCTCTAGTCCAGCACCTAGCCTATTCCCGCCGGCACGAGGACGCCTACAGCACCCTGGAGGAAAGGACAGGGAAGGAATAGGAGGGGAAGAGGAAGGAAGGAAAGAAAGAAGGTAAGAGGTCTCCCAACCTTCAAGGTCCGAAATCAACTTAACCAAACCACTAGGCAAGAATAACCAAAAAACAATCCGAGGTCAAAATACTAGAACAGGTAAGGGCAATCCGTGAGCATATCCAATAAACGTAATCCGAGATCAAAAAACACCAAAAATTTCCAAGCGAGAAGAGCCACTGTCAATATGGGATCAGAAGCAGCGAGAAGTGGGCGCCGGATCATTAAGTACCTGAACTACCGGCAACAAGATGGTCACGTGACCCAGTACGTTTTCTATCACGTGGAAGACGCCGCGCCCACTGACGTAACCTCCATGGTAACTTCCACGTGCGGCGTCGGGAACTACGTTCCCGACGAAAATGTCTACCGCGAGTAGAGCGTGGATAATGCAAGCCCGCCTCCTGTCTGATATTCGAACGCGACAGGCGCTTTTGGCTACGAGAAGACAAGAGAACCGAAGGGGTATCACAAGACCTGAAGCGTTTTCTGACACTCCACTGGGAAACCGTTTGGACGCAGTGTTTTCCCAGACTGGAGCTGTGCCATCGCTGATAGCACTTCTTGCGTGATTTCCGCCTCTAAAATAGTGTTTTGTTCAGTGCTCAGGAAGGGGAGGGTGATCTCGTCCAATATGGAAGTCAAGGGGTTGACACTAGGGGCATGGTATAATTCTTCATAGTATTTCGCAAACCCTTCTGCTATCTCTGTGTCTGTTAGGAGCGGGTCAGCATTATCTGGCGTGATCATTCTCACCTGGCTATGGCCCTCATCCCTTCCTTCCAACCACGCCAGCATCTTCCCCGCTTTATCCCCGTCTCATGGATCCTGGCTCTCATTGCGCTGTGGGCCTGTATAGCGTTATCTAATACCTTGTTTTGCAATTTCTTTTGGCCCAGGGTTAAAGCTCTGTGTGTGTCTATCTGGTGCTGGGCAAGATGAGCTCTTTCAGCTTGTTTAACTACCTCTTCCGCTTCTTCTACTGCTTTTAGGGGTTCCATGTCTTAAAATTGCTGCAAAAATGCTGTGAATACAAAATATTGCGGCAAAAATTGTGTGTTTTTTTGTGCCACAATCATGTAAAGGATGCGGGGACACCCCCACAATCCCCGGACCCATTATACAATTTAAGGGGAGCGGGGGACACCCCCGCAACCCCTGCACCCCTTAAATGGTAAACACCTTTACTGGGTCAAACCACAGCATTTTTGCATTCCGGTGAAATTTTTGCAGCAATTTTATTACCGGATACCCTTTTAGGTGTGCTTTTTTGTGCGCCTTGGTCCAGGAGACAACCTCTCCGCGGAGCACTGGTTTGTATGCCTCCCAGAGTGTTATGGAAAACTCCACTGACCCTACGTTCAACTCAAAGTATGTTTTGCTTGTGGTTTGCATGCGTTCAATTAGCTCCGGAAAGCCCAGATAGTAGCCGTTCAAGCGCCACAGTGGTGGAGGTGATGGTTTAGAGGTTTCAATCCATATGGACAGTGGGGAGTGGTCTGAAATGCCCCTTGGTAGGAAGTTTGCCTGCGTAGCCATGTGTATCATGGGTGCCGGTAGGAGAAAATAGTCCAGTCGTGACAGTGAAGCGTGTGCCCAGGAGTGGAATTAGTATTCTCTATCGCTTGGGTGTAGGTCGCGCCACACATCCCGAAGTCCAAATGCTTCTGCGAAGGTTGCCAGTTTAGTACGTGTATTGGGGTCTCTGCCACGTAGATGTGTGCGGTCCTGGGTTACGTACAGAACCTCATTAAAGTCCTGTCTCAAGATCAGGATCTCAGACGCATCCTCAATCAGCAGTGGTGATATGTCTTGTATCAATGTGGCTAGTAATGTGGGTGGGGAGTAGACCACCAACAAAGAGACCGTTTTGTCCCATAGTGTGCCTGTAACATATGTGAATCTACCGCCAGTATCCTGTGTCACCTTCGGCAGGGTGAATGGGAGTCTCTTGTGTATAAGTATAAGCACCCCTCTTGAGCCCATTGTGAAGCCCGCCTGTATCGCTGTGCGATAGTTAGTGTGTCCAAAGAGGGTGTTGTTTGTGCCCGCCAGGTGGGTTTCCGTTAGGAAGATCACATCTGGGGTGTGTCTGTTTAGAAATTGTAACACTAGTCTCCTCTTTATACTGCTCCCCAACCCATTCACGTTCCAGGTCATCACTTTTAGGACCCGGATCACTGTGTTACGTGTAGGCATTTGGTGGTCTTAGGTGTGAATAACGGATGTATTGTGTAAGGCAGCTGCCAGCAGCTGGAGTCCCTGTTCGGTGCCAGTGCATGAGTGTGCTGTGTACAATGTGTAACCAAATCCATGAACGTCTCAGTGCATCTCTCCAATCATCCCAACAATCAACATACATTTTAAGATTCAAAACAACATAAACTTGCTCTTCCCCCACCCCCACACCATACGCCGTTCCAACTCGAAGCATCTGTCGCCCGAACTGTGGTCAGAAGACAACTATCTGTTTGTTCCTGACTATGAACATTATATTGTTAACACCCTAGCGTAGCGTGCTACAGGCTCTACTTGACCTTGCAGTACAGTACCTACTATCTGAGACGCACCACACAACAAACCTGGTTTATAAACAACTAACTCTGTGGGGGCCGCCATTTATTCGGCCGTTCCATTCCTCTGCAGAAGTGCACAGTGCTGTGTACACATTGTCTAGCGTACTGTTGGGCAACTGGGTAGCGTCTCGCTTAGTGGGAGTGAAACTCAGTTCACAGCGTACAACTGAGGCCAATGTTCATTAATTCATCCGCCGCACCAGGGGGTTCAGCGTCTCTTGGCTGTGGTGGAGGTGGTCTTCGATCTGGGCAAGCGCGTTGGTTCCCATGTCTGTTGTTTCGCACTGTTTTTGCAGTCACCCTCAATGTGAAGCTCTGCCCATTTCCACGCCTCTTTTGGGTCAGTAAAGTGGACCATCATGCCCTTATGGTAGATTTTAAGCTGGGCGGGGAATAACAGACCCTATTTAACGTTGAGATCTTGCAGTTGCCTTTTGAGCTGATCGAATGACTGTCTGGCTTTCTGTACTTCCCGTGTATAGTCGGGAAAGAAAGCAATCTTGGATCCGTTGTAGGTTAGCGTACCTTTTGCTCTTGCCCGTTGTAGCAGTGCGTCCCAGTCCCTATAATTAAGTAGCTTAGCAATTATAGTGCGGTGTGGGGCCCCAGGGATTGGTTTGCCCGTGGGCATTCGATGTGCTCTTTTAACAGAGAAAAACTTTGAGAAGGAGTCTGGTTCGGACATGTCAGTGATCCATTTTTTCGTGAAAGAGTTCCATATTTGGACCTTCTGTGTTTTCCGGTACGCCTAGGATCCTGACATAGTTGGGTCTCGAGCGTCCCTCTCCTTCGTCCACCCTTTCCTCCATTGTTTTTATTTTCGCTTTAAAGGCCTCCATTTGTTGCCTCAGTTCCTGTATCGCATCTTCAGTTCCAGCGATGCGTTGTTCAGCTTTTCTCGTACGGGAGGACAATTTCTGCAAGTCATGTCAGAGGAAAGAGACATCTACACTTATTCCGTCCATCTTCTGTTCCATTGAGGTGCGTGAGTCCGCTATGGCAGCCATGACATCTTTTAGGGATAGCGTCGTATCCATGTTGGATGTGCTGTCGTCTGGGTCTGGCACTTCCCAATTGGGCACTGGTTGCATTGTGAATTGGTTGATCCTGCTCTGGGCTGCACATTTCTTTTGCTGGTCTTTGCCCATGGTAGTACTTGGCAGGTTAGTGAACCAGGTCTGCTGAGTCAAAGAAGAACCTGGGTCTGGGACCCAACCACAGTTGGAACGTTATATGGTATTGAACAAAGTAGACACTGTAGTTTCCAGGGGAAGGGAGTCATTCCCCCTGGTGAGAACTAATTGAAATTCCCAAACTGAACTGTGATGACAAAACCAGGAGAAGGGAGCTATTTTCCTGGCCAACAAACAGTTTAGCCTTATCCATTTAAGTTAGAAGTGTGAGGGACAGAGTTAGGGGATTTTGACACAGGATGGTGGACACTTGAGTTAAACTGGCATTCTGACAGACCCTTTTTGGTCTTTAGTTGAGGTAGGGAAACCCCTCATAGGAATAGGGACAGATAGGCTTTACCAAACACCATGCCACCTGTGTGTCAGTGTGAGGAGTCAGGAATGAAACTCGGACACAAGTTAAACATGGTTTTGGCTAAAGACTTTTTTTTTAAACTAAAAGGGGTTGGAAAATGACTCTCTGTCTCTGCACGAGAGGTGTTTCCCTACCTTATCTCACAAATAAGGATCTGTTGGTGTCAGAATATCCAAAAACAAAACTGTCCTGTGTCCAAATTACTATTCTGACCCTCTCATTCTAAGGAAAGGAATTTCAAATTTCTTTGTCCTTCAGTGACTTAGATTTGTTCCAATGGGTAAAGCAATAAGTAACTTCAACAAAAAGTCTCTCAAGGATATTGCTCCATACTCCAGTGTGTTTCTCCCTTCTCCTGGATCCTTCTTTATATTTCTTTAAACACAACAGTTCTTGTCCTTCCTCTTGATCAACACTAAAAATCATACACAGTTATCTTTGGCCTTTAAGTTGTCAGGATACCTGGCATACTCTCCGGCCAGGGTTTCTTTGCTCTCTTATGTTCAAATACTTGAAGATGCCTGGTATACTTTCCTGCTAGGGCTTCTTGTATTCACACACTTGTGATTGTCTGGTATACTCGCCTGACAGGGCTTCTTGTGTTCACACACTTGTGATTGCCTGGTATACTCTCCTGCCAGGGCTTCTTGTATTCATGTGCTTTTGTCTGCACGTTCACTCTTGAGCAATCATCACATTAGCTCTTCTGGCCAATTTATTCTGTCCATTGCTTATTGCCTGAATAGTGTTTTGTGCACACTTCCACTCTAGGTAATTTACTAATCTAGCCTCATTGGCTAGTTAACTTTGTCCGTTATCTACTGCTTTGTTATCATTTCTTACGTGAAGATTTTGTACACATAGGCAACTTCAAAGGTTCCCTCCTTTATCATATGCACTTTCAATTTCTCACTTCCAGCAAATGGTTTTCTTTCTTTCTCCGTTCTATCTTGTTCAATTATGGTATGCAGCGTGTTCACCAATATGCCCTGTGTTCCCTTAGTCCCAGCGTGGACTCACTGGCCTTTCATGGCGTCACTTGGCTTTCTCGCACCTTGCCAACAGCAATCTTTGGGTATTTTCTTCCTCGTGTAGCTTGGCTTTCCATGTCACTGCTTCCCACAGTTCCAGCTGGGCTTCTCTGCTTTCTTTGGATCTCCAGTGAGTCTCTTGCAGCTTTTTTCTGCCAGTGAACGCCCAGAAGCCCTGCTTTCGCATCTTGTCTTCGCACAGCTTTCATCTTCTCAGCATATGAGCCAGTTGGCTCCACCGTCTTCCTCTCAACCGTTAGTCACACAGAGAGGAGCAGCCCGCTCCCACCAGCAGTCTTCTTTGGTTTCTCGCCATCCTGTTTAAAATATCCCAGGCACAGGTGCGTGTTCCTAGCAACTAGAACGCTGCCTGTGCTCGGGGCTTAATTTGCTCTGCATTCCTCCACTCCTCTATCTCCTCGCAGTGCTAAGGTGTTTCTGGGACCATTAGTCCTTTTCAGCTAGCTTGCACAAAATATTGGAGGAATGCTTTTTGATGGCAAGTCAGTGTTTGACAGTTGGTCTGTGAATTGGGATAACAGAAATTCAGCACTCTCCTTTGAGGGAGCAGGGGAAGAATCACAATAGGCCATACAGTGTTACTAATGGGGGATTCATACACTAGGGCAAAGGGGGATACCATGTTTCATCCTTTGACATCACCATTCTCGGCCGGAGGTTGTCTCCCCCTATGTGATCCTCCCTCATATAGACATCCCCCAGGGTCAGGATCAGGGAGCAGTTGCCTTCCCCTGGCTACATGGGGGAGGTCACTGCTGGAAAGGGAGTAATGATATTATCGGATTCATTACAGTCAGTCTCCTTCTTCTGCACCCTTACAGGAATCTTATTCCGTCCAGGTGAAGAACCCACTGTTTTGACCACATGCCCTGTGTATACTCTTCATATCAGCCCAGCAAAGGCTGAATCCCTGATGTATTAACAAAAGTACACTACTTAAGCAATATGCGCCGAGCGGCGGGGGCATTACCGACCCATAGTTATAGGCCCCGAGCGAAGCAAGGGCCTTAATGAAGGCCCCGGGGCATTACCAGAGTCAGTAATGCCCCCACCGCTCGGGGCAAAAACTGTGTGACCAGGACAATAAAACATACATTTTTTTCCCGAAATGCTCCAGCGTTTCGGGCAAAAAAATTAAAGAAAAAAAGTCAAAGAAAATGGCGGCCATGGAAAGGGAAAACGGAGTCTGTTTTCTCTTTCCATGGCGGCCATCGGGAGCGGACGCGTTGGAAACAGAAGCGTTTCCAGTGTGCCCGCTCTCGAAAAAAAAGAAGGTAAGTGGGGTTGGGAGGGCGGAAGGGAGGGGAAAGGGAAAAAAAAATACAAAAAAAAAAAAAACACGTACATGGGTCCCCAGCGGGGGACAATGGAAGTCTCCAGCCATGTGGAGGCTCGGAGTGGGGATGGCCCCGCTCCGAGTCTTCACACAGCTGAAGGCTTTCATCGTCCCCCGCCGGGGACCAAGGCATAAAAGGTAAGTGGGGTGGGGAGGGCAGGGAGGTGGGAGGAGGGAGGTGGGAGGAGGGAGGGAAGGAAAAAAAAAAGCCTTACCTCTGTCCCCAGCGGGGGGCGAAGGTAGCCTCTCAGCCTTGGGGAGGCTCGGAGCAGGGATGGCCCTGCTTCGAGCCTCCTTATTGGCTGAGGGGTTGCCACGCCCCCCTCAGGCATGACTGTGCAACCCTTGAGTCTATAGGCATCAGGAAGCATGTTCTTCAGATAAGGCAGGAGCCCTCAAATCAATGTCTTTTGCTTGGTGTTAGGCAGAAACCTGTGCAGCTCCCTTTGGGAACACTGCAAAAGATTTAGGACTACAGGTGTTAGCAGTAAACCCACTTGGTAGCAGTCTGTACCACCCAGATTTACCTGGTAGCTGTGGCTGAGCAGTCAGACTTCCCTCAAGAAGAGTTCGGCAGTATGCAAAGTATACACAATAGGCACTCAGATACAACAATACAAGCAAACACTGACCAGAGCTTGGGTATCGAAGTATAGAATTATTTATTTAAAAACACACTGTTTGAAACACCCCAGCACTCTTATCGTAAAATACTCTAAACACAGTTACTATTATAATATATACAACCCTTGTTTCTTATCAGTCTTAGTTAACACCACTTATTTTCATACAAAGGTGTGTGCTTAACTATAGATGGCACTCCGACAAGTTCATGAAGAAGGGAGGGAAAAAGACAATATGGGAAGGTACACCACTCTAAGCTTTAGGAACACTATTAGCAAGGCAGAAGAGCAAAAGTCACTTGTGAGCCAAAGTCCATAGGCTGGGCCCACTCTTAGAGAGAGCAGAGCACAAATGCGCCCAAGATCACACAGTTACCCTAGGCTTAGAAAGTCTTGCAGAGAGTTCGAAAAGAGTTTAGAGAGGCTCAGAAAAGTTTAGCCAGGGTGTCCCAGGATAACGGAGGTTCGAGAGCCGGGGGCTAAATCTACCCCGTACAGTCGGTGGCAAGGGAAGCCGGGCGGGACACGGTACCTTAAGTGGGAAGGATCCTCCAGCGGTGGCAGTTGTTCCTGGCAGTGGGTGCAAGTCTCGTCGTCGTCCAGGGGAAGAGAAGATCTCGACTTGGAGGAAAGATGAAGGTCGTTGCACTGCCAGGGAAGAAACCAGCCGCGGAGTTTTCTGGTTAAAGGTATTACCCTTTAATTCGCGGTCATGGTAAAATGTGGTATCCCGGTTGCCGGGGTGCTTGGCACAGGCAAGGCGGCCACGAGATACGTCGGGAAGGCGAAAAGACGGTGAAACTGGTTATCCCCACCAGTCAAAGGAAGAAGACTCTCCGGCGGGAGATCTCCTCTGTCGTTGGGAAAAGTGGTGAGACGGTCCAGCAGGGCTCCACCGGTGGTGTCGTCGTGGCAGGTCGGCTCAGCTTCTCCCTCGTTGGATTCTTAGGTCCTGTGGCGACTTCTGAAGTTCCAGTCCCCAAAGCCCTGATTTTATGCAGAAAACCCCCATTCACTCAGCCTGGCTGTCACTCAAACATGCTAAGTGGTGAGCCGGCCGGCTCACCACTTGGGCCAATCAGGACGGAGTGCGACTTGAGTTGCCTAGGCAACTCAGTCCAGGGTGCCTAAATCCCCCTCCACCCCTCCTAAGTACCCCAGACAGAGTGGCACCACTTTGGAGGGCTTCTGTGGAGAAGCCCGCCAAAAAGTGGAACAAAGGGCTCGACTTGGGTTGGAGTCACAGAAGAGAACACAAACGCCATTTTAGAACTGAGTTTTGGCAAAAACCACCAACCGGAGAACTAATATTAATTAAATAAACCGGCGGTATGTTCGAGGCTATCGTAATTAAATAAAGATAGTAGCCTCGAACAATGGGAAAATCCCATAGAGAAATATTCGCGGTTGAATATAAAAAGTAGTATCCACTGCCACCATCCAAAACCCGATCAGGGGGGACGGAGACGTGCCCCCTCGACTAACAGACCCCGGGGCAATCAAATTGCCCCAGCCAGTACGTCCACAATATGATGGTTTGTACTGGTTCTGTTCAGAATTTAAGATTAGTAAAGTCAATGGTGACTTTACAGACCCTGGGAGACAGTAGTCAGTCCCAGGGTATGGAGTCTATACTGGGGAGTCACTATGACACCCCTGTGTTACTGCACTGAGGGTGCTGTGTAACACACATCACAAAAACACATGAAGCCCTATGGAGTAAAAGACCCCATAGCCCATTAAACACATCTAGAGTCAAAGGAACACACTCAAATCATGTCCAAGAGTGAGGGTAAAAGAGTCTCACTCTTGTCAGGAGAAAAAAAAACAAACCCCAAAAATCCAGCAAAGCTGCTGGGGGGACTCACTAGGTTAGGAAATTCTGCCTAAACAGAGAATTCTCCCTAACACTTGGCATCACACAACTTTTCCCAAACTCTCGCCATTCGGGATTCCCCTCTCCTGCGGCTTTCTCATGATACCCCTTTGTTGGGTTCACCTTCATCTTTACACCACTGTTCGGTCACTTTATCAAAATATAGCATTCACTTTCCCTTGACTTCACTTGGCATCCCTACTTCGGGTTCACTGTAGCCTTTAAATAACAGTTCAGTTAACTTTACCGGTTCTACTAACTTATAGCATTCAGGAACTCTTAGGGCCTGATTCACATAAGGGTTTTATAATGGTGCAATCCTATAGGAAAACGCTCTGTGAATCAGGCCCTAAATGTCTTTTTATCAAATATTTTTTTCACTTTTACCGGTTCACTCAGGCCCCCCTCCTCCAGGCTCAGACCTTCCTCTCGATGGCAGTTCTGGCTTCCCTCGATCGGGCACGAGCCTCAAAACTGCCAGCATCACACTTGTTACTTTGCAATCTTTCACGCTTTCACTTTTAAGTACTTGCCAGTTCGTTACAGAGACTTCCGATAGGCGATCGCATCTGGCCGGGCCACTCCATTGTAGCAAGTCCGTTTATTTTTCACATCAAGCTTCTCTTTTTCACAGCTGCTGTCCTACGTGCAACCCACAATACTGGATACAGTTCAAAGGTTTATACCGGCCTTCTCTCCCGAGGCCTTCTGGTATCTGCAGTTCTTAATTAGCATCACAGGACTAATAATTCATCAGGTTAGCTTTATACTTCCTTTCACTTTTTGTCAAAGACTTTCGACTGTACGGGTGGGGGCTTGTACCCTTGACTTTACCCTTGTATGACCACTTTGACTATTCGCCTCCTTTCTCAGTTATTTTCTTTCACGGCTTCTCTCACGCGCACAATCTCTGTATTCTTCATTCTTGCTACAATGTGCTTTCGCTCGTGCCTTCTCGATAACCCAACGAGCACTTCAAACGTTAATGTTCTTTTAATTTATCAACACAAGACAGTCTCCCTTTTCACTCACCAGCAGCAGCAGCAGCTTATACAGTTTATCAAGACCTTGGCCCTCATTACAACCTTGGCGGAGGACCATGGTGCTATTAGCACCATGGTCCATGCCGCTAAGGTTGCAATTCCGCCATGGTGGATGGCGGAATTACCGCCCCATTCCAAGGTGAGTGGGGCGGTAATTCCCCATTCACCAATGGCCCCTTCCCCATTCCCATTTTTGCCCCATAGGGCATAATGGGAATGGGGAAAGGCGATAATTACGGCACCGTAAATTACGGTGCCGTAATTATCGCCAAGGTCCCTTTGCGGCATGGCTTTTAACGGCTGCAAAAAGCAGCCGTTAAAAGCCATCCCGCAAAGGGAACCTTGTAATCAGGCGTTAAGGGTCGGCGCCGTTTACGGCGCCGTAAACCCCTTACCGCCTGAGTCGGAATGAGGGCCCTTCTGTTCAGTCAAGGCTTTTGGCCCAGCACGGCTAGCCTTCTTTCAAGTCCTCACGCCGCACATGAAGGAGGTACTGCTGTGACCTTCTGCAGTGGCAGGGAGTTGCTCCTTTTGGATTCTGCAGCGACTTTCACCTCGCAGCTGGTTGGACCACAGCCTTTCCTTCGCTTCCTGGTCCCGTCTGCTCTGCTTTTATAGTCGTGTTGCCTTCCCAGGATTTCCTGCCCTTCCGTTCTGCTGGTCTTGTTCGCTTCAGTTTCCCTTCTCGCCTTGCTCTCCGGGTGCTCTCATGCTCCGCCTTTTATCCCAGTGGGAGAAGGTAACAGGATTCAAGCATGAGTCATTAAGGTTAAGTGCCTGACCCTGATGTTGGGACATGTCGAAAGGACTGGTTATGTGTGAGTCTGTCTTTCCCTGAAGCGCTTTGTCCGTGCAGCTGAGGGGAGATAAAGTTCCTAGATAGTACATGTAATGAAGGTGTTCTACAGGAAAATGGGAACAGGGATATTGTGTCTCTCCTCCGGGTGCCCCACTCCCACTCCCCAGGGACCCCTCATCCAGGTGATCCTCCCGCACTGGTCCATCCACGGGGTCTGGATCCAATAGCGATGGCCGTGCCTTGGCCACCTGGATGACAGATCCCAAGGGACCAGTCAGTGAGACACCCTTTGGTTTCTCACAATACCAACAAGAAATGTAAAAGGTTCCCGGGCATTCCTATCCCACATGGGCATTTCCTCTCCACGCCTAACAAAAGGGTCCTGGTACGCACCGGGAAGACATTTAACCTGATCATTAAAATACTTCTCCTGCACTCGTGAGAGTTTACCTTTGTAATAAGATTTCAGTAGGTCCTTATAGCACAGCTCTCCCTTTGCACTTGCATTGACGGAACCTTAACATATGCCCGAGTGTGATCCCATTCCTCTTTATAAACCCATTCTAAAACCAGGCTTCTCCTTTGCCCCTTAGACAATATGCGTAAATGCTCTATATTACACAGCCCCCATTTTTCCAACATAGCCGCCCCATCAGAGAGCAATTGATATTTGGCCTTTACAGTACAGCTTAAAATTTCCAGTACAGCATTCTTTACGTTGGGGTTAATAAAAGCATCAATATATACTTTCAGGAAGAATTGGACAAATCGACTACGAGCATGTCATCCCAAGCTAGGAACCCCTAGCTTACGTCGCACCGCATCCCCATGAGTTGCTTGAGAAAGCCCTACCAGCTTTCTCAAGAAAACATTCTGTGCCACGTGCAATTTTGCACAACGGGAATAGCCCCACAACCCACTTCCAAACAGTCTTGAGGTTCAGCAATTCTAAGCATGTATCCAACCTCGCCCCCACATAAAATGATAAAACCTTTCGAGCCCCCTTAGGCTTACTTTCATCTGCTTAGCTGCCTGATTTACATGGACAGACCATCGTCCTGCCTTCGCAAAGATGACCCCAAAGTATCTATGTGTTGGCACCACTTCTATTCTTTCTTTATTGGTACACCACTTACCCCGCAATTTAACTCTACCGAACCGAACAATACAATCTTTGTTTTGGATAAGTTCAATGTCAGCTTGAGATTCTTTAGAACATTATCTGCATACTGCAGACTCTGCTGCAGTCCCCCTTCAGTGAGGTCTATCAGTGCCGTATCATCAGCATAGAGCAGGGCACTATAACAGACCCCATTTCATTTTGCTGGCATGACTTTAGCAGAAGAGTCATGTGGATTAAAACCAAACAGAAAGAGGGCGAATAAAAGAGGGGCCATAGTGCACCCCTGTCTGACACCTCTGTTTGTGATAATACCCTTTGAGTACTTGTTCCCCCTGCACACCGGATCGCATCTGCGGGATCGCCATATATCAGCTGTATCATCTGTAGTGACCCGCCGGCGCCCCCATCTTGGACACGTTTCCCCAAGGAAGATTCCTGTCGACTGAATCAAACGCTTTGGATAAATCAAGGAATGCTACATAAACTTGTCCCCCTCTAAACTTTGTATATTTTTCAATAAAGGTTTGAAGAACAAAGCATTGGTCAATTGCTGACAATCCTTTCCTGAACCCTGCTTGAGTATCTGATACTTTCCCATTCTCTGTTGCCCAAGTCAATAACCGGGCTGCCAGACATCCTGTGACGATTTTACTTGAGTTGTCAAGAAGAGAGATTCGTTATTTTACCCTTTTTGAAAATTGGTACTAATAAATTCCTGCCCGAGGAGAGTGGGCATTGCTGTGTAGCCACTATTGCATTAAAAACCATTAGTTTGTGCTACAGGGACCAAAGAACCAACAACTCCTGAATTGTCAATCATTGATGTTTGTAGAAAGGGTGAGATCTCACGTCTTTACAAGCCACTATAGAGTGGAGCCGGATGAAAATTCTGTTATCTGTCTCAATGGCAAAAAGACCTTTCAATTGAAATAAAAATACAAAATGGACACGCATCTGGTCAAGGTCTAGATGCGTTACAACTGAACAGTGCTCTTATAAATTCATGTTATGTTATGCTGGCAAAACTCTTTACTACTTCTACAGAGAATGTTGCCAACTCATTCATCCTTATGCTGGAGAAATTGTGGGCAGGTGGGAACGCAGGGCACATGTGGTGGTTTTGTCCTCACTCACTATTTTTCTGGGAAGAAATATTAGCAAAAATTAAAGAGATGCATAAAATACAACTTTAAATGGACCCGATGATGTAAATATTGGGGAACTCTGATATGGTCGGGCTTTATGGCATGTCAGGGAAAAGTGCAATATTGGTAACCTATTTATTGAATTCAGTCAAGTTAACAATAGCCCGAGGCTAGAAAAACTGTGAGTGCCCCATTATATCACTGGTGTTTCCGAACTTGGGATAACGAAAAAATTGCTAGAATTGATGAAATCCTTCCAAAACCCTATAGAGTATGGGACTCATTTGCAAATGACTGTTAAACCACTATTAGCAATATCCATTAACCGTCACTGTTGAAAAGTTGAGTTCTGCAATAACCACCTCTCCAACTTTTTTATATAGTTTTATTGATTTTACGACAAACAACACATAACTTAACCTCCTGACATTTACCATTACATGTGTATCACAGTATGCATTACATAATTCTCTCCATAATGTCTTCCCCCCCCCCATAAACTCGAGAACTCCCCCTCATACCTCCGGCTTCTGTCCCTCGGGATCAGTCCTCCTCCTGGTTCTCGGGCAGGTCCTCGTCTCTGGGGTCACTTTGGGTGCACACGTGTAGCGAGGCTATCATCTGTCTCCATGCTATCAGTGGTCCCACTTCTTCTCCTTCCCCCTTGCTGGCCGCCTCATACCATGCCATTGTCTCCGCATCTGCCCACTTAAGGAGGTCCTCCCACCACCTCACCACTCTAGGTCTGTGAGCGGCTTTCCAGCTCATGGCGATTCTCCTTTTGCTCATTATGTATGCCAGGTCTTTAAGTTTACATACATGTTGTAAGTTACGTGGCCTGGTGAATCCCCCTAGCATGCATGCCCACATGGATTCTACGTCTAATTTAATCCCCTTCTCGTCCGTGGAACGCCTTTGTATCTGCCCAGGGGAACATACTAGGTTTTTTGGGGTTGACCGTTATCCCGGAGAAATCCGCATAGCGTTCCATCACTTCTAAGATGTATTGCAGGTTCTCCTCCGGGTAACGCAGGTATATGAGCATATCGTCTGCATATATTGATATTCGATGTGGTCCTCCTTTGATTCGCACCCCTATCTCGCTATACTGTTGTCTGAGGTAGATAGCTAGTGGCTCGAGTGCAAGTATATACAGCATCGGCGACCACGGACAGCCCTGCCTCGTGCCTCTGCTTAGTTGCCAACTCTCCGATATGATCTTCCCCGTTCTTACTCTGGCTGTGGGGGAACTGTATAGCATTTTCACCCATCGCAAGTACCCAGGTCCCAGCCCGAATCCCTTTAAAGCCGCCATCATCCATGGCCATCGGACTGAGTCAAATGCCTTGACTGCATTAAGTGAAACTACTGCTATTTCGTCTGAGACCCGTACTGCCGTAAGGATCTTACTATCTTGGTTCAGCATGGATAATGGTCTGTACGACCCGCATTCCACGCTGGGCTTACCTTCCTTAAGGAGGGGAATGATCACTGCCTCTCTCAGGGATTCCGGCAGCCTCCCTTTCTCATATGCCCCATTCAGCATGGCCAGCATCGGAGGAACGATCTCTTGCCTGTATGTTTTATAAAACTTGCTGGGGAGCCTGTCCGCACCAGGGGCTTTACACGTGGGTAGATGCCTCACCACTGCCTCTAGTTCCTCCAGTGTAACTGGGGCTTCTAAGTGCGCTTAATTGTGGGAATCCTAGGTCTTCCAGGACCTCTTGTGTTTCTCTCTCCAAGTCCTCTCCCACATCTGCATAGAGGTGTTTGTAAAATTCAAAGAATCTCTCATTCACCGTTTCTTGGGAATTCCATACCTGTCCCGCCTCTCCCACTATCTCTCTAATTGCAGGCCTTTGTTCCTCGTTTTTATATAGCCATGCTAGCAGCCTCCCTGGTTTGTCCCCCCCCTGCATGTTGCCGTTCGATATACTTCTTGTAATTCAGGTTGCTGAGCCTGTCCCATAGCTCTCCGCCCGCCAATTGCAGCTGGTTTGCGCCTTCCGCCTGTTCCTACGAGGTCCCCTCTTTCTCCATTATTATTTCCAATCTCTTTTCAATATCCTGCAACTCCCGCTCTATATCCCTCTGAAGCCCTCTAGATTTGGAAATGGCCGCCCCCCTGATTACCACCTTGAAGGCCTCCCACAGGGTCCCTTCTGATTCCACGCTCCCCGTGTTATGTAAAAATAACTTATTATCTCTTCGCGTAGGTCCTCTCGAAATGTAGAGTCTCTCAGTGCCTCGGCTCTGAGTCTCCATGTGGGGATTCTGGCTCTTGGGGGCTGATGTTGCCATTCCAGCACCAGAGGGGAATGGTCCGATAATATCCTGGCTTTGTACTCTGAGCCCACCACCTCCCTAGCCACTCGGGGGGTGGAGAACATATAATCTAACCTTGTGTACAGATCATGTGGGGCCGCGTAGTGGGAATAGTGTCTTGCTGTCGGGTGCTGCTGCCTCCATATGTCTTCAAGCCCGAAATCCATCAGGAGGGCCTGCAGTGCTCTCGCTGCGGGTGTGGGTCTATCAAATTTCATGTCCGATCTATCTAATTTAGGGTCTAGCGTACAGTTAAAATCCCCCCCATATAATCGTCTCGCTCGCGAGGGCACTAAGCGTCCTGTATAGCGTTTTATAGTGAGTCACAGTATCTTGATTGGGGGCGTATGTATTTATGATGCTTATTTCTCTATTCTCCAAGAGCCCCCGGAGCGCCAACATCCTCACATCTGGCTCCACCACAGTCTGTAGTATCTGAAGAGGCACCTGAGGTGCGACCCATATGATCACCCCCCTGGCATATGCTGAGTAGGTGGCTTCGACGGTAGTGCCCTTCCACTTTTTCTTGATAACCTCCTGTTTCTCCTTCGTGAGGTGGGTCTCTTGCAACAGGGCTATATCTATTCTCTGCCTCCACAAGTACATCATCACTTTATTTCTCTTCAGGTAGGTGTAAAGCCCCCTGATGTTCCAGGTTATCAATATAAGGTCACTAATCTCCCTTTCGGTCTCTTCTACTTTCCTTCTCTCCAGTATTTCCAGCCCGAGAATGCTCATCTTGGATTACGCACGGAGGTGCGTAGGTACATGCTCGTTCTCTAACCCCTACCACTTCAAACACCCCAACTCCCTTCCCTCCCCACTCCCATCCCAACCCCAACTGTTGCCCAGCTCCATTCCTGGATCTCAGGTGCTCCAGCATTTGGTCCTGTCCAGCTACAACGGTACCAGGCACCCAGCAGGGTGTTACCGCTCTACTGGTAACCAAACTAACCTATCTAAGGGGTGTGAGGTCAGGTGCTCTTCTTCTCCCTTTTATGCGTCACCGTATGCTGCCTTCCCATTATCTAGCACAACTATAATCAAGTCCCATTGTTACATCTTTATACAGCACCTCACTCGCCGGATCGCTGTGTCATTTCTCCGTACTTCTTCCTTTCTGGTCTTCCCTTCCTTCCGGGCAATTTTGTGCGTCCAACTAATCCGACGCCGCTTCTGCGGTGTCAAAAAACAGCGATCTGTTCTTGTGAAATACCTTCAGTCTCGCTGGGTACATCAACATGTACCTATGGCTCGATTCCCGTAGCCTCCTCTTCACTGCGCCAAAATTGAGCCTCCTTCGTTGTACCTGGAGAGTATAGTCAGGGTATGCATGCTCGACATCCGAGACATCACACTGCTGCTTCAACGATCTTGGCAGCTGAATGCACTGACAATAGACGTGACCGCGCCTGTTGACAAGATGACGACTGCATCCTAAAGAAGTGGATACTTCCCCCTCTTAATCTGAGCCACTAAGCTCCTCGGATTCGACCTCATAGGACCCTCCACTCGTAAAGACACTCCTGTCCTGATGAAGGCCTACACCATTAGAGCTCACCTAGCTCCACGCAAAATGGCCGAAACACTGTCGTGTTGACATGTATTATATGTTGTTGTTCAACTCTTGATTGTGCCCACACTCTATGGGCCCCCCACCTGGTCATGATTCCACTGAATTCTCTAAGCTTCCTTCCCAAGGAACCTATAAAGAATTAACAAACTGTACAAGTAGATGTCTCAAATATTGACTACTTGATTATTCGTACTTAGGTACTACACTTTGTATGTCCTCAAATGTGAATGTCCTATTTTTTTTAAATACCAGTATATTACTACACCACTGCACTTCAAAATAAAACCCTTTTGTGCAGAAGAACAGTTTCATGAGAATTCTGTGACCACCCACACAAGGGGTCACCCACTCAGGGTGTAGCAGTGGTTACTCTTCAGCAGAGATTGACCTGACCTTGCTCATTCGTTTTTTGATACTATAGTCAGGGTATGCTGTTATTGAGGCGGATGCCCTCTGGAATTTGCCTCCCTTACGAAAGTGTTCCAGTATCTTTTCTCTGTCGCGTAGTTTAATATTTTGGCAATGATGGGTCTCGGTGGGGCTCCTGGGGGAGGTCTCCTTGCCAGGGCTATGTGCACCTTTTCCACAGCAAATGCCTGGGCCAGTGTGCCCCCATCGATCCCTTGCAGCAACATGGATTCCACGTACTCGGTGGGGTTCGCCCCCTCTTCTCCTTCAGGAAGCCCCACGATGCGTATATTGTTCCTTCGCGCTCTTCCCTCCGCTTTTTCAGCTCTTCTTTTCAGCTCTTCTGCGGCGTGTGAGGTGCAAGCCGCTGTGTTGGCCTTTACTCCCTTTTCCAGTTATCCTTTGCGGTCCGCTATTGCCCTTACATCTTGTCGGAGGAGGTTCAGGTCTATTTGCACTGCGTCTATTTTGGTTTCCAGCGCCACCTTCAATGTGATCATGGCGGTCTCCAATTTCGTCTCCCATGTCGCTTTTAGGTCTGCAATAGCCTCCAGGATCTGTCGGTCATCCCTCGCTGGTGGCACGTCCTGTCTGGCGCTTCTGTCCTTGCTTCTAGCGCCCTCTGTTGGTTGCAGGGTCTTGGTGTAGTCGTCCATCGTGGGCAGTTTCTCCTTAGTTTTGTTGAGCTTGGTTACCAGGTCTAGCGCTCTGCCGGGTAAGCAATCCTCCTGTTCCGGACGCTGCGGTGTAATGCCAACGTCTTGGGCCCAGCCTCATGAGTGTGGGCAGCCAGGTGGTATGCTTACAGGGCAGCGATCTTCTTCGGGCTTGTGCAACCTAATGCCCTCTAAGGCAGTCCCACTGCCTAGCAGTATCCGAAGTGGGTGGTGTCAAGCTGTTTGGCCTCCCTTGCGCCACCTATTTGCGCTTTAGTTGGTGTCACCCTGTGGGGCGACCCAGTACAGTGCCTGTGTGATCTGCGTGCGTCAGGGCCTCTCCCCTCCCTGTTTGCAGGGGTGGGCTCAGACCCATATAGGTGCTGGGTCTGTCCGTCCAATGGTCCCTGCCCAGGTGGCCCAGATCTTGGCCCCACTGGGCGTACTTCAGTGCCCCAGATCCTACTGCATTGTGGTCCTCTTGGACTGCTTTAGCTTCCCGGCTACCAACTCCTGATGGGCTTCCTTGTGCCAGCCCCTGCATGCCCGCAGCCAGTGCTACCTTGCCCCTTGTCCTGCTTGCCTCTGACTGTCATAGCAGCCCATCATGGGGGTTGAATGTTCCCTTGTGGCATGGAGTGTTGCAGCACCCAGCCCGTGTTCGCTCCCAGTGTAGCACTGTCAGTGATGTCGTGGGGGTGTCGGCTGCAGAGAGGGACAGCCCCTCTTCTACCACTTCTGTTATTGCACACACTGCGGGGGCGCTTGGGGCCGCACTAGAGGCCGGGCGATGCGCGCTTCACTGCGCCTGGCACCTCAAATCTCCCCCGCTGCAGGTGCTCCCCAGCAAGGGGCGGGGTCCCCCGTGCTCCGATCAACGCCTCAGACCGGAGTCCCGGGTCCCGTGTTGCGCAGGCAGTCCACGGCCCACCTTTGCCTGAGCGGGCCGCTGGTACTGCCCTGCGCCGCTCCTCCTCCTCACAGCCTCCGGTGCCTGCCCGCTTTACCGGGCACAACATCAAGCCTCTCGAGCGGCCTGCGTCTGAGGTCAGGGGACGCGTGCAACGAGCAGCAGAGTCCTGACAGTGTCATTGGTCTGCACGGTTCCGGTCCCCCGACACCCGGGGGTTCCGGCTGCAGGGGGGCGGGCCGCCTCAGCCGCCCTCACAAAGGTGCCGCCTGCCTCCGTCACCCCTCCTCCATTAGGGATGTTCCGGGCATAAAGGTGTCACAGGCGCCAGCTTTCCACCAATCGTGCGCGCTGCCTCTGTCCCGTGGTGCAATCCCAGTGCGGGAGTCTTTCGTTGTCGGCTTCTTGGTTTGTTGCTGCAGGGCTCATCCGCGACCTCACTGCTGCGCCCTGCTCCCAGAGCCTTTGGTAAAGGGCACGGCGGCCATTTTAGGTGGCACTCCTCGGGTCCACGAAAAGTTGAATGCCAAGTTATCTTCTCCAATAGTATACGATTTATGTTTCTGTTGCACGCATTGCACACCGCTTGCCTTCCCCTGCACAATCCTATGATTTGGGCCAGGATTTTGCCGCAGGGAAGGCAGGTTGCAGCAGGATGTATGCCGGATCATCACGAGCTCTAGAGTCCCCCAGCCTCCTACATGGCTGGCAAGCCACGCCCCTTCAACCACCTCTCCAACTTTCATACAGGAATCAGAAAGAGATCTGTCCCTTTGCTGCTATCAGATACATTGTAATATTCTAAAAATGTTGCCTTTGTTGCGGAATGCCGAGCTGGGCATTGGTTGATCACACTGTCTGTTCTATAGGTTTGTTTTTTAATTGTGACTCTTTTGTTTTGCTGAATATTCACATAATGTGGTGTAGTTGGTTAATGTGATTGTTATTTTAACAAAGTTTCAAATTTGATTAAATAAAGTAAAGGACAAAGGTGTGTTAAACTGAGCTGATCTTTTATCCGGTATAGGTACATCCAGATCAATGTTAGTGAAAGAGAAAGGAGAACAGGGTGCGTTCTAAATCGATGTGGCAAGTAAGACAAGCAAGTGCTGGGTCAATATAAGCATAGGTGCAAGTGCAGAAAAACTACCATATGTGCAGTGTGGCGAATCTGGAGAATTTGTCCCTTCTTCCCAGGAGGGGGTCACCCTCTTTGAGGCTAGGAAGGTGAGCCTGCTAAGCCAGCCCCTCCCTAGGGGTCAGGGAAAGTAGAACCTCACTGGTAGTGACTCCCCTCTTGGAATGGGAGGACAAGGACTCCCATTCCTCGAAGAACGTCCTGGAGGGGTGGAGCTGCGCTACACAGTGGAGCAAGCGGTAGCATGGAGAGAAACAGAGAGAAGGCAGAGACACCAGAAGGTTGGCAAAAGGAGAAAGGCGATAGAGCCAAATATGAGACAGGAAATGAAGGACTGTTTAACCTGGTGGCGTGACCACACTGCAGCCATGGTGGGTCTGCGACCCGCAAAACTACACCAATGCCAGGATAGTACAGAGGAACAAATCCTCCACTTGCAACGCGAGGACCATGGAGACTACAGAGTCGGACAGAAGCAAACACCTACGTGCTGGCGATGCAGAGGAGAGAGATTAACACCAACATTCCCGCTGGGACGCCATCCCACTGGAGCACACCAGAAGGAACAGAAGGTACGAGGGTTGCCCCAGGGTGGAGGTGGCAAGTGGAATCAAACACAGAGAAGGAAACTGACAAGGAGGGTTACAGGAGCCCTAGAAACCACAAAACTGCATTGAATATTGGCAAAGATCACCACAGAGGTTAAGAAAACTTGAAAGACAGAAGGGCATGGAGAGCCCTGGAGGAATCAGTGGCATTTGTCAAACCATAAGGAGAAGGGAACCGGAAGGGTTGAATCAATTTGTTCAAAATACAAAACCATTAAAGAGAATCTGGTAAAAGTGGTGGAAAAGAAATAAGGCAAGCAATCCTCCACGTAAAGAAGTTGACACCTTAGATTAATCCAGAGACTTGCTAAAATGGTTAATGTTTAAGGATATTTGTACCGTGCTCTATCACCACCGGAGTGGTCCCCTGACACTCCGGCGGCTCTGAAAAAGGGAGAAGGGGGGGTTAGTTAGTGGGAATAAGCTGGAAAAGTGCAAGAGAGCAGTGATGTGCTGTTGGCAGCCTCAGCCGGGTGAGTCCATTGGCTGGGCTTGGGGTGTTTTATGGTCGGTAGTCATCATGTTCTGTTGTGCAAGTCTATGGGCCTCATTACGAGTCCAGCGGTAACCGTGCCGGAAAAACAAGCAGGCTACTGCCGGACCCGTATTACCATTCCACCTCCATGATTCCCGGAATCACCAGGGCATTACAACCCCAGTGACCCGGGAATTTCAGAGGCGGAATTCTGTAAGTCCCCATTCCCATGAAGTCCCATAGGATTTAATGGGGATGGGGACAATGGAAACACTGGTTCCGTCTATGACGGAGCCGGTGTTTCCATTTGTGCCTGCAGGCGGGTAGCGTTACTCCAGCCAGGTCAGACCTGGTGGGAGTGACACCTCCCGCCTGCAGGACTCTGAATCAGCTGGTCCGGAAAGAACGGTGGCAGCGTTTTTCCAGCCACCGTTCTTTCCGGACCAGCAGGGTCGTAATGAGGCCCTATGTGTGGTTTGTTGTTTTGTTGTAGTGTAGTGAAGTTTGTGCGTATTGCTGTGTTTAGGCTTGTGGTTGTTTTTGGTTAGAGTTTGAGAGGTGTACGCAGAGGGCTGAAGTGGTTAGTGGATTGGTTAGTTGGCATTGCTGTCCTTGCAATTGTGTTTAGGTGTGATGCTTGCTATCATTCACTATTCCATCCCATGCTAACATTCATAATCCTGTCTAGATGTGACGGAAGCTAAAATTAAGGATGACATCTAAATGTTGCACATGCTAACATTCACAATCCTGTCTAGATGTGACGGAAGCTAAAGTTAAGGATGACATCTAAGTGTGACACATGTTAACATTCATATTTCTATCTAGATGCAACAAGGGCTAAAGTTGAGGATGACATCTATGTGTGGCACATGCTAACATTCATAATGCTGTCTAGATGCGACGGAAGCTAAAGTCCAGGATGACATCTAAATGTGACACATGCCAACATTCCACTTCTATCTAGATGCGACGAGGGCCAAAGCCAAGGATGACATCCAAGTGCGGCACATGCCAACACCCACACCTCCATCCAGACGCGACGGAAGCCAAAGTCAGGGACGACATCCAAGTGTGGCACACGCCAACACCCACACCTCCATCCAGCAGCGGCGCAGACAAAGTCAAAGAATGGTGGAAAAGGAATAAGGGAAACATTCCTCCACGTAATGAACTTGTAACATTTGATCCATGTGGAGACTTGACAAGGTGGTCGGGAAAGGACTCAGGAAATCATTCCTCCATGCACATGTAAAGAACTTGAAATATTTTATTTATATAGAGACTGAAAAGTCTACATGAAGAGGATAAGAGGAGACCTGAACTATTTTTATGTGAACTGTGAACCATCTCCAGAGAGAGATCCAAAGGACACTTGGCTGGACAAAGCCTGAAAGCAGAGAGGCAATTGCTTTTGCTTAATGTTTTGTTGTTTTTCCACAGTGGTAGGGACAGATAGAGATTAGGTTTGGAATGAGGACTACTTTTGATTTTGATGACTGACGGGCACCCTTAGCTTAGTTTTGTAGGTAGGAAAATCCCTTTTAGCAGTAGGGATAGATAGGCATTTTGTTTGTTTAATGAACACCCATGAAATTGTCATCCTTGAGTCTGACACCTTCATCTGGTTCACCACAGCAGGCACGAGAATACAGATCCACAAACTGGGACCACCATAGTGTGTGGGTAGGAGGGCCATTATACAGTTTGAGCGATTGTCTTGCGAAATGTCAATGTGTGTGGAGGTACAAGGAACGTAAAAACATTCAGGCTGGAAAACGTGTTTGAATAGATGAATTTTTGATTTGATTTGTCCTAAATCTAGAGAGACTTTCCTTGTGATGAACGTCTAGAGGCAGGTGGTTCCAGAGGCAGGCAGTAATCAAGAGTTGGCCATGACTCTGCACCTATCAGTCAGCGTATCTATGCTGTTAGCGCAATAATGAGATGCGCGAAATCAGGCTTCCAACTCCCCACTGGCAGCACAGTCCCCAAGGCAAATGTAGTCTTTAAATAATGTATAAACATGTTCTTGAGCCAGGCTGGATAGGGTTCTGGCTGCACCACTGTTTTAAATAAATTGTAGGAGAGAGCAGTGGGTATGGTCAGATCACAGAGTTCGCTGAGAGAAGAATAGCACTCTGTAGATCTCTCTTACAGTGTCCTGCATGAGTTGTTGGCCATCAGTTCAAGATTATTGAACCAAATGGTCTACAGAACCAAGCCTAAAGAATGATTTTCTAGTGAATCTCAAACAAGGATTTTATTCCGTATATCACGCTGCCAAAGCAGAGTCACAATATTCTTAGTAAATGTTGCAAAATGATCAGCCCAGACTGAGCCCCAGAGGAGGAGGGATTGTTTTTTTTGCACATTTAGTTTTTATTTTGTTTTGCAGGAGAACATAGTATTATAACAGTGAATACTTTGTCATTTCAAATAGCAAAAAACATAAAACCACAACCACTAATAGGAAAATGCCCCATCAACTTCCCCCACTTTTGCCCCCACCCTCCCTACGCCCCCTGGTACTGTATGCACACTCTTTGTTCAGTTTGCAGGCCCATAGCATTTGCGTAGCCTACATTCCGGCCCCCTTAGCTCGCCTCCCTTTCTTACCCCTTGACCCCGCCCGATGCTGTCAGAGCTTCTCCAGACCTCTAATACATTCAGGCAGTACCACCCTGCCATTCCCCATCCCCTTTGAACCCTCTCATCACTCCGTATGCGTGTCCGGCATCAAGTACCTATCAGTGAAGGGATACCACTCCATTTCTGTAGGCCCCAGCCCTCCGCTGAGCCCTGCTGTAATTCTTTCCATCAAGTAAATGCTCTTGGCTACATTGATCCATTCTCTTTTACTAGGTGTATGTTCATCTTTCCACTTAGTAGTAATGCATGCTCTGGCGGCAAGGAGTAGGGCTGCTGCTATTTTATGGAGCCAGAAGTATTCCCCCTCATCCTCTTCCATTCCAAACAAAACCAGAAGGGGAGTTTTATCCCTAGGTATCCCCTTCAGCTCTCTGACCCAGCTGAGGACCTCATCCGAAAATACCTGTACTCTAGGGCAAGCCCACCACATGTGTCAGTAATCCGCCCTCCCTTCACAGCCCCTCCAACACTGTGAGCTCACATCGGTAAACATCCTGGACAGTCTGACCGGCTCATACTGCCATCTATGGAGGAGTTTGATTGCATGCTGTCAGTACTGGCACAATAAGGATGTCTTATTCGCACCTCTGCAGAGTCTTGCCCAGAGTGACCCATCAATTTCCACCATCATGTCCCTTTCTCAGTGCCCTCTCAGGTTCTCCGTGTTGCCCCTTCCGCCCGACCAAGGAGCCATACATGGCCGAAATTAGCCCTCGCATCGTCGTGCCCCTGTCCAGCAACCTCTCAAAGGGGGTGAGCTCTCTGCAGGTCTTATCCTGTACCCTCGCATCCGTGAGCACCCCTTTTAGTTGCAGGAAAAGGAATACAGAGAGAGCTTGCCTATGCCCAGGACTTCTTCTAAGTCCGCAATCGGTATGAATTTGCCCCCCTTAAAAGGTGCCCTATCCTTTCTAGGCACGCTTCGTACCACTCCTGAAACCTTCCTGGGCTGGGCATGTTGTCTCTAATGCCAGGCACACACAGGTGACCCAGAGCTGAGGGCCACGTGGTGATCCCCTTCATATCCGCCCCCTGTCTCCAGATCTCCCATATGGTACCCAGGATGGGGTGCTCCCATATTCTCCTTGGCAGTTTGTTCCTGGGTACCCACAACCATTCCCCAACCGAGGCCGTGCTCAGAAGGGAGTTATCCATCGCCACCCATTGATGATCTGTCTGGGACCGCAAGTGGGGAATCAGGACCCTAAGTTGAGTTGCCTTATAGTACAGCTGCATATCTGGAAGGCTAACCCCTCCCCTTTCCGTTGGTAACATTAGGGTGACCTGGGGATTCTAGCCTTCTTCCCCTGCCAGAGGAACCTGTGTAACGCCCCTGGTACATCCCAAAAAAATCCCTCTGGTATGCGTATCGGTAACATCGGAAATAAGTATAACACCCTCGGGAGGTCCACCATTTTCATAGCATTCAGGCGAATCAACCAGGAAACAGCTTTTGCCATTTTGTTATGTCCTCATGTATTCTATGCATCAAGGGGGAGAAATTGGCTGCATATAGGTTATCCAAGTCCCTTGTGAGATAGACATCCAAATATTGCAACATGATCACGTTAACCTCCAGCCCAAGTGGGGTGAACCTTTCAATATCCCCATCCCTATCCCCATCCAGGAGGAAGAGTACTGACTTCTCCCTATTAATCTTCAGCCCGGCCAGAGCGCCATAGTGTTCTATCAGCTGGAGGACCGCTGGAACAGAATTCAGAGGTGCGGTCACGTGCAGCTTCATGTCATCCGCATATTGGGCAACCTTATATTCCACCCCTTCCATTTTGATGCCCCGCTCCCCTGGGTTATCCCTGATCTGCTGGGCAGGGGGTTCTATTGACAGAGCGTACAGGGTTGGGGAAAGGGGGCACCCCTGCCTGACATCTCTTCCGGGCGATAACCACCTCGAGAACCACGCATTCACCATCACTGAAGCCATAGGGGATGCATACACTGCTAGAATCCCTCGTAGCAACCTTTCCCCTACACCAAATTTGACTAAAACGGTCCTAAGAAAACCCAATTCCACCAAGCCAATGGCCTTCTCTATGTCTATTGAAAGAAGTGACAGGCCCCCCCACCCAAGTCTGGAGATGCGCACATTAAATGTAGTGTCTTCCGCATCGTGTCCGCTCCCTGTCGCCCCATAATGAACCCCACCTTGTCCGAGTGAATCAGGCTTGGCATATAGACTTCCATTATCGTAGCAATGACCCGGTGTATAACTTGGCGTCAGTGTTGAGGAGCGAGATCGGCCGATATGCACGACAGTTCCGGTGGTCTCTGCCCTCCTTGGGGATCACGGTAATCAAGGCGCGGAAAAACAATTCAGGCGCACTGCCTGAGTCGAGTATATGGTTAAATAGCTTTGTCAGGAAAGGGAGCAGGGCGGGGAGAAATGCTTCATAGAACCCAGAGGTGAAGCCATCCTCCCAGGTGCCTTCCCCGTCGGTAACCACGCCACAGCCTTTTTTACCTCCTCCTCCGTTATGGGGGAATCCAGTGCCAAGGATTGCCCCACGGAGAGTATGGGCAGATTAATGGTCTCCAGGTAGGCACCTACCTCCTGTGCTTCGGGGGCGACCTCTGATGCATACAACTTCTCGTAGTAGTTTGCGAAAGCCTCCGGAATACCCTCCCCCACCAAACCTGCTACCCCAGCCCACCCTCCTATTTCCGTGACACACCTTTCCGCGCGCTGCCCCCTCAGTCGTGCAGCCAATCAGGAGTCTGCTTTATACCCCTTTTCATAAAATTTCTGTTTGCTGCGGATGACCTTCGCTTCTTCCAAAAGTCTCAGTTCCTCCCTCTTACCCGTCGGCTTCTGTATACTCTCCGCCCGGTTCCCCAAGGGGTCATGGGCCTGTGCATCCAAATGACTAATCTCCTCCCGTGGTCTCCTCTCAACTATCGCCCTTTCCCTCTTTTTATAGGCCCCTTCCTGAATTAAGATCCCTATCCACATAGTCTTCCCAGCCTCCCAGGCGGTCCTCACAACAACCTCCCCGGCATCGTTAACCTTAAAGTGTTCCTCTATTTCTTTCTGCATCTCCTTGAGGAACACCCGATCCTTCCACAGCGATTCATTGCACCTCCATTTCGAACCCCTTGGAGAGATGCCCGCCAACTGTATATCCACTGTCACCATGTCCTGGTCGGACCACGTGATCGGAACAATCTCAGAGCCTCCTCCCTTATATATGTCGCGAAATGTACAGATAATCAATCCGCATATATGTCCCATGTGGTGGGGAGTAAAATGTATATCCATTTATTCCTGGATGGAAATGGCGCCATACAGCCCTCAGACTCCACTCCCCCATTGAGCCCTGTGTCTCCCATGTCCTTTCCCCAGGGCTCTCCCTATCCATGGCTGGATCTGCCCATGTTTTGAGGTCCCCCCTGTGATCAGATGCCCCGAACTTTCTACAAGGATTTTAGCCATTGTATCCTTGAGGAATCGCAACTGTCCCTGGTTGGGCGCATACACAGTAGTGAACGTAAACTTTGTCCTCCTGATCTCCCCTGAGACCAATAAGGCTCTACCGTTCACGTCAGACTAGACCTTGGTGACTTCCATCCTCAAACCCTTTTGTACCAAACCCCCCCACCTTTCTCAGCGGGCCGGACCCCCAAAATTCTTGACCTACACGCCCACAAGGGATTCTTCGTTCCTCCCCCTTAGCGTATTTAGTTTCTTGGATAAACTTAACATCCAGCTCAGACCTCCGGAATTCCCTTGCCAACAATGATCTTTTGTTGGGTGAGTTTAAACCCTTCACGTTCAGGGTGCCAACCGTAGGCAACCATCCCCCCGGTCTGTTACCCCCCGACATACTCATGTTATCCCTGTCCGGGGGTGGCCTACCCACCACTTTTTAGACTTCATTGCATTGGCCTGAACCTTGTGCAAACCTGACTATTACTGTATCACCCAGTACCATTTGGGTTCCTCCCCCCCCTTCCCGCCTCCCCCACCTTCCACCCCCCCTCCGGCGCTCGGTCCCGTCCTGTTAGCATCACCAGGCGAAAACCTAACCACCTGTGGGATCCCCCTCCAAGGAGGGCCCCCTGCTTTCCACACCACATGATCTTGAGCCCCCTTTATTGTCACCAAAATCGCATCCTCCTCCCCCATTAAATCTCCTTCATACCCCCCTCACCCTGCACCCCAATGTCCAGCCAATCCACCGAATGGACCCCCCCAAAAAAAAGAACCACAACACACAGTGCCCCCCACCCACAGGCAGGGGCAAGAAAAAAGTTACCCGGGCCTCCGGGTCCGGGCCCGAAGGGGCATTCATCCTTGAAGGGTCCATAACCCCTTGGCGGCTCGCCTTCACCCATTGCCTCTGTACCACTCCACAGGGGGAGTGTTCATTTTCTTGATCTTCCGCAAGGCATTGATTTGCCTCCTGCTTGCTCCTGGTGTTTCCCACCGACCTTCATCCGACTTCCTTCCCTTGAAGTGTGGGGGATTTCTCCTTCTCCCATCAGTTTGCTTGGTGCTCTTTTGATCTCTGACTCCGTTGTCAGTCTATATTTGTTTCCATCCACTTCAAACGATACGGAGAATGGGAATCGCCACCTGTATCTGAGTCCCTTCTCATTTAGCCACCTAGTGAGGGGGGAACAGAGCCTTCTTTTAGCAAGGGTAAGGGACGGTAGGTCCTGGAAAACTGACAACTTCGCCGTGCCATACATTCCGGGCCCCTTCCTTCTGGCCCGTTCTAGGATTTGGAGCCTATCACTGTAATTGTGGAAGCGAACTAGCACTGATCTGGGGCCGTTTCGCAGCCCCCTCGGCCCTGTGTATCCGCTGCCTCGTCAATGGCATTATTTTCAAAAATGAGTTTGGTAATGGCGAAGAGGGCACTTTGCATGTCCTTCTCATTCTCCCTCTCTTTCTCTGGAATTCCAAAGAGACGGTGGTTGTTGCGCCTCTCACGATTCTCTAGATCATCGCCCTTCAGGAGGATTTCTTCCTCCCTTCTTTCAACCTCCATGAGCCGCACGTCAATCTGGGTTTCCAGTGTGTCCAGGGAGGACTGGTTGTGTTACACCTCCACCAGCCTCTCTTCCATCTTGTCAATTATGTTAGTTATCCTGTCCACTCTCCCCCCAATGTCCGCCCTTATGCTTCTCATCTCTCCAAGGAGGGCCGCTACGTCTTATTTTGTGGCACCAGCGTCTTCATCACTCATTGACCCTTGGCCTCGGTCCGATATTCTCCTCATTGGTGCACGTGGTGCGTATACAAAGGGAGCTCATTTCTGCCTCACGCCCATGTACCGCAATCCCCCTTCTTGCTCGTGCTGTAGGAACCTTAGGATGTCCTGTCCAACCCTGGGCCTCTGTTGCTGCGCCCCCCCGGTGAGGTATCTATTTATTGCTCCTGTGCACCTGCTGGCAGTGTCTGGGGTGGGGTGGGTGGGGGCGCTGCTGATGACCTGTTGACTGTGGTCGGGGGGAGGGAGCACATGTCCCACACCTCCGTACACCAACTCACAATCCTGCTCTCCCTTTTGGATCCTTGTCCCAGGGGAAAGGGTGTTCTCCTCATGGGAAGCCCAGGAGGCGGGCACACGCCCCGTATGCAGGGGCCCTCACCTCTCTGGGTTAATCCAGTAGCTCTTATCCATCTACTATGAGGTAGGTTGGTTCTGGGACCCACGTGGCGGCGACCCCATCTCCACTCTGTTGTAGTGGGGCTCACGATGACCTCGCCACCCACGAGCTGTCTGCCTCCTGCCCTGTAGGGTCCTGCACCAGTTAGCTGGATCTGGGGTTCAGTCACTCCCCACTTGCGTTCCACCCTGCATGCAACACTAGGGCCCCCCTCACTCTCCACAGGCTCCCGGCTGGATGGAAGCTCCTTCCCAGCTACCTCCTTCGCGGCCTTCACTGGGGTTCAACACGCCCCCTTCCTCTGGGTCTGGAGTAGTCCTCCTATGAGTGGGGGAGTGTGCTTCCACTCTGTGTTCTTTCCACTCCTCAGGGGGACAGTGCCAGGGTTGCCGCCCCGGTCCCATTCGTTGGTGATCACCTGGTTGGGGGAATGAGGGTTAGTTCCCTTTTCAACAGAGTCCGGTCTACCGCCCTTTGAGTAGTAGGGTGGTTAGCACTGGAAGCACGGGAAAGCAGTACCACCCCTGTACCAATGCTGCCCTTAACTTTTAATACCTTGAGGTGTTCCCCGTTGTCCAGCCTCCCCAATTGTCTGTCCTCCGAGCGACACACTGCCACCACGCTCACCTCCTGTCCTTGGTGGTGTTGTGCGGCGAGTGCTCCTCCGCTACCGCGTCTCACACGCACGAATTGCATTCAGTGTCCCTCCAGGTGAACTTACAGATCATACGGTCGCACCAACCCAGTGTATATGATGTGGTGCGGGGTGATGCTAAGCATCAATGAGCGTTAGGCAGGCAGTGAGTGGGCCTCCCATCCGGCCACTCTGGGGCTACCGTGTCTACTGAGCGAATGTTAGGGCTTGTACGTTGGTGGGGCCCGTGTCACCAGTCCTTCCCAGCCAGCAGATCCACAGGTCGGGACAGTGGACATCTCCTGATATCCGTGGGCCTGATTAAAACGGAACACGTGCCTCTGCGCTATGCACCCATTCCTTCGACATGCCCCACCTTCAGTTGCGCACGGTGATCACCAGGCTGGAGGGTGTGGTACCCATCAGCAGTTCACTGGGGATGGGGGCGCATCTTTGCCCTACCCGGCGCAACGCTCCACAACTCCCCACCTTGACAGGATGGCACCGAGGCATGGCCTGATCAGGTCCCCTCGGGGCCAGCTCCGGCGTCATCCAACTTCCAATATTTCTATGATGCAGGAAGCGACACCCTGCCCCCAGACCGGGTCGGTCTCCGGCGTCCATGCCGTCTCCGCGGCCAGTTACTGCTCGAGTTTCACAGCCCGGCATGAGACTCTGGTGCCCTTTCCCCGATTTGCACGGGTCCACGGAGTGCCGGAAGCTACACTTTCACTTTAACCGTCCGGTCTCGAGGGTGAATCTCGGTGTATTCGGGCCCGATTTGCCTCTTGTTTGGGCTAGTAACTGCTGCCAGGGTTCCCCCACCACTCTGTCCGATCTAGTGTGGGGGGGAAGGGGTCAAAAGTGGGGGCTCAGATCACTTTTTGGGACCCTGGGTCAGGAGATTCACAGAGAGGCTTCCTCCATCCGCGCGCCCCCTGGTGACCCAGGGATTTTATTCTTAAATAATACAAGAAGGCAGGAGGTGACTTTGAAAGTCTTAAGAGCTTCCTACCGAAGACATTCTTGACATAGACAGAGGTTTCATGCTTGAGATGCCTCAAATACAAGGCACAGAAGTCACTGACTCAATAATTTTGTTCCGATATGCCATGGTCATTGCTTTAAATTGATAGCTCCCAATACGGCTTGTGAAGCAAAAGACTGCATAGCTTGACAGTTAAATCTTTGTTCACTGCCTCCACACATGATTATCACACCAAAGAGAACCATCAAACATAATATCCAAATAATCAAAAGTTTTAACCCAATCTAAAAAAGCATTTGTTAGACACATTGGTTGTAATATTCTCATTGACTTACTCTGGACATCCAGGGACTGGTAATAGGAATGTAAGACATATCCAAATTGCTTCGAGTGCAAAAACAAAAGTCCACTGAGGCCAGTAAGGTAAAACATCCTGAAGTGGTGATGTAGAGTCCTAAAAGAAACAAAGGATTTACTGAACAAATGCTACACTGGCATGCAAGGTGACTTCACCTTTCAAACAAAGACAGCATTCTAATCAATAGAGCAAGGTTTTGTAAACATGAACTACCTTGTTCTTTTATACAATCAAAGTTGCAAAAAAGAAACAGCACTATTGGTATTATGTCGAGAGAACGTTCCATGTGGATCACTGAATAGAATTTAAGGTAACTGTTTAAGTACGAAGGCTTTCCACTCCCAGCACCAGGCCCTTTTCTGATGTGTATGTGGTAGCAATGAAACCTCAATATTTATTTTTTCATGTAAGCTATTATTGACTTGTTTTGCACTAAGATGGTGATATAAATGGTAGCCAGAGTTTGATGCTTTCTATTTATGAATTTCCCAAAAATTGAAAATTTTGAAAAACATTTTTTTCAATTAAAAAGGCAGATGGCAAGCCTTTTCCTTGTACTAGCATGCATGCACCGTCAGTGGGTTTGCTGATGACATGACAGCAGTGTGGCAAGCACACTACTACAATGCATCCATTCACTATGTACATCACACAAATGCAAAAATATAAAAACCCATTGGACCACTTTACAATTTGGATGACAGCAGGTCAAATTTATTTGCCCTTTGCAGTTCAATTTTGTTCATTGGGCCCGACACGCTGACTGTTAGTGCTGGTAGGTGCACCACTCTAAATAAAATAGAGAATCCATATCTTTTGAGGCTGGAAACAGATAAAGGACACCACAGGTAGGTGAACGACCTTATGACTGGCTGGAAAGAACCTCTCTAAAACTTGACATATGTTTCCTGCCCCCACTTTCCTACTTATGAACCTAAAAGACAGATGGTCAGCAAATGATGCTGGTGGTGTTTTCTGTGGGATATTGGAGATGCGTAGTGTTGTCACTAAAGTAAAAAAAACATCAAGACTATGTTTCTTTAGACTGTATAATTACAATCATAAAACCAAGCATGCAAAAATAAATAAAAACAATACTTTCGGTTAAAAAACATCCTAACACGGATTCCAAGATGGTCGCCCTGGAGTGAGGCTGCACTCCTGTGAGCTCCTGGCCAGGCCTTTGACAAAGAACTATAAGCCAGATCAGAAGTCATTGTAAACGTGGGTCCCCAGCTGAGGGGCCGAACACTACCCAGGGCAAGCCCAGAACGCGGAGAGTAGGCAATGCCGCAGTGTCACGACCCTCGCCCAAAACCCCCTCTGGCAAACCCATTGGCCAGGTGGTCAGGGCTCGGGCCTCTAGAGCCTGGTATCCTCTTCAAAAGCCCTCATGGGGCCAGTCCTGGCGCCTATGGTGCCAGGCTCATACACCATGAAAAACAATGTGCTGGGAACTACTTTATTGTATTGTCAGCCAACATAGAGGCATCCACATAGCTTGGTTCCTAAGAACCAAGCTATGCGGTCTAGTGTTTTGGGTGTGGTAGCCTAGGGACTACTTTACCTGGACTATTTTGTTGGGGCTATTTAAACCACACCCGAGCAAGACAACATGCTTCGCGTTACTTTGCAGCTTGCAACATGACGCTCACCGTGTCCAGCTATTCCCTCGAATCTCGGAGAAGCAGAACCTGCAAGGAGACAAAAGGAACATCATTAGCAACAGCATCGTACCTGCAGTCTTCATCTTTAAACACTCGCAGCTACTGAGAACAGCTTCCTCGAATCTGCACGCCTCCCGGACAGAACGACCTGAAAGAGGAAGATAGAGGCAACATTAAAGAAAGCAATAGACACATTTACAAATTACGAACTGCTCAAAAGGCTCACCTGGCTGGTCGCCTCTCGGCTGGCACCACTCCGGACATTCCACTCGTGCTGAAGAACACCGCAACCTACAAGGAAGGAAAACACAGGTTAGCAAAGGCAAGGCTTCGCAGCGCTGCGCACAACGCTTACTTACCGCATCATAGCGCTCTTAATGTGCCATCATTTACCAGCGGGGCTCAACCAAGCCAGTTCGCCGCGCTGAAGCTCTGCATACCTAAGGGAGAAAAAAGAGACATTTTAAACAAAGAAAGGCATGCAGGATAGCAACAAAACTAAAGAACAGCAATAAGACCTACCTGAACAATATCAAACGGGCTGGCGTCAGTGAAATAACCGGACCGCACTCGCCCATGAAAGACAACACACCCCTGCAAAGAAGGCAGGACGGAGAGCACGCCTAATTCTACCACAAGGCAGAACCTTCCCCGCAGACCACATCAGGGCAAAGCTGAGAAGCATACCAGCGAGTAACCCGACTGGGTGGGGTCCCTGTGGATACCAGGTCAGCGTAACACGCAGGGCCGCCCAAGGCGTGGCAGAGTAACTGATGTTACCATCCGGCAGGCCAGGAGAGGGGCAGCTCCCGCCCCCATGCCTGCTCCTCTCCCCCACAAGCCACAGAGACACGCAGTTTCTGGCACACAAAGCCGAGGAAGGGTGAGGTGTGAACAATCGTCTCAACCTTACCCCAAGCAACAAGGTGCTAAGCACCTGAGGAAAACCAACAGTCAGGCAGGGCCCAGGTTCAAAGACCTGCCCCCTTCTCAGGGGGCCAGACATGTCGATTATCCGGCCGGCGGCTGGCATACAGCCCCCACTACTATACACATCAAAGACCCAGGGCTCCCCTGGGTCTTATAAATAAGAGCAGAATGCTCTAAGAAAACACAATTTCTTTGTGGACTCTGAACGGGGACCCAAACTAACAGGACGTTCGCTGTTCACTCAGCGTCTTCCACACTTTACTTCTTTACAACAAAACCCTCCCACTCTACAAATAAGGGAGAACAACAAAGGAAAAGAAGTATGGGGCACTGTACGGTGTCCACAACGAGTCGTGGGACATGAGAAGGTGGCACGGGCCGCAGGGGGTAACCTCAGGACCTGGTGCCCAAAAGTATGATATTATTATGATATGTGATTATTGTTATCTGCATAACCATACCTGTACAATAAAATCCTACGGACTTTTATTGCCAACACTTGACCAAATGTTGTGAGACAAATTATTTCGGGTGAGGGTTCGGCCGACAATGATGCATGCATATGGGTTCATCAGTTATAGCGGCGAAACGTGGGATGTGCGCTCAGATCCTGCCGGAGAGGAACAAACCCAGGCAGCGCTCGAACCGGCGACAGTGCGCACTTAAGGAGGCCAGGAAAGGAGAAGCAGTGTCCGACAAAAGAATCTCCCTGTGGAACAACACAACAAAGCTGGCCATCTCTGAACCTCCAGAGCAGCGGACAGGGACAACAAATGGTCCAAAACCCTGCCGAAGACAGCGAAACGGCAGACGGTGCAGTAAAACCCCCTGAGAGGAGCGGATTCGAGCCGCATGGAGGCGAGCGTCGGAGACCAGAGGAGGTGTATACGGCCCAGCAGGAAGCCATTGGGGACCCACAGAGAAGTGGGTGAAGAGGGTCCCAAGGAAGGAGACCCCTGCCAGACATGTGAAAACCCAGGGAGGGAGTGCCCAGCCAACTGAGAAGCCCACCGTGAAGAGGATAACAGGCTGGGGACAGCGAAGGAAGGCGGGACAGGAGCGGACCTGGAGGTGAGGAGAGGAACAGGTGGTAGAGGGAGAGAATAAGCACCAGCCTAAAGCAGAAGCCTGAGACCTCTCCCCACCGAAGGGAAACATAGGCAGACAGAGCAGGATGCTTTAACAACACGCGGCCTCACTGTCCCAGCAACATTAAAGCGCCCAGCGATAAGCCAAGCGAAGGGGGACCGTTAAAGAGGAATCGAGGAGCCGGAGGTACATCTGTTAAGCAGACAGCAGGCTCCCCCCACAGCCAGCAACCCATACCAGTGGCGCTCATACGTGTTTGGGGGGCAGTGGGCACGGCACGGATTGCACAGGGGCTATAAGTGCACACAAGATATATGGGCGCACCGGCAGCCTGCACAGGGGCGGGGAAAACCCCATCAGGTGGACATTAAAACTTTACAGAACATAACACTAGGCAGTGGTCGGCCCAGGGACAAAAGGCTCAGGGGCTCCCAGAAAGGGTACACTCAGAAGGTTCGAACAAGCAGGATTCGAAGACTGCAGCAGGTGGGCATTACAGACACCTCAAGAAAAGAGAGGGAAGATGCGGCAAACAATGGGCTAACAAGACTGGGGAAGTCCAACCCCCGAAGGAAAGCCACAACAGGGGAGGAAAGAGGAAGCAAAGATTAGGGTGCTCGCATCCACACCTGCAGATGCCTGGCACCAAAGGGAAACAGTCCCAGGGCCCGCAGCCACCTAAGAAAAGTCAGAAGAAAGCACAATTAGAAAGATACTGGCACAGGGAACTGGTGGAACCAGCACAGGAAGAGCAATCACGACAGGAGGGGCAGGAAGAAGAGACCCTGGGGACATAGGCCATGGCCCTGAACAAAGAGGACCTACAAAAGTGTCTGCTGGGCATGGGGGAAATAATGACAGCCTCCTCCCAACAACAGATCGGAGGTCTGAAAGAGAATTTAAAGGATGCACTAAAAGAAATTAGGGACAACATCAGCTCTCTGGGAAGCAGAGTGGACCTGACTGAGCAGGGGTTGTCAGAAATGGAAAAGGAAGTGCGCCAGAACTCTGAATTGTTAGAACAGATTGCCTCTGCCACACACAACCTTGAGATTCAAATGGAGGAGTTAAGAGAACTGTTCCACACACTCTAACATTAGGATTAAAGGCATGGCGGAGGCGACCTCGGATGGCGAGCTAAAAAGCATGATCCAACAATGCTTCGCCACCCTGCTAGCGGATACCACCCCAGAAAAGATAAGAATAGACCGGGTGCATAGAGTGGGACCTAAGAGGAGTGAAGAGGGGAACAGGCCCAGAGATAATGATAATAATGATGTGTTATTTATATAGCGCCTTAATCCAAAGCGCTTTACAGAGCACATATTTACATACAATATCACCCAACCGAAATTGGTACTCATTTATCGACCTCAGAAGGATGAAAGGCTGAGTTGGCCTTGCAAGGATTCGAACCTGCGACCTGCAGATCACACTCAGATCGCAGCAGCAAGCGCTCAACTCACTGAGCTAGATTTCCTAGCAACGCTAGCCTAGTACGAAGAGAAGGAGAAAATATTGAAAGCTGCAAGGGGTCAAGAGTCAATAACAATAAATGGTTCAGAGGTCAGCCTTTTCCAAGATCTGGCGACAGCCACCCTACAGAAAAGAAGAGCGATGGGCCCAGTAACCAGGAAACTATAGGAAAAAAAGTCCTCTATAAACGGACGTTCTCTTTTGGACCGATATTCCCATGGGAAGGGAAAGAACAAAGGGTGACATCCTGCGACGAAGAAATTACAGTTCTGGGGTTGGAAACGGAAGAGACAATCACAGATGAGAGGAGAAGTGAAGCACTCAGGCGTGAACCCGAGCGCTGGGAATGGTCCATGGTACACAGGAAAAGAGGAGAGAAATTGAAAGGCCCTCAACCTAGGAAATGAGGGAGAAGAGACCCAAGGCGAAAGTGGGGCCCATCGGAGACAGACACCTGGATGAGACTGAAACAAGTAGGGGAATGTGGGGGGGGGCGCACCCAATTGGACATAAGAATGAACAATGGATTTGATCCAGTAACAGGGAGGCCTGGCGGGGAAGAGAAGAGGCACCACTTGGAATCGCATAGGTTAAGTAACCTAGGGGCCCGGGTGAAACATGGGTCGGTGCCCACTAGGTGGGAAAAGTCCACGGATACCGAGTCAGACCAGGGAGGAGAGGGGGTGATGAGGGAGGCAGGGAGGGAAGGGGGTCAAGAGGAACCGCACCCATGTAGGCACTACTGTTGCTCCTTGATCTCTCAGCAGCATTCGACTTGGTTGACCATAAGATTCTTTGTAACCACTTAGAGTCTGCAGCCCACTTCTCCCAAGAGGCAGTTGACTGGATTCAGTCCTTCCTCAACAATAGAACAATGCGAGTCTTCTCCCCTCTAGCAGCTGCGGACCCTATGTCCATCGCTTGTGGTGTGCCCCATGGCTCCTGTGTTTCTCCAACCCTGTACAACATTTTCACAAAGCCCCTTTTTTCGATGATCTTCATGGCCTGGGTATCACCTCCACGAATTATGCTGATGATACACAGATCCTCATCCCGCTGACGGGGGATTATGACAAGGATTTGGCCTTTGTAAATAGAGTGTACCTCATCATCCAGGCATGGATGGCCTCACACGGTCTATGCCTGAATGATGACAAAATGGAACTCCTCATACTAGGCACTACTTCTAATCTTTACAAACTAGGCCAGAACTATTCCTCGTTCAAAATTGATAATATCATTGCTGTGGCTAAGGAGGTTAAAACCCTTGGCTTTCATCTAGATTCCACACTAACCTTTAGAAAACAAGTAAATGCTATGGCTTCTGCTACCTCCTACACTTGTAAATTAATCAGAGCAGCCAAACCTTTCCTCTCACCTAACAACTGTATTACTCTAGCTAGAGCCCTGATCTTGTCCAAGCTGGACTATTGTAATGCTCTCTACGTGGGTAGTAACAAATGCATCACGAACAATATTAAAATCCTGCAAAACAATGCCTTAAGAGCAGCCTTAAGTCTCCCAAAGAAAGCCCACATCTCAGATATCAGAAGATCCGTCAACTGGCTCTCTACGAAAGACAAGATCTTCCTTAAATCAGTCTTTTTGACTCACAAATGTCTCCACCAATCCGCCCCTCAATACCTCATAGTGAGATTCACTAGACAAGCATCTTGCCGCCCTTCGAGAAAGGCCAACTCCAACCTTCTACTGGTGCCCAGATTTAAACGCACTATGACTGGTGGGAGCAGCTTTCCCGTCAAAGCAGCACAACATTGGAACTCCCTCCCTCCCTCCTTAAGGGAAGACCTTCCTAACTTACAATTCATATCCAACCTCATCCACTGGATCAAGGATCATGGCAACTAACTTATATCTCTATGAGCTCCTATGTTTCCATTTATACATTCCGCTATAGCATGAAACATGTACATTTTAACTATTGTATGTAAATAGGACTTATTGCATTTTGTTTAATGTTGTTGATGTGTCCAGCATTGTAACCATATCTGGACTTTATTTGATGTGCCTTATGTAACCTAAGCTCTACAATCCTCTTGATGCCCCTGCGCCCCTGCTACCTCCGGGTTAGGCGCACATTACAAATAATAAAACAAACAAACAAACATAGGGACGAAAGGGAAAGAACACATAAGGCGCACAAGGGCAGAAGGGGCAGGATAGATCAATGGGGAAGCCACTATTGATTCTCTCACATAATGTGAGGGGCTTGAATACACCAGTAAAACGGAAGAATGTTCAGACCCAGATAAAGAAACCTAACACAGACATATTCCTACTACAGGAGACACACATAAGGTAGGAAGACAAACACAAAATACAATTCCAGCAATACACACAACTGTACCAGGCGAATGCACGCAATAAGACAGCGGGAGTAATGATAGGCTTTAAGAACACATTGGCCCTCATTACGACCCTTGCGGAAAGCGACTGACCGGACCGCCACAGCGTAAATAGCGTTTCCGCCATTGCACGATGGAGCAAAGTGCGGCCCATTCCGACCCATCGGGCACGAGCACCACGCCATGGCGGAAGTGCAAAGTCCGCGATGGCGGAAATGACCCCAAAACGGCCCACACCGCCGCCGTACGGCGCCCTAGGTGCAATACCGCCACCCATCATAGCGGACACCGCAGTGAGCGCCAACCGGAAAGTACGGCGACCGTAAATATACGGAAACGGAAGTAAAAACATGGGCCCGGAACGGGAAACAACACCCCGTACACCTATAAAACCACAAAATACACACAACCACTAAAAACACCACCCTGAGACACATCCCAACCCGTCATCCACCCTAGTGAAACCAAGAAAAATGGGAAAAGTAGCGAAGAAAGCGTGCGACCGCAAGCGGCAGGTCCACTTCTCCCGTGAGGAACTCACCGTACTCACAGAGACCCTCCAGGAGAATGCCGCCGCCGTCTTCTCCACGCAAATGACCAGGACGGCACTAGCGAACAAGAAGGCCATATGGGCCCTGGTGGCACAGCGGGTAAGTGCGGTGGGGACCGCACCCCGCAACCCACAGCAATGCAGGAAGCGGTGGGACGACCTGCGGATACGCGTCCGTAGCATACTTTCTGCCAACCGCAACATTGCCACAGCCACCGGGGGAGGGTCGGAATCACCCATCAAGTTGACCCCCTGGGAAGAAATCTGTGCCTCCACCATTGGAATGGAGAGCATAGAGGGAGTCGGAGGGATGGAGAAAGGAGTGCAGACATCCGGAGAATCAGGTAGGTGGCCCAAATAAAACCATGCCAAATCCACAATGTCCAATCATGTGACTCACATGTGTCCACATAGCGCAACAGCAACACATGGCCAGGAGAACGTCCACACACATTGGCCTGATAGCGCACTTTAAAACCACAATAAATACATAAATAATTAAAAACCCCAAAAACACCCACTACACGTGCAGCAGGCACACCCTAACTGCAGGCTGCCAAACAACTGCACCCTCACTCCACACACAAATGAAAGCACCTCCAAGGCCCCGACCCAAATCACCCTCAGGTACCACCCCAATGCATGTGATACATCGCCATTCCAATTCCCACAGACCCATTAATAACGCTCGCCCTCCTTTACTCCACCACAGGGTCCGATCCAAACGACGAGCTCCAGGACACCCCTACCAGCACACCTGCAAAGAGGGCCAAGACCGACGGCCAAAGACCCTCCACCTCAGCTGCACGCATCAAGACACGGCAGCAGCACATATCAAGTGGCAGCACACAGGAGGGAACATCAACAGGCACCCCAGCAGCCAGCATGCCCACAACAGCACCACCACAGGTCCCCCCAATGGATGCCACAGAAGGTACTGCCTCTGGTGGCAGCAGCACCATAGGTGACACCCCATTAATGGCAGCATGCTCCGACACAGAAGACGGGGATGTCGAAGTCAGATCCATCCATGACCTGTCCCAATCCCCCTGTCTGTTCCATCCCGTACACCATGAGGATACCACGCAGGGGCACCCACAAGACGACGACTGGCCATCCCCCACAAGCCCTGTGGCAGGGCAACATGAGGCGAACAGCCCCTCTGTGACACCACCGCAAATGGCCATGGCCCAGCAGAGGCAACAGTCCCTCGACCAGTTAATCGTGCAACAGCAGCAACTGGCCACGCTCCTCAAGGACCATGCCGATGGATGTGGGGGCACTAAGGCAGACATAGAAACATCAACTGAGACACTTAGGGCACAAATGGAGAGTAGCACCGAGAGCCTGAGAGTCCAAATGGAGAGTAGCACCGAGAGCCTGAGAGTCCAAATGGAGAGTAGCACCGAGAGCCTGAGAGTCCAAATGGAGAGAAGCACCGAGAGCCTGAGGGGGGAACTGCATGCGACGTCCAAAGACGTATGTGCCGAACTTGCCGCAGTGCGCCGTGTGCTCACTGAGCTCTCACAAACCCTTAGGGACATGCATGGACGTGAGCAGGCAGAGACATCATCCGTTGCAAGTTCCGTCCAGGGCAGCCCCCAACGTAGATCTGGGAGGAACCTGCGCTCCACAGGCAGGGGTGCCCCTGATACCCGCAGAGGGGGCTTGCAATAGCGACTGCCCACTGACAATGAGCATCTTTGGACACTGGTGTTCGGGGGGGAGGTAGGAGGGTGGAGGGGGTGTGTTGGGCTCACTTGGGTGGCGGGTCGATAGGGTGTTCAACATATCATCACATATGCCATAAACAATGCACGATCAAACAATGAGATGTGTGGACAATGATCTTTGTGTACTAGGCCATCATAGGCGTACAGTCCATATTGTGCATGTACCAGACACACACAGTGCCACGAGTCCCGTGTCCATGTATCAGCCACCAGGCGTGAGTGCTAGAAGCATGCATCTATGAGATGCTGACGAATTTCACGGCCCTCCTGTGCCTCGCAGACTCCTTGAGGTGCTGCCACATCCCCACCCTCATCATGACCATCTTCAGGTGCTTGCAGTTCTGCGTCAGGGGGCATGGGCACATTTCTACGTACGCACATGTTGTGGAGCATGACACATGCCATCACCATCTTTGCAACCTTCTCATGGCGGTACAGGAGTGCCCCGCCAGACCTGCTGAGGCACCGGAAACGAGTCTTCAGTAGGCCGAATGCCTGTTCAATGACTACACGGGTACGTGAGTGGGCATGGTTGTAGTCCTCCTCATGCTGGTCCCGTGGGTTCCGGACTGGTGTGAGGAGCCATCTCTTCAGTGGATATCCGGCATCACCTGTATGTGGACGATAAACGAATTATGTGGAATGCCATTGCTACGTACGCACCCCCCCCCCCTTCCTGCCAGGTCATTGCCGCATCACATACCCCACATCATCATGCATGAAATGAGACTCACCGAGTAGCCAGGATCTGTTCCCTGCGTGTCGCTCCATGTAGCGTGGTATTGTAGAGTTCCTCAAGACCATAGAATCATGGGTTGATCCAGGGAATCGGGCACAACAATGTGTAATGATCCTGTTGGAGTCACACACCATTTGTACATTCAGTGAATGAAATTGTTTTCGGTTGCGGTACTGGGCCTCCATGGCATGTGGGACGACCAATTCCACATGGGTGCAGTCGATGGCACCAATGCAACCCGGTATGCCGGCAAGTGCATGGAATCCCACTTTTGTGTTGGTAATTTCCTGCTCCGAGCGTGGTAGAGAGATGTAGTCGTCTGCGTGCTGCAGGAGGGCATCGAGCACTTGCAATAGTGTCCGTGAGAACAGTGGCTGAGAAATGCCATGCAACTGTCCGACTGTGTGCTGGTAGGTGCCTGTGGCCAGGAAGTGGAGTACAGACACCACCTTCAGTAGGGGTGGGATGGCGGTTGGGCTATCTATCATGCTGACAAGGTCAGCCTGTGTCATGTCCACAATGGCGGCTATGGTGTCCCGGTCCAAACGGTAGAGGGTGTGGATCTGCTCATCAGTGAGGTTGAACGGATTAGCTCGGAGGCGTGGGATTGCGGGCTGCCTGCGTGGTGGTAGTGGCTGTGCTGGCAGCCTTTGCTGGCCCTGCCTTGCCCTCCTCCTCCTCCTGCGTCTCCTCCGTGCGGCCGGTTGTAGTTGGTGTTCGTCTTCTTCTTGGAGTTGGAGTACTTGCAGTGCTATCAGGTCCCCCAGGGCCAACATCGCGAGTCCTGCCGGTAGCATTTCGGAGTGGTTGTGGGAGGAGACTGGGCGTGCAATTTATGTGTTTTCAGGCTGTATGGCCTCCACCTGTGGTGATTCATTCCACCTGTGCAAGCTGCTCTCCCCTTTGGGCGAGCACGTCCCGCACACAACGCTGCAATTCGAGGAATGGCATCTTGCTATTACAATCATGTATTAGTACCCGATGGCCGTGTAACATTGGTTGATATGTTCATTCGGCTATGGTCCCATTGTTTCACATGCATTCTTTGCAGTCGCGAACAGACTTGTGAAGGGTCAGTGGAATGTAGTACTCGAGTAACGGTGGACCCTCATGCATCACTGTACCGAGGTTCACCGACGGGCGGGGCCTCCCATTTGTGAGTGAAGGCAGTTGCCATTTTCACACACAGCCGCACTAGATGGATTAATTTGTGATTTCAAGCGGCCACAGATGCCTTTTCGACGTGATGTTGCAAATGAGGAATTCGAAGGGCGGCGCTTTCGGTCTTCAGCTAGCGGCGAGGAGATGCCCACAGGTCTGACTGCAAATATAACGTTCTATTGTTCAGTGTCCTTGGGACAGGGGCCATGGCGAGGATGCAATGATTGATATGAATAGTTTGGGATGCGCAATAGCGAAGTGGATGATGAGGCCGGACGTTCCCAAATACATGTTACTTCACAACACTGGAATTACGGGCTGGGGCACAGTGGATTTTGCAGGCTGCATAACGCACAGACTCAATGGAATTCTCACATGTTATGTGAGTATGGTAACAGGCGTTCTCATTACGGGATGAGGGAATGATGAATGGATGCATGGGCAGATAATTTGATACGGTGTTTGCCATGTACAGGGCTTCTTGGAATCTGTCCGCCTCCCCTGCGCTATGTGATGCAGGGCTGCCATAGTGGGACCATCGTCTATCTGGCCTTGTTGAGCCCTCCCTGTCTCGACGCGCCTTACAGACACTTGTGTCCATGCACGTTACCAATCCCATCTGATGGATTCTGTTTTCACAGACGCATGCACAGGTACACTCGTTTGTGATGGTGTTTTCACCTCGATATGGATAGTTATGAGTCGCAAGTGGTTTTGGGGTGGTGATGATCCTTTGGAGTGGGCTAGCATGCATATGGCTGTGGATTTAGTGTGATCATTGAGGTGAGTTGTTCGGATGTAGTTCTGATGGCCATTCTTTTCTTTTTCTTTTCTTTTGGTTGACAGGTATCTCCTCCCCTTTTGCCACTGCCATCTGTATGCCACTCCTGCAGATGGGTTTTACTCCCGACACCTGCTGCTTCGTGTTAATCAGTGGAGCAGCATTACGATTTTATGGGACGATCGCCAATGGGCCACATGCCCTTTCGCAGTACTAGTGGCTCGGAGCAACATTTCGGCCTTTCAGCTGGACTAGTGCCTCCCTATTGGGACGGCCCTGCGGTTCTAGGCGCTTCCATGTTGCCTTTTCGTACGGAATGTAGCCCCTGTGTACCATGAAGGAACAGGGCGTCACACAAGAAGTAGCTGGTCATTTCTTGCGGATGCAGCCCACAATGGTGAAATGTGTTTTGGAGTTCATGGCCTAATGGCTGTATGGGCTTGGTGAATTTGTTGTGCATTAAATTTCTATTCTGATATGGGCCGTGTAGCGTTCTTCTTTGCAAGTGATGTGGCATATTCCTATTTGGGGAGCGATGTATTGTGAGGAGATCTGCATTGGGTTCCAGCTTCGGAGTATAGTTGCGTGGTACTGTGCTGGGCGCGTTTGCCTACGAAGCCCAGTGAGGTCAGGGGTGAGGGCTGCCAATATGACTGTTTGGATGATGTCATGCTCAGGGGCGGGGGATTAGGTTTTGTGTAACAGATGCCGGTCAGCCAGGTGGATTGGTGGAATGATGTGATTATCGGAATATTGCTGGTCACAGGTGCCTGTGTTTGCGTGCGTTTCTTGGTGGGAGACTGGGGTCATGTCCATTGTTATGGCTTCTGTATTCGTGCCATCTGTGCCCTGCAGCTCCCATTGGCCCCTCTTGTGGTTCTTTTGTTCGTTGGCATGCATGGGTGACTTGTACATTTCACTGGTTGCATTGTGACTTCGTTGCACCTACGGGGAGTTGTACTATGTGGCCAGGGAGCGGTGTACAGGCACTCAGTGGGGCCGTTTACGGTTGATTCGCGATGCCGTACTTCTCACCATGGCGGAATGGTACTTTCCGCCGTGCTTGATGGCGTTAAGTACATGTCCGCTAGGGTCGGAATTCGCGTACCCTTGCGCCATGGTGCTAATTACGGTTTGGCATGGCGCGCGCGCGCGCGCGTACTTGGTGCAGTTAGCGTTGGCGTTCACTACGGTGTCGCTAATGGCATCGTACTTTACGGTGACGGGTCATAGTCGCACCGAGCGCTATTCGATGGCGGTATTGCATTTCCGCCATCGTTTTTCGCTTTCCGCAAGGGTCGTAATGAGGGCCATTGGGCGTAAGAGTAATGAATACGCTAGTAGATCGAAATGAGAGATACATATTCATACAGGCGCAGATAGGACGGTGAGCCATCACCATAGGAACCATCTACGTCCCAAACACAGGCCAAGACTCATTCCTTAAACAAGTCCTGGGGAAACTAGAGAAATTTGTACTCGGGGAACTAGTAATCACATGGGACTTTAATATGACTTGGGATCCAGAGACTGATAGTAGTGGGCAGAATACTCATACGGGCGTACAACCCTCAGAGGCATTACAATGTAGAATGGAGGGGATGGCGCTGAAGGGCCTAAGGAGGGTGAAAAAGGGACAGTAGACAGGGTACACATGCTTCTCACATGTGCATCAGACATACTCAAGAGTAGACTACGCATGGGGGACCCCCGGAATACTGGGTTTACTCAGAGACATCAAACTCGGCCCGATAGAATTGTCGGATCATGCCGTGATGAAGATTTCTCTAGAGGAATTAAAACCAAATAGTCCACTATGGTCATGGGGGCTCCCAAGCAAACTATTGAGGGATCCGGTAATGCGAGAGAAGGTGATCAAATATTAGAATACTTCAATCTGAACGATATAGCTGGGGTCGCGATGAGGAGTGTATGGGATGCATTTAAAGCAGTGCTGAGGGGGGAATTAATCTCCTTGAAAGCCCAAAGGCAAAAAGAAAGAAAAAGATTAGAAAAAGAGCTATAGGATGCATTGATGCATGCACAAAGGATATTAGAAGGACAGAAATCAAGGGAGAACTACAATAAAGTTAAAGAGGCACAGAGACAACTACGGCTCCTCAACACATCCAGGGCAGAAAGCGCCCTACTACGGCTTAAACGAAAGTATTGTGTAAACGCAAACAAAGCAGACAAAATGCTTGCAAGGCTCCTGAAACAGCAGAAGGGCCAGCGGCATATACAGTGAAAAAAGCTGGCAGGTGGGGTGCTAATAACGGAATCAAAGGGGATAACTAAGGCCTCCGAAGCATACTATAAGGAGCTATATGTCACTGGGGAACCCGATGTTGAAAAGATACAGGCATTCCTGGGAAGCATAGAATTGCCAAAGATGACACTGGAAGAGAGGAGAGCCTGGACCGGGAAATAACAGAAGAGGAAGTGGAGAGGGTGATAAGAAACTTGACGTGCAATAATGAACTGGGGCCAGACGGCTACACAGGGGGATTCTATGGTTTACTGTGATGAGGTTAAGGGATTCTTAGAAAAGCTGTTCAACTCATTTAGGGAAGGTGAAGGGGTAACGGCATCCATGACAGAAGCGAAAGTAGCCCTATTTGGAAAGCCAAATAAAGACCTCACAAATTGTGGGTCATATAGGCCCATTGCGCTATTGAATATATATGCCATAATCTACACTGGGATACTAGCAGCAAGAGTAAAGGAGGTCCTCCCGGGGATAATGGGACAAGATCAGTCTGGATTTATTAAAGTGAGGCAAACGTGGGACAACACCAGAAGGGTGATACACCTCCTGGAAAAGTTAGAAATGAAGCAGATACCGTCCATGATCATTTCGATGGATGCTGAGAAAGCTTTTGATAGAGTGGAGTGGCCGGATCTGTTTCAGACAATGATCCAGTTGGGCTTTGGACCTCGATACATACAAATGGAAACAGCTGGTTATAGCGCCCCCTTGATCCACCTGGCAATATACAACCTAATCTCCAAAGCAGTCTGCACTGAACGAGTGACGAGACAGGGGTGCCCCCTGTCTCTTCACCTATATGCTATTTACCTAGAACCCCTGTTAGCAGCAATACGGCCAAACCAGACCATCAAGGGGGTACCCTTTGGGGGGAAATACACAAAACAGCAGCATACGCAGACGATATGCTACTTACGTTAATAAAGCCAAAAAGTCGATACCCGCCCTAATAACCACTCTCAAAGGACAAGAAGGGCTATCAGGCTTAAAAATAAATATGGGGAAGTCTGAGATGTTAGAAATAGGACTCCCGGAGGATACGGCCAGTCATATAAAGAAGTGCTCCCCATTCAGGGTAGCGGCGGGCAGCCTAGCGTTTCTAGGCATCAAACTGACGAGCAGGGTGGCCACATTATACAAAGCAAACCTACCCGACCTACTCAAACAGACACAGACCGACTTTACAAAGTGGTCCCCAATGCAAATCTCATGGATGGGACATAGAAACACGCTTAAGATGGTGACCCTCCCGAGGATACTATTTAGATTCCAAACATTGCTGATAGCCATCCTGAGCGAATGTTTGAAAATCTTAAACACACTAATCTCCAGATTTATATGGCAGAATAAATGCCCAAGAGTAGCTATGGATTTACTGAGGGCCCCTAGACACAGGGGCGGGATAGGGCTCCCTAAGATGTACCAGTACTACGAAGCAGCCCAATTCAGAGTGGTTAGGGAATGATTCTCAAGATGTACTGATAAAAGATGGGCGCGCATGGACAGGGCCGTAGCAGGAATGTCCCTAACAGGCCTGCTCTGGCTACAGGGAAATGAGAGACCTCCGAATGTACGCCAGAGCAGGGTCCTTCGCACGACATGTGACATATGGGACAGGAAACTCAAGAAAGGGCAACTGTCGTCAATATCATCTCCCTTCAACCCAATATTCGGCAACCCCAACTTCACCCCGGGGAGAACAAAGGGTGCATTTAAAAAGTGGAAGGAAAGGGGGGGTGAAAAGATCGGAGACATGGTATGACAAGGGGAAGTGATGTTGTTTGTAGACTGCAAAACACAAGTAGGTGTGGGAGAAGAAGATTGATTTGAATATACCCAGCTCAGACACTGGTTGAGGAAGAAGGAGATCCTACAAGGCCACTAATGATATTTGAGATATTCATCACGTCACACTCGGGGGGGGGGGACAGACACCTGGTGGCAGATATATATAAACAATTACAAGAATGCCCGGACCTACGACATTGGCTGTATAAAATTGCATGGGAAAACTTGCTGGGGGAAGCAATACCCTTGAGACGCTGGGAGAAGTTATGGAAGAACATCACAAAACGGACCAAGTTGCTTCAACTACGCAGAGCGTAGTACAAAATGATTCTACAGTGGCATTACACCCCCAGCAAACTGCGCAAGATGTTTCGATCCACGTCCGGGGAGCGCTGGAGGGGATGCAGGGGAGTGGGAGATTGGATGCACATCTGGTGGGGCTACCCCAAGATCAAGAAATTCTGGGAGGAGATGAGGCGCAGTTTTCTGGAAATAGTTCCGGAAACAATACCCCTGACACTAGCAGAGACTATGGTGGGGGCCCCGAAGCCAGAGCTGAGCATCACATCTAAATTGCAGAAAAGAGCTCTGACAATGGGCCTACTAGCTGCATGGATGGTAATAACCAAAGACTGGAAACAGAGCTCCCCCTGTCGATGATCAGCTGGTACCGTAACCTCGGAGACATAATGGCAATGGAATGGTTGACATATAGGGCCCAAGGAGACATGGACAGATTTTAGAAGGAATGGGGAGAGATGTTACAATTTTTGAAAAGTGACTTTGTGCAACAATGATTACCCCAAAACATACGGATGCCGGACATGAGCTGATATTTGGATAAATATACAGGAGGACACTGGAGAAAAGAATCAAACACGTCAGAAGACATGGAAGTGGGCAGCAGTTTCTATCGGGGGTGGGGGGGAGGGGGTTTGGGGAAGTTCTCCCTAGGAAGGGGAGAGAGTTTCCCGTTTTGGAAACACTTGCTTGTTACGCTGTTCTACTCACTTTGGTCCTTTACCTTCATCAGATTCTATTCACATACATGATTGTTTGTGTTTAACAATATAGCCGCTGTATCCACGGCTCATCGTTGTGACCCATGCTGCTGTGGGCATTAACAACGAACATTTTCGTCTGTACAATTCTATTAAGGTAACCACAGTTCCTCACATATCTTTCTGTTTTTGTTATCCACAAGACAATCAACTCATTATTTCTTTCCATTTATTTCTCTTAATTTCCTTTGGAAACTCTACTGACTGGTATGTTGACATCATTATTATTTTTACAAATATATGTAATTATTATGCTGACATTGGTGCATTATGTTATTTGCGTGCAATTGATTAGACTTGCCCTGAAGAAGGAAATACTTTCCGAAATGCATTGGCTTTAGTCTGTATTACATATGAGTTGCGGCAACCGCTCCCTCGCTAATAAGATATTAGTGACAGCTTTGTTTTTCTTTGGATAAATTACTACTTAAAAAATCAACAGACTCCTTTTTTCATTTTTACTTTTTACGTTTGATACCTGAAAAAGAACTACATTTCCAAGTTTTGAAAGATTATTAGCCCTTGTCTGGACCCGATTGAGAGCGGCTGTGTGACCTGGTATTCCTAAATAATCTCCCTCAGCCCAGTGGCAGAGACAAGGCTACTAGTAAAATAAACTGACCTGTGCATCAGGAGTAATCTCCCTCTGCCCAGTAGCAGAGATAAAGCTACTGGTGAATGAGACTGTAATCTGTACATTGAAAGTGATCTCCTTTGACCCAGTGGTGGAGATAAATTCACTGGGGGAAAGAACTCTAATCATGTTGGGGTGGTCTCCCTCGGCACAGTAGCAGTGAAGAAAAGAACTGGGCAGTGTGGGTCAATATTTCGTCATACCATCTCTCGAAGATGGAGACACAAGTTCTGAGGAAAGGTTTATCCTTTGTTCCAATGAATAACAGTACCTTATTGAGGGAAAAGATTGATTTCTTTAAACTTATGCGCAAATTGAAGCTTAAAGTATTCTTCAACTCCCTGGAAGAAGACATCATCGAAAAGGAACCACATGAATTCCTAGAGCTCACTCCTAAAAGTACTTTTAATCCCCCAATACATAACCATATACTATCCACTTTTGAGAAGACCGTACTTGAAGACTTCAAGAAGATACGATTCAAAACTAAGGCTCAAGGAAACTTCACTAAAATCGAACGCCAGACATTGAAAAATCTATTAGACAATCAAACTATCATCTTCAAACCAGCAGATAAGGGAGGAGCCCTAGTCCTGATGGACAAACAGGATTACCTTGATGAAATTGAAGGCCAATTAAGAGACGAGGAAACTTACCTTGAGGTCCCTATGAACCCAACAGAAACAGTGCGAGCTCTGATTGAAAAAGTCCTGGATGAGGCCGAAGAGAATGACGTAATCTCTGAGAAAACACGCCGGTTTCTCGACAATAAACATCCCATCATGCCGGTGATGTATATCTTACCTAAAATCCATAAGAGACTGTTAAAACCTCCAGGCCGCCCCATTATAGCAGCTACTAACAGCATCCTTGAACCTTTGGCACAATATCTGGACAAAATACTTCAACCCTTGGTCCAAGAGACGCCGACTTATGTGAAGGACACCATGCACTTCCTGCAACTGTTGAAGAACACGCAGTTTGTGGAAGGGAGAGATATATTATTTACTATGGACGTTACGTCCTTATACACAAATATTGCCCATGAAGCTGGCCTAGAAGCTATAGAATGGCTTATTTTGAGATCGGACAAATGTCAAGGAGACCGGCTGTTCATTCTCTCCCTCTTGAAATTGGTACTTAACAACAACTTTTTTAAGTTTCAGGATAGATACTTTATCCAAATTTCAGGCACAAGCATGGGTGCAGCTATGGCACCGTGCTATGCCAATGCATTTATGTACTATCTGGAATACGAACATGTTCTCACATCACCAAGATGGATGAGACACCTATCCCTGTACGTGAGATACATTGATGACGTCTTTGGGGTATGGACTGGTCCTCAAGACGAATTGGTCAATTTCTTTGACATGATGAATCGGATGAATCCACGCATTAGGTTTACTACAGAGACAAGTACAACAACTATACATTTCCTGGATGTGGAAATTTACGTGGCTGGAGCTAAACTGGAGACCAGGATTTACACCAAACCAACCGACAGGAATAGTCTATTACTCGCCACAAGTTTCCATCCTAAACGAACCATTGACAGTGTGCCACTGAATCAATTTCTACGTTATAGGAGGAACATCTCAGAACCCACTGAATATGAACGTCAGGTGATTACACTGGAAAATAAATTCACAGCAAGAGGATACGACTCTACATTGATCTCAGATGTATCAGGAAAGGTCCGTGAGATAAACAGGGACTCACTACTAGTACCGAAACCAACAAAATCTCGAGAAACACTGGTATATGTTACCACCTACTCGGTCCAGAGCACAAGAATTAAGAAAGCCATCAAAAAAAACTGGCCCATGCTACAATTGGACCCACAATTGCAACATCTTTTCCCTGATCCTCCAACGTTTGCCTATAGAAATAGCAAATCTATACGAAAGACCCTAGTGAAAGCTGAGATCCCAGTTGGGGGTCCGTCCACCCAACACAAAGGCACTATTCCATGCCACAATTGTCAACACTGTGGCAACATCATAAAGGGCAATCACATTACACACCCCCATTCTGGCAAACCTTTACAATTAAAACACTCCTGTACCTGTGATGCTCAAAATGTGATATATGCACTGAAATGTCCATGTGGACTCTATTATGTAGGAATGACTACTCGGAAAGCAAAAACAAGATGGACTGAGCATAAGTCTAATATTCGGAACAAGAGTCCCAAATCACCTGTTTCATTGCACTTCACAGAGGCACGCCACACTGTGGCGCAGTTAAAATGTGTTATTTTAGAACAAGTGACATCAGGTACCAGGGGGGGAGATATACAACGGAAATTAGCACAACGTGAAATACTATGGATTGATCTTCTAGACTCACTGCACCCCCGGGGGATGAATGTTGAATTTGATTTAATGTGCTTTGTATAAATTAGCCTGAATCGCCACAATGTCCGCCCAGCTGCAAGGGTAACTGACATATGATTGTTTCATGGACTACAATGCCTCACCCCAAGCTGTAAATAGGGTTGTCCCCACGCCATTGTGACTCTGAGCTCATATTTCCACTTTCTTTATTCCTTATTAGGTTTTCGTTCTCAAACATCTAGAGCCTGTGTCCTTAACATCTAGATTGTGTGATATCATATATTCCCCTCTTTGTCCACTCGATTCGTTACCATGGGCTTGTCGATACATTTACTCTATGACTTTGTCACTTGGTGATTAGTAGATTAGGAATGCACATAGCTATATTGGCTTGACTCGCCAGTTCAATACCTCTTTTTAGTACAGAGATACGGCCACCTGAGATACCCCCCCATAGAATTGTCATTTATATTGATGCGAGATGGGGGCACCCCGCGAATCCTTCTGGTTTCGCGGTGGTGCCCCCACTCGCATCCCAGAGTAAGCAATGCCTGTTTGAGTGCTTTCCTCTACATATTTAATCTAGAGACCCCGCTACATGGGTTACATTGATTCCAAGGTGCTCTTACCTATTACTCTATGGAGCTCCTCTCTCTGCGACGAGTGGCCCACACCAATATGGCGGATTTCCCGGCTGGCCCAGCGCGCATGCGTGGGGTTACCGGGACAACAACTAATGCCTACCGCAGTGGAGCCGCTGCGCTTACAGCGGTCGGCTCACTCGGTGTTTATCTGCAACCTAGGTAGGTCTTTAGACTCCGTGTGGACGGCGCACCTGCGTCTGCACTTTTTTGCACCCGCCTTTCTACACTTGGCGTGATGCATTGAACTTCATGTATCTCGTAGCGAGATACCAGGCTTGCGCTCCTATATACATTTAATATCTGTTTCTATCCCCTCGGTGGATAACTTAGACATAGCTCGTTGAGAAAACTTTGTTATGACCATCTAGATGACTCATGACTGTTTGGTCTGATCATTACTCTGTTACTATTCCTTATAGGGTGTCCCGGCCGTATTCTGTCACTTCCCGGCCTCCGGCGCATTACAGCTGTTGACTGGGTCTGAATTGGAACTTTATCAGCCTCAGATTGAGGTTAGTACCCATTACCTCTCTACTTATTTCGGTTCAAAATTACATCAGTTAACCTCACTGATTAGCTTAAATGGTAATGTTTACTCTTTTGAATTCCCCGCAGGAAAGGCTTTTAGAACGCATTTAGCAATCACTACCCTACTACATACAGGAACAGTGAAGTCCCCACCCTGAAGATGGATCATTCGATCCGAAACGCGTTGGTTACCTATGTCACCTATTAAAAGGGGCTTCCCTGAATGGAGCTACTTCACAATACAAAACCCCAAGAGTGAACTTATTGCTGTTTGTCAAATTTATATTGCTGGTTTACAATTGGTTAATGAAATGTGTACATGTCCCTTTGAACATTTACAGGATGTAAATAATTATGCTAGGCTTTGAGCTACTTGCTTTCTGCTTTTGTTGCATTTATGTACCTTCACGAACCAGGATATACTCTGTTTGTTAATTGGAATGAGAATTCCTGGATGCTTCACCATTGTCTGAATAATTCTTTTGTACATTGTTCATTTGTTTGGAAAAAACAGACCTGGAGAGGTCTATTAAAAAGTATTAAAAAGTATTAGTCAGTACCAGATCTGTATAATTAGTTACATAAGTGATCTTACATGCCCGGTTTACCCTTTATTGATGCTATTTATTTTCTATTTTGTAATTTGTTAAAGTCAAGACTCAATTAACACTCTTTCCACATGAGAGTATTAATTGATCAACTAAGAGTCAACATTTAACTCCCGAACGAAGATTCGGTAGGAGTGCATTTGGGCTTACTGCCTAGCAATAGGTAGTTTAGGTTGTTCAAAAGTAAACTCCCTCATACCAATCTCATCAATAGAGATACTGTTCAAAATTGGGCATCACTGGTAAATCATCAGAGAAATGAAGAGAGGCTCTTTGGAACATTATCCAGGGTGCGAAGGAGGAAAGCACAACACCCATTGGGGGGGGGAACTGTGGCAGGAGTTACACCGTCTGATGGAAAGTGTTTGATAATCATACCAATAAACTATTTATACCAGGAGGAGGGAGACCGTAGAGTAACAGACAGACTTAAACTTTGGAAATCCTTGTTGGAACAGAGTCAGGAGAAGGGAGTCATTCTCCTGGCATCCAGATTCGAATTCCAAATGTTTAGTGTTGGAAGGTTAAAACCTTTTGTTAATCAGGAGGAGGTAGTATTTAGTGATTGTCTGTTAGTAGTGATAGGGCTACATCAGGAGTTTTGGACGGAGGACAGATTTATAAGCTGATCAGACATTCTGACTAGTCTGACCCGAGATTATTGTTTATTAGGTAGCGGAATCCCTATAGAGTTAGAGTTTTTTTTTTCCTCATACATACATCTCACTGTCTGACTCCTGCTTCTGGCGCCTTGTCAAAGGTTCTAGAGATAGATCATCTACTAAGTAACTTAGGCCCAATTCAGTATGAGGGGCCAAATTTAGGTGAGGAACATGGAAGGTGTGCTAGGTCAGAAGAAGGACACAGACTCTGATTAGACATTTCACTGCTATGTTTATTAAAGAAAACGGATAAAGCCTGTCTTTCGCTAGTCTACGAAACTAGCTAAGGTGCTTGTCAGCTGTCAGTGAATGTCTATAAATGAAACCATCCATAGTCCGACTAACTTATCTGACCGTACCACTATTTTTAACAACTAAAAATCATAAGAATGTCTGCTGAGTTTATCTGTCAGTCACTTGTCAATAGATGATCTTCAGATAGTCTCTAGTGATCACTTTTATTAGTTCCTACAGTTCATTTGTTATTATTTTTGATTATTGTTTTGTTTTTTTGTTTTCTCCTATAAGGGATTATCCTTTTCTCCTCCCGGGCAAACATTTATACTACAATTATCTTTTCCTTCTGGGCTATTTCTTATTTTCCTGAATAGTTCATAGTCTTTGATTTCCCTTTGCTCTTGGTCTGGGTTTAGTCCAGCTTGTTCTTAGGTTTCTCTTATATAACCTGCTCTTTCATTTCACTTAGGCCTTCTTGGTATGAATTATTACGAATTGCGTGACTCTTAGAATATTTTTCTTTCACTTCTCTTTGTACTGACTGTACACCACTTCCTTCTAGACTGAGATGAGTATGAGCATTCCAACAATGATTGTCATTCTCCCTCGTTATGGTTTCTCTCTCTTGACTGACGAGTATGAGTGTTCCAGCAATACTGTTTTCATACACTCCCTCTGGTCTCCCATTTTCCCTATTACATTCCGTTCTTACGGGTAACGTCACCAGGGCTTTCATTGGTTGAGGATCAGCTCCTCTCCTCTTAATCTGGCGTCTCATGTCCTTTCAGCAGTTTCTGTTCCCTCTGTTCGCCTTGGATGGCAATCCTGTATCTCGGGTATCAGCTTGTCCCGAGTTGGCTGTGTCGGAATGGTTTCGGTGTTGTTACGAGGAACTCTAGTCCACCATGGTCCTCCCACAGTCATGCCACCAGTCTCGGTTTCTTTCTCTTTTTTGGCTTCGGGACGCCACGCGCCCATCTTCAGTTCTCACGGCTTGCTTGCCATCAATGGTAGCACGCCTCAGTCTCTCAAGTCTGCCGAAAACTGTGTGTCTTGCCTCTGCTTTGCACTTGAGTCACCGCCTGTGCCCTTTTGAATCTCACAGGCTCTTCCGTCATTTCCCCAGGGACCTCCCCCTTTTAGATTGATGTAGCAGTGGAGCTTCCACAGCACAAATCTTTGTTCCTTTTTCTCTTTCTCTTGTGGGTTCTCTTTTCCTCCATACGTCCGCTTCTTCTTCCCAGCAGAATAGGTGCTTAGAAGGAGGTTTTCCATTTCATGGTGGCAATAACACATATTGGGCCTCATTACGACCCTGCCGGTCCGGAAAGAACGATGGTGGAAAAACCACCACCACCGTTCTTTCCGGACCGGCTGATTAAGAGTCCTGCAGGTGGGAGGTGTCACTCTGGCGGGTTTAACATCACCCGCCCGCAGGCGGACATGGAAACGCCGGCTCTGTCATAGACGGAACCGGTGTTTCTATGGTCCCCATCCCCATGGAGTCCTATGGGGCTCCATGGGAATGGGGACTTGCACAATTCCGCCTCCGGAATTCCCAGGTCACCGGGGTCGTAATGCCCCGGTAATTCCAGCAATCACGGAGGCGGAAAGGTAATACGAGTCCGGCGGTAACCTGCTGGTTTTTCCGGCTTGGTTACCGCCGGACTCGTAATGAGGCCCATCGGCTTTCTCTTCACAGATATTATCATCAGAAAGGGTTAAAGATGTTATTTTACAAGGTCTTCCAAGGAGTTCCTACTGGGAACGGCAGTCCTTTTCCCCAAAGGGGGAGTCTCTCCCAGTGAGGTCCCACTTGTCTCTACCCCTAGGGAGGGTATTGCGAGCAGGCTCACTTCCCAAACCTCATGGGGGGGGGGGCTCCCACTTGGGGAGAAGTGATACATTCCTGCAATTCGTCACAAAGGCCTAACAGCTTCTTTAAGGAGTTGTTCTCTACAACTTGTAGTGCTGATAAATCTGAAAAACCCCAGAGAATAGAGTCATATTTAGCAACTGCAATTGATTTTGCCTTGTAGACTTCTAAAATCATGGACAACAGTTGTCGCATGCACAATTTCAAGAATCGAAAAACCCCACCATTGCTGGTTTAATTTTCTCTGTTTGTAAAGATGAGCATGACCATTACACCCCGAAGAAAAATGCACTGCACGAGAATCAAATTCTGATACACAGGGATTTTATATGCATTAGTATACATTGGGGGGGAAGTTAAATATTTCTTCTTCCCAAATAGCATACCTGTACAGCTACAGCTTATTTGTCCGAGTTGATCCATAGATCTGAAGAATTCACAAATTCTGTGTATTCCGGAATAAACCGCTGGAGTGCGGCAGGTGTTTGGGCTCTTGAAGCGCTTTGAAACACATTGTGTATAGCCGCTATATAAATGAACTATCATATCATATCATATCAATAGAACAGTGTCCTTGGCATATGCCATTGCTGGAAAATACATATTGCCAATATTGGGAGCACCAGTTGGAACTAAGGCAGTATATAAACCATTGTACTAAAACAAATAGTGAAGACTGGAGCCCAAATGTCTACCATGTGTCAAAATAAATCTGCTAGGATTGTGTCTAGGCCAGGAAAGTGATTAAGTGCATGTTTATTTATCATCGTACAACTTTATTTCGACCCAAAATAGATCATCAAAGTCACATACAAAAATTAATAACATTATAAATCACGCAAAAAAGGATGGCATCAATAGAAATGCAACATGAGAACACAAAGTAAAATGTATAAAAATATAAAATCAATCAGGCCTCCTGTACTGATATTTTACATCAGTGAGGTAGCGTTGTTCAATCACTTCCACCAGGCCTTTAGTAAATAGATCCCCATACAGTGGGTTGCTAATTCTCTTTCCCCCACCAGACAGAGGTGGAGCAACTCATTGACCCTTCTAACATCAAATATTTTCTTCTAGTGTAAGAATGCTCTGAGAAAAACAAAATGAAATGAAATGTACAGTACGGAGCTTCACATAGAGCGCTTTCATTGATTCCAATTGCATCCTGTTCAGGTAACGTTCAAAACCATAATGTTTTTTCCTGGACAAATAAGAAACTAAGCTAACTAAACTTGCAAGCTTTGAACACGTTTCTCTCTCCCACCTGCATTCATAGGCCTTTTTTAGTAGGGTATTCATGTTTCCTGGAATTGTCTCAGGCTGCTGCCAATAACTCTCCATCCCCATGGCAATCAACCCACTTCTTATAGCAGATAACCAGGACAAATTGGATCCTCCTGGCTGCATCAAAACATCCCTGACAGTGTGTGAGGTGGAAGCCGTGGCAGCCGCCCTGGATACTGGGAGAAAGGAGGGGGTTGAGGAAGAGTCCCGTCAAGTGCTGGCCATCAATGAAAAGAGAAAAACTACAGATCCCAAAATGCCCCACAAAATACTGCATCAGGGGGGAGGCACACCGATGGGTAAAGAAAAAAAAAAAAGGAAAGGGAGAACCGGTTTCCTTATGTTAAAACCGCCCGAACACAAACAAAGTACAGGGTTAGCCCACAGTGGACGGAGGTGGGGAATCTGAATCAGGTGTGTTAAAACCGTTGCTGAGAATACATGGGGCTGATTACGGGGGAGGGGCCGGACTAGGGTTAAATGCAACTCCAAGAGACTCAGGAGGCGTCTTATTTTTCAGGAGCAGCGCGTGGCGAGAGACGCCGCACCCGAGTGGAGTGAGACCACCTAAGATTACGAGTGGGCTTACTAGTAGTAAGCGGAAAGTTCACAGATTGACACCGTACCCGGTCCAAGGCTCAAGACCTTCCAGTGGAGAGAAACGGCCGCCTAAAAAGAAGGATTCGGAGTGGTGAAGTGTGTACTATCGACATTTTGTTAATTTCGTTTTCATGGCCGGAGGACAGGTTGAAGGGTGAAAAGCCTGTAATCGCCTGGCTGTTATCTTGGAACTAATTAAGGCCAGCAGCGGCAGTTGCAAGTAAAGTAAGGCAGAACGCCTGTGCCTATGAGGTGAAAAGAACCGTCATCAGTTGGCTGAATTTATTGATCTGTGACCAGTATTTGTTGTGCAATAAACCACTGTGAAAGAAAACCTTGTTTGTCTCCAGCTGACTACTTAACACAGTGACACAAGTTGCCGTTTGTTCACAGTTTAGCCCAGAGAAACACTGGCCTCATTTGACATATGAAGCCAATGCTCTGCAGGCCTAACTCCCACAAGAACAGGATATTGGGTGCATTGCAGGCAGGGCCATGGCTGTTTCGAGAACTTTCTGATCAACAACCTGGAGCATGCCTGAATTACACGTGGCCCAAAGTTCATCACTGCAGAGGGCTGACTGGATTGCTCATAAGATCCCAGATGGCATACCCAATGTAATCAATGCATTCCACAATCCTACTCTGGGTACACTGTCAAATGTTGGTTTTAAATTGACAAAGACCACGTAGATATTCATGGACCCCAGTGTGACGTATATCTTTCCAAGATCAGGTAAAGCCTTAGAACTTGGTCTACTGTACTAATGTTGAGTTGGAATCCAGCCTGAAGGTGATGCAAAGCACCAACCTCCAAGCTCCATGCCTCCAAGTGCCCCAACAGCGCCTTTGCAAACACCTTGCCCCCTGCATCAAGGTGGGAAATGGGCTTATAGTTGGCCGGGCAACACCTGTCTCCTTTCTTGTGTATTGGGACAAGAATAACTTGGATCCGTGAGTGGGGGACTTTGTTCACTGCCAACAGGGCATTAAAAAGTTTTAATATGTAAGGAAGCCATATAGCCGCCTCTTATCTATACCAATCAATGGGGACCATATCCAGTCTAGGCACTTTCCCCAATTTCTGCAAAATAAGAGCTACTTCAATGTCGTGAATAGACAGCACCAAGGGTACACTATGCCCCTCCCTCGCCCTTTCGGGAACGGCACCACCAACTTAGAGGCCTGGAGGAGGTTATCCCAAAGCTGGTCGGAATACTCTGCCTTGTTTATTTTAAGTAATTTGCGATATATGGCCCTAGATTCATCTAGGCCTGATGAGCCCCCAACCCTAAGCCTCTTGGCGTGCTCAATCAATGCCTTCTATATGTTTATTTATGGCTTCAGAAACGGGGATCTATGAGCAAGGGAATCAATATTATTTTGATCTGTTTATTGATCAAGATGGTGGCCCTGTATAAGGATGAAAAATGGGGAAAAGTTAGAAAAATGGGGTCTGGATGCAGGATCATTATATTTCCTCAAATTATTCCATACGGACACTTCATCACTATCAGAATGAAGCAGACTGGAGAACTGGCCGCTCCTGTGTATACTAACCAAGGCCTCATACAGGGGTGTGTTTTGAAGCCCTGTCTTTTCAATGCTTGTGTGGCCAATATGGATCAGGCAGTGAATAGGTTCCGCAACTTTCCACCCAAACTTGGTGTGGAACCCTGCAGTTGGCTATCATTTGCGGACGATACAGTGCTTCTCGACCTCATCCCCATTGGTCTCCAGCGCCTCATTAATGCCTTTGGTAGCTATGCCACCTTAAATAATATGAAAATGAATGTGGAAAAATCAAAGGTAATGATAGTGGGGGAGAGGGACGGGAGTAAGATTCCATTTGTATGGAAACTGGCAAATATGTCCTTGACTGTGGTAGACAATTATACTTATTTGGGCCGCCCACTGGTATGCCGCTGTCTAAAGGACTACCCAAAAGAACATATAACGCCTTGTGTCATTAGCAAATGGAATACCATTAGAGGCATTGCAATTAAGGGAGGTCATAATTGTAGCGGAGGCATGGTATCGCAAGTATGACACTGACACAATGGATACAATTTGTAAAACATTTTTTGAAAATGTTGGGGCTGGAGAAACTCCTAGTCTGCCCTATAACTAAAATGGGATTAATCTTGACCATCAACGATGAACAAAACAGTCCTAGTGGAGTCAGTCAAATCAAAATGGCCTATGCTAACAAAACCTAATGCCTGCCCTATCTCTTGTACAAAAAGTGTAAAAAGGAGAAATGTATGCAAAGAAAAAATCAGTGTTCAAAACAATAAATGTGGTTGAACCAGCTCTCCTCCCCACAGATCTCACAGAGTAAGGCTGTCCCTGTAGGCAGGATGACACACTCTGCCAGATGGCTTATTTAGGGATCTAAATACGGATGTTAGCAGATTAATTTGACAGAATATGACTCTCAGACTGAAGAGATCCATGCTTACCCTCTTCAGGGACAGTGGGGGATGTGGGTTCTCCGACTTCCTCCAGGACTACTGGGCTGTTCAATTGAGAGTAATTTTAGAACATATGAGGGATGACCAAAGGACATATTGGACTTACCTGGAGGGTTTGGACTCTCACCCTGGGAAGGTCAGGGATTGGCTGTGGGCTCCCATTAATGATATCCCTGGAAAATTGAGGGTTTACTCCACTTTCGGCATCCTCTGGGCTATATGGAGGAAGAAGACTCTTAATGTCAGCCTCTCCTCTTGGCCCTCGGCATTGACGTCATGTTGGGGACCACAGATCAACTTTCCCGAAATGGTTTCAAGGGCTCTCAAAATTGGTCAGATAGAGGGCTGGAAAGGGCGGGACAATTGTTTGAAGGAGGGAAGTTTGTTGAGTTTGAGATGATGATTACAACTTCCTTAAGGGAATATATTGGCTGATCAGAAGTGGCCAGGAATCTCTCCAGACATCTAACCCAGTTTGAGAATGTCCTGGAGGAGTCTGTCAGTAGGAAGGGTATCCTCTCCAGAGTATATAAAGTCTTGATCCCGGCTGATATGACTGGCATACTGACCTTTAAGAGATATTGGGTTGCACTGGCAGGGAGGAATATTACTGATGAAGAATGGGCAAAGATCTATAGGGTAGCCTTCCATGGGAACCTGTTCATCTCCACCATGGAGCATCATTTCAAGATCTTCCAGGGGTGGCATTGTGATCCTCTTAAATTATCCAGGAAGTTCCATGGGGACTCCCCTCGCTGTCCCTGGGGCTGTGAATGGGTGGGGTTGCTAGCCCACATGTGCTGGCATTGCCCGAAGATCCAATTTTAATGGAATGAACTCTTAAATTGGATTAAGGATATTATAGGGGAACAGCTTACCCTGGGATCCCCCACAGATGTTATTGGGCATCCCACCTCCAGACAGGGAGGAATGTAGATTTTCAAGGCTTTGGGAGGTGATGTTTAGAGTGGGTAGACTGGCTGTAGCTCAGAAGAACAAGTTACTTACCCCTGGTAATGTTCTTTTGACTGGGTGTTCCTCCCACATATTCCTCATTTTTTGATATATCCAATATCCAGCTTCCGCTGCTTCGGAAGAAAAATGTCGGCAGAGGGCGCTGTGCGTCTAAGTAGTCGACTCCATGTCCCTCGAGGGCCTCCATCTCGAGGATGATGTCATCGAAGGCATACATAGCACACGCAGAACCCGTTAGCTTCAGTTCTGTTTTTTCGTGACATTCTGAAGTGGAACTACCCACATTACAGCAGATTTGGCCATACTAGATTCTGAAGGAGCGAAAGCTGCAATAGCATGGACATTCTATTGAATTGTAGGCTGGGAGGGGCGATGAGGAATACGTGGGAGGAACATCCAGTCAAAAGAACGTTACCAGGGATTCTTTTTTATTTTTTTGAAACCTCTTTTTATTAAATTTGTAGAAACAACAACATAATAAAACTACACAAAGCCACATCGATTAGCCTTAGCATGTTACACTGCTGACAGAAAGAGAGACTTATAAGTATAGATTATAAATTGACAGTACCCAGCATCTCCGGCCACTGCCTGCTCCCCTGCACCCCCCCCCGCCCGACTCCCCACCCCCAGCGCAACAACGCCACAGTCTGCCGTTAAGCCAAATAACAATCGTCTACTAGCACTGGCCCAGGCCATGTGCACACCCAATCGCCTAATGTGGGCATCAACAAGGTCCCAAAGGTCCCAGATTAAATCAGCTTGTGTAGTCTTACTTCGTCGCCTCAACCCAGCACACTCAATTGCACATACCATGAGGATCAGGCCCAGATAGGCTTGCCTGGTGGGGGCCTTGGGCGACTTCCATTGCATAATCAGCAGTTTGCATGCCGAGAACAACAATATGTGAACCAAGTGTCTCACCATGGGGTCTGTGTACCACGTTTCATCATTGGTACCAAAAAGCATGGCCCCCGGGGCAATGTACACAGGTACATTTGGGATACGAGAGATATGATAATATACATGATTCCAATAGTCGAGTATGACTGGGCAGGACCATATGATGTGGCCCAGGGTGCCGAGCCCACCACACTGACACCAACGTATAGGGGAATGTATTAAGCCCATTTGGTGTAATTTGCAAGGGATGAAATAGAGCCGTTGAATCAATTTGAATTGGATTTCCCTGTTGCGTATGTTGTAAGACATGGAGGGTATGCGCTCAAAATAATCATATACATCACCAGTGTCAATTTGAGTATGTAGGCCCTCGGCCCAGTGCATTGCAAGAGTCGAATTCCGTGTGGTGCTATTAGGGATGAAGAGTTGTAGGAGCCTGCTGGCCTACGTGAATCCCATTGGGACATCGTCATTGTATAAGTAGGCTACCTGGATTTCCGATCACAGAGAGTTCTGGTGCTCGTGTAGGGTATGGTCTAGGCCTATAGATAGGATTGCACGTACGCTAATCCACGACGGTGCCGCCTGAGTTTAGGCTCCCAGTAGTCCCCTCAGTCTGTGCCACTGGGCAAGTGTAGGGCCAATTAACAGCTGAATTCTAATATTGTCTGGCAGTTTTTTCCATGGGATAGCTAGAATTTCAACTGGCGTGTATGGCGCTATTAGGGATATCTCAATCTGGCACCAGCTGGAAAGATCAGTTGCATCCAGCAATCTCTTTGCCCACCCTAATTGGGCGGCTAGGTAGTAGGTGCGCCATGCTGGAACTGCCAGGCTCCCATCATTTTTAGATGCATGCAGAATCTCCAGCCGGACCCTGGCCTTTTTACCCCTTCAGAGAAACCTGGACAGTTGCTTGTCCAGATGCTTAAACATTTTCTGTGTAGGAGCACATGGAAGCATTAATGCTAGATATAGTAGTTTCGGTAGCACGTTCATTTTGTAAGCATTAACATGTCCTACCAGCGACAGCGGGAGCGCGTTCCATCTAGCCAGGTCATCGGCAATCTTTGCCAGAAGAGGTGCATAGTTCAGGGTTAGAAGGTGCAGTTCAGCCATATTTGGAGTATTTTGTCATTCAGCGATAGGGACCAGGGGGGCATAATGTGTCCATATTGAGAGAGATTGTTTCGGGGTACATAGCAGTGTGTATGTATGTGCTGCATTGTGTGGCAAGTTAAGCATGATCTTAATCACAACAATAGTAGCAACAATAAATTTAACACCAACATTGGGGCTAAGGAACATTGCCCCAATACTTCCGTGGGCCTGTCCATGTACCGCGAACTGAGGGAGGAGGGAATTATCCTCCATTCCTCCATCTCCCAGCATGGCGGCGAGCCCCGTCTGTGGCTATCCGTGCAGCCAGTGAGGTTCCAAGGAAGGGGGGGGAAGGGGCGAGACCAGGACGCGGCCACAGGCAGGATAGAGCGGTCCCAGACTGAAAATTTTGCTCAAGGGATGTAAGTGGACCGGGTTCTGGGTCAGGTATGGTCACTCAGGGGTGAGCTTCTGATGAGGCAAGGGAGGCCACATGGGCATTTTCGATAGGTCCATAAATTATATTTGGTGCAGGCTTGATTTGTCCCTCAGATCGTTGGCAGAATCGCTGTACAGGCTGGCCCCTCTGGGCTTCTACCCGAGCATTGTTGCCTACCCCGTGGGCGTCTTTGTTGCTGGGGCCACCAAAGCGTGGCATCTTGTTGACGGGTAGTTCCTGCGTCGTCAGGGTCATGGGGGAAGTCTGTAGAGACCAGGTCACGTTGCCTTACGAGGCGCCACGCGTCCTCAGGATCATCAAATGTGTGCCATGTTTTATCCAGAAGAATGCACCAGATTGCTGGAAATTTCAAATAAAATTTGTATGATGAACCTCGAAGCGCACTAAACAGTGGGGCAAACCTCTTTCTTCTCCGAGACACCTCTATGGAGTAGTTGTTAAATATACACATTTCTGAGCCCTCTGCCCGTATGACTCCAGCTTCTCTGTAGGCATAGAGTATGATGACCTTATGCTGGAAGTTCAGCAGTTGCATAGTTACTGGCCTTGGTTGTCCTCCACCTGGTGGTTTCGGTATCGGTGCCCTGTGGATTTTTTCGATGGTATATGAGTTTGGGTCAGGGATCCGAAGCTGGTCTTTGAATTGGCGGTAGACGTAGGCCTCAAGGTCAGTGCCCTCTTCTTGTTCTGGGAGGCCAATTCGTCAAGAGTGATTTTTTTGAATCCCGACTTTGGCCCCGAGGCGCTGCACTTCTTTGATGAGGCCATCCAAGTCCGTGGCCGCTACTGCGCAATTATCCTCAAGTGCAATGATTCTCTACTCGTTATCTGTGGTCCGCTCAGCCTGGGCGTTGAGGAGAGTTTGCATGTCTTGAATATCGCTCTTGATCTCCAATAACGTGACATTTGTTTCCTGTGTGCCGTGGCCAATAGCACTCATTTCTGTGAGTAGGGTCCGGAGCTGATATTGCACATCTATCTTCCCAAGTTGTCTCGTCAGCTGGCGTTGAAGTGGTGTGGCAGGGCTTGAAGTACTATCCCTTTTTATGGCGCTGTCAACAGGTGCTTCTGCCATGCCCCCCTCAGGGGTTTGCGGAGTATTAGAGGGTTTAGCAGAGTGGAGTGCGGCCGCTGATCTTGGGATTGCTAGTGATCTGCGGGGGGGTGTAGGGCTCAGCCCCTTCCTCCTGGTGTTCCCCCACCCCTACACCCAGCAGGGTACCACAGCCCGGTCCCCTGGCTGTGATGTTGCTGGGCTGAATGCGCTGGCTGGAGTTGAGATTGTGTTTGCTAGCGCCCACACAGAATTGCCTGAGGTTTCAATTAGATCCCCCTGTCATCCCGCATAAATCTGGCGTGTATGTTGCTAGGGCTAAGGGTCAGACCAAATCCTGTGCTCATTGTGCTACCCCCACTCTCCAGGGGGTGTGCACGGGTGCTTCCTGGTCACAGTCGTGTATGCGATGGATGGTCATTCGCCTCCTGATGCAACATTGAATGTTGGTTCATGTAGTATTGTGTGTACCTCCTGGGGGGGAGTTAGAGTCTGCCTGCAAGTGTTATATGCCCCCGGGGCACCACTGGTTGGCAGAAAAAGTAAAAGGGTGTATGGTCCGTTGCCCACCATAAACCACTGTTGTGAGATCACCAGCACTAGCAATCAGTATTGGGGGCAGATGCCTCAGACTGCGAAGTTGGCCTGCACGCTGGGTATATGGGGTCTTCAGATCGGGTTATCTGCATGGGGCCAGGTCTAGTCCTGGCCCATATGGAGGTGTATCCCTGCACCGGTGGAGAGCGGCCCCCGGGTAAGGTTGGGGACGTGTCCAATGGGCCACGCAGGTGAGCAAGTCTCCCTCAACTGCTTCACGTTGTGTGGCTGGATTGTGGTGCCGGGCTTGTGCTGCGTCGCTCAGTGCCTCAGGAGCCTTCTCGCTCCGCTCGGGTGCACACTAGCATACATGCCAACATTTCAACCCACCTATGTGGGAGATTACGTAAGAAAAATCGGGAGCCAGAAGATTTTCCTATAGGAATGCATTGGGCAAAGATTTATTGAAAAATCAGAAGTCTCCCGCCTAAATCGGGAGGGATGGCATGTATGCATTAGTCGTTCACTGACCGGAGGCTGGATCAGGGCATATGCAGAGTGTTGATGGTTCGGCGCAGGCCACTATCGAGCGGGCAGACCGCTGCAGCACCGCAGTGCCGTTTGGGGAGCAGGGAGGAGCACACCCTGCACACTGTCCGCTGTTCGCCAGAGATGGGCAGCCTTACCGCGATTAAGTTGTCATGGCCATACGGAGCCGGGCAATCGACCATCTATTTGCTTGGGGCATAGCAGCGCCGCCGATTATTTGGCTTGCGGGAGTTCGCCATTCTGAGTTGATGAGACTCACAATCATAGTACTGCAATTATTGTTCCCGGACAGTGCAGCCTTAGAGAAAGGTGTCAACCTGATCCTCCGTTAGTGCTCTACCTCTCAGCATCGCTCCCTCAGCCGTTCCGACAGTCTGAATGGCGAATTTGCTGCCATTATTCCTGCCTGTGCGTCAGCACAGTGCCGCCATTTTGCTCAGGCACACGCACTGATTCTTTGATTTGATTGTTCCTTTTACTGCTGTGCCCCCAGGAGGCTAGCCTTCTTGCTGTTCTGTGGTTTACCATAAGGATTGAGTAAAGTGAGGGTCAAAAGCCATGCTAGTCATTAAATGGGCTGCAGGATTATCATACCCCTTAACTCCTACATATCCCACAAAAGTGTTAGTGTCTGGTGAAAAGGGACGGTGACTTAAATCCCTCTCTGGGGTTTTCCTGCACCTTAAGGGGGAGTCACCTGCAGCGGGATCCTGCTTACCCTGTCTCCTAGGTGGGTTGGGTCGGTTAAGCATAGCAGGCTCACTTCCCTAGTTCCAAAGAAGTTAGCTGCCTCTTGGGGAGAGGTGAGGTATACATCAGATTAGTCACACCTCCTATGTATGTGAATGCCGAAGTGAGAACAATCCCTGTTAACAACGGTTTGTGAGCATGTTTGCTCCTCCTCTTGTTGTGGTAGCGTGGCTGGGAAGCAGCAGCCATACTTAGGCGCATTGCGCATATTGAGATATATCTGGAGCTGCATTGCTTTTGCTAAACAGCTGCGATTATTTCTGTGTTCCTAAGAATTCCTCTGCACAGCCTACAAGCCTGCACAGCACAACCAGGAGGCGTGTGCTCACTGGCAGACTTCAAAAGAAAAAAAAGGAAGTACTTTCATTGTAAATTACAGGACATGTTGATGCGATCTACCTCAATTTTAAAAAGAACCATTTGGCTTTGTTTACTTTTAGTGGCAGTGACACGGCCCAAAAATAAAACCAAAATATACTATATCCACCCGTGCGTCAGCACCTGCATTTGTAGTGATAGGATGAAAACTATCATCAAAAGCACATGTTCATTGAGCTGAGATTTGGAAAAGTACCTGTCAGGCTTTTCATTTTTTACATTGTTAAATGCTTTTTCTATTGTAGTATGCAGTATGGCAGAATGGATATTAAAGACTACATTTGCAAGCATCTACTCATTCATTCTGATTTGTTTGAACTTATGCACCGTTCCCTGACACACAATCAATTTCACACACACTCATACATCCTACATACACAAGTGTATTATCTCTTCGACCCTATTGCTCATCCCAGTCTAGCCTAATGAGGCATTCTGTCTCCAGGGACAGGAACCATGTATGTGTAACAGCAAATAAACACATAAAAATAGGCCTGTGGGCCTCTGTCCCAAAGGGTGCACAGTATAAGGCAAAGATGGAAGACCAAATTACTTACTTCAAGAATGTTCTTTCTTGTGGGCACATCTATTCCTCCTACAGATTCCTTATCTTCTGAAATATCCACCCAACACAATTGGCACAGGAAAACTTTATTCAGCCACCAGGGGGCGCCATATGGCTTATTCACAGAATTGGTCATCTCGCTGATTCCATGTTGTGGTGAGACATCGTCATTGGTGTGCATTTATAGAGCTAAAAACACTGTCCGGCAAGGCAAAGGAACACAAAACAGAGACACAATTTACTGTGGTCACTCGCCATTTCCCAAATAATTCCTTTTGACAGGAGAGTCATCAGAGGGGCAGGTGGGAGTGTGATGAGGAATCTGAGGGAAAAATTGAAGTGTTCACCAGAAAGAGTAATACAGAAGGGAAGTAATTGGTTCTCTAATTGACACATTCCTCCCACAGATTCCTCATCTTCTGAAAGACTATCAAAGGTGTTTGTTAAGCAAAGGTTGCCGGATTTGGAACAAACTGGTCAGAGCAACATTTGTTTAAGGATTGATTTTCCAATGGCTGCATCCTACTTGAACATGGAGTCCAAGAAATCGTGCTTCAAGAAGGAATGGTGAGACACCCGAGTCGCTGCTTGGCAGATGTCCGCAAATGGTACTCGTCTCTGCAGAGCGGATGTTGATCACACACCTCTCATGGAGTGAGCTTTAATTACCTCAGGCATTTCTTTATCTGCCAACCTATCACATGAAGTGATGCACAGTATCACTGTGGGAAACCAGAAGGTATCTCACCCACTAGTCTCCGTGGATCTGTCATCCAGGGGGCCAGGACACAGTCATCGCTTTTGGATCCAGTTCCTGGGGGTGGGCCAGAGCGGGAGGATCACCTGGGGGAGGGGTCTTCAGGGAGTGGGACGACACCAGACGGTGAGACGTGGTATCCCCTTCCTTATAACACCTTTACCCCATCCTACAGAGTAGGATGTTTAGGAACTCCAACCCCTCCTTTACAACACAAAAACATTGTCACGGACAGCCCGCTATGAGAGGAAACGGACTAACACCTGGGCCGTATACCTGACGTGTCCCAATACAATGGTCAGGCAAGGTCAGGCAATTACTGACCATCACACACACCTGACTTCCATTAAGCTTCCCACACGGATAAAAGGCGGAGCACGAGAGCACACTTTGAGCCAGGCAAAGCATACGAGAAAACAGCAGTTCCAAGATGGCAGTTCAACAAGAGGAGAATGCCGGCAAAACAGAAGGGGATCGCAAGGAGGGAAGTACCCTTGACCTTTTCGACAAGGAACCATTGTTTTCATGAACACTCAAGATTGAAAAGCGTAATACAAGGAAAACAGGCTGAAGAATCCTGCATTGTGTGTCAGAGATACCCAGCTGGCTCCTGCGTCAATAATCAAGGCATAGAGAATTTTCAGCCACCTTGGTACTGTCCTTGGTTTCAAGAACAAAGCAGCAGCAGTGAAATCGACACAGCCGGTGAGTTGGGGAGACCGATACAAGACCGGTCTGTGTTGAAGCCAAGGTTGCAAGTGGCAATATTGTATGGCGAGTGCTGGAACAAACATTGTTTGAAATACGTGTGATAAAAGACGCAAGTAAAGTTGAGCTGCTGATGAGTGATTGAACTTTGAAACAAAGATACAATTTTATTTATATATTTATTAATTTTTATATAGCGCACAGCAGCCCTGAGGCCTCGCAGCGCTGTTACAATAGGCATGGCTGGTTACCGAAGAGTGCTTAGTTACAGTGTTTAGAGTGTTTAGAATAAACAGACTTGGTTACATACAGGCATCACTTAGTATTGAAGACAAAATGATAACTGTTACATGCAAGATAAAAAGACACAACAGAGTGTCGGAGACATACTGTGTGGAGTTCCCGAGAAGATCTGCTCGTAGTGATGTGGTTGTATTAGTTAAATAGTGTGGTTTTGAGGCCTTTGTGGAAAGCTGTGAGAGAGGTCTCGGCTCTGAGTCCGTTGGGCAGGGCGTTCCATAGTTTAGGAGCTAAGTGGGGGAAGCTGATCCCTCCTGCTTTGGCCCTTTCAATGGGCGGGATGCGCAAAAGGTTAGTGTAGTGGGTTCTTTTAGGGTGTGAAGAGGAGTCTCTGATGATGGTGTCAGATAGGTAAGGAAGGGCCCAGAGGTCTAAGCACTTGTGTGTTAAGGTGAGTGTTTAGAATGTGATTCTCTCTTTTACTGGTAGCCAGTGGGCTGCCCGTCTCATCTGCGTGATGTGGTTTCTTTTTGGGATATTGAGTGCTGCTCTGAGAGCGTTGTTCTGGACTATTTGGAGCCTATTTAGGTTTTTTGCTGATGTGCCTGCAAGGAGAGCATTGCACTAGTCAAGTTTAGCTCCAAAATGGCTCTGGCAATGGAGAGGCAGTTTTGGTTGCAGAGGAAGGGTTTTATGGCGTTTATTAATTTGGTGGTGTGGGCAGACTCGGAAGTGATTGCAATGACCTGTTGTGTCATGGACAGCGTGGAATCTAGGTACACCCCTAGTGTCTTTACAGATGCGGAGACGGGGATGACAGTGTTTTCTATGGTGAAGTTGCTATAATTGTGGTCGAGTTTACAGTACCTTTGACAGAGAGGACTGGCACCACGTGTGTGCTCAATCGAAGGTCCCTGTGAGGTATCCAGCTGAAAAGTGAAAGAGAATTGTGAATCGAAGTGGTCCTGCGACGGGTCAAGCAAAATCCTTCACTCAATCGAAAGTCTTCGATGTTGATACAGTAAAGAAGGGTTGTGGCAAAGTTGATAAAGTTTTCTGAGCCCAGCAGAGAGAGATCAATAGAAAAGCTTGGTATTAAAGTGGGTCTGAGCCAGGCAGAGGGGACCCCGGGTGAAGTGAAAATCACCCAAGAAGGTTTTTGTGTGTAAAGTGGGTCTGAGCCCATCCGAGGGGGACCAAGGTTGAATAGAAAGTCACTGAGAATTTGTACGTGTGAAATCCTAAGAAGAAAGGAACTTTGATGTTTGTCGTATTGTATCAGGTCCTCTGAAAAAGAGACTTTCAGAAAGCCCTGATGTTGAAGTTTTGAACTGCACCCTCACCCTAGAGAAGCCAGAGACTGTGCTAAGCTCGAGCGTGCCGCCTTGCATGTGCTGAAAACATGGAGAAGGGAAGCCAACGGCTTGAATATCCTAACAAATCATTTCTTGAACACTTTACTTTTGCATATCATTGTTTCCCACCCTATTTGTTTTTAGAAGTAAGGATTGGCAATAGGTTTATTGGTATAGGCCCTTTTATTTTAACAAGACACCACTAGGACTGCATTAGTATTGATGGTTGTAGCTTGCTCCCACCTTTAGATTTAGATTGAAGTTATACAAACACCCTTGAAGTGTGATTCCTTGTGTCTGTTTTACTGTTTGATAACATGCCTTCCTTACATCACCCAGCGCGAAATAGTTATTTTCGAGATAGCCTTTCCTTTCTTTCGGCCAGCATTTCCTAGAAACAGTTGAACATCCACTCTGAAGTCTTTGGTTATAGACAAATAGAATGTTAACTCCCTCATGGGGTCTAGTCTGTGCAGTCGTTCCACCTCCTTGAATCGATGAGGTTTTATGGGTGGAAACAATATTGGCAAATGTACTTTTTTGGACAAGCGAAATTCTGAGACTACTACCTTCAGTAGAAATAAAGGTGTTATCTACAAGGGTATCTTATACTTACTGAACTGAACAAACTCAGGAGAGTTGGCCAAAGCCTGAAGTTTTGATACCCTTCTCACTGATATAGGTGACCAAAAATGCCACTTTGAATGAAAGAAGCTTAAGATAACTTGTATGAAACAGCTCCATGGACCCGTCAAAGCAGCTAAAACCAAATTAGATTGACGCTGTGACCCCAAAATGGCTAATAGAAAATTAGTGTTTTTGTCCTTTTAAAAATTGTAATACCATAGGTTCCTTAAAGTAAGGACCCTATTCAGATGCGTGTATTCAAAAACTAAAGCAGCAGATGTCAATTGTCCAACAATAACAACCACATTCAATTAACCATGAATCATACCTCTGAGAGAATAGCCTACACAGATTTGGAAATGTATTTTAAGAAAAAAGAGATACATACAACTCTATACAAAAAACATGTTTCAAGAAATACAATACTTCATGCCAACAGCAATCATCCACAACATATTATCAACAAAAATTATAGGGAGTTTCTAAGGATCAAGAGAAACTGTGGTGAAATTGAAGAATAGAAACACACGGAAAAGAAGCAAAGGAGAAATGTATGAACAAAGGCTAAAAAACATCAAATAATAAATCAGGCATATGCTAAGGTCAATACAGTCACAGAAGCGCTGCTGCAAATGAACATTAAACATTCTAAAAATGTTAAAAGGGAAGAGAAAGTAAGATTCATTGCCACATATACTACAGATGGAAATGAGGTGAGGAAAATACTGACCAAACATTGGAAAGCTTTAAAGAAGATAAAGATATCAGCAAATATCTATCAGATAAATAACTTATACAAACGCACCAACTATTAGAAGTAAAATCAGTTCAAGTTTGTTTTAAACCACAAAAGTAGTAAAAGCTAATTTTTATACAAACATGGATGCGGTCTAAACAGGTAGGAAATTAGAAGCGTGGACATTGCAACATATGTCAGCATGTGTTGGATTAAAAAAAAAGGTAATTTTATTACTAAATGGAATTAAAAAACAAAAGAGCACATTTATAAAATTACACAATAAGATGTAAATGAAGTGGTACACCAGATGTATGATTACGAAATTGAAACTATGTATAAAGGGATTCTGGTTGAGTGGGCACTGCAGATATAGTAAGGTAGAAACATCACGAGGGAAACTATTTTGACTAAAAGTAATACCAAGACGCAACCGCCACTGATCTATGTTAGCAAGTACTCCTTACAAAGTAACAGGGTCAAGAAAATTGTGAACAACATTGGCATTACCTCCCTCGAGACAGAACACTAGGAAAACTATATGAAACTCCACCAGCGTTTGCCTATACAAGAAGCAGAAACATAAAAGACATGCTAGTCAGGAGCCATAGCAACATACCACCTAAGAAACCCCAAAAACGTGGGACTTTCCCATGCCTACAGTGTACGAACTGTAGTCTAGTACAGAGCAGAGACAGTGTTTGCCCCTAACACAGGGAAACAGATTGTTCTCAAATGCTACGCCACATGCGAAAGTAGCAATATAATTTACAGCATAAAATGCCAATGCAGGACGTATTACGTTGGACAGTCAACAAGGAAAGCCAAACTCTGATGGAACAAACATTGGTCAAACATCCGGACAGGGAACAGCAAATCCCCAGTGACGTGACACTTTCAAGAGGCCAGCAACCAAATATCACAAATGAAATTTCAGGTGTTAGAAACTATTGAAAAAAGAGAAGAGGGATGCAGCGTTTACAAACAACTAGACCAGAGAGAAACCTTCTGGTTAGAAAGTGAGGAGTGTAATTTGCCTGTTTCCTTTGAAATAAGATAAGCCAACCAATTGCAGCATTGAAAATTAGAAATCCAGAGAAATTAATGTAGTAAAATATTTTGTAAAGATACTTTTTATGTGTTAATACCGTTATCACATGGCACTTTATATTTTGGCACTTTATATCTTGTAATTATAAGGTCAGCCCGGAATAACATAATTTCCGTAAAAAGCAATTTGCCCTCTGAATAAATACTGTAATACAGAAATTCAGAAACAGATGTATTAGAACTCTTCGATAAGTGACGGCCTATGTGGTAAATCAGAATTTCCATATCACCTTAAGCTTGTTGCTACAAAGTCATTTCAGAGAGACACCATGAAATCACACAGCTTAAAATTGTATTACACTGTTCAATCCTGTATTATAAATGCACTTGAAATCACAGTGAAACGCCACAACAACCTGTGTTTTTGCCTACTTGGAAAAATGTGAACCATTAGTTATTATGCACTATTTAGTACCCGGCGAGGGCGCAATCAGAATGAAACAACCATTCTGATTGTCCCTCGCAGAGGCATTACCCGGCCGGAATCCCTCGGCCGGGATTCCATGGCCATTGTACCTGGCGGGGGGCGAGGAATCCCCTCAGCCAATGAGGGGGCTCGAAGCGGGGCCATCTCCGCTCCGAGCCTCCCCACGGCTAAAAGGTTGCCTTCGCCCCCCACTGAGGACTGAGGTAAGGCTTTTTTTTCTCGCTTTCCTCCCTCCTCTCCACACCCAACCCCACTTACCTTCTGCCTCCTTTGTACCCAGTGGGGACTGTTAGGCAGAATCCTGTGCAGTTCCCTTAGGGAGCACTACAGAAGATTCAGACTACAGGTATGAGCAATAAATCCCCTTTGGTATCAGTCTGTACCACAAAGATTTAGTTGGTAGCTGTGGCTAAGCAGTCAGACTTATCTCAAGAGGGAAATGAGCAGTATTCAGGGTTTACACAATAGAACTACAGTTCTATGGCACAAGGAAACACTGAACAAAGCTTTGTATTAAAAAGAATATGTATATTTATTTTACACACTTCTAGTTCAACACATTAATCACAGTTAATAAAGAAAGTTAAAATCAGTCAAGAAAAGTATACACAACTCCCTAGTTAAATTGTAGACAAGTTTGAGCAAGAGGGAAAACTGAGCAAAACGGCACAGTGAAAACCAAACACAAATGGCACTATAGCAATTTCTCACAAGGGAGGGAAAGTTATACCGAAATATCTTCTTACACACCCGAGCAACACTTCCCTTAAGTTTGTGAACAAGTTTAGGCAAGGCAGTACTTTAGCATAGAGAATACTTAAATGAAAACCAAGCAAAATGGCACTTCACATGCTTAAAAAGTGGGAAGGAAAAGGTGGTTATAAGAAGTAGGTGCATCAACACAGTTCTAGTTGGAAAGCAATCTAGAGAAGGCAGTTCTAACAAATTTAGCCAGAGTCAATAGGCCTGTGCCAGAGTCAGTGGTACAGGGCAAAGGCCCCAGGAGCAAAATGTTCTTGTCGCTGCAGTCAAGTCTTTGGTTAACGATTCGAAAAGGTGGATGCAGAAGGTGAAAGACAATGTTTAGAAGATCGGGGCGGCCAAAGGATTTAAAACACCTACCACACGAAAAGGGCGGCCTGGCAGAACAATGTACCTTAGTATGAAGAAGTGACTCCTGTGGTGGCGGTTGTTCCTGGTAGTTCCTGCAGTTTGGGGGATCCAGCAGAGGAAGAGAGGCTCTCGTCGTGGAGGAAGGGTTGGGTTACTGCACTACCCAGGGATGAAACCAGCCGCGGTGCTGCCCGACGAATAAAAGGTACGCTCCTTTAAATTGCGGTCCGGGTGGACGGGTGCCTGGCTATCCGGTCTCCGAGTACAGGATACTGGCGATTCGACCAGGGCAGGTCCAGGAAGGCGATTGGCAAACTGGTTGGCCCCACCAGCTCAAGGGAAGAAGGCTCTTGCGGATGAAGATATTCTCTCGTCGTGTTGAGAAAAGTGGTGAGACGCTGCAGCAGGGCTTCACCGGTGGTTCAGTCATTTCAGGTGTCTTTGGCTTCTCTACTCTTCGGCTTCTTAGTTCCAGTGGTGAAGTCTTGCACTTCCAGTCCTCAGGACCCTGCTTTTATGCAAAAAGATCCCCATTCATACAGCCTAGCTGTCACTCACACAGTGGAGTGGTCATCTTGGCGGAAGACTCTCCAGCCTATCAGGACAGAGTTCGACATGGGTTGCTGAGGCAACCCTGCCAGGGGTCCTACTCCCCCCTCCCACACAATGGACCCACCCCAGACTCAGTGGCGCCGAAAGGAGGGCTTCTTGGCAGAAGCCCGCCAAAAGGACAAACAAAGGATCCCCGACATGAGTTAGGAGTTTAGAGAAAGACACAAGAAAGAAGTTATATTAAAGTTCTGGCAAATAAAACCTAACGGAGTAAAGTTAATATTAAAATAAACCAGAGGTATGTTAGAGGCTGTCAGAAAATGTGGTAGCCTCGAACAATGGGAAAATCCCATAGGGAAATATTTGCGGTCGAATATTTACGGTAATAACCACTACCACCAGCCAGAAACTTTTGAGAGAGGGACTGTACGGTACCCTCTTGAAAATGAACACCAGGGAAAAACTATTAACCGTTCCCAGTACCTCCATAGTAAGATGGGTTGTACTGGTTTAGTTCATAAAAATGGACTAGTAAAGTCAATGGGGACTTTACATGCCCTGGGAGACAGTAGTCAGTCCCAGGGTATGGAGTCTATGTTTGGGGGTCACTATGACACCCCTGTGTCACTGCACTGAGGATACTGTGTAACATGTGTATAAAGATGGTTCCTATGAGGGTGAGAAAAACCCCATAGACATTACAGACAAAAATAGCCTAGAACACACATAGTAAAAATGCCTAACAGTGGAAAAAAGAATCACACTCTTAGCAGGAGAAAAAAACAAACCCTTCAAATTCAGCAAAGCTGCTGGGGGACTCTATAGGTAAGGGAAATTAGCCATAAAATGAGAATTCTCCTTAACATGGACGATGGCAGCCTCCAGCTGTGTGGAGGCTCGGAGCGGGTCCATCCCCGCTCCGCTCCTCCACACGGCTGGAGGCTTCTATCGTCCCCCGCCGGGAACGCAGGTACTTTTTTTTTCTTTTTATTTTTCCCCCTCCCTCCCAACCCCACATACCTTATTTTTTTTTTTTCGGGAGCGGATGCGCCCGGAACACTTCTGTTTCCAGGGCGTCTGCTCCCGATGGCCGTCATGGAAAGGGGAAACGGACTCTGTTTTCCCTTTCCCGGTGGACATTTTCTTGGTCGTCTTTTTTTTTCTGTCCCGAAACGTTTCGGGACAGAGAAAAATGCTTTTAGTACCCCCGGTCACACAAATCATGCGGGCCGGGGTAACAAAAGCAATATGACCCTCGCGGCAGGGGCATTAACGACTCAGCTAATGCCCTGGGGCCTTCGTTAACTATGGGCCCCGGGGCATTACGTGAGCCGGTAATGCCCCAGATGCTCGGGTCATATTGCTTAAGTATGGTCATGGGGGCGTGGCTTGGGTAGCCATGGAATAGGCAGTGAGCCCTGTATGCTCCGTGATCGGATGTTCAGATCCGTCTGTAAACGCACTTTATTTTACTCGATTCTAGCTGCAAAATACATTGCAACGCGTCGGAAGGCATCTGGAAGAGCATGAGCGTGCAGGCGGCACACGCGGGACCGAGGAGCAGCCAGACGGATACATTATATCTCTGAGAGTGGCCGCGAGTGCAACATCAAAATGGCGGCGATCGCAGAGAACAAAGGGATCCTGTGTGAAGCGTCCCTGTAATGGAATTGCCGGCTCTGTTGGACGGCTACAGTAACACGCGGCAGAATAAATATATGAAGAGACATTTGCAGTTGCTCCCAGCTGCTAACAGCGTGCCTCCTCTGCCGGTGCAGCTTTGGACAGTACTGCACCGGAGAAAAATATTGGGTGCTCGTGCCTGATCACCGGAATCCAGACGAAGGGGCTGCGCCCGCTGTGCGCGAGGCCTGGGGCGGAAAGCAGCGGCTGACCCTGTACAACAGTGGGCTGCCGCTGCCACATACAGCTGATGTCGGCTCGCGGCCGAGAGCTCTTAAGACGGGCGCTACGTGCTGTGCGCACCGGAGCGTGATCCCTGGCAGATCGCCCAACGAAATGGAGCTGCGATCAGCATACTGCACTCACAAAGGCCAATAAATAGCAGGTTGGTGGATGCACAAGGACATAGTATAGCACCATATGTTGCGTGGAGCGCTGGCAGACCCTCTGCCATACTACATCCAGACACTATGACCTGGGGAAGTCCTGCACCGAAATAGTGGCACATCACAGCTACATATGAGAGACTCTGCAGGCTGAAAGAGGACTGGGTGCAATCCGGGAAGTGGAGCGCCGCAGTACCTCCCGATGAGGCAAAGTGAGAGTAATGGAAATAAATTGACGGCTGAGGCATGTGAGCGCGTGACATATTATAGCAAGGACATACCCTAACTTTGTGAAAACTTACATGTGACCGGGCAGGCCAATGCAAGGGCGGTGAGAAGTAACATTGGGTACTGTGTGATCCTTTGAAACACGCTGATGGCGTATGGATAATAGTGCACAGTAGGAAAACGTGGGAGAAGACAATCCATTGGAAACATATTATCGCGCGCTGCAACAATCACGCAACCTGCTGAAGCTGACGCTCCAGCGCCCAGAGGACCTGAGAACGACACATCTCTGAATTGTGGGAACCAGACACACAGGAGAATTGCGAGATGTCTGTGAAAGGACTGAGCCAAGTCCAAACAATCCACAATGGAGGTCTTCGCGAAAACGCAGTGGACCCCTACGACAGCGGCACAGAGCATGTGTGTGACGTCCGAAGATGGCGCCTAGAAGGAGATAACCGTCAGGTCCTAGCGGCCATAACGGAATTAAGTACCAAATAGGGCACAGCAATGGTGGAACTGCGGGTAGCCCTGGAGAACAAAATTGATGCTGTCGGAATCGAAGTCGCCCTGCTACGACAAGATGTCAGAGCACTAGCAGAGAGAACAAGTGGCTTGGAAAGCGCAGTCAAGGTTAACACGGATGTCAGCACGAACAATGCAAAGTAGGTCCATCTGTTTAAACAGCAGGTCGCCAACCTTGAGAATCGAGTGGAAGAAGCAGAGGGAAAGGCAAAAAGAAACATACGGGTGGTTGGCCTGCCCGAGGGAGAAGAGGGCCATGACCCCACAGACTAGGTGGAGAACATGATCCTCCAGGAGATAGGAGCAGACAAACTCTCACAGGGGTTTACTGTTGAGCGTGCACATCGAGCCTTGGTAAGGAAACCACGACCTGGGGCCCCGCCGAGGCCAATAATCCCAAGGATCCTGAACTACAAAGACAGGGAAAAGATCCTGTAGTATTTTCGTAAGGGCGGAACAATTGAGAGAGCATCCACCAACATCATGGCGTACCCGGATTACACGATGCTGGTGCAGAGGCAAAGGTATAGTTACGTGGCCGTCAAGAGGAGGCTGCGCACGGCGGGCATGAAATATATGCATCTATACCTGGCGAAATTAAAGGTGTTGCACAAGAGCAGAGCGCTTTTCTTCAACACCCCAGAGGAGGTGGCGTCTTGGCTGGATCTGCAGGGCTGCCCGGAACAGGAGGCTGACCGAGATCGTCTGCAGCATGATAAGTGAGGAGTCTGTATCGTGGACATTAAGGGGATAAGTGGGAGGATGGACTGGTTATGAGAACGAGGGAGATTTGATCGACATTTTGTAGCCTTTGGACCTTGTGCTGCGGCTGGACTGGAATATAGTGAATTAACTGCATGCTGGAACTGAATAGCATTAATATTATGCGTAGTAGAATGGGAAATAGGAGGAAAGGGATGGAAGCAACCTACCCCTGAGAATTAGTAGTTAAGTGGCCATTAGGGCGACTTCACCCTACTGAGCCCTGAGTATAGACTTGCTAGGCAGGGCTAGATGTGGGGGTGCCTGAGATCCAGGGATGGAGCTGGGCACAGTTGGGGAGGGTGTTGTTGGGTGAGGATGGCGAGGTGGGTGGGAGGGAGGACGGAAGGTTTGTTGTGTATATAGTTTTAGGGCGTTTTAGTTTGAATACAAGCCTACATAGAAGAGTCGAACGGTTGAGTCCGTACTGCACTGGTGGGAGGAGGAGAGGGATTCGGTCATGCCATGGGGGACCTTAGAATAATTACTTGGAATGTTAGGGGTCTTAATAGTTATTTAAAGAGAAATAAAGTGATGTTATACCTTCGGAGACAGAAAATTGACATTGCTTCACTACAAGAAACTCATCTGACGCGAGACAAGTTAGAAATGATCAAGAGGAAATGGTGGTGGGAGCTCCATATTCGGCCTATGCCAGCGGAGTGATCACCTGGGTGGCGCCACATGTCCCGTTTCAGCTCCTGCAGACGCGGGTGGAGGTAGATGGGAGATTGGTTGTGGTGAAAGGACTAGTGGAAAATAGGGAAATAAGTGTGGTCAATACATACGCCCCGAACCAAAACACTGCAGCCTATTTCAGGACTCTGTATGGTGATCTGAGCATGTGTGTAGGGGGGGCGGTGATCTGGGGTGGGGACTTTAATTGTGTATTAAATCCTCGGGTAGACAGGTCAGACGGGAAGCAAGATAGGTCGGCCCCGTCGGCCAAGGCATTACAGGCACTTCTAAATGATTTTGGATTAACGGATGTATGGAGAGTACACCATCCACAGGCGAGGCAATATTTGCATTATTCAGCCCCGCAGCAACTACACACGAGGCTGGACTAGGTCTTCGCCACTCCAGAGATATTGACCGAAATTACGCAAATTGAATTTAAAGCAAGGGTCCTCTCGGACCACTCGCCCCTGCTCCTCCATTGGCAATGTTGTCCCTGTCGAGCAAGGATACCGACATGGCGCCTCAGAGCAGAGGCGCTCAGAGATCCCATCTTTAGAGAAGACATGAGGGAGGAAATTGTCAGCTATTTTGAGACAAACACGGGCAGTGTAGACTCGGCAGGTACTTTGTGGGAGGCCTTCAAGGTTGTGATTAGAGGAGCGGCCATAGTGAAGTCTAAGGGATTGCAGGGAGGGATCCTAGTGGAATTACAAGAGGCCGAAAGAGAATTGGAAAAGGCTCTGGGGACGGGAATAATGCCACTCTGGATGGTGGTCTAATACTGAGACTGCAGCAAAAGTGTGCTGAGCGCTGGGAAAGACTGAGTAACCTTAACTATAAGAAATATATAGAGAGGCAACATGCAGGAGGCAGTGCTTAATTTGTAAAAAAATAAGTGCCAGGGCCCAGAAATTCTTGGCTCACTAATGCCGGCGCCACGGCACCAGCGGCCCGGCTCAGTTCTAGATCGGCCCATCATCAGCCCATCACACTGCTGCTGCTCCATGTCACATCTTTGGTGCTGCAGCAACTACCGGCACGGGATAGTGGGAAGGAGCACACATCTATTTTTGTTTATTACACAACTTCTTTTATTTCATGTCTTAAATCACTGAAAGTACCGTGGGGTTACTAGATTTTTCAGTTTGGAATTATCTTGCATTCTGGGAGTTAAAGTTTACCATTAAAGCCACAATCATATTCTTTTCGCTTAACATGTTGCTATACGTATTTACATGCTGTCATGTGGCTTTTTTATGCAATTTCTATTTTTTGTAAGTAAACTCTCTAACACATTATTACTGCACAGTGTAGTCCTTCAAATACAACTATTTGAGCCAATCTTTGTGAAAGTGGTCAGACCCCTTCTCCCCTTGACAGTCCCCCCCCCCACCATCCTGGCCATCTCTCCGACTAGCTCATCTCCAGCCGTGCCAGCTCTCCAGTCTGCTCACCCCATTCTATGGACATGACCCCTGAACCTGTTTAATCCGTCCGGCAGCCGACACACTTGCTGGCTCTAGAAGTTGAATATTAAGTGTGTGTTTTTTAAAGTGTGTTTATTTTCAATCCAAACACACTCAGCGTTGAATATAAATGAGCAACTGGAAGATCGGTCACAATACACATTAAGCGAGAGGCCAGGCATTAAAGGGGCTGGCAGTGCATGGCCAGCTGTTATAAGAAATCAAATGTCCCTTGCCTTACGTAAAAGGAATATTGCAAGCCTCATTTAGAAAATATCAGGTTACATGCATCTGTGACCAAAGGCGTATCCACATTATGCCAAGGACCCACTGAGCAGTTCCCATGTATGCCCTTGTGATGAAGTGTGCAAACAAAGACATCTAAAGCGACCAGCACACACACACACACACACTTCACAGCAGTGAGCGCTGAACCCACTGAGCTTTCAAATCAGCTATAGTAACATGAGCAATAATTCTGTAGTGGATTATACCATTAAACTGGTAACTGAGACTTAACAGCAGACCAGTTAAGTTCATCTGCAGGTCTGGTGCAAACATGGCCGCATGTCAAGACTGTGTGCATCTACTTTTCAGGCTTCAGAATCGGCATGTCAACAAGACAGTGTTGTTTTACTTTAAACAATACAACTAACCTTGGGCCTACCATTCCCAATCCCCTCTCCCAAAACAATCAGATGGGCAACCAGAGAGAGCCATGCATGCAAACAGCAGCGCCTTCCTAGACACAAGGCAGGATTTCACCCCACTCTTGGGGTGCAGTTGCCCCACACAGGCATTACTGAAAGCCAGACACAATGGCCCACACCCAAAAATCTGTACATCAGCGCAAACATGACTGTACAGTACATGGTGCAAAGAACACAACCTTACAACCACAACAAGGGAGCAACAACAGTGTTTGAGGGGCTACACATAGCAGACCAGAGACCACCCAAACCCCACGCTCATAGTCTTACCTGTCCCCTCCTCATGCCGGCTCAGCTCCCCCCATGGTCCAAGTTTACCATTCCAGATCCTCCGGTCAGTGGTTGGTTATTCCATGCAAGAAGGCAGAACAGATGCTGCGGATCCTTTCGGGGAAAAATAGCAATTTCTATCTGAGAGCTAATTCATGCTGCACTTGATTCAGTGCAAAGAAGGCACATCCACCTTGGGTACAGCTTTCGGAGGAAGGAGAAGGACTGTGTTGTAAATTTCGCCTGCGCTGCTAAGCAAACTCTCATTTATTTTGCAGGGACCGTAGGAGTGAAGGAGCCGGCAGAGACGTTCACCGTGTGGAAGAGAAAAGCCAGGTGAAGAGGGGATCCGAAGAAAGAGGTAACAAAGTTGCAGGCCCGGCGGACTTGTGAGTTACAGCGAGCGGCCGCATTGCAGGGCAGCCTTTACACAGAGAGCCTGATTTGAGCACTCCAACGTTTAGTATCACAGAACTTGCCTAAACACTCTAGGAGAAGCCCAGTAGCTCAAGGGAGAAGGGCTTGGGTCAGGATGGAACGGAAAACCATAGTTCAAATCCCGGGGGCCGGAACCAGTGAGAAAGTTCATTAATTTTTCAGAAACACTTTTTTCCATGGCACAATTAAACAGCTTTGTTTTAACGCTGCGCAGGGGGAAAAAAACTGCTTTAACGTTGGACATTGCCCGAAGCTAACCAAAGGCAGTAACTGAAAAGGCTGACAGCCAGAGTGCAAAAACGAATTTCCACGTTCACCGGAACGGGAGCAAGGGATGGAGCTGAAAGGCCAGGCTTCCCCGCCTCCAGGTCCTTTCAAGGGCGGGCGAGTGCAGCGGGTTGCAGGATGTTACTTTTTTACAAAACACTGGGAGCGGGCCAGGCTGAGGACAGCCCGGTCCGCTCCCGGTGCTTTGTAAAAAGTAACACTTGCTTCAAAGTGGCGGCAGGCGCCATAGAGTCTTGCGCCGACTCGCTGCCTGCAGGCCATGATCATGCAGAGCAGATCAGAATAGCCATGGCCTGCAGGCAGCCCTGAGTTGACGCGAGAGCGGCCCAGGCATGGGCTTCAAGCCGGCCCCTCGCCCTTCCATATGATTTCAATTGGAAAGTTCAGGGCAGGGCTGCTCACTTGCAGTTCACACGACCCTCCCCCACCCACAACAATTTGTTTCCGAGAGAGAGCGCAGCCTGGGCTGCCTGCTGACGCCATGCAGGCCCGGTGGTTAAGGGCAGCTGCAGAGTGAGTGCTGTTGCCGATAAAACAGTGCCGTGTTGGGCACCGGCAAACACCGGCACAAATTAAGGACTTGCAGGAGGTGACAAACCAGGTCGGATTTTGGCATGGCTATACAAGAGCAAAACTCTGAGACCCCCGATAAGAGTGATAGAACGGGAGGATGGAGGGGAGGCAGAAACCCTGGAAGGGGTAAATCAGGAATTTGCAAATATTATGAGTTGTTGTACTGGGATTGCTAGGGAGAATTCTCTCTTTAGGCTGAATTTCCTAACCTAGTGAGTCCCCCAGCAGCTTTGCTGGATTTCTGGAGTTTGTTTTTCCTCCTGCCAAGAGTGAGACTCTTTTTCTCCCACTCCTGGACATGTTTCATGGTATTCCTTTGATTGGTAATGTGTTTTATGGGCTATGGGGTCCTTTACTCCATAGGGTCTCATGTGTTTTTCCTCTGTGTGTTAAACAGCACCCTCCGTGCAGTAACACAGGGGTGTCATAGTGACACCCCACCATAGACTCCATACCCTGGGACTGACTACTGTCTCCCAGGGCATGTAAAGTCACCATTGGCTTTACGAGTCCCAAATTATTAACAGAAACCAGTACAAACCATCATATTGTGGACGCACTGGTCGGGGCAATTTGATTGCCCGGGGTCTGTTAGTCAAGGGGGCACATCTCCGTCCCCCCTGATCGAGTTTTGGCTGGTGGCAGTGGAAACTACTTTTTATATTCGACCACGAATATTTTCTTATGGGATTTTCCCATTGTTCGAGGCTACCAACTTTAATTATTTAATTCTCATAGCCTCGAACATACCGCCGGTTTATTTAATTAATATTAATTCTCCGGTTGGTATTTTTTGCCAAGACTCGATTCTAAAATGGCGTTTGTGTTCTCTTCTGTGACTCCAACCCAAGTCGAGCCCTTTGTTCCATTTTTTGGCGGGCTTCTCCACAGAAGCCTCCAAAAGTGGTGCCACTCTGTCTGGGTACCACAGAGGGTGTGGGAGGGGGTTTAGGCACCCTGGACCGAGTTACCTTGGTAACTCAGGTCGCACTCTTGTGTGATTGGCCCAAGTGGTGAGCCGGCCGGCTCACAACTTAGCATGTTTGAGTGACAGCTAGACTGAGTGAATGGGGGTTTTCTGCATAAAAGCAGGGCTTTGGGGACTGGAACTTCAGAAGTCGCCACAGGACCTGAGAATCCGACGAGGGAGAAGCTGAGCCGATCTACCACAACGACACCACCGGTGGAGCCCTGCAGAATCGACTCACCACTTCCCGACGACAGAGAAGATCTCCCGGCTGGAGAGGCTTCTTCCCCTGACTGGTGGGCACAACCAGTTTTCCTTTCTTTCTTCGCACCCAGCCCAGTTTGTGGTCGAACTGCCCGTGCCAAGCACCCCGGCGGCCGGATAGCCACTCACCACTGAACCGCAAATCACTGCACCGCTCCTTGTACCTGAGAAACTCTGTGGCTGGTTTCTTCCCTGGCAGTGCAACGGACTCCTGTCTTCCTCCAAGACGAGATCCTCTCTTCCCACGGACGAAGCACCGACTTGCATCCGCTGCCAGGAACAACTGCCCCCGCTGGAGCGTTCTCACCACTTTAAGGTACCGTGTCCGCCAGGCCTCCGTTTCTAAAGATTGCTACAAGGTAATAATAACTCCTTAACCTTCTGGACTGGGCTGGCCGCCTTGACCCTCTAACTGGTCCCTTTCTGTGGTCCAACTCCTTTTTTGAACCTTTACAAGACCTTTGTGCACTGCAACCGTGTGACCTTGGACACATTTCGTTTGGATCCTCTGAAGGTGGATCCGGCCTCTTGAACTCTAACTTCACGGTTTTACTTTGCCTTCCTCCCTTGTTGTGTTCTTAAAAAAGTGGTGGGATCTGTTTCAATTTGTTCTCTGCTTTTCTCTCCCTTTTTAAAACGAACTATTAGAGTGCCATCTACGTTAAGCGCTCACCGCTGTCTGAAAATAAGTGGGGCTTTACTTAAGACTTGTCTAATATTCTTTTAAGGGAGTGTATATCTTTTAGTGACCGTGTTTTTGAATTGCTTATTCTTAGTGCCTGTGTGTTTTGCTAGATGTGGTTTTAAATAAATAATTATATCTCTTTTACACCAAGCCCTGGTCAGTGTTTACTTGTTCTATTGTGTGCTCTTGACCAATTGTGAATTCTCTGTATACTGCCTAACTCTTCTTGAGGGAAGTCTGACTGCTCAGCCACAGCTACCAAGTGAATCTGTGTGGTACAGACTGCTACCAAGTGGGTTTACTGCCAAACACCTGTAGTCCTAAATCTTTTGCAGTGGTCCCAGAGGGAACTGCACAGGTTTCTGCCTAACAGGGATGATCGCGAGAGGATAGAAGAAACACTGGAGGACATAGGATTGCCACAGATTAGCGCAGAGGAAACAGAAGAAATGGATGCACCAATTACGCTGGAGGAGCTGGGAGCAGTGGTAAGGCAGTTGCCGACCAGTAAGACCCCGGGAGCTGATGGATTACCGAGCAAGTTCTATAAAGCATTCAAGGAAGAGGAACTCCCCCCGCTGTTAGGCATGTTAAACGAGGCGCATGAGCGAGGCAGATTGCCAGAGTCATTGAGAGAAGCGAACATAATACCGCTCCTCAAACGTAACAAGCCTGGACACAGCTGCAGTTCTTATAGACCTCTGTAAATGTTGAATCAAGATAGTAACATTCTGACTGCTATCCTGGCTAATAGACTACATAAAGTTATAGATAAATTGATACACCCAGATCAGACGGGTTATGTCCCAAATAGGAACATATCTCATAATCTTAGAAGGCTCCATAGAGTCATTGAATACGGGAACACGAGCGAAGATGACCTGGCGGTGGTGTCGCTGGATGCAATAAAGGCCTTTGACTCGGTCAAATGGCCGTGGCTGATGGCGACCCTTGCTGGTTACGGGATGGGTCTGGGATACCTTCGGTGGGCCAAATTGTTATATAGTGAACCGCTTGCTAGGGTTAAGACAGGGACAGTGGTATCGGAGAAGTGGAAACTCAGCAGAGGTACCAGACAGGGCTGCCCATGGTCACCCATGCTCTATATATTGGCTCTAGAACCCCTGGCTATTTATTTGAGGCAACAGTATGACACAATAGGCATCCCTGTGGGGGATGAGCGACACCTGATATCATTGTATGCTGATGACATACTACTGTATCTGCGGTATCCAGAAGAGAACCTTCAACATATACTGGGGGTGATGGGAAGATATGCAGAAATGATTGGTATAGCGGTGAACCCCAAGAAGTCAAGCATGTTTCCACTGGGCAGGTATAGAGGGACTCCCCTGGATCACCTCCCAGTGCTACTGGTACCGTGTCCTGCCAGCACATTCCGCTATTTAGGAATAGATGTCTACCACTCTGTACATGAAGAACACAGGCGCAATACAGAAGTAGCGGTCACGAAAACCGAAAAACTGCATGCGGTTCTGGGTTAAGCTCCCCCTGGCAATGATGGGACGTAGCGCTATGTTAAAGATGGTGGTTCTGCCTAGGCTTCTCCACTACTTTGGGAATATCCCGTACTGGATACCTAAGAAATTCTTCAGCAGACTGGCCAGTATGTGTCAGGATTTCATATGGCAGGGTACACGAAAGCGAGTAGCACTATGGAAGCTGCAGAACCCCTGCGAAAAAGGGGGTATAACATTGCTTTATTATGAAGCCTATTATGTAGCGAGCCAGCTGCAATATGTGGCTAAATGGCTCTCGGAGGAGGCGACCACCGAAACCAGGCTGTTCCAACGAGACTGTGCCCCATTCTATTTGAGAGAGATAATGTGGTTGCCCCGGTCTGTATTAGAAGGGCGCCCCAAGATGATGGTGCTAGACTGGAAGATGTGGCGCAGGGCGTGCCAACTGATGGGGAACCCATACCCGTGCTCTCCTCAGATACCGTTGGTTGCACTGGCGGGTGGAGATGTACAATTTAGGGCGACAATTAGAAACCATTGGGAGCAGGTTGGGATAGTGACATTGGGAGATATCTGGCAAGATGGGACCATAACAGATTTTGAGGAGTTGGGGGTAGAAACTGGGTTGCACACCGGCCAGTATATCACGTACCATAGACTGGTGCGGGAGCTTAAGGGAACGTGGTCCGAACTGATTCTTGAGGAAGAACCAGATATTACTATGGATACAATATATGTAACAGCAGAAGGGGGACACAAGATATCTAGGATATACGAGTTGGTGATGTCTAGAGTGGGGAAGGAGTTGGTGCAGATAAGACTGGACTGGGAGGAAGAAGTGGGTAGCTCGATGCAGGACGGGATGTGGGAACGAGCTCAGGGGTATCACAAGAAAGTGTCAAGAAATGCTAGGCTACAACAGATACAATTGTACATTACGCACAGAGCGTATCCAACACCCCAAAAGATGGCCAAGTTTAAAATTACGGGACGGCAGTCATGCCCCAAGTGCGATGAAGAGAATGCGGGCATGGTACATATGTTGTGGTCATGCCCGGTCATTGAAGGCTTTTGGGGAGAAGTTGTGCGCGCTTTAGAATGAAAGAGTATTGGGCTTGTGGTGGATTCCGTGTGGGCCTGCTTGTTAGGGGGGTTCCCTAGGCCACGAAAATTTAGGCATATTGGCAAATTAAAAGATTTAGCATATGCGCTTACTAAGCGAAGAATTGCTATGGGGTGGAAGACATGCCACAAACAGCGATTGGAGTCATGGTGGATGGACCTGCAAAAGTGGGCGGAGGCTGAAACTATGGTATGGCAAGAAGCTAGCAGAAGTGGGGAAGAAGGAGAAACTGAGACCCTGATGGCCTGGAGACTGCTTATAGCAGAACTATTTGGGACAACCCAGGACCCTTTGGATTTAACAGAAAGCGAAACCTTGCCATAAAACGCAGGAAAGGAACGTCAGCAGTAGTAGGCTCGGAATGGGGGGAGGGTAAAGGGAAGCAGTGAACACGTTTGATTAATGTATAGATGAAAAGTTGTTGTATCCACTGCAGTTTTGGTTTGTAATGTTTGTTAAAATTTAATAAAAACTTTAAAAAAAAACAAAAAAAAGTATGCTCATAAACCGTATGCATAACCAAAAAAATTGTATGTGGAAAGAAACAAATATTAACTTTGCTTTTGCCTACTTGAAACCCCGAAAAATGTGAACCATTACTTATCACACACTATGTATGCTCACAAACTATATGCATTACCAACAAAACTGTGTGTAGAGAGAAACACAATTATTGTAATATTACTAGACACTATTTGCCATCATGTAACTAGTTTAAATGTATTTAACTGTATGTATGCAGCAAAACTTTGTGAAAAGTGTAAATCGAATGTCCATATTCATTAACCAAAAACTATGGTTCTGCAAATACACTTCATCTATTTATCTTCTTCACGAAGAACAATATCATCAGATAAGCAGCAAATGCTGCGCTCATCACACGCGCATTGTTTCCTTCTGGTAACCATGGTCATGGTCACGCACAGCAAAAATAAAAAGAGACTGTGGGCTATTTTAATGACACAAAGGTTCTGCCCATAAAGCATTCATGAAGTCAAAACCAAAGAACCAGTGTGTCTCCTCTCCTTAGGACCTTTTCTCTCAATATCTCCCTTCTCTCTCTCTTATTTATGGAATCTCCCAGACCATGAACCAAATGGGTACTGGGTATCACACAAATGCAATCAGTATAAACATTTTTTTATTTTATATATATCTCAATTATCAATATTACACAGAAAATCACATATATATCTAAAACACAATCTTTTACAACCCGGTGTGGTTAAAAACATTCAAAATAAAATTTAAACAATCATAAAAGAATACACATTGTTAATTGAACCTTAAATAAGTACCTTAGTGCGGTTGATCCCTCCACAGTGGTCAATTGTCCACTATGAATGGATCGACCTCAAAGTGCAAAGTGCAAAAGTGCAAATTGAACAGTAGTGTCAAAAATGTAGTGCAAAATCTGTGTGGATTTTTATAGTTTTTTTCAAAGGACCTTTTTTCATCTAGGGCCCTTTAAACCTTTTTGTTAGAGTATCTCACTCCTTTCCTCTGAAAGGTATCTCATAATTAATAACTTCGGTCTTGCCACACTGTTATTAAATCACAGCGCTCTATACCCTGGTCACGCACAGAAAAGCATAACAACAAAAATGGCGACTGGCACAGGATGACATCACCAGGAAGGTGACGTTGTCGCGCACAACTGCTGGCGCCATTTTGATATTTAAGCCACCTCTCTGGAAACAAGGATCTGTACCAGAACGATCCTGATATCCAAAGGGGAGGTTGAGGCAGGAAATCAAGGTAAGCGCATACATAAAACAAGATATACCCATGGAGATCCCAACCAGTGTATATTGATCATTATCAAATAATATCTAGATTAAGACTAGAAACTTCTATTTAAAAAGAAATTCACTACTCCCTTTGTAATATCAACACACAGGACATCAGGAACAGTGAACTGAGTGGGAGAACACCTTGAAATCTCAAGGTATGTGAACAAATCAACTTTTTAATTATAATCAGGAGTCCACAAGCTACATTAAAAACATTCAGCAAACCTATATCTTTTATGCCAGGTTACTGAAGATTATCACAGGTCTGCACCATAGACCTGAAGATGGCCCACCAGTGTTAATCCTGTTAGCAGGATATGAAGCACATGTAGGCGTGATGTAATCACAGGCAGGTAATATAGTCACCTGCACACTGTAAGGAAGGCATGGTATCAACAGTAAGACAGACACAAGTGACCACAGTTCAAGGGTGTTTATTGAACTTCAACAAGGGTGTGATAAACGCCCATCTATTCCTAAATCTACAGATGGGAGCAAGCTACGATCAACAAATAATAATAATGCAATCCTAGTGGAGTCTCATCAAAATAAAATGGCCTACACTAAAAAAAAAACGATTTCTAAATCCTTACCTCTAAATACCAATAGTGTGGGGTAGTGTTTATGAAAAAGAAAGAAGTGTTCACAAAAATGATATGTCAGGATGTTCAGGCCATTGGCCTCCCTTCCCCACGTTTTTAGCACGGGACAAAGCAGTTCACTCGAGCATAGCACACTCTCTTACTTCTTCGGCACAAGGATACAGTTCAATTACCACCATCAGGGCTATCAGGGCTTTCTGTGCCCAAGTCCCTTTACTTATCAAGGTCTCTTAATTCAGAGGGCCTGATGTACCAAAACAAACAAAAAGTTCCTTTCCTCTTATAAGTACTCAATTCAGGTGATGCACTCTTCTCCCTGGATCCCCCTAAGCAGGGCTCAGATCGCTTTTATACAACAATCGTTACTTAGGATCCCCCTCTTCCAGGCTCAGATTCCCTTTCCAATGTTCAGAGAACATTCTTTCTCAGGTGACTCACGGTTCAAACCAGATCCCCCTCCCTTTTACACAATTAGTCTCCCTCAGCCGGGCTCTAACCAATTTCAATTTGTATTAACTATCGAAGACGTTTGAATGTGCACAGGGTTTAGCTTGACCCGTTGCAGGACCACTTGCATTTCACAATTCCTTTTTACAAATGCCACCTCTCAGTTCGATACCTGACAGAGACCTTTGAATGAGTACCCACTTCGAGCAGGACCACTCTGTACATGGTATCTATCTTGGCTTCAAAAGTTCAGTCACTCCTTTGCTGTTCAATTATATTCGTGTCGCTTGTCACATATGCTTCACATACTGTTCTCTAGATTTCTCCATACAATGTTGCCGCTTGCAACCTTGGTTCAAAGAAAGACTGGTCTGCTATCAGTCTCCCCAACTCACCGGCTGTGCTGACTTTACTAGCGCTACTTTGTTATAGGAGCCAAGGACAGTACAACGTGGGCAAGTGCTCCTCCCCAGCTTGGCTATCGATACAGAAGAGCCCTGGGTACCTCTGACACACAATGCAGGTTTCTTCAGCTTCAATTCCAGGTCTTATGTTTCTTATTCTCGAAGGCTTGTGAAAGTAACATTTATTTCTCTGAAAAGGTCAAGGGCACTTCCCTCCTTGCAACTCTCTCTGGTATTACCGTCTTTCTCCTCGTATAGAACTGCCATCTTAGTAGTGCTGCTTCCTTGTGTGCTTTGCCTTGCCCAGGGTGTGCTTTTGTGCTCCGCCTTTTTTCCATGTTGGGAAGTGTAATGGAAGTCAGGTGGGTGTGGGTGTGTAATGATCAGTAATTGCCCGATTCTGCCTGTCCATTGTGTTGGGACATGTCAGGTATACGGCTCGGGTGTTAGTCTGTTTTCTCTCACAGAGAGCTGTCTGTGAGAAAGTGTTTGTGTTGGGAAAGGGGGCGGCTTGAGGTCCTAAGTATCCTACCCGGGTAGGGTTGGGGCCGTGTCTGCTGGGCCACGCAGGCCAGTGAGCCTCCCTCACCTGCTTCACCATGTGTGGCTGGATTGCGGTGCTGGGCCCGTACCTCAGGAGCCTTCTCGCTCCGCTCGGGTGCACACTAGCCGTTCACCGACCGGAGGCTGGATCAGGGCGTATGCGGAGTGTTGATGGTTCGGCGCAGGGGGGACTGCTGCAGCCCTGCTGTGCCGTTTGGGGAGAAGGGAGGAGCACACCCCGTACACCGTCCACTGTACGCCAGGGATGGGTGGCCTTACCGCAATTCAGTTGTCGTGGCCACCAGGAGCCGGGCACACAACCATTTATTTGCTAGGGGCATAGCAGCGCTGCCCATTATTCGGCCCGCGGGCGTTTGCCATTCTGAGTTGATGAAAGTAGCAATCATAGTACTGAGATTCTGGTCCCCGGACAGTGCAGGCTTAGAGAAAAGTGTCAGCCTGATCCTCGGGTTAGTTCGCTGCCTCAGCATTGTTCCCTCAGCCGTTCCGACAGTCTGAACAGTGAATTTGCTGCCATTATTCCTGGCTGTGCCAGAGCCTCAGCACAACGCTGCCATTTCAGACAGGCACACACACAGATTCTTTGATTTGATTGTTCCTTTTACTGACGTGCCCCCAGGAGGCTATACTTCTCGCTTTTTCGTGGTTTCCCATAAGGATTGAGTAAAATGAGGGTCAAAAGCCATGCTAGTCATTAAATGGGCTGCAGGATTATCATACCCATTAACTTCTGCATACCCCACAAAAGTGTTAGTGTTTGGTGAAAAGGGATGATGACTTAAAAATCCCTCTCTGGGGTTTTCCTGCCCCTTAAGGGGGAGTCACCTGCAGTGTGATCCCGCTTACCCTCTCTCCTAGGTGGGTTGGGTGGGTTAAGCGTAGTAGGCTCACATCCCTAGTTCCAAAGAAGATAGCTGCCTCTTGGGGTGAGGTGACGTTTGCATCAGATTCGTCACACCTCCTATGTCTGTGAATGCTGAAGTGAGAACCATTTCTGTTAACAACCGTTTGTGAGCATGTTTGCTCCTCCTCTTGTTGTGGTACCATGGCTGGGAAGCAGCAGCCATGCTTAGGCGCATTGCGCATATTGAGATATATCTGGAACTGCATTGCTTTTGCTAAACACCTGCTATTATTTCTGTGTTCCTAAGAATGCCTCTGCGTTGCCCCAGGAGGCGTGTTCTCACTGGCAGACTTCAAAAGAAAAAAAAAGGAAGTCCTTTCAATGTAAATTACAGGACATGGTGACGCGATCTACCTCAATTTTAAAAAGAACCATTTGGCTTTGTTTTCTTTTAGTGGTAGTGACACGGGCCAAAAACAAAACCAAAATAAATGATATCCTCCCGTGCGCCTGCATTCGAAGTGATAGGCAGAAAACTATCATCAAATGCACATGTTCAGTGAGCCGAGATTTGGAAAAGTACCCGTCAGGGATTTCATTTTTTACATTGTTAAATGCTTTTTCTATTGTAGTATGCAGTATGGCAGAATCTATATTAAAGACTACATTTGCAAGCATCTACTCATTAATTCTGATTTGTTTGAATTTATGCACCGTGCCTTGACACACAATCAATTTCACACACACTCATACATCCTACATACACAAGTGTACTATCTCTTCGACCCTATTGCTCATTCCAGTCCTAGCCTAATGAGGCATTCTGTCTTCAGGAACAGGAACCATGTGTAACAACAAATAAATAAATAAAAATAGGCCATGTGGGCCTCTGTCCCAAAGGGTGTGCGGTATAAGGCAAGGATGGAAGACCAAATTACTTAATTACAGGAATGTTCTTTCTGGTGGGCACATCTATTCCTCCTACAGATTCTGTCATGATCTACGTGGCCGTCAATTTCTTTCAGACTGGAGGAATCGTCACCGCTTGGCGTCTTTCTTTTCTACTTCAAACATGGCCGCTTCACAAAAGAAACAAGTGCGCTCTAGTTGCCGGCTTTGTTGACATCATCATTATATAAGCGCTGTTGAGACGTGTTCGGTGCGTCGCAACGCTCGGTGTGGTTTGCCGTGCTCAGCGCTTACTCGTGTTTACTTCTTGTCTATCACGGTAGTGCCGCCCCTGGGTTGCGCTGCTTACCTTCTGTACTTTGGCTCATTTCGCATAGCTGCTTCTTTGCTACTTCCTTCTTGTTACTGCCTCGCTCCTATCCTGTTACCTACTAGCTCTCTCTTGTACCGCTGGACTTGAACACTCAATCATCTTCCTGGCGGCGGTGCTGTTCGCCTGTGTGATATTCTATTGCTCCTCCTGGATATCCCTCCTGGAATCAAGATCGTGTGCACTTCCCGGACGCCTTCTCCGATCTGCCTAACTTGGGTAGTTGCCCTCGGTGCTAGCCTGGTTGGTTCTAACCAGCAGGGTGGCGTCAGGAGAGGCTCGCCCATATCTCCACGAACTCCGGTCTTCAAAAAAGAAAGAGAAAACATCCATGAAGAAGAAGTCCACCAAGACGAAACAAGTGAGTAGAGAATCTAATTCTTCAGATTCTGACAGTTTGAGACGCCCACAGATTGACAGATCTGCCAGGATGGATCCCACACTCAAGGATTTGTTGTGAGGCATGCAAGAATTATCAACTGAAGTTCAGAATCTCAAAGCAGAGAACTCTGCATTACGGCAGCATGTACTATCCAGCGACTCAGCATTCTAGGAAAGTGCTTCTACAGGAGGCATTGTGGAGAAATATGATGGAGCTCCAAAGGCATTACGTTCATTCCTGGACTCGTGTATGGTACTTTACATTCAAGCCATTCTACTTTTTGACAAACAGGGCCAAGGTTGGCTTCATTGTATCACATCTTACTAGAAATGCTCTAGCATGGGCTACGCTGCTGGTAGCGGCTGGGACCCCTTGTTAGACAACTATGATGGATTCATTCAAGCATTCAAAGCCATGTTTGACCATCCAGAGCAGGTATTTTCGGCCAGAGAAGTTGCTTGAATTCCAACAAGGCAACCAGGATATGTTGACATATGTGACCAGATTTAAGCAGCTGGCAAAAGAAGCAGACTGGTCACCCGAGGCTTGCTTTGCTCTATTTAGAAAAATGGCTCAATGATGAGGTGAAGGATGAATTAGCCAGAGTGGCCCGTCCAGGATCCGTCCAGGCTCTTCTTGATCTGTTCTTGCAGATAGACTTCCGTCTTCAGGAGAGAAAGCTGAGAAAAGATGGAGTCGTATACCTCAGTCAAGACCTTTGCCAGTATATTCCAGCCCCAGAGGAGCTCCTCCAATAGCACAAACAGAAGCAGAACTAATGTAGTTGGGAGCTCTGAGAGGACCCTTGACTCCTGAGGAAAGAACACAAAGAATCAACAGTGGACTATGCATGTATTACGCCTCTGACAAACACCTGGTTAGAAACTGTCCTATCGCCCCACCAAGACGATCGGGAAACGCCAGCTCCCGATCCTGAATGGAGCCAAGCTTTGGGAGAACAATGATTGCTCCTTTTTTTCTGCATCTCTGGGGCCGGCTCAAGGATCCACCCTGGTTATCATTCAAGTGACATTGACCACAGCCTCAGGAAATATTCATCCGGTTTTGGCCTTTGTTGATTGCGCTGCCATGGGCATTTTTCTGGATGACCAGTGGGCTATCCAACAACGGATCCCAGAGAGTCCAAGGAATTGGTACAAGCCGTGGACGGAATTGACAGATGACCCTTGTCTTCCGGACCCATTACTCAACAAACAACAACACACCTGCTATCCATCAACAACCATCAGGAAAAAGTGTGTTTTGACATTATAAGAGCTGCTCATTACCCAGTGGTTCTGGGAATGCCCTGGTTGCAACGCCACAACCCTTATATCCACTGGGCAGCAGGCTCTCTATTCCTGGGATCGGAATATTGCCTAGCAGATTGTCTTTCTGGATCAGCTCAGCATGAAGTTGAAATTGAGACAGATCAACCCAAGAAACAGCAAATAACGGTTTGTAACATCAACCAGGTTCCTGAGGCTTATCATTCTCCGATGTTTCTTCTACAGCCATCGTGCAATCCTTGCCCCTCCATAGACCTGAAGACTATGCCATCGACACCGACAAGGACGCAGTCATACCTTTTGGACGGATGTTTTTACTTTCGGAACCAGAGAAAAGAGCCCTTCGACAATATCTAGATACCAACCTGGCTAATGGAACCATCTGTCCTTCCAAGTCCCTGGCTGGGGCTTCCTTGATTTTGTGCCCAAGAAGGAGACCAAGGAACTCCGTCCATGCCTACACTATAGAGGTCTTAACCAATGCACCAGAAAGGATCAATACCCTCTACCTCTTATCTCAGATGTACTGGAAGCACTAAGAGGAGCCGTGATGTTTACCAAATTGGATTTGAGAGGAGCCTACCATCTCATCCACATAAGAAATTGCGATGAATGGAAGACCGCCTTCTGGACTCCATTTGGACATTTTGACTTTCTGGTCATGCCTTTCGGGTTGTCCAATGCCCCTGCGGTTTTCAACGATTCATAGACAGAGTATTTTCTGATATGCTGTTCCTATTCGTCATTGTTTACCTGGATGACATCCTGGTATACTCAAAGGACCCGGCTTTGCATCAGGAACATGTGACCTTAGTTTTGCAGCGATTACGGGAACATCAATTACTGGCTAAACCTGAGAAATGCATCTTCCATGTAACCACATTGAGATATCTGGGATTCATTATAAACCCACAAGGCGTCACCATGGACCGTTCCAAGGTTACAGCCATTACTTCCTGGCCCAATCCTTCGTCAGTGAAACAAATACAGTCATTCCTAAAATTGGCAAACTTTTACAGGAAATGTATACCAAATTTCTCCTTGCTAGTCCAGCCAATCATAGCCTTACTAAAGGATGTGCCCTACTTATGGACCTCAGCCCAAGAGAAAGCCTTTAACGACCTAAAGAAACAATTTGCAGAAGAACCAGTGCTACGACAACCAGATGTCACTAAGCCCCTCCTGGTCGAGACGGATGCTTCAGAATATGCCATAGGGGCAGTACTGAAAGAAGTACAAGAAGACAATCTGGAACAGCCTATTGCAGATCTCTCCAGGACATTAAGCATTAGTGAAACACACTACTCGTACTGGAAAAGGAGCTATTAGCCATCTGTCAGGCTTTCGTTGCTTGGTGACATCTCCTTCTAGGGGCCAGGTTTCCTGTCCAGGTGTGAACCGACCACAGGAACTTACAAATACTGCAGGCCCTGGAGTGTAGAAATAGTTGACAAGCCCGTTGGGCCTACTTACTGCAATTCCAGATAACATATATTCAAGGGTCAGCCAATACACTTGCAAATGCCCTATCCAGGCGTCAGGATTACATTCCTGATGAACCACAGCCTCTTCCCAAGATGTTTCCTGAAACAATATTCATTTCCTAGGCGGGAACACTTCTAGAAGAGATCCGATCCGAGACCCAACCGTCAGATCTATGGAAAGAATACGTTAGCAATAACGCATGGACACTTACATCCAAAGATGGTCTGCTCTTCAAGGACACTGCCTTGGTGATCCCAACATCGAATTTCAGAGAAAAGATTCTACATCTTTGTCATGACACCTATTTTTCGGGGCATCGTGGTATAAAGTCCACATTACGGTGTCGTAAATCTCCCCCCGTCTCACCTGGGATCGCTTCTTGCTCTGTTCCGCGGCGGGATGATTACTCTTGTGGACGGATCGGGTCTTGTATAGACTCGCTCGAGTCTCGTCCGGCTGCAGAGCGGGTTCAGAGTTCCGGGAAGGCCGCTGTTCCAGGATGTCTAGGAAGGTAGGTTGCGGTCGCTAAGAAATGGGATTCCAGGAGCAGATTAGAGGGAAGGGGTGAAGGAAGGAAGAAGGAACCAGGATCTAGGATAATGGATTCGCCGAACAGCACACACACGTCAAGTCACTACCTAATGATAGCGTTGAGACGCGCGGGGCCGCAGGGACGTGGCCAATTTATAGAACATGCCGTGTGCGATGTGGAAGCTGGTGCAAGGCAAGTCGCTTGTGGTGGCCATGTTGGGAGTAACAAGGAATGCAAGCCCCGGCGCGATAAGGACCAGGAAGTCCAGAAGGGGCAAGTTCTATGGGTCATGACAGCATGCCTCCTCCGAAGACCTGTTCCACCAGGTTTGCCCGGGTGTATGAGATGGAATCTTCTAAGCAGTCGAGGGGTATTCAAGTTAAAAACTGGTTCCCAGGTTCTCTCGCTAGGAGGGTATCCTTTCCATTCAACCAGGTACTGAAGTCGACCCCGTTTATACCTGGAATCGCATATTCTGGACACTTCATATTCCAGCTGATCGTCCACAACAACAGGACTGGGTCTGCAGGATTTTCGGGAGGATTGGATGTAAGGTTTCAATAGGGAAGTGTGAAAGACTGGGTGTATTTTCTTCCAGGAATCGGGTACCTTGAGTCGGAATGAGACAGGATTGATGACTTTCTTTATGGAAAATGGTCCGTAGTACCGAGGGGCCAATTTGTTTGGCCGTAGATGTTGCGGTAATAGTTTCGAGGAGAACCAGACTTGATCAACAGAATAAGAGGGCGCTGATCTTCTCTTGGAATCCGCATAGAGCTTAGTGCGTGTTTGAGCCTCTTTCAATTGTTCCTTGGCTTCCTTTTGTATGTTACTTAAGAAGTTGCTAGCCTCACAGACTGCGCTTGATCTTGCATTTGTCACACTCTTGTGGCATTAGATAGGGGAATTTGTTCAATTTGTGAAATATATTCATTGATTAGAGACACACCTAGTAAGTGTTGATAAGTAGGGTTCCAAGTTTTAATATCAATAGATAAACAAATCACTTAAAACACGTTACATCAATCTGGCAATGTCAATTGCTAAGTGCACCCTAGTATTCCAGAGTACTTTACGCATTAGAACATATTATGCCAAAAATATATTGAACCTATTATGCCAAAAACACATTACGCCAACACGTGTTTCAACCTTCCTAGGTCGTCTTCAGGGCGTCTAAATTACAAACAATTAATCCAACGGATAACTTAAATAGATAAATCCTAATGTGAAAGTCTTTTCGGGTGCTGAGGCCGTGTATTTTCCGCTGACATCATTAACAAAGACTTATTGGTGATGAAACGTTACTATTTTAGCAGCAGTCAGATTTCTTTTTTACCTGAAAATGTGAGCAAAGTTTTGAAGCGAGAAATAGTTTACGTTCGCCTGCTATACGTTTTCTTGCCGCGTTCGGCTTGGCTGCAATATACTGACTGATGTCTGACGCCTTCGGGCAGTGAATGAATCAATGAATATATTTCACAAATTGAACAAATTCACCTATCTAATGCCACAAGAGTGTGACAAATGCAAGATCAAGCGCAGTCTGTGAGGCTAGCAACTTCTTAAGTTACATGTTTTTCAAGGTGACAGTGGAAAATCACCAGTCTAACCACACGGCTGCAGCTGTTTCCATTTTTGACTTATCTTAGTGAGATTTGTGAATATCTCAAGGTTGCGCATCCACACATTTTCTTGGGCCACCTTTTCCACACTACTCACTTATTTCCTTTTGTATGTTGATGAGAGTCTGTATCCATGAGTCGAGAGTAGGTACTAGAGTGGGATGTGGAAGAACAGAAGGTAAAACTGATGGGTGAAAACCTTGACTGCAATAGAAAGGGCTGACCTTGAGTGCTGAGTGATCAGAATTGTTGTAGGCAAACTCGGCCAGGGGTATGAGGAGAGACCAGTCATCCTGAACCTTGGTGGCAAAACAACGAAGATATTGCTCCAGAGTTTGGTTAACACGTTCCGTGGCTCTGTTGGTTTGTGGGTGATAACCTGATGAGAGAGCACGTTGGATCCCTAGAATACGACACAGATGTTTCCAGAATTGTGAGACGTATTGAGGTCCTCGGTCCGATATGATCTTGGAAGGCAGTCCATGAAGACGGAAAATATGTTCCAGGAAGATTCCAGCAAGTTCTGAGGAGGATGGTAGTTTATACAAAGGTGTAAAATGAACCATATGGGTGAACAAGTCTATGGTTACCATGATGGCCGTGTACCCTCGGGAAGGTGGTAATTCAACAATGAAGTCTGTAGCAATAAACTCCCATGGTCTTGTTGGCAGTGACGGTTGCAGTAGAAGACTCGCCGGTCTCTTGTTATCATGTTTGTTTTGGCTCCAGACAGTACAAGCCTTAACATACTGTTGTACGTCGGTCTTCTTTCGAGGCCACCAAAACTGTCTTTGTATAAGACGGTTAGTTATACCACGATGACCGGAGTGAAGGGTATCATGGCAGAGGTTTATTACCCTGTGTTGTAATTTCTGCGTAGGAATGACCAGTGCATTGTCCTTGAATAGATATTCTTCCTTGACTCTTAGATTCCATGGATTCTTTCTTGAAATATCCTTCCAGAGGTCAGAGGACTGGGTTTGCACTCGGATTTCTTCCAGGAGGTTGATTGCTTGAGCTACAAAGATAGTTTGGGGAAACATCTTAGGATAGGCCTTGTCCTCAGTGGCTGCGTAGTCTGGACATCGAGATAAGGCATCAGCAATCATGTTCTGTGATCCGGGAACATGAGTGATTTGAAACTGGTACTGGGCAAAGAAGTAGGCCAAACGGGCCTGACGAATGTTCTTGCACTCCAACGACTGTAGGATTTGGAGATTCCGATGATCTGTGCGGACCTGAACTGGATATCTAGCACCCAGAAGTAGGTGTCGCCATTCAGTAAAAGCTTGGCGGATGGCCAAGAGTTCCTTCTCCAGGACGGAATAGTGTGTCTCACTGGGGGTCAGGGTTCGTGAAAGGTAAGCAATGGGTGTTCCAATCCATCCTCAAGTTCCTGTTTCAAGACCGCCCCTATGGCGTAGTTACAGGCATCCGTTTCCACTAGAAATGGGCGATTTATGTCGGGCTGGGTCAGGATGGGGGCATGCGTGAACTCTGTCTTCAATCATTGGAATGCTTTATCTTGCGGTGTAGACCAGATAAAGGGGGTGTCTTTCTTCAATAGAGCAACGATCGGCTGAACGATCTCGGAAAAGGTAGAAATAAACTTCTGGTAGAAGTTGGCGAACTCCAGGAAGGATTGCACCTGTTTCACAGAAGTGGGAGCGGGCCAAGCCAGTATGGCCTTTACCTTTGAAGGGTCCACACCAATCACTTCTGGGCTAAGGATGAATCCTAGGTAGTGAACAGAAGTAACGTGGAACAAGCATTTTTCGGGTTTGGCTAACAGTTTGTGTTCGCGAAGTTGTTGTAGTACTGCCTTTACATGTTCTTCATGTTTTAGAGAATCCTTGGAAAAAATCAATATGTCATCCAGATAGACCATGACGAAGAGGAACAACATATCAGAGAACACCCTGTCCATAAAACGCTGAAAGACTGCAGGAGCATTGGCTAGTCCAAAAGGCATGACTAGGTATTCATAGTGACCAAAGGGTGTTCTAAAGGCTGTCTTCCATTCGTCCCCTTCCCGGACACGGATTAAATGGTAGGCACCCCGGAGATCCAACTTCGTGAATATTACGGCTCCTCTCACAGCTTCCAGGATATCCGAAATCAGGGGCAGTGGGTACCGATCTTTGAGGTTGCATTGGTTTAAGCGTAGATAGTCGAGGCAAGGTCTGAGTTCCTTGGTATCCTTCTAGGGAACGAAGAACAACAAAGCACCCGCTGGAGATTTCGACGGTCTTATGGTGCCGTTTCAAGATTGGTGTCTAGGTATTCCCGAAGGGCCTTTTTCTGAGGTTCGGAAAGAATGAACATTCGGCCGAAGGGAATTACAGCTGAGGGATCTGTATCTATGGCACAGTCTTCGGGCCTGTGAGGGGGTACGGCTTGGACTATGGCAGTAGAAAATACATCAGCATATTCCTGATAGGCCTCTGGAACTTGTATGATATTGGAAACCATGAGTGGTGTTTCTTGGTCTCTTGGTGGTTCTTTAGGAGTTATCGAGAAGGGGTCCAGGGATAGACAGTGGGACATACAGAACTCTGAGCCCACGAATAATGATCGTGCTGTCCAATTGATATACGGATTGTGCTTTTGTAACCAGGGCATACCCAAAACCATGGGGTAATGGGCTGACTTAATGATGTCGAATGTAATACGCTCTTGATGATGGTTTATGGAAAGTCGGATCTCTTTAGTCTGCAGGCTTATGGGTCCTCAATTGCTTCCACCGGCTGCATGGTGTTTCGTGTCTCATACGGAATATGATGACTAACAACCCAATCTTGATCAATGAAAATTCCCATAGCTCTGCAGTCTACCAAGGCCCGAATGGGATAGGTCTTGTCTTTGGAGGGCGAGAGGAAGGCCTGTAGTATCACCAAACTGTTTTGTCCAGGAGAGTTCAAGGATGGAATTGATGTGGAGCAAACATCTCTCTCCCGACACCTCGCTTCATCTAGGATCGGGAGCTGGCGTTTCCCGAACGCCTTGGAGTGGCTAGAGGGCATTCTCTAACAAGGTGTTTATCCGAGGCACAATACATGCACAGGCCTGTGTGGATCCTTCTCATCCTTTCTTCAGGGGAAATAGGCCCACGGAAGGCTCCGATTTGCATGGGTTCCGGATCTATGTCAGGGGTTGGGGTAGAATCGGTTTTAACAGAGGTCTCAAGGGAATTCTTTTGAAAAGGTGTCTTGGTCTTTCTTCTTTCAGCCCTTCTTTCCTGGATTCGGAAGTCTATATGCATGGCAAGATCCATAAGAGCCTGGAATGAACTAGGACGAGCCACCCGGGCTAATTCATCCTTAATGTCCTCGTTTAGACCCCTGCGAAATAGAGTGAAATTTGCTTCTGAGGACCAATCTGCTTCCTTGGCCAGTTGTTTGAATCTAGTAACGTACGTTAGCATATCCTGAGTACCCTGTCGGAAATCAAGTAAGCGTTCCTGAGCACTAAAAACCTGTTCTGGGCGGTCAAACATAGTCTTGAGTGCCTGAATGAATCCATCATAATCATCCAGGAGGGCATCCCCTGAGTTGACTAACGGAGTGGCCCAGGTCAACGCGTTCCCTGTGAGGTGCGAGATTATGAAGCCCACTTTCCCCCTAGAAGTTGAAAAATAATAGGGCTTAAAAGTAAAATGCACCAAGCAGGAATCCAGGAATCCACGTAAGGATTTTGCAGATCCATCATATTTGTCTACCACTCCACCCAGTAACACACTGTCCTTGTTAGCGGGGTCGCGAGACAAAACAAGCTGCCTTAACGCAGCATTCTCCCCCTTTAAGTTCTGTACTTCAGTTGTGAGCTCTTGCATGCCACGCATAAGGTCATGGACTGCTTTCTCCATAGCAGTATCAGTGTCGGTCGTTTGGCGTCTCAAACTGTCGTAAATCTCCCCCGTCTCACCTTGGATCACTTGTTGCTCTGTTCCGCAGGGGGATTCCTCTTGTGTATGGATCGGGTCTTGTATAGACTCGCTCGAGTCTCGTCCGCTGCAGAGCGCGTTCAGAGTTCCGGGAAGGCCGCTGTTCCAGGATGTCTAGGAAGGTAGGTAGCGGTCGCTAAGAAATGGGATACCAGGAGCAGATTAGAGGGAAGGAGTGAAGGAAGGAAGAAGAAACCAGGATCTAGGATAGTGGATTCGCTGAACAGCACATACTCGTCAAGTCACTACCTAATGATAGTGTTGGGATGCGCAGGGCCGCGGGGGCATGGCCAATAAATAGAATGTGCCGTGGTACGAGGCAAGTCGCTTGTTGCAGCCATGTTGGGAGTAACAAGGAATGCAAGCCCCGGCGTGATAAGGACCAGGAAGTCCAGAAGGGGCAAGTTCTATGGGTCATGACATACGGACCCTTCAACGAAAATTTTGGTGGCCCAGGATGCATCAGGATGTGGAATCCTATATTGGAACATGTACAATCTGCAAGCAAAACAAGTACAATAACCAAAAACCAGCAGGCCTTCTTCTACAACCTGATCTCCCTTCTCGTCTATGGGAAGCAATAGCCACCGATTGCATTGTGGATCTTCCACCTTACCAGGGTCACACTACCATCATGGTCGCCATCAATCTTTTTTCACATGTTGTCCATTTCACACTCTTGAAAAAGCTACCATCTGCCAGCGACATGGCCAGAGTCTTTGTTAAAGAGATCTTCAAACTGCATGGTCTACCCTCTAAGATCGTATCGGATCAAGGTCCTCAATATACCTCCAGGTTCTGGCAACATTTGTGCCGTCTGCTGGGAATCCAAAGAGCCTTGTCTTCTGGTTATCATCCACAGACCAACAGAATAACAGAAAGGGTGAATCAAACACTAGAACAATATCTTCAGTGTTTTTCCTCCCAGGTCCAAGATGACTGGTTGGTTCTTCTACCAGTGGCTGAATTTGCCTATAACAATTCGGAACATTCAACAACAAAAACAAGTTCTTTTTTCTGCAATCTAGGATACCATCCATCGACCCTTCCAACAGTTGTGCCCCATCCTTTTTTGGTTCCCTCTGTTGATGCATGGATAACTGACACATTCCTCCCACAGATTGCTCATCTTCTGAAAGACTATCAAAGGTGTTTGTTAACCAAAGGTTGCAGGATATGGAACAAACTGGTCAGAGCAACATTTGCTTAAGGATTGATTTTCCAACGGCAGCATCATTCTGAAACATGGAGTCCAAGAAATTGTGCTTCAAAAAGGTATGGTGAGACACCAGAGTCGCTGCTTGGCAGATGTCCGCAACTGTTACTCGTCTCTGCAGAGCAGATGTCGCTCGCACACCTCTCATGGAGTGAGCTTTAATCACCTCAGGCATTTCTTCATCTGCCAACCTATCACATGAAGTGATGCACAGAATCACTGAGAGAAACCAGAAGGTGTCTCACCCACTAGTCTCTGTGGATCTGTCATCCAGGGGCCCAAGACACGGCCATCGCTTTTGGATCCAGTTCCTGGGGGTGCACCGGTGCAGGAGGATCACCTGGGTGAGGGGTCTTCGGGGAGTGGGAGTGGGACGCCAGACGGTGAGACGCGGTATCCCCTTCTTTATAACACCTTTACCAACTGCAACCCCCCTTTACAACACAAAAGCTTTGTCACGGACAGCGCGCTATGAGAGGAAACGGACTAACACCCGAGCCGTATACCTGATGTGTCCCAATACAATGGTCAAGCAAGGTCAGGCAATTACTGACCATCACACACACCTGACTTCCATTAAGCTTCCCCACACGGATAAAAAGCGGAGCACAAGAGCACACTTAGAGCCAGGCAAAGCATATGAGGAAACAGCAGTTCCAAGATGGCAGTTCAACAAGAGGAGAAAGCCGGCGAAACAGAAGGGGATTGCAAGGAGGGAAGTTCCCTTGACCGTTTTGACAAGGAACCGTTGTTTTCATAAACACTCGAGATTGGAAAGCGTAAGACCAGGAAAACAGGCTGAAGAATCCTGCATTGTGTGTCGGAGATACCCGCGGCGCTCCCGCGTCAATAGTCAAGGCATAGAGAATTTTCAGCCACCCTGGTACTGTCCGTGGCTTCAAGAACAAAGCAGCAGCAGTGAAATCGAAACAGCCAGTGAGTTGGGGAGACCGATACAAGACCGGTCTGTGTTGAAGCCAAGGTTGCAAGCGGCAACATTGTATGGCGAGTGCTGGAACGAACATTGTTTGAAATACATCTGATAAAAGACGCAAGTAAAGTTGAGCTGCCAATGAGTGATTGAACTTTGAAACAAAGATACAATACCTTTGACAGAGAGGACTGGCACCATGTGTGTGCTCAATCAAAGGTCCTTGTATGGTATCCAGCTGAAAAGTGAAAGAGAATTGTGAATTGAAGTGGTCCTGCGACGGGTCAACCAAAATCCTGCACTCAATCGAAAGTCTTCGATGTTGATACAGTAAAGAAAGTTTATGGCAAAGTTGATAAAGTTTCAGAGCCCGGCAGAGAGAGATCAATAGAAAAGCTTGGTATTAAAGTGGGTCTGAGCTCAGCAGAGGGCAGCCAGGGTCAAGCAAAAATCACCAGAGAAGGTTTTTGTGGTAAAGTGGGTCTGAGCTCGTCCGAGGGGGACCCGGGGTGAACACAAAGTTACCAGAGAATTTGTATGTGTGAAATTCTAAGAAGAAAGGAACTTTGAGGTGTGTCATAGTGCATCAAGTCCTCTGAAAAAGAGACTTTCAGAAGGCCCTGATGTGGAAGTTTTGAACTGCACCCTCATGCTAGAGAAGCCAGAGACTGTGCTAAGCTTGAGTGTGCCACCTTGTACGTGCTGAAAACATGGGGAAAGGAAGCCAACGGCTTGAATATCCTGACAAATCATTTCTTGAACACTTTGCTTTGCTTTTGCATACCATTTTTCCCCACACTATTTCTATTTAGAAGTAAGGATTGGCAATAGGTTTATTAGTATAGGCCCTTTTATCTCAACAAGACACCACTAGGACTGAGTTATTATTATTTGATGGTTGTAGTTTGCTCCGATCTTTAGATTTAGGTTTAGATGTGCCTGTCTTACTGTTTGATAACATACCTTCCTTACATCACCCAGTGCAAAATAGTTATTTTCGAGATAGCCTTTCCTTGGGCTGGCATTACCTAGAAACAGTTGATCATCCACTCTGAAGTCTTTGGTTATAGACAACTAGAATGTTAACTCCCTGATGTGGTCTAGTCTGTGCAGTCTTTCCACCTCCTTGAATCGATGAGGCGGTGTGGCTGGAAACAATATTGGCAAATGTACGTTTTTGGACAAGCGAAATTTTAAGACTACTACCTTCAGTAGAAATTAAGGTTTTATCCACAAGGGTACCTTATCCTTACTGAACTGAACAAACTCAAGAGAGTTGGCCAAGGCCTGAAGTTTTGATACCCTTCTCACTTATATAGGGGACCAAAAATGACCCGTCAAAGCAGCTAAAACCAAATAAGATCGACGCTGGGACCCCAACATGGTTTATGGAAAAGTGTTTGCGTCATTTTAAAAATTGAATTACCATGAGTTCCTTAAAGTAAGAAAACTATTCCGATGTGTGGATTCAAAAACTAAAGTAGCAGATGTCAATTGTCCAACAATAAAAAACACATTCAATTAACCATAAATCACACCTCTGAGAGAATAGCCTACAAGGATTTGGAAATGTATGTTAAGAAAAATGAGATACAAACAACTCTATACAAAAAACATGTTTCAAGAAATACAATACTTCATGCCAACAGCAATCATCTACAACATATTATGAACAATATACCTTATGGGGAGTTTCTAAGGATCAAGAGAAACTGTGGTGACATTCAAGAATATGAAAAACATGGAAAAGAAGCAAAGGAGAAATGTATAAACAAAGGCTATAATGCATCAAATAATAAATCAGGCATATGCTAAGGTCAATACAGTCACAAGAAACGCTGCTGCAAATGAACATTAAACATTCTAAAAATGTTAAAAGGGAAGCGAAAGTTAGACTCATTGCCACATATAGTACAGATGGAAATGAGGTGAGGAAAACACTGACCAAACATTGGAAAACTTTAAAGTACATAAAGATATCAGCAAATATCTATCAGATAAATAATTTATACAAACACACCAACTATTAAAAGTAAAATCAGTCCAAGTTTGTTTTAAACCACAAAATTAGTAAAAGCAATTTTTATACCAACATGGATGCAGTCTAAACAGGCAGGAAATTAGAAGCGTGGACATTGCAACATATGTCCGCATGTGTTGGATTAAAAAAAAGGTAATTTTATTACTAAATGGAATTAAAAAACAAATGATCACATTTATAAAATTACACAATAAGATGTAAATAAAAGTGGTACACCAGATGTACGATTAGGAAATTGAAACTATGTATAAAGGGATTCTGGTTGAGTGGGCACTGCAGATATAGTAAGGTAGAAAACATCACAAGGTAAACTATTTTGACTAAAAGTAATACCAAGACCCAACCGCCACTGATGCATGTTAGCAAGTACTCCATACAAAGCAAGAGGATCAATAACATTGTCAACAAACATTGGCATTACCTCTCTGAACACAAAAAACTAGGCAAACTATATGAAACTCCACCAGTGTTTGCCTATACAAGAAGCAGAAACATAAAAGAAACCCCAAAAATGTGGGACTTTCCCATGCCTAAAGTGTACAAACTGCAGTCTAGTACAGAGCAGAGACATAGTATTCGCCCATAACACAGGGAAACAGATTTTTCTCAAATGCTACGCCACATATAAAGGTAGCAACATAATTTACAGCATAAAATGCCAATGTAGCAAGTATTACGTTCAACAATCAACAAGGAAAGCCAAACTCTGATGGAACGAACATCGGTCAAACATCCAGGAAGGGAACACCAAATTCCCAGTGACGCGACACTTTTAAGAGGCTAGACACCAAATATCCCAAATGAAATTTCAGGTGTTAGAAACTATTGAAAAAAGAGAAGAGCGTTACAAACTACTAGACCAGAGAGAAACCTTCTGGTTATAAAGTGAGGAGTGTAATATTGCCTGTTTCCTTTGAAATAAGATAAGCCAACCAAGGCGGCATTGAAATTTAGAAATCCGGAGAAATTAATGTAGTAAACATTTTGTAAAGAAACTTTTTATGTGATAATACCGTTTTCACATGGCACTTTATATTTTGACACTTTTATAAGGACATCCCGGAATAACAATTTCCTTAAAAAGCAATTTGCCCTGGGAATACAATACTGTAATATAGAAATTCAGAAACAGATGTATTAGAACTCTTTGCTAAGTGACAGCCTACGTGGTAAATCACAATTTCCATATCACCTAACCCTTTTTTGGTTTTTAATTTGTGTATTTGTTGCTACAAGGTCATTTCAGAGACACACCATGAAATTACACGGCTTAAAATTGTATTACACTGTTCAATCCTATATTATAAATGCACTTGAAATCACAGAAAAACGCCACAACAACCTGTGTTATTATGCACTATTTATGCTCATAAACTGAATGCATAACCAACAAAACTGTATGTGGAAAGAAACATATCAACTTTGCTTTTGCCTACTTGAAACCCTGAAAAATGTGAACCATTACTTATCACACACTAGGTATGCTCACAAACTATATGCATTACCAACAAAACTGTGTGTAGAGAGAAACATAATTATTATAATCTTACTAGACACTATTTACCATCATGTCACTAGTTTATATGTATTTAACTGTATGTATGCAGCAAAACTTTGTGAAAAGTGTAAATAGAATGTCCATATTCATTAACAAAAAAGTATGGTTCTGCAAATACACTTCATCTATTTATCTTGTTCAAGAAGAACAATATCATCAGATAAGCAGCAAATGCCCTGCTCATCACACACACATTGTTTTCATTCAGGTAACCATGGTCATGGTCACGCACAGAAAAGCATAACAACAAAAATGGCGACTGGCACGTAATGACATCACCATGACGGTGACGTCGCACACATAACTGCTGGCACCATTTTGATATTTAAGCCGCCTCTCTGAAAACAGGGACCTGTACCAGAACGATCCTGATGTCCAGAGGGGAGGTTGAGGCAGGAAATCAAGGTAAGCGCATATATAGAACAAGATATACCCATGGAGATCCCAACCAGGGTATATTTATCACTATCAAATAATATCTAGATTAAGACTAGAAACTTTTATTTAAATAGAAATTCACTACTCCTTTTGTAATGTTCACACACAGAACATCAGGAAGAGTGAACTGATTGGGAGAACACCTTGAAATCTCAAGGTATGTGAACAAATCAACGTTTTAATTATAATTAGGAGTTCACAATCTATATCAAGAACATTCAGCAAACCTATATCTTTTATCCCAGGTTACGGAAGATTATCACAGATCTGCACCATAGACCTGAAGATGGCCCACCAGTGTTAAGCCTGTTAGCAGGATATGAAGCACATGTAGGAGTGACGTAATCACAGGCAGTTAATATAGACACCTGCACACTGTAAGGAAGTCATGGTATCAACATTAAGACAGGCACAAGTGACCACAGTTCAAGGGTGTTCATTGAACTTCAACAAGGGTGTGATAAACGCCCATCTATTCCTAAATCTACAGATGGGAGCAAGCTACGATCATCAAATAATAATAATGCAATCCTAGTGGAGTCTCATCAAAATAAAAGGGCCTATACTAAAAAAAAACGATTGCTAAATCCTTACCTCTAAATACAAAAATACAAATAGTGTGGGGTAGTGTTTACGAAAAAGAAAGCAGTGTTCACAAAAATAATATGTCAGGATATTCAGACCACTTGCCTCCCTTCCCCGTTTTCAGCATGGGACAAAGCGGTTCACTCAAGCATAGCACACTTTCTGGCTTCTTCGGCACAGTTCAATTACCAGCATCAGGGCCTTCTGTACCTAACTCTCTTTACTTATCAAAGTCTCTTAATTCAGAGGGCCCAATGTACGAAAACAAACAAAAAGTTCCTTTCCTCTTACAAGTACTCAATTCAGGTGATTCCCTCTTCATCCTGGATCCCCCCCAGCCGGGCTCAGATCGCTTTTATACAAAGATCGTTACTTTGGATCCCCCTTGTCCGGGCTCAGATTCCCTTTTCCAATGTTCAGAGAATATTCGCTCTCAGGTGACTCACGGTACACCCCGGATCCACCTTAGCCGGGCTCAGATCCCTTTGACACAATTAGTCTGCCTCAGCCGGGCTCTGACCAATTTCAATTCGCATTAACTATCGAAGACTTTCGAATGTCTGCAGGGTTTAGCTTGACCCGTTGCGGGACCCCTTCGATTTCACAATTCCTTTTTACAAATGCCACCTCTCAGTTGGATACCTAATAGAGTCCTTCAAATGAGCACCCACGTGGAGCTGGACCACTCTGTACACGGTATCTATCTTGACTTCAAAAGTTCAGTCAGTACTTGCTGTTCAATTACATTTGCGTCGCTTGTCACAGAAGCTTCACATACTGTTCTCTAGATTTCTCCATACAATGTTGCCGCTTGCAACCTTGGTTCAAACAAAGACCGGTCTGCTATCAGTCTGCCCGACTCACCGGCTGTGCTGACTTTACTAGCGTTGCTTTGTAGTAGGAACCAAGGACAGTACCACGGCGGCAAACGCTCCTCCCCAGCTTGGCTATCGATGCAGGAGAGCTTTGGGTACCTCATTCACACCATGCAGGTTTCTTCAGCTTTAATTCTAGGTTTTATGTTTCTTATTCTCGAAGGCTCGTAAAAGTAAAAAATATTTCTCTGAAAAGGTCAAGGGCACTTCCCTCCTTGCAACCCTCTCTGATCTTCCCGTCTTTCTCCTCGTATTAAACTGCCATCTTAGAACTGCTGCTTCCATGTGTACTTTGCCTTGCACAGAGTGTGCTTTCGTGCTCCTTCTTTTATACATGTGGGGAAGTGTGATGGAAGTCAGGTGTGTGTAATGATCAGTAATTTCTGGATTCTGCCTGTCCATTGTGTTGGGACATGTCAGGTATACGGCTCAGGTGTTAGTCCATTTTCTCTCACAGTGAGCTGTCCGTGAGAAAGTGTTGTGTTGGGAAGGGGGCGGCTTGAGCTACTAAGTAGTCTACCTGGTAGGATGGAGAAAGGGTGATACAGGAAAGGCGATAAAGTGTCTCACCATCCTGTGTCCCACTCCCCGAAGACCCCCCATCCAGGTGATCCTCCTGACTGGTCCACCCCCAGGAACTGGATCCAAAAGTGATGGCTGTGTTCTGGCCACCTGGATGACATATCCCAGGTGTCTAGCAGGTGAGACACCTTCAGGTTTCTCACAACACTCAGAGATGACATGAAAGAAATATCTGTAATCATTCAATAGTCACAGAACATATTTGGTTATTTTTATAGAACTTGGTCCACAAGACTGAAATGCATTGGACATCCTAAGAATACCTAAGACTCCAGAATAAATGCTTCATTATATGAATAATCAATTGAAGATCATGAACTTTTTTATATTAAATATTTGGAAAACCTACATATTTGAGAATTACCTATATGTATTTGAAAATGTATAACCTATTCAACTATTATATGTGAAATATTGATGTTAGGTCCTCCCAGACGCCTGGGTTATAACTCAGACAGCATCCATTGTAACTATGTATAAATAAAAATGTTAGAGCCATTAGGGAAGCAGATTTGAAATATCCCTTGCAATCGGTTAGCATACTGAGCATTAAGAGGACCATATAGATTAAATGAAAATGAAATGTATGGGCCATGAGGAGATCTATTTACAACCAAAGGGAGGAAATAGTTAACTCCTGGTAAGACAAAAAGAATCCAAATAGATAAATAAAATGGACACATGTCATAAGGGACTTAATCAGGATAATTAACTTTATGTATTTCTATAATTGATAAATTGGTTGGGCGTTTTTTGTCGTTTTCATGCTGTTTTGACTATGACAATTCATTTTTAGGTTTCTAAGTTTTCAACCAAATATTCTTTTTTCTTCACCTCTTATTTATCCTGCTGTAAAACGGGGACAGCTGTTGTTGATTACAGCTATGATAGATCATTCACACAGCTAATATCAGGTTACAGTTTGCATTTAGGACTACTCAAAATCTGACTTAAATGTATGAATCATGAGAATGAAGATTGTAAATTATTATGAGGTTTGCCATTAATTATGAGATGAAATACAAAGATTATTGTATTGGTTAAATCCAAATTCTGTAATCAAGTTATTGGGTATCATTGCTTCTAGCTGACATAAATCATCCCTCCTGATGTGCTACTGAAACACGTCTTCAGGACAAGGAAGAAAGATTAAAAAAGATTAGGACACTGTATTTTAATCCTTTGGGATAATACGTTGATAACACTTAAGAACAATTCAAAAGGGACAACTTGATTAATTCAATTTATGGTCGACCAATTTTAAAATGTAATGAAGTAAAACCAGCTAATTTAAACCCTATAATCACTATAAACCTGGACGGTATCTGGTCAATCCATTGTCAACCAAAGCATTGACAGCCATACCATCGAATTATATGCAACGAAATTCCATTCCATCGAATAGCCATTTAGTTGTATATAATTCGATGGATCCATCGAAATGAGTAGGGTTAGGGTTAGATTGGGGGTTAGATTAGGGTTAGGGTTGGGGCTAGGGTGGGTTAGATTAAGGGTTACATTGGGGTAGGGTTGGGGGTTGGGGCTAGGGTTAGATTAAGGGTTACATTAGGGTTAGGGTTGGGGCTAGGGTTAGATTAAGGGTTACATTACGGTTAGGGCTAGGGTTAGGGTTGGGGCTAGGGTTAGATTAAGGGTTACATTAGGGTTAGGGTTGGAGCTAGGGTTAGGGTTGGGGCTAGGGTTAGATTAAGGGTTAAATTAGGGTTAGGGTTGGGGCTAGGGTTAGATTAAGAATTATGTTAGGGTTGGGGGGTGAGCGTGGGGTTTGGGTGGCTGGGAGGGAACCCTCCAATATACAAAATAAATTAAAACAATACAACAAGCTGGTCAGTGCCGAAATTTCAGCACTGGACAGCTCCATGTAATGTTTTAAAATTACAAAAAAAAAAGGATTAAAATACTGCCATTTACATGTAAAAGTGCATTTCCATTGAAACCAGTCCATTTATATTTTTGATGGACTGGTTTAGATGGAAAGGCACTTTTACATGTAAAAGATAGCCTGTCGATGCTTTGGCATTCAATCCTTTTTATTAGATGCTCTGGTTTGTCGTTTTTTTTCTCCCGATGTAATCACTATAAACCGTTCAGACAATATATGAAAACACATTTCTATTAATTATAGCCAAGGATTATCAAGGGCAGTATTTTCGTATTCAATTTTTGGACATTTAATGACAATAAACAATAATAAGAGAACTGATAAGAGGTTCACAAACATCAAGCAAAATCACAAAACAATTTACTAAATATTGGTGTGCAATATGAATATGTTCATTTTATGTTACAAAGAATGAAATGCTGATTTAAAAAAAAATCTTAACCAATGACATTTGTAATTTTAAAGTTCTGGTTAAGCGAATTAGTATTTCCATTTCATAAATATCCTATTCTGTTATATGTTTGAAGATTGAGAGGGCTACCAAGCAGCCCTTCACTGTGTTGACATTAAGGCCTGACATGGCTAGTGAAAGCAGAAATTCCAAAACTATGTCTGTGAATCTTGACAATGGGTCTTCCTCTGTATCTGACCACAAAATCTCAAATTTTCACCAGCAACACGTGTATATGGACTTGGTTGATGGGCATCTCACTAAGAGCATCATACGAAGAACCTCTTCTGAAAGATCCCAATCCTATCTCAACCTCTCAACATCCAGAAATCAAGGTTGAGCTTGATTGGGCCAGTAGATTTTCCTTCCAAGGGATCTTCCAGGGGGGCATATCAGCATGTCCAAGATGACTGGGTACCATCTAATCCATGCGCAGCGCAGAACAATCAAGATCAGGGTTGTTCCGCTCTGTTTCAACTTCCTCAGCACTGAAGGAACAAGTGGAAATGGGAAGAACACATATACCAGGTCAACCTCCCAAGGTATCACTAGCGCATCGCCAGGAGAGTTACCTGTGGAAACTCATTGAAGCAGAATGTCTCTTACTCCGAGTTCGGGCTGGTCATGAACAGGGCGACTCGGGGTCTAACCCACATGGAATCACCTCAATACAATACAGCACAAAAAGCCAGACGTTTGGAGATAGTACAAAAATATTTAAACATGAAGCTCGACTCCCCTCTGCCCTTGTGGTCAGAAATGGTTTGTTCTTGTTAATCCATTTCGGATTCGTTGTGCTCCCTGACCACGCAATGCTGCTCTGATGTCCTCGCGGGGGGTGAGCTCACATCCCCCAGAAACCGCCATTGAGACTATGACCGTTAGTTTTCCATTCACTACTGGTGTTAATTCTTCCCCTCTTCCGCCCCTCAAGAACCTTTACCTAGAAGATATATTCCACCCTCCTTCATCTAGTTGCCCACTTCTAGGAGACAAGGAAGAGTACCAGCTAACTGGTGATAACCAATACCCGCAAAATGATGGTGCTATTGAACCTTTTAGTTTTGTGCAATCCCGGACTCTAGAATGCGCTGTATAAACACCACATCCCTTAATAACCATGATACTAACATTCATGACTACAACCTAGAACTAGATTGGATATGTTCTTTTTAACTGAAACCTGGATCACGGATACAAGGGGCCCTATGATCTCCCTAGCAATCCCCGATGAATACACTATCACTTGTAAAAATCGTGCTTTGGGGCATGGATGGTGTGTGGCTATTATTGCCAAAAATACCCTGACATTTTTTTCGAAAACCTATCTCTTGTCAAAAATGTGAAATACTCCACCTAAAGATGACTACAAGTCCATGTAGTTGTGTAAACTTAATCTCAATGTATTGCCCCCCAGCTGATATGCCAAGCTTTAATGAAGATCTCTTGGCAATTTTTGGAGACTTGAATGGTCCTAATCGCTCCACCTTACTACTTGGCGATTTCAATCACTGGCTAAACCATTAAGCTGATAAAGAAGCCTTCACACATGTTGGGACCCTTAATGACGTTGATGTTACTGTGGCTAACAGTGAGTCCACCACTGCCATAGGTAACACTTTTGACTGGTCGTGGCCAAAAATCTTGATGTACATATTGATAGCACTATCCCCTGCTTATGGTTGGATCATTATGCCATTGTTTTTCAGATCCAGTTGCATGATCCCCTTCCAAAGGCCAAGAACCCATTAATGAAAGTTGTTAGTCAAAATGTTATTAAAATTCACCTGTCACATCTGCAGACCTCCATTGATCAAGTTATGCTTTCCTCCAACGATCTTGATCCCCCAGCCAACTTAGTGTCAAACTTTGTCTATTATGATCCAAATGTTGGACAAAGTGGCCCCTCTTCAACCTAAATTAAGTAGTGAGAAACCATGCCATCAAAAATGGTTCAACCAAGAGCTGCATACAATGAAAAAAGATAAAAGAAAAGCAGAGGGTAAATGGTTGAAAGATCCCACTGAGGTGAATAAGATAAATTGGAAGACCCTGGAAAAAATCTATTGTGTTTCTAGTCTAGGAACAAAAAATAATCTCTTTAATAAACAGATAGATGCTGCAAATAACAACCCAAAAAAACTCTTTGAGGTTTTCAATATAGTGGGCCAAGAAATTCAGGCAAAAACAGTTCCACCTACTGATATGGATTGTACCAAAGTTCAGCTTGCTTTTGATACCAAGATCTTGAAAGCCTATGATAAAATCAAGACTTTTCTATTAAAACACATGCCTGATCCAGCTATGGTTGCGCACGCTGACATGAATAAAACCTTATCTACAATGCGTCCGTCCTCCTGACCAGAAAGTGTGATTCCACCAAAACTGATACTTAATAACAAGGACGTTTTTTACCCTTTCCTTGTTACATTAGTTAACTCATCCTTTCATCACAAACTGGTACCAGAGGACATCAAGGTGGTCCCAGTTATCCCACTATTGAAAAAAACAGACCTGGACCCCATGGAAGACAGTCATTTTGTCAGGAACTAGGAGCTCAATATAGTAGTGGTGGCTTGACACGTTGTGATGCAATTTAGGCTTTCTGACAATATACCCCTCAAGTGTACATAAGGACAGTTTGAGGTGAGTACTGCCAGAAATAAGGTACACCCTGGTACTTCAACAGCTGGCTGCAAGAAAATTAATCAGGCATTAACATGAAGCTAAATGCAATGAGAACTCCAAAGCAAGATACCGAACTGATACTCACAAACAAGAAAATCAGACTGCGACCGAATGTTCCAAGTTAGATCAGTGAGTACCCTAAAAGCAAAAAGGGACTATTACCAAGAGCACAAGAAATAACTAGGAAAGCAGAAATAAGAGTCTTGAGCTTACCAAATGAGTGTCCTGGATAGTAGCTGCAGAAAATGTGGGAAATGAGTTGGTAGTCCGGGAAACACACCCGCCGGCACGAGGACGCCTAAAAAGTTAATTGATCCTGGAGCCGTTGTGCTGATGTTCCTTAAATCTTGCGCCGATGCGCCAATGTCCTTTGGTCCTTGCGCCGATGCGCGGTAATCCTGAATGTCCGAAAACGTCTTTTGACAGTTCCAGAAAGAAGATTCAACACAGGTAAGACTTGTAGGATGAAGAAGTTGCAATCCATGGACGTTCCGGTTTTGGTAAGAGCAAGTAAGACTTTGAGGTTTAGACGAATGCAGTCCGTGGCCGTTCCGGGTCGAGTATGAACAGGTAAGATTTGAGGATTCAGACGAATGCAGTCCGTGGCCGTTCCGGGTCTAATATGAGCAGGTAAGATTTGAGGTTTCAGACGAATGCAGTCCGTGGCCGTTCCGGGTCTAATATGAGCAGGTAAGATTTGAGGATTCAGACGAATGCAGTCCGTGGCCGTTCCCGGTCAAGTATGAGCAGGTAAGACTTGAGGATTCAGACGAATGCAGTCCGTGGCCGTTCCGGGTCAGGTAAGAACAGGTAAGACTTGAGGATTCAGACGAATGCAGTCTGTGGCCGTTCCGGGTCGAGTACAAGCAGGTAAGACTTGGCAGCAATGACAAGGAGGAAGTAATGTAAGTAACAAGACAGGGCCGGGGATACAAGAAGCCAAGAAAACAAGATACGAGGTAAGGAGCTTTAGGAATTTAGACAAATTCAGAAGCGCCGCCGTGCACGGAGGCGCGGCTTAAATACAGGTCACGTGACCTTACTCACGGGACGGCGGCCTAGACCTGAGCGTCTACGCGAATGCCATGGCCGCCAGCGTTTCCACGGGAACCCAATAGCGTTCTGCAAAAGGACGTGCAAGAAACAATGGAGAACGGGTCTGAGTTGTAGCAGACCCTTTCAATTTGGACCCAAAAACATTAGATCCTGTGGGTTTACTTGACAGTTGGTTATTACGTGAACTTCTCCTCTGATTAACCGATGGGGCATACAATGGAACCCTGACACATTTGAGGCCAATCACCAACTGCAATTTTCTATTGAAAATCTTAGATAAAATTGCTACATTACAACTTCAGCCATTCGTGGAAGCCGTTGGGATTTTACACCCTAGGCAGTCAGGGTTTAGATCCCATCACAGCACTGAGACAGCTATGCTAGATCTTCAGACCTATATGCTGAGGATCATTGATAAGGGACATAAAGGCCTTCTGGTCCTTTTAGATCTCTCAGCAGCTTTTGGTTTGCTGGACCACGAACGCCTACTTCACACACTACAAGATGAGGGTTTATGTAGTCAGGATTCTATTGACTGGGTGTATTCCTTCTTGACACATCGGATGTCCTGAATGTTCTGGGGAGAGGCAACATCCTCTCAAGCTCTGATCACCTGTGATGGGCCACAGGGAGCCTGTATGTCTCCCATACTTTTCAATCTTTATATCAGGCCCTTGTGTAGCCTCCTGGAAGGCATGGGCGTCTACTTTACGAACTATGCCGACACCCAATTGGTGATGGAACTATCAGGTGACAACTCTCTGGACTCGAACAATCTAGGGTACATCTATGTTAATGAAGCTAAATTGGACCCCACAGTTCAATGTTTTTGCCTTGACAATTGTGATATCTCGGTTGCAGAAAGTGTCAAAATGCTTGCCATCTACCTGGAATTCATCTCTTTCCTCGGACCTTCACGTAAACCAAGTGTCTAAAAACTGCTCCTACTATCTCCAACTGCTGAAGAAAAGCCGACCCTCCCTACCTAAGAAAAAACGCGGCTCTACTGTGCAGGCCATAATATTGTCTAGACTTCATTATTGTAACTCACTTTTGATTGGAGCTAATAAGAAATACCTGTTTAAACTTCAAATTTGTATACAAATGGGGAACTCCAGGGAAAATGGCAAACCGGTCAACCCTGGTTGTAACTTCAAAAAGACTTTACACAAGGACCGGAAGCTAAGATTAGTTCAAACTACAGAGGAACATGTGAAGAGCAAGCCTAGAAGGGGAAACAAGGATTCAATTGGACTTCTATAATATAGAAAAATATCAAATTGTATTAAAAAAGTTCATATTATTTTAAAAACACATCGCATATTAAGAACCCACATAGCAAACGTTAATCAAAGTTTGCAATCCATTGTTAATACTCTTGTGGTATTTAAGTACAGTCCACCTAACAAAACCCACACAACCATGTAATTCACAACACTCAAAATTAATCAAAAAAACAATACATGAAGCATTACAATTTCATAGCATATACCTCAAAAAACCTCTAAAAAGATTGCACAACTTCACAAAGCATAGTCAATATAACTCAAAATAACCCAACATTTTTCATTCCTGTATAACCATTGCCATATATAATTGGAGGGAAATTCTTCAGGGGTTTTATTGTTAGGTAACTCTGTCACTACTGGTCTTTCTGAATGGTGTAGCTTGCTCTGTCATAGAACGTGGTACTCTGTAATGTGAACAAAGATAAAAGCAACTTATTTTTGGCTGCTATAAGTCGAATGATTGATCGACAAAGATTAGAGTGCTCAATGTGAAGCGTTTTAATCACTAAACTCGGCTCTCATCTCACTCACCTATTGTAATGATTTTCAATGGTAACACAACTGGAGGTATCAATCAGTCAAAGCAGTTTCCTACTTATAAAGGCACAAAGATATGGACCAGAAATAATTCACATCAGGTCACTTGCAATCACTGAATTTGTTTTAAAAAAACGAGAGAGATTAACTCTTGATCTATAAGTGATCTGCCGTCAATCACTCAACAGGTACATTGAGATGGTATATACAGTTCTTTCGGAAACTTACTTTTGGGATTAGGTTAAATCGAGAAGAAAAGGCGCGGGATGAATGTTAGAGCCTTCATTAAAGATCCTCATGGAATAACTATTGTCCAATTACGAGCATTTGTGTCGCAAGACATCTGCAATACTATATAATAATCCAGGTTTGCTAATGTTTAAAATAACAATAGACTATAGTGTAACTGTTAATTCAAGATTTTATAGGTTTGCTAAACGAAAAAAGGCTTGCACTGGAAGTTCAATGGCCAACACGATTAGCAAGTCTAGTGTATAATTTAAAAAATGGAAGGTACTCACTATGGCGTGTGTCGTGCATTAGTCTGTTCACATAACTTTGCGGGTTTCGGCGTCTTATGAATAAATAAATAAATAAAATCCCTTGTGAGAAAGAGAACTGGAAGATAAAGAAAAGGTTATAAGAAGACCTGGTGAGAGGACTACATCAGGCAGTGAGCCTTTGGAGGAAAGATACCTGGCAGGAGAGTATGCCAGGGGATCTTCAAAGCCTGAGGGGGATTTCTGGCAGGGGAGTATACCAGGTAATCCATCCAATGTATGTGAAAGGAAAAGACATTGTGGAAAAGGTTCCTGGCAGGAGAGTATACCAGGTGACCATCTTTGAGAAGTTGCTGTGTAGAAGAGACACCTTTACCATCCTTTAACATTACTTAAGTTGCTATGTACAAAAGACACTTTTGCCATCCTTAAAGGGGCATTGCTTGGAAAAGGACACTTTTCATCATCCTTAAGAAAGTGTTATAGACATTGCTACTATTCTTAAAGACTCATTGAACAGAACATTTTTTATATTCTTCCTGAGAAGGTTCAGGGAAATGGAATCATCCCCTGGATGCAAGGATTGTTTTGTTGGATTTACATACTTAGTTTTTGTTGTTTATTTTTAGTGTGAGGGTCAAATATGGTTTGGACACAAGGACACATTGCCTAATTTTGAAGACGAGACACAGACTGATCTTTAGTTTTGATTTCCTAGGCAGGAAAAATCCCTTTAGGATAGGGACAGAAAGACATTTATCCAAACCCTTTTATTTTAATTAAATGCCTAATGTTCAAAACATTACAACCTTTTATGAGCCGCTCATTTCCGACTCCTCACATATGGTATCAGGAGTGAGATGCCAAACTCGTTGACACAAACCAGTAACCTACGAGCCAGGGTCAGAGTGGGGCATACATTTGTCTAATGTACTATTGGAAAAGTGTCCCACAGTTGCAAATGGCAATTCATTCCTTTTGTTACAGGCTGTTTGAATAGTACGCAAGGGGGAGGTTTTTGATAAAATGTAATGCAAATTGTGCAATTCAAATATTTATTTTTCAACAATAGGCAGAACTACAAGCCACATAGTGAAGTAACTCATCAAACTGTGCCACATTGGCCAAAAACGTGGCCCATTTTGACCCAGAAAACTGGTCCAAACTAGCATTTTGCATTTTTTTTATTTTATTGGCATTTGTTAGGTGCTTATACAACTAAATAGTGTTTCAAAGTGCCACATGGCTAAAGGGGAAGGGAAAAGGGGAATAATAACATTCGATGCATGTTAAAATACATTCATGGTCCTACTAGGCCTTGTGGCATTCGGGTGTGCAAGTTCAGTGGGGAGGAACAGGAGATAGGGAGGGGGGGGCAGAGGAGTGGGCAAGAGCTGGTGGAGGGCCCAGGAGGGAAGTGCTAAGGGGAGCCAAGGAGGAGAAACTCAGGCTAAGTGCAAATGCAGGTGACTCCCAAGGCTGGGATGAAGAGCCGCCAAGCAGGGGCCCGCAGGCCAGTGCAGAGGGGCTGGGGAGGTGCTGATATTGACTGGCAAGAAGGGCATGGAATCCTGTGGGGTTCATGAGGATCAAGCCACCAGTCACAGTGGCAGTGGGGTCGTTAGCAGGGACGGGAAAGAGGTAGAGAAGAGCAGAGATTTGAGCCATTTCCGGAACTTGAGGAGGTCCGGCTCAAGCCTGATTCGTGCCTTGCCTTATGGGCCTGTTTGAGCCTGCTACGAGCAACATCCTTACTCTCTAATAAAACCTATCATCCAGCAATTAGAGCAAGAGGATTTCATACTTGAAATTAATCCTCATGACCAATGTTCCCTCTAATTATTTTTCTCTATGTGCGAATCTGGTTTGCTGTTGTGTGCACATTATTTTCCAAGTGCGCAACTGACTAATGAGGTAATCCGCTTTGTGAGCATGCGTGTTTAGTGAACTACCGTTGTAGAAGAGATTTTGGAAAGGAATTTCCTCTTCATAGCCACTGCAATTCTTGACAAATCGTACAACCCTTTTTCCAAACACATTGGCTAAAATAGAATATGTCATATGTGATTAAACAGAAAACTCCTCAACCAGTCCAAGACTGTAACATCTGCCACAGTACCTTGCAAACGTTTTATGCCACTGGAAAATCACTCATGTGTACTACAAAACACAAATATCTCTTGTCATAAACTGATGTGGCTGTCAAATTCAGACAGAATACACATTTGTCGATGGATTAATGGCAATTAAAAGCAATGTGTCAAAAACCATACTGATAAGACTTCAAGTGCCACTTTATTGAAGTAATTCAAGGGCCAGGAGAACATGCTTCTAATAATTTGTGTAAGGATGATAATTGCATCAGAATAACTGCGCCTCAGAATATGATGATCATATATTCATGTGCCTCTGCTTACTATCCACATTAAGTTGTCCTTTGGGTAGTAATAACAGCATTCCAGCTAAGAGACATATACACCATCCATTTTTACTCCCTAAAAAATGAAAATGTGCTCAACAAAAATGAGAAACAATTAACATTTTGTTGCTTCAACCCAATAAGCTCCACTGATATTATTTCGAATTAGTGACTAGTAGAGCACTGGTATAGGAAGGAACTCTAATAATATTAATGCCTGATCTCAACAGGAATTTTAAGGGGATGAACATCTTTTAATAAACAGAAAGAATCCCTATTGACAACACTAATTACTTTTGTACTTCCTGAAAAATCATTTGACTCCAAGTAGGGAGCAAAATCTGATTAGAGCCCTGCTTATACCCTTTACATAGGAAGTTAAATGACAGGGCACATAATAAAGTCTATAGTTTTGCCCACCCTTCCACACCACAGCCTAGATAAAATTAAATAAGAGCCTTACTGAGGTTTATTATGGAGCACGGCTGAAGAAAATCACATATATGTATATATGCCTTTTAGGTTAATAGCATTAATTCATTAGAGATACAACTGAGCGCTTTCTTCTGTAACTATGAATCCCTCTTCTGTAATTCTTTATCAGTTAAATAAGAGGCGGGGGATGCTAGAGACGATACACACAAAACACATAGTTATATTGAAAAGCCCTCAGCAGTTGAGCATAGAAAGAAAAGGAAGGTGCTGTTGTCTAGACTGGTACTGGAATGTCCTATCCTTTAGCAAACAAGCACCACATGGCTCTACCACCCATACCCTTCCCCGGCCCCTGTGATAGCCTCCAAAACTAGTTGATAGAGCACTGTAAAAAGTGAGGGAATGTAGCAGTAAACACTCACTGGGATATTTGCAGACTCACAATACTTTGCAAGCAAGGCATATTTAATGGCTCAACATATTATGTGCATTTTAAGAATGTCATGGCTCTGCATGTACACAATTCTTCTGCAGTTCATGCAAGATTGTTTGCAACATACCCCAACCTTATAACTTTGTGTAGGATTAAACAAAACTCAGTGAAACCGTTTTTGCATAGAAGAGAGTTACCAAATAATGTGTAAAGGCCTATGCCCAAAGGAACTCTGAACACGTGGAAACGAGGTAGATTGTGTGAAAAGCATTCTCCTGTCTGAATATCCGGTGCCCTGATACTATGGCCGAGTAATCCCAGGCATAGTCCATACCCATTATCCCTTGTAGGCAAAGTAAAATGATATATTGTAATGTTGCTCTCCACTTATGGGGTAATGTTAGTAATGCTAAAGTAGGAGATACTGAGCATCACATTTGTCTTCTCAAAACTCTTACAGGGCAAAATAATATTCGAGTTTAATATTGTAAAGGGGCCGCTTCAAAGCACTTGCGTGACATTTGTACAAAGAAGAGGAAGCATGGGATAAGATTACACACCAAGGTAGCCTGCTTACTTAGAGTAAGGATCCGATATTTTAGCTGGTAGTTCGATTGTATCGTGTGGGTGACGCTTTTGGTAAGGCACAATGAGTAACAGACATTCTGGCACGTGAACAGTGTTCATATTATTCATATTACAACAAACATAAAACAAGTGGATGCAGGTACACGTCTCCTAACTAAAGATATGGTTAGGAGACGTGTACCTACATCCACTTGTTTTATGTCCGCCTTTTATATACCTTTCGCAAGAGCAAAGAGAGGAAGAGCCAAGGTTGTCCGGTACTATCTTAATGTGTTCTGGGGCAGAAGTTAGAGTCATAAGGTAAATGTATGGTAGAATCAAGCTTAGGAGTCATGGGTGCGGAGGGAACATTGGGCCTCATTATAAGTTTGCCGGTCTGGGAACAAGGGTGCCGGTAAGATCACCTACAAGCCTGCCTGCTGGGGCCACTGTGCCCAACAGGCCTGACCCTGCCGGGTGCAGCGGTCATGGTAGGCAGACTTTTCACAGGGTGAACTGGCACCGTTAGCAACAGTGCCAATGCTCCCGTGTCCTCACTTCCATAGAGTCCCATAGGACTCTAAGGGAATGGGGATTTACAAATATACCTGCACCTGACTTCCCGGCCGCCAGACTCGGAATGAGCCATTGGCACTGGGAGGTTAGGTGTCAGTAAATTAATCTGAGTCTGGCGGCAACCCGCCGGTAGCACCGGCAGGTTTACCGCCGGACTCGGAATGAGGCCCATTATTTGGTTAATGTGTGCAGGCATATCTTGGTTAGATTTTTCTGTTCATGGAACCAGTTTTTCATATTAGTTTTTAACCTCTTATGTGTGTATTTTGCTTTTAGGGATTTTAGGTGTTTACAGTCACCCTTGCCTAGTAGTGTAATGCAAATTAGCAGAATATTAAGACTATTTGCTTATTTTAAGAGAAAGCTAATTTCAATTACTGTGGCTTGTGCCTTATTAAATATTTTTGAATAGGTGAGAGTTGTCTGTATGCGCTACTAAAATTCTTCTGAGCGGCACCCAGAAGGAAGCTGGGCAAGCGCACATGCGCACAGCTTAGAGTGAACACTGCTCATGACACTATTCTAAGATCATGACAAAATGTGCTTTTCCCACCAAAAACGTCTTTTTTTCATGGTCAGCCCTTGTTAGATACATTTCAGGTGTCAGACTATAATCTAAAACACAGTAAATTAAGTTTGGTGATGAAAGCAGAAATAGATCTGACTTCAAACCCCTCTGCAAGCATCCATCCTAGTCTCAGGAGACCCACTCGAAACCTAGTAAAACCAGATGAATAACCAGATCCTATTTCTTTACTAGAGTAAGAGAACCAATAGAAGTAGATCCTTCTCCTGAGGCAGAAGAGATATTTCCCTCCTTGAGTAATCAGCCAGAGACATTGATGCAGTTCAGTTTGATCAAGATATTTCTTACTCGAGGTAGAAGGTTCCGGAGAAAATAGTGAAATGGTGACCCTAGAAGGTTCCGGAGAAAATAGTGAAATGGCGACCGTAGGGGGTCTTTTGGCTCAGTTAACTACCCCTCAGATTCAGGCAGAGACGAGATTTCAAGAGGGACTGGATGGAATTTTCTTGCAACCATCCAAAGACCCATATTACCACACAGGGTCTTATAACCCTAAAGAGAAGGGGCGAGACCTGGGGAATTTATTTCTTAATTTTGAGAGCTTTGCCCGACAATTTCATTTGGAGGATGAATTAAAATCATGTTACCTAACTAACCTATTAAGAGGAGAAATTCAGAATTCCTATCACTTATTAAACCCTGCAGAAATTACTCATTTTGATGAAATCAAAGAAGTGCTGTTGAAAAAGCCATGCCAAACAGAACATTTTTATTAACAGAAACTCAGTTGAATCCAGATCAAACACCAGTAGAGCTATCAGCTAGAATAAAGAACACCCTGTGTCTCTATGTCTCCTTACCAGAGCTGTTGGAGATCTTAACCATATAATAATTTGTAAACTCAGTACGACCCTATTTACAAAAAGCTATTCTACAATTGAACAAACCTAGTTTAACTTTAGTTATTTAAACAGCTCAGAATTGAGCAGAAGCCAACAGTCATGTGTGAAATCTTCATAAAGTTGAAGAACTAAAAAGGGACCCAGAAGGGTTTTCTCGTTTCCCCCTTTGGTAAACAAAGATAAGATCCAAGATAGTTCACATACACTTTCAGCGAAAGAATAATTTAAGGGAGAACAAAGGCCTGTTATAGTTAACCAAAAGAGTGAGCCCTGAACTGAAGAAGGACGACTCCAAAAACCTACCTTATTGGTATGTTTTTCATATGGACAGCCTGGAAATCTGGCACAACATTGTCATTCTAACAAGAGGGAGGAACCAATGGAAATTGTCTATATGATGGGACAGGATTGGGAGGAGGAGATACTAGGAATGTATTCCTTGCTAGTAATACTTTTAAGGCTCATGATTCTGCAGTAGTTAATGGAGTCCCAGTCAGAACCTTAATTGATTCCGGGAGTAAAAAATCTGCTATAAGATCTTATCTTATATCCCCCAGAGACCAGAAAAAAGGAACCCCAATTAAGGTCACCTGTGTATGTAGGGATGAAGAAATTTACCATAGAACCCCAGTTACTATTAAGGTTCAAGGGGAGGCTACTAAAATAAATGCTGCGGTCATTCCAGGGTTACCCGAAGAACCAATTATTAGTACAGATTTTCCAAATTTTGAAAGGCTTTAAAGAAAAACTAGTAAAACATCCCTTTCATATTCTCCAATTCATTCATGGGAAAAGGAAGGATACCCATCAACCAGCCCTGTTTGGACTTGGGAAAACCCAAACTGCATTACAACAAAGAGCGTGTTCCGCTCTAAAAGATGTCCGCCACCGAAATCCAAAGATTTCCTGCTCTTATCACTGCGAGTCTGCCTCCGCATCCTGCGGATTGGCCAGGGCTTTGACGTCCTACACCGAGGCTCGGGAACTGGCAGGAGATGCCGGCCCCCTCCAAGGGCCCCCTCTAAGGGTCTTGGATGACCCTGACTAGGCCCACTTTTAAATCTGGTGCCCTTGATGAAACAACAGGCAGGCTGCCATTGATGGGCACATGCTGGACACTGCATTACAATAAAGATCAGTGTTCCGCTCTAAAGATGGCTGCCGCCAAAATCCAAAGATTGCCTGCTCTTACCATCACCCCAAGCCTGCCTCCACATCCTGCAGATTGCCCAGGGTTTTGACTTCCTGCACCGAGGCCAGGGAGCTGGCAGGCGATGCCGGCCTCCTCCCAGGGCTACCTCTAAGGGTTTTGGATGATTGGATGACCCTTTCTGGGCTGTCTCGGCCAGGATGGGCTGGGATGGCCATCTGCTTTGCTGCTCTGCGCACATCTGCTGCTCCTTGGGCGTCCCACGTTTTTGGATTCCAGCGCCACAGCCACTGGTAATCACTTGCTACTAGCAGGTAAGAGGTTCTGTGGGCACTCACTTGCACCCTGATTACACCTCCTCCCACCACCTGGCACCCCTTGGGTAGCCTGACCCTCACCTTAATCTGGGTGTTGGTTATGGCTTCACTTATGCCCCCACCGTATATATCTGGCCGCGGCTGCCATGGCTTAGATGACAGGGTTCTGCCTCTTTTGTCACCACCCAGTCATCCTTACTGCTTGTTATTAGTTCTCTTGCCTGCCCTGCTTGTGGTCTCCTGGCAGGTTATACATTATTTGAGCTTCCTGTGTGGCTGTCCCCCTTAGCCTTGTGTGACATCCCCCATGGTCCCCCTACCTGTTGTCCCTTCCCTATTTTGCGTGCTCTAAATCAACCTCCATAACATTGCTTTGAGGCTGCCCAAGTTGTTGCACCTACCTGGTACATCCCCTGCCTGTTGCTTGTTCTGCCCACTGGCTGTGCTGTTCTGAAGTTGCCTCTGCACCATCTCATGAGGCTGGCCAGCACATTAGCACAGCTTATTGCTCCGCCTTTACTGCCTGTGAAGTCGTTTTTACCCATTGTACCTGCCTACTTGATTTAATTCTCACAACCTTGTGGTGATACTTTATCAAATTGTGCACCTACCCTAATTGTTACATGTTTCCTACCTGCTCCTACATAACTTGATGTAGCCCCCTGAACCACAGGATGAGGCTATTTCAACTACCTACTGTGTTCCCTGCCGCCTACAACTCCTGGACTGCCCTTTTTTCCAGCCACCCCAATAATCACTGGTTTGACTTTCACTGTCTTGCCTACCCCAAACACTGGATTGACTTTTCACAGCCTTGCATTGTATTTCACATCTTGCCTACCCCAAACAACGGATTGACTTTTCAAAGCCTTGTGCTGGGTTTTGCATGTTGCCTACCCCGAACACCGGATTGACTTTTTTCACAGCCTTGCGCTGTGTTTTGCATTTTGCCTACCCCAAACACTGGATCGACTTTCTCACCGCTTGTCTGTTTACCTGATGTAGCCCCTCATTCCGTGAGGCAAAGCTTTTCCAGTCAGCAGTCACTCACACCTGCTTGTGACAATTGCATGTCTGGTTTTCCCTAATTCAGTTTACCTACTTGTTCTTGTACTTTGTTTTTTAACTTGTTTTGTATTTAATGTACCTCTCTCCTTCTTCCCTTCCTGCACCTCCCTCCCTCCCCCTCTCCCTTTTCTTTCACGTGTCAGCACTTGCACGTTCCAAATCAGCTCACGACCTAGTAAGAATGCTTTGTTTTGTTTTCTTCCCTTTTACCACCTTCCTTCACTTCCCCTCCTCCCCCTTTCCCCTGCTCTCATGCTATAGTACTTGCACGTTCTGAATGTTTCAAGACCTTTTAAGAACCTTTTTGTTTTTGTTTTATACCTTTTCCCTCATCCCTTTTCCCCCTTGTCTTGATGCACCTTGAAAGACAATTTTTGCGGTATACTACGCCTTACAAATGGCCAATAAAAATAGGCGTGGGAATTTTAATTCGTAGATTAGGTATGATAATTGAAAGTGTGAGCATGGACAATGAAGGTCGTATTATCTTTGCCGATGTCAGACATGAGGCAAGGCTAATGACTTTAGGCTCAATATATGAACCATGTTCAAATGGGACTGGATGTTTTGCCGATTTAACTAAATGCTTAAGAAATATGATTGTTTTATAATTGGGGGTGATTTTAATTGTGTATTAAATTCCAGAATGGATAGATCCTCTGATTGTAGGTTCACCGGCCAAAGATTAAGTAAAGCTTTTCAGGATTTCACTGAACCTTTTGACCTAATTGACATATGGAGAACACTTCACCCTGATGATAGAGAGTTTTCATTTTACTCTGCGGTTTACAACTCCTACTCTAGAATTGATTACCTTTTATTCTCGGATAGGCTGATTGAGAATGTATTAGAGGCAACTATGGGAGAGTGAAATGGATGAGCCTGGAGCCGTAAGTATTTTCTCAAGTTTATTTCATCAGCAGGCCTGCCCGGGGAAACCGAGAGCAGCCCACGCAACAGTCCTCCACCAACCGTCTCTCCACGAGCCACCCCAGAACCTCAGAGGCAAGCTCATGGACAGCGAGCGACAGAAGCAGGTCACTACATATCTCCCTCCCCACAACATCAAAAGAAAACACCTATAAAGACCAAGAGCATAAATGTCAACTAAGTAAAACAAAACCCATTGTATAAGGATAGAAGAGTCAAAACGGGACTATCGCACATAATCCTTCAACCAGCCAGGCTTGTGCGACATCCTTCTGTGTGATCCTGTTTCACCTCCCAATCCAACATCTTGATCCCCCCACACACCGCGACTGCAGACACCCAAACTCACACCATCCTCAGGTTGGGCAGCTTCCCCATTGGGCTGCAATCCACCTCTGCCAGGAACTCCATCCATATTCACCACCTTCGCCAACGTGCCCTTCGACCAAACTTCCCCACCTTCCACTATTACCAGCCCAATCCCTCACTGCTGAGATCCATTTGGGGCCAATACATTTGCTTTCAACAACTTGTGAGTAAACCTGGGATTCTTGATAAGCACCCACTCTCCCACTTTCCACACATGATCACTCACACACTCCCTGCTGTCAAAATGATCCTTGTTTTTCTTTTGACCCTGCCTGACAAAGTTCATGATAGTCTCCATGTCCACCTTAACCGAACCTGCCAAACCCAACCATCCTGGGCACAACCTCGTTGCAGGCTCCCTGCCCTTGAGGGATACAAACGGAGATACTCCAGTGACAGAGTGCAGTCTCGTTAAATAACCCCATGTCATGTGGTCCAACATCTCTCTCCACGGCTGCCCTGTGCACAATGCCAACTGGATCTTTTTTTCTTCAATTGGGCTGACACTACCCTCCTCTCACTTTGCCCCCCTCACTACCCTCCTCTCACTTTGCCCCCCCCTCACCTGTGATCTCGTGGGGTGAGCGCGATGCAGAGACCTCTCCTCTGTTGCGCAATGCTCCATTGTGGTTCACAGTGCCGGCAGACGGGCAGGCAATGTCCGCCTTTTATATACTTGTTAGCTCTAGGGTGATTTCCTGTGTGCTTTCCAGGCAAATACCTCTTTTTTATTCTTCAATTGGGCTGACACTACCCTCCTCTCACTTTGCCCCCCTCACCTGTGATCTTGTGGGGTGAGCGGGATGCGGAGACCTCTCGTCCGTTGCTCCCGTGCATGCTGCGTGTGGTTCACAGTGCCGGCAGACGGGCAGGCAATTTCCGCCGCAGGCCCGCTGAGATCCGATCCATTGATCCTCGTCGCCAGATGAATGGATGAGCATGGAGCCGTAAGTATGTTGGCAAGTTTATTTCATCAGCAGGCCTGCACGGACAACCGAGAGAGGCCCACGCAACAGCCCTCCATCAACCATCGCTACGCTCACCACGAGCCACCCCAGAACCTCAGGGGCAAGCTTGTGGACAACAGGCGACAGAAGCAGGTCACTACAGAGAGCGATGCCTTTCGGATCATTCTTTGGTTGCTCTAAAAATTAATCAGGATAAAGATAGGCATGCTGGTATTAAATGGTGGCTTAAAACATTCATTTTGAAGGATGAGACGGTGTGTGAGGCAATCAATAACTTTATTGTCAATTACTTTAGGGAGAATATTGACTCTGCTGATAGCTTTATTGTATAGGATGCTTTCAAAGCGTCTATAAGGGGGGGTTAATCAATTGGACTTCTAGGGCAAGAAAGTCGGGAGAGGAAAAGGTTTTGGATCTGGAGATGGAGTTATGGGTTTTGCAGAGAAAGTATGCATTATCTAAGAATAAAAAAGATAAAATAAAGGTGGATAGAACTAGAGAGAAGCTTAAAGATGAAATACAGAGAAGCTGAAAAAGGTATATATTTTCTGAAACAAATATTTTGGGAAGAAGGTGAGCGAGGAGGACGTTTATTGGCAAATAAACTAAAATATTTAACAGAAAGATCATATATCCAGAAGATTGAGAATAGAGAGGGTGATATAGTATTTAGAAGAAAAGAAATGTGTGAATGTGTTAGGGCATTCTACGCCTCTTTTTACTCAGAAGAGTTAATTACTGAAGAAAGGGAATTAGCTAAGTTTTTCGCCAACATAGAAATTCCAAGTTTATCTGAGGAGGGGAGAGAGGTGCTGGATGCTCCGATTACTGTATTGGAGGTGGGTGAAGCAATCAATCAACTTAATTTAGGTAAGTCTCTGGGCATGGATGGGTTGTCGGTTTAATATTTTAGATCCTTAAGTACCACCTTAGCACCAGAACTATGTATGTTATATAATCAGTTTCTTTCAGGAGGGATTCTTTGCCCCTCTATGTGAGAAGCTGTAATCACACTGATACCAAAACCAGGAAAAGATAATACTACCACCACCAATGGAGCATCAGGACGGGAGATGTGGAGACCCAGCACAGCGAGATGTGAGCAGCGTGTGGCAAAAGGTCTGAGTTCCCTGCAAACTAGGGACATGAGATCTCGGCCTGGGAGTAGCTAAGGGCCTGTCGCGGCATCATGCACCATCACTGCGCCAGGAAGGGAGACGTGGGGGCCCTGTTGCGGGACACACAAATAACCTGTAGTGGAGAATCTGAGATCAATGTACCTATGGAACCTGAGATATGACGCAGAGAACAACCGAGGGCCTATCACAGTGCCCTCTGCTTTCAAAGCACTCAAGAGGGGTGTGCGTGGAGGCATGGCCCTGTGTGATGCTGTTTCGCAGATAGGGATAATGATCATTGGGGCCAGACCTGGCTCATTAGCAGCACGAAGGAACATGATTGAGTGGGGATTACAGGGTGAGAGAGGCAGGTGTTTGTGACACCCACGTGGCCTGGAGAGCAAGAGGCACGGCCACATAGCTGGGGTGGGCTATCCCATGCCTGACAGAGAACAGAGACCACGAAGAGCCCTGGGCGGATCTGAGGGAGAACATGGCCATCCACATCCTTGGGGGGAGAGGGTGGTAGCCCACTATGAGAAAATATAATACAGGGAGACTGTAGGCAGCAAAAAGCACTAAATGCAGTGCGCCTTCCTGAAGAAGGAGGATCTTACTGACTGGAGAAAGGTGAAGCTCCTCATCTAAATGTTGCACTAGCCCATGGGACACATAAAAGGAATAATTCACAGTTACAACACAGACCCAGTACCACTCTATGCACATGCTAAGGCTCACTGGGCTCAAGAAGGCAAAGAAAACTTGAATCACTGAATTGTTGCATAATTGAATCTCAAAGTGAAGCTACTCACTATGGCTTATAACATCCAAACTAAGTGAGAGCTAAGATGGAAAACTAGACCACAGAACTCTGACGATGAACTGTTGGACAGGTCTGCAGTACCAGTGAAGAAAGATAGGGACACAAATCCTAGAGAAATGGTCGCCCTTATGAAGTCTATGGCCAGAGATGTTTTTCTCCATTGAGTCTGAAATTCAGGACTTAAGAGAGGACCTTGTCTACATCAATGGCAGACTAGAAAAGGCAGAGTCTTGCATCTCGCAAATGGAAGAGGACGCTAACGTGGACAAAGAAGGAAACCCACTTCTTTGCTGCAAAATCATATCAAAGTCATGGGCTTTCCCGCCGGCTCTAAGAGTCCAGCAATGAAGCCATTCATAATTACAATGGGCCTCAGTACGATTGTGGCGGTAAGGCAACAACCAGTGCCGTTGTTACCATGCCATCACATTACGAGTTCTGCTCGCGGGTGCCGCTCTGCACGCCTGGTCAGACCAGGCGTGCAGAGCGGCACCCGCAAGCAGAACAGGATGGTAGCAACGGTACCGTTATGAACAGTACCGCTGCTACCATCCTCCACATTCCCACTGAGTCCGATGGGGGCTCAAATGGGAAAGGGGAGGGGACATACCGGCTCCAGTTCCCACGTAAGGGGAACTACCGGGCCCGCTGAGGTCGGAATGGCCCGGTAATTCCCCTTTTGCGGGACCTGGAGCCGGACCAGAGTTTGGGGGTAGCCATGCCGGTATAAACCGCATGGCTACCTCCAACCTCGTAATGAGGCCCAATGTCTCTACATACCTTGAATTGATATAAATAATCACACAGAACTAGATAGAGCCAACAAGTTGTGGAGGCCCGCCTGAATTCAGACAAACTACCAAGGCCAATACTAATACTCTTTTTACATTTTGATATTAAAGCAATTTCATGCAAATGACCAGAGAAAAGAACACAATCGTCTGGGAAGGAAGGTGGCTAGAGTTAATATAGGGCTAGACGCGCCTGGCATGCTGGAGAAGAGGAGCTGCGTCAATGAAATAAAGAGAGATCTCTGTATGGGAAGAACGTGTTACTCATGGGGGTTCACACCGGTCACAAATAGGTTCCATGTAGGTAATAGAAACCATGTTGCTACCACTCCCTCTGAGGTCCAAGAAATGTCTTTGGGAGAAACCCAAGAAAGAAACACCATGCCAAACATGCAGAAAAGGCTACAAAAGGGTAATCAAAGAGCATACCGGAAATGATTTTAAAAAACAAACATATCTAAAGAACAAATAATGTTGAATATAGCCTGGATAAGACATGACACTCTTCAATCTCCGATTCCTTATGGAAATTAAAAGCATCTAAAAACTGACTATCTACCACAGCCATGCTACACTTATTTTTCTCTACTGTTACTTGGAGGGTCAATGGTATCAATGATATGATATGGTATTTATAATGCGCCACAAGACAAGGTGCATGGTGACGGAGGGAAAACAGAACAAACGATCCTCCTAGGCCTTGTGTCATTTGGATCATGCAAGTGCAACAACAAAAGTGCAAGGGGGACAGGAGAGGGGGGAAGTGCTTTTCTTTTTAAACATGAAGCTGACATCGTCCTAGTTCAAGCTACCCACTTATGGTATATCGACTCTCGAATAAATCGCTGCACGATGGAAAGGTCAAGTCTTTTATTCTCTGGCAAAGGTTAAGAATAAATGAGTAATGATCTAGGTACAACACACTTTATTTGCAGGTTGAGAAAAAAAACGCAGTGACTCCAATGGTCGCTGGAATTTGGTAACAGGTCATCTAGCTAAGGAACCCATCTTGCCGATATCAGCATATGCCCTGAATAATGACTCCCTCTTTCCCCAATTAATCCAAGACTAGCTAATTACTCTGGTATGACAACACATCGTTGCGGGTGGTGACTGGAACAAAACCATTGATTCTACCCTAGACTCATCAGGATCCCTGAGAAGACCTTCATTGCCAATGATAAGAGCATTTAAAAAACTAAAACTGACAAACACTTGTTCACTGGTGGGCTAATAAGGCAAAATATTTAGTATTAGTATCAATGAAAAATAAAGAGACGCACACTGAACAAGGCTGACTGATGAGATTGTATTTTGGATGCATACGACAGCTGAGATTTGGTGAGTGTGACAGCAAGTCTCAAAATGTTGCCCTGGCCATCTCTGAGGATTGTTCAACAGTGCCAGCTTATATAGATGGATCAGTAATATAATGTACCAGTGACGCAAATCCAGGTCGACGCTACCAGACAGTTTGCATAGCAGTTTCTTGGAACATTAGGCTTCTGAACAGCAGCTACTCCATGCGGTTACTACCCTTTCGTAAGACGGGTTCAGTTAGCAAAGCCTTTGCAAATAAGATGAAAAGCAGAATAGACAAGCAAGGACGATCTGACAAGAGCTGAATAAAACTCTGTTTGGACCTACACAGATCCACCACCTTGCTGCTGAATACTTCAGTTGACCCTCTACTAATTCTCTGAGTGCTACGAAACAAAGGCTCACCTACCCATGCATCTGTGTATGTTGCGGTTGAGTACCGTGTTTTGCAAGGACCCTCCTCTGCGCTCTACTTCAGCGGTGAATGTTGTTTCCTCAACATTATGCAACGCTCTACCAAACCAAAAGTGACCACAGCCTCCTGAGATATACATGGCTAATTTAGTTTGCCCCCAGCAGTCTGTCAGGGCCTCTAGGGTATTGCCTATGCCACTAAGGACTTCTGAATATGATGCCGGTTCTGCAGGGGATAAACAGATGCTTAAGGTCCCGGGGCCCGATGAAGGCTTGCCTAAAACTGTTGTAGGAAAGAAACGAGCTCTGCCTAGTGATTGTCAACTTCGTAACATTCCTCCTGAAACATTGCGGGCCATGGGCAGCTCCAAACATCTCCCCTATCTGTAAACATGTCAGTTTTCACGCTGTACTTCTGGCATCCACGCCAAAATTAATACTTGATATAGCGGAACATCCCCAATCTACTCCCCCCAAATTCTCTTCTCATACTCCAGGATTGGACGCTTTTGTGTTTAGCTCCCAACAGATTCATTCTTTTATTTTCAGAGAACGGCCTGGCGAGGATGACACCAGCAACCCGATGATGAACTCTGTGGAGAGAGCTGCCCATGAAGATACCATGGCATGACTGCGTCCAATGAATTTGAATAAGGACTTAAAGTGTGCAATTGCAGACATTGCCACACTGGATGAAATTACTGACTTGGAATTGCTATCTGGTTGTGAATCTGGTAAATTAGCTGCACAAACTTCTATAGAGTCCCCCAAATGGGCAGGGGAGAAGGGGCTGTGCCGGGTGATACTGACCAACGCTCCAATAATTCGGGCCGGTCTACTCCGCTCCATCCTAGGAATGTGAGGGTGCACAATGGGGGTCTCGGCAGGGTCACACATGTGGTAACTGATTTGGTTGTCAAGTTCACAAATAAGGAGGGCTCTCAAATGACCTGTCCCACAGCCAACTTAGTAGTTACACAAAATATAGCCCCTATGCCAGCAGTAACATCTCCTGCTGGGGACTTTTGCAGTAAGCTGTCTCCGGTTGAGCCTTAGAGGAGCACAGAACGCTCACTTGGGGGAAATTCTCGCCAGACATTAAAAAGGAACTAACGGCTCTCTATGAGCAGCAGGAACTGGTGTCATGTGCAGTGAGAGCTAACATGGCCATTCTCAATGTGCTGAATGATAAGATGTCTTTTGTGGAGGCTATCATGCAAGGAGTCTGTTTTCCAGGACCTCAATCCTTCGCCAGTAAAACAGGCAGAGGTGTCTGTCAAAGTACCTGTTGATAATACATTAAGTTCTCTGGTTCAGGCATGTGGTCACACAGGGACTTCTCCTACGAGTAGTACTACACCCCCTAACTCACCTACTCCTCTGGTGGTTTGTGTCGTAGGGACGGACATCCATGCCTCAAGTACAAACAGAACGTGCAACTGTATTGGACCAAGTGGGCGAAGTCTGTGTCACTGAAGTAGACTTATCCATTCTTGTGACAGAAGAACATCCTCCTCTTACTCCTCCCTTTATAAATCATTGATGAATCAAAGACCGGAATTAAGGCATCCAACCATACACTAATGACACGCCACTCAGGAGGATCCAAAGTCAAATATATTTATTCAATATTAGCATTTGATCAAATGGATCTCAGCGCCCCACAATGTGTAAAGGACACTGTGAGGAGAGAGAGAGAGAGCGCAAGTATAACAGGCACATATATAGCAAACTTCACAGCATTAGAAGGCATTGCCCGGCCCCCTTTGTCCAGACATCATCAGGCTAGGGTTCATGGGGTTACTGCGTAATTCATTATACCAAAACATTCTACACTCTTGCTGCCAGTGCCAATACAATTTACTATCTGAGAACCGGGTGCATCTGGATGGAGGAAAACATATCATGTTCCCTATAATGAGTTGTCATTACTTGTCTTGCCATCCAATGTAATCTCTCTGTGCTAAGGTCAGACAGTTCTCAAGCAGAAATTAATAACAACTCCAGTAAGGGAGCACATACAGCCATGCATAATTCTTTCTAGCTGCCTGTTATAATGGCCTAACTAGACAGAACGGCACCTGGTTTTGCAGATGATTCATGCTTATGTACAGCTTCAAAGTTCTCTCATTATAAGACGAAACAAATCATGTGGCAGCCTGGCATTCTAACTATGTAAGCAACTCAAAGTTCAAACAGCGGTCGGTTACTGTGCTCAAGCTGGAAACCAGAATATATATATGCAATGAGCAGAGAGCAGAACAAAAACTCAAAATGGCCTCCTTACACAAAATGGCTTCTCAAGCAATGATTTTCAGTTTCACATGTTGCGACATTGTTTCATGATGTGAAAAGTGATACAAGTGGTTTAGGCCAACATATAATCAGACGCTATAGTTGCATTTATATTTCTACAAAGCCTCCTTTTGGCCTAGGCCAAGAGAATCACCCAAAAACTGCATCTTCCTCAGACCAAGTGTCTGAGCTGTTGTCATCGGAACAACCTGAATCATTCTCATCGGAAATGTCAATGGACATGAATTCTTTAATCGTGGCATCTTGTGCTACCATTGCATTGTTGGTTATTTGGGACAGTTTGGGTTTCAACTTGATCTTTGTGACAGCCTGCGCACAGCTACCCCCTATCATGGTGCAAATGGCGGGTAGACACTGCACGCAACAACAGCAGAATAGTACGACACTGAGTATTATGGCCAAGAATTAAAATATCTTCCAACCCCAGGATCTTAGCATGTCCCAGAACCAGTCACCTATGTTCAAATCACCCTTGGGGACATGAATTTCTGTACTTAGTAGATGCAACCTTTTTATTGCTTTAAATATTGTGGGGGAGGAGTCAGGTACAAAAACACAGCACGCGGACCCCACTAATTTGCATACACCACCACGCTATTTTTAAGGGCCACCAGCCTGATTGCCTTTTGCTCTAATGTCATATTAGACATTATGTCTGTTGTTTCATTGATCGTCTTCTCCAGGACTCTGGCCAATCTCCTAATGTTGTATGAGTTGATTGCCTGTCCACAGAAGGGTACAAAAGAGTTTGCCACATCCCCAAAAATTTCCCAGGCTGTATCAACATCTGTCTGCAGCCTGGGGAGTGCTTTGGAAATTTCGAAGTAGTTGCAAGATATACTCCTGGCAAGAGTATCCCCAAGTAGCAGGTACCTCCCCAATCCCTGGGTAACCATGGGTATGCCTCATTCCTGCATACAAAATAAACGGGACCCCCTATGTACAATGGTCTGTCTTCATGCCCTAAGACAGCAGTATTTGTACACCAATCAAAATTGCCCATTTGGCGAGTGCCTTTTTTTGCATAGAAAACGGAACAGAGTGTGGGCTATGTTTTATTGTGTAGGAGGGTGGTATGGCATCCCTGTTGCCCACAGGAGCCATCTTGCAAGTGATCATAGATTGATAGGGTCTGGAAAGCCTATCGACAGGTCTGGTGGATGCAATGTTTGGTTTGCTTTTGTCTGAAAATATCAAACAACCCAATGGTGTCAATACAAGTCTCTCAAAATCATTAATGTTAGTACCATCAAAGTTCCCTGTAGCACTATCATAACATCTTCCAAAAAATAAAGCCCTAAGAGAGGCATAACAGGCATTAGTCAGAGGGAGAGGATGTATGTACCAACCCAGCCCTCTCTCCCCATCTGTGGTAGATGTGAACAAGCCCAGCAGTTTGTTTTGTTCAGGATGGCATGTGTGGCATTCATTATCAGCAAGAGGCTGTTGTTGTCATATCCCCCTCTATGTTTAACGTCCCGAGGACGGAGAGTATGAAAAAGGACGTGTGGGGTAACCATTGTGGTCGTGCTCATAGTTGGTAACATAGTATCAAGCTGATGTAAGTGCTCCAAATACCATAACAGGATTATCAGAGCTATTGCAACACATGCAAATACCATGATCAATATACATTTGGCCTTCAAAGACCATTGTTTCATTTGCGGATGTCTAACTTCATTAAACTGGTCATCAGCATTGTCTGTTCTGTACGGGCGGCCCCAAACAGAGGCATAGTTCTCTAAAAGTTTCTCAGTGTCCGTTTTAGAGCTTCGCTGTCGAACTCTTACAGTTCCTTCATAGGCAGCACCTGATCGCACTGATAAGGGGCCCTTCCACCGAGGTTCAAGGCAGTTTCTTTGATCAAAGTTCTTTGTGAGGACCCAGTCCCCTGGCCGCAGACGATGATCTGACCCTTATCATTTGGGAGGAAGAGCCTCTCGCACCTACTGATGAATCAAATGCAAGTTTTGAGTCAAATGATAACAGTAATCGGCCAACAAAGGGTATTCTATATCACTCAACTTCTTGGACCTAGGTACATTCCATACGTTTGCTGGCCTCCCCATGATGATCTCATATGGGGAGAGACCTGTTCTTGATTGTGCGCTTGCCTGCACTGAGAGTAAGGCTAAGGGCAAGGCATCTGGCCATTTCAATTTGCTTTGAGCGCATATTTTTGCAAGTTTATTCTTCAGAATACCGTTGTGACGTTCCACAAGTCCGGCACTCTGTGCATATTGTAGTATTACTGCTGCAACAAAATGCGGGTCATTGTGGGACCAAATTACTCTTGGCAACCCAAACCTGGGGAAGTACTAGTTCAGCATGGATTTGGCTGTAGACATAGCTGTACCATCTTTCAGTAGGTATGCCTCAACCCATTTACTAAAAGCACAAATTACCACCAGGACATGTTTGTAGTTCTGGCAACACTCCATCTCAATGAAGTCAAAGTGTATCACTTCAGATGGCATGGAGGGAATACCAAAACTACCCTTTGGTGTCGGTGTTCCATTTCCAGTGTTATGTTGCAGACAGACCATACAGTTTTGGACAAGTCGTTCAGCAACCTTTGGGATGTTCTCATTATACCAGACAGGGTCTAAAAGCTGACAGATGTTTTTCGCACATATATGTGTCGGACCATGTGCCATGGTGACTATGGCGGTAACATATGCGTTGGGTAACATCCATCTTTGTTTGGTATGCTCAACCCAACAACCCTCATTGTCTAGTCACGCAGGACCCTCTGACCATTGTTTGATTTCTTCGGGAGTAGCTTCTGTCTGAATCTCCTTTACGCTACCAATCCCTTCCACCATTACGCAAGTGTCAGTGACCCATTTTGCTTAATCTAAAATGTACATTTTGGAGTGCACGTCATTTGCAGTCTGTTTGGCAATTCTGTCGGCAAAAGCATTTCCTTTTCCCACGTCATCTGTCACTTTTTGATGTGCAACGCATTTCATTATTGCTAGCTTGGTTGGGAGTGCGTGTGTCGACAACAACTGCACTATCAAAGTGCCATGCTGGATCTTTGTGTCATGTGATGTTAAGAAACCCCTCTCAGCCCACAGACGTCCAAAAATATGAACTACCCCAAATGCATATTGGCTATCGGTATATATGTTTACACTGAGACCTTCAGATATTCACAGGCTCTAGTCAAATCGATTATTTCTGCGGCTTGAGCCGAGTTATGTAGGATTTGTCTACAACAGTAGTCAAAGTGGCGATAGCATAGGCAGCACCGGATGTGCCGTCTGGTAATTTGAAACATGAGCCATCACACAATAGCTCTCCATCTGGTTCCCTCAAGGGTGTGTCAGTGAGGTCAACCCTTCCCTTAGTATCTTGTTCAGTTAGAAAAAAGGCAATCATGTGATACAATGTCACAGTTTTCTGTCTCCTGTGGAGGAGGTAGCAATTCAGCCGGATTCAAGGCACATCTTTTAATTTGGATATGCGGAGCAAAGAGAATCAGCTCGTACCTTTTTAGCCGAGCCGACGTGAGATGTTGTGTCTGCGTTCTATTCAGCAGAACGTCTACTGAGTGAGGTACCATGACGGTTAGAGTGACCCAGAACCATCCCCTCACTTTGCTTTACTGACGCAGCAGCAGCAGCTCTCAGACAATTCGGTAAAGTGCATGCAACAGGATCCATTGTGGAGGAAAAATAACCGCATGGTCTATTCTTCCCCCCATGGTCCTGTGTCAATACAGTCAAAGCACATCCATCTCTTTCATGTACATACAGGACAAAACATTTTTCATAATTCGATGTGCCCAAAACTGGAGCTGAACACAATGCAGCTTTGAGCGAATCGAATGCTGTCTGACAGTCCATGTTCCATGGCAAGGGCGAAGGAATATCCTTCTTCGTCAATGCCAACATAGGCGTAATCATCAAACTAAAGTTCGGGATCCACTGTCTACAATAAGAGGCCATGCCAATTAAAGCTCTGACCTCTTTCTGCGTATTTGGGACGGACATATCAGATATGCTCCGAATTCGATCTGGTGTCAAGCGTCTGCCCTCTTTCGACAGGAGGTATCCTAAATAGGCCACCTCCTGGTGATATTGGAATTTCTTAAGTGATGCTTTATGGCCATGTTCTGCTAAGTGTGTCAATAATAATACAGTGCCCTCCTTGCAAGCGTCCTCTGAATCTGCGGCTATCAGGGTTGGATTGGCCCCTTGGCCGGGCCGAAATCGTCCCTGGGGAGTGGGGGCCGGTTTCTGCCCATGCATGGGCCGGTTCCGAAGAAAACAAAATTGAAAAAATATATTTTTCTCAATTTCTTTTTTTTTCTCCAAAAAGCCTTTGATCCTTCTTAGGTCAATAAATGAGTATCAACACAGGGTGTGTGTTATTGTATGCATATTTGTTCTATAAAAAAGTGCTTAAGTGTAAGTGCTATACAATAACATATTATCATTTGGCCTTGGACGTCTGCTTGGATTCACAGTAATTTAGTGTACTTAGGAACAATGCTATTTGATGCCACTTCCTGTTTTGTCAAGGGGTGAAAGGTCATGTTTCATCGCTTCCCAGGATGTCACTTTGGGGTGGGGTCAAATGACATCACTTCCGGTGATGTCATCAGAAGTCAAGGGTCGTAAGGCGAGGGGTGGGACACTTTTTTGAGGCGAGGGGTGGGCCACTTTATTTTGGGTGACCGGGCCTATTTCTTGTCCCAGTCCGACCCTGGCGGCTATCAGCAAGTCATCAATGCACTGTAATAATGTGCATGTGGGGGGTAAGTCTAATGTGTCCATCTGTTCTTTCAGGGCCCTGCTGTAGATGCTCAGACTTTCTGTATAGCCTTGTGGTACTCGTGTAAAGGTGAAGGAGCAGCCACCTAATGTGAAAGCGAACAAATATCTGCTATCAGCATGCACTGGAATGCTAAAAAAAGCATTCTTCAAATCAATCACGCTAAAATTTGTGGCGGTAGCCGGGATCCTAGTTAGAATTGTAGTAACATCTGGGACAATCGGAAACTGTGGAGCAACCATCTTGTTAATCACACGCAAGTCAATAATAAAACGGAACGGGATCGCATTATCCCCTTTCTTGTACACCAGAAGAATCGGACTATTACACACACTCCCTGCAATTTCTTCAATAACTCCACTATGAACCAAATCAGAGACAATGCTTTTCAAGGCCTGCTCACCTTCAACCGAGATTTTATACTGCGGGATACATGGCAAGGAAACACCTGGTTTCAAGGTAATATGGACTGGCTCTACTTGCAAGACACCGATATCATTATCATTCACGGCCCATAGACATGCTGGGACTGTACTTAATTCAGTTGGCAATGGCATGGATACAAACTGCGAAACAGGATTATGTTGCGGTGAGATCGTCAAATACACTCCATCCGGAGAACAGTAAATCACAGCATTCAAAATCTTCAACAAATTTAACCCCAACAAATTCTCGGTCAACAGGAATGGACACTGCTCAGTGAAAGGACCCAATGTAATGGGCACCGGCTTTGAAACCGGGCAGAATACTGGTATACCCGAGAACCATACTGAACCATTGCTTTGCCCTGACATGGGTATATCTGGAACCCGCTGATGGTCAATTGAGCATTTCTGCGCACCAGTGTCTACTAAGAATACATGCTCCCTATTCCCAATTCTCATCTCTACGTACGGCCCTTTTTTATCAATGGGAATAGGTACTGGTTCCAGACCCTGTTTTGGGCTGACCTATGGGAAAAGTGCATCATCGGATGTAAAGTCTTCAGTGTAATATGCATTGGAGGGATTATCGAATATGTTCCTGCCACCTGTATTCTGTTGTTGGTTCCCTTGGCCTTCTTGGGGTTGTGTCTGTGGCTGCGATTGTGAATTATTTGCATAATTATTCCTTTCAGGGCCCCCTAGGCCTGGACGTCCCCTTGATCGTCTAGATAGGGTACCATTCTCTCTCTGCTGGAGGATTGGGCATTGTGCGTGCCAATGGCATTCTTGTCTACAGTATGCACATTGGTTAATGGATGGGGGACCTAATTGTGCCTGGTCCTGTGGTGCGTAATGTCCTCTAAACTGTGCGTTACCCCCTCTAACTTCCCTTGCCACTTGCTGAAGCAAAACCCTTGTTTTCAATTCACCCGTCTTTTTCTCCATCTTATCCTTCTCTGCATTTCATAATACTGAGCCATGTGCAGAACCTCAGATTGCGACTTTGCTTGCCATGCGCTTTCAGACGTCATAATCAGTGTATGTATTTCGGGCAACAAACCTTGCACAAACTTGTCGACATACAATCTTTTACCTGGCTCCGTACTCAGATCTTGTCCACTGAAACCCGAAAACACTTCCTCAAACTTATTAAAATATTCTGTAGCACCTTCCGACTTGTTTTGCATGCAAGCAGTGAGTTTGTCCCAAACAATCCTTTTTTCTGGGACAATTGTTTTCAATTTAGTGACAATGATCATAGGCAATGTTAAGATAATCTTCGGCAGTCGCTCGCCAGCCGTCCTATCCCTGTCTGCTTGTGTCATGGAAGCCCATGTGTCGCCTAATCCTGGCCCGTCATCCACGGACCTAATCTGTTTCCATATGTCAGCAGGCAAAATAGCAGGAAATAACAAATCAATATCGCCCAATGTAAACACAGATGAATGTAAAACAGATTCAATTTCCTTATAGAATCCAGAAGGTTGTTTCTAATATCTGGAATCGACTGTTTAAGTGTATTTACTACTTGGCGAGAGAATGGGACATGGACTAACTGGGAAACATAATGTGCTTCAATCATGCGTGCATCACCTCCATTAACGTCTGGCATTTCTACCTTGGGGACAAATATTGGCGGAACCTCTCTCATAGGTAACTGCATAGTGGGCGGGTCAATCATGGGAAGGTCTAAACGTCTATTCAACAATAGGGCCAGATCAAGAGACAACGCAGTCAATGGGGTTTCTGGTGAAAAAGCTCTTTTATAAATCAGTATTAAATCAGCCAGACAAGGAACAAGTTACTTACCTGTAACTGTTGTTCTCCAGCATGGGTCTGGCATGGATTCACATGCTCATGAATATTCCCTGTCGTCAGGCTGGGAATCCTCATTAAAGAAAAAATCAGTTCAGGTTTTGTTTCTGAACTGTCTTTCTCCTAATAACCGATCATTGGCCTCTGGGTCATACTGCCCCCAGCCAATGACTGCCCTCTACCTAAGCCCCTCCTCTGGCAGCCATCTTCAGATTTGGTAGCACGTAAAGTGGCAGTAGGACCAAGAGAAGAGCCACAGAGGGGTAAGGGGGGAGGGTTCGCATGTGAATCCATGCCAGACCCATGCTGGAGAACAACAGTTACAGGTAAGTAACTTGTTCCTTCTACAGCATGGGGTCTGGCATGGATTCACATGCTCATGAATACAAGAATACATAGCAGTACATACATGCACAACCACGGGAGGTGGCAAAGCTCAACATTAAGCATTTCATCAACTCAACATTAAGCATTTCTTACCTCCTCACCAGGCCCACCTTCAGGCAAACAGGTTGCGCAGCACCACCTGGCCGACTCTGGACTCCTCCCTGGAATCCCAGTTGACGCAGTAGAATCTTGTGAAGGTGTGCATGGACCTCCACGTAGCAGCCCTGCAGATGTCCAGCAGGGGCACACCAGACAGGAACGCCGTGGTAGCAGCGATCGCTCTGGTCGAATGGGCTCTCGGACGGCCGGGCAAGGGTCGGTTTGCCAACCGGTGACAGTGCATGATGCAGCCGGAGAGCCATCTGGAAATGGAAGCCTTCGAGAGGGCCTTCCCTTGATTCACAGGTCCAAAGTTCACAAACAGCTGTGATGTCTTCCGCAGGCTCTTCGTGTGGTCCACGTAGAACTTCAGCGCTCTAGCCACATCTAGCGAGTGCAAAGTCATCTCGGCCGGCGACGAAGGCGACGGGAAGAAAACAGGTAACACCAAGGGCTCATTGAGATGGAAGTCCGACGGCACCTTGGGCATGAAGGAGGGTTGCGTCCTCTGCACCACCCCCGTCTCGTGGAATGTCAGGTATGGAGGTTTACAGGAAAGGGCCTTGATCTCTCCCACTCGTCGTGCGGAGGTGATGGCCACAAGAAACGCTGTCTTCCACAACAGGAACTTCAACGGTGCCGAATGTAGCGGCTCGAATGGCGGCCCCATGAGCCTGGTCAGCACCACATTGAGTTCCGCCGGGGCTGGGGCCGGGGCCTTCACCGGCGGGAACGATCGGAACAGTCCTTTCATGAACTCCTTCGCCAGGCGATGGGACCACAGAGATGATCGCACAGAGTTCTGGTGTAGCAGGAGATATCCGCCAGATGGATCTTGATGGAGGCATGAGCCAGCCCCGCCTTGGCCAGCGACAGCAAGTACGGCAGCACTTGAGGGGCCATAATCCACAGAGGGTTAATCTTCTGTGCGCGGCACCAGACAGAGAACCTCTTCCATTTGTGTCCATAGCACTTGAGAGTCGAGGACGCCCTGGCCTTTGCAAGCACCTCCTTGCAGTCCACCGGGATATTGCACCCTCCGAACTCTAGTGCTGCAGGAGCCAGGCCTGCAGGTTCAGCGATCCCGGGTCGTGGTGGAGGATGGCGCCTCCTTCTCTAGCGAGAAGTTCTGCGTCCGCCGGCAGTTTTACTGGGGGGACGGTGACATGTCCAGAAGGTCCGGGAACCAAATCTTACTTGGCCACGCCAGTGCGAGGAGGATCATCCTGCACCGGGACCGTCTGAGTTGACTGATGAGTCGCAGTAGCAACGGTGGGAACGTATACAGGAACAGGCCGCCCCAGGGGAATGAGAAGGCATCGCCCATGCTCCCCGGCTGGGGAAACCTGCTGGCAAACCTCTGGCACTTGGCGTTCGTCGCTGTCGCGAATTGGTCGATCTGGGGATTGCCCCATCGTCGGAATAGGAGATCCACTTGATCCTGCCGCAGCTGCCATTCGTGGCATGAGCGCTGCTCCCTGTTGATTGAGTCGGTGATGGTGTTCTTTATTCCTGCCAGATGGAAGGGTACCAGAAACATCCCTTGGGCGACGGCCCAGTGCCACAGATCCTGCGCTTCCTTGGATAGGGCTGGGGATCTGGTGCCCCCCCTGCTTCTGGATGTAGAACATCGTGGTGGTGTGGTCGGTGAAGACCCTCACCACCTTGCTCTTGAGGGACGGAAGGAACGACCTGAGGGCCAAGAACAAGGCTCGGAGTTCCAGGACATTGATGTGTAGTGACCTCTCCTCCGGGAGCCAAAGGCCTCTTGCATGGAGATCTCCGGTGTGCGCTCCGCATCCCTCCAGGGAGGCGTCCGTCGTCACTGCTTCCTGATGTGCCAGGGTCTGGAAGTCCATACACGCTGCAAGATGCACGCATGTGCCCCACCACAGGATCGCTTGGCGGAAAGTCTCATTGAGTGAGATCCTGTCTTCGAAACTGCTTGCCGCTTGCATCCAACAGGCGACAAGGAACTCTTGCAGTGGTCGAATCCACAGCCTGCATAGGCACACGAGGTAGATGCATGAGGACATCATGCCGAGTAGGGACTTGATGGACCTCACCCTGGCCGTGTCCATGGTCAATAGCCATTGTACCTTGCCCAGGATGGCCTTCGTCCTTTCCTCCGACAGTGAAGCCAATCGTTCCACTGTGTCGAGTCTGGCTCCCAGGAACAGGGCGACTTGCGACGGTACCAAGTGGGATTTCGCGAAGTTGATAGAGAATCCCAGATCCGTGAGCAGTTGGACGGTCTTTGCTGTGTGATCGACGGTGAGTTCCCTTGACTTTGCTCGGATGAGCCAATCGTCCAGGTAGGGGTAGCCGTGAATACCCTGCGCCACCACTGGTGCCAGGCACTTGGTGAACACCCTGGGCGCTGACTTCAATCCGAAGGGAAGGGCCTTGAACTGATAGTGCCGCCCCTGAACCACGAATCGTAGGAATTTGTGATGTCCCTTTAGAATGGGGATGTGGAAGTAAGCATCCTCCAAGTCCAGCGACGATAGAAAATCGCCTTCCTCCAGCTGTCCCAGCACGTGCTGGAGGTTGACCATCTGGAATTTCTGAGACTTGATGTACTTGTTTAGACGACGAAGGTCCAGGATGGTTTGCCAACCGCCGGTCTTCTTCCGGATGAGGAAGTACCGCGAGTACACTCCAGAGCCCCGAAGCCTTTTTGGGATGAGTTCTATGGCTCCCTTTGTTAGCATCGCTCGTACCTCCAGAAGTAGTTGTGGGACGTGGTTTTCCTTCCTGGCCACGGGTGGTATGCAGGGGCACCTTCTCTGAAATTCCAGAGTGTGCCCGCAGACCAGGGCATCCAGCACCCAACAGTCGGTGGAGATGGACTCCCACACGCTGACGAATTTCGCCAGCCGGCCTCCCACCGGGGTGCTCGGGTGGGGACCAGACGCCATGGCCGGTTCAGTCCTGTTTTGTCGCGGCCTTGCCGCCTTGGCGAAGACGACGCAATCATCCTATCTTGCCACGTCCTCTGTAGGCTTCCTGCGACGAGGAGCGGGCCGCTTGCCGGTCAGATGAGGAACCGCCGCCGAATCCTTTGGAGGCACCTTGCTTGCCTCCGGAGTTCCGAAAGGACGGCCGTCGTTGTTCAAGAACACCCAAGGCCCGAGCCGTCTCGGTGTCCGCCTTGATGGCCTGCAGTGACTCGTTCACTGTTTTGCCGAACAGGTTGTTTCCGTCAAAGGGCATGTTCAGAAACCTGGTCTGCACATCCTGGCGGAATTCGGTGGCCTTGAGCCAACTGTGCCGGCGAAGGCAAGCGATGTTGCCCATCTGACGAAAGCCGGTGACGCCGATGTCTATGGCCACTGTAATGGCGTGGTCCGAAGCCACCTCGCCTTCCTGTAGGATTTCCAGGGCCTCTTGTCGTCCGGGAGGAAGTCCAGCAGGGGAGCGTTTTTAAACCACAACTCCCTGTCGTAAGGGCGTTGGCCGCTTTAATAGTCGTCGCCGCTGACGAGATGACCCGTCGTCCCATGGCGTCCAGCTTCTTCCGCTCGCCGTCCGGCGGGGATGTTGAAGTTGAAGCCGTCTCCCCCGCCGCTTTCTTCTTGGCCGCCACGGAGACCACTGAATCCGGGGACGGCTGTGCCCTGAGGCACATAGGAGCGGAGTCCGGGAGCCAGTACTTTTTCTCGTACCGGTCTCTCTTAGCAGGAGCCATGAAAGGGTTCTACAGGAGAACCAGCCCCTCGTCCCAGATGTCATCCAGTAACGGGACTGCAAGGACAGTCTTCCTCTTGGCCTCCCGCCATTGGTAGAAAACCTTCCTTCTTCTGTTCTTCGGGGCAGAGCTGGAAGAGCTCAGATGCCAAGGCGATCATGGCATGGAAGGAGCCAATTTCGTCGTGGGGGAGGAGGCCCGAGCAGGTGGTGATGGGAGGTCCATTCCGTCATCACCACCGTCATCGTCCGTCCTCCTCGTCGCTGTCTTCGTTCCCATCTCATCCCTTGGTGGAGGGGAAGTAGGTGAAGGCTGTGAAGGCTGGAAAGGAGGAGGCGGATGGACTCACCTCCGCTTGCTCGGTGGGCTTCCCGACGGTCCAGGCTCCGCTGGATCATCCGCTGGGGGTAAGGGCAACCTTGTCATTGTCCTTATCTCCGTACACAAGGCCTGAATAGCAATCAAGATCGCTCTTGAGTTGTCTTGCAGCATAGGCACGGGTTGCGACGGGAGCGACGGTTGGGGAGTAGGATCCTCCGTCTCCTCCACGGCCTGCAGCTCCTTGTCGCCCACCGTCGCTTTCTTCGTCCGCCTCGTCGGGATCCCACCAGTAGGACCGGACCTCCTCGAACTTCTTGTCCAGGATCTTTGCGACGCCAGCCAGCTCATCTTCAGAGGTGGTATCTGTGTCCGTAATGGTTACCGCGCCCCCCCTCTTTCTCCACCCGGGGTTTCACAGGGGTCTTATCGATAGGCTGAAAAGAGGATTCCCTCCGTGGTGGCAGGGAAACTCTAGGCCCGGAGGTCATCTCCACTGGGATAGCCAGGCCCACCACGACTCCCTCGATCGAGTCCTTAGCCGGGTGAATCAGGGCCTTCGCAATTTTGGGCGCGCCAGAGGCCTTCACCTTGGGGGGAGGGTCACTGCCTCGCTGCACCTCGGCTGCCGCTGTCAGGATCGACCAGGACTTCTCCCGAAGCTTACCCGGGTTCTCCAACTTCCTTTTCCCCGAGCCAGAGCGTTGGCTCGTGGTTGATTGCGTTGGTGACATTGCGCCCTGCTTGGCAACCAAAGAGCCTGACCCATCGAAACTCACGGTGCCCGCAGACTTGCGGTGCTTTGCCTTCTGTTGGGCCCCTGTTGGCGGAGCGCCCTCAAAGGTTTTAGAAGACCGCTCGGGATTCTTCTTCTTCTCACCTGCTGCTGGTCTCTTCCCCTCCACCCAGTTGGTGAGTCGAGTACGACGATCCTTCATTGTCGGTTCAGACATATTCTTACAAAACGCACAGTCCTTCTGCACGTGCGATTTGTCTTCGTGAAGGCAGTAGAGGCACCCAGAGTGCTCATCTTCCTTGAAGACATTTTGTGATCCGCATCCAGGGCAGCTCCTGAAAAGCTTGAATCCGGGCGTCGTGTTTCCTTTATCCTGGGCCATGTCCACGCGGGGTAGGCCTCAAAGATCTTCCAGAATCCTCCAAGAAGCGAAACTCGACGAAAACTTGCCCTTGAGGGGCGTAGAAAATTCCAAAACGGGTCCCCGTTGATCAGAAGTAGAATCAGTGGAGCTTGAGGCTCAATTGACCTAAAAATGAGAGTAAACTCTTTGGAAAATCGCAAAACGCAATAAAAAGCTCGAGAGCTATAGCACGAGGACTCCCAACACTTGAACGTCCAGTAAAAATCTGAAGATGGCTGCCAGAGGAGAGGCTTAGGTAGAGGGCAGTCATTGGCTGCAGGCAGTAAAACCCAGAGACCACTGATCGGTTATTAGGAGAAAGACAATTCAGAAACAAAACTGAAACTGATTTTTTTCTTTACCGAGGATTCCCAGCCAGACGACAGGGAATATTCATGAAAATGTGAATCCATGCCAGACCCCATGCTGGAGAACATGCGTTGCGCTTCATACAATCCTCCTGTAAATACTCGACCATCACTTGTAAAACTTTCCTTTGCATCGCAGCAGTGTATTGACAAAATGTATCATGAATTTCAATCGAGGAATAGTGGCACCTGAAATACACCCGAGGGCATCTCTCACACAAATACGCATCTCTTCACTAACTGGTTTTGAAGGAGGGAAATACTGCTTCTGAACATACAATGTCTGCGTTTTATGCTTGTCTACAAGTGATTTGTGTAAGCGATCAAGTTCTCTCTTGAACACATATATTCTACTCAAATAATTGTGCATCTTCGCGCTGTTACTAAAAGTCCGGGCGATGACTACCTGGTCACGCAAGTCTTGCGGCGCAACTTCATCCGTGAAATCACCCCATATCTCAACCAAATATGAAGCCATTCTTCCAACCAGTACCTTTTGGTCAGTGAAACCCCTATGATCCGACAAAGCAGATAAAGTGGCGCCTTCATCACCCCCTTCAACATATGTTTCAGCCCACCAGTGCAATTTCATCTTCCTTTCTTTGCTAACTGTGCTATGGGTTTCCCTATGTTCATTATAAACTTCCAACAACGAGGCAGAACCACTCGGGCGAGAGTCAACATGCAAATCTGGCTTGCTAGGCGGCGGAGGAAATGACGCCGGCGGCGCAGATGGGAGAGAGGGAGTAGCGACCGCAAAAACTGCCACAGGTGCCAACACAGGTGGGGGCGCAAGCATAGGAGCAGCCGGAGGCGGTACATAGGGAGGTGGTGCAGTGGAATCATCAATTGGGTCAGACCTACGCTCATTCAATATCTTATTTATCAACTCGTCTGACGCATGCATATCCTGAGAGGGATATATCTTCTGTATCTCTAACTGGAATGCCCTGTCTTAACCCCTGATTTTATCTTCTTGTCTCTGTTGGTCATGCTCTAATGCTTTCTCAGCATTAGTCTTATGTTTGCGTGCATGCTTTTCTCTACTTCGCAAGCGTTGTGGCGCTTCCTTCCTCCAGTCACCGATAGTGTCAAATGCGGAGGGCCTAGCCTTTTTGCATAACAATACAGTTTCTAAGTGTGCTATGCGGGCAAGCTCAAAACTGCCGTAATTCGGCCATTGAAGTTCAGGTTCATGCCTAGTTTGTCTGTGCAGAATCGTATTAAAAACTATTGCTCTTAGTCCATATTTTACGTACATTTCATATGCCAGCTACCCTGCGGGTGGCACCGGTTGGCCATATTCCAAAGATCGACTTCCGCAATGCAAAAATCTAGCAAAGCAGGATGCCAATTTCCCGGGCATAGTTACAACCTGTACTCTCTTTACCTGGGCGTTTGCTTCTTGCAAGGCAACTCTCAACAACAAATATCAGGGATATCGGTGCACGACTCACCTGATTTCAACAATTGTCTTGAAAGACGCATTCGTCGTGTCCTGGCCCAAATTGCCTCGATTCCGGGACCCTCGCTGCCGTGCTCGCAAGACGCGGTCTGCCGGCCAGAGAAGGGCTGTGCGCAGATCTGCTGAGGAATCACTTCTCACTTTGCGTAGGGGCGCCCCTAAGGCACACGCCGTTCTCGGTCCGGTCACCTCGTCCTCGCTCGTCTCTGTGATGGGGCATCAGTGGGAGGGTCCCTATCCAGGCACCATCTTGATAGAGCAAAGACCGGAATTAAGGCCTCCAACCGTACACTAATGACATGCCAGTCAGGAGGATCCAAAGTCAAATATATTTATTCAATATTAGCATTTGATCAAATGGATTTCAGCACCCCACAATGTGTAAAGGGAGAGAGCACAAGTACAACAGGCACATATATAGCAAACTTCACAGCATTAGAAAGCATTGCCTGGCCCCCTTTGTCCAGACATCATCAGGCTAGGGTACAAGGGGTTACTGCGTAATTCATTATACCAAAACATTCTACACTCTTGCTGCCAGTGCCAATACAATTTACTATCTGAGAACCGGGTGAATCTGGATGGAGGAAAACATATCATGTTCCCTATAATGAGGTGGCATTACTTGTCTTGCCATCCAATGTTATCTCTCTGTGCTAAGGTCAGACAGTTCTCAAGCAGAAATGAATAACAACTCCCGCGAGGGAGCACATACAGCCATGTATAATTCTTTCTAGCTGCCTGCTATAATGGCCTAACTAGACAGAACGGCACCTGCTTTTGCAGATTATTCATGTTTATGTACAGATTCAAGATTCTCTCATTATAAGACAAAACAAATCATGTGGCAGCCTGGCATTTCGAACTATGTAAGCAACTCAAGGTTCAAGCAGCGGTCGGTTACTGTGCTCAAGCTGAAAACCAGGATATATATATATGCAATGAGCAAAGAGCAGAACAAAAACTCAAACTGGCCTCCTTACACAAAATGGCTTCTCAAGCAATGATTTTCAGGTTCACATGTTGCGACATTGTTTCATGGTGCGAAAAGTGATACGAGTGGCTTAGGCCAACATATAATCAGACAGCATAGTTGCATTTATATTTCTACATCATGTGAATAGGAAGAAAAAGAGAAGAATGAATAGGGAGAAACATTCCAAGAACCAGCCTGTTCCCAAAGCTAAACCTGGGAATGCTTCTAAAAAGGAAGGAAATCAATTGTCGGCTACAGATATTACTATAGATCTAAATGGCCAATCCAATTTGTTCTTGGGGCCCACTCTAGAAAATCCTCATTCAACTAAACCACAAGAGGGGAGCCAACTGGCTCAAGATAAACAGGAGAGATTAATTGATCGCCTCACCAGTCCCATCGTCTGGTCAAGCGCAAAGGGTACTAATCCTCTCACCCACACTTTCATCAACTGGTTTCTTTTGCCACTGCCTAACACTGACAACTCTACTGATTTACCGCCCCCTTTTCCTTCTAAATCGATTGAACAACTGGTCAGAGGTCAAGAAGTAAAAATAACATCTTATTGGCCATCACAGACCACAAACTCTAGCTTTTCCATCATCGCTAGGCCTGAAACAGTGCCAAGAAGCAGTTTGACTTGGGTCTTGGATGTTCAATCGGTGAGAGAAGGTTATCTTCCCAGTTGACTAATGCACATGCTGCATGGGCTTTTGAATTACCGAAAGATCATGCCCTGTGCGGCCCTGTTACTGGTTCCTCTGACATGTCCTCAGTTTGCCCACGAGTAAAGCCGAAAGAATCTATGGGCACAAAGGTACCTTCTATGGATCTCACTGCCTTATGTTCATCTAAAATCTTAGGCTGGGAGGTCAAAATATAGAAGCACGGTCCCACAAGGTTGAATCGAACAAAGGTGTTGGACATATTCGCCTTGATTCCCCCTAAGATCCTTACATTCTAGGGATATTGAGTTCATCTATCTTCCTCTGGTGAACAATAATTGTATGGCTTCTTATTTTCATTCTGAAATTGTTGAAATTTGGTTTGGGACCAAAGGGCAATTTTTCACTGTTTGGTGTATGATTTTGTCTGTACTCAATTCTAGCGATGCAGTGAAGGTGTTTTTAACTCCCCCGGATGTAGCTCCACAACTGACTGTAAGCCCAGATAATGTGATTGTGCATTCCTCAATCTCTGCACATCCTACAAATTCTGTTATGCCCCTCCTTTGCAAGATCAAAGAGGTACAAGATTGGTTGTGGGTGGAGTCAGCCATTAAAACCTTTGCGACTCTGACCCACAGTCTCGATCAATCCTAGCATTCATGAAATAAAAATTCTGTCTTGGAATGCGTGTGGGCTTACTCATTTTTAGCGTGTGTGGAATGGTGCCCACTTTTTACGAATTTGCAACATTATGTTTATCTAGGAAACTACGTACATTGAGAATTTTTCTTTGCAGGGGTTCTCTAATTTTTATTTACCTGCGACCCGCAAGCCAAAGGACAGCCTGTTAGAGTATTCTAGCTGGTAAGGTCACCTCGCCAGATTCAACGGGGGGATTTTTATTAGTCAACATATACTGAAATCTGGCCAAGCTCCCTACCTATGATTTTCACTTGTCTCTGTCCACAATTTTTGAAACATAGCTGATGGAAGGCAATTGCCCTGTGATTATTGTGGGGGAGACTTCAATGTTTACTGTGCTGAGGGCAATAGTAATAACTAACTTTATTGTACTCTGTGTGAGTAATCAGAATCTTACATGGGGTCAGACATGGGATGCTTTCATGTACAATTGGGATTTACATCAATTGAATGCTACTAAATAACTGATGGCTCCTATATTTAGTTGGCATCGTGGATCGCTAAAATCCTGGATCGAATACTTTTTTGTCACGTCAATTCTTTCTTCAATGAGTACTAAGCTGTCCTTTGTCGATCCACAGGTAAGAGACGACTCGATGATCAAGTTTACTTTAAAAATGTAAATCCTGAAGCACAAGGTGCAGCCTTTGTTGGTCCCAGTCTTGCCAGACAGGAATGGTCTGGCTTGTCGCTTGGATGGGAGCACATATAATAAATTAATCAAGCTTCTATTCGGGGTTGACACGTTGGAACACAATGAGATGCCTTTGTCTAATGGGGAAACACCTGTATGTAAGAGGATACCTTTAAAATACTTTGTATGATACATATATACACTGGTATTCAAACTAATAAAACAACTAATTCTCTTCACTTCGATCCAAGGATAAAATCCTCAAAAACGGATCAAAATCAAGTCTTTGAGGGCTAAGGATCTTACTGTGGAAGAATACACAAGGTGCAAGACACTAGCCTGCCAACAACACAGAAATGTCAAATCCTTGAAATTTGATTTACATCTAAGAGACAATCAGTACGTGTTGAGGACTTTATTAAACTCTAATCTGAGACAATTCTGAGCTTTTATCAATAACAAACTGGGCACACGCATTTCTTCTATAGGAGATTCCATCCAGGAACACAGCTGGGAGGCTGTTTTTCTAGAAAATGTGCGTGCTGTATAAATTTGCTAATCTTTCTGACCCTCTTGGTGGTGCAATTTTTGACAGTGATAGCTCACACGACATCATCGATTTCCCAGGGGCAATCAACAAACTCAAACCTTCAAGGGCCCCCGGCCCAGATGGCCTTCCACCTTTTATATTGAAAAAATATCCTGTAGCCTGGGCTCATTTCCTCAAACCAATTTTGATTGTATATACGCCACGCATAATGTCCCTGAGTCTTGGTCCCAATCCATCATCATCCCTATTCATAAGAAGGGTGATCCGTCTGATCCAAGCAACTATAGACCCATTGCCCTGATAGATTCAGGAAGCAAAGTATTTGCCATTCTGTTGCCCAGAGACCTAAACATCTGTCTGAGCATGTCTAACATCCTATCTCGCTTCCAGGTGGGCTTCCGTAAAAACATGGGCACTTCCCTGAATGCCACATTACCAAAACATCTACTGCAAAATACAAAGGGCAACGAAGGTGGTAACATCTACATGGCATCACTGGACATGTCGTCAGCATCTGATTGCGTCGTCCGTGAACGTCTATGGGGAAAATTGCTTAGATACAATGTCCCTTTGAAATGAGTTCAGTTGATTGCCCTCCTGTATCGAAATTCCACATTGAGAATTTGCTTAACTAGGGAAGGTGTGGTTTCTAGACCCATCCCTGTCAGCTTGGGTCTCAGACAGGGCTGTATTTTTGCTCCAATCCTTTTAAACATCTACTTAAGCGACATAGATGAGCTATGGTGCATTTAAGATGTGATACCAGTCAAGTTGGGCCACCTAAAGATGCAATGGGTGGCCTTTGCAGATGATATAATATTGTTTGCTAGGACACCATGTGGCCTCCAACAAACAACGTTATGGGTATAACAATGTTAGAACGTTATTAGATATATTGAGTTTACCTGATTAAGAGATCAAAGATGCTTTGCTTGTCTTTTTAGATGCTGAGAAGGCCTTCGATAGAGTAAATTGGAAGTTCTTACACCATACACTGTCAAAAATGGGATTTGGGCCTTTGTTTATTAAGGCTATTAAAGCTTTGAAAACTGAGATAATGGCTAAGATATGGGTGAATGATGGATTTTCAGGATCGTTTCAACTGTTTAGGGCACACAGCAAGGTTGTCCCTTGTCCCCCTTATTATTTAATCTGGTATTAGAGCCTTTGTTAGCATATATTCAGCAACATAGGGGAATTAGGGGTTTGTGTGTGGGGGATGGAGAAATTAAGGTTTTAGCTTATGCGGATGATGTAGTAGTTATTTTGAGTAATCCTGCAGAGGGGGGTCAATTGTTGAAAGGTGTTTTTGAAGAAGTGGGGAAGTTATCAGGTTACCGGATCAATTGAGGGAAAACAGAAGTATTTCCGGTAAGGGACTCGCCAAGGCAGGGGCGATAGTTAAGCTGGAATTGTAGATGGGAGAATGTAAGTGTAAAATACTTAGGTATTCACATTGTTCGTGACATATAAAAGATAGTCGATTATAATGTAGATAGAACCGTAGAGGTCATCCATAAAGACATTAGGAAATGGGGGCGTTTCATATTGTCCATATGGGCTAAAATGAATGCAATTAAAATGCTTTTATTACCAAAAGTCCTGTATATTATTCAGTCGTTGCCCTTACATTTTACAAAGCAAGTACTTCAAGGGATAGATAGATAATTCCAGGACTCTTTATGGGGGAAGGGAAAAGAACCAAAATTCCACAGTATTTTATGGTCCGCAGCGTCAAAGATGGAGTTTTTGGATACCCAGTCCTTAAGAATTACAGTAACGTTTTTTTATTGAAAAAGATGTCTAGCTATTTTATTGGGAATCCAAGCCAGATGCCTTGGTGGGTTCAGATTGAAATGCATACGTTTTTGCCGTATGACATTAAGTGTCTGTATTCATTTGGAACATTACCTGGGATGGTGCGGAGTTTAAAAACTGTTTTGGCTACAAAAGACGCATTGGCATCACTGATAGTGGGAAGTGGGCAGGGATTATTTGTTTATGAAGAGGCCTCACTTTGGCATAATCCTGGTCTACAGATTAATAATAGAATGTTAAATTGGAGAAGTTGGATTACTAGAGGTATTTTCAAGGTTAGTGATGTTTGGAACAATGAAGGGCTGGTTTCCTTTGAGGGTCTAGTGGAGAAATTTGGACTGCATAATAGAGAGTTACGAAGGTACAATGAATTGGTGGATTTAATAACTGAAAGGAGTCGGATGATGGATGCATCACTCTCACGGGATCCTGAAGTCCTTAAAAATATTGGCCTGTGGATCACAAAAGGTGTCAAATATTTTGAAAATTATGCAAACGGATGTACAGTGGTTGAACTCATGGGAAAAATTGAGGTTGTCATGGACGGATGAGCTGGGTAGAGAACTGACACAAGAAGAATGGGTAAGGGTCTGGAGAGTTTCGGTTAAAGCTAAAGCGGATTTACAACTGCGCTACACTCATCAGAGAATATTGAGTAGTACCTATTGGACCCTGGCCCGTATGTATGCTTTAGGAATGGTGGATGGTGACAGTTGTTGGGGTTTTGGGAAAGAGTTGTGGTTTGATTCATATGTTGTGGAGTTGTGAAAGAGTGACACATTTCTGGAGAGATGTGGTTGATATGATTGACCAGGTTTGGGGCATCACCTATCCACGGAATCCATTAGCAATCATTTTGCAATTACCAAGGAATGGTTGCAAACATGATTGGGTAATATCGCATTGGATTGTCAAAGTTCTGTTAGTAGCTACTAAGCAGATATTAAAGGTCTGGAAGACAAGAAAGAAACCAACAGTAGAGGATTGGATTTTAGATGTGCAAGTTCTATCTAAACATGAGAAGACTACGTTTTATAAGCAATGCAAAGAAGCACGTTATGATGAACAATGGGGGAATTTCAATGATTTTTATGGGTAAACCATCTTGATCGGAATTGTGTAATAGAATGGGTTTGCATCGTCTAATGGGTACGTTTTGGGGGGGAGGGTGCTTGTGTTGTTATGTTCTCTTGTTTTGTGTTGTCTGTTATGTTTGGGAAGGTCAGGCCACCGCACATGGCTATGTTTTTAAATGTGGTGGGGTTAATATGTATTTCGAGGTTATTGTTTATTTTATTCTTTGATTCAGGTTTATGTTGTTACCTGGATGATAGCCTGCTGGCCTAGTAACATTTGCTTTGTACTTGATATGTTTCTTACTTGTTGAAAATAAGAAATAAAGTTTTTTTTTAAAAAACATAACATATCTAATTCTTATGCCGCAAGTAACAACTTTGTTTCCAATGGCGGTAAATCGAAGGTGCTTATTTTTTCTGAACCAAAAAAACAAACTATGTGGTGGTATTTGGGGGCCAAAAGGGTTGAGTTGGTCGCGTCTCTCTGATGCTTAGGCTACAACCTAATGAATATCTCTTAGTTAATTATGTGGAAGGCAGCCTTAAAAGACCAAGTTGTACCTCTTCTTGCGCTCATGAAGTAGATCTTTGGGCAACTTTGCAGATTTTCAATTCTTCCTGCACTTAAATACTATTTGAGCAAAATCGAGCCTATACTATTATATGGGCTAGACATGGCAACCATAAATCTGGACCCATATCTTGACACTCTACAAGGCCTCATTTGGAAGAATGTGTTGCGGCTCTCTATTAACATCCCTAATGCCGTCATATGCCATGAATTGAATCTAACACCGGTGCAGGCTCGGCTTTACTGGCATCAACTACTGATTTATTCGAGGATACTGTCTCCCCTGTCTAACTCCCTCTACACAGACCTGCATCAGATCTGGGAAGAGGTTTCTGTAAAATCAGTTATCCTTTATACTGAAACTATGCATGGCCTGTTGGAGCAAATAGATTCATCAGAGTCAGAATTAGTAGGCAACCCTGATGCAACCAAAGGCAAACTTTACAGGCATAACTGGAGGTTGACTCTTGAAGCTATGTCTGCTTATTCATCTTACCTCGAGTAGAACAAGTTACTTTCTTACCTGGTAACGTTCTTCCGATGGGATGTTCCTCCGACGTATTCCATATCTCTGACAGTAATGTCCACAGCTCTGCTGATTCGGAAATTTTTTCGGCGTCGGGGTCCTACGTCTATGACGTCGATACGCTGTCCCTCGAAGGCCTCCGTCGAGAGCCGACGTCACTGGATGTTATATGTAGGACGCACGACGCCCGTAACCTCAGTTGTAGGTTTTTTCCCAGAACGTGTGGCACCAATCTTCTGCCAGAATGACTACAGAAAGCCTTGCGGAAACGAAAGCTGCAATCGCATAAGAAATTCTGTAAAGGGGCAGGCTACGAGGGTTCAATGTGGAATACGTCAGAGGAACATCCCATCGAAAGAACGTTACCAGGTAAGAAAGTAACTTGTTCTTCGAGGGGATTGTGTCCTCCGACGTATTCCATATCTCTGACAGACTCCCAAAGCAGTACCAATTTATGGAGGTGGGAAAATAATTTAGAATTTTAGAATGCCCAATCAAATTGCAGAATAGAGGACCGCCTTACCAAAGGCCAAATCTTGCCCATGGATAGAATCCAGGGAGAAGTGGTTTACAAAAGTATGGATAGAGGCCCATGTGCCTGCTTCACAAATATTATGAATGGGAACACCCCTCTGCAGAGCAGTAGAGGCAGCCACACCCCTAGTAGAATGGGCCTGTAAGCCTACCATAGGGTCCTTACCCGCCAAACGGTAACATTAAGAGATCGTCAAAATGATCCATCTGGACAAGGTCTGCTTGTTAACAGCTTGACCTAGACGCCTTCCAGCGTATCCTACAAATAGCTGATCGTCCAGCCTGATCGGGACATCCGTGAGAGATAGAAACTCAAAGCTCTCCTCGGATCCAACCTATGGAGCCTCTCCTCTTCCTTACCAGGATGCGGAGGAGGATAGAAAGCCGGAAGAATTACCTTCTGGCTCAAATGAAATTCCGACACAACCTTCGGAAGAAAAGAAGGATGAACCCTAAGGACAACCCTGTCCTTATGGAACACCGTGAAAGGTGGCTTGGCGGATAGTGCCTGCAACTCACTCACTCTGCGAGCGGAAGTAACCGCAACCAAAAATACAGTCTTAAAGGCCAACAGTCTCAAAGGACAAGAATGTAAGGGCTCAAACGGAGCTCCCGTTAGGAATTTCAGAACCATGTTCAAATCCCATCCTAGCACCTGGAACGGGGATGGTGGAAACACATTAGTGAGGCCTTTCAGAAACTGAGAAATCAAAGAAATCTTAAAATAAGAACACTCCTCAGACGAGCGCTTAAATATGGACAGCGCCGCCAGGTAACCCTTAATGGTACCCATTTGCAAGCCCTTGTGGACTAATGAAAGCAAAAAAGACAGAACCATAGGAATTGAACACTGAAAAGGATCCACATTCTGAACCCTGCACCAGTCGCAGAACTTTCTCCAACAGCAATGGTACAGGGATGTTGTCACTGGCCTTCTGGCTGAAAGCAACACCTCCATCACGTCTTCAGGGAGGTCCCCAATCCTTGTACCTCAACCTTTCAGAAACTAAGCATGCAGTTTGAGAGACTTGACCTCTGGATGGAGAACTCGACCCCCCTCCCGTGAGAGCAGATCGCCTCGATAGGGAAGACGGCGTAGAGGGCAGATGGACATGTCGAGAAAGTCTGGGTACCACGCTCTCTTGGCCCATGCCAGAGCAATGAGGATCATTCGGGAACCGAACCTCCGCAACACTTGCGGAATGGCGGGGACTGGAGGAAACGCGTACAGCAGTGGGAAGGACCACTCCACTACGAACGCGTCCCCTAAGGCTCCTCCTCTTAGAGGAAATTCCCGCGAGCAGAATCTTTCGCACTTCTGGTGGACACTAGTGGCAAAGAGATCCACTTGTGGGGTACCCCAAAGGGCAAAGATCTCCAACTGAACTTCCTGAGCCAACTCCCACTCGTGAGAGACTGTGCTCTGCCTGCTCAGAGCGTACGCCGCTGCGTTTTCGTCTCTGGCCAGATGAACTACTGAGATTGAAATTTCCTGCTGGATGGCCCAGACCAGAGCTGCATCGCGCCTCTGCACAGTGAGAGTGACTCTGCCCCCCCTTTTTGTTGAGGTAGTGCATTGTCACTGTATTGTCCGTCATGATCAGGACATTTTTCCCCCGCATAAATGGCAGAAAAGCCTTCAGGGCTAGCCTTTCAGCACGCAACTCTAACAGACTGATGTGGAGTCTGGACTCCGACGGAGACCAACGACCGCTGACTGTCAACTGGTTGGCATGAGCTCCCCATCCCGTGAGGGATGCGTCCATCACAATCGTCTTCTCCGGCCAGGGTAGCCAAAATGGCGCTCCCCTCATCAGATTGCCTTCGTCGGCCCACCACAGAAGATCCTGGGCAACCGATGGCGGCACCTGAACGGGATCCGACATCCTGCCGGAGGACTGCGACCACTGCATCTTGAGAGTTCACTGCAGAGATCTCACCTGCAGCCTGGCCTCTGGCACCAGTAGAATGCAGGATGCCATGAGGCCGAGCAACCTCAAGAACTTGAATGCCGGGAGACTCTGGGCATGTTGAAACTTGTCCACCATCTGCAGAATGTTATGAGCCCTCACCTGGGGAGGCGAACACTGCCCCAGGGATGTGTCAAGCACTGCTCCGATGTACTGGAGCCGCTGGGTAGGTGTCACGTGGGACTTCTTTAAGTTGAGTGAGAAGCCAAGAGAGGGTGCTAGAGAGCCGACCAGGATGGCGGCTTCCTAGAGAGCTCTGTGCGGCTCCCTATAAATCCTGATAAATCATACTCTGTGGCGCCGTCTTTGCCCGACAGTTGCTGCCCATATCTTGTGGGAAATTTGACTGGTCACATTGAGACCAAAAACGCGGCTCCAGATCCAGTGTGCGGCTAATACAGCTGACAGTGGCCTGAGCGCCCGTGGCGCAGCAGCCTGCGAGGGCCGAACGGCTAGCCTGTACTACGCGCCTCCTGGAGGAGGGCATCTGGAGTCCGAGTCACACACCAGGGAGGTGCGGCATCGTTCACCGAGGGCGGACCATCACCTCCCTGAGACACACAAGCAGCCCGGACGCCTGGGGGACACAAGCGACTGGGTTGCCGGAGGAGGAGCCCTTCCAGCGGACTCCGGCAGAGCGGAGAATCGGCGTTGGCGGCCCAGGAACCAGCTCCAGGAGAAGTCAAGGTAGGAGCACCCCGGGCCGTCACAGGCCCACAGCACAGCCGCGCCCCGGGCGCCTGTGGCCGTCCACGGCGCCCCCCCTCTGAGAGGGGTCATCACAAGCGGGCCTGCGGCAGGGCCCTTGGTCGCGGTCCGTGTGGGCGCCACGGCAGCAAAATAAGACACGCCCGCCTGCCGGGGCCTGGTCCTGAGGGGCACCCCAGACCCATAAAACAGCACCCACCGCGGCGCCACTTGACACGGCCAATCCCTGGGGCAACGTGGCCTGCGCTACATACTGCCATCAGCCACACACTTGGCTAAAAACACTGGACAAAAAAACCTCAGCGGATTCACACTGCGCAGCAGGTGCAACTTAACGCTGCTCCATCGACACTGTAGCAACTAAAAGGCAATCCTTACCTCCCAGCCTGCCGTACTGCCAACAGTATAACTAGTCCCTGGCAACAAAGTACATCGATCTGGCCCACGATCTGATTGGCCCACGATCTGATTAACACCCACACAGGGGCAGGAGGTGGACCCCGCCCCGGACAGACCGGTACAGATCCACCTGTGCCTCCAGTATATCTAACAAGGGCTCAAGTCACCAACCAGTGCACGAGCAGAGGCCAAAACTCTTGGTCACTCAAGGCCCCTCAAACGACTGAGGGCACACACTGCACGTAAACTTCTAAGAGCTAAGAAACACCAGATAGATCCACAAGCCGCCCGGAGAAGAGGCCCTGCATAACCCATAATCCCATCGGAAGTGCTAAAAACGAATTCTCATAATCTGCCTACAACACTGGCATAAGCCACGAAACAACAGAGGCCACACCGAAATATACCCGCAACGTTGCATGCTGCCAACAGTCCAACAACGACCACCGACAGGTCAACCATGGAGAAAAAAGATAAGTCCCAAAGAAAACTGAATTTTGAAGCCGGCTCCTCGGCCAAAATGTCCAACCCCAACAGCAGACCACCGTCGCCTATACAAGAGGCCCCCCAAGCTGAAGAAGAGACGCTAAATGTTGATATCAGAGAGATCCTACTTGAGCTGAAATCGGAGGGTTGGGAAGCAAGCTAGACCCATTGTCCTCAAAGGTCAACCTGCTCCAACATCGGCTAGGCAAACACGCAGACAGGCTGGATGCAGCGGAGCAACGCATATCGGAGTTAGATGACAGGGCAACATCCCTAACCTCCAGGGTGTCTACACTGGAATCCCAGATGAAAGCAGTGTGCACCAAGAACGAATACTTAGAGGGTCGTTCACGGAGAAATAACATCAGACTGTTGGGGGTAAGGGAACAACAGCTCCAGGTCAAAATGGACGATCACGTGGAAAAGATTTGCAGACATTTATTTGGCGATGAGATCCTATCCCAACTGTTTGTCATTGAAAAAGCACCCAGGGTTCCCAATGCCAGACCAGTTCCAGGATCAAACCCTCGTCCAATTATAGCAAAGCTCTTAAATTACAAAGACCGCAACGCAATCCTCAGGGCGGCGAGAGAAAAAGGCAACCTCCAATACAATGGAGATCAGATCCAATTCTTCCCCGACTTCTCCCAAGCAGTCCAAATGCAAAGAAGGACATTTACAGCTGTCAAATGCCGATTACAAGATAACCAAATTCAATACTCCATGCTCTTCCCCGCTAAACTCTGCATCCAACATGAAGGGAGTTCACAGTTTTTCAACACGCCCGAAGAAGCCAGTGAATATCTAGACTGAGCCGGCTGCGGACCCGGCTCCAACAACGCAAGACCACAGCTAAGAGACCGGATGAGAAGGGACCCACCATAAAACACAGTACGCAAGCAACAATCAGTGCGAGCACCCAATCGCCACCATCACAGTATACCAGAGCCACAGCTCTCTTTCTATGTAATTCAGGGAGCCCACTCCCCTCTTGGAAGGCTACTAGCGCCCCAAGCGCAGCTATGTTGATTCAGTTGTCTATTAGGGGAGGCTCACCGTGGGCCAGTTGGGGGTTGCACAAGCAAGGGAGGGAGGGAAGTAACAGGAAGTCGCCATCGTTTGCTCAACCAAGAACCACCAAGTCCACATGCTCACACTCCAACCCAGTATCGCAAAGTGCAGCGAGGGCACCAAGTCAATCCAAATCCCGGACGAATCATACTGAGCACGTCAGATACAGCACCTTCTACCCACCTGTCATCCAGTAACGCCACTTAAAGTTGCTACTTGGAACATTCGAGGTGGCAATCAACCAACAAAAACCAAAAGAATCCTCCAATACCTCAGAAGACAAAGTCAGCATAGCCATGTTACAGGAGACTCACCTCCTTCCGCCCGTAGAGCTACAATGGGCACGGTCATGGGGGTGCCATAGGTACTTCTGATCATACTAATCGTATGCCAGAGGGGTCGCTATCTTAAAAGACAAGAGACAATTTCAGTTTTATTGAATCAAAGAAAGACACAGAGGGAAGAGCATTATTGGTGAGAGGCCTCCTAGCAGGAAAAGAAATTGTCCTTGTAAACTCATATGCTCCTAACACTGACGGACCAAACAACTTCAACTGGATTATGGCACAGCTCGGAAAGGCGAACATTGCGATGATCATCTGGGGAGCAGACCTCAATACACTGTTAGATCCCAGAATCGATAAGTCCCACAATACAACAGGTAAGCTCTCCAAAGCGAGTCTCCAAGTCAAAGAAATATGCCACGCCTTTGACTTGATCAATACGTGGAGACATTACAACCAAGACGCAAGAGAATACACGTTCCACTCAGCTGTCCACAATACCAGCTCCCGCATAGACTATATTCTGGCATCAGCCCTCAGCCCATTCAACTGGGGACCCGGTCACATCCACCCCCGCTCCTTCTCAGATCACTCGATGGTAACAGTGGAATTCACGCTATCTGCTGAGACAACACTGATGCACAACTGGAGATTCAAGCCAGGCTCACTAGCCGATTCTGTGTTCGCAACTGAACTACAGCAAGAAATTGCGTCCTTCCTGCAGGCCAACCAAAACTCGGTGAACTCCGCGGGCACCTTATGGGAAACACTAAAATGCTTTGTTCGTGGAGTATGCATGGCAAAGGAAAACGGAATCCTAAAGCTGATCCTCCGGGAGCTGGCAGAGAGTGAAAAACGTCTGAAGGAGCTTGAAATCAAAAACGACGCCTCTAGTGAACCACAGACCCAAGCAGATCTGAAAGAACTACTGAAATTTAAAGAGAAAGCTGAACGTGAGCGGAAATTCCTTGGACATAGGCGCCAGATCAGACAATATGGTGAAGGCCAGAAACCGGCAGTGCTACTGGCCCGGCTACTAACAATCGACAAGAAACCCACTCGGGTGGAATGCATCAGAGACACCAATGGAACCCAAGTCTACACGGAAGAAGGCATTGTCGAGGAGTTTCGTAACTTTTACCAAGACCTATACAGCTCCAAGGGCAGCACTGATCCTGGGATGCTTCAGGACTTCCTTAGTGACACCGAACTGTACTGAGTGGCCAATGAGTTACGTGAACCCTTAAACGCTCCAATAACACTGCAGAAATCCTGGAAGCAATCAAACATCTCCCGAACACCAAGGCTCCCGGCCCGGACGGGCTCACAGGAGAGTTTTACAAAGCACACGCGAACACCATAGCCCCTCTAATACTTCAAGTCTACGAAGAAGCCACAGAGCGGGGGATTCTACCACCTACTCTACGCGAAGCCACTGTGATACTATTACATAAAGAGGGGAAACCCCCTGAAGAATGTGCATCCTACAGACCGATCTCCCTGATTAACTTGGACAAAAAGATTCTAGCGAAAATCCTAGCAATACGTTTGCTTCCCATAATGCCGGTGCTTGTGTTGGGTGACCAAGCCGGGTTCATCCCAGGGCGTAACACAACATATGGCATCAGAAGGCTCTTCGGCGTCATCGAGGCACTTGACCCGACACAGCAAGCAATAGCCGTGCTTTTGGACGCCGAGAAGGCCTTCGACTCAGTCGAGTGGCCCTTCCTTTTTGCAACGCTTAAACAAATGGGGCTAGGGAATTTCGTCCTTAAACTGGTCTCACTACTCTATAACGACCCAACATCCTATATAAGTCTTGGCAACACTAGATCCCCCAGCATCAGGTTAGAACGTGGAACCAGACAGGGCTGTCCCCTCTCCGCTCTTATATTTACCCTGGTGATGGAGCCCCTAGCCTCCAGATTGAGAGAATACCAACTACACAGAGGCCTCACGTTCGGTCCCCACAAACTAGTGGTCTCCCTATATGCCGTTGATGTTATGTTATTTATCAGCGACCCCCAAACTAACCTTAACCCAATAATGCGCAAAGTGATCAAATTTAGCCAAGTCTCTGGCCTCAAAGCCAACCATTCAAAATCAGTGGTATTCCCACTAACTCCGAATACCACTAAGTTTGCAGATGATCATGGCTTCAAGTGGGAAAGTTCAAGGGTTCGCTACCTGGGTATTTATATGCCTCTCAGTCATAACGACATATTCAAAGACAACTATGTGGCAACACTTAACTCCATGCAAGAACGGTTCCAAAGGTGGAAATCACTCCCACTGACACTTTGGGGTAGAGCCTCATTGTCCAAAATGGTTATACTTCCCAAATTCCTTCATCTATTCATGAACATACCAATACTCCTCCCAAGATCATTTTTCCAAAAACTCAAAAGCCTCATATTGGTACTACTATGGGCAGGGAAACCAGCGCGAGTAGCCTACACAACACTAACTTTACCTACATCAAGCGGTGGCCTCGCACTTCCAGATATGGAGAAATACTACTGGGCAGCCCAAGCTCAATTTCTAAGCCATTTGTACACAATACACTTCATCCGACCACATGTCCAGGTGGAATGAGCCCTTGCATCGCCTAACTTACTGCGAGCCGTCATCAGCCACATCCCAGTCCCACATAACACGCTGAACACTGTAATATCCACCTATGCAATCTGGAAAAAGATCGCACAGAAATACGAGGTGAGCATAAGGTTCTCCCCCCTGCTACCAGCCAAATTCATCCCAGGGATTCCCCTATCAAATGGCTGGACAAGGTCAACATCCAATCTCTTGGTGACCTCTTCCCACGAGGGCACGTTCTTGACCCCACAAATGGCTAAGGAAAGGGGAGGCACCACCTCACTAGACACATTCCTATACTTTAGACTACGCTATACGTTACAAAGCATGTTTCCATCGTTTCCTAAACAACCTGTAATGTGAGATCTACTACATAATGTAATTCAGGCGAAAGGCGAGGGGAGACTAGTGTCACTATTATATGAAACCCTACTAACAGACATAGTAACTAGTGACCCCCGAACAAAGACAAGGTGGGAAAAAGCCATTCAAGCAACAATACCCGATGAGGATTGGACATACATTCTTCGTCAGACCCAGAAAGTCGCACTAAACGCGCTATAAACAAATGCACTTCAATTTCGTACACCAGACCTACCATACTCCAGCAAAGAGCCACAGACATCACCCAGAACTGTCACCACAAAGTTTGAGGTGCGGCGCCGCCGTCGCGGATTTCATGCATTTAGCGTGGGATTGCCCCGAGATATAACGTTTCTGGTCCTCTTTCCTACAAACCACTGCGGATATAGTGGGTGAGGAGTTGCCCTCTAACCCATTGGTGGCACTCCTGGGTCTGACCAAAAACCTACAACCTGCAGTGAGGAAACTAGCAACCCTACTACTGGTACTGGCACGCAGAAGGGTCGCTATGACATGGGGCGGGGCCCTACCCCTGCTGTTTCAGCATGGAAAAACGACATTCTATATTGTCAGGATATGGACACCAAATGTATACGGACATTACTGCTACACGTGTGCCCACCCCCGACATCGGGGGCCCATACACATTATACTTGCTAAATACTGACGAGATCTCAGACTCACAAACTCAAGTTACATGATCAGTATGGGAAGGTGGAAACCAACAAAGGGTGCCGCTAATAACAGGCTAAGATTCCGGGAACTAACAATGAACTAGGAACCGCTAAGGAGGGTGATGGAGTGGGGGTATCATGAGCAAAATAGGCAAGTTGTAACTGTTGTGAAGCACCCGGTTTGTGCAAATGTATGTGTTTGAAGTTGTAAATTCCAAAAATAAAGTTTAAAAAAAAAAAAAAGTTGAGTGAGAAGCCCAGCCTATGAAGGGAGTGGCAGGTGACTGACAGATGATCCAGGACTTGCTCGGGAGAGCGCACCCTGGTCAACCAATCGTCTAGGTAGGGGTAGATGTGAATCCCACTTTCCTGAGATACGCTGCCACCACCACCATGAGCTTGGTGAAGACCCTCGGGGCGGAGGTCAATCTGAACGGCAGGACCCGAAACTGAAAAGGCGAGTCGCCAACCGCAAACCTCAGGTACTTCCTGTGCTTGGGATGAATCGGCACATGAAAGTAAGCATCCTTGAGGTCGTGAGACACCAACCAGTCCTGAAGTTGAAGGGCCTAAAGGACTTGAGAAACAGTAACCATCTTGAACTTGTCCTTCCTGAGGAGTTTGTTCAAACCACGCAAGTCCATGATGGGTCTCAATCCATCGTCTATTTTCGGGATCAAAAAATATGGGGAATACCATCCCTTGTTCCTCTCCGCTACAGGCACCAGTTCTATGGCGCCTTTCTACAGCAGGGAGTAGAGTTCCTGCGCAAGGAGCGGATCCGGACTCTTCAAAGAGAGTTTCCCCGGTGGATTGTCGGGAGGCCTCTGCCGGAAAGGAAGACAGTAGCCGTGGGCTATGATCTCCAGAACCCACACATCTGAAGTAATGGCACGCCATTCTACAAGATGCTGCGCCAGCCTTCCCCCAACCGGCGAAACATGGGACATGGCCTCATGACTGAGTGGAAGCAGCTGCAGCAGTGCCTGAGGGTAAAGAGGCAACTGCCCAAGCGGCTTTGGCACCTCGAGTACCTTGTTTTCCACCTCTGATACTCCTAGATTGGCCCCTTTGACTGGCAGCTCCCCTCGATCTACCAAAGGAGGAGTAGCATCGAAAGGAACCTCATTATGTGTACCAGGCTCAGGCCTGCCAAACTCAACCTCCGGAGAGGTGTCCAGACCACTGGCGTCATGTAAAGACTGACGTAGGTCTTCCATCTGGCTGTGACCAGACAACAGGTCATCAGGAACCTCAGGAGGTACAAACCCCTCCTCATCTGACCCTTCTTCCACCTCTGAGATGCAATCCAAAGGCTGGAATATATCCCTGGATGAAGGAACAGAAAAAGGTTAAAACACAGGCCTCACTGATTTACTCAGGGCCTTCCTAGGAGGATCTACGGCCCTCCGGGGTAAAGCCTCCTCAAAAGGCGTTGAGGGCGCGATGAAATCGGCGTCGACGTCGAGCGAGGCGCTGTCGACTTCGAGAACGGCTTCGAGGCCAGAGCCCCGAGTGTGTCCTTCGACGGCCCCGGCGCAGATGGCATCAACGACTTCCTCGGAGCCGGAGCCTCGACAGAGTCCCTTGAGGGACATGGCGCTGACGGCGTTGATGCCTTCTTAGAAGGCCTCACAGGCTCCGCCGGTCTCGAGGGCATCTAGGACCGGGACTGGACCTGGCACGGCTATGGCGATCGGCCTTGTCTGATCGGAACCTCGACGGCTCCCGATGATTGCGCCGACCGCCCGAACCCTAAGGCATGCGAGCGGTGGCCTTAGCGCGTTCCTTGCCAGCTTCTCTCGAAGGCGCAGACGGAACAGTGCCGTGCGATTCGAAAAAATTGGCATCATCTCCTTGCGAAATGCGTCCCGTTCCGCCGGTGATGAATGCTTGTTGGGACAAGCTACCCGCTGCCTGGCGGAGTCATCTGACGAGGACGGGGAAGGCGACCGGTGACGGCGCTTCCAAGAGTGCCTAGAAGAGGCAGAGGAATGGCGGGACCCACTCCCAGAATGAGACCCCCCTGGACTTACGCCGACGTGGAGAGTCGCCCCTCGAATTGTCGGTTGAAAGCCCAGCGGATTTAGACTTATGGGGTTTGGAAACCCTACCTACAGACAACTTCTTCTTCCGCTTCTGCAAGGCCTTCGACGTCAAAGACTGGCATTCGTCAGCAGTGTGGTTCTCGACGAGGCACCAAAGGCAGACGTTGTGCGAGTCCGTAAGGGACATCTTGGAACCGCAGACCTGACACTTCTTGAAGCCCGACTGCGGGGCAGAAGAAGACGAAGACATATTCATAATATCCAATGTTAGAAGAACTGATTCAACAGGAGAAAAACCGAGGCGCGCCGAGATTCTGAAGCAAACACGTTTGCGGAAAAAACGGAACTGAGGCTACAGGCGTCGTGCGTCCTACATATAACATCTGGTGACGTCGGCTCTTGACGGAGGCCCTCGAGGGACAGCGTGTCAATGTCATTGATGTAGGACCCCGACGCCGAAAATGTTTCCGAAGCAGCACAGCTGTGGACATTACTGTCAGAGATATGGAATACGTTGGAGGACACAATCCCCTCGAACGCTATGTTTCCACATAAGAGAGGCCATCTATCTGCGTACCTGAGATGCATTTCATGCAAAGAGGCTTGCAAAACCTACTTGCGATTCAAACTGAACCAAATCCATACCAATGAAAGGACCAAACATTGGTAGTCGGATCCTGCGGTAGGGATTTAGTCAACCTGTCGCTTTTGTAATTCTGTGTAATCAATTGAAACCGTAAGACAGTGGATTTTGGAATGTCTTGCTTTGTTTTCAATTCGTGCTGTCTCCTTTCCTAAAGAACTGAACAGCTTTACATCTAATTATTGTTACATCTGGGGTTCCGCGGGTACTACCCGTACGATCAGCACGTCTCTATTCGGCCAGAAGGATGGCTTCTCTTTGCCTGCAACGCTGGTGGTTGCCTTGGAGATGTTCTATTCCTTTATCTGGGATACGGGCTTAACGCGCGCGTCATGTGAGGAAGAAGCGGACCCCAGCACGTCTGTGCAGACCCCACCTCTCGCCGAGACCTCAAAAGCGCTCAACTCCCGCCTAACTCTGCTTCTAATTGTAGCGTTGCTTTGTTGGAAACTTGTCTTTGTTTTTTTCAAAATCTGACACCGGACTTCTAATCAACCTGCCTCAGTCTCATCCCTTGGCCTTGATCAATCAGAACCTGTTCTTGACCCGGACCGGTCACCGACTCCTTTTTGCCTAACGTCTGATTACAAAGCCTGATTCAATTAGCTCTGGGGTTTTGGGCGGAGCCACTGCCCTAGTGCGCGCCCGCCTACAGTGCTCTAATCCCTGGGTAACTTCTGCTCCCGCCGTTCCGCCTGGCTCATACCTTTCCGCGCACTAGACCCGCCATTCCGCCTGACTCCAACTCCGGGTGCACAGCGTAAACAGGGTAAGCCAGTCCTCCCAATCCTCATTGACATTTAACAACTCAGCCTGTTTTGTTTGCCTTCCATTGTTTGCTTCTGGTTATTCAAGACTTCTGTGAACATCGAGAACAGACCCTCATTTCAGAACTCCAGTGACTTCTTGGAACATTCAAGTGGATACTCTGGCTTTCTACATGTGCATTTCGGACGCTATCCTGCTCAGTGCACCACCCCGACTCTAGTAGCGTCCCGCGTGCCGCCCTGGGAGTGCCCTAAACTAACCTACCAATTGTTTGTTTTGTCTTACCGTTGTTTCCTTTCCACATTTCTCAGTTTTGCCCCAACTATAGGGTAAGCCATCTCAGATACATAATAAGTGTACTTGCACTCTAAGGTATAGGGAGTCATTGTTCCCTCCCTTCTTCCTTATATAGGTTGTTTCTCATTTGCTTTCCATCTCACACTGTTAGTGATACCCAGTCCAAGTTTTTCAAGTACACTTACCACTATTAGGACTACTGTATAAGAGAACCTTATTTCACTGTAGTAATCAATTGTCTTTTGCCTTTCAGCCTTTGTCTGGTGGTGTGGGTGTCCCCGCTCTTTTGGGTAATCAACTCCTCTGTCTGTTATCTTAGCACAGCAGAGGGGTGTATTGCATTAAAGAGATCCTCGAGTTGAGGAGGCCCGATTCTGGGTGTCTCCCTTTTGGGAGGTTGCCAGAGCTTGGGCAGAATATTATTCCGAAGCAGCTCCCTCTTATCTGCAGGTTTGAGGTCCGACCAACGCCCCGGCCTGTTTAGCTTGGTGGCGAGTAACAATTATGCTCAGGAATCGAGACTCATGTGGGGTGATAATATATCCTTGATCATTGCCTTGGTTCGATTCTTGAATGAAATTGATCTTATTCTGTAAATTGTATGAATTCTTGTATCAGATTTAAGTCTTCTTTTGTATATTGATGTTTTCATTTCTGTTTTAATAACATATGTAAGGTGTTATGCAAACCAAATCACAAAAAAAAGAAAAAATAGAAAAGCAGAATAACAGCACCTGAATACCAAATAAGGCAAAACCAGAAAACAGGGTGGTGTGACGTCAGGTTACTGTGGCTGACGGGAGCTGCCAGGCCTAGATTGTGTCCTTTAAGGGTGTAGAAGTAGAAGACCGACACACAGGTGGCATGCTTTTGACTATAGACATTTATTAATGAGCAAATAAAAGAGAATGCCCTATCTGACCCTAGTTCTAAGAGGGGTTTCCTTGCCTCAACTAATACTTAGGAAACTGTCAGGATATCAGTCTAAAGTGAGTCCACTGTCCTGTGTCCAAAACCTATTTCCAGCCCTTAAACTATAAAAGTAACTAAGAAACAGGGGTAATCTGCTTGATTATGTTATGTTATTTGGCATTTATATAGCACTCTATTTATCATTGGCATGACCTCAAAGCACTGGTAGGTTGAACGCCCTCGGGGACCGTAGTCCAGGTCAGTCGAGAGAGTAAGAGGGTGCTTGGGTGCGCCGTTTATGTGCACAGCTGATGCTTTTGCCTGATGGTAGCTGCATCCTAGCATTAGGTGTGGCGGTATTTGATATCAGTTGAATGTGTGCAGTCTGGAGGTTGGTCACCAAGACTGGGTTCTGGCTGCGTTTGGCCTGTGTAGGACGCATGTGTGCAGCTAGGCCGATTTTCCGTGGGGTACAGCTACATTTTATTAGAATGTTGAAGTGTTCATGAAGTATTGTTTGTATGTGAGCAGCTAGGCCGAAATTGATCGAGGGGTGTAGATGCGCTCTGATTGAGTGTTGGTGTAGAGTAGAGAATGAGCATAGTGATAGGAGAGAAGTGTCAGGGTGGAGGTTTTGACCTAACGAGCTTGCTATTTCGATTTCAAGGACGCGTTAGCGATTGCTGCATTCAAAGCAGATTTATTAGTAACTTAATAGTCGCATTCAGTGTTATCATTGCTCGGGATCTCTTTGAACATTTGTCAGCTGGTTGCAAGGTCTCAGCAGCCTTCGATGGTTTTAATCGGCATTATGGAAAGAGACAGGTTTTTAGAGATTTGCAGAAGGCCATGTAGTCTTGAGTGTGTCGAATATGTGGGGGGAGTGAGTTCCACAGTTAGGGCCAAGGATGAAAAGGCAGATTCACCGATCCTGACAGAATTAGAGGTTGGAATCACTAGAAAGAGGGCAGTGCTCCAAAAGAATGTCTTCCTTCTTGTGGACGACAATCAAAAGGTCAGCTTTGGATGTTGTAAATAAAATGTTCTTCTCAAAGGATACAAATCAAAAGTCTCAAAAGGTTCCTTGGGTTGGGATTCAGCACAGGGTATAAAACAAGAGTCTTGTATCTTTACAGTGTTAGGGGGATGACTCTTCCCCTCTGACCTTTATAAGGTTTCTCTGTGGTTTTTCCAATAGCCAGGACAAGTTTTTTTCTTCTGCTGGCCTCATCAGGCCCTTCACATGCCAAGAGAATGACTCCCTCCTCTTGGCTCCTTTCGTAAGGTCCATCAAGACCAGGGGCCATGTCTCATTTCCCCTGGTTTTTCTGCAGCTCTTCACAATGCCACAGTTGTTCACAGTCCACCGGGTTCACTACCCCACCAGGTACTGTGACTCTGATGATGATTGGAGGCAGTTCGTTATTGGGTGTGGGTCCCAGATCCTTTTTAGCTCTTCTTGTTTCTTAACAATTATACTTGGTTCACTATGCTGCTAGGTATTCTTTTTTTTTGTCGGGTCAAAGACCCTTCATACTGGTTTCATTCTCTCTTGGTTCCCAGATGTCTTTAATATAGTTTCTCTGCCTTTTGAGTCCCCCTACAACCGTTCTGGCCCCCCCCCTCTTCTGGGCACTTCCCGGTGTCTCTCGGTTGTCTACAGGCTCTCTGGTGTCTTCTGATCGTCACAGGGACTGCGGTTGCTCCGCAGCTGTTTCCTGCTGCTCCCTGTGCTCTTCTGATCGTCGCAGGAATTTCAGCGGCTCTGCAGTGGTTCCCTGCGGCACTCTGGCCTCTTCCAATCGTTCCAGGGACTGCGGCTATGAAGAAGCGGGCCACACCTTCCTCTGCTTCCTCCAGCCAGCCCGTATGACTCCCTCGCTCTGGGGCCTTTGCCGTGGGCTGCGGCCAGTCAAGAAAACTGTTTTCCGGTACCTCGCAGCTTCTGCAAGATCTTTCACAGCTACAGTCTCTCTGCAGTGGTTGGGTCTTCCAGGCATGCTCCGCCAATGCGGAACACTCTGCCCCATCTCTCACGTTGGTGGTGGCAGCTTTGCGCCAGCAGGAGGTAAGGCTCTCCTCCTTTCGACCCTGGCAAAATGCTGCAGCGTCCCACAAAGAGCCTCAGCCTGCTTGGCTTCTATGTCCCGTCTTGCCCACTGCACTCCTCGAGGGAGGTTCGAACAGAATTTCCTGTATTCCCTCTGCTATTTCAATTAAAGTTGGACCAATAGGCAACCGGGAACTACTAGAATGCTCACTAGTGGTTCCAGGAGTAATCTTTATGCTTCTGCACTTCTTTCTCATCCCAGTACTTGTGCTGTGGTTTTCCACTGGGTCGAATGGACTCTTATTCATCCCATTAGTGATCTTCAGACTCTCCAGTGGATCTACTGGATTCTCCCTCGTCACACCACCTACCAAGGATGCTATATCTAAGTATCCCCTACACTTTCTCGTCCAAGTACTTTTTGAGAAGGTAGAATTTTCTATGTTACAGGGATAGATAGAGGTGTGGGGGACAGAGGTGAAAGTGATAGGGTGAGGGTCAGTGAGGTATTAGAATAATGTGTTCTCCATGGATAGTCGTCCCTAGTCCCACAGGGGGATCTTTCCCCATGAGATACACCCGTTGAGTACCACCCACAGGGGGACTCACCACCCTGGTCTCATCGAAAGGGGCCTCCCCACGCCCCGAGGGGAGAAGGGACGACATCCTAAGATTCATCACAGTACCCTGTACCGAAATGGGTGACACAGAATGAGGCTTAGTGACACCACAACACGCATGGAGTCCCTTGCACCCATCAACTCCGGTTTATACATTCCAGTCTTCCTGACATCTTAATTTTTTCCAAGGACTTTTTACAAGCTAAGATTCTGCCTGTGGCAATTTCAGATCATTCCACTGTCATGATCAAGCTCCAACACTTGATAGACCCCTCACTAGTTGCAAGTATAACCCCCAACTTTATAATTCAGACCAGGATAGAAACACACTTTGAGATGCCATTGTAGATTATGATGTTAAATGGTAATGGGGACACCACAAATCAAATACTCTGGGGCGCTGCCAGTGTTAAACCTAGGGGCATAATGATTGAGAAGGGGCCAAGAAGGAAGAAGAGGAAAGGAACGAACTAGCAGCAGCATAGACCTCCATCAGAAGATGAGAAAAATAGCACAGGGAGACACAATCTCAGCAGACTCTTTCTGCCTTTAATAAGGCAAATTATAACTTTAACTATATACTATCTGAGGCCAATATGTCCACTAAAAAACAGGATGGAAGTACTATGACCAAGGAAATAAAGCAGGGAAATTAGTAGCTGAGGTAGGTCAAGATAAGGAGACAGACCAAATTGTGACATTTCCAAAAATGTATTGCTTTAATTAAATAATAATAAAAGGCCTTTCTGTCCCTATTCTAAGGGTTTGCCCTACCTCAATCACTACTAACTGGAGTACTCGTCATTGTCAACAGTCTAGTCCAAAACAAAAGTCCATCATCCGTCCCAAAGCTAATCTACGCTAACACTACCACTAAGCAAACTAACACAAAGGTCCAGGAGAATGACTCCTTTGTCCTGGCGAAGTCGTCTAAGCTTCAGTAAGCTATTCTTTTTTTTTTTAAACTCTTTTTATTTAATCAACATTACAATAATAACATAAAATTGAGCGATTATAACTACCAAATAACCAATTTTATTTGTCATACATACTACAGGAGTTTTAAGAGAACATATACAACTTATATCCCCCCAACAAAGCTCAATGATTAAAATAGCACACACAAGGACAACAAACCACAAGACCTAACACAAACCACACAATACCCCCACAACCTTAACACCTAACCCCTAAGTAACATATTTATAATCCAGTACCCCAACCTACACTAGCCCATACTGATCATTAAAAGGCCCCCACCGTTCCAAGTACTCTCCCTCCCGATTTTGTCTAACTGATTTAATTTTTTCAAAGCCTGAAAGTGTTTGCATATCCAATAGCCAATTCTCTATCTGAGGCTTCTTTTTTGTCTTCCACACCTTCATAATTTGTTTAGTTGCCATCAGTAAAGCTTTACCAATCCATCTTGAAGAATCAAATCCACCCTCAGTTTTGCAAGAAGAATCACTGCCATAAAAGTTAGCGGAAAAGGGAGATATTCTCAACTGCATCAATTCTGTCTAGTACATCCCTCCAGAAGTCTGTCACTCTTACATTCTCAAGCATGTGTAATAATGTTCCCCTCATCTGCTGACAACCCCAACAAAGATCATTATCTATCAAGCCCACCACACTCATCTGCTCTGGAGTCCAATATAAACGGCCTAAAACCCGTTGATGAATATAACGCAACTTCAGATCCATTTTAGCTTTCGCAGACACCCTCCCATACATTCACCTCCCCAACTCCGTAGCCCAGGCCAGTCGTAGTTTCTCCCAGGACTCCTTGGCATTAACTTAAAGGTTGACACCATACAGGGCGGAGTATCAAACAGTTCACACATTTTTAGCTTTTCAATCATTGGCACATGTAGTATCTGTTACCTTTCAACCATCAATTATTCTAAAGCCCTGTGTCTCCCATGTTCCCCATTACCCAATCCATATTGCTCCACTAGCCCTGAAAAGGAAATCATTTTCTCATTCCTCCAAACATCTTCAATTTTTAGAATACCTTTGTTGGCCCAACTTCTCCAGTTTAGCATTTTGTTATTTAATTGCAACCCTGGATTAAGCCAAATAGATGCTTCTCCATTCATGAATAAACCTTGTCCACACCCCAAAATCCACTCTACCAAAGTGGTTTTTGTAACGGCTATAAATTCCAGTTTTACCCCAGATTTGGGAAATTTCCCAAAGGAATATAGACTATCTAAACAATAAGGCTTACGTCTATCCCTTTCTATTGATACCCAAAATGGTTCTGATCTCTTCCCCTCCATAAGATAACAAGAAGCTTTCTTAACCAGAAACCCTCTGTGATAATTTTTGAAAACTGGATACCCAAATCCCCCTTCCCTAAATTGGCCTCTTCCCTACAACCCATAAAAAGTACATAAATACCCTGTCAATGCGCTTAACCCCATTTTTAGTAAATTTCAGACGAAGCGACTATATGTAGTACAAAGATTTGGGCAGAAGCATAATTTTAATAGCATTTACCTTAGCCAAGATATTCAAAATCATACAATCCCATTTACGTACATCTCCCTGCAGTGTCTCAATCAATTGATGTTATGTCCAGATAATGATCCCACCTCTTCTATCATGTGTCTCAAGAGTGTACCTCCTCCTTCTGAGTTGGCCAGTACAATAGTCATATCATCAGCGTATGCTAAAACCTTAACTTCCCTGTCTCTCACACACCAACCACAAAGGCCCTGTTTCTGTCTTATATATGCTAGTAATGGTTCCAGAGCTAGATTAAAAAGAGTGCAAAAGCGGACAACCTTGTCTTGTTCCTCTGAATAACTGAAACGCTGAAGAAAGCTCAATTAACCCAATGTTTGGATCAGATCCCATATTGCAAGGCTCCAACAGCGTTTAAGAATTGAGGCCCAAACCCCATTTCAGTCAGACTCTAGTTTAAGAATGACCAATTTACACGATCTAAGGCTTTCTTGCATCTAAAAAAATAAGCAATATCTCCTCCGCCTTCGAATCAGATAATCCCATAATATCTAATAAGGTCCTAATATTGTCATACCCATGCCTGTCCCCCATGAATCCCACCTGTGAATAATCAATCAATTCTCCAATATATTTAATTAGCCGGGCAGTCAACATTTTAGTAACATTTTTTATATCTACATTTAGAAATGAAATGGGATGACAGTTACTACATTTAGTGGCATCATTTCCTGGCTTCAGTATCAAAGTAATAAATGCTTCTCTCATGGACGGACAGAGAATGCGACCTGTTAAAAATTGATTATATAAATTACAAAGCTCTGCTGCTAGAATAGTACTGAAGGACCTATAAAATTCCAGCGGCAACCCATTCATGCCTGGGGATTTTCCTAGATTAAGTTGGTTTATTGCGGTCTGAACTTCGGATACTGTGATTGGTGCATCCAACGCCTCTCTCCCTTTCTCAGATAAGCATGGAATATCTATTTTGTCAAAAGATTAAGCTAATTCTGTTGCTTGAGTAGATAATTCTTCTGAGTAGAGGGATTCATAAAATGCTCTGAAACATTGAAACATTTCTTTTTTCTTGAATACTAGTTCACACTTTCCATTGTCAATCTTCTGAATATATCATCTTTCCATCAAATTCTTTAACCTATTTTTCAATAATCGTCCTCCCAGGTCCCCTTCCTCCCAACATTTTTGTTTCATAAAATATAAACCTTTTTCAGCTTGTCTTTCTACTTTGTCCTTTAGCTTCTCTTTTATTCTATCCACACTCATTTTATCCTTCCTGTTTTTGGACAACGCATATTTTCTTTGCATAACCTCTCGCTCTGCCTCTAGATCTTTTGCCTTCTCCTCTCCCGACTTCCTTGCCCTGAATGCCCAATTTATCAATTCACCACGTATAGTTGCCTTAAAGGCATGCCCAACAATTAAAATATCGGTAGACCCTTTATTCTCATTAAAATAGTTAATAATAAAGTTATCTATAGTCTCACACATGCTCTCATCCTTTAAGATGAATGTTTTAATCTGCCATTTAGTACAGTTGGGCCTGCATTTTTCCCAATTCAATTTTAGTGTGACTAAAGAGTGATCCGAAACACAACACTCCCCAATGTTAGCCTCTACTGCTTCCACTATTAACCTATCTGAAATGAAAAAATAGTCGATTCTCGAATGAGAATCACGGACTTGGGAATAAAATGAATAATCCCTATCCTTGGGATGTAAAACCCTCCAAATGTCTATCAGGTCAAGTCAAATATTTCAATAAAGTCTTGAAAAGCCTTAATCCCTTTTTGACCTGTGAACCTACAATCCGATCTGTCTGTGATTTAATACACAGTTGAACTCACCCCAGTCATAATACTATCGCCTTTCATACTGCGTAAAATTTTGGCCAAGGCTCTAAAGAACTTAACCCCATTTGAACATGGTCCATATACTGAACCCAAAGTTATTAACCTCCCTTCATACCAAACATCTGCCAAAATTATTCGACCTTCATCATCCATAGACACATTTTCTACTGCCATACCCAGCCTCCTACGAATTAGAATTCCCACCCCTTGTGATTTCGAGGAATAGCAATTTAGTAAAACTTTAATATATTTAGCATTATTGAACATATTCTCCGAATGTTCTATCAAATGTGTTTCCTGCAAAAATATTAAATCAGATTTTTCCTTCCATAGCCTGGCTAATATTTTCTTTCTTTTCTTAGGACAGTTTAGGCCTTTCACATTCCAAGTAGCAACCTTTAATGATCCCATCATAAAGTAGTAATAAAATGCAGTCCTAGATCAGGCAGCCATACATCATCAAACACAATTCCAAACTTTTTTACCTCCTCTTTTATAACTACATCTAATGGTGAACAAATGTAGGTTACCCCCACCCCGCCCCCCGCTTCCCCCAACATTTACACAACACATACCACAAAACACAAACACAAACACACATTTAGATTGGAAATTGTCCAAAAAATAATGGACCATTTAAGACAACAGTTATATAAAAAGCTCATACAAATCTGAACCATACCCCCAGAACTCCATGCCCGATCAAGTACCATAGATTCTAATACATTCCCCATTACTATCCAAATCTATATTATTGTTGGTTAAACCCATTTTAATATTTCTTACCATTATACCTATATTCCTCAACTCCACATGAACCATTTCCTATTAACAAAATATCTTATTACATTAACATATGCAGATGTATTTGCGTATTGTTTAATCCAATAATCTGGTTGGAATAAAGATTAAAGCCTTCTCTATCTAAGCTTACCATGAACATTTACAAATATATGTTTTAAATGAATAACCACTGAGTCAATACACCAAACTTATCGACATCCACAAATTACCAATTTGAAACATCATACTCTTTGCTACTGTACTGTTCACTCTCATGTAGCAGTGTAAAAATCCCATAGCACTCTCATTGGTAACACAATAGTCCCACTTACTGTATATATAGCCATGCTACACCCTATAATCATGCCCCTTTACTTATTAAGATATCTATAAGTACAACCCTTTAATTCTCTTGTTGTTCTATTACCTGAAGAATAGGGATCTCTAAGCTTTCTCAATCTGCGTCTATTTATTCGCAAGAGTCCCTGCTCGAATATTAATAGCCTATAAATAATAACTTAACTTGAATATTTCCCCACCCTCTTACACAATATATGGTCACCGCTAATCAATTATATCACTTCGATACCCCCATCTCTCTGAGTGCCAATGTATTTGGCGTATTTCAATTAGTTAGAAATGATGCAACGCACAAGGCTTTTTCCCTCATCCCAAAAGTGAGCATGTGTATGACATTTGCCAAACAAATTCAAATATGAGACACATTATCACTATTTACTAATTGCCCTATAGAACTCCAGAGGAGTCACCATCACGCGGGACAATGATACCCCATAAATGCACCCCACCCGGGTTGCTTGGGCCATAACCCGGTGTTTGCACCAACATCCTGTGACAACGATGCCCCCACCGCCCACAAAGCTACATCAATGCCCAATATTCGCTATTCACCTCTGTGTCTTGAATAAAATGTGCTCCCTACTCACAACAGTGAGAGGTATACCTCATTGTAATTATTGATCAGCAACATGCTACTTACATAAACATTATCAAACACATATAAAAACATTGTTGTGAAAACATGCACCATGGCACATTTAACATCCAATGTCCAATAGTGGATAACTGTTTAGGATGTTTGCACATTTCGAAACATGCATGAACGAGCACATTAAAACATGAATAGCAACAGTTAAAAATATGCTAAAAGTTCAAAGAGTTACTCTCACACGTTTAAGTATTATAGCGAATCTGCAATTATGGACTCATGTTCAGCTAATATGCACCGTTACCATTGCCCATTGAAGTTGTTCATGTTTCGTAATGTCTAGCTCATTGGCAGTATGTCATTGCCTTCACTTTAACCGAGTGGAAACCCAAATCCATACGAGTCATAATGTATAAGCCCCTTTTCACAGTACCTCGATCCGTTAGCTTAATCACACCTCGCACTATTTCCACGCCGATCAGTCCAATGACGTCTGGGGAGGGCCCAACCCAATTTCGCTCTCCCCGGGCTTTTATCTTCCCCTCGATTGCGGATCCTCCATACGCTGCATCAGAGGTACAGAGTTTCAGGCGTACTAAATCGAATGCATCGCTTCCGTGCAAATGTTACGTGTGGATCACTCTCCCCCATTTTTGATCCTTCTCCATTCCCAGACTCTATGCACTCTCTTTTGTAAGGGGACTTTCCACCTTCAGGGTATCCCTTTTCTTACTAGATAAACGTCCCTTGGTTTATCAACTCAGAGTTTTGACCCTTATCCTTAGTGGCAACTTGCAGTGTCTCTTTGTTCCCTCCATTCCCAGACTCTATGCACTCTGTGCAATCCAGCGCTGTTATTGAAGGGTACTTTACTCTATCCTAGTTTATCTGTGCATGATCCAAACTTTCCTGCAATGTAAGAAACATTGTATATAACGGTTAACTTGAATGTACTATTAAAACGTCTTATAAAATTAATAAACAAAATGGTAAAAAGAGTACCTTTTAAGTGATAAAAAGAAGCATACACACTTTAAGTGACAACGAGAAGTGTTGAGTAGACAGATGCAAGTCTATAAGTGAAGTCATCTTTTCTTTTTTGGTGGAATACTCTTTTGAGATAAGGACACAGTCTCCGTAGGTGTAATATCCAAGTCAGATAAAAAAAAACATCAGGACTCCTCTTATCAGAAAATGAATTAATCTGACCCTCAATCACTACCCGGAGCATATCAGGGTACACCATACAATATTGCAGCTTCTTACTCTTCGCCTTTTCTTTTCCTATGTTAAATGTTCTCCTTTTATCCAGTAAATCTCTACTTAAATCACAAAAAATCATGAGCTTATTTCCTCCCCATGACAAATCCCCTTGCTCACGTGATTTTCTGAGTATCAGTTCTTTAGTTGGAAATCTCAAAAACTTCACAATAAAGTGTCTTGGCCGTTGACCCATAGCTGGCTTTTATCCCAAGGACATGTGAGCTCTTTCCATCTCCAAAGGGGTGCTGGGGTCTAAGTTTAACATGGAAATCAGTGCCTTCTCCAGAATTGCCATAGGGTTACCTTGCTCCTCACTTTCAAGAAATCCGGCCACTCTTATGTTGTTCCTCGCTCTGATATCTTAAGAGACAATTTTCCAATTTGAATTTCCAAATTCCTTATCTGATCCTGTAACCTTACAGTTTTGTCACCCACAGTGGTAAGATGTTCTTCTATAGCAACCACCTTCGTTTTAAGAGCCATATATCTGTCCTCGGCATTAATCAGTTTTGTTTTGATTTCTGCAATGTCTAAAGTCACCTTAGTCAGGAGATCCAATAGTTCATCATCCCTTCTTTCAGTATCATCTTCTCCTTTCTGTCTTTTCGCCGGCTGGGATGTTTCATTTGGACTAGGATCAGCCATTATAATGAAGGATGTAGTCTTGGACAGGGCACAGGAGCACAGCCTTTATGCTGCCATCTCTGGCGCTGACAGTTCTAGAAAGTAAGCTATTCTTAAATACTTCATGGTGATTTCCTGAATGGGTTCTTTCAATTTTGTAAGGGGACTTTCCACCTTCAGGGTATCCCCTTTTCTTCCTAGATAAAAGTCCCTTGGTTTATCAATTTAGAGTTTTGACCCTTATCCTTAGTGACAACTTGTAGTGTCTCTTTGTTACTTTCTTCCTCTACATTTGGATACTGTGATATTCTATATTTCTTATTCAGATGGCTCTTTCCCCATTCACTTCCCTTGGTTCTTGTCTGTTCAATTGAAGTATTAGGCTTAGTCCCATACTTATTCAGACTCTTATGAATTGTTCTTGTTTCACTGGGATGCATAGGCTGAGTAGGCCGTGTCCCGTACTTATTCACATACTTCGGAATAGTTACTACTTTACTGGGACAAGTAAGCTGACTCTGTCCCTTCCTTCCATGTTCCTCCCTGGGTCTCCCACCTCTCCTGTTACCTTTCTCCATATGGGTTAGCGTCACCAGTTAGTTGCTCTGAACCGAGATAACCATCTGTTTCAGAAGGATTTCTGTGTCCCTTCCGGTCCTCCGTTCCTCTCCTGCGTGGCTCGGTATTGCCACTGTTGGAGAAATCTCAGCGCTGTTCACGGACCGCACGGTCCACGGACCGCACGGTCCACCTTCCCCAGGTCACGCCACTGCTCTTCTGCTGCTGCGTTCTCAGGTTTGTCTTCCCCAGCGTGACACAGTTCTCTTAGTCTCCTCTCTCCAATGCTGATGCTCCTGACAGAGGATCATCGGTTTTGTGCTTGCGTCTGGCAACTCACAGGTTTGAACTTCCCGGGTCTTTCGCCATTAATCTCCAACTCCTCCTTTTTTACACGCTACTCTGAGGCTTTTCCAGTACATAGCTGTAGTCCTTTCTTTTTTTATCACATCTTTTTATTGATTTTACCATAACAGAAGAAAACAAACGTAGGTACGTTGAAACATGATACACCAGTCTACACAGGGTAACATATGTGCAATAGCCAGCTGCTCGTCTTGTCACTCGCCCCTCAAGGAGTGAACACCGGTCCACTTCTGCGCTGTAGTTCTTTCTTGATGTCGGACTCAAATTCTTTATGACTCCTTTCAACGTCCTCGTCTCAGTGTCAGGCAAGCCTTCCCCTTCTTCAGAGATGTTACAATAACAGTGATTTGCTCAAAATGGTTTTCCTGAATCCCTGATGGTATGTGTGACTCATATGATAGGGGGTTTGGGAGTTGCTGGGGTTGAATATTGTGTAGCTGGCTCACATCCTTAGCCTCACAAGAAAAGGCTCGCCTCTGGGGAGAAGTGACACAATCCCACGATTCGTCACATAGCCCACTTAATTAAATGGGCAATTGTCCACCTAAAATACTACCTTCTAGTGAGAAAGTTCACACTTGTCACCGACCATTCACATTTAGTATGGATAAGTCTAAGAAAGGACCATAAGCCTTGAATCATCCGATGGTTCTTAGACCTGCAACCCTACTCTTTCACTGTGAAACAATGAAAAAGTAAAGAGCAGGGGAAGGTTGATTTCCTTTCCCGGTTTCCCTGTGAAACAGATGTACCAACATTGCATAGGGGAAGGGTATGTGAGAAACCAGAGGATGTCTCACCCGCTAGTCCCCGGGGATCTCTCTCGCAGGTAGCCAGGGCCTAGACCCTGAGGGTAGACCAGTGCTGGAGGATCACCTGGGTAAGGGGTCTTCGGAGAGTGGAGGTGAGTGAGCCGATGGTGAGACCCGGTATTCCTCCCTATATTGTTTATCTAACCCATCCAATTTTTTAGGATTCTCCAAGGTACAAGCTCCCCGCCCCCTTTTTACACAAACACTGGGCCTGACTGAGAGTAACATTAACTTTCACACATCGTACTGGACATGTCCTCTAATCGGGTCAGGAAAAGTCAGGCACTTGATTCTAAGTGCACACACCTGATACCAATTATCTCTCCTCACACAAATAAAAAGCAAAACCTAGCAACATACTCTGAGCAAGGCGGAACACGAGTACAAGCAGGACTTCTGGGGCAAAGGCAACCCTACTGGAGCAGAGCGACGGACCAAGGGACGAGAGCAGCGGGTCGAAAACCTCAAGAGTTCCCTACTGGAGGTTGTTGCTTCTGACAGGCCACGAAAGACATGTATAGAAAGTCAGATCCCACATCACTAGGCTGCATTGTGTTTCAAGGACACCAGCGACCCTCCCGTGTGAACGGCAGGGTTGGGGAGGCAGGCCAAACCTGTGGTACTAACCTTGACTCGTGAATTGGAAATCGTAAAACCAAGAAAGAAACGCACACAGCTGGTGAGTTGGCAAGCGACCAGTGTGTGTTAACGTTTGAAGTAGCAACATTATATCGAAAGTGAAGGCTGCACGTGTGTGGATAAGAAGCAAAGAGAGGCAGACCTGTGAATGAACTTTGAAGTAAGGACAGCTGTGAAATCAGCTATACTAAGTAGCGGAGTGGTTCGGTGAAAGGAAGTAGCCCACTCGAAAGTCTCCATGAAAGGTACATTGTTTGAAGCAATAAAGCGAATTAACAGCAAAAGTGAGGAAAGCCAGATTAACTCCTAGAGAAGGGGAAAGTGAAAGTTAAACTGTGAACTTTGAGTCGAGGTGGTGCTGCGGTGGTGTTATGCCCAGCTGCATGCAGCGGTCTTCTATCAATAACCGCACTATGAAACCTATGTGGCGTTGCTACACTTGTTTGAAGCGGATGGCCTCTCCCCTCTGGCAGCGTTGGCCGATTCTGACCACGGCCTGTTTAATGGACTCCCCTCTGCCTTTCGTCCAGGACACTCTGATCCTCTTGGTATTCCAACCCGGACTGTTTATTGGATTGTTTTGCTTTACGTCTTGATTCTTCCTTGGTCTGTACGTTACCGAACGAGCCTGTCCCCGGACATCCGCGTTCTTCACAACGCCTCCACTCTTCGGTGTTCCGAACCGCTTGGTGTGCGGTTGCTGCTGGCCTTCCCGGGTAGCGATGCTCCCTTTCTCCAGTACAATGACACATCCAGGCGCGGCATAGCGCTTCTTGGTTGCTACTGGTAAGCGTTGCTTTCTTTTCCTGATTGTTTCCGTACATATTGGGGATCCCAGTAAGAAAAAGACGATATCAATTGGCTTATTAACTGTCACTTCTTACTGTCCATTCCTGCCTGAATTCTATTGTCTGCTCCGGAATGCCTGCCTCCAACTACTCTTTGGGAAATTGCGTTTCAGTACCTTCATTAGCTCACATTGGGCCCCTCTGCTGACTGTGCACAATCCCGGACCTAGCGCGACCCTCGTGCCACTTGGGTTTACTTACCTCTAGTAACTCCCTGTTTATTATTTTGTCCTTTGGTTGTTGTTCTTTCTTCTGGTGACTCAGGAATCCAAATCCTGTTGGGGTAAGGCGCTGCATACTTTCACCTGTTTAGTATTGGTAGTTCTGCAATACTTGAGTTGATTAGTTATATCCTCTGTTTATAGGGCCAGGCACCATCTGAATTGTAGCAGTTACACATAAGGTATAACTAGTTTAGAGCCTGAGTTTTACCATTGCCTTAATTGATCATCATGCACTAATCTGTTGTACTTTCCTCCTACAGCATTGTGGTTTGGCGGTGCATGTGTTTCCCCCGCTCTTTAATTTGACCGGTTCCTCTGTCTGTTCCTTGCCAGCAGAGGGGCAGGTCAAAGTAAAGATCTACCCTCAAGTTGAGGAGGCCTAAGTTCAGGACGGAACTAGGCTTAGAAGTCCTTTGCAGTACGCCTGTCATCCTCTCACTTCAGCCACTCCGGGTCCTATCCCAACGTCCCGGGTCTGTGTGTTGAGTAACAGGTGGTCTGTAAAGAAAGTCACGCACATTCAAAAGTCTTTGACATCCGAAAGTGGTCAGAGCCTGACAGTGGGAGACCCGAAGTGTAATAAGGTTGGGGAAGGGAGCCCCCTTGCAAGTTTTTGTTGAACTTTGTTGTGAGAGGTCTGAGCCCGACAGAGGGGGGTCTACGTGAACTTTGTGTGAGGTCAGAGCCCGACAGAGGGGGACTACGTGAACTTTGTTGTGAAGGGTCTGAGCAAGGGGACCTATGTGAACATTTTGTTTAAACATTATTTGGAAGCCAACAAAAGAGACTTTAACGTGGAAGGCCAGGTGGGCCTCAATTCACATTTTGGAATTGTTTATTGTGTTGAAAACCGAGCCAGAATGTCTCATCCTGCCTACAGGGACAGCCTGACTCTGTGAGGTCTAACGTGGGAGGAGAGCTGGTTCTACCACATTTATTCTTTTGAACACTGATTTTTCCTTTCCATACATTTCTCTTTTTACACTTTTTGTACAAGAGATAGGGCAGGCATTAGGTTTTGTTAGCATAGGCCATTTTTATTTGACGGTCTCCACTAGGACTGTTTTGTTTATTGTTTGATGGTCGAGACTACTCCCATCTTAGTCATAGGGCAAAGTAAGAGTTTCTCCATCCCCAACAACTTCAATAAAGGTTTGACAAATTGTACCCATTGTGTCAGTGTCATGCTTGTGATACCATGCCTCCCCTACAGTTGTTTATGTACTACTTTACTATGGTGATTCCTCTGGTTGATTTTGATTTCTACAAAGAAAGAGAATCTGCGTCATCCATTAAGGAAAGGGACTGCAAATGTCCAGCTCAGTCTTTGGCTACTGGTGCCAAGGAGTCTATTGCCCTAGAGGTGCCTTCCGTTCCTGACCCACCGATGTGTCAGTCGACTTTTGAGACTTCAGTTTGTCTTCCTACAGCCATTGAATCTTCTACGGTCTGGTCCACAGCTATGCATCCTCTTTGGCACAAGTGTCTTCTATCAATGAACCTCTGCCATGTCTGCCATTTACTCAAGAGTCTCCACCATGCACGTGGTCAGCTCCAAAGACCTTTACATGCTTGTCTTCAGCTGCCGTAATAGATCCAGCAAGCATGTCTTTAGCCGCAAAGTCTGCTCTGGCATGGCTGTCTTCAGCTACAGCGACTAATCCAACATAACACACTTCAGCCACAGAGTCTCTGGCAGTCCATCTTAAGTGCATGTCCTCATTCCCAGAGCCTACTGCTTATCTGCCTTCAGTTCATGAGACACCTGTGGCATGCTTATCCTCAGTGCCAATACCAGAGGTATACCTGTCTTCACTGTCAGATCCTGCTCCATTTCCTTCAGCTCCAGAGATTCCCCCTGTATCCCAACCATTTATCACCGAAGCACCTCCAGCCTGCCCTTCTTATGCTTCAGGGGGACCACCAGAATGCCTGCCTTCTGCACAAGATGATTTTCCCAACTGCTTGATTTCAGCGCCAGAGCCTCCATAGTAGTCAGCATCAGATTTTGAGACTTTTGCCAGCATGCCTGCAGTTTCTTTGCCTCCCGCCTGTCCGCTCTCGGCAGAAAGGCTAACAGACTGTCTACCATTGTAAACTGCATGTTACACTAGCCTGCTATCATCCTCAAGGACTTACAAGTGTCCACTCCCAGTGACTGAGTTTCCTGTGCCGTCCAACTCGGCTTCAGATCCTGCAAGTCCTTCATGCCTTCCTTCGACTCATGAATATCTTCCTCACCAGACGCCTGCCTATGATTCTTCTATGCTGCAGCCTGATTATATGCACTCCAGTACATCTGCTTTTGCACACAGGCCACCATTTCCATCAGTGCCCCCTCCAAAGAAAAAGTATTTGTATCATGAAAACAAGAGGTCTGACGCGGGTGGCGGGCGCCAGAAGACAGCCGTGGGAGAGGGTATACTGTCACGATTCGCTGCCGTTCCTGCCACTTAGGGGCCTGATTTGGGGTTTATTCCCTAACTGACTTTCCTTCCGGACCTCATGCAACAGTGATGTGATGAATTGGGAGCGCTAAATCCTTATTTTCCATGTTACCTTCCTTCAGGATCCATTCCAAGTTTTTGGCAGCCAGTATGCTGCTTCATCGCCACCCTTTCCGGACAAGGTTGGGTGGAGGATAAGCAGCACCTATGGCTGACAGGTGCAACAAGCAGCACACATGAGGCATGTGTTTGTTAGACAATTTTAACCCCTTAGCTGCCAGGCTACTATGCAAGTCTATGCAAAAAGGATGTGCATACTTGTCCTTGGCACTTAATTATAAGCCTCAGTTTGCTTCAGTCCAGCGCTGGTCATTAATGCAGTGTTCCCGTTTGTGACAGGTCCCTTGGTTCTTAGCTTAGTGTCTAGTTCCTAATTTCTTGTTCCCTTTTCCCTTGAATTCGAATTTAGTGTGCTTATTAGTAATTTCTGCATCCTGGATTCCCTTTCTGTCTTTCTCTCTTTTTACAGTCAGCCCTTCCCAGTGCTTTCCTTATTCTGTGCAGCCCATTTTGTCCGTGTTCTTTATTTATTTGACTTTGACCTATTCAGCAGTGAAATCTTGATCCTTTAGTCACTCCTCATTTATAGATTTAGTATTTTGTCCAAGTTTGCCTTTCTTTCCCTGGGTCGGGGGGGCGGGGAGGGGTTGCCCTTGTAATTTAAGTTTTCCCAGCTCCTGTTCCTTTACTTTCTCTTGGAGTCTGTTCCAGGTTTTCCCTTGCACTTCTCCCTTTGTTCCCTATTGATTGTGAGGTGTGGTGTGCTGTGTTAGCCAGCTCCTGTGTGAATGCCTATGTTTTCCTCACTATTCTGTAATCACTATTCCTACTTGACCCTCAGGAGTCTGATGTATTAAGTTATCCTCCCTTTGCTGTTATAGCCTTTCTGGGTCTCTGTTTGATCAACACGGTTCGTGGGCTTCGCTGACATTTCAGGTTGTATTTCTCATCCTTGTGAGTATTGTCTTTAAGTTTCTTTATACAATAACATCAAGAATGTTCGCTCACAGGTCCTGCTGTTGCTTGCCCTGTATGTGGGCTTAGCGCTGACAGTACATTTAACAGCAATTGTGGGTAAGGAGCTTGCTGACTTTCTTTGTAATCATGAGGAGCTTTTTAGCGCCTACCCCATATCCCTTTTTCGTATATATTTATATTTTTATCACGCTCTACTTGCACATCCTGGGTTTTAGTGTATATGTGTGTTGGTTCCTGAGGGCATGCTGTTTGACTCAAAGCTTTTCAATGTGTGATCTTGTGCACATTTTCCTTGCCATATTCAATGCCTTTGTCCTCTCATGACACTGATCAGCTCACCTAAATTATTGATGACATTGGCCTATTTAACAAAATAATCTGGGTGTAGTCATACTACAGCACAGTGGATACGGGATCCTATTTTATTTTGGTTTTGCATGTTCCCATGTTAAAACATTGCAGTGAAAATATCCCATGGCGAATAGGGTGTTAAAAACAAAAAGGTAAACATATCTAAGTTTTGGTTTATTTCTATGTAACCAGCAATATTAATGAATGATTAACGAGGTAAGTAATAATAACGACGTGCATGTCAAAGGTAAAAAAAAAACACAGGTAGATTAAAAGTGACTTGTGCCAAAATCAACAAGTTAGTAAATATGTGTCAAGTTAATGATAAGGAAATGTTGATTTTTACAGTGTTATATTCAAATCGAAAGTAAAGTGCTAATTTACCAAGCCCATCCGTGTCACGACCATTGCGTAGCATGCCTTGTCTGCCCTAATCTCTTAATAGAATGCTGGGTGAAGGGGAAAAAAAAACAGAGCTGGGGTGAACAAAAACACTCGGAGATACTAAAAGAAAAAACATGCTTTGACTTTAAGAGTTATTTAGGGAGCGACTTCGTATTTGTAAAGTTATAGTAGTCCTTTATCCTAGATAACACATTCATTTACTACATATTTATTTCCCGCATCTAAACCTTTGTCTGCCAGGGTTAACTACATGGAATTCTTTTACCAAACAGCCTCCTTCGAGGCTTCTATAAAACAGTTTGGTTCTTATTTTTAGAGTCTCCATGCAATTCGGTGGCCGTGACGTCTACGCATGCACTTTGGCGTACAAAGGTCCCTGCCGCTGAATTTTGGTCATTTGCATGGTGGAGTGCAAAGGGGCAGTGTCAAAGGCAGCGTACAAGTATGCACGCCACCTTTTGCGCTGCACATTTGAACTCTGTCGTGCAAATAAGTAAACGCTGCCAATCATGCTGGCTAGACAGTGTTTACAATTAAACGCTACATGCCATGCGTGCCTGGCAGACAGTGTTTAATTGTAAGCGCTGCCAACCATGCGAACATGGCAGGCAGCATTTACAATAGATCCTTATGGTGTCCGCCTGCTTTATGCTGGCGCATAAAGTTGGTGGCCACCACAGGGATCTCCTGCATTTGCTGGGGCATTTCTATGGCGGAGAGTAAAGGAGGCAGCGGAAACGCAAGTTGCATCCCTGGGGAGGAGAGTTGCCCCTCTAAGAAAACAAGTTCTTCAAAACTGCCTGGCCGAATGCTGTGTCTGATCGGGCGCTGGTATCCAAGCAGTAGTGTTTTCAATAGGCCGATGGGGAAGCCCAAATAGCCTCTTTGCTGTTCATCTGCCATCAAACATGTCTTTGGAAATCCATGGCCTTGGCTCTGATGGCGTGGATGTTTGCTGGCAAAGACCTGTGCTGCTCCTCATACGCCTCTCGAGCCATCACCATCCACCTTGATATTGAAGCCTTGGAGGCTTGACAGCCCGGTTTTGAACCACCAAAAGTGATGAACAAGGCATCTGATTTACGAAAGCTCTTCGTCCTGTCCAGATAAAATCTTAGAGCACGCCTGACATCCAGACAGTGCAATACTTTCTGAGCCTCATCCTTTGGATCCGCACAGAATATTGTAAGTACTATCGCCTCGTTAAGGTGAAAGGATGACATGACCTTAGGAAGCAATGCAGGGTGCGTCCTAAACACCACCTTGCCCCGGTGAAATGTGGTATAGGGCTCTGATGCCACCAACGCCAAAGTTTGCTGATTCTGCGTGCTGAGGTAAGGCCAACCAGTAGGGCAGTCTTTATAGTAACCATCCTGATCTGCTGCTGACCATCTGCTGATGCGAAGGATTAGTGGGCCAGGGCACCCAGCACCACGTTAAGGTCCCAGACCGGATGTGGAGGCTTGACCGGGGGATATAATCTAGTCAGGCCCACAAGTGCCTTTTAACCACCGGAATGGAGGAGGAGAAGATGTTGTCTCAGGAGTTCTTGTAGGTCCCTATGGCTGCCAGATACGTACAGCAGGTGTCTACCTGCACATCTGAGTGAGCCAGATGCGCAGAGAAGGATAACACATCGTCCAGTGAGCATATCAGCGGATATATCTTGTTTGTCTTCGCCCAGTGACAGATGACCCTGTGAATCAGCGGAGTGGGGGGGGGGCTATGCATTCATGTCGTTCCACAGAATCTGCAACGCATCCCCCAGAGAACCCCTGCCTTGTCCCATCCAGGAAACAAACTGGTAGCATCTCCTGCTGCTCATGGTGGCAAATAGGTCTACGTGAGTGTGGCCCCACCTGTCGAAGAGCCCCCTCAGGACCTCCTCGTTTAACTGCCACTCGTAGTTGTCAACCCCGAGTCTGCTAATTCTGTCAGCCTCCAAGGTGGATTTTCCCGGACGCTCGACTGCTGATAAGTAAATGTTGTTCGACAGTGCCCACTCCCATATGTGGATGGAGAGTCTGCAGAGCGGAGGAGACCTGGTACCTCCCTGATTGTTGATGTAATACATGCA